>NC_060138.1:925394306-930537566 GCF_021461385.2 Schistocerca piceifrons
GTCACGCTTCCATAAAGAATTGAGACACTTACATTCTTCCTTCCTTGTGCCATTTTGCATACTCCGCCTAGAACAGTGCCCTCCCCATGCAAAATAACCCTGACTAAAAAGTAAAGTTTCGCATTGTAGCTCTAACAATATAGAGTTGTATCCTGTATGCCGAATATTAGCTCCAAAAAATTTAATAACACAGCGTTCAAAGACGATGTTCCCTACATCATGTTCTCTTCCCTTCCCTCTAGTATAAACGATTCTTCCCATACACAAGCGAATGGTAATGAATTTTCTGCAAATGCCCATTCGCAGGTGTTCGCTTCCGTTGGCTCCATTGTAAACCATGCTTTAGGTGTGTAAAATTGGTGTCTGGTGAACTCTGGGTAATTCCTCTATGTGGCGCTGCGTGAGTGCTTCGCCGAGTCGCGCGCTAGGCGGGCAGGGCTATACAAACCGCTTTTAGAAGCTGTCCTTCGCGCGGCAAAAATGTCTAACTTCAACATTTTTTACAAAATACTTGCAAGTCCTCTTAGCAGCTAAAATTTTGGCAGTGCATTTCTTTAGCTGTCTTCTTTCTGTGTAAAAAATTTCAGTGTAGATTTCGACATGTCTTATTGGACCATTGCAAGATGGGCACATATACAGCGCAAGAGGCATCATACACTCCTGGAAACGGAAAAAAGAACACATTGACACCGGTGTGTCAGACCCACCATACTTGCTCCGGACACTGCGAGAGGGCTGTACAAGCAATGATCACACGCACGGCACAGCGGACACACCAGGAACCGCGGTGTTGGCCGTCGAATGGCGCTAGCTGCGCAGCATTTGTGCACCGCCGCCGTCAGTGTCAGCCAGTTTGCCGTGGCATACGGAGCTCCATCGCAGTCTTTAACACTGGTAGCATGCCGCGACAGCGTGGACGTGAACCGTATGTGCAGTTGACGGACTTTGAGCGAGGGCGTATAGTGGGCATGCGGGAGGCCGGGTGGACGTACCGCCGAATTGCTCAACACGTGGGGCGTGAGGTCTCCACAGTACATCGATGTTGTCGCCAGTGGTCGGCGGAAGGTGCACGTGCCCGTCGACCTGGGATCGGACCGCAGCGACGCACGGATGCACGCCAAGACCGTAGGATCCTACGCAGTGCCGTAGGGGACCGCACCGCCACTTCCCAGCAAATTAGGGACACTGTTGCTCCTGGGGTATCTGCGAGGACCATTCGCAACCGTCTCCATGAAGCTGGGCTACGGTCCCGCACACCGTTAGGCCGTCTTCCGCTCACGCCCCAACATCGTGCAGCCCGCCTCCAGTGGTGTCGCGACAGGCGTGAATGGAGGGACGAATGGAGACGTGTCGTCTTCAGCGATGAGAGTCGCTTCTGCCTTGTGCCAATGATGGTCGTATGCGTGTTTGGCGCCGTGCAGGTGAGCGCCACAATCAGGACTGCATACGACCGAGGCACACAGGGCCAACACCCGGCATCATGGTGTGGGGAGCGATCTCCTACACTGGCCGTACACCACTGGTGATCGTCGAGGGGACACTGAATAGTGCACGGTACATCCAAACCGTCATCGAACCCATCGTTCTACCATTCCTAGACCGGCAAGGGAACTTGCTGTTCTAACAGGACAATGCACGTCCGCATGTATCCCGTGCCACCCAACGTGCTCTAGAAGGTGTAAGTCAACTACCCTGGCCAGCAAGATCTCCGGATCTGTCCCCCATTGAGCATGTTTGGGACTGGATGAAGCGTCGTCTCACGCGGTCTGCACGTCCAGCACGAACGCTGGTCCAACTGAGGCGCCAGGTGGAAATGGCATGGCAAGCCGTTCCACAGGACTACATCCAGTATCTCTACGATCGTCTCCATGGGAGAATAGCAGCCTGCATTGCTGCGAAAGGTGGATATACACTGTACTAGTGCCGACACTGTGCATGCTGTTGCCCGTGTCTATGTGCCTGTGGTTCTGTCAGTGTGATCATGTGAAGTATCTGACCCCAGGAATGTGTCAAAGTTTCCCCTTCCTGGGACAATGAATTCACGGTGTTCTTATTTCAATTTCCAGGAGTGTACTAAACGGCATGTAAGCCGACACTGCCATCTAGTAATAAACGGCAAACTTATAAACATCTACGTTAAGCGCAAAACTACATGGCTGTAGGTACACATTAATAACATATAGTACCCAGATAATAGGCAATATGAAAGTTAGCAAAATCAGCGTTTTTACAGGTATTTTAAGTAAAGTAAAATACTGACATTGACAGTTGGATAACGGAAACAGACATTCCTGACGCTACTGTGAGGAAAATCCGGAAATCTGGCAGTTCTAAGTAACAGCTCTAAACCTTAAAAAGTTTACTGCGCAGCTGCAATTGTTCGTTAAGTGTAAAACGGTCTTTCAGCGAGAGGTGTTTGAAAATTTACAACTCTTCGAGATTATAATATCGTCTGTGACAGTCTCAGACTCTATAAACTCTTAAATTTTGCAAAATAAACTGTGTTGAATCCAGATTGTGAATAAGATTGTTTTTTAGAGGATTATTGCTTTAAAAAACTACTTTCCAATCATATTTGTTTTGCAGAAGATGCTGTATTCTGTAACAGACAGGTCCAGGAAAAGGTATAGAAATAAATTTTTTATTATTTTTGTCAATAACGGAAACGCCCGGAGTGCTGATTCTGCCGGCCGCTGTGGCCGAGCTGTTCTAGGCGCTTCAGTCCGGAACCGCGATACTGCAATGGTCGCAGGTTCGAATCCTGCCTCTGGTCTGGATGTGTGTGATGTCCTTAGGTTAGTTAGGTTTATGTAGTTCTAAGTTCTAGGGGACTGATGACCTCAGCAGTTAAGTCCCATAGTGCTCAGTGCCATTAGGTGATTCTGTTCGTTTTATTATTGAAAATGTTACTTAAATTGTTAGTATTGTAGCCTTTATTAACTGCTGTAGTTTTCTTTTGGAAATTAGCCTTATGCAAACATAAGTAGTTTATTTTTATTTTCCCCCAGGCATGTTTCAACCCCAATGAGTCATCTTTTATGGGTTAAATTTTTATTTCTTAAAATTACATCGCTAATTGAACTGTATTATTGTACATCGATTTTAGTGCTCGTTTTCGTCATTTTCTTGATAGTATGTCATCTGGAAAATTTTCCGTCATGTTTCGTATCCCTGGTTGGTGTCTCAATCAGCTACTATTCAGTGCATTGCTTTCACTCAGTTTTTCGTAAATTTCCGCTCACACGGATGAAAAACTGAGTGAAAGCAATGTACTAAATAGTAGCTGATTGAGACACCAACCAGGGACACTAAACACGACGGGAAACTTTGCAGATGACATGCTATCAAGAAAACGACGAAAACGAGCACTAAAATCGATGTACAATAATACAGTTCAATTAGCGATGTAATTTTAAGAAAGAAAAATTTAACCCACAGAAGATGACACATTGGTGTTGAAACCCGTCTGGGGAAATATAAAAATAAACTAATTGTGTTTGCATAAGGTTGATTTCCAAAACAACCCAGTTTTTAGATCGCAAACACGGAAGAACGAAAAGAGAAGGTTCAAACCTTAGTGAAATGAGTATGCTATAGTTTTGCTCATATTTATTTGTGCTTCAAGACTTTCATTGAATAAGGGAACATAAATGGCTCTATGGGCAGCTGAATGGAAGAAGGCCTTTTTATGAGACTGTGGTGTGTTGAAGTAAAAGGTACTATTTGATCAGTGCAAGTTTCTTAACGGAAGATATTAAAGGAAATTTTGTCATCTAAAATTGTCAGAGTACGGTCTAAGTAGTGTAATTGCCGAAATCAGTTTTCAAGCTCTCAGGTGAAAGTAATTATGTGACGTTCGTTGAAAATTTTGAGTAGGTGATCAGTCCCGTTATTCAGTCCTCTATAAATAATCAAAATATCGTCAACATATCTAGAATATCAAATAACGCCTAAGCTGAGAAGACCATCAGGTTGTTGATATAACTGTCCATTAAACTCGAAATAACTACTGAACTCGAAATAACTATATGTAACTACGATTTGAAGCAAATTCATGAAATCAGCAATTTTTTCGTCAGAAATGTCTTTTTTGAAGAACCGTGAACACGAGAAAAAAATTTACGTCTTGCGATGGGAACCCGTTAGCAGGAATCCTTGCTGACATTTCTACAAATTCCCTTGCAGAAAAACTTTTTACAAATTTTTCAGCTGCTGCCTTCATCGTTGTCTACTTCTTCAGTGCACGACGTGGAGCATTCATAACTCGTTTGAGATTCGTCACCTTTAAGCTCAAATTAATTGTTCCAAGCATGGTTTTATCAACTGAAAATGCTGTCGTGTGTTTTTCGATACGAATATCTTTTCTCATGCGTATCCCCTGAGCCTTATCAGCTAAAATCCTGTCTGCAATGGGACAACTTGGTAGATCTTTATTTGCAGCGTATGCAATGTCGAGTTCCACACACTCTTCGTCGAGCAGATTAAGCCCCTTATTATAACGTGCCAATTTTTTGAAATTTTGTTCCAGGTTCACAGTAGTTATATCCCGGAATGTGTAATTCCACTGGCACTTTGTCTAGCATACCACCACCTCCTCCTCTAATGCGTCTGCTAGCACGCATGTTATGCTACTGCGACGGTTGCGCTCTATGCACCCCATTATATAGCAAATCGATAGCGTCGATCCAGCTTTTTCGTGCTGCAGGAAAACCTGTCCATTTACCTAGTGCTCTATTTCCCCGACGTCTCAAGACTCTCTCAAGGAGAACTACGTCCGATTCTGAGCTCTTCTGCATTTCCTCGGTGTAGAAGCAACCTGCAATTTCTTCACCTTCACTACCCTTTAAGATGTAAGTTCTAGGATTCGTTCTTTGCACTTCTGAGGCTGTGAATATCTCTGTTGACAAGTTCGGTAAGTATGACTTCTCAAACGCTGTCTTGTGTTTTGAGATACGTACCAAATCACCTACATTAAATTTCTATTTGCGTGGGTCTGCCATTTTAATACACCGTATCCATGAGTCCATTATCATGAACATAGATTGATCTCATTTTTATTGTGCTATTTTTGGTTCGATTATACTGATCAGCTATTTTTGGGAGGATATCAGTCCATTAGTATGAGCGGTGAAGATTAAAACGCATCTACGTTTGACCTTTTATTGTTCTGTTCAGACGTCCATTATACTAGCCTTCAGGTGGTTGAATGTTGATTAGTGATTTATTCCACACCACTGCATCATGGTTTTGAAATGACGATCAGTGCCGTGGTCGGTTTGGAGCTCGTCCGGGCATCGATTCGTCCGTGTCTGCAGCAAACTCTCAACCACATACGCGATATTACTCCCCGTTTTTGTTTTAACAGGTAATGCCCAGCAAATTTTGAGTTGTTGTTGTGGTCTTCAGTCCAGAGACGGGTTTGATGCAGATCTCAAATTTGGAGTACGTATCAATAACTATTAAAATATATTTGAATCCATTATTCTCGTGTGTATTCCCACATATCTACAAGATCAACCTACCACAAGTCACCCATACTTTAATCATAATATTGCTGCAAGGGTATGTTTTGAGCGCTGGTTTATGCAGTTCTCGATCTACTCTCTCCATAGTTATTCGATGATACCTGTCTCTCTAAGCTCAGAGATTACTGAAACAACCTCATTCGAATGAGATTTATTACCTGCGGACGTAATCGATCAATTAGCTCGTTGGGATTCGATTGTTCACTGTTCTATGCTCAATGTCAATACCATCGCCGCTGCTGCTGCTGTTATTGTTGTTTTCGTCATCAAGTATTGGTTTTATAGTGGTTTTAGATTTCTTGTTGCTCCGGCTTTTTGCGATCTTATAGTATGTACATCAGTCAAATACAGTATTTAGCGGTACATTTTCCCATCACTAACTGAATAATTTTGGGTTTTTTCGTGGGTTTTAGGGAAATAAGATTAATTAAGCCAAGTGGTCTCTCAAACCGCCTATCACCAATCTGTATTGTTTCATCAGTTAGATTTAGAGGCTGCGTACCCAGCATGTATTATCTTTCCCTGCTGACGCCGAATGTCCTATCTATCTTGCCAGGCGCGTGACGGATAATGAATTCGTCAATGGCAACACCATCGTTATCGTGTGGTTTTGTTTTTGCTGAGATGTGTGAGAGATTCAGTAACCTGCTCAAAGGTCTCTCTCAGTGTTTACTTCCGATCCACATGCCGTAACATTAGTAACCTTAATTTCCCTCGAATGGCTTTCCGCACATGAACGACTTTCTGCTTCGTTCACATCTTGGTGTAAACTAATCAGACGTCTCTGCAGCTCGAGGCTTTATATATCCGCTCTTCCTTCTCCTGTTATGTGCCTGCTCCTCCTTCTCAACATCAAGGGCGCCCCCTTCTCAACAACAAGGGGGTCTTACATCTGTTTTCCCCTCAACAGCCTCGACCTTTTCAGTTGGTCACTTTCTTATCGATTTCATTAACTAACTCATTTAATGCGTTGATGATTCTCAGAAAAGCCTGGTTATATGTCTCTAGCAACACACACACACACACACACACACACACACACACACACACACAGAATACTAATTACACATTCAGAAATTTTTCTTTGGCGTACAAGTCATCGTCATGCAGATATAACTTCAGTTTATGTTTTAAGTTAATTTTTGGTGTATATTAAATTCCACACATCATTAGGTGAGTGGTCGAAGATTTTTATGGATGAATAGCGTAATTCATTGTGTGCAACGCTAAGTCTCAGGGAAGGATAGTGGAAGTCATTTCCCCTTTTGGTATTAAATTTATTAATGTTATTGTTGTTTTGGAACTGAAATATGATATTATCTGTAACGAAAGTGTTGCAGAGCTTAAACCTTTAATAAGATATGTAACATGTGACTTCCCATTCGGGTTCTTATCAATATAAACACCTAAAGGCTTAGAATATTTTGCTTCTTTTATTGATTAACTCTCCATACGTTATCTATAATAGTATGGTCCAGACATTATGCAGCAGAGGACTGCATGTATTGTGTTTTATCTACATGAAATGATAATTTAGTTACAGAGAACCTATGATTAATTTCCAAGAATTTTTATTTACATTTTCAAATGTTGTAGTTCATCCATAAGGCTTGATTACAGTGTTTACATCGACAGACGAGAGATTGCAGTACGTTTTTTACATATGTTTCAGAAGTTAGAAAAGACATGTTCAATAATTTGTGATACATTGCGGTATAGTTTCATCTGTTGATTGTACCACTCATGCAGTAAGATCACTCGATATCTATTGCATGGAAATGTGTTATGTGGACGTTACCCGAGTACTTCAGTGGAATTTTGCTTTCGTAGGCGCTTTTAAAAATGATGGGCTAAGTTTGGAACTAGTCACCGATATAAATTACACGTAACTGTCACAGAGATTTGAATAAAGAATTATCAAATTTAAATTGGCTCTGAGCACTATGGGACTTAAAATCTGAGGTCGTCAATCCCCTAGACTTAGAACTACATAAACCTGAGGACATTACACACATACATGCTCGAGGCAGGATTCGAACCTGCGACCGTAGCAGCAGCGCGGTTCCGGACTGAAGTAGCTAGAACCGCTCGAATACAGCTGCCGGCTCGAATACAGCTGCCAGCAAAATTGCTGGTCCTTCCCCACTAAATGAAAATTAGTCACGCCTTCAAAAAAGCACAAGGGCTCTTTGGGGTCGTGTAGATGGCGTGCAACTGTTAGCAGGCGGTGATGCGACCCGCCACAGCCGAAGCAATTCATGGCAGTGAAGCAGCGTGCATTGCGATTGAGGAATCTGCGCAGTTCGATGGATAGTCATCACTCCCCTAGAACTTGGAACTACTTAAACCTAACTAACCTAAGGACATCACACACATCCATGCCCGAGGCAGGATTCGAACCTGCGACCATAGCGGTCGCGCGGTTCCAGACAGTAGCGCCTAGAACCGATCGGCCACCTCGGTCGGCCCGGAACCTGAGTGAAGTTGTCCTGTTTGTTGATGCATCAGCACAAATTGTACAATTTGTCTACAGAAACAGTGTAGCACTGAGAACCATGTAACACAATGGCATACAAAACTACGCTTCGGCCAACCAGTGAAAGCAGAAACTGGAAGGTAGTTGATTGTAGGCGTGTAGTGTGGTCCGATGATTCTCTATTTTGCCTGTTTGCAAATGATAGCAAGTGTCGAGTGCGCCGACGATCCCACGACACGTTTGACCTGTAATATGTCGGGGTTGCAGCTCAAGCTTCAGGTGGTTCTGTGATGTTTCGAAGGTGCTTCTCGTACTGTGACTTGTGCTTAGTCACGCAGGTTACCGTGAATGCTATCAGGTGGTTTATTTCGAAATTTTTATTGATTTTTCTTGGACGTCTTCATGACGTGTATAATGTGGACAATCTCGTCTTGGAAGATGACAACAGCTGTGCTCTGCCATACGTTCGCGGTACGACGAACAGGCAGGCTCCCTACCGCATATCGTCTGGTCCACTAAATCACCCCATTGAAAATGTCTGGAGCTGTTTGGAAAATAACTTGGAACGCTGCAGTCAACATTCCCGCATTGTGGTAGCTCTCTCTGTAAGACATACGTGTAGAAACTTTTGGACTTCCCTCCTCGCCAAATTGAGGCCATTATCAGGGATAGAGGCGCTGTTAGTATTAGCGTGTTTTCTTGAGGTGACTAACTTTTTGTCCAATGTGTTTACTTTGAATTAAAATAACAAAATAATTAGCAGCATAATGATAAATACTCTAATCAAAATATCCACGGGTATGCTGCCGGTCTATAGTGTCCAACGGGCACAATATTTCGGCGATCAAACATGTCGCCATCATCAGGTGAACTGACGGACTGAGCTCCTGTGAACGTGCCGGCACGGAGATCCGTACGCTATGGCTGCTCAGAGGGAACTGGGTTCGGTCGCGGCGGCGGCGGCTGATTTAAATACCCTCCGCCCGCGGCGCGCTCCCTCCGCCGTCCGCGCCTAGCGCCACGGTCGCGCGGTGGAACAGATTGCGACGGCGTCTGAGATGACGTCGGTGTGATGGCTCTGTCCGCCGTGGTCGTCACAACTATACGTCTGCTCTATTTACTCTTGATTAACCCGATCGCTGGTTCCCAAGCCTTGCGAAGATTATAGTCACAGTCACGGTTCATGAGGTCGTCATTGGTGCGAATTTCGATGGCCTCTCTAACAACGCTGTCCCAGTATCTCGACGTCTGTACCAGAATCCTCGTGCGGTCATACTCCATGGCGTGGTTTTCCGACAAACAATGGTCAGCGACCGCCGACTTGCTCGGATACATCAGTCGAGTGTGCCTCTGGTGTTCACGGCATCGATCCTCGACGGTACGCATCGTCTGACCAATATACGACTTGCCACATTGACACGGAATCTGGTACACGCCGGCCTTCCTCAAACCAAGGTCATCTTTGGCGCTCCCCACCAGTGCACGAGTTTTATTTGGAGGACGAAACACAGTTCCGACCCGGTGTTTCTTCAGAATGCGGGCGATTTTCCATGAGAGTGCGCCTGTGTATGGAATAAATGCAGTGCCTACCTCCTCCCTCGTGACTTCATCCATCTCAACAGGTTGTGCTGCAGTGGTTGGGCGGAGAGCACGTTGAATCTGCCACTCTGAGTACCCATTTTTTTCGAAATATGGTTCTCAGATGTTCCAATTCCTGGGGTAGACTCCCTGCGTCAGAGATAGTGCGCGCCCTATTTACTAGAGTTTTAAGTACCCCATTCCTCTGTGAAGGGTGGTGGCAGCTGTCTGCATGCAAATACAGATCAGTGTGCGTAGCCTTCCGATAGACCCCATGACCTAGGGTGCCGTCAGCCCTTCTCTTGATCAAGACGTCAAGGAAAGGTAATTTACCCTCCGTTTCAGTCTCCATAGTGAATTTGATGTTGGGGTGTATGGGGTTTAGATGTGTAAGGAAGTCAAGGAGTTTATCCATACCATGTGGCCAGATGACGAACGTGTCGTCCACGTAACGGAAAAAGCAAGTAGGTTTCCATGCGGATGACGATAGGGCTTCCTCCTCGAAGTTCTCCATGTACAAATTCGCTACCACCGGTGAGAGTGGGCTACCCATGGCGACTCCCTCCGTTTGTTCGTAGTATTCTCCATTAAAAAGAAAGTACGTGGAAGTCAAGACATGCCTAAAAAGTTCAGTGGTCTTCTCGTCAAACTTCTGACTAATCAATTCTAGTGACTCTCGCAGGGGTACCCTCGTAAACAAGGAAACGACGTCAAAACTCACCATGATATCTGACTCATCCAACCTGAAGCTATCAAGGCGTTTAACAAAATCCACGGAATTACGGATGTGATGAGGGCATTTACCCACATAAGGACTTAATATTCCCGTCAGGTATTTGGCCAACAAATATGTAGGTGCCCTGATGTTGCTGACAATGGGGCGTAATGGTACCCCCTCTTTTTGAACCTTCGGGAGTCCATATAGTCTAGGCGGTACCGGACCTTGGGGTAACAATTTCTTAGCGTCACCCTCCGGTAAATCTGCGTCCTTGAGAAGCGCCCTCGTCTTGTTCTCCACAACTCCAGTACATAGGGCGCGCACTATCTCTGACGCAGAGAGTCTACCCCAGGAATTGGAACATCTGAGAACTGTATTTCGAAAAAATGGGTACTTAGAGTGGCAGATTCAACGTGCTCTCCGCCCAACCACTGCAGCACAACCTGTTGAGATGGATGAAGTCACGAGGGAGGAGGTAGGCACTGCATTTATTCCATACACAGGCGCACTCTCGGGGAAAATCGCCCGCATTCTGAAGAAACACCGGGTCGGAACTGTGTTTTGTCCTCCAAATAAAACTCGTGCACTGGTGGGGAGCGCCAAAGATGACCTCAGTTTGAGGAAGGCCGGCGTGTACCAGATTCCGTGTCAATGTGGCAAGTCGTATATTGGTCAGACGATGCGTACCGTCGAGGATCGATGCCGTGAACACCAGAGGCACACTCGACTGATGTATCCGAGCAAGTCGGCGGTCGCTGAACATTGTTTGTCGGAAAATCACGCCATGGATTATGACCGCACGAGGATTCTGGTACAGACGTCGAGATACTGGGACAGCGTTGTTAGAGAGGCCATCGAAATTCGCACCAATGACGACCTCATGAACCGTGACTGTGGCTATAATCTTAGCAAGGCTTGGGAACCAGCGATCGGGTTAATCAAGAGTAAATCGAACAGACGTATAGTTGTGACGACCACGGCGGACAGAGCCATCACACCGACGTCATCTCAGACGCCGTCGCAATCTGTTCCACCGCGCGACCGTGGCGCTGGGCGCGGACGGCGGAGGGAGCGCGCCGCGGGCGGAGGGTATTTAAAGCAGCCGCCGCCGCGACCGAACCCAGTTCCCTCTGAGCAGCCATAGCGTACGGATCTCCGTGCCGGCACGTTCACAGGAGCTCAGTCAGTCAGTTCACCTGATGATGGCGACATGTTTGATCGCCGAAATATTGTGCCCGTTGGACACTATAGACCGGCAGCATACCCGTGGATATTTTGATTATCAAATACGCTGGGAGAAACTCAAGAATCACATAAATACTCTAGATTGATTGTCACTACGACCTACTGGGAGCACACATGTCACTGTTATTTCTGATACTGCCTGGGGCTGTTTCTTACTTTACTCTTACGTAGTAGTTGCACAGAACTTTTCGACGCCTTCATTCTCCTCTGCCCACATCAACGACACACCTCCCTCCCTCTTCTTTATCTTATCTTCTGTTTCAGACACCCACGCACGCACGCAGACACACACACATATACACACGGCCGCATTCGTAGCTCGGATAGTAAACACGGCTGCCGGGGATGCTTAATTGGGACTTAGCCAGCTGGCCGCGAATGACGGAGGGTGCGGGGCGTCTACTTCTGCGTCACCATGGCTCCCATGCTGCCCGCAGCGTAGGCGGCCGGTCGCCGCTATTAGACCAACGGAAACCTTCGCACTACGCACGTCACTGCCTCTTCTGTGGGCCGTGCATCACGCGTGTCCGATTGTTTTAACTGCTCGTTAGACAGCTGGCGCAATTTACATGACAGATTTATGAGCTCATTTCTGCTCCGTTTCGCTTCTCCCGCCACGTGCACTGAGACGGAACGTCCGTGTGAAAGGGAGGCACAGTTTGCCTACTCGCCGGGAGCCACAGCCACAGCCCGAAGAAACGCTCGCATAGCCGACTGACCTCTGCCTTTCTGGTGGACGAGCTTAGCCAACTGCAAGCTACTTAGGTAACAAACACAAGCGAGCCATTGCTGTAACTTGCGGTGCTAAATTATGTTGTGCAGCTGCCTCAACTTCTTATGTCATCTATTTAGAGAAAATGTCTTTAGAGTGCTGCAAGAGCTGCATACGTACACACGCCTGATGCTGTATTCGCATACGCAGAACGTACAACTCTGAAATTAACGTCACAGACTGTGGTATTCTCCCACGAGCACTTCATTTATACAGTAACTCTGTAATTTTGCGCACAAAACAAGGATTAGACGTGAATGTAAACAGACCGTTAATTTCCCATACTCCTGCCAATCATTTTCTGGCGGTTAACGGGACATGTCGATAATGTTTCTAAATATATTTATTACTTACATAATTTATATGTTTTCTTTGTGCTAATCAGCTGAGTGGACATTTAATATAAAACACTCGATTTGGGCGTATTTTAACAGCCGTCAGTATCCTTTTATCCACTGTTCGTCACATTTTTAATTCATTTATATTAGTTATGTATGGTTTCATTCAAGCTATGCGGCAGAATTGGAATTTGAATCTATGTTCTCTGTACGACAGTCAGACTTGCTGACCACTCACCTACTCAGTCGGACTTGAAATACTGCAGTTTTTACAACCTATTATACCAAAATATTTATGCGATAGCATCTTCATTTAATGGCTCCACACCAATTGAAATCTTGAACATTTCAATTTCTTTTCATGTATCTTGGTCTAAGGAATTTTCTCTTTGCAATGACATACACTGAAACGCCAAAGAAACTAGTATAGGCATGGGTATTCAGATACAGAGATATGTAAACAGGCACAATACGGCACTGCGGTCGGCAACGACTATACGTATAAGATAGCTAGTGTCTGGCGCAGTTGTCAGATCGGTTACTGTTGCTACGATGGCACGTTTCACGATTTAAGTGAGTTTCAATGTGGTGTTATAGTCGGCGCACGAGTGATGGGACATTATTGAGCATATCTGGCATGCCTTGCAACATACTGTTCAGAAGAGATCTCCACCTCCTCGTACTATTACGGATTTATGAACAGCCCTGCAGGATTCATGGTGTCAGTTCCCTCTAACACTACTTCAGACATTAGTCGAGTCCATGCTACGTCGCGTTGCGGCACTGCTGCGTGGTCGCTTAGACCCTAGACGATATTAGGCAGGTGTATGAGTTTCTTTGGCTCTTCGGTGTATTTTTGCCTTATTTCTGGTTTATTTATTCATTTAAATAAAACACTGTGGGCGTGAAAATTTTTCAAGAATCTGAACAGTTGAAGATTCGTCAATTATTTAGGAGCTGGGGATTCAAAAGCCTTCAAGGCAACTGAGAAGGAGGAGCGGTATGAAGAATATGTAACTACAACTAAGCTGAAGTACATAGGTCACGTACAAGGCCGAATGGGTACAAAGCAGCGACGACTGAAAATTACATACAAGAGAAAGAAATTGGAAGATGGCAAAGGGTTATATGCTAAGAAAAATTTCACAGAACCTGTCATAGGTTAAATCTAAAATTGTTATGACACGACCATCAGACAAAATTTTAGCAGCGTAGAAGATATGAGAAAATTTATATGGGTAGCTTTGTTTTACCTTTCTTCTTCTATTATACCAAAATATTTATGCGATAGCATCTTCATTTAATGGCTCCACACCAATTGAAATCTTGAACATTTCAATTTCTTTTCGTGTATCTTGGTCTAGGGAATTTTCTCTTTGCAATGACATACACTAGGAAGTCATTCATAGTGCAAATACAACAGAACACAGCAAAATTTATTCACAAACCACGTTTACCTTTTGCCGCAGTGGAGGTCTTGAAAAAACCTTCCAGAGATTTTTCAGATGTAAGACAGTTGAAGAAATGACTTCATGGCCGCATTCAGAACCGTAACACGAACAGAGCAATCTGGGCCAGAATTCCCAAGACAGTGTTTGTGTCAGTTAGTACACTGCATTTAGGTGTCTATTTATGTAGTGACGACGTTCAATGAAGGACTGCTACAAAGTGTTGATCTGACCACAGTGAAACAAAAGTTAAATTTAGATGAAGAAAGAGCTAAGGTATCAGAGAGAGAGAGAGAGAGAGAGAGAGAGAGAGAGAGAGAGAGAGAGAGAGAGAGAGCGCTATTAGAGACTTTGAAACAATGGCATGATACGCAGACGAGCAGGGAAAACGACATTTCAAGATGAAACGGAAGATGATGCAGACAACACATATTACGGAGCTGGAATGGACTGACAACTTTAAAGGCTGTTTCCCGTAAGTTGTATTTTTTAAGAATAAAGTGTGCTTTTTCTCAGCTTCTACTTGCCACAATATGTTCAAAATTACACAATACACTGATCTGTGTATTGTGTGTATTTTAAACAAGGGTTTCCCTATTCTGCACATCTCAAAGAAGTTAGATCCTTATGTTCACTGGATAATGTAGAAAATTTCTTATTTTGATGTCAACTTTTTAGAAAAATAATTGCTATCTCAAAATTAATTAGTATTTCTAGAAATCTTTCTGTTAAAGGGGTTACAAATGTGTCTACAATATTTATTCCCAGTATTTCTTATAAAAGTACACTTCATGTGAATCAATTTTACAATATTTAAGATAGGGATTGCGAAGTTGCCTGGACCCCTATGCGCCATAAGACCCTGGTATACATGTATTACAAATTTGTGATGTACATACTGCAGAAGAAGATTGGGGGTACTACTCCACAAGCAGTTAATGAAATAAGTCGAGTTCTAATATACCAAGGAATTTGGTGTGAACTCAGCCTCGTGGGACCTATTGAGGTGCTACTTGAGTTAGAAACATCAAAATTACATTTTTAAGAAGTAAGGCAGTGTCGTCCAGCAGTTCAAGATCTTCTGCTATTAATCACAGAGTTCTTTTACTTTTTCTGTTTTCTTAGACATTCCGTTATTAACTTCCTCAGGATGACTTTCCTGGGTGTCAGGTATTGCTTTGTGACAGATGCAACATTGGCAGATAGACTGCGACACAAATGCCTTAATGCATCTCATTAGCAATCGGTGATCAGGCTGTTGACCATGCCCTCACTCCATGTGGCGTACCTTTTGCGTCTCAGAGAACAGCCGTATCTGAGAGCGATAGCCAAGCTTTGTGCGTGGTGGTGGGCAAATTAAATTGTGCCAGATGTCTGTCACAAATGACTGGCCACGTTCAGAACCAATCTTGAGCGATCTCCCAACAAACGAGGAAGTGTGCACAGCAGACCTAAATTAAAAGTTGTTGATAATGTACTTCTCTCATCTGGCGTTCAGTAAAATTTGTCATCGACTCTTTGATACATCGAAAGGCCAGCTCAGCTGTTTCGTCTAATGAATAAAATTATTTTTTTGCGTATTGTCCTCTTTCCCCACCGTAAAATCCACAATGTGCAGTTTAAAATCATTCTTGAGTAATGCTTAGTTTGCTGATCTCACCCAGTATCTGCAGCCTCCAGCTGCTGTTTGGTCGTAAGTCTTCTGAGGCCCTTTCACTAACTGTTCTGCTGTCTACTGTGCTTTATCATTGTGGATCAGCAGGCCATACAAGCTGTGCTTCCTCTGTAATAGCTAGCTCAGGGAGGCACCCACGGTGTTGCTTTTTAGCCAGGTGCTATTCTCTCTCTCTTTCTCTGATCCCTTTGTACAGGTACATCACAAGTTTCTGGAATCATTCCTCAGCACTAAGTCAGTTTTAGATATGACTTTAATGTAAGCGAAACTTTCCAACCCCTTGCCTCAATATGCATTTGAATTATCCCTAACTTTGGTCACTTTGTTTAAATCCTCTTCCTAGAAAGGAGAATTTCTTCGCCAATGTTAATGCTATTGTAAGATGTCGTGGTCTCCTGACCTTCATTGCTTACATATTCCGCCCTCACAATCATATTTCGCACATCAAGACGCTTCATTCGAATCCAAACTCGATAATATAAAGTCAATGTTGTATGAATTCATGTAAACAATATGCAAATAACAAGTAAATCGCCAAGTGCGCGCCGAGGTTGACATACTCGAGGCTGGCGTCCAAACACATTCAAGACACGACGGTCACAAAAGCCTTTAGTTCACGAGAGGCAAACCGCACGCCAGGAGGCCGGTTCCTTCAGAGGACGAGTCAACCTATCTACTTCAGCCGTCGACCGCCCGTAGAGCAGAAAGCATTTGACCGAGTGAAAGGGAGAACGACCCCAACTTCGGCTTAAAAGCAAATTCCGCTACATTGTGTGGGAGCGCCCAGCCTATGCCTTCTTTAAAAACATAGCACACAGTTTCAGAGGTTTTCACAGGGAGACAGCAAACGGCAAACGCCGATGCTACAGATTTCCGGATTGGTCGCCTTAAACGAAACGTCATTCTCCCGTTTTAGAAGAGCAATGCTGATTGGCAGACAATATTCCTGATGCCTTGAGCTGAAGGAGTAATGGAAGAGACCGAAAGATATACCCCTTCACATCTGGCGTGGAGAGGGGCCGTTCCATTGTCACTCTTGGAGCAAGAACACGTAACGAGAGCGTGTGCGCTCGTACATGTACTCAAAGAGCGAAGAACAAGTCTCTCCTCAGTACTTCACTGGGAGAGCACCTCTGTCGAGAGCGAATCTAAGAGCTCTATATTGAGTCCTTGTGATTAAGCGTTGTTCACTGTGTTGGCCGCCACACTTATTGTGCAGTGTGAACGGACAGAGTTATAGTTAAACGCCTGCGAGCGAATTTTTGAGTGGCATTGCAGTGGACTGGTTATCTGACCGGTGTACCATGCCAATAATTAGACTAGGGGCGAATAGGAGTCCCTGACTTCATCAAGGCGCAGGGAGAGTTTGATTGGCGAAGGTCAATCCAGATACAACGAGAGTTATCTTATTTGTCAGCAGCGATCGGTGCAGACAGCAGTCATCGTAGCTTACGGTATTTTGCGCTACAGCTCTTGCGAGCCCCATATTTCCTCCACAACAGTACACTTCACTGCATTTCACACACGACAGCCTCAACCATACCTAACAACATTCTAACAGATAATTATTTCAAGTTGAGTAGGCACGGCTCTCAGCCATTCAATAACAATCTCAAACTTTGTATTAGAAATTTCATTAGCGAATCCTATCCTTAAGAGGTAACTTCACATTCCTAAAAGAACCCGGAAATAACTTGTTCAGTTCATAACTAAAAGTGCCATTGTGATTTCTCACAATTAAAAAAAATAGTAATTTTCGTTATTTTCATGTTTTTCTTACACTAACTAGCTCTACTCCAGTACTCAAGTATCCCACTAGTTACGTAAGAAATTTTGTGAAGTTTTGTGTCATTTCCTTACAGTGGATGACTCCAGAAGATATTTATTGCAGAAAGTTTTTCAGGCATTTCTCTTTAGAACGTTAGGAGCGTCTGTCTGACTTGTAGTGGTGTGGGGGTGGAAATTGCATCTTGCATGAGCCAAAGGGTAAAGGGAACATCTCAGATTAATCCGTTGTACAGAATGACAATAGCACCCACTCCGTCGCTCACAGAAAATGTCGACCCTGCCAGGATAGCTAAAATAGGTAAGCTACCAGGAGAGGAAAGTGTCAGGATAGTTAGGTATGGCAGGTCGCAGCAGTAGCACTTTGAAGAACTTTCTTTCATGTATTAAATAGCTATTTGCAAAGATTGGGATCAGAATAGATACAGGTAGTGAAGAAAGCAGAAATGTAGGGAAAAGGGCGTGTGTTATTGTGTTGGAAAATTTTGCATTTTTTACGATTTTTGTGTAGCTGTTAGGGCATAGGATTTTCAAGTGATAGGCACAGAAGCAGAGTGACGCATAGACGCAGCGTGACGCAGCATCATATAAGTTGGAAGTAAGAAATAACATTTTTCTCCCTTTGCATGCGCACAGGTGGAGATTGGAGACTGTAGCAGAGCAGACAGAACATTAGCCGAGAAGTCACGACGTCGTCGTTGTTGTTGGTTCAACCAACTGGTATGTGGTCGTACAGTTTTGTAGATAGGGTTATGGTGTGTTGAAAGAATTTCCATGTTAACGAGAGTACAAGCCAAAATGTTACATGAGAGACAGCAAGTCGAAAAGATGGGAGAGAATCAACCAGATAGACAGCAAGTAAACGAGCTTATTGAGAATAGGGCAGAAGGTGAACCTGAGAATAGGACAGACCGTGAATCAGAGAATAGGACAGTCGGGGAGCTCCAGAATCAGCAGGCTCAGTTAGACTGGGAAAAAATTGAGACAGATCAGACAGTTGTGAATCAAAGGGATGAGAACATCGAATTTCCAGAATATAAAATTCCAGGTAGGGCACATTCTGAGCCAGGAAGAGACAACCCACGTAGGAAATGGCAATGATTAGCAGCGGAACGAGCACAGGAAACGCGTTTGTTTGCCGCATATTCAGTGACAGAATACGCATCAATACAGTCAATGAACCGGCAGTTAGCTAACGTTCAAAGAGGAGTAGACAGTGAGGAAGAGGGGGAAAATTTAGAATACGTCGAATCTATCGTACACATTCGAAATATACCCCAACAACAGAAACAGAATTTTGCGGAGTTACGAGCCCCACGTAAAGGTTCCGTAACAGACGCAACTGTACCTGCGAACACTAGATATACACAACAGAGAGGGCAGAATGCGGAGTTGTTTGCGCCACGTAATGGTTCAATGACAAACGCAACTAGTCCTCATCACAGACAGCACGGGTTATTGCAGTAATCAACCTTAGAAACGCCACAGCATAGCCCAGTAAACGACGTAACTGACCGAGTAGAAAACAATAGATCGAGAATACATAATTCAGCAGAAGGTAGTGTTACAGGACGGGACGCGATCATGGAGATGTTACAAAAAATGAACGCTAGTATGACGAAACAGAATCAGGATATTAATTCACAGATGAAAAAACAGAATCAGGAATTGAAACAGGATAATCAGGCTATTAAGACACAGATTGAACAGGTTAAAATCCAGATGGAAGAAGGGATCGCCAAAATTGATAGATCACTCAGATAAAGAAAGACGCGAAAGAATCTAGAGAAAGAATTCAGGTACTAACACAAGGTCAGCAGCAATTACGCACTGGCGTGGAGAAGGTCCAATTGGACATCGTAAACGTTGACAAAAAGGTGGAGCGTTTTATGAAAAAAGCCATTGGAACAGCAATACAAATTTCAGAAGAACAAGCAATTCAAAGTAAGGTCGCAAGGGTTGCACTGAAAAAATATGATCAGCGGATCAATAAAATAGAACCTAAAAACAAATGTCAGTTTGAAAAGCTTCGAACGCAGTTGATACAAACTACCGAAGAAAAGATCGAGACCGATTGCAGCTGTAGCGAAACAACTGACACGTCAAGCATTAATTCAGTACACCAACACGCGCCGCCTAAGAAATTTCAAGTAGAACCAAGGCTAGCCGTTAACTCTCGCGCAGAAATCGAAACAAAAAAAACCGATTAAAGTAATACATGACATGCCACACGACCAGGCACAGTATCTAGAAAAACGGAACACATACATTCAGCCGATACCAATCGAAAGACAGGCAACTGAACCAGTAAATCCAATGACACAACATAATAGCAGCACAGGTACTATATCGCGAACGACGAGAGTAGAAATACACGAACAACACTTTTGTTCACCAATGATACGATATGACGCGGATATGAGTCAGGAAATTGAGAATAGGCAGACAGGCAGTAGATTACCACAGAATAAACACGACGACACAAGCAGTGGCAGATTATTTGAGTCCATGAATCAACCACAAACCGGATTTATGGGTAGATATGATACAGACCACTTCCTTACAGTTAGAAAATTTCAAAATTTCAAGGAAGAAAGCGGTAGCTTGCATGCACGCACATTCATCGATCAGTTTCAAGTAGGCTTACCAAACCACTGGAGCGAAGCTCACAAATTTGACTTCATTTGTGCACACATGTCAGGGACAGTAGCAGAAGTGATGCAAAAGATCGTGACTACCTGCACGTCTTACCTACAGTTCAGAACAGCATTTCTCAAAAGATATTGGTCTAAGGTGGCCCAAAACAAAATTAAATACAAGTTACTTCAGATGACACCATATGAAAACTCAGGAGAGAAAAGCGTGGTAAAATTCTTCGATACAATGGACAAAAAGGATGAAACTATCACCAAAGACACTTCATCAATTACACTGTTCTGCCAATGAAGAGGAAAGCTTGAATTTTTCGGAGTGAAACCTATCTCCAGCCAGGCTATACACCACAAACGATTGTACTTCCATACCATATCGATGCAGTAGAACAGTTCATATCTGCACCATACAAAATCATCACTTCTGTATCCTGCATACAGCTATCGACAACCAGACACTCATACATACCCCACGAATACCGACAGATCACAAAAAAACCATAAGCACATACATCGTATATAGTTGCAGCACTAGATATTTCCCACAGGGTTGGTCGGTCATCCACCATCTCCAATGGTCACGACTCAATTGCATACTGCACACATTGGCCTGATGCGTGGTCAGTGCTCCCTACAAGGACAGTGGTCACTCTCTGTACTGCTCCGACCAGCTTGCTTCTTGCCAAGCTTCCTACAGTCATCTCAGGTCTCAGTGATTACAAGACCATATGTATTTTCACATGGTTTGCCAGAATATCATACCATTTATGCGATAGTTCTCAATATCAGCCACATATCAGTATGATACTGATCACTTGCACCTTATAATTCCCAAGATAATTAGTGGAAATTGTATCTCTAGAAATCCAAAACTTTAGCAAGGTCACTATTGGGGATATGCTGCAAACCACTGTGTAACTAGAAACTTATCTCTCTGCGAAGATCTTCACGTGAAAATTCGAAAATAGTGGAAGCTGGAAGCTCCACTCTTATTTCTTGATGAATATTGATGACAATCATCATTACAAATCACCCTTGTACTTTACAATGTCAACTAAGGTGTTTCTCATGTCTAGAGAACCAGCAAACGTCTATTCCATCTGTTTTTCACCACCTAGATGCACACAACACACATCACAAGCTATGTTCTCCAAGCCAAATAAAGACGAGAAATGTGTAGAATGGCAGTACGAGGAGCCAACTGGTCAATCTGTATAGGAGAGAATAATGGTCCAGCGAAAACACATGCTCTTATTGAAACTTCTCAAATTTCTATGAAGAATACTCCCAACACATGTGATCACAAACGTGGCCCAACATATACTGAGTATTAGTTCGCTATTCAGCCGCCTAGAGGGCGGCACGGTTAGGTCAGCTATAAGTTGTACCCCAGCCTCTCCAGTTCAGGCAGCTCCCGCCGTAGGCCGGAAATGTCAATCATTCCGGCCACAGACTACCTCCACTACGCGCCCCACATGCCAGGCAGAATCGTCCTAGGAAACCAATCACATATTTACCACTGTGATTACAATTAAACTGATGACATTTGACAAGGAGCGAAGTATCGGAAATGCCCCCTCCTGATGGTTGTGGATCTGGAATATAAATCTCTGTATCCCCCTGATGACTTGACAATTTTCCACATAAAATATATCATCCCCCATACAGTTATCGATGCACTGAAATCATACTTTTCATGTCAAATTTATATCTTCCTTATGACAGGACATACTCGTTTTCTTTCCACATGTCGGAACATGGACCACAGTAACTTTGCACCCCAAGACATGCTTTACAAGCCTGTCGATCACAGCTGATCTATCACACTTCACTCTAGATGAATGCTGTTAGACCAAACAGTATTGAGTGAAAATCCGCGATGGAAGGACATGTCTTATTTTTTCTATTGCGAGTGGTACCAGTGTGTCTTTGGAATAGAGATATAATCGTCTTATAAGCGACTAGCTATTAAAAACACGATTGCATGATTGCTACGACTATGTTAGTGTTACCCTGAATCAAAAGCGGTCTTGTTTCTACAGGCACACACAAGTATAGCTAGCGATATCCATGTTAAAAACTATATAAGATTTATAAATCAAGGTATGTTATTGCTTCCAAATGAAAAGGTCTCTCACATAAATACCGTGACATTGAATACTGACGGTGATCACTGGGGTTTGTATTAACAGACCAGAAGTACAGGTGTATGTCACCAGTGGTGTAAGCTCGTAGTAAAATCATCCTTCTCGCCGAATTTATAAAATGATTCAGCTAAGGAACGCGGTATTAAGCCGGTAATTCCAACTCCCTCATGCCGTCGCTAGGTATTTCTCAAGCAAACAAACAGTAATTGTAAGGCATTCTATCTTGATGCCATATCAGAGGTTCTGCGAACTGGGTTACAGTTGAGGGAGGATGATGGTTGACTGAGAATTATCACATACAGTAGATGGTGTAGTACATGACGAATCACTTAAAAATATGCAATGCTAGATTGAGGTCGTAAGAAACGTGCAAAATCCTATGACCAATACACTGGCTTTTCAGCTCTCTCCATTCAATCACATACTTGCGTTGGATCTTATGGAGATGTCTCTTAAATATTACAGCCAATAGTGAATCACATTCATGGCACTCTCATATCTTGAACTGAGTCACCTTTTTCGACTCTGCTAAGGACCCTATACAGCAAATTCCAGCGTGGTTGTTTAGATAGTCCCTCTGCATCTTGTAAGCGTTCTTCAGTCACTATCTCATCCCCACTGCAGCTTTGTCCATGCGATCGTCCCAATTCAAGTCTAAACTGAGCAGAAGTTGCAGAGTGCTATATCTACCATCTTCTGCAACCCATGGAGAAACAGGGTGAGCTGAGTTAATGTGACAGGACTGTGTTTTGGCCTCTTGGTGGAAACATATTGCTGTAGCTCCAACAACCCTGTACAAGGTGTTATGCCAGCGCCAAATGAAGCTTTCTTCTGCAAAACGACAGTAAAAGCAGTTACAGGAACTGGGGGAAGGATGAGGATTTTGCTGCACTGCAGTACATTTACAAACTACATACAGGTACTGCAGTCCAATTTACATCTACATTCCTCAGGGTGCATTCACATCTATCACCCAAACTCTATCATCATTATTTTGTATCAGCCAACAGAGAAAAACACTGCAGACTATAAAAACTCCACTAAAGCCACCCTCTTAAGGACTTGAGAAGATTTTACCACAACTCTCTCTTCCAATCTATATATAAAAAAGAAGTGCCATCTGTGTTCCGGCACTGAGCACATGTGGTGATTGTACTAAACATACAGTTATTGGTCCAATGGAGCAGGTAGCCAGTGATAGAAGTCGCTTGCACAGACCAGTGTAAAGTTTCATCATCTGTGCTATAGGAGGAACATATCCTACAGACTATCTGTCACGAGAGAGGCTCCCTGTGTTATTCCTTGATACACTGATTTTCGGTTGTAGCACATCCAAGCAATGTATGATTACAGCTTTGTGCACCACTATACATTTCGTTTATTCCACTCTGACTTCAAGGTCTGTGTCAGGTCCTAAATTGACATTAACACATTTCAATCCATTGGCTGTCACAGAAAACTGGACATTGCATGGTGTACATTATGTTAGTGCTCCCACAACACACACAGGATGATTGAAAAAGAAGACAGACAGAGACGGTGTTTCACATTGACAAAAATGCAAAGGATGTCACAACATATGGGAACTGGAAGAGCTTTGCTGCATTGTGGAGTGTTACCAAACATTTTGTCTGAAGGTGATTGATAACCTCTACATTTAAACTCATCTTTCACAGTGACGGGGTATCAGATGTCTTGGTGTCCCATTTCCATTGATTCCTCATATGGCAGTCATGTACCCAATCATTTCATTGCTGGCCATCCAAGGAAAGTGTTGCTCCCACCAAGACTCACTCATCTCAGTCATTATGTGGCAGTAAACAGCATACCAGTGGATGGATGGGATGGAAAAGACACTGCCAATGTACTGTAATAAGCATCACATTTGACATGCAATCCATTTTAGTAATATTACCAGTTATTTCTTAATTTCTGTACTGACCAGTGACATGGCCGCATGCTTCCCCGTTTCTGTATCATCACTAAACCAGCCCTCCACTACTTTCGGAGTATCATGTACTAGATAGTGATTGTAGATGGATGAGTGTGCCGTACACCCATTCATTGCTTTTTCTCGAACATATATATAGCAAAATATAACAGACAGTGTGCTACACTGATCTACATATTTCTAGCATTTTGATCAAAGATCGTAGCTTACAATTACGATTTACCATCTTTCCCTATGTGAATGGGAGTCACAGAGCATTCTCGGATTCTTAGGATAAAGTTAGAGATTGAAAGATCTCCCCACATTGTCTTTGACAAACCCTCCTTGCAACACTGTGACTGATTTAATTTGCAGCTGACCAGAAGTAGACCACTGCATTTAATGTCTCATGAAGGAACAAAGCGAGCCATTCAGTGGAGACTGTTCCACTCCAGTCTCACTCATGGCAGCGATCCAAGTGCACAAGATCTCTCCAGATGCTTGCATGTCGAGGAGGTTAGCACCTCTCATCAGTGTACAGTAGATATCTGAGTGTTGAGATGATATATAAGATGGTTTTATGCGTGACGGAATTCCAGACAGATGGAGTTTGAAGCATTTTACACAAATCAATGCACCATGAATTTTAAAGTATTGTTCTAGTGTCATTACCTAGAACGTCTTGGTAAGAGAGAAATCATCATAGAACATAAACTCATGTACTCTAATGCAGGACATAAATGTCGAACATCTGACATACATCCACCATGCAACTTCTCTATCCCACTTACTACTGTGACAAACTTTAATAAGATAAAACTACTTCCTTCTACACCAAAGAAAAAAACAGAGTCTTTGCTTAACGTAGCTTTCTGGAGGCGCATAGCACCCACCGTTCACATCCAATTACAGCTCAGAATTTGTACTATGCTCGCATCAGTCCTATAAAAACAGCTCTAAACACAATGGGACTTAACATTTGAGGTCATCAGTCCCCTACACTTAGAACTACTTAAACCTAACTAACCTAAGGATGTCACATACATCCATGCCTGAGGCAGGATTCGAATCTGCGACCGTAGCAGCAGCGCGGTTCCGGACTGAAGCGCCTAGAACCGCTCGGCTACAGTGGCCGACATCAGTCCTATAAAATTAAATGGAGAATGCCTCTTACAATGAAACGTAGAAACACATAGCAGCAGTGTCTGAGATGTGGAATTACACACCACGATGCCACTAGCTCCGTAAACAGGACATCTGTCAAGCAGATTTGTGCACAGGCAATGCAGTACCATACAAACACCTACCACTAAATTAGAATCACCATAGTTATGAAAATGAAGACTCGATTTTATGCCCCGAAATGCGGCAGGGGAATGAAGTACGTTGCATAAATCTTCGTTCGCCTAGAGGAGGGTGCCGGATAGGTGTTCTATCAATGAAATGCTTCATCATCACACATGAGATTGAAGTCCTCTAATGGTTGTGGTATAGAGAGATTTTTGCTAATGATCACAGGTAGATAATGCTCTAAGGCACACATACAACACACAGTGGTACACGAGTCGAACACGGGTTATACCACACAACTGATGAACCCCAGCGGAACAACAGAAAAAACTGGTTAAATGTGTGGTAAATAGCCTGCAACAACATCTCCCTCTCTATAGAGTGCATCATCGCTCTACCATAAAAATCATATCTTGTTACGACCCAATCTCAACCGATCACTCCATCCACTTTTTGTCATCCTTTAATGCAGATGCAAGTCAGTTTAGCGGCAGATCTTCTCTTTTCCAGGAAAGCATCAAAGACAGCAGTCAACTTGCGTGTATCACTGTTCCTCACTGTTCCCTGAACAGACACAGTAGAATGTTGTTAAAAAAATAGCCATACAGAACTGTTTGTAATGTGTTTGTTAGCTCACACCGCAAGATTGTGACGGCTGAAGAGAACAGAAAAGCACATTGTAAATACTGCTTGTTAGCATTTAAAACATCTAAACAGTGCTGCTCAGAGTCAAACACACTTGGTCCATTCAGCAGTTGTGTACTGCAGCTCCACAGCTGGTAATGAAACACCAAAATCTATGAGGAGATTGTCCGCTAACCTTGGGATCAAATCTGGGCTTGTGATCGATGTATATAAATTTATTACTCTACATTTGGTGATCATCTATATTAAACATGTTCAAAATATGTTAAACATGTTCGGGATATATTTGTGACAATATTCTGCACATTTCTTAAGTACCAGATTGAACACCTCCTGAAGCAATTCTTGTTCAATGACAAGGGGCATCCGTGAACCACAAAGAAGTCTGAGGTATTTCCCTGTGGCTGTCAGTGGCCAGTGCTGCTATCCTGACATATGGCTTCTTCCAGTAGGCACGCGCCAAAGTAGGTAACGTCTTGCCTCTTGCACTTGAAAAGAATGATTCAACTTTTACCAAATGATCTACAGTTACAGTACATTTGTCAGCATGAATTGTGAAGTGTAACTTGGCCCCATCCTGCTGCATCTTCATTATTTCATGAAACATATTTGTCTTCATTATAAGACATTTGCATTTTCCTTAACATACGTCACACATGGGGTTCCTTGTGCCCCAGCGATATCTAAATTCACAATTCCACATTCACTGGATTTTCACATTTATCCCACATAAACACACCACAGAATCTTGGAATGTTGATTTTTTCCTAACGGACTTCAGCAGATCTGTATTTGTTAGCGGTCTATCCGGTAGTATGGCTAACGGGCTTTTGATTTATTTATGAAGAGACCTAGTCCTTTCTTTTATGGACTGAGGTATAGTCGTTTTCTGATGGCAACGGCTTCCATCATGCGGATATGTCTCCTTGCCTCCTCTAGCAGAGCCTGGGAGTTCTCTGCATTCTTGACTGTTCTGGCAATAACTGCAACACCACTAGACAGTGATCTCTATTGCTGAGAGACATGCAAGGGCAGGAATGAGGAAGGAAATCATTCCGCCTGATGTCTTGGGCATCGGCAGAAACTGAAGTGCTCCAATTGGTTCCTTATGCTTCAGGTCGCTTTTAGGTGCATACATCGCTGTCAGAATACAGTTTTTTTCAAAAAGTCTGCCCTGACGTTTTCTTTCTTCTTCTTCTTCTCCTTCTTCAGTTCATGGGTGGCAGCGTTCGTAAATCGTTTGAAATTCACGTCCAAGCACTATTTAATTTTACCACACATGGTTTTATCAACTAAAAATGCTGCATTGCACTGATCTTTACCATTGCCCTTTCTCCCACATATTGCCTCTGTTTTATCAGCTAAAATTCGATCTGAAGCATGACGGTCTGCGAGATCTATATTTTTTGTGTATGCAGTGTCGTTTCCAGACACAACTCATCAAGCAAGCTAATCCCCTTATCACCGTGAGCCGAAAGTATCTCCAGTAAATTCATCGGGAAGTTTTTTGAGAATACCACCGCTTCTTACGTGTCTCCTGCCGTGCATGTTATGCTACTGTGTTGCTTGTGTTCTGTACACCCCGTTATTAGGAAATAATCGGGGTCAATCCAGTTGTTTTGTGTTGCAGGAAAACCATTTAACTAATGCTCTGATCCCTTGATGTCTTATGACACTCTTTGTGAGAAACATTTGGTTCTGAGCTCTTATGCAGTTTTTCTGTGCAAAAGCATCCTGAAATTTCAGTGCCACTGCTATCCTTTAAGATGTAAGTACTGGAATTTGTTCTCTGCACTCTGCAAACGTTGGATATCTCACTCGACTGGTATTGGAGGTAAGACTTTTCAAATGCTGTCTTGTTTTGAGATATGCACCAAATCACCCAAACCAAATTTCTGTTTATGTGACTCCAACATTTTACTACAATAGTATACCATATCCATGAAACCATTATTATGAGCACTGATTGGTCTCATTTTCATTATGCTACGTTTAGTTCGATTATATTGTGGCGTTATTTATGGCAGGATATCCAGCCATTTGTATGAACCACAAAGATTAAGATGCATCCACATTTGAGCTTTTACTGTTCTGTTCAGACATTCCAAAATACTCCCCTTTAGGAGGTTGGATGTTGAGTAGTGATGTATTCCACACCGCTCAATCATAGTCTTGAAATACCTACTGAAAACTCTGCCTTAATCAGTTTGGAGGTTGTCCAGGCACTGATTTGTCCCTGTCTGCAACAAATGCTCGATCGCCTTGCGACATCCCTCCACGTTTTTGTTCTAGTAGGTAATGCCCGCGCAAATTTAGAGTATATATCAATGACCATTAAAATGTATTTGAATTTATTACTCGTTTGTGAAAATTCCCACATACCAACAAAATCACGCCATCATAAGTCGTCCAAACCTTTAATCTTAACATGGCTACGGGGGTATGTTTTGCATGCTCGATTGCGCAGTTCTGGAATTGTTCTCTCCACATTTATTCGGTTATAGTTCTCTCTAAGCTCAGAGATTATTGAAACAACGTCATTCGAATGAACAGTATTACCGTCAGCTGATGCCATGCGAAGTCATAGGCTATCTGATAGATCATCAGGATCGTTGTAGTGTATACACCGTGGGGGACGATTGCTAACTATTTTATGCAGGATGTCAACACGATTGCTAACGCTGTATCGAGCATCTAATATAGGATTTATAGTGGTTTTTCTGTTTTTCTGTGTTGCCCCCCCCCCCTTTCCTATATATATCTGTCAGTTGCAGAATTTTACCATACATCTCAAGATCTTTGGGTGAATAATTTACAGTTCTTGCTAAATTTAGGAAAATGAGGTTCATTACACCAGTTCTTTGATATTCCCTATCGTCTGTCTGTATTGTTTTTTCTTTTAAAGTTGTAGGCTGCATGCCCAACATGTATGGTTTTTCACCACTGACACCAGATGTTTTGTTTATCCTACCATTGCTGTGACAGTTAATGAAATCAGTGACTTGTTTAAAGGGTTCTCTTGTGTCTGCCCTCGATCTAAACGTACTAAGCTTAGCAGTCGTAACTTCTCTCAAACAACTTACTGTGCCAAGATGTCATCCTTTTGTGTAATAAGCGGACTCCTTTGCAGGGTGCACCATATATGTATGCTTTCTTATCAACCTATGCAGTTAAGTCACTTAAATTTTTTTCAATTGTATCAGTCTTCAGAGTTAATTCTTTTACTTTCTTTTCAAGTGAAGTAACCCCAGCATCTATTGCAATGATCTTTCCAGGAATACGTCTCAAGATCCTTAACTTTACGTTCAAGAGCCTGAAACTTTCCATCTATGTATCGATGAATTCTCTATGTATACCCATCCTCTTAAGTGGAGAGTCCAGGATCTGTGCAAACTTGTCGTTGGTCCGATGCACACTAGTGTATCCACCTCTTTCATAGCTATATATATATATATATATATATATATAGGAACTCCTGGAAGTTGTCTCTATATGTACTGTCATTCAGTTTTCTTATTTTAGCAATGACAAGAAACCCATACTGCGTACGATTACAGCAACCTTCACATATCTTCACAAAGTCATTGAATTAAATTTCAGTTCCTTCAGCAGCTAGCTAGATTTGCTCTAAATTCGAATTATGTTGTTTTAAGACTATGACGATGTTTGAATTATTCCGCAACCATTGTTTTTGGATTCTGGAGTATGTGTGATTCAAATTAAATACATCAGTACCCATACGACGACCAAAACAAATGTTTTCGAATTTGATCGTCTATTTCCACGGCAACATCATCAAATAAATATGAACACTCTGTTTGGGTTTACTTTTTCTGGTGGGGGATGTCACTGCTTTCACTGAATGTCATGTAGGTTATACCATCGGCACCTTATTATATCTCTTGTGAAAGTTGATATGTAGGCTGAATCAACGATTTTGAAAATAAACATACATGCTCAAAGTGCAGTCTATCTGGGTGTGATAACAGTGAAATGAGAACATTTGTTCTGCTACAGCTGGATGGACCTATCATTATAGCTCATATATTGTCAGGGAGGAGTATCCGATTGTTCTTATTATTCTGGTAGTCTCCTACATGATCACAAGACCAGTCACTTACAGCAAAGTCATTGTGTAGAGTATGCTTCAGCCACTGTGCCATGATACCAAGTACATAGCGTTTTGGCATGCAGTGGCATTTTATATAATAAAAAGCAAATAACAATGCATATAGCCACTGTGGCATAGTCGCTTCACCAACTGAGCTACAATGGACACAGAGTCTATACACCCCTGGAAGTTCAACTTATTCGGTTTGAGAATGAGTGAAAGTGTTGGTTATCATGGTGAGGACATATTTCAAGCAGTCTGGTGCTTTTGTGGCGTTCTAGTCATTTCACTGAAACTACTGGCATCAATAGCATTATTCCTTGTGGTAGTCTACGTTTTGCACTGAAAATACATACCTTATTAAGAGGAGTATGATAAAATAAAAACACACACGGTTTGTGATATTTTAAATCTAGGAATAGTTCATTCGATGCATTACATCAAAAAAATCCTTCGGTTCTTTCTTTATGTTCTTCATGCCTGCACTGTAGTTATCAAATAAAGCTTCTATATGCATAAAATTCAGTACGTATTTCCCTCAAACTGATGGGTGCGTCATAAAACTCAGGTCTTCCATGTGTGAATTTAGCATAAATGGCTTCTATGTCAATCGAGATCGACTTTGGCACTTCATGGATATTATGAACAGAACACTGTTCAAAATCGTCCACATGTATGCTATGCACACGACGGTAGTTTACAAGGTATACAGTCACTCCAACAGAAAAGATGACACCATACTTTTTGTTCTTGTTGTTGTTGTTGTTGTTGCTGCTACTGCCGTGGTCTTCAGTCCAAAGACCGGTTTGATGCAGCTTTCCATGCTACTCTATTCTGTGCAAGCCTTTTCATCTCCGAGTAACTACTGCAACCTACATCCTTCTGAACCTGCATAGTATATTCATCTCTTGGACGCCCTCTACGATTTTTACCCTCCACGCTTCCCTTCAATACTAAATTGGTGATCCCTTGATGCCTCACAACGTGTCCTATCAACCGATCCCTCCTTCTGGTCGAGTTGTGCCACAAATTCCTCTTCTCCCCAATTCTGTTCAGTACCTCGTCGTTAGTCAAGGGATCTCCCCATTTAATTTTCAGCATTCTTCTGTAGCACCACATTTAAAATGCTTTTATTCTCTTCAAGTCTGAACTGTTTATCGTCCATGTTTCACTTCCATAAATGGCTGCACTCCATGAAGTACTTTCGGAAAGGAATTCCTTAGTTTTATGTGTCTTATTCCCTAAGTGTCTTATTCCCTAACCAAATTTCCTCATCATAAAACTAATTTAAATCGACTACATTCCATTGTCTTCGTTTTGCTTTTGTTGATGTTCATCTAATATCCTCCTTATAAGTCACTGCCCATTCCTTTCAACTGCTCTTACAATTCCTTTGCTGTCTCTGACAGAATTACAATGTCATCGGAAAACCTTAAGGTTTTTACTTCTGATCCCTGGATTTTAATTCCTACTCCAAATTTTTCTTTTGTTTCCTTTACTGCTTGCTCAATATACAGATTGAATAGCACTGGGGATAGGCTACAACCCTGTCTCACTCCCTTCCCAACTACAGCTTCCCTTTCATGCCCCTCGACTCTTATAACAGCCATCTGGTTTCTGTACAAATTGTAAATAGCCTTTCGCTCCCTGTATTTGATCCCTGCCACCTTTAGAATTTGAAAGAGAATATTCCAGTCAACATTCTCAAATGCTTTCTTTAATTCTAAAATGCTTTAAATGTAGGTTTAACCTCATTTCTGAGATAAAACGTAGGTTCGGTACTGTCTGGCGTTTTCCTACATGTCTATGGAATCCAAACTTATCTTCCCCGAGGTCGGCTTCTACTAGTTTTTCCATCCGTCTGTAGATAATTCATGTTAGTATTTTGCAACTGTGACTTATTAAACCGATAGCTCGGTAATTCTCACAACTGTCAGCACCATACTTAGTCCATATAAATTCATAATAGTGGCAAACTCCAAATAAAGAGATAGGTCCCCTGATATCACCGAGAGTGCAGCGTCATCATACATCATTGTAATAGGTAGTGTCAGACCAGTACAGTAAATGTCTGGGGGAGAATGAGATGGATAAAACTCAGTGCTCATCTGCGTACTGTTGTAGGGTATAGCGCGACATAGTTCATCCCATCCCACCATCCCAGCTCAGTACACCGCGCTTTAGCCCTCTCTAGCACATTTTCGATCTCCAGCACGACACACCAGTCACTGTCTGCTGATGCCTCTATTCCACATTTAGACGCTTTAAGCCTCTAGCACTTAAATGATATGATGAAGTGAAAAGCAGTAGCACACTGGGAGCAATTACTACATTCTTATCCACAGCATCTGAACTGCGACCAAAATGTTGTGGGACGACGTGTATGTTGGAGCCCAGTACCAACCTGCTCTTTGCTGTTTAGGACCACTGCCATGGGTTAAGGGTAGGCCAGATGTCTTCATCACACAAACTGATGACCAGAACTGTCATTAGCAGCTCCTTGTCCTGTTCCAGCGTGCTTACTGGGTGCACTATAGGATCCTTTGTGGTCGCTGCAGGTCCAAATAAATTGAAGACGGCTGCAGGTGCGGACACGTTGGAGATCGATGCTGGTCCCAGCACACTGGCAGTCAGCTCTGCAGGTCTCAACAAGTTTGTGGGTGCTGAATGAGGAAGAAGAACCGTCACGTTAAGACCAAGACACAAAAAAGCAATAATAATAAGAAGAACTACTGAAAAATTTTACATTGGATACTTACTTTTCCGCTTCCTTCTGTCGTTGCGTTTCACAGTCATATATCTGTTTTGAGAGTGTTAGTGGCATTTGGTGTCCAGATCACCTTCCTGACGCCTCCACCTCCCACAGGGAATCTATGCAGACCAGCTGTCTGCGTCTGGTGTAAATATCATGTGCAAGTATGAGAACGTTTTCGAAGTGTCCGTGTGTAACGTGGGTATCAGCCACGTATTTACGGAGTTTTATGAGGGAAACCACCTGAAAGCCACATTGAAGCTGGTCAGTTTCCCAGCCTTCGCCCCCGTATCAGGGAAATGTGCTCTCCAGAGCTCTTGGCTATGGAGGCGGGTACAGCAAGGTTTCCGTAAAACAACTATTTAAAACTTTGCTAACCACAAAACGCAATTATACTAAATGGCCTAGAGAAAGATGACAGTAACAGCAGGGTTGCATCGAGAATCAAATATTTCTGAAGCAAGAAAGTATAGCGATGTGCAGCTTTGACATACAATTGGCGAAGCAATTTGTCAGCTACACAGAGAGCGGTGGTGTCTCATTCGATACCAACTGTCGGTGCAGATTGATGAACAGAAATGTTCGTGACTAAGCTGCCTACAGACGTGACGCACACTGTAATAATCCTCCATACTATGGGCAGTTTTTAACGTCTTTCCATCACGAAATTTGAATTGTTTGTAGTTTTTTTATGTAATTTATTCTCACAGGACTCGTCTCGCACCCTAACTATAACCTAACTGGTAACAATGACCTGCAGATGAAGTCGCAACAGTATCTCTGTAATTTCTATTAACCTCCTCGCCACAATCCGATCCCCCTCCTCCACTCTCTCCAGGTAGCAGTTTCATTCGTTTCGTGGTAAATCATTCTGATGCATCTAATACATATAGCCTAACAGAGACTCAATAGAATACTAACACCACGAATCAGCGCCGTCTTCATTACTGTGCCTGGCCCTTCATTAACTTCATATTTTGATAGCAATTACAGGTCTCACAAGATATCTAGATACCAATATAATGTAACAAAATTGTCAGGAAGGTATAGTAATAAAATATAATGGAATACAACAATTCAGAATAGTTTCAACCGCAGTAAAAAACCGAAGTTATGCGGCCAAGCATGTTCAAATTAACTGCCCTTAGGTTTACTAACTTTTCCTGTTCTGAACGGTACTTGCAGTAATGAAGTGTACATGATGAGGTGTTCTACTGTCACACTTTAAATGGCTCACTGTTCTGAAACAAGACAGCAATAAAAACGATGTAAGGCAAGCTTAAAGCAAACAAGGCACTTTGTTATTGTGGTGTTCGACTTTGTACAGAAGAGTAAGGAGAGGTGGGCTACAGAGTGGTGCAGAAAGCTGTTGCCATAGGAAAGCTAGACAGGAGCAGAAATGATTAGTGAACAAATCAACACAGAAAATGGAATATTTACTTAATTTGTATTTCTCAAACTGTGCAAAGACTAATTACAAAAGTGCGGCGGGAATCAGAGTACGACTCATAATGTCCACAAGAAAAAGGCTCCCTGCACTGCAGCAGGAACTGTGGCGTCAGCTAGGTGGAGTCTGTGAAGCAATAGGTAGTGAAGTTGCTTCGAGCGCAAATGGGCTGAGCGGCTGCCGCCGACCGTCCTATATTGCAGCGGCACAGGACGCTCAAAGTACAGAGCTACTGGAGGTGCGTCGCAGCAGACGCACTGCAATGGGTCCGTCTAGAGAGCCTGTATAGGGAGAGAGTGGCCAACCGGTCGATACAGCGGGCATTTTTCTGCCGCAAAACTGCGGGCCAATAGTGGAGTACACACTCACCGAATCAAAAGCACAAGACAATATGGCGAAATCATTCGTTAAATGCCGTTGTTTATAAGAATAATGTGTTACAATAATTTTCACATAGCCAATTTACAGGTCTGTTTTCAAATTTAACTATGTATATTGCAAGTACTTTTATATGTAGTAAAAAGCAAAAACGACTTACTTCGCATAGATAAGAGTACTTGGTTGGTTTCCACAAGGCTTGCTACGGCCGCAGGTTCGAATCCTGCCTCGGGCATGGACGTGTGTGATGTCTTTAGGTTAGTTAGGTGTAAGTAGTTCTAAGTTCTGGGGGACTGATGACCACAGATGTTAAGTCTCATAGTGCTCAGAGCCATTTGAACCATTTGAACCGCAAGGCTCCTGTTTGATTAAAGTCAGCCCTGTTGACTGCGACTGCCCACTGCTTTCGTCTCTTCATTGGGTGGAAATGCTAACACGCGAAATCCACCTTCGCCTCTATTGGAACAACCAAATGCAGCACAACCTGGCATCGTTTACGAACGTATGTAGAACGAATTACATGTGTCAAAAACAATACTGTACAATTACTAACATGTTTACTTCAAACATGTAGGCCTACCGACTTCATCACAAAACGCTTCATTATTTCAAGATCGCAAACTCTAATTACGTACTGAAAAGTATATACAACTAAAGCGAACATGCATGCACAACGCATAATAAGTCTCTCAATAATTCAAATACCTTTTAATCGTTTCCAAAAGTCCTCTGAACTTCAACTCAAAAGCACGGTGGACAGAGGAAGCGCGAGAGACGTTTGGCGCCATTTTTCTGACAAAGCTAATCAACCAATCACGAGCAACTTCACCTATGGCCACTCTCTCTGTATACGGGCTCTCTAGGTCCGTCAGATCCCGCGTGACCGCTATCGGCATTAGACGGAAACTTGCCATTCTTTTACCAACCGTAGGATGTGAGTAGGGTGGTACCGATGTGATACCACAATTATGTCAGAAAGGTTAACAAAACAAGTCGGGTAGATTTACTCAGTAAATTTAGTAGATTAGCAGTAGTGACTGAAAAGGACAGGGCTAATTATAGTTAGCACCGTGGGGAGACACTTTTCACCTGGATGTAGGCAGAGACGCATGCTGGTCGACTAACTGAATTCCTGGCTCGGACGATAGTATCGATGCATTAGAGCGACCATCAGTACGGACAATCGAAAGCGCGCGGTCGCTGGCTGGCCGGCCGCCGCCGCCGTCGCCGGTGAGGAGTGGTGGCGCGTTCCAGGCGGCGCAGCGCCGTGGCGGCCCTTTGAAGCACAGTGGCCCTCTGACGCGGGATGAATGCGGCCGATACCGATCTGGGCCGCGGTAATTACGGCGCGCCGGCCCTTCTGGGCGCCGGGCAGCGGCGATAGGCCACTGCGCACTCGCGCCGGTCATGTCGCTATGCCCGCTGAGAAGTCGTAAAAACGCTCCATTCAGCACGCGCTTTGTGCTGTCCTCCTCAAGGTTGACCACTGGCAGCAGGCGGTAGCTGCATCCATCTTGGCATTCGGTGAAGTTCAAGTGTATGAGAAGTTTCTTTTCTCAATGATTTTTAATCTTTGCGGTCTTGTTTGCTTTTGACAAAGAGTAAGAGGAAACGCATTTAAAGTTTTTGTATGTGTCAATTTTAATTCGCCAACTATTGTGATTAGCTTGTTTCGTTCATTGCACTGAGCGTTATGGTGCATATTGTCATCTTACAAAGGGAGGCCGCCAATTGTGAAAATCAGATTCGATTCATACTACGCATAATAAAAGCTCATGGCCAGAGGTGTAATGTGGCAAAGCACCAAGATGCACTTCTCAGCCGTTGTCGAGAAAATCGACAGTTAAAAGATACCGTTGCCGTGAAATACTCTCTACGGTTAATAATTCTCTACAGCGTCGTAGCGCAGCGGTAAGCGCTCGCGTTCGTAATCCGAAGGTCGCCGGATCGATTCTCGCGCTATGCAACTTTTTTTTAGTATTTGTTTTTTAAAATTCAAATATATATATATATATATATATATATATATATATATATATAATTCCCGGCAATCTGTTGCAACAATTATACATATAATAAGTTGTTTAAAGTCGTTTGTCGTGGAAAAACTGGCGACTTCGAACATCATTATGTTTTCCGCAAACAAAGTTGTATTTCACAAATGTTATTAATTGTCTTCATAATGTTAACCACGTATAGTTAACGGAAGACGTAGAAACGATATTCCGAAACTAATACGTATAGCGTAAGTCAAACGTTCGAATTAGAACAGAGACCCCACGAACACAAATTTGCTGTGGCAGGTATGAAATATGAACTCCGTTACTCGCTCGTTACACTTGAATGACAGATGTTGAATGGGCCGAAACGAGCCGCCGCATAACAGCGTAGTTGCCTGTTAACTTCGAAAGAAGGTAGATGCGGTCCCTAGCGCAACTTATAACATTGTCGAAAATCAGTGCGGACGGGAGAGCTTTGGTACACCCTGTTAAAAAAAACGGGAAAATGGATCCACCTTCACCAACATGCATAAGACATTCATTAATACTTTATATATATATATATATTTGAATTACAAAAAACTAATAAAAAAATGCATGGCGCGAGATTCGATCCAGCGACCTTCGGATTACGAACCCGAGCTCTTACTGCTGCGCCACGACACTGTAGAAAATTATTAATCGTCGAGAGTATTTCACCGCAGCGGTTTCTTTTAACTGTTGATTTTCTCGACAACGGCTGAGAAGTGCATCTTGGTGCTTTGCCACATTACACCTCTGGCCATGAGCTTTTATTATGCACAATATGAATCGAATCTTAATTTCGCAATTGGCGACCTCTGCTTGTTAGTATAAAATTTAGGTTTGCTTTGTGCTAAACCATTACAGGTTAGTGCCCGAATATTTCACTAACGCATTGATTTGATGTCCTTCAGTTTCTGTAATCATCTTATGAAACACTTGTAAGACGTCACGGTCTCCTGACCTTCATTGCTTACATGTTCCGCCCTCACAATCATGTTCCGCTCATCAAGACGCTTCATTCGAACCCAGACTCGATAAGATAAAGTCAGTGTTGTATGAATTCATGTACATGATATGCAATTGACAAGTGAGCGCACCGTGGTTGAAATACTCGAGGCTGGCGTGCACACATACATTCCAGACACGACGGTCACAGAGGCTTTTAGTTCGGGAGAGAGGCCGCACAACAGCACGCCAGGCCCTTCAGAGGACGACCCAGCCCATGTCGGCTGGTGACCACCCGTAGCGGACAGCATGGGCCCGAGTAGAAAGGGGAGAACAACCCCGTGTTCGGCTTAAAAGCAAATTCCGCTACATTTTGTGGGAACGGCCAGCCTATGCATTCTTTACACATAGCATGCAGTTTCAGAGATTTTCACAGGGAGACAGCAAACGCCAAACGCCAATGCTACAGATTTCCGGATTGGTCGCCTTAAACGAAACGTCATTCTCCCGTTTTAGAAGAGCAATGCTGAATGGCAGACGATATTTCTGACGCCTTGAGCTGAAGGAATAATGGAAGAGACCGAAATATATACCCCTTCACGTTTGCGTGGAAAGGGGCCTTTCCGCTGTCGCTCTTGGAGCGAGAACACGTAACGAGAGCGTGCGCGCTCGTACATGTACTCGAAAGAGCGAGGAACAAGTCTCTCCTCAGTACTTCACTGGGAGAGTGCCGAGAGCGAATCAAAGGGCGACTCTATATTGAGTCCTTGCAATTAAGCGTTGTTCACTGTGTTGGCCGACACACTTACTGTGCTGTGTGAACGGACAGAGTTAAACACCTGCGAGCGAATTTTTGAGTGGCATAGTGGTGGACTGGCTATCTGACCGGTGTACCACGCCAATAGACTAGGGGCGAATAGGAATCCTTGACTTCATCAAGGCATAGGGAAAGTTTGATTGGCGAAGGTCAATCCAGATAGAATGAGAGTTATCTTATTTGTCAGCAGCGAGCAGCGCAGACAGCAGTCATCGCAGCTTACGGTATTGTGCGCTACAGGTATTGCGAGCCTCATATTTCATCCACAACAGTACACTTCACTGCATTTCACACGCGACAGCCTCGACCGTACCAAACAACATTCTAAAGGATAATTATTCAAGTTGAGTAGGCATGCCTCTCAGCCATTCTGCCAAGTTAACTACCATCTTAAACTTTGTGTAGTAATTTCATTAGCGAATCCTATCCTTTAGAGTTAACTTCACATTCCGAAAAGAACCAGGATGTAACTTGTTCAATTCATAACTAAAAGTGCCATTGTGATTTTTCAGAATTTTTGCAAAATAAATAATAACTTACGTTAGTTTCATGTTTTTCTTACACTAACTAGCACTACTCCAGTACCCAAGTATCCCACTAGTTACGTAAGAAATTTTGTGAATTTTTGTGTCATTCCCTCACAGCGGACGACTCCAGAAGGTATTTATTGCTGAAAGTTTTTCAGGCATTTCTCTTAAGAATTTAGGAGCGTCTGTCTGGCTTCTGTAGTAGTGTGGGGTTGGAAATTGCATCTTTCAGGAGCCACAGGGTGAAGGGTACATCTCAGATTAATCCGTTCCACAGAATAACAAAATAATAGGTCAACCCCACACGCTCAGACTGACTGAAATACAGCGTCAGTGCGATATTTTTAATCTACATCAATACTCTGCAAATCACTGAAGCTTATGGTAGAGGGTACATCCCATTGTATCAATTATCCGGGATTCTTCCTCTTCCATTCATGTATGGAGCGTGGGAATAATGACTGTTTGAATGCATCTTTGGATGCAGTTATTTATCTAATCTTGTGCTCACGCCCCCTATGTGAGCGATACGGAGGGGGTTGTAGCATATTCCTTGAGACATCATTTAAAGCTGTGTCTTTAAACTTTGTAAGTTGGCTTTCTTGGAAATAGTTTACTTCTATCTCCAACAGTCTGCCAGTCCAATAGCTTCGGCATCTCTCTGACTCTATACCGCGAGTCAACCAAACATTTAACCATTCGTGCTCCCCTTCCCCATGTATGGCCAATATCCCCTGTCAGTCCTGTGTGGTACAGGTCCCTCACAATTGAGCCATATTCTAGAATAGATTGCACGAATGACTTGTCAGCGATCTTCTTTGTAGACTGACTGCATTTCCCCAGTATTCTACCAATAAACCGAAGATTACCACATTCATTACCCACCACTGAGCCTATGTGACATTCCATTTCATATCCCTGCAAAGTGTTACACCCAGGTAGTTGCATGAGTTCGATGATTCCAACTATCTCATTGTCATTCTACTGAAGGTCGTAACATGATAGGGCTTCAAACTACAGAAGTTTCGCTACATTCGAAACTGATGTCCATTGTCATCAGTATGGACTACGACCACCTAGAGGCATGAGTACACCTCGGAAATTTGTGGTAAGTTCCGATGGGACCAAACTGCTGAGGTCATCGGTTTTTAGGCTTACACACCATTTAATCTAACTTAACCCCTCGACCGTGCTGTTTGTTGTGGCGGAAAGCGCTTAGTGGCGGGTTATTGTCGGTCACTGCAGCGCTGCTCAGGCGGGGAGTTTCGGCGCATAGAACTGTTCCCGCGCGGGTAATTCTTTCCGTGCCTCTAGCGCTTATTGTAGCTGCTCGTATTTGACACGCTGCTGTCCGATTGTTGTGACGGCAAGTGAATATCTAACAACTGAACAGCTAACAATTCGAAGGTTTTTCACAGTAGTAACGCTGTTACTTAAAAATTATTTATTATTCATTTTTATATTCAGGGGAAGGGTTTTAGTGGTAGAGCTAAGGGAAACAATTTCTTGAAGAATATTTACTAGAAATTACCCTTTGTATGGTATAGCTCAAAGCATGGTATTGCACACAATCCAGCATCGCACTCTTCACAATACACACGCGTCTATCTTATTTTTTTCCCGTTGTCATCCGGTTGGCTGCAACACACTCGGCATTTTCGTGTCGGCGCCTTCTTGTTTTCAATACTGGGACGTGTTTGGAAAAGTGCAGGCCTACCAGACTTGTTGGGGCTGAAACTTGGCAGGGGTGTCCAACATTACTGTGCTGAGAGGACGAAACAACATGTGCACAGTATTTTTCCACTAAACTTTCGATTAGACTAATTTGAAAATCGTGTCGTCCCAATCTTCCGCCAAGTTTCTTATATATAAGGTAAGAATTGAGAGCTGTCACGTCCATGAAATGGCGAAACTGCTTCATATAATATTTTCGCAGGCGGTTTCTTGTGGCAGTATAATTTGTCGTGTACTGGTCAGCCAAATCAACGCCTCCCATTCTGTCACTGTATTTCAGTATAACTTCAGGCTTTGTTTTTACTGTTCTCTTCTCAGTTTGTTTCTGCTCGTTACTATAGATATTGGGTAGAGTGTACACATCTTTTTATCTCGTCATCCCATCGCCATCAACTTTCCTCTATAAAACGTCTTAATTCGACCCTTCTCGAGTTTTTCCTCCCTGAAAGCTGCTGGCATTTCTTTTCACCATAACTGTTCCAATACAGTCAGTGCTTTTAGGTACAAGAAAATCTAACGGCTGTGGACTTGAATAGAATCTGTCAGTAAAAACCGTATATCCCTTGTCAAAATACCCTTCGAGTAAAGACAAAACAACTTTGGACGCTGAAGGATATAAAGCATATTGTGGCTCAAACACTGTGTCTTTACCTGTGTAAAAAATAAAGCGACATAAATAGCCACTTTTTGCTTTGCAGAGAAAAAATGACTATTCCAAAACGATCACGTTTCAATGGAATATACCGTTTTATAGAAAGCCGCCTTTCCACAGTTGGAGGGATTCATCAACTGACAATTCTTGTTCCAAAGTATAAGCCTCTTAATTTTTTTTGTTTTGTAAATGGTCAATGACAGGCTTCAGTTTGAACAGTTTGGAAGAAATTCCACAGTCTTGCGAATACAAAGTATTGTCATTGAAATGAAGGAACTTCAAGAGAAGATTAAATCTACTTTCAAACATCATTTTTCGGAAAACTGGAGTTTCATAAACTTTTCTCGAATAATACATTCGGGTTTTTGCACAATTCCTTGCAGAAATAGCAATGCAAACAACGAATAGAGCTCTCCATTATATGTAGGTAGCCACCGATGCACACGAGATCGCTGCTTCAATTTGTCTGCATATGAACTTTCAAGTTGTTCAGCATATTTGCCTGTTTCACTGGATGTAATTGTTAACCAGCTGTCGTCAAACGAGAAGGTACAAATGTTTAACGGATCTGGAGGATCGTCGAAACTAATTTTTACTCCTGGAGTGCCTGTGAAAGGAAACGTACTCCTATCAGAACTACATTTAACTGACCAAGAACAAGTGTCAGCAGACAGCACTTCTGCGACGTCCTCTTCCAGACTTGACGTTTCTGTGTCACTATCACTGAAATTGTCATCACTGTCTTCTCCACCGCTCGAAAACCTTGTCACTAGACCACTCATTATCGCTTTGGTTTAATAATAGTTCAATGTCTTCATCACGCATAGACGAAGAAGATGCGCACTTCAACATGTTTGCACTTGGAAAATTCTACTGTCTTTCAAAATATATTGTTTCAGTGGAAAGACCACCAGCGACCTCCGCTGAAAGAACTTTACACTGTGTAGAGTGACACTAGCGGCTGGTATAGACGTCAAAATGAATTTCGTAGGCGGCCGACTGCACGCCCGAGCGACGTTCGCCGAGCACGTACCATAGCTCCAACATGCGACCGAACATAATTCGACGAGCACGCCCGGCAATAGAGCACGGCTGGACGAACGCAGTTCGTCGAGCACGACGACAGTGCACCCTTGGCTTCCGAGCCCAGTTCGTCGAGCACGGTCGAGGGGTTAAACTAACCTACGCTAAGCACAACACACACACACACACCCATGTCCGAGGGAGGACTCGAACCTCCCAGATCGAGCGGCTACTCCGCGTGGCATGGTTCGTTGGTTGGTTTAAAAGGGCGGGGGGAGGGGGGGCAGGGACCAAACTGTGAGGTCATCGGTCCCTTGTTTACAGTAGAACAATTACCCAAGGAAAGGATGAAAACAAAGAAGGCGTACAGAACAATAATAGGAGTAAGGAAGAACTAGAAGAACGACAGAAGGACAAAGAACACTACAATGGACAAAACAGGACAAGGAAACCACAGAGAGACGCAAGAAACAGGGAGAAGAAACTAAAAACAAGAAAGCAGATTACCGTGGCTGGCTGACCATGAGAATAAAAAAGGAGAAACCAGCCACTCTGCAACGCATTAAGAACTCCCCCCTAAAAGCCTTAGAGTGGACGACACAGAGGGACAAAGGACGTGCGCTAAAACTCAGATCAAATGACAAAACCCACCCTCACGAATAAAACGTAAATCTAAAGCTGCTGTGGAGGCATTGTCGCCCAACACCGAAGGTAATTTGCTGGGAAAGTTAAAAGTCCACCACAGAGCGGTTAAAAGTGGGCAGTCCAGTAAGAGTTGGACGACTGTCATTTGGAAGCCACACCGACACTGAGGTGGGTCATCGCAACAGAGGAGGTAACGATGTGTGAGCCATGTATGGCCAATGGGGAACCGACAAAGGACAACTGATTCCCTTCTAGAAGCCTGCAGAGATGACTACCACACATTTGCAGTCTCCTTAATGACACACAGTTTGTTGTGCAAACTGTTATGCCACTCCGTCTCCCAAAGCTGAAAAACATTGAGGCTTAAGACAGAACGCAGGTCAGTTTCAGAGATGGTCATCTCCAGGAGCTGTTTCCGCGTACCCTGTTTGGCCAGCCTTGGTGTTTGGGGGTGTTTGAGGTTAAAGGGACCAAACAGCAAGGTCATCAGTCCCTTGTTTCAAATAGACTCCATTCTGCTAACGGGACATCTCAGTATAGTCAGAAAAATAAAACGGATAAAGGGGAAACGTAAAAGGGCAGTCACGTTGTCATTAGTAAAAACAAATGAGGGAAGTTGGCAAGAGAACGAACCCAACACTATGCTGAAACAGCATAGGCAAGACCACCTGTGACTTAAAAGGTGCAACTGCTATAATGCAGAAAGTACGTATGGGAATAGAAAAACTAACCAAGCCTTAAAAAGAAGGGGTAAAAACAGAGTAAAAGGGAAAGAAAAGAGGATTCTGGTCAGGGAGGTGAATCGGGAATCTCTGAACACTGCCTACAGTGGGAGACACCCAAACACTCACCGCCCTGCCCCAACACCAGAGGGAGATTAAAAACTTTAAAACTGAGAATAAAAACCACTCTCCCGGAGGAAACCTAGAACCAGAGAGACCATCCGGGAATCGTCAGCCAACATCAAAGGTAAAGTGTGGGGGAGTCTGTACTTAGCACGCAGAGCCAAAAGAAGGGGGCATTCAACCAAAATGTGGGCCACTGACTGGAAGGCTCCACAACCACATAGCGGGGGTGGCTCATCACGCAAAAGGAAACCATGGGTCAGCCTGGTATGGCCAATGCGGAGACGACACAGTGTGGTCGAGTCCTTGCGGGAGAGGCTAAAGGAAGAACGCCATGGGCCTGTATTCACCTTAATGGCACGAAGTTTATTAGACAGTGGAGTAGCCTCCCAAGAATTGGCCCATGACTGTGCAAAGTGGGATTTGATGTGAAGCCGTAAATCCGCTGCAGGAGGGGTTACAGGAAACGGGGGGTAAGTAACTGCTCCCCCAGCCAAACGATCAGCGAGCTCATTACCCGGGATACCCACATGGCCCGGGACCCATAAGAAGTCAATGGAACAAGCAGCACGGTGAAGATCAGCGAGATGGTCATGGATGGCAGAGACCAAGGGATGGCGCGAAAAACACCGGTCAATAGCAAGAAGGCCACTCATCGAGTCCGTACATAACAAAACGCGGTTGTGTTGGGATTGTTTAATAAAGGTAAGGGCCCGGGAAATTGCCATCAATTCCGCAGTAAACACCCCACATGAGGGTGGCAGTAGATGATTTTCCGTTCCAACAAAGGACGTGAAGGCATACCCAACATGATCAGCAGATTTAGAGCCATCAGTGTAAAAAACAACAGCATCCCGAAACTCCCATAAAATTTGGCGGAAAAAGGAACGGAACACCACCGGGGGGATGGAATCTTTCGGACCGCGGCGGAGATCCATCCGAATTCGAGGCCGAGGAACTAACCAAGGAGGGGTGGAGGGGAGGGAGCGAGGAAGACAGGACAAAGAAGGAAGCCGAAAATCACGGTTAAGAGACGCAAGGCGCAGCCCAACCGGTAAACCCGCCCGAGGGCGGGAGTCAGGCGGGCGACGTCCATGGTCTGGGAATAGGATAGAATAGGAAGGATGAGCGGGCGAAGAACGGATAGTAAGGGCATAAGACACCAGAAGCTGGGACCGCCGAACAGAAAGGGGGGGGGGATCCCAGCTTCAACCAGGAGACTATCAACAGGGCTAGTAGGGAAGGCACCGGTGGCCAAACGGATACCACGATGGTGGACTGGATCCAGCACGTGCAGCGTGGAAGGAGCAGCTGAACCATAAACTTGACAACCATAGTCCAAACGTGACAGAACTAGAGCACGATAAAGACGGAGGAGGAGGGAACGGTCCACACCCCAAGAGGAGTGGGCAAGGAAGAGAAGGACATTGAGTTTATGGAAACATCCTACCTTCAGGAGTCTGATATGGGGCAGCCAAGTGAGCTTGTTGTCGAAAAGAAGACCTAGGAAACGAAACTGTGGAACCACAGGCAATCTTTGTGCAGCGAGATAGAGCTCTGGATCAGGGTGGACCGTAGTACGGCGACAAAAGTGGACCACCCGCGATTTTAAAGGAGAGAATTGAAACCCGTGTGAGAGGGTCCATGCAGACGCACGCCGTATAGCCACCTGGAGCTGCCGTTCTGCAGATGGCATCGAGGAGGAACTAACCCAAATGCAGAAATCATCCACATACAGGGCAGGGGCGACCAAGGGACCGACAGAGGCCAGAAGTCCATCGATAGCAATGAGGAAAAGAAGGACACTCAAGACAGAACCCTGTGGGATGCCCGTCTCCTGGGTCCGTGGAGAACTAAAAGCAGTACCAACTCGAACTCTGAATGACCGATGGATCAGGAACTGGCGGATAAAAATCGGGAGTGGGCCCCGAAGACCCCACTGATGAAGGGTTAGTAAGATGTGATGGCGCCAGGCCGTGTCATAGGCCTTGCGAAGGTCAAAAAACACTGCAACCAAATGGCGGCGCTGGGAAAAAGCCTGCCGAACTGCGGATTCCAAGCGAAGTAAATGATCGATTGGAGATCGTCCTTCTCGAAAGCCACACTGGTAAGGGGACAATAGATCCCGAGATTCGAGGACCCAAGTGAGCCGACGGGCTACCAGCCGTTCAAGTAACTTACAACCAACATTGGTGAAACTAATTGGCCGATAGCTGTCAACAGATAGGGGGTTCTGACCAGGCTTAAGGACAGGAACCACAATGCTATCCCTCCACTGAGAAGGGAAGTCACCCTGGAGCCAGATACGGTTAAACACCCGAAGAAGATGGTGCCGTTGTGGAGCACTGAGATGTTGAAGCAGCTGGTTATGAATGGAATCTGGGCCAGGGGCCGTATCATGAGAAGAAGATAGAGCAGAAAGAAATTCCCATTCAGTGAAAGGTTCGTTGTAAGATTCTGACTCACAAGTGGTGAAACATAAGGTGACAGCTTCAGCCTGCTGTTTTTGATGAAGGAAAGCAGCTGGATAGGAGGCCGACGCTGATGCCACTGCAAAATGGGTCGCAAGATGTTCTGCGAGAACTAATGGGTCCGTACAAATGCCATCTGGGAGGTGAAGGCCTGGGAGGGTGGACTGCCGATGGCAACCTTGGAGAGAGCGAAGTGTAGCCCATACCCGTGACAGAGGGACAGTGGAACCAAGGGAAGAAACGAATCGTTCCCAACATATCCGCTTGCTCTGTTTGATTAAATAACGGGCTTTAGCGCGAAGGCGCTTAAAGGTAGAAAGGCTGGCTACAGATGGGTGCCTCTTAAAGTGTTGCAAAGCTCGACGGCGATCACGGATGGCAATGGCCGTACTCCACCACGGGACTTGCCGACGACGAAATTGTCCAGATGAGCGCGGGACAGCAAGGTTAGCAGCGCTAACAATCGCGTCAGACACGTCACGTAGGACGTCATCAATACAGCCCGACGAAGGAGAAAACTCGACCTGTGCAGTGTATAGAGGCCAATCGGCGCGGTGGAAAGACCAACGAGGTAACCTGTCCATCGGGGAGCGGGAAGGGAGCGTGATAATCAACGGGAAATGGTCACTATCACAAAGGTCGTCGTGTGGCGACCAGTGTAAGGAAGGGAGGAGAGAGGGAGAAGAAAGAGAAAGATCAATGGCAGAAAAGGTACCATGACCAGCACTGAAATGAGTAGGGGAGCCATCATTAAGAAGGCACAGGTCGTGGTCTGCAATAAATTGGTCTATAAGAAGACCTCGTCTAGATGGAAAGGCACTGCCCCACAAAGGATGATGAGCATTAAAATCCCCAAGGAGGAGGAAGGGAGGAGGAAGTTGCTGAAAAAGGGTGGTTAAGGCAGCAGGTGTAAGAGTCCTGTCAGGAGGGAGATAAAGATTGCATACTGTGACTGCAGAGTCTAAGTGGACCCTAACAGCAACCGCTTCCAATGTAGTTTGGAGAGGAATCCACGTGCTAGCAATGTCTGTACGGACCAACGTACAAACGCCACCAGAAGCCCGCAAGGGTCCGACCCGATTTCGACAGAAAACACGGAACCCACGGAGGGTCGGTGAGTGAGCACCAGTAAAATGAGATTCCTGGAGAACCACACAAGCTGCTGAGTAGGACGAAAGAAGGGATTTCAATTCCGGAAGGTGACGATAGTAGCCATTACAATTCCATTGGAGAACCACAGAACGATGGTTTAAATGAGGGCTGAACACGCTAAATCCAGTCATACCGCCGGGTCCCCACCCGTCACCGACAAGGAGGGGGCGACATCCATAAACGACAGGTCAGAATCCGGTTGTGAAGTCGGGGAAGGGACCTCCGGTGACACCAGAGGCTCTTTGTCCCGGGACTTATGTTTCTTCTTCTTTTCAGGCTGAGATCGAGGAGGGCTGTGTGGCATAATGGAGCCAGCTGCAGCACGATCAGGAACAGAAAGAGACCGGGCGACCTGGGGGCCGATAGACCGCGGCTCTCGCGGTCGCCGCGCTGCAGCAGACCTTTGACCTGGAAGGTGCCGGGAAGGGGCCGGGAAGGGGCATCCCGGGAGAGGCGCCCTTGACCGGCAGACGCCGAAGGAGTGGGACACTTCTCCGGCTGGGGAGGGGGAGCAGCGCCCAGAGAAGGTGTGGGAGCCGCAGGGGAGGGGGGAAGGAGAGGGGTCCGGGATGGGGGTAAGGCAGGGGGAGGAAGGGATGAAGATGTAACCAAGGCGTAACTAGATGTCATGGACACAGGGTGCAATCGTGCATATTTCTTACGGGCCTCTGTGTAGCTTAAACGATCAAGGGACTTATACTCCTGTATCTTTTTTTCTTTCTTATAGACTGGGCAATCTGCTGAACGTGGAGAATGACTACCATGACAATTTACACATACAGGAGGGGGAACACAGGGACTCCCCTCATGGAGTGGACGTCCACAGTCACCACAGAGAGGGTCCTGGGAACAGCGAGAAGACATGTGGCCAAAACGCAAGCACTTAAAACACCGCATAGGAGGTTGGATGTACGGCTTCACATCACAGCGATAGACCATAATCTTAACTTTCTCAGGAAGGGTATCCCCTTCAAAGGCCAGGATAAAGGCACCAGTATCAATACGATTATCTTTAGGACCCTTCTGAACACGCCAAACAAAGTACCATATTTAGAGACTGGTGAGGGGTAATGGACACGGGAATTGTGCCAAGATGGGTACAGGCACGAAGGGCCGCAGATTGGGCAGCCGAAGCAGTTTTTATCAGCAACGAACCCGACCGCATCTTGCTCAGGGAGTCCACTTCGCCGAACTTGTCTTCAATGTGTTCCACAAAGAATAAAGGTTTGACACTGGTGAAAGTATCTCCATCAGTCCTGGTGCAAACTAGATAACGGGGGAAAGGTTTTGCCCCTAGACGACGGGCCTGACCCTCCTCCCAGGGGGTAGCCATGGAAGGGAGGGCCGAAGAGGCAAGAGAATCAGCACTTGAGGAATCAGTACCACGCAGAGAGACGGCCGCAGAAGAGCGGCCAGAGTTTTGGACCCGTATGCGTTTCATCTGCATAGCGTCCGCCCTGATACCACCCACTCCGATCAGGGGCTCTCCTCACGGGCGCCACCCAGCCACAGGAAGGGCCGTCTGGCACGGCGGCCATTGCCGGGAGTTCCGATGCTCCAGGATGACGAGCAACCACTCCAAGGCATGCATGAGGAGGTCACAGCTCAGGTATCAGAAGTGTGATCCCTGTGTGTTCAGGGGGCTCAACCAAAAGGGTACATAGCGACCCCACCACATGGGCTGGCTACCGTGCTGGCTATGCACCCTAGCATCAGACAACGACGTAAAAGAAAAGGTGGAATGTACTAGGAGGGCGCACGTCGGAGACACTAGGTAAGGTGCTCTTCCCCAAATGGCTCACACTACGGAAGAGAAATTTTGGAATGGAGGTCAAACCCCAGAGGGGGACCAAGGAATGCCAAAAGGAGGAGATGATTACGCAACAAAGCCGGAGTGTAAAACCAACAGAACCAGGAGGATAGCGGGGGCCAACATAAGCAAGGACACCAATAGAGGGAGAGGAGAGGGCGAGAGGAAAGGGGTATGGAGGGGAAAGGAGGGGAAGGGAAAGGAAATGCAGCGCGGGAGAGAAAGAAGGCTGCAATGGCTCGGGGCCCCGTGCTCGCCACGCACGTATCCACAAAAGAGTTGTGGACCCCCTGGGGGGTTGGCCAGCCTGTCAGCAAGTTCGTTGCCTGGGATTCCGACGTGTCCTGGGGTTCACACAAACACCACTGAACGGCTGGACCGTTCCAAGGCAGAGATTGACACCTGCATGTTCACTACCAAACGATGGCGAGGGTAGCACTGGTCGATAGCATGTAAGCTGCTCGAGGGAGTCAGAACAGAGAAGAAACGACTCACGAGAACAGGAACAGATGTACTGATGTGCACGAGATATAACCGCAAGCTCTGCAGTGAATACGCTGCAGCCAGCGGGCGAGGAATACTGTTCAGTATGGCCTCTGTGGATATAGGCGAAGCCAACATTACCATCAGCCATCGAGCCGTCGGTGTAAACAACTTCAGAGCCCCATAACACTTCAAGAATCGAGAGGAAGTGACAGTGGAGAGCAGTGAGGTTAACGCTAAAGCCTTAGGGCCATGCAAAAGGTCCAGACGAAGCTTCGGCCAAGGGGTGCACCATGGAGGTGTACGTGAATGGACCTCAAGTAGAGGTGGTAAAGGGAAGGGCTCCAGTTCGGAGAGAAGGGATCGCATGTGAACCGCAATCGTGAGCCCTGACCTGGGCCGCCGATGCGGGAGATTAACTGCCGCTGGTGGGAAAAGGAGACAGTAATTAGGATGCTCAGGAGAACTACGAATGTGTGCAAAATAACTGGCGAGAAGCTGAGCACGTCGAATCTGCAATGGAGGGACTCCAGCCTCCACTAGGACACTGTTCACCGGACTCTTATAAAAGCTCCATTCGTTAGGCGAACGCCACAGTGGTGCACTGGGTCGAGTAAACGCAGCGCTGAAGGCGCCGCCTAACCATAAATCACACTCCCATAGTCAAGGCGGGATTTAACAAGGGCTCTGTAGAGATGCAGCAGCATGGAGTGATCTGCACCCCAGTTGGTGCTGCTCAGGCAGCGGAGGGTACTGAAGTGCTGCCAAAATTTCCGTTTGAGCTGACGAAGATGAGGAAGCCAAGTCTAACGAGTGTCGAAAAATAGACCAAAGAATCGTCTCTCCACTACAGTGAGTGGATCGTCATTAAGGTAAAGTGCCGGTTCTGGATGAACGGTACGACGCCAACAGAAATGCATGACACGTCATAATGGCGGAAAACTGGAAGCCATGGGCTAGAGCCCATGACCACCTTGTGGATGGCTCCCTGTAAGCGACACTCAGCAACATCAGTACTGGAGCAGCAGTACGAAATGCGGAAGTCGTCTGCATACAAAGGTGAGACAGAGGGTCCGACAGCTGCTGTTAGACCGTTAATGGCCACTGAAAAGAGAGAGACACTCAATACAGAGCCCTGCGGTACTCTGTTCTCCTGGATATGCATGGAACTAAGGGAGGCATCAACTTGGACACGGAAAGTAGGGAGTGACAGGAAGTTTTGGACAAAAATCGGGAGCGAGCCCTGGAAACAGCATTCATGCAATGTGGCATGGATATGATGTCACCAGGTCGTGTCGTATGCTTTACATAAGTCAAAAAAGACGGTAACCAGATGTTGGCGTCTGGAAAGGGCTGTTCGGATGGCAGACTCGAGGGTAGAGCGACCCTGGCGGAAGCCGCCACGTGACTCCAGGATCCAACCCAACCGCCGACACACCATATGTTCCAGCAGCTTACAGAGAACGTTGGTGAGGCTCATGGGCCGACAGCTATCCACATCAAGTGGATTTTTACCGGGTTTTAGCACCGGAATGATGGTGCTATCCCACCATTGCGATTGGAAGACCCCATCACACCAGATTCGGTAGAACATTACGAGGAGATATCGCTTGTAGTCAAATGAGAGATGTTTAATCATCTGACTGTTGATCCGATCCGGCCCAGGAGCCGTATTGGGACAATGTGCGAAGGCGGCGAGGAGCTCTCACTCTGTAAATGGGGCGTTATAGGATTCACTTTGGCGTGTAGTGAACGAGAGGACTTTCCTTTCCATCCGCTGTTTGAGGGTGAGAAATGCTGGGGGTAGTTCTCGGACGCAGAGTCTTAAAGACCATTCGCCCTTCAATCCCGCGTCCGGCCATCCTGATTTAGGTTTTCCGTGATTTCCCTAAATCGCTCGAGGCAAACGCCGGGATGGTTCCTTTCAAAGTGCATGGCCGACTTCCCTAATCCGATGAGACCGATGACCTCGCTGTCTGGTCTCCTTCCCCAAAACAACCCAACCCAACCATTCGCCCTTTTACTAACAGAATGCCCATCTAGTAATGAAGAATGAATAAAAATAGTGTCTATGGCTGTGCTACTGCTCCCCTGCACCCTAGTTGGAAAACACAGTCTGCATCAGATCATACGAATTTAGGAGATCTACCAACATCCTTTCTCTTGCACTGTCATATACAAAATTTATATTAAGTCACGACATGAAACTAATTTCTGGTACTTCCTACAAAGTGAATCAAGAACCCTCTCTAGCTTGTGCAGAAATGCTCTGAAGTCGGTGTTAGGGGACCTATAAACAATAACAATTAGAAGTTTAGTTTTGCTAAATTCAACCGCCCCTGCACAACATTCAAATATCTGCTCAGTGCAGTGCCGTGATACATCTATGAAATCGAATGGAATACTGTTTTTTTATGTACATAGTCACTCCCCCACCCCACAAGAAACTCCTTGAAAAACAGCCAGCCAATCTGTATGCTGGTAAAGGAAGCCGTTGAATTGTCAAATTGCTTAAGTAATGCTCCAATATACCAATAATTTCAGAGCCATCTATAAGCAGTTCACTAACTTTATCTCTAATAAGATATTTTGATGAAATATGCTAATTCCGTTTCTACTTTGAAACATGACGTCCTCTGAAGGTGAGCCCTTAGTTGGAGGGACTTTCTTTAAGCAGGTATACCTATCAGCTGATTTTAATCTAAAAAAGGTGCAGGTCTAACAAAAACTACTACAGGAAATTTTCCACGAGTGATCCCACCACCACCACCACCCATTACACCGTCACCTATAAGCTCTGCCAGCCTCCCATCCCATACCTACTGAAGTGCAGCCTATGCCTTGTGAAACCCTATTTACTGACGTACCGTACTGGCACCACTGAAATGTGACCCATGCCTTCTGCCATCAGCACCCCGTCCAGCCCCATGTTAACGCATCTAACAGCCACATTAAGACGAGGCTGAAACAGTTGCACAAAACACACATTAGGGCCACCAGTTTGGGTAGCTATCTCTGCCAGGTCATCACCTACATCATGTTCACCATCCTTATACTGTTCCCTGCTCCGCCCACAATTACTGTCTGATCCTCCATAAAATTCCTATGTAACTCCTCTATACTGTCAGTCAACTGAGCCAACCCTGCACTAGGTTTCATAATACTGGTGACCTGGTACTCCTCGAAACTTCCTGCAACTGCTGGCCAAACCTCTACTGTGCGAACAACCTAGCAGCAGAACCTCCTTTCTGTTAGACTTTACAACTGAACGAGGCCTTCTAACTGTTGAGGACTGCTGCATGTTCCCTACATCTACAGGCACAAGAGTCTCCTCTTCACTCAACTCTGTCGGTAGGTGAAATCTACTGCATATACGCAATATGTAACTGTCTAAGTACCTTCTCCTCCTAGCTGCCTTCTTCCCAACTGCCAGTTCCCATTCCCCACCACCCTTCACCCTCCTCAACCTATCTAGTTCCTCCTTTGTACGTTGTAATTTGACCTGAAGGGCACAGATCTTACGCTCCTGCTCATTCTGCATTCCCAGGAGAGGATCTCGCTAAAATGTCCGCTGGCTTCCCCACTGCATCCCCCCCCCCCCCCCCAATGAAAATACTTTGAACAAATCCCACACCGTAACCCACTACTCACAAACCTACGACAGAGCCCACACTTCTCACTCATGGTAAAATTTTACAGTTACTGGAAAAAACTATACGTCTACTTTACCTAAGTTCAGTTACACCAGTAGCACTATTTATGAAACTAACAATAGCGGTCTCTAAAATTTCTGTGTACTAAGAAAGCAACTACTTTTATTAATACTACTACACCACAGCTAGTACAAATACCAACAAAACTTCGCAAAATTATTAGCTAAAACCAAAAATTCAAGCGGCCACTGGAACACTCAAAGTTAAAACACTGAATGAAAATTTTACAGAAATATTGCACTAGAAACAATAAGAAACGTCAGATGAAAACTAAAGTACGAAATTTACTGAACGACTTCAACGCACAAAAAACTCTAAAAAACACAGTGAGCGGACGTTTCCAAACGTTTATTTAATAGTCATTTCGCCACAGACAGCACGAAACTTCGCTGAAAGTTATTACATTTAATAACTGTATAGCAGTGCACAAATAACTTCGTCAGTACTTAGCTTTAAAACCACTTCCGCTGCGACTGCACGCCACAAAATGTAAACTAACTACTGAGGCTTGATGCTTGGACGAACGACGTAAGCACACTCACGAATAACAGAACACTCGATTCAAAAATGGTTCAAATGACTGAGCGCTTTGGGGCTTAACATCTGAGGTCATCAGTCCCCTAGAACTTAGAACTACTTAAACCTAACTAACCTAAGATCACCACACACATTCATGCCCGAGGCTGAATTCGAACCTGCGACCTTAGCGATCGCTCGGTTCCAGACAAGCGCCTAGAACCGCTCGGCCACTATGGACGGCCTACTCGATTCATTATCACAGGAAGAAAGTCTGACATTAATGAAAATTCACTAATTACTTTTACGGCAAATATTAACAAAAATATAATTTAACATAATTAACAGAAGACAAACTTTATAAAATATTGACGAGCAAATTCAACAAAAGTCCAACTCTCTTGACGTTCCACGAAAGATGCTCTTCTTAGCGCATCACTTGCTACTATGCAATGTGTAAACCACGCTGCAATCCTTTTCACAGTAAAGTGAAAAGTAGTAGTCTCGTTTTCTTGACAACATCGAAGATTTATATTTTGTCTCCAATATGAATGATACAGTGTTTCAAAGACATCATCAGTATCGATACGAAAAAATCGATGACAAAGCTGCAAACATCGTTATTTTGTTAATATCGATTATCATTGCCAGTCCCTAAAGCACATGTCTTATATTGGTAAGATTTTTTGACATTTCTTGAAGCACAGAAGTTTAGATGCGTAATACGAAAATCATTCAAGTCCGATCTTACAGTAGTAGATGTTACAAATAAAAATTTTACTAAATAATTTTAATGGTGAAAGGCGACAACAACATCCAAAAAGGATTTAGAGACAACCGCTGTGTTGGAATAAGTTTCTACGAAACAGTTTAATCCATGTTCTGCCATTGAGTCTGTCATGTGAGTTACAAACTAAGTGAACTACATCGATGGTTACATTTACAGCTTCGGCTAAATTCCGAACTATGTGCAAGCGTCATTGATGTGACAGTACCACAGTCGCTATAACGTAGCCAGAAATTGTGACGGTACTGTCGATTGTTATAAAAGCGTAGCATTGTGGCTAACGGTGCTATCAATGAATTTAATACCTGCTGTAGCACCATGACACATAGAGGATGACAAAATGGGGGAGGGGGGGGGGGAGAAGGGAGCAGAGAGCAGATGGTCTGTCCACTGTTGCAGGAAATACGTGCGCTATTCGGAAAGTAAGGTCCGATCGATTGTGAAATAGAAACTGTAGTGAATATCCGATGAAGTTTTGCATAGATGTTACTCTTTTAATCCTGTCGATTGCGTCATGTCGCTCTTTTCAGTTCTGAGTGCACAGTGAGCACGTGAAGATGCCTAGAAAACTGTCTCTCTGGCCAAGTCCGAGTGCCTGTGAGATTTCTCCTGATTTCATGCGGCCCACATAGCATAACTGTCATGCATTTCCTTCGTCATGAGAATTCTCGGCGGTACACTGCGGTGCCAATGAGGATGCTCCTGCAGCATTTTCTATGGGAAGTGTATGATTACTTATCATACACCCCGGACTCGGCTCCTCCTGATCTTCAATTCTGCTCACATGAACCGCTGGCTATGAAGACAATTTTGGCACACATAACGAGCTACAGATCAGTGTCAAGAATTGGCAAAAACCACAGGCGGCTGCCTTCTTTGCTGAGGATTTTGAAAATTTGGAACAATGCTATGAGAAATGCCTGATTCGGAGTGGCGATTATGTAGAGAAGTAGATGGAAGGAGTACTTAACTGTTGCAGATGAAACATTTATAATTTTCAGCGTGCTTTCCGTTTTGCGACCGATCGGTCCTTGCTTTCCAAACAGCCCTCGTAACATGCTACCTTAACTTGTAACAGGCACTCTAGGTAAACCGCACTAAGTGAACCACTCACCTTCACAAGCAGTGTTTTGGGCTTCAGGCTGACCCTCGCGCCTATCACATCACGCAAGCTGTTAGTGGACGGTCTACAGTGAATCATGCCCAGTGCAGGAGGGACGTAATTAATTTTATGCGCGCCCTAGTGTTTCGTATGATTCCATAGACTGAATGGCCTTATAATATGCAGTCTAGTGCCTTCGCAAAATATCCGCATACAACGGTTCAGATAGATTCTTTACGCAGTTCAGCTGTTTGTTAGTCTTTAAAATATTTCAGTAACAGCTTGTTTCAGCCAGTAATACGAAGATATGTCAGACGTACACTGAGTACATCCCTAGGATGACTCGTAGTACTCTACCGAAACGCTCAGCTACTTCTAGGAGCGCATACCTCTGTGCTTACAGCAAGGTTTTAACTGTGCTATGCGTGGCAAAGCTGCCGTGCCCACGCACAGCCTGAAACTCTCATTGGTACTAAAGATGGCGCTGTAGCAGTTCCTGGCTGGCAGCTGCGGTAGTTTGCATATGTAGGTGCCCGTGAGAGCCCACTTGCTTGTTGGCTTACGTGCTTTGGTTTCTGCCACGATGACACGATGATTGAAATTTAATCTTCGCTTAGTCTTTGAATTTTTACTTTGAAGAAATTTTCTCACGCACAACGAACTCAAGACTTTATTGTTAACGCTCCCCTACTGCATTCGACGATGTACTTTTTTTTCTGGTGGAGCCCCTTGAGTTTATTGATACCGACCGGTTACCTGAATATGCGTCAACACCGTCGGTTAACTCGTGTCCATTAACGTACTCACCAGGCATTCAGCACAAATATTCTAAAATTTAGATCCGTAGTTCTGTCCTTATTGGCATCCTTAGTACGTTTCATTATTTTTCTGTGTCATGTAGTGTAATCCGTGATGAAAGCAGTGGAAGCTGTAACTGGCTGCGCTGTGATTCAGGAGATTTCTCAACCAAAGATGATTAAAGAAGTCTGGGATAGGGGTCATAACTGCAACAACATATTTGTTCGTTAGGGCGGTAACTACGCGAAGAGCCTGATTTGTGTCATTAATTGCGCATTTTGGCCATCGACCAAACTGACGTTGACTTAGAGCCTTGCAGCTCCCATTAGGCGTGCAAGCTGTTGCACATAAGCCCCTCCTGTATTCGCTGGCCGTTGGTGGCCGAGCGGTTCTAGGCGCTTCGGTCGGGAACCGAGCGACCGCTACGGTCGCAGGTTCGAATCCTGCCTCGGCATGGATGTGTGTGATGTTCTTAGGTTAGTTAGGTTTAAGTAGTTCTAAGTTCTAGGGGACTGATGACCTGAGATGTTAAGTCCCATAGTGCTCAGAGCCATTTGAACCATTTTTTAGCCCTTCCGTATTCCGACATGTGATGGGTGAAATGACTTGTAGGATTTAGTCTCTATAGTCTCTTGCAATCTACATATTAATTACAAGCAACTCTCCGGAACCGTTTCTCTATTAAATTCATAATGAATTGTCATAACACTTCAGAATGAATACCATGTGGGCTCGTAGCCTTTCTAGGCTTAACTTTTGCCATCGCCAGCGTAACTTCTTTTTCGTCTAGCGAAATGTGGCGTCATCCGTGACATAATTCGTTTCAGTGTATTATGTTAGAACGTGAAGATCTGGTGCGTTTCTGCTTGCGTCCTTATTGGCATAAATTCTGCTGTCCGCCTCCGCTGCAGTGAAACGTGTTTGCAAGCCACAACAACATAGCAAGACGCAGTGTTCGCAAACGAGTAAGACTAAACGTTCAGCTGAAGTACAGAGAAACACGTTTGGCACACACAAACAAACTTGCGACAGCTGAGTAGTGGTCAAGTACTACAATGATGGCATGGTGTGTACTAATTTAGATCTGGGGCTGATTTCTGTTGGCAGTCACAGGATACACAATGTAAAGCAGAAGAAAAGTAAAAGTAAAAACCCACTGAGGATGCCACAACTGTGGTGAAACATCTTGGGTGTTGAAACTAATCAGTATTTTGTGTACTTGCAAAAAGGCAGACCAATCGTTAGTTCAGTGCCAGCCATATACCACTGAGTACAAATTTTGTCCATGATACTGTCTGAAACGCCGCACATAATATATCTCAAACCAATTCCGGATTTAAAATAGCGATTTGATATTTCATTGCTACATGAATTGTTTGTTCATAGTACTTGTTAACTCAGACAGTTTTAGCGACCATTCGAAAGATACTCGTATTTTCCACAATCAGTGAATAGGTGAGAGTTATATTGCCTTTGTCACCACGATTACTGACTCAGCTTGAAAGCTAAAACATATATCTAATCACTTAGAATGCAAAATCACACATTTCGAAGATGGATGCAGGTATCGTAAGAAATACTTCAACGCTTTCTATGCAATGCTAACTCTTCTGTTAAGATATTTGTGATGATGAAGACGTGTACCTTCCAGACGCGTTAAAATTAGTGCTTTTGCACTATGAGCGATTGAGCCTATTTTTTGGCTTTCGAGTCTGTTTATTTGTTTTTCTCTTAGACGCGAAGCACATCTATAAGAGACAGATGAACGCTGTGGAAGAGTTCGAAGCCCTCATTGTTGAACCTAAGACGATTGTTCGAATTGCTTGGCTGTTTTTGGTGTGTTACGTGGCCAGTATTATACAGATATCGCTTGCTTTGTTCGGCATTTTTTTTTTTTTTATTTTTATTTTTTTTTTTTTTTTTTTTTTTGAGGATACGGCTTACAGACATTTCTGACGGTCCATAATGTATGATGTGGCGGGTAGGTTAATGTTGAGCCACTAGCCGAAAGGTCCTGTCCGTTTTGCAGGGCATTTGAAACTACTTCACGCTAAGACTATTTTTTTTCAGGAATGGGGATAGAAATTTGGAGTGAATTTTACGTCATTTCTCGTAAACAGAAATTTTCTTTGGGGGCTAGTTTCATATTGCTGGCTCATGAAATTGTCGATTTGCCTCTCCCTGATGCAGCTAGCTTTCTTCCTCATTCAATCATTACGCGTTGTGTTTCGAGTCAATTTCAACAGGAGCAGTACAGATGAAAGAACCTGTGTAGTGTCATTCACTTACGAAAAGGTCATGCAGATCTCGCATCACACCATAGACCTTCAAGATGGCTTGATATCACTGTATGTGTTCCTATTTGGTAGAGGTTTTTGAAACGCTCCGTCTATGTTCCTCCCCTTCCTGTAACTTTGAACTAATTGCCACGTCGCACAGCAACAGCAGAGAATGCAGTAACTCATGTTTCGCAAAACTATGGGATTAGTTTGACTATCTTCGAAATTTTTGGTGCCCGCTAGAGAGTACATTGAACATTTGTGAAAATTAAGTGAGAGCTTTGATAGTAAATGTAATTGTAAAAAGTATTCCAGTATTGTACGTACAGGCTTGTAAAAGATATATCCTCGCAAATCTGAAAATTTTTTTCGGGTTTCTCATTCATGCAGACTACATAATCTTCAAAATCAGATCTATCTTTTTGAAACACCCTATATTATTTTACTTGCCGCTTAATGTTCCACGTTAGGTCACTCTATAAGCAGCCTAAGTTCACGGCAGGTAATGGTATAATTTTTCCAATGAGACCATGCACAGTAGAATACTATAGCCTTCAAACCAGCCTGCAGAAGGCGAGCAGTTTCGCCGTATTTCGTGCGCATTCTCCTCACACAATAGTTTCCGTTATTAGTATGGCATTACACCTTTTAGAATGAAGCTGCCTTCCTTCTGAGTTTGCCCTGTAACCTCTTGAGATGTTTACACGTGGGTCTCTGGAGAAAACTGCCCCAGTAAGCCGCCTATTTTTCTCTGTAGTGCCGCCACGCCGGGCAGACAAACCAGCAGCAGACTGCAGGCATGCTGCGATGCTATCGCTTCGAGGATAGACGGTGCTGGCCTACACACCTGTTGCCTTAATAGCAGCGCCACAGTTCCCTTATTTGCTGCGACCGCCTTGTTCCCAAAGTAAAATTACCTGGTGCCGCTGATGTGCATAGCTTGCATACGATACGCCAGCCAGCAACAAGGACTACATCTGTGACTTAGAACAGGAGCTATTCTGAACGAAGTAAGCATTATCTTAACTTTTCAACATTCAACGGCGTCGTCCTTGTAGGTTCACGAGTAACAAAAATCTAAGATCTGAATAACATTTTAAAGGTACTAGAGGCTTGCCGTTTCAGCCCCAATAGTTTCATGAATTTCTGGTGGGTGGCGCCACCGTTCATAGCCTAAAAAGTAGCCTCTGTAACCGGGGTGCGTTTCAAGCAGAGAGCTGTCATTGTGTTTCTTTTGGCGGAAAACCAGAGCATCGCAGATATTCATAGGTGCTTGCAGAATGTGTACGGAGACCTGGCAGTGAACAAAAGCACGGTGAGTCGTTGGGCCAGGTGTCTCATCATTGCAAGAATGTCACGCAAACCAATTGGATCTCTTGCAGTGTCGACCGGCCGCACACAGCTGTGACTCCTATATTATTGGGACGTGGGGTCACACTGGTCCACCAGTAAGGGTATTCAAACGTGGGTGCTCACTGGATTCCTCGGCGCCTGATAAAGGACCATAAAGAGCAGCGAAGGACTATCTGTGCGGAATTGCTTGCACGTTATGAGGCTGATCGTGATAATTTTTGTCCATCAGCACCATAGGCGATGAAACATAGGTTCATCACTTCGAACCGGAAACAAACCGGCCAAACCACCTCTCCTCCGAAGAAAAAGTTCAAAGTCACAACTGCAGCCGGTAAAGTTGTAATGGTGTGGTTCAGTTTTTGCTTGTTCTTTAATTGAGAACAACTGTGTGAGGTGAAACGACAAGTTTATTGTCGCAATATTTCTTACCAAATTACAGCTTTTCACACAGTTTTCAACTCACCAACATGAAAACAGCGCAATGGATAACGCATCTTGCCAACATCAGAAAGGGAAATTATTTTATACACAACAATGTTAAATATTAACTCTCTGAAAGAACATTAATCCTAAGCACAATATTACCAAAGTTTAATTGGAAGTTTCCTTACATTAATCCTAAGTTTAATTGGATGTTTATTTACAAAATTTCTCATACACATACATTATGATGTTGGTCAGTACTACGAAAATCGTCCAATTCCGGCTCAAAGTTTGGTACTATTTTTAGGATGACAAGTCTACAGTGGATCGTTAGTCAAGTGACAAATTTGAGCTCAAGATTACCGAAGGCCACTCGAGTTTACAGTGGACGCAAGCTGGTGAACCAACGAGGTTTACGCCTCTACTCGCGGTATTTACCTTAAGCTGCGACGTGCTGCTGTCTGCAAGGCCGCTCTCTCCCACAGAAATTCCGACAAAACTAATCTGGCCTCTGCTGAACTTTCCAGCATAAACTTTCCCTATGTTTCTCATTATGCGAGAAAACATGTACTCAGCCCTTGTGGCGATATATACGCGCATGGTTGGAGCAGCGTGCATATTATAGTGACCTCTCAGTTCACGCAAGAGCAATTAACTAATTTGGCTGGTTCGTTTCTCCACAGTTTGAGCTAAACGTTGCTATAGCTAATTTTTTTGCTGGAGTGCAGCCGCTGTGAACGCAGTGTCCACACCAATTTCTTCTCTGCGTCGTACGGAGCATTAAGGGCTCCGTTCTGCACTTAACGCCAGTTCAGAGAAGAGTCAAATGTTTCAAATGGCTCTGAGCACTATGGGACTTAACTTCTGAGGTCATCAGTCCCCCAGAACTTAGAACTACTTAAACCTAACTAACCTACGGACATCAGAAACATCCATGCCCGAGGCAGGATTCGAACCTGCGACCGTGGCGGTCGCGTGGTCCCAGACTGTAGCGCCTAGAACCGCTAGGCCACCTCGGCGGGCCCAAGAGAAGAGTGCCCCAGAAAAATTTCTCTCTTGTCCTACTCATGGCAGAACTGCCTCCCTCCACTTGGGTTCCTTTTTACAACACGGCTTTTTTCAAGCAATAGGAGCGTTCCTCTTATTTTGTAGAAACTCTTTCTACCAATCGCAATGTCCCTTCTATCAAACTGCGTCGAAACTTCAGTATTTTTCTCCTTCCTAGTGCGTTTCCGCCAAACGGACGTTTTGTGGCCGTTCTAGACGCCTAAAGTATATTTACCTTTCCGTGTGTTGCATTCGCTGGACGAAAATGCGTCACTCTTTTGTTTGTATTCCATTGGAATTCCGAACTGCAGTTTTCTAAAGCTTCTTCTCTGCCGTTGTGCCGATGCCCTGCTACAGCGGTCCTCCAGCTTGTATCACCTGGCCCAGGGTCGCTGTCCTTCCTGCCACCCTTCTAAGTGGTTTCTGGCGTAACTCCCACAGCGCGGCTTCGCTATGCCTTTGTGGAGCTGGCTTTTCAAAACTAAAAGCCGCTCGACTCGCATTCCCTGTTCAACCTTCCGCTCAAAGATATGCATTGTATAGGAATGGTGTGTTAATTACTGTCGATTGACTGTCATCCCCTTTTGCATTTCGTATTGACAGGCAAATGTTCTCGTAACTGCCGATTTACGTTAGGTGTCACCTTCACCTTCTCATTGCGATTTGTTAAGGTCTCATGTAAGGTACGAATCTGACCATTTATTCTGCCACCTTACAAAGTCGGGGCGAAAGTCTTTTGGGGCTCTGAAGTGCTGATTCTGTTTTATGTCCTCCACCAAAGTGCAACGAGCAACTCTGAAGTGCATTGTGCTACCCACAGGGAAGTGAAGAAACTACTTCAGCGTCTTCCTTGCCACAGAAATACTAACGAACTACTTCTCCATGCAAAGCAAATCCTCACCTAATGTCATTGGACTGTTCTTCCCAATCCAGTCTGCATCCTTTCGACTTCCATCTGTTTGGCCCAATGAAAGATCCACTCAGTGGGAAGCAGTACATGGATTATGGGGAGGTTATTGATGCAGCAAGACATTGGCTCCGACGTCGACAAGCAGAGTGCAACCATGCGGGCATACAGGCCCTAGAAGTAAAGAGGCGGAAGGCCGTCACACTGAATAGAGATTATGTGTAAAAATAGATTTTTGTAGCCGAAAGTGTGGGGAACAGTATGGGATACTAGACTGCTGAATGGAAGCAACCTACTTTCAAGGGAAAAAATGTGTTGTTTATTGGTCGCCCCTTGTAAATGTTAGGTTTTATACCAAACATACAGCAACATGAAAATTTCGTTTAAACCATGACAAATTACCCAGAAAAGATAGTTTTTAACGGCAGAGTGATTTGAACAATTCCTCTACTCTCGCGTAAAACTGCTGAAAATTTGAAGGCAGCAGTTGATAAGTTTAACGGCGCAGGGTAACGTGAACTTGCATAGTAAACATCTCTGGCGGGGAAGATTAGATTAGATTAATACTAGTTCCATGGATCATGAATACGATATTTCGTAATGATGTGGAACGAGTCGAATTTTCTAATACATGACATAATTAGGTTAATTTAACAACATACGTAAGTTAATATAACAACTTTATTTTTGTGTTTGTTTTTCTTTTTTATTTTTATTTTTTTTTATTTTTTAAATATTTTTTTTCTTAATTTATATCTAAAAATTCCTCTATGGAGTGGAAGGAGTTGTCATTCAGAAATTGTTTTAATTTCTTCTTAAATACTTGTTGGTTATCTGTCAGACTTTTGATACTATTTGGTAAGTGACCAAAGACTTTAGTGCCAGTATAATTCACCCCTTTCTGTGCCAAAGTTAGATTTAATCTTGAATAGTGAAGATCATCCTTTCTCCTAGTATTGTAGTTATGCACACTGCTATTACTTTTGAATTGGGTTTGGTTGTTAATAACAAATTTCATAAGAGAGTATATATACTGAGAAGCTACTGTGCATATCCCTAGATCCTTAAATAAATGTCTGCAGGATGATCTTGGGTGGACTCCAGCTATTATTCTGATTACACGCTTTTGTGCAATAAATACTTTATTCCTCAGTGATGAATTCCCCCAAAATATGATGCCATATGAAAGCAATAAGTGAAAATAGGCGTAGTAAGCTAATTTACTAAGATGTTTATCACCAAAATTTGCAATGACCCTTATTGCGTAAGTAGCTGAACTCAAACGTTTCCGCAGATCATCAATGTGTTTCTTCCAATTTAATCTCTCATCAATGGACACACCTAAAAATTTGGAATATTCTACCTTAGCTATATGCTTCTGATTAAGGTCTATATTTATTAATGGTGTCATACCACTCCCTGTACGGATCTGTATGTACTGTGTCTTATCAAAATTCAGTGAGAGTCCGTTTACAAGGAACCACTTAGTAATTTTCTGAAAGACAGTATCGACAATTTCATCAGTTAATTCTTGTTTGTCAGGTGTGATTACTATACTTGTATCATCAGCAAAGAGAACTAACTTTGCCTCTTCATGAATATAGAATGGCAAGTCATTAATATATAATAAGAACAACAAAGGACCCAAGACTGACCCTTGTGGAACCCCATGCTTGATAGTTCCCAGTTTGAGGAATGTTGCAGCAGCTGGTGTGTGGTAGACTGACACGAGTGTACTGCGAGAGGGACATTCCAGTGGCCTGCCCCACCAGCAGCTAGTGGCAGAAGCGATGTCATCTGTTCAGTGGACAGTTTTCTATGAAACAGTCATGCAACATATTTTAGGATATTTTATGCTGTTTCCGTTGATCAAGTATTCGATCTCTGACGCTGCATAATAACTGCAGTTTAGATTCTGTTCCGACGATGGCTGCCCCTTTTCTTTTTTCTTATTTTTATGTTGGAGGAGGACCGCAGACTTGGAAACATTCAGTCTAGCTTGGGATAGAGAGTTGTGTTTCTTAAAAGCCAGGGGCAATACACTTGTGAAAATCCAAGACAAAGATTTAGCTCCAGGTAGCCAGAGCAGCATTCGCTTTTCCCCAGCCAACGCTCCCTGGGCGGTGGACGGGATGGTTTTTTCTGCCGAGAAAACAGCAACGTGCTTGTAGAATCCTTTAGAGACATAAGAAATCGCTGGTCAGGTGTCGCTTTCCAGGAGCTAGCGAGTGAATATCCGTCACCTGAGGAGTGACGCCACGAAATAACGTTCGGTTTAGATTTCAGACTCCAACGTTCTGATTGGTTCTTACTGTTATTTTTGTAATTTTCCGTAGATTATACACTTTCTCTTTTATGCCTACGTGCCGAACGTCTCATTGGTCGATTTCGAAATTGTACTAATGAGTGAGAGAATTTCTGCCTTTCTTCCCACGACAGAGCACGCCGAAAGAGTAACAGATTGTTTAAAACTTTTGCTTAAATGTTACTGGACAGAACTCACAATGTCTGCCAACATTTACCATTGAGCACCAAGATGGCAGCTATGATAGAAACGACGAAGTTTCAGAGCAACCAGAAGTAGAACAATAGTTGCTAGAAGATCAAAGAGTACACTTCTGTTTAGTTTGAGAAGAACACTCACACTGTGTGGTGGAACAGTAAGGATGAGTGGTGAGAATACCCTTGCTGTCCTGTAGAACGATGTCTACACTTCAGGACTCAATACAAAGAGAGCTCGGAAGGTCTCCAGCCCACTACTGCAGTCGCCTTCTGTATTTACGCCACCTGATTGGTAAGACGGGCGAGAGTTTTAATCACAGATTAACTAGGGCACAGTATTATTTCACTTCGATAATGAGTTAGTTACACAAATTTAACGCTTCGCAGCAAGATGTTTGCTTTCAATTTGCAATTGGGTTTGGTGTTCAAACCTATTTTTTCATACTCTCCTAGCAATGTACTGATCATGCTTACAGTCGCATGTGTGTATTATTCACACAACTTTGCTTTTATGGTGCTCACCCACCTGTGTCAAAGTTAGAGTTGACCACTGAACCTCTTGTATTAAATGTTCAGTGAGTCACTTGTGTTTTGATTTTCGACAATAAACCTGATTCTAATACTAACCACTTGTTACAGATTAAATGATCTCTGTTCTCGTTAACATGTCTATGTGCATGATGTGGTACCCACATCGTCATATCTAATTGGGACACCCCTATTATTTATCATTCAGTAACACATTTTCGTTGCATGGAATTTTCACTTCGGAAATGCAGTTAATTTGCGTGATCACGTGAGATGCTTCCCTTTTCTGATGGTCACCAGAGATTCGGCAACAGCAGAGATATGCAAAACAGCCCAACCAACACAACACACATCGAAGGATTGAACGGCAGCTTCTGATGTCTGGCAGGCAGCACCCGATGATGGTAGATGCTAAGCAGGTCAGTGCCTCGAAGGCTCCTAGTTTGAGCCTCGGTCCTCCAGAGCTGATGCTGGGCCATACGGCATGTAATCGCTTAGGATGACACGATCGTGGCTGCACTGGTGGATGGTGATAGAGCGACAGTGACTTTCCGGGCCACACAGTATTAGCCCGCTCCACATATTTCGCCGACTAGGTGCCTCTTTCTGGATGGTCAGCCGGTACTTAAAAGTGCCTGGATCAGATGTAACGACATACAGATGCCAAGGACTTCCTATAACTCCCCTCTTGCAATGCTGAAGGAGGGTCCTGAGTTTCGGTAACACCACTGGCTGCTGATAGAGTCACCAGGCCAACGAAACGAAGGCACACATTATGGCGAAATGCTGCAACAGCTGATTACTGCGAGTAGTGAAATTGTAGCAATGATAGTTTGCACTGGCCAGTATGGCTACATTCCTCCCCTATTAGAAGAAATTGTCCCCCTGAGTTTCATGTTGCGGCTGAACTTGTAACTACTAGATAATAAATGTTTACCTTACACGCAGTTTTTTCTGGATATACATTCACTTTATAAGTCCTTAGCTCCCCATTTAAAATGAGCAAAACTCCACTTTATAGCCTGTACAGCAAGGCAAGTTTCATAGGCTTGCGAGTACGGATGAATTAGTTTTTAATTGTTTACAGAGACACCTTTGATATTTTGCTGCTATCATGTCATTTCTCTATGAGAGCCAACATTACTGGTACAGGCTTCTATGTAAAAGGATGAGGATGGAATTTGGTGGCCCCTACATTTGTGGTAGCAATGGACAGCGCCTGTCATGATCAAGACTAATAGTGTGACTCAAGTAGAACTTCCTAATGTAAGGAGTCGATGCTGATTCAGTGGTATTGCCTTAAATGTTTCCACAGTAGTTCCATTGGACATTGATTATTCTGAGCTGCTACCACCTGATACAGGCAGGCGACAAGTCTTTCGTCCAAGGAGACGTGTCTGTATGCTATGTTTTCACTGGACAGGCTCTTAAAGGAATATCAGGTGTGTAGTGTAGTGAATAGTTGTCTTTGGTATTGTGGTAAAAATTTACTGTCATTATCAACTCACATATATGATGGCCTCTCTCACAACCTCAGCGTATTTGGAAAGGCGTGTCTAATTACAAATGCTATTTTCTCGCTTTGCTGGATCTTTCTTTTATCTTTACCTACCACCCCCATCCTCTCCTTCGAGGGTGCTAGTGGCACCTGTGGCAGAGATTTTGTGGTATTTTGAATGGATGAACTTGGCCCCCTTGCCCCATGATGGTGTACAGCAGGAACTGTAATGTCACATTGACTGAGGACATCATCACAACCACTTGAAAGATACCTTGATACTGCATAATGACTTCTCTGTTTTACTCTTAGGAAAGTACAGGTTGGCTGGCATCACCTGTTGTCCGATCCCTAGCTTTCCCTTTCTATGCAGTTTCTTGCTGCGCCAGGTCTTTGGAATTTGATTTTTGCACTTGATGCCTCACGTCTCTGAACTTCCTTCAAAAATTGTCGATGGCTGACACGTAATCTCCCAGGGTAGTTTACGTAACTCAAAAGGGAAGGCGTTTTTCGCCCATACACGACCTCAGAAGGCGACAGTCCTGTACTCTAAGGCTCCTTTAAGTCGTATGCTGCCAAAGCAAAACATCCCCTTCGTTATGGTGACTGTTCAAATAATAATTCAACATTTTATTTGTGGTCGTTAGCCTGCAGAAGCAATGTGCTTATGCATAACTTTCGAATTCACTGGAAGTGGTATACTAGTGATTGATTAATCGGTTCAGACATAAAATAATTTTTCTGATTCGTGAGCAGGCTTTTCGTACTCCAACCTTGAAGATCTAGTGGTTAACCGTTGCCTGAACTACAATCTTTTCGTTGATTTGGTACACTTATGAAACATATGAAGTGTGAGAAGGGATCAAAAATGATTAAAACTTACTAATTCCGTGCTGGTATTTCATGAAGGGCTGAAGAATATTCATACCAATCATTTGGAATGGTTGGATGGCTTCTTGTAATCTCTGCAATGGTACCTGCTGCTGGCTAAGATCCGCTATTTGTGTGCAGGATACTCATGTATTGCTGCACGTTCTGTTACAGTGTGTGTCACAAACAGTTTTCTCCGACACGTCATTTTGTAGTTCATTGTCCTCCATGTCCTGCCATGACAGAATTGTGGACCTGCCTCAGTAACTCATTGCGTAAACTAGCTGGTACAGCTACAATGTGTCCATGTTTCGTTTGTTTATTCAGTATCCTGTCGTCAGCACAGAACAGCGTTTGTGTCACAAACCACTGACGTACTGAGTCAGCGTCATGCACCTTTCGCCGTTTGTCTACAGAAATGCCAACATGTTCACAATGGCAATTATTTGGCGTATTGCCACTTGTTCCCACTGGAATTGAGTGACTCTGCATAGTTATCATTCCTGGCCAACGATGCATCTGCATTAGGTGCTGGCGTGACAGACCAGCACAGCTGCACCAATGCAGATATGCTGAGGTCTGTTCCAGCAGCAGCTGGTGGCAAAAGCGTGATGATATCTGGGCAGTGAACCCCAGCCCTAAAAATCTGGTGGGACCTTCGGAGCTGATACTGTTACATATGGCCAGTGATCCCATAGGATGACGGAGGATGGACGTTGCACCAATGGACAGTGGTAGAGCGACAACACTTCTCTGGACCACACAACAATGATCTACTCCACAGTGGTCTCCAGTTTGTTGCCTGTTGGCCTCTGGGCCGCTGGCAGTCTTTCGCACTAGGCTGTACTGACACTTAGATGCCCCAGGCATCTCACAACTGCCATGTCACAGTGCTGAAGGGGCATCCTCAATTTCAGTAAAACCACTGGTCGCCGACTGAGTGGCCATATCAATGTATCGAGTGTAAACAATACGGTGTAACACTGTGCCAGCTGATCAATGATTTCACGGCTTATGCTTTGATGTATGTGTGTAAAGTTTCAATTAAATGATATTTAAAATAAGGTACTTTAAGAGAAAGTAAATTTTGTCTGTGACCTAGCAGTGTATGCTTGCTACACCAAAAGTGCAGTGTGGGTAATTTAATCTCTGCCATTACATATACTTGCTGATCTCGTTCTCAAAGACGAATTTGAAATAGAGCTTACTTGTATGTCGAGACTTTTTGGAAAGACTCAAATTATTGTTCTGCACGGTTAAGTCGCTCTTTGGTCCTCAGAGATTGAACATATGACAAAATTTTTATATTCTGGTGAGCATAGTAAAAGCACTGATCTTGTAATTCTATTATCCTTATCATTTATATCGCAGAGTAGCATCTTTATTCAGTTTAGTGAAGAAAGGAAAAGAGTGAATACGTAAAGAAATAATCTCGTCCTAATGTGCTACCTATTTCTAAATAGATCATAACCATTACTAGCAGGTTTTCTGTAACTTTCCTTTCGGTAATGTTACGATTTACTTTGTATTCAGTTCATACTCAGGCGATGGTATCATATAGAAAGAGTTAGCATTACCTCTCGTGCTTTGCAAAATTGCCTCTCTCTGACCTTAACTATGTGATACTACTGTAAGTAGTTTTATTTAGGTTTGTTTTTATAGGCTGTCACTAATCAACTTTTTAATATGTATACACACTGAAGAGCCAACGAAACTGATACACCTGCCTAATATCGTGTAGCACCCCTAAAGCATGCAGAAGTGCCGCAACACGACGTCACATGGACTCGACTAATATCTGAAGTAGGGCTGAAGGGTCCATGTCTGAGGAGTTTGGTGGCCATCGGAAGTATTTAAACTCAGAAGAGTGTTCCTGGAGCCACTCTGTAGCATTCTGGACGCATGGGTCGTCGGATTGTCCTGCTGGAATTGTCCAAGTCCGTCGGAATACACTATGGACATGAATGGATGCAGGTGATCAGACTGAATGCTTACATACGTGTCACCTGTCAGCGTCGTATCTAGACGTATCAGGGGTCTCATATCACTCAATCTGCACACGCCTCACACAATTACAGAGCCTCCACCAGCTTGAAAAGACCCCTGCTGAGATGCAGAGTCCATGGATTCATGAACCTGTCTCCATACCTGTAGACGCCCATCCGCACGACAATTTGGAACCAGACTCTTCCGACCAGGCAACATGTTTCCAGTCATCAACAGTCGACTGTCAGTGTTTATGGGTCCAAGCGAAGTGTAAAGCTTTATGTCGTGCAGTCATGAAGGGTACACGAGTGGACTTTCAGCTCCGAAATCCCCTATCGGTGATGTTTCGTTGAATGGTTCGCACGCTGACACTTATTGATGACAGAGCATTGAAATCTGCAGCAATTTGTCAAAGGGTTGCAGTTCTGTCACGTTGAAAGATTCTCTTCCGTCGTCTTTGGCCCCGTTCTTGCAGGATCTTTTTCCAGTGGCAGCGATGTAAGAGATTTTATGTTTTATCGGATTCCCGATACTCAAGGTATATTCGTGAAATGGACGTACGGGAAAATCCCCACTTCATCGCTACCTACGAGATGCTGTGGCTCATCACTGGAGCACCGACTACAACAGCACGTTCAAATTCGCTTAAATCTCGATAACCTGCCATTGCAGCAACAGTAACCGACCCAAAAACTGCGCCCAACACTTGCCTTATACAGACGCAGCCTGCCGCAGCGCCGTATTCTGCCTGTTAAAGTATCTCCGTATTTCAATATGCGTGCCTACACCAGTTTATTTGGTGCTTCAGTGTGTATATTAGAAGGATATTTTCTTTCCTATGTAGAACAACCTGAAGATGCTACCTTAATGCAGTGAAACCGGCCGTTAGTAAATAATCACTTAAAATCTGTTTACGTTTTATTGAACTTCAATTTACCATGAAAAATGCGATATAATTTGGTTACTGGTGTGAGGATATCTTACAATAGCGCTCGATAGGAAATGTTAAACTTAACCACATTATTTGAGTGATGGAGCTGTTAAATATGTAAAAAGAAAGTGTCAGTGTTAATAGTATTTGATAAAACAATTTCATTTAGAAAGTAAAACATTTCGACCAACAATGGCCCAATCGCAGCATTGGTCTCAAGTGACTGAAGTGAACCATGGAAAGCATAAACCCAGATTACCTGAAGGGAGTGCGGAGCCCTTATTCGACTTTCTGGTCGCGGTCATCACGCACGGCACCAATAAAAGAATTTACGTAAGCATCAGCGATGCCATGTATTTGATAACACTGGGCAACAACCAAAAAAACGTCATGGGTTTCTCAGCTGATTTAGACTAATTTTGGTGTCCTGAGTCCGAATATCACATTTATTTTGCTCTATCAGGTCAACTTTTTGAGATACAGCCATAGGCCTACATGACCATTTTTCCCTGAAATGTAAGCCTTTTTATAGGCTTCAATATGCTAATATTAGGGGTTTTAAGGGGATTATTCAGGACATATGAAAACCAAAGAAGCCTTTAAGATTGGAACAGTTAATCATTCCAATAGATGCCTTTTTTTCTTACTATAGTATAAAATTTATTCTAGTTTTTATTGTCTGACAGTCAACTGCATATTTCTATTACTATTTCAGATTGATATGGCTTCTGCGCGACGTTCATGCATGAATAATCCAGACGTTTTCTGCTACATCTGCGGAGAATACACGCTTTCAGTGGACAGGAAGAACATCACGGGATTTGTGAAGAACGCCTACCAGGCTTACTTTCAAGTCAAGCTGGGTGACCAAGATAAGCCCTGGACACCGCACACGGTCTCCAAGAAGTGCGTGGAATACCTCCGGCAGTGGACTAAGGGCACGAAAACTTCACTGAAGTTTGGGATTCCGATGGTTTGGAGGGAGCCCTTGGACCATGAATCGGATTGTTACTTCTGCGCCATCAATACTACTGGCATCAACCGGAAGAATCGGCACAGCCTCCAGTACCCCGACCTTCCATCTGCCCGCCGTCCAGTTGCTCACTGCGAAGAAATTCCTGTACCAGCGTTCACAGAGCTTCGTAACATCGACGACGAGGCCACCACTGCAGACGAGGGAGGATATATAGCAGACGAGGGGTATGAAGCACAAGATGGTCGGCAGCTCTTTTCACAATGTGAGCTTAATGATCTTGTTCGGGATCTCAGCTTGTCGAAGACTTCATCCGAGCTGTTGGCCTCCAGACTCAAAGAGAAAAATCTACTTGGCGAGGACGCGCGTATCACTTTATTTCGTAGAAGGCATGAGGACTACATGGGCTACTTCTGCCAGGAGGAAGACCTAGTGTACTGCCGAGATGTCGCCGGTCTTCTTGTTAAACTCGGGGCTCCTACATACGATCCGAGAGATTGGCGACTCTTTATTGACAGCTGCAAGCGCTCTTTGAAGTGTGTGCTCCTCCACAACGGGAACGAGTTCGCCTCAATCCCTCTTGCTCACTCCACAACTCTCGTAGAGAAATATGAAGCAGTGAAGTACGTGCTCTACAAAATCCAATATGAGCAGCACCAATGGATCATCTGCGTCGACTTCAAGATGGTGAACTTTCTACTTGGTCAGCAGTCCGGGTTCACGAAATACCCATGCTTTATATGTATGTGGGACAGTCGAGACAGAGCCCAGCACTATGTAAAGAAAGTGTGGCCGCCACGAGAGCAGTTAGTACCTGGTGCGAGAAACATCGTAAACGAACCTCTTGTTGACCGGGAGGAGATATTGATCCCACCGCTACACATGAAGCTTGGGTTAATGAAACAGTTCACGCGTGCTCTGGACAAGGATGGGAGGTGCTTCCACTACTTGTGCCGAGCCTTTCAGCGACTGACCATTGAGAAGCTGAAGGCCGGCATTTTCGATGGGCCACAGATACGGCAGCTCATAAAGAACACAGAGTTCGAAAACTCCATGAACACGTTAGAGTGCGCCGCGTGGAAATCGTTTGAGCAGGTGGTGAACAACTTCCTGGGGAACACGAAGGCAGCAAACCACGCCAGACTCATCAGCAGCATGATAGAGGCCTTTCGAAAACTCGGGTGTTTGATGAGTATAAAGATGCACTTCCTGTACTCACACATGGAGAAGTTTCCTGAAAACCTTGGGGCGATGAGCGACGAGCAGGGAGAAAGGTTCCATCAGGACATGCGCCAAATGGAGGATAGGTACCAGGGGAGGTGGGACGCAGTCATGATGGCGGACTATTGCTGGATGCTGAAGAGAGAGAACCCAGCAGCTGCTCACAAACGGGAATCGAAGAAACGCCGATTCATGCCGTGAACTCTGAACTTTTGTGTCACGTAACGCTCATTGTTATACTAATATTATGATAAATATGCTTATTTAATTTGATGGAGTAAATAAAAACTTAATGAATTTGCATACGTTGACTTTTATTTCTTGAGGAAAACGGAAAAAAAATCTTCCGGGGTTTCTCAGCAGATGATACAAAGAAATTTGTTTTCTTACGAAAAATCGATTCTTAAAAATTTCTGTAGCAAAAATCCTGACCTGATAGAACAAAACCAAGGTCATTTTCGGACTCAGGGCATCAAAATTAGTCTAATTCAGCGGGAAAACCCTAGACTTTTTTTAAAAAATCTTTTTTTGTTGCCGAGAGTAATTAATGGAGGCCTGTACTTACACGTAAAGATGCATCACGCGCCGAACTTTCTCGTCTGAAGAAGTCATTCAAGGATGTTTGATGGATGATAATTGTTCTTAGCAAATCTAAACAATCTGCTGACACTTTGAAAGCTGAAACGAGTTGCACCTGCGGATGCAAGTGTACAAGTCTACAATCTTCTTTGACTGAACCTCCTGGATGCCGGTACCATAGGGTTGTGTCGTTGCTAAACTTTGTAGAAAGTTAACTGTTCTACCTGAGTCTTTCACCCCCGCAAAGTCAACTGCCGCCCAAGTCTCAAACACGTAGTTGTCCGCGATGCACAAAAAACAATGGCTTTTTAGCGCAGTTACTTAGCAGTTACGTGAAGTATTGCTATTTTAACAACACTCATCTTTCGTGTCAATAACTCCTTTGTGACTTCCTTAGAACATACTGATTTTGCAAGTTTAAGGAAATTTCCTTGCTGTCCTACGCCATCTGGCAATATTCGTTAGTTTCCTTTTCTTCCATGTAACTTCTATCCGCTTCCTGTATTTCTCTTGAAAGTTAACTAATGACCCCTCTTACCACAAACCTGACGGGGAATTACAGCTTTACTGTCAGCGTATTCTGAAACATACACTTGTCTGCTGAACTGAAATGGGGCGTGCATCCTGTATCGCTGTTCGTTTGTTTGTCGTAGTTGTGTGGATAACTACTGTGGTAACAACATACGAGTGCGCCACAGTTAGACTAACTGTACTGCGTTTTACCGCGTAAATGCTGCTTTTGTGAATTTAGGGAAACCATTGTTTCCAGCCAAATTGATCGTTGATTTCTTTTCCCCAATTGAACGACTTTGCGTCTCTTGCACCTCCCAGTCATGACTTCTCTTGCCACAGTTACGATTTAACGTAATAGATTTATTACCTTTTTTTTGGTCATCAGTCTTCTGACTCGTTTGATGCGGCCCGTCACGAATGCCTCTCCTTTGCTAACCTCTTCAACTCACATTAGCACATGCGACCTACGTCCTCAATTATTTGCTGGATGTATTCCAATCTGCCCCTCCCCCCACCCCCTCCCACTCTTCGAACCAGGGACATTGCCGTTGGTGGGGAGGCTTGCGTTCCTCAGCGATACAGATAGCCGTACCGTAGGTGCAACCACACCGGATGGGTATCTGTTGAGAGGCCAGACAAACGTGTGGTTCCAGAAAAGGGGCAGCAGCCTTTTCAGTAGTTGCAGCGGGAACAGTCTGGATAATTCACTGGTCTGGCCTCGTAACATTAACCAAAACGGCCTTGCTGTGCTGGTACTGCGAACGGCTGAAAGCAAAGGGAAACTACAGCCGTAATTTTTCCGAGGGCATGCAGCTTTAATGTATGGTTACGTAATGATGGCGTTCTCTTGGGTAAAATATTCCGGAGGTAAAGTAGTCCCCCATTCGGATCTCCGGGCGGGGACTATTCAGGAGGACGTCGTTATCAGGAGAAAGAAAACTGGCATTCTGGGGGTTGGAGCGTGGAATGTCAGATTCCTTAATCGGGCAGGTACGTTAGAAAATTTAAAAGGGGAAATGGATAGGTTAAAGTTCGATATAGTGAGAATTAGTGAATAAAGGGTTATAAATGCAATATCAAATAGCGGTAATGCAGGATTAGGTTTAATAATGAGTAAAAAAATAGAAGTACGGGTAAACTATTACGAACAGCATAGTGAACGCATTGTGGCCAAAATAGACACGAAGCCCACGCCCACCACAGTAGTACAAGTTTATATGCCAACTACCTCCGCACATGAAGAGATTGAAGAAATGTACGATAAGATAAAAGAAGGGAGACGAAAATTTAATAGTCATGGGTGACTTTAATTCTATAGTAGGAAAAGGCAGAGAAGGAAACGTAGGTGAACATGGAATGGGGGTAAGAAATGAAAGAGGAAGCCGCACAGAGATGCACAGAGTATAACTTAATCATACCTAACACTTGGTTCAAGAATCACGAAAGAAGATTGCAGACATGGAAGAGAACTGGAGATACTGGTAGGTTTCAGATAGATTATATAATGGCAAGACAGATTTAGGAACCAGGTTTTAAATTGTGAGACGTATCCAGGGGCAGATGTGGACTGACCACAATCTATTGCTTATGTACTGTAGATTAAAACTGAAGAAACTGCAAAAAGGTGGGAATTTAAGGAGATGGGACATGGATAAACTGACAGAACCAGAGGTTGTAGTTTCAGGGAGAGCATTAGGGAACGATTGACAAGAATGGGGAAAAGAAATACAGTAGAATAAAACTTGGTAGAATTTGAGGGATGAAATAGTGAAGGTAGCATAGGATCAAGTAGATAGCAGAAATCCTTGTAACAGAAGATATATTGAATTTAATTCATGAAAGAAGAAAATATAAAAATGTAGTAAATGAAGCAGGGAAAAAGGAATACAAACGTCTCAAAAATGAGGTCGACAGGAGGTGTAAAATCTGTTAAGCAGGGATGGCTAGATGACAAATGTTAGGATGTAGGGGCATATAACACTAGGGGTAAGATAGATACTGACTACATGAAAATTAAAGAGACCGTTGAAAACCGGTTCTAAGCAAAGAAAGGAAAGCAGAAAGATGGAAACAGTATATAGAGGGTCTATACAAGGGCGATGCACTTGAGGGCAATATTGTGGAAATGGAAGAGGATGTAGATGAAGATGAAATGGGAGATATGACACTGCGTGAAGAGTTTGACAGAGCACTGAAAGACCTGAGTCGAAACAAGGCCCCGGGAGTTGACAACCCCCATTAGAACTACTGACAACCTTGGGAGAGCCAGTCCTGAGCAAACTCTACCATCTGGTGAGCAAGATATTTGAGACAGGCGAAATACCCTCAGACTTCAAGAATAATATAATAATTCCAGTCCCGAAGAAAGTAGGTGTTGACAGATGTGAAAATTACCGAACTATTAGTTTAATAAGTCACGGCTGCAAAATACTAACACGAATTCTTTACATACGAATGGCAAAACTGGTAGAAGCCGACCTCGGGGAAGATCAGTTTGGATTCCCTAGAAATGTTGGAACACCTGAGGCAATGCTGACCCTATGACGTATCTTAGAAGATAGATCAAGGAAAGGCAAACCTACGATCCTAGCATTTGTAGTCTTAGAGAAAGCTTTTGACAACGTTGACTGAAATGCTCTTTCAAATTGTGGAGGTGGCAGGGTTCAAATATAGGGAGCGAAAGGCTATTTGCAATTTGTATAGAAACCAGATGGTGGTTATAAGAGTCGAGGAGCATGAAAGAGGAGCAGTGGGTTGGAAGGGAGTGAGACAGGGTTGTAGCCTATCCCCGATGTTATTCAATCTGTATGTTGAGCAAGCAGCAAAGGAAACAAAAGAAAAAGTTGGAGTAGGAATTAAAATCAATGGAGAAGAAATAAAAACTTTGAGGTTCGCCGATGACACTGTAATTCTGTCAGAGACAGCAAAGGACTTGGAAGAGCGGTTGAACGGAATGGACGGTGTCTTGAAAGGAGGATATAGGATGAACAGCAACAACAGCACAACGAGGGTAATGGAATGTACTCGAATTAAATCAGGAGATGCTGAGGGAATTACATTAGAAAATGAGACACTTAAAGTAGTAAATGATTATTGCTATTTGGGGAGCAAAGTAACTTATGATGGTCGAAGTAGAGAGGACATAAAATGTAGACTGGCGATGGGAAGGAAAGCGTTTCTGAAGAGTAATTTGTTATCATCGAGTATAGATTCAAGTGTCAGGAAGTCATTTATGAAAGTATTTGTATAGAGTGCAGCCATGTACGCAAGTGAAACATGAACGATTAATAGGTTAGACAAGAAGAGAATAGAAACTTTCGAAATGTGGTGCTAGAGAAGAACGCTGAAGTGTAAATGCGTAGATCCCATAACTAATGAGGAGGTATTGAATAAAATTGGGGAGCACAGAAATTTGTGGCACAAGTTGACTACGAGAAGGGATCTGTTGGTACGACATGTTCTGAAGCATTAAGGGATCACCAATTTAGTATTAGAGGGCAGCGTAGAAGGTAAAAATCGTAGAGGGAGACCAAGAGATGAATACACTAAGCAGACACAGAAGGATGTAGGTAGCTGTAGGTACCGGCAGATGAAGCTTGCACAGGATAGAGTAGCATGGCGAGCTGCATCAGACCAGTCTCTGGACTAAGACAACAACAACAACAACAACATTCCAATCTCCATCTTCGTCTACAGCTTTTGCCCTCTGCAGCTCCCTCTAGTACCATGGAAGTCATTCCCTCATGTCTTAACAGACGTCCTATCATCCTGTCCCTTCTCCTTATCAGTGTTTTCCATATATTCCTTTCGTCTCCGATGCTGCGTAGAACCTCCTCATTCCTTACCTTATCAGTCCACCTAATTTTCAACATTCGTCTGTAGCATCACATCTCAGATGCTTCGATTCCCTTCTGTTCCGGTTTTCCCACAGTCCATGTTTCGCTGCCATACAATTCTGTACTCCAGACGTACATTCTCAGAAATTTCTGCCTAAAATTAAGGCCAATGTTTTGATATTAGTAGACTTCTCTTGGCCCGGAATGCCCTTTTAGCCATTGCTAGTCTGCTTTTGATGTCCTCCTTGCTCCGTCCGTCACTAGTTACTTTACTGCCTAGGTAGCAGAATTCCTTAACTTCATCTACTTCGTTACCATCAATTCTGATATTCGATTTGCTCTTAATCCATACTCTGTACTCATCAGACTTAATTCCGTTCAGCGGATCATGTAATTCTCCTTCACTTTCACTCAGGATAGCAATGTCATCAGCGAATCGTATCATTGATATCCGTTCACCTTTAATTTTAATTCCACTCCTGAACCTTTCTTTCATGTCCATCACTGCTTCCTCGATGCGTAGATTGAACAGTGGGGGCGTAAGGCTACATCCTTGTCTTACACCCCTTTTAATAAGAGCACGTCGTTTTTGGTCGTTCACTTATTATTCCCTCTTGGCTGTTGTACATTTTGTATACGACCGTCTCTCCCTACAGCCTACCCCTGCTTTTTTCAGAATTTCGAACATCTTGGACCATTTTACATTGTCGAATACTTTTTTCCAAGTCGACAAATCCTATGAACGTGTCTTGATATTTCTTTGGTCTTGCTTCAAATATTAACCGCAACGTCAGAATTGCCTCGCCTAAAGCCAAACTGATCGTCATCTATCGCTCAATTTTCTTTTCCATTCTTCTGTATTTTATACTTGTCAGAAACTTGGATTCATTAGCTGTTACGCTGATTGTGCGATAATTCTCGCACTTGTCAGCTCTTGCCGTCTTCTGAATTGTGTGGATGATGTTTTTCAGAAGGTCAGTATTTCGCCAAACTCATACATGATACACACCAACGTGAATACTCCTTTTGTTGCCACCTCCCCCAATGATTTTAGAAATTCTGATGGAATTTTACCTATCGCTTCTGCCTTATTTGATCTTAAGTCCTCCAAAGCTCTTTTCAATTCTGATTCTAATACTGGATCTTCTAAATCGACTCCTGTTTCTTCTTCTAAACCCATCAGACAAATCTTCCCCCTTATAGTGGCTGTCAATGTATTCTTTCCACCTATCCGCTCTCTCATCTACATTTAACAGTGGAATTCCCGTTACACTCTTAATGTTATCAACCTTGCTTTTATTGTCACCGAAGGTTGTTTTGACTTCCCTGTATGCTGAGTGTCCTTCCGACAATCATTTCTTTTCCGATGTCTTCACATTTTTCTTGCATGCATTTCGTCTTAGCTTCCCTGCACTTCCTATTCATTTCATTCCTCAGCAATTTGTATGTCTGTATTCCTGAGTTTTCCGGAACATTTTTGTACTTCCTCCTTTGATCGATCAGTTGAAGTATTTCTTCTGTTACCTACGGTTTCTTCGCAGATACCTTCTTTGTGCTGCGCGGGATTAGCCGAGCGGTCTAAATCGCTGAAGTCATGGACTGTGAGGCTGCTCCCGGCCTAGGTTCGAATCCTCCCTCGGGCATCGGTATGTGTGATTGTCGTTAGGATAATTTAGGTTAAGTAGTGTGTAAGGTTAGGGACTGATGACCTTAGCAGTTAAGTCCCATAAGATTTCACACACATTTGAACCTTCTTTGTATCTATATTTTCCTTCCCAACTTCTGCGATTGCCCTTTTTAGAGATGTCCATTCCTTTTCAACTATTCCTTATTGCTCTATCTATAGCCTTAGAGAACTTCAACCGCATCTCGTTATTCCTTAGTACTACCGTATCCCACTTCCTTGGTGTGTTGATTCTTCCTGACTAATATCTTAAACTTCAGCCTACTCTTCATCACTACTATTCTGTGATCTGAGTCTATATCTGCTCCTGGGTACGCCTTACAATCCAGTATCTGATTACGGAATCTCCATCTGACTTATGTAATCTAACTGAAATATTCCCGTAGCACCCGGCCTTTCCCAAGTATACCACCGCCTCTTGTGATTCTTGAACAGAGTATTCGGTATTACTAGCTGAAACTTGTTATAGAACTCAATTAGTCTTTCTCCTCTCTCATTCCGTGTCCAAAGCCCATATTCTCTTGTAACCCTTTAGGGGCAGTTTCCCACCCCTATGACAAAGTGCCCTGAACCTGTGCCCTCTTTGACAAGGCCGTTGGCAGAAGGAGGGTGACTTCTTATGCCGGAAGTCTTCGGCCGCCAATGCTTACCCAAATCTAAATCCTCTCCGAAATTCATTTTCGCGTCATAACTGATCTCAAAATACACCCAAAAATATTTTTTTTCTGTGGCAATCTTGTTTATTTTAAACTTCGCTAAGCGTTCCAGTAGTCATGCTACCGACATGAGTCTCTTTTACAGACAGGAATATGAGAAATAAGGTGTCGTCTTGCACTAACGAAGAAACGAGTTATTTACAATACTCAAAGGGGTTTTACGCATTTCTACGTGGGAGTAGAACCTGTAGTAATAGAATAACTGAAAGCGTGCCTTTGTTGCATGCTGTCATAGCGCACCGAGGGTGGAGTAGTGTCCTTAGGAAGTGAATGAAGGGCAAGATTAACATTGGCCACTTCATGAAGCCATGGTGGGGTGGGGGTCACACCCACTGGGAAAGTTCCAGGTAGTGTGACGTCAAGCCGCCGTAAGAAGTGCCGAAAGCAGACTCCAGGAGGTAAAACAGAAGAGTGACAAGCCCCATACTGATGATCAAAGGAATCATCAAAGAAGGAGGCATAGGAGGGGTGGCCATGCATGGAAGACAAAGGGCATTCATACCTGCTGAGGAGAAAGTCATGTAAGTAGGACAATGGTAGTTCAGTAATTTCAGAATACAGCCTCTCAACTGGTTTAGTGTAAAAGGCGCCCATGGCTAAAAAGATGCCACTATGGTGGATATAGTTGAGACAACGTAAGAGGCATGGACGTGCAGACCCATAAACAATGCCCTCATAGTCGAGTTTCGAACAGACAAGTGACCGGTACAAACGGAGGATGGCGATTCGATCAGTACCCCTGGAAGTACCATTCAGGACACGTAGGACATTGAGGGACCACATAGAGCAGGTAAAATACACGGGAGGACCAAGAGTGTTTCCTAGCAAGCATGAGCCCCAGGAATTTCGTAGTTTCAACGAACAGAGGGGCAGCAGGCCCAAGATGGAGAGATGGTAGGAGTAAAAATTTTGCGCCGCCAGAAATTCATACAGATGGTTTTGTCTGTTGAAAAGCGAAAGTCATTGTCGATCATGACCTTGCTGAAGACGCCGCTCAGTGAGACATGTCCGTGGAGAACTGCAGTAGTTGGCAAAATCGTCAACAAAAAGGAAGCTGGAGATGCCTGGTGGGAGACAGGCCATTATAGGGTTAATGTCGATAGCAAAGAGGATGAAGCTGAGGATTGAACCCTGAGGCACACCATTTTCCTGGATAAAGATGTCCGCACATGCACCTTGACAAATCGGTCTTTTAAAAATGCCCAAAGAAAACAGAAGCCCTGTGTATAAAGAGTACAGAGGATACCAGTGCTCCAGCAGGTGTCGTAGGCCTTCTCCAAATCGAAAAACGCGGCCACAGTCTGGGATTTCCGCAGAAAACCATTCATGACATGGGTGGACAAAATAACAGGATGGTCAACTGTGGAATGCTGCTCTCAAAATCCACACTGTACATTCGTTAGTAAATTGCTAGACTCTAGCACCTCAGCAGCTGGGCATGAATCATATACTTCATCACCTTGCAAACGCAGATGGTAAGAGATGGGGCTGGTAGCTAGAAGGAAGGTTTTAGTCCTTACCGAGCTTAGGTTTGGGTATGGTGGTGGCTTCATGCCAACTTCCAGGAAATGTGCCCTCTGCCCAGATGTGGGTGTACATGTTAAGCAGAAAATGCTTGCCCCCAAGAGAAAGGTGCTGCAACATTTGAACGTGGATGGTGTCTGGCCCTGGGACGGAGGATTGGGACGAACTGAGAGTCTGATGTTGCTCCCTCATAGTAAAGGTGGCATTCAAGCACTCACGATTCAGGGAAGAAAAGGGTATCGCCTGAGCGTCTTCCGCTCGTTTCTGATGGAGGAAGGCGGGGTTATAGTGGGAAGAGCTCGAAACTTCCGCAAAGTGCCAAGGTGTTAGATATAGTAATAGGGTCCACGATGACATCGTCAGGTACCGTCAGGCCGGAAATTGGGAAATGGAGCTTGGTTCCAGAGAACCGTCGGTGGCTGGCCCACATAACAGATAAAGGTGAGGAACTGTTAACAGAACTAGTGAATGAAATCCAGCTAGCTCTTTTGCTATCCCAAAGGACGCGATGACACTTTGCACGCATCTGTTATAATGAATGCAGTTTGCCTGTGTAGGATGGCGGTTAAAATTGTGGAGAGCACGTCTCCATGAGTGAATTGCGTCACAGCATGCCTCAGTCCACCAAGGAACTGGGACACGACGTGGTAAAGAGTGGAGTGGAACGTCCTGCAGCCGTAAGGATAACGTTTGTGAGATATTCCACCTGGTCATCACAACTGGCCAAATCCTGATCTTCGAAGTTCGCCAGGGAGGAGTAGATCCGCCAGTCAGCCTTAGTAAGCTGCCATTTGGGTGTGCACGAATGTGGGGTGGGACTCAGCAAACGGTAGCACATGGGAAATAGTCGAGTAGGTATCAGAAAAAATGGACCACTGAAGAAGACGGGCAAGCTAGGTAGTGCAGAAGGATAGGTCCAACTGGGAATAGGTGTGTGAGGAATCGGAAAAGATAACAGATTCCCCAATGCTAAGGCAGAAGAGGTTGAGTTTCCAGAAGGCAGATTACAAGGGGACGCTGCGACGCTAAAAGCCGCCATAAATCCTCTTTGTGGATCAAAGGCCATGAACGTTCCATTGGAGGAGAGTCATGATGAGTGTAGGGGTGTCTCCTTGGTGGCTGCTGAGTGAGTTTGGGAAGAGGAGTTACTACAGGACATAGAAGCAGAAGGATCCTGCTCCATGGGATCCACAGAAGCATCAGCTTGCTTGTGCAGTTGGTCTGTGGAGTCCACCACTGAAAAATGGTTGTTGCTGTGCAGCGGCGACATGGAGGCTGGTCGGGCTAAGGTACCACATGGCGACACCATCGAAGAGGGTCTGCAAGGGGGTGAAGAAGAAGGCCGTTTGCCTTTGGTGGACTTCTTCGAGATTTTCCAGTTAGATGAAGATCAGGTGTTATTTGGCTGGAGGGACAGAGGAAGTCTTCACAGGAGTACTACTCCTGTCGTTTCTGGTGTACTGGTTGTCTAGCTGGGGGCTTCACCCCTTGAGGGGAGAGTTTGACGGCTTGTTGCACAGCTGGAGGGGGGGATGGCGATGCTACCTTGATACTGGGCGATTTCACAACCTCAGAGCTGAATTGGAGGTCGCATGTCTGTGTGGCCATGTCCTTTGTGGAGCGAGGGATAACAAGAACAGAGCTTTAGGTACCAGATGGGAGAATGCAGGGTTTGCAACTATCCAGTAACTTATGAGTTACTGGATAAAGCACCTTTTCTTTTACCTGGATCTCTTGAACAGCTCGCTCATCAAGATACACTGGACAATCCCGAGAGGCGGCATGGCAGCCATTGCAGTTGATACAGCGGGGAGAAGGAGGTGGACAATCGCCTTCATGTGCATTCCTACCACAGGTGACATGTGGCTGGGTGTCAACAAGACGTTCTGGTGTGGTTGAAACGATGACACTGGTAGCAGCGCATCGGATTCGGAATGTACAGCTGGACAGTTAATTTCGTAGCCTGCTTTCAGCTTGGACAGAAGCACTGATCTATCAAAGGTGAGAAAGAGTTTTGGTGGACACTAAGGAGGAATCTACATTTTTCTGTACACAATGGACAGCAATGACACCCTGATCAGAGAGGTAAGATTGGATTTCAGCCTCAGTTAGACTATCGAGCAGCCTGGTGTACCAGTTATATGGGCTTTGACAAGAACAGGGTAACCATGGAGAAGCGAGGCAGCAAGCAGTTGTAGTGATTGACAATCAGAAGTGGTCTCCAAAAGCAAAGTGCCATTCTGTAAACGGGAGCAAGATTTCACAGGTCTAGTAATTGCATCTACACCTTTCTGAATGAGAAACGGATTTACCATGGTGAAGGAGTGACCGTCTTCAGTTCGTGACACCATGAGGAACCATGCTGCAGCAGGAATGGTCTTTGGTTCAATAGCCTCAATACGTTTACATTTTGTGGATGTTGATTGGGAAGATGATTTACTCATTACTAGGGAATTCCCCAAGATCGCCAGCATCTCCAATGGCACACTCCTTCCAACTGAGGACCCCCTCATGAGTGAACTCGCCCGCCTTAGGTGATTGTTCACACCTCAGGTCACACCTCCCAAACGCCTGACAGACCAATCGGCAGTTTGGAAGGTTACAGCTCAGGCAGTCACCCCTGCCTGAGCCCAGCCTGTACCAGGGAGTATGTGCGAACCATATCTGTCCCGCCAGGGCTGGGAATTTCGCGTTGCCCAGTCACCTGTTCACCTGTTATTCGTGAGATGGGTGGGCTGGCCTTGAGGGGCCCACAGGGGGGGGGGGGGGGGGGAAGAGGATCCTCAAACGCCGAAGTGGGGGAACGAGAGGAGAAGAGAAACAAAGAAAGGGAAAGGGAGCATAAAACAAATGTGAGACTGTCGGCTCGTCAGCAGTGGAATGCAGATCATTCACAATTATACCCCAGACATGTTCCCCAAGGGAGGAGAAAAAGAACAGCAAGATAGACATGCAGCACTTAATGGAAAAGATGCTGTAAAGGCTGGGGCCCCATGGTAGCCATGCACGAACCCGCCAAAGAGTGGCGAGCCCCTTGGTGGGGTGAGTGAGGAACTTGCGCACACTTCACTGTAAGGAGTTTTCTTTGTTTTATCCTCTACACCACGGACGTAAGTTTCATACGTGTCGTTATACAACGAGTCGTGTTAGCAGACAATTGCGAGAAGTAATTCCATTAGATATCCAATATTTGGTACTTCTAACTACGTAATAAAATATTAACTACTTTCTGTTCTGTTTTAGCAACCCCTTTGAAGTAACAAATGATTCTGAAATGCTATTCAGCTTGAATGACTTATCGACACTTACCACATTGTCAATAAAATACTTTGCTCGGTGCAAAAATTGAACGTTTACAACTTCAGTAGTTCAGTTTTATTATTATGTTTCCCCTTTTTATGTTTAGTTACAAATGAGTTTTTTTCTCGAAAATTCTAACAGTTTCGCTCTTTTACTATCTGTATTTCTGATTCAGTTGCTGTATGTGAAAAATTCGTACTTATAAATACTGAGGTACATTGTGCTCAACAGCTGCTCTCTATATTCCTGTCACAGCTGCATTTCGTCATAGGCGAGAGATATGTCAGAAGATATACGTTGAGTGATGTAGCCTCTCTAATACCGCTACACCAAGATAAAATGATCGATCTCGTTAATGATGTATCTACAAAATTTAACACCAGTAAACAGTAGCTTAAATGTAAAGGTGATGATCTGCGCTGGCAGTCCAATGTTCGACATCGAACGTTTGCGACAAGCCGAGTCTCAGCAGTAACACAGGGATGTTAGTACAGGAGTCTGATGACCAGTTCGAATAAAACACATTTAATACACTCGAATCTACTTTCCCGTTTCAAATTTGTTTTAATAGAAGTACGTGTAGTACACACAACACGAAAACGCTCGAATGGTCCATACAGTCGCTCAGATTCTGTTTCTATAAATTTCACTTTAATGTGCATACGAAGTCGATTCTCAAAATCTTAACTTTCCCTTAATACACCTTACTGAACCCCTCTGTATTGAAGAACACAGTAACAGATCGAAACATTGCAGCATGTAATTAAAACAATTCAGTTTTTATCATAAATGTTCACTTATTAAACTTTCATTTTCCACACGGTTCAAATCCACGAGCATAATATTTTAATAACCTTCATTCGCATAATAGCGCGGCGTACGAAACTACTACTTCACAGACTGCAGGTCGCTTGCATTTAGTCAAGACAAACGACTAGGTATCTGCGGAACTGCTTCTAAAACTTCTCACAGTTCAAGCTCAAATCCGTTACAAAGATGTCAAGATGTCTGACAGTCAAAACGTTCACATTGCACATACTCTCGCGCATCTTTCTCCCAAGAAAGCCACTCACATTTTCTTGAGTCAATAACAAAATCTCCTAAATCTTGACATTTTAAGTGGATAAAATATACTTATAATGCACATATTAATAAAGTAATATCCGTTTGAACATTCTTCTTAGCTGATGTCTGAAATATTGACAAAGAATCCAGGTAGAAGTTTCTGGACCTGCAAGTTTAGGTATCATGAATCTAGAGCAGAGGATTGTGAAAAAGTGAAAGTAAAATATATTGGAGATATCTGAATCTGATGTTATGTGTATAGCAAATGAAGTGACCAATTAAATGGCAAAATGAAGTGGCACTTGGTAGACTATGCGAGAAAAAATGAGACGTCGTTGTCTGGCTCATACTAAATAATGACGGTTATAATCTCACAATCCGTTGCACACTACATGTCTGAGCCACTCAGGAAGACGTTGCTGAAAAAATCCAAGCAACGGCTCCGGAACGTTGATATTTGACTATCAAAGGGGCTGACAGCTCAGTAGCTTCAATTTTTTTCACTGTATGTACCAGGTGATACATAAAGGAAAAATGCAAACGGCTGCTTCATAATATCTACTACTACTCTTTACAATGGATCAGAAACAGCGCATATAATGTGTAAAAAGTTCAGGTGATGTGGTTATGTCCAGGAAAAAATTTACTGTCGTGGTTGGGCTGTTTAAGTTAAATAAAACTTCGGAAAGAGCGGCCGCAGCTCAAAACGTAACCCTGGACATGTATGTTTTATCGTCTATTTATAGTAGCGCTGTCTTCATAATGTCCATTATATGTTTTTGTTCTTTGAAAGAGTAGGGAAACTTGTCTTTTGCAACTGTTTATAATACACACCTGAACTTATCTTCCAGTAACATGAAACACGTGAATTAACTAAATTCCTCTAAGCCATTCTGGTACATTCCGTGTTCGTTAACCACGAACACGAAAAGGCATTTCGGAGGCAGTCGCGTAGAGTGTGAATCTTGGCACCGCAGCAGACGCTGCTCCGAAAACCACGCTGGAGCACTCGCAGCTGTCGCGGCTTAATTTCATTGCTTGCTTGCTCTTAATGACGCAAGACTCTTATTAAACGCGCTCCTCTCAAGCGCCGAGAGTTGTGGCTGCAGCTGTTCGTAGTCGTTACTTAGAAATCGCCAGGTGCTCCGTAAGTACGCCGACAACTAGCGAACTGCGCGAAAGCTGACACCTGAAATAAATGCTTACTACTTTTTTCTTCGCCACATGCTCATAAAATCAGACAGTAAAATTGTAGTTAACAAAGCAATGCTCCCACCTCCACACTCGAGGTCGTTAACCTTCACACGTGCAACGGCGGTAAGCTTCGAGGCTGCCTTTCTAATCTCAGTGGTAGACGAAATTTTCATCAGCATTATTTTGCTGGCGAAGGGAAGACAAGCGTTGGCATTAAGTTACTGACCAAATTTAACATTGTCATCTGTGTAGTTTGTGACTGATAATTACTGCATAATTAACTCTTTCCAGGACCATGGAGAAAGATATATACTGAACTAAATGTAAAATTCAAAACATTTTTCCGCCAAGCTGTATATTAAATTTTACATAGGGTTTAAAGAGAATAGTAAAACAAATGTATTATGAGAACAGTAAGAACCTGGTCAGCAACACGTTCTACAGGTGATGGATTAGTTAGGAAACAGACTAAAATCGATAAAAAGTGTAACAAAAGTGAATAAGAATAAGAAAACAATTGTCATTTCACAAAACTTTTTCGTACTACAATGTTTTATCGACAAAATCTTTCGTCAATGCTCTGCAATATATAATACTAACCCCCTTCATAAGCTCAAAGATTCACTCACTATGAAGGGAAGATGCAGGTCACGAAAAAAAAAACCAAACACAGTCGTCATGATCCTGATGTTAACTGTTCGCGTATGTAGTGCTACATTATGAAATAATGTGTGCAGAGTTTGTGCAGTGTGTGCGATGATCGGTAATGAGAAGGGAATGAACAGCATACTACTAGTCTCCATTATTACTGAACTTGCATGGAATGTGGAAACAAAACAGTATTGTACATTATAGATCACAGGAATGAGGTTGTACTGTGTTAAAAAGATAGCCCTTGTAATTAGGAGAATGGAAGTTCCAATCCTCATCCAGTCATCCTCGTTTATATATTCGCTGTTTCCTCAAATTACTTCAGGCAAATTCCAGGTTGGTTCCTAATGTAAGCCCACGGTCCACTATCTGTTCCATCCTTGTCCCGTCTCTAATGACCTCTTTGTCGACGGGACGTTAAACACTAATTTCATCCTCCGCCTCCTCCTCATCCTTGTCAAAGTGCACTTGTATGTAAATGCCTGAATGTATGAATTTTGATTGTTTCTTAAAACAGGACATGCCCAATATGCTTCTAAAAATAGTCCACTGATAAATAGATACTACGGCTACCACTACAACCGTAACAATACCACCACCACCACCGTCACTACTGCAACTACTACTACTACTATTACTACTACTACTAGAATGGTATGTGGTCCTGTTGGTGGTGATCCGTCCGTATCGGATGGAGACGTTGTTTGGTAGCCCCATTCGTTCTGTTGGTCGCGTCATTGGGTTTTACCCGACAGCCTGTCTCTCATCGTAACAAATCTGAAAGACACTGTACACCACACGAAAGACCACAGTCACTGACAGCGAACAACTACATATATGACAGGTCAGACTCGCAGTCCGCTGGAACTCTATCGTACTGTGTTGCACCAGACACAGCCACACCGAAATGAGGCAAGCTGAGAATCTTTTTACCTAAGATTTTACGATATTAATATTCGGGTAACATCTCTTAATTTATAAGTAGACTGACGGAAAAAGTAATTGACAGTAAAAAGTAATTAATGCAGAGTAATGCAATTTTGGGAGTACATTTGTCTAGATAACATATTTAAGTGATTAATATTGCAAGATCACCGGTTAATGTAACTGCAAGATAAACCATTGCAAATTTGAAATTCTGGTAAATTAGTAACGGGTGTAACCATCAGAATGTTGAATGCAAGCTTACAAACATGAATGCATTGTGTTGCACAGGTGCCGGATATCTGTTTGTGGAATGGAGTTCCATGCCTGTTGCGCTTGGCCAGTCCATAATGCTGTTTGTGGATAACGCTCAGTTGTTGTCCGATGATGTTCCATATGTGCTCCATTGGAGACAAATGTGGTGATCGAGCAGACCAAGGCGACAGGTGCACACTCTGTAGAGTGTGTACGGTTACAACAGCATTATGTGGGCAAGCGTTGTCCTGTTGGAAAATGTTGCAGCACACCACATCGAATCACCAGACTGACATACAAATTTGCAGTCAGAGTGCATGTGATAACCGCGAGTGTGGTCTTGCTGTCATGAATTCGCACCACCGTCTACAACTCTAGGTGTAGGTCCAGTGTTTAGCACACAGACAGGTCGGTTACAGGCCTCAACTGGCTTCCTAAGCAACAAACGGCCATCACAGGCACCGATGCAAAACCAGCTTTCACCGAGCACAAGAGAACTCCATCCCGCCCTCTACTGAGCTCTCGCTCGACACTACTGAAGTCGCAAATGACGGTGGTTTGGGGTCAGTGGAATGCACTCTACATGCTGTCTGGCTCGGAGCTGCCCTTGAAGTAATCGGTTTGTAACAGTTCGATTAGTCACTGTGAGGCTAACTGCAGCTCCAATTTCTGCTGCAGAAGAAGTACGATGCGCCAGAGACATGCCGAACACTGTGGTCTTCCCTCTCGGTAGTGCCACGTGGCCATACGGAGGCCAGCTCTTGTGGCCCTACATTCTCGCGAACACCACTGCCAGCAATCATATACAGTGGCCACATTCCTGCAAACTCTTTAGGCACATACAGCTAGTCGTGGCTCTATTACACTCAGTAAGGTGCCGATAATGGCGTCTTTGTCGCCTTAAAGGCATTCTTGACTAATAACTCACTGTGTCCAGTCTCACAGGTATCTAACGCTCACGACCGTTACAGAGTGTGTTTAAGGCAAACCTGATTTGCATCCTCATAGTGGCGCTACTAGCGCCACTCATGTTATTGGCGCCAAATCTGAATAGACTTCATACTTCAGATGTAGAAACACCTCTACAGACTTCCGTCTCCGGCCGGAGTGGCCGAGCGGTTCTAGGCGCTTCAGTCTGGAACCGCGCGACCGCTACGGTCGGAGGTTCGAATCCTGCCTCGGGCATGGATGTTTGTGATGTCCTTAGGTTAGTTAGGTTTAAGTAGTTCTAAGTTCTAGGGGACTGATGACCTGAGAAGTTAAGTCTCATAGTGCTCAGAGCCATTTGAACCATTTAGACTTCCGTCTATGTCACAACTCTACCTTGGTGTTGCGATATTTTTCCGCCGTGCTTTAGATTCCTGTGCCAACGGCCTTGCCGCAGTGGTAACACCAGTTCCTGTCATATCATGGAAGTAAAGCGATGTTGTGCTGGGCTAGCACTTGGATGGGTGACTATCCGGTCTGCCGAGCGCTGTTGGCAAGCGGGGTGCACTCAGCTCTTGTGAGGCAAACTGAGGAGGTACTCGATCGAAAAGTAGCGGCTCCGGTCTCGTAAGCCGACATACGGCCGGGAGAGCGGTGTGCTGACCACATGCCCCTCCATATCCCCATCCAGTGATGCCACTAGTTGAAGGTGACACGACGGCCTTCATGTCCTGTTCGGACGGCGTTTAGTTTAAGATTTAGATTTCTCATAGAGCAGGGACCATTTCAAGAGTTCCTTTATGAAAGAGGACACCACGATCTCAGAATACCACAACTTGGGGGTAGCTAATGATTAGGACAGTCGAGACAACGGCAGACATGACCTAGTTTTTTATAGGAACGTCAATTTTGGGCGATAACAGAAATTGACGCCAAATACGACAGTATGCTGTTTACTTTGTGACCGAGTCGTTGCAGATTTTGCTATTCATCTTGTAGGATTTCGAAAGTGTCGTGATTGGCACTGTATTGTCCACTTCCTATTAACTGGAAGAGCTACGCTGTTATGACACTTCTTTCTCTGATCTCTTCGTACTTGCAGTGTCGGAATAGCTAATTATATCTTGTCTCCCCATGTCAAGTTTGTATTGAGAACATCCCTGATGAGTTCAACAAATACGTTTTCTGGATCTTTGTTTTATAAGATATCGCGTAGTCCAAAGCCGGTGGATGCATATGGCATAGTGTTGAGCAGTTCTCCGAAGTCCTCTTTACAGGGTGAATCACCTAAAACTTACAATTATTGCGGAAAGGGAAAGTGCCACTGATTTTTACAGAATGTATTGGTAGTTAGGGGCTCGCGCTGTTAGCCAATAAACACTGTAATTATATTTAGGAAGGGTATTTTTGTGCAAAAGTACACATTTTAAAATGGTACAATGCATATTGACGTTAAAAAACTAAAAGTATGGTAAATTGGAATGTCAGTGGTGTTCGATGGAGAGTTCTAGCGCAAGTCATTTATGAGATATAGTATTTTGAGAAGTTTCAACACTGACACTTGTTTGTGCTATTCAGCTTGCGTAGTGGCTAGGTACGATGTTACGTTTGTTTACAGCGTGGTTGTGTATTCCTTGAGTGCCTTGAGACTTGCTAGTCAGTGTGTGACTTTCCAAGCGGGACATCGTGAGTGGGCGATGGGTTTTACCAATGCAGAAAACACCGACAGGTTAATGGTGCAGGGAGAATGTAGGAAGAATGTAGTTCTTTCTTGTACGGTGCATGCGGTGAGATATCCCAAGAGACGTCAACCATCTCGTCAGTTATGTGTTGACTTCTTCAACCATTTACGTGAAAGTGGTAGTGTAGCCCTACACAGGGTAACTGAACGAAACAAGTCACAACAGAAGTGGGGGAAATTGATATTCTTACTGATGTTGCATTTGATCCACACTTTAGTTCCCGCACAATCGCGCGATAAAGTGACTTGAGTCAGGAAAATGTCCTCCGCATTCTTCATCGACATAGGTACCATCCCTATCACATCTCGATCAAGACCAGCATGGAAAAGAACGAGGATAATGCTAACTTCTGTACATGGGCATTAAGACAGAAAGAAATACAAAGATTCGTAATAGTGGAGTGACCCTATTTAGTAAAATTGGATTACCAATAAAATATGAAACAACTTACAGATATTTGGTAGCGATGAGTACATCGAATACCGCTCATTGAATATCCCATGACCCTTCTCAATGTAAAAACAGTGTGCGCTGTCCTATCAAACAGAATATAACAGATGACCGAAAAGTATTTAAAAATGTGTAACATGTTTTGCCCCTAAATTGATAACACACACTAGAAATAAGAATGGTACAGCAAATTACCTTATTACGGCATGTAACGCAGTCCAAAGCAAACTTAACGGGATCAGGCCTACAAAAAGCTTCACACCATAAATATGCTTGAGGTGTGCATGTTCTGGTTGCACACATCACACTGGATATGAAAACATACAAGACTAGTACACCAGTGCACGCAGTCCTCGGCAGATGGCGCCTGCAGTCTGTGAACTACGATAGTGTTCGACTGCTAAATCTTGTCATAACAACAAACCATGACAGTTATTAATGATCAAAATTACTTATAAAATGCCTACAATATTAGCCAGAATAATAATGGTGAATAAAAATTATAGCAAAGTTTTCTTATATACTTTAGTTTATAGCAATGATTTTGTCTCTATACTTAATTTTTTAATTTTTATTCACCTTGATTATTCTGACTATTAATGTAAGCACATTATCAGCAATTTTTAGAACACCATTCATCTTTCATGACTGTCATTGTTTGTTATTATGACAAGATTTAGCAACTGAATACTATCGTAGCTCACAGCCTACAGACGCCATCTGCCAAGAGCAGCGTGCACCAGTGCACTAGTTAGTCTTGCATGTTTTCATATCCAGTGTGATGTGTGCAGTCAGTATATGCAGTACATCTCCAGTAGGTTTATGATGTAAAGCTTTACTGTAGGCCTCATCCCGTTTGCTTTGCATTGGACTGAGTCACAAGACGTAAGAAGATAATTTACTGCTTCCTTCTTATTTCTAGTATGGGTTGCCAACTTAGGCACAAAGTAGGTTACACACTTTTTAAATGTTTTTTGGTTATGTTTCATTTTATTTTATATGCACCACACAGGATTTTTAACGCTATGACAAAGGGCATTTACATGCTGGAATGTTTTATGTGCGGTATCCCATGACCCATCGCTACTAAATATCAGTAAGTTGTTAAATATGTTCTTGGAAGGCATCATTGGGGAATAATGAAAATTAAATGAAGTCCCATGCCTCTTCACAGTGCATTGGGGAGCAATAAAAAAAGATTTTAACTCTGCAACCAGTACTGTTTTTTCTTCATGCACCCATAGACTGTAAACGTATGGTGTGGGATAGTGATCCACCAGTTCATAGGCGCGTGTTTCATGGACGGAACATTGAACGCGGAACATTGAACGCGGACAAGTATCGCAGCCTCCTAACAGACCATCTATCGCGGATGCTACACGGCGTTCTTCTTCAGGTTAGGAGGAAGCTGTGGCACCAATATGATGGCTGTCCAGTCCATAGTGCACAAAGTAGTACAGCATGTCTTCGTGAATTGTTTCCAAATCGTTGGATAGGTGTAGACGACCAATACGTTGGCCGGCCTGTTCCCCGGTTTGGACGCCTGTAGACTTTCTTCTTTGGGGAAGCTGAAAGCCGCTGTCTACAAAGACATGCCAGCTACGGCCAACGAGATGCTGTGACGTATTACTGCAGCCTACTCGGACATTTCCACTGAAATGCCTGCTCGTGTGCAGCAGTCGTTCCATACCAGACTGGAAGCGTGTATTGCCGAATCCGGTATCATTTTGAACAGTCTGTGACGGTCAATTGTCTCGTTTCTGGTCAGAACCTAATAAATGGTACATTCACTTGTGTCGATCTTTAATGTGTGCCACCAAAGGTATTGTACAAGTGTCGTTGTGGGAACTTTTCAAAATACCATTTCTTGTAAACGGCGCGCGCCAGACTTCTGCAACAAACACCATTGGCATTTTAATTTTCAATCCTTTTAGTTCGTTAATGTCAATAGGCGTTGCTCCATTTAAAAAGGGTATGTTTGCACAAAAATGCACTTTCTAAGTATTATTGTGAACTGTTTATTGGCTTAAAGTACGAGATCCTGACCACACTCCATTCTATGAAAACCGCACATCAATAGCACTTCCCTTTCCGCAGAATTTGCAGTGCAAGTTTTAGGCGATTCACCCTGTACATTGTTTGCGTCGAAAATGTATTTATTAGCTCTTTGCAGCTGAACCCTGCAATTTTGATTCATCTGGTTCAGTCGCTCATTTGTTAATTACACGATCCAGGACGTGAATCTTGTCCTTTCGAAGTTCGGATTTTTTTGTTCACTGTTAGATCAAAAATGGTTCAAATGGCTCTGAGCACTATGGGACTTAACTTCTGAGGTCATCAGTCTCCTAGAACTTAGAACTACTTAAACCTAACTAATCTAAGGACATCACACACATTCATGCCCGAGGCATGATTCGAACCTGCGACCGTAGCGGTCGCACGGTTCCAGACTGTAGCGCCTAGAACCGCTCGGCCACTCCGGCAGGCTGTTAGATCAAATGCAGATAAAGTTCCTTCTAATATTTTCTCGTGCTCTTTCCACAGTGAGGTAACTGTAAGGGTGTTATCAAAGTAACAGGTAATTTATCGTGGAAATTGTTCCCCTAGCACATTGTGCAGTAATCAGATGAATTCAGACCAAATAATAAAACATGGTATTGATAACTTTTGTCTTAATGTAAAAAGACAGTAAAAAAAGTACAATGTCTAGAATCCTTACGTAGTGTTACCTGCCGATAACTGCATTTCAAATAAATACTGCTAAATACCTTTGCTCCTTGAAACTTTTGAGGGAATTCTTCAAGGTCCTGTGCTTTTTCTCATCGTGAAAACATTATTCTGCTGGCTGTTTGCACAATCAACACTACCAAGAGCGCTTCTTACATCAGTGCTTGGAAGGAACAGACTATTTGTTCAACAAAATTCATTTGACAAGTTTTGGGCGTAGCCCAATCTCAGAATGTTCTAAAAGAGTCTTCATACATAGTCACATAGGCATGTCCTCATCATCAGCGTTTCGTTGCTGACCAGTACTGATTTAAGAATTCTCTTAGGAACTCTCCAAATACTTTACACATTTGGCCAATCCTCATTCCCAATGTGCCTGCATCTAGTTCTGCAGGTGAGGCGTATCTTGCTTATCTTGCTATGTTCATCCCACAGCTCTGCGCTATGTTTTAAAATGGTAAGGGAAGTCTATTGCGTGCTTCTCTTGTTACGACCAAATTTTCTTAAATTTGAGAACTTGTCTAATACTATTTCACCCTGCAATTCCCACTTGGTGATTCCCAGTAGAGCTGTTGATAAAATATGAATATACCAATGCCTTTACCAAAAGCCTATCGATAAATGTCGCTGATATTTTTTCACCGATAATCTGTGCCGAAATGGCAATATCGATTGCCGATATTTTCATTTTATAGAAAACTTTTTTACAATTTTCGATCGATACTGTATTTGAAATTGTTCTTGTGAAAGTGTAGTAGGCCATAATTTTACTTTCACTGTGTGAAGGAGTCTTACTACTTTCTGGACTGTCATCATGTCCAGTCTTTGACTGTGTGAAGCAAGTGTAGGTAGCAGAGAGTAGTAGTCCGATGGTACTGGGGTGAGGCGGTGTGAATGGAATAACAAGATATCTGTTGTGAAAAAATAGCACACCTGTTGTGTTGAGGAACAATTTTTAATGGAACTTACTGTACTATTTCTTCACGTCCCAATTCTTCAAAAATCTAAATGACAAGCTTTGTCTCAGCAATGTACGGAGATGTGTGAGGGGAAATGCTGACATAATCGGCGCTCGGCGCTGCCAACGGAAACTGCAACTTTACTTCACAACGTAATTTTGACACCTCGACTGCTAGGTCTCAGGCATTTACAGAAATGAAAAAACAGGGAAGTCGACATGAATTGTTCCGGACAAATCTGACATCTGACGAAACCGAACGACGGACCGATCGGACACCTTTCATTGTGCCAGTTACACGCAGTTAACGTTGTTAGCAGAATGGCTATTGCCAAGCGTGAGCGTGCATCGTTTTCCTTTCTGTGCTTCTAAGAGGTACTAGCAGGCTGCTAGCTTGTGATATGCAGAATATCTAATAATAAGTAAATACTTAAATATACATTTCTAAAGCCGACAATATATTTACAAAGTGAATTTATAGGCGAGTACGTCGATATTTTTTTCGTCGATATATCGACACTTTTTTCAACGATTCGAGGGCCAGCAAAGATATTTTTTAAATATCGATATAATGGATTCTCGATATCTTTAAAAATAAGTCCTAGTTCCCAGCTACACCACCGTCACGAAACAGTCACTTTTTTCTCTGTTTGTTGTTGGCAGTGTTAGGGGGACGATGGCTACCAAAGTTCCACTCTCAATTCTTTGACTTAAGATTTTGTGCCTGTCTGCCCTATTACTTCTTCAATCTGTCTTGCCGCGCTGACTCGCCGCGTGTTTTGAGGCGCCATGTCATGGATGGCGGGGCCTCTCCCACAGGAGGCTCGAGTCCTCTTTGTGTTGTTCTTAGCAGAAGTTTCTTTAAATTAGTTTAAGTAGTAAGTCTAAGGACCGATGACCTCAGCAGTTTGGTCCCTTACGAATTCACACACATCTGAACATTTGAACAATCTGCCTTACTACTTCTTCAGATGGTATCAGTAAGAATTCAAATTCTTTGTCCGTCACTTTCCGAGCACATTTTAATATCACAGCCATGTTACAGTTCATTTACTAACAAATGGTGCTAAAACTCCTACTTGAAAATGCAGGTCGTAAAATGACTGCGCGCAACAATGTCGACTGAAGTAACACATTTCTAATGAAACTCTGCTATATTCTTCAGTTATTTCGTCTCAGGGCTGCACTGTTCGCATACCGCTTTCACACGTGAGTCTGAGTCCGTTTCACACTCAAACTACTCAGGCTGACTGATCGTCTACTCGTGAGCACGATTACGATCTTACTGACCCAGGATACTTTGCGTGACAGATGCACTTGTACATAAGCGATTACTTTTGCGTTACACGCATCGGCAGCACTGTTACATGGTACACATTTGTACACAATCGGTCAGTAACTGTTTTTTAACACAAAAGTTATTCCTCGCGATACAGCCCACTCCAGGGATTCCGAATTTATGTAAAACGAAATGTCTTCGTTTGGGCTCCATTTGATGGAGAAACTTGTAAGATACTTATCTTAGAGTTGGTATCGACAGTCGCGTTAAGCCGATAGCATTGCATATGTTTTCATGCACAAGCGATGGTGGTTGGTGCGTAAGGAATTAGAACTGGGATTCACTGTTAGAGAGTAAACTGCAGCTGGCTCATTGGTTAGAACCAGGGAGCTCACTGGGTCGCTAGAAAGGTTGCATTTTGCGCTAAAAAGCAGCTCTTGATCGTTTGTGTGACGCATAAGAGTGCTGCCGATATGTGTAGTGCAAAGATGGAGACGAATCGTGCGCGATATAAGTTCACATCCGTGTACTGTTTGTCCACGGTAAGTTGACGATTGGCGCAGTGGCTGTCGGGAACGGCCGTGGCCCCGCATGATGGCTGCCGAGTGGGGAGGAGCGGTGAGGGGAAGGTAGCGTTGGCTGCCTGCAGACGTGCTGGCATCGCTACCGGTGTTCTGTGATTGGCACGGAATCGGAGGCGGCACTCGCGGAAATGTTGCTCGCTTAGGTGATACTTCCGTCAGACCGAAAATCACCTAATTTACCGACGTATTCATGCTCGAGAGTTTTACCTACAATTTGTGTATTATTCATCTATCGAAAACAATGAAAATAAGAATAAATGAATGTAACCTATGACACTACGAACTGGAAATTTAAAACTGATTTTTGGAATCTGTTCGCAGCTTGCATTTATTAAACTCAGCACAGCAATAATGTTTGCAAATGTAATTAATTGTGCCTGGAAGAACTGTCAGAATGATGTTCACTAAAGATCATTGTCATTTGTGATTCATTCAAGATCGTCATCATCGCTTGGCGGCGTGGTATCGATGATAGCTTCATCGAGAACGATTTCCATTATTCCACCTCGTGTCCAATACCGTTGCTTCAGCTGCTGAACATTCCTGCATTTTGCTTGCCAGTTCTGCTCATAGCCGAAAGGAAAGCACCATTAACAAGATTCTGCAATCTTTCCTTCGGCATCTCAGCAGTGTCATTATTGTCCCTAAAAATTGTATTTTTTTGCCAATTTATCGGATTTAGATCGCAGTTTTAGGACGGTTAACGCACTAAAAATGGTTCAAATGGCTCTGAGTACTATGGGGCTTAACTTCTGAGGTCATCAGTCCCCTAGAACTTAGAACTACTTAAACCTAACTAACCTAAGGATATCACACACATCCATGCCCGAGGCAGGATTCGAACCTGCGACCGTAGCGGTCGCGCGGTTCCAGACTGTAGCGCCTAGAATCGCTCGGCGACCCCGGCCGGCTGGTTAACGCACTACTTTGTGGCCTCTGGTATCAGCGATTTTATCCATGACGTACACTTTCACGGCTGGTTTGTTTTCGTTTATTGTGGATTACAGTTCCGTATACCTCATCGAGTCGTTGCAGTTTATTTATCCATCTTGCAACCTCTCTAATATCGTATTGCTAAGATCATATTTATTAGGCATTCTGTCGAGCTCCCTGCTTTGCCATGAAGCATTACCCATATTACCACAGAATTTGGTGGAATTTACGAGCCACCATTTCTGCCATTTCTGCAAACCTCCCCTAAGTTAGTGTAAACTGTTTCTTGCATGAAACTTTCTGAAAAATTAAAACTGTGTATCAGATCGAGTTCCCAGGTTCGAGCCTCGCTCTGGCATTAAGTTTAATTTGTCACGAAGTTTGAAATTTACGCACACTTCACTACAGGGTGAAAATTTGTTCTACTTTCTAGCGTCTTGCAGCAAGTACTTGCCCAATCCGTCTTTTCGTGGAAGCTCTTCTCGAACTTACAGATGCGTGTTCCGTAACGGTGTGAAAATATTGTCGAAAACGAGAACGACACAAAGACAGAGGGGCCGAAACAAATGTACCGTTGGAATCTCTAAACACGCATAATTGGCACCACCAGTGAAGGAACTGTGAAATGGGTCTACCAGTCAATTTGTTTCACAAGAAGGGAGATTGGAATGACAGTACAGACGTCTCTAAACTGATTTTTTAATGTTACCCTAAACATAAATGCATTTCATTTGTGATAAAAGCAGTAAATACTGCTTGCAATAATCGGAGAGTAATTGAAACATCGTCTCTTGGTAAGATACCACGCAGCATTTTAGTTTCCTGTTGTCGAATATTTAATCATACAACAGACGAGAGATGCTCAAAATCTGCATACGACATCATTAAAGTTTTTAATCTAACTGAAGTCTTCTGATTTTAGTTAGTTTAATTGTGTTTCTTGATAACGTCAATATGTACTCCTCTAATATTTGTTTCTATCTTTTATTTTTGTGTTTAGTCACAATTGTTATTCATTAATAGTAATGCAACAACAGCGGTAATTGCTCTGGTTTGTAAGAATAACTATACTTCTGTAACGAGCATTTGTGGCAGGTTCCTAAACTAAACTTGCCGCAGTGACTTGAAGTAATCTTGAGGAAGTTTTTGATATAACGTAAACACCTCAGCAAGTGCTTACAGAAGTTACTTGTTAGTGGACGCCACCCTTTCGTAGCCCTTCGCGTCTAGGGGCTGCTTGACGTTGGCAGCGCTCTGAGACAAATGAATATCTTTCAAGTGATGCCGATTTTCTCCGCTTCTGGCAGCACTAAGGAAATCGTCAGATTATCGTGGGCAAATAGTACATCTACCGCGCCTCTTGGACTGGACCAGTAAGATGGTGTGTTTTGTTTGTTTGTTTTGTATAAAGGTCACCTATACCTAATATTCGTGTGTGTATGTGTTGCAAGGTGGAACTTCTTTCAACAGAACAGTGCAAGTGGCTACTTACGTAAACGCTGTCTGATGAAAGATGCCAAATTCATACGAAATCTTGTAACTCCATCCCAATTAACTTTTACTAAAAATATTTAGAATTTCAACTGAATTGACCTGAAGATAATTTGAAATGTAATGCAAGACTGTAAATAACCATACTGTATCTTAACAGTGATATTAAACTGGCCATAAAAAACTTTCGTGACTTACTGGAACCTTGTAAAAACGGAAACTCAGTACTGCTCGAAAATGGCGAATTTATATTTCACAACAGAGTAGTAAACCAGCTAAAGTAAACCTTTTCCAAATGCAATGCAAAGAAAAGCAACTACGCTAAGCACATCACACTTTAACCTTTAAGTAACCATATTCTGCTAAGTGCAATGCGGTGACACTCAGTTATAAAATAAAACTTAAGCAATGGGACGCTAAAAGAAACTGAACCTGCTAAATGACGTAGAAGAGGCTAGCATTTAAAAAAACTGCATTATGGACCTGACTTTTAAAGATTACAACAATCTTCACAAAATTCACGGCCATGTAACTTACCAATGAAATGATCAAGGAGTGGTGCATCTATCATTCTGAATCCAGATCATGTGAGCTGACATTACTAAATTCGTCATAAATTACACGAGAGCAAGCAGTAGAATGGCAACATTACCTGAATATCTTCACACTTCGAAAATCAGTTTTTATAAAACATATTTCCAAAATCCAACATCCTCTTAGTCTGGTTCTCTGCGTTGTGAAAGTTATTTTGAAACCGCTCAGCAGCGTGACCGACACCAGATTGTTTGATTTAGTACTCTCGAATACTACACTGGCAACGATAATGGTACCGACAACCAAAGATCACCCTGAATGTACTCCTAACTGTGCTGTAGCATACTGACTATTAAAGAAATCTGCCTGAGAAATACCATTATACAAGTATGAAGTATGACACATCGAATAAAAGGAGAATTCTTATCGAATTCCTGAAATAAGCTACAGGCCTTACATCACTTTACAGTCGTAACTGAGCTCACGAATAGACGATTAGTCGACTAGAGTGGTGTCATCGTAAAAGTGACTCAAATTTGTTTTCTAAATGCAGTATATGAACAGTGCAGCCCTGAGAATATAGCAGAGTTTCATTAGAGCTGCGTTACTTCAGTTGGTCTTATATCAACTAATCATTCCCTCCGTTCTGGACTGAAACTGAAACATTTCTACATCTACATTTATACTCCGCAAGCCACCCAACGGAGTATGGCGGAGGGCACTTTACTTGCCACTGTCATTACCTCCCTTTCCTGTTCCAGTCGCGTATCGTTCGCGGGAAGAACGACTGCCGGAAAGCCTCCGTGCGAGCTCGAATTTCTCTAATTTTAAATTCGTGATCTCCTCGGGAGGCATAAGTAGGGGGAAGCAATATATTCGATACCTCATCCAGAAACGCACTCTCTCTCGAAAACTGGCAAGCAAGCTACACCGCGATGCAGAGCGCCTCTCTTGCAGAGTTTGCCACTTGGGTTTGCTAAACATCTCCGTAACGCTGTCACGCTTACCAAATAACCCTGTGACGAAACGCGGCATTCTTCTTTGGATCTTCTCTATCTCCTCTGACAACCCGACCTGGTGCGGATCCCACACTGATGAGCAATACTCAAGTATAGGTCGAACGAGTGTTTTGTAAGCCACCTCCTTTGTTGATGGACAACATTTTCTAAGGACTCTTCCAATGAATCTCAACATGGCACCCGCCTTACCAACAATTAATTTTATATGATCATTCCACTTCAAATCGTTCCGTACGCATACTCCAGATATTTTACAGAAGTAACTACTACCAGTGTTTGTTCCGCTATCGTATAATCATACAATAAAGGGTCCTTCTTTCTATGTATTCGCAATACATTACATTTATCTATGTTAAGGATCAGTTGCCACTCCCTGCACCAAGTGCCTAGCCGCTGCAGATCTTACTGCATTCCGCTGCTATTTTCTAATGCTGCAACTTCTCTGTATACTACAGCATCATCAGCAAAAAGCCGCATCGAACTTCCGACACTATTTACTAGGTCATTTATATATATATATTGTGAAAAGCAATGGTCCCATAACACTCCACTGTGGCAAGCCAGAGGTTACTTTAACGTCTGTAGACGTCTCTCCATTAAGAACAATATGCTGTGTTCTGTTTGCTAAAAACTCTTCAATCCAGGCACACATCTGGTCTGATATTCCGTAGGCTCTTACTTTGTTTATCAGGCGACATTGTGGAACTGTATCGAACGCCTTCCGGAAGTCAAGGAAAATGGCATCTACCTGGGAGCCTTTATCTAATATTTTCTGGGTCCCATGAACAAATACAGCGAGTTGGGTCTCACACGATCGCTGTTTCCGGAATCCATGTTGATTTCTACAGAGTAGATTCTGGGTTTCCAGAAATGACATGATACGCGAGCAAAAAACATGTTCTAAAATTCTACAACAGATCGATGTCAGAGATATAGGTCTATAGTTTTGCGCATCTGCTCGACGACCCTTCTTGGAAACCGGAACTACCTGTGCTCTTTTCCAATCATTTGGAACCTTCCGTTCCTCTAGAGACTTGCGGTACACGGCTGTTAGAAGGGGGGCAAGTTCTTTCGCGTACTCTGTGTAGAATCGAATTGGTATCCCGTCAGGTCCAGTGTACTTTCCTCTGAGTGATTTCAGTTGCTTTTCTATTCCTTGGATACTTATTTTGATGTCAGCCATTTTTTCGTTCGTGCGAGGATTTAGAGAAGGAACTGCAGTGCGGTCTTCCTCTGTGAAACAGCTTTGGAAAAAGGTGTTTAGTATATCACCATGGCTACAGTGACAGTGCCACAGTGGAAAGAGCACCCTTTGCTGGAGTTGCGTGCAGGGCGGAACGGCCTACGGTCGTAAAGCATAGAAAAACTCTTTACCGCACTAAGCTGCCATTTATTCCAGCCTGGCTGCTTTCAGAGTGGAGGACATTTAGGTGCACATTGTCTCAGTTTGTGATATTCTGGACACTCGTGGAAAGGTCAGCGAAACACATAGTCGATAAACATATATTTTTAATGCTCAAACTGGGGCTTAATGTGTGACTATATGTTATCGTGCCTACTTTATTGTGCGAAGATGGATATCGAAAGTTTTTCGAGCATTTAGAAAGTTTCCCAAATATCACAATTTCGGCTGGTTTGCGAATATCAAACATATGCCCTTGTATGATGCTGCCGCGTTTCAGAACCAGTTCATTGTGTAGCTTCTAAAGTAGTGCTACAAGAAAAGCTTTCATGCAACTGAATCTTTGCTTGAGCCCAATTAAAAGCACAGCAATCTGGGCCTGGCTGTAAAGAGAAAAGGGGGAAGCATTAAACAGAATGACTGGGAGAAGAAATTAAGTGGAAGAAAATAATGAGCGGTTTCGCGTCGATAGTTTGTCGACATTCACATAATTTTGCCGAGGAACATTCCAAGAGAGGCACTGAAGCGGTGGTGGGAAAAAGCGGAAATCTTATCTCGTGAGTCCGATGAACTCATTCTCTGACGCTCATGTGCTTCGTGCAAGGCCTTCCTGGGTCACAAATGTAGCGATTGCCCCTGATCTGCTTTCAGCACGAGAACAGGTTGGGCGCTCACAGATTATTAGCGAGTCACGGCACTGTTCTCAGGCACGAGCTGCGACGCAGCTGTGTACAGTATGTGCACTTAACGATGCCACGCTCAGCTTTCAGTCCCTCTCTCCCTGCTCCCTCTGCTAGGCTTGCACTTAGGCAACACGACGGTTCGCTAGTCACCATGCAGAAGGGAAAAACCTCACGAAAGGACAGAAAGGAACCCAAACTAAGGAAAAAATAACAAAAAGATTTATTTTTCCGAACCTGGGGGAGAACGACTGAAAGAGACACAGGTCCGCCATTTTCACACTCGCACATCCGTAGTCAGCAGATCAGCGCTCACTGTCGTTGTGCTAAGTGAAATATTGGTAGTGATGAGCGCACAGTTTGATTTCATATTGCGTAAATTACGACACTGTCGAAGTTATACGATTCTGTTGGTATTTAAGTACCTAAATCAACTGCATGACGCATATTCTCAAATTATCTGGATAATACATTTCAGTCGATAAACTTCACTGAATTGCGTTTCTTGGAAATTGTACTAAAGAGATATATTTATGTACTGATGTATGCAAATTATTATTATTCTAACATTGAAAATTTTTATACAAGACGATTCTTTTCGCCTTTTACAAACTCTAGGGATTGATTGATAAGAGAATCCTTTTTTTTTGGGGGGGGGGGGTCATCATTCTTCTGACTGGTTTGATGCTGCCCGCCACGAATTCCTTTCCTGTGCCAACCTCTTCATCTCAGAGTAGCACTCGCAACCTACGTCATCAATTATTTGCTGCATGCATTCCAGTCTCTGTATCCTCTAAAGTTTTTGCCCTCTACAGTTCCCTCTAGTGCCATGGAAGCCATTCCCTCATGTCTTAACAGATGTCCTATCATCTTGTCCCTTCTTCTTCTTAGTGTTTTCCACATATTCCTTTCGTCTCCGATTCTGTGCAGAGCCTCCTCATTCCTTACATTATCATTCCACCTAATTTTCTACATTCGTCTGTAGCACCACTTCTCAAATGCTTCGATTCTCTTGCCGCGTGGAGTAAACACGCGGTTAGAGGCGCCATGTCACGGATTGCGTGGCCCCTCCCACCGGAGGTTCGAGTCCTCCCTCGGGCAAGGGTGTGTGTGTTGTTCTTAGCATAAGTTACTTTAAATAGTGTGTAAGTCTAAGGACGATGACCTCAGCAGTTTGGTCACTTAGAAACTCACACACTTATGAACACTTCCCATTCTATTCTATTCTGGTTTTCCCACAGTCCATGTTTCACTATCATTAATACTGTACGCCAGATGTACATTCTCAGAAATTTCTTCCTCAGATTAAGGCCTATGTTTGATGTCAGCAGACTTCTCTTGGCCAGGAATTTCCTTCCTGCCATTGCTAGTCTACTTTTGATGTCCTTCTTGGTCCGTCCTTCATTGGTTATTTTACTGCCTAGGTATCAGAATTCCCAAAATACGGTCGCCAATTATTCCGGCCCACACATTCCGACTGCACCGATGCTGGGGATTTCATCTGCTTCATGACAATCAATCCTGATGTTAAGCTTCTGGCTGCTCTCATTTCTGCTACTTCTCATTACTTTCCTCTTTCTTCGACTTACTTTCAATCCATATTCTGTTCCCACTAGATCGTTCATTCCATTCAGAAAATCACGTAATTCTTCTTCACTTTCACTCAGGATAGCAATGTCATCAGCGAACCGTATCATTGGTGCCTTCGCACCTTGAATTTTAATTCCACTGCTGAACCTTTCTTTTATTTCCATCATTGCTTCTTCGATGTACAGATTGAACAGCAGGAGCGGAAGACTACATCCCTACCTTGCACCCTTTTTAATCCAAGCACTTCGTTCTTGATCGTCCACTCTTGTTCTCCCTCTTGGCTCTTGTACATATTGTGCATTATCCGTCTCTCCCCATAGCTTACCTGTATTTTTATCAGAATTTCGAACATGTTGCACCATTTTACATTGTCGAGCGCTTTTTCCAGGTCGAGAAATCCTATGACTATGATGAGAGAATACGGACCAAAAAAGGTCTAATGAAATTATGTCGGGAAATGTATAGTTTCCATGCTAGAGACCTTTTATTCAATAATACTTTGTTACAGAAACTACGGTCTTATACGCGCCGTAAGATGCAGCCACAGTACGTCTTGAAAATGGTTTCCATGTGCCTCAACGCATGCGTGACCGAGACGTAGCACGTTCTGTCTCACACGCTCACATTGCGAGGCTGCATCCGAAGAGAGCGAAGGCAGCTGTTCCATTGTCTCCACATATGGAATTGGATCAGCATACACGATACTTTTGAGATGGCCCCATAACCAGAAATCGCACGGGTTGAGATCCGGTGATCGAGCAGGCCATGCAACTGGACCCCTTCGTCCGATCCATCGACCAGCGAACACGCGCTTGAGACGCGTACGGGCTTTAATGGCGAAGTAGCCTGGAGCACCATCATGTAGCAGCCACATAACCCTTCGAATCATCAATGGCACTTCTTCCAGCAGCAGAGGCAAAGTCACTCGCTAGAAACCCCGATAGGTCCGCCCGTTAGGTGACGTGGAAGGAAGACTGGTCCCAAAATACGGTCACCAATTATTCCGGCCCACACATTCCGACTTCACCGATGCTGATGATTCGCTATCACCATACTATGGGTCGGAGGAAGGCAACGGCAAACCACCTACAGCAGGACGTTGCCTACGACGGCGGTACGGGTCTACTGCATCGTTCCCCTACGCTCTGCCAAGAAGCATGGGACTTCATTACCATTTCCATGCAATGGGGCTGAGTATACTATCCCACAGATGACTGTTATGAAAGTTGAAGAAACCACTCCGCATAATGGTGCCTCATCTGCGAGGAGCTTCGATGACACGAATGCCGGAATCTTGGTTGCCTGGTGACGAAAACAGTGACAAAACTGCTCCCGATGTTGAAAGTCTGTCACTAATAAACCCTGCACACGCCGTAAGTGATAACGTAGTAACAATTGTCGTGGAGAATGTTCCACATAGTCGTCTGGCTTACCCTGTACTGGCGGGGCAACTGTCTGCTACTGACATGGCGGTCGTCTTCCACAGTGTTAATCACATTTTCCTCCAAGTCTGGTTTCCGAACCCGTAGCGTACGTACTTCATGATTTCCTGCTTCCTGCAACGACCTTGTCTCAAACAAACGGCGAGACACTATTGCAAACATTGAATACTGTGGCTGTTGTTCGCAAGGATAGCAACCTAACTGCCCGCCACCCGTTGCCATTTGGCTTTCCGTGAGTAAACTCTACGTCGGCAAGCTCTCGATTGGAATACGGAACCGTTGTGTACAACGCTTTACCACATGCACTGCAAGGTGAGTCAACAAGAAAAGTCAGTCGGACACAACATTACCAATTACTGTGACAGAAGAGGGCTCTTGGGTATGGCGTACCCAGCCTCTAGGAGAAAACCATGCACACTGTAATAGTGGCTGTATGATACAGCGTTTATTAGACCGGAGTCTGTATAGCAAAGTATGGTTGTATAAATGGTCTCTAGCATGGAAACCATACATTTCCGGACATAAGTTATTGAGACCTTTTTTGTTCCCTATCCCCTCATCGATCAATCCCTAGAGTTTGTACTCGGTGGGAAAAAATGCTCTGTATATATCATTGTTATGGCACTTTTAAAGTCGGCTGATAACAAGTTAGGGTAGGGGGGTGGTGAAGTAACGAACTGTGAGGTCACCCACAGAATTGAACACTGGGCGAGAGAGTGACAGTCAGACTGCAATATTGTACTCTAATAGCGTGAGTAATCTGAGATACCAGTGTTGTTCCGCTTCTTTAAACGAACTAATGATGTTGCCATGGACGGTATCTTCTGGGAAACAGAGCAAAATTCAAAGGAAGATTAGGGTCTCAAGTTTCAAGGAAATTATAGATGCCACAAGTACATATAGGGCAAGGATCGGGAAGGGGATCGATAGGATCCTTTACAAAGGAATCATCCCGACATTCTTCTGGAACGATTCAGGGAAACTACGAAAAATTTAAATCTGGGCGGTCGAACGTGCATTTGAACCCCTGTACTCCCGGATGAGAGTCCAGTGTGTCAAGTATTGCGACATCTAGCACGGTCGTCACTCATTAAGACAATCGTTCGTGATGTGCTTCAGATGTAATACTTCTGACAAGCGCTACGCTTTTTGTGTAGCTTTATTTTATGCCAGGACGCGTGTCGGATGTTCCGTCATCTTCAGCTAGCGTATTACATTTATAACGTTTTCATTATATGTTTTTATCGACTGCATTTTCAGTATTGCAGCTGCCATTTCTTCTTTAATTTGTGACTACTTTTTCAAAAATGCGAAACACAATATGCGAAACACAATATGCAAAACACAATCACTTTTAGTCTGACTGATGCATCGCAACATTGACCATATAGTCTTGTATCCATCTGGCTATTACGAAAGACTTTATTTTTAGTTTTATATTTATTGACGTACTATAATATACGGTTATGGTAATGTAACTTAATTTAATTCAGTTATGTACAGTTACACGCTATTATATACCACAGTTGTTTCGATTAAGACAGCTTTTTGTTAATCAGCAGCAGTTGTAGCTACAACGTAATTACTATGATACGCCAGAGAATGGAGTCTGACATGCCTCTGCATAATTAATTGCAGTTCTGAATATGTAGGTGCAAGGAACTACACAATTTAAAAATGTTCGTAAATATACTCAAGATAGTATCATACTGACGGTTACTGAAACAGGGATACGACTGACATCTTATATACTAAATGCGTATAGCAGGCCCGTAGTAGGAAGAATACATGATTAAATTTATAGGTGATTTGAGAGTAGACGGAGTGCGAAATGTAATACACGGAGCTGTCACTAGAACAACTACTCTAACACGGCTGGGCATCAAGTGGAACCGAGCATGGATGGCCGAAACGGCTACGTAATTCGCCGCTACTTCAGATCTATGCTAGAGCTCAGCAGTCGTAGTGGCTCGCGAGTAGTGTGGGGTGCCAGTATCACAGTAACCCGTAACCATATGTTTCCAGTGGGTGAAATATCTACAGTATATACTGACCAGGGCAGCAGTCGAACAACCTCTGTTTAGAGACAATCTAGGATAGAATGAGCAACATGCAGCCTAGCATTTTCTTGTTGAAAAATAACGTCACGGAGATCTCTAAATGGGCTCAGCCACTGCCATTCACAAGTTATAAATGTAACTTCTGGTGTCCAAATTACCAGCTGTGCAAACCGGAGGTGATCGCGTTGTGTGCCCAGTGGCGCTCCGTATGTATCAAATGGTTCAAATGGCTCTGAGCACTATGGGACTTAACATCTATGGTCATCAGTCCCCTAGAACTTAGAACTACTTAAACCTAACTAACCTAAGGACAGCACACAACACCCAGTCATCACGATCCGTATGTATCACCAATTACCGAGCGAGGTGGCGCAGTGGTTGAACACTGGACTCGCATTCGGGAGGACGACGGTTCAATCCCGCGTCCGGCCATCCTGATTTAGGTTTTCCGTGATTTCCCTAAATCGCTCCAGGCAAATACCGGGATGGTTCCTTTCAAAGGGCACGGCCGACCTCCTTCCCCGTCCTTCACTAATCCGATGAGACCGATGACCTCGCTGTCTGGTCTCCTTCCCAAAACAACCCCAACCCAACCCTATCACCAATTGCTGCACCTATATGAGGATGGTCAGTTCAGTCTGGCAATGTTGGCTCTTCCCGGAGCCTCCACACGTGGGTGCTACATGCAGAGCCGGAACTCATCTGAAAAAGCACGGCTCTTGCTCTTGTGTCCAGCTTTGTCGCTGAGCACAGGCAGCACTGTCGGCGCGCCTCTCTCTGCCGCCTCGTCACGCGAAACCGCTTCAGTGGTCGCTTTGCGACCCAGCGAAAGATATGAGGGGTGTTCAGAACAAAGGTTAAGAGACAATATTGTGGGTATAACTGAAGTCTTTTTTTCAGGAGCAGTCACCAGAGGCCTGAGCACAATTATCCCATGAGATGAAGTATTCCCTGTTTCCCGAATTCCTGTGGTTATGACAGGAGCCACCATGTTCTTCAGTTCGTAATCTGAGTTGAAGCGCTTCTCTTTATGATTTTATTTTAAAGCGGACCAAACACATGGAAGTCGTAGGACGACGTGTCTCGACAGTAGGACATATGCTCAAGCTGCTGCGAATCGAACTTGGCCGTTACACATCGTGTGATCTTGGAGATGTGCGGACGAGCCTTATATTGGAACACAATCACTCCTTGCGTGAGCAGTTCAGGACGTTTGCTCTTGATGGACTTGTGTAGGCTACGGAGTGTCTCACATCTCACAGTATACGTCACTGTTAATGGATTTTCCGTGCTCGAGGAATTCGATGGGTATCGCACCTCGGGCGTGAAAAAAGATGAGTATCATATTGCCTGCTGCGAGTACAGTTTTCAATTTTTTATTTTTTATTTTTTTTAATTTATTGTTTTTTCTTTAGGGAGAAATGGCGCCGAATGCTCCGATTGCCTAGACGTCATACTACGTTGTCCCAGAGAGGCATATGCCGATTTCAACCGGTTTGGTTATTACGACGTTTCGTAACTTTTCATTTGAATACTCCTTATATATCTGTCCTCTCGGGTGCAGTTGCATAAACATGTTGAGACTGTGCATGGCGTTATAGCCCTCCTGGACCCATCGATATTTAATTCACATGACAGTCATGGTATTCCAACCAACGCGAGCAGCAGTTTTCCGATACGACAATTAGCAATCTCGATATGCAACGATCTTGTCGCTGTCTAAATCCAATACGAGGTGGCAGACTTTTCACCTTGTTACACAAAACGTAACAAGAGCAGCCTTTATGAAACCAACATTCAAAAGCGATTTGGCAACGAGAAACGCGCTGCGTAATCTTTCCATATACACAGAATGCAAATGGCGTTACTTATGGGGTTACATATTTGCGTATCCAAGTACGTAGAACGCTTCAGGCCAGTTTGACGTTTGTTACATGTCGCCCTCAAGATCTTGCAATTATAATGGCCAACAGTAAGGTAACGGACCCTAATATCGTCCCCAAACAATTTCCGGTTTTCGCAGTTCGTAACAAACGTACAACTGCACGTGCATATTTGACTTCAGTTCATTGTTTTGTTGAGAGACTCTGTGGTATGCAGCATCTGTAGCTTACGTGTAAGAAGAAATTCAATTTTTTTCGTGAAATGAATTAGTGCAGCAGTCAAATTAAGATCATGCAATTCCCAGTGTGAGCACTAACTTCTGTTCGTATGTTGGGCTCAATTTCAGTAGTGTGTTGCAGTTTCCGCTGTGTAATCGCTGTAGTAAAGGGTTTGGCTGTACCGGCCATTGTAATAAATATGGAGATGTCCCCCCCCTGGTGTTCACATTTTTGTCCCGGGGACGAAATTTGGAACTGTTATTAAAAACTGATTTTATTTGCTATTTGTAAAGCTTATTTTAATTTTTTCGTACGGGGAAACGTAAGCGGAGAGACTAATCCATTGTACGAAATGTTTGGTTTATTATCACATTAGATACTCTCCATCTACACAGGCATACAAATTGATGTGAAGGCTGAAAATATCTTGGAAACGCAGTTCGTTCATGACCTTCCAGTGATTTACACTAGTACAGGAGTCTAGCGGTAACAAAATGGAAACATTCATTTAAATTAATAGTAATTTCGAGATTATTTTATTTTATTTTTATTTTTGTTTATTTATTTATTTATTTTGCAAAGTAAACGTTTGTCAGATACTGACTTCAATATGTTTTACCAGTTTAATTCTAACTTTCCTGAAAGTAGAGCATAAACATATCAATATGTAGCCTTTTCCGCAACCGTTCAGAGCTTATACAGGTTCTAACGTACTAGGACGATGCAATTTGGACACTTTACCTTATACACTGACCGTATTTAGTTAATACATACGCAATATCATGCCCATGTTATAATATTTCCAATTCCCATTCGTCAGATATTTACTAAACTCACTCGACAGTTCTTCGCTGATAAATGCCGCGCGGGATTAGCCGAGCGGTCTAGGGCACTGGAGTCATGGACTGTGCGGCTGGTCCCGGCGGAGGTTAGTCCTACCTCGAGCATTGGTGTGTGTTTGTTTGTCCTTAGGATAATTTAGGTTAAGCAGGGTGTAAGCTTAGGGACTGATGACCTTAGCAGTTAAGTCCCATAAGATTTCACACACATTTGAACATTTTTTAGATGGCTTTCTGTATTTGTGCTGATACTGCTATTCATTTAGTCAAAATTTACCATCTCGTATGCTGCAGTCCTTTATGACTGTGTAGATTTCGATCACCATGTAATACCATAGAACGCCACTGATAGCCTCACAGTCTCAGGTATCTTCCCCCGACTCTGTTGGCCTGTTCTCCGCAAAACAGACATGGTATGTCCGGTTACAGGCTCTAAAGCACACAGTCGACTCTAATAGTGATCAGAAGGTCGTCTGCGTCGCATGTAATGATATCATGCACCAGTACGCACCAACTGGTGCCTTGTCTGTGCGCCCCCCCCCCCCCCTCCCCCCAATGCTAGATACACTACCGGCCATTGAAATTGCTACACCACGAAGATGACGTGCTACAGACGCGAAATTTGACGGACAGGAAGAAGATGCTGTGATATGCAAATGATATGCTTTCCAGAGCATTCACACAAGGTTGGCGCCGGTGGCGACACCTACAACGTGCTGACATGAGGAAAGTTTCCAACCGATTTCTCATACACAAACAGCAGTTGACCGGTGTTGCCTGGTGAAACGTTGTTGTGATGCCTCGTGTAAGGAGGAGAAACGCGTACCATCGCGTTTTGGAATTGGATAAATGTCGGATTGTAGCCTATCGCGATTGCGCTTTATCGTATCGCGATATTGCTGCTCGCGTTGGTTGAGATCCAATGACTGTTAGCAGAATATGGAATCGGTGGGTTCAGGAGGGTAATGCGGAACGCCGTGCTGGATCCCAACGGCCTCGTATCACTAGCAGTCGAGATGACAGGCATTTTATCCGCATGGCTGTAACGAATCGTGCAGCCACTTCTCGATACCTGAGTCAACAGATGGGGACGTTTGCAAGACAACAACAATCTGCACGAACAGTTCGACGACGTTTGCAGCAGCATGGACTATCAGTTCGGAGACCATGGCTGCGGTTACCCTTGACGCTGCATCACAGACAGGAGTGCCTGCGATGGTGTACTCAACGACGAACCTGGGTGCACGAATGGCAAACCGTCATTTTTTTCGGATGAATCCAGTTTCTGTTTATAGCATCATGATGGCCGCATCCGTGTTTGGCGACATCGCGGTGAACGCACATTGGAAGCGTGTATTCATCGCCATACTGGCGTATCACCCGGCGTGATAGTATGGAGTGCCATTGGTTACACGCCTCGGTCACCTCTTGTTCGCATTGACGGCACTTTGAACAGTGGACGCTACATTTCAGATGTGTTACGACCCGTGGCTCTACCCTTCATTCGATCCCTGCGAAACCCTACATTTCAGCAGGATAATGCACGACCGCATGTTGCAGGTCATGTACGGGCCTTTCTGGATACAGAAAATGTTCGACTGCTGCCCTGGCCAGTACATTCTCCAGATTTCTCACCAATTGAAAATGTCTGGTCAATGGTGGCCAAGCAACTGGCTCGTCACAATACGCCAGTCACTACTCTTGATGAACTGTGTCATCGTATTGAAGCTGCATGGGCAGCTGGGCAGCTGGACCTGTACACGCCATCCAAGCTGTGTGTGACTCAATGCCGAGGCGTATCAAGGCCGTTATTACAGCCAGAGTTGGTTGTTCTGAGTACTGATTTCTCGGGATCTGTGCACCGAAATTGCGTGAAAATGTAATCACATGTTAGTTCTAGTATAATATATTTGTCCACTGAATACCCGTTTATGATCTGCATTTCTTCTTGGTGTAGCAATTTTAATGGCCAGTAGTATATGTTTTACAGAAATACTCCTAGATAGATTTCTTTAATGATTTCATGATGCCTTCAGCTGCCATTCTCTTTATTTCATGTACTAATTTCTAATTTATTTACCGAGCGACGTGACTCAGCGGTTAGCACATTGGACTCGTATTCGTGAGGACGTCAGTTAAAACCAGCGCCAGGCCATCCTGATTTAGGTTCTCCATGATTTCCCTAAATCGCTTCAGACAAATGCTGTGATAGTTTCTCTGAAAGAGCACGGCCGACTTCCTTCCCAATCTTTCCCTAATCCGATAGGACCGATGACTTCTCTCTTTGCCGGTCGTTGTGGGCGAGCGGTTCTAGGCGCTTCAGTCTGGAACTGCGCGACCACTACGGTCGCAGTTTCGAATCCTGCCTCGGGCATGGATGTGTGTGATGTCTTTAGGTTAGTTATGTTTAAGTAGTTCTAGGTTCTGGGGGACTGATGACCTCGGATGTCAAGTCCCATAGTGCTCAGAGCCATTTGAACCAACTCCTCTCTTTGGTCCCCTCCCCCTAAAAATCAACCAAGTTTATTTTATGACCATCACAAGCAGTCGTAGGAGCAAGGACATACATGACATAATACCCCACTAAATAACTGTCTGTAAAGTAACTTACAAAGCGCCTAGTTATCTAACGACATGACCTGTTCCTATGTTAAAATCACAAGATTTACTAATGTATCCATTGTATAAAGCTTCCGTGTTTGATACTTGAAAATGGCCTAAGACCGAAACTGTACCTCCGTACATGAAATAAAGAGAATGATAGCTGAAGGCATCACGAAATCATTCAAAAAAATCATCGTAGCTGCAGAAGCTATCGCAGTGAAAAACCTAGGTAGTTACTACAATTTTCTTTGTAACTGTTCTAGTGTTTAGTTAAACGAAATGATTTCTAACCTCTGTCTATTCAGTTGTTTTTTTATCTTTTGGAATCTCTCGTATAACTAGTATCATTATGTTCATAACCACACACTGCAATCAACTAAACGTTTTCTAGTTTTTTACCAGTTTCACAGCACCATAGAGGTAAAACTATGAAGGCGGATTTTCAAGGTACATAAAATTTTAGAATCCGTGTTCATTTCGATTCTCCTTAAATATTACTAAGGTCGGAGTGCAGCAAATCAGTTTTAGCAGACTTCGCATCAGAGAATTTGTGGAATTACGTCGATTTATGCAAATCGTATTAACTGGTAACCTTCTTTTCACCACATACACACAGTGGGGATGATATAAGACAGATACCGTAGAGACATTTTGTTAAAACGTCCATGACTGAAGTTCAGCCTTGGAATGGTTTTTCTGAAGTTCTTCGAAATACGGTAACTGTTATCCTGGTGAAGTAAAGGTAGCGACGCACCCTTTGGCGAGAGAAATTTTATGTATCTTCGTATATCCATAACTGAATTGGACTATTTGGGACGTCAGCTAGTATAATATATGTTAAAAAATGACGAAATTCCTCCAGCTGTATTAAGGTGTTGGTTTTATTGGCAACTAGTTTCGATGTTGTTACATCATCATCTTCAGTCCCATACTTGTTGACAGCAACTGTATATGTCTAACATTAGTAGTCAGTGGTGAGATAGGCGTGTTCCCTGTGGAAGGCAGTTCCTCGTCGATCCGCTCCTTAGTCACGGAGCCATTCGATAATTTCTGTGTGGAGGTCCTTATCGTTGCAAAATCTCTTTGTTTCTCAGAGTGTTCTTTTAGTTGGAAATAGCACGGTCCAAGATCTGGACTTCCCGAGCAACATCTTCCATGTATATGTAGTCTTGGTCAAATTGTTGGTACCATTTCACTATGGCTTGATGCGACGATCTATTTGGCCAATCTGCGGTCAAAATGGCTCGGTGAATCGGTGTGCAATTTAACGCTTTGCCCATATGAATAGCATTGTCTCGCGTGTTTCATCTTTGGCGTACTTTTCTAGTTGCCGCGCCATTTCACCCCCACACTGTGATGCGCCTGTTATCCGTACCACAGCAGCTCCATGTCTGCAGGAAACCCGAACCATATACTCTCCTTTGACACTGCGCTACTCCAGTTGCCTAATGGTCTTCACCGTGGGACGATGCGTGTAGTTTACTTTCTGAAGTCACTATGTTTATGTATTACCACCCAAGCAGAATTATGCCATTATTTTAAATATTAAGGACTTTTTTCTTTTGGAATAGATGAATAGATCCACTGCGAAATGTTTCCCATTCCATTCGTTTTTGGAAAGATAATCGTAAAATCTGTTACGTATCGCTGCAATTACATGTTTGTATATGTTAATTTAATTAGATTTCACACTAAAATTTGTGTCTATTGTTGCAATGGTGCAATCAGATGAATGCATTTTTTAAACTAATTATCTCATATAATCGCTCACCTACCTTCATATAATTTAGTTTTAGGTAATATATTGTCAAATATTTTGTAGTACAATTAGGTAAATATCCAGTATGTATCATTAACTGACATAATGTTGTCTTGTGAAACGGACACATCAGAAAACAATTAAAACGAAACATTTCCCGTACTTGCAAATATCCTGTGAAAAGAACGTCTATCTTAGGATTTCCTAGACAGGTACCGAATCATGTTCACAAGGCTCTCACATTCTAAACAATGTGGCAGATTAAAGCTGTATGCCTGGTCGATGTTGTCAGAAAGTTTCTTAGCAGAGTGTACACCATGGCAGAGTAAAAGAATCATCCTGCACTCGCGCACTTTCTGAATAATCCGCTTACTAATAGAACTGCACGCCACAGATTCCTTCATTTTCACGCTAGTATAGCCTGACGTGGACACTATATACGTGACGAGTATTCAGCATCAGGTCGCGCTGTGTTTATTGCAGATGCACTACACTTTTCCAGATTTCACCACATATCGAAAGAGTTCGTTCACACTGCCTAAATCTCCACAGCGACTGGCTTCCATGTGTTCCTTGTGAACGAATCGTTTAAATAATACAGTTTGAATAGTACAGCCCAATTCAGTGCTAAGCTAACTGTCGGACCTCGGACGACCGGAAGTTGCACATAGCCATTCAGCCGTGCATGAAAATATTTCTGCTTAAAACTTCCATCCACATCCTCGGAAGTGGCGCGGTGGTAACAGCATTTCCTCGCGAAGAACTCGGATGAAATTCACGTCCTATCCTTAAACCACTTCGCGTTAATACGATAGCGATTGCTGCAAAAAGACACGACGACCAGTACACTCTCCAATTATTGTCCATTTATGCTAGTGTTTCGTCTCTAAATAAATAATTGTCGACAGGACATAAACTTTCTGTTTACTTCTGAGACGAAACTACGGCTTTAGATCTGACTGAAATCCTAGGTGATAGTAAATACCCGTTGTGATGATACCATGATTCATGCCCCATATCATCGATCATTTTCCGCCACACATTACATGGCAGGTAGTCGTTAATAAATTTTATAACATTAATACAATTTGTGTAAGTGTCTGTATGAATATGCGATGCTTTAAAATGTGTTTTACTTTACATATTCCTCGCTTGGCGGCGGCGGAAGAACCAGTCTTCACGTTCAGGCGGCAAAATCATCATCGGACCCCATTAGCACCAAATCGTCTGCCTTAGACGGCATCCTGACTCAACTCGCGAGAACCTGCGCTAATAATGAAGACAAGTGAATAAAATGTACCAAGAACTGTAGAATTAAGAAAGCTGTTCATTTCATGTTCATCCTTACATACGTTTAGACGAAAACTATTGACGAATTTGACTAACGTTCTACGTCTGGCAATCTTGCAAGTGTTTAATAAGGACTACGTAGCAAATATTTTTAAAAAAGTGTGAAAAATTATCCAGTAGATTTTAGTTTCTGTTTGAAGACTGTTTCCTGTATAACTGTGAGTACATGATGAATGATGTTATCTACTCTGAAATGAAGTTTGAAATATTACACGAAAGAACTGAGTCTTCAGAACAGAATCTCTGTAATTAGGTAAAGTACGGTATGGAATTACGTTTGACTTTTTTCCAATTTTGATCGAAATTTTGTGTAAGTTATTTTCCAAAATATGGGTTTGTTTATTTTTTGAACTAAGAGCGATTTAATTAATCACAGAAAGCATTGAAATGACAGTTGCAATTTAAAAGACCAGAGATTATCAATGTGTGTACAGCTAAGCTGAAATCTATTAGGCTGGTTGCTATACACTACGTTAAATGAGTTATTAATGCTGAGTATTATAGCGTTTACGTAAGGACGTTAATAATATCCTAACTTAAAGTTAGAAGCATTTCACATTATTAACAGTACATGGTAAATTGTGTTTATATTTTGTGGGTGGACTTTGCGTAACTTAAACCTGCTTGGTGATGATTCAGAAATAGTACACTGTGTCAGGTCCCACAGTCATACGTTACTAGACTTGCAAAGACGCATCTTTTACTGGAGCCTAACGTTTGTTGTGGTAAGATGATGGTGCGAGGAAGTTTGTGTACGGTATTACTACGATTTTCTGAAACGAAATGACGTAAGGTTTACGAGGTGGTCTAAACAAGTTTTGCAGCTGAACAAATATTTGCATACTAGCTGAGTCCAACACATACATTGTAGAATCGTGTTATGAGAAGAATGTCAAGTTACATATACATACGTTTAAAGCAGACTGTAGTTTTCATACGAATACACTTGTGAATAAAGGGCACTTGTCATCAACTACAAATAGCAAGTTCTACTTATAGGAGCGCTTTCATATCGAGCATACTATTAGAAGAGAAGACGAAGTTGATCAAAACTGGTTAAAACACGTAATTAGCTAGATCTGTTAATACTAGGATTATAAAACCCCTTGAAGTATGCATAAATTACTTAAACACCGCCGGTATTTCAGATGAAACAAACTCTAATGTAATTATTAGAAGACTTACGTGTAGTACTAAAGCAAAATTATGTAAGATGTTTCTACTTATGCTTGCATTGGGACGTGTTCATTTCCTTGTATCTTCCGTTTGCTGTACGAAAAATTACAGCCAAACATGACATGTGTATTGACCATTATGTAAAAACTCTAAAGGAAATATCATGTTTGAATGATAGTTTCGCCACATGACTTCCTTTCTTAGTTTATGTCACTATCATGATTTCGGTCATAAGCCATTACCAAGTACAACGATGTTGGGCGTAATTAGCCTTTAAGTGAAGTCATCGTGAAGATATATTGAACTGGTTGCCCCAGCGTGTGATTTCGGAGATTGGTACTTATCTATACGCTACGACACACAGTTCAGTTCAATTAGATTAGACATTAGATTAGATTAGTACTTGTTCCATAGATTATGAATACGACACTTCATAATGATGTGCAACGTGTCAGGTTAATAAAAGGTGTCTATACAAGATATTACATAACACAAAACATTGCATGACACTTAATATTTTTAATTTTTTTGCAGGGTGTAGGGAAATTACCCACTTACTATATCTAAAAATTCATCTAATGAGTAGGAGTTGTCATTAAGAAATCTTTTAATTTCCTTTAAATGCTATATGGCTATCTGTCAGACTTTTGATGCTATTAGGTAATAGATCTTGACGATGACTTCAGTTAACAAAGTCTAATTATATCTAACAATGCTGTACTTGATAATGGCTGAAGGTCGAAATCAAGACAGTAATATAAAATAAAGAAGTTTGTTCAGTCAAACAGCGGAAATATCATTCAGACATGACTGTGGTCCAAAAATATTAAAAGTCCTTATATCAGTTTATCCCGATTTCTTGCAACTGTTGTATCAGAAAATAAACAGCTGTTTACACGTTCTTTGGGCTCGCCGCCATATTGCTATTCTGAACTGCTGGCTTCGGTGACACCAATGATACTGTCTACGGTACTGCAAACCGGTTGAGGAAACTGCGTGTTCCAGCACTTTATATTAAATCTGTATTGTTTTCTTTATTTTTACTACAACATCCGTCTACTGTACGTTACAAATCAACAATTTTCGAAAAAAAATTAAACGGTAAAAATTAAATTTTTCTGTACTTCCTGTTTATATGAAACAGACAGGATAACTATGTGGAACAAAAATGTTCCATAGGTTACATGGCCCTTCGTACGTCCCCCATCTGTTGCTAAGCGGTTTTTAAGGAAATCTAGTAAGACTCTGATCGTGTACATAATGAAAGCGATCGCTACGAAGTAACGCCCAATAGATATGCAACACACCTAGCATACAGGTAAGGCAGGTACTAAGTGTGACCAAAGCTGCTAGGAAAACTGACGTTACTTTGGATAGTCTACGGTTGTTTTACAACTGTAGTTCTATCCTTTTGCTGAGTGGACCAACGACCGTTTTGAAGCACCCCGATGGCCCAGTTGTAAGCCATGGCCACTGTATTTCCCTGGCCAGGCGCGGCCGCGGCCATCTCCGTGTTGACCGCTGCCCTGGGAGCACTGGCCGGCTGGTGACGCGGCAGCAGCACACACGCCACGCACAGTGGAACAGCGGCCGCCGCAGACCAGAGGCCACGCCGATCTATTAAGCGATACGCCACCGGTCGCGCTATTAAGCCTTTAATTGCCCGTACTCTCCATTAACGGACCATGTCCGCCGTATAAATGCTCCGTGTTCTGTGTTCTGCTGCTCTCGCTTCCAGGGCACCGTGTACGTCGTCTGAAGATAATTTCCAACGATTATCGGCCTGTTTTCCTTAACGGCGGACACAGCTCTGTGAGTATCGTTAAGAGGCGGATGTACATGTCGACAGTTGTTAAACAGGGCTACACTAGTTACAAAAGGACGTCGTCAGTGACATTTAGTGATATACACATTCTGTACTTCTGAACGAGTTATGTGTAACGTGGAGTATTCATAAAGCTGTTACTTAATCGCTGTCACATTTCAGCATCAAACGAGATCGAAAATGACTGAAAACTATGTTCAAAAAGTTATTTTGGAGCGAATGAATTTTTCACCGTCACTAAACTGAACTCATTTCGTACACGAAACAATAGCCCAGGAAACATTAATAGATTTGTAACGAGTGTGGAATAATCGTCAATTCCCTAGAACGATATGACCAAGCAGTGGTCGTAATGAGGTAGGACTCGTCTGGCTTAAGTGGGGTGGGGGGCGTCTCCACCTTGTAACCTGTTCGAGGGGGAACTGATTCTAGTTTAGATCTCAGTGTTCACCGAATGAAGCTATCGAATTCGTCCCTCTCTACTAGGATTCCAGACTGATCAATTACGAGACTAAGGGGTAGACGGGGATTGTTATTGTTGTTGTGGTCTTCAGGTCCAAGACTGGTTTGATGCAGCTCCCACGCTACTCTATCCTGTCAAAGCCTCTTCATCTCTGAATAACTATTGCAGCCTACATCCTTCTGAATCTGGTTACTGTATTCATCCTCCCCCCCCTCCCTCTCCCACACACACACGTCCCTCCAGTACAAAGTTGCTGATCCCTTGAAACCTCAGAATGGGTCCTGTAAAACGATCCCTTCTTCTAGTCAGGTTGTGCCACAGATTTCTTTTCCCCTCATTTTTGTTCAGTACCTCGTCATTATCTATGTGACATACCCATCTAATCTTCAGCATTTTTCTGCAGCACCACATTTCAAAAGCTTCTATTCCATTCTTGGCTACACTCCATACAGATGTTTTCAGAAAAGACTTCCCAAGACTTAATCTATATTCGATGTTAACCTTCCCAACACTTCATCTATATTAGATATCAACAAATTTATCTTCTTTAGAAACGTTTTTCTATCTATTGCCAGTCTTCATTTTATGTCCTCTCTACTTCTGTCATCTTCAGTTAGTTTGCTGTCCAAGTAGCAACACTTCACTACTACTTTATATCTCATTTCCTAATATAATTCCTTCCGCTTCATTTTCCATTATCGTTGTTTTGCTTTTGTTGGTGTTCGCCTTATATCCACCTTTGAAGACACTGTCCATTCCGTTCGACAGCTCTTCCTTGTCTTCTGCTGTCTCTGACAGAATTACAAAGTCCACGGTAAACTTCAAAACTTTTTACTTCTTCGCCTTGAACTTTATTCGTACTCCAAATTTTTCCTCGGTTTCCTTTACTGCTTGCTCAATGTATTGATTAAGATCGGGGAAAAGCTGCCAACCGGTCTCAAATGGTTCAAATGGTTCTAAGCACTATGGGACTTAACATCCGAGGTCATCTGTCCCCTAGACTTAGAACTACTTAAACCTGACTAACCTAAGGATATCACACACATCCATGCCCGAGGCAGGATTCGAACCTGCGACCGTAACAGCCGCATGGTTCCGGACTGAAGCGCCTAGAACCGCTCGGCCACAGCGGCCGTCTAACCGGCCCCATTCCCTGCTCAATCACTGCTTCCGTTTCACACCCTTCGACCCTTATAACTGCCGTCTTCTTTTCGTACAAATTGTAAACATCCTTTCTCTCCCTGTGTTTTTTCCCCTTCTGTCTTCACCGTTTCAAAGAGTGTTCCAGTCAACATTGGCAAAAGCTTTATGTAAGTCTACAAATGCTATAAACGTAGGCTTTCCCTCCGTAACCTATCTTCTTGAGAAGGCATAGGGTCAATACTGCCTCACGTGTTCCTACATTTCTCTGAAATCCAAACTGATCTCCCCGAGGTGGGCTTCTACCAGTTTTTTCCATTCTTATGTAAGGAATTCGTGATAATTTCGCAACCATGACTTACGAAACTGGTAATTCGGTAATATTCACACTTTTCAGCCCTACTTTTTTTGGGACTGGAATTATTACATTCTTGTTAAAGTCGGTCGGTTTTTCGCCTGTCTCATACAACTTCCATACCAGATGGAAGAGTTTTGTCATGGGTGGCTCTCCCAAAGCTACCAGCTGGTCTCACGTAATATTGTCTACTCCTGAGGCCTTGTTTCAACATAAGTGTTTCAGTGCTGTCAAATTCTTCTCGCAGTATCATGTCTCCCGTCTCAACTTTATCTACGTCCTCTTCCATTTCAATAATACTGCCAGCAAGTTCATCTTCCTTGTACAGACTATCTGTATGCTCCTTCCACGTTTCAGCTTTCTATTCTTTGCTTAGGACTGGTTTTCTATCTGAGCTCTTGATATTCATACCGCTTTTTCTCTTTTCTCCAACGAACTCTTTAATTTTAGTGTAGGTAGTATCTGTCTTTCCCAGACCCGCCAGGGTAGCCGAGATCGCTAACGCACCCGGCGGATTAACAATGATGGTTGTTGTGCTGGTCAGCATGGATGTGGCTTTTAAGCGGTTTTCCACATCCCACTAGGTGAATACTGGAATTGTCCCCACGTTCCGCCACAGTTACACGGCTCGCACTCTTCCATGACACACTGGATGCGGACAGTTGGGGTACACTCACTCACTCATTCCTTCCTGGGGGTAGGGGTGGCGACAAGAAGGGCATCCAGCCACCCCTTAAAAACAAATTAACATTCCACATCCGATTAACCAGCAGTCCCCGACAGTCGGGATTAATGCTTGGAAAGAATCTGTCTTTCCCCCTAGTGGTATACGCCTTTGCATCCTTACATTTGACCTCTAGCCACTTCCCGTCAACCTCATTTTTTTTAGACGTTCGTATTCCCTTTCGCCTGCTTCATTTGTTGCATTTTTCTACATTCTCGTTTAATCAATCAATTTCAATCTCTCCTATGTCACCCAAGGATTTCTACTAGACTTTGTCTTTTTACCTATTTTATCCGCAGTTGCCTTCACGATTTCATCTCTCATAGCTACCCATTCGTCTTGTAACGTATTCATTTCCCCTGTTCTAGTCGATCTGTCCCAAATGCTGCCTCTGTAACTTTGTGCAACCTCTCGTCCTTTAAGCTTATCGAGGCCCCGTCTCCTTAATTTCCTACCTCTTTGCAATTTCTTTAGTTTCAATCTTGAATCTACATTTCGTAACCAATTAATCGCGGTCAGAGTCCACAGAGGTTAAAAAAGGCAAGTAAAAGGCTGGTTGTTTAAATATTCATCGTTTGAAACTCAGGACCTTACTCACTGTCTTGTACAGCCTACACAATATACTGATACTACACATAATTCACTGCAGAAAATTACAGAAAAGATATTGATAAAGACTTAAAGGGGGACAAGCACTACTGTTAAGCTACTAAACAAAAGGCAGCAAAAAGTGGTCGCTGTACAGCAGCGATTCTCAGACTTTTGTGACTGCTTGCAGCTTGACATTTTAAGAAATTTGGATGTATCACTTTATCTTGTTCACATTTTAACGAACCCTGAGTGGAAAGGGGGAGGGTGGGGGCGCGCAAGTTCGAGCGACAGTTGCCACAGGGGTGAGGAATGTTGTTTTCGGGGAATAATTTTCGCCGTCTTGCTCAATGTTGACAGCACACATATGGCTTTTTCGTCTTGCTGATCAACTTCCATGTACGGTAGAAATGTGACACAAACAAGGTTTCAAAAATGTTCAAATGTGTGTGAAATCTTATGGGACTTAACTGCTAAGGTTATCAGTCCCTAAGATTAACACTACTTAACCTAAATTACCCTAAGGACAAACACACACACACACACACACACACCCATGGCCGAGGGAGGACTCGAACCTCCGCCGGGACCAGCCGCACAGTCCATGACTGCAGCGCCTTAGACCGCTAAGCTAATTCCGCGTGGCCAACAAGGTTTTGTGGACGCATTTCTTACTGAGTACTCATGTTCACAGATGCTACTTATTTGTGGCAAATAATATGAAATTAAATTAAGCTTGTCCTGATATAACTACACAATAAGTAAAAGAGGAATGACATTTAAAATATTCATTACACTTTTAGTTCACAAATAACATAAACCAGTTATGCAATAAAGTGATAAAGTGAACATGCTTTTAAATAAATTACAGTAAAAAAATTCGGAATAAAAACAAACTTCGACGGTAAATCTAACTTCAATCACAAAATCAGACTTCAAAACACGATCAAAATATCGCCAAAGTCAAAACTAGATTCCTGGCCTAAGCGGCAACGGCTAATGAAGGGACCCGTGGTGATGGTACAATCCGATCTTCCTGTGTCCTGCATACAGTCCGTAACAAAGACTCTACATTAACATCATATAATCTGCCTATTCACTGTCACTTTACTTTAAAAATAAAGTAACGTAAGAGAATAATTTTACTTATATTATTACGTGCTTTGTTTACTTGTGCGCTTACCACCTGTAACGCCCTTGCGTACCACTAGTGGTACGGCAAAGTTGTCTTGGAAGTCCTGCCCTGTAAATTCTACTTCTGTACTAATAAGTCGGGAGAATGATTTCAAGATAAATCGAGGAGTCAATGAAATGAGAGAACAGAACAAATGAGAGAGCGATCAAGGCATGAGGCACGACATGAGGGCGCGGGAAGGTGGAGTGCTGTTGCGATGTCTTCTCGCTACATGATGATGCTCATAGTAGTTCGCAGCATCAAGCAGGCTACAACCATGCTCCTGCACAAAGCAGTTGTTCTCTCTTTCTCTCTCTTTCTCCCTCCCTCCCTCCCTCCCTCTTCCGTCGTCATACGCCTGTTGAAGATAAATGAACAGCAAAACCTTAACGATCCTTTAGACGGCAGATGCCAGGAGCCCAGTGCGATATTCGTTGTGCATTGATGTGGCCGAAGTGGTCGTGCTCCGGAGTCTTAAGACTTCAGTGTGATCACTGCTCAGTAAGTTTCTAAACTCGAAAAAATAGCTCTCTTCACAACTGCTGAGAAGGGCAGTGGTCAACTTGTACCTGATGGGGTACAGAAAGAATGAAATTACTTCGTTCCTCAGACTTTTCCCATTCTGCCTGGACACTACAACACATCGTGTTACGAAGCATCCCAAGAACTCCACGTGCAGTGACAAGCGCATGGGCGGCCTCTCAAGACAGGAAACACAGGCTGAGACGAGAAGTAATTAAAGAATAAGAAATCAGGTGACACATTCCGGACCTTTGAGGACGAAGAAGCCGCTGCACTACTCATAATTTTCATATCAATTTTATTTCGAAGTATCTAAAAACTGAAGCGCGAATTAAACCATCTAAATAATTACAAAAATGAAAGAAACCTTGTAATAACGACTCCCTAGAAACAGAGGAACTGAAATCTGTAAATAGATTTCGGCTGCGGTCGTCTGAGATAAATTAAATTGTTCAGTATGATGACAGCCATTAAAATGATTCGTGTTCACACTGAGCATCTTCTTGGTCTCGAGGTGCGCACGAACACGGAAAGACCTGCGGTCCCAGCGGCCGAGCTTGCGCCAGATTAGGGAACCCCTGGTGCAAAAGGAAGCGGCTAGTTCTATGGCCCAGCAGGAGACAGTTAGCCGCTTGACCGCCCAGCAAGTTAGTACCGGAGTCACACTAGTGTGAGATGCTTGAAAGATAGCAGGTCTTCTGGCTCCTCCACAAGATGTGGAAAAGCCAGACAGGCTGATCCATCTTCCATATTTATTGATAATCGACTCTTTTTTTTGCCTGTCGAACCGATTCGCATAACTCATCTGGTCAGTCTGATGGGATAATAGCAGTGAAAGGAGGCTCCGAATTTGCACGTGAGGAGTCTATACGTGCATGAGCAGGAATATCCATCCCCCTTTCTCAAGAATATTAACTTCTGGCTCTGCTGCAAAGCTGGAGAGATGAAACGGTCAGACTCAAGCAGCTGCACTCCGAATGTGCAGTCACCCCAGCCGGACAATGGACACCGGAACTTAAGTGTCGCCCTTGTAGCGAGAGGAAAGTGAACCAGCGGTTTCTATTGAATGCTCCGTCGCCCGTAATCCTGGCGCCTCGCAAAACAGCTTTCCATTCACACTGCACGCGCTGTGAAACTACGGCTTGTGTTAAAGAATTGGGACGGGGAACGATGCTTGAATGCCTGAACCGGCGAGGAACAGTGATACGAGTTCTAGGAAGTCGGTCTCCCGTAGAGCTGGCTCCTATAGTCGCGCCACGGTGTTGCGCACAGAACGTTCCAGAAAAGCGTACCGCGCCCGTTTCTGGCTCAGGTCGTGATTGGCCCTTTTGACTTACACGTTAGCACTAGAGTCGAGCCACCAGAGCGAAAGGCGGGAAGAGTTTCGATTGGTAGAAAATTTGTTGCAGAGCAAAGATTGGCTACTCTCTTGAAAAAAGAGAGAAGTTGCTAGTTGTGCTGTGGAGAGAAGTTTAGGCGATATCTATCGTGGTCATCGCAGGACACGGTCGTTTCCTGTACTCTTCTGCACTCTCTTAAGAGCATCTGCGAACAATCTTCGGCAATGTCGGGATCGGGCATCAGTAGGCGTCATCTACGGAAGTGGCAACACGCAGCAATCCACGTCGCCAGCCACAGCGCAGGACGCAACTTCGACTGAAAACGCTAATATCCCAGCACCGGTTTGTAGGCAGTTCCTTCACGATTATACGTCGTGTAGCTCACGCAAAGCAGGAGACCTCCGTAGTAGCATCTTGTAGTGAGAACAAACCTAAGAGGAGCGTTCGATCACTGCGTTATCGATGTCAGTTCCCAGTTGTCCGTTGAAATCGATAGTATAGGTGTGACAGCACAATACCGAGCACTCGTAATCTTCGTACTCGCCCAACTAGGAGTCTTGACAGTGTATTTGGTGTTACAGGGTGCCACTCAACAAATTGTCTTTCGAGAAAATATTCGAATCATAACCAACTTTACGTACAGTTTATGGGAAAGTGTCATTTATACAATAAATCATTGTTTATTAATGAATTATAGCATTTCTCCAACCTCCATACGCTGTACCTGACACTTCCCACGAGCCATCTTCGTTTTGGAGGGGAGAATCTATTTATCTATTTTCTAGGTAGGCAGTTGGTAAATTAAATAACTTATACTCGTGATGTTAAGTTAGTCAAGTCGCCCAGAGCTTTACTGGAGGTTAGTTGACAGTCCAGCTCACCGCGCACAAGACATGTTCACTGAGAGTGTGGAAGGTGGCCCGTAATAATTAACTTACATACGCAAGTGGCGCCAGACACCAACCACAGGCTTACTTACATGCTGACCAGCTAACAAAACCCCTGAGCATCGTCTCTCTGGCCCATTCTGTAGAGTCTTCTTAGGTCCACATACGGACGTCTCGCCCGAGGCCACCTATCGTCCATAGGTACGCTCCGCCATGCGACGGTGTAGTTTAACGGTTAGTGACTTCGATCACAGTCTAATGATGATGCTCGGAATCGATCACCATTCCAGTCGTCTGGCGATCGCAAGTATTTCGTTATAATGTGGGAGAGTAGCAGCCACGTAAAGTTCACTGAATTCTGCCCCCCCCCCCCCCCCCCTTCTTTGTTCGTTCAGTGCTCTCTCTCCGAAATATTTTCAGATGAACTTGTATAGCCGTAAGTGTATGCTATTTATGTATGTCGTCCTGAGAAAGCGTCTATGTCGGTGGAACCTGCCGTCGGTTAAGAGTACGTTCTTTTGTGTTGATTTCAGAATATAGCTCTTTGTGCTATTTTTTAAATCTTTTATTTGTGTTGTGATTTCTACCACCTTCTCACAAGGGTCCATTCAGATCAGTGGCTCGCTGCAAGTAGTGTCGCAGTCCATACCTTCGCACATTCTGATACTGGATAGAATAATAACATGAGATCGCGACGGCCTATCGGCATGTATCTCTCCCTCTAACGGGGGCAAGCTCGTTTCATTCAGGGCTCCAAGGATGCGAAAACACTGGCAGTCAGTTTAGGTATGGCAGTGTAATACTAACTGTATAGTTTTTTAACAGACTCAAACGTCTGTCACCATTTTGATGAAAATAGTAACTTCTCTTATAGTGATCATATCAGAGATTAGATTCTGCGATTCTGCGCTTCAATGCGTAAGAAATATGACTATCACTGTCTCTTATCTCTCCGGTTTTCTGAGAAGGGTTAATGTGCGTATAAAGTTATGCAAACATAGAAATAATTTTAATATCTCAATATTAAGTACGTCAGTGTGTTAGCTGAAAAAAAGGGATCGATATGAGTATTATTTTAATTAACTTGCGCCTCTGTCTTTGTTAATTTGCCTTGTGCGAGTGCTTATGTGCGCGGTTCGGCATGTGGCAAGGCTGGTTTTAGTTGCAGCGTCACAGGTTCATATAGTGACAAAGATAGTAGTGGAGTTATCATGAACTAGGATACTTACAGTAGTAACACTGTAGATAGGAAACTAAACGCTGAACATAGGTCCTTCGTTAGGAAATTCGAATAACAAAATGTCACTTTCACTATTTAACAAAACCTTTATATAAAGAAGTTAACATTTATTTATCACAATTACAGCCTATTACATGGAAAGCAAAAGTTAGACATACAGCCCACATTTGGGGGTTTATGTTAATTAAAATTATTTGTGATGTATGGAATATTTTTAGGACTGCGATTGTATTTAAAATTTATGAAACAATTTCTATTGCTCCAGTCTTTCTAATATTTAAATAGCATGACGCGTTTCGGCAGGATGCTGCCATCTGCAGGTGCATTGACTTACATGTACACTACATGAACATGAAGCGAGATTTAGTTCATTTGGCGTGCGTGGCAGTGATATTATGTGCCGAAATATAATTCTGTACAGAGAGGTACATATATTTTAGTGTGTACGTTAGGTGTTAAGTAATTTCAATTGTTAGATAATTTACTTAGTGCTTTTTTATTAGAAATTTAACTGTCTGACACACAGAGCACAATGACAAACACATCACGGCTTAATACTTTCACATACAGATGTGTACGTTATTCCATAGAGTTTACTGTGAAGATAAACTAATTTCAATTGCTAAGATACTAAATAGTAACATGCTGTACAGTGAAGATGAAACCGTTTTGGTTTTGATGTACTTGCCTAGATACTATGATTAACTGATAAAGATAACTTTTGTTGTTAAAAACAATATTTTCAATAATCTTAGCGTTGAACAATGAAGACGTTATTGAAGGAATTAATATTGTCACTTTATAACTTATCATTTAGAAACATATTACCATTGACTGATTCTTCATCAAGACCAATTGATTCCAGCGTTCTATATTTGGATGGATATTGGTATTGATGCTTATTGTGAATGGCTATTTATTACAGCTGTTTTTGTGGTAGGCCTCGTATGTTCATTGTATCCTTTCTGGAAGTCACTTCCAGCTTGTCCTACATAAAGGGCTTTACATGTTCTACACACTATTTTATAAATGTCTGATTCTTTGCGCTTATCTTCCGTGTGTTTAAGCTGTGTCTCACTGCGTGTTGCAGTTTAATATATGTTATGAACGCTATGTTGTGCAGTCTGAAAATGTTAGTTATTTTGCAGGAGAGTTTGCCTTTGAATAGTGTGCAGTAGTGAGTTCGTTCTTCATTTTCTCTGCGTCAGTTGGTTTATGATTGTTTTTTCTTTATTACGTGAGGCGTCAAAAGTGTGTCATCAAAGCCGTTTGCTGCAGCTATTTGTTCGATTATTTTGTTACTAAAATTAGTTTAGTCATTTATACTGCGTTTAAAAAAAGTGGAGTAAGAAACAGATTTAAACTCAACTGATATTTCAAATGGACTTATATTGATCATTTGGTAGACAGCACCACAGGGGCAGAACGATATATCACACTGGTAACGAGGCACTGCCGAAGCTATGAACGTTCTCTCATTGCTACAAGGATGTTTAGAGTCTTTCAGATACCAATTTTATTACTTCGTACTTATGAACATTACAACAAATAATACTATAACGATGACTCAGAAACGTTGTTGTTGTGGTCTTCAGTCCTGAGACTGGTTTGACGCAGCCTCACTGAACTTCAAGCGTATCTCTTCATTCCTTAGTACTTCCGTATCCCACTTCATTGTGCACTATGTCTTCCTGACTAGTATCTCAACTTCAGCCTAGTCTTCGTCATTACTAAATGGTTATCTGGTCTATATTCGCTCCTGGGTATGTCTACCAACTCATCTGATTTTGGAATCTCTGTCTTTCCATGGTATAATCTAACTGGAATCTATTTGTATTCGCCATTAGCAGATGAAATTTATTGCAGAATTTTGTCTTTCTCCTCCCTCACTCCTACTACCAAGCCCATATTCTTCTGTAACTCTTTCTTCTATCAATTCATCTACAAACACATGCAAATCACCCATGGCTCTTAGATTTTCATCTCCCTCAAACACTGAATAATCCGTTCGGCATCCTTATATACAGTACGTTCTCTAGCTCTTCATCCTTTGCTCGCGACCTACCTGAACTATTGTTGTCGATGTTGGTTTGTTGTCGATTCCGATGAGAACAACCCTAACACTGAACTTCTCACAGTAACTCACTGTCTGTTCTGTCTTCCTACTCATAACGAATCCTGCTCCCGTTGAATAATTTTCTGCTGCTGTTGATATTCTCCTATATTCGTCTCACCAGGAATCCTTGTATAGCTGCAGTCAGTCGGAACAAATAGCGCTCACCACGTCTTTCAAGCGACGCCCAGTGTCGACAAAAAGCGTCGGTTTGCATCCTGTTACAAACAAAATGATTTTGAGAACGGAATTGTACGTGCCCATTCTATATAGCGCTCCCGGATTAGTCGGGTGCGATATTTGTTTAACCGATATGTATTAACAGGGACAGTAAAACTCGAAGAACAACAAGAACTCCAGCAGCATAAGCACTGTCCTGTCCCGTGCTGACTGCTACCGCCAAGCATGCAGCGCTACTGAGTCGCTGCTGGATTGCTGTTTATTCTTCGTGCTGATGCTGTTGTCAGCGAAATGTAACATGCACAATCGCATCTTTTTGCAGCAGTTGAAAGTGCTGACTAAACACTTCGAGGTTATCTCAGACGGGTAGTGCCCTACAACTCACCTTGAAAAGTGTGCATTGCTCTCCGTGATGATTACGCACCCTACTGAGAACCATGTTCTGCGTTTTATAATGTCCAGGAGTCCATCATAAATCGCTGTGACCTCGGTGTATTAATGGCTTTCTATAAAACTGTATTTCTTTGAGTTCGTTCTATGTACGGTCCAAGTTCCATCTAGTTACGTTACTGGACAATAACATCACGCGAATGTTGCTTTAATTTGCACACCAGTGTATTATTCTCATGACGACTATGCGAGTTCCACGATGGTGCGATGGTGGCAGCAATGTCTTTTTTCGGAACGGAGTTCTCTACATTTACCAACAGGGTTTCGCGAGAACTACGTCGGCTTTCTTCCAAGGATTCTCGTTTAAGGTTCGCATGCGTTATGTTACACTCTCGCATATGGTATATCATCTTATGACCATAGCAGCGCGTCTCTAAATTCCTTCTATGTGTGTTGTCATGTCTACTTCATAAGGATTCCAAACGCAGATACAGTACTCTGGAAATGGGCACTTCGAAACCTTTAATGTGACTTCCTTTACAGATGCAGTGCATTTTCCCATAACCCTTCCAGCAATTCTGAGCCCTGCACTCACCTTTCTAATATTGATTTTAGGTGATCGTCCCATTACATGTTGCTTACTAAGTACTTACACTCTGTGATGAACTCCAGACTTTTATCATACATTTGTAGTTGCGTATTATCGGATTCTTTATCTTTGTTATAGGCATTAGCTTGCATTTACCTATATCTGAAGACAGTTGCCATTCATTACACCAAGTGTAAATTTTATCTGCCTGTTTATGCATTTTCTTACGAACGTCCAATGAGGATTTCCTTTGTAGACAACAGCACCGACAGCGAAAAATCTTGTAGTGCTGCTGATCATCTCTGATAGATAATTTATGTTTACTGATAGCGTTAGAGGTTCAAGTATGGTTCCTCGCGTCAAGCCCGAATTTACTTCAGTTTTTGTTGCATTGTGTCATCTATCGTAACGGGTTCTGTTACTTAATATCCATTGAAGCAATCAGATGCGTAGCTGCGAAGATACGCTAGTATCTCGGATGTGGTACAGTGTCGAATGCCCTTCTGATAACTAGGAGGACAAAATATAACTATTCACGTGCAGCTATTGTCTGATGTCGTACATGAATAAAAACTTTTGCGTTTCACTCGAATGGATTTCTTTATGATTCTGTGTTGATTCTTTGAAAGAAACTTACTTTCTTTGTGAACGTTATAACGTTTGAGCTTAGAATACTTGAGCCGTTTCAGAATACTTCGTTTAAAGTTGTTGCCGAAACTAGTGTCAAACCATTTCAAAGTTTCAGTTCATCGTTAAATGCAGATATTTCGAAGTTTTATAAAAGTTATTCGTGTTACGATGTACGAGGAAGTTTCGCAGGAGAACTTACGTGATGTTTGGAAAGTATAGACGAGGTACTGGCGGAAGAAAAGCTGTGACGAGGAGGCGTGAGACGTGCTCGGGTAGCTCAGTTATTAGAGCACTTGCTAGTTAAATGCCAAGGTCCTGGGTTCAAGTCTCGGTCCCGCAAGCGGTTTCAGCCTGCCAGGAAGTTTCATATAAGCGCACACTCCTCTGCACAGTGAAATTTAATTCTGGAAACGAGGAAAAAAACTGAAAACATTGGTCCGTGGCACTTTGTGAACTCAACTGCAGACTACTTGACACGGTCATCTAATACTGCAACTTTAAAGGCCTAATTATTAATTACGGATGTAAAAATGAGACCACGGAGTAGACGGCGTTATAAATATGTAAAAATGGGCAGACGCAATTGTGTATGGCCTGGAGTTTTATCTGAAACATTTCTCACTAATGAACAACTTCGTTACAGCGCTGTGCTACTGATACCGGAGGAAAGTAGCAGCGCAGCTTTGAACAACGTAGAGAAGGGACACTTACTCTGTGAGTTGGAAACCTTCTTACTTTCGGAAAGAAACTCAACCGCCCATTAATCAGCGAAGAGCAGGGACCGGCGGCGAGCCAGAAATTCCAGTCCCTGGGGCGGCAAACAAAGTACCAGTCGTCCCGTGAGGCGGCGCGGCTTAGTAGGTGACTTAGATAAACTGGACCAGCGGACGTTACAGCCAGCGGTTACAGGCTGCCGTCAGATAAAGTCTTTAACTATAAATAATTTGTCTCGATGGAGTAACTTTTCGTGTTCTGGAGAAATGTGTATCAGTTTGTGACATGTCAGATGCGACATTTCATTGGCTTTCACTACATTCTCGCTGATTGTTTTGGCAGCACACTTGTTCACGTTGTTGTTGCTGGCGCAGCTCCGACGAAAGATCCGAACACGTGAGGTCGTTTCCAAGCATATTAAACATAGGTAACATTGTGCCAGAAACATAAATTTGATTTGTATCCAGCGAGTCAGTCGCAAGTATGGTGGCGGATAAGTAGGCAGAAAAAATGTTCAAATGTGTGTGAAATCTTATGGGACTTAACTGCTAAGGTCATCAATCCCTCAGCTTACACACTCATCATCGTCAGTTATCTGCTATATTAGCAGGTCCTTCGCCTCTCCATTTTCTGCGATCCATTACTTCCTTCTTAAGGCTGCTGTATGTTGTACCGTCCACCATGTCATCCAGTATCTGGAATCTCTTCCTTCCTCGCTTCCTTTTCCCTTCTACATAACCTTCTAAAACTGTTTTTATCGGTCCGTCATTCTTTCTTAATATATGCGCAATCCAATTTCTTTTTCTTCTCTTTATTACATCTAGTAACTGTCTTTCCTCTCCCACTCTTCTCAGTACCTCTTCATTTTTTACTCTGTCCATCCAACTTATTCTTTCCATCTTCCGCCATGTCCAGATCTCAAAAGCCTCCAGCCTTTCTCTGTCTTTTTTCCTCATAGTCCATGTTTCAGCGCCATATAGAAGAACACTCCATACAAGACATTTTATGAGTCTCTTTCTGAGTTCTCTGTCCAGACCGCTGCAGAAGATTCTCCTTTTCTTATAAAACGCCTATTTTGCCATTGCTATCCTTGTTTTAATTTCCGTGGTGCACTTCCAGTCGGTGTCTATCCTGCTTCCAAGATACTTAAAATTTTGCACCTGTTCTAGTGTTTCTCCATTCAGCAGAATTTTTATTTCCTTATTTCCTCCTATTGCCAATACTTTTGTTTTATTTGTGTTAATTTTCATTCCATATTTTTTTTCCGTTAGTTGCAATGGTGTCCACCAAATCCTGTAATTTCTTTTTCCCCTGTGGCTAGAAGGACAATGTCATCAGCAAATCTCAAGCACCCTACTCTTCTTCCTCCAATTTCTACTCCTTTGTCATCTAATGAGCATTGGTCAATCATATTTTCCAAGTACAGGTTGAAAAGAGTAGGTGATAAACAGCATCCTTGTCTTACTCCTTTCCCTAGTCTGATCCAGTTTGTACTTTCTCCTCTCACTTTAACTGAAACTTTTTGATTAAGGTACAATGAGTTTATAAGTCTTCTGGATTTCCAGTCCACTCTCTTTTCCCTCATAATAGTCGCCAGCTTGTCCCAAACCACATTGTCAAATGCCTTTTCTAAATCGATGAAGCACATATATAGGTCTCTTCCTTTTTCAATAAACCTTTCTCCCAAGATTCGTAGGAGCCCTATTGCATCTCTGGTGCCCGTATTCCGTCTAAAGTCAAACTGCTCCTCGCCGAGATTCTCCTCTATTACTTTCTCAAGTCTTTTATTAATTATTCTTAACATCACTTTGGCTGCATGTGAAATGAGGCTGATTGTCCTGTGCTCGCTGCATTTCTTGGTTCCTTGTTTTTTCGGTAATGGAATCATTACTGTTGTCAAAAAGTCCTCAGGACATTCACCACTGTCATATATTTTATTACATAACCTCAATATTTCTCTTATTCCATTGTGGTTCAAGCATTTTAGTATTTCTCCCGGTATTGTATCTGTATCTACTGCTTTGCCATTTTTCATTGCAGCAATGGCAGACTTTACTTCTTCCATTATAATGGTCGGTCCTTTCTCTTCATCACTTACACTGTTGTGTGATCCAAGTTCCAGAGTTTCTGGTTTGTTATTTGTATCATATAGCTCTTTTATATATTCTTCCCATCTCTGGAGGACATCGTCACGATCTTTGTACACTACCTCTTCGTCTTTACTCAAAATTTCCATAGTAGCACTTCCTGCTCTGTTTTGTTCCCATGTCATAGTCTTTACTCTGTTGTCTAGTAAGTCGTATCTTCCCTTCCTGTCCAGTTCTTCAATTTCATCACATTCCTCTTTTAGCCATTTCTTCCTAGCCTGCTCTGTTTCTCTTCCCAGTTCGTTATTTAACCTTCGGTATATCTTTCTTGCATCTTCAGTGTTCTTGTTTTTCAATTTTCTTCTCTCCTCCATCTTGGAAATCATTTCTTGTGTGACCCATGGTTTTTTTTACCTTTTCCCTTTTACATATCCTATATTTTGCTGTCCTGCTTTAATGATTCCTTCTTTCAGCATATTCCAGTACTCGTTGGCATTATCAGGTGCTTCTTTGTCTCGTAATGTGCTTAGAAAGTCCCGAGACAGCATTTCTGTAATTTGTTCTTTGTTGGACCTTATCTTCTCTAGATCCCACTTCTTCGCCATTGTCGCCTTTTTCAGTTTTTTCATTCTTATTTCTGCCATAAGTAAGTTGTGGTCACTATTAATATCTGCACCTGGTAATGTGTGCACGTTCTTGATTCCATTCCTGTATCTTTCTTCTACCAGTATAAAATCGATTTGGTTTCTATATTTATCCCCTGGTGATTTCCTAGTGTAGAGCCTCCTCTTATGGTTCTTGAACCATGTGTTTGCCGCTATCAGCTGCCTTTCCCTGCAGAAGTCAATTAACCATTCACCTCTGTCATTTCTCTTTCCAAGACCATGACTGCCTACTATGTTTCCCTCTTTCCCTTCTCCCACAATGGCGTTCCAGTCTCCCATTACTATTTTGCAGCATTTTTTATTTTCGTCCATTATTCTCTCTATTACATTGTACGTTTCCTCTACAATTTGGTCATCATGTTCTGAAGTTGGCATATACACCTGGACAATCAGTAAATCTTTTTGTGCTCCTTTCAGCCTTACACCAATAACCCTGTCATTTGCATAGTCTACATATTCCACACATTTAGCCAATTCCTTTGTCATAATCATTCCTACTCCATTAATTCCTTTTACTTCTCCTCCTGAGTAGTAGAATACATATTCATCTGACTGCAACTCTCCATGTCCATTCCATCTTACCTCAGCAACTCCTACGAGGTCCATACGATTCTTTTCCACCTCTCTTTTAAGGTTTTCTAGTTTTCCTGCTTGTAGCAGAGTTCTGACATTCCAGGTACCAATTCTCGTTTTGATTTTTTGCCTCCTTTCAAGTTGTCCCCCCCCCCCCCCCCCCCCCCCCCGGAGATCCGAATGGGGCACTATTTTACCTCCGGACACTGATTTAACATGAGAGGAAACCATTTTTTGGGCATAAAATGGAGACTGCATTATGTAGGGAAGATAATCTGCGGTGGTATTCCGTTGCCTTCCGCAGTTCTGGGGCCGCCCTTAACATGAGATACAGACACCTTTTGCAGCCGCCCGCTCCGGGTCAGACGCTGCATGAGAAGTATAGGTTGGAAAATGAAAGACCCCTAGCCCTCGAAACCTAACAAGAGCTGGCCGAGGGTGGCCAGATAGGAAAGATAAAAGTGAGGAGCCTGGCATAAGTAAGTGGAAGCAATGCCAGGACTCAGCTCGGGGCCCCGTGGTCGCCAGCCACGTATCACTAGGTGTGACTCCCTGAGGACAAGCTTACACACTACTTAACCTAAATTATCCTAAGGACAATCACACATACTGATGCCCAAGGGAGGACTCGAACCTCCGCCGGGACCAGCCGCACAGTCCATGACTGCAGCGCCTGAGACCGCTTGGCTAATCCCGCGCGGCGATAAGTAGGCAGATCCAGAGCCATAAAACGTCACTAACGCAATCTTAACGCGCAAAATGCTTCTACAGCCTGTATACTCTTAGACCGCAAAGCAAGCAAGGAAGGAAGTACCTTCGTCCTGATTGTTACATGAGTATCCTTGCGACAATCGAACATTATTTTCATGTCAACATAGTTTAATAGTGAGTCATTAATAAACAAATAAATTAAAGGTAGGACAGCACCAATGACTGCAATACCTCGAGCCTTGCCGGCTGGCACAGAATTTTATAGCTTGTAACTGGGTGGTTAATCTAATGCGAATCTCGGACAAAGTTGCCCACCGTAGAGGATATATTGTGTATTTCAACTATTTTCTAATCCTTCAGTAGAAAATAATACTTGCTCCCTATGATTTTCTGGATGTTGAAAGTATTGTTATGGTGCACTACAGCTTGTGTACTGGCATCTGCCATAAGCGAATCGTCAGCTAATCATGGTGATGATGATGTTTGGTTTGTGGGGCCCTCAACTGCGCGGTCAACAGCGCCCTCGTCAAGTAATTCCTGCATTAAATGCGTATAAAACGAAAACGAGTTAGTGATGATCAGGCGAAGAGGAAGATTTAGTTTAGAGATCGTTGCAAGTTTCCTGTTTAGTGATATACGAGGGCTGATCAACAAAGACTGAGACTGATTTTTTTTTTCAAGGATGCTTATTACTCTGTTTCAGTGTTCACATAATTTTTCCAAAGTCTCCCCTACAGTATAGAGTCAAAGTATGAATAATACACACTTCCTCCTGCTTAGGTTAATGGAGGAAATGGGTTTGCATTTGATGTGTTCTACGGAGGACGTGATGGGACCTATCAAAGCACCGTAGTTCGGAGAGTTTCTCGGAAAACAACACAAAAATGGTTTTTTAGATATAGTCGTCACCAGCGAACTAATACTCAGCCGAGAATTCCATGACGTTTATGCACAACAAATAGCTAAAATTTTCTCGACCTCGAACAATCTTGAAAATTTTCTCGATATTGTTATCTGTATTTAAGACACAGATGTTCGAAGTTATCCTATTCCTACAAGTAAAATCCGCTGTAAAATCAGACGTGAGGCGAAAACGTAGTTTATAAAGTGACATAGAGTGGAGAAATATGCTATAAGGGGCTCCGTTACCATCTGAAACCCAACATTGTAACACTGAAGCAAATGCAAAATTTTTGTCCACATAAAAGAATATCTGAGGTGTAAAATTAGTTTTACATTATTTCAATATGACATAAGTAAACTAATGTATCCAAAGTTTTCTTACCAATACATTTATTTTCATATGAGTTACATGCTCTACTGGAACAGAGAAAAGAAGGGAACCAGCGGAATAACGCTCCTAATGGAGCACAAAAGTGGTGTACCAGCTGCCTCATTCTACCATTATCATTACCTTTAAAATTTTTCCCAAAAATTAGCACTTTTTTATACTGAGAGAGAAGAAGACTGTGGCAGAGGCAAAGAGACGGAAAAGTAGTGAATATTGGAAGACAGTAGACAGTGTTTGTGTTACAGAAACAGCGAAGGAGACAATGGCAATGTGAGAGAAAGAGAAGGACAAAGTGACAGTGGAATGGTAGGAAATGAGTGAAAGAAAGAGAGCCAGGGGTGAGGAATAAAGAGAATTAGAAAGTGGAAGTGGGTGAGAGACAGTGATAATGAGAGACAGAGTATGTTGCAACGAAAACGAAGAAGAAATTGCAGTAACAGTGAGAAGGGACAGCAGCTCTAGGAACGAAGGAATGAGATGTTAGCAGTAAGAGAGAACAAGAGGAAGACAGTGACAGTGAGAGAAGGCTGTAGTAGTAGAACAGAACGAAGGGGACTGTGACTGCGACACAGGAGACAATGCCAGAGAGACACAAAGAAGTAATGGCAATGAGTTGGGCTGAATGACTGAATGAGAAAGGGTGACTGAGATTGGATGGGATGATCGACTTACCGTGACAGGCTAGTGCATATGAGTGAGGAGAGGAGCATGTGGGAGTTTCGGATGAGTTGCACGTTAAAAAAAGGGCGAATATGTTCGCTTGCCAAAACTTTTGGGAAATTTTTTAAAGATGCTAAGGTAAAATAAGTCATCCAGTGCCACATTTTTGAGTCACTCTATTAAACAAACAGGAACATATTCCCATTTTTGTGCTCCGACAGGTGCATTTTTCTGCTGATGTTGAATTGAGTCAGAAATTGTATGAACCGATTTGCGACATGAAGCTGCGCGTTACCATGCTGAAGTCGCCATCCAGTCTAAGTAGGTTCCGGTCCTTTCCATACAATGTGCTTCCTCAGTTTAGCCAATACTCACGTGCTGTACGCTTCTATAACAGTGGTGTGAGGGGGAACAGCATGCTGGTAAATCATTCCATGACAGTCAAAAAATGTGATCGTCACTTTCTCTGCAGATGGAACAACTTTCGCATATTTTAATGTTGGAGAAGTTGAAAGTTTCCACACTGTGCCGGCTAGTTTTCATAACGGTGGAAACATGACACATCGCTGGTGATAAACGCTTCCAGATTCATTGGGAGAGTGCTTAGAAAATGTAGTCCATCAACAAAGGAGGTGGCTTACAAAACACTCGTTCGACCTATACTTGAGTATTGCTCATCAGTGTGGGATCCGTACCAGGTCGGGTTGACGGAGGAGATAGAGAAGATCCAAAGAAGAGCGGCGCGTTTCGTCACTGGGTTATTTGGTAACCGTGATAGCGTTACGGAGATGTTTAATAAACTCAAGTGGCAGACTCTGCAAGAGAGGCGCTCTGCATCGCGGTGTAGCTTGCTCGCCAGGTTTCGAGAGGGTGCGTTTCTGGATGAGGTATCGAATATATTGCTTCCCCCTACTTATACTTCCCGAGGAGATCACGAATGTAAAATTAGAGAGATTAGAGCGCGCACGGAGGCTTTCAGACAGTCGTTCTTCCCGCGAACCATACGCGACTGGAACAGGAAAGGGAGGTAATGACAGTGGCACGTAAAGTGCCCTCCGCCACACACCGTTGGGTGGCTTGCGGAGTATCAATGTAGATGTAGATGTAGATGTAGATCCCCTCCAACAACAAAGAGACGCCACACGTCATAGCTTGTCTCCATTCGCACAGGCTTTCTTTCGGGAGTCAAGACGTACCACCACCCAACGGGCACAAACACGGACCATACGGATATGATCCTGTATAATGGTAAAGACACTGCCATATGAAATTCTCAGCACTTCACTGAGGTTAAGTAATGGTATCCGCCAATCCTCACAGACGAGGGCCAGCGCAAGGAATAATTTCTTCCTCGCCACTGTGGCAGGACCGTCGTGTTTACGCCGGAGGAACAGAGAGGGGGAAGCAGTCCGGCGTACACGCCAGTATTCTTATGAGTGAGCGCTGCCAGCCTGTTACGCGCCGTGCGTTTACTCAACTAATTTTGCAGCAGACGAAATCTAATTTGGAAATTCGAAGCAATGTTCGATGCTGCGGTTACATGTTAAGCCTGAAGCAATTTTGCTAAGGCCTTCAGTGGCAGTTTCCGGGTGTTTTATTCTTCCCGCATTATGGAAAGAAAAATGGTTGAACATTACTACAGTCAAACATGTCGAAGACCTACAATGGCTAGAAGTATTCCGAATGGGTAAATACGCTGCGAGTAATTACAAGGGATAAAGACATTGGTAATAAGCCTGGCTTAAGTTGGGTTTACACGTATTTTTGAAAATTTTTGCTATCCGTTTCTGAGTGATAGTCTGACGTTTTGGTTTTTGAGCCATGAAACACCTGTCTCCGCCTGCATGAACAACAATTAAACTCTGACCGGCACTTTTGTTTGACAATACTACTCGCACGCCATCACTTTGCCAACATTTATTTGCTGTATAATGCGTGTGAATCCATGTTTCATCCTAGTAAACTACTGGTTGCTTTGATTCTGATGAAAACCTGAGAAAGTATGGTCTTTCAGCAACAATGCCCTCTCGTCCGCACAAAACAAAACGTTAATTTTGACACCTTCTAAAACGAAAATCCATAGACAGAACATTGCTTCTAAGAGTTTCCTTGCTAGCTTTGAAGCTCATTTATGTTTGACAAAAGTTGTGCAGTTTTCGCAAAGTTCGTATTTCTTTCTATTGTTCGTAATGCCATAGAAACTGCTGCCTGATAATACATTTATCCATATGATCGGTCACATACTTCTTGCTTCTTCTTGGGCGCTAGTTTAACCGTAGCCTCGCTGTACCTCGTCACGTGACCTAGGTCCTGGCACTGCCGCGTCACCAATTCGCCTTTCCAGGCAATACGTATTGTTGCGTTCTCTACAGCGTTCTCTACACCTTCAGGTGGCTTGCGGAGTATGGATGTAGATGTAGATGTAGAACTACAGAGTTCCTTTCGATAGTTGGCGGAGGGAGTCAAGATTGGTCAGAAGCACTTTCATTGCGTTTCGTAAGAACAGAAGAATTGGTGTGTCCGAATTTCTTGCAACTTGGGATGTGATAGGTTAGTGCTTTTCATACAACGTACAATTAGTATTGCATATGCAAGTTACTCATAAGTTAGAATTTTTCTCCTTCAAGATTGCAGAATAGGAAAATTTATGATCCGTTACTTCAAAAATTGGCAAGTCGGCAAATAAGCACGCATCGTCCCAATAGCTAGAATGAAAATAAAGTGAAGTGATACGGCGATGACTAATTTGTTACCCCGAATTGTATAATCAGACACGAAAGAAATGACACATGGAAATTACGACAGATCTCGAGTGTCAGTTCTTTGCAATGAACAACCGCAGTGCAGTGAGTTAATATATTTCGACTAACACTAGTACCCGTCGATGCCCGGGTGTGTATTTATTGCCTTATTATGTTAATCCATCTCCTTATTCTTCCTCTCTCCAATTTCTTCCGCCCCACTCTTTGACCGTTTCACCTGCGTCTGTAGTGAAATTCGGCCAGAAATTCAATTTCATGTGGCTTAATTCTTATGACTTCTTCTCCTGATCAGTGTATACTACAGTAATATAATTTTCCGTTTACGTGTAGTGGAATATCAGTAAATTGTCTGTGAATTGTGTTGCAAATAAAGTTAGTATATTGACATCAACAGTTAGTTTCACGTAATCGTTCTTTACAGGCAGGAAAAAGACTGTCTAGCAGTGAATATAGGAAAAGACGGTCGCTGGAGGAAGATGACTATAAGAAGCAAAAAGATGCACTACAACGACCTAGCAGCGGCGAGGGTGGAAAAATAGATCCTGAAAGTATAGAAACTAGTGGAGCTACTGCAGCTACACCTTTATCTTCAGAACATGACGAGAAAGTTGACCAACACAGTACTGCGACCACCGTATACATTAGCAATGCTGACGGTGGCCCACTCACAACATGTTCAGCAGATCTCGTCTGGGCTCAAGACCTGCTTTGTGACGAAAGCTTCGAGATTGAAACATTAGGCAGACCTGAAATTTGGCGACCCGATTCGGAAAATACCGGAGGAACATAAGCCGAGGTACTCACCACCAGAGAAGGGATTGAAGGCGAGCCTAAAGTGGAAGACACAATTGACTCAGATCCCGGAAGGTGGCCGGAAATTATTACCATCTGCATTCGAACGAATTTGGTCATGCGAGGTCCTCCCGAGCGCATTAAGGAAGCTGAAGAATGTCCTAAAAACGCGGACAACCGGCGTTTCAGCCCTGTGCACTACAGCTATTCTTTGAACAATTTAGAAGAAGCAGATACACATTGGTTGGTGTTTTCAAAGAGCAAGGATGTTGTGTTCTGCTTTTGTTGCAAATTTTTTTCGGCATCTACAGTAACAATTGCAAAGAACGGTCTAAGCGACTGGCGGCATCTTGCTTCGTATCTCGAAAGTCACGGGAAGTCTACCGAGCGTTTGAATTCACATAAAAAGTGGATCGTGTTTTCCGACGGACTGAAAAAGTCACGAACTGTCGACGCCCATCATCCAAGGCTTCTGAATACTGAAAGCGAACACTGGGAAACTGCTCTTGAGCGCTTCATAGCAATAATTCATTTCCTCGGTCGGCAATGTCTGCCTTTTAGAGGAAGTATAGATACAGTCTTTCAACCTGACAACGGAAACTTCTTGAAATTCGAACTATTCGGAAAATTCGACACTGTGATCACGGAGCACCTGCAAAGAACAAAGCAAGGTGAGAACAAGGATCATCATTATCTTGGAAAAGAAACACAGAATGAACTAATTCATCTTATTGGATCATCTATAACCAACAACATTTTATTAATGATGAAATCTGCACAGTATTACAGTATAATTCTGGACTGCACACCAGACATTTCAAACGTTGAGAAGATGACAGTTGTGGTACGTTTCGTCCAGGAGACAAGACTCGACGGGGTATACGATGTCCGAATTCGGGAGCATTTCATGGGATTTCTTCCAGTGCCCGATTCTTCAAGCTCCACTTTAACGCAGGTCGTACTCAAGTTCTTGCAAGATAAAAAAATCCTGTTGTGAAATATGAGAGGGCAAGGATACGACAGTGGAACAAACATGAAAGGAAAGAAGACTGGTCTCCAGAAAAGAATTTCAGATATGAACAAGAGAGCATTTTATGTACCATGTAGCAGTGACTCATTGAATCTTGTTGTAAACGATGCCGCTATGTCTTCTAAATATGCTGTTTCCGTGTTTTCGACAGTGAAAAGCTTGTATGACGTCTTCTCGTCCTCCGCTCGACGTTGGGATGTCAAATTTGTGTCTTTCTTGACCAATTCCAAAGAATTGGCTACATAATTAGAGCTAAAAGATCTAACGTTACCACGGATAAGTGTTTCGTGGCGACGAAGTAAGAAGCCAATAGACTTTACCTATGAAGGAAGGGATGAGACAATAGATGACCCAACAAAACGTTACAAGACTGAATTCTACTATTATCTTTTAGATATAGTAACCACACCTTTGGATGAGAGATTCAATCAACTGAAATCTCATTGTGATTGTTTTGATTTTCTCTACGACATCGGCGAATGCACCTCCTGCCAGCCTGGACACAAAGTGTAGAAATCTCGCAGCGATTTTGCAAGATCATGAGTCAAGCGACATTGATACACTAAAAGTGCTTTCAACATTGCTGAAACCGGGAATAGGTCCAAAAGAGACTCTGAAGTTTATAGGAAGACATAATTTTTACCCTAATGTTAACATTGCTCTGAGAATTCTCCTAACACTCCCAGTGACAGTTGCGAGTGGAAAGAGGAGTTTCTCAAAACTGAAATTGATAAAGGCATACCTCCGATCAATGATGAGCCAAACTCGTTTGAATGATCTTGTAACAATATCGATAGAGCACGAGCTTGCAGAGGACTTAAATAACACAGATCGTGTGAAAGAGTTTGCACAAGCAAAAGCCAGGAAGGTTCGATTTGTCTAGCGTTTTTTAAAATTTTTGAATTATTATCAGTGTCTTGGTTATTTACTGTGTTGTTTCTTATTTTGTTCACCATTAAAAAGTTATTGTGAATATTATTGTTCATACCAAATTATCGTTAAATTGTAAATATATTTTGTTTTCCGATGAATACGTTATCTATTCACAACCACTGAAAAATGTTTGTTAACGTTAACTGTAGGTTCATGCCTGTGCGGGATTAGCCGAACGGTCTATGTCGCTGCAGTCATGGCCTGTGCGGCTGGTCCCGGCGGAGGTTCGACTTCTCCCTCGGGCATGGGTGTGTGTGTTTGTCCTTAAGATAATTTAGGTTAAGTAGGGTGTAAGCTTAGGGACTGATGACCTTAGCAGTTAAGTCCCATAAGATTTCGCACACATTTGAACATTTTTGTAAATTCACAAGGCTTATTGAAATTAGCTAGATTTCTTCAATGAGTTTTGACTCCATTTTTGAGCTGGTGCCCAGCGCCTGTTTTGTACAAATCTGTAGAGAATGCTTTGAGCTATGTTTACATGTATACCGTCATGCTGAACGTAACTGTCAACATCACGTTTATATGTAAGCACATACTAAAAGCTTTGAGGCTGGCCACTCAGTGGCTGAAACCTCAGTGGCCGAAACCTAGGTATATCTGAAAAGTAAAAACAAAAATTGCGATTGATTGCTGACATTTCCTATAGATTTGTTTAAATAAAATTCCACAAACGTTTTGTTAAAAAAAAGAAAACGGGGGAAAGGGGGGGCGGCAATTTAGCAGCTCGCACGGGGCGGCACTTGGGCTTGCGCCGGCCCTGTCAGACAATCGCAGTAGCTGTGCTGACGTTGACTTCAGTCACAGTAGAAGCCGAAACACCAGGCCCACCTTGCTTAACACAGACAAGTAGGCCTTCTTTAAAGTCATCGAATGATGTACGCACTGTTGAAGAAGTTAGTACACGTTCAACATTCTCTTCCTACAGGTTTTCTTATTTCATGTGTATAATTTAAATGAACACAGAATTTCATTGCGCCGTACAGCTCCTTTCACGTCACCTCCATTGTTTGGTGTGCGAAATGCGAAGAGCGTCTACATAATAGAGCTTTCCACCAACCTACAGATATGAGAGTGCTGCAGCCTATGGACATTACACACAAAAACTGTTACTTTTAAAATATTCATGGGACAAAGACGAAACTATCAAGTACGTTACAGGAAAGAAAGAACAGTCTCAGTCTTTGTCGATTAACCCTCGTATTTTTTGCGGATTTAAAAGATTGTGCATGGTTCTATGTGTGCGTTCATCAGGTTTGTTACCATTATCGTTCACTTATCTTTTGGAAGCACTTAATATGCTACAGGTTTTTCCAATGTGCAGACATTCTTTCTAAGGAAAACAGAATGCTACAGGAGTTCATTCAACAATATTTTTGTTGTTATTGTTGTCTTCAGACCAAAGACTGCTTTGATGCAGCTCAGCATGCTACTCTGCCATATACAAGTCTCTTCATTCCCGAATAATTACTGAAACTTAGATTCTTCTGAATCTGCTTAATGCATTCTCCTCTTGGTCTCCCTCTGCGTTTTTTACCCCCGCTCTTCCTTCCAATAACAAATTGGTGACCCCTTGATGTCTCAGAATGTGTTCCATAAACCGATCCCCTCTTCTAGTCACATTGTGCCACAAATTTTTCTACCCAATTCCGTTCAGTGCTTCATTTGAATCTTCTGCATTCTTCTGTAGCACCACATTCCAAAGCTTCTATTCTTCTTGTCTAATCTGGTGCTTCTCAAACCTTCCGATAACAAGGACCCTCTGTTTATACAGAAAGTGATCTGTGAACCCCTTGCAATGCTATCTGAAATTTCACATGGTATTAAAATAATGTACTAATTAGAATTATTAGTGACAAGAAGATCAAGAAAAATAAGGCAGTAAGCAATTTATCCTATAGATACATGACTGGTGTCTAGTGAATGGAATTTCAATACTGAAAACACGGTAACTTACAGTAATGCAGTAACAGTACAGTAACACAGAAAATACAGTAATACAGTACAGTACAGTACACTATAGTGTCCTTTTCTTTCCTTTAAGGAAATCCACTTGACAATGTTCTCACATAAGGGGTCACTAATGCAAGGGATGAAATTCTTTGTGTTTTTCCATAATTACGTTGACATGTAGAATAAGATTTGTCACCATCAATCTTCGGTCAGATTTCATATTAAAACGATTACACTTTAATGTTTTAATGCAGCAAAGAGGAGGAAAGGTCTGCTCACACAGGAAAGTGATAGGAAAAGGCATCAAATGTTGCACTGACTTTTTAGACAGCTCCTCATATTTGTAAGATGGCAAGAACTATACCACTTACATGAAGTCATTAAGGATCACCTAACTCACGTTGAGTGAACAGTAGGGCCGAACAAAAATGACTGGCAAGGCACAATGCATCTTGTTGAGGGTATAGTATGGACGTATTGGAATAATTAATGTCGGGTGATGGTTTTAAAGTAATTCACACGACATGAAAAACTTTGTGGAAATGCATTGATTTACTGGAGGCTAGTTTAGCCCAGTATACAGAGTTGACCGCTGCATGCGCCTGGGGAGCGGTGAAGGGAAGTGACAGTAGGCAGCTTAGAGCGGCTCAAGCTCTGAGAAAGCGGTAACGGAGCGCGGCCTCCAGCTGCCTTAAGATGAGTGACAGTGAGTGGGTGGTTGACCCCATGCTGGTGTACCGGGAAGCAGACGGAGAACTTGTACGCCTGTTGATAACTGTCCGTCATCCCGTTTTCAGTGAAACATACGAGAAAGCCGCGCAAAGCTACGGTGGAGCGGTCAACAGAGGTCAAAATATGCGTGTTCCTGACTAAAGCAATTTCATGCTGAATTCACAGTCCGCAGGATATGAAGTAAATCAGGTGAAGAGCGGAAATACACCGGCCTCTGATGGGAACGTAGGACCAAGGAATTTGAAGTACTCTCCTGGGAGTCAGAATTTTGGAAAAATTGGTGTTTGTGCAGACGCTAACCTTGATGGGTGGCCTGGGAGGAGCTAAATAGCAGAAGTTGAGAGGAAGGGAAATTATGTGGGAATTTGTTCACTTCTCAGAGCAGGCATTGGTCGGCCCTGTGAAGCGATGCATAATTAACGCGACTTGCGCTGCAATTGGCGTAAGTGATTTTGCTGGAGGGGAAACCAAGGCAAAGAGTGGACTAGGAGAAGTCTCTGTAGTGGTCTTCCGTTCCCAGCTTATCTAGAGTGCGGACATGGCGTTCTTTACTCATCTTGCCTGAGAGAGAGTGAGCATCTCTACAGTTTAGGACTTAGCAAACAGAACGATTGAGCTTGGAGAGAGGAAGTTTTGGTTCAGCTTTGTACTGAGCATGATAGCTAGGAGTGAATAGACGAGCGCAGCTTTGCAGCACCACAAGCTCAACTGACGTCTGCACAACGACACCGCTCTGCCACGCTGAATTCGGTGGTATTGCGCCCGCTCTGGCCACTGATTAATTTGTTGGATCATGTCGGCAAAGTTTCCATGAGGGTTTCATGGGACGTGTGTTGTAGAATTCCTCTCACACTTCGCATTACGCCTGGGTCAGTCGATTGGAATTACTTTTGATTTATCGCGCTTTACTCTACGCAAACGCAATTTATTACCACTACCTGTTAGGAGAGTCATACAATGTGATGATTGAAGGTCGTGAGTTAAAATAAATCTGTGCTTATCGACTGCATCTGTTTTCAATCAAGTAGTTCAAATCCCAGTTCACTTTCTTAATTAATTTTATGTTCAACATTTGCATCTGGAGTTCAATAGCTGAATATAACATCAATGTGCACCCCTTTTTAATTAAAAGGGATCAATTCTGAATCAATTAATGTCAACACTGCCATCGCAGTTCAATCAGGAGTCACAGGGCCTTATTACTTTCTTTTCGTTACCCGACATTGCGGCAGTTTTGCGCTCTCTGTTGATCTGTTAGTCAATTACCTGGGGTGAACACACACCAAAACCAGATAAGTGACGGGTGGGGGGTTACATATGGCTGACCCACGCCAGGATACGTTACTTCGGGATTTGCTAGGAAGTAGTCTCGAAAAAGGAAATTTTTCCATGTGATCCATTATTGCTTAGCCATTTTTAATTGAAAAACGGGTAGCATTAGTTACAATAAGTTACATTATCTTCTTCATATGCTGTCCTTTCAAATTGACATTTATAGGTGCCTGTGCATTGTATTTGTGATTAGTTGGAGTACTTATGATGTGCCGTGCCGTAATCAGCCGATGCTGAGCACACAGAACACAATCATTGGTACTAGCCTTTTTGGGGGAAGTCTTCATGGACTGTTTGTTGGGTCACTGCTCACACCCAGTGTATCAATTTGTGTCCTGATATATGTTTTGCGTTATCTAATTATTGAGTGTAAGGGGTACCTGGGTTTTGAGTTTTCGTGTAAAATAAAAGTGCCAATGATAACGAGGGGAAAAGCCAAGACAACGGCAGAATATAATCAGACTGTTACTCGAGAGAACATGGGTGATAGTAGGGAAAGCTCTACCGATGAGCGTGACGAACGCGAGTTGCAACTTCTTGGAATTGCGTCTCACGACTGGTTTAGTCCGCTGAATAGCAATGGCGTAGATTCAGGCAGTGATACTGAGGGCTCGGAGGATGGAGGGAGTACATGATTAATCCATAAGTATGGAAGATCTAGCCTAAGAAACCAGAGTGTGTCCGACCATTATCAAACGATTCATTCACAAGTGATCCGACGGGGGCGCGGAGACTGTACTTGTCTAGATATCGAAGTGTTCCTCAGAACAGAGGGGAAGATTCGCATTTTCAACCACAAAAGAACGAGGATCAAAATGCGGCTACTCTCAAAAATATTTCTTACCTGTTGCAACTGATGCAAACGGTGAACTTAGAGCAGAGCGCCAACCTCAATGCCGAAATTAAAAAGGCGAATTCGGAACTGAAAGAGCAAAGCGTTAACCATAATGCCGAAATTAAAATGGCGAATTCGGAGCTGAACTATAGGCTCACAGAAGTTCATTGGGAAGTAAAAGAGGAGGTAAAGAATCTTGGCTTCAAAATAGAGTAAGAGACTTCCATCATCAAACGAACGGCAATTGAAGCCAAATTAATTGCGAAAGATGCAAGGAAAATAGCGAGAGAAACTCGGGACTCCATGCAAAGCATGGCAAAAGTAGGAAAGGTCATGTTATCAAGGCTACAAAGCCCGATAAAACGTGTCGAAGAAAAGCAACAAGAGCAACTGGGCATAGGGCCTAACGAGATGTTGAAAGAGGAGGTGGAGACATTAAAAAGAAATTTAGAGGACGAGGTAAAACGTCTCATTACAGAGACATCAGGAAAGAAGAAGGGCGTAATTACTCCGTCAACTGCCCGCATCTCGTGGTCGTGCGGTAGCGTTCTCGCTTCCCACGCCCGGGTTCCCGGGTTCGATTCCCGGCGGGGTCAGGGATTTTCTCTGCCTCGTGATGGCTGGGTGTTGTGTGCTGTCCTTAGGTTAGTTAGGTTTAAGTAGTTCTAAGTTCTAGGGGACTTATGACCACAGCAGTTGAGTCCCATAGTGCTCAGAGCCATTTGAACCATTTGAACTCCGTCGACTGAACCGTCACTTGCCGGAACACAGACAACCGCTTCACGGTGTGACAAAGTTGTGACTATAAGCAACGGGAGCCACGCCTTGATTCACAGCTCTGAGGCAACGACCGAGGTAAATACGGACAGCGCGCAGCTGTCCAGTGAGCACAATTGCTGTCGGCTGATTAGATGTACCGAACAACTGTCGAACATACAGAAGGGGAGAGATGACGATAGCGTGTCGGAACGAATTAGTCCACGTCCCGAAGTTCATACGAATCGTAAGAACGGGCGAAATGATAACTGAAATGATGGCCCGTTTGACTACAAGCATTTTGTATCAGTCCGAAAGTTCCATCACTACAAAGGACGAAGGTAATATCTTGCATCCAAAAACTTTTATGGGACAATTCGAGTTATCTCTGCCCCCACACTGGCCATTGATGTACCAACTGGATTTTGTGTGCTCCCATATGGAGGGCGCGACCGCTGAGTACATGAGAAATGTAGCGAAGACGAGCGTCTCGTTCGAAGAATTCAAAAATGCCTTCTTGGGCAAGTATTGGTCTAAAGAAACCCAAGCAAGGATCAAACAAGAAATTATGGTGGCCAGAGATTTGGAATTTTTTGAAAATAAGACAAAAGGAACCAGTACCTAGACAACCCATATAGCGGTGCGGAAATCATCAGATTATGCTACATGAAACTTCCCATCTCGTATCAACAATCACTTGCCGGTCATTGTGGTAGCGATACTGAGGTATTTAAGGGCATTTTGCGTGAACTGGAATTCGTATTTCAAGAGGAACAGGAGTGGGAGAAACGCTGACAGCGTGGACAAAATAACAACCGTCGCAATAATGGACCACAATGGGATAGTAGGCCAGTGCCGAACTACAACGGCCACAATCAAAATAAGAGTAATGGAAACTCGAAAAGAAGGTACACGGAAGAAGAGCGACACTCTCCGGTTCAACATCATAAATTACAAAGGACTTGGGGCGGTAATCAGCAATCGGGAAGGAACAGGAATAATGGTTACCAAAATAACAACCAGGAAGAGGTCGAAGTCCGCCCTCCGAAGCCTGGTCCATCCCACCTTAACGGGCAGGATTACGAATGACTAGACCAGAGCGCAGACGTAATAAATATAGGGTTAGAATAAGAATTTTTTTGAAGTGTCTTGTTTGTTTGTGTATATACTGATCTTAGTGGTAGAATGTCTCGTTGATATGTGCCGATATTTTGTGTTTTTATTATTAATAATGATATCTCGCCTCTCGATGTTGTGAAAGTAAAGAATGGAAAACAAGTATTTCTGGGCATACCCCTACAAAAAGATAGATTAGGAACTCTGTAAATTACAGAGAAGTTCCCCGTAATTGTATCTCCGTCATTGGAGAACATATTGTAAGTAGGCTGTTTAGGTTTTCTTATTGGTAACGCCACGTAGCGCTCTGTATGAAAATCACTGGCTGTGCTGTGTGCAGTCTGCGGCTAGTTTGCATTGTTGTCTGCCATTGTAGTGTTGGGCAGCGGCAGCTAGATGTGAACAGCGCGTAGCGTTGCGCAGTTGAGGTGAGCCGCCAGCAGTGGTGGATGTGGGGAGAGAAATGGCGGAGTTTTGAAATTTGTAAGACTGGATGTCATGAACTGCTATGTATATTACGATTTTTCGACACTATTAAGGTAAATACATTGTTTGTTCTCTATTAAAATCTTTCATTTGCTAACTACGCCTATCAGTAGTTAGTGACTTCCGTAGTTTGAATCTTTTATTTAGCTGGCAGTAGTAGCGCTCGCTGTATTGCAGTAGTTCGAGTAACGAAGATTTTTGTGAGGTAAGTGATTTGTGAAACGTATAGGTTAATTTAGTCAGGGCCATTCTCTTGTAGGGATTACTGAAAGTCAGATTGCGTTGCGCTAAAAAAATATTGTGTGTCAGTTTAAGCAGCCTTGTACAATTTTTCAAAGGGGACGTTTCATATGCCGACCCTTAGCCGAGGATACCTCACTGGAATCTTCTGATTTTTTATTGTAGTTTGTGTAATTAGTGTAGATTTTGTTTATTGCTAGCACGTAATTGTAGAGAGAATCTCCTTTGTAGTTGCAGTCTTTCATTGTTGTACAGTAAAACAGGTGTGGCACGCATGTAAATTTGCACCAAGTATTTCGCAGCTTGCAATCAACTAGATATTATTTTCAGCGCTATGTTAATGTGTTCTCTTATTTTCTGTGTTATCGTGTGAAATATTGTGACAATAATGGCGTGTGAAAAACGTAACACTAGGCTCCAAAGTAAACAGAGAAATAATAGTGACGACGAGTGTAGCTTACCAGCACCGCTGTGTAATGAATTAACAGACATTCAAAGTAGTAATTTGGTAACTGTGCATAGGGAAATGGAGCGGGCGTCAAATAATGGTGTAGACAGTGAAACAGGTAGTGAACAGGGAAGCATTATCGATCGATCGGTCGGCAACAGCCCGCCTCAGGAATCGGAAATGACAGAACACAATATTGCAAATACTGTAGACTCAGGTTTTGGGTTCTCACCGTTTTCTCAAATGAGTCAAGACACATTTTCCGCTTGTCAAAATGTGAACGTTGCCGGTGCAAATTCACTGCCGAAAAGCACTGAGGAACATGTTTCAGACACCAGTGCATTGTTATTACAATTAATGCAACAAATGGGACAAAAGCTTCAAAATTTAGTCACAATGGAACAAAATCTTCGAAAGTTAGACACAATGGAACAACACCAGAGACAAACACAGCAGCAGTTAGACGCAATGGAACAAAATCTTCACACCACGCTTGAACAAACACGTGAAGATTTAACTACTGAGTTACATAAAATCGAATCGAAATGTCAAAAAGTCTGTAACGATGTAAAAACACAAAATTGTGAGCATTTTCAACCTATTTTTTCGCGGCATGAAAATGCATTACAGAATCACGAAGCAGCCATAAAAGATCTGCAAATTATTGTTCATGAAAATCATGAGACCTTGCAAGCTAAAATTGACTCAGTTGCATCTACCGATTCGGTTACGCAACTTGCAAAAACTCAGGAAAACTTAAAGGACACAGGAGAAAGACACACAGAGGAAATAATTTCACTAACGGATAAAGTAGCCGAACTTTCAGATCAGTTCACTAACTTATCTACAAAGGTAGATGATGATCTGAATGACACAAGACCTGTAGCCTTCACGGACACTGAAGAGTATGAACAAATTACAAAATTCAAACGAAATCAAAATCAAATCAATACACAGTATAAAAGAGAAATCCGGGAAGTAAAAGGTCAGTTGGCACAAGTAATACAAAAATTTCATACTTAAGAGGACACTCGCGCTCCAGAACGGGAAGAGGGACATCGAAATACGGAACAACCATAAAATAATAACACAGGACATTTCGGAAATTATGAAAGAAATTGGCAAGGTGCACCGAATTTTGAAATGGAACCGCCGAAACGACGTAATAACGACCGATATGCGACTCGCCGACGTGATGATTTTGACTATAAGCTGTTCATTACTACACGTAAATTTAAAACATTTAAGAATGCTGGCAACGACATTCATCCACAAGCGTGTCTCCATCAATTCTCTCATTGTTTTCCTCCCAACTGGTCATTAGAGCACAGATTAGAATTTATGTGTGGCTATTTAGAGAATGAACCAGCTGTAAGAATGCGATCGGTCATTCACGATTGTCACAGTGAAGGAGAATTTTACCATGCCTTCCTCTGAGCATATTGGTCTCAAGCTACACAAGACCGAGTAAAACATAGCATCATAATGATGAAACATTTCGAACAATCTGAATTTTCCAGTCTTGTGAAATATTTCGAAGACATGTTACATAAGAATCAGTATCTTTCAAACCCATACAGCCCCTCAGAACTCATCCGCATTTGTTTGATCAAATTGCCTGAGCATTTACGACATATTATTTTGGCAGGACGTTGCAAAGACGACACTGAAGCTTTTCAGGGACTGTTACAAGAATTGGAAATTGACACTGACAATCGCGGAACGTGAAAACAGGAGCACAACAATTACAGATCACATCTGTCACAATTCCGTGATGAAAGAAATAATAACTGGACACAACAAGGCTATTCTTACAACGCAAATCGTGAACAAAACAGACACCACCCATATGGCAACCACTGGCAGAGTAATAGTTATAGAAAAAGATCGCATTTCCGTAGTAATGAATATGACAGAGACAATCATAGAAACAGACAATATGGCAACCAGAACTATTATTATCACGGGAGACAGAATAACTTCAGACGCAACGGTCCACCGTGCAGTGATAATTCAGGGAGAAATTCGCCAACACTTAACCGACAAGAAAGAAATTACAGGAACTACCGACATGACGACAGACGATATAATCGTAACGACAGACTTGAATTGCATCAGAACTGGCGAGATTCAAACAGAGCAGGGCACTCTCGACAAGGCGAATTTGTAGAAGTTAGGTCTCCTAATCTCAGTAACGACGCGCGCCAACAAAGAAACAGACAATGATTCGCACCGCAGGCAGCCACGTGCGCCCGCTGACTCAGGGAAAAATAACATAGACTCTGACCTTGAGAAAAATTCCAGTATTCTTTACCAACGTATACCACATGATAATTGCGTTAAAGCTGAAACTCTGCATACTAGGAAGAGCAAAGGCTTACACCACATTTCACATGTAAAACCATTTGTTGAGAGATAATCTGCTTTTTAACTTAGTCTTTGCTATAAAATTTTTCACTTCACGTTACTAGTACTCTGTTTCAATCTTAGAAACTGCTAACATGCAACTATGTTTTAAAGTTAACTATCCACTCAAGAACCAAGAGAACTTATTTAAACAGAAATTACGAATGCATTGTTATTGTGAACAGACGACACAGTGTTATTGTGTGTGTACATTCTTGCTTGTTAGTTGCATGATTATGTAATGACTATAAGGCTCACATACTTAGGACATTTACCAGTACTGCTAATGAGATTTTAATGCAACATTTTGGTTTACTTAAAAATACATTCTGGATTTCAAGTACTTTCTGTGAGATACCAGATGACACAGTGGCTAGTTTATGTGACAGCTACACGATTTTATTACGACGCTACTGATGAGTGACAATTTACAATGTTGCTTTTGCGGTGTTTCTGTTTTATATCAGCACAGTTTTTCTGAATTCTTCTGGAAAGGAAAATATGTTTTAGTAGTAACTTTTGTGGTATAGCAACAGTGAGACAGCCTTTTTTGTGGCACAACAATACGTTACTGTACAGTACTTTCTTCAACATGCCAATAAGCATAATAACTACGATATCTATACGCAAAGCATTTCACTTTTGTTTATCATGAGGTAAGTACATTACTTCTGCAGAACTTAGCTTTCGGAGGACGATAACTACGACACTTCCACAGAGATTATGTTGCAACAAGATGCACAGTTTAGCGCTACAGTACACGTATTTGAGTGATTAACTTTATACTTAAAACATTTATTTTTAAATATTTTTGAATTACAAAGAAAGTTTTCCATGATACATTTCATTCCATTGCTGTAATCTGTAACACCTGAGGGTATAATTACATTAATCCTCAGGGGGGTACACGCTTACTTTCTGTATCATGTGTTTGGCAAGCACAAGGAGGCCTAGCTAATATGGTATTTGCTTACACAACTTTACACATCGGTACCATATTTCTCTAACACATAATTACACAGCTATCTGATCATTTAACTGAGAGAGACAAACTTTTTTACTACGGCAGTGACAGATGTTTATGCAATTACACCGTTGGATAACTTCACACTTACGAAATTGTATTTTGTCTGTACTTTGTGAACTGTTCATATTTTCTCGGATCCATTGTGATATTATGAGAGCTTTGAATGATATATTTGGTATGGGATCACAATTTTTAAAGTACGTTTGAGGCAGATGACACTTTTGACATGAGCAAAGAATTTTTTTTAGATTTTGAAATTATTAGAGGAAGCTACGACGATTTTGAGAGTTGACTGAGGTGTTATGACGTTATTATTATGATGACTATGTGTATTATGCTGTTGCGGTATGTTTATGATCAATAAGCTGATGCTATATGAGGAATTTGATTATGCTACATATTTATTATGATGAAATATTGAAGAAGTGTCGACGAATATGTATATGTGTAATAAGGTAAGGAATAATGAGTAGTGGTTAGGGACTCTGGTTTGTGAAATAGGTTGTTGGACACCAAGAATCGTACTTTAAGAGTTATAAAATGTATGTAAATGCGTGAATGTATTACAATGCCAACGAAAATTTTTTGGACACTGTTATATCAATAGGATTTTGTTTCTACAGATTTGTAACGCAAATTCTTGACCTGTGAAATATTTTTATATGATACTGTCACTGTAGTGGAAACTGCTGTCGGTAAGAAAGTTATGTGACCACCTTCACGTAATGCATCGTGGGCACCCAGCTGCGCAACAGACGCCTGGAAAAAAGCCATTAGTGTGTGCTTTTCAGAGGCACAGGTGAAAAAAAAGAGGCCATTATCCTCGCTATTGACATTACTTTGTAGAAAGCATCGTAAATACGACACCCTCAAACTTGAAAACATGATTACACTGTAGAGTTCTTAATTTATGATATTTACTGAAATGAAATGATGAGAAACATTTCATGTCTATTGTCTTGCTAGTTGAAAGATTGTTTACTGCATTATGAAATGCCATATGGTTAGTGAATGACATTTCACGCCTTGCTTTGCCTATTTTGTTTAATATCTAGTTCCTAGCTGCACTGCAGGATTGGTTAAAATAAAATTTTATAGATGTACTAATATAAATATTTTACACTTACAGATCCAGCAAATAATAACTTTATGATGTACTTCAAAATAACGAAGGAGCACAAAAAGACATTTCCCTTCATAGGAATTGCATACAGAATTTTCTTTTCAAGTACTTGGTAATTTTTTGTAGAATAAGTTTTTGTGGTGCACCACTTTAATTACATAGACATTATGATGTTAATATACATTTCCCTTATCTGCATTGTTGTCTTTAGTGTACTGTTTTTCTGCTTGAGCTTTTTCATGATTAGATATAAGTTATTGCATTTGCTGCTGCTGTTTGCCAGGCATAGTGTTATTAAATTTCACTTTGTATTACTCTGTTAATCTAGTTTTACTACTGATTTATTTTTCTTGTTTGCCTTATATTAGTTGTAATATTGCATTTGCTTAGCTGATTTATGCTGCTTGCTTTGCCATTTGTATTTTTTATCATTGCTGTTTGTGTTAATTGTTTTGTGCTGCTGCATTGCCTCGTTCCTTAGTTTAGCATCTGAGCTCAGTAGATTTAAGTTAGCTTATGATGGGGTAGGCTATATGAGAGAACGAGTTGTGATGAATTGGAAGAAATGCATTGAGAAGCTATAAGAAAATGGTTTGGCCAGAAAAGTATTTTGAAAGACGATATGAACAAAAAAGTAGGGTTTCGGGACAACAGGCTTACATAGGATTTTCTTGGAAACAAATGATGAGGTAAGATAATGGAAAATAAATAATGAGGTAAGAAATATGTGAACATATAAATACAGAAAGCATGCTTGGATAGAATTTTTTGGTGGAAACAAATGTTGAAATAAGATGAAAGATCTATGGAATGAAGTTGTAGGTTGGACTGCAGTACCAAATGTTACACTGAAAACAATCCCTGCCCTTTCCTCTTGTGTTATTCTGCGATGTGTTTGTGTACTCTCGTATATTTGTGTTTTTCCTGTCTTTATGTGTTTAGCTAATAAGTGTTATGTTGTAGAATTTTTCTGATAATATGTTATTTTCTTTGTAAAGATGTTTAGACATTATTTATTCTGTTCTATTTTAATGCTCATGTGTGAAGTTGATGTTTCGAAAGTTACTCTGATCTTTTATATATGTACTCATGTCATAATTCCTGTACCACTGATGTATATGTTATTTCGATTCTTTTGTAATGCCTGTACTACAAATGTTATCTGTATTGTTATGTTCTTTAATGATGTATTTTGTACCTTTGTAATTGTATTCTTATGTTATAAAATTGTAATTGACACCAGTTCATCATATTATTAACTTGTAAGGTCCATTTCACTGCACACGTTTCTGTTGGTCATAGTATATGGAAAATATGTGAGTAGTAGGGACTGTTAGTGTTTGCACGTGTGTTAATAATTCAGCAAGGGACTGGATAACAGCATTGCTGGTTCTAAGGACAATTCCAAAAACTTTGTGAGTGCACAAGTGGTGGTTATGGACTTGCTATATTCTCCGCAAGACTCTTCGATGGTGATTGTGCACCTGCACAATCGCAACAGATGGCTGCTGGCCGTCTCTACAAGGACTACAGTGGGTCTGCATCTTTGATGACCCACCAATACCATTATTTCTACAAGGACTACAGTGGGTATACAGCTTTGATGACCCACCATTACCATTATTTCTACAAGGACTGCAGTGGGTCTACACCTCTGGTGGCCCACCAATACCGTAATCCCTATCAGGACTACGGTGGGTCTACTCTGTGATGACCTACCTACCAATATCCTTCACAACTTCGACTAACTCTGCGGTGGATTTGCTCTGTTGTGGCCCATTACCTGTCTGCATGTCAAGAGTCAGCACTGTCTTTTCATTGGAAGGACAATACTACTTCTTCAAGACTGCATGGAAATCCACTACTTCCATGTGAATTTTCTTCTACTGCTCAGACTTTGAGAAAAACACTGCTATTTTACTGTGATGAACGATCGTGACTGTCTTTATGGACTATGAGAAAATTTTAGCTCTTGACCAACATTGTATCAATAAGTGTGTGCATTTGATTTCTTTGTTATTGTAATTATGAAAATTTTTTTTCAAATCTGTATTGGCCGCTGCCCAAAACAATTTGTAAAATTTTTTTGTGGGGAGCATGGGGGCTATGTAAGTAGGCTGTTTAGGTTTTCTTATTGGTAACGCCACGTAGCGCTCTGTATGAAAATCACTGGCTGTGCTGTGTGCAGTCTGTGGCTAGTTTGCATTGTTGTCTGCCATTGTAGTGTTGGGCAGCGGCAGCTGGATGTGAACAGCGCGTAGCGTTGCGCAGTTGGAGGTGAGCCGCCAGCAGTGGTGGATGTGGGGAGAGAAATGGCAGAGTTTTGAAATTTGATTTGCTAACTATCCCTATCAGTAGTTAGTGACTTCCGTAGTTTGAATCTTTTATTTAGCTGGCAGTAGTAGCGCTCGCTGTATTGCAGTAGTTCGAGTAACGAAGATTTTTGTGAGGTAAGTGATTTGTGAAACGTATAGGTTAATTTAGTCAGGGCCATTCTCTTGTAGGGATTACTGAAAGTCAGATTGCGTTGCGCTAAAAAAATATTGTGTGTCAGTTTAAGCACAGTCTTGTATAAGTTTTCTAAGGGGACTTTTAATATTTAAGGTGACCAGTCCCGCAGGTTGTTACGAGGACGCACCGACGCATCTCGTATGCCCCTGAATACGTAACGGGTGGACAGCTATGCGCAGTTGCGTGAATTAGCGCACCCAGTGCATGTTAAAATGAACCGGATGTAATCATTTACAGAGCGAACAGAAGCATTAATACCCCAGGAATACTTGTTGATACCAAGATAGCGTAACAACTGCGAGTGTGAGCAGTGAGCTACATTTGTGTTGTGCCATTGTGACATTGCTAATCCGAAACATGTTCACAGGCCTTATAAAACCATTCGTGACAAAAGGAGAAAACGGGAAGAAAATAGAGGAGAGAAGAAGTGTCGCAATAGAACACGATAAAGGACGCTATCCAAACTTCCAACAAAAATCTTGGTAAGACTGACACATGTCTAAGTTTGTTGTGTTTTATATTTGTTCGCAGGCACAATAAGAAGTACGTCTGCCACATAGGGAACTCAGAAGAAAAAACAAGATTAGCGATAAGAAGTAGTAAATAGTAAATAGGTAGTCGGGTTGGCCAACACCGTGTTAGTCGTAGGAACTGGTAGTTAGAAATGGTGATGGGATCCTGTCCAGATAATTTTGATTGTGTGTGTGTGAATGACTGTGAAGCAATTTGTCTAGTACATTTTTTTATTTTTATGTATAAAAAAAGTTCTGTTACATTTCAATTTTAATTGATCCTGAAGTTGATTTACAAAAAAAGAAAATCATTCCTTTTGTAATGAGACAATTTCATTTTCTTAAAGAAAAAGAATGTGTGGTACTGATGGTTGAACATCAGCACTTTCCATGTACTAAAATTAGTTGTCTTAATTTGTTAAGGTGGCGTAACTGAGCGAGAGGGAGTTGAAGCTACGACACCTGGCACACCACACACGAGCTGACAAGGAACGAGGACGACAGCAATGAGGGGAGCACACAGCTGACGATGGTGATGGCATGCAGACCACGTCCTGAATCGATGGGGCCGGTGGTCAACTCAGCAGCCGAGGAGAGGTGAGATCCAGAACCTCTGTGTACAACAAAGAGGTCGGTCCTGGTCTCTGTACACGGTGCGGATCGGGGGCAGCAATGACGAGGTCCAAGAAGGTTTCTATATTTGTTGCTCGCCACGTCAGGTGGAGCGACAGCCCAGCTGACCTTTCGTGTCTAATAACACCAACTTTGAGGACCCGAGCTAAAAATAGGCTCTCGTCCGATCACGGCCCCTCCCTTGCCCTAAAGCGTCTATAAAAGGAGCAATGACCTGTGGCTGAGCTGCGATCATTGATGCACCGATGGGATCTTGGGCCTGTCGGACAAGATGTCAACAATGAGCTCTTAGGTGAGAGCCATTATGCCTCAAGAAGATGTGGGTGCCTGCGTCGCCATCTCGGTAATCGACGTTGCTCTCTTCTCAGCCGTTAGCCATCCCTCAACTTGCTAGTCAGAACTAATGTCACTTCCTTTCCTGCAAGAAACTTGTGCCGTGTGTGCGAGTGTGTCAGTGTGGATTCAAATGAATAACATGCGCCTCAACGAACGTAAAGAACTCATTTGTTCTGTTTATGAATTTTGTTATAAGAAGGTTATGATTTTGTAAATGTTCCATTTGTTAAAACGTCATATATTTTTCATGCCACGTCTCTTTGTGTTAGAATAAGATTTCATACCTATACCTTGTTACAAATACACAACAGTGGTTGCTCAATACGCAATGATTCTTGTCGTTTTGGTTTATATATATATATATATATATATATATATATATATATATATATATATATATATATATATATATATATATATATAAGGTACATGTGTGTACACAATCCAGACACTGGACTGGGCCAGACCTTGTTGAATTGTGTAAAGATAGCACTTACACCATGCACAATATAAACGTCCAGAGACAGTGAGACACAAAAAAAACTTTATTTATTAAATGTCAAATGGGCGTTCACATATAATTGAATGAGAGCAACCACTATCAACTTCACAAAATGTTACACGAATATTGTTCATGTATGTTTTTAGTAATTTAAGTCGAGTAGGGATGGATAACTGAGAGTGAATGGACATTAAGTTATAATTGCGGGTCTTACCATTCAAATGACAAGCACAGAGGTGCTTAAACATGTGTATTTGCCCTTTGCGGCGTGTGTTCCTGCTCTTTTGAGCACTCTGACCAATAATTGTCTCAGGAATCGGCAGAGACTAAAGTAAAATTAGACTAAATAATGACCACGTCTTTAACATTAAATCCAGTCATTGCAGGGAGGTACCCTAGGAATGAGTGGGAGTTTGCATCAGAGAGGAGGCAGTGGTAATCAATCGCCCGTAACTAATCACGCAAACGGATTAAAATGCCAGTTATGGAGATATTAATTTTGTACCACAGGTGGTAACACCATAGGAGCCATCACCTGTATTACAAAATTGATTGGAAGAGAGGCGCTATGTAAGATGGCAAGAACTATGTCCTTTACATGAAGTCATTAAAGATCACCTAACTCACGTTGAGCAAACAGAAGGGCTGAACAAAAATGACTGACAAGGCACAATGCATCTTGTAGAGGGTATACTATGGACGTATTGAAATAATTAATGTCGGGTGATGGTTTTAAAGTAATTCACACGACATGAAAAACTTTGTGGAAATGCGTTGATTTACTGGAGGCTAGTTTAGCCCAGTATACAGAGTTGACCGCTGCATGCGCCTGGGGAGCGGTGAAGGGAAGTGACAGTAGGCAGCTTAGAGCGGCTCAAGCTCTGAGAAAGCGGTAACGGAGCGCGGCCTCCAGCTGCCTTAAGATGAGTGACAGTGAGTGGGTGGTTGACCCCATGCTGGTGTACCGGGAAGCAGACGGAGAACTTGTACGCCTGTTGATAACTGTCCGTCATCCCGTTTTCAGTGAAACATGCGAGAAAGCCGCGCAAAGCTACGGTGCAGCGGTCAACAGAGGTCAAAATATGTGTGTTCGTGACTATAGCAATTTCACACTGAATTCAGCTATATACTGAGCAAGATAGCTAGGAGTAAATAGACGAGCGCAGCCTTGCAGCACCACGAGGCCAGCCGACGTCCGCACAACGACACCGCTCCGCCACGCTGAATTCGGTGATATTGCGCCCGCTCTGGCCACTGATTCATTTGTTGGATCACGTCGGCAAAGATTCCACGAGGGATTCATGGGCCGTGTGTTGTAGAATTCCTCTCACACTTCGCATTACGCCTGGGTCAGTCGATTGGAATTACTTTTGATTTATCGCGCTTTACTCTACGCAAACGCAATTTATTACCACTACCTGTTAGGAGAGTCATACAATGTGATGATTGAAGGTCGTGAGTTAAAATAAATCTGTGCTTATCGACTGCATCTGTTTTCAATCAAGTAGTTGAAATCCCAAGTCACTTTCTTAATTAATTTTGTGTTCAATATTTGCATCTGGTGTTCAATAGCTGAATATAACATCAATGTGCACCCCTTTTTAATTAAAAGGGATCAATTCTGAATCAATTAATGTCAACACTGCCACCGCAGTTCAATCAGGAGTCACAGGGCCTTATTACTTTCTTTGCATTATCCGACATTGCGGCAGTTTTGCACTCTCTGTTGATTTGTTAGTCAATTACCTGGGGTGAACACACACCAAAACCAGGTAAGTGATTGGTGGGGTGTTACATACTCACAGTGCACACGCAGCCAACAGTTACAAAGTACATTATCTTTCCATGTTGCATCGCAGGATAGTTCCAAAAGCTGTTCTTCTTCTGTGTCAGCTGCGGAAAGAAGAGACCGAAAAACAAAGAAGACAACATGTAGAGTCATACCTTGTGCGTCATGGATTTCTACATTAGTGAAATGATTTTCAGTCCAACATTCATCATATTGTGGGACAGGGAAATATTATCGAGAACTTGCAGCTAATGCTCTTAAGTATCCTACAAATGTTTTGTGCACTTTAGCATAGAGTATTTTACCTGATGAATCAGTGAAGTTATTGACCATTGGAAATGATGATTAATTATTGAGTTGTATTCGTAGTGGCCACAGCTGCAGTTTCTTAAATGTTGCTTCAACTTTACTCTCAGCCTGGATGATATTAGCATCTCTTCCTTTGGCCGGGCGGTTAGAGGTTCGAGTCCTCCCTTGGGCATGGGTGTGTGTGTTGTCCTTAGCATAAGTTAGTTTAAGAGGGGTAGGACTTCAAACGGGCCGACTTGGAACAGGAGAGGCACCACAGGAGATTTTAATTTCCAGTGCCTATACTTTTACAAATAAATTCATAAAACTTTGTCAGCATGACCAGGAAGGATTCAGGATTCACACTCATAGCATTGGAAGTTCAAAAACATAACAAAATTTTTTTACATGTGAAATTTCATCATTTTTTCACTTACTATTGGCTGCATTTGTTGCTATAGGTACATTTTTCTTCATAAGTAAGAGAGATTCTTTGATGAATTTTGCACAGCATACAAACCATACTTACAGTTGTATGAAACTCTAGAATTTTCCAAATCTATTAAAAACTATGGTAAAAATTGAGGTAATTAACTGCAAATTTTTTTTCTAAACATAAAGCTTAAAACGTAAGAGTTCATTCATTTTTTCATAAATTAAATAGATTCTAGAGTTTGACACCTGTAAGTATGGTTTGTATGCAAAATTCATCGAACAGTTTCTCTTACTTATGAAGAAAAGTGTACCTATAGCAAGAAATGCAGCCAATAGTAAGTGAAAAAATGATGGAATTTCACACGTAAAAAAATTATTTTGTTATGTTTTTGAACTTCCACTGTTATGAGTGTGAATCCTGAATCCTTCCTGGTCATGCTGACACAGTTTTATGAATTTACTTGCTAAAGTATAGACAGTGAAAATTAAAATGTCCTGTGGTGCCTCACCTGCTCCAAGTAGGCCCGTTTGACGTCCTACCCCCCTTAAGTAATGTGTAAGTCTAGGGACCGATGACCTTAGCAGTTTTGTCCCTCGAGAATACACACATCTCTTCCTGGAAAATGTAAGTTAAGTTCACTGCGAAGGGAGAAAATATCTACCAAATAGGCCACTTTAAACAAGCACTCAAAATCACACAATTTCTCACTTGAAAAAGAATGTTGCTTGTCTAAAAGAAACAATCGCACTTCGTAACATGTGGTGCCCCCAAGTTTCTATCTTACAAGGGAACCTCCCCATCGCACCCCCCTCAGATTTAGTTATAAGTTGGCACAGTGGATAGGCCTTGAAAAACGGAACACAGATCAATCGAGAAAACAGGAAGAAGTTGTGTGGAACTATGAAAAAAATAAACAAAATATACAAACTGAGTAGTCCATGTGCAAGATAGATAGCATCAAGGACACTATGAGATAAGGAGCGCCGTGATACCGTGGTTAGCGTGAGCGACTGCGGAATGTGAGGTCCTTGGTTGAAGTCTTCCCTCGAGTGAAAATTTCAATTTTTTATTTTCAGTTAATTATTATCTGTCCGTCCGTTATGTTTTCATCACTTTTATCGAGTGATTATCACATCCACTAGAAAACCTAAATCGGGCAAGGTAGAAGAACCTTATTACCCATTCGCCAAGTGTACAAGTTAGGTGGGTCGACAACATATTCCTGTCATGTGACGCACATGCCGTCACCAGTGTCGTATAGAATATATCAGACGTGTTTTCCTGTGGAGGAATCAGTTGACCTATGACCTTGCGATCAAATGTTTTCAGTTCCCATTGGAGAGGCACGTCTTTTCGTCTACTAATCGCACGGTTTTGCGATGCGGTCGCAAAACACAGACACTAAACTTATTACAATGAATAGAGACGTCAATGAACGAACGGACAGATCATAACTTTGCGAAGATAAAAAAAAAGTAAACTTTTCACTAGAGGAAGGACTTGATCCAAGGACCTCTCGTTCCACAGCCACTCACGTTAACCACAGGACCACGGAGTTCCTTGGCACATACTCTCCTTGATATTGCCTATCTTGCGCATGGACAACTCACTTTGTATATTTTGCTTATTTTTTTCATCGTTCCACACAACTTCTTCCTGTTTTCTCGACTGATCTGTGTTCCGTTTTTCAAGGTCTATCCACTATGCCAACTTATAACTAAATCTGAGGGAGGTGCGATGGGGAGGTTCCCTTGTTAGAGTCATTACTTTTTCTTGTGTATATCAATGACCTTTCATCATCGATAATAAATTTAACTGCTAGGGGCATACCACATAGCTGAAGCACTTAAACAAATATCTGTTTGCTTTGCGAATGTTGTCAGACACAAGGGATGTAGAAATTAAAAAAGTTAGCGTACTATGCTTATTGATCTAATGGAATTACGTTTTTCCAGAGACACGTGAGTCTCAATTTTATCTTCAATAAGGATAGAAGCTGAAGCAATGTATTAAAGTTTCTGTTTCAGTCGTGACTTGAACCCAGGTCTCCGGCATACTAGGCAGATGTACCATCCATTTCACCACTGAAGCGTTATGGGTACCAGAGCTGCACTGACTGTCTTAAGTCCAGGATTTCCCCATTACGTACAAAGCTGTGGTGCTATTTCAATTTCAGAGACCCTTGGCATAGTGACGATATGAGAAGAAAAAAATGGACTGAAGATTTGAACTGAAGTTAGTGTTATGAAGGGGACTGGACTTAGGTAGTCCATGCAGGTATGGTAAGCATAATGCTACAGTGGTGTAATGCCTAATGTACCTATACAGTAAGCAGGAGACCTGGGTTCAGCCTGGTTACGGCACAAATTTTAATTACTTCATTCAGCTTCTACCCTTATTGAAGATAAAGTACAATGCGTAATTTCATTACGTAATGTCATATAGAATTATTTCTGGGGCAATTCATCTAGCGAAGATAAGGTTTTCCAAGCTCAAAAACATGCAATATGAATTATTTGTGGTGTGAACTCAATAAGTCCCGAAGAGGGCTGTTTAAGGTACTGGGAATACTAGCTACTGCTTCTTGAGATATCTATTCCTTAATGAAATTTTCCATTAAAAATATATATTTTTTTCAAAGCTCAGTTCATGGAATCAGTATTAGAAATAAGAGTAACTTTCAGAATGGTTGATTGTGGTTCAGAAAGGCGACCACTGTTCAGCAATACACATTTTCAATAATATGCCAGCAGCCGTAAAATGTTTAACTAGCAATAAAATTCATTTTGAGAACAGTCTAAAGGATTTATTGGTGGTCAGCTCTTATTCCATCCATGAATTTTTTAGCAGAACCGATTGATGCGTGCATTTTATTAATAACATCATATAATGTGAGTACTGCACACAATCTGACTTCTGTACAAACTTTGAGAACCAATGCGACCATTATACGTAAGTGGTGTAAAATGTTTTTTTTTTATTTTATTTCTTTTATTTGATGATGCGTGGCTACAATAGCCTAAGAATTATCAAATGAACGTAAGTGTATGGAACATATAATATTTGGTGAAAAGTTTTATATCCTTTTAAATATGCTTAAGACTTTTTTTTTTCTTTGGTCGATTCCACATCCATCAGGGCAATTTCATTTGGGATTTCTGGAAGGTAAATTAGCCTATCTGTTCCTTTTGTAAATATTTCTTATGTGTTCTTGTTTTCTGACATGTTCCACATCATGGATCAATGCGAACGAAAGGCACAGCTAATCTATTCCAACCCGCCGCTCAGAATAACGACATAGAACCTTCCGACTTGACACCCAATGCGGTTCAGCATCTAAGATAACTTGACTGTTCACTTCGAATTTCTTCACATAAAAGTGTGAGAAAAGGGAATTTAGAAAACATGATTCAATGAAATTAACAAATTTGGTAACTTCACCCATGATACATTTCAAATCCTCAGGTATTTTTCTCTCTGCTAAAGCTTCTCTGTGTCTAAAGCAATGAGTATACTTTGTTTCTGGGGCTTCACTCGTACCATTAAGCCTGTTTTCAAACCTGTAAAAGCACGTGGTCCGTCCGTAGTGTTAGCTACACATTTATCCTACCTAATATCGTTGTTTATAGTGAATTCAATACATGCACAAAACACATCTTCTGCCGTTGTTCTATGAATCTCCGTACAGAACAAAAGTTCCTCGCGAATTGTCCCTTTACACTCAAAGTGGATGAAAACCAATAGATTTGCTTTTCCGTCCATGTCTGTACTTTCATCAACCAGTAAGGAATTAAATGAGCTACCTTGAATTTCTGAAATTAATTGTTCTTCCACATTGTCAATTCCTCATTTAACTATATTGTTCGCAAGGAGAATTGAGATTATTTCCTCAGAACCTACATCACTTACCATAACTTCACACGTAACTGGCAGGATGAAATTTTCTATAACTGTGTGGGGTTTCCGAGACTTAGAAGTTAGCAATGATATATGATATGATGATAAAGTAGTTTTGGCGTTAGTATTGTCAACCAGAGTGGTTTCTGACACTAACCTTTTACTTCATTTCATTACTCTGTGTCTGTTTAGAAAGAAATCCATCGACTTACCAACTGTCCCTCGTGTTTCTTCTCCAAGTGGCTCCGAAGAATAACACGTTTCATACTTTCGTTTCTCACTACTTCATAACACAAGGCACAATGAGGCTGCTGGTTGTCATTACTACCTATGTATGTCAATCCTTGACGGAGGTAGTTATCACACGTTCACGTTCCCTTGTACCAGCTTGCGAACATGAAAGCTCTCTTTCTCGAGCATGGTTCGACTTAACAGAGTTTTCGTTTTAGTGCAGAGTATTGAAAGCATCAATCCAATGCGAGCTTAACAAATATCGCCACACAAAAGTACGTTGGTGAGCTCAGGAAACGAATGGCGATGTCAAATCCATGTGTACACATCTGCTTTTATCCTGTCCATTTGCGTGGTATGTGTCATATCATGAGCACGTGACATCTATGACTGTGTCTAATATCCACTTTCTCCAGCAAAACTTTTTTCCTTGTCTATTCTTTTATGGAACGTCAAAGGGGGAAAATATGACTAACACCATTCGTTGAGGCAGGAGGTGTGTATGGTGATGTCATATTTAAATCTCACTCAAGTTAAATGCCAAAGAAAATGCGCTTAATAAACCTTATTATTTATCTAGCTTCGGAAACACCACTTTATAAAAGTGTAAATTGGCGACAAAAACTTGAAAAGGTGAGGAGCTGTTAATTTGTGTTTCTCTTATCTAATTACATGATCTTGCTAATGAAGGAAAAAGAACGACCTCGAGTGTAGTTTCTCTTTGTTACGTAAAAATACAGCAAGTCCCAAATTTTAATCGCTTTTTATTTTTAATTGATCACTCGTGGAAAATTAAAGAAGCAGAAAATCTTTTGCTTCAACAACAATGAGACCACAATACAATACTATCGTTGCAGAGTTGCTCTTACCTTTGCTGGAGAGGAAGCTGTTAAAGACCAGTGTTGTGGGTGTCTGTAATTTTGATGTTTTTAATCTTTTCATAAATTCATTGAATCAAAGAAACGTTCTAATTTCCCTTCTGCGATCTATCTTCCATTACAATCTTACATTAACTGCACCAAATTTGAGACAATAGTTACTCGCAGTGGCGGGTCTAGGAGAATATTTTCGGAGGGGTTTGTCATCGCTTTCTTAGAAATTCCAGAATTAGGAAGGGAGGGGGGCTTGATGTTTATAAGCAAAGGAATGAGTAACATTCACTTTTTTTCTAATAAAAAAAACTGAAATTGATAGTAGCGGTGGGAGGTTTCCGCCACTTGATGGTGAAAAAGCATGAAATTCCGAGACACTGTGCAGTCAATGCTTTTGAAAAAGTGCCCTAGTAAAGAAGAAATTCCTCTCACTTGAAATAGTTGGTATAATTTATAATTGCTTACTTTTCAGTAAACGGAAAAATGCTGCTTGCATAACAGCTGTGCGCTCCATTTAATTACAACTTCTTCCATTTTTATGGGTCGCCGCCCGCTGTCTTCGTCCCACGAATCCCTCAGGGGTCCGCAGAGCCACCCTCAAATAAGACTTCCTGTATTCGATAGCAAATTTCTCTCGTTCAGAAACTCTTTCCTTGCCATTACCAGTCCACATTTTGTATCCTCTTTACTTCGGCCACCATCAAGCCAAATAGCAAAACTCATCTATTACTTTAAGGGTCACGTTTCCTAATTTAATTCCCTCAGCATCCTCTGATTTAATTTGAGTGCATTCAGTTACCCTTGTTTTGGTTTTTTAATGTTAATTCCCTTTCAGGACGCTATCCACTCCTCTAAACTGCTCTCCCAAGTCCTTGTTGTCTCTGAAAGAATTAAAATGTCATCGGCAAAACTCAAAGTTTTTATTTCTTCTCCCTTAACTTTAATTCTTACTCCAAACTTTCCTTTGGTTTCCTTTACTACTGCCGGCCGCTGTGGTTGAGTGGTTCTAAGGGCTTCACTGTGGAACCATGCGGCTGCAATGGTCGCAAGTTCGAATCCTGCCTCGGGCCTGAATGTGTGTGATGTTCTTAAGTTAGTTAGGTTTAAGTAGTTCTAAGTCTAAGGGACTGATGAAATCGGATGTTAAGCCCCATAGTGCTTAGAGCCATTTGAACGATTTGAACCTTTACTACTCGCTCACTGTAGGCTACGCCCCGGTCTAACTCCCCTTTCAGCCAACTCTTCCCTTGCATGCCCCTCGACTATCACAACTGCCGTCTGGTTGCTGTACAAGCTGCAAATAACCATTCACTAGCCATGCGGAAATTATGAAGTTCATTTGTTTCAGCGTCTCATAAATAAATGTTGAGTCCTGGTTGTAAAAGATGTATACCTCATATTGTGATTTAGTTTGTTGTTGCCTTTCTCGTCTCAGACCTGGGAGTTGAATTTAGCGTGCTTTAGATTCTAGAGTAGTATCTTAGTCAGAGTTGATTTCTTTTATAATGGCCTGCAGCACTTTCATTATTTTATGCAACATACTAGATGACTCCTTCGTCTCAGATCCTGTACTATCTTTTCTTGATGTACCTTCCAAGGAGTTTATCTACCCCTTTCACAGACTTTCACGTCAGTCGGATCTCCTATTGTCACCTCGTCGTCCCTTTCAATGTCTTACCTGACATCTTCTGCCTCTAGATTTAACTCTTCCAGCTCTCTTTCTTACTTAGCACAATATGTGTCAGTAACTGTCTTATTTTATTTTCGTTAAATAAATGGTGAGTCAGTCGACGCCACGTGGAGATGATGATGCTGATGCTGACGTGGTGTTGTGGACGGGCTGCAGGTCCTTGGAGCTTCGTGCCGCAGTCTGCGCACCCTGACGAACTGTCCACAACTACGGTGGGTGTCTCGCTGCCATGCCAGCTGCGTCGTACTGGCCACCGGTGGCCGCTGGATTGGCGAGTGCCTAGACCTGTTAGGATTCAAGACAGCCCATTACCAAACTCTGCAGGGTTGATCTCACCGCAGTAAACGAGTGAGCGAGTTGTCGCGCACGGACACCGAATCAGCATCCCTGACGGCTGGCTATATGGCTATCCGCGCCAGCCACCGTAGCACGCCAGGGTGTTCAGGTTTTCACGTTGCGCCTGCTGTCCACACTGTACGTCTGACACCCCCCGACCAGACGCGAGGCGCACCACCTGTCTTCTAATCGATAATCTGTCCACCAGTCGAATCTGGCAAAAATGGTTCACCAGTGTGCCGCTCCCACTATCAGCCGGTCTTTTATTTGCTTTGGGAGTAGTTGAATGTTGTTCTGTCCACATCTGACCTAACTGACATGTGAGGGCTTCTAGCTGTGTTGTCGCCTCAGGGGGGCCCTCAAATTCAGGGGCTAAACTGGAAAAATACAACCCCTGCAGATAAGCCATTTCTTCCTTATTGTGAACAGGCTCTGACTACTGAGAAGTCGAGTATGAAACGTTACTGTCCTAACCACACGTGAGAAAAAATGAACAAAAGTCAAGGAGTCTCTGCTACGCAGAAAAAATCAAATGGAATTCGTAAATTTATCACTAATTCATTTGTTATTAGTCAATTCATTAGAATCGCACTGAGAAACACTGATGTAATACATCATGCAACCCACGTCAGTTTGGTGTAAACTTCTAAATCAGCTCAAAGGCATTTCTTAATAACACAGGTATACTTACACATAAGTCATATAAGTGTGCCGTGCTGACTACTCTACTTAACGTCAGTTAAACATCACATAAATAAAACTTGCCGCTGTTCTATCATTACATGGATATGACGTAAAAGAACTATCTTTTTTTTTCTTTTATATTCATTTTCAGGGGTGGCCGTCGACAATCTTTCTCTTTGGCGTCAGTAGAATCCTCGACGGCCGTCGGTTACGTGATGTCAGAGGCCAGGTAGTCACTCGCCTGGTCGTGGCTGATAGCGTTGCCCGTAAGTATTCCACCTCAGTGTAACATATTTCAGCACGCTAACACAAGGAAATTCCCTCTCTTGGACCATGTCTATACACTCAGCTTCCCGTTTTCACATATCTCATTCAACAGATCCCTTGTCTAGAATATCACGTGAAATGTAATAACGACTCGGCAATAGACAGACCCTTACATGTGACTTAAATCAGATGGCTTCTGGCATTTAACGTCAAAACTTGCGACGCTATCGCGTCAACTACTTTCTGTAGGCAGCCGCTACAACACTCCTCTCTCGAAGGCAACAGTGCGGTTTAGCTCTCTGTTGAACTCCTAAGTGTCAAAAAATCTGTTCCTAATTTGAATTAGAACCAGAGCAAAGCATTTTTTTTTAAATAGGCGGATTTTCGCGTCCAGAAACGTATCCTGCATGAGGACTGGTCGGCACAATGTTTTACGAAGCAGAAGTGGCAACTAAGTGGCAGCCAACATTGGCAGGATCTCACCGACGCATTGGTTGTGGGTGCAGTCAAGGTTTAATCCCTCTAGCTGTCAAATAACCAGTTTAAACAGGACTCTAATCCGATGTAAGGAAGACTTCTTTAAAGTCCAAAACGGCCCTATGGCTTTAGTAATAAATGGACGTATCTCTTTCGTAGTAGCCAGTGAAAGTTTGTACTATTCCTTGCAAGGAAGTACTTCCACTTCCTTGACAGGATGTCAGAAAGATAAGAGGCTCATAAATGTTTTTCCGATACAGGACACTCTGGCTTGTTGACATTTAAACACGAAAAATTATAGAGACTACTGAAGAGCACTTAATAAACAACCACGCCGGCCGGTGTGGCCGAGTGGTTCTAGGCGCGTCAGTCTGGAACCGCGCGACCGCTACGGTCGCAGGTTCGAATCCTGCTTTGGGCATGGATGTGTGTGATGTCCTTAGGTTAGTTAGGTTTAAGTAGTTCTAAGTTCTAGGGGACTGATGACCTTAGATGTTAAGTCCCATAGTGCTCAGAGCCATTTGAACTAAACAATCACTATCAGAATAACAATCCTGGACATTTCCACCCGTGTAGATGGAAACAATTTTCTTCTGAAATTTACAGTACTGTGTTGAAAACAATACTTGCACTACTGCGTGTAACTGCTTCTTAGACCAAAACTGTTCCATTTCATTCCAGTGTGAATGTGGGATTCACAGCTGTAAATCTTAAATGTACGCTTCTCTTGGCGTTATCGACAAGTTGATGCGTCGTGCGGTAGTAAACAGTTTAAAAGCCGGATAATATTTGGTCTGTATTCTGCGTTGTCTGTGACTTGCTCACGACTCGCATCGACGATAGTTTCTTTGATTAAAGTGTTGGTTTTATCATCCATCCAAACTCACCTAACATATTCATCACAGGTGATTATCAGTTGAATTATATGGCCTTTTGGAGAAGGGTCCCAGATGGGATAATATTGGCAGGTGATAGGAAAGTTTGCTTAACCTCGATGCCTGTATCACACACCTCCAACATCAGCATAGGCTGCTCCTTTCTTCATGATACTGACGTTTCTTGATAAACGATTTGATCAGAAGTACCTGGAGATCCCTATATAATATTAAATAGACCACTAGATGTCAAGAAAAGCGGATTCACCAGTATGAAAGGACGCGGGGTGAAGTTTGGTTATTGCCCGGCTAGTAGAAAAGCAGTAGGGCAAAATAGGTCGGTTGGGTGTGACTTCGGACATTTGTCAGTGGGTGTCGCCTAAGGAAGAAACCCATCAGGAGCATGTCAACCGTTCTAAAACTGCTCGAGTCGGTTGCTGGTAACGTGGAAACGCGAAGGAACAACCGCAGCTAAATCAAGACATGGGAGACGTCATTTACTGACGGACAGGCACGGTGGAGCATTTAGTAGGGTAACTGCAAAAACCCCTCTTAAATCAGTCGAAGGAACCATTCGTGTGTTCCAAAGTGCTATCAGCAGTCCAGCCAGCACAACGACTGTGCGTAGGAAGTTTAAGGAAGCTCCTCATAAGCCACACACTCTGTAATTAATGCTAAGCGACGCTTGGGATCGTGAAAAGTGACGTCACTAGGCAGCAGATGATTGGAAAGGATGATTGGAATGATGAACCACGCAGTCCAATAAAAGGATATGGATTTGGCAAATGCCTGGAGAACAGCATATTCTGTGCGAACAGTGAAGTATGGAAGAGGTGAAGTTAAAGTATGAGAGTGTTTTCGTGGGTAAGATATGGTCCCCTTATTGCGCTTAAGAAAAGGCTAAATGCAGATGGATATGGACACATTTTACAACATTGTGTACAACTGAGGAACAATTCTGAGTCGATGATTGTTTCAGCATGACAGTGCAAGGTGTCATAAAGTAGCATCTCGGAGGCAATGGTTTTTGGAAGAAAACATTCCTGAGATGGAGTAGCTTCCCAGATGATGATCTATGTGATGAGTTAGAACGTCGACTTTGCTCCAGAACCCGGAGTCAACATCATTACCGTCTCTGGACTTGCCTCTTCAGAATTTAGGCTTCTTACTGAAAGTGTCCCTAGCAGAGTAAAAGCCTGTCGAAGATGCTACTAATGCCAAAGAAAAGATTGACACTACCGCTGATAATGAATATATAACACCAAACCAATTAGAGGCACTTCTGTTACGTCATATTCATGTAATGATCCAATAACGTCGAGGTCTCTTTATTTGGTCTTTGATGTTAATGGATGTAAGAGTATTCAGGGATTTGTCAACGTACTTGTATGACTTTCGTGGAAATATAAGTGTTATTAAGAATCGTCTTTGAACGTGATTTATGGGTTTCACCAACCTAGTGTGACAGTGTCAATTGCGTAGTAAATTACGTCAGGATTTCTCGTTGCGATTATAATGAATGATAAATGAATTAGTTATCAGTATAGGAATTGTATTTGATTTGTTCTGAGAAGCGGAGCTATTCCTCGACTTATGTGAACTTTCCCTCATGTGTGGTTAACATAGTAAAGTATTATACTCGACTTGTTCTGGTCAGTCACAGTAGTCAGGGCCTGTTCAGCAAGGAGAGCAAGAAATCGTTTATGTGCAGGGGATTATATTTTAGTAGTTTAGTCCCTAGTTGTTTGGATTCTCCCTGAGACGATAATTACAACTAGAAGCCCTTAGGTGCCAAAGTAGGTCGAACGGTGGACGTTACATCTACTCCCGAAGCAAATACAAGACCGACTCAGAGATGAAACGCCGCACACAGTACAGCTATAGCTTAAGCCTTTTGGCCGGCCGGGGTGACCGAGCGGTTCTGGGCGCTACAGTCTCGAACCGCGCGACCGCAACGGTCGCAGGTTCGAATCCTGTCTCGGGCATGGATGTGTGTGATGTCCTTAGGTTAGTTAGCTTTAAGTGGTTCTAAGTTCTAGGGGACTGATGACCTGAGAAATTAAGTCCCGTAGTGCTCAGAGCCATTTGAAGCATTGTTTAAGCCTTTTGCATGAGCGACTATCTTGTCTCAATCGACTGCCCGTGGCGCGTGGATCTACTAGGGCGCCCCTGGCGTTTCATTCCTGTACTGAGTCTCGCATGTCACGAGTGGTCGTTTTCATTTACACGTCAGAGCCGAAACTGGTGTTTTATGAGAAATGTGTTCTATTCAGTTTGGCCATACTTTTTTCGAAAAACTTGAAATATGGTAACGAAATGTAAGAACAAGTAATAACAGAATTTATTAACGACCAAAGCAAAAATTCGTAACAGATGTTCTTGACAAAGATCTTATGGTAAATTCTCCATATTCCTCAGAAAGGAAGAATAAGTAAAGCATTATCCAAACATTTGAAAACGCTTGTATTTATTTTCTCGAGAAATATATACTTACAAACAGACCAAACAAATTTAGAAGGCATTAAATAGCGCCTTTTTCTTTATCCATAGTACCTAGTTTTCTTTCTTAGAGCAAATTAAGATCAAAACCTATTTTTCTCCTTAAATAGATCAGTTTTTTTCGTGAATGAATTTTATCCATAGTGGATGCTGTTGAACTCCGTGACTGTTCCTTTATGGGGTTGTAGAAAAATATCCGCTACCAGTCACAATAAAAGGTTGTTTATTCGTCACACGACCGGTTTCGGGCTTGCGCCCATCTTCAGGTGTTAATACAGTCATTGACACGTTTGTACTGTTGGAGATCACTGTATAAATACAAAAAAAATTATTTGCTGGTGACTACACAAATACAAGTGGGCCAATTGTAAGTGGTAAGGCAGCATTTGATGAAAATATATCAAAAAATGGTTCAAATGGCTCTGAGCACTATGGGACTTAACAGCTGAGGTCATTAGTCCCCTAGAACTTAGAACTACTTAAACCTAACTAACCTAAGGACATCACACACATCCATGCCCGAGGCCGGATTCGAACCTGCGACTGTAGCAGCAGCGCGGTCCCGGACTGAAGCGCCTAGAACCGCTCGGCCACAACGGCCGGCGAAAATATAACTGTACTTACAAAAAGATGAAGCACCATTATTACAGTCCTGCTGTGTTGATAGTTTTGCCACTTAGTTACACACTTACGGTCAATTTCACGTCCATATATCAGATATAGCTCCATATTACACTATTATGATGTGCACTCGTGAAATACACTATGTTTACATTGTATTGTATGTAAACATAGTGTATTTCACGAGTGCACATCATAATAGTGTAATATGGAGCTATATCTGATATATGAACGTGAAAATGACCATAAGTGTGTAACTAAGTGGCAAAACTATCAACACAGCATGACTGTAATAATGGTGCTTCATCTTTTTGTAAGTGCAGATATATTTTCGTCAAATGCTGCCTTACCACTTACAATTGACCCACTTGTATTTGTGTAGTCACCAGCAAATAATTTTTTGTATTTATACAGTGATCTCCAACAGTACAAACGTGTCAATGACTGTATTAACACCTGAAGATGGGCGCAAGCCCGAAACCGGTCGTGTGACGAATAAACAACCTTTCATTGTGACTGGTAGCGGATATTTTTCTACAACACCACTTTTTTTCGGTTGAAATCATTTCCATCAAAAATGTTTATTTGTTAATGTTCTTATTTATACGTAATGTAGTGTTTTTCCTTGACGAAGTATTATAAAACGTTAATTCTTTCTTGCGTAGAGGTATTCCGTCTCTCTTGTGAGAGGACGTTAGTGCTAAAATGCAACCACAGCATTATGTCACGAAAACAAAGTAAGCAGCTTAATAAAAATTAACGAGATAGAGAAGCGGCCTATTTCTATAACAGGAGTGAACTCGGCGGGGATGGGTTAACATTGGATGTTAGCAGAACGATGCCACAACATCGTGGGTCTGGGCATGCGCACTCCGCAGTGTACTCAGCCTGCAGCTCCGCATTCGGCACAGTCAATTGATCACTGACGTCACAGACCCTGTCGAGACCTGATAGGCGATTGATTCATCCGCAAGCACGTGACGGGCACCTCAACGAGCATTCTATTTACACTGGAAAGTTGCTCGTGTTTCGTTTTGGCTCACCGCCTGCACACGACACCTTCAACTTGGCGAGAACGGGTAGCGGCAGTGGAAGGACTGCAAGAAGCCATCTGCATAGCTGCAGCTGCCGTGGGAGGAACACAGACGTCGCCGCAGCCAAGAAATACTTGCGGTTGGTGAGGTGGTGGCCGAGACCGAGACGAATCGCTTGGACGCAGGGCGGCGGTGGCGCGCGGGCAGCAGCCACGCCGGCTGCCAGCAGCGAAAGTGATCACAACAAGAAGAGGACGAAGCGGCACCCCCGCTGACCAATATAGCGCGCAGCGGGCAGTAAATATCCCGCCAGCTAATTGCGATGGGAGCCCGTAATTACGGCGACCACACACCGCCAGCCGCCAGGCACCAGACACCACCGTCGCCTTTGTAGCGGCTGTGGCCGCCGGCCGCAGACTCATTCACCCATCTGGTCATAGCGAGCCATTGGCGGCTCAGACGAAATCTCATCCTTTTCCTGCCCAACACACCAACTCCGCAACTTGCCCAAAACTACCCTTAGCCTATCTGATTTGTGATTTTTCTCTCATGCACTCCCCACGGCAAATCAGTGAGACATGTGTAGGAGTATGGCGATGTTAAGCTGAAGAGAACTATTGAATTTCTATTACAAAATCTACGATAATTGCGTTATTACCTTAAATAGACTGTCAAATTGTCTGAAGGATAACGACATAAATTTGGCCGGGTGCGAGAAGGTCTCCGGAGGACTCACCAACTGAGGGTTCCGTACGGGCTTAATTACGTACCTGGACAGTTCATCAATTCCGGGTATCGAGGATGTTGACGGTTTTTGTCCGTTATCGACAGTAGAAGATAGCGGTCTCAGGGACTCCAAGAATTTCGAGACAGTTTTAACTTGAAGCCTGAAGTCAGATGACAAACGGAAAAAGGAAATTTTTTCGTGTGATATTATTACAAATTCACAATTTTTTTCCTTAACTTTTGCTGTGAAACTACTTCTTCCCAAACGTCATGATTGTAGACCAATGGGAAATATCCTGTTGGTCTTAATGAGTGAGTTTGCAAGTATCAAAATATGTGACATAGACAGTCGGATCTTTTGATGGCATTGGCTTAGAGCCTAATGCTTACTACACCGCCAAGTTACAGTAGACATTAGTACGGGTCATAAATTTCAACTTAATACGTCCATCAATTCCTGAGGATTAAGGGATCTTAACAGATGGACGGACAGACAGACAGAAAGACAGACAGACAGTCTAATAACAAATTAAAAAAATATTTGTGGATATAAGTACAAATTCACAAATTTCAAATTTTTTCCTTTACATGTACCGTTAAACTCTACTTCTTGCCTACATTCATGATTCTAGACAAATGGGAAGTATCCTACAGGTTTTGATGAGTGAGTTTGCAAGTATCACAACATGTGATATAAATGGCCGCATCTTTTGATTGCACTGGCTTAAAGACTGCATTCACTGTACTACCAAGTGAATACAGAGCTTAGTGTGTGACATAAATTTTAACTCGATATGTCTACCTGTTACTGAGAAGCGGTCTCAACAGACAGTCTGAATGCACAATGTTCGGATTCTTTCCTTTGGTGGTACTGCGAATCCTACCTTCTTGACAAGTTCCGTAATTCTAGGTCAATGGGAGGAATCTCTAGGTTTTTAATGAATGATTTTGCGAGTGTCAAAATATGTGTAATAAATGGACGTATCTTTCGATTGTATTGTCTTACACCCTTCAATTTTTAACGTCACCAAGGAACCGTAGACCTTAATCAGCATATATTGCAAAAGTGAGTGTACAATGTGCGTGGAGTGAAAATTCAGAAACGAGTTCAGGTACAATCAAGGGAGTTCTATGGTGTGGTTGCCCTCTGTCACCCATCCACGAAGAAGGTTCCCGTTTTAACCCGAAGGGCGTGTTTTGGAAGATATAAGTGCTGAGAAGTTTCACCCTCTAGGAATTTCTAGAACATTTCAGGACATTCGAGAGTATTCGAGAAAATTCCAGAGTTCGAGAGTTTTTATTCCGGAATGTTCTCGTTCCACAATGATCCACGATGTTCTGGAATGTTCTGGAGTAGTTTTGAACATTCCGGAAGATTCCTGAATGTTTGGGAACATCCTGGAACATCTCAGATCATTGTGGAACATTCCAGAATGTTTTTTAATGTTCTGGAACATTGCGGACCGTTCGAAGGCTTTTGGTATGTTCTGGAATCCGGCACTGGTGGGGCATCCCATTGGTTGTTGTTGTTGTTTTTGTGGTCTCCAGTCCAAAGACTGGTTTGATGTAGCTCTCCGTGCTACTCCATCCTGTGCAACCTTCTTCATCTCCGAGTAACTACTGCAACCTACTTGCTTCTGAATCTGCTTACTGCATTCATATTTTGGCCTCCGTCTGCTATTTTTACCCCTGACGCTTCTCTCCAGTACTAAATTGGTGATCCATTAATGCCCCAGAATGTGCCCTACCAATCGATCACTTCGTCTAGTCAGGTTGCGCCACAAATTTCTCTTTTCCCCTATTCTATACAGTACGTCCTCATTACTTGCGTGATCTACATATATAATCTTCAACATTCATCTGTAGCACCATATTCGAAAGCTCCCATTCTTTTGTTGTCTAAACTGTTTATCGTCCATGTTTCACATCCATATATGGCTACACTTCATACAAATACTTTCAGAAAGGACTACCTGACACTTAAATCTATACTCGATGTTAACAAATTTCCCTTTTTCTGAAAACGCATTTCTTGCCATTGACAGTCTATATTTTACGTCCACCCTACTTCTACCACCATCAGTCATTCTGCTTCTCGAATAATATAACTCATCTACTAGTTTAAATGTCTCATTTCCTAATATAATTCCCTCAACTTCTCCTGATTTAATTCGATTACATTCCATTAAGCTCGTTTTCAAAAAGTTCAAATCATGTGAATTCCTATGGGACCAAACTGCCGAGGTCATCGGTCCCTAGACTTACACACGACTTAAACTAACTTACGCTAGGGAGAACACACACCTATGGCCAAGGAAGGACTCGAACCTCCGGTGGAAGTGGCCGCCCGATTCGTGACATGGCGCCTCTAACCGCGCAGCCACCCCGCCCGACAACCTCGCTTTGCTTTTGTTGATGTTCATCTTATCCCCTCCTTTCAAGACACTGTCCATTGCATTCAATTGTTTGCTCCAGGTCTCGGACAGAATTACAATGTCATCAGGAAACCCCAAAATGTTTATTTCTTCTCCGTGGACTTCAATTTCTACTCCAAATTCTACTTTTGTTTCCTTTACTGCTTGCTCATTATACAGATTGAGTAACATCGGGGATAGGCTACAACCCTGTCTCACTCCCTTCGCAACCACTGCATCCCTTTCGTGCCTCTCGACTATTATAACTGCCATCTGGTCCCCGTAAAAAATATACTACTTGCCATTAAAATTGCTATACCACGAAGATGACGTGCTACAGACGCGAAATTCAACCGACAGGAAAAAGATGCTGTGCTATGCAAATGATTAGCTTTACAGAGCATTCACACAAGGTTGGCGCCGGTGGCGACACCTACAACGTGCTGATATGAGGAAAGTTTCCAACTGACTTCTCATACACAAACAGCAGTTGACCGGCGTTGCCTGGTGAAACGTTGTTGTGATGTCCAGTGAAGGAGGAGAAATGCGTACGATCACGTTTCCGACTTTGATAAAGGTCGGATTGTAGCCTACCGAGATTGCGGTTCATCGTATCGCGACATTGCTGCTTGCGTTGGTCGAGATCCAATGACTGTTAGCAGAATAAGGAATCAGTGGGTTCAGGAGGGTAATACGGAACGCCGTGCTGGATCCCAACGGCCTCGTATCACTAGCAGTCGAGATGACAGGCATCTTATCCGCGTGGCTGTAACAGATTGTGCAGCCACGTCTCGATCCCCGAGTCAACAGATGGGGACGTTTGCAAGACGACAACCATGTGCACCAACAGTTCAACGACATTTGCAGCAGCATGGACTGTCAGCTCGGAGACCATGGCTGCGGTTACTCTTGACGCTGCACCACAGACAGGAGCGCCTGCGATGGTATACTCAACGACGAGCCTAGGTTCACGAATGCAAAACGTCATTTTTTCGGATGAATTCAGGTTCTGTTTACAGCGTCATGATGGTCGCATCCGTGTTTGGTGACATCGCGCTGAACGAACATTGGAAGCGTGTATTCGTCATCGCCATACTGGCATATCGCCCGTCGTGATGGTATGGGGTGCCATTGGTTACACGTCTCTGTGACCTCTTGTTCTCACTGACTACACTTTGAACAGTGGACGTTACATTTCAGATGTATTACGACCCGTGGCTCTACACTTCATTCGATCCCTGCGCAACTCTACATTCCAGCAGAATAATGCACGACCGCATGTTGCAGGTCCTGTACGGGCCTTTCTGGATACAGAAATTGTTCGACTGCTGCCCTGGTCAGCACATTCTCCAGATCTCTCACCAACTGAAAACGTCTGGTCAATGGTGGCAGGGCAACTGGCTCGTCACAACACGCCAGTCACTACTCTTGATGAACTGTGGTATCGTGTTGAAGCTGCATGGGCAGCTGTACCTGTACGCGCCATCCAAGCTCTGTTTGACTCAATGCCTAGGCGTATCAAGGCCGTTATTATGGCCAGAGGTGGTTGTTCTGGGTACTGATTTCTCAGTATCTATACACCCCAAATGCGTGAAAATGTAATCACATGTCCGTTCTGGTATAATATATTTGTTCAATAAATACCCGTTTATAATCTGCATTTTATCTTGGTGTGGCAATTTTAATGGCCAGTAGTGTATAAATAACATTTCGCTCCCTGTATTTTACCCCTGCCACCTTTAGAACTTGAAAGAGAGTATTCCAGTCAACATTGTCTAAAACTTTCTTTAAACCTACAAATGCTATAAACGTAGGTTTATCTTTCCTTAACCTATCTTCTATGAGGTGTCGTAGTGTTAGCACCGAGCGAGGTGGCGCAGTGCCCAGCACACTGGATTCGCATTCGGGAGGACGACGGTTCAATGCCGCGTCCGGCCATCCTGATTTAGGTTTTCCGTGATTTCCCTAAACCGCTCCAGGCAAATGCCGGGATGGTTCCTTTGAAAGGGCACGGCCGACTTCCTTCCCCAATCCGATGAGACTGATGACCTCGCTGTCTGGTCTCCTCCCCCAAACAACCCAACTCCCCGTAGTGTTAGTATTGGCTCGCGTGTACGTAAAATTCCACGGAATCCAAACTGATCTTCCCCGAGATCAGCTTCTATTAGTTTTTCCATTCGTCTGTAAAGAATACATGTTAGTATTTTGCAACCGTGACTTATTAAAGTGGTAGGGGTATGTAACGCTAGACGCGTCGTGGGTTTTATTTCAGTTTTCTTTCCTATTTTTTTTTTCAGTGACGAAAGAAGGAAGTGAGAAAGTAGTCCAGTGAGTGAATAAATAGAAACAGTGAAGTGTTAGTAGTCGAAGTGATACAGTGAATATAAATCGAAAATAAAGTGTGAAAAGTGTGTAAAGTATACTTAAGATATTTGTTAGTAAAAAGTTGATTTGATTTAGATTTTAGACAACGCCCAAACATAAAAGAGGAGGAGATCTTGCAGCCCGAAGCAAAACTGCGAAAACGAGAAGAACGGCGAAGAGGGCAAAGCACTTTTAAGTTCCCAACGAACGAGAATGAGCACTGTGAGAAGTAGAGAAACAAAATAACAACAAAATGGACGGATCGAAGAATCAAGAATTGCGACACAGTTTTATACTGAAAGACTGCGAACCCAAGCCAGCCATGAAATTATCGCCCTACGACAAGCGGGACGAGGACAAGTAAACAGTACAATCTATCAAACAAAGCATTCCACTACGACCCGACGAAGGACTATAACAAACGCAAACATGTCATAATCAGAAAAATGATTAACATCTGCCAATTTTACAAATCGAAAAAAATCAGTGGAAGAACACCAGCAGCCGGCCGGTGTGGCCGTGGGGTTCTAGGCGCTTCAGTCTGGAACCGCGTGACCGCTAAGGTCGCAGGTTCGAAGCCTGCCTCGGGCATGGATGTGTGTGATGTCCTTCGGTTAGTTAGGTTTAAGTACTTCTAAGTTCTAGGGGACTGATGACCACAGACGTTAAGTCCCATAGTGCTCAGAGCCATTTGAACCATTTTTTTTAACACCAGCAATCTGTTGCACGGATGGAACAACTGGAAGCACCTCCGCAGAAATTTTTACGTTACATAACCGGTGGAACCCCAGAATAGAAACACTTTCTTCCAAATATAAAAGCGTACAATGCCTGCTTCCAAATGACTTCTTTTGGTGTCACTTCGGTCAACACTAACAGAGATGTAATCGATAATGTTTTTTTTTTTTCAGTTCAAGGACAAACCCATCACAACATGGGACCATTACCACCACTACACAATGACGACCATGAATTTCTCCAAATATATTTAATCGGAAAGGAAGAAACAGAAATTGATCACTGGTGCACAGATATTCGTGGAATGAGACGAGAAGTAGCCCAAGTTGTATAGCGGATCTTACAAAAATACACTCAACACATTTTCAAATCAGCACTAGACCGAATGATTTTTGCTGATTATAAGGCTGTAACTCGAACCGACAAGAGACTACTTGGAGAACATAAATGTCGATTTAATGCACGTCAGACAGTTGAAGTCACCATCGAAACTGTGGACAATGAAAACATAGGTCCTGACAATTTTACAACGAAGATGAGAAGGACTACAATACATTGCAGAAACACGCTGTTCATATGATGCCCTCCAATATCCATTAATATTTCTGCGTGGGAAAGACGGATATCATTTTAATGTGAAACAAAACAGGAATGAGAACTTTCGAATGCATTTGTCGTTCTCCATTGTACAGAGGACTCACCTCTACAACGAGAGAACGAAGCACTTTCCTCATCAATATAATTTTCAATCAGCTAGACAGCGAAGTACACGAGCAGTGAATTTTCTGCAATGCTGTTATTGTTGCGAAGATTGTTTCGACTTCGCTGCAGAGCTTTCGCGGAAAGCCCTTATACCTTTTCCATACAGCCACAAACTCTCCCCGTGCAGTTTCCGTATTTTTGGAGCCATGAAGAAAGACATACGAGGCCGTTAATTTGCTTCAGACGAAAAGGCGCACGGCTGGATAAAATCATGAACCCGAAGAAACCGCAAAAAATTTTCCATGTAGGACCGCCTTGCCTGAAAGTTCACTTACTGTTCTCCACCTGCCACGTTTTTATTCGACTTCCTCTTATAGATCCAACATATTTTCATCATTAGTGGGGTTATAAACATTATATGTGGAGTCATGCGGTAAAGTCCATTTAAGTTTCTTGACTTTCATGTGTAACACTGGTGGTTAATCGGAATATTAATATACCATTCTCTAACCTAAAAACGTGTTCTATGAATATCACAGTGTAATGATTTTTTTAGCAGTTTACTTAATGACATCGAAAGTAAAAGAGTTATTACTAGAAGGCTTGTAGAAAGCGTCTTTCAGTATTGGCCATTGTCTTTTCTGTAATAATAAGGTTGTTAATGATCAACTGCGCTGATACTTATGGAAATATATTAGAACACAAAAGCATGGAAACTTATCACTACTATTTCAGCTCAGTTCACCAACGTTTGACTCATTGTTTTACAGAGATGACAAATAAAGTGCAAAATATTCTTCTGAGCGACACATCCAGCATGTGTCCACATTCTACACTTGGTAAATAGTACCTAATCTTCTTCAAATGACTCCAAACGTATAAATGGAAATAATGTAACACTGCAGAATGAGATTTTCACTCTGCAGGGGAGTGTGCGCTGAGATGAAATTTCTACATCTACATCTACATTTATACTCTGCAAGCCACCCAACGGTGTGTGGCGGAGGGCACTTCACGTCCCACTGTCATTACCTCCCTTTCCTATTCCAGTCGCGTATGGTTCGCGGGAAGAACGACTGTCTGAAAGCCTCCGTGCGCCCTCTAATCTCCCTAATTTTACATTCGTGATCTCCTCGGGAGGTATAAGTAGGGGAAAGCAATATATTCGATACCTCATCCAGAAACGCAACCTCTCGAAACCTGGCGAGCATGCTACACCGCGATGCAGAGCGCCTCTCTTGCAGAGTCTGCCACTTGAGTTTGCTAAACATCTCCGTAACGCTATCACGGTTACCAAATAACCCTGTGACGATACGAGCCGCTCTTCTTTGGATCTTCTCTATCTCCTCCGTCAACCCGATCTGGTACGGATCCCACACTGATGAGCAATACTCAAGTATAGGTCGAACGAGTGTTTTGTAAGCCACCTCCTTTGTTGATGGACTACATTTTCTAAGGACTCTCCCAATGAATCTCAACCTGTTACCCGCCTTACCAACGATTAATTTTATATGATCGTTCCACTTCAAATCGTTCCACACGCATACTCCCAGATATTTTACAGAAGTAACTGCTACCAGTGTTTGTTCCGCTATCAAATAATCATACAATAAAGGATCCTTCTTTCTATGTATGCGCAATACATTACATTTGTCTTTGTTAAGGGTCAGTTGCCACTCCCTGCACCAAGTGTCTATCCGCTGCAGATCTTCCTGCATTTCGCTACAGTTTTCTAATGCTGCAACTTCTCTGTATACTACAGCATCATCCGCGAAAAGCCGCATGGGACTTCCGACACTATCTACTAGGTCCTTTTATATATTGTGAAAAGCAATGGGCCCATAACACTCCCCTGTGGAGCGCCAGAGGTTACTTTAAAGTCTGTAGACGTCTCTCCATTGATAACAACATGCTGTGTTCTGTTTGCTAAAAACTCTTCAATCCAGCCACACAGCTGGTCTGATATTCCGTAGGCTCTTACTTTATCAGGCGACAGTGCGGAACTGTATCGAAAAGCCTTCCGGAAGTCAAGAAAAATAGCATCTACCTGGGAGCCTGTATCTAATATTTTCTGAGTCTCATGAACAAATAAAGCGAGTTGGGTCTCACACGATCGCTGTTTCCGGAATCCATGTTGATTCCTACATAGTAGATTCTGGGTTTCCAAAAACGACATGATACTCGAGCAAAAAACATGTTCTAAAATTCTACAACAGATCGACGGCAGAGATATAGGTCTATAGTTTTGCGCATCTGCTTGACGACCCTTCTTGAAGACTGGGACTACCTGTGCTCTTTTCCAATCATTTGGAACCTTCCGTTCCTCTAGAGACTTGCGGTACACGGCTGTTGGAAGGGGGGCAAGTTCTTTCGCGTACTCTGTGTAGAATCGAATTGGTATCCCGTCAGGTCCAGTGGACTTTCCTCTGTTGACTGATTCCAGTTGCTTTTCTATTCCCTGGACACTTATTTCGATGTCAGCCATTTTTTCGTTCGTGCGAGGATTTAGAGAAGGAATTGCAGTGCGGTCTTCCTCTGTGAAACAGCTTTGGAAAAAGGTGTTTAGTATTTCAGCTTTACGCGTGTCATCCTCTGTTTCAATGCCATCATCATCCCGGAGTGTCTGGATATCCTGTTTCGAGCCACTTACTGATTTAACGTACGACCAGAACTTCCTAGGATTTTCTGTCAAGTCGGTACATAGAATTTTACTTTCGAATTCACTGAACGCTTCACGTATAGCCCTCCTTACGCTAACTTTGACATCGTTTAGCTTCTGTTTGTCTGAGAGGTTTTGGCTGCGTTTAAACTTAGAGTGAAGCTCTCTTTGCTTTCGCAGTAGTTTCCTTTGTTGTTGTACCACGGTGGGTTTTTCCCGTCCATCACAGTTTTACTCGGCACGTACCTGTCTAAAACGGATTTCACGATTGCCTTGAACTTTTTCCATAAACACTCAACATTTTCAGTGTCGGAACAGAAATCCTGGCAGATTAAAACTATGTGCAGGACCGAGACTCGAACTCGGGACCTTTGCCATTCACGGGCAAGTGCTCTACCAACTGAGCAACCCAAGCACCACTCACGCCCCGTCCTCACAGCTTTACTTTTGCCAGCACCTCGTCTTCTACCTTCCAAACTTTACAGAAGCTCTCCTGCGAACCTTGCAGTACTAGAACTCCTGGAAGAAAGGATATTGCGGAGACATGGCTTAGCCACAGCCTGGGGGATGTTTCGAGAATAAGATTTTCATTCTGCAGCGGAGTATGCGCTGATATGAAACTTCCTGGCAGATTAAAACTGTGTGCCCAGGCTGTGGCTAAGCCATGTCTCCGCAATATCGTTTCTTTCTAGAGTGCTAGTTCTGCAAGGTTCGCAGGAGAGCTTCTGTAAAGTTTGGAAGGTAGGAGACGAGGTAATGGCAGAAGTATAGCTGTGAGGAGAGGGCGTGAGTCGTGCGTGGGTAGCTCAGTTGGTAGAGCACTTGCCCGCGACAGGTAAAGGTCACGAGATCGAGTCTCGGTCCGCCACACACTGTTTTAATCTGCCAGGAAGTTTCAATATAACACTGTTCACTCTCTTCTATTGACCCAATATTACCAATAAATTCCATTTGTATTCGGTGCTTCATAATTCCTTTTCCATTGCCACCTTTTTCGGTTTTTATTTTTTAATACCCCAGCTTTCTTCAACTTCGTCTGCTTTTAATCGTTTCTCTTCAGTGGCGAGCTTTTTCTTTCTAATCGTTGTAAAGCTTCGACTGCCTCCCTTGCGGTCATTTTGTTGTATGTAACATTGCTCAGAGTCCTTTTCTTTCATTTTCCTCTTACTTTCTTCTCATCTCCCACCATTTCAATTGGGAAAAAAGTAAGAATGAAATATAATAAAAACCATTTGTTGTTGTTGTTGTTGTGGTCTTCAGTCCGGAGACTGGTTTGATGCAACTCTCCGTGCTACTCTATCCTGTGCAAGCTTCTTCACCTCCCAGTACGTACTGCAGCCTACATCCTTCTGAATCTGCTTAGTGTATTCATCTCTTGGTCTCCCTCTACGATTTTTACCCTCCACTCTGCCCTCCGATACTAAACTGGTGATCCCTTGATGCCTCAGAACATGTCCTACCAACCGATCCCTTCTTCTAGTCAAGTTGTGCCACATATTCCTCTTCTCCCCAATTCTATTCAGTACCTCCTCATTAGTTATATGATCTATCTATCTAATCTTCAGCATTGTTCTGTAGCACCACATTTCGATAGCTTCTATTCTCTTCTTGTCCAAACTATTTATCGTCCATGTTTCACTTCCATACATGGCTACACTCCATACAAAGACTTTCAGAAACGACTTCCTGACACTTAAATCTATACTTGATGTTAACAAATTTCTCTTCTTCAGAAACGCTTTCCTTGCCATTGCCAGTCTGCATTTTATATCCTCTCTACTTCGACCGTCATCAGCTATTTTGCTCCCCAAATAGCAAAACTCATTTACTACTTTAAGTGTCTCATTTCCTAATCTAATTCCCTCAGCATCACCCGACTTAATTCGACTACATTCCATTATCCTCCTTTTGCTTTTCTTGATGTTCACCTTATATCCTCCTCTCAAGACACTGTCCATTCCGTTCAACTGCTCTTCCAAGTCCTTTGCTGTCACTGACAGAATTACAATGTCATCGGCGAACCTTAAAGTTTTTATTTTTTCTCCATGGATTTTAATACCTACTCCGAATTTTTCTTCTGTTCTTTTACTGCTTGCCCAATATACAGATTGAACAACATCGGGGAGAGGCTACAACCCTGTCTCACTCCCTTCCCAACCACTGCTTCCCTTTCATGCCCCTCGACTCTTATAACTGCCATCTGGTTTCTGTACAAATTGTAAATAGCCTTTCGCTCCCTGTATTTTACACCTGCCACCTACAGAGTTTGAAAGAGAGTATTCCAGTCAACATTGTCAAAAGCTTTCTCTAAGTCTACAAATGCTAGAAACGTAGGTTTGCCTTTTCTTAATCTAGCTTCTAAAATAAGTCGTAGGGTCAGTATTGCCTCACGTGTTCCCATATTTCTATGGAATCCAAACTGATCTTCCCCGAGGTCGGCTTCTACCAGTTTTTCCATTCGTCTGTAAAGAATTCGCGTTAGTATTTTGCAGGCGCGACTTATTAAACTGATAGTTCGGTAATTTTCACATCTGTCAACGCCTGCTTTCTTTGGGATTGGAATTGTTATATTCTTCTTGAAGTCTGAGAGTATTTCGCCTGTCTCATACATTTTGCTCACCAGATGGTAGAGTTTTGTCAGGACTGGCTCTCCTAAGGCTGTCAGTAGTTCTAATGGAATGTTGTCTACTCCCGGGTCCTTGTTTCGACTTAGGTCTTTCAGTGCTCTATCGAACTCTTCACGCAGTATCGTATCTCCCTTTTCATCTTCATCTACATCCTCTTCCATTTCTATAACATTGCCCTCAAGTACATCGCCCTTGTATAGACCTTCTATATACTCCTTCCACCTTTCTGCTTTCCCTTCTTTGCTTAGAACTGGGTTTCTATCTGAGCTCTTGATATTCATACAAGTGGTTCTCTTTTCTCCAAAGGTCTCTTTAATTTTCCTGTAGGCAGTATCTATATTACCTCATTATATTGTCGCATAGTTAAATTGTCTTCCAGTGATAGCAATGTGATTGAATAATCGTTTTCTTGCCACTTCCCGCAACGATTTTAGAAATTCTGATTGAAAGTTATGTATCCATTTTGCCTTATTTGATCTTAAATCTTCCAAAGTTCTTTTAAATTCAGATTCTGAGTCTGTATCATTACCTCTTCTATATCTACTCCTGATTCTTCTTGCATCACGTCATCAGACAAGTCTTCCCTCATAGACGTCTTCAACGGAAAATTTCGAAATTTGTGATAAGTTCTTATGGGACCAAACTGCTAAGATCATCGGTCCCTAAGCTTACAGACTACTTAATCTTACTTACACTAAGGACGACACACACACCCATGCCTGAGGGACGACTCGAACCTCCGACGAGGGAATCCGCGGTCTTCAATGCACTCTTCCCACATAACTGGTCTCTCCTCTGCATTTTACAGCGGAATTACCCTTGCTTTTAATTCCGCCAAAGGTTTTTGGCTCTGCTATATGCTGAGACCTTCAGACAATCATTTCTTTTTCAATTTATTCACTTTTTCATGTATCAAATGGTTCAAATGGCTCTGAGCACTATGGGACTCAACTGCTGAGGTCATTAGTCCCCTAGAACTTAGAACTAGTTAAACCTAACTAACCTAAGGACATCACAAACATCCATGCCCGAGGCAGGATTCGAACCTGCGACCGTAGCGGTCTTGCGGTTCCAGACTGCAGCGCCTTTAGCCGCACGGCCACTTCGGCCGGCTTTTCATGTATCCATTTCACTCTGCCTTCCCTGCACTTACTTATTACTTTATTTCTAAGTGACTTGTATTTCTGTATTCCTGAATTTTCCTAAACGTAACCTTACTTCCTTCTTTTGTATATCCACTGAAGCATTTCTTGTGTTCCTGATGGTTCTGTCGCAGTTACCATCCTTGTACCTAAGTTTTTCTTTCCAACCTACGTGGCTGCCGTTTCTAGAGATGTTCGTTCCTCTTGAACTGAACTGCCTGCTGACCTATTCCTTATCACAGGAACTATAGCCCCAGAGAGCTTCAAGCCTATCTGTTCATTTCCTAATATTTCCGTATACCATATCCAAGAACATTGTTTCTTCCTGATTAATCTCTTAAACTTCAAGCCTACTCATCATCATTAGCAAATCGTGATCTGAGTCTGTATCTGCTCCTGAGTGCGCATTACAACCCAGTACCTGACTTCAGAATGTCTCCTTAATTATGATGAAATCTAACTAAAACCTTCCTATATCTTCCGGCATTTTAGAAGTGTACCTCCTCTTCTTGTGGTTCCTAAACAGAGCATTTGCTTCTACCATCTGAAATTTACTTCAGAACTCAATTAGTTTTACTCCTCTCTTATTCCTACTACCGAGCCCATATCCTTCGGCAATCCTTTCTTCTATTCCATCTCCTACAGGCGCATTCAAATTCCCCATTACTAGCCGGCCGTTGTGGCCGAGCGGTTCTAGGCGCTTCAGTCCGGAACCGCACTGCTGCTACGGTCGCTGTTTCGAATCCTGTTTCGGGCATGGATGTGTGTGATGTCCTTAAGTTAGTTAGGTTTAATTAGTTCTAAGTCTAGGGGACTGATGACCTCAGATGTTAAGTCCCGTAGTGCTTAGAGCCATATGAGCCATTCCGCCATTACTAGATTTTCATCTCCCTTTACGTACTAAATTTCTCCTTCAATATCCTTATATGTTTCCTTTATCTATTTATCTTCATCCGCAGATCGTGGTCGTGCGGTAGCGTTCTCGCTTCCCACGCCAGGGTTCCCGGGTTCGATTCCCGGAGGGGTCAGGGATTTTCTCTGCCTCGTGATGACCGGGTGTTGCGTGCTGTCCTTAGGTTAGTTAGGTTTAAGTAGTTCTAGGGGACTGATGACCATAGATGTTAAGTCCCATTGTGCTCAGAGCCATTTTCTTTCTTGATCTTCTCTTCGCGAAGTCAGCAGGTGTACCTGTATTGTTGTTGTTGGTGTTGGTTTGCTGTCGATTCTGATGGCATCTACCATTTCAATGAACTGTTCACAGTAACTCACTACCAAAATACTTCAAACTGATCGCAATCTTTCAGCAAGTAGATGAAATTGGCCCTATCCATAAAAATTAACTAGGTATCGGTGAAGTTTAGTTGTGGGCCGGTGTGGCCGAGCGGTTAAAGGCGCTTCAGTCTGGAACCGCACGACCGCTACGGTCGCAGGTTCGAATCCTGCCTCGGGCATGGATGTGTGTGATGTCCTTAAGTTAGTTAGGTTTAAGTAGTTCTAAGTTCTAGGGGACTGATGACCACAGCAGTTGAGTCCCATAGTGCTCAGAGCCATTTGAACCATTTTTGAACAGGCTTCGTGAACTGCGCCGAAAATTTGGCCATTTCGACAGCGACGTCCATCATGGAAGACTGTGGCCCATTTGAAATTTGATCTGATGATATAATCTCTTGTACATAACGCCCATTACACCTGTAATATCAACGAATTTTGCGGAATAATCTAATATATTCCTTGGTTTTCCCGAAAACTGAATTGCTCATTAACTTATAACTTTTTTTTCGGAATCAAACGCCGCGAGGGCCCTGTATTCCATGTTATCAATGCACCCATTCAACCAGTAACGCTGGTTGAAGGCGATTCCTGGGGTTTTAAGATGCACCCTAACGTCATTAAATGAATCTGGAAGATCGTCTTTGGATGACTCCACAACCACAAATGAGAAAAGAAACAAAATAAACGAAAACAGCGTATCACAGTGACAGACTAACTGAGCTGTCGGACTCAAAAGCAGTTGATTTGCTTTTGATAGAAATGTGGTTCAAACACCAATTCGGCGGATCATAATTAGTTTTTCGAGATTTCCTTAAATCAGTTAAGACTGATTCCGAGAAGGTTGTTATGGGAACGTGAATTCAAATGTGGCTACCTTAACCTTGTTCAGCATGAATTTGTCCGTTCTTAATGACCCCGTCCTCGATCGAACGTTGAACCCTTTTTTTTTTTTTTCCTTTCCTTAGCGCAGAGATATGTATCAGGGCACGTGGCGCCTCGGAAAGAGTATCAATAAATCTGGATGTTACGACCCGTTTTGGGATCATTAATCAGGCATATTTTATTAGGCTGTAGCGCCAAGCACGTGGATATTTCCATCGGTGTCTGCTAACCTAAGCACACTCAATTAGGCAGTGTCGCTGTGAAAAATGGATTCTTGCAAGTATTGCCCCTACAAACTATCCCTCCAACATCATACTGCTTCTACCTTCCATGCCTTCAGTGTCGAAAAGTATTACTGCTGGGATGTAATTTATATTGATAAATGCAAATGTATTTACAAATTCAGAGATCTGCAGTTCAATCGACTTACGTTCTCTTTATACTGTCTAGACACTGTAGATACATTTTCTTCTGTCCAACTGACGTCTCACGTAGCCTGTGGAGTTGCTGCAGTATATGGACCTAATTGTGTTATATTTTTAAACTCGTGCAAACAGTCTTGATAGAGGGGACTATTTTATGCACTTACTTCTAGTTGTTTGCGTGGTCATCCACTGCAGCAAGCACAGAAACATTTGTTTTGTAAATAAAAAACTTCTTCTCTTGCTGTGCTGTATTTTGTTCTTCCAGACGCGTTTCGCCTTTTTTTCACGTTAAGGAACCAGCAGTGAGGACTTTAATGACACAGTTATGATACATTTTTGTTTTGGTATGTATTACTCGTAGATTATAAAACAATACACTTCTTGCTTTTTTTGTAAATAAGCGACTACTCAGTTTATCGCGTTCTTACTTGGCATCTGCGTTTCTTTCATCTGGTCACATGCTGGAGGTCGCATTACCGCTCTGTCTACGAAACAAACCATGTTTTTCTGTTTCGAGCATTTGGGAGAAGAAAAATGTTGGATGGCTGCCAGGTTTCCCAGTTCACTGGTGTAGCATACATGGTTGCCAGGTCATTTGTGCTAGGTTTAGAATTCTGTCCCAAATTTAAAATGGTCACATACTCAAAAACTTAACTTAATTTTCCCAGGTAAGCTATGAAGCTCACTTGTGCTGTGTACGTGTAATAGGCTAGGACAGGAACAACTGCGTCTTTATCTCAACAAGTGATGCACCGGAACGGCCTCTTCCATGCTGCCCCCACCAGCCTTGTGCTACCACCACCGCTGCCTTCGCCCCCATCCATGATGCAGAGGGTCTGCGTCTGTCACTGTCTAACACTGCTCCGTAGGGCCGGGCCACATTACAACAGCTGCTGGCAGGGTAGGCAAAATGCGGCCATCCACATGACTGCGCGACAGTGAAGAACAAATTTCGTTAGCAATGAGTGACTGAAGAGTTAACATCACCACCATGAAGCGTTCTGCACTAAAACCAGACTGACCATGAATTCCACAGGGCTGGGATTTTTAAAAACCCACAACAGTGGCAGTGTAGTGGAATCCCCAACAGAGGGGTTCCCGCTGTGCAAGAGATCAGTGGCAAATGCAGACATGTTTGCTCTAAATACTTTCACTCCTATAGCGTTATTAGGCAGTCACAAGATTAGTGCAGGCTATTTCCTACGAACATTTTTCCAGTGAAACATAATCCAATCGCGTGCAGGAGAAGACCCCTATATATTTCATTTTGCTAGTTTACTGTACAGCACGCGTTCGAGCCGAAGTTTGAGTTCGCAGATATACAGGGTGTTACAAAAAGGTACGGCGAAACTTTCAGGAAACATTCCTCACACACAAATAAAGAAAAGATGTTATGTGAACATGTGTCCGGAAACGCTTAATTTCCATGTTAGAGCTCATTTTAGTTTCGTCAGTATGTACTGTACTTCCTCGATTCACCGCCAGTTGGCCCAGTTGAATGAAGGTAATGCTGACTTCGGTGCTTGTGTTGACATGCGACTCATTGCTCTACAGTACTAGCATCAAGCACATCAGTACGTAGCATCAACAGGTTAGTGTTCATCACGAACGTGGTTTTGCAGTCGGTGCAATGTTTACAAATTCGAAGTTGGCAGATGCCCATTTGATGTATGGATTAGCACGGGGCAATAGCCGTGGCGCGGTACGTTTGTATCGAGACCGATTTCCAGAACGAAGGTGTCCCGACAGGAAGACGTTCGAAGCAATTGATCGGCGTCTTAGGGAGCACGGAACATTCCAGCCTATGACCTAGAACGACGAGGACACCTGCAATGGACGAGGCAATTCTTCGTGCAGTTGACGATAACCCTAATGTCAGCGTCAGAGAAGTTGCTGCTGTACAAGGTAACGTTGACCACGTCACTGTATGGAGAGTGCTACGGGAGAACCAGCTGTTTCCGTACCATGTACAGCGTGTGCAGGCACTATCAGTAGCTGATTGCCCTCCACGGGTACACTTCTGCGAATGGTTCATCCAATAATGTGTCAATCCTCATTTCAGTGCAAATGTTCTCTTTACGGATGAGGCTTCATACTAACGTGATCAAATAGTAAATTTTCACAATCAACATGTGTGGGCTGACGAGAATCCGCACGCAATTGTGCAATCACGTCATCAACACAGATTTTCTGTGAACGTTTGGGCAGGCATTGTTGGTGATGTGATTGGGCACCATGTTCTTCCACCTACGATGAATGGAGCACGTTATCATGATTTCATACGGGATATTCTACCTGTGCTGCTAGAACATGTGCCTTTACAAGCACGACACAACATGTGGTTCATGCACGGTGGAGCTCCTGCACATTTCAGTCGAAGTGTTCGTACGCTTCTCAACAAAAGATTCGGTGACCGATGGATTGGTAGAGGCGGACCAATTGCATGGCCTCCACGCTCTCCTGACCTCAACCCTCTTGACTTTCATTTATGGGGGCATTTGAAAGCTCTTGTCTACGCAACCCCGGTACCAAATGTAGAGACTCTTCGTGCTCGTATTGTGGACGGCTGTGATACAATACGCCATTCTCCAGGGCTGCATCAGCACATCAGGGATTCCATGCGACGGAGGATGGGTGCATGTATCCTCGCTAACGGAGGACATTTTGAACATTTCCTATAACAAAGTGTTTGAAGTCACGCTGGTACGTTCCGTTGCTGTGTGTTTCCATTCCATGAGTAATGTGATTTGAAGAGAAGTAATAAAATGAGCTCTAACATGGAAAGTAAGCGTTTCCGGACACATGTCCACGTAACATATTTTCTTTCTTTGTGTGTGAGGAATGTTTCCTGAAAGTTTGGCCGTACCTTTTTGTAACACCCTGTATATGTATAACTTTTATGAAATTTTATTAACCAGTTTAACAGAACTGTCATGGTGAACACCGAAATCCATTGAAGAAATAGTAGCTGTGTTTGATAAACGTTGCACGTTAGTACACCGTAATACTTAAGAGTTTAGCGTACAAGATGTAAACATAGAATTGTGTATTATATGGGCATGTACCTGGTGGTTATAATTAAACTGACAGTATTCTGAGTGCTGCAAAGGGGGCTGTATGCTTCGTTGGGTACTGGAACGTCATAGGAATGTTCAGTAATTGATGCACTCGTGGAGTGAAAAAGAAAAAGAAAACAATAGTGCCACTTTCCTCCACCAGACGAAAATATGGCGCTGTAAGTAGTCACAATGTGAAATGTTCCCCGTTTTGAAGTCAGGGTCTGTTTCTTGCGTATTGATTTCTTTTGTGAAGTGGCTTGGTCTTCAGGGTTAGAAAGGTTGAAGTTCTCCATACGAAATGCACAGCTGGCAAAGGTGTATTGCCAAGACGGCAGCAATAACAGCGCTGCATTGCGGGAATATCGCCAAAAGGAGCAGCTATGAAGAGGCTTCGTGTGAATAAATGGGCTGAAGAACATGACCAAGAAAACTGATGAAACGGGTTAATTACGTGGTGCGGTAGGGAGAGATGGAGGCGGTCCATTCCCACGACAGTTGTTAATGAAGTTGCTGTAGCTATAGTCGAACATGCAGCAAATGCTTCAAATTCCGCTGCCAGTGCTCAACCTGTAGATGGGAGTTGTCTGTATCCTGGCCAAGAGTTCAAAAGATTTTGCGGCGCATTTTACACCTGTATCCTTACAACATTTAGAATGTGCGCCAAATGAAGCCCCAAGACATGCTACAGTGCCTTCGTTTTTGACACTCTTTGAAATGAATGACATGTGTTTGGGAAATTTTCTTTGGATACCCAAGGTACATTTTATTCTGCCTGGTACCATAAATGCAGAGAACTGTCGCATATGGGGTTCTGCTCCGCCACATGTTGTGATGGAACACCCACAGCACTCAGTTTATGTGACGGTGTGGTGTGGCTTCACAAGCTCCTTCATTCTCGGTCCATTTTTCTTCAAGAAGATGACACCTCTTGAGCGATTTAGATGTACAGTGACATATGCACGTTATAAGGACCTCCTTGTGCAACACGTAATTCCAGCGTTACAAGAAAGCAACTGTGCTTCTATCACTGTTTTCATGCAAGAAGGGGCGACACCACATGTCGCTTGCAAGGTGAAAGATTTACTTCAAGAAACCTTTGGTAATGACCCAAACATCTCTAGGCAATTTCAAGATGTGTGGCTTTTCAGATTTCCAGACCTAAATCCATGTGACTTCTGGTTGTGGAGACATCTGAAATATCATGTCTATCAGGGATGTATCCGGTCTCTTCCTGATCTGAAAGATAGCTTATGACATCACATCACTCTGATTATAACGACTTGTTGCGAGCAACTGTCGATCATGCTGCGTTACGGATGATGCAGCATGTTGATTAATCGGGAAATCATATTGAATACACATTGTAACTTGTGACCATATCCTAATAAATGTGCCAGTACCATCGATATCATTTGATCTTTCTAACCCTTTTCTGCACCCACACCACATCTTGACGGCTTACAGTGCCATGTTTTTACCTGGTGGCAGAAAGTGGAACTTTTCTTTCAGCGTACTCCGCGAGCGCACCGATTAATGAATACACCTACGATATTTCAGCATCCAACAATGTATGCAGCCCGCACAGCTGAACTCAGAACACTGACAGTTTAGTTATAACCATCAGGTACATATACCCAACTATATGCAAGGGCTTACAAAAAATAAATAAAATGATTTAGCACAAACATGTGTGATAATGTGGTCAAATACTGTAGTGTTCACTGTGAGAGGGAAACTAAACATTCTCTTCACAAAGGCTTTGTTGTAACTGAATGACCTGACAATACTGCAGAAAAACAAAAGAAAAACAATGGTTCACTACTGCCTGACAGTATACAATCGATAACTGTAGTTCCATCAGGTTATTGTAAGAACACACGTCCTTTAAGTCCCCGCTAATTCACCCAGATGGAATTCGCTTTGAATGTATATACTGATTTTCAAAAGCACTGTTCCAGCCCAAATACCAATTACTCCAAGGAATATTTTCACGTACTGATGATATTAAACAAAAGACTGTCAAAAAAAGTGGTAATGTTCTACCACCTAAAGCAGTAAACCCCAATATTTATATTTGATGTTGTTGCAGTGGAAAATGAAACAAAAATATGGAAATACTTCTGATTTATCTGATATAAGAATATCCCTGTCTTTTATATGAGTCAGACGCATTCCAGGATTTCAGAGCCGTTGATAAAGGATAATGCAAACCTTACTATCACTTTAAAACAAGATAATATGAATTTAAAACACATATATCAACGACATGTAGGAACTGACATGACATTTGAGAAATTAACAATCGATCGATGTCGATCTCTTTCCCCAATGTTTTGGTCCCGAATTAGTAGTACACGTGCCCTCCAGATAAGAATCTGTCGAGAGGCGGTCTACAGACCAAATCGGGACTCGTCATGAAAAGAACATTGACCCACCGTTCGACCATCCAGGTGGCAAGTTGACGCCTCCACTCTAGACGTTCCCTTATGTCAAGACATGCCAGAAGTAAACAGACAGCAGATCTCCAACAATAAAGGCCACTTTGCCTTCTGTACACCGTTTGCCTCGATGCAACAAAAAATGGTTCAAATGGCTCTGAGCACTATGGGACTAAACATCTGAGGTCATCATTCACCTAGAACTTAGAACTACTTAAACCTAACTAACCTAAGGACATCACACACACCCATGCCCGAGGCAGGATTCGAACCTGCGACCGTAGCAGTCGTGCAATTCCGGACTGAAGCGCCTAGAACTACTCGTCCACAACGGCCGGTAATTCTTCCTAAACATGAGATGTATGCAATAGGGATATCACTTCGGTTTTTATTGTATAAGTTAAATAACCCATTAACTTCTACGACACTATTCTCTCTGCCGTAGAGAGGTGCCCAACAAAAAGGCAACGGCAGCAAACCCCTGCCACAGCTAACGGAAATAGCGCAAAGATCTTATATATAGCTGTTCCTCGTTTTCATTTCACAAGATTTAAAAATATTAAACTCCCAAAGTCATCAGCTGCTTTTTTAAAAATAAAGCATTTAATTTCACGTTGTTGTTGTCGTTACCCGAAGGGGATCGCAACATGCTTACGTGAATCCCTCAGTCAAATAGAAAGCGATGTGGCTTTTCAGGTCTACCGACTCTTTGGCATGCGAGCAGCTTCATGCAAGGGAATAAGTGGGACACAAGGTCTAGCTGAGGTTGATCAGGTCTCTATCGTGGGAGACAGTGCAGAAAGACCTGGGTATCAGGCTACGAAGGCTGAAATAAGGAAACTAGCTTCTGATTTGGTACCTTGGTCTGATTTTACTACTTCTTCCCGAGTTTACACTAATACATCGAGGAGCACAAGCATTGGATCATAATTTCAATGAGTGTAAAACATCGATGAGGCTTACTGCATACTCAAATTACTAGAACATATAGCATGCCTAGTCCATCACTTTGATTCGAATCATGAAAAGGAGCTAGTTTCTTATTGCTCATATCGAACCTTCAGGGCCGGCCTCTGTGGCCGATCGGTTCTAGGCGCTTCAGTCCGGAACCGCGTTGCTGCTACGGTCGCAGGTTCGAATCCTGCCTCGGGCATGGATGTGTGTGATGTCCTTAGGTTAGTTCGGTGTAAGTAGTTCTAAGTCTAGGGGACTGATGACGTCAGATGTTAAGTCCCATAGTGCTTAAAGCCATTTGAACCATTTTCGAACCTTCAGGTTCCGTTATACGTCACACTGTAAGTGACAGTCAGTCATAGACACAAGTAAACTATCATAGACTAACTACCCACAACTCACAGGTACGTAAGGCAAGAACGAAATGCCTTCTTAGTGTACAAACTTAACTGACTAGAGTCTTTCACTAATTTTCTGCTGTTGGCTGACGGACACCCGAGCTTCGTCTGCTCGCAGGAACTCTCGAACTGTTGAACTCTGCCCGGCTCGTCAACTGGTGGCCCCGTTGCATTGTGTTGTGGCCGTTTGCTTATAGATGGTACGCGACCGAGTCGCATTTTACCCGCAGTTCGCATCAGCCAGCCTGAAATCAGCGCTTGCTTAGTGCTTGTGACCTCATACTCGTCTGACGAGACCGTCAGGCACTGTATGTCTCCTTATAGGTATCACCAGGCTCAACTTGTTAAAATTCTTATCACGAGGACCGTTTTCTTTGGGAATCCCTTCATGGTTCGCTTATTACGTTGTATTATCCATATCTTTAAAGTAACTTTCACCATATCTAGTAACTCTTTACGAAACTAATATCTTTGAGTTGTAAAACTTTTAAAATATTGTAACACTGAAAAGTGTACAGTGACAAACAAATACATTTCGCTACGACAGCATACAGCAAATATATTCACCTAGATACACGATAAATACAGAATCCACATATACGTAAAAATTTACTTTTTTTGTGGTAGGGGGGGGGGGGGGGGCGGGGGTCATCAGTCGTCTCGCAGGTTTGATGCGGCCCGCCACGAATTTCTCTCCTGTGCCAACCTCTTCATCTCAGAGTAGCACTTGCAACCTACGTCCTCAATTATTTGCTGGATGTATCCCAATCTCTGTCTTACTCCACAGTTTTTCCCCTCTAAAGCTTCCTCTACTACCTTGAAAGTCATTTCCTCCTAATTTTCAACATTCCCCTGTAGCACCACATCTCAAATGCTTCTATTGTCTTTAGTTCCGGTTTTCCCACGATCCATGTTTCACTACCATACAGTGTTGTGCTACAGACGCACAATCTCAGAAATTTCTTCCTCTAATTGAAGTCTATGTTTGATACTACTAGACTTCTCTTAGCCAGTAATGATCTTTTTACCAGTACTAGTGTGCTTCTGATGTTCTCCTTCTTCCGACTGTCATTGGTTAGTTTGCTGCGTAGGTAACAGAGTTCCATAACTTCATCTACTTCGTGACCGTCAATCCTGATGTTAAGTTTCTTGCTGTTCTCATTTCTGCTGCTTCTCAATACTTTCGTGTTTCATAGATTTATTCTCAGTCCATATTCTGTACTCATTAGATTGTTCATTCCATTCTTCTTTATTTTCGCCCAGGATAGCAATGCCATCAGTGAATCGTATCATTGATATCTTTTCACCTTGAATTTTAATTCCACTCCTGAACCTTTCTGTTATTTCCATCATTGCTTCCTCGATGTACAGATTTAACAGCAGGGGGAAAAGACTACATCCCTGTCTTACACAGTTTTTACCCGAGCGCGCTTTGTTCTTTGTCGTCAATTCTTATTATTCTCTCTTGGCTCTTGTACATATTGTATATTACCCGTCGCTCCCTGTAGCTTACTCCTATTTTACTCAGAATTTTGAACATCTTGCACCACTTTGCAATGTCGAACGCTTTTCCCAGGTCGACAAATCCTATGAATGTGTCTTGATTTTTCGTTAGTCTTGCTTCCATTATGAACCGCAACGTTCAACGAATCCTATGAATGTGTCTTAATTTTTCTATTGTCTTGCTTCCATTACCAACCGCAACGTCAGAATTGCCTCTCTGATTCCTTTATTCCTTTACCTTTTGTAAAGTCAAACTGATCGTCATTTAGCACGTCCTCAATTTTCTTCTCCATTCTTCCGCATTTTATCCTTGTTAGCAAACTGGATGCATGAGCTTGTGAAGGTGATTGTGTGATAATTCTCGCATTTAACCTCTTGCAGTCGTCGGAATTTTGTGGATAATATTTTTCCGGAAGTTAGATGGTATGTCGCCAGACTCATACATTCCACACACCAACGTGAATAGTCGTCTTGTTGCCACTTCCCACAATGATTCTAGAAATTATGATGGAAAGCAATATATCCCTTCTGCCTTATTTGATCTTAAATCTTCCAGAACTATGTTAAATACTGATTCTAATAGTCGATGCCCTATCTCTTCTATATCGACTCTTGTTTCTTCTATCACATAATCAGAGAAGTCTCCCTCTCATAGAGGCCTTCACCTATCTGCTCTCTCCTCTGCATTTAATAGTGGAATTTCCATTGCATTCTTAATGTTAGCTCCCCTGCTTCTAAATTCACCGAAGATTTTTTGACTAATCTATACGCTGAGCCAGTCCTTCCAACAATCATTTCTGATACCTTTACATTTTTCGTGCACCCATTTCGCCTTAGCTTCCCTGCACTTCCTATTTATTCCATTCCTAAGCGGTCTGTCTTTCTTGGTTTGAACTCACGACTGGAAAACCGTGTCCTGGTCAGATGAGTCCCGATTTCAGTCAGTAAGAGCTGAAGGTAGGGTTCGAGCTATGGACCCGTCAACAGCTCACTGTACAGGTTGGTTGTGGCTCCATAATGGTGTGGGCTATGAGTACATAGAGAGGTTAAGCGGTTATGTTCGGCTATTTGAAGACCATTCGCAGCCTTTCACGGAGTTCATGTTCCAAACAACGATTACATTTTTATGGGTGACAGTTGGCCATGTTACTGCACCATAGTTGTTGTTTTTGGTTGAAATTTCTGGATAGTTTGAGAGAATGATTTGGAAACCCAGATTGTCCGACATGAGACATAACAGAGAGGTCAGTTCTGTGAAAAAATCTTGCACCAGCAACACATTCGACGGCTATAGAGAAGGTATCCCGTGAATTTTGTCACCTCAATCAAGTTTTTTGTTATCAAGACATCCTACGTGGTTCTATCTCCAGCTATATGGGGGTGGAAGCTGTAATTGGAACTGAAGTGATTTAAGCAATGCTATCTCTCTCTCTCGTTTTTTCTCTCTCTCTCTCCCTCCCCCTGTCTCTCTGTGAGTGAAGGTCAGCCCGCACAGCTAAGTCTCGGGCAGCAGATGATGAATCGACGGGTGAGTGCAGGCAACTTGGCAGCCAGAACAATCAGACTCATCAGCAACTGCTGGGCGGCTAAGGCAGCGGCAGCAATACCGAGGAACTCGGCGGCTCTCTATAATGAAGACAGCGCCGCGCCGCACAAAACACCTGACTGCCTCCTGCAGGGCGCCCTTGCGCTCCCCGAACACAGACTCCATCGGGGACTAGTTCCCCGCGTCTCCTAAGGCTTCTAACTTAACACATGTGTTAACAGACCGCACACTATGTAGCGACTAACGTTTGTGGATACGTTTTTATTGTATGAGGGTGGTTTGAAAAGTTCTCGGGATCACCACGAGAGGTCAGCGCTATCGCGACGAGTTGTTCACGTGATATTTATTGGACGGTTGCCATCAAACACGTTCCACATCAGTGCTGTGGCGGCGACATGGCTGTGTTGTTGTTCCCGCCTAGGGATTGGCGAAGATGGTAAAAATCGAGATTCGAGCAGTGATTAAGTACTTCGTAAAGGAAGGTATGAAAGCAAAGGACATTCATGCCGATTTCCAGAATACACTGGGGAACTCTGCTCCTTTATATCCAACTGCTGCCAATTGGACAAATGAACTGGTCGGGAGAGCTTTGATGATGATCCGCGCAGCGGTCAGACAAGATGTGTCGCTACTCCAGAAACCATTGCATAAGTGCACAAAATAGTCATGGAGGATCGCCGATTGAAAGTGCATGAAATTGCTCACGATTGCCAGATGTCATCTCAAAGGATATATCACATTTTAACTGAAGAATTATAAATGAAAAAATCGTGTGAAAGATGGGTGCCGCGACTCTTGAAGCTGGATAAAAGACATGTGCTGTCGTCATGACAAAATTACACGAATTAAGGTATGAATTGTTGCCACACCCGCCTTATTAACCTGATAAGGCTCCGACAGACTTCCGTCTCTTCCCAAAACCGAAAATTTTTCTTGGTTGACGAAGATTCACTTCATACGAAGTATTGATAGCCGGAGTTGAGAACTATTTTGAAGGCCAGGAGGAAACTCATTTTCGAGATGGGGTCAAGGCACAAGAACATTGTTAGACCAAGTGCATTAATCTACAAGGAGTCTACATTAAAAAATAAGAAAGTGTCAGTGATGTAAGTACTTTTATCTGTTCCAACCCGAGAACTTTTCAAACCACCCTCGTATTTAATAATAACTCTGGTATATGTCCTGTGGATTTTTTTCCTACGAATTTATGATGACCGTTAGGCTGTAGCTAAGTAAATAACCCTGCCCGTTCCCTCCCACCACTTATCTTCCACCATTTCCCCTCATTTCACCTAACACTCTCCCTTACTCCCTAACCCTTACCCCTTTTCTTTTCACTTAGAAATAATTTTCTTCAAGTTTGTAATAGTCATTCCACTCCATCGTTGTCTGATTGATACAGCAACCGGTTTTCATTGTTCTATATAGAAAGTTAAATAGTCACGGTTGCAAACTTATTTTTATTTAAAAATATCGCATGATTAGGCATCATAAGATTACCTACCATGACAAAAGGATGCTAATTAAATAACTATCATATAAATATAGTAAGGCATGGTTTTAAGCTGGGCCAAAAATTTAATAACCGTAAACGGCACTCACGTAAAACTATCCAAGGAAATTCATAGCGCCATCTACAAAAGCTGTACGTTAATCAAATACACATACAATCGCCTGTATGAAAACCCGGTCGTTAAAATAACTCAAATGACTGTGGGAACACAGAAAGAAAATTTCGGAAATTCGGCGCATATCTGTACTGCCCTCTCGTGTCCTAAATTTTCCCCAACTCAAGAGACACCGGCGCGATGTTATTTAACTTGTCGGATTTGTGAAACACTTTCTATTGACAGCCAGCACGATACTTTGTGGTTTAATTACTACGGAGGTGAATTTCGTCTTCGTCTGTGCCTTGCTGCATGTTCAACGTACCTCCACAAAATCATGTAACCAGTAAGTGAAAAAATTCTTCGTAAGTTACTAATCTGTTTGTTACACATTTGCCTTATATCTGCATTTTAACACATATTATAGTGTTAACCATTTTTTGGTGTTTCTCATTGATCTTTTTTTAAAGTCGCCGAAACGTAGGTCAAGGGGCTTTCAAGAAACCTTGGAATATCGCAACTGATTTGGCTGCGTTTTCACCTTTGTGTGTCTTTACGAATGAGTGGCTACACAGAAAAAAATGTATTCGTAATGTCGAATATTTCGACTGGTTTGATGGCCTGTCAGCTCCTTCTTATCTCGTACTGATAGTTACGCTTCTACATTCCTACTGCACCCAATGTTCTCGATTATCCTTATTTACCGTCAGTCTTTTATAGAACTTACAGTTTCAACCCTCCAATGCTCCTGGAATTGTCATTTTAACTCTTCCTGTGTCTCTTAGTGGATATTCCATTCACCTACCCCTTCCTTTGATAAAGGATTTTCGCATTACTTTTTTATGCGGCTATTATTTCAAATATGTCTCAATGCTGTACCCCGTTTCTGCAGGAAAATTTCAACATCTTTGTTCAACATCATGTTCCAAGAACGACAAGCGGCGGCACGAGGATCAAGAACGATACAGCAGAGAGGGCTGTGGGATGACGTCAGCCAATAGGATGCTGACTAGGATGTCACGACGACTGGAGCGGCATCCACACGAAGAGAATAAAAGCTGCAGCCGCACTAGTAGAGCCGAACTAGAAGAGAGCACTAGAAGAGCCGCAGTGATATTAACGATAGCAGTGACTTACGATCTTGTGTGATTAGCTTGTGTGTTGTCTACTTTTCTGAGAAAACAGCTTCCTAGGTACCCTATAAGACACGAGTGGCAGGATCCCACAGTTCCTCTTTCCATTCAACACTGTACTGCATCACATACTTTCGAAAACGTCTTCCTCAAAATCATATTCCTATCTGACTCCAGTACAGCGACTTGGTTACAGAAAACTAGTACGTTTCTGACGTTTCTCTCAGCAATAATCGATGAAATCTTCGCGCTTCTGTAAACGATCTCGTTATGGATAAAGTACTCGTACTTCACAGTTGCTGAAGGATGAATAAGAGATCAACGGGATGATAGCACTGGGATTTTAGAGGCAAACAGGTCATATGTTTAAACTAGAAACTAAATCTTTGGAAACGTGTGTATAGGTGACATGTACAGGGTGATTAAAAAAGAAAGAACATATTTCAGTTGTTTATTACAGAAAAACTTGAGACAGAAGCTCAAAGTGCACGTCACGTACTACAGACTCCAACGTGATCATCATGCGTTGAGCGAGAAACATGAAAACGGTAGTCCTTTTCATTTCACACACAAATCAACAGGTTCCTGACAAATGACTCGACAGCTACAACAGTTTCATTTTTCAGAACTTGAAGAGTAGCTGCCATGGGTGGGACAAAGGCTCTCTCTTTTACGCATCCACACAGAAAAATCGCAAGGTATGAGCTCTGGTGACCTGGGAGGCCAAAAACAATGAACACTTGTTGTCCATCTCTTCCAATCTGAAATTGTGCGATGGTGTTGTTAAGATAACGCTGCACCTCAAGGTGAAAGTGATGTGGGGCGCCGTCATGCACAAAAGTGAAATCATTGGAATCTTCTTAAAGTTGAGGAAACAACCAATTTTTCAGTATATCCAGGTATGACAGTCATGTTATAGTTTTTCCGCAAAAATGAAAGATCCATAAACTTCGTGAACAAAAACGATACAAAACACACTAAGTTTCGGTGCATTTGTTTCATATTGGATGACGACGCCCGGATATTGTGACGTCCAAACGGCTACATTGTGGCTGTTTACTTCACCCATTAGACGAAAAGTTCCTCCTTCTTATCCTGGAGAACCGAAATGTAAAAATCGTATGTTACGTTATGGTCGCTGGGACTCAGTTGCTGCAGTAACTGTAACATGTAATACTGCTTCATATGCAGGCATCAGTTCATAACATACCTCACCATTGTTCGAGGAAACTGAGGTGCCTGGTCTGCCCGTCTTGTGGACTTCAGAGGACTCCATGTGGAAACATCTTGAATAATTCTCGACATTTTTGTCAGAAGTGCGTGGTCGCCCAATGCTCTTCCCTTTGCACATGCAACCTAAGAATTTTATATGAGAGTAAAAAATTTGCTTTTACAGAACCGACGGCGGAATGTACGCTGCATTTTAACAATGGTTTCACTACACACATACTCCAACATACAGAATGATTCCTTTTCTGGTATAGTCACCTTACTGCTACATAAAAATAAGTGAGGCTGTGTCAAAACATTGAACCTTTCACTATCCAGTGATATTCTCAGTGTGTTTCTATCTTTTATAGTTTGTTTGTAATAAACAATTATAATCTGTTCTTGCTTTTTGAATCATCCTCTATAATGTCACAATATTGTTGAAACAGATCGTCTCTGAGAAGAGTGGAGCCCTTCCTATACTAACACACTACAGTAATACTTTCACACAGGTGAATGAGGCTCATTACCTGATAGTCGACACTGGTTCGTTCCCCTGTAACTCAAGGATAACCTGGTATTTTACGTAGTCAACAAGTACTTCTCTTCTTTATTTTCGTAATTACTTTTAGATAACCTGAATCCATTTCTACTAGATCTCATTGCCACAAATCAACAATACCAAAAGAAATTACATATATATTTTTAAAATCTTTTCCTCATTTGTTTATATAATTCATTAATATTTTTTTAAAAATAGGTACTTTGTGATGCAGTACATTTCCAATTCACACAATAACAATTTAACGAATTTTTAGTTCTATAAATTGAACAGAAACCTTTAAGCCTTTGTTTTTGATTTCCATTGCTAATCTGTGAGAATTATTAGCTTCAGTAAATGTTTTATACTTTAAGCACAGTATCAGATAGCTGTGAAGGACTGACTGATTTCCATTTATATAGATGAAAAATTAAATTATCTTTCATCTTCATTTGATTCTAACAATAATTCACAGAATAAACACACATATATATATATATATATATATATATACTGGAACAATTTTAAGAGAATCTTTGAATTATACAATTGAAAAATTGATTTGTGTATGATTGGTATTGACTAATTAGGAGTTTTTTCACAAAGATTATCAAGTACATTTAAGGAAATATCAGAATTGTTAAAAGGTGATTATTATTTAGATCTTAACCAATAATACCATTTTTAGTAATAAAATCGTACTATACAAAATTATAACTTTTCTTTTTCATTTCCTTTTATTAACGCAAAATTCAACTGTTTGTAAATGACATACTTTATTTCAAAGATTGTTTAATTGTTTTATATGTGGGGTTAAGTCTGTTTTTGAGAAGTAATCTGAAAAAACTTTTTATTTCCTTTTTTCTAAAGAAATTAACTAGACCAGTTTACTAAGATGATTAATCTCTTTGTTAAAATACGTTTTATTGACATAATTATTGAATTACATTAAAGAACTTGTGTGCTCAGGTTTTACATCAAAATTGCCCAGGACTATTTTTCTAAATACTGTTCAGTAACAATATTACAAAAATTAACTGCATCTTTTACATAAAGTAATTTATACCTTTGAAATCAATATTACTTTTATTTACTTTAAAAGCCTTATCTATTCACTAATGGAATTGTTTCATTAAATGACTGAAAACTTTGAACACAATAAAATTTGTTTGTAGTGAAAGTCATGCTGTTTTTTTTTTCAATTTGGTATATAATGCTTCCTTCATTTTCAGTGATAGAATATCTTTGATTTTTCATTGTAATGGCTTCAACAAAATATTTACTTTATTCTCAATTTTTGGGCCTATTGATCGAATGCTGTTGATCATATTTTCAACTTTTGATTGATTACCTTCAATTTTCAAGTTAATTCTTTTTCAGTTTTTGGTTATAATGATTGACAATATTCCATTTTTGATTCTAATATCTCCATTGCTTATGAAGACTAGATCATTCTTCTACTGATTGGAAACCTTCATTTCTTTTAATTCTTCATTGTTTCCAAGATACAATTTATTTCAAAGGATGTCTGTTTATTAAATTTAAAATTCCACTAAATTTGTACCATTTGATAATACTTTTAAGACAAAGAAACACAAATGACATCAAATCCGTTAAAAATCCGTATTTTCTCAGATTATAAGTCATTTTCCCCTAATAATTTACTAATTCTTTCACTATATTACCACCAAACGAATTAAAAACAAATACCTAAATTTATCATTAGTAATAACAAATCCATTAAGTAACAATGTTATTGGAAATATCTAAACTAACTTTTCCCCAGTCAGTTTCAAATTGTGTGTCTGTTAATTAATCAGTTGTGGACACACAATGAAAGGGATTATCTTTTAATTGTTTAACTAGTTCTTCCATATCAAAATTAGATAAAGAATTATCATGTTTTCTGATTATGTCTTTGGAACTTTGCTTTTACATTTTTCAGTCCCATTCCTTCCTTTTCCATCGCTAAATCATATTATTTCATATTCCTAAATATTTATCAACTTTTTATTTTGAACAGTTGAAACAACCGAAGAAATACCATCCATTAGCGAACCAATTACACTTAACCTAGGGAATAAAATTTTTAAAAATTCTCATTTATGTTTTGCTAATCCAGTACCTTTTTCTCTTTCATTAATTATTCAGTAATAGTTTTCATGGCAGTGATACCTAGCGCAATAAGTATATGTCGACCAGTTTTCTTATCTCTCTTTCTCTTTTGAGAATTGATTAAAACTTTAATTGTTCATTACTTAATTTAAGTTTAGTTCGGTTTGGTTTAATTTCACCACCTGAAAGTAAAGTATAATCAATACCAACTACTTCATTTGCATGGATAAAAAAATTAATAAGGAATGTCAGTTTTTCTAGTTAATTGCCAGGATTTTGATCTGAAAAAATAGGGATATATTCTTCAGCCATTGCTTTAATGAAATTGTTATATTTCATACCTTTAGTTGTCTTTATTTTATTTTATTTTCACTGTACACTGCACTGTAAATGAATAAAATTATAGCATAATTTTTGAAATCAACAGAATCAAATGTTTCGCCTAACTCATTCATAGTAATCTGTTTCTTAGTTAAAAGATTTATTACTCCTTCTGTGCCTTCATATTCTTTTTCACCCTTTTTCATGTTATGACAGTTGAATTGAACTCAATATTTACCAACACATTTAAACCTAGCAACAGGTCTTAATCCAAAATGGTATGGTCACTGTGGTTGATAAATTTCAATGTCCTTCTGTTACATACATTTTTTTTTAAATCTTTCTTTTAACTTTGTTCTTTCATTAATCTCTGGTGCACTACTCTCAAACAAAATTGGTTTTTCTAATTCACATTACATATAATCACAACTTTCATGTTGTTTAATTGGTGGAACATATTTACTCTTATAAACAATTTTGATTATAACTAACTATTAACTATTTATTTGCTGCAATAGTTTTTACACATTTTTTGCTATACCATTGATTTTACCAATTACAGGTTGATCTTTATTAAATTCTTCATATTACGTTCTTGGTTTATTTTTCCATTGTTTAAACTTTTTATTGCTCATTTACTTTTGTTTGTTCACTTTTCTAACAATACATGGGTACTTCATTGAAGGACAAACGTATTTTGAAAACATTTATTAAGGGTAAAAAGTAACAATCACTTACTTTTATGGTTTTATTTACCATTCAACATTCAGTATTCAACGTTCTTGTTTAATGTACAATGTTCAATATTCAGACACTTCTTAACCTTTTTATGTGTTTGCCAATATTAATTTTTCTTTTCAAATCTGCCAATATGAAGTTCCAGGTCAGCCATCCGGGTGCTAGAATGTAATTATCAATCACTAATGTTGTTTTCCCAATAGCTGCTCAGATCAATAAAAGTTCACTTTATTTCTTTTTCAGTTTCTTCTGTGGAATTCTGCTACACCAGCAGCTATGAAATATATGTTCATTAATAAATGAGTAGGATATTTCAATTAAGTGATAATTCATCTGTTGTTAAAAAAAGATTAACTGTTCTATAAAGAGATACTAATGACAATATGCAACTGCTTGGTTTATGTACAACATTTTCTGAATATTAAAACACAAAGTAGCATACTGCAACTGTGATAAAGAAGAAATAGAAATTCCTGTCATTCAATAAAGTTTGAAAAGTCAGTAATAATTAATTAATATAAAAAAATCTATCATGCATATTACAAAAGATAAAATTTTAAATTGCTTTACTAATGAAACTGAAATTAAATTATATACAGGATAACAAAGATAGTCTTGCTAAGATTTTGGGTTTTAATGGTTATATCATTGAAGCCAGGTAAAAAGTGAATGATAATAATTTACTGAAAATCATAACATTTATAAATATAAATCTTAATCTGGCCAGTGGAATGTTAAATGTACTGAAAATTTCTATTGAGATACTAATATTTCTTCATTGAAATCAAATGCTGAATTTGGAGGACAAATAAAGTATGAAACTAACTGTCCTGTAAATATTCCAATTCTTGATACTACTCAGAGTTTAGAAATTACTGTAACTGACAAAATGGCAATTTGATTGACTTCAACAGTAATAGTTGTTTTAAAACTTCCTGAATAAATTATTTATTTATAAATGAAGAAGAATGAAATTTACAGTTTTACTTTTTTTCTATTAATGAAAAATCTATGCAGAATTTAAACATTCCAAACAAAGAATTGGGAATTAATATTATTATTGAAGATAGATTTGTTGATCCTAATCATTGACAAATTTATAAGGAATTTCAGTAACATTGTAAATGATGGATCAGACTATCCAACTTACAATGCAAAAACTGAATACAAATTATTTGATAATTATGTGGTAAAACTGTTCAGCATTTTCACAACTAAAAAATAATTCTGCCTAGAATAAAACATGTATTTCTTTCTTCTTCAGTTTTTGTTCAAATACCTTCATCTCTTTCAAATAAATTAGCTATTGAAGGACATATACTTAATAATAGAAAAATAAAAATTATCAGTTATAATTATTTGAGGAATTTTCGAATACTTTAAATAAATAATTTGGAAAAGAGATCTAACTGAAATTTTCACTTGGAGGCTAAGATTTGGAGATAACATTCTTATGTGGACTAAATGTAATCATGCTGCAGTCAAAGTAATAGATGCACTTGCAAAAGAAGGTAAAATTGTCTTAGTATCGATGGAAATCTGTGTTTCTGTCATTTAATATGAACTGAAATATTTACTCAAACTAGATCAACAAAGACTGAAAAATCGAAAAAATCCGTTTCTCTCTTTATAACTCAAACTCTTGAAATTGCCAGATGAAGTGGAAGGGGAAATTTGATTTAGATATTATTATTAGAATTCTTAAGAATTTCATATTCCTTATTTTCCTTTCCAGCCAAAAAATTCAGCTAATTGACTCTTCTTTATTCAGTTATAATAAATTACAAAATATCTACTTAGAATAAAGAAACGACCTTTTTCCTCAAAGTTACAGTACCTTGATCCAAAAAATAACTTTGTAAAAGCTTATGATGCTTTCTCAGATTTTAAAATGATAACACAAATAACTATACTAATACAGATACCTTCAATTTTATTAAAAATTATGCTATCTATGTAAGAAATATGACTAGATGAAAAAACATTTTAACTACACAAAAATAAAAATGTAATTGTGTGACACTTGTAATGAAAATATACTGAATGATACAATTGTTATGTCATTATGTAAGGTAAACATAATTGAACTTGCAGTTGACAACAACTGAAAACATTTAATTAATTAGATGAACACAAAAGTATATTTCAACTGTAAACATTTAACATCAAAAAACCTAAATTTTTAATATGTAAACCAAAGGAAAAAACTAAAAGGTACATTTCAACAATCAATGTTTTATTTTTAAAAATCTATATTTTTATTAAATAAAAGAAAAGGGTATTCGAACCTAGATTTATTAGACAGTTTACAAGATTATTGTAAATTACTGTAAAGAAATGAGTTATAAGAATTATCATTAACTCAGTAATTGACAATCGAATTTATTGACAATATAATAATAATCACAATAGTGACTCGAAAAATAAAACTATAAAATAGCTTTGAAACATGTGTAAAATGAGAAGTTTAAACAGTTATTTTTGACTTAATAAACAGCATTAAATCCATTGTATTGAAAAACCTGTGCATTATATTAATATACAATAATTAGTTTACTATACAAACATTGTAATTAAATTACACAATTTAACTACTAACAGAAATGGAAAGAAATGCAAACGAAAAAAATCTGGTTGGTTTTCATTTTTTATAAATAATTTAGAATTAAGTGACAACAGATGTAACCCAATTTCTAATGCTTGTTATGTCGATTTACCATGAGGACTGCATGACCAGAAAGACATAATTAATATTAAAAATAGCGATGAAAACGTTTTATTTATTCAGTAAAATCACCTTTGTGTCCAATAGATTCTTCTGGGATTAAGTGAAAGTTTTGAAACAGAAAAAATAAATTTTCTTGTTCACTTGACAGATATTCCAAAATTTGAAAAAAAAACAAATATTTCCATTAATGGATATGCTTATAGTTAAATATAATTATTTATATTCTTTACCACACAAAAAAATAAACAGCAGGATTATGTAAATCTTGTCTTGATTTGAGAAGAAAATGATTCATATTATTGCTGGATAAAAGATTTATCTAGATTAATTAGATCACAATCAACTAAACATGAAGGAAAAATTTACCATTTTGATAGTTGTTCAACATTTTTTTCATTCACAAGAATAAAGAGACAATTACAACAACGATTGTACAGAACAAAGAACAAAGAGATGTAGAAATATATATGACCAAAAAGATCAAAAATTAAATTTAAAAAATATAATATTTCAGTAATGGCACTTTTCTAACTACCGTTAATTCTAAATGTTTATTAAACGTTTATAACTACTTGTCAACCGAATCTTGAAAAAGCTTATTTATATGTATCAATGATAATTATAAAACACCAGTAATATATACTTGTAAAGATTCAGTGAAAAATTGGTTCAGATGTTAAAAAAGAAACTAGAGAAAAAAAACATTGTATGAACAAAATGTACCAATAATAATGACTAAATATATAAAATAAATTTTAAAAATTCAGAAACCTCTCTTATTTGTGAAGAAAAATTTGTAGTTGGAGATTATTGACATTTAACTGGGAAAAATGGGGGAAGCAGTCATGAAGACTGTAACCTTAATTACAAAAATACTTCTTTTATTCTAAGTACAGCATTGTATGGTAGTGAAACATGGACTGTGGGAAAACCGGAATGGTAGAGAATCGAAGCATTTGAGATGTGGTGCTATAGATGAATGTTGAAAATTAGGTGGACTTATAAGGTAAGGAATGAGGAGGTTCTGTGCAGAATCGGAGAGGAAAGGAATATGTGGAAAACACTGATAAGGAGAAGGGACAGGATGATAGGACATCTGCTAAGAAATGAGGGAATGACTTCCATGGTACTAGAGGGAGCTGTAGAGGGCAAAAACTGCAGAGGAAGACAGAGATTGGAATACATCAAGCAAATAATTGAGGACGTAGGTTGCAAGTGCTACTCTGAGATGAAGAGGTCAGCACAGGAAAGGAATTCGTGGCGGGCCGCATCAAACCAGTCAGTAGGCTGATGACCAAAAAAAACTCATACTTTTACAAATTGGGAAGTTGATTTGTTTATCATGGAACTCGCAAGAGATAGCAAAGAAATTAATGGCATTCCAAATAATGAACAAAAATGTATTTCTTCTAGTTAAATGATTAAGATGAAGTAACTTTACGATTTTTGAATACTTTTAAATTTATAGCCTAAAATATTGATAAATTGTCTTCCGATCTTAAAAGAGAACATATTAAAGAAATGTCAAAATACGAGAATTTGATAGGTGAAGAATTAGATTTAATAATTAAAGAAGGTATTTATCCTTACAGACATATGGTTTCAGCAGAAAAATGAAAAGTAACAAAATTAAGTAATGAAAATTATTCTTATTTGAGATGTAGTAAATATAATTCAATATTAATAACTTGAACAAATATACAAGATTATATATAACATCTCTTGTTTTAATATTATCGAATATTTTTGAAAATTTCAGAGATACTGGTACTAAGTCTTATAAACTTGTTACAATTTGGTATTTCACTGTTCCATGTTCATCTTTGGATTCTACACTAAAAATGACTAAAATTGATTTAGATTTATTAAAGAATAAAAACATAATTGTTTATTGAATATAGAATTCAAGGTGGAATTTCTCAAAGAATTAGATATTCCTAATCTTGTATTAATTTCTGAAAAATTTTGAAGCAGAAAAAGACTCAAATTATATTACATACATGGACGCAAATAATTTATAAAGTTGGCCTATGAGTCAATCCTTACCATTTAAAAACTTCAGTTGGTTAGTTCTTGGAAAATGTAACATTGAAAAAAATACTCAAAACACCAAGTTATTACAAACATGGATTGATTTTAGAAGTCGATTTGGAATATCCAATTGAATTATTTGATTCACATAAGGATTTATCTCTAGCACCCAAAGGAGGCAACTATATTAAATAATAAAGAAAAATATCTTTTACATCATAAAAATGTTATACAATCTCTAAACCTTGGATTAAAATTAACAAACATCCATGAAATTTCGTATTTAACGTATCAGATCTGTACATTGAATTTAATAAAGAAATGAGAAAAGGTGGGGCTAACGAATTTGAAAAAGATTTTTATGAACTAATGAATAATGTCAATTTCGGTAAACTTATGGAAAATATTAAAATAATAATAGATCCAGAAAACCTGCCAAAAATGATTCTAAAGCAAATTACGTACATCCAACGGTATTTTCAGAAAATCTAGTGGCAATTCGTCTGAAAAGAACAACAATACAATTCTATACACCAATTTATATTCGAATGAGTAATTTACATATTTCTAAAATACAAATTTTAAATTTATTGCTATTTATCCATTAGAAGTTCTGGTGTAATTTAATTAGAATGTTTGTTAACTCCACTATTTTTTGTTTAATTTATTGTTATTTATCCATTAGAATTTCTAGTGTAATGTAATTACAGTGTTTGTTAACTCCACTAATTCTTGTATATTAATATAATGCACAGATTTTTCAATACAATAGTATGAAAGTAAAATACTGTGAAAATTTTAAAATGTGCGACTGTCAAACCTGTTCTCCTTGACCGAAGTACAATTTTTTTTTTTTTATTCATTGTACCACAGGCTGTAGGTCCAGAGATTTCTGTAAGAAGGTGATGTCAGTGTTCTGACACCAGTGTTACATGACCCTTGGATTGTCACCCATGGAGAGTGAAATGAGACGTCAGGACAACTGTACATTTGTTCAGTTAATTTCTTGATTCCCTTGGTGGAGGCATCGAGTTACCTTTCATGTGAAACAATAGAGATTCGGCATTGCTGACAGTGCAAAGAGTGGGACTGGGCAGGGCATCACTCAAATGTGTGGTCTCTGGCTGAGACCATGATGACAGAGTGTCAGCGCAGCTGATGATAGCCATCAACTCCCTCCGACAAGTGGGCAACTCCCTCATGCCTTAGGGCAGGCTGCCCTGCCTCGTGGTCCAACAGCTAACCCCGTACTGCTGCCCAGGATGTTGCCCTAGATGTCAGGCTCGTGGTGGAGGCTGTGATACTGAGATGAGGATAATTTAGTACATGAATAGCTGAGTACTTATATGCTACACACCATGTTCGTTTAGTGCTTAGGGCACACATTCTGAACACTTCTGGAGTTGTAAGTGAGGAAAGGCTTCCATCCTTCTGCTAGCATACTGCAGCGCCAGCTGTTGCTATACCATGTTAGTTGGTTCCACTTCACAAGGCCAGTTGGCCATGCTTTGTTTTGCAACATGTAACACCCTCACTTTCCTCCCACTGTGTTTGTTGCAACTCACTTCCACTCTGGCGTATTTTTTGCCTGAATACAGTAGATACGCTACAATTCTAAGATGTGCCCATTGACATATCTATATTGCCACCTCCATTGCAGAAACCTCAAACTTTTGAGAAGTTTTACTTTATTTTATTTTTACTGCTTCTGGAAGAAAGTTTACAGCCAAGTTTTACTCCACTTGTTATGGAAATATGGAATTACGATTGCCATTATGAAGTAGGTGCACACTAGTCTTCAACACCTGGTAAAAAGATTCATGAGAAAAATATCCCAGTACTGCGTACTAGTGACTTACCAGTGTTTGAAACTCGTATGCATCTTGCATTACAATACAGATTATTGTGTTACCATAAAAGATCCATATGAAACTTACAGGACAAAAGCCCTACTAAATAAACAAAGGTAGTCCGTTGAGCCATAGAGACTGGAGTTACAGTACACTGATAGTTACTCCTTTCATTCACATTCTGTTCCTGTCTGTCAGGTTTCTGTTGACTAAAGCTTCATTTATGCATTGTAAGAAGTTTTCATTGTCTATTAAATATATGAACTTAGGCTTCACAAAGCTGTCCTCTTAGCCCACGAAATATGCGTGAATGCATTTGGTTGCTATATGTTGTAACCACTCCAATGTTAATACTGAGCCACGTAATCCCATGTCTTTTAGTTTTGACCAATCACAACGTAATAACCTTTAGGAACAGTTTATTAAAAGAACAAATTTCTAAAATCCACAAATTTCAAAATAACTCCCTCTTTAAATGACAAAACTATCATACACGTACCTTATTTTCCCAATCTCATGAACTCCTTGGTTGCACTTTACAATTTCCCCTGACTACGATTCACTCTCTCAGTACACAGTCTTTGCACCAATGTATACTCAGTTACAATACAAATAACAATATCCACTTATTTAATACTTTGCAAGCATATCATCACTCTCACCAATAATTAAACAAATTAGTGATAATAAAACTCGCAATAATCGCGATAAATAAAGTTCGGTTTTCCAGATATACAATTTTAACTACTTGATAAATTTGTAGTCCATAGGACACTGACACCTTTCAGCCACAAGGGAAATTACTCGCAGCTAGCTACTGGATCCCAGCACGTTTGTCACTTGAGACATGACTCATGTATCAAGCTGTCTGCCTGCTACCATCTCTTACTCTTACACTTCCTATGACTATAAAATTTTGCAAACAGATTTTTAATGCATATACAACATCACAACTATTTTCCAAACTATAACAAATTTTCAAAAACAAACTTAGTAAACTGAAATGCCTAATTCTTACTCCGCACTTGGCAGTTCTTACACTAACCTAGCTTATCATTTTACAAACACTCATTTTTCCTGCCATTCTTTACAAAATCGTTAATTATCAATTATTCTTTTTCACTTCTACAAATTAACTTCTGTTTCTCGAAAAGTTCTGATTGTTTACAGCATCATAGTGAAATAATGAATTCCATTCTTTACATTTTTCCTGCACTTTTCGCTTTATAGCGCCTGCATGTTTGTTGATTCATCCTACCTTGTAGTTAGCACTTCACTAGTCTCCTGCTACATTGTGATCATGCAACTTACATCGTTATGGCACCTTATTTTTGTGTCATCCATAACACTTCACCTTTACTTCCAATACAGTTCAGACTATAGTCAGAGGATCATTTTCCTGAAAATACAGTTTCGTCTCAGACTACAGTTTTACACATCTTTCTGAAAGGTAAGTATGAGTAAAGATATTTTCCTTCATTTTTCTTTTTCCTTACAAAACTACTGACATCTTTAAATATTTTCACTATCCATCTCATCAGAGGTAAACTAACAGAGAATTTTCTCCAACTGGCCCACTCAGGTGGCCTGAATATGAAACTACTTGAAAAACGAGAATAAAATAGTAAGTTAAGCTAGGTTGCTAGTGAAAGCATTTTCTAAATTTAGTTAACTAATTCAGCAACTTTTTTTTGCCAAAATTTTTCGAATCTTAAAGCAAGTGTAAACCATTTACTAATCATACAAATAACATTTACCAATATTTTTACCAGTTTCTCTCTCTCAAAGTGTATATACAGTCACGTATGTTTGTAGGCCGGCCACCTTGCCTCGCAAAATCTTTATAGTAAAGTATTTTGACCTAATACAAACCAAATCACATCAAAATATCATGAAATTACTTATGAGACTTTTCATATCACTCTCACCTTCTCTTATGCTTTCACACTTCCATTTTGTCATGTGAGTATTATCAGATCCATTGTATATTCTCATAAAGGTTCTACATCACCACACTATTCATCTCACTCCAGTAGTCTTATCCAGTATTTTTCTCATAATTACTGCAAATTCCTTTATTCACTTTTCATCACAACAGCTGTAATTAGATATCTTTGCCTCATTACTTTCCAAACATTATCTGTTTGGTTTTATAAGTCATATCTGGTTAGTTTTAAATCACCATTCCAAAACCCATTAATCACTTTTCTAAAAAACAATACCCCTTCCTAATACAAGTTGCATTATTCCATCCTTAGTTCCTTGTCCTAACAATCATTACACCACTAATTCAGTATCCATTGTCTTTTTTTCAACACAACAAAATATGCTCTCTACATCAAGTTACTTTATTCCTTCATTCATTGCTTTCATCATTAATCAGATCAAACAATTTTTATCTGCATCTCCAAAACCATTAGTATTTCTCTTTACTCCAAATTTCTTTACTTACTCAATGGTCAAAATTTTGTGACAACACCTCCTAATACCTTTACTTTTCTCTTGATTGTGAAGGAGATAAAAGATGATAATATTGCCAATAACTGAAGCACCTACTGATCGTCATTCACCTGATATTGTGAATAGTACAGTGCTCTCTCAGGCCTTTGCACCTAGCTCCTATCTACCTTATGTAAATCCTCAACCTTTACTTCTGTTTTATGATGGATTATTTCTAATTCCTCTGGATTCATCCCCACTTTGTCACCATGTTAGTCTTATACATCTAATTATTTCCCTTTCCTACAATATATGTAACATGGGAATATTGTCACCTTTCCCATTTGTGAGTTTCTTCTTCCTGTAAAATGATATACAAATTTTTCCTTCTCTTAACTTCCAAAACCATGAAACCAAAGTTCCTTTTTTTTATTAAAGAGTTCTAGCACAGTCAACATGTCAATTCGCAATCTGGAAATTATCAGAAAACTGTGATACAACTAGATACCAATTATCTTAACTGGTGACATCACTTCATATTTTACAGGTTTCTTTATTTTTCCAGTGGCCACAGTTATTTGGGTACCTATGACAGGCATAATTACATGAAGGCATTATTACCAGTTCCTTCTTACTAGGTAAAGCATCTAACAATTTCTGGCTAACAGCACGAAAATCACTGTCACTGATAGTGAAACACTGCACTTCTTCACCTTGTACTCACAAACTAATTATTGATTGTCCTGTCTTTTCCCCAATATTGTTGACTTCATCTTCCTCCAGTAAACCACATACTACTTCCCTTCTATCAAACCCTTATCTGTATCAGGAGACTACACACACATATGCAGTACTCCCCTCTCTATTCACTCTTTCATCATTTGTCAGTCTGTCCACTAATGACAAATCAAATCACTACTCCACATCGACCTCTTCCACATCGACCTCTTCTCTTTCACTGTAATTATTTTTTTCACCAATTCTTCATATTCACTACCATCTTCACTCTCACCTAAATTGTCATCAACTGACTGATTTCCATTATGGTCGTCACCTGCCTGCACTTCTCCCATTGCTGCACCTAAAATACATTAAGTACCTTCAATATTTCCTCTGCCCTCTTCTCGTAAAGCTCCTGCAATTCCTCAGTATCTATGTTGCCCCATTCTTCATGACAACATTCATCATCAGTTTTACTGTACACTCCTTTCTGTATATCAGATGATTTCTCATTCTCATTTAAATCATCTACCATATTCTCTATACTGTAGTGTTGGCTTCGTTCTTTACTGTTATGTAATTTTTCCATATCTGCGTTAAATGCACTTGTTCTAATTTAATTTGTCTCATTAGCTTCAGGTGTATCACCTTTATCATCACTTCTAGCTTCCAATCCATTATATACAAAGGACATGGCTAGTGCAGTCAAATTACTGTTACCCGTTTTGCAGATGCTAGCTTCACAGATGGGACCTAACTTTCCATATTCTGCGATTCTGGTTCATTTCCTGCTCTTGCACTCATCTGTTGCCTGTTTTGAAAAATCTTCATCGACACATCTCGGTGAACGTGATCTACACACAGGTCCGTGTTCTCTGTTAACTAGTCTATTTGGTGTGGTACGGGGCCTCCTGCCAGTTTCTCTCCTATTACTATTATTATTCCGGAACTCATCTATTCATGTTCTGGCGGTTTCCATTTTAGTTTGGACCCAAAGTTTTTATTTGTTTACTCCCCCTCTTGCAATAACTTTCTAACCCTTTTCAAGTAATTTACAAACTTATTAATGTCATTCCTAGGAACAGCAATAACTTATTATATCAGTTCATAGTGAGCTTCCCATCTAAACCCACGATAATGTGTTCACATTCCAACTTATTCGTCAAATACCACAAATTAGTAACCGGCGTCAATAGAAAACTCTTTGCACTTTCCTTTCTGTCGTTAAATTTTTCTCCAGCCCAGAAGCTATTTGTAATTCCATTTTTTTCTGCTTACCGTAATATTCTTTGAAAATTGCTTCACTAACCTTTTCTAATGTATCATACTGGTGATTAGCAGGAACACCCCATGTTCCACCTTCGCCTAAGAACTTGACAAATCTTTTGTCTATCAGTCCACAAAATAGGCAAAACATTTTCAAAGTCATTCCAAAATTCTTTCGGATGCACATTTCCAGATCGATCAAACGGTAAATACTGTCTGTTTGTAATATGAGCCACTTCAGAAGATTCCGCCACCAACCTATAATCCCCGCCGTTAGTACCACTTCCAATGTTATGCTCTACTTTAGACAATCTATTGTCATGCTCATGAGATGTAGTTAGAATCTGTCACTTGCTTTAATCATAAATACCTTTGCTGTGAGAAACTACTTATGCAAAACTTCTAAAGTGGTAAACCAACCAGTTTATCACAAACGCAAAAGGTTTCCGCCTAAATTTGCATATTCCTATCCACGAAATAATTTTCTGTCTGTGAAACATCAGTAACAAATTTGCGGTAAGTTATAAAAGTTCAAATGCTGGACAGAAAACTACAAACGTCAAACTCATTGATCATATGTTACAGGAGAAGATGTTATACTCTATGTGCATCTTCATATTTTCGCGGCGTAAAGACTGTTCCATAGAATTTCGGGCTTGCAGCAGCATAAATTCGACTTCATCTTCTAATATTTCGGCTGAATACCATCAAGCCATCTTCAAAGTGAGCCGAGGGGACTGACGCTCCAGCACTTGCTCCGTCCTTTTAAACAAGCATGTCAATGCAGTGTCAATATGTCTCTCTCAAGGAGAGATGGACAGAGCACCGCAGGTACACCCGGCTCTTACAACCTAATAAATCTGTGGTGGCAGAGCACTGTATTGACAGTGGGCAGTCTATGGTGTACGATAACGTCGAAACTTTAGCCTCGACCTCGTCTTTCTGGGACTCAGTAGTGAAAGAAGCAATTGGAATTCGGTTGCCGACGAAATTAATTAAAAGAGATAGCGACTTCGGCTTGGACATATCATGGAATCCAGCAATTTCTGTAATAAACTCACAAAGACGTCGCGACGGTGCAGCTCGCAGTGATACATCGATATCACTGTGTGGGTTGACTGCGCATTCATAGATCTAAATCCATGCATGTGTCATACCTCTTTGCCACCGATCAGCGTCTCTGGCGCATTTTGTATCTGTGGCCGCATGCGCAGAGTTGCGGTCCGTGGGTTTAAAATGGCGGAGCAAGTACTGGAACGTCAGTCCACTCAGCTCACTCTAAAGATGGCTGGACGGTTTTCAGCCAAAATATTATAAGAAGAAGTCTAATTTATGCGGCTGCACGCCCGAAATTTTGTGGAACATACTATACTCTAATTAAAATAATGAATCATCCAAAAAGTGTAAGTGCAAACAATCTACATCTACATCTACGTAGATACTCTGCAAATCACATTTAAGTGCCTGGCAGAGGGTTCATCGAACTACCTTCACAATTCTCAATTATTCCCATCTCGTACAGCGCGCGGAAAGAATGAACACTTATATCTTTCCGTACGAGCTCTGATTTCCCTTATTTTATCTTGGTGATCGTTCCTCCCTATGTAAGTCGGTGTCAACAAAATATTTTCGCATTCGGAGGAGAAAGTTGGTGATTGGAATTTCGTGAGAAGATTCCATCACAACTAAAAACGTCTTTCTTTTAATGATGTCGATCCCAAATCCTGTATCATTTCTGTGACACTCTCCCCCATATTTCGCGATAATACAAAACGTGCTACCCTTCTATGAACTTTTTTGATTTACTCAACTCAGTCCTCTCTGGTAAGGATCCCACACCGCGCAACAGTATTCTAAAAGTGGACGGACAAGTGTAGTGTAGGCAGTCTCCTTAGTAGGTCTGTTACATTTTCTAAGTGTTCTGCCAATAAAACACAGTCTTTGGTTAGGCTTCCCCACAACATTTTCTGTGTGTTCCTTCCAATTTAAATTGTTCGTAATTGTAATACCTAGGTATTTAGTTGAATTTACGGCTTTTAGATTAGACTGATTTATCGTGTAACCGAAGTTTAACGCGTTCCTTTTAGCTCTCAAGTGGATGACCTCACGCTTTTCGTTATTTAAGGTCAACTACCACTTTTCTCACCATTCCGATATTTCTTCTAGATCGTTTTTCAGTTTGTTTTGATCTTCTGATTACTTTATTAGTCGATAAACTATAGCGTCATCTGCAAACATCCAAAGACGGCTGGTCAGATTGTCTCCCAAATCATTGACACAGATAAGGAACAGCAAAGGGCCTATAACACTACCTTGGGGAACGCCAGAAATCACTTCTTTTTTACTCGATGACTTTCCGTCAATTACAACGAACTGTGACCTCACTGACAGGAAATCGCAGTTCTAATCACATAACTGAGACGATATATAAAGTTGAATTGGAAACAAATGATTCTTAACACTAACTTAATGGTATAACCGTGTAAGTCCTATTCAAGTTACGTGTGTATTTTGGGCTAAGGCAGCACAGCCGACTGTCAATTCCTATGCAGACTTCTGAAGGGGGTTTCTGCTTCAGGGGCTAGCTGGTCTGATTTCCACTAAGTCATTCCCGTGATCATGTTGCAGGCTTCCGCTACCAATCGTTGCATTATTCCTTGTTTGCACTGAGTAGCAGGCAAACTGCATGAACTCGTTAGAAAACTGCATTTCCCTCATGTTGTTATTTTTCTTTTCTTCTTTTCTTGAAAATTACCGCCATGCGTCCCCCATCTGCTTCTATCGTTAAACTGAGGCTCATAAAATCTTTGATCTTGATAGTCGTAACCGCGACCAGAACTGTCGCGTGGTTGCCGAGAACAAAAGCGCGGCGGGACCAAACGGGAGCGGCCAGCGAACGAACAAAACGAACGGGAAAGGTCGGACGCGAACAACGACGGACGACCAAGCAAGACCTTACGAACAACAACACGCAAGAAGCAACGGGGTCACAAGCGAAAACCTCAAGAATCCACAACGTCCTCTCGTACATGGAAACAAAGTAAAGTAAACACGCTGTCCGTAGGCGAGATGTCGATAGACTCATGCGAAAATCAGACTGCCTCGCAGAGCGAGAGGTAGGCGCTTAAATACATGATAGGGTACGTCGCTATTGGCCGTGGCGCCCTCACACTATACGCAGGCCAGGAGCAAGCTCGGCCACGGCTTTACGGCGCGACGGCGGCAGAGACCTCTAGTGGTAATCGAGGTCCATGCTGTCTAGTGCGGATTCGAAACCCGCGGCGCTCGGTACCAAAATAATAGTTTCTTGTCCCTCCCGTTTTTATTTGTACTTTGTACGTCATTTTCATGAGATGCATCTTATAATTTTCATTCATTATGTCTCCTTCGGTCCGTCGCGTTTTGCGCTTCCTTGACAAAGTCTAACTCTTGTAGAGCGCCTTTGAATGACTCTATTGTGTCATTATATTTGCCAATAAGCAATTCATGGTACCTCGATTGCAGTTTCATGTAGTACCGTCGCATTATCTCCTTATCTCTATATAATTCTTCCCTAACATAATCTCATGTTTTATCCTTTCCTGAATGTCCTGTGACCAGTAGGTCTTTAGGAAAGCCTCTCTGAATTCGCAGTAGCTGCAGCAGTGTTCTGCAACGCTACGCATGTGCTCTGCTATTGAACCCTTCAGGTATCCACAGACAAATTCCAGTTTCTACTCTAGCTGCCCTAACTTAGGTAGTACGATATCACACTGAGCAGTCAATGACTTGGGATGTAATGAATTACGGTTCTTTTAGTAAACCTAAAAATTTTGAACTGAGAGAAAATATTTTAAGTCGAAATATTCACGATTTCGCGGCACTGAACTTTCTCTAAGTTGCAGCACGCGTGCGCGCTAGATTTCATGGCCGACCGAACCCTGAATGTTGTCGTAACCTCCTGTCCTGTCCTCAGAGTCATGTAGTAATGTTTCCGTACGTATGAGTCGCGCGCAATTGTCCGGGTCGGTACTTTGATCGCTACGCGCCACTGACCGCGCGCTCCGCCGAGCGCCGTACCCTGACAAGCGGGCGCTCTTGCCATATATCGGCCTGTGCCGGAAATGTGGCTACGGGTTGAGCTGCAAAATTTTGTTTTTGACATTCTTGTCGACCAACTAACTCACAGTGACGAGCTGTTGCTTCTGGCTGAATTTCTACACTAGCGACCCGTTAGCACATGCGTCTCATCTCATCCACCTGCTGATACTGCTGGGTGGTGAGACGTGTTTCCTCATCTTTGATTTTGTAGCATTTCTTCCTGTGGCTTTTCAGTTACTTTCTGTCCCTGTTATTAAGAGCAGAAATAGCCTTCTTAGTTGCACTCACTTCGGCAATTGCCAGTGTTGCATGATCTCGCGCAATTCTAGCATTTTTTTTGCGCATTTCGTGCTACTGATCTGGCTATTTTAGCATCAAGTTTCATCTCTACCGCTACTTCTCCAGTCTTATCTGACGGTTTCCTAATATCTTCAACCTGTGCGTTTACACTTCATTCCTGACCTGTTTTACGTTTTCGACAAACTTTGCAATCCTCCTTTGAAGGACTTTAATTTCTTTCATGACTACGTCCTGTCCCTTTTCCTCCTTGTCTAATCGCTTCTGTATTTCCTTAATTTCAATGATGAGGACCTCCTGTTTTTGGTCGTCTTCCTGTTGTCTCTTTCCTTCCCTTTCCTTCCTCTGCTTTCGCTCCTCTTGTCGTGCCTTCTCTGCCTCTTGCATGTATGTTGAATGATAGATTCCGAATGCGTACTCCCAGTAACGTTCCCCGGACTAGACGCAAGCGATTGAACTGCTCTATGATGCATTGCAGGCAAGATCGGATTGTTACTATCCCTGAACGTACCTCTTTCCGTATTTACAGAACTGACATGACCTGCAACCTTGGCATCGGTTTCACTTTCATTTCCTGGGTGAAATGAACCCTCATGATCCAAGTATTCTGCATTTGTCACTTGTGCCCAATTTGCAGAGTGATTTAAAGGAACTTCTTCCGCCATTCTATCTTGTTCTGCATCAATGGGTGGCTCGTGCTACATTTTGGACGACACTAGTATACAGCCTTTCTCACTATATAAATGAGCTTCGCTTCTCCTAAGCATTCAAATCGATTGCTACTTCCGCAAGTTTCCGATTCTAAAGCATCACGCCCCTCAACTCTACTCTGATCTTCATTTAAATAGGGCACACGTTTATGCCTAAGTCCAAGAAACAAAATCCACTCTAAAATCTGATACACATACCCCTTTTTAAATTTCTTCCATAAAAGCTTGCACAACGCTATTAAAAAGACGCGACATCAGACAACAAGTGATGACGAGACACAATGATAAATAAAAATAAATAAATGACACAAACCATAGACATTGAAATAAAAAGCTGCAAAATACTACAAACTGCTAAGATACTATGCATAGTACCAGACCCGAGTCTAAATGTTCTCAGCGCACCATAGCCTCACTTCGGAAAAAAGAAGGAAAACACGCACCTATTATGCAAGGAACGCACTAACTACCTCATAAAAATATAAAAATGCCATGATTCGAGATCCTGGCAAAGGGACGCCAACTGCAAGCCATCACTTGCTTTAATCTTAAACATATGTCTGAGTGAAGCTAAAATTCTTATATAAAGAAAAATATTGTCTTCCCAGTAATCTTGAGATCGTGTGCTACATCCTTAATTTTTGTATATGCATTAGTGAATTTACTCTTGGCACTTTTGCTGCCCTATGCCTTTAAACACTTACAGAATTCAAATTTATTATCAAATTAACTAATTCAATGACATTGATCATTAAATTGCTAGTGTACCCATGTTCACCATAATAGAATAAGAACAGTTAATAGAAGATGAAGTATGAATGAGAACAGTGGCGTACTTACGTTTACAATATAATGAGAAATTCTATACAACCTTTAGTAACTACAACTTTCTGGAGAAGTAGCTGATATATCTTACACAAAAAAGACAAATACAAATCAGTTAAGGAATAATGTTTGACAGAAAAAAGCAAACATTGGGGTGGAAGCTATAGTAATTCTCCCCTGATTAATCCTTTTTACAATGCAGTCTGACTTTGTTCGCATGAACCCAGTGTGAGGCTCAACTCTGTTCACATAAAATCAACTACAATCAAGTGTACTACAAACTATGGTTCGCCTAAGAACAGGGAGCGGTGAATATCATTTAACAACCCTACGCCGGTGCAGCAACACTCAACTCTTTCACCTTGATTCAGACGGTAGCAGAAAACTGCGGGCTGTGAGCGAAGAACGGTGCCCTGCGGCAGCTGTACGTTCTGACGCGTCCACGAAAATACGCAAACTACGAGGCCTGTCGCTCTCATTATCAGAATGCGGGAAACTTCGCTATCAGAGTCCTGAAATCGCGGCAGATTGCAGCCTGAGGTACACCCATTCGCTGGCCTGACCAAACAAATTCGATTCACAGGCATGACGGCGCTTGCTGGAATTATCAAACGTCAGAGGCCGACTCAGGACGAATAAGTTCAATCTCGTGACACATGATGTCTCCAAGATGATATGCAGTTCCGCTGTCGGTACAGTTGGAAACTGCCACTGGCTCTTACTCCACAATCAGGTACAGACCACAAGTCTCACCCAACAGGGAAAGATATGAGGTCCTGCACCACAGGAGGATCAAAGAAACGGCCAAAGGATCACAACTACTCTCCACCAAGCCTCGGTACTGGAGCCGAATTAGCAAAACCTAAACCGCCCCCACATTGCACAAACCAATCGAACTATCCTCTATTCATTGAAATCTCCCCTCGTGACTGTTCTGTTGGGTTGGGAGCCAACACCACCGGTGTTCCCATGCTAGGAGAGCAAGCCTCTACTTTGCTTATCCTGGGAGGACCCAATCAGTGACTCCAAATCTCTCTTGTCTGAAGAGAGAAGATTTTAGACTAGGGAGGCGTCGTTGTCACGGTAAGCGTGATCTTGTTTTGGCAGAAAACATCTACGTAGACAGGACCACAGTCCCTGATTTACAGAGTGATCTAATCTTTCTGGGCCAACCATTTCCAGTTTCTGAAAGACTGCTGTTAAGCTTCCCAGACAATCATGTCCATGAAATATATGTTATTGCCACCCGCTAAAAGAACCTGGCGACTTCCTGGCGCCAGAGAGGGTTACGGTCTTGCCTCCACTAAACACGCACACCAGCCACCCTGTCCGTATCGTCCTAGCTTCTAACACGAGAATGCACGAAATTTTATGATCTTCCCACTGTTTGCACAAAAGTTCAGTTTACAGCAGTCTGGCCGGCCGGTGCGGCCGAGCGGTTCTAGGCGCTTCAGTCTGGAACTGCGCGACCGCTACGGTCGCAGGTTCGAATCCTGCCTCGGGCATGGATGTGTGTGATATCCTTAGGTTAGTTAGGTTTAAGTACTTCTAAGTTCTAGGGGACTGATGACCTCAGCTGTTGAAGTCCCATAGTGCTGAGAGCCATAGAGCAGTCTCTCTTAAATGGCTTCTCCAACCCACTTTCCGTCATCCGACGGCCTTCATGATGGACTGCCGCCTGGCCCAGGTAAAATATTTTGCGAACCGGCACACTTCTGTCTGACCCTAAGCGGAACAGAGCTTCGGCCAGCAGTCCCTCTGCAGATACGGTCCACTGAACGCTGCTTCCCAGAATCACTCACACGGCCAAGTCGCTGCACTCAGCATTTATGGCCCCCAATTCGTCTCTCTCTCTCTCTCTCTGTTCTCCGTCACCTCCACTACGGTTCTCTGCAGGTTACACATGCAGCTATAAGAACATTTTGTCCGCAGTTTCCCCATGTAAAAAAAGTCATAAACCACACATAGAAAATCTAGTACTGTATCATACCGAGATCATGAAGCAAAATATTAACGTTAATCTGACTACATGTTGTTAAGGTGAGAAAGTGGCACGCCTCTTCTCATAATTTGAGCTGTTTCGACTTGATTAGTCAATTGATCTACATTAGATTCTGTCTCTTCTACATGATCGGACACGTCCTTCACAGATTTTTAACAATTTTCACTTTCAGTATTAATTTTACTAAGGCTTCGTGGTCATTTTCGCAAACAGATTCTACAGCTGCAACTGTTTGCTCAGTTTTATGTAAATTTTCTTTCACCGCTTGTTGCCGAGTGCCACAAATTCGTATTGTACCAGTACCAGTGCTGCGCTAATAACTGTTAGGTTAACAGTTTTTGAATGCCAGTGCCGGTAGAAGCTGATTCTTCACGAAGCTAACAAAGCTTCTGACAAATGCTGCATTCTCTTGAGTGTTTAGGGTACCTCTAAAGCACCACGATTTATGATTTTTGATTTTTGTCTTTCAACTACAAATTTATTCGGGCATTAAAGGATTAACTTGATCTACTCTTTGCTTGCTTCCAGTAGCTACCTTTTTAATAAGTTCTGTTAACTGACTTACTTTCTTCTGAGGATATCTTACAATCTTTCTCAACTTGAGAAATTCTTTCGTCATCCTTAGTATCAAACAAACGCAAATCTTTTTCCCACATTTTCTTTAACTCAGCAGCCAGGTTTTCGAATTATAGATTAAAATCAGATTTAAACTTTTTAAGTTCACCAGCCAAACTACAAGACTATTGTTCAATTTTATTATCAAGATCATCAGTCGGTTTTTTAAGTTTCTTGTTAAGATTGTTCGTTTTTTTCTATATTTTTATTTATATCAGCAAATTTTTAACCTCAGTAAAATTGCTATTTATCCCCATAAAATTGTTTTTCATAGTGCCCATCAAAGCAGAAAATATTTCCTGCGTACTTTCTGTCCTCTTTTCTTCAGACGCTATTCCCTGTTTTCCACTTTCGACAGAGATGAGACCCATTTAGGCGTCTGATTCCATACTTCCTTGTTAATCTACGTTACATGGACTAAGATCAAACAAATGAGTATCACTCAAATCGTACATCTGATTACTATCAAAATTTATAGTATCTCCCAAAGTTGCATTTACTGAAATATTTTGTTACAACTCTAACCGCACGATTGTGATAACTGAGGTACATTATCAACTGAAACATCATTACTGTCTGAATCACCTACTTGCATTTGCTCTGGACTGCTTGTTTGACTGGCACTCACACTAAACTGAGCCTCGTCACTTCCTCTCTTAATTACAGAACTGTCACTCTCTTCCATCCTTCCAAGTCTTTTAATACAAGCACACAATAAATAAAATACACTTATCTCCAGCTGTCCGTTGTGGTCGCGGCATCTTGTCTCTGCCGATCCGATCTCGTACCTCAGCTACTCCAGTTCCAGGGCACTTAAACAAGGCATACGTTGCCGTCAGCGCCGCTCTACTGCGCCGCCTGCTAACTGCATCAAAAAATGGCTCTGAGCACTATGGGACTTAACAGCTGAGGTCATCAGTCCCCTAGAACTCACAACTACGTAAACCTAACCAACCTAAGACATCACACACATCCATGCCCGAGGCAGGATTCGAACCTGCGACCGTAGCGATCGCGCAGTTCCGGACTGAAGCGCCTAGAACCGCTCGGCCACCCCGGCCGGCCTAACTGCATCTGTCTCTATCTTGCCCAGTTCTACGCTGCGTACTCCATCGTCTTGAATTCATCATCCGTTTCCCGACGTAAAGATCCAATTCTCGTTACATTTGATCTTCTTAATCACTTTCTCTGCATGATTCTGTCACCTACTCACTATGCAGCACTATCCTTGTAAGTAGGCTGTTTATGTTTTCTCTATGTAAGTAGGCTGTTTATGTTTTCTTATTGGCAACGTTACGTAGCGCTCAATATGAAAATCACTGGCTGTGCTGTGTGCAGTCTGTGGCTAGTTTACATTGTTGTCTGCCATTGTAGTGTTGGGCAGCGGCAGCTGGATGTGAACAGCGCGTAGCGTTGCGCAGTTGGAGGTGAGCCGCCAGCAGTGGTGGATGTGGGGAGAGAGATGGCGGAGTTTTGAAATTTGTCATGAACTGCTATATTTATATATGATGATATCAAGGTAAATACATTGTTTGTTCTCTATTAATATCTTTCATTTGCTAACTATCCCTATCAGTAGTTAGTGCCTTCCATAGTTTGAATCTTTTATTTAGCTGGCAGTAGTGGCGCTCGCTGTATTGCAGTAGCTTGAGCAGCGAAGATTTTTGTGAGGTAAGTGATTTGTGAAAGGTATAGTTTAATGTTAGTCAGGGCCATTCTTTTGCAGGGAATTTTGAAAGTCAGATTGCGTTGCGCTAACAAAATATTGTGTGTCAGTTTAAGGACAGTCATGTAAGAATTGTTCAAAGGGAACGTTTCATCCTTTTTCAAAACTATTCCCGACCGCGGTTTCGACCTACTACAGCTTTTATTTCCAGGATGCGATGTACATTTCGCAACGACGAGGTTAATTTTGCTCGTCCTATGGAACAGCTTTCCACCCACCTTGCTGTTATCTTTCGTTCTGCAGTGCGATCCACACGATTTCCCTGTTCAAAACGAGTGATATTCCTGTAGTGGAAAAGCTGCAGTAGAACCAGTAACTTTACACCGATCCAACGTGTCCATCAAATGTTTCTCACTATGGGGTAACTGAGCGATTAATTGGAAGGTAGTCTGTGAGTGAAAACTTGGATACATTGACGCCAGTCTGATACAAAAACACTACCAAGTCCGTGCTAATCTAAGTTCTAGTTTCAACGCCCACACAGTTACTCGTAATAGCCAGTTTATGCAAATTAATGAAACCTGTTATCAAAAGGATTAACAAATACATTGTCTGTGGCAGAAAGCTCGCTCAAATATTTCACAATTTGACCACTACGAATGTTCAGTTTGTGGTCATGCCATGTATAACACGCCACGTGGATTTTGGTTACTCAGGTGTCACATTTACATATTAAAACCGCAATTTCACGTGTTCGTGTCCATTTTGCGGGACTTCTAGGTCACGCCTTAACCATTATTTCGTAAAATTTTCACATGTAGTTAGAGCTTCTTATATCCACTTACGAACATGATCACAGCTGAGACCCGAAGTGAACTTAGGCTTCATAAAGCAACTTTCTTAGCCCACAAAGTACGCACGAAAGTACTGTCCTCTGACTGGCTTATATACATCGTAACCAACCCAATATTAGCATTAAAACACACAATCACGCGTCTTTTACTTTTGCCGCTCCACAAATATCAAAATAACTCGTTCTTTAAATATCAAAAGTTTCGTAAAATGTATCTCTTTCCTCAGTCCCATAAACTTACTACTTGCACTTTACAGTTTCCTCTGAGTATTATTTACCCTCGCAGTACACATTTCTCACGCTGACGTATACTCAGTTAATAGACATAACAATATTCGTTTGTTTAATACTTCGCAATTACACCATCATTCGCACGAATAACTAAACAAACTAGCAATAATTAATTAAAGTCGCAATAACCACAAAAAGTTCAGTTTTATTTTCCAAACATACAGTTTTAACTATTTCGTGATTTAATAGTTCGTAAGACGCTGACATCTTTCGGCCACCGCCAAAATTATTGGCAGCTAGCTACTGGATTCCATCGCATCTGTCATGTGAGACATGACACGTACAAAGCTCCCTGCCTGCTAACTTCTCTTGCTTAACATAGGCGCGGTATGATGCATTATGCATAGAAACTCTGAGAAGGTAAATGCAGAGGTTTAATCTAGATATATTAGGGGTCAGTGAGGTGAAGTGAATTCGAAAATCTGCAGTAAATGGTATAATGAGGCTGGGATTAGTTATGAATAGGAACGTAGGTCAGAGAGTGTATTACTGTAGACAGTTCAATGACAGAGTTATTCTCATCAGAACGCCAACAATAATAGTTCAGTTACGCATGCCGACATCATAAGCAGAAGATAAAGTATATGAGAAGATTCAACGGATAACTTAAAATTAAAGGAAGATGGTAATCAAGTAATCATGGACAATTGAAACACAGTAGTAGGGAAAGGAATGGAAGACGTAGTTGCAGGAAAATGTGGATTTGGTAGTAGGAATAAGAGGAGAAATACTAATTGAGTTCTGCAATAACTTTCGACTAATAATAGCGAATATAATGTTCATAAATAACAAGAGAAGGAGAAATAGTTGGAAAAGGTCTGGAGATTCTGGAAGATTCCAGCTGAAAAACATCGTGGTCAAACAAGGATTCCGAAATCACAAATTGATTTCTGAGGTGTACGGGGAAACAAATATAGACTCAGATCATATTTTAGTAATACTGAAGACTAAAGTTTAAGAGATTCGTCTGGAAGAATCAACGTGGAAAGAAGTGGGGTACTCTAGTACTGAGCCATTATAGGTTGCCTTTGAAGCTCTTAAGGGTGCAGATAGTGCGATAATGAATAATGCAGTGGGCAGTTCAGTTGAAGTTTTCATTGAAAAGAGTAATCATGCAAGTTGGACAGACAAACTTAGGTACAAGGAAGGCAACTGCGAAGAGATCTGTTGAGCAAAAGAAATGCTTCAAAGAAGAATTTACCAAAATGTACAGGGAAAGACCGGAATACAATAATAGAAATCACTTGGTAACGAAATAAGTAAAAAGGTCCGGGAAGCAAAGGAGAAATGGCCGCAGGAAAAGTGTGAAGAAATCGAAAAAGAAGTGGTCGTTGGAATGACTGATTCAGCATATGGAAAAGCCAAAACAAATTTCACTAAAATTAAAGTAAAGGCGTAAAAATTAAGAGTGCAATGGGAATCCCACCGCCCTACGCAGAGGAGGCAGCAGATAGGTGGGAGTATACTGAATGCCTCTACAAGGGCGAAGTCCTATCTGACGATTAGAAGAAGAAATGGAAGTCGATACGGAAGACATAGGAGATCCAGTATTGAATTCAGAGGTTAACAAAGCATTGAATGATTTGCGATCAGATAAGGCAGATTGAACAGATCTTTCGGAATATCTAAAATCATTGGGGAAAGTGATAACCCGACTACTATTCAAGTTGCTGTGTGGAATCTGTAGGACTGGAGGTATAATATTACTCTTTCGGAAAAATATCATGCACAAAATTCCGAGGACAGCAACGATAGAAAAGTGACAGAACTATAGCACGATATGATTAATAGCTCGTGCATCCAAGTTGTTGACAACAACAATGTACAGAATAATTAAAAAAGAAAATTGAGGATATATTAGAAGGCGATCAGTTTTGCTTTCGTAAACGTAAAGGTACAAGACAGGTATTTGGTGACGTTGGGTGTGATGATGAAAACAAAGCTTAAGAAACTCAAGATATGTTATATGATTCATCGATCTAGAATGTGGCAGGTCTGGGCAGGAATGATGGAATCGATTGACTGAGCTCAGTTAGCAATAACAAATTAGGTACGTCTATTAAATGGCAACTTAGAAAAAAACATAACAAATCACTTTAGATCACTCCATAACGCATCTTTCCACCTTTAACTTGAGCTCAGGTAAACAGACACTAGATTAACGGGATTAACAACTCTAAAACAACAAAGTTCAGAGGCAAAATCACCCCATCTATTAATAATTTCAAAGGATTAACAACCGTCTAAACGACATTCTTAACGGAGCATTTTTGAGGATACAACTTAATGACAGTGAAACCAAATCTTGCAGAACCTCATTATTTTAAATATCAAACATTTGAAAGTTTCCCTTTTACAGTAATCTTAGTTTCTTACAGCTTTGCATCCTGGACAATGTTGCTGAAAACCTGGCCGCTATTAATATCCATCTGGGTCAATTGCACGTGCAGACTGTTAAACAGTCAGTTCTCATCCGCCTATGTAGTTTACATCATAACTAACCCTTAGAATGTTAACATGAAACAATCCATCCCCCCCACACACACACAATTGGAAATGCAAGGCAACATGCCGTATGCATTCTGGCCAATACATCAAAAACAATTAACACCAGTTTCCATGGAACCAAAGACGCAATTACTGCTGCTAAGCGAGGGCTGAGTTACCAAGCTATCGGCTTACAATACTTAATCGGAGCGCTACCTCGTTCCCATTGTACCAAAGATGCTATTACTGCTGCTAAGCGAGGGCTCAGTTATCAATCTATCAGCTCACAATACTTAATCCAAGCGCTACCTCTTTAGGCACATTGTAAACACATCTACCTGTAGAACTCGCTGTAAGGCAGCTTGTCCAACATGTCATAAACCACAGCGTCAACTACCCACACAACATAACCGAGCTATAAATTTCAAAAGCCGAGTCTATCCTTCGCCTGGTATGATACGGGGCTGCCTCCGCTGCCGCGAAGTCCCAACCACCGCCAGCAGCCGCGAGATATCAATTTTTCCACAAAAAGGAGCAAAAACGATCTCTACTCAGCGATTCAGTGAACCCCCGTGGTGTCAACATGGCACGAGAAAAAGCACTGTCAATGTAAAATGGTGCAAGATTTTCGAATTTCTCAATAAAATATGAGTAAGTTATTGGGAAATACAATGCAGGTAGTAACGGGTAGCTGTAAGTGCAGATATTTTTTTATGTGGCACACATCAGTGTGTTGGCTGTTTTGTCTCTGCATTGAACAGTCTTCCAACAAACATGTCATAAACTTTACGACCTAACTTGTAACAACTGTAGTTATTAGTCTGCAAATGACATAAATACTGATGTAAAGTTTTTCGGTACGCTGTCCACAGTCACCAGTAGAAACATTTACTCTTACACCCGCTACACCCTATGCACACCAATGCAATGTATGAAATGACCAAGAGGTAGCAATAAGGACGGAAGACTAAGAACGACGTGCTCAGATTAAAACGCGTTTAAGAAAGGGGTGCAGTCTTCTGCCGCCACGTTCAATCTATACACCGAAGAACCAATTACGGAAATAAAAGAAAGATTCTAAAATGCTACTAAGATTAAGTTTGAAAAGGTTGGCGCAAGAGAGCAATACATGGCGGGCCACATCAACCTGTCAGGAGACTGATGAGTAAAGAAAGCAATTCAGTCAGTATTTACTTAGGCGCAAAATCGAGAAAAATGTAGCGTAATATCTCAGGAACATCAGTACTTTGTCGTCATCTCCGGGATTCCTCGAGAACTGTATAAAATTAATATTCAGAGTTTAGTAGTTAATAACGAGTGGTTTTCGTCTTCTCAGTTGCTACTTCAGTTAGGTTTATTATGCAGATAAGATGAAATCCGTCTTTTGCAGCTGAATGATTATTTTGTTTTGACTGAAATACGTTTCAGTTATTGATGTTGGGCATATTCAGAAACTATAAAATAACGAAAACTTTTTAATAGCACATATTTCGTTAGTGGCTAGCTCTGAGCACTATGGGACTTAACATCTATGGTCATCAGTCCCCTAGAACTTAAAACTACTTAAACCTAACTAACCTAACGACAGCACACAACACCCAGCCATCACAAGGCAGAGAAAATCCCTGACCCCGCCGGGAATCGAACCCGGGAACCCGGGCGTGGGAAGCGAGAACGCTACCGCACGACCACGAGATGCGGGCCTTTCGTTAGTGGTTTCTCGTTTCTCATTAAATTATGTATTTACAATGTTAGGGTTGCGATTTGTTACTTACTTTCGTTTTTCTGCTCCTTAGATTCGTTCATTGTTTCTTTCGTAAAAATTAGACGCATATGGTAATAACATAACTTTCAGCATTAACCACTTCTCGTTATTTGTTTTTGATCATAAGCGTGATAGGATCACTGCCTGAGGGTGTGGCATTTGAGTTGTCGAGAAGATGTGTTGGGTATACACATGATTACCTATAGGTTTTACTAGCGTGTACCAAACAAGCCATAGCCTGTTTCAATGCCACACAGGGCTATAAAAGCTCAGGTATAGATTTTTCTGCAAAAATATCTCTCAAGTGAAACTGTTGGGTTCGGGTTATTGCTGAGAAAACTGTTCACCCTCTGCGGCACAACACTAATGTGTCGTAAAACTAACTTGATGCGTTTAAAAAAATGTTTATAGAACAAAATGTGTACAGTGTCGTTCAGATATCCATTATGAGTGAGTCAGCAGCCATGCTGGATGAGACACTCGTTAGCACTGACGTACCGGTTTCTTCCGGAGCAGCCCTCGGTGTCCAACGGGTGAATAGCGCAGGGAGAAGTGCGCCCGCTTACGCCGCCCGTGCGAGAGATCCTTTCACTGTGGCACCGCGGGACAGGTGAAAGAACGCCACAGCGGAGGCTCCGCTGAAGTAAAGTCGTGTCCCGGTCGTGACGAACGTAAAGAGGCCGTTAACTCGGAGCGGTATCGTGCTATCGGCGCCGCATTTCAAAGTACGACTTCAAAGCGCTGCAGCTGCGCGCCCTGCTTTGTGCGGCCGCCCCACGAGTGCCGTGTGTAGGACGAGGCGAGTGCTTTGTAGAGCCGCCGCCGTCGACCGCGGGGAGCGGCCGTCGCCTTCAAACGCGTGCCCACAGCCAGCAGGTGTGCGGCCGCCGGCTGGAATACCATACGATGTAAAAGCACGCTGGCCGCCGCTCTGCCGGGCACGCCTCCAGCCGGCAAGGCAGACGACGGGTCGCTCCTCACCTGCTGTCAGACACCCAGCTGCCTCTTATACGCAACGTCGCGTCTTGACTATGCCACCTGTTGTTGTATTATGATTAAAGTTCTTATGGGTGTTTACCACGTCACTGTATGAAATACTTTAGTTATAAAGTCAAAACCATATTTTCGAGCGTATTACAACGGCCTTCCTCCTGACAGGACTGGTTTTGGTGGAGGAAACGTGGCTCTATTTACTGCTGACGATAGGTATCAAGACGCCATAGTTTTAAAATTTTGTTGACGTTAGAACATAATAGGGTAGTCATAACGGAATTCTGTCAGAGACAGCAAAGGACTTGGAAGAGCAGTTGAACGGAATGGACAGTGCCTTGAAAGGAGGGTATAAGATGAACATCAACAAAAGCAAAACGAGGGTAATGGAATTGTCAGAGACAGCAAAGGACTTGGAAGAGCAGTTGAACGGAATGGACAGTGTCTTGAAAGGAGGGTATAAGATGAACATCAACAAAAGCAAAACGAGGATAATGGAATGTAGTCGAATTAAGTCGAGTGATGCTGAGGGAATTATATTAGGAAATGAGACGCTTAAAGGGAGTATTGCTATTTGGGGAGCAAAATAACTGACGATGGTCGAAGTAGAGAGGATATAAAATGTAGACTGGCAATGGCAAGAAAAGCGTTTCTTAAGAAGAGAAATTTGTTAACATCGAGTATTGATTTAAGTGTCAGGAAGTCGTTTCTCAAAGTATTTGTATGGAGTGTAGCCATGTATGGAAGTGAAACATGGACGATAAATACACTCCTGGAAATTGAAATAAGAACACCGTGAATTCATTGTCCCAGGAAGGGGAAACTTTATTGACACATTCCTGGGGTCAGATACATCACATGATCACACTGACAGAACCACAGGCACATAGACACAGGCAACAGAGCATGCACAATGTCGGCACTAGTACAGTGTATATCCACCTTTCGCAGCAATGCAGGCTGCTATGTCCCCATGGAGACGATCGTAGAGATGCTGGATGCAGTCCTGTGGAACGGCTTGCCATGCCATTTCCACCTGGCGCCTCAGTTGGACCAGCGTTCGTGCTGGACGTGCAGACCGCGTGAGACGACGCTTCATCCAGTCCCAAACATGCTCAATGGGGGACAGATCCGGAGATCTTGCTGGCCAGGGTAGTTGACTTACACCTTCTAGAGCACGTTGGGTGGCACGGGATACATGCGGACGTGCATTGTCCTGTTGGAACAGCAAGTTCCCTTGCCGGTCTAGGAATGGTAGAACGATGGGTTCGATGACGGTTTGGATGTACCGTGCACTATTCAGTGTCCCCTCTACGATCACCAGTGGTGTACGGCCAGTGTAGCAGATCGCTCCCTACACCATGATGCCGGGTGTTGGCCCTGTGTGCCTCGGTGGTATGCAGTCCTGATTGTGGCGCTCACCTGCACGGCGCCAAACACGCATACGACCATCATTGGCACCAAGGCAGAAGCGACTCTCATCGCTGAAGACGACACGTCTCCATTCGTCCCTCCATTCACGCCTGTCGCGACACCACTGGAGGCGGGCTGCACGATGTTGGGGCGTGAGCGGAAGACGGCCTAACGGTGTGCGGGACCGTAGCCCAGCTTCATGGAGACGGTTGCGAATGGTCCTCGCCGATACCCCAGGAGCAACAGTGTCCCTAATTTGCTGGGAAGTGGCGTTGCGGTCCCCTACGGCACTGCGTAGGATCCTACGGTCTTGGCGTGCATCCGTGCGTCGCTGCGGTCCGGTCCCAGGTCGACGGGCACGTGCACCTTCCGCCGACCACTGGCGACAACATCGATGTACTGTGGAGACCTCACGCCCCACGTGTTGAGCAATTCGGCGGTACGTCCACCCGGCCTCCCGCATGCCCACTATACGCCCTCGCTCAAAGTCCGTCAACTGCACATACGGTTCACGTCCACGCTGTCGCGGCATGCTACCAGTGTTAAAGACTGCGATGGAGCTCCGTATGCCACGGCAAACTGGCTGACACTGACGGCGGCGGTGCACAAATGCTGCGCAGCTAGCGCCATTCGACGGCCAACACCGCGGTTCCTGGTGTGTCCGCTGTACCGTGCGTGTGATCATTGCTTGTACAGCCCTCTCGCAGTGTCCGGAGCAAGAATGGTGGGTCTGACACACCGGTGTCAATGTGTTCTTTTTTCCATTTCCAGGAGTGTAGTTTGGACAAGAAGAGAATAGAAGCTTTCGAAATGTGGTGCTACAGAACAATGCTGAAGATTAGATGGGTTGATCACATAACTAATGAGGAGGTATTGAATAGAATTGGGGAGAATAGGAGTTTGTGGCACAGCTTGACTAGAAGAAGGGATCGGTTGGTAGGACATGTTCTGAAACATCGAGGGATCACCAGTTTAGTATTGGAGGGCAGCGTGGAGGGTAAAAATCGTAGAGGGAGACCAAGAGATGAATACACTAAACAGATTCAGAAGGATGTAGGTTGCAGTAGGTACTGGGAGATGAAGAAGCTTGCACAGGATAGAGTAGCGTGGAGAGCTGCATCAAACCAGTCTCAGGACTGAAGACCACAACAACTACTACGGGGGGGGGGGGGGGGGGGGGGAGGTGAAGGGAGTAGGAATGAAGCTGTTTGTTGTCCAGCCGGCTTGTCAGAGATTGGCGGCAGTCTGAAAATCTTCTGATGGCGCGGAAATGGACTGACAATTCCCCTGCAGCCAGGTAGAGAACATGTCGCTTCCTTCCCACCTTGTCGCCTTCCGCGATGACTACCCTGTTATATTCTAGGGCCAATGAAGTTTCAGAATTACATCTTGACACCGATCGTCTCCAATAAATGGAGCCACCTTTCCTCCACAAACACTAATCTTGCCCTAAGGAACGCCGTTGTGTACGGTCGAAAAGATGGTTTTAAGTTTAAATAAAAGTGTTTTATACAATGACACGGTACAACACACAGAAGATTTTAATCACCATGACTCTGGACGCAGAAGCCCGCGTAGTTACATATCTTTATTGATATCAAAACGCCAGAAAATATCGTCAAGAATTTTGGATTTCAATTATTGTTGATCTTACGATCAGCTCTTTGACCAGAGATCACATTTCCTACATTTTAGAAGAGTTTACGCCACAACAACCTTTCATGACTTTTGCAACGAATCGCTCTTTGAATCTGATACGATTCATTGTACTATTAACTAGATTTAGTGCCTCTGCCGGCTCATCATAAGGTGGATATGTTACGCAACTAGACGCTGCTTAGCAACGTGGTAGCATGACGGAAACAGAAGCACAAGTTACTGCAACATTTACGAAACGAAAAGTTTATGTTTTACGAAACTTACAATACTCTTGTAAGTAGGCTGTTCATGTTTTCTCTATGTAAGTAGGCTGTTCATGTTTTCTCTATGTAAGTAGGCTGTTCATGTTTTCTCTATGTAAGTAGGCTGTTCATGTTTTCTCTATGTAAGTAGGCTGTTCATGTTTTCTCTATGTAAGTAGGCTGTTCATGTTTTCTCTATGTAAGTAGGCTGTTTATGTTTTCTCTATGTAAGTAGGCTGTTTAGGTTTTTTTATTGGTAACGCCACCTCTGTATGAAAATCACTGGCTGTGCTGTGTGCAGTCTGTGGCTGCTTTGAATTGTTGTAATACTCGCCATTGTAGTGTTAGGCAGCTGGCTGTGAACAGCGCGTAGCGTTGCGCAGTTGGAGGTGAGCCGCCAGCAGTGGTGGATGTGGGGAGAGAGATGGCGGAGTTTTGAAATTTGTCATGAACTGCTATATTTATATATGATGATATCAAGGTAAATACATTGTTTGTTCTCTATTAATATCTTTCATTTGCTAACTATCCCTATCAGTAGTTAGTGCCTTCAGTAGTTTGAATCTTTTATTTAGCTGGCAGTAGTGGCGCTCGCTGTATTGCAGTAGCTTGAGCAGCAAAGATTTTTGTGAGGTAAGTGATTTGTGAAAGGTATAGTTTAATGTTAGTCAGGGCCATTCTTTTGTAGGGAATTTTGAAAGTCAGATTGCGTTGCGCTAACAAAATATTGTGTGTCAGTTTAAGCACAGTCATGTATAATTCTTCAAAGGGGACGTTTCATATGTCGACCCTTAGCCGAGGATACCTCACTGGAATCTTCTGATTTTTTGTTGTAGTTTGTGTAATTAGTGTAGATTTTGTTTATTGCTAGCGCGTAATTGTAGAGAAAATCTCCTTTGTAGTTGCAGTCTTTCATTGTTGTACAATAAAACAGTTGTGGCATGCATGTAGATTTGCACCAAGTATTTCGCAGCTGCAATTAACTAGATATTATATTCAGTGCTATGTTAATGTGTTCTCTTATTTCTGATCTTCAAATTGTGTTTTTCTGTGTTGTCGTGTGAAGTACTGTGACAATAATGGCGTGTGAAAATCGTAATACTAGGCTCCAAAGTAAACTGAGAAATGACAGTGAAAATGAAAGCAGTGTGTTAGCGCCACCGAGTAATGAATTAACTGATGTTCAAAGTAGTAATTTGGTAATTGTGCATAGGGAAATGGAGCGGGCTGCAAACAATGGTGTAGACATTGAAACAGGTAGTGAACAGGGAAGCATTATCGATCGATCGGTCGGCAACAGCTCTCCTCAGGGATCCGAAATGACAGGACACAATTTCGCAAATACTGTTGATTCAGGTTTTGGGTCATCACCGTTTTCTCAAATAAGTCAAGACACATTTTCTGCTTGTCAAAATGTGAATGTTGCCGGTGCAAATGCACTGCCGAAAAGCGTAGAGAAACAGATCCCAGACACTAATACATTATTATTGCAATTAATGCAACAAATGGAACAAAATCAGAGACAAATGGGAGAAAATCTTAAAAAGTTAGACACAGTGGAACAAAATCTTAAAAAGTTAGACACAGTGGAACAAAATCTTAAAAAGTTAGACACAATGGAACAACACCAGAGACAAACACAGCAACAGTTAGACACAATGGAACAAAATCTTCAAAAGTTAGACACCACACTTGAACAAACACGTGAAGATTTAACTACTGAGTTACATAACATTGAATCGAAAAAAATTCAAACAAAATCAAAATCAAATCAATACACAGTACAAAAGAGAAATCCGGGAAGTACAAGATCAGCTGACACAGGTAATACAAGAATTACGTATTTCAGAGGATACTCGCGCCCCAATACGGGAAGAGGGACACAGAAATACGGAACAGCCACAAAATAATAACACAGGGCATTTCGGAAGTTATGAAAGAAATTGGCAATGTGCACCGAATTTTGAGATGGAACGGCCGACACGACCTAACAATGACCAATATGCGACTCGCCGACGTGATTATTTTGACTATGAGCTGTTCATGACTACACGTAAATTCAAAACATTTAAAAATTCTGGCAACGACATTCATCCACAAGCATGGCTCCATCAATTCTCGCATTGTTTTCCTCCCAACTGGTCGTTAGAACACAGATTAGAATTTATGTGTGGCTACTTGGAGAATGAACCAGCTGTAAGAATGCGATCGGTAATTCACGATTGCCACAGTGAAGGAGAGTTTTACCATGCCATCCTCTCAGCATATTGGTCTCAAGCCACACAAGACCGAGTAAAACATAGCATCATAATGATGAAACATTTCGAACAATCTGAATTCTCCAGTCTTGTGAAATATTTTGAAGACATGTTGCACAAGAATCAGTATCTTTCAAACCCATACAGCCCCTCAGAACTCATCCGCATTTGCTTACTCAAATTGCCTGAACATTTACGACATATTATTTTGGCAGGACGTTGCAAAGACGACATTGAAGCTTTTCAGGGACTGTTACAAGAACTGGAAAGTGACACTGACAATCGCGGAACGCAGGAGCACAACAATTACAGATCACATCAGTCGCAATTCCGCGATGAAAGAAATAATAACTGGACGTGACAAGGCTATTCTCACAACACAAATCGTGACCGAAACAGACACCACCCGTATTACAACCGTTGGCAGAGTAGTAATAATTACAGGGAAAGATCACCTCTCCGCGGTAGTGACTATCACAGAGACAATCAGAGAAACAGACACTTTGGGAACCAAAATAATTATTATCAAGGGAGACAGAATAACTTTGGACGCAACGGTCCAGCGCGCAGTTACGATTCAGGGAGAAATTCTCCACCACTTAACCGACAAGAAAGAAATTACAGGAACTACCGACATGACGACAGACGATGTGATCGTAACGACAGACCTGAATTGCATCAGAACTGGCGGGATTTAAACAGGGCAGGGCCCTCTCGTCAGAGTGAATTTGTAGAAGTTAGGTCTCCAAATCCCAATAACGACGCGCGCCAACAAAGAGACAATAGGCAATGACTCACACCGCTGGCAGCAACAAAACGTTCTTATGACACTAACGACGCAGCTGCCGTAGCTAGTAATTACGTAAAAATGGAAGACATTAGGGACATCTTACTCCAAGAACACGACGTAAAACATAACAACATTGCATATCCTGTGATTCACATTACAGTAAATGACGTAAAATTTACGGCAGTACTTGACTCTGGCAGTCCCATCTCAGTAATTAGTGAAACAGCCTTTAGCAAATGCAACAAATCGAACGATTGCCCCACACTTCCGTTACGTAAGATTAAATTACAAGGTGCAATCTTTGGAAAAAGTGTAGATGTACGCCAACAAACCAATTTAGAATTCTTTTGTCAAAGCCACAGCTTCTCTACGAACTTTCTTATTGTTCCATTATTGTCGACGGAAATTATATTGGGAGTAGACTTTTTGAATGAATAGAAAGCAATCTTAAACTTTCACGATGCTGAAATAAGTTTAGAGAAGGAAGGTAAGTCAATAGCTTTGAAATTTGAAGATTGGCTCTCAAACCATGACGAAGAAATCAATCGGCTTTACCTTCTGTTGGACAACAGTTCGGAATTTTCTACGGAACTAGACACTAACAATCACTCTGCAAGAACTGACAGGGATGATACGATGGCGCATTTGACACTAATAAGTTAATTCAGAATAAAATTCAAACAATTGAGAATTGTAATGACACTGATAGGCAGGACCTTTTTGAGATTTTACAAGCATATTCCACAGTTTTTACTCATAAAATAGGAACAATCAAGGGATTTCAATACCAATTTCGTGTTCGTGAGCATACTAAATTTTGTGTTAGACCATATGTAATTCCAGCACATTATAGGGACCGTGTTAGAACAGAAATACAATCTATGCTCGACGAGGGCATTATTGAGCCTGCAGTAAGCTCATACAACAATCCATTACATGTTGTTGAGTAGAAAAATGGATCGATCAGGCTTGTCTTAGATTCGAGACAAATCAATACGATCATTATTCCTGAAACAGACAGGCCGCAAACATTGGAAGAACTTCTTCAAAATTTTAATGGTGTAAAAGTGTTGTCTTCCATTGATCTCAGATCCAGCTTTTATCAGATCGAACTTCATCCAGAATGTAGAAAATACACAGCTTTCCTTTGTTTCGGCGTTTGTTATCAGTTTCGGAAACTTCCCTTTGGTTTGAACATTTCTTCAGCAGCATTCATTCGCGGGCTAAATTCCATTTTACATGAGTTCTTAAAACGTCACATCACCTTATATGTAGACGATATTCTAATAGCAGAAGCTTCATGGGAACTATATAATCGCATCCTCAACAGTTTGCTACGTATTTTTGCAGAATCTGGAATTACAGTTAACTTGGAAAAGTCTGAATTCGGTAGGTCAAAGGTGAGGTTTTTGGGACATATTATTTCTTCTGAAGGCATTCAGCCGGATCCTGAAAAGTTAGAAGCAATCAGAGCCATTCCAGTTCCATCCACAAAAAGACAAGTCCGCAGTTTTCTAGGTCTCGTAAATTTTTACCGTCGTTTTCTGAACATGCAAATTCTTGTTACACCAAAACTTTGTTCTCTCACTGGAAAAAATACTATTTGGAACTGGGACGAACAAGCACAGTTGGAATTCAATTCTTTGAAAGAATCGCTACTTAACGCGCCAATCTTAGCTCACCCAGATCTGTCACAAGATTTCTGCCTTAGCACGGATTCTTCTAAAGTCGGTCTTGGTGCCCATTTATTTCAAGAAGCCACAGAAAATGACACTACTGTTCAGAAAACCATTGCTTTTGCTAGCCGAGTGCTAACAAAATCTGAAAAAAATTATTCCGTTACTAAATTAGAAGCTTTAGCTATCGTTTGGGCATTTAACAAATTCCGTTTCTTTCTTTCTGGTAAGCACATAAAAGTATACAGTGATCATCGTGCATTACAATTTATTATGTCTTCAAAATTAAATCATGACAGGTTAAAACGTTAGGCATTGTTTCTGCAAGAATTCCGCTTCACAGTAGTCTACATTCCCGGCAAGGAGAACATTGTTGCGGACGCACTGTCACGCGCACCGGCTGGGCTTGAGAAAAGTACCACAGAAGGCAACCTCGAGAAAAATTTCAGTATTCTTTACATTCAGAAAGTCGCCTTTGAAAACTTCATCACCACATCTTTAAAGGACATTGCTCATGAACAAGATAAAGATCCGATTTGGAAAGACATCAAGAGCAAATGGCATGAAAAGGCACACACACAGATTCGGCATTATTATCTGGTTAGAAACAACATACTGTTCAAACGCTGCACTGTTGATGACAAGCTATGGGTACTTTGCATTCCTGACGATTTTGTTAATAAGCTCATTTGGTACATTCATTTCAGCTACGCACATTTTGGCCCACGAAAATGTTATCATATTCTTCGAACGACTTGTTATTTTAACAATATGGAAAAGAGAATTCGAAGAGTCTTGTCTATTTGTAAACTTTGTCAAAAGGCGAAACCATCTACTATCTCCCATAGTGCTCCGCTGTTTCCTATCATTCCTTCTAAATTAAAAGAATTTGCTGCTGTTGATCTCTTGGGACCGCTTGTCAGAACATCTAATGGATTTTCGTACGTTCTAGTCGCTGTTGAACTTACTCCAAAATTTGTTTCTTTCACACCGTTACGTAAAGCCACTGGACGGTCTGTATCCAACGCCTTTGTTAAAAATTTCTTACGTGAAGTTGGACACGTTAGTAAAGTCATTTCAGATAACGGACCGCAATTCAGATCTGCTGTTTGGTCACGCATGCTTCGCAACCATAAAATCAAACCTGTTTTTATTTCATTGTATTCACCACATTGTAACCCGTCTGAACGGATTATGAAAGAAATCAATAAGCTTTGCAGACTTTATTGTCACAGAAAGCATCAGCATTGGGACAGATATTTACACTTATTTCAAAATGTGCTGAATGAAATGCCTCATGATTCCACTGCTTTACCACCTACTCTTGTACTGAAGAATGAAGAACCACTGAACAGAATCAGAGAGCTTGTACCTTTCCCAAATACACGTAAACTTCGACACAAAGACATAATTGATTTGGCTCTTAAAAATATAAAATCTGCAGCAGACAAAAGGAGAAAACTACACGGTAAAGCAAATGCAAAGAAATTGTATATTGGTCAGAAAGTTCTCATTAAAGCTCATTCATTGTCACATAAGAAGAAACACTTGAGTCACAAATTCTTTCTAGTTTACAATGGACCTTACAGAATCCGACGTATACCACATGATAATTGCGTTGAAGTTGAAACTCTGCGTACTAGGAAGAGTAAAGGTTTACACCACATTTCACATGTAAAACCGTTTATTGAAAGATAATCTGCTTTTTAACTTTGTCTTTGCCATAAAACTTTTCACTTCACATTTCTAGTATGCTTTGTCAGATTTAGAATCTGTTAACATGTAACAATGTTTGAAGTGAAATATCCAGTCAAGAACCAAGAGAACTTATTTAAACAGAAATTACGAATGCATTGTTATAATGAACAGACGACACAGTGTTGTTAATTGTACATTCTTGCTTGTTAGTTGCACGATTACGTAACGACTATCAGGCTTACGTACTTAGGACACATACTGGTACTGCTAATGAGATTTTAATGCAACTTTTGGTTTACTTGAAAATACATTCTGGGTTTAAAGTACCTACTTTCTGTGAGATACCAGAGGACACAGTGGTTAGTTTATGTGACAGCTACACGATGTTATCACGACGCTACTAATGAGTGACAATTCACAATGTTGCTTTTGCAGTGTATCTTTTATATCTGCACAGTTTTCTGAATTCTTCTAGGAAGAAAAACATGTTTTAGTAGTAACTTTTGTGGTATAGCAACAATGAGACAGCCTTTTTCGTGGCATAACAATACGTTACTGTACAGTACTTTCTTCATCACAACAATAAGCGTAATAACTACGATATCTATACGCAAAGCATTTCACTTTTGTGTATTATGAGGTAAGTACATTGACTTATGCAGAACTTAGCTTTCGGAGGACGATAACTACGACACTTCCACACAGATTATGTTGCAACAAGACGCACATTTAGCGCTACAGTACACGTATTTGAGCGATTAATTTTGTACTTAAAACATTTATTTTTAAAGATTTTTGAATTACAAAGAAAGTTTTCCATGATACATTTCATTCCATTGCTGTAATCTGTAACACCTGAGGGTATAATTACATTAATCCTCAGGGGGGTACACGCCTACTTTGTGTACCATGTGTTTGGCAAGCACAAGGAACCCTAGCTAATATGGTATTTGCTTATACAACTTTACACATCGGTACCATATTTCTCTAACACACAAATTACACAGCTATCTGATCATTTAACTGAGAGAGACAAACATTTATTTTACTATATCAGTGACAGATGTTTACGTAATTACACAGTTGGATAACTTCACACTTATGAAACTGTATTTTGTCTGTACTTTGTAAACTGTTCATTTTTTTTTCGGAATCATTGTGATACTATGAGAGCTTTGAATGATGTATTTGGTAAGGGAGCATGATTTTAAAGTACGTTTGAGGTAGATGACACTATTGAAATGAGCAGAGAATTTTTTTTAGGTTTTGAAATTATCGCAGAAAGCTACGACGTTTTTGAGATTTGACTGAGGTGTTATGATATTTTTACGACGACGATGTGTATTATGCTGTTGAGGTATGTTTATGATCAATAAGCTGACGCAATTATGATGAAATATTGAAGTGTCGTCGCAAGATTGACGTGTCGACGAATATATATATGTGTAAGAAGGTAAGGAGTAATGAGTAGTGGGACCTTGACTTGTGAAAAAGGATGTTGGAAACCAAGAATCGTACTTTAAGAGTTATGAAATGTGCGTAAATGCGTGACTGTATCACAATGCTGACGAATATTTTATTTGGACACTTATATTTATAGGATTTTCTTTCTACAGATTTGCAACGCTAATTCTTGACCTGTGAAATATTTTTATATGAGACTGCCACTGTAGCGGAAACTGTTGTCGTAAATATTTCCGTAAGAAAATTAAGTGACCACCTGCACGTAATGCGTCGTGGGCACCCAGCTGTGTCAGACGCCTGGAGAAAGAGCCATTAGCGCGTGCCTTTCAGAGCACAGGAAAAAAAAACAAAGGGAGGCCATTATCCTGGCCATTGTCATTCCTTTAGAGAAAGCATCGCAAATCCGACACGCTGATTACTTGGAAACATATCGTACTTTCTGATATTTACTGAAATGCCTAATGAAATGACAAGAAATAGTTTGTCTACACACCTGCCTATGACTACTGTCTTTCTAGATGAGAGATTTTTTTTACTACTTATGAAATGCCACATGACTATTGAACGATGTTCTTATGCTTTGCTTTGTACATAGTTGCTTATTTCATTTGATATCTAGTTTCTAGCTGCACTGCAGCATTGGTTAAAATAAAATTTTATAGATGTACTAATATAAATATTTTCTGTCTACAGATCGAGTAAATAATAATTTTTTTAAAAAAATGAGGGAGCACAAAATGACATTTACCTTCACAGGAACTGCATTCATAATTTTCTTTTCAAGCAATTGGTAACTTTTTGGTAGAATAACTTCTTGTGGTGCACCACTTTAATTACTTAGACATTAAGATGTGATTATACATTTCCTTTAACTGCATTGTTGTCTTTAGTGTACTATTTTTTCTGCTTGTGGGTTTGTCATGTTTAGATATAAGTTATTACATTTACTGCTGCTTGCTTTGCCAATTTCCATTTTTTTGTGTCATTGCTGTTTGTTTTAATTGTTTTGTGCTGCTGCATTGCCTCATCCCTTAGTTTAGCATCTGAGCTCAGTAGATTTAAGTTAGCTTAAGAGGGGGTAGCCTCTAAGAGAATGAGTTGCGATGAATTGGAAGAAATGCATTGAGAAAACAGGTTTAGGTAGGATTTTCTTGGAAATAAATGTTGAGGTAAGAAATGTGTGAACATATAAATACAGAAAGCATGCTTAAATAGAATTTTTTTGGTGGAAACAAAGGATGAAATAAGAGGAAAGATATATGAAGTTTTGGGTTGGACTGCAGTACCAAATGTTACACTGAAAACGAACCCTATCCTTTCCTATTGGTGTTATCCCACTATGTGTTTGTGTACCCTTGTGTAGTTGTTTTCTTCCTGTCTCTGTGTAGTTTCATAGAATTTTTTTCTCTTTTAATATTAAGCTACTTTCACTATGATGAGGAATACTGTTATCCTCAAAAATAATTGGCATTAATAATATGTTATTTACTTTGTAAAGATGTTAGATATTATTAATTCTGTTCTGTTTAATGCTCATGTGTGAAGTTGATGTTTCGAAAGTTACTCTGATCTTTTATGTATGTACTCATGTCATAATTCCTGTAACACTGATGTATATGTTATTTCGATTCTTTTGTAAAGCCCATATTACTACAAATGTTATCTGTACTATTATGTTCTTTAATGATGTATTTGTACCTTTGTAATTGTATTCTTATGTTATTAAATTGTAATTGTCACCAGTTCATGATAATATTAACTTGTTAGTTACATTTAACTGCACACGTTTCTGTTGGTCATAGTATATGGACAATATGTGAGAAGTAGGGACTGTTAGTGTTTGCACGTGTGTTAATAACTCAGCAAGGGACTGGATAACAGCATTGCTGGTTCTAAGGACAATTTCAAAAACTTTGTGAGTGCACAAGTGGTGGTTTATGGACTTGCTATATTATCCGCAAGACTCTTCAATGGTGATTGTGCACCTGCACAGTCACAACAGATGGCTGCTGGCTATCTCTACAAGGACTACAGTGGGTCTGCATCTTTGATGACCCACCAGTACCATTATCTCTACAAGGACTACAGTGGGTCTACATCTTTGATGATCTATCAATACCATTATTTCTACAAGAACTGCAGTGGGTCTGCACCTCTGGTGGCCCACCAATACCGTAATCTCTACCAGGACTACAGTGGGTCTGCTCTGTGATGACCTACCTACCAATACTCTTCAAAATTTCGACTGACTCTGCTGTGGGTTTGCTCTGTTGTGGCCCATTCCCTGTATGTATGTCAAGAGTCAGCACTGTCGTTACGTTGGAAGGACAACACTACTTCTTCAAGACTGCATGGAAATCCACTACATCCGTGTGCATTTTCTTCTACTGCTCAGACTTTGAGAAAAACACTATATTTTACCGTAATGAATGATCAGGACTGTCTTTATGGACTGTGACAAAATTTTAGCTTTTGACCAACGTTGTATCAATAAGTGTGTGCATTTGCTATCTTTGTTATTGTAATTATGAAAAAATTTTTCAAATCTGTATTGGGCACTGCCCAAACCAATTTGTAAAATTTTTTGTGGGGAGCATGGGGGCTATGTAAGTAGGCTGTTCATGTTTTCTCTATGTAAGTAGGCTGTTCATGTTTTCTCTATGTAAGTAGGCTGTTCATGTTTTCTCTATGTAAGTAGGCTGTTCATGTTTTCTCTATGTAAGTAGGCTGTTCATGTTTTCTCTATGTAAGTAGGCTGTTCATGTTTTCTCTATGTAAGTAGGCTGTTCATGTTTTCTCTATGTAAGTAGGCTGTTCATGTTTTCTCTATGTAAGTAGGCTGTTTATGTTTTCTCTATGTAAGTAGGCTGTTTAGGTTTTTTTATTGGTAACGCCACCTCTGTATGAAAATCACTGGCTGTGCTGTGTGCAGTCTGTGGCTGCTTTGCATTGTTGTAATACTCGCCATTGTAGTGTTAGGCAGCTGGCTGTGAACAGCGCGTAGCGTTGCGCAGTTGGAGGTGAGCCGCCAGCAGTGGTGGATGTGGGGAGAGAGATGGCGGAGTTTTGAAATTTGTCATGAACTGCTATATTTATATATGATGATATCAAGGTAAATACATTGTTTGTTCTCTATTAATATCTTTCATTTGCTAACTATCCCTATCAGTAGTTAGTGCCTTCAGTAGTTTGAATCTTTTATTTAGCTGGCAGTAGTGGCGCTCGCTGTATTGCAGTAGCTTGAGCAGCAAAGATTTTTGTGAGGTAAGTGATTTGTGAAAGGTATAGTTTAATGTTAGTCAGGGCCATTCTTTTGTAGGGAATTTTGAAAGTCAGATTGCGTTGCGCTAACAAAATATTGTGTGTCAGTTTAAGCACAGTCATGTATAATTCTTCAAAGGGGACGTTTCACTCTGCCTCGTGGTATACATCACAAATTCCGAGAACGCTGGGTATCACAATCTTCAACATGAAATGCGTTACATTACAGAATAAAATATTTACGAGTATGCGTAACGCACTCGTGTGAACATTCCAAGCTGCAGAAGTGTTAATACGTTAACCATATAATATTCACTGTCTATCAGAAATATCCAGGCTTGTAATGCGGAACTGACCGCTAGATTTGACAAGTGTCGGACCCGCCCGGTATAAAACGAGGCGGGCAGTATTGTGTTGTCACTAGAGAAGCAGTAACGGCAGGGTAAGTCAGTCAGGAGAACTCTATGATTTCCAGCATGTACTAGTCACTGGATGTCCCCTGAGTAACAGCTCAATTAGGGACATTTCAGCCATTCTTAAACTGACCAACTCGACTGTTTGTGATGTGAAGCGGAAACACGAATGAGCCACAGCTAAATATGGACCACGTAGATTGCATGTACTGACAAGCAAAGATTGTCGAACATTGCGGAGCCTGGTTGTTTAAAAGCATGAAATAAACAGAAGTAATCACCCGAAAGTTCCAAAGTGCTACCAACAGTCCAGTTACCACAATGACCGAACGCGAGGAGTTAAAAGGAATGGCTCATAATGGTTGAGCAGCTCCTCGTAAGTCGTACATTTCCGTAGTAAGCTTTAAGTGACGCCTGAGGTGGTATACAGAGCGATGCCATTGGTCAATGCGAGTGCTCGAATGACCCATGTTGAACCAACTATGTATTATCATAGTATATAAGAAAATTTCAGTCTTTCGCAACTGAAATTTATTCTTGAGGACCAGACACGTTCCGGCTTTTCCAGCTAGGCATATTCGGTGGTCTATAATACAATCGAAAATGTTACTGTTTCAGTGAGCGGAAGTGGTAGGATGAAGTTGGTGTGACATTCATTTAAGACAACATCCATTTCCTACAATATGAAAAACGAACAAACATTTCTTTAACATAGCTACACAAATCGCCACTAACAATTTCTGTGTTAGAAGTTTAAAATCTCACCATTCCCAGCTAGTTTATTGTAACGATTCCTCATGCAATTATAATTACAGTGATAATAATAATAATAATGATAATAACAATGAATTTCGAAATACTTCAGATAACGTCTCACACAATAATATCAATATTAAGGCAGAGATTCAGAATGCTTAATTACAAACAATTTCTCACACAATTATAACAAGGCAGAATTCCCCACTTACACACAACCGAAAGAAGTCCTGATGTAAATTTATGACTTAGGGTTGCAAGCTAGCACACAACATAAATGATTTTGAGAATGCACCCGTTTTACTATAGAAAAGTTTTAACTGAACAGTACCTCGTCATATACTCAGTTTATGAAGAACGTGTGTGGATAACAATTCTGCAAGCCACGGAGGTAACACTAGCTGTCTAATTTAATAAATGAGAAAACATTACATCTCAACGCCAGTCACAGTTATCAAAACATGTTCTTCCACAGTAATGCCCATCATCTTCAGTTCAGTCAATATTACTTCCTTCAGGACAACAATGGCCCGTCTTTATATGCTATTAACCAGCACAGTGGTCGCACGGACACATCAGATGCGTCACTGAGTGGCACCCAACAAATTTCAACCTCAGCAACAAGTATTCTTGACCATGGGCACCAAGTAGTGCTCCAGTGACAATTGTGATGGTGACTGCCACTGCCACCAATACCGACCAAGTCGACAAGCTGAGTCAGTGTAGAGAACGGCGTGCTGCAGGGAGAGCGAGGCGAAGCTGGCCCTTCCAGTTTGCAGACTCCATCCTGACAGCAGTTTCCGCGGTGAGTCCAGTACGCTGCAGCTGCAACTAGGCGGCGTCACACATAGCGCTGCCTAGGGTGCTGCACTGCAGCGAGTTCAGGAGAGGCGGGCCCTGGAATTCAAGTAGCTGCAGCTTGTGATGACTACAGCCGGCAAGAAAGCGTAATTACATGTGTTTTGATATGAGATTTCTGGTGAAACTGACAATTTGTTTAGATATAACTTCCTTTTTTCGTTTTTTTTGTCATCCGTCTCCAGACTGGTTTGATGCGGCCCTCTATGTATTCCTCTCCTGTGTCAACCCCTTCATCTAAGAGCAGCATTTGCAACCTACGTCTTCAATTATTTGCTGGATTTATTCCAATATCTGTCTTCCTCTACAGTTTTTGCCCTCTGAAGTTCCCTCAAGTACCATGGAAGTCATTCACTGATGTCTTAACGTATGTACTATCATCCTGTCCGTTCTCCTTGTCAGTGTTTTCCACATTTTTATTTCCTCTCCGATTCTGCGCAGAACCTCCTCGTTCCTTACCTTATCAGTCCACCTAATTTTCAACATTCGACTGTAGCACCACATCTCAAATGCTACTATTCTCTTATGTTTCGGTTTTCCCACGGTCCATGTTTCATTACCATACAACGCTGTACTCAAGAAGTACATTCTCAGAAATTCCTTCCTCAAATTAAAGACTATGTTTGATACTAGTAGACTTCTCTTGGCCAGGACTGCCCTTTCCCCCCACTGCTAGTCCGCTTTTGACATCTTGCTCCGTCCGCCATTGGTTATTTTGCTGCCTAGGTAGTGTAATACCTTATCTTCATCTACTTCATGACGATTAACCCTTATATCAAGTTTCTCGCTGTTCCCATTTCTGCTACTTCTCATTAATTTTGTTTTTCTTCGATTTACTCTCAGTCCATATTCTGTACTCATTACATTGTTCATTCCATTCAGCATCTCATGTAATGCCTCTTCATTTTCACTCTTTACAACAATCAGCGAATCGTATCACTGATATCGTTTCACCTTGAATTTTAATTCCACTCCTGAACCTTTCTTTTATTTCCACCATTGTCTCTTCGAAGTACAGACTGAACTGTAGCGGCGAAAGACTACATCCCTGCCTTAAACCCTTTTTAATCCAGTCATTTCCTTCTTACTGGTCCATGCTTATTATTCCCTCATGCCTCTTGTACATATTGTATATTTCCCGTCCCTCCCTAAACCTTACCCTATTTTTCTCAGAATTTCTAACATTTTGCACCACTTTAGATTGTCGTTCACTTTCTCCAGGTTGACAAATCCTATGAAGGTGCCTTGATTTTTCTTTAGTCTTGCTTCCATTGCCTACCGCAACGTCAGAATTGCGTCTCTGGTGCCTTCACCTTTCCTAAGGCTAAGCTGATTGTTATCTAACGTATGCTCAATTTTCTTTTGCATTGTCGATGATATTTTCCGAAAGTCAGATGGTATGTCGCCAGATGCATACATTCTATACACCAACGTGAACAATCGTTTTCTTGCCACTTCCCGCAACGATTTTAGAAATTCTGATGTAATGTTATCTATCCCTTCTGCCTTATTTGATCTTAAGTCTTCCAAAGTTCTCTGAAATTGTGCTTCTAATATGGATTGCCTATCCCTTCTAAACCGACTCCTGTTTCTTCTTTCTCGTGGTCACCTCCCCCTTGGCAGAGCCCACCCAGACATCCGAATGAGTGCTTATTCCAGAATCTTTTTCCAATGAAGAGATCACATAACACTTTTTCAATTACAAGTCATATGTCCTGTGGATACCCGTTGTGTGTCTTTAATGCAGTGGTTTCCATTACCTGCTACATCCTCAAGCCGTTGATCATAGCCGATTCTTCCACTTTGAAGGGCGGCTTCTCAGGACCGAGAACGTTTTGATTTCTTATCAGAGACGCTCCCCTAGACGGCAGGTGCTCCCAGATGTACCTATCTGTTTACAATTACATGGTAGTGTTTTCTACTTGCATACATTTTCGTGTACTATTCACGTTGCAATTTGTTGTTCTGTGGTAAATTCACATAGTATAGGTTTTTTGTAGCAAAAAATTTCTTTGCAAATAACCTGTACTGTATTACACTGCACTGCTGCTAGTCACATGCTTTAGAGCTGAGTGAAGGATTATAGGAACTCACTAACGGATCATAGGAGGTTGGAGTTAGGCGTTAGGGTAGCCTGGAGGAGGTGCGGGTGATGGTGCACTGTATGTGTGTGTGTGTGTGTGTGTGTGTGTGTATTTTTTTTTTTACTTCTTCTTTTTCGTTAATATTTTATCATGCGTATTAGGTTGAATATTGGTCTCCTGTTGTTGTTCTTTTGGCCATTGACAATATTTTCGTTTTTATTTATGGCTTTCATTATAACATATTCTTCTTGTAGACCGCGCATTCCCTTTCTGTTTTTATACATTAGATTGCTGTGACTCTTTTTATCACTGTGTGATGGTGATTTCCTTTTATTGGATTTTCAGCGCATGTGGAGTGGGTGCATACACTCTTCAACTACCTTACGTGTTCTTTGTACCTGAGCTTAAAAAGTTTTGTTGCCATCCTAAAATATTAAGAGTTGCAGTTATTAAAGGTTAAGTCATACATTCCTGAACTGTTGTATTTACCTTCTTTTTCTATCTTTGGTTCCTTTCGTAGTGTGCTATTTGTATTTTTTCAGATGTTACTAATTTCATGTGCGAGATACTCGTGGTATGTCATGGTATAGCAATTTCTGTTGCGGAATAAGTTTTCTGGTGTGAGTGTGCATTGCTTGTTACTGCTGTTTGTTGGTATATTTTTGACTGTTTTTAATTTTTCTGTCATCTACTTGTGTTTTGTTTCTAGTGTGTACTATGTTGCTGCTGTACCTGTTGTTTTGTCCTACATTAATGACAATGTTTAGTTCTTTTTGATAGTTCTTTTTGCTTAGAGATATTCTGCATAGTCTGCGTAGAGTATATCTGATGGCTGCAAGCTTTTGAGAATGCATGAGGCTTGGTTCCTGGCGAATTACGCTGTTTCCTTTCTGTAAATGTTGAGGCTTTACCTGTTCTTAGATTTTATGATTTGGAGGTCATGTTAGTAAGTTTCTGTTTCCATAGTAAATTGAATGTTCACATGTATATTATTCATTTGTCTGTATAGTCTGCTTATATGTTCTTGGGGATCATCTATGAGACATGGTATATCATCTACATATCTGTACCAATATATTACTTTATACTCGTATATTTTTTGGCTCTATCATTTATGCCAAAATTCTGTTTTCAGTATGATTCATTAGGACATTTTCTAGTAGGTACGAGACTGGGCTTCCCATTGCCTGGCTTCCTTTTTGTAAATAGAATCAATTGTTTAACTGATAGTAGTTTTGCTCAATGATGACATTTATGATTTGTATAACTTATAGTTGTTTCTGGAATTTCTGTGTTTCCTGTCAGTTGTTCTCTTTGTAATATTAATTGTATTATCAACTGTTCTGCACTTCAAAGGACATCAATTTTAGATTTGATGAGATGTGAGTATCTTTTACTTTTTGAATTAATTCTCAGACTTTTTTTGAACCTGTTATTTTCTAGTTTGAAATGTTCAGTTAGATATTTGCGTTGAAACTTTGCCATCTTATGTGTGTAAGCCCTCTTGAAGTTAAAATAAGGCTAACAGAAATTTTATCTTTAAGTATTTTGGGTTGACTTCTGTGGTGAAGCTGGTTTTTTACTAAGTTTGGTTTCTTTTTTGTGAGTATGGTTTTTATATCTTTTAGTATGTTTTTCTGTTTTATTAATTTATTCCTGTTTGTTCATCAGCATTACACTGTTCTTTTGTCTGCATTTATAGTTACTTTCCCCTTTCCTCTAGGACTAATAGATTTAAAACAAAGCTGAGACATATACTAAACGAAATCAAAACCAAACTCACAAAAAAACAGAAACAAAACATAGTACAAAAGAAACCAGCAACACCAAGACTTAGAAGCGTACCCAAAATACATATAAACAGAATTCCTATGAGAGCCTCTATTAATTTCAAAAGTGCTCCTACTTATCATATTGCAAAGTTTGTGCACACACCTGAACATTTCAAACTTTAAAATAATAGACATATAAAAAATCTGTAGAATTAATTCAAAAATTAAAATATACACTCATCACAACAACTGTAAAATTGTTATCATTTGATGTGAAAGACATGTATATCTGAATCCAACTTGATGATACAACAAACACTATAACAGTGCAACTGACAGGAAACCAAAGACTTCCAAAAACCACTGTATAACTACTTTAAAAAATCAAAAAAGTAATCACTGAGCAAAACCGCTTTAAGGAAGATGCAATGGAAAATGTAAACATTTATTTAAAAAATCATTACAGCCATATTTATTAATGAATAAATCTAAAATTTTGCATGTGTAAAGCAAAAGAGCTGCGTTTTAACGAAAAAATGTAATAAAATATGCAGGATTAATATTTTGCCAGAAATTTTAATTTTTAATTTTTATTGTCTTTTTTATAAAATGTCCTAACTCAAATTCTAATCATGCGATTACTCTGAAAATTTTATTATAGTGTCCTGAGAAGGTTGTAAGACCACCGAACTACAGATATTAATTTATATTACAAATTGTGTCATTAACTGAGTTTTTAATTTGGTACATCCAGAATTAAGTTGTTTTTATATACAGTCATCTACAAATCAGAATTTAATTGCAGAATCTCGAATTTTTTAGTTCCATGGAGACAGCAACTCGTTGTGAACAGTTCCTGAAAATTTCCCAGTAACATTCACTGGTCAGTAACATTCGTAGGAGATTTCCTGTCATGAATATCTACCCCAGGATCTATTTCTTTTTGGTTTATTTCCACCAGTTCCTCCACTGCTTTCTTCATAGAAACTTTGGCAGTATTTCGTACTGCGTCAGACACTTCCTTATTTATTTTTTCAAACCTTGGACAAGGTGGAGCCACGTTCAGAAAACCACACGATAAATTACCTCCTTCCCTGCCCTGTCCAAGGCATCTCAGAGCATATGCTAGCCTACAATTGCTTTCATACGTCCCAGTGTCCTTTTTTTTGGAGGAAGAAAACGAAAATTCATAGCCATACGAATTACAAATTAATTTAAAATCACAAGCTTTTCCAACTCTTCTTTCTTAAACTTCTTCAACAACAATCATTCATTCCGTATTTTTACAGCTAACACATGAAAACTTTATAGCCCGGCAGGGAAGTTTGAATCCAGTGGAATCCATATCAACGTCATTCACTCACCTGTACAGTTCTCCCGTCCCAAGTTTCGATGCTGAAGCTGAGAGCTTATGTTCTTCATTTCGAGCTGCTTCCTCTTTTTTGTTGGTAAATCGATTTCCATGAAACCTCCGTTTCCTAAACAAAGTTTTTACACCACCCATTATACATAAATCTTGACTTCCACGTAAAGGTTTGCGAATTCAACTGCCTACCTTCTAATATGTGTTAGTATTGTTAAAATGTAAATAAAACACATGCAAGAAATTTTCAGGCAAAGATATAGATGTCAGCCAGGGATATAGATGACAGCCAAAGACATCGAAAGAAAATAGTCTTCAAACTAACAAAAATTCCGCTGAAGCAAGCAGTTTCCCAAATGTCGGAAAAGGTGGTTGTGGCCGCCAGTGCAGAGTTAATCAGTTTAACAATTTAAAGGCATTATTAAAACTGCTATCACGATAAAATTCACACACAACATAGATTAAACTGAGTAGATCAAGAAAAAAATAATTTTTGAAAAATCGATTTTTTGAACTAAAATCCATTACATCCCCCCTTAAGTTTAATAATTCATTCTGTTTAAAAAACAGAACCTGCCAGTTTAGCATCTGAGATAAATGGCTGCAACTATTAACAATACTATGATAAATTGCCGCTAGAATGTGAGCTAGCTCTTTCGCATATGTCTGTAGAATATCAGAGGTATCTCATTCATACCAGGCGCGTTTTTGCAGTTGAGCAGTTTTAATTAAGTTTCAGTACTACAATAGCTTTGCTTAGTATTTGTCATTTCCACGTTCTTCGGATTATTGAAAGAAGGAACCGTATTACCTGTGGTGAAATAATTTCAGAATACCGAAAGCATTAATTCAGCCTTTTGTCTCATTTTTCGTTTCGTTATCAGAATGGTAACTGAGCGACTGAACAGATTATTTCGATCCACTTACTGACTTTAGCTACGACCAAACTTCTTAGACTTTTTGTCGTATCACTTGACACCATTTCACTATCGAATTAATTGAATTATTCCAACACAGCAATCTTTGGTCTCACTTTGGCTTCGTTCAGCTTCTGTACGTCAGTTACACTTTGACTTCACCTGAATCTGTGATAAGCTCTCTTCGCTTTTGGTCCCTGCGGTGAGCACAGGTATCACAATTGTTTGTCCACTACCCACAAAATTGAGAGAAATAGTATCGACGACTGTTGAGAGACGTATACCAAATAAATTAATAAGAGATGGTGCTTATCGCCCATGGTGCCCTAGAAAGGTCAGAAAACTGTTGCAGATGCAAAGAAAAATCATGCCATATTTGAAAGAACGCATAACGCATGTTTTACAGAAACGTGAAATGTAGCGGGAACTTCAGTGCGTGATGCTTTTAATACTTGCCACAGCGAAAATCTGTCTCAAAATCTGGCGGAAAGTCCACAGAGATTCTGGCCGTATGTAAAGCACACCAGATGAAAGACACAGTCAATACCTTCATTGTGCGATAACCATGATTGATGTTACTGATGTCAGTACCACAAGAGCAGAGTTAGTAAATACGGTTTTCTGAAATTCCTTCACCAGAGAAGACGAAGAAAACGTTCCAGAATTCGAACCAAGAACAACCGTCAGCTTGAGTAACTTAGAGGTAGATATCGTCGGTGTAGCAAAGCAGTTTAAATAATTTAATCCTGACTGTATACCAGTCAGGTTCCTCTCATAGGATGCTGGTACGATAACTACGTGTTAATCAATCGTATACAACCGATCGCTCGTTGGATGATCCGTGCCTAAAGACTGGAAGGCTGCACAAGTCACACCAATATCCAATGAAGGAAATAGGAGTAATTCAATGAATTACAGAAATATACAGCTTACGTCGATTTGCAGTAGGATATTGGAACATATACTGTGTTAGAACATTGAGTTATTTCGAAGAAAATGATTTGTGGGCAAACAGCTAACCCTATGTTGTCTACAGCATTCTGAGCGGCTTTGCGCTTTGTCTCGTGAGACTGTAGTCTTGTGGGTTGTTACAAATACGTTAGCTTCCGTCCTTTTTCGACGTTCCATAGTAAGTCAGTGGCATCTAACTTGTGGACAAAACAGTATCCGTCAATAATAATTAATCTTTTTTGTTAACGTTGTGCAGGGTGGTCCATTGAGAGTGGCCACGCCAAATATCTCACGAAATAAGCATCAAACGAAAAAACTACAAAGAACGAAACTTGTCTAGCTTGAAGGGGAAAACCAGATCGCGCTATGGTTGGCCCGCTAGATGGTGCTGCCATAGGTCAAATGGATGTTAACTGCGTTTTTTTTTAAATAGGAACCCACATTTTTTATTACATGTTCGTATAGTTCGAAAAGAAATATGAATGTTTTAGTTCGATCACTTTTTTCGCTTTGTGATAGACGGCGCTGTAATAGTCACAAACACATGGCCCACAATTTTAGACGAACAGTTGGCAACAGGTAGGTTTTTTTAAAATTAAAATACAGAACGTAGGTACGTTTGAACATTTTATTTCGGTTGTTCCAATATGATACATGTACCTTTGTGAACATATCATTTCTGAGAACGCATGCTGTTACAGCGTGATTGCCTGTAAATACCACATAAATGCGATAAATGCTCGAAATGATGTCCGTCAGCCTCAATGCGTTTGGCAATACGTGTAACGACATTCCTCTCAACAGCGAGTAGTTCGCCTTCCGTAATGTTCGCACATGCATTGACAATGCGCTGACGCATGTTGTCAGGCGTTGTCGGTGGATCACGATAGCAAATATCTTTCAACTTTCCTCACAGAAAGAAATCCGGGGACGTCAGATCCGGTGAACGTGCTTCGACGACCAATCCACCTGTCATGAAATATGCTATTCAATACCGCTTCAACCACACGTGTGCTATGTGCCGGATATCCATCATGTTGGAAGTACATCGCCATTCTGTCATGCAGTGAAACATCTTGCAGTAACATCGGTAGAACATTACGTAGGAAAGCAGCATACACTGCACCATTTAGATTGTCATCGATGAAATGGGGTCCAATTATCCTTCCTCCCATGATGCCGCACCATACATTAACCCGCCAAGGTCGCTGATGTTCCACTTGTCGCAGCCATTGTGGATTTTCCGTTGCCCAATAGTGCATATTATGCCGGTTTATGTAACCGCTGTTCGTGAATGACGTTTCGTCGCTAAATAGAACGCGTGCAAAAAATCTGTCATCGGCCCGTAATTTCTCTTGTGCCCAGTGGCAGAACTGTGCACGACGTTCAAGGTCGTCGCCATGTATTTCCTGGCGCATAGAACTATGGTACGTGTGTAATCGATGTTCATGTAGCATTCTCAACACCGACGTTTTTGAGATTCCCGATTCCCGCGCAATTTGCCTGCCACTGATGTGCAGATTAGCCGCGACAGCAGCTAAAACAACTACTTGGGCATCATCATTTGATGCAGGTCGTGGTTGACGTTTCACATGTGGATGAATACTTCCTGTTTCCTTAGATAACGCAACTATCTGGCGAACGGTCCGGACACTTGGATGATGTCGTCCAGGATACCGAGCAGCATACATAGCACACGCCCGTTGGGCATTTTGATAAAAATAGCTATACATCAACACGATTTCGACCTTTTCTGCAATTGGTAAACGGTCCATTTTAACACGAGTAATGTATCACGAAGCAAATACCGTCCGCACTGGCGGAACGTTACGTGATACCACGTACTTATACGTTTGTGACTATTACAGCGCCATCTATCACAAAGCGAAAAAGTGGTCCAACTAAAACATTCATATTTCTTTACGTACTACACGAATATGTAATAAAAAATGGGGGTTCCTATTGTAAAAAACGCAGTTGATATCCGTTTGACCTATGGCAGCGCCATCTCGCGGGCAAGCCATAGCTGGTTTTCCCCTTCAAGCTAGGCAAGTTTCGTTCTTTGTAGTTTTTTCGTTTGATCCTTATTTCGTGAGATATTTGGCCCGGTTACTATCAATGGACCACCCTGTATATGAAACTTATATTAGGAAGTCATGACGTCCGTCAGTTATTTTTTTCCGGAATGAATCTTTCACTGTGCAGAGGAGTGAGCCCTATATTGAAACTTCCCGACGTATTAGTTCTGTGTACCGGAGCTCAAACGTGGAATCTTGATTTCAGTAGCAATGCTACTACCACTGAAGAAACCCTACCACAACTCACGAACCATCCTCACAGTTTTAATTTTTCGGAAAATTTCAAAACAGCCCACATTCCGGAACAGAGAAAAAATTCCTAGTGGATATCCTTCTAGGCAGTAGATAAGCCACGTTTCCGCCATATTCTTTCTTTGAGCACTGTAAGTCCAGCGAAGTTTGCTAGAGAGTATCTTTGAAGTTTGGTTAGTAGTCCAGCACAGCGTCTTAATCGGTCAGAATCAGTTACTTTTACCTTCATTAATCCATCATTTTGTCCGATGTGCTACTACCAGAAATAGGAGATAATTCGCTTCATATGGTACTTCTGGCAGCCGCGCATTGCCATTGCACTTCTTCCAATAGCAAACGAGTTGTCATGTCCGCTCTGAGAGATCTAGATGTTGACCCTTTGTGAAAGTGTGATGCTGCTAGCGTCACTTGAATTTTCAGTATTCTCAGTCCGTGATTGTACTTAACATTTGGTGCTGCGTACATTCCAGCCAAGATGTAGCGACAGTACAATCTTACGCACTGGGCAATAAACATTATTTGATTCTTTTCCATAATTACTGCCTCGGTTGTGAGTTCCTTGCCGACCTTACATTTCGGCAGTCTTCTCTGCGACGCTAATGGATAGAGGACAGATACCTTGGAACCCTTTTCAGGTCTTGCTTTCTTTAACAGAAGTTTATACATTTTCTTATTCCATTTTGAAAGGATATCAGTCACTTTATGTGTGCTCCAGTGTTTTCTGGAATGACACAAAATTATTCTGGAAAAGTAAGGATTTTTGAATTGTGAAGAACTGTTTCTTGGGACAAATATCCTATTTAAATATAAAAGTCTCGCAAACGATAAAATCTTGTCAGTACTGTATTTAATAGTATATGTGTTACCTAATTAGTCTACTACATACTAACAAACTGTAAGTTAAATCAGTTACAAGTTAAAAACATTTTGATATAGAAGCTATTGGCAGTTAACACGAGTTTCTGTTGCAAGACAGGGATAGTTATTAAGACATTAAAGAATCTCAGTAGTTCTTACGAAATTAAAGAAATTTACTTCATTTGGAAATATCACGTGCCCATAGTAGAAGATCTCCGTCCGTTCTGTGTATAAAATAATACACGGCTAACGAATTGTGGCGTGCCTATACACACATTTACAAACCGTTTTAAAAATATACACGATTTTATTCGCCATAAAACTCTGTAGTTGAAGAATGATGGAATAACATTAATAGTCCATACTACACATACTTAAATGTATAGAACTAGTACAGTTTACAAACGCTGCACAAAACACAACTTCACGTTTCACAATATCAAAAACGGTATAAAATGCAGGAAACTGCTTATGGAGGTCACTAACGCTCGTTCCTTCACGCGATTCTAAAATGGGCCACTGTACTGAAGCACCAACCGGGAAACATCATATTATCCTAGGTACACTATCCTCCAGCTACATTATTCTCGACTACTTCTTGGGCTGCTCGAAGGGCTAGAGAATCTGCTGATAGATAGCGACCATGTCATCTCAGCAACGTAATATCATGTTGCATAAAGCTCTGTTTCAGTTGGTAATTTCGTAAAGCGATAATTACACCTCTAGACAATTCTATTTCTGGTAGCAGCATTTCAGAAACTGTGAATAACTCTGGCAGTTATTTGATCAAATTGGGTTGCTACTTGAATCATGTGGTCATGTCAGTTCAGTTCCGTTCTAATTATTTCTTCAAGTTGTTTGAATTTTTCATGTCCATAAGTTGCAATAGACAACACTACATCCCATAAAAAATATCGATTTGACAATTTTTATCCTTGTGTGATTCATGTGGAGCTACTGAGTGGTGTTGTAGATACCATGCCCAATTTCCATGGAACTTAGCGTCGGCGGAGAGTCGCTGGTGTGAACGAAGTGCAGCCCTATCGCCTTCTCGGCCTTCGGGCTAGGGCACAGGCACTCATCTGGATATTTTCAGATGCAAATTGCAGCGAGCAGTGCTGACCCAGCATTAGTGTCCGCTACACACGTCACACAAAAAATACCAGCTCCAGGCGACGGCCATCAAGTTGTTCTTGCCTGCGTGTGGTGAGCTCCAGTCTGAGCAAACAGCCGTGATCAGTGCAGGCAACAGCAGAGCGAAATTACAGGCGCTGCCCGAGATGAAGATACGACTCGAAACTGACGCTCTGCCCACACGGCGGACACTTCTCTCTCAAGAAATCCTTGCGATGAGTCATGCGGATAACATACCGCCACCCAGGTAGCGGGAACTGCTGTACAGGTGATGCAACAACTCTCATTCCTTCTGAAGGGTAGAGCTGTCCATATCAACAGCGGATTTCAGATTTTAGTTTTCGGGCTTCATTAAAACAAAAAAAAAAAAAGCAATACACCTACAGACCATGCATGTTGCTCGTACATTTCTTTTTGTTGGAAAATAGTGAAAATATTTAGCTTCCAACTTGTGAATACTCCTATATTGTAACTGTGGTCCCAGCTCAAGGTATGGAAATACTTAGGATCAATAAACGTGTGTTACAGAATAGCTTAGTTTTAAACTACCCAAATTTTCCATGACCAGAACTGTGTGCTTGACCGAGACTCGAACTCGGGACCTCTGCCTTTCGCGGCCAAGTGCTCTACCGTCTGAGCTACACAAGCACAACTCACGGTCCGCAAATGGAACAGAGGGGGGGGGGGGGGGGTAGGAAATATGACTTTGGCGCGAACTGTGTCCTCCGCCAGTACCTCGTCTCCTACCTTCCAAACTTCACAGAATCTCTTCTGCGAGCACTTTCCCGCGAAAAGCAAAGGTCCCGAGCTCGAGTCTCTGTCCGGCACACAGTTTTAATCTGCCAGGAAGTTTCAATGAGTATCTTATTTAACATCTCCATGTATAGATACTTTATTTGATAGGACATCTGCTTGTTCATTTTCAGGTATCTCGGAGTGTTCTTTCATCCATACCACCACAATGTTACCATAATTCCTCTGCACCTAAAACACCACGACGGTAATTGCTGTAACTATGGGTTCAGTACAACTATGATGATGATTTGTAACCAGTTGTAGGACCGACAGTAATTACTTTTGGTAAAAGTATACGCAACACGGGATCTATGAGTTCCAGTCTGTATTAAACGCATCGCGATCTATATATTTAAACGTATTGAGGCACACTTTCTTCAGTTTAACATTAGCTCCCACTGTTACATGCGCCATATGACGCCACTTTGACGACTTCAGCATTGATACATGTTTTAATTTCCATGACTACAAGGCTTGACCATAATCGCTGTAAGCCTTAATATAGGATGACTGCATAAGTATATGTAGATTCCCATTTACCCTAGCGTATGACTTGCGCCTATTCATTGAGAGTAATTTTACGTGTCCAGCTGTTCTCCATTGTGTTGTTATAACTGTTGGTGGTACCGACATTTGTTTTTAAAGGGAATTTTTTAAGCTTCTCGATTTTAATTAAGAAAACAAAGAAAATTAACTTTTTATTGTTATGTAAACACCAACAAAATCCATCATTTTGTGGATTTAAGAAAACTATAACATTATTACCTTGTAATTGTACTTGTTTCGCCTTTATATTTTTTAAAGCTTTTGCCTGAAGAGAAGAATTGATTAGGAGTGTATCTTTCCTAGAGATTAGTGTCCGTATGTAGCGAAGGGGGTGAAATAATAATCAGGTAAAATGGTATTATGAATATTATGATCATCCATGGGTTGGAATGTTACAGTGAGTCATACGACTCTGGATGGGCTGCTTCTTGGGTGTATTTATTGATTAGCCATAATTCCGTGTTTTCGGTGTTTATTGCTATTCGTCTCGTCTCTTGTGCGTCATTTCTTCTTGCCGCTGCTCACTGCCGTGTCTCGTTGCTTGTTGGCCAAGAAACCTGCCTTCTTGTAGTCTTCAAGTGCTCCACATTGACCCCGTGTCTCCCCCCTCCTCGGCCGTGAGCCAACGTCGTCTTGCAGGCTGCCTGCTCACCGCCTTCGACTCCACTCTAGCCCGTCGCCGCCGTCATCTTTGCCGCTTCGGTGGCTGTCTATACCGCCGATCGCCATCTACTGTCATCGAGCTTCTGTCCATAACAACCAGCTATATCTCCTCCTCCCCTTCTCCCACTGTTACCACATGGAGAACGTCTTCTAATCTACCACTCTTTGGCAATCTTCTCCTCCCTATAGTTTTCTCTCCAACAAGAACTAATTCCTACAGTATCTCATTTCCCGCTTTCTTTCAGCTACTACATCGACCACTGCAGTAAGAATCACAACACAGCAAACAACAGCAAATACGTCACAAGTCCGAGGCAACTAATTAACAAGCAGCAGCACACCGACAACACACTCTATGTTGAAAGACCTGCATCATCCTCATGCAACTCTTAACTCCACCATCTACCATCACTTCCCATCCCAAACAATCGTTCCATTCAATAATTACCGAGCAACCAGCAGACCTCCAAAACACCGAAACTGCGCCCAGTCCCACACCAAAAGAACCATATCCAACTAGCAACACTGATTACATGAACGCAACTATATCCCCTGTAACATTCTCCCCTGGCGTTTCCACATTTGTTCATTCCAGTCCAGGCCCAAATTTCCTGGAACCCAAACTCCTAACCCTAATACTAAAAAAAATATCCCTCAAACCACCAAATGTAATAAATTATCTCTAGGAAACACTCACTCCTAATTAAGTCTCCGTTTCCCAACTTCCATACTGCCCTCTTCTGCAAAATCCCTCACATTACAATCGATTCCAAAATCTGCCTAGCACCTCTCACCAGTATAACTCATGCCAAACAACCCCCACATCCCTGTTGTTCTCCTTCACTTTTTCCTATTGATCCTAAGATCACAGATGAGATGGTAGGCTCCAAATTGAGCTCTCATCCCTATACAGCAATCCGGAAAACCTTCCAAATCAACAATGACTTCTGCCTCATATACCTCCTTCGTATATATACCGAATCTACCTCGACAACAAATCACTTAACATATCAGAGAGCCCTGATAAACCATCACTATTACAAGACTAAACCTTACAAATTCGGCTCCCAATCCTACAACTGCCGAAATTGCCTCTACTCTAATGGTTACTTCACAGCTGATTACAAAGACCCCCCCCTCCTATAAAGCCTCTCATTTCTTTAAACAATGCCCTACCCTTACTTCCTTTCCCACATGCAACAACTCATATTTCATCTATGTCTCCAAATGCAAATCCTACCCCATTTGTCAAACCAGAACCAATTGTGCCAATCTGATACATCAATCTCATTCATACCAACAACTCGCGCCATCCACCTTCCACTGCTGAAGATATGACGATGGAATTCCAAAACATCCACCCATTGTCACTAAAGTATTCCCACCAACAAATCCTTTTTCCTTCTTGCTCCATATTCCAGCTGAACACCCAAGCCACCTTCTCTTACAACCAAGTCCACTTTTTCTTTATCCAACCTCGACACCCTAGTATAAAGTCTCTCTAGTCCTCACCCATACAACCATTTCGTGATAGGAATAGAATGTGATTTTCCCCCAACAACAAATAAACCCCTATTATTGAACACCCAGTCCCAACACACACTTCATGCCATCATTTTAAATGAGAAATTCCTCAACACCCATCACACTGTCCTAACCATCCCATACATTCTACATCATGCAGATGCCCTTGGCCAGAGGGGACTGGCAGTAGGCACCAAGAGAATTTTCTCAACTGGCCGCAACCCCTGTATAATATTCCTACTGGACACTTCATCCTTACTCTTTTCTTGGAAGCCTTAACCGTTACCTGTGCCATAATATACTCGTATGTATGGCTGCATCTCTGAATTCACTAAGACCTACTCACCAAGATAAATCATACCTTTTCCAACTGTATTATTGTTTCAGACTCAAACATCCATAGTACATCCCCTGCAGAAGCACAGTGTTGGCATCACTTAACTGACTCCCTCCGCGGTAACATAGTCCCCATCCCACTGCATACCAATCCTGAAAGTAATACAACCCTATATGACATCGCAGCACCAGTCAGATTCTTTAAATCTATCATTCGAGAAGTCCTGGATACAACTGGAATAAGCACCCACTCACAATCTGCCACTCTTCAACTTCTCCCCACGTGTGTCATGCCAGTATCCACCCAAAGATTATCAAAGAATATTTCTTCAACAACTGGAATGCATACCAGAAATCCATAAACAGCCGTATTGGCAGCCAGCTAAGAACATTTCAACACCATACTGATATACTTCATACAGCTTCCTTCGTAGAGCTGACCTTACTAGACTTCATATAAACCCAGATCCCCACGAAGTCAATTTACCGAAACTGCCCCAAACTCCTTTTTCGTGAATCCAGTCTTATATACCGCTCGTTCCTGTAGTCTCTGGACCGGAACACACTCACCAGTAAATGCAGACACACATCAGAAAATTACTTAAACGCTAAAAAAGCCTAGACTGGCTGCAAACATGCACTAGAGTTAATTTTGATCTTCACATTAACTCCTCCAAGTGTCGGTAAGTTTCCCGCTGACTAACTGGTAGAACATCCGTTCCTCGTTATCCACTCCTTCACAGTAACTAATCCCTTGCTGACAACCTGAGCGAAGCATTTCAGTTTGAATCATATCACTCCTATATTTTCTCAGTTCCTGATAAACCTCATTTTGACCACTCACAGCTCCCTACAGTCCACGACTTTAAAGATACCAATATCCCACCATTTGCTCCCAGCTTACACACCTGGACAATATACCACAGACAGTACTGAAATCACTCATCCCAGTACGTGACCCGCAGATACCGAAAAGAAAATCTCCATTCCTCCTTTGCAACCATTGTAACCATTTACAACACATTCGTTCTCACAGGCAACTATCCCGAGCTGGGGAGAACCTCAAAAATACTATTTTTCCTTAAACCAAAAGAAACCTTAACAACCTCCTCTCGATGCATAAACCCCACTGTGGTCTTTATGAAGGTCTTCGAATCCACCCTCTCAACAATGCATCCTGAACATCTTAACTAGCACTACCCCTTTGTGTTATCCAGTGTAGCTTGCAGTCCAGCTGCGCCACTAATAATTAACTCCTGTGTCTAATAAATCTTATATGCCATTAACAACAGAAGATTCTCAAATGTTGTGTGTGTATTCTGGTCTCCCTTCAAACTCCAGACATTTGCGCTTCCAATTAAATGTTTCCGCCTTGGTGGACCTTTGTTCTAGATACCAAACGTTCGTCACTATTTAGTATATAATGTGAATTCCCATATCTCCTATCCTCTTGCATGTGTGCCCCAAGGTTCTGCCTTCTTTCCTCTCCTTTATATATACTGCACTACTGATATGATCAAACCACCCACACATTTCAGCCAGCTCCCTCAGGCAACTTGTGGCTCCTGAACATAAAGCGCTCCAAAATATAGACAAATAGACAATAATCATAGGACAAACGATCTGCAACTTCTGTATCCATGACTTACTACCTGTCCAGTTACAACTGTACTATTCATTTAACTAACACACTAAAAGGTCTTGGACTAACACTCAAGTAACCAACGTGGAAACCTCACCTACTAACCATCCACAGAAAGCCCACAATAGACTAAAGACTGGTAGAACTTGAGGATAGTAACCCTCTACTGTACTGTAAACCTACAGAATGTAGATCTGTCCTATCCTTTCTTACGCCAACACTGCTTAGATGTCCGCTTTCCCCAAATTCTGATACTCCTTCCAAATCCTTCTTCCTTTTTGCATCAGATAGAATGGCCGACCGGGTGCATTGATGTTCTTCAATTCCGTGTTGTTACAAAACCTGGTAGGTTACATAATGAGCCTGAACAGCGTCAGGTGTTGGGTGATCTTTGTGCAGGACATGGAGACACCATGTACTTCTGTGGGACAGTGTTATCAGCGCCGGAAGGCCTCTCATTGTGGAATTCCATTCGGCCAGCTGGTCGAATCATGTTGTATCCAGATTTGTGGGGTTTAGGATGTGATGGGGGCTTCATGTTGGACTGCATGGGAACATTGTCAAGGTTCCAGTCGGCCACGTCTGGGCACCACAAGGAAGGATCGCTGTACTACGTTCCAAGACATCGTAACCACGTTACACATGTGCTTCCCATCTGTACATATGTAATGGTCTACTTGCAACAATCTGTCTCATGCTGTACCGTTTGTTGCCGACAAGCAGCAGCCACAATGGAAATACTGTCCGACGAGTAGGCTGTCAGTAATGCCACAACACGAACGGCTGCGTTTGGAGTGGTGCTGTGACCAGGAAACATGGACTGCTGGTGAATGACTTGCACTGTTTTCAGAGATGAATCGTGGTTCTGCACTGTCCTGGATGACCATCGTCCGCGAGTTCAGGGGCGACAAGGGGAAAGGTCCCATTCTTCCGATGTTTTGGAGAGGCACAGTGGTGTTACACCTAGTGTCATCATATGGGGAGCCATGGGGTATTATATTAGGACATGGCTGGCAGCGATTGGTGGAACTATGATAGCACATCAATGTGACACGGATATCTCACTTCCTCATGAGTTATCTTTCATACCCCAGTAATCTGGTGCTAGTCACGCTTGCCGCACGTCTCTATGAACTATCTGCGTAATACTGAGGTACTGCCATGGCCAGCAAGATACCCAGATCTGTCCTCGATAGGACTTACACGGGACTGGTTCAGATGTCAACACTGTAGCAGAGCCATTATCCAAGATCTCAGAGACTGTGACAATAGTTGTATGGAAATTGCCTCAGGAGAGGATACAACAGCTTTATGACATCCTTCTCAATCGGATCAGTGCAGGCATTGGCCGCGCGGGGTAGCTTGTCACAGTCCGCGCGGCCTGCCCCGTCGGAGATTCGAGTCCTCCCTCGGGCATGGGTGCGTGTATTCTTCTTAGCGTAAGTTAGTTTAAATTAGATTAAATAGTGCGTAAGCTTATGGACCGATGACCTCAGCAGTCTGGTCCCCTAAGACCTTACGACAAAATTTAAAGTCCGCAGCTCGTGGTCGTGCGGTAGCGTTCTCGCTTCCCACGCCCGGGTTCCCGGGTTCGATTCCCGGCGGGGTCAGGGATTTTCTCTGCCTCGTGATGACTGGATGTTGTGTGATGTCCTTAGGTTAGTTAGGTTTAAGTAGTTCTAAGTTCTAGGGGACTGATGACCTTAGATGTTAAGTCCCATAGTGCTCAGAGCCATTTGAACCATTTGAACAAAATTTAAATTTAATTTAGTGCATACATCCAAGTCAGAGGTAGTGCAACGTCATACTGGTAAGTGGACAAATATGACCAAGTTCTTTGTAATTTCAATCGATATCGTAATGATTGACATAACGCCATGTACCCTCTAAACCAGTTATGTTTCATTTCGTTTTCTCCTCCGCTTAACGATGATTCAAGTTTTTCGTCAGGCGTTATATTTTCCAACAACCTCATTGTTTCCCTCTGATCTCCAATACTGGTGTTGCTGTGCCACTACCAGCAAACACTGCAATCACTAGATATACACACACTCCATAACCTAACACAAGGGAACTTCAACCGATTCCCCTCCCAGGTTAAATCTGCTTCGATTTTCAGCCATCCAGTAGTATGTAACCTTCCCTCCCCATCCTACACAATGTCATGGCTACCCATATCTAGCTAGATCCGGCCCTACTCCTGTTCTCTTCCACTGCTACTTAATTCCATCTCCCACCTTCCATCGCTCCCACCTGCTCTCATCATTACATTACACCCCCTCTCACTACCATTATTTGTGCTCACATCATGAGATCCTAAAGAACTTCTGACCTAAGGTACTCGTTTCCACAACAGGTCAATTCAATGTTTAATCATTGTGGAGTCCATTTAAAAAATCCGCTTCTCTGGGCCGATGATCTTTACATTTATGCATGCAATTTCGTTTTAAATTCTTCTATTCTTTAGTTTTAAAACTGAACAAAGGGTACAAATCTTTACAAGTTCTATTCGTCATTCGAAAAACTTTTAATATATTTCAGATCACACATAATCTGTTCGTCTTTAAATTTTATTATACGATTTTCAAGAATTTTAAAAACGCTTGGCTGAAGAGCGGCATGTTTGTACCACCGACTGACCACCCCTTGTTGATTCAGGGCGAGATGTATGAAGGAATAATAAAAGAAATAAAAAGGACTTAATGTTATCCTCGTGGTTCTCACCACATTTTCAATTTAATCCTCGTCACTGTTACTGTCAATTGATATCTGGACGTAAATACGTTTGTATCATGTTCTTCCATTATAGACTGTCATGTTTACATATAGTAATTCATGTATTTCGTGGCTGAACGGTAGTACGTACACATCACTCTGAATCTGCATTTACCACCGCAATGGCTGTTTAGATGGCTATACTTTTTTTAATGTAGTAGGTGTCTTATGAGGAAGTGTTGAGGGCTTCGCAATCGATAGCGGTTCATAAATAACATTAAATACGTCTCAAAGAAGTTGATTATTCTACCCAAAAAGGGTACGTCGACTAACGTTCACAATTTCTTCCAGCAAGATGGAAGGTGTGAGATTGTCGTTGTGGTTCTCTGTCCGAAAACTGTTTTGATGCAGCTAGTCGCGCTAGTTTGTCCTGAGCGGTTCTCTTCAAATCTGCGCAACTACTACTGTTACCTACATCCGTCTACACTTTCTTCCCGCCGTCAAGCGTCAGTTTCCTTCTATAATTTCAATTTTTACTCCCCTCTCCCCACATTTCCTTTCATTATCGAATAATGATTCCTTGATGCTTTATGATGTTCCCTATAACTGGTTGCTTTTTTTTTAGTCAGTTTTCTTTTTTATACCAGTGCCTCCTCATCAGTTACGTGATCTATTCATTAGGTTTGCAACATTCATCAGTAGTACTACACTTCAAGAACTTATACTCTATTCTTGTCTTATCGCTCACATTTCACTTCTGTGCAAAACTACACTCCACTACAAATACATTCAGGAAATACTTCGTAACATTTAAGCTTATATTCGATAGTAACAAATTTCTCTTTATCGGAAACACTTTTCTTGCCACTGCCAGTCTGCATTTTTATAACCTCTGTACATCGGTCATCGTTACTTTGCCGTCCAATAACAAATCACATCGACTACTTCTGGTGTCTAATTATCTAATCCATTTCTTTCCTCATCACTTGAATTAATTTACTGCGTTGTACGTGAGATAATGTATTTATTGGAGATTTGGATGTATTATATACTTTCAAATGAAAAGTCGAAGAATGAATCCAAACTTGTTGAATCATTTCTGATGCCGTATACTAGGAAGTGGTTATTAAACAACTGCTATAGATTCATAGTCTATAAAAAACACTTTTTAACTTATTAGTCGAGTATGAAATGAAAGAAGAAACGTTAAAGTGGAGCAAATTAAGTGTTACTCTTGCTCAGAAAAGAGGACGGTATGAGAAATACATATATAGGTCAAGAAAGTCTTTTTCCAGCAAGTTGAATCTACAGATGTATGTTAATACATAAACAGATGAAAGAACACGCTTGTGATACATGGATTAGAACAGGCGACACAAAACAGTTTACTAAGGGATATAAAACAGAAGCTCCTGGCGAAAACGAAGACTCAATGACGACGACCGCCAGTCTTGTTTCATATTCTTTTCGCCTCTGCTACAATGAGACAGACGGCTAGGATATTATCAACCAGTTCCTCTTCAATGTATATAGGGGTTTCGTACAACACTGGCTTGATGTACCCCTAGGAACAAAATGCAGCGCGGAATCATGATTGTCGAGCTGGAACCACCAAAGTAGATATAAAAACATACAAAATTTTGAAGAACTTTCCTCACACACGCTGTTGACTGATATGACTATTGCGTGATATGCTTGTTGAAGACTATTACTTGCATTTTTCAAAAAGTCAGTTTACAGTCCCCTACTGTATGTGGTAATTTTGATCTTAAAGATCTGGGACACCCCACGTAAGAGATTTAAAAGAAAACTGGAGGCAGACAGTTTATGCCTACAACTTTCGACATTCACTGGAAATGGAGGACGTATGTACAAGTGTAGAGTTGTGGGACTGAGAACGGCAGCGGACGAGTGAAAAGTGAATGGTCGAATGACTAAAGATGATGGCACGGAACGACGCGGCATGGTCCGGTACGCGTCGGTTCGCGAGCTAGCTCAAACAGAATTGTTCAGCGCCGCAACGGAGAGGCGCTGGAAACAATTGCGTGAATCACCGGAAAGATAATTCCAGCCGGCAGAGAGTAATTTGAGAGCGCTCGCCGCGGCCTCACTGCCAGCCTGAGTGACCGACCGCTCAGGGGCGCCGGCCGCACGTGCTGCACGCGGAGGCTTCTCAGCGGCCGGCTCCAGTGGTCTTCTGAGCTTTGTAGGTCGCCTTAGGTGTTGTTGCGCGTAACTACTTTGAGAAATGTAACTTATGTTGGGATTCTCCTTGTAAAGTGTACTTTCGAAGATTCCCTGTAAAACATTGTCGATGAGTGTCTAGAAACTGGTTTTCACGATGATGTAGGTGAACAGGAAGGGATTTACCACAATCATAACAACAGGAGAGTACAAATTTGGCTCATTAATTGAAATGTACTCGTATTTTGTTTTTAAGATTTACAAACACAGAGAAACGAATATACAGCCGATATTACACGTCTAAGGATAGCCGGCACTTTAGCTCAGCATGTGCAGTCAGAGTGGTAGCTACCCTCTGTAATAAAAAAACTGAGTGAATGGATCGACGATGAACTTGAATGGGTGTCATGGGACGTCTGCCCTGAACAAAAAAAAAAAAAGAAAAAAAGGGGGGGTAGCGTCTTTGATTAGTAATAATCATCAAGTCCTCGGTACCGGGTTCAAAACTCGGTACCACCCATGTTTTGATTAATAATCAGCATTTGGCAGCCGATTGTTTCCAGCATAAGCAGTCACATTTATTTTGCCAACGGCCTCGTCAAAGAGGGCGAATGAGCGGACGGTAGTTCAGGGGGCACTCTCTTGTCCTTGGGGTAGGAAACTGCTCTCAAGACGGAATAATCGTCATGACGATGCACTGCATTAAATGCACATAAGGTGTATTTACTCGACATGTGGCCTGTAATTGGAAAAGTGCCATGATGATCTCTATATTAGCAAAAGATCCGGAATAGTCCCCAATTCTGATCTCCGGGTGGGGACTGCCAAAGGGGAGGTGATCATGAGAAAAAGAATACCCAACAAAAGAATAACGTTCTACAACTCGAGGTGTGGAATGTCAGAAGCTTGAATGTGGTAGGGAAGCTAGAAAATCTGAAAAGGGAAATGCAAATGCTCAATCTAGATATAGTAGGGGTCAGTGAAGTGAACTGAAAGGAAGGCAAGGATTTCTGCTCAGATGAGTATAGGGCAATATCAACAGCAGTAGAAAATGGTATAATGGGAGTAGGATTCGTTGTGAATAGGAAGGTACGGCAGACAGTGTGCTGCTGTGAACACTTCAGTTATAGAAACTTCCTGGCAGATTAAAACAGTGTGCCCGACCGAGACTCGAACCCGGGACCTTTGCCTTTCGCGGGCAAGAGCTCTACCATCTGAGCTACCGAAGCACGATTCACGCCCGGTCCTCACAGCTTTACTTCTGCCAGTATCTCGTCTTCTCCCTTCCAAACTTTACAGAAGCTCTCCTGCGAGCAGGAGCCCATGAGTGGCTGCAAATAGTCTCTAAAGTAGCCAAATATAACTACTTCCAGTCAATGATCGATTCAGCTGGACCAACGGACACAGTGAATTCCTTGTAAACACAGCCCACACCATTATGCAGCCGCCACCGGCTTGCATATTGCCTCTTTGTCAATTTGTATCCATGTCTTTGCGCTGTCTGCGCCGCACTCGAACACTGTCTTCAGCTCTTACCAACTGAAATCGGGCCTCATCTGGCCAGGCGACGGTTTTCCAGTCCAGTCGAGCGCAGGAGAGGTGCTGCAGTCGATGTCGTGTTGCTAACAATGGCACTCACATCAGTAGTCCGCTGCCATAGTCCGTTAACCACTAATTTCGCCACACTGTCCTAACAGATATATTTGTCATACATCCCACGTTGATTTCTGCGGTTTTTTTTTTTTTTTTTTCAAGTAGTGTTGCTTGTCTGTTAGCACCGACAACTCTGAAAAACGTCACTCCTCTCGGCTGTTAGGCGAAAGCCGTCCGCCACTGTGTTGTCTGTGGTGAGAGGTAATGCCTGAAATTTGGTATTCTTGGCACACTCTTGACACTGTGGACTTCGGAATATTGAATTCCCAAACGATTTCCGAAATGTAATGTCCTACGCTTCGAGCTCTAATTGCCGTTCCGAGTTCAAAGTCTGTTAATTGCAATCTTGTATTAGTTATCATGTCGGACCTTTTCCAGTCAGTCACCTGAGTACAAATGACAACTCTGCCAATTCACTGGCCTTTTATACCTTGTGTACGTGATACTACTGCCATCTGTATACGTGCATGTAGTTATCCCATGACTTATGTCACCTCAGCGTACGTTACAACAAAATTTACCGCTAAACACCTTCAAACAGTAGAGTTCCATTAGAGCTGCAGGTCAGACCACTGACCAGTATGACAGGTTAGAAAAAGTTCTATGTCATAAGCATACCGATCGTACTGATATGAAGACTGTTACATTACTTTAATACTTGTTCCATAGATTATGAATAAGACGTTTCGTAATGATGTGGAACATGTTAGTTTAAGTTTCCTTTATGCACACACACACACACACACACACACACACACATATATATATATATATATATATATATATATATATATATATAGTGGGTGGTCCATTCATAGTGACCGGGCCAAATATCTCACGAAATAAGCGTCAAACGAAAAAACTACAAAGAACGAAACTTACGAAACTTGCCTATCTTGAAGGGGGAAACCGGATGGCGCTATAGTTGGCCCGCTAGATAGCGCTGCCATAGGTCAAAAGGATATCAACTGCGTTTTTTTAAATAGGGACCCCCATTTTTATTACATATATGTGTAGTACGTAAATAAATATGAATGTTTTGGTTGGACCACTTTTCCCGCTTTCTGATAGATGGCGCTATAATAGTCACAAACGTGTAAGTACGTGGTATTACGTAACATTCGGCCAGTGCGGGCGGTATTTGCTTCGTGATATATTATCCGTGTTAAAATGGACCGTTTACCAATTGCGGAAAAGGTCGATATCGTGTTGATGTACGGCTGTTGTCATCAAAATGCCCAACGGGCGTGTGCTATGTATGCTGCTCGGTATCCTGGACGACATCATCGAAGTGCCCGGACCGTTCGCCGGATAGCTGCGTTACTTACGGAAACAGGAAGCGTTCAGCCACATGTGAAACGTCAACCACGATCTGCAACAAATGATGATGACTAAGTAGGTGTTTTAGCTGCAGTCGCGGCTAATCCGCATATCTGTAGTAGACAAACTGCGCAAGAATCGGGAATCTCAAAAACGTCGGTGTTGAGAGTGCTACATCAACATCGATTGCACCCGTACCATATTTCTATGCACCAGGAATTGGCAACGACTTTGAACGTCGTGTACATTTCTGCCACTGGGCACAAGAGAAATTACGGGCCGATGACAGACTTTTTTGCAAGCATTCCATTTAGCGACGAAGCGTCATTCACCAACAGCGGTAACGTAAACCGGCATAATATGCACTATTGGGCAACGGAATATCCACGATGACTACGACAAGTGGAACATCAGCAACCTTGGCGGGTTGATGTATGGTGCGGCATTCTGGGAGGAAGGATAATTGGCCCCCATTTTATCGATAGCAAATTAATGGTGCAACGTATGCTGATTTCCCACGTAATGTTTTACCGATGTCACTGCAAGATGTTTCACTGCATGACAGAATGGTGATGTACTTCCAACATGATGGCTATCCGGCACATAGCTCGCGTGCGGTTGAAGCGCTATTGAATAGAATATTTCATGACAGGTGGATTGGTCGTCGAAGCACCGTACCATGGCCTGCACGTTCACCGGATCTGACGTCCCCGGATCTGACGCCCCCGGATTTCTTTCTGTGGGGAAAGTTGAAGGATATTTGCTATCGTGATCCACCGACAACGCCTGACAACATGCGTCAGCGCATTGTCAATGCATTTGCGAACATTACGGAAGGCGAACTACTCGCTGTTGAGAAGAATGTCGTTACACGTATTGCCAAATGCATTGAGGCTGACAAACATCATTTTGAGCATTTGTTGCATTAATGTGGCATTTACAGGTAATCACGCTGTAACAGCATGCGTTCTCAGACATGATAAGGTCACAAAGGTACATGTATCACATTGGAACAACCGAAATAAAATGTTCAAACGTACCTAAGTTCTGTATTTTAATTTAAAAACCTACCTGTTACCAAATGTTCGTCTAAAATTGTGAGCCATATGTTTGTGACTATTACAGCGCCATCTATCGCAAAGCGAAAAAAATGGTCCAACTAAAACATTCATATTTCTTTACGTACTATACGAATATGTAATAAAAAATGCTGTTGATATCCGTTTGACCTATGGCTGTGCCATCTAGCGGGCCGACCATAGCGCCATTTGGTTTCCCCCTTCAAGCTGGAGAAGTTTCGTTCTTTGTAGTTTTTTCGTTTGACGCTTATTTCGTGAGATATTTGGCCCGGTCACGATCAATGAACCACCCTGTATATACAGGGTGGTCCAAAAGTCGGAAACACCCTGATAAAAGGGAAATGTAGTAGCAAACAAGGAAACAGAGTCCCTACACACGAGGAACGGGAAGGGGGAAAACTTTATAGGCTATGCCGCCAACATGGCGGCCATCTTGAAAGCCGCCATCTTGGATTCAACTCCAAAATTTCAAATGGGAGTGTGGTCATGTGACATATCAAACAGATAGAGAATTTTACCAGAAAAACAATGCCGTTGTTATTTTAACCATAGCTTTATTCATTCTCGGGTTATAGCCAATTACGTCTGGCAGCAGTGGGACGCTCGGCAGCGTATTACGTACTGAGAAGTCATAAAATGGAGTCTGAAACCGTGCAAAGTGACTATCCCATGCCTGATATGTTACATGTGTTTAACTGTTAGGTATCATTTATTCATGTTAACGTTTTAATCATTGTTTCCTCATTTACAGGTTACAAAATATCCTTAACACATGAAGAACGCATTGAAATCATCTTGATATCAGGAGAAAGAAGCACATGGGTCATTGCTGAGGATTTCAACAGTCGTCACCCAACCAGACAGCCCATCACTCACAGCGCAGTTGCCAAGCTTTTGGCCAAATTCCGAGCAACAGGTTCAGTCGCAGATAAACCTCAGGCTTGAAGAACAAAATCTGCCACCAATGAAGCAACAACAGTGAGCGTGTTGGCACCATTTAGCAAGAGTCCGCAACGGAGTACTCGTCGCCTGTCACAAGAATGTGGGGTTAGCCATACCTCCACACTGTTTATCGCAGCACAATTGACACCTGTACAAAATTCAGCTGCTCCAACACCAGAACGAGGATGACCCAGACCGTCGGGTACAGTTTGCAGAATGGATGACACAGCAGCTGCAGATAAATCCACGTTTCCCCTATCAGGTGCTGTTCAGTGATTAAGCCAATTTCTTTATCAAAGGTGAAGTGAACAAGCAGAATCACAGATACTGGTCCGATACAAATCCGCACTAGATTGATGCTTCCAAAACGGTCGAATCACAAAAAGTGATGGTCTGGTGGTGTGTGTGGGGTACCAAAGTCGTTGGACCTTTTTTTTTATTGATGGTACGTTAACAGCCAACGGTTATCTGAGGTTATTGGATGAAGAAGTGTTTCCCACGTTGTTAACGGAGGACGGGACATTTCCGGAATTCTTCCAGCATGATGAAGCCCCACCACATTATGGGTACAAGGTGCCAGTATACCTGGATGTGCAGTTCCCTGAAAAGTGGATTGGTCGTAGGGGTGCTTTGGAGTGGCCACCCCATTCACCAGATTTGACTCCTTTGGATTTTTATCTTTGGGGTCATGTCAGAGCATTTGTTTATTCTGTGAAAATACTGGATTTGCATCATCTAAAGCAGCACATTGTTGATGCGTGTGGTCAAATACAGCCAGATGCGTTGGTCAAAGTTCATCAGGACTGGGTTTGGAGGATAGCATTAACAATCCAACATAACGACTGTTGGTGGGCTCTCTGGACTGTGTAACATCGGCGTAATGTCTCTTCGGCACATGACACACATGCTGCCGAGTGTCCCACCGCTGCCACATGTCACTGGCTATAACCCGAAAATGAATAAAGCTACGTTTAAAATAACAACGGCATTGTTTTCCTGGTGAAATTTTCTGTGTGTTTGATATGTCACATGACCACATTCCCATTTGAAATTTTGGAGTTGAATCCAAGATGGCGGCTTTCGAGATGGCCGCCATGTTGGTGGCATCACCTATAAAGTTTCCCCCTTCCCGTTCCTCGTGTGTAGGGACTCTGTATCCTTGTTTTATGAGGGTGTTTCCGGACTTTTGGACCACCCTGTATATATATATATATATATATATATATATATATATATATATATATATATATATTCTGAGAAACTTTTTAAATGCTGTGGTTGGCTGTCTGTTAGACTTTTAATGCTATGTGGAAAATGACCAAAGATATTTGTAGCAGCAAAATTCGTTCCTTTCTGTGCCAAAGTCACATTTAATCCAGAATAGTGAAGATCATTCTCTCTTCTGGTGTTGTATCTATGTACTTTGCTATTAGTTTTAAACTGGGATGTGTTATTAAGAACAAATTTTGTTAGCGAATATTTTTATTGCGAAGATACAGTGACTATCCCGAGTTCCTTAAATAAATGTCTGCAAGGTGATCTTGGGTAGAATCCAGCTATTACTCTGATTACATGCTTTTGCGCAGAGAATACTTTTCTCTTAATGATGAGTTACCCCAAATGACGCCATATGAAATCAGTGCTGAAAGTAGGCATATTAGACTAATTTACTGATATGTTTATCAACAAATTTTCAATAACGCAAATAGCATAAGTAGCTGAACAAAACAGTTTCAGCAGATCATCAATGTGTTTCTTCCTACTGAATTTCTCTTCAGTCCACACATCCAGAAATTTCGAATACTCTTACCTTAGGAACAGTCTATATTTATCAAGATGTTACGCCATTTACTGTCAGAACTGTATGTACTGTGTTTTCTCAAAATTTAGTGTGAGCCCTTTTCCAGAGAAGCATTTAATAACCGTCTGAAAGATATTATTTACTATTTCCTCAGCTAATTCTTGTTTTTTGGGTGTGATTACTGTACTGTTATCATCAAAAAATAGGTAAAACTTCAAAGCTTTTGCAAGTTTGTTGCTGTTATCAAAGACCTATTGGATTCTTCACAGTCAAGTTCTACTGGAGTTTTCCTGACGCTGCAGTCGAAGTAGGTCACTTGTGCAGCGTTTAAAATCCAAGATGGTGGACCAATGGTGTCACAGTCCAAGACAGTGACCCACGATGTCAGCGATGACATTAGAATTCAAGATAGTGATCCAAGATTGCTGACATGGGGATATAGGTGCAATCCAAAGAACTACTTCCGATTTCCAAGACAATACAGTCGCTAACCCCCCCCCCCCTCCCCCGCCCCCACTGCTCATCCACAGTATCTAGGCTTACTAGTGATCAAGTCGACTTACCACTTGTGCTCTGTACACCATAGTCATCATGAAGCAACATTAGAGATTTACTACCCACAGTCAGAAAAAAAGGATTTGCACAGTTGCCAACCCTTTCCTCTCTCTATCTCTAAATGTGTATTATGTTCGTCTTTTTGCGTGTATTTGTATGAATAGTAGTTTCATAGTTTTCTCTCATTTCTTCTTCAGCAAAACTGCACCCTGATGTGAACGATGCACTGCCTTATACATCTGGGCAGCAGCTGAAATCAAGGAAGCTTACAGACATGCTCCATGATGCAGTTCCCGACATATTGAAATGTAAATCAAGTCAGAATGCAGAACTGTTTCCAGACATCGAGTTTCCACTATATCCATCACCTGCAGCATTATCTCGGCTTGCAAGCAACCTCTCTATTGCAGTGCCATATAGGCTATATACAGAGCAGGACAAACAACTGTTTCCAGATTTTGAGTTTCCACTTTATCCATCAGGTCCACCAGTTCTCAAACATCAGTTAAATCGTTTCAGAATGCGGCTACTCAGCATGAGAGGTATCCATTATAATTAGCTATCTTCCATACGTTCCCTTTTAACATAGGTTCACCTCATGGACAATCTATGCTGTTATATCCGTAGTCTATTGATCAACTTCCACATATTCTTGGATACTTCGGCTACAAAGGTCTATCTTCCTGAGGTCTTTGAGACCAGAGTGGCTTTGGTCAATGTCTTGCGAAGGCATTGTCGCCACACGTGGTTGGTGATCTTGAAGAAAAACAAAGCGTTCTGCTTCAGTCTACTCCGTTTGTGCTGCTTTGGAGAGAAGGTATGCTTTGCACGTGTGTTACGTGCTGTGATAATGAGTGTGGTTGCGTTAACATAGACTGAGAGAAAGGGAGTCATATACGAAGACAGCAATGATTTTCTGTCGATGAAGTTATTACAACAAGTTTACACAGCTGTCTTCTCTGCACCTATTCTATAAGACGTGGTAATGTGTTCTTTGTTTTAGAGTGTGCCGAACTATGTTGGAACAGTGTGGCTACTTAGACAATGTTGTCGAATGAGTAGCAGAATGACAGCTGTGGTTACAATAAATGTGGAGCAGATATTGTCCTGTTTACGTGATGTCTAGATTTGAGATCGGGTTTAGCAAGCAGGTATCTCATTCGGCAAAGAGGTTTCACTTTTTTCCGTTTTAAAATGTGTGTTAACGAAAAGGTCTTCGTATGACAGCATTGAAACCAGCAGTCGTTTTGAATAACCCTGGAGCTGTGTAAGACTTCTGTAATTTTCAAGCACAATAACATTTATAAAGTTAATGCATATCTCATATCCGTATTTCGAATTCGCACCTTTCACAAATTTAATTAACTGGAGCATCGATTTTACCAGATAGGAGAAGAAGTCAGCAGGCACGAAACGTTGGTAGTGTCTCCTTAAAAATAATTGAACTAAATATTCTCGTGCCTAATCCAGAACAGATTTTTAATCAAAATATTCCCTGCTGCCGGTGGGTGTTCACAAAGAACCACTCTTCGCATTAGCAATTTAATTTCAAATATCGTGAAGGAAAGATTGTCTCAATATCCCGTGGGCAGCAGCTGTTTCGTATCACTGTTATGTTCTGTGCCATTAGCAGATTATTTCTGATGTCAAGGGAATTTCCGTTGTGATTAATTATTCCTAAGGATAATCAGTTCTTGTAACGATATTAAATACTTTGGGTTTTATTCATCTATTAACAGGACACCTTTAATCAGGGCAGTTTAGATGGAACTTGAATGTTCACTGCTACTATCAAAGTCACTTCCAATTTAACAGACACCGTATATAATTACTTATCAACTGACCACCAAAATGTTGAATAACGTTAATGTTCGTTTAGAACCTGATATGGACTCTGAATCTGTAGTAGAAACAGAGTATGCACTATAAGGCACACAAGTACAATTCAGTGATGTGGAGTGGCAAGCTGAAATGCACTGAAGACTGCCTGACAGCCGTTCACAATCAGTTCCCTCGAGATACCTACATCTTCAGCAGCAACAGTGCATCCATCGTCGACATGTCTGGAGGCTTTATAACGAAGTTAACATCCCAAGACCCTACACAGAGCAAATAATGTGGCCAAGTGTCGTGAACTGCTCAGCTTGTATGCTGCAATATGGATCGCCATGGACAAATTCAGTCTATGACAAACATATGTGATACCGTTAGTCGATGATGTTGTCGTGTATGTGTTGGAACATGAAGTTCACGATGAGAAGGATGAGTTAGATAAGTGTATAAATCCGTGTATGTGTGCTATACCTAACCTTTTGCAAACAGATACTCCACACAACTACAGTTTATGTATGTCATACAAGAGTGTACTAGTGCTCCTCTTGGATTGTGCACTCCACCGGCGGAATTTGAAGCATATTAAAAAAAAACAGTTATTTCAACCAAATAAATCACCATCGTTGGAACACCGTTATCCTTTTTTTTCTGCATATTTTTTTCATCACTCGCCAATATATATATATTGTTGTTGTTGTTGTGGTCTTCAGACCTGAGACTAGTTTGATGCAGCTCTCCATGCTACTCTATCCTGTGCAAGCTTTTTCATCTCCCAGTACCTACTGCAACCTACATCCATCTGAATCTGCTTAGTGTATTCATCTCTTGGTCTCCCTCTACGATTTTTACCCTCCACGCTGCCCTCCAATACTAAATTGGTGATCCCTTGATGCCTCAGAACATGTCCTACCAACCGATCCCTTCTTCTGGTCAAGTTGTGCCACAAACTTCTCTTCTCCCCAATCCTATTCAATACTTCCTCATTAGTTATGTGATCTACCCATCTAATCTTCAGCATTCTTCTGTAGCACCACATTTCAAAAGCTTCTATTCTCTTCTTGTCCAAACTATTTATTGTCCATGTTTCACTTCCATACATGGCGACACTCCATACAAATACTTTCAGAAATGACTTCCTGACACTTAAATCAATACTGGATGTTAACAAATTTCTCTTCTTCAGAAACGCTTTCCTTGCCATTGCCAGCCTACATTTTATATCCTCTCTACTTCGACCATCATCAGTTATTTTGCTTCCCAAATAGCAAAACTCCTTTACTACTTTAAGTGACTCATTTCCTAATCTAATTCCCTCAGCATCACCCGACTTAATTCGACTACATTCCATTATCCTTGTTTTGCTTTTGTTGATGTTCATCTTATATCCTCCTTTCAAGACACTGTCCATTCCATTCAATTGCTCTTCCAAGTCCTTTGCTGTCTCTGACAGAATTACAATGTCATCAGCGAACCTCAAAGTTTTTATTTCTTCTCCATGAATTTTAATACCTACTCCGAATTTTTCTTTTGTTTCCTTTACTGCTTGCTCAATATACAGATTGAACAACATCGGGGAGAGGCTACAACCCTGTCTTACTCCCTTCCCAACCACTGCTTCCCTTTCATGTCCCTCGACTCTTATAACTGCCATCTGGTTTCTGTACAAATTGTAAATAGCCTTTCGCTCCCTGTATTTTACCCCTGCCACCTTTAGAATTTGAAAGAGAGTATTCCAGTCAACATTGTCAAAAGCTTTCTCTAAGTCTACAAATGCTAGAAACGTAGGTTTGCCTTTCCTTAATCTTTCTTCTAAGATAAGTCGTAAGGTCAGTATTGCCTCACGTGTTCCAGTGTTTCTACGGAATCCAAACTGATCTTCCCCGAGGTTGGCTTCTACTAGTTTTTCCATTCGTCTGTAAAGAATTCGTGTTAGTATTTTGCAGCTGTGACTTATTAAGCTGATAGTTCGGTAATTTTCACATCTGTCAACACCTGCTTTCTTTGGGATTGGAATTATTATATTCTTCTTGAAGTCTGAGGGTATTTCGCCTGTTTCATACATCTTGCTCACCAGATGGTAGAGTTTTCTCAGGACTGGCTCTCCCACGGCCGTCAGTAGTTCCAATGGAATATCGTCTACTCCGGGGGCCTTGTTTCGACTCAGGTCTTTCAGTGCTCTGTCAAACTCTTCACGCAGTATCGTATCTCCCATTTCATCTTCATCTACATCCTCTTCCATTTCCATAATATTGTCCTCAAGTACATCGCCCTTGTATAGGCCCTCTATATACTCCTTCCACCTTTCTGCTTTCCCTTCTTTGCTTAGAACTGGGTTTCCATCTGAGCTCTTGATATTCATACAAGTCGTTTTCTTATCTCCAAAGGTCTCTTTAATTTTCCTGTAGGCGGTATCTATCTTACCCCTAGTGAGATAGGCCTCTACATCCTTACATTTGTCCTCTAGCCATCCCTGCTTAGCCATTTTGCACTTCCTGTCGATCTCATTTTTGAGACGTTTGTATTCCTTTTTGCCTGCTTCATTTACTGCATTTTTATATTTTCTCCTTTCATCAATTAAATTCAATATTTCTTCTGTTACCCAAGGATTTCTAATAGCCCTCGTCTTTTTACCTACTTGATCCTCTGCTGCCTTCACTACTTCATCCCTCAAAGCTACCCATTCTTCTTCTACTGTATTTATTTCCCCCATTCCTGTCAATTGCTCCCTTATGCTCTCCCTGAATCTCTGTACAACCTCTGGTTCTTTTAGTTTATCCAGGTCCCATCTCCTTAAATTCCCACCTTTTTGCAGTTTCTTCAGTTTTAATCTACAGGTCATAACCAATAGATTGTGGTCAGAGTCCACATCTGCCCCTGGAAAAGTCTTACAATTTAAAACCTGGTTCCTAAATCTCTGTCTTACCATTATATAATCTATCTGATACCTTTTAGTATCTCCAGGGTTCTTCCATGTATACAACCTTCTTTCATGATTCTTAAACCAAGTGTTAGTCATTTCTGTCCCCCAATCCATATTCACCTACTATGTTTCCTTCTCTCCCTTTTCCTACACTCGAATTCCAGTCACCCATGACTATTAAATTTTCGTCTCCCTTCACTATCTGAATAATTTCTTTTATTTCATCATACATTTCTTCAATTTCTTCGTCATCTGCAGAGCTAGTTGGCATATAAACTTGTACTACTGTAGTAGGTGTGGGCGTCGTATCTATCTTGGCCACAATAATGCGTTCACTATGCTGTTTGTAGTAGCTTACCCGCATTCCTATTTTCCTATTCATTATTAAACCTACTCCTGCATTACCCCTATTTGATTTTGTGTTTATAACCCTGTAGTCATCTGACCAGAAGTCTTGTTCCTCCTGCCACCGAACTTCACTAATTCCCACTATATCTAACTTCAACCTATCCATTTCCCTTTTTAAATTTTCTAACCTACCTGCCCGATTAAGGGATCTGACATTCCACGCTCCGATCCGTAGAACGCCAGTTTTCTTTCTCCTGATAACGACATCCTCTTGAGTAGTCCCCGCCCGGAGATCCGAATGGGGGACTATTTTACCTCCGGAATATTTTACCCAAGAGGACGCCATCATCATGTAATCATACAGTAAAGCTGCATGCCCTCGGGAAAAATTACGGCTGTAGTTTCCCCTTGCTTTCAGCCGTTCGCAGTACCAGCACAGCAAGGCCGTTTTGGTTATTGTTACAAGGCCAGATCAGTCAATCATCCAGACTGTTGCCCTTGCAACTGCTGAAAAGGCTGCTGCCCCTCTTCAGGAACCACACGTTTGTCTGGCCTCTCAACAGATACCCCTCCGTTGTGGTTGCACCTACGGTACGGCTATCTGTATCGCTGAGGCACGCAAGCCTCCCCACCAACGGCAAGGTCCATGGTTCATGCGTTGTTTTAGTCGATCATACGCGTATCTCATGATACTTAACTGTTCATCTGTTGGAGAGAGAGTGTTTGCAGTGTCAGAGCGACTTTACAATTGAGTTTTTGCTGCATTGGAGAGACTTTATACATTTTTACTTGAGCTGAAATTTAACTGGTCAGCTGTTGCAATGTCATAGAGTGAGATATAACAATTCATATATTTTTCAGCCGTTGTTGGACTTCACAGTTCATTTTTAGAGGAAGTAAATAACAAAATTACTGTACTTAAGCAGTTTAGATTCGTTCATTCTGAATTTATTCCGACAAAATGCTCCTACTGTAGCTAAAATTTGGTTCCGATACAAAGCGCTTAATTGTATGGATGGTATACATCTAATGCAAACAGAAATATGTGTGTTAAGAAAGAAATAACATTTCCATCTTGTCAAGGTAACAAATGTTTCGATAACCCTCACAGCTGCATGCTGTTCAGATGATGACGCACTTGATGCCTTAGGACTAACAACCGTTACAACTTTCCGAAACCTAATATCAGTTGCATCCCATGCTGCAATTATTACGTCATTGAATTGACATACAGTACTTATAAATATTTTTTTTTTTCATGAAACTTCCTCCACATACACTATGTGATCGAAAGTATACGGACACACGTTTTTCTTATTAGGTGCATTGTGCTGCCACTTACTGCCATGTACTCCATATCAGCGACCTCAGTGGTCATTGGACATAGTGTGAGAGCAGAATGGGGTGGCTTGCAGAACTCACGGACTTCGAACATGGTCAACTGATTGGGTGTCACTTGTGTCATACGTCTATACGCGAGATTTCCACACTCCTAAACATCCCTAGGACCACTGCTTCCGATGTGATACTCAACTGGAAATGTGAAGGGACACGTACATCCCAAAATTCTAAACCGTATCAGGATCCACTGCAAGTACTGTGACAGATAAGAAGGAGGTGAGAAAATTTGGATTTCATGGTCGAGCAGCTGCTCATAAGCCACACATCACTCCAGTGAATGCCAAACGACGCCTCGCTTGGTGTAAGGAGCGTAAACATGGGACGATTGAACACTGGAAAAATGCTGTGTGGAGTGACGAATCACGGTACACAATGTCGTGATCTGAAAGCAGTGTGTGGGTATGGCGAATGACCGGTGAACGTCAACTGCCAGCGTGTGTAGTGCCAACAGTAAAATTTGTAGGCGGTGGTGTTATGGTGTGGTCACGTTTTTCATGGAGGGGGCTTGCACCCCTTGTTGTTTGCGTGGCACTATCACAACACAGGCCTACACTGATGTTTTAAGCACCCTCTTGCTTTCCACTGTTGAAGAGCAATTCGGGGATGGTGGCTGCATCTTTCAACTCGATCGAGCTACTTGTTCGTAATGCACGGCGTATGGCGGAGCCGAATGCACCCCTGAAAAGATACACACGTCCCTGTAATGGACTGGCCTTCACGGAGTCCTGACCTGAATCCTATAGAACACGCATGGGATGTTTTGGAACGCCGACTTCGTGCCAGCCCTCACTGACCGACATCGATACCTCTCCTCAGTGCAGCACTCCGTGAAGAATGGGCTGCCATTCCCCAAGAAACCTTCCATCACCTGATTGAACGTATACCTGCGGGAGTGGAAGCTGTCATCAAGGCTACAAGTGGGCCAGCACCATACTGAATTCCAGCATTACCGATGGAGGGCGCCACGAACTTGTTAATCGTTTTCAGCCACGTGTCCTGATACTTTTGATCACATAGTGTATGTCTTCTGTGGAAATCATCCCGTACAGTCACAAAATTTTGGACCGGTCTTAGAGACATGTGTGGAAATCACTACGATCACAAGCCGTCTGTTGCTGGTGGTGGTGGTGGTGGTGGTAGGGGGGGGGGGGGGAGGAGTAGCTATGGCAGAGTGATTTTTTTTTTGTGTGGGGAGGGTTAGTGGGCAGCAGCGTAGGAGCACTTCCCGAAAATGTTTTTATTTAAACAAGGACGCAGTTCTTCCTATCCTAACAGTGGTGGCAGTCGTTTAAACAAAAAATACGAGCGTAGGAATGGGGAAAAACCAATGAGCTCCGCATTAACTACCGTTTTAAACGGAGGACCGGATTCTACTCTTAGCGCAAGTGAACCATCAACCATGCAGACTGCGCCAGTGAGCTGGAAAATTTGAATACCATGTAGGCTGCACTAATATCCTAAGGTCCAGCAATCTTGGATGACGACATAGGAATATTACCAATTGCATTGCCATCTTGGTTTCTAAACACTCATTAAATCTGATAACCATGGAGACTGTGCTCATATCCCTCAGGTCCACTAACTTGGATTCTGATGTCATAGGGATGAGCAGTTCAGACACCCATTTACACTTCGCATGCGCCTTCTTGGGTTCTATACTTAGCGCAAGTGAAACACTTAGATTTTCAACCAGTAGGGTACTTGCCTATCTTGGACTTTTAATTTACTGCCGTTTTACATTTAGCACAAATGGATTATTTAAATTTTCTGTGAATTTTTTAATTTTCTGCCATTTTATTCATAGGCAAATGGGGCTTTTTAAAATTCCCGCCAATTCTTGAATTTCCCTCTGTTTTATACTTAGGGCAATTGGCTATGTCAGAGGAGAAAATCTGGCAACGTTGCATGATGTCATAGAGATAGAGAGGAAAATCTGGGATCAATGCAGCCTGTACTTGCTCCCACATAGCTACACTACTAGCCAAGAATGCCATTATTTTAACTAATCTGGTTCATATATGCCAGCTGCCAATATTGATACTGAAACCGTCACTAGGCATCAATGGAATTCTTGAAAGAATTAAAACTTTTTTGTATGTAAAATCGGATTTTTATGATTGTGCCAGAGAGTTGTTTGTTTTATAATTTAATATTTCGTTCCGTTTCATACACGAATGGAACTGGGTAAGTGCTACTGCTAGATTGACCCCCCTCATAGGAACTGACATGTACCAGACACTTATTGCATCCGCTTTAACAGACCGGCAGTGGAGATAATTTTAGATACCCAGAAAAATTTGAGTTCTCCGAAAACGAATCTCTTACACTTCACAGACTGAACTACCTCCAAAGTTTCGCCCCGTCTGGCTGTAGCCTACAGAGCGATTAGAACAAAAAACGACTTGCCAGCTGTCTGCTCCTCCTTCGACGATTTACGTCTCGTCCCCTTGCGCTTTTCCAGTAAATCTTTGTGGCCTTTTATCTAAAAATGAAAAGTGAGAAGCAACAAAGTGAAAAGGACAAAATAGTTGTCTAAAACCTCTTGTGATATTCAGGGTGACCTTATACACGAAATTAGGCAGCACTGGGAAGAAATTAATCGGTTATGGGACTACCATAGTTAGGCACGGCCGCTACAGAATGCAGGTGTCAAAACTTAGGGGCAGATGCGCCCGCTTTAACATAAGAAAAAAAAAACAAGTGTGATATTAAGTACCCTTATTTCTAAATGGACGTCAAGCAAGAATAGCTCGTGTGGCAGTCAAAATGCGTCATGAAAAGGCCGTGACACTGTTTCCACAATTCAAGAAGCGTGTCTTCGTGGACGGGCAGACGAGAAGTTTCTTTAGCTAGAAACGTAACTGGCATTCACGGTAGAACAAGTTCTTGTAACAAGCGAGACAGACGGTTTAGTTTTGTGCTAAGCTCCTCGCAACTGTTTGGTGACAGGCGATTAGCAACAGAATTCGTTGCAGCGTTCCTCGCTTAAGCGAGGAGGTCGAGCGTGAGAGCACGGAAGAAGCAGCCAAATCAGAGGTAGCACGATGTTTAGGCTTTCACCTCGAGATAATGCTCTCTGTACCACAGAAATCTTAATTACATGGAAACACTTATTTTAACTAAAGGAAACACGACTGCTCTCTCAAACACTGTATTACATCAGAATCTTCCACAAATATATGTGTACACTCGACGGCTAAGGGCCTTTACGTATTTTAACTATTATTGTCAAAGACAGCAGAGGACTTGGAAGAGCAGATGAACGGAATGGATAGTGTCTTGAAATGAGGATATAACATGAACATCAACAAAAGCAAAACGAGGATAATGGAATGTAGTCGAATTAAGTCGGGTGATGCTGAGGGAATTAGATTAGGAAATGAGACACTTACAGTAGTAAAGGAGTTTTGCTACTTGGGGAGCAAAATAACTGATGATGGTCGAAGTAGAGAGGATATAAAATGTAGACTGGCAATGGCAAGGAAAGCGTTTCTTAAGAAGAGAAATTTGTTAACATCGAGTATAGATTTAAGTGTCGGGAAGTCGTTTCTGAAAGTATTTGTATGGAGTGTAGCCATGTATGGAAGTGAAACGTGGACGATAAATAGTTTGGACAAGAAAGAATAGAAGCTTTCGAGTTGTGGTGCTACAGAAGGATGCTGAAGATTAGATGGGTAGATCACATAACTAATGAGCAGGTATTGAATAGAATTGGGAAGAAGAGGAGTTTGTGGCACAACTTGACTAGAAGAAGGGATCGGTTGGTAGGACATGTTCTGAGGCATGAAGGGATCACCAATTTAGTATTGGAGGGCAGCGTGGAGGGTAAAAATCGTAGAGGGAGACCAAGAGAAGAATACACTAAGCAGATTCAGAGGGATGTAAGTTGCAGTAGGTACAGGGAGATGAAGCTTGCACAGGATAGAGTAGCATGGAGAGCTGCATCAAACCAGTCTCAGGACTGAAGACCACAACAATACAACTATTATTCCTCTCTGTGTTTCCTTGAAAACGTTTTGTTTTTGATGTATTCATGTTAGAAGCGTGACGAAAAGTATAGACAAAACGCAGGATGAACACAACATAAAAAGAAATTTCAAGTACGTAGTAAATGAAGTGCATTCGTAGGCAAAATTTCAGGACAAAAGTAATTGTCACATGATTTATCACTGTGAAGTAACATAGCTCGATGAATCTTGGACCATACATGGAACAACTGCTACATTTTAGTTCAAAATAAATACGCAGTGAGACGAACAGAAATGACACTTTTCGTCAAAGACATTAATAACACTGAAGTCCCTTGGACATTATAAAAGACGGGACATAGTTCATAACATGATGTGTGATAACCATGGACAATAACGCGTGCTCTGCAACGTGCTCGCATTCTGGCCATGAAGTTGGTAGGAAATGCTTATTGTAGGGCGCCCCATTCCTCCGCCAGCGCGTTTGAAAACTACTACATAGTGCATGCAAACATGCTGTAATACGTCACCCCAACGCATCTCATACATGCTTGATAGAATAGGTTAGGTCAGTTCATTTGCCGAATATCCACTCATTCCGAGAGCTCCCCCACCTGTGTCGTTCGATGCAATTGCGCATTGTCATCCACGAAAATGAGGTCAGGACCGATGCACCCCTGAGAAGACGCGGATGGAAAAGAAGTAGAGTTTGTCAGTGTCGTTGCCCGGCGAGTGTACCGCGTTTAAAGAACTGGAGGAGCAATACGCCTCCCGACACCATAACACTTGGTCCGCGAAAATTATCAGGTTAAACAAAGCCGGACGTATCCACACGCGACGAGAGGTGGGAACAAACATTGCACTTAGAAACATTGTCAAAGATGATCGTTATGGTGGTCCAAATGTTACGACGTGTTGAGGCATAATGTTGCGTGGACGTACTGACCTCCAAATCTTTGAACACGGATCACTCACAGCTCAACGATATTGTGACACTATACTCGTTCCACGGGTGCATCTTTTCAGGGTTGTAATCGGCTGTGACTTCGCTTTTTTGGATGACAAGGCGCGAATGCATCGAAAAGGGCAGGTAGAGGAGCTCCTGGAGCGAGAGGATATTCGGCGAATGGACTGACTTGCCCTTTCCGCGAGATAAATCCCATCGAGCATGTGTGGGATGCGTTGGAGGGACGTACTGCAGCACATCGACATGCACCAATGACCGTCCAGCAGTGGTCAACAGCACTGGTGGAGAAATTTGACAGGCTATCAGAAGAACTCCTCACCAATCTAGCGGCTACCACGGGAGCACGTTGAAGAGTGTCGATTATTAGGGTTCGGATTTTAATGACAAGCCACATATTGTTTTCCTGAACTTTAGGGTGAATTTTAAAACAATTTACGCACGAATCCAGGTATTGTGGTGTAGAAAAGTATTTTTATTGTGCATATTTACACCTTTTTGTAATAGGTCATATTCTGGTCCACTTTTGTCATAACAGCTCTTATTTCGGAAAGTATTTGCCGAAATCACATATGTCTGTCCTGTCTTCAAGGACACAAGAATAAAAACGTGAAAATGTTGCTCACATGACAATGTTTCAGCTGATATTGTCACAAATAAACACGACAATTACTACAATTTTTTTTTTTTTATTGGCTGAAGACGACACGGCGTCCGGTCGGTACTGTTGAGCCTTCCAAGCCCTGTTCGGTGAGAGTGAGTTATAGTAACCAAGCATCGTAACACATTAGTCGATTCGCTGGCGTAAGACATCGTTGCGTGGGGTCAAAAAAAGCTCTCGAAGCCAAAAAGGTTGTAATGTTGTTGCATTAATTTGTTATGAAAGCGGTGCTGATATTCAATAAAAGCGGGTTAAAAGCTGTGATCTGTCTGGGGAAGTTAACCTTGCTTTACTGAGCAACTGTTTCACCAGGTATCCAGTCTAGCTTACCAAATTTCCAACCAGGCTAACATTAATTATAATCTTTTAATCATCATACGACAACCGGTGATATATATATATATATATATATATATATATATATATATATATATATATATATATATATATAATGAGAATTTAAATAAAAAGAAATAAATCAGTTTATATTTGGAAATTTATTTTAACATCGATCATTGAAATTTCAGCATATTAAACTTGATTCATAACTAAACTGGTGCCTTATTAAGATTGTGAAAATGTGAGTTTGTAATCTTATGGAACACATCAAATATGGAGCCAAGATTGGGAGACTGCATACAACACTGCATTCATAAAATAACACACGAAGAACGTTGAAAAATATGCAAGAGGAAATTAACCACAACCAACTGATTCAATTATCACCCAAAGAAGTTACGTTCGTAGCGCAATCCTATCCGTCATGTAATTACCACACACTGGTATACTAAATTCATACTAACTCTCTGTGAAATCTTCCCGAAAAGAATAGCTGAGGGCTACTTTGATGATTACACCACATGCTTCATGTGGTCAACTTGGTTTACACAAAGAGTGTAACTCCACAACAATTTTGATAATTAAAATAAATTAGATGGAAAAGCAATTTACAAAAGAAAAACCTCGAACTGGTTACTATCGTCTTACTATTAACCTGATGGGTCAAACAATTGTATAAGCATGTGGTACTGGTCTCACAAAGTACGCCCAACGTGGGTTGAACATAAAGAAAAGTTGCTATATTGAAAAATATTGTCAAGACGAGACGTTATAATCTCACGCACGTTCGCATTTAAGATTGATGATCTTAGTTAGAGTTACTGATCAACACGTGGTTCCACTTTACTCACAAAGTAGTGACAAAGCAACTACTGGAAGATATTCTGAACTTCACACTCGAAATACACTGCGTTGCAATTTAACATAACATCAGATATTTTAGAGCTAAACCTGAAAAGGTGATTAAATTTTCAGTTAGGCTGAACTTAAGAAATCCATTGTCCTACGGACTTAGCAGACACGCGCTTAGCCGGAGATCTTACCACTTCACACGCTCGCTGGGGACAGACTGACCTGGGTCCTTACCGAGCGTGCTTAACAGATACAAACGGAAGTGATCAGAGAGGCAGCTGCCTATACCAACATGACAAGGGACGGACAGGACCATACTAAGAATAGAAACCTCTTTCCTTCTAGAAAGCGTAGCTACCTGTTCCGACGTTGGTCTTACTGTTCTCTAGCAGACAGGCTTGTCTGCTACCATCAAACATGCAACTAGAAATACATTTGCTCATTCAATCTTTCACACAGAAGGGAAGGGGGATGACAGTATCTTATCATATACAGTATATAAAAGAAAGCGGATGTAGGTTCCGTATGAGACTGTGTGACATGAATTACATATAAACTGTGTTTTAAAGTGTAGTAGTGTGACAGATCGTTCTTGTTTATGTATAAAGTAACACGTTTCACTGCTCAGTCTCCTCCCAGATAGTCAGAAACACCACAGTAAATTTAGAAGTGGAATGTATGCCGTAAATGACAACAGATTTAAGAAATTGACATGAAAGGAATCCAACAGAGACCTTTCAAGGTTGCTTCCGACGGCGTAGCGTAATGGACATCGCACACGTGATCGATCCACAAGAGAACATCACTAACTTGACATCATATTTTAAGTGAAAGAAAAAAAACACTCTTGAAAAATACCAGCCGCAGCAATCGATCCCGCGCGAAAGTTGGGGGCTGTAATTCTGATAGTACGCACTTACGACATCCAGAATGTACAGCTTGTAATTTTCGGTCATACCGACTGTTTTTCACTCGCTCCACCGCACTGCAGCTTAATAAGTAAAGAGTTTGAAAAATTCCGCTTCGACGTTTGCAAAATGCTTTGTTCATTATTCAAATCGCATGGTTATAACCTGTAGTTTTTGACTGAAATCTCTTAGCTTTGAACATTTGTAAGTAGAGGTGTGCTATTTCAGTATTATTACCACTGTTAAGTGTTATTGTCTTTGGATTTTAAAGCTAACAGTGCTAAGTGAAGGACGAATGCAGAAGATGCGCTATTAGTCAACGCGATTGGTGTGATTAAGTTGTAAATCTAAAGTAATTAACTTCATTTCATAATAATTCTTCAGTTTATTAGGCTTACTAACTTTGCTTCTTAGACTTTTTTATATGAAATAAAGCTAACGTGTATGTTCATGAGGTTGAGATGTCGCACGCTAGAAAGAATAGTGACAACTCAAAAATGAGTGAAATTCACTTAAGGAATTCTATAAAGCTTATGTTGAAATAGTATAAGCATCGTTTAAATTTCGAGGAAGTAATTTGGAAGTAAATTCCAGTATAGTCTATACACTAGAATTTCGTTTTGCTTACTTTAGTATGATGAGACATTCGAACCTCCTTCACGCCAAATTAGTACTTAGGTTAAAATTAAAAGATTAAAAATAAGTTGAAATCGTTTTACTGCAAAAATACTAAATGCAAAATCGTAATTTATGAAAATTAATACAATTTAATAAGGAAAACCAATTAGGCACAGTTTAAGGAGTACAATTTACGAAACCACTGAATCGTAATTGTGCTTATATTATGTAGGAATTGTTTTCTTCGTGGAAAGGAATTCAGTATGAACTTTCTGTATAGTATAAATTTCCATTTTTTCTTGTACGCTGCAAATCACGAAATTTCAGAATACTTGCAACAGCTGTAATCGTCGACATATTGTCTGTTCCTTCAGAATTCATGTATGTCTGAAGGATATTTTAATGTACGAAACAGACGTTGTAGAAACACAAATGTTGTAATAATCAATTATATTAAAAATTACATTCAATTTACCTCCTTCATGAAAAGTTTTACAGCTCATAATGCGTCGCTCTTATTGACTAACCCACGCACCCCTGCCAGTGGCAACACTGAAGTGACACTGTTATTGCCGTGGCTAATCATTAATCAGCGTACAACAAAACTGACAACAAATTGAGAGACAGAAACGTGACGTTCTTCATGCACTTTGGGGTACTTCACAGTATTTTTCAGCGACAAAAACTAAAAATTGCTGTTTTTTGGTTTGTGTCACTTTCCTTGACGGGATGCGATATTACTTACATATTTTTCTGGTAGTATAACATGTGCTTTCAAACTAAATTTCATTACACGTTTGACAGATGTGTCCACCTCCCCCTCCTCTTCCCTCACCTTCAACCCCGCAAATAGGAGGACTCTGGTTATTTCTCCGTTGTAGAGTACTTCGCGCTCGGGCATTAGGTTGCTACAATAGGGCGAACCGAGTGACAAACAACTGGTGCACCAAATTTAAAAGATGTACATTCAGAAGGCCATACCTGTCTTCTATCAGAATGACGGTTTAAATTTTCGCACCGGATCGTTTGCAGTGGCTGATGCCTTTCAAGTGTACTTCCGTCTCCTTAAAACATGAGGTCGAGTTGGTGATGTTTCCTTGTCAGTCAGGTTCAAAATGAGGGAAGTAAAGTTCTCCATCAATATGATGCTGTGGGAGATATTCATGATTTCGAAGAGAACTTCTTCAGCGCTGACGGGGAAGTATTATTTTGAAAACTAAATGCCTCTAAGCACTATGGGACTTAACATCTGAGGTCATCAGTCCCGTAGACCTAGAATTACTTAAACCTAACTAACCTAAGGACATCACACACATCCATGCCCGAGGCAGGATTCGAATCTGCGACCGTAGCAGCAGCGCGGATCCGGACAGAAGCGCCTAGAACCGCTCGGCCACAGCGGCCGACCTATTTTGTAAACTGTGGGAAGCTGAAGATACTACAGAAAAGCACTGTAAGGTGAAAAACACTGCAATACTCCAAACACGGCAGCAGTACGAAGAGAAGGACTGAAAATAACAGCAGAGAAACTCTGTTATTTGAGCAGACAGGTCCATCTTCAAGCATGCAATCATTCTGCAAGTACTTGCGTGAGATGATGATGCCCAGCAACATCCCATTGAAGAAGATGAAGTACCCGCACTTCAGAGAGTTGTTAGAGAAGTACACAACACATCCAGTTCCAGATGAATCCACAGTGAGATAGAAAATATTTATCCGTGTGCTACGAATAGGTGCTCAACAAAATACGAATTAATGTTGCTAACCAAAGATGAAACCACCGATGTGGGTGGCCGCTATGCTTCAATGGGCTGTTGGTGTTCTAAAAGTTAACGGGACTGGAGAAATATTCCTCCTAACGTGTGTAGCTCTCGAGAGAGCAAACATCTCGACAATTGCCATTTTTCTTGACAACTCTATGTGCCACTGTGGTCGGATGGTGTGAGGAGAGAAAATATTTTGCTGCTAGTAACAGCCGATGCTTCATAAATAGCTAAAGCAGCGTTGGGCGTTCAGATTCTCTACCCAGTATGGTGTACGTCACTTGCCTTGCACATACGTTAGGAAGACTTGCAGAAAGGTACAATCAGATTACCCTCATGCGGACAAATTACATACCTGTGGTAAGAAAATCTATGTGAAAGCTCCGCTAAGCGAGCAAAAATATCCACAGTGATTACCATAGATCTTTGGAAACGGAAAACCTGAACATTCACTCAGTGACTCATTGCTACTCCGTAGAAACTCAAGACTGACAGAAGGAGTCAACTAATTTGGAACGCTGTAAAAAATGGTGTGCAATAACAAAAATAGTATTTTATTGTTTGAATAAATGTTATTATTTTCACTGTGGCCCATGCTATTTTTCAGACAAATGAATACATTACAAAGATAAGTACTCGTAGTATACTCGCAGTTTGCTCCGAAGTGAATTTTACATTACATGGTACATAAAAGAATCAACTAGATGTCTCTAAATAAACTTATAGAAAGTCATATTTTATTTTTCAGGTAATATTTGTACGCGTTCTAGGTTATAAATACGTATCTCGCTGTTTTTTTGGTAATTGAAATTCGCGCCCTGGTGATTACACACACTAACATGTACCGTCTTTTGTAATGTGTAGGGAATCATCATAAATTGTGGTGACTGCGGTGTCTTTAATAAAAGTGCCATTTCTGTTCGTCTCATTGCAGATTTGTTTCAGCTATCTTCTGTACGGAACAGCAGGAGCTCTATTTACGGTCCAAGTTACAACACAGTGGTACATCATGCGAAAGTTACTTGCGTTCATAAGCTTTCCAACCTGCTATATAAAACCGAAACACATTTTCACTTTGTAACCACTCGTTTTCCAAATCCGAAAGCAGGACTGTCAGTGATGTACACCACTAAAAACTGAAAGAACATCGCTATGAACACCAACATATGAAACTAGCTGTGTGTATGTTATTTTGGGATCCTTAACTGATACGCAAGTTATGAACCAGGATTACGATGTTATGTAAATCATACACAAGTGAATTTATGTTGAATCTGCACAAGGTGTGTAACGCAATTTTACAATAGCCTTCATATAAATCCTACGTAGGGTGACTAGCCTCTCACATAAGATATTCATTAATTAATTGATCAAAGCTCCTCTCAAAAATTGATGATGAGGAAGTATTCAGGTGAGTGTGACGGCTTAACAGATAAATGCCGTCCTAAAAAATTACATTTACATTTATTTTCTTTAAATTGAATACAAAATTGATCATAAATGTGTACAGGGAACAATCATGAACATGAATGTAAACCAAACATTTTAGTAGTCCTCATCTGATTGAGGTGTTGGAAAGAAGCTAGCACAAACGACACTGCATGGAATCTAATATGCTTCTCTACTACAAGAAGGAGGAGCAAAAGGACAAGTGAAATGTATAATATCGGTAAACAAGTGGGTAATCGGATACAGTACGAGGATATCACCTAAGGAGGCAGAGTGGTTCAACGGATGCCATCACTCAGAAACCACAATTAGAATTTTGGGTCGCTGAAAAATCAACTGAAGCCCTACAGACCGGAGCTACATATATTACCGACAGCACAGAGCAAGGTGGCGTGCTGGAGACGGCTGTTACTCGTGGTCGAAGGAATTGGAAATTTGTGGTAAGATCTTAGGGCCCAAACTGCTGAGGACATCGGTCCATAAGTTGTTGGGGACCGATCGAAGAGCGAGCGCGTAAAAACTAAACCTTTATCCGGGTGGCCAGACAAGTGAAACTGTGAATGAAACTTCCCTGCAGTATGAGCGGCAAAGTACGCGCCGAGTCTTACGGGGGCCAGGAACCAACACAGTTCCTGACAGAGACTGTCCCACTGTGCCAGAACTGAGCCAGTCATGACCAACTAACAAAGCTTTCGACAGTCTTGGCCTTACAACGAATTCGTCTAGACACCCACTACCATACTCCGTCAACCTAGGTGCCAATATAATTCCTTCCCCCCAATTCCCGATGATGACCGCAAACGTGTGCTGAAGTAACAGTCAAGCAGCCTATCACAGCCTCTGCTAGGACTTTGTGCAGGAAGCTTTCCAGGGACGGACACCAACGGATTACTGTAATTAGGATGCTAGGTGTGACGTCATTCTGTCGACTATCTCGCGAAGCTCGGACACGGTTTCTCTGAAATATCCCGAACAATAGCACAGCCGTGGCGCCGAGCTGGTGCGGTGCTGCCCAAAACACGAGGCTTTCGCCATTGTAAAAATAGCGAGCGTCCGTCGCTCGGGCTCCTGAGATCCAACATCAAAAGAGAACGCCGCCAGCCACGGTACGGGACTCTGTCCACAGTTCCCAGTGACTGGATGTTCCCTCCACTTTCTGCTATTTTGAGCGACTTGCCTTCCCTCTGGCCAAAAGTTGTCGCTCGTCTGCAACGTAAAATGAACAGTATTTCTATATATATGGATCCTGCTTCCAGTCATGTACATGCGAGTACATTATTGTTACCTACTTTCTGGACATAATAGGCAGTTCATGAGATTCATCGTTGTTTGTTCTTCTGCATATCACCAAAGTAAGACTGGATTTATGCATGATAAAGAAATTTTTTCTTGGACGATAGCAACGCTTTCGACTGTGCGTTCCTGATCATCTTATTACCCTAATCAGAAGCCCTGCATGTTGCCAGTGGTCCCAGCATGTCCTCGCGCTGCTGGACCTCACTGCTGCTCCGTCCCAACCAAACTGACCGATGCACTGCGACCCGGAAAACACTTGACGTCCTTCCAAAGATAGTACCACTGTGCTAGATATCGATAACTGCTGCTGCTGCCACTCGCGGACAGACAACGCCGACAAATGTAGTCGCGCCAGTAAACACAAGAAGAACGAGATGCCACTATCCCTATTACACGATGCCAACCTACCAACGACACCAGCACGAGCCACTACACGGCTCATTGATATTCTGGATAATGGGACTGGTGCAACACATATTCTGTTGGGGAAAGATCTGGGGACCTTGCTGGCCACAGGAGCACTTTAACTTGGTGCAGACAGTTCATAGATACAGGTGCTGTATGTGTGAATGAGCATTGTCCTGCTGCAAAATAGGATCACAATACTGTTGTACGATAAGTAGTACATGAGGACGTAAGATGTGTGTGACATACCATTCTGCCATCAGTTCCCTCAGTCACTACCAGCTGCTACCTAAGGGCATACCAGAGGGCACCCCACATGATGACACTGAGACAAATACTGCCCTGCCTCTCCAGAACAAGGGAGAAATAGAACAGCTTCCCAGACCATCGCCATACTCGCCAACGATGGTCATGTGGGGTAGCACAGAATTACAGTTCATGGCTGAACACAATGTGTGCTTTTCATCAGCAGTACATACATCCAAGTCACAACGCCACTCCAAACACAGCCGTTTTTGTTATGGTGTTACTATCAGCCTTATCATTGGACGGTAACTCCCTAGGCTGTACGTCGCTGGTCTCCTACCAAAGGTTTGGGATGACAAAATGTTCTCAGATGGCAGGAGTAGATATAAAGGAGTTACGACATGCTTGCACAGTTCATAGATCCTTCCTTGTGATGGTCACATGTAGTCGACCAGTACCTAGATGACGAGTATTCCCGCCCTCACATTCCCATGCAGTCCAACGTCGGGCCACTGTCACATCCAAATGCACTAAAAATCTAGATTTTGCTCATTTCGACCAGCCGGTCAGATGGAGGCCCACTATGAGGCCCCATGCAAACTCTGCCCGTTGCTGATAACGCTGTCTCAGACTAATACTCAGCATCTGCGTGTCCTTCAAAGTGACCACACAACGAATGACGCCATTAATGCGCCTTACATATCTTACCAGGCCTGGTAGCAACACTAAATACGGAAAAAACTAACGCATTCTCATGTGCGTTTTATCTGTGACAGAGAAATGCAACTCTTTAATCAGTTACATATCTGCCGATGGCGTGTATGTGTAAGAAGTTGCACTGACATCTGCACGAGTCTTCTGCGTGCTTCATTTCTTTTTTGTTTGGGGTGTAATCTACTTTCTGCTTCTAAGCCTGAGAGGTGATCTAAAAATATTTTCTCTTCGCAAGTGACCTAATTTTTCTTGTGAAAGACGAGGAACATAAATGATCATTGTAAAAGAAGAGCCGCTAACACCATCACGTTGCTCTCAAGAACATATTAACGCTTAACTGCTGCAGAACTCAATGAAAACGTTCGTTAGGTGGAACTCTATCAAAAGCAAGTTTTATTGTCCCAGAGTTAAAAAAAAAATTGAACTTGACCATTTTAAATTCTTAGCACTGAGGGCACATGAAAAACTTCCTTGGAAGTATCAAGCTCAAGATATTTTGCAGGAACTGAACGCTGCTGTCTTCACAATGACAAAAATTTGAACTGTCTCTGACACTGAAATGCGAGAGTTTGTCTATTTTGCATATTTTCAGTCTGTCATCCTCTATGGCATATTTAGGGGCAGTTATGTGCACTCATCAGGAATTTTCTTCATCTAGGAAACGGCGGTCACGCAGATCTACAGTGATGATGCGTCTGCGTCCATGCATTTAACCAGGTGACCCGGAATTATTATTCTGTCATTCATGAACATGTTCTCCATCAAGGGATTTGTTGTTGATAATTCTAATGCAGAAGAAACTGTTACATTCGTACAGTGAGCACTAGACGAATGAACTATTCGTACGTGGGTAACAATTCGTTATGTACTTGTGCAGAAAGATGAGCAGAAATCAGTACGCTTCCAAACTAACTGAAAAAACTGGGTCATAAACCCAGAGGCTTCAAATCTACTTTGACAGATTTTCTTGTGGCATATTCCTATTATTTACAGGTTTTCCTGTCACTAGTAGAGAATTTTTCCCTTAACGTGTTATTTATTTGCATACTCTCTCATTTTTTAGTATTCTATTAGTTCTTTGGCTCTTTTCATTTAAAAAATTCTGATTAGCATAAATAAATCCTCCTTTGGTGTAGCTGTTTAGCTTTCTTGTGGTCTACGTATATCACATTGCTCAATTACCTATACAGTTTCCATACCCTGTTTTTCTTCTCCGTGTCATACTGGATCAGTAACGTGGACCTAATTTCTTAGATAGTTAGGAGACAAAACCTTCACCCTTTTTTCGGAGCAGTGGAGATTCGCATGCCACGGTTTCTACCGTTACCTGACAATGGACTCGGATCTAGAAGAGAGAGAGAGAGAGACAGGGAGGAGGGGGGGCAGAGCTGACCCGACCGAACCCTTCAGCGCCGCTCTGGGGCATTTAGTTTTTTGTACAACCGAGACCTGCTACCTGCCGCTTTACGGGGGTGGCTTGACTATAACGGTGTTAGTCACGGTGACGAAACCAGCAGCCATTACTGCATTCTCCTCTCTTTCACCTTCTACAATGGAAGGCGCTCCTCTTCAGTGCCCATGTAATAATAATAATAATAATACCTAACCCATCGACCTTTTGCCTCTAGGACATCAAAAAGTCTGCGACGTAGCATTCCTCTCTCTCTCTCTCTCTCTCTCTCTCTCTCTCACACACACACATACACACACACACACACAAGTTCACACAAAGAGAGAGAAAAATTCACAGACACAGGCACCTTCCTCACACACACCTACATGAAAAGAATGAAAGCGATAAGAAGAATTGCTATAGAGGAGATAAGAAAGGCCATGCCGCTTCGATACGCAGTCTTACATATATTGTCCATTTATTTATCCTTTATTTTAAATACGAATGCTCTTAAATTGTGTTACATGTATCCAGTTATAATCATGGTAAGATAATGAACTTAATGTGTGAAATGATCACTGGTTACAACAAATTAAAATAGTGGCGAAAGTGTGGGGGCAGAGGTGCATTGTCTGTAACCTCCTGTGTTATTGTGTCCTTTTGTCGGCGATTGGTTTGAAGCAGATCTCAACACTAGTCTGTCCTGTTACAAGCCTCTTCATCCCTACGTAACTACTGCTATTTACATCCATTTGGAACTGTCTGCAATAATCAAGCCTTGGGCTCCCCCTATAATATTTAGCCCTCCTCCCCCCCCCTCCCCCTCGCATACATTCGCACCATTACCAAACTGACGAGCCCTTAATACCTAAGGATCTGTCCTACCAACCGATACATTCTATTAGTTCAGTTGTGCTAGATATCCATTTTCTTCCCAATTCGTTTTAATACCTATTTTTAAGGGGGAATACAACGGAAAATGTAAATATCTAAAAAGCAATACAGCCACTATATTAATGTATAAATGAAAAATTTTACATGTGTAAAGCAAAAGAGCTGTGTTTTAACGGAAAAATATAATAAAATATCCAGAATTATTATTTTGCCAAAAATCTGGATTTTTAAATTTTTATTGTCTTTTCTATAAAAAGCCATAACTCTAATTCTCATCATGCAATTAATCTGAAAAGTTTATTGTAGCTTCCTGAGAAGGTTATAAGACCACAGAAATACAGTTATTAATTTATGGTGCAAACTGTATCATTAACAGAGATTTTTAGTTTTGCATATCCAAAATTAACTTTTTTCTGCATACAGTCATCTAAAAATCAAATTTAATTGCAGGATCTCTTATTTTTTAGTTCCAGGGAGACAGCAACACGTTGCGAATAGTTCCTGAAAATCTCATAGCATTCGCACATTCATTTTTTGAGAAAAAGGCTTCTAATAACGTAAAAAATGTAAAACAGAGGTAAAGAGGTTCAAAGGTTTTGTTCTCATACTTCTATATGTAATAAGCTTACCCCAATTTTAAAATCCTTCATGCTGATGCTCCTCATCCTCCAGGTTTCTCTGATCTCCTCTTCGAATCTACCTGGCCTATATTTGCAGGTAAGACACTGATCTTTGAGCTTTCTTGACCCTTCTCCCGTCGATGGTGTAAAATGCTTTTGTTGTAATCACACCTGGATCTATACCAACTCTCTTCCAGCACTTCAATTCTGCCTTTATTTCCGTTATTGTAACATAAAACTGCATCATAGACACCTATTTTGAATTCTTCAAGTCCACAAAATGTCCTTTTTGAGCATCTACTCCGCATTAAATTGTTGAGGCTTTCATTTGCATTTTGTATCTTTCCGTGAAGACGCTTCCTCAATAAATCAGGATTTGAAAGAAACATGAATGTGGGCTTAACTGCATTCATAACAGGTTCTGGTAATGAGTGTTTATGTGAATATGTCTCATTTCTCTGGTTGAACTTACACCAATCGTGTTTTGGGCACAGATTGTGCATTGGTGTTTGGGCAGTGGATAGTGTGTGGAAAAAAAATCGCCCACACAGCACGCCTCATTGCCTATAAATTATGTGTGTTTTTCCTAATATCTTCCATAAAATAACTGAAGAGAGTCATTTTCCTTTAGAGTAAGCCTGCCTTTTACTCCTAGTGGTTTTCCATCCTCAAGTACTTCACTTTTCTTCTCTTTCAGCAAACGACGAAGCCTACTATCAAGACTCTTTTGGATGTGGTCAACACATTCCTACTATTCTATTGTTGTTTTGTACGGATTTTTATCTGTCACAGCTCTGAATGAAGAGAAGTCCCCATCACCAAGGTGATGATGACAATGATGATTTGTGGGACGCTTAACTGCGTGGTCATTAACTTCCATACACATTCCCATTCTCAGCACAGTCCAATCTAGCAACTTTCATGAATGATGATAGAATGATGAGGATAACGCAAATACCCAGTCCCCAGGCAGAGAAAATCCCCAACCCGGCCGAGAATCGATCCCGTAACCCCGTGATCCAGAGGTAGCAACGCTAACCACTACACCACGAGCTGCGGACTCATCACCAAGGTATTACCAGTGTTACCATACTGGTTCACAGATCTGGGGAATATCCCCACAACTGCAGCAGCCTCGGTGCCACCACTTGAGCCACTATAATTTTTGGAGAATACTACAGCACGGTTTTCTTGACACAGTTACTAACTGTCTTCATTGCTGGACATTTTCCTTGTTGTCCACTAGTGGCAGTATTTAGACGTTATTTCTACATCGAAAATTTTACCTGAGTCAGTACCAATAACAGATGCAACTCCATACAGTGTTGTGAGACGCCTTTTCATCCAGGTCCAATCTACAGACACACAAAGATCAGTAACATTTGTAGGAGATTCACTGTCATGAATATCTAGCCCAAGATCTATTTCTCTTTGGTTTATTTCCACCAATTCCTCCACCGCTTTCTTCATAGAAACTTTGGTAGCATTGCATACAGCAACAGACATTTCTTTATTTATTTTTTTCAAATCTTGCACAAGGTGCAGGTATGTTCAGAAAACCACACAATAAATTACCTCCTTCCCTGCCCTGTCCAAGGCATCTCAGAGCATATGCTAACCTAAAATTGCTTTCATAGGAACCAGTGTTAGTGTTTTCGGAGGAGGAAAATTAAAATTCATAGCCACACGAATTTATTTAAAATCACAAGCTATTCCTACTCTGTTTTCTTCAACAACAATCATGTATACCGTATTCTTACAGCTAACACATGAACATGAAAACCTTATGGCTTGGTAGGGAAGCTCTAAATCAGTAAGTCTGAATCCAGTGGAATCCACATCAACATCATTCACGCACCTGTACATTTCTCCTGTCCCAAGTTTCGATGCTGAAGCTGGGACCTTATGTTCCTCATTTGGAGCTGCTTTTTTCATGAAACCGCCGTTTCCTAAACACAGTTTTTCCACTTCCCATAATGCATAAATCTTGACTTCCACGTACAGGTTTGCGAATTCAGTCTTCCACCTACTAATATGTGTTAGTATTGTCAGAACGTAAACAAACAACATGCAAGGAAACTTTTAGGCAAAGATATAGATGTCAGCCAAAGGTATCGAAAGAAATTAAGCTTCACACTGACAAAAATTCCGCTGAAGCAAGCAGTTTCCCAAATGTTGGAAAAGATGGGAGTGTCCGCTAGTGCAGAATTAATCAGTTTAACAATTTAAAGGCATTTCTAAAGCTGCTACCACGATAAAATCACACACAACATAGATTAAACTGTGTAGATCAAGAAAATAACCTCGGTGTGGAGCAGCAGTGTTTTATGCCTGCTCCCGTAATCTTCACACAATATTGAAAACAATAGGCAATGAAATGGGCGTGATTTAAGGTGAACCAGTTTTAGATTTGGTGGCATCTTCTCTATCACAAATGCTTACCTATGCAGGATACAATGACTGGAAATGCAGTTTGGCGCTTTGCTTTTTGTTAGTGATATCGCTTCTGTTGTTAACAATCATTGCCTTTTCATTGGCTATACAAATATCGATACAATCGTTCCAATCTAGGCAGTTTTTTGAAAGAAAACTGTTAACCGTGTTAAAAATTTCTTTCCCAATAGCGTTAGTTAGCAACGATGTGCACATAAACAAATCTTTCTCGAATAAATGTGGTAAGACTGTAATAGGAAACTGTGCATCAATTCTTTAAAGCTCGCTGTATGAGAAGTAATGATTGAAAATAGCCCAGATGACAGAACTGTGTGATGCGAAACATAAACGGAAATCGAACTTTGGAAATAAACATTTGCCAGGCATTAATTCATAATTAGCGAATAGGAATTTTCTGCTTGAAGAACATCCTTACGAATCTGATGGAACAGAAAAGAGTGTCGGCGAATCACAGTCCTCCTTGACATTCCGCCGCGAAGGTTGCATATGTGCCAGGCGACACGAAATCGGCAACGTCCATGGCTATTTGACTTCCTGTCGAGCATGTTGCATATGTGTCAGGCGACACTCTGCCGGCGACGTCCGTAGCTCTATAGTAGGTGATGTTAGAGCGCTGTTGGCCTATTGCAGAATCATTTGCGAAACCTGGATTGAAAACATATTTTTCAGATCACGAATACTATACAAATGTCTCACTACCAAGCAAAAAGTTTCTGCTTGCAGTAATCTAAACAGGAAGTATGTGCCAAAGTACTCCTGCACTCTGTTGTTCCGTTAGAGAATGCCAGTCCAGCCAATTGTCGGTCTTCACATCCAAAATAAATAAATAATGTGTTTCTTTAAATGTAATATCATGACTGCATATTGAAGACCTAACTTGGTAGATGACCTCTACATTTAATGTGTTCCGACCAACACTGTGCTGGGTTGCAATTCTTATTACTACAGAAGTTTATCTTCAGCTCAGCCATAGCATGAGATAAATACTACCGAACTTTTGACAGGAGCGTAGCAAGAAAAAGCAAAACATTGCACCTAGTTTGTGAGTAAACCTCTGTAATAACCCTGGGTTCGGTGTTGGGCGGCGGAGGGGTGAAGTGGTCTGCGGTTATCGTCGTGGGGTTATAGAGCATTGCGTCTGCGGCGGGGACGGAGTCTCTCCGTCGTTTCTAGGTCCCCGGTTAACATACAGTACAATACAAACCTCTGTAGAAGGTTTTTTTTCCCTGTAGGTCCATTAATATATTTATTTATAACGTCGTTTCGGCTACTCCCACTGTTATCATCAGATCAGAACTTAGAACCTGTTAAACATCGTTCAGTGTCAATCAGCAAACACTATGCCTAAGCAGGGCACCAATTCTCGGGTATAGGTTTCCTCGATTGACACTGAGCGATGTCTTAGAAGTTCTAAGTTTTGATCTGAGTAACCGAAAAGACGTCATAAAATAATGTATTATCCAGTATGCACGTTTATATTCACAAAAGTTCAGCAGTGATCGTGGGTCCATTCAGGAAATTTATTTTCTTTATAACATTAAGCCACTAAAATTTTTTGAAGAGGATGCTCGAAATGTAGAGTTCGTATACGAAAATCGGTTTATGATCATATAAATTTTAAACACTTCTACAAAATGCATGACTTTTTAGTCGGAAAAACCAACGTAAAATCTATCAAAAACTTAACAACCCACCAGCTGAAATATATAAAAAAGCAAAAATTCATAAAAATTTTATTCTCCTTAAAATACCAGCGCTCATAAGAGAGAAGCATCAACAACGATCAATGGCATTAGGATGTAGGAGGCAACGGAAACCACTGCATTAAAGACACAAATTGTGTATACACAAGACATGTGGTCAGTAATGGAAAAAGTGTCATGATGGTCTATCCAGTGGCGAAACATTCCGGGCTACTCCCCCATTCGGATCTCCGGCAGGGGAGAGGTGACCATGAAATCTAGATATTGGTGGCGTGAATTGGAAAGAATACAAATATTTCTGGTCAGATGGGTATGGGGTCGCACCAAAATGAGTTTCCGTTTAGCATTCGTAGTAATCTGCCTCATGTCCTCAAAGTAGCCTTAAGCATTTTTAGAGGCATGCATGCTGTAAATAGCTTGTACTCTGCAACTACTCTATCCACTTGTTCGCCTATGAACTATACTGCATTTTCTAAACCATCAAATCCGTGGGTGATGCAGAGGCGTATGTTTTAAGGGTTGATGTTACGTCGACATTGCGTGTACGGTCGATCTCAGACCCGTTGAGTTCACAGAGTATAACTTGAAACAGGAATGCCAAAGCGTTATGTGTAAGCTTGGATCCCACATTAGCGCTGCCGTCGGCTTTCTTGAATGATCCTTCCAAATATATGAAACTCCTGGATCGAAGCGTCACCGCGTCTTGGTGTTGGATGACAATCCTAATTTCATCATTCTTGTTAAATGTGGTTGAAGCGTAAAGTTTACGCGAGAAGTATTCCTAACGTATAATTCGCTCATCATACTCTAGTGGATTGGTTGCACTGAGTATAGACGTAATTGCGCGGTTTTAAGTCAATTGATTTAAGAAATTCGTAGTTAGTATGTGTTATAACTTCGCGGTTCGACAGCGAAGTGACTTGCTGTGGATTGCGTGCACTAGTTTGCCCATCCTGCCTTAGATGTAATCGTACAATGATTTCCTCACCACGAAAGTCACCAAGTTGATTATTCTGATCCACAATACCCAACTTCAAATAGTCCATTGTCTGGTCACTGGAAGGTATATTGCGTTGGTGTAGGTATAAACAATCTTACACTCTTTTGCAACTGAGGGGGAGAATCGGCAAATAGTATGAATAAGACTGTCTTCGAGGTGGGAGTTCGTTGCACTGTTACACTTGACTCGGATTGTGCTGACGGGCAGTATGTGCACAGTCTGATCTGGCTTGTAAAGCTTACTATGATCCTTCTTCAAAATTGCTTTTGTGAAATCCAGTAGACGCCCTATTCAACCTTTCTAGTTAAAGTCAATCGTTGCATTCACAGTCCTTAATTCAGACATAAGTGTACTGAAGTTTGCATGTAGCTCAATACCTTTTCCAGATTATTTTAACACTTGGATTAAATCGTCAATGTCGTATGCACCAGGTTCTGTTTCCACAATGCTTTCTTCGTCATAATATCCAGATGCAGTTCCTTTTCGTCACGATGATACTTGGGACACTGTTGTACGTCTCCAGTCCAATCAATGCAATACGCCATTCACCTATGCTCAAATCGATTGGCGCGAAGTAATTTGCACGTAATATAGATGATCATTCTTTTGAAGTCAAAGTCTACGACATTGCATCTGAACCTCAATTGATGGAGGAATGTTTAAAGCTTTTCCTTATACAGGGTGAGTCACCTAACATTACCGCTGGATATATTTCGTAAACCACATCAAATACTGACGAATCGATTCCACAGACCGAACGTGAGGAGAGGGGCTAGTGTAATTGGTTAATACAAAACATAAAAAAATGCACGGAAGTATGTTTTTTAACACAAACCTACGTTTTTTTAAATGGAACCCCGTTAGTTTTGTTAGCACATCTGAAAATATAAACAAATACGTAATCAGTGCCGTTTGTTGCATTGTAAAATGTTAATTACATCCGGAGATATTGTAACCTAAAGTTGACGCTTGAGTACCACTCCTCCGCTGTTCGATCGAGTGTATCGGAGAGCACCGAATTACGTAGGGATCCAAAGGGAACGGTGATGGACCTTAGGTACAGAAGAGACTGGAACAGCACATTACGTCCACATGCTAACACCTTTTTATTGGTCTTTTTCACTGACGCACATGTACATTACCATGAGGGGTGAGGTACACGTACACACGTGGTTTCCGTTTTCAATTACGGAGTGGAATAGAGTGTGTCCCGACACGTCAGGCCAATAGATGTTCAATGTGGTGGCCATCATTTGCTGCACACATGCACACAATTGCAATCTCTGGATTAGATTAGATAAGATTAATAATTGTTCCATAGATCATGAATACGACACTTCGTAATGATATGGAACGTGTCGGTTAATAAAAGATGTCTGTACAAGATATTACATTACACAAAATATTGCAAGACACTAATGTTTAAGTTGTTGGTTTTTTTTTTTTTTTTTTTTTTTTGGCCCCCCCTTAATTTATATCTAAAAATTCAGTCAATGAGTAGAAGGAGTTGTCATCTAGAAATTCTTTTAACTTATTTTTAAATGTTAGTTGGCTATCTGTCAGGCTTTTGATGCTGTTTGGTAGGTGACCAAAGACTTTTGTGGCAGCATAATTTACCCCTTTCTTGCCAAAGTCAGATTTAACCCTGCATAGTGAAGATCATCCTTTTTCCTGGTGTTATAGCTATGCACACTGCTATTACTTTTGAACTGGGCTGGATTATTAACAACAAATTTCATAAGTGAATATATATACTGTGAGGATCCCTAGATCCTTAAATAGATGTCTGCAGGATGACCGTGGGTGGGCTCCAGCAATTATTCTGGTTACACGTTTTTGAGCAATGAATACTTTTCTACTCAACGATGAATTACCCCAGAATATGATGCCATACGAAAGCAGTGAATGAAAGTAGGCATAGTAAACTAATTTACTGAGATTCTTATCACCAAAATTTGCAATAACCCTAATAGCATACGTAGCTGAACTCAGACTGTAACAACAACGACGCTGTACTACTGTACATATAAGTAAATTTTTTTCCATCAGATTTGTCGATAAATTAGTGTAATCGATGTTCTGATTTCATTTTTTTTGTTCAATGTCATTGTGTTAAGAAAACTGTAAATAAGTCTCAATGTGAATATTAATGTTTATGTCAAATGTCAAGCAATATTGTAATAGAATTGAAAGGTAACAAATGTTGAAACTGTTGTAACATGTTTAAAATTGTAACTGTGCGTCTGGTCCATACGTAGGCAATGTGTTAGGATATGTAGAATGCAACACCTCGGGTGAATACCCGGCCTGTAAGGGAGAGGTAAAAGGTGGATGGCAGGCGAGCGCGAGAAAAATGCGCACGGGCGCTGCACGGCACAACGGGCTCAGCAGTAGTAGTTGGAGTTTGGCATTGGTCTGAGCAACACGTTCTGGAGCGAGGAGGCTCTCCTGGAAGACGTAGTTTCAATGAGCCTCGGCTATGCCGTTCCAATGCCTATACAGCATGGCAAAATTCCATAGGCACTAAATGGAAAAGCACTGCGACGCTAAGAAGAATTAAAGTGCCGATACATCAAGAGCCATAGCTGTGGTTGTATGTGTGCTCTGTGCCTCGCCATCTCGCCGCCCGCCAACCGCCGCATCGATACAAACAGGTTGAAACTTTTAGTACTGTATTCGTATGGACCAGTGTTACTTTTGTTCCATACTGTTCAATAACAACTTAATAACAACTTAAATTTTACCAGAACTTTCCTATTATTTAATTATCCTCACAACTAACCTAGATAGGGTCCTTTCCAAATGTTGTGCAATCCGAGTGTCCCGAGATGAAAAATTAAAGTTTGTGTTAATAATAATTACCTGCAGACCTAGCTATGTTAGAATGGTGTTTAAAGAACTGTTTTGTTAATGAACCAGTAAATGAATAACGAAGGTCTGACAAAGTTGGAAGATAACTTTAATATTGATATAGTAATGAAGTTTAATTATTTTGAGACAGATATAAAGGTATTTAAATGAGCAGTAAATGCGATAAAAAGAGTAGTAACTCATATACTGGAAACCTTGAGCGCATAATAATTTCAGTAATCAAATTTTTTAATACAGTGATCACAACAGTTTCAGGTCCCCCCCCCCCTTTTTTTATTCATTTGAATTCTGAAGTGCTCTAAATTGAATTGACCAGCAAAAGTTAAAGTCAATATAAAATCCAAAATTTATCAGTGTTTTTATCTTTATCAAAATTGACATTGTATGTGTGACTCGAAAGTGCTATTTCTAGGGTAACCTATGCCCGATTTTAATCAGATCAATAGACAGTACGAAGTTTTGTAGTATACATTATAGTGCAGTGTTATGTATTCATGGTTTTTTCCATATCAGTGCAGAAAGTGAAACTATCAGTTCAATAGATTTTCTGGTTCCAAAATTTACTATATTATGCAGTATTACTACGTGTTGTTTTGCATGAATATACACCAAATTGTACAAGGAAGAAACTCAGTTAATGCCTAATTAGGCTGGCGACCGTATTATTAACAAATTGGTAGCATCTTCTGTGTTGCTTTTTGTCCGTCCTGACGTGTAGTTGCATTTCGGACTTACTTGACGTATCATAGTTATTACAGAGTGGGTGTAAGTCTGATTTGCCACCATTCAGGTACACGCGGTCAATATCTATACAAAAATCCTGTCTCGTAAGGTAAACCCCACTCACTTACCATAGTACAGGCTTTAATGAGTATTGTGTGCCACAAGCGCACGTTACAAGACATTTCAGCACACCATGAATGTGTTGCTTCCAGTTTAACCTCTCATCAATGGACACACCTAAAAATTTTGAAAATTCTACCTTAGCTACAGACTTCTGTTCAAAGTCTATATTTATTACTGGAGTTGTGCCATTTACTGTACGGAACTGTATATACTGTGTTTTATCAAAATTTAAAGAGAGTGCGTTTGCTGAGAACCACTGAATAATTTTGTGAAAAACATCATTTACAATTACATCACTTAGTTCTTGGTTTTTGGATGTTATTATTATACTTGTATCATCAGCAAAAAGAACTAACTTTGCATATTCATCAATGTGGAATGGTACGTCATTAATGTATATCAAGAACAGTAAAGGACCTAAGACCAAACCCTGTGGGACCCCGTACTTGATAGCCCCCCAATTTGAGGAATCAGCTGTTGTTTTAACATTACATGAACCACTTATTTCAACTTTCTGCATTCTTCCACTTAAGTATGAATTAAACCATTCGTGCACTGCCCCCCTCAAACCATAATGATTTAGCTTATCTAAAAGAATTCCATGATTTACACAATCAAATGCCTTTGAGAGATCACAAAAAATACCAATGGGTGATGTCCGGTTATTCAGAGCATTTAATATTTGATCAGTGACAGCATATATAGCATTTTCTGTTGAAAAGCCTTTCTGAAAACCGAACTGACATTTTGTTAGTACTTTATTTTTACAAATATGGGAGGCTACTCTTGGATACATTACTTTCTCAAAAATTTTTGGTAGAGCTGTCAGAAGATAGATTGGGCGGTAGTTGTTCACATCCGACGTATCCCCCTTTTTATGCAATGGTTTCACAATGGCATATTTCAGTCTATCAGGGAAAACACCCTGCTCCAAAGAGCTATTACATAGGTGGCTGAGAATCCTACTTATCTATGGGCAACAAGCTTTAAGTACGTTGCTGGAAATGCCATCAATTCCGTAAGAGCTTTTACTTTTCAGTGAGTTTATTATTTTATTGATTTTAGAGGGAGAGGTTGGTGGAATTACAGTTGTTTCAAACTGCACAGGTATGGCCTCTTCTATTAGTAGCCTTGCCTCTTCTAGTGAAGATCTAGATCCTATTTTCTCCACAACATTTAAAAAATGATTATTGAAAATATTTTCAATTTCTGATTGTTCGTTAGTAAACCTGTCATTCAGTTTTATGGCACTAAAGTCTTCCTGTGCTCTTGGTTGCCTGTTTCCCTTTCAATAATATTCCAAATTGCTTTAATTTTATTATCAGAGTTACTGATCTCAGACATGATACACATGCTTCTGGTCTTTTTAATAACTTTTCTTAGTACCGCACAATAGTTTTTATAATATTGAACAATTTCGGGGTCAGTACTCCCTCTTGTTGTTAGATACAGTTCTCTTTTACGGTTGCAAGATATTCTTATTCCTTTCGTTAGCCATGGTTTTTTATACGTTTTCTTGGAATTATGTTTAACTATTTTCTTGGGAAAACAATTTTCAAATACCCTTATATTTCAATTTTGCATCAGGTTCCTTATACACTTCATCCCAGTCTAGTTGCTGTAGGCTTTCTCTAAAGTTTGCAAAATTTATATTGTTAATTGAACGCACTGCTTTGAAAGTCTGATTTGATATACTGCATGGAGCTATGTCATGTACTGTAACTAGCTGTGCACCATGATCTGAAAGACTATTCTCAAGAGGATACGCATTTATGTCCTTAAACTTATCTTGGTCTATAAAAAAGTTATCTATTAATGTACTGCTGTTCTTTGTGATCCGAGTAGGAAAATCAATGACGGAGCTCAAATTGAAAGAACTGAGTAATACTACAAGGTCATTCTTCCTATTACACTCTTTCAGAGAGTCAACATTGAAATCCCCACAAATGATAATTTGCTTCCCCCTGTCTGACAGATAGCACAACAAAGCTTCCAAGTTTTCTAGAAATAGCTGGAAGCTCCATGAGGGGGACCTATACACTGTTACAATTATGAAAGTGCCATCATTTAGTTTAAGTAAAGTGGCACATGCTTCCATATGTTGCTCTACACAAAAATTTTTTAGTTTCTAAATTTTCTGCGCTGTGGAAGCTTTTGACATATATGGCAACTCCTCCTCTCATCATATTATATGCAGCTAATTTGTACCCATTGATGCTAACCTTTTGCATATCAGTGACAATGTGATGCTCACGCAGGCATAGTACATTTATTACATTCTCAGTTGCTATATCTTCTAAACAAAGCAGAAGCTCATCAATTTTATTCTTCAATCCCCCAATATTTTGATGAAATATACTAACATTATTTTTCACTTTACTTTTGTGAGTATCTTGAACTTTTTTAACATCTTTAGTATTTGCCTGGCTGAGTTTCCCACTGGACACTGATCTTACACTAAAAAAGAGTTTCCACCATGAGATGTAGTTCCTCCCCCCTTTAACTTTCCTGCTATCAGCCCAGCCAGTTTACCCTTCCCTTTCTTGTTGAGGTGTAGGCCATGTCTAGTATAGTCCCACCTGCAGAGTGAATCAACAGGAACCACACCAATGTGAGACCCTGCACCAGATCCAAGTAGCCGTTCCAACTCCAAATTAACTCTCTTGACAGAAGAGCTCAAATGAGGTCGGTCGTGGCGCTCCAGAACCGACACAAACCCAACACTGGTATGACTCGATGTTGATGCAATCTTTGCCAGGTCACACTCTATGCTGTATCCCGGATCTCTGTCAATACTGTTGCCCGGCCCACCCACAATAACCACGGAATCTTCGTTAGTACAGCCTCTACATAGTGAAGCTAAATCCTCTGTAACCTGCCTCAGTCCAGCACTAGGTTTGAAAAAACTTGTGACCTGGTATTCTGACCCTAATTCATCCTGCAGAAGTTGGCCCACACTCCTAGCATGCGAACTACCTAGCAACAAGACTTTCTTTCTCTTTGCAGACTTCCCTACATTCTTATTCAATTTGCTGCTGAAAGCTTGTTGAGCCCTGTCTACATCTACATCTGTGAGAGGCTCGTCAGTTTCTGACTGAGGCAACAGATCAAACCTATTTTGTACATTAATAACAAAGCTGTCAGAATAATTTCTTGGCCTGTTCCTTATGCCTGTTGCCACTTCCCACCCCTGTTTACCCTTCTCCCCCCTTAACCAGCCCAGTTCTCACCTAGCCTCATCTAACTCAGCCTGAAGCGCAACAATTTTCCCCTCCTGTTCCACAATCTTTCTATCTCTACTGCATAGCCTACAGAACCATTGATGAGTCTCGCTCATTTTCCCAATTCCCACGCCACTACAATCGCCCCAATGAAAAAAGTTACTACATCCATCACACCAGACCCCGGAGCTAACGATTCTACGGCATGTCAGGCACTTTACACTCATGGTACAAATCGATTTTAGTGACAGAAAGACAATTAAGTTACCGGAAAATAATGAAAATACGTGTACGAAAAATTAGGCCTACTCGCGACTATGTAAACAGTGGTTCAGAAGTTTTTTACTGGAAATTATTTAAGAGATGACTATACTCTGCAGATATAAAGGGGCAGCAAACGTATTTAGCACACTAAACGATCAGTAAATGCACTTAAAATTGCGCTATGAAGTTTAATCTGAAAGCTCAAAAGTTCGGCCTGGCCGCGATATGTAAACAAAACGAACTTTACGTGATTACTGTGAAAATACGCGAGTAAGACAAAAACCTTTAATGGTACGCTTGAAGAGCACTATAATTAACGTAATTAATTAGTTTAAAGTGTTAAAAACAGTTTATTACTACTTAAATTACTTATCTTGTACGAGAGCTGTGACACAGACGTCCGTATAGCAGGCGCAGGGCTACCAACAACCCTGGCGTAATGAATGTCGTACACGCCGCAGTACATCTGATGTAATGTCGCCGCAGGCTGCCACAATACTTAGTTTCATATCCTCTGGGGTTGTAGGCACATCACGGTACACATTCTCCTTTAACGTACCCCACAGAAAGAAGTCCAGAGGTGTAAGATCAGGAGAACGGGCTGGCCAATTTATGCGTCCTCCACGTCCTATGAAACGCCCGTCGAACATCCTGTCAATGGTCAGCCTAGTGTTAACTGCGGAATGTGCAGGTGCACCATCATGCTGATACCACATACGTCGACGCGTTTCCAGTGGGACATTTTCGAGCAACGTTGGCAGATCATTCTGTAGAAACGCGATGTATGTTGCAGCTGTTTGGGCCCCTGCAGTGAAGTGAGGACCAATGAGGTGGTCGCCAATGATTCCGCACCATACATTTACAGTCCACGGTCGCTGTCGCTCTACCTGTCTGAGCCAGCGAGGATTGTCCACGGACCAGTAATGCATGTTCCGTAGATTCACTACCCCGTGGTTTGTGAAACCCGCTTCATTGGTAACCAGGTAGAACTGCAACGCAGTCTCTGTTAATGCCCATTGAAAGAATTGCACTCGATGATTAAAGACATCACCATGTAATTGCTGATGTAGCGACACATGAAACGGATGAAAGCGGTGACGATGCAGTGCGCGCATGACACTACTTTGACTCAGTCCACAGGCTCTTGCAATGTCCCGTGTACTCATGTGTGGGTTCATGGCAACAGCAGCTAACACACCAACTGCACCCGCTTCTCCTGTGACGGGCCTGTTACGGACCCGTTTGCGTGCTGCGACCATACCTGTTGCATACAGTTGGCGGTAGATGTTTTGCAATGTGCGGCACGTTGGATGCTCTCTGTCCGGGTACCGTTCTGCGTACACCCTGCAGGCTTCAGCTGTATTTCGTCGACACTCGCCATAAATGAGTATCATCTCCGCCTTTTCAGAGTTCGAATACACCATGGTCACAGTTCCTACAACACAACACTATCACAGACGTCTGGTAACGAGGTGTTCATATGGTTCAAATGGCTCTGAGCACTATGGAACTTAACATCTGTGGTCATCAGTCCCCTAGAACTTAGAACTACTTAAACCTAACCAACCTAAGGACATCACACACATCCATGCCCGAGGCAGGATTCGAACCTGCGACCGTAGCAGTTCCTCGGTTCCGGACTGAGCGCCTAGAACCGCTAGACCACCGCGGCCGGCTAACACGGTGTACTACAGTTGGTCTGCGTGCGAGGACGAATGCAGAATAACAATAGCAGCAAGCGCTACATGCGGACACTGCGACAGCTAGACCAAACCACAACAGTGCACTACAGCCACACTCGTAAACACGGTCGTCATCGTAAACTTGTCCCTGCAGATGCTGCTCACCGACCGTGGCCCGTGTTTCTGATTACGTATTTGTTTATATGTTCAGATGTGCTAACAAAACTAACGTGGTTCCATTTTTAAAAAAAACGTAGGTTTGTGTTAAAAAACATACTTCCGTGCTTTTTTGTATGGTTTGTATTAAACAATTACACTAGCCCCTCTCCTCACGTTCGGTCTGTGGAATCGGTTCGTCAGTATTTGATGTGGTTTACGAAATATATCCAGCGGTAACGTTAGGTGACTCACCCTGTATATTCTGGTTCTTCTTCTTTGTAAATGTCAAGAGAAACATGATTCATAAATGTCCGCAAAGGTGTGTATTAAACTCCTGTTAGCGCCGAAAATTGCAGAACACACGTCTTCTGCTAGTGAAATATCGTTGTAATTCTGCTGGAGGTTATAGGTCACCAAATGAGTCAAAATAGTAGACAGTATCTGTATTTTTCATGAAATATGATACCCAGTGGGTGCCGAGACCTTCAGCTACATCTAAATTAACAACACCACATTCACCAGTTTTCCACGTAGTCTTCGGTAATTTGTACCGCATAAACACACCACGGAATCTTGGAATGTTAAATTTTCCTCTAACTAACGTAAGAAGGTCAATATTTATGAGTGGCTGATCTGGTAGGACAGCTAATGAGCTTTTTTTTATTATTTATGAATAGACCAAGCCCTTACCTGTACGCTTTCAAGTATAGTCCTTTTCCAATGGCTGTGGCTTCCATCATGCGATTATGTCTTCTTTCTTTTTCTAACTGTGCTTGGGAGTTTTGGGCGTTCTGGGATATTTGGTCTCCTAGCACGCACGTTATGCTACTGCGGTGGTTGTGTACTGCGCAACCCATTATATAGCAAATCGTTAGCATCAATCCAACTGTTTTCTGCTGCAGGAAAACGAAGCCATTTGACTAGTACACTGTTTCCCCGACGTCTTATGACTCTCTCCACGAGAAACACATCCGGTTCTGAGCTTCTCTGCAACTCCTCGTTGCAGAAGTAACCTGCAGGTTCTTCACCTTTACAATCCTTCAATATGTAAGTTCTAGGATTCGTATTTTGCTCCTTTGAAACTCTAAATATCTCTGTTGACCAGTTCTGTAGGTATGATTTCTCAAATGCTATCTTGTGTTTTGAGATACGTACCAAATCACCTACATAAAATTTCTGTTTGTGTGGATCCAGCATCTTTATGCGATAGTACACCGTATCCATGAGTCCATTATCATGAACATCAAATTGTTTCATTTTTAATGTGCTATGTTTCGTTCGATTATACTGAGCAATTATTTCTGGGAGGATATCTATCCATTTGTATGAGCCACGAATATCAAAGCGCATCCACATTCTGCCTTTTATTGTTCTGTTCAGACTCTCCACGATACTTGATTTCAGGTGGATGAATGTTGAGCAGTGATGTATTTCACACCGCTGCATCACGGTCTTGAAATACCTTCTGTACAACTCTCCACCGTGATCGGTTTGGAGGTTGTCCGGGCATCGATTCGTCCCTCTCTATAGCAAACGCTAAAACACGTCCGCGACATTTCCACCCGTTTTTTGTTTTAACAGGTAATGCCCAGGAAAACTTGGAGTATGTAGCAATGACCATTAAAATATACTTGAATCCATTATTCTCATGTGAATATTCCCTCATATTACAAGATCAGCATGCCGTAAGTCATTTAATCATAAAATGCCTACGAGGATATGTTTTGCGTACTGGCTTGTGCAGCTCTGGAACTACTGCGTTTATACATATTCGATGATACCTCTCTCTCTAAACTAACAGATTATTGAAACAGCATCATTCGAATGAGCTGTATTACCTGCAGCAACTGATGCCATGAGCAGGCATAGTCGATCTATTAGCTCGTTGTGGTCGTCATAATATATGTATAGAAGGCGGTATTCAATTGGTCACTGCTTTATGCCCAATGACAATACCGTCGCCGCTGCAGCATTTGTTGTTTCCACCATCAAGTATTGGTTTTATAATGGTTTTATATTTCTTGATTCCCAGGCTTTTTGTGATCTTGTGTACATCTGTCAAATGCAGTATTTGTCAGTATTTGTCAGTACATTTCCCTATCAATAACTGGATAATTTGTGGATTTCTTTCGTGGGCCTTAGGAAAATAAGATTAATTAAGCTTCGTCTTCTCCCAAGCCGCGTATCACCAATCTGTATTTTGTTAGCAGTTACATTTATGGGCTGAGTGCACAACATGTATGGACTTCACCTGCAAACGCCGAATGTTCTATCTATCTGGCCAGGGGCGTAACGGATAATGAATTCGTCAATGGTAACACCATTGTTATCGTGTGGTTTAGGTTTTCCTGAGAGCTGCCTAAGAAATTCAGTAACCGGCTTAAAGACCTCTCTTAGTGTTTGCTGTCGATCAGTACGCCCTAACCTTAGCAACCGTAATTTCTCTGAACGGTTTTACGCCCCTGAGTGACTTTCTGCTTCGTTGACATTTCGGTGTAAACCAGTCAGACGTCTCTGCAGTGCGAGGCTTTATATATCCGCTCTTCCTCCTCTTATTATGTGCCTGCTCCCCCTTCTCAACAAGGGCCTCTACTTCCGTCGCCTCAGAACCCTCGACCTTTTCAGTTAAGTCGATTACTTTCTTATCGAATTCATTTACTAACTCATCTAACGCGTTGATCATTCTCAGAAGAGTCTGGTAATACGTCTCTAGCTCCCTACACATACCTCCTACACGACAGCCTGAATTTTCGCATCCATGTACAAGCGAATGTTCTGTCTATGTACACCCATTCTCTCGGGTTGAGAGCTAGACATGTGCGCTAATTTGTCCATGGTGCAGCGTATGTGGAAGTAATCACGTCTCTTACTGGGCTCTTGGAAGTTTCGCCTGTACCTACCGTCATTCAGTTTTCTTGTTTTATCAGTAAAGAGAAACTCACACTGTGAATGATTCCAGCAATCGGCACGTATCTTTACAATATCATTGAAAGACACGTCAGTTTCTATATCTGCATGGTAAATGTGTTTTTAATTCATATTATATTGTTTGAAGGCTACAATGAGGTTTTTATTATCCCTAATCAACTTTTTCGGGATTCTGCAATATTTTTGGCTTAGATAAAATATACCGGCACCTGTATGACGAAAAAAAAACTCCCGAATAGGCCATGAAGGCCCAACGGCGCCGACCGGCCGCCGTGTCATCCTCAGCCCATAGGCGTCCTGGATGCGGGTATGGAGGGGCATGTGGTCAGTACACCCTTCTCTCAGCAGTTTGTCAGTTTCCGAGACCGGATCCGCTACTTCTCAATCAAGTAGTCCTCAATTCACCTCACCAGATCTTAGTGCATCCTGCTTGCCAACAGCGCTCGGCGGACCAGATGATCACCCACCCAGGAAACCTGTGTTACCACTGCGGCAAGGCCGTTGCCTATATGACGACCGAAACAGAAATATTTTCGAATTTGGTCTTGGTTTTCCACAGCAACATCATCAAATATAAAGACAGTTTTTGGCTTTACTTTTTCAGGTCGGGGGATATCACTGCTTTCGTGAATGTCGTGTATGTAAAGCGTTTTACACCGCTCAATATCTGCTGTAATAGCTGATACTTGGATTGAAGCAGTGTCATTGAAAATGCACAAACATATTGAAATCGGACTCCATCTATATGTGTTAGCAGCGTCATGAGGACATTAGTCTTGGCACAATTGGATGGACATACAATAATTGCTCGTACATTATCAGAAAAGGAGTATTCCATTCTTCTTCTTTTTCAGGTCTTCTTTTGCATATTCACAGAACCAGTCACCGACAACAAAGTGCTTTGGTGAGGATGTTTAACCCACCCTGCCACGATACTAACTACATCAGGTACTGACAAGTAGTTGGCATACATAGGAAGATACACTTGTAAGGATGGTAATAGCAAGTGTAGCCACTATAGCTCCAGCGCTGAACTAGCTAAGGTATATTGGATACACAGAGAATTCAGCCACATATTTTACCCATGAGGAATAACTTTATCATTAATTTTGTCAGCGACTGGTGAGTCGTTTGAGGCAATTGTCTGCTGCTGCATGATTGTAGGTGCAGGATTGAAAATAATGATGTTAATAAGTGTAATACTTGGACAACAACGAGAGAGGTATGAAATGAAACACACACACACACACACACAGTTTGAGATTATATATATACACATTATTTATTTCAATATTATACTTCAGATGCAGTATCTCAAAAGATCATTAGACTTTTTCCTTATCTTCTTCTTCGCACCTGTACTGTATTTCCCAAACAAAGGTTTTTGAAATGCAATAAATTCCGCGCATATCTCCTTCAAACCGATGGGTACCTCTCAATACTCAGGTTTTTCACACACACATTTGTCCTATTTCTCTTCTGGTTCTACGCTCATGTACAAACGAAGGTGCTGCTCCAAATCATCTACATGTACACTATGCACACTTAAAAAGTCTACAACATCATTGTATGCAGAGTCTATTCTCGGCAACCAACGATTCAGTCTCTCCAATGCAAGGCATAGCGCAGCCTCCACATCGTATAAGTTCATAACTGGTTTCACACACAGTGCAGAGTCGTCATACACTGCTGTAATAGATAGGGTCACACCAGTAAGGCGAATGTCCTGGGGAGCTAGAGTTGGATAATACTCTGTAGTCATCTGCCGATTGGTGTAGCGCTCTGCACGACATCTTTTCGACCCGGTCGAACTCTGAAATAGGCACTTTAACACCCTCCGATGCATTTTAAATTTCTATTCTCACATGCAAGCTCCAGTCATGATGTGCTTCTATGCCCACATTTACACATTTCATTTACTAGGATTTACGCTGTATGTAGAACTGAAAAGCATGGGTACACTTGATACCTTCTTATCCACAGCGTCTGCACTCTGTGCCAGCACTAGCACAGGGATGTTCTGCTGGGATGAGTCGTATGTCAGTGACCAGTACTGTCCTCCATCCTGCTGTTCTTTAGGACCGCCAGCAGCATTCATTGTGTTGAGAGCAGACTGCGTGTCCTCATCACACAAATCGACGAGTGGGACAGACAATAGCAGTTCTGTGTCCTGCTCCAGCAAGTGGGCTATCGGAGCTACAGGATCCCACAGTGTTGCTACAGGTTCAAACATGCTGGAGGTTATTGCTAACACAGGTCCAGAGGTCGGTGCAGGTCTTGGCAAGATGGCGGCCGAGGTTGGTGTAGGTGTGGACGTGGCAGAGGTGGACATGTTGGCGCTTGCCCTTGCAGGCTTGTATGTGTTGAAGGCTCCCGCCCAACAAAGAGGAGGAAGCGTTACATATAGACCAAGATATGAAAACGATCAACAATAGTAATGCTGATTATGGACAAAGATGTGATATGGGATATTTACTTTTTCGTTTCTTCCTGTTCTGCAGAGCTGTGCTGGATTACGACTGTTGTTGACACTTAATGGTTCTGGTTCTTCCTCTTCTTCTGCTGCTGCTGCTGCTGCTGCTGACTGACTGAGTGAGTGAGCGAGCGAGGCTGCTGAGACGTGCTGCCTATATCCCCTACGATGACATCACCAGATAATGCCATCCTATTGACTGATGCCTATCACACGACCGGATTCGGGGCACACCTGCACTTTCTCTTCTGGACCGCAATCTTGGATAAAATCATGGTTAGGAGTAGTGGAGGGCCGACAGCGCACTCTGGTGGCAGTGTTGTGAAATAGGCCAGCTGGTCTCTAAACCTTAAAGTGAACGCCTATAGTTCATTGCGGAATAGGACAAAGTTGATGTGGGGTGTTAGGCAATTTCAAAACAGGTAGACAGTTTCAGCACAAGCATCTGTCTGTGTGAGTACTGAAATGCATGTTCACACCATCCAGCTGCATTGCCATTATTTGTCGAAAAGTATTCACCACATGCTCTTTCATTATCTTTTGTTTCCACTCATTGTGAAGGAGGCTTTTGATACAGTCCTCAGCTCTGTCGCTGCTCACCAGCAGCATTTCGTCAGTTGTACACATGGATGCTTGCACCAGAGTGGATGAATGTCTTGCCTCTTGTGCTTCAGAAGACTGGGTTTTTATCGAATGATCTACAGTTACAGCACACGCATTTATAAGTAAGAGTTGTGAAACGTAACTTAACCGCATCCTGCTGCATATTAATTATTTCATGAAGTGTATTCATCTTCACCACATATCATTGCTATTGACACACTCCCCAGATGCATGATTACAGATAATATACATCTTCTTCTCCAGCACAGATGTACATTGAACATAGTAAACAATTATGTCTGTCCTCCCAGTTCAGCAGCTAGACACAGATTTAGTCATTTACTCGCCATTTTTCCGCAGGTGAACACACCAGATGCAGCTACTGTCTATGACAACTCAAGCTGTTTAAATAAACAATGCATACTTAGATCTGTACTGAGTCCTTTTCCTGACAATTTCCAGATGGGGTGGGGGGTTGGGTTGGGGAAGCGAAGGGGAGCAATGCATGCAAGATAAAAACTTATATCCATCCTATCCAGCAGCCCAGGCTAGACCAAGTCTTTTTCCTGCCAATTTCCAGATGGGGTGGAGAGGGGGAAGGAAGTGGGGAGGGGAGGGGTGTTCGGTTAATGGAGATAGCCCATTTGACCTACTTTTCCGCCAAAACTTGAACTTCCCACCACGACGTCACTGCGACAATGCCACATACATGGCCGCCATCTTGAATAAATTTAGCAACAATGCAGAGTGTCGCCATTCCTCCTTTGCCCTATCACTGGCGTGCACGCCTTTGTCCGATGGAAATCGATGACCATGAATGTCTTTCTTCAAGGCTACGAAAATATAGAAATCGCTTGGGGAGAGATCGAGGCTGTATGAAGCTTGTGAAAGGGCTTCCCGGAGAAGCTTCTATAGCGCATTCGAAAATACGTTGGAAACATGTGGTCGGACAACATTCGTGGCTATCGATCAGCTTCGGACGAAAAAGTGCACGCCTGGGCACACTGATACACTAATTTTTGTAAAAATGGATCACTCAGAAGCAATGGTCTGAAATATGCCAAGATAAGCGGACGTGTAGAACAGCGGAATCATAATAAGCTATTTAAATGGCAGAGTAGTGGTGTGCACGTAGGCCCAAAAGCGCCCTCTTTTGTGCCATCAGACACTTCATGTTATTACGCAACACTCAATCGGTACGGAGCCGTCATACGAAGTTGAAATTATTAACCAAGTGCTGCAATGTCTCGCCGACATCACAGGGTGTAATATCGGCATGTGATTGCATTCGAATGGGACAGAGCGAGCGGTCTCCGACAGCCAGGGCTGTTGGTCCGTGACACTGCAGCTCGTACAGGGCACGCTGCATCAAAAGTGAGGAGTGTGTGGAGTCACTGGGGAGAAGATGGTTCAAATGGCTCGGAGCACTATGGGACTTAACATCTGTGGTCATCAGTCCCCTAGAACTTAGAACTACTTAAACCTAACTAACCTAAGGACATCACACACATCCATGCCCGAGGCAGGATTCGAACCTGCGACCGTAGCAGTCCCGCGGTTCCGGACTGAGCGCCTGAACCGCTAGACCACCGCGGCCGGCTTGGGGAGAAGAGTGGGGTACACAGCGCTGACTAGGTACTGGACGACATTATGTGACCACAGCCGTCTTGTCTGCTTGGTCTAGCGGACAGAGCTTCTTCCACATCACGTTGGAGATCTGCTACGTGTGTGTGTGGACATGTATGCGTCGACGGTACGACACCGTCTTCTGCGGGATGGACTGGTGGCACACATGTCATTGCGTCGGCTTCTATTGACCAGAACCAACGAATGCCACAGACTGCAATGGGAACATGAACGCCGACCCTGGCGTGCTGTGTAGCAAAACGTAGTTTTTTCGGACGAGTCCTGTTTCAACTTCTCCCACGCGTTCGACATCGCAATGGTTAACGCTGTCGAACAGATTGTGTTATTGAGTGGCGTAGCGAACAAACGCTAAATATGATGGTTTGGAGCATCATCGCCTATAACACGTAATCTCGCTTCCTACGTCTTGAGGCATTCTGGCCAGCCGGTGTGGCCGTGCGGTTCTAGGCGCGTCAGTCTGGAACCGCGAGACCGCTAAGCTCGCAGGTTCGAATCCTGCCTCGGGCATGGATGTGTGTGATGTCCTTAGGTTAGTTAGGTTTAAGTAGTCCTAAGTTCTAGAGGACTGATGACCTCAGTTGTTAAGTCCCATAGTGCTCAGAGCCATTTGAACCTTCTTTTTTTTAGGCGTTCTGGACAGCTACCGCTACAGCAGGGAGGTCTTACCGAGACACTGCCCCTCCTGCTGCGCGTTCCACATGCCATATTTGAGCAGGACAACGCCCGGCCACATGTGCCGATGAATATGCCAACCTTCTTCAGAGAATGACGGGTACCACTGGCCTGCCCGTTCGCCTGACGTGTCACTCATTAAACAAGTGTGGGATGTGGCCGGTCGTTGATTTGTACCTTCAAGTCCTTCTGCAGCCACAGTTGATGCTTTGTGGACGCACCTACAAACCGCGTGGCGGAGTGTTCCCCAACAGCGTATTCAGACGCTGTTTGTTGCCATCCTACGACGTCTAGCGCCTCTGATTGCAGCACGTGGTGGTGTTACTCCGTACTGAGTTTCCACAGTCATATTGCATGTACAGATCTGTAATGCTAATCATTGCTGTAGCGTCATGTCCCTAATCTGTGGAATAAATTTCATTGTGATCACATCTCTCGGTCTTGGTGTATTACGTTTACCAAACAATAGCGTAGTTTTGTAGGCAAACGGAAACATTCTTCCATGAAGACATTGACTGTCTAAATATTTAACAGTTATGGCGATTACTTTTGAAATAATGAACAGTGTACTTACTTTTTTCCATCTGTCTCGTTTTCATTTGAATGTTCCCCCCCCCCCCCTTTTTCTGGTCATCTCAGAGTAGCACTTGAAACATACGTCTTCAATTAGTTGCTGGGTGTATTCCAATCTCTGTCTTCCTCTACAGTTTTTGCCCTCTACAACTCCCTCTAGTACCATGGAAGTCATTCCCTCATGTCTTAACAGACGTCCTATAATCCTGTCCCTTCTCCTTATCAGTGTTTTCCACATTTTCCTTTCCTCTCCGATTCTGTGCAGAAACTCCTCGTTCCTTATCTTATGAGTCCACCTAATTTTCAACATTCGTCTGTAGCACCAGATCTCAAATGCTTCGATTCTCTTCTGTTTCGGTTTTCCCACAGTTCATGATTCACTACTATACAATGCTGTAATCCACATGCACATTCTCAGAAATTTCTTCCTTAAATTAAGGCCTATGTTTGATATTAGTAGACTTCTCTTAGCCTGGAATGCCGCTTTTGCCATTGCTAGTCGGCTTTTGATGTCCTCCTTGCAAACCCTAAATTGGGAACTACATAAAGCACATATTACGAAGTCTCTGAATAATGCCGCTGTTTCTTCCCATCTTCTTAAAAAGACTGAAAATCGTGCATACGTAGTGATAGAAAAAAGTGAAAAAGGCACACAAAGAAAAGGTTGCAAATTTAAAAGGGAAACAAAACCCAACACAAACACAAATTACATCCAGTCCAACAAAAACAACACTTCTATCCAAGACTGGTCAACCTTATTGACACTGTTTTGCATACAGAAGAAATAAAACTGCTCGAAAAGGTCTGAAACACGTCAGACCTACATGAAAAAATATACATAGAAAACCTCATAGTTGAATCAGAAAGCATTCTCACGGAGAAAAAGAGAAACGGAACAAGTGAGGTAAACATTTGTCTGAAGAGAGAGCTAGTCATTGATGACATCAAAAACGCAAAAACACAGATGGAAGATAAGAGAGGAAACCAAAACAATACAGATTCTATAACACTCACAAAACATAGAAAGAAACTACAGGAACACAGTACCATCATCACAAGGACAGATACGGGAAACAGTGGTTCTCATGGATAAAGAGCAATACATCAGTAAGACACAAGAGTTCATCACAAAAAAAAAAAAATTGTAAATCTAAAATCTGATCTAACTAACAGATTCCAAACAATGTTGAGAAACACTCTGAAAGACAAAAAAAAAAGGTCAAATGGCTCTGAGCTCTATGGGACTTAACTTCTGAGGTCATCAGACCCCTAGAACTTATATCTACTTAAACCTAACTAACCTAAGGACATCACACACGTCCATGCCCGAGGCAGGATTCGAACCTGCGACCGTAGTGGTCTCGCAGTTCCAGACTGTAGCTCCTACAACCGTTCGGTCACCCCGGCCGGCACTCTGAAAGACACTGAACATACAATAGAAAACAATGAAGAAAGAAAACTGCTACAAACAAATCCCAGTGCACCTTCCCTCCCATGCCAACCAAAGCTACACAAGAAAGATCTTCCAGTCAAAGCTATTGTCAATTATGGAAACGTTCCCACTTATCCACTTGCACGATACAAATTGAAAATCTTATCAGAAAACTACAAATTACAAGAGGACAGGGGACTGATGGCCTCAGATGTTAAGACCCATAGTGCTCAGAGCCAACAAGAGGACAGAACTATAAGAATCACCACACAATTTATTCAGTACATAAAAGACATACAAGTTCCAGACACAGCCACCCTCCTGTCATTTGATGCAGACAGTATTTATTCCGGTACCAATAACTTAAACAATAAACATTATCGAAAAAATCTTAAAACACAGTGTACTCCTCCACATGAATACATCAAAGAAACGGTCAGGCTTCTAGAGCTAATAACAGAACAGAGCTTTTTTCAGTTCAATAATGAATTCTATTTACAAAGTGAAGGATTACCAATGTGATCCCCAGTGTCTGGAACCATAGCACACATATTCATGAACCAAGTAGAACAGATTATATTTAACAAAATAGTGACAAATAGGTACAACATCCTATACTGGATTATATGGAGTACATCTTGTGCCTGATAGATAAACAATAAAACTGATCAGTTACACACACACGTCAATTCTGTTCATAATGAGATACATTTTGCAATAGAGAAAGAGCAAAATACACTCCTGGAAATTGAAATAAGAACACCGTGAATTCATTGTCCCAGGAAGGGGAAACTTTATTGACACATTCCTGGGGTCACATACATCACATGATCATACTGACACAACTACAGGCACATAGACACAGGCAACAGAGCATGCGCAATGTCGGCACTAGTACAGTGTATATCCACCTTTCGCAGCAATGCAGGCTGCTATTCTCCCATGGAGACGATCGTAGAGATGCTGGATGTAGTCCTGTGGAACGGCTTGCCATGCCATTTCCACCTGGCGCCTCAGTTGGACCAGCGTTCGTGCTGGACGTGCAGACCGCGTGAGACGACGCTTCATCCAGTCCCAAACATGCTCAATGGGGGACAGATCCGGAGATCTTGCTGGCCAGGGTAGTTGACTTACACCTTCTAGAGCACGTTGGGTGGCACGGGATACATGCGGCCGTGCATTGTCCTGTTGGAACAGCAAGTTCCCTTGCCGGTCTAGGAATGGTAGAACGATGGGTTCGATGACGGTTTGGATGTACCGTGCACTATTCAGTGTCCCCTTGACGATCACCAGTGGTGTACGGCCAGTGTAGGAGATCGCTCCCCACACCATGATGCCGGGTGTTGGCCCTGTGTGCCTCGGTCGTATGCAGTCCTGATTGTGGCGCTCACCTGCACGGCGCCAAACACGCATACGACTATCATTGGCACCAAGGCAGAAGCGACTCTCATCGCTAAAGACGACACGTCTCCATTCGTCCCTCCATTCACGCCTGTCGCGACACTACTGGAGGCGGGCTGCACGATGTTGGGGCGTGAGCGGAAGACGGCCTAACGGTGTGCGGGACCGTAGCCCAGCTTCATGGAGACGGTTGCGAATGGTCCTCGCCGATACCCCAGGAGCAACAGTGTCCCTAATTTTCTGGGAAGTGGCGGTGCGGTCCCCTACGGCACTGCGTAGGATCCTACGGTCTTGGCGTGCATCCGTGCGTCGCTGCGGTCCGGTCCCAGGTCGACGGGCACGTGCACCTTCCGCCGACCACTGGCGACAACATCGATGTACTGTGGAGACCTCACGCCCCACGTGTTGAGCAATTCGGCGGTACGTCCACCCGGCCTCCCGCATGCCCACTATACGCCCTCGCTCAAAGTCCGTCAACTGCACATACGGTTCACGTCCACGCTGTCGCGGCATGCTACCAGTGTTAAAGACTGCGATGGAGCTCCGTATGCCACGGCAAACTGGCTGACACTGACGGCGGCGGTGCACAAATGCTGCGCAGCTAGCGCCATTCGACGGCCAACACCGCGGTTCCTGGTGTGTCCGCTGTGCCGTGCGTGTGATCATTGCTTGTACAGCCCTCTCGCAGTGTCCGGAGCAAGTATGGTGGGTCTGACACACCGGTGTCAATGTGTTCTTTTTTCCATTTCCAGGAGTGTAGTTAAATTTCTTGGACATCACCATAAAGATTCAAAACAACCAACATCCTTTTGACATATACCGAAAACCGACAAAAACAGACACAATTATACACAACACCCCAGTTCTCAAAAGCAGGCAGCACTTAGATACATGCTCCACAGACTAAACACAGTGCCATTAGACACAGACAATTACAAAAAAGGAATGAATAGCATAATACAAATAGCCCCAAACAGTGAATACAAAGAAAACTTAGTCAAAGCTGAACAAGAAAGTCAAGAAACAGAAAACCCAGCTGTCCCGAACACAAGGTCAAAATTACACAGAAATAAATACACGAAATACAAGAACAGAAATAACACAAAGTGTCAAAGAAATAGAAAGTAAAAGATGGTACACAATGACATGCAACCACAAATAAACACACAGAATACAAAAAACAAGGCATAAAAATAGCCCACCAAATCACAACTCAATTCAAAAATACTTCCCAAAAACAATATTAAAATAATATGTACATATGTATACATACACAGAATAGGGAAACATTGTTAGCAAACAGGAGAGCTGTGTTTATGGCTTACTAGTTTATAAATAGATTATTGCTACAAAACCTTAATTTACAATAAACAGAGGGGGGTGGGGGGGGGAGGAGATGGACAGAGGAGTGGGAGGAAATGGACGTAGGAAACGGGAAGGAGAAGATCGACAGAGAGAGGGGCAGGAAGAGATGAAGAGAAGGGAAGAGAAGATGGATGGAGAGAGAAGAAGGAAGTGATGCACAGAGGGAGGTGTGGAGGAGAAAAGGGGGGGGGGGGGGGAAGACAGACAGACACTGAGGGGAGAAGGAGATAATGTGTATCCAATTCCCATATATATTAGAAAAGCATGTTTTCTCTTTTCTTTCTTTTCCATTTAAGCCAACTGGGCAAAAGCAAAGCGTACAGCGGGTACAGATAGCAAAGAAATAAAGTAAATAACTGTATTTTGATAAAGCCTCATGCAATTGGTGGCACTTCGCTAGAGAGACTTTCACATAATCAGCGTCGACCTGCTGCTCGCTCGCTCGCCTTCCCACCCCTCTCCGCCCCCCCCCCCCCTCCCGTCATCCCATTGTTACGGCCGTGGCGCCCCCGGCAGGTAGGAGCAGAGCGTTACCTGAGGCCGTGACGTCACGGCGCGCCTCAGCAGCTCTGCTGAATGCGCTGTCTCACCTTTCGGGGGAAACTTTTAGGGGCGCCTGGCTGCGCGATTCCTATTACTTGACTCTTGACAGCCGCAGCCGTCCCTCGAATTAAAAGTATCGGGTGTTAGAGCGGAATTCTTTTCAGAGCGGCACCGACCTCCTGGACACGGAGCGAGTGTCAGATGGCTTGTGATCACCGAAACATGACATCCTTACACTGGCAGACAGTGTTACGTCCGCTTTGCCAGTGCCTGCTTCAGAAACGACTAACATTTGACACTAAGCTTGTCTCAATGTAAATTTGAGCAAAGCTTTGCAACCTTGTAAGACGTGTATATTTCTACTGTCTACTGTCAAACCACAATTTATGAAAGATGTTTATATTTTATTAATAGAATTAAGTAGGTATAATTAATATTTGTCATTTTGGAAATAATTGTGGTAGCAGAAAATGTCTGCACCAAAGCATTGTTGGCGGGAGAGACTGCACTTTAGCGTTCGTAGGAAGTCAGCAGTAAGCGAGATGTGAAGCGAGTCGGTAGCAGGTCTGAAGAGAGAGGTTGAAAGGAGCGGTGTGCCTGCCTGCCACCAGCTATGATTTACAAGAGATTATAAACGGATGTACAGAGACATCAGCTAACTATTATCATAAGAGGAACTAATGTTATTGATTTTTTTTTTTTTTTTTAGAAACTCAGAACTACTGAAGGCATGTTTGCACAATGCTATTTGTAAGATTATTGTAAAAAGTAAGTCCCATTTGAACGTTTGTAAAATCATTTCGTTACCAACAGTAAATATTTGAAGAATCGTTTTTAGAATATAATTAATTTTTGCCAGCAATATTGCATTAGTGATTATAATCCACGCCAAAAAGCATCAACGAAAAACTGCGCAAAATTTTATTGCTGTCAAGAAAAAGTTTAACTATGAATTACGTAACTTCAGTCAAATTAATTAAAGAATAACGTAAGCTTTGCTATTAAAGAATAACGTCAGCTTTGGTAATAAATATAGCCACTTATTATGACGGCCCACCAGCAGCTAACAGAGTATAGTAAAACAGAGAAAGTATATTCATGTCGCAGTTCGATGTAGCAGTCAGATAGCGATCCAGTAACAGTAAAAAAGGTAAGGAACAGTTTTGGGCTATTGCAGGTAACGACTGAGGGCCACGACGACGACACATTCTATGTATCGTCGAAATAATCAGCAAATCACTTTTAATAAGCAGCATTTAAATTTGTATGCAAAAATTGCACTTATTATTATTGAGAAAGAGAATTAATCTCAAAGGGAAGATTTCATTTGTTATTATTAAGCAAGAGATAGAAATCGTAAGGGAAGGTTTCATAGGTTATTGTAGAAGGGAAGGCTGCGTAACAAATGAGATATAGAGAAGACGGGAAGGTTTCAACCTCTGTGGCCGAATGTACAAAAAAATCAAGACATCCCCAAAAAAGAAACCTAACCTATCATTCTGCAACTGAGTATGTGCTCTTATTCAATGTCTTACATTAGAATGGTACGTTGAACTAGAGCTCACTCCTCGGCGTCGATAAATAACCAGCTGACCAAATGGCCATCCATTACATCTCATGACAGAAATGAAAGCTTCGATCTACGTGGTAGGGTGTTGTTTATCACCAACGCTTTTCAATATTTACGCTAATAAACTAAGATACAAAGTATTAGAAGCAGCAAGTGATATAACAGAAGGAGGAGAAAAGATAAAGAAAATGAAGTACGCAGCTGATCAAGCAGTGTTGCTCGAATCAAAGAAACCATGATCCACGATGGGGTGGATCGTAGAAGTGGGAACAGAGACTGAAATAAGGGTAAATGAATGACCAGACGATGAATGTAAGGGAACATGAAGGTTAGGCAAAGTTTAATTGGAAGAAAAGGCTAACGCGAGTGTAAAATACTTTAGATACTTAAGAAGTCTGGCGAAAGGAGATGCAAGCTATGTGGAGACAATAAAACGTAAAATATCTGTGGCTAAAGTACCTTGTTGACAGTTAAAGAATTCCGATACGTGCCGAGTGTTTTACTTGGGGTGTACAGTAGTGAAAATTATAAGAATGAGGAAAACGCACTGGCCAGAAATATTCTGCGAAGTAATAACCTGCAACAAAAATCATTGAAGGAAAGATTGCAGAGAAGAGACGAAGAAGATTTGGAGTACTGGGTGTCATCAAAATAGGACGAAGTTAGCAGCAAATTAAGGAAGAAGGACAATTGTCAAACTGTTGTATACCTTGGTGAACTAGCACCTCTAGTTGCAGAGACATTGCATAGAATGCCTTAGCCACAGACTAGGAATTATTTCCAGATGAAATTTTTCGCGTTGCAGTGGAGTACACGTCGCAGTGGAACTTCAGCTGATTAAATATGGGAGCTGTTCGTGAAATCAAACATCCAGTTACGAATCCCAGTAGAGGCCCATTAAAAATTTTGCAATAACAGAGGATGTCTTCGGGATGCATAGAAGTGAGTCAATTGATAATCGTTTTAATCATAAACCCCACATTAATAATCAGGTGATAATATTTGCGTATGCGGAGCCTAACGTCATGTGAACTGGCGTGGCTCAGTACTGCGCAGCAGATCCCCACGGATCCTCAGAGAACCGAAACGCCCTACAGGATCAGCCTTTCCATGTCGGCCACCCACACTCGGTGAGGTTAGGGTCGACGCGAGCTCATATTTTGCCCTACTGGATCGTTCGCATGAGTTTGCCTTAACGTTTCAGGCTGCTGAAATCAGAAATGTTCCGTGCATACGAAAGTACACTTGGAACTGAAGTACCCGTTTCAGCAGCAAATATTGTTTTATTGTAAATACATACAAAGTGCCAGCAAATTATAATATTGCATAAATAAACAAGTTGCAGAAATCACAACGATTAAATGATAAATACAAAAGGCGGGAATGGACCCTAGTGTCCTCACGTTGCAGCCAGCGACTGTAAGTGCTTTACATTAGTGAAACTGGAGATTATGAAAGAGAGATTTAAACTCTTTCAAACAACTTCTAACGGAAAACCATCACTTACGATATAACAAACTTCTTGCACCCAAGATAGGTAAAATTAGATAAAAACATTACACTACTGGAAATACCAATATCGATATGCGTATGATTTAGAATTCTAGTCTCTTTACAAATGAAAATGCCTTATTTTGTGCGTTAAAAAACCTTCATTTATGATCGCAAATGAGAATTACCTAGCAACAACAGAGAAATCAGTTTTCAAATTGTGACAGTTTCTTTTTGTAGGATGTCTATGCGGAAGATCTGTTTTACAATTTTGAATGGGCTAACTTCTGACTGATTTCTATAGGTTGAGGCAGGTAAGACGAGCCATTGCAGATACATCCAGAACTAGTGGATACATCGATGAGCGGTTTCTGCTAAGTTATACGGGACAATGTGGCGAATTTTCTGATATTCGTCAGTAATTTTTAACCTCGAATCGAATTATGACACCGACTGTTACTTTTTAACGGAATTACATATTTTTGGAAACAGCTTCGATCAGGACTCCAACGATGCAAGCAACGTATGTGAAATTTGACCACACAAGATAACAGCGCGCCGCAAACAAACGTCCCACAGTCAGGTGAAGGGATCCCACAAACTTCTACCCTGTTGTACAAAAGTTAGCAAACGAGTAACTCAAGTACGGTCCATGCGTTTTTTGTTTTTTTTTTTGTTTTTTGTGAGTGTTGTACCAAGTGTTCAAAATGTTGCCCTTTAGCACTAGCACATGTTTAATTTCATTTGGGCTTATCCCACCACACCCCTTCGTTACACAGTACTTGATATTTTCGGTAGCCGGCGGTATTTTCTTGTGGTAACCCACTTTTTATTTTTCCCACACATGAAACTCCAAAGCAGTTAAGTCTGACGAACATGCAGCCCATTTTGTGTTTCCTGAACGACACACGGAATCATCTCCGAACGTTCTCTTTACTTATGGAGTATGAGAGCGGAACAAGTGGGACATCCGTAATGTTGTTCTATGTCCAATAGGGTGTCTTCCAATAATGAGAGTTTCGAAACAAGAAACCAGAGCTGCCACTGTTTTCATGCACTTCTTTTGAAACTGTTTACTTTGTTCTATCCTTTATAATAGGTCCATGGTGGCGCAGAATCGAAAAGGAGTTTGTTTTGCGTTCCAGTGAAACTTGATGGCCACAGTGATGCGTTTAGGCTGAAAACGAAGTCCGAGAATCTGTCGCCGATCGCTGCATTTCGATATCCAGTTTAGAAAGAGGTCACAGTGACTCCTGTATCATCTTCTGCAACTTAGCGCCATGTTATTTTATCAGCTAGTAAGGGTCTAGGCGCCAACGGCCTTGCCGCAGTGGTAACACCGGTTCCCGTCAGATTACCGAAGTTAAGCGCTGTCGGGCTTGGCTAGCACTTGGATGGGTCACCATCCGGTCTGCCGAACACTGTTGGCAAGCGGGGTGCACTCAGCTCTTGTCACGCAAACTGAGGAGCTACTTGATTGAGAAGTAGCGGCTCCGGTCTCGGACACTGACATACGGCCGGGAGAGCGGTGTGATGACCAAATGCCCCTCCATATCCGCATCCAGTCACGCCTGTCGGCTGAGGATAACACGGCGGCCGGTCGGTACCGTTGGGCCTCCGTGGCCTGTTCGGGAGGAGTTAGGTTTCTTTAAGTGTCTAGGCACTCGATATCAGCTAATGAATGAATAAAAATTGCAAAACATGAACTTTTTGTTATAACGTTCTGGTAAGCACTGACGGAGAATCCACCTAACAGTTCATATGACTTTAGTATTCTTCTGATAAAGGTTAGTCAAAGAGTTCTTTACACGTCTTTTACTTCTAACGATTTTTCATTTGCTAATTTGTCTGTCACCTCACTCATCCTACCAAACATTACATTTCAGCTGCTTTTAGTTTCTTTCTCTCCGGCCTTTCCGCGATAAACGGATCACTTTCGAATAATTCTATGCTGCAAAGGAAGACTTTCTGTGACTTCATGTCAATATTTGAAATCATTGAAAGACGAATTTTTCGCACTGAAGTTTTTCTTTCTTCTGTGTGATCACGAAGAATGTTTGGCGCCATTGTCTACGCACTCCAACGATTTGAGAAGGACGTGCCACGTTACTAACTGCCCCGCGGTCAGCACAGTAGACATTTTATTTGTGGACTGGGCTCAAAACCCTTCCCTAGTGTAACCACAATATTGTTCTAATGAGGGCCACCAATCATTACTCATATCGCGAGATACGGTAAATCAGTGTTCTCTCTTGCATTATTGAATCGAGTCATGCTGCTATCTGGCCGGCGGCTGTGGCCGAGCGGTTCTGGGCGCTTCGTTCCGGAACTGCGAGGTGATACTGTCGCAGGTTCGAATCTGCCTCGGGCATGTATTTCTGTGATGTCCTTAGGTTAGGCAGGTTTAAGTAGTTCTAAGTGTAGGGGACTGATGATCTCAGATGTTAAGTCCCATAGTGGTTAGAGCCATTTCAACCACGCTGCTATCTGACAAATTTGACCACTGGGCGTCCCTTGCTGTCCCCTGTTACTCACCAATTTATTTCAATCAACATAATTCAGTTACTGCAGAGATAAAATTCGGAAAGAAGTCTAGAGAGTATTTGTTCACTCTCACACAGTTCTTAACGTAAGACTTTCCGAGGAAATAACACGATATCTTTATTTAAATATATCCAAATCCGAAGTGTTTCTCCAGGTAGTTAACTTTTCTACTGGGACGAGGACTACCACCGGAATGTAACATACATCTTGGCTTAAACCTTATAATGTCACTCCAGTGGCTCTATCCATATTAGCCATCCGAGAAGAGAACGTAATTCGGAATTTCACACTCCTACTCAATTTAATTATAAAATAACCATTCCCTATGCAATGTAATAGTTGTTGGAAAAGTCAAAGGTCTCATCGGATTAGGGAAGGATGGGGAAGGAAGTCGGCCGTGCCCTTTCAGAGGAACCATCCCGGCATTTGCCTGGAGTGATTTAGGGAAATCGCGGAAAACCTAAATCAGGATGGCCGGACGCGGGATTGAACCGTCATCCTCCCGAATGCGAGTCCAGTGTCGAACCACTGCGCCACCTCGCTCGGTAAATCTTTAGAGCTGCTTCATATGCAGCACGACCTCAGAAAGCCTGAGTTCACTTTGCAGAGTTCCGTGCTTGATTTGTAGTTTATTCTGTCCAAAATAATTCTTAAAAGTCATTCAACGTTCGGCCATTCAGTGGATGTGTCTTGCGTTTACAGTTAGACTGGTCTGAGATTTTCTAACGGACATTCATCTTGGCACCTCTTCATCTAATTTCAGTTTTCTGCTGACGCAGACTCCTGATAAGGTTTCTTGTTACTAATAACTTTCCATTTATGCTATGAGAAGTATTCAGCGCTTGGACTAGAACGGGTTCAGTATGAGACGAGAATTTTCCTGAAAACCAATTGTACTTTGTCTCAGGGAAAACTGCTCTCTGACAATGATGGTACCCAGGACACCTACGCCTAAAATATTTATTTCTGAAGTATTCTCTCCGACCATAGCCATATACAGCATCAGCAAGGCGGAACATACATTTGTAGAGTGGGCTACTGCGTCAATTGAACGAATGTAAAATCGTCGCAACTTAAAATCCTTGATAAACTATTATTTTTTGTAAGCAGAGGATTTTCTAAATAGCACTTCACTGATCCACATACACTGTAAATTGATGTGGATAAACGAAGTGCGACGTAGACAGTTCTTTCCTTATGTAAGTGTACCAGATTGCTAATGTCTATCGAGACTTTCTACCTTTTATAGTCGGTTAATATGTCATGTTTCCTGTGGCTACGACACAATCCAACAGTTTGCTCCTATTGTCTAGCCAAACTCCGTAACCTTGCTTTAGGCAGCAAAATTAATCCGCTACTTGAAGATGACCGCTTGAGCAAAAGAGATTGTCAGTGAATAAAAGGAAGGGGGATGAGGGTTTAATGTCCTGTCGACAATAAGCTCGTTAGAGATGACGAAGGACATCAGCTATGCATTTTAATTGAACCATCCCGGCTTTTCCCTTGACTGATTCAGAGAAATAGGGGAGTGTCTAAATCAGGATAATGGGACGAAAATTTGAAGAATCGTTCTCCCGAACGTGAATCCAGTGTGTTAGCAACTGCTCCACCTCGTTCGGTGTCTGCGAGTAAATACAGGATGTTCAAAAATTTAGTGCCCAAACTAATGGGCTGCTGACGGAGACAAAAAGAAATAATTTCGTAATGCAAGCATATGTCGGAAATGCATATTGTTGGAGTACCGAGTATGCAGGAGGCTACTGCGTGTGACTGAGAATAAAACGATATTAGCCTATACGTTTTCATGTCTTTCTTGTTCTGATCACGATTACATTGTGATAAATGTTCAAAGTGAGCACCATTAACAGTGAAGAGCCGGTGTCGACGTAGCAGGGAGTTCGTTGGAAAATGCGTGGCGTGTTCTGCATCTGAGTGGCTGCTGCAAGAGTTTTTGCAACCAATTCCGCCTCCGAATCAATAAGGATAGAATACAGCTCTGCTTTTATGTAGCTCCAGCGAAAGAAGCCTAACGGACCTGTATAAGTGCGCTGGGGCGCCCGTCTTGGTGAAACCACACCTTCTTTCTGCCTTCTGCCTTCAGCAGCACTGTAAGCAAAGTGCATGTCTCGCCGTTCTTCCTAGGCGTAGCGCTGTATGTTTACAATGCAGCTGTCATGAAGGCACTAGTGCAACACACTGTTTACTGACTGAGTTTCGAAGCGCATGACACAGGATACTATGTCTCCTACCATTTGGAGTAACAAAATGGCTCAAATGGCTCTAAGTACTATGGGACTTAACATCTGAGGTCATCAGTCCCCTAGACTTAGAACTACTTAAACCTAACTAACCTAAGGACATCACACACATCCATGCCCGAGGCAGGATTCGAACCTGCCACAGTGGCAGCAGCCCGGTTCCGAACTAAAGCGCCTAGAACCGCTCGGCCACAGCGGCCGGCTTGGTGTAACAAAGATAGAAACAACGACTTTTATCTGCTCCACACGTGTGTTACCTACGCATGCATATTTGTTTTGTCTCCTGTATCGTCCCCGTTAGTTTGGGCACTGAATTTTTGAGCAACCAGTCTACATTACAGGAGATTTTAGTCGTTCCATACTGCGGTTCATCAAATAATCGTAGGAAAGGCAGATGCTGATCTGAGATTCGTTCAACCGATAGTTTAGTCAGTCTTGAGCCCTTACGAGTTAAGACTGATACCTGAAATAAAGAAGATCCAAAGAAGAGCAGCACTGGCCGTCACAGGTACGTTTGGTAAGTGCGAAACCGTCACGGGCGCGGTATGAACTCCAATGGCAGACGATACAAGAGACGAACACCACTGCTAAAATTCCGATATTATTATAATCTTATGTTTCTTCTAAAGACAGGGCAAGCAAAATTAGAGAGATTCGAGCTGGCACAAAGGGTTTCCAATAGTCGTTTGAAAGGTCTCTGTTGGATTCCTTTCATGTTAATTTCTTAAATCTGTTGTCATTTACGGCATAAATTCCTCTTCTAAATTTACCTTGGTGTTTCTGACTATCTGGGAGGAGACTGAGCAGTGGAACGTGTTACTTTTACACATAAACAAGAACGATCTGTCACACTACTACACTTTAAGACACAGTTTATATGTAATTCATGTCACACAGTCTCATACGGAACCTACATCAGCTTTCTTTTATATACTGTATATGATAAGATACTGTCATCCCCCTTCCCTTCTGTGTGAGAGGATGGTTCAAATGGCTCTGAGCACTATGGGTCTCAACTGCTGAGGTCATTAGTCCCCTAGAACTTAGAACTAGTTAAACCTAACTAACCTAAGGACATCACAAACATCCATGCCCGAGGCAGGATTCGAACCTGCGACCGTAGCGCTCTTGTGGTTCCAGACTGCAGCGCCTTTAACCGCACGGCCACTTCGGCCGGCGTGAGAGGATGAATGAGCTAATGTATTTCTAGTTGCATGTTTGATGGTAGCAGACAAGCCTGTCTGCTAGAGAACAGTAAGACCAACGTCGGAACAGGTAGCTACGCTTTCTAAAAGCAGAGAGGTTTCTATTCTTAGTATGGTCCTGTCCGCCCCTTGTCATGATGGCATAGGAAGCTGCCTCTCTGGTCACTTCCGTTTGTATCTGTTAAGCACGCTCGGTAGGAGCCAGATCAGTCTGTCCGCGGGGAGCGTCTGAAGTGGTAAGATCTCTGGCTAAGCGCGTGTCTGCTAAGTCCGTAGGGCAATGGATTTCTTAAGTTCAGCCTAACTGAAAATTTAATCACCTTTTCAGGTTTAGCTCTAAAATATCTAATGTTATCTTAAATTGCAATGCAGTGTATTTCGAGTGTGAAGTTCAGAATATCTTCCAGTAGTTGCTTTGTCACTACTTTGTGAGTAAAGTGGAACCACGTGTTGATCAGTAACTCTAACTAAGATCATCAATCTTAAATGCGAATGTGCGTGAGATTATAACGTCTCGTCTTGACAATATTTTTCAATATAGCAACTTTTCTTTGTGTTCAACCCACGTGGGGTGTACTTTGTGAGACCAGTACCACGTGCTTCTACAATTGTTTGACCCATCAGGTTAATAGTAAGACGATAGTAACCAGTTCGAGGTTTTTCTTTTGTAAATTGCTTTTCGATCTAATTTATTTTAATTATCAAAATTATTGTGGAGTTACATTCTTTGTGTAAACCAAGTTGACCACGTGAAGCATGTGGTGTAATCATCAAAGTAGCCCTCAGCTTTTCTTTTCGGGAAGATTTCACAGAGAGTTAGTATGAATTTAGTATACCAGCGTGTGGTAATTACATGACGGTCAGGACTGCGCTACGAACGTAACTTCTTTGGGTGAAAATTGAATCAGTTGGTTGTGGTTAATTTCCTCTTGCATATGTTTCAACGTTCTTCGTGTGTTATTTTATGAATGCAGTGTTGTATGCAGTCTCCCAATCTTGGCTCCATATTTGATGTGTTCCGTAAGATTACAAACTCACATTTTCACAATCCTAAATAAGGCACCAGTTTAGTTATGAATCAAGTTTAATATGCTGAAATTTCAATGACCATTGTTAAAATAAATTTCCAAATATAAACTGATTTATTTCTTTTTATTTAAATTCTCATTATATATATATATATATATATATATATATATATATATATATATATATATATATCACCGGTTGTCGTATGACGATTAAAAGATTATAATTAATGTTAGTCTGGTTGGGAATTTGGTAAGCTAGACTGGATACCTGGTGAAACAGTTGCTCAGTAATGTAAGGTTAACTTCCCCAGACAGCTCAAAGCTTTTAACCCACTTTTATGGTCTTGAATATCAGCACCACAATCGGAACAAAATAAGCAACAACATTACACGTTTCTTCCACGAAATGACAGTGCTAGACACAGTGCTCTAGCTATAAAGTGACTTGCGGAGTACAGACATTGATACAGCTAATGAATTCATATTTCGAGACAACCTGGTACCAGTACCAGCGGTGCCAGTTCGAGAAAATTATTCCGCATAAGTGACGTATCATTTGCCACACCCACAATTTTTCAGAACAAACGACAGACCGTCAGGCGTTCCCCTCACAATCTTCATACGTTAGTTGTTGTTCCTTCGGCTCTTGGTACTATCGTTAACAATAAATCTGAATTTAATAAGCCTGGAAATAGGTTGTTTTCACTACAAATTATGTTTAAAATATTCAAATGGTTATGAATTTCTGGGGGACCAAACTGCTGAGGTCATCGGTCGCTAGACTTACACACTGCTTAAACTAACTGATACTAAGTGCAACACACACACCCATGCCCGAGGGAGGACTCGAACCTCCGGCGGGAGGGGCAGCGCAATCCGTAACACGGCGCCTCAAACCGCCCGGCCATTCCACGCGGACACAAATTAGGACACATCCTGAGTACAGATTTTGCATCTCTGGACGCCCCTTGAAGCATAGCGCCGTATACCGATCCTGCCTTGGAGGCGGTTAAGTGGGAGATATGTCTCAGAGCTGGGTAGTGACAGATGTTGACGCGAGACTGGACGCGCACGTAGTTTATATATCAGTCGATAGAGGACAGTATTGGATAGGGGACTGATTTAGTTTCGATTGTACCCACTAGAGTGCACTAAAGTAATAGAATGTTTTTCATAAACTGTTATAGTATTTTCATAAAGAGTTATTATGTCTTTTTGTGTAGGTAAAATGTTACAAATGTGTTTTAGCAGTATGAATGATGCGTGAGTGTGGTTTAAGGTTAATATGAAGATAATTGTTTAACGAGATGTGTAGTAGGATTTAGTGTGGGAACATTTCGAAGTAGTACGGATATGAACAAAGGGGATTTTTGTAGAACAGATTTGTAAAGTAAGTTTATGGTAAAGGGAAAGTTAATTCAGGTATAAATAACAATAGTAAATAACTTTATGCATAAACAAAACTTCAGCTTATTAGATAATTACGTCGGTAAAAAGTGCAGTCGTTAGGTTTACTATTTTGCGATTGGTTATTGATGAAAAGCGCAGACTGCCGCGGGAGAATGTTGTTTTGCTATTGGCTGTTGAGTAAACTGACCAATGGTAAAGCAATAATCTTCGCGCGCCTTTCTCTGCTGGTAGAGAAGACTTAAGAGTATTCTAGAGAAGAGTCGGAGCCTAGCCATGAAACAGTTCGGACGTGTGTAGTAGTGGTTCCGATGGAAATGATAAGTTGCTGGATCTAGCACTGTTCCATACATCAAAAGTGTTGTAAAGTGACGGCATAATTATTCCGATGGGTGTGTAGAAATTTCGGAATTATTAAGTGAATTTTGTGGCGAGAAAAGACATAAATTCCGCGTGGCATATTGAGCAGGTCGGTGGCTAAAAACTGTGACTGCATTAGGTACCGACAGACTTAATATTTGTCGAGCATTTTCAACAAAAAACAATCCGTATTTTTGTAGCTATTACGTTTTTGGGAAATGCAACACCATAAACTTGCCAACGTGAGTGAAAGGGATTGTGAGTAACAGTGTTAAGACTAGCACGGGCTTGGCAGTGATACTTGTTCACGTAAGTTTCAGAATATTCTAATGAAGGAAAAATTTTCCAACCTTTCATTTCGAGTGTAAACTTTCTCCCGAAACGTAGATTAGTGACTTTAATTGCAACCTGGTTCACGTCGAAGTACAATAGGTTTCGCTCGGCTTCCCTACTGATGGTCTGCTGAGACAAGGTTCACAGGTAGGTGCAGGTACATCGTAAAGGGACGGAAAGAATCGCGCCGCCGCACCATCTTAGCTTGTCGCCAAAAGTGTCGCTTGTACCTCGAAACAGCCCCGAGTACAAGTGTATGAAACGCATGACGCTGCTACAGCGTAATTGTTCTCTTGAGAGGAAGCGCTGGTCCGATAACGCATGCCTTAGAAAATACACTACCGCGTGACGCTGCAGGCAGCAGGGGGCGCAAGGTAGCATTACGAGCACGAGGAGTTGGAGCAGGCAGGCTTTGGAAGCCCGGTATGAAACGACGGGCCCGCTGCGGGCCACGGCTGCGGCTGCGGCCAGGGCATTATTATAATGGACCAGGCGGCGGACGGCTGTCTTGCTGGTCTGCCGTGGCTATCGGCGCCCGTACTCCCTGGGGGCAGAAGAGGCCGGGGCGGCCTGGTTTTTGTGGGGCCGGCTTCCTGCCGCCCCCGCTCCCACCGCCGCTGAGGGCGCGCACCACTGTCCGGACAGGAGGGCGGGCACGTGTGCGCCGGGTGAGGTTACTACCCGCGCTTCCTGCACCTGTACGGCGCTAAACCTCCCTCCGTATAGAGGAAGTTTGGCCAGGCTGCCGGCGGCCATTTTGGGCCCGCAATGCTGCTCGTCACGCATCGACCACTGCAGTATACTGTTTCTAAAGAAATGTCTTAGAGACGAAATGAAATGTCGCGTGACTAGGGCCTCGCGTCGGGTAGACCGTTCGCCGAGTGCAAGTCTTTCGATCTGACGCCACTTCGGCGACTTGCGCGCCGATGGGGATGAAATGATGATGATTAGGACAACACAGCACCCTGAGCGGGGAAAATCTCCGACCCAGCCGGGAATCGAATCCTGGCCCTTAGGATTGACATTCCGTCGCGCTGACCACGCAGCTACCGGGGCGCCTATGTCTTAGAGATGATGGGCATGCAATGAACAGTGTTCGTTTACAGAAGTATCGCCTAACAGTGAAGCAATTGCAACACCCATTCTTGACAGCTAACAGTTCAAAGGCTCCATAGAGACGGTTCTAACGTTGCGTTTCATGGTGGAAGCAACAACGAACAGAAATCGAAACCCCTCATAGGATCTGTCGACCTGCAAAAAGAATCCGACAATGTAAAATGGGATAATATTTGCGAAATTCTGAGATAAATAAGAGTATCCTATTGCGAAAGATGGGTAATACTGAGAATGTATAAGAACAAATAAGCTACAATAAGATTGGATGACCCAGAACACGTTGTTCGGATTAGTAAAGGTATAAGTCAGGGATGCAGCCTTTCGCCACTACTTTTCAGTCTATAAGTGGAATAAGCAACGACGAAAGTAAGAGAAAGGTACAATAGTGGAGTAAAAATTCAAGGTTAAAGGATATCAATGATACGATTCGTTGTTGACATTGCTATCATCAGTAAAAGTGAAGAAGAATGAAGAATAACAGGATTTGTTGACTGGAATGAAGAGTCTAAGAAGTGCTGATTACAGACAGAGAGTAAACCAAAAAACAAACCAAATAATGAGAAGCAGCAGAAATGGGAGTAGCAAGGAACTTGACATCAAAATTGGTGATTACAAAGCAGACGAAGTTAAGGAATTCTGCTATCTTGGAAGCAAAGTAATTCATGACAGACGAAGGAAGGAGAACACAGAAAGCAGACAAGCACAGGGAACTACGGCATTTCTAGCCAACAGAAATCAACTAGTGTCAAGCACAGGCCTTAATTTGAGGAAGAAGTTACAGAGGATGTACGTCTGGAGCACAGCTTTGTACGATAGTGGATCATGGACGTTGGGAAAGCCCGAAAAAAAGAGAATCGAAGCCTTTGAGAGGTGCTATAAAAGATTGTTGAAGATTAGATGGACTGATAAGGAATGAGGAGGTTCTCCGTAGAAATGGTGAAGAAGGGAATAACCTCCATGATACTAGAATAACCTGTAGAGAGCAAATACTGTACGGGTAGACAAAGATTGGAATACATCCAGCAAATAACTGAGGATACACGCTGCAAGTTGAACGAAAAGGTTGGCGCAGGAGAGAAATTAGTGGAGGGACACATCAAACCAGTCACTAGAAAAAACAGTCCAAACATACGCTGTCTGATCAAAAATATCAGGATACATATCAACACACATTAACATGGGATGTGTACTCCCTTAGCTTTGATGACAGCGTGAACTCTGCTGGGTACACTTTTAAGAGGTGTCTGAATATCTGTGGAGGAATGGCCGCTCACTCTTCCTCAAGGGCCGAAATCAGAGAATATAGCGATGTGGGGCCGACGTCCTCACTCATCCAAAAGCTGTTCCATTGGGTTCAGATTGGAACTCTGCACAGGTCTGTCCATTTCAGAAATGTTACTGCCCACAAACCATTGCCTCGCAGATGCTCCTTTATGGCAGGGTGCATTGTCATGTCGATAAAAACAAGAATCACCTCTGAACTATTTCTCTCCTGTACGCAGTACACAGTGCTGTGAAATGTATGTATATCCTCCCGTATTTAGCGTTTTACACACATCAGAAAAAAAGTTTTGAATCACCCGTATCCCAGAACGTCTGAAGATAGACGTTAATTGTAGATATTGTATCACAGACATAGTCTCTTTGACTATTCAGAGATGTCACTAAACCCGCCGAAAGATGTAAACAACCATGCACGAGCAGCGCCTATTAGACGGAGAGGGTCCGACAGCTGGTCAATTCCACTCATTCCACCAGGAAGGAGGTACATGGCTCGTGTTGACTGTAATTCAACCATGCCTAGACAGTCAATACCGCAGTTCGATCGCGTACGCCAGGAAGGGCTCCCAACAAGGAAGTGTCCAGGCGTCTCGGAGTGAACCAAAGCGCTGTTGTTTGGACATGGAGGAGATACGGAGAGACAGGAACTGTCGATGACATGCCTCGCCCAGGCCGCCCAAGGGCGGTGGATGATCGCTACCTACGGATTATGGCTCGGAAGAACCCTGACAGCAACGCCACCATGTTGAATAATGTTTTTCGTGCAGCCACAGGACGTAGTGACACAACTCAAACTGTGCGCAATAGGCTGCATGATGCGCAACTGCACTCCCGTCGTCTATGGCGAGGTCCATCTTTGTGCATGCAGTGCTGTACAGATGGATCCAACAACATACCGAATGGATCGCTCAGGATTGGCATCACGTTCTCTTCACCGATGAGTGTCGCATATGCCTTCAACCACACAATCGTCGGAGACGTGTTTGGAGGCAACCCGGTCAGGCTGAACGCCTTAGATACACTGTCCAGTGAGTGCAGAAAGGTGGAGGTTCCATGTTGTTTTGGGGTGGCATTATGTGGGGCCGATGTATGCCGCTGGTGGTCATGGAAGGCGCCGTAGCGGCTGTATGATACTTGAATACCATCCTCCGACCGATAGTGCAACCAATATCGGCAGCATATTGGCGGGGCATTGGTCTTCATGGACGACATTTCGCTCCCCCATCGTGCACATCTTGTGAATGACTTCCTTCAGGTCAACGACATCGCTCGATTAGAGTGGCCAATATGTTCTCCAGACATGAATCCTGTCGAACATGCCTGGGATAGATTATAAAGGGCTGTTTATGAACGACGTGACCCACCAACCACTCTGAGGGATCTACGCCGAATCGCCGTTGAGGAGTGGGACAATATGTACCAACAGTGCGTTGATGAACTTGTGGATAGTATGCCACGATGAATACAGGCATAGATCAATGCAAGAGACGTACTACTGAGTATTAGAGCTACCGGTGTGTACAGCAGTCTGGACCACCACCCCTGAAGGTCTCGCTATATGGTGGTACAACATGCAATGTGTGGTTCTCATGAGCAATAAAAAGGGCGGAAATGATGTTTGTGTTTATCACTATTCGAATTTTTTGTACGGGTTCCGAAACTCTCGGAACCGACTGCTGCAAAACTTTTTTGATGTGTGTAGACGATTCTACTGCCACCAACATAATATACATGTCCCGTAAGGACGACGAAGATAAGATGTGAGAAATCAGGGCTCATACATAAGCAGACAATTGTATTTTCCTCTCTCAGTTTTCAAGTCGAAAAGGAAAGGAAACGACTAGAAGTCGTACGTGGTACTCTCCGCCACGCACGTACGGTGCCGTGGTGAGTTATGTATGTAAATGTAGCGATATGTGCAGGGTTACGGTATCATATCACAGTGCAGCATATAGTTTTAACTAGTGACTTGTAATGAATGTCGCTATTCTCCTTTTAAATTATGTGAACAGCATACGTTGCACACAGTCTATGGAGCTGATGTAGAGATGTAAAATGGTAAAAAGAGATTACTTAATAACGACGTTGAGCATGACGCAGCAGCACGAAGAATGACATAATTCTCTAGTGTGTGAGGCAATTACGAGCTTATACAGGAAGAAAAGAAGATTAGGGTTTAGCGTCAAGTCGACATCGAGGTCATTAGTGACAGGAATTTCATACAGGGTAGCAAAATCAAGTAATATATCAAAGTAGTTTGGCGCGTGTACAAAAATATATTTTTTTTCGTTGGTATTGAACACTAGTGTGAAAGCGCAAAAAAAAAGTCATGAGGAGTGAAACATGGACCATGGGAAATACAGAAAAAAAGGAAGTGGAAGGAAGTTGAAATGCTATGCTGTAGAAGGATAACAAATCTACAGTAGAAAGTTAAGATGCGGCATGAGGAGATACTACAAACAACAGGCGATGATGGAAGTTTGTGCAAAACCGTTACCAGAAGAAGGGACTGGTTATTAGAACATCTGCTAAGGCTAGCAGCAATAGTTAACTAGGCGGCAAAAGCAACAGTAGAGGGAAAAATTGTAGGACCAAACAAATTTGCAGTTTATGTTGGTTATAACACGAAGATTTATGTCGCATACAGCGAAAGCAGGAAACATCATCCGCTAAATCGCAAAGAGGACAAAAATGTATTCGAGTGATCGTGACAGACGGTCACTGAAGGGAATTTCGGCGGCAGCAGAAGTCACTGCAGAACTAAATGTTGTGAGCCCCGTCAACAACAAAATATACACGGGAACTCCATAAGCAAGGACAGTAGGATGAGCTGTAATCCCAAAACCACTTATGAGTGGATGTAAAATCCCGTAACAGGAAAACTTGGTGCCGAAGCCATAACGCCTGAACTATGGAGAAATACAAGAAAGTCATTTTCGGCGCATGAGTCCTATCGTACACTGTTTCCAACTTCTAAGCAGTTCACGTCCCAGGAGTGAAATATAGCGAGGCGTCGTTGATGATTTGGGCAGCCGTATTATGGTATTCCATGGGCCTCTCTGCTAGGTCGCATTACTGCCAAGTACTGTGACCAGTTTGATCGATCAGATCCATCCCATGGTACAATGTTTGTCTTCGATGGTGATGCTGTCTTCCAAGACGACAGAGCGCCTGTACAAACTTCTCGCAACGTCCAGGACTGGTTCTTGTGAGCACGAGAATGAACTGTTGTACCTCCTCCGGCCACCACAGCTACCAGAGCTCAATGCTACTGAGCCTTTATTATGTACGTCGGAGAGAAGGGTACGTAATCACTAACCACTTCGCCCTATTTTGCAAGAAGAATGGTATAAGAGTCCCTTGGAAACCTCACAGGACCTGTGCGATGCGAATGGAAGGTGGTACGAATGCCAATGGTTTTCCTACACCACATTAGGCAATGCTGTATTTTTGTCCACCCCTTGAATATGGTAAATGTTATGAGATACCATTTGCACAATTCCATCATTTCCTTTTTTCTTATATTGATCCCCAGTAAGGTTAAAATGTAAACAGAAGCAAGTGAACCGTGCTTTATTTTCAAAGCTTTTTCTTGAGAATTTATTCTACTTACTAGCGATTCATCAAGAACATTAACACATTTAGTCACACTAAGTGAGCGTGGAAGTAGTTAACAGGGAGTAACTGATGAAATCAAAAGCAAATTCCTTTTTAACAAATGGTAGTTTATTCGCTTTAATGGTGCCTAAAGCATTTTTTAAAAGAAACAGATTTCAAATTATAATCAGAAAGCGCCCTCTAAAGATCAAGTTACAATTTATTCAGAGGCAGAAAAAAACAAATTTTTGACTGCATGAGCTTTCAGGCTGAGAACCTTGCCGCTCCCTTTTATTTCAGGAATTAGGCCGTTACACTCCAAGCAATAAATTCGTTAACACACCGAATACGACAAACATGACATAGGCAGCTACTAACGTACGGCAGATTGATAGGGAGATTACCGAACAACCCGAACAGCAGGTTGCTCTAACCCGCCCCTACTCCACAAGGGAAAAGCTGACCACCCAATTCATAAATAACCACCTTCCCGCGGGTGGGCAAACGGAGAAGAATAGTGGAACGACCCCAAAACAAAGCGGCTGGTGACCTCACCAAGAAAACAAGTATAATTTAACAAGTAAATGAAACAACATATCACCAATCACTTAACTTCTAATAAACTGCGATTTCTGGCGAAGACCTGGCGCAGCACCCCCCAAATCTCTCTCCCGAATCGTCCGCTGCCAGCCGCTTCAACGGACGCAGGAAGGCGCGCCAATGTCCCGTCTCACGGCGTCGCAGCTCGCACCGGCCAAACCGATGTCGTGGATTGACTCCTGTTGCTCTCGTGTCGACCGCGAAAGCCACTACCCCTCGCTATACGGCGCTGCCCACTGGACTCACTTTGCGACCTCACATGCGCCGACGCTCAAGGCGGACAAGTCATCTTGTGTCCCAGTGCGCGACCGACCAACCGATCGATCCAGTCGCCAATGACCATTGCCTGAGCAACTCGAGCAGACTGGCGGCCTAACGCGCAGACTCAGATGCAGGAACTAAGCCCCGACCGGGCGACGACTCGCTGAGTTCTCTTACTGGTGGAGTGGAAAGACTCTCATTCATCCGGCTTTAAAGATTGATCCGAACGAAAGACATACTAGCACTCCGGACGACAGACAGAGACTAACTGCCTAACAAATGCGGACGAGAGACAGACTAACAAGCTGGGGACGAGAGACTGACTCAGACTGACCGACTGGCGAGCTCATAGCGTCCCTTAAATGCACGTGAACAGCAACCTTTCCGCCTTTCCCACCAGAGGGAGACACCAAAGCTGCGATTGCCACAGCGGCGCCACCGCCACAAACGGAGGGCGACTGCTTCACACTACGCGCTACGGCGCGCTCTTCAAAACAGCAATTTTTACCACGGCTCTGGAAGATGAGTGCGACAACTCAGTCATTGATTTACTGATTTGGTTTTGCGTCATCGTCATTAGTAATTCCTGTTCTTATCGCTTTTGGTTCTCCCCTCTGTAATTCAAAAGAGTCAATTATGCCCTTCTCGCAGGGAAACGGTACAGTACTGGGGCTGAATAAAAAAGCGAGTGGGAGGGGTAGGTGTGGGGGAGGTGAGGGGCGGCTGGTGTTGATTCCCCGGCGCCCGGCCTGGCCCGACCGGCACGCGCCTTTAATATTGCATCAGTGTCAGATTTTCCATCAGGGCGGCACACGCGCCGGCCGCCGGCCGCCGCCCCCGCATCCGCCCCCGGCGCTCAGATTGAGTTTGGCCGCGCCGCACCCCCTGTGACGAACTGGCTCGGCAATTGCCCTTCTTTTAGTTCGGTATAGCGACTGACAACCCTCATCTGTCAGCGCCCAACACCAGTCGATAGGAGAGCACCGAAACAGATGGACATCATCGTGGGTGTTAACAGGGGGAGCAGCAAGCATCACGTCTGGTCACACACACGCCTTAAGCTCGGCTTTAACATGCATCCACTTTCCTTAGGTATAATTATCGGGATCCATGTATTATAGCAGAGTGCTTAATTTTATTTTTATTCGTTAGAACTCGGGTCAGTTATCTTCTGTCTTTCGGTATCAGCCACTTTGAACAACTATCTTTCCTTTCTTCCACACTTATTTCATTGTTTCATGGTGCTGTTTTCTTTTTTCAGGGTGGTTAGCACCAGTCCTCTTTTTGGGCTTTTTCTGGAAACTTGCAAAATTTTGAACTTTCTTTATTTATTTTTTTAAGCGAGGTCTCCAATGCCCCTTCAGGTTGTTTTGATCCACGTTAACCATCTTATATTTTGCAAAATAATTATATAATTTTCTTTCAACGTGACCACAAAAGGACTTCCTCCTGACTACATCGACAATACACAGCCGGAAAAATGTTAGTACACCCTCTTAGAGGTTTACAATTCACTCAAGATTTGCTGTTGTAACAGTGCATGTCGAGTACATGAAATTAACCCATTTACAGATCAATAGCACAAGTGGCCCTAAGGTACCAGGTATCGACCCGTGCTGAAACACCCATATTGCTACGTGGTGTAGCAGCAGTGCAAGAGTGACTATGGCATCCAGACGGTCATACAATGGCGAACGCTGTCGTCGGATATGTTGGGCCGTATCAGCACTTATTTAAGAATTGTTGGCTGACGAGTCACACAAGTCACTTCTTGTCACACCAAGTAACACATTTGGTCGATTTGGGACAGGTCTGGAGATCGAGTTGGCCACAGAATGTGCTCCACGTCTTGTAGAGCACGTTGAGTTCCATGGGCATTTTGTGCGTAATCATTATCCTTCTGCGACAACATATCATCTTCCTGTTGCAACAAAATCAAAAGAACGTGGTTAACAACAGTCTGCATGTGCAGAGTGCTGATTAGCAACCCCTCCAGAAACACCAAAAGTGTGAGACATTGCAGGGCACTCTCATTTCTGATTCGGTGTTATGCCACTTCATGTTCTTAGGGAATATGATCTTTATTGCAATTTGACTTCATACAACACGATGAAATGGTGGGCAGTAGTTAATGCTCTTGCTTGCCTGCTCTAGGGAAGGAATAACAGTAAGCTTTACCTGCGTTCAAAGGAACAGGGTGCCGATTTAAACAACTGCAGTAAAAGAGCACGGCGACGGTGGGCCGAGGGAGGCGCGTTTTTCCTGCGGAACCTGGGTGGAAACATTTCCGGCTGGCCGAGTTCCGCGATCTAATTGTGCAGGCACGTTGGTTGGCGCCAGTCGGGAGGCAGCCATGTCCAGGTAGACTGACTAGCAGCGAGAAGTCGCCGCTGCAATGACCAGCGCACTGTAGACCGACGATAAAGCAGAGGATGGGCCCTTGTTAGGCAGGAAGCTGAAAAACCAACCGTGAACGTTCTGCGAATTTCCGTGGGACAGACCACTGACGCCCAGCCGTCCAGACTTTGTTACAAAACATATTTCTGAAAGCATGAGGCTTTTAGCGAGTTTATGGCCATTCTTTGGAATCTTAGAAAAGGACGCAACAGGGGAGATAACAAGCTTTTTGTGGAGGGGTGTGGTTCCATCCTCGTCACGTTGTTAGCAAAAGACGCGGCGGAAACGCGCGGGAAAGAGGCCACAAAGCTGAATCTTTTTTCCATTTCTCCCAATGAACTTTAAACTAAATGATAATTGAAACCCTCCACTGCCGACAGATGGTGTTGATATACTTCGATGGGGACAGCTGAAAATGTGTGCCACAAGCGGGACTCAAACCTAGGATCTCCTGCTTACGTGGCAGATGCTCTATCCATCTGAGCCACCGAGGATACACATCAACAGCGTGACTGCAGGGACTTATCAGTTGCACGCCCCCCGTGAGACCCACATTCCCAACTGTCCACAATCTACATACGTAATATTCCTAATTGATATTTGCCCATCCATCATTACTTGCGCCAACTAAGGTGACGATTCCCGTAAACGTTCGGGCAACCTGTGCGCATTCGCACAGACGAAGGTCAATGGCCGGGTGGCCTTTATATGAAAATAGTAACTGTTCTCGAAAGAACAGATACCATTGATCACCGTGCACTTTCTGTAGAATAAATGATAATTAATTAAAACCCTCAGCTGCCGAAAGGTTTTGTTGATATACCTCGATGGGGACAGCTGAAAATGTGTGTCCCGACCGGGACCCGAACCCGGGATCTCCTGCTTACATAGCAGACACTATCTGATCCACCGAGGACACAGGTGAACAGCGCGACTTCAGGGACTTATCCCTTGCATACACCCCGTGAGACCCACATTCCCAACTGTCCACAAACTACATACGTAATCAGAATGAGATTTTCACTCTGCAGCGGAGTGTGCGCTGATATGAAACTTCCTGGCAGATTAAAACTGTGTGCCGGACCAAGACTCGAACTCGGGACCTTTGCCTTTTGCGGGCAAGTGCTCTACCAACTGAGCTACCCAAGCACGACTCATGCCCCGTCCTCACAGCTGCCAGTACCTCGCCTCCTACATTCCAAACTTTACAGAAGCTCTCCTGCGAACCCTGCAAAACTAGCACTCCTGAAAGAAAGGATATCAATGGGCGGGTAGCTTTTAACTATATATGAAAGTAGTAACTGTTCTCGAAAGAACAGATACCATTGATAACTGTGCAGCTTCTGTAGAAAAAAATTGGATTGTGGTGTATAAATACATATTCATTTGTTTGGCGCTGAGCAAACGATGATATTGTGTACGAAGTGTAGCACCTTAGCCTTCAGAATTCCGAAGCATATGATACGTGATAGAGGAAATGTTTGTAGTTCATTCTAAAAAGATGAAAATGATACCAACGGAAGATGACGCATAGAAAAAAGAAAAAACATTGCGTTTAATATACGGCAGAATGTTCCTTAAACTCAAACCTTGTGATGAATTTCCAACCTATGACTGCTAGGATTGAATACTTTTGTATCGACTTAATTTTTGCCAGCTTAACACAAACCTTCGTCCTTCTGAACAACACAGAAGTTCAGAGTCTTGCATATTTTCACAAGTATGCTTTTACTAGAAACTTTACATCACTGTATTGCAGTTGCGGTCCTTGATGTCTACATTCATTAAGCGAAATGGGTTTCTTTTGCAGTGTTTTACGAATAACATTTTACTTGAACCCTCTCAGACGTAAGGAAACGTTCTTGAATTGTTTTTGTATGTCCATCCTTCTGATAGGAGGTCTGAGGGACTTCAGCCGTTCGCTTGTAATAAAATGGAATACTTACAGCCGTCCTTATGTTTCGCGCCATCCTCAGGGCTTAACTGGCGCTGACTGGGTTAGCTCCAATCATATACACGATTCATCACTAGCCAACATTTATCCATCTGGTTCTCGCAGACTACCTCTAACAACGATGTTGTGTCTCCAACCATCAACTACCAATTCATTCAGATTTGAATTGTGTATACTGATAAACTGATTTTCATAAGTCACCAAACTCAGGAATGGCGAAATGTTCCCAGTGATATTGTTTTGTTCATATGATAATATCAGTGATAACGAAGATTTCATGACGTAGGAAGTTTATCAAAAATCCACCAGGAACACAAATGAGTTGAGAGAGGACAAGCTACTCTCTCATTCATTTTCCGCATATCGAAAATTATTAAAGATTTTATTACAACCTCTAGAAAGTTAATGGCCTGAGCAAACGTTGATGGAGCCTGATAGGGCGCTAAAAGCATGATGTATTTTTATGGTTATAAGGTCATAGGAACGGCATGTTTGGAGTTGAAAGCAATTGGCGGCGACCCCATCACACAGTAAATTTTGCCAGACAGTCCCACATCCATACAGGGCAGACAGGGCAGCCGCTCCTTGAGACAGGTCTCCAGCAGAACAATGCTGTGATACCTGCCGTGGCGCCAGAAGAAGGCTGGGCTGAGGGCGATGGACTGAAGGAATGCACCTACTCAGTGGAGTCATAAACTGGGCATTGTGTGCAGAGCCATGCGTAATAAAAATTCACAAGTTTTCGTGTTCACCGATACTGCAAATAGACCTGTGAACCACTTCCATCGGCCACCTCAGTTGTATAAGAAACTCCGGCGCCTGAGAAATGTTTGGAGACAGAATCTTTATTACACCTCACAGGTAGGAATAACAAGCTTCAAGGCACAGGCGATTTAGATAAATATCTTTGTATCCATTCGCTTGTTGTTGAGGGAAGCGATACGATTTCAGATAAAATCATCTTCCCCCTCTGCGAAAACTTACATGAGCTAGAAATTAGTGGTTTCTTTTTTTTTCCAGAGACACATGTTTCTTAACTTTTGCCCTGGTTCGACATGATTTTGTGCTGTCGTGTGGGAAGGGAAATTTAGCGCTTCTAGAGCCTCAAGACAGCGTGAAGGCGGTGTCGTTGGTGCTCTTTGTGGGGAAAACGGATTTTTTTCTAGAGAGGTGCAAAGTTTTCGGGTGCTGGACTTTGATCTGGTAAGAGGACTTCTGATCGAAGCTCTGGCATGTGTGGTTGGTACTTGGGACCTGTCCTGAGGCTGACTTCACTTGCGAGTAGTTAGACTGGGGAGCCTGTGGTGAAGGTCTTACTGTACCGACAGTGTGACTTCAAACGTCTCGGACTACTCGTTAGGCGAGGGCACACTTATTCGTTTTTGGTTTACCAGTCTTGACGTTTGGTATCCTTGTGCGCTCTGTCGTATAAGTGAGCCAAATTGGTCCTTCGTACGACCAGCGAACGGCTGTGTCACATCCTGAAATGTACCATGATCTTAGGGCTCTGGTAGAGAGTAAACTGCGATCCGTCTGCCTCATCGCTAGACCGTGAGATTTTTGCATTTCTTTTGTGGCCATGATCGATTCACAGGTGCCGCCTCACGTCTCGCCTCCACTGAACACATCTCGCCAGCTGCAAGTTACATCTCCGCAGTCCGCACAAAGCAAACAGGGAAACGTACTGCCGCTCCGACATTGACAGGGCGTACAGCTCTCAATCGCCACTTGCTCTCAGCTGCACCTATATAGAGAAACTCCTGTAGATTTGATCATTCAAAGTCTCCTCAACGTCAGATCAATTCAGATCGCGTTATCCACATTTTTAGGGCCGGAGTTCTTGACTCACTTCTGCTACTTGTCTATTGAAATCTTGAACCATCTGTTAGTTGTTTACAGTATTCAATCAATAACTTGTTTAGCATAATTTATGTCTGTTTTTCTTTTGAAAATTAAATTCTGTTAGAACACTAGTAAATTTTGTTTCATTCTCAATCATTTATGTAGCCTCCACAGGGTAACCTTTCATCGTGGCGCTCCTGCCAGGATCTCGGATTCATGGCACCTTCTGTGACCATCAGATAGCGTTGCCTAACGTAGTCATTCATTTTGACTTTCCTTGCGCAGAATTTTGAATTGATGGCACCTTCTGTGACAGCCAGAACGCGTTGCCTAGAGTAGTCAATCAATTTGATGTCCCTTGGGCAAAATTTTAAGTTGATGCCACCTTCTGTGGCGGTCAGGTAGTAGATAGTATTTCCTAGTGAAGCTTCTGTTTCCCATGTTTAATGTGGTCCACTGGTTGAATAGATTCACGTTGCTGGCGCCTAGACATATTACAAATATTTAATTATTGTATGTGTGTATTTTCATGTTGTCGTTGTGACTTCTGTGTCACTTGATTGTTTATTTCTGACGGCGAACGTCGTTGTGCTGATTTGCTAGGATTGATTGAGATTTTCGTTTGTGAACGTAGACAGGTGTGCTGTTATTTGAATTCGTTGTCAGGAACTAAGAATCAGTTGCTCACGGGAGCGTAATTTAGAGTAGCCTCTGTGTGGCATAGGAAGGTGTAGTGTTTAAACCCGATTGAGTCAGAATCAGAGCGCATGCTTACAAGGAGCAAGGCACGTTTGCTACAGAGTAGCGGAAGTAATTGTGTTTTGTTAACCATGGATCCACGTCAGATTATTAGCGGTGACCAGGCAGATATTACACGGGATTCTCCGGTAAATGCGGTTGCGGACCGGGCAGAAATGTCAAACGTGGAACCTGCAGAGTACGACGACATGTCTCGGTCAGGTGACGAAAGTGAACGAGGGACCGTGGCAGAACGAAATGAAGCGCTGGTACGAGACCGCACCATCAGTGAAACGGGCAGACCAGAATCACTAACCAAACGTTACAAAATGATGGGATCACGTTCGTCTAGACCGGAAGGTGTTAGCGGTGGATCTCAGTCAGAGGCTCTCACGCAATTCATGCAAGAGGCTGATAGGAAGAGACAAGAGGCAGAGAAAAAGAGACGGGAGGAAGAGGAGAAAAGACACAAATTAGTCATAAGAACGGTCACAGACGGTATAGATGGAGTCAATAAAAAGATCGCAGGAATCCAAGAAGAGCCAGAGTGTGTCAAGAAAAAGACAGTAGAAACGAGTGAGATCGCGGACCAGGCGAAGCGCGATGCCAAAGCAGCGCAATTGGTAGCGCAAGTAGCACGAAAGGACGCATCAGTGGCCAAAGAACAAGTTAAACCGGCAAGAACTGAGGTGTGTAAGATGAAAAAGGCACTTACAACTCTCCAAAACCAAGGCAAAAAAAAAAAAATGCTTCAAGAAACGCAGGAAAAAATTAGTGAGGCTGCGAAGCGAATCGAACAGATAGAAATCAAACAGGCCAAAGTCTCTGAAGTTAGTGTCAGCAGACCCGAGTCGCCGCGCAACAAAACAAGTTGGCTAAGGACGTTCGGCAGGTACATGAGCGCGTCGCGCAATTGCAAACACAAACTCGTCCGGTAGAGCGCCATCGAGAGCATCACAGAAGTGAACAAAATGTTTTGCGACTCTCCGAACCACCGTATGAGGACACACCCCCTGCACATGGGCGAATGCAGCAGGAATATGCTCCTACCGCGGCAAAGCACGCAAGAGAACACGCTCCGTCGGTAACACGCAACTTGTTAGAGACCGAGCCTGAAAACAATAGTACACGTCTACGGAGGCTAGAAACGTTATTACGTGAATCTGACAACACGAGGGGATACCATAACAGTGTACGAGGATCGTTGGGACACGGACATATGTGAGACGCCCTGCTAAACCCGCAGGGCAGGTCAGGTAATTTAAGTTGTGGAAAGGGACCAAACCAAGCGGCTGGCAGTTACGCTCGAACATACAACCTTTTATTTGATCAAACATTACAAGAGCCAAAAACTTAAAAAAAACACAGCTTTAGTTTTGGAACTTAACTAGCGGCTGAATGCGCCTTACAATCTCATGCCTTAAGGGCAAGACCACTTTAATTTAAAAACGGCTGAATGCCAATAACTTAAAGCTCAAGCAAAATCAAAAATTTAAGAGGCAAAGCCTTATCTTAAAACAGTTCTTTAATTAGACTGAAGGCCCAAAGAATCTGACACTTTAAGAGCAAACAAATTCAAAACCGGCTGAAGGCCCAACTTTTAAGACTGAATAACATAAATTTTAAAATGCCAAAGGCTTTACGTATAACAGTTCTTAAAATAGGCTGAAGGCCCAAAGCATCTGACGCCTTATGGGTAAAATAACCTTAATCTAAAAAACGGCTAGAAACCATACAAGTACAAGCAACAAGAACAAACATGAAAAGGCAGTACACCCAAGGGCGCTCAGAACTTCCGAGGGTCGGCCTGGAATTCAAACACTAACGCTGGCTTAGGTGACACAGGCAGTCGTCCGCAGCTCGTGGTCGTGCGGTAGCGTTCTCGCTTCCCACGCCCGGGTTCCCGGGTTCGATTCCAGGCGGGGTCAGGGATTTTCTCTGCCTCGTGATGACTGGGTGTTGTTTGATGTCCTTAGGTTAGTTAGGTTTAAGTAGTTCTAAGTTCTAGGGGACTGATGACCATAGATGTCAAGTCCCATAGTGCTCAGAGCCAGGCAGTCGGCCCAACCATTGTCGATCCGACGACAACCCAACCGACAGACAGTCAGTGGACCCACCGACAAGATAACCTCCGCTTTATCCGACCAGCACACAACAGGGAGTTCAATGGAACAACGTAAAATGTATTGGCGCCCACAACCAATTATACATTGAGCTGTGAAACTACTCACCGTACTGGACAGCGACAACATGATGAGGAAAATACACTTCCTGAATTTACGTCAACGGCCAGGGCAGGTAACTGGAACGTTAACGACCACAAGGCAGGAGATTCCGCTGGTGCACTTCAATTTAAACAACCAAGTACAGTTAAACTCCACCGGAGGGTGACTAAAATTTGCCAACTTGGAAACACACGATGTTGCTCGTGGGAATATCCCAACAGTCGACAACGAACTCCAAACGACACAATGTGAACAGTCGTGACCTGCTGGTAGAATAAATCAAAACTCATCTTTCATGTACAGAGTCGGTGAGCCACGAACCTCGTAGCAATGGGAACAGCACCACACTCTCCGATACCGCATAGAGGTCGCCAGCGCCCGGCCAAACTACACACCATGGAGATTTCCTCGCTGCTCCACGCTACCGACTAACTTCCCGCACACAGCCCAGCCGGAAACTATAAGCACCAGGCCAAAGATAGCCCAAGGTGCGAATATCGATACACACTGCTGCTGCCAACCGCGGAAAGGGAGGATAACAGCATAATCGCGATAACCGCGGGAGACTAAGCACAGTATAGCAACAAAGGCTTAATCCAACGCATAGCATGAGCCAGCCACGGCTCAATATGGAATCACTTGCTGCAGACGAGAGGGAAAATTCGGACGGTGGATGCGTCGAACCTTTCGACCACAAACTTTTCTTGACCAGCCAGAATCTTGAAGTCTACAAGGAGGCAAACAACGCATTCCATCCAAAGACCTGGATGTCACAGTACGTTCAAGTGCTACCAGAATCTTGGCCACTGAAGAACAAGCTCCAGTTTATCTGTGGTTTCTTAGAGGGGTAGATTGCAGAACATATGCGCGGAGTTGCGGAGAGATGTAGCTCCTACCAAGAATTTAAGGACGCATTCCTTAGCACATACTGGAAGCAAGACACACAGGAAAGAATAAAACAGGAGATCATGTTAAGGAAAGACTTAGAAGCGTCAAGATCTCGCAGTCCTGTCAAATTATTCGAATTCCTGGTGAAGAAGAACCGATTCTTGTATCAACCGTACACTCCCAAGGAAATTATAAGACACTGCTACACTAAGTTACCTTTATGTTACCAGCAACTGCTCATCCGTAGATGCAGCGATTCAGTCGAAGCTTTCAAGAGTGCGCTGTGCGAAGTTGAGTACGTGAATGAAATTCACAACTCGCGGGAAAGAAGTAGAGATAATGACCGTAACTGCCCGGATTCGCCAGAGAGGAACGACGATGGACGAAATGGAGGAGAACATCGACCGAATCGAAACCAAAATTCAGACTTCAGTGGGAATGACCAGCCTTCATGGGAAAACAGAAGAAGACGAGGGAATTATAATCATAACGACAACAACTGCCGACGAAACGGAAACTGGAGACAGCAACGGAACTCGAACCAGGACCAACAGAATTCTAGGACATACAACGACCAATATCAATGAAATGACCAACGTAGAGAATTTGTGGAATTGAGGCCACCTAACCCATCACAGGGGTCACGCAGAGAAAATTCAACCAGGAATTGATACACAGACGCTGCGGACTTAGCTCAAAACAATGCCGCAGAAACTATCGGAACGAGCGATATTGACCTGTTAGAGTACGATGATACAAGAGAACTGCCGCAGGAAGAGGAGGTGTAGTGTGTAAATAGTTTCCATGGATGAACTGTTTAACGTAATTTAATGTTGATACTGTGTTGCTTAGCGTAATTTTCCATTAGTTATATTTCAGTGTTATTTTGTTTGTTTGTCACTCCAAGCAATTGAATACTGCTGTTATTTCTTTGGACCTCACAATTGTCGTCCGATTTCCGCAACTGAGCAACGTACTCTGTCATAACATTCTCGTAGAGAGCCTTCACAGTTGTCACCATGGTCGATGAAATTGTTCCTGTTTACTTTTCGTGGTTTCTTGTACGCCGCCAAAGGGACGAATGTACGTCACTTCATGTTTTTCGTGGTGTCAAGACGGTAAATCGTGCCATAGAGCATGTGCGTCTCGATTTTCGGATGTGTTTTGTATGGTGTTATAGGTCCACGCTTTGGGCGCGTGACGACGCTAAGACTCGGTGGGATATGACTCATCGTCTGTCATGCGATGTAGCCTGTCTTGTGGTGGTATTTTGCCAGCGCGATGTGAGCGCCGTCAGCGAAATATTGTGTATGGGGAATTAGAACGGACAAGTGCAGGTCATGGTAGAGAGGCGAACCCCAGACCCGAAAATAGAAAGGAGAAACGAAATCATGTTCCATGGATGACACTTAAATCAGGGCAGCGATCCTGACAGAGGGTACAGGAGGCATCTTTGTACTATGTAAAATTACGTGTACACAATCACAAAATGCCACTTAAAAGATTTTAGGCAAATCACCAACACCTGAGTGAGTAGGCGCACTTCCTGACCACTTCAACATCAGCAGACAACACCGGCGGACATCGTAAAATAAAAGGGGTGTACAAGGAATCAAATACATGCAAATTAGTTTCGGTAGTATTAGCAAAGGCATAGGGTAGTACATTAAGTTAGTGCGATGGTTGGATCTTTAATAGTGGCAACTATTTATTTATAGCTCGTACAAAATAGATACGTGTTTCAAAGTTTTACTGACCTTCAAAGTGGTCACCAGCATTGTGTATAGCCCATTGCCAGCGATGTGGAAGTCGTAGGATACCATTAGCAGTACCAGTTGTGTTGACAGTTCGAGCGGCGCGGCCTATTTCCCGAAGAATTTGTAGCAGTTCTGAAGCGAATGGCGTAAAGTGTTTCCTTCAGTTTAGAAATCGAGTTGAACTTACGAGGGCTTAAGTCAGGGGAGTGCAGTAGGTGGTATAGCACTAAGCAGTGTTAAGTATCCTTGTCTATTGTACGGTACTCTTAAACCACCTGTTAGTTGTTTATGGTATTGAATCAATGACTTGTTTATCATAATTTATATCTGCCATTCTATGCTCAGGCTATGACATTTTCGCTATGGTATTTGTTTTTAAGCAAGCTGGGTTCCAATTCTCTATCTCCCACCATATTCATTACCCAATGTTTCTTTCTTTGTAGTAACTGAGACAAAGAAGACAAAGCTTTTTAACATAGATCACCATTTCCTAGCACTGTCTTGCTTTTATTTTCCCTCCTACAATTTGTGTGCTGTTATTGTGTAGGGATAAACTTCTGAGAAAATACAGGATAAAAGTGAACTAGAATAGAATACAAAACAACAATTCTTGTCACTTAAAGTAAGCTATGAAGCAAGCATTATTTCGATGTATGGCGGCCGATGTAAGACAAGGCCTGGAAGTATTTACTAAACGCTTCGAAGGATATTGCGAGCTCCAAGAAATAATTCTATTTCCAGATGTAACGGACCATGTGCTGTTCTTTAAGTTATTAGTGAGGCCTACGTTTTTACCGGTAATGAATGTCAGTGCCACTTGTACAGAAAGATAGTTCCTCGTATATATTATGTAATATCATACTGTGATATTGTTAGCCGGCCGCGGTGGCCGAGCGGTTCTAAGCGCTTCAGTCCGGAACCACGCGACTGCTACGGTCGCAGGTTCGAATCCTGCCTCGGGCATGGATGTGTGTGATGTCCTTAGGTTCGTTAAGTTTAAGTAGTTCTAAGTTCTAGGGGACTGATGGCCAGATGTTAAGTCCCATAGTGCTCAGAGTCATTTGAACCATTTGATATTGTTACAAAATGAGTGACAGTGAACATAAACGGGAGAGGAAGAAAGAATAAGGACAAGGTTCCTTGTTTTCTGCTCGAAAATAGATGGGTACTTCAGAAAAAGCATACAGAACTAAAACAAATAAACTAGCAGAGGTTAACGAACCTCCTTTGGCCGACGTAACTTAGTCTTTATGTTATAAGAATTAGTACTAGTATTATTTCTTGTTATTAATGTAGGTTTTTAAAATACTGCAGTACTTTTGAAGTTAGATGTGCAGAGTCTGCCATTAAATTATACAGCTGTACTGTGAAAGAGATTAAGTGACTTAAACATAGTGAGCACTAATTAAAACCTTTATACTTTCAAGAAAATTTCAAATTTAGGAACAAATGTATCAAATTATTGCATGAGTATAGAATGAAACTGTTCTTGTTCGTCTACAAGGTAAGTGAGTCTTCAGAACAGAACACGTATCTTATGGGCCTCATTCTTCCACATACCATCAAAAGGAGACGCAAGTGTGTTGACCCTAATACTAGCCACAGGGAAACATCTGTGTTGTTCAGTCTTCCAAAAGTGCGTACACGAACGTTTTTGGTGACCCTTTCACTGACAAAAAGTAATACTGAGACTTTTGTTACTCACAAAACCCGGGCAAAGCGGTTTATTCCGAGCTTCAAGATAACAAAGGACACAAGGACAAAATAAAAAGATAATCTAAGCATAATTGATCATGTTAACTCTCTTCCCCGACAAGAAAGTCATTACTGTAGGGTAAAGACAGGGAAAGAATACTTCAAGCCAAGACTTGGATACACTAAGAATGCATAAAGCATTCAATGACAAACATGGGGAGAAGATGATTTCACACAATTTTTATTAGGAAAATTTTGGTAATGAATTAGCCAATCTCTCATTCCGTCACCCAAGACTTGACATGTAATACGCACGATTTGTGTGTAGAAATGATCCTGGAACCAAAACATCAAAGAGAGACCTCGAGATCCACCAAAGAGAGGCTGAGAAAGCAAGGAAAGAAATGACTGACGATCACAAAACGTCACAAATGCCTACAAGCGACACATCCACTTTGATCATGGACTTACATGTCTTATGATACCTACATTTTCTGCAGTCATATCGAAGACGATAATAGTGTTTACCTGCTTGTTCGGCAGGAAGGAATAACTGGAGGAGGTGGTAGTGACATCGTCCCAGCTTTAATGCAAAATCGCATCAAAGCAATTTGGGATATGGGATTTGTCGACGAAGTTGACCAAAGGTGCCTTGTACCGTTGTGGCCGAGCGGTTCTAGGCGCTTCAGTCCGGAACCACGCGGCTGCTACGGTAGCAGGTTTGAATCCTGCCTCGGGCATGGATGTGTGTGATGTCCTTCGGTTAGTTAGGTTTAAGTAGTTCTAAGTCTAGGGGACTGATGACAGCATTAGATTTCAGCACACTCTCTTTAAACTGTGAGCGAGATTTTGCCCGAATCTAAAAACGCAACTTGTAACTCTAATATACCATTAGATTTAATCAAAGTGATTGTTCCCTCAGGAACTGACCGTCCATAAACTGCGACTGATCTGAGTTCTATGACTTTAATACTGCTTCTAAAGAATCTCTGGCAACAGGTACACTTCAGATCTAGAAAGATTAGTGGATCGGAATAACTGAGGACAAATCTGGAGTAGTGATGACTCGTACAACCTTTAACGATTTTGAACAGTAAACTACGAGTGGCATTTTCGGGAAGAAAGTGAATTTGAACAATGTTGTCTCCTTTTTTGCAGCCTCTTAATTGCACCAGCAGGCTTTCAACGGAGAAGAAGGAAGACTTGCAGGATATGATGCCATACGTAGAGGAACAAAATAAATCCTTCCATTAAAACATCGTATGAAATGTTTCATATATTAGGTTTTAAACCGGCAGAATTATAGTACACATAAAGGTCTATCTTGAACTAATTTAGTATGTTTAATAGTTTAAGAACATTTATTCTGGATTAAATAAGAAGAAATTATTAGTTTTGTATGAAACAGTTGAAAATAATTTATTCCCATAGGTATGTTGGTGAGTTCTTTCCACTGACAATATTTACTACAATATAGTTCACATAGCCCGTTTTTTCTTTGAGTCTTGTGACGCAAAGCCACATTTCGTACTATTTGATTTATAACAATATTTTTCGACGCTGTGGTTCAGTGCAAGGTAGAAACAAAATGTTTACAAACTCACTATGATACTAAGAAATGCCCGGGAAAGGCAAAGTTCGAGTCTCGGTCTGGCACACAATTTTAATCTGCCAGGATGCATCATATCACCACACACCCCGCTGCACAGTGAAAATTTCATTCCACTAAGACATGCGTTTCCTAAAAGAACACGTTTCCCTCTAAAACTAATTTTTGTTGCTCAGCCCTTTATATATTTAAACTCTTCAGTTTCTTGTACGTTCAAAAATTAAAATTTTAAATTTACATGCTTTTTGATGAAGATAGGAAGCCGTCAACTTGTATCCTGACATTCCTAGGAAGAGCGAACATGGAAGTGCTAAATACAATCGCAGTGCAGCAGGGAGCAGTCATCTCATTATCACTCCTTCGACGCGAATTCGGATTTGACTGTAATCTTATCACTTTACGCAGACTTTTTACATGATGAAAGGTTATAAACTAAAACAATTCGCCTAGAAATCCATACACAAGGCCCACATCTTTCCATTCCATAAAATGCCGTGTGGCACTCATAATGTTTTGAATATTCTTCGCATAATTTCAATGGACAAGTGAAGAACGAAAAAAGTACTGTAACTGCAAACGTAAAAGCCCTGACCAGTGCACACGAGAAATATTTCCGATTTCGATTGTGTACTGTGAGCCGACAGTAGATAAAAGAGGGAGCGATATCGTTTATGCTGTTTTGTAAAGCAATACAGTAATAGGCAAAGCAATAGGATTGCTTATTGATGTCTGTAACAGAATTTTACGAGAGAGAATTCCATTACCCGAACAAAGGCAGTAATATTCCTGGCCAGCTTGAGAACAGTGCGTAGAAGAAAGCAATAAAGGACTTGGGTACGGCACGGCGTTCGCCGCCGCTTTCCTTTGTCGGGTGCTGCTGCAACGAATTCAAGGAACAAAGATGTACGAACAAACTCAACTGAAATAACAGAATAAATGAGCATTACAACCGAATGTCTGCTTTACTCGTTTTCACTTCATTGTTGCAGAACAAACGATATTTTCCATGCCAAGATCTTGAAATGAAATTCTCTCACTTCTCACGAAAGAATGAAAGAAAAAGAAAGAGATACGTGTGTCCATCGCAAAATTTCAGAAGCATACGAAACAATGAATGTACTGTAAATGTTTTTTATTCTTAATCATTTTTTGGTGCAAAGGACATTTGTCTCCATAAGCTTTCAATTCTCAATAATTAGGGCAAATATGCTTAACTCTCGATAACTTTTTGGTATTCAGTAATCAGTACAAGGCTATTTAATTCTCAATAATATTTTATAAAGGCGTCCAGTGACAAATCTCGATAAGTCAACCTACGCGACCCCAAATCTGTTAATCTGACACGGGAGTCGAGGGGAACTGACAATAAATCGCATAAGTACGAAGTGATCGTCGAGAAACGAGTTAGCAAAGGATAGAACTGCCGAAGGCAAGACGTAGATTTGTGGAAGATACTACTAGTACCAGTTGTGGAATTTCGAAAGAAACTTTTAGTGACTTGCGAGATATATTAGAAGGAAACTCTAAGATATTAAAGTTGTGAACCAATATGACTCCAGCTGCATCTGACCATATTGTGGCTGTTGGTGGCAGAAATGCTACGGCCTCAATCTGTGGCAGCGCCTGCGACCTTACTTGTATGCGTCATTGAAGTCGAAGAGCTGCGGGATGGTTGGTTGGTTTGGGAGATTGAAGGGACGAGACTGAAGAGCTGCGGGGCAGCACGGCGAGCCGACAAGGGCAAGTCTCTGACGAAGTGTCTTACTGAAGTCTCTGATGAAATCTGAATTACAACGCGACAAGGAAACCTCGCTTTACCGCGTTTTTCGTTACGAGTTAGCCCTGGATGGCTGGATTCTATTTCTTGCGAGCTCTCACCACTAAAAATACGTCTCTGAGAGTACAGGTCCCCTTATCAGTAATGTGTTCAGCTTTGTTAACCAGAGAATTTTTTCCTATCAGTTTCCTTGTAAAATGTCGTCCCTCGCTCTTTCGTCAGCCAATAACGGAGCTCCTTTTCAGCACTGCGCTCGCAGTGTCTCTGGGAAAAAGTTCCTGTGAACCAATACCCGTGCTCCTTACATTCTTAAACAGTTTTTCTGTATGATCTGCGCACTGAGTGGCATGTCACTGGTTCAAAGACGCGGAGCTTCTTTTCCTCTGTCCAGCAATATCCCAAACGTCGTTTCTACACTCACACTCATAAATTATGGATAATGCTGATACATGGTAAACAACGCTCTGGTGGGCGGTTTGCGGGTTTACATCACCTCGGGGTATGACCATGCGGTGCATTTGACCTGTGTTCGTTGCAGCAGTCCACATACGCAGAGGTGTCTTGGTGCATGTCAGAGTACGGTGCAGCAAGTAAGTGTGCAGACGTTTTCAGACGTGCTAATGGTGACTGTGTGTTGAAAATGGCCCAGAGAACACATATTGATGACGTTATGAGGGGTAGAATACTAGGGCAACTGGAGGGTGGTCAAACACAGCAGGTCGTAGCACGGGCCTTCCGTGTGCCACAAAGTGTGATCTCAAATTGTGGCAACGATTCCAGCAGACAGGAAACGTGTCCAGGCGCTACAGTACGGGACGTCCACAGTGTACAACACCACAAGAAGACCGATATCTCACCATCAGTGCCCGCAGACGGCCACAGAATACTGCAGGTAGCCTTGTTCGTGATCTTACTGCAGCCACTGGAACAGTTGTCTCCAGACACACAGTCTGCAGACGACTGAACAGACATAATTTGAAACTTCCTGGCAGATTTAAACTGTGTGCCGGACCGAGACTCGAACTCGGGACCTTTGCCTTTCGTGGGCAAGTGCTCTACCAACTGAGCTACCCAAGCACGACTCACGCCCCGCCCTCACAGCTGTACTTCTACCAGTACCTCGTCTCCTACCTTCCAAACTTTACAGAAGCTCTCCTGCGAACCTTGCAGAACTAGCACTCCTGAAAGAAAGGATACTGCGGAGACATGGCTTAACCACAGCCTGGGGAATGTTTCCAGAATGAGATTTTCACTCTGCAGCGAAGTGTGCGCTGATATGAAACTTCCTGGGAGATTAAAACTGTATGCCGGATCGAGACTCGAACTCGGGACCTTTGCCTTTCGCGGGCAAGTGCTCTACCAACTGCTCCAGACATGGTTTATACGCCCGGAGACCTGCAAGGTGCATTCCACTGACCCCTGGTCACAGGAGAGCTCGTAGTGTCAAGATCACAGTACATGGTCATTGGAACAGTGGTCCCAGGTTATGTTCACAGACGAGTCCCGTTATAGTCCGAACAATGATTTTCGCCGGGTTTTCATCTGGCTTGAAGCAGGAATCAGATACCAACCCCTTAATGTCCAGTCATGGACAGTGCGGCTGTTCCCGGCGGAGGTTCGAGACCTACCTCATGCATGGGTGTGTGTGTTTGTCCTTAGGATAATTTAAGTTAAGTAGTGTGTAAGCTTAGGAACTGATGACCTTAGCAGTTAAGTCCCATAAGATTTCACACACCTTAATGTCCTTGAAAGGAACCTCTATGGAGGTCATGGTTTGACGGTGTGGGGTGGGATTATGATTGATGCACGTACACTGCTGCATGTCTTTGACAGAGGAACTGTAACAGGTCAGGTGTATCGGGACGTCATTTTGCACCACTATGTCCGCCTTTTCAGGGGTGGATGATAACGCACGGCGCCACCAAGCTGCCATCGTGGAAGAGTACCTTGAAACACAAGATATCACGCGAATGGAGTGGCCTGCCTGTTCTCCAGACCTATACCTCATCGAACACGTCTGGGAAGCTCTCGGTCTACGTATCACTCCACGTCTTCACACCGCTAGAACACTTCAGGAGCTCCGACTGGCACTGGTGCAAGAATGAGAAGCTACACCCCTGCATCTGCTCGACCACCTGATCCACAGTATGCCAACCCGTTGTGCGGCCTGTGTACGTGTGCATGGTGATCATATCCCATATTGATGTTGGGGTACATGAGCAGTAAACAGTGGCGTTTTGTAGCACATGTGTTTTGGGACGGTTTTCTCAACTTATCACCAATACCGTCGACTTACAGATCTGTGTCGTGTGTGTTCCCTATGTGCCTGTGCTATTAGCGCCAGTTTGTGTAGTGCCACATTCTGTGGCACCACATTCTGCAATTATCCTTAATTTATGAGCATGAGTGTACATTCAGCAGATAATATTGCCTTCAGCTAAGGTTCCTCCTCACTCCATCTTACAAAACGCTTTCTCAAGCGGTGACTCTAGGAACATCTTTCTGTTGCACCATGCCCACAGCGACAATGCATGGCGCTAGAGATGGCCCTGCCAGCCCTTGACCACAGTGTGACCACCAACCCTCGTCGGACTTTCTCCGGAGGAACGTAACGGGCCATCTGGTCGTCCTGGCGTTTAAATGACTGGGCGTGTAGACCAGTTTGCTTCCAAAGCATTTTCCTACTCACCGAAAGCATGCATATCCAATTTTACACAACGGCTAGTAATAATCACTCGCACATTTAAGATCTATTGGATGCACAAGTCGGGGCGGTCTCTAAACTGAATGTGGTGAATTCGCGTATGTTGTGGGTCCGTTCCGAAAAACAGTCCAGTAACAGCTTCCATAGTAGGTGAGTGATCGAGAGCAGAAAACTTCTATACCTCAGTTAAGATGGAAAGGTCACAAAAAAAAAAAAAAATCTAGAGCGCCACCATCACTTTAGTCCCTGAAGTTAAACAATTATATCAAATCTCAATTTCGTCCAGGTTTAAATAGTTAATTGATTTATGCGTACGGAAAAGGAACTGGAAATGGAATATGTCGAAGTCAAAAACTGAATGTTGTACCGGAGTCCTGATTTTCACGGTACACTAGTGAAATCGTCGTACGGGAAAATCCCCACTTCATCTCTACCTCGGGGACGCTGTGTCCCATCGCTCGTGCGACAACTGTAACACCACGATCAAACTCACTTAAATCCCGATAATATGCCATTGTAGCAACAGTAACCGATCTAATAACTGCGTCAGACACTTGTTGTCTTATATAGACGTTGCCTGTTTACATATCTCTGTATTTGAATATACATGCCTATACTAGTTTGTCTGGCACTTCAGTGTAGTTGAGTATTCCTTCGTGGCTTCAGTATGGGAAGTAGTTTCTACTGATATTAGTCAGTTATCGGTAGCCTTTCTTTTGTTGATGTTCATCTTAAAACATATTTTCCAGCCACTGTGCATTCCGCTCAACAGATCTTCCTCGAACGTCACATTCAAAGCATGAAGCTTTTATTTCATCTCACTGAGCATTAATTCCATTTCCGAACTGGTCCAGTACAGACTCAATGACATGTGGTCAATCCAGTCTCACTCCCTTGTTAGCTATTACACCCATGTCCATCGACGATTAGAACTGTAGTATAATTTCTGGAACAACTGTAGATAACCTTTCGCTCTCTATATTTTACTCAGCATTTGAAAGAATTTATTCAAGTCAACATTGTCAAAAGAGTTTCTGGTCAATATCTTTCTAAATGTTTCTACAAATGTGGGGCTGGCTTTCTGCAGCTTAGCGTCCTACAAGGGGACCTCACGGACTTCTCTGCCCTTTCGAGTTTTCTTCATACTTTCAGGATTTGAAAGTGCTCGGACATCAGTTTCCTAAAGCATTACGACGTACTTCTAAGGAATCTCGGAAAATTCGGCTCTGAAGATCAGAAGATTTCGGAGCACTGTCAAACGATTTTGTGGGTAGCTCTGCGATTGGCATAATTGGATTGTAATCATAAAAGACCTGGTTCAAATCTCTCTACTAACATCATTTTTACAGTTGTCTTTTTATTAACAACTAGCTCTACCCGGTCTTGCTTTGCTGTGGCTCAGTCCGCTTACATAAAAAGAAAGAGAAGAGAAAGCACACGTTTCTAATACGCATGGAAATTGGAAATATGTCTTAATCACTCTTTCTCCCCTGTCTCCATCCATCTCCCCCTCCCCTTTATTTGTCCATCTCCTCCTCCTTCCTCTGCTCTCTGTCCATCATCTCCTCCTTATCTCTCTTCATCTCTTTCTGCCCACTCTCTCTCACCTCTCTCTGTCCATCACTTCCTCCCCCTTTCTCTATCCATCTTCACCTCCTCTTCTCTCTTTTCATCTCCTCCTGCCCTTTCTCTCTGTCAATCTCCTCCTTTCCGTTTTCTATGTCCATTTATTCCTACCCCTCCGTACTCTTTCTCCCTCTCTCTGAACTTGGTCCTTGTTTATTGTTATTGCAAATTCAAATTCTGTATGTATTCTAATCATAAACCAATAAGCCACAAACGCAACTTTCCTGTTTGCTAACGACGTTTCACTATTGTATTTTTTATAAAGTTTTCCTGTTATTAAATTTATGTATTACATATACTTAAAAAACAGTTAAATAAGACACGCATGTATACCAAAGGGAACGTTTATGTCAAAATTTGAAAGCAGTCGGTCAATAACCTTAGTAGATTAATTATTTTGAATAAACCAACATTTACATTTTAATAATGTTTCCCGTTTTATTACTTACATATTACATAAACATTAGATGGCGTTCCAGTAGGTATATAAAAACACTTGAGTATTCGAATGCAAAGTTGTGTCAAAACTTCAAAGTAATCCACGAAGAACTTTCGGAGATACGAGATTTTGAACAAACGCACATCTACGATTGTATTTATATGGAAAATGTAGATGTTCCTCATTGCTAATCTCCGGAAGTTCCTAAATCATTGGTTTGTAATTTTGGCATAACATTCCACTAGTATACTCGCGTGTTTTTATTTACCTGTTTTTAAATACATCTAATACATAAATTAATATAAATTTAATAATAGGGAACGTCGTTACGAAAAATCTGAAAAAGTTATATGTGCATATATTATGCATCATATATTAACGAATTAGGTACCTGAAAACATGCCCCTATCAGAATTCAACATTGTGTCAAAATTCAAAGGCAATCGGTCAACAATTTTCGGAGGTTAACGATTTTGAACAGACCAACATTTACATTTTTATAACATATCCCCTTTTATTAAATATATACCAGATGGCGTTCTAGTAAGTATATAAAAACGCGTGAGTATTCGAATGCAACGTTGTGTCAAAATTTCAAAGCAATCCATAAAGAACTTTTGAAGATTTGAGATTTTGAACAAACGAACATCTACGTTTGTACTTATATAGAAACTAATCGCATATATTCGTAGGTTTTTGAACCAATGCTTTGAAATTTTAGCTGCAGAATGAAAGGAAAGCCTTACAAGTCTGTGGTGAGGCCTGCGATGCTGTATAGTGCAGAAACTTGGTCAATTACAAAAGCCCGAGAGAAAAAGATGGAAGTGGGAGAAATGAGAATGTTAAGGTGGATGAGTGGGGTGACACGAAAGGATAGACTAAGGAGTGAGTAAAGCAGGGGAATAGTGAAAGTGGGGCCCTTAGGGAAGAAGATCCAAGAAAGTAGGCTAAGATGGTACGGACCTGTGCAGAGAAGAGGGGAGTACTGCGTGGGGAGAAGAGTTGAAGACCTAGGATCATGGAGAAGAGGAAGACCGAAACTGAGATGGAATGACAAGGTAGCAGGGGACCTACGGGAGAAAGGATGGCTCTGAGAAGAAGCACTGGATAGGCATTTATGGAAGAGAATGATCCCGTAAAGCAACGCCGATCCCACATGACGTGGGAAAAGGCTGAGATGATGATGATGATGATGATGATGATGATCCATTGGAATACGTGTGTGTTTTTATTTACCTGTCTCTTTAATATACGTAATATATAATTTTTTATAAATTATTAACAAAGAAACGTTGTTCCAAAAAGTCTCTCTCCCTAAAGAAATAGACATTATGTCAAAATTTCAAAGCAATCGGTCAATCAAGAACTTTCGGAGACACACGATTCTGAACAAACGAGCATTTACATTTTTATTTATGTAGACTCGAAATGGTAATTAACGTTTTTTAAATGGCAATGTTCTATTAAAATTAAAACGTTATTATTTTTAATTACTAGTTGAATGAAAATAAATTAAAATTTGATACTGAAATGCCAAATATCTTTTTGTTAAATGAAAAAAGTAGCACAATAATACTGTTCGATCAGAGAAATAAAAAAGAATTAGCGTTTCTGTTTGATATTACGGAGTTTTGTACAAAGTTTTAGTTTATCATGAATGTTCACATTTTCATTCAAATAGCAATTAAAAATAAAAGACGCCATTTTATTAATGAATTGTGATTCATTGTTTGTTAATTACCATTTCCATTTGTTAATAAACACGATATCCAAGAAAATAATAAAAGTATGCTACCATTAAGACTAGAAGCAGTGCATTTGTGATTACAATCCGATTTAGTTACACGCTTAGCTATCCACGAATTCCTCAATAAAGTATAAAAGTTTTGCACTTAACAGTGCACAGAAATCTAATCTTCAAAGCCGATTTTTGCGAGTCTCTTTGAGAACTGCGTGGTACTAAAACAGTTTTAGGAAACTCATATCTGGGCACTGATCTTAAAATCCTATACGTATTAGGAAATTCAAATAGGGTAGACCTGTCCAAAGGTCTACTCGTGAGATCAGTCATAGGGGCAGTATTGCCTGACGTGCTCCTACATTTCTGCGAAACCAAAACTGATGTTCCCTCAAGTCAGCACCTACCAACTGTTCCATTCTTCTCTCGATAACTTTTATTAGTATTTCTAAATCAGTACTTATTAAAATGGTGGTTCTGTTACACCCACACCTTTCATTACATGCCTTCTTTGATACCACCACCACCACCACCACCACCATCACCATCACCATCACTACCACCACCACTACCACCATTACTAGTACTACTACGTTTTTCTTTATGTCTAAGGGTTTTCCGATTATGTCATACCAGATGGAATAGTTTCACCACAGTAGATTGTCCCATGTTTTAAACATATCTTAAGAGTGGCTAGTTTCGACTTAGATTTTTCAGCACTCTGTAAAATTCTTCTCACAGTAACGTATCTCCCACTTTACCTTCACCAGCGTCCTCTTCCCTTTCTATGATATTGTCTTCAAGTTTATTTCCGATATATGCAAGTGAAAATAAAAAGGGCCACAAAAGACAGTACCAAAAGTGATGTTTTGAAGCAATAAAACTTAACACCTATAGTAAAACCAGTACATACTTTTAGTAGTTGCGTAGATATCGTATGTGGCCGATTTATTCTATTTTATTCCATAGTCACAAAGCGACTCGATTAGCAGTGGTTAAACACTATTAATGACAAAAACTTTACATACTGATGACGAGTCACCTCTTACTTAGATTATCATGGTATATGGTAAATAACCTTTTCTATGGTCACTCGATACCGTTTATATTCCTCATACTCTTTACAATTAGCTGGTCCATTCCGTCTTGGAGGCTAGGCTATTAGAATTATTTATGATTGTAATTATTTGGGACACTTCGAGTGTATAATTATTGGGTCGTTCGTAGCGGGACGAACATGATTTTTCGACTTAGAGTGTCTGATTTCCCTGTAATTATGTAATTTATATCGGGTTGTTGCATAAGCTCTTAGCGTTTTTCAATAAGTTTAATAAACACAACAGACGCACATACTAGAGACTTTACTCATCAATAATATATTCTTCTTCATTATTTACAGCAGTGTGCCAACGCAAATCACGTGGTTTTGAGGCGAAGAACTTTTCCAGCCATGTTCGGAGCATTTTTCCAAGTTCCTTGAAGGTTGTTCGATAGAGGGCGGGAAGGGTACAAATCTGAAGGGGCAAGAATATGTAAATAAGACAGGTGCGGAATGACTACCCATACCAACTACGGTATAACGTCTTTTGTCAGTCTCGTAGAATGAAGGCGGGCGTTATCGTGGAGTAGTATCCCTTCACGCAGTCTTCCTGGTCCTTGTTCTTGGACTGCGTCTGCAAATAGCAATGGTTAGGTCCACACCTCGGGGAAGCAATTCCTAGTACATTCCTACACATTCGCTGTTCCATCAGATGAAAAACATTATCTTTCGTGGATGCGCGCAGGTCTTTGTACGGGAAGTTTCTGCTTTGTTTGGGCTCAGCCATTCCCTTCTTTTTCATATTCTAGCATAAATACACCATTTCTCGTCACCAGTAACGATACAGAATAGAATGGTCGGCGATGTTCACGAGCCAGTTAAGGACGAGCAGTCACAGATGTATATATGGTCACCCGCTGATTTTTGTGATTTTTGCTTAGAGCATGCTATACCCATACAGTAGATTTTTTAAGCTTCCCCATTGCATGCCAATGTCGCGCGATAGTGGAATGACCACAGTCCATCACATGTTCCAGTAATCGAATGCACTGGCGTGAATCATCGTGGATTAATGCGTTTAAACGATCTTCATCAAAGCGCAAAGGTATTCCGGAACGTGGAGAGTCACTAATGCCAAAACGACCTTCCTGCATTTTCTTGTCGTTCTCTTTTCAGCGGCATTATCCCCACACGTGGACCAAATGTTTCTGGCTGCCTGCGCTGCTGTCACCTCTACTGAATTCAAACAGAAGAATACGTCGGAAATGTTTCAATATCTCCACTTCACACTCCATTTTTTAACTAACAAGGACGGAAAAAGGAACAGCGAAAAGGAATATTCTCACACCGAGAATATCACGATCAACTTGTGCTTTACATCTGTACCCATAATCAGCAAGCCACTTTCATTTGCCCCCTTTCCTCTTCCAGTGGTGAATAATGCTCGGGAAAAATGACTTTAGGTAAACTTACGCGTGAGCAATTTCTCTGATTTTCCAGTCGGTGCCATTTCGTGAGACGTATGTGGGAGGAACGTCCACTCTCGGAATTCTAATAGTAGACGCCTCCGTGACAGCATGTGTCTCTTTCACTCACGCTTACTATAAGAACCTATAGTGTGGTTTTGTATCAAAAGCGTTAACACGGTTCAACCGTATCAATTTACGAGTCTACTATGTACATAAGATACACTTAACGGTAGTATTTAGGCTAGAAGTTACACCGAACAGGGATTCAATGATGAAGACAAAGAAGAATCGTACCGAGCGAGGTGGCGCAGTGGCTAGCACACTGGACTCACATTCGGGAGGACGACGGTTCTATACCGCGTCTGGCCATCCTGATTTAGGTTTTCCGTGATTTCCCTAAATCACTTCAGGCAAATGCCGGTATGGTTCCTTTGAAAGGACACGGCCGACTTCCTTCCCCGTCTTTTCCTAATCCGATTAGGCCGATGACTTCGCTGTCTGGTCTCCTTCCCCAAAAAAATTCAATCCAATCCAATCCAAAGAAGAATCACCCAAATTACTACGTAACATTTCTAAGAGATGCAGCGTTAGAATACTATAGTTTCAGAGTACATCATTTACCAATACCTCGTCCCAGACAGTTCAATAAAGTTGATTTTTTTCCTATTTCCGTGATTGATCATCTTACGTAACTATTCTTGCTAAAAGTAGGATGTCGCAGTTAATGCACTGTCGGTGATTAAACTTTGCGTCCGAATAGCCTCGCTTTTGCTCAGTGTCAACGTTTTATCTTCTGGATGTGGCAGAGTTTGTGGAAGCCTTTCTACGTTACACTGGAGTTGTAGTCGTTCAAAAATATCTAGCTGGACACGCAAATGTTTTGGTGAGGGTCGCAATTCCACTAATTCAGCAACGTCAGTAACGAAACACATTCTCTTTAAATGTTATGTCCCTCTTTTATCACTCTTCCCGTTACAACTCAACCACACGACAGCCGTTAATTGGCTGCTTCACCATGAATAGGAAATCTATCTACATGATCTAACGTGTCTTCTGATTTTCAACGGACTGTGAGGGTTGGTATTCGATTTGTTTCTGGCCATCGTTTCACACTGTGTTGAATAAAGGGGTACATGATACACCAGTGTAACCATTCTTTTATAGCATGTATCCTACGAATACCTCTCCATCTCGAGAATGAGTGGTTTGCACACTTCATGGAGCATTGCTTACAATGTGTGGGATGATGTGCTGGTGAAGATGTAGAAATACTCGGTAAGAGCTGGCTTCGAATCTCCTCGTATATAAGTCACCCTCAGTTAGTTTCACTTCGTTATCATGATTCACTATGGTTCCATCACATCCGTTTCCAACAGACCTTAGTGCTTATCTGTAATGATATCCATGAGACAAATTATGGACTTCTCTGTCCGGGAGTAGCTTTATTATCTTGCCACAGGTTTTCGTCGTAATAAAAAATGGTTCAAATGGCTCTGAGCACTAAGGGACTTAACTTCTAAGGTCGTCAGTCCCGTAGAACTTAGAACTACTTAAACCTAACTAACCTCAGGACATGAAACACATCAATGCCCGAGGCAGGATTCTAACCTGCGACCGTAGCGGTCGCGTGGTTCCAGACTGTAGCGCCTAGAACCACTCGGCCACACTGGCCGGCTTCGTCGTAATAGTATCAAGGACGACGCCGTAGCGAAAAGTCCTTATTACTGTGGAGTGGAGCTCTTCATCATATTACACACACACTACCTTTGTCCATCCTCAGAGTCGTACTGTAAATAAACGTGTCAGTGGCAGCCAAGCACAACTGAAAAATGGTTCAAATGGGTCTGAGCACTATGGAACTTAACATCTGAGGTCATCAGTCCCCTAGAACTTAGAACTACTTAAACCAAACTAACCTAAGGACATCACACACATACACGCCCGAGGCGGGATTCGAACCTGCGACCGTAGCAGTCATGCAGTTCTGGACTGAAGTGCCTAGAACCGCTCGCCCACCGCGGCCGGCGCCAAGCATAACTGAAACAGAAGTGAACGATACAGAGTGTAACTGTTTGCTATTGATTTGATGGTTTTGATACCTCTTTAAACAATGGTAATAGCAGGGTCCCATCTAATTCATTCACTTCCGTTATTTATTCCTTTTAGTAACGTAAGGTAAAATTGCTGAAAAAATCCATTATATGTGAGACAATGCACTTTATTTTCCATGTGTATTGACAACAGTTTTATGGGATGAAATGTAGGAGATGATGTTTGAAATCTCGTGCAAAAATGTATTTGATATTTGAGACAAGACCACGTATTGCATTAAATGTTATCGTTCGTTCGAGACATTCGTGAAAGTTAGAAACCACTCGTAACAAATTTCAGACGATTTGAACTATCTTATATGTAATAGTTATGCCTTTTCTAACGGTATCAAACAATAGCAGTGCCAATGTATGACTTAACATCTGTAACAACAAAAGAGTTAGATATCACTATTTTTCAGGCAGCAAATACTTACGTACTGAAAATGTCGCAGGAAGTGCCGAAACAGAATGGGTAAAATAAAAGGACGTTATTGTGTCATGTATAAGACGGTATCCATCTAGCAATATTTCCTTGCAAGCCCAAAAATCAATAAGGATTCTATGTTCAGAGGAGTTCCGACATGTAACAAAAGCCACGTAACTGTGTGTCTTCTTAGCGTCTTGAAACAGATGGCTATTTAACTACAACGGTGCCTCGTGCGTGTAGGCCGGTTCTTACCAAGTATTCATTGCAACTGAATGGCGAGGCGAAAGTGCGGGGACTCTGGCAGGCGCCGGTGTTTACCACAGCTGCCACTGGCTTCCCGGCGACCGTCGATCAGCTGTGGCCGCGCTGAGTCAGGCCGCAGTCTACAGCTACCGCAATCAGCTATCGACCCAAGGTTGCTGCCGGGCGGGCCCGAGTGCAGGCGGAGCGAGCCGAGGGCGGCCGAACCCGGCCGGCGGAGCGTCGGCCATATTGTTTGTTTCAGGCATGGCAGTCAGTTGCCTGGCTGAAGTCGGCCGCGGTGGGCGCGATCGCTGCTGCCGAGCCAAGCCTCTCGCTCGCTGATCGCCCGTTGACGGCAGCGGCGTGATATGGGATAGATAAGGCCCGCCTGCAGAATCTGTCGCCCCGACCCGCAGGCAGCGCGCACGCACGCGATCCGCTGGGCCAGCACGGAGAGTCGCGCCGGCAGCGGCAGCCACCTGCTGGAATCTGAGGAGGCGGAATTCTCCCCTTCGCTGACCGCCCCCCTGAGCAGCGAGCAGCCCGAGCCCGCTGCACCGCCCAGGACAAGTCCCGGCGCCGACCCTGCTGCCTGGCTGCATTCTTTCGAGAGGGTCGTCCTTCTGTGCTACGTCTTCGCCTACATGCTAGGTGTGCTCAAGAGGCGCTGGAAGCCCAAACGGTGAGTACACCCCTCTGCAGTTTCTTCTCAGTACATGTGTGCCAATCGTGGAGTCATCGCTGTGACTGGATGTAATCTGTCGAGAAAACGGCATCGCATTTACGTCTGGAATTTATCTAAGAAGCTAAATATTCGATAATATGCTAAACGATGTGCTAGTAGTTAAGCGTAGTGTTATGTGAAAAAGTTGTTATCTACAAGTTAAGAAAGCTTTCTCCCGATGGCTCTATCGTATGGAGTCTGCTGCCATTGCATTTATAATATTCACAGATACGTTCGTAGTTCTGTGCGAAGCAGAGACACTTTTTGCTTCTGAAATGTACAGATAAATCCATTGGCTACGACCTTGTCACTTCTTTGTTCACTTTTTCAGTATGCTATAGAACGCACTGGAAATCTTCAAAAGCCAGTGCTGAAAATGTAGTAAGAAGACAAGATGATGTAATGAACACGAGACTACTCTGGAACGTAACACCATTGCTAAAGCGGAATTCTGATCAGGGTTTTTGCAAAACTCCTTCGCGCAAATGTAAGATACAATACTACCTGTTGATTGGAAGAAAAACAATGGTCTTCAGTGCATTCTTTATCCGATCTGTGGACCGTGTGACTTCTATTGAGTAACACGCGTGTGGTCACAAAAATACCGCAGCTATTTTCCCCTAACAGTGATTGTTTCCGAATTACTAGTAGAAGCATACTGCAAGCGTGGATGACATTTGTAAGCTAGCATAAGCTGTACGTCGTTCGTAAACCCCGAAGCTAGGAGAACCAAGAAAAGCCTACAGAACCATTGTGTTTCCTGGCGACCGCTTCGCTACAGCCAGCACTTTTTAATGCGCGTTGCCTTATCTTATCGCAGAACGTCGCCTACTGTTTGTCAACAATGTAAATGGGTGTTGAGCTCCTGTGAGCTCCTTCCTCATTGTCTGGATGTAATTGCGTAAATAACTGCAGTAACTTAGCGAGGTAGGACACAGCGTACGAACGTCTGGGAAGTGTTAATGGTGTAGATGCCCTGAAACTGTGTATCGCAAGTAGTAACAGTATAATGCATAAATATTCGCTAGTAACTGCCACGTACGACGAAGAAGCTTTTGGATTGGCCTCCAGAATTAGCCTAGTGCATCTCTTTGAACTGAGGAATTGTTTGTAGAACATCATTTTTTATTTGATTACTGAAGAGAAGAGCTGGATTAAATAAACAGCGCAGAGATGACAAAAGGATTGCCAGAAATTTTGCGATTGTGTCACTACTGGATTCTAGGCTATTTCTGTTATTCAGGTATGCCTTGATAAATACTCGGTGAATACCAGCCTAGGGAGACTACACTTATTAAAGCTGGAGTACGCGGAAAAATTACTATTTAACATTCATTTTGAGAGTGTACATAAGCAGAAGACAGGCTATGAGATTACGGCAGGTCTTGGCTTTGGGTCTTACCAAGTATGATGTATTTCTGCTTCGTTCGTTCACTATTGCTTTGTAACCAGACATATAATTATACTAGTTACATCACTAAAGCTCCGCGGAACACCCAAGATGATGGGTGTGGAACATTAACGTCCAAGTTCATCGCTCTGTCAAGTCAGCCGTGTTACTTCACCATTAATTTCGTAACTAAGCGTCTATATAAGACTGTCACTCAGGCATTGCTTGGACCGCAGGTGGAGGATTTTGTTAATGTCGCTGGACAGTAAATTGCCTTAGGAGAAGTGTGGTACTTTTTGAGGCACTACAGAGACCGACTAACCGTGATTGTACCAGTGGCCCGAGTGGCTTTCTGTAAGATTAAGTAATTGACTCCAAAACTGAGCATCGGAGTAACCTGACGCACCGGTAACACATTCACAACGCAGATTGCTCCATTTAGGTCGTTCTTGATTGCTGTAAGTGACATTGATTGCCTGTTACTGGGTAATCAGTTCCACGAAACTGCGATCAGCAGATTAAGGTTTTCATTTTACTGTAGCCCCTAGCAAGGTGAAAACTTCTCTCTCTCCAAAACTTTACAATATTTTCATTAGCAATAACTTTAGTACCCGCTGCTATTAATATCACTAGGATCTTGGTAGACTCCTCACAGGCGTTCTGCAGTTTGGCTAATGGTCCCGCATTTCTTGAGAGTTGGACTGCGTTTAATTTCCAGTGTTTCATAAACAGCTAAGTGATATCTGGACTGGCATGAGGAGCACTGCATGATATAACAAATTTCATTTGTTCTGATAGTTTTCCTTTGCATTGTATAACGTTGTGGTTGTGCCTCTAGTTCGAGCACCCGAAATCGGAAAATATGGGACTCGATACTAGGGTTCGTTCTGGCAGTGGCTTACGTTAACGTTAGGTATAGCTTTGTGTAGGCGAAAAGGAAGTTACGTGTTGCAGTGGCGTTCGTGCTTTGGATTAGCTCCTTCTCAGATCGTAAGAGGGCAGCCCACTGCCAATAGGTGTTCAACCAGCGATCGAAATGGAAAACAAAACATCCATAGAGCATCGTCACGAGTCGATCGGTGCAATGACTTTAATTCTCTTTTTTCTGTTTTCCTATGACGCTCATTATATGTTACTGATGATAATATCTACTGTGTCAGCCAAAGCACTATCATTGCTTCTAGCTTTACATTTTTAGTGGTATCCCGATGCACTACCGTGTGTCATTTTTCCATTACTCGTGTCCGTTTCAGTAATGAGGTTTAATTAGATTTAACTTTTCGGCTTATTTTTTCTACGATATGCTGGAAATTATCTAGGATTTAGCAGCCACGAAATTCATTGGCCAGCCAATTGTGTGATAGTAACTCATAGGCATGATGGGAAGAGTAAATGTCGAAAGTCATAAATGACAATGAGGAAATTTCAATTTTACCGTTCGTTTACTGACGATGATAAAAGATCAAAGTACACTCATTTTCGTAATTTGTTGATCTGCATAAATTAAAGAAGGTGCTACATTCACAGGAGTTGTTCGAAGTTGAATTTTCTAGCTACTACGCAGGCTTGGCTTCGTTGCAAAGATATTCGGTTGTACATATTTGAACAACCACCGACAGCGATCATTCTTACGGACTTTAGACGTGGCACCTCCAGAAGGTATGAAATGTGGCCAGAACAGATCAGTGAACTGGCCACAAAAATGGACCACGTCTTCCTACCCACCTTATCGGGAATGTCTTGAGTGGATGCTTAGGAGCTAGATGTGACAAGAAAGGGGTTTCACATACTTGAAGACAAAGTGTTCAGCACGTTACCTGCAGTGGATTGGTGTGTCCTATAGCCAACTCTCATGATGTGCGCCTACTTGTTAGTCAGGCTTACTTGCCCGCCGCCGAACAAAAGGTCCGTAATTTTGTAATCCACTGGTAGGCTTATCCCACAATACGTTTGGGTCTGTAACTTTCATCTCACAATCATATGTTCGTCGGCAGGGGTTCCTTACCTCAGCTTGATACATTGTCTTGTCTCCATCATGCATTTAAGTTAACAATATCATTAGGAACGTGTCCTGATACTGGACATTCACTGTCGGAAGATGTTCTCTCGAAATTTCGTCAGTCCAAAGAAACTGTAAGCCTGACTCCCATATTACTTTATTGAATAATGTACAGAAATATGTGCATAATTCTGTATGTTCCATTTTCAATAGGTCTGGAGTAGATCTGACAAAATTAAGTAATAATCACTATTTCCGCTGCAAGTGGAAAGTTTTCTTCGTTTATTTTATATAAGATATAATCGCGCTTTTGCTGGATTGTATGACGTGCTTACAGGGTGAAGTTGAATTGTACCCAAAAAATTGCCCAGGGAAATTTTCTGAGCATTTTTTTGAATGCCATCCATGGTCTCTGGTCCTCTCTTACAGAATATTTGCGTTTTTTTCTTTAATCTGTATTGCATTGAAAATATCTGCAAAACAGTGCCAATGCCCAAAGTATGCGCAGTGATTGTTGGTCGAAAGTGGTTCCATTTATTCTTGGTACTCCTGTAACACCAGTAACGCCCACTTCACTCTTTCTGTATTGCTCAGTTCTCTCTAAGCCCCCCATCGGGCTTGACTCCCCCCATCGGAGGTTCGAGTCATCCTTCGGGCATGGGTGTGTGTGTTGTCTTTAGCATAAGTTAGTTTAAGTTGGATTAGGTAGTGCGTAAGCCTAAGGACCGATGACCTCAGCAGTTTAGTCCCACAAGACCTTACCACAAATTTCCAATTTTCTGTTAGATGCATTATGTACAGCAGAATTGATGAGTTGGGTAATGAAAGGTTTGGTCGATATCCACAGAGACGGCAACCACATCAGTGTTTTGTACTGTTTGTGTTGTGCATTTTGGTGACTGTCATTACAGGAGATTCCAGTGTTGTGAAGGAGATTGCCTCAGAAACAAAGGTAGCTGAGGTAGGAGACTCAATAAATAGTAATTAAATTATTACTGAATAGGAGCCACCAGAAACCGCAGATGCTTATATCGAAATATTTAGAAAATATCCCCGAACAACTTCCGAAGGTACAGGTTCCTTCGTGTATACAAGTGCATGCGTTATATGGTAAGGCGAAGGAATTTATTGAGTGACTGGGTAGTTTTGGCTCACGTATCCTCAAAGAATAAGAAAATAAAGATATTTATTGGAAACAATATAAAACGGTAATGTCCTTAAGCAAATTCGATAAAACTTCGTTACATACAGTTACATGCGGTGAGACGAAAAAGGGACGCAAGTGCTGCCTTGTCACTGTCTGTTCCGTATCGTGGTGGCAGCGCAACTGCACCCGATGTTGTCGTATGGAAATCGCCGCGGGCGCTGCAAGTCACTCCGCCGGCCGCCAACGCGCTTACGTAATTGCTGCCTCTCGCTTTCTATTGGCTCGGGAAGCGAACGTGGGTGCGTCCAGCCTCCGAGCATGCGTGCACTGTGACAAAGCGTCGCCCGAGGATGTTCCGGAGGGGCGAAACGCAACGGCGGTGACGCGGCCGTGGAGCGGTCGCGTGCAAGGCCACGGCGTACAGCGCGGTTATTTATACAGCACCGCGCAGCCCCACGCAGCGAGTGCCCCTTGTAAAAGACAGCCGGGCCGTGAAGGAGCCGTTTCTCTCTCTCTCTCTCTCTCTCTCTCTCTCTCACACACACACACACACACACACACACACACACACACTCACACACACACACTTCTTTCCAGTGTAAGATGAACGCTGTTTGAGGATCAACATCCTGTTGACGCCCCCAGTGGTCGTGGCCGGAGCACTTGAAGAAGATTGTAGGACGAGATGAAGGGTGTTCGCCTGTAGTAATTCGGACAGAGGGCGGAAATCTTAGTGGGTTTTCTTATTACCGTTTGCAAATTAGGCAAGATCTGTCTTAGTGTTCCTCAATAGTTTTCCATTTTCCTCGTGTGCAGTCGCTCTTACTGATATTTCATGCATACACTCCTCACTATTTGGACATTTGAGTCAGAAATTATAAAAGCACCATGTCCATAATCTTGGGCGAGAAAAATGCGTTTACATACTTTTTCGTTTACTGCAAATAATGCGAACTGTAACATGAAACTATCCCTTACACTGAGGTGGCAAAAGTCATGAGATACCTTCTAATATCGTATCAGACCTCCTCCTGCTCGGCGTAGTGCAGCAGCTGGATGTGGCATGGACACAAGGAATCGTTGGAAGTCCCCTGCATAAGTATTGAGCCATGCTGCCTCTATTGCCGTCCGTAGTCGCGAAAGTGTTGCGAGTGCAGGATTTTGTGCACTAATTGACCTCTCGATTGTGTCCCATAAATATTCACTGTGATTCATCCCGTACGACCTTGGTGGCCAAATCATTAGTTCGGACGCTCCTGAATGTTCTTCAAACCAATCGCGTCAGCCATAAAAATTCCATCATTGTTTGAAAATGGTTGCAAATGGTTTCCAAGCATCCGAATATAACCGTTTCCAGTCAATCGTCAGTTGAGGTGTACCAAAGAACTCACCCCATTCCACACGAAAACACACCCCACATCATTATGGAGACACCACCAGCTTGCACAGTGCCTTGATGACAACTTGAGTCCATGGCTTTGGGGGATCTGCACCACACTCGAACCGTACCATAGCTCATACCAACTGCAGTCGGGACTTGTCTGACCAGCCCACGATTTTCCAGTCTATGGTCCAGTCGATATGACCACGAGCGCAGAAAAGGCGCTGCAGACGATGTGTGGTTAGCAAAGGCACTCACATCGGTCGTCTGGTGCCACAGCCCATTAACGCCAAATTTCGCCGCACTGTCCTAACGGATACGTTTTTCACACGTCCCAAATTGATTTCTGTGGTTATTTTACGCGGTGTTGCTTATCTGTTAGCACTGACAACTATACGCTAACGCCGCTGCTCTCCATCGTTAAATGAAGGCCGCCGGCCACTGCGTTGTTCGTGGTGAGAAGTAATGCCAGAAATTTGGTATCCTGGGCCCACGCTTGACACTGTAGATCTTGGAATATTTAATTCCTTAACGATTTTGGAGTGGAATATTTCATGCGCCTAGATCAAACTGCCGTTCCACGTCCAAAGTCTGCTTATTCCCGTGGTGCGGCCCTGATCAGGTCGTAAACCTTTTCACATGAATCAGCTGAATACAAATGACAGCTCCGCCAATGCACTGCCCTTATACACCTTGTGCACGCGATACGACCGCCATCTGCAGATGGATATATCGCTATCGCGTGACTTTTTTCACCTCGGTGTAAGTTTATTTATTAGACTATACATTGTTGTTGTTGCTGTGGTTTTCAGTCTGCAGACTGGTTTGATACTGCTGTGCGTGCTAGTCTGTCCTGTGCAAGCCTCTTCATCTCTGCATAACTAATGCAACCTACACCAATTTGAACCAATTTTTGCCTCTACATTTGTGTGTGAAATCTTATGGGACTTAACTGCTAAGGGTCCATAAGCTTACACACTACTTAACCTAAATTATCCTAAGGACAAACACACACACACACACACCCATGCCCGAGGGAGGACTCGAACCTCCTCCGGCATCAGCCGCACAGTCCATGATTGAAGAGCCTTAGACCCCTCGGCTAATCCCACGCGGCGCCTCTACATTTCCCTCCATTATCAAACTTACGATTCCTTGATGCCTCAGGATGTGTCATTACATTAGAAAATTATAACTGCGATGATATTTGCATTCCAGCTGTTCCTTCGGCAGGAATAAGATCCCCTATAAGACTGTGAACAGATCATCCATTGTAGCTACTCTGCTGATTCACATTTTCGAATCCTAAAGTAATGTGTGAACTTCCTTTTCGTTTTCAGCAACCACATTACTGATACGGATTGTTCCTGCACCTGTGACGGGAGGTATATCAGAAAAATATGTTCTCCAGTATGTCGACCACTTTTCGGTGTACATGTATTTCCAAGTTCTTGCGCGAATTTTACTGGTGCAAATGACTCTGAGCACCACGGGACTTAACATCTGTGGTTACCAGTCCCCTAGAACTTAGAACTACTAAAACCTAACTAACCTAAGGACATCACACACATCCATGCCCGAGGCAGGATTCGAACCGGCGATCGTAGCGGTCACGCGGTTCCAGACTGAAGCGCCTAGAACCGCACGGCCACACTGGCCAGCCGCGAATTTTACTCATAGTGAAGAAATTTATATTGATTCCTTATGGTTCTTCCACCTCCGACAGTGTAAGCTAGCTTGTAATTATTTCTGTTGTTTGTTACGAGGGAAAACATATGTATCAGCCTTATTTCTACACGAGTGGCACCTGGATTTTAAACTGAAATACGATAACTAGATAACATTAACTTATCGTTGGCACTACATTAACACTGCCTAAGCCTAGTTTCAAATACTACAGTATCACTGTGGATTCTGTGCTGCAACGTTGTTAATTAAATACGAATCGATACTCTGAAATTACTCTCGTATTCCACTGCACAAAATTTTGACTTAAAAACTGAAATACATATACATGTAATTTACTTTTGCTGTCTACAGAATCACTGTATACGTGAAACGCCAAAACACTTTCCGCCGCTTTCAATATTCAATGGACATTCTCCATTGCATTATCGAACAAGTAGATCTCAGTCATTGCACAAATAGACTATTTAAACACGTGTCCGGTATGCACACACCTCAGATGCTATTCAGTTATACAGAGATGAACCTCTGACCATAGTACGTCCACAATGTCCACATAATTGTCCTGGGAGCAACGTCATACCTAAGTACCTAATAGAATTCACTTTACGCTTATATTACCAGACAACAGTTGCAATTTCCTTCATTTATTTAGCACTGGAGAGTTTCATTCATTACACTGATTGAATATGAAATGTTACATTTGTTTCCCAATTGTCCACGTGAAAAACAGAGAGAAAGATCGGTTACTATTCATCGAAAATGTTTGTAGACAACGAACGACCAGGCTCGTGGACATGAAGACTTGAATCGTTAAAATGGCGTAGAGTTGTGTCCGTGCACTAATCTCGATAATACGCTAACAAAATACGTCAGCTGCGAAACGATGGTCACATTTGAATAGATCTTTTTAAAGAATTTATCATAAATGCATCGAATGCTCATCTTGGAATTACGACACGATATGATATTGCAGTACTTGCGTTATTCATAATTATGATGTAATGATCCTTCGGACATTCTTGCATGTCCGAACGAGCATTACATCGTAATTTGGTATAACACACACACCGTTGGGTAGCTTGCGGAGTATAAATGTAGATGTAGATGTAGAAATATATTTATCTGCCGACATCAGGGAAGCGACTTTCAAGTAAAGTATCTCGCCTATACGGAAACATAAATAATGGATGTACTAATACAGGTTGTCGACACGTGTTGACGTCATATGGAAGTTTGGGTCTGGCCGTGAGTCGAGCTCGGATAGCCTAATGGTAAGATGAATGCCCGCGATAAGCGGGAGATCCGGGTTGGAGTCCCGGCACAAGGTTTCATTGTCGTCATTCCATTATATAGCTGATGATTGTCCATATTCGTAACTGTGGAAGTTGTGGGAATCGGTCAAGCAGTAATTCAGGTAATGCGGACGAAACCACTTCCCTCTCGCCTGGGGTACAGAGACTGTGCTGTCCTGGACAGAAATGGAAAGCAGATTGGAGTTTAACGATCCGTCTACGGCAAGGTCATTAGAAACGGAACATAAGCACGGATTGGAGGTTTGGGAAGGAAACAGGCTTTGCTCCTTCAATGGAACCATCCCGGTATTCGCCTTAACTGCTCTAGGTAAATCAAAGAAAATACAAATCCTCCCAAATTCCAGTCTAGTCTACCACTGCGTCATCTTGCCCGGCTGTGCTGGCCAGAACAGTTGATTAACGTTGGATGCACTGGGCCACAATTGTGTCTGGAGTACATTCTGGGCATTTCGATTGAATGATTTGGTCACTCAGTCGCCCGCCATGAATCCCATCGAACATTCATCGGAAAAAAATCGAGAGGTCAGTTCGTGCACAGAATCCTGCACCAGCAACGTTTCCGCAATTGTGGAAGGCTACAGGCAGCATGGCTCAAATTTCCGGAAGGTTTCCGACGATTTGTTGAGTTCGTGCCATGTCGAGTTGTTGCACTACACCGGGCTAAAGAAGGTCGGACACGATTTTAGAGGGTATCCCACAACTTTTCCCACGTCGTTGTTATTACTGACACGGAATCTGCTTGCGTCCCATCGCTGGCTGGTGTGGTCGAGCGGTTCTAGGCGCTTCAGTCTGGAACCGCGCGACCGCTACGGTCGCAGGTTCGAATCCTGCCCAGGGCATGAATGTGTCTGATGTCCTTAGGTTAGTTAGGTTTAGTAGTTCTAAGTTCTAGGGGACTGATGACCTCAAATGTTAAGTCCCATAGCGCTCAGAGTCATTTGAACCATTTTTGCATCCCATCTTTGCGTCATTTATCCCTGTAGTTGTCTTTTGTTAGTCCATCATAGGAAGGCAGGCTGGCAAGCAGCCAGTTTCTCGGAGCCCAGCTTGCAGTAAACGGACCCTGATGATCATAGTTGTTCTTCGTCTGTGTATAAAATGGATCTTAATTCCAGCAGTGGCTGCTTGTATGATCTGATAGTCGTGGCATGAATTTAACATAACTTTCTTCCAAGCAGCATACACATCTAACACGGACACAGTTGACGCCTTACGTCCAGCGAGCGGCTGGTTCTTTGAAAGGACCGCCGAGCGACTCGCAAGAATTCGGTCAGCTGCACGGACTATGCTTGACTACGACGTCCTGGCGTGTGTACTAACTCCGTACGATAACTGAAACCGGCCACTCTGTCAGTCAAATGCGGTTATCATGAGCTCAGCATTTTTGTGAATAGGGAACAGTTCTTTCCTTCCGCAGCACAGCTTTGAATCACAGTCGCCACTGCCCCGTGTGAGAACATCGGAATCGCAAAGCGTTTAGCCGATCGACTTCTATTCTGTTTATGACAGGCATGTGTCTTTATAAGTCATTGCATAATTCTAGAACATTAACAGAGACATTTGGCGGCACATATGAATCAGTAACGACGACGACGACGATGATGATGATGATGATGATTATTATTATTATTATTATTATAGTAATAAAATATTAATAATAATAATAATAATGCTGGGAAAAAGAAATCTAGAGTATAATGTGGACTCCCTACCACCTTTCGTTCTTCACGAATAAGGTGTTCACACCATTAAAAGGTTACATCCAGACTGAAAATTCAGCGGTCCGATCGGATTCAATCCCAAGACTTTTCGGTTTCCACCCACGCACTTTCCCACTCCAGGTCCAAATAATTTAAGTTCGATTTCATGTACATAGTGATTCACTAGCTATTACCCTACTTCTTTGCTTATTGAGTTTCATTACCTGTGTAGAACAGAAACAAAATTATCAGCGAAGTTTTGTGGCTTAGCATTTCAAGTGAAAACCGCATAAAAGATAGGCACGAATCCCACTTCTATATATATATATATATATATATATATATATATATATATATATATATATATATATATATATATATATATATATATATATCCGTCCGAACAGGCCTTGGAAGGCCAACAGTACCGACCGGCCGCCGTGTCATCCTCAACCCAATGGCGCCACTGGATGTGGATATGGAGTGGCATGTGGTCAGCACACCGGTCTCCCGGACGTCTGTCAGTTTACGAGACCGGAGCCGCTACTTCTCAATCAAGTAACTCCTCAGTTTGCCTCACAACGGCTGAATGCACCCCCCTTGCCAACAGCGCTCGGCAGACCGGATTGTCACCCATCCAAGTGCTAGCCCAGCCCGACAACGCTTAAATTCAGTGATCTGACGGGAACCGGTGTTACCACTGCGGCAAGGCCATTGGTCCACTTTTATTTGGGATATATTTATTATTATTATTGTTATTGTAGCCCTCATGGACAATTGGCGAACTTTGCATTTTATGCCCACAAAATGTCTTTGCGCATTTGTTTGGTAAAGGAGCCATTAACCAGAGGGGTGATTTTGATATGAATAACTTTTATTTTGTAACAAGTTTTCAGAACCAATAGTTCGTTCTGAAAACTGATGTTCAATGACCACCGTTACAAATGGTGCGGTACATTAAGTTTTGGGAAAGATGATCTATTTGAGACAACAACAAAATATTCACAGAAATGAAACGCCATAGAAATCTTAGTGATCTTAGCATATTGATATGCCTTATTTAAGAGAGTCTATGAACTTATAAATGTGTTTTCCTTTTCTCTTTTTTTTCGTGTGAGGTGCGCATACTGTGCTAAAGAAGCACATTCAAATTATTGCGAGATTAATTGCTAGACGTAATAGACTGGACAAAATTTCCAGTCGCAGGAAAGCCTTGCGGTGGACAGGTGGCTAACAGCGGTGTACGTTGCCCTTTCCCCTGTCTGTACAAGTGCGTATGCTAAACAGGTGTGTTCCTTTTGTGCAGGAAGACAGTAACACTGTAGCGGAGCGAGCTTATTTACATTCATGTACACGCTACCATTCACTGGCTGCTTCCCTGAAAGACCACGAGGATCGCTCCCTTATAGGCAGAACAGCGGCAGCACTCACGTACCTATAGATACGCCAGTCCTTGCGAACGTCGTGGTCTTCACGCAGAGTGCAAAATGTGCCTCCAGGAAGTGAACCGCACCCTGCTATGCGTTGTGCTCGCCAGCTGGTGTTCTCACCACAGCGTGACAGTGAAAATATCCGTGTATTTAACACGGGCATGGAACATGTGCACACGGATTTACAACATGGAACACTCTTTCACCTGTCAGAAACTTGACCCATTTTAGCACTACTGTTGCTTCTTAGCGACAAATGATTAGTTGATGTGGAAATTTGTGGTATGAACTATGGGACCAAACATCTGAGGTCATCGGTCCCTAGGCTTACACACTACTTAATCTAACTTAAACTAACTTACGCTAAGGCCAACACACACACACACACACACACACACACACACACACACACACACACACACACATGCCCGAGGGAGGACTCGAACCTCCAATGGGGGGAGCCGCGCGAACCGTAGCAGGGCGCCTGAGACCGCACGGCTACCCCGTGCGGCAGTTGATGTGGAAGCCTAGCTTCTTGATGGCTGTTTCCAGTCATCAAGAGTCCAATTCAGTGTTGACGGGCCCAGGCGAGACGTAAAGCTTAGTGTAGTGCAGTCATCAAGTGTGCACGAGTGGGCCTTCGGCTCCAAAGCCCATATCGATGTTTCGTTGAATGGTTCGCATGCTGACACTTGTTGATGGCCTAGCATTGTAATCTGCAGCATTTTGCATAAGGGTTGCACTTTTGTCACGTTGAACGATTCTCTTCAGTCTTCGTTGGTCCCGTTCTTGCAGGCCGCAGCGATGTCGGAGATTTGATGTTATACCGGATTCCTGATATTCAACGTATACTCGTGAAATTGTCGTACGGGAAAATCCCCACTTCGTCGCTATCTCGGAGTTTCTGTGTCCCATCGCTCGTGCGCCGACTATAACACCACGTTCAAACTCATTTAAATCTTGACAACTTGCCATTGTAGCAGCAGTAACCGATCTATCAACTGTGCCAGACGCTTGTTGTTTTATATACACGTTACCGACCGCAGCGCCGTATTTTGCCTGTTTACATGTCTCTGTATTTGAATACGCATGCCTATACCAGATTTTTGGCGTTTCGGTGTACATTCTGAGACCAAAAAGAAAGATGGCGGCGGATCACGGAGGGATTATCTCCTTTTGGGATGGAAATTGGTAGGTGTGATGTACTCGTACAGACAAATTACTACGATTTCAGTAAAACTGTATGATTTATTCAAAAGAAATAGCTCCAAAAGTTGAGCAAGTCAATAACGCGTTGGTCCAGCTCGACTGGGAAGTGATTGGTACAGTTGTTGCATGTACTCCTGAGGGATATCGTACCAAATTCTGTCCAACTGACGCGTTAGATCGTCAAAATCCCGAGCTGGTTGGGGGGCTCTGCCCATAATGCTCCAAACGTTCTTCACGGAGATATGGCGACCCTGCTGGCCAATGTAGGGTTTGGTAAGCACGAAAACAAGCCGTAGAAACTCTCACCGTGTGCGGGCGGGCATTATCTTGCTGAAAAGTAAGACCAGAAAGACTTCCACGAAGGACAACAGGGAGCGTAGAATATCGTCGACGTACCGCTCCGTTGTAAAGGTGTCGCGGATGACAACTATAGGGATCCGGCTATTAAATGAAATGGTACACCAGACCATCATTCCTGGATGTCAGGTCGTATGATGTTCGACAGACAGATTGGTACCCTAGCATTGCCCAGCGAGTCTCCAGACACATCTTCACTGGTCATCGAGGCTCAGTTCGAAGGACGACTTATAACTGAAGACAATAGTACTCCAATCAATGAGACTCCAACTGGTATGGGCCCTACACCACTACAAACGGGCTTGATGGTGTAAAGTGGTCAATGGTATTTTGCGCAATGGGGGGCATGAGCTCGGCTCCCTTTCTGTGAGCCGCCTGTTAATGGTCCTTGTGGTCACTGAAGCACCAGTAGCACGTCGAATCGATGATAAATAAATAAATCATGATGAATCAGGGGCTCTTTGTTCCTCTCGGTCTCGGTCCTGGCGTACTGTCGCCTCTGTAGGTCGACCACTCTTTTTTGTTGACGCTACGTTCGGCCATGATTCACTCATTCCTGCCAATATCATCGAATAGTAGTATCACTCCTATTCAAATGTCGGGTGTTTCGCCGATTACTCCAACCGGTTTCTTTGAGACCAGCTACATGTCCTCTCTCAAATGCCAGCGTCTCTTTATATTGTTCACGCGCCTGTGTGCAAGACATAGTTACTGTCCAACTGAGAACACGGACTGAAATTCACAGAGACTATACACCTTGGTATCAACATAACCCCTCTTTACTACATTTTCCCAGCTGCACGGTGAGATTGCGCTGCAACGTCACACATTCATTCGTCGGCCGCCGAAGTTTACAATTTTGCATTTTCTGTCTATACCTTTATGAGCATCAGTTTGTGACCAATTTGCATAACTCCTTAGTGCTAAGTAGTTTTTTTTTCGTTTTAGAGTGTATTTGTTACTTAGACTGGGATTTAATAAAAGCACCAAATTCCAAAATTACTATTGCCTCTCACATCGATGTCTACCATTGAGTAAATATTTATAACTTACATGGTATGTCAGATATTTGACACGACACTGAAACTGTTCAGATTTTGTTTCAGTAAACGGCTATGTACGCCTTTTGTCGTTTTGTAGAATTGAATATTGTTGTTCTGAAGAGATACTGTTTTAACCATCGACATGGTCGATCTATTTTATTTTTCCAAATTATTATTTTTTTCTGTGTAAAACTCCTACATTGGCACTCTTTTTTCGGAAAGTGGTGGATGTCATACTGTGTAACTTTTCAAAAAAAAAAAAAAAAAGTTTACTTGTGAACTAAAACTGGACTGGTTTTGTCTTTTACTTCGTGTATCTACACTCCTGGAAATGGAAAAAAGAACACATTGACACCGGTGTGTCAGACCCACCATACTTGCTCCGGACACTGCGAGAGGGCTGTACAAGCAGTGATCACACGCACGGCACAGCGGACACACCAGGAACCGCGGTGTTGGCCGTCGAATGGCACTAGCTGCGCAGCATTTGTGCACCGCCGCCGTCAGTGTCAGCCAGTTTGCCGTGGCATACGGAGCTCCATCGCAGTCTTTAACACTGGTAGCATGCCGCGACAGCGTGGACGTGAACCGTATGTGCAGTTGACGGACTTTGAGCGAGGGCGTATAGTGGGCATGCGGGAGGACGGGTGGACATACCGCCGAATTGCTCAACACGTGGGGCGTGAGGTCTCCACAGTACATCGATGTTGTCGCCAGTGGTCGGCGGAAGGTGCACGTGCCCGTCGACCTGGGACCGGACCGCACGACGCACGGATGCACGCCAAGACCGTAGGATCCTACGCAGTGCCGTAGGGGACCGCACCGCCACTTCCCAGCAAATTAGGGACACTGTTGCTCCTGGGGTATCAGCGAGGACCATTCACAACCGACGCCATGAAGCTGGGCTACGGTCCCGCACACCATTAGGCCGTCTTCCGCTCACGCCCCAACATCGTGCAGCCCGCCTCCAGCGGTGTCGCGACAGGCGTGAGTGGAGGGACGAATGGAGACGTGTCGTCTTCAGCGATGAGAGTCGCTTCTGCCTTGGTGCCAATGATGGTCGTATGCGTGTTTGGCGCCGTGCAGGTGAGCGCCACAATCAGGACTGCATACGACCGAGGCACACAGGGCCAACACCCGGCATCATGGTGTGGGGAGCGATCTCCTACACTGGCCGTACACCACTGGTGATCGTCGAGGGGACACTGAATAGTGCACGGTACATCCAAACCGTCATCGAACTCATCGTTCTACCATTCCTAGACCGGCAAGGGAACGTGCTGTTCCAACAAGACAATGCACGTCCGCATGTATCCCGTGCCACCCAACGTGCTCTAGAAGGTGTCGTGACTCGCAACTCTAACACACAAAACTAACAGAATAAAAAGCTCTGTAAATTTGCTAACCAAATTCTGAAACAAGAAGTCACAAAAATGTTTCTATAAAAATTTCCTATCAATTTACGTACGAAATCTGACTAAACACAATTGCAAACACAGAACGATGCATATGGAAATTTAACGTTGCACTGTGAAATGAAACTGCCTGTACATGAAACGGAGTCTGAACTGATTATTACCTAATCAAACTGATAATTTTTAAAAGCAATGATTAGCAAAAAAAAAAGAAAAAAAATGTTTGAAATGGCTCTGAGCACTATGGGAGTTAACTTCTAAGGTCATCAGTCCCCTAAAACTTAGAACTACTTAAACCTAACTAACCTAAGGACATCACACACATCCATGCCCGAGGCAGGATTCGAACCTGCGACCGTAGCGGTCGCGCGGTTCCAGACTGTAGCGCCTAGAACCGCTCGGCCACTCCAGCCGGCAATGATTAGCACTGAATAGTCTCATTGTATCCCGACTGTAATGTAAAGGGCCCTAACAAATTTCTCCGAAGTGGCCGTGCAGTTCTAGGCGCTGCAGTCTGGAACCGCGAGACCGCTACGTTCGCAGGTTCGAATCCTGCCTCGGGGAGGGATGTGTGTGATGTCCTTAGGTTAGTTAGGTTTAGCTAGTTCTAAGTTCTAGGGGACTTATGACCTAAGATGTTGAGTCCCATAGTGCTCAGAGCCATTTGAACCATTTTGAGCGTAACAAATTTCGTATGCCTTATCTGTGCAACGGAAACTCGGGGTACTGCTCGAAGTGATACACACAAAATACGCAGCGCAGCAGCAAGCACGCTAAATAGGGAAAAGAAAAGCACTGCGCAGTGCAATTCAGGAACAAGCGACTATGCCCAGGAGCTCATGTTTCAGTTACTGTGTTCCGCGAAGTGCAATGCGGCCACACACATAATCAGAAAATATTAAATTGTTTCTTAGGGAGAAACGGTATAGAATTTGAACTTACTAAATTATTAAATGGAAATTGACCTTTAGAAAACTGTATTGCGTAAACTGAAAGTCATCTTCAAAAAGCACTGCGCAGTGCAATTCAGGAACAAGCGACTATGCTCAGGAACTCATGTTTCAGTTACTGTGTTCCGCGAAGTGCAATGCGGCCACACACATAATCAGAAAATATTAAATTGTTTCTTAGGGAGAAACGGTATAGAATTTGAACCTACTAAATGATTAAATGGAATTTGACCTTTAGAAAACTGTATTGCAGAAACTGAAAGCCATCTTAAAAAATATATATATATATATATATATATATATATATATATATATATATATATATATATATATATATATATATATATATATATATCAAATGTTACTCTGTCACATGATTAATTTCAGAAAATGCTAAAGAAGTGGTAAAATCAAAAATAACTTCTGAGTGTAAGGCATGTGAATAGAAAACTTATTCTCGTCTGAATAGTAAAACCAACTAATTGAAACCAATAAAGAGAAATAACACAAACACTTGCCCTTATTCACATACGTGATAACTATGAGCAAGCAAGCAATGCAACAATAGCTTTACCTCAACTCACTTGTGCAGTTAATCTTCAACAAATCATGTACAAAAATTTATCATCTTCCCTCTCTCCCTCTCCATCCCTCTCTCCCTCTCCATCCCTCTCTCCCTCTCCATCCCTCTCTCCCTCTCCATCCCTCTCTCCCTCTCCATCCCTCTCTCCCTCTCCATCCCTCTCTCCCTCTCCATCCCTCTCTCCCTCTCCATCCCTCTCTCCCTCTCCATCCCTCTCTCCCTCTCCATCCCTCTCTCCCTCTCCATCCCTCTCTCCCTCTCCATCCCTCTCTCCCTCTCCATCCCTCTCTCCCTCTCCATCCCTCTCTCCCTCTCCATCCCTCCATCCCTCCATCCCTCTCATCCCTCTCCATCCCTCTCTCCCTCTCTCCCTCTCCATCCCTCTCTCCCTCTCCATCCCTCTCTCCCTCTCCATCCCTCTCTCCCTCTCCATCCCTCTCTCCCTCTCCATCCCTCTCTCCCTCTCCATCCCTCTCTCCCTCTCCATCCCTCTCTCCCTCTCCATCCCTCTCTCCCTCTCCATCCCTCTCTCCCTCTCCATCCCTCTCTCCCTCTCCATCCCTCTCTCCCTCTCCATCCCTCTCCATCCCTCTCTCCCTCTCCATCCCTCTCTCCCTCTCCATCCATCGCTCCCTCTCCATCCATCGCTCCCTCTCCATCCCTCTCTCCCTCTCCATCCATCGCTCCCTCTCCATCCCTCTCTCCCCTCCATCCCTCTCTCCCCTCCATCCCTCTCTCCCCTCCATCCCTCTCTCCCCTCCATCCCTCTCTCCCCTCCATCCCTCTCTCCCCTCCATCCCTCTCTCCCCTCCATCCCTCTCTCCCCTCCATCCCTCTCTCCCCTCCATCCCTCTCTCCCCTCCATCCCTCTCTCCCTCTCCATCCCTCTCTCCCTCTCCATCCCTCTCTCCCTCTCCATCCCTCTCTCCCTCTCCATCCCTCTCTCCCTCTCCATCCCTCTCTCCCTCTCCATCCCTCTCTCCCTCTCCATCCCTCTCTCCCTCTCCATCCCTCTCTCCCTCTCCATCCCTCTCTCCCTCTCCATCCCTCTCTCCCTCTCCATCCCTCTCTCCCTCTCCATCCCTCTCTCCCTCTCCATCCCTCTCTCCCTCTCCATCCCTCTCTCCCTCTCCATCCCTCCTCCCTCTCCATCCCTCTCTCCCTCTCCATCCCTCTCTCCCTCTCCATCCCTCTCTCCCTCTCCATCCCTCTCCCTCTCTCCCTCTCCCCCCTCTCTCTCCCTCTCCCCCCTCTCTCTCCCTCTCCCCCTCTCTCTCCCTCTCCCCCCCTCTCCCCCTCTCTCTCCCTCTCCCCCCTCTCTCTCCCTCTTCCCCCTCTCTCTCCCTCTTCCCCCTCTCTCTCCCTCTCCACCCTCTCTCTCCCTCCCTCCCTCTCTCTCTCTCTCCCCCCCTCTCTCCCTCCCTCTCTGTCTGTTCTCTGCAAGCTATTTAAAAACCGCTAAGTAGTGTAACCAACACCTCTCACTAGCTTCACTCAGAATGCTTACAGCAATGACGGCGCTTCTAGCAACCAAAGTTCACTGTGCTTGTATGCAGAACTTCTGTGACGTAACATATCGACTGTTGAAAACTATTGAAGAATGTCCAGTATGAACATGTGAAATATGATACATAGAATGCAAATATAAAGCTCACATCATTTTCATTGAATACCATGAATAAACCAGAAACCTTAGAACTGCGAACGACGAATACTGTCATCGTCCTTCAGTCACTGGTTTTGTGGTGAGTGGGCGCTATTAATCTCCTGCCGTTAAACTGAGAGGAGAGGGTCGGAGGGAATCTCGCCAGCGGTAGCAGCCGCGCCGTCAGCTTGGTGACTGCTGCGCTCCCCTTCCCCCGGCGCTTGCTCGTGCCCCGCGCGCGGCGTCGTGCAGCGCCGGCGCGGCTCGTGACGGCCTGAGAGGAGGCGTCCGCGATCGTGACCCTGCGCGACCCGCCGCTGCCCGGGAATGAGGCGTAATTGTTATGGGGCGGCCGTCACGCGGCGGCTCAGATTGACGACGCCCTCCAGGGTCAACTGCCCGGCCAGCCACAACAGGCTGTCGCGCCGCACAGCGCCGCGCCCGGCAGCGACGCTTGGCGGTTTTCTTCTGCATATTCTTCAGCTACCAACCCTACTGCAGGTCTATTTTTCCATGGCCACATACCCATTTTTTCGTCATTCGCAATATTTCTAGCGTGTTCATGTGAATGTAAGTTATAATAAGGTCTGCGACGTCGTTCCGGCAGTGCTTTTACGCTGGAGAGCCAAAGAAACTGGTACACCTGACTTAATATCGTGTACGGCCCCCGGGACCATGCAGAAGTGCTAAAACACGACGTGGCAAGGACTCGAGTAGTGCTGGAGGGAACTGACACCATGAATCATGCAGTGCTGTCCCTAAATCCGCAAGAGTACAAGGGAGTGGAGATCTGGCTGGCTCTGAGCACTATGGGACTTAAAATCTGAGGTCATCAGTCCCCTAGAAATTAGAACTACTTAAACCTAACTAACCTAAGGACATCGCACACATCCATGCCCGAGGCAGGATTCGGACCTGCGACCGTAGCGGTCGCGCGGTTCCAGACTGTACGGCCTAGAACCGCTCGTCTACCCCGGCCGGCTGCATTGAATTCTGCAGCAATTTGCTGAAGAGTACCACCCCTGTCATGTTGAAAGATCCTCTCAGCAGTCGTTGGTCCCGTTCTTCCAGGATCTCTTTCCTGCCACAGCGATGTCGGAGATTGTGTTACACCGGATTCCTGATATTCAAGGTACACTCGTACGTAAACGATCACTCGTTACCGCGCCGCACTTAAATAGCCAACTGTCACGCAGAGCCGTCTAATGTCTCGACTGCCCGTAGATTACTAGTCTGTGCACTAGGTGCAACCCTGATAGCATTTATATTTTACTCTCATGTGCAGGTAACGTGAACTTCACGTACAACAGTCCCGTCACATTGTTCAGTCTTCTGGAATAGCTTTAACGTGGCTGCCTACAACTTATATCATTCTGTTAAAACTGCAGAAATGATACTTAGGTACCAGGTGTTCAGTTTCTCTGATTATCATGAAAATGGCAAAATTAGATGGATGTATTCTATGAAGTTCTGGTAGCTATATATCTCTATTGATTTCCTTCGTAGCAACACCATAGTGGTACAGGTTTCCGTCGGTGTGTGTTATGAGTGGAGAAGACTATTTACTAGGTACTAGCTGATGTAGCGCTGATGTAAAAGACATTTGATAAGTATGAGAGAGACTCTTGGATCAGTCGTATCTCTTTTCTTCCTCATTTGTTACTGAAGACATCGCAGAGATTGTAGTTTTAGTAACCTATTTCAAGGTACATACTGTCTAATCTACACTCCTGGAAATTGAAATAAGAACACCGTGAATTCATTGTCCCAGGAAGGGGAAACTTTATTGACACATTCCTGGGGTCAGATACATCACATGATCACACTGACAGAACCACAGGCACATAGACACAGGCAACAGAGCATGCACAATGTCGGCACTAGTACAGAGTATATCCACCTTTGGCAGCAATGCAGGCTGCTATTCTCCCATGGAGACCATCGTAGAGATGCTGGATGTAGTCCTGTGGAACGGCTTGCCATGCCATTTCCACCTGGCGCCTCAGTTGGACCAGCGTTCGTGCTGGACGTGCAGACCGCGTGAGACGACGCTTCATCCAGTCCCAAACATGCTCAATGGGGGACAGATCCGGAGATCTTGCTGGCCAGGGTAGCTGACTTACACCTTCTAGAGCACGTTGGGTGGCACGGGATACATGCGGCCGTGCATTGTCCTGTTGGAACAGCAAGTTCTCTTGCCGGTCTAGGAATGGTAGAACGATGGGTTCGATGACGGTTTGGATGTACCGTGCACTATTCAGTGTCCCCTCGACGATCACCAGTGGTGTATGGCCAGTGTAGGAGATCGCTCCCCACACCATGATGCCGGGTGTTGGCCCTGTGTGCCTCGGTCGTATGCAGTCCTGATTGTGGCGCTCACCTGCACGGCGCCAAACACGCATACGACCATCATTGGCACCAAGGCAGAAGCGACTCTCATCGCTGAAGACGACACGTCTCCATTCGTCCCTCCATTCACGCCTGTCGCGACACCACTGGAGGCGGGCTGCACGATGTTGGGGCGTGAGCGGAAGACGGCCTAACGGTGTGCGGGACCGTAGCCCAGCTTCATGGAGACGGTTGCGAATGGTCCTCGCCGATACCCCAGGAGCAACAGTGTCCCTAATTTGCTGGGAAGTGGCGGTGCGGTCCCCTACGGCACTGCGTAGGATCCTACGGTCTTGGCGTGCATCCGTGCGTCGCTGCGGTCCGGTCCCAGGTCGACGGGCACGTGCACCTTCCGCCGACCACTGGCGACAACATCGATGTACTGTGGAGACCTCACGCCCCACGTGTTGAGCAATTCGGCGGTACGTCCACCCGGCCTCCCGCATGCCCACTATACGCCCTCGCTCAAAGTCCGTCAACTGCACATACGGTTCACGTCCACGCTGTCGCGGCATGCTACCAGTGTTAAAGACTGCGATGGAGCTCCGTATGCCACGGCAAACTAGCTGACACTGACGGCGGCGGTGCACAAATGCTGCGCAGCTAGCGCCATTCGACGGCCAACACCGCGGTTCCTGGTGTGTCCGCTGTGCCGTGCGTGTGATCATTGCTTGTACAGCCCTCTCGCAGTGTCCGGAGCAAGTATGGTGGGTCTGACACACCGGTGTCAATGTGTTCTTTTTTCCATTTCCAGGAGTGTATCTGCTGCAGCGTCCCTATGAGTGATTATTCTAGCTTTCTAGACAGCATCCACTACTGTAATGAAAATATCGTGTCTGTCCTCGCCTAACAATGATAAACATTCCATTTTCTTCAAAAACCATAACAACACCTCTGACACTTCTTAATATGTACCTCAAGAGAAGTACATTAACGCCGGTGAAATCTTTAAGACTAATAAGAATAGATGTGATTCAAACGAACTTTACACCACAGAATAGCAACACGACAACAGGTAACTGATTAGGATTACAAAACTGTACATGATCTCTGTCATTGTGGTGTCCCCACTGCCAACGATTAGAGCCCCTGCAGCTCGGACATGGAGTCAAATAGTAAGTGGAGAATGTTACCCCACTCAGTTTGTCTTAGCGCTGGAGCACTTCTGCGGAGCTGGAATAAGTGGCTTTTCAGGGGTAGTCTGTGATTCACGAAGCCTACGAATGTGTAATCAAAAGCTACCTCGAGTGTCTCGAGCTCCGCAAAAATTCCATCACATTTCGTCTCCGTACAACTCATTTGTTAATGACTGCTGTACTATTTATGAAAATCTCCACCATAGTAATTTCGATCTTAGGTCACCTTCAAGTGATTACAGATGGTGAAAATACACCTGTTGTCAACATTAATAAAAGGATAAAAATGATAAGTCTCTATGCGTGTCGTTTATATTTGAGTCTACAAAGCATCAAACGTTGTTTGTGCAGAACCTTGACGATCAAAATGCTTACCAACCGTATGTTAGGCTTGATCGACGAGCGACTTGACAGATGAACGTGTGGACAATGGAAAGTTAGCAACACTAGCACATACCGAGCTGTCGATTTTCGGCAGTCACATTATCATCTAATAAACATGCAGCTATCGCTGTAAGATAGGTTGAAGCGGAACTCGTTCGAAAACTTGGTTTACTTGACTTTTACAGTCACCCGAGAGAAGGCGCTGGTAGACCAAAGTGGCAGTGTTTAGATTTAGAAGTAGTAGTAGTAGTAGTAGTAGTAGTAGTAATTTTATTCATCCGTAGATCTCTTTTACGAGGATTACTAGACATGTCTTTGTATCACAATTTAAGAACAATAAAGTCGAACTAATTTACATATACGGACTTACAGGACTAGTATGACAAGGATGGCACAGGAATTCGGCCATGGCTTTATAGTAGGAACCGTCCCGGAATTTTGCTTAATTAAATGGAAAACCTAAATCAGGATGGCTGGATGAAGAGTGGAGCCTCCACCGTTCTGGATACGAGGCCACTCTGTTTAAATCAGTGCCACCTCATTCGGTTTATCCCTAGTGCACAATACTATTTCACAAATATGTTATTTAATTTTTCACTCTTGACACTACAGACACTACACGTATTTTTCCATAAGACTACACCTACTATCAGCTGACGTGAGAACCATTTTGTACACCTCTACTTCTCATTTGCTAGCCTGAGAAACTGAGTCAATTTCCCTCTATTATGAGTGAGACGTCGAGCTCAGAAAGAGGATAAAGTGTTGGTGTCATACATTACATAGCTTTGCGAGAAAGTTTTTCCATAAAAAGAAAAAAAAATGAAAGAAAGAATAGTGTGGAAGTGCTATGGAGAATGTTAGAAGTTCTATTATCGTTATTATTATTTGTTACATTTTGTACCAAGCCTCTACTGCGTGTTATCTAAGTAATCCTTAAATTTATAGAATGTATTTCTCCACAGGTTCTTTTTACTGCATGTTTAAGTAAATTTGTTTTAGCAATTTCTTTAATCTCATTTGATAATTTATTGTATAGTTTTATTCCATGATAGAAAACGCTGTTTTGAGTTTCATGTTTATTTAAACGTAAATTCAGTCTGGGTCTTGTCCCATGGTCATGGACAGAGGTTTGTGCAGTAATTATCAATGTTATTTTTGATCTGTAGCACACACAATTAATTGCCAAAATAGATTAAAGAAATTGCTAAAACAAACTTATCTAAAACGTATTTAAAAAGTACTTGTAACGCAATACATTGAAGGATTACTGAGATAACACAGAGTAGGGGTTCGGTAAAAAAGTCACTCAACTAACAATATCGATAATGAAACATCTAACTTTCACACTAACTTTTCTCCTTTTCTGGGAAGACTTTCTCGCGAAGTTGAGCAATATATAATACTGACTAGTTTTTCTCTTTCTGGGCTCAACATCGTAGTCGTTATAGAGGGATACTGATTCAGCTTTTCAGACTAGCAAACGGGACGTTGCGATGAACGCCGGCCAGAGTGGCCGAGCGGTTCTAGGCGCTACAGTCTGGAACCGCGCGACCGCTACGGTCGCAGGTTCGAATCCTGCCTCGGGCATGGATGTGTGTGATGTCCTTAGGTTAGTTAGGTTTAAGTAGTTCTAAGTCTAGGTGACTGATGACCGGAGAAGTTAAGTCCCATCCATAGTGCTTAGAGCCATATGAACCATTTTTTTTTTTTGTTGCGATGCACAAAATGGTCCTGTCCTCAGCTGATAGTGTGTTTAGAGTTACACAGTTTGTTAAAAACTCTAGAGACACGTCGTAAAAAACCAGAAGATTAAACTCTAACTGGTTAGGACGTATAATCTGCTTTTCCTTCTTACACTCCTGGAAATGGAAAAAAGAACACATTGACACCGGTGTGTCAGACCCACCATACTTGCTCCGGACACTGCGAGAGGGCTGTACAAGCAATGATCACACGCACGGCACAGCGGACACACCAGGAACCGCGGTGTTGGCCGTCGAATGGCGCTAGCTGCGCAGCATTTGTGCACCGCCGCCGTCAGTGTCAGCCAGTTTGCCGTGGCATACGGAGCTCCATCGCAGTCTTTAACACTGGTAGCATGCCGCGACAGCGTGGACGTGAACCGTATGTGCAGTTGACGGACTTTGAGCGAGGGCGTATAGTGGGCATGCGGGAGGCCGGGTGGACGTACCGCCGAATTGCTCAACACGTGGGGCGTGAGGTCTCCACAGTACATCGATGTTGTCGCCAGTGGTCGGCGGAAGGTGCACGTGCCCGTCGACCTGGGACCGGACCGCAGCGACGCACGGATGCACGCCAAGACCGTAGGATCCTACGCAGTGCCGTAGGGGACCGCACCGCCACTTCCCAGCAAATTAGGGACACTGTTGCTCCTGGGGTATCGGCGAGGACCATTCGCAACCGTCTCCATGAAGCTGGGCTACGGTCCCCCACACCGTTAGGCCGTCTTCCGCTCACGCCCCAACATCGTGCAGCCCGCCTCCAGTGGTGTCGCGACAGGCGTGAGTGGAGGGACGAATGGAGACGTGTCGTCTTCAGCGATGAGAGTCGCTTCTGCCTTGGTGCCAATGATGGTCGTATGCGTGTTTGGCGCCGTGCAGGTGAGCGCCACAATCAGGACTGCATACGACCGAGGCACACAGGGCCAACACCCGGCATCATGGTGTGGGGAGCGATCTCCTACACTGGCCGTACACCACTGGTGATCGTCGAGGGGACACTGAATAGTGCATGGTACATCCAAACCGTATCGAACCCATCGTTCTACAATTCCTAGACCGGCAAGGGAACTTGCAGTTCCAACAGGACAATGCACGTCGGCATGTATCCCGTGCCACCCAACGTGCTCTAGAAGGTGTAAGTCAACTACCCTGGCCAGCAAGATCTCCGGATCTGTCCCCCATTGAGCATGTTTGGGACTGGATGAAGCGTCGTCTCACGCGGTCTGCACGTCCAGCACGAACGCTGGTCCAACTGAGGCGCCAGGTGGAAATGGCATGGCAAGCCGTTCCACAGGACTACATCCAGCATCTCTACGATCGTCTCCATGGGAGAATAGCAGCCTGCATTGCTGCGAAAGGTATATATACACTGTACTAGTGCCGACATTGTGCATGCTCTGTTGCCTGTGTCTATGTGCCTGTGGTTCTGTCAGTGTGATCATGTGATGTATCTGACCCCAGGAATGTGTCAATAAAGTTTCCCCTTCCTGGGACAATGAATTCACGGTGTTCTTATTTCAATTTCCAGGAGTGTATAACTTGATGTTTTACATCGACACGATTGACCCATTGTCACAAAAAATTCGTTTACTTTCTCCGCTGTTTCAAGAGAATTTCGGAACGATCAGCTCCTCCACACTTGACCGAAAATTTAGTGTTCCGCTTGTAATTAGTGCATATACATCAATTCTTCAGGGGGTAGGACGTCAAACGGGCCGACTTGGAGCAGGAGAGGCACCACACGACATTTTAATTTCCACTGTCTATACTTTTACAAATAAATTCATAAGACTTTGTCAACACGACCAGGAAGGATTGAGGATTCAAACTCATAGCAATGTAAGTTCAAAAGTATATCAAAATAATTTTTTTTACGTGTGAAACTTCATCATTTTTTTCACTTACTGTTGGCTGCGTTTGTTGCTATAGGTACACTTTTCTTCATAAGTAAGGGAGATTCTTCCATGAATTTTGCACAGCATACAAACCATACTTACAGGTGTATGAAACACTAGAATTTATTTAATTAATGAAAAAATGAAAGAGCTGTTACATTTTAAACTTCGTGTTTAGAAAAAACTCAAATTTTATGGTTAATTATCTCAATTTTTAGCACAGTTTTTAATAGATTTGGAAAATTCTAGAGTTTCATGCACCTGTAAGTGTGGTTTGTATGCTGTGCAAAATTCATCGAAGAATCTCCCTTACTTATGAAGAATAGTGTATCTATAGCAACGAATGCAGCCAATAGTAAGTGGAAAAAATGATGAAATTTCACACACAAAAAAAAATGATTTTGATATACTTTTGAACTTACATTGCTATGAGTTTGAATCCTGAACCCTGACAAAGTTTTATGAATTTATTTGTAAAAGTACAGACAGTGGAAATTAAAATGTCTTGTGGTGCCTATCCTGTTCCAAGTCGGCCAGTTTTACGTTCTACCACCTTAAGATAAAAGTATTCCAAATTTCGCGGTTAAGAACGGAACAGCCCGCGAGGGTGTCTTTCCCTTCGTCGCTGCGTGCCGCCGGCTGTTTGCTCTCGGAGAGCCGGAGGTATGTCGGCGCAACTGCCGAGGAATGCGACTGACTGGGCATTAGCGCGCACAATGCGTGTGGCTAATGGTGGAGGCTGTCTGTCGCCGCGGGGTATTTCACTTACTGCGGTGCTCAGCTGGCCGCCCTAATCGCGCGGCCTCCATCGGACGAGCGTGACCGGTCGTTAAATTCCCCGCAGCGCCACTCAGCCTCCGCTGCCGTATTATTAGAATTAACGCACGTATATATGACGCGTTTTATACCCGGGCTGTAAAATCCGATTGTTCGGAGTTGCCGACTCACGGCTCGGCTCGCCTTGGCCCGGCCGGCACCCGCTGTCCTCGCGGCGGCCGGCACTCCGGAGGCCTCGCCATCCGACCCGTGCGTGCGACTGAGCGCCTGGCCGCCGCCGCCGCCGCCGCCGCCGCCGCACTCGCGGAGCGCCGTACTCAACTCCCGGCTTCAGCTAGAGACGAAGCGGACACTCGACAACTATCCAGTATCCGGCCTAATTTTACCGACTTTTAATAGTCGCTTTCTTGTCTGACTGTCCGGTGCAGATTTACCAACTGATATTAAACTAACTTCCCTATGAGCTAGAGACGTGAAGTTTTAAAAATATCTTGGAACTTGATTGCAATGTACACTACTGGCCATTAAAATTGCTACACCACGAAGACGGCGTGCTACAGATGCGAAATTTAACCGACAGGATAAGATACTGTGATATGCAAATGATTAGCTTTTCAGAGCATTCACATAAGGTTGGCGTCTGTCGCGACACCTACAACGTGCTGGCATGAGGAAAGTTTCCAACCGATTTCTCATACACAAACAGCAGTTGACCGGCGTTGCCTGGTGAAACGTTGTTGTGATGCCTCGTGTAAGGAGGAGAAATGCGTAACATCACGTTTCCGACTTTGATAAAGGTCGGATTGTAGCCTATCGCGATTGCGGTTTATCGTATCGCGACATTGCTGCTCGCGTTGGTCGAGATCCAATAACTGTTAGCAGAATATGGAATCGGTGGGTTCAGGAGCGTAATACGGAACGCCGTGCTGGATCCCAACGGCCTCGTATCACTAGCAGTCGAGATGACAGGCATCTTATCCGCATGGCTGTAACGGACCGTCCAGCCATGTCTCGATCCCTGAGTCAACAGATGGGGACGTTTGCAAGACAACAACCATCTGCACGAACAGTTCGACGACGTTTGCAGCAGCATGGACCATCAGCTCAGACACCGTGGCTGCGGTTACTCTTGACGCTGCATCACAGACAGGAGCGCCTGCGATGGTGCACTCAACGACGAACCTGGGTGCACGAATGGCAAAACGTCATTTTTTCGGATGAATCTAGGTTCTGTTTACAGCATCATGATGTTCGCATCCGTGTTTGGCGACATCACGGTGAACGCACATTGGAAGCTTGTATTCGTCATCGCCATACTGGCGTATCACCTGGTGTGATAGTATTGGGTGCCATTGGTTACACGTCTCGGTCACCTCTTGTTCGCATTGACGGCACTTTCAACAGTGGACGTTACATTTCAGATGTGTTATCACCCGCGGCTCTATCCTTCATTCGATCCTTGCGAAACCCCACATTTCAGCAGGATAATGCACGAACGCACGTTGCAGATCCTGTACGGGCCTTTCTGGATACAGAAAATGTTCGACTTCTGCCCTGGCCAGCACATTCTCCAGGTCTCTCACCAATTGAAAACGTCTGGTCAACGGTGACCGAGCAACTGGCTTCGTCACAATACGCCAGTCACTACTCTTGATGAACTGTGGTATCGTGTTGAAGCTGCATGGGCAGCTGTACCTGTACACGCCATCCAAGCTCTGTTTGACTCAATGCCCAGGCGTATCAAGGCCGTTACTATGGCCAAAGGTGGTTGTTCTGGGTACTGATTTCACAGGATCTATGTACTCTAATTGCCTGAAAATATAATCGCACGTCAGTTCTAGAGGTGGTTGTTCTGGGTACTGATTTCTCAGGATCTATGCACCCTAACTGCGTGAAAATATAATCACATGTCAGTTCTAGTATAATATATCTGTCCAATGAATACCCATTTATCGTCTGCATTTCTTCTTGGTGTGGCAATTTTAGTGGCCAGTAGTGTAATATCAACTCGCTTTCTTGTGTGTCTTTTCGGTACGGATGTGGGTGAAAAAGGTTGGTGACGACTGACATCTCTGCTGCCCTGCAAGATAGTCGCATTGTGCGAGTAATATCGGAATGTATTTCAGGTGGTGTGCGAGAGGACATGCACACCTGAGCAGAAAGATGGGGGAAGGAGGAGACTGGATATCGCTTTTTGTCCGTGTGTCTGTCTGCCTTCCGTCTGTCTGTCTGGCACAAATTTTGCAGTTGATTTTACACTTTCTGATGAGCTAGAGATGTGAAATTTTAAAACATAGTATTGGATGTATGTTTGGTGAATACTACTTTATGCACCACTGTTATTTACCCCTTTGCTTGACCCAGTTGCAACGTTTGATTGGAAGAGCGATTGCCCGTAAGACTCCATGTAAGCTTGATTATCTCTAACTTTTGTCTTCACCGTCTTTTGTGAAATATACGAAGGAGGCAGGTAATGAGAAACCTGAAATTTATCACATGTCGCTGTTCAAATGTCATCAAAATATTTGAAATCTCTTGAAAAACTTATCACACACAAGACTAAAAAGCAGAAAATAATTATGTAAATAGAAATGAATTTTCGATGTACCACATTTTTAAATCGGACAAAAAGTGTAAAAATTTTCCTCCTAGTCCTATAGGTTCCTAACTCCATACAGACAACGCTGAAAATATGTGATTATGAATATTTAATAGGTGTGAAAATACTTATAAGATACGAAAAACGTGGCGTGTACGCAATATGTAATTCATACATGAAGAGTTGACCCCTTTTACTATCACACTGCTTACTAACTGATTTATGAATAGTTGACCTCCCTACTATTGTCTGTTGCATGTGTCCTATATTTTTCGTATTAAATTTTAAATGTATTTTCGTAACTATTAAAAATTCGCAATCACAAATTTTCTGGACTCTCTGTAGTCATTGGATATCAAATCCTAGCATAAATATGAATATACATTCTTCATATATAACAGGATATGCATAACGATTAGAAATTATCGATCAAAATTAAACACGATACTGGCAGATCTTCTGAGAACGTGGGCAGTGCTAATTCAACAAGACAGCTTAACCTGATTGATGATTCAATGTTTTCTTTGTCTTTTGACACGTTTTATCCATCAGATATATCGGAAGTTCCTGGCTGCAATGCAGCTTCACATCGAAGCTAGGTTTAATAACTCGGACCTGGACTCGCTTTCGTATAGAGAGAGATAACAAAGGTATTATTGAAGGCAAGCATTATATTAATCGGAGACAAACAGCAGAGACTTCATCAAGCTACAAAAACTGTATAGTGTGCTTTTGATATTACAACTCCGGAAGCAAATAAGATGCAGACGATACTTGGTAAAAATTAAAACCTCACACAAGTTACGCGCATGAATTTCTACTTAGGCTCTCTTACGGTGCCTGACTTGTGATCTCATAAATAGGGAAAGTCTTCCCATTATGTCCAGGGGACGAAATGACAAGTTGGGGTCCCATAGAACAAGAATAAAACTACTTAGTAGCTGTTATATATTAATATGGTTTGCTAACGTCGAATATGCATACCTAAAAAGCTAATATAAATAATTCTTGTTGGATTTCCTTGATACACTCTCAACAACAATAGGTAAAATAGCTTTTGCAACTACCCTGCATTCGTGTGCATTAGTTAATTAAAACGTAATAACATATGTTGTGATGTTTGTACTTCGCACGCTGTATGAGGTTGAGTAAGTATGGTTTATTTGGTCAAAACTCATTATACTGAAGCTTACTAAAGCGATTTATAATCCGCAAGTGCCATCACAGATGAGTTCGTGACCATTTCCCCGGAGTGCCTGTGTGACGCTGACAGCTGGCGTAAGAGCCTCTTTCGCCACCCTGGGCTTCCGTTTTGGCAGCCAAACAGAAATGCCGCGAATGTCAACATCACGTTTCATTCTCGGCGAGCGCGGCCGCGCAAGCACTCTGCCTTGCCAGGTGCTCTTGAGGCTTGTTTGCGCAACCGCTCGATATCGAATTTCAAGTACTCCGCGTCCCCTCCACCTCACGCGGTTGGCACGATATCACTGCCATTACTATGTGCCTGGTGCATCCCATAGAGATTCCCTCTCTGTCAACTCAGGCTTTCTCTCTCCTACGCTTCTGACTACCTTTACGGCACACATGTTAACGTCTCCATTTTGTAGAGCTGTGTTGCTTTACAACTACAGCTACAGTTAAAGGAGACCTACTCTCTGGAATGGTGTTTTGAGCTTCGTAGTAATTGTGTTCTGGCCCTCACCAATACTGTATATGGCCGTTTCTGAAACTATTCCATTTCCATATAACTTTATTTTGTTTGCTTCGAAATCAGAAGAATCCAATAAAGAACTCTTTAGAGTAAATGCGGCAGCAGTACTGACAATTGGCTACGACAAAGCCAAAACAGTCTATGGCAACAAAACTGATGCTGAATTATTCACCAATACGAGAGTCATTGTGTAAAGTGCCAACAAAACCAGGAATAGCAAAGCTGTTGTTGGAAGAAGCAGCAAGGTGAAAAAGTGTTGTACCATACAAAGATTAAAATGTCTAGTACCTACTGTTGATGATGCGGGGCATAGTATATATGGGATTGTGAAAGGAGTAGCAGAAGGTAGGAATGAATGAAGATGGTATCAGATGAGTCAGAAGACAACTGATTTAAATAATAGATCGAGTTAATGATTTAGAGCTCTGTTAAATCAACTATGGTTTTAGTACCGCATTGACGTTAATTTATTGAGAGAATAACCTGTGCTACAGAAGTAGCACTGCAGTAGGATAATCGTCCTGTGGTACTCTAAGGTGCAGTGTTCTTAATAATGAAATCTAAAGATCACATGTTTTAATCTTTCGCTATTTTCTGATATCATAAATGAACTTATTCTAAAATGTACACCAGATCACTGTGAACTTAGACTAATAGATATAGTAATCTTTTCTTCACAAAGTAGACTCCACATTCTTGGCTTTGGACGTCTGACACTACACTGTCCACTGGTCTTGTAGTTCTTGGCGGCGCTTCCAGGAGAGCGATCTTGTTGCAATCTTTCTAAATGATTATACCAGTTGATTATATATATATATATATTAATTTTGCTTTCTAAATCGAAAGTCTGTAGCTCTTGTTTTATTTCTTTTTTTTCTGTTGTCCTGAGAAATTTTATCTCAGCTGGCTTAATTTGCCATCTGTCTTTGTAAGTACTCACGTCTCACTTGCATACTACCGGAATCGCCATTGATTTATAAAACTTCAGTTTTTTTTTCTTTTCTGGTATTGTATTTCACAGTTCTACAAAATGTCACACATGAGTGTTCACATTTGCAAAACTTTGTTTCTATTTCGTGATCTGTTATTGGGGGTATTTCACATCCAATATAGTTAAAGGAAGATACTCATCATCCGAACAGGCCTCGGAAGGCTCAAGGTACAGGCCGACTGCCGTGTCATCCTCAGTCGATAGGCGCCACTGGATGCGGTTATGGAGGGCATGTGCTCAGCACATAGTCTCCCGGGCGTTGTCAGTTTTCGTGACCAGAGCCGCTACTTGTCAGTCAAGTAGCTCCTCAGTTGGCCTCACAAGGGCTAAGAGCACCCCGCTTGCCAACAGCGCCGACAAGCCCGACTGGTCACCTATTCAAGTGGTAGCCAAGACCGACAGCGCTTAACTTCAGAGATTTGACGGGAGCCGATGTTGCCACTTCATCAAGCCTGATCGCTTCAAGGAAGACTGATGCTCCAGTACTTTGCCATTTATCTCAGTTTCAGATCTTTCCATGCTTTTTCCCCAGAAATTCGATTACTTTCGTTCTATGTGGAGGTCTTACCAATCTATATTCTGCATGCCGCTGTGGCCGAGCGGTTCTAGGCGCTTCATTCCGGAACCGCGCTGCTGCTACGGTCCCAGGTTTGAATCTTGCCTCGGGCATGGATGTGTGTGATGTCCTTAGGTTAGTTAGGTTTAAGTAGTTCTAAGTCTAGAGGACTGATGACCTCAGACGTTAAGTCCCATAGTGCTTAAAGCCATTTGAACCATTTTTCTATATTCTGGCATATTTCTTAATATAATTGACTGATTGATTTGGGGGAGGGGGCCAAGCAGCGAGGTCATAAGTCCCATCGGATTAGGGAAAGAAGTCGGCCGTGACCTTCCAAAGGAACCATCCCGGCATTTGCCTGAAGCGATTTAAGGAAATTACGGAAAACCTAGATCAGAATGGCCGCACGTGGGTTTGAACCGTCGTCCTCGCGAATGCGAGTGCAGTGTGCTAACCACTGTGCCACCTCGGTCGGTCCTTCTTATGTATAACTCGTTTTGTAAATTGTCTTCTGTTTGTTGCACAATAACAGTATCGTCTGCGTGTAGAATGCAGCTTAAACTATAATGCTACGAGGGCATTATAACACATTTGAAAATTTGTGAAAACAGTAATTAAATGTTATTCTTTTTTGTCATATAACATTTCTTAAAAGGAAGAGGAGGGTTTTGTCTCGAGTTCATTTGAGACAGCACAAATCGGATAAGGAAGGATGGCAAGAATATCGGCCATGCCCTTTCAAAGGAACCATTCCGACATTTGTTTTAAGCGACGTAGGACAATTACGCAAAATCTAAATCCGGAGGCCGGACAAGGATTTGAACCGGCGTGCTCCCGAATCCGAGTCCAGTGTGGTAAACTGTTCGACACAATTTTCTTACAGCAGATCATCGAGATTCCTCCTCTTAACACCGCTACAAAACTGACAGCAACAGCTTAGTCATACAAAACCGCATCGGTAGCCGCCTACTGGAGAAACCAGTGCTCGCTTTACCCCGACTGTGATTATGTGGAGGATTCGAAGTACCGTCCCTTGCTGTGACCTCATCAGGTCATTTTACGTCGCCCCGTAAATGTTCAAGAGCAGTGTGACTGGAGTAAAGCTGTCATCAGACGGACCGCATTTCTCGTCGCGAAGCGCGCTGCAAGCCGTGTCCGTCTGAAACGACCTGCTGTGTCTCACGGTTTGTCAACGTGACGCTCTCCAACGGCAGTTCCCAGCAGTGTCTCGTGCTTAAATCACACAACTTCTCTACGAAAATGGACGAGCACAAAATAGCTGCGCAGCTGTGTTACCAATCGTCGAAGGAGAGCGGAGATAAGTTCTGGACGTCAATGGTTTGAACAACGAACTGCGTGTAGGAGAACACAACATAATGTTGTACAACAATCTCATATAAATACTCGAAGAAGTTATTCATTAATTCTATTGAATCTTCATCTCATTACGGTTTAAATGGAATACAGTAAAGGTATGGTACCTAATATCACTTCACGCATTCATAATATCCATATTCTCGATACTGTATTGATCACCATCACTCTGAAGTTACGTACTTCATCACATAGACTTTAGGATCGGGACACGTTTTCTTCATAGACGCAGTTACGTTAAGATTCCTGGCCACTGGGGAAACACTCCAGTCTTTGCCCTGTGCAGCAAGAATTATGGGAAATATATTATTTATAATAAATAACATTCACTGTTTGCAGATAATACTTCGGTTAAAGAAATAAGAAAGACCCAAAATAATTTCGAAAACAAGAAGCTGAAAAAATGTGGGAAGAGCTTGACGCGAACCTACTACCATTCTGTTTGCATCTCACCGGATTAAAAACTACGCTAAGGCTTCGACATGGCAGCCATGTCTTCGTATATGAGCCACGCCTTCGTATACGGTATAGACTATGTAATTGATGTATCTGGAAATGTCGTGGTATGATATTTCAGAGTGCCAATTGTACAATAAAGACGCACTTTTGATAGTTCATTATTCTGCTGTAGCACTGAAACGGTGTACTTTTAGAGCATCCGAGTCATAACGCTAAGAGCGTCGAATACGAGAAGCCTGTAATTACCGGTACACACTGAGGTGACAAAAGCGATGAGATAGCGATATGTATAAATACAGACGGTGGTAGTACCGCGTACACAAGGTACAAAAGTCGGTATTGGGCGCCCATCAGCTTAAAAGATACACAAAGTAGAGAAGGGTAGCACACGGTTGGAGGTGACGATGTGGAAAGGTGTTCAACGTTATTATGACTGCACGACGGGAATAAACAGACTTTGAACGCGGAGTGGTAGCTGGATTAGATGCATGGGACAGTCCATTTCGGAAATCGCTAGGTTATTCAATATACCGAGTTTCACAGTGTCAAGACTGTGTCAAGAATGCCAAATTTCAGGTGTTGCCTCTCACCACAGAGAACGCAATCGCCGACTGCCTTCACTTAACGGCAGAGCGCAGTGGCGTTTGCATAGAGATCTCAGTGCTAACAGACAAGCAGTACTGCGCAAAATAAACGCAGAAGTCAATGTGGGACGTACGACGAACGTATTCGTTCGAAAAATGCGACGAAATTTGGTTCAAAATGGTTCAAATGGCTCTGAGCACTATGGGACTTAACATCTGAGGTCATTAGTCCCCTAGAACTTAGTAACTACTTAAACCTAACTAACCAAAGGACATCACACATATCCATGCCCGAGGCAGGATTCGAACCTACGACCGTAGCGGTCGCGCGGTTCCAGACTGAAGCGCCGACGAAATTTGGCGTTAATGGACTACGACAGCAGTCGACCAACGGGAGAGCATTTGCTAACAGCACGACATCGCCTCCAGCGCTTTGCCTGAGCTACTGACCATGTTGTTGGACCCTAGACGACTGGAAAACGATGGACTGGTCCAATGAGTCCCTATTTCAGTTGCTAAGAGCTGATGGTAGGGTTCGAGTGTGGCGCAGGCCCCGAAACGCCTTGGGTCCAAGTTGTCAACTAGACACTGTGCAAGCTGATAGTGGCTCCACAATGGTGTGAGATGCGTTTACATGGAATTGGCTGGGTCCTCTGGTTATTCACGCTTGGTCTCAAAAACATTCTGGACAATTCGAGCGAATTATTTGGCCAACCAGATCGCCAGACATGGATCCCATCGAAAATTTCTGGGACATAATCGAGAGATCAATTCGTGTACAAAATCCTGCACCGGCAACAACTGGGAAGTTATTGACGGCTATAGAGGCAGCATGGCCCATTATTTCTGTACGGGAGTTCCAACGACCTGTTGAGTCCATGCGACGTCGAGCTGCCGCAGTGGGCAGAGCGAAAGGAGGTCCGACACGGTATTGAGAGGTATCCCATGACTTTCGTAACCTTACTGTACGGTTTCCTGTCATATTATTATAACATATTGTGCATAGAACAACGAGCTTTCGAGAAATCCTCAATGTGCTGAAGCTTCTAAAGATATTCATACCACGTACTCTATAATACAAGAAACACCAAATACGGAGATAAATTTCATACAATATGGCAGCTCGTAAGTCCTAATTGTAAAAACGATATCGCATATCGTTGGCTACGTTCCTCTCCACGATGCAAGATCCTTCAATTCACGTTTCGCAATGTAGTGGAGCTTGGAATTCCACGCTGTGATGTCACCGGCTCTACTTGTGTTTTCGCGTCCCATAAGAGGACAGTCTAAGAGAGATCTTTGTACGTTTCCTTATAGTAAGAACTGGTCTACGTGACTCTTTGCTGAATGATGACCTATTGAGTAAAGAGGTAGGACGTACATGGACGGGTAACTCTGAAGACGGTAACTGGTGTAGCAGCGTGTAAGAGCCGCGCGTATCTTTGGAGAGCCGTGGGGAGGAACGCGAGGCCAGCACGTCTGACCGCGCCGCGCAGCTGCCTACCGCCGCCGCCACGCCACGCCTGCAGCTGCTGCTGCCACATTTTTCTCTCACGTACCTGCGGCGCAACTTTTTCTCGGTCAGCGTCTGAGGCGCGTGTTCGTTTTTTCCCCCGCGGTGCGCGTCTTTTCCCGAGCGGCGGGTGGCGCTCGCCGGCCGGAGTCTGAGCGGAGCAGCAGGTGGCGAAACGCGCGGCCTTGACCACCGCCGCTTCCGGCAGGGCAGGGCCGCGCCGCACTGCAGCCTCCTCTGCCGGCTTCAGTTTCGCTGCACAGCCTCGCGCGCGTCGCTCCGTACCACGGCTTCCTCGGAAGGGCCTGGCACTTGCGTAACGGAGCCTCGTCTGCGTCGTATATTCATGTAAATAAACTTCTGCTTCTAGAGTTCGCGCACCTGTTGCTCCTACTTGATGCACTGGTTTAACTACTATTACGCATAACTTTCTGCATCTCCTATGTAATCATCCTCACAAAGAAATCAGTAAACCAGATATGTTTTTATGCCTTCTAAAGAAGAGAGAAATCCGCTTTTGGCCTTACTTGCTAAATACACTGACGGAAAAAATTAGTACACTTGGAAAAACGACGCAGATTTCAACTCGATGTTGGGTCTGCCCCCGGTAGCTGAGTGGCCAGCGCGACAGACTGTCAATCCTAAGGGCCCGGGTTCCATTCCCGGTTGGGTCGGAGATTTTCTCCGCTCAGGGACTGGGTGTTGTGTTGTCCGATTCATTATTTCATCCCCATCGACGCGCTAGTCACCGAAGTGGCCTCAAATCGAAAGACTTGCACCAGGCGAGCGGTCTACCCGACGGGAGGCCCTTATCACACGCCATTATTATTATTTACGCGATGTTGGCATATGTACTGATAATAGTTTCAACGCTGTCCACCAACAGATAGCGTAGTGGCATAGCTACCAGAGCGCCGTCTGCGTCTACCTTTAATAGAGAATGCTCACAGCCAAAAGAATCAGTGTGGTGAAACGTGCGAAGCGAGTAGGCAACCGGGCCACGGAGACGCACTCGTGCTTCCTACAACCAACTGAGCGAGTTTGAAAGGGATCAGATTATGTCCTTCCGAGTGGCGGGATGGTCCTTTCGGAGAACTGCCACACAAGTTCGACGTGCTGCATCAGTTGTGCAAAGATTCTGGTGTTAGTGGTTACGTGAACATTCACACACCCATACACGTCCACGCACCACCGAAGTCCTATAGGATCGTCGTATTGTAAGGCAGCAGTGGCAGATGGTACAGGTACCATAGCACAGATAAGACGGCTTACGAGCTCAGACATGTCAGCTTATTAGGAGTGGCACTACGGGCATGCACACTTTTAGCACTTTTCCTCCACTCAAGCGACAGCATCGACGTGCATGGCTCAACTGGTGCTATGCCGGCCGGAGTGGCCGAGCGGTTCTAGCCGCTACAGTCTGGAACCGTGCGACCGCTACGGTCGCAGGTTCGAATCCTGCCTCGGGCATGGATGTGTGTAATGTCCTTAGGTTAGTTAGGTTTAAATAGTTCTAAGTTCTAGGGGACTGATGACCAGTTATTTTGCTGTTTTTGCAACAGGTATGTGATGTATTGCTCCAACAGGAAAATGCTCACCCACACACTGTCCGTGGAACTCGATGTGCTCTGCAGCTCCCCTGGCCGGCACGGTCTCCATTCGAACAACAACTCTTATACATCCACGTGAACCGGTCGATCAGGCGTGGCACAGCATATCCCAGGACACTATTCGCCAACTGTACGATGGATTGCATTTCCGCCATGGAGCCTACACCTCATACCAATATCGGTGTTTCGGCATGGGTCGGTAGCAGATATCTCAGAACTCTTGTTCTCTTCTTCTGTAAATGTAGTCATTCCCTGTATTCGGTATTCACTGTTGCAACTACAAATGTTGAGTGAATTTTAAACCTCTAGCTGGGTTTAACATTTTTTTTCCGGCAGTGTACGCTAAAAATCAATGGGATCCCTCTGCAGCACAACAGAGATAGCCGATATTCAGAATTTGTGTTCATTGAAAAATTTTGCATGCAATATATGCACAATATGGTATGACAACGTGGGGGTTTTTGGGAGCGGATGTAAGTGATCTCTGTCTCTCGAACATACCATTCAGACAGGACAGTCAGCGTACAAAACAAACGTAAAGCCGTGTTCTACAAAAAAAGATTGAACACACGGAGGAATGATCGTTTGAATGATTTAATACATTTGAAACTGAAATCTAGTTTCTATAAATTACGAAGTGCTGCTCTACAATTCTTCTGCGAGCAATATTGTTTGTTGAGTAACGTTGGCAACGAGCAACAAATCGATTTTGTCGGATTTTTTACCGATACCTTCGCATTAAAAATCCCACAAGAAACCTGCCAAGCTATACTGCGCGTTTTGTACTTACTATACAGAATGTCTCAAACTTTTTGGGTCAAATTGAAACAAGCGATAGTGGGTTCGCAACCGATTATATTGGGATAGGGGACCAATTGTCGGAAATGCATGTTTATTGTGTTCTGGACGTACACAGCATACAACTCATAACAGCATCGTAGCTCATACTAAGTGCTCAAAGTGACAACTGCCAGTCTCTATGCATGCTTAGCAACGGCGCGTGAAGTTCTGTCCCACTTTCTCAAAGATCTCCTGTCTGCTGCAGCAGAAGACAAGCAGTTTAAATCCTAGCACACAGGGGTTCAGCAGTGTCTTCGGGGGTTTCATGTGCCAACATCTTTACGTAACACCAGATAAAAAAGTCCAGAAGTGTGAGATCCGGCAATGGCGCTTTACATGGGACAGGACCTCCCCTTCCGATCCAACGATGAGGATTCGTTTCGTTGAGGTGGTAGGGGGCATTAACATCTAAGGTAGTTTGTGCACCGTCGTGTTGTAATTACATTCTTTTGCGGACAACAAGGGGTGCAGTCGCCAAGAACTGTGACAGAAATATGGCAGGAACAGCAGGTAACGTGGATAATTCAAACAGGGAGGCAGAGAATAAGAGCTTATTAGGTGAACTTGGATAATAACTGCCTATACGTTGACAGAGAATCGTTGCTGGTGGCCATTGATGAGGGTGGCGTGGGGATTGTCCTCATTCTCGATATGGCTGTTGCGACTGTCGAAAATAGCATCACTGGTAAGTGAGGCCTCATCCGTAAACAACACAGTCTGTACGAATTCGGCTCTACAGCTCTAAGTGAACATGAACGTGAGGCTCAAAATTCTAGGTCTTGGTACTCGCACACGTTCCTTATAATAGGGGTATTATACCTGTTCCACCAGTACTGTGCACCTTCGAAGTGTGGGTTTTGTAAGTAGCCTGTTCAGGTTTTTATGTTGGTAAAGCCACGTAGCGCTCTGTATGAAAATCACTGGCTGTGCTGTGTGCAGTCTGTGGCTGATTGGCATTGTTGGAATATTCGGTATTGTAGTATTGGGCAGCTGGGTGTTAATAGTGCGTAGCGTTGCGCAGTTGGAGGTGAGCCGCCAGCAGTGGTGGATGTGGGGAGAGAGATGGCAGAATTTTAAGAGCGAACGAGCTAGACGTGTGTCGGCCAGAAAGAGTAAATTTGTAATACTGGATATCATGGACTGATATGTACTTTTGAACACTATTAAGGTAAATACATTGTTTGTTCTCTATCAAAATCTTTCTTTTGCTAATTATGCCTATCAGTAGTTAGTGCCTTCAGTAGTCTGAATCTTTTATTCAGCTGGTAGTATTGGCGCACGCTGTATTGCAGTAGTTTGAGTAACGAAGATTTTTGTGAGGTAAGTCATTCATGACAGGTATAGGTTCTTGTTAGTCAGGGCCATTCTTTTGTAGGGATTATTGAAAGTCAGATTGCGTTGCGCTAAAAATATTGTGTGTCAGGCTAAGCACAGTCATTTATAATTTTTCTAAGGGGACGTTTCAGTTTCAAGGGCAAGTTGACGGGTGTTATTGCCGGTGGGCGGCCTCACGATCCAACACCATCTCCTCGAAGGCTGGTGACCGAACATACCTTTGCGGGAACCTTGACCGGCTCTCAGTGGAGTGAACGATCGCGTCCTTTCTAAGCTGGCATCCATAGAGATAAAGTTCTTCCAATTAGGGTGATGCCTGTTGGGGAAGCGATCTCTGTACTTCCGTGCTGCTTTAAGTTACGTTGTGCAAGACGCGACAGTTGGCTGCGACTGCGACGCTGCCCCCTCCTCTTTGCCCACCCTGGCAGACGGCGACACGGCCGCAACACGACTGGTGTCGTCGCTGTTTCCCAAGCTCCGGTCGGCGGCGGCGGATTCAAATACATAAGAAAAATAAGAATTCCGATTTTCTTGCTGTAAAAAATACTGTATGTTAATGCAACAAAGTTACATCGGCTCCCAGAGTTAGTTTTTCGATACAGATTCTCCTTTAACTTTAAAAAATTGAAAAGTATCTCTTCCGGTTTTGCGTGTTTTTTTCGCTGTATATTACTTCTCTATTAATTGTGAGGAAAGTAAAAGGCACAAAAAATTGATGTTTGCGTATCTTACAGTTTCACATCACAGCTTGATAATGAGGTGTCTATCTTTCCGATATTCGTCACAGTTATTCCGATACTTAATTTACAAGTAACCTACTGCATAAAATTTGAATTGTGTACAGTGAAAAATGTGGTCGCTGGCTACTTTACGTATGGTCCACGTTAGGTCATACATAGTTGCCGATGAAAAGAAGCTAACATATCGAAATTATTTTTAAAGTTGAGATCAGAATGATATCGATCTCCGTTTCCGGGAGCGTCGCGACTAGCCGCCAGTTCTGTCGACGCGCAACGAGAATCGTGTGGTCATCACATGGTAGAGAATGCATTTCTTTTGTTTCGCTGACACATTTGGACCTAATGAAACCATTTTATGTCATATTTCTCCGGTATGAGTTACTAATATTTCTCCATATGCTCTTGAAAATTTCATTTAAAATGCCACGAAATGTAGGTTTCTTAAAGCCAAGTGATCAAGCAGAACCCATTTTCTTGGTTTTGCTGGTGGCATCTGAACCTGTTCCAAGCCTTCTTTCTTGTTTATTTCTCTGATACGAGTCCCGAATATTCCTCCATCTGTTTTTGCACATTTCACTTAAAATTCCAATGAAAGATAAGTTTATTAAGATTAAGCGCACGCTAGCGTCATTGCATTGTTTCAAGTTCTTGACAACAAGATAGGGTTACACCTTAAACATTTCTAGAATTTTGATTCTGAACGTCTACAGTATACACTGGCAGAAATGTGGAAGAAATAATGTCCGTGCTTGTTCACAAAATTTCCCCAAATTATACTTGTCAGTTTCTCCCATGCAGAAACTTTTGGAACAAGGTAAGGCAACTTTCATAGCCGACTGAATCTTTATTCCCATCCAAATGAACTTCCATATTCTTATATTCTGATAGCATACATCGTTATGGATGACATGAACATTTAATCTTGCCAAGCTGCACTCAAGAGATGACTCCAGGATTTACAAAAGACTAATTTCAATTGTGAACTGTGTCAGACCAGAAGGGCCTTGTAAAACAGTAGTGCACTTTTGGCACAAGTTTTTTGAGCACCATCTTCTACCAATGAATTGAAGTGAATGTGACAAATTACTTACTGCACCATAGTGTTTGCGCAATCTGTTGAGATACGCCTTCCTCAAAAACGAACATCTATTGATTACAGAAAGCTGTACAACAATGTGGTGGTGGTTTTTCACAACTAGAAGGTGTCATCAAGACACCAATCTACCGTTTACTTTCAAAGTGAAGGTATTGTAAAATGTAACCATCTCGTTGTACTTTAGATTGTTCATTTTATAATGTACTTGCCGTTTTCAATTTTTATCGTCACAAAAAAGAGTAATGCGAGAATTGGCCTTCAAGTTCATTTTCATCATTCTAATTCTACATCTGCATGGATTATACTGATTTTCATAACAGGCCTGAAAAATTTGCATTAATGGGAAAATATTATATATTTCACTCACCTGCCAGTTTCAACTGTGCACCAATTTTTTCCCAAATTCTGTCTCTGAACATAGTGTCTCTATATTTAGGGTTCTTCAAATCGTAAAGGCAAGGATGTTGCGAGACCAGCTCACAGAGCATCACATCCTGTGAGTGGCTTATTTCAGTTTTCCTTGACTGGCTCGATATCTTTCTGGCAGCCGTACGTCTTTGTGTCGTCCGACTTCCGTCGCATCACTGCTCACTGGTGCAGTGCTGCGGCAGCTGCCGCAACAGTCGCGCGTCTCATCCCAAACTCGAGCTGCGCATGCGCCAGCAGGCAACTTCTGACGTCACGTAGCGACCCGTCGCAGTCGCTAGTGTGCGTCGCGTATTGGACAACGTACCTTTACGGGCCCTACATCCTGCCGCACCGTACATTAAATGGATATATGCCAACTCTTGTGACGTTTCATATTTGACTACACATCATGCACTGTACACATTGACACACCTCACCATGGACGCAACAACAGCTGTCTGGTGCAATGGACAACTGGCACCAGGGGTAGTGGTGTACGTGCGGCACTGGTTAATGCGCCGGTGCGATGCGTGCGGTCGTCGCATGATACACGTGCTGTGAGCTAAGCTGTCTTCAGAGTGTCTGGTGGTCAGCGATGTACGCTATAGATCACGCGCTACCATAGATACCCCGGATCTCTGCGAGAGTGCTGCAAATTGCAAGCGCAGTTGCAGTACTTGCATTGAGACTGGCGGTCGTCGCTTTGAACAATTACTATAAGCTAATCTGTTATTATACGGTGTATGGCGTTTATGTCCATGACACGATAAATATGCATTTCTGGCCATTGGTTCCCTATCTCAGTATAATCGGTTGTGAACCTACTATCACCTGTTTCAATTTCATCCATAAGCTTTGAGAGACCTGTATATCATTTATGGTTCTAAGTCGGATCACCTCATTGCGAATGCTAGATTTGCCCGCACATAGACCAGTGTATTAAAACATTTATTTGCTGTTTCATGTAGGGTTTGCTAAAAAATCTTTCATAGTTTCAGTACATTTGTTTGGTGACTAGTTTCGAACCAACTGCTTTATTGTAGCGTGTCTTAGTATCGTGTTGGGCATTTTCAGCAAGACTACAACAAAACCAGTTACTTATTATTAACGTAACAGGAGGTTTTATTTAATCACTGCCGTTCCCGGCTAATGATGGTTATTTTGTTAAAGAAATCTCCACCTGGGAACGTGTAGCAATGCTGTCTGTCAAGCAGTGTAAATGGCACTAAGTTCATGCACAAAAGTGATCATATACAACCAGCAAACAAGCTAAATACATGATAAGTAATCTCAACTATACAAGAGTAATGATTTTTAGCAATCTTCAGTGCTGTTATACAATAACCTAATTGCTAGTTGCAGATCGTCTATCGAATTTACCGATACTGTTGTTCGTGGTGGCAACACTTTCTTTTTAAAGCAAAATGAACAGTTCTGTCACACAATACCACAGGCACACAACACTAATGTATTGTTTCCTGTCAAAATATTTCATAAAAGTTGTCACGAAATAACCAGCCTTCATACATAAGCAGAGAACAATTTTTATCACGTAAAATGCTGCTTACGTGGACATAAGTTTACTATATTTAAAGATTATTCGCAATCCAAGTGGAATTTATTACCTCCGAGTGGGTTCTGGGCCACCAATAAACAATTATTATCGTAATAATGACCATCAAGTTTTATGTTCTGTGTAAAAATTCAATTTACAACTGCCGCTGCAATATTTCTCTGAGATGGTGGCTAACATAAGACAATCACTTATCGATTCTCCTTCGGGCACTGTTTTACCACTAACAAATAATATATATTAAATCTTTTTTGTACCTGTACTATACGCATTGACATTCAAAAGTATTTCTCAATGTTAATCGCTTATTATTCAACATTTACGAATAAACCACTCTGTAGCTCAATAGCGCTAATGGCTGCGCTCCAATGTAGCTGATCAGAAAACTTAACATTTATGTAGGACGAGAATCATAATGAAATAAAAGTCCAAACAAGGGGATTCATTTCATTGACACAGAAACTCTATTTTTCAAATATTACTTAACAACATAATGTAGTTTATTACAGACCTCTGTGTTACGAAACACCAGTCACATCCGATCAGTACAACAGTTCGAAACAGGAGGAGGATTATTCTAGAAGATGGAGATTTCATCTGCTCTATTCTAGAAAGATGGAGAGTTCATTATCTTTTTCCATGAGTATTATCTCAGATATAATTTCTTACAGAATATTAAATTATGTCATTGACAACAATTATTTATTATTTTAGTAACGATGGAGTCCTTTTTATTAATATCACGAAAATGTTCATTCGCATCCCACACACAACGCTGTCGCGAATAAGATTCTGAATATAATACAGGCGTGGATATTAAATCATTCTCAAACCTGACATGCTGAGGCTCTACTGAAAGTGCCTTATATTAATAACATCTGAGTGGCAATACATGTTTTGCAAAGTAGTCAGATAACTATCACAGTTCGACTTCCTAAGTAGACACGTGTTGACTGTGATAGTTATCTACCGTTACTTTGTAAAGCATGTATTGCCGTTGTGATGTTCGTTATTAAATCAGGTACTTTCAGTGCAGTCTAAGTAAGTCAGACTTTAGATTGCAAATCGATTCGAAACTAGTCGCCAAAGATATGTAGTACAATTATAAGGAAGGGCAGGAGTACAGTAAGCATCGCTGTCCCAATGGTTTTTATTATTCGTGCACATGCAGATTTCAACTATAAATAGCCCTCTCCAGTGCACGGTTCCGTATGGAGTCTTAATTGGTGATATGAACCATGAATGTGACAGACTTGCTAATAATCGCTTCAAGAAATATTAAAAAGAAGGTTGCTGATCCTGTGTCAACAAAACTTTTGAAACTGAAAAATTTGTTTGCGGATTTAATATTCAGACATTCCGTTCTTCCTGCGGATAAATGTTTCATGGAAAGCTAACTTCTTTCGACACGGCTCTAACGTGACTTCACACTTCTTACATTTCATCTATATTATTCCCACTTAATATTTTGTATGAAAAAAGGCTAATATTCCTGATCAACAGAGTTTCCCGTTGTTACCAAATATGTCAGAAAAGCTGTTTTGTTTTCATTGAAGCATCCTCTTACTTCCTAGTTACTGGAAGAGTTGAAAGAAAAAGAAAAATGATCTGATCGACATGTCAACTTTTTCCTCTACCTTGTTCACACCTACTCTGCGAACTAATGCTGGTGAAAGTGCATAGAAAATCGCCTCGCACGCATTTCGTAACGAGCTCCCGTTCTGCATGCTCTTCGAATACTTGCCTCAGCAACAGCATGATACAGCACCGTGGGAATGAGCAGAACGTACAGTTGAAGGGGGCCCGCATCAAATAGATTTAATCGTATTGCCTTTTTTTTGCACGCGTGTCTGGGTGGCTACAGGCTATGTTAGAAGGACCTTACAGAAATATCAAGAGCAGCACGGCTATCAAAACGGCAGTTGTACTTGAAATCATTGGTACTAATGATCCTCTCCCGTTACGTGTTGAAATAGGGGATAGCTTCCTCGCCAATTTTCCAAAAGCAGAGCGGAGTCTAAGCTGGCGAGGTGAAGCCTGCTCGTACGCTCCCTCAGCCTCAAGTCTTCGTCATATCTTATTCGAATTTCAAAGTAAGAATTACAGAATCGCGCTAGCATGAATCGATTTCACCGATCGTCTCAGCTAATTTATTTGTCTACCTTCGGATACCTAATTTCTCCTGTTTTTGCTGATTGCCCCCCCCCCTTATTTTTTAACACTCAATCACTGGAACTATCGATTGCCTAACTGATCAGGAAGACATTAACAAACTTTAGGATAGCCGGCCGTTGTGCCCGAGCGGTTCTAGGCGCTTCACTCTGGAACCGCGCGACCGCTGCGGTCGCAGGTTCGAATCCTGCCTCGGGCATGAGTGTGTGTGATTTCCTTAGGTTTGTTAGGTTTAAGTAGTTCTAAGTACTAGGGGACTGATGACCTCAGATGTTAAGTCCCACAGTGCTCAGAGCCATTTGAACCATTTTTGAATTTGTCATTCTGAGTCCCCCCTCTTGGTTCCTGCACATATTACATATTACAAGTCTTTACATATAGCTCACACTTATTTTTGTGAGGGTCTCGAACATCCTGTACAATTTTACATTGTCTACTGCTTTTTGTAGATAGACAAATCCATTGAACGTGTATTGACTTTTTTCTTTGAGTTTGGCCTCTATTTTATCGACCACGACGTGAGAACTGACTCTCTGCCGCCTTTACCATTCCTAAAGCCAAAATGATCATCCGCTCACAGATCTTCAGTTTTCTCGTTCATTCTTGTGGATGTTAGTCATGTAAGTAGTTCGGATGTATGAGCTATTAAGCTGGCTCTGCACTAGTTCTCGCACTTATCTGCTTATACTATCTTTGGGACTGTGTCGATGATATTTTTCCGAAAGTATGATGCTAAGTCACCAGTGTCAGAGATTCGATACAGCAAGCTGAGTAGTCGTTTGGTTGCCATTTCCCCTAACGATTTTTAGAAATTTTGAAGTCATGTTATCTATCCCTGCTGCCTAATTTTATATCAGGTCTTTCAAAACTCTATTAAATTCTGCCTGTAAGACTGGATCTCCTATGTCAGCCACATCGACTCCCATTTTCTTTTCTAACACTTCATTTGACATTTCCTCCAATGTACACTTTCCACCTAACTGTTCTCTCTTCTGCTGTTAAAAGTGGTATTCCCACTACACTTTTAATATTGACGTCTTTGCTTCTGATTTCACTGTAGGTTCTGCAAAATCAGTTCTTACGACGACCATTCCATTGTCTATTTCTTCATATTTTCGTGTAGCCATTTCGCCTTCCTTCACTCCTTTGTCCTTTTTGATTCCTACCTGAATGACTTGCGCTTCTGTATCCCTGTCTTTTTCTGGACATTTTTGTTCTTTTCTCGAGCAAGAGAAGTGTTTCTTCAGATAGTTACCTGAGATTTCGTCCCAGTTACCTTTCTTGTAACTATGTTTGTCTGTCCAACTTCTGTGACGCCTTTTTCAGAGAGGTCAATCCGTCTTAACTGAACTGCCTATTGTGGCAATCATTATGACAGTATCTAGTACAATTTCTTACGCACCCCATCATTCTTCAGTACTTCAGTGTTCCTCTTCTTCCCACAATGATTCTTCCGGACGATCCTCCTGCGCAGTTATGATTGAAGCATACATTTGCTCCTGGTTACGCCTTACAATCCAATATCTGATTTCGGACTCTCTGTCTGACAATGATTTAACTCAGCTGGAATCTCCTCGTGTCTACAAGCCTTTTCCAAGTATACCTCCTCTTGTGATTCTTGAACATTATGTTTGCTGTTACTAGCCGAAATTTATTGCAGTCGTCAATCATTATTTATCCTCTCTCATTCCTACTGCTATGCCTATATTCCCCCGTAACTGTTTTTTCTATTCCTTCCCCATGTTCCAATCCTTCATTATTATAAAATTTTCATCTTTCTTTAGATACTGAATTACCCTTTCCGTATACTTGTATACATCCTCCACTCCTCCATCTTCTGCTTGCGGCGTTAGTACAAATATCTGAACTAATGTGGCTCACGTTGGTTTCCTGTCGAATCAGATGAGAGCAACCCTGTCTGTAGCTCACTCTCTGCCATAGCTTTCCGTTCATAAATAATCCTGCTCCTGTTATACCATTTTCTGATGGCAGTTTTAGGATCTACTATTTCTACTTTCGTCTGAAAGGATATCCCTATCTTTCCATTCCACTTCACTGACCTCCACTATACCTAGATTGAGACTTCACATTTCCCTTTTCAGATTTTCTAGCTTTCCTAACACGTTAGAATGACAGCAAGTTTTTTGACATTCCACGCCCTGACTTGAAGGAAGTTGCCTTTTCATTGATTTCTCAATGATTCCTCAAGGTTATCTCTCCCTCAGCAGTCCCCTCCCGGAGATCCGGACAGGGGACTAATCCGGAAACCTCTGCCCATGGAGAGATCATCATGGCACTCTTTCAGTTACAGGCCTCATGTCCTGCGGATATAGATTACGTGTCTTTAATGTAGTTGTTTCTATTGTCTTCTGCATCCTCGTGCTGTTGATATTTGCTGATTACTCCGCCATTTAGGGGTAGTTTGCCACCCGAAGGGCAAGAGGTTGTCCCAAAACTCCGTCCGCTTCTCCACCCTCTGGTCGCTGGCTGAACGAAGATGACTCTTTACACCGGAGGTCTTCAGCCACCTTTGCTTGTAGTTTCTACTCAGTGTTTAATCAACAGCTCGGATCTAATCCAGGATGTTTTAATTGAGAATTATAGTAGCGAAACACAACTTCTTTATTCACATGCCTCATTCAGTAACGAATGTGGAACAAATTTTTGTTTCAGCAAAGTGACAGAAGCGCTCTCACCTAATAGTATTCATTACCTGTGTGGTGTCATTTTCCTCTTTCCTTACCTGCATCACTGCTTTCTCTCACGTCCATTGATGCCAGCATCTGTCATTAAAAAATCTACCTTGCCCTAATTTCTAAGTACGGTATTAACATAATGTCGTTTAAGTTTTCAAGTTCTATGCATAGTACAACACGCTTGCTGCAATATATGCTTTATAAGATATGTAGAACGCGTAGTTAGATTTAAGAGGAGACCTGACGATCCTGATCTTGCCAGGTTAAATAAACGAATAGTGAACGTAGAACCTTTAAGGTAACAAGGTGCCAATGTTGTTATTCATACCGTGTTATCTCCCTGTTTTTCTCTCTCTCCCTCTCTCTCTTCTTTTTCTCACTCTTCTTTTTCTCACTCTTCTTTTCTCTCTCTCTTCTTTTCTCTCGCTCTTCTTTTTCTCTCTCTCTTCTTTTTCTCTCTCTTCCGTGCGAAACGAAATTTCGCATTACCTGAGAAGTTACTTAACTGAAGAAAGTACACAGTTTTTAAAGTACTTCTATCCTAGGATTGTAAATAAATCAATCGAATGCACTGGGGTATCGAATGAGAAATGTTTAGCCATTCGCTGGACATCGAGACAATGACGTAGTCAGTTGCTAAACAGTTTCCATACTGACAAAAATCGAATTTACGTTTAAGAAATGCATTATTTTAATGTTAATAATATCTGCTGCAAGAAAGGTGCAGAAACATATTTAGGAGCATTCAGTTCCTCGAGTCAGCGGTACGTGAGTTTCACACGGAAAGAAAGGTAATCTAACGTTATCTCTGGTCATAAAAGCCATTATAGTTCGAATACTCTGGTATGTGGCGCCGAGTATCAGACTATCAGCGTGGGTGGAAGGGCGCCAGAAGTCTTATCACAATCTTATCACCGAACATGGTTTTCTTGTTAACTGAATGACATTGCCTTGGCGATGGATCATTTTCCACAAGATCTACGTCTAGAATGTTATTTTCTGCATCTGTGTACGTGATGGAATGACGTTCCAGGAATTTCGATCACTACTCGTAAATCCCCAGGCGTTATTCACGTGATTAGCTGGTTCCCTTCTTTTATTCCCATTGACAGGTTAACAGGAGTATCACACACAGGTTACGACGTTTTTAAAAGGACTGTTTATGCTAAAGAAACAGTAGCAGTTTACTCTGCAGCTTAAAATAATACTAGAGATCGTGCTGCCACGAAACGTAAACAAATTCAAGATGTGTGGTCCTCAAATGTGCAATATTGCACCTTAAGGAAAATACCGAAATTATGTTCTAGCTATATATCAGACATGCGATAGTACGCCTATGTCCTCGAAAATAAAACTTGCTAAACTTAACGTAACAGTATGGTCAGTTAAGAACGATGTTTTTTTGAAGCATGAGCGTGGGTTTTCCGTTTATTTTGTCACCCCACACTTCTATTGCTTTCTCTTGTGGTTATTCCTACCACATCGGTTCCTAGTCATGTTGTGCATTTTTGTACACCATTATTATCTCAACTAGTGTGATGATTTACAAAAGAAAATAACTCATTATCATCGCGCTAATACATATTCTATGTCGGCTAGAACGGCAATATTCCGCAGCAGCTTTTGTAATTAAATAACAAGTATTTTATTACAGATTTCTTGGAGCTATACATACAGTGAAATATTTTGTTAGGGGACCAAAATGTCTTGCTTAACAATAGTGCACAAGGGTTTCACGATGAGAGATTAATAAACGCCTGTGCGTTACCGCCAACATATTCGGCCCACTGTCAGTGTGCTCCACAGAAGAAAAATGAGGAGTCACTCGCTTCTTACAATGAAGGGAGTGAACGAGGACGAAATATGTAGCAGGATGAAGACTTCGAGTTGGGTGGCAGCTGTTACAGTGAAAGTAGAGAATACGAAAAGGTGGAACGATTCAGAAACGAGATACACAGGCCGTCTAAAAATTTCTGAAACCGATTTTCTTCCTGGCGTATAACGAAAGTGAGCGCAGTAACTACGGTAGCTGTTTGAACTAACAACTGTAAGCAAAAGACGTGCGTTCGACCAGTCAGTCATGAACAGACAAATGTTAACTAGTGGACGTGCCACCGTAGTGTGTGAACGTTTTGATGTCACAAATCGCAGTGGAGCAACATCACTGAAGTGTTCAACATGTGCTCCATAAAGTTTTAAAGGAGAGAAAAGTGTGTGTAAATTTGACTCGCAAATCTTGACCCGCGAACATAACGGCGAGAGGACACCTATTTTCTGGAAAATATCATGATGGGTGATGAGATTCGGCGTTATCAATACTACCTTACCACAAAATGATGTAGTGGAGAAATTAACATGAAAGTTCAACGCTTTGACGACTAAACAGATATTCAAGCCAACGTTAGGCGTGAGTTGAGCAACATCCCAAAGAACGACTTCTCTGATAGTTTCACATGTTTGTATAACCATTCTGTGCGTTGACTGTGTACAATTAGCTACCAGAAGCATTAAAACCACAATCTTAAGGTTTCTCTATTTTCGTTAATCTAGTCGCGAAGCTTTTTGGCAAAGTTCTAAAATTTGAGCCGTAGAGACTCCACCATGCAGCCAGGACCAAGACCATATAGAGGGTAGGAGGTTTCCAAATGACGCCACAATTGTAGAGGCGATCGAAAGACAGAGGCGAAGGTTTTTTATGGCTAGAGATTGCGGAAAACTGGGCCAATTTTTTGGAGAGTGACTGTCGAAAAATGAATTGAGGCAGCAACGATTTCTCTGTATTTTAAAAGAAAATGTTACAACAATATTGTTTTTATTTAATGACCTACACTCGTGTTATTACTAACAATGTCACTACTGAAAGAGCTCTTCATCTGAAACTTAGGGTGTGAAAGAATTAATGCACATATCTTCGAAGAAAATGGGTACGCGATTAGACCAATCAGTGACTACGCAGGCCGAGGAAAATGGTTATACGAGGTGCATTCAAGTTTTAAGGCCTCCGATTTTTTTTCTAATTAACTACTCACCCGAGATCGATGAAACTGGCGTTACTTCTCGACGTAATCGTCCTGCAGACGTGCACATTTTTCACAACGCTGACGCCATGATTCCATGGCAGTGGCGAAGGCTTCTTTAGGAGTCTGTTTTGACCACTGGAAAATCGCTGAGGCAGTAGCAGCACGGCTGGTGAATGTGCGGCCACGGAGAGTCTTTTATTGTTGGAAAAAGCCAAAAGTCACTAGGAGCCAGGTCAGGTGAGTAGGGAGCATGAGGAATCACTTCAAAGTTGTTATCACGAAGAAACTGTTGCGTAACGTTAGCTCGATGTGCGGGTGCGTTGTCTTGGTGAAACAGCACACGCGCAGCCCTTCCCGGACGTTTTTGTTGCAGTGCAGGAAGGAATTTGTTCTTCAAAACATTTTCGTAGGATGCACCTGTTACCGTAGTGCCCTTTGGAACGCAATGGGTAAGGATTACGCCCTCGCTGTCCCAGAACATGGACACCATCATTTTTCCAGCACTGGCGGTTACCCGAAACTTTTTTGGTGGCGGTGAATCTGTGTGCTTCCATTGAGCTGATTGGCGCTTTGTTTCTGGATTGAAAAATGGCATCCACGTCTCATCCATTGTCACAACCGACGAAAAGAAAGTCCCATTCATGCTGTCGTTGCGCGTCAACATTGCTTGGCAACATGCCACACGGGCAGCCGTGTGGTCGTCCGTCAGCATTTGTGGCACCCACCTGGATGACACTTTTCGCATTTTCAGGTCGTCATGCAGGATTGTGTGCACAGAACCCACAGAAATGCCAACTCTGGAGGCGATCTGTTCAACAGTCATTCGGCGATCCCCCAAAACAATTCTCTCCACTTTCTCGATCATATCGTCAGACCGGCTTGTGCGAGCCCGAGGTTGTTTCGGTTTGTTGTCACACGATGTTCTGCCTTCATTAAACTGTCGCACCCACGAACGCACTTTCGACACATCCATAACTCCATCACCACATGTCTCCTTCAACTGTCGATGAATCTCAATTGGTTTCACACCACGCAAATTCAGAAAACGAATGACTGCACGCTGTTCAAGTAAGGAAAACGTCGCCATTTTAAGTATTTAAAACAGTTCTGATTCTCGCCGCTGGCGGTAAAATTCCGTCTGCCGTACGATGCTGCCATCTCTGGGACGTATGGACAAAGAACGCGGCCTCATTTTAAAACAATGCGCATGTTTCTATCTCTTTCCAGTCCGGAGAAAAAAAAATCGGAGGCCTTAGAACTTGAATGCACCTCGTACCAACCGGTACACGGGAACACAGTCGTTGAAGATTTCGTGGCCATTGCTGGCTTATTGCCTGTTGGCTTTCGTGACCTTTGGCTTACGTTTGTTTAATGATTTGGCGTTATCACAGATTCACTGTACATTGTAGGTGGTAGACTGGTCTTTTGTTTAATGATTTTCTTGACGTTTCGCGAGCGTAATTGCTGATGTTGTCCGCCACCAACAAAGAAGGATGTATTTTTGACGATACCAGTCATACATACTGGCGAAACGTCAGGTAAACCATTAAACAATCATCGGTCCAAGTTCCCAGACAAAAGTCAACAGTAAATACGTCAGTTACAGGAGTGAAATCCAATCGTCGACAGCCGACATTAGTATCGAACGCCACTGATGTGGGATCAACACAGAGGTGACCGGCTAGAATCTTGAATGTGAGGAAATATTTTCTGCCAGTATTTGGCGGGAGGGAGGGGACTGGTGCTGGTGACTACGCACAGATCTCGTTTAACAAACTGTCCGAATGTCCGAAGCTGAATCCGAAGTCACTACAGAAAGACGTGTGACGCGGTTGGTTTTGAGTAAACTGAATGCAGACATGAAGCTCGATACCCCTCTTCAACGTCCTCAGCCAAGAGAAACCTTTTACGTTTAGTATTTTATCAATCATCAGCAAATGTCTTTCAACTGTGTACGTTGTCAGCTGACTCCCGTATTCTGGTTCCAGGCATGTTTTCATCGGCTTCCAAAATGCAACATCTATCGCCCTCACTATTGTTACTTTCAACCTAATTACAGTATCACTCTCGCAAAGTGAAGAACGCCAATAACAATGTTCCCTTCCTACCGTGGGTAATTTCAAGATGCGAATCTGCAAATCCACCATAAACATATCTGATGGAATTTTGCAAAGTTTGTTTACGCCATCGTCGTTGGCTAGAAACCAGTTAGATCTGCCCAGCGGCGAGTTGTAAGACTGCGAACGCAGGCACGTAGTAAATTCTAGCATCCTCAGTTCTGATCTCATGATGAAGGAACATCAACGACGTGTTTTCCATTCGCGAAAAAAAAAACACGAAAAATAAAAAACAAATAATCTGAGTACCGTGCCGAAAGAACGGCTGTAGAGTCACCCACTGCGTCTTTATATAATGTTTAGGACGTTCTCATGTATCTGATTACGGGGTCACACGGTCAGAATGCGGTGTCGCAGGATACGGAGGGAAAGCAATTATTCAACGTCTGCACTCGATTTGTTTACGGCCTGCTGCTAATGAAGGCAGCGGAGCGGCTTATCGGCTCGGTGATCCGTGACGAGAGCGGCAGAGGCGTGTTCGCCGCACGCGATGACAACTGGGAGGGGACGGGACGGGAGGAGGCGAGGCGAGAGCAGACGGGCCGAGAGGCCGTCCTTGGCGGCGACGCTATTCTGGAGGCGGAACGCTTGCGACACGCGCGTGTCTCGCTCGGGGTTTGAAGTCCGGCTGTGGGAGTGCTGGTCCCCTCAGTTCCGCAGTTAGACATGAAGAGCAAAGTCTCCTTCCATACCTCCCTTTCCGTAAAAGCAAATATCTTTTGCACATCCACTAACAGCTAGACCGAATTTGCAGGCGGTAGGGTCCTAGGCCAGAAACTTTGCGGTGCCCCCGCCTCCCCCCCCCCCCCCCCTCCTCTTCCGATCCCCACATATCCTGTTTTCGACTTTTCGTCTTTCATGATACTCTTGCCGCCGGCTCTAATCTTCTATGCAGGGTTTTCTACAGTTTCGGTTGCAGAGGACTTACTACCGTATTTCGCGGGATATAACACGCTATGGACTATAAGACGCACCTTAATTTATAAGCAATTTTTTAAAATAATATTTTTATTATTAGACTGCAGACCCAGGCTAAAAATATCTCAGTTTATAAAACCGAGCCGCGCGGTCAAGGCAACTTGTCACGGTCCGCGCGGATCCCCCCGTTGGAGGTTAGTCCTCCCCCGGTCATGGATGTGTGTGTTGTCCTTAGCGTAAGTTACTTTGTTAGATTAAGTAGTGTGTAAGCTTAGGGACCGATGACTTCAGCAGTTTGGTCCCATAAGATCTTACCATAAAATTTATATAACCAAACTGACCTTTAAAATCCCTGAACTTTCTTCTTCTCCTTCTCCTTCTTGTTCTTCATCATCCTTGTCTTCTTCGTATACACGATAGTCTTCACTGCCATCGAGAGCATTACTAATGCCGTACTTCTTGAAAGTATTACAATGTCTTCTCTCACTCTAGACCACGACTGTTTTTATCCACTGACACACTTGTTTGGTTGTAGGTCGCTCTTAAGCTCTCTTCGGCTTTAGTTCATGTTTGGTTTCATCCATTTGTTTCGTTCCTCCCTCATATACGGTTTAAATGCTTTATTTATCGAGACACCAAGAAGGTGCAATTGTGAAGTAGGTCCTCCTGTATTAAAAGCAAGTGCTTTATCTCCATGTCTCAGTTTCTCTTTCATAGAATTTTTCAGTTGACTGCTAAACTGATCTAGCACAAGAAGAGAGCTCTTCTTCAGTAAAGCACCTTCCCTTCCCTCCCACACTCTGTTAATCCACTATTTCATACCAGCTTCTTCCTTCCAGCCCCTGTCACGTACGTGAATAATAATGCCTTGCGGTATTTCAGAAAGTTTTGGCATTGTTTTTCGCTTGAAAATGATCATTGGATCAAGTTTAGTACCGTCAGCACAACATGCAAGAGCAACAGTGAAGTGAATTTTTTTATGTCCACCTGCTTTTATAGTTACAGTGTTAGTACCTTTCATGGCAATAGTTCTGTTACTGGGCACATCAAACGTCAGATGAGTTTCGTTCATATTCGCTATTTGGCCTAGTTCCACACGTACTTTTGCGGCATTTTCTGAGATATTTTCGTTTTGGCTCGCGTTCTAAGTCCATGACGCTTCATAAACCTGTAGCACTGACCAAATCCACCCTTAAAGTCTGTTAACTTCCGCTGCAGCGCTAACTTACGAACATGTATATGAATCACTTTTGTATTAATTCCAATGCCATTTTGACGGTGTCCTTGAATCTATTTCAATACTTCATCTTCTAGATTTGGCCAGTTTGCATTCAGTCCGCTCTTTGGACATTTAATATTCCTCATTCTTTTTCATTTCTTCTTTACTAGACCTTTAATCACAAATGTTTCTTTTTTTTCTTTCTGTACGTGAAGGGCCAAAATGACACTCAGCTGATCTGTTTCATGTTCTTCTACATATGCTGTTACTTTCAATTTATAGCCTGCATCAAATGAATACCTTTTTCTCCATTACAAAACTAGCTACTAACAAAAGTCTTGCACTGTTATCGATAACGTGAATCACTTCCAGTTCAAGTTCACTGGCACCGTAGACTGCAGTGACGCATCCTAGGGTAGACAGTGTTCTGGGTTTGTGACGGCGGGGCGGAATGGAGATAGTGTTAGAAGCTTGTGAATCCCCGCAACTCATGTTCGTCGCAACTGTCCACTGCTGCTGCCCGTTAAATCCAATGTTGCCAGAGATAGGTTTTCCCGCGGTATCGAAGACATGACCATTTTTAAGACTGGCGTGAAGTTTAAATCAAACACTGGACATTTCTATACTGATTTCGAGTATAAGACGAACCTATTTTTTGAAGACAATTTTTCGAAGAAAAAAGTGCATCTTATTGTGCGTAATATTCGCTAGATAAGGTTCCCGTAAGAATCTCATATCCCGAAGTGTTCCAAATAAGTTTGAAGATCGGATCACCCGCTCTACAGTACGCCTACAAACTGAGGAAAAGAGCACTGTCGTAATTATACAATTATCGTCCTACAGTCAATATCGTCCGGCAGTGGACAATGGGTTGCGCGATTGCTTTTTTTAATCTTCAAATGCCTTCAGAGCCTGTCTTTAATATCGATGTTTTTACATGAGCGCTGAACTAGTCTTAGGCTCGTCAGTGGCGCTGGATTCATTTCTCCTTGTAAATCGTCAAAATACATCATTACAATGTGTAGTTAAATATTATATATTGACACATAAATGGTTCTTGGCCTCTTTCGTTACTCAAATCAGTGTTTTATGTGACGAGATGTGGCGGTGTGATAATACAACACGTCAAACGCTTTCATTAAATGGCGTTATGGTTTCACCAGGTATCAGCGACAAGATACCAGTAAAGGACAGGACGAACCCCTCACTCCAGTACCGTAGCAGGTGAGCTCCATTTTGATAGAATGATCCACGTGAGTGTGAAAATGCGTATCTCAAAAGGAGATGATGTGTTGGAATAAACAGACGTTACTCAGTGCAAGAAACGTTATATGGTACTATGCGTTGAATGCCAATTTGTTGTATCTGATTTTGATTTGTGTTTTGAACTCGCTTCATTTAGTTTCTTTCATTAAAAAATGTGTAGCCATTTCATAAACTATATTTTTTGGTCTCATTAATGCTTAGCGCTACATATATGGAACGCTATATTATCTTAAAAATAGAAGGGCAAAACTAACTTTTTTCTTTACACGCTTCATTTTTAATGTAAGAAGTAAGGTAAAAGCAATAAATCGAAAAAATTAAAAAGAACTTCATTGGGACACGAATTGGTTAAATGAATAAATGTCAAAAGTTGCGATGGAGGATAAACCACAGAAAATATTAGCAGCGCATACAATGTCTTGCATTTCGTATGTTTGTCTCTCCCAAAAGGGATTAAGCATGGGGGTAGGCCATCGCCGTTTATGCTCCTAAGTTAATTCCAAATTGGACCATTGTACTTCCAGGCATGCACATGCACGCTGAGCGCGGTAGCTGCGAACGCCATCTCCGGGGAACATCACGCGGCGTCTCTCTGGACGGTTACATATCGTGACGGCCTGGGGCGCCTTTTCGTATCGCGGTCGGTCTCGGCTACCCTGAACTGCTGTAGTGCGCTGCAGCGATCGTTACATCAGGAAGGAGATAAAGCGTCAAACGGTTTTCTTCCTGCCAAGAGTTCCTGGATCTGCAGTCCAATAGTATACTCCTCTGCCACATGTTGCAAAGAATGTACAGGACTAAAATCGAATCATTTGTAGTAACTGAGTAAAGTGTCGTAATTTTTTACAGAAACTGTAGTGCGAAAAATTTGGCACGGTAGGCTATTGCAGTATCAGTAGACTGGTAAGATCTGATACCAAAACGGCCATTTTTTATATAAATGAGTTTGTCAATTTCGAGTCGTGTTATGCCACAATAAGTAAATTTTATATGTGAATTAAAAAAGCTCAGAGAACGGAAGTCAGGAGCAGAGAGAGGGGGGAAAAAAATGCCCCTTCCGCCCCCCCCCCCCCTCCCCACGGAATTCCATTTGGAAGGCGTACCGATGTAAGAACACAAATACACCCTTTGGGTAATGTGTAGCCTTACCCGTACTCCAGACTTCGAGCAAGATGTCCTAACCAGCGAGGAGTATGTGTACGCACAATTGTGTGTTTTGGAGATACAGGGAAAGGGTCCAAAGCATAAAAGATTTTATATGCTTTTTATTGTTTAATTGCTTCTAGCAATTAAGGCGCTTAATGTTTTATCACAGAAGCACAATTCTTTATAGTTATACCCGCACTGTAGGGCAGAGGCAACTTACCCGAGCCGCAGTGTTACACCGGTGTTGTTGTTGCTGCTGCTGCTGCTGCTGCTGCTGTTACGGAGTTTAGTATGGTACTGGGAAGAAACGAAACGTGATAGACGCATCTATCCTTCTTCTAAAATGTCTAAAGAACTTGTTTGGACCTTCAGACATTGCAGTATCACAAAACACTTCATCCAAAACATTACGCAAGGAATACGTCATTCCCCTCAGTGCTAACTCGTCGCCCGTATTCCTTTCTATCAGCATCTTCTGAAATAGATTCTCTCCGTTTCAGCGGCATTGTACACTACTTCATCAAAAGTACCCGGACACCTTTTAGTGGGCATGACTATAGATTATGTCCAATCGCCGCTTTTCTGATGGTTTGAACTCTGCTGACGACACTTTCAATGAGGTGTACGAATGTCTGTCAAGGAATGGTATGTTCCCCAAGAGCCGAAACCGGAGAAGGTAGCAAAACTGAACTTACCCCAAAGGTGTTTCATGGGGTTCAGGTCGGGGCTCTGGACAGTTCAGTCCACTTCAGGAACATTATTGTCCACAAGGCATTGCCCCACAGATATTGCTTCGTGGCTGGGTGCATTGTCAAATCAAATGGTTCAAATGGCTCTGAGCACTATGGGACTAAACTTCTGAGGTCATCAGTCCCCTAGAACTTAGAACTACTTAAACCTAACTAACCTAAGGATACCACACACATCCTTGCCCGAGGCAGGATTCGAACCTGCGACCGTAGTGGTCGCGCGGTTCCAGACTGAAGCGCCTAGAACCGCTCGGCCACACCGGCCGGCCTGCATTGTCATGCTGATACAAACAATCCGTCTCCGAACGTCCTCTGCTGTGCATAGTGCCAATACCATACATTGTGATGCTATCCTTCCGCATTTATTGTTATCTTAAGCGCAATAAGGGGAGCACAGCCTAATCACAAAACTCTTACACCGTAACACCACCTCCTCCGTAATTTACTGTTGGCAGTAAACATTAGGGTAGGCGGCGTTCTCCAGACATCCACCAAGCCCAAACCTTTCCACCGGGTTGCCGCAGATCATAGCGTGATTCATTACCACGAACCAGCCATTTTCTATCATCCACTGTCCAGTGGCGTCCCTCTTTACACCGACTCGAGCGTCGCTTAGTGTTGACTACAGAAATGTGTGGCTAATGACGAGGTGCTCGACCGCTGTACCCCATTCTCTTTAACTCTCTATGCACAGTAATTGTTCTAACTACACTGCTGGTAGTACTTCGGAGCTCACGAGTGATTCCTTCCGTTGATTCCATACATTTTTTACAACCACCGTCCGCAATGATCGACGGTCACTCTTCGCCACAAGGCCTACAAGTGGTCCCTATGGTCTTGTTGTCGCTGTGGTCGTTTCTTCGCGTTTGCGCTTGACAGCCACATGTCAGCAGTCGACTTGAGCAGCTTTAAAATGCTTGAAATGTCCCTGATGGATCTGTTACTCAGGCGACACCTAGTGACCAGACCACGTTCGAAGTTAGTGAGCTCTTGTGATCAACCCAATCTGCTATTAATATTGCGCCATTGACAGCATAGTTCTCCCCGCATCCTTTTATTCTAACGGGTCCGCCTCTCGTGACAACTAGTGGTCACTTTTACATTACATAGGGGTACTGGATACTTCTTCTGCCCCCGGTAGTTGAGTGGCAGCCGGCACGGTAGCTCAGCGTGTTCGGTCAGAGAGCCGGTGGGCCTCTGTAATAAAAAACTGAGTGGAAGGATCAACCACCGAACTTGAACAGGATGTCTTGTGGCGTCCGCAACGACCAAACACAACGATCAATAACGAAAAAAAAAAGTGGTCAGCGCGACAGACTGTCAATCCTAAGGACCCGGCTCGGAGATTTTCTCCGCTCAGGGACTGGGTGTTGTGTTGTCCTAATCGTCATCATTTCATCCCCATCGACGCGCAAGTCGCCAAAGTGGCGTCAAATCGAAAGACTTGCACCAGGCGAGCGGTCTACCCGACGGGAGGCCCTCCTCACACGCCATTATTATTATTACTGGATACTTTTGATCAGATAGTGCATTGCACTGGTTGCAGATACGGAATCATACATGGTGTTACGTCGATACTGACCTACTTGTTTGTAAGTTACCTGCACATAGTACTACTAACGCACTTTTTAAAATGTGTGTGTGTGTGTGTGTGTGTGTGTGTGTGTGTGTGTGTGTGTGCGCGCGCGCTCGCGGGTTTCTATCTCTCACAATGTTTCTTCTCTGGTCAAGTTAACGTTACCGCAATTGACGACAGAAATATTTTGTGAATAATTGTTTCTCCGTAATTAGCTACATTTTTTCCAGTACTCACGCAGTAGTGGAGCAATTTTGTTGTAGCTTGCAAGCCTGTAGTAGTCAAATTAGCGAATGAAGGCCCTTGTCTGTATAAGCTCAAATTATATAAATTTCTCTCCTTGTAAACGCAGAACTACTGGAGGAAGATTATTTTTAGATCTTTTGTACCGTCGAAGACAAAATTAATTTCTCCAGAATATCTCGTCTGAAGCGTTGGTGCGATTGTGCTGTAGCTGTATTTAGTGTCAGCTATGGTTGTTAAAGGCGGACATTTGAAATGGCCTGTCGTTGGGAGGAGTAATAAACTTGCTACAAAAAGGAAACTCGGTCCGCTTATCGCAGGGTTGCTGTCAGACAGACTGACAACGCTTCATAATGCTGTCAGTAGCTGCTTAAATGGCTGACATAACTGGCACTATTTTACTTGATAGACCAATCACAGCTTCAGGCAACCAAAGCTTCCATTATCTCTGAACGTAATGGGAAGTACCACCGGTCTAAACTTGCCAAGATCTAATGCTACAAAAAAGTTCAAACATGGTAATGAACACAGTAATGAAACTGTTTCGCAAGATAGTGGATATCCGCACTGAAGAATCGTGGTGACTCAGTGGTTAAAACCCTGGAGTCACATGGGGGACGAGTGGGTCTAATACCACCTTCGACCATAAAGATTTAGATTTCCGAAGATTCCTTGAATCGATTAACGGAAACTCCGGTTTCATTTCTATGAAAAAGATAATTCAATTTCCTTCCCTGTTCTTGTACACTTCAGATATGGATACCGTTTCTAATGACCTCGTCATCAACGGGACGAAAAATTCCAATCTTCCTTTATTATTATTATAATTTTTTTTGCATGATCCATCTTAGATCTTAAATGTTGCAATTTGCTTTTTTTGAGAACCCTGATCAAGGAATTACGTCGTATTTAACTAAAAAGGTAGTTTTTGCGATATTCTCTCGCTGGTAACGTCTTCCTTGATAAAAACTGTTTATGGAGATAAGATGTGTATTACGTAGTGTGCTTTAAATGTGAGACGATCAGTCACAGCTAGTGTACGAAAAATTTATTGACTGGTATATCCGATATAAAAATTCACTACGCAATTGTAAAATAATGACATTGGCAGATATTTATCCCAGTTATTACGACAATCAGCTGTATCGTGTATATTTAAATGAATTATCCGCTTACTTTTCGGGAGATGCATGGCACTTGGAAGGGTCGTGGAGAGGAGAGGGATGAGGGAGAGGTGGAAGAGATGCAACGAGCGATATATGTAGGCGTGAGAGAAAGGTGGGCATACGTAGCATCAGGTGTGGGAGGAGTGAGACGCGTTGGAAGATAGTGAATGGAGGGAGCAGTAGTTAAACAAGATGTGGGTTATTAGACCGGGCCATCTGCGTAGGCGTAATTATAAGGTAGTGTATATATTGCTGGATGGAAGAGCGGAGGAGAGAAGGGATGGGTGAGAGTGAAAAAAGACAGGAAGGACAAGGTGAGGAAGTATTACAAAGACACTGTTCCAAAGGAAAAGACTTAGAAGGTAGTTTGTAATATGAAGAGGAGTCACATAAATAGAAGGAGAAGAAATAGATGGTAGGTACGGATGAGCATGAGGAAGGCTAAGTTGTGGACAGCAGGGGAAAAGAATATCCAGGGGGGATGGAGAACAAGCAAACAAGATTACTAGGCAGGACGAGGAAGAAGACAAAAATTAAGTTGAAGGTACATAGTCTAGGAGTAGCGTCCTTGACTAGCAATAGAGCGTCCTGGATTCTGAATTATAAACCAACAAGTGCTTTAATTTTAAATAAAAGAAATCAGCAATGGTGGCCGAAGACTTGCGGTACAAGGAATCACCCTCGTTCTGTCAATGGCCTTGTGAAGTAGGAGGAGGAGCGGACAGAGGTTTGGTACATCCTCTTGCCCCTGAGATGGGAAACTGGCTCTGAAAGGCGGAAGCAATGATCAACGGAATGAGATTCCAAAAGGCAGTAGAAACCACTGCATTAAAACCACACATCCTGTAACTGGAAAAGTGTATTGATGGCCTCACCATAGGCAAAAGATGCCGGATTAGTCACAAATTCGGACCTCCATGAAAGGACTGCCAATGGGAAGGTGACCATGAAAAAAATATTGAGTAACCATTCTACGAGACGAAGCGCGGAATGTCAGAAATCTGAATATGGTAACGAAGCTAGAAAATCTGAAAAGGAAACGTAAAATCACAATCTACATATAGTGGAGGGCAGTGAAGTGAAAAGAAAGAGGATAGGGCATTGTGTTCAGACGAATGTGGCATCATATCAACAACAGCTGAAAATGGTATAATAAGAGTAGAATTTGTTATGAAGAGGGAGGTACGACAGAGAGTAGGTTACTGAGAAGACTTAAGAGACAAAATTGTTCTCATCACAATAAACAGCAAACCGACACTAACTGCAGTAGTCCAGGTATGTGCTGATGGCACACGCAGAAGATGAAGAGGCAGAGAAAGTATGCGAGGAAGTTGAACGTGTAATTCGGTATGTAAGAGGGAGCTGAAAATTAATAATCTTGGTTTACTGCAACGATGTATTAGGAAAAATAAAGACACAGTTATAGGTGAATATGGGGTTGGTAGTAGGAAAGAGAGACGAGAAAGACTGAGTATTGCAATAAATTTCAACTAGTAGTAGCGAATAAAATGTCCAAGAATCACAGGAACAGGAGGTTTTGATCAGAACTTAGTAATGATGAAGAAAAGACTTAAGTTTAAGGGAATTGTTCGGAATAATCAGTGTGAAAATATGAGAGACTAGTGATCTACTGAAGAATGATCAGGTGTGTATTAGGTTCTCTGACTGTAAATGCTATGATTATTGCCACAATAGGCAGTTCAGTTGAAGAGAGTTTGAGATCTCTAGAAAGGAAATTACGGAAGGTGGACAGACAAATATAGATAGAAGAAAGGTACTGGGACGAAAGCTTGTGTAACTTAAGAAATACCTCATCTGTGCGACGAAAAAAGAAGGTACAAATATGTTCAGAAGAAGACAGGAATACAGCAGTATCAGTTATTTAGGAATGAAGTAAATAGGAAGTGCAGGGAAAAGAACGCGAAGTGATTGCAGAAAAATGTGAAGAAATCGAATAGGGAATGTTCATCGGAAGGACTGGTTTTGCATATTCACTGTTAAACGGAGAGAAGAGCGGATACGTGGAAAGAGGTTACACCGACGTGCTCTGTGACGGATGAAAAACTGTCTAATGTGATAGCACAAGAAACGGGGTCGATATAGAGCTCCAGTAACCAGAGTTTAACGGAGCTTTGGAAGACTTGAAATTTAATAAGGTTGAAGTCATAGATAACATTCCTTCGGGAATTAATTATTGGAGGAAGTGACAACCAAACAACTATTAAAGTTGGTCAGCAGTTTCTATGAGACTGGAGACGTATCATCAGACTTTCGGAAAAATTTTATACACAGATTCCCGAAGATGGCAAGATCAGATAAGCGCGATATCTGTCGCACAATCAATTTAGGGGCCCACTCATTCAAACTACTGACAAGAATAACACACAGAACAATGCAAATGAAAATTGAGAAACTATCTAATAACGATGAGATTGGCTTGAGGGAAAGTAAAGGCACCAGAGAGGCTGTTCACATGTTGCGGAGTTGTTAATGGAAGCAAGACGGAAGAAAAATCAAGACATTCAATAGATTTCTCGATCTAGAAAAAGCGTTCGACAGGGAAAAATTATGGAAGTTTTTAGAAATTGTAAGGAAAACAAGTGTAAGCTGTAGGGAACGACGGGTAAAATAAAATACGCACAAGAACCGAGAGGATACACTTAAGAATTTAAGACCAAGAAGGAAGTGCTCGAGTGGAAAGAATAGAAGACAATGTTTTTTCCCTACTGTTCAACCTATTTATCAAAGGAACAACGAGAAAATTGAAAGAAAGGATTAGGAGTGGGATTAAAATTCAGGGTGAATGAATATCAATAATAAGATTCGATGATGATAATACTGTTCTCACTAAAGTGTACGAAAATTGCAGACATATTGAACTGAATGAATATGCTAATGAATACACACTTTAGATGGGGAATAAACCGAAGAAATAAATGTTTGAGGTGTGGAACTATAGAGGGATATTGAAAATTTAGCGGACTGATAGGATAAGAAATGAGGAAGACAGAATCGGCAAAGAAAGGAACAAATGGAAAGAAGAAAGGACAGGATGGTAGGACTTGGGTTAAGACATCAAGGAATAGCATCCATGCTAGTAAAGGTTATGAGTAGACGGTAAAAGCTGAAGGCGAAGACAGAGATTGAAATGCAACCAACAAATAATTGAGGCTGTAGGCTTCCACTGCTACTCAGACGTGAAGAGGCTGACGCAGGACAGTGATTCGTGGTGGGTTGCATCAAACCATTCTGAAGACAAACATCGTAGATGGAAGAGGAAGACATCTACATGCAATTCACAATTAAGTGCCTGGCAAAAGGTTCTTCGAACCACCTTTAAGCCACTTCCCCATCATTCCATTCTCGAAAACAACGTAGGAAAAACGAACACTTAAATCCTTCCGTTCGATCTCTGATTTCTCTTATTTTGATGACCATATTTCCCTACGTACGGGGGCGTCGGAGAAGAAAGTTGGTGGTTGAAATTTCGTGAAAAGATCCTGCCGCAGCGAAAACGCCTTTGTTTTTATGACTGCAACCCCAGTTCCTGTATCATATTTGCTGCACTCTCTCCAGTATTTTTCGAATATACACGATGAACTGCCCTTCTTTGAAATTCTTCGATGTCCTCTGTCAATCCTATCTGGTGCAAATCCCACACCGCACAGCAATACTCAAGAAGAGAGCGGAAAAAACATAGTGTAAGCAGTCTCTTTACCACACCTGCTACGTTTTTTAAATGTTCTGCCAATAAATCGTAGATTTTGCTTTGCTTTCCCCACATCATCTATCTCATAGTTCCAGTTCAAGTTATTCGTAATTGTAATTCCTTAGTATTTAGTTCAGTGTAACCGAAAATGAGCAGATTCCTTTAGGTACACGTGTGGATGACGTCACAATTTTCGTTATTTAGAGTCAACGGTTAGGTTAGTGTTTTTTAACGTCTCGTCGACAACGAGGTCATTAGAGACGGAGCACAAGCTCGGGTTAGGGAAGGATGGGGAAGGAAATCGGCCGTGCCCTTTCAAAGGAACCATCCCGGCATTTGCCTGAAACGATTTTAGGAAAATCACGGAAAACCTAAATCAGGATGGCTGGAGACGGGATTGAACCGTCGACCTCCTGAATGCGAGTCCAGTGTGCTAACCACTGCGCCGCTTCGCTCTGTTTAGAGTCAACGTCTACTTTTCGGATCATACAGATATCTATTTTAAATCATTTTGCAATTGTTTTGATCATCTAATGATTTTTACATGACGGCAAATGGCAGCATCATCTGCAAACAATGCAAGAGGGCTACTCGGACTGTCTCCTATGCAGATTATGTTTATGTAGATTAGGAACAACAGAGGGCCGAAAAATCTTCCCTGGTTCATAGGTATGATGATGAGGCGGAGGAGGAGTAGGTGGTAGGTAGAAGATGGTGAGTATCGGCAGTGTGGAAGGTGGAGAAGCAGATGAGGACATGTAGAAAGGAGGAAGGAAATGAAAATTACAATGAAGGTATGATTAGGAGGAGGAAAGGGGGAGGATTAGGATGTGGTGTTAGGTGAGTGAGAGGAGGACAAGGAGGAGAATAGGTAATGACTATTATAAGGGGAGGAAGGAGAATTAGTAGGTAGGAGAAGGAGACTGGTGGGAGGAGAATGATGAAGTGTAACTAAGAGTAAGATACAATCTGGTAAGAGTAAGAAGGGGAGCTGGGAGTAGTAGTGCGTGTTGCTAGAAAGAGCTGAAGGAGGGCTGGATACCTAGCGGCAGAAGGTCATATACAGAGAGACTAAAAAGAGAAGATAAAAAGCGTTTAATAGCATTTAATGCTGTATTACCCAGCCACATATTCTGCTACGGTCGCAGGTGCGAATCCTGCCTCGGGCATGGATGTGTGTGATGTCCTTAGGTTAGTTAGGTTTAAGTAGTTCTCAGTTCTAGGGGACTGATGACCACAGCTGTTAAGTCCTATAGTGCTCAGAGCCATTTGAACCATTTGAAGTATTTACTCACGCGGAAGGTGACCTTGAGCATGGGCTAAATGATCTACTCGCAAGCCCTGGGCCGCATCACTACCCTGCAGCATGCTGTCGATGAGCTATCCAGCCGCGTGTGGCCGCCGCCCTTCCCCAGCGCGCTGCCAGGTCGTTAGCAGCGGCAGTCCACTCAGCTTTTACGGCGGCCCGCGCCTCGGATCGGCGCCAACTGCAGCGCCAGCCAGCCTCTGCGAACTGAAAACACGCCGTATAAATATGCATCAGGCTCATTTGCAACACAGACGTTAATAGGTGTTCTCTCGGCGACGCGGCCGCCCGCGGGTTCCCGGCATTCATTACCGCCTGGCGCCTCGCCTCGGCAGGCGGGGGCGGCGGAGGCTGCCGCTGCGGCTGCTATTGTCTGAGAGGCGGCATTCACAAGCCGGCCCCTTCCTTGCTTCCCGCGTGTTTTGCCTCGGAAGCCGGCGCTCGTCTCGCCGCTTTATTTTGGTCGCTCGGCGTGGAAACCGCGGCCGGCGATGTCTTAACTCGCCTGTGGACTGAGGCGGCTTCCAGAAAACTGGGAGAACAATGCCGCAGCAGCTTCCCTTGTTCTTGGGCGGCCTCTGTCGGCGGCGTCTGCACGGCTGTTCTAAAGAAGCAGCGCGCTGTATTCACTGCCGCTTTCAAAGGGGCGCCATACCCCAATTGGGCGAAAAAAAGTGCCTTTGATTTGCGTTGAAGAAAATTCCATCTCTATACCAACGTATGTTCCTGTGTATGTCTAACGAGTCTCAGTCTGCGCTTTCACATCTCCTCCCTGTTCCCTTTTAATTCTCGAACATCAGTTCCTAGATTTTATTCCAATGAGTGCTCCTGCTTTTGCATGAGATTCGATTTTTTTCGGTTTCCTACCTCAGCGTGATCAGTTTAGCAAATTCTTCTAAGAAAAGTCACACCAGACTTAATTTGCTAACGGCGGTCTAAGGCGCTGCAGTCATGGACTGTGCGGCTGGTCCCGGCGGAGGTTAGAGTCCTCCCTCGGGCATGGATGTGTGTGTTTGTCCTTAGGATAATTTAGGTTAAGTAGTGTGTAAGCTTAGGGACTGATGACCGTAGCAGTTAAGTCCCATAAGATTTCACACTAATTTTTGCTAACGTACTGTCCTCGGTCTTACCAAGAAATTCAAATAGAAGACCTTTTTCCTGCTAGCTCATGTAAGATGATCGCCTGCTGCTGTGCCGATAACTATTTTTATTTTACGTCCAATTTTCCTTCTGTTAGCTAATTCAGCCCAGCTCACTCTCTGTCCCTTGTGACATAATTACTACCAGAATTCTATTACGTTAGTACTGTTGTGCCACGACATTTCCAGGAGGACTCCATAGCGAAAGATTCTCACCAAACACACACAGTGACGTTGGTCGAGGTAGCGACAGAAATGACTGATTTTGCTGTGAACACTCAGGCGCTCTTTAAACGTGCCATGCTTAAACTATATACTTGTCCTATATATGACGGTAGTATCTGTTCCCGAAAGAAACAGTTACCGTTGATGGCCATGCAGCTTTGCTAGAAATGAAATGATAATTAAATGGACACCCTAGTTGCAAACAGGCGTTGATACACTTCACTGGGGACATGTTGAAAATGTGTGCCCCGATCGGGACTCGAACCCGGGGCCGGCCGCTGGTGGCCGAGAGGTTCTGGCGCTACAGTCTGGAACCGCGCGACCACTACGGTCGCAGGTTCGAATCCTGCCTCGGGCATGGATGTGTGTGTTGTCCTTAGGTTAGCTAGGTTTAAGAAGTTCTAGGGGACTAATGACCTCAGCAGTTGAGTCCCATAGTGCTCAGAGCCATTTGAACCATTTTCGAACCCGGGATCTCCTGCTTAAATGGCAGACGCTCTATCCATCTGAGCCACCGAGGATAGTGCGCCTGCAGGGACTTATCCCTTGCACGCTCCCCGTGAGACCCACATTCCCAACATGTCCACACCACTACATTGTCATTTCATTTCTAGCAAAGCTGCATGGTCATCAACGGTAACTGTTTCTTTCGAGAAAAGATACTACCGTCATATATAGTTAAAATATGGTATCCCGGCTATTGACCTTCTTGTGCGAACGCACACGCTATGCCCGAACTCGTACAGGACTTGGTAGATTAATCTGCCACGAGTAATGAGTATGGTGGGCAAACATCTATTAGGCGCACTACGAATGTAGTGGTGTGGACATGTTGGGAATGTGGGTCTCACGGGGAGCGTGCAAGGGATAAGTCCCTGCAGGCGCACTGTCCTCTGTGCCCTCCGTGGCTTAGATGGATAGAGCGTATGCCATGTAAGCAGGAGATCCCGGGTTCGAGTCCCGGTCGGGGCACACATTTTCAACATGTCTCCAGTGAAGTATGTCAACGCCTGTTAGCAGCTAGGGTGTCCATTTTATTATCATTTCATACACCTGTCCACCATCTCGACCAACAGTGTAAAATTAAGAATGCTGAAAGGCGAAGAATGTGCTACTAAAGCTGGGGAGAAACTCACGTCAGGCAAAAAAGGGTGCCTTTTTTAGGAACCATTCTCACGTTTGCGTGTAGTGATGTACTGATGCCGCGGAAAACCTTCATCACTTTCACCAAGTGGAGATTTGAACCAGTGTCCCTCCATATTAGTCTACATGCCTGATAGAGCACTGCCCGCGAGAGGCAGCTGTCCGGGCTCCTGTCCCAAGGTAGCACACTATATGCATAATGAGTCGTAGCATATTACATTGTCCAGTCATATTAACGTAACCGCCTGCCGACAATCTGAATAGTCACATTTTGCAATGCAAACCGCTGTGAGGCGTGCAGGAGTAGTGTCAGTGAGGTTCTGGACAGTGCTGACACTGACGTGCGCCTTTACTGACTCCAGAGCCGTGGCCAACTGCGCTAGGTTTCTCCGTTGACGATCCATGCCGCGAACAGCACCATCGAAATGGTCCCACAGAGTCTCAATTGGGTCTAAATTCTGCAAGTCTGGTGGCCGGGGAGTACGGCAATGTCATCATGGGGCTCTTCGAACCAGGCACGTACACTGCCTGGTGTGCGAGACGTTGCTTTGTCCTACTGGTAGATGCCACCGTCCCGAAGAAAAGCAAACTGCCTGGACGCGGTCCCTGAGGACAGATGCTTACTTCTCTTGATCCATTGTGCCTTCCGTAATGAAGAGATGACCACGAAAACATTCTCCAGTCCGTAACTGTTCCTCATTGCTTGCTTTCAGATGGTTCACTCCACAGACGCTAAGGCCCGTCTGTCCGATGGAGCATGAAACATGATCCATCTGAGAAGGCCACATGTCGCCACTCAGTGGACGTCCAGATGTGGCACTGGCGTGCAAATTTCAGCGTCTGTCGCCGATGAACAGCAATCAGCATGGGTGCATAAACCAGGCAACTGCTGCGTAGGGCCATACACAGCCACGTTCGCTGGAAGGTCCTTGTGGAGACACTGTTGAGAGCCCCTTTGTTGAGCTGGATGGCCAGCTGCTCAGTAGCGCCCGTACACATCTCTGCAGCCATCGTTCACCCATGTAAAGGTGCACCACAGTTGCCTCGGGGCCAGTTTTTTGATGGCACCATTTTGCCATGCACGGAGTACTTAGCCTTTCCGAAACGGGTAAGTTTGGAAACGATGGAAACGATTCGCGTGCTGGCGTGGTTCAAGTTTCGGAAAGGCTTCCATCCTTGGCCCGAGACACAATGATACCCTCCACTGCTAGTTCTGTTACTTGCAGTCTGTAAGTGGTTACTGCACGTCGACGTCGAACACAAACGATGGTCACATTAATGAGACTGAAGTTGCATAAACCTGGAACTAACAGTGCACGAGAGTGGAAGGGGATCCACCTTGCAGGTTCAGTTGTGAGTAGGGTGCTGCGAGACTTCAATCTGTGTGAATGAGATTGCTGTGTCTCTGCGAAAAAGATTGCTTGTGGAACGCTAATACGTTTGCAGTCTCAAATCCTGCTAAAACGTGTGCGTTCCGTATCAGGCAGGACTAACATGGGACATGTTCGTATGCTAACTAGGGCGCTCATCTGTTTCAGGACTTCTGAAAGATCTCACCTAGCAGCCGATTTCAGAAAGATGCCATATGATATCAAGAACCAACTTCCTTGTCTTAATCTACGAGCCGGCCTGGGTGGTCGAGCGGTTCTAGGCGCTACAGTCTGGAACCGCGCGACCGCTACGGTCGCAGGCTCGAATCCTGCCTCGGGCGTGGATGTGTGTGATGTCCTTAGGTTAGTTAGGTTTAAGTAGTTCTCAGTTCTAGAGGACTGATGACCTTAGAAGTTAAGTCCCATAATGCTCAGAGCCATTTGAACCATAATCTACAAAATATTTCAGTGCCCATGCGTATCCGTTCGTTGCTACCACAGACGTGGAAACGGGATCGTTCTCCCTACACACCACTCGTGACTGGAAAGGAAAGAAACAATAATAGCTACATAGGGAACAGTAAGTCATACTATTGTGGATGACAGAGTGCATTTTGTACCTATGGTAGTCGTTTCTTTCGGAAGTAGGGAAAAATGATTAGCCAGATGCCTCTGTTCGAGCTCTAATCTCCCTTACTTTGTAGCTACAGTCCTTAAGCGGAATGAACGTTGGATGCAGTAGAATCTCTGTGCCGAATCTCAAGTACTGGTTCTGTACACTGAGATGACAAAAGTCATGAGATACCTCCGTGTAGTCCAGCGACTCAACATGGCAAAGAGTCAACAAGTCACTGTAAGTTCCCTGCAGAAATATTGAGTCTTGCTGGCTCTAGAGCCGTCTATAACGACCGAAGTGTTGCCGGTGCGAGATTTGTGCACAAATTGACCTATAAACATTCGATAGGATTCATGTCGGGTGATTTGAGTGGCCAAACCGTTAGCTCTGGATCGCCCAGTGTTTTCTTCAAACCAACCGTGAACATTTGTGGTCCGGTGACGTTGTGCATCGTCATCCATAAAAATTCCATGAGGTCCATGGTCTACAAGTAGCCAAACACAACTATTTCCAGTCAGTGATCGGTTCAGTTGGACCAGAGGACCCAGGCTATTCCGTGTAAAAACACCCCACAACATTGTTGAGCCACCACCAGCTTGCACTGTGCCTTGTTGACAACTTGCGTCCATGACTTCGTGGAGTGTGAGCTACATTCGAGCCCTACCATCAGCTCCTGAAATCTACACTCATCTGATCAGGCCATGGTTTTCCAGTTGTCTAGGGTTCGACTGATTTTGGCACGACAACCGATATGGTCACGATTCCAGGAGAGGTGTAGCAGGCGATGTCGTGCTGTTAGCAAAGGCACTCGCGTCGTCTGCTGCCATAGCCCATTAACGTCAAATATCACCGCACTGTGCTAATAGATACGTTCATCGTACATTCCACTTTGATTTCTGCAGTTATTCTACGCAGAGTTACTTGTCTATTACGTCCATGACAAGCCTACGCAAACGCCGCTGCTCTCGGTCGTTAAGTGAAGACTGTCGGCCACTGCATTGTCCGCGGTGAGAAGTAATGCCTGAGATTTGATATTATCGGCACACTCTTGACAGTGTGGATGTCGGAATACTGAATTCTGTTCAAATGGTTCAAATGGCTCTGAGCACTATGGGACTCAACATCTTAGTTCATAAGTCCCCTAGAACTTAGAACTACTTAAACCTAACTAACCTAAGGACATCACACACACCCATGCCCGAGGCAGGATTCGAACCTGCGACCGTAGCAGTCCCGCGGTTCCGGACTGCAGCGCCAGAACCGCACGTCCACCGCGGCCGGCACTGAATTTTGTAACTATTCTCGAAATGCATTGTCCCATGTATCTAGCTCCTACAGCCATTACGCGTTCAGAGTCTGTTAATTCCCGTCGTGAAGCCTAATCACGTCGGAAACCTTTTCACACAAACCATCTGGGTAGAAATGCACTGCCCTAATGTGCGCAAAATTCCGTGGTCGCTAGATTAGCGGTCGGCTGGGGAAGCGTGGTCAGATTGGCAGTGGTGGGGGATCGCTGAGAGCGCTAGAGGGGAAATACCGATCGCTGGAGGGGAGGTGCCGCTCTAACCTGAAGCCTAAGTTAACAGTTTTTGTAAATATTAAGTGGGGCCCCTCCACACCCACACTGTCACCTCTGCTTTTGTTAGTACCCAATAAAAGTTCCGGCGAAAATGCAGCGGTTAGTTTTCGCCTGGCTTGTTAACAGTTGTAAATTTCAGAGAAGCCTCATGAGTCGCGAATTTTGAGTAAAACCTACACATTTCTCTGGTTGCCACGTCAAAGTTTGCTTCTTTCGCCAAAACACAGAGGGGTTTACACTCTCACCTCACTGACATGTTGTGCAGACACAACAGCGAGAGAATTCTGAAACAGTGGTTCATTAAGTGAGGCACTGAGGAAAAATAGTCAGGAGCTTATGAAAAAGCACATCCTCGGTACGAAAAAAAAAAAGTGCAATGTCTTCCCATATGTTCTTCCAAAAGCCATAGCGTTTCTCATTTCATCAGCTATCCATGGCTTTTAAAAATTACAGTGTTTCATCTAAAAGTTCTGTATTTATTAGAATAACACGATAGGTAATGAAGTTTTACGTAATAAGGATATGGTGAAATACTGTCGTCTTTGCGTGCTCTCATTTGCCAAAATCTCATTTCGGTATCTCAAGCAGTTTATGGAATATGAGGAATGTTGTGAATATTTCACTCTGGCTTTATCGCTGACGCTGCGCGATCACAAATGAGAGTGCTACATCAGATCAATTTTATCGAGATCGGTGACAGATTGATGCCTCTACCCAAGTCTAAAAGCAAAATAAAATCAATATGTTAGCTGCCTTTCATACGCAACAACATATTATGTAATATGCAGCAAACTCAAAATCAATAGCGACCTGTACTTTGCATTGCACTCTTTTCCGAATGTCGCACAGTGTCTTTAGTTTCACATAAATATCACAGTAACTACGACCAATTACAAAATGATGGACACAACATCATGAACCTGACACATAAAGGTATAAGTAACGAAAAAATGAATTTTTTTACAGAATAGTTTCTGTAAAATCGTTTGAGGAAGACTGCTCGGTGCACGTGTCGATTCTGTCGTCGCTGACCGAGCGAAAGGTGTAGAACACTTACGCATCCCCTTCCGAACAAACTAATGAACTCGCCCAGTGCTTTGGACGAAAACTAGTCACTGCGTATCGGCCACCATGTCCTGCTCGAGCTATATCTGGTGTTTGCGATACTACCTCCATTGTATACGTGCACCTCAGTGTGAACTTCAGTTGCAGTGGCAGATTCGCCAGCGCCAACTGCCATTAGTGTAGACACAGAGAGAAGCTGATTGATTCGCCGTGGTTGCAGAGCTGAGGTGAGGTGAGGCGAGATGGTGTGGTGCGAGGCCCTATGACGCGGTATCGCGCTGTGTCAACGCGAGACCCCAGCGCTGAGTGGGCCGCGCCTTCATTAAGCAGGCGGCGTTATTTCCAGCGGGCGCTCAATTTGTTCCACAAAGCAGCGCCCAGCCCAGCCCAGCCACGACCACCCCACCTCTTCGGGCTGCGCTCTCCTTCACCGCCCGCCCTTGTGTCCCCAGCCCTGTAAGGACGGCGCGTCGTATAGCGTCGGCAAAGAGCACGCCTGCGACGTAGGCCGTCGCAAAAGAAACACGAATGTACACCCGAGAGAACCACGAAACAGCATCAGTATTGTTTACCTCATTTTCGCGGGAATCGTACCATGACGAACTCGGTGTATCACTCAGATTGTATCGTATTCTATTTCTACTTACAGGTCTTTCGCTCCTCTACGAATAGCCTCTCGCACATGCAACATGTAGTTCACAATTTATGACACGAAATGACGAATACAGTATGGTTCAGAATACAGACTGAGTTAACCTGGGAGGATTGCTCGAGGCATCCTGGACCACTTTGTTTACATGTAGGACATCACGTGACCCAGCCCAGTGACCTGACACCAACGTCACAAGCCCCGCCTTGTTATCTAGGAAGTCATCATTGTAACGACATAACCTACGGTACTTCTTCAATGACGTTATCAAGATGCCAGAAGCCAGGAAATTTGAAAATTAACGATGGCAGATGGCAGTAAATTTAGAAGTTATTGGCGATGGATGATTGAAAATCAAAAAAATTAAAGATGAATAAATTTTAAAAATCCAGGATGTCAGAACTAGTCCAGTTATGTTTTGTAACACCTACCCTACCTGCCCGTCCACTGCTACCCTTTTCCTCCCTTCTCCTCCAGTCAGAACATAGATCATTAAAATCAAACATTAAATTATAATGAAGAGATCTTGGTGCTCAGAGGTATCCAGACACTCTCAATTTTATGTTTTTGTGCAATGTTAAAATGTATATATCCAAAATATTATGCAAAGAATGTAACTCGATGTATTTTTGACTGCGCTCTAAACTACCCAAACGCTCTGAAATTTTTGGGCCACGTCAAAAACATTTATCTAAAAATTACGTAAAAATATGTAAATTTCGGTAGTTCAAAGTAATTAATAAGGTTTTCAGAAGTATCTGAATGCAATGAATTTTCTTTGTGTCATATTCAAAAGAATTTACCCAAAAATTATGAAAAAGCTTTTACTTGCAGTATTTGAAAGTACTGTAAATGATGTTCAGAGATACACCAGCGTTCTAATTTTTTACACCGTATTCAAAAGCATTTTTCCGAGAAATTACTCAACGCAGCACTTGGTAGGTGCAGTGTTAGATTTCTTTACCATAGGCACACTGGTGCCTCAGATAAGTTATTTTTCGTGTCTGAATACCAGATTTAAAAAAATTCAAATACTTGATCTGGAATCGATTTTAATAAATTGTAAACTAGAATTCAGCACGGAAAGGCCAAGGAGCATAAGGAACTAACCGCTGAATCTTGATACTTCGAATTTGTTCCAGATACTTCGAAAGAGCATCGGCCTAAAGAGATTTACACTGAATTCTCAGAATTACTGAGATCTCCCTTACTGAAGCACAGTTTCATGATACATGGGCCACCTATCCTGCAAGGTAGATAGCAAGACCTATTTACTGTCTGAAAACGTGTATGTTCTGCAGTGAATTTCGAAAGTCACCACAAGAATATAATACAATTTGTGATACCTGTTTTTCTCTTGTATGAGAATGAGAATAAAACCTGACCACTAAATCAGATAAAAACCAGTATTTGCTTACGCAGTGTAACAAATTAGAAATACGTAGTTGGAAAACAAACAGGATTTACTTCAACTACTATTCCGCAAAACTTCGAAATACGAAGTAAAACCTGTTTCTTTATGCTCCTGTTGCTTCTGATTTGTAAATATTCATTCTTCGACCTATGAACCAACTTGATGCAAGGCATAGAATCCCCTCTCATAAATTATTTTCCACATCTAGATCGTTCTATGCTGCTTCTCAATGTCACAATGTACTTTCACTTCTAAAAGGCCTGCAAAATACGAGTACGTCAGCAACCCAAAAATGGATTTTTTACATCCAGTTTCACAACGTTATTTTCTATGCTTTTGGCATCTCGTGGTCGTGCGGTAGCGTTCTCGCTTCCCACGCCCGGGTTCCCGGGTTCGATTCCCGGCGGGGTCAGGGATTTTCTCTGCCTCGTGATGGCTGGGTGTTGTGTGCTGTCCTTAGGTTAGTTAGGTTTAAGTAGTTCTAAGTTCTAGGGGACTGATGACCATAGATATTAAGTCCCATAGTGCTCAGAGCCATTTGAACCATTTCTATGCTTTTGAATCACACTTTGTAATCATAAATGGGTGAACGAGTGAATGGATTGACGGTGGACATTACCAACTCATAGATCGGAATTTGAATGTTTACAATTGACAAGCAATTGATTTTATTTCGCATCTTGAAGTTTTGTATGATAATACTTGAAATAAAACTCATGATCGGTAGCTATGTATTTCTAATTTGTTAAGTACATTGCATGAACAAATATTGGTTTTTAACTATTTGTGGAGAGGAGGTTTTATACCCGTTCTCGTGTAAAAATTGTGTTATATGCTTTCGGTGACGACTGAAATTCATCAAAGAGCATGCACGTTTTCAAGCAATAAATAGGTTTTGCTATTTATCTTGCAGGATGGACAGCTGATGGATCACAGAATTGTGCTTCAGTAAAGGATATTTCAGACAATTCTGAAAATTCAACATAACTTTCTCTTGACCGTTGTTCTCTCGAATTATCTGGAACAAAATCGAGGTATGAAGACTCATCAACTTGATCCACATGTTCCTTGATATTTCCGAGCCAAATACCAGTTTACTGTTCATTAAAATTGATTCCACACCAAGCATTTGGATTTTTTAAAGTTTGGTATGGTCTTATATGTCTGTCTGCAACTCACATTGTCTTCAAATCGTTTCTGAGTTTATTTCGTATGCCTAATGTCTGCAAAATAAAGACAAGAGATACTTTTGCGAAATGTTGTCATTCAGAGAACAAGCATAGTGTCTGCATTTAATGCTGTTGCTTCAAGAACGAATGCATTAACACAGGACTGAACACTCCATTCAGTGAGAATTTTGTAGACTTGTGCCTGTTCTTTTCTGTAGTAAGTTTGTCCGAAATATGCATAAAATTACGAGTCTAGAACAAGTGGTGAGAGACGAATTTTTGACGCGAGAATGACATTGTTTATTTTCAAAACACTCTTCAGCAACTTTAAGCTGTAAGTTAGCTCAGCAGTAGTGGCTATGTGTGTTTTGCCATGCAGCATTCTTATCACTGAGCTGAGGAAGCAAAATGCACTGGGTGTCAGCAAGGTGAGATTTTAGAACAAGCAGTCTGCCTGCCTGGCATGTAACACTTTACTGTCACCAGAGTACAATTTAGTCGTGGAAAATAATTAATGTGAGGTTTCATTGTGCCTTACTCTATCAGTTACTCAGACATCGAACTTTGTACATAAGCAAGTGCTGGTTTATGTAATTTTTGAATATTTATTTTAAATACGGGGCAAAAAATTTCCGAGCATTTGGATACTTTCGAATGTAGCCAAAAGATACTGCAAGTTACACACTATATGTGTTGTTCTGGATAAATAATTTTGAACATTGTGCAAAGCAAAAGAAAACTGTAGTTTTCGGGTACTTTCGTGCATTAAGTTGGCTGCATAATTATTGGCTGTTTCATTTTAATTTCTCTAAAGTACTAGGCTGTGCTTGGTGGGGAGGGGCGGGAGTGGCTACAATGCTCAACTAGACTATTCCGCCATCAATAATTTCTAAATTTATTGTCATCTGCCAACTTTAATTTTTTAAATATCCCGCCAACCGTTGCCTAGATGACGTCGCCAAAAAAGGAACGTGGCTTGGAGTCACAATGAACGTTCCCCTGACAAAATGAGCACGGATTTAGAAAGCGTCGCCCATGCAAAACTCAGCTTGTCCTTTTCTGCCACAAACCATGGATGGAGGGCAAAAGGCAGACCCCATATTCCTAGATTTCCGGAAAGCATTTGTCACGGTGTCCCAATGCAGATTGTTGACAAAGATCCGAGCATACAGTTTAGGTTCTCAGTTCTGAGCAGCTCGAAGACTTTTTAAGTACTGGAACCCAGTACGTGGTCCTCGACGGCGCGTCGTGTATTCATCAGAGAGTGCCCCATGCAAGAGTGATAGGACCGCTTTTACTCTCTACATACATAAATTACCTGAAGGGCAGGGTGCGCAGCAATTTACGGCTGTTTGCTGATGACGCTGTGATGTATGGGAAGGTGTCGTCGATGAGTGACTACAGGAATATAAAGAAGACTTAGATAAAATTTCTAGTTGCTGTGATGAATGGCAGCGTGGTATATGTATAGAAAAATTTAAGTTAATGCGGCTAAGTGGGAAAAACTCCTATTACGTTCGAATACGACATTATTAGGGTGCAGCTTGACACAGTCACTTTGATTTAATACCAAGGCGTATCGTTGCAAAGCTGTATGAAATGGAATAGCGCGTCAGATTGATAATAGGGATGGCAAATACTCGACTCCGCTTCATTGGGAAAATTTTGGGAAAGTGTAGCTCATGAAGGACATAGTGTATAGAACGCTAATGCGACACGCTCTTGAGTACTGTTAGAATGTTTGGGATCCCAACCAGATCGACATCCAAGCAGTTCAGAGGCACCCTGCTAGATTTGCTAGCGGTATGTTCAGCCAACAGTAAAGTATTACGGAGATGCATAATGATCTCCCTTGGAGGGTAGACGACGCTCTTTTTGCAGGGCACTGCTGCGCAAATTTAGATAACCCGCACTCGAGGCCGACTCCAGAACGGTTCTGCGCCGCAAACGTACATTTCGCGTAAGGACCGTAAAGATAAATTGCATGAAATTGGGGCTCATACGGAGGCTTGTAATTAGCCGTTCTTCCCTCGCTGTATTTGGGAGTGGAACAGGAGAGTTGTGGAACATGGCACCCTTCGCTACGCACTGTACTGTGGTTTGTGCTTTATGCATATAGGTGTAGATGTAGAGGTCGTAGATACGAAGAGCGTGGCTTGCGACGTCATGGGTGGGTCATTGACATGGATCAAGTTATGTCCAAAATGTAAACAAAATTGTCCTGAATGTCTTTAGCATTTGTATTAACCTGTTTCGTAAAGTTCAATCTTTCTGATATGTATTACGTATGTTTTTTAGCTACAACACTTTTGTTGGCGTGGTCATCAGCCTGAAGACTGGCTTAATACATATCTCCTCACGAGTCTATCCTGTGCAAGTCCCTTCATATCTGCACACCAGTTGCCACCTTCATCCGTTTGAACCTGCTCACTATATTGGTCTCCCACTGTAAGGTTTACCTCCTAAATTTCTCTCCATTCCAAATGGACTATTATGTAAGCTCTCAGGAAGCTGCAATGCTATATAAATGAAAAACATTTAAAGAATTATTGTTCATTTGTTTCCACGTGTTTCCTATGGTTTTTATGTTTGTTGCTATAGTCGGTTTTGTGATATGTAATACTGTAATATGTAGAAAAGCGGATAAAATTAAAAAACACTGTCGGAAATTCACGTACCTCTTAGTTGCAGTATGCTTAATTGTGTAATTATCACGTCCTGTCAAAACACTGTGAACTAGATGAGAGATTCTGTGTGGCAAAGGACGTGTAAGTAGAGGGAAGATGCTGTACAGTCGCTGCATGACATAAAGGGTTTCTTGATAAGACCGTTCACGCGACTTTCGCGATTTCAATCGCAGTATAAAAGAATACAGCACAAATATTTAGACAACTGATCCTATTTAATATGATGTAGACTCCATAGCATTTTACAATGGGGTTTCATTTCAAAAACATCTTCACTCTACAAACTTAACTAGTGTATTTATTTTTTTATGAGTCCATATTTGCATGTAATGTATTTCTATCATCATTTATCAGGATTACACTAAGAAAACACATCTTTTATACAACCGATTGTAATTAACAAAAAATTGGATGATCAGTTCAACCATAATTTTAGTGATAAGTCGACCAAGCATTACAGAAATAAATTCGTTTCGTTAGATACAACAGTGTAACTACTAATATTTTCCATCCATACTAAACATTGTACAGCCATGTACGCAAGCTTCGAACCGCCATATTGTAAAGAGAGATGAATATCCTCAATCATCCGAACCAGATGACAGCAGCAAATAATCGTAGCAAACGGAACTCAAGTCCTTTCGTATTCCCGAAGCTCCTTGGGATTCTCAGATTCCCGTTTCTTCATTGGTCCATGTCACGCATGATGCCGTGCAGAATACTTAACTCAGCCACTGCATGACAAACTTAAAGAAATTTCTATTCAATTGTACGGTATCTGATACAGGCTCTGTCTTCCGATCTTGCTTGGTCGTAAAGTAAGGACCGAACGACTCTCGTATCTTAATGTTTGGACGCGGAACATTCACTTACGTTGTCATTTCAGCTATGCTCTGTCTGCTGCAGAAGAAACGGCCATTCATTCTGATAATCTGCTTGCAGCCCGAGTCACAAACTACACACGGGATCGTTCTTTTCTGCTCGGTTTGGATATACTTAGAGCAGAAACCTATACATCCATCCGTTCTCAGTTCCCTACACGAAAAACTCTTTTACGGTGGATGTAAAGTATTTGGCAGACTTAACGGGCGACACTGGGAAGATATCGGAGATAAGCAATCTTTCAACACAATTCCAGTGTTGACACTGAAGTTAGTTTCTTCTGACATTGCGCGCCAGTGCCCTATCAGCACTTCTTCCTACAAAAACAGTCTGCTGAGGTGAAGAGTAACATAACTTGACAGTTTCGACGGGGTTAGTAGCCCCCAATCTTATACACAAATTATATAGGTAAAAACCTAAATTCGAACAGGAAACAGAATATATCGTGTACAAATCCTGTTCGAGATACGGAATTCAGAGAAATAGTTCAAACACGTCTAATCGTAAAAAAAGAAAAAAAAAAACAATGGGATACTGGACCTAGAGGATTGCTGGTCGCTAATTCGACGGACAGTATGACATGCTGATCCACTACAGTTCCTCATCTCAAATGCAGGCGCATTGCGCGCTACGCTATCAGTGATAGGGGAGACAGTGATGAAAGGCTCCAGAGAATTTCCAAAAAGGATGATTCTGTAAGAGCTGACTGAAGTTTAGCTTTTTAGTAAAATACTTTCTTATTCCTCAGCGCATTACCTAATGAGTCTACTATCGAAGTGAGTGGCGGAATACGAACATTGTACAGTCGTTCCTGTTTGTTTGCTTGTTTGTTTGTTTCTTTGTGTGTGTGTTTTTCTGTGTGTGTGTGTGTGTGTGTGTGTGTGTGTGTGTGTGTGTGTGTGACACATATTATTGTGGTAAGTTAGTGAGTGATCAAGCTTTGAATCGCTCTGCGAAAGATACTTGTATATAGCTCGATACAAGGACAGCGAAAAATTTTATAAATATTTTATGGATATCGCTAAAATTATCTGCTTTGCTACTTTTACTAGGGGTTTATCCAGGTTACTTTCATTTCTGTTGAACATTCACCGTCCTAAATCACATTCTTGATTTAATACGGTACCTAAGGCCTTCCAGATATCTAGAAACTTACCTGTTCATCGGCATCTCTGCTGTGTTTCACTCATGTGGTGCCTCCTGATTCTGTGAGGATTCTTCTTGAGAATCAGTTTCTTTGGCCTCGGAATGTCGGATATTCGATGTTAGAATTTGCTGTTTAATCCCACAACAGCCTCTGTGGATCCGTTATTTTGTCCTTCGTACTATCAGTATTGATCAGTGCTCTTTTAGAGCCACTAGAAACCGCTCTCTGCACGAGAGATTCTCGGTGAGTGTGAACGGACTGCCACAGTCAATTTTAATGGCAAAATTTAATAGGAAATTCGCAGTCCTAACACCCTGTTATATGGCAAAATTTAACATGAAGTTAGTCAGGCCTGACACCTTGTTCACTCCACGTGGTTTCAATTGTCTTGTATAATGTTAGTGCTTATTTCATTATCATCTAGTTGTGAGTTTTGGCGTCGGTTGTACGTAGTTCTGTGTAATGATAGCCTCGCTTACAAACTGCGAATTTGAATGTTTGAGTCACAAGTTGTGTACATTAACGACAGTGAATCTTTTGAAGACTGCAAATTAGTTACAGCTGTACGCATGGAATTCGATGGATAAACATCAGACTTTCATCACCATACCTTTGCGCACTGCCATCATTTAAAATTATGTTGTTGTGACGTAAAATTTGTCACGGTCGTTATTGGGCGTTTCTTCACACGGCTGTTACCACCTACAACGCAGCCGGCGTCTAGGCGATGAAAGTGTCGCATGAATGGGTCTAACGAGGTGATGCCGATTCAATTCACCACGCATAACGACCACTTGATGCCAACAAAAGTAAACCATACGTACAAATGAAGTGGAATTCTCCGTGCCTCGCCGCGCTAGGGACGATGTATTCGTGGTAAAGGGACTTACACGCCTTCGTCAGATTTGCATATCAAGCGGAACCATTATAAAAACTTGTTTGGGAAACGAGGCATGCTGCTAAAAAACTGAGTAAAGAGAAACAGGAATGGCGCCTATCATTCCCTGATAATTGTGAGTCAGCCTTTTTCCCATGAGAGCCGGATTTCGGAGATCTCTCGCAAAGATTATTTACCACAACATAATTTCCACGGTGCACGCAAGCTGACTATAAATAATCGAGGAGTCAATGTTTAGGAAGCCGTAAATAACGTACCGGAATCTCCTGTTATCTTCTGCGCGCTTGTAGCTGTATTGCTGTCTTATTAATATGAACAGCCCATCCTTTTACTTAATTCCTTTTCTTTTACACGAAAGGGAAATCTTGTCGGCTTTCTACTTGCCAGACCTACATTGTGAGCATCAAGCGCAGTGTAACAGTATGCAGTGAGGGCTCCTCTTGAGCGATGCATTACTGTGCATGATACCTCAGAGTGGCGATGTTGTTGTTGTGGTATTCAGTCCAAAGACTGGTTTGATGCAGCTCTCTATGCTAATCCATCCTGTGGAAGCCTCTTCATCTCCAAGTGATTACTGCAACCTACATCCCTGTGAATCTGCTTACTGTATTCATTTCTTCGTCCCTCGCTAAGATTTTTATCCTCCACTCTTCCCTCCAGTACTAAATTGGTTTCCCCTTGATGCCTCATAATGTGTTCTACCAACCGATCCCTTCTTTTAGTCACGTTGTACCACAAAGTTCTCTTCTCTCCAGTTCTATTCAGTACCACACTAGCTACGTGATCTACCCATCTCATTTTCAGCATTCTTCTGTAGCAATATATTTCGAAAGCTTTCTCTTTTTCAGAAACGCTTTTCTTGCCATTGCTAGTCTACATTTTATATCCTCCCTACTTCGACTATCATCCGCTATTTTGCTTCTCAAACAGCAAAAGTCGTTTACTACTTTAAGTATCTCATTTCCTAATCTAGTTCCCTTAGCATCACCTGATTTAATTCGACTACATTCTATTATATATGTTTGGCTTTAGTTGATGTTCATCTTACTTCCTCCTCTCAAGACACTGTCCATTCCTTTCAACTGGTCTACCGAGTCCTTTGCTGTCTCTGAGGTTTCGCGATGACACTGTAATTTTGTCAAAGTTTTTTTACTCCATTCCCGCAAAGATATCTATACTTATTGTACTGTATTCCTTTCCACTGTTCCTGTCAGTCGTTCCCTAATGCTCTTTTGAAAGTCTCTACAACGTCTGGTTCTTTCAGTTTATCCAGGTCCCACCTCCTTAAGTTCCTGCCTTTTTGCAGTTTTTTCAGTTTTAATCTGCAGTTCATAAACAATAAATTGTGATCAGAGTCCACATCTGCGAAATGTCTTACAGTTTAAAATATGGTTTCTAAATCTCTGTCTAATCAGTCTGAAACCTTCCAGTGTCTCCAGGTCTCTTCCATGTATACAACTTTCTCTCATGATTCTTAAACCTCAAATTATGACCCGTGCAAAATTCTGCCAGGCGGCTTTCGCTTTCATTCCTTTCCTCCAGTCTGTATTCACCTACTACTTTTCTTACTCTTCCATTGCCTGCTATAGAATTCGAGTCCCCCATGACTATTAAATTTTTGGCTCCCTTAACTAACTGAATAATTTCTTTTATCTCCTCACACATTTTCACCTGTATCGCTGAGGCACGCAAGCCTCCGCACCAACGGCATGGTCTGTGGTTCAGGGTGAAGGGGCGGGGGACGTGTGCAGTTGGAGTGATATGGTACGCCTGACACGTCTAGATACGACTCTGACTGGTGGCACATACGCAAGCATCCTGTCTGATCACCTGCATCCATTCATATTCATTGTGCATTCCGTTGCACTTGTGTGATTCCAGCAGGACAATGCCACACCCCACACGTCCACAATTCCTATCGAGTGACTCCGCAAACACTCTTCTGAGTTTAAACACTTTCGCTGGCCACCAAACCCCCCAGCCATGAACGTTATTGAGCATATATGGGATAGCTTGCAGCGCGATGTTCAGAAGTACTCCTACGGATTTATGGACAGCCCTGCGTGATTCATGGTGTCAGTTCTATCCAGCACTACTCCAGACATTAGTCGAGCCCATGCCACGTAGAGTTGCAGCGCTTCTGCGTGTTCGCGAAGGACGAACGCCGTTAGATATCTATGGGGAAAGTGAGGAATGTGAATGGGATAGTACGTCGGTCGAAAACCACAGCTGTGCGACAAGGGGTGCTTATGCCTCGTGATAACAGATGGTCCCATATCGTAAATGTCGTAACGCAGAAGTTACGTCAACTCCAGTGGAAGACACTCCATCACCCGCCGTATGGCTCCCTCCCCATGCAACTGTCACGCCTTCGATCCCTTTAAAAAGGCCTTGAAGGCTCTACGGATCTTGACGGATGAGGATGGCCGGCAGGCAGTCATGGACTTCTTCACACAGCAGGACACGGTGTTTTGCCAAACGGTTATCTCCAGCCTGGTGCGTTGGCGGAATGATTGCCGCCATGCTCACGGCGATTTTGCTTGATTGGCATTCCGATTCTGGACTGTACGGCCTTCGGATGGAAACTTTGTGATTGCGCCATATATGATCCTCTCTTGCCTACGAATGACGCTTAACTAAAATGTAATGAATGACATTTATTTCAAGAATTATTTTATAAAGTGCTACCTGCATTCTTATTTCTACAGTGATTGCCATTATTTTGTTCTGAAAGCATAAAGCGTTAGCTAAGGGATACTCTTAACCTGTAGTTTCGCCGAACCTTTCATGTGAACGACGGGATAATTCGTTTTCGATAAAAGAACTGTCAATTAGCTGGTTTTGATTGTACAACAAGACTGTCGTGCAGATGGGAATCTACATTCCAGTCTTTCTTCCTTCTAAGTTCCATACATAAAGTATCTTGAAATTGAGAAAAATTGTTGAAATAACGCAACGAGGCTGCACATTTCCCTGGTAAGGCTACAACGACGCATTACAGAACCTGTTGTAAGTAGGCTGTTTAGGTTTTTACATTGGTAACGCCACGTAGCGCTCTGTATGAAAATCACTGGCTGTGCTGTGTGCAGTCTGTGGCTGGTTGGCATTGTTGAAATATTCTCTATCGTAGTGGGCACTTGGCTGTTAACAGCGTGTTGCGTTGCGCAGTTGGAGGTGAGCCGCCAGCAATGGTGGATGTGGGGAGAGAGATGGCGGAGTTTTGAGAGCGGATGATCTGGACGTGTGTCCATCAGAGACAGTAAATTTGTAAGACTGGATGCCATGAACTGCTATATATATTACGAGTTTTGAACACTATTAAGGTAAATACATTGTTTGTTCTTTATCAAAATCTTTCATTTGCTAACTATGCCTATCAGTAGTTAGTCCCTTCAGTAGTTTGAATCTTTTATTAAGCTGGCAGTAGTGGCGCTCGCTGTATTGCAGTAGTTCGAGTAACGAAGGTTTTTGTGAGGTAAGTGATTTGTGAAAGGTATAGGTTATTGTTAGTCACGGCCATTCTTTTGTAGGGATTATTAAAAGTCAGATTGAGTTGCGCTAAAAATATTGTGTGTCAGCTTATTGTTGATCAGAATAGGTAAAGAGCGAAATGTCTGAGTAAGTTCAGTTCTGCTCAGCTGTTTAAAAATCAAATAATGTAAGAGGTTTATCAGCACAGTAATTCATTAATTTTTCTAAGGGGACGTTTCACTGGAATGTATTATCACTACTCAGTTACGATTAGGAAATATAATAGCTGTTTTAAATAAGCTGCCCAAAAGCTTTTTTAAGGGTCATAGTAACCGTCAAGCCAGATACTGGTGCTGAAATAGTTACAAATTGTTCGTTTCTAAACGAAATAATCCGTAAGACGCACCTATTAACCAGCCTCTTACTTCTGATTTATACAGTTTTCAGCGGTCGAGAAATAATAATTACAAGGTGTGCCATTTTAAAAAGTGAACTATAAAACATCGTCGGCTTCCTAATCAATTCTACCATGAACAGAAGGTGGTTTTCGGAACGCGGTTAACTGTTAGGCCTGAGTACCGCCAACGTATCCGACGCGGGAGATAACGATCGTGCCATAAATTACGCCGGTGCTCTCTGCAGCGAAACACGTTCGGAACGAGTTAATAAGATGTTCGGTTTCCTGCAACGGCAAGGGCATCTCTGTTCGGTGCACATTTATGAAAGCTTTTTGTTTCGAGATGAATAACGGCGCCAAAACAGGAAAAAGACGCCCCTTATTAAAGGCGATTAGCTCCTTTTCTGTACCGCCTCGCAGATAACACGGGCTGGATGCAGAAAGGGAACGACCCAGGCTGTCGGCGGCCGCGTGAAATTTTCGCCGAGAGGAAAAACGAGAAGTCCAGAAGTCGGTCAGCGTGGCTGCGGTGCTCGGACAGGGCCAAGCAACAATTGGCACGCGGAAGCGATGCTGAGAGCGCGGCTGCTACTCTAACTCCGTTCTGTATGCGAAACCATATGACGGTCTCTTCTTGGTATTACGACATACTTCACTGTCTGGAGGAAAACCAAAATAGAGAATATTATACACTGACGAGAAAAAAGTCACAACAACAGATTATAATTAATGCAGAGTAATGAAGTTTCAGTGCGAAATAAGCCACTGCAAATGTGAAATGGTGATTTGATGATAATCAGTGTGACCGCCCGAATGTTGAATGGAAACATGCAAACATGCATGTATTGCGTTTTAATGGTGCCGGATGTCTGTCTGTGGGATGCAGTTCCATGGCTGCTTCACTTGGTCAGTCAGTACAGGACGATTCATGCTGTTTGTGGATGACGCTAGAGTTGTCGTCCGATAATGTTCGAAATGTGCTCGATTGGAGACTGAACTGGTGTTCGAGCAGGCCAAGGCATCATGTGGACACTTTGTAGAGCTTCTTGGGTTACAGCAGCCGTATTTGGGCGAGAGTTATCCTGTTGGAAAACGCCACTTGGAAAGGTATTCGTGAATGGCAGCACAACAGGCCGAATCAGCAGAGTGACATACAAATTTGCACTCAGGATTCGTGGGATAACCACGAGAGTGCTCCTACAGTCATATAGAATCTTTCCCCAGACAATAACTCTAGGTGCAGGTCCACCTTGTCTAGCATGGAGACAGGTTGGTTCCAGGCCCTCAAAGGCCTCCGTCTAACCAACACAGGGACGACATTGGCACCGATCCAGAAACAGCTTTCATCAGAATACACAACAGATGCCCACCCCGCCCTCCAATGAGTTCTCGTTTGACACCACTGAAGTCGCAAATGGCGGTGGTTGGGGTCAGTGGAATGCACGCTACAGGGTGCTTGCTCGAAGTTGCCCTTGAAGTAACCGATCTGCAACAGTTCGTTATGTCACTGCAATGCCAACTGTTGCTGGAATTGCTGTTGCAGATGCAGTACGATGCGCCAGAGTCATACGCCTAACACGGTGGTCTTCCCTCTCTGTAGTCGTAAGTGGCCACCCGAAGCCCGGTCTTCTTGCGAGCGTACGTTCCCATGACCACCGCTACCAGCTGCCATGTACGGTAGCTGCATTCCTGAAAAGTCTTTCAGTAATTACACAGACCGTCCGAAAATGTGCTGTTTTTACGTCAGATAGTTAAATAGCTCTTCGTACTTTTTGTTTCTGGATAAGAGCGGTAAGAATGAAGTAGACTCTGGTCAGCCGCCCGAAGTGGCCGTGCGGTTAAAGGCGCTGCAGTCTGGAACCGCAAGACCGCTACGGTCGCAGGTTCGAATCCTGCCTCGGGCATGGATGTTTGTGATGTCATTAGGTTAGTTAGGTTTAACTAGTTCTAAGTTCTAGGGGACTAATGACCTCAGCAGTTGAGTCCCATAGTGCTCAGAGACATTTTGACTCTGGTCGCTCAGCATCCCTGTTATCGGTGGCATCGCTGAAATGTTTCAGTACGTATGTAAGTAAACTATTTAAAATTTAATCTGTACTAACGATATTTACAGAAAAAAGCAATATTTTAAGAAACACTACACATACCACTAAAATCATAATATGTCAGTGATTAAATAACATGTAACGCTACAGAGACATTACTTTTTCTGCTTGAAGATGACAATCGGACAGGCTTAAAGTTGAAACACTAGCTGGATAAAGGTATCTCGTTACAGTAAACTTACCTCTAAAATCTCGCAGTGCTCTTCAACAGTGCTTAATATCTTGCATGATTATAATGCACATATTTTTGTAATCAATTTGATGAGCTCATTATAGTTGCTTTACCGGTATCGTGTTTGCTAGTCAGAGAGCAGCTTGTGTGAAATTTTGTAAAACTATTGCATCACATCATCACTTAATGAAAAAAAAATAACTTATCTAGTAGCCGCTATCGTTTTGAGGGAGTAAGTCATTTTCATGAGTATAAAGCGAACCCATAAGTATTTCTTTTTGCGTGGTAAATTATGTTATTGTTGAACCGGCAGAGTTACTGAGTTTAGTACAAATTTGTGAGCAAGAACTCAGAAATCGCAATGGAGGCCAAGAAGCTGCATGATTTCATGAAGGAAGGAACGAATGAATGTCAGTGTTTATCGTCCCGTCGACAACTAGGTCACTAGAGACGGAGCCCAAGCTCGGATTACGGAAGAATGGAGAAGAGATTCGAGTGTGCCCTTTTCAAATGAACCATCCCACATTTGCTTGGGTTGATTTTGGGAAATCATGGAAAACATTGGACGGCCGGACGAACGCTAGTCCAGTGGCTTCGTAAACCAGTGAAACGATACTACGTGTGTTCTACATAGATGCAAAACGTGAAATAAAAACAAGAAAATCATTAGTGGTAAGTAAATACAGTGTGTGACGAGCGTGCTCAAATATGATTACATCTGAATACTGACAAGAATTCTGTAGGACTAAAGAACCCAAAAGCCAGATTATGGAAGACTCCGCTGGATTTATCGAGATCTTCAGCTATCAGCATCCGAACAGAAAACTGCTTCCTTAAGCCCTGTCCAACGGAGGTAAAGTTTTGAATTTAATAAAGCCCACTTTAACAGGACCTGAATCTCATACGTACGTAGTCGGAGCACTGCGAGGTGGAACAAATCGTTACTGAGAAACCATGACCTTCTGTACGGACGAATTTCAAAAGCACTTGGAATAACGATGGACTCTAGCTAGAGGTCTGCACGGATAAGGGAAATTTTGTAAACCAATTTAACCCGTTCAGTACGACGGAGCTTTAACAGTAGGCCTGCCGCTCTCCTGAAGTATCGTCTGATCTTGCGAAATTTTCAGCGTAACGTTTCCGCAACACTTCGAACCGAAATGAACGTATGTTACAAACTGCCGTCATAAATTTCTTACTTTGCGTTTATAAAATGTACTTCCGTTCACGATCAGTTTGACGTGCTGCACTTCCCAATTAATAAGCTTCACAATTCGTAATTCCCAATATATTTAAGATTAACGTCGATTCAGTGGTTTTACGTCAAACGTAACTTACGTGCATGAAAACACATGAAATTCGTAATAAACTCTAAGAAGAAGGAAAAATTGCACCACGAAGGCATATCTGAATGGGACTGAAATTTGTAGATGTTCATCTCCAGTCAGTGAGCTTCCAGGCCGAAGATGTGTCTGGGTACTCTTTACACAGCGGCGGGATATCAATTTGACTGTCTACCGCCGTACGGCCAACAACCAGGACTATTGCGGTGCCATTTAATTTCACAGCGGGACCTCTTCGGTTGTAATCCACGTACTCTTACAGCACAGAGGTACGCCGACGATATTCTACGCCTAGTTTTGTTGCCATTCGTACCAAGCCATCCTGGGCTTACATTTCAGCAAGATAATGCATAAACGCGAGAGTTCCTGCTGCTTGTCTTCGTGCTTATGAAACCCTACCTTGACCAGTAAGGTAGACGGATCTCTCCCCAGTTGATAACGTTTGGGGGATTATGGGCAGAATTTGACAACGAGATTTTGACAACGCACCAATTGGACAGAATGTGGCACTATGTTTCTCAGGAGGACAACCAACAACTCTGTCAATCAACGCCAAGCCGAATAACTGCTCGCATAATGGCCAGATGGGGACCACATCCGCACGAACCTGTAGCTGTAGCTCTCGGGTTTGGAAGATAGTTCGCCGTGTGCTTCTTATGCCGGTTTTACGGAAGTGACTATCCGGAAAATTCAACTACTCTTTCTGAGTGCACATCACGCAAGTGTGTAAATCAGCCGCTAACCACGTCCTAGGGAGAGCGGTGAGGCAGTGACGTTAATGACCGACCGACTCTGCCGAGTGTGGAGTTCTAAAACCTTGAGTACGCTTCGGAGTTCCCGTACTAGATACACGGGACTGTGGCGTCGTCTCCTAACGTGGAAAATTCACTCCTATTATAGTAATGGATTGTGCACTTTGTGAATTCTTAATCTTTACTGTGTTTTTCGCTCTGTTTCCGTGAAACACTGCTCATGTCGCACGAAGATTTGGTATTTTTACTGCTAGTACTCTCCCACAAGAGAAATGAAATATCTGAGAGCAAAAAGATATTTGCTTTTGACAAGACCTGAACAAAGAAAAACGCCACACAGATACAAAAATTCAGTGTAAATTGTTCCAATAGTGAAAAATCAGATCTGCTTTGAGAGAAAAATTTCTATGTTACGACGTGTGCTTTTGTACGATTCTGGAATCAAAATAAACCAAGCTGACTCTTGTTAGCAATTTAATTTTTGCATGAAAATCTGTACTTCAGTTTACTTTTCTACATAGTTCCCACGAATATTCAGGTAGTTATTGCATAGTACAACCAGCTTTGAATACCATCCTCGTAGAAGTTTGCAGCTTGAGCATAGATTTCGATAATGTAAACGTTCTGTAACAGTTGCGTAAAGCACGCTTCTTGACACTTACGAGCTATGGCATTGTACGGGAATGGGTGACTGCTTTTGAAGACGGCCGTTCTAATGCGCATGATGTGCAACGAAGTGGGCGACGTTCATTCATTACTGACGTTTTGAAGCAGAAGTTGATAAAAAAAGTGAGAGAGAATAGACGCTTTACAAGATCGACATTCTGTGATGTTTCTCAAGTGTCAAGAAGTGTGCTTTTTGCAGTTGTCGCAGAACGTTTAAATTATTGAAAGTTGTGCTCAGGCAACAGATTTCTACGACGATGGTATTCAGAATTGGTTCCACGATACGATAAGTGTCTTAATAATGGCAGGAATTATGTAGAAAAGTAGATTAAAGTACAGGCTGTCATGTAAAATAAAACTGTTATGAAAAGTCTGTTTCTGTTATTTTTATTTCAGAACTGAACTCACTAAAAAAAACGCGCCTCTTATTTGGTTCTAAAAAGAAAACAAGATGCAAAGGTCGAAGTAGAAAGCAGCTATTTACTGCCTTCTTAATACATTTGATGTGTTTGTAATTAACGTACATACTTTTTTCTATCAAACAAGTGCAGGTGTTTTGAAATGTGTAGGCGACATTTTCCTGTTGTTTCAATTTTTCGGAGTGTGGAGAATTTATCATGATATCCACTATGGACTTTGATTTGGTCACTAATAAACTCTTTTACCATTGCTAGTCTCTTCATTGTACCTTTTTTTTACGGATCGTCACTTACAACCTCAGTTTCACCGGTGAGGTGCCAAACACGATAGCAGATAGCTGTCAGCACACGCAACTTTGGCACTGACGTATAAACAAAAACGACCGCTCGCAGCACGTGAGACTCAGTACATGTTTGGAACGCCAGAGGTGCTGCTGTTGACTCGATTGACGCAGAGTGGCAGATTCAGACGAGAGTCGCTCATGTCCAGGGGCTATGCAGTAGAAATTGCTTCCAGTGAGTGTGGAAACGCAGCGGAGCGCGCGCTATCGTTAGTGCGCCGAGTCCCTGCCTGCGTGCAGTGTGGGAAGCGGTGTTTCCACTGCTGACTCTGCTGGCGCTGACCTCCAGACGGGCCTGCTGCAGCTTGGCGTGGCGCCGCCTGTGTCAGCACGCAGCGCCGCATTCCGCAGACCCGCTCAGTTCTCAGCACTCCCTGCGTACGCCTGCCCCTCCCTCTCGGGCACCGCACACTTCCCAGAAGACGTAGATGCTAAGCTGTGGAGTACCGTAGGCTCTAGCATGAATAAGTAATCCTCAATCATAAAATCCACCACAGTCGTAAATCATACTTACTTCTAAAAAGGAAACCACAACCCCGTTTCAATACCCGTGTCCCATCTTCAGGTGCACCTGCAATATTATAAATCAGTAATGACATTCCATTTGCGTTAGTTGTTTCACAGCATTGTATAGCTGTAAATTAGTAACAATTTGGGCCTATGCACTCTAAGCGTGCTATATGTATTCTTAAGTGGCAATACAGAAATTGTCAGTTTACTTCGGTTGGAGCCTATTGCTTAGTTTGCAATGTATTCATATGCAGAGGCAATAATCTGTAATTAGTGCCTCGCTGGTGCACGAGAGAAGGTTGCTTTCATTGCAGTGGATGCTAATTTGTGGTTTTGCAGACTTGTCGTTAGCGGTTACACGCATTTCAATTTTTCCCGTCAAATGGCGTGAGCAGTGCACTCGCTTCCGTTACGGTGTACAGTCGCTCTCGCTGGCATCGTTGTGCTTGGTTTGGGTCTGATGGATGTGTATACAGTGCTGGTGAGTCGCAAACTTTACTCCGGGGGTTTCATTGTGTTTTCACCCATGCCTGCAAATCCATGTAACAGGCATGGGTGGAGATTTCAGTGTTCGAAATACCGCCTGTCTATCTACCTGCGGACACGTGTATGCCACGCCCTTAAGCCGGGACCGTTTTCAGTTTCGCAGTGGTTGTTTGGGATGTCGGGCATTTAATATTTTATATTTGATTCAACGGTGATATCCTTTCTTTAAATTGGCGACCGTTGTCCTTTTATGTAGGTCCTCCTCTGCGAGAGGCGTTCTGGTAGTCCTAGGATCGAAGGGCATGCATGCCATGCCATTTATCAGAGACGCACTGTTTTAACATATTTTAACGTGAGTTACGTATCTTTCATGCACTCACATTTTAGCGGACGCATGGGGTTCTATCTAAGAATTTATGTTGGTTCTATTCACCTTTTCTGATGTCAACCATATCGATAGGTGTTATAACCGATTTATAATTTTGTAAATACACGTGAAGGTGGGACACAGGTTCCACAACCGGACTGTGCTTTCCTTTTTAGGAATAAATAATTTTTACAACTGTTGCGGGTTTTGTCATTGACGATCAATAACAGTTGTGCGTGTTCCGCCAAGAGAAACGTATAAACCGCCAGTTCCCTGTAGGATAAGGAATTGTACTGCAGCAAGTCAGGACAGCTTTTTGTAATAACAAATGTACTCGTACCTCGGATGGACATAGGACGAGGACAGCTAGTGCGCGAGTGGACCAAGAGGAAGGCAGAAACGAAGTTCCAGAAACCGCAGTCATCAGGCTGCACCAGGAAAACTGCGGATCTCTGTTCAAAGCTATCACTATGGTAGTGTGCTCGTCTTAAGAGATGGACGGAAACCGTGGCAGAACTAAATGTGAATTCGTGCACTGGAATACCCTGCGGTCAAGTCCCTGCGTCCCCCTCCTCCGCTCCCCACTCCCCCAACACAGCTTCAGTGCCACAATCATTGTGAGTACCTCGTCCAGTAGTTGGTTTAAAATGTGGAAGACACCAATCCCTTACAGGATAACTGCATTGTTTAAATGGACGAGGTGACGTTTCCCCACGGGACATTAAGACAATTGATTTTAATACAAGACAGATACATTTAAGGCTGACGTTATGGTGACTGAAATTTGTTAAGTTTTAATAGCATTTATATGATTGTGTACTTAGCCTAAGGATGGGAAACGTACGACGAAACGTATAGTTTGGTGTATCACGTGTGCTTTATCACTTATTACATACGGTTGAGCTTAAGTTTAGTACTCCACTAAAAAGTGACGTGCACTTTTAACATACACTCCTGGAAATGGAAAAAAGAACACATTGACACCGGTGTGTCAGACCCACCATACTTGCTCCGGACACTGCGAGAGGGCTGTACAAGCAATGATCACACGCACGGCACAGCGGACACACCAGGAACCGCGGTGTTGGCCGTCGAATGGCGCTAGCTGCGCAGCGTTTGTGCACCGCCGCCGTCAGTGTCAGCCAGTTTGCCGTGGCATACGGAGCTCCATCGCAGTCTTTAACACTGGTAGCATGCCGCGACAGCGTGGACGTGAACCGTATGTGCAGTTGACGGACTTTGAGCGAGGGCGTATAGTGGGCATGCGGGAGGCCGGGTGGACGTACCGCCGAATTGCTCAGCACGTGGGGCGTGAGGTCTCCACAGTACATCGATGTTGTCGCCAGTGGTCGGCGGAAGGTGCACGTGCCCGTCGACCTGGGACCGGACCGCAGCGACGCACGGATGCACGCCAAGACCGTAGGATCCTACGCAGTGCCGTAGGGGACCGCACCGCCACTTCCCAGCAAATTAGGGACACTGTTGCTCCTGGGGTATCGGCGAGGACCGTTCGCAACCGTCTCCATGAAGCTGGGCTACGGTCCCGCACACCGTTAGGCCGTCTTCCGCTCACGCCCCAACATCGTGCAGCCCGCCTCCAGTGGTGTCGCGACAGGCGTGAATGGAGGGACGAATGGAGACGTATCGTCTTCAGCGATGAGAGTCGCTTCTGCCTTGGTGCCAATGATGGTCGTATGCGTGTTTGGCGCCGTGCAGGTGAGCGCCACAATCAGGACTGCATACGACCGAGGCACACAGGGCCAACACCCGGCATCATGGTGTGGGGAGCGATCTCCTACACTGGCCGTATACCACTGGTGATCGTCGAGGGGACACTGAATAGTGCACGGTACATCCAAACCGTCATGCAACTCATCGTTCTACCATTCCTAGACCGGCAAGGGAACTTGCTGTTCCAACAGGACAATGCACGTCCGCATGTATCCCGTGCCACCCAACGTGCTCTAGAAGGTGTAAGTCAACTACCCTGGCCAGCAAGATCTCCGGATCTGTCCCCCATTGAGCATGTTTGGGACTGGATGAAGCGTCGTCTCACGCGGTCTGCACGTCCAGCACGAACGCTGGTCCAACTGAGGCGCCAGGTGGAAATGGCATGGCAAGCCGTTCCACAGGACTACATCCAGCATCTCTACGATCGTCTCCATGGGAGAATAGCAGCCTGCATTGCTGCGAAAGGTGGATATACACTGTACTAGTGCCGACATTGTGCATGCTCTGTTGCCTGTTTTTATGTGCCTGTGGTTCTGTCAGTGTGATCATGTGATGTATCTGACCCCAGGAATGTGTCAATAAAGTTTCCCCTTCCTGGGACAATGAATTCACGGTGTTCTTATTTCAATTTCCAGGAGTGTAGTATATCATATTTCACGTAATGCTACATTCTCGAATCACAGCTTAAGATAGCATTACTCTAAAACATGAATTGCGGTAGCTAACTATATGTCACGATGCACAAAAAGGTATCCATTTCTCCTATGATTTTCGTCGTTTCCCCTATAAAACCCTTCACGTATAAAACTTTTCAGTGAGGAAGCAAACGTTTGTTAATGTCAAAAATACTGAATTGTACCATGGTTTTCAAATATACGTTTGTGAATAGTTAGAAATTTGTTCTCCAATATTTATGAATAGTAATTGGACTATAAAGCTCACCATAACATAAAACTAATAATTTTTAAATACTGTGTTGAGTGAATCTGTAGTTGAAATAGTGCTATCGTAGGTTAAGATGTAACTTCTGAAGCACATTGCCACTGCTGCAACTTCTGTCAGTTGGAGGAGAATCTTGAAATGCCATTTTCGGTGAACCTTCACACTCCGTTGTAGCGTGTTGTCCCGCCAGTTTTATTTCGGTGTGGTAATCGTGGAGATTGTCACGTAGGAGCGTGGTTTGGTTTCAAGCAGTAGACGTGCTGGCTGAAATTTATTGACGGTGAGAGCTCTCCCGTACTTAGGGCTATCATCTGCAGGGGGCGGCGGCGTGACTGACGAGCCGAGTGGGCCGCGCCGCGGGGAGGCAGGCTCTCTTCTGAAAGCAATGCAAAGGAAAGGAAAGGATGGAAACTGTGCGTCCAGCGGTCAGCCGACATGCACCACAGCCAACTGTCTCCAGCCAACGATGGCGTCAGCACACAAAAGTTAACCCCTGTATAAATTTTGCTGCTAACCAGGAGTCCGGCCGTGGTGGCCGATCGGTTCTAGGCGCTGCAGTCTGGAACCGCGTGACAGCTACGGTCGCAGGTTAGAATCCTGTCTCGGGCATGGATGTGTGTGTGATGTCATTTGGTTAGTTAGGTTTACATAGTTCTAAGTTCTAGGGGACTGATGACCTCAGAAGTTAAGTCCCATACTGCTCAGAGCCATTTGAAGCAAGGGGCTACTAGCAGAGCCGTCTGAATGTTAGTAAAAATAATTTGATGTTTGAAGAAAGTACCCATAGACATAGAAAAGGCATATGACTCAGTTAACAGGGAAAGACTCTGGGAATAAATGAAGAAGATAGATATAGAAGATGGATACGTTAATGTTATAAAGACAATGTACAGAGAACACAATTGTAGAATTAGAACACCATTGGGGAACTCTGAATACTTCGAAATAAGACAGGGACTTAAGCAAGGAAGTATTCTATCTCCTGCACTTTTTGATGTTGTGATGGAGGGAATGAATAGGGCAGTTAAAGATATAGTAGAAGAAAGACAAAAAGATGATTTTTGCAGATGATATGGTAATATGGGGTTATAAAGAGGTAGATGTACAGTTACAGCTTGATGCGTGGAAGGAAATAATGAAAAGGTATGGATTAAAAATAAATAAAGATATGTGTGAAGTAATGGTAGCCGGCCGCGGCGGTCTAGCGGTTCTAGGCGCTCAGTCCGGAACCGCGCGACTGCTACGGTCGCAGGTTCGAATCCTGCATCGGGCATGGATGTGTGTGATGTCCTTAGGTTAGTTAGGTTTAAGTAGTTCTAAGTTCTAGGGGACTGATGACCACAGATGTTAAGTCTCATAGTGCTCAGAGCCATTTGAACCATTTGAACCAAGTAATGGTATTTGGAAGAGAGAAAGGAATCAACGGAAATATTACCTTGAATGGAGAACCCCTCAAAGTGGTAGAAAGTTTCACTTATCTAGGGAGTGAAATATCTAGGGATGGAAGAATAACTAACGAAATTAATAGGAGGTTACAGAAGGGAGGCAATTTATACCAAACAATAAAACACCTGATTTGGAATAATGAAGTGTCAGAAAGAGCAAAACTCCCTATGAATAAGAATTATTACATCCCTATTGTCACCTATGGTGGAGAAGCATGGACAATGACAGAAAGGGACTGGAGCAGACTGCAAGCAGGGGAAATGAAATTTCTCAGAGCAATTAAGGGAAAAACAAGAATGGACAGAGTAAGGAATGTAGACATTAGAAAGGACCTCAAACAAGAAAGTAAGAGAAGAAATTGAAAGAAAGAGATTAAGATGGTATGGGCATGTTAAGAGGATGCATGGGCAGAGACTCCCCAAAATTATGGAACAACTAAAGATGGATGGGAAAAGACCTAGAGGGCGCCCAAGAACGCGGTGGAAAATGGGAGTGTGAATATCTGTAGAAAGGAGAGGTGTGACCTGGCAGCAAGTGGTGGGAGGACCGAGCCAAATGGAGAGGACTCATCAGCACCCAGACCCGGTAGTAGCTGGAGCGGGATTCGGATATAGATAGATAGAAGAAAGTACCCAGCAGTATACGAGGTGAGCGGGGGAAAGAATTAAAAAATAACTCTGGTGTCTCTTTAGTTGCAAATTACCTGCGCTTATGTAAACCCAAACAACAGCGCGCTCGCGCTCGCGCCCATGTGTGTGCGCCGATCAGTCAGAACACTACGACCAACGACCTACTATCGATACAAACCCGTCCGGACGACCGAGCGAGTTGGCGCGCTGCTTAGTACACTGGACTCGCATTCGAGAGGACGACGGTTCACACCCGCATCCGGTCATCCTGATTTAGGTTTTCTGTGGTTTCCCTAAATCGCTTCAGGCGAATGCTGGGATGGTTGCTTTGAAAGGGCACTGCCGAATTCCTCTCCCATCCTTCGCAAATCCGTTCAGACCGATGACCTCACTGTTTGATCCCCTCCACCAAATCAGCCAACCAACCAACCAACCAACCAACCAGCCAACCAACCGTCCAGGCGATAGCAGCGTCACCCGGCGAGGAATGACTGCTAGTCAGACACACGCACGGTGCATGTAGTACCAGTGAGCGTGCTGTCCGTGTAGAATGGGGAACGCGCGATGTATCTGAGTTTGACTGAGGACAGATTGTGATGGCCCGAAGGCTCGGCACGAGCATTTCGGAAACTACACGACTTGTCGGCTGTCCAAGGAGTGTTGTGGTGAGTGTCTTCAACACGTGGCGAAACCAAAATGAAACTACGTCCACACGTTGTGCGGTTGGTGGGCCGTCCCTCGTCACAAATGTCGGACGTCGTAGGCTGGGCAGACTGATAAAGGGCACTGATGAAACTAACCTCAGACTTCAATGCTGGGCAGAGTACAAATGTATCTGGTCACACAGTGCACCGAACACTCCAAACGATGTTTCTCCGCAGCCGATGACCCATGTGAGTGACATCGTTAACAGCAAGACATCGCCAAATACGACTGAAATGGGCACATGACCATCGGCACTTAAACGTTGGCGCAGTGGCAAAGCGTTGCATGGTTTGATGAATCCCAATACCTTCTTCATCATGCTGATGGGAGGGTGCAAATCCGTTGTCTTCCAGAGGAACAGGTCCTTCATACTGGAGCAGTAACGCAATATTGGTCCCACTAGTGTCGCGTGGGCGGTTTCTCACAGGGATGAACTGCACTACAAACGTCAGTCTTTCAGTCGCCTTCCTACTACAGATTTACTGAATTCACAGTGTTCGACAGAAGTTAACCATGCAGTTGGTCTCTCTCTCGTTGTTACGGGCGTTAATCCATATTCGGAGAAAAGTGCCATTAGCACCGGTACGGTACAAGAGTGTGAATGTAAATAAGGTGGATGTTCGTTTGAACAAAGGCATGTAAATCATAACGAACACTTTCAGATCAAATCCTCTGTTGGCTGTCTACTCTCAGTAACAATGATTCACCACATTCGAGATGTCAAGAAGTAGCTACTCCTGAATGGGAAAATATTAATAACTTAGAATATTCCTTAAGGGCTATTTGTCCAGGAAATTGTGTAAGTCCACGCAGCATTCATCTCAAGGCAAGGAAACAATCCTGGACAGCTCTTGACATCCAAGAACTCAAAATTAGAAATAAGTGGAAGGAGACGTGGAAAAACAACTCCAGCATACGACTACATGGCCTCGAAGACCTCACACGTATTACAGGCTTGCAGTTGCCTGGAACAACCTGGTGTAAACTGAACGGAATCCGAAGTGGACACGGAAGAACTAAGCCCTTCATGCACAAATGGGGACTCTCGGACTACCCATGGTGTGACTGAAGCTTCAGGCAGACCAGTGACCACATTATAGAGGAATGTCCCGAGAGATGTTTCAGTGGAGACTGGAAGAACGTCGTCAGTGCATCTCCAACAACATTGACATAACTCTGTAAGGTTAGTTGAGACTGGAGCTCTTGCATATTTCTTTTGTACGTCATTGTATAAATATTGTTGTGAATTGCGTATGAGATACGATAAACAAATAATAACAAGTGCAAGATGTTAAAATACTGTCCATATTGTTCTAGATTTCCTTACAATTAACCAGCAACGATACTTCCCTGTGGACAGTAGCATCGTCAAGGATAAATCTGAGAATGTTGTTGAATCCACATGATAATTCGTTTATATACACTGGTGATTATAATTATAGTTAAACTTTCAAACCGCTGTAGAAATAACACCACTGGTCAAATTTCAACGGAATATTATCGGAGAAGGTGGGGGGGGGGGGGGGGGGGGGAGACTATGGCAGAAGAAAAATAAACAGTTACAAAATGTAGCAAGAGATGGCGCTGTAAGCATCAAAATTTAATAACGGTCGACTACAAAAGACAAATGAATGATATAACAATGCCTAAAAGCGTATGTTTGACGTTAAATAAACTGTACTACTCAGTGTGCGTGGGTATACAGGTGTGATATTGTTAATTACGTAAGCCCATCCACCACGGCAAGGTCAATCACATCGAATGGGAAAAATTGGTTTTTAATTGTTCTGAGGCCAAAACCCGCATAAAAAGCATCAATCAAAATCAAATTGGATTATTAATTTCCGTGTGACTTGCGCAAAACATGTTCAATATGCTGTCCACCGCTTTCTGCAACAAGTTGAAATAGAGAAACAGCATGTTCTACAACTGATCGAAATGTTTCCGGGGTCACGTTCAGAATGTGTTGCGCAAAGCGTACCTTCAATGCAACTAAGTTTGCAGTCGGAACAATGAGCACACTATCTTCCAGATAGCCCCACAGCCTGAAGACAACGGATTCAGAACAGGTAATCGGGACGGCCAGGCTGTAGGGAAATGGCGGTTGATAATTCTAGCATTTCCGAAATAGCGCTTCAACAGCTGCTTAACTGGATTTGCAACCTGCGGAGGTGCGCCGTCTTGCATAAAAATGATCCCATCCACACATCCACGCTGTTGGACGTGGTTGCACAAAAGACACAGCGTTTACCAGTGACCGTACAGGTAACAGGGCCGGAAGCACCTGTCTCTTCGGAAAAAAATATGTCCCTATGTTAAATGATGCAACAAAGGCGAAACATAGAGTGACCTTTCAGGAAGAAGTGGTACTGGTTGATTTGCGTGTGGATTTTACGTTGCCCATATTCGACAGTTCTGTGTATTGATATACCTGTCAGATGGAAGTGGGCTTCGTCTATCCACAAAATCTTCCACGGCCAATCATTGTTCACCTCCATGCGAGCAAGAAATTCTAAAGCAAGGGTCTCTCTTGCTGGCAGGTCAACAGGAAGCAACTCTTGCACATGGGTAATTTTGAATGGATAACAGAGAAGGATGTTTCGTAGGACTTTACCCACCGTGCTCACTGGTATGTCCAATCTTCGGGCAATTCTCCGTTCACTACACATTTGCGCACCACCACTCGTCTCCACCGTATTGCCGTGTCCACTACTTTCACTGATGTCGAATCAATTTGTTTCCTCCCTGTACCAGGTTGCACAACAAAAGAACTCATCTTTTCGAATTTCCGAACCATTTTTTCCATACTCACGGCAGTCAAGCAGAGCGTGATCCTGGATTGAGATAGTCACGGCTAACGTCGCAGACGCGAAAGGAGGAAAAGCTCTGTACCCGGCGTGTTATACCAGCTTAAATGGGTCACTCGCAAGACAGGTGTTTCCATTTACGTATTCTGACACATACAGCGCCATCTATTGATCAATTTTCACACTATTTTTTTTCTTCTGCCATACGTTTCCGCCCGTCTCCGATAATATTCCGTTTCAATTTGACGTCATTCTGACCAGTGGTATTATTTCTACAGCGTTTTGAAAGTTTATTATAATTATTCTGTATATCGAGAATATTAGCGCTAGTATTCACTTGCTTGGCATGCACGCGGGGCTACTTTCGCTTTGGCGTTCAGATCATATTGGTATTTGTTAAATCTTGTTCTCAAAAAAATGTTCAAATGTGTGTGCAATCTTATGGGACTTATCTGCTAAGGTCATCAGTCCCTAAGCTTACACAGTACGTAACCTAAATTATCCTAAAGACAAACACACCCACCCATTCCCGAGGGAGGACTCGAACTTCCGCCGGGACCAGTCGCACAGTCCATGACTGCAGCGCTCAAGACAGCTCGGCTAATCCCGCGCGGCAAAATCTTGCTCTAACCAGTAACACTGCACACTTATTAAGAACCTAAGTGACACAGTGTCGAGCACCTTTGGGAATTACAAAATAATTTCAAAGAATATTATGGCAATGCTCGGCACCTGATAGTGTCAGCGTCCATAACATTCAACAACTAATGTGACAATTAAAATAATGTTAACATAAAATCTGGCAATTCCTTCACTAACTTTTGTAACAGATTTATCATTTCTGCTTCTCCCCGCCCTTGGAGTAGTGTTACGTCACTGGACTCGCCTTCAGGACAGTTATTCAAATCCCCCGTCCACCCGTCCAGATTTAGGTTTTTGTGATTTTCCCTTAAACACTTTAGGCGAGTGCTAGGACGGTTCATTTGAAATGCCACGTCCTATTTTCCTCCACCTCGTTCCCTAATCCGAGGTTGTGCCCCTTCTCTAATGACCCAGACATCGATGGGTAGTTAAACCATAATTGATATGGGCTATAGTCTCCATTGTGCGACTGAATTCCTGATGTCCTGTCAGGAAGGTGACATTTCGGAGCAATTGACGGAAAATCGACTAAAACAAGTAATAGCTGCCGTTCCCTAAGGGAGTGTTATAGGCCCTCTGTCGTTCCTGATCTGCAGGATTTAGGAGACAATCTGAGTAGTATCCTCATATTGTTTGCAATTGATGCTGTCATTTATATTCTTATAAAGTCATCATATGATCAAAACAAATTGCAAAACGATTTAGACAAAATATCTGTATGGCGCGGAAAGTGGCAGTTGACTCTAAATAATAAGTCTGAAGTCATCCACACGAGTAGAAATAAATCACATAAATCTAAAGGCTGTAAATTCAGCTAAATACTTAAAGATTACAATTACGAATAACTTAAGTTGGAGCGATCACATAGATAATGTTGTGGAGGAATCAGACCAAAGACTGCGATTTATTGGCAGAACACTTGGAAAGTGCAACACGTCTACTAAAGAGACTGCCTACACTAAGCTTGTACGTCCTCTTCTGGAGTTTTTTTTTTTTTTTTTTTTTTTTTTTTTAAAGTTCTTTATTCTTCAATATATATGATACATGAACAACCCACCACCTTAAACAATTAGTGGTTCCTAATTGATACAATGCAATTATTATTACTGCAGCTTATTTCTACGAAAGTTAGGCCTAGTTCTTTTAATCACACACTATGGGCATTACTGCTATGTCTTACTTCTATGTCTTAGTTCTATGTTTGACTATTACTACTTATGCTAATCTGCTTTACCTGCAGCGCTGCAGGTGGTGCCAGCATTTGTATAAACCTACATTGTTGGCAGTGTTCACAGAGCTAAACCCGGCGAACATGCCCCTGGCACCGGGCTGGCCCGGAGTGGTTGATCGCTGCAGTACTATACTAGTGTTGCTATCCTAGCTCATCCTACATCTAACCTAATATTTAATCTAATGTCAAATCCGGTGAGTGTCTAAATCGGTAAGAAAGGCGCACCCTTCCCCTAATCCCAGACGTGGCGGATTCCAGCCGTGAAGCAGAGGCAGGCCAAGTCCACACCTCGGCGGAACGGGACTAGTGTCTACTAGAGCTTTGCTGTGCCGTGAGAGCTCCACATCAGATAGGATCGCCGGAGGGCATACACAAATTTCAAAGAAGGGCAGCTACTTTTGCACTATCGCGAAATATATGAGAGAGCACCACGGATTAGATACGTGAACTAGTGTGACTGTTACTTTTTTTTTAAAAAAAAAAAAGGCGCTTTTCGTTGCGGCAGCGAGTGTAGAAATACTTTGTTGGAGCGCTCCTACATGAGGAGGAATGATCATTATAATAAAATAAGAGAAATCAGAGCTCGCACAGAAAGATTTAAGTGTTAATTTTCCCCGTCCGCTTTTCTAGAATGGAACGGCAGAGAAATAGCTTGAAGGTCGTTCCATGAAACCTCTGCCAGGCACTTAATTATGAATTGCAGAGTAATCATGTAGACAGTCTTCCTTCCTTACCTTTATCCTTCCCATCATATTTTTGTAATTCCATAAGCAGCCCTCAGCGTTCCGGCGCGACTTGTGTGTTTAGTGGACAGAGCTCTGCCGTAAGCTGGTGGCGGGGAATCCTTGCTGGTGAGTCACGGACGGCAACCCGACACTGCCGGGCGCTGCGCTGCGCTGTCCGCCATCCTCCATTCACCGGCGGCGGCCGCTCGGCGCGCCGTGTCGTCATTATTCCCGCATAATCCCTCGGCCTCCGCATAAAGGTTCTCATCTTATTCTACCGGGACGCCTCCCAAATGGCCTGCTACCGCTTCTTACTTCTTTTAACAAAACGAGGACTCCCTTGTCACACCTTAAAATGCTGGTTGTCACGCCGGAATTAGAGGCGGGTCTCGGTTATGGCAGTCGGCTTTTTCTCCCCTGCGCCTTTCGCCGGCCTGTCGTGGAAAGATAGCTCTGCGTCGTCCCGTTCGGCACCTTTCATCCGCGAAGATTTATGTTCGCCTGGCTAATGAACGCTGCGGCCGAATCCCGGCGCATGTGCACTCACTGCGGCATAAGCCGTTTTTGTTCCCCGTAACGAGCCGGCTTCACAATCAACGGTAAAATCCCCTCTGTCTACTTTTTGTGTGCCAGGCAAGTACAGGTGGCCACCGTGTCTTCGGTACTTACAAAGCATCCTGCTGATAAAAGAGACCAGCAGAAACAGAACAATAGGAAATGACCTGGTAAAATACTGGAACAGTCTTCCCTCAGTTTAATTACGTCTTCGTGAGGGAGGTAACAGGATACAACAGGGAATAAAACGTATGAATGAATTTAACGCAATGCCTCATGTTCGGTGGTCACTGCTAGTTGCGGAATCAACATGAATATATCTCTCAGGTTTTCTCGGTGTAACGTAGATATTTACTTCCGGGTATCAGCTGGATTATTTCCATTTTATGCTTAATATCACAACTTAGAGCACATTAAAATGACTGGGTCGGTCGCCGAAAAATTGTGCCTAAAATGGAATTAACTACTAGGCTGAATGCCGGAAATCACACCATTAACAACTACACAAATTACCCACTCGTAGAGCGAACCCGCATTGACTGCCAGCTTGCGAGACGGAGAGGAAGCAGCACGCGAATCAGATCTGAGGACCTGACTAAAAATTAGGCCCGTGAATGTGATTTTGGACGATCATTTGCATCCACTTCGTCAAACTTCACACTGATTCTCAGCTCCACATCAAATTCAGTTTAGTTATGACACCAAACACACACACAGTATGGCTAGGTAACACGATTCACAGATCAGAAGCTGCAATACCGAATAAGCCATGAAGGAAACAAAACTACTTCTGTTTAAATGTTCGTTCCTCTAAATTAAACAAGATTTCATATTGCAAAGAAGTAAATATGATTTTTTTGTCTATAATCTAAGAAAAATAAAGACGATCATCGTATTCTGTGTTCAGGATCTAGTAATACAGCCCAACGATGGAAAAACGTTTTTGGTGAAAATACTTTATTCTTATGTTTTTTAGGGTGAAAATCCAAATATGATACTTAAAAAACTGTATCACCCACCATTTCTTCACATTTTACAGTTTAAATTTATTAAATTAAGCGATTTTTTAAAGAATTTTACGGTTTTAAATAGTTAAAATAATTTAAAACGGAGGTGTAATGAATGTAGATGACGTTGGTAGCACTGCTAAAAAACATTTGCTGGCAAAAAAATGTCGATTCTGTTTTTGTGTTAACAGATGGTGTTTTGTTTACTGTCAACCTAACCTCACTTTCCCGTTTCCTGTGTATGTGCTCAGTACAATGTCTAATCTTGGTTGTAAAAACTCTGCTGACAGTTTTTGTTATATTCGTGATGAATTTGTGATTAAAAACACCAAATAAACATTATAGACTTTGTGAAAAAGATTTATCCATCATACACTCCTGGAAATGGAAAAAAGAACACATTGACACCGGTGTGTCAGACCCACCATACTTGCTCCGGACACTGCGAGAGGGCTGTACAAGCAATGATCACACGCACGGCACAGCGGACACACCAGGAACAGCGGTGTTGGCCGTCGAATGGCGCTAGCTGCGCAGCATTTGTGCACCGCCACCGTCAGTGTCAGCCAGTTTGCCGTGGCATACGGAGCTCCATCGCAGTCTTTAACACTGGTAGCATGCCGCGACAGCGTGGACGTGAACCGTATGTGCAGTTGACGGACTTTGAGCGAGGGCGTATAGTGGGCATGCGGGAGGCCGGGTGGACGTACCGCCGAATTGCTCAACACGTGTGGCGTGAGGTCTCCACAGTACATCGATGTTGTCGCCAGTGGTCGGCGGAAGGTGCACGTGCCCGTCGACCTGGGACCGGACCGCAGCGACGCACGGATGCACGCCAAGACCGTAGGATCCTACGCAGTGCCGTAGGGGACCGCACCGCCACTTCCCAGCAAATTAGGGACACTGTTGCTCCTGGGGTATCGGCGAGGACCATTCGCAACCGTCTCCATGAAGCTGGGCTACGGTCCCGCACACCGTTAGGCCGTCTTCCGCTCACGCCCCAACATCGTGCAGCCCGCCTCCAGTGGTGTCGCGACAGGCGTGAATGGAGGGACGAATGGAGACGTGTCGTCTTCAGCGATGAGAGTCGCTTCTGCCTTGGTGCCAATGATGGTCGTATGCGTGTTTGGCGCCGTGCAGGTGAGCGCCACAATCAGGACTGCATACGACCGAGGCACACAGGGCCAACACCCGGCATCATGGTGTGGGGAGCGATCTCCTACACTGGCCGTACACCACTGGTGATCGTCGAGGGGACACTGAATAGTGCACGGTACATCCAAACCGTCATCGAACCCATCGTTCTACCATTCCTAGACCGGCAAGGGAACTTGCTGTTCCAACAGGACAATGCACGTCCGCATGTATCCCGTGCCACCCAACGTGCTCTAGAAGGTGTAAGTCAACTACCCTGGCCAGCAAGATCTCCGGATCTGTCCCCCATTGAGCATGTTTGGGACTGGATGAAGCGTCGTCTCACGCGGTCTGCACGTCCAGCACGAACGCTGGTCCAACTGAGCCGCCAGGTGGAAATGGCATGGCAAGCCGTTCCACAGGACTACATCCAGCATCTCTACGATCGTCTCCATGGGAGAATAGCAGCCTGCATTGCTGCGAAAGGTGGATATACACTGTACTAGTGCCGACATTGTGCATGCTCTGTTGCCTGTGTCTATGTGCCTGTGGTTCTGTCAGTGTGATCATGTGATGTATCTGACCCCAGGAATGTGTCAATAAAGTTTCCCCTTCCTGGGACAATGAATTCACGGTGTTCTTATTTCAATTTCCAGGAGTGTAGTTTGGATCTGAACTTGGTGATCATGATAAATCTTGGGCGCCGCATAAGGTATGTTATGTATGTGTTGAAGGTTTGAGAAAATTGTCCAAAAAGGAGAAAAAAAGCCTTTGGATTTGCTGTTCCTATGATATGGATGGAGCCACGAAATCATTCCGATGATTGCTGCTTTCGCACTGTTGATATTACTGGTCATAATTCGAAAAACAAGAATGTAATAAGCTACCTTAACCTTCCGTCCGACATCCGACCAGTAGGACATGGTATATATTTGCTGGTTCCTGAACTACCAGATGATTTGAATTCTATTCCAACATAAGTATTTTCTGATGTACAATGTGATTTAGATGAACGAGATGATGATGAATTCCATTGTAATGCAGAAAGTCTGCAGCCCAAATTGTTTACTCAGACCGAGCTTAACGATTTGGTTAGGGATCTGGGCTTAACGAAAGAAAAAACTGAATTGCTTGGCTCTAGATTAAAAGAAAATAACTTATTGGTTGTTGGAACCATCATATACATGTATAGAAAGAGAGAGCAGCAATTTTCCAAGTTTCTTTTAACAAGAAGGTGATTTAGTGTACTGCTCAGAGATTTCCGCTCTGATGAATGAGTTTGCACATTGCTCATAAATTATAGGTGATTCAAAAAAAAAACTAAGTTTAGGTTTGGATTCAGCTAGTAAAAATATTAAAGATCAGCTACCAAAGTAAAAAAGTTTTTCAAAAACTGTGTAATTAAATTAAAAACTTCGTCCGAACAGGCCTCGGAAGTCCTAACAGTGCCTACCGACCACTGTGTCATCCTACGCCGACAGGCACCAGTAGATGCGGATATGGAGGGGCATGTGATCAGTACGCCGCTCTTCCGGCCGTTGTCGGCTTTTGCGACAGGAACTGCCACTTTTTATTCAACTGGCCTCAAGGGCTGAGCGCACCCCGCTTACCAACAGTGCTTGACAGTCCCAGGCGTTCACTCATCCAAGTGCTAGCCGAGCGCGACAGCGTATAACTTCGGTGATCTGGCGGGAACCGGTGTTTACACTGTGGAAAGCCCGTTGGCCTCTGATAATTATCTCAATAAGTATTCTTAAGGAGACACATCAACGTACTACAAGTTCGGAAAACGTACTTGAGAATGGTGTGAAACGTCCCCTTAGAAAAATTATACATGACCGTGCTTAAACTGACACACAATATTATTTAGCGCAACGCAATCTCACTTTCAATAATCCCTACAAGAGAATGGCCCTGACTAAATTAACCTGTAGGTTTTACAAATCACTTACCTCACAAAAATCTTCGTTACTCGAACTACTGCAATACAGCGAGCGCCACTACTGCCAGCTAAATAAAAGATTCAGACTACTGAAGGAACTAACTACTGATAGGCATAGTTAGCAAAAGGAAGATTTTGATAGAGAACAAACAATGTATTTACCTTAATAGTGTTCAACTGCGCAACGCTACGCGCTGTTAACATCTAACTGCCCGACACTACAATAGCAATACTGAACAATGCAGACCAGCCACAGACTTCAAACAGCACAGTCAGTGATTTTCATATAGAGCACTACGTGGCGTTACCAACATAAAAACCTAAACAGCCTACTTACAGGTGCATCACGAGACCTTCGAAGTAAATACCCTTTATTAGTACATAAGAGCTATAATAAATATATAAGAACAAGCTAAAAGTAAATCTTTCCTAATACTGAATTCGTCGAACTTCTAATGGAAGCAATTATGGACTGCGATTGCGCCTTTTGGAGAGAAATATACACGGATACTACAGTTACCAGATTCGGACCCACAAGCACTTGTTGCCAAACTCTCCTCTGCATTATAACAAATTACCTGTCCTTCAGGATTCGACACTCAATTTTCTGCTTCGTTCCGAAAGTCTGTACCCCACTCCCTCTCCCCAGCCCTCAGCCCTAACTGTAAAGCACCCTCTTTTTCTCCAGACTTTGTGGTTGCCTGTATAGTGCAGTAATATAGGTTTCTAGCGCAATTTTTTTCTATGGCGTGGCCATATTTCTAGATGAGCGTAAATCATACAGTTATATATGTAGGTTTCTATCAAAAAAAATTCCGATGGACTAATCGTATTTCTGGATGAACGTAAACCGATTATTGGGTTTGCTGCTGAAATGATAAACGATGTCGCGTTAGGCACATGTGCCGTCATTTGTCAGCCTTATATAAAACCAAGCGGCTGATAGCAGTAGCGGGATTAACTGTATTGTACGCCTTTCAGTTTGTAAGTTACAGCATTTCATCCGTCACGAAGGTCTTACTGGGAACCCTTTCGTCTTACTGGTTGAGTAATGCGTCAAATGTAATTACAACTGCTCGTCGTTTCTGTGCAATAAAAGATAACGGCTTATAAATTTTTTGTACATTTATACCTTGTATTCCGCTAATACCGACTCGTATAAATGATATCTGCTTGTGACAAACCTGGGGAATGAAATCAATAGGTATTTTATAAAACATTTGATGACAAGAATGGTGGTTCTGTTGTGTTGTAGGTATACTGGATGATTCTGTGACGATATTACAAATTTTCAGGGATGATGTAGAGTGGTAAACGTACGAATTTGAGGGAAGGAACCCCGGTCCGGAAACGACTGAGTCGATAGTTATAAGCGAAAATCGTTCTGATAACTCTGACAGAGTATCTTTTCTGCTGCAAGTTCTCTGATTTCCGTATTTTGGAAGGAGGTGATGGACTAAAACAAGAAAAAATTCTGTATTGAACATGGGCTCTGAAATGTATACCTTAACAGCTATGACCGCTTGTGAAGTGTTTCACAGTAGCAAAGATGAACAAGCGCTCGTAGCTCTTAAAGTATGCGCTTTTATGTTTACTGAACTTTTTTTTCTGGTTTTGGTCCATACTGCCACCTTTCGGTATACTGGATGATTCTGTGACGATATTACAAATTTTCAGGGATGATGTAGAGTGGTAAACGTACGAATTTGAGGGAAGGAACCCCGGTCCGGAAACGACTGAGTCGATAGTTATAAGCGAAAATCGTTCTGATAACTCTGACAGAGTATCTTTTCTGCTGCAAGTTCTCTGATTTCCGTATTTTGGAAGGAGGTGATGGACTAAAACAAGAAAAAATTCTGTATTGAACATGGGCTCTGAAATGTATACCTTAACAGCTATGACCGCTTGTGAAGTGTTTCACAGTAGCAAAGATGAACAAGCGCTCGTAGCTCTTAAAGTATGCGCTTTTATGTTTACTGAACTTTTTTTTCTGGTTTTGGTCCATACTGCCACCTTTCAAAATTAAGAAATCGAAGAGACTGCAGCAGGAGCTAATTGTTTCACAGTTTCGAAGATGAACAATTGCTCATAGCTCTTAAGGTATGCATTTTAGAGCCCTTGTTTACGGTATAATTTTTTTTCTGTTTTGGTCCATACTACCTCCTCCCAAATACGGAAGGCAAAGACCTTGCAGTAGATGGGATCCTGTAACAAAGGTATGAGAACGATTTCGCTTATAACTTTCGACTCTGCCGTTTCGGGACCAGGATGCCTTACCTCAAACTGATACATCCATCCTTCTCCATAATCCCTAAAAGTTTGTAACATCGTCATGGAATCACCCTGTAGAACAAGATGTACTGTGTGCTTTCGACCTCGTCACCAGCAGAACGTGAAATATGGGACGCACTGAAAGAGGCTTAACTTAGCCGGTGCTATCGAATCTAAACAACTTCCTCCAGAATTTGTGCATTCGGAAAATTAAAAGTTGGAAGGACCTCGCTTGTAAATGGCAGGTTTCATCTTTCTATGATGGTTATAATTTGCGGAGGGTCGTCTGAAATATTTTGTTTAAATGCCGAGACGATTGAGTCAGTGAGGTAGATAGGAAGATCTGTTAGTAACATTTTCACGGGCTCCTGCAGAAGCGGACTACAGCTGCCTTCACGATTACAGTATTTGCAGCAATTATTTTTTAGCCCAAAAGTTTGTCATTTGCACTGTACGTAGTAATTCAAGATTTATGTGAGCTTCTATACAAACAGCCAGGAACTTTTACACATGAAGTCGCAACAAGTCTACTAGCTTAAGACATGTGTACCTAATTAACAACATTAATTTGTTTAAAACAAGTAGCAGTGAACACGAGACAGATGAATGATCTCTATTTTGAGACTGCATTCTTAACTATCGTTCAGAGAGGTGTGGTGCACGCTTCAGTCCACACTTTCAGAGTAACACATGATAGTTGTGCCTTATAAATGTATTTCGGTTAAGTGAATGGAGAAGTTAACAGTACGTTCCATGTAAGACCACTTTTATGTATTATCACAATTGCGCTAAAATTCAAGTAAAAAAGCTGTTGGTTGGTTGGTTTGGGGAAGGAGACCAGACAGCGAGGTCATCGGTCTCATCGGATTAGGGAAGGACGGGGAAGGAAGTCGGCCGTGCCCTTTGAAAGGAACTATCCCGGCATTTGCCTGGAGCGATTTAGGGAAATCACGGAAAACCTAAATCAGGATGACTGGACGCGGGATTGAACCGTCGTCCTCCCGAATGCGAGTCCAGTGTCTAAAAAAGCTGTTCATGTAAATGTAGAGCCGTCACTACTTCATGCTGCTTTCCTAATCTGCGTGTTCTGTTTTTCTCCCTTACCGTCCCAAGTTTCCTGGTAGACACTTTCCCCTTTCCTTGAAATATTTGAGACCGCTATAATGAAGTAAATTCGTGTATTGCTTATTATTATTATTATTATTATTATTATTATTATTAAATGATCGTTATCATTATTTTCTTGTAATTTGATACTTTCATGTTTTGCTATGCTGTTTTGTTTGTTTAAATAGGCTGTGTTCATGTTATGAGGTGTTCTATTACATGCCATCAATGCGACGGGAAATCAATGGAATAAAAAAATTTTAAAAATATATTTATGTATGTCCTCTGTATCCTAGTCAGAATTAGACACTCACTTTGTCTCTTAATCAAGAAATGTTGGATAAAGTAATGCGCAGCCACAACGTGTTATTACGTGTGAAGTGGTTCTTGGCGAGGTCATAACCCGCACATTCCTATACAGTAATTTTCAATGGCTCAATCAGTCTTCAGTTGCCTTTTCCGAGCTTAATTATCATGATTATCAAGACATTGATACATGAAAAAATTAAGGCTAGACGATGATGAACGCAGGGTGACAACTTCATAAACTAGGGAAAAGTGGTCGGGACTGTAAAATTTGACAATAAAAGAATCCACGGAGGCATGAAGCGTAGTTACCGGAAATTCGGCCCACTGATAGGAGAAAAGACCGGCGACACGCCTAATGTAGCATCCTGGCCCTTAAGTGCACAAATGATTAACTGTTGCAATGAATGAAAAAATGAAATGATCGTATGGCATTGTTGGCCGGGAGGCCCCATGCGGGGAAGTTCGGCCGCCGTATTGCAAGTCCTTTTTAGTTGACGCCACTTCGGCGACTTGCAAGTCAATGATGATGAACACACAACACCCAGTCATCACGATGCAGAGAAAATCCCTGACCCCGCCGGGAATCGAACCCGGGACCCCGTGCGCAGGAAGCGAGAACGCTACCGCAAGACCACGAGCTGCGGACGATTAACTGTTTAAGTTGGCCAATAGACATGAAAATTAATCAAATAAATCTTATGTAGTGGGAGAACTTCTTCGGTACGCCCACAGTGCAGTACTTTCAGTACAGAGCCGTATTTAGTGCTTTATTCGTCTTCAGCGACTGTAAGTTTGTTTGTTGAATGAATCAGCAACCATCTGCACAAGAAAAATTATGTTTCTTTGCCGCTTTAAAGCACCTAGCACTCTTCTTCAAAAGATTAGAATGGTCCCATTTATTATTAGTGAGGGTAAAAAAAATAAGTATGCAGCATATTGCTGTAGTTACATGGGTCATACTGCATGTAGCACGTACAAATATGGTTTCCTTATACTGTATTTGTACATGCACTATGATCCACGTTACCGCATACACCTTATTTTTGACGCAAGCTAACAATGCGATAGTTCGAATCTGCCAAGGAGGGCGGTAGGTGTCTGAAACCAGTAAAGGAATAAAATTTCTTTTGTGCAACTGGTTGCTGATTGTCAACAAATAGAGCCGTAGACCCTATGCTTGTTTATTTTCATAATGTCCTTGTAAAAGTTCTTCAAAAAATCCGAAAATATTTGCTAGACAAAAAGAAAAACGGGAAAGGTCCCGGTGAAAAGAGATTATTACTAGGAAGGGGTCCATTATACAGAACTTCAGAAGACAAATTATTTCTTGTTTACGTGTGTGGACTTGAGCTGTTAATTCTCCTCAATGTTACTAATGAACTGTGCTTATACTTTATGGGCAGAAGAGATTCAAGGGTTCCTAGCGCTCTCTCTCTCGCTCTCTCTCTCTCTCTCTCTCTCTCTCTCTCTCTCTCTGTGTGTGTGTGTGTGTGTGTGTGTGTGTGTGTGTGTGTGTGTGTCCTGGCGCTGGCAGTTCCTGGTAGCGCAGCCTGGTATCTGCCGGTCGCGGCCGCAGCCACAGTCGGAGAAAGCGCGGCCCGCCGGCAGGCTCGGTTGTTATCGGCGCATCGGAGACGGAGGTTGCGCCCTAGCGCGCCACGCCCCTCCCTTTTGCAGGTGTTATCCGCTCGCTATTAAGACGTTAATAGCAAGGTGTTGCCAATGATGGAGACGGCTTCTTCAGCAGGTTCTCCGCTTAAGGTATGACCATCTTCGACAGAATTAAAGTGTGTCGACACCGTACTCTCCCTGGTTAACAGATTTTCGCTCCTTACAGTTCAGCAGCACTTAAAGGCACATCTGGACTCAGATATTATCAGTTTCTGTACTGCTTTGCTTGTGCGACACCAGTTCTTCGCTGAGACTATTTTTCTCTAAATAAAGAGGCAACGAAGCGTAGTCGCTATACGGGAGATATTCGATGATATTATATTGTAATAATCATAGCCATCACCATTTTTATGTACTAATTGTCTTGGTGTTACAAAGACCAACTGTTAGTTGCTGTCACAAAACTGTTACTGATCAAAGACACACACCACTTTTTCTTTCGTTCAGACTTCAATAAGTTTTTCACAGATTGCTTCGCGTTTTCCACATACTATTCACTGCAAAGCAAAGATTTCTTGTTCTCTTTCCTTCCATCACACGTGTACTTCATAGAGTATAAGTATCTCTTCTAAGTACCTTGTGTCCGAGATAGAGATATATAAACACATTTGTTTGTATTTCAGTGCTTATTTAGGTTTATAAAAGTATTTGTCCAGTTGCAAGTAGGCTGTTTAGGTTTTTATATTGGTGACGCCACGTAGCGCTCTGTTTGAAAATCAGTGGCTGTGCTGTGGGTTTGCTCTGTTCTGGACCATTACCTGTATGCTTGTAATTATGAAAAATTTCTTCAAATTGTATTGGCCGCTGCTCAAAACAATCTGTAAAATTTTTTTGTGGGGAGCATGGGGGCTATGTAAGTAGGCTGTTCAGGTTTTTATATTGGTAACGTCGCCGCCACGTAGCGCTCTGTATGAAAATCACTGGCTGTGCTGTGTCCAGTCCGTGGCTGGTTGGCATTGTTGTAATACTCGCCATTGTAGCGTTGGGCAGTTGGCTGTTAACAGCGCGTAGCGTTGCGCAGTTGGAGGTGAGCAGCCAGCAGTGGTGGATGTGGGGAGAGAAATGGCGGAGTTTTGAGTGCGGATGATCTGGACGTGTGTCCATTAGAGACAGTAAATTTGTAAGACTGGATGTCATGAACTACTATATATTATGACTTTTGAACACTATTAAGGTAAATACATTGTTTGTTCTCCATCAAAATCTTTCATTTGCTAACAATGCCTATCAGTAGTTAGTCCCTTCAGTAGTTTGAATCTTTTATTTAGCTGGCAGTAGTGGTGCTCACTGTATTGCAGTAGTTCGAGTAACGAAGATTTTTGTGAGGTAAGTGATTTGTGGAAGGTATAGTTTAATGTTAGTCAGGGCCATTCTTTTGTAGGGATTATTGAAAGTCAGACTGCGTTGCGCTAAAAATATTGTGTGTCAGTTTAGTGTTGATCAGAATAGGTAAAGAGTGAAATGTCTGAATACGTTCAGGTTTGCTCAGCTGTTTGAAAAGTAAATAATGTAAGAGGTTTATCAGCACAGTAATTCATTAAATTTTCTAAGGCGACGTTTCACAATATTGTACACTGGAGCTCAAACGTTTTATGCATGTTGGTGTAGTTCAATGTGGGCACCGTTTAGAGCTCGACAGATATAGAAACAGTACTTTACTTCTCTTCACATCTTCCTAAGCATTTTTTGGCCTCTACTCTGGTGAAAATCCATTGTCTCAAATCTACCAAATCTCGAACCACTGATCTATAAAAAATGGTCTTAATAAACCCTCGTGCACCGAAATCCAGCAGTGTTACAACGGATGAGCGAGAGAGCCAGGCAATGGACACACACACACACACACACACACACACACACTCATTTAGATTTCATCAGTGGCCGAGAACAGGTAGGGTCGACACGGAGATTGGTTCCAAGTTTGGGTGACAATGTGACAATAGAAGTCTACAGATTTTAGCCAAACACGAATCAGACAATTTTGATACTTTTCTGAAACTTTCCGCGGACTACGCAGTAAAGAATGTTGCGTGCGTAAAAAAATTGTAAGGAAAAGCAAGAACAGTCGCAGATGACAAACACTTAATGTAAATACAATCAGCTGATCATCTATGTAATATAGCGCACATAAACTGATGGGTGATCCTCTGTTTGACGACGCCATTTGACTGTATTACTAGTCATAGACAACAGTCAAATATTTACTGGTTATCAAATGGTTCAAATGGCTCTGAGAACTATGGGACTTAACTTCTGAGGTCATCAGTCACTTAGAACTACCTAAACCTAACTAACCTAAGGACATCACACACATCCATGCCCGAGGCAGGATTCGAACCTGCGACCGTAGCGGTCGCACGGTTCCAGACTGAAGCGCCTAGAACCGCTCGGCCACCACGGCCGGCTACTGGTTATTTCCCAGCGTGGGTTAAGAGCAACGTTTATATAATTTGTTCATATTTCCCACGTTGTTGGTGGAGAACGTCTTTGCGCATATTAACTTCGATTAAGAAGTTTGTCAGTCAGTGTGCTCACAAATTTCATTCAATGGTACAATTGGTTTCGACTTTTCAGTCAGTATAAATAGCCTATAAAATAAGAAACAGTGTACATAAACAGCCATGTAACCATTACATTAACAAACTAAATAACATCTAACTATCATTTTCTTCAGGTGGGGGCACCAAAGCCGTATATTTGTCAAAGAAGATTTTGAAGTATTCCATCTCGACCTCTTTTTTCACAAGTATTCAATTTCTTATACTTTGCAGGATTGGCCATTTTCAAGCGCAGTTGGTATCAAAGTTTTGTATCATTATTATCCTCCTAATAAATGGTGATGTAGCCAATCTGAAAGCGATGACGTATCTTAATCGCCGGCCGGAGTGGGCGAGCGGTTCGAGGTTCGAATCCTGCCTCGAGCATGGATGTATGTGATGTCCTTAGGTTAGTTAAGTTTAAGTAGTTCTAAGTCTAGGAGACTGATGACCTCAGATGTGAAGTCCCATAGTACTCAGAGCCATTTGAACGTATCGTAATCGTCAAAATCAAAACCAGAAAGTTTACTGTGTGCAGTAATAGTCATTTTTATAACTAATGCCATATTCTAGGACACTGTATGTGCTCGCTTGCGTTGTCGAAACGAACTAGAGATACAGTAATAAAATGAATACTTGTGAAAAACCAGGCGAGGCCTAATACTTCAGAATGTCTTTTGACATCTAACTTCACTACATAAATTAAAAGCGATACCATAATGATTCTTGTTTGATGGCGGCGGCAGCATATCGTAGGAACGAACATAACCTTACGGTTCCTACTTGAGGACTGAGTGTGGCTAGCCAATGAAGATCCTTATACAGCTAGACGTGTTTTTGGGAGCTATTACAGTTTGTTCTGTAAGCGTGATTTAAAATTAAGTTGTGCTGGTTCAGACTTTCCTGGCGTAGTAACAGCTTCATTGGTTCATGGGCGCTGCGTCGGATAATATTGTGTAAGCTGCACAATATTTCGATGAGACAGCTGCTCGTCATCTCCAGATGCTTACTCACGTGTTGCTGCAATTGCTTGCCAATATTAATAAAATAATAAATTAAAAATAAAATTATTGTATTGTATGTTAACCGGGGACCTAGAAACGACGGAGAGGCTCCGTCCCCGCCGCAGCCGCAGTGGTCCACAACCCCACGACGACTACCGCAGTCCACTTCACCCCTCCACCGCCCCACACCGAACCCAGGGTTATTGTGCGGTTCGGCCCCCGGTGGACCCCCCAGGGAACGTCTCACACCAGACCAGTGTAACCCATATGTTTGCATGGTAGAGTAATGGTGGTGTACGCGTACGTGGAGAACTTGTTTGCGCAGCAATCGCCGACATAGTGTAACTGAGGCGGAATAAGGGAACCAGCCCGCATTCGCCGAGGGAGATGGAAAACCGCCTAAAAACCATCCACAGACACTGGCCGGTTCACCGGGCCTCGACACAAATCCGCCGGGGGGATTCGTGCCGGGGACCAGACGCTCCTTCCCGCCCGGAAAGCCCTGTGTTAGACCGCACGACCAACCGGGCGGGCTAAAATAAAATGAAGTTGCCGTGAAAGACACGTGCGAGTGTCTTAATTTATTAAACTCAGTTTTTAATCACTCGTACAGATGCATTTGTAGAGCACGGAAAATATTTCACATGATGCAGAAGTGATATCTTTGGATCGTTATTCTGTTGCCCCGGAGGTGCTGTTTTAAGGAGCAGTCTCGTTGCAGTTGTAACTACACTAAGCAGTGTTCCAGTCTTTCACATTCTATGAAAAACCAAAAGGGTTCGTATTTCGATGAAACTGCGTCAGAAATTTGTCAGTAAGTGGGAGCAAACATGCCTTTGAGAAGGTTTCTTACTGGGACGATTTCAACCGCTTTATCTTGATCCATACCCAGCGCCAAGGGAATCGGTTGCTGGACACGGAGGTGAGACGGATCTCTCGCGCCAGCTAGCTGCCGGTCAGGTGGGAGGCGCTGTGGAGCGCGGCGCCGCTGGCAGATGCGTGCCCCGCCGGCGAGATTGTTCAGCTCCCATTCGCATTACCGTGGCTGCAGTCACGAGCTGGTGCTCTCGTGCCCAAGTAGAGCGTAAACGCGGGCTGCGGGAAAGCAAGTCATCAGCCGTCGTGACGCGGGCGGGGGCAGCGGCAGCAGCTGTCCTCTTTAATTACAGTCTGCACTGAGCCAGCGCTGGCTGCAGGAAGTGAACGCCTTTTCTCTCTGCTTCTGCACCAGGCGACAGACGATGCCGGCTCCGAGCCACTTACTTGGGCCTCAAGGATAGAAAGTGAGGATGTGAGGATGATCCAGCGATGATAGCCCATCCTCAACCGCAATATCCCTATTTTGCAATCGTAGTTGTATCCTGCTCTCGCAGGCTTCAGTGGCCGAGCGGTTCTAGGCGCTTCAGTCTGGAGCCGCGCGACCGCAGGTTCGAATCCTGCCTCGGGCATGGATGTCTGTGATGTCCTTAGGTTAGTTAGGTTTAAGTAGTTTTAAGTTCTAGGGGACTGATGACCTCAGATGTTAAGTCCCATAGTGCTCAGAGCCACTTGAACCTTTTTTTTTTTTCCTCAGTGCCCTGAATAATCTGAGGACTCCCGACTCACACCTTGGTGCCTGATTAACTGCTCTAACGCTCTATTGCGTTTTCCACTAATCTGTTAGAGCTCTTTAAAGGCGAAACGCTTTTTAGTTGGACTTGATCGATATCAACTGAAAATAAAAATTTCTGTAACTAATCGCATTTATTGCACTTTCCAGTACGGCATATGCATCCTCCATAATCAAGTGGATTTATGTCGATTAATAAGGTGTTCATATATTGTATCCACCACTTCAGAATTTCTTGTGATCTGTCTTTCAGTGGGTCACCGCTGCTTAACATGCCGTAACACCTTAGTTTCGCTTATAGGATATGTATTTGATGTAAATATCGTGATGACTGGGTGTTGTGTGATGTCCTGAGGTTAGTTAGGTTTAAGTAGTTCTAAGTTCTAGGGGACTGATGACCATCGATGTTAAGTCCCATAGTGCTCAGAGCCATTTGAACCATTTGATGTAAATACGACGAGAAAATAGCAGAGAATCAAGGTGAACTTCAGGTACGAGTCCATAAATTGCTGGAGATAGCTCAGAATACAACCCAAAATTTCCTGTAGATAAATCATTGCATTGTTGGGCATACAACTAACAACAATAAAGGAAGTCGTAAATAATAATATTTTGGGGCAAGTTAAACATTTTAAGTGTCCAGGATGCGATATCATTTGCCAGTATAACTATGAGGTAGACGAAAAATTAATTTATTTCCATATTTGGGAAGACTGTTAAATACTTGCAAAGGGACGTCCATAGCAGTACCAACCCTTACTTATAGAAGTGAAGCGTAGGTGACAACAACACACCAAGAAAGCGGAATACACGCCCAGGAAATGAGGTTTCGGAAAAGAGTGGAAGAATGTACAAGAGAAGATTTTAAAAGACATGAGAATTACGTAAAAATTCAGTTATATATAACCCAAACGGAAATGAAAGTAGGAGGAAATGGAAGGAACATTCAGACTTTGTGGACAGTGAAAGGCTCCCAGAAAAGGCTCTCATTTATAAATAATCTGGAAGAAGGAATCTAGGAAGACAATATAAGAGCTGAAATGCCGTAATAGCAATTTGCGTAATACATGAAGAATAGAAGAAGACTAACACAATAAATCGATACCTTATTGACTGACATAAATCGGCCTTACGATAGAGATATATTCTTTGGAACAGCGTCTAAGAAATGTACTTTCAATTGATAGTTAATCCATATTTCACGACAATAGCAATGATTTGTATTCGTGTTTCGGATTGCAACAGAACTCAGATCCGTGAGATGAATTAAATATAATAATAAAATCTAGTTTGGATATGACTGGTATACTTCAGCACCACTCAACGATTCGCAGAAACGGAAAATTTCATTTGGAATTCCATAATATTAGAGTTCTTGTCGAACGTTACAACGGGAAGAAATCATGAAATCTTTACCTAAGTACACCGGACAAAAAATTAGTTGACCGTAGGAGATCGCACGTTAACACAGTCTCAGGCCTTGATAAAGGCCTCAGTTCGGCGAGGAAGGGAGCCCACAACTTTCCTTAGGTATGCCATATCCTGGCAACACTTGGTTACCGAAATCGTTGAAATCAACGTCCTGCTTCTTGGGTGCGATAACATGAATGGCTAGGCTGCTCTAGTTCTGCCATGAAAAACGCCCCAAAACATGAAACAACCACACTAGGTGCCTCCAGTCACCCAGTACACTGTTTGTGCTGTCTGACCCACTGAAGATGTGCGGAACTACGTGTCACTTTGAGCAATGGCCTTTGGCGAGGCACGTAACTGCAAATATCCTTCGCATAACGGATACCTCCTTCTTGACATTCTGACAGGAATAAACACTTCGATCCACCACACAGTGCTCTGCCTCCTTTTAAACATTCTGTCACGTTTAAACGTCAACCTGCACAACACCACTGATTCCACAGAAGCGACGAGTACATGTACACGTACACGACTAGACGGCCATGACTACGTCCACACTGGAAAGTCACATTTCCTCCTGGTAGCGTTCTACACCATGCACAGCGCACCTAAGCGGACAATGTGCTATTTAAGGAGACGAATAGTCCCATATAAGGTTATTACGACCTAACGTGAAGAAAAGTCGAGATAGATTGACCGCAGAAGAAATGTTTATTGTGGCCCAGCACACTAAGCACTCGGGTCGATGCGCACGATATTTTCCCTTTTGGGACAGATGGACAACAGTCTGCAACCGTCCCAAGAATGATTGTAGGGCCATTTGAAGGGTAGCTCTGATTTCCATGCCAGCTGGAAGATTCTCGTGAAAACGTTTAATACAGATCGTCCTGTGAATACCGTTCGCCGTTGACATGTTAATGCAGTTTTCGTTAGCTTCCGGAAGGCGTTATGTACAGTTCCGCACATTCATTTAGCGACCAAAATAAGGGCTTTCTGCATACAGCACGACTTTCGTAACTAGATCGAGAACTTCCTAGCAACGGGACGAAATCGATCGATATAAAGGTAAAACCGGGAGTACATCAACGGACTCCAATAGAGCAATTACTGGTCCGGTATTTACACACATCAAAAAAAGTTTTGCATCACCACGGTTCCCAGAACTCATGAAGACAGACGTTGACTGTGGATACTGTATCACAGACACGTCCCTTTGACTGTTCAGAGATGTCAGTAAATCCGCCCAAAGATGTAAACAACCATGCATGAGCAGCGTCTATTGGACGGGGGAGGTCCGACAGCCGATCAGTTCAGTCATTCCACCAGGAAGGAGGTACACGGCTCGTGTTGTCTGTAGTTCAACCGTGCCTAGACGGTCAATATCGCGGTTCGATCGCGGTTGTTACTTTGTGCCAGGAAGGGCTCTCAACAAGGGAAGTGTCTGGACGTCTCGGGATGAACCAAAACGATGTTGTTCGGACATGGGGAAGATACAGAGAGGCAGGAACTGTCGATGACATTCCTCGCTCAGGCCGCCCAAGGGCTACTACTGCAATGTATGACCGCTACATACGGATTATGACTCGGAAGAACCCTGACAGCAACTTCACAGTGTTGAATAATGCTTTTCGTGCAGCCAAATGACGTCATGTTAGGACTCAAACTGTGCGCAATAGGCTGCATGCAGCGCGGTACAGATGGGTCCAACAACATGCCGAATGGACTGCTCAGGATTGTCATCACGTTCTCCGCACTGATGAGTGTCCCATATGTCTTCAACCAGACAATCGTCGAAGATGCGTTTGGAGGCAGTCTGGTCAGGCTGGTCGCCTCAGACACACCATTCAGCAAGTGCAGCAAGGTGAAGGTTCCCTGCTTTTTTGGGGTGGCATTATGTGGGGCCGACGTACGGCGCTGGTGGTCATGAAAGGCGCCGTAACGGCTGTGCGATACGTGAATGCCATCCTCCGACCGATAGTTCAGTAATATCGGCAGCATATTGGCGAGGCATTCGCCTTCATGGACGACAATTTGCGCCCCCATCGTGTACATATTGTGAAAGATGTCCTTCAGGATAATGACATCGCTCGACTACAGTGTTCAACATGGTCTCCAGGCATGAACCCTATCGACCACTACTGGGATAGACGTGACCCACCAAACAGTCAGAGCGGTCTACGCCGAATTGCATTGAGGAGTGGGACAATCTGGACCAACAATATTGAAATTCAATGAGAGTGCATTTCAAGAAGAGTCGGACAACATGTTAGTTCCTTCCACATACGTCTCGCAAAACGATCGCGGTAAGAAAATCGGAGAAATTAGTGCTTATACGAAGTTGAAGAATAAAACCGCTCCAGCTGTAAAATCATTTTATTTTCACCTGAAGCGGTTTTATTTCTTAACAAGATTTATCGTAGCCGTCGTTAACCTGACTGTAATTTCTTTTTCTTGTGCGAAGATTTGTAGACAGTCTTCCCACGCACCATGCGTATGGCATAGGGAAGGAGGGAATGATACTAGTACCAGGAGTATCCTTCGCCATACATCGTAAGGTAGCTTAAAGGGTTTAGATGTACATCAAGAGCACCAAACGGAAAGGCGTACTTGGCTACTCCCAGAGCAGAACAGTGAAATAGCTGAACTGGTGGGTTTGCAGTTTCTACGCGCATTTCAGTATATGTCAGTACGGGAGTTGCCGGGCAGCGACATCACATGCGGCACACGCATTTGTACAGTTGCACATTGGATTGGGCAGTAATCCTGGCCCTTGATGGTATCTGCGTCCGCCCCCCCCCCTCCCCCACCACCACCACAGCGCGTGGCCGCGCCGTAATTAAACAGCGCACGCCGCTCGGCGCCGCCACAGATGGCATCGCATCGCCGCCGCCGCCTACTCGCAGACCCCCGTGCAATCAGTCCGACCTGTCGCCCGAATTATGCCCGCTCGCCGCTTTACGACTTGTCGGTTGAGCTACGGTGCCGCCTTGCCGACTGCCGTCGACGGCTCCAAATACGTCCGCTCGCGGTCCTCCAGTTCTGCGCTAATCACACCATTATTTTCGAAACACGACGCTTACTTCTCTTATTGCCGCAGTATCTTTCCTGCAGGCCTATAAAAGCTGGAGGTCTCATAAAACAGAACTCTCGCTTCGATGTGACACAGCTTCGACGTTTTATAGCATCGCCTCCTGTCAACACAACCGTCTGATAAATCTATTCCGTAAAGTTACTTTTATCTTCGTATACACTGACATTGGGAAATCGCCTATCTACACCGTCCACGAAAGATACAGTTTCGTGGAACGCTAACCTAGACCAGTTCTTTGTACACCGCCGCAGCCTACGGTGTAAATACGAAATCTCCAGTTCCTTTGCCGATACATAATGTTTTTAATACTCCCGTCACCCTTTGACACAAAGAAGCTTGTATTTACGCAGCCTCATTATGCTGTGAATCACAGTTAGTTCCTGTTTTTTTTTATTATTTTTTTACTTTCCACCCTCTCTTTCCGCCTCCTTGACGCTCTCGCGCGCTCTCTCTCTCTCTCTCTCTCTCTCTCTCTCTCTCTCTCTCTCACACACACACACACACACACACACACACACACACACACACATACATACACGTCTTTATATAGTTACTTTATTATCGCTTCATAAGACATTACCTAGCCACCTAAAGAAGATTTCCTGTACTATAGTCTTCTTTTATTTGCCAAGATCGCTGTGTTAGAAAAAAATATTGCCTTCCTCATATCCAGAAAACCGGACAGTGGTAGCTACATCATACAGTTCTCACACAACTGCCACCTGAGGACTATACAATACGCATAAAGTCGAAGCATTACATTGAATGTCTCGACTTTATGCTTACTGTATAGTCCTCATGTGACAGAGTGGTGCTAGCATTGTATGAAAATAGCAACCACTATTCGGTTTTATGAAACTGAGGATGCGATACACGTTCCTGAAACTAGTAATTCTGTAATTGTGTTGACATAACGATCTTAGCAAGTAAATTCGTTTTTAAAAGGAGACTACAGCACAAAACTGTTGATCGCCTCCTCCACTGAATGGTCATGTCAGGCAACCGTAACAAAATTTTCTGTTGCTCGACAGTTAAAACAATGAGGAGCGAATGATAAAGGTTTAAAAGTTTCATGTCGAGTATTTAATTTCACGGGTGAACATTAGAAGTAGAGCAAACATGGCAAAGTAAAAATAGGGAAAATTTCCACAGTGAAATTTTACTGCTATATGTCACAGATTACAGAAATAGCAAAGTTACTATCAACATTAGAACAAATAAGTCTGTGTACTTTCACAGAGAAAGCTAAAACCATTCTTTAAATTAGATGTATAGCAGTTTAGTGTTTAAAGAAGTAACATAGCACAATAGGTGCAATTTATAATTATTTCACTTCAGAAAATTGTTGATTTCGTAACAATAATTTACATCTTTACATACAGAGGTTGGGCAAAAATGTGCAAGCGCTAAAAAAACACAAGACACTAACGTGCCTAACACGGCATAGGAAACCCGTTGGCATTGAGAACAGCCTCCAGTCGTCTCAGAATATATAATACAGGTCCTGTATGGTTTTCAAGGGAATCTTACACCATTCTTCCAGCGAAAGAGTGGGAAGTTCGAGTAAGGATGATCGAAGTGGATAGAGCTCACACACCCTTCTCTCGAACGAAGACCAGAAAGGCTCAATAATGGATACATATGGTGACGACGGTGACCATGGAAGATGCAACAACCGATCCCCATGCTAACAAAACTAGTCCTTGGACGATGCGGTGTGTATGATCAGGGATCCTGTCGTCTTGAAACTCAGCACCACCACTCGAGAACAAACTTTGTACCACGGCGTGGACCTCACCAGCCAAAAGGATCACGTAATCCATGGCAGCAGTGCGACCTTGCAATGTAACCATGAGACCCATGGAGTACCAAGATGTGACTCTCCCACATCATCACTGAACTCATGCCATGTTTCACTCTTGGACGAAACATTGACGCCGGCCGCGGTGGTCTCGCGGTTAAGGCGCTCAGTCCGGAACCGCGCGACTGCTACGGTCGCAGGTTCGAATCCTGCCTCGGGCATGGATGTGAGTGATGTCCTTAGGTTAGTTAGGTTTAAGTAGTTCTAAGTTCTAGGGGACTGATGACCACAGATGTTAAGTCCCATAGTGCTCAGAGCCATTTGAACCATTTTTGAAACATTGACCAGGAGTTGGAAACAATGTGAAACACGACTCATGCCACCAAATGACTTTCTTCCATTGCTGCATAGTCCAAATTTATGGCTTCGGCAGCACGCCTTACTCTTACGGGCTTTCGAGTAACTGACACGTAGTTTTTGAATAACAGCCTGGCCTGTAATTTGCAGCGTATGGAGCTCCCTTCGTATTGTTTCGATGTGACATTCTCTTCTGCAGTGAGTTTTGGAGCTTTCGTCCTCTTATTTGTCAACACAATGCTCTTCAACGACCGTCCATCACGATCACTCACTTCCATCAGGCGCTGCGACTTAGCGTATGATGTTTCCGCGCTTTCCCTCTATGCAGCATAAATCTTTGATACGGTGTCTCTTGAAACACCAAAAACTTTGGTTCCCTTGGTTATGGAAGCACTCACCAATACGAACACCAACAACTTGTCCGCGTCAGTCACTTAGCTCCGACATAAAGCACTCAAAACTTCACAGAACGTCTGACTCCTGGACGTATTTAGGGCGTTGAACATGTGTCTTTTGTGGTCAAATACAACAGCACAACCTGCACGCTTGCCCAGCAACTGTATTTATATTCAAGCACCCATTTCTCCTGGTGTTTCCATATTTTTGTACAACCCCTGTATTATCTGCTTAAAGAGAGATAAAGTAAATACAAACGGAAGTTTACAAAGTAGTGACGATATACTTTGTCAGAAACTGTAACTCAAAAAGCAAAAATATTTTTAATAATTACAGGTAAACATATAGAAACCATGAAGATACGGCCGTGCACAAACAACTAAAATTATATGAATGAATACATTAGAAATCAATCCGGAGAGGAAACAGACGAGTGTAAGAGATTAGTATTACGTACAATGGGATACGTCAAAAACTTCCAGCTACGGGCACCATTAGCGTACGGAGTAAATGTAGTCGATCTATACATACCTCGACTGCGGACTAGCTCGAATATACGATGCACATGTTGAAATAGTTTTTTTTATGTGGATATCGCAGAGAAGTCAAAATTTATCATAAAGTCGAATTACGTCTCTTCGTTGCACAAATGCTAGAGGTGGTGTAAGACTAAATGTTGCCATGTGGTGGATAAAAACATTATTTCAGTGTACAGTGCACCTGGACGGATTTGCACGTTTAGTGAAAACGAAATTTCCAGATTCACTTGCTGGAACCTGCTCACTCACCCTGTCCTTCAGACTTGATCCGTTGCCAATAGATTCTCTTCACAAACTTGAAGAAACAGCATCACTGGAGAGAGTCCGGGTGAAAGAAGAGATGAAGGCCAAAACATATTGTACATATCTACAAAAATTGGCATCTTCTGATTACTGAAATAAATTTCAAAAACGCAACACAAAGTTTAAAATTTAGTACGATTTTTTCAGGTACTAGCCAATTACGTTAATCGCTGCTTTTATCCAGGATGAATCCTAGCGGCACCAGTCGGTCTGCTATTCACGGTGCAACGGTACTTTGGCGTTCTCGTCAATACGGTATCAGAACGTTTAAGTTCTACCACTGTAAAGACGGAAGATCCGCGAATCGGAATGTCAGAACTGTGTAGTAAGTAGCGGCAGGAACACCACCACAAAATTACGCAGCACTAACATTCCAAACCATCGACTCTCGGAGAGAGATTTTAGCCGTGTTCAACCTAATGGTAAAGTATCGAACTATTTTTCTCCGAATCATTCAGTTTGTAGGAAAAGCAGTGAGAGTAATTACTTTTAGAAACCTTTTATCAGACAAAGCCTATTATAACAAGAAACTGTTTCGCTTAATAAAACAGCCGCCAGCCCAAATCGGGCACAGTGTCTACACAAAAAGATGAAGTCAGTTTTCGACACTGAATAAATAATTACTTTCACTTACTATGTAATTTAAACACAACCACTTAATTTCCATTTACTACAGTCACTTGGCAGTAAGTACTATTATTTCCACTTTCTGTTACTTATGGAATTTATCACTATACTTCAGTAACTATTTAAAGAAGACACACATATGTTTCAACAAGGATACAAAAAATATTAAACTTATGGCTATCATTCACATAATCAAAACTATTATTTAACACGACTAAATTTTATTTCTTTAGGACTGTTATTTGTTAATGTTTTACTAACACCAATATTTGTCTGGCTTTCTTTGACATGGAGAAGCAACACGAACAGTTACTGTTAAGATTGTTGCAGTTAAACAATTATGTTACTTTACTTTCAGAAATGCTATTGAAAACTTATCCTCATGGTCACGCAAAGCGGTGGCCCTTAAACTGATACGTGCAAACTTTAGTATGTAATAATGATTTTCAGAATTTACTACCAAAACAGTACTATTGCCAGTAATTTACAATTATTCAAGCTTCAATAAACATCAGGATACTCGGAATAAATTCGTTTAGGTAAGGACCCTACTGACGTAAATGAAATAGGAATATTACGGTTAATCACAAAGGTACATTTAACACTTATATTCCACTGATTGAAGATGGATGGTTCATACTGTGATACACTTCTAAATAAAGTACTTTGCCTGTTACTGATGTCGAAGGTGGCGTGACGTGGTGCTGCGTAGTAACATTGCACAGGTACGGCTCTTGATGTACATAGCTCTGTCTTCCTCTTGGTGGCGACGATAAAATTGCAAATTTCAGAGCTATTAATTTATTGCCGTACTGCGCCAATCGTGTAGAACACGTCCGAGGCCAAAACCCAGTCTTTCAGGTAAATTCGGGGCCTCTAGTGGTTGACCAACGTAAATGCGTGTTCACCACTTGCAGAGAAGCTACCGACTGTCTGAGCCACTTGGGCGCCAATTCTCACTCGCGCGCGCCACCACCTTTTGCATTCCACCACAGGACGGAGTTCCGTTCTACCTATGATCCCCACACCTTTTCAATTCACACTTCTGCTTAGAAAAATCCTAAGTATGAACTATCTACAATTGCATGAGAGCATATACATACAAAATTGACATAATTAATTACAGTTGTACTTGAAATATTACATAAGTATTTACAAAATATGTTTTAATACATTTATTCCTCCTACGTCAAAGACGTTATTTTAAACAGATAAACTACACTTAACAAAAACTTACTCTCGTTATAGTATTTGCTTAATTTTTCAAAATTATTATGAAACAAAAAAATTTTAAAATACACATATTAATGGCAGTATTATATTTGCAATAGCATTACAACGGGCGTTTTCTAAGTTTTTGGGTATAAGGGACCCAGTGGTCTCCGGTGGCTAGTTCCACAGTAACTGCATTTCGTTTTGATTTCTCACACGAATTCATTTTTGTATCTGTATCGCATCCGAAATAGTAGGGAAAGCGGAAATGTGGATTGGGTGCTCTGTGTATCTTATGTTGAAATAACTTGTTCGGGCAGTTACTCACAAAACATGGTGTGGACAATAGAAATGGCCAATTTACTCTTCGCCTAGCTTGCTTTCATTATTGTTTTGTTCTATCCCTGGTTTGCTTACCATCAGTGTTAGTTGCACATTAACAGTGATCCGTAGTGGCACGGATAGAGTGGTGCTAAAGTGTTTCAAAAATAGCAGGTATAAAATAGCTGTTATATGGCACTACAGTCAGTGAACCTACAAACAAGATGCATATGGCTCTGAGCACTATGAGACTTCACTTCTGAGGTCATCAGTCCCCTAGAACTTAGAACTACTTAAACTTAACTAACCCAAGGACATCACATACATCAATGCACGAGGCCAAATTCGAACCTTTGACTGTAGCAGTTGCGCGGTTCCGGACTGTAGCGCAGAGAACCGCTCGGCCACCGCGGCCGGCCAAGGTGCTTATTAACCAACGTTTTATCGCTACACATATTCATACCCCAGTGTACCACTGCTAAGTAACATTGCCTGAAAAACAAATCAGAGACCGAACAGAACTGGATGCAAGCTTGGGGCACTAATGTTGCAAATAGAAAGTACCATGAATGACTGGAGCAAATTTACTTGTATACAACAAACCTAGCGCATACAGTAAGGATGCAAAAATGCATGGGGGTGAGAAACCAATCGAAATGCAGTTGCTCTGTAAAGAGCCTCCAGAGGCCAAGGGTGCCATACACTAAATTACTCAGTAAATAACCCTGAATAACCTTCGAAACATCGGTGGAGTCGGGGTTCACGTTGTACAAAGTAGAGCTCTGACGGTGGGGTGCTGTTACATCTACATCTACATCCATACTCCGCAAGCCACCTGACGGTGTGTGTCGCAGTGTACCTTGAATACCTCTATCGGTTCTCCCTCCAATTCCGATCTTGTATTCTTCGTGGAAAGGAGGATTGTCGGCATGCTTCTGTGTGGGCTCTAATCTCTCTGATTTTATCCTCATGGTCTCTTCGCGAGATATACGTAGGAGGGAGCAATATACTGCTTGACTCTTCGGTGAAGGTATGTTCACGAAAGTTTAACAAAAGCTCGTACCGAGCTACTGAGCGTCTCTCCTGCAGAGTCTTCCACTGGAGTTTATCTATCATCTCCGTAACGCTTTCGCGATTACTAAATGATCCTGTAACGAAGCGCGCTGCTCTCCGTTGGATCTTCTCTATCTCTTCTATCAACCCTATCTGGTACGGATCCCACACTGCTGAGCAGTATTCAAGCAGTGGGCGAACAAGCGTACTGTAACCTACTTCCTTTGTTTTCGGATTGCACTTCCTTAGGATTCTTCCAATGAATCTGTCTTGCATCTGCTTTACCGACGATCAACTTTATATGATCATTCCATTTTAAATCACTCCTAATGCGCACTCCCAGATAATTTATGGAAGTAACTGCTTCCAGTAGCTGACCTGCTATTTTGTAGCTAAATGATAAGGCATCTATCTTTCTATGTATTCGCAGCACAACACACTTGTCTACATTGAGATTCAATTGCCATTCCCTGCACCTTGCGTCAATTCGCTGCAGATCCTCCTGCATTTCAGTACAATTTTCTATTGTTACAACCTCTCGATATACCACAGCATCATCCGCAAAAAGCCTCAGTGAACTTCCGATGTCATCCAGAAGGTCATTTATGTTTATTGTGAATAGCAACGGTCCTACGACACTCCCCTGCGGCACACCTGAAATCACTCTTATTTCGGAAGACTTCTCTCCATTGAGAATGACATGCTGCGCTCTGTTATCTAGGAACTCTTCAGTCCAATCACACAATTGGTCTGATAGTCCATATGCTCTTACTTTGTTAGATGGTGGACGTCGTTCTCCGTCCACCCGGGCTGTTAGCTAGCTGGCGGCGCGCTGCTGCTGGGCGAGATGGAGCCGTCGTCGCTCGCCGCGCCGCGCCGGGCAGGGCGCCAGGGACCGCCGCGTTTGCAAACAATGGGGACAATTAATCGGCACGGAGGGGCCGGGGGCCACTGGTACAGATTGCGGACACGCGCGCCCGTGTAAGGCTGCACGTACGCGCCCCGTGCCACTGGGCCACTGTCGCTGCGGTCGATGACCCGCGCTGCCCACATCTCGATGATTTGCTAATTTCATTCAGCTGTCGGCAATCGTCCCTTTACGCTGTAAGCAGAATAATACGATACACCACTAACACATGTGTGTTAGGAGTAAGCTACAGGGAAACAACGTGTAAGAGGTCCATGACAAGGAATTTATTGCTAGCACACTCAAGCAGATGTAATTTCGATGGATTGCTCACGCGCTGCCTGCGATATGTAAGCTATAAGAGAATCTCAGGCTAGAGAGCAGTATTTACTGCAGTACGAACTGTGTGGCAGTAGGAGTTTGTAGTAGCTAGGAGTCTTGTGTGTGGAGTTGGCTGGGCCGGTCGTGGAGAGCGATGGCGGTGCCTAAGCGATGTAGTATAAGGTAAAGGCAGCCTCGCGCATATGTACTATTGTAATATCAAGTCCAATGTAAATGTTTTTAAAAAATATCTTAATAATAATCTTTCTTATAAAAATTAACTTTTGACAATCATTCATCTCAATTTAAAGAATTTACTAATTTCTCCAATCGATGGTCATCCCGGTTATTGTAAAGAAAAATCAGTTGTTTCTTTTTATACATGACAAATTTATCGGCCAGCATTGCACTGGGCTGTGCCAGAAAAATTATGAACGAAATAGTATGGTTTCTCGCCTTGTAAGTGCTGTACTCTGGTGAGCTACTTGAAAACTAGGTTCAGCAATTGTAGATTGCTTTTGGACGCATTCATATTGCAGTTGGCCGCCACTGCGAGTGAGTGAAACTGTTTTAACGAATTCACTAGAAGGAATGATTGTTGCTGGTTGGTGGTTTCCAGTTTCATGCTTGTCATAATACGTCACTTATTAATAGATTTTCTAAAGGGGCGTTTAGCTAATACATTAAGCTGTAAAATGGCGTGTCTGTTGCCTATTTGAATTTAATCTTCGATATCATTTGCATTTCTGAACTTCAAGATGGCTGTGTCACTAATATGGAAAACTATTACTCCATATTTGTACCGTACTTTCACAACCTGTTTCATTTATAGGTATTGCTTCAGAAATGACTTCACGAGCTCGAAAGCAATGGGATCAGTCTACTATGCAAACGGCAATTAAAAAAATTAGACACAAGAAGGTCGGCTACTTGAAGGCAGCAGAAATTTTCCAGTTCCCAGGGCCAGTCTATGTATTCTAGTAAAATCAGATTTACCAGCTGATTTATCCACAAAGACCGAAATTGGGCGAAAAAGTGTTGTATCCAACGTGCGAGAACAACATATGATTGAATATAGCATGACAATGGAAACCAAATTTTTTCGGACCTATCCGAAAGAATCTTGAAGAGATGGTATTTCAGTTTTCCAAAGGCAGCAATGTCCAGAATCCATTTTTGGTGAACAGGCTGGAAGACGATGATTACGTCTTTTCTTGAAGCGGGACAAAAAGAATATTTCGATTCGAAAAGCCACAGTAACCTCATTTAATATATCTCTAAGTTTTACAAGAGAAAATGCGACGATATTTAACAACTGAAAATGGTATATTTCGTGTTTTCTCTATTATGTTATTGTGCTTTTTGCGTTTACTTTGATGATGAATTATTATATTCTCCCTTATTTGTTTTAACTTGAACGAACTTGAAATGAACGGACTATTCCATACTTTTACCCCAAAATCTGAAGAGCCAAAAGCGTTAAACTTTGTGTTAAGCCTAATTTAGAAATGTTCCGAACGCAATATGTACTCCAAAATAGAGGAAGCATTAAAGTACATCCCACAGTATGAATACAGATATTTTGTTTGCTTAACGTGAAAAACTGAGAAATTAGTGAACGAAAGACAAAATCGTATTTCATATATGTACCACTTCCTCTATTGATGGTTCTTCCAGTGAATGTGTCCAGCATCTGCCTTTCTTACGATTAATTTTAAAGGTTCGTTAGACATTAGATCACTCCGCACTCATACTGTCAGATATATCCAGTGATCATGTGTTGTTGTTGTTGTGGCTGTTGTGGTCTTCAGTCCTGAGACTGGTTTGATGCAGCTCTCCATGCTATTCTATTCTGTGCCAGCTTCTTCATCTCCCAGTACTTACTGCAGCCTACATCCTTCTGAATCTGCTTAGTGTATTCATCTCTTGGTCTCCCTCTACGATTTTTACCCTCCACGCTGCCCTCCAATGCTAAATTTGTGATCCCTTGATGCCTCAGAACATGTTCTACCAACGGGTCCCTTCTTCTTGTCAAGTTGTGCCACAAACTCCTCTTCTCCCAAATTCTATTCAATACCTCGTCATTAGTTACGTGATCTACCCATCTAATATTCAGCATTCTTCTGTAGCACCACATTTCGAAAGCTTCCATTCTCTTCTTGTGCAAACTATTTATCGTCCATGTTTCACTTCCAAACATGGCTACACTCCATACAAATACTTTCAGAAACGACTTCCTGACACTTAAATCTATACCCGATGTTAACAAATTTCTCTTCTTCAGAAACGCTTTACTTGCCATTGCCAGTCTACATTTTATATCCTCTCTACTTCGACCATCATCAGTTATTTTGCTCCCCAAATAGCAAAACTCTTTTACTACCTTAAGTGTCTCATTTCCTAATCTAAAGCCATCAGCATCACCCGACTTAATTCACTACATTCCATTATCCTCGCTTTGCTTTTGTTGATGTTCATCTCATATCCTCCTTTCAAGACACTGTCCATTCCGTTCAACTGCTCTTCCAAGTCCTTTGCTGTCATTGACAGAATTACAATGTCACCGGCGAACCTGAAAGTTTCTATTTCTTCTCCATGGATTTTAATACCTCCTCCAAATTTTTCTTTTGTTTCATTTACTGCTTGCTCAATATACAGATTGAATAACATCAGGGATAGGCTACAACCCTGCCTCACTCCCTTCCCAACCACTGCTTCCCTTTCGTGCCCCTCGACTCTTATAACTCCCATCTGGTTTGTGTACAAATTGTAAATAGCCTTTCGCTCCCTGTATTTTACCCTTGCCACCTTTAGAATTTGAAAGAGAGTATTCCAGTCAACATTGTAAAAAGCTTTCTCTAAATCTACAAATGCTAGAAACGTAGGTTTGTCTTTCCTTAATCTTTCTTCTAAGATAAGTCTTAAGGTCAGTATTGCCTCACGTGTTCCAACATTTCTACGGAATCCAAACTGATCTTCTCCGAGGTCGGTTTCTACCAGTTTTTCCATTCGTGTGTATCATGTAATCAAAGAATAATGGTTGTTTCAATCTATTTAGCACCTTTAGTTATATTTATTTACATCGATGGTCAACTGCAAATCCCCGCACCAAGCAGCGATCCCCTGCACGTCTTCCTGTATTTCGATACAATTTTCTAGCGTTGCGACTTCTTTATAGACCACAGAATCGCCTGCGAATAGCGTCGGACCTTCCGACGTTATCCAATGAGTGATTTATATTTATTTTGCCTGTGGTGAGAATAAAACTTAAGAGCTTTCGTTGGGTAGCGTCTGAGCAAGTGTATTGTAAAAATACAGGTATATATCTAGGAGCTCGAATTAATAATGCAGATAATTATGAAATTGGTCGGTAATTTGTAATCCCCCTGTGTAAGCGGACTGCGGAGTATAAGATTGGAGTAGTATTGACGTCGACTGCCCCTCGGCTGCCGCCAGCGTGCCCCCGCTGACGTCTGCACATCTTGACGTACGTTATCGGCGACGCGCCGCCAGCGGCAGACACGCGGCTGGCGCTGTGTCGGTCTGTGACCGCGCCGCTAGCTGCAGCGGCCGCTGCCCCCTCGGTTTCCGCTTAGGCGGCGGACCGCGGCGCCCGGGACGCTGGCCGACGCCGTCACGCGCCCCGCGCCCGGCGCCACACGACTCCATTTCCCGGCACTAACAGGCACTGCCGGGTTTCCACCTCGCAACAAACACTCTTCGTAATAAAAAGTGGGTGTGTTGTTCCCGTCATCATGCAGCAATTTACGCCAAGATTTCCCGATGCACTTCTTCCTACGGAACACTTCCGTTGGCATTTTTGTTGCATCTCCTTAACCTTCACCATTAGCACCAACATAGCCACAAATCCTCGTCCGCCTACTGCTCCTATTCACTACCACCACTACCGCCGAAACATTTTCAGCGACTAAAATTCAATTGCACTGCTCTTCTTTAGATTACCAGAAATAGAAAGCGTTCACCAGTCGTCAACATTTGTGGAAATGTTCGTCACATAATGGGTATAAAGTGTCAAACTTAAGTTCTGTTCGGAGTGCGCATCGTGACTATTTTGAATACTCTTTTAGCCCTTGTGCCTACAACATCGAAATGCCACCTCAAATTTCTTGCCGTGCCTCAAATACGCTGTGTCAGTTGGTGAAGATTGCTGACTGGAGGCTGGTGCAAAATTACACATCTTCCCATAACATCTCAGAAATAATCTGTGAGGAACAAATGAGGAGACCAGGTAGGCTTTGAAAATCCATACATACATCAAGATGTTTGTGGTGTGAACTATGGTAAAGGGGCAGTGCATTACCCTGCTGGAACATGGCATTTGGTACCGCTGTCAAGTGAGAGACAACAGGGTTTTTCATTCTCGCCACACAACAGACAGCATGGAAACTCCGTACCACAAACCAGCTTCCAGTAATCTGTTCCCTATGGTCGTGGTGGTACAGTGCTTGCAATCCCTATCCAGATTCCAGCAGTTGTCATCCGTCGACTCGTCAGAGCCGGCTGCTATATTCGCATGGAGTAGTCCTTCTGGCAGGGCTTGTGCCTGCTTTTATTTCCGCACTGGTCGTGCGATTTGCTGGTATGATGCCCCTGCGTCCCTCACGCCACGGATTCGACCTTCCTCACAGTCGATGACTTGCACGGGCACGTCCACTGCGCATTCTTCGTGTCGATCTCTGCCTGAAAAGTTTCACCAACGTTAGGCACACTGAATTACTACCATGAACCCACACCGTTCTTCGTGTGCAGGAATGGCTTTTTTCTGCACTAAAAATATGTATAAAAATTTAATCGTCATATCCACGACCATGGACATACGGTAATATCAGTTTGGTAGCGTTCTGTCAAGGTGTTCATGATGAAACACCGTTTTCGCCAGTGCAAATTGGGTCGACCTCGAAGTCAGAATGGCTTTATTTAGGCATAACACAGCCCCATCGTCCATTGCCACTTGAAAGAAAGGAACTTAGTAGCCAAGTTTCGGTAGTTATCCTAGTTCACCCTAAATCCGAACTTCCGAAGTTGTACTTACCATTTATACTAGCAGGGGTAAAATTCAGGGAGCGAAACGCTACTTACAACTTATACAGAAACCAGTCGGCAATTGTAAGAATTGAGAGGCATTAAAGAGAAGCGGTGGTTGAAAAGGGAATGAGACAGGGTTGTAGCTTATCCCCGATGTTATTTAATATGTATATTGAACAAGCAGTAAACGAAAGCAAAGACAAAATTGCAGAAGGAATTAAAGGTCAGAGAGAAGAAATAAAAATTTTGAGATTTTCCGATGAATTGTAATTCTGCCAGGAACTGCAAAGACTTGGAAGACCAGTTAAACGGAATGGACAGTGTCTTGAAAGGAGGATATCAGATGAACATCAATAAAATCTAAACGAGGATAATGAAATGTACTCGAATTAAATTAAATTAGGTGGGGCTAAGGAAATTAGATTAGCAAACGAAACATTTAAAGTAGTAGATGAGTTTTGCTATTAGGGCAGCAAAATAAGTAGCGATGGCCAAACTAGAGAGGATACAAAATGTAGACTGGGAATCACAAGAAAAGCATTTCTGAAGAAAAACTTGTTAGCATCGAAAATAGATGTGTTAGGAAGTACTTTGTGAAGGTATTTGCCTGGAGTGTAGCCATGTATGGAAGTGAAACAGGGTCGATAAACAGTTTAGATAAAAAGAGAATAGACGCTTTCAGAATGTGAAGCTACAGAAGAAAGCTGAAGATTAGGTAGGTCGATCACGAAACTAATGAGGAGCTACTGAACAGAATTGGGGAGACAGGGAATTTGTAGCCCAACTTGACCAAAAGAAGGGATCGGTTGATAGGACACATTCTGAGACATCAAGTGATCATCAGTTTAGTATTGCAGCGAAGTGTGAATGGTAAAGATCGTAGAGCGAAACCAAGAGACGAATATAGTAATTAGATTTATAAAGATGTCGGTTCCAGTAGTTATTCGGAGATGAACAAGCTCGTACAAGATAGGATAGCATGGACAGTTGCATCAAACCAGTTTTTGGACGGAAGAGCTAACAACAACAGAATACTAACACCGCGATGACGATAGATTCGAAGCTGTCGAACATATTCAATGTAGTGTAACAGCATCTGGGGCTAATAAATCATGTTTGACTTTTAATTTTCAACTTAAATCTGCATGAAGTGTATGAGAATAAACATCTTTGAAAGAGAGCGAAAGAAAAAAAGAAATCTGACATCATATTCATAGATTTGCGTTGCGTCTATAGTCGTGGCACTGAAAAATAAAGTATATGAAACAGTGCTAGTACTTACTTGTTCATACGAATTAAAATTCGGCATAAGAGGGGAGAGCTATGAGTCGTGTTCTCATTTCTTTTTTTTCCTTTTTGCTCTTGATAATGTAATTTTTAGTAATGGGTACTTTAAACGTAGTTTTTTTTAATATACTTACTAAAAGAACTGCGATATATGGAACGAGACTACATCTAACACTAGCAGATTGCAATACCGAGATAAATTGCTGATAGTACAGCGGATAGCCGGCCGGGTGGCCGAGCGGTTCTAGGCGCTACAGTCTGGAACCGCGCGACCGCTATGGTCGCAGGTCCGAATCCTGCCTCGGGCATGGACGTGTGTCATGTCCTTAGGTTGGTTAGGTTTAAGTAGTTATAAGTTCTAGGGGACTGATGACCTCAGAAGTTAATTCCCATAGTGCTCAGAGCCATTTTTTAGTACAGCGGATATCCTCGCAAGCTATGAAGCAACACTTTCCTCTTGTAACTGTATAATTTGAGTAAATACTTCAGGTAATCATCACAAAGTGGTGCGAAATGGCACATCAAAAACGACAAACAATCTTTCTTGTGCTACCAGTCGTCTGAATATGAGAACATGGTAACACGGATCTCAGACTGTAGTGATACGATGCAAAATAATGAAATGAGATAGAATTCTGCCATTTTATCGGCTTTCAAAGAGCGGTTTAGACATTGCTGTCATAGTATCAGATGCTGTGGCAACAGACGTGTGGAAGTCGGTATTGTGGCACATCTGTTCTTGGTCTCGTTTAGAACCTGTAATGTTGGCGTTATTTGTAGCAATGTAATATATGATGATATTTTATTCACTTCATTCTGCGATTCCCGATTTCTCAATGTCCATGCAACAAAGCTACAATTTTGTGGCATACTTCGCAGGACTAAAATAATGGTTTAATTGTTGTCAAAAGCATTAACACGGGGCAAGAAGTCTAAGAGCATCAGTAGAAGAACATCTGGCTTCGTCATCATCAGTTAATGCTTTACCCCCGAAAGAGCCTGTCAGAAGACTGGTAACAAGTGATACGTGCTGTGACGCACCGACTCGGTGGGCGAGTACGACTCAGGAGGAGGTGGAGGAGGAGGAGGAGAAGAAGGAGGAGGAGGTCGATATAGACATCGTTCTTATTGGAGCCAAGCTGGCTGGGGAATCCGTTCCCCCGTTACGTTGCGTCACGTTACGTGTCGTGTCTGACGTTACGAGCCGGCCCCCACGGAGGGCCAGGTGTACTCACACCTGCGTGCTCGCAAGGAATCTTCACGAGGAGAAGTGACACTTTTCTCTATTGTTTCAGCGATAAGTGTATATGTAAAGAGGCGTGAATCAACGGTTGCACTGCCACTTTTCGTGGTAGCTTTAGCAGTACAATGACCACTGTGTTGCATGCTTTGGCCGGCCGCGGTGGCCGTGCGGTTCTAGGCGCTTCAGTCCGGAACCGCGGGACTACTACGGTCGCAGGTTCGAATCCTGCCTCGGGCATGGATGTCTGTGATGTCCTTAGGTTAGTTTGGTTTAAGTAGTTATAAGTTCTAGGGGACTGATGACCTAAGATGTTAAGTCCCATAGTGCTCAGAGCCATTTGAACCATTTTTTGCATGATTTGCTCAATTTGCTGTAAGCAGACCAACAATATTGCGTGGTACGATTCCGTACTAAAGTTAAACACCCATAGAAACGTTGCCTCGACTACACAGAGGTCTCGCGTTACGGCTGTCAAAGAGCGAATTTTTAATGCTGCAAGTTTCTGTCCAATTCTTTAACACATCGCATACAAAAGCAGAAGACGACCTTAGTTCTTTCTAGGAGGAATCGCAAGTTTATCACACGTACCCAAATTAAAATGGTTGTAGTCTTTTGTAAACCTACACTGACGGAAGAAATGGCAACACCAGAGCATAATTAATGTAGATTAATGAAATTTCGGCAATACATTTGTCTAGGTAACATATGTAAGTGATTAACACTGCAAGATCACGGGATTATGTAAGCGCGAGAACAGCCATTGCAAATGTGAGATGCTAATAAGTTAATACCAGTGTAATCTCCAGAATATTGAATCCAACCATGCAAACGTGCATGCTCTGTGTTGTATAGGTGCCGGATGTCGCTTTGTGGGATGGAATTTCATGCCCGGTGTAGTTGAACAGTGACCGCGGACGGTTAATGCTGTTTGTGGACGACACTGAAGATGTAGTCCGATGATATCTCATATGTGCTCGGTTGGAGACAGATCTGATGATCGAGCGGGCCAAGGCAACATGCCGACACTCTGTATAGCGTGGAAAGTGGGCCAGCGCTAATCTGCTGGAAAACACCCCTGGAATGCTGCTCAAAGGCACCACAACAGATCGAATCACCAGACCGACGTACAATTTTGCAGTCAGGGTACTTGGGATAATCACGAAAGTTCTCCTGCTGTCATACGAAATCGCTCCCCAGGCCATAGCTCCAGGTGTTGTCCAGTCTGTCAAGCATGCAGACATTTTGACTGCAGGCCCTCAAATGGCCTCCTTCTAATCAACGCACAGCCATCACGGGCACCGAGGCAGAACCAGCTTTCATCAGAAAACACAACAGATCTCCACGCTGCCCTCCAATGAGCTCTCACTTGACCAGTGACCACCGCTATTAGCAATCATGTACAGTGGCTCCACTCCTGCTAAATCTTTACGCAGTATGGCATTAGGGACATCCAGCTTCTCGTAGCCCTGTTACACGACCTCGTTCAAACTCAGTAGCCATCTGATAGTGGCGTCCCTGTCGCTTTAAAGGCATTCTTGAGTAACATTAACTCACCATGACCAATCTCAGATAACTAACGCTCAAGACCGTTACAGCATCTATTGAAAGCAGATCTGAGTTTCATCCTTATAGTGGCGCTACAAGCAATACTCTTTAGCGACAGATACGAAATTTGAATAGACATGATCTTTCAGATGTAGAAGCACGCCTACCAAAGTTCGTTTATGTCGTGCAACTTCTCCTTGGTGCTGTGAATATTTTTCCATCAGCGTATGTAGACTGCCCCATTACTGAAATGTCTATCTCACGGTAAGAGAAAGATCTTAAGTTAGAAGGGTCTTTAGCGTTTTCGGATCATTCTAGAAAAAATAATTTCAGAATTCATCCTGTTGAATTTCAGAATACTTTTTTGTTAATTTGTAACTGGAAATGGATATGAAGGTAGGCCAGAAGGAACGTAATTATGCTGACATCGTCTGTACGTTTGTAATACGGAAGTACAGCTGCTGTACCTTTTTAACTGAGGAAATCTGTTGCAAATAAGGGATCCCTGCATTAAAATCCAGTTATTAAAAAAAAGGGAAAAGAAAAAAACAGCGGAAAATAGACATCCTGGCGCAGACTAAATCCCCAGTTCACAGTTTCAGTAATAATCTTCTCATTGTTTCAACGCGTCATGTGATCTGATTAAAAATCGGCGACCTTTACAGGTGTCAGGGTAACAATATAAGATTTACAATAGCGGCCGAAACGTGTCTTCGGAGATATTTGTAGAGATTACAGCTTTATTTACTCAATATACATAGCTACCCCCGACCGGGCCACTGACAGTAGCAACTAGCATTAATTCACATTATAACAAGAGGCAGTCCAAGACATGAAACAGTTTTATTGATACAAGTAGACATGAACGCAAGCAGACACAATCACATAACAGCGATACCTAGCGCTAAGATTATATAATGACAAAATTCTTCCTTGTAATAACGATTCTACAAATGTTCGTGTAACGTGATTTCAGAAATGTTACACGTCAGGTGATTTGAGAAATGTTACACGTCAGAAAAAAGCTCCCAACAGCCGAAGTTCAACTGCTTAATTATAGTATCCCATCCATCTATTTGAAAACGACGATACTAAAATAAGTAGCAGTTTCTTCTATCTTCAACCATCAGATGGTTAGCAGCAGTTCGCCATGTACTGCTGCCTTCGGCCTTCCTCTTGAGAGCGTATAGGCGGGGCAGGTGGTATCCTCCATGAGCTGGTCGATGTATTCTAGTCTCGGTCTGCCTCTTGTATTTTTCCCTTCTACTGTCCCTTCAGTGATATTCTTAATGTTACGTCTCAGGAAACAACGCTGCCGCTTGTGTCCCTTCTGTGTTCAATTATATTCGTGAGACAAGGTTTCTCTTCCTCTGTGGAGCGCCTCTTCGTTTTATATCTTACCTGCCTAGTGTGCATGTTTCACTTCCGTACAGCAGCGCACTCCAGACAAACGTCTTTATGAGGTTTTTCTCGAGATGTTTGTCCATGCTGCTGGATGTAGAAAGGTCTCTTCTTAAAACCAGCTTTTGCTTTGTGAATTCGGTGTCCAGTATCCCTTCTAGGCCTTACAGCTTACCTACTTTTACTTCCTGCGTACGCAAAGGATTCGACGTTCTCCAGTCACTCATTGTTAAGTGATTATTGGGCATCGGTGTTTTGTCTGGTCACCACTAAACAGTTAAGTATTTCATAATTTTATGCGATGGCTCCCAAAGGAACGCAGTTTACTTATCGGAAGAGTATCAGTCGAATACTAACGGTTACGCAACAAGCAGTGGAGCATGACGACATTAAGTCTGCTCAATTAACTTCCGCCTCTGGAAATTCGCCATTTATCACACGACGCGGTACCTCCTGCCATGGCTGCAGTGATAACCAAACAGAGGGACCCCAGGAGAGCCCGTGCTCCGTGCTGCTCGCCCTCCCCTGCTACAACACTGTGCAGAGCGCGCCGTGTGGCTTTCATCCCTGTCGGCGTGTCGGCTGGCAGCTTCCGGAACTTCCACCCTGCCGCCCCGCCGCCATCGATTTCCGGGGCTGCGCTAACAATGCGCTGCGGCCTGCCCCTCGCGCGACGCCGACTACCCTCGTCATCAACGCCACCGCCGCAGGACGTTTCCGCGCGCAACCCTGCGCAACACTTGCAGCTCCAATGAGACTTCGTTGCCACACCTTGTGCCACGCCTGTTGCCTGTTTCTGCTCATGCTGCTTGCAGCTACGCACTGTTACTGCACGTTCGAAATTGCTGAAACTGGGGACCATAAATATTCTTTGAATGTTCTTTCTTTGTGAATTGCAAGAAATTGCAATGGTCAACGGAAACCGGACTAGATCGGCCTCTACTGTTAACGGTGAAATCAAAGTTTTTTCTTCATCAGTTTTATGGCTGGCTTGATGAAGCCCGCCGCAAATTCCTCTCCTGTGCCAAATTTTTGATTCTCAGAGTAGCACTTGCGTCCTATGTCCTCAGTTATTTGTTGGATATCTTCCAGTCCCCGTCTTTCCGTACAACTCGCACAACTGCCACGGAAGTTATTTTTTTGATTTCTTCACACATGTCCTATCGTCATATCCTTTCTTCCTGCCAATGTTTTCTATACATTATTCTCCTCGCCGCTTCCGCGAGGAACCTCCACGCTTCTTGCCTTATCAGTCCTCCCAATTTTCAACATCTTTCTATTACACGACGCCTTAAACGCTTCGACTCTTCTTTTCTCTTCTCTGGTTTTCACACGGTCGATGAGTCACTTCTATACATTGCTATCCCCCAAATGTTATACTAGTAAACCTTTTCATGTTCTCGACATACCGCCGGTTGTAACAACGACGAACACAACCAGAAAGAAATATGTTTCGCTCTGTGATGGCAATTTGGGTTGTTTTTTTTCTTTTTTTTTAAATTTGGTTACCGGTTTCGTTACACAGTACCATCCTGATACCATCCCCTGGCAAGCAGTTGTGCTCGCTTCCTAGACAGAGAGGTATTTGAGGCACCTATCTGAGAAGCGATGACGACGACTGCACCGCGGAGGATGGTTCTGTGTAAGGAAACCTGTAACCAGTAAGCAAAGTAAATAAATTGCGAATATTGGGTACCGAGTGAGGTGCCGCAGTGGTTAGCACACTGGACTCGCATTCGGGAGGACGACGGTTCAATCCTGCGTCCGGCCATCGTAATTTAGGTTTCCCGTGATTTCCGTAAATCGTTTCAGGCAAATGCCGGGATGGTTCTTGTGAAAGGGCACGGCCGACTTCCTTCCCCATTCTTCCGTAATCAGACGAGACCGATGACCTCACAGTTTGGTCTCCTCCTCCAAATTAACCCCAACGACTGTTGGGTAAAAGAAATACTTGCTCCTCACTAGACCTCTTTTCACCAGATGCGCTCTCTTTGCCTATTGATTATCGTGTCGACCTGCGCAGTCCAACATGTATTGGTTTGCTTCCCAGGTAGCAGAATCCATTAACTTCGTCTACCTCGTGATCCCTAATTTGTATGTTAAGTTCAGTGCTAATCTCGTTCCTCCTGCTCATTACTTGCATGCCAAGTATCTGAAATAATCTTCATCTAACAACGGTACTCAGTGGCTGTGCGGTGTGTGCCATAGGATACATAGCACAAAAATACCATGCCTTCTATCACCCCTCCTCCCCCCCCCCCCCCCCCGGCCCCAACCCTTCAATTCATTCGCAGGAAGAGAGACTGTCGCCGCGGTCATTGTAGGTTGTTGAAAGGATCAGTATGTTCCTTCACTCGTTTTGGAAAATGAGCTCTCGGAATTTTGAGTGTGAGACTCACCATGGGGTAGCGTTTCATGCTGTAGTTTTTTGGGCATTCCCCTGACACACACACACGCTCACTGAATAAACCTTCGACGAATCTACAGCGAGTTTTTGAATTTTCTCTATATCTTCCGTTAATGCAATTTTGTAACGTTTCCAAATAGATAAACAGTACTAAAAGAAAGGTCGAACAAGTGTTCTACAAGCGACCGCTTTGGCCCATGATTAAATTTTCGAAGGACGCTTGCATCAAGCCAGCCCTTTGCCTTCCTCACAGTTAAATGTGTGTGTGTATTCCACAAATAACTCAGGACCGAAACTCCAAGATATTTGAAGATTATTACTAATCCCACTGATTGATAGCCGCTCAGGTAGTTTGTTGAGGGCCAGTTACCGGCATATCAATCATTCATGCATGCATTCTTTACCACGTTCGTAACGATGTCTCTTGGCAGTAGTTGACAGCATCGTCTGCCAACAGCCTCACAGGGCTAAAGACTGTATTTGGACGTAACTTATACACTGATGAGCCAAAACATTAGGACCAATGTTCACCGCGAGAAGATGTCACTGGTGATATTTCGGGCACGAGACACGCCGAGGAAAGTATATTAAGCGCAGCAGTGACGAACGGAGAATTGTTCTAGTGAAGTTACGGCCCTCAAAAGGGGAAGTTCACTGAAATAAGCGACTTTGGCAATGGGCAGATAGCTTAGCCGCGGCGTCTGCCAACGATCATTTCGGAAACGGCGGAGTTCTTTAGCTTTTCGCTTCCTATTACCGAGCGAGGTGGCGCAGTGGTTAGCACACTGGACTCGCATTCGGGAGGACGACGGTTCAATCCCGTGTCCGGCCATCCTGATTTAGGTTTTCCGTGATTTCCCTAAATTGCTCCAGGCAAATGCCGGGATGCTTCCTTTGAAAGTGCACGGCCGAAATCCTTCGCCGTCCTTCCCTAATCCGATGAGACTGATGACCTCGTTGTTTGGTCTCTTCCCCCAAACAATCCAAATCCAATCAAGCTTCCTATTGTCGTGAGGATGTATGGAATGTGGTTGAAGGACGGTGAAACGTCAAGTAGCCGACAAGGTATTGGAAGTCCACGTCTCATCAAATGAATGGAGACTGGAAGCTTGTCCGTTCTGCAAAGCAGGATGGACGGCGATCCGTGACAGTCTGGCGTAAGAATAAAATGCTGGTTCAGGCCAAGTATTTCGGACCACAAGGTTCAGAGTACATTATTTATCATGGGGTTCAGCAGTAAACGACCGCTACGTGTTCCGATTTTGACATGACGACATCGCCACCGAAGATTGTAGTGACACATCATCATCGAGATTCGACCATGGACCAGTGGTAATGTGTGACCTGGTCGGATGAATCACGTTTGTTGTTACAGTAGGTAAATGGTTTTGTACAGATACATTGTCATCCAAGTGAACAGCTATTCCAAACATTGACGTCGCCACCGCAGCAAGTCGGTTGGGGCCGTATTATGCTAAGGGGTATGTTCACCTGGGCGCTCGTGGAATCTTAATCGGACACTGACAGTTCTGAAATATGTGAACATTATTGTACCTCACCTGCACTCGTTCGTGCTTGATGTCTTCCCAGTTGGGGATGCCAGCTTTCAGCAGGGGATAACTGTCCGTTTCACAAGAGCCGAATTCTGCTACAGTGGTGTGGGAAGCATGGTAGTGAACGCATATTGATGATAGGTTTGAGGAGCAAGGTAGTGAACGCGCGTTTATGTCTTGGTACCAAATTCATCTGATCTGAACCCGATGGAACACGTCTGCGACGCTGTAGGGCGCTGCCTCAACGTCCACAAATTAACGGCTCGTATTTTACAGGAACTGCCTGACCTGCGCGTAAACAACTGGTGCATAACATCAGCGGAAAACTTCCAAGGATTTGTCGAATCCATCCCACTAGGAATGGTTACGGTAATGCGTTACAAAGGTAAACCATCAGGCATTTAAGCTAATGTAAGAGCCGCGACCAGCACCGGCCATACCGCGCTACCTTGAATACGCCCGACACTATCTTCACTTATGTCAATACCTCTCCGTGTAAGGACTATCAAGTAGTAGTACTTGGATGGTTAGATTTGCAGTGTGACACTTCTTCAAGGAGCTACTCGGAATATCTACAGCGCACTACTGTAAACCAGATGGTCCAGATGCAGCCATCCAGAAGTCAGGTAACGTGCCATCTGGGAAGGCTGAGGCGGCCTATGTGTGAGGCCGTGATTGTGCGCTGACGCAGCGCGCTCTTCGGCCGCAAGGCGCCGCCATGCATCACACGCCCACCGGAGGTCACCAAGTACGGCGTACCTGAGTTATGGCGGCTAGCGAGCTGCGAGTTCCGTAAACATGCAGCCGTCCCTCTCACTCTTGTCGCCCCGCCATTCCGTCCTAGAAGTTACTGGTGGCCACGCTTCCACAACACACATGGTTTTGTTGTTTGCAGCGTATCACACGCGACGATTTGTAGAGTTGATACTGATAATATACTTACGTCCATGATTCAGGATACATTGGAATCAACGGAACACAATGAGACAAGGCACAATTATATATACCACGCTGAAGAAGCGTGTTTCGGTTTTGCGATATTAAGGAGGGAGACTAGATAAAAAGTGACGAGACTCGAACGGAGGTGGATTTGTAATCTGTCGCTTTAGGTGGCTTCGCTATCGCCGTTGCTCGACGACTGGTGCTCTAGCGTATATTCAATAGCCTTTGAACCTCGATTTGTCGATTACGCTTGAGTAGCGTCTCGTACCGGAGCATCCTTTTTGACTACGTATGTACCACAGTCGTCTGAAAGGTGAGGAAAATCGGTGACTCGTCATATGTGTGCTTCCCACGTTGTTACTACGAACTTCCCTCATGGCTAGCTCTTAATATGCCATAAATGTAAACTCTTTTGCTACGGTCGCAGGTTCGAATCCTGCCTCAGGCATGGATGTGTGTGATGTCCTTAGGTTAGTTAGGTTTAAGCAGTTCTAAGTTCTAGGGGACTGATGACTACGGATGTTAAGCCCCATAGTGCTCAGAGCCGTTTGAACCATTTTAAACTGTTTTGGTCTATACACAAACATCTGCACCAAGAGCGAAGTGACGAGCAATGGCGAGTCAAGTAATTCTGAGTAATCGCTAGTACAACTTCCATGGAGGCCCGCAGAAATTTTTACGGAAGGTAGGGGGACGGGGTAGCAAGGCTTTGAAATTACACTTTTTGATGTAAATACGAGGGTCAGTTTTGAGACGGGACATGCCAAGGGAGCTCAGTTTTTCAGGCGACACAAAAAATTTATTATATCCCAGAAAATCTATTATTGATTATTCACTCAGTAAATGAACAAAAATTCTGTACCTTAGATTCCAGGGGGAGAGGAGTGGGTGGCGGCTGCCGCCACCACCATCCCTCCCCCATCCCCCCTCAACCCTCCACCCTCCACCCCTTACGGACACCTTCAAGAGTTTCAGTGAATCTACACCCCATCATCTTCATCGAGACGGGTAGCACGAAGGCAGTGGCACTGGATTTGCAATCGGAGGGCCGTTAGTCATATCACTTCCCAGCCAGACAGCTTCAGGTTTCCCTTGCTCCCCTAAACCGGTTAAGATGAATGCCGGAAAGGTCTTTCTGCAGATTGATACCACCGGTTTATACCGCCAGTTTTCTTCCTCATCTTTGTTCTATTGCGCCTGTGCTCCATCTCCAATGACCTCGTTGTCGACGAGACATTAAAACCTCATAATCATTCCATCCATTCCCTTATTTCATGGTAAGTTTCTCACGATAGCTCTTTTTCCTACCCTTTGCTTTTGGTTTATTTGAATCAAGTTTTTTAAAATTTCGCCAAATAACCTTCTCATAACAATAACATGGTTTTTCACATATGGTTTTTCACACACAGTTCGAGATAAAGCGGAACAAAGCTCAAGATAACTTACACTTGAAAAATGAATTCACATATCGGAATGTATAGTTCAGTAGAATAAAACGCTAGTATTACTTACTGAGGGCAGGATTTATTGTATGTACTTTCCCGTTAGTCACAAGGATCACACTGTCTTACTAATATTGTCGTACACAGCCTACACAATAGTATGTTACAACTTATCGGGCATAATCAAATAACGGACTTCTGTAAACGAAAGGGAATATCTTGGTTAGTAAACACAATATCTCTGTCCGATTAGCTGTTTTCCTTGCGTGGCGGCCTCGTAACCCGATAGCCGCCTAACAGGCAAAGAAACCTCTTGAAACGTTCTCAAGTTTGTGGTTTCATCTCACTAGCAACAAAATTGTTCTTCAAAAACTCGTGAATAAGTTTAAAATCATTGTGGCAGGAATACACGGAAAAATATTACGGAGCCAAAACGGATAAAGGAACGTGTTGCGGAAATGCAAGAGAATTATGCTCACCCGTTGTGAACTCTGGCTGTTGCTTTTCATCGTGAAATACGTAGTATGATACGCGGAAATAAGAAAAGTAAAAGCCCTGTTTTGCATACGCCGGGTTTCTCGATCTTATCTCAGATTTAACATGCGAGCTAAGGACTGGTCGTGGCTCAGTCTTTCATTCGCCGTAATATTAGACGTCGAGCAATGCGGTGGACACATCACGAATGGTAATGCACTGCGTGTAGGCCCTGAGCGAGTCATAATACAGGTGAGACTACTGTGGCGACTCTAACTCAGGATCAGCTTCTCTCGCAAATCGCCCTTTCCTGCTCTTAACGGGGACACTGCGCTCGATTCCATGTTGTAAAGTAATGTAATGTCACATCGGAGCATAAAGAGACTCACTCCGCTCGATAACATACGCACGATTTACGAGGACAGACAGAATTCTTTTCAGGAGGTATCCACAGAGCAAATTGTTTCCTGTCCGACTGATCTTTTCCCGTGACGAAGAACTAATGATGCCTTCAATATGGCTAGCGCGTCAGTACTCTTACGAAATATTACAGTCGAGAGTCCTGATTTACCCGTAATACACTGCAGTAAATTATGAAGACGTGCTCTGTTGAGAAGAACAGAGATAAACTTCTAACTTGGAAACTCTTAACACGATAAATCTGAGTACACGAGTAATACTGCGGACCCGTCAGATTACTACGTAATTTAATATTTTAGTTTTTTGAACACGAAACAAAAACTATTTCACACCAGAAGATTTCCGTTGCGGGTGAAAAAATAAATCTGCTTTCTGCAGTCATTAACTGCTTAACATTTACTTTTTTCGGTTTAACGAAAAAAACCAGTGGTTGTTCTGTCGCTGTTTTAACACTTTTCTTGGGTACCACTATTGTTAAAACACTTCAGTTTTTGAATTATGTGACAGGTGTGCCGGAATTCGATGAGCTGTGTGTCGAAATAAGTGAATTTTGTGTCAAATTGATTCGAAATGTTTGTTTTTAAATACACGTACTATAACTATTTTAAGCGCAGTAACAAAGGAATTAGAGGAATTTCCACACTGTTAGGCAATCCCGTAGAACCACCGTTTTATTGCATTCGATTATGCGCGTACAACACCGATTATCACCGAGGGATCGTTCAGAGCTGAAGAGATCCCATCGATGTGGACAACGACGACAGATTTGGCAACGAAATCAACATTGCAGCTCTTGTTCCCACTTCATCAGAACGTACACAAAGATAAATATGCACGACTCCTTAGTTGCGCGTTCGAAAAGCGGAATGAATGGAACGGTGAAAGATATCGAAGAATTTGTCGAAAATTTGATGACGCAGAAGATACTGCGAGATACAATACCAGGTTTTTCCTCCTAAAAAGGCGCAGTATCCTGCAATATTCAAAATACGATACGTATACATAAGATCAGATTTTAGCAGAAAATCGAATCACTCTACGGTAATTTCACGATATCGAAAATAGTTTCTTCGTTCCTTTGAGGCATCGTTTATCACAGAAGAAAAATATTTCGGTCCCTTCAGTTTCTTATTAACTATTCTTTGCTCTTTGTTGTCCTTGTGGCCTTGCTCATACAGTAGAGAAATTGAATTCATCATACTAGTAATTTTAGTCAGATCAAGATTAATGAGGTAGTGGCTGTCTCCATTCCGATGACTAGTCTGAACACCGCATTGTTGGAGGGAGTAGGCTCTTGCCATCCTCCAATCTTTCAGTTGATACAGCAGCCAATTACAACGCTCCTGTGGTTAAACACTGACTACAAACTACAGTGCAACTTGCCATTTTTCGCATCTACAAATCTCTGACAGAAGTGAAATTAGTGAAAAGTAACAGGAACATTCAGGAACTGACGGAGAACTGAGCACATAAATTAGATTTTATGGAAAAAAGGAAGAAAATTCCCTTATGTATATCGGTACTACATTGAAATTTGACGTCAGTTCGTGGCCTAGTTAACGTTTCGGCCTCTAGATAACCTAGTAGCGGGTTCGATTCGAGGCCCGTTTCATCAGGCGGCCGAATAGCGACCGTTCAAGTTGCATGGAAATGTGCACGAAGTGTGGGTGAGGAAATAAAATACTGTCTCTGTCATCAACTCGTGGAAAATCAAAGTTCTAAACTGTTCACAAGTTCCATATCAGCTCGGAGCCCCCACGTGCTACTGCACGAAGAAATTTAGCAAAACATACATAGCACAACACTTCAGTGGGTTCCCGAAAATGTGATTGGATTTGTAGGTTTAGCTACGTTTCGTCTATGCCAACTGAAATTCGTCGCAATGTCCCACAAAGGAATTTAACATAAATGCAGGCAGGATTTGCTATGCAAAATTCACATATTCACTCACGTATTTTTTAAAGTTTCACAGATTCAAGTTTATTTCCAATAAGAACGTAAAAACATCGGAGGTCACACTTCACACTAAATTAATTTTAGACCCTGAGCGAGTTTAAGATCTTGGAGGCGGTTGAATAAACCATGATTAATTGCGTGAGTTACCTTAGAAAGCCGTTGAAGTTCCACAGTGTCTCAAACCACAAATTCCATAATGGGTGTGCACTGAAACCTTCCATGTGCAGCTTGTATCAAACGCAACCCGAAAGAATAACAAGTCCATGAGAAGCCGAAAACATTCTATTGTGAAAGCAGGAATTCTGAATAATTCACACACGCAAACTAGCGGCTGTTTTACCACCCATCAGATAAAACATTTTTGGAACATAGACTAACAATGCCTAACCGCCTCCACTGGCGTCCGAACATCAGACTCCCATCGAAAATACTGCTGTTTACGCAGGAAACCTCTGTCAAGCACCACTGAATGAAAATTGCTGAAATTCTTAATTCTGCGTTATATATGCATACGATACATCAAATCACACCGAAAGTTTCCGAGAAATATTATGCTGTTATCAGTTTTCTTTAGTCTGCCATAGTTAATTTAGAAAGAATAATTTTATAGTTTGCCTGTTTCCGGATTTATAAGTGTAAATATTAACAATCAATTTAAATTATACGCTACATAATTTCCTATATATCTAACGTTTACAGTACTGCCGTTACTTTTAATGTTGCTCTGTTTATTCACTAAGAAAAGCTGTTTTTAATTGCACGAAATCCACTTTTCGGCTTCTCATTTAAATATGTGAATAATTTCAGTATATCTATTATCGCAGTCCGAAAGAGTTCTACGGGATGTAGCTGTACACCCCTCGTTTGTTGCGATCGCATAATGCGTTGAAGAGATATTCACTTTTAGAGTTCATAAATTATTTATAACATTTGACTTACAATAACGCGGATAACGGAGTCGCGTCTCCACACTCGTAATCGTTCATTTTTCCCGCTTCAGATGAACCTACTTGGTCCTCAGTAACACATATGGTCCAATAATTATTAATTTTGGGGTAAGTTTAAATTTTGCACTGGACGCGAAAAGAGTCCTGAGAAACGAGCAGTCATTGTGCTGCCCAACGGACGGGTTCTCCCAGTCACGCGATCACCTTAGCCGCCGGTGCAAGTCCAGAGACAACCCCATGTGTGGAGCACACTGAGACTGGTAGTCCACGTGCTCCTCTCAAGCTGATTTCAGCTGTCAACATGAATATGACCCGATTTCAGCCGCCGTCTGTGCGTCCACGGTCGCGTGTCTGTGACTGAGTAAGCGTCTCTTTCCTTTACAATAGGCTATCGTGTTACACGGGTGTCTCTCTGCCAATAATGTCATACGATCTTTTCATTTCATCGGAATTTTACTTTATTTAGATTGTGCAAGCAAACTGGTGTCAACGTGATCTCCGGAATAGTTTTGTCGTGCTGTGGAAAAGTTTATGTAGACTATTCTTAAATGTTGTACACAACTCAGAAATAGGCATACGATTTAAATGTAGTCGTACTTAACGATGAAAATGACTGGCGCGACTGTCATTCCAAATTATAATCACAAATGCAAATATCGAGAAAATGCAGAACATGGTATTTGGCGACTAGCGATTGAAGATTTATGGCACAGGTGGTGCCGTAACCGTGCCAGAAAGGAGACTTAAGTACACTGTTACTACAAACATAAAAAAAAAGTTTTGCATCACCTTGGTTCCGAGAGTTCCGGAACCTGTACAGAAAACTGGAATAGAGATCAACATATACATCATTTCTACCGTTTTTATTGCTCATGAAAACCACACGTTGCGTGTTGTACCACCATACAGCGAGACCTTCAGATGTGCTGGTCTAGATTGCTGTACACATCGGTACCTCTAATACCCATTAGCACGTCCTCTTGCATTGATGCATGCCTGTATTCGTCGTGGCAAGTTCATCAAGCCATTGTTGATCCAGATTGTCCCATTCCTCAACGCTATTCAGCGTAGATCCCTCAGAGTGGTTGCTGGGTCACGTCCATAAAAGCCCTTTTCAATCTATGGTTCACGTCTGGAGAACATGCTGGCCACTCTAGTCGAGCGATGTCATTACCCTGAAGGAAGTCATTCACAGGACGTATACGATGGGGGCGCGAATTGTCGTCCATGAAGACGTTGCTGTCAGGGTTCCTCCTAGCCATAATCCGTAGGTAGCGGTCATCTACTGCAGTAGTAACCCTCTGGCGGCCTGAGCGTGGCATGTCATTGACAGTTTCTGTCTCTCTGTGTCTCCCCCTTATCCGAACAACATCGCTTTGTTTCACTCCGAGACGCCTGGACACTTCCCTTGTTCAGAACCCTTCCTGGCACAAAGTAACAATGTGGACACAATCGAACTGCCTTATTGACCGTCTAGGCGTGGTTGAACTACAGACAACACGAGTCGTGTACCTACTTCCTGGTGGAATGACTAGAACTTATCCTCTGTCGAACCCCCTTCGTCATATAGGCGCTGCTCATGCGTGGTTTTTCAGATCTTTCGGTGGGTTTAGTGACATCTCTGAACAGTAAAAGGGACTGTGTCTGTGATAAAATATCCACAGTCAACGTCTATTTTCAGGAGTTCTGGGAACCGGGGTGATGCTAAACATTTTTTTTTTTATGTGTGTAGTATTCGGTTCACCACTTCGCGCTAAAACGAAGCAGCCATGAACCCAGTGGTCCTGCACTCAAAAAAAAGCCAATGTCGATTTCAGCAGTCGGAAAGATTAAAGCCAGTATTTTCTGGATACAAAAGAATTTCTTGTAATGTACTGCCTTACAAAAAGAAACATACAGTAGGTTACTGACAACCGAAAGTTTTCTTGGAGACAGTTCACCTGCCCACTAAGGTAGTCAGCAGTTTCCTGAGGGATGTTATCTGTTAATTATTGAAATGTCCACGTGGTTTACCAGATTTACAACGTTCGGTCTACTCCCCCTTAAAAAAAAATTGGAAAACATTTTGAGTCTAATGAAAGAGGGTACGACAGCCTTAGCGTTGGTATTTTTCGGATTTTTTGTATCGCACTTCAGGGAAGAATCTACTCTCGGGAAGAATATTTATCGCATTTTAGACTGACAAAACTTCGGGAAAAGTACAAAAAGCGCATTTTAATTTAAATTAACGTACGCATTTACTTTTATGAGAAAAATGGACAACCTTGGATTTATCTAGAATTAAGATGCTGAAAGAAGGCAGACAAAACGGAAGAAATAATCTACAAACGATTTCTGCCTATTGTAATAAATATGAGACAACACTGAGGGGTGTGACACACATGAGAATGGGTAGATGTTTAACTGCATTACCGAACATTGAAGATAGTTACAGCATGTACGTATGGCGTATAATAGGTCCCAGCATGAGCGAGATCGTTCAAACACGAACGAGCTTGCAGTCAGCGAACTGTGAAGAGGGTCGGTTGCTCCTGCTTGCATGGCGAGATTCGTCAGTCTTTGTATGCGTCCATGAAATTGTATACAAGGGTGCAGTTTAATTAAAGACACCTACACTGTGATGTGCAGCACGCACTTCCGTCCTGTGCTGTGGTCCACGCTGTGGTACTGACTCTGCGAGAAAGGGGGAGCATTGGGGAGTAATTCCGACCCGTGGCCGGTCAACCTCCACCCACATGCGAAATTGTCCGGAGCTTAATCCACGGTGGTGCACATCTCGCTCAATGGCGTCACAGGCGAAACGCCCTCATGTCCGTGGCGTGTTCCTCAAATCAATCTGACAAAATTCCAGTGTGGCAAGGCAGTGTGTTCACTTGTTGCAGGTGTAGGTTGTCTGCAAGGTTCTGGTGTTGGCAAGGGACGTTTTTAATCGGACATTAACATAATGTATCTGCCTTGTATTGTTTTGTATTGTATGTTAACCAGGGACCTAGAAACGACGGAGAGGCTCCGTCCCCGCCGCATTGGTCCACAACCGCACGACGACTACCGCAGTCCACTTCACCCCTCCACCGCCCCACACCGAACCCAGGGTTATTGTGCGGTTCGGCCCCCGGTGGACCCCCCAGGGAACGTCTCACACCAGACCAGTGTAACCCCTATGTTTGCGTGGTAGAGTAATGGTGGTGTACGCGTACGTGGAGAACTTGTTTGCTCAGCAATCGCCGACATAGTGTAACTGAGGCGGAATAAGGGGAACCAGTCCGCATTCGCCGAGGCAGATGGAAAACCGCCTAAAAACCATCCACAGACACTGGCCGGTTCACCGGACCTCGACACAAATCCGCCGGGGGGATTCGTGCCGGGGACCAGGCGCTCCTTCCCGCCCGGAAAGCCGTGCGTTAGACAGCACAGCCAATCGGGCGGGCATATATATCTGCCTTACTGACCTATAATGGGTCCCATTGCTTCCCGTGAAAAGATTGTCCACGTTAGAGTACGTCAATCACCGACATGTACAGTAACCTGACCACATATGGTTCACTACGTACTTGGCCCTGTCAGTGGCGATTATCGAAGTTTATTTTTTGTTTTATTTTATTTTTACTTATATCTGTCCAATCGTGGTTCTCGTCTAGTCTACCGATGTTGTCCGGTCGCTAAATTGGACGGAGTCACCGGAGAGTGCTGCCCTCTCTGCAGCTGCGTATATATGATGGAATATGGTCGGCAGGTAATACAGCTCAAAGACGCTAGCGGCACTCCCGCTCCATGTGAAATAATCACCGTGAACAGTGATACAGTCAGTCTTCTGCCATATGTTTCGTCGTCTGCGCACCACCTCGCTGTTGAGTAGCTGCCTTGTCCACGAAACAGCAAAAATGTTTTTGATTTGTGAATATATCATTTGTTTGTTAACAATATGGAGCCGGCCGGAGTGACCTAGCGGTTCTAGGCGCTACAGTCTGGAACCGCGCGACCGCTATAGTCGCAGGTTCGAATCCTGCCTCGGGCATGGATGTGTGTGATGTCCTTAGGTTAGTTAGGTTTAAGTAGTTCTAAGTTCTAGGGGACTGATGACCTCAGCAGTTAAGTCCCATAGTGCTCAGAGCCATTTGAACCATTTTGTTAACAATAAGAACTTTATCACTAACCTTCCTCGTTTACTGCAATCCTTATGAATCGGGACCAACGTTAGGTCCATGTAGTTTTCTGGTCCTCAGGCAAGACGTAAAAAATTATTTAGGTCTCCGAACACACGCTTGTCTCTACGGCCTGTGATTTCGTGTGCGGTGAGCAGTGGTTCACGGGTTACAAGCCGCGATAGTTGAGAGTTGTGTCACAGCAGTGACCTAGCGTCGGCGGTTTTTCCCGAAACGAGGTACTCACGATAAACCTTCACACTACAGCACATGAAAATCCTACTTGCTTCTTGGCCTCGAATGTGGCTTTTCCCATCTGTGGGGCACCCGCTATGTGGCCACAATCTTAGACCCATCCTCGGTTCGGCGGACATGCCAGAAACCAGTACATGGCCAGGAAACAACGACAAAGAAGCGCTCTTCACTATCGCAGTCTCTAAATCTATTGCTTATTGGTGGACTACGGCTGGTGTGGGTCTTTGATAGGAGAGAGATCTGCGTCAGCAGCTCTCTCGTGTTCCGTAAGGGCACTGATTACTAGATTCATGGATGGACCTGGTAGTCAACTCTCCAAACAGTAGACAAGGCTGACGTAAACCGCTAGAAATTTCGTCCTTCGCTTCGATGTTAGACAACCTGCGGCGCGTTCAGAACTATCTGGCGAGCAGAGCGCCGGATCCCGGGCGGGATCCAGCAAGTGAGCAGCCCCCGCTGTTTGCGCTGGCTGAAATAATTATAAAGCCGCGGGCGGGTCGGCGGCCCTCGCTCCCCCACTGCCGTGCCGTGCGTGCTGCGGGAAGCCGACCCCACAAGTACCTGCAGGGGGCGCACCACGCCACTCGCGATCCATATTCACGAGAAGAGCAGGCGGCGTGGCCACATGCCGAGCGTTTCTTGCTCCCACAAGCCTTCAGAGTTGATGTTAAAAGTACACTGCTGGCCGTTAAAATTTTAGCATCATTAAGGGCAGCAAATCACGAATTTTTACTTATTGGGCGTATATTATAATGTAATTGGAGGAGTACATTATTAAATTGTAGGTGACGTGCGGTGAGATTTTTAGTACAAACTTCTGCCACAGAAATGGCTGTAATCCACCCGGGCATTAACTGTCATTGGGAGGAAAAAAAAATGGCTCTGAGCACTATGGGACTCAACTGCTGTGGTCGTAAGTCCCCTAGAACTTAGAACTACTTAAACCTAACTAACCTAAGGACATCACACACATCCATGCCCGAGGCAGGATTCGAACCTGCGACCGTAGCGGTCGTGCGGTTCCAGACTGTAGCGCCTTTAACCGCTCGGCCACTCCGGCCGGCCATTGGGAGGAAATAAATGGTTCAAATGACTCTGAGCACTATGGGACTTAACATCTGAGTGCATCAGTCCCCTAGACTTAGAACTACTTAAACCTAACTAACCTAATGACATCACACACATCCATGTCCGAGACAGGATTCGAACCTGCTACAGCAGCGCGGTTCCAGACTGAAGCGCCTAGAACCGGCCAGCCACAACGGCTGGCCACGTTAGTCACAGGAAAGGCAGAACTCGTTTCTAAAGATGATTTATTTCACGACGGCTGTTGATGAGATCATTAAGTTCGTGATGCAGCTGCGGTATCGGTGAAAGTCACTATGAAGTTCGGTACAAAGGTAATCTGACCAGTATTGTGTATCAAGCTGGACAAAGAAACTTGAATTTTACGGATTAGGTGATATATTGCCTCGACCGGGATACATGTGATTTGATATAACGGAAAATTGCGTTAAGAATTTATGACCCAGTGCAACAGCGTGAATAGAACAACAGTGTAATGGAAGTGGTACAGAATATTACGTAACGAAACAATCCCAAGAATCTTAAGATGTATGTTAATCACGTACCACTTGCATCCGAAGTAATGTTTTAAGTGACGATCTCCAGATGAATTGTAGAGTGACACGCCATGAATTTCGGCTACGCCTTTTCTATTTCCCCTCTCATGCTTTTCTTCGTGTTCATACTCTCTCCTCTCTCACTCGCCCCACCACCCATTAGTTGTCGGCCTGTTATTCATGCCCAACGAATATTCTTCTTTTATTATGTTTTCCGTCTATGAGTGCTCCCTTACATTCCTCTCCCCTCTGCCTCCTCTGATAGCTTCTTCCGTTCCTTTCGTTCTCACCACAACCTCTCAGTTTTGTCCATGAGAAAACCAGCGCTTCCCGCCACAATGCACGCCCACATACAGATGTTTTATGTAAGCGGGGGCAGAGGAGCTCATCTCGTGTGTCGTAACACAACAGCTACTCAGGTGCCTTTGTTTTATGTAACCGCGCCGGAGCTGCGTCGCCTTTTATGCTAAGCTAACATCTTCATGCACTCTGTGAGCAGTGCAAAGTAATGTGTCATTCCGCAAAGAATAACGAGGCGCACACGACGAGCATACTGGAAACTAAAGTTAAGAGACGGGGGAAGCCTGACTCCCAGTTTTGAGCAAACAGTGCTCCCGCTATATGGCCCTTGGCTGCCCTCAGCTCACACCCACCCCGTCCTCACCTGTTAGGCCATAAAGCTCCTATGAGGAAAGCCGTCTATCCGGGTTTTACGACGAGGCTGCCGAAACATTGTTTGTTGCTCCCACGGACAACGTCGTTCTTGGTGTGCGCCGACAGTTAACTTCGGCCTACTATCGCGAATTCGCATCATAACGCCATTAATATTTTAACTGTGCCACAGAATAATGCACGATAACGTATATTTTTATTATTATTTCATAAAATAAACTATGGGATAACGAATGGCGTAAAGTAGACGTTTGCTTGGTTATCATGCACGTAAAAATTGACTTTCGGGGGACGGTATAGGTTCTGTATTTACTACATCAGGATTAACCGCTTGAGTAACGCGCTTGACTCTTCATCCCACAGTTTACGGACTGCCTTCGATAGTACGTAATTAATATCACAAAAACACTACTGTGTCAGGCCTGTTTCGGCATCTAGCAGTCGTCGTATTATCTGTAAATAAATGGTACATAATTTTGCTAACTATTTCTGACGTCATAGATAAATATCAATTAGGAAACATCATAAAATTTGTTACGTACGTTGAGGGGGTTCGACATCCATACGTCATCGTGGTTCCGTCGCTGTCTCTTCGTTTTAATTGCATTACGTTAGTATTCTGAGAGTAATAACATGAGTTATAGTAGATTTGGCTTGTTATCTGATGTAATTTTCAGACTGTCTTCTTTTTCTTTAGAACAATAACTGTATGATAGCTTATTTTACACATATCACCGATATTTTATGGTTACAAAATGTTACGAAACAATCTGAGATTCCACAAGACCTCCAACGATACCACTTACCGAAAACACAGCGTGACAAACGAAATTGATTGCAGCCATACAATATCGCTGTTACACCTCTCAAATAAGCTGTCAGATAATTATTACTCTAAAGAAAAGTAAAATGACCTTAAAATCATATCCGACAGCAAATAATGTCTAGTACATCCAACCGTTATTACTCCACGAACATTAATGCAGTGTAATTAAAACAGAGAGAGAGCGACAGAACCACGATAACTTACAGTTGTCCAACCCATCTGACCTATGTAATAAATTTTAATGTTTTCTAATTAATATTTACCTACAATGTAAAATATTATACCAAAATTTTATACCATTTACTTATGGATAATCTGACGATGGCTATTTGCTGAAATTGGCATATTGTAACGAATAGAACGATACGACTCAGCAGCGTTTCCGGAATCGTAATTACATAATGTCCTTAAGACATACTCAATGCCGGCCGGTGTGACTGAGCGGTTCTAGGCACTTCAGTCTGGAGCCGCGCAACCGCTACGGTCGCAGGTTCGAATCCTGCCTCGGGCATGGATGTGTGTGATGTCCTTAGGTTAGTTAGGTTTAAGTAGTTTTAAGTTCTAGGGGACTGGTGACCTCATATGTAAAGTCCCATAGTGCTCAGAGCCATTTAATTTTTTTTTTTTTTTAAATCTCTTCGGTGCTATGTGTGAGTCACCCACCACCAGCGACTCCACACCTGCTTGTAGGGACAATGCCTATGGCCGATCAACGCAAGTCGATTACTTCGCTTGCATTTCGGTACTGTTAACGTCTGCTAGCATTCGATCGGAAGTATGGCTCTGAACTGGATTCACCCTTGGTCGTTCCATCGGACAGCGACGAAGTTGTTTACGGCTCTTGGACTTGTTTGTGGCTCACTTACTGTATTCCTCGTATTATGCGTTTCGTGCCAGATCGGTACCTTATTCTTTAGTTCGTAGTTTTTTGGTCTTAATAAAGTCCAGTGTTAGATTATCGATGTATAAGTGATTACGGGTCCAATGCTTCACCAGTCTGCTGGCAAACACATTCAGAAAATCTGTTGCCCTAGCGAAACATAACTACCACGTCGATCAAACACCACACTCAAAGCCGCGCAGAGTGGCAGCGTGGTTTGACGCACCATGTCACAGATAGCGCAGTCCCTCCCACCGGAGGTTCGAGTCCTCCGTCGGGAATGGGTATGTGGGTTTTTCTTAGCTTAAGTTAGTTTAAGTAGTGTGTAAGTATAGGGACCGATGCCCTCAACAGTTGGTCCCTTAGGAATTCACATACATGTGAACATTTTTGAACTACTCTCAGAATACATCATAGACTATTTCGCATACCACTTTCTGTGGCGGAAGTGGTTTTTTTTCCTACACAAATGTTCTTTGACCGCATTTATAAACGTAGTGACTACTTTTCATTTATGTGTCTACTGTCTAGGCACCAGTAAAAACTGTGACAATATCTAACGTTAAGGCTTTTCCAGCAATAGTTTACTAATTTTCAAAGGAATTTAGTTTAATAATAACCTCACAGTTCATTGTCCCAGAACATTACTTGCAAGGGAACCTCCCCATCGCACCCCCCTCAGATTTAGTTATAAGTTGGCACAGTGGATAGGCCTTGAAAAACTGAACACAGATCAATTGAGAAAACAGGAAGAAGTTGTGTAGAACTGTGAAAAAATAAGCGAAATATACAAACTGAGTAGTTCAAGGGAAGATAAGCAACAATAAGGACAGTAGTAACGTAGGAGCGCCGTGGTCTCGTGGTAACGTGAGCAGCTGCGGAACGAAAGGTCCTAGGTTCAAATCTTCCATCAAGTGTAAATTTCAATTTTTTATTTTCAGTTTATGTGACAAACTCTTATGTTTTCATCACTTTTTTGGGAGTGATTATCACATCCACAAGAAAACCAAAATCGGGCAAGGTAGAAGAATCTTTTTACCCATTCGCCAAGTGTACAAGTTAGGTGGGTCGACAACATATTCCTGTCATGTGACGCACATGCCGTCACCAGTCTCGTATAGAATATATCAGATGTGTTTTCCTGTGGAGGAATCGGTTGACCTATGACATTACGATCAAATGTTTTCTGTTCCCATTGTTTCGTCTACTAATCGCACGGTTTTGCAGTGCGGTCGCAAAACACAGACACTAAACTTATTACAGTGAACAGAGATGTCAATGAACAAACGGATAGATAATAACTATGCAAAAATAAAGAAAGTAAAATTTTCAGTCGAGGGAAGACTTGAACCAAGGATCTCTCGGTCAGCAGCTGCTCACGCTACCACGGGACCACGGCGCTTCTAAGCACACTTCGTCCATGATGTTTCTTATGTCACCCATGGACTACTCAGTTTGTATATTTTACTTATTTTTTCACAGTTCCACACAACTTCCTCCTGTTTTCTCAATTGATCTGTGTTCAGTTTATCAAGGCCTATTCACTGTGCCAACTTATAACTAAATCTGAGGGGGGTGCGATGGGGAGGTTCCCTTGTTAGAAACGTATCGTGATCGCTCTCTTTTTTAATCATATGAAGAATTTGTTGAGATTCCTTTAAACTACTTCGCGGATCTTAAGATAACTGTAATGTGTCTGGTTAATTATTACTGTATTTATCCTTGATGAAGAAAATTGCTTAGGTAAAGGGGGTGCACCGGCACATAACAGTTCTTCGCCTTTCATCGAATTTATGTTTAGAACGTATCCCCAGAAATTGTTGTATGCCTTAGATAAAATGAGTCAAAGGCTCGTTCGTAGTATGGATATTGCAGTTTTTGTTTAAAAGATTCCCATTGTTTATATGTTGGCCAATAGTGGTTACTCTGGACGACACGGCACTCGAAGTGAATCATGTAACGTAGTGCAAGGTGCCTACACCACGAGGCTGTTTCATTCTGTTCAGAGGTTGTATTCATAGTATCTGAACAATATTTAAGATGCATAATTAATCGATAAAATTAAAGTTACACATTGTCACTAACAGTGTTGGAAGTTTATCCTCCAAATCATCAGTTTCCCCGTAAGGTACATTAGCTGTTAGAAACAGACGTACACTTAAAAAACAATGCTTGACTTACAGGAACTCTTTTCAACATGCACATCGTCGGATGAGGGGTGCGCGCATCTTTCATGACGACCTGTCTGATCGCAGGTGCTCCTCAAAGACTTGCTTCCTCTTTTCATAGTGAACTTCCTGAACTTTCTTGCGTCAACTAGCTGGTGACTGACAGTCAAAGTGGCTGGCGGGTATCAAAGAAGTGCGTTTACTTTTGGCACGAGCACTTGGAGCGAAGCCAACAGCCAGGCAGTCCCCGTTTAGCCTGTGATGATTAAAACTTCCTGGGGAACTTATAATCTCTTATCCAGTAGGATACTATATTTATACTGAAGGATGACGTTAGCTTCCTGGCTGTTAGTGTTTCAGCTTGCCTGCTGAACGTGCACCTGGAAGCAAAAAGCGATACCTAAAAGGTGGCCATAGCCGAAACAAAACAGCTTTGATTTTGTTTGAATTTCCGTTTCTATCTTACGCATGCCTGCTTTCACTGATGTGTGTACTGAAGTGATACGTTAAAAGTTATGTTGAAATTGTTTAACAGGTATGTAGATAACAGCTTTCACAAGAATTTTTGAGTGTATATTTCCAATAACAATTTTATTTAAACACGCAAACATGTACTAAATATTTGTATATTTAGTTTTTGAATTATTGCAGCTATACTATAATTATGTATAGCGATAGACTATACCAAGGCGCTGCAGGACTCACACGTGGTCATGTGAATTCGTTTGTGTTCTTCCTCGTGACGACGATACGTTCTCATTAGGTTAACTTCACATCCTGTGAATGACGGTAGTCTTGGACAAATTGCTTTTTCGCCGCAGTCGATATGTGGCACATCCCATGTATCTCCTCTAGTTATCATGGTATTATGATTATTTTACAGTTTTTACCTCATCACTTCAGTTCTGAAAGTGGCCCACAACTTGGACTGAACCCGGCTTCTAACAAAAGTTATCGTGATACAGACGTCAAGTTCTTTAGGAAAATATCTCCTCCCATGACAAACATTCGTGACTGATATTACTTCTGTCGAAATGACGATAGCTCTACTAACTCGTAGCCAAAAACAGCTTAGGGACTTAGAGCATGACTCAACCTGTAATTACATAATGGAGCGTTACTCAGTAACTTAGAAACAACTCATCGGCAGATTATCAGCCTAGCGAATAATCATCGCGATGTTTTTATGAGGTAGGCTAAGCTCACGATTATTCGGTTGCAGATGTATTCTGTGTTCTTTTAGAACGTAAATTTTTGGTTGTGAGGACGAAGATGACGAAAACATACGCGAGTGGTTAAATAGCGGTGACTGCAAAGCAGGACTGTTATCACGAGCTACGCGCTGCAGAAAAACTGTGACTTACACTTATCACATTTTCAGGTATGTGACATTGGCATCATGAGAAAATCTCAAATTCTTTCTTTTTCTGTTTCAGGTGAGTCAGATCGTTGACGTCGGACTGTTACGTCATATGCATAAGGTAGTAAGAAATACTTCATACATACTTATTACTTATATCTCATAAATTATGTAATATACCATGTTATTAGTAACTAATTAGCTATAATTTAACATATATTCACTATACCTCTGATCCTCAGACATTAACCCCATCGAGGGCAACCTGATTAAATAAAGTGGTACGTAGGGAGAATGTGAAAGTGAATTTCTAAACAACTGTGAACCGAATCCGGATAAAATAGTTTTAAAACTGTAAAATTCATTGGGCGTGTGTAAGATCTAAACAACTCGTGTGTGATTTTAGTGCAACGGAGAAACAGATACCTGTGAATTTTTCAGCAGTGAGTTTCTCCAGCACTGATTTGTTGCCATTATGTGTTTTCGACCAATCATTTAAAGGCCATTGGACACCATAGGCGTTTCTGTCATTCTTCCAGAGGAATACCACACACAGTTTGTAATATTTGCTTCATATAAGTTAAAAACACCCATTCTCCGTAGTCTATGTCGCTATCACAAGCCAGGTACCGCATAGACACGAAACCACTTTTTTTCGTATCCTGACACCGGAAGAAATTTTCAGCAATAGCACTGCATAAGTATTTCAAACAGTATTTGTAATTTCAGTGGGTTGCCAGAGGAGATTAGCGAGTTGGACTACCTCTGTTAATACACAAAAGCGCCAAAGAAACTGGTATAGACATGAGTTTTCAAACACAGAGATACGTAAACAGGCAGAATACGGCACTGCAGTCGGCAACGCCTATATAAGACAAAAAGTGTATGGCGCACTAGTTAGGTCGGTTACTGCCAGACTAACGGGAGTTTGAACGTGGTGTTATTGTCGGCGCACGAGCGATGGGACACAGCATCTCCGAGATACTGATGAGGTGGAGATTTTCCCATACGACCATTTCACGAGTGTACCGTGAATATCAGGAATCCGATGAAATATCAAATCTGCGATATTGCTGCGGCGGGAAAAATATTCTGCAACAACGGGACCAAAGACGACTGAAGAGAATCGTTCAACGTGTCAGAAGTGCAACCCTTCCGCAAATTGTTGCAGATTTCAATGCTGGGTCATCAACAAGGGCCAGCGTGCGAACCAGTCAACGAAACATCGTCAATATGGGCTTTCGGAGGCCAAGGCCCACTCCAGTAACCTTCATGACTGCACGGCACTAAGCTTTACGCCTCGCCAGGGCTCGTCAACAACGACACTGGACTGTTGATTGTTCAAATGGCTCTGAGCACTATGGAACTTAACATCTGAGGTCATCAGTCCCCTAGAACTTAGAACTACTTAAACCGAACTAACCTAAGGACATCACACACATCCATGCCCGAGGCAGGATTCAAACCTGCAACCTTAGCTGTCGGGCGGTTCCAGACTGAAGAGCCTAGAACCGTTCGGCCACTCCGGCCGGCTGGACTGTTGATGACTGGAAACATGTTGCCTGGTTGAACGAATGGCGTTTCAAATTGTATCGAGTGCATAGACGTGGACGTGTACGGGTATGGAGAGAACCTCATGAATCCATGGACTCTGCTTCCCAGCAGGGGTCTATTCAGACTGGTTAAGGCTCTGTAATGGTGTGGGGCGTGTGCAGTTGGAGTGATATAGGGCCCTTGATACATCTAGATACTACTCTGACAGGCCGCACATACGTAAGCATCCTGTCTGATCACATGCACCCATTCACGTCTGTTGTTCATTCCGAACGACTTAAGCAGTTCCAGCGTATCTGGGATGGATTACAACTTGCTGTTCAGAAGAGATCTTCACTCCCTCGTAGTCTTACGGATTTATGGACAGCCCTGCAGGATTCATGGTGTCAATTCCCTCGACCACTACTTCAGACATTAGTCACTCCATGCCACGTCGTATTGCCGCACTTCTGCGTGATCGTGGAGGCCCTACAAGGTATTAGGCAGGTATACCAGTTTCTTTGGCTCTTCAGTGTACAATGCTCCGGAAACTCGCGGCCCAATCTTGGCTTATTGTTTTGGCGTACCATTTTGTTGGCTACATGTGTTAAAGAACAAAGAGACAGCTTATCGAGATAATTGATAAACTTCTGTTTTTGCTGCAATAAAAGACAGTAGTTCAGGATATAACGCGCGTCGATAGGTTCTCTCGGTAAACTGAAGAGCGGACGGGAGAGTTCCTACCCTCTATTCAACTACGTCGCAAGGTGAACCTACAGGGTGTTCCTTAATGTTATCGCGGCCCTCCGTTGCACGCCGTTTAAGTGACTTAACAGTGATCATCAGCACCGTCGGGTGTTTATTTTCCACTAAATATATTAACAGTACACAGAATACAGAAATGAGTAACTAATATAACGACGCAAGAAACGCTCATCAGACACCTACGTGAGTCATTGCATGCTGCCCTGCACTGCACTGCTAAACGGGAAACCTATTTAGCCATTGTATACAACAGGTACAGTGCTCAGCAGGAAAGGGTACTCACCACACCACAAGGGCTGCTCGCTGTTCAGTTTACAGACGTAACGAGGTCCTCGTGTTTCACTTAAATTAACTTTGTGATTGACGTTTCAACGAATCGAGTAATAGGGGCCTGACGGCAACCACATGCAGGCGGTGTTGGCTGTTCTGCAAGCTCCCGATTATCCGGGTATGGATTATCCGTCGAGTACTTAGGCGATTTAAAAAAGAACAAGTAAAGGGTGATGTGTTCTATTATACATTTTCGTTTCGAATACAAATTTCTGATTGTGAAGACGAAGATACAAACATCAGCGAATGGTTAAATAACGGTGCCTGTGAAATGGGATTGTGATTACGCACACCGAGGCACTGAAATGTGTTGATCTGCGTTTAGAGTATGCATGACAACGTTACTTTGACTTTATCGATGTTTTGGCTCTGCGGAAAATGAGTCCCGTCTTCAGGAGGAATGGGAACGATAAACGGCAAAAAATGGACTAATGTTTCCTGAAAGTAGATTGCAAACAAGTAATACGAACATAATTATAATTAATACTTGTTTTGTAAATAAAACCGCCTTTTTCTGCTGCCACGTAATTTCTTTTTCCCAGATGCGCTTCGCCTTTTTCTTGCTTTACGTAATTTCTTTTTCCCAGATGCGCTTCGCCTTTTTCTTGCTTTAAGACATCATCAGTGGGATCTATAATGATACAGTTTTGTTATTTTTAGATTATCAAACAGTTCACGTCCAGATTTTTGATGTAAAAAAAGTAATTACTTACGATTTGCTGCGATCTGCGTTTCCTCTCATCTGGTCTAGAGGTCGCACTATCACTTCGTTACTGACATATAAGCACAGTTTTGAGTTCCTACCTTTTCGACACTGTTCATGTTTCGCTTTCTTTTTTGTGGTTTACTATTATTCTTTTGTCACTCGATACAACTGTTTCTTTTAACAACGTTAATATTGTTACTTCATTACGTGTCTCCTCCTCTCAGGTGTGTTTACGTACTTGTAGCCAACCTAAAGAAGTATATATTTAAAAAGCAACTTCTATTCATGATGTTTATATCGTCTGTGTTTATGAGAGAGAGAGAGCTGAAGAGTGTGTGTGTGGGGGGGGGGGGGGGGGGAGCAGGGTTGGTGGTTTGAGGTGTAGGGTGTGGAATATGAATGCGCTCGCTGTTAGCGAGTGGTTGAAAGCTTTGGTGATAGCTGATTTGACTTTCCGTTTCAGTGTTCTGTCGAGGGGTTCATGGATAAGTGAGTGTAAAGGTTTTGGGTGGTATTATTATTATATTAAATGGGTATTATTATACTAATCCTCTTTGGGACAGTTATTCTATTATTTTATCTATTAGTGTAAATAATGAATTGTTTGGCATGTGTACTTGATCATTCAACAGGCTTTTCATTTCTACTTTGGTTTTCTGTATGTGGTAATGTTCTTACAGGGTTAGGAGGTGTTTATTTGTTTTTATTCTAATTATTTTCATGTCTTTTTCACGCAAACAGTCTTGTTATAATGATGATTTAAGTGTATGTTTTAAGCGTAAATTTGTAAATAACTTGTCATTTCCCGCGGAGAAACGCGTCAGCAATTTTCTGGTGAAGATACACAGGGTACAAGTAATTTCAGTTTGCAGACTTTGAGGACATATTCCTTACACCACAACAGGAAAAGACTGTCTAGTAAATATGGGTTCTAAAATGCATACCTTAACAGCTATGAACACTTCATCTTCGATACTGTAACACACATCTCTTCTACTTAAGCTCTCAGCTTTGCACATTTTCAGGGGAAGTGGTATGGACCAAAACGAAAAAAGAACTGTCCAGTAAGCATCTGCTCTAAAATGCATACCTTATGACCTATGAACACTTGATCATCTTCGGCACTGTAAAACAAATCTCTTTTGTAGAACAAGTGCTCACAGCTCTTAAGGTATGCATTTTAGAGCCCATTTTTCTCTTGTTTTGGTCCAAGGAACCTGTCCTCGAAGTCTGCAAACGGAATTCAGTTGCAACCTGTACGTGTAATTTATATTATACACGTTTTTCTGTTATCCGTACAGTCTCGGGTCCGTATTAATCCGGGTAATCGGGAGCTTACTGTATTTATCTTTACGACATGCTTCCGGCACCAAGTGTATGTGTTGGTCGCGTCGCCGCTTTGTCGTCCTACGTCTTCACCGGTGGAGGAGCGGCCTTTGTGTTGCGGAGGGTATTTTGGGGCAGTGATACCGGGAAACCACACAAAGCGGAGCGGCTCGTCTGTGGTCTCTCGTAGCAGTGCTACTGGCTCGTTATCTCAGCTCAGCGGCGAACCTTTAGCGCTCTGCGGATGTAAGCAGGGCTCGCACGAGAACGGGCCTACAATCTGCCGTAAGTCTTACGTTTAACCTCTGGCAAACTGGATTATGCCTACTTTGCTTCTCTTCATGGCATGTTCAATCACGTTAATCCGCTACTAACTATTTTTACATTGAAGAAACGCCGTTTCACACTCGTGTTGCATACATTGTTGAGAGGTGGTACGGTAGAATTCCAGGCCGGAAAATGAATTATCTGACATTCAGCGCACCCCAAGTGAAAATATTAACCCTTAAAGGAATCATATAATCATATTACTGAGGAAAGTCTCATAATATATACAAGACTTAGCTCAAAGATAGGAAAATTTCAGATACGTTCCATGTTTAGAATAAACAATACTGGTAGCTAAAGATTGGCTGGCTGCGCAAATGTTCTCAGGTCGAAGCAGCATTGTGCTGTCAGTGTGTTTGGCAGCGATGTTAGCATGGGGTTTGTTACTGCAAAAGTCACGTGTCGAGTCACGTAAATAACGAGGAAAGCTCCTAGAACACAGTTAGAGGCTAATCTACATTTCAATAATTTGATGTCCTGTAGTCAGTCCGAAGCAAAGAAGTTTTGAGCAATCGGAGTTATATTGAGAGACCAACTTAAGTAATTGCTGGTCTGCACCAAGTCGTTGTCACAAATCGCTGACGTTCAGTTTTATACCTGCAAGCAAGTGGGAAAATAAGTTCACAAAGCTACAGCAATTTAGAAACTAATTTCTCTTAGAATCAATCTAATTACTCTTGCTATGATTTTTGTTACCTAGTTCCATTTGCCCATTCTCTTTCGATGTACGTTTTCTTACCACATCCGACTTGGTTCTTCTAGGGGTTTGTGAAAGTGAACGGGGAATATATTGAATAAGGCCATAGCCGCAAGCACCGAAGAACAGGGGCAGAATATGACCGACATGTTCTAGAAAAATTCAATTTATTGGTACGATATTGCAACAATCAAATTTACATTATTAATTAGAAAAAGCAGTCAAGATCTCAGAGAATCTCATTTATTAAAATGACCGACTTCGCCACGTTTAAGCGGCCACCTTCAGATTAGGACCACAATTTCGATGGAGCTGGCGGTACCGTTGTGACCACACGCAGCTGTTCACCACGCCGCCTGCTGCAGCCAAATGGTGCTCCTGACCTGAAGATCGCCGTTTAAACGTGCCGAAGCCGCTTATTTTAATAAATGAGACACTCTACGACCTTGACTATTTCTTTCTAATTGGCCATCGAAAAGATCGCCGTTATCTTCTTACCATGTTGATTAAAATTATGAATTTACGTTGTGCCTGTAGGCTAAGTCACAGAGAATGTGACGGTCGATTTTCTACGAAGGAGCTGAATTTAGCAGAAATCAAACAAACAAGCAAACAAAAAATCGTAGAAATTTCCTACGCGGATAACCGAGCCGAGTCAACGCGCCACTCCTGGAAACGGGGAGGCGAGCTTGCCACGGATCGAATCCGTCTTGCGGATTAACGACGAGGGCCAGTGAGTTCACCCTTGATATGGTTTATAGGCCCTTTCCCCACATGCAACTACGTGAATATCGTCTCGTTACTTACGTACCACGTCCGATTCACTCTGTGCATAAATTTATCAAACTTTCTTACACTGGAACACAGATTTACTTTAGTTGCAGACCGATGTGATACGCGTAATACTCTCCACGGCGGGGGAAATTGGCGCTGTCAGTAAGAGCTACCGGCCACCAACTGCCACTAACATTGCGTCAACTTATATAGAAATGTCAACCCCGTAGAAAAACGGGAAAGGGCGAAGGATAAGAATATCATACCGCAAACAGGCCTACAGACCGCGCACAGCTGCAAGACTCTTGCTACATCGTGTCATGTATCTCTGACACCATTCTTCCTCTGCATGGCGGTCAGCAGCGAATGTCCGGAGTTCATTCCTCCACCTGCTTCCTGGCTTGCCCAGAGGCCGCTTCACTCAACGATCAAAATCGAGCAGCTCTACACTTCACTGACGGGCGTCCTGTCCAATGACGTGGCTTTCCACACGAGACCCACGCTACTTAAACTGGAGGTTTCATTCAGCTCACAGCATCATCCATTCTTCACTGTTGCGATTTGCACTGGTCAGATTCTCTTTCGTGTTTTGTATGTAAAGAACAGATACTGCAGGGAATTCTATATCTCAACATAAAGAAGTCTGGTGCTATATTGTCGAAAACTGATATTTTGAGAACCGTGGCTGTAATGCTAAAAGGTTTATAATTGAAATAGCAACAAGCCACAAGTATGGTTTAACAGGGTTTATTTGGGTCTAGCCATGACTGTCTTCGGATTTCTTACAAATCCATCTTCAGATGGTTGTTACAGGTTTCGATGTTTTCTTTCTGGGGCCTCGTTTTGTACCCGTTATTGGTTTGCTGCACTGCTGTATGAATTCTAATATTTGATGTTTTTATAATTATTACAGTTGGTATAATTAATTCTATTTCTACATCAAAGATTAAGAAGATACGGCAGTTACGAAGAATCGAAGAGAAAAAGGTATAAAGGAATCATACAGTACCGCAACAAACCAATAACGAATACAAAACTAGGCCCCAGCAAGAAAACAACGAAACATGCAAAAATTAACTCAAGACGGATTTGTAAGAAATCTGAAACCAGTCATATTTGGATCGAAGTAATCCTTAAACCATACCTGTGGCTGGTTGCTGTTTTAATTATGCGAGTAAATACTTAAAAAGTTTGTACATGATAATTATATCACTTTGGGTTTAGTGTCTAGTAAAATCCTTCCTGCCATCAAGTAAACAGAATAACACCAGTAAACCTGAAAGAACTTCTAAACTGTATAGTCGGTAGCCACCGTACTACACAATGACATAGGCAGTACGACCTACGTAACACTCGCAAAATAGAAATAGGCGATACAATTATGGGCAATCATGCTCGGTTCTTCATGAAAAATAAAATATTAACTACGAAAAACGGAATAAGGAACTTGGAGCTTAAATGGAAATCTTCAGCATTTAACGCACTGTCCCTCCACATTTCGAATGCCTTCTTCAGGGGGGCATAGATTACAATATTCTGATAGCAACATAAATATATTCAGCTATTGGATAATAGCGTTAATCCTACTCTATCACGTAACGATGTTGCTTGTTCGTGCACATATTATTTCGTTACAAGGGCAAAAATAATTTGTGAATGTAGTCTCCAGTTTCGTAAAACAGCCATTATTTTCTGCAGTTATTCGCTTGACGACCTCAGTCGTAACTACTGTGTGTTGCTGTTTCCGCCATTAATCGTCATTTCGATGCAGTTCGCTACTTGTGCCTCTTGTCAACTATCCTTTTCATTACAGCTTAACTCCTGCATCCTACATCATCAACTGTCTGACTTCTATATTCATACCCAGACATAAATAGACCTACTCTGCAGTTTTTCCGTTTCTAATATCTTTTCAATTTTAGTTTCCAACAAAGAATTACTTCTTTGTCTTTATCTGTGGTAAGTTATTCCGTCTCCGTGATGTGTTCCGCATCAGAGTGTTGCAGGACACCTTCGTTCCTTACTTCGCACCGAATTGAACTTTCGTAGTACGGCAAAAACTATGAAGCTACATTCAGTTCTGTAAAGTGTTGTTCCGAGCCTAACACGACAAGTTTAGTCAAGTTCGTTAGAAAGTATCAGCTCCCTTGGGTGGGGCTGTGGTTACCACAATGTTTTCACTGATACGTCTAGTTCCATTGCAAACCCAAAAATGATATGTGAAAGCATTGAGAACTAAGCATATAATTACTACTTAAGAGTAAATAGCCCTACTACTGTTACTGGTTCATTAATGATTATCACAGATGAGTATTAACACAGCAAGTATCTATTGGTCATATTCTGTCAGACCTTTATTAATAAACGTTTTCTGCTCAACACGTTCTTCTATACGCCTTCACACTTCCGAAGGAAACTGACAGTGCTTCTGTATATTCACAGCAGAGGCTATTAGGCTAAGTTAAGTTTCTGAAAAGAAAAGAAAAGAAAAGAAAAGAAAAGAAAAAGATATGTAACTGCTAGGGGGCGCTCTGCAAGAGACTGTGCACAAATCCGATACGCTCGGATAGCAACAGGAAACGAGGATGTAAGCAAGCGGGCGCTTTAAATTATCTGCTGAGCGTTGGCGTATCAACTGAAGCGCGTCGGCACTCGGCTGGCCATTACTTGCCGCAAATTGCACTTGCGTGTAGTACAAGGCGGCCGGACGGGCCACTGGTCGCAGACTCTACAGCACAGGCACTTCGACTAGGACGCCAGCAGCGTCGTGCGGGGTGCAGGTCACGCAAGAACACACCCGTCATGTGTCACGGAAAGCTGTCTCGGCAAAGGTTAAGTAAGCTTCGTTACCTATGAGATACAGATGCCGGTTCTCGCCGCTTTCGTATTTTTTGTTTTTTATTTTTGGCGCTCCCGCTCTGAAGATAGTGATTTCCATACTTAGTAGATGCGTGCTGTGTAGGTGAGGGAAGTGGTGTTACTCGAAGCGTTAGCCGGGCTAGAGGTCAGTTGTAGGTATTCACCCACATTACCAATGCTAATGCTGGAGCGTTTCGTACCGAGGAAGTCTGCTCATGGTAAAGACACAATATTTGTATTTCAGATGAAATGGAAAGTACCCATTTGGCTGAATTAATTTAAGTTTCTCAGGGTTTCGCTCATTCACTGAAGAATACCGGCATGTTTCGTTAACCAGACGGCAGCCGGGGCTCATCTTTCTCCAAGTGACACAGCGCCTCTGCTAACCTCAATGTGAACAGCTCTATTTATTTACTATTCAGACATGCTATCTGCGGGCATGGAAAGAGAGAGACAGAGAGAGGGGCCGGCCAGAGTGGCCGAGCGGTTCTAGGCGCTAGCCTGGAACCGCGTGACTGCTATGGTCGCAGGTTCGAATCCTGCCTCGAGCATGGATGTGTGTGATGTTCTTAGGTTAGTTAGGTTTAACTATTTCTAAGTTCTATGGAAGTGATGACCTGAGAAGTTAAGTCCCACAGTGCTCAGAGCCATTTGAATCATTTTTGAACAGAAGAGGGGGTTGGGGAGGGAGAGTGTTGTCCATGTCTAAGCATAACAGTTTCTTGTAATTGACTGAGATGAGTGCGTGTGAGATAAAATATTGTTGTTGTTTTCCTGCGAGCGATGAAAGAGACACGGAAGGAACAATGTTGCCTTCCGCACATGGCACGATTGGTTGGATTTGAGAATTAATTTGAAGACAATGTTAGACCATTATTAAAAGGCCTTAATAGTGGTCAAACAACATTTACCATTGTACTTGATATAGCATAAAAGCCGAAGTCTGGGTAGTACAAAAGACAAATAGATAATACACCGCGCAAATGGCACTTTACTCTTTTAAAAAGTGTTGCGTGTCTGTGGCTCAATGCCATCGAAAAGTCTTTATTTATTTTCTCAAGAGGAGGGACTACTTCTGAAAAATCCTTTCAGTATAAAGAAGAGGAAACAGACTGAATATTCCTCTTCACTTGTCGAGCATTTTTGGCCAAGATGAATGAGGACTCTTTCGTTGCGACGGTCGCTGCTTAGTTTCAGGATCTTAGCCATTCACCCAACTTCTGCCACTTCTGAAGCAGTTTTAGAGATCTATGGAGACTTGCACGCAGTGTCGCTTCTGATGGTCTGGAAGCAGCTGTGCACCAATGTCGCCGCAATGCTTCTCATGTTCAGTTATTTTGACAAAATACATTCGCAGATACACACATTCCACATTGCTAAGGAATTGGAGAGGTGTTGTATGGTGTGTCTCCGAAGTTGCAGAATCAGTTATCTTAATCTCAGAACATTTCCCTATGTGATGTCAGTTTACACCACACACCATCAGACGAGTTTCAGCTGCTTATACCAGACCTAGGTCTGTTTCTTGGTGCAAAGAATTGCTTTCAAAAGTTGGCGTTCCACCTTCTGGTCCATCGCAGCAGCAGTTTTATCAATTTTAAAACAAAAGTTTATGCACGCAGTCTGTTCAGGTCAGTTATCGCAAAACTGTAAATTCACGGAAATACGGCAGTAGCCACATTCTCGTCGACAACTAACCAAACAATTCGGTTCTCAGCCACTTGCTACAAAGATTCAATAAGAATGTGTGGGAGACGCCTAGCGCTAATAGCGGTAACTGAGTTTACTTGTAACCATTTTGGCGCAAAATTCAAATTCCAAAACTTTTGATTGCTATCTAGTAAGCCGAGTGTGTTACCAATAAGTAAAGGTCTTCGGTAAAGACTTTGAATGAGACAGTGGAGGGGAGGTGGGTGGGTGTGGGGGACGAGGCAAACTTCGAGATTCAGTCGTTCCTCCCTTAATGTATCAGAGTTCAATTTTCTTGCAGTCGATAGCTACCGGTTTGGTTTCGTGTGTTATGTTACCTTTGTAGTAGGCATAAAACCTTTGCCTATACCTACTCTTTTAAATATCTGTAAATGAAAGTGAACAACCATAAAATGAAAATCATGCACCGATTTTTGTGTACTTCACAAAATTTTGCTGCTGAGTACGAATGTAGGCAAAAGTGTTGCTCGGAAAAGGGCCGTAATTCTTACGGAGGAATGTACCGTGGCGTGAATCCCCGTGGAGCACAGCGGCAGGGCGGCTCGTCAGTGGGCAGCGGGCCGGAGGTCAAGGCTGGTGACGTCAGCGCGCCTCGCGCCGCGGGCTACGGCCAATCTCGGCCGGTTGACAGTTCGGCACCTCGCCCGAGTTGTTCCGCTAAATAAGGCGCGTGCGTGACGCGACCGCCGGGGCGTGGGGCCGCCCGTGTCGCAAGCCGCGTGCCTTCCTGACAGAGGAATGGGGAATTTTATGCGACGATCACACGTTTCCGGCCGCAGTCATTCGCAAAGGGCAGCACGTCTACTGGGGCGCGTTCACGGGACTATGGACAGAGACAAAGGGCCGCGCACAGTCTGACGAATGAGTGTGTCTGGTGATGGTGGGATTGTCAGTCTTGTTTCTTCCCCTGAAGTGATTCAACACGAAGGTACACGTCCATTCTTCAGTATAAGATGGTATACAGCAAGCTACACCTGACCATCTTACTATTTCCGCTGTCGCAGGGCGTCCATTTCCCGAACGCAACCCGTACATAACATGTGAAAATACCCCATGTTGTCCACATAATAAGTGTTCCAGAATGAGATTTTCACTTTGCAGCGGAGTGTGCGCTGATATAAAACTTCCTGGCAGATTAAAACTGTGTGCCGGACCGAGACTCGAACTCGGTTCGCAGGAGAGCTTCTGTAAAGTTTGGAAGGTAGGAGACGGGGTGTGAGTCGTGCTTGGGTAGCTCAGTTGGTAGAGCACTTGCTCGCGAAAGGCAAAGGTCCCGAGTTCAAATCCCGGTCCGGCACACAGTTTTAAACTGCCACGAAGTTTCATATCAGCGCACACTCCGCTGCAGAGTGAAAATCTCATTCGAATAGTTGGCTTGTTTGCTGACAACGTGTGACCCGGAACGAGATGGCTGCTTGCGCTACCCGTGGAGCTTTAAACGCGACGCCGCGCCGGCTGCTCGCTCTTCCGCGAACCCAGAGGCAGCGGGCGGCTGAGCAGCGGTGCAGCCGGCCTGGCCGCGTGCCACGACCGCCGCAGCACTGACTGCACCGCACGGGGCTTCGCGGAATCGCAGAGGTCGCGCGTGTTTGTAAACAAGGCGTCTGCCGCGAGCGAGCGCCGCCCGCCAACTGCGCAATCTGCCGCACGTCGCGTCTCCTATCGTATCGGGTCACTCAATTTTATCTCCACGGTAAACGTCTCATTGGTAACCGCCCGTGACATTCGACTGACGAGCCACAGCGCAGAGTCCTTATTACTAAATCAATTCTTATTATTAAACACGTACAGCAGAATTTGAATAAAGCCGGTTTTGGGGTATCGGTTCTACGATCGTGGACTTATTTTTTATCCTTTTATTAATAATCTTTTGTCATAACATGATGGCGCATACAATAATAACCCTCGCGCTTGATCACAAAAAGATCTTAAAGTTGATAATATCAGAAGTAAAATATATTCCACCGTAATACGTATACAGGGTAATTCTACTGCTCCTTCCTAAAGGTTTTATGCTATCTGCAACACCTTCAAAAACCATATCCGAGATTTTCATATTCTTTCGCTCACTACGCGAAAAGTATGTCCTCTAGATAAAAGAAACAGGAACTTTTTTTAGGAAATTTAATGTAGTTAAATTTTGTAGTGTGATACGTTTTCGGTGGGGGCCATGGTTTTCGAAATATTCAAGAGAAACGCGTTTGAAAGTAATTTTTGTATGTTTTACTTAATCATTCGAAAACTACAGCTTCTACTAAAACCTTAGGCCTTAAATTTCCTACAAAAAGGTCCTGTTCATTTTTTCTGCAGGACTAATATTTTGCACATAGTGTGGTTGAGAGAATATGAAAATCTTGCTCCTGAGTGATAGTTAAAGGTGTTGCGGGTTGCATAAAAACTATCGTTAAGGGCAGCTGAATCACCCTGTACAGTAAAATTCGTACTTCAAATGGGCACATTAATATAAGATGACAAAAAATTATTCTCAACAAATCCAAATATTTCTTGGACAATAATCTCATCCAACCCAGGTGAATGTATAAAGGGGACCGCTATCAGCCCATAATAGCTTTACAAATGGGCAAACAGAATCAAAGTGAATACCTGAGACAAGTAACTGCCGCTGAAAGGTCTACCCTTATACTATAATCGTCCTGCACGTTCTATTAGACCAGTACCAAAAGCTAATTATTATATAGACAAAGAAATGCAGAACAGTACAGAGTAACTCATGACTGTCACCCTTTGAAGCCAAATCACAGTTTCTGTGGAAGCACTATGTTCACAATACAATAAAACAGAATACTGATGTGCACCACAGTCCCACCATGTGACACCATAACTCACTTAACATAATTCGTAACAGCTTCGCCACGCTTCAGCTAGCACACTGCACCGCTCTAATTTACTCTGCCAACAAGTACGAGCTTCGCACTACCGAATGTCGGCCACAAAAGTACACCACCACAAATTACAACATTTTGTGCTATGGACTGTTTTCCAATAACTAAGCTCTCCGCCATTCCTTGACTCTGGCTGTGAAGTGCTGTTTTCAAGTGGGCGGTGGTAAAAGAAACTACTTTCAAACTAGATGAAGCCCGCATAGTGCTGGATAAGCGTGGTGTTGACCGTCGCAAGTCTGATCACCATTTTTCCGGACGCCACGGCGCTTTTCGTTCCAGTGTCTTTTACTTGCTCGTCAACGGACGGTCACTCACCCCTGAACGCTTCCATAGATCGACCAGAGAGAGAGTGGGAAGGGGGGGAGGGGGGGGGCGCTGCATTGATAATCGTGTACAGTAAGTGCCCTCTCGCGGAGCACGCCGCCACATACCACCAGAAACTCGACACTGGTGGCAGGAAGTAAAAATGTTCTGCAGTGCGCGACACAAACGATAGTACGAAATTCTTGGCTCCTTCAAATTGACCCTCGTCTATTCCCACGACAGCATTGCTGCTAATACTGTTCCATCTGTTGTGTTCAAGACTATAGTCACCTCCTTCTGTGCACACCATTCCCACCAGGCGTCATTTCCAGAGGAACATACGCTCACACCCTCATATTTCTGACACAGTAGACTGGTTTCAGTCTCCTCTTTTCAACTTCATTTCAACACATCCCTGCAAGTGGAAACAAGGTAAAGTTGCAGTGGGCGAAATAATTGCATTTATCACTCCGTATTTTCTTATTTTGCTCAAGTCCCTGGTGTTTCAGACTCTTCCAGACCCAGTTAGTATTTATTCCGAATACCAACCGTGTCCTGATCGCAGAAGTGCAGCCCAAGTCAGGGACGATCAATCTTAGATACTCCAGTTTCTCAATCGTTAACCCAGATTTCAGTATTTTAGTTTTATTCCTTCAAATATGAAAGTAAAGGCTCATTTTCCTACTATCGATTGGCGAAAACTTCGTTTCGATATCTGGAACCGTTAATAAAGCAGAAGGGTTGTCTTACGCGACACACACTGTATATTGTATACAGGTTGATTTCATGATGACGATACAAACTATCAGGAACGATAAATGTATCAATTTGGGGTTAGGGGCCCTAGTACGGAAGCAACAAAGTCGAAAGTTATAAGCGAAAATAGTTCAGATACCTCTGACAGCAGAATACATGTGCCGATTCACCAGAGACATAGTACCCAGGTTCCCGAAAAATATCCGACTCGTTATTCATCAACGGATTTGGTTCCAACTTGATGCCCCACCTCGATTTGGACTGAGGATCCTTGAAGAGTTGGATCTCACACATTCCGAAAAGTGAATCGGCAGAAGAGGCCCCGTTTTGTGACCAGCTCTTTCACGTGGTCTCACCCGATTTGATTTCTTCCTGTGGGGCCATGTGAAACGACTTGTGCACGAGACGCCTGAAGATGATCTTCTGGCGAGAATTCTCGCCACTTGCGACACTCTTCAAACGACACGGAGGATAATAGCACGGATACGACAGACCATTGTGCGACGATGCCATGCCTACACTGACGTTGGTAACATAATTTTCAGCAACTATTATAAATGTAGCAACTTGTGAAGCTAGTGCTCGTAAATGGAATTCATTATTTCAGTACCGTAGACTTAGGACTTTAGGTCTCCTTGAGATCAAGTTACGTGCGCCGTTACTACTCCATCAACAGAGGAAACTGTGGGTATTGGGGAATATATAGCGGGAATGTTGTAAGTCATGAAGAGGTTTCCGAAGTTTTGGCTCTTACAATTAGTTTGAGATCTGCGCTAGGCTAAGGTGCAACTTTAGCAAATTTTCGCTTGTCTTTTTTTGACACGGTCGTTTCCGGACTAGGGTCCCTTACCTCAAATGAATACATAAAGCCTTCCGATTCATCATTGAAAGTTGGTTCAAATGGCTCTGAGCACTATGGGACTTAACATCTATGGTCATCAGTCCCCTAGAACTTAGAACTACTTAAACTAACCTAAGGACAACACACAACACCCAGCCATCACGAGGCAGAGAAAATCCCTGACCCCGCCGGGAATCGAACCCGGGAACCCGATTGAAAGTTGGTAAAATCATCACGGAATCACCCTCTATGAGCTTCCAGTCTTGTCTCATGCCTGTTCCGGAAACCCGCAAGCACGTAATATACACTATTGGCATTAAAATTCCTACACCAAGAAGAAATGCAGATGATAAACGGGAATTCATTGGACAAATATATTATACTAGAACTGACATGTGATTACATTTTCACGCAATTTGGGTGCATATATTCTGAGTAAACAGTACCCAGAACAACCACCTCTAGCCGTAATAACGGCCTTGATACGCCTTGGCGTTGAGTCAGAGCTTGGATGGCGTGTACAGGTACAGCTGCCCATACAGCTTCAACACGATACGACAGTTCATTAAGAGTAGTGACTGGCGTATTGTGACGAGCCAGTTGCTCGACCACCATTGACCAAACGTTTTCAATTGGTGAGAAATCTGGAGAATGTGCTGGCCAGAGCAGCAGTCGAATACTTTCTGTATCCAGAAAGGCCCGTACAGGACCTGCAACATGCGGTCGTGCATTATCCTGCTGAAATGTAGGGTTTCGCAGGGATCGAATGAAGGGTAGAGCCACGGGTCGTAACACATCTGAAATGCAACGTCCACTGTTCAAAGTGCCGTCAGTGCGAACAAGAGGTGACCGAGAAGTGTAACCAATGGCACCCAGTACCATCACACCGGGGGATACGCCAGTATGGCGACGACGAATACACACTTCAAATGTACGTTCACCGTGATGTCGCCAGACACGGATGCGACCATCATGATGCTGTAAACAGAACCAGAATTCATCCGAAAAAATGACGTTTTGCCATTTGTGCACCCAGGTTCGTCGTTGAGTACACCATCGCAGGCGCTTCTGTCTGTGATGCAGCGTCAAGGGTAACCGCAGCCATGGTCTCCGAGCTGATTGTCCATGCTGCTGCAAACGTCGTCGAATTGTTCGTGCAGATGGTTGTCGTCTTGCAAACGTCCCCATCTGTTGACTCGGGGATTGAGACGTGGCTGCACGATCCATTACAGCCATGCGGATAAGATGCCTGACATCTCGACTGCTAGTGATACGAGTCCGTTGGGATCCAGCACGGCGTTCCGTATTACCCTCCTGAACCCACCGATTCCATATTCTGCTAACAGTCATTGGATCTTGACCAACGCGAGCAGCAATGTCGCGATACGATAAACTGCAATCGCGATAGGCTACAGTCCGACCTTTATCAAAGTCGGAAACGTGATGGTACGCATTTCTCCTCCTTACATGAGGCATCACAACAACGTTTCACCAGGCAACGCTGGTCAACTGCTGTTTGTGTATGAGAAATCGGTTGGAAACTTTCCTCACGTCAGCACGTTGTAGGTATCGCCACAGGCGCCAACCTTGTGTTAATGCTCTGAAAAGCTAATCATTTGCATATCACAGCATCTTCTTCCTGTCAGTTAAATTTCGCATCTGTAGCAAGTCATATCTTCGTGGTGTAGCAATTTTAATGGCCAGTAGTGTATTTAGTAGGTGGCGGTGCGGAACTATATCGAAAACGTAACAGACGTGGCGTTATACTATGCGCTGCAATCTACACACTTCTCGATCGAGCTGTATTGATGCAACGTGAGCTTCAGGAACCCATGGTGGTCCGCACGGAGAAGTTGTTTGGTCTCCACGTAAGTTACCAGACGCAAGTGCAACGAGGCTGCATTCATGTCGTGGGTGGTCGCCGAGAAGGCAGGAGGTAGCCGGTATCAGGAAGCGCCGCCAACAGCTGCCGACGGCCAAATGTCAAGGCGACCCGCGCTACCGGTCGCCGAGGCGGCCACGTAAACTGGCGAGAGAGTCGGCCGTCGCGAATTGGTTCAAGGATGAGGAGCGGCAGCCGGCTGGCTGACTGATGGATGGTAATGTTTCCCGCGGAGCGCTTGTTGACTCAATTAGCGCGCCAGGGCGGCATCCCGGGCCGAGCCCTTCATTTCGCCTCCTTTTTTTTCGGAACGGGAATGTTCGCTGCTGCGGAGGGGAAGTGAAACGTGTCGCGGGCTTTATTTTGGAACTTTCGTCAAGCTCGTAAAGTAGCGCGAGTAGTAGCGGCTAGACGTAGACTCCTTGCTCTTATTTTGGAAACTAAAACTGGTTTCTGAGCCCGATACGGAAGGGTCTCCCATTCCAGAATAAAGAAAAAAGTACCCTCGCACTTAATGTCACATTAAACGTCCCTCGTCTCTCTTCTTGCGCTTCTGTGAAAACGTGACGTGTTGGAGCAGAATATTTTTAGCACAGCCGGTAAAGCACTTCACTGAACGCGAGTCCGCGTGCATTGTCTTGGGTCGTGTAAACTCACTACTTTTGAACCAAAGCTAAATTTCACTTTCACAGTATCATTTGTTTAAATTTGTTTTGTGAGGTTCATGAAATAGATACAATTCAAACGAATTCGAATAACTGTCCTCTAGCGTACTGCAGTGGTACACAGACTGGACAAAAACCTAATTATTCGGTTACAGCGTTGGAGGGCTACTTCCATAGAACGATGGTCAATCAAGCGAAGAGCACACGGAAGGTTGTTCAGTAAGCAAACGTGCTTAAGTGTTTCTGAGGTACAGCTTATTATTATAACAAATTAATGATATTGTTGCATTTTCTGCGAGCTTGTTTTGGTAATAAAAATTTGTAGGAAAAATTCACTATTCTCGCTTAATGTAATCGCCCATGGATAGGAATTTAAAGGCTCTGTAGCGTTGTCTGATCGACTCATACCATTATCTTCAAATAATTTAATTCAGCGTAACTTTTATTACCTCCTCACTGATTGGCTGTCTAACGTTTGCAGCTCTACAGTGGTGTATAGCTAACAGCCTTCCGTCGTTGAATACATCTGTTCTCGTCAGCATCTTTGGCGTAGCCAGTAGTCGGATAAGTAACCTCAGTATGCCAAAAAAGTATCCGGATACTTGACTGAAAATGGCTTAAAGGTTCGTGGCGCCCTCCATCGGTAATGCTGGAATTCAGTATGCTGTTGGCCCACCCTTAGGCTTGATGGTATCTTCCATTCTCGCAGGCATACGTTCAGTCATGTGCTGGAAGGTTTCTTGCGGAATGGCAGACCATTCTTCACGGAATGCAGCACAGGAGAGGTATGGATGTCGGTTAGTGAGGCCTCGCACGAAGTCGGCGCTCCAAAACATTCCAGAAGTGCTCTATAGGATTCAGGTCAGGACTCTGTGCAGGCCAATCCATTACAGAGATGTTATTGTCGTGTAACCACTCCGCCACAGGCCGTGCATTATGAACAGGTGCTGTATCGTGTTGAAAGATGCCATCGCCATCCCCGAATTGCTCTAAAAACAATGGGAATCAAGAAGTGCTTAAAATATCAGTGTAGGCATGTGCTGTGGTAGTGCCACGCAAAACAACAAGGAGTGCAAGCCGCCTCCATGAAAAACACGACCACACCATAATACCACCACCTCCGAATTTTACTGTTGGCACTACACACGCTGGCAGATGACATTCGCCATACCCACACCCTGCCATAGGAATGTCACACTGTGTCCATAAAACGTTTTTCCACTCTTCAATCGTCCGATGCTTACACTCCTTACACAAAGCGAGGCGTCGTGTGGCATTTACCGGCGTCATGTGTGGCTTTGAGCAGCTGCTCGACCATGGAATCCAACTTTTCTCACCTCCCGCCTAACTATCGTAGTACTTGCACTGGATCCTGATGCAATCTGGAATTCCTGTGTGATGGTCTGGATAGATGTCTGCCTATTACACATTACGACCCTCTTCAACTGTCGGCGGTCTCTGTCAGTCAACAGATGATGTCGGCCTGTACTCTTTTGAGCTGTAGGTGTCCCTTCACGTTTCCACTTCACTATCTCATCGGAAACAGTGGACCAAGGATGTTTAGGAGTGTGGAAATCTCGCGCACAGACATATGACACAAGTGACATCTAATCACCTGACCGTTCGAAGCCCCTGTGTTACACGGAACGCCCCATTCTACTCTCTTAAAATGTCTAATGGCTACTTAGGCCGCTGAATGGAGTATCTGGCAGTAGGTGGGTGTCCGGATACTTTTGATCACATAGTGTATGTGAACCAGGTGGCCCGCAATATAGTGGCATTTGCTTCATACGGAGAATATTGTCCACTTGATGCATATCAGCCTTTTTTCGGGCTTTTGCGCTGCAGAGGTATCCAGCCACTACTCACCACCCGCCGTCATAGCTTTACTTACGCTTGTACCTCGAACCAGTCTTCCAAATTTCACAGAAGGTTGTCTGTATATGTTGCGGAGGTAGCGCTCCTGGGAGAAAGGATATTGCCCAGAAATGACATAGCAACAGTCTACGGGTTTGTCTCAAGAATGAATTTTCACTCTGCAACGGAACGAGCGCTGATTCTGAAATTACTGACAGATTAAAACTGTGCGCCAGATCAGTCGTTGTGTATGGTGAGATCACAAGGTATGTCGTCAACAATGAAACTCTTATCCATATAGCCTCTATCGATTAAGAAAGAGGCAGTATTCCAGGCAAACCTACATCCAGAGACGATGTGCTGAAGAAAATGTATGGCCTCTTAATAAGCTTCGTGCCAAAAACAAAAGTTCTCTCTCTCAGTATGCCTTTGATTTACAAAAATCCACAGAGGCTCTCCTTGTTTTCGTAGAGGGAAAGGGTATAACGGGGGAGAAAAATCTAAATCGGATGGGAAGTTTTTCGTATACTACGCTACAGAGCGAAAAATTATTTCAGGAAACAACTGTTGCACTGATAGTTAAGATTTTGAGTCTGTCGTTCAGTAGACCCTCAATAAAGATTGAAAAGCGGTAGATATAATGAAAGACCGAAACGATGGCACTAAGCGTATCCGGGTTGCTTATCTGGTAAGTTACGGGTCTTTACGAACCACCGAGCGCACAGGAAGTGATAAGTAGCCAATGTGGCTTCTTGATTCCCTCGAATAATTATTACAATCGTAGATGACAACGACATTCGCAGACTTCCCACGATTGCTGGTGATCTCTCCAATGGAATACGTATGGTACACTTGACCGTCTACAGTGTATGCCAAAGTGCGGAGTTGGTAACTGTGCAGTGGTGTTTCCAAAGCGAAAATATTTCTTTGTACGGTAGTTTACGACAAATTCTTTTGCAACTGGCAGACTGGACCGTTTATCTATCCCATCGTGTCGGGTCGGCTGGCCTCACGAGCTGCGGACTCGACTAAGGGAGACAGCACGGTCCGCTTGTCTGGAGAGAGCACGCTCACTGGGCACGGAGATGGCGGCGGACAGGGGAACGGCCGGTGCGTTACCGAGGCAGAGACTGGCGGCGTGGCGTGGCGCGGCCCGTCAAGCGGAAGCAGCGGGCCGGAGAAAGCCGAGCCGGCCGCCCCTTACGGGGACATCGCGCTCCGTGGTGGCCGCGCTGCTCAAACAGCTCAGCTAATGTTTATCTACGCCTTTCACTCCGACGATTGCTGGAAAGTAGAGCGAATCGCGACGGCTCCCTTGAAAGGGAACACACGAAAAGCCCCGTAACTTCTGTGTGTCTCAAGCGCTCAGCGCGTCAGAAGGCAATGCGTTATATCTCATGATTATGGTATTTTTCCAGTGGGGATCACCTTCAAAGCTATGTACTCGAGCAGTTAGGATGTGGAAAGCCCCGAGGGGGTTGTAATGTGGTTTAGAATGTGTAAGAATTCCATTGCTAGTTTGGAACCACTGAACGAACACATAAATAACATTCGCACGCATAGAACCAACGGCAAAGAGAGGTCTATAGGTTCTTCAAGAAGCTAGAAATATCCAATATTTTGTTAGTACTGTTGTAAGGCTTATATTTAAATCCCTTCCTCACATGCGACATCCAGGATTCCTTTTTCTATAGTTTTTAGTCCTATAAGTTTTTAGTTCTATTGACATTTTGTTATTACGTTACCATTCCAAGTCATGGCTTCCTTCGAGAATTTCATTCGCTTCCCATAAGTATTACTAACCCTATTTATTTTTACCTCTGCATCTTCACTTCACTTCACAGAAGACGTACCAAAATTTATGAGAGACCATCGAAGGTTAGAAAGTAAATAGTGAACTTGTTGACTCATCCTTGCTTTCACGTCGATTGGTTAAAGGACATCACAGAAAGCTCAAATCGGAATAGTAAGTCATATTATGAACGCTCAATAATAAATAGTCCAGTATACGAGTGTCGCTCCTTCTCTCTCTCTCTCTCTCTCTCTCTATCTCTCTCTCTCTCTCTCTCTCTCTCTCTCTCTCTCTCTCTGTGTGTGTGTGTGTGTGTGTGTGTGTGTGTGTGTGTGTGTGTGTGTGTGTGTAGATAAGCTTAACAGTTATTGCGTTTGACATTACCGTCATGGTGGAAAGTGGGAGCGGACAACATGGGAATGATCGATATAAATTTAAATAGCTTAAAGACCGCGTAGTCAAGTGGTGTCATAATCTAAATGAACTTAAGTGTATTTGTCGAGAGTGATTAATTCCACGTTGGAGAATCTCATGTGAAAATATATATAATTTATTATGAAAAATGCAATTTTATTTGTAACTGCACACCGCATGAAATTAGTGTGCCGTGCAGCTCGGAAGGAACAAAACTGTACTCATATACTCGCCCTGCACTTTAACTCAAGTATGTAAAAATAATAAGCGTCATTCTCTGACATTAAATCTACTTGCTACCGTATAGTATCACGCATCCGTAAATAGCGGAAGCTATAGATCTGTATCTGTATATATCGCATTCGTAAATACCAAGATAGTGACATTACCTAGCCTAGAAACATCACCGTCAGTCAGCCAGGTTACAGACCGTAATCTCCCAGGATGACGCAAATAAAGGAACATGGCCTGTTGCATGCGTAAATGTTGCATCAAAAGCTCATTGCTTTCATTAAAATAGCTCGTATGATAGAAAAGTATATACGACGGTTCGAAAAACTGTCAGATGTTGCATAGCCTGACTTGCAAAAGGCGTCTTCTCTCTTGCCAGACTGGTGGGCTTGCGGCATTTTCCTGTGTACCTTTTGTAAAGATGACTGTTTCATATGCCATACAGGCACATTCTTTTGTTTCATCAACATAGTCTATTGACACTTGGGGATGTTCCCTTGTAAGACCGATAACTGTGGGCTCGCTAGTTCGAGTCTCGCATCGGTCATTATTTATTTTTCTTCTTCAGTTCGAATTCCTGCTTCATTTAAATATAAAATTAATCAAAAGTATGTTGATTAACTTAAATATACAATTTTTTTATGAAAAATGCAATTTTATTTGCAACTGCACACCGCATGAAAATTCCAGTTTTCATTACAGATATAAATTATTATTTTACGGTCTTCTATAAAAGATGGTTAGTATAAATCATTTATTTAAAAAAAGTACAAATTAATTTTTGTGGCAAAAATGAAAAAGACGTAGGTTTGGAAATCAGACACCATTTATTTAGACTGTGGCCTTTGTTTCATACGATTTAACTTTTACTGCAAAATTTCGGAGGAAACCATGCACCATGATCAATTCGCCGAAGATTGGAGAGGGCAACTGCCGATGAAAAATTTAATGAAATTTTATCCAATCATTGATTACGCGTCCTTCTACGATCAAGTTGGCAGTGTTTTGCATACGCTTAATGATATTGTTTACTTGGTGGTGAAAATACACATCACAAAGCTGTAGTGATGGGGTGCGTTTTTCTGGAATTACTTGTGTGGTGCAAGTAGGTAGACGCCTATCGTTTCGAAAAACTTCATTGTACAGCAAGGAATATGTTTGTTCACTCAGAGAGCCGATCCGGTGATTACCAGTCTCGATCGCTACTAAAAGAGCCTGCGGCCTATCGAAAACTGTCCTACTTTTAGTGAATTAGAAGTCCCTCGCACAATTTCAGTTGATTTTTTGGAGAATCCTTGAATATCGCATTGAACTGCCTTGGGTGAATGATATTTTGGTTCTGAACTTCAAGTACCGCACACAAAGTCTTTTCATCAATCCTCCATACAGCCTTCCATATAAAGAAGAATTTAATTTATTCTTCTTTATCTAGAGACCTTTGTAGAAAAGAGAACCACTTGCATGAATATCAAGAGCTCAGATGGAAACCCAGTTCTAAGCAAAATAAGGGAAAGCTGAAAGTGGAAGGAGTATATAGAGTGTCTATACAAGGGCGAGGTTCTTGAACACAATATTATGGAAATGGAAGAGGATATAGATGAAGATGAAATGGGAGATAAGATATTGCGTGAAGACTTTAACAGAGCACTGAAAGACCTAGGTCGAAACAAGGCCCCGGGAGTAGACAACATTCCATTAGAACTACTGATAGCCTTGGGAGAACCAGCCCTGACAAAGCTCTACCATCTGGTGAGCAAGATGTATAAGACAGGCGAAATACCCTCAGACTTCAAGAATAATATAATAATTCCAATCCCAAAGAAAGCAGGTGTTGACAGATGTGAAAATTTTTACAGATGTGAAAATTACCGAACTATCAGTTTAATAAGCCACAGCTGCAAAATACCCACACGAATTCTTTACAGACGAATGGAAAAACTGGCAGAAGCGAACCTCGGGGAAATTCAATTTGGATTCCGTAGAAATGTTGGAACACGTGAGGCAATACTGACCCTACGACATCTTAGAAAATAGGTTTAAGGAAAAGCAAACCTACGTTTCTAGCATTTGTGGACTTAGAGAAAGCTTTTGACAATGTTAAATCGAATACTCTCTTTCGAATTCTGAAGGTGCCAGGGGTAAAATACAGGGAGCGAAAGGCTATTTACAATTTGTACATAAACCAGACGGCAGTTATAAGAGTCTAGGGGACTGATGACCTCAGATGTTAAGTCCTATAGTGCTTAGAGCCATTTGAAACATTTTTATCTACTTCCTGGTTATCCTGATTTACAGTCTCTAAAGCAGGGGTTCCCAACGTTTAGCTTATGTGGACAGCACTGGAAGAAGACTAGTATTTTTGGGCCGCACGTAATATATGTAACACTACTAATAAACGCTGAGTGAAAGGAGAGAGAGAATTGTAACGTGTGGCAGGTATTTTAAGATCGAAAATATTCGATTTATCGTAATTTTATATAAGAATAATTTTATGGATATTTTTTTCTTTTTGCCGGTCTTGTGATAGTTGCTCACTTGGGTGGCATGCGGCCTGCTGGTTGGACATCCCTCCTCTAAAGGATACAAAGTAGCTGCAATATCACTTTGACAGCTGCTTCCTTGCTATGTTTACCAGGTGTTTACGTAGCTAAGAAACATTCTGAATGTAACGGAGAAAGTTTATATTGTTTCACTGGTTCAAATGGCTCTGAGCACTATGGGACTCTCTCTGTCTGTGTGTGTGTGTGTGTGTGTGTGTGTGTGTGTGTGTGTGTGTTTTATTTGTTGCAATACGTCACTTGGGATAGGTAACGCCAGCACAGATGCTCCGTAACTGATATTTGGAATGCCCTGCTGTCTGTCTCAACGTGCAACAGCGGCCGCAGGCGTTAATTCGGCTGCTGAATGTGGGCCAGGGCGGCGCGTTTCGCAAGGTGAGTCCACGCTTCGGGGCGAACAAATGATTAGATCTCTGTCGCGCCGCAGGAACCGGCGTAGAGCAACGTGTTGTACTGTCTGCCGGACGCTATACGGCTACACGTCTACCGGCAGCCATCCAGCAGTTAGCGCGCCTTGCAACAGGAGGCGACGGCGGCGGCCACCCAATTACTCAACACTTTAGCACTGCCCACGATGTGCTATATTCTGCGGAAACCTAACTGTGTTACGAAAAATTTCAAAGATTTTCGAACTACCCCAGTGATTTCTTCTCGCACAGCGCATTTGTCCAACACTGTTGCAATGTCTGCGCACTCGGTGTTTCGTAGATTTACCATTGTGGTTCACTTTCAACTTTATTTAAAATAGCAATGTCCACGGTAAACGTTTTGTTCGATTAATTTGGCTTGTATAGCTTACAACATTTTTTTTCAATGTCAGTTTAGGCAAAGTAATCAGTGTCATCCCGTTGGACAAACGTCGTATCTAATTACGAAATATTTTAATTGAATTTATTAAAGAACTAAGATTTTGCTGTGAGTTCCTGATAGTGGCATGTTTCTAATCTCGCGTCCATTTACTCCACCGCAGAATTACCGTTCATGCCGTAACGACATTTGAATGGAGTAAGAGAATGGTCTTATGCGCAAAAGAAAGAAGTACGCAGCTGAAAAATAATTGTGAGAAACCACAAATGAGCGCGAAGAATAGGTGCTAAAGTTCACACGACTCACGTTTATACAAAAAATTGACGTGGCGGCGTGACGTCGACGAGACTGATTACTTCTCATTAGCTGTATGGCAGCGCTGATTCCGAAGAACGCTAGAACTGTGAATAATTATGATAGCGTCATTACTTTGAGCATTCATGTTTTCAAATTGCACATTTATTAACTTTATAAAGAATCAACATGACATTAATTATATAATAATTTAGCATTCCATATCTCTCTCTCTCTCTCTCTCTCTCTCTCTCTCTCTCTCTCTCTCTCACTGTAGTTGATGATCAATTAATAAATGTTAAAATACTCAACTGCAAACCTACGATACGACACCCGAGAAGCTAATAATAACCAGCGTCAAAATGCTCCCGAAGCAATAGTGTTTTCACTCATCCATCGACTAGTTTTACAAAAATATAGCCCCTGTCGTGGTTTTGCTGTTTAATAGCAAACAACGTAACTCATCTAAATGGATGTTTCTGCATTTACAGTCTCAATTTGACATGGATGAGGACGGTAGTGGGCCGCCGCCAACTGAATGGCAAACCGAAATAATTCGTTAAACAATGCATTTTCACATTAAATATCCAATGAAATGATACCTTATTGAGGATTTTATGCTAAATTCTACGGCTGCTATAAATTAGGCAGATATCACAAACAGAGAACGATCTAAGGAAAACTTAATGCGAATGACACGAAAGGTGAACCGCACAGAGGTATCACGTAAAACTAGCGGACTGCAAAGTCATATTTCCCTTATCTATGTAGTAATCACATGCACGTAGAGCAAGCATGGAGAAAGAAATGATGGAGGAGTCGGGTTGGGGCACTTTGTGTTGTAATGAAGACGAGAGTCCAAAGACCATAAATTTGGTCAGACGACATAGACATTCGTGGGATGGACTGCGACGAAGGTCCACAGGAAGAATAGCCAGGTGAGTTAAGTGATAGGCCCCGTGCTGTCTGAGGTAGTCGGACAGTCAGAAGGCTTAGGCATGGACGGCCTAGGAATATGGAACACGGCGTTGATTGACATAAACTATTATTCATTCACAGACAACTACGGTCTGCTTTAGCTTCAGCTGCAGGTGATGTCATGTCACAGGCAAAATGAAAGTGGTGTGCACGTATGGTCACCGGCCACGTGTGGAATGATCGTCACATGATGGAACGTTGCAATGACAGGAGGCACATCAAGTCATCAACATGTATACTCAAGAAACTGCCTGGCAGATTAAAACTGTGTGCCGGACAGAGACTCGAACTCGGGACCTTTGCCTTTCGCGGACAAGTGCTCTACCAACTGAGCTACCCAAGCACGACTCACGACCCATTCTCACAGATTTAATTCCGCCAGTACCTTGTCTCCTACCTTCCAGACTCGGCAGAAGCTCTCCTTCATACCTTGCAGAATTAGCACTCCTGGAAGAAAGGATATTGCGGAGACATGGCTAAACCACAGCCTGGGGGATGTTTCCAGAATGAAATTTTCACTCAGCAGCGAAGTGTGCACTGATATGAAACTTCGTGGCACATCATAACTGTGTGCCGGACCGAGACGAGGTACTGGCGGAATTAAAGCTGTGAGGACGGGTCGTGAGTCGTGCTTGGGTAGCTCAGTTGGTAGAGCACTTGTCCGCGAAAGGCAAAGGTCCCGAGTTCGAATCTCGGTCCGACACACGGACCAGGAAGTTTCATATCGAAGCACACTCCGCTGCAGAGTGAAAATTTCATTGTGTAAAGCGGTAGCGGAATTAATATGACACAGGATGGGGACAAAAAACGCGTTATCCATCAAACAGCTGTATGAGGGATGCATTTCGGACGAAGCAGTATTTGTGTGTTGAGTGGCATGTCTGAAGGGGAAACGTGAGCTCGTGTGCCTTCCCACGTACTCCGCAGCTCTTCTGTCATGTATGTCGTTAGGTCATTGCTGAGATAGATTGCACCCAAAAACGAATAAGTTCCACGGCAAACATTCCACTTAATGGAAGACATGAGTTGAAATGGTTGCAGGAAGTGTGCGTAACTTAGCAAGAAAATTATTGCGCGCTTCATGTGGGATCTTTAGGCGCCATTATCAATACCTTCGAACAACACGGGGATATCCACTATACGTATTTACGTTACCAGTGATGTAGCCAAGAAGGTTGGTTATAGCAAAATGACACATCAGATATGAACAGTGCTAACGTCTTTGAGGGAAACAGTATTTTCATGTTTCATGGCATTCAGCGCAAATTTTAATTTTTATTATTAACCTCGTTACCTTGGTGTATGGAAATCAGCGTAGCGCAGGCAGTGGCAAATGATTGAGTCGCTTTGTTAAAGTTGTTCACTGCGTCACTGTGTAGAATGGGCGTTTGTTACATCAAGTGGCTAAATAATAATAACTGAAACCTGTTATTGCCGCAAGTGAAATCATCTTGCGTTAGTGTAATAAAATACGAGGGCAAGCTGAAAAGTAATGCCTCCTAATTATATACGTGAAAACCCTTCAAGCTCTTCAAATAAAACAAACGTTATTAACATTCTAAATCTTTCTTCTTCGTAGCTCCATATTTATTTATGAGGTGAAAACATTTCTCCCAACAAAACACCAGTTTGTTGATGTCGTCACTGTAGAATGTTTGACATTTTTGACAGAACCACAATATCACGTCTGCTTCGAGCGCTTCATCACTACCAAAGTGAAGGTCTCGAAAGTGTTCTTTAAGTTCTAGAAACGGATGAGAATCGGATGGGGCCAAGTCGGGACTGTATGGAGTATGATCGATGACATTCAGCGCAAGGCGTCAGATTGTTGCAGATGTCGCAGTGTTCGTGTGTGGCCTGGCACTGTCACGCTAAGGAGAGGGCGCCCCATTTGTGCATCAAGTCTTCTATTTCGAAACTCAGTTACAGCATACTGTTCGTCACACAACGACATAGTTACGTTACACATCATAATGTTACGCGCTACAATTCTCAGTAATATAGCGGAGGAGCGCTGGAAATATATAGTAATCAAGAATAAAGATGTAGAATGCTAACGTCTGTTCCATTTAAAATCTATTTTTACGCAAAAAATTCGGAGGCACTACTTTTCAGCACGCCCTCGTGTATATGTCTGGGACATTACTGATTTCTGTTACCAGAACGCGATTACTTCGCAGTGAAAGTCATTACTCTCTTACACGTAATGAAATTTCTATTACTTTCAACAGTTTCATTAGCCGATTTTTATTTGTGCGTACTAGGGAATAGGGTGCCGTTAACCGAAAATTATTATTTACGAAGGTTGGAATTTATTAGTGGCAACTGTTTATTTATAACTTATACAAAAGTTAAAAGTATTACTGTCTTTCAGACTAGTCACCAGCATTCTGTGTAACTTGTTGCCAGCAATGTGGGAGCCTTTCTATATCCTTAGCAGCACCAGCCATGTTGGTAGGTAGAGTGGAGCGTTCTTCTGCCCGACGAATCTCTGTAACAGTTCTGAAGCGAAGCCATGAACTGCTTCCTTCAGTTTAGGAATCAATTTGAAGTCACAAGGGCCTTAGTCCGGTCCGAGTGATAGAGAGAAGAGGGTTATAGCACTTCCCAGACCTATCGATCGAAGAAATCACACTCGCCCCAAGCACTGTCCTGCAAAATGATGGGGGGAACGTAAAGAAAGTATCGACGCTTTTTTCTGTAACTTGTTGATTTTTGGAACATTGCGTGCTACCAGCTTACAGAAAGAAGCAGCGACACTTTCTTCAGGACCCGCCCATTTTGCAGGACAACGCTAGGTGCGCCTATGGCGCAAATAGTGAGTGCCTGGCTCGATCCATGCTGTACCACCCACCAAATCACCACATATCTGCACTCAGCCCCTTTTAACTTCATCTTGATTCCTGAACTGAAGGACGTAGCTCGTAGTATTCGTTTCAGAATAATTAAGGAGATTCATCGGCCATTAGATCGCTCTGCTCCAACTATCAAAACAACTGGCGGTGCTAATGGTATTCGACGAGTTCCACAATCCTGGCAACGAGTTATACTGAGTGCTGGTGACTACTATGAAGGACAGTAAAACTTTGAAACTTGTATCTGTTCCAACCCTATAAACCGCGCTTCTCACATTATGTAATGGTTCCTAAAGCTGCTCTCTGTAGGCGTAAAATGGCAGTGACATAATTCAATGTTATTCAGCAACGTATCTTTTTGTGGTTGAGAAGATATTAATTGAATGAATATGAAACAGCGAACAGCACTGTGTTTCCGACTCGCCAAATAACTTTCGTATTCTATGACGTATACTCTGATGAGCCAAAACATTACGACCATTGCCCACCGCGAGGTTGAATGCCTCCTGGTGGTGTTGCGGGCGGTGTTGCAGTAAGGACAGGATGTAAACAAAAGAGACGAATGGGCAGTCATTATAGTGAAGATAGCGTCCGCAAATGCGGAAATCCACTGTTATAAGCGGTTTTCACAAAGAGTAGTGGCTCTGCGGCTGGAGACGAGAATCTGGGAAACGGCGAAGCTGGTTGGCTTTTTGCTTACTACTGTCTTGAGCTCCTATGGAAAGTGGTTGAAGGCTGGATGTCCATGTCTCATCACAAAACGTAGAAGTCGGAGGATCCCCGACTGTGTAATCCAGGATAGGCAGCAATCTCTGGCAGATCTGACGTCAGAGTACAATACTGGTGCAGACACAAGTGTTTCGGTGCACACCGTTCAAATGTCATTGTTGATCATGGAGCTCCTCATCACACCATCCCTGAGAGTTCCTGTGTTGACCCAACGACATCGTCAGTTACTGTTGCAGTAGGCACAGCGTCACTGCATTTTCACCACGAATCAATAGAAACGTGTCACCTGTCGAATGAATGGCATTTCTTGTTACACCAGACCGATGACTGTGTCCTCATACACCGTCATACAAACGAAAGGGTGCTTGAAACGTGCACCGCGCCACAGATTCAGGCCGGTAAGAGCAGAATTATGCTATGGGGGACTCTACGCAACACGAGGGCAAAATCGTGCTGCATTGTTTGAGGATCATGATAGTGAACTCACATTGATGTCTTGGTCATCAAATGTGCCTGATTTGTACCCTTTGGAACACATATATGGAGCCAGCTGTGTATCGTAAACCACAATCCCGTAATTTGCGAGAATTTAGTGACCTGTGAGGAGACATCTGGCGCCGCATACTTCTGGAAACCTACCGAGGACTTACAAATCCACGCCATGCAGAATCACTCCTGTACTGTATTTGAAAAATGGACAAATACGCTATTAAACAAGTGGTCGTAATGTTTTGGCTCATCGTTGTATCAGCCCTACCTGTGCTGGGAAAACCTTGCAAGAAATTACCGGTGGCTGAATGTTATTATCTTAAAAATATTGAGGTTAAGTAGATCAGATTGCATAGGAAGATAATATAAACTGTCCAGCATGTACCTGTGTCGCATATTTCGTAATCCACTGGTTGTTCAGGTGAAAGTCGTACAAGATCGGCTCGCGCAGGATGCTATAATGACTCAGATACTGAGCCGCTTGCAGTCCAACTGCTGCTACGATCGCGTACCCCAGTAGGCTGCTGCGTTGCTAACGCTTACCGACGGCATTCCAGTGCGCGCGCACGCATAAAGAAAAGCGCTTTAGCAGCTCTTACCTTCTCAGCAGCCTCATACCTTAATGCCATCTGGAGAAACACGGAAAGACCGATTTTCCCGTCCAACATCCGGCTATTAAGGTATCTTCTTGATTTTAAGCTGCTGTAAATATTTCAAAAATAGAACGTTCATCAACAAGAAAGAATTCTATTATTATTTGTGTCCAAAATAAGGAGTGCATTGTAACTTACTTAGCACGTTTGCTCTCCTTTCTTACTCTTGTTGTCTCTTATCCCGTGCTTTCCTTCTGTGTTCTTCATTCACTCCTAAGTTTTGTGTGGTGAATATCTTAGCTAACATATAATTCTGATTCAGCGCTCTAAATTTGGTTCAGTGTATAATAATTACTTCATAAATAGGCTCCGTCTATCTTCATTAATTTCTACTTGCCGTTTGGAGCTATTTTTTAACTGTGAGGCAAGCTTCTAGAGACTACCTTGTTTCAGTTTCAATCCTTTACTTGATCTGATAATTTCCTTATCTTGCTTTTATACTTACACTGAAATGACAAATGTCGTGAGATACCTCCTAATATCGTGTCAGACCACCTTTTGCCCTTCGTAATGCAACAACTCTACGTGGCGTGTACACAAATCGTAGGAAGTCCCCTACAGAACTATTGGGCCACGCTGTCCTCTCCAGCCGTCCGTAACTGCGAGAGTGTTCCCGGTGCAGGATTTTGTGCACGAACTGACCTCTCGATTATGTGCCATAAATGTTCGGTCGGTGGCCATATCATTCGCTCGAATTGTCCAGAATGTACTTCAAACCAAAGGCCAATAATTGTAGCCCGGTGACACGGCACATTGTCATCCATAAAATTTCCATCGTAGTTTGCGAACCTGACGTCTATAAACGGCTGCGATTGGTCTCAGTTGGTTCAGTTCGACCAGAGGACCCAGTCCATTCCAAACACTCGCAGCCCGCCTCGTTATGGAGCCACCCACAGCTTGCACAGTGCCTTGTTGACAACTTTGGTCATTGCTTCGTGGGGTCGCGTCACACTCGAAGCCTACCATCTGCGCGTACCAAATGAAATCGGGACACATCTTATGAGGCCGCGGTTTTTCAGCCTCTAAGGTGCAACCAATATGGTCACGAGCACAGAAGAGGCGCTGCAGGTGATATGCTGTCACCAAAGGCACTCGTGTCGATCGTCTGCTGCATTAGTCCATTAACGCCCAATTTAGCCGCACTTTCCTGAAGGATACGTTCATCGTACTACCGACATTGATTTCGTCGGTGATTTCACGCATTGTTGCTTGTCTGTTAGTACTGAAAACTCTATGCAAACGTCGCAGTTCTCGATCGTAAAGCGAAGGCCGTTTGATATTCTCGGCACACTCTTGATACTACAAAATTGTTAAGGCTTTCGTGGCCACTTGTTGACAAACTGCCTATTGGCCGGCAGTATCGCGTACACAAGGTGTAGAGGGCTCATCTAATGATTTTTCTGACGTTTCGCCAGAACGAGTGGCTGGCATTGTCAAAGCTTCACCCTCCATTGCCGGTGGTGAACTGGAGCCGAGCTCGCGGGCGCAGACTATATGTACCGCGGAGAAGCCCTCGGACGTTGGCGCGCCAGGTACATACAGTCTGCGCCCGCGAGCTGGGCTCCAGTTCACCACCGGCAATGGAGGGTGAAGCTTTGACAATGCCAGCCACTCGTGCTGGCGAAACGTCAGAAAAATCATTAGATGAGCGTCGGCCGAAGAATCCGAGACAGAAGCCAATAGGCACTCTTGATACTCTCTGAATATAATTCCCGAACGATTTACTGAATGTATTATCCCATGCTCCTCGTTCAACCACCATTCCGCGTCCAAAGACTGTTAATTCCCGTCGTGCGGCCGCAAACACGTCAGAAATCTTTTCAATGAATCAACTGAATACAAATTACAGCTCCGCCAAAGCACTTCCCCTCTACACCTTGTGTACGCGATACTACCGCCATTGGTATAATTGCATTTTGCTGTCGCATGACTTTTGTCACAGTGTAATTTTGATCTACCCACGTCTTAGTATTATACCCAACCACTGCTTCCTTTCTCTAATTGTTTTTATAATATCTGTCTCTTTTCTTTCGTCTGCGATACAGAAGTTTTCGTCACATTTTCTCGAGGTGAGTTTGCACGCTTATTTTAGTTCTGCAATGCTTTCGTTTGTTGCTGTTTGGTAATTTATGTTTCAGCTAATACAGAAAATGAGGAGAAAAATCATCCCAGAAACGAATGTATGAGACAGTAAAGTTAGAATAAGAAAGGTGAAATGATGCGATGGAAAAGCAGTTTGTTTGGTAAGGAGATTCACAGAATTAATTGCAAATGTTAAGCTATACCAGAAAAATGTTGCTTACAAAGCAACACCAAATCTTGAAGCGCCGTTTGGTGGCGCTTCATGATTTAGCATTCCGTTTTACACAACATTTTTTTGGTGTCTTGGAACAGTTTCTTCCGAATACGAGTTCGGTATTCGACATGCGCAGCACGTTTTTCTGTGATTAATAGTATCTTGTTTAATCTATTAAAAGAGGCAGTATCCAACGAAAGTACTGCGCTGTAGTGACGTTAGGACGACCTCGTATGGTTATCGGATTACAACGAAACGATGAGTGAAAACCCAAAGAAGCATTGGTAAGAGAGCAAGACTGGGGGTTAAGGATCACGTATGTGTCATAATGGTGAGAGTGAAAAGGTAGCGACGTTGAAACGTACGTCAGGAAGCCAGGAACACCTGGACCAATTTCAAACAAATTTATTAAATACATGACTTAATATATGAAAAAAAGGAGTGTGGATGATAAAGGTTGGCTTAAAAATGTTCGAAATTGACACGTTGGTATTTAATTCCTATACTGATTGAATACTTATAAAGCGTGAAGTGCTGTTTGTTTGTCATTTCTGTTGTTCAGTGTATCAGCCATGTCGCAAGAACGAACACTGCAGAGAGCGAATAATTTAGTCAACATTTTTCGGAACTCAGTCAAGCTACACACCTCGATATCATTATACAAATTTAATATCCTCTCTGGAGTCTTAGGGAGTAAAAGAGCAGAGATTCAAACATACCTCATATATTCGCGCAGCATACGCCACAAATACGTGTGTTCAACATCTCCTAAGCTCCTGACCGGTTTCAACCAAACTTGGTACACCTATCACTTACTGTGTGGAAAGAAATAGTATGGTAGTAAAAACTACCACCCTCTCTTCTGGGTACAGGTGGAGGAGATAATGGGGACAGGAGGAGATGGATAAAGAGGGGGAGGAGATGCACCAAGAGAGAAGATGAATGGAGGGGAAGAGGAGATGGAGAGGGGATTGACAAAGAGATGGTCAGAGAGAGACGGGCGAGGAGATGGACAGGGAGAGGAGAAGATGATCAAATGGAAGGAGGAGATGGTTGGGTGAGAGGAGGAGATCGACAGAGTGAGAGTGGGGGTGAGGAGAAGATGGATAGGGAGATACGGGTGCAGTGGTGGACAGGAAGAGGAGAAGATGAACAAAGGGGAAGAGCAGCAGGAAAAGGGGGGAGGAGAGGAGGAGATGGACATGTTGAGAGGGGTGAGGAGGAGTTGGACAGAGAGAATGGGGTGAGGAGGATATAGAGGGGGAGGAGGAGATAAGCAGAAAGAGGACAGACGGGGGTGGGGGTGAGAGGACAGAAGACAGGACTAGACTGGGAGAGAGGGAGGAGCAGTTGGGCAGAGAGAGGTGGGAGGAGGAGGAGATGGGCAGAGAGAGGTGGGCGGAGGAGATGAACTGAAAGAATACGAGATGTGCTAATAAATAAATACGCGTGCAGTGCTGGGTTTCTCAGCTGGTACAAAAAGAAAAGATATTTTATTCCAAATATTGACAGGCATTTCGGGAAATTTCTGCTATTTAGAATCAATAATAACTTGCCAGAAATGTCAATCGCAGACTATACTCCGTTAGAGATTATACAAATGTCATGCCTGCATACCATGAGGCTATTTACTTTCGAAACAGAAACCGATGGATCTAAGGACTGCATTTCCTTGTAATGTATGTAAACTCTATACCCATCCAGAGTAATGTATGTCACCTTATTTTTCTGGCCCTACTACAGCAGTTCAATGGACAGTGCCAAAGAATTCCATGTGTGAAACTTCAGTGTGTGGAGAATGGTCCGGCTCTTCAAGCTGTTGGCGTTTTAAAAGAAAGCGTATAAAATACGTTTCCTCGCTACACGGACGGCCCGCGGCTGCTTCCTTTCCCATCGCATTAGTAATGCAGCGGCGGTATTTATACGAGCCGCTGACCGCGGCCTTCCTGAGCCGCCCTCTGGGCTGGGGTGTGCTGGCGCGCGCCTTTGTTCTGTCCATCGCGGGACCAGCGCAGCGCAGCGCCTCGCCTGCTACAGCTTCAGCTAAATGAATTACGTTCCGGCGGCCGGCGGTGGCCGTTCCGCCGCCTGACTCCGCGCCAGTTAATACTTCTTCCCTCCACACGGCCTGCCCACATTGTGAGGCCACCTCAACTCGCACCACTACTTCGCGGCGCTTCCGCCGTCAATGTTTAAGGCTACGACAGTTCTATCAGATACTGTTTTGTAATGGCAAACTGTAGTGTAATACACGTGGTGCCTCACAGTGAATGGTGAAAACTGATAAGGAGAGAGTATAAGATAACAGAAGAAAAAGCGTTCCAGTAAGCATGGATCCGAAATGAGTCGTTTGTGACATAGTTCCGAATGTATGCTTACGAGTGACCAAATGACTTAAGTGCGAAACATTGTCCTGTTAAAGACAGATTTATTTTGCGAAATACTGGAGGCCAAGTCCGTCGTGACACTATAAGAATTTCAACGCGAATCAAACGCCAGAACGAGACCACGAATACAACACGGACGAAACCGGCGTCTCTCTCTCTCTCTCTCTCTCTCTCTCTCTCTCTGTGTGTGTGTGTGTGTGTGTGTGTGTGTGTGTGTGTGTGTGTGTGTAAGAAAAGTGCCAGCACTGAGTGGCTGTACTTCGTGAATGAAACTGTAAATTGGTATTGTTCTCTTTGCTTACTCGTAAGGTGGACTGGGGACTCTGGGTCCATCAGCCGTTTTGTGGTCATGGTTTCTGGACGTTTTTGTTGGTTATTGAGAAGCTTCGACGATTGCCCGTCGCACCAAATCCTGTACCAACGTTGTGGGGCCGACAAGTCCAGATGGCAGGTGGTCGTCAGCGGTGTCCAGGTGCTTACGTTTTGCCTTCCTGATGGGGTCCTAGACGGGGTCGACGTCAAGTTCTTGACAGTGTTCCGTCGTTCGGGTCCACCAATGTCCAGACAACGTAATTTTGCAGCACCTGTTTGTTTAATATTTGTATTGTTTGTGATGCCCCAGGAGGTGCAGCCATATAACTTGGAGGGTAAGCCCATTGCTCGGTATAATGTTTTGTGCTAACAGACATATGATAGCTGGCAGGGGAGGGTGGCGTACCTGATAACCAGACGGAATACTACACTGACTTGCTATCGCTGTACGAGCCGCTTTATCCCGTCTCGGGCTCACGCCACGCCACGTGCCGTGTCTCCATCCAGTGGCTGTGTGCTAAGCTCGTTGCCAGCCAGGAGAGTATGGCGCCGCCGGGTGTGGAGGGAAGTAGACAGGCTCGCTCTCTTGAGTCTATATGGGAATCATCGGATACAGCGCAAGCACTAGACGATCGTCTCATTGGGTCACAGATTCTGTAAAGAAAGCTTGAAGAACCTGCCTAGGTCGTCCAGGATTGGTTGCGCAGCGTTGGGGGGGATGTGCTACTTGGATGAAGGCACACCGGCACATTTCGCTCTTGATATAAGACATCTAACACGCCAATATGGTCGAAAATAGATAGGTCTAGGAGGACGTCTATGTTAGCCTGCAAAATTACCTCACCTCAGTATCTGCAGTCATCAGAAGTGAGTATGTGAGTATACAGCACCCCCCCCCCCCCCCATCGATAAATCTCTAGAATCGGTGTAGCGAATTGCACAAGTGAGTCAATATTTACGATGTGATCCTGAAGGGGGGGGGATATTTGGTAACTCCCTGCAGAGAAGACTTCAGTACTGCATTCAAATGAGAATGCATTCAAATGGGAAGACTACACGTGGAACACACTCCTTTAACCCAGTACGAGTGTAAATAGAAGACATGCGCGGAAAACGGGCAAATCCTCAAATGTAAAAACTTAGAGTAAGTGTTTCCATCCGTTGCTGGATACGGGAACCATCAAAATTGGCATTAGGCTCACCCCTAAATGATATCTGTTACCAAAATTGACATTAGGTTCACACCTAAATGATATTTAGGGGTGAGACCAATCTCAATTTCGGTAGTTACTGTACCCAGCAACAGATGGCAACACTTACTTCTAAGTTTTTACATTGAGGGCTAGCCCGCTTTTCCGCGCGTGTCTTCAATTGTAACACGTTACTTGCTGATGTAGTACTGTATTTCATGCTAAGGTAATCAATGGGCAAAATTTTAGCCCAGTTACATAGGGACTTAACCGATAAATGTATATTTCAAATACAATAAAAAAAAGAAATGCGCACAATGAAGGAACTATCCCAATGGTGGATGTGTGATATAAAATCAAACAAACGAATACAATTTCAGAAAAAGTGGGTGAGTTATTCAAGATAAAGAACTTCATTAATGGAGCAGTTCAGTAACGCGTCGGTCCACCTACGGTCCTTAGGTAAACAGCTATTCGCCTTGGCGTTGATTGATAGAGTTGTTGGGTGTCATCCTGAGGGATATCGTGCCAAATTCTGTCCAATTGGCGCCTTAGATCGCCAAAATCCCGATCTGGTTGGAAGGCTTTGCCCATAATGTTCCCAACGTTTTCAGTTGGGGAGAGATTCGGCGAACTTACTGGCGAAGGTAGTATTTGGCAAACACAAAGACAAGCAGTAGACATTCTCGCCCCGAGCGAACGACTCTGTCCTTCTGAATAGCTTGCTATGAAGGGCAACGAATGGGGCGCAGAATATCGTCGACGTACCGGCGTGCCGTAAGGGTGCCGCAGACGACAACCAGAGTGGCCTGGTGACGGCCAGGACAGCAGTGGGGTACCACTCTGACTGTCTCCCATTATGTGGCACGACAACTTTGCCACTCCTTTACATAACAGGCCCCTCTGGTTGTCATCCGTGGATCCCCTTCAGCACAGCGGTACGTCGACAGTATTCTACGCCTCGTTTTGTTGTCCTTCATGTCAGTCCATCCTGCGCTTACATTTCAGTAAGATAATGGTCACCTGCACGCGGCGAGAGTTACTGCTGCTTGCTGCTTGTCTCGAGCTTGGCAAACCCTACCTTAGCCAGAAACGAGCCCCAATCACTCCTCAGTTAAGAAAGTTAGGAGTTTATGGGCAGGGCCCTCCAACCATCTCGGGATTTTTGATGATGTAATGCGATAATTGGACAGAATTTGGCACGACATCCCTCAGGAAGACATCCAACAACTCCGTCAATCAGTGCCAAGTCGAATAACTGCATAAGGCTCAGAGGTGGACCAAGCATTATTGAACTGCTCCAACTGTAAAGTTCTTTTCTCTTGATTAAATTATCCAATTTTTCTGAAATTCTAATCATTTGTTTGACTGTAAACGTAGATCACATCCGCCGATTTCCGTCCATTTTTTTCTATTTTTTGTTTTCTTTTTTTTGCGATAGCTTGGACAAGTTAGTTGCGACTTGTAACCACGTATTTGCAATTGCGAACCGTTGTTTACTGGAACATTTGTGCTTCTAGTATCGTATACTTTCAAGCGTGCCAGATTTCCCTATTGATCTGAATACACCCTATATCATGAGGCGCAGACGTATAAAATCATGCAAATGACGAGTTTCAGGAAAACGTTGATGATTATTGAATTGAACTGCTAACCCAATTTGCAGTTATCACGTGCGGCTGCATGGAAAACGGCCTTTTTCTGGAGCCTTGTGCTAACATATTATGCAGAAATATCCTACCATGTTCAGGTGAGACATTCATTTTACTTATAGACGACACCGTTTCTCTCCTTCAGAGGTTTTATGAGTCACAAGGAATAAAAATAGAAATAAACACTTTCCGCTACAGTGCCAAAAACAGTTTTCGTTTTATAAAAGAATATATTGATTTCAATGTGTTTGTTTGCAAAGTCGAAAAGTAAAGGAACAGAGCCGGCCGGAGTGGCCGTGCGGTTCTAGGCGCTACAGTCTGGAGCCGAGCGACTGCTACGGTCGCAGGTTCGAATCCTGCCTCGGGGATGGATGTGTGTGATGTCCTTAGGTTAGTTAGGTTTAATTAGTTCTAAGTTCTAGGCGACTGATGACCTCAGAAGTTAAGTCGCATAGTGCTCAGAGCCATTTGAAACATTTTTTAAAGGAACAGAGATGTGTTGTTACACAAACAGTTGGGAATAAGTCAAAAATCTTGTTACGATAGTTAAGCTTATTCATCAGCAGAGCGGCATGTAAAGCTAGAAATCCTAGGTGCGATGGGATTTTTTTTTTTTTTTTTTACTATAGTGGGTGCGGAGATATTCAAATCACTCAATACTTGTAGTGCAACCACCAATGGCACAACCAATAGTAGCAAGACATATCATAAACTCAAGAACAGGGCTTCAGGTCATTCACATGTGGTGCAATGTTTCGAGGACTGGATTAGTTGTGCAAATATTCTGCGACATGATGAAAATGTATTAATTTAAGGTGTCCAGCAAGTTTCACTTTTGAAGCGGTGGGCAATTTATATATATATATGAACGCTACGAAAATAACCATGAAGCTTATGATGTAAGTAGTTTCCGAAAACCGGTTCTTTGCTGTTAGACTCTAGGCTTCATGGTAAATGTAAAACTTTAAAGCACAGGTTTTGTTTTCTGCTCCAGATTACACTTTATTTGCAACAAGGAGTTTCAAGAAATACTTCATTTGAGGTTTAGTTACATACAGTTCAGAAATTTGGACAATTAAGAAGAACGAGGAGAGACACATTTTAGAAAAGCTTTGAAATTTAGCTGTGGTAAGAATGGAGAAAATTAAATTGCTTGACACAGTAAGGAATTATGATGTTTTGAAAGAGGAAAAGAAAAAAGAACTCTGCTGAAGTGTGCTAGAAATTGGGTTGGGGACGGTGGTAGGAATATTTGTCCACTGGAAATTATCATCAAGAAAAAAGAAGCAGAGTTAGGAGAAGGTAGGTAGATCTGGGGCAGAAAATATCTCATTATGGAAACAGCAGGGAATTGACCATCATGGAGGACAAAGTTCAGACGAAATCTGTCTTTTTGTCGCATTTACACATAGAATGATGACAGGCTGAAATTAACTTTCATGGAAAGTTACAACATTGTGCCGGATCTTGTCTCGAACCAGCTACTTGCATGAGTTGCATGCTAAACCATCAGAGAGAGAGAGCGCCCCTGCTTGCTTTGAAAGGTGCGGATACGAAATGGTGGCAAATTGAAACTTCGAACATTTCCTTGAGGAATTGGTAGCACTCTGTCCGCAAAAGGGGTAGGTGTCCGGATTCGAATTGTAGCCCTGCAAATCAGCTTCAGCAAGTAACAAACGTTCTCTGAATTGTACAATATTGATCAAGGAGGACAAATACCTCCATTCACACGAGAGAGAACGTAACAGACAATTGGGATCTAGCACGTTGTGCACTGCAATATCTAAGAAAACTAGTTATCGAGTGTAGTAAGCGTGTACAGTAGAGTGGAATCGGTGCAATAAAGCCTTGAATGCGCTGTTTAGCGTCAAACAGATGCATACGTTCAAAGCCACCCGTAGCCTGCCTTAAAGCTAATCTTAGCAGCGACCCGTCCTTGCGTCCAGTAAGCTGTTCTTGAGCCTTGTTTATTAGCTTGACCCGGATGCGGCTGGAATCGAAAACTCGAGCGCGCTTGGAGCGTTAATATCGCAAGGACTGCCTCACGCCTTCAAATAAATTTGGAGATCATCCGCAGTTGGAACACGTTCCAGTGGCCACAACAAATATTAAGAGCACAAGCAGTAAAAGTTCATTCCGTTTCTAGCTTCCTCTTTTATCGTCATTGTTGAAGCGCATAGCTTAGACTCCGTAACAGAGGCATCGGTTGGAATGTATGGATATAGCAGCCTCCCTGGCAAATCTGCGTCTATAAATTAATCGGGACCTCTTAAACTTCAATGACTACAACATCGAGCATATGTAAATCTCAGTGTTTGTGAATTTCGCCTGGGATATTTCAGCCAGTGACAGAGCAAATAATTTAGTTGTAAGTAGTGGCAGAAAAGAGAGGAGCAAGAAACTTAGATTAGGTATTGCTACCTACAAAAATGACGACACTAGATTCCTTTCTCCATAGGCACTTTTTTGAAAGTGCGCAATGCTGTCAACAGTACAAAACTGTTTAAAAAGATTGTATTGAGACATGCACTAACTGTTGAATTAATTCCAACATTAGAGCACGAAAATGTGGTTGTGACATCGAACTCTAGGAAAATGAAGTGCAAGGGAGCACTCTCTCTGCCTTTAAATTAAACAAATAATGAACTGTAATATTCTCACGTAATTGGGCGGATTTGAGACTATCGAGAGTATAATGAGCAGCACACCGTATGTAAATGTTCAGAGAGTTACATATTTGCTAATCGTCTATGTCAAGTAGAGCTGAAGAAAACCACAGAGTGGGAAAAATAAGTGGCCCGGACGGGTGTATAAGATCGAACGCGAATGTATGCATGTCACTACAGCCCGTGACGCGCCCACCACGCGTATGCCCTGTGATCCACACCGGTTCAGAGCGCAGTACGGGCTGTGCCAGTGTGAGTGTTCGTTGTGGTAAGTTAAGTGACAGGAAAGTCTTAGAAACTGTGTGGTCAGTTATTAAAAGTTTAACGATGCCAGAATGCCAACGCTAAGTTCGAAAAAGGCGTCAGACAGGATCACTTTTGAACAAGTCAAGAAACGTTCCGAAATGTGCCCGCACACCACATAATATATGGGTGCAGTTCACCAGAAAATATTTCAGAGACCTACCAATTCAACTTTACGCCTGTCTCAAGAGACTGGCATATCACGTCGATCATATGAACGAGTAGTCTACCTGGACGTGCACGTGCATCCCTACCGAGTGTCTGTTGTTCATGCATTAAAACCATCAGCTGCTCCTCAACGTCTCCAGTTTTGTGGGTAGCTGCTCACTGAGATAACAATGAAAGGATTGGACATGGATCTGTTCCTTATGTCTGATGAACCCTGGTTTCACCTGAGTGGCTATGTCAGCTCACAGAATCGCAGTCTATGGGAAGCGGAGGATCCGCATAACTTCCACGAAACATCATTGTATGATGAGAAGATTGGGGTCTGGTGAACAGTGTCCGCACGCTGTGTCCCATCTTCTTTCATCAGACGCCGTCTTTGGCGCGTTACATTGCCAACATTTTGAAAACATTTGTGGCAGCATTAATGGAAGTGGAAAAGACCTACAGCTGCTTCCACCAGGATGGAGCAACTGCCCATACAGCCGGCCGAACCTTAGAGCACAATTACACAGTCTTCACGCCTGACAGAGTTATCAGCAGAGGTCAATCTGGTCCCGACCCTGGCTGGCCACCCAGGTCACCTGATCTGTCAGGGCGATTATTTTGTGTGGGGAGCTCTCAAGTCTAAGGCGTTTCGTAACAACCATCAGTATCTTCAAGAACTGCAGCAGGACACTTCGTATGAAATTGCAGCAATCCCAGAGTCCAGGTTTCATCCGCCTTCAGCAGCTTGCCGACGAGGGCCCAAAATTGCCAAGAGATGAATGATGGTCACTTTCAGTATCTACTGTAGTCAGGTTAGCACTGTATTTTTTTTTCCTCTGCTGTGTTGCTTTGTACGCTGGAACTCTGTTCTCCGGCTCACTTCTATTTAAAGGTTAGTAATGTACTTCCGTTCTTCTGCCGTGTTTCTTTGTGCCCTAGAAATCTATTCTCGGGGTACTTTTATTTACACGATTCTGTAAAAGAGGGAGAACTGTTTTCATGGGGCGCTCTTGCTGCTAACAATATATTTGAGACATTATTTTCACTAACTTTACCTCTGCTGTTAAACTTCAAAAATTACGCAATATGTTCACCGGACGGAAAAAAATGCTTGTTACTTTAACCCGTTGTTCCAACAGTTTTCGAATTTTGACCCCTACGTACTACAAATTTTTTGAAATTCTTCTTAAGGCTCAGTTGTCATGAGTATAGTGACTGTGGTCTATTCTGACGGTTTGAAGGAGCAGCTGCCAAGCTTTCGTAGCAGAACTATTACAGTTCGTACTCCAAAGTATTTTCACCAGCTCTTACACGACAGTTAGGCCAACGACGATACTAATGCCATCATACACTCCTGGAAATGGAAAAAAGAACACATTGACACCGGTGTGTCAGACCCACCATACTTGCTCCGGACACTGCGAGAGGGCTGTACAAGCAATGATCACACGCACGCCACAGCGGACACACCAGGAACCGCGGTGTTGGCCGTCGAATGGCGCTAGCTGCGCAGCATTTGTGCACCGCCGCCGTCAGTGTGAGCCAGTTTGCCGTGGCTTACGGAGCTCCATCGCAGTCTTTAACACTGGTAGCATGCCGCGACAGCGTGGACGTGAACCGTATGTGCAGTTGACGGACTTTGAGCGAGGGCGTTTAGTGGGCATGCGGGAGGCCGGGTGGACGTACCGCCGAATTGCTCAACACGTGGGGCGTGAGGTCTCCACAGTACATCGATGTTGTCGTCAGTGGTCGGCGGAAGGTGCACGTGCCCGTCGACCTGGGACCGGACCGCAGCGACGCACGGATGCACGCCAAGACCGTAGGATCCTACGCAGTGCCGTAGGGGACCGCACCGCCACTTCCCAGCAAATTAGGGACACTGTTGCTCCTGGGGTATGGACCATTCGCAACCGTCTCCATGAAGCTGGGCTACGGTCCCGCACACCGTTAGGCCGTCTTCCGCTCACGCCCCAACATCGTGCAGCCCGCCTCCAGTGGTCGTCTTCAGCGATGAGAGTCGCTTCTGTCTTGTGCCAATGATGGTCGTATGCGTGTTTGGCGCCGTGCAGGTGAGCGCCACAATCAGGACTGCAAACGACCGAGGCACACAGGGCCAACACCCGGCATCATGGTGTGGGGAGCGATCTCCTACACTGGCCGTACACCACTGGTGATCGTCGAGGGGACACTGAATAGTGCACGGTACATCCAAACCGTCATCGAACCCATCGTTCTACCATTCCTAGACCGGCAAGGGAACTTGCTGTTCCAACAGGACAATGCACGTCCGCATGTATCCCGTGCCACCCAACGTGCTCTAGAAGGTGTAAGTCAACTACCCTGGCCAGCAAGATCTCCGGATCTGTCCCCCATTGAGCATGTTTGGGACTGGATGAAGCGTCGTCTCACGCGATCTGCACGTCCAGCACGAACGCTGGTCCAACTGAGGCGCCAGGTGGAAATGGCATGGCAAGCCGTTCCACAGGACTACATCCAGCATCTCTACGATCGTCTCCATGGGAGAATAGCAGCCTGCATTGCTGTGAAAGGTGGATATACACTGTACTAGTGCCGACATTGTGCATGCTCTGTTGCCTGTGTCTATGTGCCTGTGGTTCTGTTAGTGTGATCATGTGATGTATCTGACCCCAGGAATGTGTCAATAAAGTTTCCCCTTCCTGGGACAATGAATTCACGGTGTTCTTATTTCAATTTCCAGGAGTGTATATCGAGTAAATGCAGCACTGTTGATGATAAGATATGGCAGTGAAGTAGCTAATGTAACTGCTTTTCTTGTATTGAACATGAACAATCGGCGCACGATAGATGGAACATAGAATCTCTGAGGTAGTGATGAAGTGGGGAATCCTCTACAACCATTTCACGAGCGTACCGCTAATATTAGGAATCCGGTGAAATATCAAATCTGCGATATTGCTGCGGCCGTAAAAAATATTCTGCAATAACGGGACCAACGACGATTGAAGAGAATCGTTCAACGTGGCACAAGTGCAACCCTTCCGGAAATTGCTGCAGATTTCAATTTTGGGCCATTAGCAAGTGTCAGCGTGCGAACCACACAACGAAACATCAACGATATGGAGCCGGCCGCGGTGGTCTCGCGGTTCTGGGCGCGCAGTCCGGAACCGCGCGACTGCTACGGTCGCAGGTTCGAATCCTGCCGCGGGCATGGATGTGTGTGATGTCCTTAGGTTAGTTAGGTTTAAGTAGTTCTAAGTTCTAGGGGACTGATGACCACAGCTGTTAAGTCCCATAGTGCTCAGAGCCATTTGAACCATTTGAACGATATGGACTTTCGGAGCCGAAGGCCCACTCGTGTACCCTTCCATTACAGTACCCGTACACAAACAACATGCCTGCGTAGTCTACTCGTTCATGGGTGAACGTATGCGGCATGTTGGTATTCACGGACACGATGGACTTCATTAAACAACACTCAAGCACAACACGCTCACGTCCTCACGTCTGCTCACTAATCCAACCCACGATTGCACAATGGGTCCGCTTGAAGCTTTTGCGCTGGTGCGACTTCACAGTGCTTAGTTTAAGAACCCACACGCCACTTGTAGGATGGATGAGTCATCTGTCTCATCATTTTTCTATCCACCACAGCGGCTACACAGCATTTCGATAAGTAATATTCGGACTTGTCTTCATAATCCTTCATGAATGTATGTGGTTTTCAACCCGCTCGAGCTCCGTAACGACTGTAAATCGGACACTTATTCTTCGGACTTCTTCGGTTTGTTTTCACATGAAGTAACACCTCGTAATGTATGTGACGTTCCTTCTGAATCAATCGAGACGTTTTCGTAACATTTGTCAGAACTGAAAACTGCATCTCCCAGCTGATGAGTGACATTCAGAAAATGTTGAGGAAAATAAGAGGCATTTTTGTCGCTGTGGACGCGAACTGTCGCGCGCGTAACCTGAAGATGGATTCATCCGTAGCACCGTCACCATCGAGCGGCAGCGCCGGCTTTGCTGGGCGCTCTGGAGGGTTGCGTCGGGTTTCGCGTGAGTGACTCTGGGCGGGCGACGCTGTTCCTGCGGCTGCGCCCTGATTATGCGGCGGACTCGGCACTGGCATTTTCCGGGGAAATCTACACGGCCGCGCCGGCACTCGAATGGCCGGTCCGAATAATAAAGCGGGCGCCCTGCGGACCGCGAGGTAATCGCCGAGCCGTCTGACTCACCCGCTGACGAACTTCCCGCTGTTTTACTATCAGCTGTTTTCCAGAAAGGGGCGCTTAAGTCTCCAGAACATGTGCAGAGACATCAACTTTTATTAGCGTCAATGACGGGAATTTCATACTCTCCTCATTGTGCAGTGCAGTTCTTCAGGCAGGACGGACATTTCAGTACTTCACATAAATACGGTTAAATGCCTTTTTCCTTAAAGAAATATTTGGACTTTGTAAGTAGAGCTCTGCAGTTGTAATACGCTAAATCACACCAATTAGAGCAGTACTTAGAGTTTGGTTATAACCTACGATAAGTGGTTTGTTTTATTAGTATACTAGCTGAGTGCTCGGCGTTACCCATGTATGTATTTATTCCACGTTTCTGTTGGTCCACTTCCCCCTTCCCTCTTTCTCTGTCCTTTTTCTCTTTTCCCCCTCTCTGTCCATCTCCAACATCCCCTCTCCCTCTGTCGTCCACCTCCTCCGTGCGCCACTCTGTCTACCTCCTTCTGCCCCTTTCTCTGACCTTCTCCCTGCCGATCTCCTCCTTTCTGTCCATATCTTCTCCCCTTTCTCTATTCATGACCTCCTCTCCTCTTTTATGTACCCATCTCTTCCTTCCCCTTATCTCTGTTCATCTCTTCCTCTTTCCTTTTTGTGTCCATCTCGCACTCCCTCCCCTCTCTGCCCATTTCGCCCTCCCACTCTCTCTAACCATCTCCTCCAACACTCTATCTGTAACCGTTTCCCCCTTCCCACTCTCCCTGTCCAACTTCTCCTCCTCCCTCTCTCTGCCATCTCTTCTCCCCTCCCCCCCCCCCCCCAACCACCATCACTCTGTCTCTGTCCACCTCCACCTCTTTACGCTTTATGTCATAAAAAATGGCTCTTAGCACTATGGGACTTACAAAAATGTTCAAATATGTGTGAAATCTAATGGGACTTAACTGCTAAGGTCATCAGTCCCTAAGCTTACACACTACTTAACCTAAATTATCCTACGGACAAACACACATACACCCAGTCCCGAGGGAGGACTCGAACCTCCGCCGGGACCAGCCGCACAGTCCATGACTGCAGCGCGTTAGACCACTCGGCTAATCCCTGGGACTTACATCTGAGGTCATCAGTCCTCTACACTTAGAACTACTTAAACCTAACTAACCTAACGACATCACACACACATCCATGGCCGAGGCACGATTCGAACCTGCGACCGTAGGAGCAGCGCGGTTCCGGACTGAAGCGCGTAGAACCGCTCGACCAAAGCGTCCGGTCAACTTTTTATGTCCATTGCCTCTTCTCTCTCTCTCTCTCTCTCTCTGTCCATTTCCTCCTTCCTCTCACTCCGTTCATCTCCTCCCCCTCCTATATGTGTTTATTTCCTCCATCCGCCTCTCTCTCCTTGTTATCACCACCACGCGAATAGAACGCTGATGGCTCTTATCCCTCAGTATTTCTTTTCAGATCGTAATTAAAATAAGTACTGAATTTGGTTGAAATCGTTCCTGCGCTTACGATGAAGTTTGTAGCCGTGACTTTGCATGCATACACACATGCCAAATATCTTTTAAATGCACAGTATGTGACATGTTTCAAACATATTTGTACACACATTTCACCCGTGCCTATAGCGAATCTCCCCCCTGTGGTTTCATTTTCAAGCACCTCAATGTATATGACATCGTATCTCATGAATTGTGTGTCGTAAAATTACATTAATTTGCAGATACGTCCAGTGGTATACGTGGCCATTGTCTGCTAATTGAGCTGCGAATAGACTTAGTAGTAAATAAGTAATAAATCTGAACGTCATGCTTCATGCGGCAGTGTTACTGCGTGAAGAGCGAAAATGTAATGAGCGATAAACTTTTTTTCTTTCATCATTTTGTGGGATTGTTATTAAGGAAACATTTCTTAAAGGTTTGAAATTATGAGTGAAGTTTTTGCGAACCATCAAGTGCTCTCAGTATCACATACTGGGTGAACAGAGTGTGGGCATTTGCGAGTGTTGGCTACACTGCTTTTCCACACCCACTGCCATCCCTTAAAGTGAGTCATTCCAGACAGTAAGCGAAATGTGTACAAAGTTTGTTGAAGTTGGTTCAGTGATTTAAGAGATGTGGGACATGCATGCATGCATACATGCAAACATCATACATACCTGTATATGTACATCCATTTTCATATTGTGTGTGGATAAAAGCTTAGTTAGTTAACCTTTAACGTGCGAGTTTTTCATCGTCCATTTTGCTTTGATAACTAATACTATTATTATTCGAAATAACCGCCTACAATCTGTTTTGCTGGAGACTGCTGGTGTCGCAAAATTTGAACCATACTCTGAGGTTAGAAGTCATGGAATACTTCCTAATATCGTTCGGACCTCCTTTTCCCCCGTCGTAGTGCAGCAACTCGACGTTGCATGAACTCAAGTCGCTGCTAGTCCCTGCAGAAATACTTAACCATGCTGCCTCTATAGTCATTCTAATTGTGAAAGTGTTGACGGTGTGGGATTTTGTGCAGGAATTGACCTCCCGATTATATCCCATAAATAATCAGTTTAACGTAGGACGATCTGGGTAGCCATGTCATTCGCCCGAATTGTTCAGAATGTTATTCGGACCAAAAGGAAGCAATTGTGGTCAGGTGAAATGTTTGGGAAAATGAAGTCCATGAATGGCTGCAAATAGTCTCCAAGAAGTGGAATATACTCTTTTCCAGGCAATGATCCGTTCAGCGGGACCGGAGTACCCAGTCCATTCCACGTAAACTCAGTCTGCAGCATTAAGGAGCCACCACCAGCTTGCACAGTGCCTTGGTGACATCTTAGGTACATGGCTTCATGAGGTCTGCACCACACACGAAACCTACCATCACCTCTTACCAACTGAAATCTGGATTCATCTGACCACGCCATGGTAGTCCAGTCGTATGGGGTCCGATCGATATGGTCACGAGCCCAGGAGAGACGCTGCAGGCGATTTCGTGCTGTTAGCAAAGCCACTCACGTCGGTCGTCTGGTGCCACAGTCCATTGACAATAAATTTCGCCATATTGTGCTAACAGATACGTTCGTCGTACGTTCCACATTGATTTTTGCGGTCATTTCACTCAAGTGTTGCTTGTCTCTTTACACTGGCAAATCTACGCAAACGCCTCTGCTCTCGGTAGACAAGTGAAGGCCGTCGGCCACTGCCTTGTCCATGGTCGGAGGTAATGCTTGAAATTTGGTGTTCTGGTACACTCTTGACACCGTGGAGCTTGGAATATTGAATTCCCTAACGATTTACGAAACGGAGTGACCCATACGTCTAAATCCAACTACCATTCCGCGTTCAAAGACTGTGTATTCCCGTCGTGCGGCCAGAATCATGTCGGAAGACTTTTCGCCTGGATCACCTGAATCCGCGAATTCACTGCCGTTTTATATCTTGTGTACGCGATGCTACCGCCATCTGTATCTGTGGATATCGCTATCCCTTGACGTTTGTCACCCCATTGTATGAAAACAATACAACAGAGTAGTCGAGTGAAGAAGTACAGCCGTCCGATGTGGCCGAGCAGTTCCAGGCGCTTCAGTCTGGAACCGCGTGACCGCTACGGTCTCAGGTTCGAATCCTGCCTCGGGCATGGATGTGTGTGATGCCCTTAGGTTAGTTAGGTCTAAGGAGTTCTGAGTTCTAGGGGACTGATGACCTCAGCAGTTAAGTCCCATAGTGCTCAGAGCCATTCGAACCTTTTCTTTTTTTTTTTTTTTTAAGAAGTAGAGCGGTCAAGTATAAAACCACGTACAGATCTGTTTCAGAGAAATTTTGTTAACGACGAGTGCTGAAATACTGTGTTATTACAGGCGAGACAGGCTTATTTCAAATATCGGCATTGCCGTATGCAGGAGACGAGGTGTCTCGTTACACTACGGCAGGCGGCGCGAAATCAGCGAGCTGACCGCACAGTTTCCTTATGGAAAAATCAGTAAATGCTGAATGACATCTTGAATGACAATTTCTTCAGATCTTGATTCTGTGTGAAACATTATTCATTTTTCTCCGACGGTCGGCTGTGATTCTGTCAGGAGGCAAGATGGCGGAGGTTGGCGGGTAGACGGTTAGGAGGCGGCAGATGCGCGACGTGCGGAGGCGGGTGTGGAAACGAGTAGCAGTTTGTTGCAATCAGGGGGATCCGCCCACTGACTCGCTGATAAACAGCTGGCGCGTAGCCAGCGAGCGGTGGCGGCGGCGGGGGCGGCCGGGATTTCTTTTAATAGCGCCGCCGGTGGTGGGCGTCCGACTTGGTCGGTGGAGGAGAATAGCCCTACGGGAATCAATGTGTCTGCACTGCCTGCAGTGTGCGTACTGTATTTATTTTCATAACGAATTTATGCTCTCCACAGCTGTCATCAAATATTGTTGTTGGTTTCACGTAACGTGTCGTAATTACTCCAACTACGCACCTCCTTCAGTTGTTGAACGCTCAACACACTGTATTGATATAAGCGCTGCCAAAAAAGTAAGGGGAAATATCGTAAGACGGTATCTTTCATGAATTCTCCCAGCGGCTAGCTTACCTAAATGTGTAGGGTTTTTCTTTTCGCAGTCACTGGGCGCTTTTCCACTGGGGAGGGGTGGGGGTGGGGGGAAGAGGGGGGGGGAGAGAGAGAGAGAGAGAGAGAGAGAGAGAGAGAGAGAGAGAGAGAGAGAGAAGCAAGCGCATTGTTCACGTTTCTTGTGGGTAACTGGGATGAGTGCGTGTGAGGTGCAATATTGTGGCTGTTTTCATGTGAACTACGAGAGAAAGACGGGAGGGCCTTCTCGAAAAGGAAAGATGTCGCTCCCCGCACATGGCACGTTTGGTAGGATTTGATCCTTAATCTGAAGACATTGGCAGATAAGCTGATTATGACAAATGAATCAAACACACTTCCATATATAAGACGTTAGTATTAGAAGTTTCAGATAATAATGAGGTAGTTAGCCGTTGAAGAGAATAGCAGCAAGCGACTGACGGAAAGAATCTGCAAAGGCACTCTAAGTTCTCAATAAGTCTCTTCGGGATCAGATTATTTTCATGCCCCAATTAATAGATCCACATTGTTAGTGTCGAGAACTGGTACATAGATTATTACGAGACAAAATCCAAAAGTTAATGATGGATTATGGCCAAGAGGAATAAAAGCAGAGTATTTGTTCAGTGGTTGCCGTCGTGTAGTGGACAAACTAAATTTCCCATTCGTATAAACATCCTTTCTCTCTCGTTTGTCCTTACCGTAGTATCCCAGCCCGTCTGTAACGTGACCGTCTGTTCACAGCTATCAGTTCTCCCCTTCTCTGTTAGTAACAAATTATGGAAGTTCCTTCCTCTTCCATGATTGTATCCAAGTATTTTCGGTCGAACTTCTCCACACTACCGCGTATTGGCAGCATCGTCTATGAGAATTGGGCTCGAAAGGTGGTCGGGGGAGGCGGTAGAAGTGACGCAGCTAATTATAGACAGGAAGATAAGCAAGAACTGAGGTGATCATCGAGAAAGCTCCTTCTGTATGTCACCCGTAGAACCATTCCACCACGTTATTAATTTTCGTGGTACGAATATAAGTGAAACTTATTTTATCCACTCTTGATTTTGTTAAACTCCGTGGCTGCTTTTCAGTCAAAGGTGGTTGACTGAGACAGCAGCCACCACAAATAATTTTAAGGTTTGTTTTACTACTATGACCGAATTCGGGCCATTATGTCCTTGGATACACTTGTCTCAGTTCTTCAGTGTCAGAATCGCCATCAACATATCGTCTGCTCCCGTCATTTTCTGCCGGCCGATGTGACCGAGCGATTCTAAGCGCTTCAGTCCGGAGCCGCGCTGCTGCTGCGGTCGCAGGTTCGAATCCTGCTTGGGGCATGGATATGTGTGATGTCCTTAGGTTAGTTAGGTTTAAGTAGTTCTAAGTCTAGGGGACTGATGACCTCAGATGTTAAGTCCCATAGAGCTCAGAGCCATTTGAACCATTTTGTCATTTCCTTTACTGAACGATGTTTTCTCCGGTTTTTGTCATTCACAAGATGCGCCATGCTCCTAACTATTCTGATACTGTACTGAAACAAACTTAGTTAACTGAAGATCGGCATATTGACCCGAAACGGATCATGGCAATAAAATAAAGTTGTTTAAGAATAGTTGAAGCTGGTTGGGGCCTCCCTCAGCGGTCTTTATTAAATGAAACATTTAACCTCATTCAAGACGTCGTGCACTTAAAGGGAACGAAAATGTGTCTATGCTCAAGAACCTATAATACTTGTTATGAAAGCGTGTTTTGGACATTAATTTTCATTGCCAATAATTCCCCACGCTAACTCTGAAATGTGTTCCTTTCCCGCAGACAGCATGATGTACACTTATTAAAAACGTACTATTCTGCATGGGATAGGATTTTGCTGATTGCTGTTCAAGTTACAATAATAACTGCTGTAAAAGTACAGCCTTTCTTAAATGCTTGTGTATCTGTTTATTATGAAACAGCACGCTGAAGATATGACAACAATGTCGAAACATGTTGGGTAGTAAAAATCAAGACGCGTCTCTTATCAGAATACTTTCTTAAGTGATAACATGACAGTGTTATGACGGCGGCGCTCCGGCCAGGATGCTAGCTGGCAGTACACAGTATACAGTATACACAGGGGTGACCTCCGCAGACGCCCGCTCCGGCCGCTTCCGCTGTGACAGAGATAGCGGACAGGACGGAAGCCGGCGCGTTTATCGCTCGGTGCAAGCTGACGATAACCCCTAAAAGGGTGGCTCTGCTGTGCTGCTGCAGCCGGCGGCCGGCGTCGAGTGGGGCCAGGCTGCGTCCGCCCTGTACCTGCACACTTTGCTTGTTCCGCTGCTTGCTCTTTCTTAATACACGGCCGTTCTTTAATAACTAAAAAACATTTCATTTCATTTGTCAAAACGGGTGCCAATCGACATCCGCCGCAATGCGTGTAGTAGGTGAGCAATTCTTAAATGCTGAAATCGGGCAGCTCTTAGCTTTGTTCTGTGGTAAACGTAAGCCGTGGTATCGTGACTAACCCCCATGGAAGTTGCTGAGCTGCACGTTCCGCTGCTGCACGATCTGGACGCTGAAAAAGACTGTGCGTCAGACTATCGACAAACTCGTACGTACAGTGTAACAACGCATCGACCGAACAAACTAAGGGGCCAGTAACGAGACTCGCATCTAACGTGGCAGGTCAGCTAACCCTGCTACGTCATCCAAGCACACTGTGGCTTTTACTAATCGGATTGATGACCAGCATCAACAGGAAAACCTTGACTTTTTTTGACGGTATCGGAACTGGTAACTACTAACACTTTCTAATAATTCACGGCAAATGCGAATCCGAAGAAAACAAACACAAAGCAAGCGTTGGCTGGAAGAACACAGAGGGGTAGTGAATCTGGGGAACGCTTTTGTGACATTCTCTAAGGTCTAAAAACCACGTGGTGACCGCTTATGACCGTTTTTGACCGCTTTCGCTACAAATACCGAATTCGTATGTAACTGGTCGCTTGTTCCCTCTGGAGGTTGCAACTTGCTGCACATCTGGAGGTATACTTGAATACCTGGAAGAGCCGGCCGCTGTGGTCGAGCGGTTCTAGGCGCTTCAGTCTGAAACCGAGCTGCTGCTACGGTCGCAAGTTCGAATGCTGCCTCGGGCATGGTTGTGCGTGATGTCCTTAGGTTAGTTAAGTTTAATTAGTTCTAAGTCTAGGAGACTGATGACCTCAGATGTTAAACCCCATAGTGCTTAGAGCCAATTGAACCAATACCTGGAAGACCTGTCTTTACTCACAAGACTCCACTTGCACCGAAACTGCTCCAGTTTTAACCCATTTAGAGTTCAGGGCTATACGTTGACGGTCGTGTTCCTAGCGTGAATCGTCGCACTACCAACTTCTCCATAATTGAAGATGTAATGAGTATTTGTAAGAAACTGTTGAAAACTGTACACCTACTGGGTCTACAGGTAACTGTATAGGCATATTAGCACCTTATAAATCTAGTTCGTCCTACTACTCTGTGTTACCAGTTACACTAAATGTTGAAATGTGTGTGAAATCTAATGGGACTTAACTGCTAAGGTCATCAATCCCTAAGCTTACACACTACTTAACCTAAATTATCCTAAGGACAAACACACACCCATGCCCGAGGGAGGACTCGAACCTCCGCCGGAACCAGCCGCACAGTCCATGACTGCAGCGCCTTAGAACTAACGGGTAATCACGCGCGGCTACACTAAATAGTAGCAAGTATTCTTCATACTTCCACAGAATATGTTGCACAAGCGGATAGTCATCCTGTTGTCTGTCCGTGAAGGAGGAAGTTGCTTAGTAATAACAAAACTATCACCAAGTATCGGTGCTGTACTAGGTTCGTCAATTTACCAGTGGACCAAATACTAATAGCGAATACTGTATGTTAATGATATTCGTGTTTCAAATATTTAGCGAATGTCATTAGGAGCAGTCTGGCCGTGTAATATTGGTTTTAAAATAAAAAGATCCTACTTTGTAACACGGTACACGTTATGCTCAGTGAAGTCAATCCTGTTGCTGTTGAGAATTTGTTTAAGGATATTAAGATTGGTTTAATATGAGTAACCTGCGGTGGCTCAGCGAGTAACTGCATTTTTCGGGAGACTGAACGAAGACAACTTAAAATCTTCAGTGGAAGATCACACTTACCACGTTATTGAAGATGTTACAGTAATCATTCGTTGGCTTAGGTGGTTTCAGCATTACAGGAGGCCAGCACACTTCTCACATACTCTGTGACACTACCTGAAGTTGTGCAACAATGGATTGGTGGTCCCAACGTGACACGTGTCAGCTAGTTCATCTGAGGACGCACGAAGAGCCAATTGTATGAGGCGTGATGATGAAGGTAGTTGTCGCCACCGATCCAGAGCGAGAAGGCGCTGATGTACGTGTCAGGCAGCACTGGCTGAAGAAAACGTGAAGACCGTGCGGTAGTTAGCAAGCTGTCTCTTATCCTACGCTCTCTATGTCCATCATCAACACTGCTGTTAATGTGCTGGGTAGTACATTCCATTCCATTAGTGGCTAGTGACTCACATGGGAAAAAAGAATACCGCGGAGTGAACTACGTCTAGGTAAATGTGAGATAACGTCGGTACTGCCTTCAAAAAGGAACGGAGGAAGAGTAGGACAAATAAGGGAGAAAACAAGAACCGACACGGTTACTGGAGAGAGGAAAGATTTGCAGCTGAGTTAACTCTGGTGCAGAGGCGCAGATGACGAATAGGATTTCCAAGTGTGGAGACAGACGTGTCGTCGCCTGCGGACGCAGCGAAGCGCGAGGTTACGTAAGCGTGGTGCCCCGCCCCGCCCCGCCCCGCCGCAGCCCTTCTAGGAATAGCAGCGCCGCTGCCGGGAAGGCGGGCACTGCGGCGGGAGGGCCAGGTGCAGCCGCTGAATCACGCTGGCCCGCACACCGGCTTCCCCGGCGTTCGCTGGTACGGCTCAGTACTGTGACAGACAGCTCGGCAGTGCAGAAATCTCTGCTATTAGATTTAGTTGCATCCGACCTACGTTCCATTTCGAGGCAGTGGATTACTCCGTACTGTTAACGGAAAAAAAATTCTGCTGACCATTGACATGGCAGCAGGTAAAGGAAGAATATGAAAGAAAGTGAACAAATACAAAAATGAAACTTCCTGGCAGATTAAAACTGTGTGCCGGACCGAAACTCGAACTCGGGACCTTTGCCTTTCGTGGGCAAGCGCTCTACCAACTGAGCTACCCAAGCACGACTCACGCCCCCGTCCTCTCAGATTTACTTCTGCCAGTACCTCGCCTCCTACCTTCCAAACTTTACAGAAGCTCTTCTGCAAACCTTGCAGAACTAGCACTCCTGCAGGAGACCTTCTGTAAAGTTTGGAAGGTAGGAGGCGAGGTACTGCCAGAAGTAAAGCTGTGAGGACGGGGCGTGAGTCGTGCTTGGGTAGGTCAGTTGGTAGCGCACTTGCCCGCGAAAGGCAAAGGCCCCGAGTTCGAGTCTCGGCCCGGCACACAGTTTTGATCTGCCAGGAAGTTTTATATCAGCGCACACTCCGCCGCAGAGTGAAAATCTCATTCTGGAAATACAAAAATGGTTCATATGGCTCTAAGCACTATGGGACTTAACATCTGAGGTCATCAGTCTCCTAGACTTAGAACTACTTAAACCTAACTAACCTAAGGACATCACACACTTCCATGCCTGAGGCAGGATTCGAACCTGCAACCGTAGCAGCAGCGCGGTTTCGGACTGAAGCGCATAGAACAAATACATGCAGAGGACCCTGAACTTCAGGTGCCTTCAGAAAGCATACCTTTCAGTTAGCAGGATAACAGCGGTGAGCAAATGTAATCATTCCCAGGCAAAACGAGTCATTTTGGTAATTCTCAGTGCACATTTCTTTTAAGTTCTTTTACACTATATAGGATCGATACATTCTTTCATCGGATGTATCCGTTTGAAGACAAAATCATTCGTTAGGGGATACCCGCCACGGACGTAACTCTTCGAACAAAAATCAGCACTAAATGGTAGTTATGTACCGGATTTGTTGTGTACGACCTCGTACACAACGGCAAGGACAGATGCGCTGCGGAGTGGTGCGGAAAATGTCGACGTACGAAAGCTAGACACGAGCCGAAACGATTAGTGAACAAGTAACACAGCAAACAGAAGATTTACTTGTATTTCTCCAAACATACAAAGACTCATTCCAAATGATGCAACAAGAAATAACAGGCCAGCTTTTGATTGGGCTGAATCGCTGCCGCCGGTCATTCTATATAGTGGCGGCAGAAGTCGTACACTAGAGCCGCAGGCCGCTGGAGACATGGTTCAGTGGGTGTGCTCCACTGGGTCCGCCGGACCCAGCACGATCACTATGGGCGTTACATGGAAACTCGCTAATCCGTAAGTGAAATGAGAATCGGCAGTAATCACATATATCCCCTTCTGGCCGAAAATGAGGGTCAAATGGCTCTAAGCACTATGAGACTTAACATCTGAGGTCATCAGTTCCCTAAACTTACAACTTCCTTAACCTAACTAACCTAAGGACATCACACACATCCATGCACGAGGCAGAATTCGAACCTGCGACCGTAGCAGCCGCGTGGTTTAGGACTGAAGCGCCTAGAACCGCGGCCGGCCCGAAAATGAGGTTTTACCGTCATTTCGTAGTTTGAAAATTGCTCGAGCGTATGATGCAAAAATAAGGCCTGTCCATGGGACCAGTTCGGAATAACGTAGTGAATGGACTTGACGATGTTAGTTATTTGTGGCAAAACTAGGCATGCCCGGGATTTGCCTTGTCATTCTCCCAAACAACAGTCACATTTCGACATGAGAAAGGAAGATATTTTTGCAGTGACATCTTTGTGTGCAGAAATGCTTAAACAAGAAAGCATTCATTCGATTTTATGCAATATAGCAATTTATAAACAGTTACCAGTTTCGGTAAGAGTTACTTGTATCTGCCCGATGAAACTCGAAGGATCAAGCATAATGACAGTGTCTGCACGATTCCATTAATAACATACTTGACAAAAAGTACAACATTTACACACACACACACACACACACACATATATATATATATATATATATATATATATATATATATATTGACAACTCGGCCCTTTGGAATGACACGGTGTCAGCTAATAATCATTCGTTTCGTGTAAATCGATGTAAAAGTTTCATAAACTCATTATTCAGTTGTCTCTCCACGTACTGCAGTGATGTTTTGATAGGGTGCTTAAGAGCGCCTGTCACGATGAACTGTACAGAACGTTTACAAAAACAGTGGGACGGACGTGCAATATAGCTGTGTAAAGCTTTTCCCTAGCTCATTCTTTGTAAAACTGCTGCTGCAGACAACCTCTGAAAAGTACAGGAAATTGGTATCTGATCATGCTATTCAAGCACATCAAGCATTTTCGCGTGTCACATACCCTTCACTTGGTTCATAATCAGTTTATAAAAGTAAATATCCTTTTTCCTGTTCTTTTACTTCCACAAATAGACGGTATACATAGTAGATATTTTCCCCATTGAGATCCCAATGATAATATATGATTAATGAAAACTAATAATTATACAAATATTCATCTCTGTTTATCATTTCTTACAAGAAAAACAATTAAATAATAAAAAAACAAGTTCCATCTGTCGAACTGAACCTTGTCATTCCAACGAATCAAAGTGAAACGAGTTGGAATTTCGGCGTTCTGATAACCTGGTTATTTCTCCACAGCGTTGACACACTGACAGTTCATTTTCTTCGATTTTGTCAGTGGTAACCTTGCAATTCCAAAAGGTGGACCTACAGTGCCCAAAACAAACATCGCTGCATGGTACTGTATCTGTACCCCTAAGTGTTCGAAGGATCTTTCACGAAAATACACATTTTTTTTGTCCCACGTCACAGCTTTTTATCCTATGACCACACCTTTAGGTTAATTGAAAATGCTGTATCCCAGCACTCCTAACGATGGGCCTCCGCAGCCGACAACACATGCATGTGGCAGTGTTAACACCACGACATCGGTAACTATGACTGAAATGGGCGCGTGACTGTCCGCACTGGACGTTGGCGCAGTGGCAGAGCGTTGCAGGGTCTGATAAATCCCTATACCTTCTTCATCATGCCGATGGGAGGGCGTGGATCTGTCGTCCTCCAGAGGAACAGCTCCTTGACACCTGTACTGCGGGATAGAGAAGCTGTAGAGCCGTCCGATGTGGCCGAGCGGTTCTAGGCGCTAGAGTCTGGATCCGCGCGACCCCTATGGCTAGTTAAGTTTAAGTAGTTCTAAGTTCTAGGGGACTGATGATCTCAGAAGTTAAGTTCCATAGTGCTTAGAGCCATTTGAACCATTTTTTGAAGCTGTAGACGGCTCCGTTACACTCTGGGGAACATTTACGTGGGCATCCATAGGTCCAGTGGAGCTCTTGCAAGGCACCATGAAAGTCGAGGAGTATCGTACACTGGTTGCAGACGAGGTACACCCCTTCATGACGACCATGTTTCCTGATGCCAATGGCATTTTTCAACGAGGTAATGCGCCATGCCATAAGGCCAGAGTGTGATGGAGTGATTCGAGGAACACGGTGGCGAGCTCCAATTGATGTGCTGACCCCCAACCGGCCAGATGTGCACCCTACCGAACACATCTGGGATGTGACTGAACGCGGCGACAGAGCTCATCGCCCCTTCTCCGAAATTTACGGGAACTAGGCGACTTGCGTGCGACCTAGCAAGGCGTCACTCCTTCCCTACCATGACGCATAGCCGCTGTTTTCTGTAACAAAGGGGGACATACAAGTTATTAGGTAGGTGGTCATGATGCTGTGGCTGATAGGTGTATATTCTGTAATCTTTAAAGTGCTAATAGTTGTTGCTTCTTTAGTTATTTGTTTTTCACTTGACGTATTTATAAAACAACGTTGTTTGGTGAAAGAGAGAGAAAAGGTCATCTTTTTAAAAATTCTATAAATATCATAATAAGTTATTACGGCGCGTTGGTAACTAAATAAAGCTTGTGAAAACACAAGACTGATCAATTTTTTTTCCAATTTGTGAACAGTTTTTGTGTTGTACTCGAAATTGCCTAAACGTGACTTTTCTGGATAATATCGTTAGTAGATTAAAAAGACCATCTCATTAAGCGACCAAGAAGAAATGCAGGTACCTTGTGTGTGTGTGTGTGTGTGTGTGTGTGTGTGTGTGTGTGTGTGTGTGTTTGGGGTTTACGGACGCTCAACGGGGAAGTTATCAACGCCCTTATAAATACTAAAAGAAACGATAGTAAATAAAAGGGCTATAAATATTGTCACACCGGGAGAAGGAAATCTGCAAAATGACACTCACTCACTCACGCACTCCCACTTTACTGTCGTTGACCCACACAATCACTCCGTCTCACACGCCGCAAGTACGGTCATCTAAGTCTACGAGAGTTAGGGGCAGTCAGAAGAAGAATGAATTTTGGTGTCCAATAGCTCCTTCGTTGAATTTTTGATATTAGATCAAATTACGAGTATCTTGTTCCAAAGTACTTCACGTAGTGCTATGGTGGCACGTTTTTGATACGTAAAACTCAAATAACCGCAGAGGGATTTTTAAAAGTAAAGAGTTTAGGCGAAGCACCAGACTTTATCGGCGTATAATGTAGGCAAACTAACTAACTTCTTCATGTTTTGTGCTGTGTTAGCAACTGGATGTGATGCCAGTGCTCCTTACCATTCACTGAGAGGTGCTTGTGCTTGAATAGTGAGAGGAGAGGCGGAAAACAAGGCTTAAGATTTTAAGCGAACCGTGGGGTTGCAAAATGCATCGTCAGTCGAGTCGAAAGAGGAGACTGAATATCATGTTGCATTATGTGGTAGAGCGATGGAAAATGTCAGGTCACCGTTACCTACCTGCGTTCATTATTCCTGTCATGAAATTTGGCGAAGAGAAATGGGCTTATTTATATGTCTTTGATCACCACTGAATTCAGTTAATCGGGTTGAAGAAAGGCGTAGCCTACGAGCTAGATCAGACGATTCCGTGCTACCGACGAGTCGCTGATAATTTCAGCATGACGGTCTTCCCAACCATAAAGCGAAAAGCGTAAAAGAGTTAACGAAGGAAGTGAAAGCCAGTGAAATGGTTTTACGGATGTCCCGACCGTATGCCTAATCTGCAGAAGATCGTTAAAACGAGGTACATGCCGAAGACAGCACAGACCGCCGATACTTCAGCACTTGTTTCATGTTACAACAGTATAGATAAGCAGTTCAACTCCTTATTTCAATATGGGAGGAAAGCTGTGCATTTTAATTCTGTAATTCGTCTTCATAGACAGATGAACGTAGGTAACACTAAACGAAACGTGCTTAATAAAATCCCCATGGACGTACGTTATGGCTTGCAAGGCTGTTTTATTTCAGCAATCCATCTTCTCTGTCGTCTGTGAACGACTTGCCACGAAATGAAGATAGTTCCCCGCAAAATAAATTTCGCTTGTGCTTAATTTACTACCGCTTTCTGTTATTTACTACCTGGTCTCGCTATCGTACAAACTGCTCTGACCAGCTACTTGCCTATCCTTCTTCACTCCCTTACTGTTCTGTCACTTCGCAATTACGTTTTAAAAGATTCTTACTCGACACTTCTTTCTTGGTGCGGCGTTGAGGTAACATCGGGTACGGTTTTCACATCTGAGTCTGGTGACAGCTGCTTTTGTGCCTGAGAAATACTGCCTCCTCAAAGTTTTATTCTTACTGAAGAAGAACTTTCTCCAACTAAAAGCGGTCTTCACCGCAGTCCCTACACACACACACACACACACACACACACACACACAGAGAGAGAGAGAGAGAGAGAGAGAGAGAGAGAGAGAGAGAGAGAGATGATGATGATGATGATGATGTAACCTTACTAAGCAACTGCTTTTAGCATGACATAAACATAATGTTCCACAGAATTAATTGCTGTGCCTCAACTGATACGTAAGTAGCAAATGTTACAGTAATTCACAGAAGCAGAGTTGACACAATGTCATTTGGCTCTAACAGTCACAGAACATTTACAACATACATGTCCTTGGATTTTAGCATTTATTTTCTGCCTTTAGCAGTCAAAAGTGAAGTTGAAATTGAGATTTCTTTAGTAATATGTGGTACGTAAGTTGTATACTGAATGTTATTTTCTTTTATTTTTACATTACAGTTGAACCTTTGTTTTTTCACCCGTAGGATAGAGGCCGTAACAGCGTTTCGTTGAAGAGTGGAAGGCATTCAGGAACTTTATAGATATAACTTATCCTTACTTAACCGTCATGGATGTCTCCGGTTAGCAACCACACAACACCCTGTCATTTGTGACACGTGAGAGAGCTTTCGCGCTCACTCATATATTTGTCATTAAAGCATCGAAAGCTGTTTACGTTCAAGGAAGTATTGTGCTGTACTTTTGTACCATTACATTGCTGTATGAAGACGAGTTCCTTACTCTGCTTGGCCTAGCTTGTGAAAAGTAGATTAATGAGTGTAGACAGAAGGTGCTGAATGATAGTACGTGCAACGAAGGAGCTTGAGACTCAAAATATTTAGAAGTTCGATGTTTGCGTCAGTACTCCGAACATCGCTTTAGCGTCACCACCACGTAATATAGAACGCTTCAGAACACAGACTTCTCCTTTATCAATGTTTCACTTAGAGCTAAGTCTGTGAGGAGAGGTCGCCAAACTATGGCTACGCGGTCGCGTAAGTGGGGGAAATCCGTTTCTTTTTTCAGTTACTTCTGTCTTCACTTGGGAAGTCAGTCTTCCAGTCATTTTCTTTCTTAGTGGACTTAGTGGACTTGGTGGCTTCCCCTACCTGCCATGACCTTCTTTATTGTAGTCCGTCGCCCCTAGCTGTGAATTCTCGAGTCGTATGGGATTTGTTGTCGGCAGCAGTTTTGGTCAGCCTGTGATTGGCTCCTATTTTTTGGTCAATAGTCCTCTGACTGGTTTGATGCTGTCTGCCATGAAGTCCTCTCCTATGCCAACCTCTTCATCTCATAGTAGCGCTTGCAACCTACGTCCTCAATTATTTGCTACACATATTCCAATCTCCGTATTCCTCTACAGTTTTTGCCCTCTACAGCTCCCTCCGATGTCTTAACAGATGTCCTATCATCCTGTCTCTTTTTTCCCGTCAGTGTTTTCCACATTGATGTTAAGTTTCTCGCTGTTCTCATATCTGCGACTTCTCATTACTTTCGTCTTTCTTCGATCTACTCTCAATCCATATTCTGTACTCATTAGATTGTTCATTCCATTCAGCATATCATGTAATTATCCTTACTTTCACTCAAGATAGCAATATTATCAGCGAATCGTATCATTGATTTCCTTTAACCTTGAATTTTAATCCCGCTCCTGAACCTTTCTTTTATTTCCATCATTGTTTCTTCGATGTACAGATTGAATAGTAGAGGAGAAAGACTAAATCCCTGTCTTCCACCATTTTTAATCGAGCACTCCGTTCTTGGTCGTCCACTCTTATTATTCTCTCTTGGCTCTAGTAGATATTGTATATTACCCGTCTCTCACTATAGATTTACCTCTATTTTTCTTTGAATTTCGAACATCTTGTACAACTTTACATTGTCGAACGCTTTTTCCAGGTGAACAAATCCTATGAATGTGTCTTGATTTTTGTTTAGTCTTGCTTCCATTATCAACCGCAACGTCAGAATTGCCTCTCTAGTGCCTTTACCTTTCCTAAAGTCAAACTCATCGTCGGTTAATACATCCTCAGTTTTCTTTTCTGTTCTTCTGTACATTATCCTTGTCAGCAGCTTCGATGCATGAACTGTTAAGCTGATTGTTCGGTAATTCTCGCACTTGTCAGCTCTTGCAGTCTTCGGAATTGTGTGGATGATATTTTTCCGGAAGTTAGATGGTATGTCGCCAGACTCGTACATTCTACACACCAACGTGACTGCTTATGCCGGATGTCTTTGGCCGCCAGTGCTGATTATTAAGAATAATTTATGCGGTGGCGAGTTTTGAATCCGGCACCAAGGACGTTCCGATTAATAATCAGAAATGCTGCCGTTTCTTCGCATTTTGTTCGTTATTGTTCGTTGTATTTGGTTGTAGCGGACGTCATATGACATCTGTTGAAGTTCGTTGTTGATCCCTTAACTCTCTTTACTACAGAGACCAGGCAGCTCTCTGACCTAAGGGTCTGTACCTTTAACCGATTGCAATGTTCTCTGCAGGCGGTCGGAACGCAAGCTCATTCACCCTGGCAAGGTACTGAAATGTTTTTCCAATTTATGGCAGAATGTTACAGCAACCAATGATACATGTTTTGCAGACATAAAGTCTTGGCTGCAAAACACGCTTCTTATTTTATCATTCTCATTTTTTTTATTTTTCCAAGAATGCGTTTCGCCTTGTTTTAAGGCATCTTCAGATTAGCTGGCACCATACGTTTTAAACACATAGGCCGCCGTTCATGCAAATATCTTAGCAGGCTGTGCTGTGAATGGTGTTTGCCTGCTAAGACATTTGCTTGGACGGTAGCGTGTAACATCTGTGGTGCCAACTAATGGTACCTTAAAGGAGGCGAAACGCGTTACTGGCAGGATATAAATAATAAAGGATAAAATAATAAAGCCTGTTTTGGAGGCAAGACTGTTTATCTCTTCTAAACTACTGAAATGTGCCCTTTGTTGAATGTGGCTTGTAATTTTCCTGAATTTCTTCCTTATTTCGAGACTCTGTTTTCATGTTACCTAGCTCTCCGGACCATAGTTGAGAAATTTGGAATTTGATTTATCTAAAAAATATAAAAGCTATTACTACGGTATTTTTATTGGGTGGGTGATGGGGAGCGAGAATTATCACCATGACTGTGTCCTTCTGCCCCCCACCCCCACCCTAATTTCACCTGGATTTTCACTTGGTGCCACATGTCAGCAAAGACAACCAAATCGTTAACCTGAGTTGGCAGCAGCTGCTCCCTATGCTGCAACCCCTACAATCCTTAATGATCCAACATGTCACAGCCGGCCGTGGTGGCCGAGCGGTTCTACGCGCTTCAGTCCGGAACCGCGCGACCGCTACGGTCGCAGGTTCGAATCCTGCCTCGGACATGGATGTGTGTGATGTCCTTAGGTTAATTAGGTTTAAGTAGTTCTAAGTTCTAGGGGACTGATGGCCTCAGATGTTAAGTCCCATAGTGCTCAGAGCCATTTAAGCCAACATGTCACAGAGTGCTACGAGTCATTAAGGAACAACGCAATTTAACTTCGTTGACAATTAAAAGTTAGGAACAATTTCTGTCTGTTAATCTGAGTATGCGAAATAGTTCGTGAATCGTACTTACCTTCGCCTAATCACTTATGCCGGCCTCTTTTTAACTACATAGTGAGCCAAAAGTCACGCAACCCTAAATTCAAAAAAACAAAAACCTCTTTATTAATGTACTTACAGTGAATACACCCAAAATGCACACAGCATTAACAAATTAGCTACACAAGAGTAACTTCTAATCGTGGAAAAAGTAAACAACTTACAGATATGTTTGATACAGCATTGAATGCTATATATCTTCAAGTTTTATTTACAAATGTTCATTGTGGCTACCTTCTGCAACACAACAAATGTCCCCTCTGTAGTCAATTTCTTTATGTATGGTGGCAGCTGCTAGTGTTATCCGTTGCAGCTCGTAGTCTTTTCCCGGAAGCTGAGGAACAAACACTCAGTCTTTAATGTTACCCCATATATAGAAGTCCAAGTCGCCACATTCCTACGGAGATACGATACAACTTCATAATCATAACGTGGTGGCGCGTTGTATTGCTAGAAAGTAAATTCTGCACCCATATGTTATTGTAATTGAGACATTAGATAATGTACAAGCATGTCCATGTTCAATAAGCCGAACTTATTCAATTACTGCATCAGCCGGCCCTGACCCAGCGTCCTATGTGATACACAGACGGTTTGGTGAAACGAATGCACGAATTAATAACAGTTTGTCTTTGAGGGTGTGGCTTGCGATATTCACACCTGAATTGTCTATGAACTGTAGTACCGGATTTAGATCCATAAAACAACACTGCGCACGCTCTGCACCATTATACGATTCCATGATAACTTGGAATAACTCATTTGCGCATGCCACCTAGCGGGAACTTTTGGAACTGACAGTACCAGGCCGGAATACAACTTGAAGATATACAGCATTCAGTGCAAGGAAGATTTCTGTAAGTTATTTGCCCTTTTTTCAATTAAAGGTTACTTTTGTTTAACTCGGCTGGTCCGGGCGAAGGTTCGACTCCTCCTTCGGGCATGGGTGTGTGTGTTTGTCCTTAGGATAATTTAGGTTAAGTAGTGTGTAAGCTTAGGGACTGATGAACTTAGCAGTTAAGTCCCATAAGATTTCACACACATTTGAACTTTTTTTTTTGTTTAACTAATTTGTGAACAACCTAATAGTATGTACCGACGTTCCTGCAAAACACTGGTGCAAGCAAGTTGTCCACGGTATTTTAATAAAATGTAATTAATTGCAGGAATAAAAATACAAGCCAACCTCAGTACAGTATTTCCTCTTAAAGAATTTCTAATGCGGGGTGTCGGAGTTGATCAAAAGGCGGTAAACCTGAAACAATTAACGAAACATTTGTTCCTCGTCTTGTCTAGCACCCATAAAAATGCGCGACACGGTTATGAAGCCGTCTCGTCAGCTGAGAAGCGCTGCGTCAACTTCGCGGCAATTCTTTCTTACACTTCGCCGTCATTGCCGCAGTGATAACGCAAGGCCGTCTGGCGCAGCTCGCGGGATCGCGCGCGCAGTACACCGCGCTAAGAATAGTCGCCGCATCCCGTGACGTCACGCCGGGCACTATCTTTATTACCACCCCTCGCTGACGGCCGCGTTGCGTCTGACCCGCGCTAATGCGCGCAGGGAGTCCTTCTTGGCACGCCTGCCTCGTCCGTATAATTCCCTCCCGGCCTTCCAACATACACGTGCTCCGCAAACTTAATTTATTCCGCGAAACAGTCCGTTAACGCCGAGTTCAGGGCGGACGTAAGAAATATCGAGAGGCAGAAATAGCCTGCTTTCGGTATACGGAGCACGTCCCCAGTTATGCCCGTGTATCGTTAATCCCCTTACACCCAGGAGGCAGCGTCTGCTGTTGGGAGAGTCCGTTTCCCAAGTGACGATCCCCTCCGAGAAGTATTTCAAGGTCCATAGTAAGGCTGGTGTTAGGCACCTGTGGTCTCTGATACCTTCTGTGTAATAGTTTCTTCCATTTTTCAGGACCATACCTTCACGTCTAAATTAACGATTTCGGAACGCTTAACACATACAGTTTCTTGCACGGCTTGGCCAAAAATGTTTATCCGAATATATCAAGTTAAAAGTGCACCATTTGCAGTGAAATGGGTCATTATTACTGGAAAATTTAAAGAAGTCAGTTGACACTCCGTTGAATAAAACACGTAAGGAGATGAGGGCACGTATCTACTCGTTTTATTTTCGCGTTACCATGATTAGTGGGTTGATGTTTACTACTGTCTCAAAACTTCACTTTACACATCGAAGATAAACATCTACTATCTTTATTTCCAAGTCAGAGTTTGCTATTACAATATTTTCTGAAATCCGTCGTATAACAAGCTGTAAAGAGGTTACCTCATTATACACTATGTAAACATGGTGAGACTGTACGTGTCATGTGCGTTTAGGCTTTGCTGTGACTGTGACGTCAGCACATGTGAACGAATCACAAGCCATTAAATACGTTCCACATCACACGTAAGACCTCAAACGTGATGGTAATATTGGTAAAGAGTAAGAAGAAAAGATTTAGCTAAAGAAGTAATTTCCTTGACTAGGACATCCTACTTCAATCTAGAATAGAATCTACATCTACATGACTACTCTGCAATTCACATTTAAGTGCTTGGCAGAGGGTTCATCGAACCACAATCATACTATCTCTCTACCATTCCACTCCCGAACAGCGCGCAGGAAAAACAAACACCTAAACCTTCCTGTTCGAGCTCTGATTTCTCTTATTTTATTTTGATGATCATTCCTACCTATGTAGGTTGGGCTCAACAAAATACTTGCACATTCGGAAGAGAAAGTTGGTGACTGAAATTTCGTAAATAGATCTCGCCGCGACGAAAAACGTCTTTGCTCTAATGACTTCCATCCCAACTCGCGTATCGTATCTGCCACACTCTCTCCCCTATTACGTGATAATACAAAATGAGCTGCCCTTTTTTGCACCCTTTCGATGTCCTCCGTCAATCCCACCTGGTAAGGATCCCACACCGCGCAGCAATATTCTAACAGAGGACGAACGAGTGTAGTGTAAGCTGTCTCTTTAGTGGACTTGTTGCATCTTCTAAGTGTCCTGCCAATGAAACGCAAACTTTGGCTCGCCTTCCCCACAATGTTATCTATGTGGCCTTTCCAACTGAAGTTGTTCGTAATTTTAACACCCAGGTACTTAGTTGAATTGACAGCCTTGAGAATTGTACTATTTATCGAGTAATCGAATTCCAACGGATTTCTTTTGGAACTCATGTGGATCACCTCACACTTTTCGTTATTTAGCGTCAACTGCCACCTGCCACACCATACAACAATCTTTTCTATATCGCTTTGCAACTGATACTGGTCTTCGGTTGACCTTACTAGACGGTAAATTACAGCATCATCTGCGAACAACCTAAGAGAACTGCTCAGATTGTCACCCAGGTCATTTATATAGATCAGGAATTGCAGAGGTCCCAGGACGTTTCCCTGTTTTACCCGATGATTTGCCGTCTATTACTACGAACTGCGACCTTCCTGACAGGAAATCACGAATCCAGTCGCACAACTGAGACGATACCCAATAGGCCCGCAGCTTGATTAGAAGTTGCTTGTGAGGAACGGTGTCAAAAGCTTTCCGGAAATCCAGAAATACGGAACGCGCAGTTGAAATGAGTAGCAGAGAATGCTGATGAATTACTTTAATTTTTTGAAAGGGTTCTGTGCAAGTGCAGTGCATCTGTTACGGGAACTAATTCCAACACTGCCACAACCTAGTCTAGAGTACTGCTCCCGTAGAGTAGGTATTCAGTTGTTGTAAATCATAAATTGCAAACAGGGCATAAATTTCAATGATACAAAAGGAAATTAGCATACCGTGCGAACTCGAAATATGACCAAAAATGAACTTGTATTCAGAACTGAAAATTTACCTAAATTCTGGAAAAAATAGTAAAACATGCTAAATCAATCACTCTAAAGGGAATCTTTAGTTTTCATCAGAAGCTTTTGTAGCATTCTTAAACAGCTGTCAACAAAGTATTGTAAGTTGTTCACATAAACCCACAGTGAGGAGGAATAAAGTAAGCCGTTGACAGTTGTGTAAGACTTCAATAAAAATCGTGTCACCGATGTGTTGTATTTGCTACTTTCCCGTAATTTCGACGTGAAGTACGTGTCGCGCTGTTTCCTAAAACGATCACTGAAACCACTCAGTGTGGATGCGATGAGGGCTCCAAGTACATTACAGGGAAACGTTAGGAAGTTAGATTTTCCCCTTGAGAAATAACGAGCTTCAACAGCTGTTAAATGATCCTTTATTGAAACGACCGGTTTCGCAGCTTATAGCTGCATCCTCAGGTGTCGGTCGTCCGTTTAAACCCGGTTTCGATTTTATACGAAATGAGTTTGTATACCTGAGGATGCAGCTGCCAGCTGCGAAACCGGTCGTTTCAATAAAGGATGATTTAAGAGTTGTTGCGGTTCTTCATTTATCAAGATGTATTTCCACAGCACTGGCTACCCGGAGTATGAAGTGTGTTGTATCTTTTTTGTTTTATTCCATTAACGCGCATCTTTAGTCCTGGGCTTTCGGAACAACACAGCCACATTACATTGCATTTGGTTACAGGAAGTTAACTTCAGAATCAAAAAATGTTAACATCGGAGACATGGTGTCCAGTAAATGTAAAATGTCGTACACAGATCGTTTCTGGAAAGGAGTGATTAAAAAAGGTTTTAATCTGGGAATAGCAATACTATAATGCTTTCAGAGCTGATCATGTCAGTGTAATGAATAGCGTCGAATGACTCGAATGACGCACTGCTAGAACCGTAACAAGTCATGATACTGCATACATGTACCTGAGATGCTCAGATATCATAAATGAGGTAGTTGGAGGGAATGTCTTTTTATGCTCGCTAAAATTTAAAGAAGTAAAATGTGAAACAGTTATACTTCTTCCGTCGTATATCTCCCATACTGGTCATGGAAGTAAGACAAAAGAGTGGAGCATGCATTACGTGGATCAGTGGCTTGAGTGAGTGTCAGGCTAGAAGTCAAAAATTTCTGGTTTCAGTCCCAGTCGATCGTAGGACTTGTTTTGTCTCTCGTGGTATCTCCCAGCTCCGGAGATGCTTCGCGTATAGCAAACGCAACGTGATTTTTGTGCTGAGCTCGTTTTTACTATACTGGGGCATAGAGAGCTGGGCGTGGTGGTCTAGCGGGAACAGCACGAGACTCCGGCGATGGAAGTCCATGTTTCACATACGGGTGGGGCGGGAATTTTTCCTCGTTTCCGTCCTCCTGGAGAGCCCAAAACCGTTGGGCCTGCTGTCACTTGAGTACCGGGGATTTTTCGCGGGGTTAAGGCGCCCCGCACACTGCACGAAGCAGGGACAGAGGAGAGGCCTGGCAGAGCAACGGTTTCTGCCTGTCAGCGCACACCGCTCGCAGCAGAGGCACGGCACTGCTGGGCAGTGAGGCGGCGCTCGCGAACCATTGAGTGCCCTGCAGCGCCCACCAAGAGTGTGCCTGTGCGCTTAGATTCCGACTCTGTTTAGGAACTCAGGAGCCCTTTACGTTTTCGTAGGTGAGGTATTTCCTTATTAAAAAAAGTTAATGCGCCCCAACTGTAAATGAAGAGTTACTGCTAATAAGAAAAGTACGGATTTTTAACTACACACTTTCTCGTGCTCTTAACTGTTGAATGTGCATTTGGTATACTGAGTTCTAGATTTCGTATGTTTATACGGCCTATTAGTGTGAACTGGAGACCGTTGACAGAACTGAGACAGCGTACTGCATCATCACTGGAGGACTGAAAACAATATGTGAAGTGATCTCGCCAAGGAGGAGGAAAGGGGACTGCTGTGTACTAGCTGGCTCCTATCGCCTTCTCCAAGTAAGTGTAGAAACATGGGTGGAGCCTTTATTATGAGAGAAAGATTTAACGAATGTCTTAATTCACTAGAAGGTTCTGTTCAGTGTCAGTCTGCAGGTATAAAATGAGACCAGTTCAAATGGCTCTAACCACTATGGGACTTAACATCTGAGGTTATCAGTCCCCTAGACTTAGAACTACTTAAATCTAACCAACCTAAGGACATCACACACATCCATGCCCGAGGCGGGATTGGAACCTGCGACCGTAGGAGCAGTGCGGTTTCGGACCGAAGCGCCTGGAACCGCTCCGTCACAGCGACCGTCCATGAGACCAGTACTAAAGTGAAGAACTTACTGTCGTTAATATTAAATGTTTATTGTGATTATGCATATAAAATATGTAAATAAATCACACAATAAATGATACAATTGCTGTAGTGTAATGGCTCCGTAACCTCTCCAGTTTCGTTATTTCATTATAGAAGCATATATTTGCTCGATTATAGCCATAGATATGGAAGATTCGGATATTAATCATATGGAAACCTACTCTCCTCTTTGTGTGCTATCATTTGCTAGAACCTTGTCTCGATATCTCGAACCCTTTATGAGACACGAGGGGTTTATGAATATATCGTTATGGGTTTTCCGTTGGCGCACGCGTTCGGGACTGATCGCATTTTCTCGATATTGGAGACAAATAGCGTTATCATTCCAAGTTTAAAGAAGAATACAGTATGTTAGCTACATTTAATACGCAGCAAAAAATGACCTAACACGCACGAAACGCACATTCACAGCGACCACTATTTTTCAACAGAAATTTTAAGAATTTCTTGTAGTGGTTTAATTAATGTCGAAAGAAGCAGACAAATGAAGCTATAGTCCGTCGGTAAACTGAAGAGTGAGTGAGCGAGTCCCCACTCTGGCTACCCTGCTACGTCACAGGGCGCTTCTACAGGCTGTTTCACAACGTGGTACCGTCCCTGCCGCTTTAAATCTGTGGCGATGCCGTGTACAGATACGTCTCGGCTGCATTTAATTATTAGACAAATGTATTAAGACTATAAGGAATACAAAAAAGATACCTTCTTCCGAAAAACAAGAGTAAATAATATTAAGATAAGAATGGAAGTCAGGACTATACTACAAACATAGAACCGAATGGCTGTTCATGTGAATGTATTGTATGTTTCTCTATTGCTATTCGTAAAACGAACGCCATATAATGCAATCAATCTGTAGAATTTGAGGCTTGTTCTTACTTTGTGTTTCTACTAAAAGGTAGAAGTTTTCTTTGAAGGACTGCATTGAAACTTAACAATTTTTGCAACACGAAGAGTGTTTAAAAAGTAAGCAGAAATTTATAATTTTGCGTGCTGTATTAGTGCGATTTGCACTGTCTTCGCAAAAATGTCTCAAAAATGTGTGGAGGAGAACTGTGTGGCTCGAGCAACTGGGTAGAGGGCTGTCCCAGCTAATGACCTGCCCTGCGCCTCGGCTGCGTGAACAGTCGGTGCCTCTTTGTAAAGCGTGCTCTTCAAAGGCAGTGTTGGGGACCCTGAAAAGCTTCGTGGGCGATGAGCCCGCCGCCCTCCCCCTCCTAGTGCCGCGACAAAGAAAGGCTGCTCTCTGCCTGTCTGCCTGCAGTCAGTCCAATAGCCCGGTCACGGGCTTGAGCCACAGACACAGCGAGAAAGAGGCATGCAGAGAGTAATTCATCCTTTGCCCCGTGTGTCATGCTAAACGATATATCACTACAAAAAAAAGTCATTAAGGATATGGATTCACTATAAAGGTGATCTTATCATTTATGGATAACTCCAAATACGCTGATGTTCTGAGTAACCATCACCTGGGTGTCTGTTACGGTTCTGATGTTAAGCCAAGTTGCCGAAAACAGCGCGTGAAGCGTACTATATGGCGGAAGAAACGTAACCGAGGGAGACGAACAGCATACGCTTCGCTGAATAACTAGACAGTGTGTGGCATTGTGTTGCACTCGGGAAAGGATACGCGGTGTAGGCGCGTGTGCAGAGACGCTGAGACGCTGAGGGAAGTGGCTGGCACCTTTCTCCGCGTCTGCTCGTGACGGGCGGCCGGCCTGCAGCTTTCGTTTAATTATGCATACGGCAAAGCGCGGCGCGCGAGGCGCTCCGCCCACGTGGCCGCTATCTGGCCATCGCCGCGCGGATGTTTATCTGGACACGTGCTACTTGTACCGGCTCCCTGCCCGGCGCCGCCGCCGCAAATGGAGCAGTGTTTGGCGGCCGTCTCGGGAACAAAGGTTATTACTCTTATCTCAAGTACACCTGCAGTTTTTTGTGCAGAAAGTGAAACTGACTGGCAAGCTGCCGAGGAAAAGAGGAAGGTCGAGTAACGACTTTTCAGCACGGCGTTCACGTACCAACCTCGAAGGAGCACAGGTTATCCTTCACGGTAGGTTCCGGAACACGACGCTCCATTGCGGCGGCTGATGTACAGCTTAACTGTACAGTTTACCAAATAGGGTATCCACGTCGCATTGCCAGGAGTCTCACCTTTTTCGCGTATCCGCGTCTTGTGATTGAGTTTTGTATAACAGTGAAGTTTTGTCTGCCAAAAGTAGCGATTGGAGCTGATGTCTCCATCAAACTAAAAAGTTATGTGACGTGTAGTCATACTGTTAAAATATTCAGAAATATAAAATTGTGCACTTCAGAGAAAGGAAACGCGTAATATCTTGTGACTATATAATCAGTGATTCAAAGTTGAAATCGGCCAACTGATAAAAATACCTGGGTGTAATACGTTGTGGGGATATGAAATGGAATGATCACATAGGCCCAGTCGTGGGCAAAGCAGGCAATAGACTATGATTTATTGGTAGACTACTGGGGAAATACAGTCAATCTATAAAAGAGACTGCTTAGAAATCACTAGTGCGTCCCATTCTAGAATATTGCTGAAGTTTATGGTACCCGTATCAAATAGGACCAACAGAGGATATTGAACGTATGCCGCGAGGGGCAGCACGACTGATCACAAGTTTGTTTGACACATGGCAGAGCGTTGCAGAGGTGCGGAGGAAACTGAACTGACAGTTCCGAGAAAGTCTACTTACAAAATTTCAAGAACCGGCTTTAATTGATGACTGGAAGAATCTATTGTGAGGACAAGATTAGACTAATTGCAGCACCCACAGAGACATTTAAGCAATGGTCCTTTTTGTGCCCTATAGATGAACGGAACAGAAGGAAACCCCAATAACTGGTACAGTGGGGCGTGCCCCCTCTGCAACACACATATCGCAGTGGTTTGCACAGTATAGATGTGGAATAAACTTTGACTACTCCTTCTAATCCATTGCATTGATCCTGTCGTTTATCGTTATTTGCACGAGATAAAATATGACCCCTTACCAAATTTATGATCCACCCCGTAATATGCGAGCTGACAAGAACCTGATGGCAAACTGTGTGCGATCCTTTGTCCTTAGACTATAGCAGCGTACTGAAGACTGGTAGATCCAGTAGGAGGTCACGCCGCGCCACGATTCCCCATGACCAGATGACTCCAGGAACACTACATACATGTAAGTGAGGGCCCTTGACTGTCACTCGATCCAAGTTTCATTGATCACCTGGGGGGGGGGGTATATACGCGACTTGGATCCTCCTACTAACGGCTGTGGTAAGAGATCCTTACGTCTTATCTGTTAGAAACCCCTAAGAAGTTTAGGGAAAACTTTGGTGTACTGATGTTTCCAATATCATGTCGAACCCGCCTTATTAGAAAATAAATGTTTTAGCATTTAAAAGGTATCCTCAGTAAGTATGCCGAAAAATGTGCATAGCACTGAACGCGTTTACATTCAAGTGAAGCTTTCTCTCTTTTCGTTCCTACCGCAGTGCAGTGGTCTCGACATGTAACGGTTACGTAATTCTGAAGGCCAGTGGGATCACTTCGTGAGAACGCGGTAGTAGAGGCTCTGGCGCTTCGGGTCAGACAATGCGAAGAGCTTTCCGCCTTTTAAGGTCCTTCATTCTATCTAACGGCAGGCAACGCCTTCCTTTGTGTCGCAAAGGATACTGCAGCGCTTCCCAATCACTCAGACGCGTTGGAATCAGCAGTAACTATACCGGAAATGGCAACGTGATTGTAAGTAGCGTAAACGACGTTTCAGCCGTAACCCGTTACAAAAAATTAGCGAGAAAGGTTATATTGCGGCAATTTTATTATACTCTCTGAACAGAACTGCCTTTATTACTCACTCTCTCATCTATTGTGATCTCGCGACATATTACGGACACGAAAAATTCGTTCCTTTGGTTCGTCTCTCTCTCTCTCTCTCTCTCTCTCTCTCTCTCTCTCTCTGTCCTTGCAGACAGTAAGAGATGCTGTCCCACTCGGCGTCACTCAATTATGGTGACTTGAGGACGGTTGCATTTAAGAAATCGTTTAGTTCTACAGTTATTGTTCTACACCAGTCAAAGCAAGGGAAATTGGCTGAAAAAAAAATAGAGATGCAGTTAGTTGTCCATGAGAATACCGTAATTATAATCGACTCGAATAGTCGCAAAGTATTTTTATAAATATATTAATGTGACACCAGAAAACTATGGTTAAATCCTTTTCGCTTCAAACAACACAGTAGCTTCCCCCCTTTTTTTTGCCAAAGAAAACAAGCATCACGAATTCACTAAGTGTGCGATCGTTAATAGATGACACAGAGACGTAACAGAGTAAAGACGTACAATATTCACCAAGCAAGCGAGACACGGAAAGACAAAAATGATATTGTACTACATATTGGGTACAGTGTCTTAGGAAATAAGGCCGAGCAACTCAAAAAAATATTTAGGAGATGCTCAGCTAACACGATCAGCATTTCCTAATGAAACTTATTCATAATATATTAAGATTCAAAACTACTTAGACACTATCAAATTGCTACTTCCAATGTGTAAATAAATTTCGGAACGCGTGAAACTACAGTACTATTCCTCTTGCGAAGATCACAAATACGAGGTGAAGGAAAAAATAAAAATAAAAATGGAGCGTAACAAAATGCGGTTTCAAGAAAGACGAAAATCTGCATATTGCGAATGTGCAACAACATTTTATTTTTGGGGGAGGGGGGAGGTGGGTGCTTCATCTTCCGCTAATAACGAAGGAAAATGCTGTGAACTTCAGAGTATGGAATCAAGAGGACGCTTCTGCTGAAAAACTGGAGTTAGTTAGCTTAAGACGTAAAAACCAATAATAACTGATTTTTTTTAAATTTGTGCAGTCTAGTAGTTTAATTCGTTACCAACTATTTTGAGTGAAATACTACAGTCCATACTAGAGAAAGAAGTGGATTTTGAACATGATACAAATGACACACAATTTTTGTAGAAAAACCTTTTAATTTCTTCTCTGTTTAGGAAGGAATCGAAGGATGAACGGAATAATTAAGGCGACGTATGATTTAGCTGCATTTCAGCGGCATGGCCACAATGGAATAATGGCTTACTGAGCATCGGAAGAGCTCTGTGATGGGATTCAGGTCTCCCTTGCGGACAGAATCAACAAGTCGTCCTTACGGAACAACGCCGACAAGTGTAAAGGAAATTTCGGGAGTACACCAAGAGAGTATTATAACACCATTACTGTTTACAATACATGGGGTAAGTCAACTGCCCCTATCCTCGGGTTTTATGCAACCCGCAATGCCTTTAAATACCACTCACAAGGTTTTCTTATTCCCTCGCCCAGTACGTGCAAACTATTAGTCCTACAGAAAAATCCAACAGGATCATTTTGTGGGATATTCAATGTAGTTAAATTCTGTACACGGATACGTTTCCGCCAGAGGCCCTAGTTTTCGAATTATTCAAGAAAAACGTACTAAAGTCATCTTCAAATGCGCTGCTGGTTATAAATTACTGGAAACAGCTACAGCTGTAAGATACCTAAGAGTAGACATCCGGAACGACACAAAATGCAATGGCACCATAAACTTAATTATAGCAAAAGCAGATGCCAGATTCAACTTCATCAAAAGATTCTTAAAGAAATTTAATACGTTCATGCAAGAAGTGGCTTACAAAATATTTGAGAGATCGATTCTTGAGTATTACTCATCAGTGTGGGATCTTTACTAATTGAGTAAAGAGGGGAGAGAGAGAGAGAGAGAGAGAGAGAGAGAGAGAGAGAGAGAGAGAGAGAAAAGATCCAACAAAGAGAGACGCATTTAGTTACAGGATCTTTCAAGACTTCAACAAATTACAGAGCCAGACGCTACAAGACAGGCATTTTGAATCACGAAGAGGTTTACTATTGAAATTGCGAGAGAATGCGAAATAACCACAAAGAGAAAATCAGAGAGATTAAAACTCAAACGTAAGTCAATCTTCTCACACGTCATTCGCGAATGTAACTTGACGTGGGGGAGAAGCGATAAAGTTACCAGTATTCTAAGACATACCCCATAGTGTTACTTGTGGAGATAGATACAGATTTGTCAAGGGACCCTGCATGATACTTGACTTCATAACCATGTAAGATAAGGTTTTGCGTGAGTATTTACACTACTGGCCATTAAAATTGCTACACCAAGAAGAAATGCAGATGATAAACGGGTATTCATTGGACAAATATATTATACTAGAACTGACATGTGATTACATTTTCACGCAATTTGGGTGCATAGGTCCTGAGAAATCAGTACCCAGAACAACCACCTCTGGCCGTAATAACGGCCTTGATACGCCTGGGCATTGAGTCAAACAGAGCTTGGATGACGTGTACAGGTACAGCTGCCCATGCAGCTTCAACACGATACCACAGTTCATCAAGAGTAGTGACTGGCGTATTGTGACGAGCCAGTTGCTCGGCCACCATTGACCAGACGTTTTCAATTGGTGAGAGATCTGGAGAATGTGCTGGCCAGGGCAGCAGTCGAACTTTTTCTGTATCCAGAAAGGCCCGTACCAGACCTGCAACATGCGGTCGTGCATTATCCTACTGAAATGTAGGCTTTCGCAGGGATCGAATGAAGGGTAGAGTCACGGGTCGTAACACATATGAAATGTAACATCCACTGTTGAAAGTGCCGTCAGTGCGAACAAGAGGTGACCGAGACGAGTAACCAATGGCACCCCATACCATCATGCCGGTTGATACGCTACTATCTTGATGATGCTGTAAACAGAACCTGGATTCATCCGAAAAAATGACGTTTTGGCGTTTGTGCTCCCAGGTTCGTCATTGAGTACACCATCGCAGGCACGCCTGTCTGTGATGCAGCGCCAATGGTAACCGCAGCCATGGTCTCCGAGCTGATAGTCCATGCTGCTGCAAACGTCGTCGAACTGTTCGTGCAGATGGTTGTTGTCTTGCAAACGTCCCCATCTGTTGACTCAGGGATTGAGACGTGGCTGCATGATCCGTTACAGCCATGCGGATAAGATGCCTGACATCTCGACTGCTAGTGATTCGAGGCCGTTGGGATCCAGCACGGCGTTCCGTATTACCCTCTTGAATCCACCGATTCCATATTCTGCTAACAGTCATTGGATATCGACCAACGCGAGCAGCAATGTCGCGATACGATAAACCGCAATCGCGATAGGCTACAACCTGACCTTTATCAAAGTCGGAAACGTGATGGTAGGCATTTCTCCTCCTTACACGAGGCATCACAACAACGTTTCACCAGGCAACGCCGGTCAACTGGTGTTTGTGTATGAGAAATCGGTTGGAAACTTTCCTCATGTCAGCACGTTGTAGGTGTCGCTACTGGTGCCAACCTTGTGTGAATGCTCTGAAAAGCTAATCATTTGCATATCACAGCATCTTGTCCCTGTCGGTTAAATTTCGCGTCTGTAGCACGTCATCATCGTGGTGTAGGAATTTTAATGGCCAGTAGTGTGATATTAAACTTTGTTTTGGGAGCGTTAACGCTACAGAACAACAGCTTGTTTTACTGCATTTCGCTTTCTTGTGTAATGCGCGACATTTACCAGGAGGACATTGCGTAAGGGCATCGCAGGTCCGTGTCCTTGTTACAAGAGAGCTCTCGGGACGGCGCATGATGGGCGCGCAGAGGCTCTTCGGCGGAGTCGGCACGAGCTGGCGGGTGACGAATGGGACGCTGGCGGGAAAGGTCGAGGGGTGAAAGTCCCGGGCCGAGGTCGGGGCGCACGACCGCTTCCGGCCTCCCACCGCGCTCGGGACGCAAACCCTGTCATCGCTTCCCTCGTGGGCGGTCTGCCGGCGGGTGCGCGATAGCTGCCGGCGGTGGAAGCGCCGTGGGACCGCGCCACGACACACGTGACCGCACTTGTAGCTGTAAGGGAGCTGTGTATCTCGTGAAACGTACGACTTTATTTCCTGAGAATCTGCAAGTTTCAAAGAGGCGTGCAGTGAAGATGATATCTTTCTAGTTTTGTCAAATGATTCCCTGAATCAGTAATCACTTTAATTTTGTATAAAATAAAATAAAAATTAAAAAAAATATTTGGGGATCTATTCCCCATCTCCGATTCATTATTGTACAAAACGTTTTTTTCTAACCGCAAACGGCTCATACTGAACCTTTCGCAAGAAGTCTTCTGCGACGGTGAAGTGTTACAGACGAAGTTTCAAACCGCACGAACAACAATTTTCCCTCTCCGCTTCCGACATGGAATGAGTGGAGATACTGAAAACATCTCATATTCATCACATTATGTGCGAGTGTCTTCCGAATCGCAAGCTCTCGGCAGGAAGACGTAATACATTATGGTAGACATTAAGTTCAGCGCCTCCTTGGTTCTCTTCTACATCTACTTTTATATTCAGCAAGCCACCTTTTGGTGCTTAGCGCTAGCTACCTTGTGTACAAATATCACTTCCCACCCCTCTGTTTGAGTTGCGAATGCTGAGCGGGAGGAATTTATGTTTACGTGTGAACGTCGTTCTCTCTCTCTCTCTCTCTCTCTCATGGATCTTTCGCGAGGCGTAAGTAGGAGGAAATAAAAACCTGGAACATACGCTCTCGGAATTTTTACAGCTCACCTTAAGGGTGTGTGCTATGCTAGCCGGATGGTCATCTCCGTGACGCTTTCGTGCTTGCTAAACGAACCTGTGAGGAGGCGCGTTGCTCTTCTTCTGATATTTTGTATATCCTCCATCAATCCTTTCTGGCACACGTACCAGCCTGACAACAATATTCAAGTATCGAGTGAGCAAAGCTTTGTAAACTACACCCTTCGTGGACAGACGGCACTTCCTCAGGATTCTCTTAATGAGTATGGCTTTTCTACGATTAGTTGTATGAGCTCGTTCCACTTTAAATCTCTCCGTATGCCTACCTCTACATACTTTGGTATGCCTGCCCATAGTGATACGCTCTGCAACAACGCCACGGCGCGTATTACGATTCGAAGCTTGAGAGATGCTCCATCCATTGACGTGTGCGCTGTTCTATATGTCTTGTATCTGTCGCATAGACGTTTTCTGTAATCCCAGAAGTAATTGTGAACAATCTTGCAGACAAGGAGGTCATAAACAACCGGAGAAGCTTGTAAGGGTATTGCAGGATAGATTCTACTAAGAAATAACTGTTAAGAAAAAAAATCGGTAGGTTGCGCAGTTTCAGATTTAATTAGCATTGAGAGTCAAACAGGTCGCTCCGCGCGCAAATTCAAGTACTCACACACGCTAAAATGAGGTAATGCACAGACATCTATGGCTTCGTGAGGTACCACTTGTTCAGATGCTCATTACCAGTTAAAATGTGCCTCTTTTGGAAGTGATAAATTTAAGCTAGGTGAGCAACAGCGATTTTTGTTCGGTCTGAGGAAACGGTGCAACGTATCGATTTTTTCCTTAAGAATTATTTCCCCACCATTGCCTACCCTGCAACACCCTTACAAGCGTTTCAGACTGTTTCTGACCATCCTGTATAGTAATAATGCTACATCAATCACTTGGAGTACGCATGAAGTTACTTACCTTTAAGTGTTTCAGAAGCGTGAAGAAGTGCTCCATCGTTAATGATAATTCAACCGAATCCTTACCATTAATTACCAGCAATAATTTAAAAGTACGAGTTACGAATCCTGCCACATTAGCTCGTAATAAAATCGATGATTGATGTTATTAACGTAGAATATGGAGACTTTATTTTTTTAGAACAACAAAAAAGTTGTTTGATCTGCTACTTACATTCACTGCATGTGGAACCGTTACGCTGACGTAAATCAAGCACGGAAATTGCTGTCTAATGTTCAAGATATACAGGCTAATTTCCTGATGAGGCCACAGATGATGAAGAAGGGTAAATGTGCAATCTGAGGTAAGCGATGTTAGATGGGGAACAATGGAGTCGAAAATTATAAACGAAAATCGTTCTGGTAACTCTCATGGGCCTCTCATGCTGCGATCTCTATGGTATCCATATTTTGGGAGGAGGTAGTATGGACCAAAGTGAGAAGAGCACATGAGCTCTAAACCGCATACCGTAAGAATTATGAGAACTTGTTGACCTTTACTACTGTGAAAACACGTCTCTTCTACTGAACAAGTGCTCCTAGCTGTTGAGGTATGCGTTTTAGAACCCATGTTTACTAAACTATTTGCTCATGTTTTGGTCCATACTATCCCCTCCCAAAAAATGTCAAGCAAACAACTTGAAGTAGAAGAGGCCGACTTTCAAAAGTATCGGAACGATTTTTGCTTATTTCTTTCGACTCGGCCATTTCCGGACGAGGGTCCCGTACATATAATGTACTCCATCGTCCTTGAAAGGTTTGAGCATCATCACGGGATCGCTCTGGACATATTAATAAACTTTGGTCTCCATGGGCACTAAGAAGGCCCCAATGGCAGTGGCGAGTACTGCCCACGTCTAACGTGCAAACATTCCACAGATACTTAATATCTCACTGGAGGGCGATATGGCGTGAAATGTCATACGCCGATAACACCAGGAACAACTACATGTGCGAAGGGAAAGCGGCGGGTAACACTTGGGCAGCCATCATTAGAAGTGTGCGCCGGCGGCTGGCGGCCGCGCCATAAACCCGCGCACGTTTGGCGCCCGATAAGGGAACAGTGAAAGCTCCGCGGTACGCGCGAGCCGGGGCAACGTGCGGGTAACCGCACATCTTCCGTCTCCCAAAACTGCAGTTGCCGACCGCCACCATTACACCGATCCCAGTTTTATACCAAATTAGATGTTCGCCGTTTTTCACTGTCAGATGTCGATGAGCCGCACCTGCAGTTGCGCTCTACCAAAACTACAGTTCCGTAGTTTCGATACGGTACATAAATGACGTAGTAAATGGTAGGATTACCGGTGTTCCCGGTAACATTGGTAGGGAGAGAAACGTCAATGAATGTGTGAGAGAGGAACTAGTAGCTGACGACTTTCTTTTTTTTTCACGTAATTAGAACCGAACAACGTTCAATAGTAGTCCATTGTGTATTTTACATCCTTAAAAACTATAAACTGTACTGTATAAGTAATAAAAATTACCTGCTCGCGTATCTATTGCGCTTTTATGTACCCAAAGCAGTTCCCTTTGATGCAATTACAGTTTACATGAACAAACACAAAAAATTCTGTATAATCGTTGTTGTTGTTTTGTATTCAGTAGAGCGTTCTTCTTCACGATCAGAGGGAAAATTTTTCTTTTATTAGTGTTGAATGCGAAAGTTGTTTAACAATAACAGATACTTTTTTCCATAAGCTTGTCAAAGTAATGAAATGATTGGTATGTTTTTTGAAAGATTTCGTTATGCCTTCAGCTGTTATTCTGTTTATCTCACGTACGATCGTAAAGTTTCGGTCTTAGGCCATTTTCTAATATTTTATGGATGATATTTTTGTAGTAAGTTATGCCATGTATGTCGTTGCTCCTATGATTCCGTGTCATCCTCATAAAATATATCCGATCATGACACTGAGTCACTGGAGCAACGACATACACGGCATAACTTACTATTAAAATTCATCCATAAAATATTTGAAAATGGCTTAAGGCCGAAATTGTACAATCGTACATGAAATAAAGAGAATGGCAGCTGAAGTCATTACGAAATCTTTCGAAAAATTCTTTGCAGCTGCAGACCCTATTGCCTTGAAAATAATGTTTTTGTTTAGCGTTTGTTTTAATTTTACCTTTTTTCAGGAAATTACGTTTTCTAAGCTGCATGATAGATCTGTATTTTTCTTATTTTTGCTTCAACATCCCCCTATCTCACGTTAAAAACCAACAATTTTCGAATAAAACCTGAATTAAACATTGATAATTTCAATTTCGCTATAAATACTGTTTATTTCAAAGTAATAGACAGGAAGACTACTATGTACGCAGCCCTTTATAGACCCTCACTCAGTTTCTACATGGTTCACGCTTCCAGTTTCTAGGGGAATACACTGTAGTAAGCATGTGCGGACAAAACGATCAAAATGAGATGACCCCCCATAGGTATTCGACACGTCTAACGTACAGGTAATGCAGCTATGATTTTAACTGACCAAAGCTACTAGTGAAACGGTCGTAGTCTACGCTCATTTACCATAGTCTACTGTAGTCTACGCCGGCCGCGGTGGTCTCGCGGTTAAGGCGCTCAGTCCGGAACCGCGCGACTGCTACGGTCGCAGGTTCGAATCCTGCCTCGGGCATGGATGTGTGTGATGTCCTTAGGTTAGTTAGGTTTAAGTAGTTCTAAGTTCTAGGGGACTGATGACCACAGAAGTTAAGTCCCATAGTGCTCAGAGCCATTTGTACTGTAGTCTACGACAGTTTCACAACTCTAGCTGTACCATATAGGTGATTTCGTTGTGTCCTATAGACATTGTTTTCACTGCTCAAGGACGTCCCATGTATGAAAGATGAGTTAAGAAACCGGATACTAGCTTCTTTCTGTCTCACGAGTAACAAATTGAATTAATTTCCCCAGTGTGTGAAGGTACACAACTAAACCATCGGGTTTCTTACCAGTAGTTCAGAACCCAAAAAGCAAAATTTCTAATAGCCGAATGGATTGAAAAATCATCCTAGTTCAACAAATAAGGTTCCACAAGCCCAAAGCAATAGTTTAGCCATCAAACTTTTTTAGCTTTCACTTCTGTTCACGTTAGCCATACTTGATTTTCCCAGTACAGCATGGTTTTCAGAATAAGTAATCTTGTGAATTTTTCCAGAGAGATTTCGTCTGCTGATTCATGAGGAGATTCGTGTTGATGCTATCTGATTCAGCTAGTTTCTGTCTGACTTAGTTTACAATGGTCCCACAAATAGCAACGATCTAGCTATAACAGCGCAAAACTAATACATTTTTTAAAATATAGTACCTATTAAAATTGCAGTAAGAGTTTAATTCTGTGTTTGTTGTTAATGTTTTGTTAATTTCATATGAACAACACGTGTCCTATGATCGATTTATATAATTACTTTGTGTTCTTATTACTTAAGCTGCAATTATGTCATAAACGTGTGATTACTTTGGTCATCACGATAGTGAAGAAAAAAAGGTCGTTGACACAGTACTAGTCGTTTAACTGGAAAGAACAAACATCTTTTAAATTCTATTGAAATAACTATTTTTGGCCAAAATGAGAAGCGTGGAAGTCGGTTGTTTTCGCTACAAATTATGACACGCCCCGTGTAGAGATTTTGCACTAGGGGCACCTCTTCAGCGCTAGTGACGCTTCAGCCTTGAGCCGACCCTGGGTAGGAGCTTCTGGTACGGCAAGCGGCGGCAGTCAAGAAGGCACCGAGCTACAGTATGGACTTCCTGCTCTCCATATCGTACAATATAGCTAGGATTTGAATACTGTCTCGTGAAGCTGGTAATTTCGCCCATCGTAATATCTCTCTCATATCGGGACCGTCTACCGGTTTCACTGTCTAAACTTCGCACAGACGAGAACGTACTCCCACGCATCTTATCAGCGGGCCCACTTTGCATAGGGTGACTGACCTCTTTCTGGACCTTGGATATCTAATCGCACCTGTTGTATCGAGTTCCGTTTGAATCTGTTAAAGATACTGTTTCACGTCTAACACAATGTAATGGAATTCAATATTTAATTACGCGAAATGAACAATAGTCACACTGGAAAGGGTGTGGCATCCAAACCCCAATTGCGCTGGTGTATTTCCAATTGCACTCGGCAGCTCGTATGAGATGCAAACCTCAGAATTAAGTTCGCTGCAGTATCGTGTAAAATGAACGCCTGTGATAGTGAAATCTGGTTTCTTATCAGCACAACAATTGTCGAAGAAAGGCGTCGAAGACAAGCAGAAGTGCTTTATCACTTGCTGGAAATTACTTTCTTAAACAGCAAATACACAACAGACATTACATTGTTAATAAGTTGGTGTACTACTAGTTGGTGTTATCAATAGTGTGATTAATGTTTCCAGAAGCAGACGCTGTGGAAAGCATGCTTGGGAAATGATACTAGCATACAGCAAACGCTGAAGAAGTCCAGTGAATTTAGCACGTACACTACGAATAGTTTCACGACATGGGCATTCATAGCAGGGCCCGCAGTGGAGAAAGCAACACAGCTGTATGCAAGAAATCAAAAACTAGGCAATAAAAACACTCGAAAAAGTCATTTGGTCAGGCGACCTTTGTTTCTAGCTCTAGGGCAATAGTGGTACACTAAGAACGTAACGTACGTACATGTGAGAGGTAGGATAGATTTTCCCTAGTTTTCATTAACTACTTTAAGCGAACTCTCTTGTGGTCACTTCGACAAAGCTATGAAACGCTTCCCGTCATATATGTCCCTTCGAGCAAGTGCTCCATATATCATAAACTCAGAGTCAATGACGTGACAAATGTGTTGTGCTTCCTTGCTCCCCGTTATTTAAGTCTGCTGACTTAATCGTGCAGGTTTCAAATGGTTCAAATGGTTCTGAGCACTATGGGACTTAACATCTGTGGTCATTAGTCCCCTAGAACTTAGAACTACTTAAACCTAACTAACCTAAGGACATCACACATATCCATGCCCGAGGCAGGATTCGAACCTGCGACCGTAGCAGTCGCGCGGTTCCGGACTGCGCGCCTACAACCGCTAGACCACCGAGGCCGACGTGCAGGTTTCCATAGGGTTAATGTCGATAGGTTAAGCGAAACAAGAGGTAGCCAAAAAAAGTCCTTTCGAACTACAGAAGCTTTTGATGACCGAATGGCACACCAAGAACAAAAGGAGATGATAAACGGGTATTCATTGGACAAATATATTATACTAGAACTGACATGTGATTACATTTTCACGCAATTTGGGTGCATAGATCCTGAGAAATCAGTACCCAGAACAACCACCTCTGGCCGTAATAACTGCCTTGATACGCCTGGGCATTGAGTCAAACAGAGCTTGGATGACGTGTACAGGTACAGCTGCCCATGCAGCTTCAACACGATACCACAGTTCATCAAGAGTAGTGACTGGCGTATTGTGACGAGCCAGTTGCTCGGCCACCATTGACCAGACGTTTTCAATTGGTGAGAGATCTGAAGAATGTGCTGGCCAGGGCAGCAGTCGAACTTTTTCTGTATCCAGAAAGGCCCGTACCGGACCTGCAACATGCGGTCGTGCATTATCCTACTGAAATGTAGGCTTTCGCAGGGATCGAATGAAGGGTAGAGCCACGGGTCGTAACACATATGAAATGTAACATCCACTGTTGAAAGTGCCGTCAGTGCGAACAAGAGGTGACCGAGACGAGTAACCAATGGCACCCCATACCATCATGCCGGTTGATACGCTACTATCGCGATGACAAAAATTCACGCTTCCAATGGGTGTTCACCGCCATGTCGCCAAACACGGATGCGACCTTGATGATGCTGTAAACAGAACCTGGATTCATCCAAAAAAATGACGTTTTGCCATTCGTGCACCCACGTTCGTCGTTGAATACACCATCGCAGGCGCTCCTGTCTGTGATGCATCGTCAAGGGTAACCGCAGCCATGGTCTCAGAGCTGATAGTCCATGCTGCTGCAAACGTCGTCGAACTGTTCGTGCAGATGGTTGTTGTCTTGCAAACGTCCCCATCTGTTGACAGGGATCGAGACGTGGCTGCACGATCCGCTACAGCCATGCGGATAGGATGGCTGTCATCTCGACTGCTAGTGATACGAGGCCGTTGGGATCCAGCACGGCGTTCCGTATTACCCTCCTGAACCCACCGATTCCATATTCTGCTAACAGTCATTGGATACCGACCAACGCGAGCAGCAATGTCGCGATACGATAAACCGCAATCGCGACAGCCTACACTCCGACTTTTATCGACATCGGAAACGTGATGGTAGGCATTTCTCCTCCTTACACGAGGCATCACAACAACGTTCCATCGGGCAACGCCGGTCAACTGGTGTTTGTGTATGAGAAATCGGTTGGAAACTTTCCTCATGTCAGTAAGTTGTAGGTGTTGCCAGCGGCGCCAACCTAGTGTGAATGCTCTGAAAAGCTAATTATTTACATATCACAGCATGTTCTTCCTGTATGTTAAATTTCGCGTCTGTAGCACGTCATCTTCGTGGTGCAGCAATTTTGATGGCCAGTAGTGTATGTATGGATATACAGGGTGGTCAGTTTGAAAATCTGGGAAAAGTGTTGCAGGATAGATTGTGCTGAGAAACAATTATTGCGAAAAAACTTCGATACGTTGGGATTGAAGTTAGCCAATCAGGCAGTTGAGCTCGCAAATGCAAGCGGCCCGCCAGAGATGGTGCCGCCAAACGTGTCCTTCGTTTGGTTTCCTAAAACCGAACAACACTTGTACATGGAATGGTGGTAAGGCTCGAAAGGCTCAACAGTCTCGCTAGCTATCATGTACGCTTTGAGAACAACTGACACTAATTGTATTTTTCAGGGCGCTTGAATTTGCACGCTCAACGGCCTGATTGGCTCATTAACTAGGAAAGGGCGCAATGTATCAAACTTTCTTCTTATATATGTGCCCATGCGATAGAGCGGTCCCAAATTAGTCTAGTGCGCTTTTACTTTGATCAATATGTATTAGCAGTGACACCAAATTAACAGTCCTCCAGCAACGAAGTACCAGCGCTGCTACAGGGCGATGGCAATGTGAGTATTTATTGTTCCTGTTTTAGTGCCCCTGTCGGTTCAAATGGCTCTAAGCACTATGGGGGTTAACATCTGAGGTCATCTGTCCCCTAGACTTAGAACTGCTTGAACCTAACTCACCTAAGGACATCACACACACCCATGCCCGAGGCAGGATTCGAACCTGCGACAGTGGCAGCCGCGTGGTTCCGGACTGAAGCGCCTAGAACCGCTCGGCCACTGACTCCGTCAACAAACTCAAAATTCTATAGTGATGGTATCAACTGTGTTAGTCGCTAGGGTTACCATGATGAGAAATAAATATGTAGACATGAAAAATAAAGATGTAGACCGTAAACAATGTTGATTTTATTTACAAAGGTTGAAGACTTTTCACATACATAATTTTGAGGCATTACTTTTTAGCAGACCCTCATACATGATAAACGTTATTTGAATAACAGCTGCTAAAAAATGCCTAACAAGTTATATTGGCGAAACTTGTAGCGCGCTTAATCTTGATTTTAATGCATACGTCTGACGATAACCTCACGTTGATTTTCGCGTACCACAGCTGTTCACTCGGTGGCACAAACTCTGCCGGCCGCTGTGACCGGGCGTTTCTAGGCGCTTCAGTCCGGAACTACGCGGCTGCAACGGTCGAAGGTTCGAATCCTGTCTCGGGCCTGGGTCTGTGTGATGTCCTTCGTTAGGTTTAAGTAGTTCTAAGTCTAGGGGACTGATGATTGGTTCAAATGGCTCTGAGCACTATGGGACTTAACTTCTGAGGTCATCAGTGCTCTAGAACTTAGAGCAACTTAAACCTAACTAACCTAAAGGACGTCACACACATCCATGCCCGAAGCAGGATTCGAACCTGTGACGGTAGCAGTCGGCGGTTCCAGACTGTAGCGCCTAGAACCGCTCGGCCATCCTGGCCGGCGGGACTGATGACTTCGGGTGTTAAGTCCCATAGTGCTTAGAGTCAGCACAAACTCGGAACTCGCCACACAATACCGTCTCCCGTGAAATCTCGCTTCCAACTACCAGGCATAGCTCACGCGCGCTATTCCACTACAAATAATGGAGCATTATCGATGGCCAAAGACGCAGCGGTGCGGCCGTATAAAACACGCATACCAAGTGAGTGAGAGTGTGTGTGTGTGTGTGTGTGTGTGTGTGTGTTTTCTGCTGCGCATTGGCGATGAGCGAGCCCCTGTCGGTGGCGCCGTGGCAACAGCCGTGCCGCGCTGCGGTGAGTCACGCCGGCCGGCCAGCAGCGGGCGGTCACGCCGTCTGCTCCGCGCTGTTACAGTCACGCTAGCGCCGGCCGCGCTACCGCTGTTTTGCTGGCTGCCTCGGCGCCACCGACGCCCGAGTCGTGAAGAGCCTCAGACTCCACGGCGTACCACTCATTTAGCAAGACACCACGTTGGAAGAGTTGCCGAAAAACAGTTTATTAATTGGTTAAATCACCATTGCGTTACTGTGAGATGGGGTCTTCGCTCCTTCAGATATATTGGGTGTAGGCTTGTTACTAATATACTACTGTTTATGAAAATGTCGGCAGCTGAAGGAATGGGGTTCGCAGCAAAGATGCGATTGGGATAGCGCCGATTATCTGTCCGCTCACGTGGTTACGCAGTGTTACCAGCTTTATTGTGAGATCTCCGACTGAAGGAAGCGTTGCCGAAAATATTCGTAGGAGTCTAATAGAGATACTACGAAGTCAATGTTTCAGTGTGACAGTGTACTGTAATAAGCCCCCACCCCCACAAAATATCTTATACAGTGCACTGTTATCAGTTACTAAGGAACATAAACATTGTTGTACAGGAATAACCACAGGCAGTGATGGCTAACTGAAACATAGCACACAGGAAAATAGATATAAGTAAAATACATGTTCGATACATGGTGGAATCTCATCATAAAGATCGATATCAGACTCTCAATAAGGAATATGCGGCTCTCGGGCACTTACGCGCATTTTGCACGTATTTTTCATGCTGGCTACCAATTTGCTGAGGAGTCCTAGGAGATATTGTCTCACTTCTTTCTCAAGGCGCTTTTCAGTTCTTGCACTGTTCACTGGGTGTTCGTTGAAAAAAAGGACGTCTGCCAAGAGCTTCCCAGGCAGGATTTAGGGCCAGGAAGTACGTAGACTATCTCATACATTTAATATCTCCATTTTCAAGTGTGTCCAACACCTAAGCGATCAGCGATCCTGTTGGGAGACCATTGTTGTCCGTAAACGGGAAGCCCGGACCACCCGCACCCTTAAGCTGACGGACATGATCCCGAATAATCTCCCTGCAGTACCGCTGTGATGTGATGGTTCAAATGGTTCTAAGTACTATGGGAGTTAACATCTGAGGTCATCAGCCCCTACACTTAGAACTACTTAAACCTAAGTAACCTAAGGACATCACACACATCCATGCCCGAGGCAGGATTCGAACCTGCGACCGCAGCAGCAGCGCGGTTCCGGACTGAAGCGCCTAGAACCGCTCGGCCACAGCGGCCGGCGCTGTGATGGTATCTCGCGGAAAGACATGCAGAAGTATTCGGCCACTGTTCTTAGTGCTTACCCACATCATGGCAACTAGGCCCTACTGATGACCTTCAAGATCATTCTGTGATGTGTAGCGTGGTCCCTCCTCTCCACACTGACTGGTAAGACTAGACTTGCTTGCCCTGTGAAGCGGCATTCTTCGGAGACCATTACTCTGGACCATTGTTGTTGACCCCATCCAAGATGCACCTACACCAACAAACTCTTTCTAGACAAAGGCGTCGTTGGGGTGGGGTGAATTTAACACGCTCCCGAGCATACGAGCCAGCTTGATTTCATCGACGCGACATAGTTCTGGTAGATGTGCGTCTACCGGTAGCGGTTGCAATATCTGCTACGGCCTCGCCTAGGATTGGTTGGTTGGTTTTGGGGAAGGAGACCAGACAGCGTGGTCATCGGTCTCATCGGATTAGGGAAGGATTGGGAAGGAAGTCGGCCGTGCCCTTTCAGAGGAACCATCCCGGCATTTGCCTGGAGTGATTTAGGGAAATCACGGAAAACCTAAATCAGGATGGCCGGACGCGGGATTGAACCGTCGTCCTCCCGAATGCGAGTCCAGTGTCTAACCACTGCGCCACCCCGCTCGGTCCTCGCCTAGGAGTGAGACATCTGTTCCTTTTCGTCACTAGGGCTCTGCATCGATCCTCTTGAGGTGCGGTAGTCCTTCTGCGACCACCGCATGCTTTTGCGTAGCATTTCCCTCTTCTGTGGCCTTTTTTAATCGTGAGATGAAACTTAAGGAGACACCCATTACTTCGGCCACAGTAATGATGTTTTGACTGGCTTCGAACGATAAAACTGCTCATCCACGATCGTAAGAATTCAAATGTTTTGCACACATGTTGCCGTTCTACATGAAATATCACACTAGTCGGTGCCACAACCACCATCTTCAAACGGCGTGGTGCGTGAACTATCGAATGCAGACAGAGTGTTCTTGCGCAGTTGCTTTTACTATCATTGGTCGGGTGTTCTGAGCAGTTGTCGGTAGCGATTTTCAGTTGTCCCTTAGCACTAGTTAAGCAGTGAGTACGATAGCCTCTACCTTTTGTCCTATTACCTCTACCGTTCATAATGGCTTCAGTTCGGCAATGAAGAGACGCCACAAGTTTATTCAGGCGTCCATATCCAGATGGGCCACTCATTGAGTATTGTGGGGCTATTACCTGCTGTGTTTCACTCGACGTTCCAAATAGTCCTACGCGTTTTCGGAGGGGAACAGTTGGTCACGTTGAATGCTGAGCGCAAGTCATGGTATGTAGGGAAAAAAAAATACCCTCAAAATATGACACAATTACCTCCAGCCAAAATAACATCCTGCAAACGGATAGGGGTAGTAAACGTGTCAATGGGCCTTCTGTGCAGTAGACACCGTGCACCATTTGGAACGAGGCGGAATCGCAACTCTTTGAACCAAATTACAAGCTCCCAGTCAGCATTAGGCTGTTTGGCCCATTGAAAACATACATATTTGTGTTATATTGTGCCGACTCCGACTGTTGATACGGTTACCTTCACATTGTTCGCACAGTAGCTGGTTCAGAAGAAGCATTCATTGGCAACAGTAATACCCATCTGATTTGAAACCGACTGTCATTGGTGAATGACACTTGTCTCCAGTCCCTGTCGGTTACAGAACTACGGTACTCTACTGTAGGCTATCATAAGTAAGCGTAGTTTTCCTCGTAGCTTTGCGCAGTTAAGGTCGTACCCACGTTACCTGTACGTTTGCTGTGTTGCACACCTATGGGGCGTTACCTCATAACAATCGCTTTTTTTACATATGAGATCAGTGTCTTTGTAGATTCCTCCAAAAACCGGCAGCAGTAAACTATGTAGAAACTGGGTGAGGTCATGTAAAGGGCCATGTAACCTAAGGAACATTTTTGTTCTACATAGTTATCCTCCTGTAAGTTACTTAACAATAAACAGTATTTGTAGCAAAATTGGACTTGTCAATGTTTCATCAAGGTTTTATTGGAAAATTGTTGATTTGTAACGTGAAACAGAGGGATTTTGTGGTACAAATAAATAAAACAATACAGATTTATCATACAGCGCCAGAAAACGCAATTTCCTCAACAAAAAGGTAAATAAAAAACACAAAACAAAAACATACCAAAGATCGCTATAATACTGCGTCAAGCTGATATGAAACGTGTTTCCGTAATTCACAAGCAACTTTCGCATTTACCAATAACAACGGGAAACTCTTGCCTTTGATCACGATAAAGAACGTTCTATTGAGTACAAAATAACATGTAAAATGTTCGTGCATCTTGCATCAAAAGTTTGGTCACATAAAACAGTAGAAATGCGATCAACAAATTTTTGTTACTTATTAAATTCCATTTATATTCTGTAAGGATACAAAACACGGAACAGACTAACACTGAATTATCTGAGGTTCTAATTACGTGCAAAACTACCACACAAACAAAAAAACCAAGAAAAATCATCGGCTCCCAGGGTCTCTCTTAAACATTCGTTTACGTTTCTTTCCCCAAAAATGCTACCAATAAATAATACCGGTAATCTTACCATTTACTGCGTCATTAAAATAGTGTACCAAAATTACCGTAATGTAGTTCTGGTAGAGCACAAATCCAGTTACGTTGTGTTTACTACCGCTCTGATTATATGGAAGCGAATGGGACAAATGGTTCAAATGGCTCTGAGCACTGTGGGACTTAACATCTATGGTCATCAGTCCCCTAGAACTTAGAACTACTTACACCTAACTAACCTAAGGACATCACACAACACCCAGTCATCAAGAGGCAGAGAAAAATCCCTGACCCCGCCGGGAATCGAAACCGGGAACCCGGGCGTGGGAAGCGAGAACGCTACCGCGAATGGGGCAAAATGCCTTGTACACACGCAGGAGTCCTCGTTGATACAGTAACGAACCATGAATCTTCATCCATGGTTTGATGAGGGGCACTAGAAACACGACAGCTCCTATCGGCCATTCTTTTACATCTCGACGTCGACCCATGTCGCTCCAATGATTGCATGCAAACGACTGGCTTATGAGTACACTCGCAACTTCACTTCAGGTGTGCTCATTCAGCGGGAAAACTGTTTTATCCGATGAATTTACTATAAACACAATCACCGTCCATTTTAGTGGTCTCAGATGGCATTCCGCACATTCCTTATAGACTTGCATTACCGTACTATTCAACTAGAAATGTTACATAACACCTTATAAACTGAATTTTAAGATGTTGTATATTACCACGTTTGTATAGCGGCTCTGTCAGTATGATCTGGATGGACCCTGTGCTCGTGGAATGTGTTTCGTTGGTAGAAGAGCCAACACCGTGTTACTAGGGGAGGCCGAAATGTACGCGTTTTAGCTCACGCAGGCTGGCGTGAGGAAGGAAGAACTATACTGACGTGAGGTCTGGAACATGACAAGGAATTAGAATTCAGAAAGCGGACGTAATTAGTTTGATACTTAACTTTAATCCATTAATGATGAACGTCGTTCTTGACGGTACATGACTCACAATGTTACCTGTTCAGATATAGTAATTATAGTAACTGTATATGGCGCCTTGCTAGGTCGTAGCAAATGACTTAGCTGAAGGCTATGCTAAACTGTCGTCTCTGCAATTGAGAGCGTCTGTAGACAGTGAACCATCGCTAGCAAAGTCGGCTGTAAAACTGGGACGAGTGCTAGGGAGTCTCTAGACTAGACCTGCCGTGTGGCGGCGCTCGGTCTGCAATCACTGATAGTGGCGACACGCGGGTCTGACGTATACTAACGGACCGCGGCCGATTTAAAGGCTACCACCTAGCAAGTGTGGTGTCTGGCGGTGACACCACAGAATGCACTAGTACCTGCACTGAGATGGAAAATAGAATAAACAACTGAATTTCAGGGCCGATATGCCCACCTCACCCGTTGACATTGATTGAAGAAGGTTCTTAATTGCAAATGCATTCTGGAATTCGTAAGAAAAAGGCAACATGCGTTTGTTAGAAAGGTCTGCTGTTATAGCAGGCGGGCGTGCACTAAACGACGTTGTCAACTGCGAGAAGTGGGCAGTAATTCTACCTGTCGGTGACGGCGAGGTCCTTTCATCGTTACCCGAAAAATTTTCGCTCCTCACAAATAAGGAAAATACTGCTCACTAGCGAGCTAGGTTACAAAACACTATTCTAAGAATATCTCTTGCCGAGCTATGACTGGAACAAATTCCTGTATGGTTATAAACGGGACACGCGTGAACGGAAACCCATAATGGCGCATATGCTGGTCGCGGAGATGGTATCGCACGTAGGCCCCTGCCTGCGAGGCGGTGTACTGCTCGTCTGGACGGCCGTCTACGGAGAGCGAAAACGTTCTCGCTTTCCGGCTGAGTAACTGCTCTGCCTTTGGCCCCTAGAAGGGAGGGAGGGAGGGAGCAGAACTGATGGGTCAAACCTGTCGGGGCGAGCTCGTGGATGGCCGGTCGCTGTCCGCCAACACAGCGGACGTTAATTACTGGCCAGACCCGCCGTACCTCAGCAGCGGTACACAGATGACGTGGCCGCGAGCTAGGCACACGAGCTTAAGGCGGGTATTTATTCATGTCACTCCATATTGCTTCAGAGAGTATTACCTAATGGCACTGGCAGGTAATTTCCATGATAGGTTCTGTTTCTTATGATAGTGGAGATTGTGAAGGACGATTAGTTTGTAACAGCCTCGTTAACTTCGCTGGAAAAGACTAATAGAATGTAGGCTGATATCGCGCAGTGCATATTTGCAACAAATTGAACTGAATATACGTTGGCTAATGCCATATAAAGTTGTCTCGCAGTGGTTGACATTGATTACAATACCACGTAAGCCGCCGCCCCCCGCCCCCTCCCCCGCCCCAACGTCTCCTGCCGGCCGAAGTAGCCGTGCGGTTCTAGGCGCTGCAGTCTGGAGCCGAGCGACCGCTACGGTCGTAGGTTCGAACCCTGCCTCGGGCATGGATGTGTGTGATGTCCTTAGGTTAGTTAGGTTTAATTAGTTCTAAGTTCTAGGCGACTGATGACCTCAGAAGTTAAGTCGCATAGTCCTCAGAGCCATTTGAACCCAACGTCTCCCTCCACAGCGCTGGCTACTGAAATTACCTTACATGTGACATCAGACATCATGCGTGATACTGATAGTTCCTAATTTTGTTGTTATAGTCATGCTGACGGATGGCATTCCTGACAGCTATATTCAAGCGGGGAATGGCTGGAATACATTTTTGGCCGACTAGGCGCTTGGTGTAGATCGGTAGATGATTATTGCCGTATACTCCATTCGTCACGGCTGTTAGCGTTTCCACTGCTGTTGTAGTTGCGGACTTTCTTTCCTTCTCTATACATCGTCGGCCTCCACTTGCCCGTCTGAGTGTAGTGACATATACAAGTTGGAAAAAATCAACGTCTTAACAACAGCGAATAACGTTTGAGCACGGTAGCGCACAGTCTGAAACGTCCCCTTAGAAAAATTTATGATTGACTGTGCTTATAAACCTCTTACATTATTTGCTTTTCAAACAGCTGAGCAAAACTGAACGTACTCAGACATTATTCTCTTTACTTATTCTGATCATCACTAAACTGACACACAATATTTTTAGCGCAGTCTGACTTTCAAAAATCAATACAAAAGAATGGCCCTGACTAACAACAACCTATACCTTTCATGAACATTTATCTCACAAAAATCTTCGTTACTCAAACTACTGCAATACAGCGTGCGCCAATACTGCCAGCTGAATAAAAGATTCTAACTACTGATAGGCATAGTTACCAAATGAAAGATTTTGATAAAGAACAAACAATGTATTTACCTTAATAGTGTTCAAAAGTCGTAATATATATATCAGTTCATGACATTCAGTCTTACAAATTTATTGTCTCTGATGGACACACGTCCAGATCATCCGCTCTCAAAACTCCGCCATATCTCTCCCCACATCCACCACTGTTGGCGGCTTACCTCCAACTGCGCAACGCTACGTGCTGTTCACATGCAGCTGCCCAACACTACAATAGCGACTATTCCAACAATGCCACCCAGCCACCGACTGCACACAGCACAGCCAGTGATTTCCATGCAGAGCGCTATATGGCGTTACCAATATAAAAACCTAAACAGCCTACTTACAAGTCCTGGCTCTGTCCTACTGGAGGCACTGTAGTGTATTCGGTGATACGACCTCTGAACGACTTCACTCTGCCAACTGGTGAGGCCGATTTGATCCCAAGGCGTTGGGAGGGGGAAGGGAAGGGGGGGGGGACAGCGAGGTATGAAAGCATAACCCAGTCCTATGTCTGCCTTGACATTCGTTACATGCGCAGCGCTAGCGTAACAATGATTTGTTATGTAGTACGAAACATCAACTGAGCGGCAGACTGTCGCTGGTGTGATACCTGATCTACCACAGAATCTTGAAATCCTGGAAGCGAAAATCTCTGATCTCGTTCCGCACACCAGATTCACATTTGCAAAATCAGCTTCACGAATGTGTCATGTGCCTGGGTCATCCTTCCCTCACCCGATTCGAAGTGAACCAGAATTCGCCCGCATCTAACTGTTCTCTCGACAGGACATAAATACCACGGGCAAATTCTGTTTCGACCGGAACAGGCCCAGTGAGTCCATAATGCTTAGCATCAGATGTAATACTTAAGAACTGTAATTGTAATTAGCGTGCTGTCTTCAATAAAGCAGGTGGGAGCAGGTAGAGAAATAGTGAGTTGGGGACTCCTCTATAAAGCACTTTTAATTACTTACTAGAATGTGCAAATTTTGATAGTCTGTTTGTTCTCTCTGAAAGAGTGAGTCTTTTAGCCACTGAAAGAATGAATTCTGTTCACATCGTTAAAATACCTTAAACGTATGCTGCAGAGTTCCATAATACGACAGTTCACATATTTTGACATTTGTGACATCGGCATTGTGGAAAAAAAATTAAATTCTCTCTCTCTTTCTGTTTCAGGTGAGTCAGGGCGTTGATGTCGGACTGTTACTTCACATACATGTGGCGGTAAGGAAAAGCCCACACTACATCCCATACGCACTTCGTATAATTTAGATTATGGGAAACGTGCATGTAATCAGTAACGACTTAGCTTACAATTTAACTTTAACTGATACTGACTACTCCTGTGACTCTGACATTGAACTAAGTGATACATACGCCGAATGTAGAAATGTTCCTAAATGTAGAAATGTTCGTTTTAAAGCTGGAATATTCTTTGGGCTGTAGGCAAGAACTATATTACTCGTGCATGACTCTAGTGCAGCGGAGAAACAGATACCTGTTGAATGTACAGCACTGAGCTTGTCCAGCAGCGCGCTGTCGTTCTGTGTTGTGACTAGTCATTTAGAGACCATTGGACGTCACAGGACATAGCGTTTTTTTTTTCTTTTTTTTAAATGTCGCTGTCGCAAGCCAGTAACGCATCGATAGACACAAAGGCACTCTTTTCCTATTATGGTACCAGAAATAAATTATTATCACTGGCAAAGCAAAAGTGTCTCAAATAAAACTTTATAATTTCAATGGATTGTAGCATCAGAACTCTTTAAGAAATGCGAACGTTTTCTGATTTGCGTTCTTCACCAACAAAAAGCTTCTTTTTAGATTATTTCGATACATGCTTTTCTGTTGACTCGTTCAACATCTAATTTTCGTATCAGTTCAAATCAAAATTCAGCGCAACATGTGTGCGACAAGTCTTGTGATGGTATAAGTGATTCACGTCCTCAAATTATGGATTTCCTTCACAGAAATTCGGTAAACCTCATGTATGACAAACACCTTTGGAGAAAGTGCATGATTTCGGACGCCATTATTACGGAGGGGTCGGGGGTCACCTCTGCTACACCAACGCTCTGGAAACTCCAGGCTCAGGACGTCTCGCACAATCTCGGCTCAATGTTGTGGCGCACCATCTTGATGACAGACGTCAGTTTATTGTCAACTAAACATAGCAAAGCGGCAGCATGTCAACCTAACCGATAAATTAATGTTATTCTCCAAAAAATGTACGAGGAAGTGAAGACAGATTGATTAACGTCCCGCAGACGTTTCAAGGAATCGACTGATGGAAGCAGGCGTCAGGCAGTCGCAGTTCTTACGCGGTCGCTACGTGCTCATTGTGTTGCCTGATTTTCTAGGCACATCAAAGCCTTGTCAGGCAGAGAACGGTCAGTCCAGTGGGTGTGAGTAGAATGAGACTGGAGGTGAGACGAGCCACCCAACCAGGATGGTCAGATTGTTAAACAATTTGTTGCCGGCCGGAGTGGCCGTGCGGTTCTAGGCGCTACAGGCTGGAGCCGAGCGACCGCTACGGTCGCAGGTTCGAATCCTGCCTCGGGCATGGATGTGTGTGATGTCCTTAGGTTAGTTAGGTTTAACTAGTTCTAAGTTCTAGGCGACTGATGACCTCAGAGCCACTTGAACAATTTGTTCTGCCCCTGCACGTCATCGTGCGAGCACGCAGCCCCAGTTTGGAGAAGCTGCGTAACAGTTGTGTTTTTATAGTGGTGTACCATTCAGTTTTCTGGTTAAACGGTGACGATACATACTGTATTAAAAAATATTAAATGCTCGCCAAGCCCATCTCTTCCATCAAACACTACCTCCTCCTACCTAACTGCCCCATGATCGAATGATGGCCTCTGCTAGCCAGGCATATTGCGCGCACACTGGACTGAAACACTGGCCTGCAGCAACCAGAAACACTGATCAGAATTCCACGACAGCGGACAGAAGCGTATTTCAAATTCTTGCAAGCTTCCCACACTGGGAGTATATTTTCATCGATCACTGTGGGTCATCAGTTCCCCGCTTCAGGAACGGAGGGCTCACGGCTTATTCCCTATGTAGAAGAACGCTGTGAAGCGATTCGTGGCTTTCACGAGATCCGAGAGACTTTTGACCTCGTTTGAACATTGAGGCCTGGAGCCAATCAGATCTGGCGCTCAGAATGTGGGCAGTTTCATTAATCATCCCTTTCTCCTGCTAACAGGACTTTGGAAATTGTTAGCTCTTGCCAAGACTGGTCTCATTTTGTCCTTACTGGTACTGGCAGAACGCCTGACAAAGGCAAAACCTCTAACCTGGAAACGAGCCTATTAGTCCACAGTCACAATATTAAGTATATACCGGGTGATCAGAAAGTCATTATAAATTTGAAAACTTAATAAACCACGGAAAAATGTAGATAGAGAGGCAAAAATTGACACACATGCTTGGAATGACATGGGGTTTTATTAGAACCAAAACAAAAAAAAACAAAGTTCACAAAATGTCCGAGAGATGGCGCTGGACAGCAAAACGTCAGTGATTGCGCATGACAATCGTGTATAAAAGGAGCTGTAATGACAGAATCAGATGCGCTAGCAGTCATGGCATGTTGACGTTACCTGAAAAGGTGCTTTTAGTGAAGCTGTATTATCATAATGGGGAATGTGTTAGTTCATCGTTACGATCCTATCGCCATAGGAAGGGGATTCGAACGGGTAAAGGTCCGTTCACAAATGCAGCTGTGGCGAGAATGATTTCGAAATTCGAAGCCACGGGTTGTGTAGACGATAGACCCCGTAGTGGCCGACCGAGCACAAGGCGTAATGCTGCTGAGACAGTGCAGGAAGAAATGGAGACTGTAGCGGGTTCGTCTATGCACGGGGAAGTCAGCGCTCGTGCAGTCGCACGTCGCACCGGCATTCCATACACTACTGTTTGGTTGGCACTGAGGCGTACCCTCTGATGGTATCCGTACAAAATCCATCGGCATCATGAACTGTTACCTGGCGATTTAGTGAAGCGGAGGGAATTTGCGGTGTGGGCGTTTCGAAAGATGGCGGAAGATGACGATTGGTTGAGTAACGTGTTGTGGACCGACGAAGCTCATTTCACGCTCAGAGGGTCTGACAACGCCTACAACTGCAGAATTTGGGCTACCGAAAATCCTAGAACAGTCGTGGAAACTCCACTGCACGACGAGAAAGTCATGGTATGGGTTGGATTTACCACATCTACCGTTATCGGGCCTTTTTTCTTCGAGGAAATGCATGATTCTGGTTTTGTAACTGCTACCGTGACGGGTGAGAGGTACGCCGATATGTTACAGAATCGCGTCATCCCCAGCCTGGCTGATAAACACCTGCTGGAACGTACGATGTTTATGCAGGAAAACACCTGCTGGAACGTACGATGTTTATGCAGGATGGCGCTCCACCTCATATTGCTAGATGCGTGGAAGATCGCTTGCGCGCCTCGTTTGGTGATGATCGTGTGCTCAGCCGCCACTTTCGTTATGCTTGGCCTCCCGGATCCCCAGAACTCAATCCGTGCGATTGTTGGCTTTGGGGTTACCTGAAGTCGCAAGTGTACCGTGATCGACCGACATCTCTAGGGATGCTGAAAGACAACACCCGACGCCAATGCCTCACCATAACTCCGGACATGCTTTACAGTGGTTTTCACAACATTATTCCTCGGCTACAGCTATTGTTGAGGAATGATGGTGGACATATTGAGCATTTCCTGTAAAGAACATCATCTTTGTTTTGTCTTACTTTGTTATGCTAATTATTGCTATTCTGATCAGATGAAGTGCCATCTGTCGGACATTTTTTGAACTTTTGTAATTTTTGGTTCTAATAAAACCCCATGTCATTCCAAGCATGTGTGTCAATTTGTACCTCTCTATCTACATTATTTTGTGATTTATTCAGTTTTCAAATTTATACTGACTTTTTGATCACCCGGTACTTTAAGTGTCTTCCACGGCGTATTTTAAATGGATTAGGGAAAGGAAATGCATCAGGCTGCTATTTGAAATCGAGCACTTCTAACCTACAGGGCTCTTGGAACGTCTGAAGGACGCCGGCCCTCGCATCTTTAACAACGAAGACCATTTTCGAAAGGCGCAGTCGGCTATCGGTGTGATAGCGCGAGAGAATACTGTTGGTAAACTAAATGACGAATGAAAAAAAGGAAGAATGGTGGTGAATTAACGTTCTGTCCTAAAGTAATTTCAACAAGCCAAATCAAAGATTGCCTGACTGGGATTTGAGCAATGGTGCTTCTCAATACCAGCCTCATTCTAATCCCTCGCCCATCATACCTTGCTAGGTTCGACAGAGTTTGTTGATGATCTGACATGCTGCTCGACGTGGGACAGCAGGTGTTGCGGAACACAAGTCAGCCGGCGGAATCCGTGCACAGTGATTTATTGCAGCACCTCCGGATGCAGTGCCGTCCAAATGAAACGGTGCTGCGGATGGCCAGCTAACGGTCCCTGGCCGGAAGTCACTTGGCCACGGGCCAGCACACCCGGAATGCGTCGCCTTAACTCAGCCAAGTACCGCTGCACAGCGACACTCATTAACGTCGCGGTCAGTGCCAATTAAGCACATATGAAACCAAGCTAGAGGGGGCTTTTCTGGTAGCTATTTTGAGCCAACCGCCCACCCCCCTCCTCCCTCAAGTTATTTGCAGAATCAAACTCCCATCTATGCAACAGCTTCAAACGTCTTATTACTTAACAAATGAGTTAGTGTGTTCAATATTTGGCGCTAAGCACAAAAGCAAAACGAAGATAATGGAATGTAGTCGAATCAAGTCGGGTGATGCTGAGGGAATTAGATTAGGAAATGAGACACTTAAAGTAGTAAAGGAGTTTTGCTATTTGGGGAGCAAAATAACTGATGATGGTTGAAGTAGAGAGGATATAAAATGGAGACTGGCAATGGCAAGGAAAGCGTTTCTGAAGAAGAGAAATTTGTTAACATCAAGTATAGATTTAAATGTCAGGAAGTCGTTTCTGAAAGTATTTGTATGGAGTGTAGCCATGTATGGAAGTGAAACATGGACGATAAATAGTTTGGACAAGAAGAGAATAGAAGCTTTCGAAATGTGGTGCTACAGAAGAATGCTGAAGATTAGATGCGTAGATCATATAACGAATGAGGAGGTATTGAATAGAATTGGTGAGAAGAGGAGTTTGTGGCACAACTTGACAAGAAGAAAGGACCGGTTGGTAGGACATGTTCTGAGGTATCAACGGATCACAAATTTAGGATTGGAGGGCAGCGTGGAGGGTAAAAATCGTAGAAGGAGACCAAGAGATGAATACACTAAGCAGATTCAGAAGGATGTAGGTTGCAGTACGTACTGGGAGATGAAGCAGCTTGCACAGGATAGAGTAGCATGGAGAGCTGCATCAAACAAGTCTCAGGACTGAAGACCACCACCACCACAACAACAACAAGCATGTAAGCGGGAAAAGTTGGGGAAAAATTTTAAATTATGTTTAAAGTTTGTTGGAAGTCGCTAATTACTGTCATTATCAAACACTGCATGAGTACAGTCTGTGTAATTTGTGCTTTCACGTATCTCGATGTTTATTACGTCGTATTTCTGGAACTATGTATAGTACAGTGATATACTTTTGCAGGCACGTTAAGTGGTATATGCGGATACTGCCTATAAAATGTGCTCTAAATATATTTAATAATGAAGGCGTAATAAAGTAAATCGCCACGCTTGATGCTTACTGCTTAAGCACGAACACTGCAAATGTAGTGAACGATGTTTCATCGTTCTGTGGGGAGCATCGGGGTGAAAAAGTCTACGAAAGGTTGGAAATTGTGTGTTAAGTTGGTTGGAAGTCTCAAAGTGCTCTCATTCTCAAATACTGGACGAGTGTAGTCTGAGTAATTTACACGTTATGAGTTACATTGCGTCAACACAAACACGGTTTCTAATTATAATAACTGTTTAACTGTGTTAAATCTTTAACATAAGATTATTCTTCATAATGAGTAGATTTGGGAGCGTTTTAAATTCGGTCTGTATAATACTGAATGTTGAAAATCGATTTTTGCAGCCGCTAGAAGCCGTTAAATATGCATCCTGTAACGGGGGCTGTGCACCATGAACCATGAATCGGCTTAGCCGTTTTCTTAACGTAGATATCACCGTTGTTCGGACGTAACAGTGACTACTGCTTTCTCCGATGATGGCTAGCAGCAAAGTGTCTTCGTTCCCCGTTAACTGGGTATCTGACCTAAAGGCCATTGCTTTGCACACGCACACTCGTGTTGTTGTGCTATGGCCTTTCTCCAGCAATCGACATAATCAGCTGAAGACGAACGGGGAGGTAAAAATGTCCCAGCGTCATAGCTGTTCGCTTCACTACAACGCCATAGGGTCTCAACAATGCGTATTACGTTAGGGGAGCTCGAGATCAAAACTATGGCGTTGCTAAGATATGAGGAACGCTCGTACTAAAACTGAGCAGAAATTCAGAAATATTTACAATTTTGACATTATTCAAGACATCATCGTTTCTTTCTTTCTCAGCTGGCCATTTTAGAGTTTTTTAATGATCACTGCTCATGCGCATGGTTTGTGAATTATGAAGTATTTAGGAATGAGGCCTTGACCAAAACACTGTTTCATTGCTTTTCACTATTTACTCAGATATGTAACGATGACGTTGCAGTCGATTTGTTTTACATATTTTAAAAGTGCAGTATATCAATCATCTAAGTATGACTAAGATTCACTGCAGCTCTTCACAGTATCTCTATCTGCATGTTTGTTAGTGGATGTGGATGTCTGTCTTGAGTGGAACAGCGTATTTTATTTACCTCATGTCATCTTTAATTATTAGTACTTTAATTACTGTTACAGTTATTGTGTTGCAAACCCACGCAGTGTGTCGATATGAAATCGTACCAGAATGATGGAATCGTCCAGATTCCGTCACACACCCCTTAAGACCCGATGTTATATTTTAATTGCCCAACGGAATCGAGATCTCAAAAATGAACCTAACATGGAATGCTAAGGTGACAGACTCCTATAAAATTCTTCTGAATGAGTATTTTTTTTTTTACTCGACGGACAAATAATAATAATGGATCGAAGTAAACTACAAGTTACTTCCAATGAAATGCAAATAATTAAATTCATATTCTGTTATATTAAAAGCAATGACATAGCATAAAACTCAGAACACGACTATAGAAAAAGTGACTGCCGTAAGGGTAGGAAACAAGGGGGAGGGGGAGCACTATCATATCCTCGCTGCACATGTAGTCACTAATATGTATGCATCCAGGAAATGCTTTTTGTAGAGCCTCGTCGCCAGTTTTGTTAAGGCTTCGTCGCTACTGCTGTGGAGGCCGAGTTGACACTGTTGTTACGATAGGCCGAGTTTGCGAGTGCGTGAAACGGCTTCAGGTGCAGTACGCCGCTAAAACAATTTCTCCCTGCCACTATTACACACCCATGTGCCAGGATCAGGTGACAGAGTAGGAGAACGAAGGCTCTACAACACTCCAACAAATTAGTAACAAAGTCAGACAAATTAGTTAAAAAAGTTTACTTATCTTAGTGACTTGTTGAATAATGAATCCTGCAATACTCCATGTAACATAACACAAAAAAGGCTGTCAATGGCTAAACGCAAATAATCGTAGGTAAACTTCACAGTATACAGAAAATGCAACTACGTCAACTGTCTGTTCACTATCTAAGTCAACCCTGGACGGTGATCTATAACCAAGAGCGACAGCTGCTCTTCCATCTTCCGACTAGGCTTCTGTCCGTTGTCGTCCGGTCATTAGCGGATTGTACTCGGCTGGCTAGTGGAACTCGCGCAAGTGGCGAGTCTCTATAACACTGGCACCAGCTCGCATCTTTTCGCATCTGCTGCTTTTGCCCTGGCTGTGTGTTGTTCGGACGACACAGCATGTTTAAGTATTCCACTGGTTGACTGAATAATAAATGGAAACGATACTATCATTGGAACCGGGATTGACAGTACTGTGGCAACGTACGTCCACTTTGCAACCATCAACGCCACCTAACGTCAGTACTGACGTATAGTCTCACCAATCCGCTGTGGCGGTAAGTCGGCCGTGCTCGGCCGCATTTGAAGGGCCAGAATCTTGCTCGTCATGACTTGCGCACCGTCGGAACTCAGAGTCCTCGAGATCTAACACCAGTGGCCTTTCATTTTCTACATCCAAACAGAGTGTCTATTTTCATTGTCCCTCGACTCTGCTGTTTTCGCCGTTCTGGTCACAGCTGACAAAAGAAAAAAAAATGTTGCTTATTTTCCGCCAATAACGTGAAAACTCCCGTTTAATAAATTTACATCGTAGAATGTCTCCAATCGGAGCACGTCTTCCTCGCTAATTTGGTCTGGAAGTTCCCGTCTGAGTGAGTATACGATGGGCTAATCATAGCGTTGTTTGCACACTTCTGAAGTTCAGAAAGCCTGACCAACGCGACGGGAACTCCGCTCACCGCGTAGCCCTAGACATTCCAAGACTTGTGATTCCTCGCCATAAATCATTGGGTGGCAGCCCAGCACCTGAGACTGCCGCCCTTAGACTTCTACAGAACCGAATCATTCTGAATACGACGAAACACGTCTAGCTTGATTGACAGGGGAGTTCGGTGAGTCTTCTCCCAGGTGGCTCCTTGGCAGGCGTAACCCGGAACAATGTCTCTGAATGCCGTGCCGACTCCCCTGTCGCTTTCAGAGTTCTGTGAGAACTGAGCGATTCTCTAGCATTCTTAGAATAGGACTGCAAGCCTCGACCGACAACCGCTGCAGTTTTATAAAATACATTCCCCAGCATTAGATAACGTCATGAGGCTTTTAGCACGATGAAATGAAATGTCCTGCCTGCCGACAGTCTTGACAAGGGGCAGATGAATTTAGCATATGAAAGGAAGGAGGCAAGCCAGTCGGCTTGTAACCCTCCAGTGTAACTGAAATGAAGAATCAGTTTCTTCGTCACATTTAAGGAAGTCTGCTTTTGTGTCAAGGAATAATGAAGGGGAGAGTATGTTATGGCATAAGAGGACAGAATACTGTAGTGGAACGATTTGTTCACAAAGACGCGGTGTAGATATGGTGACTGGTTTCCGTCTAACAACTTGTTTTTGCTTCCCTTTCACTTACCTATGACGCTAATGACTGTTTAGCTGAGTCACTCTGAAATGTCGGAGGTAAACTAGAGGTAGGCTACTACATCAGACATAATGTATTAGCTGAAACATTCGTGCTTTAAAGGACATCCTCTGCTATTTATAAGCATCTGTTTTCTTTCTGCTGGTAAGAAAATATTACGAAGCAGCCTTGACTCACGACAGGAAATGAATAACACTGACACGCGAAGATAACTTCTCACGCCGTCCTTGGAGCTGCGTGTTACCTTACCGTTAGTGAGAGACGGGCTCGATTCTCCTGCGTCACCCGTTGAGAACTGCATAACGCGGTATTTACGTATATTGTATGTAACGAATTATCTGCCGATAGCAGTTACAGGTGTGAGATATGAAGTGAAAGACAGTTCATAACTTTACATACTTGGGATCACACTTCAACTAGAGGAATAATAAGTAAACCAGGGAATCGTTAATGCTTCCGGATCATGTAACAGAATAAAAGTAATCATGAAATCAAAGTGATCTCAAGAAAAGTTAAAACGAAGCAGTATAATACAATAATTGCCGCAGTACTGTTATATGGTATAGAAACATTGAATCCCATCAAGAGCAATAGAGAAAAGCTGAGGATGTTTGAGATAAAAATAAAGCAACATACGCTACGAAAATTAGTCCAATGTTGCACCGCCGGCCGTTGTGGCCGAGCGGTTCTAGGGGCTTCAGACCGGAACCGTGCTGCTACTACGGTTGCAGGTTCGAATCCTGCCTCGGGCATGGATGTGTGTGATGTCCTTAGGTTAGTTGGGTTTAAGTAGTTCTAAGTCTAGGGGACTGATGACGTCAGATGTTAAGTCCCATAGTGCTCACAGCCATCTGAACCAATGTTGCACCAAAAGCAAAGGTTAAGGGACTACAATGGTCTAGGGTACATTGCGAGGATGATGATGATCTGCCGATAGCAGAAAGTTCTTCATATGATGTGACCGTAGAACAACGTTAATACTTACGTAATTGAAATATTTTTCCTTCTATTTACCTCATAAATCATACATCACAGAATAATTGTCATCTTTGGTGTGAAGTGCAGGGTTTAGCCGAAGACTGGCTTCCACCTACTGTAAGTAGTAAGTAGTCAGCCTTAGGTAAAATACCAGCCTTTTTTTTTTTTTTACTCAAAATGAAGTAGCCTTAGGTAAAATACCAGCCTCTTTTCTTTTTTTTTTAATGAAATGCCATCTGGTGTTCTTTTTAGTATACCTTGATATCTTACGAGACTTTGACCTACTTTGAATATGTTGAAGTGTAGAGCAAAATAAGAGACACACATTTTTTGTACGCGTCCATAAGCCAATTAAAGAGATGAACACCCCCTTAAAAACTGAAGAATACGATAACAGATGCAAAAAACACTCCATAAAAAAAGTTCTATCGTTCTTAATGTACGTTACAACGGTGGACCCAGATTTGTCGAAAAAATAACTTTTATCGAAATCCCTTGTATCTGGTGACCAAAATCAAAGTGCATTCAGCAGTTTTTGATCCAAAGAATTCTGTACTTCCTCATTATTGTATAGATTTACAAGAATGTTACAACAGTAATGTACAAACAATTTCAAATATAAAATAATTGAATCTGAAATTGTTATGTGGAAACAAAGATAAATTACGGCAAATGTAAAACGAAAGCACAAATACTATATAATCTCCTAATCAACAAGACAACCGGCATAGGAGCGGAGACTGGCGCATATCGGGCAAGCGTAGAGTGGTACGGAGATATTTCTGACAAACGTGTCGTTGGATACCACTTCATTATACATGACTGAATGTCGTACAAACAGTGCTATAAGTTTTGCTATTTGTCAAATGTCGAAATGAAAAACGTAATAGTGCGGAGAGGGGATGGGATTTCGAAAAAAGGGGCTTTCGCATCAGATCTGGCTCCACTGTTGTAACGAAGATTAAGAACGATAGAATTTTTGCTTGAAGTTTTTTAAACCTGTTACCATTTCAAAGGTTTTCATTCAGAATTATCAAACAAGTATTTTTCAAAGGGATTTTTAATCTCATTGAGGGGCACGTATAAACAAGTATGTGTCCCTACACTACAATACGATGAAAATGGAAGTGTATCCTTTGGGTTGGTTTACCAGTTAGTAGATACGTAATGTATGTTCACTAAAGCAAGATGTTCGTCAATGGCGTAAAAACGGTAGTCATAAAGTTTTAATTATTACCTTGAAAAAATAGAGTTAAGTTAATAATTTGGTTTACTTGCTTATACATGTATGGCATGTTGGTATGTACAGAAATCATCATAGTATCATTGTACGCCACAGCCCCGTTCATAGAGTACGGGGCTGTGCCCTTTTCTTCTGGCTCCTCTAGTTGCGTGCTACGATACTCTGACGTGGGGATTTCAGTGTGTGCCAGGAATGCGGACATTCACTTGCGAACAAGCAAAAGATTGAAACTTCCTGGCAGATTAAAACTGTGTGCCGGACCGAGACTCGAACTCGGGACCTTTGCCTTTCGCGGGCAAGTGCTCTACCAACTGAGCTATCCAAGCACGACTCACGCCCCGTCCTCACAGCTTTACTTCTCACAGTACCTCGTCTCCTACCTTCCAAACTTTACAGAAGCTCTCCTGCGGTAGGAGACTGGCAGAAGTAAAGCTGTGAGGACGGGGCGTGAGTCGTGCTTGGATAGCTCAGTTGGTAGAGCACTTGCCCGCGAAAGCCAAAGGTCCAGAGTTCGAGTCTCGGTCCGGCACACAGTTTTAATCTGCCAGGAAGTTTCATACCAGCGCACACTCCGCTGCGGAGTGAAAATCTCATTCTGGAAGCAAAAGATTCGTTACAAAACTATATTTTTAGAGGTGACCATAAAAGCTTTGACTACCATGTTTTTTCGTAGAAGTTAGGACAAAAGGAATTTTACTACGGCGAGATTTAAGTGAACAGGGGATCAGAGTTCGCTGGTTACTTTAGTTTACTATTCTGAAAATCCTGAGTCTTGAAACTGTTTTTAAAATATACATTGTTTACTATTTTTCTCCAGTTAATTCCCAACGCACTTGCAATAATACTGTAGGAAAAGTAGAGAAAACACGTGTGCTCTTTGATCACACTTATGTTATCCGAACTGTGACCGCTACAGTCGCAGGTTCGAATCCTGCCTCGGGCATGGATGTGTGTGCTGTCCTTAGGTTAGTCAGGTATAAGTAGTTCTAAGTTCTAGGGGACTGATGACCTCAGACGTTAAGTCCATAGTGCTCACAGCCATTTGAACCAATTTGCAAACCTCCCTTGTGGTGTGTCGCGTTGTGTGTTCAACACTTGAAGTATCTCGTAGACTGATAGACGCGCTGTAATTGGCTGGAGGCGAATTTGATACCTTACAGCACTTTGAGTGAGGTGCCGGATGTTTACCAATGTTCTCCTTTGAGATTTTTAATCAAGGTTGATTGAAGAGCTCTCCATAAAACCTGCCAAACGTGTTTACAACACAGATCTCGGTTTGTAGACCACGGTGACGCAGAACATTGGCAAACGAATTAGCACTTGATATACTTGTCATGACTCCGGGACGACGTCATCGTTTAGGCTTAATTATGTGGGCGCCGAGGAAAGTGTTTCAGGTGTGTACGTGTGTGGGTGCGCGGGCCACGAGCGTGAGTGCTGAGTGCAGGTAGGTGTTGCTGTTGCTGCCGCCTCGTAAACGTAACGGGAAGCCAGCTGGTTCGTTCACCTCGTCACTTGGGTCGCCCGCCGCGGCGCTGCAACCTGCTCGACCGCCCAGCAAGTCGGTCATCTGCTCGTATGTGCGACCAACTGGGAGCCGGCTTCCGTCACTGCAGGCGACGGCGACCTCACGGTTCAGCATCACGCCTACGTCGAGGTCGTTGGAAATAAGCAGTGAAAGAGGTTCAAGTTAGGACTTATACTTGCTGCAGTATTCATTTATGCTGAGGGGCTCGTAGTTCCTTTGTTTATTTGCTTCTGTGGAATCTGCTTTGGCCTCACAGAAACGTAGACGAACAGACTATAAGGCTGCAAGAAGTTATATTAAGCATAAGTCTCTTCTTCATTTTCCTGTCCTATGTCCGGTATCTCCACAGCGTCGGGGTTTAATTATTGTATTTGAGAATGTTATTGGTAGAGGGAGGCCGGATGCTCCTTCCGTTGTCATCCTTTCTCTGAGTATGTGTACCCCAGCTGTCTTGGTCTAGTGTTAGCCAATGTGAAAGTGTGCTAAGGTTTTCTAAATGTTTTTGAATCGTGGAACAGGCAGGACATGTGTACCAGGGAAGTATTTACATAGTCATATACGGAAAACCACCTAAAAACCACATCCAGGCTGGCCGGCACATCGTCGTTAATCCGTCGGGCATTTTCGATCTATGGCTGGCGCTCTTCCCCGAATCCTGAATGCTCGGTATTATATTGGATATGCACGGTCCAGTCGGATTAATCTGACCACCACCTATGTTAGACATCAACGTGCAATAACCACTCGCAGACCGTAGGTGGCAGCACTAGTAGTTGGAGGTGTATAAAGCTTTCCGGAGGACGCGTGAAACACCGCAGTCGTTGTCGTAAAGCGGAAACGGTGGGATTTTTCTGAAGTGCAGAAGGGTATGATCAGTGCCTTTCTGTCCAAGCATGGAAGCATTTCGGAAACGGCTAAGTTTGTAAACTACGAGGGTAATCTCAAAAGTAAGGTCTCCTATTTCTTTATAGGTACAAAAGTCTGTTTATGTGGCAGTTGGTCACACTGTTATGAAGAGTGCTTCACGCGCTGTGTGTAGACATGCGCACGCCGCGCTGAGGCGCTCAGTCTTGGCTTGGTAGCCGTTGAGAATGGAGCTCCCGTTGGACGTTACCGCAAAGTGCGAATTGCGCGCAGTTATTCGGGTTTTGAACGCAAAGGGCACTGCACCGATTGAAATCCATCGCCAATTGACGGAAGTGTATAGTGAGTCGTGCATGGATGTCAAAAATGTTCGTAAGTGGTGTAGAGAGTTTGCAGCTGGTCGGACCGAAATTCACGACGAACAAAGGAGCGGGAGACTGTCAAGCTCAGAGGAGACAGTGTTGAAGGTTGAGCAAAGCATACGTGAAGATCGGCGGATCACCCTGGATAATCTCTGCACGTTGGTCCCTGAGGTTTCCCGAAGCACCGCTTACAGGATTTTAACGGAAACATTGAACTACCGGAAGGTGTGCGCAAGATGGGTGCCACGCAGGCTGACTGAGAACCACATGCGGCAACGAGGTGATGCTTCCCGCGCATTTCTTCACCGCCTTGCAGCCGAACAAGAAACTTTCTGGACTTAATTGTCACGGGTGACGAAACCTGGGTATACCACTTTACACCTGAGACCAAACAACAATCACACCAGTTCATATCTTTCTGAACAGCGAGCTGGTATGACATGGGCATACAAAAACTGCCACAGCGTCTACAAAAATGCATCGACAGAAATGGTGATTATGTCTAAAAATAGCTAAATGCTCAAGCTGTAAACTGATGTAAACCATTGCAGAAATAAACAGGTCTATGTACTTACAAAAAAATAGGAGACCTTACTTTTGGGTTTACCCTGGTATCTGCTTGCCGCCCTGGTTAAGGTAAACCATGATGCACCGCTGACCATAGATGACAGGGATGTGGAGATGTGTACGGGCGAATAGATGTGCAACTGACTGCCCAGTTGAAACAAGGAGATACCAACAGTGTGTCAACAGCGACCGTTCAGCAAACGTTGCTGCGTATAGGCCTTCGCAGCAGGCGCCTTTTCCGTGTACACATGCTAGCTGCTGTTCATTGGCGACGAAAGCAGGAATTTTCAGGCCATTAACCAACCTGGAGCAGTGACATCTGGCCTTTTGAGATGAATCACGTTTCACGCTCCATCCGAAAACTGGTCGTCAGCGCACCCCGCGTCAAACGTCTGAAAACAAATACCCTCCAACAATCGTCAAAATGGTCCAGCCAGGAGAAGGGAGCGTTGTGGTCTGGGGAATGTGTTAGTGGCATTCTCTGGGTTATCTCGTCATTCTGGAAGGCATTATGGATCAACAAAAGTATGTACCTATTCTTGAGAACCTTGTTCACTCTGACATACAGTTCGTTTTACCTCGGCACTATGGTATCTACCAGCAGGACAATGCAACACGTCACACAGCCTACAGTGCACGAGCGTGGTTCGAAGAGCACCGGGATGAGTTTACCATACTCCTCTGGCCAACAAACTCCCCGGATTGAAATGCAGTGGGGAATTTGTGGGACCACCATGCTCGGGTTGTTCATACCAGTGTTCCTCAATCGAGAAACCTGGCGCAGCTAGCCACGACGCTGGAATCGGCATGGCTCCGCATCCCTGTCGGTACCTTCCATAACCTCATTGACGCTCTTTCTGCATGTCTCGCAGTGGTGCGCGCTGGAAAGGGTGGTTATTCAGACATGTGACGGGTGGTCACATTAATGTGACTGCACAGTGTAACTGAAATGAACGCTTAAAAAATGTTATTTGTAAGACTTACAATGTATTGAATGTGCTGTGTGCATGCTTTAGATATATAAGAGGATAGGTTTCTAAGAATAAATAAATAATAAAACACAATAAGTAATGGCCACTACGATCTATTTTTCGCGTTTTATGATTATTCATTGTCAATATTATAAGGTTGGTGACCATGCACCTTGTCACCCACAAATATTAGTAGCATCACTGAAATATTTTAGTTCATTAAAACAGATTTTATTATTTGAGTCAAAAAGCAGGGACACTTTTTTCCACACTTCGAAGGTATTGCGCCAGTGGGGTGAATTAATGTTAGCGCATAGGGATATCCCTCCCCACGCTTTCGCATGCTGTTCGTTTGCATCCTGTTGTAAGCTGGAAAAGGCAGTTTGAATTATTATTGCAGCAATGCTCCAGGACATACGGAGAAAATTTACTGCACGCGTGTTTAGCACAAGAGTTTGTGTCAGGCCTGTGTGGGCGTAAGGAAAATAGGTTACACCTTACTGTTGAGACCGCTTCTGTTAGTGCTCCTGGGCAGCTGCAGCTGTGAATTACTGCAGGGAAACAAGATACCCATTTCATTTATAGAAATGGTGCACATATATTTGTCCCGTAAGGCGCCTTTAATGCAGAATACTTTTTGTTGACAGGTTTCACGTAGAAGCGTTGTCCAACGATCAGGCAGACTATGTCTAAGTGACTTGAGTCTTTTTCAAATTAATGTTTTGTAGCTATCTAGCATAAAATGAAAGGAATAACTTTACATATGATGTGAAAACCCTCTGAGTAGTACCTTACTTGGAATGGGGCAAGGAGAGGTGCGAATGAGGGAGGATATTTCATTTCGAGGAAGAAAATGCTTCAAATGGCTCTAAGCACTATGGGACTTAACATCTGCGGCCATCAGTCCCATAGACTTAGAACTACTTGAACTAACCTAAGGACATGACACACATCCATGCCCGAGGCAGGACTCGAACCTGCGGCCGTAGCAGCATCGCGGTTCCGGACTGAAGCGCCTAGAACCGCTCAGCCACAGGTGCCGGTTTTGTGGAAGACTACTAAGACAGAGTTCTTTGCAATACTGAAGGAGGTAGTCTGACGACGACGGCTGCTGTAAAACAAGTGAAATTTCAGCCCAGTTTGATGGGGACTTCATCGAAAAGAGTTATAAGTAGGGCAGTATTTCACAATAATGTCAGTGGCAGTTTGTAACCATACATTCAAAATTACATCGCAGATGGTTCGTTTGCAGACTCATGTTTACTGGAATGTTTCCGCTTCCGCTATTGAAAAATTTTACCCATGTTAGTTTTCGCTGGTACTTGTGATTCGTCATGTGTAAATGTCATCGTTTGTTAAGTTGGTCTTAAGCTGAAGTGGTATGGCCTTGCTGGTTGGAAGACCCCGATTTGTGGCTTCAGCCGCCTCTCGGAAAGGATTTTCTGCTTCTGCACATGACGACTTCTTTCCTTGCGGATGTGTGAGAGCTGTGTCTTACGTGTACTTGTTGGGTGTAGCTGAATCTGATGGATGTTTCTATAGTGCAGTGTTTGTTTTGTATGATGATGATGATGATGCTGGCACAAAGTCTACTCCTGTCGAACAGCACCAAGTGAACCGCCGGGCTTAACGTCCCCGCCTGACGGACGGACCATACATCAGCAGGGTCACACTCCTTCATTTCATGAGACAAAGCGGAGATGTTTGGAAATTAACCTGAGACATTAACGCAAAATCTGCTGATTAGGAACTGTACGGTATCACCTCTCCTTCGCTTGCTAGCGAAATAGTGGCAATGAAATTTGATGTACGACTTTGGTGCGAACCATCTTGCCTTCGAGTCGAGTTCCACCGCACAGGAGTCCATTAGTCATCTCCGATAGGGAGACAGGAATACAAAATATAATTAAAGTGCTGGTAACAAGGGGAATAACGGGTTATTTGTGTTCTTGTCGTCATTCCCCATAAAACGTTTTTGAGAGATGTCTGTGCCTCTCAGGTACACAAGTCCGGGGTTTTCTCAACGCGCAACATAGTACTGCCAATAAAGTGTGTCTCGTAGAATGGTGTCGTGTATACTTTTATGTTGCTCAAGACTGCGAACAACCTGAAACTCTGACCCTGAATTTACTGATAGCTTTGTACACCAAATTCGTTGATGATAAACGTATGAACAATAGAATTACAGATACTAGCCACTGTAGACAGAAAGTGTGGTGCGACGTGTCGGCGTGAGTAGATAAGCATTGTGTGTGTGTGTGTGTGTGTGTGTGTGTGTGTGTGTGTTTTCCTTCATTTTGTTCGTTGTTGATCATTGTGTGTGGTCGTTGCGGACGTCACATGACATCCGTTCAAGTTCGTTTGTTGATCTTTCCACTCAGTTTTTTCTTCTTTATTTTATTTTATTTATTTATTTATTTATTTTTTAATTACAGAGGCCAGCCAGCTCTCTTACCGAACATGCTGAGCTACCGCGCCGGCGGGTTCGAGATTGAATTTACCTTGATCTTGAATGTCTGGTTACACATTGAGGCAATTGAGCTATTTACATTCAAGGTCACCCCATCCCCCCAGGAAATCCCCATCCACCGCAGGCACTTGTGCCCATTGTATTCAAGTTACCCACAGGAACGCCCTCCCCCCCCCCAACACCCTATCCACATACCCCTCTCCCCATCTCGTACACGCCGCGCTTATCTGCTCGCGTCGTATCGTGGTCTCATAAGGCGCTCAGAGAGACGATGTCCTGCCAGATGGGGAGGGTGTCGCATGGATTTCCAGTGTGTATCACTGCGGCCAGATCATTAGAATTGGATGCTCATCAACACCTCAGTCAAACAGGAAACGGGATTTTCAAGAGCAATCATATCTAGGGTCTGCAGAAACTGCTTTCATTAGAATAAAACTGTGGCTGCCTGTCGGTAGCTGAGGTGTACAACGACTTTAACGCCTTTGACTATCTCTGATTCTAACAGAGCGTTTATGAGACACAGTTCATCAGATAAAACTTCACCAATCATAGTTCAGCAGATAACACAACATTCCTTTGATGGGCAACAACATACAGGTAGCAATAAGCCTCAGAACCAACTCTTTTATGTGAGATTCACAATCTACCATTATTTCTGAAAATATGTCCTACTTCTGCTTCCTGAATCTCTCAGGTAGACGTTAGCATGGGAAGTGTCAAAGAAGTCTTCAGTATCAGTTAGACTGACATCGCACTTTCTAGTACATGCTGATGACAAGCTACAAGTACTTCCGCTAAAAACTTACCAGAGGCCTCATACATGTGGTTTATTAAGATCCTCATGTGACTTATGTTGCTTCCAGCTGAATATCACCACGTAAAAGATGAATTCGTTATTCAGCGGTAAACAGCTATCAGAAAATGGCTTTTACACAGTATGAACCTAAGCGCGCAGCTTTGGTACCTGCCCCAGTTTCAGAAAATATGACTGTTAAAATGCTGTCGTATTTCAAGGAAGCGTATACAATGTCTGCACAAAGGTTGCTCGACAGGGAGACACCAACCAAACAATGCTATCTTATCTTTGTTGAACAATAACACTTTGTTGCTAATATATAAGGCGCAGAAGAAGAGATACACGGCATTAACAGACACACTGGATGAAACAATATAGATCATTTTAGATTTCATTGTGAACCTGCAACGGGATTCGATACCGAAGGTGAAGTTAACATTTTATCATAGTGCGGTTACTTCGAATCTTAGTGCAGCCAAAAACATTAGTTTGCTCTGAAAAACTTCTTTCGATACACAGTATTACACAACGCTTGTGAATTTGTAATCACAGAAATTTTCCCTAAACTGTTGTGTGAAGAGAATATGACAGTAGCAAGCTAAGCAGGTGTTCCTGTACATCCGAATTCTATTTCTAGACCCAAATTGCTGCTTACAATTTTTCTTTCGCACTTTTTCAGACAAGTCGTTCACAATATCTCTTGCAGAATTGCCCACTTTTATTGTTAGATTAATTTCTTGGCTCCTAATATCCACAAGACGAGGCTTTATTTACACGATGAGTAGTTTAAATTCATTTGTGATTGCTTCAATAGAATGATCAGAGATCAGAGATCGTACTGGAAAATGAATGATATCTTTTCAGCTTTAAAGTTTATTATGCCGCTATTCATTATTACATCAATTTGACCGTAGATTCCATATAGAGTGGAAGAAGTTCTGTTGGTGACTTTTCGTCTTATTGCAAGTGATCTGCTTCGTTTTATCGCTAGAACGGATTTCAGACGTTTATTTTTGTTTGTTTCTGTTATTGTTGTCTTCAGTTCGAATACTGGTTTAATGCATAGCATCACGATTTTAGAGTTCATTTAGTATCTCAATTGCTTGTCAGTTCAAAGTACTTTCTACCAAACAGCACATTTGCTGCCTTTTATTATGTCCAGCTTTTCAGTTAAAAGTTACCTGCTGGTATTTTTGGCGTCTGTACTTTCACACGTCACTAACGGAACAAGTGGGTACTGCGGCACTTAGATATTTTATGTCAGTAACAGTTAATTGTTTACACTTTTTTTTCGAGTTGCTCTTCGCGTTTAACGATTTGTCAGTAACTTCTTCATTTGCATACACTACAGTCTTTCGGATATGTAGCGGAAATATTCCTAGCTAACAAGAGAGAGGCTGACGACATAAGTAAGGCATGAAACAGACGTATTTTCATCATTCCAGTACCTGAGTGTGTCCTGAAAGAAAAGGAAAACTGTATCGAAGGAAGGATGGTTAGAGGTTGTTTCGATAATAGCGAAGACATCTGAAACGGAAAGCTAAATCTCTTGGAAAAAGATGGGGCAGCCTGTCGGCCGTAGTATTTGCATCAAACTGTCCCTGCAACAGCTTGAAATTATTTACAGATGCCACAGATAAGTTAGATCAGGAAAGCCAGACGGGGATTTGGACGTAATTCACTTCGGATGCGATTAACGAATAATATTTTGTTGGCACTCATCCTTAGGAGCGGTTTAATATCTTTTTCTTTTCGTACAAAAAATACAGTCATGGTATGGAACCCCCTTATACAGCTCATTATCTGATGGGAGTCTTTTCAGTCGTTTTGCCCAGCTCCATTCGGACAAACTCTGAATTTATTCGTATTAAAATGATGGAAACAGACTTGAGGATATATTTTCGTTTGTAAAATGATGTTAAGTGTGATGTTAAGTGTGAACTATATGCCTCGTGATGACTGGGCGTTGTGTGATGTCCTTAGGTTAGTTAGGTTTAAGTAGTTCTAAGTTCTAGGGGACTGATGACCATAGATGTTAAGTCCCATAGTGCTCAGAGCCATTTGAACCATTTTTTTTTTTTTTTTTTTTTATTTCTGCTGTGGTGTTCATACAGTGACAATGCTTTGTTTAGTCACCACAAAAGTCACGGAGTAGAAGCTACTTACTGTTTAAAATGGCCACGACATTATTTCGTCCGCGAAGGAATATCTGTTGAGTTAAACCGTCCTCACACGGGACGCGAAAGTTAGTGTTTTGTGACCTCCTTACGCAGAACTCCGTGTTGCGAAACATTGCAAAAAGTTAAATACGCGTCAAATTTTTGCAGAATGGAGATAAATTTGGCCACTGAAATGGAAGATATCTTTTAAGGTTACAAGAAGAACTTTGGGGACGTCATATTCGATAACGATGTTTGTATTTCAGGTCAGTTTGATGGTTTTCATATTATACATGGGTGTATCCAGCCGAGGGAAAACAGTCAGAATCTCTCCTAAACGCGTGGTTTTTGGCACGGTTTGTTATAATAAGACGATAGGAAAAGACAAGCCTATCGTTAAAGGCTTTCTTGCTTGTTACTTTTCGTGTTACAGCGTGTGTGCTATGAAATATGTTTCACAGCATCGGTGCATTGAAGAGTCATAAAAAATGAATGATTTCTTAATATTAAATATCAAGTAATGGGTTATCGGTGGTCAAAGCTTTCAGGGCACCATAAAATAAGAGGCTTAAATAACATCTGCCAAGTGTAATTTAGTGGATGGAGACACCAACTGTGACCTGAAAAGTTGCTGCAAATAATTTTTATTCCTCTTCATGTTTTGTAAAATGTTCTTTGAATCCTTTATTAATTTAACTGAATTATGTCCTAGAATACGCAATGTTAATTATGTATAAGAGCGCTCTCTGGTCATGAATGTGTGTTCTTGATTTTGTGAAAGTGGCAGTGAGCATGGAGCAAGGAAATGAAAGATTACTGTCTACGTCTCTGGCTGAGTCCCTCGTAATTCAATGGGCTGAATACTACACACACATCATGGCCTGCATATGGACAAAGCAGCAAGTGTGGGTTTTAATACAGCTAACATGTCCATTTCATGTGCGTCCAGTTTGGTAAACAAACTGAGCGTTTTGAGCGCGAGATATGGCCGACAACTGTCTGGATAGTGGTGTAGTCGGAAATCATGCCGGGGAACAGGATACAGTTCTCTTTATGGTTGTTGCTGCTCCCCGTACATATAGATGTTACTTGCTGCCATGAACACTTTTAACATGACACTGATGTCTAAGGTTGTATTAATAAAACAATAAAATATAGAACATGTTTAATACACAAATCAGAAATGTTTTGCATCACCCCGGTTCCCAGAACTTCTGAAGATAGACGTTGACAGTGGATATTGTATCACAAACACAGTCACTTTTACTGTTCAGAGATGTCACTAAACTCGCCCAAAGATGTAAAAAACCACATGAGCAGCGCCTATTAGACAGAGGGGGTCCGACAGCCGTTCCAGCCATTCCACCAGGAAGGATTTACACGGCTAGTGTTGTCTGTAGTTCATCCATGCCTAGACGGTCAATAGCGCGGTTCCGTCGCTTCCACATTGTTACTTTGTGCCAGGAAGGACTCTAAACAAGGGAAATGTCCAGGCGTCTTGGAGTGAACCAAAGCGATTTTGTTCGGACATGGAGGAGATACAGGGTGACAGGAACTGTCGATGACATGCTTCGCTCAGGCCCCGCAAGGGCTACTATTGCAGTGGATGACCGCTACCTACGGATTATAGCTCGGAAGAACCCTCACAGCAACACCACCATGTTGAATAATGCTTTTCGTGCAGCACAGGATGTGTTACCATTCAATCTGTGCGCAATAGGCTGCATGTTGCACAACTTCACTCCCGACGTCCATAGCGCGTTCCATCTTTGCAACCACGACGCCATGCAGCGCGGTACAGATGGGGCCCAACGGCATGCCGAATGGACCGCTCAGGATTGGCATCACGTTCTCTTCACCGATGAGTGTCGCATATGCCTTCAACCAGACAATCGTCGGAGTCCTGTTTGGAGGCTACCTGGTCAGGCTGAACGCCTTAGAGACACAGTCCACCGGCCGGAATGGCCGTGCGGTTCTAGGCGCTACAGTCTGGAGCCGAGTAACCGGTACGGTCGCAGGTGCGAATCCTGCCTCGGGCATGGATGTGTGTGGTGTCCTTGGGCTAGTTAGGTTTGTTTAGTTCTAAGTTCTAGGCGACTGATGACCTCGGAAGTTAAGTCGGATAGTGCTCAGAGCCATTTGAACCATTTGAACACACAGTCCAACGAGTGAAGCAAGGTGGTTTCCGCTGTTTTGGGGTGGCATTATGTGAGTCCCACGTACTCCGCTGGTGGTAATGGAAGGCGCTGTAGTGGCTGTATGATACGTGAATGCCGTCCTCACACCTATAGTGCAACCATATCGGCAGCATATTGGCGAGGCATTCGTCTTCATGGACGACAATTCGCGCCCTCATCATGCACAACTTGTGAATGAGTTTCTTCAGAATAACTATATCGCTCGACTAGAGTGCTCAGCATGTTCTCTAGATATGAACCCCACCGAACACGCCTGGGGTAGATTTAAAAGGTCTGTTTATGGACCACGTGACCCACCAACCGATCTGAGGGATCTACGACGAATCGCCGTTGAGGAATGGGACAATCTGGAGGAAGAGTTCTTTGATGAACTTGTGTATAGTATGCCACGACGAATACAGGCATGCATCAATGCAAGAGGACGTGCTTCTAGGTATTAGAAGTACCGGTGAGTACAGTAGTCTGGAGGACCACCTCTGAAAGTCTCGCTATATGATAGTACAACATGCAATGTGTGGTTTTCATAAGAAATAAAAAGGGCAGAATTGATTATGTTATCTTTTCCAATTTTCTGTAAGGTTCCGGAACTCTCGGACCCGAGGTGATGCAAAACTTTTTTTGATGTGTGTATAATAATAACATGTTTACATCAGTAACGTTTTACGAGACAGTTGTCTTCGTCTCGTCAAGTCTGTAACCTCCGACATTCCACTACCTCACAGTTCATTATAACAAATAACGCCGTGAACGACATGTTTTTGATATATCTGCAATGCGATGTTGCCTGTAAATGGCGTACTTTCATAACACACAAGTTGCATTACGAAAAAGAAACAAATACGAAAATTCCTTACTAGCAATATGACGTTTTTTGTGACTTTATTACAACAAGTTGTGTCAACAATGACAAGTTTTTAAGAGATCCTCTTTGTGCTGCTGTTTTGAAATAGTATACATTGACAGGTCGTAAGTATAATATGCAGCCCACCAAAAGCGACCTTCAACTAAAAACGACGAAATCCAATACTGTGTCTTCAGCCAGTGTGAATTAGGGAAAGAATGTTGTTGTTTCGGCCGCACCAAACGATTACGAAAGTCGATAGACAGCTCCTGCCATCTTCGATACCGTGTGTGACGTCAGAATGACGTCACTTTTGCCTCACTCGTTCTGAACTTAAAGTTGCCGGATCCAGCCACGAATGAAGCTACGTTATGCACGCTTCGCGTTGAGAATCGCGTCAGGCGTGAAGACGGCAGTACGGCGATAGGACGGGCGTCCGCTGGTGACGCTGCTTTATTGACGCCAATCCCGCTTCCTCAGAGGCGGCGTCGCGGCCCAGGTTTATTTAAGCAGCGGCTGGCGTGACATTTGTACTGCCGTGTGGGAGGAGAGCAGAGGAGAGGAGAGACGCTATTCCCGGAGCAGGCCCGTCCTCCTTCAAAGGACCGGCGTGGCGCGGCGCGGCGCACTGCGGCGTCATCTGCCCGACGGCGTGGCCGGCGTAATTTGTCGCCTCGTCTGGCTATGCCACGCCATTGTGCGCGGTGTGTGTGCGTCCCCCCGTGAGCGTGGGAGCTGCGCAGCCGCAGAGTCTGCCACCGGCTCTCGCGTGGCGTGCCGCGCACCTGATTACCCCGGCCGTGGGAATGCGTCCGCCTCTGTTTGCTTTCGCGCCCTCAGACGGGTCTGCTGCTCTCTGTCAGCGTCGTTCCATCCCGCGTCCCGTTCCCGCCATCTGCTGAAGTGCCGCGTCACCGGCATCCTCCAGTCATCCTCGCTCTCCGCGCTCTCGCTCCTCTTCCACTGTCACAGATTAGCTTATTCCCTCTTCCACACCTTCCCTTTACGTATAATTTGATTTCAGTTAAGCTGATTAGTACTGTCGCAACTACACTAGTGGCCATTAAAATTGCTACACCACGAAGATGACGTGCTACAGACGCGAAATTTATCCGACAGGAAGAAGATGCTGTGATACGCACATGATTAGCTTTACAGAGCATTCACACAAAGTTGGCGCCGGTGGCCACACCTACAACGTGCTGCCATGAAAGTTTCTAACCGATTTCTCATACACAAACAGCAGTTGACCGGTGTTACCTGGTGAAAAGTTGTTATGATGCCCCCTGTAAGGAGACGACATGCGTACCATCACGTTTCCGACTTTGATAAAGCTCGGATTGCAGCCTATCACGATTGCGGTTTATCGTATCGCGACATTGCTGCTCGCGTTGGTCGAGATCCAATGACTGTTAGCAGAATATGGAATAGCTAGGTTCAGGAGGGTAATACGGAACGTCGTGCTGCATCCCCTCGTATCACTAGCAGTCGAGTTGACAGCCATCTTATCCGCATAGCTAAAACGGATCGTGCACCCACGTCTCGATCCCAGAATCAACAGATGGGAACGTTTGCAAGACAACAACCATCTGCACGAACAGTTCGACGACGTTTGCAGCAGTATGGACTATCAGCTCGGAGACCATGCCTGCGATTACCCTTGACGCTGCATCACAGACAGGAGCGCCTGCGATGGTGTACTCAACGACGAACCTGGGTGCACGAATGGCAAAACGTCAGGTTCTGTTTAGAACATCATCAAGGTCGCATCCGTGTTTGGCGACATGGCGGTGAACGCCCAATGGAAGCGTGAATTCATCATCGCGATAGTAGCGTATCAACCGGCATGATGGTATGGGGTGCCATTGGTTACACGTCTCGGTCACCTCTTGTTCGCATAGGCGGCACTTTGAACAGTGGATGTTACATTTCAGATGTGTTATGACCCGTGGCTCTACCCTTCATTCGATCCCTGCGAAACCCTACATTTCAGCAGGATAATGCACGACCGCATGTTGCAGGTCCTGTACGGGCCTTTCTGGACACAGAAAATGTTCGACTGCTGCCATGGCCAGCACATTCTCCAGATCTCTCACCAACTGAAAACGTCTGGTCAATGGTGTACGAGCAACTGGCTCGTCACAATACACCAGTCACTACTCTTGATGAACTGTGGTATCGTGTTGAAGCTGCATGGGCAGCTGTACCTGTACACGTCATCCAAGCTCTGTTTGACTCAATGCCCAGGCGTATCAAGGCCGTTATTACGGCCAAAGGTGGTTGTTGTGGGTACTGATTTCTCAGGATCTATGCACCCAAATTGCGTGAAAATGCAATCACGCGTCAGTTCTAGTCTAATATATTTGTCCAATGAATACCCGTTTATCATCTGCATTTCTTCTTGGTGTAGCAATTTTAATGGCCAGCAGTGTATTTACTATATTAGTGCGCTGTACCGGATAAGTCATCCGTAGCCACACATCTTGTCTAACGCATCAAAATAACAAATTGCCAACCCGGGGCAAAATCCCAGTTGGCGGCTGAGGGGTGGTGTCTGTATAACGGCTTCAAGGGGCAGTAAAAAATTGGTCTTGAATATTTCAGACAGTTATTTATCGAATTTAAAACGCTGTCATAATCTATTCATTAAACACTGCAATCTTCTGTAAAATGTTTAACGCAATAAGTCAAATATTGCAGTTAGAAACTGTGTATACGTCATGAGATCGCGCAACTCACGGCGTGCATATCAACCAAACTGTATTAATCCATCCTTTGAGAATGAGGTCACTTAGTGACTTCCACGAAACCGATTTCGAACTTTTTTTCGTTGTTCTGTACTGAAGTTTTAGTACAATATCAACAGTACAATTTGGAACTAGACAAAATATTTGTATTGAACCATATACTGAGTATTGGTCCGTATGTAAACCGGAAAGTCCTATCGAATGATTTTTTCCTCGTTTCAATTGTACAAAATCAAAAAGAAAAATATTTCAACTGTTGGGCTTGTAAGGCTTAGGTTGAATCGGTGGACAGTGCACAAATCTTTATTTTATGTAGCCATCAATAATGTTACCGCTAAAAAAAAATCGTTATAACACAGAGCAGAGCCCCTTGGTATAACACACAAAATTTGTTTCTTACAAATGTTCGTTATTTTAGTTATGTAATGAATGTCTACAACATCGTCGTCATTTATGTATTGCTTTTCGCTTTACTGACCACAATAAGAATCCTTTTAAGAGGCAGCAATTTGCAGTCTGATTTTCTAAATAAGCCAAAATTTGGGAAACATTTCGTATCGATATAGGGTACTTTTCGTCCACTTTTCCTTTTGCATGTGTCGATAGTAAAAAAAAAAAAAAAAAAAAAAAAAAAAAAAGGATCCGCACTTCCCGATGACCAGACAATGTACTAACTCAGCTACATTTGAGCAGTTCTGTTACCAAGTAAATTTGCATCACATCCATCTCAATAAGAAGTTCATTTTTCCAGGGTGGGTTTACAGTCTGTACCAGTGAGGGTCTTTAACGAGGCAGTTTTAGGTAAGGGATGTTTTTAACTACGGTTGGGTAAGTCACTGCTAGAGGTCTAGCGTGAACGACAACATTTAAGTTACTGCCAACCTGAACAACCGGCGCTATAGCCTTTACCAATCACCACACCCAGGTTGTGCTTTGCTCGTTGTTTTCTTTATTTATTTTGAAATGGGTGAGCAGATCAATGCTGATACAGCGTGGGGTTTGAGTACGACCCTCACAACAACAAAAGTCATCGATGGTGATTTTGTGAATGCTGCAGTTCTACTTATTCCCGTGTTTAGTAAGAAAAATTAGAGAGGAATTCCGCCTTATGAAAGACGGCGTTTTGTAGTTCTGTCGTCAGCCGAACATGTTTCAGCACTTTTCTTGCTATTTACAGTGGGTAAAAACGTTAATCACTGAAACTTTGGGTACAAAATGAGTGATTATTGCCAAATATTTTATATTGTTTTGCGTACACTACAGAGCTGAAATATTTATCAATGAGTTGAGGCATTCTCTGTTGTTCATTTACGATATGTCTAAAGGTTCTAGTTTTATAGTAAATTTGGAAAGAAAGTGGATGTATACATATCTCCCATGAAGCTGTTGGTTCTCTATGCTAATAGCTTTAGATCTAGTACGCAGTTTACAACATGTTATCTGCCAATAGCAAAACTTTTTTTAAAATTATTTTCCTGTTTATTATGCATTTCCAACTGCCAGTCGCTATATATCGGGTTATGTAGCGTGCTACTTTAATGTTGCTCGTGTCGAGGTAACGCGCTTACATTTTTCACTGTGGTCATTACACTTGAATTTTCTAAGATTTTTTCGCCAAGAACGGATTTGATATGGCTATATGGTTTGCATTCGCTTCGAGGCATGTTTGTTTGGATTGGCGTGCGGATTTGAAGTGCTGTTGCCGTTCATGATATTTAGCTAGCTAGTGTGTGTGTGTGTGTGTGTGTGTGTGTGTGTGTGAGAGAGAGAGAGAGAGAGAGAGAGAGAGAGAGAGAGAGAGTGAGAAGAATTTTTAAGTTCATCGAACCACCTTCACAATTCTCTTGTATTCCAATCTCGTATAGCGCGCGGAAAGAACGAACACCTGTAACTTTCTGTACGAGCTCTGATTTTCCGTATTCTATGGTGGTGATTGTTTCTCCCTATGTAGGTCGGTCTCAACAAAATATTTTCGCATTAGGAGGAGAATGTTTGTTATTTCCCTTGTGTTTAGTGAGCTCTAAGAAACTAAGTTTTCCGTCTATTTGTGTTTCAGTGGTGAACTGCATTCGTGAGTGGGTAGTGTTTATGTCCTCATGGAGCTCTTTTATACGAGACCGAGACTCATCTGTTTGGCAAGTTATATCATGAACATATCTGTACTAATATTTTATTCTGTACCTCTTTGGATTAGCTATTGACGATTCCAATGAAAACGTGTCTGACCTGCTTTCGCACAAGCACAAAACACAGATGTAGGCTGCAGACAGCCGGCCCTGGAGGTCTTATGCCCTTACACCACTCCTCTCCCTTCGGGCTGCGTTCCCGTTTGTTTAGGTTCGTGGTCGACTGCCGCGTTATAGATCCTCACTATATGTAGGTTACATGTACCACGCCAGCCACCGACAGAATGGCGAGATTTGGTGGTGATGTATTGAGGTATGGTGGCTGTCAGAACACCAAGACGAGATCTTACTTACACAGAAGACATAAAATCAAAATCTACGCTGACGAGCCCGGTACGTTACATACTTAAGACACTCACGTTACCAGCAATTTCCTCTAGCGAACACTGATAGTAGAACCGATGCAATACGGCTGTGAGTACCATTAAAATCCATAAAACAATCTTTCACGCTCCTTAAGTCATAGAATTAAACGTGTTGTATCTGTTATTAACTTGTTAGCATTCGGTTTTATAGTTTTCGAGAAAGTGAGTTTATTGCAGCAACTTCCTTCACCAGCGCTCGTAAGAAAAGTAATCCAACCGTTCTTTGAGATGCATCTGGGAGAATGTAAATGTCTTAAAACGATACTGATAGAGTGCTTTCATTTTTATCATTTTTATGTGTGCAGAACATTTACTTTTTGTGATTTTTAACAGTCAGCATAGATTTCTTTCATGATTTACATTTCATTAGGGTTTTAAGTTCCTAGACCAGTCCCATGAGGATGTCCTTGCAAAAATGATTAAAGAAAATGTGAGAAGCAGACTCGAGAATGGGCGGTTCTGCATTTAAGTCTTCTGTTTGTCGAATATGAGGTCCACTTTATGCGTGTTCTTCGCCTCCACCGTTCTTACAAACGTGTTTGACTGTGAGCTTATTTCCTCAACAGAGGAAGGAAGTATAAGGCAGAAGACGTAAAGTCTTGTTACTCGGAGCTAAAAAAATTACTTGCACAGCGTCTTTCATACAAAAGAAAACACACGCAGTCCATCGACAAAGCAAGCTATTGTTAGCAGAGGAGTTTGCGTAAGCGAACAACCAATGTCTAAGGTCGGTGAATCAATTGACATTTCCTGAGGAGAAACGTATCTCTAGCAAACGAACAGTTGCCTGCTGCTTTCTGCGGACTGACCTTACCCGAAGCTGGTCATCAAGTGCGGTTACCTTGTTGCCATGAAAGGTGTATCGGCCGTCTCACCCACTGAATTTACTTGCTGAAACATTCTCTCTTGGAATATTTGCAAACGAAATGGCTAATGGCTAATTCTAAAGATTAAACCGTTGAATGTGTAAAAGGTTTTTATTCAGTGAATAACTTTTAGTCTGTCTCTCCCCCCTTTCTGCTGTTCGTCATATTTTATCCTGTACTCTGTGTTGTCTTCGGTAAAATATATATATACATCGGTTGTTACTGAGATGTGCTCGTATCCAACATTCATATATGATTTATGTAAGAACATGGTTTAGCTGTACTGCACGTTAAGATAACTGCAGTAGCGCAACTGTAAACGGTCATTCTTATTCCTGCTACACTACAATATTGTGATCGTTATACGTTGACAGGAATATACTAGCTCTTGTTCTCAGTGTTTACAGATTTGTCGTACACATGACGACAGTTACATGCCTGGGATAGTAAATAACAAATGTAATCAATCGAGCATTATAAAGGGAATTTAGCGCTAGACAAACAGAGAAAAATCATCTTTTAATATCCTTTAATGAGTTTGTTTGTTTTCTCTGGACACTTTTGCCTGTCTTAAGAAGATACTCTAGCCACAGAAGTAGTATTCAATTCAGACAGAATACGTAGACCTGACTATACAAAATGTGCGACTGCCTGCACTGTGCTGCGGTGCCCTGTACTTTGCTTGTTTATCAAGAAATGAAGTCGTGCGGCTATCTTGGCATGTACTTCACTAGTTACATATTATGCCTTCGCTTTTTATTTGCTTGTTAAGATTTATAAACTATTTCACAGTGCCGCATTGACTAATTAAATGGTTCTCTTACTGAATAGTGATGGGCACATCTGTAGCTGGGATGTCGTGAACTTCAATGTGGTGTTCCTGTGGGAGGAGAACTAGAAGTGTATGTTCATCAGACAAGCTGCAAAAGTTTGGTAAATTTGGTAAATGGAAGTCTTGAACATGGGGGTAACTGTTCATTCATTGTAAATGACTGCTGGGTACGAATAGAGTACAGTGATGTTAGTGTTCATAGCGACGATGAGAGAAAAGTGAGAAGAGTGTTTTGATAACAAGTAGCCTGCATCTATAGAATACCACTGGAGGTGGTGCCGAACTTCTCGTCCTCAGTCGCGGGGCAGATCAGCATCGACTGTGTCACGTTCTCTCGGTCCTTGAGACACTGGAAAGCAGATTCGAATATAACGCAAAAAATTTACGCAGATTCTGGCACTGTGTAACTGTATGCCACTACTTCACTTCCTCTTCCAGCCGTGTACTAGCTCTCAAAACTTTAGGGAACTTTGGTAATGTGTCATGGCACAGTAACAGTGGTTCTGCGGGGTTTTTCATTGCTTCGCTGGGGGTGGGGGAGGCAGATCGTATTACTTTGCTTTTCATCAAATGAACTGCTGCTTCAATTTCTAAATAATAACTGTAGTTGTGGTTCTGTCCAGTTATCTGTCATAGGCCACACTTCATAACGGACTATGGAATGACCGCGCGGGATTAGCCGAGCGGTCTAGGGCGCTGCAGTCATGGACTGTGCGGCTGGCACTGGCGGAGGTTCGAGTCCTCCCTCGGCCATGGGTGTGTGTGTTTGTCCTTAGGATAATTTAGGTTAAGTAGTGTGTGAGCTTAGGGACTGATGACCTTAGCAGTTAAGTCCCATAAGATTTCACACACATTTGAACTATGGAATGACTAGAAATGGAACGCAAGTTGAGACGATAACATGCCTTCGACGTCGATGTCATTAAAGGCAGTGGAATAACTCTGTTGATTAGGAAAGGAACAGAAAATCGGTCGAAGTGTGTTAAGTATCACACAGATTTTCAACTTAAGTTGTTTACAGAAAATGAAAATCAGAGTGATCGACTGGAGTTTGATTCATGTGTCTGCTAAATACCAGGGCGGTGCTCTAACCACTGTTACGCCTTGCTGGGGAAAACAAACTGTGCCGTTCGGTTCAAATAGCTCTAAGCAACTTAACATCTGAGGTCATTAGTCCCCTATACTTAGAACTACTTAAACCTATCCAACATAAGGACATCACACACATCCATGCCCGAGGCAGGATTTGGACCCGCGAGCGTAGCAGCAGCGCGGTTCCGAACTGAAGAGCCTACAACCGCTCGGCCACAACGGCCGGCTGCCGTTCGGTACAGAGCGTTTAGGATAACGGTAAGAAAACATGTTATGACTGAAAATGAAATAAATATCCTAGCTTTCGAGGTTTACATTTGATCGCTCTGATGGCCGTAGCACTTGTTCTTCGGTGCTGCATTGACAGCTGACCTAGAGGACTCCGTCTCATAACACAAGACGATCGAGAAACCAGGACGACATGTGTGCCTTGTATCATATGTGTGTGTTTAGCAGACAAGGTAGGTCGCCTGGTGTTTTCCGCGCACGCACGCGCTGCGCAAACACGGCCACACGTGCTGTGCTGTTGCTGTCGCTGCCGGTCAACGACTCCGCCGACACGCTCTAATTTAGCAGCCTCGCACCTCGCACCTTCCACCTTACCGGAGGTCTAGCCGGCGCCGAGCGTTCCACGCACTCAGACACAAGCGCATGCAGCTAAACATTCCGCTTTGCAGTCCTAAGGGCCGTTCTTAATACGTGGAACTCTCGTCTCCAGCGACAGGGCGCACAAAAAGAAATGAAAACATCAGTATGTCCGTAAGTAAAATTGTCATGAACGAGAAGGACGCTTTACTATTGGAGGTGGAATGCCATTGCCTTCACCCAGCTTTCGAACTGATTTAACCAGTCAGTTACAGCTGACATACAGTTCAGCGTGAATTGCAAACTAGGTGTGCCTTGGCCTTATTCGCATTAACAAAGCGTTGCCAGTGGTGAGAGACGATAAATTACGTAAAAACGCCTACGAACAACAGGTAGTCAAACTCCGCACTTTTGTACTCGTATTCGAGCATTTACTCCACTGAGACACACTATGTGATTGTATGTTTCATGACTGTTCGTTTTTTAGTGTTTTCCTCGACTTGAGACATCAACAGTAACATCTATAAAGGTCTTAGAAGACGATCAAAAAGACCACCAGTGAGTTAATTCTCGGCAACTTATTGGAAAGCTGCCACATATTTCCCAGATTCCTTAAAAACCATTTTTACACATTGACGAAGATTCTGATTGCAGGGAAGAATGGATGACAGCCCAAAAACTAAACAAAAGAAAAAAAAACGCTTTCTGTCGAACGTGCTGTCCGTCCAGGAGAATAGTCGAGACCTCCTTCATTTCTAGTAAAGAAAAACATATATCATTCACTGAAGAGCCAAAGAAACTGGTACAGCTGCCTTATATAGTGTAGGGCCCCCGCGAGCACGCAGAAGTGCCGCAATACGACGTGGCATGGACTCGACTAATGTTTGAAGTACTGTAGTGCTGGAGAGAGTCCGCAGCTCGTGGTCGTGCGGTAGCGTTCTCGCTTCCCACGCCCGGGTTCCCGGGTTCGATTCCCGACGGGGTCAGGGACTTTCTCCGCCTCGTGATGACTGGGTGTTGTGTGATGTCCTTAGGTTAGTTAGGTTTAAGTAGTTCTAAGTTCTAGGGGACTGATGACCATAGATGTTAAGTCCCATAGTGCTCAGAGCCATTTTTTGCTGGAGAGAATTGACACCATTAACCCTGCAGGGCTGTCCATAAAGCCGTAAGAGTACAAGGGGGTGGAGATCTCTTCCGAACAGCATGTTGCAAAGCATCCCAGATATGCTCAATAATGTTATACCTTGGGAGTTTGGTGACTAGCGGAAGTCTTCAAATTCAGAAGGGTGTTCCTGGAGCCATTCTGTAGCAATTTCTGCACGTGTGGGATGTCGCACTGTCCTGCTGGAATTGCCGAAGTCCTTCGGAATGCAAAATGGACATTTATGTACGCAAGTGATCAGACAGGATACAGCTGCCGTAGTCGTAGCTAGGCGTATCAAGGGTGCCATATCACTCAGACTTCACATGCAGTCGTAGCTAGGCGTATCAGGGGTGCCATATCACTCAAACTTCACATGCCCCACACTATTACAGAGCAGCCACCAGCAGCCAGTCTTCAAAGAAGGCCGTCTTGACAGTGTTAAGTGAGGTGGGCATGCAGATTCGGTTTCTGCTGTGACTCCGTGAGGATCGTCTGATAACGATATACAACCCCAGTGAAGGGCTGAGAACTTCATATGACTGTGTCTTTATGATTATGCATGAACAAACGGCTGTGCGAATAAGAGACAAGCCATGAAGTGCTGGCTCTTTTTGCTAATGAAGGGGATGCGTTTCTGGATTCAATTATTACCGGTGACGAATCATGACTAGATCACTATGATCCTGAAAAAAACGACCGAGCACAGTATGAACAATTCAAAATTCTCCAACACCAAAACAGGAAAAAATTGTTCCGCCTGCAGGGCAAGTGATGGTGATCAGATTTTTTGACTGTCATGGAATGATTTACCAGCATAGAGTTCCCCGTCATCCCCCTCACACTACTATTAAATAGCAAAATATACTTCAGTACTGGCTAAACTGAGGAAGCACATTGCACGAAAACGACCAGAACTTTCTCGGACTGGGATGTGAATTCATAATTACAGTGCGCGGGCCGGCCGCTGTGGCCGAGCGGTTCTAGACCCTTCAGTCCGGACCACGCGACCGCTACGGTCGCAGGTTCGGATCTTGCCTCGGGCATGGATGTGTGTGATGTCCTTTGGTTAGTAAGGTTTAAGTAGTTCTAGGGGACTGATGACCTCAGAAGTTAAGTCCCATAGTGCTCAGAGCCATTTGAACCGTGCGCGCCCTCACGTCGCAAATCAAGCAATGCAATTTCTGGCTCAGTTCAACATTTCCTGTCTAGCGCATGTGTATTATACTCCCGATCTTGCACCCTGTGGTTCTATTATTCCCCTCACTAAAGGGACAGTTTTGGGGCATTCGAAGCTCTCTGCAGCAGACTTCTAGAAAAGTGAGGCTGTTCTCAAGAACCTGACAAAGAATGGCCTGCATGTTGTGTTCGAGGACTGGCTGAGACGCTATAAGAAGTGCATTCAAGCAGGAGGGGAATAAAATTGAAACTGTGTGCCGGACCGAGCCTAGAACTCTGTACCTTTGCCTTTCGCGTACAAGTGCTCTACCAACTGAGCAACCCAAACACGACTCACGACCACTCCTCATAGCTTTACTTCGGCCAGTACCTCGTTTCCTACATTTCAAACATCACAGTAGCTCTCCTGCGATTCCCTGCAAGACTAGAACTCTTGGAAGAAAGGTTATTGCGAAGACATGGCTTAACCACAGTCTGAGGGATGTTTCTGGAATGAAATTTTCACTCAGCGCATAGTTTCAATCTTTCTAGGAGTTTCGTATAAGCGCACACTCCGCTGTAGAGTGAAAATTTCATTCAAGCGGAGAGTACTTTGAGATAGATCATGCTAACACTGAAATGGAGTAATAAACTTCGGTGAAAAAAAATGGTTCAAATGGCTCTGAGCACTATGCGACTTAACTTCTGAGGTCATCAGTCGCCTAGAACTTAGAACTAATTAAACCTAACTAACCTAAGGACAGCACACACATCCATGCCCGAGGCAGGATTCGAACCTGCGACCGGAGCAGTCCCGCGGTTCCGCACTGAGCGCCTAGAACCGCTAGACCAAACTTCGGTGAAAAAGTCAACTTCAGTCTTTATTAGCCCTCTGTGTGAGGGTCAAGCGATATTTTATTTTTCTCATTATCTTCTTCCTTTTCTTGCTTTTGTTCTTTTGTTTCGTCTTTGACATTAATCTTTCTTTCCAGAATCAGTACTTGAAGAGTGGCTCGCTCATGTGGATTTTAAATGTTTCCTTCTGTAGGCGTGTGTACTTTCTGTCGCTATGGCTGCACCTTATTCAAAATCTGGAGAGCGAATGTGTGGTATTAGTTTAACAACATGCGTGTTGCGTGTGTCAGATACACACACCTCTTAGTACGTGTATCGCAGTTCCCCACAAAAAATGATTTTCTAATTTCGATAACCGTTATGGTACACAGAGCGGAAAGTCAAGAAGTGTCCACATTGCCTACCCTCCACTGCAGTACGGAAGATTCATTCTGGAACTATTTTGAATGTCTCTTACTTCGTCCACCTACACATTCTCAAAAGAAGTGACAGGTTCGGGAATGATAGAAATGTCCCAGAATTAATGCCGTCCTCGTTCTGTAGTCCAGTTGACAGGTCTTGACTCTGCTACAACAGCTGCCGTTTCTCTCCGGTGTTGGCAACTGCCAACGTGTCTATATTCTCTTCTCTTTCTCTGATGTTGCTAATACGCGGCAGACAACAGGTTGTCGCCGGCACAAAAAGCCGTGACCAAACGCTTTCGAGCCGCGCGTGATCGACCTTGGCAATGGAGAACCCCTTCACGCCTGTGTCAATAGCACGGCCAGAACAAAGGAGACACTCCTACAGCACTTCACTGTTGGAATGTCGACATTGTGCCAGCGGCAAAATTTTGCTTCGCAGTGGGAATCCTGGAGGGTACATTTTCGCGCAGTATTACCAAGGACGAGAACTGAAAATTTGTTTCGGTGCTTCTCAGCACGTGAGAGAGGAGACGTGGAGTTCGGCTTTCCGCATTGGAGTGTCGCGCTGAAACGTATTTCTCAGGACGATCCAAGTATTCCTTCAGAAAAAAAACGCTCTCATAGAAGTTTGTGATATCTCAAGAGAAACGGCTCGCAAAACATGGCTGCGTTTGCCTAACGTGTAGCCGATTCTGTCCGTCACCCTAGCGATGTAAGGTGGACAGCCCGTACCCAATATATCCTCTTCGGAGGTGTCACTTCGCTTGGTGTTAGATTTCGTAATACTTCTTCTTATATATATGGTGGAATAGCTATTGTTTCTCTGAGCGCGTCCTATGTGTTGCATCTCCCGTTCGGCCGGCCGGCGTGGCCGAGCGGTTCTAGGCGCTTCAGTCTGGAACCGCGTAACCGCTACGGTCGCAGGTTCGAATCCTGCCTCGGGCATGGATGTGTGTGATGTCCTTAAGTTAGTTAGGTTTAAGTAGTTCTCAGTTCTAGGCGACTGATGACCTCAGAAGTTAAGTCGCATAGTGCTCAGAGCCATATCAACCATTTCATTTCTCCCGTTCGAGGTGTTGCTGCTCGAATTTCATTTGGTGTGCATTAAGATCGTATTAATCATACCTCTTTTATCATTCAGCTGATGATTTAAAGGTTTGTGCATGTATCGATCCGTGTGTGTTGGTTTCCGATACTCGCAGTGGCCCAGTATCTAATCATTTCTTGTAGCCGGCGCTTATATAAGGGACAGATGGAAAAAAAGTAACCTGTTTATTATTTCTGTACAAATCTTCATAACTGCTTAATATATTTATGTCACTGCGAGACCAGACTGTCAGTGCTGTCATGGCAAAATGTTTGTGGTTGCCTTTAGAACCTTGGTGGTACCCAGCCGTCCACCTCTTCAGCCGAAGCAAAACGACGACAGCGAACGTCTTTCTTCAGGACTCCAAAAATTCGGAATTAGCATGAGGAGAGGTCGGGACTGTATGGAGGACGTGTCCTCCAAAAATATGGAATTAGCTTGAAGCTGGACCATGAACGTATGGAGGATGTGTCGGGGCTTCCTAGCGAAACTTCTGCAGAGTAATCGAAACAATCTTGAAAAAATGTGGGCCCGCTCACATCCTCCATACATTTCCGATCTGTTCCCAACCATATTCTCTAATTTTGAAACCCTGAAGAGAGACATTTGAGACCTTCGAGTTTCTTGGGACGAGGAATTGTATGCCTGGGTACAATCGTAGTTCTGCATGCAACCACCAACATTTTCCATGAAGGCGTTGACCGTCTTGTCTCACACTAGGATAAATGACTTAACAGTTACGCCGAATACTTTCGAAATAATAAACAGTTTACTTAATTTTTTCCATCAGCCTAGTTTTCAGTTGACTGATTCTTATAGAAAATTTAGCTGTTGATCTTTTCCTTGATGCATAATCTCGACGTGGAGAGTTTTGATGTTCTAGAGATACAGAACTGTTCCTCAGAGTGGCTTCAGACGACGAAACATGTCATCGTCGTCCTACCGGGCTCGACTCCAGTCCGCCACGACAGTGCAGCATCAGTATTTGTGAATGCCAGCCACTCGTGCTAGCGAAACGTCAGGAAAATTGTTAAACAAACGTCAGCCGAAGATTCCGCGACGTAAGACAATAGGAAATATGTCAACAAGTGTCCACGAAAGCCTCAACAATTTCGTACTAGAATATTAATTTTAAGGGGTTCCCTGTACTCAGATACTTCAGGTAGACGGCTAGCTGGGTGAATGATTAGTGCGGCGTCCACTCCTCATGATAGATATCTGCAGCTACATATGTACACCGCAAGCCACCGTATGGGGTATGGTGGAGGGTACCTTGTACCACTATTAGTAATTTCCTTTCCTGCTCCACTCGCAAACAGTGCCAGAGAAAAATGGTTGTCTATATTTCTCCTCAAGGACGCTAATATCTCTTACCTTATCTTCGTAGTCCTTACACGGAATGTACGTTGGCGGGAGTAAATTCGTTCTGTAGTCAAATTCAGATGTCGATTCTCTAAATTTTATCAATAGTGTTTCGCTAAAACAACGTCGTCTTTCCTTCAGATATTCCCATCTGAGTCCACGAATCGTCTCCATAATCCTCGCGTGTTGGTTGAACGTACCGATGACAAATCTAGCAACTCGCCTCTGAACTGCTTCAGTGTCTTCCTTCAATCCGAGCTCTTGGGGCTGTTGGGGAGCTCAGACGCTCGAACAGTATTTAAGAGTGGGTAGCACTAGTGTTCTGTACGCGATGTCCTTCACAGATGAACCATAAATTTCTGAAATTCTCCCAATAAACCGAAGTCGACCATTCGCCTTCCCTACTACAGCCCTTACGTGCTCATTCCATTTCATATCGCCTTGCAACGTCACACACAGATATCTAATCGGTATGACTGTTTCAAGTAGCACACTACTGTATTCGATCATTACAGGATTGTTTTTGCTGCTCATCCGCATTAACTTATATTTTTCTACATCAACAAACAGCCACTGATTGCTGGCCACTCTGTGTGTCAGAATGTCAGATTATTTATGTATATAGAAAATAAGAGGGCCCTATCAGTTTTCCCCAGGGCACTCTTGACGATACCCTTGTCTCTGATGAACTTTCGCCGTCGAGGAAAATGTACTGAGTTCTGTTACTTTAGGAGTCTTGGAGCCACTCACGTATATGCGAACCTGTTCCGTATGTTCGGGCCGGCCTGTGTGGGTTCTAGGCGCTTCAGTCTGGAACCTCGCGACCACTACAGTCGCTGGTTCGAATCCTGCCTGAGGCATGGATGTGTGTAATGTCCTTAGGTTAGTTTGGTTTAAGTAGTTCTAAGTTCTAGGGGACTGATGACCTCAGATGTTAAGTTACGTAGTGCTCAGAGCCATTTAAACCGTATGTTCGGACTTTTGTTAATAGTGTACATTGGGACACCGCGTCAAAGACTTCCCGTAAATCTAGGAGTATGGAATCTGCTTGTTGCCTGTCATCGATGGTTTGCTGGATATCGTATGAAAAAAGAGGAACCTGAGTTTCACACAAGTGATTCTTTCTGAATCCGTGCTGATTTGGGAACAGAAGCCTTTTCAGCTCAAGAAAATATATTATACTAGAGGACCAAGCAATGCTCTGCAATTGCTAAATACTTAAGGGAATTGCATATACACCTCAGATTCCTCGTCCCTTTTTTCTCTGCCCATCTCTCGCACTGTGCATCTCCTCCTCCGCCCATCGCCCAGTACATAACTTCCTCCCCCTTGTCTCTGTCCAGATCCTTCTCCCCCTTCTCTATGTCCGTTTCCGCCTGAGTATCGTGTAAAAATTAGTAGTAAATCGGTCAAGACCTTTTCGAGATTTTTCGTTAACACTGTTTCCCCTCATATATTGCACATATGTTATATATATGACTGGCTTTTTGTTATGAAAGCAAGTGATAGTAGAACTGTCAAAAGCAATTTTTTGAATTTTTTTCATACCAAAAATATCATAACCATCCATAATTACGAACGCAAAGAAACCACAAATACAAATTTTTTGAGCCGTTCTGAAGCGATAATCTTCCACAGTTGATTTTTAATTTCCGACGTTTCCGATGGATTTTCCAAAAAAATGACTTCCACGCAAACCTTACGAACACAACAAAGACAAAAAGCAATAAATCTGTCGAGCCGTTCTTAATTAATGATATTTCATACATGTGGTAGGTGATGTTCATTTTCACTTTCTCCGTCCGATTTTCAAAATATTTTCTTTCATAGATTTTCCTGCCATCAACGAACACGACAAAGGTCAGGCCATTCTAAAGTCATGATCTTTCATACGTATGACAACTGCCATTTATTTGTATAGATTCTAACAAAATGGTTCAAATGGCTCTGACCACTATGGGACTTAAAACTGGAGGTCATCAGTCCCCTAGAACTTAGAACTAATTAAACCTAACTAACCTAAGGACATCACACACATCCATGCCCGAGGCAGGATTCGAACCTGCGACCGTAGCGGTAGCGCGGTTCCAGACTGAAGCGCCTAGAACCGCTCGGCCACATCGGCCGGCTAGATTCTAACAGAATATGCTCAAGGATTCTGCAGCAAATCCATGTTGAGGATATTGGTCTATGGTTGCAAAAATATAAGTGTCAGTATCAGTTCTTCTATCAACAACACATCGGGTAATTTTAGTAGTGATGATCACGACCGGTCGCAAACACGTGTTAGCCTTCACACGGCTGCCAGCGTTCGTAATCCCCCATCACCCCAGTCCACCCCACTCTGTAGGCTCGACAGTTGTTTGTAACCGCAGTAAACGCGGCGCAGGGTCGTCACTTGTTTCCGGAGGCTGGCGAGAGGCGGAGTGCGTGGCGCAGCGTGGGGGCGGGGGCGGGGCCCAGCGGCGGCCAGGCCTCAGAGCGCTGAGGGACGAAAGCAGCCGCTGCGGAAGCGGCCGCGCCCGGGCCGGGGACGACCTGCTCAGCGTCGCGCGCAACAGGTCTGCGCCGTCCGCCCGAGAGCCGCTGACAGGCCGGTTATCTGCCGGTGGCGACCAGCGTCGCTGTGACCTGCTACAGACGGAAACCAGCACCTCAGCTGCGGCCCTCGTGATCGCCATTATTTGATCTTCGGTCGGTGTCATGCCTGTTGAAAAAGACTCCAATTAGTTGCGCTTCTTTGATGTATCTGTCTTACGACAATTTCAGCTGGCGCTTCTCCATTGTCTCCTATTCTGTTCAACTTCCTTCATCTGTTTGTATCTTCACCCTCTCGTAATGTCATTCCAATTCTCTTCTTGTCATTCCTCCCGCTTTTACCTACACAGTTCTTTCTCACAGACAGTTCGTAGGCAGTACATGTCCCATCCAAAGCATTTACCTCTTTCTAGTAGCTTCCAATAATCTTCTTTCTTCTCCTGCTTTCTCCATTTCTTCTTCATCCCTAAGACTGTCATTCCACTTCACCTTAAGCATTCTTCTCCATAGCGACATTCCAGAACTTTCTAAACATCTATTTTTCTAACTGTCCGTGTTTCGCTGCGGTATGACAGTACACATCAGACATGACATTTAGCAAATATTTTCCTGGCCGGCCGGGGTGGTCGACCGGTTCTAGGCGCTACAGTCTGGAACCGTGCGACCGCTACGGTCACAGGTTCGAATCCTGCCTCGGGCATGGGTGTGTGTGATGTCCTTAGGTTTGTTAGGTTTAAGTAGTTCTAAGTTCTAGAGGACTGATGACCTCAGCTGTTAAGTCCCATAGTGCTCAGAGCTGTCTGAACCAAATATTTTCCTCCACTCCATTGCAATTCTTCTACAATTACTAACAACTTCGCAATTTCAAATGGTCTGTTTCCCATAGATATCCTTCTCCTTACTTCTTCTGTGCAGCTTCAATTCCTTGTCATTAATTTTCACAGGTATAGAAAGGGTTTTACTTTTTTCCTCATTTTTCCCATCTAGGTAATTGTTAACTGGAGCTTCCTTCTTGATTATTCTCATCACCTTCGTCCTTCCTATATTTAACTGCGTTCCACATTCCTTGCCTCTTCTTCCAGTACTTTCCAGCTCCGCCTTGCAGCACTCTTCAACATCTGTAGCTCCTCTCTTGATTTCACTAGCACTGCTTGATCATTCACGTAATTTATAGTCTTTAAACTTTTTCTTCCAATTACAATTCCTTCTGCATCCTCTACGGCCGTACCTATCAGTTACTTTGCAAATATGTTGAACAGCTTTGGTGACAGTGACCGTCCTTGTATTAAATCTTCCGTCTCCTCATTTCCTACTGTCACTTTCTGCTTTATGTACATTTCCTTTATTAACCTTCTATACTTCATCTAAAATTCTCAGGAGTATACACCAGTTGATTCTGTCGGAAGCCTTCTCCCAGTCGATAAAACAAATATACGCCTCCTTGCTCATTTCCATCATTCTTTCTCTACTCGGACAGCGTAAAGTATCTCTTGGTCCTTTACCTTCTCGGAACCCGATCTGGTCACTCGCACTATTTTCTTCAATTTTCTTTTCACCCTTAGAATCATTCTCATTATAGCCTTTGTGACATGACTGATAAAGGTAATTGTTCCAATTATATTAGTAAAATAAATTCGTCAATATTAATTTGATAATAGTTTTTACAGTCGTCAGAATCTATTTAGAAGTTCCATAAACACGTATGCGCTGTTCGAAATTTGAATCAATATCATCTTCCTTCTTACATAACCCCCCCCCCCTCCCTTTCCATATAAACAAAAACGAAAAATAAGAAAATTTTAATATGGGCACTTGGTCCATTTGGAGCACCATTTGGAAAAAATTAATTTCAGCGACGAATATACAATGATCTTTTATGTCTGAAACGGTCATCAGAATGTATTATTGTATTCATGACATCATAGCTTTATTTGGTCTTAAACACTGCCCTTTCGAGTGGCATGTGAATAATTCACCCAGGATGGTAGGCTGACCTCAACAAAACTTGAGCGTTTCGATTTCGTAGTTAAATGAAACAGAATGGGGGCAAACATATACAATGAACCGCCAAAGAGACTGCTATAGGCATGCGTATTCACATACAGAGGTATGTAAAAAGGCAGAATACGGAGCTGCGGTCGACAACGCCTGTATAAGACAAGTGTCTGGCACAGTTGCTAGATCGGTAACTGATGATACGATGGCCCGCGAAAGGCAAAGGTCCCGAGTTCGAGTCTCGGTCGTGCACACAGTTTTAATCTGCCAGGAAGTTTCATATCAGCGCACACTCCGCTGCAGAGTGAAAATCTCATTCTGGAAACATATAAGTGAGTTCGAATGTGATGTTATAGCCGGTGCACAAGCGATGGGACACAGCATCTCCGAGGTAGCGATGAAGTGGGGATTTTCTCGGAGGACCATTTCACGAGTATGACCATTTCACGAGTGCGGTCATTTCACTAGTGTACTGTGGATATCATGAATCCGGTAAAACATCAAAGCCCAGACATCGCTGCGGCTGGAAAAAGATCCTGCAAGAACGGAGCCAACGACGACTCAAGAGAATCGTTCAACCTGACAGAAGTGCAACCCTTCCGCAAATTGCTGCAGATTTCAATTCTGGGCCATCAAAAAGTGTCAGCGTGCGAACCACACAACGAAACATCATCGATACGGGCTTTCGGAGCCGAAGGCCCACTCGTGTACCATACCATAGACGAGTGAACGACACAAAGCTTTACGCCTCGCCTGGCCCCGTCGACACCGACATTGGATTGTTGATGACTGGAAACATGTTGCCTGGTCGGACGAGTCTCGTTTGAAATTGTATCGAGTGGATGGACGTGTACGGGTACGGGGACAACCTCATGAATCCATGGACCCTGCATGTCAGCAGGGGATTGTTGAAGCTGGTGGAAGCTCTGGACTGGTGTGGGGCGTGTGCAGTTGGAATGATACAGGACCCCTGATAAGTCTAGATACGACTCTGACAGGTGACCCGTACGTAAGCATCCAGTCTGATCTCGTGCATCTATTCATGTCCATTGTGCATTCCAACGGATTAGGGCAATTCCAGCAGGACAATGCGACACCTCACACGTCCAGATTTTCTACAGAGTGGCTCCAGAAACAGTCTTCTAAGTTTAAAAACTTTCGCTGGCCACCAAACTCTCCAGACATGAACATTATTGAGCATATCTGGGAGGCCTTCGAAAGTGCCGTTCAGAAGAGTCTCCACCCCCTCGCACTCGTATTGATTTATGGACAGCCCTGCAGGATTCATGGTGTCAATTACCTCCCGCACTACGTCAGATATTAGTCGAGTCCAGGGCACATCGTGTTGCGGCACTTCTGCGTATTCACGGGGGCCCTACACGAAATTCTGCAGGTGTACTAGTTTCTCTGGCTGTTCATTGCATTATGATTGTTCCGTACGGTACAGTCCGATCGCACAAACGTTGACGCGATGTGCCGTGTAGTAAACACATTGCAGTCACATTACTGCTAGCGAACACAGTGGCGTGGTATTCGGAAGCATAACGTTTCAGATACTCTTTATACAAAAAGAATTCAAGTTCTCCGCGGCTTCTCTACATTAATTAATGCTAATAACGTTGTGTTCCTTCGGTCCAAACATGGACGATTATTATCTGTCCCATCACTCTGCTACCGTATTTCATTGCCCAAAATGTTGTCTCCCATTAAAACCCGAACGCAGTTCACTACACCTGGAGTTGCACCGAAAATGAGAATTATGGACTATTTCATTCCTAGCAAAGGATTTCGTTCTAGACTAAAGAGTTTACGGTCCGATCAGAAAAAATAAGGTACTATAACAGAGCTGTACATAGTCTGCTTCAAGTTCTGCGAGCGTTATCAAACTGTCTCATCGATTTGAACAGTCTATTTTTAACAACGTTATTGATTATGGACTGAAGTGGGAATGACGAGTAGCAATGGGTGACCACAAGACCTAGAATACAGTATACACTGTCGCCCATGTTTTGCAGTATTCTTTGACTTCCGGAAGGCGTTCGATACAGATCCTCCCTTTCGTCTAATGAACAAAATACGAGCGTACAGAATACCAGAGCAAATGTGTGATTAGGTTAAAGAGATGGCAGCAAACAGAATACAGCACGTCTTTCTTGACGGTGAAGAAGCTTCAGATATAAAAGTAACTTTGGACGTACCCCAAGAAAGTGTTATAGGACCATTACTGTTCACTCTATATATGAGTTATTTCTTAGTGGTTTCTCGCGGTTGCTCTCGAATTTATTTTATACAATTAAGTCTCAACGGTAGAAAACAGCAGTGAAAAGTAGGAAAACCTGCAGTAGGTCGATGTTTGGTTTAAGGATGGGGCAATCGACCCTCATCATAAACATAGCCTTGGCAGAAAAGACCAGTTGTTGTACGATTACACAATTTCCGAACAAACACTAAAAGCAGTAAGGTTCACTAACTTTCTGGGAGTACGCTTTCGGAGCGATTTCAAATGGAAGGACCACATAAAATTATTTGTAGGAAAGACAGATGCCAGAGAGATTCAATGGGAGAATTCTCAGGAGGTGACGGCCATCCAGGAAGGAAGTAGCTTACAAAACCATTGGCCGATCGATACTTGAACGTTGCTCTTGAGTTTCACACCTGTACCAGAACATACTGATAGAGGAGATCCAAAGGAGGACAGCCCGTTTCGTCACAGTTTCATTTAGTAACCGCGAAAATGGTTGTCCAGTTTCAGTCGCAGACGCTGCAAAATACGCTTTGTGCCTCAGGGGGTGGGTTACTGTTAAAATTTGCAGAGCTTTATCTAGAAGAATGAGATACTTCCCACTAACATATGTCGAAAAGTCCATGAAGATAAAAGTAGAGACACTCTAACTTACGCGATATTTTACCAACATTTGTTCTTCTCGCTCACGTTTCGCGACTGGAACAGGAAATGCAGAAGTGAAAATGTTACACAAAATGTAAATCCACCATACACCGTAAGGTGGCTTGCAGAGTACAAATGTGGATGTAGACGTATGGTGAGCTGTGCGCTCAAACTTAAGTGCGATTTCATGCCTACATTCAGTCAGTTCGCGAAATGACTACATCTCTAAAGCTCATTTTTTTGCCATGAAGTCAGTGTCAAGTATATTTTATTGGGGTGTCACAGCAGCTGTCTACACCCTACTCCAGAGAATGCTAGTGTTGCAGTTCCAACGTTCTGCATCGAGAGATACGCAGTTTTGTCATAATAAGGATTTAGAGGAGATTGTAATTCAATGCAGGAAATTATAAGGAATGTAACATGTTACCCAGTTTTCACATTGGCGTGAGATGCGAGGAAAAAGATTTGGATTCCGAAAAAATGTCGATATAGTAATCGAACTGCCTGCAGTGGTTCAAATGGCTCTGAGCACTATGGGGCTTAACTTATAAGGTCAACAGTCCCCTAGAACTTAGAACTACTTAAACCTAACTAACCTAAGGACATCATACACATCCATGTCCGAGGCAGGATTCGAACCTGCGACCGTAGCGGTCGCGCGGTACCAGACTGTAGCACCTAGAACCTCTCGGCCATCCCGGCCGGCTGCCTGCAGTGCTCAGCTATTTTTAGTGAGAGTATTCAATGAAAATCTTCTGCGGTCTATAGTGAATGTTTTTTTATGAATAAAGTGTGTCTCATATTATCAGAGAGACTACTAAAGAATGGGATACAACTCGTCGGCTTTGACCGATGGTGTGATAAGTTACCACAGATGATGCATTGCAAAGATTTAAAAGCGTAGACAGATGTTGACAAACGAACGATTTTAGACAGAGAAAACAGATCGTGGACTTACACGTACATCCATATTTCGAACATAATGTTAAGTATATCACGTTCTTCACGGTCGAAAAGGCTAGTATCCTGTTCTTCAGTTGACGTATATAGGTCAATGCCTAACATTGGCGTGGAATACCTCAATTGATATATACAGATTTTACGTACGTCGGTTTTTTCACCTTCTCTAAGACTAGTATCAGCTGAAGAATAGAATACTAGGATACTAAACCTGTTGAATATACGTCAGCTTAAGAATAGGATATCAGTGCTAGCGAAGGCGAAAACAGCGACGAACGTAAAAGTAGTATCCTGTACTTCAGGTGACCTACATGGTCAGCAGAGGAGCAGAAAACGACATTCGTAGTTAACCAGGGGTACAGGATGCCAGTATTCCGTACGTCGCTTTTTTTGCTTTCGCTGGTAGTAGTCTCCTGTTCTTCAGTTGATCTACGTAGCACAAGAAACGAATCAATTGCAGAGCAAACAGAAATCAGAACAACACACTATCAGAAAAGGCATAGTTAAAAACATGTATGTAAATGATTTAAAATTATCAAAAGCGACAAAAAGTGTTCTCAATATTTCCCTCTTAATAACACATCATTTATATGATTATGACACTTCGCCACAGGAGACAACCGATTTTTTATCTATGGCTCGAAAATAAACAAGTTAATATCAGTGACTAAAATATGTCATGCCATTACGATTTAAATCAAATGCAGAAAACCTTCTTGCTTTCCCTCCTCACTGTTATTAACATTCTTTGCAGGAACTGAAACAGCAGAAATTTTTTATGGGTATCCCTCACTTGGTATAAAGAGACACCTGATGATAACGTGCTGCTGAGCTCAGCAAGTAAACAACAAGAAAGGGCTGCGTTTTTCAGACATGTTGTATTTCAAATTTCGAAATTGTGGAATGTATTTTTTGATCGAATTTGTATCCTCAAGGTGCTGTTGCACGGACAATATTTTAAGTCAGTGTGTGGCCGCAATAGTGATGCCGTCAACATTTCTATAACGTGCGATGTGGGTGCAATACACGGCTACACTGTGGCGCAGCGTATCAGTATTGTTGGTGAAGTGGATAGTTGCCGAGGTATGGTCAAGTTTTTGCCATTGTTGTCAACAAAGGCGGTATAAACTACCTCCGCTCTTGCCTATAAATGATTTCCTCCCCCCCACCCCTTCTCTCTCTCTCTCTCTCTCTCTCTCTCTCTCTAGATTTAGACTGTTATACAACATCGGTTCAATTGCCAAAGATGACATTTGGGAAGTTTTCTCAGGTTGTTTTGAGGGCGAGAAAGTTTGTGTACGGTTTTGCAAGCCACATAATCGCTGAATTTATTTACAGAATCGTGTTGCCGTGTGCTCAAGTATAAATGCATGCACATATCACAAAAAAGATTGAAATTACTGTATATTTTTTACACATGTTCTGCAGCTGTGCTGCATTTTGTGTACACTAATGTATTGTTTACATATGCAACGTAGTTTGTTTCATCAAAGTTCTGCATTGCATATGCCTTAAGACATATGATATTCCAAGAATTTTGAGAAGTTGGAGATGGCTAAAAATGGTTGCATCATACTTGCAACATTTCCGAAACGTCAGGAGCATAAGATCATTAGTTTTAGTTGCGACTGAAAACTTAGTTGCTGGATGGAAGGTTGGGTGAATTTCGCCTTTTTCGTTTGAGTATTATCAAATAACTGATTCAGTTTTTGTTTGCTACGATAGGAATCACGCGAGTAATTGTTTTTGTTGCTTTCTGGAAATTTTAAATGAAGTATGCTGTCATGCGAAAATATGGATTACAGACAGAGAGGCGTGGAAGTTGCTGTGAACAGATGGAAACTTGTTTTAAATTATGACTTAAAACTGTAATAGGAATATTCAAAGTAAAAAGTGGGATACGTAAAAACTCCATGAAACACTCTTAGTATGCTCTTATACAAGGGTAGTTAGTAGTTTGGGTTTATGTAATGAGCAAATAATAAACTCACTTCAGGAGAAAGGTAGTTTACCTGGGCAATGTTTAAAACTTCATGCCACAAGGTAGAATATCACGACACAGGTCACAAGGCCGTTTCGTAAACGACAGTTAGCTGATAAATTGTTTTTCCTCTTACAGATCTCGTTAATTTGGTTTCCATATATAACAGACACTGGTGAACTGTGCAAACGAAACAAACAAGAAGGTTAATATTAATTTCATAAACTGACGATCATCCAGCAACTTCGTTGCATATTCAACTTGCTGGTAGGTTAGGTCGTAATGTACCTAATCCGTCACTCTGAATTATTTATTTGACCCACGTAACGCATTTTTTATTTCACTTATTTCCAATATATGTTTCACAATATGTAACATAAAATTGACATAAAAGCAAACTTTTTCTAATTTTTTTCCCTTACCTCTGTTTTCCGGAACGTATCTCCAAATGATGATGCAATTTTTCTTTATTGGACATGTCTTAAACGTGAAGTTGGGTTGGGTTGCTGTGTGTGAGGAGACAGGACAGAGAGGTCATCGGTCTCATAGGATTAGGGAAGGAAGTCGGCCGTGCCCTTTCAAAGGAACCATCCCGGCATTTGCCAGGAGCGATTCAGGGAAATCACGTAAACGTGTAGTGAAGGATGTATTAAAGCACACCAGGACTGATCCTAAACTGATTTCTCCATATCATTTGTTGTGTTCCGAATGTCACGCTCAGTAGACCGTCTTGCAATGGAGAATTTGTATGTATGTGGTACAGTCATTGCCGAAAGACGACTTACATCAAGTATTCGTTCACAGTAATCAGGGGTAATTCTGCTTTTGGATATAACTCCTAAACATTAACAGTTGAACGTAATTTCGTAGTTATTTAAAACATTATCTGCCTCTATCCGATATCACGCCCATTGGTTTCGACAGTATAAAAGGATGGCGGAGGGTTGTTCAGTGGTAGCCAGTGATAGGAGGAGGAGGAGGATGACAAGAACAAAGAGAAGGGCGAAGAGGAGGAGTTGGACAAAGAGAGGGAAAGAAGGTGACAGACAGAGAGAGGGGGAGAAGAAGACATATACACAAATTCCAAACATATTTAGCAAATGCGTAGCTTTGCCAAGTTTGCTAGTCAACAGATGCTCAAAAAAAGAAGCGTTCAACTGTTAAAACCGAAAAAAAAATCAGTCCTACGCTATGTCCTTTATGGAAAAGAACGTGGCATTCTGCTGCAATTCTTGTTAACATATCTGACACTTTCAAATTAGTAAATTTTATGAATAAAAGTCAGCCAGTTGTCTGTACTTCGGATTTTAGATTTTATTTCCGATACATATCGGAAATAAAACAAAACCCGAAACACAGAACCCCGTGGAATTTTTATTCATAAACTATACATCTTCCCTTGTATGTGTGTGCTACATCAAACCATTATTGGTTTGTTAAAACATGAATTGCTTCGTTTCTTGCGCCTCTGTATCTATACTCGTCGCACGACGTATCCCACAGTCAGTTAAATTCTTCAAACTTCTTGAGAAAATTTGTCGTCAAAGTTTCGTAAGCCTTGCACTCCGTCATGTTGTACTTGAATTAAAATAACTTTGTGATTAACGTTCTGCTAGTCAAGTGGTAGCGGCTAGCCGCCAAGCAGGCGTACCTTTTCCGTGACAGTCACGCGGTCGCTATGATGTCTGTTTTGGAAATACGTGCGTTGTCAAGTATGGCTGGCTGCACGTTGACAACATTGCCCCCTGCCACTGCAAACTGTCAATCATAACATTATTGCATTCGAGGCATAGCCATAATATTATTTTAATAGCGTTTATTCCTGCGTGCAGTGACACTGATGACCTCAGATGTTAAGTCCCACAGTGCTCAGAGCCATTTGAACCATTTCAGAGGCGTGTGGGTTCAAACCTTTTTATTCTATGTTCCTTGCAGTGACAGAAGACTACCTCCTGTCGGGCGGTTGGCGCGACAGCGCTACACACGGCAGAATTTATTTGCTGAGGAAGTGGGCGTATCAGATAGATAGACCAAACCGACCGTCTGACAAAGTAAAATCAATCTGTCGTCGCCCAGAAAGCCTGCACATGTACAGTTTGCTGCTCGGTCAGCCGATAAAACTGAGCGTGTGATAGCGAGCCGAAACAAATGAATATCTGTCTAAAGTCGACTCTGCTACTTCTATAAACAACAGCGGCTTCTGTTTTCTTGCACTGCGCTACGCGATTAGGACGTATGCTGCTGTCAGTCATCCAGCATGAGCATGTCCACATTATATTCCTAGTTGTGTGAACTCAGTATTTGATCTTTTGTAGTATTTGGCCGTTTGTTTGAAACTGCAAAGGCATACAGGCTTGATTGAAGGCGGCCATCCGCCAGGAGGCGCACCGATGCAACGAAGCAGAACCGATGGATTATTAGATCACTGTTGCCGTCGTGCAGCTCATTCTTCCAACTGTTCTCTTCCTTCTCAAACCTTCATCTAAAATCTTGCAGTGCACTCAACATAGTCACCTACACTAAAGACATTTGCGTTACTTGATACGCGAGCCTCCGAAATGGCGTCAGCAAAACGCTCGCACTGCGCCGTGTGTTACTCGAATGAACATGTAAATAATGATAATTGTTAACGGCACGTGATATAAATATATACTAAACAATGCTGTTACCAAATAAAAGGCGGAGATATAATTTTACAATAGACATGCTAATAGACATGCTCATGTGTTGTTTTCGCAGCATTCAGTACGAAGATTGATTTGATACAGCTGTTCATGCAATCCTGTGCAGGCGTCTTCGTCCCTACATAAGTAATACAACCAACATTAATTTGAACCTGCTCACTGTAACCAAGCCTTAGTGCCCTAGTACAATTTTTAACGCTTACAATTCCCTCGAATACCGAACTGACGATCTTTTGGAGCGTCACGATGTTTCCTATCAACCGATACCTTCTTTCAGTCAAGTTCTGTCACAAATGTCTTTTACTCGTCAATCAGATTCAGCACCTCCTTGTTAGATAACCAGTCTACTCTTCTAATCTCCATTACCCTCCTTTACCATTCCATTTCAACTCATCCTTTCTTTTTCTCTATTGTTTATAGTCCAGCTTTCACGTCTGTACAAGTCTACACTCCGGACAAATACCTTCAGAGAATTCCTAACATTTAAACTGATAATTGCTGCTAACAAATGTATTTTAATGTAGGCTGGTGTTGATGTTACCAATTTGCATGATACATCGTCTTTACTTCGATCAAGTAATATTTCCTGCCCAAATAACAAAACCTATCTACTACCACTTTAGTGTCTCATTTCCTAATCAAATTCCATTAGCACAGTCTGATTTCATTTGAATTCATTCCATTACCTTGTTTCATATTTCTTTATGATCATCTGATATCTTCTTTTAAAGACATCATGTGTCCCGTTAACCTGCTCTTCCAAGTCCCTGACAGAATTACAATATAATCAGCAAACCTTGAAGTTTTTATTTCTTCTCTCTCAACTTTATTTCCTTTTTCGAATTTCTCCTTGGTTTCCATCACAGCTTCTTCAGTGTACAAGCTGAATAACATCGGGGATAGGCTACAACACTATCCAATTTCCTTCTCCATTATTGCCTCCAATAACCTTTTCGAAGTCAGTTTTAAGCGTCTCTTTGACACTAAAAGTTGAAAGAATAATCAAAAATCGATTACGCCTTCTTCACCAAGGAACCAAATTTTAGAACTGCGGAAGAAAATCGCAAGATGCGGATTGTAGAAGCTATCTATAGAAATCCATGTGCTATAGCACAGTGTGTTTAACACTTCCGTTCTTCGGCTTGACAAGCGCGGTAGCCGGCAAGACTTTTCTCATCTAGAAATTTATTTTATTTATTTATTGTGTTTCTTTTCTGGCTGGTGAGACATTTTCGCGCCGCGCCGACGATACTGGAAGCAGCGAGAAAACGGAGTCGTGGGGTTTTGGAATTACATGTTCCGGTCGGCTGAGTCAGCGTCTGAGGATAGAATCGCGGGAAATGGACGGCTGAAAGTTGAGGTGGGTGTATGAGAGTCATACGGAGTGGTATATTACTATGGTAGATGTATAAGGATTATTTAGAAATAAGAGTTGGAGATTCTTTCGAACTGATAGAAGTAAATATACAGAACCAAATATCAAATTGCGCGATGCGTGTGAACATTCACTGTTGGTGTGAATCTGTAGGGGACCATATTGTATTTACAATCAGACTCGTGTTATACTGCATGAAAAAACTGCAGTTTCTCCGGAATATCGGATTTTTATTTTTTAATCACATCAGCGTGAATGAGAAGGACATAATTTGGCGTGAGGAGTGTTCTATTGTTTGAAGAGATTAATAAACAAAATCAATGGATATCTTCTTTTGTAGTCATCACTAGTTATTAATTTTGTGCTGCAAAATTACAGGCACGTCGCGTGCAGAAGGCACACAGCTTTCTCTCTCTCTCTCTCTCTCTCTCTCTCTCTCTCTCTCTCTCTCTCTCTCTCGTAGCTTGTGTTCACTGTAGCAGATCTAAATGTCGGTCACTGAGTGACAATCTTCAATACAGCAGTAAATGTAAAATTTCAGCCGTTGGTTTGCATATTCCCTCCTGGGCTGTAGACGTCAAGAGTTCAAGCTCCACTCAGCGATTTGCAACTCGCGACGTGTCTAGTCCAAAAGGGACTATGCCAAATAATGGTTGCAATTTGTTATCCCTATGTTGCACCGAAGATGGTCCCTCAGTGACTGAAATCTATATCTGCTACAAAAACACAAGTTGACACTGATTGTTGTACCATCTTTGACCAATTACTTGCATCATTTGCCTGGCATGACCTGTTAGTGAGTTGATTCCCTCGTATTAAATGAACAGCAATATTCCAAAAAAGTAGGGTGATTTTACACATACACCCATTATAAAGAAGAACAACAAAAATATTTTTAGCATAAAACTGTATTACACTTCTGAAGTACGCATCGCCATAGGGCTACGGGAACCAGGTTAGAGGCGTGTGGGTTCAAACCCTCAGGCAAATAGGCAGTAAATTTTCTGCGCACTTCATGTATGGCTTAACAAGAAAAGCGCAAAGGAATTTGTTAGAAGTACAGTTTACAGTATGCTACACGGTGTAAAGGAAAGAGACGTGAGACCACGAGACAGCTGTGGAAGGGCCGGCCCTCGCGTATGAGAGCGGATTTGTAAGGGAAAGTGAGCAGAGGAGTGGCAGCGGCAGTTAGCACTCGGCCGGCAACCACGGGCTGCGGCGGCGAAAGCTGCGCGAAGCCCCGTGTTTTGCGCAGCCGCCTGACATCAGCACGCCGGCGGTCCGGTTACAGCCCCACGTCCTCCCACGCCGGCCGTTGACGCGGGCCAACACATGACCGAACTGAACCACCAGAGAGCGAACTACTTGCTTAAGCGACCCAGCTGATTGGAAGTACGCGCACGTGTATATCACTTGAGACGTAGTATAACGATTAAGGGCAACTCGATCATGGGTTTTCAAGAAGTGTACTCCAGATGCTTAAGCAGTGTAGGTCCTGAAATTATTGACTCTCTCTTAACGCCAATCGTCGCATCAAAAATACAAGGTGCACTCACATTAATATGACCAACTCCGATGATCGACGGAAACGTGCAATAACCACTCACAGCCTACAGGTGGTAGCACTAGCATTGGGAGGTATATAAAGAGTGTCGCGAGACGCGGTAAAGAAGGCAGTCGTCGTAATGCTGAAGCGGAGCTATTTATCTGACGTCCAAAAGGGCATGATCATTCGATTTCGGGCAAGGGCGGAAGCATTTTCAAAACGGCTAAGTTCGTAAACTATTCGCGTGCTGCCGTGGTTAAAGTATACCGTGCATAGCACAATGGCGCGGTACAAAACCAGCGCCGAGGCATCTGTGGTGTGCCAAGGATGGTAGATGACAGGAGTGAACCACGACTGCAGACATGTGTCCGAGCGAATAGACGTGCAATTGTTGAGCGACTAACCGTCCAGATGAACCAAGGGGATTGCTACAGCGTCTCCTCAGCGACCGTTCAGCAGGCGTCGAGGTTCTTGCACCCATGCTGACTGCTGTCCATCGTCGGAGACAATGTCCACTTCTACATGCAGTTTGTTTTTCATCGGCACGATGGCATCTTCCAGCAGGACAATGAAAAGTCTCACACGGCTTGTAGCGTATGTGCGTGATTGTAAGAGCACCGGAATGAGTTCATAGTACCCTCCTGGCCTTCAGACTACCCGGATTTAAACCTAATCGAGAATCTGAGACCACCTCGACTAGGCTGTTCGCATCATGAATCCTCAGCCGGGAAACCTTGTGGAGCTGAGCACGGCACTGGAGTCGGCATGACTCCAAATCCCTGTCGGTACCTCACGGAACCTCACTGACTCTCTTCTTGCATGTTCGCGAAAAAATGGGTTACTCATACTTTCGACAGGTGATCACAGTAATGTGACTGGATCGTGTAATTCAGTTGGTAAACTCTAGCAACAGCTAGACGTATGGAGCATATCATTCTCTGGAAGTGAAAAGTAGATTTCTGGAAAAACTTAGAAGGAAATGATCTGCTAAACAAAAAAAAAAATTACAAAAATTCAGCGACAAAACACGAAATAAAGTGGTACTGGGGAAAAATAAGGAAGGAAAGAAGTCTGTCAAAAATCTCTCTCAGACGAAGGGATACATTAGTGGAACATAATAACGATTCGATGTACTGTTAGCTTTTGAATGGACCAATAGGGGAGGAAGATTAGACCACCTTAGGTGTTGTACAGAATCATAGCTAAACATAGACGTTTCAACAAACGAATTAATGATCTCGTAACTATATACTTAATTAAAAAGAGAGATGATGCATCGATGAATTGTTTATAATATGTCCCACAGTGGTTTTCGAAGCATTATCCTAGGCTTTTGCACGCAGTAAGCTCTGTGTTACCAGATTGGAGCACCTCTCACACGACGACTTAAAACTTCAAACTTGTCACGTGCTCGTTTTTCAGCTCACCAAACTCTGCCGAGTATCTCCCATAGTACTGTGACACTAGCACCCTCGATAGAAATGATGCAGTTCGACGCTCAACTTGCCAAATGAAGCAACTATTATTTGCTTACAATTCCTGTCACTGGTGAAAGAAGACATGACACAACAGTGGCTATCCTCTGGTGTCATCACAATGTTCATATACTGTTTAGGTGGGTAGATTGAGTACATACTCCTCAGGAACAAATCAGAAGCACAAAATGGCCTAAGATTAAGAGGACCCGTTTACTTAAAAACAGCTGATCACACACCAAGCAGCTACTAAAATATTACTATCCATCCCATTGTGCATAGTATGTCCTCTGAGATGAAATGTAGGTAATAATAGTGCTTGTTTCCTAGTCACTTTAGTGATGAACTTCTTCATTCCTGGTAAGCAGCAATCTTAAACATGTCTTATTTCAACTGCTTGAGAGTCATTCGTTACATGGCAATTAAGTTCTTCCATCCTCCAAATTATTTACAACTTTTCTCTATCCAGGACAGAGAGCTGGCGTCGTTTCAACTACAATCTTCAGCTCCTGTTTCCACAACTGTTGTTTACATAAATTACAGGTTGGCACCATTAGGGAGTTTACCCAAACGTAATTGCCTAACATACTACAAATTCTCATTCAGAGAAAGAACGCAGCTGCGACAGAACGTGCTTCGAGAGACATAAAGTGTGTCAGGCATACGGTTCCAGATGTAACTCGTATTTGCGTCATTGCTTGAAAAACCGCAGAGTTTTTCCGGAGACTTTTTGTTTTGACATTGCCATCCGCTTCAGCTGTTTTTGTACTTGTCTTTATTAGACAAGACAAAAATATTTGGTGCCTTTGTATCAGATGAACCGTCAGACAATAATTAGGCACGCTCTGTTGTCAGAGCAATTCTTTTGCGAATGTATTTATTGTCCAATCGTTTTTTACGATAGGACAGTACCCAAACTTGTCAAAAGAGCTAAAGCCTTTAAATTTCAATTTTGAAATTTGATATTATTTAAAAATGCAACCATTGCCACAAGAGCTCTTCTGTTTAGTTGCTGTGTATTATAATCGCACACGATGTATTTGTGCTATAAGAGAATTGTTCGTTCGGCGTACTTTTTCACAATATATCGCAACATCGCTATCACACAGATCAGTTGGTTGTGTCATTTCATATGCACTGCATTTTATAGACTTTAACACACTGCTGAGGCTGCGCGTCATTCGGTATGGAAGATAAGTACTACGTTTCAGACCGAATACTGTATAAAGTACGTTCATGAAGATTAAGAATTTCCAAGACTGTTTCTGATGGTGCCGTCAGCAGGCGGAAGACCTGTCGTGAGGAAAGAGTAACTTGTTCCAGCTGCTATGATGTAATGCTCCCTTCAAGTTCATGACATAATATTTATTTAGGAAACTTACTTTTGCGTTCTTCAATTACTATTCCCCTCCACGGAACTCTTCACAATGTGGAAGATCTATCCGCTTAGAAAGGAAATAAAAGTATAACGTGCAGCCCTGAAGCAATACAATAGGAGAAATAACATGTTCGTCATCAGTTGTCGCAGAGGGTATTTATGTAAAGTCGTTGTTTGTGGAAGAAGTTAACGAAAACAGTTCTCTAATACTCCCGAATTATCTTAGCCAATTAAAATTTTCCACTGTACTTTGCCGAATGTAAGGATAGACTTTCTTTCCTAGCAATTGTGGAAATGAACGTGTGCAGTGATGTTGCTGTATCAGAGATTTCCTGTTAATACAAAACATTGTCTAACAATACGCTCCATACTTGCACTCAGCTATATGGTATAGGCGAACTGCTTTTGATAAAAAGAGGTATTACGAACTGTGAATATGTCGTGCAGTACTATTACGCATAATTAACTCTTTGCAGTGTTCAGTATGTTATTTTCATTAAACTATTTTATGCAGTAATGACAGGACAATCCACAAAACGTCTGCTTTCAGAACCGAGCCACCTCTAGTTTTTGAAAATAGCAGCTAAGTGTACCCTCAGGAGGTGCGCCTCTGTACCTGATCTTAAGTGTTTGACAAGCATTGCATAAATTCAGAGTCCGATTCCCAGTTTGTTATGACATTTTTTTATGGCGCATGACGTAGCTTTCATTGGTACAAACATGTATAAACGTCATGTTCTGTTGTTCAGTTTCAAACTCCACTGCCCTCGGAGTCTCTCTAGAGTGGCTGGATGAAACATGGGACTTCCCAGAATGCAGTCACCAATAAGTCTTAAGTCCGAAAGTACCGTGGCGTTCAAACCTACCTTTGGTTAAATTGCTTCACTTTTTAGTAACTGTCCAAGAACATGTATCTCGTGTGCAGCCACATAGACTTCCTAAACTAGCATTGGATTATAAACCATGGGGCAAGAGAATGCGGATATTCAGAGGAAAAGAATGAGGACAGGCGCTATAGCTGAGTGGGCTGAGTTGACCCCTGGCAGTTGTAGCGGGATGAGCGCGGCAGCTTCGCGCACCTACCTCAACCAACAACGTAACGCGACTTTGTAAAAGTCTGTGGCAACAAGTCAGTGTTGCCACAATCTTCAGGGTGTTTCAAAAAGGACTTAACAACTTTGAAAATTCATGTAAATTAATTCATATTACCTACAGAGGTGATTGTGGTGCTAGTTTGTAGGGAAATACATCAAGTTTTGTCTCGCGTAGTTCGCTAGTGCCGAATCGCACCGTAAGGAGCGCTAGCGGCTGTTGCGTTAAAGATGGATGCCTTCACTGGACCCGAGCGTGCTAGCTGTGTGTTTTGATTTGAAGAATCGAAGTCTGCGACAACAGTTCAGCGTAATTTCTGTAGCAAGTACGCTAGAGATCCTCCTACTCGGCCTACAATTTATAAGTGGCATAAATGTTTTGTAGAAACAGGGTGCTCGGTAAGATGTAGGAAATCATCAGGTCGCCCAAGCGCATCTGACTTCGTCGTTGAGCGAGTGAGACAATGTTTTGTCAACAGCCCTGCGAAATTGACCCGACGTGCACCTCGCGAACTGCAAATCCCACATACGACTGTTTGCTGTGTGTTGAGAAACAGTTTGCATTTGAAACAGTACGTATTGACGATCGTAAAAGCAATAAAAGACACTGATAAAATTGCTTGCAAGAACTTCTATGTGGATATATTAAATCGATTACATGAGGATGAACATTTCTTGAATAAAATCATCTTTCCTGACGAGTTGCCTTTCCACGTAAGTGGGAGATCAACACACATGACTGTAGGATTTGGGGCAGTGAAAATCCATATCAAACATTCCAACACGTTCGTGATAGCCCTAAACTGAACGTTTTTTGTGCATTGAGCAAGAACAAAGGTATGGCACCTTTTATCCGTGAGAGAACCATCAATGGGATAGTGTACCTGGATATGATACAACAATTTTTGATGCCACTAATTGATGACAATGACCAAGACCCACTACCTGGTTGACGTCCGGGATTTTCACAATGACCGCTTTCCAGGTCAATGAATTGGCCGTGATGCGCTAATTGCATGGCTTCCACGTTCCCCAGACCTGGCATCTCTCGACTTTTGTATGGGGCTTCATCAAGGATATCGTGTTTGTACCTCTTGTTCCGGCTTCTCTACCTGAACTTAGAGCAAGAATTTAAGCTGCCACTGGGCAAGTTACACCTGCAATGTTACAGGCAGAATACGGCGCTGCGGTCGGCAACGCCTATACAAGACGACAAGTGTCTGGCGCAATTGTTAGATAGGTTAATGTTGCTACAATGGTAGGTTATCTAGATTTAAGTGAGTTTGGACGTGGTGCTATAGTCGGTGCACTAGCGATGGGACATGGTGTCTACGAGGTAGCGATGAATTGGGGATTTTACGGTAAGATCATTTCACGAGTCTACCATGAATATCAGGAATCCGGTAAAACATCAAATCTCCGACATCGCTGTGGCCGGAGAAAGATCCTGCAAGAACGGGAACAAATGGTTCAAATGGCTCTAAGCACTATGGGACTTAACTTCTGAGGTCATCAGTCCCCTAGAACTTAGAACTACTTAAACCTAACCTAAGGACATCACACACATCCATGCCCGAGGCAGGATTCGAACCTGCGACCGTAGCGGTCGCGCGGTTCCAGACTGTAGCGCCTAGAACCGCTCGGTCACTCCAGCCGGCCGAGAACGGGACCAACGACGATTGAAGAGACTCGTTCAACGTGACAGAAGTGCAACCGTTCCGCAAATTGTTGCAGATTACAAAGCTGGGCCATCAAAAAGTATGAACGTGGGAACCATTCAACGAAACATCATCGAATGGGCTTTCGGAGCCGAAGGCCCACTCGTGTACCCTTGATGACTGCGCGACACAAAGTTTTACGTCTCGTCTTCTGGGACTGTCAACACCGACATAGGACTGTTGATGATTGGAAGCATGTTGCCTGGTTGGACGAGCTCTTTTCAAATTGTGTAGAGCGCATGGACGTGCACATGTGTGGAGACAACGTCGTTAATCTGTGGACCCCGCATGTCAGCAGGGGACTGTTAAGGCTGGTGGAGGCTCTATAATGGTGTGGGGCGTGTCCAGTTTGAGTGATATGGGACTCCTGATACGTCTAGATACTACTCTGACAGGTGACACGTACGTAAGCATCCTGTCTGATCACCTGCCTCCATCCATGTCCATTGTGCATTCCGAAGGAGTTGGGCAATTCCAGCAGGACCGTGCGACACCCCACACGTCCAGAATTGCTACAGGGTGGCTCCAGGAATGCTCTTCTGAATTTAAACACTTCCCCCTGGCCACCAAACTCCCCAGACAGGATGTTTATTGAGCATATCTGCGATACCTTGCAAGGTGCTGTTCAGAAGAGAGTTTACGGATTTATGGACAGCCCTGCAGGATCACGGTGTCAGGAAATTGACTTACGATGGGATGTGTGCAGGGTAACCAATGGAAGCCACATCTTTAGTTTAATATAAAAACGTTCCCTACAAAATAACACTAAATCCAGCTCCATATCTTCTTTCAATAAATTTATATGAATTTTTAAAGTTTTCAAGTCCTTTTGAAACACCCAGTATAGTCGACTATTGTTTTCGCCCGCAGTCGTGTGCGCTTCGCAGTTCAAAGCTGGCAACAATGCTGCGAGCAGTCAGGGATGTTCTTACGCTGCCTTGACTATAGGCATAACCCTGGGGTGGCAGAAGAAGAGTGATGAAAACTGCAATGTTAGTCATAACACACTGTGTGAGTCTTGCCTTAGATTTACCTTAAAAACTGTAGTATCGTTAATAATCTGGTTATTATACACCTTCCCTGGAAATGGACGCGACTAATAGATCACTCAAACGACGATAGGTCTCTGTGTGCAACTGAAGTCGTATGGGTGTCTGATGGGTCATTTACACCACGAAGAGGCTGTCACAGTGAAACCGCAGTTCACACGTGGCCATGTTGGAGAGGTAAAGGAGACTGTCCGAGGAATGCTGACACTGGCTGGTCGCGTTGGGGTGAGGGCCCTGATTGATTCGAGGCCGGCAGCGGCACCGTAGACGCCGGAAACCTGAGACGCGGCTCTCCTGGAAACACGACTCCCGTCGGCTTGCGCATGGACGCGGGACTCTGGACACTCTCTCTCTCTCTCTCTCTCTCTCTCTCTCTCTCTCTCTCTCTCCCCCCTCTCCGACCCCCCGCACAGAGTGACTCTGCCCGAGGTTTTAAGCATTTGGCCGCAGTACTGAACTCTGGAAATGCTACTTCGACTAAGCGTAAGACGAAATATCGAAGATATCCGTTCGCCGAAATTGCTCAATGTTATATGCTGTCGATTCTAAGGGTAAAGAACGGTATGTCAAGCGATGTCTACTACGTAAGACGTTCGGGATTCACAAAAAACTGCTATACAGTAGATATGCTTCCAACAACAGAAAGGGACTGTGCGTCATGAACCATTCTTCCGTGTCATAATGAGTAGAATCATCGATAACTGATACGCAACTTGCCGGCCGCAGTGGTCTCGCGGTTCTAGGCGCCCAGTCCGGAACCGCGCGACTGCTACGGTCGCAGGTTCGAATCCTGCCTCGGGCATGGATGTGTGTGATGTCCTTAGGTTAGTTAGGTTTAAGTAGTTCTAAGTTCTAGGGGACTGATGACCACAGATGTTAAGTCCCATAGTGCTCAGAGCCATTTTTTTTGATACGCAACTTACAGATTCTATTCTGAGTAAACGTATGATTTATGTGGTACTGAAATGGTTCGGAACGGGCACAGGTGGTTATGGAGTCAACAGGGAAGCTGTGAGAATAATGAAGCAGCGTTATTGATATAATGGCGCCTGAAGTGGAATCGAAACATAAGGCCTACACCAGAGTGTGAGGCACACTATACTTACTTTTTGTATATCTGGAACATCACACTCTACTGGTTGAAGAAATAGATGTAACATGTTTAGTTCACTATCGCATTCGTGACTATACGAAAATGTGGAACAGAGAAACATTAATTGAATTGCTCTAATTACACATAAAAATCTTCTGCCAAAGAGCGAGACCATTATAAAGACATGTTATATAATTAATTTCAATACAGAATGCCGTTTTTCTTAGAAGCTGTTACACAAAATAAATTCGCAAGGGAGTGAACAAGTATTGGAAATTTTGTGTTTAGAATTTTCGGCCTCTCTGTTTGGTTCTTCCTTGCGTTCTTAAGTCGTTCACTTCATCCATACGTAAGGTATACAATGGAGGCAATACAGGGTGTATTAAAAAGAATAATCCGATTTTAAAAAATCATGACTATTATGTTGTTTGAGATATGGGCGTGAACAACCCCCTGTTGGGAAGAGCAAACTCTTAACTCCTATGTGGTAGCAGCAGTGTAGGTAGCAGCAGTGTGCGCCCACTTCAGTTCTAGTGAAAACTGTGTTGGGGCAACAAAAAGAGTTTTCTGTTCTACGTTTTGTGCAGTGCGGGTTAGTAATAACTGTTCAGCGTGACTTTCGTATTAGGAATGGAGTGGATCCTCCTACAGCACAGAGCATTACACGATGGCATGAACAATAGCGAGAAACAGGTTGTTTGTGTAAAAGCAAATCGCCGGGCCGTCCCAGAGTGTCTGACAAACGTCGAACGCGTTCGCCGTAGTTTCACAAGGAGTGTGCAGAAATCCGTACGTCGTGCAGCTCGACAGCTCAACATGCCCCCGATGTCTGTCTGGCGTATGTTGCATCGACGTTTACACGTGAAACCACACAAAATTCAGCTACTGCAAGTTCTTCATGAAGGTCACAAACAACAGCGTGAGGGGTTATGTAATTTCGTTCTTGGCAAGATGAAGGATGGCAGTTTTCTTCCAAGCTTAGGTTTAGTAACGAGGCAACATTCCATTTAAATAGAAAGGTGAAACATCATAATGTGAGAATATGGGGTACGGAACAACCACATGAAGTTGTACAACATGAGAAGGACTCTCCAAAATTTATTGTGTTTTGTGCAGTTTCACGGGAAAAGTGTATAGTCAATTTTTCTTTGCCGAGAACACTGTAACAGGAAGCACATATCTCGATATGCTTGAGAACTTTCTTTTCTCAAAGTTGGAGGCTGATTCGAACGACTTCATTTACTAACAGGATAGGACACCGCCACTGTGGTATCTTGAAGAGTGGGAATTTTTAAATCAATGGATTACTGAACGATGGATCGGTCGCACTGGACCAAATGATTCAGCCTTACATTACTAGCCTCCAAGATCACCGGACCTAACTGTATGTGATTATTTCTTGTGGTGGTTTATAAAAGACTGTTTATGTGCCTCCGTTACCAACAACAATGAATGAACTGAGACATCGCATAACTACAGCTGTGGAAGCTGTAACTCAAGACATGCTAGCCGCAGTGTGGTAACAATTTGAATACCACACCGACGTATGCAGTGCATCTCAAGGGGGGGGAGGGGGGCATACTGAAGCCTTTCTTCCAGACATTACCATTTAGGTTCGTTGAGGATCTCCGTTACACTTTGTAAGGCCTATCCTGACTTGGTACGATTCTAGTAGCGCGTGTCTGCATTGAATTGACGTCATTTACACATACACCACACTTTCCCAGAACTCTCCCAACAAATCAAAGTTTTCCCATTCACCTTCCCTATAAATGGTTCTTCACCTTGAATAGTCTGTTTTTCAATAACGAGAATATTTATTTCACTATCAAGCATTTGTAAGTTTCTGAGGTGGTGAAATTGTGCTGTGCTATCAGAATTCTCATATACCGTTTCATATTTAAAAACAGAATTTGATGTATCTGTCATCTGTCTGTCATCACTTTCAGGGCCACATTTATGCGAAACAGACGAATAGAAGGCTTCCTTCAGGTCGTTGATTCTAAGTAGAACCAACAATTCGTAGCAATTGCTGGTGGTATTTTGCTAATATCAGACAGCGAAAGTTGTTGCAAGCTAGACGCAAAACTCTTCTTACTAAAACAAGAGCTGTCATTAAATTTTTTTCTATCTTTTCTTAACTTTTCTGTTCTTCAGAGAGGATTGGAATCTCTTAGAATTTAATTTTATGATTCTCATTTATTTTTACCGTTTAAGGCGGTCTAATGTCAAAAGGTTTTTATCCAAATTCGTCAAATGATTTGTTATATTCTGGTACAAAGTAAAATTAGATATTTTTGAGACTAATGCAGTTGCTTTAAAGACGTACTCGAGAGAATGCCTGAAAAGATAGTCGAACCGTTGTGTTTTGCTTTCCATCATAACGTTACCACGGACGACGAAAAACGGAAAAGAGTTGTAGTCGCGCTGTTTTCTTTGATCCGGCGCTACATTTGGTTCAGGAAATACGCAGTGAAAGGAATCAGTTGCCGCGTAGTGGTGAACAGAGTAAACCGTGTTCTGTTAGTACTGTTTGCGTATTGGCACAAGACTGATGGACTGTAAATAAAGCGTCAGGCAGGAAACGGGGACAGTGCTCCACTTAAGTTTGCTGACGTCAGGCGCCTGGGCTAACAAAAGACAGATCAAACAAGATTTTCGGCCAGGCAAACGTTTCATGTCTGACTCAAGACTGGAAGTATCTCTTACGAAGCATGATGTTAAATCATCACAAAATGGAGGACATCTAAAAACTCTCGTGTATCTGGCACTTACTCTAAACGACATTTTGTAAAACGAAAGACAGAGAAATACGTTTCTGAATGGTGCGGGGATAGACGGCTTGCAAGATAGGAGCGTTATCTGGCGAAAGTCAGTAATTTTCAGTTCTTTCTTATTTTTGTGTAATGGATTGAAGAACGAAAGGAGGTTACGGATAACAGAGTTGGGAGAAAGGTCGTCCTCGCTTTGACAGATGCTTAAACTGTAGCACGACGTAGTACGATATGGTAGGTGTGAGGAGAGAAAACGGACTGTAAGGCCATGGCTGAGCTTAACCAATACCTGAACTGCGTTCTTTATATAGCATAAGTCTCTAAGAAACGAGGCTATTTTATAAATTTTAGTTATTTTTAAATATTTTGTGCAAGTGTTATTTTAATGGTCTGTGTAATTCTAATTCCAATGTAAGCGCACATATTAAAATCTTTCACGTCGAAACTAATGCTTTTGATGACGTCCGGACATCTATTGTGGTAACCGTCGCTGTCCAAAAATACAAACTGTATGTCTGAAAATTATACATCAGTTTTTCAGATATTCAACCCAAAAGTGTCAGTATCTGAAATAAATTTTGATCTCCAGTTAGTGAAGAAATCGAAAAAGAAATGGTGGCCGGAAGGCTGAATCAGCACATTGAAAAGTAGAAACAACCTTCTTTGGAATTAAAAGCAAAAGTGGTAACATTAAGAGTGCAATGGGAAAACCACTGTTAAACGCACAGGGCAGAGCGGGTAGGTGGGAAGGGTACACTTGAAGCGCTTCATGAGGGTTTAACTTGACCGATGACGTGATAAAAGAAGAGACAGGAGTCGGAAAAATATCGTTCACACAATTCCGAAAACAGCAAGGGCAGATAGGTGAGAAAACTGTCGCACAAGTAGCTTAACGTCTCATACACCCAAGTTGATGACAAGAATAATATGCAGTGGAATGGAAAATAAAATTGAGGATGTGTTTGGCTTTAGGAAAGATAAAGACGCCACTAACACTGCGCTTGATAATGGAAACAAGACTGAAGAAAAATCCAGACCTGGAAAAAGCGTTCGACACTGTGCAATGGTGCAAGATGTTCGAAATTCTGAGACAAATAGAACTACAGGGAAAGGCAAGTGATGCACGTTATGTATAAGAAGCAAGAGATAATAACACCGATGCAGTGTTTGGATTAAAAACGATGAATGACAGAAATGTAGTCTTTAGTGTCTCATATTCAGTCTGTATATCAAAGAAGCAGTGACGGAAATAAAGGTTTAAGAGGAGAACTAAAATTCAGGGTGAAATGTTATCATAGTATGAAGGCTTTCACGACCGGATGACATATCTTCTGGTAAACCTTGCGGGATGTAAGGTCGTGGTCCACGAAACTCTTCAGCTCCTAACGTTTCGTCCAGTGCTTCGCTGGACATCTTCAGCGAAGCACTGGACGAAACGTTAGGAGCTGAAGAGTTTCATGGACCACGACCTTACATCCCGCAAGGTTTACCAGAAGATATGTCATCCGGTCGTGAAAGCCTTCATACTATGATCAGAAGACTCTACGGGGAGCAATTCTCAAAATCAGTTAGACGCACCCCTCTGAAGATGTCCAGCGAAGCACTGGACGAAACGTTAGGAGCTGAAGAGTTTCATGGACCACGACCTTACATCCCACAAGGTTTACCAGAAGATATGAAATGTTATCATTGGTGAGATTCGCTAATGACATTGCAAACCTTAGTGAATGTGAAGAAGAATTAGAGGAGCTTTTGAATGGACTGAACACGCTAACGAGTACAGAACATGGACTGAGAGTAGACCGGAAAAAAGACACAAGTAATGAAAAGTAGTAGAAATGAGAACAGCGAATTGCTTAACATCAAAATTGGTGATTACGAAGTAGACGAAGCAGTTAGATAAAAACTGAGGTCCAGTTGCCCGGGTAACGGCACCCCTTGAGCAGGCATGCCTTTTAAAAGAAAGGCACATACAAGTGAACGCAGACAGCGTGTTCTGCGGAGGGAGATGTGTAGCTTAACAAGGAAGACCAGTTATCCTCTACTGCCATATCTTTAAATTTTTCCTAAATCTACTTTATCTCCCACTTGGAGGAAGAGGAAAAGTGGCCAGCGTGTGTTCACCAGAAACAAAAAAATTTCATGGGAACAAAGTACCTACAGTGGCTTGCAGGTTGTAGGATATATGTAGATTTGAAGTGCATCGCGCAAGGTAAATGGTACCAATGTTACCGATTTTCTTTCCTATTCCATTCTTATACTGAGCGAGGGAAAAGCGACGTGTACATGTTCCCTGTTAGCGTACTAATCTCTCTTAGTCGCGTGATAACTACGCGAAATACACGTTGGCGGCAGCATAATGGTCGCCCGGTCTTCTTTAGAGACAGGTTCTGTAGATTTACCCAACAGAGCTCTCGATAACAAGGTTGTATTTCTTCCAATGGTTTGTCGTGTAAGTTGCACGAGCATTCCTGTTTACGCTTTTCTATGGACTGTACCGACCTATGGGCTGTAGAGACTTTTAAGATCCTAGCAGCGTCTCTTAATACGTTTGCTGTCTGTCATGCCTGCTTAATAAAGACACTAAACAGTAGAACAGTACCGCAGAATTGATCGCACTAGCAACTTGTATGTGATATTCCTTACAGATGCATTGCATTTTTCCTTAACCTTTTCAACCTCTTCGCCTACCCTAATGCTGATTTTACGTAATAGCCCCATTTCATATAGCCACTTTGACCAAGTGGTTACCACACTGGACTCGCATTCAGAAGGACGGTGGTTTAAACCCCCATCCGGCCATTTGGATTTAGGTTTTCTGTGATTTCCCTAAATCATTTAAGGCAAATGCTGGTATGGTCCGTTTGTGAACGGCACGGCGGATTTCCTTCCCCAAACGTTCCAAATTCGAACATGTGCCCTGTTCTAACGACCTCGTTGCTGACAGGATATTACAGTCTAATCTTTCCTCCTCTTTCCTTCCCTAAATACATATAGTATGGTAAGTGCTCAAGAAGTTAGTCGCTGATATTGTAACTGGCTGGCTCTGAGCACTATGGGACTTAACTTTTGAGGTCATTAGTCCCCTAGAATTTAGGTCTACTTAAACCTAACACACACATCCATGCCCGAGACAGGATTCGAACCTGCGACTGTAGCAGTCGCAGCCGGCCGTAGTAGCCGAGCGGTTCTAGGCGCTTCAGTCTGGAACCGCGCGACCGCTACGGTCGCAGGTTCGAATCCTGCCTCGGGTATGGATGTGTGTGATGTCCTTAGGTTAGTTAAGTTTAAGTAGTTCTAAGTTGTAGGAGACTGATGACCTCAGATGTTAAGTCCCATAGTGCTCAGAGCCATTTGAACCATTTCGTAGCGGTCGCGCGGTCCAAGACTGTAGCGCCTAGAACTGCTCGGCCACCCCGGCCGGCATTGTAACTGGATGCTGTATGGTTCTTTCTCTTTGTTATAGGTAGTAATTTACTGTCTGTTTTACTTTTTATGAGAAGAAATGTTGTTGGTAACAATTTCTTGTTATTTTTAGTTTCGGGTGTTGAGTGGAGTGAGATAGCATTCAGATTTAGTGCTTACTGAGTAAACCGTTTTGTTTGCTTGTCACTGACATCTCACATACAGCAACCACCAAGTCGACTGCCACAACTAATTTAAACAAATGCTTCTCTTTCCGTTCTGTCACGTGCTTGGTTCACCATGTTCTGAACTAACATCTGATAATGTCCACCCCCGGTAGGTGAGTGGTCAGCGCGACAGACTGTCAATCCTAAGGGCCCGGGTTTGATTCCCGGCTGGGTCGGAGATTTTCTCTGCTCAGGGACTGGGTGTTGTGTTGCCCTAATCATCATCATTTCATCCCCATCGACGCGCAAGTCGCCGAAGTGGCGTCAAATCGAAAGACTTGCACCAGGCGAGCGGTCTATCCGACGGGAGGCCCTCGTCACACGACTTTTCATTTTATCTGATAATTATGGATTGGCATTTGTAGAGCATTAATTGGAAGGGAGCGCAGTTGTCGTTTTAGCAATATCGATGTTGTCGCTTTCAACTGCAATGCCACCGCCACTCTCGTAGCTTTAGGTACCGGAGCCTCCTCTGGATATTTTTTTTTTATTGTGTTGCACTCGTCGTATCTTTCTCTGAGAGTGCTAGGACAGGAAAGCGACCGGCAGCTGGCTGGTAACGACGGGGCTGAAGCCGTGCTTTTATCTCTCGCGCGGCTCTACTCTAGCTACAATTGCGTTACTCCTGACTTTATCCGCCATCAGTTTGCTCATTTTACAGCCGACACGGCTGCCAAAACCACTGCTGCTGCTTTCTAAAAGGTTCTAACTTCTCGCTCGAGACTACTTTAGAGACACAGTATACTGGAGCAGTTTCTTTCTCTACACCACTTGAAAATGTCCCGCTCAATACAGACGCGCCTGTGAACGCCGGATAGCTCAGAATAACTAACTCACTGTACGTTAGAGGGGGCGACTCTGGACAACGCCTTTGTTCTGTAGGGGACATCGATGAGTAAATGTCAAAACAGGCCACAATCGTGAATGTCTCTTGCACGTTTCTTATTAGAGAATTCGTTTTTTGTCAGTAATTTTGACAGTTCTTTCTGCGGACTCGTACATTTCTGAAGTCAGTCCCTCGCTTTTTGCGAGTTCTGAGTACACAGTTTAGCAATGAATTATGAAAGCTTCAGTTTGTATAGCATCGTCGTTTTAATTGCTCACACACTCAGGTACTCAAGAAGAAGAGTGTTGGAATTTTGATTTACGGTGCACATGATTCCCTCATTGCAATAGAGCAGTACCAGGATGGGTTCTTCAGTAAAGCCGCGATCATTATCTACTTCCATTCTTGCCCATTCTGATAAAATTCCTGTATAATGACCTCCATCACAGAGGGAAACTAGATTCATTCTCTCTCTCTCTCTCTCTCTCTCTCTCTCTCACACACACACACACACACACACACACACACACACACACACACAAATGGTTCAAATAGCTCTGAGCACTATGGGACTTAACATCTGAGGTCATCAGTTCCCTAGACTAAGAACTACTTAAACCTAACTAACCTAAGGACATCACACACATTCATGCCCGAGGCAGGATTCGACGGCATCATAAATTTTCTTTTGAGGCTAGTCCTCTGTTTTAATTTTATCGTCGGTGCTAAGTCATTTGTACTAACGAAATACTCGTAAGTGAAACCTGAGGTGTGCGTCAACAATTACATACACGTAGATACACTGGGATCGGTGTTTTCTCCAATGAATATACAGGTACATAAATTAGCCGCACTGTCTAAGGGGAACACTGTGATCATCTTGTGAAGAAATACAGCCTCTTCCCGGCGGGATCAGGGATTTTCTCTGCCTTGTGATGACTGGGTGTTGTGTGATGTCCTTAGGTTAGTTAGGTTTAAGTAGTTCTAAGTTCTAGGGGACTGATGACCATAGATGTTAAGTCCCATAGTGCTCAGAGCCATTTGAACCAAATACAGCCCCGGTTCACAAAAATAAAACCGAAAAATGCCTGTGTGTTGGAACTGCCAATTGTGTTGTTGTGTTATTGTCAGAAAAAAATTTCTGAATGCGAATAAGAAGACGTCTCGGCAAATTTTATGTAGTAACACGATAACATTTTGGATCATTTCATTTCAGGTGCTACGCATGTTTTCGGTCAAACGAGCGTCATCCGGGTCATATGTGGCGTTAAATCATGAACAGGTAATGTACTAGGTCCATTTTAGTTGCCATATGTGATACAAATTCTCATGGCTTTTATGCACCCCAACAGAAAAAAAATCGCAAGATGTGAGGTCTGATGATATGGGAGGCCAAAAGAAACACCACTACACATCCCATTTCTCCAGAGAATTCTTGTTCACTGGACTCGGATTCGGGAGGAAGACGGTTCAATTCCGGGTCCGACCATACTGATTTAGGTTTTTTGTGATTTCCCTAAATCGCTTCAGGCAAATGCCGGGATGGTTCCTTAGAAAGGGCATGACCGACTTCCTTCCCTGTCCTTCCTTAATCCGATGAGACCGATGACCTCGCTGCTTGGTCTCTTCACCCAAACAATCCAATCCAATCCAATCCAAATTCTTGTCAACAACATACGCTTACTTAATAAGGCGACACAAACCAGTTCCGTGAACACCATAAGTAAGAACGAATTGCGTGTTTGATACACGTTTTTTGATGTGCAAGATACATTTTCATCAAGTTTCTGTCAGGTGTGAAGGCAGTCACTGAGAAACCGCCGCCGGCCGAAGTGGCCGCGCGGTTCTGGCGCTGCAGTCTGGAACCGCGAGACCGCTACGGTCGCAGGCTTGAATCCTGCCTCGGGCATGGATGTGTGTGATGTCCTTAGGTTAGTTAGGTTTAACTAGTTCTAAGTTCTAGGGGACTAATGACCTCAGCAGTTGAGTCCCATAGTGCTCAGAGCCATTTGAACCATTTTTGAGAAACCGCCTTCTGTGCTAAGCAGAAATACTTGACATTCATGTAGCTGTAATTTTTGCTATCAAAAGATTTTTATTTTTCTAAAATCTACTAATTTTATGTTAAATGCGCATGAAGTACGAGAAATGCTTATCATTTTGAGTTAAGCGATTTAAAAGAGCCTCGATTTGGGAGCGTTGCGTCCGGAGAAATGAAGGGAAAATGTTGTAGGTGAAAAGGCTTCTTACGTTAAAATTCAACTGCATGAAGAGAAATTGGTTTACAATAGTATTAAGGGCGCTGATTATTCGAAGTTTTGCCACGATACCGGTGTACGATGCCAAGTATTTAACAGTAATAAATAAGAAAATAGAAGAAATACAACATTGCAACTTAATAACATTAGTGGAATGCAGGAAATTTTATTGATGTAATGAGTACTACTGTGCGTTACCTGAAGTTGCCATCCAGTTCGGGTTTTCGACAGTTTCCCTCAAATCATTTCGGACGTAGGTATATTGGGATGTTAGGCAGGAATAAGTCATTTCCTCCTTTCCGGTTCATATTTAGTAATTTCAAATCATCGTCTTATAAAGACACGTTACTACGAGGATTGTTCCCATTGGTATGAACTGTATTTATCATCCATTTACAAGACTTGCACAAGGCCACTGGGGCACGCCATAGTGGTGCCTGCAATGTAACTATTATCGTATTACACAGAAAATGCAGCAATGTAAGAACTATCGTATTACATAGAAAATGCATCTTATGTTAAAATTTGTCTATAAACAGTATTATTCAAGAGGAGAGAACAGATTTCAAGTGTTTATTAAAGAAAAACTATGAAAGATAGAAACGTCTAGTACAGAACAGCTATGAATAGTAGAAACACTCTGCGTGTGTCACCTGACAGAGGAAGATTCGAAGTCTTATGTTCACACAGACACTAAACGATATACTCAACAAGAGCATCAGGCGTTGCTCAAGAAACATCGAAACAGTAGTCCATTCATTCTACACACGAATCAACAGGTCCCCGTTTATTGAATCGACAGCTTCAACAATTCAGTTTCTGAGCACTTGAAGAGTAGCTGCCATATGTGGGACAAAGACTCTTGTCTTCTATGTAGCCCAACAGAAAAGAATCACAGGATGAGAGGTCTGGTGATCTGAGAGGCCAAAAGCATCTTAACTCAAACAACAAGTTTACTGTTCCAGTCACTGTTTATTTATCTCGATGACGCGTTTCAATGGTTTAAACCTCCATCATCAGGTGGATTTACATTTGTTAGTATGACGTGTGTGTGTGTGTGTGTGTGTGTGTGTGTGTGTGTGTGTGTGTGTGTGTGTTGGAATTTTTGGAGGAACTGAAGGCACTGTCCAGTGGTGAAACAAAACACTCCAATGGATACAGGTTCCTTTCACTGACGTAACACATCACATGTATACCGTCATACTTTTGTATTTGTTTACAAAGTATGATAGTATACATGTGACGTGTTACGACAGAGAAAGGAACCTGTGACCACTGCAGTGTTTTGTTTCTCCACTACACTTTCGTAAGTTTCTCCAAAAATCGTAACACAAAAAACACACACACAGTATAACAGTAAACTTGTTGTTTCACTTAATTTCAGTGACAGTCACGGTAAAGCCTAACCTAAAATGTTTGCATTTAAAGCAAAAGCATCTTGTTGTCCAGCGCACATAATGATTTCTTGTTGTGTAGTCGCATTGTTGCCACAAACAAACAACAGCGCAGCCGTGTTACAACTTCGAAGTTTTCTCCATCCACTAACATGCTCAATGTTTGTCTATCTTTTATATTTTTCCTGGAATAAAAAACTGAAATCTGTTCCTTTTCGAGACTCCGGTTATTGAGGGAAAGGTTTACAGTAGCATCAAAGGTGCTTGTTGTTCGAAGTTATGTCTCTGCACAGATGTTGTTGTTGTTGTCTTCAGTGCTGAGACTGGTTTGATGCAGCTCTCCGTGCTACTCTATCCTGTGCAAGCTTCTTCATCTCTAAGTACCTACTGCAATCTTCTGAATCTGCTTAGTGTATTCATCTGTTGGTCTCCCTCTATGATTCTTACCCTCCACGCTGCCCTCCAATTCTAAATTGGTGATCCCTTGATGCCTCAGAACATGTCCTACTAACCGATCCCTTCTTCTAGTCAACTTGTGCCACAAATTCCTCTTCTCCCCAATTCTATACAGTACCTCCTCAATACTTAGGCACAGATGTACCATGCAAAATAACGTAAAATAATGAAGTGGAGACTGAACATTTCTCGTTGGATTTATTATTATTGTTAATTATAAATTTCTATGCCCATGTACAAAAGGTATATCGTATACTGATCTCCAAAGTAAAGCATACGAAAGAAAACAAACGCGTTGCATTTGTATGTGATGGCACTCACTCAACGCCAGATTATCGTCGTGTCGAGAGTAAACCTTTTTTGCACCCCAGCCCGTGTGAAGCATAGCTTGTCTCGTTCTGTAGCCGTCTGAATGCAGTGGCGACTCCAAACAGATGGCAGGTGCTACAGCTGGGTCTGTAATAGAAACGTCTTAAGGACTGAATGCCCTTTATGCACGAGGCACTTTAGGACGAAGAAAAGGGACTCATAATTCTTGGTTTACAGAGCAATGTCATGTGTAACAACAGCTATTTTAATGCACGCATACCTGCCTCTTCAGCACAATAAGCAGTCAACAGTTCTCACTGAACAGCACATATCAAAGGAAGGATATCTCCTCCCCCTATAGGCTGGTATGTAAATGGGCTTCATTCAGAATCTGGCCTTTGAATATCCACTGAGATATCTTGGAACTGCCATTACGTGATGTTACTGTTGTTTTGATTGTAGTTTTATCGTGTTCATCGCCTGCTTGCTATAACAGTAACGAAAGATTGAAACTTCTGAGTTTTTACTTAAACTGTTGAATGCTTACTGTATGTTATTAAACTGCTGGTTGAATCTGAACCTACTGTCTCTTTGCTTGTTTTATCATTTCAACACTGACCTACAGAATTTTCCATGATAAATACAATTCAAACTTACTCTAATCGCTAATGACCCATAATACACAAACGTAACGTAATCCGACTGCAAATAATGAATACAAAAGAATGATCGTGGATCAAAAGAAATCCTAACCATAACCCATACATTTCAAAATCACTTACCTCACAGAAAATCTTCATGACACGAACTACAGCAAATACAGCAAGTAGCAACTACACAAAGCTAAATAAAAATATTCTAACTACTATACGATGTAACTACTAATAGGCATGTGGTTAGCAAAGGAAAGATTTTGTTGCAGAGCAAAAAATGTATTCAGCTGATTTTATCTTATTCAGGTGACAACCAGTCCCAAAAATTATACAGGGTGGTCCATTGATCGTGACCGGGCCAAATATCTCACGAAATAAGCATCAAACGAAAAAACTACAAAGAACGAAACTTGTCTAGCTTGAAGGGGGAAACCAGATGGCGCTATAGTTGGCCCGCTAGATGTCGCTACCATAGGTCAAACGGGTATCAACTGCGTATTTTTAAATAGGAACCCCCAGTTTTTATGAAGAAATATGAATGTTGTAGTTGGACCACTTTTTTCGCTTTGTGATAGATGGCGCTGTAATAGTCACAAACATATGGGTCACAATTTTAGACGAACAGTTGGTAACAGGTAGGTTTTTTAAATTAAAATACAGAACGTAGGTACGTTTGAACATTTATTTCGGTTGTTCCAATGTGATACATGTACCTTTGTGAACTTATCATTTCTGAGGACGCATGCTGTTAGAGCGTGATTACTTGTAAATACCAAATTAATGAAATAAATGCTCAAAATGATGTCCGTCAACCTCAATGCATTTGGCAGTACGTGTAATGCCATTCCTTTCAACAGCGAGTAGTTCGCCTTCCGTAATGTTCGCACGTGCATTGACAATGCGCTGACGCTTATTGTCAGGCGTTGTCGGTGGATCACGGTCCAAATACTCATCAAATTTCCCCACAGAAAGAAATCCGGGGACGTCAGATCCGGTGAACGTGCGGGCCATGGTATGGTGCTTCGACGTCCAATCCACCTGTCATGAAATATGCTATTCAATACCGCTTCAACCGCACGCGAGCTATGTACCGGACATCCATCATGTTGGAAGTACATCGCCATTCTGTCATGCAGTGAAACATCTTGTAGTAACATCGGTAGAACATTACGTAGGAAATCAGCATACATTGCACCATTCAGATTGTCATCGATAGAATGGGGGCCAATTATCCTTCCTCCCATAATGCCGCACCATACATTAACCCGCCAAGGTCGCTAATGTTTCACTTGTCGCAGCCATCGTGGATTTTACGCTGCTCAGTAGTGCATATTATGCCGGTTTACGTTACCGCTGTTGGTGAATGACGCTTCGTCGCTAAATAGAAAGCGTGCAGAAAATCTGTCATCGTCCCGTAATTTCTCTTGTGCCCAGTGGCAGAACTGTACACGACGTTCAAAGTCGTCGCCATGCAATTCCTGGTGTATAGAAATACGGTACGGGTCCAATCGATGTTGATGTAGCATTCTGAACACCGACGTTTTTGATATTCTCGATTCTTGCGCAATTTGTCTGCTACTGATATGCGAATTAGCCGCGACAGAAATTGAAACACCTACTTGGGCATCATCATTTGTTGTAGGTTGTGGTGGACGTTTCGCATGTGGCTGAACACTTCCTGTTTCCTTAAATAACGTAAACATCCGGCGAACGGTCCGGACACTTGGATGATGTCGTCCAGGATAGAGAGCTGCATACATAGCACACGCCCGCTGGGCATTTTGATCACATTAACCATACATCAACACGATATCGACCTTTTCCGCAATTGGTAAACGGTCCATTTTAACACGGGTAATGTATCACGTAGCAAATACAGTCCGCACTGGCGGAATGTTACGTGATACCACGTACTTATACGTTTGTGACTATTACAGCGCCATCTGTCACAAAGCGAAAAAAGCGGTTCAACTAAAACAATCATATTTCTTTACGTACTACACGAATATGTAATAAAAATAGGGGTTCCTATTAAAAAAAAGCAGTTTATATCAGTTTGGCCGGCCGGAGTGGCCGAGCGGTTCTAGGCGCTACAGTCTGGAACCGCGCGACTGGTACGGTCGCAGGTTCGAATCCTGCCTCGGGCATGGATGTGTGTGATGTCCTTAGGTTAGTCAGGTTTCAGTAGTTCTAAGTTCTAAGTTCTAGGGGACTTATGACCACAGCAGTTGAGTCCCATAGTGCTCAGAGCCATTTGAACCATTTTTGATATCAGTCTGACCTACGGCAGCGCTATCTAGCGGGCCAACCATAGCGCCATCTGGTTTCACCCTTCAATCTAGACGGGTTTCGTTCTTTGTAGTTTTTTTGTTTGATGCTTATTTCGTGAGATATTTGCCCCGGTCACTATCAATGGACCACCCTGTATACATACAACGGTTTTCCAAATTTTTGTTTCCGATACATCGTTTCGGGGCGAAAGATTGAATGTCAGGGATTTCAAGATCCACTTGAGATTTTCATCTGGACTAGATGAAGCAGACGCACTTGAGAGAGGCTGTTTTTCTCCATATAGCAAAATAACCCTATTAAAGAGTGTCTTTTTCGCTATGTCATGATGAAAAACCCTCGATTGAATCTTGTAAACCCTAACGATGATGCATCAGAAGTTCTCGGTTTACTTGCCGCGTCAAATTTGTATAAAATCCCGAGTTTTCGTTGACTATCTCCGTCATCTTCGTCAGGGGTAAAACATTACGTAGGAAATCAGCATACATAGCACCATTTAGATTGCCATCGATAAAATGGGGGCCAATTATCCTTCCTCCCATAATGCCCCTGATGAAGATGACGGCGGTAGTCATCGAAGGCTTGGGATTTTATCCAAATTTGACGCGGCAAGTAAACCGAGAACTTTTTGTGCGAGGACTCCGTCGCGAAAGACTTCGTAGTCCTAACGATGAAGATTTCGCTACGACATATGTGTTACATGTAAACTTTGAAATATAGCCAATGGTTTTTTACTCATAAGAATATTCCACACCTAATTGCGCATATGAGGAGCCCATAGATGTTAATGAAATTGTTGCGGTTTTCCAGCCCACGTCAGTATCTTTCCTTCCCCCTGAAGTGTTTTGGGGTCATGGCGAAAAATATTCAGTTTGTTGAACAGGTAAGAACGAGATCTACGGGTGTATTATACTCCTATTTTGGTTGCCCAGAGTTTCCGAAAGCGATCAAACTACGTGAACTGTATACTCAAGCTGCTTCTGTCAAAAATTCGGAGACGTGCGAAAAGAGAAACTTCGCAGCGATGACAGCCCAAGGCACACTCCGAACTTTATCCGCTTCCCAGTAGGGCACGGCCACCTGCTTCTACATTTGGCAAAGATAAATGAGGCTTGGGAGTCGGCGAGCTGTGAAAGCAAACGTGCTAGTCAACGCCTACGTCCACCTAGAGGAGCTTTATGGCTTTGCGTCTGGAGTCGCAATATACTGTACCAAGCCGTCGCATGGTGTGCGTGTGTGTGTGTGTGTGTGTGTGTAAGACATACGAGCGCCCGTTTGAGATGGCCGAAAGGGGGCCGGTGTGAGGGATTAGCGACGTTATAAGGCTTGGCTATCCAAGGGGACTAAAAACTAAAATTTTACGATCTTCTGTGTCGACTGCTGTTCTTGCTGATATGGAATCACAGCCAGCTCCCCCTCAAACAAGTTTCTTTAAGGGTTCCAGGACATATTTTGGGAAATTACAGCTGAAAGTGTAAAACATGGTCCTTCTCATTTCAAACAAGATGAAAGTTATATGGTGTATTATTAATGAGCTACGAGTTAATGAAATTTCAGATGCACAAACAGGAAAAAGAAACCTGCCCTTGATTTGAAACTAAGCTAGATGACGCGAGTTGTTTCATTGCTGATTCTGTGTACTTGTGTGTGTGTGTGTGGGGGGGGGGGGGGGGGGTGAATGTGAATGATAGGCCCATCATGAATTTCTGACTCGTGTTACGTAGCAGGACTAGCATGGTATTCCAACGTCCTTGTAAAAGAGACGTTACTCCTTCGAGGACGCGCACTTGAAGAGAACAACGCCTACATTTGTCCTCATGATTTGGATTCTGAACTTTTTCAGACGTCTTTTCTACGTCCGCAGTTCACCTATGCTCAGTCAGTTTACTGGATGCATTGAAAATTTTTATTAAGTGCGTTGCAGTCCTTCGACAAGAAAATGCAAATCGCTTCTAGTATTTTAATTCCTCAAGCAGCTTGAAGTGTTACTTAAAATAGAATTTTCTGCAACTGAGGCTTTTTGAAAACTATCTAAAACTGACATTCAAATTTTTCGAAATACGTGTGTCGTAAAATCATTTTTCCTTAACATGGGCCAGATTTTTAAAAAAATTTGGCCAACGAGCAGAAGTACTATACAAACATAGCAGTCCAATCGCCAGTTACTTATCTGAGTGCGCAACTATTTTTAATCTCATTGTGATGCATCACGTCCACGTTGTGTGCACCAACTAGTACACATAAGTATGGTACTTACGGTATAGGGCAGATGTATTCTCAGTCATCTCCGACAATGGCCAATACTCCTTTGATGTAAAAAATATTACTGAGCTGTAGCTTTTCTCCAGTCATTTTCAGGCGTTTTTCGATAGTTTCATTACACTGACTGCTTCCAAGAGCAAGTCTGACTGACAATGGGACCGCCCGTACGAACGTTCCCAAACATATTGACATGATGTGTAGACACGACTAGGTCCAATATATATAAACGGAAAGACGCAACTCCCAACCGTTCTCGAGAACATAGAGTTTCATAACTTTTAGATGGTTTCTGGTATTCAAAGAACCCGCAACGGACGGAGTAAGCATTAGTTTCCAAAGGGCGAGGTCTTAGGATCGAATTTCCCTGCTGGCAACTCTCTTTCTTCTTTCCCCCGTATATCTAACAACATATTTATTATGACTAGTGAAGATTGTCAATATTTATTGATTCATTTATTATTTTCATAGTCAATATCCTGAAAAAAAGAAGAAAAAAGTTTCATAAGGAGCTCGGGAATTAAAAAAAAAGATAAACAAGAACTGTCAATCAAAGAAGTATAGTCATTTTATTTATATTATTATATCTACATTTGACAAGTATATTGCATAACCTATGGAGCACTGCACGAATCAGGATGATACTAATGGTAGAAACATGGGAAACAGTAATTATTGCGTCATGCGGCACTCGTAATGAACGCCTAATTTTTTGCATGTTCATGGTTTTACAATGTATCAGTTGGAAAACACGCTTCGTAAACGGTTCTCGGCCGTCACGCAGTTTCCTGGCGTAATAAGCGTATCTGTTGTTTGAATTACATGGAAATGAAAAAAGAGTATCGGCAACGAGATTAGACTCACAGATCTCACGCTACGAAACTAAGGGCTTATTTACTTTAAATAATTACTATTAAAAACAGTCTTGATCACAATTTATTTTATAAGGTGACCGGTTTCGACCACTGCTGTGGTCATCTTCAGACCATTGAGTGGAAACCCCTTTCTGTTGGAGAATCACAATCTCCAACAGAAAGGGGTTTCCACTCAATGGTCTGAAGATGACCACAGCAGTGGTCGAAACCGGTCACCTTATAAAATAAATTGTGATCAAGACTGTTTTTAATAGTAATTATTTACAATTTTATTGATCACTGCTGTTCCCATAATGCATTCAAAAGTAATAAGCTTATTTACTTGCCTGTGGACTCTTAAACACAGACGACCATACGAAATATATAAGCACGCTTGAAATTTTCAAATTCGATTTTCTCAAAAAGGGTTGAGTGCCGTGTTTTTACTTTGTTGAAGTCCTAATCCTGCCCTAGACCTCCTGTCAGTTCGTACATCCTCGTTGTTAGACCTTCTGTTCGTGCTGAGTCGCGTACAGATAAAAGAACGTAGTAAACAGCAAGTAAATAATCGTTTACATGTAAGCAGGATATGTTCGTAAGCACCATTAATTAATAAAATATAAATAAATTGATGTAACTTTTGTATTTTGGTTTGCAGCCTCCCAACAGTAAAAATATGTATAGCATTCTCATTTAGTGTAACCTCCCAGCAGTTTATTATTCCGTAACCTCGCAATAATAACGTGACTAACCTCTCATTAAAATTGTGGCTCACATACAACCCTTCAATAATTGACTGACTGTGAATCTAAACTGGTAAATTTGGACGCCAGCAGTGCTGCGTCATGGCCCTGAAAGATCGTTCTGAATAAATTGAAAATTCTTACCTCACTGAAGTCGCCGGATAACGCATATATATCTGCTCCTATAAGAAATTTTTCTGGCACAGTGCAATGCTGGCCGCTAGATTTGTCATGTATAAAACGAAACGACTGATATTTCTTTGCGATAATCGGGATGACCATGGATTGCAGAAATTAGTAAATTCTTTAAATTCAGATGAATGATTGAATTTTTGACAATTTTATGAAAAGGATTATTATTAAAAGATTTTTGAAACATTTACATGTGACTTGATATAACAATAGTACAAATTTTGTTGTAACAAACTACATATGCGCGCGGTTGCTTATACCTTATATTACATCGCTCAGGCTCCGCCATCGCTCCCCACAACCGGCCCAGCCTACTTCATACACACGACTGCTCGCTACTGCTCACTCCTACTGACACTGCTCTTACTGCAGCCAACACTGCTCTCTGGTCTGAGATTCTCTTATAGCTTACATATCGCAGGCAGTGCGTGAGCAGTCCATCGAAATTACATCTGCTCGAGTGCGCTAGCAGTAAATTCCTTAGTCACGGACTTCTTACAAGTTGCTACTCCGTGGTTCTCGCAGAGAGAGCTTTTTGAGATGTGTTAACTGATGAACATTTTATTTAGTTGCAGTATAAATAATGACCCAAATTATGAATTATTTTTGTTCTGCAGTGCTAATGTTAATTGTAAGATAACATGGAACAGTAATTTTCTGTGAAGATACTTTTCGTGGAATAATGGCAGTTGCCCATCAGAAATTTCTTCAGTCCATTCTTTACTCATAAGAAATATAATATGCCCTCGCAAGTTGTTAATACATGTGTATCCATATATCTGGCTCGTTCCTGTGCCAATGTTAATCCATTGAGGACTGGCTAGAGGTTGTTATTAGGCTTAGTAGTATTTTCATGCTTTGCGCTACCTCGTCACAACCAACGTAGTTCATAATTTCAGATGACCCGGTTATTGATGAACTCTTGGCTGTTGGCTGCATGTTCGGTGAAGTATTTGTGTCTGGGATGTATTGGCTGAAAATACGTTTAATGTGAAACAGATTACGCAACTGTTTTCTGTTTCTTCATCCATACTCCAGGAACTAATTATCAAAGACTTCGTGAAGCTCCAGAAGTCCTATCTTTCTAATCGCTCTCCTCAATATAGTTCTGGGTCTCTTGAATAATGGTAGTGATTTCTATGTGCTACCTGGTCGTTTGTACCGAAATCCGCCTTGATTAAGACAAGAAACCTAAAAATTTGTTACGCAGTGCTGTACAAAACTGAAGTAAACGGCATAGGTCTGCAGTGTTGAGTATAATGAACCTTAATTATTGGATCGTGCGCATTGGCAAATTTTCACAAATAGTTGATCAGTACATCCAGTAACCGATTAGTATTTCTTCACATGGGATCTAGCAGACTTAACAGAGATATAATAAAGTAACATATTGATGATATCACCTCTGGTTCTCTCTGGCCTTTTCTAAAAAATCAGCGTTGGAAATTGAGACTTTTGCTGTATGCCAAAATAAGGAACCTAAAATCTTGGCTGGTGGCGATTGTGCAGTTCCTACACGTTGACGTAGATAACCGAAATTTCGAGTGGCAATAAACTGTAGGACAGCGAGTGTTACGAAGCCTCGACAATGTAAAAGGTAGTTGGTAGGCTACGCTAAAGTTTGCTGACGGATGCATCTGACAAGGGATAAGTAGTCGTTAATTGCGGTCTGCGCGTTGCAGATAGCGGACGCGAGGTAGCTATTAACTCACTGTTTGTTTTCTGTGGAGGCTGCTTAAGAGCTTGTACGCAGCCGAGTGGCATCACGACGAACGATCGGCAGGAACGATAGCGGCGACTGACAAGACGCAGAAACGCTGCAGGGTTGCGGAGGTCGTGGGGTAGGCCTAGCTTCTAATTAGCGCGTCGTGCCGACGCATCTCCATCGCCGTTCAGTCTTTCGCTGCGACGAGCTGCTCCCATTTAAAGTAGACAGTCGAGGCATAGGCCCCCCGGAGGCACAGTGGACCGAGATGTCGGATATGGGCTTTCTACAGCCTGAAACATTAGGCAGTTGATTCTTTGGACGATGCAAATCAGACCGTCGGACGAAATTTGAGGGCCGGACCTTGTGACTGAGCGGTTCTAGGCGCTTCAATCCCGAACCACGCGACTGCTACGGTCGCAGGTTCGAATCCTGCCTCGGGCATGGATGTGTGCGATGTCCTTAGGTGAGTTAGGTTTAAGTAGTTGTAAGTCTAGGGGACTGATGACCTCAGATGTTAAGTGCCATAGTGCTTAGAGCCATTTGAACCATTTTTGAAGTTTTAGGCTCTGCTGCAGAATGTGGTCTGCACTTCAATGTCGAATAAGGGACCTCCCTATGGGAGAAAGTTACATATTTCCCTTCAAGACAAGATGTGGTCTTTAGAGTGCCCCTGTTGCTTTAGAGGTAAAGAGACTAGTGGTAGTGGTTCGAATAAAAATGTAAAAAGATAGATTCCGTCGATTGTCTTAAAAACCGAGGTTTCATTAACTGCTAATATATATTCCGGAACAAGGCTTCATCCTCATGGACTTGATGGCGATATCAGTCAAACATCTTGGCAGAGCAATAGCGGAAGTGGGATGCACATCCAGCCTCTTCTTCGAATGACACAAAGATAGTTATAAAACATTCTAAAATTATACCAGCGGTGCAGAAAATATGTTTTTGAAATATTTGACTGTTCAGTGACCGTTATAGAAGTTTTAGATGGGCTCTGAATATGAGTTTTAAGTACCGTAAACCGCTGATCAAAAGTTCCGTTGGAGATCCCTTGTCAGGATATTGTGAAGTTTCAAAGATGTAAGTGCTCCATCGCTTTGTAAGATCACTTGTGAGTGCATTAAAGTTGTCTCTCGTGGTTTGGGCATGTACAGGGATGTAATAGCTTCTTGTGTTGCGTTGTGTTATGAATGGTAGACTGTGAGGGATGACAGATTAACAAAGGAGACGATACCAATTCCTCGACCTATGGTGGATAGAACAGCTTAAGATGTGATCTCATAGCCAATTTAATTTACCAGAACTCTGAATCAACGAATGAGAATGGATAGTTTAATATATCCTCTTCTCGTAAGATGTGCTATGTCTATATGTTACTAGTAGCTCTGAAGACAGTTACGTTGCCGAGATCCGATTCTTGATCACTCCAATCCCGTCGTAAGGAAGGGATGAGTCGAGTCTTTGAACCTGAATGCGTCGCAGTTCTGTCACTGTTTAGTACCAGAAGGGGTCTCGATTAGGGTTGCGATCGCAAGCAGCGGCGCTATAATGGAACAAGGGCGACGCGGCAGTGTACGCATTATGCCACGAGAGCCGCAGTGTACGGTAGACGACATCCAATCAGAACATCCAGTCTGAGAACCCATTCCTCCCCCGCCGCGCCGCCGACGGTGGTCAATTATCCGGTTGTGGCGCCATATCGGCCATCGCCGGCGGCGTTACGCGTTTCATTTAGGACGGAGGACAGCGCCGGCCAAACTCATTTACCGCGGCCCCAGGGCTGGGTCACTCGGGAATGGGGACGGAACACCGCCATCCGATAACCAAACTGGTCAAACGGCCACCAGGGACAGCCTCGGCCTGTTGCGATCTTAAAGCACTCCGTTAATGTATGGGTGCTCCCACATGAAGTACATACCCGCAAAACTTCCCAAGATCTGGGGTAAATGTTTTCAACAACTGACAGAACGCAAAGAGTGACTGTTTCCTCGTATGGTTAATAATTAAAACTCCTTTACCAGTAGAGATAGTGGATAATTGTCCTATTCGTTTATCTTACCGCGCAACGCGCTAGCTGTTGCGATTTGGAATTGTCAGGCCAAGATCCAAACCACGCCTGATTGACGACATAAACCCGACTCGAGTGTAGTGTAAAGGCGGTTTTCCCCACTAGCTTAGCCAAAATTCTCAGCCAAATGGCGCACACCTCTTTTTCTCTGAAGATAACCAACGACTCCGGTGACCGAAAGGGCGTCCGGCGGTAAAATAAAGTAACGTAATACCGTAGCTAGTCAAGGCTTGTCGACGGCGCCAATGAAACAAAAACAGAAAAAAGAAACGTACTCTAGAGATTAAGGTCTTTCTTTGTACATCTTGAGTGATACTACTTGCTTTTCTGTAGCAGTCGATGACTCGTGACAAAGGGTATTTCAATCATTTTATCTTGAACTCTTCCATCGGTTAGCGTCTGCATAAGAACAACAACATGGGATTGTTTCTTATTTATTTATCACCAAACTAGTTTCAGCGAAAATATCCCCATCATCCAACCTTTTTTCTAACACCTGCAAATAATAGAATTGTTATAAACATTACGAAACATTGCTTCCAACTATTGTGTTCTGCGAATAGTTTCATAACACCTTAGTTACTTCAAGTCACAGCATGGTTTTTACGATTGTTGCCATTATTTTCGGCATTTTTCTGTGTTTTTGTTGCCGTTTCTTCGGCATACAGCATTTCATCTGCAACTGTAGGAGTGGCTTTTATTAAACAAATATAAAGAAGTGAACTTATATACATCACCCGTATAGTACAGTATTAGGCATCGCGGTGAAGTTGTGGATACAGTTCTGGTAAGCACTATGTTGTTACGCAGATTTCCATGTACTCACGTTCTTTGTTTGGCCTGTAGTTGCTTTTAAACACAGAAGAACATAACCTTTGCACCTTGGTCGTAATCCAAAACATTACATTAGTCTACTGTTCGCACGTGTCGCGAGAATTTATCGCATATTGCGAGAAGGTTGTGCAAAATTGTAGCGTGAATTTTGACGATTTTCATTCCTTATTTATCTCTCTCTCTCTCTCTCTCTCTCTCTCTCTCACTCACTCACTCACTCACTCACTCACTCTGTGTGTGTGTGTGTGTGTGTGTGTGTGTGTGTGTGTGTTTCATTTATTACGTTCTTCCTTTCCACTATAGCGTTTTTAATGTAATAACTTTCTTCTACTGTTAGTTTTCGGTGTAAATTGTTGCTGTGTTTCAGAATATGTGGATCAGTTTCGATGTTAGTGGGATGGTGGTTTTTATTCATTAGGTGTTATGCGAAAGTGGAATACATGCCGTCAGTTTTCAGAACTCTCATGAGCGCTGTGTACCTTGTTTGGAAATTTCTGCTTGTTTTTCTATATACTGGGCTTGACAGGAGTTACATGTGAGTTGCTAAATTTATGCATTGCTGAAATTGTCTGAAGTTCTTTCGGCTGGTTTTAGCCTTTGTTGAACTGTGCCGTTAGTTTCGAGCGTTATTGGGATCCCACGCTCCTTCAAAATGTTTCCAGTTGTATGTCTATTATATTATTGTATGTTTCTGTGTATCATCCGTTTCTTTCTCCTTATGCGGTGTGGTCTACTCTGTTGTCTGTGTGTTCCGCCTCTGTGTTTTGAGACCCTTTGGTAGTACTCTGGACTTGGTGGCCACTATCACTATCTTTCATTTTTACCTTGTTATTGAACTTGTTTGTGGTGTCTGTTTTGTAATCATTTTCAACAGTAATTTGTTTGATTATATTTAATCCCTGCTTGTATTTTTCTGGTTTAAGAGTTGTTCTGTTTATCCAGTGGGGCACGTATGTAAAATTGTCATATTTGTAAGCTGTCGAGTGGTTTGGTGGGCTATGTATAAAAGTGCTTGTGGCTATTGGTTTTCTGTAGACGGAAAATTCAGGTTTCTTGTAATTTTTGCGTGTACTGTGTAGCTTTTCTATCCTACTTTGTATTTCGTGTATGAGACAGATTATGTCATCCACATATGGGTACCAATACATTATTGTACATTTCAGTGTTCGAACAGAACCTTTTCATTTCACCAACGTAGGTACAAATATGCGACAGATGAAATGAACTCTCTTAAGCAGAGTAATTCTAGATACCGATTACTTTTACGAAAAATACAAACGTTTTTACGAGCATTTGCTGACCTATATATTTCTCTTTTCAACGAGCTGTAAACTTTCTTCTTAATCTTCTTCCCCGTTGATTGTTCTCAGTATGCGGATTGGTCGGCAGCAATTCTGCATTTTTCCCTATCTTTTGCAAATTTCTTCATTTCCAATCCTGGCGTCAGTTTCTTTATGTTTTATGTGCCTGATGAAATGAGTATTGGTCTTCCTCGTGCGTTCTTCCCAGGCATTTTCCCTTATATTAATTTAACACTGACGGGGCAATATCTGGATAGGGGTCCAGACCATCGGTCCCATCGTTTCTTGATAACCTATCACAGTGATCTTTCCCCTTACATGTTATTGAAGACTTCTTCACTGCTCCTTCTACTTGCTCACCATGCGTCAAAGTCTGCGTCACTCTTGAGAGGCTCCATTTGGAAGTACCATTTATTACTCTGTAGTGTACACATTTTGAGGTCATTTCCTATGCTTATATCCACAGAACTTGATGGCCGGACTAGTAGTCCGGCCACCAGTACATTACGGTGACATTGCCTTTAGTGTTCTGTTGTTAAGCATGGACAGACTCATTCTCGGCACTCTGCTACTTATACTCAATATCAAACACGTTTAACACAACGCACATTCGAAATTTTGCTGTATTTTTCCCCAGTCCGTACCGCAATTATTATAAAGACAATGTTTCCTTCGAAAATATTTTAAAACAGTATTTGAAAGGTTTCTTGATTTGAATACTGATTTACTCCGTCATAAAATACGCACCAGTATAGGGCCGAAAAATTTCTCTCTCGAATACTACACTTCATGTCTGTTGGGAACCATCACTCAGAAATTACTTGGATCCAATGAAAATTCTACTACATATCGTTCTCTCACTTATCTTCACCCAAAATGTCGACTGAGATATTGAGCTGGATGTTGGATTTCTCGGAGAATGATGTGCGTGCAGTTAACAAAATTTTCGACGTAAATATCTAGTCTGCTCTTGAAAAATGCCATAAGTATCTAACGATGATTCTATGGGACTGTCGTCTAACATCGTCAAGCTATATTGGTTGCTGTTAATCTACATACGTATCAATAAATCCGACATTTGTATCTTAGTTAAAATCCATAAGTTAAATGTATTATCATCCTAAGAATAATTTTCCTGATCATACGAGTAAAAGTATATCACGTTTGACTTTGTCCCCATATCACCAAATTTTGTGAAGACAATGTGTACGAGGCAGGAGACTTCTGCTGGCTCGTTTATCGTGGACCGTCTGATCCTCTGAGTATCGCTCCCTGAGGTAGTTATTGCTGTTCATTGAATATACTGCTATGGCACTTTCAGGAAGAAACATTTATCCATTGTTTCTTTTTACCCTGATGCACGTAAGTGTAATTATAACTTAAGTGATGTTAATATTGCACTACTGAAACTGAACAGGTCCAAAGCTGACACGCAAAGCCGACATATTTACTTTTGGAGAGCGTAATACGCCTATCAGTTCAGCGTCGTTCTGCACAATAGTGCAGGGCAGTGAACTAAAAGGATTAAGCGTAGTGGCCTGGTGGGAGGCTAGTTGGCGCCTTCTAAGAACTGCCCAGCACTTTGGATGTCGACTGTTAGCTGTATTCGTGGCGGTGTTCTGAGGCAGAAACTCTAGGCCGAGCCTCGTCTGGGCTGACAGCGGAGTATAGATTCACTCCTGAACTACAACATTTGTGCAGCGCCTATTTATGATCGTATGGCAACCACAGATTAACGTAGAACCAATATTGCACACAGATTAACAAATAGAACTACGAAATTGTGAGATGTAGATGACCTACGACTATGAGTTCCGTTCTTCAGCCTTCCTCACGCACCTCTTCACTATACAGTCGAGGGTATAGGAAAATTAACAACTTGAAGAGATGAATGATAAAAACGTTGGCTTGATGATTGTAGCAGTTTTTGTCTTTGCGTTACGGATAATTATCTAAGAGTATGGCATTGATTTCATTACAAAGTGGGGTAGATATCCTGTTCCAGAGGTACAATTCTTGCGTTACCCACCAGATTCTCAATGATATTCGCCAGCTTCTCTAGCCAGCATGCATCACTAGACTTGCCTCTCGTAAATACCATGTATCACAGAGCGGGGCGTCATCTGGTCAGGTCTCCATTACCAGAAACACACATGTTCAAGTAGCAATGAAAATGATCTTCCAAATTGACGTTCAACTGCTCAGTCTCCATGCGCTATTGCAGTAATGATTTGTATCTAGAGCGACTGTACTTTTGGGAAGCTGAGACCATCGTTTACACCCTTTATAACATACAATTCATCCATGATGAACATTTGTTTCAGGGATGTCATTTTCAATTTTTTGCTATTATATAAGCTGTTATTCTATATAAATCAAATTTCACTTCACTTATATCTTCTGTGTTTAAGGGGCACATGATAACAAATGTTTGCTGATTGATCCCGTTTAATTCCAGTTGTAAGCAGCATTTTTATACGTTTGAGCAAAATAGACAAAATAGATGAAGCAGCGCCTGGCGGATACCCTTAGTGCTGCAACTTTACCTCAGATGCCTGCAGCTTGTAGGCCCTACTCATTACATTAAACTGCATATTTTTAGACTACAGAAACGTTTCAAGTAATATGATGTACTTTCTTTATTTCAGGTGAGTGAGTTTGCGGTCTTTCTAACCAAAGCACTACATCTGAAACAAGAAGACTGGACAGCTCGTAAGTTTTCTTATTAGACTACTATGATAGATTTCTTCCAGACTGAAGTCTTTCCGCCGCTTTTACCTCCATCGACCTCCTCCGTTGCATATATGTTTTTATGAGTCCTAAAACTTAAATAATCCTTTTGTTCAGCACTACCTGAACAGTGTTGAGACGAAGTTACTAGCCGGCCGTTGTGGCCGAGCGGTTCTAGGCGCTTCAGTCCGGAACAGTGCTGCTGCTAAGGCCTCAGGTTCGAACTCTGCCTCGGGCATGGATGCTTGTGATGTTCTTAGGTTAGTTAGGTTTAAGTAGTTCTAAGTCTAGAGGACTGATGACCTCAGATGTTAAGTCCCATAGTACTTAAAGACATTTGAACCATTTGAACGAAGTTACGTACCTCTACGTAGTTGCAGACATTTCTTTTGAAACTATGTAGTCCTTACCTATTGTGATTCTTTATTTTATCTTGTCCTAATGGCCATTTACGTAACTTTGATGTTGTTTTTGTCATCTTCATTAATGTAATTCCTTCCATTTCAGTTGTATCTTTTCCAGAAAGCAATTAGAGATTGTCTCCTTTTGCTGTAGCATAAGGAACGTATGTATCACGTTTTTTTAATCATCGCCTTGATGTTTAACGCCAGTGTACGTTGTCTTCAATGACACTGCTGTCGTTGAATGTAAAATCTTTTAGGCGTTACTCTGCATCATGTTTCTTCTAGACGATCGACGTTTCGATCCATCTGCTGGGATCTTCTACAGCACAGAGCTGAAACGTCGATTGTGCAGAAGAAACATGACGCGTCTCAACAACCCAGAATACGTTTCCATCAAATGACAACGGCAACGAAAGCCTTCAGATAAACATAACTGCTATTGAGTTTGAGGTTTGTGTCTGATGGCACAGAAACAGGTTTCCGTTTCCTCAAAAATATATTCGTGAATAATTTTATTTGTGTAAATTTGTTGCCTCTGCTTACTTCGCCGGCCGCGGTGGTCTAGCGGTTCTAGGCTCTCAGTCCGGAACCGCGCGACTGCTACGGTCGCAGGTTCGAATTCTGCCTTGGGCATGGATGTGTGTGATGTCCTTAGGTTAGTTAGGTATAAGTAGTTCTAAGTTCTAGGGGACTAATGACCACAGATGTTAAGTCCCATAGTGCTCAGAGCCATTTGAACCATCTGCTTACTTCACTCATGCTCCGAACAATTTGGTGCTAGCAGTAAGATGTGGCCAAAGTAAGGAGAAATCAAAAGCGCTTTTTGTCTCAGCAGAGAAAACGCAGGAACGCCAGTATTGAAGGTTTAACTGCAGTAAATGTTCTTTGATTCCAAGAGAAGTTAGAAACTTTGTTAGTAGAGCAGTCAGATGGCTGCCTGCCGACCCACACAACAAGAAATAGCGAAGGCCTAAACTAGAAGCAAATAACGACATGCTACCGCTGCATGAGAACCACTCCATTGTAGACTTCATCCGCAAGTAGTGTTTGGCTATCACCGCGCATACAGTGCGGTGAGCTCTCTCTCCTCCTGAGGCCAGAGTCCTGCCATGAGTCGCCTGTTCGCTTTGTAAAATGCCGAAGTTACACGGAACACGTGCTCTGAGCGCAACTTTAACGCCAGAAAGCCGAGTACGACAATAGCCAACATGCGCGGTTATATTAGCAACATACCTACTAAACAAAGATAAATTATATGACGATGATATAGCACCAGCTGCAATTTGTCTTGAAATATCGGTAGCATGCTTTGTAAAGTCGGATTTGCCTTACTGTTCACGAAGTATTGATCGTGAATTTCGTGCGCCTACGGGCTTAAGTTAACAGAAAAGGGAATATTCTATAAACCACCACGCGATTCGTCACAAGTTTGTTTCGTTGGCAGGAAAGCATCACATTAATGGTTAACAAATTTCAGTTGGAGATCTTGCAATTAAATTGCTGTGCATCAAAGAGCCATACTTCCATAATCTTTGTTCCTGCTCATGAACTACGAATGAAATGGACTATGAGGAAGTGGATGATTCTAGAAACCATCGTCATACTGCACCGTGGCGTACAAGGTAGAAATGTTGTTATTTGCTCACTGACCATACAGCAGTTTCGTAATGCCAAATACTGCTGTGGTGAGAGCGTGTATTACTTCAGGCGATAAATATATTCTTTTCACGTAATACAACGTAAAATTACCGTAGATAAATGCTTTTCTTTGCTAGTTCCTCGTGCATGATATGATTATTATGCAAATTGACTTCATAAAACTGTTTAAGATACTCAAAAAGCAAACTAAAGCCCACCATATCTCGTCATTGACTACCAGTGGCGACATTAAATTATGTAGATAGAAGCGTTGTTCGTTCAGAAGAGTTTGATATTTGGTGTCAGTTTGACTCACTGGGCCGGCCGAAGTGGGCGAGCGGTTCTAGGCGCTACAGTCTGGAGCCGCGCGACCGCTACGGTCGCAGGTTCGAATTCTGCCTCGGGCATGGATGTGTATTATGTCCTTAGGTTAGTTCGGTTTAAGTAGTTCTAAGTTCTAGGGGACTGATGACCTCAGCAGTTAAGTCCCATAGTGCTCAGAGCTATTTGAACCATTTGACTCACTGGGCAACGATCTTTGTTTCAGCGTAGGCAAAATTTCTGAGATCTGGGGTGCCGGATCTCAACTATTTAGAGACTGTGGCGCTTCTGTCCATTACAGCTGCCCGGTCTAACCTGTCAATTTTATGCCCTTTCTGACATCTTTTATCTGTACGACACACTTCAGCCTCTCTTGTGGCGATGTACCTGTCGTTTCGAAGGATCGAAGGAAGGAAGGAAGGAAGGAAACAAACAAGTAAATAAATGTAAGGGTTTAACATCCCGTCGACGACGTGGTCATTAGATACGAACAGAAGCTCTGACGGGGTAAGGTTTGAGAAGGAATTCAATCGTGTCCTGTACCACTGAAACAGTCCGACACTTACCTTAAGCCATTTTGGAAACCCACAGAAAAGCGCAGTGTGGATGATCGTCCTTTCCAGTGCGATTCTAGCGCCTTACCATCTCTCTTTTAGGATGAGATTACATGTATTCCGAAGCTTAGCTGCCTCCTGAACTCGTCTGCTTCCGGACAGTACAGTTGTAGTGCGGAATTATCTGAGGCCATCGGAGCACATTACTTCGATTATTTGTGTTGCCCCCACTGATGAACAACAGCTTACCGCGAATCGATGTTGCTGAACTGTCCCTGGATTGGATCTATAGATCAGTAAGATCGCTACAAATTATCTTGCAGGGTCTTCCCGTGAATACCCTTTGTGCTTCTTCGAAACAACAGGCTTGGAATTACTGAGCTACAGTTGACTGCCCGCTACTTTTCTTTCACCAACGTCTGTACAAGCACTGCCGCATGCAAGGGTCGAGTGTAGGGAGTGGTACAGAGCCCCTGTTAACACGCATAGGGCTGCAAAGGCCGAGGTGTGCCGTTTCACAGTGAGGCGTGTAACGAGCCGGCTCCCGCAGCGCCCCCCGCGTGTCTGCAGCCGGTCGCGGGTCAGAGCAGCTTGTCCCGCCGCGCCACCGCCACTTGCGCACAGGCGGCGCCGGCGGTCCCACAGAAACAAACCGGCCGTAATGAGGGGCGCCGGAAATAGCAGACCGCCCTGCCGCTCTCCACCTGGCCGCACCGCACTCCTCTCTCTCACACAAACAAAACGCCATTGCTGCTAACCGCACTGCCAACACTGCTGTTTCCCGTTGTAAGGTTCCTCTTTCTAAGCTAAAATTCTTTATCTGCTCAGATTCCTTAAGTGAACTGCGAGGTACCCGTGGCATGGGTCTAGACAACCCAGTATACTCCTCACACAGTTGCACAGCACAGGACTGCCATACTGCTGCGTACCACAAAATGCTGGGCGATCAGGGACGTGAGGACACACAGGAAGCAGTTTACGATTTCTGTACTGGAGACACTAACCTTACGCATCGCCTCAGGCAACGCGCTCCCTCACTGCTTCCAATCCTTCCTGCTACATCCAGGCAAAATGTAGTACGGCATATCGTGACAAATTGGGACATCCACTTTACCATCTGACCTGTCTTGAAAATAAAATTTGACATTCTCAGATGTGGGTAAGCGATCCAATTTCAAAAATAAATGTTTAATCACAGATGTCTTGGTTGCATTTGGTGTGTTGATGATAGGAGGGCGTTCAACAAGTAATACAACACTTTTTCTTCTCGGCGGTTGAAAAAATGCGGAATTTTGTCGTGGGACATATTGAAATTTTTCCATTTCAGTTGCTATAGTTATGCCGGCCGGTGTGGCCGAGCATTTCTAGGCGCTACAGTCTGGAACCGCGCGACCGCTACGGTCGCCAGGTTCGAATCCTGCCTCGGGCATGGATGTGTGTGATGTCCTTAGGTTAGTTAGGTTTAAGTAGTTCTAAGTCCTAGGGGACTGATGACCTCAGATGTTAAGTCCCATAGTGCTCAGAGCCATTTGAACCAGTTCCTATAGTTTCACGAAGTACCGATAGGTGGCAGCGCTATACGTGGCCTTCCAAATGTCGTCTGTAACGGAGGTGCGTTCCACGCAGACAGCTGTCACGGAGTTTCTTTTGGCGGAAAACTAGAGCATCGCCGCAGATATTCACACGCGTTTCCAGAATGTCTAGGAAGACATGACAGTGGACAAAAACACGGTGAGTCTTTGCAGGAGGCGTCTGTCACCATCGCAACAAGGCCGCGCAAACTTGTCCGATCTCCTGCGTGCTGGCCAGCCACACACACCCTCAGGAAATGGAAGAAACGACTTCGGCGTGTTCGTCGCCGTAAAATTACAAACGAACTTCTCCTTCTACATGACACCGCACCTCACAAGTCTGCTCACCCGAGAGGAGCTCGCAAAACTTCATTGGACTGTTATTCCTCAGCCCCCCCCCCCCCCCCCCCTTAGCCTGGATCCCCCACATTCCGATTTCCATCTGTTTTGCCCAATGAAGGAGGCACTCCGCGGAATGTGGATGACGGAGAGATTGTTGATGCAGCAAGACGTTCGTTCCGGCGTCGACTGGTAGGATGGTACCACGCAGGCATACAGCCCCGCCCAGTAAGACGGGGTAAGGCTCTCGCACTGAACGAAGACTATGTTGACAAAATACGGTTTTGCAGGTGAGAGTGTGGGGAAAAATATCTTTTACTACAACGCTGGATAAAACCAACTTGCTTTCAGAAAAAAAGGGTTACATTTCTTATTGAAATCCACTCGTTGTTATCCGGTTTGGACTATAATGAATAATTGTCAGAACCAGTGTCTCGTTAGGAAAGTAGAGCTCGTGCAAGATAACTTGATCCGTGTACAGAAATACATTCTCGGTCTCAGCGCTGGGTGAGACCACCCCTCTGGTGAGAAGAGGCGGCCGCCTCAGTTGCCTGCCGTCTACTGCGCCTGAGCAGAAAGCTTCGTCCATTGCGAACGAAACACACTCTGCCAGCTTCGGCTACAGTGCGGGCTACAGAGGCATTCGCACTCAAATTTTACTACAACCTTTCTCAGACGACCTGGAAGAAGCTATTCGGTGAAAAATTGATTCTCTCGCATCTCACAGCGTCGTTATCATCTGCGTCATGAGCTACCTATCATTTCCGTGAGGTGTATAGTTGTATTGTATGTTAACCGGGGGCCTAGAAGCGACGGAGAGGCTCCGTCCCAGCTGCAGCTGCAGCCGCAGTGGTCCACAACCCCATGACGACTACCGCAGTCCATATCACCCCTCCGTCGCCCCACAGCGAACCCAGGGTTATTGTGCAGTTCGACTCACACCAGAAAAGTGTAACCCCTATGTTTGCGTGGTAGAGTAATGGTGCGGTAGGCGCACGTGGAGAACTTGTTTGCGCAGCAATCTCCGACATAGTGTAGCTGAGGCAGAATAAGGGGAACCAGCCCACATTCGCCGTGGCGGATGCAAAACCGCCTAAAGACCATCCACAGACTGGCCGGCTCACCGGACCTCGACACAAATCCGCCGGGGGGATTCGTGCCGGGGACTAGGCGCTCCTTCCCTCCCGGAAAGCCGTGCGTTAGACCACACGGCTAATAGGGCGGGCTAGGTGTATAGTTACTGTGCTATTTCTATACATGGTGTTCGAAAATTTCCGTTACAGATTTCTAGGACTTGTGGAAGGGAGTGAATATGAGCCAATGTCCGGAAATGTACTGTATCCGTGCTACAGCCGTTTGAAAATATGTTGCTAAATAGGTATGCAACATGGTAGTCATGGTGCACGGTAGTTACGTGGGCTCGGCTGACGGCATTTGACGAATATCCTACCTCTCTGACATGGTTTGAGCCTCGTTCACTTGTCTGTGAGTGTTAGAGCAACATTGCTGAGTACACGTTTGCAGAATTCACCGATGTGATCCTTCTGAATAGCGAAGCTCACGGTAATAGAACAAGATCGTTCTCCCTAACGTCGGACTTAATCGCGTATCCGTTTCGTCACAATTATGCAATGACATCGAAAAAGGGTGCCTTCGTCGTCAGCAGGTGAACAGTGCCGCTCCAACGAGACGCTGTTCGCCGAATTGGAAGAGTCCGTACTGCATCACACTGAAAAGATCCCGACCTCGAGTATCCGAGCAATTTCCTTGGCCATTAATGAGCGGAATTGTAAGGCAAATGATGTACAGTGCCATGCCGAATCAGTTACTTATATTAGCGGTCGCGTTACCAATACGTTTTCAAGACATGGGTTCCAATTCAAAATATTATCTACTCACACCTTTCTGCAAGTCCCAGAAGCTCGTAATAGGAATTTCCGAACGCCCTTTATTTAGTAAGATGCTGTGCAGAGTTCGAATATCTGTCCATTACAATGAAGAATAGGGGTCGCTATGAGTTTGCGTTTGGTGCACGTTAGATCACATATTGCTGCATACAAAACAGAGCTAACATACTGAATTTTTCTTTAAACTTGAGACGACATCTATATCTATCGCCATCCTCGAGAAAATTGATTGTTTACAGTGCCCTCACTTCTGATTGTGTGCGCAAACGGTAGAGTGGAAGTGCTGTATTCACATCATCCCTCATATCTCAGAACGGTCAGAGGTACCGAAACTAATTTTTGACAGTGTTAGTATGCCAAGTGTAGATTATTTTGTCACATAGCTAACATACGAAACTTTCTTATATACTGCGATGTACGAATGACTACAGATTTCTTCAATGAAATATTGTAATTCTTTGGGGTATCATCCATCGATAGCTGGTGAAAAAAGAATTACTTTCGGTTTGTAGCAACATAAATGAAGGAACCGTACTTTCTCTTTTCGTATCGAGCATTAGCTTCTCATAAGCTATCGATCATAATTGTCGTCAGTTATTTGATTAACAATAGATTGTTTCAGGATTCTGTCGCAATAGCAATTGCACTAGCATGTTAGTGAGATGAAACTTCGTAAACTCCGCTGAGTTTTGGGAAAATAACCTAATTTTAACATAGCAACAAGAGAAAGAAGAAAACTTGCACAAGAAAGATGAAAAATAAATAGCTCACTCTGTTCCCATTTTGGGTGTAATCTTGTACCCATTGTGTTTTTAATAATAAACAGTTGATTTGCCGAATTATTTGTCGTACTGGCATGAACTGTTAATAGGATCGTTGGCAGACTCGCTGGCAGTAGCTTACAAGTTCTGTGAGATACGCGTTTGTGTGAAGGTTTAAGGTGCTGTTCTAAGGTGCTGTTTTACACTTCCCCTACCGCGGTGTCCCTTCCCCACCACTGGCGTTGTCCTTACCCTTGCCGCGCCGTCTGCACAGCGGAGGGCCATGTAATACTGCACGCACTCTTGTAACACACCAGCGCTCATCGTGGTCATTTACTATTAAGAGACGTGTAGCTACCTTGACTTGGAGAATGTAGTTCTGGCCGGAGATAGGTATGTGCTGTTTAGGGGTATTTTCCGCACCGCGACGTGGAAACACTCATTCAGGTTACCGTGAACATGGAATCAAGTCCAGTGTTTCACCTTTGTCGGATATCAAGTGTTACCCTTTCTTCTGCATCTCCATGAGTATGCTGTGGACACTACTGTCTCCCAAGATAACAGCACGCATTGGCCTTTATTCCTAGTTAGATGAACAATGTGACCTCTGCTGGCCCTGTAAATCAACCGATCTCACTCCCACGAAAAGTGTCTGCTACTATTTAGAACAGCGCGTGAAACATAAGTCAACATGCCCACATTCTGGTAGCTCTGTGGAATGAAATCATTAATGAACGGCGTCAGCTGGGTATGACAGACCTGAAGGAAGAGATGGAATCTTTTCATCGCAGAACTCGGCACACTGTCAAGGTTGGAGGCAGCTATACACGTTATTAGCGTGGTGTTTCCTGGCGGCTGGGGTGGGGCTGAATTATTATTGTTATATTTTTGTGTCCGGTGTGCCTGTCTTGTAGAGCTATTATTTAAGGGCTTACGTAGTTCTTAAACAAACTGTTGTGCTCGAATGAAATCATTTTGGATGTAATTCCGAGTATTCCTTATTCGGAAAAACCAAATTTATTGACATAAGGGTTGTCGTTTCGATAAATGTGTATGGGACTTTTCAAACCTGGTGGTTAGTTTTGCGATATGTGGCCACTAGTTACACAAAAATATTTTCTTCAGATTAACACCGAGCCGGCCCCTGTGTCCGAGCGGTTCTAGGCGCTTCAGTCAGGAACCGCGCTGCTGCTACGGTCGCAGGTTCGAAACCTGCCTCGGGCATGGATGTGTGTGATGTCCTTAGGTTAGTTAGGTTTAAGTAGTTCTAAGTCCAGGGGACAGATGACCTCAGATGTTAAGTCCCATAGTGCTTAGAGCCATTTGAACCATTCCGGATGCGGAATCGTTTTTAAATTAGCTTCTTCGATAGTCTTTGTCTGCTGTGTATGTCACTGATACGTGTAATGGCTTGAGAAGCTTCTGCTTGGAAGCGATTCTGCCTGTCCAGTAACGCAGTAAACCTCAATGTGCAAAATAAGTATTTCTCGTATTACAGTACTATCAAGGGTATATCACAGATGATATTCAGGTCTTAGAAATATGCGCACTGCGTTTGAAACTGGCCGGCAGTGAGGAGGGCGGTTTCTGTAAGCTGTAATCGACGCTGCGAGCTGAGGAACCGCGCTGCTGCTACGGTCGCAGGTTCGAATCCTGCCTCGGGCTTGGATGTGTGAGAAACGGCTCAGCGCTTAGAAGTTGAGGTGCGGGGCGCGTCAGAGTGGGCGGCGGGCAGCGAGTCTGCCGCCGACGTAGACGTGTGAAACACACGCGGTGACCCGCAGATTGCGGCCGCCACGGCGCGGCGGCCCACGCTGGCTGCGGCTGACGTAACACCGCAGAGGCCGGCCCGCTCTGGCGCCGGCGCACACACCGCCGCCGCCTGGTCTCACCTGCCCACGCTGGCGCCGTACCTCACCGCGCTATGCTCGCGACCCAGTGCGGTGGCGCTAACGCTACTGAAAGCCGCAAACGCGTGTCACTGCGACGAGCCTGCGTAAATCACAAGAAAGGTAGATCGCTGTTACTGCGTCACTGGGAATGGAGGAATGGTATCTCACGATCTGTAAAACTACATTCCGTCACGGTACGTTGCCGACAGCATAGAACGCTATCACTCATCTTCGTAACACTTAAAAACTTTCAAAAAGACGTTGAGAGTTCAACGTCCCGTCGACAGAGCGGTGGAGAGAGATGGAAAAACATCCGGCTGGGGTAAGATGCCTTAACGTACAATACTCATGAGCTGTAAAGACGTACTAATTACGGAGCTACCTGTTACAGCCTTTCAGTCAGGCCCAAAATCTAAAGGGGAAGGCGTTGAGGATTATGACGTCCCAAAACAGCGTCCTCATTTTTTTCATATACCAGTTTCCAAATTTCTGTACTAATTCTCAGAGAATGAATTAGCCTGAAAATTAAGAATCTCGAAAACACTTTTCAGTGGATGATATCTCGGAACCGGAATTTCTTGGAAATTGTGCTAAAGCAAGGTATGAGGGCAGTCCAGACACTAAAGAACGGTGCGCCATACCACGATATTCATTAATAATAGTAATAATAATACAGAAATTTATTATAAACGTTTCGGCACATACACCGAGGTGGCGAAAGCCAAGGGATAGCAATATGCAAGTAAACAAATGGCAGCCGGCCGGTGTGGCCGAGCGGTTCTAGGCGCTTCAGTCTGGAACTGCGCAACCACTACGGTCGCAGGTTCGAATCCTGCCTCGGGCATGGATGTGTGTGATGTCCTTAGGCTAGTTAGGTTTAAGTAGTTTTAAGTTCTAGGGGACTGATGACCGCAGCAGTTAAGTCCCATAGTGCTCAGAGCCGTTTGAAGCCAGACAAATGGCGGTCGTATCGCGCACGCAAGGTATAAAAAGGAAATGCATTGGCGGTGCTGTCATTTTTGCTCAGGTGACTCATGTGGAAAGGTTTCCAAAGTGATTATGGCCGCACGACTGAATTAACAGACTTTGAATAAGGAATCGTAGTTGGAACTGGTCACGTGGGACATTCCATTTCTGAAATCGTGAGGGAATCCAATATTCTGATATTCAAAGTGTCAAGCGTGTGCCGAGTGTACCAAATTTTAGGCATTGCCTCTCACCCTGGACAAAGCATAGGTCGATGGCCTTCACGTAACGGCCGAGAGCACCGGCGTTTGCGTATTGTTGTCAGTGATAACATAGGACCCACACTGCACGGAATAACCGCAGAAATCAATGTGGCACGCACTACGAACGTGTACGTTAGGACAGTGTGGCAAAATTTGTCGTTGATGTGCTATGGCAGCAGACGACCGATGCGAGTGCCTTTGCTAACAGTACGACATCGCCTGCAGCACTTCTCTTGGGCTCGTGACCACATCGGTTCAACACTAGTCGCCTCGAAAATCGTGGCCTGGTCAGTTGAGTCACGATGTCAGTTGATGAGAGCCGATGCTAGGATTCTACTGTGGCGCAGACCCCACGAAGCCCTAGTTGTAAACAAGGCACTGGGCAAGCTAGTGGTCCGCAGCCCGCGCCCGGGTTCCCGGGTTCGATTCCCGGCGGGGTCAGGGATTTTCTCTGCCTCGTGATGACTGTGTGTTGTCTGATGTCCTTAGGTTAGTTAGGTATAAGTAGTTCTAAGTTCTAGGGGACTGATGACCATAGATGTTAAGTCCCATAGTGCTGGGGAGCCATTTGCAAGCTAGTGGTGGTTCCATAATGGTTTGGGCTGTGTTTTCATGGATTGTGCTGGGTCCTCTGGTCCAATTGAACGTATCACCGACTGGATGTGGTAATGTTCGGCTACTTGGAGACCATTTGCGTCCATTCATAGATTTCATATATCCCAAAAAACAATGGAAATTTTAGGAACGACAACGCGCCATGTCACCGGGCCACTGTTGTTCGCGATTGATTTGAAGAACATTCTGGACACTTCGAGGGAATGATTTGTCCACCCATATCGAACGACATGAATGACATCGAACATTTGAGACATAATCGAGAGGACAGTTCGTGCACCGGCAACACTTTCACAAGTATGGACGGCTATAGCGGCAGCATGGCTCAATGTTTCTGCAGCGTCGAGTTGCTGTACTACGGCGTTTAAAAGAGGTTCTACACGCTATTAAGAGGTCTCCCATGACTTTTGCCACGCCACTATATTTTGTCTATTTTTCCACTAGCCACCTTTGACATTAAGGTACTTGTACATTGTCAACATCTTGTGTATGTGGCAGCCTGGGTATTCAACGAGGTCACGACATCTTTCAGGTCTTCGTCATCTGCGAACCGCTTTCCAGCAGAGTGCTCCTTCGGTTTTTTTTTTTTTTTTCTGGAAGTCCGACGGTGGCTGGACTTCAGGGAGGACGCTCATAGATGTCCCACCGGAATTTCTCTCGCAGAAAGGCTTTTGTCTGCAGTACAGTAACCGGACGTGCATTGTCGTAACACAGAACAGTTCAACGGCAGAGCTTGGTTCTTCGGCGGTACCGGATAGCCAAATGAATATGTTTAAGGGTAGCACGGTATGCAACATTGTCGACATGTTGCGGGGCATCAAATCGACGAATTGGTCACCCTCATGGTCCCAGAATACAGAAGCCATTACTTTTTGAGTTCTTGAAATTTGTTTGAACTTGCGTGGCTTCTGTGTTGCTTCAGCGTTGGAGCATTATGAGAAAACCGTGTTTCACCTCCTGTAACAATCTGGTCAATGAACGTGTTGCCATTCCTTTCGTAACAGTCCAAGGACCCTAATGCGGCACTCATTCTCGCAGATTTCTGGTCATCCGTGGCACTCAACGTGCACACATTTTGTGGTAATTGCTGAGTGACAATTTGTGCACGTTGTACAAGACACTTCCGTCAGTAATCGTGAATAGGCGATTCTCTCGAATGATGCGATCCATCTTTCGTTTCAGTGCATCTATGATGACGGTGGGTCACCCTAATCTCTGCCGGCCGCGGTGGTCTAGCGGTTCTAGGCGCGCAGTCCGGAACCGCGCGACTGCTACGTTCGCAGGTTCGAATCCTGCCTCGGGCATGGATGTGTGTGATGGCCTTAGGTTAGTTAGGTTTAATTAGTTCTAAGTTCTAGGCGACTGATGACCACAGAAGTTAAGTCGCATAGTGCTCAGAGCCATTTGAACCAACCATTTGAACCTAATCTCTCTCCGTCATGAACATCTGTTCTCCCATTATGCATGACTGGCTGCTTTAATAACACCTTCGCCATAAATGGAAATAAGTCTACGGTAAATGTTACAGGATGTAACGTTTTCCGCCTGCATACAACCACACGTGGCAATTACCCACATCACACGAAACATCAGAAACCAATAAGCAGGTGCCATAAGAGAGGTATGCGGATTTTAAGGGCGAACGTTCTCTACTCTCTGGATGACACTTGCACTAATTATTGATGTAAACACATTATTATTATATTTAATGTCCAGCAGCTCCATTTTCTTACTGTTAAGACTGGTAAACGTCTCGTGTACTGAAACACAATTCACAAAATAGTAAATTCACAAAATAGTAAATGGAAGTCCGATGCACAGAATTAAATCGAGGCGTATTCATCGGTGAATAGCAAACGTGACTCCGAGAAACAAAATAACCGCGGAAAGTCGTTGAGCGTGATAATAGTCGTCGACAACGGAGCTCGGATCGCAGCGTATGGACATCGAGGGTGCAAACACAAGAATCTGCCAGAGCTACGCTGCCTCTCCTTGAGACCACTGGTACGCGCCACGTGTCCGCAGATAGAGAGACTGTCTCGGTGCATGTCAGCTCATGGTCGTCTGTGATGTGATCCGGCATATCCTGTAGTTGCAGTCGCCGTCACAGTCGCTGACGGATACGGCATATACCTATCAAATTGTATTACATTCTACGCGACCACAAATTGCTGCTCTTGGTATCTCGTGACCGTTATCGGAAACATGCGGTGACGTTGCAGTACACAAGTATAGTGGTGACGAAGGAAACGGCATCGCAGTGCGAATGATTACAAGACGGTTGTACACATACACTATCAAGTCGTTCAGAGTGTCCTCGTGAAACATCACGATAAAAACTCATTATAAGCCGAACGAAGCGCATGCACTTCCAGATGCAGTGATATTGTTGTCGACTAATAGGTATACTGATTAAAACAATTAATTAAATGGTCGAGATACAAATACTGAGGAGTGATGGCTGTGTATATCACTACTGTTCATTCGGAATATAAATGTATGTGAAAAGGGTGTGTTAAAATGAAGTGCCATTTTCTTATATTTCCTTCTACTGGTGATAGCAAGGGTCAAAACTAGAAAAAAGTCATGTTGACATTAGTCTGCAAGCAAATTCTCATGGAAATCAGTTTGACTTGTGTTGAGAACGACCAGCAGTCATTGGTGCCGCCTGTTTTCCTGTCGGTGTTCATTGCTCACTCGTTACTGGTTGTATTCGTTTCTCTACTTAATCCTCTGTCTCTGCTGCTTTTGTTATACATAGCGCTTACAACTGTGTCTTACATCAAACGCTCCCTACGTATCGTTTTGGGGTTGTGCTGACGTCAGAACGGGATTACTGATATTAATTTACCCGTGATAATGGTGGTTGAGCTCTGTGGCTGTGGATTAAATTACTTGAAGAAATAAGGCAACCAAAGGATTTTTATATAACTTCATCTATACCAAGGCGCGTATCGGATTTTCATCCGTCTTCAGTTAGTGTAGTACATTTATATGCATACAAATGTAAACAGATGACATACTGATTGCAAAATAAAAGTAAATACATTTAACCATAATAAAAATTAACCAGGGTACCTGTCCGGAACTTTCGCACTTTCGCAGTTTGAAGTAAGAAATTATTTGGAATAAGTATAGTCTCTGGGAAGATAAAATATCTTTAAAATGAACCGAAAGACGGGAAATATGGAAAGTGAACTTATTAATACATCCTTACACATACATTTCCATGCATTATTGTTCGTAATTTCTAATTTTGGACCATAATATTTACGTTTACCTGCCGTTGGAGAGATGTTTAGTGAGAAATACAGCCAGCCACTGTGGCCGAAAGGTTCTAAGCGCTTTAGTGTGGAATCACGCTGCTGCTGCGGTCGCAGGTTCGAACCCTGCCTCGGGCATGGATGTGCATGATGTCCTTAGGTTAGCTAGGTTTAAGTAGTTCTATGTCTAGGGGACTGAAGACCTCAGATGTTCAGCCCCATAGTGCTTAGAGCCATTTGGACCATTTGAGAAATACAAATATAAAATACAAAGAAGAGAATGAATGCGAAATGTGTAAATTAGAAAGTAGTGTTCGCTTCTTAACTGGTACGTCATTAAGGCCACAATAACCTGTAATTGTATTTTGGGATTTTAAATGCACTTCGTATTTTATGTAAGCATATTAGGCCATAGTTGCAACAAAATCCGAATTCAAGGCGACAGTGACGACGAACATGTTTGTCGGTTCGGAAAGTATATTCGATTAGAAAAGTCTGCTTGTACGACGGGCAGAGATAATGTACTGCTGCAGTGGTCACTTATTATCTATGACAACGCTGTATACATATTACTCAGTTAATATGTATTTTAAAATGAATATTTGTAATAATATAGAATGAGAAATGAGTCTCGCATTCGTGATTAATAAGTCAGCTTCGTAAAATGTAGTTATGAAGCTGGGCATCCACTATACTCTTTCGTCAGTGGCATTTAAGTCCTTTTTATGTTAAAATCTTCCACAAACGGTACGTTTTAGCGCGTAATCTATATGCATTGTGAGAAGCCGGTTAAAGATCCTTTCTAACGACATCTCACTCATCTCTCTTCGAGTAGTATATGTTCAGAAAAAGGGATGTTGATTTGAGAAATAATGTATAATGATAATACGACCTCGGAAATATGGTAGATAAAGGTGTTATTATTTTGCACGGGGCACCAGTAGGTACGAAATGCGACTGACAAAGAATTTGTTGTATGATGAAGATAAACACATATTAGACCAATTGACGACGGGTGAAAACTATGGCCGGCCGGTGTGGCCGAGCGGTTCTAGGCATGGATGTGATGTCAAATGGTTCAAATGGCTCTGAGCACTATGGGACTCAACTTCTGAGGTCATTAGTCCCCTAGAACCTAGAACTAGTTAAACCTAACTAACCTAAGGACACCACACACATCCATGCCCGAGGCAGGATTCGAACCTGCGACCGTGGCGGTCTCGCGGTTCCAGACTGTGTGTGATTTCCTTTGGTTAGTTAGGTTTAAGTAGTTCTAAGTTCTAGGGACTGATGACCTCGGCAGTTAAGTCCCATAGTACTCAGAGCCATTTGAACCATTCTTGAAAACTATGACAAGAGGCTGGTTGCTGTATTTCTTCAAGTAAGATCAGTTATTCTGTGTAGTGTGAACGGAATAAAGCGTGAAATGGAGTCCTTCTTTCTCCATGTGGGAAATAGATGACGTGGTATTCAGCTGCGGTATAACCAAAAGCGTTGAACGTTAATCAACAGACACGTCTGATGTACGCCGAAACACACCCTCAGCGCCGCATTCCATCTGCGAAAAGGTCATCCAGCGACTTTTAGGTACGGGATCGTTCGTCGCTAATACAAGAAAGAACGTAGAACTCACACACTTAGCATTCCGCATATGATGGGGCAAGTGATCTGACGAGTAGACGATGCTGCAACAAGTGTGCAGCTGGAACTCTTGGAAAATCAGTTTTTCACGAACCGTTCTTCAGTGCCCCAGCTACTATACCATAATGCGGATAAGAGGCTGGGATACTAATCAAGTGTGAGAAAATACCAATCCTGCGGCGATCATGGAAGCAAGGCATCAGGTTCACTATAGTATCAGTGTGTTGGTAGGAATCGTGGCTGACAGATCCATTTGGCCATACACTTTGCCGGACAACATAATTGTTGCTTCTTACCACCAATTTATTCGCGACAAATAACCGGCGCTATTAATTAACGTTACCCTTGCAGGAATGCAACGAATGTTATTTATGCGCCATTAGAGTCTATCACATTTATTTCAAAGAGGTCCCGTGGTATTCTTCCCTGTCTTCCTGGCTATAATCCCTTAGATTTATAGATACGGGGACATTTGAAGATACTACTGTTTTCCACAGCCATCGACACATGCACATCTTAAAGGTGCGTGCGTTTCACGCGTGTGGCCAAACCCAAGAGTATTCAAGTGATTTCGGAAGAGTTCGTGAGTCTATGAGAAGAAGGGCTGAAGAATGTATAACAGTGAGCGGTAACCACATTGAACACGTCTTATGGTGGGAACAAAGAGATGACTATTACAGCACAGATTGGTGCATATATCAATGTGTATTTAGCTTCAGGATATATGTTTATACGACTGTATTATCTCCTGAAAGGATACGCGACAGTTTTTTTAATATTCTGTATTCTCAGCAAGGCACTCTACATAACATAACGGGATATTTTTTCCCCATTATTAGTCATTTACTGTCCTATCACATTCATGTGTGCTAAAGTAGAGATTCTTATATCAGATATACTATCGAAACACACAAGAAACCAGACTGGCGTTACCTAAGAACTATTTGTTGTGGTGTGTTGGCTCACGTCTGATTTTGGACCTTGAATTGTGCCATTATTATATGAAAGTCAAGCCACTCTGTGTCAATGGACAAGCAGTTTACAAGAGACCGGCGTGTTCCCTGCGCTCCAGCGGAAGGTAAAACGGCGAAACTCCTGTTATCCCTCTCGGAAGACGACAAGTACCAGTATTTTTAATAGAGAAAGGGAGAAACGTGAACGTTTCTTGACTTCAATGTGTCTTGCTTTGAATCGACCCACTACTAATTAAACGTTTGGGAAGTATACAAATTTTCTGTATCAATCTAAGAATTTCTGTGGTTTCAGACATTTCCCAGAGAAGCCCAGGAACGACCTGTAGTAACCTATTCGCCAAATATCCCAGAGTTTAGTGAGTTTGATAAAACTTGTCACAGCTTAAAGAAACAGTTCGAAATACATGAGTATAAATTCCGTAATAAAGAGAACAGTGTCGTTTCCCTTTTGTGAGGCATGGTGGAGGCAGAGGATTGTTGCACGGTAGATCTTGGGTACAGTTTTTCCAAATTTATCCATACTGTTTTCCGAGATGGTCATCTTCAGTTTATAAACTCCCTCCCCCCCCCCCCCCCCCCTGTCCTCCCTTTAAATTCCATTTGCATCTCTGTCGTACTTTCATATGGATTACACCACCTGTTAGGACTCTAGCACTGCCTGCCTGAGTTCATTCGAAGTTCTGGTATGGTGCCCATTCGAGAATGACCCAAAACACTGGAGCATATGTTAGAATAAATCGCATAGGAAGATATATGATACCGTTTCGGTGACCTAGGCACCTCATCTAGATGCCTGTGTGATCGATATATCGATTATCAGGTAGTGAAGCTTTGGAAGTCGTTTGTGTTCCGTGGCACTACTCAATACAATACGAGCAAATAGATGCTACATGACGGCAAAGTGCTTCACCAGGAGTTATTTGTGGGACGGACTCCGGCTTCCTTGTTGATTTCAGGTATCTGATAGCACAGCACTCCGCTCCGTTTCTTTCTGTAATCGCAGAGAAGTATTGAAACACTGTGGAGTAGTGAGAGAGTGGTGGCTGCGTTTCTGCAGCGCTCTGGGAGTTGTGTTTGGGGCAGACTGTACACACCGTCGTCGGGTTCCCTGTATTTCTTTATGGAAATCATGACCCGAATGGGATATTGTTCTGAGTTCGTGGCATTTCTAAAGCCCATTACCAGACTCATGCAACCGCATTCGTGAAATAAAGTGCTTAACATGACATTTTATTCGATCGATTTCCTGCGTCGTTTAATATATATTACTATCAAGTGTACAGCTCCATTGTCGTCTTCTACTATTTTTGATCTTATTTATGACCCACAAAAGGCTCGTTACAAAAGGAATATCTGTCCACTCCATAAAACGTCCGCCTTTCATTATTGTACCAACAGTTGTTTATGTTCGTAAATTCGTATGTACAAAAGTCTCGATGCATAAACATTATCGTGGCTAATGGCTCCTCATGTCGTAGCCAGTACCTCATTTGTCAGAAGTACATTAAATATGACAGTTTTAGAGTTGTTCTAGGAATTACGAATTCTAAAAAGTCTTTTGATGGTCTGGAAGGGAACTTGAAGGTTTCAATTACTGTTCTTAAACAGAGTAAGATTTAGTAAAGTGCAGCTGTCACAGGCGTCTTGTTATTCCTAAATAATCTTCCCTTTCTTTTAAAGGCGTACTAACGCCTTTGTAAAACGATAGCAGCCTAACACGCACAGACTGGTGACCATAAATTATCGTGCTCCGTTTGTGACTCTGGAAACTGAACATTGTTCCTGGCGGGTATGGCAGGCAAACCGGTTCCGCCAGTTGACGTTGCGTTTTTATTATGTCTGACGGATTTTGACTGTTCATTACTTCAGTGTCGGAAAGATATATAGCTTTGTAGTGTTTGACGAGCCTCATAGTGTCATCAACATTTGCAATGTTCTCATTCCCAACGCAGTATGAAGCTTTACAAGTTACATATTACTCGAAGCATAGGAGAAGAATTGCAGATACAGAAGTTTCGGAAGATTAATGCCTTTTTGATGTGCTACCTCGTAACAGCCGCAGAAACGCCACACAGTGCTTTGCTTTGGAAGTCAAACATATTAAAAAAGACTTAGGAATTAGTTTAAAACAGATTGTAAGTGTATGTGCTAGGAAAATAAAATTTGCTATTTTACAAAAATAAAGATGGTATGATTGCCACTTTGGGGTGTCTGCCATGAAGGAGTCACGTTATCTGTGAAATTCTCCTTAAAATTGTGTGTACTTCTGGTATTACCGAAAAAAAAATGGTTCGTGAAAGAGAATCCTTAATGATTATCATTGTCGTATTTACAGAGGAAAAAACATTACTTTCAAATTATATTTTATTAATACAACCTTAGTCAAAAAGGAATTTAATATTCTAAATTACTATATTTACCGGAACATATTTGAAAAAGACATGAGGATTTGAACATAATATTCTATTTATTTTAAAAATGTGTTTCTTAGTTTGAAAACCTTTTATTGAACTTTAGTCTTGTGACGATTATTTGCATTCTCTATCGTGTATTACGCGACAAATGGAAGACCCACTAATCAAAATATTCTAATTTACCGCCTTTTCTGTAAATGAATGAACAGAACGAAAATGGCAACATTTTCTCGAGACATTTTCATTTGAACTCATTCGTGAAAAGGTTTTCAAAATTTAAAAGGAAATGATTGTAATCAGGCTTTAACAAGGTAAATGATCTCTTTGAAAACAGCATTACAACCCCCCTCCCGTGCGTTCGTCGACTTCTACTCTTGCAGGATTCCAGGAGGTAGAATTGTAAGAGGTAGAAATCGTCAGCCAAACATAGAGCCGGTATCCCACAAATGTTCAATTAGATTAAGGTCCCTCTAGACACGCCATTGATTGAATACTAGGAAACTAGGAACTCCAGGCATCGAGAACTGAAAGCTTCACCGTAAAAGTATTGGCACGTTGAAGGATTGAGGAAGTATGTAAGGCGTGTTTGTCTGGATAGCTTAACTGCTAACACCATTACCCACAGAGGTCAGGACGAAATCCAGACAGTTCACAAAATCCGTTACAGTGTTCAGACTTCTGCATAATGAATGATACATTCTAATAGTATATTTACTTCTGCAACTAAACAGTAACAGTTGGACAGGGGACACCAAATGGACATGTATAATGAATAAGAAATTTTCATTGATGGCGAAGTACGTGGCAGCAAGTTGCTAAAGTATAAGCTAAAAAGTCACCAAGTCAGTTTCTTCAAAAGTGTGTAATAATTATTTTATTAAAAGTCTTATCGATATTCTATAGCCAAGAACTTCCAGATAACCATAGAATTTAATATTTTCCATAAGATGCTTATGCAGATGATTCTATCTTTATTTGCATTTCCTCAGCAACTGATATTAGTTTATCTTAGTAGTAATTAACGGTCTCGGGAATAATGTAAACATCTGGAAGTGAAAGTTTTAATGGCGATGGTGTGTTAAACACTGTGCTCTGTGTGCCAGACAAATTAATTTCCATAAAAAAAGTAATTCAAAACATTAAGGAAATGATTCAAACATACAACTCACTTGAGGTACACACTAAAATAGATGTATCTTTCTGTACAGGGTGTAGAGACCTATGGTCTCTCTTTTATCGAAATTAAACCCCTCTATACTACATTTCTCTTTCAAATATTTCGATGCCACTCTAGTCGAGAACTACGCGATACTTGATTTCCATATGATGATGAACATTATAGCTATTACTGTTTCCGTAGTTATTCATAGTCGACAAGGACGTTTTCCGTGTTAAATTTGAGAACGTGAATATCCGAGAAAAATGTTGATCCTCATTTTATGTATCACATGTAACAAAGTGTAAATAAGAGTATCATTCTGAAGAATTACACAAATTGTATTTTATAGTAATATATGAGTTTTTATATTGATCACATTCGGTCTAAATCACGAATTAAATTTCTGTCTTTAAAAGCAGTTTGTAACTCACTCGTTGTGTATCGTACACAGTAGTAGGAGACTGTTGGTTGTGTCAGTTGGAAGTAGAAATTAGTGGTTGACCCAGTATGCCATGCTGAACAGATCACATTTCATGATTTTATGCCTCGAAGTTGTTTCAAATGATTCTGCCCTACGAAAATTGTGAGTGTAATTTTGCATTTGCTTGCAAGAACCTTTTAAAATGAAGTTCGACGCTTTTGTTCGGCTGAAGACTTTCAGTAAAGAAAAATCATTAATTCCGAAGACATTTTGGAACTATCAAAATTACTGTGTGTGATATGACGGCAATAGATGGACACATATGCCGCGCGGTTTGAGGCACAATGTAGCGGATTGCGCGACCCTTCCCGCCAGTGGTTCGAGTCCTCCCTCGGGCACGGGTGTGCGTCTCTGTGTGTGTGTGTGTGTGTGTGTGTGTGTTTTTCTTTGTTCTTAGCATAAGTTAGTTTAAGGTAGTTTCAGTAGTGTGTAAGGCTAGGTTCAAATGGTTCAAATGGCTCTGAGCACTATGGGACTTAACATCTATGGTCATCAGTCCCCTAGAACTTAGAAATACTTAAACCTAACTAACCTAAGGACATCACACAACACCCAGTCATCACGAGGCAGAGAAAATCCCTGACCCCGCCGGGAATCGAACCCGGGAACCAAGGCGTGGGAAGTGTAAGGCTAGGGACCGATGACCTCAGCAGTTTCGTCCCTTAGGAATTCACACACATTTGAACATCTGAACATTTGACAGATGTCTGAATCTTGACCAGTTCTTACCTGAAATTTAAACCTATGACATGCCACCTAGACGTCGATTATTATTTTCAGCGAGCTGCATTTTCAAAGAGGAGCTAAAAAGCAGATGGATACCGGAAATGTGTATTTCGTGTCACCTTCTTTCTCAGATATTTTAGCTGCATTACAGTAGCGTTGTCAGAACTGCTAAAGTGCATGCGTATACAAAGATAGTAGTTAACACTTCCATTATTGAGCGGAGAGTGATACAAGGATTATATTTCGTTACATAACCTCAATGGCACATCCAACAAGTAAACTATATCATTGCATCAGATTAACGCAATATGCACCTGATGATAGCAGCATGCTCTCGAAACGCGTCTTAGCGATAAATGTAGTAAAAAGTGACGAAAGCAGTAGAAATTATTTCATAAGTCGCAGACCTCAGACAACTGATAAATTTAGGAGTAACAGTTGGCCTAACGTTCTGCAGTGTTAAAAATTAAGTGCCACCACCCAACCAAAAATTTTGTGTGACTGTGGGATATAAGAGGTCGTTCAATAAATAATACGACACAGAGTTTTTCTTGGAACATATTAATTCGTAAGAGTTAGAATTTTGTGACAATATAAGTAACCATTTCTTTTACATGTAATATTATTTATGTACATCACTTTCTATGGTCTTACACCAGATTTGTGAAAGGACATGTATTCCCCTATTGGTAAATGCTATTTTCCTGATCGTAACATGTCTTCAAATTCCGCATTACGCTCTCATCATATTCAAAGTGTATCCCACGTAGAGAAACGTTGAGTGGTCCAACCAGACGGAAGTCCGATGGTGCCATGTCTGGGCTATAGGGTGGACGAGTCGATGATGTCCGACGCAGTTTGCCGATGTATTCCTGGTTGCTGAGTCTTTTGTTTGGACGTGCGTTATTGTGTTGGAGGAAGATTTCTTTTGGTTTCTTGTCAGTCTGAACATATCTGGAACTGTTCTTGAGTTTGTTCAGTTTTCACCTACGCCTCTGAATTTTGCCGTCTATTGTGAGCAATCGTGGAACGCACCTTGACCGCACCTTTGAATATTTTAATGTCTCTGACAATCCACACACACTTACAATGGACTGCACTAGCTGTAGAGCCAATTGTCGAGTTGTGATATGACGCTGTGTACGGACGATAGCATCCGCGCGATACACCACGTTGGGAGCAACAGTTGTTAGGGACGTCGCAAACGCGGAAGATCTTGGAGCTCACTTTGTTCACTTACTGACACTTTCTTTGCCCATCACCCATTAGTACTATAAAGTGCATCATTACCATACTCTGCACCCAAACGTTTATGGATGTTCACCACGGTTTCTTTCTCCGCAACCAAAAATTCAATTACAGCGCGTTGATTATAACGAGTGTCTTGCGTAGCTCCCATTTTAATGGTTCATATGGCTCTGCCATCTGTCGAAGTTAATGGAACTTCGCACACGTTCAGAGGAGGCATCAAATTTGAAGCATCTAAGAAGATATTTTCCTATTCGTATTAACGACCATAAAAAAATTGAAGCATTATTTGTTCGAAAACTTCCCATATATTGGAAAATCGTTAATACGCTTTGATATTTGTGCCATCTAACGCTTAACACTACACGGGCGCATCTTGTGTGAGCGCAGTAGAAAGAATATACAACGAGCACTGTTGCGCAAGGCGGGACTTCTACTAAACACTGCTTACATACACTCAGGAGCGCCTCGTATTTGTCAGCCGTCGGCATGACGCAACGCTCCCAGACGCGTGGGTTCTGCCGTGGACACACCTGAACGCCACTTTACCCACTGACCCCATTCTGCATGAAACACAAAGTGAAATCTCAGACGTCTTGCATTTCGCAGTTCTATCCACTGCATATCCATTAGATGTAAAGTACGTTTCGCTACAGGTGAATGAAATAGCGCCGCCAAGTGAGCATCCTCTCTACTCATCGGCTGTTGATGGCAACGAGAGTGGATGAGATAACATGCTCAGATAAAGTTTACTTGTGTTGTAATTCACATACATCGCTTCTAATACAATGCCGGAAAGGAAATAGTACTCCTGGAAAGACATCAATTTTGGCTCGATGATGGCGTATCGCTTTAGGGACTTAGGAATAGTAGATGGACTGATAGTGGTTTCAACTTTGTCCGCCAACAGATAGGATAGCGATGTAGCTACCAGAGCGCCATCTGTAGTAAGGAATGCCACGAAGACGCACTCGGGCTTCCTACAGCCAACATAGCGAGTTTGAGAGGGGTAAAATTGTGGCCTTTCGAGTGGCGTAATGGTCCTTTCGGAGAATTGCGACACACGTTGGACGTGCTGTATAAGGTGTGCAACGATGCTGGTATCAGTGATCACGTGATCATTCCCTCAACCGTAGGTGAAGTTCTGGATGTCCACGCATCACAGACGCCCTCCAGGATGGTCGTATTGTAAGGGTAGCAGTAGCAGATCGTACAGCTACAACAGCTCAGATAAAAGGGCTCGTGAGCCCAGAGGTGTCAACACGAACTGTTGCGAACCGCGTATTCGCGTGCACACTTCTAGCCTGTTTCCCACTCACTCCACAGCATCGACATGGTTCGTTCGACTGATGTCATCAGAGGGCCACTTGGAAAATGGAATGGCGCGCCATGGTCCTCACTGAGAAAAGCATATTCTGCGTGCACGCAAGTGGTCGTCGTTTGCTCGTACGACGTAGACCAGGTGAGCGCTGTCTCGTAGAGTCCATTCGTCCAACAGACACTGGCTCAATTTCAGGCCTTATGGTTTGGGATGCGATAAGCTACAGCTCTCGTTCACCTTTGATGTTTCTGGAGGGGAAGCTAACCAGAGCTCGGTACGTGCAGAATGTTGTTATATCCGTCCTTCTGCTGTTCGTGCAACAAGAAAGTGATTAGTTGTTCCAACAAGATACTGCTCGCCCACACACTGTCCGTGAAACTGAACGTGCGCTGCAAGATGTGCAGCAGCTTCCCTGGACAGCACGATCTCCGGAGTTGTCTCCAGTTGAGCACGCGTGGTGTATGATGGGACGAGAAGTGTGTCGTGCAAATACTCAGCGAGCAACTCTTACAGAAATACGTGAACAGGTCGAGCTGGCACGGAGTAACGAATCCCAGGTCAGTATTCGCCATCTGTTAGTTGCCAGAATCAGCTCCTGGATTGGTGCCCGTTGGGGCTACACAACGTACTAATATGGCTGTTTCAGCATGTGTATATAGTCGATACCTGGTACGGCAGAACATCTTGCGTTATTGATTTGTAAAAGTAATCATTTCATCTACTTCATGTGTACTTTTACAACAATAAATCTTGAGTGAACTGGAAACCTCTAAAAGGGTGTACCAATTTTTTTGCGTGCAGTGTATAATGAAAGCTGCTCGATGTACACGATAAATAGCGTGTTTATCGGTTTGTAAAACTGTGAAAGCAATGCGCACAAATCGTGAAAAGTTTCCGGAAGAGTTTCATAACTTTATCACGCAGTGAAGCACTTCTTTCCGTAAGTAAAATTTTCGAATTAAAAGATTAAGTGGTCTCGGAGCCTGTTACAATTCGTTTGCATATCTGTAAAACAACCTCTGGAGAGAGAATTATCAGCGTGAATGGAGACATTGTCGTCGTGAAATTCGCCATTGTTCGTGATTCTACCTAAAGTGCCAATATGCTTCTTGCCCGCGATACATCTACGAACGGAAACGATAGCACCAAAGAAATAGCTTCTTCGTCTGGGAGTCAGCATCATCGTAACTGACAAGAAAATCAGTTCCAATACGCTATCATATCCTCTTTCCATTACTGAAATGGCTGAATGGGAACGACCCGAAAACCAGTAAACTGAAATTTAAAAAAGACATAACTACAAGAGTTCGACCCACACAGCCATCCTCAGGATAAAACAGCCTCTTCTGTGGCGCAGTTCAAATCCCTATCCGGGCTTCCAAATTTCGGTTTTCGGAGATTTGCTCAAGACCTTGTTGATTTTTTTGATATTTTGTAAAGAGTACGGCCGACTTTCTTAGGCATTCTTTCCCAGTCTCGAGTTTGTGTTCCATCTCTAATGAACGCGTCATCGATGACACCCTAAACTCTGATCTTCCTTTTCCTCTTCTTCTGACGTCTATCATACATAGATTCAAACCAGTGTTTGAAACAAGCTGAAGGGTGACTATAATACGTACTTCCAATGTCTGTTAACCTCACTTCATGAACGTTGAAAGACTACCACAAAACACCTGTCCAGAGGATGTCGAACACGTGTTGGAGAGATATGTTATTCGAGATAATGACTGACTTCCGACGCTATTTTTATCGCTTCAACGCTCTATTGTTGGGGTATCCTGATTACAAAATACCAGTGTTCGACAGTAGCTAATTTCCGGTCATTATCACGTGTATGTTGCAGCACCTTTATAACGGTAAATAATCGCTACCCACAAAAGCTATAGCTCTGCAGCATAGTTTCAGAATGGGTGACGATTAAGAAGGGGTTCGTAGCGTGGAAATGTATATAATCAGTAGTTATGGCGACTGACGTAGACTGCACCGTTCACTCCTTTGCGAGGGAGAGAGGTAGTGGTTGTGCTAACTTGCCACCAGGCAGTGACACGAAGAGGGCGAATGACATCGAGACTGAGAATGAGATATCTAGCTGCTTCTTCCGAGTCGCCTTACGAAGATACGATCGTTTAATACGTCAGTATGTCGAAACGAGCTCCTTCCCCCACACCCTTCGAATCCCAAATTTCCAGGAAGTGGCAATTAGCCGGTGTAATTAGTACAACTAACGGTTCTAATACTGCTGGAATGATGGAAGAGGTAGTCTACCTCTGAAAGTGGCGCTACGAACGCCTTCCTGCTCATGTCATACTTGTGTGCTGATATACAATTAAGAGCACGCACCAGGCCTACACACAGTACACCTGAGAACGGTTTCTAGTGGTATCTCGTGGGATCTAATCCGGAGCATGAGATGCCTGGAACGCATCGTTACGGTACGAATGTAATAAACGTATTACTCTGGAGCACAGAAAGTTTCATCAAGATCGTCTGTAGATTCGAAGCCAATGGTCACACGCTATTTTCTCTCTGTCCAACTGTTTCATACTCTACCAAAACAATTATCTCCAATAGTTTAAGATTAAATTTGGTAAACAGAAAGAGGCCACACTCCCAGAGTGGTCACCGGTCGCACCTCCCAATTAATACTGAATACTTCCAGTCCGTATTTCTGATCTCGTTGACTGCAGAATCTTTCTAACTGTAGTTATTACTTGCGCCTCTGGCAGCGCTTTCCGTAAGCAAAAAATGAAACAGTGTCATAGTTCGCATTCAAAGTGAAGCTGTAGATTCTGCTCTAACTGACAGTCAGATAGTTTCAGTTGGGGAGAGACAACGCCACACCATCTACTGTTGGATAACGTGTGGTAAAGTACTACGGTGTTCAGTACATCCTTAAGATTGACGATTCTTCTACTGTTTGCTTTAAAATAAGCCTAACGCATAAACAAAGTTTCGTAATCACAAAACTTGATTTCCTCTTCCTGTTGCCACTTCCAAGCCTCCGACAACCGCCTCTTTTACTCGTGTCACATGTAAGTATAAATTTGTCTGAGGAAGCGTTCATTGTAATGTTCCGTAACAGTGAAAACATAAGTTATTCGAATGACTTGGACGTAGAAAAATCTTTCACCTATTCCACTTAGGAATTTCTCTTTTCTGCTGAGAGTCTCCATTAGATATTCCAGATATTACTAGCACCCACGTTCGTCTGTCAGTCCTTCGAAACTATAAAACAATGAGTCTTAATGACAAATATTACGTTTCTTCTTTACTAACAAAGATTTGGGAAATTGATAATTGTCCTGTAAGCTTGAAAAACGATACGAACGCGTACACAAGCCACACTCCAGCCATTGTATGTAAAAAGTGGAAAAAGAAATTAAAAGCAATGACAGTGACGCAAAGCTGCAGGCAGAGGCTAAATGTATAAGGCAAGAAAGTAACACTCTCGGTGGAATTCTGTATCTGATAACGATGAGAGTGGCTTAGCTGTAGACACGAGTCTTTTAAGAGAACTACACCAAATGCAATATTCGGATGAGTACTAGAATTACGATCTTCGCTGCTGTAATTACCGAATTTTTAGTGCTGTTTAATTTGTAAAATTAAACTGTGTGCAGAATAGTTCATAACATTTGATAGCTTTTTTAATTTAACAGTCGTAGTCATTAGACACCCTTCCGTCTACATTTACACTTGGAAAATCACTATCACAATTCTTAATACACTTATTTGCATACCGTTGAAGTCCCGTGTTCGACCAACCAAAAATGGGTCAGACACATTATCAAATGTATAATTGTACACTATTAACTAGCTTTACAAACAAATAAATCGTAGGCGAAAGAAATTTACTAATATTCTGCCAGTGAATCAAAGCCTGGCTGTTACTTCAGATGCAACAGTTCGTATTGTGATCATTCCTCTTTATATCCATACCTGTTATTATTCTTTTGTCTTTGTTTGACATAATTCATTCCATTTGTAATAAACAACTAAGTTGTAACGTCTCGTAAAATGCACGACATTACATTTCTGTACATGAAGTTAGGGAATCATTACGTCTCTATAATTCAGGTCTGCAAGTTATCAGACGATTTAAAAAACGTAAATGAAGTTGTATTTTCCAAGGAATAAGACTGTAAATAGCATCTGCCTGATAAAATGTAATATGTTTTATAAAAGTTCAGATAGAGGTGAGTAGTGTAGGTGGGTGGCACTAAGGAAGGAAATGAGATTGGACTGTTTGATAGCGTCAGTATTAGGGAAGACGAAGGGAGGACTCAGATTTATTGGAAGGGTTCTAGGAAAGTGGAGCGCATTTCTAAAAGAAATCACATACAAGATTCTAAGGCCAATGCGGTGTGTTCTGGCTGTGAAGAAGCATCCCGTACAAAAATGTTTTCCTTCGTTGACGGTATCGGGATTCAGTCTTTCATCCAGTCGTGAATGAACCTGTAGTATCTTGTTAGAAGATTAGTGGCGAACATCTTGCGCACGTCACATTGTGTAAGTATTTATGGATGGTATTAAGAAGGGACATGAGATAAGACTTAAGTAACGTCAGTATTTAGGAAGACGAATGGAGGATTTAGATTTGTTGGAAGACTTCTAGGAAAGTACGGCGCAACTGTATAATAAATCACATACAAAATTCTAAGGCGACCAATTCTACATTATTGATCCAATGTTTGGAATGATTATCAAATAGCCGTGACAACAGACATCGAATTCGAGACGTAGCGCTAGGATCGTAAAAGATCGGTGTTGTCCAAATGATATGCTTCAGAGATGATCAGGGAACTTAAATGGGAATCGTTGGAAAAAGGCGGCGTTGTTTTCGGAAAACTCTGTTGGTTAAATTTACCACGTTCGCGATGGCGTGTACCGCTGGTCGCTCATTTTCGACTCTAGCATCTGTGCTACCACCAATATCCTAACGTATGATGTATTACCTATTAGTCAGGCTTAACCAGCAGCTGTGAACACAATTCTTGTGTGATCCTACAACGAGAGAATCTTCTGAACAAATGAAATATTGTATAACTTTTGAATAAAAAAAACTAGAAATTTGTGGTAATACCTATGGGACCAAACTGCTGAGGTCATCGGTCCCTAGGCTTACACACTACTTAATCTTACTTAAACTAACTTACGCTAAGGACAACATACACACCCATGCCCGAGGGAGGACTCGAAGGCCCGACGGGGGGAGCCGCGCGAACAGTAGCAAAGGCGCCTGAGACCGCTCGGCTACCCTGTGAATATTTAATGTAAAATTATTTTGTGGTCTCTTGTTTTTAAAAGAATGTACTTGCACCACTTCCAAAATAAGTCAATATGTTGAAATAATAGCTAGAGCGTTGGGATACGACCATTGCCCCGCTGAAAGAAACGGAAAAGCAGCGCCGCGAGGTTAAGGAAAGCATGAAAACGCGCACCGCCCTGCAGCGGCAAAAAAAATTCTCAGCGTCGGTGAGAACATATTAAATAAATAGTATTCAAAGATATCTGGGGAGACGTTATGCTGACCCCAACATATATCTCGGGCAGAGATTAAGGGAGTAACGAGGTCCTCTTCCAGGCCGTGTGGCCCAATGGATGTCTACCGGCCGCCATGTCTCCTTTTCCTTGCGGCGTCATGCGGATGCTGTATAGAGGAGCATGTGGTCATCACACCGCTCTCCCAGAGGTTTTATAGCCTTTCCAGACCGTGAAGCCGCTGATACTCGGTCAAGTAGCTCCTCAATTGGCAACACAAGTTAGAGTGCACCGCATACAAGCATTTCCACCGAGGAAAAATCCTTGACGGTACAGGGAATCGAACCCGAGTCCTTCGTATAGCTGCCATCTGCACTAACCATGCAGTGGACGTTAAGTGAATAAGATTGGAGATAATGAGGCACTTACAGAAGCCTAGGGATATTCATTTTTCCTTCACTCAGTATACGAATGGAATAGGAAATATAATTGATAATTATGGTACAATATACCTCCCTCTGTGGATTCGTAGAAATCACTGAAGCTGATCTATTATAAAAAATGTCGTGAATCTTAATGTGATCCACTTCACGTAAGACTGCGTCCGAAATTTTAGCCTTAGAACTCACAATAGCAAATGACGCATTGTAGCTACTTATACTGCTGAAATAATTCTTTGATTTGTCTTTGTTTTACCATTTGGAGCGAGTCCTTCATACAGAGCGTTCAAAAACAAATTTTGTGTTAACGGCGGGCTGGCCGGTGTGGCCGAGTGGTTCTAGGCGCTTCAGTCTGGAACAGCGCGACCGCTGCGGTCGCAGGTTCGAATCCTGCCTCGGGCATGGATGTGTGTCATGTCCTTAGATTAGTTAGGTTTAAGTAGTTCTAAGTTCTGGGGGACTTATGACCTCAGATGTTAAGTCCCATAGTGCTCAGAGCCATTTGAGCCATTTGTTAACGGCGGCCAATTACTCAGTCCCTTATGACAACACAGTGTGAAATCAGTTTATACGTAAAGTAACCTCAGGCACGAAATGCTTTTCATTACAAAATATGCATTTTAAATTCATCAAATCGAAATCATAACTATCAATAGTATTTGGAATTATGTTCAGTCCACATTTAAATGTATCTTTCAAGACAACACTAGGAGTGTCATTATCAGTGTCTACATTGTTCCTACTACTTTGTCTACTCAGAAATTGTGTGTTTCTGGCTATTTGTGTTCCAGTTCAGCCCGTTAGTGTTCTTCATCGCGTAGCCCAAAACAAATGTAGGTTCCGTATAATAAGCTACGTTGCAGCTACTCAAAAGGAAGAAATTGAAAAATTATGAACTTCTTTCAAATTTTGTGGTAACGGTAGCAGATGAACAGGTAGTTAGCCCAGTTTACTCTGAGACAGAAGTAAACGAGAAAACAACGCCAGTAAATGGTATTATCTACGTACAAGCTTTGTTGGGGTTGGGGTTGTTTTGGGGAAGGAGACCAGACAGCGAGGTCATCGGTCTCATCGGATTAGGAAGGATGTGGAAGGAAGGCGGCCGTGCCATTTCAGAGGAACCATCCCGGCATTTGCCTGGAGTGATTTAGGGAAATCACGGAAAACCTAAATCAGGATGGCCGGACGCGGGATTGAACCGTCGTCCTCCCGAACGCGAGTCCAGTGTCTAACCACTGCGCCACCTCGCTCGGTACAATCTTTGTTGTTTTGGAAGGTTTCGTTACTTCATTGTTCCGTTTTCGGCTGCTGGCAACAACAAAGACATTGCAACTGTGGCACTGTAGCTGCCCGATATGGGTGTTACCGGAAATGAACGATCTGCGTATTTAAACATGACCATCCCTAGAATGCGATTTCGGAAAACGTTGTTACTTTCGTGCGTCATTTCTACCATAGCACGACATCGATACTCGGGGTGAAATTGTTAGCAGTGTGTGAGAGAGACTTTTCTCATATGTGTATGTCTACTTACTTTTAGATCTCTTAGTGGCTACGTCCAGACATGACGTTTTTTATGCACATTCGTACCAAAGTGCTTTTCAAATTATAAGTTTAATTGGCGTCCTTCAATAATTAATATTAAAAATCGGTACTTAAGTTTCCGATGTTCACGTATTAATATTAGCTTGGTGCATAAGTTTTTCTCTTGCTTGTTGGTATTCCGGTTTCTATGTAATTTTTGATTTGTAGTTCAGTGTTACTATTTTAGTTTACGTATTGTCATTTTAACATTTGGAGATACTGAGTGAAGCTTTGGACGCTAGAAAATGGAGTGCCAAGTGGAGAAATTAGAACGCTTCCGACATATTCTTCTGTTTGAGTTCAATAGAGGGGTGAGAGCAGCGGAGTGTATGGCGATAATGCCACTGGTCATAGGTAGGCTAGAAAATGATTTTATCGTTTTGAGGAGGATCGTTTTGACATGTGTGACTCTCCACGTTCAGGGGTGGATCGTTTTGACATGTTTCACGTTCAGGAAGACCTTCAGGGTTTGAAGAAGATCTTTTAAGGGCATTGAACACAATGATTTAGGTCAGTGTCCTCCAGAACTGGAAAATATGATGAACTGTGATCATTCCACCGTCGTGCGACATTTGCTTGCAGTGGGGAAGAGAGAATCACAAAAATCAGCAGGTGGCCATAGGTGCATCTCTGCCTGCTCGTCATCAGTTGACACGTGTAAAACACCGACCCTTCTTATCCTTTACCGTAACTAGCGACGAGGGAAAGTGTCTTTACGCTAACCTAAGGAAAAGAAAGGAATGGGTAGCCCAAACAAAGCAGCAAATCCCCGCACAAAGACCTGCGCGCATGTGGATAATGTCATGTTTTGCATCTGGGAGAACGCCGACGGTGTGGTGTACTACGAATTGCTTCCCCGAGGTGTAACCATCACTGTTGATTTTTGTTGTCAACAACTGAAAGGTCTTGCAGACACACTCAAAGAACAACGACCCGGAAGACGGCGTGAAGTGATGCTACTCCCCGATAGCGCCCACCCGCATTCTGCTAGACTGACAAAAAACACGGTAAGGAGTTGAATTGTGGGAAGCCACTCCACACCCAACTTATTCACGTGATCTTGCGCTCTCAGTTTTCACCTTTTCCGATCTCTATCGAGCAACCTTCAAGGAAGACCTTTGTAAATAGCGAAGAAGAATATTTTATTGATTACTAAAGTCTCTGTTATATGTATGAGGCGTGTTTTTTAAGTAAGTACCGTTTTGAAATTTAAAAAAGACGTGCTAAGATATCTCAATTTTATTTTTAATCTACGCACTGACGCCATTACAGTCTGATTCTTCCTGGTTTACGTTGTGTACTGAGTGTTCAAGATGCCTCCGATAATCGTGAGTCCCGCCGACTGTGAAGTACGGGCTGTTATAAGATTTCTTAGTGCTAAGGGCCTAAAAGCGATCTATATTCATCGTGAGATCTGTGCAGTTTACGGAGAAAACAATATGAGTGATGGAATGGTAAGAAAGTGGGTGAGAGCATTTTAACATGGCCGCGCAAACGTGCATGATGAACAACGGAGTGGGCGTCCTTTGGTCGTTAACGAAAGTTTGGTGCATGAAGTGGACAATAAGGTGAGAGAAAACAGACGCTTTACGATTTCCTCCTTGCGGGATGACTTTCCTAAAGTTTCTCGTAGTGTTTTGTATGGCATTGTGACCGAGCACTTGAATTACCGAGAATTGTGCGCACGTTGGGTACCGAAAATTTTGACGGATGTGCACAAAACCAAACGTTTAGACAGTGCATTGACTTTCCTTGAGCGGTACAACAACGGCGGTGATAATTTCTTAAGCCAAATTGTTACTGGCGATGAAACATGGGTGGCCTACGTCACACGAGAATCAAGGCAACAGTCCATGGAAGTCGAGCAAGGGCCTCGTTTTGCTGCAAGCCAATGCCCGTCTGCATGTGGCGAATCATACCAAAGATCTCATCACATCTTTTCGATGGGAAACTCTAGATCATCCTCCGTACAGCCCCTATCTTGCGCCCAGTGACTACCATCTGTTCCTGCACTTGAAGAAACACCTGGGCGGTCAGCGTCTTCAAGACGATGACGAAGTCAAAACAGTGGTGATGCAGTGGTTAACAATTCAGACGGCAGACTTCTACTGGAACAACTTTCTGACCAGTGCCTCAATATTGACGGAAATTATGTAGAAAAGTAGATTAAGGTACAGGCTTTCATGTAGAAATAAAATTATTGAGGTATCTTAGCACTTTTTTAAAATTTCAAAACGGTACTTACTTAAATAACACGCCTCATATCTGTTACGTTTGTGAAACTTATTGAAAAACGCTGCGAACTTATGCACCAGCCCAATATAATGATGTCAGAATTTTTTTAAAACGGACGTCGCATTCTTTCTTGGCACAGTGAGGATGCGGCCGACACGTGTTGGAAGTGTGGCTGGTTGTGGCGCAGAGCTGGTCGGGCGCCCGTGTCGTACCGGCCGCGTTGCGGCGACCACTGCTCTGACCGCGGGCAGCGCGCGCCACCCGACAATTTCCGCTAATCTGCGCTCGTCCCCAAATGGGGGGTTCCGTGCCGAGCCGCGCTGCCCTTGCAGCTCTCGCCAAGGGCACCGCAAATGAAGGCGCCTCTCTCGGCGAGTCAGCCACGTGCTGGCCGAGGGAACTGGGTCGGTTGCGACAGCTCTCAGCACAACTCAACCCGTGCTGCTATCACTCCAGACGTCACAGAGAGTGTATTCGGTCGCATTAGCTCTAATTGTTGTTATTGTGAGCTTAACCCATGAAAAGGGCCAGTTCAAGACCAACGTTCTGTTTCCACTAGATGTTGTTGTTGTTGTATCAAGCGACTTCGTTCGGTTGGGTTGGTCTGATCGGCGGGAGGAGACCAAAAAGCGAGGTCATCGGTGCCATCGGATTAGAAAAGGAAGTCGGCCGCGCCCTTTCAAAGGAATCATTCCGGCATTTGTCTGAAGCGATTTAGGGAAATCACGGAAAACCTAAATCAGGATGGCCGGACGAGGGATTGAACCATCGTCCTCTCGAATGCGAGTCCAGGGTGCTAAGGCGACTTCGTGTTTCAGATGGAAGAAAATTGTTTGCTATCAAATTGGCTTTTAATACCTCCTCGAGCAGACAGTTTTTACGTAAGTGGCTACAGCAATTCTTACAGACATGTACGTAACATTTACAGGCAGTGATTTCAGATTTAATCACAATTTCGTAACAGTGTGGTGAAGTCGGATAATGGTATTACATACTGGTTAAGGTTTGACAGCGGATCAAGGAGACTAATAACGTTACCGAGGAATTATCGATCGTGGCCCGCTAGTGCGCGAATTCACTACCTTGACCTACTGCATCTTCTTAAGCAGTGAAAGTTCCATTAAATCTGTAAGTTCAGAGGCGGAGAACGAGAAGTTCGCAACAGACTTGTTCCTGATGTTCAATCGTAAAATGTTAAACTTGGCGAAACGAACTGGACAGGTGCTGTAAATTTGTGTGCTCATAAAATGTGTTCAGTTAGTGATGGCCGCCTTACAGTCCACATGTCGTTCTTTCCACAACTCAAAGCATTTCATCCTGTCGTTCTATGTGAGACTGTACAGCGCGTCCCTTTATCTTCTGCGGACCGATAGAACGATCTGCAGTAAAACGCCATTTCACTGGCACTAGATTGATCGTTCATGATGAAACCTGTGACGGCATAAGATGACAGTAAATGGTCGTGCACTAATAGGTATGATCAGTAATCACTCAGAAATGCATATCTTCTCATTTCTCGAAATTGGAAAAAAAACGCTGAAATGACATAAGGGGTGTCAGTGGGAATGAAAACAATGAAAATGAAACCACTCACATATGCTGAAATGTAATGTATTGAACCTTCAGTGGCAGTTCGCCTCACCATGATGCGAATCCAGATTTCCTGGTTTTCCTGAGCAGTCAAGTTAACGTTTAACTTGCGTGAGTGAGTACGTCCCCAGGGACAAACTCGAACTCTGATCGTCACTGCTGTTTGCACCTCTTTCTTACATCGTATGTTCGTCACTTCTGATATTTGTTCGCTGATATAATTTTGTCTAGTTTTGTGGCATCGCATTGTCACTGAATTCATCCCCATCAAGCCATTTGTTTCACTGGAGTGAATCTAATTCATTTGATATATCTATCATGGTAGGATAGCCAACGATCCTTTCCACAGTAGTGCTACTCGTACATACACTGGGGGAGAACCGGCCGGAATTTGTTTTGGTTGGTTTGTGGGATTGAAGGGACCAGACTGCTATAGTTATCGGTCCCGGAATTTGTTTTCGGATATCATGGGTGGAAGCATCAGTGACAGTAAGGCCTGCATGTAAATCAGTAGACTGTAACTCTCACTTAAGTACCTAACATTGGGTTCTTCGAATCACCTTCAGGCTATTCCTCTACGTCCTACTCTCCAACAGTGCATGGGAAAAATGAACACTGAAATCTTTCTATATGTGCTCTGATTTCATTATTTTTATTATGATGATCATTTCTCTCGATGTAGGTTGGCGACAAATAAAATATTTTGAAATTCATAAGAGGAATTGGTGACTGAAATTTCGTCATAAGATCTTTCCGCGACGGAAGACGCCTGCGATTTAATGGTTGCCACCGCAAATTGCTCACCATTTACGTGGCACTCTATCCCCTATTTCGCAGTAACGCAAAACGAGCAGCCTTTCTTTGAACTTTTCGATGTCCTCCGTGAATTCTACCTGGTAAGGATCCCACGCAGCACAGCAATACTCTAGCAGAGGACGAAGAATTGTAGTGTATGCAATCTCTATAGTAGACCGTTTGCATATTCTAAGTGTTCTGCCAAGAAAATGTAATCTTTGATTTTCCTTCCCCACAACATAATCCATGTGACCGTTCAGACTTAAGCTGTTCGTAATTGTTATTTCTAGGTGTTCAGACGAACTGACAGCCTTTAAATTTGTGCGATTTATAGTGTAACTGAAATTTAAGATGGTTTCGCTTTGTACTCTTGTTGATGACCTCATACTCTTCCTTATTAGGAAACAATTGCCACTTTTCACACCATTCAGATATCGTGTCTAAGTCAGTTTGCAATTGTTTTTGATATTCTGAAGAGTGAACTAGACGGTAAATGACAGCATAATCGGCAAACAATCTGAGAGGTCTGCTCAGACAGTTTGAGGCAGGCCTGCAGAGGTGCTCAGGTACGTTAATTGCTAAGGTGACGGCTTGCGAAAATAAGGAAAGCATGTTCGAGCCCCGTTGTGGCATAAATTTTCATTGTTCAAAATACAATCATTGTAATCACGTTACGTTTATTTATCAACGGACCTTCTAAATGAAGATCATGACAATGCATTCAGCTGCTGTGTCTCGGCATTTAGATGCTCTCACGACTTGACGATGACGTCTCTGGACGGGGGACAAAGAGTGTGTGTGTGTGTGTGTGTGTGTGTGTGTGAGAGAGAGAGAGAGAGAGAGAGAGAGAGAGAGAGAGAGAGAGAAATTTAATGTTTTTAATCTCGATAATATTCTGGTATCGACTGCCCATAGTTGAAAAATATCTGTCGTCACCTGGTTGTTCTCCCCGCCTGTTCCTCCCTCCTTCGCTCCCATTACATTCCGAATTGGATTGAAGAGTTCCTAGATAACAAACGCAGCATGTCATTTTCAATGGAGAGAAGTCTTCCGAAGTAAGAGTGATTTCAGGTGTGCCGCAGGAGAGTGTCATAGGACCGTTGCTGTTCACAATATGTATATAAATGAGCTTGTGGATGACATCGGAAGTTCACTGAGGCTTTTTGTGGATGACGCTGTGGTATATCGAGAGGTTGTAACAATGGAAAATTGTACTGAAACGCAGGAGGATCTGCAGCGAATTGACGCATGGTGCAGGGAATGGCAATTGAATCTCAATGTAGACATGTGTAGTGTGCTGCGAATACATAGAAAGAAAGATCCCGTATCATTTAGCTACAATATAGCAAGTCAGCAACTGGAAGCAGTTAATTCCATAAATTATCTGGGAGTACGCATTAGGAGTGATTTAAAATGGAATGATCGTATGAAGTTGATCGTCGGTAAAGCAGATGCCAGACTGAGATTCGTTGGAAGAATCCTAAGGAAATGCAATCCGAAAACAAAGGAAGTAAGTTACAGTACGCTTGTTCGCCCACTGCTTGAATACTGCTCAGCAGTGTGGGATCCGTACCAGATAGGGTTGATAGAAGAGATAAAGAAAATCCAACGGAGAGCAGCGCGCTTCGTTACACGATCATTTACTCGTAGTAATCGCAAAACCGTTACGGAGATGATAGATAAACTCCTGTGGAAGACTCTGCAGGAGAGACGCTCAGTAGCTCGGTACGGGATTTTGTTGAAGTTTCGAGAACATACCTTCACCGAGGAGTCAAGCAGTATATTGCTCCCTCCTACGTATATCTCGCGAAGAGACCATGAGGATAAAATCAGAGAGATTAGAGCCCACACACACGCATGCCGACAATCCTTCTTTCCACGAGCAATACGAGACCGGAATAGAAGTGAGAACCGATAGAGGTACTCAAGGTACCCTCCGCCACACACCGTCAGGTGGCTTGCGGAGTGTGGATGTAGATGTAGATGTACCACTCCGGTGGTGGTAAAGAAGATATTACATGTCGTGGTTTACAATTTTTGTTTCCTATCGTCCTCTGCTCCAGATAAAGAGTCATTCTCGCAGTGGAATCTGACGAGGGCAGTGCTCCTCACAAAACTAGGACCATTAGCGCTTCCGCGGTCGCCAGAGTGAAGGCGGAGCCTGTCTGATAACAGGGGTAGCGCACAGGCAGCGCGGCGGGCCGTGTTCCAGGAAACGATAGGTCGCAAAAACAGGCGGGGGCGGCGGAGCGTGGCGGCGCCACAGCCGGCTCTGGCGCCACGGCGCGGCCTGGCCCGCTCCGCTCTGCTCTGCTCTGCTCTTGAACCTGCGCCTCGCTGGCCTGAGTCACGGCCGTTCAGCTGGTCGCGGCTGGCCTCAGGACAAAAGACTGCATTCTGCGCGGTTTCTGTGGCAAGGGGCGGAGACTGGCTGGTAGCGGCTCAAACCCCACTGTGTACCTAGCGTTCAGGGTTGAAGTCCTGAGTCGTCTGCGCTAAGGTCATTAAACGCAAACATATCCTGGACACGGAGGGAGCAGGAACGTGGCACTAGGCTTTTCGGATAATCTTCCAGTACTTGCCTAAATTAATCTGGGAAAACCTAAATCTAAAAATCTGGACGAGTCTCCGAATGCCTTTCCTACCGAAAGCGAATGCAATAAGCGTTACTTTACTTAGATTTGAAAATACTAAATTCAGTTCTACAGTACTAATAGAGATAATTGACACATTTGGTAACACTCCATCTATAACAAGAGGCTCTTGAACCTGCGCCTCGCTGGCGTGAGTAACGGCCGTCCAGCTGGTCGCGGCTGGCCTCAGGACAAAAGACTGCATTCTGCGCGGTTTCTGTGGCAAGGGGCGGAGACTGGCTGGTAGCGGCTCAAACCCCACTGTGTACATAGCGTCAAATGAATGTCAAATGAAACTATGTGGGAGCAAAAGTCTCAAACATCTATGATGTATATATGGAGACCGAATCAACGAATGAAAATTCATACCAAATCCGGGATTCGAACCCAGATTTCAGTGTTGGAGTTTAGGGTGAATACCAAGATGGCTGAGGTGTGAATGGGAATTTCTTTTGAGAAGGGAAGCGTGCTAGGCTACACCGTGCAGTTATGCAAAGCTGCTTTGCCAGGGTGGCGTAGTGGTTAGTGCATCTTCTTCGTGAGCAGGAGACCCGCGGTCGAATCCTGGCCTTGGTACAAATTTTCATTCGTCGCTTCAGTGTGCAAATATGTATCATTTATTAATGACTTTCTTGTAATGTCGAGTAGGGCTATTAAATAATCATACTCGTAAATTAAACACAGAGTCATGGAGAATGATATTTACTAGCCATATCATGTTGTTAATTAACGAGTAGCTTTAAACAGAACTGCCAGTTACAGGTATCAATACAATAGTATTAGGAACAAATTTACAAAAAACAAATGCCTATCGACGGCATTACGTGAAGTGAGATTGTGTTATCAGCTTTTGTAGTTAAGGGATCCTGCATCTTTGCATAGTTACATTATTTTAAAATGCGTTATGAAGTTAAAAATCAGATTTGCTGTCTTACTTGTTCACCGTCTTGTAGAAATTGCCGTTTCAATGCGTTCAGTCGAATAGAGTACCTACAGACAACAAATAACAAAAATGAGTGTTTGAACAAATATCAGTGTTTTTACTAAAAATAATGAGCCAGACGCTCTTCCTTTCGGTGAAAACAATGCCCCGTTTCATTTCCTCAAACACACACCAGCAATGACTTGGAACCCCTAGCTGTTACCGCGTGGCACCCACTTCCACACTGATGACTGCGGCGATCAGTGGTGGCGTGGACTTCACGAGGCACTGAAAGCGTTGGAGAGCACTCTCAGCCAAGTGCAGCCCTCAATCATTCGTATGTACTGATGAGAGCTGAGCCCAAGGAGAGTAAATGTTTCCATCTGGGTGGATGTGGTTACCAGAACAGTGAATTGTGCTCCGAAACCATTCTGGAAAAATTACAAAGCTCTAGGATGGGGCAAAATCTCACAAAGGTAAAGGACAGCTGTGGACAAACGGGTACACATGATCGTGTTTCATCAGCGGGTGAGAAACGATGACAGGTATAGCAGGTGCCTTGTCGTCAAGCCCGACGCATTGCCTCGTGTGGTTCTTCAAGTACACTCTAATCTCTCATCACAATGTACCTATGTGTATCGCGATGTATCAACACAGGTTATATTTTTCCATTTTTCAGGCGTGGAATGCGGTATTTCTGCGCAACAGCTAATACTTGTAACTGTTCCTTCAAAATTACAGTGAACAGTAATAAGCATGTAGATGCAGTAGCTAGTCCGTGTTTCTGTGAGGTATCGGTACTCACCAGTTGTTGTCCAGTACTGAAATGGCCAATGATTAGTTGCACTGTGTCCTGTCTATCCGCTGTTGCAGAACGCCGTAGTCGAAGATAGGTAAAAACACGTTGTCGCCCACGACAGCGGTTTTCACTGAATTGAAGTTCTCACGTGATACAAAGAGTGTGGACAGTGGTATTCAAAACAGCTTCTTGTCATATGAGAACGCATAAATACAGATCCTGTATGGTTTTCAAGGGACACTTACACCATTCTTCCTGTAATATAATGGTAAGTTTAGGTAACTATGATGGAGGTGGATAGCGATCATACACCCTTCTCTTCAAACTAGAGCGCAAAGGCTCAATATTATTGACATCTGGTGACTGATGGCCAGGGGAGATCTAAAAATTCATCATTGTGCTGACGAAATCAGCCCTGTGACTGAACCTGAGGCCTGTTGTCTTGGATTACAGCCGCGAGGGGTAGCCGTGCGGTCTCGGGCGTCTTGTCACTGTTCGCGAGGCTCCCCCCGTCGGAGGTTCGAGTCCTCCGTCGGGCATGGGTGTGTTAGTTCAAGCTAGATTAAGTGGTGCGTAAGCCTAGTTACCGATGACCTCAGCAGTTTGGACCCATAGTCCTTACCACAAATTTCCAATTTTTTTTCTTGGGCTACAGCATCTGCATGGGGAAAACTCATTGCACCATGGGATGGACCGTATCAGCCAAATTGATGATAAAATCTTTGGCAGTAATGCGACCTTGCAGAATATTCATGGGGTCTGTAGAATACCACCGTATGGCTGCCCAAATTCTCACCAAATCCCCGCTATGTTCCACTCTTGCGACGTAAATTCGTCCAGAAATTGGTAACAGTGTGCAACAGGACCCTTCCATGCAAATGAAATTTTCCATTGCTGCATAGACCAGGGCAACGCCCTTGCCGCATTGGATACACCGGTTCCCGTTAGATCGCCGAAGTTAAGCGCTGTCGGGCGTGGCCGGCACTTGTATGGGTGACCATCCAGGCCGCCATGCGCTGTTGCCATTTTTCTGGGTGCACTCTGCCTCGTGATGCCAATTGAGGAGCTACTCGACCGAATAGTATCGGCTCCGGTCGAAGAAAACAATCATAACGACCGGGAGAGCGGTGTGCTTGACCACACGCCCCTCCTGTCCGCATCCTCACCTGAGTATGACACGGCGGTCGGATGGTCCCGATGGGCCACTTGTGGCCTGAAGGCGGAGTGCTATAGACCAGGTTTTATGACATAGGCACCACATTTTCTTATTATTGACATTTGCATCACTGATGAGTGGTCCTGGAATTTAGGCTCGCCCTGCAGTTCCCTGCTTATGGAGCTTCATTTTTGTTGCTTGGTGCTGACAGGGTTCGTGACTGCGATGCTCAGTTCTGCAATAACTTTTACAGCTGTAGTCCTCCGTCCTCTTGTTTCTCATGTAATCCTCTTCAATGACCGCCTGTCACGATCACTCAATGCACACGGTTGTGACTTGACTGACGAAGTCTTTACGCTTTCCCTGCAAGGGGTAAAATCGTCGATGCGGTGCCTCTTAAAACACCAAACACTTGAGCTCCCTCGGTTAAGGAATCACCCACCATACGAGCACCAGCAATCTGCCCACATTCGATTTCTCTTAGCTCCGCCATAACGCACTCGCAACTACACAGAACAGTGCTTTGACCGCGTACTGACACTTGCAACGTATTGCACAGGTGCTGTTCAGGCTCAAATACAACAGCTCAACCTACAGGCTTGGCTGGCACCCGAATCTGTGTTCAAGCATGTATTTCTCGCGCTGTTTCCGTATTTTTGTCCAAACTCTGTACTTGATACTGTACCTCACGTGAATTCCAGAGCTTGTTTTACCTAGGAGATGGAGTTTTCCAATCGCCGAGCCGCTAATAAACAGTTCCCCACAGTCGTTTAATGAACAAAGTAAGAGCATATGGACTATCAGACCAATTGTGTGATTGGATTGAAGAGTTCCTAGATAACAGAACGCAGCATGTCATTCTCAATGGAGAGAAGTCTTCCGAAGTAAGAGTGATTTCAGGTGTGCCGCAGGGGAGTGTCGTAGGACCGTTGTTGTTTACAATATACATTAATGACCTTGTGGATGACATCGGAAGTTCACTGAGGCTTTTTGTGGATGATGCTGTGGTATATCGAGAGGTTGTAACAATGGAAAATCTAGGAGGATCTGTAGCGAATTGACGCATGGTGCAGGGAATGGCAGTTGAATCTCAATGTAGAAAAGTGTAATGTGCTGCGAATACATAGAAAGAAAGATCCCATATCATTTAGCTACAATATAGCAGGTCAGCAACTGGAAGCAGTTAATTCCATAAATTATCTGGGAGTACGCATTAGGAGTGATTTAAAATGGAATGATCGTATGAAGTTGATCGTCGGTAAAGCAGATGCCAGACTGATTCATTGGAAGAATCCTAAGGAAATGCAATCCGAAACCAAAGGAAGTAGGTTACAGTACACTTGTTCGCCCACTGCTTGAATACTGCTCAGCAGTGTGGGATCCGTACCAGATAGGGTTGATAGAAGAGATAGAGAAGATCCAACGGAGAGCAGCGCGCTTCGTTACAGGATCATTCAGTAATCGCGAAAGCATTACGGAGATGATAGATAAACTCCAGTGGAAGACTCTGCAGGAGAGACGCTCAGTAGCTCGGCACGGGCTTTTGTTGAAGTTTCGACAACATACCTTCACCGAGGAGTCCAGCAGTATATTGCTCCCTCCTACGTATATCTCGCGAGGAGACCATGAGGATAAAATCAGAGAGATTAGAGCCCACACAGAGGCATACCGACAGTCCTTCTTTCCACGAACAATACGAGACTGGAATAGAAGTGAGAACCGATAGAGGTACTCAAGGTACCTCCCGCCACACACCGTCAGGTGTCTTGCGGAGTATGGATGTAGATGTAGATGTAGAATGCCTTAACCATCCTGCTTTCGAACTGTCGCCTTGACAGCCAGTACATGGCTGGGCCACATCCTGGTCACCTGATTCGCCGAACAGTTCCATTTTCCGTGCTGACAAGAGCGTTCCCTCTCCAGTGCAGAGGCAAACGCTAATTCAGTTGATCGTGACCATTTTGTCGTTCACATAAATTGAATGTACTAGCCATGGGAACTAACAGTACTAATTTGTCCTCATAAGCAATTATTTTCATATGGATGTAATTTTTCTTTGCACTCTCTTCTGTGACGCGGTAGTCTATCTGTACAGCCCTCCGTGAAATATAATACGACAACTGGAAACGGCTAGTACACTCATCTCTTAAATTCCCTGCCGCCTGTTCGAGATGTTACTTACCCGTAAGCAATAGAAAAAAAATGTCGTGTGATTAGGGCCTCCCGTCGGGTAGACCGTTCGCCGGGTGCAAGTCTTTCGATTTGGCCGCCACTTCGGCGACTTGGGCGTCGATGGGGATGAAATAATGATGATTACGACAACACAACACCCAGTCCCTGAGCGGAGAAAATCTCCGACCCATTCGAGAATCGAACCCGGGCATTTGGGATTGACATTCTGTCGCTCTGACCACGCAGCTACCGGGGGCGGACACCAGTAAGCAATGTGGAATATCATACAGGATGAATGTTTTGCATATAAAGTACAGTGGTTCAGTCAAATGTCGATTTACGTGAAGAACAGTTGGAGTCACTTGTCATACTTCTCATTCTACACTCCCTCTGAGTGCATGCGCTAGTGTGTTTGCATTTGTGTGCGTGTGCTACTGCCTGGGGGCGGAGGAGAAAGGGAGAGGGAGGGAGAGAGAGAGAGAGAGCGCAGGACATCAGAAACGAAGAAAGCCGACTAAAGGCGCCAGCGGGCGCTTCAGCACGGCGTCGGATGAGTCACTCTGCGCCGGTAGACGGCAGTTTTTCCGGGAGAGGCTCGTTACGGTGGCCGGCGGACGAGATCGGAAAATCGCGAGCGGCCTGCATGTAGCCGCAGGGTAATTGTTTCTGGCTTCCAAGGGGGGAGGCCGTTCTGTGGCTGCAGGACCTGCACGCCGCTGGCTCTAGCTGACTCACTCCAGCCGGAGCCGAGCTGGTTACCAATCCAGGCAAATAAGACAGCTGGTGCCGCTATTGAGGCCCGTGCCTTACGCTTTAGCAAATTGCTCGCAATTACCTGTCCTTTTCTTTTTTCCCTGCCGCAGCTCTGGCACAGAATACGCTTGTGAACTCTGATGTGCTCAAATTGCTGCTCGCCGTATTGCCACGAGTATATTTCGTGCTTCACTTATTAGCGGCGGCCACATAACGGACTTGAAAAGATTAAAAGTGTTGTTCGCCCCCCCCCTATATGGTAGGACACATCCATGTCCCTAGTACTGGGAGTCTGAAGTGTCATCTCTTCCGTGTCGACAACCTCTAGTCGCGATTACTAAGATCTCCTGGCAAGGAACCGCTTGGAGAGCAATGGCCACGTGCAGCAATTATACTTGCCTGATATCTTTTCCAGCGATTATCCTTACGAGTTGGTCGTTTGAAAGTTCACTCAAACTTAGCATGCGAAGCTTTCTTTTTGCTTTACATTATTTAGAAATTTGGTCCTTACCTGAACACTACTATATATACGGATAAGTATTTTACCAGAAGTCGATATTTACGCCTACTTTCTATAGTTGAAGGGTGAAGGAAAACGTTCAGTGCTTATTATATTTTGTCATCAAAGAAATAAAGAAGAATATCAGGGTTTAAATCCAGTCGACCTAAAGGTCATTAAAGACGGCGTACAACTTCGGATAGGGAAAGAAAGGAAAGTAAATCGGCCATGTCCTTCTCACAGGAAGCATTCCGACATTTACCGTAAGTGATTTAGGGAAATTAGGAACACCTAAATCTGGATGGCTGTATGAGGATATGAACGAACGACGTCCCGAATCCTAGTCCAGTGTCTTCACAATTTCACCACCTCCCACAGTAAAACGTCAGCCAAGCGTTAATATAGCTGTGAAACTCTCTTAACCCGAAACGTAAGGTAAAGATTAAGTTCTGCTTTCTGCTCCTAGATTGGTCAATCGGACCCGACCGATCGCCTTGTCATTCTCTGCCAGTGGCGTCATCGGATGCGGTACGGAGGGGCGTATCGTCAGCCAAGCTCTCTCTGGTCGTCGTGGCCTATCCGGAAAATGCATGTTCAATTTCTTTAGACTAAAAATAAAACGAATTTCATTATGAGCGACGATAAACCGAAGTGCTTGACTCTTACACAAAGGCAACGCTATCAATAATACACTGCCTGACGGTAACTTACGTATAGGTGAAGGTATAAGGATTAAAAAATACAAAGTACGTACATTTTCCAGCGGAATTGGACGCTGTAACAGTATGTGTATCAACTTGCTGTTTCAGTAAACACACCTAACGGCTCAGATGTATCGTTCTTAATGCTGTTTAAATTGCTGGAGTAGTCCTTCGATGGGTTTACTATGACGAACAGAAGTTTTTTGGAGCCTGGTCGCAGTCATCTTAGCCAGATATAACGAGGAGCGGCTATAGCCAGTGAATCCCAAATAGTGACTAATGAAGATACTCGGACACCAAGTTGCAGCAATTCTTTCTATTATTGGTACAGACACTGAAAAGTGATCCGAGAAACCTGAGACATTGAGAATAGTGGGTCTGGAGGAATCACAGAATCCGAAATATCATTGCCCGCAATTTATAACAAAATTATTATTTTAGTTGGTGGTGGAAATTACATATACATTTATCCCTATTGTCGGCGTTACTAGGTTCTTCATCCGCCGGATGATTTTTATACAACCCAAAACCACCTGATGTTACGTATCAACAACGCAGTATCTTCATAGAGGGTGGGTCCAGGAGGAGGAGATTAGTGTTTAACGTCCCGTCGACAATGAGGTCATTAGAGACGGAGCGCAAGCTCGGGTGAGGGAAGGATGGGGAAGGAAATCGGCCGTGCCCTTTCAAAGGAACCATCCCGGCATTTGCCTGAAGCGATTTAGGGAAATCACGGAAAACCTAAATCAGGATGGCCGGAGACGGGATTGAACCGTCGTCCTCCCGAATGCGAGTCCAGTGTGCTAACCACTGCGCCACCTCGCTCGGTGGTGGGTCCAGATTAGCAGCTGAAGAGGAGTACTACAAACCTCTCAGGTACATGTGAGTAGTATTTACAAACTTTAACCAGCAAAGATCAGGAAACTGTGCCGAGACAAACTTGTAGTACTTAACATATGTAAGAATACGTTTCGTGAGGGGACATCAGTAGCTTCATGACTGAAGCCGAGATCTGTTACTGGTTGTGCATCTGATAATAAATATAGTATGGCGTCGTACTGAATCATTTGTGCGTTAGCTAACTAACTTTGATTAGAATTAAGCTCAATGTTTCAAATTCAGTTAGCTTATCTCGTCAATCAAAGCTCCTGCAATGTTGTTTCTTAGTTCATTCAACAAGATCTCTCTGATAGAGGAGAAGTTGATCGACTCCGTTTTGGATACACATTGCACCTGGAGTAGTTTCCGAGGTGCCGTTTGGCTCCGCCAGTATGACCGCTGCGATAACCTAGGCGCGCGCCGTCAGCATTCACGGAAGCAGCCCAGAGGCATGGGTGGCGCCTGCCGCTTGCCCATTGTCTGCTGTTTCGCGGGTCTTCGTCGGGCGTCGCCTGCCGTACAGGGTGGGCCATCATTAATACCCTTCACGCCCGTGACGACTCTTATTAATAGCAGAGCCGGACAATACTCGCAACAGCGCGTGCGACTCGCCTTGTAAAAGCTGCTTGTTAGGGACGAGACAGCAAGAGTAGTTCTTCACATGGCCCGAGCAGAAAAGTTTAGTGCAATGACATACTTACCATGCCTCCAGTCCAATGACAAGAAATATTACGTTAAAATACAGGAGTGGTCAACTGCTTTCAACACCATGCCGTCCGGTGACACCACAGTGGTGTCGTGCGCCGGTCAACGGCCGGCGACACCACACTGCATAGTATCGCGCAGAGGCCGGCGACAGCACGTTAGTATGTTTTGCATTCTGTTGGTGTTTTGTTTAGGCATCAATATGTTACACACGTCAACAAGTGTTTTGTTTTTATAAGTACTTGTGCCCTTTCATCATGGCGGACGAAAGAGACAACAGTATTATTTACGATGAACGCGCGGACTTTTTGTCTGACGTTTCGGACGACTTGGCCGATTGGAAGGAAGACATTGGATATAAAAAAAATGAAAGTGAAGCAGAATCGTAGTAAGAAAGAGAATACGTCCAAGAAGAATTCGCCGGACGCTACGGTTGCCAACTAATTCGGCTGAGTAAGACGAAGAAGACAGTACACAGTGGTCAGACTTTGGTTTACCGAGGACCAATGACAAATTTGAAGGATCCCGGGTCCAAACATATTTCCCATTACAGAGAGTCGAGGATATCGTACAATTATATATTGGGAACGATCTATTTGAATATATTAGCAACGAAACCAACAAGTACTACAGTCAAAATTGCGATAGAAGGAATTGGATTTAAAAATGCCAAATTTGTCGACCTCACGGGACCAGAACTTAGAAAATGGTTTGGGCTTGCTATCCTTATGGGAATAATAATAAAAATAAGGAACAATGATTATTGGTCAACGAATCCGTTGATAGACACACCGATATTTTGGAAATCGATGTCGCGCAACCGATTCAGACAAATATTATCATTTTCAAATTTTCCCGACAGAAACAGTAAACCGGATAATGCCGACCGGCTTGTCAAAGTGCAATTCGTAACTGATTATTTTACCAAAAGTTTAAAGAAACGTTTAATCCAAGTCAAAACATCTCAATCGATGAAGGAAACCATCAGTGCTGACTATTCAGTTACCTCTTTCACAAACCATCACCCAAGCAGTGCGAATGGATCGAGCAGTGGCGTTCAGTCTAGCGAGGCCGGGGTGCCGAGTACAGACAGCTACCACTTGCACAGTACAGTTTGCGGTACCAAAACTAAACGCCTTACTGCTGCCGCATGACTCACGTAAGTTAACGAGGAGACATTAAGATATTCTTTTAGACTGCATCAGTTATCAATGTTACGGAATGAGGACTTACTTCTATTATGGTATTTTATTTGTTGACTCTTCGTCGAAAGGAAAATAAATTAAGCTTAATGGATGGAAGTGCTGCAAAATATGGCCGCAGCAGAGAAACGTACTTCCATTCATAAAATAAATTACGAATTTAAGAAACTTGTATGAAGGAATAACACTAGTGTCCAAAAGTTGCGTGTACCGTTAAATTTTGAAGTTTACAATCCGTCGAAAATTACGAAATACGGCATACTCATTCGGATGCTGTGTGATTCGAGTACGGGATACATTTCCTCGTTCAAGATGTATTCCGGCGCTGGACAGCCTTTAGCAAAAACAGTTACTTGAAAAGAAAATTCGAGTTCGTGGAACGATACAGGAAAATACAGGATTTCCGGAAAACTAAAGCGCGCAAAAATCAATGTGTTTGAAACTTGTCATCAACGGAAAGGTGACAAGCGGCCGACGACAAGCCAAGTAATCCGACTTAGCGCTGCCGGCGTCAAGCGAATAAATTTGTACGAGACGTGCGGACGGCAAAGTGTTAATTGATTTTAATCGAAGATAGTTGACCAGATCTCCTTGATCATTATCATCATCTTTTGCTTCATCATCATCATCCTGACGGACGAAAGGCCTCTTGAATGGTTTCAAACAGTAATGCATGGATATCCTTTAAATTAGTTATTTCCTCCAATGTATTTTTCATGCTGCATATGTCAATAAGCAGCTGTATTAATACAATCAATAAAATTTGTACATCTATTACAATATGTTTTTCTTTTTTAGAAATGAACACAGCAGGACTGAAGTAGGAGTAATACGAGCAAATAAAATTTGACACCTACTTGAGGATTTTTCTGTGTTGAGAAAGAAACGAAAGAAATAGTGAGAGAGTTTGATTTTATTATTTTGATAGTTATACCTTGTGTTGATATAAAAATTACTGAGCATGTCAGGGACAGATTTTTAAAGTGTTTTTCCGACAGAGTACTTCACCATCTATGGTCTGTCAGAAGAAACGAGCAGTTTCAGAATAACGTGATTTATTATTATTATTATTATTATTACCGTTATTCTTGTTGTTTTACATTTTTATAGCACTCCATTAGGAATTAGAGTACTTTTCGCCATTATTTAAACTGCCTGAAATGATACGTGGACATGTTCGTGTAGACATCTACACAATAGTGTTTGCAATATGCTGCATGTTTCACACTTTCGGAGTGGAACCATGTTTAATTCTAATCACAGAAAGTTCATCGGTAATGCGATAAGGCCTCTGTGGAATTTTCTAGCCTAACCCAGCTGATTCTTACTACGAAGGCGACGTTTACAACAGGAAAACAGCGCTTGTCAATTACTGTTCCAACATTTAATACAATGACTTCACGGAGTTTTCATTGTTCCGACGTTCGCACGTATGTTCTGCATTCGTTTTGAAATTTCTCCTTTTCAACTAACTGCAGTCCTTGTCATTCATAGGAACTATCGCCAGATTGAACTGTTGCATTGCCCTCCTCATCAGTTATTTGTCCCAAAGCAATCATCATAGCTGACGAATTCCTTCAGTGTTGTTACTTGGAACAAGAGCTACGTTTTACTAAACACATTATAATCAAAATTATTGGGACACTGTTCTGATAAAATCTGTAGTAAGGGATAATACAAAAAGGTATATCACACGATTAGCTCTTCCTCTACTTGTTGTTAATAGTTCAGCAATATGTCTGTATGGCTAGTTACCGGAGCGTATGTAATGTGTTAATTGCAAGGTGAAGAGTCGAACATTGTTAGATGTAGAAATTCTGTAGATTTTTACTACAGTCACGAAAATGCACCCCCCTTCCTCCCTCCAGAGAAAAGCAGGATAAAGGCGCTCAATACAGCGATAACTGGAGTTTTACCAGTGGCCTAGTCAGACAGTCACACTTCAGTATTAATGACAGCCATTTACAGATAAAATAGTGACGTATCCTATCAATTTAGTTTTAAAAGTACATTTTTTCGCCAAATACAGTATTTTAGTATTTTCCACTACATAATGGTCAGGAAAAACGAAATTGAGTTGTCCACAAACGTTGTTTAACCTGCCTTAATCTTATATAACAAAACTTTCTAGTTGTGCCCTGATCATGTCTCTTATTCATATTTCGTCACATTCGTCTAGAAAAAGTGCTACACACTATGCTTGTAAACTTCCTTCCTCGTGTTTATCAGCATGGTATAGTACACTTTATTACTTAATTTTGCAGTTTTCTTAGTAGTAATTGATTTTCTGGTTGTTATTCAACGAAAATCCAAGAAAACTATTTTATCTATAATTCTTATTCGTTGATGTGTTGTTAGATGGATTAAATAATGAACAGACAAAAGATTATAAATTTTCGGGTTGTGATCCAATGTATTCACAGGGTGTTTTGTTTCAGTAAGGGCATGTTTCCTGATATCTTAAAGTCGTATGACATGAGCAGCTGGTAGACCGCAAATGGCAGGTTGAACCGCCTAATTTGAAAGTTTTTCCTATAGTCCGTGTTCACAGGCACCTTTCTTTCGCGAAGTATGAGCTGTGTGCTTAGATGTATCTGACTGTAATTGCTGTGTGTTTAGTGAAATGTCATGTTCGAATTGGAGACATTGAGAGAAGGGAGAGGGTGAAATCCGGTGCCGCCACATGGTCTAATTCTCAATAACAGCACCAAGAGGGGTGTCGAGAGTAAAGTCCCCATCCGAGGGTCGTATCGCTATCAGCAGTGTCGCATGCCCTCACTTCAGCAAACTCTGCGGAGAGGTTTGGAATTGAATCCAGGACACTGGTGCAAAGACAACTGATCACGGACATTATACCACCACCCCTCCCGTCCCCGCTGCCGGAAAGGCAAAGGGCAAATTGCCAATAGTCAGCGGCGTACCAGAACGGTTACCCATCCAAGTACTAGCCACCCCCGACGGTGCTTAACTTCGGTGATCTGACGGGAATCGGTGAATCCACCTCGGCGCGACCATTTACAGAGTGATTTCGTAATAGTCATCCGTCGAATCATTTATTCAAGACAGATTCGGATATATTAGAAAGAAACACTCTGACATTGTACGTTACATTTTTAAATGTGTGTTATACTGTTATTAAAAACTGTATAAACAGATAGTTGAAAAAATTCCAAATGGTTGCATGGATAGGTAGAAACATTTATGCGTTCGTTCACTGTCGTTCAGTGAACAGTGCGTAAGTCTAAAAAGAATCTGTTCGAAATGTTCAAAATGGTTCAAATGGCTCTGAGCACTATGGGACTCAACTGCTGAGGTCATTAGTCCCCTAGAACTTAGAACTAGTTAAACCTAACTAACCTAAGGACACAACAAACATCCATGCCCGAAGCAGGATTCGAACCTGCGACCGTAGCGGTCTTGCGGTTCCAGACTGCAGCGCCTTTAACCGCACGGCCACTTCGGCCGGCTGTTCGAAATGTCTTACACCATAAATAAGGTACAACGGAGCATCAGTGCGTCACAGACAGCAAATGTGGTGTAACATACCTGCAGCTGTAAATGTATATATGTTTAGTGGTTGCGCGATCCCAGTAACCAGAGCTGAGACAACGTCGATAGAGTTGTAAACACTAAAACGCTCTGATGAAGCCAAGAAGAAAATATTCCACAGCGTCACAGTTACTGGACGCACTAGATAATGCATATTCCACAAAACTGTTCGTTTGTGTTCCTTAATATAACTGAAAACCGCATTCATCCCTTGTACACTAAAGAGGTAAACGTCGTACGCAAAGCTCATCCAGTATCAAAGATGAAACAGATTTAGAGTTAACGCGTTTTTACTTTAGTATGTTTCTTTCAGAGGCGGAAAGCAGATAGTGATCAGGCGCCATTGACGAAAGTTTTTTCTATTAGAACTTTTAACAAACATTCTTCAACAACCGCGCGGGATTAGCCGAGCGGTCTTAGGCGTTGCAGTCATGTACTGTGCGGCTGGTCCCGACGAAGGTTCGAGTCCTCCCTCGGGCATAGGTGTGTGTGTGTGTGTGTTTGACCTTAGGATAATTTAGGTTAAGTAGTGCGTAAGCTTAGGGACTGATGACCTTAGCAGTTAAGTCCCATACGATTAAAAAAAAAATTTCTTCAACAGCCTCTATAAGTACTCGTGTGTTTACATTTTCTGCCACCCTGCTCATGGATACGAAACTGTACATTGTGAATTAGCTTTTCTTTGTATCAGGATGTATGTAATAGCTATGAGAATTCGTTTTTATTTTGTGTAATGAGCAGCATTGTTTTTGACTAATTAACTACTTTTATTCCCGAAAACAAAACCAACGTTTTCCTTTCGTCAAGGAACATTTCAACAGGAAGGGCGTGACTTGAAACAAGTATCGGGGTACGCTCGTCGCGGTCGCATTTTATTCGAGAGGAGCCTAAGCCTCCACGGAAGCTGGTGTTGTCAGTAATTTATGTGCAGGCTCATTACTTTCCCCGTTATTTATTCAACGGGAAACGCACCTGTGCGCTTCGTGGTGCAGGATACGCCGTCACGAAGCGGGTAAAATTACCCTTCACTCCGTCAGTCTTTCTCCACGAGAATTGATTAGGTCCACCTGTTACAGCGCTCCTCGTAATCCGTGTCCCGAAAGCATGGTAGAGCAACGTAACGTAGAGGTCCCCACGAATCGTCTGTCCCTCATTTGACTGCGAAACTAGTCATCCCATTATTATTACACTTTGTTTCTCGGCTGATTGTTGTTGAAATATTTAACTTTCCTACATCATATGGCTTCTTTGTCTCATGGCGTCATCAAAATAGCGAATATAATCCACTCATTGAAATCCTGTATGAATAAAATACGCGCCATGACAATAATAAGAGTTATTCTCGTGAAATCACAACCGAACTATGTTCGTTCATACTTTTCAAAAACTTATTAAATTTCATTTGTGAATGATGTTACGCAAGCAACCAATCTGTTCAGTTGTAGAAGCCGGCCGCTGTGTCCAAGCGGTTCTAGACGCTTCAGTCTGGAACCGCGCGACCGCTACGGTCGCAGATTCGAATCCTGCCTCGGGCATGGATGTGTGTGATGTCCTTAGGTTAGTTAGATTTAAATAGTTCTAAGTTCTAGAGGACTGATGACCTCAGATGTTAAGTCCCATAGTGCTCAGAGCCATTTTGAACCACGTTCGAAGTCCGTGAGTTACGCGGAGGGCCCTATTCTGCTCTCTCACGATGTCTAATATTAGATTACTGAGGTCGCTGATATGGAGTATCTGGCAGTAGGTGGCAGCACAATCCACGTAATATGAAAAACGTATGTTTTTGGGAGTTTCCGGATACTTTTGATCACATAGTGTATTTCAACCACTAACCAATAGTACAAATTAGATGCGTCAATAAGAGATTCCTATCATGTGAGACACGTACTATCATTAATGCCGTGTATAACACACCAGGCGCGTTTACGGTGGAGAACTCGATTTTGTCGAAGCGTTTGTGGTTCCCATTCGAAAGCCACTTCCTTACGGCTGCTAGTAGCTAGTTGTCCAGCATTAACTGTCGTTATAGGTTCCTTACCTACACCTCGCTGTTTCAAGTGGACTTTACACCACAGGACAGACACAAATTGGAATAAAGCGAACAGCGAAAAAAAATAAATAAAATAAAATCGGTAAGTGGAAGGTTTGAAGACAGGTGGCCCGCTTGAAAGTCCAACACCGTAACCCCTTAACCATGAAGGCATATACTCTTCCCAGCTGCTCTATATTGTTATTGTTGGACCGTTGACTGTTTCTATTTTGCATTTATTTTTCACACTCCAGTACATCTTCTTCCTGTTTCCATGCTTGATCTGTGTACAGTTTTTGACTGGCTGTCCACTGGACTCTATTACTGCTAAATCTGAGAGGGGTACGATGGGAAGTTTTCCTTGTAAGATGTTCATTGAACACAAAGTTCGGTCAACATCGTTTGTTTCAACAGTATAGCGTTTCATTTCAAAAACAAAAGTAAGTTAGTTACATCCATTATGGATTAGGTCTTTAAGAGCTGGGGCTGTCTGTTAAATAGAAAAAAAGACGTTATTCTGCGGCAGTCACAAAATTTTTTTACGTCTACTACAGTTAGCTATGGTTAACCATCGAAACACGTAGTGAGTATAATAAAATTATGTCGCGTTTTTTAAAAGTAAATTGTATTTCCGAGACACTGGCAGTGAATCGTAAGTCACGTGAACAACGGAGAGCACGTCCAGCTGCGTCGGCAGAGCAGACGGAGGCTTGTCGTGCTGGAGACAGGGCCGCCCCCGCAGCCGCGGCTGTGCCCGGCTGGCGTCTGCAGTCGCCGCGGATGCGCGGCCACGCCCTCGACCGGCCATTGTCTGCGTAGGCGGCGCTTTATCGCCCCTTCAACGTAGTGTCGTCGCTCCGGCTGCAGCATTAGCCAACCTGAAACACGGCATTATCGCTAGGCGGCGTTCTGGACGCGATTCGTATCTTACTCTGTGTCTAAAGGCCAAGTACTTAAATATCGTCCTCCAAGTATGTTGCGTTAGCGGTGTATTATTGTTACACGTGTCGTTATTGAGAGTATTCTAAGGCTGATTTTTTTTCCTGGTTCCACTAACCTCTTTTCTTGTCATACGCACTGAACACCAGGTGCGGTCCATAGATTTTAATGCACCGAATCACCTAGTGTATTATGCGCGAGAAGCCTTTCCCTTTTTCAGTCCAGCCGCGCGGAGTGGCCGCGCGGTTAGGGGCGCCACGTCACGAATCGGGCGGCCACCCCCGCCGGAGGTTCGAGTCCTCCCTGGGGTATGGGTGGATGTGTTGTCTTTAGCGTAAGTTAGCTGAAGTAGTGTAAAGTCTAGGGACTGATGACCTCAGCAGTTTGGTCCCATAGGAATTCACACAAATTTGAACATTTTTTTCAGTCCAGGTGTTGTTCTAGATCATTCTCCTTCCATCCAGCATGGCCTGTTTCTCTTTCCTTCATCTTCGGAGACTGAGATTTAGTATTGGCCGTTATCTTGTTTCGAAATACGATCCCCTGAAGGCAATGAAATCTATTATATTTTCCCATACTGTTATATTTTCCGTATAGTAGGGTATATTACCCTGATAGGATTTTTCACGTGTCATACTTCTGCATTTACTAACGAGCACATTCTCTAAGAATGAATAAATTTTGAATCGTCAAATATTGCACTAGAACCTAATGTTCATCATTTATCCCTCCTCAGCCGTTTTCCTTGATCAGATGCTAAAAACATATTTTTGTTTTCTTGTGTTTTTGCCTACACTCTACGTTTTATGTCTTAAGCATTCTGCATCGATGTTGATTGACTACACAGTTCCAACTGATATGATGTAAGCTTTCTTCAATACGTCTTGTGGTTCCATTTCAGTTAGTCTTCAGAGCAGCCAATCAATTAATTCGCTTTTCTTTTTCTTTTTTTTTTTAAGAAGCGGTTAAAACGGACACAGTTTCATAGAATATACGACTTATTTAAATTTAACTAGTTCCGAGTCTAAATCTTCAGACGACATCCTATACTAGCGAACGTCGAAATGGCAGGTATTGAGATAACCAACCGCGGAACTGAAAAGCAAGTACAATCGCTTATTAGTGAAAAGGCTTCAGGATCAGATGAGATAGCTATAAGATTCTATAAAGGTTATGCGAAAGAAATTGCTCCCCTTTTAGCAGTAATATGTAGTAGATCGCTCGAGCAACGAAAGGTACCTAACGACTTGGAAAGAGCGCAGGTCATTCCTATTTTTAAGAAAAGCCGTAAGACAGATCCACACAATTATACAGGGTGTTACAAAAAGGTACGGCCAAACTTTCAGGAAACGTTCCTCACACACGAAGAAAGAAAATATGTTGTGTGGACATGTGTCCGGAAACGCTTACTTTCCATGTTAGAGCTCATTTTAGTACTTCTCTTCAAATCACATTAATCATGGAATGGAAACACACAGCAACAGAACGTACCAGCGTGACTTCAAACACTTTGTTACTGGAAATGTTCAAAATGTTCTCCGTTAGCGAGGATACATGCATCCACCCTCCGTCGCATGTAATCCCTGATGCGCTGATGCAGCCCTGGAGAATGGCGTACTGTATCACAGCCGACCACAATACGAGCACGAAGAATCTCTACATTTGGTACCGGGGTTGCGTAGACAAGAGTTTTCAAATGCCCCCATAAATGAAAGTCAAGAGGGTTGAGGTCAGGAGAGCGTGGAGGCCATGGAATTGGTCCGCCTCTACCAATCCATCGGTCACCGAATCTGTTACTGAGAAGCGTACGAACACTTCGACTGAAATGTACAGGAGCTCCATCGTGCATGAACCACATGTTGTGTCGTACTTGTAAAGGCACATGTTCTAGCAGCACAGGTAGAGTATCCAGTATGAAATCATAACATGCTCCATTGAGCGTAGGTGGAAGAACATGGGGCCCAATCAAGACATCACCAACAATGCCTGCCCAAACGTTCACAGAAAATCTGTGTTGATAACGTGATTCCTCAATTGCGTGCGAATTATAGTCAGCCCACACATGTTGACTGTGAAAATTTACATTTTGATCACGTTGGAATGAAGCCTCATCCGTAAAGAGAACATTTGCACTGATATGAGGATTGACACATTGTTGGATGAACCATTCGCAGAAGTGTACCCGTGGAGGCCAATCAGCTGCTGATAGTGCTTGCACACGCTGTACATGGTACGGAAACAACTGGTTCTCCCGTAGCACTCTCCATACCTTGTACAGCAGCAACTTCTCTGACGCTGACATTAGGGTTATCGTCAACTGCACGAAGAATTGCCTCGTCCATTGCAGGTGCCCTCGTCGTTCTAGGTCTTCCCCAGTCGCGAGTCATAGGCTGGAATGTTCCGTGCTCCCTAAGACGCCGATCAATTGCTTCGAATGTCTTCCTGTCGGGACACCTTCGTTTTGGAAATCTGTCTCGACACAAACGTACCGCGCCACGGCTATTGCCCCGTGCTAATCCATACATCAAATGGGCATCTGCCAACTCCGCATTTGTAAATGTTGCACTGACTGCAAAACCACGTTCGTGATGAACACTAACCTGTTGATGCTACGTACTGATTTGCTTGATGCTAGTACTGTAGAGCAATGAGTCGCATGTCAACACAAGCACCGAAGTCAACATTACCTTCCCTCAATTGGGCCAAGTGGCGGTGAATCGAGGGAGTACAGTACATACTGACGAAACTAAAATGAGCTCTAACATAGAAATTAAGCGTTTCCGGACACATGTCCACATAACATCTTTTCTTTATTTGTGTGTGGGGAATGTTTCCTGAAAGTTTGGCCGTACCTTTCTGTAACACTCTGTAGACCTACATCGTTGAGGTCGATATGTTGTAGAATTGTGGAATATGTTTTATGCTCAAGAATAATGACGTTTTTGGAAAATGAACATTCCTCTGTAAAAATCAACATGGATTCCGCAAACAGAGATCCTACGAAGCTCAGCTTGCTCTGTTCCTCCATGAGATCCACAGCGCAGTGGACAACGGCGCTCAGGCTGATGCTGTTTTTCTTGATTTCAGTAAGGCATTTTACACCGTCCCGCAATGCGTTTAAGGGAAAAAATACGAGCTTACGGAGTATCGCAGCAGACCTGCGATTGGAGTCAAGACTTTCTTGCAGGTAGAACGGAACACGTCGCTCTTAACGGAACTAAATCAACAGATGTATAGGTAATATCCGGAATACCAAAGGGGAGTGTGATTAACCTAACCTAACCTAACCTAACCAGGACCGTTACTGTTTACAATAAATATAAATGATCCAGTAGAAAGCGTCGGATGCTCTTTAAGGCTATTCGCAGATGATGCAGTTGTTAATACCAAAGTAGCAACGCCAGAAGATAGTAAGAATTTGCAGAACGACCTGCAGAAAATTGATGAATGGTGCAGACTCTGGTAGTTAACCCGAAACGTAAATTAATGTAACATATTGAGCTTACATAGGAAAAGAAATCCACTACGGTACAGCTACACTATTGATGACAAACAGCTGGGAACAGCGTCTGCCGTAAAATATCAAGGCGTAACTATACAGAGTGACCGTAAGTGAAATGACCATACAAAACAAATAGTGGGAGAAGCAGACACCAGAATCAGATTTATTGGAAGAATGGTAAGGAAATGTAACTGATCCACGAAAGAAGTGGCTTATAAGGCGCTTTTTCGCCCGATTCTTGAGTATTAATCATCTATCTGGGATACACATCAGGTAGGACTGAAAGAGGAGGTAGAGAAGATCCAACGAACAGCGACGCGTTTCGTCACGGGATCGTTTAGCTAGCAAGAGAGCGTTACGGAGATGCTAAACAAACTCCACTGGCAGGCTTTCTTTACAAGAGACGCTTTGTGCATCACGGAGAGATTTACTATTGAAATTTCCGACAGCACTTTTCAGCAGGAGTCAGACAACATATTACCTCCCCACACGTGTATCCCGCGTATTGATCAAGAGGAGAAAATTCGAGAAATTAGAGCCAATACTTACGTGCTTACCGACAATCATTCTTCCCACGCACTATTCACGAGTGGATCGGGGTTGGAGGGATCAGATAGTGGTACCGAAACTACCCTCCGCCACACACCATCAGGTGGCTTGTGGAGTATGATGTAGATGAAACTAATTATTTTTACGACTTTTTGACTTCCGTACTGTTTACCAATTTTTTAAATTATTATTTGCGGCAAATTTCGGTGACTGCCATCGTCAGATCTATAGTTAAGATTATAGGAAAGTAAAAATGAGGGGTGTCAATTACACATTACCAGACGGCAAACAATAAAAGTTAAAAATTTTGCTCGCCTAAACTTCAGAAAATGAAAACAACCTTCACTGTCAGCTGCACTAAAACCTGTACCCAAGCGTACTGCTGTCAACGCGGCTCGTACATTTATAGAAATATAAATGCTTCGTGAGCGGTGAGTCTAGTGGCAAACAGTTGCTTTAATTTTACGATAAATCGTTTTATAATGGTTAAACAAATTCAGGCAACGTATTCCCACCACAGTTACCGCTCTTGTATTTCTATAAACGTATGTGACGACTTGGCAGTTGATGCCACACTTAGACATAGGTTGTATTTATAAAATAATACTTTCTCAGCTTCAGTCAAGTTTATTTTCCTATATTTATTGTCACGACGTACCTCGACAGGATGCTTCCTCCATCAAGTGCTTAGCTATTACTTATGCATAATTATGCGTCAATTTTTAATTACACTTCCATGTGAAGTGACGAAAACATTTTTTGCTGGGCATGGCAACGAAGTTATGTTCCGAATGTTATTGCCGCTGACCAGAAAGATTATTTACTAATCTTTTGACGCTGAGAAAGTGTCTGCAAATTTCATAATGCAGTCACAGACCGCAACGAATTGCATTCAACATGGATGGACACATAGGTTTTATTACACGTGACAATGAACGTTGTTTAACACGTTCTAAGTTCTTGGTGAGTGGAAGTTTTTAACTGTTTATCTTTCGCCGTCTGATAACGTTTGGTTGATACTTCTCACCCTAAGGTCCTTTAATCTTAATTACGAGGCTGACGTCCGCAGCAGCCGAAATGTCGTTCTGAATACATACTACAAGCAGTGTACACGGCTTTATTCAAAAGAAGCCACAGTGATAGCAAAATTATTAGGTAATTTATTTGCTTCATTAATATTATAAATATAAACCTCAATTTTTTCTTTTTCGGAGATTCCGAGGGGGTTGCAAGAAATTGTTTTCAAGTTAAGTGTAGATTGTTCTTTATATAATAATTTTTGATGCCGTGGCTGCGCCAAAAATGGCTCTAAGCACTATGTGACGTAACATCTGATGTCATCATTCCCCTAGACTGAGAACTACTTAAACCTAACTAACCTAAGGACATCACACACATCCATGGTGGAGGCAGCATTCGAACCTGCGGCCGTAGCAGCTGCGCAGTTCCGGACTGAAGCGCCTAGAACCGCTCGGCCGTGGCCGCATCCAGAGTTCTGAACGCAGTCAGAAAACTGGGCTCAAATCAGTAGTATAAGGCTTGTACCACTTGAGTTTGTTTCACAAGTCCACTGACTACCGCTGTCTAAAAAGGTTTAGGATTGTAGGACGTTGACTGGGATCCTCTGTGTGTGTTTCCTTTACAGACTGTGGCTTACTTGCGATCTCGTCTTTGTCGCGCTACCCATGTGGACGACTGTCACGAAAAGGAAAAAAAAAAAGCATTACGGACAAGTGAAAATGTTTTATAGTAGAATAAAATGTGGATATAATTTATGTTTCCTTACGAGTGCCTCCAAAGGAGTAGTGCCCCCGTCTCTAATTGTATTTCACCTTAATTCGAAGCTTTTGGTAAATACGTAAACCTCGATCTCCGCTTTCTAACTGAATGAGACCATTGTGGCTTCGGTACACTCGGCAGTCAGAGCCGCAGTTGCTTCGAAGTCAGAATTGGAGCTAGACACCGTTATGAGTTCGGTCACCAGCTCGAAGCCGGCGGAAGTGCCTGGCCGGCCGGCGCTGCTCAGGACTTGGCCGCAGTATTTCGCTCGGCGCGCATGCTGAAGACGCCGCCTTTGATGTGTGTGTCCACTGCCGCCGCAGCAGCGCCATCAAAGGCGCGCTGCCTCCGCCTGTGTGACCCTGCTAACGTCATTACAGCCAGCGACTTCAAATGGAGTGCTCACCATCCCAGCTCAAAGTTATGTTAACCCACGTTTGTTCACCTCCGAGCTCTGCTGTTAATTATTGAACTAGGAGAGAGCATGTATACATTTCACGCAACGCAGGGAACTAAATGAAAGTCTTCACTTGCGTTAACAACTTCTCCTTCTCTCGCCCGTTCTTTTATGCATGCGGATTTCTGTGACGGAATACTTGCTTTGAAAAGCAAGCACGAACAAGGAATTCCGGTTCCCGACTAGCTAACAGGTCTCTAGCGGACAACTTTAGTGCTTGTCATGCATACTCATTTGGCATGCTCTTTTGCTAATCGTTGAATAATTTATCTTGAAATGTCCACGAGCTTCACGTTACATAAAAAGCTTCGTGGAGAAACAGCATTAAGAACAGACAACTATGATTTTTTCCCCACCTCCCGTATTTGATTTTCAAAGCTAGCAAATGACAGTTGATCCAAGCTTTCACTCAATGTTATAAATACGTATAATAGGTATAACAATGTACTGCCCTAGCTTATAGTTCTGGGATTGCGTTGTTTCTATGAGTGAACAATCAAACACAACGCGCGTCTCGCTGGAGAGTGCAACTGTTTTCGAAGTGAGGGCAGATACTAATCCACAAACATAAAAGATAGTGATTTACCCGTGTGACACAAGACAAACGAAACTATAGTTCCACAGCGACTACAAACACTAGTTTTCTCGCCGATCAGTGATGAAGGCTTGTCAGATACGTTCCTGCATGTCGAGCTAGTTGCAGCGTTCCACTTTGCTATGCTATATGCACCACGGGGTACTCGCGGTCGACGGTGTGTACAAGTGTATAATACACCGTGTAAAATAGAACGTTTTTGTACGTCGGAGAAATTATATTTCTACACTATACTGATTTATTGGCGTAATGAGAATAACAGTAATACAGAATCGCCAGATAACTTATGTGAGGGCAGGTAATTCCTTCTCGCATAATGTAAACATGCGTTATTTGATAAACTGTTATCCTCAACAGAACAAAATTAAGGCAGGTTGTATCATCGCTGAAGGCACACTGCCACCGTGGATCGAGGTCCGATAGTCCAACTGTCGCCGCGCGTAGTGGCCGTGTGGTTTGAGGCGCCATGTCGCGGACTGCGTGGCCGCTCCCGGCGGAGGTTAAAGTCCTCCCTCGGGGATGGGTGTGTCTGTCGTTCTTAGCATAAGTTAAAGTGGTGTGTAAATCTAGGGACCGATGACCTGAGCCGTTTGGCCCCTTAGAAATTCACACACAGTCCAACTGTCGTTCCTCAGAATGGAAGTACACCGACACCAATGGCTAAAATCGAACTCCGGTCAAGAAGATCATTTATATGCATTACTATGAGCTTGGGTACAAAGTTTAAAAACTTAAAATTTTTAAATGTAAAAGTCACTCAAGAACACAGTTATAACCATCAGATTCACAAGGGTAAAATATCAGGTACGCAACATGTGGCCATGCAACATAATTTTCGATGTAGCCGCACTGCAGCAGTCGAATACCAAACGATCCTGATCACGTTATCCAGAGCCTTGTCACGAGATGTTGCGACGGGCAACTAATCTCAGGACAATTTCTACCATTAGGCAAGACTAGGATGCCGCTTAGAGCGGCAAAATTTTAGGGGCGGCAAAGGGCGGAAAAAAATAATGTTTTAAAACAAACACGGAAAACATTCAGCAAATAAGGAGAAACAATGGAAAAGAGAAAAAATTAAAACACTCAATTGTTTTCAAAAGTGTACGGAAGAGTTACTAGTAAGTCCTTACTTACTGTGACGAAAAGTAGACACACCTCCTCTACCTACCTCAGAACAAAAGCAGCTGATACTGAGTGCAGAACGGAAACAAACATGGTGTTCATTCGCCTATGTTGACCACTGGAGTGGGACTCGCGCGCTGGCTTGTGGTCATGTTGAGACTTGATACCATACCTCCCTCAGTTTCTCTTTTTGTTTTTCACTGCAGATCACTTGTCATGCTTCACGTGAATTGAGGACTACCCCTAGAAAATGAGGACGTCTGGTCACCTTAGTGTAATGATTACGAATATAGTAGCAGATTTACATTGTTGTGCCGTTGTATGTTGGTGGCGGTGAAGGGTGAGCGATATTTGGGAGACGGATGTTAGTAAAAGAGAGAGAGCGCAATTTTTCAGTTTTTGCCGAGGGCGGCACTGGCGGCGAATGATTTGACGTGGGAGTTCTTCGACACGTCGCCAGCGTGAGCTGTTACTGGATGGATGGTCTGGAGACACCGCGGAAGCGCGAGAGAGAGCAGAACTGCGTAGGCTGTACATTGGGGGCAATCTGCCGGCAGCCACGAGTACACAGGTACTGCCCAGGGCAGAGGCGTGTTACCTTGTAAGAGTGCGAGTTTTCATGTCTTGAGAGGCTTTTTGATAAGTAGCCACTTATGAACTCGTCGGTTCTTCAGCGGCATTTACTTCTGGTTTGGAGCATTTCTATGGGGAAGGCTGCTTCTATATTCCACCGCGAAGGTACTTCATTGAGATATAACTGTTGCGAGACCATTGTGGCGTTTATCATCATACAGTGGAAGTTTATGGTGAGCTACCGTATTACGTTTTAGTGGGGGACATAGTGAATGAACTTACTTTGTCGCGATTGAGTTTTGACAGTGCTCGCCGGAGTTCGGCTGCTCAGCATGTTAAGTGTTCCTTTGTTTAAAATTTCCGCAAGGGAATGCTAGTGGAAACTCGTATGTGTCTTGGGTGTTTCTAGTAACTTTAACTACGCATTATCTGGGCGACACCTCGCAAAGTTTGTTTTGGTGCATAATGCTCTGGGCTGGCAGTTTGTTTATTTGGTAAATTCATTTGCGTTCTCAATTGGTAAAAGGAAAATGGAAGCAGAAGTGGTACCTAATCTCACATTGTACGTATGTACTTTGAGATGCTGTTGAACGTATCTTAATTTTTTTGTTTACAGCTTTAAAATCTAATTGTAGTCTACCCAGGTAAAATTGGTGAGGCGGTCCCTGTCTGTCGATGACAATTATAAATACCGACCTCTGATCACGTTTTTAGGCTGATCCCTTGGCGTTCTTCGTAAATAAGCACTGGGCCGTAAATTAAAGTATCTTGCAACACTAGTGTTTCTAAAATAATTCTGGTAAGTGTTCTAATTCGTTTTTAGGCGCACTTGAAAAATTGTTTGAAATTGTTCTTTGTTGGCGCCTCTGAACTAACTTGCATTACTGGTGCTTTTAAAATAATTTCTCATAATTGGTCTGAGCTGCTTTTGTGCGCATTTAAATAATTCCTTCACACTCTTCCTTATTGGCGCCTTCGTAAAATTTTGTTTTTGGGAACTTTACCGTGCAGCAATGGCATGACTTTAATAAAAGTGCTCAGATTACCGGTGCGTGCTTGATGTAAATTTATTGCACTGAAATAAAGATGTTTAATTTTTCTGTTGAGTCTGGGCTGGGTAGTACTTCTATTTTGGAAAATGTGCCTCTGTAATGAGTGCAGGTGTTGTTCCAAGTGGAGTTGTGTCTTCTTATCAAACGATACCTCATTTACGGTTCTTGTAAATCTGCTGATCATTGCTGTCAGCTGCATGTTACTGTTTCTTCATCGACTTATTCTTACGTAATCCTTAGAGCCGCTAACTTTCAATCATCGATTGTAAACAGATGCAGAATTTCGCAAATAAATGATCTTGAAGTGTGCGTAACAGACTCTTCTCCGTATTACAAAACCATTTTTAATAGGTTTTAGTCATTCAATCAAAAGTACTCTCCTGTCAACAGGAGAACGCTGCTGGGTCGTGTTGATACAGACTGTGTTCATATAATCGTCACATCACCCCGTCGGGGACTTGTCTGCTCAGAAAGGGAGTGGATTACCCCAGGGGGGCGCAGAAAGCTATGCGCAGAAAGCAACGTGTTTTCTCAGTTGTGCGCATGACGTCAAGGTGGAAGCAGCTGTGCCAAACAGTACACAGTTCGAATTGTGTGTGATTGTTTTTCTTGTGTTGTTTTGTGTTTGAAGGAGTATTTTGATTGAGTTCTTTCTTCTGAGATACTCAGTCAACAGCGGAAACATTCGGAATTCGGGAGTGTTAACGGTTTTTGCTGTAATTGATATTTGATTCGGAACTGAAATAGTTAGCGATAGTGGACAGCGGAATCAACATTGTGTTCGCCAGCTCTATAGTTTATGGTTCGTCCTGTGAAATTTATATTGGAGAATCTAAAAGTGAGTGAGAAAATTAATTTTTACAATGCCAGGCTGTGCTGTAACGGGCTGTTTTTCCTACAACTGGAGCACAAAGGGATCTGACGTAATGTATCACAGTTTCGCGCGTAATGAAACATTACAAAAACTATGGTTGTCGAAATGTTGAGGGAAAGACAGTGTAAATGTTGGGCATGCAAGAATATGTTCTCGCCATTTCGCAGAAACAGATTACATAAGGGATTTACAGTCTGAATTGCTTAATTTGCCCCGAAAAAGAATGCTCAAGCCAGATGCAGTTCCTTCGCGCAATTTGCCGTGCAGTAGTGCGACTGTCAATGTGTCACCCGCAACAGAAGACAGAACCAAACGATATAAGAAACGAGAACTACATAAGAAATCTCTGGAAACTCTGGAAGAGCTGTCACCAAATAAGAAACATCATAATACGAGCACATGTACAGATGACAGTTCTTTTTTTTCTTTTTTGAGACACAGATAAAGTTACTTTGATGAATACTATAGCGGCTTTAGAAAGAAGGAATGCTGTTCTTACAAACAAGTGTGTGCAACTTCGAGCTCTTACGTAAATTCATTTCAATGCTATTAAATGAATAGTTTCTGATTTATTTGAGCCGAGGTTTCGAATTTCAAGTGTGTGTCAGTGTGGTTGTGATCTGACATTTTACCGATGTGTGAGGCATAAGCTGCGAAAGAATATAACTCATCAGTTTTAACTGTAATATTTTAGCAGCAGAAAAGCAGTTTAGACATCTCATTTCTGGTATAAACAAAATCTTCCGCCAAGAACTTGACGTAAACGCGCATGCCGTGTCGTCTGCTTGTGAGCGCTTGCTTCCACGTCACTAGGCCAGCCAATGGCAGAGCAGAGCGCTTACTGTCCAACCTTATTATTTAGTAACCTTGGATTACCCTATAGCTTACGAACTAAGGCACAAGTTTAAGTTTGAACAGTCAAGATCGCAATCATATTTGTTTATTTACCGGTTTCGGCTTATGTGAAAGCCATCTTGAGAATTTTTGGCCCACTATGGCTGGCACTGATGTCTCCTAGGTTGTCTCGTGATATCACGATCGTACCCTGCTTGTGGTATCACGGCACAACCGAGAGACTGCCAGCACCAGCCATAAGGGGCCAAAAACTCTCAAGTTGGCTTTTACGTAAGCCGAAAGCGGTCAATAAACAAATATTATTGCGAGCTTGACTGTTCATTCTAACTAAAAATGGCATCAGGTGGCTGTTCTCCACAGACTATGTTGTCTAAATTTATAATGTAGTCCATCAACAAAGGAGGTGTCTTACAAAACCCTTATTCGACCTATAGTTGAGTATTGCTCATCAGTGTGGGATCCGTACCAGATCGGGTTGATGGAGGAGATAGAGAAGATCCAAAGAAGAGCGGCGCGTTTCGTCGCAGGGTTATTTGGTAAGCGTGATAGGTTACGGAGATGTTTTGCAAACTCAAGTAGTAGACTCTGCAAGAGAGGCGCTCTACATCGCGGTGTAGCCTGCTGTCCAGGTTTCGAGAGGGTGCGTTTCTGGATGAGGTATCGAATATATTGCTTCCCCCTACTTGTACCTCCCGAGGGGATCACGAATGTAAAATGAGAGAGATTCGAGCTCGCACGGAGGCTTTCCGGAAGTCGTTCTTCCCGCGAACCATGCGCGACTGGAACAGGAAACGGAGGTAATGACAGTGGCTCGTTAAGTGCCCTCCGCCACACACCGTTGGGTGGCTTGCTGAGTATAAATGTAGATGCAGATGTATAAAGCGTAAGTAACTCGAGAAGAACTGTAGGTCATGGTCAGCCTCACCTGCTGAGTGAGGCCATCTGGTCTCATTACTGCTCAGCACATCTGTGGTGTTACATGTGCGCGCCTTGGACTTTGCTCGGGCTAATTCCGCATACTGTGAGCGTCTTCGCTAATGTACCAGCGTAACTGCTTTAAGCTGTGATAAGGTGGATGTGTGCAAAAGAAACTAGTTTCTCTTTTTGTAATGTTAAGTTAGAGCAGTGTTATCTGTATTCTGTAATGACTGCATTCTGGATGAAAAAGCCGAAAAAGAACAAAGTCCGTGCCATACCGTTCTCGTAGTTCCCTGCCTTAACGTACGTATAATTTGCGCCAGGCAGCTGGCCGCGATGCGTGCCTGGCGGATGCGGTATTAATGGCTTGTGGCGAGCCGCCGCTCTTTCATCTGCACGTAACTGCCGTCTGATTCTGCGAGGCCGTGTTTCGCCAGACGTGCGCGTGTATCACCCTGCGCCAGCGCGCGGGCCAGTCCGCCTCCTGCTGCGGGCAAAATGTGCGGATCCGAGTTACTGCCCGAGACCGAACCCTGCCCGCGGCCGTAAAGTATCCAGCTGCTGCTGCTATGACTTATTATTGCGTAACTATCGTATTAGCTTGTCGTAAAAGCTTCCGATGTGGTTTGCGTACCGATTTATCTTCGGCGTAATTGCTGGTATCTCACAGATGGCAAGGCAGTTCGATTACTTGCGCGCAGAGGAAGAAGTTAGTTTTGATCATGCGTTTGCTACCATGAAAGCACTTTAAGAACAAGCAGCAGCTAGACTACTACAAAACACATTTGAAGTCCACGTAGAGTTTGGAAAAGTTGGACGGGGTCTACAGCTAGAAGTCTGAGCGTATAAGAAAAAACGATATCCGCACCGCAAGTTCCTGACCCGCATTCGAAAGTGTTTTAAATGCGAGTAGTGAAGTATTGTAAACCACTTTAAGCCGTTCGGTACGCTGGAGTTCTGACAACAGACTTGCGCACTGAATTTTCGTCTCCCGTAATTCACATTCTCATTCCATAGTAGCGGCGGACCAAGACACCACACTATAATAGAACATTCCTCTCATATTATTTATTGGTACGTTCCTTAAGCTACAAATTTCTTCCTAATTACTGAAATGGGGAGGCCGTGACATTCGGATCACGGATTTACTTCAAATTTTGTACACTTAGTAGTCAATTAGGACAAGATAATTTGCAAGTAGTAAGGCGTACTACCTGGGCAATTACGAGAAATTTGGAACATAAGTCTTACGCGTCAGCAATGTACCTGTGCGTTGGGATCTTGAGCATGAGATGGCGACAGTCATGAGACTAGCGTTCAAACTCCGTTATCGGTGGATCGCTATATGGGAGTCCCGCTCAATTTTATTATTTCTTTACTTTATATTTTTCAACACTAGTCATATTATTTCGTACATATCACATTTAAAAGGTACTATGATAAAAGACACGTGTATCTGCATAAACCCTTATTGAATTTCCAATGTTATTTGGCTGTTTACTATTTTTTATTATTACAACAATTATTATGCGATGTTTATAGGCAAGTTAATAATTTTATTAAGCGCCTTGATTGGCAACAAACGAGAAGTTTTCCCCCTTGATGATGTTAAAATACATTCAACCGTAGATCTCCAGTTTTCTGCGCCGATTTTCAAGAAAATGTTGCATTAAGCATGATTTACATCCAAATTGTCGAAAGAAAGAGAGATTTCAAAATGTCGAGCTTTAGTTTTCCATAGAAACTCTGAAGGTTCCTAATGCTTGCGGGATAATACATTCATTCGAAGTGGCTACATGTCTTGTTAGGTTTTTTTTCCGTGTCTGTACGAGAAATACCGCCCAGCAACTTGTAATATCGAAAGAATATCCAAACGTTGATTGTACATTACCCTCATATTCAGACATGTTCTAACGCATTGTATTACTGAATAAGGTTATTTACACCTTTATTTATCGACATTTGACTTGGGTTTTCCGAGTCTGTCCCTTGCCTTTTAAACTTGTGTCTGGAGAGCGTAGTGTTCATGCGCAATGCAGTTTTCGGTACCTTACCTGATTGCAGGAATAGCGGATTTCGAAAGGATGACAGGCATACATTTTCAGGATAACTTAAAGGGTTTTGTCGTTTATTTGTCGATAATTATGAATATATTTGTTGTCGTACTGAAAATTAGCAAGACACTAAATAACATCGGAAATTCATTAAAGTTTATGCAAATACACGTGTTTTTCGTTATATTACCTTTCACTTTTATATGCATGAAACAGTATGACCAATGTTGAAAAAATATATATTTAACTTTAAAACATGATTGGGACTCTATCTAGCGATCCACCGATTACGGAGCTTGAACACTAACCACATGATCGCCACCATCTTGTGCTCACAAATAATCATTCAGATAAAATTCGATATGTTGCGCCGTTTCTGAATTATTCAGTATTGATGTTAATCTATCAGGTCATCTCTCGCGCAAATTCAAGCAACCTCGCGGAGTCATTGTCGCCAAACGTGTTCTTGATTTGACTTCCTCAAACCGAACAAACATAGTCTGTACCCATCCAGCTTAAATTTGTCTCTCCGAAAAAGACACATTTTTAACTGGTAATGAGGATTCCAACAAGTGGTAACTCACGGATCCACAGACGTCTGTGCATTACCGGATTTTAGTGCATGCAAGTGCTTCAGTTTGTGCGCTCAACGACCTGATTAGCTAACTTCAATGCTAAATGTTTCGAAAACGGCGCAACGTGATGAATTTTTTCTTAACAGTGATTTCTCGGTACAACCTCCCGTGCAATATCATTGCAAGTTTTTCAGACTACTTCTGGCCACCCTGTAGTTCTTTCTTCAAATACACGTTAATTCACCACTACGTTAATGTAATTCGCCATATTAACGTGCTACACTCGTCAATATAAACGTTGCATTGTATACTTGTTAAATATTTTAAGAGAATCTTTGATAGGATCACTGATATTATGTCGAACATTATTTATGCCATATGTGATACACAAGCAGGAATCAGACCAAGTGGACATTTAAATATATGCAGTGCTCTCGAATAGCCTTCAATTCGCTTTGTGGCGGCTTCCGGTGATTAGGCAGGAGATGTCTGTTAAAGTGCACAGAACAGGACTGACGCAGGACGTCAGGCTGCTGCTGTTAAAGGCAGAAGCGAGGTACACGTGCAATTCTGCGAAAAATCAAGAAAATCGACACAGGCTATTATCCGCGAAGTCAGCATTACTGCATCTACGTATCCGAAGTGTTGCGAATTGAAGAAGGGAGCAAGATTAGAGTTTAGGCGTCATTTCAGTGTTCAGCGGGTGTAGCAGAGAAACCAACGTACACTTTGAAAGTGATTAGAAACCACACCGAATCTGACGGATACGCCACGCCTTCAACCGTTAATGCTGCGAGCAGATTAGATACATGTCTTGCTCATAGCTCTGATCCCGGAAGCAATTACTTAGCGTTCCGTTATTCCAACAGGTCTGACTTCGTTTTGCAGAGCGTTGACAGAAAATATCCCACGTATCGTGCACTATAAGTTCGAGAAGGTTAAGTGCCTGAGAAAATCTTAGCAACGGTTTCCTGCCGCCTTTTTTGCCGTTTAAACTGGCCTTAAGCTTCGTATACCTGCTTCACTATCTCTTGGCTGTAACTCTGAGCTGACAGGTTACACAGGATGTTGTTATGCAGAAAAAGACACTTTCCCATATTTGCAGGTAGCGCTAGTCCAGGACGAGTATTGTAGACCAAGGATTCCCAACCTTTCTGAGACCATTATCCTGAGTTCAATCAGATATCAGCTAGTACTCACCCCTCCCCCCGACCTACACCCCTTCTCTCCCCCCCCCCCCCCCCCACACCCTATTAACAAACATCAGAACGAAAAATAATTTTCTTTGAACAAACTCATTTTTAAAATGACGGAAGGTAACTGATATTTAGTCTTTCTCGGTGTTTTATAAATCCTTATAATAAGTCAGTGAGACAATTGGTAAAGCTCATTTGTAACAATCTTTTTTATATAGAACGGTGGAGTTATTCTTAATGCATTGCTAGCTCTACCTACAGCTCCTCCTCAGAAAAGAAAGCTCATTATCCACATTGATTGTAGTCACTTGTGACAAAACATGTTTCTTCTGCACCATTCCTCTCCCTAGAGACACTTGCTTCACTCACACTATGCACCCTTGCTCAGAATCAACCAAATTAAAGTGTGTGCACTGTACCTACTGCTTGCCAACGGCCTTGGCACACTGGTAACACGGGTTCCCGTCAGGTCACCGAAGTTACGCGCTGTCGATCTTGGCTAGCACTTTGGTGGGTGACCGCCGGGGTACGTCGAGCGCTCTGTAAAGAGGACTGCACTCAGTCCTTGTGAGACCAACTGAGCAGCTGCTAGATTGAGAAGTAGCAGCTCCGGTCAAGAAGACTGACAGCGACCGCGAGAGCGGTGTGCTGACCGCATCCGCCAACAGTGACGCCTATCGGTTGTGGATGACACTGCTGTCGGTCGATACAGTCGGTCCTTCCGAGGCCTGTTCGGCCGAGTTTTCTTTTTTTATACCTACTGTTTGTAAATCAATTGATTTCTGGACTCCTTACTTCTGAAGTGGCAAAATTGGAAGACTTCAGGCTTGCCAATGCTTTGTCTTTGATGTCTGCCAGTAATAATAATAATAATAATAGTAAGCAACGCAGTAGCCATTATACATTTACTGTTGCTGTGCTGTCATTTAGTTCATTTATTGCTGCAAAGTGAACAACGAATCAATTTATGGTCTATTACTGGAACTTTCTACATTATGGAGAAGACGTTTTCATGAGGTATTCAAGCATGTGTGATTTGTATGTCTCAATTTTACTGTCTTAGATGCATGGTACATTATACAAATTATGTGTATATTCAGTGGATTATGTGAAGATGATAGTCATACATTCGCTTCACAGTCTATAGTCTCCACCACGCTGTGTCACACGTTAATGCTACCATCCGAGAAAAAAATAATGCACTTGTTGGTAACCTACATAATCAGTATTGAAGTCTTACGAAACAGTGATAATAGTTCAGAATGGCTCCAAGCACTATGGGACTTAACATCTGAGGTCATTAGTCCCCTAGACGTAGAACTACTTAAACCTAACTAACCTAAGGACATCACACACATCCATGACCGAGGCAGATTTCGAACCTGCGACCGGAGCAGCAGCGCGGTTCCGGACTGAAGCGCCTAGAACCGCTCGGCCACATAGGCCGGCAGTGATAATAGTGATGCTCTCTTAAACATAATTAAGTTTGCCGAGCGAAAAACAATTTAACCTTTGTGTTTACTGCTCAGGGAATTTCATTTTACTCCTCAGTGGTTAATCAGCCCCAGGCTGGGAACCACAGCCGTAGTCTCCAGCTTACCAGTCTTACTGTACCACTTACTGTAGATACGTATTACGAAGATATTTAGTGCAGTATCGTTTCTCTGTATTTGCTTCACATGAACACACACAAAATGACTCGAAAGTCCAGTTACAGTATAATGTAATAACGAAATTAGAATCAGCGTAATCTTCAGGATAGCGATATTAGAATAAGACATCGTGCTTATGTTTTACGTATAATGTTCAGAGTTTGAGACCTTACAGCGAGAATGAGGACGCTTTAAGTAGCGCCGGAACTAGGATAAAGCTCTACCTGTGACCGTAAGTTGGCGATAACGTAGCAGTCGTCTTGTCTACACGCTTTTGCTGTTGGTGGACGTATTGTTAACTCAGCGTTGACATTTATGCTTGGCTACATTAATTTAATGAAAATCTTGTACTCACTGTTGATGTCAGATTTTCGATACATCTTCATCGGTTTTAAGGCAAATGCCGTAAATTCAACTCCCCTCCCTTATAGTCATAGTAGCGCACTCGTTTGGCTCAGTTGTAGTTAGGCAAAAAAATAATCCGATCTCAAACAAAACATTTACACTGAGCGAGGTGGCGCGTTGGTTAGCACACTGGACTCGCACTCCGGAGAACGACGGCTCAAATACGCGTCCGGCGATCCTGGTTTAGGTTCTCCTGATTTCCTTAAATCGCTTCGGGCAAATGCTGGGATGTTTCCTTTACAATGGCACGTCATACTCGCTTCCCCATCCTTTTCTAATCCGGAGACATCGTTGTTTGTCCCCTCCGTCAAATCAGTTAACCAACCAACAATCTACATGCACATGTGCACTCCACTCCACTAACAGTTGTACAGTGGATGGCGGAGACCGTCGTGGTAGTTGGAAAGGAAATAGGGAAGATAGGAAAGACTACAGCCATGAGGCAAACTTTGACTTCTACACAGGCATTCTTCACAAAGTCAGTTTATGTGAGGTACTATTGACAAAAAGGAATGACAAAAGTCATTTGGGAAATAATAGTTTTGCCAAAAACGGTAAAGCAGAAGAAACAGATGAAATAATGCATATAGGAATAGAACCGAATAGAGGGGAGAAAACGGAAATGGTAAAAGGGGATGAATTCTTTTTTAATAGAAGGGCAAAGAGAGAAACAAATGAGGTCAAAAAGTAGAACAGTATTGTGAAAATAAACGGGACTTCTGTTCTTGCGGTTTGCGGGTAAATACATTTTCGCCGTTGCTGTAACTGAGTCACTGTGATTATAACAGAGGTTCAGGCTCTTCCTAAACTGTGGACCTCCTGCTTTCTGACATTTCTCATAAGAGCCTAATTGTTAAAGAAAATTTTCCACTAATGACTGACTGTGCTGCGTCAAGAAGCATTTGTATGAGATTATTTGATGGAAAAGAAACAGGCTAACCTCTTGCATTCCTGTAACAGGCCACAATAAAGCCGTTCAGATGGCTTGCGAAAAAAATCAGTTTACTCCCTGTTGCTAGTAATTAGACAAGAATCACGCACTGTTGTAGATTTATTGGAAGAGAAAGTTATTGTACTTCCATCAGCGTTTCTCAGCAATTATAAGAACAGACATGAGGGTTTACATTGAGAGAGAGAGAGAGAGAGAGAGAGAGAGAGAGAGCGCGCACACACAGGCAAACACACGAGAAAGAAAAAGAGAAAGAGAGAGAGAGAGATAGAGAGCGATATGAAAGTCTGCGCAACTACGGTGAAACAGCTGGTGACGATTCGGGAAGACCCGTGAGAACTTTCTTATCGGTTATTGATCTTCGCCGAAAACCGTGCAGCGGGTCGAGTCTGTTCGTCTTGCTGAGCTCGTATCGTCGCGCGCACAAGAAGGGGTCCTTAACATCAAGACCAACAGTGTAAATTTGGCTTGCAAATGTGTAACATTTAGTACTTTACTGATACCTCACTAAAATTACTTGCATAAATTAATAGTTATGACGTAGCACCGATGAGCGTAACTCCCCAGATACTTGTAACCATAATCACGTTCTATACTACCCGTATGTTCCATTACATTTCTTACAGAGATGTGTGTTTTTCTTTCAGGCTAAAAAGGAAGCAGTGATAGTTAGCACTGCTAGTAATTCAACATTGGAAGGAGGACGAACTCCCAGAAAGACTTAAAATGTAGATAATGTACATGTTGCCGGCAAACTGTGAATGTCGCGGCAGTACATAAACTACAAAAAATTATTAGGCAGGGTATGAAATGTACCATGCTTAATAATCTTCAAACGCATTTAATAGAATGACTGTAACGTGTAAGGCGAAGTATGGAAGAAAAATAATTTAAATATTTTGACAGTTGCAAGATCCACAGACATCACTATTGTATCAGTTTCAGTACAGTTCACTTGGAGTTCAGTTGTGTCAATGTGTCACTTTCGCTAAAACGGAGGCTGCCGTGATGACTGCGAAGATGTTGTTGTTGATGAACCTGCAGATGCAATGAAACAAAGATTTTCTAGAGTGTTGCAGATAACTAGGAGTAACACTTCAAGAAACAATGTTTTTCTAACAGATGGTCGCTGTAAGGAAATAATAAGGGACGGGAATACAGTTAAGACTGTGGGGGAAAAAGCACGTGAAACACAGAAACTGATCCAACCGCTGAATGACGTGGGGCAACCAGATTTTACGCACCAGGTAGTGAGTAGTTTAACATACTTTATGAGACCCATCGTTCAAGTGACCATCGTGGGCGAGGTAGGACGATAAAGGAGCTTTCTACTAGATATGTTAATATGATTCATGATACAGAGCTTTTAACATCAATCTGACTCCTGTACTCAGAAGCAGTAGGGCTGTAGAAAAGGCATACTAGTAAAACGCCAGATTCCTCCTGAACTGAATTGTCAATTCCAGGTTAGATTTCTAGTAAGAACCTGTTATTTCATTGTAATTTTATACTTTATCTGTGCCCATTTCGCATTTTATAAAATATCTATTCGTTTTATGTGTTTCCTAGGAGAAGCATTAAATTAAAATCCATAAATACATATACATTGCATTGATGTGTAGTTGAGATTATAGTATACGACGTTTTATACACCGTTTAGTGAAGAAAGAGCTTGAAACGAAGTCTTCCTTACTGCCTTCATTGAATTGTTGGCGGCGGCGATGTTAATAGTAATGTAGCTACGTGGAGCTCTGTCCACCACAGTATCTTCCATCGCACTCCTATCTAATGAGCTACTGCAAAATTCAACTCTCAGCGAGGAGATCACGGTAATGGAATCAATTTTTTTTGTCTTTGTGTGCATTTCATGTTTTAATGAATGTGTTGATAGCATCTGTCATCGTTTTATGAAATCATTGTTTCCATTACTGATTCTGGGGTGGTACTAACGAATTCCGCTGTCCTCTAGCGTGTAAAGCAACTAACCTCTTTCTATTACTGCAGGGTGTAAAAAATAGGAGCCGAAAATTGTGGGATTTCTATACACTTGTGAGTAGCCTGAATCTAGATTCATCAGAGTGGATGAACCTTCTGAACAAACACATTTTTAATAATTTTTTCACAATGTGTGCCCACAGTCATAATATATTTCTTTAATGTCAATACCGCCATTAGACTGTTTTTATTTGCAGTGTTACTTTTACACGATCATGATTTCGGCTTTAAGTTGTCATTATCAACTCGATAAAACAAAGCAGTAGGCTTTTACCAGAAATACTGTCTAATAGTATATTTTAAATACGACAGTATGCCATCTTAGGCACTGTATAACAATAAAACACTTGATAATGGCAACTTAAAGCCGAAATCATGATGGTGTAAATGTAACACTGCAAATAAAAAAAAGTCTATTGGCTGTACTGATTTTAAAGAAATACGCATTTTTTTCCTTGGGATACTCCTGAACGTACTGGCAAATTCTGACTTAGAGGGATAATGTTTGTGCTTGCTTCGTAACTTGTACCTTTTTAGAGATGAAACAGGAAGTAAGATTAGGATTTAACGTTGCGACAGCAACGAGGTCATTAGATACGGAACCCAAGCTCGGATTGGGGATGGTTAGAGAAGAAAATCAGTCATGTCCTTCCAAAGAAACCATCCCGCCACTTGAATTAAGCAATTTAGCAAAATCCATAAAAACCTAAACTTCGATCGCCTGACAGGGATTTACACCGTTGTTCACCCGAATAAGAGTTCAGTGTGTTACCATCGTGCCAGCTCCTTCAGTCGGAATGGTAAGAATGGAAGCGCTCATTTGTTGCGGCGAGAACCATATCCCTACGCACTCATGAATCATCATCGTGTAACAACATGAGAATATTTTCCTCAAATTAAAATTCCTAACCAACGTAACTTTGGTACAGATGTTTTAAATCCAGTGTTTTCTGTCTCCGTTCTTCGTAAACCCTACACTGTCTCTGCGTGTCATAAGTCGCTCGTACAGAAAAAGAAGGCGCTTCATAACAACGAGCTAGACCGTAAGACGACGGCAATGTCGTAGCGCTCCGTTTTCGAGCGGGGCCGGCAGACGTCTGGAGCGATGCGGCGTTGCGGTCACCGCTGTCCGGCCGCCACAAGCTGGTACTAAGCCACAGTTATTCGCTATTAAGATCCGCAGATGAGTATAATGTGTAAATGGCTCTGAGCACTATGGGACTTAACATCTGTGGTCATCAGTCCCCTAGAACTTAGAACTACTTAAACCTAACTAACCTAAGGACATCACACACATCCATGCCCGAGGCAGGATTCGAACCTGCGACCGTGGCAGTATAATGTGTAGTGCACGTCAAGAACGTGAATAATCGTGAATTGCAGTTTCAAGTAGATGTTTTTAATTTCGGTCAGTCATTCGTTTAAAATTCTTTTGACGAAGTCGTAAGAGGATCCGCTCAAAATTTAGAACTTAATCGACGGGTACTGCGAGGCATAGTGTGTGTAACTGGTGGGGAGAGCTGCTGTCGGGGAGGGAAAACAAACGAGGCGAGTGTCCGCAGCCAAGGCCGTCCGAAGCCATTCATGCAGAAATGGGCTCTTCTTTTTCGGGACCGGAGCCAGCTTCCAAATATAGCGGCGCAGCGGCGCCCGCATTTGCGGCAAGGCCAGCGCCCAGAAAAAGGGCCGCCGCTACATAATGCGGGGGACGTGTGCGCCTGTGCGTGACGGCGCCACGACGCACCGCCGTCTGGCATTAAACTAATAGCCGCGACAGTGCGGCCACAGGTACCCTTCGTACAGTCGCTCGTCATTAGCAGTGAAGAGACCAGATACTTTTCGCTGACTATTTCACGTATCTTCTCAGCGATTAAGTGGGCAAGTAGTTCGTTGTCTCCATTAAACTGTAGGCGCTTCAATGACTGGCTGCTTACTCCACAGGTCGAATGAAGCAGAAGAAAAATGAAGACACAAAGGAATGAAAGACATTAGCTGCCAGTGGGCATTGATTTAAATCAATGGGGAAAGTTGAAAAATTGACCAGGACGGGGACTCGAACCTCGGTCCCCTGCTTACAAGGCAGGTATGCTGACACAGTGGTAATCGCAACTGCACGGATTACCCTAGCACGCTTCCCGTCCGACCCAAATTGTCAACTCACCCACACACTGCTGATGCAGTGCCCGTTGCCCACAATCCTCATTTCTTGCGGCATTCGTCGATTCCTATAAGAGTTCGTACTTGTTGTCTATTTGAAGGAATTATTTACCTTCCTCGCCTGTGGATAAGATCAGAATTTGGGTCTGATGGAGGCGAGCTAGGGTAGTCCGTGCAGTTATTGATGAGCACTGTGTGCGGATGGTGTAGTGGTCAGCACATCTGTCAAGTAAGCGGGAGACCCGGGTTAGAATCCCGGTCCAGAACAAAATTTAAACTTTCCTAATTGACTTAATCAGTGTCGCAGACAGATAATGTCTCTAATTCCTTTGTGTATTGATTCATAGTGGGTGCAGGATCAAAATTGGTGTATGTTCTTTCAGGCATCTACGAAAGAACAGACATCACGTATATAAAGACAAATGCCATGCCTAGATAAGCTCTACAGCGTTCGGTGAAGGATAATTCGATTGTCACTCAAAGTGATACTGGCCAGTGACGATGGAGCATCCGTACCGTTTACGATCTGTCGAGAATGTTTGCTCCACTCCAAAGACTAAATCACGGGTTGCGTGTACCACCAGCGTTGTCCACTGCCAGAAGTACGACGGCGAGGAGGAACTACTGTTTATAGAAGCGATCTACAATTGGAGCTGTGCACTTCGCCACTGACTGCTGACTGCAATGTTGAGCTCGCATACCAGTGCACCATGCGGTACCTCAGCCAAGTCACTCTACCTCGTGCATCGAGGTGACTCGACGTCACTACCCTGACCGATGCTTCAAATGACAGCCTCATTCGCTCCTCCCCTAGCAGTTAAGTATTTTTTCACCTTCCTTGGAAGTACTCTCATCGGGAACATCCCTCTCACCACGGGTAGTTCCCACTTTCATGCCCTACACATGACAAGTATTATTCATGATTAAATAAAATAATTTCTGATATCGGCTGCAGTTCAGTACCGAAATAAATTCAGCGGGTACAAGTGAAAATTGGTACCAGACCGGAACTCGAACACGGATTTTCCGCTCAACGTGAGCAGTTCATCTTAACCGCTTCGGCTTTCCGAGCACGCTTTCTGTCCGACCCAAATTCCCAACTTTCCGCATACTTCTTACGTAGCAGCTCTGTCCATGACACTCATTGTTCGCCACATCATGCTGGATTCCCGCAGGAGTTCAGGAGACAGAGATAATGCATCACACTGAAATGTTCTCCATGGCTGTCAAGCCCTATATAATTATATAAGTGTGGTGTCTGTTTTTTCGGACATGTTGGAAAGAGCAGACACCATACTTACATAAAGTATTATTCATTCTGCAAGTGTAGCTATTTCCGGATTCAGTATGACTGGCACACTACCTGCCTTGAAAAGTGAGCTGCCGAGCGGGATTAGCCAAGCGGTCTCAGGCGCTACAGTCATGGACTGTGCGGCTGGTCCCGGCGGAGGTTCGAGTCCTCCCTCGGGCATGGGTGTGTGTGTTCGTCCTTAGGATAATTTAGATTAAGTAATGTGTAAGCTTAGGGACTGATGATCTTAGCAATTAAGTCCCATAAGATATCACACACATTTGAACATTTTTGAAAAGTGAGCTCAAATGACTTTGTTAGCTGGTTCACATGATGCGTTTTTCTGTCGCGTATTTAGAAAGATGGCTTCCTTTGCGTTTATTTGTGTCTTTTCTTTGTGAGTTTTGTATATTCAGCATATCATTTAGGTGTACATAACGGATAAGAGTAAGCGTAAACTGGAATGTTGTTTTTGTGTCGGAGTGAAGACTATGAGACGTTCTTGCCAGATAACCCATTCGTTTCGAACTGTATTAAGGAAACCGCCAAGTGCACAGTCTCACACACAACACGAAAATGTTACGGAGATGCTTTGGAGACTAAAATGGGAATCCCTGGCGGGAAGGTGACGTTCTTTTCGAAGAATACTGTTGAGAATATTCGAAGTATCAGCATTTGAAGCTGGCTACAGAAAGATTCTAGTGCCGCCGACGTACAGGTCACGTAAGGACCACAAAGATAAGAGAAATTAGGACTCGTTGTATTTGCGAATGGGACAGGAAAGGAAACGACTAGTAGTGGTACAAGGTACCCTCCGTCACGTGCCATACGGTAGCTTGCGGACTATGTATGTAGAGGCAGAGGTAGACCTGCGCACGTTGAGACACTGCGGAAAGTTCTGTGATGTAATTCAGGACGTGGAAGCACCGTCTGATGAGCAGGGATTGCGCGCCGTCACACTTCCTTTCGTCGTTGGCCGCACCCACACGACGAGACTTCATCCTAGCTGTGGGCGCGAAAGATGGCAGAGAAATTTATGGTTTAATATCGCCTTACTGTCGACTGAGCGTGATTAAACCTTGATAGTCTCATGTTCTTTTATTCAAAAACCGGTCAACCCGACTGGTGATGTCAACACAGCAGTGTTTTACTTTCCATAGACCTATTAGGAATGGTTTTCTTATATCTTTGGCGACCTAACGACTGGCTCACCCTGTTAGTTAGTTATATGTTTGTTAGTTATTTACATGTTCCATAGATCATTCGAACGATTATTCTTATACAACTCATGTATCGCGAGTCAGTTTAGAGGATGTGTATACATGATTAGTTCCAACGTTAATTACCGTATTCTTTTTCAGTCTACTCATGCAACTACATTTAAAAACGAGTTTTTTATTCAGGGTACCATTTTTTAATTGCGTCTCTGAATAGTGGCAATCTCCAAAAAAAATACTTTTAGATTAGATTTAAACTTGCCTTGCTACCTGTGAGACATTTTATATTATTGGGCAAATGTTCAAAAATTTTTATGTTGTATACTGAATTCCTTTCTAGGCCAATGGCAGTTGTAATAGTGGGTAACAAAGGACACTTTTTTATAGTGTTGTAAGTATGGACATCACTATTCTTCTCAGATTGTGATAAATTATTTGTGATGATGATCATTATCAAATATATATCTTGTGAAGGTTCATTTAAAACACCTTTCTTCTTGAAGAGGTACGTACAAGATGACTGCGTGTGAATACCTCATATTATTCCTACTGTTCGTTTTTGTGCAATGAATACGAGTTTCTTCCTAATAACAGATGATGAAGTACCCCCGAAAATTATTCCTGAAGATTTTGTTGAGAGGAAATGTTCAAAATATTTCACGAGCTTAATTCGTTTGTTCCCGATTAGCAATTATACGAAGATCAAAAGTGTTTTAACGTGATTGTTTGAGGAGCTCAGTAGTATGCTTCTTCCAGTTCAAGTTTCCAGATTTGCGCAATCCAGCCCTGTTTATTGATTGCTTTTGAAGTGCTGAGTCAGTTGTTAGCATTATTTTATTTGTTGTACAGAACTGAATATACTGTTTCCTCAGAATATACTGAGAGTTTATTTCCGAAGAACCCCACGTAGTAGTTCTTTGAAAAATACCATTACAGTTTTCTGTTGCAGTCACAAAAGTTGAAATCTGGTGACCGCGCAGGTCACCCGACAGCACCCCTCAAAGAGGCGGGGCGTCCCGCAAACATTTCTCTCAAAAGATCAAGTCAAGTTCGAGCTGTGTGAGCAGTAGCTCCATCCTGTTGGAATCACAAGTCCCCCAGTCCATATTCTTCAACAGTCTCGTCCATTCTGGGTTGCAGAAAATTTTGCAACATTGTAACATAACGTGTGGAATTCACTGTCACGGTCACTCCTTCCTCCTCAAAAAAATAGTGATATGACATACCACACTGTCACTTAAGGAGAATGCTGCGGTCTTTCATGAATAATTCGGGGGTTATTTTCAGCTCAGTAGCGAGAGTTTTCCTTATTCAGGCACCCACTAAGTTGAAACTGTGCCTCGTCACTGCTAAAGAAAGCTGCATTCGGAGGGATCTGAGCAAGCATTTGCTCACACAGATTTTGACGGTTGGCGTAGTCTGCAGGTTGTAATTCTTGAGCAATCGTTATTTTGAAAGGATGAAACTTCAAATCGCGTTGCAGAGTCCTTCTCCAACTGCGGTCTGAAATCCCCAATGCAACAGCATGTCGTCGAGCAGAACGTTGCGGCGATTGTTGTACTGCTGTTCTCACCCGCTGCACATTTTCTGGCGTTCTGATGGATCTACGTCGGCCATGTGTGCCACCAGTTTCCTCCTATTGCCGAACTCAGGACCGAATTGTGATTGCATTAGGAATGGTATTGTTGCATGGAATAGTGAACTGTCGCCGGAAAGCTCGTTGTGTAGCGATCACAGATCTGTTGTTTTCATAATAAGCGCGAACGGCAAAACCAGGATGTTCACCGGTCGAGACCATGTTGACTACTGAAATGAGGTCAACGACTGAACAAAGGCAGACCAAGTGCAACTGCCTACCCCCACCACATCCCCAGCGGTAGTCGATAGAAACTGCTCAGTCGGTTCTGCTGCACCCTGTATTACCTTCTTTGTTTTGAAAAGTGGGAAAATTCTGTATTGAGTTCTAGTGTGTCTTACCCTTAATTTACGAATGCCAATTGGTGGCAATATGTTTCTTCATCTGATGGCTACACCACAGTGAATTAAGGTTTGAGGATTGTTGAAGAAATAATACTCCAATTTAATTTAAAATCTCGGAAAGCGTCCATTTCGGTGCGTCAAATTTGATGTTTCCTCTGCACGTGTGCGAAGTTCAGAACGATTCTGACAAATGACAGAGCCATAGTGAACCATCAAAATGACGTTTATGTAAAAGAATCGTTGCAAGGAACGTGCTATAATTGATTTCTTACCAGCGAAAAAGGAAACGGTGGTGAACATCCATAAACTTTTGTGTGCAGTGTATGGTAATGATGCAGTTGACAGGAATTCTGTTAGGCGATGTTTAAACAAAGTTACAGCGTAAGAAGTGCAGAAGAGGGGCCCTGGGATCGGCCACGTTCTGGGAGTAGCGTCACAGCCCAGTGCTCCCTACATGGTGAATTGTGCGGATGCCTTTACTCGTGAAGAAAGGCGCATCACAAAACCACAGCTGGCTATTGGTGAGTATTGAGTATAGGAAGTACATGTGCACTGACTGAGAGTGTTTGATGCTGAGAGGTGTGTTCAAGATGGGTTCCACGAATGTCACAACAGTCGACTAGATTCCTCTGAACTGCTGGAACAGTTTGAGGTCGATGGAGAGGCCCGTCTGCCACGGATCGTTACACGGGTCGAAACCTGGGTACATCACATAGAGCTTTACAGGGATTTACTGTCTTACCCAAAGACTTACCCATGGTCATAGAACGTGGTGGAGACTAAGTAAAAAAAGCACATGTTAAATGAATGTTGATTGATGATGTCACCAAAATCTAACTCTTAAGAATAAATATGTTCTGAGAAAAACTGTGAGGTATTATGTATTGAACGACCCTAGGCATCAGCAAGCAGGTTCAGATGGACGTTCGTTGGAGAAGTTACGCAGAGATGAAAAGATTTGCATCAAGCCATTCTTCGAACACTAGCGACAGTTACCAATACCTGCTGAATACAAATGATGTATTTTCCTTTGAGAGTACTCCAGAGCTATCCACATTAATTGTTTAATGGCATGCGCATCGCGTACGTTTAAGTAGGGAAATAAGTCCATCGGCCAGCTCACAGGCCAGCCAGGAGATTCCCAGGAGTGTTCCCAGAGAAGAAGAGGGTTCGTCTGCACGGGTACGGTGTGTTGCGTCTTCTCCAGCAGGTGTGGCTGGCCAACGGCCAGCACGTGCGGCCGCCGATGCGATCTCACGCGGACGTGTACACTGCGTGTGCGTGGAGAAGTAATGGCCGGCCGCCTTAATTACGGCGTGTGTGTGTGTGGATACGCACGCGGGCCTTTGTTCGCCGCCCACAGATGTGGAGATAACAGCGGCGGGTCTACACGCTACCTTTACCTGCCGCGAAATGGCCACTCGCCACCGGATCGTCAAACAAAGTTCCTGCTTCACACGGCTAAGTGAGCTCACAGCTCGTTTCTTTTTCATGAAGACCGGGATATTTTTGGAACAGCTCTACGAACACCAGAAACGTACTGATTTTCTCCGCAGCCCAGGAAGTCGGCTACTACGATACTGGAAGTTCAGCTAAACTCTAGCTTCAAAATGAAATCTCGTTTTATATCACCACTCACTGGTACAGAGGCTGTGAGACGCAGTAAACGGATTCCACCCGTTCATATAAGCCGGCCGGTGTGGCCGTGCGGTTCTAAGCACTTCAGTTTGGAACCGCGTGACCGCTACGGTCGCAGGTTCGAATCCTGCCTCGGGCATGGATGTGTGTGATGTCCTTAGGTTAGTTAGGTTTAAGTAGGTCTAAGTTCTAGGGGACTGATGACCTCAGAAGTTGAGTCCCATAGTGCTCAGAGCCATTTGAACCATTTGTTCATGTAAGTTCAATAGGAGCATTTCATCTTTCAGTGTTCATTGCATATAGTGCAATCTATTGTTGTCACACCGACTGTGATCGGACTGCCGACGGTAATATCTATAGTCTACGCAGAGTAGGTCGGTAATGCACAAGGATTTCTAACTTAAATAAACAGGTAGCCATACATAAAAATACCGGGTGATCAAAAAGTCAGTAAAAATTTGAAAACTGAATAGATCACGGAATAATGTAGATAGAGAGGTACAAATTGACACACATGCTTGGAATTACATGGGGTTTTATTAGAACCGAAAAAATACAAACGTTCAAAAAATGTCCGACAGATGGCGCTTCATCTGATTAGAATAGCAATAATTAGCATCACAAAGTAAGACAAAGCAAAGATGATGCTCTTTACAGGAAATGCTCAATATGTCTACCATCATTCCTCAACAATAGCTGTAGCCGAGGAATAATGTTGTGAACAGCACTGTAAAGCATGTCCGGAGTTATGGTGAGGCATTGGCGTCGGATGTTGTCTTTCAGCGTCCCTAGAGATGTCGGTCGATCACGATACACATGCGACTTCAGGTAACCCCAAAACCAATAATCGCACGGACTGAGGTCTGGGGACCTGGGAGGCCAAGCATGACGAAAGTGGCGGCTGAGCACACGACGCGCGCAAGAGATCTTTCACGCATCTAGCAATACTTTGTTGTTGTTTTTTTTTTTGGTTCTAATAAAACTCCATGTCATTCCAAGCATGTGTGTCAATTTTTACCTCTCTGTCTACATTATTCCGTGATTTCTTAAGTTCTCAAATTTAGACATTTTGATCACCCAGTACATATAACTGAGCAAACTGTCAGTAGGGCCATTACAAAATGAGGCTTTAACCACGAATGACTGATACTGTTAACGTGACTGTTGGTAAACAGAACGCAAAATGACTGCTTTTAGAAGAGTTTGACGCCTATTCAAAGATAGGCGAAGGAAAGGTTTTAGGAAATTATAAAGGAAGCTATTACATTTTATTTACAGCATAAGACAGGAATAACACATAATACCTATACACATTTGCTGGAGCTATTGCGTGTAATTGTTGAGTATGTATCCTTTAACTCTCGCAATGCGAAGGGAGAGGGGAGTTACTTTATGCCCACCTTTGGAAAATACTGTAATCTAGTCACTTACTTTGTCTTTCAAAATTTTGAAAAAAATATTTATTGTTTTGAATGAATTCTTCTACCAGATTCGGTATGTTGTAAATTTTTCAGTTAAAGCGAATACAAAAATTTGAGTCCCATTAATAGATGCCATTTTCCAGAATAAATGTGGTATTCAGTATTTTCAGGTTCATGCCCTTACTTATGCATTATTCTCTCTTTAAAAAATATGTTGGGAGTAAAAGTCAACAAAATTAAGGAAATCTGCGTTTTTAAACTTTTTTAGTGGTGGTCAAAAAGTCGATAGCACTCGTTTTGAAAATGTGTTGATATTCCTAAGAGTTTGGTCAAAGGTGTCTTCAGGTTCTAGACGCTATTTTCACGTATGTAACTCTTTAATAAATTTGTTTCTTAACATAATTGATCAACAGTTAATGGATTTTATTTTTTAAATCATTTTTAGGGTGGGCATTAAGTGCTCTCCACCCCCCTCGAGTAATGGGCGTTATGGAAAATCCCTTGGTATTGCTAGGGTTGAATGTCATAAAAAGCAGGTTTTACTTTCTGTAGCATAATTTTCAGCGTGCACTTTTATCTCTGGGATTTAACAGAGACTGCGAGGAATTTACTAGAAACTAGCATTTTATAGTTAGTATAGATCGCCGACTAAGTCGTTATTCTAGTAAAAGAACACGCATCTGGGAAAGGAATAATAAGGGTTATAAGACAATAAATTTCCTTTTCTGAAACGTAAATTTTCAGATTCGAATATTCTGGCGTTTAGGAAAGAGGTATTTTGTAATTTTCGGTGAAGGTAATATGTAAAGAAGGAGATGAGGGCTATCCAATTCGGTACGTCAGTTCAAAAATAAATAACTTTTAATGGGGTCACGTCTTCAATTAAACAACATTCTTAAATTTCGAATACTTCTTCAAAGAAAATTACTCTACAGCTGCTACTTATACCGTTGTTATCAGCAGCATGTAAATTGTATACGGAGTAATGAAGTACAGAAGAATACAGCTTCGAGAAGAATTTGTAGACTTCATGTATACAAGTTCTACAAAGAAAGAAAAAGGTATTTTCATTAGGAGTGGAAATATCGTATGTTGCTTCGTTGCAAGGGGTGTGTGTGGGTGTGTGGGTGTGTGTGTGTGTGTGTGTGTGTGTGTGTGTGTGTGTGTGTGTGGAGGTGCAGCATGGTTGGGCGGTGTGCGGTGGGCAGCGCGTGTGTGTGACTGCGCGGCTCGGCTCGGCGCGGCGTGGCGTGGCGTAGCATGTCGGTCTGCAGCAGCAGACAGTTGGGCGCCTGGCGTAGCGGCGGCCGCAGACGGGCTGGCGCCGGGCCGCCGCCTCTAGCCTGCCCACTCCACAGTCCGTGGGCACGCCGCCGCTCCCACTAAGCCCTGTTCTCTTCAGGGACCACTTGTCACCTACGACACGGTATTCAGCGAAAAGTGTCGCTACCTCACGTGCGGTAGAATCGAAAGAAAACTATCGAAAGGCAAACACTGACACATTCAAGTATAGTAAGTTGTCCTCGATGGTGAGTGTTCATCGGAGGTGGGGGTATCATCTAGAGTGCCCCAGGGAAGTGTGGTAGGTCCGCTGTTGTTTTCTATCTACATAAATGATCTCTTGGATAGGCTGGATAGCAATGTGCGGCTGTTTGCTGATGATACTGTGGTGTACGGGAAGGTGTCGTCGTTGAGTGACTGTAGGAGAATACAAGATGACTTGGACAGGATTTGTGATTGGTGTAAAGAATGGCAGCTAACTCTAAATATAGATAAATGTAAATTAATGCAGATCAATAGGAAAAAGAACCTCGTAATGTATGAATACTTCATTAGTAGTGTAGCGCTTGACACACTCACGTCGATTAAATATTCGGGCGTAACATTTCAGAGCGATATGAAGTGGAACAAGCACGTAATGGTAGTTGTGGGGAAGGCGGATAGTCGTCTTCGGTTCATTGGTAGAATTTTGGGAAGATGTGGTTCATCTGTAAAGGAGACCGCTTATAAAACACTAATACGACCTATTCTTGACTACTGCTCGAGCGTTTGGGATCCCTATCAGGTCGGATTGAGGGAGGACATAGAAGCAATTCAGAGGCGGGCTGCTAGATTTGTTACTGGTAGGTTTGATCATCACGCGAGTGTTACGGAAATGCTTCAGGAACTCGGGTGGGAGTCTTTGGAGGAAAGGAGGCGTTCTTTTCGTGAATCGCTACTGAGGAAATTTTGAGAACCAGCATTTGAGGCTGACTGCAGTACAATTTTACTGCCGCCAACTTACATTTCGCGGAAAGACCAAAACGATAAGATAAGAGAGATCAGGCTCGTACAGAGGCATATAGGCAGTCATTTTTCCCTCGTTCCGTTTGGGAGTGGAACAGGGAGAGAAGATGCTAGTTGTGGTACGAGGTACCCTCCGCCACGCACCGTATGGTGGATTGTGGAGTATGTATGTAGATGTAGATTCTAATCATTGATCAAAATATTATACATATACCCGTATAGCTGGAACGCCTGACACATATCGACCCTCGCATTTATCTACACTGAAGAGCCAAAGAAACTGGTACACCTGTCTAATATCGTGTAAGGACCAGCGAGCACACAGAAGTTCCGCAGAGGACGTGGCATGGACTCACTAATGTTTGAAGTAGGCTGTAGGGAACGAACGCCATGAGTTCTGCAGGGCTCTCCATAAATCCGTAAGAGTACGAGGGAGTGGAGATCTCTTCTGAACAGCATACTGCAAGGCATCTATGATATGTTCAGTAATGTTTATGGGTTCAAATGGCTTGCCCGTTTCCAAATTTTGCATTAAGTTGCGCTGAGGTTACTAAAAATCATTTTTTCACGTAACAAAGTTTGAAAAAATGGTTCTGAGCTCTATGGGACGTCTGAGGTCATCAGTCCCCTAGAACTCAGAACTACTTAAACCTAACTAACCTAAGGATATCACACACATCCATGCCCGAAGCAGGATTCGAACCTGCGACCGTAGCGGTCGCGCGGTTCCAGACTGAAGCGCCTAGAACCGCTCGGCCACTCCAGCCGGCAATAATGTTTACGCCTCGGGAGTTTGGTGGCCAGTGGAAGTGTTTAAACAGGGAAGAGTGTTCCTGAAACCACTCTGTATTAATTTTGGACGTGTGGGGGTTTCGCATTCCCCTGCTGGAATTGCCCAAGCCCGTCGGAATGCACATGCACATGAATGGATGCAGATGATAAGACAGGTTGCTTACGTACGTGTCACCTATCAGAGTCGTATCTACACGTATCAGAAGTTCCATATCACTCCACTTGCACACGCCCCACGCCATTACAGAGCCTCCAGTAGCTTCAGCAGTCCCCTGCTGACATGCAAGAACCACGGCTTCATGAGATTGTCTCTATACCCCTACACGTCCATCGACTCGTTTGACCAGGCGACATGTTTCCAGTCATCAACATTCCAACGTCGGTGTTGACGGTCCCAGGCGAGGGGTAAAGCTCTGTGTCGTGCAGTCATCAAAGGTACACTACTGGGCCTTCGACTCCGAAAGCCCATATCGATAGTGTTTCGTTGAATGGTTCGCACGCTGACACTTGATGATGGCCTAGCCCTCAAATCTGCAGCAATTTGCTGAAGGGTTGCACTTCTATCACGATGAACGATTTCCCTTCAGTCGTCGTTGGTCCAGTTCTTGCTGGATCTTTTTCGGGCCGCAGCGATATCGGAGATTTGATGTTTTACCAGATTCCTGATATTCACGGTACTCTCGTGAAATGGTCGTACGGGAAAATCCCCACTTCATCGCTACCTCGGAGATGCTGTGTCCCATCGCTCGTGCGCCGACTATAACACCATCTTCAAACTCACTTAAATCTTGTTAACCTACCATTGTAGCAGCAGTAACCGATCTAACAACTGCGCCAGACACTTGTTTTATGTAGGCGTCGCCGATTGCAGCGCCGTATTCTGTCTGTTTACATGTCTCTGTATTTGAATAAGCATGCAAATATCAGTTTCTTTAGCTTCAGTGTCTAATGATGTAGGTCCAAACAATGAATTAAAATGTCTATAAGCACCGAGATTCTAACCCGTATCCCCTGTGTAAAGGACAGATGTGCTGTACACTAATCCATACCGGCACTGCTAGTAGGGTTGTCCATGCAGTTGTGGCATCCGCAGTGTGACTGTGACGTAACGGATAGCACATTTGCTTAGTAAGCAGAAGAACCAGGTTTGAATCCCAGTGCTGGCACAAATTTTTATTCATTACTTTGGCTCACATCATTATCATAGAGGAAGATTATGCTAGATACTCAGTACATTATCTTCATCCCTGGTTTTTACATTTATCTATGCCGTGTGGCTAGGGCCCCCCGTCGGGTAGATCATTCGCGTGGTGCAAATCTTCCGAGTTGACGCCACTGCGGCGACTTGCGCGTCGATAGGGATGAAATGATGATGATGATAAGGACAACACAATACCCAGTCCCTGAGCGGAGAAAATCTCCGACCCAGCTGGGAATCGAACCCGGGCCGTTAGGTATGACATTCCGTCGCGCTGACCATTCAGCTACAGGGGCGGAACAATTTAAATTTCTCTCTCTCTCTCTCTCTCTCTCTCTCTCTCTCTCTCTCTCTCTGTGTGTGTGTGTGTGTGTGTGTGTGTGTGTGTGTGTGTGTGTGTGGGTGTGTGTGTGTGTGTGTGTGTGGAGAGAGAGAGAGAGAGAGAGAGAGAGAGAGAGAGAGAGAGAGAGTGAGTTGTAAACTTATAAGTCGATCGCCAGAGCAAAGTCGCAAGCGATTGGAGAAAAAGCATAGGTGACTTCTTTATACAAGAATAGTAAAAAAAAACGGAGCCTCAGACTTACAGACCAGTATCCTTAAGGATATATCTTGACCATATTCTCAATTCGAATATGAGAAATTCCTTTGAGGCAGAAACGCTTATGTCCACAAATCAGATAGTGGACGTGTCATACTGTGCAAAGAAGCGTCAGGTTGAAGTACCTAGCGTAGCCTATAGTGTTACTCTGCAATTTCAGTATAGTGACAGTATAATTTTATGCGCAGTAGGTGCTACGTAAACAAGTTGACAAATTGATAAAATGGTCAGTAAATAGACAGAGCAACCAGACACATTTTATTTCACTTCGCTATGCCGATACCACTATCGAGCGATACTCAGCAGTAGACGTCCATTACCTATACGTATACCGGCTATCATACAGTTCACATGTACAGACGTAAAGCGAACACGATTGCCTTTATTAGTGAGATTTGTTGGAAACCGGCAACAGCATATTAAAGTCATTGAACGTGATTTTAAAAAGGACCTCTTAAGAAGAATTCGAAGTTTCATGTATGAGCGGTTTGCTCAAAGAGGCTGCCTTTCTTGTTTACTCTCTCTCTCTTTCTTAGGGCGTATCCCGTAGTACAGGATCTGCTGTTCTGTTACTTTGTCTTTTCTTACTTAATTTTGACTTCGTGGTCGGATGAACTATCTGGCGACACGGTCATCAGTTAACCTAATGGAGGGAAGTCATATGAGCCATCTGAAGGACTCGTACGAACCTATTTCTGTGTAACGCATTTCGCATTTCCTGAGGCGGAGCTTGGGTACCAGTCCAGCATTTGCCTAAACAATATTGTAGAACCGCCTACAAACCACGCTCTGGTTGGCTGGTGTGTCAAACCACTGGTCGTTAATCCGCCGTGCGAATTCCCGCAGGTCTGGCTAACATCCTCGTCCAAGATGCCAGCGCGCTGTGCACTAAGCTATACCAGCAGATCACCTTCGCTTTTAGTTCACTTTTTCTTTATTTTCCTTTGTGTCTGTCTCCTGTTGTATAGTTCTTTCGTACTCCTCATCACTTTCTATCGAACGGACACGGCAAACCTGGCGTCTTATCTTAGATTTACACATTGAACAGTGAAAACTATTTCGTAGTTACACTATGTGATCAAAAGTATCTAGACACACCCAAAACATAAGTTTTACATATTAGGTGCATTGTGCTGCCACTTACTGCCATGTTCTCCATATCAGCGACCTCAGTAGTCACTAGACATCGTGAGAGAGCAGACTGGGGCACTCCGCGGAACTCATGGACTTCGACCGTGGTCGGGTGATTGGGTGTCACTTGTGTCATACGTCTGAACGGGAGATTTCCACACTCCCAAACATTCCTAGGTCCACTGTTTCAGATGTAATAATGAAATGGAAACGTGAAGGGGCACGTACAGCACAAAAGCGTACAGGCCGACTTCGTCTGTTGACTGACAGACCGACGACAGTTGGAGAGGGTCGTAACGTGTAATAGGCAGACATCTATCCAAACTATCACACAGGAATTCCAAACTTCATCAGGATCCACTGCAAGTACTATGACAGTTAAGCAGGAGGTGAGAAAACTTGGATTTCATGGTCGAGCAGCTGCTCATAAGCTACATGTCACGCCGGTAAATGCAAAACGACGCCTCGCTTGGTGTAAGGAGCGTAAACAGTGGACGATTGAATAGTGGAAAAACGTTGTGTGGAGTGACGAATCACTGTACACAATGTGGCAATCCGATCGCAGAGTGTGGGTATAGCGAATGCCCGGTGAACACCACCTGCCAGCGTGTGTAGTGCCAACAGTAAAATTCGGATGCGCTGGTATTACTGTGTGATCGTGTTTTTCAGGGAGGGGGCTTGCATCCCTTGTTGTTTTGCGTGGCATTATCACAGCATAGGCCTAGATTGATGTTGTAAGCACCTTCTTGGTTCCCACTATTTAAGAGCAATTCGGGATGGCGACTGCGTCTCTCAACACAGTCGAGCACCTGTTCATAATGCACGGCCTGTGATAGAGTGGTTACACGACAATAACATTCCTGTAGTGCACTGGTCTGCACAGAGTCGTGAGCTGAACCCTATAGAACACCTTTGGCATGTTTTGAAACGCCGACTTCATGCCAGGCCTCACCGACCGACATCGATACCTCTCCTCAGTGCAGCACTCCGTGAAGAATAGACTGCCATTCCCCAAGAAACCTTCCAGCACCTGATTGAACGTATGCCTGCGAGAGTGGAAACTGTCATTAAGGCTAAGTGTGGGCCAGCACCATACTGAATTCCAGCATTACCGATGGAGGGCGCCACGAACTTTTAAGTCTTTTCAGCCACGTGTCCGGATACTTCTGATAACAAAGTGTATATCATGCTACCTCTAAACCTGGCCCAGTTTCCCTCATAACGTTTCCTCATTTCCTGTAGGTCACGAGTTACGTGTGGTGGCTCTTTGAACCGGAGTTCCGTGTACTGCTTTCTGCCTCTCGGCACTTCGACGTGACTCAAAAGAGAGCACAGGAGGTGTAAAGTAATTTCTCAGAGTTCCTCCGCCTCATAGGCCGCCTGTATCGACCACAGTTGCCGCGACACGGGGAATTCCGGGGAATTCGCGATGCCACGTCACTTGCCAGCCAGCATCGACCCCTTCGGCAACAGTCAGCGGGCGAAAGGTGATGGAAGGCTGTAACAGCGACGGAGTTACTCGCCGCCAGCTACATTTTCAAAGAGTAGGCGGTAGGTGGAAGAAATCATAATGACAACAGTAATAATAATAGTAATACAACCTATCTGGAAACAAGTCAGTTCGCGATAGCACTCACCTAATTTCTATTGGTCGATCTCGCATCAAGCAACGCATCGGAACAAATTTACTGCAAACGCCTCTCAGAGAACTCGGTAAGATGAAACAATGTCGCGTTTTACCACGCTATGTACAGTTGTTTTACAGATGAAACTACGATGTTGTATACTAAAATTTCCGTTTTTGTAGTTTAATGGAATATAAGAAATTCTCTAATTTAATTTATAATATTAGTTCTCAACTATACTTCTTGCTTTGTAGATACTTTTCTGGTAAATGTTTTTCATTTATTTTCAGTGCTGTTTCACTTCACCGCACGTGGATGCTTGTTACAATTTTGTCATCCGCTCCATCAAAAATAACAGTAATGACAGCAACAAAATGTTTCTACTATAAGTGAAGGCAGTAGCATCTTGATATTGACCGTCGAAATTTAGAGACCTGAAATTAGACAGAAACGAACTTTAATAAAAATGCAATGCATTTAGCATGAACTCGGTTGCGCTACACAGCAAAGCATACGTCTATTGCCGGTCCCAGTTGCAATGCCACGTATTGAAGATAAAATCTGGTCCATGTTTTAATAAATGCTGTTAATTATGGAAGAACTTATCCCATGCACACTTAGGAATTGTTGTTGATGTTACAACCTTCAGTCAGACGAGTTTCACACATCTCTCCACGCCAGTCTGTGCTGTGCGGGGTCCCTCTGTATGTGCACAACTTCCGTACTCGACATCCATTTTAACCTGATTACTGCACTTAAGCTTTGGTTCCCATCTATAATTTGCTCTCAACACTTCGTCCGTTACCTTATCCACCATTCCTTGATGCCTTGGGATGTGTTCTGTCAACCATCCCCTATTTCCGTTAAGTTGTGCCACTAATTTCTTTCTTCCTAATTTCGATTCGGTACCTTTACGTACCGATCTAATCTTCAACATTCTCTTCTATCACAACATTTCAAAGGCTTGAATTTTCTTTCTTGTCTTAACTGTTTACCGTTGACATTTAAGTTTCGCACAAGGCTGCACTCCAGACAGATACCTACAGATAAGTATTTTTCCACATTTACATTTATATTCGACGTTAAGAAATAGCCGTTTTTGAAAAATACTTTTCTTGCTATAGCGACTTTGCGTAGGTATGCCTTTCTGCACCCTATCTTTTATAATTCGTTGAATCACTTTTGCCTCCTGTGTTCCTATATATCTCCGTAGCCCAAACTCATTTTCTTCGAAGTCCACCAATTTTTGTATTTATCGATGGAATACTGCTTGGAGTAATTTTACAAAAAAAAAAAAAAATGGTTCAAATGGCTCTGAGCACTATGGGACTTAACATCTATGGTCATCAGTCCACTAGAACTTAGAACTACTTAAGGGGAGCCGGAGGTGCCTATGCTGCCCATGTTAAAATCACTAAGTTTGAGGAACATTTATGAATAAACTACCAAATAGAAAAAATTGAATTTTTTTTACATGTAGAGTGGTTTAGTATTGCAGTTATGACAGAGGGATTTTGGAGTATCTTTTCTAGTTTCCTTCCAATTATTTTTTAATTAATGACCCAAATTTTAAACTGAAATGAAACTACTGAACATATTGCCGAATGGCTGTATTAGAATGTAAGTTTGACCACTAGGAGTGCTGTATAAAAATTTCATCTCTCTAGCTTGAGTGGATTTTGAGAAAATGTTCCTTATATTCGAAAAATTCTAATTTACGTGAAATGGCTATCAAAGTTTCTCAATACATTCCTGCACTATAGGATGGATTATCAGGGTCTTCTTCTTCATCCTCCAAAAGCTTCCTCTTCTGTCTTCTTTCCTGACGTGTTGTTCCATCATACTTCATATGCCTTTCTCTTCTTTCTGCTCCTCTTATCCTTTCTCTGTCAATATTTCGTAGTGCTTGTACAGTGTTCACCCCAGCTGTAAATCCTAATGCCTTCAGAACTTCACACTTCACACTGTTCCCTTGGTTTTAGGTTGCTATTACATCATAAATGCCAAAGTGCAGTGTTTTTATGCTTACAAACACCCTTTTAGGAATCACTTTCCAAATCAAATTTTTTACGCTCTCATTAAGATTCTGCGTCTTTCCGTGTAGACATTTGTGTAACCATTCTGGCTGTGCTAAGTCATGAAAAGAGCACTTGCCCGCGAAAGGCAAAGGTCCCGAGTTCGAGTCTCGGTCGGGCTCACAGTTTTAATCTGCCAGGAAGTTTCAAGTTTCACGAAAAATTGTTTTTATTACATTTATTACATTTATCACAGCTGCTGGCAACCCATGTTTGTGATCATAGTCCTTTTTCGCATTATATTTGCACCAGGAATCTTTTGGGCACAGGCTGTGTTGAGGGTATTCATTGGAAGAGGCAGTATGAAGGAACAATGCCCACACTGCTTTTCGCATGTCACTAACATTACTAGTATTTTGCCTTATAGCATACCCATAGTATCTCTGTAGACGTTCAATCACCTCATCAGTAAGCCTGCCTCTCCCTCCTATTGTCTTTCCATCACTGAGCTTACTTGAACCCAAAGTTTGTTTGAGCCTTCGAAGCCGTGCACCCATACTCTTTTGCACATGCCCAGTGCATTCCAACTTTTCAACTACAAATTCATTTCCATATGGTTTCAGTTCTTCTATAGTCTTGAAACCTTTGGAGTCACCATCCCCAAGGTAGTATTTGCTAGAAAATGTCACAGGGCTATGGCCGGCCATGCGTTGCTTAGCAGAAGAACGCACTGTTTCAGTAATTGTAGTATCGCAACTTGGTATTAGTGTTAATTTTCTTTTCCCTACGTTCTTCCTCTTCTTATATACACGGTTACTAAAACGTGGCATCGTAACCAGAACAACGCTTTACACAAGAAGTATAATACTACCAACAACAGGCGCAACACTGAACTAATTCGAAACGGTAAACTGCAAAGAGACGATGTTCCGCGCTCTTAGTGCTTCATTTATCACAGAAAACAATGTAGCCAACCCTTGCACACTCGCTGTATTCGTAACATAAGGCGCTGTATGCGTAACAGGCCGAGAAAATCCCGAGCAGTTCGCCAGGAAGTCACGAGAGGGTGTTAGATGCATTCAGCGGCCGCCCATTACCTCTGCAGGCGTGGGGGAAAATGGTAATAACTCCACTTCTAGGGCGAGTAGAACAATAATACAAAGTTTACATTAAAGAGGAATGTTCCAATTAATTTTCGGTAGCAAAAAAAAATCGTAATTTTTTGGATTTGACCACCTCCGGCTCCCCTTAAACCTAACCAACCTAAGGACATCACTCAACACCCAGTCATCACGTATTTTTACAACACTGGGACCACATCTGAGAAGACGCCCACATTCTTTCCCCTCCCCCCACCCCCCAAACTATACTGGTGTATGTAATTCCAACATTTCATTGTTAAAAGGACCAGTAACTCAAATTTCATTATTACAAGTATTTATTCAGGTTTTGAACGAGACCATTCATTCTCAGGCCATTGCTACGGAAGTTACATTATTATTACAGACAAAGAATGCAAAATATTACAATGACCAATACACAGTATGCAAGGCTCGTACTTGTGCGAACGTCGAATATGACATAACTGTATTTCAAGTGTTTTTGGAGCATGATTGCATGGTAAACAGCTAGTAACTAACATCTCTAGAGTCTCTGTGAACACATTTGTAGTGCTGATCGTCAGTACGAGCTAGTTTCTTGAATGTACTACTTCTGTTTGATGGTCACGACATATTTGTTACGTAAATCTGTTTTACGGAGACGTCTTGTAAGTTTATTGTTGGAATTACGCTCCAATGCATACTTGAAATCCAGGTGTATCTTTTTCGATATTTGCGTTACTACGAGTTGCGCCTACTGTAAATTGCTAATTGTTGTAATATTTTGCAGTCTTTGTCTTTAATAATATTGTAACCTCAGCACGCAACAGTTTGAGAATGAATGTTAACGGTCGAAACGATCACCACCAACAAATTTTATGCAACTGTGATAGGAACCCGAATAAATAATAACCTGATTTAGGTTTCTCTAAATCAGGCTCGTCCAAACTGTGCCCCTGGGGCGCTTGCACCCGCGATCGCCCGCGGCCAGCGCCCCGGGCGAATTCGTATGTTGCTGCAATGGCCGGGCCGTGCCGCTTAGCTAGCCGTGCGGACCGCCCGAACGCCAGCCGATAGATATATTTGTTCGCCCGTTTTCCCTTCGGACAGAGGACGTCTCACAAGTGATTCAACTAGAGCTGATTGACCTACAGTGCCATATCCGCCTGAAGGACGGCTTTCTTATGTGTAAAACTTTGGATGACTTCTACAGCTGTCTTCCACAAGAGAAATATCCTCTTTCGCACAAGCACGCGGCCAAAGTTCTCTCAATGTTTGGTTCCACGTATATTTGTGAGCACTTTTTCTGTCTTTTAAAGCTTGCTAAAACTAAGAACCGTTCATCCCTTGGCGGTAAAAATTTGACCAATTCTTTGAGGTTAGCAGTCTCACGGAATATTGTACCAAGCCTAGACAAAATCGTTTCCTCGAAAAAGAAAAACGTGTAAAATGTTAATTGTCTTCTTTAACAATGTTGACTGTAAGAATTAAAGAGCTTTGTAACCTTAATTCTATTTTAATAAGTTTTCAGACTTGGTCAGTTAAAATTAATACGTACAAAACAGCAAACTAAGGATCCGATTTCTAAACTCTGAAAAGGGATACAAAAAATTGTAGCACGAAGTATAACAAAAAATACTTACTTGTAACTACTAACAGTAAGAATGAGACTCTAAATCCCTTACATAAAATTAATTCTAAAATAGAATATTTTGTTTACGTTAGATCTGACCGCGGGACAGTCCAACGCAGAGCAGTGCTGTGCGGTCTCTCTCTCTCTCTCTCTCTCTCTCTCTCTCTCTCTCTCTCTCTCCCTCCCTCTTTCTCTCTCTCTCCCCCCTATGGCGACACTAGCGACACACGGTCGCGGATGGGGCGCTGAACTACACTGTCTTGCGCCCGCAGGGCGCGGGTACGACCGCCGGGCGCAATTGTTGGATGAGCCTGCCCTAAATAATTTTTTCAAGTGCTTGCAGAGGTCATGGTTCATTTCTTTCCCCATCCTGAACTGAAAAAGTGCATACTTTCCGAGCCCTCCTCTAATCCATTTGTACAACAGTGTTTATAGTCAAGATGGAAAGATAAAATAGAAAAAGTAAACATGCTGTATAATACCACGAATGTGTTCGTTACAACTGGAGTATTTGAAAAATCTCTAGAACGTGTTCAATTAATAACATGAAGCGCACAATATTACTATCCTTTAGTTTTGCTAGAGGTTTTACTAGCTGTTGAAGGCTACGAATGATTAATACAGCCCATGAAATTTATTTCCCGCATGTCTCAGGTTCGTAGGAATCCGGGTAATGAGATTTTCCACAAGGCGTGAGAAGGTGTTGTGAGGCTGCGTGGCGCGAGCATTCGCAGACCACCCGCGGTGCCGTTGCGTGTGGAGTTGTCCGAGATCTGTGGAAGCACGGGGGAACAAAGAGAGGCCACAGAGAAGTTAATAACAGATCCCTATCTGGAGAGCAGCCAGTGTTTGTATTAGAAATCGTGCGTGATTGTGGATAGTGGCGCATCGCGTAATTACTTGTAAAGAGTAATTAGGGTGAGATATTGGCTGCCTAATGAGGAAGGCTTTCCTCGCGTGGCCCGCTGACTCAGCGGTGCAGATGCGGACACGATAGGCCGGCCCGGTGCTGCACCTCGCGGCAGGCCGGCGCCACGTGGGAAAGAAAACTTCTGCTGACTCGTTTCGCTGGCAACTCACCAAGAGCTACGATTGTTTCCATTTTGGAAGCAACTAACGGTCCTCAATGTGTCCTGTTAAAGACACTGGTATGTAAAATTATACTAAAATCTCTTCTTGGTTATCTCTGTGTCTTAACATTCTCTGGCTGCCTTTGAAAACACAATTTGGGTAAGATATACAATTTTCTTTCGTTTATACTATAGACTCTGTAGGGTAGTGCCTACACAGCCCGGTTATTAACCATACGGAGAAACTTCCGAGAGACTACTGAACGAAATTCATTTATTGATTTATCGTAAGACACGTGCCTCACATCTCATATGGCGGCAAATCCGTAAATTACTGAGAATTACACTTTTGTTAACATGGAAAAGTATTGCACTTGCAGCCACGCGGGATTAGCCGAGCGGTCTGAAGCGCTGCAGTCAGGACTCAGGACTGTGCGGCTGGTCCCGGCGGAGGTTATAGTCCTCCCTCGGGCGTGTGTGTGTGTGCGTGCGTGCGTGCGTGCGTGCGTGCGTGTATGTGTGTGTGTGTGTGTGTGTGTGTGTGTGTGTGTGTGTTTGTCCCTAGGATAATTTAGGTTAAGTACTGTGTAAGTTTAGGGACTGATGACCTTAGCAGTTAAGTCCCATAAGGTTTCACACACATTTTATTGCACTTGCACGGCGTATTTTCTCCACGTTATTTGTGCCAGTACCTGCTCGGAAAAGTAAAGAGCCGGCCGGTGTGGCCGATCGGTTCTAGGCGCTTCAGTCTGGAACCGCGGGACCGCTACGGTCTCAGGTTCGAATCCAGCCTCGGGCATGGATGTATGTGATGTCCTTAGGTTAGCTAGGTTTAAGTAGTTCTAAGTTCTAGGGGACTGATGACCTCAGATGTTAAGTCTCATAGTGCTCGGAGCCATTTGAACCATTGGAAAAGTAAAGAGGGTCAGAGGGAAAGACTCGACTGTTAAATGCGGTAGACAATCGGAGGCAAAGTAAGTATATTTCCCCTAAAAGTTGACATTTAGTTTGTCAGTCGTTAGTGGCTTTTTCATAGAATAACTAAACCAACACGATTAATGGCATGAAGAAGGTAAGTAGTGCACAAAGTAGGAAACTAACTATTGAACGAAAAGTACATCCAATTCAAGCTGAAAGATATTTTTTTTTTAAGCGTGGAAAAGTAAATTTGAACCGCCCGATGGGTATCAGTAACATTAGCAGTCAGTCTGAAATTTCAACACCACTTGACAAAAGCGTTGATGACGGTGAACTGTGTGGTGACAGTGGTGGTAGAGTTTTGAAGTGGTTGTTGTTGATATATTTACTTCTTTCATTTCCGTGAATAAATAGCATCGATCTGATTTGTGTGGTTGTAGTTCTAAGGCGACGACGGCATTTGAGTTTTCCTTCTACGTATGCCTTTCCCCATCCAAAACGCTACACCACGTAAGTCGAGGTTGTTTCTTCCCCCGCCGCGATATGGTTCCCTTTTCGCATCAGAAAGATAAATGTAAACGAAACGCTAAATTGCAAGCACGGATATTTGTTTAATTTATTGGTTCTCGGGCCTTGCCCATTGAGTCGGCTCAGTAGTAATGTCACGACGATACGAAAGTAAGGACAACACAACACCCCAGCCCCGAGCGGAGAAAATCTCCGACACGGCCGGGAATCTAACCAGGGCCCCTTCGCTTAGAAAATCCACCGAGGTACAGAGCTCCTGTTGATACGTTTTGTTTTAGGTAATTACACTCCTTGTAATATAGAATCTTTTGTAGAGTAACAATAGCCTGTGCAAACCAAAAACGTCGAAAGTTGAAAACAAACGAGAGGGGAGTGGTACGGTGTTGGTAGATGACAGTGTTGGTGTGTGTGTGTGGGGGGGGGGGGGGTGGAGGGGGAGGAGGGAGGAGGGGGTCGGTATAGTCTCTAGTCTAGGGCGCGCCGTTCGCCGTCCGAAGACTGTATTAATGCAAGTCTCAACGATAGTCTATCCTGTGTAAGCCTTTTCATCTCTTCATGACCACTGCAGCCTACATCTATTTCATCTTGCTTACAAGGGAACGTCCCCATCGTACCCCACTCAGATTTAGTTATAAGTTGGCACAGTGGATAGGCCTTGAAAAACTGAACACAGATCAGTTGAGAAAACAGGAAGAAGTTGTGTGGAACTGTGAAAAAATAAGCAAAATATACAAACTGAGTAGTTCATGGAAAGGTAAGCAACATCTAGGAGATGAGGAACGCAGGGGCGCCGTGGTCTCGTGGTAACGTGAGCAGCTGCGGAACGAGAGGTCCTTGGTTCAAATCTTACATTGAGTGAAAAGTTTAATTTTTTATTTTCAGTTTATGTGACAAACTCTTATGTTTTCATCACTTTTTTGGGAGTGATTATCACATCCACAAGAAAACCTAAATCGGGCAAGGTAGAAAAATCTTTTTACCCATTCGCCAAGTATACAAGTTAGGTGGGTCGAGAACATATTCCTGTCATGTGACGCACATGCCGTCACCAATGTCGTATAGAATATATCAGATGTGTTTTCCTGTGGAGGAATCGGTTGACCTATGACCTTGCGATCAAATGTTTTCGGTTCCCATTGCAGAGGCACGTCCTTTCGTCTACTAATCGCACGGTTTTGCGATGCGGTCGCAAAACACAGACACTAAACTTATTACAATGAACAGAGACGTCAATGAACGAACGGACAGGTAATAACTATGCAAAAATAAAGAAAGTAAAATTTTCGCTCGAGGGAAGACTTGAACCAAGGACCTCTCGTTCCGCAGCTCCTCACGCTAACCACGGGACCACAGCGCTCCTCGGGTCACGTTGTCCATGATGTATATGTGGCCCATGGACTACTCAGTTTGTATATTTTGCTTATTTTTTTACAGTTCCACACAACTTCTTCCTGTTTTCTCAATTGATCTGTGTTCAGTTTTTCAAGGCCTAGCCACTGTGCCAACTTATAACTAAATCTGAGGGGGGTGCGATGGGGAGGTTCCCTTGTTAGTATTGCCTAAAACTTCTCTTCTGGTAGCAGTGACGACATTAATATTGTGAACGACGACTGACGTTTAATTCGTTTCCATAATCAACACGGAAGAACGTCTCTCTTGCTCTTATATTCGGAAAGTAAGGCAAAAATGTATCGAATTATCACGCCGTGGCAAAAATGATGTATTTACGGTTCATCCAATTTCTCCGCATTCATCTAAGATAAAGCAGAGGATATTTCAAAGCACAAAAAGAGGAAGTCTGACAGTCGCACACCGTCACCTTTCTCTCTTCCGACACAGCTGCTGTTACACCAAGCCCTAATTTTAGCAGAATCATACTAGGGCTATAAACACTCGAATAAGAGCCAGATAGACACAGAGTATTGTAAAGAACTTTGTAACTCATGTCGTAACTTTTCCTTTTCACCACTTTAAAATTATTTTTAATTTTAATTATTCATTGAACTTACATAATGGAAAATTATACTCGGATGACCCAAAACATTATGACCACCTGCTGGATAACATTTTTGTCCGTCTTTGGAACGAAATAGATAATTGTTTCTGCCTATCAGGGATCCTACAATTTGTTCGTAGGTTTGTGGAGGTATGTGGCATTAGATGTCTATTCGCAGGTCATGCAATTCGCGTGAGTAACGAGCCGCTGATTTGCGTACGCGGTGACGGCACCCGACAGCGACCTACATGGGTCCCATAGGATTTGCATCAGGAGAATTTGGTCGCCGACGTATCAACGTGAGTTGACTACAATGCTTCTGAAACCACTGTAGCACAGTTCTGGCTCCGAGACGGGGACAATTACACTGTTGAAAGATGACATCGCTTCGGAGGAGATATCAAGCATGGAGGGATGCAAGCGGCTCGTAGCTATCAGCGTGTCTTCGGTTACTACCACAGGTCCCACACAAGTGCAGGAGAATGCCTCCCACACCATAATACTGCTCCCACCAGCCTGCGTCCGTGGCACGTTGCATGTTTCGAGCCACCGTTCACCTCGATGACGGTGTTTGTGGAGACGACCATCGACCTAGTGTCATAAAAATGTGATTCACCCTAAGAGCCGACACGTTTCCAATGATTGACGATCGAGTCCCGATGGTCTCGTGTCACGGCAATCGTGATTGACGATGTCGTTGGGTCAACATGTGAACACGTAGGGGTGAGTTCCGCAATGTACGATGAACGGTGTGCTCCGAAACACTTGTACGCTTTCTGTCGGTGCTTACGACAATAGCACGTGAACATTCGACCGGCTTTGCCGTTTTCGAGATACTCGTTCACAGGCTCTGCGTAATAATAATTTGCCCTGTGTCAAAGTCGCTTATCTCAGTGGATTTCCCCTTTTGCAGCCCATATTTTCACAAGAATGATCCCCCGCCAGTGTCTCTTCTGTTTACATATTTTTGTTGCCGTGTCACGTGGCTGCAGCTCCATCAGGCGGCATCCAACGCCGCCGTGGGAAGTGGCCATAATGTATTGGCCTATCAGCGTATAACTTTGTTGTAGTATCTGTGTAAGTTCTTTCTTGGGTACATGCTTGTAATTCATTTCCTATTTCCTCCATTATGGACCCATAACCATATTGCTATTTGGACTGATTGTCCCTCTTACTCAGTCTCTTCCCTTTTATTATTGTTGAGTTGTTTATACTGTAAGTTCCTTGTGTCTTCAATATTTGAAGACGACTGTTTATTTATACTTAAACCTTCCCCTTCTGTCATTCCTGAATTCCAAGATGTCAACCATTACATTGTCAAATTGTCTCCCCCTTGTTCCTCTCTGAAGATCTATAAAAAGTGTCCTCAATCCTTTGTTTAGTATTCTTAAGTAATTAAATATGTGGTGTACCAATTTATTAATGGTATACCAATTCATCTCACTGTTTTAAAATTTCCGTTGCATTTATTATAATTAATTTGTTGTACTAACTTCTGCGAGAACATCCTTTATTACCGCACACAAGCTGGTTTCTCTGCAACCTGTTTAGTCCCGTCGTTTTATTCGCCATTAACCCTAAGGTTTGTCTGAATCAGCTCTCTCTTCTTAGAAACTGGTAGCTATCCCCTTTGTCAGAACAATTACTGCAGCCAACGTCATCAGCTATCTTTCTTATTTACTCATACCGAGACCTGCACTGCTAGTGTTTCCCACCGCCATCGCATCAAATACTGGCTCTGAGCACTATGGGACTCAACTTCTGAGGTCATTAGTCCCCTAGAACTTATAACTAATTAAACCTAACTAACCTAAGGACATCACAAACATCCATGCCCGAGGCAGGATTCGAACCTGCGACCGTAGCGGTCTTGCGGTTCCAGACTGCAGCGCCTTTAACCGCACGGCCACTTCGGCCGGCACATCAAATACTGATACATTATGTTCTTTACTAGGCATTCCTTCTCGCTGACCCGTTACAGAATTTATTCATTCATGACACATCAGTTCATATGATCTTGAGTAGTTTCCTGTGACACCACACGTCATAGGATTCTAATAGTTTTATTTTTGTCTTCCTCACAGTCCATGTTTCGCTCTTACACAGAACTGTGCTCCGAATATAGCATTTCAAGAGTGTTCTCCTGGCTCTAACAAATATTTCTGGATATTAGTAGTTGCTTCTTTTTGTGGAGAGCCCTGTTGTTGCTCTGTAGAATACTTGCTTCTATCTCTTTCTGCATCTCACTCCTTTATCTGCTGAACTTCTGTCAAACAATGTTTATTAAGTTCATCAGCTCCTAAGCCTCTGAAAACGTTAGCTGCAATAATCTCATTCGAATTCTGAGGCTAGTAGGTATAAAATACAGGGAGTGAAAGGTCATCTACATCTTGTACAGAAACCAAATTGCAGCTAAATAAGTCAAAGAAAACGGAAGGGAGGGGATATTTAAAATAGGAGAGAAAAAGGAATATAGTCTGTTCCCAATATTATTCAACCTGTACTTTAGCAAGCAGTAAAGGAAAGAATGCAGAAATTTGGAAGAAGTAATAATAACTTGAAAGTTTGGCGATGATATTGTTTGACGATAACATTGAAATACAGTTAAAGTCGGGAAAGGACTTGGAAGATAAGTTGATCGGTTCAAATGGCTCTGAGCACTATGGGACTTAACAGCTGTGGTCATCAGTCCCCTAGAACTTAGAACTACTTAAACCTAACTAACCTAAGGACATCACACACATCCATGCCCGAGGCAGGATTCGAACCTGCGACCGTAGCAGTCGCGCGGTTTCGGACTGCGCGCCTAGAACCGCGAGACCACCGCGGCCGGCCGAAGATAAGTTGGATTGGATAAATATTGCCTTGAATACATCTTATAAAATGAATGTCAACAGAAGTACAACAAGTAAAATGGAATTCAGCCGGGACATGCTGAGGGACTCAGATTAGGAAATCATACACTGGAAAGAGTAATGTTTAGTATTTGGGTAGTAAAATAAGTAACGATAGCCAAAGAAGAGAGGATACAAATTGAAGATTGGCAACAGCAGAAAAACCGTCTATGAAAAAGTAATTTGTTAAAATCCATTCCTATATGAAATGAAGATCAAGCTGCATTTCTGTCTGTATGTTCGGGCTAGTGCCAGGAACTATAGTACTCATTTTCATACGGTTTTCACTAATAGAAAGAGGGAGGTTTGTGTAAATAATTTATTAATATTTCGTGCAAATTGGCTAAATCATCATGAATTAGTACGTCGAAACTCTGAAAACGATCCCATTGGCATCTAGCAGCGGAAGGCAGAACTCCTTGGAATGACGGTAGCTTGTGTGGGCTGGTACTGCAGACGGATAGGTTTAGGCAAATGTCCTGTGTCCCTAGAGTGCCCTTGCCACTGCTGGCATACTTTTCTTCTCAAAATGCAAAGCACAACTAGGTCGTTTCTTGACAGTGGATGCTTCGTACCAGTGTTTTGTGCCAGGAGGTGGGTGCTGGAGATGGACGACTGGCAAGTCGCCCTATTTCGCACAGAACTGGCTCTGTAGTCGACCGTAATGGGCGGCACTTTAGCTTGCAGCTCTCATCATTGCCACGAGATCTTATATGAAACACAAATTAAATGTAGGAACAGACAACATTCGTGCCTCCTGAGAACTTCCTTGACGCTCACTGCTTTAATCGGTTGTGCTAGATTAAAGTGATATTATTCAATTACGTAATGTTGTTCACTGAATTTTGATCATATCTCTATGCGTTGTCCCATAAATAAAATTAGCGCTACGCAAGACAAGTCGTTCAGCCACATACTTGCTGTTAACCACGGGAAGTCAGAGCAGGTCAGTAGTCGAATATAAATTTAAGTGTCAGGAAGTCTTTTCTGAATGTATTTCTCTGGAGCGTATCCCGGCATAGAAGAGAAACTTGGACGAAAACAGTACAGACAAGAAGCTTTGATGTGAGTTACTGCAGAAGAATGCTGAAAATTAGATGGGTAGTTCAGATAACTAATAAAGAGGCGCAGAATCTAAAAAAAGGAGAAAACAAATGTATGGCCCGCATCTCGTGGTCGTGCGGTAGCGTTCTCGCTTCCCACGCCCGGGTTCCCGGGTTCGATTCCCGGCGGGGTCAGGGATTTTCTCTGCCTCGTGATGGCTGGGTGTTGTGTGCTGTCCTTAGGTTAGTTAGGTTTAAGTAGTTCTAAGTTCTAGGGGACTTATGACCACAGCAGTTGAGTCCCATAGTTCTCAGAGCCAACTAAGCCAACAAATGTATGGCATAATTTGACTAAAAGGAGGCACATCGTGTTGCATCTAGGAATCGTCAATTTGGTAATGTGCAATGAGGACGGGAGGGATAAAAATTGTGGAGACAGATCAATGCTTAACTATAGTAACTAGATTTCAATGGATGCAAGCTGCAATATATCTGAGAGTGTAAACTAACATGGAAATCCGGATCAACACAGTCTTCAGACTGACTGCCAGAAGAACAAGAACAACGAAACTGGGAATTTAACAACCTCATCAGATTCTTGTGAGAAATCATGAACTTTTTGTACGCAATTTTCTTGTACTCGTACCTCCCCCTATAACTGGAAATAAAATCACATAGTACTAATTGCTGAGTCTGTTACCACTTCAGGGCTTACCGCGTGTTTTGGTGCGGGTGCACGTGTAGTCACTTTGTGCCGCGGCTTGCACGTAGTCTGCGGACGGAGTGTGCCGTTACCGCGCCAGAAACATGAGGCCGCCGGCCACGCGAGGCCCCCCGCCTGGATTCCTGCGCGTCTAGCATGCAGCTCGGACAAAACCGGTCGTAAGTGAAGCCCGGCCTGACGCAGTACATAAATCGCAGCGCGCGTCTCATTAGCAGGGGACGCGCGTCTCGTCGCGTCTAGCCCGGGCCGACCGGCTCGTTTGGCGTAATTGGAAGTCTTCTTGCGGCGGCCGGATCGGATTTACGGGCAGCAGGCTCGCGTTTCGCCCGCAGCTCCGTCCGGCCGGCCCGTTGCGGTTTGCTTACAACGCGTGTTCCGACAGCCTGCTGCGCCAATTTCGGCCGCGTCGTCCGCATCGGCAGCGCCGTGTCGCGGGGCCGCTAACAACGCCGCCGTCGGGGGTCCCGCCGCGCCGCCAGCGGCTGCCGCCAGAGCGCCGCCTCACGCACACCGCTAGCTGGCCAGCGGTGGGTTCGTTCACAAACACAGCCCCAAACACGGGCTTTCCCTGCTTGCGTCATTTTTCACATCATCAACTACGTTCTGTACGTCAGTACGAAACTACGCGGCAGGAATTCGTAGGGGCTTTAGAAAGTTAAGAAAGTTACACACACGCTCCACGCTAAGACCAATGCGCACCTAGAGTGGCACATTGTTAGAAAAGTGTGCTTCAGCAGCCCCTACCAATGTTATTTTATCCAACCCCATGATAATATTGTTGGCCAGTTCACTCTGGAGGTGTAAACCACACTGTCAAAATGTCGCAAAAAACTGTTAAATTACACAAAGACATCTCAGACGTATTGTACAAATTTTATTTATGAAACTACACTACTGGCCATTAAAACTCCTACACCAAGAAGAAATGCAGATGATAAATGGGTATTTATTGGACAAATATATTATACTAGAACTGACATGTGATTACATTTTCACGCAATTTGGGTGCACAGATCCTGAGAAATGAGTACCCAGAACAACCACCTCTCGCCGTAATAACGGCCTTGATACGCCTGGGCATTGAGTCAGACCGAACTCGGATGGCGTGTACAGGTACAGCTGCCCATGCAGCTTCAACACGATACCACAGTTCATCAAGAGTAATGACTGGCGTATTGTGACGAGCCAGTTGCGCGGCCACCATTGACCAGACGTTTCCAATTGGGGTGAGATCTGGAGAATGTGCTGGCCAGGGCAGGAGTCGAACATTTTCTTTATCCAGAAAGGCCCGTACAAGACCTGCAACATGCGGTCGTGCATTATCCTGCTGAAATGTAGGGTTTTCCAGGGATCGAATGAAGGGTAGAGCCACGGGTTCAAATGGTTCTGAGCAGTATGGGACTTAACTTCAGAGGTCATCAGTCCCTAAAACTTAGAACTACTTAAACCTAACTAACCTAAGGACCACACACACATCCATGCCAGAGGCAGGATTCGAACTTGCGACCGTAGTGGTCGCGCGGTTCCAGACTGTAGCGCCTAGAACCGCTCGGCCACTCCAGCCGGCTACCGCAATGTCGCCAAACACGGATGCGACCATCGTGATGCTGTTAACAGAACCTAGATTCATCCGAAAAAATGACGTTTTGCCATTCGTGCACCCAGGTTCGTCGTTGAGTACACCATTGCAGGCGCTCCTGTCTGTGATGCAGCGTCAACGGTAACCGCAGCCATGGCATCAGAGCTGATAGTCCAAACGTCGTCGAACTGTTCGTGCAGATGGTTGTTGTCTAGCAAACGTCCCCATCTGTTAACTCAGGTATCGAGACGTGGCTGCACGATCCGTTACAGCCATGCGGATAAGATGCCTCTCATCTCGACTGCTAGTGATACGAGGCCGTTGGGATCCAGCACGGCGTTTCGTATTACCCTCCTGAACCCACCGATTCCATATTCTGCTAACAGTCATTGGATCTCGACCAACGCGAGCAGCAATGTCGCGATACGATAAACCGCAATCGCGATAGGCTATATCCGACCTTTATCAAAGTCGTAAACGTGATGGTACGCATTTCTCCTCCTTACACGAGGCATCTCAACAACGTTTCACCAGGCCACGCCGGTCAACTGCTATTTTTGTATCAGAAATCGGTTGGAAACTTTCCTCATGTCAACACGTTGTAGGTGTCGCCAGCGGCGTCAACCTTTTGTGAATGCTCTGAAAAGCTTATCACTTGCATATCACAGCATTTTCTCCCTTTCGGTTAAATTTCACGTCTGTAGCACATCTTCGTGGTGTAGCAATTTTAATGGCCAGTACTGTACTTTAGCACATTAACGCGGCGAGCCATATATTAATCATTTCATTGGGTTAAATACCAGAAATTTGTTACTTGTACCGTTCCCCTTTTGATATTTGCTATTTAACTTCGTTGTTTATAGTGATGGAGAAACACAGCAGAAGGCTATGTTACCTAACCATTTATGAAAGATTAAATACGATAAGCGGAATAAACTTACAGAGACATCCAAAATCTATATGACTGCGCCAATTAGAACTCAAAGAAAACTCGAAGACTTTTGGATAGCTATGACAGAAATAAGGTATATCTTGGTTCAAAAATACCTTGTAACCCATTGTCAATTCTCACCTGTATTATTTATAGAATGATTCCATTTGCTAACAGTCGCCCAAAGCTCTGAGAGAGAATGTGTATCGATCATGTCGTTGTCACCTGCCTGGATACCGTTCCTAATACAGGCGTAGTACGGGTTATATAAACGACTTCTGTAGTGGCAGCTGAAGCACCCTGTACTCCTACTTTCCGACTTTGCTGCAGACACACACTGAGGTGAAAAAAGCCATGGGATGACGATATGCACACATGCAGATGGCGACAGTATCGCGTACACAAGGTATAAAAGGACAGTGCATTGCGGAGCTGTCATTCGTACTCAAGTGATTCATGCGAAAGGGTTTCTGACATGATGAGCGCCTCAGGACGGGAATTAACAGACTTGAACGCGAATGGTAGTTGGAGATAGACGCATGGGATATTACATTTTGTAAATCGTTTGGGAATCCAGTATTCCGAGATCCTCAGCGTTAAGAGAGCGCCGAGAATACCACACTTCAGTTGTTACCTCTCATCACGGACAGTGGCCGACGGTCTTCATTAAACGGCCGTGGGCAGCGGCCTGTGTGTGGAGTTGTCAGTGCTGATAGACAAGCAACAACACGTGAAATAACCGCAGTAATCAAGGCGAGCCGTACGACTATCTCTTTAAGACAGTGCAGCGAAATTTCGGGTTAAAGGGCTATGGCAGCAGACGACCGTCGCGAGAGCCTTTACTAACAGCACGACATCATCTGCAGCGCTTCTCCTGGGCTCGTGGTCATATTGACTGAAACATGGACGACTGGAAAACTATAGCTTGGTCAGATGAGTCGCGACTTCTGTTGGCGAGAGCTGGTGGTACAGATCGAATCTGGTGCAGACCTGACGAAGCTATGGACCCAAGTCGTCAACAAGGCACCCTGCAAGCTGGTGGTGGCTCCGTAATGGTATGGACTGTGTTTATATGGAATATGTGGTCCAACTGGATTACGTGGAGACCATTTTCATCTATTCATGTACTTCACGTGTCGAAACAACAATGGAATTTTTATGAATGATAGATAACGCGCCAAACCATAGACCCACTATTGTTCGCGACTGGCTTGAAGAACATTCTGGACAGTTCGAGTGGTTGATTTGGCCAACCAGGTTGCCCGATATGAATCCCATCGAACATTTATGGGACATAATCGAAAGGTCAGTTCGTGCACAAAATCCTGTACCGGCAACACTTCCGCAATTATGGATGGCATAGAGGCAGCGTGGCTCACTGTTTCTGCAGGGGTCTTCAGCGACTTCTTGAGTCGATGCTACGTCGAGCTACTGCACCATGCCGGGAAAAATGAAGTCCAGCACGATGTTAGGAGGTATCCCATGACTTTTGTCACTTCAGTGTAGTTTTGCTGTGATGCGGATAGCATGTGCATCACAGAGTGGTGATGAAGTGGTGTGGCAATTGGAAATGTATTCCAGAGTGGCAGTACGCGGGCAGTACGATTCTTGTGTAAAAACGTCTAAGTAACACCCAGATTCACCGTGAAACTATGGCGGCGTTTGAACTAAATGCAATGTCGCGTCCAGCCATAGTGAAATGGTGCCAACAGTTTGACCAAGGCCACAGGTGTGGGTGATGCTGACCGGGAAAGATGGCCATCGACATCGACCATAGTGAAAAATGTCCAGGCAATTCAAGACGAACGTTGAACATTTCGTGGGTGGGGCTCAGGGGAGAGGTATTTTACAACGATGAACACGTGCACAACGCGGTGCTCGGATGGCTCAGTGACCAAGGAGCTGATTTCCGTGGTCTAGGAACTGAAGTACTTTAGAACGTTCCAATAGTTGTTTACAGAAACTTGGTGACTATACTGTGGCGTACTCTACACAGAGTACGCGAAAGAACTAGCCCCCCTTCTAACAGCCGTGTACCGCAAGTCTCTAGAGGAACGGAGGGTTCCAAATGATTGGAAAAGAGCACAGATAGTCCCAGTCTTCAAGAAGGGTCGTCGAGCAGATGCGCAAAACTATAGACCTATATCTCTTACGTCGATCTCTTGTAGAATTTTAGAACATGTTTTTTGCTCGCGTATCATGTCATTTCTGGAAACCCAGAATCTACTATGTAGGAATCAACATGGATTCCGGAAACAGCGATCGTGTGAGACCCAACTCGCCTTATTTGTTCATGAGACCCAGAAAATATTAGATACAGGCTCCCAGGTAGATGCTATTTTTCTTGACTTCCGGAAGGCGTTCGATACAGTTCCGCACTGTCGCCTGATAAACAAAGTAAGAGCCTACGGAATATCAGACCAGCTGTGTGGCTGGATTGAAGAGTTTTTAGCAAACAGAACACAGCATGTTGTTATCAATGGAGAGACGTCTACAGACGTTAAAGTAACCTCTGGCGTGCCACAGGGGAGTGTTATGGGACCATTGCTTTTCACAATATATATAAATGACTTAGTAGATAGTGTCGGAAGTTCCATGCGGCTTTTCGCGGATGATGCTGTAGTATACAGAGAAGTTGCTGCATTAGAAAATTGTAGCGAAATACAGGAAGATCTGCAGCGGATAGGCACTTGGTGCAGGGAGTGGCAACTGACCCTTAACATAGACAAATGTAATGTATTGCGAATACATAGAAAGAAGGATCCTTTATTGTATGATTATATGATAGCGGAACAAACACTGGTAGCAGTTACTTCTGTAAAATATCTGGGAGTATGCGTACGGAACGATTTGAAGTGGAATGATCATATAAAACTAATTGTTGGTAAGGCGGGTACCAGGTTGAGATTCATTGGGAGAGTGCTTAGAAAATGTAGTCCATCAACAAAGGAGGTGGCTTACAAAACACTCGTTCGACCTATACTTGAGTATTGCTCATCAGTGTGGGATCCGTACCAGGTCGGGTTGACGGAGGAGATAGAGAAGATCCAAAGAAGAGCGGCGCGTTTCGTCACTGGGTTATTTGGTAACCGTGATAGCGTTACGGAGATGTTTAATAAACTCAAGTGGCAGACTCTGCAAGAGAGGCGCTCTGCATCGCGGTGTAGCTTGCTCGCCAGGTTTCGAGAGGGTGCGTTTCTGGATGAGGTATCGAATATATTGCTTCCCCCTACTTATACTTCCCGAGGAGATCACGAATGTAAAATTAGAGAGATTAGAGCGCGCACGGAGGCTTTCAGACAGTCGTTCTTCCCGCGAACCATACGCGACTGGAACAGGAAAGGGAGGTAATGACAGTGGCACGTAAAGTGCCCTCCGCCACACACCGTTGGGTGGCTTGCGGAGTATCAATGTAGATGTAGATGTAGATGTAGAAAAAATAGTTTCTTATATCGCTGTCACTTTTAAATTTAGAGCAGCATGAGATAATAGTTACTTGGTCTGCAATGATAATGTGTAACTTACCTTCACATAACCAATTTATAGAAAATTGTGGCCGCCAACTATAACAGAGCTACAGACGGAAAAAATTATACTTAAAGATTCTCAATACCTGCATCAGTGATTAGGAGGCTGACATTAATGTAGTATTAAAGTTCCCACAAGACACTTCCTAATATCGATACTAATGACTGCAAGTGGATTCCTTTTTCATAACTGCGTTAACTCAGAGGACACGGTTTTTATTGTTATGCTATAGGAAACACATTCGTTGGATTAATCTAGGTATCTCCAAATTTCACTGAGGTAGACATCGTCTTATAAAGCACTTCGTCTAATTGCCACATAGATCAGCATTCAAATGGTGATGCAACAGTCTTAAACGCTCATTTAGTGAAGGACTTGTGGCGGCTGCAGACTTACTGCTCAGAATGTTTATATACGTTTATTTGATTTTATTGACCTAGTGGTATTGATGAACTGGTAGTAAGTGACAGACTACGAATCCAAAGGTCTGTGGTTCGTATCCCAGTCGCCCTAACAGTTTACTCTGTCAATTACCGCTTTTTTCAGCTCGCAATAGCATTCTTAACGTAAAAAATGTCAAGTTACATTCTTGATTGAAGTCCACAGCAGGTCGCTATACAGGCTGAACCACATAAAACCCGCACCGCAGATATTGCTGAAATGGACAGTGCTATTGACGCACAGTTTACACAGAATGGATTTTTGATAATTAGGGACTCGAACTGCTAGCCAATAAAGCGATTGTAATAATACATAGGAACTGCATTTTTTGTGAAAACACACACTTTTTTTAAATGGAACAATTCCAGTTGACATCGACAGACTAAAACTAGCGTAAATTAAAATGTCAGTATTGTTTGTTGCAAGATTTTAGTGCGAGTCGTTTACGAGATATCGTGTTTTGAAAAGTTCTGAACCCGACTCTTGTACAACACTCGTTGTAGTACACATTAAGGAACAACACAAATGAATAAGCTAGTTAGGTGGATTGTGACTAGTAACGTGCCAACTGACCATCATAGGCTGTCTTCAAAATTGGCACCAGCAGCGGCAAACACGCTTCAAGTATGGTATGGAACGACTGCGGCACACGTGACAGCATTTCAACGGAAACGGCCGAGCAGGCACCAATAATACGTCGTAACATATCATCAGGTGCACTTGGTATGTCCTAGCAGACGTCTTTCAGCTGTCCCCACGGAAAAAAGTCTACAGGCGTCAAATCCGGGGAACAGGTCGGCCAGGATACAGGTCCTTTGCGTCCAATCTAACGATTTGGAAACAATTTTTGAGAAATGCTGTAGTATTTCTTGCACTATGCTCTGGACACCCATCATGTTGGTAAACGGGTTCCTTCTAGACTGCAGAATAATATGTTCTACGATCCGTGGAAGATGGTCTGTCAGGAGACTGAGATACTTGTGCGAATTCAGTTTTCCGCCTATGAAATACAGACCAATGAGCTGATGTTTCACTATCCCACACCACATTTTTACACTCCATGGACACTGACGTACCACCTGTAGAAGCTAATAGGGATTGTCAGCAGCCCAGTAGTCCATGTTTCGGCGGTGTACGAGGACATTATTGGTAAATTTGGCTTCATCTCTAAGGAATATATATGATATATCTGGAGTATCCCGTCTTTGCCCATATACAGAAGATAACACGATTCTCATAATCATTTCCAGGCAGCTCATGATGGAGAGAGAATGCAACCTATGTCGATGGATAACGGATCTCCACCAAGAACATTAATTTCCCCCTCTTCCGTCGTCACCTGTTTCCCTCTGTTACGTTGTCTAGTGTTACACTGACACTTTCACGTAACTGTTTGAAGACGTTGATAACTGAATGCCGAGATGGTTGACGTGTGTTAGGACATCTTGCCGCATACACTGTACAAAAGCGAACTGCTTTCTTCCTACTCTCTCCACACACGATGAGCATGTCGGCTTTTTCTGCATTGGTAAATCCCGTCGACCACTCACGACCTACTGTTTGGACTGTCACACGCTAACTGACTAGCAATTTTTTTCTTAAGAGTAAATCGCCATTTGACTGTGTGTTACTATGTTTATCTTTTGGACTATCCAGGTAGTATAAGAGGGAAGCGTGGGGTGTAAAAATCATAGAGGGAGACCAAGAGATGAATGCAAGAAGCAGATTCAGAAAGATATAGGTTGTACTAGTTACTCGGAGATGAAGCGGCTTGCACAGGGTAGAGTAACCTGGAGAACTGCATCAAATCAGTCTTCGAACTGAAGACCGCAACAGCAATATGTACAGATTTCGGCTTTTATTCCATTCTCAAGTATAGTGCTGTAAGTTAAAAATGGTTCAAATGGCTCTGAGCACCATGGGACTTAACTTCTGAGTTCATCAGTCCCCTGGAACTTAGAACTACTTAAACCTAACTAACCTAAGGACATCACACAAATCCAGGCCCGAGGCAGGATTCGACCCTGCGACCGTAGCGGCCTCGCGGTTCCAGACTGTAGCGCATAGAACCGCTCGGCCACTCCGCCCGGCTGCTGTAAGTTACTAGACCATTATTACGTCATATGTGTTAAGGCAGTCCAAAGCTGGTAAAAAAGACTAACACAGGTCAAAGATTCTTCGATCGTTCAAAATGGTTCAAATGGCTCTAAGCACTGTGGGACTTAACATCTGAGGTCACAGTCCCCTAGACTTAGAACTACTTAAACAATGCCCGAGGCAGGAGTCGAAACTGCGATCGCAGCAGCAGCAGCGCGGTTCCGGGCTGAAGCGCCTAGAACCACTCGGTCACAGCGGACGGCTTCGATCGTTCATCTTAAAGACAAGGTAGTCTTGTTTACCTGCTTTGGACTGCGAACTGCGACGACGACAGCTTCGCTGATACAGGCGTGAACTGTAGCACACCATAGTAATAAAAATAGGCTATATCTTATGTGGTAGTCGGACGTGAACGGATACGTTAAGGTAAAGAATCATCTGTGCCTCCTTTACTTCGAACCGCAGATATATTAGCGGACATAAATCTTTGGCGTTTGATCCAGCAGTCGGCTTCGCTATAAAGCACCAAGAGTGACAACAGGCGTTCTCGTCTCTTACGTACTGATCGCAGTACGAACGCCGGCTGCTGCATTCGACAGCTCTACATGGATTGTTTACAAGTAAATTTACGAACGTAGACGGGACGCGCAGAGACTGGCACGGTTAATAATTACAGTGTGACCAATTACCACGATAGCTAACGCTGCTACTGCGGTGTGTTACTGATATCTGGCTATATCTTTTATTGGATCGGTGTCGCCTGTTTATAAGTAAGTATTCTGTAAATGGCGTCTCACCATTGTTTATGTAGCATTTGTCGATTACTTTGGTCTGGCGACGTGTCTACATGCAATGCCACAATTTCTTGGAGACAGATACTCTAGTCAACTCATAATCACGTTTATAGTTCTGACCGGGAACAGTCTACAAAGCAGTGTGCTGTCCTTCAGCCAGACGGAACAAAACCCAATATACCTCCACCTTATTACTATGGCAAGATATGCTTGATTGTATGTGGCAAGGCAAATGCAAGCCATCCTCGACGAATGACTGGTGTCGCTGTTTTCCTGACGTGCATGTTTGACCCACTTATCGCTCACAGAACAAGTCTAGGACATGGCAGGTCGGTGGTATGTTCGTTGATGCCTTACAGACTGACATACAAACCACGCGAAGTGAAAATCCCAAGGAACGTATCCAGGCCCTACTTCACTGTACGCTATAAAGTTTCGGGGTTCCGTATGTACCTTGTGATAGTCACATCACACTGAACACTGTCATATAACACGTAAATTTCTGTAATCCTAATCATTTGTGTATTTCCAGCTACTTAATCTTTGGTAAAAGTTATTTTAGGCACTGTACTAGCCCTTTGAGTGTTGTGATAATGAGTCATCGGTATACTCGTTATAAGTACCTTTAATTAGAGACATTCCGTGTAAATATGCAATTGTTTCATTGAATCACAGTAAATGAGGAATGGGTAGTTTTATACTCGTGCTCGTACCCGCCTTCTTTTTGTCCGAGGTTTTCCTTGTGTAATGACCGGCCTGTGGATGAGCTGTTCACGCCCGAAAGGCACACGCACGGACGTCCGCGCGCACCGCTGCTGGATATTTACGTGAACTGCCTTACAGGCAGTGGATCGGTCGGACAGGCCTTACCAGGAGTGCGTGAGATGGAGGGTGTGGCGTGGAGGAGGGGGACTTGGCCTTGACCTCGGAGCGACCGCAGGGAAAGTGAATACACGCCGTGACCCGAGGCCTGATCGCCCGGCAGACGGTCCTCTGCCGCGCAACAGCTCCCCTGCAGCTGAGGGAGGCTCTTACCGCCAGTTGCGCTGCGTCCGCTGTTGTCAGGAAATGTACGACACATGTTCCTGAGAAGTGCGGCGTTCGCAATGTGTTATTCAGAGGGCGATCTCGGCGTGTCGCACACCTGTGCACAGGCTGACACTCTCCCTTTCGACCTGTCTTCCAAGTCGAGGCAGTACCGAACTGCAGTTGGCGCACGATTACAAGCCCAAGACACTTACAGTGCTGTGAGTACCTTCTCTTTCACACGTGTATCAAAAAGTCGACGGATAATTCGTTTATCATATCTGTCAGCGTTAAACTAAATTGAAGGATAGCGCATTTAACAAATGTTCTGACGAGATTGAGGAATGAAATCGACGTTGACTATGACTGATGAGCATTTTATGTACACTTGCTGCGTATTCAACGCCAAATAAATTTTGAATGACTGGATGTCGCTCAGCCCTTTTCGCTTCTCTTGTACTGCATAGTGTCGTCAACTCTACTGAAAGTTATTTTTACATCTCTGTGAATTAGTGGCGTATTGTGCGGGTACGGAATTAGTGAACCAGAAATGTGAACGTGATTGGAGAATCAGTAACACTCTAGGCACAGCTATTGTGCGCGACAGCAATTGACGTCGGATGTTACAGATCGGGAAATTTTTCACTATTTTAGACTTACCTTGATTTTTAAATTGGTACAGAATTTAAAGGTCCGTGGCTGACTGCTATGCGAAGAACCCGCATTCGATTCCAGATACTGCCAAGTATTTTTCCTTGATGAGAGGACAGGTCCACGCAGTCTCGCGAAGCCAATTGAGGAATTTCTTGAGTGAGAAGTGGCTCCAAGGCCAGCAAAGCCGACTACTACCGGAAGAGTGGTGTGCTGACCCCAAGCCCCTCCTTACTGCATGCAAATGACGCCATTGAGAGAGGATGGCATGGCAGTCGGTCGGTCCCGTTTGGCCCGTCTGTGGCCAGAACCGTGGGCCTTAGGTAGGATTTAAAGACTACAGTAAAAATAAAAGTTTCGTAAGCTTTATTTGGAATGAAAAAGAATTCCGGAATCATTCATACGTTTCAGCAAAAGGAGTTGTGGATTATACGTGTGTAATGAAATTCATTTTCAAAACTCGCGTCGAAGCAAGTATGCACAAACTCGTCTATGTATTCAATTACCACTTGAGGTCGTAAATGCATGTGGAGCAGGACATCTCTCTACAGTTACCCTCTTGTACATACGCGTTCGTTCTATGCTTTCATGGTGGTAACTCGAATAGTAGGTATTCCATAGGCTTTTAATTAACGTTTAGTTGATGTACAGTTTTAAGTTATTATGTGATTCGTCTCATCTTTGTATTCCCCTCCTTTTCAGTCACTGTTTGATTTCAACGCGTCGTTGTTGTTATGTTTACTCTTTCCAAAATATCTTTCAAAAATGGTTCAAATGGCTCTGAGCACTATGGAACTTCACTTCTGAGGTCATCAGTCCCCTAGAACTTAGAACTACTTAAACCTAACTAACCTAACGACATCACACACATCCATGCCCGAGGCAGGATTCGAACCTGCGACCGTAGCGGTCGCTCGGTTCCAGACTGTTGCGCCTAGAACGGCTGGCCACTCCGGCCGGCAAAAAATATCTTTCGATTGTAGTTCACCACATGTTTGTAGCCTTTAATCACGGCAGTCAGATGTTGTCTGAAAATGATCTTGAGCACCGGAAACACATTAACACGGATAATAAATACTAAATTATATCCGAAATTCAAATTTTTCGTGCTACCAAGCAGCAGGCGAAGATCACGAAAAGATGGCTTAAAATGCAGCTACTGTCGTTCTGGCAGATTGCCACGAAACGTTTCACAGTTATCATAGAGTTACGTTTCGTAAGAAATAACGTCTACAGAGAGTACGTCAATGTATAAAAATGTTATTACAGAGTATTCACGTAGTGCGGACCGCTAATATTTCATAAGCAGTTGTGAGGGAAAAGCCTGATGAAAGAACGCACTATTGAGGGAGACGTCTGACTGAATAGCGCACCATACCTTTAGCTGTCACGGTAGCACATGCTAACTGGGCTGAAAGTGCGCTGTGACATCAGATTCGAGACAAGAATGTTAGCACTATTTCTTTTCACGTAAAGTGCCATGTGGCACATCGCGGTCTACAGAAGCCACTATTAGAAAAGAGCGTTTCACACATACTCACGAGAGTGTCAGTATGTAAGAAGCGTTTGTCTATTAGTACTACAGGAATACCGTTTCCTAAAATCAGTATCACGAAATCAGTGTTAGCTGTCGACGTCACATGGGGATGTCTTTAGCTGATCAGAGCTAGCTAGCCGTATCGTATGTTAGGGAATGGGATCGGGTTGCTGAGAAAAGCAAATACGTAGAATGTTAGCTATTGTGTTCTTTGTGGAGGAGCTCTGAGAACAAAACCGTTTAGACGTAACGACAGTGCAGCGTGGACAGGAAACTGCGGCTATTTCAGTCTCGTACAGAGTGCATTCATAAAAGAGCGTGCAGCCTGCTCCGTTGTTGTTGCAGAACTTATCGCTGTGACGTAAACTAATTATACGTAGGAACGTTACGCTGCAGACTAACTCTACGGTTGCCCTGCGGTGGAAACCGGCGCCGCATTAGTGAAAGCCGCTACGTGCCGCCGCGTCTATTTGACGAGGAATTTGTCAGACGGCCAGCTAACGTGGAATCGCAGCACGTACGAATGAATGCGCAAGGCTTGACTGGCGTAGCCATTTGTATTCTGCCTTATTGTGCCTTTTTACTTGATGGCCACCATTAAGATCGCAGGACGGCTAATTTTTAAGCGCGTTTCGTAAACCTGCCAGATTGCCTGTTACTGTCACCGCCGCGTAATTTCAAGGCTCCGTGATTGCCCATCCTGCTGTTCTGCCTTAGAATTGTCTCGTCAGTATTTTCGAATTGAAGGAGGAATCCATGCTAGACCCTCTATCACACCAGCATGTTGTAACGCGTAATCACCGGAACTCTCCACACACAAATCCGATTTACGCTCTTAGTCGCATTGTTTCTAAGCTCACTTTGGGAGAAATCTCCTGCGACAATAACTTATGATTCTGATTTGAATTATATAATTGTTGTGGAACTTCTCAGTTCAGAGTATGAACAGGCCAGACGTGAAGATTAGCTTGCCTGAAGCATTGCTGCATAGAGTGGCGGTAAAGACACGTATGCTTGATTTGATGATTGAAATTAGAAAAGCAAAGTTTTAAAATGGTTGTTTGGTTCAGTGACTGTTTATAAATTAAAACTGAAACAAATAAGCCCTCAGTCACAAGCTTTTAGTCTCATTAACCAGGTTTCAACACTTCTAAAAGTGCCTTCATCAGAATTTAGACATTTAAAGTGGTCTATAACATAATTACAAATCTATGGGAAATTTTTTTTATATAAAAAAAGTGTAAGTACTGACTAACAATACAAGACAGAGACAGCACTTGTATGTCACGTATAAAATGAATAACCGGCTAGAAGGGCTTTAGTCACGAATTATTATACGTGACGTGTAAGTACTGTCTTTGACTTGAATTGATAGTCAGTACTTACTCCTTTTTATGTAAAAAGATTTTTTCTCATAAATTTGTAATTATGTTATAGACCACTTTAAAAGTCTAAATTCTGATGAAGGCACTTTAGAAGTGTTGAAACCTGGTTAATAAGAACAAAAAATTGTGACCGAGGGCTCATTTCTTTCAATTTTTATTGAAATTAGAGTTTAAAATGAGACATAGTTTATTCCTTTCTTTCGTATCGTCTTGCTGCTTATCCGTCAACATGAACTGCTGTTGACACGGTTTGTTCATTTTAGGATTCAATACACTGTTATCAGAACAAATGATTGTGGGGAGAACACTTAAAACTGCAGTCTGTCTGGACACAGCGCCAGGCCAAAATAGTTAATACATCTGTCTCTACGTCGATAATGATACGACTGTTCCGAATCTCTGAACAGAAAGAGTACACACGGATATCTTGATCTTCAAGTACTTTTTACTTGAGTAAATATACAAAACCTGTGATACTCTATTCCTGTGGGGTTATGTGCCTTATTAGTTAATTTTATGGACAAGTGATCTAGAGCGGAAAAGGTAAAAAAAAGAGGACCGCTATCTATTATATTTACTTAATCGTAATCGTAACCTGCATTTAAATTTTGGTCAGCACTCAGCGAACACTACGATACAGCTAACTAATGGAGATTTTCAGAGTTTGTCACTGTGGTTCAAATGATGTTTATATAAATAAATTCCATTATGTTAAAGTAATTTGATATTAATGCGACATAAATATGGCGACACAAAATTTAGCAAACGTACAGCAATACGTACAATGCAGATCAAGCCAACACAGCTCAAGACAACGCAGGTCGTTAGTAGAGAGTAATGCTAAAGTACAATAACCACTCACATGCACTTCTTTATCAGCACGTTGGTATCATCTAATTCTTGTCGGCATATTAACATGACAAGTAAAATAATAAATGCATATTAAATAACAAAGCAGTCTGAGTGGTAAGTTGCTACGTCGTCAACGTAAGAAGTTAACAACGACTACCAAAACATACAGGTTGCAATGCGCCTGCATTTTTCCAGGTTGGGTTTTCGTTCGTACAGTATTGCTCTATGAATGACTGGCATTACTTAATAAAGGAATAAATGGGGATTATCAGATTAATTACAGTAACCTTCTATGACTATTCAGGCACCTAATCACTTGTGTCTTTTAACGAGATGTGTTGTAGGTTTTTACGACATTCTTCAACGCAATTGGAAAATACATTAAGCAATGTTTAAAGACAATCAAGTTGCAGTCCTTTCATCAGTGGAAAGAGAAATTCAGTTCAGGATAAAGGATAAAAATTCCTTCTTCTTGCAGTAACGAGAGCGTGTATCCTACCGGATGTGACTCACTGCTGATGGCGGTCGCCACGAGCTGTGCACGCAATGCCTCAACGCCCCGATTTCCGTCGTTTCCTAACAACTGGCACTACTACCTCGTCTCTCGTAGTCACCAAAACAGCACCATTTTAGTTTTATGTGTCTATTGAAAAAATATGAAACATTATTACTGAGGCAAGCAACATGATGTGTGCAGATAAAGGTCCATTGCACAGCAGTTTGATTGTCCAAGCAAGAGGGATACTCTGACAACGACGACGGTGATGATTTGTTGGTGGGGATGATTTTGCTGGTGATCACGATGATGAAATTCCCTGGCAGATGAAAACGGTGTGGTGGACCGAGACTCGAACTCGGGACCTTTCCCATTCACAGGTAAGTGCTCTACCGACTAAGCTACCCACGCACGACTCATGACCCGTTCTCACAACTTTAATTCTACCAGTACATGGTATCCTACCTTCCACACTTCATAGAAGTTCTCCTGGGGAACTAGCAGTCCCGCAAGAAAGAATACTGCGGAGACGTGGCTTAGCCAAAGCCTGGAGGGTCAATCTGCAGCGGAGTGTGCACTGGTATCACACTTCCTTTCAGGTTACAACTGCGTGCCAGACGAGCTTTTGTGATGTTTGGAAGATAGGAGACAAGATATTGGGGAAAGTAATGCTATGAGGACGGGTCGTGAGTCATTCTTGTGCAGTTCATTCGGTACAGCACTTGAACATGAAACGCAAAGGTCCCAAGTTCGAGTCTCGATTCAGCACACAGTTTTAATCTCCGCAGCAGTGGGAAAATTTCATTCTGATGATGATGATGACACTGATTATATATCAAATTTAGGTTGCAATTCTTCCCATACCCTGCACGTTTCACTGATTTTCAACCTGGTGGAAGGCAGGGGTGCAGCATCTCTAGTAGAGACTATGCTAGAAAAGTGCAGTTATTGCATTGATGTGGGATGGACGCTTGAGCTCTTTACCCTCTATGCGAATAATTTCATGTACTTTTATTGCATTATATTCAGTTTTGTTTTTCGCTTGTCATAAACTGTGAACCTCTTTGGCTTTGGGGAAAGTAAAGGCGTCAGGGAGGTAGTTCTGATTTTGTACACGATATTAGAAACAAAACTTAACAAAAATCAAGACACGTTCATAGGATTTTCGACCAGAAACTGCGTTCGACAACGTAAAATGATACAAACTCTTCGAAATTACCATAAAAACAGATGTAATCTATAGGCAAAAATTGTTCGTATCCAATATGTACAAGACCCAGGAGAGAAATATATGAATGTAAACCAAGAAAGAGGTGCTCGGATTAGAAAAGAGATAACACACGGATGTAGTCTTTCGCCCCTACTATTAAGTCTATACGTCGAAGACCCAACGCCGGTTGGTTGGTTTGTTGATTTGGGGGAGGAGACCAAACAGCGAGGTCATCGGTCCCATCGGATTAGGGGAGAACAGGGAAGGAAATCGGCTTTGCCTGAAACGATTTAGGGAAATCACGAAAAACCTAAATCAGGATGACCGGACGCGGGTTTGAATCGTCGTCCTCCCGAATGTGAGTTCAGTGTGCTAACCACTGCACCATATCGCTCGGTACCAACGCCAGAAATAAAACCAAGGTTCAGGAGTGTAATTAAACCTTCAGGAGCGAAAATGAGGGTGTTAAATGGAATGAACAGTCTAATGAGCACACGCAGTGGATTTAGAGGAAACCGAAGAAAGACGAATACAATTATGAGTATCAGAAATAAGGTTAGTTATCAGCATAAAAATTGGGGGCCACAATGTAGAGGAATTAAGAGTATTCTGCTACCTAGGAGGCGAAATAACTAACACATGACGGACTAAGCAAGGAGGCCATAAACATGAACTATCACTGGCAGAGAGGGAATTCCTGGCCAAAGGAAGTCTACTAGATGAATAAGAAATCTTATTCAGCCAAGATCGCTTTGTGTTCTTACTTTATTTCGTAATGACCGCTTTCTACAGAATCTTGCTATCATCATCGGATCTTTGAAATTTCTTATTAACATGTATACATCCCACCAATACAATGAGGGCACTTCCCATTCACTCACTGTGTTGGTGGCATGTATACATGTTACAAGAAATTTTAAAAAATTGTCACTGTGAAATAAAATAAAAATACCAAGCGATCTTGCATGCAGATGATTTACTACTCACCAATGACTGATCGCTTCGTACAAAAATGTGCACGTGTAAATCTACCAGACCTTTTGGCGCTGGATACAGTGGATTTATTAATGGATATATGGGCAGGACTTTCCACAAGTAATTACTCCTTGTTTTAGATTTCCCAGCTGAACTATGATAGCAAGTACAAAGTGCTGAAGTGCAGGAATATCGCAGTGCACATTGTAAATTTTGTAGCTTATTTTTGATATTCATTAAAAGTGATGTGTGCTTTTTTTTCGATGTGTCCTCCTTCATGTTTGTACACCGGATATTTTTCAAACAGTAGTCTTCAATAGTCGATATATTACGCCATAAAGGTTCCGAATACAAGCAATGTGGTACGTGGTTTTGCCGGCCGCTGTGGCCGAGCGGTTCTAGGCGCTTCATTCTGGAACCACGCGACCGCTACGGTCGCAGGTTCGAATCCTGCCTCGGGCATGGATGTGTGTGATGTCCTTAGGTTAGTCGGTTTAAGTATTTCTAAGTCTACGTGACTGATGACCTCAGATGTCAAGTCCCACAGTGCTCAGAGCCATTTGATTTGATACGTGGTTTTCAGTAGCATTGTTGTCGCTAGTGTATCATTCAGTGATGTATAAGTGAGAGTGTCGGGTGTTGGTCACGCTGCTGAGCGGTCTGAAAATAACTAGCAAAACACAGAGATGTAAATCTAGAGGATGTAGCTCTATGGAAATGTGATGATTTTGTGAAGACTGGTTTGAGAAATCTGTAGATATTGAGGTAACGTTGTCGCTGGATTGCTTGCAGTTATTCTCCCGAAGTTCGGTTTGTAATTTTATGTAGAAATTTTATTCTGTGTTTTCGTGCACGTGAGAACTGCAAGATACGTATTGTAACGTCACGCATTGTAGCGCCGTTCACAGCACTGCACTGCACTGCACGATACAGGATTTCATTGGGCAGTTTCCTTAGGATACAGGTTTACATGTTTTAATTATTCTCGGTAAAACTTAACTGCAATACAGTTACCCAGTTCCAGTTGGATTTGGCGACTCGTTTCATCAGGTATCGTTTACGTAAGCACACCACTTGCATTTTTCAGATACACATTACAATACATAGACGAAGTTTAAGAATACAAAACCTGTAGTTTACATACACAAAAAAATACAAACAATAGTAAAACAAAACAGTTACAACGCTATTAAGCTTATCCATTACGGATATTTGAGAACCCGTGACTGTTAATTCAATGTAAATACATAAAACTGCAATCAGTCACTTTTTGAATAGTTATTTATTATTCCATGAACCGCTTTTTGAACTTTTTCAGGTTCACCTTCAGATGATTTTCTGGATGTTACGTCATTATTTCTAGCATAATGTTAGGTGCTGGCTCTGCGACAAGAAGACGGAACAAGCTTTAATTTATCGCCCTGACTATTGTTTATCGCTCGATATGGATGCAAAATTTAGTATTGTACTTACTGCGACAATATCGGTGGCTTTTTTCGTTAGTATCCATCAAAATGGAAGCAGACACATGGACACTAACGAAAAAAGTCACACATACTGTCGCAGTAAGCACAAGACTAAATTTTGCATCCATATCGACAGATAAACAATAGTCATGGCGATAAATTAAAGTGTGTTCCATCTTGTTGTCGCAGAGCAAGCACCCAGCATTATGCTAGAAATAGTGATGTAACATCCAGAAAACCATCCGAAGGTGAACCTGAAAAGGTTTCTAAAACCGGTTCATGGAATAACAAATAGCTATTCAATAAGTGAGTGGTGGCAGTTTTATGTATTTACAGTTACAACGTTGCCAGGAACTCAGCTATCTACAATCCACGGAGTGAACAATTTAAGGCGTGATGCGTTTCCCTTACTGACCAATTATATCCATTTGATTTGAGGAAGAAATTTCTGTAGATGTACGTTTGGAGCACAGCATTGTGAGGTAGTGAATCGTGGACTGTATGAAAACCGGAAAAGAATAGAATCGAAACTTTGGAGATGTGATGCTATAGAAGAATGTTGAAAATTAGGTGGCCTGATAGGATAAGGAATGAAAAGGTTCTGGACAGAATTAGCGATGAACGGACAAGACGACGGAACAGGATGATAGAACATATGTTAATACTTCAGGGAAAGACAAGAAGATTGGAATGTATGTAACGAATAACTGAGGAAATTGCAGGCAGGTGCTACTCTGAGAAGAAGAGACTGCCACGGAAGAGGAGTTTGTAGCTGACTGCATCAAACCGGAAAGAAGACTGATAACAAAAAAGACCACATAAATAAGTACATTTCGGTGACCGGTGTTAATCACATTAAAATCCTTCTGGGCTCTGGAGAAGTAAGACGTTGCGGCAGTACACTCAGGAGGATTTTAATGAAATGGACACAGTCGCACAGGAAGTGAAACATATCGCGCTTTTAATTCTTCACTTGTCAGATTGTAGATAGCAGAGTTTCGATTCATGTGCATTGAGGTATTCCTGCATTTCAGCACTTTGTAGTTACTATCATTGTTCACCTGGGAAAGTGAGGACAAGTAGTAATTATTTGTGCGAAGTTCTGCCCATATATTCATTAGCACAGTCGCAGAATCCATCACTAAAATCCTGTCTCCGGCCATCCTGATTTAGGTTTTCCGTGATTTCCCTAAATCGTTTCAGGCAAATGCCGGGATGGTTCCTTTGAAAGGGCACGGCCGATTTCCTTCCCAATCCTTCCCTAACCCGAGTTTGCGCTCCGTCTCTAATGACCTCGTTGTCGACGGGACGTTAAACACTAACCACCACCACCACCATCACTAAAAAGTAATGGTCAGAAATCTAAACATTGAGCTAGTGTGTATTATTTAGTTGCACCGAAGTCGATGGATATTTTGGAAAAACAAACATCTCATGGTTCGTTGATATACTGTCTCATCTGTCGACCACCAACCGATGTCGCTGTTTAAGAAATAGATTTTAGTTAGAGAAGTAAACTGGTTGTGTTCGTTCCTGTGATATTACGACATCGTATTCCATTATGCGAATTATTTGTTGATTCTGTCCGAAGGAAAGTTAGTTTTTCGACCGTCAACGACGAGATCATTAGAGACCGAGGACAAGCTTGGAGTAGGATAGGACAGGAAAGAATCCGTGTCCTTCTGAGTGGAACCATCTGGGCATTTTCCTTAATTTGTTTAGGGAAACTACACAAAAACCTGAATCAGGATGTCCTGTCGAGGGTTTGAAGAGTCGTCGTCCTGAGTGCGAGAGCAGTGTCTTAGCCACTACGGCACCTCGCTTTGTTGTATCCAAGCGAGTGTGTAGCAATTCTTTGGCAAGATCGTTAACCATACGAACACAAGAACAAAACCGGTTTGCTGAGGTTTGAGAAAAAAAAATTGCTCGGTAATCCCTGAGAATTTTAATCGAGCTCTGATCATGTTCGCCTGGCGTTGTAATTAAGACTGGCGATGGTGAGACCGTTCCTTATCTCTCTCGCAGGAACAAAACAATTTCCCTCACGCCTAAAGTGGTACACTTTCCATTTTCTGTGCAACATTAATCTGCGGCGACTGGGATTTACGCCCTCGTGCAACTACTCAAGGCTGCTAAGTCGCTTCAGAAGCGTGGAATGCAAAAAAAAAAAAAAAAAAAAAAAAAAAAAAAAAAGACCTCGAGAAGGATATGCAAGTAATAGGACCGTTTCCCACTTGGCGATAGTTTCTTCTTTGGAAGTATACGCTTTGAGGTTTCATTAACCTGACACACTATTACAGTAACAGATTAGTATGCACAGAATTAATTACTTCAAAGCATCTTTCATGTGACACAAGACACTCGGTTATACAGAGTTGAGCCGAAAAGAAGAGATACGGTTGCTTCACAATGGACAGATTGCGATGGTTCGGAATGTGTTTTTAAAAGTGGATCAACTAAAGAATCTGAGCGAATTATAAGTCTAGAAAATGATCATCGTCTTCTTCAAGACGTATATACGGGAAACGTCATACAAAAATGTAATGCGAATGGAAACGCAATAGATTTGAACGAAATCCTTTGCATAAGGTCCTATAACCGGCACAAGCTGTCATTTCTTTCGGTTATTTGGTTAGTAATTCAAATGAGTTACTCAAGATTTATGGTGCTATAAGGAATAGCAAGAACTATTACATTCATATTTGTTACCAGATCTGTGCTGGTCAGAGGAAGTGGACCTAGACCCTTTCCATTCATGATCCATTCTCTCATCAAATCAACTAACCAATGATGTGGACCGCATCCAGAGGTGAATATTTAGCGTCGCTGCTTTCCGTGTGGATGAACCCGGGTTCGATTGCCGCTACCGCCTTAGAAGTAGGGGGGAGGGGGGTGTCCACGCAGCCCTTACGAGCTACTTAATTAATGAAGGAGCAGTCTCGTCAGGGTTCGTTTACTGGCAACAGTGGCTAGAGGAGAGGGATTGGTGACATGTTAATCTCATATCTCTTTGATTGTAGACCGCTTGCCTTGCAGGCAGCAGACGACTTAATCCGTGAGTGTGTTTATTTTACTTTACCACTGATGTTCCAAAGTTCAAATTTTCAATCTGGCAGCGTCTCTTGTGCTCTTAAAAGCTCTGCAGAAGCTCCTAGGCACGTCTTGACGTTCCTGCTGGTAAGAATACGGTAGAGGATGGCGTAACCACAACCTAGGTTGTAATTTCCAAAATAAAACTTTTGTTTTGCAGTATGGAAACTATTACTAGGGAGTATCTGTGCTGAGATTTGCGATATTCTATCGTTCTGGAAGTGGTAGTCCAGCAAGGCAAAGACCGATGGTTACAATAATTGACCTGCATCCGACAGGAGCGGTATTGGAACCCAGTCCAGCCTTCCTGATTTAGGTTTTACACGTTTTCGATTTAGGCGATTTATGAGACGGTTCCTTTGAAAATGACAGGATCCGTTTCCTTTCCTAACTTCGTTCTACTCGAGCTTGTGCTTCATTTCTGAAGATATCGTTGTCGACTAGATAGGAAAAACTAACCTCCCTACCTTTCCTCCACTAAGGCGTACAGAAGAGATTCCGTGACGTTTGGAGGAGTACCAGACGTACTACTAGACTGAAGCTTCCAGACGATCTATGAAGCGTTGTTTTATACGAGGGCTATCCACAAAGTACATTACGTTTTGGAATTAAAAATAAATAAAGTATTGGAAATTTTATTATATACAGATGAAAGCCACACTTAAATACTACTTTTCTACATAGTTGCCATTTAAATTAAGGCACTTATCGTAGCGATGGACGAGTTTGGAAATTCCTTCGTCGTAAAATTCAGCCGGCTGCGCCTTCAACCACGTGGTTACCTCTTCTTGAAGCTGTGCGTCGTCATCAAAACGCTGCATAGCCAACCACTTCCTCATTGCTGGGATTAAGCGGAAGTCGCTCGGTGCCAGGTCGGGACTGTACGGCGGATGAGGGAACAACTCCCACTTAAAAGATTCGAGAACTTCACGAGTGGCATTTGCCGTGTTGGCTTGGGCGTTGTCGTGAATCAGCAAGATCTTTGAGCCCAACTTTCCCCTGCGCTTGTTTTGTATTGCTCTTCTGAGGTTGTGCAGAGTTTGGCAATACCTTTGAGAGTTTACTGTAGTGCCTCTTTCCAGGAAATCCACAAAAATCACACCTTTTCTGACCCAAAAGACAGTCGCCATCACCTTCCTTGCCGACATTGTCTGCATGCATTTTTTGGGTTTGGGGGGGGGGGGGGGGGGAATTTGTGTGGCCCCACTGCATTGACTGCAATTTTGTCTCGCAGTTCACATGCTTAACCCATGTTTCGTCACCAGTAGCGATGCGATCGAGTAATGAGTGGCCATCTTTCTCGTAAGCGTCCAAAAACGTTAACGCTGCAACCATTCGCTGATTTTTGTGAATCTCTCAAGATTTTTGGTATCCATCTTGCACAAAACTTGTGGTAACCAAGATTTTCGGTACTGATTTCGTGCAACAAACTTCGTGAAATTTGTGGAAAACTCATAGAGAGTTCCGTTATTGTGAAATTACGGTTTTCACGGACCGCGGCATCGACTTTTTCGACAAGTTCGGCAGTCACTATGCTGGGTCTTCCACTTAGCTCTTCGTCGTGAACGTTAGTTCGGCCATTTTCAAATTTTATGACCCATTGACGCACTCCACCGTCAGTGATTATGTTGTCCCCATACACTTCACAAAGCTGCCGATAGATTTCTATCGGTGTACAGTTTTTTGCACTCAGAATCCTTATTACAGCACGCACTTCACACTTCGCGGAATTTTCGATTAACGCTGACATTTCAAACTGTTACAGTAACTCAACGGAGTACAGCACGAACCTCCCAGTAGCACGGCAGGATGCCGACTGAGCGGCGGAATGCCATGACACCAAGATGGCCGCGCTAGCCCCGCCCCTAACGAACACAAACGAAAACGTAATGTACTTTGTGGATAGCCCTCGTAGCTAAGCTGATAACGCAGTTGTCCGCGATATGAAGGGTTTAAAGTTAAACGCCCGATCAGGTACCCATTTCAATGGTGTTAAAGCTGCTGATGGAATAGTATTTTATTTCACCCTCTCCTACCCTTGCTGATTGCAAACAAAACGTTTACAAAATTTTCTCCAAGACGGATTCACCCGGTGATGCCGTTGGCCGGGAACACGAATGACGAGCCTTTTTCCATTCCCACGCCAGTGCAGATATGGCGCACTCCGTTGCCACCCCACCCCACAACGGAGCGGACAACAGGACTTGTTTTTGTACATCCTCCAATTCTGCATCCCTCCCCCCCCCCCCCCCCCTCCCATTCTCCTCTCTCTCTCTCTCTCTCTCCCTCTCTCTCTTTGTATGCGTGTGTGTGTGTGTGTGTTTTGTGCTGTTGTCAGTTAGTGCAGGGAACACCTTTTTATCAGAATTGTCCTTCCGTCGGTGTGATCTTCCGGCGGCTTCAGAGGTATCAAGCGTTGGAATTCCAATTCGCAGGCAGGAGCTCAAACGTGTATGCTCTATGCGCGAGTACTTTGTACTTGAGTGGCAGCGTGCGAGTCCCCTTTTGACCTTTCAGTAGTGATAGACCGAACAGCCCCTGCAGCCAACAGTCATGGGTCTATTGTGCTGTGATTTGGGAAGAAGGATCATATGTCACCCAGGTCATTCTCTACTGGAAACATGGGATCAAGAAAAGAAGTTACGACAGGCAAATAACCAAGATGGACACATGCCAAAGTATGCACTGTTTATGGTTTTATATGAGAACAAGGAGTAGGCCTACCTTACGCTAAAAAAAACGACTTTTAGAGCCAAAGGATCAGAGTTATTTACTAGAAGTAAGTCGTGTCATTGAAATCATTTTCATGAGCTTGGTTTCCAACACGAAAAATCTTCGTCTCTGAAGTTTATCATCAAGAGAAGTGACATAGTGGCCTGAACATGACGGTATGTACGTGCCGTGCATCGTATCTATAGCTACAATCACAATTTCGAGTATCGATATAAAATTAAATATGACCGATTTTTGAATGCCTTCTGTTTTGTAGCCAGTCTCACATTTTATTTAATTTTTTTTTTAATTTGTGGTAAGGTCTGACGGGACCAAACTGCTGAGGTCATTGGTCCCTAAGCACTACTAATCTAACTTACGTTAAGGACAACACACACACTCAAGCCCGAGGGAGGACTCGAACCTCCGACAGGGGGAGGCACGCGATTTCATTTAACTGTTGTCGAACCCAAACACTGTGATCCATTTCCACGAGCTTCCTTGATATGTATGAGTATTTGTCGTGTGTAGATAATTTTAATGAGTGAATATGAACTTTAATGAAATAACGATGGTTACCGAAATAGTAAAGTAGGTGATGGTCATTTTCTTACTAATAAGAGGACTAGCTTTTGTGTCGCTATCGAAATTTCAGTAATTTATATTATATTCTTCAAAGCTGAATTCATTATGTTTGTTACTATTACTGTTACATCTCCCTGAGATTATCCTTAAATTTGGAGATTATTGTAAAGTAAAACGTTATCTTCAACACAAAGAAAATATAAAAAATGAGGTAGGAATCGAAAGAGGAAATTAAAACCTTGCATTGTTTATGTATTTATGCGTGCTTGCAGAAAAAAAATCTGTATTTCAGTGCTTGTTAGAATGTATGTAAGAGTGTAGAAAATCTGCTTCGAGCAGGTTCGTATAGCTGATGGCTATTTTAGCTTGTACTTCCAAAATGTGTTGCTAGTTTCCCTTCCATTAAAGTACGCCTTCTGGCCGTTGTTAAGATTTACATTTAGACAATGTGTGAACTGGAGAGTGGCGTGCTTGGGACTGCTTTGCTGGTTTTTCGCTTTTTTTCCTGATGGTGTTATTTTACGTGGTATTTTTACAGCATTGGATCCTATGATCGACGCTTTTAGATCGGCGTTCAGACAAGTATCTTAATTAACACATATTGTGTTACGTCGTTGGCCACTCCTACCAATTATAATACACAGATCGATAGCGTGCGGAGCTCTTATCATGCTGCCATAACAAGTAATCAGCTTAGAAACAACATTACTCTCAGAGCAATAACTGAACTTGGCATTTCCTTTTATTTTCTTATTATTCGAAGACGTTAATACGATATCAGTAGTTACGGTTTGCTACACGGAGTGGGATGAAGTGAAGCACAAAATTATGTGGTCCATTCATCGTCTCAGAACAGCGAGGTGTCTAATGCAAGATAGTAACGGCAGTTCTGCGTAGAAGGAATCCAACCGATATTTCACCTGGAAAGAACATATGCGTTTCTGTAGTCTGTTTTCTTAATGAACCACAGACAATCTTAACAAAACTTGCATCATTCTACGTTAGCTGACATATTTTGATATTACTGTGAGATGTGAACTGTAATCCATATAGATTTCCACTAATTCACTACGTTTCAGAAGAAGTGTGTGAATGCAACTATAGACTAAAATTTGACGGAAGTGGCACAAATTATGTAGCAAAAAATATTAAAAGGTATTAGTTAAGTGGTAGTTTGTTACCGCTGTGTTTGTACAAGTTGGCAGATTGCTGTGAAAATTGCTGAACTTCCTGGAGATTTGCCCGTTGGCACTCTGAGCCTCCTAGCACGCCTCATCAACTGTTTTATGACCCCTGTTTGTTAGTACCTCCTTTCTCTCCTATTGTAGAAATGTTTCGGTAGAAAGCTATATGTTCTGAAAAAGTTATGGATAACTTGTTTGACTTCTTTTGCGTAACATCTTTTGTCATACACGCCGAACTGAAAAGTTTACGTTGTTTTCCCACGTTTTTACCAAATGCTCTTCGAATGGACAGTAGGTTCACTAGCCGGCGCAATTCTTCAATCGCTGCCTTCTACTCCAAACGAAACGCTCATACGTGATGAATAGCTTCTTGCTGCTTTGCCAAAGAAACAGTCATATTAAACCCACATGTGCGCACCCATCGAGTGGTTCCATTGTCGTTATGAAAACAAGCACCAGTTGTCTGTGTTTAACGAAACACGAAAAGCAGCAACGCTAGCAACGTTTCCTACGGATTAAAGTGAAGAAAATAATCACCGGAACGTTCAGTGATAATGTGCAACTGACGTGGCCAGGAATCTGAGAGACTTTTCTAGAAACAGCAACATCATATAAATGTATGGTTTCAATGACCTGCATTGACCATATTACAAAACACGTAGATAATCACCGAACTCGTATTCGGAATGAAAATTAAGTTGATCACCACAGAGATTTACTTCACATGGACCTGTTGGGGATGATGTGCCTCTTTCTTCCACCAGGCGAAGAATTGGTTCACCCGGCCAATTAGAGGAGGCAACATTGTTTAAGATCTGCAATTACAGTCAGCCGGAAAAATCCAAAGGTGAGAGTTTCAATGCTCTGTCAGTTCAGGGACAGCTCTGACTGAGAAAAATGCCAAGTTACATTGTGGTTCGGAGTCCATGTCAAAATGTACGTTCTCGCTACTGGGCTGGGTAAATACCTTCGCCGGCCGGAGTGGCCGAGCGGTTCTAGGCACTACAGTCTGGAACCGTGCGACCTCTACGGTCGCAGGTTCGCATCCTGCCGCGGGCATGGATGTGTGTGATGTCCTTAGGTTAGTTAGGTTTAAGTAGTTCTAAGTTCTAGGGGACTGATGACCTCAGAAGTTAAGTCCCATAGTGCTCAGAGCCATTTTAACCATTTGATATACCTTCAGAGAAGGTAAGCAGCTGCTTATGACCACCAATAGGACCGTGATTGGTAGCCTTCGGATTGAACACAGCTGTACCACGTACATGTTAAACTGAGAAGTGAACCAATACGCAATCTGATACTGTAAACTCCAGAGGCGAACGTATTAACTTTATAGTTATAATCGTGGGATAATCTTAGGACTAGCCTTAAAATTTAGGAGAAAAATTATCGGTGTTGAGTTTCCGATTTCGCCCTTCCTGTATTTCTCCATATAACTGCCGCTATGCCCAAGAGTAACTAGAGGGAGAAAAAAGGGGATGATGGAGTTTGAGAAGCAGGAGAGTCAGATATGAAGAAAATTATTAGCGTAGGCGAGGAAGAGAGTAGAGGAAATATTGTAACAATGAGAAGTGCGAGAATGGGGACTCCAGACGTAATTTATTTAGCAATAACACAAGAATCCAAAAGTACTCATTTCTCAAGCGTCGCGTTTCGGTAACAAATTCTATGTAACTAACGTATCATTAGCTTAAATGTTTCTGAAAGAAGTTTATCAATAGATTAACTGAATAAATGCTTTTGTTCCGCCCTTGAATGATGCGTTCTTGTTCCTTTTTGGGTGCCTACATTTACTCACAGCACTTGGTCTTGTGCCGTGTATTTGGCCATATTCTCACACATCGTAAAGCATCGCCGCGTGACGTGAGAAATGAGATCGCCGAACAATAGGCAGTGCACTCTGAACCGCGCCCACGCAGCAGTCGAAAACGCAAGTTGGCCCCGCATGCGCCCTGGAGACGTCGAGCCCGTAACTCAGCCAGCTATCTGCGGGGAACATCTGCGCGCCGATGCGTCGCAGGCACGATGGCTGCTGCAGATACGAACGGAGGTGCCTGCTATAAAAGCCAGCTGTAGTTTCGCACCTCGCGAGAACATGCGTGCCGCGCCCTGGCTCTGCGTGACCAACTTCTGCTCTACAAATGTTAATACGTGAATATAAAACTACTTTAGCATGAACTTCGTAAAAGTCTCTCCCTGTTTCGCAACCAAAAATAGTGCCGATATTTCATCACACTATTATTAAAGACCACCATAAGATTTTCCCGAAGCGAGTTTTATACTATATTTTCCCTCTGCTCAATAAGATACAGACTTTCTATGTCCAGCCGAGTTGATAGATGTACTCCAGAAAGTAAACACGTTCAAACTTCTATCTCAAGTCTCCAAAGACTTGGAAGTTCGCTACTAACAAGGAAAGATCACCATCTTGACTTCTTAGTTTAAGAAGAACAACGTACACTTGCAAGACATCATCCCCACCAAACGATTCCTCATGAAGATTTGGGACTTAATTCTGACAGTACACAGTTATGACCTTCTGAATGCACAGTTTTTTAAATTTTACGAACACCAATTATTTGTCACTCGTTCCGCCCCACTGCTGTTTCTTAAATGCCCGAGCGCGGAGTAATGAGGGGCTCTGAGCGCTATGGGACTTAACTGCTGAGGTCATCAGTCCCCTAGACTTAGAACTACTTAAACCTAACTAACCTAAGGACATCACACACATCCATGCCCGAGCCAGGATTAGAACCTGCGACCGTAGCAATCGCGCAGTTCCGGACTGTAGCGCCTAGAACCGCTCGGCCACTCTGGCCGGCGCGGAGTAATGTACATCGGAGTGAGTTAAGATGGTTGTTAAATACTGCTTTGACGCTGGTAACACTGTTTGTTCATTACGTCAAAGTGAGCGGTTTCTAACCTGTAACTTGTGCCGGAGAGTCTTTGCTCTGAATATTTTTATCTTGTAATTCACAAATGCGGTGTAACTGAATGAAACGCATGTGTGTGTCGTTAAGAAGAAGCGGAGTGTTATTTCATTATTAACATCACTGTCTTTCGTGCATTATTTTCTCTGAATTTTGAGTATTATTATGAAATGTAGTTAATGATTTTCGATTTAGAATTTAATCATGGTAATCACGTTTATGAACAGCGCATCCCCTGCAAATGTACTTCGCTTTAACACATTCAGCTTTAAAATCCAAAGAAAACAACGCACGACAGTGATGTCAATAATGAAATAGCACTTCACTTCTTAATGACACACTCGTACGTTTCATTCAGTTACACTGCATTTGTAAATCGAAACATCAAAATGTTAAAAGCAAAGAGCTCTCCGGAACAAGATATAGGTTAGAAATCGAGCACTTTGATGTAATAAACAAACCATGGTACCAAAAATGAATACAGTATTTCACAAACTTCCTATTCACTCCACACTACAGTATTTCGCGCTCGGGTATTCGCTCGGGTATTTAAGAGGATGCAGTTGGGGGGGAGGGGGGGGGGGGAAAGAGGATGACTAACAAACGGTGCTCCCGAAATTTAAAAGCTCTATATTCAGAAGGTCATAACTATAAACTGTCAGAACTATGACCCAAATTTTGACGCGGATTGATTGCTGGCTCTAACATCTTGCAAGTGGACGTTTTTCCCTTTAAAATATAAGGTTAGATTGGTACGAAACCCAAAGACTGGAAAATGCACAAGTCACACCAATATTCCAGAAAGGCAACAGGATTAATCCACTAAATTACAGGCCCATGTCATTAACGTGTGCAGCAGGATTTTGGAAAATATGTTGTATTCGAATTACCTCGAAGAGAACGGTCTATTGATACACAATCAACACGGCTTTAGAAAACATCCTTTGTGAAACACATCGTTTACTTACACGAAGTGTTGAGTGCTGTTGAGAAGGGATTTCAAATTGATTCCGTATTTATAGATTTCCATAAGGCTTTTGACACTTTACTTCACAAGCAGATTGTAATCAAATAGCCAGCTTATGGAATATTGTCTCAGTTACGCGATTGGATTCGTGAGTTCCTGTCGGAGAGATCACAGTTCGTAGTAATTGACGAAAAGTCATCGAGTAAAACACAAGTATTTCTGCCGTTCCCCACAAACATTCAACAAAAAATATGCCAACTGCTGTTTCTTATCTTTGTGAACGATTTAGGAGACAATCTGAGCGGCAGTCATTCGCAGACGGCGTTGTCTACCGCCTTGTAAAGTCATGAGAAGACAATAAAAAATGCAAAACGATTTAGAAATGATACCTATATTGTGCAAAAATTAGGAGTTTACCCTACATAATGAAAAATGTGAGATCATCCACATGAGTGCGGGAATCCGTTAAATTTCGGTTACACGATAAATCAAACAAATTTAAAGACCGTAATTGAGCTAAACACCTAGGAGATACAATTACGAACAACTTAATTTGGAAAGAACACACAGAAAATGTTGTAGGGCAGGTGAATCAAAGACTGCGTTTCATTGGCAGAACACTTAGAAGATGCAACAGAGGTACTGAAGAGACTACTTACACTAAGTTTTTCCGTCCTCATTTGGAACACTGCTGCGCAGTTTGGAATCCTTACCGGATAGGGTTAACGGAGTATACCGAGAAAGTTCAAAAAATTGCAGCATGTGTTGTATTGTCGAGGAATAGGAGAGAGAGTGTCATGGACAAAATACAGGATTTGGGGTGGGCATAATTAAAACGAAGGCATTTTTCGTTGCAGTGGAATATTCCCACGAAATTTCAATCACTAACTTCCTACTCCGAATGGGAAAACATTTTGTTGATGTCAACCTGCTTAGAGAGAAACATCATCATAGTAAAATAAGGGAAATCATAGCTCGCACGGAAAGATATAGGCGTTCCGCGCGCTGTTCGAGAGAATTATTGTGAAGGTGGTTCGATTGGTGGAGTACCGGTATAGATGTGTTTCCTTGTATGTACTGTACAAAGGAAAGGTATGAGGCAGTTGTAACGTTCTTTCCTTTTAGTTTTATTTTCATTCTTCGAACTATTTTGATGTCATCCTATGTCGTCTCACATCTTTGCCATCGATGTACGAAGACGTATCGCTGCAGGGACCATGGACATCTTCGGCTTAGCGGCGGTAAATACCAGTCTGAAGTCAGTTTTTCTGCGAGCTGCCATATCAAGCAGATCATAACCCCCTTCCACTGGAGCTTGATTACGACATCATTCTACTCTGCTGGGCTACATTTTCCGGGATACAAGTATCCGGTGACTTAAGGTGTGTTAATGTTCGTTGGTAAGTAAATAATGTTACCATAAAAGTTGATCTAAGTTGTCTAAGTTACAACACATATACTCCTATCCTCTACTACTGTTTTTGTCTCTGTGCGGTATTGCAACCGGCATACCGGTACTCAGAAATTAGTTTAACATGTCATAATCTTTGGCGACGCAATAATTTGGTCCCTGCCCAGGTATTTCCATTGCCAAATTAATGAAATGGCCACTTCTAAGAATTTTACATAGAATTTTCTTTACGCCTATTCTTTCTTGTGCCATCTCATTTTTTGTTTTATCTCGCCATTTAATTTTAAAATAATTTTCCAGCAGCCTGTATTAAACGATGTTGAAGTGTAGGTCAGTGAGGATGCTGAAGGAAGTTTAAAACATGTTACTTCGCAGCTTCTGAACTATTGTAGACTATTAAAATCTGACTATAACGTTATATAATGGTGTACAATGTATGCAGAATAACAGCTGTCACTTTAGGGGCTTTTGTGCGCAGCTTGAACTATTAATAGCAAGGTTTAGCTTATAATATGCCCCAACATCAGACTGCAAGTCATTGGCTGTAGTAATGAGTACACTGCAGTTAAGGCACTTGTATTCCAAAGTTTATTTTGAGCAGGAGGGCGGGGTTAATAACAGGCGGGATTGTCAACGATAACTGCTGTTAATTGCGTATCATCCCTCTAACAATTAATATTTTATGTAAATTGTGTCAGTCTTCTTTCACCAAACCTAGCAACAGCCATTTCGAACAATACGATAATAAGAAAATAAGAAGCTCAGAACACTTGCAAACATTCTTAGAACAACAGTTAAAGCTTCCTCGTTGTTCTACTTGTTTGCTGTACCTATCAGCGACTGGACATGTTTGACTTACGCTCCAGTTAAATGACAGATCCAAAATTCGTGTCACGCAGTAGCTAAGATACACTTCCATATGGCTTTTTGGTTGGGTGTTGCTAATTAAAATAACTCTAATTTCAACGTATGGTAGCATCATTACAAATAACAGTTTTGCGAGCGTAATCTGATCGTGTTTGAAACAATCACTTATTTACATCGCTGTTGCTTTTATTTTTATTTTACGCCGTTTCTAGAATGGGTCGAATTTTGTTTATCGCCTACAACAATGTTGAACGTATTTCGTTTCACTAGGTGTGCATGGAAAGGTAATAATTTTTTACCGCTCATAGCTTGAGACTCAAGTTTTTTCAATCCTTGAAGTTTATCACTCGAGTATTCGGTCGAAATGTAAATATAGCTCCTGCAAGAATTGACATACGGAACACGTCGTCAATTGACATCGGGTCAATGGCTGAATTTGAGAGACGTGAGGCGAATGTCGCGTAGAAAAGCACGGTAAGACTGATAACGTCAGTGGCTAACATGAGATCGTGCTCCGTCCAGAGCAGAAATGTATTTATTTATTTCTTAAGTGGGAAGAATGTCGTCAACAAGTGGCTGCGAATATTTAGGACGTGCAAAATGGCTCAAATGGCTCTGAGCACTATGGGATCAACTTCTGAGGTCATTAGTCACCTAGAACTTCGAACTAGTTAAACCTAACTAACCTAAGGACATCACACACATCCATGCCCGAGGCAGGATTCGAACCTGCGATCATAGCGGTCTCGCGGTTCCAGACTGCAGCGCCTAGAACCGCACGGCCACTTCGGCCGGCTAAGACGTGCAAAGTCTGGAGGAAACATTTTTAGGATCTAAATAGAGGTCTCGGAAATGATGTATGCGTATAAACTCTTAATGTTTGTGGGCATTCCTGAGTTGTCAGAGCCATTTTCTGGGCTGCCTATTTTTACTCGAGAACTGCGTGTCCCTTGCCGCACCGAAGCTTAAGGGCGAACTGGGAACCCTAGCACGTCAACTATACCAATATTCTATTACAAAATAATTTGGATTGTCTGCCTGAGTTGTAGGAATTCGAACTTCAGCTGGTAACTGATATCATCTAAGCTTTTCTAGAGGGGATTCGTCCGTCAGTGAACATGCCAGAGACAAAAGTATCACAGAATTAAGCTTCTCACAAACGAGTGGTAAAACACCAAAAACAGTTTTCCGTAACCGCTTCAACACGCGTTTTACATATTTTCCCTCATTAATGTTTACTCAATACAGTGGTCTTTTGTTTTCAGTTTCTTACTTTTGATACTTTGCCTAAGAGGTTATAATACTTCTCAATAGCTATACTGGTAATTAAACACGGAAGAACTGCTACAAAAGGTACTCAAAAGCAGCACTTCATATACACTTGGCGCAACAACTGTAATGTACTGGTGTCAGTCATTCCTTCCCGAGTTTATGATCTAACTAACTTAACAGCCTATCAAATTATTATATGTAGTTAGTACAGGAGATGCAAGATTTCTGCTATGGAAAACCTACTCAATCGCAGATCGCAGCTGTGTTCGAAGAGCCCTGGGAGTAAGTTAAGTTCTTTGCGGAAGAGCCACCTACGTCACGGGGTAACTTCGATCTAACTCTGCAACTTCTACTCTGCACACCTTAGCCAACTTCGATATTGCATCGAAAACTTGAGAGCTCTAACTAGAACGGATCCTGAGACTTCACTCTAGCACTCTTGTAAACTTTCTCTCTCCAGTGACTTGCCGCTCTCACACTATACTCGATCCTCTAAGAACCCGTCATCAACACATCTAATTGCAAACTTACATTGTCACAGGCAGACGTCGACATCTCGTCAGACGTGGAAGGCTAACAAACTCCATGATCATACTTCAGCCGGTAGGGTAATTGTGTTAAAAACTAGCATAAACATCAGTGAATTTTCTGACGTGGGAGATCTCCGTGGCTTACGTCTTCCCACGGGGCGTCACTCAGAAATCAGATATTGGATTAGGTAACTTGCTGATTGTGAGTTGCAACTGTTCCTTTGAACCTGCTTTCTGCATACACATGCGACGTTTATAAAAGTGTTGTTAATATTTTTTTCATTCGAACAATTTTTCTAAAACGACAGTTCGTTAAGTGATACACATAGGCTCACTATTCATTTAAAACGAATTCTGGGTTTCTTTTTTTAAAGTGAATATTAGGTTTTATTAATACAACTAGCATTTTACTCGCAGCTTCGCGAGCGGAGGCAAACAGCACATATACTGTACATGTCTTCTCCTCCCCCTCCTCCCTTTCCATCTTCCTCTTCCACCATCTCTACGTCCGTCTCCTACTGTCCCCTCTCTCTCTCTCCATCTCCCCTCTCTCTGCCCACCTCTTCATATCCGTCTCTCTGTCCAATCCCTCCCCTCCTTCTCTCTGAAACATGTCCTCCTCCCCTTTATTCACATATCCTCTCTCTCCGTTCGTCGTTCATACCCTCCTCCCCATTCTTTCTGTCTATTTCCTTCTTTTCTCCCCCCTCCCCTCTGTCCATCTCCTCCCCCTATCGCACTCCACCTACTCCTACTCCTCTCTCTCTCTCTCTCTGCCCATCCCTTCTTCAACCCAACTCCTGACCCCCCCCCTCCCCTCTGTCTCTGCCCATCTCAACTTTCCACCTCCATCTGTCCATCTCCTCCTTCCCCCTACTGTCTCCCACTATCCATTTCCTCGTCCCCTCTTTCTCTGCTCAGCTGTGCCTATCTTCATATATACCCTCTGTAACAAATTCCAATATTAGCCGTGTAACAGACCTGTTATATGGGAGCAACCTAGACATCAGAAGTTACCGACCCTTTTCACCGCACCTTCTCCTCTAACGGAGCTAGGTGGTTCTTACCCCCACAGTACGTCTTCCCAGATGATAAGTAGAATCAATCCAGTAGTTTAGAAGGAGATGTGGAACATACATACACACACACACACACACACACACACACACACACACACACACACACGCACACACACACACACACAATTTGTATGTATATAAATGATGAGCTGACTCACTAGTAACACTGTTTACAACTTTTATAATCTGCAGACCCTTTGTTGTTCACTGCTGCGATTATGAATGAAATATGTTCAACATAAAATGTGGTGTCGTTTACGTGATACATATAGGGTAATTACATCTAAAACAATTATTTTCAATAACGGTTTGGATTAAATTGTGGAATAACTCCCTATCAAATTAAGCTTGCACTACAATATTATTTGTATGTGTCCTCTTCTGCCGTTATAAGCCTCCATTTTCTATTCTCAAAAGTCCAGATACTATTACACACGAGTACATAAAACAAATTTTTAGCATGTAGCAGTTATCCCGCAGGATAGCCCGCTGGTGGGTCGTTTACATATGTACCGTTGGAAATAATACAAAGGACGGCGCTGCCATTACTTGAGACATTAAATCGAACATCCTAGACGCTTTAGCTAGGACAACTGTCGGGGAGTTTTGGAATTCTGGGGAGATATATTGCTTTCTTGAAAACGAATTGTTTCAGTTTACTATTCCAGAAACACGAAAAGGATTTATGTCCCGTGTTTACTAGGAATAAAGCGAGGGATGTCGTGCAGAGACAATGGATTCGCATTCGGAAGGTCGGCGGCAAATGTTCCTTGTCAGGCCATCCTTACTTAGGCTTGCCGTGGTTTCCTTATGTCGCTGAAAGCAAATACCTTTGAAGAGGGCACGACCGACTTCTTTTTTGATCTTTCCCTGCTCCAAGCTAATGCTTTAATGCATCATTTCTAATGACGACGTCGTTGACTGGGCGTTAAGCACTATATTTTTCTAGTAATAACGTCTACTGCCCGGCTATACTGCTGAACCGATTTGTATGTAATTTGGTGTGGAGGTCGACGCCTAAAAGGAGATGGAACATCTTCTTTTGTAGCAGTGAACATAAACTATGTTATAAGTAATATTGTTGTTTAATGTATACAATGTGTGTTGCACGATTACTCCAGTCTCACGATGCACAGATGCTCGCTCCAGCCGACGCCTCTCTACACACACTGCTCGCTAGCGACGCTGTGCATGCCGCCGCTCCTTGCATTGGGGCAATAGAGCGGCAGGGAAGTTGGGGGGGGGGGGGGGGGGCAGCTTACTTACTCAATATAACTTGGTTCGCCTTCCCCCAACATTTTCTATATGACACTTTCGATCTACATGTAATCCGTAAATATTTAAGTATCAACTTAAACATTTTGTAATTTACATTGTAACTGAAACTTATTGGATATTTTAATACTCATAGGAGGACCTCACATTTTTTATTGTTTAGGGTCGATTACCACTTTTTACACCATACAGATATCTTGTCTGAATCATTTTCCAATTGGTTTTGAGCCTCTGGTTACTGCAACGGACGGTAAACGACAGCATCATCTGAAAATAATCTAATAAGACTGCTCAGATAGTTTGCTGAATCGTTCACATAGATCGAGAGGAGCAGAGGACCTATAACAGTTTCTTGGGGAACCCCAGGTGTCAGTTCTACACATGGACACGGCTGCAGACAGAGCACGGTTTCTGATGCCGTTCAGTGGAAGAGAGTGCAAACAAAGATAACTTATCAACATTCAGTGCGAGAAAGCCATCTGAAACTGCAACCCTGCCGGCCCCGTACTGTTTTAAGGACCTGGTGCAGATGTATTGTAGCAGAAGACATTGTACGGCCTTACTTGGCACTAAATCAGCGCCTGCGCTGCAGCCCGGCTGGGCGTGCTGTATTCGGCAGGCAGCGCTTATCTGTCGGCGACAGCGGTGGCGAGCAGCCGGCGTTTATCTCGCGCGGGTACCGGCGCCGTGCATCAGTCGCCGCCGCGATACGGCCGGCGAATTTGGGCGGCGCGGTGTGCCGGCCTGGGTCGTAGGTCAGGCGGGACGTGCCCAGGGCGGGCCGCGTATTTATAGGCCTGCCCTCTTCTAAAGCCCTCTCTTTACGGCTCTGGGGACGAGAGCCGAGGAGGCCCTATTTGCTTATGCTGTCGCTTTACTGTTGCTCAGCCCTTCTAGGGCCCAAACACCCGCAGTCTGTCCTAGGCACGGCCCTCTATAAACATCGACTTTATACGGGCAGCGATTTCCGATCCTCTTCGCCAGGGGCGTCCATAGCTTCACGTTTTTCACTTCCGTTTTCTAATACAGGTAGTAATAACGATCCAAGGGACGGTACCTTGTTCTTGCCAATCTTAACTTGAGCGCATTCGCATTTCTATAGAGCAATGCAGGTCATTTGGAAGTCTCCTTCGTACTTCGGTTCATCGATAGGATACTGGGAAAATATCCTCAGTCCGCAAAGAAATTTCTTTTTTAGGAAACAACGTCGTGTGACCCATATTAGAATACCGGTGAAATGTGTGGGACCCATACGAAATAGCACCGTCACGAGCATTGAACGTATACAAAGGAAGCACGTATCGTCACACATGTTTCAACTATGGGAGAGCTTCACAGAGATCCTCAGAAACCTGAAATGGTAGACGCTTGTGGATATATCGAAACTATCCCGCTAAAATGTTTCAAGACGCAGCATTAAGTAAGGCATCTACGAAAATACTACAACCATTTACGTATTGCTCTCTTGGGGCCGTGAAGACGAGATTAGACTAATTGCAGTATTCGCAGCTGCATTTAACAAATCATACTTCCCGCGTTCCATACGCGAATGGAATGTGAAATAGCCTTAATAAGCGGTACAATGAAAAGTACTCCCTGTTCCACACTTCACAATGGTTTGCGAAGTATATACAGAGGGCTCCAGTAAAATGTAGACACTCTTTGATAGTTAATATCTTTGGAACAACATTTCGTAACACTTCTGCGCGGTAGCGTGGTTCAAAATGGTTCAAATGGCTCTGAGCACTATGGGACTTAACATCTGAGGTCATCAGTCCCCTAGAACTTAGAACTACGAGTACTTAAACCTAACTAACCTAAGGACATCACACACATCCATGCCCGACGCAGGATTCGAACCTGCGACCGTAGCAATCGCGCGGTTCCGAACTGAAGCGCCTAGAACCGCCTGGCCACAGCGGCCAGCGGTAACGTAGTCCATTGTTTTCTCAATGGATCGTGGCGCGCGTTTTCCGGCAGATGACAGTGCAGCAATGAATGTAGTAAGATTGTCGATTGAGCAACGCGAGGCTGTATTGACGTGGTACTGCAAGTACGGAATCATGATCAAGGTATAACCGCAATAGCGTAATGTGTACGGTACACAGCTACCAACACATACAACAATTTATCGCACTTAGGATAAATTTGAAGCCGACAATACTGTTCAGGATTCACACGAGGAAAAATCTGGCCAGCCAAAAACATCGAGTCCAACTTCCAGCGCCACTGTGTTGCAACATATCACCAGGTCACCTGTCCACCCCCGGAAGCTGAGGGGTCAGCGCAACAGAATGTCAATCCTATGGGCCGTGGTTCGATTGCCGGCTTGGTCGGAGATTTTCTCCGCTCACGGAGTGGCTGTTGTGTTGTCCTGATCATCATCATTTCATCTTCATAGACGCGCAAGTCGCCGAAGTGGCGTCACATCGAAAGACTTGCATCCGACGGAAGGCCCTAGTCACACAACATTTCCATTTATTTTACTAGGTCACCTCAGAAATCTGCGAAGCAGGGTGCAGGTGAAGACAGGGTAAGCTGATCAAGCGTCCGACAAATTCTGAAAGCTGAAAAGTGGAAAGTGTACATTCGAGATTGCTGCACACTATGAACGAAGACGACCCGGATCGAAGGAAGGAGTACTGCGAATGGTTTTAAGACATGCTTCGCCTGTATGAACGGTTTTCAAGGATGGTTATCTGGTCTGACGAGGCACTATTCAAACTAAACGGTACTGTAAACCTCCAGAACTGCGTGTACTGGGCTCCTGAAAATCCTCACGCTCACGTTGACAGACATATTCATCAACCGGGTGTTAACGTGTAATGTGGTCTGTCATTGTGAGGTTTGATTGGCCCATTCTCTGAAGGTACAGTAAGTGGTTAGGTGTATCTTCGTATGCTACAAACATCGATTTTACCTGCCATCCGTGATGTGTTCGGAAATGAAAGATTTTACGTACAATAAGAAGGCGCTCCGCCTCACATCCACAGAGAGGTCAGAGCCTACTTGGATAAAAATCTACTTGGACATTGGATAAGTAAAAGAGGAGCTGCTGAGTACCCAACACTGTCTCCAGCCCTCACACCTTTTGATTGCTACCAAGGCGAACCTTGAAAAATGAAGTTCATCAACAGAAGCAAGCTACACTGGACGAGCCACGAAAAACCGTCGAGGCATCCTGTGCGGCTATCACATCCTGCTAATGGGGAGGACTTTGAGCACTCAAAAATAACCTGCCCTCTGTACAAGAATTGTAACGGTATGTCATTTTGTTCCATTAATACTGACAAGGGGAGGCCGCCAATTGTGAAATTCAGATTCGATTCATACTGCGCATAATAGAAGCTCATGGCCAGAGGTGTAACGTTGCAAAGCACCTAGATGCACTTCTCAGCCGTTGTCGAGAAAATCGAGTTAAAAGAAACCGTTGCGGTGAAATACTCTCTACGATTATTAACTATTAATAGCGTCGTGGCGCAGCCGTAAGCGCTCGGGTTCATAATCTAAAGGTCGCCGGATCGAATCTTGCCCCATGCAACTTTTTTTTATTATTTGTTTTTTTGTAATATTTATATATATATATATATATATATATATATATATATATATATATATATATATATAATTCCCGGCAATCAGTTGCAACAATTATGCATATAATAAGTTGTTGAAAGTCGTTTGTCGTTGAAAAATAAAACTTGAAATAAAACACAATATCACAAATAGTATTCAAGTGGATACAATTTATTGAAAAGTTCGGTATACACTCGCACATAATTAACAATTAGTGACCAGAAGTAGCTGGAGTATAGCACGAACCAGAGTGATAGTTATCATAGAAACATGGAAAGCAGAAAACAGCACGGCATCGAGCACATCTGATAAACGTTGCATTTTTACAAGAACAATTGTTTTTTAAATATCTGTTGGGAAACACACCTGATTTACATTCTGAAAAAATTATTCTATCGTTCGTCAGGATTGATGCATACCACGCGTATCGTATCATATTGGCAAAAATCGGAGAAGACAATTGATGGTGGACGATGGATTATATATATATATATATATATGTGTGTGTGTGTGTGTGTGTGTGTGTGTGTGTGTGTGTGTGTGTGTGTGAATTACAAAAAACAAAATAAAAAATTTGCAGGGCGCGAGATTCGATCCGGTGACCTTCGGATTACGAACCTGAGCGCTTACCCCTGCGCCACGACGCTGCAGATAATTATTAATCGTAGAGACTATTTCACCGCAACGGTTTCTTTTAACTGTCGATTTTCTCGACAACGGCTGAGAAGTGCATCTTGGTGCTTTGCCACATTACACCTCTGGCCATGAGCTTTTATTATGCACAGTATGAATCGAATCTGAATTTCACAATTGGCGGCCTCCCCTTGTGAGTGTCAAAGAATGTCCACATTTTTCCTGACCACCTCTGTATGTACATGTAGATTTAGATGTGGATATACGCCATTTCTGGACGACAGACATTTGTTTTCTAGGAATAATTGTGAAAAACTATCAAGAATGGGGACATAGCAGGTAAATTGCCAGAGTGTTCTATTGCCATGTTCAGAAAAGGCACTGTTAACTTCAGTGTTGGAAATTTGTGGTAAGGTCTTATGGGATCAAACTGCTGAGGTTATCGGTCCCTAAGCCTACACGCTACTTAAACTAACTTATGCTAAAGACGACACACATACCCATGCCCGAGGGAGGACTCGAACCTCTGGCGGGGGGAGTCACACGGACCGTGACAAGAAGTCTAAGAACGCGCGGCTGCCCCGCGCGGTTCAACTTCAGTGTCAATCGAGCTCGCTTGTACAGAAACATTTCGCGTGCACGGTGTCCACGTTTTTCATTATCGCAAACGCTGACACTGGTAACACTAACAAGCAATTCCACTCATATATGCGCTATCGCCCGTAGATTTCGGTATTGAACCAACTACATAAACAACTGCATACGGATACGTTAGTTTACACTCACACTGATACCGTTCTTGACAATTTCCAACCGACCCATGATGGAGAAAAAGACCTCATAATTATGACGGTTTAAGGTATGGAACGTCGAGTCATGCAGTTTCCGAAACAATCACAGGTCTAAAATGCTCTGTTGCAGAGCAGCCAGTCAGTGACGAGCTTAGGCAGGCAAGAGTGTATTTGGTTGAGTCTAACGCACTGTCCGACAGTTCTGCTGTTGGGTTGCGCTGTGATTATTGTCCTCTGCTGCAATTAATAGTGAAGCGTTACCAAGTAATCATCACAGAAATTCGTGTCCCACTTCACCAGCTATGTACAGCAATTTAAAATGTGCATAGATTTGACCCAGATGAAGACTTCAGCCACTGTCAGTACCTGCACTCTTTAGCAAAACAGGTAGTAGACTGTATTTCCACAACCGAGCGTTTCCGACCTATGATTATTTGGAAAATTTTGCTCTTTACCACGTCCCCTACCATTCTCTGACTTCATAAGGTCGTTTTTATCTACCCTGTGTGTCCGAACCTTCGATCACCGTCAGTCACAAGTAATAAAAATAACAACGCCGTGCCGGTTCGTTGTGTTCTTGGCTCGCTACGCTGTACTGGCCGTTGTCACAAGTCTGTCTCCCGCCGAACGTGGCGTGAAGGAGTAGTGGCGGCGCGCCTGCATTCGGCGTAGCAGCTGCCGGCAAGGCCAGCCGCTGTGGACGGCCAGTAAATCACGGCCAAAAGACTCGGCGCGGGCAGCCAGGGCCGAGGCTAATGCGGCCGTTTGTACACGGGCAGGGCAGGCAATGGGCGTGGCGTTGCGGCTGGCGCCGGCGCCGCCTGCAGCCTGCAGGACACCCAAACCTTTGTGTGAACGCAGGCTTCTGGTTCAGATGGGTCTGAGCACTATGGGACTTTACATCGGAGGTCATCAGTCCCCTAGAACTTAGAACTACTTAAACCTAACCGACCTAAGGGCATCACACACATCCATGCCCGAGGCAGGATTCGAACCTGCGGCCGTAGCAGTCTCGCGGTTCCAGACTCAAGCGCCTAGAACCGCTCGGCTACTGTCGACGGCGCAGGCTTCTGGGATTTTAAAACTACCGTAAGCTATCGTAAGTAAGCGTAGATTGCGGTAGTTTTCCTAGGAGCTTTGGTCAGTTAAGGTCGTAGCCGCATTACATGTACATTCGTTATGTTGCATACATGTCAGGCGTTATCTCATAACGATCGCTTTCTTCACGTTTACGATCAGCGTCTTACTACAGATGGAACCGCGCGACCGCTACGGTCCCAGGTTCGAATCCTGTCTCGGGCATGGATGTGTGTGATGTCCTTAGGTTAGTTAGGTTCAAGTCGTTCTAAGTTCTAGGGGACTGATGACCTTAGAAGTTAAGTCTCATAGTGCTCAGAGCCATTTGAACCATTTAACGTACAGAACATTTTTGTACTACATACTTAACCCTCCTGTCTGTTACATAAATATAAATAGTATTTATAGCAAAATAGAAACTGTCTATGTGTAATTCAGCTTTAATTCGAAAACTGTTGATTTGTAATGCGAAATAGAGGAACGGTGTGGTCAAAATAAAGAAAACAATACATATTCATCATATAGCGCTACAAAACGCAATTTCCTCAACAAAAAGGTAAAATAGTACAAAAACGCAAAACAAAAATATATCCAGCATAGCTTCAGTACTTTGTAGGACTTAAAAAACATTTTTTCTGTTATTTATAAATAACGGGAATGTCTTGCCTTTTTGTACAAAATAGTAACAGTAATTTGTGCAGTTTTATGTTTGAGCATGTAAGTTGTACTTGTATCAAAAGTAATTGCTTTAGTTACATAAAAGCGCAGAAGTTACGCGATCAACAACTTTTTATTACTTATAAAATGGAACTTATATTCTGTAAGGATATAAAATACAAATGGACTAACGCTGAATGTTCTGCGGTTCTAATAACGTGCAAAATAAACAACCAAACAATCAAAAACAACTAAGAGAAGTTTTCGGTTCCCAGTTTCTTTCTTACACATTGATTTCTGTTTCTTTCCCTACCACTGCTACCAATACTGCCAGTAATCCTACCATTTACTAGGTTATTGATGTAGCGCACCAAAACTTCCGAACTGTAGTTTTGGTAGAGAACAACTCTACAGGTTCCCAAGCTCGTCTACGTGTGCGCGTCGTGGTGCACATAATATACCCCTAAGTCCTGTCTCTTGCCTTCCAATCAAACTAAAACTAGCATCACCTCAGCTCTCCTCTCCCAAACATCGCACCTGATTGCGACATCCACTTTTATGACTAACGAAGACACACAACAATAAGCCTACTGTTTCCACATTCTCGTTGCACACTCCGAGGGTTTATAGCGCGGGCAGGGTGGGTAATGTTTTGGATAGGAAGTAGGGTCCGAAAATGTATCGCTTCCGTGGTTTAGGAACAAAAGTGTAACGTAATGTCTGCTACTTTTCCGCGTCTGCCGGGTGAAGGAGCGATGGTAATTCATTGTTGACGCAGATTAACATTTCATATATAACAATCTAACCAGTGTGACAATATCCAACGCCAACTGCTGTTGTAGTAATAGAAGAGAATGTAGAACATCAGATGAAGTAGGCACAGTCAATGTGCAATGTGAACATACTGCCTCTCATTGACCCATTAGCATTGAGCTCAAACCTAATGAGGTATCTCCAACAGAATGATCTCTTTGAAACCAACCAACATGGATCCCGGAAACAGCGGTCATGTGAGCTTAACTAACAATTTCCTTACATTACATCCAGAAAGCCATGGATGAAGGCAGTCTGGTTGGTCTGGCTCAATATCGCACCAGCGCTTAGTGACAAAAGTTCGACTACGATCAAATGGGGTTTCAAACCAAATTTGTGACACGAGTGAGGATCTGTTGATACCTAAAAACTAGCGTCTTATCCTGGGTGCAGAGTCATCAACAGAGGTAGAAGGCAGAAGTAACTTGAAGCGTTGCCTCCTGGGGAATTGCGTTAGGATCCTTGCGCTTCGTATTATCTGTTAATAACGTGCTAATCGTAATCTGAGATTGTTTCCAGTCTCCAGAAACGGCACGTGGTTCGGATTCCAAGCTAAACTGTAGGCCCATTTTTCCCGGTCTCGGAAACGTTAGGAAGATGCAAGTCGCCGAAGTGGTGTCCAGTGGAAGACTTGTACCAGACCACTGAGCCACACGAATTATTATTATTATTATTATTATTATTTCTTTCCTTTCTCAGACGTTATGTCTGGTTAAAAATGGAAAGTGATGCGGACCTTGATGAAGCATGACTTCCTTTCAACTTTACAGTATATGTTACATTGCATTTAGGAACTTTCGGGTAACTGAACATGTATCAATAATTACAGATTTCTGTAGTTGTATTTATTCGTTTGGATGTAGCTGTATTGCGTTGATGTACTGGTGGATATTGTGTGGTATGACTCCTGTGGTTGATAGTATAATTGGTATAATGTCTGCTTAATCCTGATGCCACATGTCCTTGACTTCCTCAGCCAGTTGGATGTATTTTTCAATTTTTTTTCCTGTTTTCTTCTGTATATTTGTTGTATTGGGTATGGATATTTCAACTAGTTGTGTTAATTTCTTCTTTTTATTGGTGAGTATGATGTCAGGTTTTTTATGTGGTGTTGTTTTATCTGTTGTAATGGTTCTCTTCCAGTATAATTTGTATTCATCATTCTCCAGTACATTTTGTGGTGCATACTTGTATGTGGGAACGTGTTGTTGTATTAGTTTATGTTGTATGGCAAGTTGTTCATGTATTATTTTTGATACATTGTCATTTCCTCTGGGGTATTCTGTATTTGCTAGTATTGTACATCCGCTTGTGATGTCGTCTACTGTTTCCATTTGTTGTTTGCAAAGTCTGCATTTATCTGTTGTGGTACTGGGATATTTAATAATATGATTGCTGTAACATCTGGTGTTTATTGTTTGATCCTGTATTGCAATCATGAATCCTTCCGTCTCACTGTATATATTGCCTGTTCTTAGCCATGTGTTGGATGCGTCTTGATCGATGTGTGGCTGTGTTAGATGATACGCGTGCTTGCCATGTAGTGTCTTCTTTTTCCAATTTACTTTCTTCGTATCTGTTGATGTTATGTGATCTAAAGGGTTGTAGAAGTGGTTATGAAATTGCAATGGTGTAGCCGATGTATTTATATGAGTGATTGCTTTGTGTATTTTGCTGGTTTTTGCTCGTTCTATAAAGAATTTTCTTAAATTGTCTACCTGTCCATAATGTAGGTTTTTTATGTCGATAAATCCTCTTCCTCCTTCCTTTCTGCTTAATGTGAATCTTTCTGTTGCTGAATGTATGTGATGTATTCTATATTTGTGGCATTGTGATCGTGTAAGTGTATTGAGTGCTTCTAGGTCTGTGTCACTCCATTTCACTACTCCAATTGAGTAGGTCAATATTGGTATAGCATAAGTATTTATAGCTTTTGTTTTGTTTCTTGCTGTCAATTCTGTTTTAAGTATTTTTGTTAGTCTTTGTCTATATTTTTCTTTTAGTTCTTCTTTAATATTTGTGTTGTCTATTCCTATTTTTTGTCTGTATCCTAGATATTTATAGGCATCTGTTTTTTCCATCGCTTCTATGCAGTCGCTGTGGTTATCCAATATGTAATCTTCTTGTTTAGTGTGTTTTCCCTTGACTATGCTATTTTTCTTACATGTGTCTGTTCCAAAAGCCATATTTATATCATTGGTGAATAATTCTGTTATCTTTAGTAATTGGTTGAGTTGTTGATTTGTTGCTGCCAGTAGTTTTAGATCATCCACGTATAGCAAATGTGTGATTTTGTGTTGGTATGTTCCAGTAATATTGTATCCATAATTTGTATTGTTTAGCATGTTGGATAGTGGGTTCAGAGCAAGGCAGAACCAAAAAGGACTTAATTAATCTCCTTGGTATATTCCACGCTTAATCTGTATTGGCTGTGATGTCATATTATTTGAATTTCTTTGGATATTAAGTGTGGTTTTCCAATTTTTCATTACTATGTTTAGAAACTGTATCAGTTTAGGACCTTCTTGTATATTTTCAATATTTGTAGTAACCATGAGTGGGGTACACTATCAAAAGCTTTTTGGTAATCAATGTATGCGTAGTGTAGCGACCTTTGTTTAGTTTTCGCTTGATGCGTCACCTCTGCATCTGTTATCAGTTGCTCTTTACATCCTCGTGCTCCTTTGCAACAGTCTTTTTGTTCTTCATTTATAATTTTGTTCTGTGTTGTATGTGTCATTAATTTCTGTGTAATGACTTAAGTTAATATTTTGTATATTATTGGTAGGCATTTTATGGGGCGATATTTTGTTGGGTTTGCTGTGTCTGCTTGATCTTTAGGTTTCAGATAAGTTATTCCACGTATAAGTGTATCAGGGAATGCGTATGGGTCTGCAATTACTATTATTATTATTATTATTATTATTATTTTGCAGTTATGTAGTATTATCCAATAAGTACTACTACCTTCATATGAATGTTGTAAAAATATCAAGACAGATCTCGACATGATTTCAAAAAGCTGCAAAGATTTGCAAATTTGTTTTAAATGTGTAGAAATGTAAAATTATACTCTCCGCAAAAGGCAGAAATCAGCATCCCACACTGAAATATCAGACGCTCACAACTGAAATCTATCAACTCAAACAAATGTCTTGGTGTAACAGTTAAGGGGATACACTTTTAAAAACTCCAAAAAAAACTTTGAATTTACACAATATATGAATTTGGTTCGATTTGTGTCTGTCAGAAGATTCTGATAAAGGGACAAACCCCAGTGATCGGCTAGTAAATATACTGTATAAAACACAGAAACAAAGCTGACGGGAGAGTCAGTCAGCCTCTTGCATACACGCAAGATTGTAAAGAAGATATCTAGGTCTAAACTGATCGCACACTGGGTTTGAAATAAGATCTTCAGAACATTCATGTTTTCTAATATATCTGTTAAAATTAGTCAGTGACTTTTTTGAAATTAAAGTTTCATATCTTAATTCTGCCGTCTATGTATGCAGTTAATTGCATACGTAAGAGTTTCTGTCTTCTATCGGAACTACTTGCTGTTAAAATTGGCAATCACGGATTTTACATAACCCTTGGGAATCGTGCAGGGACCTAAGAACAATTTACTATATAATCGTTCCTAGGGAAACGTGAGTGTCCCTGGTTAACATCCCTGTCTATACCGCTACATGTTTCTATCAGGAAGCTCGTGCAGCAACAAGCCATCAAAATTTACGACAGCTGTTTACTCACTGTGAAGTGCGAGCAAGCTGTAGCGGCAAATGACTGTAATATGTACCTGTAATTGTTGGGAAGGATAGTAGAGTAAGGACCGTCCATAATAGAAGCCCTCCCATTAACGTTCCCCACTGTTGACCTAATTGTGTGTATCGGGTTGGTCACTTCCGGCGGTGGCGTTTAAGCTAAATATCCAGCATCCTAATTACACACGCGCTGTAATTCCCTTGTTACTAGAACACTGATGTCGTGATCAAACTGTCCTCGAGTTCCTGATGTTGTTCCATCCTAACAAGCTATAAAACGCAAAATGTTATCTGCGAATTATGTGTATTGTTTGACACTGTTCCAAATCAAGGCAACTTGATGGACACTATTTCATAAAATTGCCTCCTTACAGATTCTTAATTAGAGTAATACACACCTTAGATTAGTGTGTGACGACACATACAAAATTATAATATCCTTTAAAGGTACTGTAACATATAATAATAATAATAAACGTTGGCGCGCACTAGCTAGAATATCAGTAAACTCACGACAGCTGAGAACGTAGTTATTGCGTTCTTGAACAATGGTAGTGTTTGCTTCTGAACTTATGTAATAATGAAAACCACTGTTCCCATCTTTCATGCCTAGTAAGTATCTGCAGAAGAGAGTGGTATTAGATGAGAAAATAAGGTGAATTTAACAATATTGTAGAGAAACTGTGTGTCATTTCAGGAAATGACATAAAAAAGAAGAGTATATTGTATTTTTTCTTGTATATCGCCACAGAGAATTATAAGACTAGAATAAGAACAACTGCTCTGTAATTAACGTGAGTACAAGCAGGTATCATCAGAACTACCAGCATCTCTACTTACATTCTGCAAATTAATGTAAATCAGCGGCTAAGTGTAGCTGTTTTTTTTCTACAAATAAATCACTTTTCTTTCTACGCCATTCACAGGGACATAGCATTCAAAATCACTTAAGCTTCTGTGCATACTCTACTGATTCTAACGTTATCCCAAATGTCCCTGCTGAAATAGTACGAAGTTATCTACATAAAATTGTTTTTCTATTAAAATAAAAGTTGTGAAATAGTCATGTTAAAAAAAATCAAGCTTTAAGTTATACATAACGGAAATGGTTTTTAGAATTCAGTCAAAATTATTTTTAAATTAATGACTCACGATGGATATCGAATCCTGTGAATTCATCCTCAGATGCCGCTCACTGTCGGATATGCTTTTATTGACCATCGGTGTAGCGTGAAGAAGAGATTCCAAAATTGCTAATACACTTGTTGCAAAATTTCGAAGGGACTTCAGCAGATGTCAAGAAATATATATGCGCTGGAAATATAATTTAATGAAAATATTTATAGCTTCAGTTTCCGCTTTTTGTAAGGAAGAATCAGAAACTCAAGCTGTAAATATTCGCATTAACTTATAGTGATGTGAATATTTGGCTTGATTCGCTACTGACAGCCGGGGAATATGCCAGAGATGTGCAATAGAAGAAGTCGCAGCAAAGATTTTCTTTCACTGTGAATTGCCGGCCGCGGTGGTCTAGCGGTTCTAGGCGCTCAGTCCGGAACCGCGCGACTGCTACGGTCGCAGGTTCGAATCCTGCCTCGGGCATGGATGTGTGTGATGTCCTTAGGTTAGTTAGGTTTAAGTAGTTCTAAGTTCTAGGGGACTGATGGCCACAGATGTTAAGTCCTATAGTGCTCAGAGCCATTTGAACCATTTCACTGTGAAATACAGAGGTGGGCTGTAATATTTATTTTGCAATTTGGCAGTGACTGTGTAGGTCAGAATTACGATGCAGTATATCTTCGGACGCACATTCATGTCCGAAGGAACACTGCGTCGTACCTCTGAACAACACTGGCGCTGCAGTATTTATCTACCGACACCAGAGAAGCGACGTCCAGGTAAAATGTTCCCCCTGTGCGGGACTATACATAATGGACAGTGGATGTACGAGTGCAGTTGTAGACACATTGTTGACGACATATGGAACTTCGTATCTGAACAAGAGTCTTGCTCGGATTGCCTAAGGGTAAGGCGTCCGCTCGCGATAAGGGGGAAATTCGGGTTCGAGTCCCGGTCCGGCACAAATTTTCATTGTTGCGATTCCATTGTAAAGCTGATGGTTGTTCATATTCGGAACTGTCTGTATTTCATGTATGATTATGTCAAACGTATGAAGAAGAATACAGTTCTTGTTGGATCTCCCATTGTTATTTCTCAGTGTGTTCTATATTCTTTCCACTGATTCCTGCGTATGAAATATTCAGTTCGTCAATCGGCTGTTTCACTACGCGTCTTTCGGCACAATTAAACGCCCTTACTGAAGAACTGCAACTATAAATAGCAAGAAATGGATGCTATTGCGTTGGAGACATGAGGGGAAAGAGAGAGAGAGAGAGAGAGAGAGAGAGAGAGAGAGAGAGAGAAGAAATACAGTGACTTACGCGACTTAGATTGATATAAACACAAATCAGTTTATAAATTTTTGAACGTGGATCCTGTTGCGGCAAGAACAGTAATGAAGATAAAGTATATCATTTTTGCGACGAGCAGGTACTCCGTAAGTTCTATTTCTACATTCTAAAGCGTTTCGAACCTGTTTTGTAAGCGAAATTTCGGCAATGAGGCAGATGCCAAACTCTTATGTAATCGTCATTAAAGGCACGATGGGACAATGGTGAGATTTTCTAATGCCTCTTTTGACTCCATTACGTTTGAGGTTCACTCCTGCAACCGACACCACGTTGTGGAGCTTGTAACGGGACATCCTCCTCTAGCATTACTTTTCCTCAACAGTAGTTATCGATACCAGTATCATTTTTCGAATTCTGGACAGGCCAATATTACCTCAGTTGCTTTTCTGAAAACTTTCATACAATTTTATACACAGTGTGTTATACTTATAAAATGTTTTAGTCTCGATGTTACAATCGATGAGTACTAGTTCTGAATGTACAGTTAAATTTTTTTTTTTTTTTTAGAAACGTTTGAAATTACGAATTATTAGCACACTTAAAATTTATATTACTAATTACGCAGTACTGTACTGGATACTATGTTTGTTTCTGGATTCATTTATGAAATAATAATCGAAAGCAATAATATAACAGAATCTAGTAGAAATTCATTTGTTAAGAAAAATTGTAAACCTTTTGGAACATGGTTATTTCCGCAGGGTGTGAGACTCGTAAGCATGCCTCTGATGTGATCGGACGCATTTTTGCAGTTTGTGCGAACAATGTAATTTCGGCTGTGTTAAAGTGAAAAATCAAAAGATTGTGTGATATACTAAAATGTGGAAAAAAATATATTTAAGCAAAGACAAAAATTCTGCAACAGTTCAAATCAAATGGCTCTGAGCACTATGGGACTTAACATCTGTGGTCATCAGTCCCCTAGAACTTAGAACTACTTAAACCTAACTAACCTAAGGACAGCACACACATCCATGCCCGAGGCAGGATTCGAACCTGCGACCGTAGCAGTCGCGCGTTGCCGGACTGAGCGCCTAGAACCGCTAGACCACCGCGGCCGGCTTCTGCAACAGTAATTTTAGATTTATTTAGATCAATCCAATGTGACATTTTCAGCTTCAAGAAACATACCTCTAGACAAGAAGAGCTAGCTAGACCAACTCTATAACACGAGCTAAGTAAACTAGAAAGTTTATTGTAATCTTGACTCCTCTTAAATCTTCATAAAGAACTAATGTGGACAATAGACGGAATCAGGAAGGAGGGGGAATTACAAAATACGTCCGATCACATCAGAGGCATGCTTACGAGTCTCACACTCTGCGGAAATAACCATATTCCAAAAGATTTACAAAAATTCAAATGGTTCAAATGGCTATGAGCACTATGGGACATAACTTCTGAGGTCATCAGTCCCCTAGACCTTACAACTACTTAGACCCGACTTACCTAAGGACGTCACACACATCCATGCCCGAGGCAGGATTCGAACCTGCGACCGTAGGGGTCGCGCGGGTCCAGACTGTAGCGCCTAGAACCACTCGGCCACTCCGGCCGGCGGGAATTACAAGCTGGAGGCTGTTGGTTTTATTGTCCTCGCTGTGCGAACAGTAGGGAAAGACAACGCGCTGCGGCAGCCGCTACCAGCACGCCACACTGTGCGACAGCGGCCGCGTGTTGGCTCTCGGAGCGGATGGGGCATCCACTCGGAATTAGCGACGCCACTGGTCCCTGGGCCGCGCCTAACGGGACCGCTGGCTGCCCACGCGCGTCGCGAGTCTGCCACCCCACCCCCATATTGTCTCCAGAGATGCCGCGCATTCCGCGTGACCCCAGCCGCCAGCCGCGGCGCCTCGCCTCCACCTGGTGACGTCAGCCCCGTTGTCTCTGCACCACGGACATCCTGTACGCGAGGACGTGCCTGTCATTCCGAGCGCGCTGCCCTTGTTGCGAGGCGCTGCACTGCGAGCAGGCGTGTAATCCACTCCACATTTTATTTTCTTAATCCGTTTTTTTGCAGCCCGTTTCTCGAGTCTTTTCTTTTTCCAGAAATGAAGATAGTATCTCGAAATAATACACGAATAAGATATTGAAGACTTTTTTTTTTTAATGCAATGACATGCTTTCTAACGGCATTCAAATTCTCTTCAAACGACGAACATAGTGACGCAACGGACGCTAATATTGGCACTGTAACTTTTCCCAGAACTATCCTAGAAATGAGCTAAAACTGAAAGCCGAGCCGACGGAAATAGGCCACTGCGGTGAAAACACAGCAGAGAAGGAAAATTAGTTTTCTCTCATTGAGTCCAAATAACATTTGGTGACCTCCTTTGCGACCATGAGAAGAAAATACGTGACGATTTCAATCATGAAAAAACAACCGCCGCGCGGGATTAGCCGAGCGGTCTGGGCGCTGCAGTTATGGACTGTGCGGCTGGTCCCGGCGGAAGTTCGAGTCCTCCCTCGGGCATGTGTGTGTGTGTGTGTGTGTGTGTGTGTGTGTGTGTGTGTCCTTAGGATAATTTAGGTTTAGTAGTGTGTAAGCTTAGGGACTGATGACCTTAGCAGTTAAGTCCCATAAGATTTCACATACAAATTTTTGAAAAAACAATCATAAAATAATGCCAGGGTGTCCAAAACATCTGGGATGAAAATTGCAGAGGATTATATACTTAGTACTTTGGGATAAGACACCGGTTGGAAATGAATACTGGTACTTACTTTTTATACAAAAAGTAAAATTTATGACAACTTAATCTTACAGCAGCTGTTCAAAGTGCGGGCAGCCTATCTCAGTACACCATTACAATGTAATTTATTGACAAAACTTATCTCTAGGTTCAAAATTATTTGGCCTAACTGTTTCACACGTTATAGGATAGATGTCACTAGCACGGTGCTCTACACACTGTGTGCATCCCGATGTGTGTTTCACAGGCACGACGGGAGTGCTTGCTGAAGAATGTTCTGCTACTCGATCGAATACACTCAGCTGTTACTTACCTAACAGCGTGACTCACAGAGCGGGACCTAGCTGTCAACGGGGCATTACACTCCAATCACCTTCTCCTCTCACATTGTGACTCAGTTTCTTGTTTATATCCACGGGGGTGCGTGTACGGCAATGGAAAGAAGAATACATTATTAAATTTTTAGCTGGTTTGGGGTACAGAAAATGCAAATATTAGTGCACAGATCTGCTACCTGTTGCAGCAACAGCGGGTATAAGCTGCTGCACGTCGAGTGTAATGGAGCTTGGACGGGTACTTGATTGTCATTCCATTCTGCTTCACCTCTGTACCAGAAGCAATCAATTTAGTGGCTGGCTACTGGTAACGTGTCAGTCTCCGACAACCCGCGGCCACTTACTTTCGATATGTGAGAGATCTTGAGAATGATCTAGCGAGGGAAACAGTCAAACACTCCTCTTATAGCGGTAGGCCAGGACAGTGAGGGCAGCATGCAGTCTTGCTTATCTTACTGAAAGAGAACGTCACAGTCGTCTAGATGATAGCGCAGAACCACAGGTCTAACTACGTTAGAAGTGAACGCTTTCTGTCCGAATTACCAGTTATTCCAACTACAGATGATCGCGTTTTGTACCCTGTGGTACCCCGGTACCATCAAGCCACATACTGGGCCCATAAAATGCTCACGAATGCACGGTGCTCATTCTCTTCGGAGCCTTTACAGTCGTTTACGTCCATCTTCATGCTCCTCTGAAATGGGGACTTGATGTCAGAGCTATATACAGTGTTCTCGTAGAGCGAACCCCACTATCGGTGTGCTTCTTTTCTTCTACAAGGGAAGCCACAACAGTCGTCGCACTGGCCATGAAGGTACTTGTCTTGCTGCAAACAAGACCGGTTTCTGACTCAAGCACGATCCTCCACGACCGAGCGAGGAAAATTTCTGTTCTGTCGGGCGCTAATCACTTGGGCCATTGAGATCCTGCATGGCGCTGAGTATGACACTCCTGGACCTAACTATTGCATATTCACATGATAATCGAGGCACCCTCACCAACGTGAGCAGCGATGTCGCAGAACAATAAAACGCAGCTCGATGGGCCACGTTCCTGTCGCTGTCGAATTCCATCAGTTGCTGCTAGATGTTTCTCCTTCTTACATGAGGCATATCATCGTCTTCTTTCAAACACCCGACATTCAAATGCGATTTCTGAGTAAGAAACTTACTGCGTTGTGTTTTGTCATACACGCAGTGTAGAAGGGATTTCATTCCAGTTAGGCAATTGTTGTATGTCACTTTCATCGTGTTGCAGGTTTAATAGCCATCGTTATAGAGATACACTATAAGATCAAAAGTATCCGGACAACCTCAAAAACATACATTTTTCATATTGGGCGGATTGTGCTGCCACCTACTGCCAGGTACTCCATATCAGCGACCTCAGTAGTCATTAGACATCGCGAGAGAGCTGAATGGGGCGCTCCGCGGAACTCGCGGACCTCGAACGTGGTCAGGTGATTGGGTGTCACTTGTGTCTTACGTCTGTACGCCAGATTTTCACACTCCTAAACATCCCTAGGTCCAATGTTTCCGATGTGATAGTGAAGTGCAAACGTGAAGGGACAAAAATGGTTCAAATGGCTCTCAGCACTATGCGACTTAACCTCTGAGGTCATCAGTCGCCTAGAACTTAGAACTAATTATACCTAACCAACCTAAGGACATCACACACATCCATGCCCGAGGCAGGATTCGAACCTGCGACCGTAGCGGTCGCTCGGCTCCAGACTATAGCGCCTAGAACCGCACGGCCACTCCGGCCGGCGTGAAGGGACACGTACAGCACAAAAGTGTACAGACCGACCTAGTCTGTTGACTGACATAGACCGCCGACAGATGAAGAGGGTAGTAATGTGTAATAGGCAGACAGGAAACCAGACTGCATCAGCATCCACTGCAAGTACTATGGCAGTTAGGCGGGAGATGATAAAACTTGGATTTCATAGTCGAGCGGCTGCTCATAAACTACAACTCACGCCGGTAAATGCCAAACGACGCCTCGCATGGTGTGAGGAGCTTAAACATTGGACGATTGAACAGTGGAAAAACGTTGTGTGGACTGACAAATCACGATACATAATATGACCATCCGATGGAAGTGTGTGGGTATGGCGAATGCCCGGTGAACATCTGCCAGCGTGTGTAGTGCCAACAGTAAAATTCGGAGGCGGTGGTGTTATGGTGTGGTCGTGTGTCGTGAGAAAACATGATTTCATGGTAGGGCGGCTGCTCGTAACGCACTCATCACGCCGATAAATGCCAAACGACTCCTCGCATGGTGTAAGGAGCGTAAACATTGGACGATTGAACAGTGGAAAAACGTTGTGTGGAGTGACGAATCACGGTGCACAGTGTGGGGATTCCATGGCAGGGTGTGGGTATGGCGAATACGCGGTGAACGTCATCTGCTAGCGTGTATAGCGTCAACAGTAAAATTCTTGTTTTTCATGGTGGGGGCTAGCACTCCTTATTGTTTCACGTGGCACTATCACAGCACAGGCCTACAATGATGTTTTAAGCACCTTCTTGCTTCCAACTGTTGAAGAGCAATTCGGTTACGGCGATTCATCTTTCAACACGATCGAGCACCTGTTCACAACGCACGGTCTGTGGCGGAGTGGTTACACGACAGTAACATCCCTGTAATGGACTGACCTGCACAGAGTCCTGACCTGAATCCTATAGAACACATTTGGGATGTTTTGGAACGCCGACTTCTTGCCGGGCGTCACCGACCGACATCGATACCTGTCCTCAGTGTAGCACTCCGTGAAGAATGGGCTGCCATTTCCCAAGAAACCTTCCAGCACCTGATCGAACGTATGCCTGCGAGAGTGGAAGCTGTCATCAAGGCTAAGGATGGACCAACACCACATTGAATTGGAGGGCGCCACGAACTTTTAAGTCGTTTTAAGCTAGGTGTCCGGATACTTTTGATCACATAGTGTATATCTCCAAAGAAAAGAAACAGTCTAGTGCAGTAAGTTCACAGTAAATAGTGATTAATGCAAAGAGCCACAGGAACGATTAAAGGCAGAAGAAAAGATCACAGTCGTGTTAATGCTGTTTTCTAAATAGGAGTACGTACATAAATGTATTAGGCGCACGAATACCGTGCATGCAAGCCCAGAGTAGTGACGTACGTTCCAGGGAACGGTTGGTACATCTACACCTATACTTCGCAAGACACCTGACGCTGTACTACTGATTCCTCCTTCTCTGTTGCATTCGCGAATGGCGCTTGGGAAGAATGATTGTCGGTAGGCCTCTGTACTACCTCTAATTCCTCTAATTTTCTCGTGGTTATTTCGCGAGACGTATGTAAGAGGAAGTAATATGTTGTCCGGCACATCCCGGAAAGTTCTCTCTCAGCATTTCAACAACTTGTGATGGACAGTGCCTATCCTGTAGCGTCTGCCACTGGAATTTGTTGAGCATCTCTGTAACGCTCACACCCCGACACAACGATTCCATGATGAAACCCTCTGTTGGATCTTCTCTCTCTCTCTCTCTCTCTCTCTCTCTCTCTCTCTCTCTCTCTCTCCCTCCCTCCCTCCCCCTCTCTCCCTCCCTCCCCCTCTCTCCCTCACTCCCCCTCTCCCTCCCCCTCTCCCTCCCCCTCTCCCTCCCCCTCCCTCCCTCTCTCCCTCCCCCTCCCTCCCTCTCTCCCTCCCCTTCCCCCTCCCTCTCTCCCCCCCTACCTCCCCCTCCCTCTCTCCCTCCCCCTACCTCCCCCTCCCTCTCTCCCTCCCCCTACCTCCCCCTCCCTCTCTCCCTCCCCCTACCTCCCCCTCCCTCTCTCCCTCCCCCTACCTCCCCCTCTCTCCATCCCCCTCCCTCTCTCCCTCCCCCTACCTCCCCCTCTCTCCCTCCCCCTCCCTCCCCCTCTCTCCCTCCCTCCCCCTCTCTCCCTCCCTCCCCCTCTCTCCCTCCCTCCCCCCCCCTCTCTCGCCTATCAATCCCACCTGGAAAGGATCCCTCACACATGAAGAGTACTCAAGAACTGGTCCAACAAGAGCCTCGTAAGGTACTTCTTTCGTGGATGGATTATATTTCCATATGATTCTTCCTATGAATCGGCCTGGCGTCTACCTTTCCTGCTGTTTGTTTTATATGGTCATTCCTCTTACTGTCGCTCCGTATAGATGCTGCTGGATATTTTACGCGATTACCGTGTAATGCAATTTGCCCTCAGTAGTATAGTTGTACATTAGTGGATTTGTTTTCCTATGTATGCTCAGTATGTTGCATTTATCTACGTTCAGGGTCAACAACCAATTCCTGCATCATTACTGTCAAATCCTCTGTAGGCCCTTCTGCTGATAGTTACAGTCTTCTGACGTTGATAACGTCTTATATACAACCTCATCATCTGCGAACAGCCGTAAAGAGCTACTGATGCATCGTAGTAGATCATCTACATAGAGGGTTATTCAGACAGGAAAAAAAAAACAGTTTTCAGTTGTTTGTTACGGGCAAACTATAAAATATAGAAAAACATTGCACATGTTACTAGAGAGAGGAAGGTTCAAAGTTTTGACACATGTTCGTTGGTGTTCGTATGTAACAAAATGACATTACACCTCAAGAGAAATAATTCTGTGTGTTGGAATTTGCGTGAATTCAAACCATTGTTCTAGTGCAGCGTGCATTCTGCCGTCGATTGAGCAAGACGTTGCCTCTGCAAAAGCAGGTTTATGACTGGCATAACAAGTTCTTGGAAGTTGGTTGCATTTGCAAAGGGCTGGCTGGCCATGCACGTCTGATGAAAATGTCGAGCGTATCCGAGATGCGTCCTAACGGAGCAATCTGTAGTCCACAAGAAGGACAGGTCAAGGACTTAAATTTCCTCAAAGGACGGTGTGGCGCGTAGTGAAACGAAGCGTGCATATGAAGCCTTATAATTTCAGTAGCAACTATAACAAAGTTACGAATTTCACATTTCTGTTCTCCAGGAAATGACAGAAGACAGTTTCTCCGAACAACTCACCTTTTCTGACGAATCGACGTTTCATCTATCAGGTAAAGTAAACCGCCATAATGTAAAAATTTGGGCATCACAAAATCATGGCATCGTCGTCAAACATGAAATAAACTCACCGACACTGAATGTGTTTTGTGCGGTATCCGTTTAAAATCTTTATGGACCCTTCCTTTTTGCGGAGGAAACTGTGACAGGAATGTTTGACCTGAACATGCTGCAAATTGGTGCACCTTGAGGTGCAGGGCTGTCATAACAAAACCATCCCACAACGTTGGTTTCGAAGAAATGGACACTGTGCGGCTGATCCCGGCGGAGGTTCGAGTCCTCCCTCGGACATGGGTGTGTGTGTTTGTCCTTAGGATAATTTAGGTTAAGTAGTGCGTAAGCTTAGGGACTGATGACCTTAGCAGTTAAGTCCCATCAGATTTCACACACATTTGAACATTTTTGAAGAAATGGACAACAAGATCATGTTTATTGCTTTTGCCCTCCCAGGTCACCAGACACCACATCTTGAGATTTTTTCCGTGGACTGCTCGTAAAAACACAATCTTTGTCCCACCTATGGCAGGAACTCTTTAAGGAGTTGAGAAGTCGAATTGTGGGAGTGGTCGACTCAATAAACAGGGACCTGTTTCGTTGTTACTCCAGTAACGCATGAGGCTAATGTTTAATGTGTGGTACAGCGTCAGTGCGCGCACAACACTTTGAACTTCCTCTGTCTAGTGACCTGCACAATGTGCTGCCTATCTTTCATAATTTGTCTGTAATAAACAACTGAAACCTTTTCTTTTTTCTCAATAACCCTATGTAATGTAAACAGTGCTATTCTCGTAGAATACAGTGGCTAAATTAAAAAGAACGAAATTTACAGTGACGAAAAAAGGAAATGAAACGATCAGTTACATTTGAAGCGTTTTATTACAAGGGATCGTCAAGAAGTTTCAATTAAAACCTCGAAAAAACAAAGTAGCGTAATTAATAATTTGTAGATCTTCGTGTGCTACAGTACCGTAGCATGCCGCTAGAACAAAAAAATAAATAAATAAATAGTGGCGCAGCTCATCGCCACTTCATCAATTTGATGCGCCATTCTGATTTCGCTCCTCTAGTGGCGTGTTAAGTAATGTACTGTAGTCCGTAGTTTTAAATGTGCACCATGACTGCAGCTGTGTATTTTTTTTTTTGTCATCAGTCTACTGACTGGTTTGATGCGGCCCGCCACGAATTCCTTTCCTGTGCTGACCTCTTCATCTCAGAGTAGCACTTGCAACCTACGTCCTCAATTATTTGCTTGACGTATTCCAATCTCTGTCTTCCTCTACAGTTTTTGCCCTCTACAGCTCCCTCTAGTACCATGGGAGTCATTCCCTCATGTCTTAGCAGATGTCCTATCATCCTGTCCCTTCTCCTTATCAGTGTTTTCCACATATTCCTTTCCTCTCCGATTCTGCGTAGAACCTCCTCATTCCATACCTTATCAGTCCACCTAATTTTCAACATTCGTCTATAGCACCACATCTCAAATGCTTCGATTCTCTTCTGTTCTGGTTTTCCCACAGTCCATGTTTCACTTCCGTACAATGCTGTACTCCAGACGTACATCCTCAGAAATTTCTTCCTCAAATTAAGGCCGGTATTTGATATTAGTAGACTTCTCTTGGCCAGAAATGCCTTTTTTGCCATAGCGAGTCTGCTTTTGATGTCCTCCTTGCTCCGTCCGTCATTGGTTATTTTACTGCCTAGGTAGCAGGATTCCTTAACTTCATTGACTTCGTGACCATCAATCCTGATGTTAAGTTTCTCGCTGTTCTCATTTCTACTACTTCTCATTACCTTCGTCTTTCTCCGATTTACTCTCAAACCATACTGTGTACTCATTAGACTGTTCATTCCGTTCAGCAGATAATTTAATTCTTCTTCACTTTCACTCAGGATAGCAATGTCATCACCGAATCGTATCATTGATATCCTTTCACCTTGTATTTTAATTCCACTCCTGAACCTTTCTTTTATTTCCATCATTGCTCCCTCGATGTATAGATTGAAGAGTAGGGGCGAAAGGCTACAGCCTTGTCTTACACCCTTCTTAATACGAGCACTTCGTTCTTGATCGTCCACTCTTATTATTCCCTCTTGGTTGTTGTACATATTGTATATGACCCGTCTCTCGCTATAGCTTACCCCCTCCTTTTTTCAGAATGTGTACTTGCAAACCATCAAAAAATTAATTACATAAAATTTTTTCGGAGTGATAATTAAAAGTTTATCACCTTTTATCGCAGTTATATAAAGCACAAAATATCAGTGAAATGAAATGGTCGCATGATTGCGAGAAACAAGCCTTCGGAGCAGATCCGAATATGTTATTTTTCATTGCTCGTGGTACGAATCGAAACTCGTATTCACAGTCAATGTCTTTGGGATGGAGCTGCAACTTTCATATGGCACAGCGCCTCGATGGGCGGCGAGCGACTTCTGTGAGCACCTCTGCGGTGGCCCGGAGAGCAATGAACTCTAATACGGGCCGAGCGAGCGAGGCTAGACGTGTGGTCGGCTTGGTTGTCCGAGTCGCCCCGACGTGATTAGGCCGCCACCAGGGACGACAGCGGCGCTCTCAGGGCTTCGTTTTTCGTCACGACGGCCGGCTGGCGGCTCTTTGTTTTTTGCTCGTCTCGTCTCGCCTCCCTCGCAAAGCGCCTTTCACGCCCGCGGCGTGAAGCCTCGCCCGGTTTGTTTACGAGATGTCCGAGCAGTGAGTCACGCGATAAATATAGGCTCCGGTGGCCACGTTCCGTATTAGGAGCACCTCGGCGGGTCGCGGCCCCAGACTGCCCGACGCCTCCGTCCCAGCCCATCCCGTCCCATCTCGCCGAGTGATGACCCCTGGGCGTTAGCGCCGCTGTCCCGACAACATCCACGCCCTGCGGGCGCCCTCTTGGGAACGCCGGCTGAGCCGAGACCGACCTGTCGCTGAGGATCCGTCAGCTAAGCGCTCTTGGGTCACGCAGTAGCCTTACAGTAGTGGTTTACGCTGCACGTTCACAAAAACAAAAGCAAAACGAGGATAATTGAGTGTTGACTAATTAAATCAGGCGATGCTGAGGGAATCAGATTAGGAATTGAGACACTTAAAGTAGTACATGTGTTACGCTACTTGAGAAGCAAAATAACTGATGATGGTCGAAATAGGGAGGATACAAAATGCAGACTGGCAATGACAAGAAAAGCGTTTCTGAAGAAGTGAAATTTGTTGTCGTCGAGTACAGATTTGTCAGGAAGTCCGTTCTGAAAGTATTTGTATGGAGTGCAGCTATGTATGGAAGTCAAACACGGACGATGAACAGTTTAGACAAGAAGAGAATAGAAGCATTTAAAATGTGGTGCTACAGAAGAATGCTGAAGACTAGATGGGTAGCTCACGTAACTAATGCAGAGGTACTGAATAGAATTGGGGAGGAGAGAAATTTGTGGTACAACCTGACAAGAAGAAGGGATGTCTTTATGAGACATCAAGGGATCACCAGTTTAGTATTGCAGGGAAACGTGGGGGATAAAAACCGTAGAGGGAGACCAAGAGGTGAATACAGTAAGCAGATTCCGAAGGATATAAGTTGCAGTATTTACTTGGAGAGAAGAGGCTTGAACAGGGTAGAGCAACTTGGAGAGATGCATCAAACCAGTGTTTGGACTGAAGACCACAACAACAACAACAACAACAAAAGATATATAAACCTGTCACTCTTTAATACGACGTCTATTCAAAAGATGTTGGCAAACACACAAAATGGGCGCAGAGCATGAATGTTCGCATTTCAGTATACACCCGCCAGTGGAGCTCCATGGAGGGGATGCTTGCTTCTCATTGGCAACGGCGTAATCGTTCGTGGAAGCGCGCTCATTTCGCGGTGGCGGCTGTAGGAAACGCGACTGCGTAGTTGGTGGCGCGCTATTTGAAAATGTGGCTGACCGGATAGCAACCGATACCGCATATATAAACATTGAAAAATTTGAAATAGTGAATCTGATAATGGAAAAAGAATATGGGAAAAATTAATGAAGTCCACAAAAATGTTTTCGATCAACATTAATAATTTTAATGGAAGAATTCATTACTATCTTCATTATAGAAGAGATACATTAATAACAAAAATGGGAAGTTTTATAAATTTTCTTAATCTTGTTATTCTTTTGCTTCTTGTTCCTCATCTTCATTTTCTTCTTCACCTTCTTCCTCACCGAAATATGTATTCTCTTCATCATTCTCAGCATCTGATTCCTCTTAATCCTCTGCTGCAGGTACCATGAGGGTAATAGATTCCGAAGACAACGTTGTCGACTTCCTCGGAGATGTTTTCTGCAAAGAGGAAATATAGGGATCGTTTGCTGCCAGAGGTCTCCGGCACACATCTTCTGTCTTTTCTACACGAGAACACTTTCGGGCAAAGCTTAGGCGACATGCCCTTATTAACTTGTTAATTGATTCCTACGCATTCTCCGACAACTAACCGTTTGTTGAAATTGTAGAAGCGATCATGTCCGGTCCTTGGATCAACAGTGTATGTACTTCTGTTGGTATATTGTACAAGGAGTGCTCTTCTACATAATGCCTGGCTGTTTCATTGTTGTAAGGTTTTCAGTTCTATTTCTCGGTATGAATAACAGCACTTTGCATCTGATACCTAAAAAAAATGGCTCAAAGCCGGAATTGCGGCTAGTAGCTGAATTTTAGGGATGATTTGCGAAGAACGGAACATACTTAAGAACGGAACGAAAAAGAAGGCGGTTTATCGTGGAATCTAAAACTTGTCTCTTTTTCGCTCGTGTTGTACAACTTTTGCTTGCATTCCGGTAAGAAGTTAATTTTTAATGTCGCAACTTGTGGAAGAAACAGCTGTTAGTTGGCGATTAAATAAGGCAATAAGTACTTATAATTACGTACGTACCTTCTGGAAGAGCCTCCATAAAGAAAAAAAAGTAACTTATTTTGCTGAACACAACGTCCGAAAGAAATTCAATCATCGGAAGAAGCAGCTGGGCGCTTCTAAGACCGGGATCCAATAGTCCCAACATTAATCATGCTAGCCTATTAAACGTAACCCACTGTGCGAAGCCGAAATATGGGAAATGTGGCAAAGGTTGTACGCATTGTTTCAAGTCATTTAGTGCCTTAACCCGGCGCGGTCTTTTCTAACGAGCGAGATGGGCTCGTATTCGCGAGGACAGCGTTTTAAATCCCTGTCCGACCATCCATATATAAATTTCTTTTTTTTCCTTAAATAATTTGAGGCAAATTCTGGGACTGTCCCTTTGGAAAGGACACGGCCTTTTTCTATTCACAACCTTTCCCAATTCTACCTGCGCCCCACCTATAATGACACCTAATCGTCTTCCCTTCGTTGCGCCCTCTTCATGTGTTTTTCGTTTTGGAGGCCACACTTCAGCGGGCTAGGGTACCTGTTGACTGTTGAGTCAAGAAGTGGGAAATATGTGAACAGATTATTAACTAAAAGTCAAAAATAGTAGAAGTTAAATATCTATTTCAATCTGAAAATTTAGATTCTGCATGTAAGAAGAACGGACAGTCATTTGTCTTGAAGTTACCGCCACAGAGAGTTTCACCCTCTTTCTTGCAATCATTAACTTCTTCTTGTCACAAGTCACTCGGCTCCCACATGTTAGGCCCTAAATTACACCTAAACTCGCCGGCCGGTGTGGCCGAGCGGTTCTAGGCGCTACAGTCTGGAACCGCGCGGCCGCAACGGTCGCAGGTTCGAATCCTTCTCGGGCATGGATGTGTGTCATGTCCTTAGGTTAGTTGGGTTTAAGTAGTTCTACGTTCTAGGGGACCGATGACCTCAGAAGTTAAGTCCCATAGTGCTCAGAGCCATTTGACCCATTTACACCTAATCTCAAAATATTTGTCTCTAAATTACACCTAAACTAAAAACATTTATAGATATTAGCATAACACCGTGACAGGAACTGTTGAAACTGGACTTCTGAAGAGACCGTAACGATATTATGTGATACTTCCCACCAGTTGGAGAGATGGAATTTCACATCAGTGCTTTTTGTTTGATGCTTTCTTTTGGGATATGGAAAAGATATCGTCCTCGAAACAGTGTAAACATTGGAAAAGACGATATTTGTAAACATCAGCATATTTATAGATTTGCTGTTAATCATCATTAGGGGCAATTGTGCTAGGCACACAGTTGAAACACATGCTCCCAACGTATTTGAACTCTCTAGACATTCACTACTACTCACGCTTTATTGGAGAGAATTTCTCCTCGTGCAAGACAACGCAAACATATCTTCATCGTAATGATTTTCCCAGATCATTCAGGTAACAGACATTATTGAAACGGCATTTATTTGTATTAATTATAATCTTTTTACATTTGGCTTAAAGAATATTGGAAAAGAAAAACTGGAGAAACGAGAAACGGTGTAAGGTTGTAAACCGTGGTTATTCCTTACTTTTATGTAGGAGGTGCGCACAGACTAAAGTTTCTCGAATTGTTAGAAGTCTGTGATGTAGATTTTGCACTGAATACTCATGCGCAGTAACGTACTAACAGCATTTTTATAATCATTTTTGAACTTAAAAACTTAAATCGCGGATACTGTAGATTATTAGGAAGACTGCGAAATTCTAATCACATGAAAATTCTGACTGGGTCCTAAAAGCTGCAGACAGTTCGGAAATTATCAACCTTGCGAAAAAAAACCAAAGTGTGAAACACACACACACACACACACACACACCGACAGTGGTTCACTAATAAAATGCTGAATTTGCATTTGTGAGCAGGCTGCTTCAGTCATCAGAGTGACAAATGTAACTTAATTTCCCAGAATCATATCACACACGTATCGTGGTAACTCTGGACGATTTCTTCCAACGTCTTGCTAATTCTAGGCAACGACCTTGCCGCAGTGGATACACCGGTTCCCGTAAGATCACCGAAGTTAAGCGCTGTCGGGCGTGGCCGGCACTTGGATGGGTGACCAACCGGGCCGCCATGCTCTGTTGGCATTTTTCGAGGTACACTCAGCCTCGTGATGCCAATTGAGGAGCTACTCGACCGAATAGTAGCGGTCCGGTCAAAGAAAACCATCGTAACGACCGGGAGAGCGGTGTGCTGACCACACGCCCCTCCTATCCGCATCCTCAATGAGGATGACACGGCGGTCAGATGGTCCCGGTGGGCCGCTTGTGGCCTGATGACGGAGTGCTTGCTAATTCTGTACGACCGCCCTGTCTACGGATTAACGCTTCCCAAGTAACATTTTCTCTTGGACAGCAAACTGGGAAATAATTCACGTCACGGCAAAGTATGTACAAATACAAATTCGATTTTCACGTTAACAATAACAGTGACACGATTTTATTTGGCATTATGTGGGTGCTGTGAAGAAAGTAATATCATTATTGTGGAGACTATAAGTAATACCACATTCCGGTGTGGGAGCTGGAGGTATACAAATCCCTTGCGATACTGGAATTACTTCATTGATATTCCAGCCCTTCTTAGGTAACAAAACGCCATGTGACTACGGCCCCAGAAAGGCAGTCGTGCAAGATGCATCTCTTTACGCCTGTGATCAAAGAAGACCGAAACTACATAATTACTGCTCTCCAAAAACTGGGACAAACTAGTTTGTGAGCCCAGATCTCCAATTAAATGATATTAAAGAGCGGTCGGAAATTTATAGTATCAATTATCTCCGATAGTTCTTAGTGATTTATTACGTATAATGAGAGCCCTCTAAAGAAGCCGAAGAGCAGTCTCGATTGGGATTACAACATAGCTTTTCTGTATTGGGTGGTTGTCTACCAAGACTAGTAGCACAGGGAAGGGAGAACAACAAATTATCACCTTATGCGGCTGCGAGAGGCGTACGAGAAAGGGAAACCATCAGGTGACGGAAATGATGAAAAGCTGGCATGTGCGATACACACGCATCGGAAAGGGGGGGGGGGGAACCTTGAATCCAGTGCCGCAAAGTACGGTGCTTTAAGTTCACGTTGTCGATAGCAAGAACCTCTTGCCCGTAAACAAACTGCCTATGTTAACGACTCGCTTATGAGATTCACGATGTACCGAATCTCTGCAAGGTCGTAAACAACTCAAAATTACGGTGTCGAAAGGCTGTCAGCCGAAATGGACCCTGGAGGATCAGGAAAGATGGATCATCTCCCATGTGTTACGTAGACGAAATGTTAATCTGCAAGTTTTATTAATGAGAGGTCTTCCAGGATGCAAATTATTCTTTACGAGCTGTGGCAGAATTTTGTAAGTTATTGGGAGCATAAAAACGATTATTCACCTCATTTGTAGTTACCAAGCTCCGTTTAAAATTGTCACTAGAAAAAGGCTCTTAAAGACACAATGACGGGTGCATTCCAGAATCTCTACAGTCCGTTCAGCATTTATTTGGTAAAACAGAACTAAATAAGAAGAAAACGATTCGTATCTTCCATAACGTGTTTAATTATGATGTAATGACAGTATATGAAATTCACTACATGCGAGACACATACTGTTCTTCCATTTCCCATAATTCAGATTTAGGTTCTTGGGAGTAATTTGAAGCGTACGTAAAATGCTGCACGAAAAGTTTCTGTATCATTTTTGTAAATACTCATGAATATACGTGTTATAATACATGCTCCGTAAGTGATACATATCTGTAATGCGGACGAGGTGGTTAAGGCGCTAGATGCACCTTCGGGAGCAGTAGGATCGAAGTCCCTAAGCAGCTGTCAAGATATAGGTTTTCTGTAGTGTTTCTCAATCTCTGATGTCAATTATTTGTCAGGTTACTGACTAGTATAGAGAACATATCCTCCACATCATTTGCAGCCTACTGTCAGAGGCTATGTACCGAGTCTGCTTACCTGGTTGTCAGTGGAATGTTAATCTAAGCCTTCATTGTTTTTAATTTGGATTTCAAAATGAGAGACAGACCATATACAAACGGATGCTAGCAAAAGCAAATTAGAAACGAGTGTAAATATGAGAGGATAGTCGTGATCCCATTCACCACAAGGTACTTTATATATTTACTTAGATCAGACTGGAGCCAAACAAGAGCAGCGTTTTCCCGAGAGAACAAGAACGTTTTTCAAAGAGGGGGAGGGACCAGGAGCCACTGTGACCCAGATGACTATGGGACACAGGCCAGATTGTTGAACATTACCGATACATGTTACTCAAGACAACATACAGTTTGCCTACGTAACCTACACCAAACAGCTAGTAGTATTTTAAGTCACAAAGAACCCAAGCAGTTACTTAAAACTTTTTTTCTAATTTAAAAAGCATTTGTGACAATGAAATAAAATACACAAATATTTTCGAGCAGGTAAAGACAGCAGAGAAAGATACGTATTTTCTTCATTACATCTATTTAATTTTCACGAATAATTTCTAATTCTGGTCCCATAATCGTGGTAACTGGAGTTAAGTGGGAGTTAAGAAAATAGACAACTGAAGAGGAGATGATGATGATGATGATGATGATGATGATGATGATGATATGCTGCATTAATAAGGAAACAATAGTGTGTGTTGTATAAGATACGACTAGAAAACAAAGAAGGCTGGTGTAGCTACATAAAAAAAGAAAAAAACGAAGCAATGAGAAGCAAAACTAATTTAGGATAGAGGAACGCTTGAAGAAATATGTACGTTTTTGTGTAGCGTCATGTTCAAAAATGTTCAAATGTGTGTGAAATCTTATGGGACTTACCTGCTAACGTCATCAGTCTGTAAGCTTACACACTACTTAAACTAAATTATCCTAAGGACAAACACACACACACACACACACACACACACACACACACACACACACACACACCATGCCCGAGGGAGGACTCGGACCTCCGCCAATATGGTATTACCGCCATTATTATAACACTTGACTTGCAGATATGCTCTGTCATCGGTTTACATCTAAATTACCTTCTCCTTCTACAAAACAGCGCGAGCCATTGATTTTTTGAATATAATATGCCACTAGCCTTAGTTTCATCTTATTGTTACATTACTTCTAGTACTGAAAGCAGTATCTACTATTATTGCAACTACTACAAGTTCAACATTTTAAGAACAAAAACTACTACTATATACAGCTGTTGCGTATTTGTTTGTATACAGCAAAAATTCCCAACAACTTTTTTTCCAACATGACAACAATTACAGCTACCATTTTGTTACATGGTCAACGTAAGTTAGATTATATACTCAAATAACTTTCTAGAGTAATGTAGTATCTTGTGTCAGTACTGCCATTCACTATACACTTTAGGAAGGAGCACAATTTATTATTCCAAGTCGGCAACCGGGACGTAAATATATTTAGAACTAGTTTAACCATACTTTCGACTACAGCATTATCTTGCAGCGTACAGATCATAGGACGGTAAATCAGGCTTATTTCCTCTCATGAAGAAACTTCCCTTTCTCATTTCTTTACCATGGCAAACGACCGTTAAGTTACATTGAATCTTATCTAGTTACATGGTCTCATACTTGGGCTGCTGATGAACTATCGCTATATCGACAATTTTCCAATAAATGTCGTTATGTGTCGACGATAATCCTTTACCGATACATCGATATAACGATATGGAAATGACAATATCGAGTGCCGATATTTTTATTTCATATTATATTTTTTAACAATTTTCGATAAATATTTGAAATTTTTCCTTTGAAATTGTTGAAGAACGTAGTTTTACTTTCCCCGTTTGAAGTACTTTTACTACTTTTTCAGCTTTCATCATATCCAGTCTTTCTCTTTGAGTGAAGCAAGTATAGGGGGAGGGGGGGGGTATTGGTGTGAATGGAATAACAAGATTTCCGATGTGAAGAAATAGCTCACCAGTTGGGTTAAAAAACAATTTTTAACTCAACTACTGTGCTATTTCTTCACATCAGCATTCTTCAAAAACAGTTGTTGAAAATGATGAACAGAAATCTAAACGACAAGTTTGGTCTTTGCAGTTCGCGGAGACGCGTAAAGGGAAATGCTGACGTAATCGGCACTCAGCAATACCAACAGAAACTACAGTGTTTGACTTCACCACGCAGTTTTGACACTACAGCTGCTATTTCACTGGCGTTTGCAGAAATGAAAAAACGGGGAAATCAACACGAAGCGTTCCGGTTCTGGCCAAATCCGATATGTGACGAAACCGAACATTGAATCCATCGAATACCTTTCACTGTGCCTGTTACATGCAGTTATCACTGTAAGCAAAGTTGTTATAGCAAAGCGTCAGCATGCACCGTTTTACTTTCAATTCTTTCTCTAAGGGGGATAAGCAGGCTGCTAGCTTATTTATGTACGGAGTACCTAATAATAAATCAACACTTAAACATACAGCTCTAAAACTGGCAATATATTTACAACGTGCAGCCAATATTTTTATAGGCTGGTACGTCGATACTTTTTCCGTCGATATATCAGTACTTTTTTTCGATATATGGAGGGCTGATAGTGATTTTCTTTAATATCAATATATCGGATTCCCGATATTTTTACAAATATTAAGACTTCTATCTCATACGTTATTCTTATGTGTCTTTAATGAAGTGCATGATGTATTCGATGCCTTTCAGCTATAGAGATTGTATGAAATTATTTAAAAACAGTCCTGAACGCAGCCGATGTTAACTTCTGACCGTTTAGGGCCTTTTAATTATGGGCTATCATCAGAGTTTCTATTGTAATAACAAAAGTAAAACATATTAGATAGCACTTTTACGGCTCCTTTTAAGATTCAGTTTTATTCTAAGCTCCAAATGTTTCTAAATTATTTGTAACAAATCGTTTCCTCTTGTGAACAGTGATATATTGCAGATTATCCGCAATAACACGATGTGGCTAAACTAGCGCCACTTCTGTGAACAACGCCCTTTTTACATTGGTGAGTGACATCGACCTCCAGTATTATTCACGTTTCAAGTACATCTTTGATAACCGGGATGTTTCCATGGAAATGGCGTCCTAATGCGTTATTACAGGCACCAAGAGATAGCACACATGTACAATGATGCATTTAGGTTGTTCTAGTGGTTTTTAAGACTTTAAATAACTGACTAATAATACAAATAAGTCAACGTGTATAATTTTTGTATTAATACGCCACACATTTGGTCTTATTACGAATAAATAGCAGTAGCTATAGAATTAACGATTTATAGTGTTAATTACTCCCTCCACACGGCGCTCTGTACTTCAGTTAACGAAATTCACTAAATTTTAATGCATTTTATGAGGCTGGCTGTAACATAGATCATGAACCATAAATAAATATAATATAGTTCCTAGAGCAGTTAAATTTAAAAGATAAATGTTTAAAAACAAGACTCAAAACGATATGTAAGTCGCTCCCCATTGGCTGATGGCGATACCTTAGGCTCTGGAGCACCCTGTCTCTACTCTGTATAACTCGTGGCTGCTTAGTCATCAGCATTAGTTACAGTGACTGAGATTTCCACAGCGCGCCAAGCTCCATTACCGTCATCCAGATGGGTAATGATGCATCTTTTTAGAGTGTACTTTTACATAATTGTCTTCACTATGTAATATAGCACGTTTACTTTTGTTATTACAGTGCGAACTCTGATGATGGCTCGTAATTAAAAGGCCGAAAAAGGTCAGAAGTTAACATCGGCTACGGTCAAGACTGTTTTTAAATAATTTTAGGCCAATAAAGATGGCTGTTCTCCAACAATGTTACACTACTGGCTATTAAAATTGCTACACCAAGAAGAAATGCATATGACAAACAGGTATTCATTGGACAAATATGTTATACTGGAACTGACAAGTGATTACATTTTGACGCAATTTGGGTTCATAGATCATGAGAAATCAGTACCCAGAACAACCACCTCTGGCCGTAATAACGGCCGTGATACGCCTGGGCATTGAGTCAAACAGAGCTTGGATGGGGTGTACAGGTACAGCTGCCCATGCAGCTTCAACACGATACCACAGTTCATCAAGAGTAGTGACTGGCGTATTGTGACGAGCCAGTTGCCCGGCCACCATCGACCAGACGTTTTCAATTGGTGAGAGATCTGGAGAATGTGCTGGCCAGGGCAGCAGTCGAACATTTTCTGTATCCAGAAAGGCTCGTACAGGACCTGCAACATGCGGTCGTGCATTATCCTGTTGAAATGTAGGCTTTCGCAGGAATCGAATGAAGGGTAGAGCCACGGGTCGTAACACATTTGAAATGTAATGTCCACTGTTCAGAGTGCCGTCAATGCGAACAAGAGGTGATCGAGACGTGTAACCAGTGGCACCCCATACCATCACGCCAGGTGATACGCCAGTATGGCGACGACGAATACACGCTTCCAATCTGTGTTCACCACGATGTCGCCAAACGTGGATGCGACCATCATGATGCTGTAAACAGAACCTGGATTCATCCGCAAAAATGACATTTTGCCATTCGTGCACCCAGGTTCGTCGTTGAGTACACCATCGCTGGCGCTCCTGTCTGTGATGCAGCGCCAAGGGTAACCGCAGTCATGGTCTCCAAGCTGATGGTCCATGCTGCAGTAAACGTCGTCGAACTGTTCGTGAAGATGGTTGTTGTCTTGCAAACGTCCCCATCTATTGACTCAGGGATCGAGACGTGGCTGCCCGATCCGTTACAGGCATGCGGATAAAATGCTTGTCATACCGACTGCTAGTGATACGAGGCCGTTGGGATCGAGCACGGCGTTCCGTATTAGCCTCCTGAACCCACAGATTCCATTTACTGCTAACAGTCAATGGATCTCGACCAACGCGAGCAGCAATGTCGCGATACGATAAATCACAATCGCGGTAGGCTACAACCCGTCCTTTATAAAAGTCGGAAACGTGATGGTACGCCTCCTTACACGAGGCATCACAACAAAGTGTCACCAAGCAACTGCTGTTTGTGTATGAGAAATCGGTTGGAAACTTTCCTCATCTCAGCACTTTGTAGGTGTCGCCACCGGCGACAACCTTGTGTGAATGCTCTGAAAAGCTAGTAATTTGCATATCACAGGATCTTCTTCCTGTCTGTTAAATTTCGCGTCTGTAGCACGTCATCTTCGTGGTGTAGCAATTTTAATGACCAGTAGTGCATATAAAATTATGATATGGTGTGAGATAGTATCAAAGACCTCATTAACTCTGACTTGTATTCCCTCCATCCCCCCCCCCCCCCCCCCGCTTCCATTTATTTCTTCCTTGCTAGATTCTGTCTTCAGTGCTTGCTATACCTTCATCTAGAAAGAAGGTCATTGAAAGAAGTGATTTCGTGTGCGCGGCTCAATAGATTCAGACACCCGGTAGTGACATACATCACGTGATTGCTTGACATTACATCTCTGTCCACACCTTGAGCAACTTGCAGCGCCTGCTGCTGCATGCACGCCAAAGCGAGAGGCACGACGCTGAAGGCGGCAGACGTCCGGTGTGCAGCAGGTAGCAGGTGTGTGGTGTGTGGGTAAGTGGAGAGGCTGGTGACAGGATGTGGCGACACGTGTCAGCGCTAGAGGGCGAAGGCGAAGGCGCCGGCGAACCCGCGCGCGCCGTGGGTGGCCGCCTCGCTGACATCCTGCGCTCACACACACACACACACACACACACACACACACACACACACACACACACACCTGTTCTCAGCAGACTGCTTGCTTAAAGACACACAGCGTAAATCTGGTCTTAGCATCTTGGAACGAATAGACACGAAGCACCTCGGGATACATCAGATAAGCCACACGGAAAGATCCCAGTTTATTGAATGAAGTTTACAAAACTGTCGTTGACTTAAGGAAGACATCGTGTTCGATACTTAAGCGCGATGTACGCATAGGTAGCAAGCATTAAGGGGAATCGAGCAGAACATCGGTAAAGAAATTGAAGTGGGGGGAGAGAAATAAAAGTTTGCCGATGACATTGCAGTTCTGTCAGAGGCAGAAAAGGACTTGAATGATCAGTTGAACGGTCTGGGTGTTGTCTTCAAAAGAGCTTATAAGATGAACAGCAACAAAAGTAAAACAAGCGGAGTGAAATGTAACGAAATTAAACCAGGTGACGGAAAGAGAATTTGATCAGGAAACAAGACTCTAATGGTTGCAGGTGAGTTTTGTTATTTGGGTAATACAGTTATTGGAGATCACCGAAGTGGAGAGAATACAAGAGGCAGACTGACAATTGCAAGGAAACCGTTTCTGTAATAGAGCAGTTGGTTAATACTGGATATAAATTCAAATGTTATGAAGTCTTTCCTAAAGAAGGGCGTAGAAGATCTGAAAGGTGGTGTTACAGGAGAATGCTGACAGGGAGAAAAAGAAGTTTGTAATCTGGCTTAAAATAATTTATCGTGGACCACTCCTTCTCTTGCATGGAGGAATTTATATTTAAAAACTGGTAGCCTGGAAAAACCCTCGTTTTTAAGTCTAGCTGCAAGAGTAGGACTAACAAACGACTTCATAAATGTTAACACTCATCATGTTTACGTATCCATAAAATGACTCGTTTCACATTATTTCGATGAAAGAATCTTTCAAATGATCTGTGGACCATGTGGCAATAAACTATTAACTACAAAAGAAATGTTTGTCGTAATTTGATTAAAAGAAGGACACTTCCCGAAGCTTCAAGGAATTGTCAGTCTAGTAATAGAGAGAATTGAGGATAATAAAAATTGTACAGGTAGAACAAAGCTTGACTACAGCAAGTAATTTCAAATCGATGAAGTTACAGTCGCTGTGGTCTGGAGCAAAATCGACGTCTTAAGTCATCGCAGTGAGGTTCAGTGCGGTAATCTGGACAGGGTAGTCCATTTCACGGATGTTGGTGTCCACAACCAACTGCCTCACGGATGTTGCTTTATGACAGTGTGTGTTGTCAAGATCATATAATAGTCGTCTCCAAACTGTTCCTGTGCTTCACACAGTATACTATGCTGTAAAATGTGTTCACATCCTTCCGTGTTTAGCGTGTTCTGGAGCACAACAACGGGGCCACACCCTAATATCGAGCGAGGTGACGCAGTATTTAGCACACCGGACTCGCATTCGGGAGGACGACGATTCAAACCCGCGTCCGGCCACCCTGATTTAGGTTTTCTGTGATTTCCCTAAATCACTTCAGGCAAATGCAGGGAGGTTCCTTTGAAAGGGCACAGCTGAATTCCTTCCCCATCCTTCCTTAATTCAATGGGACCGGTGACCTCGCCGTTAGGTCACCTTCCCCAAATCAGTCAACCAACCAACACACAACTTTCTGCACTTCACTGTTGGCACCACACTAAATGGCAGGTAACGTTCTCAGGCTATTCGCGAAATCTAAACCCTTCCAAAGGTTTACCACAGGGTATAACGTGATTCATCACTCCAAAGCGTCACTCTTTACACCACCTCGAGCGTCGCTTAGCACTGACTACAGAAATGTGTTGCTTGTAAAGAGCTCTTCGACCATTGTACCCTATTAGTGCGCTAACTGTAGCAATCGTAACACTGTAGAACTCAAGAGTGATTTATTCTGCTGAGTCCATTCGATTTTTTACAATCAACCTCCAGAATGGTCACAGTGTCCCTGTTCAGTTAGTACGTTAGGTCTGCCTGGTCTTGTTCAAACTGTGGCTGTTCCTTCATCTACATCTGCATCTACATGGATACTCTGCAAATCACATTTAAGTGCCTGCAGAGGGTTCATCGAACCACCTTCACAATTCTCTATTATTCCAAACTCGAATAGCGCGCGGAAAGAATGAACACCTACATCTGTCCCTACGAGCTCTGATTTCCATTGTTTTATCGTGGTGATCGTTCCTCCCTATGTAGGTCGGTTTCAACACGCATTCGTAGGAGAAAGTTGCTGATTGGAATTTCGTGAGAAGATTTCGTCGCAACGACAAACGCTTTTCTTTTAATGATTGCCAGCCCAAATCCTGTATCATATCTGTGACACGCTCTCCCATATTTCACGATAATACAAAACGTGCTGCCTTTCTTTGAACTTTTTCGATGTGCTCCGTCAGTCCTATCTGGTAAGGATCCCACACCGCGCAGCAGTATTCTAAAAGAGGACGGACAAGCGTAGTGTAGGCAGTCTCCTTAGTAGGTCTGTTACATTTTCTAAGTGTCCTGCCAATAAAACGCAGTCTTTGGATAGACTACCCCACAACATTTTCTATGTGTTCCTTCCAATTTAAGTTGTTCGTAATTGTAATACCTAGGTATTTAGTTGAATTTATGGCTTTTAGATTAGACTGATTTATCGTGTAAGCGCAGTTTAATGAGTTCCTTTTAGCACTCATGTGGATGACCTCACACTTTTCGTTATGTAGGGTCAACTGCCAATTTTCGCACCATTCAGATATTTTTTCTAAATCCTTTTGCAGTTCTTTTAATCTTTGATGACTTCATTAGTCGATAAACGATAGCGTCATCTGCAAACAACCGAAGATGTCTTCTCAGATTGTCTCCCAAATCATTTCTATAGATAAGGAACACTGCCTTGGGGAACGTCAGAAATCACTTCTGTTTTACTCGATGGCTTTACGGCAATTACTACTTCGCGTTTACACTTCTCACCATCAGGAACGGTGGACTTGGGCGGCTTTAGAAGGGCTGAAACGTCCCTGACGGATCCGTTGTTCACGGGACATGCAATGATTAGCCTTCGTTCAAAGTCCCTGACCTCTGCTGACCGACCCATTACGCTGTCAGTGCTTCCCTACTGACAACACAACACTCCCCGCCTACTTTTTTAGCGGCGGGTCCGGCTATCGTGACGTCTGGTGGTCAATTCGCATGACGTGGTGTTGTCCGGATACTTCTGATTAGACACTGTGTAGGCTCAGTCGTAGGTAAAGCAGGTGGCAGACTTCGGCTCATTGGTAGGACACTGGGAAAATTCAGTGAGTCTAGAAAGAAGACTGGTTACAAAAAGCTTGTGCGCCCCATCTTTGCTCAAGTGAGTGGGATCCACAACAGGACTAACAGAGGATATCGAACGTGTTCAAAGGGCAATACGAACTGTCACAGGTTTAAAATGCAAAGCAATTACAACCACTGACCGCAAGTGGGCACTGCTTTAAATCATTGGGAAACTTGAAACTATGTGCTGGATCAGGTCGCAAATGCAGAGACTACCCTAGCACTCCTCCCGTCAGACCCAAATTCTCAATTATCCACACACTACTAACGTAGTGCCCATAATCCTCCTCCCTCGCGGCATTTCGAGGATTCCCACCAGAGTTCCCTGGCGTGCATCTGAATTGACATCATTGTCCGAAAGAACAGGCAGCACATATATATAATTAAGGCGAAGACGTGCCAATGCGCACAAGACTCGAACTCTTACTGGAATCGGCAATATTCCGCAAGTAATGAGGATAATGGGCAACGGACACTACATTGGTAGAGCGTGGATAAGCTGAAAACCTGGGTCTGACGGGAGGCGTGCTGGGGTAGTCTGTGCATTTGCGACGACCACTGTGTCCGGATGGCGCAGTAGTCAGAGCATATGCTTAGTTAGCTGGAGTCTGACTTCGAATCCTGGTCCAGCACAAATTCTCAACCTTCCCCTTGATTTAAATCAATGCCCACTTGCAGCCAACTTCTGTAATTCCTTTCTATCTTAATTCACAGTGGCTGCAACATCAAAATGGTGTCTGTTCTTTCTGATATGTCCGAAAAAGCAGACACCACATATATACGTCACAGGTTTCTTTGATTCAAGGAAGGACGTCACGAAAATGGTGAAAAACGTGTATTGGCAGATGACAGAAGATAATCACAATGAATCCCGCGAAAGCCTTTCTCTTTTTTTCAGGAACCAATATTAAGTAAAGAACCTAGAAATTTACTTATACCCTCTACGTACCATGCCGTAGAGATCACGAACACGAGATGAAGCTAATTACAGCGCTCACAGAGCTATTTATACAGCCATTCTTTCCAGGCTACATACTCGTTTACAATGAGCATAAATTCTAACGTATGGTATGTTGCTAAGTACCCTTTGGCAAGCATCTACGCAAGTTTGCAGTACTATTATGCAAACGTAGATGTAAAATATCCAACTGATAATGACATTTTATGCGTCGCTGATTACTACTGGGCCAGACCCATGCGACAAGGTTGAGTATAATCATGCACTTAGGGATTTGTAGATATTGCATTAATTAATATGAGTGGTCATAGCTGATACTTCACTATTTTGCTACACTGGAAGAGGTATTACATAGATCTTTAAACACACATGAGTTCATTAACTCTGGAGTAGTAACAGGGACAGGACAAGGGCGGGGAAAGAGTCGACATTCACTGTAATTGATGAGGAAGACCTGACAGAATTCGAATCTGTCTTCCCACGTATGAATTGTAAATATTGCGTCCCCTCGTTACATAAGAGGCGTACGATACCTTGCTCAAAGTTGCTTTCCATCCTTCATACGCCAATAAAGGAAGAAAAGGAAATTTTATTTGAAACAAGGACCTGCCACCATGTAATCGAAAATGATCCGTGGCATGCGCACATTTAGAGGCAGTTTCCCGGCAGCTACTTTGTGAGTTAGGAGAGTGTTTAGCTGGAACGTTCGTAACATGTCTGTCGGAACAGACAAGAAGGCCGCTTCTATATAAGGACGCTTGCAGCGGGTTAGCGATGATACGTGCCGAGCTGCGGGTTTACCAGAAGCGGAGTGCAGGCACGGCTGTTCCGCTTCCGCCGGCGGTGAGCTGACGGTTCGCAGCTGGTGCCCGGATTTAGCGCTCCTATAACTCTGGCGGCGCTGCCCTCCTGAGGAGCCGGCAGTCACGTCCGTAAATCACGCTGATGGCCGGGAGTAACGACCACGGACTTACCTTTGCCACTCGGCTTCCCAGTGCCCACCGGACACTATATTAGTGACCCAGTTAAAACAGCGCGCTTATCGGTTTGGAGCGCTGCAGTTACCGCAGAATTGTCACCAGGCGGTCATGTGGCACTCTACCGCTGACGTCAGCCATGACAGTGCAGACGATGGGTCGCCATAGAACCGTGAAGAGTTGTAAACTACCGTAGGCTACCGTAGACTGTCGTTCTCAAGCGTAGACTATGGTGGTTTTCCTGGAAGCTTTAGTCTGCTAGGGTAGTAATCGCGTTGTGTTGCATACCCGGTAGGCGTTACATCATTTCATAGCTTTGTTGTGTATGCTATCAGTTTCTTAGTAGATTGCCCAAGAATCCGGAAGCAGTAACCATCTAGAAACTGAGTGTGGATATATAAAGGGCCACATAACTTACTGATCGTTTCTGGTCTACATAGTTATTTTCCTGTGTGCTCCTTAAAAATAAACAGTATTTATAGCAAACTGAAATTGTCGCCGTTCAGTTCGCGCTTTATTCTAAAATCTTTGGTTTGTAACGTGAACCAGAGGGATGCTGTAGTAAAAATTTAAAAAAAAACAACAGAAATACAGGTTTGTCATACAGCGCTAGAAAACACAATTCCCTCAAAACGAGGTAAAATTAAAAAAGTTCAAAACCAAAAGTAATCAGACATCGCTTCGCTATTTTTTCGAGCTTATATAAAACGTGTTTCAACTATTGCTAAACAACTTTCGCACTTACCAGTTGTAGCAGGAAACGCTTGCCTTTGGTCAGTATGAAGAATATTCTACTGACTACAAAATAACAATAATTATATAGACTTTTTTGTGTTTGTGCATGTACACTATATTTGCATCAAAAGCAGTTGTTTTGTTACATAAAACCACAGAAGTTACCGAACAGAGTTTTATCTTTTGCTTATAAAATGCAATTTTTATTTCCTAAAGATATGAAATAGACAGTGGACTAATACTGAACGATATGCTGTTCTAGTTATGTGCAAAACAGGCAAGCAAAAAACAGTTCCTCTCTCACACAGTCATTTATTTTTCTTTCTGTACCAGTGCTGCGAATACTATCGGTAATCTTACCATTCACTACGTCATTTATGTAGTGGACTAAAGCTACCGAACCTTAGTTTAGGTAGAGAGCGAAACACTAGCCGTGATACAATGGCAGAAAGGGGCTCTTGCATTCGGACGTGCTCATGACAACGCCGTGACTGGAGTAGCTCCGTTTTGTTGGTGTATCAATGCGGCCTGTCCAACGTGGCAAGAAGGAATGGTGTGCCCTTCGCAGTGTGATCGGCGTAAGAAGAGTTGTCGTAAAAATTTCTTCATCGACAGAGCACGGAGACGAGTGCCATGCGTTATCAGCGACAGTTTTAGATTCGACAAGTATGGTTGCTGTAATTTGAAAATTACTTGTATAGTTGGGAATTAGCCGGCCGCGGTGGTCGTGCGGTTCTAGGCGCTCCAGTCCGGAGCCGCGCTGCTGCTACGGTCGCAGGTTCGAATCCTGCCTCGGGCATGGATGTGTGTGATGTCCTTAGGTTAGTTAGGTTTAATTAGTTCTAAGTTCTAGGGGATTTATGACCACAGCAGTTGAGTCCCATAGTGCTCAGAGCCATTTGAACCTAGTTGGGAATTGTATGCTGAAAATATGTCTAATTGAATTTGTAAGTAACAATCTGAAAATTGTCTGAGCTCTAAGTGCCAGATTACAGATTCGGTTACGGAGCGAGGTGGCGCAGTGGTTAGCACACTGGACTCGCATTCGAGAGGACGACGGTACAAACATGCGTCCGGCCATCCTGATTTAAGCTTCCCGTGATTTCCGTAAATCGCTTCAGGCAAATGCCGGCATGGTTCCTTTGAGAGGGCACGACCAACTTCTTTCTCTATCCTTCCCTAATCCGATGGGACCGATGTCCTCGCTGTTTGGCCCCCTTCCCCGAATCAACCAACAGATTCGGGTCTAGAATCGGCTTAGCTATCCTACTTTTGAACATGAACTTATTTAGGCAGATTACTTCTTATGAACGTGATCTTAATAAATAAAAAATTTATCTGTCTGTACATTAGATTGCATAAAAGAACAGTTCACAAGATTACTCAGGATGACTAACGTAATTATATATGTCCTGTTGACTGTACATGAAATTTCACTGACTGAAAATTGTTTCCAATATTCTGTAAAAATGTTCATTAAGGCCGTAAAAAAAATTCTTACCTTGCAACGTATAACTTGACTCTGCTCTGGCAGCACTGCAAATCACCAGAAATAAATCACTGCATGGCAGTTTCCCTTCTTATTTTAATTTCTATTTGGTTAGCTGTTTCAGAAAATTATTTTTTGAATCTCTGTTCAAAATTGTTAATTATTAGGCTATTGATGCAGAAGACCAAGATGTGAGAACGCAAATTTTACCGAACATGTTCCTTTGAACAGTGGGAATATGCTCTGTGAAACATATACAAAAGTGAAAAGAAAGTTCTTCGAAATCCAATTCATGTAATAGCAGAAAAGAAGCTTCCAAATAATAAGAACAATCACATTTTCTCTCTCCAACACTCTTTGCTATGACGACAAAGCTCTTTGCTGTGAAAAAAAAGAATCTACCCTTTTGCAATTGTTTTTTTAGTCAGAAGATACCACACTGCCACTGTTGATTAACCTTCTCATTCTGAAAGTGTTTCCAGAATATCTTACAAATCTTGCGGCGACTGTGAGTACGTTACCGTAGCTGCCAACTGAATTGTAGCAGTTTCTCCGAACTTGCTGGCGTTTCCTGAGAACCGGAGAAACGGAAACCTCCGACCGCCAACTCATCCTGTACCTATCCCTTTCTCTCCTTACAGCAGCCACGAAGAAAACATAACCATCTACAGCCAAATTTTTTTTTCATAGATTTTTTATCTGAGACAGGTAAAAATTTTCAAAATGCATGCATCTAGGCAAAAAATCAAGACTTTCAATGCAGTACCTGTCTTATCTGTGTCAAAATCAAAGGTAAATTTAGTTAGTTCAAAATGGCTCTGAGCACTATGGGACTTAACTTCTGAGGTCATCAGTCCCCTAGAACTTAGAACTACTTAAACCTAACTAAGCTAAGGACATCACACACATGCATGCCCGAGACAGGATTCCAACCTGCGACTGTAGCGGTCGCGCGGTTCCAGACTGTAGCGCCTAGAACCGCTCGGCCACCCCGACCGAAAATTTAGTTAGTTAATTAACTTTTTTACGACTAACAGTTCATTAAACTGCTTCAACAAAATATTTCAATTACAAAACTTTTTTCCTGAACTCCTAATACAGTTTTATCTAACTAATCTAAGTAAGAGAAGACAAATTAGAATAGTGAACATATCATTGATAGTTCTCCCTGATTAGCAGCACATAGATATTATTGGACACAATGAAATCCTTGCACAGCAGTAATTACTGAACTCGCTCTTGCAGCTACCAAACTGAAAATAAGTTACGCTTTTTATTAAGTGCATAGTCGCTTCCTCAGATTACTCATCAGGGAACACCTCAGGAAGAAATCCGTGTGTGGCAATTTCGCCATCCAAATTGCTCGTTCCTCCACAATCCAACAATCCTCTCTCTACGACTCCACAACTACTACTGATCAAGGCTGCGCCTCGACTCGATTGTTACCTATTGCTTGTTCGCGGTTTTCTTAACAATGCAACCTCTGGAAACCAGAGACTTTGTATCATTCATATATTCAGTTTGCAATGATATGTGAAGTGACAATACTCCGAATAAACATTTAAGTTTCATTGTATCTGCATTCAAAGATGCACATAGTGGTAACGTACCAAACTATCAATTACTATTATTTCATTTAGTGTATAAACCTTTCACAGTGAACGCAAGTTCATCTGAACCAGTTTCCGGTCAAATATTGCGAAGGGAGCTGCATACTGTTAACATTTGGAGTCGGTTAGGTCACAAAAGGCCATAGCTCACAGAGGCAATTAAACAGCACATCGTCAGTCGAAAGCAACACAGAATCTGGACAATAGTGTGGTGCGACGAGTCGTGATTTGGGCTCTTTTCAAATAACGCAAGGGATATAGAGTGTACCGACGGCCTGGAGGGCCCGTGTGAGAGAGTAGTTCAGGCCGGAGGTGTTTGGTGTGTTTTAGTACCATGACTTGGGCCAGCTCATACAGGTAGCGGTAATACGAGCAAGGACGTTTATTCCAACCCATTTTCATGATGAGTGTGCCGCCGTGACCTATCCGTGTTCGCATAATTATACAGAGACCTTTGTGTTGAACATTCAGGTATCCTATTGCATCTCGTTGGCCAACTAACTCACCCGTTCTTAATCCCATAGGAAGCATCTGGATATGTTCAGAAAATGGCTCAAATGGCTCTAAGCACTATGGACTTAACATCTGAGGTCATCAGTCCCCTAGAACTTAGAACTACTTAAACCTAACTAGCATAAGGACATCACACACATCCATGCCCGAGGCAGGATTCGAATCTGCGACCGTAGCAGTCACGAACAAACTGAATTCATCATTTACATTTTAACTGTGAGTTTAAGTAAACCGTCGATAAAGCAAATACACGGACAAATACTTATTTCCTAAGAAAACGACTCGAGGTGCGTAGTTAAAATAAGCAATATTTTTCAATTAGTACTTCGCTCTTCATAACAGATTCTAAATTTTTTAGATATTTCAAAGTTATGTTCCGTAATGAAGGAAGGAAGCATGCAACATTGAGGAACAGTTAACCAGCCCATCCACGGAATAATGTTCGGTGTCCATGTCTTCCAGCAGTTACAACGTTTGCACCCTACCGAAACACCTTTGGGCTCAAGTTGCTTGCGGAATGTGCACTATGCCATTTGACTAATTGTACGAATATATTTGCAAGAATTGACCGCGCCTCCTGAATCACTCATTCTCTATTTATAAACGAATCCGTTATACTAACATTCCCACCAGACAAATCCAAATGCGTCCGCCGCTCAATGTGTTCGTATACTCGCTGACCAAGCAGCAAAGGCGAACCATGGCCGCGTTGGAACTTGAGCGTCGCGTTTATCAGACAAATGATTTTACCAATCAGAGACCCGCTCGCAAGACAGCGTAATGCCGAGTGTGCTGGTCGGTTTACAGCACGACGCAACGACCACTCGTGGCTGCTCAGAAACTTCGTTCTGCTGCTAGTGGCAAGATTGGACTGACAAAGAGTCAAAGCAGCCGGTGTTACATCACCGCGACCGATCGCGCACGTGCCCTCTGGCGAGACGCCACCAGCATGGAGGTTGCTCAGCGACATCATCGCGTTATCGATGAGATATCGATAGTGCACACGGCTCAGTGTTGATCAGAGTTCTAGTTAGAGTTTTTGGGACGCATAAAAACAGTTGTAGCATGACCGCCTTTCGGTGTTGTATAATAATAATAATTTCGTGTGGTTCAAGACAGGCTGCAACTCTCTCAATTGGGCGCCGCTTCGGCGACTTACCTCTGATTAAATTAGCCTAGTTATCCAACGGGGGAAAGGGGACCTACAATTTAACGTGTAATCTGAATCACATGTCATTCCTGGCGACTCTCACATCAGTGACAGTCTAGACTAAAGGCTGACTGGAAAGTTCAGTTGTCCGAGCGGGATTCGATCTGGCAACTCTGGATTTCTAGGCACGCGCCTTGCCACTAGACCAGCAGGCCTGACTCACCCACTGATGGTGCCATTAGCAGCGAGCAGGGACTTGGCGAGTGTGGGTGGTCCCCAGCGTCGACGATCCGTCCGCTCGGCCAGCGCGTTTTTCCGGCCGGCGAGCTTCCGTCTGCCTCGCCGGGCACCGCGTCCAGGCAGGTGCCGTCCTCTGCCCAATACGCCTCCGCCCAATTGTTTTCCATCTCGGTTCTCGACTTTGCTCTCGCTTTGACGTTAGCTGCCATTTTCTTTTAAATTACGGACTAATCTACGAATTTTCATCGCTGGTACTGACTGACGCTTACCTACACTGAGGTGACAAAACTCAGGGGATAGCGATGTGCACATATGCAGATGGCGGTAGTATCGCGTACGCAAGGTATAAAAGAGCAATCCTTTGGCGGAGCCGTCATTAAGTACTCAGGTGATTCTTGTGAAAGACTTTCCGACGTTATTATGGCCGTAAGACTGGAATTAACAGACTTTGAATGCGGAATGGTAGTTGGATCTAGAAGCATGGAAAATTCCATTTCGGCAATCATTAGGGAATTCGGTATTCAGAGTGATAAAAACGTGCCGAGAATATAAAATTTCAGGCATTGTATCTCACTATGGACAACCCATTGACCGACGGCCTTCACTTAACGACCTAGAGCAGCGGCGTGTGCGTAGTGTTGTCAGTACTAACAGACAAGCAACGCTACGTGAAATAACCACAGAAAACATTATGGGACGTACGACGAACGAAACCGTCAGGACAGTGCGGCAAAATTTGGTGTTATTGGGCTATGGCAGCAGACGGTCGCCCCTAGTGCCTTTGCTAACAGCAGTACATCGCCTGCAGCGCCTCTCCTGGGCTCGTGATCATATCGGTTGTTTCCTAGACGACTGGAAAACCGCGGCTTTGATCAGATGAGTCCCTATTTGAGTTAGTAAGAGCAGGTGGTGGGGTCTGAGCGTGGCGCAAACCCCAAGAAGCCATGGATCCAAGTGCACTGTGCAAGCTAGTGGTGGCTCCATAGTGATGTGGGCTGTGCTTACATGGAATTGACTGGATCCTCTGGATGTTCGGCTACTTGGAGATCGTTTGCAGCTTTTCATGACTGGAATTTTTAGGTATCACAATGCCCCATGTCATCGGCTCACAGTTGTTCGCAGTTTATTTGAAGAACTTTCTGCACAATTCGAGTGAATGATTTGAGCACCCAGATCGCTCGACACGAATCCCATCGAACGTTTATAAGACATAATCTAGAAGTCAGTTCTTGCACAAAATCCTGCACCTGCAACACTTTCGCAATTATGAATGAATATAGAGGCAGCATGGCTCAGTATTTCTCCGGGGTACTTCCAAAGACTTGTTGAGTCCATGTCATGTCGAGTTGCGGCAATATGGGGGTCAAAAGGAAGTCCGACACCGTACTTGGAGATATGACCTTCGTCATCTTGCTGTATTACTGATTTACTAGTGTTAATTACAGCCGGATGCAAGCCTTTCTAATTGACGGTACTTAAACGGGTTACGTGTCAGTGGCTTTAACTACTCGGTCTCATTAGTTTCAGCGCTCTTGCTAAAGTGCCCTTTCGGCAACATTTGTGAACTCGGTGTTTGAGTTTGCAGACTCCCATTTTGCGCTGTTTCTGTAACCCTTACAGTTTTTGAGTTTATCGGTGCCCAGAAAATTTATGTCGGCGCGTGTTCCTTAGTCATTGGCTGTCGCACAAAAACGACAGCTTCTTACCTGGTGCAAATAGGAGCTAACATGATCACGTGCCTGGGTACATCCAAGTTCCAGTTCGAAGTGGGAGATTTATTACTCGTGGAAGAAGGTACGACACCCATTTGTGAATTTGGGCGTTCGGGGTGGGGCGGGGAGAGGGGGAAGGGGAGAGTGCATAATTTGAGAATTAAATTAAAAGAAGAAGAACCAGTGCTTACGATTGGTATACCATTGACAAAATGAATAATCTGCTATTAACAGCGGTATTCTCACTGTGGGCAATAATATAAGGAGAACTGCTGAATCTGTACAGATGTTGTGGCACAGAAACGAGATTGTAGATAACGAAAAATTCTCAGAAAAATGATTCCAAGGATGGAATTCAGTTTTTAAAGGTGCCAAAATGACGCGCTGTCAGAATGACACTACACAAGTGTAACGTGGACAGATACCATTCCTGTGTTTCATTCTATGCACACTACTATTGTTTTCAGAATATTGATTTTGCTCTTTAGTGACTAACTTGAGATTTGTGTAGAACCTATCCTGATATAATGAAGCCGCTCTATATCGAAGCTCGCAAAATAAATAGTGTGTTAAATTTTAATGGGAAAATATAGAAAATTAAATGTTTTTATTATGGTCCATCAAGTCTTTTCCGACAACTGAAAATATGATAAACTGCTGCTCCCACTCTTTTAAGAAGTGCTGCGCCTGGCATCATCTACTTTTTTATTTCCTTTTATCTTTGTCTTTGAGCCCCGTTGTACCGTCCGGGTCTGTAGTGCATCGTTGGCACTGATGGCACACTCAAAGTGCCTGAGTCCGCCTGCAAGGTGTTAGCCACTAGGCACATTTATGGTTTAATTTTCTTCAATACTGCTTTACTTTTACATTTTGGTCGATGAAACCCCAGTAATTTCTTTTATAAAGTTACGCTTTAGGTGTTTTTAGGGTATCTCAGTTGAAATCAGAGAATCTGTTTATTGAATGCGAACAGCGAGATTGGTATGTCAGAGTTGTCGCAGCCCAGGCAATAATTTCCGGCAAATAATAAGTTTACTTGCTTCCTCCAGTGTTCACAAAACTACCTGCTTCAGTACCCACCTGGCAACCGCTTTTACGACTTTGGAAGTGAAGGGCACCGCGAGAAAATGCCTGCTGCTGCAGCAAAGAAGCTGTCAATGAGCTGTGAAAAGTGAACACGACGTTCTTGTTTTGTAACAACAGATAAACGGCAGGGCGGGTCGGTTTTTGCACATGTTAACAGCTGGCTCTGCGGCGGGGCGTCCTTAGTGACAGCAAAGGAACACACGCCTTGCTCCTGAGTTCCGAAAAAGGAGGGAAGGAAGACTGGGTTTAACATCCCGTCGACATCGACGTCATTAGAGACGGACGGAGCAGAAGCTCGGATTGTGTCAAAGATAGGGAAGGAAATCGGCCGTGCTTTTTAAAGGGACCATCCCGTCATTAGCCAGGAGCGATTTAGGGGAATCACGGAAAACCTAAGTCTGAATGGCCGGACGCTGGTTTGAACCATCGTCCTCCCGAATGCCGAATGCGAGTCCATCGTGCTAACCACAGCGCCACCTCCCTCGGTCTCGTGCTTCCCAACCAAAAGCTTGGCGTGGCCAGTCCTGGGATGTACGTGACAGCTCATTCTTTATTCGTTCACTACCGTTGTGCTAGTGTCGAAACGCGACATTATATGCGTTCTGAAGCAACTACATTTACAATTACGGCTTGGAGTTAGCATTCGGTGACGGTTGATTACCGTTTTTATTGCATATTGTGCTTACCTCTCAAACATAAATTTGGTTAATGTGTACGCCAATTTACTCCCGTAAATATAATACGTTCAAATACCGCCATACTCAAGCTTCATTAATTTAATGTTAATTCTGAGGAGGACCTTGTTCGTCATTCATGGACTTTCTTTCTACCAGCAATAGTATTTTCCGTCATGACAGTGCACCACTAATTGCTTTTATGCACTTCCTGAACCGTTAAGTATTTGGACTACACTGATCATTTTACATGACACCTATCAAATGTTGTGGCACGACATGACGTTTCATTCGTGCTCAGAAACCTGTTTCTGCTACAGCATATTTATGGGTGGCTGTGGAAACGGTATGACACCACCTGTCCCACGTTTATTTTCGGCAACACAATAATGTCACGTCGACTTTTTCATCTTTGCCAGGTTAACAGATATCGTATGCGACATTCAGCATACTTCCCTTGGAGAAATTCTATCTCCACTTCCAACAGGCAGTCCAAACATCATCTTGCATTTATGCAGCAGTGAGATGCGATGGGAATATGGCAGTTCGAAGGGCTATAACCAAATGTCCCACATGCTTATGGACCAAATTATTCACTTCATCGTCTTAAAGACTGTGCACAAGTACGCCTCGTCTCTTGTATATTCTGACAGGACACCACCAAATGGTTGAACTGGTCGGCCTCAGTGGACTAAGAGTCACGTCGCTGCCACATAAATTGAATACTGTGCGTTCGAATTACGCCGTTTCTTTGCGCCTTTATACCCCAGTTACTATAAAAATGACACAAAGTGTGAATTATTTGTGTGGACACCAATCTTCCGACTTTTACCATGCCATTTTCTTCTTGTCTTGCCACATTAACATTGTTCTTTCTATCTACATGTCTTGTGCACTCAATTTATCTTTTAAATAATGTTACATACTAAAATATTTCAGTGCTACTGAAGTTTTTCGCATCTGCTGCATGGCGCAATGCCAATTTAACTACGTGTTTCTGAATACCTTATAACATGACAGTTATTGTGATAAGAGTCTTCATCTGCTATTTTTCACTATACCTCTATAATTCGTTATGTATCTGCCCACTTTACTAATATCCTTTGCCAAAAATTTTCGTATTTTCCGGTAATAATTTCCCCTCTGTGGACATGCAGCTTCATACAGTGTTGTTCTCCCGGCATTCAGTTTCAGAAACACCTTCTCTGCATATCAGTACTTAAACTATGGCACTTCGATTGTTGAAGAAACCTTCGTTCCCTCCAACGCTTTCTTCTAAAGCCTGGGTTCATCGGGTACACTGAGAATTTTTGCATAATTGATCCAGGCGGTACTGTGGTCTTATTGCATGGCTTGAGATCTTCCCTCTCAGTGTATGCAACAGTTCAAATAATTCACCATCTATTGGCTATGTCACGCATTCACTGTCAGAAGCAAGTGAATACCACTTTCTCAGTATCATGTAGTGAGGTACACAGTTGTCAGTTGTGGACGTTGTATTCAGCCAAGCACATGCAATGCGACACCTTAACGCGATGCACGTTGCAAGAGAGTTCTGTTTGATCAAAAAAGGATGGACTTGCGTCGTATTGCTTCAGATGACAATGTCTGTCCATCTGTCATCCATAGGTTGTAGACACACTAAAGGGAGACAGGCCAGAACACAAGACGATTTAGAAAAGGTGGCCGACGCGTTACAATTCTTTGTGAAGACGTACCGCCAGAGCAATGCACAACGATCTTAGAAGGGTCACTGGAGCCTCTGTGCCCGATCAGAGTGTAACGGACGGGTTACGAGATAGGACCGTGCGACCCAGACGTACTGTCTGAATATCCCGTTTGACACGACAACATCATGCAGCTGGCCTTCAGTTACGTCGTTCCCATGACAGCTGGCAACTTCGTGACTGCAAAACCTGTTACTCACAGGTGAGTCCAGATGTCCTCTGGCGCAGTGTGATGGCTATGTTTGTGCATGGAGACCGATGGTGGGCTGTACCTCCCAAGTGTTGTCCAGCAAATCGACAATTTCCATGATTTTGTGATGCTGTGGAGCGGCTTCGGTATTGACAGCTGTGCGGATCTTGCCGTCGTCCATGGTCGCCTTACCGCTGGGGAGTACATGGAACAGATCCTGTGGAATCCTTTGATGGGCGCTTCAAACGGTGGTGGCCATGAATACCTTCTAATCACAGGGCCCGTATGTCTGGCATCACCTAGGATATATTGTGTCTTAAAGTAATGCAATAGCCGGCAGTGAATCCCGACCTAAACGCCATGATGCATGTGTGGGACATGCCTCACAGATGTGTTCGTGGTCGTCCTATTCCACCACAGATTCTCGAAGAACTCTCGTGGGCTCTCATTATGTGTGCGAACGGGTACCACAGGGTGACCTCCGTAGACCAATAGGGAGTTTGTCACGTACGTGTCAGGCGGTGATAAACGCTTACAGAGGGCGTATACGCTATGGAAATTCTCAAAGTGCAATGAAAAGCACCCAAGATGACGGGATGTGTGATTGTTTCTACTTTGTTTTTGACACTTCTCGGACATTTCAGCTCGTTTTACGTAAACGATCGATGAGGTAATGGTTTTGTTGTGTATTTAATTTGTAACAGGTAAAGACATAACTTTAAAACATAGTCAGCCCACAGTTATTGCTCAATGGGGGATGGCAGACGCCCAGAGTTATGTTTCCCATATACTTCTGAGCAGTGTATATATTGTAATTCTTTCGCCTTTTTCAACATACTTGCTATAGTTTCGCTGATTAGCGAGACACTGTTTGTATTTTGGTATCCTGATCCACTAGTATCTCTTTTGTGTATCCTTTGTCCATATTCCGTGCTAAGTACCTTGTCCAGTCCACGTAACAGTTGCTCTTAGCTGCTTGCTCTCGGCGGTGTAGTTCCTTGATGGGGTGGATGTTTTTCTCTATCATGTAGCCTGTTGCATCACCAAAGTTATTTTTACAGTTTAATATCTGCGGAGTATATCCCGGAAAGTGTCCAACTGACAGAGCTGGTCGCGAAAGGAGGCACCTGGACACCTTGTCCGTAGCGAAGGAGTGCCTGCGCAGGACTCCCGGGCTGAGCTGAGAGCAGGGCACCGGGTGTTCGCCGTCAGCTGAGCGGCGGAAATGCGGGCTTGGGATACGCGACACCGCGGCCGGGGCACTCCCCCAGCTTCCTGTACGCCCGCCACAAACTCGTTCTTCTTCTGTCTTTCAGCACGCTCCAAGCTAACGCTCTCTTGCCGACCTCGTTCCTGTCTTACGTTACCTCAACTCTGCGTTATCACGTCACCTATTTTTGAGTGACACTTTCTTTTTTATTCTGCTTGTATTTGTGATTCCGTCACCAACATACACATAACCGAAAAAGAAATAGTAAGCTGATAATTTGCTTCAGTAGAGTGAGTACTGACAGTTAAATGCAAGTTTCTCGGTTCGATTACCTCTGGCACACAATTTTATTTTGTTAAAAGTGTTAAGTCCAAATAAAATAGTTAATATGTTGTCAGTCGCTAACAATGCTTGGTTTACCTTCGTGTCTTGCATCACGATGTTTACAGTGAAGTTCGTATGCTAGTTAACACTGAATTTTGTTGCTCAAGTAGTGAAAACTCAAGCTCATCTTGATTTGCCTGTACGAACTGCTAAACGTAACTTAAAATTCGAAGCTGTATGGTGTTACTGCACAACTTATTTCTGAAATTTTAAAAATGTTACAGATATCTGATGACTGATGGTATGGTGTGTAAACGACGTACTATTAGAATCTTTCAAGATAGACATTAACTGCTCTTCTGTTATTGTCAATAAATACGTTTTTTGGCCTGTCACTGATGCTATATAGAAATAGGGACTGCGGGAGGAGACAGAAATTACCAGACTTCTAATGTGCATTAAAGGTCATCTCCACTCCATTCTTGGCAGACCACTGAGGATAATGTTAAATGTAATATATAAATGGGTGTAACATGGGGGTCAGATAAATGAAAAAATAATGTCACACTTAGGGTCACAGGATGAAATTGACAAAATTACGGAAGATTTACTGGCGAAAGGACTTGCTGATCTGAGGATTGAGAATGAACACAATAAAACACTCAGTGAAGATTTTGCTACTTTTGCTACTTAGAGATTTCAACAAATTCTTGTTACCTTGAATTTTTTGCCAAAAGTCATTGCATATCTAAAAGTCATTGCCTGTTGCAAACTTCAAATTACAACAAATGTATAGTTACGTTTTTATCATATCGGCAGTCAGTTTCTTTTTAGCTTCAGATAATAAATGATTCATGCTTCACCAGATTGTTTCCACGTGCACATTGCTCCATAGAGCTACCATTATTCTTTTGATATTTTAGTTACGTGAATTGAATTCTAAAAATACCGAGCCATTCATACTTCGGTACCGTGCACTGAACGCGGAGCTAAAATTCCGAACAACTCGGTAAAAAACCGAACACCTGGCAACGCAGGTTATACTGCGAAACATATTGCTGATTCGTCCTCTGATCCCTACTAGCTAGAAAACCAGTTCTTGCAGTTCTGATTTGTATTTTCTATCGTTTGCACTCTTCTCTTCAGAATACTCTGTTGGGATATTAAGGCTTACGTCTCTACCAAATTTCTAGTGACTGATGAAGCACTGATCCGGTTCGCAAATCTTGAGGTTCAAGCGAGGTAGCAGCCTGTGCACCTTCGAACCCGTATTCTGGAGGAGCAGGGTTAAAATCTTCATCTGACAAACATAAATCTCTCTCTCTCTCTCTCTCTCTCTCTCTCTCTCTCATTCCCCCCACCCCCCTTACCTCTCTCCCTCCCTCTAACTGAAGAAATTTCGAAAAGGCAGGATTTTAAGGAGATTCACAGAGGATAAATGCAAGCTTGTAGACACACGCATGACTAGGGTAAAGATTTATGGCGCCTATAGGAAAATTAAAGATCTTTCGGAGAAAAGAGAAGCGGATTTATGAATATCAAGAGCTGACATGGGAAGCCAGCTGTAAGAAAAGGGAACCTGATACGCCGAAGAAATTTATAGAAGGTCTATAAAAGGAAAAACGTACTTCAGTACAATGCAACAGAAAGAGCAGAGGAAGTGGATTCAAAGGAAATGGGAGATATGATACTGAGAGAAGAATTTGATAGTGCTGTGAAAGATCTAAGTGAAAACAAGGCCACAGGAGTAGACGACGTATAGAACTATTGACATCCTTGGGACAGACAGCCACTACAGTAATTTTCCATATGGTGTGCAAGATACATGAGACAGATGAAATGCCCTGAGGTTTAAAGAAGGAATATAATAATATTAATTCCAAAAAAGGCAGGTGCCGACAGGTGTGAATACTACCGAAGCTTCAGATTAATAAGTAACAGCTGAACGTATTAACACGAATTATTTACAGAATAATGGAAGAACTGGTAGAAACTGACTTCGCGTATGATCAATTTGGTTCCCGGAGAAATGTAAGAACGCACGAGGCAATACTGGTACTACGTCTTATCTTCGAAGATAGGTTAACGAAATTCAAACTTACATTTATAGAATTTGCAGATTTATAGAGAGCTTTTGGCAATGTTGACTGGACAACACTCTTTGAAATTCTGAAGGTGGCAAGGATAAAATACACGGAGGGGAAGATTATTCTCCAGTTCTATAGAAACCAGGCTGCAAAGTCTGCCAGATTGCGGTTTCCCAACGACATGTTTATTCCGTCAGAGAAGCAAAGGTATTGGAAGGGCAGTTGAACGGAATGGGTAGTGTATTCAACAGAGATTATAAAATGAATGTTAACAAAAGTTAAAGAAGGGTAATCGAATGTTGTAGAACGAAATCAGACGTTGCAGAGGGGATTAGGCTAATAAAGACACACTAAAAGTAGTGGATGAGTAATTATTTGGGCAGCAAAATAAATTATGATGGACGAAGTGGAGAGATTATAAAATGCAGAATGGCAATAGCAAGAAATTCTTCACTGAAAAAGAAAAATTTTATGATATATAATATAAATTTAAGTGTAGAAGGAATCTTTTCTGAAGATAATTGTCTGGAGTACAGCCTTGTATGTAAGTGAAACATGAGCGATAAGCGGCTGAGAGGAGGAGGCAGTAGAAGCTTTTGAAATGTGGTGCTGCAGAAGGACGCAAAAAATCATTTGAGTAGATCGAATAATTATTGAGGAGGTACTGAATCGAACTGAAGAGAAAAGTAATTTTGTCTAAAAGAAGGGATAAACTGATAGGAACCATCCTGAGGCATCAAATAGTAGTCGGAATGGTTATGGAGGGAAGTGTGGAGGGCTAAAAATATAGAGGGAGTCCTATGTATGAATACAGGAAGTAGGTTAAAATTGATGGAGGTTGCAGTAGTTATTCGGAAGTGAAGAGGCTTGCACAGGATAGACTAACATGGAGAGATGTATCAAACCTGTCTGTCGATTGAAGACCACAACAGCAACGGAACCTTTAGACATGCTGTATCGGTGTGGTTAAGATCCAGCAAATGAGTCGATTGTGGCATTGCTGTAAGTTCATTTATAGGAGTTATCCAAAATTGCTCTTGCTTACAGAGGAACCAATTAATAAAAATGTGTCGTTTCTCCGCAATAAGAAAACAGAACATTGTGTTTGAATTAGCCACTGTTTGATCAGTCAAAGTCCAGTTGTAGTCTGAAGTGATACCGAAAAAACATGGAATACTTACATAATTAGGAGCGGCCTGAGAAAAGGTGATATTAGAAAAGATTTCTGCCATGTAACGTCCTGAGTTTGAGAGTGAGGTGTGTAATAGCTGAGCTATATTTTCATTGCAGTCACAGCGTGAGTAAAAACTAGAGTGGGTAAATGAGACTTACAGCTACGGCCGGTAAGCCAGCAGAGCCATTGGTCAGTGCACGAACGCACACACCGAGACGACGGAGGCGGTACTCTAAACAGATTATCAGCGGCTGCCTAGGGCGGTGCACTTAACGTCCGCTAGCGCCTACTGCGCATGTGCGATGTCTTGCTTTGACAGGTGCGTTTACTCTTCCATTTCATTAGCTGATGAGTAGAGACTAGTGTTCCGTAGTGTTTGCCTGACGCGGAGGTAGGGCGTGGAATATTTGTTCAAAGACGCGTTTCTTTCCATCTGCCAAGAGTGCAACCACTCAACCATAAGAGACTTTACATGTAAGTTGAGCTATATTGAGAATAGAATATTTCGTATGTAGCAATTACGAGAATATTATACATTTAATTAGAGCTAAATTTTTACTTTATCAAATAATTTATGGCAGAAGACCACAACAGCAACGGCACCTTTAGACATACAGGAGTAGATTGTGGCATTGCTGCAAGTTCCTTTACAGGAGTAATCCAAAACTGCTATTGCTTTATCTGAGTGCAGTGGTGTTTTGATCGTTTAATGAAAATTACGAAGTTCCATTTGAATTTGTAACCGAACGAGATGGAGCAGTGGTTACGAAATTGGAGTCGCACTGGAAGAGAATTTAGGTTCAGACCTCCAGCCGGAAATCCAAATTAGATGTTCCTTAAGCAGTGTAGACGTTCCTTAAACACGATCACGACCTATTGCTTTGTCCGTCCTGATCTGATGTGGCGCTTCGCTTCTTTTCGAATGGCATCTATAGGGTTGAAAGAATGCTGATTTCTGTGGAAATTGAAAATTTACAACTTCAGTTTATATGATGCAGTGCAACTTTCGTAGGTCGTCAAAACGATTCTTTTACATTTGACAGTTATCGCGCAAGCTAAAACTACCAGACCACAGAATTCTATTGCCTTTTTTGTTCGGAAATGACTATTACAGTTAGTCATTTTCTGAAATAATCTGAACAGTGGAAAAAGTATTAGATCAATGCATTTATAATTTCACGTACACACGCTTATAAAATTCCTCAAAAGAGCTACAGTGTCAGATATATTCTACGGGTATGAATATTCTAGTACACGAGAAAGGCAGTTACCTGTTATACAAACGGTATATTCTTAAAATGTTTATCGGGGAACACTCGTATATGACCGTTCTTTGACTTCTGGTAGCTGATACCGTCCACTGAAGCGTTTTTGAAAGTCTGAGCAGATGGGAAGATGACGTTAGCTCCCCAGTACCTGAGGAATGAAAGTCTTGTAATAAAACACAGAACGATAGGGACTCTCAGTATGAAGCTAGTGAGTAAAAAACGGTTTAAAAAACACGAATGATACTAAAATCGCGCTTATCACAGCCATAATGGGAGAAAGACGTGTGCAGCTCACGATTGCTTGAATGGTTCCCTGTGTCTTTATTATTATTATTATTATTATTATTATTATTATTATTTGATTATTATTACTAGTATTATTGTTATTTCGTGTGGCTCGTTGGTGGGTGCAAGTCTTTCAATTGGACACCACGTCGGCGACTAAAGTGTCCCTAATCTATGCCTGTTATCCAACCGGGAAAAGGGGACACCTCACCGTCGTGTGCATTGTGTGTATTGATGACGTCCCAGTAGCTACAAGACTGTTCTAGTTGTTGAGACGGACTATAATATGAATGTTGATGCAACTATAGTTATTGATATTCTACGTGGTTCATTTGTGTTTGGTGGTGGACGTATTGATTTTGCTTTAACTAATGTGGCTTTTGAAGTTGGTCAAGTATGGCTGACTGTTACTATTCTTCGGATTGATTCAGCTCTGCGTTCGTTGACGACGAGTTTGGAGAATTTTCCACCTCGTGACCTTATCGCATGCAGAACATTTACGGTAACTCAGTCTTATGCTGCTCCGAGAAGTGATACGTCTGTTAAGGTTTTTATTTTGACAAACCTGTTTGTGTAGGGACTCGACGTATGTGTAATCTGTCGAAAGACGACTCTGTATCTACTTTCCATAGGAGACGTGGAACTGATATGAAACTTATTTTTTATTGGTGATTCGACTGTGTACAACAGCATCTAAGATCTGTAGCCTCAGCCGGACTGTCATAGCGCGAATGGGTTATTTGGAAAAGCAATACACCAATGGAAAATATTAGTGTGAACGTGAAATAAATTTAACTGTAAATCCGTAGGCACACCCTTGTGGAAAATATACCTCGCTGTAGCTATAAACAGGGTGCATATATGCATATTCGCGGCATTGTTAGATAAATTCTACAGCTATGGCCTTCCACATATCTTTCAACTAACTGTCCCTCCTTGTAACAATGTGTAAGTTACCCAGTTTCATGGATTGTCTTGCTGAGTAAATGTGTGTCTTTTTGTACTGGTTAAAAAAATACGTAGCCACTGAATTTTGGGACTAGAGTGCAGATTCGAATATTTCGCAAACGAATATGAGATAATAATGAGTCTGAGAGGAAAGCGGCCACAGTTCGGAGACTGATCATAGTACAGATACTGAGGAAGAGGTAGATAGTGATTATTCAGACTGTGGCTGCAAACTCTCAAGCAGGCTATAAGAAGAAGAGGATGGCACTATGTGGAAAAAATGTGCACACCAAGAAGCTCTCGCTCTCACGTATCAAACCTGCTGTGACGTCCATCACTAGAGTGGAAGAGCCGAGACAAAAGAAAGCTAGATTGTCTTCTGGGAGATAAGAGGCGTGTCCAAAAAAAGTTAGCTGAAAACCAAACTTATGTGCAAGACTTGTACTAGGTTAATTGGTAGACATTCATTTTCAGTCTGCTACGTCTATATCGACAATGTTTCCCATACGATGCAAAGGGCAAACTCTCCAGAATACACTGTCTTTGTAAGATTTAATTTTTGTAATTATGAGTAGTCAGTGTTTACGTCTTAAAATTCATAAATTCAAATATAAAATGCTCTAATGTTGTATACACGTACATTCCAACTTCCTAAATGGTTTAATGAAAATATATATTTTTTTAACTGAGCCAAAAAAAAAAAAGTAACGTGCGAGTAGGAAAGTCATAAAAATATGAGCGTGTCCATAACTGTTAATACGAGTATGATTGGGCCTGGCATTGTTAGCAGGTGTGTTACATACGAAATCAATAAACGAAGAAAATGGTATGTGCTGTTATCTTTTAAAAAAACATGTTTTTCCGTCTAAATTTGAGGATTTTGAATATTCGTGGAATAGATGTCCGATCACCGCAAACTTAACTGTTGCAGGATGAACAAAGAGCTATTAGGGTAGGGAACGTTGCAACATGGACATGCCGGAGACTACTAGCGATCTTCAGTTGTGACTTTTTCAGCGTCTGTTTCCTGATGTAAGTAATATATGAAGATACAATGCGACACACTTTCTGTACTCTCTCCACGCCGTCTTGCATATCAAAACAGCCAGTGTAGTAATCAATAAGACGTCCACAACAGAAATCGACAGTCATAATAGGCTCCGAACAAATGCAGAATGAGAATCACTAACTGCTCCAAGCGACTTAATGAAAATGCCCAGGTACTGGCACTATGGAAAGCAGTCTAGCAGGGACCATTCCACACAAATGGCCCCTATCTATTCTGATGATCTGGTAGCTGCACGGAGATCCACAGTTTCTCTATAGGGAAGCCCATGTCTAGTTTCTCCATTAGAACTTATATGATCTGTTTATATAGTACTTAGGTTGTTTGTCGCAACAAATAATCAGTTCCACATGACTTGCCACCTGTCCTTAGACATAAAATTAGCCGTCTTTTGTCGACGACAAGATTTTCTGTGATACCGTTGTCGAACAGTAATGGCAGTAATTGTCAGGAGGAGGCCATTTGCCCAGACAGATAGCCGCATGCGGGCACTCCAAGGTAGAGAGCAGCTGCAGATTGGATTGGGTTTCTTTTTCTGCCAGCGGAAAAAGCCACGATATACTGCACCCTGCCGTGAGCCCTAACAGACGTTTACAGATCCCCAATTAAATTCGCGTTTCGAAGACCTTGCGGCACGCTACGGCTCCGGATTCAAACCACTAGCGTGTGACCATGCTACTACTGCTTGTTGAATCGGCAATAAAAGGACGTCAGACCGCGGTCAGTATGCTGGAGCAACTGGTATAAATAAGAGGAGGCCGGCACGAACAAATGACGTGTCAAGGTGCTGAATTAGCTTGTTCTGAAAAAAAATCTATGATTTCGCTACAATAACAGAAAAAATGGGCTCGTACCACCACATACAGATCGATCTAAGATGCGCGGCGGCTGCTTCACTACTTGAAACAGGATTTTCATATATCCTGCTCCCTAACGTAGAAATTTCTCGTTCGCCTGCGTGTAGAAAGTGCAATGCGAGACACTGCTTGTGACAGTGGTTCCTTTGCTTCTCAGCTGTCGTGTTAGGTTGCCCATACACATCTGTCAATTTTGCTGCTTGAGATCGCTGCGTGCTATGGTTCAGAGTACGGTGGCTCACGGAGTATGTATGTAGATAACTGCATATAAATTTTTAATAAACTCGTGTGTAGTTCTTTATACACATGCATAATATGAAAGATAGCTAGTTGTGGTGTTTACTGATGCATCATTTGATCAGATTTCTCCAGTGGTTCAATTTTATAACCTGTCTTAATTTTTAAAAAAATTTTCTTGTTATTAATCCTAGAATAATACCTGAAATACTATGAGCTTATCTCAAGACCACGATTTTTCTGCCGTATTTTTTTTTTTCTGTGCCATATTCATACGGTCTGTAACGTACTTTCGTTGACATACGACTATGTAATATTCATCTTTCATTTCCTACACCTAACCACTATCGAGCCATTTCCACCCTTTCAGCCAAGCGCTCCGGCCACTAGGTGCCACGAGCTGTCAAAACACTCATCACGCATGCATATGGGAGGGGAAAATCAGCTGATAATAATCGTTGAAACTCTTGGTGAAAACCTTCAGCTGTCTTTCATTTTGTACTTTACTACTAGCTTCGGTATGTGTGCTAAGCTTCAAAATGGTGTAAGACCGAAACTAGTAGCACTGCCCAAAGTAAGACAGCTGAAAGTTTCCATCATTAATTTCAACTCATCACGGCCTCTCGCTGTGCAAGCCGGCCTTCAGCAGCGTCACAGGTTTTATCATTTTAATTGTTTGGACACTCAAGCCGCGTAGAAATTCGTGCTACAAATAGGCCAATGACTGCTACATGGAATAAAATTGTCTATATCTTTTTAATCTCATAGGAAGTAACATTACTGAAAAATGTAGATTAAAAAAAACTCTATTTGCTGTTGTAAAATTTGCAAATGAGACGAATTACCGCACTTTTGAAACAGAATTCTGTCTTTTCTGTTATGTTCAAATGACAGCAATACCAAATCTTGTCCTCAGTTTGTCATAGGATAGCGATAAATACAAACTGTTTCCAAATCCTGTTACAAAATTCTAGGGTTGCAGAAGTGGCTAAGTAGACAAAGTTTTGATAAGGAATCCATGTCTGGAAATGTATCGTTTAGATATAAAACAAGTTCGAAGATCGGATGACTTTCAAATCTTCCGCCTAACAGTACGCAGCGTCGTCATTCCCTGATGTCATTATGAGATCACATACCATGTAACCTCCCCCTCACTTATCGACCTTAATGACAGTGGAAAATTAAACCGCGTGTACCTAATGGAAAGTTGGGAAAAGCAATCGTCACCGAAGTTAATCTGTCGGTAAAGAGGGAGGAAAGGGTTACATCTAAATGAAAGGAAAAATGCAAATGAAACTGGTGGAAATTAATTTTGAAAAGGGGTAAAGTTAATAAAGAAAGTAAATGTGCGGCCACTACGTTAACAATTAACTAGCGGTAATTAGATATTTGAGATTTTGGGGAAATTACGGTCGCCAGTCCTATGGACAATTACTATAGTAACTAAAAAAGAAAGGTTATTACACATATAATTAGCACTAGCAGCGTGGCAACTGAAGGTTGACATGTGTAATGTGAAAACAGAAAGTTTGTCAGAAGTAATAAATTTCGCTACACTCTGGCTTAATTTAGCAAAAGAATTAATAAAACCGGAAAATCGAAAGTTAATTTAGTGACTAAAGTTAGTAGTGAGCTTTCTTTCTGAAGCACATCGAAATTCAGTAAGATACGGTTAGTCTTGGACTACCTCAACAATCATTTCAAAAACTACTTGCATCTACGCAATTTAGAAATAAGAGATTTAACTTTGAACTTGAATTAAATGATTCTGAACAATTAATAGTAAAATTTAGTACGTACCAAGCTGAGCTGCAGTCACAGGTAAGCTAAAATACGGTAACAAAACTCGCACTCTTAATTTGTGCTTGTGTAATCTAAATATTGTAGCCAGCTATGAATACCTTAACTGAAGTTTGAAATTAAAGCAGTGAAATCGAATGATATTACTTTAATGCTGGCGTTTGAATTTCAACGACACTCGGGTTCATTCCGGAAAAGGAAGAGACCCTGCTTGGTAATGCAATTGGGACAATGAGCAACAAAGGTTCATGCTACGTTGCTGTAATTTAGTGAGAAAAATTTAACAATTTGAAAAGCTGAGGTCTGCCATACAGTTCTAAAACTTTACGTGCTACCAGTCTTCCTTGTTGGTTGATTGAAGGTTTGAAGTCGTCGATCGAGGAGGTGGCGACAGCCACTCATTGTCGGCCGTCGCTGTTGCAGAAGCTGGATGTTGGCGCGCCTTCTTCTCGACACGGTCTCCAGCCGAAACGGGCTCTTGTTGTGTGCCACCTAACGCTCCCGTCCGCGACACCATGTCAGAAACTAACATAGCAAGTCGAGCGCAATTACATGCTGCCAAACCCCGAAAGCGCGGCAACTCGCGGAAGCGTCACACAACAAACCTGCTCCACTGCACTACCCCAGCCAGATACTCTCTGCTCTGCCCGCGCTCCATGCGGCAGAGTTCGCACTACCAAAGATCCTAAACACTTTGCTTCTCCACACGACCTATCGATGTAATCGTTCGATAGCATAGTTTTCCCTAGGCAAGACCCAGCGTAAAAATACAAATAATATTTACAAAACAAACCAATTATACATCGACATATATATATATATATATATATATATATATATATATATATATATATATATATATATATACACAAATAGTAAAACAATTAAAATATATAAAGACACAGAAATGTCATATCTTGAGGTAACAAAACAAGGAAAAAAATTATAGTACAATAGATGGAAATTGGAGGATATGCATTCCCGGCGTTACAACCACTTTCGTCCGACTAAAACAACGCCTGCGAGAAATTGGTACGTTCACAAAGAGGAGGGTTGACTGTGGTGCTCCACACGCCACTTTCTTGACTTTGTAGAGAGTTTCCTTCCTTACGTAGAATAGAGCCCGAACAGAGCCCGACACAAGTACTCGAAACATGGTATTTGCCGTAGACTCCTTTAGAGCACACTGGTCTTCACTGTGTGATCTGAACTTCATATTTCTTTTACTTTCAAACGGTACATTTCCTTCCATGAATTCCTTATCACAACTTTATCTACTAGGTTCCCACTACAGCCCTTGGAAGCCTGTAATAGTAATTGTGAAACACCCAATATAAAGGTATGGACATAAAAATGAGGGATTAATGTATAAATTACGTAAGCTGTGCTTAATCTGCCCCTGTTCCCCCACCCCCACCCCAACCCCTTCCCACACAGACGCACACAAACGAAATGTCTATTCAAAGATTGTTCCGTGGAATAAAAGTAGTTGTCCACAAAATAATGATTAATGATTTCAGTTAGTTTATAAACGTATTCGTAACGTCCATCAGCACGTCTAACTCAGGTGGGCGGTGCTCAAATACACTCTAAGGAGAGAGAAAGAAGAAACGCACCACGACTGAATTATCCAAATGGGATGGAAATCGGTATAAGGTATGTACATGCGCATCGAACAAATGACTAAAATTTCAGAAAAATATGGATGATTTACTCAAAAACTGAGAAAGTCAATAACACGTTGGATACTTGTTGGATGTCCTTCTGTGGGATATCACACCAAATTCTGACCTGCTTGTGCGTTGCATCGTCAAAATCCCGAGCTTGTTGGAGGGCTTTGCCCATAATACTCAAAGAGTTCTCACTTGGGAGGATCCGGAGACCATGCTGGCCAAGGTAGGATTTGGTATGCATTAAAACAAGCAGCAGGCATTCTCGCAGTATGTGAGCGGGCATTATCTTGCTGAAATGTAACTGTAATGGCTTGACCCGAATAGCCAGCCGCTGTGGCCGAGCGGTTCTAGGTTCTTCAGTGCGGAACCTCGCTGCTGCTACGATCGCAGGTTCGAATCCTGCCTCGGGCATGGATGTGTGTTATGTCCTTAGGTTAGTTAGGTTTAAGTAGTTCTTAGTCTAGGGAACTGATGATCTCAGATGTTAAGTCCCATAGTGCTTAGAGCCATTTGAACCATCTTGACCCGAATGTTGCCTGCCATACAGCCCCGATAACCAGGAGAGATGGTCTGGGGTGGTATTTCTTTTCATAGCAGGACCCCTTTGGTTGCCATCCGCCGCACCCTTTCAGCACAGCGGTATGTCGACGGTAGCGTTTAGTTGCTGCTCATGGAAAGCTGTCGTGGGCTTACATTTCAGCAATATAATTTCTCTTCCTCCTCCTCCTCCTCCTCCTCCTCCTCCCACCCAACACCGTGAGAGTTTTACTGTTTTCTGATTCCCAATCATACCTCGGCCAGCAAGATCGCCGGACCTCCCCCCAGTTGCGGGCATGGCCCTCCAATCATCTCGGGATGTTGGCGATGTAACGCGCAAATTGGACAGAATTTGGTACGATATCCCTCAGGAGGACATTCAAGAACTGCATCAATCAATGGAAATCCGAATAACTGCTTTCATAATGACCAGAGGTGGACCAACGCGTTGTTGACTTGCTTCATTTGTGAAGCTCTGTCTCTTGAATATATCATCCAGTTTTTCTGGAATTGTAATCATTTGTTTTTCTGTGCATGTTCACCATTTCTACCGATATTCGTACCATTCTGATAATTTCTTCGTGTGAGTCTTTTTTTTAATTTTTTGCCCTTAGAGCGTACTTTGGAAGATTGTAGAGTAATCATGATGCAACCGAATTCAAAGAAGAATCGTGGAACTGAAATGGTGGACTGGGAATGCTCTCTGACGAAGAACATTGCACTTTATTGTGAAGGATCTTTATAGCAAAATTAAAAAGGAGCCAAAATTGACAGTATGACAGTTTAGAAATTGAGTTTGTATTGTGTCTCATTTTCTTAGCACATAAGCTGGAAGTATATTGGTATGTGCAAGTCGAAGGATGATTCGTATTCTTGGAGAACAAACAAATGAGAGGGCAGTTTAATTGAGAGGGCAAAGATAGTAAGCGAGAAGTAAATTGAGACGTAGCGGTCGAGTCAGCATTAAGTGTGGGTAATTCGAGGAATTGAATGAGGTACAGCGGGGCGGGCCCCGCTCTCCAATCACTTAGCAGCGGGCCTTCGTTAGGTGCCCCCGGTCGCTGTCCCCGTCCCGTCCCTGGTAATCACTTAACGCCTCGCCTACCCGCTTCATTGGAGCACGCCTCCCGCAGCGCATTGGGTCATAAGGGTCGCATTGTGTCCTCGCTTCCTTTAAAGAATCATCCTATCACGACGGTCTCGTCAGGGACTTTCCTTTTGAATCGGAAGTATGACTAAGCGTTGCTTAGTTCAACAGCTCTGAAACAATATTACTGTATGATCATTAGCGGCCAGCTTACCGGTTTTTAAAAAATTTTCCTCACCGACGGCACTAAATCTTGATCATGCGCTTGAGCTGAACCTGTGGAAATCTCTACGGTGAAAAAAAAAAAAAAAATCTGTGGGATTGGACCATCAAGAAGTGGCAAAGCGCTAACCTGTTACGTAATTCAACAAACTTCATTAAGGCCGCTTTTCGTTAGAAGAAAAGTGCTATCCTCAGAACTTTCTAAGTCTTATTGATTTAGAAGTTTTCTGAGTATCGTAACACATCATAATGTAAAATAACTAAACTGAAGAAAACAAAGTTTCGGCGATCTTCTGGGTCTACTGATCAGTAGATGCGGAGAAGGCCACTGTAAACGTGGCCAAACCGTTGGTTTCTTCAGTACAGTTTGTTACGTTATGACACATTACCTTACTCAGAAATCTTTTATGGCTCTGAGCACTATGCGACTTAACTACTGAGGTCATCAGTCGCCTAGAACTTAGAACTAATTAAACCTAATTAACCTAAGGACATCACACACATCCATGCCCGAGGCAGAACTCGAACCTGCGACCGTAGCGGTCGCTCGGTTCCAGACTGTAGCGCCTAGAACCGCACGGCCACTCCGGCCGGCAATCTTTTATGTCGACTGGCTCTGGCTGCGGAAGCCTATGCAATTATGTTTCTAAGTCTTAGTGAACTAGTGCTCTCGTGTGACGCAAAAAGAAAATTTTCCTTGATTTCAAAGATTTGAAAAGCTTAAGGGACAATAACATTTATAGTATTCAAGTCACTGTGTTCTGGATATCCTGAAGAAAGGAGGTCATATTTCCAACTTTGTGTAAGATAAGGCAATAGTTTTTCTTACTGCTGTAGGTAAGTTCAAAGATACCCATTTCTGGATGTTTGAATAGACGTCATAGAAACTTGTTCCTTCTACTGGTACTTGGTTTCATACATTTCCCTCCTCTCATATTCTGTCTCAGTGTGAACCAAGCTTTTATCTACAAAGGATAATCCTACTTTTGATCTATTATTGAGGTGTTTATGAGCTTCTAAACACGTTATATGTTCTTCTGTAACACCGCATTTCCAACGTTGTTTTCTTACCTTATTGCTGTTGTATGACATTCAGTGTACAGGTCTTCTTCGACAGATTGCATTCAACTTCCATAATCATGTGAAGACATCGAAAAAGATATGATTGTCGGAAGGACAGACTTAGCGTACAGGAAAGTCAAAACAACCTTTGGTGACATTAAAAGCAACGGTGGTAACATTAAGAGTGCAACGGGAATTCCACTGTTAAATGCAGAGGAGAGAGCAGATAGGTGGAAAGAATACATCGAAAGCCTCTATGAGGGTGAAGATTTGTCTGATGTGATAGAAGAAGAAACAGGAGTCGATTTAGAAGAGATAGGGGATCCAGTATTAGATTTGAATTTAAAAGAGCTTTGGAGGACTTACGGTTAAGGCAGAAGGGATAGATAACATTCCATCAGAATTTCTAAAATCATTGAGGGAAGTGGCAACAAAACGACTATTCACGTTGGTGTGTAGAATATATGAGTCTGGCGATATACAATCTGACATTCGGAAAACCATCATCCACACAATTCCGAAGACGGCAAGATGTGACAAGTGCGAGGATTATCGCACAATCAGCTTAACAGCTCATGCATCGAAGCTGCTTACAAGAATAATATACAGAAGAATGGAAAAGAAAATTGAGAATGCGCTAGGTGACGATCAGTTTGGCTTTAGGAAAAGTAAAGGGACGAGAGAGGCAATTCTGACGTTACGGCTAATAATGGAAGCAATACTAAAGAAGAATCAAGACACTTTCATAGGATTTGTCGACCTGGAAAAAGCGTTCGACAATATAAAATGGTGCAAGCTGTTAGAGATTCTGAAAAAAGTGGGGGTAAGCTATAGGGAGAGACGGGTCATATACAATATGTACAACAACCAAGAGGGAATAATAAGAGTGGACGATCAAGAACGAAGTGCTCGTATTAAGAAGGGTGTAAGACAAGGCTGTAGCCTTTCGCCCCTACTCTTCAATCTGTACATCGAGGAAGCAATGATGGAAATAAAAGAAAGGTTCAGGAGTGGAATTACAATACAAGGTGAAAGGATATCAATGATACGATTCGCTGATGACATTGCTATCCTGAGTGAAAGTGAAGAAGAATTAAATTATCTGCTGAACGGAATGAACAGTCTAATGAGTAGACAGTATGGTTTGAGAGTAAATCGGAGAAAGACGAAGGTAATGAGAAGTAGTAGAAATGAGAACAGCGAGAAACTTAACATCAGGATTGATGGTCACGAAGTCAATGAAGTTAAGGAATTCTGCTACCTAGGCAGTAAAATAACCAATGACGGACGGAGCAAGGAGGACATCAAAAGCAGACTCGCTATGGCAAAAAAGGCATTTCTGGCCAAGAGAAGTCTACTAATATCAAATACCGGCCTTAATTTGAGGAAGAAATTTCTGAGGATGTACGTCTGGAGTACAGCATTGTATGGTAGTGAAACATGGACTGTGGGAAAACCGGAACAGAAGAGAATCGAAGCATTTGAGATGTGGTGCTATAGACGAATGTTGAAAATTAGGTGGACTGGTAAGGTAAGGAATGAGGAGGTTCTACGCAGAATCGGAGAAGAAAGGAATATGTGGAAAACACTGATAAGGAGAAGGGACAGGATGATAGGACATCTGCTAAGACATGAGGGAATGACTTCCATGGTACTAGAGGGAGCTGTAGAGGGCAAAAACTGTAGAGGAAGACAGAGATTGGAATACGTCAAGCAAATAATTGAGGACGTAGGTTGCAAGTGCTACACTGAGATGAAGAGGTCAGCACAGGAAAGGAATTCGTGGCGGGCCGCATCAAACCAGTCAGTAGACTGATGACCAAACAAAAAAAAAAAAAAAAAAAAAAATCACGAAAGCAAAATCTGACCGTCATCCTATACCGGATCCTTAACAAAGTGCGGTGTACTTCTCCTACATTCAAACCTTTAGTTAAGAAATCGCTACACGAGAACTATGTGGTAGTGCGTCCCTCACAGAATGCAACATTTTTGCAACTTAATGTGTTCATAATTTTTGCATCTTAGACAGTGGATTATCCTAAATTGCAGTCACACGGATGTCTCACTAATGGTACTAAGTACCACGGCCCTATTAATGAAGGTATCTCGGTTTTGGCACTGCTGAGAATTTACGGTATTATGCTCCTAAGTTTCTTTATTACGTTATTCTCAGGCCTGCTTGTCTTGTGGAGTAATACGAGGGCTTCAGGGTTTTTGCTGCAATTTGTCCGTCGACGTCTGCCGCTTAGACTTTAATGTTCTTCATCCCTCGCATTTATACTCACATAACGGCTCATACGCACAGTAAAATTCCTCGTGATCCCGCATCAAAATTATCTACTTGGTGCATATATTAGACAGAGATGTGAAGGAAGAAGGGAGTCAGCACTATCCACTTCCACTCGGAGGTTTTCAGTGCGTTATTCCTATTGCACATTAGCGAGTGTGGATTTGAGTGCCCTGCTCTTCGGTATTTCATCAATGAGTCGTGCAATTTGCCACTCTCTTTCTAACTTTGTACGCAATACAGTGAAGGTTATGACTGTGCATCACAAAAATGGTTCAAATGGCTCTGAGCACTATGGGACTTAACATCTGTGGTCATCAGTCCCCTAGAACTTAGAACTACTTAAACCTAACTAACCTAAGGACATCACACACATCCATGCCCGAGGCAGGATTCGAACCTGCGACCGTAGCAGTTGCGCGGTTCCGGACTGAGCGTCTAGAACCGCGAGACCACCGCGGCCGGCGACTGTGCATCACAGTTGTGAATAATGTAAGGAGTCGGTAAGTTACGAAATTTAAATCTAAGAAGTGAAAGACTTTGACTCACTACCTGAAATAGCTGTAACCTTTTTTTTTATCTTATATATGTTTTAAAGCATTAAGTGAGATTTATTCGGACGTCGATCCTGCTTTCCTTGCATGATAAATATGGAGCAGCACCGGAAGTGATTTTAATGTGGCATAATTGGAAGCGCCTTCATTTCGAAAGCGGTTTCATATTAGTCAGTGTCAAAGACATCCTTTGAACTTCACAAAGCGGAAGCGCAGGGGGACGTATTACGTTGCGGAGAATACGCGCCTGTTTATAAATGCTGCCTTGCTTCACAACGCTCTTGGCCACTGCCATATATCATAGGCGCTCGGAGGCCGGTGTTAGCGCTGCCTTCCCACTCTGTCACGCCGCTGTTGTAGAGAGACTCCACATGCAGTGCAGTGCTATTGTACTGTCAGACAGCTGGTCTCTACTTCGTAGCCGCAGTACGGTCCCCGTCATGTCGCTTGGCAATATTAGGTTCATTCAAGACTTCAGCTTGCAAGCCGTGTGGCCTAACATAAAATGCTTAAATACGTTTTATCGGCTCCAAAAAACACGGCACAGTAGTGGACGTTTATGTTGCAAATTTTTAGAGATGTGACATGATCCTACTGTCTTTTATATTTTTCGAGACGCTACTTTTGCGAAACCGACCGACAAGGAATAATTGGTACCTCTAGTTACCATATCACTAAACCTATATCATGCGCAGATATTGTAGGCAAAAGACGATCTCCCACTGTCCGTTTATTTGAACGACAAAAGCTGGATAATATTATGCCCATAATATACACTCCTGGAAATGGAAAAAAGAACACATTGACACCGGTGTGTCAGACCCACCATACTTGCTCCGGACACTGCGAGAGGGCTGTACAAGCAATGATCACACGCACGGCACAGCGGACACACCAGGAACCGCGGTGTTGGCCGTCGAATGGCGCTAGCTGCGCAGCATTTGTGCACCGCCGCCGTCAGTGTCAGCCAGTTTGCCGTGGCATACGGAGCTCCATCGCAGTCTTTAACACTGGTAGCATGCCGCGACAGCGTGGACGTGAACCGTATGTGCAGTTGACAGTTGACGGACTTTGAGCGAGGGCGTATAGTGGGCATGCGGGAGGCCGGGTGGACGTACCGCCGAATTGCTCAACACGTGGGGCGTGAGGTCTCCACAGTATATCGATGTTGTCGCCAGTGGTCGGCGGAAGGTGCACGTGCCCGTCGACCTGGGACCGGACCGCAGCGACGCACGGATGCACGCCAAGACCGTAGGATCCTACGCAGTGCCGTAGGGGACCGCACCGCCACTTCCCAGCAAATTAGGGGCACTGTTGCTCCTGGGGTATCGGCGAGGACCATTCGCAACCGTCTCCATGAAGCTGGGCTACGGTCCCGCACACCGTTAGGCCGTCTTCCGCTCACGCCCCAACATCGTGCAGCCCGCCTCCAGTGGTGTCGCGACAGGGGTGAATGGAGGGACGAATGGAGACGTGTCATCTTCAGCGATGAGAGTCGCTACTGCCTTGGTGCCAATGATGGTCGTATGCGTGTTTGGCGCCGTGCCGGTGAGCGCCACAATCAGGACTGCATACAACCGAGGCACACAGGGCCAACACCCGGCATCATGGTGTGGGGAGCGATCTCCTACACTGGCCGTACACCACTGGTGATCGTCGAGGGGACACTGAATAGTGCACGGTACATCCAAACCGTCATCGAACCCATCGTTCTACCATTCCTAGACCGGCAAGGGAACTTGCTGTTCCAACAGGACAATGCACGTCTGCATGTATCCCGTGCCACCCAACGTGCTCTAGAAGGTGTAAGTCAACTACCCTGGCCAGCAAGATCTCCGGATCTGTCCCCCATTGAGCATGTTTGGGACTGGATGAAGCGTCGTCTCACGCGGTCTGCACGTCCAGCACGAACACTGGTCCAGCTGAGGCGCCAGGTGGAAATGGCATGGCAAGCCGTTCCACAGGACTACATCCAGCATCTCTACGATCGTCTCCATGGGAGAATAGCAGCCTGCATTGCTGCGAAAGGTGGATATACGCTGTACTAGTGCCGACATTGTGCATGCTCTGTTGCCTGTGTCTATGTGCCTGTGGTTCTGTCAGTGTGATGATGTGATGTATCTGACCCCAGGAATGCGTCAATAAAGTTTCCCCTTCCTGGGACAATGAATTCACGGTGTTATTATTTCAATTTCCAGGAGTGTAGTTCGTTAGACGAAGGTGTTAACAGGAGGGACTGCTGTAAAATGACGAAGTTTTTACACATTCAGGCAGGCATTTCCATGTAGTTGACCTTCAACTTTCATAGCTTGCGGCAATGATTAGCTCAGAAGCAGTCAGAGCAGCAGAGACTGCAATATGCAAAACAGCTATCGAGGAAAATAGGTGTGGAAGACACGAGTACAATTAAAGACTAGAAGAATAAAGAAAGATGTCGAGAAGATATCAATCCATTCGAACAACGAATGGTCTAAAAAAAGCCCCTGTTAGATGAGATCAATATAGTGCAGGACAATAAGTTGCGAATCTGGGTCTCACGGGAGACGTGCCAGCGATAAGTCCCTGCAGTCGCACTATCCTCTGTGTCTTCGGTGGCTCAGATGGATAGAGTGACTGCCATGTAAGCAAGAGACCCCGAGTTCGAGTCCCGGTCGGGGCACACATTTTCAACTGTTCCCGTTGTATCAACGCCTTTATGCAGCTAGGAGTATTCATTTCATTGTAATTTCATTGTAAAATAACTCATTATCAGACTCAGGAGTTTCGTGGCCGGCGGCTTCATTGGTTCAAAAATACTTCAAGTGGCTCTCAGCACTATGGGACTTAACATCTGCGGTCATCAGTCCGCTAGACTTAAAATTACTTAATCCTAACTAACCTAAGGACATCACACACATCCATGCCCGAGGCAGGATTCGAACCTGCGACCGTAGCAGTCGCGCGGTTCGTCCCCACTGCAGCGAGAGAGTGTGCACAATGGTTCCGACGATGCATTCATATTCCAGTGCAACGGGATTCGAATCTCCAACCAGTAAGTGCGATATAGATTCTGGGTGCTGTTAGAGGGTACGAAACAAAGGATGACTTTCTTCACCATTACTCGTACTGTTCGAGGTTGCGCTACGTCCATGAACTTACGTTTTACACAGTTAGGTTTCCGCCTGTAACATGAAACAGCCGGCCGCTGTGGCCGAGCGGTTCTAGGCGCTTCAGTCCTGAACCGCGCTGCTGCTACGGCCACAGGTTCGAATCCTGCCTCGGGCATGGATGTGTATGATGTCTTTAGGTTGGTTGGGTTTAAAGAGTTCCAAGTCTAGGGGACTGATGACCTCAGATGTTAAGTCCCATAGTGCTTAGAGCCATTTGAACCATTCCGAACCATGAAACTTCAGAGTTGAGACGTTGCGCGAATTTTTCTTTGATAGTTCATTATGAATGTTAAAGTTAAAACTCCAAGTGTTTGCATGGTGATTGAGTCGTCACAGTGAATATTATCTACCTCTAAGCATGCAAGCAGGATTCACGTATGTATAGACTCACTTAAGCAAATGGAGATAGATAGTACATAATCTTTACTAACTAAACATGCATCTTATTGCAGTATAAAGTGTTTCACTTTTTAAATATCGCCCGGCCGAAGTGGCCGTGCGGTTAAAGGCCCTGCAGTCTGGAACCGCAAGACCGCTACGGTCGCAGGTTCGAATTCTGCCTCGGGCATGGATGTTTGTGATGTCCTTAGGTTAGTTAGGTTTAACTAGTTCTAAGTTCTAGGGGACTAATGACCTTAGCAGTTGAGTCCCATAGTGCTCAGAGCCATATGAACCATTTTTTTAAATATCAAAACACGTTTCGTCATGGTTTTACCGTTTTCAGCCGACGTAATATGTAATATTTACATTAAGGGTATAATCTACTGAAAATAACGAAAGTGCCGGAATGTGCCTGGATGCCAAGAAAAAAAAAGAAACAAGTCATGCGAGAAGTCGACTGTCAACTAATTACTTATTACTCCACAAGCTCGGGGAAAACATGGGTACAAAAGTTCATGTTGATACTTGTACTTAATCATCAGCGGACTATTATCAACGATTTTGTAAAATAATGTCAGCAGGCAGCCTGCATTTACAAATGAATACATTTCCAATATTCTACAGGTAAATTAGAACATTAAATAATCACGTTGATGTTCTCACGTGCTCCTTGGATATCACGCCTGGGAGGTCGGTCGTGTTCACATACTGGCCACCGTCCAATTACACGAAACGCAGCAGCCGGTAGGGCGGGAAGCCACGCGGTACGTGTTCCCACGCAGCGAGTACTGGCGCCAGCTAGCTTTCCCAGCGTATTGAATATTACAACTGCGTCGCTAAATTTGTTCTGCTAATTCACGTCGCTATGAATTTGCACACTTACTGTTATCTTACATTAAACAATTTTTAAAATATCATACTTCAGTTTATGTACAGGGTGAATCACTTAACTCTTGCACCGCAAATATTGCGGAATTGGAAAGTGCTATTGATGTGCGGTTTTCACAGAGCGAATTGGTTGTCAGGCGCCCGTATTATTGGTCAATTAACAGATTGTAATAATAATTAGTAAGTGTATTTTTTGTGTAAACATACACCTTTCTAAATGTAACAATATCTTTTTATATTAACTAACTTAAGGTGGGGTAAATTAGAATGTCACTGGTGACTGTTTCAGCATTCTAGTGCGAGTCGTTTACGATGTATCGTATTTCGAAAAGTTTCCAAACCGACAGTTGTACAATACCTGTGGTAGAACACACTAAAGAACAACACAAGTATATACACTTGTTATGTAGATTCTGACCAGTAACGAGACAACTGATCATCACAGGTTGTGTGCAAAGTGACCGCCGGCAGTGCCAATACACTGTTCCAGTCTGGTGTGGAGCAAATGCTGCACACGTACCAGCATTTCAGCGGAGATGTTAGAGCAGGCTGCAGTAATATCTCGTTGCATATCATCGGGTTTAGTTGATATGTCCTTGTAGACAGTGTCTTTCAGATTTCTGCACAGAAAAAAGTCTACAGGAGTCAAGTCCGGAGAACGGGCTGGCCAAAGTACCTGTCCTCTGCGTCCAATCCAATGATTTGGAAACGATTCGTGAAGACATGCTGCAGTGCTTCGAACACTATGGGCTGGTCAACCATCACGTTGGTCCCACAGGTTCCTCCTAGTTTGCAGAGAAACATTTTCTTCCATCCCTGTGATAGGAGGCTGCGATACTTGTGCGTGTTCAGTGTTCCTTCTACGAAAAACGGTGCAACGAGCTGATCGTTCACTATCCCACACCTTATGTTTACGCTTCATGGACACTGACATTCCACCTGACGAAGCCAACGGAGGTCAACAGACCAATAGTGCATGTTTCGACGGTTTACCTGGCCATGATTGGTAGATGTGGCGTCATCACTAAACAATATACATGATACATCTGGAGTAACCTGTCTTAATACCCATGTAAGAAGTTAATACGATTCTCATAATCATTTCTATGCAGCTCTTGATGGAGAGAGATGTGATAGGGATGGAACCTACGTCGTTGGAGAATAGGTGGGACACTTGCTTGGCTGATGCCACTTCCTCGTGCTATTGCACGGGGACTAACGTGCGCATCAACTGCAACAGCAGCAAGAACATTAATTTCTCCCCTCTTCTGTCGTCACTTGTTTCCTTCTGTTACGTTGTATAGGTATTACACTACCACTTTCACGTAACTGGTTGAAGAGGTTGATAAATAACAGCCGAGATGGTTGACGTCTAAGACAGGAGACACGCCAGAAAGAAAGAGATACAGGAAGCTGAGCCAGTCCCAGCAAATGTTTTTAAAATAAAAACATAGCGAAAAGATTACAAATCTTATTTGTATTAAAGACGTTTATAATACACTCCTGGAAATTGAAATAAGAACACCGTGAATTCATTGTCCCAGGAAGGGGAAACTTTATTGACACATTCCTGGGGTCAGATACATCACATGATCACACTGACGGAACCACAGGCACATAGACACAGGCAACAGAGCATGCACAATGTCGGCACTAGTACAGTGTATATCCACCTTTCGCAGCAATGCAGGCTGCTATTCTCCCATGGACACGATCGTAGAAATGCTGGATGTAGTCCTGTGGAACGGCTTGCCATGCCATTTCCACCTGGCGCCTCAGTTGGACCAGCGTTCGTGCTGGACGTGCAGACCGCGTGAGACGACGCTTCATCCAGTCCCAAACATGCTCAATGGGGGACAGATCCGGAGATCTTGCTGGCCAGGGTAGTTGACTTACACCTTCTAGAGCACGTTGGGTGGCACGGGATACATGCGGACGTGCATTGTCCTGTTGGAACAGCAAGTTCCCTTGCCGATCTAGGAATGGTAGAACGATGGGTTCGATGACGGTTTGGATGTACCGTGCACTATTCAGTGTCCCCTCGACGATCACCAGTGGTGTATGGCCAGTGTAGGCGATCGCTCCCCACACCATGATGCCGGGTGTTGGCCCTGTGTGCCTCGGTCGTATGCAGTCCTGATTGTGGCGCTCACCTGCACGGCGCCAAACACGCATACGACCATCATTGGCACCAAGGCAGAAGCGACTCTCATCGCTGAAGACGACACGTCTCCATTCGTCCCTCCATTCACGCCTGTCGCGACACCACTGGAGGCGGGCTGCACGATGTTGGGGCGTGAGCGGAAGACGGCCTAACGGTGTGCGGGACCGTAGCCCAGCTTCATGGAGACGGTTGCGAATGGTCCTCGCCGATACCCCAGGAGCAACAGTGTCCCTAATTTTGCTGGGAAGTGGCGGTGCGGTCCCCTACGGCACTGCGTAGGATCCTACGGTCTTGGCGTGCATCCGTGCGTCGCTGCGGTCCGGTCCCAGGTCGACGGGCACGTGCACCTTCCGCCGACCACTGGCGACAACATCGATGTACTGTGGAGACCTCACGCCCCACGTGTTGAGCAATTCGGCGGTACGTCCACCCGGCCTCCCGCATGCCCACTATACGCCCTCGCTCAAAGTCCGTCAACTGCACATACGGTTCACGTCCACGCTGTCGCGGCATGCTACCAGTGTTAAAGACTGCGATGGAGCTCCGTATGCCACGGCAAACTGGCTGACACTGACGGCGGCGGTGCACAAATGCTGCGCAGCTAGCGCCATTCGACGGCCAACACCGCGGTTCCTGGTGTGTCCGCTGTGCCGTGCGTGTGATCATTGCTTGTACAGCCCTCTCGCAGTGTCCGGAGCAAGTATGGTGGGTCTGACACACCGGTGTCAATGTGTTCTTTTTTCCATTTCCAGGAGTGTATTATCTTGGAGCTCGGGAAACTGTGGATACTGTTTCATAATGTTTTGTTGTAATGTGTTCATGCCGCGAAATATTTCCAAAGCTGCAACTTCAAAATCGATGAACTCATCTCGTAAAGAACTTCCAGTTATTCTCATACTAGTTTTCCAGGATGCGTGAATGCGGCAAAGATGAAATGTGTGCGATGAAACGACACAGTTTCGTATCGGTGCTCGAAATTTTCTCTGTTCATTTCTGTTTTTTAAGTGGGTGATGGGATATCGCGCGGTTGGGTTTTAACAACTAGACTTGTCCAGCTATAGCCTTACCAGCAGTCTACGTTTGGTTTAAATGTTGTCTCCTTCGTACTTGCATTATATAGGGCGTACCACAATTAATAGTGAAACCTGACATAAGTGTAAGAATGCAATAGATCAAAAACGTTGCAGCAAACATGCTCATTTGCGAGATAACTGCAAATGTCTGGTTACGAGCCGCCACTGATTTCATTATCAAGTATTACCTAATTAGTATGAATGTATTTGAAATGCAAACTTTTCAGTTAAGTCCCCATCGAAGCAAGCTCAAATTTCGCCTATGACCTACCTTAACAAGAAATATGAGAACAGTAAAATTTAAGCATGTTACATGTTACGATGTACTGTGTACTCGTACCTGTTAAAGGAGGATTTCCATGTGTCGTCCTATCATTTGCATGCAATAACTGCACTCAGTTGTGTATTCTTTCAGTCACCCCAGATCATTTCGTAAAGCCCGAAAGTACACTACAGATAACTCTATAGTTCTTCAACCGTATCACCGGAAATGCTGTACGCGTAAATTATGAGATCGAGATGGCATATTCCACAGATCAGGCGACCTTGGAGGCCATGGTCAACCTGTTCATCTTGAACCACATTGGCGCGTTAGATGTCGGTAGGTCCTCCATCATGCATGTACCATATTTCCCAACCATGGATGACATACGAACCCTGTTAGAGGGGACTTCAAAAAAAATTTAAATTTCAGATTCATTTGGAGCTAATATTTCGTACAGATACTGGAATCAGTGGCTGTTCACTACAATACATTTGCAAATATCTCTCAAACGGTTCATTTTCGAACCCATGTTTACTGCAACGTTATGTGTCTATTGCCTTCGGTTTCCTCTACTAATTACGATACTAAATGGTTCAAATGGCTCTGAGCACTATGGGACTTAACTTCTGAGGTCAGCCGGCCGAAGTGGCCGTGCGGTTAAAGGCGCTGCAGTCTGGAACCGCAAGACCGCTACGGTCGCGGGTTCGAATCCTGCCTCGGGCATGGATGTTTGTGATGTCCTTAGGTTAGTTAGGTTTAACTAGTTCTAAGTTCTAGGGGACTAATGACCTCAGCAGTTGAGTCCCATAGTGCTCAGAGCAATTTGACCAATTTTTTCTGAGGTCATCAGTCCCCTAGAACTTAGAACTACTTAAACCTAACTAACCTAAGGACATCACACACATCCATGCCCGAGGCAGGATTCGAACCTGCGACCGTAGCGGTCGTACGGCTCCAGACTGTAGCGCCTAGAACCGTAATTACGATACTGTCTCTATACTGCACAGATATATTATTTTCTTAGTATACCCTATTTTGTAACTTCCTATGCTAAGAAAACAAGGCCAATGGACGACTAAGTCATATTGCAATACAATATCCTTTAAGGATATTGCACTAACAAAATGTTTTCAGACGCACAATTTTCTAGTGCAATCTTCTTTATGCAACCCACACATGCCGTTTCATCACTCTAGGGAACATTTAGCACCAAATCTGGTCGCAGAGTCGGCAGATGCATAAAATCGACAATTCACATCTCCGTCAAGAAATGAATATATATTTAGGTACTGTTCTGAAACTAGTATCTGGTAGTAAATGTTGACATTATGTAGGAAGTCTGATGTTTAGTGATATTAACTCGAAACGTTTCGCTGTTTGAATGAATTCTAGTTCATCTTGTGTTGTCTCGTAGAGTTATTAATACGAGGGAGTGCTAAAAACCAATGACCGCGAATTTTTTATGTGAAAACTCCTAAAACTCTTATAATAAAACAAACAGTATTAGCATTCTACATTCTTATTCTCCATGTTTACATATTTGCAGCCCTCTCCTGTTAGTGGCCACTGAACTGTAGCGTGTAACATGGCGTTGTGTAACGTAACTACGTCGGTGCGTGAGAAACAGCCCGCTGTAACCGAGTTTCAGATTTGAAGAGTTTGTCCACACACGGAGCACCCTCTGCTTCAGGAAGACAATGCTGTCATCGATCATCCTTCGTACACTCCCGACTTGGCCCCATCCGATTTTCATCTGTATCCAAAAGTTAAAGAAACCTTTGAGGGCTTCAAATTGATAGTGATGAAGCAGGGCAAGCAGGGGTGAGGGAAGCAGGGCAAGCAGGGGTGAGGTTGTGGCTTTGTCAACAAAGTTAAACTTTCTACGGCAGTGATCGCATACCGCCCAAATCAAGTAATTGCGCGGCACTCGGTTCTCAGCCTTATTTTATTACGATACGCATTTATCAACTAACAGTCAAATCCAAAGACGATAACTGACGTTTAGAGCTTCTTAAGAGTGTAGTTTTCCTGCTCAGTAACAAATAGAAATACTTACGGAGACACTAGTATTTAAATATGTGATTGATTTTGATTCACGTAGGTGAATTCGTCGAAGTAAAGTTGGCCGTTTATCTCAGGAGCAGAGGGGTAAGCACTTCGGCCCCAGGGGCTGTCAGAGGGGGGAGTGTCCTGTGGTTTGTCTTCACTCATGGACTTCCGCGACGCATACCAATCAGCTGCTATGGTATATATTTTAACACAGTCGTAGCACAGATTCGAGCTGTTATCTTCAAAAGAGGTATTTATTTTTAGTAATAAGTATGAAATTAATTTAAGCATGTTGTAATATAATCCAGTGAGTGTAAGAAAAAATGACTTTCGAAACATTTAATAAACATTTATAATTGTAACTCATATTGGATTTCAATAGAAGTGCAGTTAAGACACACGGAAACTACAGACATTGGCTGCGACGGGGCACTGGTTGTAATCAATGGGGACAGTTGAAAATTTGTGCCGGGCCGGGATTCGAATCTGGGTCTCCTGCTTGCTAGGCAGATGCTCTGACCACTAAGCGACCTGGACACATTGGTCACTGCAAATGCACGAACTACCCTACCATGCCTCCCGTTAGACTCAAATTCTCAACTTATCCACACACTACTAATGTAGTGTTCTTTGCCCATTATTCTTATTACTCATGGAAGTTCGTCGATTTCCGTAAGAGTTTGAGCCTGGTTGGCGTTTGCACTGAAGAGATCATTAGTCGCCTCAGCTTAATTACATAAAGTACAATTACTGTTCGGCCATGCCGCAGTGGATAAACCGGTTCCCGTGAAATCACCGAAGTTAAGCGCTGTCGGGCGTGGTCGGCACTTGGATGGGTGACCATCCAGACCACCATGCGCTGTTACCATTTTTCGGGGTGCACTCAGCCTCTTGATGCCAATTGAGGAGCTACTTGACCGAGTAGTAGCGGCTTCGGTCAAGAATACCATCATAACGACCGGGAGAGCGGTGTGCTGACCCCACGCCCCTCCTATCCGCATCGTCCACTGAGGATGACACGGCGGTCGGATGGTTCCGGTAGGCCACTCGTGGCCTGAAGACGGAGTACAATTACTGTTATTAATCAGTTTGTAAGTAGGCTGTTTAGGTTTTTATGAGAGATGGCAGAATTTTGAGAGGGGACGTTCTGGACGTATGTCCATCAGAAAGAGTAAATTTCTAATACTGTATATCTTGAACTGATATATATATATATATATATATATATAATGACTTTTGAATATTATTAAGGTAAATAATACGCTGTTTGTTCTCTATAAAAATCTTTCATTTGCTAACTATGCCTATCAGTAGTTAGTGCCTTCAGTAATTAGAATCTTTTATTTAGCTGGCAGTATTGGCGCTCGCTGTATTGCAGTAATTAGAGTAACGAAGATTTTTGTGAGGTAAGTGATTCATGAAAGATATAGGCTATTGTCAGTCAGGGCCATTCTTTTGTAGGGATTATTGAAAGTCAGATTGCATTGCACAAAAAAAAAAAAAAAAAGTTTAGTGAATGTCTGAGTACGTTCAGTTTTGCTCAGCTGTTTGAAAATAAAAAATAGGTATTGTGTGTCAGTTTAGTGAATGTCTGAGTACGTTCAGTTTTGCTCAGCTGTTTGAAAATCAAATAACGTAAGAGGTTTATCAGCACAGTAATTCATTAATTTTTCTAAGGGGACGTTTCATGTTAATCGTGCGATCAAACAGACAGAAAAACAAACCTTCGTCATGCAATTACAGTGTGGCGCTTTTGTGGTCGCTGAGGGTGGCAGGAATCTGGAACAGAAAACAGTCCACACGAAGTGTTCCGAATGGTGCAGACTTTTAACCATCGGTACTTGGGGAATCGGTGGAAAACTTATCAAGCCCTCACTGTACCTAGTCTAGTGGTGCTCGTAACATACTAATTTATGTGCGCTGCCGATTAATAACTACAATACATTAGTAGCCCGAGGTGCCGCCCCACAATGTCAGTACTGGCTCCTGAGCGAAAAAGTTTGACGACCGCTGTTCTATGCTGACGGTATCAACGAACTGGTCTGTCGTTGGGAGAAATGTTTTCGTCACCAGGGAGACCAGTATGTTTCATTTGAAAAAGAGGCATTAATTTTCGGTACGCCCTCGTAACTGTTGAGCAAACCGATGTCAGTCTTCGGTTACTTCCGTTCAAAGATCAACAGTCTGGAGCGGGATTGCCTCACCATTCTACTAACCTCTTTTCTCGGGTTCATTGGCCTCTTCCTTGGTAACACTGATCCCGGTAATCGCCATTGCCTGGGCGCGTCCGTGATGGGTGACGCCCTATAATGGCCGCTGTCGCCACGATGCCTCACAAATCTCGCCGTGTAAGGCTATGGCCTGTGTGTGTGTGTGTGTGTGTGTGTGTGTGTGTTTATTAATTTCAGGTAACTTATATATGGCGTGCGCGCCGATGCTGCATGGGCATCTTATTGAGTCCTCAGCAGGGCGTTCACCCCTGTTTATTTACGGAAGGCTCCGCCTTCGGCAGCTGTGGCCGTAAACCAAGCAGCGGCTGATAAAAACGGGTTTATCTGCGTGCCGTGCGTGGAGCCGCCTGGCGGTATGTGAGGCTTGAGGAGAGCTGTCTCTTCGGCACTCACTACTAATTGCACCTTGTTCAAGCGACGCCGTAAATCTCGGGGCATTTACGGCCACTACAAACTGTCTCGGTGACCTCTAGCAGGAGACGTAGTATGCTCTTCTGAAGTCATTCAGGTATACACGTCGGGCGCTATCGCTGGAACGCTCCCTAAGGAATGTCGTGCCGATAAGGAGAGTTAGTCTCCCTATTAGTAACAAATGCAGGAATTGGTGTAGTGATTACAGTGCTGCTCTCACGTACCATGGGAACACGGTTTGACCGGATTTCTAATGAGTGTGTCCTTTCTTTTCCCCTCTTTTTATTTCTCTTTTATATTACAGCATTTATAAAGCATTAATTTGCTGCCTATTTTTGTTGTAGGAATCTTGAATGGTTGGTGCTCCGCAGCTTTCGGATATTTATTGAAGGGCATCTTCTATACACCATGAGCTGCACTAGAAATGTTTTATTATCCATCTGATATACAGGAGCAGACAACAGAAATGTACATAGATTTCTACAAAATAACTGTACTTATAGTAGCAGTAATATGTCTACTTACATTATGTGCAGGACAGGATCTGAAATTTGTCCGGTAATATCGTACGGTTTGTCATGTATGTTACTGCTGTCAGATTTTAGACAGTGACAATTCTTGACAACGTTCTAGATAACTGTCATACAGTGTAAACATTGAACTGACAGGTCAAGGAGTCTACATTATTTGTCTTTCATTATTTCTAAGGTTATATTTACATATATCTATGACTTGTGTTCATATATCCAAATTACAATTTTTTGACAATTCGTATATATAAAGAGGGTATAAAATTTCAAAATAATCCAACATATCACGTCAAATTAGACAATTTTACATGCAAGACACAGCCTCCAAACGAAAATTATTCGGTTACAACACTGTTGAAATTTTGTACATACATTTTATTCCCTAATTCTGTTTGTCTTTAAGTATATTGCCCGATTGTTTTATTACGTGGGTGTATATTTCAGTTTCTTCTAGAATATTTATTAATCTGCTTCTTTCTGCTTTATAGAAAATGGTGATCTTTTTGATAATGTCATTGGCAGACTGCTTATATTCTCTTCAATGAGCGCCGAACGTTCAGGGACTAGCGTCACTAACATTATTATATTCTCTATATGTAAATTTATTTTGTAGAAATCAATGTACATACAGTTGTTTCTTCCTCTATATCAGATGCCACGGATGGTGGGTTATAAGCTCGAATAACGGTTTTGGTAAATAAAAAATTTGTACTGTAGCTCCTGCCGTATACATATGTCCTTTAATAAATACTTCTAAAATAACCTTCAATAAATATTGCTTTGCTTCTTGTTAATACTGTAACTTATTCCAACTAATTTTCATTTTTGTTGTACCATAGAAAAGAAGAGAACACCAAATTAAATGTGATTAATTTTTGTTGGTCTACCTTAATGATAAAATTAATTTTCTTCTACGGGAGTATAAAGTTATCTATTCCTACCAAGAGAACGACATTACTACCTGCATATTTCCATTTTGGTAGGCACGAGTACAATTTTGATACGTATTCTTATATGTGTATGTGAGTGAAATTTCTATTGCACGAAAGTCGCTTTTTCATAAATAATTTAAATTTGCTTTCTTTTCTTGTTTCAGGTAAGTGGTCTTCATTCAGTCTACCGAGATGTGGTGAGTTAATTTCAGTTGCGCATTAGATCTACAAAATGGAAGAAATTTTACAGATGAAGCACACTTGGCATAATAATTGACGCATGCCTATGGAAATATGATCAGGCTGGTATAGCGTAGTTCTACTCACAAACCCGAGTATTTCCGTTCTCGTGATCTTCCTGACTGTCTTGCACCTTCCTCTGTCATTTTCCAGCGCTGCATGCCACTGAGCACACCTTCCATTGATCGTTTATTCTTTACAATTAGTAAGCTAAGGAAGAAACAATCAAGAAATTTTACAGTTTAGAAAGCTGAACTGAATGTGATAAAGCATTTAGGTATTAGGAGAAAAAGTAGATAAAAATTGTATTTACTTAAAATTTACGAAGAACCCGATGTTCAATTTTCTTTCCTTATTATAATGAAAATGTGATTATGAACCGCATAAACACGGCAGGTGGAGACAGTTTCATTGGTAATGCAAGGATCAGAATGTTGACTGGAAAAGGGGTCTGATCCTACACTCCAATCGTGTCTGTTGCTGAACGCCTGTGAAACGAATCTTGCAACGTCCCTGAAAGTGCATCTAAGAGCGAACTGTCGTGGTAAGATACAGTATAACTTCTACACGCTATTATTTCTGTATGTTACTGGGGCAAGTTGCACTATCTAGATAACTTTCTGTCGGTTGATCTGTGCCGTCGTCCTTAATTTTTTCTTATTACTGGAGAGGGCATCTTACATGTAAACCTTTTTTCTTAACTGCATGATGAAAGCTGCATTATAATATAGTTGAGTAATATCTTTCTTAAAAACAAAAGATGTTATAAATCGAGTAAATAATAAATACTGATCGTGACATGGCATCACATTAGCATTCATGTGGAACGACTTAGGGAACCTACGAAAAATAGATTTGGCAGTTTCATGTATACATATTCTGAAAACTGACTCGTTAAAACCATTTCGATAAAACAATCTTTCAAGTAATTTATAGAACATGTGACTAACTAACTAACTATTGCGAGATTATCAGTTTCCACGTCATTGTGTGACTTTCCCGAAATCGTTGTATTTCTAGCAAGTTACAGACAAAAATTTTCAGTCTATCTCTTCCTCCTTAGCAATTTTTAAGATTCCACCCGCCCCTAATATCTCTTGGGGAACGTGTTTAAACGTATATGCTGGAGTGTAACTTCAGGAAAGGGAAGCCAAGCTTCCGGAATGCGCGCGGTCTACGGCATAAGCTTAGTAACTCAGACACTGAGAAACCTCGTACAATATCTACCCCTCCCAAGAGGAATAAGCGAGTTCATCTGGAACCGATCGTTTAAATTTGGGCTAAAACGAATTTGCTTTTGAGGGTGCAGGAGAAAAGAACTACCACATACTGGTGAAGTTTCTGTTATTTTTTAATAGAAATACAAATAAACTGAAACAAGAAACAAAATACAATGTTTGTGGAAAACACACATTTGATTACTTCAGAGTGTTTTTACGGTAGTACCCTTGTATGGCGGCAGTGTGTCAGGGCGTGTGGAACGATGGCATCATCTTCTATTGCCTCCTTTCAGTTATTCAATAGTTACTGGGTGGTGGGAGTATATAAACGTTAGCCTACAGGTATCAGCAGAGCAAATAGTCCAACGGTATAAAAACCACAGAGTGACCCAAAACGCTCTCATCATGTTCCATGATCATGTGATAGACAGAGTGACAAATATTGAACTATATGAAATAAAATCCTCGTAACTTCTGAACTGTTTGCGTTAGGACGTTCAAACTGCATGGTTGGCCGCGGGGCATGATGGGAACTAGTATGTGCATATAGCAACGAAGCCCACTTTCATTTCTATGGGTTCGTCAATAAGCACAGTGGGTGCATTTAGGGAACTGAGAACCCGCATTTCGCGATCGGGAAGTTTCCACTCCTTCAACGGGTGACTACGTGGGATGGAATGTCCCTCATGGAATAATCGGTGCGATATTGCTTGATGGCACGGTGACTAACGAACGGTGCGAGAAGATTTTGGAAGACGATTTCATCCCCAGTATACAAAATGAAGCTGACTTCGACAAGATGTGGTTCATCCAATACAGAGCTCGACTCCATCGAAGCAGGAGACTGTTTGATGTCCTGAAGGCGCGCTTTGTAGATCACATTTTGGCTCTGTGGTATCCAGAGGCCATTGGTATGGGCCTCGATTGGCCGCCATATTCTCCGGATCTGAACACATGCGACTCCTTTTTGTGGGGCTATATGAAAGACAAGATGTACAAATATAACACAAAAACCATTGCTGAGCTGAAAACAGCCATTCAGGAGGTCATCGCTAGCATCGATGTTCCGACACTTCAGTGGGTCATGCAGAATTTCGCTATTCGTCTGCGCCACATCATCGCGAATGATGGCAGGCATATCGAACATGTCATAACCTAAACCGGAATATCTGTAGTGACGTTCACATGTTGGATAAAGTGTGCTCACTCCATAGTTTGTAACTAATGTACTTTTTTTTCATTTAGTTCAATAATTTTCAAGCTGAAAATATCTCTCTAAGAAAGGTAACGACTGAAGTGTGATTTTGAACCTATAACGTGGAGACTTTTCGAGGGCATACTATGCACATAGCAAGGCCAGAACGGCTGTCCAGACCTATCCCGTTCACAATGAAAGAGGAGGAAATGAAATTAATTTCATAATTCCAACCAGAGCTTCGGGTTACCTACATAATTTCGAGCTTATTGATACGTCTCACACCAGACGAGTCATAATTAAGAAGTTATGAACTTAATCGATCAATTTATGCAGTGAGAGTAACTTGCCCCGGTCAACGAGAATCACTGATGCATTGCCTATAGGGGGACCGTCAAATGGAAGGAGCAAAGTCATTTCATCATTCTCGGTTTGTTTAGTGTAGAAAGTGCTCAAGATGGCAAAATTGCTTAAAAGTTTCAGGCCGTTACACTTGAATTTAATATGAAGCCGATGGTGGCGGAGGCATACTATTTCCTCCCTCGTTCGGGTAATTTGTACCCAAACACGTGTCGCAGCATGAGAGTCAAAGAAGTGTCATGTTGGCTGCGGAAACCTATTTGTTAAATGCGGACACCGAATACGCTGCGGCGTTCGACTTTACATATAGCACGGAGAAGCAGTCTCCATCCCCAAATGGCTGCTGGTCTTGGTCGAGCACACATTGGAAGTCCTATGAACATTACGAGAGAGCTAGTGCGCATTCTGGAGGAGAAAATTTATGGCATATGGAAGTTGTGAACCCTTTTGTAAGCATACCTTTGTAGTACCAGTAGTGTGGTAATCACAAGAAGAAAGAAATATAGACTAATATTAAACATGACACTGGATAGGAAACAGCTGAAAAAGGTGGAAAATCTCAAGTACATGGGGTGTGTAATACGGGAAAATGTACGAAATGCCAGATAGATTAGTGAACGGGGAAACCAAGCTGGGAGCTTTATCAGAACATTGAGAGAAGTGATCTGGAACAAAGAAGGCCCCAGAAAAGTAAAAAGGTGATGTGTTAGCATATAATATATCAGTTCAGTTGTACACTGTGGAAATCTGGATCATGAAGCACAGGGGAGGCAAGGTTCGAGCAAATGAAATGAAGATTTTGAGAAACTGAATTGGTAACAAAAAACGAAGCGATGAGATATTAATGTATGCGGGAGAAAAGATTTAAGGGAAGAAGATGAAAATGGATTGGGAATGTGAAGAGTGTGGATCCTTGCAGGACGATGCACGAGATGGAGGACGAGAGACCAAGAAGAAAGTAAAGGGACAAGCAGCTGAGAGTGAGATGTTCCTTTGGTAAGTCCTCAGTGCTTCCGTTGCGTCACATTAAATCCCACTTGCGACTGCATGCACTATTAGATATGTGTGGATCTCAGGACAAATTACGTGACCTACTGCTCCGCATATTTACTCGGAAACCTCTGTTGGCTTACCGGTATTAATTGACTGCAATGCTAAAATTGCAAAACTAATCTAAATAAAGTCCGTCAGACTCGCTGTGACCCTCAAGACAGGCTTGAACTGGCTACTCCAAAGCCAATAGTTAAAGGTTTACGGTTACCTAATTGTTCTCAGGAAATTCCGAGATCCGACCGCTGGACTGTAACATGTATTCTGCTGACAATACACCGGCTCCGAACGGCCCCTAGCAACTTCCTTCAGTTACTTTAACAACGAAACAGGAACACGGTTGAAAGGCTATAGGAAAAATATCGCACAAAATAACTACTCAGATTTCCACGGAAACAAATGTAATTTATTAGCTGCCAAGAAACATAACCAAGTTCTTTCACTAAATGCCACCTTCCACCTAGTTACTGAGTTCCACAATTTAACTTTCTGTCTGGTGACGGTGTGCACACTGTCTAAAATGAATGGCTCACCTAGAAAATAGGAAATGATTGAACTAGAAATCCACACCTGCGACGAAATTCAGCCGCGCGGGGTTAGCCGAGCGGTCTGAGGCGCTGCAGTCATGGACTGTGCAGCTGGTCGCGGCGGAGGTTCGAGGCCTCCCTCGGGCATTGGTGTGTGTGTTTGTCCTTACGATAGTGTAGGTTAAGTAGTGTGTAAGCTTAGGGACTGATGACCTTAGCAGTTAAGTCCCATAAGATTTCACACACATTTGAACTTTTTTTTTCACGAAATTCACCTTAGTTTTTCTCGGTTTTACATACTGGGAGAAACAGTTCTGTTGATCACGAGTGATTACTTATTCCCGGCTTTGGATTTTCACGTCGAAAACAACGCCTCTGTCTCAGAGGGCAGGCAATTTCTACACCAGGTCCTCTGACGGACTTCTCGATTTCGCCAGCTACAGACCTCTCCAAGAAATTGTTTCAACATTCATGCTTTTCATCCAGTCAGACGTAGTAGCTACAGTGAGAAAATTTCATTGCCTATTTGTTGATTCCACCGACAGCGCTGCTTCCTGCCAAGACAGAAGTTTCTGCCCAAAGGGTGCTGGAAATTACCAGACGACGTGGAGAGTAAGAAGCCCTTAAGCCAGTGTATTCGGCGCAGGCCACAAAGATTATGGAAAGATTGACTCTATGCTAAACAAAGCCCTTTTTACCGGATATTGGAAACCAGCACTGGCGTTCACAGCTGCGAACATGGCGAGCACGCAGTTGCGGCTGGGAATGATGTGTTACAAAAGGAGTGGAGAAAACCAATTGGAAGACAGGAGGCGACCGGGTCATAGTAGCGACAGAGAGGTATTGCAAATACCGGAGAAGATGGACAGTCTTGTGTTCCAGGCGGATCCAACCAGTTTTTGAACATGTTGATGATAATCCAGGTATAGTGTTTATCCTCTGAAAGTAGGAGTGTGTGTGGTAGACACGGGGGTCTGTCTCGATCTGTTGAGGCGGGCAGATACGTGTCAGATTCGGCGCATCGGAGTGCAACCCTAGACGAGGTGGAGTCGCACTCGCGAGTCTGAGCGGCGCTGTGGTCGGCGGGCGCGCTTTTGCGGTCGTGGCGCCTGCGGTCGGCCCGCCGGGCAGCGCCGATCGGACGCCAATTGGGGCCACGCTGCCTCCCGCCGGCGCCCATTCCGTGTTCTCCAAACCGCAGGCGATCGCTACTCTGCTGCTGCCGCCTTCATCGCACACCTCTGTCCGAAGCCTTTACCTGACTGCTGTTGCTGCCAAAAAATTCTTGTGAACCACACAAATTGTTTTTCCACAACATTCTTCAGGGTTGAAGACCTCATCACGTACAACGTACCAAAGTAAAATCGGAACAGCAGAAGCTTTTCGACTTTCAGAGCCAAATCAAACAGCAACGCAACCATCAACAAAATCCTGTTCGAAAGGAACAACGGCATTTGCATTACATTTTTACGTCTTTTTTTTTCTTTTTTGATGGTCCACCAGCTAGTTAACTGTAGGGACCATTACTTTACACATTACGTTTTGAATAAAGCAGTGTAAAGGAAGTATACATTTTTGTTGCCATTTCTTACACTATTTACCAGGTGTAGAAGTATGAAACTGGAATTTCCCTATAGACGGCGACAGCCGTCAGTGTAGGGCCCGCGAGACCGCGTCTGCAACGCCATCTGCTTCCTATACCGGCTGACGACGAATGTCAACACACAGTAACCGAATTTCCGTACATCGGTATCTGTTTCAAGCCCTTAAACATGTCGAGTTTTGTGCCTAAAAACTACGATTTGCAGACAGCATTTGTTTTCTGTGATCATTTGAAAAAAATTGCTGCAGAATCGTATCGAATGCTTTTCGAAGCTTTCGGCAAGTATGCTCTTGAGAAAACACAGTGTTTCGAGTGGTTCAAAAATTCAGAAGTGGCGATTTTGATGCGAGAAACGACGAGCGCAGGAAACAAACTAAAAAGTTCGAAGACAACGAAATGCAGGTCTTATTGGGTGATGATGATACTCACTCAACAGGAACTCGCGGAATCATTGAATGTGACGCCGAAAGCCGTTTCTCTTCGGTTGAAAGCTATGGGAAAGGCGTAGAAAGTGGGAAAATGGGTTCCACATGGTCTGAATGAAAGACAGCAAGCAAATCGAAAAACCACTTGTGAAATGCCGCTCGCCAGATACAAAAGAAAGCCGTTTTTCCATCGACTAGTGAGAATCATATGCTTCGTAAATCAGGGGTGAATCCAGACAAACCATCGACATCCACTGCAAGAGCAAATCGCTTTGGAATGAAGAAAATGCTCTGTGTTTGGAGGGATCAGAAGGGTGTCATCTATTTGAGCTCCTAAAACCTGGTGAAACCGTTAACACTGATCGCTACCAACAGCAAATGATGGATTTAAATCGAACATTACGTGAAAAACGATCGGAATATGGGAAAAGGCAACACGAAGTGATATTGCTCCATGATAACACTCCATCACACACAGCAAAACCGGTCAGGGAATCGATCTTGCGGCTTATTGTCCAGCCTTCTTCCTATGAAAATGTACGAAAATGGCTCGCTGACTAGTTCGCTTGAAAAGAAGAACTTTTTTTTTTCTTCACCTCACGGACGAGATCACTTAGTGGCAAGTAAGTTATCAGGTAGTACATCACTGAAGGAGTAAATGATAACATATTCAAACCAAATGAAACACACATGTCACAGTAAAGCGTGCCAAACAGTTGCATCGATACAAATGGCACCGCTCTCTGGCGGCAGTGCAGGCGTGTACTCTCGCATGCAAACGATCGTAAAGGTTCCGAACGGCATCTTGCGAAAGATTGTTTCAAGCGTCTTGCGCTTTTGTTGCAATTCGGCAATGGTTCTTACAGGCGCTGAAAGACGAGTGAGCTAGTGTCGCATACGCGTTCTGTCGGCAAGAAATGCGGTGATCTTGCTGGCCAGGCCAGTTGTTGCACGCCACGAAGAGCACGTTGCGCAGCAGCAGCCGTACGTCGATGCACGCTATACCGGTGAAAAAACACATCACCTTCTCGTCGAAGAAATGGCAGTAGCACGGGACCATAGCCTGTGCAATATACGGCTGCTGGTTACTTTACCCTGCAGCAACAACGAATGGAACCGCGAGTTGTAACTATTGGCCGCCCTCCCCTCGTTCCACCATAAGCATGTGGTAGGGGCTGTGTATCGTGAGCAAATACACTCTGGAGTGAGCGGCTTACCACGTCTACCCCATGCATGTGTATGTTGATCACTCACATACAGGCAGAACATACTGTCTAGTCAAATCTTTCACGACACCAGGTTAGCAATGTTTGACAGTGCAGGGGTGTCACAGGCAGCCTGGCCAAAAGCAGTCATGATCGTAATCCTGCTGCAAGCAGAAGGTTCACAGTGGTCCCTGAAGATACATCAGGTGTAACACGTGCCCGGATTTCGTCCCTGGAAGGCGTTCGGTCGGCCACCGCTGCTCGCACAACGCGTCGATCTTGACGTTCGTATGTGCTGCGTGAACGTCCAGAGCCTGGCCTACAGGCATGAGAATTTTCCACAGGCCATTGTCGAAAGCAGCGACTCACCATCGATAGATAGTGCCCAACAGGTGCAGCAATACGTCGATACCTCCATCCAGCTTCCCCCAGCCGCACAACGGGACCACATTCATATGGCTGAAGCTGTTCAACAGGGGAACGTACTCGCTGGTGGGGTATAGTTGTTGTCTATAATTAGTGTTACAAACACTGTTCCCCTTTAATCTCAGTGCAGCTACTGCCTGCAGAGTCTAAACAAAGGGTGTACAGAGAGGACTCCTGAGCATTATCTGATGTCCGATGACTGTGACAAATGAATTACTAACGCTACAACTCTTCAGTATGCACATATTGTACCTGAGTGGCATATAACACAGCCCTTGATGGTGTTGCACTTTTTTGCAGTTGTGTATGTTCCTTAGTGACTCGTTACCTGTCGGCGAACTACGATTATTTCAATGCGTGTCACAAGAGACTAGTTTCTGCTATAATCTACTACTGATTTGTCCATTAGAACTACACCTTAACAACTAACAGTAACGGCTGGGTACAGATAACGATAGAAAGAGAGAGAGAAGGAATCTAAAAAAGAATAGAAATGAAAACGAAAGAGATTTGTCGTTATTACACATATGTGTGGAGGAGGTGATTAGATAGTTTCCGTGTAACCTTAAGTAATGTCAGTGGATAGGGTACTCTTCATCCAGTCTCTTTTTCCCTCCAATCTCAGATGCCTCGCGCTTCCGAAAGCTAGTCGAGGGAGTGCTGCAGTATTTCCCATTCTACCACCTGTATGGGACCTGAGGTATTGAAGATCAAGTCTCCGTTTCAGGCTCCACTTGGGATCAGAAGACAACTGGGCTTCGAAAACAAAGACAAACTGAAGATCTGTTGAACATTTCTCCCTCCGTTTCCATCCTGGCATTGCCTCATACCCATCCTCTACAGCACGTCACAACCAAGAGAGTGACGAAACGACGCTTGCACAGTTGTGTCGGGCAGCTCGTTGCAACGGTAACCCGCCGCCCGACAGAGGGACGTAAGTAGCGCGAGGGGTCGCCGTAACGTTTCAGACTGCCGCTCCCGTCTCCCTACAAGCGTTAAGCATACGTCTTTGCTTCATTTCGATGTACAAGGCTCTGATAAAATTGTTGCTGTTTAATCCGCTTTCACCCGCGCCCTTTATAACGGTATCCAAATATTTTGACGCATGAGCCAAGACCATCGTGTTTTCAGAATGTATTTTGTGTCCGTTTTCCAGACAATGCTTAGCTATGGCCGACTTGTGAAGCTCCCTTTGTTTAACATGTCATTTCTCCTCGGAACAACGCTCCGCAACCGTGCGAACTGTTTGACCTACGAGGGCAGTTCAATAAGTAATGCAACACATTTTTTTTCTGAAACAGGGGTTGTTTTATTCAGCATTGAAATACACCTGGTTATTCCCCAATCTTTTAGCTACACAGCACTATTTTTCAACGTAATCTCCATTCAATGCTACGGCCTTACGCCACCTTGAAATGAGGGCCTGTATGCCTGCACGGTACCATTCCACTGGTCGATGTCGGAGCCAACGTCCAACTGCATCAATAACTTCTTCATCATCCGCGTAGTGCCTCCCACGGATTGCGTCCTTCATTGGGCCAAACATTTGGAAATCCGACGGTGCGAGATCGGGGCTGTAGGGTGCATGAGGAAGAACAGTCCACTGAAGTTTTGTGAGCTCCTCTCGGGTGCGAAGACTTGTGTGAGGTCTTGCGTTGTCATGAAGAAGGAGAAGTTCGTTCAGATTTTTGTGCCTACGAACACGCTGAAGTCGTTTCTTCAATTTCTGAAGAGTAGCCCAATACACTTCAGAGTTGATCGTTTGACCATGGGGAAGGACATCGAACAGAATAACCCCTTCAGCGTCCCAGAAGACTGTAACCATGACTTTACCGGCTGAGGGTATGGCTTTAAACTTTTTCTTGGTAGGGGAGTGGGTGTGGCGCCACTCCATTGATTGCCGTTTTGTTTCAGGTTCGAAGTGATGAACCCATGTTTCATCGCCTGTAACAATCTTTGACAAGAAATTGTCACCCTCAGCCACATGACGAGCCAGCAATTCCGCACAGATGGTTCTCCTTTGCTCTTTATGGTGTTCGGTTAGACAACGAGGGACCCAGCGGGAACAAACCTTTGAATATCCCAACTGGTGAACAATTGTGACAGCACTACCAACAGAGCTGTCAAGTTGAGCACTGAGTTCTTTGATGGTGATCCGTCGATCATCTCGAACGAGTGTGTTCGCATGCTCCGCCATTGCAGGAGATGTCAAGTTGAGCACTGAGTTGTTTGATGGTGATCCGTCGATCATCTCGAACGAGTGTGTTCGCACGCTCCGCCATTGCAGGAGATGTCAAGTTGAGCACTGAGTTGTTTGATGGTGATCCGTCGATCATCTCGAACGAGTGTGTTCGCACGCTCCGCCATTGCAGGAGTCACAGCTGTGCACGGCCGGCCCGCACGCGGGAGATCAGACAGTCTTGCTTGACCTTGTGGCGATGATGACACACGCTTTGCCCAACGACTCACCGAGCTTTTGTCCACTGCCAGATCGCCGTAGACATTCTGCAAGCGCCTATGAATATCTGAGATGCCCTGGTTTTCCGCCAAAAGAAACTCGATCACTGCCCGTTGTTTGCAACGCACATCCGTTACAGACGCCATTTTAACAGATCCGTACAGCGCTGCCACCTGTCGGAAGTCAATGAAACTATACGAGACGAAGCGGGAATGTTTGAAAATATTCCACAAGAAATTTCCGGTTTTTTCAACCAAAATTGGCCGAGAAAAAAAAAGTGTTGCATTACTTATTGAACTGCCCTCGTATATAGAGGTGCCTCACTCGCAAGGGACATCGTGCACACGAAGGGCTACGGGCACACGAAGAGCTATGTCGTCTTTAACAGGACGTAGCACATTTCACGTCTCATATCCTGGGGGCGGGTCGGAACACTGGTCTCAGTTTGTGTCTCTCTAGCACACGTCCTAATTTGGTGCTTGTTGCCCCACAGTATGGCAGGAAAGCAGCCGGCTCGGCCTCTTCTGCCGAGTCTCAAGGCGCCTTTCGTAGGTGAATCTGAAAGCGTTTTCAATGTCACCCTTGATATAACCATTGTCTCTGAACACGTCTCCCAAAGACTACAGTTCAGACTGTAGGTTGTCGTCGTTAGAAACATCTGTGCTATGTGTACTAACGTATTCAGGACCGATTTCTTGTATACAGGGTGATGAAAGCTATCGGCGTTCAACCGTCGGTCAGTATGCGATGCTTTCCTGTGCACTAAACGGGCAAGCCGACCTCCTGCCTTTGGCTCGACAAAAATATCCAAGAACGATAACTTGCCATCCTTCTTCATCTCGATAGTAAATTTAATTTTGGGATGGACAACGTTAATGGCATCAACGAACGGCTGCAGTGCATTTTTTCCGTGAAGCGATATCAGGATGGTGTCATCATCTGCACTCCTGACGACGATGGCGGTCATAGCCAACGGAAGCCCGCATGTTTTGTTCTAATTGACGCGGCTCGAAAACCAAGATTTTACTCAGACTTCCTGCCGAGAAAGACTGCGAGGACGCAACAATAACGAAAAATAGAAAAATATCTCCTGCAATCGTAATAAATGAAAACAAATACGAGCAACCAGCAATCCAGAGGACAGCAAGTAGCCGGAAGCTGAAGCATACTGAAGGCGAGAAGTGAGTTTCTTGGTGAAGGCCTCGCGAGATCGGTTTCAAGCGTGTCATGCCTCAGCGTGAACCTTACCCCATTACTTCCTACGCAGCCCTCGATTGTGAAGAAGTTTTCAAAAGGCTCTGAGCACTATGGGACTTAACTTCTGAGGTCATCAGTCCTCTAGAACTAAGAACTACTTAAACCTAACTAACCTAAGGACATCACACACATCCATGCCCGAGGCAGGATTCGAACCTGCGACCAAAGCGGTCGCGCGGTTCCAGACTGTAGCGCCTACCGCGTGACCGCTACGGTCGCAGGTTCGAATCCTGCTTCGGGCATGGATGTGTGTGATGTCCTTAGGTTAGTTAGGTTTAAGTAGTTCTGAGTTCTAGAGGACTAATGACCTCATAAGTTAAGTCCCATAGTGCTCAGAGCCATTTGAACAATTTTTTTTATTTTACTCTTCAAGTTCAGGAAGACCTTCGAAGTTTAATAAAGATAGTTTAAACGGATTAATCCAGAAGGATCCACGTCACTGTACTCGAGAAATGACAGTTGTGTTGAACTTCGACCGTTCCACGATCGTGTGACATTTGCATGCAATGGAGACGGTTCAGAAATCGGGTGTATGGGTACGGCATGCTCTAAGCCAAAATCACAGAAATCAGCGGTAGGGCGTAAGTGCATCTCTGCTTGGTTTTCATCAATTAGCTTTTAAACAACACCGGTAATTCCTGTCCTGTATCCTTACTGGTGACGAAAAATGGTGTCTTTATGCTAATATAAGAAAAAGAGTGGAACAGCTGAGCGCAAACAAAGCAGCAACTACTTGTACAAAGACCCGCGCGCATCCACAAAAGATACTGTTATGCATCTGAATGGAGAAGCGACTGTGTGGTGTTGTACGAATCGCTTTCCCGAGGTGTAACAATCACTGCAGACATTTATTTTCGACAAATGAGACGTCTTGCAGAAGCAGTCCAAGAACAACGACCAGGAAGACTGCGTGAAGAAATGCTATTGCACGATTATGCTCACCCGCTTTCTGCTAGACTGACAGAAAACAATATACAGGGGTTCGGTTGGGATGGGAAGTCATTCCGCACCCACCTTACTCATGTGATCCTGCTCCCTCAGATTTTCACCTTTTCCGCTAGCAAATAACCTTTAAGGAACTTCCTCTCCGGATGAAAGTGCGCTCCGAACATGGCTCAGCGTTGGCAGACAGTTGTAAATAGTGAAGGAGATATATTACCGATGATAAAGTCTCTGTTATTTGTATCTGTTGTGTTTACTAAAGTTACGGAAAAACTTCCAACTTACGCACGAACCCGATATAAGTATTTTAATGATGTAGGTTGCGCTCCAGACAGGGGAGAGAATAAGTTATTCTCAGCGCGTGTAACGCTCCGTCCTTGCCGCCGCAGGTGCATATTTTTAGAGCTTGTCCTCGCGGCGCGCTCATTAATCTCTGGAGTGGGTCCCCGCGGCCGCTGACTCACGCCCTGACATAATCCCCGCGCCGGATCACACGCGCCGCACCTGGTCGCGTCGGTACTTCCGCGATCCCCTGTTCGCTATCCGTCGTTAGCGACGGAAATTTCGCCTAAGTTGATTAGCTTATTAAGATTTTACGGCCAAGTTCCCTCGCTCTCTGCACCGAGCAGATTAGCACTAACAAGATCCAATTAGCTGCGTGGGCTCACAAAGTAGATTATCGAAACACTTAACGATGCTATCATTCTGCGCTTAATCTCTGCTCAAGTGTACGGTAGATGTAACCAATTACTCTGTGTTTATATCCCATAGGGCTGCCAGCGGCTTGAACGTTGAAACAAATATCCAGTCTGCTCTCGAACTTTTTTTAGTTAGTACCAGGTTAAGTTTCTCAGTTTATCTTGTTCGACTTGACTAGGGTCCGTCCATCCTTATGGGGGTTTTCCACAGTTAAAGCAGATGTTGGAATTATTGCCCACTCGTCCCGTTATTCTTGTTGTATTCCGAACTTCTGCTATGTTTCTAATACCATGGGAGTTTCAGGCCTGCTAAACCCTAATATTCCTTCCTTTACCTAGATAACTTTCCGATATTCATTACGGTCTAAATCAAACTGCTCACTTCAGATTCTTTCGTTACCGTCTTTACTGTTTCTCTCTAATAACAGACTTGGAACAAGCGGAGAGATGCTAATTATCAGCCTCAACTGTGCTGCCATTAAGGTAATTATTTGGGTAAAAACGCATTACAACTACCTATTCGTGTTCGGGAGTCTAGGCTGACAGCACATCCCTGTACTATGTTTGTCCAAAATCACATGAAGCTTAATCCGGAGTAGTTCTCTTAAACTGATCATCCTCGCCCCCTCCCTCCTCCTCTTTTGGTCCAAATGTGTACGCTACCAACTCTCAACCTCGGTATCGCATCACACACACATACACACACACATTTTTTCCTCACAAGTGTTACATCCAACGTTCTCGATAACATATTTAAATCATCGATATTACAGAGTCTGTTTCATTTAATTTATTGATGAGGATTTAGGATGCATGTTATTTCTCGTAGCATCATACGAAAAAAGATACAAGTTGTCTATTGCATTCATTGCGAACTGTGTGAATTTGGACCTACGTGTTTCAACATATTTGTTGTGTTTCATATGCAGAGAAGGGAAACTGGACCTGTGATCTACATTGAAAACGCATTCATCATTCATTTACACGAGAAGCTCACTATTGTAAGTGCAAGGGAATCCTGATCTGTACATACAGTTGTACAACAGAAAAAGCGAAAGCTGTGACCAGAAATAGTCTTCGTGCCATACTGTTGGAGTAACCTAAGCGAACTACGTAGTTTGCTCCACGATCGTTATATGACCTTGATGTGACAACGTATATTTTCCCGACAAAATGTCCCATTATATTCTTTCTGGATTTCCCACTCGATTCCGCATCTGCGATCCATTTTGCGGCCAAATTTGGCTAGTGTGAGTTTCCGGATATACACTCCTGGAAATTGAAATAAGAACACCGTGAATTCATTGTCCCAGGAAGGGGAAACTTTATTGACACATTCCTGGGGTCAGATACATCACATGATCACACTGACAGAACCACAGGCACATAGACACAGGCAACAGAGCATGCACAATGTCGGCACTAGTACAGTGTATATCCACCTTTCGCAGCAATGCAGGCTGCTATTCTCCCATGGAGACGATCGTAGAGATGCTGGATGTAGTCCTGTGGAACGGCTTGCCATGCCATTTCCACCTGGCGCCTCAGTTGGACCAGCGTTCGTGCTGGACGTGCAGACCGCGTGAGACGACGCTTCATCCAGTCCCAAACATTCTCAATGGGGGACAGATCCGGAGATCTTGCTGGCCAGGGTAGTTTACTTACACCTTCTAGAGCACGTTGGGTGGCACGGGATACATGCGGACGTGCATTGTCCTGTTGGAACAGCAAGTTCCCTTGCCAGTCTAGGAATGGTAGAACGATGGGTTCGATGACGGTTTGGATGTACCGTGCACCAATCAGTGTCCCCTCGACGATCACCGGTGGTGTACGGCCAGTGTAGGAGATCGCTCCCCACACCATGATGCCGGGTGTTGGCCCTGTGTGCCTCGGTCGTATGCAGTCCTGATTGTGGCGCTCACCTGCACGGCGCCAAACACGCATACGACCATCATTGGCACCAAGGCAGAAGCGACTCTCATCGCTGAAGACGACACGTCTCCATTCGTCCCTCCATTCACGCCTGTCGCGACACCACTGGAGGCGGGCTGCACAGTGTTGGGGCGTGAGCGGAAGACGGCCTAACGGTGTGCGGGACCGTAGCCCAGCTTCATGGAGACGGTTGCGAATGGTCCTCGCCGATACCCCAGGAGCAACAGTGTCCCTAATTTGCTGGGAAGTGGCGGTGCGGTCCCCTACGGCACTGCGTAGGATCCTACGGTCTTGGCGTGCATCCGTGCGTCGCTGCGGTCCGGTCCCAGGTCGACGGGCACGTGCACCTTCCGCCGACCACTGGCGACAACATCGATGTACTGTGGAGACCTCACGCCCCACGTGTTGAGCAATTCGGCGGTACGTCCACCCGGCCTCTCGCATGCCCACTATACGCCCTCGCTCAAAGTCCGTCAACTGCACATACGGTTCACGTCCACGCTGTCGCGGCATGCTACCAGTGTTAAAGACTGCGATGGAGCTCCGTATGCCACGGCAAAATGGCTGACACTGACGGCGGCGGTGCACAAATGCTGCGCAGCTAGCGCCATTCGACGGCCAACACCGCGGTTCCTGGTGTGTCCGCTGTGCCGTGCGTGTGATCATTGCTTGTACAGCCCTCTCGCAGTGTCCGGAGCAAGTATGGTGGGTCTGACACACCGGTGTCAATGTGTTCTTTTTTCCATTTCCAGGAGTGTACAACAACGTAGATAGTTTGCGTTCTTTGCTTCTGCTTCTGCTTGTTGCGTATCTTCGACAACTGGTAGAATTCTTAAATATTCATAATGCGAATGTGTGTCGTATGACCATGAAGAATAGGGGCGTCCTTGGTTTTGTTACTGACGAAGGACGGCCGCTTTATATAAAATTCCTTACAATTTCCAGAAAATTCACCCTATCCCCGATAGAAGTGTGGCGATGGCGGAACTTCGATTAACTGAGGTACACCGATTTAAATACGACACGGATAGTTGCCACTGCATCACTTTATTGCGACTGTGTACTTACGAAGTCATTAAAATTACGTTGATGGACCAGCTTACTACTACAGATCAAAACTTGACTATAATCACGTTACGAAACACTCGTGTCATTTACACACGCATCAGAACTCCTTGCTTCCGCCGCTAGACGCTTATAATCGCAATTTCCGGCGGTTAACTACACGCCACCTGTGTTTAAGACACGCTGGCGCTGCATATACAGCGTGACTCAGCTGCCCCTACCAGTGGGTGTTATGCAGCCCGCAACACCTTCAAATACCACCCGCAAGACTTCCCTATTCTCTCGCTCACTATGCACAAGATATTAGTCTTTAAGAAAACATGAATAGAACCTTTTTGTAGGAAATTTGATTTTATTAAATTTTGTACTGGAGAATGTTTTCACAGGGGGCACAGTTTTCGAGTTATTCAAGGAAAACGCATTTGAAGGAGACTTTTGTACATTTTTTTTTTTACTAATTCAGAAACTACGACCTCTAGCAAAAACGTATTCCTGTGCATAACCTGACTACATTAAATTTCCAGCAAAAAGGTCGTGTTCACTTTTTCTGTAGGACTAGTAGTTCACATGTAGTGACTGAGAGAGTTTGAAAATCTTGCACATGATGTCTGAAGGCATTGTAGGCTGCATAACCCCAGCAGTGAAGGCTGCTTGGTCACCCTGTATACATCATTTTAGAAGGGCACTGATGTTTTTCGAGCACATGCTGTCTCCTCGCTTCAGCTTTTAGTACAAGATAGAAGGGCCTGTTTACTGACTGGCTAGGACAGTGCGTCACGTGGGGCTGATGACGAGGTTCACCCCTGATGTTTTACGTAGAGTGCCGGATCCGGCGTTAATAACCGTACGGGCGGACCATATTTTGTTTTGAGGATGCATGAAACACATCTGGGGTGATGGAGGCTATCCGCTGCAGGTTAACGACATTGACCCCAAGCGGTGCCGCAGCGAGTACTTGGCTGCGCGGCACGTCCTGGTTGACGGACTGCTATTACCAGCCGGCGACGACGCCACCACTCGTAAAGACAGAACTGCAGGTGCTGCAGGCGCATCTTTTATGACGCGGACTCTGACGCAGACGTTGCAAGTGCCGGCGGCGGCCAGTGACCAAATGCACTCGTGCAGTCAAGGAAGGTACGTCCAACTCAGGCTCATTGCTGGCGAACTGGGTAACTACAGAGCACAGCTGAAGCAACATCTCAGCACTGTATGTAATTAGCCTGTTTCACCTATTCATCTACTTTTTAATATTCTACATCTACATCTACATCCACACTCCGCAAGCCACCGAACGGTGTGTGGCGGAGGGTACTTTGAGTACCTCCATCGGTTCTCCCTTCTACTGCAGTCTCGTATTGTTCGTGGAAAGAAAGATTGTCGGTATGCCTCTGTGTGGGCTCTAATCTCTCTGATTTTATCCTCATGGTCTCTTCGCGAGATATACGTAGGAGGGAGCAATATACTGCTTGACTCCTCGGTGAAGGAGGAATCTTCAACAAAAGCCCGTACCGAGCTACGGAGTGTCTCTCTTGCAGAGTCTGCCACTGAAGTTTATCTTAGCGATTACTAAATAATCCTGTAACGAAGCGCGCTGCTCTCCGTTGGATCTTCTCTATCTCCTCTATCTCCTCTATCAACCCTATCTGATACGGATCCCACATCGGTGAGCAGTATTCAAGCAGTGGGCGAACAAGTGTACTGTAACCTACTTCCTTTGTTTTGGGATTGCATTTCCTTAGGATTCTTCCAATGAATCTCAGTCTGGCATCTGCTTTCCGGACGATTAATTTTAAATGGTCAATTCATTTTAAATCACTCCTAATGCCTTCTCCTAGATAATTTATGGAATTGACTGCTTCCAGTTGCTGACCTGCTATACTGTAGCTAAATGATAAAGGATCTTTGTTTCTATGTATTCGCAGCACATTACACTTGTCTACATTGAGATTCAATTCCCATTGGCTGCACCATGCGTGAATTCGTTGCAGATCCTCCTGCATTTCAGTACAATTGTCCATTGTTACAACCTTTCAATATACTACAGCATCATCCGCAAAAAGCCTCAGTGAACTTCCGATGTTATCCACAAGGTCACTTATGAATATTGTGAATAGCAACGGTCCTACGACATTCCCCTACGGCACACCTGAAATCACTCTTACTTCGGAAGACTTCTCTCCATTGAGAACGACATGCTGCGTTCTGTTATCTAGGATCTCTTCAGTCCAATCACACAATTGGTCTGGCAGTTCATACGCTCTTACTTCGTTCATCAAACGACTGTGCCATATTCTGATACTTCGTTCCTTTGTATGTGGACTCCCACAGTTCACTTCCTCACAACACATGGTTCGAAGGACTTCTTTCTCCACTCCTTTATGAACTTCGCACTTTATCGGTGTGATCGCTAGCGCCAGTGTACTTCTGTTGTCGCCCTTGCTGTAGAGACCTGCAGTAATTATGTTTCATATAAATCAAATTTCATTCACATCTACGAGGAGACTTCAAGAAAGTAGATTACACGTTATCATGACAGGCCACGTAACTTTTATTGAATGCTGCACTACACTTCAAAGTGACATCAATATAGGGACGAAGTCTCCGTTGCCAATTGTCTCCCAATCGTTTACTTACCCGACGACAGAAATGCGATTCTTGGCCACGGAGCCATTCGAGAACCGCTCTGTGAACGTCCTCATAGTTCAAAAATCTCTTTTTCCCCAGTCATTCTTCCAGCTTCCTAAAGATATGGAAATCGCATATGGACATCCCGAATAGCATCAACCACGTCTGTGTGGTCTTACTAAAACTGTTGGCATCATTTCGCGACTGGAAGTGCCATTGTATTTGGACCACATACCGCCAGAATTTCACGACGCATCTGTGTGCAATTTAGATGATTCGCCCAGAAGAATCGCACATTCCACCTACTTCAGTTGTTGAGTACGTATCAATTTGCCGCGCCATTTGTCTCACACAGCGATGCTCCTGTTATCCGTTCCGCAGCAGATCTCTGACAGCAAGAAACTCAGAACTTATACTCTTTACAGTCAATTTTCCACTCTTGTTGCTTAGTGGCGACACTGTGGTACTGCGTAACTTACGTTCTGAAGTTCCTATGTGCTTTGCGTTCCCCACTGCTGACGATTAGCTACTACACTGCTCCCCGTTAAAACTGCAAGACTCTGTAGGCGACATGCAAAAAACGTCGAATTGTCATGAAGTGTACTGCATGCTTAATTATTCAAATAATGAGCATTTCAGTGATATAGCAAAAAAGTTTTGAAATGAAGTGTTGCATATGTGTGTTATAAATGAGGCTGAATAAGGGTATTTCAGAAAGAATGTGAATACCAAGGAATGCCTAGAAAAGCTTTACCAGATGAAGATACAGGTTGGTGAGACAAATGGTACGACAGAGTTATCCCAGAAATGGAGGTAGCGCTAAATGAGAAAACACCCATTACCTGAGTCAGGCATGTAGGATTTGCTTTGAGGATACTTCTAGTACTCGCAAGGACAAGAAATTGTAAACGGATGGAGTAACGAAATAATAACATCCGACCGGTCGACAAGCGTGTTGTTTTGAGAAGAAGAGTTGCATTTTCTTGAACGACATAATCTCTGGAGGTTCAGGGAGAAAAGACTTGGGGTGTACCTATAGTGAGCATGATATTGTTCTCAATTGTTTTTGAGATATGCTCCTTGGGGAACATCTGCAGTTGTTGCTAATTTTTTTTCGTGTTGAATACTTCCGCTCCAGTTATAGTTGATAAATCCTTTATTTGGATAAAATCATACACACGACACTGATTCAGGATGTAAGTTCGATATTCAGGCGCTACGCCGCGTGGGATTAGCCGAGCGGTCTAAGGCGCTGCAGTCATGGACTGCGCGGTTGATCCCGGCGGAGGTTCGAGTCCTCCCTCGGGCATGGGTGTGTGTGTTCGTCATTAGGATAATGTTGGTTAATTAGTGTGTAAGCTTAGGGACTGATGACGTTAGCAGTTGAGTCCCAAAAGATTTTACACACATTTGAACCTTTTTCAGGCGCTACGAAAAACAACGGAAACTAAGAGGGATTAAGTATATAAAATTAATTAATATTAAAAGGGTCCATATAAGCGTGAATATCAGTCACACTTTGAGTGTGTACGAGAAAATCGTACCAGGCATGTAAATAGCCATCAAATTGATCAAGTAGCATGCGAGGTCCCGCGCGGGTGAGTCACGAAAGGTTCCCCGAGTCGACGAGTACCACACCGGTTAAACAGGGCCTATCCGACAATGACCATGAATGTAACAGCAAATAGCCACTCCTAGTGTAACGTATGAAACAACTGCGAACGACTAGACATGTTGCATGGGCGTTTTTCAGTCGTCAGTCTTCTGACTGGTTTGAAGCGGCCCGTCACCAATTACTCTCCTGTGCGGACCTTTTCATCTCACAGTAACAACTGCAGCCTATGTCATCAATTATTTGCTGGATGTGTTCCAATCTCTGTCTTCCTGCCGGCCGCGATGGTCTTGCGGTTCTAGGCGCTGCAGTCCGGAACCGCGGGACTGCTACGGTCGCAGGTTCGAATCCTGCCTCGGGCATGGATGTGTGTGATGTCCTTAGGTTAGTTAGGTTTAAGTAGTTCTAAGTTCTAGGGGACTGATGACCTAAGATGTTAAGTCCCATAGTGCTCAGAGCCATCTGAACCATTTCTGTCTTCCTCTGCAGGTTTTACCCACAGCAACTCCCTCTAATACCAAGAAGGTTACTCCGTGGTGTCTCAAGAGATCCTTTTCATCTTGTCAGTGTTTTCCATGTATTTCTTTCCTCGTAGAATCTGCGGAAAACCTCCTCATTACTTACCTTACCTTATCGTCCACTTAATTTTCAACATTCGTCTGTAACACCATACCTCAAATGCTTAGATTATCTTCGGTTTTCCACAGTCTATGTTTCACTGCCATACAACACAGTGCTCCAAACGTACATTCTCAGAAATTTCTTTCTGAAATGAAGGACTGTGTTTGCTACTACTAAACTTCTCTTGGCCAGGAATGTCCTTTTTGCAAGTGGTCTAGTGGGCTTAAGAAAGTAGAATAAAGGCATAAATGACTGGCACGATTTTCTCGTATTTAGTCAAGGTATGACACGATTTTAACATTTGTATGGACCAGTTTAATGTTAATTAATCATATGTAGAATCTCTCTTGGATCACTTTGTTTTTTGTAGCCCATGAAGATTGGAGTTACATCCTGATACCCGGGTCGTCAGTAGGAATTTATTGAAATAAAGTATTTGTCAAGTACAACTGGAGCGGGTGCATTCATAATGAGAAACCTTTCTGAGATGTTGTTCAGGACTTATCAGCTCGTTGATGTCTTCCACACCGGGTGTTTCATCAGCTGCATCACATACAAGGGGAACTGACATAATCTATTTTCAGTAGGATCAATTTCACTGTGATTGTATCTTTCGAGTTCAGCTGGCCCCGAATTCGATATTGGCACTTGACATATCGGCCATACGGGGTCATAACTGACTGATGGTAAGGGATTTCATTTTAAGATCACTGTTTATTTCTCCTTTTCTTTCACCTTACCACCGTTTCCGCGAAATTAGGAAGAGATGATCTCTTATCTTTAGGGTTATGAGATTTTGGACCTTGTAATGCTCTTTCCTATAAAATCAGCTCATAGTAGGTTTCTATGTTGTTGTAGAACCACTGGAAGCGTAAACTTGAATGTTGCTTACTGAGACACCGTCAAATGAATCATACAGTGTTGGCAATACCTTCCTTGTTACATCTTTGATTGTGACAGCAACGTATTTTTTAATTTAGGAGGTGCTGTCTTTGCGTATCAGTCCGTACAGTCAGCACCTTTCGGTTCTCTGACAAACTCATCTCGTACCCAATCACGAAACACGTAGCCTGCGTGTAGAAAGTTCCAGATCACGCTTTTATATGGTACACTGTTCAGCGTCTGAGCAAAGGAAACGCAATCCAACCGAGTTCGAGATTCACCTCTACTGTCCATCGCTGTTGATGAAACTAAAGCTTAACTTCCCTTATTCACTTAGTCTCGGAAGTTAACAAAAGTGCGGAGGTATGAGGCAGTGACCAGTGTTTTTCGCAGGAAGTTGCTGGTCCTAGAGGACAGGCATTCCATCTGCCACACAACGGCGTCACACAAGGAGCTTGCATTATGAATTCGGCCCACGTGGGCAGCCCCACTTGCTCCCGCGGTGCACCTGCACGGATGACATGCAAGCGGGCGGACTGCAGATAACAGCGCCGCCTGCTTTCTGCCGCGCGTGCCACGGGGCACGTGTTGGCCCCTCTTCCCTCCGCCTCTCCCAAGGCAAATGGTTCCTTTGTCCCGCCCCGCTTCCTCGCTAGGATGGCCTCGTTAAAGTGAATGGAGCCGTGCACTGAAAACAATCACTCGGCGCCCGTATCGCACAGTCGCAACGAGACGTTAAGTGCTCTCGGCCGCGTAATCAATGAAAATGCCGGTCGTGATTGCTCCATTGTGAGCCAGCCGGGCGCCGCACGTTGCATCATTGACGCACCTCCAACAAGCGCAGCTTTCTACCTTGTGGTAACGGTATTCCTTCTCGTCGTCCACACGCGTTTGGCCATAGTCGGAAATTCAAATTTGAAAAGATTATTTCAAGGGAGTGGAACTGTTTATTGATACTATGGTTATGCGGGCGTCTTAAAATTTCTTTATTTCTGTCTATTGTCACGAACTTATTAGGTCCTCTGAATACCGGTTTCGGTCAGCTATGATCATCTTCAGATCTGCAGGAAACGCAAATACAATTGGGGATTGTTTGCAGCTTAAAACAGTAAAACAGGCCTTAATGAAAAGTAATACTGACATACGTGTGTTAATTAAGTGCTTTAAATATGATGAGCACACTTGTTTCAGAAACATGTAATATAGTGGAGACGTCGTGGCATCGTCAAAGGATTAACACGAAGTCAGCTTAGGAACGTCGCACATGTATAAAAATACGGTATATACTGGCGTCATCTTGTAAATAGCGCTACTGTTCAAAACAAACAGCTGTACAGTAGCCACAAAATGTTTGTGTCGCAAACTCGCTAGATGTCGCTGCTGTAGGCGTACACATATTCTTTAATTATACAATTGTACGATATAGTGTTTTATCATTCTTTTCCTGGAACGGCGAATCGCATTGTACGAGGGACCTCTGGCAGTTAAATTCCTCAGACCACTTCTCGCCTATGCGGCATTCTGGCGGTCACACCAACAGAGAGCACTGATTATTTACTACAGCCTGCTTTCATTCATTTGGCTTTTCTCCGTATTTTTATGATTTTTATTATTATTCTTCGAACTCCGTATGCTTGTTCTTATGTATGTCATTACATTTTTACCTAAAATTCGCCACATGAGCTTATCAGAATTATTGTCAGTTAACTATTTCCTTTTTAACTAGCTAATTTAAGTCGTGTTTTAATTTATTGCTTTTTATTACTCTAATGGCTTATACGTCAGGTAAGTGCACTACAGACTTCACCGATTACATTTATCTTTTTCTTCTATATCGTACAATTATATAATTTAAGAATATATGTAAACGTACAGAATTTTCGTCCGAGAAGCTTGCGACACAAACATTTTGTGGCTACTGTACGGCAGTTTATTTTTTGAACAGTACCGCTCTTAACAAGATGACTCTATTATATACTATATATTTTTATAGAAACGCGACGATGCTGAGATGATTTTGTGTTCATACTTTGACGACGTCACTTTGTCTCCATTACGTAGGACACGTTTTTAAAACTAGTATGCCTCGACATATTTAGAGCACATAAATTTCACGTGCATGTCAGTAATATTTTTCATTATGGCCTATTTTATTTTTTAAGCTGTAGACAATCCACTAGTTGTATTTCTGTGTTTTTTTCCATATTTTGCTGCAGATATGGAGATGATCGTTGCTGACCGAAACTGGTAGTCTGAGGTCCCCAACAAGTTTGTGATCGTAGACGGAAACAAATTTATTCTGTATTTTCTGGATCACTGTTCTATTCGCGACTATGCGGTAGCTTGAGAGACTTTAGCGTCTTTTTCACTGTGCGTCAAATGTGCTGCTACACGCTCTTCATAATTTCATTGTATTATAACACTGAAACTATTAAAAAATATTTTTAAATATATTTAAAAAATTTTGTGGTCATCAGTCTTCTCATTAATTTGATTCGAACGCTTACGATTCCCTCTCCTTTAGTCTCAAACACATCTGATCTACATTCCACCTTCATCCTCATTCGACGTAAGATGACTGCATCAAATGTATCGGTGGTATAACTGGTTTTCTTCAAATCATTGCATTCACAGGCAAATCGAAAACTTCATCATTGCCAAACCCCTATAGTAAAAAGCCTCAGAGTAATCCGATACGGGTTACCTAGGAAGCAAGGGAATAGTGGTACCTTCGCTTAACCAACGTTCTGGAAGCGTCTGGTTCGCGGCATCTCGCAGAGTCTTCGCCCATTGTCATACTGCTCTACCTTGTTGAAAAAGACTGTTGGCTATTTCTCAGGCAACTGCGGTTAGGATGCAGCTGCAATACAACCAGATACTAGATAAAATTAATTTTGTGTGGAAAAGATATGTCTAAATATACGATAAGCTATTAAACAATAAGACACATTCAATTTAGCACTACGCCGTACCACTTCCCTAACAGTCAGCGGTTTGGTTGTGCCCAAAATGCAAGCGCTAACTTTGTTTACCGCGTCGTATACGTGAAACGTGGATTCTCGGCAGATCCCACTGATTCTGAAAACGACTTTTCCTTTTAAATGCTCAAAGGTACCTAAAGCAAACTACATAACCTATGACTTCCGATCAGATTTCAGCGCTTGCAACATAGGCAACTTTTATGTATCAGACTGTAATCGTTTTCGAAGGATCGGAACTCCTGAAAGACCTTTCGAAGAGACTTGTGTAATGAAAGTTGGAAATCCACCCACATTTAAGCTGGATGACCTTCACCTTGGTTTTATGGGCTAGAATGGCGATTCGCACGCGCACACATTCAGTGTGAGTGAAAAGGTATACTAGTGTATCGTGTCTCGGGGGAGTTGAGTATAGTTTCTTCCAATATTATGTCTTCCTTTGCACCTGTTTGTCAGAGATGGTCTGAATAAACCATTCAACACGCTGCTTGATTTCTGTAGCAGGCGTCATTGCGCTAAACACTTGATATCACCTAGAACATCCACATAAGAAACTTTTCTGAGATTGGGAATAACATAACCCAACAAAAGTTCTTTTTCTTCCTTGCTTCAGTTGTAATAACACATTAAAATTCCAAAGTAGCTTTTGAGTCGTACTACGCGTAAAACAGCGAATGTTGGAATGGGGCATCAATCATTTTAATGATGTAACATTTTCGAACAAGAAATAAATTAATTTTTTCATTTCGTTAAAACATTTGTAAACTTTACTCTCTCAAACTACACGAAAGGGTTTACTTCTTTTGCTTTCATATAGGTTCATTTATTGTAAGTTGAGTCTGTCGTCTCCAGTGTGATATTGCTTCTAATGAAGTCACAGTCTAATTTATGTACTGGACGGGCGTGTCTGTTGTCTTTCACAATTTTAATGCGCTGCGTCACTCGAACTAAGCAGCATACATACCTGCCGTCGATAACAAGACAGCAGCTGTATTTTTTTATGCCTTATACGTGTAGGTCGAAGATAATGACGTGACGGATAAAGAAAATGATAAGAATGGGGAAGGAGAGAATCAACTTTTTATTTATTTATATCAATTTTGAGGTTTTAGGGGCTTATTATTAAAAAGAAACGTAAAATTGTTCAGATGCATTACCGCTTCAGAGACAAACTACGTTCGTTTGCGCTGTCCTACGCGTCACTACAAGAAAAAGTGTTCACGAACAGGCATTGGATATTGTTATTCCCTAGCAAACTCAAGAACAAAATAATAGAGGGAAAGTAATCACGAGACGTTGTAGCTCCGTAGCGCCTGTGGTTCACGCGACCCACATGACGCATCTGTTTGACAGGGTATTCGCTCAGTGCTGTTCAGGCGCGTAGGAAGAGTGTCTCCCTCATCACCCTTGTAAAAACAGTTTTCACACTTTTTTGAAAACATCTTAATTATTATAGGCTACATAAATCTTATGTTGTTATCAAGGAACCGTATGCATAACTGCGGCACATAGTAAATGAAGTACAACAGCAAACAATCGTAAAAGGACACGAACATTATCTACAGCAGAAAATCGACGCACATAACTAAGGGACCGAGGTATAACGTCAACGAGAAAAAAAAGTCAGTGAAAATTGCTGTGGAACATATAAGCTATTCTTTGACTACAGTGACATTAACAAATTTCCAGTTTCAGAATGAATTTTCACTTACTGATAGATTAAAACTGTGCTCCGGAATGGGATAGTGGTCGCATGTTAGATCTCCGTTCCGGCACGTGGTTTTAATCTGCCAGGAAGTTTTGAGTTCATATCAAAGAGTTTGTGTACAAACACGAAGCGTAACGTTGTGGACGTGTATTTCGAACGTAAGAGTGTTCATAAACAACATTAACGTTTACCAACCCCTACAGAAGTGCAAATAGTACTACATGGTGTTACAGGAAAAAATATAAGAGTATATGACTTATGTCAGTTGCTCTAAGTCAATACGTGTATTGAAGGTGGTCGTATCACGTTCATTTTGTAAAAACTCTGGCATCTTTCAGGGATTTTACGAAGAATCTGGACATAACGATGCAGCCTACAGGTTCACAGAGGACTAAGTAATTAAAGAACAGCAACAAATTAGTTCTGTTCGGGCCTATTAAGCATAGTGTTTAGCCCTATCATTTAGTTTAATCAAAGTGCTCGCTAAAAAATCTCTTGTCGCTGCGTAACACACTGCTTTAACAAAAAGAGTACGTACATTGTCATCTCGACTTGGTCTGAAATACATTCGGGACAACGAAAACAGAAACGATTAATTCAAACTAAATCCTTCAGTTCAGCGTAAACTTGGTGACTACGGTAATAATATTAATTAAACATTTCTTTCGCGAACCAGCTATAAAGAGATGTTACACAAGTGAGTAAGCAAGAAATGAATGTGAGAACGAGTGCCACAGTACACAGTAGCGTTGCAGAAGAGTGTAAAACCGTACTTGTTCTGTACGCTTGGAAACTAGAGTGCACGGTATAAATATCGTTATTAAATACGAGGAAGATACGGTCACTCGCTGTCACGCGTGCAGCATCATAGCACTCCGTCTTCAGGCCACAAGTGGGCCATCGGGACCATCTGACCCCCGTGTCATCCTCTATGAAGATGCGGATAGGAGGGCGAGTGGTCAGCGCACCGCTCTCCCGGTCGTGATGATGGTTTTCTGTGACCGGAGCCGCTACTATTCGGTCGAGTAGCTCCTCATTTGGCATCACGAGGCTGAGTGCGCCCCGAACAACATTATAGGGTCTTCCCAAATTATTCATCCTATTTCACAGAACTATAACTGAAGATCCATCTTGGAGGCATATCATTGTTAAGAAATGCTCTTAGATGCAGATACCAGTGCGGTGTTGTTCCATCTTGTCGCAAAATTTAAGTTCCGGCATGTTCTCACAATTGTGGAAAAAGTCATATATCCAACGTATTCAGGAACGTGATTCGTATAACGCTTTTTCCATAAAAAGGGACGAACCGTAAGTCATTCTTGCTCGACCTGGTTATGCGAGTCCTTTGTCAGCCACATCCTTCCGTTGGAGCGGTTCACTTTCCCACATAAATAGAACGTAGCCTCATTACTAAAGGAAATATTTATCTTCCATCTCCACGCCCAGCATAATTTCAGGACACTGTGAACCTTGCTGTTTATCACCATCGCAACGGGCTTTGGTTAGCGACCCTGCCGAGGTGAATACACCGATTCCTGTCATATTACCGAAGATAAACACCGTCGAGAATAGCCAGTACGTGGATGAGTTACCGTCCGGTTACGCCGAATGCTGTTGACAGTTTTCCCTTTTGCTGTACAGCAGAGAGGACAGGAAGGGTGGTGACGTAATGTCCCTGATCACCAGTCTTTGCGCCAATTTCCTGGATTCAATTCCAAACATCTCCGCAGTGTCTCAGTGAGTGAGGGCATGGGGCGCTGTTGATGTCGATCCGTCCGTCAGCTGGAGACGTTAATCTCGCCTGCCGCTTGGTGCTCTGTGAGAGGCTACGCGGTGGCACTGGGTTTCAGTCTCTCCCTTCTGTCTCTGACACACACACACACACACACACACACACACACACACACACAATACAGTCACCTACACTTAATGGAAACACTTCCACACACATCCCTCACCCTGCGTCCACGAGGGATAGTAAAAACTTCCCCTTTTAGGCGGATCAACCTTTCCTTCGCGGCCTTCCAGTCATTCGTGGATACGATTTTACTTTACTTCACTTTATGATGAGCATGTAGCAACAGAGTCCAGTGTAGGGGAAGATGGGTACAGGAACTAAGAGGAAAAAATAACAGTGGAAGACTAAGAACGAAGTACTCGGAGTAAAACGGGTATGAGATAGGTATGCAGTCTTTCACCTCTGCTGTTCGATCTATACATCAAATAGGTGTTGACGGAAATAAAAGAAACGTTCAGGAGTGTGTTCGCTTTCGGGAGGACGACGGTTCAAACCCGCGTCAGGCCGTCTCCTTATTTGGGTTTCCCGTCATTTCCCTAAATCGTTTTAAGTAAATAGGTACAAGACACAAGAAAAACAGTAGCAGAGGTAAAGAAGGCATTCCTGACCAAGGAATGTCTGGTAGTATTAAACTTCCGCTTAATTTGAGGAAGAAACATCTGAGAATGTACGTTTGGAGCAGAGTCTTGTATAGAAGTAGATGATGGACTGTGGAGAAACTGATTCCAGCAAGAGAATCGAAGGAATTAAGGTGTCGAGCTGTCCAAGAATGTTGACAGTAAGGTGGACTGATAATATAAGAAACATGAGGGTTTTGCGTAGAACTGGTGAGGAGAGAAAAACCGGAAAATATTGACAAGAAGAAGGGACAGCATGATACGACATAAGACATCAAGGAGTAACTTCCATAAAACTTGAGAGTGCTGTAGAGCAAAACTTTAGAGGTAGACAAAGATAGGAATACATTCAGTAAATAATTGAGGGTTGGATGCAGGTGCAGAAGAAAAGAACGCTTCGAAATACAAACAACGCCCCGCCATATAGACGCTTGAGAAACGGCTACTCTCGTCTACTCTTTCGACTAGGTGAAGAGCTCAGCTGAATGTGCTCCACGTCTTGACCGAGCACACAGGAGTTATCTTGGATATTCCCTGTTGGTACTGTCGTCTAATACGTAAGCCATAGTAGACACAGTGTCGTATTCTCGACGAAAAGCTCACCGCACAGACGTAACTGAATTGCACCTGTTAAAACAAAGAACGCAAAATGCTGTTTGCTACTCGACACGCACTGGTGTGCAAAACTTAAGGGCGAAAGTAATTTTCACATGCTCTGTCATTGTCAAGTAACATAGCTCGAGGAAACTCGGACCATACATAGAAAGAAATGCTACAGTACGGTACTGCGATTCGTCGTTGTCCCCGGGCACATTACCTGTTCCCACCTCCCGCCATTTGAGGGTGCATCCAGTATTATCAACACAGTTTTGGTGGTCCAGGCGTTATGGTGTGCGAAAAGATAATGTTGCATTCGTGTACTGACATCCCGATCTTCGAACACGCACACCTACCCGCCAAGGTTACTTTGACACTGTACTCCTTGCTCATGTGCGTCGTTACAGAGGTGCACTTGGCCTTGAATTAATTTTTATGGTTGATAATGCGCGACCATATCGAACAGCCGCAGGTGGAGGAGTTCTGGGAACGAGAGGATATTCGGAAAATTGACTGGCCTGCCCTTTTCCCGACTTAAATCCCATCGAGCATATGTAGGATGCTTTCAGGAGACGTATTATAGCACGTCCACATGCACCAAAGACCACTAACGACACTGGTGAACAATAGAACGTTCTACAACAAGAACTTCTTACTGACCTTGTCGCCACTGTGGAAACACGTTGTAGCGCGCACATTGCCGTCAGTAGTGGTTCAAAATGGTTCACATGGCTCTGAGCACTATGGGACTCAACATCTTAGGTCATAAGTCCCCTAGAACTTAGAACTACTTAAACCTAACTAACCTAAGGACATCACACACACCCATGCCCGAGGCAGGATTCGAACCTGCGACCGTAGTAGTCCCGCGGTTCCGGACTGCAGCGCCAGAACCGCTAGACCACCGCGGCCGGCGCCACCAGTAGTGATCACACATTCTGTTACGGTCCTTGTCCCTTCTTGGGGCCATCATGAATCGTGGTGACAAAAGTATAACTATTGTCTTTCACAAAAGAGTTATTTCTGTTCGTCTCATTGCGTATTTCCTTCAGTTACCTTCTGTAATATAGTGCAGCAATTATATCAATGGTCCAAGTTTCGTCGATCTACGTTACTTGACTGTGACACATCATGCGAAAGTTACTTTCGTCCTTATTTTCGCATTATAGTACCCGTTAGGCAATGAATGAATGAGCGGGCGAGTGATCTATCTCCACCAGGGATGCCCCCACCGGCAAACACATGAACCAGCAGCTTACAGTTGCAATCAAGGTAAGCGTTTAGTTTCGGTGTGTAAAAATTTACCGTGTGTGAAGTCGGCTGAATCTTTTTGAAACATGGTACATACTATCCTGTAAGAATTTTTTCCATTAAATGTTTTGTTCTTTTGAGTAACCGTCGAAATTTACTCTCCGGATGCCCTATTCACGTATAGAGAATGATAGGTTACGCTAGTGTGTGTAATATTCTAAGAACAAACAAACGTTTAGACCACAGCACGGCGAGCCAGATATGTGAATTCTCGACGAATACAGACGCGCGCATTCACCTGCTGCTGGTTCACAGTCCGGTCCCGCTTCCGCCGCTCGTATCTCTCGCGCGGTCGCTTCCTTAGCCGGCGAGCACTGCTGCGGCAGTTAATGCGCGCATTGTACGCACGTTAAGTGCAGCTGCCTGTGTCGCCGGCGAGTGCCTCCGCTGTGCCGGCGGCCGACAGCTGCCGGCGCGCCGCCGCGCAGCCGCGAGGCACCTGGCGGCCGTATCGCCGCATCTCCGCTCCTGCGGGACTCCACGACCCGCTAATGGGTTTAATGACCCTCATACCGGGCGCAGCCACCCAGCCTCATGTCTGCTCTCGCTTGTAATTCGGAGTAGGGCCTTAATTGCTGCACAGAGCTCAGATTCCATTACAAGCGGCACTCCGCCCCCTGGGTGCTTGCCATGGAAAAACCTGGTATGAAGTTATCCCATAATTGCAGCCGCGCGTACGGAACGCTTACGCAGAGAGGGAGCGCTGACCGTGCTTGTTCTCTTCCCATGGGAGGTCGATTGCTTGCCGCTGAATCTGTTTTCCACAGTTTTTGTTCCTTTCACGTGGCGTCTCGTATTGTTTTACCTGCAAAAAATGATGGATTTGGTTAAATTAATCCGACTTCAGTAACCGTCGGTTGGACGCGGCATAGTTATCTACATCTGCACCTCCACCTGTGTGATTGGTTTTCACAATTAAGTGCCTGGCAGGTTCATCGAAAAACCTTTAAGCTACTTCTATACCGTTCTACTCCCGAACAGCACGCAGGAAAAACGAAAACTTAAATCTTTCCGTGCGAGCTCTGATTTCTCTTATTTTATTATGATGAACATGCCTCCCTACATAGGAGGGCGCCAACAAAATGTTTTCACATTCTGAGGAGAAAGTTAGTGATTGAAACTTCATGAGGAAATCCTGTCGCAGAGAAAAATCACTTGTTTTAATGATTAGCACCCCACTTTCCGTATGACAACCGTGGCGCTGTCTCCCACATTTCGCGATAGTACAAAACGAGCTGCCCTTATGTAACTTTTTCGATGTCCTCAGTAGATTCTGTCTGATGCGGATCCCACACCGCACGGTAATACTCCAGCATAGGATGTACAAGCGTAGTGTAGGCTGTCTCTTTAGTACACCTGTTGCATTTTCTAAGTGTTCTGCCAATAAATCATAGACTGCGGTTTGATTTCCCCACGATACATCAATCTGATCTTTACAGCTTAAGTTATCCGTAACTGTAATCGCTAAGGATTTAGTTGAATTTACAGCCTTTACATTTGTGTGATTTATCGTGTATCCGAATTTTAGCGGATTCCTTTTCGTACTCGTGTCGATGACTTCGCACTTTTCACTACTTAGTCAGTTGCCTCTTTCTACACCATACAGGTATCTTGTCTAAATGATTTTGTAATTTGATCATCTGACGAATTTATGAAACGGTAAATGACAGCTTCATCTTCAAACAATCTAAGAATGCTACTCAGGTTGTCTCCTAAATCATGTACGTACATCAGGAACAGCAAAAGGCCTACAGCACTTCCGTGTGGAACGCCAGGTGTTACTTCTGTTTTACTCGATGAGTTCCCGTCAGTTACTACGAGCTGTAACCTTTCTGACAGGAAATCGTGAAACATACGTCTAAAAGTAGTCTACAGAGTAATGAAAAACTAGTGCGACAGCAACAAGCACCACTCTGCTTGGAGGCAGTCCTACGGTGTCGACAAAAGGTTGATAGCAGTCGCTTGGGGAGTCTGTAACATTGACACCCAGAAAACGTACTGAACCTATGGTATCCACCGCTGTACGATTGACACCGAAAGTAAGCAACTGTTTAAAATGATAGATGCTGGAAAGGTCCGACTGTAAATAATTGAACAAAACTGAAGTTAGTAAATCGGTAAAAGATTTATATAAATAATAACTTAGAAGGGGATTGCATCAACGAAGATGACTCGAACCGATCGACAGTAGTAATGTTCTTCCCAGTTTTTAAAACAAAGTTGCTGGCTAGCCAATCATCGGAGGGCGGACATGTAATATTTTTCTGCGTTTAGTTTCTAAAGCAGTGTACGTATTAAGTGCATCGCAAGATTAAAGAACACCAATGCGGAACCACCAAAATCTGATGTAATGTATATTTATTCAAAGACTTCGTTTCGGTCAAGCGGTAACCGTCAAGTCATCTACACCAGCGTAGAAACGTATCAGGAATATTACATAGCAAAATAATTATAATGAAGCATTGTATGTAATGATTTACAACAGTCCAATGTATGCTTTAGCATGTACATTTTAAGTCTTTGTCGTCCACGTAGCTTCATGTACTTCTCTAGTTTTATTCATCTTCCCCGCTCAGGGACACAGATATTGTCAAGTCTGCATCTCTCATGAAGCCGTGACCGATTATTAACGTGTCTTTTGGTATGCAAACTTATTAGCAATATCGTTCTACTCGTAATGAAATGAAATATCAGTTGATTTAGTCGCCGATTTATGTCAGAACTTTGGCCGGACAGTAATTTGCACTTTTTGACTGATGTTAAGCCAGATGTGTGTATACATGACTCACGTCACATTTGTTAGCCTGTATATATTTGTATACTATGTTTTTAATGTCTTGACGCATTTAAACTGTTTAACTATTAATATAGTCACAATAAGTGTGGATTGTTAACAGTGATCACGTACTGCTGCAATGGCCGGTATGTTCTGCCAAGGTGTGTCAGATCTCAGTTTTGCGGACACAGATACTTAAGCAATTCAGAAGGTTGGATTCGACTTTTGTAATCTGATGTTAAATGTTCTACGTGGTAAAATAGCACACAGAAAATAAAGATCTACCATTTTCAAATACCCTTGTTATATATTGCAAAAAATGTCCATCTTTCAGTAAGCATCAGACATTCCGATGTTGCTTTATCAAACGAACCCTTAATCGTACCATCTATAGTTTTTAGTTGTCAGTATCAAATAGTGTTGCAGGAGAAAGGTAGGATTAAGTGTCAAGTTGCTGAACTGGCTTGTGGGCCATAAGCCTAAAACGGGCTACTGATAGTAGTGTTAGTACAAGGATTAGGATGAATACTGTTGATGTGAGGGGGCGATCATTCGAAGGACGATCAATAATTGAAGTGGATCAGTTCCATATTTATTATTTAAATTTGGTGATTTCATAATTAAATTTTAACAAGGTGTTCAATAAAACAATATTCATTTGATGAGTATAATTTCAACTACATGTAATACTTGTAATATTAACCGGAAGTCATTAAGATGAGAAACTGAAAAACTTGGTTGCAGACTTTCTAGTTACTAATATTTCAGATAACATTATTATTATCATTATTATTGGTATTATTAAGGAAGTTATCATTATTAATGACATTGACTTTGTTTCCGTTATTGTTGTTATTGTCATCTATGCGTGGCAGCAACTGAACTGTGTACAAAATAAACTTCTGGAAGTAATTTTAAACAGTATTTGATATGTATTTTCGTATAACAATGGCATCTCGTCTGACGTTCAAGTACTGTCGATCATTTCATATATAAAACTTCGAGACAATTATTTCTCCATTTTCAGTCTACAAGCCCAAAATATTAACATCATGCTGTATGTAGATTTTAGTCAATAATTTACAATCCGTAGGTGCTTCGTAAAATGACAGAATCCATAAAATTGGTAACATGTCTTTTTTCTTGTCAGTTTTGTCTTCTAAGTAGCTAATGAGGTATCGTAAACAGAATAGCCTTATCAGTACCAGCCGGCACGGATTCCGAAAATTTCGATTATGCGAAGCCCGATTCGCATTGTTTTCAGTGACGTCCTGAATGCCGTGGATCAAGGCAGTCAAGCAGACGCAGTATTTTTTGACTTTCTAACACATTTGACTTAGTACGGTACCTACGCTTATTTGCCCCACGGAAGTGCGTTGTGACCATTTCTATACCTTTTGTGTATTAATGACTCTACAGACATTATTAATAGTAATTTCAGACTATTTACAAACGATGCAGTTACATACGAGGGATGGAACTTAAATAGTGCCAACTATTTATTCACAACCGATACAAAAGAGCTACATGTTTGCACCTGTTACTGTCCTTCAAAGTAGTCACCAGCGTTGAGTAGGACCCGTTGCCAGCGATGTGGAAGGCGTAGTATACCGTTAGCAGAGCCTGTTCTGTTGATGGTGCGAATGGAGCGCTCTAACGTTATGGTGATTCTCGTGTACAACTGCGATGGTGTTATCCTAACGCATTAAATTCCTCCACGGCTGACCGTCAGTGCACAGTATTACTGTTCGTTTTTGGAGCATCACCTACGACCAGCTTTGCGAAAGAAGCGGGGACACTTTATGTGCTACCCACCCATCATTTTGCATGACAATTCGCGAGCGCATACAGCGCAAACTGTGGCTGCTCTGTTCGGTCGATGGGACTACGAAGTACTGTACCATCCACCATACTCCCCGGACTTAAGTCCTTGTGACTTTGATATGATTCCGAAGATGAAGGAACCACTTCGTGGCATCCGCTTCAGAACTGTTCCAGAGATTCGACAGGCAGTAGACCGCTCCTTTCGCACCATCAACAGAACAGGCTTTGATAACGTCATACTACGCCTTCCACATCGCTGGCAACCGGTTCTACACAACGTTGGTAACTACTTTGAAGGACAGTAACAGATGCTAACATGTAACTCTTTTGTATCGATTGTGAATAATTAGTTGCCACTATTTAAGTTCCAACCCTGATATAACGAAGTTATGTCTCAAGTAAGCTGCACAAATATTGATAAGATTTCGAAGTGGTGCAAGCATTCGCAATTTGCTTTAAATATTCAGAAATGTAAATGTGTGCTCTTCACAAAATGAAAAAAACCTAGTATACTGTGATTAAAATATCAACGAGTCACAATCAGAATCAGTCAACTCGTGCAAATTCCTGGTGCGCCAATTTTTGGGGATGTGAAATGGGACGATCACACAGGCTCAGGTCTAGGTAAGGCAGGTGGCAGACTCTGATTCGTTGATAGCATGCGGAGAAGATATCATGAATCTACAAAGGAGACTGCTTACAAAAGACTTGCGCAACCTATCTTAGAACATTACTGTGAAGTTCTGGGACTCTTATCAAATAAGACTCAGGGGCTATTGAACATAGACAAAGCAGGGCAGGGCGAATGGTCATAATCTTGTTTGACCCATGGTATAGTGTCATAGAGATACTGAAGAAACTAAACTGGCACATGCTTGAGGATAGAGGCAAACTGTCTCGAGGTCGCTAATAAAATTTCAGGAACCATCCTTAAATGATAAATCTAGGGATGTGCTACATCCCCTACTTACGGCACACGTGGGGACCTCGAGGATAACGTTAGACTAACTTCAGCGATCACAAAGATGTTAAAACAATCTACTCCCGCGCTCGAGAAGCCCAAATAACAGGTACAATAACAGGTACCCTCTGTCATGCACTTCACGCTAGTTTGCAGTGAATGGATTTAGTAGGTATTTATTGATGTGTGGACCTTTTAGAGATTCGGCTGAAGAGGCTTATTTTATTGGTGCACCGTTAATTTCAAGCTGCGATCTGCAAACTTGGTAATCGTGTTACCCTATCTCTACACATTCGTCCTTCAATACTACTCATTTTTCTCCGATGAATGATTTGGCGGTTACCTCGGTAGTAGAGGTCTGCAGTTCGGCTGTTCAGGAAACGTTCCACCTCGAAAGTAAACTCCAGAGGTTTTCCAGTTACATGGCCTGCAAGGACACCTGATCCGAATCTATGTGGCTTCTGGTATTAGGAATATCTACAAGAAAGCGTTTAACAGGGACACTTCCGGTCTCTACACGATCTTACGGCCAGTATAAAGTAACACGTTCCTCAGATTCCAACGGAACTGCTGCCAGCAACATTGATCACGGCATTTCACGAATGCAGCATCTTGTCGGTGTCAACAATGTTCACACTGAAAAAATTGTTTAAGTGGCGTTTAATGATAAAGTCAACATTATGCCTCTCTCAGTTGTTTCACTGTTTCTGTCCACGTCCCGTTCCTAATCCATTACATAAGGACACATATCTGTACGTCTTTCCTGAATTCACAGCGCCAGATTTGTACCTGTTGGTCAAAAGTGGAATTAATTTTTTTTTCCAGCTTAATTCGGTTCCGCTTTAACGGATCAGAATATCTACCAAGTTTCGTTGCCATACTGGAGCTCTGAGCGTAGATTTAATAATAAGCAAGCGGTACAACCAGGTGCTTAGGAGGCTGAAGAAGTCACCTGGATTGTCCTGACATAACTGCAACACTTCCGCTGCGTGAGCAGACGCAGAACACAGCGGTTGGCGTCTTTCGCCATCTTCAAAATGTCACGTAGGGTGTCGGTAACCTATCCATAACCGACTTTCATTTTTTCCACTGACAACTCGATTGTAATAAGCTGATTATCAAGGACTACAGCCTTCACTTCACTTGCGATTTCCTGTTCTTCACAGAGAGAGTGCCTGCCTCCTCATCCTTCGCTATTCAGACCACAATGGAAGTGTCTGCGCCACTGAAGTATTGTGCCGTGTAATTTTGCATTATCGACGTACACGTTCACCAACGCAGCATGGATTGGTGGGGCCTCGTTCCCCTTAAATGCAGAAAACGAATTACTGCACGATAATCCACTTTCATTGAGGTAAGCCATTTTGTTTAGGTACCTCTAGCAACGTACTGCGGTACTGTGGTGAGGGGATTTCATTGTGGACCAGGACTATAGAAACATAATTCCAAACAAAATATGAATTATGTAATTTCATTTTTTCCATTTGATATTACCTTGTAGCTAACCAACGAAATTGACAATGTAATGTCAACTGCCTATTATTATTACACGATCCAGCAACATTAATGTGGCCACCGCCTATTTTCGACGTCAGCCTGTATTAACCACTTAGAAACAGCAGATGGCAGTACTATCAGTGGAGGTTTTATAAAGTATGTCAGAGAGACTCGGAAACACTGCAGTCGCTGCCATAATGCATAAACGGACCGATTTATCTGACTTCCAAACAGGCATGGGCATGGTCCTTTGTTTTCGTGCCAAGGGTAGAATCATTTCCTAAACGGATAATTTTCTAAACTGTCCACGTGCCGCCGTAATTAAAGTATACCATGCACGGCCAAATGGCGCAATCCAAAACTGGCGCCACGGCAACTGTCGTGCACCATGAGCCGGAGATGACAGAGGCGAACGACGACTGCGGAGCTGTGTAGGGGCGAACAGACTTGCAACTGTTGAACAGTTGACAGCGCAAATGAACTGGGGGCTCTACCAACAGTGTCTCTTCAACGACCGTTTAGGGATTGGTTCATGCATCCATGCTGACTGCTGCTCATCGATGGCCAGTGTCACAACTTGACACACAACTGAGTGATGACAGTTGGCCATTTCAGACGAATCACGTTTTATGGTCCATCGGACAGATGGCCTTTGGCGTGTACGGCGTGAAACATGTGCAACCGGGAGGAAGCGATATGGCCTGGGCAGTTCTTTCGTGGCTTCCATGGCTGACCTCGTCATTCAAGTAGGCACAATGGATCATCGCAAGTATGTATCAATCGTTAGGGACCGTCAGTTTGTTTTTTATCGGAACGATGGCATCTACCAACAAGGTAATGAAACCTGTTGCATAGCTCGCAGTGTATGTGCGTTATTCGAAGAGCACCAGGATGAGTTAACCGGACTCCCCTGGCCACCAAACTCCCCGTACATAAATCCAATCGAGAATCTATGGCACCATTTCCATCGGGCTGTTCGCAAAATGAATCCTCAACCGAGAAACCCAGCCCAGCGCATATGACCATGGCGCTGGAGGGGAGCCGATCGCCTACAGGCATCGGCAACCCCTCAGACACTGAAGCGTGACGGGATTGCATAAGTACAAGGCGTTATCTTCCCGGACAGCATCGATCACAACGACGACAGATGACAAGCGCCACCAGAGGTCCTCCGTGCCAAGGGTGTATTTCCTCCGTCGTCTCGCGTACACGGAACCTGAACGGCACGAATTCCTCTGCGACTCCGCAATACAGGGCGTTGCAAGCAAACGTCGGCAGTTCGCTCAACTGGAGCGCCAGCTCTTTAGCAGCCCACCAGTCAGGGCCCGGTCGGAAGCCACCGCAGCGACATTCAGAGAAGTTCACGTCGTTAGGGATTATCAGCGGCATAGTCTTCACGTACTACTACGTTTATTCACTGTGTGTTACAGGCGTGTGCCTGTTAGTGCCCAAGAAGTTCCATGATTTTTTATTGAGTAGAGTTTTCTTTTGTTATTAAATGTTTCTGCTGTGGTCGACTAAACCCTTGTTCTTGTTTGCCTGTGTCTCATTATTTCTAAACAAGCATCTCCCCGTGGGAGAAACAACCGGGGGCATGGCACCACATCCATGTCAGTGACTGCTTCTCTTCCTGAAAGTCTCGCAGCGGTCCGCAGGTGGTTATTCAGGCTTTCGACAGGTGGTCACGATGTGGCTGGAAAGTGTATTATCGTTATTTTAATTGGCTGCACTATTTGTAGCACGGAACACATTATTCTGGAACCTAAAAGGGGAACCAACTGGAGAGCTTTCCTCTTTGTTGCTTACTTCCATTTTCTATGGAATAGCGAGTATGAGATGTTCCTAATTAAGAAATACGGCGTTGGGACGAGATGCACTACGGCAGCGTGTGAGAGACGGCGGCACGGACGTGGCCTCTAATTGGTAGAGTTCCCAATGTTCCGCGGCCGTATCCGGCGGGAAACAGTGTGCAGCCGACAAGCAGCGAACAAGTGCGCTCGGGGATCCCCGCGATAAGCGGCGCCCTCATTAGGTGGCTGCTTATTACTGGCGGGGCAGGGGGCGGGGGGTTCGTTAGCACCAGCTTTGTTCGCAGGACCTCTGCAGAAGCGTGCCCGACTGGTGGCTTATTCCAGCTTCTTGGCCTTCTGCGGTGGCACCAATGTGTACTGCGCCAATTGTCGACACGATGAGACACTCTGACGCCGCCTGTCACCACGCGTTCACCGTTCAGTTCCAAGTTGCTTCACTTATGGCGCTAGGACCACGTCATGGTAACAGTTTTCAATCTGTGGATATGATTCCACGGAGACGCGTCCTTAATGCCTTATTGCGCGTTCCCTCCCGACGGAGATTCGAGTCCTCCCTCGTGTGTGTGTGTGTGTGTGTGTGTGTGTGTGTGTGTGTGTGTGTGTGTGTGTGTGTGTGTGTGTTCGTTGTTCTTAGCGTAAGTTAGTTTAAGTCAGTTCATGTAGTGTGTAAGTCTAGGGAACGGTGACCTCAGTAGTTTGGTCCCTTAGGAATTCACACACATTTGAACATTTCTTCATTAAAAGTTCTTATAAATTAAGTCTCATTTAGAATCTAAAATGTTCTCTGTGAAGCAGAGAGGAGGATTGGAGTGTTTGCCTTCAGCATGAAGAACGTCAGTCAGAAAATAGAATCAGTGTAGCCTCTTTGCAGGAATGACCCTGGCGTTAGCACCAGCTGATATAGGTGGACCTTGTAAAACTTGGATCGTGACGCTTGACGCTGATTACCTTGCCCTAAATTCTGACCGACTCCTGTTTTAGGTAGCTGGCATGAAAAGGTTATGTAATACTCCTACTTAACAATGTCTGATTACAATGGCATGTTGCAGATCCTTCCTTTTTATTGATGTATGAACTAAACTCCGCCCGAACATTACGCTTAGTGGATGAGAATGGATCGAGTTTTTTGAAACCTGGCAATTTCTCTGGAATTTGATGAATGTTGAACGAGAAATCACTGAACATAAAGCTCATGTTGCTTGTTTAGCTATCGTACACGTTTACAGGTAGTGAAAGTCGCTAGTTCCGTTTTATAACACAGGGTGAACCCGAAGTCCACAAATATAAGTTTAGAATACTTTGCGAGTATTTTTGTATAATGGTCTCGTTACAGAGTAATAACGTAATAACGATTTATTGTGTATGTGAGATCTTATGGGACTTAACTGCTAAGGTCATCAGTCCCTTAGCTTACACACTACTTAACCTAAATTATCCTAAGGACAAACACACACACCCATGCCAGAGGAACGACTCGAACCTCCGCCGGGACCAGCCGCACTGTCCATGACTGCAGCGCCCTAGACCGCTCGGCAAATACCGCGCGGCTAACGATTTATTCGACTTCCTATCTCAGTTACCGTTCCTTCTGTGAAACTGTCTTGACAGTAGTAAAAACGACTGTAACACGCAATCTCTAGAATGCACAGCACACAACTATTGGTCGAAAGATTGAACGGTGCACAGATAACTTAGTCTTGGTACTGACTTCCTTCTTGCAGAAGAGAGTAGATCGTAGCTAAGCGCTCACTGCATTAGCTTTGCTACACCTCACTTCCAGTTCTTTCACTATGTTGCCATCCTGTGAGAATATGCATCCTAAGTACTTGAAACCGTCCACCTGTTCTAACTTTGTTCCTCCTATTCGGCACTCAATCCGTTTCTATCTCTTTCCCACTGACATTACTTTCGTTTTGGAGATGCTGATCTTCATACCATAGTCCTTACATTTCTGATGTAGCTCTAAAATATTACTTTGCAAACTTTCAATCGAATCTGCCATCACAACTAAGTCATCCGCATATGAGAGACTGCTTATTTTGTGTTCACATATCTTAATGTCACCGAGCCAGCCTATTTTTTCAACATATGATCCATAAATAATATGAACAACAGCGGAGACAGGTTGCAGCCTTGTCTTACCCCTGAAACTACTCTGAACCATGAAGTCAATTTACCGTCAACTCTAACTGCTGCCTGACTGTGTAAAGACCTTTAATTGCTTGCAAAAGTTTGCCTCCTATTCCATAATCTCGTAGAACAGACAATAACTTCCTATTAGGAACCCGGTCATATGCCTTTTCTAGCTCTATAAAGCATAGATACAGTTCCCTGTTCCACTCGTAACACTTCTCCGTTATTTGCCGTAAGCTAAAGATCTGGTCCTGACAACCTCTAATAGGCCTAAGCACACACTGATTTTCATCCAATTTGTTCTCAACTAATACTCGCACTTTCCTTTCAACAATACCTCAGAAGATTTTACCCACAACGCTGATTGAATAAATACCTCTGTAGTTGTTACAATCTTTTCTGTTTCCATGCTTAAAGATTGGTGTGATTACTGCATTCGTCCAGTCTGATGGAACCTGTCACGACTCCCACGCCATTGCACTTATCCTGTGTAGCCATTTAAGACATGACATTCCACTGTATTTGATGAGTTCCGACTTAATTTCATCCATCCCAGCCGCCTTATTGTACTGCAACCTATTGACCATTTTCTCCACTTCCTCAAATGTGATCCTATTTCCATCATCGTTCCTATCCCATTGTAAAGATAAGTGCTGGTAAGAACTCTAACGAAACCCAATATTCTGTAATGAGACGAAGAAGCTACGGGTCCCTATACTACATACTCCTAACTTTTGTCGGTGGAATTCCGGTTCACTTTTCATTAGAGAAAGGGAGGAAGAAAGGAGAGAGGTAAGAACTTGATCCGCGAGACGTTGCTTTTACGTGGGACAAGGTTCTCACAAGTAGCTGAAGTAACCTGAGCGCATCGTGTAAGATGTGTGGGGAGCTAAGCTGTGTTATGTGTGGGTGTGTATGTTGCAGGGCGGCCGGCGGGCGCCGCGGCGGCGGCTCGGCCAAGGCGGAGGTGCCGCTGCAGGCGGACGCCGTCGACAGGACCCGGCCTGCCGCGTCGCCCAGGTGAGCCAGCGCTGCCACTCTCCACATCTCGAGCGCCGCACTCCAGCCAAGTACCATCCCTGTCCTGGTTTCGCAGCCTCCGTTTTATCCCTTTACTTTTTTAATATACACTATTGGCCATTAAAATTGCTACACCACGAAGATGACGTGCTGCAGACGCGAAATTTAACCGACAGGAAAAATATGGTGTGATATGCAAATGATTAGCTTTTCAGAGCATTCACACAAGTTTGGCGCCGGTGCCGACCTCCTACAACGTGCTGAAATGAGGAAAGTTTCCAGCCGATTTCTCATACGCAAACAGCAGTTGACCGGCGTTGCCTGGTGAAACGTTGTTGTGAGGCGGAGAAAAGCGTACCATCACGTTTCCGACTTTGATAAAGGTCGGATTGTAGCCTATCGCGATTGCGATTATCGTATCGCTACATTGCTGCTCGCGTTGGTCGAGATCCAATGACTGTTAGCAGAATATGGAATCGGTGGGTTCAGGAGGCTAATACGGAACGCAGTGCTGGGTACCAACGGCCTCGTATCACTAGCAGTCGAGATGACAGGCATCTTATCCTCATGGCAGTAACAGATCGTGCAGCCACGTCTCGATCCCTGAGTCAACAGATGGTGACGTTTGCAAGACAACAACCATCTGCACGAACAGTTCGACGACGTTTGCAGCAGTATGGACTATCAGCTCGGAGACCATGGCTGCGGTTACCCTTGACTGTGCATCGCACACAGGGCGCCTGCGACGGTGTACTCAACGACGAACCTGGGTGCACGAAAGGCAAAACGTCATTTTTTAGGATGAATCCAGATCCTATTTAGAGCATCATGATGGTCGCATCCGTATTTGGCGACATCGCGGTAAACGCACATTGGAAGCGTGTATTCGTCATACTGGCGTATCACCCGGCGTGATGGTATCGTGTGCCATTGGTTACATGTCTCGGTCACCTCTTGTTCGCATTGACGGCACTTTGAACAGTGGACGTTACATTTCAGATGTATTACGACCCGTGGCTCTACCCTTCACTCGATCCCTGCAAGACCCTACATTTCAGCAGGATGATGCAAGATTGCATGTTGCAGATCCTGTAGGGGCCTTTCTGCATGCAGAAAATATTCGACTGCTGCCCTGGCCAGCTCATTTCCCAGATCTCTCACCAATTGAAAACGTCTGGTCAATGGTGACCGAGCAACTGGCTCGTCACAATACGCCAGTCACTACTCTTGATGAACTGTGGTATCGTGTTGAAGCTGCATGGGCAGCTGTACCCGCACACACCATCCAAGCTCTGTTTGACTCAATGCCCAGTCGTATCAAGGCCGTTATTACGGCCACAGGTGGTTGTTCTGGGTACTGATTTCTCAGGATCTATGCACCCAAATTGCGTGAAAATGTAATCACATGTCTGTTCTAGTATAATATATTTGTCCAATGAATACCCGTTTGTAATCTGCATTTCTTCTTGGTGTAGCAATTTTAATGGCCAGTAGTGTATATTTTTTTCGACATTGTTTCTATTCCAAACTACTACGACACTGTTTTATGCCTGAAACAACGGCGTACTTTTGCTGACAGATATTAAAAACTTTTCATTATTTTCAGATAATGTATCGTCAGTGATGTTAATGCTAAAATGTGGATTCAAATTTTCGTCATGTAAAAACCTCACAATTTACATTGAAGTTTATGACCAACATCGAATCCAAACAACCTTATCCTAACGTCATACCCAGGCAGTGGTCGTAATATTTAGCAGCGAAGACCAAAAGAATCGTGAGGCTCGTAAAATTAGCGATTTTTGAGTTGGTACTTGTATATACTCGTAGTTAACTGAGAGAACACGCATAGTTGTTTATGTGGTTATGAGGGTTAAACAATTAAGAATGCATGATTACGATTAACGTCGTGCGTAGCATATTTAACATGACTTTCACGTTTGTACGCAAAGTCACTGACATCTTTGAAAAAATGTGCCATCTTTGTATGTATGAACTTCAGGAACTTCTGGGGCGTTTTTAAAGGCACACTACCGGTTTAGTAAAACCATTCCCTCCTTGCACATAATATTTTTATACAATAATCTTAAGCGTTCACATTGCGGTCGGTTGTTTTCACCCAATTTTCTGCAACCAGTACAATTTCAAGGAGAAAGTCAGTGACTATACTTTTGCTTAATGAAACTCCTTCTGAATAGATCTCAAATTTCAAATGATTATTAATCACAGTATACACTAAATAATGGCATTGCACAGACAGATCGATTCACATAAAAAATATACTCTTCTTTCACTGTTTTCACCCATTTCTTTTGTAAAGATATTATGTCAACTTCATCTTTCAGTTCATAATGGCTGTTAAATGTATTCTTTTCAAACAATCGTTATCGCAGGCTATACTAATCTTCATGCTTTCTTCCGGTACTGCTGCCTCCAAGGAGCTTTTACTTCTGATCCCTCTCTGGATCGTCGTGCATCTGAAGAGAGAAATAGTGGACGGAACAGAAAAATGCCTAGCATGGCATTTGAATGAAACTGTGGTTTTGAAAGTGCAGCATTTAAGGTTTTTCCATCTGTGACAGATGCTTCCCACATAATTCCCTTAGCACTGAAATTCCTGTGACACACCTGAAAATGTGCAGTGAAATACATTAATCTTAATGTATTCAAGCAAATTTACTCTGCAAATAATAACATACCGTAATCTAAAACATACAGTATTATGTAATAATATACCATAATCTAAAACATACAGTATTATATTACATTCAAAACAAACGTTACTATTGAATAATTAGTATCTGCAAAATCATGCCATTTCTGTGTCATTACATCGACTTTAGGAAACTTGAAGACATAAACACTGTTTCCTGTTGTGTGATTTACACTACCTCTTGCTATGTAACAGTTAGTAACCGTAATGAGGTTTAAACCGCATAAATGTAAGTTATGTTGCGTTAAACTCGCACGAAAACAGTTCAGTAGGAGTCACTATGATTTCTGTAGAATGAAATAACTATCTCGTAACGATCACAAAGCAAATGGGTTTTTTTGTACCCAACACTTCGTTGATACAACACAAGACAGATCTTGACTTTCGCCACTTCTCGCCATCGTCATAACTTCAAGTTTCCGCAGCTGTTCGGCCTTATCATCAAGGTAGTGTTGGTATGACGCATTTTCCAGAAGTGTTTAAAAGTCAAAGATGGTATTGCTTATACACATGCATCGAAATATGCTTTTAAAATGCTTTACTGCTTAGCTTTAATAAACTTTTTGAATTAGTAGCTATTCTTGCCGGGTTCTTTTTGACCAGTTAATCAGAGCATACGTCGTGTTTTTAGATAAACCAATACTCTTAAACTCTGATATGTGGTCAGTCGTAAAGTCAAACCAACCTATCAGTATCTTTACTGTATAAGTTTTCACGCAATAAAATTATTTTTTAACATAGTGTAACGTACTTTACGTCATTTAACTTCCCCCAGTGGACATTCAGTCAAACTAATACAAGAAAATACTTCCATCTCAAGTCATTCACTTTTTTTAACAAACAAAAAGTTTATCTTACAATAAACCACTACTATACCGATAACGTAATTACTTTATTAGTATAAACACTCTTCACAGAAGCGTATACAAATTTGAGCTGCAACATGTTACTTCACGGGTAAGCTCAAGTACATCTTGAAAGCAACTAACATATTTCATTTCGATCATTACATTCCTTATTTCCGCTGATAAAGCAGTCGGCCGACGCCCGTCTTCTCGCGATCGCAGACTTGCTCCACGCGGTCGTCTAAAGATGCCTTGACACAGAAAACCAAATCCAGCAAAATCGGTTGATAACCGTTTTCAGTTTGAAGTTTGACTTAGTTTTCAACTCTAGTCTACAGTTGACATCGCGAGTTTGAAAAACTAGATGGGGCGGATTTTGTCTATAGTGTGTGGCTGACGATCAATGAGCAAAAGCACAGCAGTGTTGGGTGACTGGCGCGTGTGCATTGCCATTTTGTCTGCTTTATTTCCTTCCTGTGTTTATACAACGGCGACTCACGAGTGGTCTACAGAAGTAACTACAGTATTCAGCATTCTGTTTTAAGTTTGCCGCAGTCAGAACAGTTGTAAACTTGCCAGACTTAGAGCAGTTGTGTGTTTTTGTTTGTTGGAGTTGATTTTCAGTGTGGAAGTACCTTTAGGTCGCGTACTGCGTGAGCGACAATAGAGACCAGCAGCCCGCGACAGCTTCGGGCCATGAAACAAAACCGCAGACACAGTTATGGAAGTCTCCTACGTTAGCGACGTCTGTAACGCTGCTTGCCGCCCCTACAGCAGTTAGGTCTGAATTCAAAGGTGTTTGAATCTTTTTTGCTGTACTGTACGTGACAGCGAAAGTTATGATGCCTCTCGATGAAGCTCTAGAGGGGACGTACCGGCCGCTATGAAACAGTTATCATCCGGTTTTAAGAAAATTATCCCGTAAAAATTTGATTCTTTCCCGTATTATAGATTTACATCTTCGCGCAATAAAGACAATTTCTTTTCGTTAATCGTTGCAGTCATAATGGTGCACTAAATTTAAGTAAAACATTGCACGAAATCTTATGATTTTGCAGTGGTGAAAACGCATTGCATAGACTGTGCGTTTGGTTTAATTTATGTTATACGTTGCTGCGTATAAAATGCAACCAACATATCGAAATTATATTTAAAGTTGAAAACCGAATGATATCTCCTTCCATTCTCGAGATATCGATTTGTATGTTTGGTGGACGAATCGCGCGGTACACCCAGTTCTGTCTGTGTGCATCGGGACTGTATGGTCGTAACAGTCATAATATTTCACAAACGATCAATACATCGAAACAATGTTTTTTTTTTGCAAATGATATGGTTCAAATGGCTCTGAGCACTATGGGACTCAACTGTTGTGGTCATCAGTCCCCTAGAACTTAGAACTAATTAAACCTAACTAACCTAAGGACATCACACACATCCATGCCCGAGGCAGGATTCGAACCTGCGACCGTAGCAGCAGCGCGGCTCCGGACTGGAGCGCCTAGAACCGCACGACCACCGCGGCCGGCAAATGATATGGAAAGAGACACATTTTGTCATGCGATTAATACTTGAAACTTTTTGCATATTATTTAGCAAGACTGTTTACATTAATTAAAATCTTTCACTTGGCATTAAAATCGACTGCTGATGAATTATGTTGGTTATTCAATTTGTAGTTCACGAGGAAATTCATGGGTCAGTACCAAACAATGGTTGTCAGTTACTGTATTGTTTTATCATCTGGTTGGGTCCATACTCGTCAAGTACTTCGGTTTGTGAAGCAGATGTAAGTGTACACACTATGGAAATGAACTGTATAGTGCAGTAACTACGTCTCTCTCCAATGCAGGCGTGGATTACAGTATTAAAATTCTAAAAGCTCTTTTATGAAAGTGAATCAAATAATATTGAAAACCATCTGTTTATTTTCTTTGTCCTTATTCTTAAGAATTAAATGGGCTAACACGCGTTTCAATGAATAAAATTACGTATGTGTATGCACTAGTCATTAAGGAAATGCAGTGAACTTTATGCTAAATTTTCTGCTTGAATACAGTTGAAATACTTAGAAAAATCAGTTCTAATAGGTGTTGTCTCTCGCTGAGAAGAATTTACGTAGTAGTGTTTGTTCACATTCCTGATTTACTACTGTCTGCAGTAAACGTGAGGTCGATACCTTCGTGGTCAGTAATAATAGAATGTAAAATAGAAGTAGCCTTTGCAGTTGATAATGCATTTCGAATATCAGCCGGATCTTGGAGCGATTTTATTTGGTATGCAGCCGGTTTTAGAGTTCACTTCAAAGGTGTATACGTGAGGTTCATTTGGGACTTACTTGTGCAGTGTAGCAATCCATCTGATTTTCGACGAACGCTGATGTAATTATTTTGGCTATACAAGCTATGAAACCTGGCTGATGTCATTGTGTCATAGGCAGGCTTTTGCCTGAAATGTTTTCATGAACAGCTCGAGTCCTTTTGCGTTTGATCGAAGTAAATAGTCCCAGCCGTAAACGACAGAAACAGCTAGTGATTATTCCATTGTCTTCAAATTTCACAGAATCCTCAGGCAAGCTCACTCCCAAGTCTTTCGCGAGGACATCAGATGCGCATCAAAGCGCCAATCTTGTACCGTGATTCATCACTGTATACACATTTATTCAAGTGCTGCATGTGACAATCACTTTACGTAACTCCAAGTGACGTCGCACGTTTGTTAGGATCAGTGGTTTTTGGCAGTGTTCTTCCACGGTGGGTTATCACTAATATCAATACTTCAGCTGCGACGAATGTCCCCTGAAACAGTTAATGATTAGTCAAAGCAGTGCGCTTTATAGTTCTGCGGTACTCATCAGTTATTTCTTAGGCCTACTAAAGTAACAATTAGGTATGCTTCACCTGTCACATTTCCACTTTTTGGTATCTTAAGTAACAGTAGAAGATTAGAAAATTACCTTGTATGCTGCTAGGGTGTATGATAAGGCCATCTTCAATGAACTAGTCAGCTCTACAGCGAGTAAATGTGCACTTCGATTGCGACAGAAAAGCTCCAGGGTCATATAGAGGCGAGCGCAACGTGGTGTACTGTCCGGAGCTACCGAACAACACCAACTGAAGCCCAGTTTGGGATTCTACGTATCCGACTGGCACATACACACCACTTCGCCCCCATTACTTACGTCCACGATGTAGTGTCACTTGACAATCTGGTAACAGTAAGTTGTACACCATGTACAAGGCTCCAAAGTGACCAGTGCGCCCGTGCAATGGGGCAGTTAATATTGGGTTCGTAGAGCTTACGTTCCTACGTAGGCCACTCTGCGCTCTCAGTGTACTATCTGCAGATCCGTGACGGCCCAGTCTATTAGATTATTCAATCAGTTCAACATGCCGGTTCAGGCGTTAATCCTGGCGCGTTTCCTCGTTGCAGACAAATCCACCCAGTATGTGAGGAGAAGGCGCAGCTGCTGGCATACGACAACAAGGCGAGCGGCGAGCAGCCGTCGCCGCCGCCGCAGCCCCCGGCGCAGCAGCTGCCGCCCCCGCCGCCGCCCACGCACCCGATCGCCACCTACCCGCCGCCCCCCAACATTATTGTCGAGGCCGGCCGCATAGAGTTCGCCAAGACGCCGCCGGGCGGCGCGCCCGTGTTCCCGGCGACGCCGACGCCGACGCCGGTGTCGCCACCCGTGTCCACGTCGACGCCAGCGCCAGCTACCGTGACGCGCTCGCAACAGACCAGCGAACACGATGAAGAGAAATGCGACGTCGCAAAGGTAGGTGGCAGCACGGTGCTCGTTTCATAGGGGAGCGTGTCTTCTTGCTCACTGATAATCTCTTGTTCGGGAAGGTTTGAAACATTTCTTATGTACAAAGGGTGAACATGAACTCAACCATCATTTTTGTAGGTTTTTCGCACTATTATTATGTTCTATTCTGTTTGTTCGCCCGGTTAGCTTTGTTCCTGGCTAAACACGTTCATAGTAGTGAAAAAAACCTGTAATATGCTATCACCAAATCATGCAACCCAGAACACAGAGTAGTGTAACATTTCTCTGTAGATGCAATGTGGTTGGCGTCGATGTATATTCGCCGGCTTTCCATCAGTGTAGCTATTCAAACCGCTGTGTATCACTGCTAACGTACGCCGATAAAACAAACCAAAATCAGAACAAAGGAACACCGAACGTAAGTTTCAGAACAAAGAATACAGTCGGCATTTTTATCGCCAGCAGTAAGCACCGTGAATGAATGAAACAAGTTGATTTCCAGACAATACCCACAACGCATGCAGTTGACATTTGCAATGTTGTACCAATATTTTCAGCGCAGTTAAGTGAATGTAAGATATAAAACAAAATGTAATTACTCTGTTACAAGCCAGCAAACACATACGCAAAAATATCACTCACAGCAGTCGAAGTTTTGCTGGTAGAGTTCCCATTCTCCCTGTGTACTTTGCGCCGTGTGAGTCGCAGTGATAGGTCAGATGTCGTGTCCTTGCTGCAACTCCTTCAGCCCTAGTTGCTTTACATACAAAAACTGTTATTGGGAAACGAAAATTCGACATACCAGAAAACAGAACGTTGTTGACCCTCACGTGATAAACACATCTACATTGAATATCTCGCATATGAACAAAGTATACCACATTAACAGCGTGTCGAGAATGACTTGCTGCCACAGTTGTACCTTTTAGAAGTGATTCTTCGTGGACCAAGACATAGAGCATCCACTTACGAACCAGCGATTCATTCTCAGGCCTGTCTTCATAACGAGACGGTTAATGCCACCTGCAGCCATGTTCCACGTTATCAACGCATCACTGCCTGAAAATATTTGCTGCGGCCGTTTGTACGCCGTCCATTTTGTAACCCCTTTGCCCACAGCCTACAACTAAATGCAAGTGGCACATTTTTCACAATAACTTTTTATAGCAGTCCGTGACTCATCAAAGGAAACTAGATTCTGTTTCATTTATGTCGCGATGACAACGCTGAATGTTAATGACATTAGTACCGAAGTCAGTACTTGTCACATCTTTTCTGCAGAAAAATGTTGGAAAAGCTCAAAGAAAAACAGGCAGTCAGGTATCGATGTGTTATGCGCACACTGTTCGGTGGTGTATTACGTCGTTTGAAGCTGATCAGATTTTGCCAGATAATTGCGACAGAACGCACTGTATACAAAACGATACATTTTGGTTTACTGTTATTTATTAAACATACACTGCAATTCAGATCGTTGCGCGACATAATCGCAGGTAAATAAAGGCGATTGTGGGGACCACAATTGATGCTTAATTACGTTTCGATAACCTGTTACTGCTGCGGACAATGAAGCGTTCTGTTTTTCAATAAAGTGTAAACTGTTTTAAACACAATAAAGCAGTGAGCCTCAGTAGAAACAGTCGTATGGAATTTCAGGCTTTTACAGAATGATTTATTCTATAAAACTAATCTCAATCCCTTCTCTAAACTGTAAATTTAGTTTTTTTCAACAGTGACGCATGCATGTGGTCTACTGAACTCTTGAGACAGAAATATATGGCTCAAACGAGCTACAGCGTAGTCCGCTAAACTAAACCGAGCTATAGATCCGTAATTACAGCCATTTGTATGGTTCTCTTATAGTTATACAATTATTAATATTTATAATCTTTCATAGAGCAATTATGCTCGAATGTATCGCCATCGTCACGAACACTCCTTATTCTGTTTCGTTTACCAATATTAATGTTGGGGAAAGAATCTCTCAGTAACAGCAATAACGTCGGACAGACCTCTTTGTGTGTGTGTGTGTGTGTGTGTGTGTGTGTGTGTGTGTGTGTGTGTGTGTGTTTTCTTTTTGTCTTTTCTGAGCGCTAGACTTTGGAGCTGACAGAGCGCAAGCGTTTACTTCTCATACTTCTTGCTCGTTGCTAAGGGAATACGTGTTTCACTAAGAAAATAAGGGATTCGTATTTGTTACCTAATTTGCTGTTCATGTCGTGAGTTTGTTAACCCACAAATTGAGAGAAAAGTAAGTGAAACACAGAGAGATAATACTTGATAATCACAATAGACTTTCTGGTAAGTTATAAGAGGTTCGAAGTCATGACATTTGTTTTAATTAAAAGCTGCACTCATTTACTTAGTTACTGGAAATGAAAAATTAACTACTTTCTGCAATGTATATCAAAAGCACAATCGCCGAAAACTGCTAAACATGAAACTAATGTAGTCAGAATTACAAAAACATCCTTCAGAATGGGGAGCAGTCCATTCCAGTACCCACAAAGTCAAAAAGTCTATGGTACATTGCGTCACTTGGGTGCTGTACGCCATCCTGACGCATAACGTCTGCTTCCACTGCATCGTGGAGAAGTGTCAGAAAAGCTGTCAGCAGTACATCGTTGCATAGAATACGAAGATGCAGTTCGCTGCAGAAATTGGTCATTGTAAGGGACGATGACATTCAAGACGATGTAACGTAGTGGTAATTAGAGCTATGGTCTCCAGGTGCAAAAATGTGACGAAAAAGGAGCAAAGTGGTGGAATGTGTAGGTGATAAACGTGCTAAAAAGGTGCCAATTTCAGATGCGAAAATTTATAATGGAGTTTATATCCGTCATTTAATCACAAAACTTCCAAAGTACTTCACTCGAGCATTGAAAAGTCTAATGGAACATGTTGTCAAGATGCCCTTTTCCGACAACCTTTGAGAAAACTGTTGATAAAATTAACATTCAGTGCTTTTCTATGTATTGAGACTGCGATCATTAGCAAATATTCGTAAACAAAAAATGGAACAGTCTACATCAACAGCAACAGGAGGTGTAATTTATTTTCAAACGGTAATCCTGTTCATTGCCACGTCTTCCACAGTAGGGTTTGCTGGCTGCGCGTTGCTCTAGATTTTGTTCCTCAATACCTTCAGGTACCTATTAGAATGGACCATTGTACTTCTTTCTTAATACATTCCGTAAGTTTTCTCATGGCTGTTGTGAGGAAAGAGGGCTCTTCTCCGACATGTTTTTCTGTATTCGTTTGTTCTTTAGTCTTCCTTGCAGCGAAAGAATCGCCAGACAAAGCATCTAAAAATCTGCATAGAAGCCCTGAAAATTATTAACGAGACCATTGGAACAATCACCAGGTATCCCACTGAGTGATGATGGGTAAAGTTCGTAAAAGAAGTTCCGTAATATCTATGTACTTCTGTATTCTGGATGAAACTACTTCCAAGATTCCTTCAATACAAGGTACAAATTCGTTCATGTATATGTATATATATTCCTCCTTTAATTCCTCACAGACTCGATGAGTAGCCTGAGCGATGCTGATCATGCGTTTTAATTTACGTAACATGACTTGAGATTCTGACCTGCAAGAAACATGGAGGAAGGTCCACATGTAAACACTAGGCGCACTAAGTCAGATTTTATTCCATCAGGCCATAACACAATGCACTGGTGAATCTTTGTATCGTGGCGGCGTTACCTGTTTTCTCCAGAGAGCAAATTAACAACAGCATAGGTTTCACATGCTCTCGATTCATGGACTCATTACAATATTCAGTACACATCAGTTTTTTCTGTCAGTGGTTTCATCTAGAATAAAATACGGTGGATCATCAGCTACTCGTCGTCTGATTCATGACACATTTTGTTCATACAGACGCTTAAGTACGTCCTGAATGTACTCTCACTGTAAACAGAATTATTTGTATACTTCTTCAGATCGGATTTCGTAATGGGAGGTTGGAATGTGGTAAGGTAAATACCACATGCAAGAAATCCGGTAGTTGTTTGATAAAAAATTAATTTCTCCATTTAGAACTTAAGATTACAGTGCCACACTCATAAACTGCTGGTATTGCATACCATCGCCACGTTGTAATTCATTATTGTTAGTGTGCTTGGCGCTTTCCACATGCTGTCGAATACGATTTTGTAAGTGCTTTTCATGAATTGCGACGGAGACGTCAGAAATTCTGCGCGTCGCTACACATCCGTCACCTTAAATATCGTCATTGTAAACTGTATAAGAATTTCATACGCATCCTCAGAGCGTATTTGGGGATTAAGAATCTAGGGAACAGAAAAAAAAAACAAAAATCAAACAAACAGAAGAGCACAAAAAGTCGTGCCAACCGCACTCGCCACTGTGTCTGACGTATTGAACCTCAGAATACTTCTGCTCTCGGAAAGGTCACGAGAGAAGCTCCCTGCAGATAATAACTGGTGTTCCAACTAACGTAGTTAGGTAGTCTGCCTGGAGATCACTTATAGCAAATTACTCAGGAAACACCTGTAAATAATCTTCGGAATTTTGTCGTGGAAGGTCGAGTTCACGTTGTATGACGTGGAATACCTGTGTTTACTCCTGCTATAGTCTTGTACTTCGTGTAAGTTATAACTTTAATTATTATTGTGTTTATAGTGGTTGCTGGTGAGGAGGAAAGTTAGTTATTAGTATTTTTTTTAATGATCTCATTCATAAGCAGTCATATCACAGTCATCACAGTCGCTCATGAAAGTTATAATTAAGCTTTACTTGTTTAACCAGAATCAGACGATGACTCTCCTTGTCCGCAGTCTCGATGATTCGAAGCGATCTGCAATCCTGTGTAAATAAAATGTCTTGGTTTTCTTGCGTTGCGTAGTCAGCCGGGAAACCTCAGATCAAGTGGAAAGTTTGCTTTGATAGAGTTTAATTATCCGATGAAATAATGGAGCTCTTGGATGTAATAATTGCAGGTTCGTTTCCAATTCATCGTAAGTTCCCTTCTGATTACCAACGAAACGACACCTCCGTGTAAACTTCCAATTAGAGAATACATATATAATGAATTTCCTTACACACACAATTGATGAAACTGCTCAGTATATATATTTCTTGAGTAGCATACAATATATTTTCAATCTCTTTCTTCCAGTAATCTCGATAGCAAAATTACAATTATTCAATGCGGCTATTCGGCACGGAGAAAATCCTAGAAGTCCCCTCAACACACCAGAGAGAATATTAAAAAGACTAATTATGCGCTCATGGAATAGTAATAGTACTGTATTACTTTGCGCATCGATTCTGTGAGTATATAGATGGTCAAGTAGGAAACGTAATTCACTCACAGAATTGTGCAGGGATAATTAGTAGAATATAAAGAGATATTACAAAGTGATAACAGCGTTAACTTAATCTGTGCTGTCTCCATACCTTCTTTTTAACTTAATCGGTTCTGTCTCCACACCTTCTTTTCTACTAGTGACTTAACTGCTGTATCATAAAGAACATTCACGCATTTCCTTTCACGCTACTAAATTGTTTAGTGGATGCTTCACTGTTCGTCCAGTGGTGTACGTTATGTTACTGCTTACATAACAGCTTTAATTAGTTTGAAATTTTAAAATTTAAACTGTCGCGTAGATTTTTGGGTTTCCATAAGTGTGTTTAATTTGTTTTCAATTGTTGCGATATTAAAAACCGTAACGGAGCGTCGACAGGAGTGAGTTCTGGATCGAGCGTCCACGTATTAGCAACGCGCATTCCGGATAACGCGTGCGTTCCGCGTTCGCGGTAACTTCCGCGCCTCCCCTCCCGTCGCTGATAAACACACTTATTCCACGCCATTTGCGAATGAATTAAAATCTCGGCTTTTCCCAGTCACGTTCGGAACCCCCGCGGCTGCTTAGCATGCTCGTCACGTCCGCGGTATTTTGTCATGAAAATGTGTCCACGAGGTCTGCGCCAGTAACTCGGGGTAAAGCCGCAATGGCGCCGGCGGGGGAGGGGGAGGAATGGTTTTGGGGAAAGCGAGGAGAGTGGGATTGGCTACGCCGGCGTATACTGCTGTCCCGACGCCAGTCTGCAGCCAGCTACTAAACACTCACCACTAAATTACGGCCTTATAGACACAAATAAGCCACACTTTCTTTAATTAATTGCCATCGTTGCATTTATAGTTGTTACAACACCTCCCACCTTATTAAATTGTCTGAGTTTTAAAGTTATAAAAGAATTTGCTAAAAATTATCAACTTCACCTAGAACTACTTGCACACCACGTTACGGTTCCGTTATATTGTCCCCAGTTTTGATGAGTAAGGTGGGGATGGTAGTATTTGTGCATTAATAACATGGAAAATTCACAGATTTTTTTCTGCTTAACTTTTGACGACGTATTTATTTGTAGGTATATTCTTCCTTGCTCCGATGTCTAGGAAAGATCCAAATTACGATCAGTTGCTGAAAAGATCGATTCAGGCTTTCTTATTTCTGCTATTAGAATTTTAACACACATGTAAAACGTGCAGAACTTCGTAAATTTATTATCTTCAGCTTCACATTGCTGGCAGAAATCTTCCTGCATCGTCATTACACAACTCCACAAGCCAACAGCTCACAACAGACACTCTCCAACGACTAGATACTCAGATCAACAAGAATACAGATATGGTATTTTTAGTACAAAAATGTTCATACGTTCGATGTACTCGATATTTGTTAACTAAGACTACTAAATTTCATTACTATTTCACAGAGGAAAACGAATGTCTGTTAATTTATCTTTCAGGATAATTATAGAAACAATAAGTGTGATCATAATTATAATTTCAAATATTCATGACTTCAAATATCAATACAGCTGTTAAATACATCGGAAGTACAAAAATAATTATGTTCGTCATAAAATAATTAATTTTATGTTAGCTTCATCATTATTTCTGTTTATAAAATGTAAAACCATTTCGGTTATTACATCAAAGTTAGAGTAAATGCAGAATAAAAATCCGATGTCATTGGATCGTGTTGTGAATTATTTGTATCGTGAGGAAAAGAAAGAGTGCAGTGGCCAGTTCCATTACAGTGTCTAACCTCACCACCGAACTCGTCTGTACTTATCTGAAATGTTTCCTCGGCGGGTTTTGCTGCATTGGCGGTCTATTGGTGGTCTAAGGTATATTTCTGCGCCAAATATTCCGTCTGCTTAATGCTATAACGATGCAGTTACTGCTTTCAAAATCAAAGAATCTCAGCCTATATAACAAAAATCACCATGGATCCAAATACCGACCGAGAAAGCCAACATTGCATAATGTAATGATATTATAATTCATCAGAGAGTGGCAAAATAACAAAAATACGATAGTAAAAATTTATATGGTTCACCAAAATTTTGCGAATGGAGCTTTTGCACTCAAATTTGATTTTTGTCCCAGGAATGTTTTCCAGTTTTGCTCTTGCGAATCATAAACAGACAGCTGAAATACGTAAATGTATTTAAGCACATAGCAATAGAATCTTATATTATTACATGTAAAATAAGTCACAACTTCATACAGTTTGGCTATTTTATTGACTAAATTTCAAAAACAGTTCCCTTTATCTGTGAAAGAGGTACCTATTTTCATTTAGAGTACTCCACAAATGTGAAGATATTACGTACAGGCACCAACATCTGGAACGACTTGTCTGGAAAGTATTTACGATCTCAGATAGCTGCATAGCAGGGAACCTCTTTGGTGTAAGTGATGGGAGGGGATTTGTGTCCTCGGGCGCTTCCTCTTTGGAATTGCCTCATCTTTGTTATCATATTCCTCTACCGGTTCTTCATCTTCTACTCCCTCTCTGTCTCTCTCTCTCTCTCTCTCTCTCTTCTCTCTCTCTCTCTCCCTCTCTCTCTCTCTCTCTCTCCTGTCCCATTTCTTCCTCGGAATGTACTCTCAGCACAAAATAATGCTATTTCATAAGATAACGTCACGGGAACTTCGATGATAGATTACAAACACCAGCCTTAATACGTCACAAATGTAAGCTTTCTGTCAAAATTAGTAGCTATGCAAACCTAGCGTGACGGTGTCGTGTACCCATTGGAATGCCACATCATCAGGATAGGTGCTGATCCTGTACGAAGAGGACGAATTCAAATTTGGTTCTCCCCTGTACCACTACACACGGATACATTCACCGTGGTGCTGTACTTAGGACCGGGACTCGTATGAAAAGACGCTGTGGTGCTGCTCCTTCCTGTAAGCAGAGTTGTCGCTGAACGCACCACTGTCGGAGCACGACAGTGCTGGTCCAGTCGTCGCCTCACTGTCCGTGGGTCCACTTATCTTGCTGCAAACATGCCCATGAACAACGTCTTTCCTCTCGGCTGCTGGTCGTACGGGGCCGTTAATATCTCGCATCGCGTTAAGTATGGCCCTCTTGAAATCTTCGATCACATACTCGCATTACAAACGTTCAGTTTCGACCAGTGCAATTGCGCGGAACAGTGAACTGCAGTCTCGATATGCCACTATCCTACTGCTGTCGAATTCCGGCACGTCAAGGCAGATTTTTTTTTCTTTTTACACCTCCGTTAATTTGGCCTTCTGACTGAGAACCAACATGCAAATGCGATTTTTGAACGAGAGAGTCGCTGGGTTATCTTATATACAGAATGTCCGTCCCGATAGCTGAGTGGTCAGCGCGGCGGTCTGTCACGCCAAGAGGCCCGGGTTCGATTCCCGGCTGCGTCGGAGATTTTTCTCCGCTCAGGGACCGGGTGTTGTGTTGTCCTCATTATCATTTCATCATCAGTGGAAGGCAACGGGAAACCACCACTGGAATCACTTCCCTCGACGCTCATGCGGTTGACCTCTCTGACGAGGCTTCCCCCGTCACAAGACCTGCCGTAAGGCAGGATGCGAAGTCCTACAATCGTAGGTTACGCCTGTTTCTAGGAACAGAGTGTAGCACAAAGACTAAGGTTCACGGCTATCACGCTTGCGGCAGATATCTGACACACTCCTTACACCATTTAGGAGACAATTACGGGGTTTCTAAAAAGTTATGTTTTAATTCAGTTGCGCAGTGTATGTCACTAAGTGAGAAACAGCGTGCTGGGATAGGGTTTGGGATTCGAAAAGCTCATCCACACATGGAGCACCCTGTTTTCAGCACGAAAATGTCAGACCACACACGAGCTCTGCGACGTCTGCATCAATACGGCGCATTCGGTTCACTGTCATCGATCTTCCTCTACACAGTCCCGACTTGGCTCCATACGATTCTCATCTATTTGCAAACCTTAAAGAACACATTCGACGATTTCACTTTGACAGTGATGAAGCGGTGCAAGCAGCAGTGAAATCAACAAAATCAAACATTCTCATTCTACAGTGATGGTATATCTGGTTGGGAGAAACGTGTTCGCCGCCACAGTGAATATGTTGTGAAATAAATATGCGAACGTGAATAACGAAGCGTAGAACCTTGACACCCGTTTTATTTTAAAAAAACTGTAAGAGTTTTCACACCAAAAAAATCTCAAGCATTACTTTTCAGCACGCTCTCGTAAATTTCAGCGAATGAAGCTAATGATCATTCTTTATTGAATTTTCCGCATCTGCAGCACTCGACCCGCTCGCTTAATAAGAATCCGCTCCAGGCAGCCTCGAGCCATTTATAAAACTGTAGGAAGAGAGGCGGCGGCAGTACAGTGGCGCTTGGTCGTGATGGCCCCCGGCTCTGCGCGGCGCGCGGAAAGTGCCACTGTAAATTGGAAACGTCTGCTGCCTGCCACCGCCGGCTCGGCTACTTGTTAGCAGCGGCTGATCCTTATTTATGGAGTGCCTCCCACTTCGCAGTTGCCGATACACTCCGCTGAGTCCGCGGCGGCTGCAGACAAGCCATTACAAGCGCGTCGCCACCGCCGCCAACTCACCGTTCCGTTCCCAGCTCTGCGCAAACGCTGTTGGGCTGCTGCGATACCATCAGAGCATCCGATTCTTTTAGATCTGCCGTGCGGGCAACATGACGGAATGACCCAAGACAACCACACACTCGTAAGTCTATTCGAATACGTCTGAGCTTTCCGAGACTTTGTCATGTGTGAGTTCGTCTTTCCTACAATTGGAACCAACTTATGCAGGCAAGTGCAGTGTTACTTACAGTTACAGAAGGAACGTATAATTTTTAATTTGCTGTCTGAAGCATTGTGCAGTTCACTATTTTTCAAAACTGTAAAAGCCGGCCGTCGTGGCCGAGCGGTTCTAGGCGCTTCAGTCAGGAACCGCGCTACTGCTACGGTTGCAGGTTCGAATCCTACCTCGGGCATGGATGTGAGTGATGTCCTTGGGTTAGTTTGGTTCAAGTAGTTGTAAAGCCGTCGGGACACGGACCGTGCTGTCGAACGTTAACGTTGAGCGTGCCAATTTCAACGTGCTGCTGAACGCTCACGAACGATGCGACTTGTGCATACGGTACGTGGGCCCCAGCGTGGTATATGCGATCGCAACGCTCTCCAGCGGCAGTTGCGGGATGTTTCTAGTTCGTAAATCACACTGTTTACTCAACAGGCTGCGTAAAATTCCCACGTTAGCTCTATTAAAAGGCACATTTCCTCCATTGTTCATATCCTAGTCACGTTGTTTTATACGCAATATACACATATAAAAATTTCTATATCGATGTACATGTTTTAAGACAAAAAGGAAAGTACCATGTCCAGTCAATAAGGACACAGGCTTATAATACAGGGTGATTCAAAAAGAATACCACAACTTTAAAAATGTGTATTTAATGAAAGAAACATAATATAACCTTCTGTTATACATCATTACAAAGAGTATTTAAAAAGGTTTTTTTTCACTCAAAAACAAGTTCAGAGATGTTCAATATGGCCCGCTCCAGACACTCGAGCAATATCAACCCGATACTCCAACTCGTTCCACACTCTCTGTAGCATATCAGACGTAACAGTTTGGATAGCTGCTGTTATTTCTCGTTTCAAATCATCAATGGTGGCTGGGAGAGGTGTCCGAAACACCATATCCTTAACATACCCCCATAAGAAAAAATCGCAGGGGGTAAGATCAGGGCTTCTTGGCGGCCAGTGATGAAGTGCTCTGTCACGGGCTGCCTGGCGGCCGATCCATCGCCTCGGGTAGTTGAAGTTCAGGTTTCATAACTAACCTTTTTCGTAGGACTCTCCATACAGTTGACTGTGGAATTTGCAGCTCTCTGCTAGCTCTGCGAGTCGATTTTCCTGGGGTGCGAACAAATGCTTGCTGGATGCGTGCTACATTTTCATCACTCGTTCTCGGCCGTCCAGAACTTTTCCCTTTGCCCAAACACCCATTCTCTGTAAACTGTTTATACCAACGTTTAATACACCACCTATCAGGAGGTTTAACACCATACTTCGTTAGAAATGCACGCTGAACAACTGTCGTCGATTCACTTCTGCCGTACTCAATAACATAAAAAGCTTTCTGTTGAGCGGTCGCCATCTTAGCATCAACTGACGTTGACGCCTAGTCAACAGCACCTCAAGCGAACAAATGTACAACTAAATGAAACTTTATAGCTCCCTTAATTCGCCGACAGATAGTGCTTAGCTCTGCCTTTTGTCGTTGCAGAGTTTTAAATTCCTAAAGTTGTGGTATTCTTTTTGAATCACCCTGTACAAGCTCCATTACAAACAGTGGGACACAAATTTGCTATAGTTCTCCACATAAGATAAATACTATTTTATCTTCCCCACATTTTAGTAAAACCCTAAAGTCATTCTTACTTGATCACTGTTCCTACCCAGTAGCTGAAACTTTACAACATGTAAATCACGAAACTCAAAAGAAAAAGGAACAAAATATCTTTATACAAGTAGCGCAAGCTGTCCTGTAGATTAAGCCAATCGAACAAACTCACTCCCCAAAAAAGGTGAACTTATATTTACATAACATCAAAAATTATAGTATATACTTACATTAAACTAACAATAAAGCATCACAACCTATTATATACGCGAATATTGTGAAAAAAATACTTAGACTTTGTGAGATGCGAGCCATCATCAGATCATATAGCTAATCTTCATTCTTTTTTTTTAACCAACTTTTTTTTTATTCACAAAAAACAGTAACAAAAATGGCTACAATGAAATGACATAAATAAGGTCACAGATAATTGCAGTCATGAATTACAGCATTCAAAAAATTAGTCTTTAGCAGTAGCACAATTTAGCACCTTCACTGTCACCTTCAACTGGTGGCAGATCAGCATGCACATTTTCTTCTTCTGCAGCCGGTTCCTCATCATCATTTTCCAGACCCAGATTAATCATCCAGTAAATCCTTGATGCGTGTTCCTTCCAGGGTAAATTACGTGGACAGAAGAGAAGTCCCGAACAGCGACATCGCGAAATATTTCACTGCCTTGTTATTTTTGTCAGTTCCAGCCTTCTAAACGCATCTATAGGGAGTTCAAGATCTTCCTTTATATCAGACACCAGATGTTTCTCGCCATATTCTTGTATCTGCTGTACTACTGATTTATTTTTCATGTGTGACTTGCAGGTGAGGTTAGGGTCGGGAACGTGACCCAACCCATTCCCTCTCTACTAGGAGTCCAGTTCCTGACCTATACCCATTCGGTTGAAGACAATTCGGAGCATGTTACCATATTTCTTATTGTGATTCTGATATTTAAGTATTTTCTCGAATTCATTTTCCATATACATCTTGTATTCAATATGTTCATCGCTCCCAATATTGTTAAAAACATAACTTGTATATTTGCCCATTAACCAAATCACTGCGTTATTTTTTGCCTGAGGGTAGTAGCTTTCCTCTGGTCTGAAGAAAATGTTAGTCGGTATATTGTTGCTGAAGTTCTTGTTATTTGAGCAATTTTCTCCCTGGTCCACCTCCAGTTGATAATCCGATCTCCGCAAGTCTAACGATGAGGCACACTATCAACGAGGTTGCATTTGCTGCAGAGGTTTGTGTCACTTAAACCGATGGCAAAGAGACGTTCATTGGCGCTGATGATGTTATTGACTACCTTGTACCACGCTGTTCTCACGTCAGACGAAAGAACATCACTACTGATGTTTTTCCAGACCACATTCCATGCTATTCCAGTATATTTGGTTTCTATGTTATTTTTCATTTCATGTTTCCGTCTTTCAGCTAAAATCGCCTTTGCTGTAACGTTTTTGGAATTTAAAAGCTTTTTGCTGAGATAACTTAGTTCAAGATAATACTCCCTAATGTGTTTCAGCTTAAAACTTATTTTTTGTATATTTATCGGTGGCTCTACACTTTCTGGCCTGATAATATCGTATAGTTTTGCTGTAATGCACCCTGGATCATTACACATTATGCTCCATGTTCATTTGACATACAATGCCATCGCCTTAGACTTGATGTCGGTTAGACCCATTCCTCCATTGCTTGGATCCAAAACTGCTGTCTTCACCGGCACTCGAAACAATTCCCCTTTCCACAAGAACTTTTCTAAGGTGGACATGATCGTCTTCGCCATCATTGATGGAATGGGGAGAACCTGTGCTATGTAGTAGGCCTTGGATAAAATATACGTGTTGATAAACAGTATTCTATGGAACTGGTCTATGCTACGTTAACAGTGTTCAATCAAAGCTCCCTTGATTTTTCTTGCCACCTTCCGCCAATTTATTGCTATCATTTTTAAAAGGGACGTTGTCAATGCCATTCCAAGAGCTTTGTGTTCATTAACATGGTTCGCCCACTCAATGCGCAAGTTAGCAAGCCGCTTTATATTTAGAAATTTACTTTTATTTTCATTTACCCTCGCACCTGATGCGGAACAGTATTTTGCAAGTATCATCTCTAGTTCTGTCACATCTGTTTGGTCTCTGATGATTACGCCTACATCGTCCGCGTAAGCACCTACCACGGTCTTTGTTCCTTGAATGGTAATGCCTGTCAGCCTGTGCTGTAGCTGTCTCAAGAAAGGTTCCAGCGATATAACGAACAGGAGCATGGATAAGGAGCTTCCTTGGGTAACACCCCTTTTTATTTCAATTTTTTTTGTCAGTTGACAGTTAACGGAGATTTGTGCAGCAACACCCATTGCCATGTTCTTGATGATGTCGATGGTTTTTGGCAGGAAATCCATTCGGCGCATTGTCTCTATCAGGTATTTGTGATTAATTTGATCAAATGCCTTATGGAAGTCTATGAAAAGCAGTCCACATTTTATGTTACTTGCTGCGCTAGCGCAATGACATCACGATACAAAGCCGTAGTTTGTAAAATCGTTCTTCTAAAAGCACACGTCTGCTGTTGGCCTATGATTTCAGCAGTGAATGGTGTAAAGCGCTTGTTAATTACTCGAGCTATAATTTTATAATCTGAATTTAAAAGCGAAATCGGCCGTAGGTTGTTTATTTTTTTGCGACCTCTGTTCTTCGGGATCAACACGATTTTGCATTGTTTGAACTCTGCAGGCACTGGCTTTCCTTGTAAGACTTCATTGACAATTTCGGTGAACTTTTCTCCTATTAAGGTCCAAAATCGTTTATAGAATTCAATGGGCAGTCCGTCAGGTCCTGGAGATTTTCTAGCAGGGGAGCTGCACACGATTTCTAATACATCTTCCTTGGTAATGTCCGAAGAAATGTTCTCATCATCATCTCGCGATATTCGTGGAAGATATGTACCAAAGAGCTCATCGTATTCTTCTTCGTTTGTTTCCCCTGACGCATACATACGTTCATAGTACGCTGAGATCTCTTTAATTATTTCCTTCTGGGTGGTGATTATGGTACCATCATCTATTATCCATGAAACTACTTCTTCTATTCTTGGCGTGTCTGACAAGGTGGTATAATGCAGCAGTTTCATCTTCAGTGACTGACTTTGCTTTGGATTTTATTTTAAGTCCCTCCAGTTCCTTACGTTTCAGACTTACTAACTTTGCTTTTATTTTCTTGATGTCTTTTAATGTTGTAGGAACTGCATCTGTCTGATCGTAGAGGTCCCTGAGCACGCTTTAGTAGAATTCTACAGTCTCTTTCCTTTCTCTGGCCATATCTATACAAAAAGATATTAAAAATTTCCTTAGCTTCGGTTTCGCTCGTTGGGTCCACCATTCTATCACACTTGGAAAGTTGTTCAGTGAACGGAGACACATTTCCCAAACTCTGGTTAGGCCATCTTCTAAGTCGTCTTCTGATAATAACGATATATTTAGATTCCACTGGCTTCTTACTCTTCGGGTAGGTTGTGGTGTTAAATTTACGCAGGTCAGCAACGCAATGTGATCGGTAAAACTAACGGGAACAGTTTCTGTTTTCAGTACTTTATGTGCTAAATTTTCCGATACGTAAATTCTGTCAGTTCTACTACAGGATTTCGCAACAATATGAGTGAAGTTCACCATTGTTGGCTATTTTATTTCCCACGCATCTTTTAATTTTAAATCAACAACAAGACGTCTCAAGTCAGTTGAGTAATTGAAGTTGGGGATTTGATCCTTTCGACTCAATACACAATTAAAATCTCCCCCTATTATAAGTTGGAGGGGGTTTTCCTCAGTAAATAAATTACGCTTTCATTAAAGAATGTGGCTCTTGCAGCTCTATTACTGCTGCCAGAAGGAGCATATAAATTGACTATAGTAACTCCTCATTCAGTAACGCTACTCACTACGCTAAAGTGATAACTGCTCATTTAGCGTCTTCTTACAAGACCTTACGACATGCTAAAAGCTTTAATTGTAACTATGTTACTAACTGAAATTTAACTATAACAAATTGTACCAAGAACAATGTGTTTTTCATGGATCCTCAGTGTGTCGCTACCTTCAAATGATATACTCTCATAATACGCAAGTTACAATAATTCTTTTGCCACGAATATGGTGTCTCTCGTTATTTTATTGCAACGAATCACGCAGTCAACAACAGGTTTTCGAATGATTCTCAGTTTGCTGGTGCTCAGAAGTGACTTATATACGTGCAGGCTTGAACTGAATGCCAGTATGGCGCCTCACAGCTCAATGCTGAATTTTTGGAGAGGAAAAGGTAGGGCTGTAGCGGAGGTAGGAGCCCCCCCCCCCCCAAAAAAAGGGAAGTAGCGTGCATGTGACGTAGGTGGCGTTGTGCCATCTGATTGGTCAACGCTCAGACGCATGCTCAGGATATCTGACATGCTAGATATTGCTCTGCACGTTCGGAAAGACTGCCGAACGTGCTATTCCACGCTATGACGTCAGAAACTCGGTACGCTCAACGTTCGGATGCACGGTCCGTGTGCCGACGGCTGAAGTCTAGGGGACTCAAAATGTTAAGTCACATAGTGCTTGGAGCCATTGGAATCAAAACTGTAAAAGCTTGACTCGTAAGTATGGGAAAAACTCCTGACTAACTTCTTTGTAGGTTTTTTCATAAGCTTGAATTCTCTCCTATATCCAGTTGAGTTGAAAAATACAATGGTACAGATTCTAACAGTGACTATGATGATGGAATATACGTTGTGGTTATAATTAAACTTTCTTTACTTCGGCGAGTATGGACAGGAAACTATTTACCGTATGGGTAAACAACTTCATAGGAATGATGTTCAGACTGTTTGCTACAGGATTTGCATTGTTAGTAGCATTGTCATGACTTGCCGTTAGGCGCCGGTACTGGTACGGCGACGTAGGGTTGAAACACAAGCACCACTGTGCATTACAGTTTTACACAGTCAGCATGGGTCTGGAAAAGTGAGCAGGCGTGTACTCGTAAAGCTATTTTATCAAAACAACAGCAGTAGTGCTACTGCTCTCTGCGAGTATTCTCTTTCCGCACCGAGATCGAAGAACATCATTTGGACTTTCGAATTGACTGGTAATTTGGGAATTGCACCTGGGAGATGCTGACGGCCAATTTCGCACAAATTATTGAGGAAGTGAATGTTGCCACGGCTAAAAATGCTGGTCGCAGAGCACGATCTGTTAGCAGTGCACGTCAGCTGTACATTCCATGGTGCATCTTGAAAAGGGCAGCGAACAGTATTGTGAAATAGTATTCAGGCTGTCGTGGATGCACGTGGTCGTCACATTGTGTGACGTTTGTAACGTAGAACGTAACGTGGTACACAGTTAACTATTAGTACCCTCACAGTGAAAATTAAAATGTGTTTCTTTCCATAGTTTATTCATCATTTCTCTTCCGCATGTCCTTAAAAATGTTTCGACAACGTTTCATTGCTCTACGATCTCTTATTTTCCATTGGAGCCCTCTCAAGTAGCGACAACAATGTCTTTCAGAGCGAACATCGTGGTAATTAGCACACGAGCTTTGTTACTGTTAAATCAATGTTAGCTAATATGCTACAGCTCGTTACAAATTAAAACAGTTAGTGAAACCACAAATGAGTGAATGTAGCTAGTTTAGTGTTACGAAGGAACTTATCTACTAATTAATCGCTTAAGAGAACTGAAGCTTAGATATACTCTATAAAATATGGATGAATATTTAAGTTGCTGGTTGACTGCTTGCAAAGAAAACTTGATAATCCTCTGTGACAATTTCAGTTCTGACTCACGCCGTCCAGCTGCGCAATATTTTGCAGAAAAGTCTAATATAGGCCTTAAAGTGTTGACCAGAGAGTGCAGACGTAGGGAACTGCGTCCCACCAATAACGAGATTTTCTTGCGTGTTTCGGTAGTGGTTGAAGAGTCAAGTGAGGAAATTTAAACACTTCCGGCTACATGAAAAACTGCATGATCTGCAGCTCTTACGATGGTGCTGCACAGTATCTCGTTAGCCAACAACACGCCATGCCATAAAATTCGCCGAAGTGCATATAACTCTTTCTTTTATAGTTAATGCTCAAAACCGAGTGAGCATGTTCACTACATGTAGGCACTACTGTGGCAATCTTTCTTCCACTTCCATCGTAGTTTAATAGTTGAAGTTTACTTAAGCCGCGTTGTAAGTAACTTCGGAGATCTCATCACGTCGCAGACATAAGCTGTTCTCTGACAGAAACTTGAAAACAATAAGACCAGAGTTCATTTCATCATTCGATTTTATTTTCTGAGAGCAACGGTTTTAACAGCTGCCAAGTTACATTCGGCTATATGGGTGTTAGCAAATTTTTCGATTCAAATACACTAAATTTACTTAGAATGAAACTAAATCCTAGGCGTCTCCAAAATTATTCAATGAGCACCAAAGCGCTCTGAGACTTTCATGACGTGTTAACACGTTGTTGTTATCGTTATATAGGCAATGACGTCCCACCAACGACGAGATTTCTTCATACTGTGCCACACGATTATTAGGCATATATGATGATTTCGCAGCTACGCAGTACAGTGCGCTAAAATTTGCATATATCGAAGTCGAACTTAAATCAAATTTTAGATCACTGATTGGTCAATATCAGCATATTACCAGTTCTAGATACTGCCAGCTTGTGTGTATAACTCGACGGCGAGGTATCGCTACCCCTTAAAAGATGGATGTCGGCTGATCCGCTGTACATGTTACTACGAAGGCCATAAGGCTGTTGATAAAATATCGATACATCGACATCGTTTACAAAAGGTATCGACAAATATAGGCTGTAACTTTCTCACCGCTATATCGATACCGAAATGGCAATATCGAGTGCCGATATTTTTATTTTATATTAAATTTTTTCACAATTTTCGATAAATATTTGAAGCTATTCATTTGAAGTTCTAGTAGAACATAAATTTTCTTTCGCTGTGAGACTCTTACTACTTCCAGAGCGTACATCACGTCCAGTCTTTGATTGTGTGATACAAGTATAGATGGCGCAGAGAAGCAGTCCAATTTTACTGGGGGGGGGGGGGGGGGGGGGGAGGGGGAGGTGCTGGTGTGAATGGAATAACAAGATATCGAATGTGAAGAAATAGCACACCAGTTGCGTTAGAAAGCATTTTTTAACGCAACTGGCGTAATATTTCTTCACATCGGCGTTCTTCAGGTACAGTTGCTGAAATTAACGAACAAAAATCTAAATGACAAGATTGGTCTTTGCGGTGGGCGGAGATGTGTGAGGGGGAATGCTGATGTAATCGGCGCTCAGTGCTACCAACAGAAACTGAAACGTTTAACTTCGCCACGCAATTTTGACACTAAAACTACTAGGTCGCTGGCGTTTGCGGAAAAAAAAGAAAAAACAGGGAAGTCGACATGCAGTGCTTCAGACAAATCCGATATGTGACGAAACGAACGACGGACCTGTCGGACTCGTTTTACTGTGCCACGTATCTGCAGTTATCATTGTTAGCAAAGTGGTTATTGTCTAGGATGAACTTCCATCGTTTTCCTTTCAATTCTTGTTCTAAGGGGATAAGCAGGCTGCTAGCTCGTTGATGTACAGAATATTTAATAATAAATCAATACTTAAATCTACAACTCTAAAATTGGCAATTTATTTACAATATGCAGCCGATAGGTTTTTGGCCAATATGCCGATATTTTCTCCGTCGATATATCAATATTTTATTCGATACATCGCATGCCGTTAATGATATTTTTTTAAAACATCGACAAATATGGAATTCCCGATATTTTTAAAAATATGAACAGTTAGAGTAGCGCATACTGTAACACGTAATGTCGTAATTGTAGGGACGTGCTCCTTCACAGGTGTAGTGTACTTATTTGTTATTGCTCTGTGCCACTGAATGCGGCAGAACACGACAAAAAGTTGCTGCGAATATCTGGTCCTGCTTACGATTGCTTTCTATACGCTGTCATATCATCCTCCTTTATAAATGAATACTTCTCAGCATCAAATAGCACAATAAAAAGAAATCTACTGTTTGACCTGTTCGTATAGGGCAACGTGCAGCGCGCTAGTGTGCAGGACAGGGAGGTGAACCGCGCATCAGGTTAACGACCGTGGCTGGTGAACGGTCAGTCTGAGTGTGATTTTAGACAATTTCAAATGTTGCCTTTGAAAATACGATACTCAGTTAAAATACGAACACATACACAGCAAAGTTTATACAATTCACAGACAGGTAGTGCACACGACTTTTCTCACTTAGGTAACTGACGGCTGTGGCGACATGAAGGGCATCTGGCCACAGATTTAAATAAAATAAAATCTTGTATACAGCGGCTTTGTACTAGGTGCAATTAACGTTAAGAAGAAGGAAAGAAAGATTAAATGAACAATTCGCTCCGCTCTTATCTCGGGTTATGCTTCATCACCCCACATCTGGCAATGTGCATTTACCACCAAGGTCAATGGAGGCACCTTTCGAAATCTTAAATATTGGTAAGGTGGGTGAGGATTTATCAAAATGTCTCGAAATAAACCGTGAGTTCGTCATGTCCTGTCCCTCCTTAGTGGAAGTTACTTTTTGTCTGTATTTCACATTTCCCGGGTGAAATTTATCACATTATCTTCACGCCTTCATAATACATTTCTTTTTAAAGACGAGCGTGGCTGTAACTAGTGGTAAGCGACAAGATGGTTGATTTCCTAAATGGCACAGTAAAATTTCATAAGATATTTTAAGTACATGCAATGTGATTTTTTTTTTATTCAGGTAAGTCATTATTTCCAGATATATTGACACTGAAGACGTAATTCTGAAATAGTAAACTCTATACAAAATTTCATTCCAAAAAGTTTGTCAACGAGTCCTCAACATCGTTTACTTGCGAAATGAGTGCACTTAGTATGGGTTAGCTTCAGCTTATCATTGTACACTTGCTGGAAGAATTAACAAAGCATTTATGCAAAACCTCTCAAAAATGGAAATTTAAAAGGCCGCAAGTGCTTCAGTTCTAACTGTGGTTTGTATTTTCAATCTATCTTTGCAATAATGAAGTTTAAGAACTGAAAAATTAATTTTTGACAATCACGTAATCCATGCTAAGAATGGCTATTAATTTTTATACTATTGCTCTGGCATGTAAATGGACGTAAAGTGCCGTAAGGGTCACAAAAAGCTTACTTGCTGAAATAAATATTACAGTTACCTTATTAGCAATAACTTCTGAAGCGCATTAGCGCTCGGAAACATATTCACGATCTTTATCTGAGTCGCAGTTGTATACATCGTCCTCAGAATCGTAAAAATCGTCCCGGAAGATAATTTTCCTGGCACTATCATCGCACACGTTTCTATTACTGGCAGCTATTATTCTGGCACTTACCGCTGTTTTTACGTGCATGCGTCGTAACAAAGTTGCATTAGCGAGAATTTGGAATTAGAGAGAGTGATGCCATTTCTTGGTTTATCGTGGTATTAACTAACATGAATAAAGTGCAGCACTTACCTTCTTTTGTATGCAATAACTCTCTTCCCCATTGACTGTCCCTTACGATTGTTTACAGCCGAGGTCTTCAAGTACCATCTGAAGTTTCTTGTAGCAGCGCCATACTTAGAATGAAAATAGTCGCAAAAACGTCTGATAATGTTGATAGTAAACAACACGAGTTCGTAGAAACTCATTGATTTATGGAGACCGACAAGATACTTCAGGGTTTTTCAGTAAGGCTCATCCACTTTTGCAAGGGTATATTTCCTACGTGAATGAAGATAGGAACTTGGGGGTGAATTTTAACTTACGCTTAGAACTTCAAAGTATATGTTATACACGCTTGCATATATTCTTTTGGGGTCCTTTTTGCTATTACATTAGGATCAAAGTCTTCAGTTACCTTTCACAAATGCTCATTGCGCTTTCCACCTGACGTACGACAAACATCCAGACGTTATCAGTCCTCGGCCTACACTTTTTGCCAGTATTTCAGACAGAAATGGAATCAGTACTGTTGTTGTGCCGCGTCACACTTCACCCGATGTTGCTGGAGGGGAGGCACATCGATAGTGTGTTAAAAAGAAGAAAAGGGACAAAAACCCTGGCATCAGGCGATACTGGGACCCAATGGTGCAATACGAGGTCCGTAAGCCGCTTACGGAGCATTAATGGTTGAGGTAATTCCTTGTTAAGAAACGCAGGCGCTAGAGCAGGATACTCAATTCTGTGTGAAAATGAAATTTTCGAGATTTTCTCATAATTGTCGTAAAAATCAGATCACCAACTTATCCATGCGAGCGAGGTGCGTCCGGGAAGCCTCTATTGGCAACTCGCGAACCGGCAGTTTATAACTGGCGCCAAGGCAACCTGTTCATTTCTATACATTAGTTAAAATTTACCTCAAGTTTTTATAGTCATCCGTGCAGTGGATAGTGTCTTGTAAAATGGAATATATGTTTTAGGAATAATCTGCATATTGTGCAGCATCGTGTTCTCAGGCGCTATCAATTATATTGTGCATCAGATTTCGAGCATGTAACAACAGGCTAACCTGATTGTTCATTAATAGTTGTCCTGCGTCTCGTAAACACGTATGTACGATCATAATACTGCGGGGTTGAAATAAAGAAGAAATGAAACGCTTTACAGCCCCAGGTTGTCACAGAGAGATAAATTTTCTTTCCCTTCAGGAAACAGAGATGGATATCTTATTTTTCACTTTTGTTTCTCGGCTGCGTCTGAGGTAGCTTACGTAAGTGACGTTGCAACTGTAACATAGTTACGCAGTTTACAGCGTGTCTGCTCTTGCGATTTGCGCGAAACAGAGGCTCTATGCGTGTAAGCAAATATTTAATAGTATAACAAATGAATGAGGCCCTAGGCGCTGTAAAATGATGTTTTGTGAAACGGCCTTTCTCGTTGTGGCTATTTTCGTTTATCCAGAAATACTAATTAATATTATGGCTAATAATTATGATAATTACGTAAAAATCAAATTACACCAGGATGGGCCGTTTTGTTTTGTCCCCAGTTGCAGGGGCTTTGTCGTTTTAGAGCACAGTGGTCTGTTTTATCATGTTGTTAATCGAGTTTAATGTGAGTTCGTATTGCCTAACAGATTTTCCGCGGCGAGTTTTATTCGAATCCTGCGCGCGGTGAAGAAAAAAGAATCCGGCCGCAGTTTATAATTCCGACCACCTTGTTCCGGCTATCGCGTGAGCATGCGGGCCTTTGCTTGTGCGTAATTATAATTTTATTACCGGCGTAAATAAGCAGAGGCGCGCGGTACTGGCGGAGGGGTCGTTTGCCGGCCGCTATCGGCTGCCTTCGGAAACACGGCCAACAGCCATTGCATAACCGCGTCGATGCGTGAGAGAAATATAAGTCTGCAAATGATCACAGTTATCATTTCTTGTTCCAGAATATTTATCCATCGGCAACATCGATTATTGAAAACAGTTGGTAACAAGATGTGTTTGGATATCTGATTTCTTGAATAACCAGTCGTTTACGAAAAACAATATTCATAAAAATATGAAACAGACACATTGTATTAAACACTGAACTTTACACGTGTATTTTGTAGCACATGTCATATAAATAACACAGAGAACCTACGAGGGGCGTTCAATAAGTAATGCAACACATTTTCTTCCCACTGCAGGTCGGCTTTAGTCAGGATTCCAGTACATCACATTATTCTCCATTCATTTGACTACAAACCCTATTTTTCAATATAATCTCCGTCCAATGCTACGGTCTTACGCCATCTTTCTAGGAGGACCTGTACTGCACGCATGGTACCACTCTACTGGTCGACATCGGAAACAACGTCTTGATGTATCAGTAGTATCGCCATTCTGCACGTACTCTCTCCCGCAGAGTGCATTCTTCATTGAGTCAAATAGATGGAAGTTGGAGGTGCTATATTTGGGCTGTAGGGAGATAGAACACGTTTACACGAACTTGTTGCAGTGATGAAAGACGCCCCGCCTTACAACTCATCGTGCTTTTGTTCACTGCCAGGTTTCCGTAGACATTCTGCAAGCGTTTGTGAATATCCGCGACGCTCTGGTTTTCCGCCAAAAGAACGCACCTCCACTAAAGACGCCATTTTGAAGGCTACGTATAGAGACTCCACCTATCAGAACTTCATGAAACCATAGGAGCTGAAGCGAGAATCTTCCACGATGTCCAACAAATTCCGCATTTTTTAACCAAAACTGGGCGAGCAAAAATGTGTTGCATTATTTATTGAACGCCTCTCGTGTTTTGAAAAGTTGGAAAATGAATTTTAAAGTAGACGTACAATTTCGGAAAAGAAGTCCAAAATTTCATTTTGCTTCATAGTTGAGACTTGTTTGTACCGCTAAATTTTGCAAACGTTTTAAAGACAGCAGCTGGACATTGTTGTGACTTGGCAAGACAGCCAAGCCACTATGAGGTAGCCGAAAGGCACGCGTTTAAGCTCACGCAGGCTGGCGTGAGGTCTGGAACAGTTAAAGGAGTTGAGTCTAGTAAAAAAAGTACGTAGCTTCTGGAATACTTAACTTTAATCCATAATTGGTAAACATCGGTCTGACGGTACATGCATCACAAAATAAATAGCAAATGATAATGGCGCCTTGCTAGGTCGTAGCAAATGACGTAACTGAAGGCTATGCTAACTATCGTCTCGGCAAATGAGAGCGCAATTTGTCAGTGAACCATCGCTAGCAAAGTCGGCTGTACAACTGGAGCGAGTGCTAGGAAGTCCCTCTAGACCTGCCGTGTGGCGGCGCTCGGTCTGCAATCACTGATAGTGGCGACACGCGGGTCCGACGTATACTAACGGACCGCGGCCGATTTAAAGGCTACCACCTAGCAAGTGTGGTGTCTGGCGGTGACACCACAGACATCATCATATTCTTCTTCTTGTTTAACCACGGCATAGCCGTCTGATGGCAGAGGAACGCTTCCCTCACTGGATAGTCGTTGTTCGGCACTGTCATTATGGGTAGGTACTTCTTCATCGTCGCAATGGTCTTGGTCATCGATGACACTGGTTATTATTTCATCGTCCCTCGATACTTGATAGCCGGGGTCATCAACATCACGTTCGAATCAATCTTTAATGTTTTCCTGATACCATTCTTCAAATCCTGAAGATTCCTTAATCAGCCTTGCCAGTTCGGTTACAAATTGGCTGCGTGGTGGCCCTTTGTGTGCAATGACAGACTCATCTCAAGGAAGGAGCTCATTCCAAGCCTTGAACAGTGTCTCCTGCATTTAGCTTCCTGTGAAAGCTGTCACTATCAAATACACTCGCAAATTTCATGACATGACTTTTAACTTGAATTGCTGTAGCATTTAAAACTCCACATTCCGAAGTGAATCATAATGCTTTAACGCCTTTCTTCGATTGACTTATTATTTCAAGTTTATCGGAAACACTAAGGAACAACTTCTTTACGTCAGTCGTCATTTCGAACGGTGTGTCAACAGGGAGATTTGTCACAGTGGAAGGGTCTGACGTCAACACCAAAAAGCAGCAACCACGATAGGTAGGGAGGGGAAACTACCGAACTGGCAAGCCCAGCGCCTGCAAGACGTCCGCATGGGGCGTGCGTAATTTGAATAGGTTGACAGCAACGTTTGCTGTTGACCGATGGTGTGGTAGACAAGTATACGGTTACCGATATTCTGTTATGGCTCTTTTGACAAAAAAAACGCTGTCTTGTTGCCGAGTAACGACTAGAAAGATTTTTTAGATGTTGAGCATGAATTGATAACTAGCACCTAGAAGGTACCTGGAGTGCATTTGACACCACTTTCTAAATGTTGGGGTTAGTTGATTCCACGCCTTGTTCAATCGCTGATGTCATCTAAAAACAGTAATCGAGTCTTTAGTCTTCCAGCCACATAGAATTGATGTCTGGTGTGTTGCTTCAGTTTTAATGTGATTCATTTCAGTTTAATTTATGCCACAGTTTCTAGACCTTTCAGCTGGAAGATCTAAGACACAACAAACCTTTCGCAGTTGTCCTATTGATTCATGTGTTAACTGTAGAAATAAATTATGTGCATGCCATTGTTCAGTACCTAATATAGAAACAAAATTGAATGTTGGACAAGTGATAACATTTCAAATACGTTTTATACGAGGGCAATGTTGCATCCTAAATTCAGTCGCGGCCCCTAATCACACACTGGGAGTTACCTTAAGACCGGCTGGTTTGCGAACCCATGTTTACTGCAACGCTTTTCCTTCTGTTGCGGTATACTGTCACCAGTGTCAATTTCCGCTATCAACTATGATTCGGTGTACTGTACCTAGATCCCTGATGTGGAAAAAAGTGGTCTAGTAAACACGACAGTGTACTAAAAATTGAACTCACTGTTCACCAATAAAAAAAGCAGGACATTAACTCCAACTGCTAAGAACTGCACTGCCACGACAGTGGTTAATGAGCTGAACTAAAAGGTACGAAACGCACAACCAAACCATTCGCGGAAGGTCTGTTCTGCTGTACAGTACAACTTTTGTGATTTGTAATACGATCTTGAGGCACACCAGCCTTTCTCAGTCGGTGCTATTCTTCGTCTTCAATAAATATCTTTCAGGTAACACACCAGATGAACAAAGCATAATGAAAATTTCACCATGCTGGGACCATCACGTGTTTTCTCAGAAGAAGAAGAGAAGAGATTTTCTATTATTTACTTGAAAAATTTAGAGAAATGAAATTCGACTAACCTTTGCCACGCACTTCAGACTTTAGCAAAGTATAAATGCAGATGTAGAACTAGATGCAGACAATAGCATTTATCAAGCATTCTGATGAAATTATCGAGTGGTAGCGACTCTATAACCTGTTACAGCAAAATGATCTGCAAAGGCAAGTCGGGACACAAAGTACATAAAAGTAACCATCGGGAGCGACATTATGTGGAATGAATTGTAGAAAAATCAGATGCCAGTGCGAGATTCATTAGAAGAATCTTAAGGAAAGAATGGCTTTACAGAACACGTGGTCGACCGATTCATGAGTGTTGTTCATCTGTATGACAGATTGCATTAATAGAAGAGATAAAGAAGATCCAATGATCATCGGCTCTTTTCGTCGCAGGATCGTTGTTGGCGAAAGAGCGACCGGAGATGATCATCAAACTCCAGTCGCGGACGCTGCAGGAGACGGGCTGTGCACCTCGGAGATGTTTACAGTTGAAATTCCGAGAACGTGCGTCCCGCAAAGTACTCCACAACATCTGCCATCCTCCCACACACGTCTCACGAAAAGACGACGACTACGACGACGACAAGAAAATCAGAGAAATTAGAAGTCATACCTAGGTTTAAGATAGTAATTCTACCCACGCACCAATCGCTAATGGGATAGCTTGCAATATCCGATTCCAATCGTGAACTTTTAGCAGTGGCATCATATCAGAGGTAAAGACCTACATTGAAGCAGTCTTCGAAAGCAATTCATAATATTAGTAAACAAAGGTATGTAGCATACGATAAAATTAGAATCAGAGTTCACGCGGTTATTTACTTATCTACGAATTAACATCGAAACGAATTGAAGATAACGGAAAGAAATAAGCACAAAACAAAAGAGAAATATATACGTTTGAAATAAATTACTGTTGTAATTTGTGAGAGTAAGAAAAGAAGAGAGAACCTTTAAATTGTATAATAGTACACCAGTGGTGAAGTCGCAGTATTGTAAAATAACGTTTATTTATAACAATAATATTGAAATGTGTGTGAATTACTAATGGACCAAACTGCTGAGGTCATCGGTCCCTAGAGCTACACACTACCTAAACTAACTTATGCTAGGAACAACACACACACCCATGCCCGAGGGAGGACTCGAACCTCCGGCGGGAGGGGCCGCGCAATCCGTGATGTGGCGCCTTAAACCACTCGGCCTCGCCGCGCGGCACAGTAATTATTGAATGTAACGGGACTACCACTGGAAAGTGGAGGTTTTGGCTGGGAGAATTGAAATGTAGTACAAGAACGGGAAAATTAAATAAATAATAGCGTGTCTGAAACAGTAGCATCAAATGCCGAAAAACCTACACAGAAATCCGAAAAAACCAATGAACAAGCAACGATAATTCACAAAAAACAGTTATTGGAATGGATAACTAGAATTGACCTATGTACGTTGGTTTTAGTGAGAGATCCAATATTATTTTAGTTACTTTCTCGAAGGAGTTCAGAGAGGAGTTACAATAGCAGAAATCCTATTACATTTCACTGTACATCTAATAAAAAAACGATCTTAATAATGAATTGTGGATTGGTTTGAATAGTTAACCAGTACTGATTTATATAGCTTAATTCTTGTTACCGATTGCAATATTTGTTACTTTTTGTGGAATCGCGCGACCGCTACGGTCGCAGGTTCGAATCCTGCCTCGGGCATGGATGTGTGTGATGTCCTTAGGTTAATTAGGTTTAAGTAGTTCTAAGTTCTAGGGGACTGATGACCTCAGATGTTAAGTCCCATAGTGCTCAGAGCCATTTGAACCATTTGAAAGGTTCTCTGTGCTTTTCTTACTCGCGTAAATTACGATAATTTATTTCAGACATATGTATTTCCTAAGGAACAAAGGAATCACTGGCATTGGCTGCGAGCGAACTTTAATTGAAATCAACGAGAAAAGTTGCAAATTCGTGCCGTACCAGGATTCGAACCAGGTTCTCCTACTTACTAGGCAGATGCGTTGACCACTGTACCAATTGGCCGCAGCGGTCATTGCAACTGCACGGAATACCCTAGCATACCTCCCGCCAGACCCAAATTCTTAACTTAACCAATCAATACAAATGTAGTGCACCTTGCCCATTGTCCCCTTTACTCGCGCTGTTTCGCCGTTTCATTGCACGTTTCATCTTCATCGTATCTATATATGATGACAGTTCTTTGCGATAGACACCACATATAGACGTTCTCTTTTTCTGTTGTTATATATGTTCGTCACCTTCAGTTCTTATCGAAATAATTCGTGGCTAAGTAAATAAACACGTGAACTGTGATTGTAGTTTTATCGTATGCAACATGGATTTGTTTCCGAATACGATTAGTTGCATTCATAGGGTGCCTCTATGTTGCGTCTTTGCCTTAAGTATGATGTCATTGCTCAAAACCGACGGGTAGAATCGAACACTAGAATTCACCCACCTAATGCAGCAGGTCAAGAGTGAATGATTTTATCTTGGAACTCTTCCATTTGGTCCGTCTTTGCATTGAATACAGTAAAATCAGAAATCGATTCCGCCTTGATGCAAAACACTTCGTTATTCGTTTATTTCTTTATTCTCCCAAACTAGTTTCGGCGACAAATATCACCATCATCAGTGGGGTTTTTTAATCTTAGTTATTGTATGTTACAGCATGTTTTAAGCAAGATGGCGTAATATTCTGGATCAGAAACAAAGTGCGAAAGTTTTGTTTTTCTGTGCATAAAAGCAGCTACATACCATCCAACGAACATGACATGATTTTCGGTAAGTAAAAAACAAAAACAGAAAACAAGCGCACAGAAAATGTCGCAAAAAGCGACAATAATTGCTTAAAACATGCTGTAACATACACTAAATAAGATTAAAAAAAAATCACTGATGATGGTGATATTTGTCGACGAAACTAGTTTGGGATAATAAAGAAATAAACGAAAAACAAGGTGTTTTGCATCAAGGTGGACACAATTTCTGATATTACAGATCAAGAAAGGAATAGACAGTGGTGTCACTAGTAGAGATTTGGATGTGGAAAGCAGCGATGGGAACGGCAGGGCGAGTGCGCACAGAAAAGAAAATGGCATAACTGATGGGTAGGCGCGCGCACAAAGTGGTGACCGCCGCCTGCCACCCTGCGAGGGTGCGGAGCGGAGTGTAGGGGTGGTAGTTGCGCCTGCGGGCGTCAGATGTCGCGGCACGTCGCGCGCGGGGGCGCATCGATTGCCGGGGGGGAGTGGGCGTGCTGTCCGCCGCGGCGCGCAGCTCAGTGCCGGGCTGGCCGCCGCCACGACACGCCACGCCCTCTGTGGACCGCGCCGCGCACTACCCGCCGCCGCCTCCACCGCCTCCGCACGCCGAGCCGACGCAGAAGCCGACGAGACGGCCCGACGCTGGCGCGCCGCGGCCTCACCACGCATGCCTCTGGCTCGCCGTGCGCAGGTGCGCGCTCTCCTCACCTCACCTCTCACTCGAAATCGGGCTCGTAAATATTTCTATAAGCCGGATGCCACTCTTGTTCTCCAAGTACCGCTAAGAGCTACGTCTCCTGGAATATGGAAAGACATTCGGTACATACGGTACAGGTGAAACTGGACCACGATGGTCTGTTCTGGTTCTGTTTAACTGATGTGTTTTGTACTTACTTTTGTAGAAAACAACGAATTTCCAAAACCTTCTTCATCCTACTCGTACTTTAAAATAAGCCGATTGACGGTTCCCAGTCTTTTTCCGCTTCAGAATATACTGATTTTAGTGATAAGAAAACATATATTTCCAAGCCAAGTTCAGTGCTTTGAGACTGTAAATATCTACAATCAGGGGAAAAAAAGTCGTGGGACACATCCTAAAATCGTGTCGGATCTCCTTTTGCCCGGCGTAGTGCAGCAGCTCGACGTAGCGTGGACTCAACAAGTCTTTGGGAGTCCCCTGCTGCTTCTATAGCCTTCCATTATTGCAAAGTTGTTGCCGGTGCTGTATTTTGTGCACAAACTGACCTCTCGATAATGTCCCAAAAGTATTCGATGGGACCCATGTCGGGCGATTTGGGTGCCCAAATTTTTCGCTCGAACTCTCCAGAATGTTCTCCATGCCAATCGCGAACAGTTGTGCCCCGATGACACGACGCATTGTTATCCACAACAATTCCAACTTTACTCAGGAACATGAAGTCCATGAATGGCTGCAAATAGTCCCCAAGTAGTCAAACGTAGCCGTTTCCAGTCAATGAGCGGTTCAGTTGCACCGGATGACCCAGTCCATTCCATGTAAAGACAACCCACACCATTATGGAACCAATACCAGCTTGCACAGTGCCTTGTTGGCAACTTCGGTTCGTGGCTTCCTGAGGTCTGCGCTACACTCGAACCCTACCATCAGCCCTTACCAACTGAAGTCGGGACTCATCCGGACAGGCAACGGTTCTCCAGTCGTCTAGCGTCCAACAAATATAGTCAGCAGCCCAGAAGAGACGCTGCAGTCCATGTCATGCGTTGGTCATCTGCTGCCATAGCCCATAAGCGCCAAATTTCGTCGCACTGTCCTAACGGATACGTCAGTCGTGCCCCCCACATTGATTTCTGCGGTTACTTCTCGCAGTGTTGCTTGTCTGTAACCACTCACAACTGTACGTAAATGCCGCTGCTCTCGGTCGTTAAGTGAAGACCGTCGGCCACTGCGATGTCCCTGGTGAGAGTTAATGCCTGAAATTTGGTACTCTCGGCACACTCGAGACACTGTGGATCTGTCGTGCGGTAGCGTTCTTGCTTCCCGCGCCCGTGTTCCCGGGTTCGATTCCCGGTGGGGTTACGGATTTTTCTCTGCCTCGTGATGACTGGGTGTTGTGTGATGTTCTTAGGTTAGTTAGGTTTAAGTAGTTCTAAGTTCTAGGGGACTGATGACCATAGCTGTTAAGTCCCATATTGCTCAGAGTCATTTTTGAACACTGTGGATCTCATTACGTTGAATTCCTTAACGATTTCCGGAATGAAATGTCCCATGTCTCTATGTACAACTATTATTCCGCGTTCAAAGTCTGTTAATTGCCGTCTTGCGGCCATGGTAACGTCGCATATCTTTTCACATGAAGTAGCCGACTATGTATTGTCTTTTCATACCTTGTGTACGCGATACTACCCACTGTCTGTATATGTACATATCGCTGTCCCATGACTTTTGTTATCTCAGTGAACATCTACATCTAACAATTCGCAGACCACCTCAAGTTGTGTGGTGGAGGGTACTTCTTCCTCCCTTCCCTTACCATTCATAGACGGTACGGTAATATCTCTGATTTTGTCGTCACGATATTTCGCGAGATACATGTGGAAGGAAATACTTATTTCACTCGACTCTTCTTGGCATATACACCCGGCGAATTTCAACGCTAAAACTGCCCATGATTTACAACGTGTGTCTTATAGCGTTGTTGAGGATCTCTGGATGCTCTCGCGTCGACTACTTGATCCCCTAACGCGATGCTCTTCGTTGTATCTTTTAAACTGTTCCAACCAGATAAAGGTCGCAAGTCGATGAACAACGTTCCAGAATTGGTCTCACAAGTGGTTTGCAAGCCACTTCTCACGTCGATAAATTACATTTTCTCTTGATTTTCCAGTGAATCTCTGCCTTTCATCTATTTTTCTGACAGTTTCGCTTCGTCGTTCCACTTTAGGTCGTTGTAGGTCCTGCGCATTAACCTACATTTCTTTACGTTCAGGTAAAACTTCAAATGCTTGCACCAGTTGTCGACCCTCTGCAAGTCTTCCTGCGTTTAGCTACAATCCTCCGTCATCGCAGCTTTCCTCTAGGCAACAGCATCAGTAGTATATACACTCGCGGTACTATAACACTCCATTGAGGTACTCTAGAAATTTCCTTCTGTACAATTTCTGTATCTTCAAGTAAATGCTGAATCCAGCCACAAATCAGGTCCGATACTCGCTGAGCTAGTGCTTTGTTTACTAAACTACATTGCGTACCTGTATCGAACATCTTCCTGAAGTCGATGAACACGGCATCATACTGGGCGCCTTTCTTTACGGCGTCCTGGATCTCGTCGACGAACAGAGCGAGATGCTCTCCCAAGGTTTCTGTCTGCCCAGTCCATGTTGATAGTTCCAGAAGAGGTTTTGTTCCTCAAAAAGTCATCCTGAGTGATCATAAACAATGTTGCATAATTCTACACTAGTTTGGTGGGAGCGAGACAGGATGTTAATTATGTGCTTCTGTGTGTCGAACTGCCCTGAAAACGGATACGATCCTGATTTTTTCCAATAGTTTGATACATTACTTTCAACAGGGACCTGCTATAAACAACGGCTGTATGGCGAGCAAGTTCTTTTGCATAATCTCTGCAGAACCTCACGGATGTCTCAACTGGTCCAGTTGTCTATCTGTTGTTGAGAAGTTTTGGTTGATCCTCTATTCCGCTATCACTTATCTCAATAGTTGCCAGTAATTTTCACGGCATTTCAGTGGAGTGTGATGTATGCCGTTCTTTTCATGCGAGAATCACATAGCACAGTTTGCCAAAAGTACCTTCGAGTTTAATAACTTTCTCTATTCATCAGCTTAATCCTCCAGGCTGTGAATACTCTAATTATTAACGCTGACCAGTTGACGTATTATTAAAATTTAATTTCCCACTATGTTGTCACACTTGTCTCTCATTTGGCGAACGGAAATTGTCATTCTTTTCAACCTAACACAGGAATGGGCAGTATTATTTGTACTTCACATTCAAGTATTCAACGCCCCTGCTAAGACAGTGCACGTATTCGACTCTTAAGTTTAAAGTGACTTTCTTTTTTTCCTTATTTGTTTGCTATCAGTGGTCACCTAACTCTGTAGTTGCATAAATACCGTTCTTAGTAAGTGTGACATGTAGCTGTATTTTGAAAGTGTACTTTGACAGTTTAAAACCGTAATTTACGTATCACCTCAAACTGAGTGTTGTAAGCGATACTTCTTTAAAGCGCCGTGGTTACATATTTTGCACGTACTTGGATTTTTCTTCTACCACCGACACGTCTTCCATCAATGTCAGACCCTCGACACGGTGCTCTGTCACTGAGATGGGAACTTCAGGACACTCCCAGGCATAAAATTTACAAACTTTTCCTTTTAACTGTGCAAACAACGTTCACGTAAACCGAAGAAGGTTATCCTAAAATAATGCTTTTTCTCTTTAAATGTTGATCGCATATCAATAACTGAGCTAGGCGAATCGTTAATTTTCAAAAGTAATTAATTAATTCTGGCTTAGATGCGGTCCCCGTATTTTCGTTTCGTTTCGTATTTTTCTTATTCAGGTGTTGTGCTTTTCTGCGATTTCTATCATTATTATTACATAACTGCTTCCGTTCTACTCTCCTATGATTCTTTCTGTACCTCGTCCACATCCCCACTTCCATCAGTCCCAGTTGCTTCTAGTATCATGTTTTCCTTAGTATTTTAACTTCGCCCTTACCAACCAGTGTGTTCTTTGTTAGTCAAGGACCGAAACCAAGATGTGTTAACGGAAGTGATGGAGGTCAAGTGACCAGTCATCAGCTTCGTCATTGGTTTACTTAGTCAGTAAGGAAACGCCAAATAGATGCGCAACAAACTTCGCTGGAGGCACTACAGTCACGACGTGTGTCACAAGAAGGCATTCCTAGAATTCGGGAAGCTGGTATTCCAACAAATTATCTCGTGCGACGCACATCTCACATTACGGCAGTTACAATCTTCAGAGTTTTACAAAGACTTAATGATAGCCATTCTTCCACTCGAAGACAGGGTTAAAATAATACTATTTGGCTGTGTTCACTTGTCTCAACATCAAACGGAAGCTCGCAGAGAACAAATGTTTACATTTGCTGATTTATTTTTTTAGTTATCAGTTTAAGATACTACAGAAAAGAGTAACTGTCACATATTTTAAATGAAAAATTATGCAATACAGCTATTTTTTTTAAAGCGGACAAACATACAAATTACAAAACCCACACCGATGCAATTAAATCGTGCATTTACTCAATAGCGACAGTCCTAGTTGTTTGCATTACCGCGCTTTATGAGAGTAATTGATTGGAGTCGTTTCGGCCTGCGCAGTGTCAGTTGCATGTGCCTGAAGCTGTTTACTCGGAACAATTCGAACGGAAATAAGTGGAATTTATTGCTGGCTCCGCTTCTTTGTGCGGCCGGTGCTGTTATTTTAGGTGTGTGAGGGATGATGCTAGTGATGGAAAGCATGTGTAAATGAACGACCAGTATACGCGATTAGCGGAGGAAAATTACGTGAATACGGCAGAAGCTAATTATGCGCTTAGGCAGGCAAGCGCGGGCTGATTGTAACCGCAATTACATGTGGGCTGGCCGGGTGCCCAAATTGGAACCCGCGCTCTGTTTTGCGTCAAAACATGGCCGGCCACTCCGACAAACGATGGCTGTAATTTTTAACTCCGGAAGCTATTCCCGTCATGATGATCCTTTTAACTGCCTACACGAGAAAACTTTTCGACAGTGTTTGCTAGAGGATGGAATGGCTATAGCTCCGCTGGAATGTTGAATTTATCCATAATGTCAACCTGCGTTCAGTGAAGTGCTGCCGTCACAGCGTTATTACGAGGCTGAACTGCGAAGTGACATGTTGTTACACTGCAGATCAACTGTTTTCCCGTCCGAGCAGATGTGCAAACGAATGACGTTGACAGCATATGATGGCGTAAACGGATCACCCTACTCTCGTAAATAGTCTTGATCGTCGTGTAACAGATTTTCTTGATGGACTTTCCACAGCGCAATTTCCAAGAACAGAAAATGCAGACTGAAACTGGATATGAGACATAACTTGCCAGAAGTCGATGCTACACTGAAAAGGATATTCTGTAAGCTGCCGCAGGGTGAAGATGCCAATTTTGCTTGTTCAGAAAATGTTTTCATTCCGATGAAAGCAAAGAAACTGACCCTGGTGCAAATGTATGTAGCGAAGGGCTTCTAATATCTGAGGTTTTCCCGGTGTGGTTGACGGTGTGGCGTTTTCTGGCCTTGAGAAATGAGTAAATATGAAAGTCAGATCTGAATAAATCCAGAACTTAATATATTAATCTTGTTGCATCTAGGACATTGGATAATGGGAACTTCAGTTGTAAATTTACCGCCGTTGTCGCCGAGCGGTTCTAGTCGCAGTAGTCTGGAACCGCGCGACCGCTACGGTCACAGGTTCGAATCCTGCCTCGGGCATGGATGCGTGTGATGTCCTTAGGTTGGTTAGGTTTAAGTAGTTCTAAGTTGTAGGGGACTGATGACCTCAGATGTTAAGTCCCATTTGTAAATTTATTTTGTTTTGGACCACACTAGCTGTTTTCGTACTAACTTACACTTAGCTGTGTTTGTCGGGCACTAGATTTCGATTTCCAACTATTTTATGGCTTCACATTCAGGCACTAAGGCGAATTTCTGAAAATGAGATACACTGTCCAATAAATATATCTTACTGCTAAATCACGACACCCTCCATTGCGAAAAGGTGATTTGTCATTTATCGAGATCATTAGAGGATGCTGTGGTACAGCGACAGGCTATACCTGTTGACGAACGTCATTTGCATGAATGTGCCTAAGTGCCTTAACGAGCCCATGATAAGATCTGAAATGGATTGCAAATAAGATAAACGAAAAATAAATATGAGCGGAAAATTAGTGTAAAAAGTAACCTTTTTTCTTCTAAACAAAATCAGTGTATTAAGACCTTGCCGTGCAAGTTTATCATCAGAGCCGATAAACATCAAGGATATGTATGTTTCACAGAATAACGACATAGGCACAGGAAAATATAAATGTGCAGCAAAGACCAAAGCGGAAACCATGAATCGAGCTCTGCTACGAACACTGACGCAACACTGATAGGCCCTCACAGACTGGTTGTAAACCAGACGGCAAGGCTTTTGAGCGAAATACGCGAAGGAGGTAGGTCAGTCGTCCGAACATTTTGTACAAAATGGAATCGACTCGAAGAGAAAAAAATGGTTCAAATGGCTCTGAGCACTATGGGACTTAACATCTGTGTTCATCAGTCCCCTAGAACTTAGAACTACTTAAACCTAACTAACCTAAGGACATCACACACATCCATGCCCGAGGCAGGCAGGATTCGAACCTGCGACCGTAGCGGTCACGCGGTTCCAGACTGAAGTGTCTAGAACCGCTCGGCCACTCCGGTTGGCGACTCGAATAGAAATCGAAGAACATAGCATCATATCCCGAACGATATGACCAATATGTCAAAGTGCCGAGACGATTGGTGGGTGGAGGTGGGGGGAGTGTTTTCATGTGCTGTTGTGTTTCGGAGGGTTATGTGAGAGTGGACGCTGGGTTTCATTGAAGCGGCAATTTATCACTTAACCACGCATTATTTTGCTCTGTTACTAAACCATAAAAATCGTCTCTAGAACGTCTCTTCACTCTACAGTAACTCGTGAGCAGTGCGTAAGCCATGTCTTCTCAATATCTTTTTTTCTACGATTGCTAGTCCTGCTAGCTAGGCAGAACTTCTGTAAGGCTTGGAAGGTAGGAGGAGGGGTTCTGGCAGAAGAAACGATGGCGGATCGAGAATCGTGCCTGGATAACTCGGTCAGTGAGAGCATTGCCTGCGGAAGGTGACAGTTCGAGTTTGAGTCCCTATTCTGTACACAGTTTGAATGTGATAAGAAGTCTCTTCATCATATCGTTTATCAGTAAAATGTAATGAGAATGAGGCAATCAGCGATGTTTCTCATACGTCGTCGCTATACAGCATTCTCATACGCATATGAAACTGCTAATGTAGTCGAAGTACAGTAGTATATGGTTCTCTAGATTCGAGTTTATGCGCCCTGGAGGACTAACCCTGTTGGATAGATGGGAAAGCGGTCATCAGTGGCTTAATTTATGGAATCAACCCGGATTTCATATGGAAGCCGAATAGTGTTAGTGGGAAACCACGAAACAGCTAAACACAGTGGCCTAAAATGGATTTGAATTCTGGTCCTCCGGAAAACGAATGTATTAACTTAACCAGTGGGGTATCTCGTTCGGTTATGATTGGTTGAAACTTCCTGGCAGATTAAAACTGTGTGCCCGACCGAGACTCGAACTCAGGACCTTTGCCTTTCCCGGGCAAGTGCTCTATCATCATCTGAGCTATCGAAGCACGACTCACGCCCGGTCCTCACAGCTTTACTTCTGCCAGTATCTCGTCTCCTACCTTCCAAACTTTACAGAAGGTCTCCTGCGAACATCCCCCAGGCTGTGGCTAAGCCATGTCTCCGCAGTATCCTTTCTTTCAGGAGTGCTAGTTCTGCAAGGTTCGTAGGAGAGCTTCTGTAAAGTTTGGAAGGTAGGAGCTAGAAATTCCCGAGCGAACGTGTCTCTTGCGACAGGTCAGCAGGAAGAAACTGCTGAACATGGCTGATTCTGTATGGGCAGCAATGCAGGACTTTTCGTAGCATTTTATGCACCGTGCTCGCAAGCATGTCCAACGTTTAGGAAATTCCCCGTTTGCGCAACACCGCTCGATCCCTCCTGCAATGCTGTGGCCACATCAGTTGCTTTTCTCTTTCTGCCACATTGCACTTCAAAAGAACCTGTATTTTCGATTTTTGTAATCATTTTCCCCAGACCCTTAGCAGACATCAGACCAACACCCTTCAATGTCAGGAGTTCTGCAGGGCTACTGGCTCAAAGTCACAGTTCCGTCGGGCAAAATGAGGAACAGTCGTGTGCCGCACGTCTGTTGGTGTGGATATTCTGAAGCGTGCAGATCCTTATGTTTCCCCTTGCGTCAATAATACGGTGTTCAAGTTCGAGGTCATTCTGAGGAGTGGTTCTCTTTCTACAGGGTTTTGAAACTGTTAACTTTATGGACACACGGTACTTCTTTGGAACTACGCCTAGTACCCTTCTTTTACGGACCTTCTCAGTCAACTGTTCGTTCTCGTGGTTTTATTTTGTGAGTTACTGAAGTGCTTCCCAATTGATACTGTGTGTTAGAGTGCCACATGCAATAGCTGTCGGCCAGGTGCCTCTGCCACTGCCGTGGAATGAATGACACAGAAGATCACCAACGTTAGCATTTGTGTGAGCTGTCTAGTTGGATACGGCGGACGAGGCGGAGCAGAGTGAGTGAGGAGAGTGCGGCAGATGGCGCGCCCCCATCTGGCTGTGCCCTCGCCCCGCCGGCCCCCTGCCACTCATTCTCATAACGCACGCGCACCCGCCACACCTAATCTGCCCGCCAGCCGAATTTCCCAGGACTCGCTTTAGGCCGCCTGCACGACGCTGGAGCGCTGTGGGCTGCCGACGCAGCAGGCGCTCTGCTCTACTCTGCGAGCAATACAGCACCGTGGAGAACGCTGGCGTACGAATGGCAAATTTCCCAGGCTGCTGCTCTGTAAGTTTAAGGCGCCCGGTCGTTGTTCCCATCCAACGTCGGCGAAGGAAAATATGGATAGTATAGGCTGAAATGTACAAAGCTCTTGTTGCCTGAACGCCATGTGGGGCTGCGGCCATAAACCTTGCACTTACTTTGCTCCCTCGCGATTCATCACCAAAGGAACTTACATCTGCCTGCATCGTGTCCTCTAATTTCGAGATCTTAGGGCTTTTTTACTGAAAAATAGCAATAATAACGGTGCTGAGTGTGTGTGTGTGTGTGTGTGTGTGTGTGTGTGTGTGTGTGTGTGTGTGTGTGTGTGTGAGAGAGAGAGAGAGAGAGAGAGAGAGAGAGAGAGAGAGAATTTCAAAAAGTATTGGCAGTTGCTGGTTGCCCTTTGGAAAACGCTTACAGTCTCTTCGTGCTCTTTGTGTATGTACTACACCGCACTACATCCTTCAGTACCTGTTGCACTAAAGCAAATCATCTGTCTGCTGTCAGTGGATCGGGAGGTTCTTAACTAGTGATTATCTGGTCAGAGTAGTACTTCAGAAGGTTCGAGCAGGGATGCAACTATATCGCAGTTACAGCACGAAGGTGTAAAACGAAAAAATGGTATGTTGGAGGTTTTTCAGACTGAAGCGAGGGAGAGCAAGTGACAAGGAGAATGAGGCTGATTTTATTTCATATGGATGTTACTCAGGTATAATGGTAGAAAATACTTATCTCTTCTATTCTCGGTAAACTTCTATACAATACATTTGTAGTAAAATATTAGAAAGTGATAATACGGTGGTCCTTATCTTCTAGGAGCGTTTTACCATTGTCCTACATTTGCAACAACACTCCGCATCATACTCTATATCGCGTATTTTGGAGACTACTTTGTGTATCATGTCATTTCCCCCTTTTCCATTACAGTCGAAATTGGTGCTAGGGAATGACTGTTGGTAAACCTCCGTATCGACTCGAATTTCACCTTTGTGGTCTTTTCGCGAGATATATGTAGGACGAAGCTATGTGTTGATTACAGAGGAACGTAAACTGTCCTAACTTTAACAGTATACCACACCGTAGTGCAAAATGCTTCTTTTAGAATGTCTACCACCCCAGTCGGATGACCAATTCTGAGTCGCATTAGCACTTATCATTCGAACCCATAACGACAATTTCTTCTCTTCTTCGGAACTTCTCATTGCCATCCATCGATACTATCTAGGACTAGGGCCTGCCGTCAGGTAGACCGTTCGCCCGGTGCCAGTCTTTCGATTCGACGCCACTTCGGCGACTTGCGCGTCGATGGGGATGAAATGATGATTAGGACAACACAACATCCAGTCCCTGAGTGGAGAAAATCTCCGACCCATCCGGGAGTCGAACCCAGGCCCTTAGGATTGATATTCTGTCGCGCTCACCACTCAGCTACCGGGGGCGGACGTTAGTGCGCTGTTGACTATTAAACCAGCTACGCCAGGAAGTACAGAAAAGACCGAAAATTTACTTATTGTGCATATAATTGTAGCAGGAAAAATATTTGATTAAGTATGTAAGTGATTTGTGGTAAAGAGTGTGTTAAATTTAGTGCACAGAGCTGTCATCTCTGGCAGCAACATTAGCCCAGATGGCATCGAGTCAAAAGGTTGGATAATAGATACAGTACCTCATCCCATGCCTCTTCAAGTTTCTACTGTACGTCATACGGTGTATGCGAGTCATGAAGTGGGAGTCTCTGCGCCATCTACGCGTACATGTTTTCGGTGGGTGACATATCAGAACGTGCTGATCGGTGCAATGGTCAAACCCCCTCTGTATCGAGGCAGGTGAGGACGGCATAGGCAACATGGGATCGTGCGTTCTCTTCTTGAAGATAACACCGCGAGAACGTCCGTAATGTAACGGCCCTTGTCAGAATGACTGGCCATGCGATCCTTAGGTGATCGCGTTGTATACCGAATGCCAACCCACGAAATCACACCACTTCTTGGGCCTGGTTGTCGGTGAGGAATGCAAAGCTCGGTCTTCTTAGAGCCTCCATTCATGGAATCTTCTGTCGTTATGTCGTACGTAGAACCATTATTAATCTGAAAAGGTGAAGCGGTACGACTCCTATGTCCAATATTGTCGTCAGGAACTCTACTGCCGGCGCCTTGTTGCCGCGTCAAGGAAATTCGTAACAATGGTGGCAGTGATGAGATGCACTGTCGGAATGCATACTTGGCTTGCGACAAACGAACATATTTCTTGACGACTCAAAGTACGTGATGTGGTTGTACAGTCCTTCACGATCGAGCGAACAACATGTCTATCCTCTCGGGCACTATTTGAGTCAGGCCGTTGAGGTCGCGCATGGCACTGGATACGTGCATCGGTTAAATATTCGTATTACGGTCGGGGTTTCCCGACCAGCGTGAGCAGCAGTATTGCGGGACGATAAACCGCTGGCTTGACATGTTACGGTCCTGGCGCTGTTAAAGGCCGACACATAAGACGTTTCTCCTTACTCGAGGCATAACATGTATTTATGACAAATAACACACATTCAAAAATGGGAATATGAAGGCAAAACCCGCTGCGTAGTCTTTCGTTATACTCAGAATGTAGGTAACGTTAATCCTATCTGTTTTGTGAAGTTCCACTGAGCTGCTAATCATTTGCATTTTCAAACATGTATAGGGGCGTCCTGAAAAGTAATGCCTGCCAATTTTATGTGAAAAATCATAAAGCTTTTTAAATAAAACAAACTTTATTAACACACCACATACTTATTCTTCATGTTCACATACTTATTTCTCAGCATAGTCAGGCTGGCGATAAACATATTTCTCCCAACGAGAGACCAGTTTGTTGACACCGTCACTGAAGAATGTTTGGCTTTGTTGACTGTAGTGTACCTAAACTGGGATACCTGAAAGACTGTAATTGTTTAATTGTTTGTCTCACTCTTTCTCGTGGTTTATGGGAAGATAGACCTAATCGGTATAGAATCAATGTGTTTCGGTCGCCTCCCGTCTTGTCACGGTCCGCGCGGGTTCCGCCGTCGGTGGTTCGAGTCTTTCCTCGGACATGGGTGTGTGTGTCGTCCTTAGCATAAGTTAATTTAACTTATATTAAGTAGTGTGTAAGCTTAGGGACCGATGACCTCTGCAGTTTGGTCCCATAAGACCTCACCACAAATTTCCAAAAACTTTTTTTGGTCGCCTACATGGTAGAAGGTGTTACGGAGATGATTCCTTCTGCCGTCCGGTGTGGCCGAGCGGCTTTAGGTGCTTCAGTCTGGAACCGCGCGACCGCTGCGGTCGCAGGTTCGAATCCTGCCTCGGGCATGGATATGTGTGATGTCCTTAGGTTAGTTAGGATTAAGTAGTTCTAAGTTCTAGGGGACTGATGACAGATGTTAAGTCCCATAGTGTTCAGAGCCATTTGAACCATTTTGAACGATTCCTTCTACAAAAATTTTATATTACTAAGACGATGCCTTATCGACGCGAGACGGTCAGAAGAAATTTATTTAGGTAGTAAGAGGAAGCCAGCAGAAGAGGATTCCGCAGCTGCTGCTGCTGTCGAGAAGAAACGAGGTAAAGCGATAACTTTCGCGGACATTACTTTATAAGACATTAATGACAATTGCTAGTGTTACAGGTGAACGTAACAATAGCAGCTGTTCGTAACAATAGCAGCTGTGCGCACTAACAATAGCAGCAAAAACTTATCATTATTTATACAGAATTGTAAAAATAATTAAATCACGTCGTCCCCATTTGGTGACGGACCACAACCACACCTCTGCTTACACCGCTTCATCACCATCAAAGAGTGTTCTTTAAGTCTTGAAAACAGATGAAACTCCAATGGGGCCAAACCAGGACCGTATGGAAGATGATCGATGTCAGCGAACTCCAGGCATCGTACTACTGCGGATGTTGCAGCGCTCGTGTGTGGTCTGCAATTGTCATGCTGAAGGAGAGGAAGCCTCATGTGTGGGCGAACTCTTCGAATTCCTGCTTTCAGTTTTCTGACCGCCCCTTGAATATTGCAGGACACTATGAACATGACTTGCCTACTGACAGCGTTATCTTGAACTTTTTTTGCGTCCTTGATCCTTTGTGGCGCAACTCCATTGATGTTCTCTTGTTTTCGCACAATGTTGTTAAGGATCCATCACCCTTAAGCTTGACGCCCTGTATTATGTTAGGAATGAGCATTTGAAGACCCACCGCGCACACAGTTTTCTGTATCTCAGTTCCCGCAATGATGGCCTGTACCCACTCTCATAGTATGATGCACTTGCCTGGGAGCTGTGTCTGTGTTGTCCGACGGTTATATCTGATGAGTTCATCAACCCGAGTCCGACGAGTCTCGTCAGCTGCCATACGCGGTCCTCCACTCCGAGTTCTGTCACTCACGTTGAGGTTAGCATCACTGTTTCCTTCATTACGAGCACCCACAAGGCAACGTTGCACATTACTGATGTCTATACAATAATCACCGTAGACAGCTTTCACTCTCCTATCAATTTCAATTGGAGGCACGTTTTCAGCGGTTACAAACCGAATTACAGCACTCTGTTTATCACGCACCGATGTCGTCACGTTACACACAGCCATGTTACGCGCTACAATTCGGAGCCCTCCGGCGGCAGAGAGTTCCAATTTGCGTCAGCGAAGCGAGAAAGTCGACCGACTAATATGCATGGCATGTAACACCTCAACCAATATCGAGAAGAGAATAAAATATTCGGGGGCATTACTTTTCAGTTTGACGTTTGCTGCGTGCCGCCGCCTTCACGGTGTTGAAATTTTAACGTCCAGCAGTGTACAGCAGTGTGAGGAATGCAGGCGATTAAGCAGTGTGCAGGAAGGAGGCGCTGGTAGCGTGCGCACGCAGCCTCGCCGTGCAGTGTTTGCTGTGAGCATTAGCGCCTGCTGCCTGGCGCCGGACGCCCCGCGCTCTGCTGATGGCCGCTCGGGCCTGTACTGTACTGTGCCCGGCCAGAGCGTGACTGCGGACCGCCCTCTGTTTGCACATCGGGCGGGCGAGGCGGCCGGTCTGGCTCCGGACGCCAGTGGGGAGAGGCCGCCGTTTCTCTCGGAAATTACACTCGCCTCAACAACCCTGCAGGGGAAGCAGGCTCTGACCAGGGAAGAAGATTGTAGCTGCATCGCTACTTGTCATGTTGACTGCGGCACTACCGTAACATTTGACAATCTCTACATACTTACACTACTGGCCATTAAAATTGCTACACCACGAAGATGACGTGCTACAGACGCAAAATTTAACCGACAGGAAGAAGATGCTGCGTTACGCAAATGATTAGCTTCTCAGAGCATTCACACAAGGTTGGCGCCGGTGGCGACACCTACAACGTGCTGACATGAGGAAAGTTTCCAACCGATTTCTCATACACAAACAGCGGTTGACCGGCGTTGCCTGGTGAAATGTTGTTAGGATGTCTCGTATAAGGAGGAGAAATGCGTACCATCACGTTCCCGACTTTGCTAAACGTCGGATTGTAGCCTATCGCGATTGCGGTTGATCGTATCGCGACATTGCTGCTCGCGTTGGTCGACATCCGATGTCTGTTACCAGAATATGCGATCGGTGGGTTCAGGAGGGTAATACGGAACGCCATGCTGGATCCCAACGGCCTCGTATCACCAGCAATCGAGATGACAGGCATCTTATCCGAACGGCTGTAACGGATCGTGCAGCCAATCTCGACCCCGGAGTCAACAGATGGGGACGTTTGCAAGACAACAACCATCTGCACGAACAGTTCGACGACGTTTGCAGCAGCATGGACTATCAGCTCGGAGACCATGGCTGCGGTCACCCTTGACGCTGCATCACAGACAGGAGCGCCTGCGATTGTGTACTAAACGACGAACTTGGGTGCACAGCATCATGACGGTCGCATCCGTGTTTGGCGACATCGCGGTGAACGCATATAGGAAGCGTGTATTCGTCATCGCCATACTGGCGTATCACTCGGCGTGATGGTATGGTCTGCCATTGGTTACACGTCTCGGTCACCTCTTGTTCGCATTGACGGCACTTTGAACGGTGGACGTTACATTTCAGATGTGTTACGACCCGTGGCTCTACCCTTTATTCGATCCCTTCGAAACCCTACATTTCAGCAGGATAATGCACGACCGCATGTTGCAAGTCCTGTACGGGCCTTTCTGGATACAGAAAATGTTCGACTGCTGCCCTGGCCAGCACATTCTCCAGATCTCTCACTAATTGAAAACGTCTGGCGTCTGGTCAATCGTGGCGTAGCAACTGGCTCGTCACAATACACCAGTCACTACTCTTGATGAACTGTGGTATCGTGTTCAAGCTGCATGGGCAGCTGTACCTGTACACGCCATCCAAGCTCTGTTTGACTCAATGCCCAGGCGTATCAAGGCCGTTATTACGGCCAGAGGTGGTTGTTCTGGGTACTGATATCTCAGGATCTATGCACCCAAATTGCATGAAAATGTAATCACATATCAGTTCTAGTATAATATATTTGTCCAATGAATACCCGTTTATCATCTGCACTTCTTCTTGGTGCAGCAATTTTAATGGCCAGTAGTGTAATCAGCTGACTATAGGTCTTACCCAGAATTTTATGGGCCTGAGCCGCAGATTTCTTCGTGCTAAAGCAGAAAACTAAAACTTCCCGGAAATGAGGAGAATTGGGCTCGTAAGTCCGGAACCGAGTGACTGCTACGATCACAGGTTCGAATCCTGCACGATCTGTTACAGCCATGCGGATAAGATACCTGTCATCTCGACTGCTAGTGATACGAGGTCGTTGGGATCCAGCACGGCGTTCCGTATTACCCTCCTGAACCCACCGATTCCATATTCTGCTAACAGTCATTGGATCTCGACCAACGCGAGCAGCCGTGTCGCGATACGATAAACCGCAATCGCGAGAGGCTACAATCCGACCTTTATCAAAGTCTGAAACGTGATGGTACGCATTTCTCCTCCTTACACGAGGCATCACAACAACGTTTCACCAGGCAACGCCGGTCAACTGCTGTTTGTGTATGAGAAATCGGTTGGAAACTTTCCTCATGTCAGCACGTTGTAGGTGTCACCACCGGCGCCAACCATGTGTGGATGCTCTGAAAAGCTAATCATTTGCATATCACAGCATATTTTTCCTGTCGGTTAAATTTCGCGTCTGCAGTACGTCATCTTCGTGGTGTAGCAATTTTAATGGCCAATAGTGTATTTGTGGAAGAGCGTGCAGAGAATGGTTTCAGTGCTAGGAGGACGGTGATCTTGACATAGAAGATCGGCAAGGTGGTGGAAGAGAGAAGGTTTTCGAATCTACTGAAACCAACGGAAACAGTGACAGGAGCTCGTTATCGGTAGCAAGTAATGCGTTGAAGACGAGCGATGAAAGACAAATGGCCAGAATGTCATCCCCCCCCCCTTCATTTCTTTCCCTTCTTTTTTCAAAAATTCATCCTTGTCGTGTAACATATTTCAAAATTTCATTTCCCGATCAGATTCTTAGTTAGATGCTGAACTTGAGAGTCGGAATTGTTGATTACGTGTTCCTATTAGTGAAAACAGAAATGTAAAGCGTTTCTTGTTCCGGACAGTAATCATAAACATAGTTGTTATACAACAGTTGTAGATAGTCTGCATATTTGACCTGGGAACTGTGATTCAAAAATTTTGTCGAGGAATTTTCAAAAGAAAACTGAGCGTCAAACGTAGTGCTTGTATGAAAATGGTATGAAGCAATTACGTTGCAACACGTAAACTTAACGGTTCGGGTACAAAGCTCTCAAGCCTGCTGCTGGGGGAGGCGACCTGCAAATAGAAGGTGCGCCGATAGTACTTGCAGATATGCTTTGTCAACGCCATTTCTCCTATCTGCACGCAGAAAGGAATTTAATAAGCTCTTGCAATTTCCGGAGCGCTGGCTATCTTGCGCTTCTCGCTCGATGACCAAAATAAGAGGCTGTTGCCGTTTCCCGCGGGTGCAACTAACAAAGCCGGCACTTGTGCCGAGGCGCGCACGGCGACGGAGCTGCAGCGACCAATGAGTGCCGAACTACACGAGTGGCCTGGGGTGTGGGGCGGGGCACGACCATTCGCAACGCGCGCTCGCCTCTACGGTTTCCTCCGGTTGCCGCGGCGCGGCGCTGCCTGCAGTGTCAACAGCGCGTGTTTACACTCGTGTATTTACTTGCCGGCGGCGGGTCGAGAGCGCCCTGCTGAGCGAGTTCAGTGCCTCGGGATGGATCCGCACGCACCATGCCAGTGGTAGCCACACGGAAGTGGCGGGAGGGGAGGCGACGTGCTTGCCGTACTCTGCTTATCCCTCTTCGTCATGACCGAGAGAAGTAGCACTATGGTTGGGACACTGGACGGGTAATAAGGAAAAGTAGCGTTTAAATTTTTGTGTGAGTATTCATGGAGTAGAAGTGATGAAGCATTACACTGTGGTGACAAAAGCCATGGGACAGCTATATGCACATATACAGATGGCGGTTTATCGCGTGCACAAAGTGTAAAGGGCAGTGCATAGGCGGAGCTGTAGTTTGTACACAGGTGATTAATGTGAAAAGGTTTCCGACGTGAGGATAGTCGTACCACAGGAATTAAGACATTAAACGAGGAATGGTAGTTGGTGCTACACGCATGGGACATTCAAATTCGGAAATCGTTGTTGTTGTTGTGGCCTTCAGTCCTGAGAGTGGTTTGATGCAGCTCTCCATGCTACTCTATTCTGTGCAAGCTTCTTCACCTCCCAGTACTTACTGCAACCTACATGCTTCTGAATCTGCTTAGTGTATTCATCTCTTGGTCTCTCTCTATGATTTTTACCCTCCACGCTGCCCTCCAATGATAAATTTGTAATCCCTTGATGCCTCAGAACATGTCCTACCAACCGGTCCCTTCTTGTCAACTTGTGCCACAAACTTCTCCCCAATCCTATTCAATACCTCCTCATTAGTTATGTGATCTACCCATCTAATCTTCAGCATTCTTCTGTAGCACCACAATTCGAAAGCTTCTATTCTCATTTTGTCTAAACTATTTATCGTCCACGTTTCACTTCCATACATGGCTACACTCCATACAAATACTTTCAGAAACGACTTCCTGACACATCTATACTCGATGTTAGCAAATTTCTCTTCTTCAGAAACGCTTTCCTTTACATTGCCAGTCTACATTTTATATCTTCTCTACTTCGACCATCATCAGTTATTTTGCTCCCCAAATAGCAAAACTCCTTTACTACTTTAAGTGTCTCATTTCCTAATCTAACGGGAATCGTTAGCGAATTCAATGTTTCGAGCCCTACAGTGTCAAGATAGTACTGAGAATAACAAATTTCAGGCATCACCCCTCACCGCGGACAACGCAGTGGCCGACGGCCTTTACTTAACGACAGCTGTCGGTGTTAAAAGACAAACAGCTGCGTTAAATAACCGCAGAAATCAATGTGGGACGTACGAAGAACTGATGTGCTAGGAGAGTGCGACGAAATTCGACGTTATTGCGCTATGGTAGCACATGACCGACGGCAGTATCTTTGCTAACAGCACAAGATAACGTACAGCGCCTCTTTTGGGTTCCTGACAACATCAATTGGACCCTAGACGACTGGAAAACCGTTGCCTGGTCAGACGAGTCCCAATCTCAGTTGGTAACAGCAGGTTCCAAGTGTGACGCAGACCCTTCGAAGACATGGACCCGAGTTGACAACAAGACACCGTGCACACTGGTGGTGGTTCCAATACATGGAATGGACTGGGTCCTCTGGTCCAACTGAACCGATCATTGACTGGAAATGGTTGTGTTCGGTTACTTGGAGGCCATTTGCAACCATTCATGGACTTCGTGTTCCCAAACAACAGTGTCATGTCAGCGGGCTACAGTTGTTCGTGAATGGTTTAACGGACATTCTGGACAATTGGAGCGAATGGTTTGGCTACCCAGATCGCCCGACATGGATTCCATCAAACAGTTGCAGGACATAATCGAGAGGTCATCTGGTGCGCAAAATCCTCCACCGACAACATTTTCGCAATTATGGGCTGCTATAAAGGCAGCATGGCTCAGTATTCCAGCAGGGTACATACAATGGCATGTCGAGTCCACACCACGTTCAGTTGCTGCATTACGCCGGACAAAAGGAGGTCCGACACGGTATTAAGAAGTATCCCTTGACTTTTCTCATCTCAGTGCAGTTAATAGTTGAAACAGAGTTACGCAGTTAATGTCTGGCCCTGTTTGCTTGCAAGTAGATGTATGGGTGTCCTGGTGCACACTGAAATACCCGCGCCACGGTGAAGTACCATGACGCTAGAGAGGCTAAAGCAAAATGCGGAGTTCATCTTCACTTTAGGAATGGGTTCCTGCAGTGTGTTATGGCTCCTAAGGTACTAAGGTACTACGGCGTGAGTGTTTAAATGTGTTCTGGCACAGGCGTACCTGTAAATAAACAAAGCTTCATTGCAAAGCTTTATTTGTTAGATATATTAATGAAAAACTTATATTAGTGCGCCTCGTAATACTGGGACGACTTCTGAAACCAGACAAAGGTCTGTTGTTTCCAAAATCCATGGCCAATCAGGGGTATTGCTCCCTTTTCATATGACGTTAATGTAGACAGAACGATAGACAGAAATCTTCCCTCGCGTCTCCCTCCATTGTCGTTGCAAGCAGCAGCATAATAGAGGGGATAATTTTCCCAGACATAGAATATTTTGGTCTCTTACTTTCAATCTGGTACGAAAACGCTGTTCTTTTTTTGCTCAAAATAATCTAATTTTACAGAATGACATGGCCGCTGTTAGTCACACAGAAGAATAATCCCAGTATGATTTACTTTTTCTTGTATATTTTCTCCCATTGACGGAACTTTCTTTTATTTTTTGTCAAGCAATAGATGTACAGTACACAACATACCCGTTAATGATATCATGCTTCCCATATAACATCACGCTTTTTATATTAATTTTTTTTTTTAATTCTAGTCGATCATCACCAAAACACAGGCGTCGGATTATCTGTTTCGGTCCGTAATATCTTCAGATGAATGAAGCAGTTGCAGCCTTATATCATTAAGCCAGAGCTGTATCGTCATAAGACATAAACAAATTTAGCTTTGCATAGCTCATCAGATATAATAGCATAGTTCAAACCAGGCCAGAGTGCCGGTAGAATCGGAACATGAACAGATTCGTCCTGCAGTAGCCTGGGAGCGTATAATTGTACAGAATGAAATTTTTTCCCACTTAGCATAAAAAGCTAATGTTTAAAATCTGCTCGCTCATTTTCAATATACAGCAATACAGACCATTTTCTGTTTTTTAATTTGGCTTGGGTTTATTGAACCATACTGCCAAGAGCTTGGTACAAACATAAAATCATATACACAGAGAAATTGCAGTATAAATAGTTTGAACCACGATTTACATTATTTTACAATTTTCCCATTGCTTCAATAATTATAAATACGAAATCTTTACATATCCGCTTTAGACAAAACAGAATATAACAAAGAGAACTCAACAGATATTTGCAAGCATACACCTGCAGATTATGCTACCACAGTTAGGAACACGATTTGATACAAACGTTACTATCGTGTATAATACAAAAAATGTATTTGTATATTTGAGGATCATCATCATACATTAAAAAAGGAGCAGTTTTTGGAAGGAGCACCTTCAGTTCTACAAAGTTTTTCAGTAAATATTTTTGCTGTGCTTCGAAGAGACTGCAGGAAAGCGGCAAGTAGTTTCTATCTCCTTCTTCTTTCTTCTGACAGTCAGAGAAGGGGCTTCTTTGATGCCTGTCCGATGTAACTGGGAAGGAGTTGAACTATGGTTCGTGCGCATTCGTGCAAAGGTTGTTATCAGCTTCCTGCTCGCCTAAAATTTTCGAAACCAGTAGGAGCTTCTAATTACTGGCTGGATCTCAGCTCTCTGCAGGGCTACAAACACTGGCCACTTTCGCCAATTAGTGAAACTTGGCATTTTAAACCAATCCCATACGAGCTGGGGCTCTTAGAAGGGTGATTCTCATTCCTTTTTGTTTATTTATCAATGATTCTGGTATAATTTCTGGTGTTTAAACATTCACTTCACAGTTCCCATTGGGGTTTTCAGTAGGCTGCCGTCAGTATCAGCAGGTTCTGGGCTCGCACATGACGACTAAATTCGAGAGCCTCTCGAATAGCTGGGGATTCCGCGCTAAAAATTGAACTATATGAAGTAAGATGATACTGCTTGGAATATTTAGACTTCCGAAGACGAAATGGTAATCCTAGACTCTTGAAACCGAGGGCCATCGATGTAGATGTAAACAAAGTGCGGTCAGTAAAAATTAACGTAACCATCGAAGCTTGAATTGATCGTACCATTGCAATTTTTCATAAAAAAATAATAGCGAATATCGAGATTTTCCAACAAATGTTTGAACTGAATTCCAAGTGGGAGTATGTACCTCTCTGTCTGAAGCCGAGGGTCAGTGGTAGGCACAGATGCTGTCACAAGTAGAGGGCAGAGGTTCCGCGTTTCTGATGTAGCTTGTTGACCAGTCTGGGGCGGCAGATGAGGATAGAAAAACCAAAGCCGACATTTTAAATTTCACGTTCAAGAAATCGTTCTCACACACTGTCATTTGACCATCGGACAGACTCCAGTATGGACGACGTAGTAGTAATCATACCTGGCGTAGAGAAACAACTGAAAGATCTGTAAGCAAATAAATCACTAGGTTCGGATGGAATCCCGTTTCGATCTTACAAAGAAATTCTGCGGCATTGGGCCCTTACCTAACTTGCATTCATCGTGAGTATCTCGCCCATCACCAAGTCCCAAGCAACTGGAAAAAAAGTGCAGGTGATTCCAATATACAAGAAGGGTAAAAGAAGGGACCCGCAATATTACAGACCAATATCCTAACATCTGTTTGCTGCAAAATCCTTGAACACATTCTCAGTTCGAATATAATAAACTTTCTTGAGACTGAGAAGCTTATGTGCACGAATCAGCACGGTTTTAGAAAGCATCGCTCCTGCGATACTCAGCTTGCCCTTTTCTCACATGTTCCGAGAACTATGGATGAAGGGCAACAGGCGGAGTACATATTTCTGGATTTCCGGAAAGCATTTGACACGGTGTCCCATTTCAGGCTATTAACGATGATGCGAGGATATGGAATAAGCTCACAGATATGTGAGTGGCTCGAAGACTTCTTAAATAATAGAACCCAGTATGTTGTCCTCGACCGCGAGTGTCCTTCAGAGACAAGGGTATCGTCAGGAGTGCTCCGGGGAAGTGTGATACGACCGATGTTGTTCTCTGCATACATAAATGATGAGGTGGACGGGGTGTGCAAAATCTGCGGTTGTTTGCTGATGATGGAGTGGTGCACCGTAAGGTGTCGAAGTTGATTGACTGTAGGGAGATTCAAGACGACTTAGACAAAATTTCCAGTTGGTGTGATGAATGGCAGCTAGTCCTAAATGTGAAAAAATGTGAGTAAATGCTTATGAGTAGGAAGATCAAATCTATACTGTTTGGATACCGTATTACTAGTGTCCTGCTTGATGCACACGTCGTTTAAATATCTGGACGTAACACTGTGAAGCGCTATGAAATGGAACGAGCATGTGTGGATTGTGGTAGTGAAGGCGAATGGTCGACTTCGGTTTATTGGGAGAATTTTAGGAAAGAGTGGTCAACCTGTAAAGGAAACTGCAAATAGGACGCTGGTGCCACCTATCCTTGAGTACTGCTCAAGTGATTGGGATCCGTACCAGGTCGGACTGAGGGAAGACCTCGAAGCAGTTCAGAGGCGGCTGCTAAAATTTGTTACCGGTAGGTTCAAACAACACGTAAGTGTTACGGAGATGTTTCGGTAACTCATTTGGGAATTCCTTGAGGGAAGGTGACCTTCTTTTTGAGAAACACTGTTGAGAAAATTGAGAGAACCGGCATTTGAAGCTGACAGCCGCACGATTCTACTGCCACCAACATGCATCGCACGTAAGGACCACGGTACCTTCCACCACGCGCCGTACGGTGGCTTGCCGACTATTACGTATATGTAGTTGTGGATGTAGACCTTATGACTGGAAGACTGTGACTCATTTCTCGTAGGAGGACGCTGATTCTTTTGGTAAATAAATTTTCAAACTACGCTTGAGGAGACAGTGCAATTCAGGACGCTTGGCAACTAATGCCAAGTCGCCGCCAGATACTTGACAAGAACCGGTAAATCGCAATCAGCTCCATAGGAAATGATTCACAACTCGTGTCATCAAAGTTTCACTCGAGGTGTTCTGTGTGCGGAGGACCTTACTGTATATTTTGATTTCCACTATCTCGTTCCAGTAGTCCCTTCAGGTTTGTACATGAATATTCGAGCCTGTTTCACATTGATCTAAACCATCATTTACGTCCTCTGTATCGGTATGTTTAAAAAAAAAAATATTTTTGAGAAAAATCTTTTCCGTGTTAGATTGCGAATGACGTAATAAAACTATCACCGTTCCGGGTCCTGCCGCAGACTTTTTTCCGGTTTTCTTACTTGTATCTTCGATTCAGAAGTATTCTAATTGTATGTTTCGGATATTTGGATGCACTAAGCGGACCGGGATGTATCTGTATCTTGTTCTGAAACAGAGAATTTGCTCTCACTCGTCTCGAAGCTAAGACTACATATATATGCCGGTAAATATGTGTATACTGTTCAGGTTTTACGAAAACGTAACAAGATCTCGGCCGCTATCTACATTCGCTCAGTCATCGGCGTTTAGAAATCTAGCTGGAATTCATAAATTCTTTTATAATTGAGATAAGCGGAATGCGGTTGGAAAACGATATCTACTTTGTTTCTGTGTGCTACAAAGTGACTCATACCACACTACACATAGAAAACGCGATGTTATCTGCAAGGGAAAAATAAACTAGTTAATGTGATAGTGTAAACGCAATCGAATTCACAATCAGTAGAACTGCTGAGAGAAATGGCAACACGTTTTATCGCTATCTTTTCCCGGCGTTTGCTGTGAAAAACAATTGCTCACGTGGACGTAAATGTAACGGTTGCCGCTGGCTGTTCATAAATACTTCTCAGGCATTGAGCTCTTTTATGAATAGAAACTGTAAGTGAAAATTCACGTTAAATACAAGGACATTTGTTTATGTGGGTGTAATATTAAAGATAAAAAATTATTAATTCTGATAACCTCGATGCCGACCGAAAATTAATTCCTAACAAAAAACAGAGCGTGAAGACTATAATTGATTTACGTCTGAGAACGAAAGTATGTCTTCAGTAAGGCTGATAGAGAAACTGCGAAAAAGCGTGAATGACAGAAATAGCCCGCACTATTTGTTGCTATGCAGATACGAATATATTATCTCACCTCATTGGCGTCCGACGTCACCCCTATCTCCATGATACGCATTAGTATTGCGAAAATTCAAATTCCTTGAATAAACATTCTGTTGGAGCTATTCGCCGAATACCATAATACACATTTAAACAAGGGAAAATAAGGCTAATAAAGTCATGTGGGACAAAAGTCAAACAATATCTCGCAGTTATCTTGTCGCTGGTCCTCATTATGTAGTTTCTCTTCTTCACAGTGCTTCATTCCACTAATTTCGTCTTCTCCACTTGATTGGCCGCTTGTAAGAATCCACACCGTACACGTATCTAATTCTGAAGTCGATGAGTAGACAGCCGTATCTACCAAAGGTTGCGTAATTTGGATTGTTCCGGGACACAAAAACCCATACATGTCACGTCATGTCATATCCAGTTACATAATTGCACTTGTGAGAAAGACTGGTAGAACACATTCAGAAAAATGTATCAGTGGTAACCGTCCATGTGTGCTTAAATTCATTCGTTTTGTGTTGGAAACGGAGTTTCTAAGTTAACAGATTGGTGTTGAAATTGCTTCAGATGGCTGTAAGCCTTTTGCTTAAAAGGGAAAAAAAAAAAAAAAAAAAAAAAAAAAGCTACTCATTTCGATGGTTCGAAGACTTCAGCCGTGTTAACTCGTTGACATATTCTAATGTTGTGGCTCTATGAATTAAGCTATTAAATATGTCTGATGCGAAACCTGAAAACTATATTTAAGTTTAAAACGTTGCACTTGCGATTTTATTGCAGCATCTGCCGGTACGAACTTAGGCGGGAGGTTCATGTACTCTTCTTCATAATCCCACATTTTCTACCGCAGTGAGCATCGCGTGACATGTGTGTGGGAGCACGTCACGATAGTCGTAACACGAATTCTAGTGTAGATGCCCTAGTATTACACAGCGCATTTCTGTGAAGTATTAATACTGTATGAAGATCGAACTCGCACGCCTGCCTTTCCCCGGGAAATCTCTAACTGGTCCACCCACTCATCTGAGCAACTCACGACCTGGCTCTAAGTCTCCGGTGAAGCTGTCTTGTAGGCCTACTTGAACGATAAGGCAGGCGTATTTGCCTAGAATCGAATCACCACCATAACCTATTTCCTCCTTCAAAATTCTCGGAGCCCCTCCTGCTTTCGTATCTGGACAATCACGCCCCGGGGAATAGACGCTGTCAGAGAACTGCTTTTATACATCCTGAGGGTAGTTTCCTTCCATTCTGCACCCAAATGAACGCTGTAATGATACTGCTTGCCAGATGCACACTTTATGCTTTCGTTGGATCGAATACTGATGTCGACCCCTCCTAAGAAACTAAAATTTAAAATATTCTAATCCGTTTTTTCGAAATCTTTTGCTCCAACGGTCTTTCTCACGTGCTGCAGGCCGTAGGGGAGTCGACAAATGGCGGGCGGGAGTGGAAAAAGGGGGGGGGGGCAGGAGAGGAAAGGCTTACATAATCCTGGAATCTGTGGTTATAGATTTTTCCATTATAAAACTCTAAAGTATTTCTTGCACTGATTGTCTGCCGTTGCACTAAACAGATTTAACCATACCGGACGCGATGAGAAATCAAAGACGCCACGGTGTATCAAACTGGCAGGTCGAGGACCGGTTTGGTTCAGTTCAAGGCCGTTATGAGTTGATTCTATCAGGGAAGTTAAGGGTGGTTTCCGAAAATTGCAGCAAATTCGTCTAATCTAATGATTGTTCTGCGTTAGCTGTACTCAAACGGAACATAGGTTTCGGAACACCTTTTATTCAACTTCAGTTATGCCAGTCTACATTAAATAACAGAAGGCATAATAAATAAATCCTTTAATATTGTTATAGTGAAGCTTTGTAAGCAAACGATGTAATAGATGGCATGTAACTTTTTGTGAAGTACATTTCTACTTTCTCTACCTTGGCCAATATTAATGTGCCATTTTTTGTTTATTATTTTTTTCGCTGTCCATTAGGATATTTTCATTCATTGTGGTAAATTGAATAATTTTTTATTATAAGAGCCCATTGGGTACCCTGAATGTAATCGTAAGAAGGGTGTAATTTCATGACTGCACTAAATAGGTGGCATTCCTAATCTGATTGACAACATAAATAGATTTACTTTATTTTGTCTAATGAAATATGTTTACCATTTTTTAGGTAATTTACGGGCATTGAATGGATACCAGTGATTCATCTGAGATACAATTAGCTTCGTGTACTTCCTGTCAGATACGGTTCTAGTGGGATGATACGTTCTTAAACCCATGACTAAGTTTTGTAAAAAATAAGTTTTGAATTTTGCCCTCTCTTCGATAAATTTCTGTAGTAGCACATGTTTCGAAGTCCGCTAGGACGCGGATATTCGCAGATACATCCCCAGGTATTAATAGTAATAACTACGGTCCTTATAAAAGTCTATGCTGATGAAGTCATCAGGGAGCGTACTCGTATTACGATTTTCATCTGTTTGCATTACAAGCAACCAATGATGATGATAATAATAATAATAATAATAATAATTATTATTATTATTATTATTATTATTATTATTATTGTTATTATTAACCAAATTGGATCGAATTCTACTACGTTGGCTTCAATAAGCTGTATGTTAGAAAATACGACACAAATAATACTTGGTTTGATCAGTGTATAGATCAACGTTCTTCGTAAATACACGTACAAATACACAATGAAATGTTTATTCCACTGAGACGAGTAGCCCGTAGCAAGTGGTCAGCACATTAACATGATTCATCATCGTCATGATGTACTGAATGGACCATAGCAAGTAAAGATAAGTTGTATATTACAGTTCTTTATATGAGTTTTCAGTGTTACAGAAATATTTCACAGAAAACTGCGCAAGACCTGTTTAATTAGTCACGGCTGACATTTTAAGTTCTGGAACCTATCAAGTCTATTTGCCACAAAATATGGTAATGATCGACCTGTACTGACTTTGTGATGGAATGTGAATTACAATAGAAGAAAATTTAGTCTAGGTGAAACTAACTCTTTAATTACTTTTTTATTACACACCCAAATGGCTCTAAGCACTATGGGACTTAACATCTGAGGTCATCATTCCCCTAAACTGGGAACTACTTAAACCTAACTAACCTAAGGACATCACACACATCCATGCCCGAGGCAGGATTCGAACCTCCGACCGTAGCAGCAGCAAGGTTCCGGACTGAAGCACCTAGAACCGTTCGGCCCCAACGGCCGACTTATTAAACACCGACCAATAGAATTTTTCCTGACAAAGACGACTCAGACTTAACCTATTCATTTATTACCCACAATATAAAAAACCCAATGCAGTCTGACTGCTATACATGGACAACATGACTTCCAGTAATTAACACAAAAGAGTGGCCTTGAATTCCAATAAATCCTAACAATAACACAAATCCAAAAAATATGAGATTAAAGAAACTTGAAACTACCTCCATCTCTGTTAATTGTCTAAACTCATTTCAATCATGAATCCCGATATGAAAACCTATTCTTTTTTTATAAGTCACTTACCTCACAGAAAATCTTCGTAACACGAACTGCAGCAAGTAGCAACAACGCCCAGCTAAATAAAAAGATTCTAACTACTGTAGACTCTAATTACTAGGAGACATATGGTTAGCAAAAGAAAGATTTTTTTGTAGAGCAAACAACGTATTTAGAAAATTTTACCTTATTCATGTGACATCCAGTTCCAAAAATTATAGAGTTGTCAGTAATCACCACCCAAACATTATCAGCAACATCCATCATCCTACATTTCCTCGCATATTTTCTTATAAGAAATTTCACATCACTTTAAATTGCGTGTCTAACCAACACAGAGTGTCCAGTAAGAAAATCATGTCCACACACTTCCCTATCAACTCTTCCGGAGGACGTCGGTTCAATCCCGCGTCCGGCCATCCTGATTTAGGTTTTCCGTAATTTCCCTAAATCGCTCCAGGCAAATGCCGGAATGGTTCCTTTGAAATGGCACGGCCGACTTCCTTCCACATCCTTCCCTAATTCAATGAGACCGATGACCTCGCCGAGTGGTCTCCTCTCCCAAACAAACCACCCAATCCCCTTATCCACTCGCTAACTGCTAGTCCGTCCAACCACATGATCTATTGTCGAGGGCGCAGAGTGCTGTCAGCGATATTAACACAGTCTGTAGAGCTGCCAACATACAAACAGGCTACTTACACAGGGACAATCCTGCGGTCAAAGTTCCGGCGTACCAAATGAATTAAAATAATTACCTAACTTTCAGCATCCGCGAATACTAACACAGACAAAAAGAGTTGTGAGTTCGTATAAAGCACTTTCGGGTGCAGAACTCATTTCTCATGTCCGAGCAGACCTCAGATCTCCACCCATGTTAGACCGAATTTGTACGAGCTGGTATAAAAGATGATTTCTCCGTCACGACCGAGCGAAATGTTGCTTCGGTTGAGAGGATTAACTCGCACACAGAGATTTAGATACTCCCTCAATCGTCAGAGACAAAAATCGGAACACTTTTCCCATCTTTGACCTATCTGGCTGGCAGTTTATCTTTAACAGAGAAATAGTAGCTTCCCCTGCCCTATGAATTCCTGTGGACTCTGCAGGTAGTCGCTTGCGCTGGGCTTCGAAAGCCAGACGCCCGCAGCGGTCACAGCGTGGACGGCGCACGGCCGTCTAATGAAATGCTGCCACTCACAACAAAGCCACCCTGCTAATCACTAACGGCGCTCAAAGGGGACCTGCCGCTCTCGCCAGATTACCGTCAATTTGCTTTGAAATGATTTACGCACGGCTGTCACGATACCCCATTATGAGCCGCGTGATAGCTCGAGTGTGAATACTAAATGCGCCGGTATTGTGTACGCACTGTCGCGGTAAGACAATGGCACTTCCTGTTGCTCCTGAAGAATTACTGCCCCGTTACGGATTAAAGCTCTCATTCGATCTACTGCAGTTTTCTCGCCACGGGGGCAACACGACGTTCAGACAATAGCGCCCGTGAGCTCAACCAGGAAATGCTGGCTAAACGCGCTTTGGTGGATGTACCGAACGCCCCGCCTATTTTCCCAAACAGTTCTCCACGTCGATTATCTCCTTTATCTTTCGTCATCTCTTTCCTGCCTACAAGGCCGGAGGAGATGTCCAACAATCGCTCTGTTGTCAAAATCAGTCTCCCAGCTAACTACACTTAATGATTTGGTACAGTGACCAGCAGACCGGTTCGGAAGGGAGGCGGTTCAAGTCTCCGTACGATCATCTGAGTTTTCCTAAATCCCATAAGGTGTATGCTGGAATCGTGCTGTCCGTTCCGAGTTTATCATTTCCCCCTGATGACCTCAGGAGTGTCATACTGCAACTTTTATATCTTTGGTATTCAATGCTAGACTTCGGATGCAGAACGAAAACGAGTGATATTTGGATGGTGCGTTCCTCCTGCGCGATACTGATGCGAGTTTCGAATGAAAGAACGGGAGTGGATAAAATCGATGTTAGTAAGAATGTTCCTGCCGCGCGGGATTAGCCGAGCTGTCTAAGGCGCTACAGTCAGGAACTGAGCGGCTGGTCTCGGCGGAGGTTCGAGTTCTCCCTCGGGCATGGATGTGCGTGTTTGTCCTTAGCATAATTTAGGTTAAGCAGTGTGTAAGCTTAGGGACTGATGACCTTAGCAGTTAAGTCCCATAAGATTTCATACACATTTGAACATTTTGAAGTATGTTCCACATTCCAAGTACCGGGCAGTTATAAATGAACTGCAGCCGTTCACAGACATCCAGTGTGAGCTTTAATTGTCGTATATCAGCGAAACTTGATAGATATGCTAATGCTTTAATGCGGAACCGATTTACGCTGTACAACAAATTAGTTCCAGTTGTGGCCACCAGATGCAAATCTGGGGATGTACACTGTTTGTATAATGGTATGGCATCCACGCTATCGTTTGACAAGCCATAAAGTGAGTAAACAGTGTGGCTATCGAGAAGAGAGACCGTGCGCTGTTACTGAAACTGTTTTTTTCCAACGGCAGCAATTACAGTCCTGAATCGAGAGAATATCGCTGACTGAAAGGTCTGAGAAGAGGCCTGATTTCATTAAATGGTGTAAAGCAAATGATAAAGAAATTCGAGAACACTGGTGAGCTTAGCTTGGTTCGGCTCCTGGAAGAGACAAGGCTTCCTATCCCGGTAGAAGTTATTGACGTGGTTACTGTTGCTGTAGCTGACCACGCAGCACGTGCCCCCACTAGTGCTAGTCCACATGCAATGTCACCAGAGTTGTCCTTACCACAGCGGACAATGCGAACATTTTTGTGCTCTGCCTTACATAGCTATCCGTACAAGATCCACAAGGTACAGCAACTGAAACCTTATGATCCGCAGCATCGTTCAGAATTGGCTCTTCCGTTTCTGCCACGCTTCGACTTCGATGACATGCAGTCGAGCAGTGTTCTTTGGAGTGACGAGGTACATTTCACGCTACAGGGATAGCGAATACACAGAACTGCCGAATTTTGGGTGTTGTTAAAGCGCGTTTTCTGCACGAAGAGCTATTTCACTCGCTGTACGAGTGTGTGACTGTGTGGTGTGGATTCACAAGCACCCTTATTCTCACTCCGTTCTTCTTTGAAGAGGGCCTGTCAGATGTACCGTGACGTCTGCACAGAAAGACCTCCTTTACAGTATGTGATTCCTACTTTGAAGCAGCGCATCTATATGGAAACGATTGTTTTCATGTGAGATGGGGCAACATATCATTTCGCTCGCCCATTGAAAGATCTGCTTAATTGCAACCTTCCACGAACGTGTAATCTCCAGAGGTTTTCCAGTTGCATGGTCTGCAAAATCATCTGATCCGAACCCATGTGGTTTTCGGCTCTGGAGATGTCTAAAAGAACGCATGTACCAGGGATACATTCAGTCTCCACTTGATCTGAGGGCCAAACACGTTGCTCCGGTTCCACCGGAACTGCTGCGAGCAACTGTTGATCACGTCGTCTTACCGATGCAGCAACTCGTCGACGTCTCCGTTCCTCATGTTGAACAAATTGCGTAAGCAGCGGTTAATAATGAAATCAACATATGCCTATCTCATTTGTTTGACGTATTATGCTCATGTTCTGTTCCTAATCCTTTAGATATCGAGACATTTCCATACGTCTTTCTTGTATTCACAGCGCCAGATTTGCACGGGGCGGCCAGAATTGGAAATATTTTTTTTTCAGTGTAAATCGGTTCCGCATTAACGCATTAGAGTAACTACCAAGTTTCGCTGCCATACGATACATGCAGCCCACACTGTACCTCTGTGAGTAGTTGCACTTCAGTTATAACCACCTGGTAGCACAAGGAAACGTTGTGCTTAAGATACCAATCAGGCGGAAGGATCACCATCTGCAGTGGCCTAGACTTTGTAAGAAACTGCGGCAAGTCTGTAATTTAAATCTGGACTTTGTAGTAGTAGATGTATTTCGCAACCGCGGAATAATAACAAAAGTAGAGCAGATTTAATGAAACCACCGGCAGATTGTTCAACTGTATTCAATTAACTTGGAACAACGGGGATGTATTAATAAATCTCTGTGACTCGTTTATAATCTCCAAGTCACATCAGGCAGGCTGCAGACAGCGTTGTGGGAATATTTCTGATGATACGTGGACGCACGCGATGCATGTCTTGGGCCCACGCCTCGGATCGATCGCTACCCAGCTAAGGAACACACTCAAACGCGTCTGGTTATCTGACGCCTTCGTACCCCGTTGCGAGCCCGTAATTCACTGCAGAGACATGTAGTAAAATGTCCTTCCAATCCTTTGTACGATACTCATGGTTTACGATAATATTTTTGCATCACTTATTGATCAATAAAGAGCACTTCTGGTCTTCCGGCGTAAGTCACTCTTCAGATTCATACAGTAATCAAAATTTCGAAATCTCCTCTGTACCAATCTACCTACAAAAGTAAAAGCTGATTAGAATAGTCACTTTTTGCCCTATGACAATAGTCTCTGACTATGGCGTGGCGTACAGGTGGCTCGAAGGGAGTTGGTAATCGCCGACGGTTCAAAAGTCGCCCATCACCGTCATATTCGTAGAATACTCATCGAACAGAAAGTACACAGTTTGGCGGCGATGGGAAGGATTACATAGTGTTGCTGAACAAGTCTCTAGCGGTGTACTGCAAGCAAATAAATGAGTGGGTGTTATTTGCCAGAGTGGCATTCTGCGGTTAGTCTTAGACGCACAGAGGCAAAAGTACCAAGAGAGTGGAACATTATTCCATATATTTACTATCTGAATGTATTGCTATCGTCGTCAGTCGTAAGTAGTTCGAAAGGGAATCTTAAGTGGTCTTGGAAACGTGATGCCTGCTGTAGCCTCTAGCGAGGTAATGCGCTCTTGTTGTCCAACACTGAATAGGTCTGTAATCTATAGTCTGACCATACGAAGAATATGCCTATTCGACGGGCAGCAGCACTGCCCTTTCTTGTGATTAGGTGGGAAGGAGATAATGAGCTGCAGGTATACCAACGATAATGAAAGATGAAAAACTACATGTACATTCAATATTTTGTGGTGTGGACTGTTCTCCTTCAGGTATATCAAATACAAAATACGACGTCGTCCTTAGAGACACACATTTGTCATGGTCGGGCTAGACTGCTCTGAGGCCTGTGCATCATCTCTTACATTGCGGACGAACCCACGTCAAACGCCGTAGCCTTATAGCAGTTGACCACTTCTACGTCGGCGACGGTTGCTGTTTTACTTTTAATATAGGTAACGGAGGGTGATCGTTGAAACTGTCACCTCTAATAAAATTTTATCTTTCATTTGCACATGAATTCACACGAAAATAATACTTCTCAGTTATTTAGGTTAGATAATATCCAAATCCATCACAGATTAACGGCCGGCCGGTATGACCGTGCGGTTCTAGGCGCTTCAGTCTGGAACCGCGTGACCGCTACGGTCGCAGGTTCGAATCCTGCCTCGGGCATGGATGTGTATGATGTCCTTAGGTTAGTTAGGTTTAAGTAGTTCTAAGTTCTAGGGACTGATGACCACAGATGTTAAGTCCCATAGTGCTCAAAGCCATTTGAACCAATTTTGAACAGATTAACGCAAAATATATCCGTCTAAAAAAGTCAGATAAAAATTCGTTGACGCCTTCCTAAGATGATCCCCCGTGGTACACAAAACAGTTCAGACACTGTTGGACAAGCAAAGAAGAAGACATGCAAAATTTTAAAGAAAGCAAAATCTTCAAGATTGGCCATTTCTTGCTGTATCTTGTGATTTAACGCTGACTTTAATGCGCGATGTTTTTAAGAGTTTATACAACGAAACAGTCTCTCGAAACCGAGCTGAAAATCCGAAGAGCTTCTGGTCGTATGTAAAGTACACCGGCGGGTAGACACTGTCAACACATTCACTGCGCGATTGCATTGGTAATGTTATCAACGACAGTGTCGCTAAAACACAGTTACTAAACACTGTTTTCCGAAATTCCATTACCAAAGACTGCGATGTTAATATTCCTGAACTCTTATCAAGAACAGTTCTGCACGTGAGTAACTTAGAAGCAGGTATCTTCGGTGCAGGGAAGCAGCTTAAATCACTTAATAAATGCCAGCTGGAGTGGCCGTGCGGTTATAGGCGCTACAGTCTGGAACCGCGTGACCGCTACGGTCGCAGGTTCGAATCCTGCCTCGGGCATGGATGTGTGTGATGTCCTTAGGTTAGTTAGGTTTAAGTAGTTCTGAGTTCTAGGGGACTGATGACCACAGTAGTTAAATCCCATAGTACTCAGAGCCATTTGAACCATTTGAACTTAATAAAGGCAAGTCTTCCGGTCCACATAGTCTGTTTGTTAGGTTCCTTTCATATTATACTGTCACAACAGCTCCATATTTAGCAGCCATATACAACTTCTCGCTCGACGGAAGATTCGTACCTAAAGACTGGAAAGTTGCTGCATAGATCACACCAATTCTCAAACAGGAAATAGGAGTAATTCGCTGAATTACAGGCGCGCATCAGGGATTTTTCAACACGTTCTGTGTTCGAACATCACGAATTTCCTTGAAGAAAGCAATCTTTTGACACATAGTCAGCACATATTCAGGAAACGATGTTCTGTAAACACAACTAGCTGTTTATTCACATGAAGTAATGAGTGTTGTTGACATGGGACGTCAAATTGTTTACTTATTTTTAGATTTCTAAAAGGCTTTTGACACCGATTCTCACAAGTGGCTTCTAATCAGATTACTTTCGAAAGGAGTATCTTTGCAGACGTGCAACTGAATTCATTCCTGTCAGAAAGGTCAAAGCTCGTAGTGACTGATGGAAAATTATCGAGTGAAACAGAAATATCATCTGATGATAGGAGACAATCTGTGGAGCCCTCTTAGATTGCCGGCCGCGGTGGCCGAGCGGTTCTAGGCGCTTCAGTCCGGAACCGCGCGACTGCTGCGGTCGCAGGTTCGAATCCTGCCTCGGGCATGGATATGTGTGATGTCTTTAGGTTAGTTATGTTTAAGTAGTTCTAAGTTTTAGGGGACTGATGACCTCAGATGTTAAGTCCCATAGTGCTCAGAGCCATTTGAACCATTTGAACCCTCTTAGATTGTTTGCAGATAATGTTATTGTTTAAGGTGTAGTAAAATCAACAGAGGTTGAAAACGAAGTGAAAAACGATTTATACATTGTAACTATATGGTGAGAACGGAGGTAATTGACCTTCGAATGTAAAAAGTGTGAGGTACTTCACATGAGTATTAAAAAAATCCGGTTAGTTTCGGTTACACAATAAATAACACAAATGTAGTTTAATTACTTGCTTGGAAATTGCAATTACGAATAACTCAAACTGGGACGATCACGTAGATAATGTTGTGAAGAATGCGAGCCAGAAACTGCGATTTATTGGCAGATTAACTAAAGAGACTACCTACACTACGCTTGTTCGTCATCTACTGGAGTACTGCTGCGCGGCATGGGATCCGTGTCAGATAGGACTGATTGAGGACATCGAAAAAGTTCGGGAGATAATACCACGGATCTGACAACGATGTGGAGTGGCAATCGTTAAAACAAAAATGTTTTCCTAGCGGCAAGATCTTTTCACGAAATTTCAATCACTACTTCGTTCTCTGAGTCCGAAAATACTCTGTTGACGCTCACCTACATACGGAGACATGATCATGGTAATAAAATAAGAGAAATCAGAGCTCGCACGGAAAGATTGAAGTGTTCGTCTTCCCCGCGCGCTGTTCAGGAGTGGAATGGCAGACACACAGCCTGATGGTGGTTCGATGAACTCTCTGCCAAGTACTTAGTAGTGAATTGCAGAAGGTCATGTAGATGTAGATAATATGAATTATCTTGAAACTAAATGTCGATTATATAATGACGTAGGCTTCCGCGGCCGGAGTCAGTTACCACAAAAGTTTTCTGAGTGTCGTGCAACGTCGTAATGTAAAAATTATAATAATAAGAATACTGGAGAAACCAACGTTTCGGCCACGGTAACCGTGGCCTTCTTCTTGGTCTACTGGTTCATCAGTTTAACTGGACTGAACACCTTAAACAACAAAGAAGTAAACTGCAGCATAAAGAAGCGCACATGTAATGGCACAACGATAAACCGAACAGCGAAATGTGTCAGCCTATAATTACGAATGGCCGTACTTCCTACACAGTATTCACCTAATATAGAATAATGTTTCTTTATGATCTAGTGTGCATGACGTGCAGATTGTGGATATTGACTACATAAGTCAACATACCGCACTACTGCTCTTGGAGACAGCTACTGACATTACTAAAACAACAGTGACCGGCTCGAATACGTAGTTCGATAGCTACCATAAAGCTTTCATTACAATCGAAACGAAATGAATATATTGACGCGTTGCTGCAGCCAGAATGTCGGATAAAGCTGCGAAGTGACTAGAGACAATGAAGAGAAAACAGTTTCCACTTCTCCCCCTCATTGTTCTGTTTCCATGCGAAACCCTTTTTGCTCCCTCTCTGTGTTCTGCAGCAGCGGTATTTCAGTTGTGGCGCCAGCACATTCGCTGGGTGGGTGGGGTTGGTAGGCCTGTGGCCACCCTCGTCCGTTAATCGCCATCGGCCCATTTATTTTCCGATCCAAATAAAAAAGACAAAACGGTGAAGGCCCCATACGGTGTGCTGTAAGAGAAGGCTGTAGAATAGAATCGCCGAACCACTTTCCACATGGGTTGCACGTGTCACGTTAATGGTATTGTTTTCAGCCAATAAGCCTGCAATTTCAAACGTAGAGACGAACCAGGCGAGCGATCCAACACTGCGCCTGCCTGACCATTGTCTGAGTGGCTAGGCTCGATGTCTCATCAGACGCACACGCCGTGTAATTGGTAACTGTACCCTGGAGTTCTATCGACAGCCCAGAGAAGTACTCGTCAAGCCCAATCCCAGATTCATTTCCATAAATTGAATAGCCAGCCGAATGTGTGCCCATGCGCTTTAATCGATAAAACCTTCTGACGATGGTTATGTATAATGTCAGTAACAACATATTTTTCCCATCTATGTAGTCTTAACTTAAGATTATCGTAAAGGCAAAGGTAAATTCTTCAACGTTACCCTATAACTTTATTTCAGAACCGATCTCAACGATAGTACAGTCTATGAAATTTTTAAGTGCTTCTTACTTCGGCATCGTAATCGTTCTACACGAGTCCCGAGAAAACCACATAAACAAATACGTGTTCAAGGAACAAGGTAAGTGTGTGTCCATATCTCGTGTGTCAAAGTGGCCGTGGGATAATCTCTAAATGCATGTACATGTGGCTGCATTTTTATTATTGTGACATTACGGAACCACTTTGTGAAACATACGAGCACATTCATATTTATGAATTTCATCTTGAACTTACGGCTGCAGTGTACGTACACTGTAAAGGGAAAAAACCGACGCACCAAGAAGAAGTTATCCGAATAGGCTGGAAATCCGCAGATGTGATGTACATGTACAAACAAACAAATTGTTACAATTTCACAATAGTTGGATGATTTGTTCAGTAGAAAGAACTCAAATTCAGCCAGTCAGTAACGCTTTGGTCCACCTCTGGCCCTTTTGTGAGCAGTTATTCGAGTTAGCATTGATTGATATCGTTGTTGGATGGACTCCTGGAGGATATCGTGCCATATTCTCTTTAATTGGGGCGTTAGATCGTCAAAATCACCAGCTGATTGGAGGCCCCTACCCATAATACTCCAAACGTCCTCACTTGGGTAAATATCCAGTGGCCTTGCACATCAAGTTAGGGTTTGGCAAGCACGAAAACAAACAGTAGAAACTCTCGTCATGTGCGGGCGGGCTTTGTCTTGTCGAAAGGTAAGCTCAGGTTGGCTGGCCATGGAGCGCAACGGAAAACGACGTAGAATCTCGTCGATGTACCGGTGTGCGGGATGGGTGCTGTGAATGACAACCAAAAGTATCCTGATATGAAATGGAAAAGCACCCTTCACCATCAATCCTGGTTAATGTGCCGTAGGTTGGTACCCCACCGCTGTCCGAGGTGTCTCCAGATATGTCTTCGCTGGTCACCGGGGCCTCAGTTCGAAGCGGGACTCATCATTGAAGAAAACTCTACTCCAGTCAATGAGACTTCAGGCCGAAGACGTGTCTGGATTCGCCCTAGACAACGTTAGGACTGCAGCATGACTGTCGCCCGCCAGTTCATCAAGAGTAGTGACTGGCGTATTGTGACGAGCCAGTTGCTCGGCCACCATTGACCAGAAGTTTTCAATTGGTGAGAATAAGCTGGCCAGGGTAGCAGTCGAACATTTTCTGTATCCAGAAAGGCCCGTACAGGACCTGCAACATGCGGTCGTGCATTATCCCGCTGAAATGGAGGGTTTCGCAGAGATCGAATGAAGCGTAGAGCCACGGGTCGTAACACATCTGAAATGTAACGTCCACTGTTCAAAGTGGCGTCAATGCGAAGAAGAAGTGACCGAGACGTGTAACCAATGGCACCCCATACCATCACGCCGGGTGATACGCCAGTATGACGAATACACGCTTCCAATGTGCGTTCACCACGATGTCGCCAAACACGGATGCGACCATCATGATGCTATAAACAGAACCTGGATTCATCCGAAAAAATGACGTTTTGTCATTCGTGCACCCAGGTTCGTCGTCAATTACACCATCGCAGGCGCTCCTGTCTGTGATGCAGAGTCAAGGGTAACCGCAGCCATGGTCTCCGAGCTGATCGTCCATGTTGCTGCAAACGTCGTCGAACTGTTCGTGCAACCAGGGGGAATGGTCTGGGGTGCGATTGCCTTTCATAGCGGGAGCCCTTTGGTTGTCAGCCGCGGCACCCTTACGGCACAGCAGTACGTGCATGATATTCTACACTCAGTTTTGTTGCCCTTCATGGTAAGGCTCCCTGGGCTTATGTTTCAGCAAGATAATGCCCGTCCGCACACGGCAAGATCTTCTACTGCTTGTCATCGAGTGTCCCCCCAAACACTGCCTTGGGCGCCAAGGTCGCTGCATCTCTCCCCAAATGACGTTTGGAACTTTATGGGCAGGACCTTCCAACTATCGCGGGATTTTGGCGAGCTAACGCGCCAGTTAGATAGAATTTGGTACGCTAACCTTCAGGAGAAAATCCAACAATATCACTCGGTGCCAAACCCAATACCTGCTTGAATAGGGGCGAGAGCTGAAACAAGACGTTACGAATTGTTCAATTTGCTGAGATCTTTCTCTTGATGGAGTCACCCAGTTCTTCTGAAACTGTAATCATTTATTTGTCTGTCACATCCACCGATTTCCGTCCCATTCGGATAATTCCTTCGTGGACGGTCGTTATTTTTATTTTATTTTTTTATTTTTTGTGAATTTAGGCGCTTCAGTCTGGAACCGCGTGACCGCTACGGTCGCAGGTTCGAATCCTGCCTCGGGCATGGATGTATGTGATGTCCTTAGGTTAGTTAGGTTTAAGTAGTTCTAAGTTCTAGGGGACTGATGACCACAGATGTTAAGTACCTTAGTGCTCAGAGCCATTTGAACCATTTTTTGTGAATTTATTTCTTTACGGGTATTTATTTCTCCTGAGTACTTCCGTATACAAAAGTGAAACACATATTTGACGGTGTAAAGATTTAAGTTAAGGTGTACTTGTGTTTAAAAATCAAATAGGTTATCTATATATACGCAACAGCGTAGCTAAACTACTGTTTTATAAATTTTCCATTAGAAGCTGTGAAACGACGAGTCTTCATCGCAAGAAACAATGAGTTTTATCAGAGTGGCTATCACATATGCATGAAATTGGCCTCGTTTCCGGGAACCAGTGGCAGATCATACATCCTGCAGAACTTCACTAGCTGCCATTTTTCGGATTTTCGGATTTTCTTATTGGATTCTTGACTGTATATTTGTCAACTCGAATGTAAGTCTAGTGTGTTACCTCTGTGCCTCCTCGATGTGTGATCATGTCAACCAGGCGAAACTCGCATACCACGTTAGCTCGTAGCGGTAGTGAGACATACCATTTGCTTGGATGTGCCACTAGAAAAACCCCAAAGACATGACCAATAGTACAGTATTAGCTGTCCTTGGCGTAAAATTTCCTGATACGATCACTAAAAAGAGAGCAGCGTTGCTATTTTATCTGCGCTGTCGGCTATTAGTCGTGATATAGTTCTCAGTAGATAAACGAATTTCGAGGACTTAACTCATGAAATGGAAATTTCTTCCACGTTAGATCGATATATCAGTGCTTTGACTCTGCCGACGTGAAAAAGACGACATATGATTTTACTGACATTTGATGATATGCTACAATATTATCCTGCGCGTTCATTATGAAAGAAGTGACAGCGTATCCCACAGCCTTGACCGGGTAAATCAAATATCAGGAAGAAAGTCATTCGTTGAATTCACATATGCTTGGGTAGAGTAGCGAGTAATCAGCGTTTTCGCTACTGATATCCACTTCTTGTTCCGAAATCTCATGTAACAACAGGGACACCACATACATTCGACGGCCATGAGTTTCGGCACGGAACTGGAAGAACGAAGAGTGAAATTTAGGATCACAACTGTGGAATTCCTTGAAGTCTGGAAACAAACAAACAAAAAACATGGCCGGGTACGAGTAGGACTCGCACTATTACGGTTCCCTTACAAACTTTATTTAGTTCACCCATCCCGGGAATCAAGAATCTGATAACAGCTAGATATTGGTTGCGGGAGTTCCAAAACTTGCTGACAGAAATAACATACAGAAGAACGGAAAAGTAAATTGAGGATATGTTACGTGATGATCATTTTGGCTTTAGGAAAGGTAAAGGCATGAGAGAGGCAATTATGATGATGCGGTTGATAATGGAAGCAAGACAAAAGAAAAATCAAGACACGTTCATAGGATTTGTCGACCTGTAAAATGGTGCGAGATGTTCGAAATTCTGAGAAAAATAGGGGTAAGCTACAGTGAGAGACGAGTAATGTACAATATACACAAGAGTCAAGAGGGAATAATAAGAGTGAACGTCTAAGGATGAAGTGCTCAGATTAAAAAGGATGTAAGGCAGGGATGTAGTCTTGAGCGCCTACTGTTCAGTCTGTACGTCGAAGAAGCATTGATGGAAATAAAAAGAAAGGTTCAGGAGTGGAATTAAAATTCAAAGTGAAAGGATGATACGATTCGCTGATGACATTGCTATCTTGAGTGAAAGTGAAGAAGAATTACATCATCTGCCGAATGGAATGTACAGTCTAACGAGTACAGAATATGGACTGAGAGTAAATCGAATAAAGACGAAAGTAATGAGAAGTAAGAGAAATGAGAAAAAAAATGGTTCAAGTGGCTCTGAGCACTATGGGACTTAACATCTATGGTCATCAGTCCCCTAGAACTTAGAACTACTTAAACCTAACTAACCTAAAGACATCACACAACACCCAGTCATCACGAGGCAGAGAAAGGAAATGAGAACAGTGAGAAAATTAACATTAGGATCGATGGTCACGAAGTAGACGAAGTTAAGGAATTCTGTTACCTAGGTAGCAAAATAACCAACGACGGACGGAGCAATGGAGATATCGAAAGTAGGCTGGCACTGGAAAAAAGGGCATTGATGGCCAGTAGAAGGCTACTGGTATAAAACATTTACCTTATTTTGAGGAAGAAATTTCTGAGAATAGATATTTGGAGCACAGTATTGTACGTTAGTGAAACATGGACTGTGGGGCAACCAGAGCAGGAGAGAATGGAAGCATTTGAGATGTGGTGCTAGAGACGAAAATTAGGTGGACTGATAACGTGCGGAATGAGGAGGTACTGTGCAGAATCGGAGAGGAAAGGAATATGAGGAAAACACAGACAAGGAGAACGAACATGATTATAGGACATCTGTTAAGACGTCAGGGAATGACTTCCATCGTACTAGGAGCTGTAGGGGACAAAAACTGTAGAGGAAGGCAGAGATTGGAATACATACACCAAACAATTGAGGACGTAGGTTGCAAGTGCCACACTGAGATGAAGAGGTTGGCAAAGGAGAGGAATTTGTGGAGGACCGCATCAAACCAATCAGAAGAGTGATGACTCAAAAAAAAAAAAAAAAAAATGTTGAATCTGTCCTGAGGCCCTTCTTGAAAACTGGAATTACCTACGCTTTCTTCCAGTCGCTAGGTATCCTTCGTTGCTCAAGCGATCTACGATAAATTGCTGCTAGAGGGGAAGCAAGTTCTTTCTCATAACCTTTGTAGAACCTTATAGGTATCTCACGAGGTCCTGGCATCTTTCCACTACTAAGTCGTTTTTCTATTCAGCGATCGGTTATCTCAATATCTGTCATTTCGACATTCATACGACGATTTGGAGGAGGGACCGTGTTACGATCTTCCGTGGTGAAACAATTTCGGAAGACCGAATTCAGTATTTCGGCCTTCTCTCGGTTATCTTTCGTTTCACAGAATCATAAATTTCAGAAAATGTACGTACTGTTATAAGATTATTGTACACACAGATTGACAATTTGCAGTATCATAATCGCATATATGTATATGTCAAGCTGCAGTGCTTGCAGCAAGGAACATACATGAAAGCATACAAAAAGTATAACGAAGGTATATAAAGAAGTTGTAATAATACATTTGAAAAAACATGGGACGCAGTTTTAATAAACATATAAAAGGAATGGGCTAATTTTCACATTTTATAAGAGATTTTATATATATGTATATCTTCTTATACTTCACGTAAATGGGTAGCCAAGGTCTAGAGATTTCTAATAGGCCTATCCCTGATTTTTTAAGCTTCTGAAGTTGAGAAATTGATTTATCGAAACTGGTAAAGAGAAATAAAGATATGTTTGCAAGTGACGAGTGAATTTTACTCTGAAATATGCAGTACAGGTACGGATAATTACAGCCACGAATAAAATTTTAAGTTTGAAGTCAGATAACAAATAACAAAAGAAATGTTTTTTCGTATGATATAATTACAAATTAACCCTTTGCGGATTTTTTCCTTTAGTTGTGCTGTGAAATCTTGCTTCTTGTCAAATTCTATGATTCTAGCTCAACAGGAAGGAATTAGTATGCAAGTATCAAAATATGTGACGTAAATACCCGTATCTTGATTGAAATTACTTGGAAGAAGCTTACATGTTCTACACTACCAAGGGACTACAAACGCTTGTGTGTGACATAAATTTCAACATGATACGTCTGTAGGTTTCTGAGAAAAAGTGTTTTTACCAGTCAGTCAGACAGACAGACGGACAACAAAATGATCCTACAAGGGTTTCGGTTTTACCTATTGAGGCAAGAAATCTTTAGAAAAACGAACGAGGTATGTCGTTCTCCGTAGTCGCATGCTTAAGTTGTTAATGTGGGCCACGTGCGCTGAGCAGCACACACCTGGTATTTGTAGCGGCCCCTAATTCATGTGCAGGTGCTGCCGCATAGCCCTAAAGACGCCTCACTTCCGCCATAACGACGCAGTAACCAGTGGCTCTAATGTCCCCTTGTGCGTGTAACACGTAATTACGACAAGAGCAGATGTCTGCCGGCCGGCGGCGGCTGCGTCGCTACACCTGATGCCTTAGAGACGTGTTCACTTCTTCACCGTCATGACGTTACCTTCTTGCAATCGCTAAACGTTTCTTACATGTCTCTTTTACATCAGGATAGTCATGCAGGCGTAAATATCACTAAAACTGCTGTAGTTTGTGCTTTGGTCTGTAGTCGGGAGATCGGTTTGATGCATATTCCCATACCATCCTCTGCAAATCACTTCATATCCACGCATATCCGCATAGCTCGTGCAACCTACATCAATTTGAACTTACTTACCGCAGTCAAGCCTTGGCCTCCTGTAACAGTTGTTATTCACCGCCCATACACTTCCCTTTGTAATCAGATATTTCATGACGCGTCAGGATGTGTCCTATCTCCCGATCCCTTCATTTAGTCAAACTGTGCAATGCATTTCTTTTTCCTCTCCTTATTAGTTACCCGATCTACCTGTCTAATCTTAAGCGTTTTGAAGCACCACGATCATGTCAAACGCTTCTACTCCAGCCTTATGTGAAATTCCGTATAATGCTGCATTCCAGGCAAATACCATCAGAAAAGATTTCCTAAAACTTACATTTATATTTCATGTTGACAATTGTTGTGATTTTTATACTTTCTGTACATTGACCGTCGTCAGTTAAATCGTTATGCAAATAGCAGAACTCATGTACTAATTTTATTGCCTCGCTAGGAGAGAAACCCGGCGTTGCCCAGGTATTTATGTGTATCTGTGCGTCCGCACCTGGACCACCTAGCGTCTGCCGTTGTGCTTAATGCTTATGACGTCATATCTCCAGACCCACGTGATATCATTTTGTTCGTAAATTCAGCAGCATACGTTAATAGTCTGCAAATGGAGTTACTGGCAACGAAGTAACAAATTTAAATGTCGTGCTCGATTCGGTAGTTCTTCACGTATTGCACTGTTTATAACGTCGTATCTCCTGAAATATGTGTCTTACAGCGGTGTAATTTAGCAAATGCATTCATTGGTATATATGAATACCGACTGCAAATTGTGTCGTGACTACTGTTAGTAGTAAAGAAGGCTTAAAATCATGTTTAAAGTTTGTTGCAAATCGCAAATTCCTCAATTCTCGAATACTGTATGAAAAAAATCTGGGAATTCACGCGTCGCGAGCTACGTTCCTTTTTGACCACAACCCTCACACTTTTGACAGGTACGTGGTTCTTACCCGCACAGCGATTGTTACCAGACAGTAAGGTATGCTTGCTTCTACCAAAGTTGGTTGCAATCGGTCCAGTGACTGAAGAGGTGGTGTGGAAAACACACACACACACACACACACACACACACACACACACACACACTTTTATAACGTGTATGCATTTTTTAATATAATTCCTTCAGTTTTATTTGACGTTACACTCCATTAACATAGTTTTGATTTTCTTCATTTCATCTTACAAGCTCTTTTCAAGACATTATCCATTCCGAAAGTGCAGCTCTGTAAGGTTCCCAACAACTGTCTGTCGCATAAGTTTGGCCTTTTCAAATGGCTCTGAGCACTATGGGACTCAACTGCTGAGGTCATGCGTCCCCTAGAACTTAGAACTACTTAATCCTAACTAACCTAAGAGCATCACACAGAACCATGCCCGAGGCAGGATTCGAAGCTGCGACCGTAGCGGGCTCGCAGTTCCAGACGGTAGCGCTTAGAACCGCTCGGCCACTCCGGCCGGCAATTTTGGCCTTGCGTTGGTAGTCGAGGACGTTACCCGGATCATTCCCGTAAGTTATTTGGAAGTTAGATGTGCGAGAAGAAGCTTGAACTGATCTTCTGAATCATTTGCCATCTTCCACAGAGTAAAAATGTATTCGCCAAACCTCAAACGTTTTTATTTCTTCTCCCTGAAAGTAAATCCCTGTCCAATTTTTTTCCTTTGTTTCCTTTACTTCTTGTTCAGTGAATAGATTTAATAACATCGGGGACAAGCCACAACCCTGTCTCATTACCTTCTCAACGGTCCCATCACGTTTATGCCTTCCCACTCGGATAACTGCATTTTGGATTTTGGTTTATATAAAAGTTGTGGATAACCTTTTACTCGTTGTTCCACACAACATTCAGAAACTTAGAGCGTATTCCAGTCAACATACAAGGATAAACTGAAGCTTTTACCGTTGTTTCTTAAAAAAAAAAAAAAAAAAAAAAAAAAAAAAAGAAAAGAACGCACGCACGCTCTCTCTCTCTCTCTATACGGTACTCATCGTCCGAGTAGTTCGTACGACATGTGTTTGAAGCATCACTCTCCCGACCGTTAATGTTGAAAGGTATGCTTCTGGCATAGTGAAGAACGTTGAGGAATATTTGTTTCCACGATGCGGCGTATATCCCGTCCGAACTATCTTGCCAAGGAATAACAGTAATGGCTGTCAAGATTTGGTGCTATGCCGGCCAGACATACTCGCCAAGGGTGGCAGACAAAGAACTTTGACTGGCTCATGACAGAGGAATATTAGATGACAAGGAATCAGGAATTTCTCTAATTGCAAAAGAACTTACATCTCATACAACTCTTGAACGAATCTGATATACTCTGTGATATGCTCTCTCGGATTACAGAATCTTTTGCCATGGTAATACAAAACACCAATGAATGAAAAAATTTAGCAGAGGGATAGCTTCTAACGTGTAATACGTTTGTGCACTTCCTAAAAAGATCCTTCCAGTAACTGCTTTCTTGCTGATGCGGTATAGTCTCAACATTTCGACAACACACTGAACTGTCATGTCCTAATTACACGCCGAGCATCTGAGTTTTACGTGTGCGAATTGTGCAAAAACAGTTAACTACCTATATATGATCTCCTCGGCTTAAAACATTGCCACATGGCGAGTAGTGCACCGAAATAAGCTTTCTAACGAATGATGCTATGTGAGTTTGGAAAGAAGTGGATGATGGTTAGTGATATAATATTATGACATATCCCTCACATTTCGACCTTAAGCTAACTTAAGCTACACGTAGCTAAAAATAGCTTGTAGTTCTCTTCTTTATCTAAATCCGATTGCAGTCCGATATCTCTGACTTGCTCTCTTACCGTTGAACATGAAAGAATGTATTCAAATAATGCCTGCAACTGGTCCAATAGATGGAAGTCACTGCAAATCAACATATAACCCCTTATTTATTCATGCGATCGGTGGGATGTTAATAGTTTTCCGTAAAGGCGGTAACAACTGAAAATTGTCTCAAGTTTAGGTAGTAAGTCTGTCTGAAAAAAAAAATCCACCCGTATTAACTTTATAACTCACTGAGACGACTTGTTCTTCCGAATACAGAAGAAATCGTGTTTTCTATACTGCCTACGTTCGCGCAATCAGCCTTTCCGAACATAAGTAAGTCGTTTCTGATTTCTCAGATGTTTTACGATCGAAAATGTTTTATGCTCCCTAACAGGCGTCTTACACTCGTACGTGGATAAAAGTCAACCAAGGACAGCGGAAAATCCGCACGGGTAGTGATATCACAGGTCGCAGGAATTTTGTAGTACAGTGACGTTCGATTCGCCGAAACTCTTTCAAATTATCTGTTTTCAGTAAATCAATCACTGGAAAATATACATACGCAACTTCCAACTTAACACACGACTGCCTACGTGATTTTAACGAAACTGCAGTTGATCACTGCCCATACATAAACATGTACGAGTTTAGCCTCTTTAGGATATGATCACAGCTCTCCCAGGGGTCGTTGCTGCAATAGGCACAAACGGTGTATTCTCTTGCTTGTACGTTCGCAGCTCATGGTCTAGTGGCTAGCATTGCTGGCTCTGGATCACGGGGTCCCTGGTTCGAATCCCGGTCGGGTTGGGGATTTTCTCTGCCCAGGAACTGGGTAAACGTGTTGTCCTCATCATTTCATCATCATATCATTAGTGACAGTGGCTAGGTTGGACTGTTTAAAAAATTGGAGTGTGTAACAATTGGGACTTTGTATGGGCGCTGATGACCGCGCAGTTGAGCGCCCCAGAAGCCAATCATCATCATCATCGTAATCATCTTGTTTTTACTGGGAACCATTATCTACACCTACATACATACACACTTCGCAAGTCAACATACGTTGCATGGCGGAGGGTTCCGTGTTCCACTACCAATCATTCTTTTTCCTGTTCCACTCGCAAATGGAGCGAGGAAAAAACCGCTATCTACATGCCTCTGCACGAGCTCTGATTTCTCTTACATTGTCTTCGCTCCGAAATGTACGTCGGCGGCATTAGAATCGTTCTGCAGTCAGGTGCAAATGCTGGTTCTCTAAATTTCCTCAGTAGTGTTTTTTGAAATGAAAGTCGTCTTTCCTCCAGAGATTCCCACGTGAGCTGACGTAGCATTCCCGTAGTAATTGTGTATGGATCGAACCTACCAGTAACAAATCTAGCCTCTGAATTGTTTCGATGTCTTCCTTTAATACGACATGGTGGGGATCCCAGACACTTGAGCAGTACTCACTACTGGTGATGTGTCCTATGTGGTAGCGCTCACACATTGACGTTCCCAGGACGTAGTGAGCATTTATCTTCGTTCCACACAAAATGCCGCGCGGTTAGAGGCGCCATGCCACGGATTGCGCGACTCCTCACGCCGGAGGTTCGACTACTCCCTCGGGCATGGATGTATGTGTTGTTCTTATCATAAGTTAGTTCAAGTAGTGTGTTAGCCTAGGGACCGATGACCTCAGCAGTTTGGTCCCTTAGGAATTCACACACATCTGAACAACTTCCACACAAAAATGCAACAGTAGAAATAAAGTTGTTCAGCACTGACTCAGTGTGTCTACTGAACTTAAACACAATTTACTGATAAGTAATGATAAAGATTATTTAGTTTCTGTCCATGGAAACGCTTGAAAGGAGGAATCACAATTGCAGGAGTCACTAAACTGAGTTAGATGGAGATAATAAATCTTACGTTCTGTTAGCACTAGCCCTTATTTAGGAAATGCAAGTTTAATACTATAGTGACGACAAGAACTGGGCACTAAATACAGTCTAAGTTTCACACTAGGATACCAGTACTGGAGTACCGAGTCTGTGGTATGCCAAGACTGAGGAAGCAAAGTTCCCTGGACGACGGCTGGCTTCTCGTAGTGGCTGCAGTGCTGTATCTCTGGATTGTCTGCTGCTGGAAACGCCTGGTTTGGTGGTCACTCTGCTTCGGAACTGCTTGCAGTAGCTCATAGCTGAGCAAGCTGAAATGGCCGAGAGCGGCCGGGTACCTTCTTAAATACATGCCCGGCAGAGTGATACTTGCTCGATGCTTGGATGGCAAGTGATATATGAAATCAAAGTAGTGCTTCTAGCGCCGCACGTTTCCGTGGTGTGCTGGCTGGAGTTCCACTTCAAAGAAGACCGACGTATTTTAGACACAATGCGGATTGTTACTGTTGATGCGCCATGCCTGCCGTAACGTTGCCGGTTGGGTCTGTCAAGGAATGTCCCCTGCGGATGTGTAGCGCAGCAACTTGCAAATCGTGCATGTACTGCGGGTAGAAGTAGTGACAGGCGCAATCCTTGGATATATCAAATAGGTGGCACCAGTGTTCTATGCGGTCTTCTTTACAAATGAGCTATGCTTTTCTAGAATTCTCCCAGTAAATTAAGCGACCATTCACCTTCCCTACTGCCTGCGTTACATGCTCATTTCATTTCGTATCGCTCTGCAACATTGTGCCTAAATATATAATCGACGCGACTATCTCAAGCAGCACACTACTAAAGCTGTATTCGGACATTACAGAATTTGCTTCCATAATGATTCGCATGATTCACATTTTCCTACATTTAGAGCAAGCTCCCATTTATCACACCAACTACAAATTTTGAGACACCCTGTATCCTCCCACAGTCACTCAGCGGCGACTTTGTCCCGTCCACTATAGCGTCACAAGAAAGCAGTCGTAGATTTTTGCCCCCCTATCTTTCAGATCAGACAACAAGAGAGGTCCTGTCACGCATCCCTGAGCCATTCTGGCAATATCTCTGTCTCTGAGGAACACTCGCCGTCCGGCAAAACGTACTGGGTTCTATTGTTTTACTGAACCAGTGCTAGCATGAAGAAGCTGTGTTACAGAAGCAGAGGTACAAGCGAGCACTGCAAGCGCGCGGAGCTCTCCTTTGAGAGTATAACCGTGCCTTGGCGCGCTTTCCGGGCCGGCGCAACAGCTCACCTCCGCAGACCAGGTCGAAGGGCGGCGCCTTTTAGCTACAGTCGTGTGTAACTGGGAGCGCGTGGGAAGCAGCGGCTGGGGAAACAACTTTATCCGCTCTCTGAGGACGCAGGACGCAACTCGCCTCGTCTCGGCCCGACTCACCTCCACTGTTGACATTTGCAGTTCGCTTTCTTTCCGCGAGTGTGGGAAATGCCAGCCAACAGCATTTGTAAAGTTCACGAATATCAGCCACTGTATAGACTGCCTTTGATGAACGGCCTGCGTATCAAGCGCAGTCCGTACACGCCTTAAGCGCTATACATGTCGAGCAGCCTTGAAAGGCCAACGCAGTGTTTGTCTACAATGGGGTAACGTGCTACACATCATAAACCTTTATCGGAAATGAACAAAGTTTTCCGAATTGGGGCTTACACTTACAGCGTGCTTTCTAATTGATCAAACTGATTATATCTTCTCACCAGCATAGTTACTCTCAGAATACAATAAAGGATATTTAGTGGTATTCCATACGATAAGACCAGGTTCATGTAGCAATTCTTTATTGATTTACTATTATTTTTAAAAAATTTTAAAAATTGTCCAGTAACAAGGTTTGTCTTGTCATCATTCTAAGATTTAAAAATGGTTCAAATGGCTCTGAGCACTATGGGATTTAACTTCTGAGGTCATCAGTCCCCTAGAACTTGTTGTTGTTGTTGTTGTGGTCTTCAGTCCTGAGACTGGTTTGATGCAGCTCTCCATGCTACTCTATCCTGTGCAAGCTTTTTCATCTCCCAGTACCTACTGCAACCTACATCCTTCTGAATCTGCTTAGTGTATTCATCTCTTGGTCTCCCTCTACGATTTTTACCCTCCACGCTGCCCTCCAATACTAAATTGGTGATCCCTTGATGCCTCAGAACATGTCCTACCAACCGATCCCTTCTTCTGGTCAAGTTGTGCCACAAACTTCTCTTCTCCCCAATCCTATTCAATACTTCCTCATTAGTTATGTGATCTACCCATCTAATCTTCAGCATTCTTCTGTAGCACCACATTTCGAAAGCTTCTATTCTCTTCTTGTCCAAACTATTTATCGTCCATGTTTCACTTCCATACATGGCTACACTCCATACGAATACTTTCAGAAATGACTTCCTGACACTTAAATCAATACTGGATGTTAACAAATTTCTCTTCTTCAGAAACGCTTTCCTTGCCATTGCCAGCCTACATTTTATATCCTCTCTACTTCGACCATCATCAGTTATTTTGCTCCCCAAATAGCAAAACTCCTTTACTACTTTAAGTGCCTCATTTCCTAATCTAATTCCCTCAACATCACCCGACTTAATTAGACTACATTCCATTATCCTTGTTTTGCTTTTGTTGATGTTCATCTTATATCCTCCTTTCAAGACACTGTCCATTCCATTCAACTGCTCTTCCAAGTCCTTTGCTGTCTCTGACAGAATTACAATATCATCGGCGAACCTCAAAGTTTTTATTTCTTCTCCATGAATTTTAATACCTACTCCGAATTTTTCTTTTGTTTCCTTTACTGCTTGCTCAATATACAGATTGAATAACATCGGGGAGAGGCTACAACCCTGTCTTACTCCCTTCCCAACCACTGCTTCCCTTTCATGTCCCTCGACTCTTATAACTGCCATCTGGTTTCTGTACAAATTGTAAATAGCCTTTCGCTCCCTGTATTTTACCCCTGCCACCTTTAGAATTTGAAAGAGAGTATTCCAGTCAACATTGTCAAAAGCTTTCTCTAAGTCTACAAATGCTAGAAACGTAGGTTTGCTTTTCCTTAATCTTTCTTCTAAGATAAGTCGTAAGGTCAGTATTGCCTCACGTGTTCCAGTGTTTCTACGGAATCCAAACTGATCTTCCCCGAGGTTGGCTTCTACTAGTTTTTCCATTCGTCTGTAAAGAATTCGTGTTAGTATTTTGCAGCTGTGGCTTATTAAGCTGATAGTTCGGTAATTTTCACATCTGTCAACACCTGCTTTCTTTGGGATTGGAATTATTATATTCTTCTTGAAGTCTGAGGGTATTTCGCCTGTTTCATACATCTTGCTCACCAGATGGTAGAGTTTTGTCAGGACTGGCTCTCCCACGGCCGTCAGTAGTTCCAATGGAATATTGTCTACTCCGGGGGCCTTGTTTCGACTCAGGTCTTTCAGTGCTCTGTCAAACTCTTCACGCAGTATCATATCTCCCATTTCATCTTCATCTACATCCTCTTCCATTTCCATAATATTGTCCTCAAGTACATCGCCCTTGTGTAGACCCTCTATATACTCCTTCCACCTTTCTGCTTTCCCTTCTTTGCTTAGAACTGGGTTTCCATCTGAGCTCTTGATATTCATACAAGTCGTTCTCTTATCTCCAAAGGTCTCTTTAATTTTCCTGTAGGCGGTATCTATCTTACCCCTAGTGAGATAGGCCTCTACATCCTTACATTTGTCCTCTAGCCATCCCTGCTTAGCCATTTTGCACTTCCTGTCGATCTCATTTTTGAGACGTTTGTATTCCTTTTTGCCTGTTTCACTTACTGCATTTTTATATTTTCTCCTTTCATCAATTAAATTCAATATTTCTTCTGTTACCCAAGGATTTCTACTAGCCCTAGTCTTTTTACCTACTTGATCCTCTGCTGCCATCACTACTTCATCCCTCAAAGCTACCCATTCTTCTTCTACTGTATTTATTTCTCCCATTCCTGTCAATTGCTCCCTTATGCTCTCCCTGAATCTCTGTACAACCTCTGATTCTTTTAGTTTATCCAGGTCCCATCTCCTTAAATTCCCACCTTTTTGCAGTTTCTTCAGTTTTAATCTACAGGTCATAACCAATAGATTGTGGTCAGAGTCCACATCTGCCCCTGGAAATGTCTTACAATTTAAAACCTGGTTCCTAAATCTCTGTCTTACCATTATATAATCTATCTGATACCTTTTAGTATCTCCAGGGTTCTTCCATGTATACAACCTTCTTTCATGATTCTTAAACCAAGTGTTAGAACTTAGAACTGCTTAAACCTAACTAACCTAAGGACATCACACACATCCATGGCCGAGGCAGAATTCGAACCTGCGACCCTAGCGGTCGCGCGGTTCCAGACTGAAGCGCCTAGAACCGCTCGGCCACTCGGGCCGGCTAAGATTTAAAAAGGAAGAAGAAGAAATGCTCACAATTTCCAGGAGGTAGAGTGAAGCGGACATCAACGAAATAAGTTTCCATCATATCTATCTTAATTATGGTGTTTCGTTATCATAATCATAGTTATTAATCACAAGGCATCGCAATTGCCAAATCTGCCTGTAACTTTAAACAAATTTTAAGTCTTCCCTTCTGAAGCTTTTTCTCGACGCGACAGATACGTGTTATCTTTGTAGACAATACGGATTTAATTGCGCAACCATTATAAGGACATGACTTTACAGTAATTCTGATAGTGTCGTCAGATTCGAAACACAGCACTTTTTTAATTAAAATTGTCTAATGACACTTGGAGTTAGAAAGAAACACCTATCAAGCAGACATTCAACTAGATGAAGTCCTTTCCCGAAGTTTCTATTCATAACACGTGCCGTGGCGTAGTTGCAGAGCGCATCACTGTGGAGAAAGCCTGTCAGAACATGGCGTGTAATGGAGCGATGAGTGTTTATTGTCGGTTCAGAGACGGTTTCGTGACAACTATACGAAGGAAGCTCTAATAGACAAAACAACCCTTGGTTGGTAGAACACATTCAGTGAGACTAGCTGCTTATACGGTTCGAGGAAAACAGGACGGTTAGTATCGTTAGAAGAAAAGGTGGAGCTTGTGCAAGTGTCACACGTCAAGAGTACGAAGAAATCGACGACTCGAGCTAACAAGGAACTGCAGATACCGCAGTCAGTTCCCTGGCGAATTCTTCGCAAAAGTCTGCAGTTGTTATTTGCACTGACTTCTCGAGATAATGAGCTTCGTTGTGCCTTTTGGAATGCCTTGTAGTGACTGCTGAAGGAAGATGGATTTCCTCAGAGGTTGGTTTTCAGAGACGAAGCTGCGTTTGGTGTGTTTAGAAAATTGAATCGTCATAACGTGGGTGTTTGGGCCATGGAACATCCACAAGACATTGTGGAAAACATTCGTGAATCGTATAAAGTCAATGGTTTTAGTGCCATGACCTCTTCAAGAGTTTATAGACCATTTTTCTGTGGAGAGAAAGCTGTGACAGGTTTCGTGAACCTGGACATGCCGTAGCTTGGCTTATGCCACAATTACAAGAAGACGGTGCTCCAAAACAGACGTCCGTGATGACCTTATTGCTGAACTGTCGGCCACAGTTACAAGAAGACGGTGCTCCTCCGTGTTTTCTCTCAGACTTTCGTGATTACCTCGTTGCTGAACTGCCGCAGCGTTGACTTAGTTGTTCTCATCATGGCTCTCCTCTTCTTCAATGGGCTTCACGGCCACGTGTCATAACGCCATATGATTTATTCTGATGAGGTTTTGTCAAAATATGTGTGTTCCTCCTCCACTGCTACTTAGTTTGGAAGAGATTCAAATAAGGTTAATTAATACGCTCTGCTGATGTCGACATTGACTTATTGGGACATGTGTGCCAAGCTTTGTCATATTGACGTGCCGCGTCACAAACGGTGTACATGCAGAGCACTTGCTATGTCTGTTAAAACCTCGCGGAGATGCTTTATCGACTAATGTGCGTCATTCTTCTGTATTTTTTGTGGGTTTCGCACAGTCGTCTGCTGAAACCACTGGCGCTGTTACGAATAACCTTGTATAAAGTACTAGGTATTTTAAGGGGCTTTTAACTGAAACATAGGAAAAATGACTTCTAGGAAAAAGGATTTCTGCGAACGCTTTACGGAAGAAGAAAATGTGTTGAGACAAGATTTTTCGGGGAAGAGCAAACAAGTAGTAGTTTATGAGACAGTTGCTGACTTGACACGTTTGGTTTGAAACTGAAAGCAATTTAGAAGCGGCAGTTATAATTTTCATGAAAACATGTTGGGTATACCGAATCGAGGACTATTTGTCGGTTTACATTCACAGTGACTGTTTGCTTAGTCAAATACAGTAGCTCACCTGTTAATAAACATATAAGTGAGAGGAAATCGTAGATAAATGCGTTGCCGATCAGTACGTGATTTATTTCCACATCAGCCTGTGACAACGATGAAGTAATCTATACTTCCGCGTAGATATTTCATTGATACCGTTTTCAAATGTGGCTCTGAGCAATATGGGACTCAACGTCTGAGGTCATCAGTCCCCTAGACTTAGAACTACTTAACCTAACTAACCTAAGGACATCACACACATCCATGTCCGAGGCAGGATTCGAACCTGCGACCGTAGCGGTCACACGGTTCCAGACTGTACAACCGCTCGGCCACTCCGGCCGGCTTTTCCAAATGTAACGTATTGTAATGTCGATGAAGTTTCCGTCACTGTGGAAACCTGTTTTCTCAACTTCAGTGTGATCGAAATTTTGTCTCTTGCGTTTACAATATCAAGGAACCAAATTTAAATGTTACGGTCAGGCTACAAGCATCTTGCACTTGGCCGCAGATACATAGTATTTTCTTCTGAAGTACACATTCTTGGAGTTTTAAATGGATGCATTATGTCCCAAAGATAGATCTTTCGAATTTTCATGCGTTCAACAAAGGAAATTTTACTGAAAGGGAATAGTGTCAGTGTAATTACATAGAAGCGTCTTCTTAAAAGACACAGCCTGCTAACTGTAAATGAAGAGGAAGTGAGGAGATGTCTCGCATTAATTGTTGGTACTCAGAACCGCCGGCGGAGCTCGGTAAGTAGCGGGTACTTCCTGTGATAAGGCTCATATACATTTGCGCCTCGCAGTGTGACGGTGTGCAGATAGCGACTTGGCGAGTGAATAACAAATGAAGCGTCGCGACGGGATTTGCAGGTATCGCTGCGGACAGGTGATGGATCGCAGGCCGCCTTATCCGGCGCCTGCGCCGCCCCCGGGGACAAATCCCGCCTCCGCGGCGGAACCGCCTGTCTCCGGCTCTTCTGGAACTCCGGCCCAGCGCTCGTAACGATCCTGCGCTGTAATAACCACACCAGAGCGAATGGAACCTGACTGTTGCAGTATGAAAAGTTCTGGAACAGTTTCTTAAACCGCTATCTTAATAAAGCTCTCAAAAACTGAGTTGTCAAGCCATGCGCCATATAAGCACTGTATTATTATCTGGTATTGAAACAAGTGTGAAATTAGTTATGTTAAATCTGCCCTGTTTTTAATGAAAATTGCAACATCATGAGAAAGCTATGCAAACAAATACTAACTTCCAGAATTCGTGATACACTGACAAAGATGAGAAGTATTGCACCATGAAGCACTAATCAGATATTTATGGAAACTATATGGAGATGTTCATCACGTAACGACTATTAAATGTTTAAAATTTCATTCAAATTCGGAACTCATGTACGTCATCAATATGAGAATGAGTTGTGACCACTATGGCCATGAATACAATGTTATATTCATTGTTTGCAGCAAACAACCTCCAGTGCCATCCCAACAAATTTATTGCCTTGTCTGAGCTCTGTGTCAGTTCAAATGTGTGTGAATTCCTAAGGGACCAAACTGCTGAGGCCATCGGTCGCTAGATTTACACACTACTTAAACTAATTTATGCTAAGAACAACACAGACACCCATGCCCGAGGGAGGACTCGAACCTCCGGTGAGAGGGGCCGCGCAATCCGTGACATGGCGCCTCAAACTACGCGGTCACTCCGCGCGCTCTGTGGCAGTTCATGAAGATTGCTGACTCGAGGCTGCTATGGAAGTATACGTCTTCACATTCCATCGCAGACGTGCTTTACGGGTGACAAGTCAGGTGACCGACAGGCAACGATTCATCAAGACGTTGGTTGTGTGAACTGCAGTGGTGAATCTTGCGTTATCCTGCTGGACTATATCATACGGTCACAAACGGTATTTCAACAGGGTTTACTGTTCTTACCACATACTGACGAGCATTCAGCTTCCCATTTAAGAATTACCAAATCAGTTCAGTTGTCATATCCAGTAGCTCCCAACCCATTGCAAGTGTTGGAGAGGTGTGTATCTCTACTAGAGTTGACCCCTGCCAAACCAATGGTTTTAGCACAATACATGAATGACGCAGAGAATGGTAGGATTACTGGTAGTATTGGTAACAGTGGCAGGGAAAGAAACGTAAATGAATGTGTGGGAGAAGAGCTGTGAGCCGACGGCTTCTCACTGTTTTTCTGTTCATTCGTTCGTTTGTTTGTTGCACTAACTAGAACCACACATTGTTCAGTGTTAGTCCATTGTGTACTTTACGTCCCTACAAAATATAATTTGCATTTTATAAGTAATGAAAATTAGCTGCTCGTGTAAGTTTTGCCCTTTTTTCGTAACCAAAGCAACTACTTTTATACAGGTATTGTTTACATGCAGAAACACAGAAAAGCTATTATTTATTGTTGTTGTTTTGCACTCAATAGAACGTTTTGGGTCATGATCAAAGGCAAGAGTTTCCTGTTATTACTGATAAGTGAGGAAGTTGTTTTGCAATAACAGAAACATGTAAGTTCTACAAAGTACTGAAGCGATATTCGTTATGTTTTTTTGCGTCTCTGAAAAATTTACCTTTTTCGAGGGATTTGCATTTTCTATCGTTATATGATAAATCTGTATTGTTTCAAACGTCCCTCTGTTTCATGTTTCAGATCAACAATTTTCGCCGGCCGCGGTGGCCGTGCGGTTCTGGCACTGCAGTCCGGAACCGTGGGGCTGCTACGGTCGCAGGTTCGAATCCTGCCTCGGGCATGGGTGTGTGTGATGTCCTTAGGTTAGTTAAGTTTAAGTAGTTCTACGTTCTAGGGGACTTATGACCTAAGATGTTGAGTCCCATAGTGCTCAGAGCCATTTGAACCATTTTTCAACAATTTTCGGATATGAACTGAACAAAACATTGACAGTTTCTGGTAAACCTTCCGGGATGTAAGGTCGTGGTCCATGAAACTCTTCAGCTCCTAACGTTTCGTCCAGAGCTGCGCTGGACATCTTCAGAGGGGTGTTTCTCCTCCTGTGAGTCTTGCCGGCAAGACTCACCGGAGGAGAAACACCCCTCTGAAGATGTCCAGCGCAGCTCTGGACGAAACGTTAAGAGCTGAAGAGTTTCATGGACCACGACCTTACATCCCGGAAGGTTTACCAGAAGATATGTCATCCGGTCGTGAAAGCTTTCATACTATTGACAGTTTCGATTTTGTTGTAGATACTGTTTATTTTTAAATGGCTCAAATGGCTCGGAGCACTATGGGACTTAACTTCTAAGGCCATGAGTCACCTAGAACTTAGAACTACTTGAACCTAACTAACCTAAGGACTTCACACACATCCATGCCCGAGGCAGGATTTGAACCTGCGACCGTAGCGGTCCTGGTGTTCCAGACTGTAGCGCCTAGAACCGCACGGCCACTTCGGCCGGCTTTATTTTTAAGTGACAGACAGGAAGATAACTACGTAGAACAAAAATGTTGAGGGGGTGATGTGGCCCTTTATATAGCCTCACTCAGTTTCTAGACGGTTCACAGCTTGAGATTTGTAGAGGAATCTAGTAAGACACTGGTCGCATGCAGAAAGAAAGCGATCGAAATGAGGTAACGTCGGATAGGTATGCAACATACCTAATATACAGGTAACGCAGATGAGAGCTTAGCTGACCAACGCTACTAGGAAACTACCGCTTACGCTTACTTACCACAGTCTATCGCAGCCTACAGTAGGTTTACAACGCTAATCTCAAGAATCACTGCTTCACAGACTTTTCACCATGTGGTTTTCGGACACATTGGCCTAGATCTGACCGTACAAACACAGGAGAATCTCGTTGCTGAAGACCACAGAATGTCACTCAGTATTACAACTGCCTATGGCTCTAGATCATACAGTCTGTTGTCTAGTGCATGATGTTAGCGGTGAACAACACGTAGTAATTCAGTATCTCAGCCCAGAGTCCAGTAATCTGTTCCTGAAAGTTCGTGCTGATACAATGCCTATAACCTCTGCATGGATTTCAGCTGAGGACGTCTATCTGTTCGTCAGAGTCAGCCAGACAATCCTTCAGTTTTCTTGTGGAGTACTCCTGTTGCAATGACCGGTGTCCATTCTTTTGGCCACACTGTTGTCCTGAGTCTGTTTCGTCACGACTCATACTGCTGTCATTGAACTACAGCCAACTGTCTGTGCGAGCTGTTGGTATTGTATGAAGCTCCCATGTAAGCCATGCCAATGGCTAGACCTTTCTCAAAGTCCAAAGATACATGTGCATATCCTCTGTGCATGATATGTTGTGATCCCCATCTTAGAAGTTGCAGTAACGCTAGACACACCCAGTGTGTATCATGCGCTTATACCATTCTTTATCTGTAGAAATATACGTTGAAAATAACCTCACATGAAATTTTTAATTCATATATCCCACTGGCGTGAAAATGCTAGAGTATCAGTTCGGTAGCGTTCGTTCAGGGTGTTCATGATGTAATACTTTCTGTTTTCATCAGTTTACACAAACGCATGCATCTGAGAAGCGTCCTCTGAGCAGAAGTATTAGGCTGAAAATTGAGACAGCTGAGGTTAGCTGAACGTGTGTATCACTTCCTGCCAGACGTAAACGCCATTGGGGAGGTCACTGCCTTGACCATTGCAAAAACAGACATAATGTCTTATGGGATAACAGCAATCAGTGATTTTATAATGTTACTTTAAATCCGTCTTGATTGCAAATTTTTTTATTATTCATATGACCGGTTTCGGTTCATTCAGAACCATCTTCAGATCTGATATTTAAGTTACAGGAGTAACCCGTCCAATTCAGCAACTTTCACATGCTGCGTCACAAAAAAAAAAAAAAAAAAAAAGTGAAAGTTGCTGAATTGGACGGGTTACTCCTGTAACTTAAATATCAGATCTGAAGATGGTTCTGAATGAACCGAAACCGGTCATATGAATAATAAAAAAATTTGCAATCAAGACGGATTTAAAGTAACATTAGAAGACCAGTATGACCAACTAAGAATCTTTATGTGGCGACCGATCGATCTTCGTGAATATGCGAAGATATAAAGCTATTACAGTAATGCAGTCAAGAAGTGGAATGTAGAGGACAAAAGGTTATCCTAAACTAGGTGCTACACCACCAAACGTAAGGTCACAGCAGGATGCCAACCTCCTAATCAGTGTGGCAATGATAGATCCATGAGCCTTATCTCTACTCTTAGTATAACATGCCATTTATATAGGCAAATTTCATCGGTGTCTGTTGCGCAATGGAAAGCATGGATACCCTACCGATGAGTGACGGATGTTTCCTGATGCAATGGGCTCATACAGTTTTTCGCAACAGATGGTCGTTTCTTATGAGTCTAATTCCAGTGGAAATTATAAACTACTGGTACAGTACCTTTGAGAAGCCGAATGGGTAACTGACGCGGTGTTCCCAGTTGATAGTACAACTTCATACCTAGTGAACTTGTATTGCGATTGTCAAGCAAGGCATGTCGTGACTGATCCCACCTCTTTCGATAAATGAAACGAAGATTACACTTATTAAGAGGAGGAGGATCGAGCTAGTAGGAAGAACTACTGTGTTTCCGTAGTTTGGGAAACATAAATGGGAAAGAACAGATGAGACACTGAACCAGGCTGTTCCCAAATGCTAGTTCAAGACTTCATCACGTTCAGCGTCCGATTCGAATTGTAGGTGCTCTCGACAGCTACTGTTTACTGAGGCAAGTCTTGGGGCTTCGTGTTGTAGGCTTCCTTAATAATTCCACTTATATTCTGAATGCTAAAGCTCTTGTGTGTTAGTTTGTTTATTACACCCTCACGGCCGGTCGCAGGTTTGAATCTTGCCTCGGGCATGGATGTGTGTGATGTCCTTAGGTTAGTTAGGTTTAAGTAGTTCTAAGTTCTAGGGGACTGATGACCTCAGATGGTGGTGGTTGTTAGTGTTTAACGTCCCGTCGACAACGAGGTCATTAGAGACGGAGCGCAAGCTCGGGTTAGGGAAGGATTGGAAAGGTAATCGGCCGTGCCCTTTCAAAGGAACCATCCCGGCATTTGCCTGAAACGATTTAGGGAAACCACGGAAAACCTAAATCAGGATGGCCGGAGACGACCTCAGATGTTACGTCCCATAGTGCTCAGAGCCATTTGAACTAAAAGACACACAGTTCAGGACTATGATCTCATGATCACTGAGATGCGTGATAAACTGCGACATCGTATCGGTTCTACAACACTTCTTACTGCATCACTATTATCCGTGCTAACAGCTGAAGGCTGTTGCTTGTTGCTCTGCTCTGCTTGACTCATCTTAAACATTGCCCTAGTTAAAACCATATAAATGTTCTATCGTCAATATGTATATATCTCCCTTCACACAAGAATACTTCTGTGGCTACTTTCTTGTAGTATATACAGGTAAATGCAAATAGGGCAGGTCAATCAAACTACGTCTGGCATGAACACAATTAGTCAATTTACTACTTCTTTCTACTAACTCTGTTAGCAACGTATTTGGCAGAGGGTATCCACATATTCCGCTGAATGTACCTAGAAAAATATATTATTGTCCGACACACAGTTCAGGAAATATGATGTCATAAACACTCGATGCGTGAAAAAATGCACGACGTTTTAATTTATTACTTCTGTAGTGCTAACTTAATTCACAACACATACCGCAGACATTAGCAACATATACGAGTGGCTGTACCTGCAAAATGGTATTGTATGACAATAGTTCAGCAGATACGACGTCATAAACATCGAGCTTCATGAAAATAAAACTGCAGGACGAAATTTTCTGGTGATACAGATGAAATATGTGTACAAATGAGTGTGAAATGCGTTAAATACATGTGACATATACACTGGCAAAGCGACTGGTAAAAAGCTCACCCTCAACACCTGGAACTACTTCAACCAAATTTGCTACGCATTTTAGATACGGTGTGGAAAGAAATACTGTGGGGGGTAAGAACGATAAACCTCCTGTTACGGTGGGGGTGATAAGATGAAGAGAGAAAGAGGAGATGGACAGAAATTAGAATAATACATATGTGAAATTTTTTTATCAATAACTATTTTATCGCGGGTGACACCGCACGTAATAGTAATAATAGTATTTATCCATCCATCGAATATTTTGAGGAATGATGTGACAAATCATTTAGAAAGTGGTTGAAAAAACGTAGATAGTGTAACATGGAAACAAATTATTTTTTTAACTGCGTACAAATATAATGTAAATGTCGCGTTCTATTTTAGTAGCCCAGATCACTTCAGCAGCCTTCTGGGTGCCTGACTTGCTGAAGAGGTACTAAAATATAGCACATGAATTCTTGTATAAAGTGGAAGGCCTACGTCAGCTTGTATAATATATGTACGCCTCAGTAGTATGAAAACAGTCAGTTATCAACATTTGTGAACATTTTCTAAAATGTTATTATATTTCGTATTTCTTCAGCAATCGCAATGAAGTTTGTTTTAGTTTGCAATTCTCGTCCACAAGCGAAGTTGTCTTTGTTGAGTCATAGTTACAGCTTCCTGTCTGGTCCTCTCATCCAGAAGAAGTATCGCCAATTTAAATGTCTGCGAATACAGAGCAATTGTAAACTAGACTACAAGCTTTGAGGAACACCTACACTCAGCGACAGTAATCACCGCAGCGACATGTACCACATCTTCGGAAAATGTAGTTAATATTGCTTTATTGCTCTTTATATGTAATCATACCCTCATGTCAACGAACGTCTTACGGAGACGACGTTTCAAACCTCTATGGTGAACCGTTAACGGTGATGCGGTTGTAACAGACTTTGGAGAAAATTTTGCTCTATTAGAATTTGTGCTCTGTTGTTGTATTGTCACGTATTAATATAATCATTTGTTCCCTGTAATTTTTCATAACGTGCCAAAAGTGCACTTTTACACGGGCGCCAAGTCGCGTTCCTGGCAGAAGTTTTTTTTGTTCTGTTGCTGCTCCAAAAAAATGGAACCTGTGATGGCGCTGCTGTTTCTGCTCGTTTCGTCAACTGATTTGCATTCTTTATCTTTCGCTGACGGTATACGACCTTTCTTTCGTCTGTGTTTCCATCCGTTTACATGTATTTTTATCTTCTTGGTAATGAGCTCGTACCAACGTCTTGCGTTTATCATTTACATCGAGCTTCCTTTCTACCAGCAGCAGACTATCCAGTGCATCGCGCAGCAGGGGGGGGGGGGGCTGACCTTAAGTAGGTCATTTTATAGCCACTTAATTCAAACGTTTTGTATGGTTTGAAGTTGATTAATTCAGACTGCTGCCCTTAATGGCCTTCCATACCATATAGAAGGAAGTGAGATGAAGTTTAGTATTATTTTCATTGCCTTGAAATTACAACAGTGAGGTACGGATTTTATGTTGTAAACAGTCACGTGACCCATCAGTGTGCTTTTAAAAGTAAGTATCGAGTCCACTGTGATTCGCAGGCATCGTTAGTCTCCAGATGGCATACTGCCCGTTCAAACGTTCGGCCTCGTTGCTTTCTGAGTCTGCGTGCTGAGGATCGAGCCAACACGGAGCAGGAGCTTCGCCCTGCAGGCGGTCGATTAATTCGAAAATAACGAAGCGGCTTGCCACAGCTTGCTGCTCACAGCTAGCACAAAGAGAGCCAACTCCATTTTAGGGGGGGATTGATAATTAAAGAAAAGTTTTTACGTAATCGGGTGATTCTGTGGAAATTACTTTGAACGAAGGAAAGTCGATCGGATAATTGATTTAGATTTAATTATTGCAGCGCCAAAGGCTACTGGCGGGGCGGGCGCGAGCGCGATCCGCGTCTTGCGATGCACGGCGCTTCCGCAGACTTTAATTACCGCGCAACTTAAATTGCTTCCCAGCAGTGCGGCCACCGTCTCAGGTGTTTGCCGTACCCGTCATAATTAGTCCTCTCCTGCGTTACAGTTAGCGTAACTGCACTTTAATTACTTCCACACGCTGCCACCTGGCTTTGGCTGTTTCCCGGCTGCTCTCAGTTCGGCACCTCTCTCTCTCTCTCTCTCTCTCTCTCTCTCTCACACACACACACACACACACACACACACACACACACACTTCTGGTCTCTCCGTCTTTCTGTATCTGCATAGTGTGTGTGCTCGATGGTGGACGGTGGTTGCAGTGGGGATTGGTTGGTGTCGAAATAGCGAATGAATGTATTTGGAGTCTTTCGCCCCAGCCATTTCGTTATCGGGAACTTCTGTTTCACCTTATGAGCGTACGTAAGGACGATACCGATGTATCTAGGCTCTCCTGGGGGTTATGGGGGTGTACGGAAAAAGTAGGCTGTTTCCAGACATAAGTATCCCATAAGTACAGAAATCTTACAACTAGTGAGAATTGGTAGGAACATAAAAAAAACTTTAACGCCTAGACCGCAATTTTCCCGTTACAATTAAAATATGATAACTAGTTTCGGTTGCTTCTACAACCATCTTCAGGTCGCTCAAAATGTAAAAACGGGATGAATATGCATTTAAAAGAATCATTAGCTGCAGTCATGCAATGACATGCATTAGTAAATATCAAGACAATGACAGTACCTAGTTTAAAAACATCGCAATTAGCAAGCCAGGTTGTAGAGCGTAATCTCGCAGGATGGCGGTAGTAATGAAGGAAAATGGCCAGTTGTATGAGTAAAAGTTGCATCAAAAGCTCGTTATTTCCATTTGTATAGTAGATATTATAGTGGGAGGAGTATATGCAAGGTTCCAAAAATTGTCGGTTTTCCCTTAGCATGCTTACAAAAGAATGATCCTGCATGGCGTAAGAAACAGTCATCTTTATAAAATGTGCACAGTCTGAAGAATAAAAGGAAAATGCTACAAGCCCACCTGCCTGACAAGACACGTCAAAATTAACTAAATGATCCAAGGGCTACTGTTTCTGCTGTTATAAACATTTAATACATCCGTTTTAGCTTTAATGTGTTTGGAAAAATTTACCGAAACATAACCAAACTGATGGCTTCGTATGACTTCATGTAATTGTCCGAATACCGTCTAACTAGGGAATATATTCGAATCATAAAGTGGATAGAAAACAACTGCCCGCTGATATTAACTCTGGGAATGGTATCGTACCAACACCATGCGTTGTGTGTTCTCAGAGGTCTTAATTTCAACAGGAACTGCGTTCAGGCACCTCGCAGGGAATTTGTTTGAACTCACTGGAGCAAGTCGGCAACGGAGTTGTAAAATAGGAAACTTGTATTAAATCGTGTTCATATTTGTAGTAATGAATATGAACACAAATCAATCCAGTTGCAAAACATCTGAGTGAGTAGAAGACAAATGACATTTAAAGAGTTTACCAAACATCTAACTCCACGTCTCATATCCCCTCGTGACTTGTTTTTCCTAACTCTTCGGGAAGTCAGAATTGTATCTGACGCCGATGGGCCTGGAGTATCTTCATCGTAATTCATCGCTAAATGCTTTAATAATTCATACTGGACACACGTTCACCGAGCAGCTCCAATACAACTGTCTGAACGCTGCGGCTCGCAGCAGTTGAAAACCCGACGTCATGTGACTTCTGAAATTTTCCCGGCGTATTTCTTCTTCTAATAATTTCCGGGTATGCAGCCGGATCCCGTCGACATTCTGCCACAATGGCAGAATGTCGACGGGATCCGGCTGCATACCCGGAAATTATTAGAACCCGACGTCATAATCACCAAGACTGCAGACTTGTGTCGATATGTACAGACCAGCACAAGGGAGTAAAGTGACACTGCAAGGGGGACGGACGATGGCACCTGTTGTTTGTTTACATTAAATCTCGTGATTTTATTATTTTTATTACAAGAAATTATGTTTTAAAAATCTGAATTTTAGATCATTATTTTGTAAACAGTGGTTTATTGTTGTAAGTTTTATCACAAGTTTTCAAAAATCGTATCTTGTTGACGGAGGAGGGGAGGGGGGGGGGGGGGGCGAGGAGACATGTGGTTTGTAGGAATTTGTATGGTTGAGGTGGTGCGTTCCGGCACCTAGCACTGTGTTTTCATCACCAACACTGATCAACTCATCGATTTGAAGCAAAATAGCTGTAGGTTATGTGTGCCGTTACGCTTCCTAGCGGCATTATAATTCCTTTCCCTCCTCTCAGTGTGGTCTAACTGTAACATTTCAGCACATCAACAATATACAAGAGAAAAGAATCATTTTTCCTCATACATGAGTCTTTGTGGTTCACAACGAAACATTTGGACTCAGTGAGGAGCTGTAATGGCATAAGACGAAACTTCACCGTGTTTGTTCGTTTGTGTGTGTATTACGATATTGTCTAGTGGACTTAAAAGTTTCGAGTCTGGCAATGTTTTAATTCCCAAAGTTATTTTCTTTCGTAGATTCAAATCTAGTCCGTAACTGACGAACTGTGGTTGAAATCCTGTAGCTCTTGTATGTTGTTTCCTGCACTGCCTACGAAAAACATGTTGGCCATTGCATGTTCATATACTGTAGCGTATTAGTGTTTCCGCGCAGAATGGTGCCGTTATTTTCTTCCGAACACTTTTTGCGTCTCGAGTTCGACAGTTTCATGGTTACTGAGGAATTTCTGGCTGATGTCTGCACCTGCCAAGAGATGTTTTTGGCAAAAGTATATTTCATCGTTCTTCACGACCTCAAAAACTTACAGCGGGGAGTTGTTACCAAAATGTCAAACTATTACGTATTTTTTTATTTTTAAGTTTTTTGTTGCTCATGAACCAGTCGAGTAACGACAGAAGAGTATGGAGCAGCGAGACTGTTGTTCTTTTCGTGTATTCTCCAATGCAGGAGTGACATATTCGTCACAGTCTTGAAGTGTTAGCCAAGGACGCCAGCTTTATTTTCTACACGGCACCGTTGATTTGCTGTGCTGACGACTCCTCTCAGCCTCTCGAGGAAAAATGGAAATTTGTGGTAAGGACTATGGGACCAAACTGCTGAGGTCATCGGGCCCTAGGCTTGGCTTACGCACTACTTAATCTAACGTAAAGTAACTTACACTAAGGACGACACACACACACACACACACACACACACACACACACACACACACACACACACGCCCGATGGAGGACTAGAACCTCCGTCCGGGGGGGGGGGGGGGAGCAGCGCGCACTGTGACGCGACGCCTTAGACCGCACGTCATTCGAGGATGTTTGTGTAATATTCGGTAGACAACTGAAAAGTATTTGGGCGGAACAGGCAAGACGTTTTCGGAACTTTCACGATTATTTCGACGGCGTCTTCCTACGTTAACGTAAACCTTAAAATCGTAAATATTTGAATTTATTAAAACTTCGCCAAGTTAAATAAACTTTGAATCATCTTCCTGTTGGAACACTTAGTGTTGATCAAAGCTGTTAAGATTCTGAAACATTCAGGTGTAAACTGCAAGTTATATTCTTGTAGAGGAAAAGGGTTAAGCTGAATGTCCTCGTCACTCGTCGATAACAGAAGGTGGTAAGGAGAACGCAAACATCCTGTAACCAACACTGTCTCTTGCCACCCACGTACACTCAGGCTGTTAATAATTTTTTCTCGTATCCCGTGCGGACGATGAAAACGCCATAGACGGATCATAATTAGCAAATATGCACAGCAAAGAAACAATGTACTATATTAGGCCGTTTCTACTTAGTGTCCTACTGAAGATATGGAAAAAAAGCCTTTGCGTGGTAGGGACGAATCCGCCGTCTCTCAAATGTAGCTGGAAAAAAACACTATTTATTCATGTAATGAAATGTCACGAAGTTGATTTCTGATATCATCTGTACGTGGCTGTTATCACTGTAACCTTGTGCAGATCTCCCTTCTATTTTAGCCACCAAGGAAAATATTCTCCTTTAAACTTTCACTCACAACTTCTCTCTGCAGCAACCTAAGTTCAAGTCCTTGAAATATTACTGCAGGTTATTTAACCATAGTGCATTTGCCCAATCAGATTGACCGTCGCCTAATAGACGTAAGTAGCTATTGACGCTGATCACTATTGCAGCTGTCACACATTTCTACAATCTGACAGCGTCTGTCAGTACATCTACTGAATGATCCGATCTGCAGAAGCCGGCCGACACATTCCGTAACATCTGTCGCCAAGCGCTCCTCTGTCGCTGTCTGTGTCAATTACGGCCATGCTACGGTATTATCTCGTATCTCAATTGTTGTCGTAACATAATTCCCCGAACTGAAATCCTGACCAGAGGATATACTGCTACCTAAAGTCGCCCCGCTGGCTTAAACTAGTGGCACTTCTGCGTTGGTATTACGTATATGTTTCTCTCTTTGATGTATTTGTAGTCGACATCTGATGCGCGAATGCTGCTACTACACGCGAGATGACTCGGTATTTATTGATGGTGACCAGAGGCACTGTTGCTCTCACGGGAGAGTGATGTTGACAGAGGTGACCGCGTGATTATGTTTGCTTCCGGCGCGACGTTACTCCGCAGTGAGCGGCTGTGTTTTTGGCCCAGCCGCAGCTCCCCCACTGGACCGTTCAAACAGGTATTCAATTACCCCTGAGGCTGGCGCCGGTCGATGTTATTTGCAGATTTGTGCGGCCGAGTGGCCTGTAAGGGCAGCGGCGAGAACTCAGCGGCTGCAGAGTTAGAGCCGGCCGGGCGCCGAGTGTGGCGAATATTGCGGCCGGCAACTGCTCACACGTGCTCCAGCCTCCAGCCGCCTTACTGCCGGCCCGCTCTTCTGCGGAGGAGTTGGCGCCGCCTTCCCTTAGCACGTGATAACTGCGCGCACACGCCACATCAGACCACACCTGCAACGAGGCAGAGCACAGTTCCGGCTCCAAGACTCAAAGGAGAGAGCAGAAAAAAAGGAAAAAAAGAACAAGGAGCAGACATCCCCCGCATTGGTGCTTAGAATTTCAGCGAGTTCTTGTCCCTTAGTCTGTGATTAAAATGAACTGCGTATTTTCGTTGGTTCCACGATCATTACTGATTTCGTCATTGAAACATACGCTAGTCATTTGCTTGCACTGATGTGTAAGCAAACCACCAAGGATCTTTACAGAACGAAAAATCAGTGGATCCTCTACAACACTGATTTTTGGTCTGAAAAGTACAGGAGTCGTACCTGTAAAGGTGTCTGGTTGGATCGTAAGTCATGCCTGCATAACTCAGTCGGCAAGAGTATTGCCCACAAAAGGCAATATTCCATGTTCGAGGCCTTGTTCGTCACATTGTTTTAATTGACGAAAGATTTTACGAGTAGTTTGATGAACTTAAGATGTGATGTGTTTGCACATACCAGCCACACACGATGTGTACTGATATGTGTTGGAGACAGGTGCTGTGTCCGGACTCACAGGTACTGGCTATTCATAGGTAATTCAGAGGATTTCAGTGATACATAACAGTGAATAGAACATTTCCGCAAGTTCATATTCGTAATTATACTAAGGGGCAGACATATCAAAACATGTAGACAGATAATCAGCTGTCCGTTGTCGCATCGAATGAGTTTGCTCCTGCAGCTAGGCAACCCAATGAACATATTCCCAAAGCGGAGTGCTGTCGCGCCTTCCCAGGCGGTTAGCGGCTTCATTGAATTGCATGATCGTAAAGACGTTTTCCACGCCATAAACTGTGCCCATGTTGTTGTTGCGGTCTTCAGTCCAGAGACAGGTTTGATGCAGCTTTCCATGCTACTTTATCCTGTGCAAGTTTCTTTAAAAAAATGGTTTAAAATGGCTCTGAGCATTATGGGACTTAACATCTGTGGTCATCAGTCCCCTAGAACTTAGAACTACTTAAACCTTACTAACCTAAGGCATATGCATGCCCGAGGCAAGATTCGAACTTGCGACCATAGCAGTTGCGCGGTTCCGGACTTGAAGCTCCTAGTGTATTCACCTCTTGATGGACTTCCTATGATTTTTATCCTCCAAGCTTCCGTCCAATTCTAAATTGGTGATCCCCTGGTGCCTCAGAACGTGACCTAGCAACCGATCCCTTCTTCTGGTCAAGTTGTGCCACAAATTCCTCTTCTCCTCAATTCTATTCAGTACTTCCTCATTATCATTAGTTACGTGATATACCCATCTAATCTTCAGCATTCTTCGGTAGAAACACAGTTCGAAAGTTTCTATTCTCTTCGTGTCTAAACTATTTATCGTCCATGTTTCACTTCCATACATGGCTACAATCCATACAAATATTTTCTGAAAAGACTTCCTGACAAAAATCTATACTCGATGGTGACAAGTTTCTCTTCTTCAGAAACGCTTCCCTCGCCATTGCCATGTCCTCTCTACTTCGACCATCATCAGTTATTTTGCTCGCCAATTAGCAAAACTCATCTACTACTTTAAGTGTCACATTTCCTAATCTGATTCCCTCAACATCACCTAATTTATTTTGACTACATTCCATTATCTTCGTTTTGCTTTTGTTCATTTTCATCTTATATCCTCCTTTAAAGACACTGTCCATTCCGTTCAACTGCTCTTCCTGGTCCTTAGCTATCTTTGACAGAATTACATAGTCATCTGCCAACCTCAAAGTTTTTATTTCTTCTCCGTGGATTTTAATTCCTACTCCAAATTTTCCTTTTATTTCCTTTAATACTTGCCCAACATAAAGACTGAATAACATCGGAGATAGGCTCCAAAGATTCCTCACTCCATACCCAACCACAGCTTCCCTTTCATGCCCCTCGATTCTTATAACTGCCATCTGGTTTGTGTACAAATTGTAAATAGTCTTTTTCTCCCTGTTTTTCACCCTTGCCACCTTTAGAATTTGAAAGAGTATTCCAGTCAACATTGTCAAAAGCTCTCTCTCAGTCTACAAATGCTGGAAACGTAGGTTTGCCTTTCCTTAAACTATCTTCTAAGATAAGTCGTAGGGTCAGTATTGCCTCACGTGTTCCAACATTTCTAGAGATCCAAACTGATCTTCTCCGTGGTCAGCTTGTAACAGTTTTTCTATTCGTCTGTAAAGAATTCGCGTTAGTATTTTGAGCCGTGACTTATTAAACTGATTGTTCGGTCATTTTTCAAACCTGTCAACACCTCCTTTCTTTGGGATTGGAATTATCATACTCTTCTTGAAGTCTGAAGGCATTTCGCCTGTCTCATGCATCTTGCTCACCACATGGTAGAATTTTGTTATGGCTGGCCCTCCAAAAGCTATCAATAGTACTAATAGAATGTTGTCTACTCCCGGGGCCTTGTTTCGACCTAGGTCTTTCAGTGATCTGTCAAATTCTTCACGCAGTATCATACCTCCCATTTCATCTTGATCTAGGTCTTCTTCCATTTCCATAATATTGCCCTCAAGTACATCGCTCATGTATAGACCCTCTATATACTTCTTCCACCTTCCTGCATTCCCTTTTTTGCTTAGAACTGGTTTTCCGTCTGGGCTCTTGCTATTTATAAAATTGGTTCTCTTTTTTTTTCCAAAGGCGTCTTTCATGTTCCTGCAGGCAATTATCTATCTTATCCCTAGTGATATATGCCCTACATCCTCACATTTGACCTCTAGCCATCCCTGCTTAGCCATTTTGCGCGTATTGTCGATCTCATTTTTGAGACGTTTGTACTCCTTTGTCTGTTCATTTAATGCATTTTTATATTTTCTCCTTTCATCAATTAAATTCTGCTAGCCCTCGTCTTTTTGCGCACCGTACTTGATTTTCTGCTGCCTTCACTATTCCATCTGTCAAAGCTACCAATTTTTCTTCTATTGTATTTCTTTCCCCCATTCTTGTCAATCCTTCCCCAGTGCTCATACAGAGCCCTTAAAATGTGAGTTACATACGTGGAGAGATGCTCTACGCACTGTTAGGCGTTTAGGAGTATTTTCTGTATGGTTTGCAGTGTTCACGCAGTCGCCTTCTGAATCTCTGGAAGCACTTATGAACAAGTATATTACAGTTATGATATTTGACTTGATCAGTAAGAGATTTAGACACACGCTGTTTCCAGTTTCGTAAAATTACCATAGATAGTGTATTCGGCTGCTTCTTGATATATCTTGGCCAGAGACGGTACGGAAATAAATTTTGATTTTCGAGAAGCACAGACCCAGCAGAAGCATATTGACAGTTTCGCAGGTGAAGAAGTTAATTGAAATTAAATTATAACTATAGTTATACAGACTATAATTGTTCCTACTATGATTCCAAATGTCTAATGCTGCCCTCAGTAACATGATCCTTTTAAAATATTTCCTTCAGAACTGGATAGTTAATAGTACTAATGACGAGAGTACGTAGATAGAAATCTGTACTAGGTTGCTAAGATGAAATTATACCAGATAGCTCTGATATTAAAATACATAATTATACAAAATTATAACGACCCATTGAGACTGATTGTTCAAAGTATTTTGTGTCCACCATAGCTAAAATATATTGCCGAGAAACAGAAGTGAAGGACCCAGAAGACATGGTCAGATGTCTACGTAACTTCGTATACATACACATCATCGGCGAGTGTGTAAATGGTAATAGGTAAACGTAACAGGTAAAATGACCACCAGAGTGTATTGGTGTTGCTTGTGTTTTGTTATGTAAGCTGGCCTGTTAGGGTATATAAGAGTCGAGAACGGTGCCAGATGTGAAGGACGCGAAGATGGTATGGAGATACCGCATACTAACGTGAGGCAGCATTATCAGCATCTAACGGGCATCATTTGTGGGTTTTCTTTTGCAGACTGGTCTGTATCGAGGAGCATTCAGTTGTGTGAGGCATTTGGATAGGCAGTGGCTCGATGTTGCATTGCAAGGGAACTTGTGGGCAGGCATACTTGTCGCCAGTGTTCCATTAGACCACATCAGACCACAACAAGGGAGGATCACAGATTGTGCACCAAGCACCTGCGCCTGCCATCGAAGAACAAGTAATGGACTCCTTGCAACATCCTGTTTCATCCTGCATCATTGGTCGGAGACTATCATCAGCTGGAATAGACTTACTGTCCCAAGCATAGGCTAACAAGTCATATTGCAAAGTTCTCTACAAATAGAAGTTAATTTTTTAATCACTGAAATAACATCACATACCCTCTCAACTTGTGAATGGCGTTAGGTCAACTGTGCATAAACTATCAAGTGGTTCGGCGTGTCCTCGTGAAAAATGACGATAAAAACTCACGATAAGCCGACCGAAGTACGGGAGCACGGTGCAGAAGATGTATTGGCGACCGTGGTGATCGCACACCCTATTAAGATCCATGTCGTGCCTTTTGTAATGTCCAGGGGAACGTCGTGAATGGTGGTGACTTCAATGTAATTATTGTCTTTGAGTAAAGCGTTATTTCTATTCGTCTCATTGTGTATTTGTTTCAGTTGCCTTCTGTACTATACTGTAGTAGTTCTTTATGTGTATGGCTAAAGCTTCATCGAGTTCTGTTACTAGACAGAAAAGATAAAGCAGAAGAGACAGAACGAATTTGCAAGGACAGTTGAACGGAATGGATAGTGTCTTGAAAGGAGGATATAAGTTGAACATCAACAAAAGCAAAACAAGGATAATGGCATGTAGTCGAATTAAATCAGGTGAGGCTGAGGGGATTAGACTAGGAAACGAGGCACTTAAAGTAGGAGATAAGTTTTGTTTTCTAGGCGCCAAAATAACTGATGATGGCCGAAGTAGATAGGATACAAAAGGTAGACTGACAATGGAAAGAAAAGCGTTTCTGAAGAACAGAAATTTCTTAGCATCGAATAAACAGGTTGTACGGAAATTTCCGTTACAAACTTCAAGGACTTATAGAGGGGAGTGAGTGCATAATATTTTGAATAGGACCTCATGTCTGGAGTTGTGCCATTTCTGTTCTACAATGGTTTTTAGTTCAGATGGTTAACTCATCCTATTCCACGTGAGGAACTGAATTAGGCGTGGCACAGTACAGTTATTAGGTAACAGCTCGGAAGGCAACATAACGAGACATCCATTTATTACTTAAGCACATTTGTCTGAGTTAACACTTAAACATTACGTGTTTACATTAACCCGAAACAAAAAAAGTATTCAGCGTACTGCACGTACAGAACAGTGCTGATACACTACAACAGCGGCTCGATGTGGCGACCGCCAACGGTATTACAGACATAGTACACGCCATCCTGTTTACCCTATTGCATGCCAGAACAAGCAAGTCAGACTCTTTTCTCTTTCCCGTAGCAGATTTGGACGCGTTACACATCTGAATCGAAACGGTACGTTTCCGGACTTGAGTTCCAAGTCAAAATGTTATATACTCAAGCCGCTGTACAAGTCCTAGAAGTTTGTAACGGGGATTTCCGAACACTCTATACACTTAAGTACAGAAAGGCTTTTCCGAAAGTTTTTGTATGCATTGTAGCCATGTGTGGAAGTGAAACATGGAAGATAGACTGTTTAAACAAGAAGAGAATAGAAACTTCCGAAATGTGATGCTATAGAAGAATATTAGGTGGGTGGATCGGGTAAGTAATGAGGAGGTACTGAATAGAAATGGGGAGAAAAAAATTGTGGCACAGCGTCACTAGAAGAAGGGATCAGTTAATACGACACGAGACACCAACGTATGATCAATGTAGTATTCGAGGAAGTGTGAATGGTAAAAATCGTAGAGAAAGAGCAGGAAGGGATCAGTTGATACACATTCTGAGACATCAAACTATGACCAGTTCAGTATCCGATGGTCGTGTGGATGGTAAAAATCATAGGAGTGCAAGAGTTGAATACTGTAAGCAGATTCAAAATGATGTAGACTTTAGTTGCTGTCCGGAGATGAAGAGGCTTGCACAGGGTAGAGTAACATGGAGAGCTGCATCAAACCAGTCCTGGGATTGAAGACCACCACCACAACAACAACAACAACAACAACAACATGTTACTAGGTAGTGACAGATCAGACAGTTACTTTCGTCCGTAAGTTTGGACAATAGCGTATATTTGTCATATTTGTCTGTTTTATGCAGTTTTTCTCATTTTGACTGTTTCTCTCTCTTTCAGGTAAGGTAGACACACCACTTGCTAGCCGTTAGCTGAAGACGCACAAATCCAAGGTCAGTAAAGTGCATTTAGCAAGAGCTTATTTGTTTAATGCTTGGTGGTTCGATGAACTCTCTGCCAGGCACTTAAATGTGATTTGCAGAGTATCGATGTAACAAAGTAGAATGTTCATCTCTTACTTACTAACAAATTGATCAACCGCTCGTTGAAACAGTGCATACAGCTGCACATTTCCCCGAGAATCGCCCCCTCGAATAATGTTTCTTTTAGCTATATGTTTTACAGGGTGTGCACAATTTTACAGCGTCGAGTGTCTGGCTACGACGCATGCCGCCACAGACTGTATTTGGAACGTTTAATTAAGTACTCTCAGAAAATAGTTACGTTTTCGAGAACATTTCCAGCGCTGTCTGCCTGTCTTTGGGGAAGTGGGGGGTTGATGGCGGGAAGAGTTTCACTGTGCCCGAGGGCAAGACATCGGAAAGGGGGGAAGAAGACGAGGAAGCGCTTTATTTCCGTTCCGGGAAAATGCTGTGCGTGTATCCATTAAGGCAGTAAAACATTTGAAGCCAGAGCGAAACAATAAAGTGTCGGCTGTAGGCAGTAGGCAGGCGCCGCATCTGGGGAGAGGGGGGTGTTTATTATTCGGACCGCCCCCGCTCCCCTGCAGAGAGCTGGGCTGGGCCGGGCCGCTCTTCATTAGACGGCCGGGCTGGGTGCCGAGCAAGACGGATCGCGGGGCAGGCGGCCGTAATTAATGGCCGTCGCCACGCCTCCGCCTCCGCCCCCGCCCCCGCCCACGCCCCGCCGCCCGCAGTCGGCGGCTGCAGTCTGCCGACCTGGCGCCGCTGCACAAGTGCCTGCAAAAACTGTAACGCGCAAATGAACCCAGTCTCCGCGGATTCATAGAGCAGTGTAACTGTGATGGGTTATTAAGGGGGATGATGTATTCTTAAGCCCACCAGTGACCACCCTTGTGTGATCGTAAAGTTCAGCGTTGCGCTGCCAAGTTCTGACACAGAGGAGCTGCCGAAAGAGGCTTAAACGTGGAAACAAGGGCCGTAATACCTTGCCGATTTCAATGGACGCCGTATCAGCGTTTGATTGAAACCCGACTAGACAGTGTGGTCGTCGTCCTTTAAATGAACTCAATTTTACTATTATGATGAAGATCTCAGTGGTCCTCTGAGGCGTTAAATATAGTGACGATACTCCCATGTGCAACATATGTATGAACAACCAATTATGAACACCCAATTACTAATAACTTCGTCGTCACACATATCCATATATTAGTGACATAAATATTAACGAGTACAACAGTTAAATAAGTTGATCATTATCTTATTGTATTACCACTGTGGTCGAGCGGTTCTAGGCGCTTCAGTCCGGAACCGCGCTGCTGCTGCGGTCGCAGGTTCGAATACTGCCTCGGGCATGGATGTGTGTGATGTCCTTAGGTTGGTTAGGTTTAAGTAGTTCTAAGTTCTAGGAGACTGATGACCACAGCAGTTAAGTCCCATAGTGCTCAGAGCCATTTGAACTTTGAACAATGGCCTACTTATCTTAGGAAAGATATATTATTAATATCTTTGCAAACCATTTTTCATGTAAGTATCCCAAGCCAGAAGGTAAATAATAGTGAACCAAAGGAAATTAACAGAGAAATGCACGTGGGAGGAAAAAAATGTTGAATTCTTATAGGGAGGTACGTTCTCGGAATTTAAACAGTAACTAGGACAACCCAAATGTATGAGTAGATCCGTCTGCACAGTCTGCTGCTGGATGACGATCTGAAAAGGTTACCATTGTGCTGCAAGCGCCAAATTGCAGGTTTTGGGGAAAGTCCAGTTCCATTTGTCACATTGTGCTAGAGTGACAGTTCGTAAATGCTACCGTGAACAAAATGCCTACAAAATATAATGGTTTGGGGCACTATTTAATCAAACATTGGATCTGGACTACAACGTGCCGACGAAAATCTGAAGAGTAACCTCTATGTTAGGATGGTTCTATAGTCTGAGATACTGCCACTTCTTCAGAAAACCTTGTTACGTTACTGCAGCTCGGCCGCGTCGCTCTGCATATGACAGGAACGTGAAGCCTCGTTTGAATAACGAAGGCACCGCTGCCTTTACGGTGTACATGTTTGCTCTATCGAACAAGATTACGAAACGATTGGCGGGAAAGTTGGTGGCATTGCTCCGGGAATCACTGTTGAAAGAGACCACCCAGGAACACAAACAGACGCCCTTCGATTCCTCGCCTTGACGTTTATAGACTGTTAGAGGAAAATGTTGGAGCTTCAAAACGCACTCAGTTCTCAGATTATGCACAGTTTGGTAATCATAATCACCTGTCTAATGTAAAATCTAATCTATATGTACAAATTTAACTGTAGCAACTCGCTCCCTTTTCACTGTCGAAGGTGTGACAAAATTTTTTGCAGCTTCGATCTGGTTACGATATGAAGGCTCAACAACAAACAAGCATTAGTGTAGTAGGTGAAATAAACAGAGCATCGGTGTCCCATATCGTAATTATTGTTTTATGGTTCTATCGATGGGCTCAGCGGCCGCTGCATTTTAGTAACGCCGTAGTAGAGGGCTGCTAAAAAGTAATCGTCGAAAATTTTTTACATTAAAACTCTTAAAACTTTTTAAATAAAAGGAAAGCTTTTACCATTCTACATATTTATTCTTCATGTCTACGAATTTGCAGCCCTCCACCCCTAGAGGGCTCCAAATTGTAGCGTGTAACATGGCGATGTGTAAGGCAACTATGTCGGTGCGTGAGAAATAGCATGCTGTCATCGAGTTTGTCCACACTTGGAGCACCCTCTCTTCCAATACGCACAAGCGCTGCGACATCTGCAACAATCCGACGCCTTGGGTTCACTGTCATCAGTCATCCTTCGTACAGTCGCGGCTTGACCCCATCCGCTTTCGTCTGTTCCTAGAACTCAAAGAACAGCTTTGAGGACTTAACTTTGACAGTGATGAAGCGGTGCAAGCAGAGGTGAGGTTATAGCTTCGTAAACAAGATGGAAAGTATTAATAACGTTTGTTTTATTTAAATAGCTTTAAGAATTTTCAAATAAAATGTTCGGAAGTATTACTTTTGAGCATGTCCTCTTACTTAACACGGAAATAATTTGTTTTAAGCCTTTTGGTCGATGGAATTTTCGTTTCGCGAAATTATTGCACATGAGAGGACAAGTGATGACGTTGTACACTACAGAATAAATCTGTCAATATTCTCGTTTTAACTTCATACGTTTTTCATACTGTGCTAGAATATGCAGGACAGGACGCCGTCTTTGGTGTTAGTGACCATGAGATAAAGAAGGGAGGGTGCCAGTACGTAGCCCACTATTGTCGAATACGAGAAAATGGGGTGCCTCACCTGACAGATTCGTCGCCTTCAACACTGTCACATGGCCTCAGTCCATGACACGTCTTAGGGAAAACTTGGGTGTACTTAGTCTACGCTTCCGGAATCCGGCGCCACCACTTCCTTCCTTGCGCCGTCCATCGTGACGAACACCACCGAACTACTGGCAAATCGGGGTAGGACAGGTAGAAATAATAGCGCCTTGCACGTAATCGAAAATATGAATAGGTAACGAAGTGTTGTTAATTGCTAAGAGTAATTATGATATTGGTTAAGTAAGTATGTCTCTTATGAAACACCTTCACACAGCAAGAAACGAATAAGCATAAATTAAGTTCATGATATTCGTCTGACTTTCATCATTCGGATGTTTTCCAGCTTTTGTAGAATTTTTTACTAAAACTAACTCTTTTACAATAATTTATTATCAATACTTAAGTACCGATAGCAACATTTATAGTAGTATAGCTCACATACCATCAAACATAGTTGTACCCTCCGGAGCTTTCAGATGAAAAATGTAATTTTGTAATTACCAATAATCTGAATAGAAAAAGACATGAAGTTGCACCATCAACTGTTAGCTTCTTTCACATGTATGGAGTCTGTCTTTAAGTACATTTTATCAGCAGTTCCAGAAATAACTCAGCCATAAACATGTTAACACTTTTTGTATTTCAAACACCGATTTCATACCTGGTAACGTCAACGTCTTAATTTTACCGCTTCTACGTAACGATTAGACTTTCTGGTAATGAACCTGTATGAATACAATAGCCGCGAAACTACCTCACCACTGACTTTTGCTGTTCAAGACCAACAGTAATTGTATGTAGATAGATGGCGAAATGGTCGAGAGATTGGATTCGAAACCAGTTGGAACAGATTTCAAATTTCTTTGATGTATATTTCCTACGATTCCCTAAATCCCTTCCGTAAATTACATTGTTAACATAAGTACTGGAAGACAGCATGCTTAGTGAATGAATTGGAATCCTAAAATGCGCATAGCTGAACGGGTTCCAGTAAGCAATGGTATGGTTGAAGTGTTCTAAATTTGACTGATAGTAAGGACATCGAGCATGTTGGCACACTGGTTAAGGCACTGGAGTCTCATTTAGAAAGAAGGACGACTAAGAATTGAATGTACATTCGACGAAGAGCGCACTAGAGACATAAGCTCGGTCACGAAATTAAGCAAACGATGGAAAAGCTAACTCAGGAAAGCCGGGAAGCTATATGATTCTCGCTGCTCCCGAACGCAAGTCCAGTACCTCGAACACTTCAACGCCTCTCTGCATCACATTTTGGGGAAACGGGGTTCAAACACCCCTTCGGCTATTCGGATCTAGTTTTCCTGGAGCTTTCCTGGATTACCTGAGATGAATGCTGGAGTGATTTGTTGAAAAGGGCCACCGACAAATTCCTTCAGCCTTGTCCTACCCAAGGCTCTGCTTCGTGTCTGACAATCCCGTCGACGACTGTACGTAAAACCCTAACCTACCATCCTTTTCATGTAACGAAAAAAATTCTCTTTCATTGATACTCCGGACACTCCACATTCTACATGGTCCAACGCTGACATAACGATGTAGAAGTAAACGAACAGTGTAGACATATTGTGAAACTCTCGGTAAACTTGCATCCACCATGTTTATCTGTATTTGGGGGTAAAGGGGAGCACTAGAATTTTATAATAATTTTTATTAATCCATCTCGTACGTATTTCATAGGGATGAAGAAGGTTCACAGTCACCACTTACAAAACCCTTCTTCATTACTGGGTCTCACTTATTTATTTACTCTTCACTTTCATAAGCTAGTTGGCCTACCGCCTTTCCTGAACAGAGTTTGTGTCTTAATAAGTCTCTGTGAATTGCAGTCACTTACTGTCTCCTCAACTGCCCGAAATTCAAATAAACGCCCACTGGCGCACCCTCCTTGTTACCACGAGTAAGAGAAATTTACGACTAAAGCAGAAAGATCTCCGAGCGCAGAACGGGGGCTGAAATACCTTTTATGGTCACGACTTAAAGTCGCAACAGATCTTCATGTAAGTCCCAGAAGCTGGTGCCTTCTTTATACTTCCGTGCAGTGGCTGTGAAAGGGATTCCCGCCCGCGTTCTGTATCTCTACAAGTGTACCTTTTTAAGTTTAGGGTGTCCTTTGACATTACTGAATGCTAACGTTTGACATTACAATCATTCTATAAACAAAACAACACGTTTTATGTAAATACGAGTACAATACGCAAAAGAGAAAGCACTTCCTTTTTGCCTTCTGCACGGAAAATTCAGGAGTATACAGTGCTCCACGTATTCAACAAACGCTATAATGACGTATACTAAAATAACAGATTGTGTTGCTTATGGTTTATTTGCTACATTTCGAAAATGGATAAAAGTTTTCAGAATCAACGCGATTTATGAAGAGGTCATTCCACAGATAGCCTACAACAAATATAGTTCACGAATCTCTAAGGATAAATTTTAAATAATCTCTAAAGCTTGCGCAGCACACGCCACAACATTGCATTCCATTCATAAAAACGCAAAGCTTCTCAGCAACGTGGACGTGAAAGTCTCTTCTTCAGTCTTCCCTTTCTTTGAATTTTGATTTATTTCAGCAAAACTCAAAGAATGAAATATGTCGTTATAATCGTGGACCTCACAAATATCTAATTTGTTTATTCTTGAGATAGTGACATCTATTAGTACGACACGTTTCGGGAATCGGTTCCTTATCGTAAGAATTTCGTGTACATATGATTCAGAGTACTGGTTTATTGATGCCTTCTTGGAATATTACACGTGACTGTATGATTTTAGATTACTAGTGATGTACTTTATGGTGTTGTTTGCTATTAATAACTATCTGAGCTGCAAAAATACTAGCCGCGCGGGATTAGCCGAGCGGTCTGAAGGCGCTGCAGTCGTGGACTGTGCGGCTGGTCCCGGCGGAGGTTCGAGTCCTCCCTCGGGCATGGGTGTGTGTGTTTGTCCTTAGGATAATTTCGAAGTAGCGTGTAAGCTTAGGGACTGATGACCTTAGCAGTTAAGTCCCGTAAGATTTCACACACATTTGAACATTTTGCAAAAATACTACTAGATAATCAAGTATGGATACTATAGTCGTTCCGAGTGAACTTCAATGTCGGGATACCAAGATACCCGATGTCACCAAAAAATTAGTATATGCGTGTACATCCTGAATGTATGTTTACGTGACGGTGGTGACGTGATCCACGAAACGAGTCATAAGCACTAATTTATTCAATAAATTGTAACTGAGCAGCTGCAATTAGGGTTAATAAAGTGAATCATATTTTCTGTCTGCATTCACGTCATCAGCCAGGTCCCGTTCAGCTGTTGTGTTGTTTATGAACGGAGCACGAGAATTCAACAGAGATGCATAAGTAATGAATAAATTTCGAATCTAATGCATTCGCCATTTTCGAACCACTCATCAGCTACAAAATATTCATTAGTTGTTGCTTGTATCGCTGTATGTCATGTATAATGCCTGTGACATGTCATTACCACTAATCAATGAAGTCGAATGTGTTTAACAGAGGATGTTAAACCAGTTGTTACTCTCCTTTCTGATACTCTTGATCACCCTCGTCTTTTCTCTGTTTATCCTTACGCCTGATGCTCTGCCAGCTAAGCTGTCCATGCCTTTCAAGGGGTTGTTTAACTCTGTCTTACACCCAGCTCGAAGGGCTATTTTATCCATGAACCTCGTAGGGACCCTTTTGCCGTTGCAGTTTTATGCAGATTCCGAAATTTTCTTTCGCTTTCATGATTGCATCTTCGAAATACAAGTTGAACGACGCTGGTGATAAATTTCAACCTGCCTTAAACTCTTGTTAACACAAGACTGCTTTTCTGTACCTTTCGGTTGTATTACTCCCACTCGGGTTATTAGTCTGCCTCTGTTCATTAAATCCAAAACTTCAAGGATTGTGACCACCTTATTCTACCCTCATTCTCACAGGCTTTCTCTAGGTTCACAATTGCTAAGAGTGTATCCTGAGTTTTATGCAATCTGCTTTCAATTATTAATCGTAACGACAGAATTGCTTTCCTTTTTTCTCTTCTTGAAACGAAAATTATCTTCTTCCATTCTTTTCTGTTCTTCTGCATATTATTGATGTCAGCAGTATACAAGCATGACTGCTAATCCTTCGATATAGTCTACACATAGATCCTCAAGTACCTTCCACGGAAATGTGATAATAAGCTTACCTGCAAATCTCATGTTAAGTCAGTTGTTTCAAGGATTTTGACTATTTCCTGCATACTCCTCTTTGCAGTAACTCCGAATGTCTATCATCGACTGATGCTGAATGTTTGTGCCGTGTCATTCATATGCCTGTATAAAAGTGACCGCATTACTGAGTCTTCTTTTTCTCCCACTTCAGCTTTCTCTTTCATTTCTGTCACCCTTCAGGACAGGTTCTCTCCATCGTACAGGCCTCGATGCATCGTGGGAGTTAATAATGCGATGGGATTCTGGTGGAATACTTATTATTGAATAAAGAATAGACACGAACTCAAAAGCACTCTTCAGACATGGGCTGACCTTGAACATCCCACATATCTTTGTAGTGAATGTATTACGTCTGTAATTAGCTCTTCGCTATTCCCGTATTGTGTGGATTTACGTAACAACTTTCCTGTAGTGTTTGCTGTATACGGATGCTAATGTCTTCATCTTTCTTTGAAACGCCCTACATAAAAATGCGTTATACAGTTTCTTTATTTCTAAGGGCTTTTAGCGATGTACACCATAACATACAGCTTTGCGTGTATTGTAATAAAAATGCCATAGGAAACACACAGATGCCTCTCCAATCTATTGCACTGATACTGTTTGAGCAACACCGTTGTCTTCAGTGTGCGTGAGAACCGCTGTCTAAAGGAGATCAGATTTCACCTGTAAAAACTGACAGCCACAACTCTCAGGTCCAATTTACTGACACGCCTAAGCTCAGTTACAAGCAATCCCTAGAGCGGCGTTCGACTGTCAGCACAAACAGAAAGTGGTCTGTGCTTACAGAGGCAAGCTGATCCATCTGCGAACTGTGTACTGAGGTGTAGGTAGATCAGGATCGACAACGACGCCTACCTACATCAGTTTGTTACGAGCCCAACTACTCAAGTACTGAGTTCTTCTCGACGGTTATCAATGACCCATGTTCCATATTTGAGACTTTTTCTTTTACTTACACAGCTCACAGTCACTAAAGACTCACATTTAAGAGTCTTGTACGTTTCCCTGTCTATACCCACCTTCCATACGTCAGTTTATCGTCATCGCGATTAATCTGAACAAATGTTTGCAGCTAGCAATTTCCACACACGATTTCGAACATAACGTGAAGTCTATTATTTGATCAGATTGTTCTTATTTAGCATGTCTGTCACCCTCGGGGGAGAAAAGGTGACGCGAATCTACTTTTCTGACACTCGCAACACAGTGTGTTAGAGGGGGGAATATGAGGACAATGGCGAAAGTCCTTTCAATTTTATACTGAGACTGGCTGTGTGACCCCTACCGCGGACCGACTATCCTCCCGCATAGCACATTCGTTGCGCGGGTTGCCAAAACGGGTATGACGGCGTATTACTGCTCCGCGTGCTGCGTTGTTTAATCCGCAGTTATTATTGAAGCAATTTAGTTCAGAATAAATGCAGGTATCGAGGTCGGTAGGATGCCACATTTCTGTACAGGCTGATTCCATCTTGGAAGTGAAGATATAAATTTTATGTCTACGTTTCCAAAACGGAGTCCTTCCTACACTTCTCAAACAGAGGATGGGGACCATTTGATCAAGGTCGATTAAAACAATCGTGGCACTGATGTAAAGTTTATTTCTACAAACCACAATGTAGAATAACATTTACCATATGAATATTCAGCGGGTATTCCATACGTCGGCACTGTTTGAGTTTTAAAGCTTAATAGTTTACTTAACATTGTGAAAGGTTTCTTTCATCTGAGCCTCGCGGCCTCCGTGGGAAATCTCACACGCGACCGCGACCACAACCCACGCACTCCTGGCAGTGTACAGAGCGCGAGACAAATTTCATCCCATACTGCTTATCGGATTTAATCGTAAATGTTTATTGGCGGGCCCGGAGTGATTCTGTGGTCTGCTAAACATGTACAATCAGTCTACATAAGCATCACCTTCATCGCTTTGTCCCGAAAGACAAGGTTAAACTTTTCATTACTCGGAAGTCAGTAATTAAAAGCCCTATAGCTACCTCACTACGCTAGGGAAAATCCAAGAGCCGATCACTGGACTGAATTATGTACACCGCTAACAGTTCATGATCACACACACACACACACACATATATATATATATATATCCCGCCCTCCATTGAGCTCCGCGAAATTACTTAACATTCAGAGCTTTCGGTTAACCACACTTAGTAGTCGCACAGAGGGGATTTCATTGGCCATTTCACGTTACCGCTAATAGCACTTCTGTAAGGTGCTGCTTCCTGTTTTTCGTCTATGGGTGTTGGAAACAATGGCCGTCCTGGGGAAATCACTCGACCATCTATTTAAGAGGATTAGGGAAACACTGACTCATCAATTCCAGACTGAAGAAAGTCTCGTTCCCCAGAAACCCACCCTGTCGTTGACCATAGACACAGAAAGAGCACACAAGTATGGTGAGGTAATAAGATGTTACGATGTGATTAATTAATATCGGTATTAGAGTACTTAGTCGCCACGTAATCTACACAAAAGTTTAGTTTTAAAAGCGGTTACAAGGCAAAAGGTGCCCGATTTTTAATCCTGAAGATCCAACGCGACGCTATTACAGGTTCATTCTCCTCAGTTAGCTTATAAAATAAGCTACTTTCTCGTTTTTCTTTTTTTTTCAAAACTAATGAAGCAATCGACTTAAATCTTTTTGCATATTATTTATTGAATCTTAGACCACATTTTCTGATTTTTTTTAAAGAAAATTAGTCATCATTAAACCTTCCATCTGAGGAGCTAAAATTGCTCTGTCCAAAATGAGGTGTTTCCATGGAGTTGAATTTGCTCTGTCCAAAATGAGGTGTGCCCATCACGTAACTCCTGCAGTGTGCACGTCTCACCTAAAATCAAAAAACAAACAATTTTCTTAATCTATAGGATATTGTGCACGGATTAAGAGCACATTTTTTTTTTAATTTGACGAAGTAATAAAATGGCGAACATTCGAAAGAAAGACGTAGTTTTCTCGTGTGTTTTTGGTCACATTTTATGTAAAAACTAATAAATAAAATAAAAAATGAGTCTATTATGCCTTGCGGACATCTCCGATACACTGTATCTCAAGCTGACAGAGTGGATTGCGGGGACACTAATAAAGATATATTTCTAAAATTAGGCTGAATTACTCCTCGGGAATGCTCGCAAGGAGCAATAGGCAATTTTTTATTTCAGTTTACTGAGTAGCTACTGCATAAAACGTGACCAAAAACAAACGACGAAACTATCTCTTTGTTTCAAACGTCCGCCACTTTATTACTTTGTCAAATTTCAAAAAACTTTGCTGCTACCTCATGTGCTATAGCCTATAGATTAAGAAAGGTGTTTGTTTTAATCTCAGGTAAGATGTGCAGACTACAGGAGTTACGTCATGGACACTTGTCATTTTGGACAGAGCAACTTTAGCTTCTCGTATGGGGGACTTAATAATGACTGGATATAGTTTAAAAACAAGAATTTCCAAGAATCAATAAATAATGTGCAAAAAGATTTCGGTCAGCTACTTTATTACTTTTTGCAAAAAAATCGTAAAAATCGCTTATATTATAGGTTGACGGAGGAGAATGGCTCCTTAATTCATAAGATGAAATACTGGCACCGCACTGAACCTAACTGCAAAACGGCATGAAATGCTGTTGAACATTACGCAACTTCTGCCCCCTTCATTTCCATCACCTAAGAACTGCTTACTGATACTTTTAAGAAATTTGACCAGGCAACGCAATAATACATCTACATGTGTACCCGCAACCCAATTACAGTGTGTTGCGGAATGTTATTTACCGTCATCCCCATTCCGTCCGCGAATGGCACGTGGGAATAATTACTGTCAATAAACTTCCGTACCAGCTCTAATTTCTCTACATTTACATCACTACTATTCAGCTCACGCTCAAGTGCTTGGCAGAGGGTTCGTTGAACCAGTTTCACACCGTTTCTCGACCGTTCTGCTCACGAATATCACGTGGGAAAAATCTTTATGTGCGACCTTTGATTTGGATTATTTCATTATAAGCGTTATTCTGTCCTTCGTAGGTGGGACTCAGCGAAGTACTCACGTATTCGATTAAAATTTTATGAAAAATCTCGCCGCAACGAGCAACGCATGTGTTTTAATGGTTGCCACCACAGCTCGCGTATCGTATCAATGACGTTCTCTTGTCTGTTTCGCAATAAACAAAAGCAGCAGTCCTTGTTTGACCTTTTTCAACATAACCTGTCACACAGGTGTCTGATTTTCTCGTCGAGATCATTTCGCGAAACATATATGGGAGGAAGTAATATGTCGCTCCACGCCCCTCCGAACGTACGCTCTTGTAATTTCAACAGTAGTCTTCCCATGAAAAGTAAAGCAATTTTTTGTAGTGATTACTTCTGGGATTTATTCAGCATCTCCGTAACGCTCACGCACTGACTAAATAATCCTGTGACGAAACTCGCCGCTCTTCCTTGTATCTTCTTTATCTCTTCCATTAATCCGCCGTCGAAATATAACGGTTTCAGATATCTACAAAGAAAGATCCCTTGTCTTCAGTGTTGAAAGATGAAAACGTTCGCCACTGAATTTCCGCAAACGATTTTCCGACCTCTTTGAGAAGTTGATTATTCACTTTCTGTCACTAGGATAAAAGCTTTGATGGTGGTGGTAAGTTATACAGGGTGTTACAAAAAGGTACGGCCAAACTTTCAGGAAACATTCCTCACACACAAATAAAGAAAAGATGTTATGTGGACATGTGTCCGGAAACGCTTAATTTCCATGTTAGAGCTCATTTTAGTTTCGTCAGTATGTACTGTACTTCCTCGATTGGCCCAATTGAAGGAAGGTAATGTTGACTTCGGTGCTTGTGTCGACATGCGACTCATTGCTCTACAGTACTAGCATCAAGCACATCAGTACGTAGCACCAACAGGTTAGTGTTCATCACGAACATGGTTTTGCAGTCAGTGCAATGTTTACAAATGCGGAGTTGGCAGATGCCCATTTGATGTATGGATTAGCACGGGGCAATAGCCGTGGCGCGGTACGTTTGTATCGAGACAGATTTCCAGAATGAAGGTGTCCCGACAGGAAGACGTTCGAACCAATTGATCGGCGTCTTAGGGAGCACGGAACATTCCAGCCTATGACTCGCGACTGGGGGAGACCTAGAACGTCGAGGACACCTGCAATGGACGAGGCAATTCTTCGTGCAGTTGACGATAACCCTAATGTGAGCGTCAGAGAAGTTGCTGCTGTACAAGGTAACGTTGACCACGTCACTGTATGGAGAGTGCTACGGGGGAACTAGTTGTTTCCGTACCATGCACAGCGTATGCAGGCACTATCAGCAGCTGATTGGCCTCCACGGATACACTTCTGCGAATGGTTCATCCAACAATGTGTCAATCCTCATTTCAGTGCAGATGTTCTCTTTACGGATGAGGCTTCATTCCAACGTGATCAGATTGTAAATTTTCACAATCAACATGTGTGGGCTGACGAGATTCCGCAAGCAATTGTGCAGTCACATCATCAACACAGATTTTCTGTGAGCTTTTGGGCAGGCATTGTTGGTGATGTCTTGATTGGGTCCCATGTTCTTCCACCTACGCTGAATGGAGCACGTTATCATGATTTCATAGGGATACTCTACCTGTGCTGCTAGAACATGTGCCTTTACAAGTACGACACAACATTTGGTTCATGCACGATGGAGCTCCTGCACATTTCAGTCGAAGTGTTCGTACGCTTCTCAACAACAGATTCGGTGACCGATGGATTGGTAGAGGCGGACCAATTCCATGGCCTCCACGCTCTCCTGACCTCAACCCTCTTGACTTTCATTTATGGGGCCATTTGAAAGCTCTTGTCTACGCAACCCCGGTACCAAATGTAGAGACTCTTCGTGCTCGTATTGTGGACGGCTGTGATACAATACGCCATTCTCCAGGGCTGAATCAGCGCATCAGGGATTCCATGCGACGGAGAGTGGATGCATGTATCCTCGCTAACGGAGGACATTTTGAACATTTCCTGTAACAGAGTGTTTGGAGTCACGCTGGTACGTTCTGTTGCTGTGTGTTTCCATTTCATGATTAATGTGATTTGAAGTGAAGTAATAAAATGAGCTCTAACATGTTTCCTGAAAGTTTGGCCGTACCTTTTTTTAACACCCTGTATAGTGTCCTTGGGATAAAATGTCATTGTCAACTAGCGACAACCTTTTCTTTCTTTTTTTTTTACAATATTTAATTTTAGAAACGTGGAAATTGAGACGTAGTAAAACCCAGGTTGACTTTCAGAAAAGCTGTGGAACAGTCATCCCAGAGATTACGGTGATGACGCAGGCAGTGAGGAGTAGGGTGATAGTACTGACGCCGATGATGACGAGGACAACGATGATGATGATGATGTCAGTGTTGCTAGCGAACTGCTGACAGCGATACGGCCGCTGACGGCGTAACGGACACGAGGTGAGGGGTGACCGCAACGCAGATTAGAACGGCGGCCGCCGGTGGTCCGTCAGGTGGCAGCAGGGAGCAGCGAGCAGCGCCATAGCGCCACCCCGGCGTCTGCGACCCGATCGCCGCCATCAGCCGCGAGCCATAAAGCGGTGGCTGCGGCAAAAAGCGCCGCGCGTTATTTGCGGTGCGCCGAGTTACGGCCGGGCTGGCCAAATGAACAGCCGCGACAGCTGACGGTCGGCAGCGATTTACACGGCGGGCGCCGCCGCAGCCACGACCAGGTCCAATAACGGCGCCCTGTGGCCTCTGCTCATAAACTTCTTGCCTGTGTTTTCCCCAGCATTGGTTTTCTCTAAATCAAGCTCGCAGCGAAATCCCGTTAATACTTCACCGATTATACACAGCAGTTCTGCGTGGCAGGATGTGTTGCACAGATTGTCGGTCACTGTTTTGTTTCCGAACTGCCATACGTACTAAATCAGCCGTAGCAGATTCTACCAGAGTACTACGTCATGCTCTTGACAGGGATGAGCGTCTCGCAGGTGTGTTTTCAGATCTGTCCGTGGCTTTTGATATTGTTGAACTATTGATCATTAGATTCTACTAAGTTAGTTGGGATCATTACATCTACATCTACTTGATAACTCTGCCAGGCACTTTATTGTGAATAGCAGAGGGTTCAATGAACCACCTTCATGCTGTCTCTCTACCGTTCCACTCTCGTACGGCACGCTTGAAAAACGAGCACTTAAATTTTTCTGTGCGAGCCCTGATTTCTCTTATTTTACCGCCATGATCATTTCTCCCTACGTAGGTGGGTGCCAACAGAATGTTTTAGCAATCGGAGGAGACAACTGGTGATTGAAATTTCATGACAGATCCCGTCACAACGGAAAACGCCTTTGTTTTAATGATTGCCACTCCAATTCACGTATCATGTCTGTGACACTATGTCCCCTATTTCGCGATAATACAAAACGAGCTGCCCTTCTTTGTACTTTTTCGATGCCATCCGTCAGTCCCATCACATGCGGATTCCACACCGCACAGAAATACTCCAAAATAGGGAGTACAAACGCAGTCTCTTTGGTAGACCTGTTGCACCTTCGAAGTGTTCTGCCATTGAATCGCAGTCTTTGGTTTGCTCTACCCACAATATTATCTACTTCCAGTTTATATTATTTGTAATTGTAATCCCTGAGTATTTAGCTGAATTTACAGCCTTCAGATTTGTGTGACATATCGCGTAATCGAAATTTAGCTGATTTATTTTAGTATTCACGTCAATAACTTCACACTTCTCTTTATTCAGGGTCAATCGACACTTTTCGCACCATACAGATATATAAATCATTTTGCAAGTCGTTTTGATCATCTGATGACTTTACAAGACGGTAAATGGCGGTATCATCTGCAAACAATCTAAGACTCAAGGACTCAGATTGTCTCCTATGTCGTTAATATAGATCAGGAACAATAGAGGGCCTATAACGCTTCCTTGGGGAACGCCGGATATTACTTCTGTTTTACTCGATGACTTTCCGTCTATTACGACGAACTGTGACCTTTCTGACAGGAAATCAAGAATCCAGTCGCATGACTGTGGCGATACTCCGTAGGCACGCAGTTTGGTTAGAAGACGCTTGTGAGGAACCATGTCGAAAGCCCTCTGGAAATCTAAAAATATGGAATCAATTTGACATACCCTGTCAATAGCACTTATTACTACATCAGTAGAAAGAACTAGTTGTGTTTCACAAGAACGATATTTTAGGAATAATAGCTGTGGCTAAGGACTGCTTCCATTCGCACATACATATAGGGTACAAGGAGTAGAGACAGATACTTAATCAGAAACAAAATACACTGTAAGACACAAAGAAAATGTAACACGAAGAAATTATCCGAATGGGATGGAAATCGGCAGATGTGATGTACATGTACAGACATACGAATGATTACAATTTCAGCACAACTGGATAATTTATTCAAGAGAAAGTGTTTCACAAATTGAACAAATAAGTAACGCAATGGCCTACCTCTAGCCCATGTGTAAGCAGTTATTCGACTTGGCGTTGATTGATATAGTTGTTGGATGTCATTTCGACGGATATCGAGACACATTCTGTCAAACTGGCGCCTTCGATCGTCAAAATCCCAAGCTGTTTGGAGCGCCCTGCCCAGGATCCTGCGAATGTTCTCAGCTGGGTAGATATACGGTGATATTAATGGCTAAGGTACAGTTTTGCAAGCATGAAGACAAGCAGCAGAAGCTCTCGTTGTTTTCGAGCGGGCATTGTCGTGCTGAAATACAAGCGCAGGAAGGCTTGCCACGAAGGGCAACAAAACTGGGCGTAGAATATCGCGGACGTACCGCCGTTCCGCAAGGGTGCCGCCGATGACAACCAAATGAGTCCTGCTCTGAAACAAAATGGCCGCCAAAGACCATCACTCCTGGTTGCCGGAACATACGGCGGGCGAAATTCATGTTGGTATCTCACAGTTGTCCGGGGCGCTCCAGACACGTCTCCGCTGGTCATTGTGGCTCGCTTCGAAGGCGCGAGACTCGTCACTCAAAACAGTTTCACTCCATTCAGTGAGATACCAGGCCGGAGACTTGCCTGGAGAGACCCCGGGCTGCGATGGGGTATAGAAGTGACTGTCGCCCATCGTACTGTCCGACAGCCAAAAGCGATGATCTGGTGTGCCATTTCATTCATAGCAGGACCAATTTGATTGTCATCCGCGCCATTCTTACAGCACAGCCGTACGTCGACAATATCCACGTCCCGTTTTGTTGCCCTTCATGGCGAGCCATCCTGTGCTTACATCTCAATAAGATAATGTCCGGTAACACACTACGAGAGTTTCTACTGTTTGCCTTCGTGCTTGTCAAACTGTACGTTGGCAGCAAGGAAGCGAGATTTCCCTTCAATTGAGAACATTTGGAGCATGATAAACAAGGTCCCCAACCAGATCGAGATTTTGAAGATCCAGCGCCCCAGCTGAACAGAATTTGGCACGATATCCCTCAGGTGGACATCCACAAACTTTGTCAATCGATGCAAAACTGAATAATTACTTGCATAAGAGTCAATGGTGGACCAACACGTTATTGACTTTTCGAGTTTGTGAAGCTCTTTGTCTTGAGTAAATGATCCAGTTTTTCTGAAATTGTAATCGTTTGTTTGTCTGTACCTGAACATGACATCTACCAATTTCAGCCTAATTCGGATAGTTCCTTTGTGGAGCGTCGTTTCTTTTACCTTATACTGCATGTTAATATAGGAATTCCTCAGAGTACCATATAAGAATTACTACTGTTGGTGATAAATTTCGATATTTTCCCCATAGCGATAGGCATGGGTAGAAACTTCTCTTTCCTAATGATAAGAACACTAGTCACTAGTGGACCTCAGTCTCATACCCCGAAAGGTTTACCAGCAGCTGTGTCATCCGATGGTAAAAGCCTTCATTCTCTAATCTGCCTTTTCTTGAATGAATAAATAAAATAATGCCCTGAATTTCTTAAGAGACAGTAGCGTATTCCAGCTTGGTTGTATTATGATCGCAGTCATTTATTTCACACGATCAGCTGATTCCTCTGACGCGCCACTTTAAGGTGCTTACTCATATCTTCGTAATCTTAGACAATCAGTCTCTGTGGATGTATAAAACGCACATCTGTCATGTAAGTATGTAACTTCTGGCAGCGGCGTGGCTGGAAGCAGACGGACTACTGGAGGTAGTGGCAAAACGGTAACGGGAAGCCTCCCAGCCCACTCTAGACCCACCCAAACGCCTGCTTGGAAGTTGTGTCGATTCGAAAACTGGAAACCAGTACGAAGCAGAAGTCGAAGCCATCGTAAAATATCCACAGAGCAAGCCAAAAGCTAGACACTGAAACATTGACGGGTCGTTTCGCGGATATTGAATGGCGCGTGACGTGTAGCTGCATACAGCACTGGAGAGTGAGTGCCAGGCCGCCGTACTCAGGTATCTTGAAACGCCGTCTGATCAGCTAACCAGGTGTTTACTGTTTATACTTCATTTATTTATATGAGGTGTCCCGGGAGGGTTGGACAGTATTTAGGGAAATGACAGGAACGATTATCCGAACCAAAAAAGTCTAGTAAACATTGGCATTAAAATACATACCTTAAAAGCTATGAGCACTTCGTCTTCGCTACTGTGACACACATTTCTTGTACTGAAAAAGTGCTCATAGCTCTTAATGCATGCATTTCAGAGACCATGTTTACGAAACATTTTTTGCTTCGAATGATCGTTCCTATCATATCCCTGAAAACTGACAATTCCTCCTAGGATTACCTGTATCATAAAAGTGGTCTAATGGTCAGGCCTCAATTACAACCCTTGGGATCCGCCGGTGGACGTATGTATAGCCCCGAGTGTTTATCCTCGACCCCTTCCTTCCCTTACAATGTATAGTATACTGTAATTATGTTTCTCTATTGTTCCTCATTGGTCTTTACTAATAAAGTTATATGTTTTAAAAGTATCAAAATATTGACAGAATGAACACCTCGACATCAAAGAAGTAAAATCAGTGGGGAGAGCACTAGCTTCTAGAACTGGAGGTCTCGGGTTCAAACCCGAATAGGGGCGGTAAATTTCCCTCGTTGCAGCCGCTCTAGGGCGGTGCCACGTCCACTTAGCCTGCTATCAGATGAGCAGCAGGGATCTTTCTCGGGGGTTAAACGGCGGCCGGGGCGATGGGCCCGCCATCCTCCTACTCCCAGTGCCGCGGCGAAGAAAGGCTACACTCTCTTTGCAGACAGTCGAATTGCCCAGTCATGAGCCTGCACTACAGACTTCATTTTACTTTACTTTTATTTACATTGAAAGAAATATAAATAAATAAAATAAAAGCATTAAACTGGGGCTATGGAACTCCTGCTTCCAGAAAATTACATCATAACTCACAGTCCCATAAAGAATGTTGTCTTTAATGATGGTGAAGATCATGAAGAAACATGAAGAAAGGATTAATTGAATAGAGAAAAAATTAAGGAGCTCCAAATTGCAGCAGTTATTTCAGTTTTACAAAGAATTTCCAACGAATCACCTATTCTCATGAATTTTGTTTCCACATGGCACAAGAATGTAAAGTAGTTGTCGATCCGTTTGAGCTCGTACAAGAGCTATCTTGTATGAATGGATGCCTCTTTTAGTGCAAATAATTTCAAATCTTGTGTGCAAAAGCTTCACGTGATCAGTTGCTGTTATATAAGCAGAGATATTTAACGCTCCGTTAGCTAAGAGACAGCTCAATTTCGGGAAAACTGATTTGGGAAAGCACGGAAGATTTGAATGATACTGATCAGCGGGAGAATTTCTTCCATCTACCTGACATGTTCCTTAAACTCTACTTCAATACAGTGGGCAGAGATGACGATTATTCATTAACTATTTTTATTTGTTTCAGTGTCAGTACGTTGCTAATAATTCTCAGGTAATCAAATGTAGAACCTTGAATGAAGAAGATCTGTAGATGATTTGCTAATGTAGCATTTTGAAATAACATCCTTCATGTTGTTCTCGCCTTGGTTTGATGCAAGTCTGCTCGCTACTCTGTTTTATGCAAGACTTACCCCAAAGCTACATCTATTTGAACCTTCTTCCTGTATTGAAGTTTAGCCGACACTCTACCCTTCAGTACCAAATTAGGAATTCCTTAAGGCCAAAGGTTGCATCCTCCCAACCAATCCTCTTTTTTTAGTCAAATTGTGAAATAACATTTCTTTTCTCCCCAGTTAGATTCTTTTTCCCCAGTTCGATTCAAGACATCCTCATTAGTCATCTACCTACCCATATGATCTTCAGCATTCTTCAGTAATACCGCAGTTGAAAAACTTATTTTCTCTTCTTGTCTGAACTGTCTATCGCTCACGTTTCATCTCCGCAAAAGGCTCCACTCCAGACAGACACGTTCCAAAAGATTTCCTAACACACAAACTTATATTCGATGTTAACAATTTTCTGTCTTCCAGAAATGCTTTTCTTTGCACTTGTTTGTCTGCATGATCTGGCATCTCTCATCAGTTATTTTGCTTCCCAAGCAGCAAAACTTATTTACTACTCTTAGTGTCGCATTTCCTAATCTAGCCCTCTCAGCCTTTTATTTACTTTTGTTGATGTTCATCTTATAACCTGCTTTCGGTGCACTATCCATTCCGTTCAAGTGATCTCCCAAGTCATTTGCTAGTCCGACAGAATTAAGAGGGGCGTTTGGCGAGTCATGCAGACATGTTTTTCACGGCCAGTTCCGATAGAAAAAAAATGCGAAATTTGTTGTGGGACATCGTGGAATATTCCCGCTTCAGCCATTACGGTTTCACGAGGTTCCGATAGTGGCGGCGCTATAAATAGCTTCAAAATGGCGTCTGTAACGGACGTGCGTTTCAAACAGAGAGCTGTTATTGTGCATCTTTTTAAGAAAAATCTAAGCATCGCAGAAATTCATAGATGCTTGCATAATGCCTTGGGAGACCTGGCAGTGAACATCAAGACGCTGAGTCTTTAGACGAGACATCTGTCGTTATCGCAACAAAATCGCGCAAACCTGTCCTATCTCCCGCGTGCCGGCCAGCAGCTGTGACTCCTGCAGTGTTGGAACGTGTGGACCCTCTCTTCCGCGGTGGTCGACAGATCACAGACAGACACCTCATTGCACAGCAGTGCGTCCCTGTTGGTAGTGCTGACACACTCGCCCACCAGTTGGGAAACTCAAATGTGTGTGCACGCTAGGTTCCTCCCAGCCTAACAAAACACCGTAAAGAGCAACAAAAGACAGTCTGTGCGGAATTGCTTGCCCGTTAGGAGGCTGATCGTGACAATTCTTCGTCGGCAATAGTCAAAGGCGATGAAAGATGCGTTCATCACTTCGAACAGGAAACGTAATGGCAGCCGATGGAGTGGCGCCACACTACCTTTCCTGTGAAGAAAACATTGAAGGCCTCACCCTCAGTCGGTAAAGTCATGTCGACGGTCTTCTAGGACTCTGTGCTTCCCTCAGGAAACTGACGAAACGGCTACAGCATGTTCGCCGCCACAAAAGTGCAAACGACCTTCTCTTTCTCCATGACAACGCAAGCCCATACAGAAGTCTGCGCACCAGAGTGAGCTCACAAAACTTCATTGAGCTGTTCTTCCGCCGCGCTTGATTAGCCGAGCGGTCTAGGGCGCTGCAGTCATGGACTGTGCGACTGATCCCGGCGGAGGCTCGTGTCCTCCCTCGAGCATGTGTGTGTGTGTGTGTGTGTGTGTTTGTCCTTAGGATAATTTGGGTTAAGTAGTGTGTAAGCTTAGGGACTGATGACCTTAGCAGCTAAGTCCCATAAGATTTCGCACACATTTTTGCTGTTCTTCCTTATCCACCCAACAGCCCGAATCTCGCACCTTTCGACTTCCACCAATGAAGGATGTGTTAGGCGGGAAGCAGTACAAGGAAATTGGGATGGTTATTGATGCAGCAAGACATTGGCTCTGATGTCGACCAGTAGAGTAGTATTATGCGGATGTACTGGCCTTCTCAGAAAGGTAGTGTAAGGCTGTCGTATTGAAAGGAGATTATGTTGAAAAATAGGGTTTTGTTTACAAAATATATCATAAAAAATAAGTTTTACATCTACGAATATTTCGCTGAATGTGTGAAGGACATTCAAAAAGAATAAAAATCGAGTTGCGTCTTGCATTCCGGATTCGTTTGCTTCGTCTTGTTAGAAGAGAGAGAATATAATCTTTTCAGTTTTTCCTGCGGCTGACATGCGAATCGTTAACGGTGCCGGGATAAACAGCCTGCGGTCTCGTCGATGCAGGCCAGGAAGCGCTGTTGCTCGCGGAGTTAATGGTTGCTGCCTGGCCCCATAATCCGCCGCGAGTTAACATTCCCCGCTCGCGGCGCCGGATTAGCCGCTAATGCTTTTAGCACTCTCGCTGTGCGAGCGCAGCGCCTCCAGCCTGCAGCGTCCACGGAGGCTTTTATTGCGGCGCCAGAGATATAAGCAGTTACGACAAGGGCGCCGCCAGCAGCGGCATTAACTTATTGATTGCGAAGGGGTCGCTCCCGATAAGTGATTTCATTACTTTTTTCCATAAATTCAGCATTTACGGCCTCATTTTCTTATTTATGTTCTACGACGGAAATTAGAAACAAAATAGCCTCCCATTTACTTTGTCTGTTTCGAAATATTTTATGTCCGATCCACTGTAGCTGCCCCCGGAACTGCACATCTTTTGTGTCACTCTCTTATCACTACATGGTAAACAATACGATGTGTTTCATTGAGTGCCTCCAGGTGTTCAGCCTAGCTGTCGTTTCCATTTTATATAAAATAGCTAATGGTTAAGCAAGGAAGATAGTTTTCTAATACTTTTGTTTGTTCTGCTCGAGAGAGAGGAAACACACCAACCAACCTGCAAGAGCCCAGGATCACTGAAGTACAGAAATGATACCATGTCGAAGATGTCTAATTTTCTCTTGCTAAAAATCCAGATAAATCCTTTACACCGACAATGAAATTTCACTCAGAGCTCTAGTGTTTTGTTTCAAGAGATGCCAATCATACCGTCACGTTTTAGGATTCAAACAGAAGTTGCAACGCTCCCTTGACGAAGACCTTTTTTTTTGGGCTCTTTGGCTCAATAGTGTATTAGCTCTCGTAGAATCACTACTAATAGGGATTCCAGCGTTGGTTATCCTCCTGATATTGTATTACGTGCTGCACTATATCAACGTGATTCAATGAGTGTTAAGGAATTTAAGTGTTAGTATGGAAATGAATATGATGAGTCTTTTTTTTTCACCGCATCTGCGTTTCTCTGAAAGTAGTAATGAAACATTTGTACTTACAAAATAAACAGTTTCTGTATGTCTGCACAACCAAGTATGCTGAGATGTACATGTACTGCAAGTAATAAAAATAAGTCATACCACTGATTCGAGTATTTTGTTGATTATTATCTTCGTAAAACCATGGCTTTCGGGTATTACGCACCTCGTAACCCTAGTTTATCGGTTCTTTAGGGTGTAAGGAACTTTATATGATATTTGTACTTGACGAACTCCCCCCCACACACATACACAAACAAACACCCCAACTATTGAACACACAGACTTTTTTCCTCACTGTTTCCTCCCTCACCTCTCTCATTCGTCTAGGTAAATCTTACAATCACTACAGTAAGCTCCATCCTTCATTATGAAATATTTCGATAACTGTGAAACTGATGTTTCAACTGTCATTGTCGCCAGTCAATTGTTGGTACTCTTACACAGTTCAGGACTATATTTGTGGCAAATTTGTAGTGCGGTCTTGTCCGTGTCTTCTGATTCAAATCAGCCGTTGAGCCAAGTTTCTGTTGCTCCAACTGGTTCTACAATGTTTGAAGTGATATTCTCTTACAACTAAATTAAGAAGTCTTTTCATCCGCCTCCTTCGTAACGAATACTTTGTCATCTGTCTTGGTTACGCAAATATATTTCAGCCACTTCGTGCCGCCACCATTAATGCTCTAAATTCTGCTACAGTTTTAAATAGTTTAAAATCTTACTGAAGTTCTAAATACTTTCTGGGTGAACAACATGTCGTCTGCAAAGTAATGATTAAGGCTTAATTTTGGTTGCTCAAAATACAATCATTTACCACAAAATTTCGTTCAAATACTAAAGTTTTATTTTGTTTGTTTGTCGAGCTTTGTTGGTGTGTTAACACTGTTCTTCGCATGGAGAGAATAGCGGCGTACGGCGAAATAGTTTAAAATCTCACGAGACATGGTCCGAAGTGCACTTGCTGACGGTCAATACTCACTACATGTTCTGTCTTTCTTTACACTGACCCTGATTTAACAGGGTTTTCTGTGTGGCGGAGTAGTACGCGAGTTCTTTTGCAAAGTCTTTTTTTTTATTTTATTTTCAGACTAGTTGGGAGGCAGAGCGGATGCCCTCCCCTGCTCCCCTGCTCCTCGCGGGGTACACACTTCGTATTGCTACCTTATCTTGTCGAACCCTGTGCTTCTAGCTGTCTTGTAGCTAGGTGTGCTGCCTCCAGTTAAATATAAAAGAAAATGTTCAGGTACTTTCGTAGTCTTCATCTACATTTGTGCTCTGTAAAATAATGTGCAGTGCTTGTCAGTGGATAATCTTATTCCATTCACATATTAATCATGGAACGAATGATTGCTTATAAGACTGTGTGCTCGCTATATCAGTAAGTACTGCCTTGCCCACACCGTCCTGCAGGAGCGAATGATAGGAATTATTATAGAATCCTGAATTTTTCACTTAGTGCTAGATCTTGACAATTTGTATGTAGGGTTTAGTGAGATAGTTAACATCCGTTTTCAGGCGTTTGCAGTTCATGTTTTGCAACATTTGTGTGATACTCTTCTGTGGTGATCATTCGTGGTACCTTTCTTTGTATACGTCCAATATCTCTTCTAGTCCTATTTGGTATGGGTCCCAAACAACTGACAAACGTAACAGGATGGACCGCACTAGATTTTCATAAGGAAGCTCTTTTGCAGACTGACAGCGTTTTCTCAGTACCCAAGACACCAACCGAAGCAATTTACTACATGCCTTGCGTACGACTGAGTCTGTGTGCTCATTGTATCCCCTACAAACTGTTACACGCAGGTATTTATGTGACTGATTCTCGCACAGTCCTGTCTCAATAATGTGAACACCTGTCAAAAGCCCGAATAACAATCTTTTGGAGCGCGGACGTGCAGCAAGAAAGTCAGTGAGGTAGTGGAAAGTACCGACGGGGATGTGGAACCATGACGACTTCAATGCTGCCGCCAGCGGCGCTACGTTTCTCCGCTGAGGATTCATGTAGCGAAAAGTTAGCTCGATGTGGAACCACAGATTGTCGACTGGGTTTAAGTCCACTGAGTTCGGTGGCCGGAGGAGTACAGTAAACTCATAATGTTGCTCTTCGAATGACGCACGTATACTGTGAGCTGTATAACACGTTCTATTGTTCTGATGGTAGATGTCATAGTGCGGAGGAAAAACAAACTGTACGTGTGGGTGGACATGGCCTTCAGGGATAGATGGTTACTTATGTTGATCAATTATGCCTTCCAGAATGACGATATGACCCAGGAAATGACACAGAAACAAATGGCTCAAATCTGTCTGAGCACTATGGGACTTAACTTCTGAGGTCATCAGCCCCCTAGAACTACTTAAACCTAATTAACTTAAGGACATCACACACATCCATGCCCGAGGCAGGATTCGAACCTGCGACTGTAGCGGTCGCATGGTTCCAGACTGTAGCGACAGAAACATTCACAGACAATAATGCTTCCGCCTTCGGCTTTTGTGTTTGCTTCAGACGCTTCACGTCATACATGCCAACGGCCATGTCTCCGATGGAGCATAAATCGTGGTTCATCTGGAAATGCCACCAGAGCCACTCATTGGACGTACAATCGCGGTACTGGCGTGCAAGTTCCAGCCTTCGTCACCGATGAAAAGCAATCAGTATTGGTGCATAAACGAGGCGCCTGCTGCGGAGGCCATATCCAGCAACGTTCACTGAACGGTTGTTGAGGAGACACTGTTGGCAGATCCTTGGTTCTGGATGGTCAGTTGCTCAACTGTTGCACTTCTATTAGCCTGTACAGATCTCTGTATCCGTCGTTCAGCCGTGTCATCTATGGATTGTGGTGCACCACAGTAGTCTTGACAATGGTTTTGGATAGCACCATTCTGCCAGACACGGTGTACTTTAACCACGGCGGCACGCGAACAGTTTACAAATTAAACAGCTTCCCCCCCCTAGGCCCAAAAACCAGTGTTCATGCCGTTTTGGCCGGCAGATAACGCGCTCCGTTTCCGCATTACGACAGTAACGGCCCTGTTTTCCATGTACCCCGGACCCATTATACAGGGTGGTCCATTGATAGTGACCGGGCCATATATCTCACGAAATAATCATCAAACGAATATACTACAAAGAACGAAACTCGTCTAGCTTGAAGGGGGAAACCAGATGGCGCTATGGTTGGCCCGCCAGATGGCGCTGCCATGGGTCAAACGGACATCAACTGCGTTTTTTTTAAAATAGAAATCCCCAATATTTATTGCATATTCATGTATTACGTAAAGAAATATGAATGTTTTAGTTGGACCACTTTTTTCGCTTTGTGACAGATGGCGCTGTAATAGTCACAAACATATGGCTCAAAATTTTAGACCTACAGTTGGTAACAGGTAGGTTTTTTAAATTAAAATACAGAACGTAGGTACGTTTGAACATTTTATTTCGGTTGTTCCAATGTGATACATGCACCTTTATGAACTTATCATTTCTGAGAACGCATGCTGTTAGAGCGTGATTACTTGTAAATACCAAATTAATGCAATAAATGCTCAAAATGATGTCCGTCAACCTCAGTGCATTTGGCGATACGTGTAACGACATTCCTCTCAACAGCGAGTAGTTCGCCTTCCGTAATGTTCGCACATGCGTTGACAATGCGCTGACGCACGTTGTCAGGCGTTGTCGGTGGATCACGATAGCAAATATCCTTCAACTTTCCCCATAGAAAGAAATCCTGGAACGTCAGATCCGGTGAACGTGCGGGCTATGGTACGGTGCTTCGACGACCAATCCACCTGTCATGAAATACGCTATTCAATAACGCTTCAACCGCATGCGAGCTATGTGCCGGACCTCCATCATGTTGGAAGTACATCGCCATTCTGTCATGCAGAAAAACATCTTATAGTAACATCGGTATAACATTACGTAGGAAATCAGCATACATTGCACCATTTAGATTGCCATCGATAAAATGGGGGCCAATTATCCTTCCTCCCATAATGCGGCACCGTACATTAACCCGCCAAGGTCGCTGATGTTCCACTTGTCGCAACCAATGTGGATTTTCTGTTGCCCAATAGTGCATATTTTGCCGGTTTATGTTACCGCTGTTGGTGAATGACGCGACGTCGCTAAATAGAACGCGTGCAAAAAATCTGTCATCGTCCCGTAATTTCTCTTGTGCCCGTTGGCAGAACTGTACACGACGTTCGAAGTCGTCGCCATGCAATTCCTGGTGCATAGCAATATGGTACGGGTGCAATCGATGTTGATGTAGCATTCTCAACACCGACGTTTTTGAGATTCCCGATTCTCGCGCAATTTGTCTGCTACTGACGTGCGGATTAGCCGCGACGGCAGCTAAAACACCTACTTGGGGATCATCATTTGTTGCAGGTCGTGGTTGACGTTTCAAATGTGGCTGAACAGTTCCTGTTTCCTTAAGTAACGTAACTATCCGGCGAACGGTCCGGACCCTAGGTGGATATCATCCAGGATACCGAGCAGCATACAAAGCACTCGCCCATTGGGCATTTTGATCACAATAGCCATACATCAACACGATATCGACGATTTTCCGCAATTGGTAAACGGTCCATTTCAACAAGGGTAATGTATCACGAAGCAAATACCGTCCGCACTGGTGGAATGTTACATGATACCAGGTACTTACACGTTTGTGACTATTACAGCGCCATCTATCACAAAGTGAAAAAAGTGGTCCAGCTAAAACATTCATAATTCTTCACGTACTACACGAATATGTGATAAAAAATAGGGGTTCCTATTTAAAAAAAACGCAGTTGATATCCGTTTGACCTATGGCAGCGCCATCTAGCGGGCCAACCATAGCGCCATCTGGTTTCCCCCTTCAAGCTAGACGAGTTTCGTTCTTTGTAGTTTTTTCGTTTGATGCTTATTTCGTCAGATATTTGGCCTGGTCGCTACCAATGCTAGTGTTGCCACTTGCGCTCTGTGAGTGGTTACTGCACTTTTATGTCGAACATAGGCGGTCATCACATTAATGCGCACTATGCTCGTAGGATACTAAGCCTTTTCGTTTTGAAAAAGTTTACAGTTTTAGGTTTCTGAACGTTGTTAATACTGTGTGCCAGATCATTAACAGACAACACGAGGAGCAAGGGACCTGAGCACGCTTCTCTGGGGCACGTCTTAAGTTAATTCTCCTGCTATCGACGACTGAACCGTCCAAGAAACACGCAGCATTCTTCCTACAAAGAAATCCTCAGTCCAGTCACAAATCTGATCTGAAACCCCCACATGGTCGTACATTCGATAATAAGCGTTGGCGTTTTATCGTGTCAAATGCTTTCAGGAAGACAAAATGTACTGTAAAGGTTCTACCGTCTCTACGCAGTGGTACGTGAGTTTTGGTCTGAATGTGAAGACTAGGAACACAGAGGCGGGGGGCAGGAGTGTGAGGAGGGAACGTTTAGCCGTGCCTGAGCCTGAAGGAGGGCCGCGCTAATTGACAGGCGGCTCGGCTGGGCGGCAAGTGCGCGCGACACCGGCCGCCGGCAGACGAGCAATTACGCCGGCTCGGCGCGCCCTCGGGGCCCTTCACGGCCGGACCAGCCGGCGTGGCGCACGGTGAGGAGGGCGGCCGCTGGAAGCAGAGAGCGCCTTCCCCACGCGGCGCCGCAGCCCTCGAGGGCCACTCCACCCCGGGCCCGCGGATCTGGCCGTGGCACGCCGGTGGTCGCGCACAACACACACAGTACGAACGGGAGGGAGAGGGGGCGGGGGAATAAATAAGCTCGCCTTTGTTTCATTAGTCTCTTCTTGAAGGTGTCGCTGTCAAACACAGGATAGTTCTTTTTATGCACTTTAAATACGATACGAAAAAGAAGGAACAGTGAAACGTGTCACACGAATTGAGGCACCGTAGACGTCGAGGGAGCTACAGAGGGCCGAGCGGGGACACCTTTGAGTGAAATCGGGACAGCTCTTGTGAAAGTGCGAGGCGTCAACGACGCTAGTGAAGCACTACTAAGAGTTCAGTTAATTATTCACAGTGTCCACAAGCTGTCGTTCTTCCACACCAGCCTTGGTTGTTGCTCATTCAGCTGTGAGTCTGATTTTAACCGATAACTGTCGAGTCAGCTCAGGAGCAGATATCAGTGACCTGTTGCCACTGTGTACTGCCGGCGAGCAACCACTCCCGTTGCACAGCACGAAGTGGTTCTCGCGCTGAATGCTGGAGTGTACCCGGTCCTACTGCGAATTGTAAGATGACGCTCGATGGTCCCACCCGCGAAGTATCTTATGTCGGTAGTCGTGTGGTCAGTTGATCTCCTTTCTACCCTTGGTAAGTATCAGCACCCGAAGCGCCTAACTGTTGAACAGAAACGTGGATCCCAAAACGCCCTGTTGCTCGATTCTGGTTGAAGTCCATTACATCTACATATATATGCACGTGATTATTCTGCTATTCACAATAAAGTGGCTGGCAGAGGGTTCAATGAACCACCTTCAAGCTGTCTCTCTACCGTTCCACTCTCGAACGACGCGCGGGAAAAACTAGCACTTAAATTTTTCTGTGCGAGTCGTGATTTCTCTTATTTAATCGTGATGATCATTTTTCCCTGTGTAGGTGGGAGTCAACAGAATGTTTTCACAATCGGAGGAGAAAACTGGTGCCGGCGAGCGGTTCTAGGCGTTGCTCCTACGGTCGCATGGTCTAATCCTGCCTCGGGCATGGTTGTGTGTGATGTCCCTAGGTTAGTTAGGTTTAAGTAGTTCTAAGTCTAGGGGACTGATGACCGCAGATGTTAAGTCCCATAGTGCTTAGAACCATTCGAACCATTTTGAGAAAACTGGTGATTGAAATTTCGTGAGAAGATCCCGTCAAAACGAAAAACGCCGTTGTCTTAATGATTGCCACTCCAATTCACGTATCATCTCTCTGTGGCACTATCTTCCATACTTCGCGATAATACAAAACGAGCTGCCCCTCGTTGCACTTTTTCGATGTCATTCGTCAGTCCCATCTGATGCGGATCCCGCACCGCACACCAATACTGCAGAACAGGACGGACAAGCGTAGTGTAAGCAGTCTCTTTAGTAAACCTGTTGCACCTTCTAAGAGTTCTGCCAATGAATCGCAGTCTTTGGTTTGCTCTACCCACAACATTATCTATGTGATTGCTCCAATTTAGGGTATTTGTAATTGTAATCCCTAAGCATTTAGTTGAATTTAGAGCCTTCAGATTTGTGTGAATTATCGAGTAATGGAAATTTAGAGGACTTCTTTTAGTACTCATGTGAATAACTTCACACTTTTCTTTATTCAGGGCCAATTGCCACTTTTCGCACCATACAGATATCTTATCTAAAGCATTTTGCAATTCGTTTTGGTCGTCTGATAACTTTACAAGACGGTAAATGTCAGCATCATCTGCAAACAATCTAAGACGGCTACTCAGATTGTCTCCTGCGTCGTTAATATAGATCAGGAACAATAGAGGACTTATAACACTTCCTTGGGGGAACGCCTGATATTATTTCTGTTTTACTCGATGACTTTCCGTTTGTTACTACGAATTGCCTTTCTGACAGGAAATCACGAATAAAGTCGCACAACTATGGCGATATTCCATAGGCACGCAGTTTGGTTAGATGCTTGTGAGGAACTGTGTCGAAAGCCTTCTGGAAATCTAAAAATATGGAATCAATTTGACATCCTCTGCCGATAACACTCATTACTTCAGGAGTATAAAGAGCTAGTTGTGTTTCGCAAGAACAATATTTTCTGAATCCGTGCTGACTACGTGTCAATAAATAGTTTTCTTCGAGGTACGTCATAATATTCGAATACAGTATATGTTCCAAAACCCTACTGCATATCGACGTTAGTGATATGCACCTGTAATTCAACGGATTACTCCTACATCCCTTTTTGGGTATTGGTGTGACTTGAGCAATTCTCCAGTCTTTAGGTACGGATCTTTCTGTGAGCGAGCGGTTGTATATAACTGCTAAATATGGAGCTATTGTATCAGCATACTCTGAGAGGAACCTGACTGGTATACAATCTGGACCGGAAGCCTTGCTTTTATTAAGTGATTTAAGCTGCTTTGCGACACCGAGGATATCTATTTCTGTATTTCTCATCTTGGCAGTTGTTCTTGATTGGAAGAGAAGAATATTTTACTTCTTTCGTGAAGGAGTTTCGGAAAATCGTATTTAATAACTCTACTTTAGTGGCACTGTCATCAGTGATTTCACCGTTGTTGCTGGTTGCACTCTGCGATGTGGTGTTGTCGGAACGACAGTTTCTCCACCGGTAGATTATAGGCGGCGAGCAGCATGAAGTTCATCAGGTGAAGACCATTATCTTGAGGAAATCGTCGGCTAGTTCAAAGACTAAGCTGGAGCATTCAGGACATGCACTGAGAAGCCAAAACATTAGGACTGCTGCACACCGCGACGCTAGATGCCGCCTGATGGCGTTGCGGGCAATGACGCGGTAACAGAAATATGTAAGCGGAGCAGACACGGACGGGGAATACCCTAGCGAAGATGTGGTTTGCAAATGGGAAAATGCATTGAGGTAAGCGACTTTGACAAAGAGCAGATTATATACACATCAAAAAAGTTTTGCATCACGCCGGTTCCCAGAACTCCTGAAGATAGGACGTTGACTGTAGATATTGAATGACAGGCACAGTACCTTTCACTGTTCAGAGATGTCACTAAATCCGCCCAAAGATGTAAACAACCATGCAGGAGCAGCGCCTATGAGACAGAGGGGGTCCGACAGCCGATCACTTCCAGTCATTCCGTCAGGAAGAAGGTACACGGCTCGTGTTGTCTGTAGTTCAACCACACCTAGACGGTCAATAGCGCGTTTCGATCGCGTCCGCATTGTTACTTTGTGCCAGAAAGGGCTCTCAACAAGGGAAGTGTCCAGGCGTCTTAGAGTGAACCAAAGCGATGTTGTTCGGAGGTGGAGGAGATACAGGGAGACAGGAACTGTCGATGACATGCCGCGCTCAGGCCGCCGAAGGGCTACTACTGCAGTAGATGACCGCTACGTACGGATTATGGCTCGGAGGAACCCTGACAGCAATGCCACCATGTTGAATAATGCTTTTCGTGCAGCCACAGGACATCGTGTTTTGACTCAAAACTGTGCGCAGTAGGCTGCATGATGCGCAACTTCACTCCCGACGTCCATGGCGAGACCCATCTTTGCAACCACGACACCATGCACCGCGGTACAGATGGGCCCAAAAACATGCCGAATGGACCGTTCAGGATCGGCATCACGTTCTCTTCACCGATGAGTGTCGCATATGCCTTAACCAGACAATCGTCGGAGACGTGTTTGGAGGCAACCCGGACAGGCTGAACGCCCTAGGCACACTGTCCAGCGAGTGCAGCAATTTGAAGGTTCCCTGCTGTTTTGGGGTGGTATTACATGGGGCCGACATACGCCGCTCGTGGTTATGAAAGGCGCCGTAACGGCTGTACGATACGCGAATGCCATTCTCCGACCGATAATGCAATATCGACAGGATATTGGCGAGGCATTCGCCTTCATGGACGACAGTTCGCACCCTCATCGTAAGCACGTCTTGTGAATGGCTTTCTTCAGGATAACGACATCGCTCGACTAGAGTGGCCAGCATATTTTCCAGACATGAACCTATTCGAACATGACTGGGATGGATTGAAAAGGGCTGTTTATGGACGACGTAACCCACCAACCACTCTGAGGGACCTACGTCGCAAACCCGTTGAGGAGTGGGACAATCTGGACCAACAGTGCATTGAAGAACTTGCGGATAGTATGCCACGACGAATACAGGCATGCATCAATGCAAGAGGACGTGCTACTGGGTAATAGAGGTACCGGTATGTGCAGCAATCTGGACCACCGCCTCTGAAGGCCTCGCTGTATGGTTGTACAACATGCAGTGTGTGGTTTTCATGAGAAATAAAAAGGGCGGAAATGATGTTTATGTTGATCTCTATTCCAATTTTCTGTACAGATTCCGTAACTCTCGGAACCGAGGTGATGCAAAACGTTTTTTTGATGTGTGTAATTACGCAGAGGCTGTGAACGAGTATCTTGAAAACAGCGAAGCTGGTCGAATATTCACGTGCTACTGTGCATCGTGAGCATCTACGGAAACAGAAAGACCGACTGAAAATACCACTAGGCGCTACATGGTTGGACGTCCACGACTCTTCACAGAACGTGGGGTCCGGAGGCTTGTCTGCTCTGTGATGTAGGATCTCTGCCGAAAGCGTACAATGCTGGAGTACGCAAAAGTGTTTCGGAGGACACCGCTCATAGCACATTGTTGAACATGGAGCTCCGCAGCAGACCATCCCTACGTGTTCACATGTTGACCCAGTGAAATCGTCATTTGCGATTGCAGCGGGTACAGGACCATCGGGTTTCGCTCGCCGATCAATGTAAAAGTGTCGGCTCTTCGGGTGAATCACATTATTGCTACACCAGGTCGATGGTCGTCTCCACAAACGCCGTCATCGAGGCGAACGGCGGCTCGGAACGTGCAGCGCGCTATGGACGCAGGAAAGTGGGAGTAGTATTATTCTGTGGGAGCTGGGAGTCATTTTCCTGCGCTTGATGGGACCTGTGGCAGTAATCGAAGACACGCTGACAGCTGCAAACCACCTGCATCCCTTCGTGCTTGAAGTCTTCCCCGACGGCGGTCTCTCTTTCAGCAGTATTATTGTCCGTGTCTCGGAGACAGAACCTTTTACAGTGTTTTGAGGAGCGTTACAGTGACGCAAGTTGATGTTTCGGCGACCAAATTCGTCTGACGTAAATCCTATGTAACCCATCTAGGTCGCTATCCGGCGCCATCACCTCGTATCCAAATTAGCGGTCCGTTATTTACGAGAATTACATGACCTGTACGTAGACATCTTATTTAACATACCTCCGCAAACCTACCAATAAACTGTCGGATACCTGATACGCAGAATCAGTGGTGTATTTTGTTCCGAAGACGGATGAACAAGCTATTAATGTGGTGGTCACCGTGTTTTGGCGCATCGCTCAAAAAATGGTTCAAATGGCTCTGAGCACTATGGGACTTAACATCTGAGGTCATCAGTTCCCTAGAACTTAGAACTATTTAAACCGAACTAACATAAGGACATCACTCACATCCATGCTCGAGGCAGGATTCGAACCTGCGACGTAGCGGTCGCGCGGTTCCAGACTGAAGCGCCTAGAACCGCTCGGCGACAACGGCTGGCGCGCATCGCTATAGACTCACTACAGTACTCTAACCATGGAGTCGAGTGCTATTACTGTAAATGCCATCAATCCCAATGATCAACTCATGACGAGAGCTGAAGAGCTGGAGTACTTAAAGGCAGCTAGCGTGAGGCTGTGATGCAAGTCTCGGTTCGTGATGACCGAAAGTGTCCTTATTCCGCTATATTCACTTAGAGTCTGTTAACTGCTGTGTCGGCCCCTCGCTATATCTAATGAACTAACAAATATACTCGCCTTACGTCCTTTGGTCTTCTGTCGCAGTGCACTTTTTGCTGCATGCGTATCCTTACTCGGCAGACAATCTTGTCGGCAAGACCCACTTGCGACATACTGGCTCCGTTTCTGCTTCAACGTATGCCTCTGGCGTGACTTGAATTTTCCTGTCGCAGTGTGAGTGAGTTTCAAAAAAATTTTTTCTAGTTTCTGTCTTTTACTATTACGTGCCGTAACAGAGAGAAGAAGACCTGTATGCGTGGAGTCGGAGTTCAAAAATCACGTCCGTCAACTTGATTCGGTTCGCTACACTTTCTCCAAGTTCCTTCAGCTGAAAGATAGGAATGTTTGTTCAACATAATCCTACTGATTCCTTAAAATATAGCCACCTAACAGAATAATTCTTCATTAGTTTTACAAAAAAGTCAACAATGTGAAATCTGAGCACTACTCTTTATTACCGTGATAAAAAAAGAAAGGAACTATGATTATAGATTAAAGGTGATTGAAAACGAAGTCAGTAGAAATGGAGCATACATAGTGATCATACCGGACATTGAAAATAAAGAAATTTGTGATGTAGACAGTGGTAGTTAAACACTTAGCAATTTTAAGTTTTTATTCAATTTTCTACTGAATTCTACACAAAATCAGTGGATGGTTTACTTAACATACATTTTGCGAAAATAGTTATTCAGTTTTTCATTTCAATGTCAACACAACTATCGGATTGAGCGCAGAGAAAATCCATGCAAATCTCTATAAAAGGTTAGCGACAATTGAAATTTTAATATCTCCCGTTTCTTGAGGAGGGTCAAAATTTATGGCTCTTTCGTTTTTCAAGACCAAATCACCTATTATTGTGTCCTGAAATGCTGCAAAACCTTTTTATTCTGCTAACTGACTAAGATGAAGAATACTGTGTACTCTTCCAATAAGGCGGAGCACCAAAGTAGTAACCGAGCGAGGTGGCGCAGTGGCCAGCACACTGGACTCGCATTCGGGAGGACGACGGTTCGAACCCACGGCCGGCCATCCTCATTTAGGTTTTACGTGATTTCTCTAAATCGCTTCAAGCAAATGCTGGGGGGGGGGGGGTTCCTTTGAAATGGCACGACCGACTTCCTTCCCCATCGTTCCCTATGTGACCGATGCCCTCGCGCCGCGCGGAGTGGCCGACGGTCTAGGCGCCACGTCACGGACTACGCGGCCCCTTCCGCCGGAGATTCGAGTTCTTCCTCGGGCATGGGTGTGTGTGTTGTTCTAAGCACAAGTTAGTTTAAGTAGTGTGTAAGAGTAGGGACCGATGACCTCAACAGTTTGATCCCTTATAAATTCGCACACATTTGATGCTCTTGCTGTTTGGTCCCCTCCCCTGAATCAACCAACCAACCACCAGCGTACTAAGTTGATGATGAACGTGACTTCCTCAGTGATTGATTATCAACTTAAACCACAGGTCGGATTGACCATCACATGTTAAGCTCTTTCGCCGGACCCGTCGATCTTTGCACTTTAGTTTCCATAGACTGTATCAGTCCTTACACTGTCCGGACCAGTCACAATCACTGAACTCAGTACAAGTGCTATCGGCAAGCTGAAGATGCACTTGAGAAGCAGCAGCGGTGACTTCAAGTGGGTTGACTGCTGAATTAACAATTAAGTCGCATTTCACCTGAAAACGCTGTAAGGTAAGGGCTTGATGAATTTTGATATGGCAGTAGAACTCGCCTTGTTAGACGTCATGCCAAATTTACATCAATCTGCGAAGTTATGAACTGGCTGTTGACCCGTTCTGCAGAAGAACTGTTCAGCTTAAACGGTTTTGTGCCGTCCCAGAAACAACACTCTTCACACGGTGTCGTGACGTGTGATGGCTCCTGGCTGGATATCGACGGCAGCGCCGCCGCCGGACGCGTGAGTCACTGCGGCAGTGCCTGTGTGAGCTGGCCGTAGCTGTAGCCGCTGCCGTGTTTACGTTCGCCTCATGCATAACGCATGATAGCGGAGATCGCGTCCCCACTTGAGCCACCAGTCTTCTTTCGTCGCTGTATCTTTCGCGTAGGAAGTGTTTATATCAGCAAGTACGATACGTACGTCTACATACATCAGTGGCGTTCCAGATGTTAGGAATAGAGAGACAGAAAAAAAGAAACAAGGATGAGGAAGGAGGGTTGGAAAGAGAGGTGAGGATGAGGAGGAGGAGGAGGGAGGATTCAATGCTTGGTACACTGACGCTTCGTCATGGTACTGATGAGAAACAGCACATACGAATTCCATGATGCTGATCTCAGCAGTTCAGTCGTTTCCATGCGTACCTTGTATCGTTTTATTCAAGGTGTTCTTCCTGGTCCGATGAGTTGCTTGACGTTTCTCATCCATCTCATCGACAGAAGCATGATTTCAGAGACCGTTTAAGAAACAATATTTTGTGCACAGACATGACAGGAAACAGAAATCCACCAAATCATTGAGATGATGTACACAGGCAGGTCGACAACATATGAAGGAAATTGGATCTTCCATTTTATCTTGCCACTTAAGGTTCTGGTCTGTGCGCTTTGACTCCGGTTGCTGCGTTTCTGTCCTTGCTTATCACGCAGGAACAGCAATTTGGGTAAGTGTATGTCACTTTGTCGATACGTACACGTGTCATTTTACTCCAGTTGGGAGAGAGATGAAAATAGTATTCTAGCGTCCTATATGTTCTCTCACCAGTGGCTGCTAACGCCTCAGTATTCATTAACAACACAGGTGACATCTGTTAACGGACAGGACTGGTAAGCAGGGCACATGGGCTGCTGGAGTGGAATGCTGAACTCATCTGAGGATACAAAAATTTATTTTTCACCATATTAATTAAAATAGAGCACTGGTAACAATACAATGACTAATTAGTATTTCCAAATTGCTGTGATCTACATCGATTATTGAACAGTATAAAGGCAAGGAGAGTAATTCAAAAAATTTTAAAAGAAAAAAACAGCCTTATGGTCCCGACTTTAAATTATAAAAAAATGCTTTACACAAATATAACTTTAACATAACTACAGATCTGAGGTCACTAGTCAATTATCAGGCCTTGTGAACACGAAAAATAACAATTTGTAAAAGCTATTAGGTTAAAAAACTGAAATAGCAAGATCTCTTAAATACGTGAATTAACTATAATGGAAAACATTCGGCAATATGATGTTACGATAGCCTGAAAGATGTACACAGCAATCAGTATATTCTCGACGTTTGGCGTTCACACCGGCCGCGCGTCTGTATTCTGTGCTGGAGAGCTCAAGTGACAACAACGGGCAGAAGGGCCTGCGCACACCAATAACGGCTTCTAGAACACACAAACCCAGTATTAATACACAGTTCACTAAAATACTAAAACCAACAGCCAAGCACTGGTTACCGCCAAATGCAGGAAGAGTTGTTAAACGTTATAGTGTGACAACTGCAGTTACTATTAAAGTAATAGTTCATTAAACAATCTCCAATGACGTAAAATTTCACTTGATAAATTTCTAAATCACAGCTCACTCAAGGTGATGATAACCAGACAATCCGCGCACAATCTTAAATAACAAAGCACCGTTTGACGGCGAAAAATTGTTACCAGTATAGTTGCCAACAAAAAGACATGGCAATTCCAATTTAAATTGCCGGCTGAAGTTTTATACAGATATTAAACTTTGATTCGCAAAATTGACCATTTGACATATTAACAATAATAATAAAGAAAGAAATCGCTGAATATCGGCCACACTTGTAATGCAACAGAACCAAGGCACAGCGCAGTTACATGGACTTGCAGTGTCAAGTATCCCGGATGCACGTCCAAGCGATTTAAGGAATGACTAGCGAAAGTCAACGTGGGCACACGGAGCAATGACATCCAAAAGTTCCACCACAAAATGGCTCACCATTTAAAGTTATTCCAGGAGCTCGCCGTTAACACGCACGCCAGGGTAAACTCCCGCGCTCTCCTCAGGATTCGAGATAGACACAATTCTTAAACAGAGCCTATACACGTAACGTGTATTCACAGGACATGTGGCCTGTAATTGAAGAAGTGTCATGATGATCTCTTCATTGGCAAAAGATTCCGGAATAGTCCCCCATTCGGATCTCCGGGAGGGGACTGCCAAGGGGGAGGTTACCATGAGAAAAATATTGAATAATCAACGAAAGGATAACGTTCTACGAGTCGGGGCGTGGAATGTCAGAAGCTTGAACGTGGTAGGGAAACTAGAAAATCTGAAAAGGGAAATGCAAAGGCTCAATCTAGATATAGTAGGGGTCAGTGAAGTGAAGTGGAAGGAAGACAAGGATTTCTGGTCAGATGAGTATCGGGTAATATCAACAGCAGCAGAAAATGGTATAACAGATGTAGGATTCGTTATGAATAGGAAGGTAGGGCAGAAGGTGTGTTACTGTGAACAGTTCAGTGACCGGGTTGTTCTAATCAGAATCGACAGCAGACCAACACCGACAACGATAGTTCAGAGAAAGTGTATGAGGATATTGAAAGGGTAATGCAGTATGTAAAGGGGGACGAAAATCTAATAGTCATGGGCGACTGGAATGCAGTTGTCGGGGAAGGAGTAGAAGAAAAGGTTACAGGAGAATATGGGCTTGGGACAAGGAATGAAAGAGGAGAAAGACTAATTGAGTTCTGTAACAAGTTTCAGCTAGTAATAGCGAATACCCTGTTCAAGAATCACAAGAGGAAGAGGTATACTTGGAAAAGGCCGGGAGATACGGGAAGATTTCAATTAGATTACATCATGGTCAGACAGAGATTCCGAAATCAGATACTGGACTGTAAGGCGTACCCAGGAGCAGATATAGACTCAGATCACAATATAGTAGTGATGAAGAGTAGGCTGAAGTTCAAGACATTAGTCAGGAAGAATCAATACGCAAAGAAGTGGGATACGGAAGTACTAAGGAATGACGAGATACGTTTGAAGTTCTCTAACGCTATAGATACAGCAATAAAGAATAGCGCAGTAGCAAGTACAGTTGAAGAGGAATGGACATCTCTAAAAAGGGCCATCACAGCAGTTGGGAAGGAAAACATAGGTACAAAGAAGAAACCATGGGTAACAGAAGAAATACTTCAGTTGATTGATGAAAGGAGGAAGTACAAACATGTTCCGAGAAAATCAGGAATACAGAAATACAAGTCGCTGAGGAATGAAATAAATAGGAAGTGCAGGGAAGCTAAAACGAAATGGCTGCAGGAAAAATGTGAAGACATCGAAAAAGATATGATTGTCGGAAGGACAGACTCAGCATACAGGAAAGTCAAAACAACCTTTGGTGACATTAAAAGCAATGGTGGTAACATTAAGAGTGCAACGGGAATTCCACTGTTAAATGCAGAGGAGAGAGCAGATAGGTGGAAAGAATACATTGAAAGCCTCTATGAGTGTGAAGATTTTTGGAGGACTTAAGATCAAATAAGGCAGAAGGGATAGATAATATTCCATCAGAATTTCTAAAATCGTTGGGGGGAGTGGCAACAAAACGACTATTCACGTTGGTGTGTAGAATATATGAGTCTGGCGATATACCATCTGACTTTCGGAAAAGCATCATCCACACAATTCCGAAGACGGCAAGAGCTGACAAGCGCGAGAATTATCGCACAATCAGCTTAACAGCACATGCATCGAAGCTGCTTACAAGAATAATATACAGAAGAATGGAAAAGAAAATTGAGAATGCGCTAGGTGACGATCAGTTTGGCTTTAGGAAAAGTAAAGGGACGAGAGAGGCAATGCTGACGTTACGGCTAATAATGGAAGCAAGGCTAAAGAAAAATCAAGCCACTTTCATAGGATTTGTCGACCTGGAAAAAGCGTTCGACAATATAAAATGGTGCAAGCTGTTCGAGATTCTGAAAAAACTAGGGGTAAGCTATAGGGAGAGACATGTCATATACAATACGTACAACAACCAAGAGGGAATAATAAGAATGGACGATCAAGAACGAAGTGCTCGTATTAAGAAGGGTGTAAGACAAGGCTGTAGCCTTTCGCCCCTACTCTTCAATCTGTACATCGAGGAAGCAATGATGGAAATAAAAGAAAGGTTCAGGAGTGGAATTAAAATACAAGGTGAAAGGATATCAATCATACGATTCGCTGATGACATTGCTATCCTGAGTGAAAGTGAAGAAGAATTAAATGATCTGCTGAACGGAATGAACAGTCTAATGAGTACACAGTATGGTTTGAGAGTAAATCGGAGAAAGACGAAGGTAATGAGAAGTAGTAGAAATGAGAACAGCGAGAAACTTAACAATAGGATTGATGGTCACGAAGTCAATGAAGTTAAGGAATTCTGCTACCTAGGCAGTAAAATAACCAATGACGGACGGAGCAAGGAGGACATCAAAAGCAGACTCGCTATGGCAAAAAAGGCATTTCTGGCCAAGACAAGTCTACTAATATCAAATACCGGCCTTAATTTGAGGAAGAAATTTCTGGGGATGTACGTCTGGAGTACAGCATTGTATGGTAGTGAAGCATGGACTGTGGGAGAACCGGAACAGAAGAGAATCGAAGCATTTGAGATGTGTTGCTATAGACGAATGTTGAAAATTAGGTGGACTGATAAGGTAAGGAATGAGGAGGTTCTACGCAGATTCGGAGAGGAAAGGAATATGTGGAAAACACTGATAAGGAGAAGAGACAGGATGATAGGACATCTGCTAAGACATGAGGGAATGACTTCCATGGTACTAGAGGGAGCTGTAGAGGGCAAAAACTGTAGAGGAAGACAGAGATTGGAATACCTCAAGCAAATAATTGAGGACGTAGGTTGCAAGTGCTACTCTCAGATGAAGACGTTAGCACAGGAAAGGAATTCGTGGCGGGCCGCATCAAACCAGTCAGTAGACTTATGACCAAAAAAAAAAAAAAGTTGACCTGTGACTGCTTCCGCACTCCAGTTCCGCTCGGCGCCAGACCCAGGCGCCGGAACATAAACACCGTGCGTCCTCGCAGTACACCTAGCGCCGGCTGACTACTCGCTATACTCCGTGTGTTGTCTTTCCTCTGTCATTGGCGCCAACCGAGTCTCCATCACTGCTCCTCGCGAGCCGCGGCCGTACTAAATAGAGGGCGATAGCCAAACAAGACACCGCAAAGCGGGGTACTTCGATAAAGAAACTACCCTGCCAAGATGTTCAATTTGTTCAAACGTGTGTGAATTCCTAAGGGACCAAACTGCTGAGGTCATCGGTCCCTAGACTTACACACTACTTGAACTAACTTACGCTAAGAACAACACAGACACCCATACCCGAGGGAGGACTCGAACCTGCGACGGGAGGGGCCGCGCAATCCGTGGCATGGCACCTCAAACCGCGAGGTCATAAACTGCCAAGAGCACTGCAGGAAGTCACGGCTCAATATCAAAGCAAGAAGCGCAAGTCGTGCGCTTACGAAAATTTTTGCGTCGTGATGTGTTTGTAAACCGTTGGGTGGGGAACGCATAAAATGTAGTACGCGATTAAAAAACTTCGCCAGTCCACGAGTACTTTCGCAATAATACGTAATTTCGACAACAATGAAGGAAGACAGGAAATACGGAAAAGCTAACATCTGGATTTTACGGCCTCAAAACAGCGTATTTGCTTTGATGTGTATACGTTTTGTACTATCAGTGTATCCTTTTTTGTTTAACGGCTGTATTTATTTTTGAGGAACTATCTAGTTATTTCGTTTTTGTCTGCCTTTATGATAATCAGAGCTGGTCAACCTTCACGAATTCCGTATGATTATTATTTCATCGCCGACATACAACGCTAACACGAAGGCAAGTTTCAAGCACAAAACAATGATTTTTCAACAACCAGGTATTGCAAATGTCTCTTCCAAAGTGAGGCGCCTAACTTTGTATTCATATATGAACATCAAACATCTTCGTGCTCTAAGCGCATGGCTCTCTGCGCTTTAGATATTAATTACTTATTAATGCGTATTGAGTCTTAAAACGATAAATATATCTTCTAGCTTTTGTCATTCTTCGAGGAAACACCAATGAAGCGACCTGAAATAACAGGAAAAGAGTATTTGGGTTCAACGAATCGTCAACCCGAAGTCATTAGAGACGGACCACAAGCTGGAATTGAACAGCATGCAAGGGTTGAGGAAGGAGTATATTGCGTGCTTTGCAGAGGAACCGCAGAATATCTGAATCCATTTGGATAGATGGGGATCTCACTCAGTATGAAAGTAACACTTATCGTAATGTTGCAGGATATACATGATTCAAAAAATGGCTCTGAGCACTGTGGGACTTAACTTCCGAGGTCATCAGTCCCCTAGAACTTAGAACTACTTAAACCTAACTAACTTAAGGACATCACACACATCCATGCCCGAGGCAGGATTTGAACCTGCGGCCGTAGCGGTCGTGCGGTTCCAGATTGTAGCGCCTAGAACCGCTCTGCCACTCCGGCCGGCGATGCACACGATTACCAAGTAGGTTGTTAGAAGTGATTAACAGCTGTATCAATGCGTACGCAAGCAGTTTTTGATTGCTTTTTTACTGAGTTGAGCATATTTTTTTTGGGAAAGGCGACATCTCAAAGAGTTTTAAGATTCTTTGAAGGCTAAAACAACAGGAAACTGCTACTGAATCAAGCATGTAAGTTTTTATATTGCGATATTTCAGAGAGAGGTCTCTGTGGTTAAGGGGGCCATTCAATTCGCTTTCAAGAGGAGAGGAATTCAAATCATCATCCGACAGACCAGATCTAGTTTTTCTGTGATTTTATCAAACCACTTCTTGCGAATACTGGCTTCTTTCGTTTAGGTAAAGAAAATATTATGGTCAGTTTTCGCCCCATACTTGACCAGTGAGCTCTGTCTTCCTTTCTACACTTAAAAAGAGGGATTGAGCGTAAAAACTCGATCTTGAAGACTAGCCTTTCTAAGTCAAGGTCGGTCCAACCTCTAATTCGGTTACTGGATCAGGACTAGTTTTAATCTGTAAGAGAGGACCATTTCATTGCTCACTGTTCTATAGGATGAAAGCTTTATTGTGCATCTGTCTATAAGGAATGAAGTAAACAAAATAAAAAAACACAAAAAATCGACTTTGTGAATTAGCAATCATCGCAAAATTGTATATTCCTGTGGTGAATGCACAGCAAAGACAAATTCTACGATAGCAGTAACGGAATTCGTAAGGTGGTCACTTAAGCTAGAGTAGAATGTTACTGCCAAAAGAATAAATAACACTTCACGATACTGAATTAAAACATATAGTAAGAGCTAAAAGGGAGAGCCAATTGCGTTGAAAAAGAAAGCAATAAACATAGGAAAAGAAAATTGTATTTTCTTTCAACGTAAAGTGACCATTTCAGCATTCGTGCCAGGAGGCGCTGTAGTGAAGGGCGTCCCACCGGTTGCAGCGTACGTCCCCCTTTTCTGCGCCTCCAGACGTTGGTAATCGCGCGCGGGCTTTCTCTGGTCTCGGGGCTCCCTCGGGAAGGACCCAGTGTTTACCTATGTCATTCCGTAGCGACGCTGCGTTACGTCATCCAAAATGTAAGTCGTGTTGACTTTTCCTCTACTTCGCAAACAGTCTATGCTCCCCTTACTGGGGGATTTCTTTTCCTCTGAGAAAAGTCCACCTCGCATCAAAATTAGCGAACGCGCAAGGGTAAAATCGTACTCCGAAATATTTCAGTAAGTTTTTCGTCGTCTTTCAAAAGGCTTTGTTTTCTCTTTGCATTTTCATTTTCTTATGAAGTTGATTAAATCGTTATAGTAGTCCATTTCTGAGCAAATATTTTGCTACTCCCCTATCTTAATAATTAATAAGACCCAAAAATTCTCCCAGGGAAAAATTTCACGTCCATCGGTGCCTTTGTAGCCCCTGAGTCATTATAATGTCGGAAATGCACGCTCTCCTCGACCAGCATCTTCGCAACTGCCGTAGCTACGTTTCTTGCAGAACTTCAGTTTCAGCTACACAGGGCTTCTTATAATACATTCTTGCTTAACATTTAAGCCCCCAAAGTGCGTTGGGATAAGTATGAGCAAGGATGATGCGTCAGTACCACGGAAACGAATCCATCTTCCACGCTAGTGACACATGAAAGATGGTCCGTCTTTCTGTATGTAACTGTTGTTCGACTGAGGATCGACTACCTGATAGAGAATATTTCGAGAATTAGCAGGCACATATCCTTGTTGGCTGATACGTCGTAAGACAACAACCCCATAAAGCAACGTTAGCTTACCGATCACAGTGACATCAGTCTTTAGATCATTCGTAGCTTCTTGGTGTGTGGGGAGGAGGTGGCAGTTTGGTTCTCAGCCATTCATATTAAACCGTTAGACCTAACATAGCTAGATAAATCGCAACTGACTTGCGAGCAACTTCATGTCTAGTAGCACGTGTTAGGCTGCCATGATAATAATTCATAATGTTCTCTGTTGGTCCATCATGGACCGGGGACATCGGCTGGTTAAGTAATTGTTATTGTCAATTTAAGATTTTATTTTATTTTGAAGTCAAGGAGTTGCTATTAACTGTTCGAATGGAGCACTAGTGTAACGACTGAATTTACGACATCTAGAGATTTATGGGTCTATATGACATTTTCGTTTATTTGGAGAGATGCATATGGGGCCTGAAGATGGCATAGCCTTCAAAATAAAATAAAATAACAGCTTAAGTTACACGGCTGTTGGTCAATTTCATTGACATTGACAATTTTTCAGTTACCTTTGACTTAATCATTACATCACGTTAACAGTACGCGGGCATACCTTTTATTTCTGCTGCCCCCTGTCACGAGTGGTTCGACCTCTTTTCTCCTCTGGAATACGCGCGATGGCTCCTAGCAGTTATTTCTAGATGTCGCCACACGTAATAAACACTTTCCGCTGAAATCGTTCACCAGTACGTCATGTACTGAATGACACTGAAATGCGAACTAGAACACTGCGTTCCCTCCAAAACATAGCATGCCACTTCCCATTGTATAGAATTTAAACTTTTAAATATTGTCAATGTATACACGATGATGCATTGAACCATGTTATCCTGCGCATTTGCCGTACCGTGGTCGACAATTGGCAGAGTTCGAATTCACGCAAGTATACCAATATACGATATTTGATCATAAAAATATGAGTAAAAGTAGCTAAAATTACTGTTACTCTTCGTAAAATAACGCGTTTGGAAACTTCAGAATGGGATGAGTAAAAAATCATCCAAAACCCACAAGGAGTAACAAGTATTTCGTGACTCCGGTGTTATGCTGCTTATTACTTGCGTACGCAGAAAGTGAATGTATTAAAGTTTTTAGTAATACTATGCTGGACTGGTGAATTCACCACCTTCAGTATCTTCGACGAACCTTTTTGTTTCAACACGAAATAGTGGTTTACTAGGCATACTCTTAAAGGTTATATTCCTGGCTTCCCCCAGTCTAAGAATCGGCGCAGTCGGCCATTTGTTGGAAATGGGGGAAGACAGGTATACAGGGATTGGACAAAAATACGGAAGCACTGCGAGAAAAGGATGTTTGAACATAAATGCAGATGCTACGCAAACCTGCAGGTTCCGCTGCTGTATTTGACCACGAACGGCGCCTGTGCAATGTACTCAGTTCGTGGTGAGAACAGTGTAGTTCTCAGTGCATTATGTCGGAGTTAAGCGAAATCGAACGTTGGAAATTTGTTGGTGGTCGTGTAGTGTGTACTTCCGTAACTAATGGTTGATGTTTGGTGTTTTAGGAGGCATCGTATTGAAGATTTATACTACACGCAGAGAAAGAAGAAAAACATCATCCGTTAAGTCTCAACGCAATGCATGTTTGTGTTTAGTGATCGTGACGGACGGCCATTGAAGAGGACTGCAACAAAAAATAAGAGAACACAACTGCAAAATTAATTGCAGCGCAGAATATCGAACTCGCAATCCCGTCAACGCCAAAACAACACGAGGGATCACCAGAAACAGGGAATAGAACAACAAGCTGGTATTTCAAAACTAATCATCAATGATGCAAGTGCCCGTAACAGAAAAACATAGTTCCGAAGCCATAAAACGTGGACTTCTGCAGCTTAGGGCCAAGTTCACGTCCCAAGAGTGAAATATGGCAGGGGTTCGGTGAAGATTTGGGCAGCCATATTGTGATATTCCTTGGGCTCCATGGGTACTCGGCATTACTGTCACGGATTATGTGACCATTTCGGCTGGTTAGGTCCAACCCATGGCACAGTGTTGATTGCCCAATAGTGATGCTGTGTTCCAAGACAATAGTATTCCCGTTCACACAGCTCTGAGCGTCCAGGACTGGTTTTGTGAGCTCGAGGATGGATTGTCACATGTGGCCTGGCTATCACAGTCACCAGATTTCAATGTTATGGAGCCTTTGTGATCTATTTAGGTGAGAATGGCGCCTGATCGCCATCTGCCTCCAGCATCGTTGCCTGAACTTGCCACTATTTTGTAGGAGGGAAGGTATAGTTGAAAACCATACGGGACCTGTTTTAATCCATGGAGGACCTTTTTTTACACATTCGAGATGGGTTTCCAAAACCTGTTTTTAACCATACGGTACCTTGTTATATCCATTTCGAGACGACTGGAAGCTGTTATGAATGTTAGCTGTTAACGCCGTATTATGGTAACGCGTTGCATTTTTAGTGTTCCATATTTTTGTCCACGCCTGTAGTTTAACGTGGAATGCGATTCGCTGTGTGTATTACAATTTTCCATGCGAGAGATGAATCTTAAAATGCAAGAGCTGAATTTCAAAATATACTGAAAGTTATACGAAGCACTAGATATCGAATCCGAAATCTTTGGATTTGTAGTCTCTCACTGAGGTCCCAAGTTACGTTAAAAAAACGCCATGTGATTCTTACTCAACTAAACGTTTGTTTGGTAGTCTTCCGACCTATTTAGTGCAGATCCTCAGATCATTTATTAGTAACTCCAGTAGTTTAGTACCAGATTGGAGATCTAAATAAAGATCAGAATTTCCATCTCATTCTACACCCAGGATTATATCGGATTTTCACGTCAGTTAGAATGTCTTCTCGTAACTGCCCCAGGTCAGATCGGGCAAGGGCACTGGTGTACTCACATAAGTAGGGAATATGCCTAATGGAAAAACTTAGTTGGTAACGGCTTTACATCATTACACCTTTGGGTTGAGCAGTTCAGGGATGTTGTTTCCGTTTTATTGATAACTGAATATTGTTTCAACCGTACTAAAATAAAAACCGACACATATTTATGAATGGAAGAGGGAAACATTGCGCTGCCCTGGTACTGTTTTCTGCACCACGTGTGGCCGCGTGTGTGCCGGTTTGGCGGAAGCTTTCAGAGGAACAAAAGAATAGCACGCGGCTCTGTCAGAGCGGAGTCGCCGCTGTGCCCCTCCACGGCGCAGCTAATTTGCCTCTTAGCGGCGGGACTGGAGACATTATTGCGAGCGCCGTGTCGCGGTGTAAACAAAGGCACGAATAGCTGCAGATAAGGGGGCTGCAAGTAGCCTGCTTGAAAGAGCCCCCTTTCTGTAAGCAGCTCCGCTGATGACGGCGCCTACGCCAGCGGAGCGGCCAAGTCTGTGACGTGGCGCAGCTCTGTGTTGTGCGCTTCTCACCCCTTCCTCAATGCTGCTTGCATTTGAATCCCGCAGATTTTGCAAGCACAGACAGCACTTGTTTTGCTGTTCGCAGTCTGGTAGGATCGTGTCTCGGTGGAAATTAAAAGTTTGATGGGGATTGGAAATCTACAGGGTGACCCAAAAGTCCATTAACATTCGGAAAATCAATGTAGATAGAGAGGTAAAAGTTAACCCACGTGCTTGAAATGACACGGTGTTTTATAGAAAACAAAAAAGTACACGAAATGACCTACAGATGGTGCTTCGTATGATACAAAAGCAATAATTAGCATAACAACTGGTTTTTAGCAAAGACGATGTTCTTCATAACAAATTTTCAGTGCTCAATATATCGGCCGTCATTCATTAATACTTTTACTCGAGGGACAGAGATTTGAATAATTCTGTACGGCATATCATTAGGTATGGTGAGAAACTGCCGTCGGATGTTGTATTTTAGCATCCGTATTGACGTGGGACGAGCGCAGTAGACTTCCAACTTCGGCCGGCCGGTGTTGCCGAGCGGTTCTAGGCGCTACAGTCTGGAACCGCGCGACTGCTAAGGTCGCAGGTTCAAATTCTGCCTCGGGCATGGATGTGTGTGATGTCCTTAGGTTAGTTAGGTTTAAGTAGTTCTAAGTTATAGGGCCTGATGACCTCAGATGTTAAGTCCCATAGTGCTCAGAGCCATTTGAACCATTTTGAACTTCCAGCTTCTGGTAACGCCGCAATCAGTAATGACACGGACTGAGGTCGGGGGACCTGGAAGGCAAAGCATGACGGAAGTGGCGGCTCAGAACCGATCCTCGCCAAATGATGTTCGTAAGTGATCTTTCACACGTGTAGCACTATAGGGAGGAGCGCCATCCAGCATAAAAGTCGTTCTCTCCTGCATCTCTTTTTCAGCCAGGCTAGGGATGATGCGATTCTGTAGCTTATCGGCGTACCTCGCAACTGTCACGCTGACGGTTTGAAAATGAGGACCCTGCATTTCCTAGAAGAAAAGTGTGGAACCGCGATTGATGTGTAAATCAACATCACACCGTGACTTCCTAATCATCCAATGGGGTTTCCGCGGTAGCCCGAATTCTGCAACTGCGTGTGTTGATAAACCCTTGGAGAGTGAAATGGGCTTCGTCGGTCCACAACACATTAGACAACCAATCTTCATCTTTCTCCATTTTCTGCAGTGCCCACAGCGGAAATGCTCTCAGCGCCAAAAGTCGGTGGCTAACAGTTCATAAAGATTCTTCCTCTCTCCCCACATCTCATTTTATACACTATTTTCTTGCGGCGTCAATGGCATGATGCTTTCCAGCGCCCTCTGTTGGACGGTTTTTGCATTCTCTTTTGGTTTCAATGAGACCCCACGTCGTTAAAGGCACGTGTGTCGATTTTTACCTCTCTACCTACATTTTGCAGTGAACTAGTGCATTTTCCAAAGTTAACGGACTTCTGAGTCATCCTATATTCACATGGTATGCTATCGGATGTAGAGCCAAGTTGTGATGTTGAAGACGGCATAGGTATAGGAATGCCGAGTATCTACCGCATTTCAGCCGAATGTGACATGTTATTACGATAATCGATAGCAATCGCAAGGAATCACTACGCAATACCCGACTAAAACAACTAGCCGAGCACTACCCCGATTATAATATGAGATTAGTTTCGTGTTGTAAACGCCACGCTTCTGAGACAGCATAATTCAGGATTCTATTGAAGTAAAGTTGTCGGGGAACGTAAGATAACCGTGATGAAGATTTCTGTTTAAACAAGGCTTGTGGTCCGACTCACACTTTATCAAGATCTCGTCAGCCAACTCATCTACCAAAGCTGGAAAACTTTGAGGGACTGTGCTTTCCACGGAATAAGACTGCGGGCTCTGGAAAAACAAATGTGCATAACAGGGTGTAGCACTCGCAGGAATCGAACTCGGCTATAAATAGCTACGCAGCACCAACAGTACTTCAGATTCTGGAGTCCAGGCAGTGAGTACGCATAAACAGCTCCGCAGCACCTGTGGTATACCACTGGGTCGCCTCGCGGAGTTGCCGCGCGGTTTGAGGCGCCATGTCACGGACTGCGCGGCCGCTCCCGCCGGAGGTTCGAATCCTAAAAAATGGCTCAAATGGCTCTGAGCACTATGGGACTTAACAGCTGTGGTCATCAGTCCCCTAGAACTTAGAACTACTTAAACCTAACTAACCTAAGGACATCACACACATCCATGCCCGAGGCAGGATTCGAACCTGCGACCGTAGCAGTCGTGCGGTTCCGGACTGCGCGCCTAGAACCGCGAGACCACCGCGGCCGGTTTCGAATCCTCCCTCGGGCATGGGTGTGTATGTTGTTGTTAGCATAAGTTGGTTTAAGTTAGTTTAAGTAGTGTGTAAGTCTAGTGACTGATGACCTCAGTAGTTTGGTACCATAGGAATTCACACGCATTTGACATTTGGCCACTGGGACGGTAGTCGACATGTTAGTAACAAAAATAAATCAACAACACAGCTGTGCACTCTAAAGCACACCGTTAATCAATCAGGCAGAGAAATCCTGAGAGGCTTTTAAGAACGCCAATGATTTACATGTCAGCGAGGTTCGTCACCTTAATTTTTGTATTTTTTTATGTATTTACTGTTCGAAAAGAGCAGGTTTCTACCCTGAACCAGCAAGGCATTACCTAAATGGAAGGACGAAAAAGGAAGTTAAGCTAAAATGTGTCGTCCCTTCTCCGTCTGGGTCATTCGAAGCGGAGCTCTCTATTGAAATACACTCCTGGAAATTGAAATAAGAACACCGTGAATTCATTGTCCCAGGAAGGGGAAACTTTATTGACACATTCCTGGGGTCAGATACATCACATGATCACACTGTCAGAACCACAGGCACATAGACACAGGCAACAGAGCATGCACAATGTCGGCACTAGTACAGTGTATATCCACCTTTCGCAGCAATGCAGGCTGCTATTCTCCCATGGAGACGATCGTAGAGATGCTGGATGTAGTCCTGTGGAACGGCTTGCCATGCCATTTCCACCTGGCGCCTCAGTGGGACCAGCGTTCGTGCTGGACGTGCAGACCGCGTGAGACGACGCTTCATCCAGTCCCAAACATGCTCAATGGGGGACAGATCCGGAGATCTTGCTGGCCAGGGTAGTTGACTTACACCTTCTAGAGCACGTTGGGTGGCACGGGATACATGCGGACGTGCATTGTCCTGTTGGAACAGCAAGTTCCCTTGCCGGTCTAGGAATGGTAGAACGACGGGTTCGATGACGGTTTGGATGTACCGTGCACTATTCAGTGTCCCCTCGACGATCACCAGTGGTGTACGGCCAGTGTAGGAGATCGCTCCCCACACCATGATGCCGGGTGTTGGCCCTGTGTGCCTCGGTCGTATGCAGTCCTGATTGTGGCGCTCACCTGCACGGCATCAAACACGCATACGACCATCATTGGCACCAAGGCAGAAGCGACTCTCATCGCTGAAGACGACACGTCTCCATTCGTCCCTCCATTCACGCCTGTCGCGACACCACTGGAGGCGGGCTGCACGATGTTGGGGCGTGAGCGGAAGACGGCCTAACGGTGTGCGGGACCGTAGCCCAGCTTCATGGAGACGGTTGCGAATGGTCCTCGCCGATACCCCAGGAGCAACAGTGTCCCTAATTTGCTGGGAAGTGGCGGTGCGGTCCCCTACGGCACTGCGTAGGATCCTACGGTCTTGGCGTGCATCCGTGCGTCGCTGCGGTCCGGTCCCAGGTCGACGGGCACGTGCACCTTCCGCCGACCACTGGCGACAACATCGATATACTGTGGAGACCTCACGCCCCACGTGTTGAGCAATTCGGCGGTACGTCCACCCGGCCTCCCGCATGCCCACTATACGCCCTCGCTCAAAGTCCGTCAACTGCACATACGGTTCACGTCCACGCTGTCGCGGCATGCTACCAGTGTTAAAGACTGCGATGGAGCTCCGTATGCCACGGCAAACTGGCTGACACTGACGGCGGCGGTGCACAAATGCTGCGCAGCTAGCGCCATTCGACGGCCAACACCGCGGTTCCAGGTGTGTCCGCTGTGCCGTGCGTGTGATCATTGCTTGTACAGCCCTCTCGCAGTGCCCGGAGCAAGTATGGTGGGTCTGACACACCGGTGTCAATGTGTTCTTTTTTCCATTTCCAGGAGTGTAGAAGGAGAACTGTATTCGGCCACGGTTTTGTTGAAGGTTTATCGTGCATTCGCTTAATGTGACTTAGTGAAACTATAGAAAATGTGAATATGGTTGGCCGGATGTGAATTTCAACCCAGGAGTAACCTTATTCAACTACAGCATGTTAAATCACTGCGCCTCGTCGTTCGGCATGGAAACAGGTTCTTCTGTCATTAATGAGGACAACTGATAAGCCAGGTAACGGAACAGCAGTGGCCCTGTTTTGCAAAGCCGTTATCCACCGGCACGAGAATAGTCGGGGCCACAATGCTCGTCAATAGCACCTTCCAGTGACTACAATAAGTATTGATTATGTAAACGGGATTTCATATCTCCTGATGTTATATGGTGGCTTTACGACTCGAGATGGGGAAACATTTGCTGCCATTTCCCACCGTAACTACAGGGTGGTCATAATTAAACTTCCGCTACTCGAAAGGGCCCCCATGAATACCGAGCGATCGTAGGTCAACCAAACTTTGTGAAAACATTTGTAAAGACATGTGAAAGAGAAATATCGAATTAAACATTGGAGGAAACACTGTTCCACATTAGAGGGTAAATTTCTTAATTACGTACCATGTATACATCCGAAGTTACAAACGTTGTTCAGTGTAACGACCATCTGCACCCACGACAGCCTGGAACCGCATTAGACAACAGTTCTTGTGCTGTTCGTAGAGCGCGCACAGCGTCCAGCATTCTCAGCTGTGGTATCAGTAATTTCTTCAACAATTTGTGACAATTAACGATCGGCCTCCCTTACGAGCAGTTGCTATATCATGTTCTTCAACCTCGGAGTGGAAATAGGGCCTCTCTGTATGCCATTAATGCGTCAATACTGGCGAAGAGCAGCAGAACTATTGCAATTGTTTTGATAAAACATATTTGCAAATAAAGCAGTGCTTGCCTTGTCCAGCCACACGTTGAATGTCCGCAGCTGTAATACACACTGATGCTTGTGATACAAACCTACTTCACGGTACAAGTAGCTGCGTCCAAGGGCAAGTCATGTCAGTAACACTTTTATCAACGCAAACCCTGCAGCGGACAGTTGGAACATCATCCCTATAACGTTAGGTACCCGGACGGTAAATAGTTTTTCATGTACAGTGACTCAAGTAGTGAAGGTTGAATTATAACCACCCTGTACTTGGTTGCTCGTTTGTAATTACAAGTAGCGATTTTATTTTGAAAGTGTAAATTACTTCTGCCCACAGGTTTCTTGGTGTGTGCAGGTTAATGAGTCACTATTGTAAGATGAAAATACATTGCAGATACACTAAGGAATGAGAAATCGCCACACCGAGGAAGAAAGGTCAGAATGTATTCAGACTGAGTTAATGTATAGAATAAAACACAAGCAATTAGATTGAGTCCAGAGAAAAGGCGTACCCTTGGAACCAGCATAACCTTTTGTTGTGTGGCTGGAAATGCCAAAGAAATGATAAGCTCTATTGGGAAAGAGCCATCAGACGAAGAAGAAACGTGATAAAAAGCGTCAGTATGTCCGGTTGAAATTTTGAGTGTAATATGATGCTGTTAGTTTAAACGGGGCAAAATTATCGACCTCTGGGAAAATGTTATGACATAGCTGGTCACTTTGGCTCATTCAGGACACGGTACTGGTTGATTGATAGAATTGTGCAAAACGTGGAAAGAAGAGAGTCGTATCCAGTGAAGAGCAGATACTGGAGACGCTACGTGGGCGCAGTCTTTGATGATTTCCAGTTTATCTATATATCTGAAACGGGTAGCACACCTTCGCACACAGTATGAGCTCGTTTCTGAAATATCATAACTGTACACGTGCGGACTTGGCTGTCTGCTGTATATTGAACAAATGGTACGCATACCATTGTATTGTATCTTCCATTTTGCACACTCTGCAAGCGCTTTACACCACAGCGGAAATATGAACGTCTTCACTGTCATTTTGAGTGGTAAAATGTGGTGATTCCAGAACAGCCCAGCTTTCAGCATCTCCACACTGCTGGCCACGTTCCTGTAGATCGCTAAGATTGAGACCGCAATGTGGCGGTCACCATTACGGAAGGACGCAAAAGGTGTTTTGGTCTAAGTCGCTGTTGGATACAATACGTGATATGACCCCTAGATATTGTTGGAAATATGAACTGATACACCAGGCAGATTTGAGGTAACTGATGTTTTGTCCCTCCTTCAGACAGCTTCACATTACAGCAGGACAGTGCCGAGACAACTGCGACGAGGAATGAGTAAGCTTTCTTTGAAGGGTGACAGTAACCACCGGCACACGTGCTCAGCTGATGTTATTGATTTTAGAAGGGGTCTGTTATGTGGTTGGTCGCCGGCTTGCACTTCGCAGTCTTTCAGCAATTATTGATGTTCTCTGGCCCCGTGTGCAAACCGCGAGGGAAGAGGATTTGGAAGAACTTTGACCACATGTGATTATGTAGCAACACACAGGGGGTTATTTTTACGTACCTCCAGGGTTTCAGAAGAGGCATGCACGAAAAACTAGAAGACATGCAGAAAGCAGACACTTAAAGAGCGTCTCTCCAGGTTTTTCTCACATCAGAGGTGCTTAATATGGTCACCGTGTCAGATATGGCAACAAACAATACGTGCCTCCAGTTCATTAAGTCATGACACAAATCGCCCAGGAAGGGGCGACAGCAACCCTCCTTGGAAATTGGTTCATTGTGTTGCCTATATATAGGCACGAACTAATTCAGTGTGACAATACGCGGTGTGTGATTTCTCTGCATGTACTGCCATGATCGTCCCTAGTGGCGTCTGTGCAACTACGCCACAGCGTTTATTACAGATCGAATCTTGGATGTACGCTTTCTCCACTGATATGTTTCAGCTTAATATATGTGTCGTAATTTTCGCGCAAGAGTCCTCTGAAGCGCCGGCAGTTATTACTAATAACTCTGTACTTTCTCAAAATAGATCATGTATAGTTTTGTTATCGTAACCATATTATGTTGTCGTCTACAGGGTGGAGGAGATCTCTCCGCACCCTTGTAAATCCCGTTTAGAATCAAATGCTATAAAGCAGGTAACTTCTTATCACTTATTGGAATCAATTACTGGAATTCATGTTTACTTGTTGGGATCTCAGTCGCAGACGAGTTTTAATTTGTACCCATGTCAGATGCGAACGGTCATGGTTAAACTATTGACAAGTGTGCAGGTGCAGGACGGCAACACACAGAATTATAAGAGCATTCCAGGAAAGATTTAATCTGGCTCCACCGCGAAAGCAACACTTCTGGAATGGCAGAGACGTGAATTTGATTTTGTTAGTTTTAAAGACAGGCCGCGGAGTGCAAGGAAGCAGTTACGAGAAGAAACATGAGCCAGCTTAGATTGTTCAATCTTCCATGAATTCGACACGTAAACATGCTTTGGAACTAGGTATAACGAGGACTACAGTGTGAGATCTCGTGAAAAAAGAAATGAAGCAGAGACCTTTTCGACCTATGTTCATTAACGAGTTATCGGATAAGACCGGAATGAGCATGTTTTGGCATGCCGTGCTTTGTTTATTAACTCGGTTTCCAGATGCATTGAACCGTGACAAGGGTTTGTTTTCAGACGAATGTGCCATTTATCGCAAGCTCACGTGTCAGAAATATTGTCGTTTGGGCAAAAGGGAATTATTACAGAGTCGAGTACCTAAAGATAGGGGCACCGATGACATCACATCATCTACTTGGGAAAGAGGCCTCACAGAACGCACATGGTTGCAGCAAGACGGAGCGCGTCCTCACTACACTCTTGCAGTATGGAGTTCGTAAATGAACACTTTCCAGGACGGCGGATAGGTCGTGGTTCATGGGCAACACCAGCTCCCTTGAAATGGCTACCAAGAACTCCTGACAATTCGATGGGGGAGGGGGGGGGGACATTAAGACGCATGTATCTGCACGTCGTTATGCTACAAAGAATGGCGCAAGGCTGTTGAGGATGCATTTCGCACTATAACACCGGACATGCTAAAATATATCTCAAGAAGAACATGGGGGCGTATAGAAATGTGTTTACAGCATGATGGGGAACACACAAGCCAAATCAGCATTCGATACTAGGGGTACAGTATGTAATGAAACGTTGAATTTAATCACATTTGGTTGTCTGATAGTATAACTATATTCATCCGGATCTGTCTTCTACAGATTTTCAGAAATCATACCAGCTACATGTCTGGGCAGTGAGATGCTGTGAACTGAGTTCAGGTTTGGTTACCTCTGGATTGGAGCAGCCTGTAATGATGTCGATGTCGACCTAATGATGAGATCCGGTACAGTGAAAACGAAGAACCCTTACGCGAGGTGGGCCCGGAGCGGCGGCCGTTGGCCTTCTTCCCCGCTGCGTGCATCAATCAGGGGCGGCTGTCGCCGGCAGATGGTATCTGGCGACTGCTAATTGCGGCCCGCTCCCTCGTTAGCAACGGGTCCGCTCTGGACTCGGGGGTGCGCTGTGCACCCCCACACCCACGCTCGGGCCATCTGTCTTCGTTTTTGTTCCGTAGCGCACCCTTTTCCCTTTTGAGTCTAAAACTCCTGTTAATAGATCTCCGGACAAATCCTATATTAGATCAAGAAATTTCGTTTCATGCTCTCTGATTTCATTTTTCGTATTCAGGTAGGAGGTATTCATGCTCGGGCGGGTTCCTGACATTACCGTCCTCTCACGATAGAAGAACAGAAAAGACGTGTGTGTGTTGGTGATGGTGAGAGGGGAAATTCTTGCTGCTTTCATTATCAATTCATACAGCACTGCTTTTATTCAGCTGGGGGAACTTAATAAAAATACTTTCCCCTTTCTTTATTAAAGCAACGACAGCTTTTATTAATTACTTGGTCGAACGTCATTAACGGAGTGTTATATGACAACCTCTTTAATTACAAGTGCCTTGTATATACAGTGTACATTTTTGGTATTTAATATATTTATTCGTCTGTAGGGCCGACCACTCATTCATTCGTTCACCACTAACGTTTCGCTTGTGTAAAGTATGGACCCTTGTGACTAAATTTTTCTGTAACTTTACCGAAGGTGATTATTTGTGTGATTGTTGCATTTATCATTCTACTGAATTTCTGATAGAGTAATTCAGCAGAATGAGGCATAATTTACATGCTTAGCTTGATAAATTGAAGGCTTTCGTAAATGAAGAACTGAAGCAGATATTTGTCTTCTCTGCTGTATAACGAACTGATGGTGCAATACGCGCAACGTTGTAGCGGGTTCAGTAATACGTGTCCTAAGTATAGAACTGTAAAATGTTCGAAAAGTGGAATTCTGATGAGCATAGGCTAATGCGGTAGTGCAAGAATTCCTGTCTGCAAACGAGTGATGTCATGTTGCAGTGGGTGAAACCACCTGCCAGCTGTGGCGTACGCCCTCTCAGACACTCAGGGGGAAGCGAGTGTTGTTAACACGACGCCTGATTGGTGACTGACCGACAGACACCTATTGTTTGAAATTAAAATGAAGGTGTGTACACACTTAGCATTTGTTGACAGCCTGAACTCTACTAGGAATACTTTCAATGTGTCTGTAACTCTGTGGAGGAAGGGCATCCCATTTCTCCACAGAAGACGAAACCAGAGAATGTCGCGATGTTGGACGCTGTGGTCTGGAGCGAAGTCTGTTTTGTAACTCATCCCAAACGTGTTACATTGGACTTTGGTCGGGACTCTGAACAGGCAAGTTAATTTCGGAAATATTATTGTCCACAGAGCACTGCTTCACATTTGCTGCTTTATGAGTCGATCCACTGTCATGTTGATGTAACCAGCCATCGTCTCCAACCTGCTCCCCTGATATACGCAGTACACTATACTCTAAGATGTGTTCACACCCTTCCGCATTTAGCGTTTTCTTAAGTGCAATAAAGGGATACCACCATAACCACGGAAAGCACCCCTATAGCGTAACACCATCTCTTTCGTACTTCGCTGCTGTCACTACACACGTTGACAGTTAATGTCCAGCACGCATTCGGGAAACCCAAAGCCTGCCATCGGAGGTCACAGGGGACAGCGTCGTTCTTCACTCCAAATCACTCGTTTCCACTCATCCACGGTACAGTGACGTTGCTCTTGACACACCTCAAGTAAGCGTCGCTGAGCACTGACTACAGACATGAGTTGCTTATGAGCGGCAGCTCGGCGGTTGTACGTTACTCTTTTAGCCCCCCCCCCCACGCACAGTCATTGTGCCAGCTGTACTCCTGGTGGCACTTGGGAACTCACGTGTGATTCCTTCCTCTGGTTTCCTGCGAGGTTTTAGCAGTCAACCGGCGCAATGCTCCACGGCCACCGCCCGCCACTACATGACGTCTGTCTGTTTTTGGTTTAATGTGGTTGTTCCTTCGCGTTTCCACTTCACAGTCACAACATCACCAATAGTCGGCCAACTTTGTAAGGGTTGAAATGGTTCTGATGTTCAAATGTGTGTGAAATCTTATGAGACTTAACTGCTAAGGTCATCAGTCCCTAAGCTTACACACTACTTAACGTATATTATCCTAATGACAAACACGCACACACCCATGCCCGAGGGAGGACTCGAACCTCTGCTGGGTCCAGTCGCACAGTCCACGACTCCAGCGCCTAGACCGTTCGGCTAATCCCGCGTGGCTCAATCTGATGATACCCAATGACTACTTCATGTTCGAAGTCACAGAGCTCTGCTGACCTACCCGTTCTGCTGCCACTGCTTCTCAGCTGAAAACTTTTTATTCTGGCGGTTCCGCTAGTAGTGACATACAGTGTTCAAGTCCACAATATATAGAGGCGTACGCGTATTTTGGACAGATAGCGTATTCCAGAATAAGATTTTCACTCTGCAGCAGTGTGTTCGCTGATATGAAACTTCCTAGCAGATTGAAACTGTGTGCCGGATCGTGACTCGAACCCGGGACCTTTGCCGTTCGCGGGAAAGTGCCCTACCAACTGAGCTATCCAAGCACGACTCACGCCCCGTCTTCACAGCAGTACTTCTGCCAGTATCTCGTCTCCTACCTTCCAAACTTTACAGAAGCTCTCCTGCGAACCTTGTAGAACTAGCACTCCTGAAAGAAAGGATACTGGTAGAGGTAAAGCTGTGAGGACGGGGCGTGAGTCGTGCTTGGGTAGCTCAGTTGGTAGAGCACTTGCCCGCGAAAGGCAAAGGTCCCGAGTTCGACTCTAGGTCCGGCACACAGTTTTAATCTGCCAGGAAGTTTCAGATAGCGTATTTTTTGGAAAGAGGACCGCATGTGATGTGGTCGCATGAGTAAGTTAAATTTTCGTGGAGTGCACTGCGTTCGCTGAGAAAAACCTGTCAGTAGATTGTATGGAAGGTCAGTCCGTATCTTGTGACAAGGCCGCAGATAGTATTAATGGCTCACAAAATTTTGCATAGTATCCCGAGTAATGCCTAATCTCGAGAAGTGGTAAGTTCCTACGGGACCACAGTGCCGAGGTCATCGTTCCCTAGGCTTACATATTACTTAATCTAACTTGTAACGACAACATCCATACCCGAGGGAGGATTCGAACCTCCGACCGGATGGGGGGGGGGGGGGGGGGGGAGCCGCGCGAACCGTAACAGGGCGTCCTCAGACCGCGCGGCTACCCCGCGCGGCCAGGCGAGAAGTATTGATTTTGTCCAACAGCCCAGACATACTCCCATTATTATATGCGTACCGCCAATATTTTCGTATCATTTTTTTGCTTACTTCCAGCTTTAGAATATTTCATCGACTTCTAATATTTCTGCTTTACACAAATAATTGTGACAATACAAAAAATTGATCGTCCTTAAAAACAGTTAAAATTTGGCGAAACTTGATACTTCTGCTGTCATCATGTTTGTGTAACAAGATGTCTTCCAGTACCTTCAGTTTCACACGGGAACAACGCTTCACTCACAGTGCCAGAATTAACACTAACAACTTCACAATGACTGCAATCGTTACCGATACATGACGGGTAGCTTTAATATATCTACACTAGTGTTGTTCTGATTAGATTGCTAAATTTCTCACACATCGTAAATGTAATCTTAGGAAGATCGGCTCTAATAAAATTATCAGAGAAATATTTTTTCCTCTTTCTTCATCAGTACTGAACTGTGGCTGAAAGTTCTTGTACGTGTAACAGTTCGAACACCAATACTTAGAGCTCTCCACCTGCTATAATGCGTTAAAGTGGGTTTACTGGGGCTTCTCGCTTTCGTGAAGCACTAAAACTTCCGTTCCGTTGACAATGTAGGCCACTTAACTCGTATTTCTGTAGCATTTTCTCTTTCGGGTTGAAGAGCTTCTACGAATCTACCGTTTATTCGTTATTAATTATGTATATTGATAATAACAACACGTCAAAATCAGCTATCGCCATACTGCTTGGATAGCGAATGGATATGAGCGTTAAATTAATGTATAAAGCGGTGACGACTTTCGTATAATATACATAATTATCTCGTTTACCCAGTTTTTAAAATAATTTCTTCACTGTTTCCTAATAATGCATGACCAATGTCGCTGCTTACCGCTTTTATAGACTGATGGGTTTAGGACGTCACTAGTGCTCGCAACGTATTGGGTGATAATAGCTAAACTTACGCTATTTGAGAGAGCCTCCATGAAAAACGAGTGATTGTAGGACAGTAAAGCGGAGTGGAAATATTTTTAAGAACGTGCGGGAAAGAAATAACAAAAAAGTCCAAAAATTCCATCTAATAGGGTAACAATTCCAGAATGAGATTTTCACTCTGCAGCGGAGTGTGCGCTAATGTGAAACTTCTTGGCAGATTAAAACTGTGTGCCCGACCGAGACTCGAACTCGGGACCTTTGCCTTTCGCGGGCAAGTGCTCTACCAACTGAGCTACCGAAGCACGACTCACGCCCGGTACCCACAGCTTTACTTCTACCAGTACCAGTACCAGTTTCATATCAGCGCACACTCCGCTGCAGAGTGAAAATCTCATTCTGGAAACATCCCCCAGGCTGTGGCTAAGCTGCGGCTAAGCCATGTCTCCGCAATATCCTTTCTTTCAGGAGTGCTAGTTCTGCAAGGTTCGCAGGAGAGCTTCTGTAAAGTTTGGAAGGTAGGAGACGAGGTACTGGCAGAAGTAAAGCTGTGGGTACCGGGCGTGAGTCGTGCTTCGGTAGCTCAGTTGGTAGAGCACTTGCCCGCGAAAGGCAAAGGTCCCGAGTTCGAGTCTCGGTCGGGCACACAGTTTTAATCTGCCAAGAAGTTTCAGGGTAACATTTGTTTACTGCGTACCATATTTACGTTCCACGATACAATCGTTACTCTATGTGATTACCATGTGCGTCCTCGACAGCCTAGAATCCCACTAGAGATTGCTATATTGCGTCCGACACATATCAGGTGGAATGTATGCTACCTTCTTCACTATGCTGATCTTCAGTCTCCAGCGTGTGTTAGTATCCGTTGATAAACCCTGGCTTTCGCCTAACCTCACAGCCAGAAATCACATGGTTTCAAATCTGGCGATCTTGGTGGACACGCAGTTTGGAACGATCGGGCAATGATTTGATTTTCTCCAAATGTGTTACGAAGTAAATGAGTGACCTCATGAGCAGTACGTGGTGGGTCTCCACCATGCATCAAAACAATTGAGTGCGAAGCACCTGTCTTCCGTAGAGAAGGGATCATATGTTGACGAAGCAGATAACAGTAACGTGTGCCGTTCATGCTGCATGTCTCTCGTTCTTGGTGCTTCTGTTTCCACCCTACGTTGCCGTATCAGTCCGGGAGTCTGCGGGCAAATCATGACATTAACATTACTAACAACGCAAATCCTGCACCGCACAGTCTGAACGTAATTCCTATAAAGTTGTTTACTCACAATGAAAAGAGTTTTCCGTCTATACTGACTCAAGTACCGAAAGTTTAATTATAACCAACATATATCGTTGGTGATTATCCTTAATGCATGTAATCGCGGCTCGTTTAATTGATGAATGGAATTAAGCTGCATCATTCGTTAATTTACTGTCAGAGCCTTTTGCTTTATTACTTCACTTGACTTCCTCTGCCACTCTGTGCCATAATTAAACACCCGAAAAGGAAAAATCTTATGTCCATTGTGTCAGTACCAGAGTAGGGCACGATGTCACTCAATGAACGCCTTACCCTCACGTACAAATACGCACCGCTCTTTTCCAACGCTCCCACTCTTATCACTAACACTCAGTACTATCGTGCCGCTCGAATATGAGATATCTCGTTTGAATTATGTGGACGGAAGGCATTTTCAGTGTCGGTATTCTCCTTGCAAGGAGAGGAGAGAAAGTGGATCAGAGTTCCTGAGTTCCTTAAAGTCGTATAGTGCGCCATTCTCCGGTGTTAAATCTGTGCACAGAACCTCGTGCTGTCAGATCGTGACCCTACCGCTGATAAATCTGTCACACGGGACGCTAAGCTCGACGGGCTTTGAACGTCATTAGAAAGGTTTCAGTAGGGTTGGTACCAGAATCATACGTCGTACTTGCCCATCCTTGCATTTCCATAATCGCCCATAAAATTATCCACACGAGACAGATAGATATTTTAAACTGTGTGAGTACTGATCATGGACTGTACGTCAGTATTCCAGTATGTAGTTCATGCTCCACTGAAGAGTATGTGTAACTTTCGGGTCAGAATTACTGTTTAGCTAGGTATATGTTTTACTACATAGAGTGATTTTATTGTACCACTCTTTGGTATCAAACTTTCTGAGAATACGGTACTTCACGTGCAACGATCTTATAGACTGAGTGGAGAAGAAACACAACCATGTCAGACGGAATAAGTCTGCTGTTCCGAAGTTAAACGGTTTCGACGATTGTCCATCGCAAGTGTGGGTTTATTGTTCGCTATTCTGTTTTAGGAGTACGATATCGTTTCCTTTGAATACGAATTAAACAGACAAAGTTGTCAGGGCGATCTCTGAAAATAGTGTATCCCACACGGATTATACATTCGGTGGTTTGGAAAGATCATCATAAGTAAAGATGAGACAGATTTAGTGGTCAGACATGTTTCAGACTGGATAAGACAATCTGTGAAGAACAGTACAACAATAACAAATAAAGAGGAAAGTATAGATCATTCCGCTGGAAATACTACAGTTGGTTTCCCTAACATGACACTTTATTTACGCAAGATGCCAATGGAAAATTGGAAATTTGTGGTAAGGTCTTATGGAACCAAACTGCTGAGGTCATCGGTCCCTAAGCTTACGCACTTTTTAATCTAACTTAAACTAACTTACGCTAAGGACAGCATACACACACCCATGCCCGAGGGAGGTCTCGAACCTCCGACGGGGGCAGCCACGCGAACCGTGACAAGGCGCCTCAGGCCGCGAGATGCCAATGAATAAAGACTTGGCAGTTATTAGGTTGTTGCATAAGTTCATAGTATTATTATTTATATTAGCCACACTTGACGTACATCACGGCGTAGTGTAAGGGCTGTTCCGTGATCGTAGCGTTTCTTTCCACATTGCAAGGGTATTAGTAGTTTGTTATATTGGGCTTATACACTGAAGCGCCAAAGAAACTGGTATAGGTATGTGTATTCAAATACAGAGATAAATAAACAAGCAGAATACAGCGCTGCGGTCGTCAACGCCTATATAAGACAACAAGTGTCTGGCGCAGTTGTTGACAACCCGGTTACCGATGCTACAGTTTGAACGTGATGTTACAGTCGGCGCACGAGCGATGGGACGCACCATCTCTGAGGCAGCGAGGAGGTGGGGATTTTCCCGTACGAGCATTTCATAAGTATACTGTGAATATCAGGAATCAGGTAAAACATCAAATCTCCGACAATGCTGCGGCCGGAAAAAGATCTTGCAAGAACGGGACCAAAGACGACTGAAGACAATCGTTCAACGTGACACAAGTGCAATACTTCCGCAAATTACTGCAAATTTCAATGCTGGGCCATCATCCAGTGTTAGCGTGCGAACCATTCAACAAAACATCATCGATATGGGCTTTCGGAGCCGAAGTCCCACTTGTGTACCCTTGATGACTGCACTACACAATGCTTTACGCCTCGCCTGGGTCCGTCAACTGTTGATGACGGGAAAGATATATGAAGTCTTCATGGGTTGTCAGCCGAGTATCGTCGTCGTCTCATAGCAACGTTTCGATGGAATGCGTCTCCATCATCTTCTAGGGTTTCGATGGATTTTGAACACCTTAATTCATAATACTAAAGGTCATCAAAGTCTAGAATTGGCAACGGTTTCAATTTTGACCAGTGATTCACTGTGCGACTATTGCATTCCACGAGGAGATGGACTTCAAGAGAAAATCACAGGGTAAACGCCTGAGAACCTTTTCGTGTTGAACGTCAACTGCTGCTGCTTCACAATGATGAAGATCCGCTATGAACGCAGCTTTCGAGTCGTTGAAGTTGGAAGTGATTATACAACCAACATTTTCTCCCGGTCCTCAACCTTTAGCTTAAACTTCATCCATTATCTTCCACGGAATTTCTCCAAGATCAAATATACTCTTAAAATTGTGCTCTACCACATAGATAAGAAAATATTTCTTCCTATGCAACTCAATGTTTTATTTGTGTCTAACAAACATGTTTCACCTATTCTTGTTACGTATCTTCACTGGTATATAATGTAAAGAAAGATATTTATTTTTACGTATTTTGATACGTCTATAGTGATTCTTGGGAGCCCATTTTAATCACTTACAAATGCGTGGTTGTGTTCTTTTATACTTACGTTCGTTTGTGTGTCCTTTTTATGTATTCGTGTGTTCTTCCGTATGTGTACGTAGATACATGCAATGAATGTAAGTTTAAGAAGTGTAGAGAAGCAGAACCATATATTTATGAATAGATAGATAATTTAAATGAGCTGGCAAGAACGACTACAGATCTCCCATGAAAATATGTATGGTTAAATAATTTTCTTTATTTTATAGACCACTGGAGATGCATTGCACGAATAGGCGAAACTTGTTTGGTATATACAAATAAATCTTTCAGTTGCAAAAGACTGTATTCTTTTCTTATCTGTATGACAAAGCACAACTGAAGTAGCAAACGAAGAGAATGGCTTCAAATATTGACAATACTCTTAAAACGCGACTTGAGGAATTGTTATATTCTATAATAGCAGACTTCTTCAGGCTCAGAACTATCGAACGACCCAAAAAGAATAGTAGATAATGTACCAGAATATATTACTGACTAATTTCTTCATATAAAATTTCCGGGTTGAGAAGTCATGATCGATATAGTCGCCCACTTCCTGGTGTATGGTTCAAATGGCTCTGAGCACTATGGGACTAAACTTCTGAGGTCATCAGTCCCATAGAACTTAGAACTACTTAAACCTAACTAACCTATGGACATCACACACATCCATGCCCGAGGCAGGATTCGAACCTGCGACCGTACGGTCGCGCGGTTCCAGACTGTAGCGCCTAGAACCGCTCGGGCACCTCGGCCGGCTTTCCTGGTGTATGTTTGAATATGCTTCACGCAGATGGGTACCAGACGTAAGTAAATAATTTCTCATATCGACCACGCCTCTCAGCCCTGAAACTTAAACTGAAGTAAATTGAAGACCTACATTGCATTAACAATGACGAATTCCTGTCTGAGTTTCAGGAATTTACTCTCATTCAAAGAACTTGGCTAAGTGCGAATAGGACGGTTCGGTATAAACTTAATTATGCATATAGATAGTTCATCCATCCCAGAAATCGAGAATTTCCAAGAATTTAGTCTGTTATCGATATCGGTACTGGCAAGCTATCGGTCTCGGGAATTCCAAAACCATATCAAAATCTCTATAGTAGTTCCTGAGACTAGGTCGGACATGCAAAAATAAGAGAGAAGGGAACTTAAGTTTATACATCCGGAGAGAGACTACTTGATAAACTAGTTGTATATTTACTAAAACGTAACTAAAGCTTACATTTTAAGTGTGCGTCCAGTAATATGTTTCTGTTACGCTTTGACGGATGATGAATGCATTGTAAGTTCTAATGGCAAAGAGATATTTTTATGTCATGTAATTACACTTTAAAAATTTTCGAATTGTTTTCCTTTAGTTGTACCGCGGAACCTTGTTTTTTACCAAATTTCATGGCTCTAGACTAACGGTAAGTATTCTATAAGTTTTGATGAGTAAGTTTGCGACATATATGACCGTATCTTTTGATCGCACTTATTCAAAAGATTAAATTTATTACTCCTCCAAGGGACTATGCGACATAAATTTAAACGTGTTAAGTGTTATCGTTTCTGAGAGGGCCCACCCGGCTGTCCGCGCGGTCTAACGCGTTGCTTCCCGAGCGGGAAGATATGCCGGTCCCCGGCACGAATCCTTCCGGCTGATTATTGTCGAGGTCCGGTGTTCCCGCCAGCCTGTGGATAGTTTTTCAGGCGGTTTTCGATCTACCTCGGCGAATACGGGCTGGTTCCCCTTATTCCACCTCAGTTACACCGTTCCAGCGATTGCTGCGCAAGCACCGTTTCCACGTACGCATACACAATTATTCTACCACTTGTCTGGTGTGGGAGGTTCCCGGGGGGTGTCCACCGGGAGCCGAACCGCACAATAACCCTGGGTCCGGTGTGGGGCGGCGGTGGGGTGGGTGGACTGTTGTGGGGTTGTGAACCACTGAGGGCTACGGCAGTACGAAGCCTATCCGTCGTTTCTAGGTCCCTGGTTTAATACATACATACAGCCGTTTCTGAGAAGAAAGGGGTATTAACAGACGGACCAACAATCACATAGCAAATTACCAAAAAACTAATTTTGTTCTGTTATATCACAAATTAACAATTTTCGGATTTTTTCCTTTCGTTGAACTGTCAAACGCTGCTTCTTGCCAAATTTCATGTTTCTAGTTCAACGGAAAGTGTCCTACAGGTTTTGACGAATGAGTTTGCGATTGTCAAAGTATGTGACGGAAATGGCTCTATCTTGTGATTGCATTGACATAGGATCTTCAGTTTTTTGCATCGCCAAGAGACTGTAGATCTTAATACGTGACATAAATTTTAACTTGACACATCTACCCGTTGCTGAATGAAAGGATTTTAAACAGTCGGAATGACAGACAGGCAGACGGGCAACAAAGTGATTCTGTAATTGTTCCTGTTTTTTACCGATTAAGGTACGGAATCCTAAAAATATTGTGAACCCCTACATTAAAGTTTAACATAGTGCCGCAAATGTCGGGATATCCATACGTTCTCTGCTCTTTGGCGGGTGTACACGTTTTTCGACTCTTACAGACTGACATCTGGCCTCAGCGAGACAGCACAAAAAGCACTGAACCTTGCTGGAAAAAGCCGTGGATTCACCGCGCCAAAGATTCATCGCGCTAAAAGCCGTGGGCGCGGCCATTAATCACGGTTAGGTCCAACACGTGTAGCGCGGCGGCGAGCGCCAACCAGAATGGATGGCTTTGTAAATTCCTGCCGCCGCATATGCCGCCTGGCTCCGGATTAATTGAGCGCTAATTGCATAATGAACTTAGGCCGCGTGGCCGCGCCGCGCTGGGTTTTGCTCACTGTCGCGCCGTAAATTGTTTCGTGCCCGCTGGAAATGTGCCCCGACCTGCTCTCTGCGTTTACGTGTTAACTAGATTTTCATAACCGAACGGGGTGGAAAAAGCCTTAATGGAATTTTCACCGGGAAAAAGAGTTAAAAGGGCAGGGTACCATGCCGTTTACGGTCTTTTCGTTGCAAATTCACCAAAAGGCGTTTAGTTTTGCAAGTTTCCGGAGCTAGGGGCTCGCTTTGTCGACAAAGGAACCTAGTTTCTTTAATATCCTACTTAGTCTTCTTGGGTTTGTGCTATATTAATATTTTCTACAGCTACATCGATGTTGTGTTGCAAAGGTACTAGTGAGTATTCAGAAAATCATGGAGGTCAAACAAAGCACTCCGTATTACAGGTGCTCACATATCCGAAATTTGTCGAAGTGTAATGCATGTTTCGCTTTCTCTCTTTTCTCGTTTTCTTTTGTAGTTATTAATCTTTCTCAAACCTTTTACACAGGTATCCACTACTTTCCGTAGTCGACAAAAATTTTTATCTCCTCTGATTAGCTACATCTAATCTCTTGCTGTAGGACAGCAGTCGTGCGTTTGTTCTCTATATCTTTGTCTGACCGTGCAATAGTCATTTTCATTATGTACTTCTGGTCTTCTTCAAGTAGACCTTGTATCGTGATTTTGAAGAATATAATTGCCGAACAACTGAAATATCTGGCAGATAATATTTTCAACTCATATTTTCATATGCCTGCATACTCAACAATTCCTAGTGTATTTTCTCTAGAACACTTGCAGTCAAGAGAAGCAGATCCGTGATATGATGATTGATGTTGCTGCCCGTAAGGTATGCAGAAGAACTGCAACGGCCTTAGTGCAATTCACTCACTCCACAATCCTATTTATAGCTGTTCTAAAGTATCTTGTGCTTCTTTCTCTATAGTAGCGTGAGTTTTTATCTCTTTAGTTTTATTTATGCTTGTACTTCAGTTTACTGCGATTTCTTTCAATTTCCACACAACTTTGAAAGTACAATATTCAAAATCACCACGTCTACAAATTTGTTTTCACATCCTCGTGAGTTTTTCCCCTCAGGTAAGAGAATTAGTTTCGTTCTTGAATTTTGGCAAATCAAGTGGAAAAGACTGAGGAAACTGTTACTCGATATTCAGTGATGCGCCTTGTGTATCTAACAGAGATTTCTTCTTCCGGCTTTGTTGGCCATTGCTGATTGCTCCACCTTAATGCGCAATTAGATTACCTTGTCTGGCGTAAAGGGTAGTGTCACACTGCAGGAACAAGGTTAGGAAGGATAGAATTGTAGCTATTACACAAAGAAACAAGTCTAAATTTGTAAAAGAACTTTTACTGGTCAGCCTGCCAGAATTCATCGGACGCAGCTTGCCGTATTTCTTCTCCATGACATTAATAATCATGATCTGGCCAAGACCACTAAGCGTTCAAAAAAACAGACGTTGTCTTAGCAGGGCCAGTCTCTCCTGAAGATTTTGATAGCTTAGTGCATCACAATTGCAGTCGTTCTGCCAAAGCTTCCTGTTCCGCACATTTGGACTAACCTTGTATGCTTCTACATCTCCGCTTTTTGCAATTTGCAACAAAACTTGGTATTTATTTTGTACATATCCTTTCACATTTAATATACGCTGTCATTTCAATAACGGACGTTGGTAGGTTTTATGACACACCTTAGACCAGATGAGACTCTGTAACAGTGCTGGGTTTTGCGACCTTGACGGTGTCACCCCGAACGAAGTTCTGGATTGCTAAGGCGACAGAGTTGTATTGCTTGGTGACCCTAAACCATTTAAGGCGAGTTCCATAATGATTGCCGCGGATTTCCTTACCTGTCCTAGTCAAACTAAGCGAGTGCTCGGACACTAATGACGTCGATGTCAACGGTGCATTAAACCCTCATCTCCCTTCCTTTCTTCTTTGACTTTACCGTCCTCGGGAAGTAGATTCAGCTCCACATATTTCTACTTATTACTCACATACAAGAGTCACAATGTCATAATTTGTTTCTTTAAGCAGATCCAAAATTTTAGTTAGTGTGATAATGTACCAAGAAAAGAGAGCTGCTAATCAGGGCAGATACGGGAAATAAGCGAGCAGGGTGGAACATGCTTCAAGGTTTGGACTGGGCCTCAAATCCCCATTCGACCATCTAGTTTTAAGATTTGTATGGTTTTCTTAAAGTCGCTTGAGGTGAATGACGGGACGGTGCCTTAAATAAAATCACAACCGATTTGCTTTGCCCGCCTGGGGCAATGTATCCAACAACACTATTGCGAAGTAGGAACTTCATAATGGGTGGTTCAAATGGCTCTGAGCACTATGGGACTCAACTGCTGAGGTCATTAGTCCCCTAGAACTTAGAGCTAGTTAAACCTAACTAACCTAAGGACATCACAAACATCCATGCCCGAGGCAGGATTCGAACCTGCGACCGTAGCGGTCTTGCGGTTCCAGACTGCAGCGCCTTTAACCGCACGGCCACTTCGGCCGGCGAACTTCATAATGGGGTAAGGAACTGTAATGTGGCTCCACTCCAAGGTACCTCTTCATGACGTGTTACCACTAATAACACCCATGAAGGATACTTTACTTTCCTCTGCCCAGATATTACTCCTCACGCCCTGATACCACCATATTGCGACTTTGGGTTAAAACGTTTCGTCTTCCCTCTAGGCGCTCAGTCCGGAACCGCGCGACTGCTACGGTCGCAGGTTCGAATCCTGCCTCGGGCATGGATGTATGTGATGTCCTTAGGTTAGTTAGGTTTACGTAGTTCTAAGTTCTAGGGGACTGATGACCACAGATGTTAAGTCCCATAGTGCTCAGAGCCATTTGAACCATTTTTTTTCGTCTTCCCTTGAACCATTGACGCTTCAGACAGCATCGATGTTAGTCCGCAGAGTACTATAAAATTTAGTACATAAAACGAATCTTGCACCATAACAAGTCCCAATGAAATGCAATAACTTCATGTAACGGTGTTTAGACGCCTAATTCATCACCAGGTACAAATCTTACAGATCTTCCACTTCGGTGTCTCAATGACGTTGTTCTGGTGGGAGAAGGATAATATATCAGTAATGGTATTTTCTGTAATATTTGAGGATATATTCGCAATAGAAACTACGCAAATGTTCAATCTCGCGATGATTTAATATTTGTTCATAAAAGTTTCGTGGAAGCGAATTTTTTCCATTAGGACGTAACTATAAGCGCACAGAACTACCTGTCTCCAGTGATGGAAGTATCAAATTTCAATTAAAATGTTAATGCGCCGAAAGTGATAGTGTTTACTTGGTCGAGGGTTTGTAATTTTTGTGATTCTTACGGGGACATGGAGGTAATGCTTCTGTCACACTCTCCGAATCAGTAGGAAAATCCAGTATTTGAATCTCGCCCATCTAAGCTTGGACGAGTAGGTCTAGGAAGAATAAAACAATTTTAACATCACAGAACTCAGTGAAGAGGTAGGCCATTTATGATAGTGTACCTTCTTGGATACCTAGATAAAACTAATTTTGACTGACAGTATCATCCCAGCATGCATGTGTCTTTTGTCCTTGTATAACGTTAGAAAGAACCCATTTATTAAAACTTTTATTTCAATCTGGACAACACTTACCTGCTAGCGTAAACACTTTGGACAAAAAAAAAAAAAAAAAAATAAGGGGCAGGGATGGCAGCTGGCCAAGTACGAATATAATGTACCAATTGCCATTCTCGCTTCCTTGCACATGGTCGATGTTTCTACGTAGTTTCGCTGGGAGCGGATCTTTTTTCTGAAGTCAGTTCGCCGACTTGCACATCGTTACGCTGCTTATTCATTCAAGAAACTCGTCAGAGCGTCCCTCGACGATGAGTAATTCCTCTCGGGACCTCGTTGACTCGAAGAATATCGAGGAGTTATCAATAGCGGAAGACAGCAGACGAATGCTACTTCAGCAGGGTTGTACCGTCCTCGAGGCCCCTCCCCGCCCCCGAAACCATTCCTGAGCCAGAGTTCATTAGCATCGGCGCGGGAGGTCGGTGTTGTTTCTGGCGAAGATTAATGGTGGCCGGGGGCAGCCGGCTCGACGCCGGCCGGCGTGATTGCCGGTGACGGCATCGGCCTCCGGTAGCGGCCGCGCTGCTCGCCGCTCGCCGTCCCGTCGGTTTAAAACCAATTACAACGGCGACGCGGTCGCGGGACCGCACAGCCGCTGCCGGCCGCCGGCCTCCGTAATTAAAGTGTAATAACCTGGCCGCGCCTTGTTTGCCGAGTTTCCCTGTCCCGGCCGTACGCTCGGGAAATTATCCGCCGTCAGCACTGCCGGTCTGCTCGTCCGGGGGCAATTCTCTCCTCCCGACGATGGGGACCGTCGCCGAAACAACTTTGTCCTTAAAACAGTACCAACGAGTTGTGCCCCCACCTAACTTCGCTTTCCACTCGAAGCGGATGAGCTATCCGGACGTTAAAGCAGAGTTCCCGTCCATATTTGTTCTGCATCAGGCTGCCGCCTTGGGACCAAACACACAGCAGAAACGTTGTATCCTATTTCCTTTTCCTGTGTGTGTTTCCACAACAGACGACCATGCAGACGAGGGCAGATACCTTAAAATAGTTCAAATGGTTCAAATGGCTCTGAGCACTATGGGACTTAACTTCTAAGGTCTAGGCGCTACTGTCTGGAACCGCGTGACCGCTGCGGTCGCAGGTTCGAATCTTGCCTCGGGCATGGATGTGTGTGATGTCCTTAGGTTAGTTAGGTTTAAGTAGTTCAAGGTTCTAGGGGACTGATGACCTCAGATGTTAAGTCCCATAGTGCTCAGAGCCATTTGAGCCATTTTCTTGAATTTCATTATTCTTTTATAAAAACGGAAATGAAATTCAAATAATTTGAACACCCACTAAAACGCTCCATTCGAGTCATATGAGCCTCTGACGTCACTGGCTAGCTCGCTGCTCCTACTGTAATAACGCTAATTCACAGAGATGTCTTGTTTTGGAATTAATGTTTCGAAAAATGTGTTCCAAATAGCGTCTATCTCTGAAAAGTTGTTTTTGAGTGTTCCAGAAAACGAGAAAATGCGTCAATGTGGTTGCACTGTACCGGCAAATTGCAACTACGTCGACGCACATGTTCACTAATTTAATTACAAATGTGTTGCACTGAGAAGTTAACATTAACTCATCTGCGAGATATGCTCTCCCACTGTTACGGCGAAGGATAGCGTCATTCAACGAAATTAAACTACATGTGAAAATTGTCGTTTTACCTAACGACACTTCAATTATTCGACAGCAGTCATTAGAGCATTATACCGTCGAATTTTATAAGACGATGTCCGTAGATCGCTGGTTCAAACCTGATACAAAAGAATATTTTAACTTATTTGAAGAACGCCTCGGCAGTCCTCTCATATAAAAACCAAATCACAATCACAATTGCAATACTTCGCTACACCCATAATAAACAGAATATTATTGTGTTTTCCTTGCTGTTAACCTTTGCTTACATTTGCAATCGCTGTTCGCACACGTCTCATTCAAAAAGATATTTCCTAGTTAATGGAACCACTCACTTTTTACTTTATTAGAAACTATGTTTTTATCTTCGTACTGTCCAGGTAGGATACTTATTGTTAAAACTTTTGCAGTGATATCGTCTTAACGTAAAGATGAAGTTGGACTGCTTCAGACGCTTACATTAGTTTCCACTCACAAACATCACAGCCCTTAAGTTTGTGTCACCTACATGCTGTACACGCTTTATATCTTCCTGACAAGCTCACTGTCCTACACCTAGTTGTACTGTGGACGTATGGTTATATCTTCACTATTAGCAATGCTTTCCAAAAACGTGTATTGTCTGTTCGCAAAGTAAATGCATTTAGCCTGTTGTCCGTTTCTCAGATTAAGATTAATGTGAAGCTGTATATAATACAGCCCACAATCGAAACAGCCGTTACAAACAGTTCTTGCAAACGCTGTTTTCGTATTTCGTGTAAAACTTTTAAAAATTTACGACTTCACCAGGATTCGAATTAGTGACACTTTCACTGCAGTTGAATACGCTATCCATTGCGTCAGGGAACGCCAGACATATGCATCAACTCTGCTGAGTACCTTCTACACAGGAAATCAGCACTAGATTTTAGCAAGAATAATTTTGTTCTGCTTTGGGTTCATGACTGATAGTCGACAATCTAGTTATAACAGACGGACCCACTTGCAAAAGTTCTACAGTCCTTAGTTTTGAGCAAGTTTAATTATGTAGCAGAAAGCAGGGAAAAGAATGTCCGTTGTTGCACGTATCGCCGCTCTAAATTGGCGGAGCATAAACACATCATCTTTCCCAAAACTTCCACTATCGGCGTTCACAAGATTCCTTTCTATTGTAACTTAAAAGTTGTAATGGCGTTTTTTATCACTAAACAGTTAAAGCGTTTTCAATGGCAGTACGTAGAAGTCTCGTAACTCCGCTAATGCTCCCATAACATAAGTATAGCTTCCTCTTACTCCTAGCCTGTGACGTCACCAGAGCATCAGCCAATAAGAGACTTTTTTCGTTCACAGATTTTCATATTTAATGATTTTTAAGCTTTAATTGGATAACATAACAGATATTTTGTGAGAATATTTATTGTAAATATTATTTAAATGTCATACTCAATCAGAGTAACCACACTTTTAAGATATGAAAATAGCCTATTCCCAGATTTAAGGAAATTTAAAGAAGATAGTTCTGTTTGTCCTGATTATCGTCTCAGCTGTGTGATAGGATTCGTGATTCCCTATCAGAAAGGACACAGTTCTTAATAATGGACGAAAGGTCAGACTGTAAAACAAATGTAATATCTGGCGTTCTCCACGGAAGTGTTACATGCCGTCGTTGTTCCCGATCTGTGTAAACGGTTCAGAGGACAGTGTGAGCAGCCCTCTCGGATTGTTTGCAGATGATGCTGTCATTTGCTATCGTGTAAAGTCATCAAATGATCAAAACGAATTTCAAAATGACTTAGACAATATATCCGCATGGTGAAAAAAGTGGCAGTTGACTCTAAATCATCAAAAGTATGAAGTCATCCACATTATCACCAAAAACGATCAGCTAAATTTCAGTTGCACGATAAAGCACACAAATGTAAACGGTGTAAACTCAACTAAATACTTAGGGCTTACAATTACGAATAACTTAAACACTTACGATCTCATACATAACGTTGTGGGGAAAGCATATCAAATGCTGCGATTTACTGCCAGAACACTCAGAAAATGAAACATGTATACGAAACAGACTGCTTACATTACGCTTGTCCGCCCTTCTCTGAAGTATTGCTGTGCGGTGTGGTATCCGCATTGGATAGGACTGACGGAGGAGATCGAAAAAGTTCAAAGAAGGGCAGCTCGTTTTGTATTATCGTGAAATAAGGAAGAGATTGCCACGGATATGATACAAGGACTGGGCCGGAAGTCATTAAAACAAAGGCATTTTTCGCTGCGGCCGGAACTTCTCATGAAATTTCGAGCGCCAACTTTCTCCTTAGAATGTGAAAATATTTTGTTAGCGACGACCTTCATAGAGAGAAATTATCACCATAATGAATAATCATTTTTTTGGCTCAAAAACGGGCTGTTCGAGCTATGTGTGGTGTAAGTTCGAGCACCTCTTGTCGACCCTTATTCAGTAGTCTGGGAATTCTGACATTGCTCTCACAGTATATATTTTCTTTAATGTCTTTTGTTGTTAGCAATATTAGCTTATTCCCAAGAGTTAGCAGCTTTCACTCAGTTAAAACTAGGCAGAAATCAAATCTGGATGTGGAATGCACTTCCTTGACCTTGCGCAGAAGGGAGTGCAGTATTCTGCTGCATCCATTTTCAATAAGCTACCACAAGAACTCAAAAATCTTAGCAATAGCCCAAACTCTTTTAAGTCTAAACTGAAGAGATTTCCTCATGGCTCACTCCTTCTATTCTGTCGAGGAGCTCCTGGAAGAGCTGAAAAATTAAGCAAATTCGAGTGTTACATTGTTGATTTTCTTTATTTAAACTTACGAATTGTCGTCTGAATATGTTACTTATATTTCATTTTATCTGTTTCTGCTATCGTGTTATAATTTCATGTATTGACTCGTTCCATGACCATGGAGACTTCTCCTTAATTTGGTCCCACGGAACAATAAATAAATAAAAAATAAGAGAAATCATGTATCGTGCGGGCAGATTTAGGTGTTGGTTTTCCCCTCGAGCTGTTCGAGAGTGGAACTGTGTAGAAGTAGCTTAAAGGTAGTTCGGTAAACTCTCTGACAGGCACTTAATTGTGAATTGCAAAGTAATCATGTAGGTGTAGGTGTAGATGTGGAATATGAGTTCCATGTTTGATACGCTGCGACACCTCATCCTCCAGTAGCCGGATATATTGATGGATCAAATTACTTAATCCAGATGTGTGAGGAATGATCGCCAGCTTCTCCTTCAGGTGCTTAAAGCGAGTTTCATCTGTTTGGTGTACATGCAAACTGTCAGGGCTCTGTATGCTTTTAATCCTATGTTAAATTGAACGAGTCAAGAGCTACCTCTCATTTCTGGGGAAGGCAGTGGCATTCCACCTGCAATATAACGATGATGGAAGCATAATTCTGGTTAATGACTTTTCCTCAAAATTAAAAAAAAGTCTTTTTTTCACAAAACCTTAATTTGTCTAGGTCGCGTACATATAAAGAAATTGAAATTTGATGACTAGACTACCTTCAGATGTCAGTGCAACAATCCTGAGATCGTCCGCAGCTCGTGGTCTAGTGCCTAGCATTGCTGCCTCTGGATCACGGGGTCCCGGGTTCGATTCCCGGCCGGGTTGGGGATTTTTGTCTGCCAGGGACTGGGTGTTTGTGCTGCCGTCATCATCATCATCTTCATCATTCGCGACAGTCGCAAGTTTAATGATGTTACAGAGAGCAGGGAAAAGAATGTCCGTCGCCTCACGTATCGCCGCTCTAAATTGGCGGAGCGTAAACGCATCACCTTTCGCAACACTTCCGCTAACGACGTTCACAAGATGTGTAAAAAAATTGACAGTGTAAAAATTGGGACTTTCTACAGGCACTGATGACCGTGCTGTTGCTCGCCCAACAAACCAATCATCATCATCATGAATCCTGAGATTGTGGTCGTATGACACGCAAGTTGAACGTACGAGCATGACATGAGAATGGTTGCACTGACATCATATTCTAATTTCTATATATGTATGCGATGTACGACATTAAAAGATCTTTAAAAAAATTTAAATTCTAAGAAATTGCATAAAATTGCTCTCCTTCCTTGAAAATTCAGACATTACTATTGGCAGGGTCTTCTGTGTACTTCACCTATATAGTAAGAGGCAAGTTTCTTCCCAGAAATCTGTATTGTTAGACAACTTTTTCTCGCTGACTTTCACAGAACATTTCTGAACAACGACAAAAGCGTGATTTTTTTAAAAAATCCTTTTGGGTAGTTATTAGCCTGAAAGTGTTCCGAAAGTGATTATACTTAACTACCCATGGGAAATAAGTGTGCTGGAATCCGCAGAGAATCTCCGAGAAACGTCTGATTATACTAGTATGTAGAAGATAATTTCCCGAATACGATGCATTAGGCCTCTAAATACATTAAAGAAATTACTTCATTTCATTGTAAGTTTCGAATGAAACTAGCACTGAGTCTCAGATAGGACCTGATGAACATATCGGGTCACTTTGTCGAAATAACGTGCAAGGACGACTCTGATATCCAGCTGAATACCGGCAGCTCAAGATGGCAAAATTAGTACAGCGTGAAAATTTGACTGGTTCGTAAGAACTACGTTGGAACAGAACAGACAAGTCAGCACGTGTCCTACGGGTGCAGCGCATGCCATACTTCCTAATCAGTGGTCTCAGTGTACAGGTGCATACAGGGAGGGTGGTGGCGCTGGCGCTGCGCGTACATCATTTAGCGCGCGACACAATAGGCCGGCGTGCGGCCACTTCATTAGACTCCAGCGCTGGCCGGGGGACGTCCCGATTGCAATTAACACGCGCTGCTGTAATGTAAAATTCCTGTCGGCCGCTATTCACTTCTTCCGCCCGCGTGGGGTGCACAAAGGCAGAGCCACCGCCTGGTCTGGCCACACAGATTCCACGTGGGGGCTAGTGTGGCGTGCCACCTGCGGCGAAGAACGCGGCAGACTTGTACAAGCAGGCACTGGCACCGATATTACGATACGGGCAGATTTACCGTGTTGACCTTGAAAACTGCAACACCACGAAGGCGACATGCAGCAAACGTCAAACAATTATACAGTTTCCTCACGTTCCTGGATATGCAGATGTTCAGCATTTCAGCGCAACTAGACAAAAAAAGGTAGCAGTAACGGTATCTGCATTCTGTATATAAGGGCAGATTATGCAGGGTGTTCTCCTCCAGAAGTCGCATGTGAATAACTTTGTTGTGTGTGAGAACTAGCCTTTTCACTGCAGTTTCGCCTGCCTATGCGTTTGAGGTATACAGGGTGAGTCACTAAATATTGCCACCTAGAATAACTCAGAAAGTATGATAGTAGCTGAAAAGTTTGTGGGACGAATGTTGCATGGGACAACAGGGCCCATAATATGACGTTGGTTTTTTGTTGCTAGGTGGGGCCGCGTCAGAGATATAAAGGTCAACTTTGATTGTTTTCTTTTTTAATGGGGTGATGCTATAGTTTGGAATTTATTTTCTGATAGCGGCTATCGAGACGAATCCAGTGAAGTGTAACAGTAAGATCTTTGAAGGTCAACGTAGGTCCAAAGGGTGGCATGAACATCCATTTACAGAAGGTGTTCGAAATGATGACCATTGATATCAGTGCAGTGCTGCAATATTCTTATGGATTGAGTGGTATTCCTTATCACATCGGAACTTATCGAAGCACATACTCTGACAATTCTCTCTCGTATATCATGCAAATAGTAAATATTCGCCGAATACGGTGTATCCATCTAATGAACCATTGACATGTAAACACCATTCGACGGTTTCGCAATACAACACTAATAGGAACGGTAAGACTAGTATCGTCGAATCAAGCGAATGTGAATGATGTATTCCTTCGAAAGAACAAGTCGACATTTTCTCATTTACGGAGAATTCCAACGAAATTCAGTGAGAGCTAGAGATTATACGCTAAAAGATATCCTCAATATACTCACCCTACACGTCGTACATTTAAGTATGTGTATGATAAATTGAGAACAACAGGATCTTTAACGTATCGGTAACATATCCGGCAAAGGAAAGTTACTAACGAGGAAACGGAAATTGGTACTCTTGCCACTGTGGTTTGAGATCCTTGTGTTAGTTCGCGTCAAATCGGAAGGGAATCTGGCATGAGCCAGAGTAGAGTTGTTCGTGTTCTGCATCGCCATAAAATCACCCTTACTGAGTCAGTATCCACCAAGAATAAACCGGTACGGATTGTATGCGTCGCAATGAATTCTGCCAATGGGCTTAACTTCAGATTCAGAGAGATGACACGTTAATTAACTTGATTTCATTTACTGACGAGGCTACATTCACGAACAGTGGAAATTTTAATCTGAATAACATGCATTATTGAGCAACTGAAACTGTTTGTTGGATGCAGCAAGTTGCACACCAAAATCCGTGATCGGTGAATATATTCTGGAAGACATAACTATAGGCCCCTATTTCATCGAAGGAAATCGTAATGGTAGGAAGTACACCAGATTCCTGCAAGAAACATTAGGTCTGTTATTGGAAGAAATACCTTCAGAAACAAGGAACAGAATGTGGTATCAACACGGGGACACATTTTTCGCTGATGGCTAGAAATGAGTTGCAGAGACAATTCTCAAATCGTTGGATTGGACGCGGAGGAGATGTGTCGTGGCCGGCTCGTTCACCAGACTTGACGCCTCTGAATTTTTTCTTGTGAGGATTCGTAAAAGACATTGTTTATAAAGACGTTCCAACTACACCTGAAGATAGGCGAGAGAGAATTGTCAGAGCATTTGCTTCGATAAGTGCTGATGTGATAAGGAATACCAGTCAATCTATAATGATAAGATTGCAGCACTGCGTTGATACGAGATAGCCGCTATCAGAAAATAAGTACCAAACTATACTATCCCATTAAAAAAAAAAAAAAAAAGTTGGCCTTCACATCTCTGAAGCGACCCCACCTAGCAACAAAACACCAATGCCATATTAAGGGCCCCGTTGTCCCATGCAACGTTTGTCCCACAAACTTTTCAGCTCCTATCATAATTTCGGAGTTATTCTTGGTGACAATAGTTAGTGATTCACCCAGTATATGGAACGTAACCACTTCTGCCCATCTCTGTGTCCACCTCGTCCTCCTCTGTCTGCCCACTTCATCCTCCCACCTCTACCTTTCTGTGTCTCTCCATCTCCTTCTTCCCCTCTCCATGAGCAAACCTTCGTCTTCCCTCCCTTTGGCCACATCCTTCTTCTTCTCTTTCTTTGCATCCCCACCTCCACCTCTTCCGTTTTCACGTGCCCAACACCTCTCTACACCTTCCACCTGCCTCATGCATCTCTCCATACTCTCCTCTCTCTGTCCATTTCCTTCTCCGTCTCGCTCTGTCCATCCTCATCTCAACCTGTTCCCAGCCATGCTCATTGGCGCATGTAGCCCCTGCGATACAGTTCAATAAAGCAGACTGACACTACTCCCACAACACGCCTTTCATGCAAGGCAATTTACAAATGGGAGGCTTGAAAATCATTGATTTGCCCATGCCATACAGGCTGCCATGCAAAGGAGGCCGATATTACTCCAACACAACATGCCTATTGTGCAGTACAGCCTACGTGTCGGAAACCCTTTCTTACTTGCGATGTGTAGGCTGCCCTGCAAATCAGGTTGATTTGCAGACTAATACCGTTCCCATACAACATGCGTGTCGCGCACGGCAGCCTATACACCATGGGCTGGCAAAAATCTCGTTTTTGCACGTATCTCAGCTCCTATTGGAGCTAGGACGATATCAACCCCATAGTGGTGATACTCATGTGCTTGTGTTTCTGTGCCAGATTTGGTTTAAATAAATTCAAGGGTTTGGGGAAGCCCCCACACATACACACATACACTCAGCCTTACGTATATACATGACACATGTCATGTTGTGTCTCATACAAGAAGCGGAACTCTCTACCAGAAAACAGAAGTCGGAATTTGACAACTGCAGAATCGTGGTCTGTTTCAACACGGCGGTTTGTCGCTCCACGATATTTCCGCTCTGACACATGAATATGGAATCCATTGGTTCTTGCAGGATCTTAAAGACCCTGTGTGCCTAGTACATCCGAGGACAGATTCATTGTTTGCTCAGCCATACAGGTACAGTCGCGTCATGTACATTGAGTCAGGAAATAGGCTTGTACCCACACAGACAGCGCAGGTTGTATTCATCATTGGCCCGTGGGCCCAGCACCTGCCATGGTGGCAACGGTTAGCACTTGGTTCACGATCACCTTTGGTTCAAAGACTGGAGTTTTGGATAGGCATTACATTTCTGACATGTTCATGCCGGTGTTTGTGCCCTATCTTCCAAGTCTCCATGACATTTTTCATTGAGATAATGGTGTCCTGGCGTACTGGGGATGTTCGACTATTTCCTTGGACGGCATGTTCTCCAGATGTCTCGCTCATTGAAAACTACTCATCACAGGTTGTTGAGAGACTGGTACGCCAGTTCTCGCTAGCCACTGTGATTGGTGGACTCTTGTCATGTAGTTCAAGCAGCATGGAATGATGTTCCCGTACCAGTCATCCAAGAGCAGCTCAGCTCGATGTGCAGCTAGTTCAGACTCAAAGTTGCTGCGACAAGAAGGAGATCTGTGTACTGACTTCCGCTCCCCGTAAATCCCCAACTCACATTCTAATTTAATCGTGTATTCTTCCTGCTATACTGTAGGCTCACAGGGCTTTGTTATCCTTCCTGATATTGCAGTTGTAATGAGTAGCAGAGTGCTTTCACTGAGCGCTACATTCTGAAATACACGTATGTAAACACACAGTATATAAATTCTGGTAGACTTAACACTTGGGCCGGCCGAAGTGGCCGTGCGGTTAAAGGCGCTGCAGTCTGGAACCGCAAGACCGCTACGGTCGCAGGTTCGAAGCCTGCCTCGGGCATGGATGTTTGTGATGTCCTTAGGTTAGTTAGGTTTAACTAGTTCTAAGTTCTAGGGGACTAATGACCTCAGCAGTTGAGTCCCATAGTGCTCAGAGCCATTTGAACTTAACACTTGTAAGGGTGCGTTAGGTGTCACCAGCTAGTCGCCGGTCTTTTAGGACCGATAAAATAATGGAGTAAATGATCTCACTGACGTAACATGCAATATTAGGTTTTTCCTCAACAAATTTGACAAGCATATGGCAATCGCGGTTATAATGCCCATATTTAGTCGTATATGTCGCACCTAGTTCTTACAGTGTTTAAATGACATTTGCAACCCAGTCTGAATCTGATCTTGAGGCGTATTAGGCTAGAGACCACAATGGCCGCACTCGCAGTCGGTCGTTGCTAACACTAAGCGGGAACGTGTTATCCTCACGAATTACTGCTTTGCGCCATTGAAAGGTCCCAGTTTGTACGACCAACAATGGCTATTGCTACTTGTCTGACGTGGCGGCGCTGGACTATTTTTATACCGAACCAGGGCGACGAGCAGGCGTAGCTTCTGTGCGCCACCGGCTCCAATACGCAGTTGACTCCATATATACAATACGAAGGACACTTTCCTTGAATACAACTGTCAACCTCCCTCTTTGTAAAAGTAAGACCTCTCTCGATGTAACGCTCGCCGACATCCTCCTGGCCGGTCTACAATATTCACAGACGCGGCACCATAACAATACAGAACCCTCTATCAGCAATTTGTATACAATCTACATCGGCTCAAATTTTAATGCCCTGCACATGGGTCCTACACCATACATAGCCCAGCGCTCTGAATCGTGTTCTACGTCAGTGCTTCGTGCAAGAACGATATTTCCACGTCACTCTTTAAAGGTGTTCAGTTTGCTCTAATGTAGTTAAGGAAATACCATTGTGCGAGGCTGCTAGAAAGATATATTTTATGTATGGTGTTGTCAGCTCTGTATTGTATTCAACGGAAAAAGTCTGAAATGTAGAAGAGAATGGAGTCATTTGTAGGTTGTGGTTTGATAGCAGGAATAGATGAACGCTAGGCTACTCCATGAAATCGTCTAAGCAGCAGAGTGAAGCGTATGTCACGTTGAAAGAACTACTTTACACAAAGAGACTTCTACTGTTGACTGAACTTGGGATTTTTCAGGCTGACTGTACGGCCGGAATCTCACAAAAAATTGCTTTCCATTTGTCTAAGGTAAACGATAAAATAGACTGCTAGCGGAAATCAGACGTGACCAATGCAAGAAACGTAATATCAGGACGTAGTGTTATCCGTTTCACCACTGAACGATAGACGTCAGCCTTTCATTCCTGGGGTCGAGCACGGCCAATTAAAATTAATTGTTGGTAAGGCGGGTGCCAGGTTGGGATTCATTGGGCGAGTCCTTAGAAAACGTAGTCCATCAACAAAGAAGGTTTGAGCGCCCAAAAGCCCCAACACACACACACACACACACTAAGCAGGTGGCTTACAAAACACTCGTTCGACCTATACTCGAGTATTGCTCATCAGTGTGGGATCCGTACCAGGTCGGGTTGTCAGAGGAGATAGAGAAGATCCAAAGAAGAGCGGCGCGTTTGGTCATAGGGTTATTTGGTAAGCTTGATAGCGTTACGGATATGTTTAGCAAACTGAAGTGGCAGACTCTGCAAGAGAGGCGCTCTGCATCGCGGTGTAACTTGTCCAGGTTTCGAGAGGGTGCGTTTCTGGATGAGATATGGAATATATTGCTTCCCCCTGTTTATACCTCCTGAGGAGATCACGAATGTAAAATTTGAGAGATTCGAGCGCGCACGGAGGCTTTCCGACAGACGTTCTTCCCGCGAACCATACACAACTGGAACAGGGAAGGGAGGTAATGACAGTGGCACGTATAGTGCCCTCCGCCACACTCTGTTAGGTGGCTTGCGGAGTATAAATGTAAATGGAGATGTAGAGTGTGACTGGTACTGCCAGCACCTTCGCCTTATGTAACTTTTGCTATCTGAGTGTCATAAGATGACGTCTCCTTCTTTGGATCGTACACATTATACAGTGTTTTGAAATTTTGATGATAGAATTTACTGCTGGTGTTGTGGGACATAACTCAGTTGCTCTCTTGACACGATTGTAGAGGAAATAATATATGGATGGTATGTCAGACTGTGGGTGTCACCTGGATGACAAGAATTAAAGTTGTGCAGCTCTCGTATTTACTATTGGCGTTGATGGAATGTGATTTGATGGCTGAGGGAGTGAGGAAATGCCGACATTGGCTTGATTGGCTAAGGTCAAATAAGAGTGACTAAGCAAACAGGTAATAGTAAAGCCTCGACTCCTTTTTTTTATACGTATTGTATAGTCCTCTTGTGACAGTGTGGGGTAAGCATTGTATGATGTAGCTACTATTACTGCCCAGTTTTGTGGATGTGAGGCTGTCAATACATATTACCGAAACTAGTAACCCAGTAATTGTGCTTACATAACGATCTTGGCAGATAAAGTGGTTTTCAGAAGCAGACTAAAACACAACATTGCAGATCACCTCCTTCACTGACTAATAATGTCAGATAGCCGTAAAATAGGTAATAGTTCTTGAGAAATTTGCTGACTAGGCGACTGGTCGTAGCTTTAGAACAGTGACTTACCACCGGAAGAATAATCAGCAGTTCCAGTCGACGTGTGGCGGAACCGGTGTTGTTCCTTTACGGGACGGAGACAATTGGCTGGCAGGGAAGAAACCAAGTAAAACGGGTTAGTCGACTGCGGTACCTGCAGTGGCGACCAGGAGCCAGAGCGCACTGCGCATGACGCCGCCAGCCAGCGGCCGCTCCAACCAGATTAGCTCGGCGCGTTCGCCTATCGGAAACGACGGGAATTCATAAAACCGGGCTGCCTTCCGCGCCTCCATCTCTTTTAAGATTTAATATGTCTCCCTCCTATCCTGCGTGCCCCGGCCTCTGAGAGAAGCGGCTTAAGAAACGTGATTAACAAACTTCAGCTCAAGTTCAGCAGTCCCTTCAGTAAAGCCGATTACCGCCAAACGTCTGCGATTTTCTGCGTCCCCACTCCTCACAGTGTCGGCAGGCGCCGAACCCAGCCACCCCCACCCACGCCCTCACTCATTCCCCCGTCATTCCTCGGCTGCAGGAAGCGGCTGCGGAAACGAGTGACGGCGAGCGGCTGCCAAAGCGCCTTATAACCAGATTTTTTGCGAGGCAAATCCGGCGTGCCTGCCGACCCCGGCCGTGGCGCATTAATTCGCGCTCGTCTGCCTGCCTGCCTCCCTCCTCCTTCCGCCCCCTCCAGTCCTCCCCACCCCTCACGTTACGGCGCTGGCCACTTTACGGCGCGCTGAATTATTGATGAAGCCGCCCTGTCGATGAGTTGTAAACAGCAAAGACGCCAGCCGGCGCCTGCGAGAATACCATGCGGCCACTGGCTGAGCGCTGCGCCTCCCGGACACCGCCTCGCCAGTGGCCACAGGTCGTGGTCACCGGAGTCCGCTTCTCCCACATTGCACCGCTGTTCCTGATTATCAAGCGCCCAAGCGCTATCATTGATTTTTGTAAGTAAACCAGCTGAAAACCTGGCGTTCCCCGGGCATGTACTTACTCCTGTGTTGTATTAGTCCACCTTCTCTTTCCCCCTTTCTCTGTCCATCTCCACCACTTCCTCTCTCTGTCCAACCCACCCACCACTCGTTGTTCATCTCCTCCTGCGCCTTTCAGTGTCCATCCCCTCCTCCCCCTCCCTCCATCAGTTTGCTCCTAACCCCTCTGTCGTCAGCTCCTCTCCTCTCTCTTCATCTGCTCGTCCCTCCTCTAATTTCATCTCTTCTTCTTCCCTCTCTTTGACCATATCTTCCTCCCCACTCACCCTGTTCATCTCTTTCCTTTCCTTTCCTTTCCTTTCGGTGTCCATCTCCCCCTCTCGCATTCTCTGTCCATTTCCCCCTCCCGTTTCTCCGTCCATCACCCCCCCCCCACCCCCCTCGAGGCTAACTCCTCCTTACCCTTCACTGTCTGTGCATCTCTCTGTCCTCCTTTCCCTCTCTATGTTATCACACTCACCCCAATGGGAGGATAGTGGTTCTTACCCCTGCAGTATGTCTTTCCAGATCGTAACTAATATGTATACCAAATTTGACTGAAAACGTTCCAGGAGTTTTGGCTGAGCTTTCTGCCTGGGGTTTTGCCAACACGGACTCAAAGGCAGGCCTCGGCGCTTGTTCGTGACGTCACGTCAGCTAGGCACGGCGAACGCTAGGTCTGTTGCAGGCATACTCATAATGGTGGTGTCTCCCTCTTTGAAACAGAAAAATGTGAAAGTATTGGCGGTAGTTGACCAACACACATTGTTCTGAGAGATTTCCGCAATCAATTAATTGTGCAATTCATTACACTTCTTAACAAATAGTGTACTACTGAATTTAAATTTCTACCTGTTTTAAGGATTGACATACAAAAACAACTTCATGGTCCAGCAGCAACAGAATTCGTGCTTCTTTACCTTATTTGTAAATCTGAGGAAGCTACGATTGTACTGGGTTGCTTTTACAAGAAACTGTGAACATATTTGTGCTCTTCTTTAGGTATCTTGGTTGACTATGGGGTGAGGAGCACTGAATGTTAATGAAATATCTTGCGATTTTACACGTTGGGGGAGGGGGTTGGGGACAGAAGAAGCGAAAGAGAGATACTTGTTTTGTCAAATAAAATTTTTTTATCTTATAAAGTTTCTTCTTTCAGTTGCGAGAGGGGAATATTTATATTTTCTAATGTGCATGTGTAAAAAAGTTTAAGCTCAGCAGTATTTTCGATGTATGAAGCTATTTTGTTTCTTGTTTAGAATTCCTTTCGTTGAAAACGACTGTAATCTAATGACTGGCAACAGTTGGACATTTACACGTGTAAATTAGTTCACATTTCCAGTGACGATGTCAAACGAAAATAAATAAATAAAAGAAACTAGTTCATTGTAAGGGGGTTGGGGTAAGTTCCGATAACAAAATGGATCAAGTAAATATAGTTACTTCAATGTAAAATTTCCGAAGCTTGCAATGGGGCAAAGCATCTTCTCGAATTGATCTACGTTTGTTTCGACAGGATTCAGTAATACAGAACTATGATCTTCATTTGTAGCTTTACGATAATGAGAAAATCTTTCATCTAAATAACACTGCAGAATCCAAAACAATACCAAACAATTTGTCCAAAAATAAGACATTTATAGTGATAAGCACGCCCAGGCGTTTCTACCTGCAACAGACCAGGCGTTCGCCATGCCTAGCTGACTTGACGTCACGAACAAGCGCCGAGGCCTTCCTTTGAGTCGGTGTTGGTTTTGCCCGCATACACACATGTCAAATATATTTCACACACTTTTAAAATATTTGTACGTGTGTTCCACCTGTATGTCTAGCGAATTTCGCCCTCCAGTTTCATTTTCAAGAATATCAATGATTATGACAACGTATCTTCCGATCTATGTGCTGTGCAGTGATATAATTTTGCAGGTACACCGAGTGCCCTACTGTCTGTGAAATGTGTTGAGAAAAGAATTAGCAGTAAAGAAGTACTAAATTAAAACATCATACATGATGCAGCAATTTCTTTTGCATCTCTGTGTTTGTGTTCTCGTATCTTCTGAACTTAGTCGTATAATGATGTAATTTCTCTGGTACATTCAGTAGTATATGTAAATACTGACTACAGAATGTGTCACGAATACTAATAAGTAATAAATTAAAACATCAGGCTTCATATGGCAGTTTTACAGCATGAACAGCGAAAATGTAATAAGCCCTAACATTTCTCCTTTCATCATTTTGCGGGGGTCGTCAGCGAGGAAAAGCTTCGTAACGGATTGAAATTATATGTAAAGTTTGTTGCAAGTCTCTAAGTGGTCTCGAATTCTAGATAACTAAAGTATAAGTATTCTCGCGTCTTGGGCTACACTGCTTTTTTTCGCACACATCCCCGCCCCTTTGATAGGCGTGTGGTTCTTACACCGCCCCCCCCCCCCCCTTGTAGTAATCATTTCCAGACAGCAAATGATTTATGAACCAAATTTGGTTGAAATGGGCTCAGTGGTTTAGGAGGAGGTGTGGAACATACGTGTAAACGTACATCCGTTTTTATAATTTCTATGGATTAGTCATTCATGTGTGTTTTCACGTGCCTATTCGTGTCTGAACTTTCGATCTGTTGTTATCGGAGCTGCAAAAGCAGTTTTCCACTTACAGTAACTGCTACTGGTAAAAACTTGAGATCTTTTCAACTGCTACTTTCTTTGTTACATGACACACAAACTTTCCACACGGATTCTTCAATATTTGGGCGACTACTCTCATTGCGATTTTCGACGCGCGTGCGGCACACACACACACACACACACACACACACACACACACACACACACACACACACAATCACAAATACTTTTACGTATGTTCATAAAATAGTGCCTCGTGCACCGGTACGAAATTGTAACTACAACGCATTTCGCAAACTGCTGATCTTCAGACAGTTTCGCTAAATAATCGCCTCGACTGTCATTACTATTTTCAGTCCACTGTTTTCTCTCGATATCAGTTATTTTTCCGTAACCGTCAGAAACCAGCTACTTGTGACGAATAAAATAATTGTTTAGTTCAAGAGTAACAGGAAACGAAGAATTTGGTTTTAACGTATGAAAAATTCAAACTGGAATTGATTTGATGATACATGTCCGAGGCAGGAAGGGGTAGGATTTGCCATTTAGGTAAACTCTTGTAAAAAGCGCGTAAGCCACAGTTTCGCGTTCGCGACTGTAACCTGGAAACACTAAGGGATCCATTCCTGTCCCGTCTAGGTCCATGTTTCGCTTCATGTTGCTTCAAGTCTAGCACTACACTGGAATTGCATTAGAATCACAGCTATTTGAAACTACACCATTTCGTACCCCCGCCGTCCGCAGAATGATCTCTAGGAATCCTGATTATAAACGAGCAGAGTTGCTAACTACATGGCTGTATATAAAACATAGCATTGCCAGCCTTAGAGGGAAGCAACACGATTACACACCAAAATAACAAAGCTCCGTGAGCATTGTTAGCTCGCTGAACAAGCAGACACGTGATCAGCGCGACGTTGTGACCGATACGTGCAGTGGCTTCTTACTCAAGTCAATAAATTTATTGGTGAGGAGATGCAGAAAGGAGCTAAAGCTACATGAAAGAAGCTGGTTAAGTTGTTAGAGTGCAAGTTATAAACCCAGGGTCATAATGCCTAGGACACTGACATACGACTATTTACCATTAGGAATGAAAAAGGAAACGATCACTCAACAAGTAGTCCATTGACGTTGTTTGTAAATGCGGTAATAGGCCATTTCCGAGAACTCCTCGCAAGTGTTATTCTGTCCAGGGGATTTGATTTTAAAAGCTGCCATATTAAACAAGCTATCACCTGGAAAAGACGAAACGTTGTCACTAATAGCAGATCTACGTGTCAGTTTTGTGAGAAAATAAAAGATTGGAATCCAAATGGTTAGTCGTTTATAGACGTGAGTTCGCAAGCTTTGCACTCACTCGTAATTCTGTACTAGTGTATAACTGCGCACGGATTACATTTACTCTGCATTGCATGGTATACATTTGAAATATGCCAATACTAAGGCTAATTTTACTAGTCTGCCTCATCTTCCACAGTGACTGCGATTATTGCCTGAGGATGTAATTGTAATATAAGTAAACTGAAGAAAGAAGAAAATTAAAATTAAACCTCACTTGAATGCAGCTTTGTCAACTAGTCACAGATAGTGAAGGTAATCCTCCCCTTGTATCTTGAAGAAAAATGTGCATCTTTCGGCATATGAATTCTCACTATCCCGAACACGCTCAATACACGAACAGAACATTACACCAGCGTCTTACATGCAGACATGGGATACTTCCGTGCCAGCAGGGGAGGGATGAGGGAGTGATGGCGAATGAGTCTTCGCAGACTTTATTACAATCTTATACTTAAGTTGCTCTGTTTAGAAATCAAAATTTAGGGTGGACAGGTATGGAGTGATGGCGAATGAGTCTTCGCAGACTTTATTACAATTTTATACTTAACTTGCTCTGTTTAGAAATCAAAATTTAGGGTGGACAGGTATGATAAATAATGTAAACCCATTGACAGACGTAAATTTCAGCCATTACGGGGGTTAAGCGTTTCAGCTGTTGCGTAAGGTACAATTTGTCAGATGCGAGCTTCATAAATCACCTTGCAGTATTGATTCCAACAGCGAATGCAGGACTGCTGTTGCCGTTTTTTATTTACTTGCGTATGTCGGGGATTAACGATTTCGGCCCTCGTATAGCTGTATAACTGTCGGATGATTTTATGTTTCATTTATATCAGCAGCTGTCTTCCTCGTCGCTTTTTCTCCACAAAAAAATGGAGTGTTATCCATCTGCGCGTGAGCTACAGGGCAGTCGTGGCACCCTTGTAAATCAGGATGCGGCTGAACGCTCTCCTGTGCGATTTATTGTATTCATACGAGCCGGCGGGGAGAGGCTGCGTCAATAGGGCCGGAATCAGATATTAAAAGGGTGGCCGGCGGACACGAGGGCCCCGCACGTGCGGCCAGCAGCAGCAGGAGCCGCAGCAGGAGCACTCTGCAGTGCTCGGCAGCATTCGCACGTTCAGCTGGGATTTGGGATTCTAAACGCAGGCCATACGTCGCGTTGGGTACTTATTGCTCGAACACACAAAAAGGCATGTGAGCCGACGTACTGAATATTTTACAGTACCACAAACACGCAGCTCAATATATTTTGTATAGACTCATCACAAATGGGGCTTTCCAGGCGCTACGCACCGTCCAGCTTAAATCTGGATGTGGAAGATATCATTCGTTGCGTATTTTAGACAGAACAATTTTTCAAAAAGGATTTGTCACCGTATACTACAAGGGACGTTCAGTAAGTAATGCAACACATTTTTTCTCGGCCAATTTCGGTTGAAAAAATGCGGTATTTGTTGCGCGGAAACGTGGAATAATCCCACTTCAACCACTGTAGATTCTTGAAGTTCCGATACGTGGCGACACTATACGTAGTCTTCAAAATGGCCTCTGTAACAGAGGTGCTGTCCGAGCAGCCAGCTGCCATTGAGTTTCTTTAGTGGAAAACCGGAGAGTCGTAGGTGTTCATAGGCAGTTTCAGAACGTCTGTGGAGTCTTGGCAGGGAACAAAAGCATGGTCAGTCGTTGGATGAGGCGTCTGTCATCATCGCAATAAGGTCGCGCAAACCTGTCCGATCTCTCGCGTGTCGGTTGCTTGCACACAGCTGTGAACTTGTGGACACACTCATTCAAGGTGGTCGATGGGTCACAAACAAACACTTCGCTGCGCAACTGGATGTCTCTATTGATAGTGCAGACACACTAGTTTACCAGCTGGGATACTGAAAGGTGTCTCCCCACTGATTTTCTCGTCACCCTAACAGAAGACCATAAAGAGCAACGAAGGACCAGTTGTGCGGAGTTGCTTGCTTGTTACGAGGCTGATCATGACCATTTTTTGTCGAATACCGTCATAGGCGATGAAACTTGCGTTCACCACTTTCAACCTGAAACAACGGCAATCCGTGGAGTGGTACCACTCAACCACTCCTCTGAAGAAAAACTTCAAAGCCGCACCCTCCGCCGGTGACTGTCTTCTGGAACTCTCGGTTATCACAGCGATAGTTCGACTGTTCTCTCATGGTGCAATGATCAACTCGGAAGTGCATTGTGCTACCCTCAGGAAACTGAAGAAGCGATTTCATCGTGTTTGTCACCACAAAAATACAAACAAACTTCTCTATCTCCATGAAAACGCAAGCCCTCACAGAAGTCTGTACATCCGAGAGCAGTTATAAAAACTCCATTGGACGGTACTTCCTCATTCACCCTATAACCCACACCTCGCACTCTCCAACTTCTATCTGTTAGCCCCAACGAACGATGCACTCAGCTGGAAGCAGTATGTGGATGATTTGGAGGTTTTTGATGCTGCAAGACGTTGGTTCCGACATCGACCAGTAGTGTGGTGCCTTGCATGCACTGGACTCGCATTCGGAAGCACGACGGTTCACGATCCAGGCAAATGCCGGGATGGTTCCTGTGAAAGGGCACGGCCGACTTCCTTCCTCGTCCTTCCCTAATCCGATGAGACGGATGACCTCGCTGTCTGGTCTCCTCCTCCAAAAAACCCCAACCCTTGCATGCATACAGGCCTTCCCTCCTTCCCAGTAAGGTGGCGGATGGCCGTCGCACTGGACGGAGATTAAGTAGCGCTAATAAAATAACATTAGCAAGAATATATTTATTCGAATTGTTACGACTGAATCATCTTCTCCGTAGCCGTGGCAGAGCAGGATGCGCTGACGCGCTTGGTGAGCAGATTCTCGAGACCGATATCTCCATCGCTGCCTGCTCGTGCAGTACCGCGATGCTTTGCAGGCAGTGGGCGGCAGGCGCATTTCGTACAGTGGCGTCGACCACCAGATCGTAGACTGCGAGTTACTGGGGCATTCTGGTGGACACCGAAGGGGTGTGTCCGAGTAAACTCCAGCAGCTCTGTACGGGATGTAGATGGTACTGCAGAGTTACGGCATGCTTCTGCACCAGTATCTGCTCACAGGTGCAAGTAAGTCAGGGACAGCAGCCTTTATCACAGCGATAGTTCGACTGTTCGCCAAACACAACTAGTTAGGTTCTCAGGAAGCCTGAGGTAGTAGTCCAAAAGTCTTTACTTCAGTGGATGAGTTGCTTGCAGCTCACAACGATAAAGTTCGGTGGACCAGTCAGACAGCAGTCTCGAAGGTAAAAGTTATCTGGCGAATGATTGGCAGCACGTCACATGGTTGACTTTGTAGCTGGCTCACTATATCTGAATAGCAATGGGCTTGGCAGCCTGAGCATTTATCACTGTCTATCTCAGATAGTGACGTTATACAAAATTTTTAAAGCATCCGTGCCCATTTGTTGACAAATTGCCTGTTGGCTTCTGCCTTGAGTTCTTCGGTCAAAGCTTTTTGATAATTTTTCTGACGTTACACCAGCACGAGTGGCTGCATTTTCAAATTTTTAACATCCACTGCTGGGGACCACCACCAGCAGTGGAGGGTGAAGATTTGACAATGCCAGCCACTTGGGCTGGCGAATCATCAAAAAAATTATGAAAAAATCTTGGGCTTGAGAACATGAGACAGAAACCAACAGGCAATGACGTTATGTCTGGCTGGGGATGAACACAATTGTCCTTGTTTTATGGGCGCATCAACGTTCCCCATTGCATCTCAGTGTCACAATAGTGGCTTTCAAACGCTTCAACTTGGTTCAAATGGTTTAAATGGCTCTAAGCACTATGGGACTTAACATCTAAGGTCATCAGTCCCCTAGACTTAGAAACTACTTAAACCTAACTAACCTAAGGACATCACACACATCCATACCCGAGGCTGGATTCGAACCTGCGACCGCAGCAGCCGCGTGGTTCCGGACTGAAGCGCCTAGAACCGCTCGCCTACGTCAACTTGGTGATTTTCCAACCATGTCAGGGGGCTGACAAACGACCTTATGGAAGGAAGATCTAATCGTTCTTGCGGCATCGTGCTGCGCTGTAGGAATGATATGATCCCTCTCCAATGAGTGCCATTTAATGTGAATGAGCGACTGAGACTTCTTGCTCGAGCAAGGTGAAACAATAGCTTCCAGGATGTGCCATTTTATTTCTACTATCGGCTCCCTGACGGTTCGTACACTAATTGCTATACGCCGCGAATGTCTGATTTAACTTGCCTTAGCGCTGACTGGGGAAAACTTTTAAGACAATTTTCCATTTGCCCATGATATCTTTCTGTGGCGCAAATCGCGTCATGTTAATGGTGTTGCAATTTCACCGTTCAGCAGTGTAGTTACAGTAATGTCGTTATACTAATACTAGACTTTAATGGGCCCTTTATACTGAACTTAGTAGAGTTTTATCGCACACACAGACACGGATCTGCACATAAAACACATTCCGCGTCTATTGCTACCATTAGGTGCAGCCATCCTGCCTGGGCGTCGAGGTCCGCACCTGCACCGTGTGCATACCTTGCGGATCCGGACTGTTTGTTTGCGCGGTAGCCACCAGCAGGAACGCGCTGCGGCGACATCAAAGGCATTGGCAGGCTGCGCCGGCGGTGGCAATTAGCGCGCCACGCCACGCCACGCCGCGGCGCTGCACAGCGCATCGATCGCCTGCGCCCACTCATCCGCCGGCTCCGCGTCTAATTAATGCGCGCTGCGCTCCGCGAGAGCCGATCCACCGCCGGCTGGCCGCTCGTTATGACAACGGCCGCGCCGCCGCCCGAATATCGCACTGCGGAGCCGGATGACGGCGGAAAAGGAAATACACGATGGCTGGCACAGACGTCACCGCGTTTTCTGCCCCCCATTGTCAGCCTCTACTGCTCGACGGGTGTCATGGATAGGATCAGTTTCTCATCTTCCTACAAAAACTTACGAGGGCTTGCTAAAAACAATGACTCCCATTTTTAATTTGAAAACTTTTAAATACTTTCAGACGAAACAAACGTTATTAACAGAGTACATCTTTATTATTCGTACCTTCATATTTGCAGCCCTCTGCTGCTAGAGGGATTCGGACTGCAGCGTGTAACATGGCGGTGCCTAACGTAGCCACATGGTGCACTCACATTAATGTGACCACCATCTATTACTGACGTCAACCTGCAATAACCACTTACAGACGGCAGTGGCAGCACGAAAAGTGGGGAGAAGCAGAAAACAGCGCAGTCGTTGTCGTAATGTGGAAACGGAGCGATTTATCTTACCTCCAAAGGGCATGATCATTTGCTTTCGGCCCAAGGGTGGAGGCAGTTCCGAAAAGGCTAAGTTTGTAAACTGTTCGCATGCCGCCACGTTTAAAGTACACTGATCAGCCATAAAATTATAACCACCTGCTACTATCGATATAAGCCCGTCCAGATTATACAGGGTGGTCTATTGATCGTGACCGGGCCAAATATCTCACGAAATAAGTTTCAAACGAAAAAACTACAAAGAGCGAAACTTGTCTAGCTTGAAGGGGGAAACCAGATGGCGCTATGGTTGGCCCGCTAGATGGCGCTGCCATAGGTCAAACGGATATCAACTGTGTTTTTTTAAATAGGAACCCCCATTTTTTATTACGTATTCGTGTAGTACGTAAAGAAATATGAATGTTTTAGTTGAACCACGTTTTTCGCTTTGTCATAGATGACGCTGTAATAGTCACAAACATCTGGCTCACAATTTTACACGAACAGCTAGGTTTTTTTAAATTAAAATACAGAACGTAGGTACGTTTGAACATTTTATTTCAGTTTTTCCAATGTGATACATGTACCTTTGTGAACTTATCATTTCTGAGAACGCATGCTGTTACAGCGTGATTACCTGTAAATACCACATTAATGCAATAAATGTTCAAAATGATGTCCGTCAACCTCAATGCATTTGGCGATACGTGTAACGACATTCCTCTCAACAGCGAGTAGTTCGCCTTCCGTAATCTTCGCACATGCTGTAGCAACATCGATAGAACATAGCGTAGGAAATTAGCATACATTGCACCATTTAGACCGCCATCGAAAAAAGGGGGAGCCAATTATCCTTCCTCCAATAATGCCGCACCATACATTAACCCGCCAAGTTCGCTGATGTTCCACTTGTCGCAGCCATCGTAGATTTTCCGTTGCTCAATAGTACATATTATGCCGGTTTACGTTTCCGCTGTTGGTGAATGACGCTTCGTCATTAAATAGAACGCGTGCAAAACATCTGTCATCGTCCCGTAATTTCTCTTGTACCCAGTGGCAGAACTGTACACGACATTCAAGGTCGTCGCCATGCAATTCCTGGTGCATAGAAATATGGTACTGGTGCAATCGATGTTGATGTAGCATTCTCAACACCTACATTTTTGAGATTCCCGATTCTCGCGCAATTTGTTTGCTACTGTTGTGCGGATTAGCCGCGACAGCAGCTAAAACACCCACTTGGCCATCATCATTTGTTGCAGGTCGTGGTTGACGTTTCACATGTGGCTGAACACTTCCTGTTTCCTTAAATAACATAACTATCCGGTGAACGGTCCGGACACTTGGATGATGTCGTCCAGGATACTGAGAAGCTTACATAGCACACGCCCGTTGGGCATTTTGATCCCAATAGTCATACATCAACATGATATCGACCTTTTCCGCAATCGGTTTAACCCCCTAATGCAGAGTGTCATGGGAAGTAAACTGTTTTTGAGAGCCGGTGTCGGTAGGTGCAGATTCTACAGGAAGCTACCAACGTTCCTGACACGGGCTGCCACCTTCTGAGTGTTTCGGGTGACATGATTTTTTATTTTGGATCTTTTTGTTGCGGGTAGAAATTTATTCGGTTTACTGTACGCAGCAAGCCGTGCCTGCTCTCCATACTTCCGCCAGGCGGTCGGCAGAATGTTTGTGAGTCATCTTTCAGTATTTGGACTTCAAAATCACATATGACAACCAGACCATTTATATCGCGACTTTAGTACAACTCGGTAAGCTGAAGATGTATTAAGAACGAAATCGTTCGTAGCACCATAAATGTGTAGTTTACAGTTGAGGCGGTATTCATAAATCATTAAAATTTATCAAATGTGATGCTCTCTACAGGATGATAGGACATCAGGGAATATCTTCCATGGAGCTAACGTGAATCGGTAGTGCGTAAAACTGGTGGGAAAACAGCGATTGGAGTATACTCAGCAAATAATCAAGGGCATAGGGTGCAAGTGCTACTCTGAGGAGAAAAGGTTGGCAAAAGAGGAGAATTCAAACCAGTCCGAAGACAGGTCCCTTAAAAAGAAGGGCTGGTTTTAAAGTGTCAGTACTTAGCGACTTGTGGATGGATGTGGCACATGGAATGATTATATGCCTGTTAATCATTTTTAGTATGTTTGACGTATGTCTCCTGGGCGATTTAAAGACCAAAATAAGTTGATGGCTGTTAGACTTGACGAACCATAAAACAATAAAAAAATTAGAAAGTATTTGCAGTATTGCGGAATCGGAACAAAACAACATTTGAAACAATGGAATCGCTTATTGACATTAACGACAGGGCTCGATGCAGTGGCAGAAATAGTTCTTTCATGTTTGTTGGTCCTCTTCTATGTAATATTTTTCAAGGTCACACTTTTACTATTCCACCATATGTTGCATGAAATTGTTATGAATTTATGCTAACTTCGTTCACAAAGAAAGGTTTTATCTCACCAATCAGCTCATAGTCACTGGGCGAACATTATCCATACAGCTGTTCTTCCGTCAATAACTGACTGTGACGGTGATAATGGTTGTCTGGTCTTGGGTGATACTGTGACATAACTTTTCCTTTGTAGGCTGGTAAGATAAGACCAGGAGAATCCGCCTCTATAAACGCTTCTCCCTTCATGTACGGGGATCCGAATAAATTTGTAATTCCTTGCGGTTACGTGTGGTAATTTTGTATCACATATTCGTCAACCTTGGTAACTGCTACGGGAAAACCTTCTTGGATTTCAAATTTAGCATATAGTTTGTCCACTTAGCGAATATTTAAACTCCAAACTCAAGAACGGAATACGTTTGGAGTGGTAAAATAATCCTTTACACTTAGCATTTAGTTCTTCAGTATCTTTCTTGATAATGTTTGAACGGTTCAGGAAAATGTCTGTCCTTTTATGTGATCACTTATCAAACCCGTGATGGGAAGTGAATCACGTCATTTTTGGCACTCTTTTTGAAACTAAAACTTGTATTAAAATCTACGTTTCGGCCATCTTTGCTGTGGTCTTTTCAGGGCAACTAAGCTGCAGGTTTCTGGGGATAGCCTTTTCTTAAAGTCACTGACCAGTTACAAGTCAAGACGCCTTAGCTAACAGATGGCTATTGCGTATGCTACTCTAGCAGGTGATTGGTAGGCAGCAGCGAATCGGCAGCTTGTACCTAGGGACAACGTTTTTTTTTTTTTTTTTTTTTTTTGCTGAAAGATGTCTATGCCACATGGCAGTTTTCTAGTGGCAGCTTGTATACCTTGCCGTATCTGTGGCTTGAGGAGATGCACGCTGACGAACACATGCGTTCCGTCTCACTGCGTTCGCTCACAGCCGCACCGTTGGGGACTCGTCACCAGTAGGACTGTTGATAAAATCTCGATATATCGATATCCTCCCTCAAAAAGTATCGACAAATACCGTCGGTAACTCCTTCACCGCTATATCGATGTCGAAATGGGCATATCGAGTACCGATATTTTTATTTTATATTGAATTTTTTCGCAAGTTTTGATAAATATTTGAAGCTGTTCTTTTGAAATTGTGAGAAGGACTCTTACTACTTCTAGAGCTTTCATCACGTCCAATCTTTCTCCTTGATAGTGCGATGCGAGTATAGATGGCACAGAGAAGCAGGCCGATTTCACTGGAGGATGGGAGGGGGCCAGTGTGAATGGAATAACGAGATATCGAATGCGACGAAATAGCACACCAGTTGCGTTAAAAAAAAAAAAACAATTTTTAACGCAACTAGCGTGATATTTCGTCACACCGGCGTTTTTTAAAAACAGTTGCTGAAACTGACGTACAAAAATCTAAATCACAAGGTTGGTCTTTGCGGTGGGCGGAGATGTGTGAGGGGAAATGCTGACGTAATCGGCGCTCAGCGCTACCAACAGAAAATGAAACGTTTAACTTCACCATGCAGTTTTGACACTACAACAACTAGGTCACTGGCGTTTGCAGAAATGAAAATAATAATAAAAAAACAGGGAAGTCGACATGAAATGTTCCAAACAAATCTGATATGTGATGAAACCGAACGATGGTCCCATCGGGCTCCTTTTATTGTACCACTTACGGGCAGTTACCATTGTTAGTAAAGTGGTCGTCGCCAAGCGTGAACGTGCATCGTTTTCCTTTCGATTCTTGTTCTGAGGGGGATGAGCAGGCTGCTAGCTTGTTGATGTACATAATATCTAATAACGAATCAATACTTAAATACACAGCTCTAAATCTGGCAATATGTTTACAATGTGCAGCTGATTTTTTTTTTAGCTGGTACATTAATATTTTTTCCGTCAATACATCGAAATTTTTTTCGATATATCGAGGACTGTTGATGCTACATTTTAGGTATCGATACATCAGACTACCGATACTTTTAAAAATATCGACAGTCCTAATAACCACCCCATCCGTCGTGCTGGGGCGTTTAATTATTTCAAGCGACAGTGTATGGAAGCCATCTTCTGTCATGCTTGCATACCTTTCTGAACATTCTTGAAACTTTATAGATGGCAACAGTATGTGACATACTGTTAGCGAGCGTTGTGAAGCTGTGATTCTTTTTTTAGCTGGACATACCGTAACCTTTTGACGAGGATTCCAGATAGTGCCTGTGTCGAATCAGGGACAGTGATCCGGATGCAGGCTCCTAGATGGTGTGACGGTAATGAGCGAGGACACTGAGTCAGTCCCGAGGAAATGGATTCCCCGCATGCCGGCCACGGCGGAGGCGGGGGCGGAGGCGGCGTCTCACGTTTGTTCCGAGCTATGCGTCGAGCCGTTTATTTATACAGCCCCCTACTACTCCGCTCCCCACTTTATGAATGCACTCTGTGTACTCTCTCACAGGGCACTAAATTTAAATACCTCGCCGCCGCCGCCGCCGCCGCCACGAGGACGCCGCAAGAAACCCACATCCCACCACAGCGCATCCAAGCACATATCCTGTCCTTAATATCATTGCTTTCCCAGAGAAAGGGTTTAGTTGAAGAAGTTTTTAATGCTTGTATGATCAGTAAGTGTAGTTCTATTAGGTAATTTAATAGCACACCGTACGAAGAGAATTGAAGAGCGACTAATGTGGCATTGCTTGAGATTTTGGATTTTCCCCTTTCACTACGTTTCCTGGTGAGACGCAGGAAGTTCCTTAAACAAAAAAGACTGTAATATTAGTCTCTTACAAGATACATAACCCTTAAGAGCTTGGATGACTACAGAAATAATTTAGCTCGAGGATCATCCGTGTGTCACGTGTACTGCGGTGGATGAAACGCTACTCAGGTCTCCCAAGGTTCCTCTCAAGGTCTGATTAACCACATACCTGGCAGAAAGGCAGTGGTGCGTTGAAGAGAAAATCATTTCATATCGTTTTACTAGAACAAATTCAGCATCCATGCAGTTCTTTACTACTTTCTTTCATGCCAAGACATTTTTCGGGATTTCATCCATCCTCAAATGGAGTAATAATTTTATATTTTCATCAGCAGTTTCATAGACTACACTGTAAATGCCACAGCCGTTGTGTACAAAATAACAATTCGTTTAGCTGCCACGTTTCATGATTTGTCTCCTCACATCTAAGATGCACTTGCTTTTGTTCAGTAACCTCCGACTCTTTTTTTCCGTATTTATGTGCATAGCTTGAACACTTTCGTGTTCACTGATGGACTGTTACCGCTCATCACGAGGCATTTAGCCAACTAACGAGATTGTGTTTATACGGGGAGTTACATCTACATTCAAGTTACAGTTTTCGTAGGAATTCCAGAACTACTTCTGAAATCAAGTGGTTCAAATGGTTCTAAGCACAATGGGGTTAACATCTGAGGTCAGCAGTCCCCTAGACTTAGAACTCCTTCAACCTAAATAACCTAAGGACATCACACACATACATGCCCAAGGCAGGATTCGAACCTGCGACCGTAGCAGCAGCGCGGTTCCGGACTGAAGCGCCTGGAACCACTCGGCCACAGCGGCCGGCTTCTGAAATCATTTATGTTTATAGACTCAGTACTGCTGGCCATGTATTTAGATACTTACCTCTTTAAGTTGCAATTTCAGTACTGATTAGCTACACAGCACAAACTTGTACTGAAATATTTCAAGCTTGAATGTGACACTTCGTAAAAACTTGCCTTGTAACATAAAAGTATTTCTTTTCTAATTCCCTCACACTTAGGAGTTTTACTGCAATACAAATAATGAATCCGACTGGTGTGACGAAATATGGGGATAAATTAACATTCCACATTAATCGTAGAAAACAGGGAACATGAAATATAAAGCAGACCCTCGTTTTTTCAGCCTGTCACTGGATGTTGTTAATTTTATAGTTGTTTAACATCTAAGCTAGAAAGAATTAGACACACATTGTCTACAGAAGGAACCCAAGTGAAAACTAAGTGTTAGGTAAATTTCCGCCACAGCAGTTTTACTGCAGGGTGTGTAGCGTTTGTTCCGGAAGATCCCACAGCAAGTCCCCTCTGCGAGGATATTAGCGGTTCACTACTTGTATGATCACTTTCAACACAAGAATAACCATTTTCGAGAACTGAATAAGTTATCCCTACGCTACTGTAAGTAATTTTGTTGAATAGCCCATGGGGGAGAGAATTTTGATAATTGGGATCATCCGTTGGAATGAGGAGGGACGATATCGTGTAATTAATGATTATTGCGTAATGAAACAATGTTCTGAATGAAAAAGGGCTGTGTGGTAGGACAGTGCCGACTGTTAGTCTCGCTCACGGCCGGTCTTTTAAGCATGTTAAAGTGGAGAGTATAATGTGCTAAGGTCGGGTTAAGAGTCTAGCTTCTTTGTTTACAGTAATCGTGCCTCGAAGAAGAAAAAAAAGGAGGGACCATTCTCAGTGGGTCATAGTACAAAGGTACACGTCCTACTCAGCAGTTCCGCATTACAGATTAAGACAAAAAACTATCTCCACTAGACAGTTGTCATGACCAAAACATTGAGATTCCAATATTTGAAACACATTTAGTCGCTTAATACAAAAATTAACTTACAGACATCACTACCACATACATCTACAGTTATTCACATTGCCACAGATGTTTAGTGAGCTGTTTTTGGGGTAGTTTTTTATACTCCCTCGTGTGTGTGTGTGTGTGTGTGTGTGTGTGTGTGTAGTGCCTAGCATAAGTTAGTTGAAGTTAGGTTAATTAGTGTGTAAGCCTAGGGACCGATGACCTCAACAGTTTGGTCCATCGGAACTTACCACCAAGCACTAATTATCAGTAATCTCTCACAGTATTATTGTCATTTGGGTAGCGTTAGCAGACTGATGATGTTGCATCGAGGGATTACACTGGCATGCAGTTGTCATCCTGTGACATGTTCGCGTGTAGTTTCTAAGACAGGTCTGACGTACCAGCAGAGCCCACGCCATCAACTGCACATCAGTAGCTTTCCAGCTGACAGCAACTGCTGCGGTCTGTCGGGTGCTTTCGACGCGGAAGGCTTGTTACTCTTTGACAGTTCTAAGTGCTAACACCAGCGATCTATTAACGACTGCAAATAGATTACATTTTATAAATTATCAAATCTATCTTTGAAATTTATTTATTATTAAAAGAAGACGTTGCGGGATACTGGTAAAGGGCATTTTTTAAAAAAAAGGTCATTATTAAATAAGACATTCTTAAGGTGGGGGCGCTCCGGTAAAATATGGCAGTTGCACGATAATCTGTGGTGGGGAAGGATGTCTGACGTAACGAAGGCAGGGCTATTATATTACGATATTTGAAACAAGCTTTCCGTTAAAGAATACTGCTCAGATTAGTTTACTCACTAGCTTAATAAAGGTAAGCAGGTTTTAAAAACTAATTATTTACATTGTCAACATAATTATATGTTACTAAAATACGACTGATTGTCGTTACGTTTTAATTTATCATGATACTGAACTGTATTTGAAGCCCTTTTGAAGCAGTACTCTGATATAAAAGTTTGTTCATATATGAAGAGATATTGTTCTCTGAAACACCCGAAATTACTTGTAAAGTTTTGTTTCAGCTACGCTTCCTAATGTTTACACTGAGGTGGTGGTGGTGGTGGTGGTGGTGGTGGCGGCGGCGAGAAGTCAACTCATGTTTAGAACATATGGGTAAAATGAGCGATATGTCACTGCGATTAGCTTTTCCAAGAGCTATCAAAACTCCTAGGATAGTTTCATTAATAAAGAATGGCGTCTTCATTGTCTCGGAAGATAAAAATTTACAAGTTTGGCCCGCGCAGGAGAGTAGCTCCGATCCCTTGCGAACACTTTAATTCGGGATCTTGAATTCTTTGTAACAGGTCGTGGTGACAACGTGTCACTTAGAAGTGAAATTATGTGGGGACAGGCGGACATACAGCTCATCGAAGAACACGGCCAGCGTTCCCTATATGTCACGTATCTTTTTGCGTACAATTGAAATATACCTTTGGCGATTAAAAGAGCATGTCCAAGAAGCATAGCAAAAAAGTAAATTTTACTCTTCGTGGACAGATTAAAGTGGTAAGAACACGTCGATCGTTAACAATTTTCTTGTGGTGCTCATTTTAGCAGCAGCTGTACATAAATTGCAATATTTTAAAAGGAAAAACGCGTTTTGCGTGCTGCGCACTAATATTTTTATTTTACGTGTGTTCCCAGACGCAATTCGCCTCATTTACAAGGTATCTTCCAAGGGTGTCCTAAAATATTATATGACTTTTTTTCGTTTGCACATATGCGTAATACATTTACAACCAGTGACCGCAAGAAAAACTGCAACTTTCAACCAAGTGTCTGGCTTAAAAATAATGAATTAGACGCTGATCTGTAAGTACATTTCCATTTTATTACAATAAGTTACATGAAGTGTTTTAAATCTATGTGTAATATTTCATGCCTCTCCCTGAAGATGCCTTGTAAATAAGGCACAATTTGTCTACGTACACACATAAATTAAAAAATTAGGTTGTAACATGCAAAAGGACTTTTTCTTTTAAACTAGTGAAATTTATACATCGTTAAATTCATTCACTATTTGAGGCTGTGGAGAGTGCGAAATAGAGGAGACAGAGATGCCATGTCTGGGTGCAACAGTGGCTCGAACCTGGCTAGCATCGACTGAAACTGAGCTCGAATGACAGATACAGGCATGTAATTCCACGCAGCTTCAGTTCTGTGCCAGAGTTCGTAAACTGCATTGGCTAGCAGATGGAAGCGTACCAGTCTGTCAGCAATCCGTGGCTAGGAGCTCCTAATAGGTGAGAGATCTGGAGAATGACTTGGCCATGGCAACACTCCAACACCCTCTGTATCAAGTTAGGTCATCACAGCATGGAACACATGCAGCTTGTTGAAAGATAACGTTACAGAGAGTTCGATAACAGGGCATAGCTACCGACCTTAACATGTCAGAAATGTAATGCCTGCAATCCAAATTACCAGCTGTGTAAATCAGTGACGTTAGTACACATATCCAGTGGCACTCCATGCCATCAATCCAGGTGCTGGGACCGAATGCAGTCTGCCAATGTTTGTTCTCATCAGGGTCTCTACACATTCCTAATGATGCTGTACGCTGAACCTGCATTCGTCATGGTGCCACTCTTGTGTCCAGAGTCTTCATTGGCTGCATCACTGTCGGTGCAGCGCTCTCTCGCATCAAGTGAAGTCGTAATGGTGATCACCGTGGTAGTAGTCTGCGGTGCTCCAGAGGTCGCCGCGCTGCCTATGTGGAATACTGTCTTGGTGCAAAGAAACGCACTTCCTGAATCAAAGTGCGTGACGAGGGTGTACGAGCTTGCACGGCCAAGCGTTTGTCTATGTCTAGAGCGCTAGTCACACAGGCTGCTGAGGTCTTGCCTAGCGGTATGGCCCTCCTGACACCATAGACTTTCTATTCGCTTGACAGTCGTGTGATCCTGACCAAAGTGTGGGGCAATGTTGTGGAACGATAAACCGGTTTCGATGGGCCACGATTCTGCTCCTGTCGTACTCCAATGGCTACTGGTAGACGATACTCCTTCTTACAAAATGCGTAACAGTCTCCTCACAAACGACCGTCATTCAAGTGCGGTTTCTGAATGATAATGTAGAAAATATTGGCGTCCTTCATGGTGTTCCAGTTTTAATGATCAGGGTGTATTTTGCCTTCTTTAAGGGAGAGGTGCAGGTGCTGTACATGTAGCGCAGTAGCGAACTTCTGGTAGCGTCAACCGAGTAGACGCCCGCCCCCTTATACCCCCCGACCGGTAGCTGCGAGCTGAGTGGATCAGCCTGTGTTAACCGGCCGCTTCATTATCCAGCGTCAGTGACTTAGGGTAAGGCGAGGGCCGTCTCCAAGTTCCGCGGGCTGCGGCTGCGTGGCGCCAACTTTAAAGCCGCGCCGCCCACAGCGGCCGCCTTGGGCCGCGTCGCCCCCGGGCTGCGTCGCCGCCATTATTAATGCCGCTGTTTGTCAAAACTCCGGCCGGACCCCAGACCCCGACCCCTCGTCAGTCGCCCCTCGTCAGCTCCAGCACAGGACGCCAGGGAGAGCTATCCCGGCTTTTGTCCGCGCTCTTCTCCGAGATTCCTACACCTGTCAAACTTGGCCAAGTCGGCGCCGCCCTCCGAAATAGCTTTGTCCCTTAACTCTCTGTCTGCAGTGCCCAGCAGCATGCATTGTCTACGCTGAATTCCTCTGTTTGTGATCCTCTAACGATGGCTGTACATCGGAAGTCATTCTTGGCTGCATATTGCATCACATTCGTTTTAACAAATGGTTACTTAGTCAAGAGCAGTATGACAGCAATCACAATCGTTACACTTTTCATGTGTTCTGTTTCAATCAAAGGAATTTCACAACACGTAACATTTCCGGAACAAAAATGATATCAGCAAATTTGCAATAAAAGAATCAAAAAATGGTTCAAATTGCTCTGAGCACTATGGGACATTAACTGCTGAGGTCATCAGTCCCTTAGAACTTAAAACTTCTTAAACCTAACTAACCTAAGGACATCACACACATCCATGCCCGAGGCAAGATTCGAACCTGCGACCGTAGAGGTCGCGTGGTTACAGACTGTAGCGCCTAGAACCGCTCGGCCACCCCGGCCGGCAACAAAAGAATCGCTCAAGATACAGTTCGTATCGTGAATCGCCGATTTCGCTATGGTCTTCCCATCAGAGCATCGTACTTCGCCTCCAAATCATGGTGTTGTTAAATTCTTGCAATGTAGAAGAAAATTTTTACAATCTTTCCAAAAAAATAAAATGTTCTTGAAATTAGAATGTTCATTGAATCGCACCCACAGTCGAAGAATGTGATACGTGTTGTGTATGTGCGTGCGCCTTCGCGTCTTATTCTGCATTTACATACGAAAGGGTTTTGTATAACGATTTTCTTAAGCTGAAACTTAAGCTTCATTTTGGGAGGAGTCGCACTATACTTGGCTAATTTTAATTTACATCTTGAGGACCTTTTTCACAGAGTGGTTTTCTGTGGCTGTTGGTGTCAAATACATTTTTTTTTTTATTTCTAATATTGTACGGAAGCAAATCAGAGTATACGAGGGACAGTCAAATGGAAATCGAACACCCACCACAACAGGACCATGGAGTGGGTCCATTCAAAAGTAATCACCACATGCGTCAAGACATTTTGCCCGCTGGGAGACGAGATGATCAATTCCTGTTTCGTAGAACACTGTCGGCCGCTGACGGATCTACAACCGCACCGAATCTTGCTCTTCCTCGTCCGACTGAAACCGACGTTCACGTCTGTCTTTCTTCAAATCGCCAAAGATGTGAAAATTACACGGTGAAAGATCCAGGTTGTACAGAGGTTGTTGCAGTGTTTCCCGACCAAATGGCTGAAGCGTAGCCTTCGTCCGATTTGCAGTATGGGTGCGGGCGTTACGTGCGACATGATTCCGTCCGACAGCATTCCGATAGGCAGAGGGCAAGCGGCAAAGCCAACACTGGAAACATCCCACATCTTCGCCACCAAGAAATCCAAAACTCTTCACACAAGTTCCGGTAAGGTCATTATGATCTACGACTGTAGGGGCCCTATGCTCATCGAATTCCTCGAGCGTGGAATCACAGTCAACGCGCAGTGCTTTGAAGAAACTTGGCATAAATTGCAACGCATTATAAAGTCAAAACGCACAGGAATGCTGTCGGACCGAATCATCCCGTTGCACGATAAGACCAGCTCCCATACTGCCAATCGGGCAAGGCTGTGCTTCGGCGATTTGGTCGGGAAACACTGTAACATCCTCCGTACAGCCTGGATCTTTCATCGTGTGATTTTCACATCTTTGGCGATCTGAAGAAAGACATGCGTGGACGTCGAGGAAGCGCAAGAGTGGGTGCGGTTGTCGATCCGTCAGCGGATGACCATCTCCTACGAAACAAGAATTGATCGTCTCGTATCGCAGTGGGAGCCTTCGCGTGTGATTACTTTTGAATAGAACCATTCCATTTTCCCGTTACGGCACGTGTTCGGTTTTCATTTGACTGCCACTTACATATTGGGGTGCAATCTTTCAACGAGAAATATTAGAATATACATGTTTATTATGAGCAGCACACCAGCTTTTGGGAACACACCTCCACATTACTCCTTGCATCCACCTCCACAGATTATTCTTACAGCCCTTTTGCTGAAGAATCAGTAGCGTATTGAGATTTGCTTTGGTTATTGCTCCATAGATTTCGATTCCATAGTTCAGGTGTGAGGAAAATACAGCGTATTATGCAAACGACGTTGAATCCTTTGCCGCACCGTATTTCATACTTTATATTCAAAACTTCAGGTTTGTAAACATTACTTTTAGTTTTAAGCTGTACAAACTGTTTCTTTGTCAGAAAATGCTCACCGGGCAAAAGCAGCAAGTGGTGGGAACGATGTTCTGCGTTGAAGGACTTGTAACTTTCTTTTGGCAAGTACGGGGTGGAATTACTCCTTGCGAGATGTTGGTAACTAAGCCTCGGCGTTGCCGTGGTGACGGTCAAGCGTCTGAGGGCTCGAGGCGGCTGCCGGAGGGTCGTCCCCCTGGGCAGCGACTATTGTTGCCCGCCGGGCTCTTGAGTGCTGCGGCGCGGCGTGGCGAGTGGTCACAGGCGGCGGTGACGGCGGCGGAGGCGGGGGCGGAAATTTCATTAGCTGATGGCGGCGCCTCGCAGCCTGTCGTGCATCATGATTCTCCCCCATCCGTCGCCACCTCAGCCCGAATCTCCATCACAGGCTGTCTCCTCCCGCTGCCCGCTGACCCTCCGGCCGTGACAAGTGTTTTTGTTCCGAACGTATGGGGACTCGCAAGTTTTTACGAGAACTGTTACGAAAGAGGATCCCCTCCGATACTGCTGAAACAGGATCCCCTCCGATACAGCTGCTACTAGAAATGACCCTATTCATATTCTATTATTTAAAGATTGTGTCTCAAATGAATGCAGAATCTGGCCAAAAACTGTCAAAAGGGAAAGAAAAACCCGACACATTACTACTGGAATTACCGTGGGATACCTTTCACGCAGTCTTGGGATAAATAACAGTAAGAAACAGAATTAAAAACAAATAACATTTCTCGGAATTTACGGAACATTACACCCACTTGCACTGAAAATATTACTGCCGTTTATCAAAAACATGTTTGCATGTTTCCGCATTGGCTTTGAAGTACTGCAGTGTGGCAAGTTGTGAGATGTAAACAAACAGTACAGTTGGCAGGTATCTGTAAAATTTATTCTCTCGCGGAATGAACACATAAACAGTGAAAATCCACTTACTACTTCCTGACTACTCAAAGTCAGATGGTGTACTGTGTGAGTGCTGTTTGACAAACGCGTTTCAGCAACACAGTGCACAAAATACCACAAACATCGACATAACCTGAACGTAACCACACACATGAATAAAATAGTAATAAAAGTACTCTAATCCACCGTATATATAGTGAAAGACATGGAAAATATGAAATGGAAAATTACGTATCACTACAGAAAAGTCCGAAAATTTTTAAATCGTGTAAATGACACGTGGATCAGTGTAATGTCAAAGAGGATGTGCGATTTTACATTCCCGTGCAGACACAACAGTGCATTTTTGATCTCCTTCTCTAACGTTGTAAAACATGTCAGTAAAGATACGACGACTACACTTCCACTTTTAAATGCAGCTAAGTAAAGTTTTGCATCTGACGTATTATGAAAACGCATTGAATGCCGTAATCAGTTCCCTTCTCTTCAAATCTTTTGAAAATACTGAAAGTGAAATACATTACGTGAAACAAATAACAACAATGAGAATCGTTACAACTAAGTTCAGCGAAAGAATTATACTCTTATTATTTAAATCTATTTTTCTTCAAACAGAATAGGAGAGGGTGGTTTTCCTAACAATTAGCTGTCAGAAAAGGCGTGCCGTCATACCACTTTGGCAGCCAGTAAACCATACTCCGGTTATGCAGTCCGTATTATACACTGAAATTGTAACTGGCTCTTTGAACGGTCACTTGTACCACGATGTGAAATTGTTTAACCACTTTTACAGCCGCGTTGGTGGTTGCAGTAACTATAGTTGACGACGTAGGACGAACATGCTCCACGCAGATAACGTATTGTTCGTTAACTTCAGTGCACTTAGCAGCTGTTAGAACGTCGTAGCTTTAAAATTATTCACTGAGATATTGGCCTATGAGGAAAAGCACTTAAATACCGTTATACTTGTACTTTCGCCGGCCATTGTGGCCGAGCGGTTCTAGGTACTCCAGTCCGGGCATGGATGTGTGTGATGTCCTTAGTTTAGTTAGTTTTAAGTAGTTCTAAGTCTAGGGGACTGACCTTAGATGTTAAGTCCCATAGTGCTTAGAGCCACTTGAACCATTTTGTATACCCGTACTTTCAGTTCACAGCCCACGTATGCGTCAAAAGCGGTCCACATAATAATAAACCTTTTTCTCCACTGTTCAAACGTCATATTGTTTTCTGAGATATTAGACTTTAACAAGAAATACTTAGATGTAGTTATACTTTTAATTTACAGCGCGTGCTATGGGTCGATATTAGTCCATATACGTACCTGCTCCTTACACGAAATCCATTCCCTCTCTTAGCAGCAAACAACTTCGTTTCTCTGCTTCCGAGCCCACATTGTTATCGATTGACACTGTTACTTATGACTCAATACTAAAGCTCTCTCTCGACAAATGTTAAAATAATTACGACCTTTCATACTTTTCAGTACTGATGTGCAATTCAGAGACGAATGCCTCTCTGGAAGCGACAACAGGTCACCAAATCCGTCAACACGTAACTGCGCAAACAAAATTATTCTACAGAGGATACTCATAGAACACACAGAAGTGTACAAGCAACCTGAAGTATGATATTGCAAACAAATATGTGTACAAAAACACCAAAACTATTCATTGGTTTGGAGTGGTGTCTTCGCGAACTCTATGTGCTTTTTGCTGCTCCGTCGTTTATGGAGAACGGCATTAGTGATTATTCTTTCGCGCATGCCCACTGAAGTTTCTGGAAGCAAAAAAGAAATAAAGCACGATACCAATCCTATCGAAAAGTTTTTTTTATTTTTTCAATTGAACGTATGACACTTGGCGACAGATCAAAGAAACGTTAATAACCTATATTTTATTATTGAATACTTTTAAGTTTGGAATCGATAGCTTACTTTCCAGATTCTACCTGAGCTCAACATATATTGCATCCACTCCAAACATGGGGCGTCCTCTTTATCGAGGCCGCTCTCATTTCACCCGCTATTGATGAACTGAGTAATCTGATAATCTGCTCTCAGTCGTACAGGACAGCGGCCAGGAAATCTAACATAATTTCATTTTGCTTCTAAGCCGTCATTAGACGTCTGTCTACTGGCTGTTAATATCGGCCATCGATACTGATTCGGCTGTTTCTAGTTCAAATAACTCCTCACCTGCATTGATTCAGTCATCTCGCTAGGGCAAAATCATTGGCAGTACCAATGGTCGAAACCTACTGCTGTGTGTGCCACTGAGACGCATCACTCAGTTTCTGCTGATTGTCTCTCTATGGTAATGTTAATGGCTTTAATAGAAACCAATAAGAAATAATGAACTCATTGTCGCAACGACAGAGACCCGAAGATGAGAGGAACAGGAAAATAACCTTTTTATAACATGGCACCTTCACTTCAGAATGTCAGTGGTCGGGTGACGTGACGGGTAAATGACTCCAAGAAATGTATACAGAGGACAATGTGAGCCGTACTGTTCCTTTTTACGACCCAATGCTGTCCACCGTAGTCATTCACTTTTGAGGGAAGGTAGCAATGGTTGCACATACAATATTTTTATCTTCAGTTCACTTGCGGGAGGGAAATGTTAACTTATATATTACCCGCGTGAAATAATTAGAACTAATCTGTCAGTTGCCGAACAAAGATTCACAATTTGTGGATGTGTAAATTAACAGTGTATGAAAGTGTGTCTAGCTATGTGGGAAGTGATGATTTACTGTGATTAAGTATACATTTCGACCCAGGAGATGAGCGATTGCATACCGCATTTAAAAGCTTTGTACCAAATAAAGGCGACAACACAATTATCCTAGAAGATTGTTAGAAGTTTATTAGTGAAAAGGAACTTGAGGACGAAGCACATACTAATGCTGTGAGGAATATTTCTATTGAAGAAGACAGCCAAATTTTGATCAATCAGCGGTCGACAGGAGGCCCAATATTGTTGCACGGCGTCGATCACCAGTTATTTAAAAAAAGATACGAGGCGTATTCCGAAAGTAAATACCGATCGGTCGCGAAATGGAAACCAAAAGTGTTTTATTTGGAAGAGTTGGCCACACCTTCCAGCAACGTCTTTCCATAGTCGCCGCTCCGTCTGAGACATTTGTCGTAGCGTTGTACCAACTTTCCAACACCCTCGTCATAGAAGGGAGCCGCCTGCACTTTTCACCGATTCTCTACGCTGATCTGTAGTTCGTTGTCTGTGCCAACACGTTGACTTCATACCCAGCGGTTTATGTCAACAGAGAAGAAATTCAGAGGGAGCAAAGTGCGGGCTCTAATGAGGGTGTTCAAACACTTCCAATCGAAAACGCTGCAGGGGCGTCCTTAATGCCTCTGCAGAGTGCGGCCGACATGGCAGTTACGTTGTGTGGGCTGCATAAAATCAGTCGAAATCTTTCACGGGTTCTCATACTTGGCAGGAGACAATGTGCTCCAGGCATCTTTGCGTGCTCACTGTGCGCTCAGAACTGAAAAGACGGGCGTGACGCGATCAACGGGCATACTAGAGACACTGTCCAACACACCTATCGGATTTTCACCGTGGATTCCATTTCGGGACAAATCAGACCTTACTTTCGGAATACGCCTCGTAATACCTGAGCTGACTGCAGCACCGATGAAGGGGCACGAATGAAAAGAATTTGAAATTCAGCTGTTCAGTATCGTGTATTTATGCAATTATGATATGTCCTACCATGGAAAAGAGAATGTCAAAGTTGTCTATAAACTGCTTGCTGAATAGAATTTACAGTACGAAGTTGAAGCATTAGATTTTGACACAACAGCATCAAATACCAGGACATTCATTGCGAACTTGTTGAAGCACCATCTCATGAAACACCTGTCCTTGCTCATGGTTATGTATTGTTTGAAAACTTTTATGTCCTGTGATCAGTTTGAACGATGACAATAAGAAGGGAATTAAATTTGTGCTACGTGTACTTTCCATATCTTTGTGTATGTCGAAGCCCGATTCTGCACTCTTTCTGAAGCCAGGACACCACGTTTGGATTTAAGAATACTTTCAAATCTTAGTAAATATATTGCAGTTGATCATGATATCTCCTATGTGACTTTATAAAAACTGAAAAATTATTTATACTTCCTGTCTCCTGTTTTGCCCCCGTGGCTACTTTTTATTAGCTTCCTGGATAAGACATGAAAATACTGAATGTACTTAATCGTGACGAAAAAATTAAAATTATTCAAGTATCCAAACTCTAAAAATAACAATAGTGCGGTTGAGGCGTTAGTTTCTAATAAGTTTAGAGCATTTTTAGCAGATTTGATTTGAATGACAAGTTCATTAAGACATATAAGTTTTCTGTTCGCAACCGTAGCTTAATCTGTGTATAGTTTAAAAAAAATATAAATTTTTTTAGGATAAAATCTTCTAAAAATGTAGCTTCCGATTATTGATGCACGTTTCAACATCCATTGCATTTGATGATGTCAGAATACATGCCTTAAAGAAACTTGGGAGGTCGTATTGGTTTAATGACTTAATGTAATCAACCCAAATTTAACCTGAATATGCGATTAATTATTGCGAAACCGGTTGTATCTTGATTCCACAATAAACGAGGCTTAGCAGCTACAAACGGTTTCTACAATTTTTTTATAAGATTTTAAGACAAAAAGCTTTTTAAAAAATTTTAAATTATTCCTTAAGACAGGTTTGGCTGTGACATGAAAATGATAATTTTGTCAACTTCAGTCGTTAAATTCGAAACTGTAAATGCTCCAGCTGAGAGATACTTCCACCTCGTGTAGGAAACGAACCAAAAATTTTGCAAAAAGGCAACGGAAGTAGTGTGTGTTTCAGAGCGTATCCGAGTTATCATGCTTCGACTGTCGATTAATACCGAACACGTAGCACCCTAATTTTAGATTATATAGAATAATACAACACAAAGTAAAATGTCAGTGGGATTAGGGGTACATAGGATATACCAGTACCCGTGGTCTAGGGGATGCCGGCGCGGTAGCTCAGCGTGTTCGGTCAGAGGGTTAGCTGCCCCCTGTAATAAAAAAAACTGAGTTAATGAAGCAACGACGAACTGAAACGGGTGTCTTGCGACGTCCGCCCCGAGCAGATACAACGAACAAAATGAGTTAAAAAAAAAAAGGGGTAGCGTCTATGATTCACAATCAAAACGGTTTCGGTCCCGGGTTCGATCCCCGCCACTGCCTAAATTTTGATAAATAATCAGCATTGGCGGCCGAAGACTTCCGGCATAAGAAGTCAGCCTCAAACTGCCAACGGCCTTGTCAAAGAGGGCGGAGGAGCGGATAGAGTTTCAGGGCACTCTCTTGTCCTAGGGGTGGGAAATTGCCCCTAAAGGCGGAAGAATCAGCAATGATCAATGACATGAGGATGCAGAAGGCAATGGAAACCACTGCATTAAAGACACGTAACGTGTATCCACAGGACATGTGGCCTGTAATTGAAGAAGTGTCATGATGATCTCTTCATTGGCAAAAGATTCCGGATAGTCCCCCATTCGGATCTCCGGGAGGGGACTGCCAAGGGGGAGGTTACCATGAGAAAAATATTGAATAATCAACGAAAGGATAACGTTCTACGAGTCGGGGCGTGGAATGTCAGAAGCTTGAACGTGGTAGGGAAACTAGAAAATCTGAAAAGGGAAATGCAAAGGCTCAATCTAGATATAGTAGGGGTCAGTGACGTGAAGTGGAAGGAAGACAAGGATTTCTGGTCAGATGAGTATCGGGTAATGTCAACAGCAGCAGAAAGTGGTATAACAGGTGTAGGATTCGTTATGAATAGGAAGGTAGGGCAGAGGGTGTGATACTGTGAACAGTTCAGTGACTGGGTTGTTCTAATCAGAATCGACAGCAGACCAACACCGACAACGATAGTTCAGGTATACATGCCGACGTCGCAAGCTGAAGATGAACAGATAGAGAAAGTGTATGAGGATATTGAAAGGGTAATGCAGTACGTAAAGGGGGACGAAAATCTAATAGTCATGGGCGACTGGAATGCAGTTGTCGGGGAAGGAGTAGAAGAAAAGGTTACAGGAGAATATGGGCTTGGGACAAGGAATGAAAGAGGAGAAAGACTAATTGAGTTCTGTAACAAGTTTCAGCTAGTAATAGCGAATACCCTGTTCAAGAATCACAAGAGGAGGAGGTATATTGGAAACGGCCGGGAGATACGGGAAGATTACATCATGGTCAGATAGAGATTCCGAAATCAGATACTGGATTGTAAGGCGTACCCAGGAGCAGATATAGACTCAGATCACAATATAGTAGTGATGAAGAGTAGGCTGAAGTTCAAGACATTAGTCAGGAAGAATCAATACGCAAAGAAATGGGATACGGAGGTACTAAGGAATGACGAGATACGTTTGAAGTTCTCTAACGCTATAGATACAGCAATAAGGAATAGCGCAGTAGGCAGTACAGTTGAAGAGGAATGGACATAACAATTTGTCCATTTTATTTGGACTGTTGAGCTCCGTGGCCGTGGATAATGATATTTCTCTGTAAAAATACAGCAACCAGCCACTTTTTAATGCGTTTTATTTATGCCAATATGCATTTCGGGTTTGCACCCATCTTCAGCTGGAAAATTACATGGATCTTCAGTTACTACAGTAGTACAATCCCGACAGCAGTTTGGATGCTGCAGCAGGCCTGTGCAAAAGTGATTGGAATCGTTGCTTTTGCACAGGCCTGCTGCAGCATCCAAACTGCTGTCGGGATTGTACTACTGTAGTAACTGAAGATCCATGTAATTTGCCAGCTGAAGATGGGTGCAAACCCGAAATGCATATTGGCATAAATAAAACGCATTAAAAAGTGACTGGTTGCTGAATTTTTACAGTGAAATATCAGGAATGGACATCTCTAAAAAGGGCCATCACAGAAGTTGGGAAGGAAATCATAGGTACAAAGAAGGTAGCTGCGAAGAAGCCATTGGTAACAGAAGAAATACTTCAGTTGATTGACGAAAGGAGGAAATACAAACATGTTCCGGCAAAATCAGGAATATAGAAATACAAGTCGCTGAGGAATGAAATAAATAGGAAGTGCAGGGAAGCTAAGACGAAATGGCTGCAGGAAAAATGTGAAGACATCGAAAAAAATATGATTGCCGGAAGGACAGACTCAGCATACAGGAAAGTCAAAACAACCTTTGGTGACATTAAAAGCAACGGTGGTAACATTAAGAGTGCAACGGGAATTCCACTGTTAAATGCAGAGGAGAGAGCAGATAGGTGGAAAGAATACATTGAAAGCCTCTATGAGTGTGAATATTTGTCTGATGTGATAGAAGAAGAAACAGGAGTCGATTTAGAAGAGATAGGGGATCCAGTATTAGAATCGGAATTTAAAAGAACTTTGGAGGACTTACGGTTAAGGCAGAAGGGATAGATAACATTCCATCAGAATTTCTAAAATCATTGGGGGAAGTGGCAACAAAAAGACTATTCACGTTGGTGCGTAGAATATATGAGTCTGGCGATATACCATCTGACTTTCGGAAAAGCATCATCCACACAATTCTGAGGACGGCAAGAGCTGACAAGTGCGAGAATTATCGCACAATTAGCTTAACAGCTCATGCATCGAAGCTGCTTACAAGAATAATATACAGAAGAATGGAAAAGAAAATTGAGAATGCGCTAGGTGACGATCAGTTTGGCTTTAGGAAAAGTAAAGGGACGAGAGAGGCAATTCTGACGTTACGGCTAATAATGGAAGCAAGGCTAAAGAAAAATCAAGACACTTTCATAGGATTTGTCAACCTGGAAAAAGCGTTCGACAATGTAAAATGGTGCAAGCTGTTCGAGATTCTGAAAAAAAGTAGGGGCAAGCTATAGGGAGGGAGAGACGGGTCATATACAATATGTACAACAACCAAGAGGGAATAATAAGAGTGGGCGATCAAGAACGAAGTGCTCGTATTAAGAAGAGTGTAAGACAAGGCTGTAGCCTTTCGCCCCTACTCTTCAATCTGTACATCGAGGAAGCAATGATGGAAATAAAAGAAAGGTTCAGGAGTGGAATTAAAATACAAGGTGAAAGGATATCAACGATACGATTCGCTGATGACATTCCTATCCTGAGTGAAAGTGAAGAAGAATTAAATGATCTGCTGAACGGAATGAACAGTCTAATGAGTACACAGTATGGTTTGAGAGTAAATCGGAGAAAGACGAAGGTAATGAGAAGTAGTAGAAATGAGAACAGCGAGAAACTTAACAATAGGATTGATGGTCACGAAGTCAATGAAGTTAAGGAATTCTGCTACCTAGGCAGTAAAATAACCAATGACGGACGGAGCAAGGAGGACATCAAAAGCAGACTCGCTATGGCAAAAAAGGCATTTCTGGCCAAGAGAAGTCTACTAATATCAAATACCGGCCTTAATTTGAGGAAGAAATTTCTGAGGATGTACGTCTGGAGTGCAGCATTGTATGGCAGTGAAACATGGACTGTGGGAAAACCGGAACAGAAGAGAATCGAAGCATTTGAGATGTGGTGCTATAGACGAATGTTGAAAATTAGGTGGACTGATAAGGTAAGGAATGAGGAGGTTCTACGCAGAATCGGAGAGGAAAGGAATATGTGGAAAACACTGATAAGAAAAAGGGACAGGATGATAGGACATCTGCTAAGACATGAGGGAATGACTTCCATGGTACTAGAGGGAGCTGTAGAGGACAAAAACTGTAGAAGAAGACAGAGATTGGAATACGTTAAGCAAATAATTGAGGACGTGGTACTCTGAGATGAAGAGGTTAGCACAGGAAAGGAATTCGTGGCGGGCCGCATCAAACCAGTCAGTAGACTGACAAAAAAAAAAATGTATAAACCAGCCTGGAGCGAAAAAACATGAGAAATTACAGAAAAAAAGAGAAGAAAACGAGGTCTACGTTTTGCCGAGAGTGCTATTTTTTCCTCTCTCGTGTGACAATTAAATGGACATTTTTTCCCCATTAACGTTGTGTTGATAGTCTATACTAGCTAAACATTACGTGTTTCTTTAAACATCAATCATGTGCTAAAATCAGCCGTTAATCACAGTTCAAATAATAGCGTGTTGGCACGACCAACATGGAATTCGTTAATTTACTTGGCACCGGCAGTCAGAGCTGCCCGTCAGACGGTAATTGCATGCAGTCATGTGCAGATTAACAGCGTGTGACACGCGCTGCCCGCTGCCCGCTACCTGCAGATAACGCCCACCGCTGCGGCCGCGGACTCACAGCACAGCGCAGCGATCAGCGAACCCGATACGTCGACACTTTGCGTTGTGTAGCCTTCTGCCAAAATACGCATGCCGCGTCGCATCCTCAGCTTGTAGCGGGAGGTGAAACCCCGCAGGGCTTGTAGGGCTGTTGTGTGGCGCTAATGACAGTAGTGCCCTCATTACATTAAGGGTACTCATCTCCATTCTCCTGGCTTTGAAGCCAGGTCACTTGTGTATAACGTTAGCCATTGCCGTATTGCTAGATGAAAGCCTCTAGCCAAGAGCTCAGACGCGGAACGGTAGTTATCCCTGATATCTGCAACGAAATTGCGCCGAAACTTAGAGCGTTGTACGTTTTGGTTCGTCCATTGCACCAAAATAAATGCTTATCCAACGGTAATAGCTTAAGATGTACAAATTATTAAACGAACATACCACGAATTTGACTTCCTGTGCTAAACACTGGCTTTCTTCAGTACCAACGCCTCAAGCTGGCATTTTTTTCTCCTTTATTGTAATTATTATTCTGCAATTTCTCCACTTGCTCTTCGTAGTGATTCTTGTTTCTAGTTGAGGCTAGGAAAAACTTCTGTCCAAGTTTCTTATGTATTCTGTAGGTTTACACCGCCAGTTCTTTGCGTGTTCAGAATCTGGAAGCGCAAAAGTAGTCTAGTGAGCCCTTTGCGTAAGAGACTGCCTTGTCGAAACGAGCGTGGTGCCGCCTGATGCGGTATTCGGGAAAATATGATTCAAATCGCCGTCGACCGTTTTGAGTTAGAATCATCGCGAGAATCATTTCAGGCGAAGACAAAGATAGTCCTACGACAAGGCCGCCCTCGCGGTCTATCAGAAAGCGTGCTGGTGCTCAATCTCTTGCTGCCTTGACGGGACGTTGATCTCTAAATTTCTTTACCAGCTTTCGTTGTACCCAAGTATCTGTGGCGAAACTACTATTTGGACACGTTCCACATGTACTGCTGCTGAAACTGTGCCTCATACAGAAGGGGCCACTAAGGCGACCAGTGGTTGATCAGCGTTTCGAGAACCGATATCCGAGGAAGACCTATTCTGCTGCCTCCAAAATATATCTCGCGTTTGGACCCTGAGAATAAAATATTTGCCCCTTGTTCCGTACACGAGTGGAACAAGCCAGAAACTACCTAATAATGGAATGAAGTACCCCTCTCCGTGCACTGAGGTTCATGGAAACGTTAGTAATCACCATCGATAACGTTCTCACGGATATGAAAATTTATTTGAGGCGAAGTTCGAGCAATTACAAAGAGTTTGGGGTATATTGGCAAAAAACGCAAGTCGACCTGCACACCCTGTCTACATCTTGATTATGAAATTTTGAACTAGCCCGGGGAGGAATCGTAACTAAATCCGTATATTCAAATCAAATTTGTTAAAATGCATTGCATGCTCAAGTTCAATTGGAACACGTTAGAAATTAGCCATAATTACTACTTTTGAAATCTTCTATGAAAAATCGAAAAAAACACTCGTGCTTCTAAATTAATCTAGATAAGTACGTAGAAACCAGGAGCTGTTCATATAGCTTAAAGCGCAGTTCACAATTTCGCTAGATATGGACGTGATTCAGATGTAAATTGAACCCGCTCGCTGGATTAACGGCAGTTATTGTATTAGACTAGCCACCCTGATTGTAAAATTTATAGTATTTGACGCTCCAGACAAATTCCGTGCTGGTTTCCCAGGTCGCCTCAGACGCACAGTACATAATCAATCCGAATTTTAATGAACACACACTAAAAATGACATTGCAATAAAGTACAATTAAACTACTAATAGCACGCAAATAGTAGCTCTGTTATATAAGCTTCCTTCTAAGCAGTAACATCCTTTCTAATTAATCTGATTAAATTTAAATGGCATAAGCTTTCATAATTAAATATAATGATGGTTTCTTTTCAATGTATCATACAGAGTAAGTATGTATATTGTATACCCTGACTCATTCCATATCCCTGAAGATTCTCCTTGATCAGATCTACGAAATATGATGAATTAATAGATACATATGATCTGATTCAGATGGCACAGCATTCCTCAGTTATGTTGACTGCTGTTTGTAGCGACAGGAAGTGGCTTCTGGCAACAGAATTAAAATGGAGTTGTTGCCTTATAACAGTTGAAAAGAGACGGGGCGAACTTTGAAGTACAGTAAGAAGAATAGGAAATCGTAGATATCAGTCTCCAGAACGCAGGCAGAACGGAAAATGCACCGGATGTTTCAAAATGGATATAGGGGTACAAGGCTTTGTAGCATTTATTTCATTCAAGTTGCTTTTATAAATAATGCATCAAATGAAATAGCGACTCAGCAAGTGTTCAGCGTGAGCACCATTCGTCTCATGGCACACATCCAGTCGATAGGGAATTCTTCCCAAACCTTGATCAGTGTGTCTGGGGTAATTGTTGCAATAGCTGTTTGTCATGTTTCTTAAGTCGGAAACATCAGCTGCTAGCGGAGGCACATACACATGATCCATTATTAACTCCCAAAAGTAAGAAAAGCATGGTGTCAGATCGGGTGAACGTGGATGACTTGCGAAACAAGCTCCGTCATCCGACCAACGAACGTCGTTTAACCAGTCGTATATTGAGTTACACCTTGAGGTGGCGTAGCATCTTGCTGCCAAATAAAGTTCTGTGGCTCAGCTTCTTCCAATTGAGGAAAAAGCCATAGTTCTAGTATATCAAGGTCAGAAACACCATTTCCACTAGCTTCAAAGAAAGGCCTGTAAACTTTCCGACACATGTCACACAAAATATTCAATTTATGGGAGTCTTGTTGCAACATTGGCATTTATTGGGGATTTTCTGACCCCCCAGACGTGTACATTGTGTGAGTTCAAATATCCATGTACGTGAAACGTCGATTCATCCTGCAGACGGTAGGATATAGAAAAGCTTAACTGTATGCAGCAACATTTCGTTTCCAAAGCTGGTACGTAAACTGTAGTCAGTAGGCTTTAGAGGTTGTAACAACTGCAAACAATAAGGACGTAAGCGTCTCTCCTTAAAAGTATCCACACAGACCTCACTGGAATTTTTATTTCACCACAAGCCTTCGGAATTGATTTCTTCGGGCTACGCGTGGAAGACTCTCTGTCGTTCAACACGTTCTTCAGGTCACTCTTGGTCGTCCCGCACTCCTCCCTTTGCAAAGACAACCTATATCTTGAAACTGTTGCCGCGCGGGATTTGCCGAGCGGTCTGAGGCGCTGCAGTCATGGACTGTGTGGCTCGTCCCGGCGGAGGTTTGAGTCCTCCCTCGGGCATGGGTGTGTGTGTTTGTCCTTAGGATAATTTAGGTTAAGTAGTGTGTAAGCTTAGGGAATGATGACCTTAGCTGTTAAGTCCTATAAGATTTCACACACATTTGAACATTTGAAACTGTTGATATCATTTACGGACATTTTTATCACTTGGTGCATTACAATGAAACTTAATAAGATATACTCGTAGCATGTAACAACAGATTCCGTCCTTGAAAACTGTAAAATAAAAAAAAGCCTTTCTGTTCGCCTGTCGACATCTTTGCTACTAGTGCTTTGTGACAGGAGATACAGCAAGCAGTGCATGCGCATGTACACAGGTAGACAGACAAATCTGTTTGAGTTGCTCTTTCATTTGATGTATTACTTATAATTGTAAGTTAAATGTAATATTCATTTTGAAACACCCGGTGTTTCGTTACTTTTCAAGACACTTATTCAGAAGTGTACTTTAACGCCGATATGTCACGGGGGAAGGCAGGGGAGTAAAATGTAACCAGTTGGGCTTGCGCAGTACCTTTGGCAGGAGTAGCGGAATGGCTTAAGAGAGCACAGAAAGGCCTTTAGAAGAGTATGTGCAGTAAAGTAGGAGCGCAGCGAGCGGAAGTGGCTCGGCGCGGGGAATCCCCCCCGGCAGCGCATCGACCGCAGCGCCTCGCAGCGGCCGCTACCGTCACAATAGCCGCCGCTGCCGGCGAGCCGCTAATTCGGGTCGGCAGCCGGCGCTTCTGTGGGCCGGTCGATAGCGAAGGGTCATGTCGCCCCGGGGTGCAGCTGCAGTCTTCCGCTTCTCTCCGGTGGCGACCGCATTGGCGAATAGGAGTCTTGACAAAGCCGCGCGGCCGCCGCGCCGAGGGAGAGCACTTGGCTGGGCTTATGGCCAAACTGCGCCTCGGGAAGACTCTCATCCACACTCTTACATTGTCTACACTTGGGCATCGTCACTATTAAACGCTTACCACTCGACAGCTTCAGTCATTAACAAGCCGTGCGAGGTCGCAGCGAATACGTGGTCAGATCGGAGCGCCTCTCCAGTTATGATAAATTGTTAGGTTTTTTTTTCCTTTTGTTCTCCTTATCAGCGCTTCTCAGTCAATGACAATTATACTAAACATTAATGATTAATGAATATATAATATGAAGACCAATGCCGCAGCGCGATATGACCGAAGGGCTTGTGGCACTTTATCGACAGAAAGTCGCTGATGTCTTCTGTTGACGAAAGCGACGAATAAGTATGCTCCCAAAATGCAGACAGATCCGAAAAATAACTAGTCCCTGGGATACGATTTAGAAAGCCCGAAGGATAAAACGATAAGTCTCGGTCCCCGTGAGGCAATGGATATGAGAGAGCGTTGGATGTCAGAAGGCAGCCGCGGTGAGAAACCGCGAAGTTCACGTTCTTACTAGAATCTATTCTTTTCATCTACATCTACATGGATACTCTCCAAATTACATTTATGTGCCTTGCAGAGGGTTCATCGAACCACCTTGACATTGCTCTATTATTCCAATCTCGTATATCGCGCGGAACGAACACCTATATCTTTCCGTACGACCTCCGATTTCCCTTATTTTATCATAGTGATCGTTTCTTCCTGTGTAGACCGGTGCCAACAAAATATTTTCGTGTTTGGAGGAGAAAGTTGGTGACTGGTTTTTCGTGAGAAGATTTCGCCGCAACGAAAAGCTCCTTTGTTTTAATGATGTCCACCCCAAAACCTGTATCATTTCAGTGACGCTCTCTCCCCTTTTACGCGATAACGCAAAACGTGCTGCCTTTTGAACTTTCCGATGTACTCCGGCCGGCCGGGGAAGCCGAGCGGTTCTAGGCGCTACAGCCTGGAACCGCGCGATCGCTACGGTCGCAGGTTCGAATCCTGCCTCGGGTATGGATGTGTGTGATGTCCTTAGGTTAGTTAGGTTTAAGTAGTTCTATGTTCTAGGGGACTGATGACCTCAGAAGTTAAGTCCCATAGTGCTTAGAGCCATTTGAACCATTTGATGTACTCCGTCAATCCTATTTGTTAGGAATCCCACAACGTGCAGCAGTATTCTAAAAGAGGACGGACAAGCATAGTGTAGGCAGTCTCCTTAGTAGATGTTACATTTTCTAAGTGTCCTGCCAATAAAACGCAGTCTTTAATGACAATTATGGAGCCGCAAGTGGTTGAATTTCTGCGAAGGAGTAAGATGTTGAGACGTATATGCATGTGAAGCACACTGGGAAAAAAATCTATGCTCCAAATTGTAACAGTGCCAGATGGTTCATTAATTTCTAACAGGAGTTACCTCAACAGTCACAACATTAAATTAACATATTTAACAGCTGAAAACACCCTCTAATAAGACAGCAGGTGCTTTTGCTACCCTATACCCTGCACGCTGCAGATTCAGCTGCTCAGCGCGTCGTACTTATAACGGAAGTCTCCCAGGTCGGACGAATAGAATGAATTTAAAATGCGGGGACGCGTCTGTTTTCCCGTACGTAAACATCATTTAGTTGCAAACCTCTACATTTCTATATAATCGATGTTTGTAGGTTAACAAATCTAAGAGTACAGGAGAGCGAGTTACTGAAGCAACATCAACTTATAACAGACAGTTGTGATCTGTACATTCACGTGAGACATAAAGGTCAAAAGCTAAATTTTCTTTGAACAATATATGTAGTAGCCACACAGTAATATTTCCCAGCACAGATGTTACTGTGTTGACGTACGTTTTTCCCTTTTCGTACAAATGGTTCAAATGGCTCTGAGCACTATGGGACTTAACATCTGAGGTCATCAGTCCCCTAGAACTTAGAACTACTTAAACCTAACTAACCTAAGGACATCACACACATACATGCCCGATGGATGATTCGAACCTGCGTTCGTAGTGGTCGCGCGGTTTCAGACTGAAGCGCCTAGAACCGCGCTCGGCCACGCCGGCCGGCTTCCTTTTCGTCATTGAAGTGCAAATACGGAGCTTGAGTGAAATAATTAAAATTCGGCGGAATGGAACAGGGTGCACGCATGACATGGACATTTATTTATTATTGCTTACAGTCTCTTCATTCGTCGCGTACACTAGAATGCGTGTCGTATCTCCATATAACTACAGAAAGTTGTAAAAAACTTTGATTGAACATTCGCTCTCGGATTTATTTTTTAAATTTAAGTGATTTGACAAGGGCGACGTGAACATATATTGCATCATTTTCAGTAGAACCACACTGAATGTCGTATGGCTCAGTGGGTTGGTGCAAGTCGATCAATTGGAAACCACTTCAGGGACTAGCGTGTCCCTGAGCTATCGGCACTCTGACGTTGCTTAACTTGCACGAGAACTGGTGTATACAACCTGACAAAGCCGTTTTAAGATGATGCGGTTAAGACGTTGCTAGTTTATTTAAAATTTCTCAGTACTCTCCAAAAATAAATAACCCAGTAACTAATAATAATTTATCAGTGAAATGAAGATGCTGACGGAAATAATAAAACGGGTAAGTCAATAACTGAACAGGATGAAGCCATTTAGGACTAGCAATAAACACGGTGCTTCATAGAAATTGGCCAGAAACACAGTTCCAGAAGCAGCTTATGTTAAATGCAGTACTGAAATAAAGTCGATCTTTAATTCCATTCTGTACATATGTAAATTAAAGTCCCCTGTCACAGTTTCTGTGTAGATGTTCGGGGTTGATGTGTACGGGTCGTCTGGGTAGAACAGCAGGCACAAGTCGTATTACGTTCACGTGCTCCATGGTCGACGGTGGAACTGTGACGGCGCAAACAATTTAGTGACACACGAATATAAACTTCATAGCGCTGTGATGCTTAACTAAAGTTGTGGAGCATCTCGTCGGATGTGCTTGCGGACGCACACAACTAGGCAGTGGACTGTCACGACGTGTGGTACTGAATTCAATGTCAGTAAGGCTACGTCCTTTCTGACCACCACACTGTCAGTCACTGTCCCTATGCGAAGACATAGGCGACTCCTCTTGTAGATAGTGTCTCACAGGCAGATTTCCACCGTGAAACGCCGAGTGGGGTGGCCGAGCGGTTCTAGGCGCTTCAGTCCGGAACCGCGCGCTGCTACGGTCGCAGGTTCGAATCCTGCCTCGGGCATGGATGTGTGTGGTGTCCTTAGGTTAGTTAGGTTTAAGTAGTTCTAAGTCTACGGGACTGATGACCTCAGATGTTAAGTCCCATAGTGCTCAGAACCATTTGAACCATTTTTTGACATGGAGGGGCAAATGGTCAACACACCCTTTCCCGGCCATATGTCAGTTTACGAGACCGGAGCCGACACTCCTCAATCAAGTATCTCCTGAGTTCGTTTCGCAATGGCCGAATGAACGCCGCTTGTCAGTAGCGCTCGGCAGACCGGATGGTCACCCATCCAACCGCTAGCTCAGCCCAACAGCGCTTAACGTCGGTGATCTGACGGGAAACCGTGTTACCACTGCGGCAAGGCCGAAATATTACATTAGATCTTCAAATTATATATTCGTACTAGATTACTGCGTGTCCACTAATTGCTGTTTAGTATTCGAATTAGAACGGCTTTCACCAAGGTGCAGATTGTTCCACTGTTTTGATAGAACTAAGTGGCGCTCCGTGTTTAAGTGTTGAGAGTAGATGGTTAATAACAGACAAATATTTCTAACGCTTAATATCGTTCGAGAGAAGGAAGAGAATGGAAAACCGTTCCGGTATGAAACTGACTCCTCCGAAAAGGAGCAGTTTGCCACATTGGGTTTATTTCCTTATACGGTAGACGCTTTAGGTTCTGCACCCTTAACATCAAGTACAAAGCTCTCCGTTCATTTGAGCTATGAAGAATTTTGCACAACGTAAGCTAGAGCGAAAGTGAACTGGATATTACTGCTTATTACAGCTGTACTACGCAATGGTAGAAATGGTAATTACTGGTAAAACACTACGGGGAACAGGCGTCAGTGCTGGCGAGTTGCGTGTCCTGCGGCTACAACCCGGGGATGGCGGTTATCGCTGAGACAACCAGTTTTCAGTGATATCGTTATTTTTTAACGCCAGTTTAACCTGAGTGTCAAAAACGCTCAAAATAACCGGTTTCTGTAATAACCAACTTTCGATTTTTTGTTCTTATTATTTCCTGTAACATACGTAGAACACGAACGAAGGTTGAAAAATTTTGACTTCCTGAGTTTCAAAATACATAGAACTATAATTTTAAATTAAATAGGCAAATGAATGAAAACTAAGTCAACGTTAGCTGCTTTTCTTCGAAAAGTGATAAGTGGCTAAATACTACAAAAAATGACGACTACTCTCCAATTCATTCTAATTTTTTTGCTCAAAACCTGTGTTGTAATTGAGGATCATACCACCACTGTGGCATTAGGAATAGTCAGCTCTAAAGGGTGAAAGGTGAGGTTCAAGAATTTATTTTTTATGTTAATTTGTCCATTTTGATGGGCTAAATATATAGAGGCATATCACATAGTTACAGGCAACAGATTAAGTTACTGTTATTTTTCATCGTAAAGATACAAGTTTTCTCCTTAGATGATTTTCGCAAGTTTGTTAAGGCTCCTCCCGTTCTTAATCTTTTACAGGAAATGGAGCATTGTAGGCCTACTTAATCGATACCACACTTCGTAGATATTTCCCGACTAGAGATGCTGCCATTCCGTGATTCACAAATGTTCGACGACGACAGCGTGGAACTACCATATAGACCACATGGGGCAAGTTTGGCACACTGCATCCAATAGACCACACCACATAGTGGCAGTTACGTAGTTGTCTCAGTAATGCTATTGTTCTTGTTGTGGTCTTCAGTCCTGAGACTGGTTTGATGCAGCTCTCCACGCTACCCTATCCTGTGCAAGCTTCTTCATCTCTCAGTACTTACTTCAAATTACATCCTTCTGAATCTGCTTGGTGTATTCATCTCTTGGTCTTCCTCTACGATTTTTACCCTCCACGCTGCCCTCCAATGCTAAATTTGTGACCCCTTGATGCCTCAGAACATGTCCTGCTAACCGGTCCCTTCTTTTTGTCAAGTTGTGCCACATACTCCTCTTCTCCCCAATTCTATTCAATACTTCATCATTAGTTATGTGATCTACCCATCTAATCTTCAGCATTCTTCTGTAACACCACATTTCGAAATTTTCTATTCTCTTCTTGTCCAAACTATTTATCGTCCATGTTTCACTTCCATATATGGCTACACTCCACACAAATACTTTCAGAAACGACTGCCTGACACTTAAATCTATACTCGATGTTAACAAATTTCTCTTTTTCAGAAACGCTTTCCTTGCCATTACCAATCTACATTTTATATCTTCTCTACTTCGACCATCATCAGTTATTTTGCTCCCCAAATAGCAAAACTCCTTTACTACTTTAAGTGTTTCATTTCCTAACCTAATTCCCTCAGCATCACCCGACTTAATTCGACTACATTCCATTACCCTTGTTTTGCTTTTGTTGATGTTCATCTTATATCCTCCTTTCAAGACACTGTCCATTCCGTTCAACTGCTCTTCCAAGTCCTTTGCTGTCTCTGACAGAATTACAATGTCATCAGCGAACCTCAAATTTGTATTTCTTCTCCATGGATTTTAATACCTACTCAGAATTTTGCTTTTGTTTCCTTTACAGCTTGCTCAATATACAGATTGAATAACATCGGGGATAGGCTACAACCCTGTCTCACTCGCTTCCCAACCACTGCTTCCCTTTCATGCCCCTCGACTCTTATAACTGCCATCTGGTTTCTGTACAAATTGTAAATAGCCTTTCGCTCCCTGTATTTTACCCCTGCCATCTTTAGAATTTGAAAGACAGTGTTCCAGTCAACATTGTCAAAAGCTTTCTCTAAGTATACAAATGCTAGAAACATAGGTTTGCCTTTCCTTAATCTTTCTTCTAAGATAAGTCGTAAGGTCAGTACTGCCTCACGTACGGATTTCTACGGAATCCAAACTGATCTTCCCCAAGGTCGGCTTCTACCAGTTTTTCCATTCGTCTGTAAAGAATTCGTGTTAGTATTTTGCAGCTGTGACTTATTAAACTGATAGTTCGGTAATTTTCACATCTGCCAACACCTGCTTTCTTTGGGATTGGAATTATTATATTCTTCTTGAAGTCTGGGGGTACTCCGCCTGTCTCATACACCTTGCTCACCAGATGGTAGAGTTTTGCCAGGACTGGCTCTCCCAAGGCCATCAATAGTTCTAATGGAATGTTGTCTACTACCGGGGCCTTGTTTCGACTCAGGTCTTTCAGTGCTCTGTCAAACTCTTCACGCAGTATCGTATCTCCCATTTCATCTTCATCTACATCCTCTTCCATTTCCATAATATTGTCCTCAAGTACATCGCCCTTGTATAGACCCTCTATATACTCCTTCCACCTATCTGCTTTCCCTTCTTTGCTTAGAACTGGGCTTCCATCTGAGCACTTGATATTCATACAAGTGGTTCTCTTTTCTCCAAAGGTCTCTTTAATTTTCCTGTAGGCAGTATCTATCTTAACCATAGTGAGATAACATTTGTCCTCTAGCCATCCCTGCTTAGCCAGTTTGTACTTCCTGTCTATCTCATTTTTGAGACGTTTGTATTCCTTTTTGTCTGTTTCATTTACTGCATTTTTATATTTTCTCCTTTCATCAGTTAAATTCAATATTTCTTCTGTTACCCAAGGATTTCTACTAGCCCTCGTCTTTCACCTACTTGATCCTCTGCTGCCTTCACTACTTCATCCCTCAGAGCTACCCATTCTTCTTCTACTGTACTTCTTTCCCCCATTCCTGTCAATTGTTCCCCTATGCTCTCCCTGAAACTCTGTACAACCTCTGGTTTAGTCAGTTCATCCAGGTCCCAGCTCCTTAAATTCTCACCTTTTTGCAGTTTCTTCAGTTTTAATCTACTGGTCATAACCAATAGATTGTGGTCAGTGTCCACATCTGCCCCTGGAAATGTCTTACAATTTACAACCTGGTTCCTAAATCTCTGTCTTACCATTATATAATCTATCTGATACGTTCTAGTATCTCCAGGATTCTTCCATGTATACAACCTTCTTTCATGATTCTTGAACCAAGTGTTAGCTATGATTAAGTTACGCTCTGTGCAAAACTCTACCAGGCGGCTTTCTCTTTCATTTCTTAGCCCCAATCCATATTCAGCTTCTATGGTTCCTTCTCTCCCTTTTCTTACTCTCGAATTCCAGTCACCCATGACTATTAAATTTTCGTCTCCCTTCATTACCTGAATATTTTCTTTTATCTCCTCATACATTTCATCAATTTCTTCATCATCTGCAGAGCTAGTTGGCATATAAACTTGTACTACTGTAGTAGGCGTGGGCTTCGTGTCTATCTTGGCCACTATAATGCGTTCACTATGCTGTTTGTAGTAGCTTACGCGCACTCCTATTTTTTTATTCATTATTAAACCTACTCCTGCATTACCTCTATTTGATTTTGTATTTATAACCCTGTATTCACCTGACCAAAAGTCTTGTTCCTCCTGCCACCGAACTTCACTAATTCCCACTATATCTAACTTTAACCTATCCATTTCCCTTTTTAAATTTTCTAATCTACCTGCCCGGTTAGGGGACCTGACATTTCACGCTCCGATCCGTAGAACGCCAGTTTTCTTTCTCCTGATAACTACGTCCTCTTGAGTAGTCCCCACCCGGATATCCGAATGGGGGTCTATTTTACCTCCGGAATACTTTACCCAAGAGGACGCCATTATCATTTATCCATACAGTAAAGCTGCATGCCTTCGGGAAAAATTACGGCCGTAGTTTCCCCTTGCTTTCAGCCGTACGCAGTACCAGCACAGCAAGGCTGTTTTGGTTAATGTTGCAAGGCCAGGTCAGTCAATCTTCCAGACTGTTGCCCTTGCAACTACTGAAAAGGCTGCTACCCCTCTTCAGGAACCACACGTTTGTCTGGCCTCTCAACAGATACCCCTCCGTTGTGGTTGCACCTACGATACGGCATTCTGTATCGCTGAGGCACGCAAGCCTCCCCACCAACGGCAAGGGCCATGGTTCATAGGGAAGGCAGCAATGCTATACCAACTGTTATTCCATGCGCTCGTTATTCGTTTCGGTCACAGTTACTGAAAGAACAGTGATCGCTTTTCCCATTTTCTATAGCAATGCAATATTTCAAAGCAATTGAAAATTTCCGAACAAAAACCTCTTTTTTAAAAAAATAAAAATAAAAATTTTTAGCAATGGGTAATTGATCTTTCGTTTTTTCTAACCAGTTATTAGTAAAAAACAAAAAAAACACTTGTTACATCCGAGACCAAACAAGTAGCGTGAAATGAGATTATCTAGAACAAAAATACCGGCATCTATTTTAACTTGTTTGTTTTTTCCATCCCTACCACAGCCCCTGCAAGTACACGAGAAATTCTTCCCTCATTCGGTAACGGGCAGAGCGGCACCGGGTCGGCAGCACCCCTGGCCCTGGCAGGCTCCCTCCATTTCCTGGCGCCGCCATCGATACCGGCGGATGTTACCCGCCGACGCCGACAACGAGGAGGAAATTAAAAAATATCTCCGGCCAGCGGCTCCCCCTGTTATTTATTTACAGGCGATCGACTGGGCCGCCGCCGGTATCGACGACAGTGCGACAGCCGCGGGCCGGAGCAGCCGCCCTGCCTTGGAGTAGGTCGGCCACGTCACGCCACCTGCAGGGCGAGACCTCTGGGCAGCCGCAGCCTGCTCTGAAATACACAGAGGAGACAAAAGTCATGGGACACCTCCTAATATCGCGTCGGATCTCCTTTTTCCCGGTGCAGTGCGGCAAATCGACGTGGCATGGAGTCAACCAGTAGTTGGAAATGTCACATAAATGCTCCATGGGATCCATGTCGGCCGATCTGGGTCGACAATACATCCCCTCGAATTGTCCACGATGTCCTACAGGCTAGCACGAAAAATTGTGGCCCGGTGACATGGCGCATTGTCATCCGTAACATGAAGTCCATGAATGGCTGCAAATGGTCTCCAAGTATCTGAACATAACCATTTCCAGTCAAGGATGGTTTCAGATGGACCAGAGCACACCATCATGGAGCCACCACCAGCTTGCACAGTGAATTGTTGACAATTTGGATTCATGGGTTCGTGGGGTCTGGGCCACACTCGAACCCTAACATCAGCTCTTACCAAGTGAAATCGGGTTTCATCTGACCAGGCTAGGTTTTCCAGTCGTCTAAGGTCCAACCCATATGACCACGAGCCCAGAAGAGACAGTGCAGGCGATTCGAGCCTTTGGCAAAGGCACTCGCGTCGGTCATCTATTGCCATAGCCCATTAACGCCAAATTTTGTCGCACTGCCTCAAGGCATACGTTCGTCGTACATCCCACATTGATTTTTGCGGTTATTTCACACAGTGTTGTCTGTCTGTTAGCACTGACAATTCTACGCAAACGCTGCTGCTTTCGGTCGTCAAGTGAAGGCTGTCTGCCATTGCGATGTCCATGGTGAAAGGTAATGCCCGAAATGTCGTATATACGCCAGACTCTTGGCACTGTGGAACTCGAAATATTGAATTCCCTAACGATTTTAGAAATGCGCTTAGCTCCAACAACCTTTCCGCATTCAAAGACTGTTAATTCCCTTCGTGCGACCATAATCATATCGGAAATATTTTCACCTGGATCACCTGAGTACAAATGATACCTCTGCCACTGCACTGCCCTTCTATAACTTGTGTACGCCATACTACCGCCGTCTGTGTATGTGCGTATCGCTTTCGCTATCACATTTTTTCTCATCTCAGTGTATTGTGTGTAAACCTTCACATCCCTTCTTCAGCCGAGGCCGAATTTTTAGAGATCCAACTTGTCACTGTTAATGCAACAAGTGAGCTTTTATATCGTAGCGATGGCATAATATTTTGGTCAAATGGAATATTCTTAATTTTAGGCTGAAAAATAATTAATCGTGTATTTGAATAACTAATAAAAGCATAGGCTGCCTCTCTTGGAATATTTTTATTTTATACGTTCAGATCATTCTTCTAACAAGGGAACCTCCCCATCGCACCCCCCTCAGATTTAGTTATAAGTTGGCACAGTGGATAGGCCTTGAAAAACTGAACACTGATCAGTCGAGGAAACAGGAAGAAGTTGTGTGGAACTATGAAAAAAATAAGCAAAAATATACAAACTGAGTAGTCCATGGCCAACATATGCAACATCAAGGATAGTCTGTGCTCAGGAGCGCCGTGGTCCCGTGGTTAGCGTGAGCAGCTGCGGAACGAGAGGTCCTTGGTTCAGATCTTCCCTCGAGTGAAAAGTTTAATTTTTTTATTTTCAGCCAATTATCAAAGTTCAGGCACTCACATATAATCATCTTCGCTCTCCAAAATTCCAGGACATGTTCCGATTTCCTTGGACACATGCAGGATTTGACGGTCTACACACGGGAAAATTGGAAAACGTTAAAAGGGAAAACTGTGCTACTGTGAAAGTGTTGCATTCATTTGTTGCAGTTTATGTGACAAACTCTTATGTTTTCATCACTTTTTTGGGAGTGATTATCACATCCACAAGAAAACCTAAATAGGGCAAGGTAGAAGAGTCTTTTTACCCATTCGTCAAGTGTACAAGTTAGGTGGGTCGACAACATATTCCTGTCATGTGACGCACATGCCGTCACCAGTGTCGTATAGAATATATCAGACGTGTTTTCCTGTGGAGGAATCGGTTGACCTATGACCTTGCGATCAAATGTTTTCGGTTCCCATTGGAGAGGCACATCCTTTCGTCTACTAATCGCACGGTTTTGCGGTGCGGTCGCAAAACACAGACACTAAACTTATTACAGTGAACGGAGACGTCAATGAACGAACGGACAAATCATAACTGCGAAAATAAATAAAGTAAACTTTTCACTCGAGGAAGACTTGAACCAAGGACCTCTCGCTCCGCAGCTGCTCACGCTAACTATGTGACCACGGCGCACCTCAGCTCACACCATCATTGATGTTGCCTATCTTGCGCGTGGACTACTCAGTTTGTATATTTTGCTTATTTTTTTCATAGTTCCACACAACTTCTTCCTGTTTTCTCCATTGATCTGTGTTCAGTTTTTCAAGGCCTATCCACTGTGCCAACTTATAACTAAATCTGAGGGGGGTGCGATGGGGAGGTTCCCTTGTAAGATACTTAATGTATCACGTTGCCATGAAAAAATGGTATTGCCATCATTAGCAAGCTACGGTGAATCAGTTTTAATGATATTTTTAAACTAAATAAAAACTGTTGTTATGAATTTAGTTCTTACCTTTTAATCTTATGGCAGTGCGGTTCTAGACGCTACAGTCTGGAACCGAGCGACCGCTACGGTCGCAGGTTCGAATCCTGCCTCGGGCATGGATGTGTGTGATGTCCTTAGGTTAGTTAGGTTTAATTAGTTCTAAGTTCTAGGGGACTGATGACCTCAGAAGTTAAGTCGCATAGTGCTTAGAGCCATTTGAACCAATTTTTTTAATCTTAACAACATAAATATGGAGCTATATTTTATGTAGGAAGCATGTAATGAAAGTAATTGAAGTTCTCATTGTAATAAAAAGAAGACAAAGCCAATGTCATCATTTGAAAGAACCAACATGGTCTGTCATTGTGGCCAGCTTATGAATTTTTCACAGGTAAAAAGAAGACTAAGCAAGTGACTTAACTAGAAAATGTGTTTTTGCTAGCTATCAATCCTTGGATTGCTATAGTTCACGCCCAAACGAGCGGGGTTGTGCAGTGGTTAGCACGCTGGCCTCGCATTCGGGAAGACGATGGTTCAAACGCGCGCCACGTTATCCAGATTTAGGTTTTCCCTGATTTTCCCAAATTGCTTAAGGCAAATGCCGAGATTATTCCTCCGAAAGGGCATGGCCGCTTTCCTTCTCCATCCTTCCCTAATCCGAGCTTCTGCTCCGTCTCTAGTGATCTCGTTGCCGACAGGACGTTAAACACTAATCTCCTCCTCCTCCTCAGTTCGTATCCAATTCACCTCTACAGCGTAGAGCATAACAGGGATCCGTTATAGCGTTTGGTCAGAGTCTGTAAACGTGCCTCATGTTTACCGTGACGGCATCGTTCTTTTTAAATTTCTGTGGTAATGTTTGGTGTTTTCACGTGATTGAGGGTTGTGGATGATATAAGTTGGATTCTCTATCTTTACGTCCTGAAATATTTTTCAGAAGACTTCTAGTTTCCTCACTTCATGTATTTATGTCAATGCTGCAAAACGTTTGCCCTCGCTACCGTAACTTGCTACGCTCGTTGCTTCTAACCACAATCACTTTAATGTTGTTATTAATCTCCTGTCTCAGTGATAAATTTATGAATATTGTCACGAAGAAGAAGAAGGTGTAATTAGATGAATGACAAACACTAACTTCACTTAACGAAGGTTTATTCAGCACATGCTCATACAAGAGCGCGGAGCGAACTGCCTCCGGCCAGAACACATACGGTATATATACAGTTACAGAACATTCCGGTACAATGATTTTTGACATTTGTGGATACTTCTAGAATGTACTCGAACCAAATATAGAAATTAAAATTTTACAGGTCAGGGGAGTTTTGAACCCACGACCCTCCATGCAACAGTCTAGTATCATAACCACTACACCCCGGTCACTGTGTTACTGAGCTTTTTTGTGACAATATTCGCACTGGTTAAGCAAATGAAATTAATTAAATGCGCTGAAATTAACTGTGTGAATCAACGGGGATGAAATCAACATGTCGAAACGAAGTGACCAGTTATGCTAAACTCCATTGCAAAGAAGCTAATTCTTCTTTTTTAACCTTCCCTTGTTTCTTTTCCCAACGGGGTCGGCATTAATATACCAGTTTAGCAATGTTAGTGGCTGTAGGTAGTCTGATGTCCTTTCAGATGCCGCCGCCTCTTATTTCCGTATCGTGTAACCGAGACAGGACGTGGGAACCAGCCACTATATACTTAGCTGGATGTGGGGAACCGCCTAGAAAAACCACATCCAGGCTGGCTGGCATACCGACCTTGTAGTTAACCCGCCGGTAAGATTTATTCCGGGGCCGGCGGTGCCTTCCCGATTCCCGGAAGCAGGGCGTTAACGCGCTCAGCTATCCGGACAGTTTCTGCATTGTAATCAGCCATCCAAGAATACCAGTGGAATCCTGAAGAAGACCCTAGAAGAGGGACTGAAACGTCGGGAAGTGAAGAAGTCTGAAGAGGAATATGACGCGGCCTGACACTCAAGAGACTTTATCATCCCTACTACCAGAGGTTCTTCCACGAGGTATCTGAGCATAACTGTCTTTCCTCGCCTAGAAATACAAGCAAGTCACAGCACTTGTTAGAAACAATCACGAGAATTTTCAGTGCTTAGGTTGCAAGAAAATGGATGTAACTGTATCATCGGAGGGTACCGGCCGTATTTTTATCTGAAACCCGTTTCACAGCGGGCCAGTACCTGTTACTCGCATTCGGTTTATTTTTTATCACATTTGATGAGAGACTATGAAGTTGTTTAATTACATATGGATCGCGGGAAATTTTTTATTTATTACTGTTTATTTGCTTACGAAAGTACGGTATACGGGCGCTTCATAGGTTCGATTATTGCTAAGCAAAGCCTACAGAGAAGCGTATCGCCGAGTAATAAGGGGAAATGATTAAAGCATGGCAGTCAGTTTTAGAATATCCTAGATCAAATATTCGTAGGGGTAATTTATATTTATATGTGACGGTAGTATCTGTTCCCGAAAGAACAGTTACCGTTTATGACCATGCAGCTTTGCTAGAAATGAAATGATAATTAAATGGACACCCTAGCTGCAAACATGCGTTGATGTACTTCATTGGGGACATGTTGAAAATGTGTGTCCCGACCGGAACTCGAACCCGGGATCTCTTGCTTACATGGCAGACGCTGTAACCATCTGAGCCACCGAGGGTACAGAGGATAGTGCTCCTGCAGGGACTTACCCCTTGCACATTCCCCGTGAGACCCACATTCCCAACATGTCCACGCCACTACATCCGTAGTGCGCCTAATAGCTGTTTGCCCATCATACTCATTACTCGTGGCAGATTAATCTACCAAGTCCCGTACGAGCTCGGGCATAGCGTGTGCGTTCCCACAAGAAGGAAGCCATATTTTAACTATATATGATGGTAGTATGTGCGAGCGTCTGCCATGTAAGCAGGAGATCCCGGGATCAAGTCCCGGTCGGGGCACACATTTTCAACATGTCCTCAATGAAGTACGTCAACGCCTGTTTGCAGCTAGGGTGTCCATTTAATTATCATGTAATTTATATTTGATGGAATGATTTCTGTAAGTATTCGCGGCCGATTTCCTGTCACAGTGGTCCCCAATCCGATCTTTCGATCTGCTTGTAATCAGGAATGTTCCCTGGTAGGAGATGAAAAATGGTTCAAATGGCTCTGAGCACTATGGGACTTAACATCTGAGGTCATCTGTCCCCTAGAACTTAGAATTACTTAAACCTAACTAACCTAAGAACATTACACACATCCATGCACGAGGCAGGATTCGAACCTGCGACCGTAGCGGTCGCGCAGTTCCAGGCTGAAGCGCCTAGAACCGCTCGGCCACTCCGGCCGGCTTAGGAGATGAAAGATAATTTCTTCTGCTATCTTTTTACAAAGAGAGTAAAGTTCTATTCTTCTTTTTTAGCCACCTTTTCAGTCTGTGTAATCGTTAGGTGACCTTCCTTTGTAACCAACCGTTCAGCAAGTTGAAACTTCAAGAGTAAAGCGACCGACTGTACCTGTGACAGGGGTTGGACTCCAGAATTGGAACGAAACGCGCCTCACTCAGGGGAGCAGAGCATCACATCGATGTTACAACAGTGCGAAGCGGGTTTGCCAATTACTGATGGTTGGCATGTAATATTGTCATATATATGCCAAGTGCAGCTCTTCCAGTTCAGCTCTGATGGATGCTACATGGTGTCACAGTTTACACGACCTCGTATTAGCCTGCTGAGCTGTGGGCGGGACTGTACGTGTAGGTGGTCGCAGGACGGAACAGCGCGGCGAGGGGTGCGCTGCCGCGGCCGCCGTGATAAGCAGACAGCGCCGGCCAGGGGAGCCGTCCCCCGCCTGCAGTTCATCAAACACGCCACGCCACATGTCCTATCTGCTGCATCTACCCTACCCTGCACTACCCACCGTAGCCGGTCCACGGCCCGTCGGTCCCTCGCGTGTTTACAGCGCCAAATCTGCGTCGTTAGTACACGGCCAGCTGCAAGCGATATCCGCTGCTCGGCCGACACCGCCCTGTTTGATGACAAGCTCCGTACAGCGCGACGCATATGTTGTATCAGCGTCATTTTACAGCTCTGTATTACCTGTTCATTTTACAATTGCCAATGGCAGAACCTGGAACTAAGCTTTGTTTATATACTGACGGGGCCGAAGGCGTCCGACGATACTTGACAGTATACGAATGACGCACGTGGCTCGGAACTGTACACTCATATTATTGTCACAGTGCGTTACTACTGCTGTATATTCTTAGCGTCTGCTGAAATGGACAGTGATCGCGCAAATATACATTATCGAAGAGTACGCTCAGACGGAAAAGTATTAATTAATAACGTAATTCAGTTCTGTCGAGAAGGAAAAACGAAAAGATTTGCTGATACTGTTAGAAAGAGCTCTAGAAGAAGCAGCAGCCGCAGTAGGAAAGAGTATAAGGACAGGGCATAATTTTGTGAACGATGTTTTAAGAAAGCCAGACGGGGCGATCAAAAAATTGACACAAAGGAAAAAGAGACGGAGGAAGAAAACGGAGTGTCTCGACGATTTAGATAAGTGTTCACTGAAAAGGAAGTTCTTGGAATATTACGACGTTAAAAGAGAAATACCCACTCTTCGGAAGCTTTACAGTTGGGCGAAGGAGAACACAGACGTTAATTTCATGAGGAAACAAACCACTTTCTGGAAAATTTTGAAGGCTATTGGGTTTTGTTTATAAAAAATGTAAAAATAGATGAACATTTGAGAGGGAGGGCATCGTAGCATGGCGTGCACGCTTTCTTAAAACTTCGAGAGAAAATGAGGAAGGTGCGAAGAAACCCGTCGTGTGTACTGATGAAAAATGGATGCATACACATTATACCGTCAGCAAATGTTGACAGCTTAATGAAGTACCAGGCGTGCTGAAAAATGAAACTTCTGGAAAAAGAGCAATAGTGGTATATGCCGAAGGAGAAATGGGGTTCATTGAGGATGCAGAGCTCATCTTTGACTGGAGATCAACATCGGAAGATTATCACAGCGAAAGGAACAGTGAAAATTATATAAAATGGTTGCAAAGGGCTCCTAATACCAAATACTCCAGGTGGAAGTATTGTGGTATTAGGCAATGCACCCGTCCGTTCGGTCACGAAATTAAAGCGTCTAACATATCTTCTCGTAAAGCGGACGTACAATAGAATATAGAGTAGATAAAGTACTAAAATAATCCGGGGAAGGACTTACCAGTGTTACGCCTTCCACCCTACAACTGTGATCCGAACCCCATCCAATTATCTGGAATTTAATAACAGAAAGTATCATCGAACAACGTCACCAGCGTTACCCTTTCCCACCTTAAACAAATGACTACGGCTGCAATACAGAACGTTACGAAAGACGACTGGAAGAAGGCGTGTGATAAAGTGAAAACTATTGTTGACGAACACTGGAACAGAGACGCAGTGATGGACGAAGCTCCTGGGAGCGCAATTATTCAATTACGGTCAGACAGTGACAGTGAAATTTCGTCGCGTGGTCCTGAGGATATATCAGACGAGGCAGATTCAGACTAGACAGAGACATCTGCTTTGGACATCAGCAACAGCACTACCGAGTCAGCAGATAAGGCAGAATTGTGTGCAGATGAGCTAGGCGTTCAGCTCTTACATGCGGATTAACGTTTGCTGAAAACATTGTATTAACTCTTTTCACTAAGTCACTTTTTTATTCCTGTCTTTCTTTTTTCATCTTTGTGTCTGTGATTTTAATTATTTTTATTTACCTTTCATAATACTGAAATGTTTGAAAATGCTGATGTATTGATTAAAAAGAAAAGAAGAAGAATCTGTTTCTATTTGTTTGTGCAATGCGGTCAAAAACGCATTTTTCGTGGAAAGACTTAATACTATAAGTCATAAGTCATTAAGATAAAGATTTGAAAATAAAAAAAATAAAAAAGTTACTGCGGCTGAGACGATTTGAACCCATAACCTATTGCACAGTAAGCAGACGTGTTGTTCACTGAAATACTTTAGCTCACAGTATGTGCTTCGTATTTTAATGGTACAAATTCTCACACGAAATTCCGAAACTTTTTTTTCGTCCATTACTTACTAACCTACACCATCGTATATATGGTTTCAAAAGTCGATCCCCACCCCTCAGTGGGAACCTCTCTCATACGGTACACCAAAATTTCTATTTCATTTTCGTTTCTTATATTTTGCTATAGTATAATGTATTAATAGGGAATGTAATTTTATCTGCTGATCGCCGAACTCAAGTTATTAGATCCAAAAACAACAGTTTTATTTTAATTTCGCACGATTCTCCGAAGATGCATGTGTTAATAGCAAATGTGTTAAGCGTTCGCTTAAGTTTTTAGATCATAACACAACCACTTTTTTTTAATTCCTAAGTTTTCCTGTAGAAGAGTATATTAAAAGTGAATGCACCGTTATACCTTAAAAGCACGCGCAGCTGTATTGTTCGAGTGTAAAACAACAGTTTTATATTATTATTCTTCATTTTGGTTGTTTTTCTGTACAATAATGAGTTAAGAGAATGTGTATTTGTTTTATCTGCTGCACGTATACCAAGTACAGTTCACGAACTGTGTCACATTTTCAATGAGCGCAGTTATACCGTTCGTGTGTCGTCCGAAGCGACCAGTAGCAGCAAATGTCTACATTTCGCAGCGCGCCCAGCTAAAGTGGCAGTTGTAAACTGAACGGGTGATAGTTAACAGCTCTTGATCTTGGGCTCCACCGTAATGCTGTGTAGCGTCATATTTTTCATACTTCACGTTTTACAAAACGGGGGACAATTATTGTTGCCATGTTTACTTGTACGTAAAACAGAATATCTGAAGTACTCTCTCTTACAGACAGAATTTAAATAACGAACTTCAGTTCACGATTGTAAATACATATCAAACACAGGCACACCGGACAAAAAAAAAGGCTCACCCACAGAAGATGTTGCGTTAATAATGTGTAACACATGCACACTAGCTTAGGAAGTCCACAAGTTCCTTCAGGTACTCCATACCTAGTTCAAGTCGTTCATTGACAGTTAGACGCTGCAGATGTGCAAAATTGCCGGGATGAGCATCGCTACATTTGACCACCTCCTCCAAACCGTAACAGTCCAGGTCACGAAAGCTGTTGGTCAGATATTGATTATAGTGGCTGCAGTCTATGTATCTTAACCCTATACTACTGAACCCCCGCAACATTTAAGTTTGCACTTGGTCCAATTCGCGAGTCCCGCCAATCAGGGCTCGCATAGAAAAATTAAGTGCTCGTTTTTCCCGCGCGCCGTTCGAGAGTGGAACGGTCGAGAGACAGCTTGAAGGTGGATCATTGAACCCTCTGCCAGGCACTTTATTGTGAATAGCAGAGTAATCACGTAGATGTGTATACCGCATGGGTTGTAAAACAGGCCATTCTGTATGTAAAATACCATTGGGGCCTGAAAATTGTCATTAATTAGTGCATAAACTATAAATTATGACTCCCTTTGAATAAAATATGGAGCAGAAAAATTTGCTATGATTTAATAATAATGTAACATCCCCCTTTAGTTTTACAGGGTTAAATACACTATATCGATAGAGAGAGAAGAGACAACTCGCAATGTGAACGAATTACTTACGGCGGTGTATCCATTGTAAGGGGTTCATTATGTAAGAGGTTTACTGTTCACTACCCTACTGGGGCAAATGTAATTTCGATGTATTGCTTACGCGTTGTCTGCGATATAAAACATCTCTGCCGCAATAGAATCGCAGGTCAAAGCAATGTCGACAGCAGCAATAATCGCTCGCTCCTACAGAGCTGTCGCAATAGTTCGCTGTTATGGAGCAGTCGCAATAGCTCGCTGTTACGGAGAAGTACTCGTAACTCACCGCTACAGTACAGTCGCTAGCCATGTAAGAGCAATAGCAGTCGCCGCTGGTGCACCGCAGTCCATTGCCATGTAGTGTGAGGTAAGCTTTGTTATTCTTCATCGCCATGCGCGTAATTAAATTTGTTGTCTGGGATGTTAATATGAATTTGTTTCACTCTTTTTGTGATTTGTCAGCACTAATTAAGTCTGACTTGTAATGTTCGATATTTTATATAATAGTTTGCAGAAATGTTTTCAATAATATGGTTTTTCAGAACATAATTTTTTACCAGTCATTTGCTTGAATTTAAATATTTTACAAATTTTCCCAGATCATAGTCATGTGTTGTTTAATAATCAGAGAACCAGCTATGCAGCTGTGTCAAGAAGCACAGTCAGTTTTTTTAATAATGCAAATCTCAGACAAATATTGTTCAGTAGTTAGGCCAGCATTGCACTAAGCTGTGCCATTTAGGAGCAGATATATAGACAGCGTTATCTGGCGACAGCATTATGAGGTAAGAATTTTTCAGTTTATTCAGGTTGTTTCACAGGGCCATGATGTAGCGTAGCTTACGTCCAAAGTTCAGTTTCAATTCTCGATCAATTTTGTACCGGAAATTTTTATGTGTGGGAAGGTTACACCAAGTATGACTGTTTTCTCACTCTGAACTTGTCAAGATTCACCGAAACTGACCCAGCACGATGGCAATGGATGAGCAATTTTCATTCCTCTTACCGGAAATTACAGATTGCGTGTAGTACATAAGGTCATGAACGCTAACCTCTGTAACGACTTTGTTCTCACATTATCAAGTAAGTTTCTAAATTCGAGGATGAATTAAGTTTTTGTAAGGCAAAGCCAATCGCCGAGAAACACTTCTCTCACATCAGTTCGTTATAGGTCAACAAAGCTGAGGTAGCGCGCGAAATGTGTAATTTCTGACGTTCCGGAGAAAGAAAGTATCTCAACTTGAAAGTCATTAATCAAATTGGTCAAACACACGATCTATCCTCGTCTTTTTCTAGGACTTAATTGAAGAACTTACACGTCAGACAAATTTGTACTAACTAGGATAGTATTTCATACTGAAGTCAGTGGCGGTTCGTAGACACACAATGGCAATTACCTAGCAGAGGGCTCCTTTGAGCATGAATGTTTACTGAAATGTTTTTCTTCTGTTGTACTGCATACTGGTTGGGACACTTTAAGAACTGCGTGGAGAGGGGCGTTCCTATTGGTCTGTCGTTTTCAGCTTATCCCTTTTTCAGATATAGGAAGACTGCAGACAATTAGACTGAGATCTGGAAACCATTGTAAGCGACCAAAAATTGTGGACTACAGTCAATATGTTAGCACATAGAATATCTAAAAGGCAACTTCTCAACTTTCAGTCTATAAGATTAAGTAGACGCTCTGAAGATCAGAATAATTCAACAGGTTACAAGAAGCGTTTCCTTCATTATAGACGATTGGCATATAAAAGTATAACTGAGAGACACTTTAAAACACAGACACACATAATAAATATTTTTAAAAGATAAATGCTAAGGCCACCCACACGTGTATGCGGAGCCTCAAGGATGGCCGGGGCACACACATACCAGTGTGAGCAATGTAGAGTATTTCAGCAACACTAGGTCTAGAAGTTGATGATGCTGTAGTTAGTCGACAAACTTCGGGTTCTTCCGAGGCTGGGGCTTCCAGTAACATATCTAGTAGCATAAGCTGGAAGTTATTCACTAGAGACCTGAGCTAATTCCTTTTATTTTACGTTGCTTTTTAATTGATTCTTATTTTCTACATTAACATTACCAATAGTTTTTGCTAACGTAACTTATTACTACAGTATATACATAAAATGAACCATTCTATATCACCATTTTTAATAAGTATGAAAGCCTCTTTAGAGTTTCCTGGTAACGGGTCTAGAATCCGTGGCAATAAAGTGCACCGAAATTGAACTGCATACTTTCAGACGTGCTGATTTTCGCTATTAATTATGATACACCCTGTATGTTACCATTCAGCCTTCATTTCGGGAACGTTATTCTAAGAGTATGCACTCAAACAGTTACTAACCAACAGACGGCGTGAGTGGGGCGGGGGCGAGGGGAGAGGTTGAACAATATTATGAAAATGGATAGAATTGCCCGAAAGAAAAATCCATTACAGTGCTGTTTCGGCGCAGCTGCGTATCGCAACGCAGAACTTTATCCGACAACATACAGGACTGTACGACTAGACGACACCGCTCCGAACAAGAAATAGAGCGATAAAATATTGATGATTGACCTTTTCTCCCAGACAAAATTATAGGCGTGAAAAGAGTTAATTTATGTGAGCGACCATGTGATATCCCCTTGTAGCAGTTACGATACACGTATTCTGTGGTATTATTGAATTACAAGAGGCAGTTGCTGCGATAGTTCATTACAAGGCGAAGGATGATACTCATCCATTGGGAATTAGTTCTGCTTCTAATGACATCACAGTCGGCAGGGCGGTAGACCCCATCAGAAGTTTCCGGTAGCTTCTTTCACATCTCGTATCTGCTATGCAGACTTATTTGGACTCTACATAACGCCGTTCAGAACCTGCATAAGGCAGACGAAACTACTTGCATACAGCAGGAAATTGAACATTTATTTCCCTTAATCTGTTTACCCACCCTGGATATTTTCCTAGCCGGTGTATTATCTGAGAGAGTCAGTGGCAGTGGCAGGCAGTGGTGGGCCGTACATCAATTTATTAGGTGCGTGTTGCAGCTGACAGGTCGTATGTGCGTCGTGGGGGAGGGCTGCCTTCCCGGCGGCGGTGCGCAGTCGCGTCCCGCGCAGCTGTGCGCCTCTGGCTGCACGCCGCGTGCTGCGTCTCTATGTCTGCAACATGTTCTCTGTAATACCCTAGCAGGCGTGCAAGTGTACACAGGATCAACACTAGCTGCACTGACAAAACTCCGGAAGTTGTTCGGGGATAATTTCCGACCCGTGGATTCTGGCTGCAGAGCGTATCTACTCGCATACTCCTGACCAACCTTATGGTGTTCGACTGAGTACTTTGTGTACCACTATCACTTCACACCCTCCCCCCTCCCCCCTCCCCCTTTCCACCGCCTGGACCCGTTCCAGTCATTAATGGTGGACAGAAAGAAGTATTGTTCATAAGCCTTCGAGTAAACTATAGTCTAATTTTACTCTCTCCAGATCAAAAGTATCCTGCCACCTACTAGTGTATTAGTGGACATTAATAAGGGATGTGTCTACCCTTCACATTTATGGCGTCTTCAGCTCTGCTGGGGACACTTTCAGTGAGCCATCCAAATGTCTGTAGAGGAACGGCAGCCCATTCTTCCTCAAGAGCTGAAACCAGAGAAGGTGGTGATGTTGGACGATGTGGTCTGGAGTGAAGTCTACATTCTAACTTTCCCCAGAGAATGTTCCATTAGGTTCAGGTCGGCACTCTTGGGTAGGTCAGTCCATTTCAGGAATGTTATTGTCCACAAACCATTGTCTCACAGGTGCAGTTTTACGATAGGGTGCATTGTCATGGTGATTCAATCATCGTCTCCAAACTGTTCTTCTGATGCACGCGATAGAATGTGTTCATATACTTTCGCATTTAGCCCTTTCTAACCACGAAAAAAATCTCCTCACCCTAACACCGCCTCCACCGTACTTCACTGTTGGCGCTACATACGATGGCAGGTAATGTTCCCCAAGTGTTCGCCAGACCCTAACCCTTACATTATTGCCACATGGTGCAGTGTGATTCAGCTCTCCAAATCGCTCATTTTCAGTAATTCGCAGTCTAGTGGCATTGCTCTTTACAACACCTCAAGCTTCGCAGTGCGCTGACTACAGAAATTTGTGGAAGTTGTGGAGCTCCTCGACCATTGTTGCCCATTCTTCCTAACTGCCACGCACAGTCACTGTGCTAGATTGGGTGCTAGTAGCACTTTGGAACTTAAGATTGATTCTTTCCGCTGATTTCATGCAATTTCTTAAACCACTTCCGCAATCCCCGACGGTCATTGTCCATAAGTACATGAAGTCTGCTTGTCTAGGTTTAGCTGTGGTTGTTCCTTCGCGTTTCCACCTCACAATCACATCAGCGAAAGTCTACTTGGGCAGCATTACATTGGTTGAAATGTGCATGGTGTATTTGATAAAAATGGTTCAAATTGCTCTGAGCACTACGGGACTTAACTTCAGAGGTCACAGTCCCCTAGAACTCAGAACTACTTAAACCTAACTAACCTAAGGACATCACACACATCCATGCCCGAGGCAGGATTCGAACCGGCGACCGGAGCGGCCTCGTGGTTCCAGACTGAAGCGCCTAGAACCGCTCGGCCTGGATTTGATACTCGGGTAATATCTAATAACTAGTCCAGGTTCGAAATCACTCAGCTCTCCTGTTGTTACTGCTACTCTGCTGACAACGCAGTACTCCCCGCCTCCTTTTATACTGACGGAGACGCTTCTCGTGACGTCTAACAGTTAATTCCGCTCTACATAGGGGTGTCCAGACACTTTCGATGAGATAGTTTACGTAGCAGAAAGTAATACTGAGGTTGACTTTTCTAGGAAAGTATGCTCTCGAAATTTTAACAAGAAATCACACCATGACGGAAATCGCCTCTCTCGTAGCGCCTGCCTCTCTTATTGGGTGAGCAGCTCAGTGACAGTTTCACGTACACTAAACGAGCCAGTGACGAAATGTGTTGCTCTTCTTTCGGTCGTCTCTGTTGCCTGTATCAGTCCTACATAGGAAAGATCACAGATTGTGGAGCAATACTCAAGTACAGGTGTTGTGTACGCTACCTCCTTCGTGGTTGGACTACACTGCCTGAGGATTCTTCCATCGAATCGCTGTTTGATTAATGATGGATTATTCTTTGTGCTCCTGGATTGTTTTGGAAAGGCTGTTAAAAACTCTGAATAAATTTGTAACTTTTTTTGGGGAGTCACTGCACAAATAAAAACATTAACGAGGAAACGATAGTGCCTATTTGATAATGCAAGTTACAATAGCCGAGCGGAGGGGGAGCGGACGTGTGCATCAGTATATTATCTGACCAAAATCCGTGGGAAGATTATATCGACGAGAAACAACCTTCTGTCGCACAGTACGAAAGCGACTGCCCGTTGTGCGAAATGGCCAGACTTGTGCGTTCAGCGCCAGCTGCTGTGCGGGCTGCCGCATTCGTCAGGAGTAATACGTGTCTCACTGTGTGCACGCGACAAAAGGTGTCTGGAGCAGCAGACTGGAGAAATAACTGCCGATAACCTGGCTGTCATTATGAAATACAGTACGATATAGACCCTGTTATTTTACTAGTTTTTTTCCGTGGGCTACTTTTACATACAATTGCTAATACGCTAGATCGAACCGGAAAATTCAATTTTCATATGTGTGCGTGAAACATACTCAGGGCAGCTGTATGCTCTTTCTTATTCCCTCAGTGTTGCGTATCAATCCGGTAAGAGTGTCGTGTGGAGGAACTCCCTTCCCCCTCCCTGTTGTTTCCTATCTTCCCCTTATGTTTTCATTTCTGGATAGTTACATCATGCAATATCTTCGATATCTTGCCTTACATATGCTATGTTTTGCCGGCCAACGGGAAGAGCTGACTTTCCGATACTGCGCTCGCATTCTAGAAGGGCAGAGTTCAAATCCATGCCCAGATACGCCGATTTAGGTAATCTGAGGTTTCTCTCAGTCGCTTAAAGTGAATGTTGGTTTGATTGCCGGCCGAGGTGGCCGAGCGGTTCTAGGCGCTACAGTCTGGAACCACGCGACCGCTACGGAATCCTGCCGCGGGCATGGATATGTGTGATATCCTTAGGTTAGTTAGGTTTAAGTAGTTCTAAGTTCTAGGGGACTGATGACCTCAGCAGATAGGTCCCATAATGCTCAGAGCCATTTGAACCATTTTTGGTTTGATTCCTACGAAATGGAAAAGACATATTTCCTTCCTCGTGCTAACATAGGCTCAATCTATAAGGATAACAAACGCTAGCTTTATACCGAAACTTGAAGGAGGACATTCGTCATTGTTCAAACAGAAAATGACCGCCCCACGCTCATTCAGTGAGTATTCTTCTCTTTCTATTACCTGATACATTTTCCTTCCCAAATCATACTTTTTGTCATACAATATTGTTTCCACAACGTCTATATTATTTTGTTGTTCTTCCCTAATACCATTGTTGTTATAATTATTCTCCATTAGAACTTGATTTGTATTCTTTATTGTTATTTGTACTTTACTTACAAGCTATTAATCATCAGCACTGTCAGCCTGCTGTTTACATACAGTGTGGGCTGTAATTATCGTGTGGCAGCAAACATTTGTAGATATTCTAATGCGTTGATGTGGAACCGACTCACGCTATAAAAAAATTAGTTCAAATTGTGGCCACCAGGTGCAAATCTGGCGCTCAGAATGCAAGAAAGACGTATGGAAATGTTTCATACGTAATGGATTAGGAAAGGGCGTGGGCAGAAGAGGTCACAAAATGAGAAAGGTATAATGTTGATTTCATTATTAACGGCTGCATACACAATTTGTTCATTATGAGCACCAGAGACGACGAGATACTGCATCCGTATTACGGGAGATATCCTTTGAGCTAATAAGTTAGAGAAATTTAAGTCAAGTGATCTTGCAGGTAATGCATCTAGAAAATCTCTGGAGATAACACGTTCGTAGAAGGTTGCATTAAGCAGATCTTTCTGAGCGGTCTAGGGCGCTGGAGTCATGGACTATGCGGCTGGTCCCGGCGGAGGTTCGAGTCCTCCCTCGGGAATGGGTGTGTGTGTTTGTCCTTAGGATAATTTAGGTTAAGTAGTGTGTAAGCTTAGGGACTGATGACCTTAGCAGTTAAGTCTCATAAGATTTCACACGCATTTGAACATTTGAACAAGCAGATCTTTCACAGGGCAAGCAACATGAGGTATTACCCCGCCTTGTATGAAAACAGTGGTTTCGGAACAGTTGCGCTTCTGCGATGCAGAAATAACTTGCTATACAAGCTGACAAGCCTCTGGGCATATTCTCTTCAAAGAGGAACGGACCGAGAATAGGTGGTTGTGAACCCACACCACACAGTTATATACGGCGAGTGCACTGGGCCTTCGTGCACAACACGCGGTTTAACAATAACCCAAATTAGACAGTTGTGTGTATTCACTGCAGAGTATGAGGTTCCAGTTGCTGCATAGTCTGGATCTTGTGCGGTTACCAGTGTAAAGAAGACAGTACAACTTTCCATAATGTTGGCCATGGCATGGACAATTCTCGTGACACTGCACGAGTGCTAGAGCTACCCGGGGTAGGTACTGCATTGTCAGTTACAGCAACAACCACCTCGTTGATAATTTCCACGACTCGTGCCTCTTCCAGGTGCCACACCAAGTTCACCATTCTTTTCGAATGTCATTATCATTTTCTTTAAACCATTTGATGACATCGGGCCTCTCCTGCTACCTATGTCAGCGATAGTGTCTCAATGCAGCAGTTTAATTGCAGCCTTTGTCATAAAACAGTCTCTAACATCGCACGGTGTCTCTTCTCGATAGCTGAACTTTTCACTCACGTTGTGGCTTGTCGAAGGACAGCGTGGACGCCATACCTTCATACAAAGAGTGTTCAAAATGGTTCAAATGGCTCTGAGCACTATGGGACTTAACTACTGTGGTCATCAGTCCCCTAGAACTTAGAACTACTTAAACCTAACTAACCTAAGGACATCACACACAACCATGCCCGAGGCAGGATTCGAACCTGCGACCGTAGCGGTCGCGCGGCTCCAGACTGTAGTGCCTACAACCGCTGGGCCACCATGGCCAGCGCAAAGAGTGTACAACACAAGATTTGCACTTGGCGGCTAATATTAGAACTAATTTTTTGCAGCTAAATGGTTCCGCATTAACCCATTAAGGAATCTACCAAGTTTCGTTGCCATACAATAATTACAGACCACACTGTACCTCCGTGAGAAGGTGTACTTCAGTTATAACCACCCGGTATTTGTGCTCAAATTCATTACATTTTTACGAACATTAAAACAATGAGACTTTCTGATTAGTTGCGAAGATGGACCACATGACTGTTTCAGACTGCATAAATAAAGCATTCCATTCATACTGTCTCGAAAACTTTATATGTCTCGAGACATATCACACTCGAAGCGAGATCCAGACGCAAGCGAATCAAATTAATAACATTTCATTTTTTCACAGCTAGTCCGTTTACTGTCCAAAGAAAATCAAAGAAAATGGGTTAGTCTTTGACGTAACCTTCCACTTGTACTCCCTGATATCTAGAAAAGTTGGTATCATAAAAATTTTGCCGTTAAGTCCCAACATTAGCGACGCTACATACTTCCAGCAACGCTCACGCTCAACAATGTCCACCCGTCGCCTTTCCTCACAACTATGAGTTTCTCCTTGCAGCGAGTCAGTGATGTCGCAGGAACAGATTCAACCACCATATATAAAGAAGCCTTGGAGAAAAATAACATAGTCATGGCGACAGGGAACGAGCTCATCATACATATCGCGCGAGACAAATCTGAACTGCCAGTGACTCAGAAAGCTATAGGAAGGCACCTAACCATAGGAGCCACATATGGCTCCCTACTGATGCGTGAGCGTGCGTGCGAAAAATATGCACGCATGCACGCACGAGCGCGCGGGCGCGCGTTTGCGGGATAGTGACAGAAATGAATCCCTGTACGACCGTAATCCAGGCAGCGGAGTTGGGCGATCAGAGCAAGAACAAAGCTGTGGTAGGCCTCTATATCATAGCTTAGCACACAGTCTCCCCCTTCTCATCACGCGCGTTGTCTTCTATAAATTAATTACGTGACACGTGCAACAGAACGGAGACGGCGTTCTCAGCAGCAATATTCTGTACATTGTTACTTGTTAACAGTGCAGGGGAGTAGATCAAGTCCTGTGATGCGACAAGAGTGGCCAGAAAGTCGTTACCGTCCTTCCTTAACGTGAAGTCGCGAGAACACACTCCTACCTCTTGATGATTTGGACACAGCGCTTACCCTTGCCCCCTGTGGACCATGAATTATTAATAGCGGATTTATAGTGTTCCGCGTACCCTCGCAATAAATCTGTTTTATTCCTGTCCGGCGTGTCCGGCAGTAAAGCGACACATAAGGCCTCCCTCGCATGAACGAATGTCTTTCCACCCCCGGGCACCGGGGGAGAAGTATTCCTTCAAACGTGGGCCCTTGGAATTCGCTTCTTCGCATTAAAACTTGCTGCCCGTAGCTCACGTGTTACGCAGACGTCGTGTCCCCCGTAACAGAGCTCTTTCCTGTGAGTTAGCAACTCCTCTGTATGTTTAAGTTAATTTACTGCCTCGAAGCACGCTCGTCAATAATAAACGCTTCTCCAGTTGTTCACAAACATAACGGCTTGTGCAGAGAGGTTCTGTCGCCACACGAATATTTAATAGCGGTTGCGCATAGTGCTTCAGGATCTGTAACGACTCTAACGGTTCCAGAAATGGACGCCATTAACCAGGACGTTTACTCTGTGCGCGAATTACGTTGTGCACTGCAAACCTCATTACATAAACATTTTACTTAGATGAGCTGGAGAGCAAACAGCCGTAAAGTAAGAAATAGTCCTTAGACAGTAGATCTCTTTACGAGCTGCAGCAGTCATGGCAGCCCCATAACCCCTGTTTTAAGAGTCCCAGGGTGTAAGTAAATAAGCCCTTTCATTGCACTGTTTTCAGGAGTTTCGGAATTACGAAATCCGAACTTTCAAAGTGGTTATAAATACTTTCATGACCTTTTTCAGAAATTACTGTCTCTTTTAGAATTTGTTTCTTCACATAAACGAACTATTTAAAAGTTAACGAGCTGATGTGACAGTGAAATGTAAGTGCAGGGCTAAACTTCGTAAGTTACTCCCTCGACGAAAATCTTAACGTGAATCTTCATCGAATACTTCTGAATTCATGATATCCGTATACATTCAATCATAACATTCTCCGTAACGAAATTTTTGCACGTCACGTTCCGTATGCCAGAGCTGCGCAGTAAAATAACATTTATATGTGCGATACTTTTAGTCCATAATGGTCAGTGACTCCTTGTTAAATTTCAGATGCGTTATACATTATATTTGTTGCCCTTCGCAGTCATAGGACATTCAGGAATGGCGTATAGTGAAGCACTGCCGTCTTATTTCTTTCACTTGCATTGGCTTCAGATTATTACACTAACACCGTGTATTGCACTTCTCGCCACTCTATTTCGGGGTACCTTTTTTTCAGCTCGAAAATCCGAATAAGATTTTATTACTTTTGTTACTTCAATACTGTTCATAAATTAAGTGCGTCAAAATAAATTACTATATCCTTTAAACAGCAGTAGTCGAACATTCAGTATCAATCAGACTACCCCTGCCCCCTCTCCAGCCAGATTTCCTACTTTTTTGTTACTTCAATACTGTTCATAAATTCAGTGCGTCAAAATAAATTACTATATCCTTTAAACAGCAGTAGTCGAACATTCAGTATCAATCAGACTACCCCTGCCCCCTCTCCAGCCAGATTTCCTACTGCGTGCACTCGTTTGCTGTCGTTACCCCGGGATTAAAAAGCTATTTGTAGGGGCTAGAGAAGGAGGACTATATACGTTGAGATGAAAACGCCACATGTCGCAAAAAGGGATATTATGTTTTAGAATTAGACCGTTTAAGATTCAAGATGAAACAAGAGTAATATTTATTACACCTCCTCATGCAGAGCGTGCATTCACAATTGTGATACGAACATGATACATTTGCTACAATACGTCAGTAGACAAGTTAAAGATATCTAGAAGTCCTGTAGGTTGTGTTCTCTCAGTCTCGTCGATTCCAGGATCAAGAATAGCTGTCGTCGTTTTGAGTAGCCCGTTGTGACAATTATAGTGTCACTGGCATCAAGTGAACATCGTAGGTAAACGCAACACTGAGCTAGTGTCGTTCGTTAATGCCTCTTTCTGACATAATGAGAATCAAAATCTTCCTGCACTGAATTCAGCTTAGCGCTTCTTAACAGTCTGTCAATAACAAGCTTTACTTTTTTTTCTATTGGTTACAATTTGGTAAGATATGTCGTGTATTAGTACAAGCGACAGAATTGCTCTATTACGAGCTACTTTGTTTCGGAACTGAAAATGGCTGCCTGATGCTCTGTAATTAATTCGAAGCAAAATGTTATTACACTGTTTGAACGGTGTTTCGTGAAATAGGGAAATGTTTATCTTAAGATTTTGTGTTGTTGTGTAATGACCACTTTCATACTGCCACCTCTTCTTACATTAGCAGCACGAAACGGGAGAGTGGTTAGCACACTAGACTCGCATTCTGGAGGACGGTGGTTCAATCCCGCGTCCGGCAATCCTGATTTAGGTTTTCCTTGATTTCCCTAAATCGCTCCAGGCAAATGCCGGGATGGTTCCCTTGAAAGTGCACGGCCGACTTCCTTCCCCGTCCTTCCCTAATCCGACGAGACCGATGACCTCGCTGTCTGGACTCCTCCCCCAAAACAACCCAACCCAAACGGGTAAATTTCATTTACCTTTATGTTAGATCTCGCACTGCCCCTACACTAGCGTGTGTTGGTGTCCTCTGCAACGATACTAGTTATAAAAACCTACGACAAGATAAATTTGATTACCAGCGTAGCTGGAAGATCACTCACTTTACCAGTTTTTTTTTTTAATATTTTGGGTGTAGTGGTACTACTACCTCATCAAAATTAAGCAAGTACGTAGATACTAGAAAATAAACAGCAGTGACAAGAGTATCTGAATGAGCACTGCAAACTATAATGAAGTGATAGCTCGTCATATCACAAGTTGTTTAGCCACCAAAGGAGCGTTTTCTGAAACAGAACTACTGCTAAGTAAGAGAGAAAATTTGATGCAGAGCTGACCCCTTGATAAGAATACCAGACAGGAAACTAGGCATCCGCAGGAGACACCATCCTAAGACAGTCTAACGTAACCTCTACCCTTCATATTAGCCTCACTCACGCAAGAAAGTAGGTCCACAAATTTCTCCATGTATGGCGTAGACAACTGAAGCCAGTCGTTGATGACTAGAGCTTCCAGATTTCTGGGGTACTGATCGCTACGTTTGACCCGCTGTTCTAAACAGTCCCAAACATGTTCTATGGTATTTAGCGGGCCATTGGAGGGACGATGTGTTGCTTGAATGTTCACGAAACCTGGAATGTCCACATCCGGCCCTGTAAATACGCCTTTCATATTTGCAGAAGAGAGCGTCCGCGACATGCTTACCATATAAACATTCTTAACAATTGAGGTCCAGTCATGGTACGAAAAGCACCCGCCTCCAAACATCACAGGACCACTTCCGCACACTGAGAGATAAACGTCCCACCGAGTAGTTAGTGCACTAACTGCTTGCACCATATGGTGAAAGAAGCAAAATCGCAACTGATCAGACCCGACTAGGCGCCTCCAGTCCTCTACTGTCCAGTATCTTCAGTGTTTGGTACATTGAAGACGTGTAGCTATACCTGCCGCTGTGAGCAATAGCGTTTTCCAATTTACTCGACTCCGGATGTAGACTGCAAGCAGTTCTGTTATAAATGTTTGCTCCGAACCTACAGTAATGGAAATAAGTATTCATACACTAGAGCGTGGAAAAAGTAAACTGCCTTTATTGACAATACGAAACCAAAAACACTGATTGGCCAATGCAGCTATGCTGGTATATTGAACGAGAAGGAACAAGCCTTTACAAAACAAAATACAAAAACATCTGCCAAGTTCTCTACTGCGCTGGGAATTGAGTATTCATACACCAACAGAAAATGACACTTCTAACAAAGCCAGAACATGTTTAATACTTCGTATCATATCCTTCCGATGTATTACTTCTCGCAACGTCCGTGGCATGGAATGGACCAGTTTCATTGTAGTTTCCGACGTGATACGTTCCCATTCTCGAAGGGGAGCCTCTTTCAAAGAGGCGTTACTACGGATGTCGTGTTTTCTCACTCGTGTTTCCAGCTCACTCCACAAGTGTTCGATGGGATTCAGGTCCGAACTCTGAGCTGGTGTTTTAAGAATTTGTGGAGTGTTGTAGAGCAACCGCAGCCGGACAATTTGCGCCGTATGTTTGGAATCATTGTCATGTTGGAAGTAATAATTTCTAGGAAGACCCAAGGCCTCAACACACTGTTGTAAGTTCTGTTTGCGAATGTTTATATAGACAAATCTGTCCATGGTACCTTCCACAGACACTAATTTTCCGAAACCGGAGGCTGACATACAGCCCCACACCATCACTCCACCACCTCCGAGCTTCACCGTGTGTTGAATGTTGTTTCGGTCGAGGTCTGTATTCGGCCTCCTCCAGACCAAGATCCTACCATCATTGTGCACGATATTAAATTTGCTTTCATCACTAAACAATACAGTATCCCAGAAGTCTGCTGTCTAAGATACATGCTGTTTCGCGAATTCCATCCGCCACTTCCTGTTCTTTTTGCTGATGTAGGACTTTCGTCTCGGGACGCCGGAGTGATGTCTTTTCGGAAGTGGTCATGTACATATGCAAATAAAGCCGACGCTGTCGTTTTCAGGTTTTTCATAGTGATTCTTTGTAGCATTCTGGTCTCTCTTGTTGTAAGCGTCTGTGGACGACCGTGTCGTTCACTGTTTATCACTATATGTATGTCCTTATATCGCTTAATGATAGATTGCACAGTCGCTCGGCTTCGTCCTGTGATATTCACAGTTTCGGCATACGACTTGTGTTGAAGCTATGGGGGACAACGATGTTTCGTTCCTCAATGGTCGTTTCCTTCCCCTTGCGGCCCATTCTGCTGTTCCACAGTACCCACGTCCGACGTGCTGTTGCTTCACAGCCGCCACACGACTACACAAGTGTGGCATGCACTCCGGGGCTGCGTCAGCCGTTTGTTTGGTTGAAAGTAATCCGCTGGATGAATACATTTTGCCCTGTCGTAGACCGTGCGGAGTGTAACATATTTTATTTTCCCAGAATAGATTCATGGCATACGGGAAGCTTCATTACCAAGAACATGGTTATCTGACGCTACATCATCTTACTTATTCGTATCGGCGCTGTGGGCGATTTACTATCCCAACACACGATCGTAGTTTGTCACCACCTACTGTATGAATACTTACTTCCATGACTGTAAATTCAATTAAGCAGCTCTTCCTGTCGATTTTGAAACCTATTGTCATTGACAACGAGTAACACTCTTCTCGGGCCCCTGTCGGTAAACAATCGTTTATCCATCTTCTATTTTGTACGGACAGTGGGACAATGGGTGTTCAGTGTATGAGAATTAATGTAACACCTTCAGGAGTGTGTTTGAATCTCTTTATTCAGATGCTGCCAGTTTCAGTGACGTACTGCACTATAGGCTCCTCTTTGGGGAAAATTTAGCCCTATAACCAATTTTCCATATTGCAGTAACAAGAGATAAAAATCAAACTTGGCCTCCGCAGACCTGCTGATGCATGAAGAGCCGGTACGCACTTCGAAGAACTAGTCAAATGTCGGTAAGGAACTTTCTGCGATAACTTTTCATGCACTGTGTTCGTGGCTGCGAGTGGTACACTACTCCTCTGTAGATACGCTGAATCGTCCTCGTGTATCCACCAACAAATCGGGCAACTTCAATCACCGTGTCGTCTTGGGCACGTCCGAACAGAACAACGCGTTTCTGCCATTTTGTCGCGCCTCCTTGTCGACCACGTTGCCGCGCTGCTACAACCGACTGGCCAGTATACACCACTTCACTGCCATCACTTGTGACACCAGAGGAGGGTCACAAGACCGTCAGGTACCAGTTCTACACTGACCAATCACATTAATGTGATGACATGTGAAAAGCCTCAATAATCACCTTTTGCAGCGTGGGCGTGCAGGAAGGGAGTCAGTGAAGTACTGGGAGCTACCGACAGGGATGTGGAGCCACGATGACTCCAGTACCGTTGCCGACTGCGCTAGGTTATTCGGTTGAGGATCCAAGGCGCGAACAGTCCGACCGAGGTAGTCCCACAAATTCTCCGTCGGGTTTAAATCCGGAGTTTGGTGACAAGGGGACTACAGTAAACTGATCCTGGAGCTACTGGAACCACGCACGTACACTGCGAGCTACCTAACAAGTTGCATCGTGCTGCTGGTAGATACCTCGTGTCGACGAGAAACAAATTGCTTGTAGGGGTGGGTGTACATAGTCTCCAAGATTAGATGCATTGTGCGTTTCGGAATTAGGAGATCAACTCCACAGTAACATTCCCCAGACCACAACGCTTCCTCCGTTCAGACGATTATAGCAGGATGCTCGCTTTCAGAAGTTTCACGCCGTACTCGCCAACGAGCGTTTTCATATTAAAAGGCCACCTATCGCCACTCAGCACACGTCTAGTTACTACTGACGTGCAAATTCCAGCCTGCGTCGCCAATGAACAGCAGTCAGCATCGGTGCATGAACCAGGCATCTGCTACGGAGCCCCATACGCAGTAACGTTCGCTGAACAGTCGCTGAGGAGACACTGTTGGTAGCCCCTATTGGTTCATCTGGGCGATCAGTTGATCAACAGTTACACATTGTAACTCCCCAAGAAACCCGAAAACCCAAATAAGAATGTCATGGTAATTTAAAGTAGGGAACAGTGTTATCCTGACAGGTACGACAACTTCGACAATAATATAACACCTAAAACTTTTGATGAACACCAATTTCAATAATTACTGAGTATGTCATGATATAAAGGTACAAAGAAAGAATGGTTATTTTTAATTAGCTATCAAAAATGGTTCAAATGGTTCTGAGCACTATGGGACTTAACATCTGTGGTCATCAGTCCCCTAGAACTTTGAACTACTTAAACCTAGCTAACCTAAGGACATCACACACATCCATGCCCGAGGCAGGATTCGAACCTGCGACCGTAGCGGTCGCGCGGTTCCAGACTGAAGCGCCTATAACCGCACGGCCACACCGGCCGGCAGCTATCAAACATCTCAGTAATAACTGCAAATCAGTACGACAAAAGTTAAGTCCGAAGTAATATGTCGGTCAGAGATGGCATTTATTGTGAAAGAGAGTTGTAAACGCGGCGAAAAGGAAATTCATTGCGTCTACAATGCTCGATCATGGAAATGTTAGTAGCTTGCTTGCTATCAAGTCGTGAGAGAGCACCGTTTGTTGTAGTACTACAAACGGAACGCTACGAGATTGTTTCTATTAAAAAAAGGTACTATTGCGTGATAGAGATGCGCGGACTTTGTTCTCAGTTATTCTGACTTGAGAACTTGAACTGAAGTGATATTCTGATAGTGTACGACGAGGTAATGAACTTTAATTATTGGAGATATTATTGTTGAACTCAACCTTCATCAAAGTGAACAGTTACAACGAAGAATGGACATAATATAGAAGATTGCAATACCTGATTAGCCTTGAGTAGGAAACATTAATACGACCACACGAAGATAATACAAATACGCCAACTGTAAAACTTGTCGTAATTGTCACGATCACCGAACTGAAAAGAGTCGTAATTGATCTGATCCATCGGTGTGCGTGTGGTGTGATGAGTATAAACTAACTGCTAAGAAGGAACAATAAAAATTGTTCCTCAGTAATGGAAATCTCACGTGTTGGCTCCATCATTAACTGAACTGTGTGATAGTTCATGATCAAAGTTAATTAACCGTGAACATTTTAATTGAAAGAGTGACTTGATGAACATTGAGCAATGAAAGGAGTGTTTTGCCGAAATAATATTACGAGGATAGCATTATAGATTGCGAGGTGCCTAGCAACGTAACAACAACTACTGATACTGAACCGCAAATCAATTTTTCCACGCTTCAGTGGTGTGAAATGACGCCGGTGATGAATGATTCACTCAATACTGCAATAACTAACTAACCGGGCATAGCAAATCATCATAAAACCATAACAGACAATGAAAACCAGCAGTTCGCATCGCTGAGAAGACAGTGCGGACTCCAAATGGACTTTCATACATTACGCGAAGAACGATTTTCTAGCAGTAGCGGCTCTACATCAACAGCGACAACAAAAGGGGAGAGGGGACGTCACAACATCTATTTGCCCGTGCACCTTTTCGCAGCCTTCGTTCATCACTGTCCCCTATGGCTCATGGTGCACGCCATTTTGCCGTGCACGGTATACTTTAACCACAGCGGCACGGGGACAGTTTACAAACTTATCCATTTCTGAAATGCTTCCACCCTTTGGTCGAAAGCCAGTGATCATACCATTTTGGACGTCGGACAAAGCGCTCCACTCCCGCATTATGGCATTGTTTTCCGAATTCCCCCTAACAAGCTTTATATAGCGTCCACTATAGTGCTGCCTCCTCCCGTCTGAGTATTTGTACCACGCTGACGTCGAACATTGACTGTGGTGACATTAATGTGGCTGGACTATTCATAATATGTACAGAGGTCCAGGGCGACCAGTGTGCTCTTTTATGGAGGCGACTACTGTTTTGTCCCGTGAGCTAATGACGCGTTAGAGTGTGACGGTTGCTTGTTTCAGGTGTGTATTAAAATCGTATTACGACTTGAGCTGTAGACGTGACCCTAACTACAAGAAATAAATACAAAATGAGAATTTTCCCCCTATAGCCAAATCTGTGCGCGATTTAGTGTCTATGAAATGCATCGTTTCCCCTCTTCGTGCTAAATACGGAAATATACAGTCTATAAAATACAAAGTGTTCCTTGGAAGAACCGAGATTGCTGCTGACGACTGGCTGGATTCGGACAGGGCCAGAGACAGAGGAGGCAGCTGGCAGCTGAAGAGGCGAGCAACTATCGGTGCGGCTGATCAGAAGGCCCGCAGGAAGCACGCTCTTAATCCGAATCCTCTTAGCTGCTCCCCCGGTGATGTATGGCTGCGGGCGAACTGATTTAAGATAGGCGGTTTATATTAAGGCGCGCGCGGTTTAATGAAGCCGCGCAGGGCGTGGCCGCGCATGTCTCCATTTAATTAGCAGCCACGCCGGCCGGCGGTGATCGCGGGCCGCCGCGATCTCTGCGACGCGCTCCCCTTGTACGGCTCTCCTCCCGTGTTGTCGCACCTGCTATCGGCCGCCCCCATCGTCTCGCTTTATTTGTGCACGCCGTCGCAGCGACCGAACACGCAGCATCTCGCGACAGTCTTCCCTCTCGCGTGGCGTCACACCCCTTTATTTTCTGCAGTTTCGCTTTCTTGCAGGTCGAATCCCGAACAAGTCTTCTCATGCATTACCCATGACTTTTAGTTTCCTTTACTAAGCTGTCTGAGGAGTCACTTATCCGTGGCTATATATGTTTCTCAGCACTCACTCCTTTTCTGCAGATGTTACTTAGCTCGATATCAGAGTAAATTACGCGACACGCTAACGAATCGGCAGACTCCCACGTTTATTTGGTCAGAATCAGAATGAACCGCCAACAGAACACGATATCACAAACACTACGCAAGAACGGTAAAACTGCAGCCATTCTCACAGTGGTACGTTCCGAGTCTAAAAGTCTGTTGCTTTAATGTCTTGTCACTACACAAAAGTAGATCTTCCGCTGTGCAAACAAACTCCATCTGTGGCCACATGAGCAGATGTTCAAAGGTCTTTGTTTCTCCACATTCACACTGGTCATATTCAGAGTAGCTCCACTTAACCAAGTTTACTTTGTGTTTTGCGACTCCTGTTCTTAATCTATTCAGTGCTCTCCGTGTACTGTACTGCAGTTGCTCCCCTATCTGATTTCGCCTTTGGGGTGCAGATTTGTATTTTTCAGGGTTCAAACGTAAAGGCTGGAGGAGGCTCCCAGGTCGGTATTGGGTAAAGCTTTTATGATTGTTAGTTGGTTTGTTACGACTTGCCCTCAATACTTCCACTCTCTTCTGATAACCACAGCTCTACTACTATTTCGAAAGTTACCCCATGCGCTGCATCATTAATTTTGGATACAAAAATGCAAGAGGTGGCAAGCCGCTACTTTCCTGGTGGTCGCGCAACCAAAGTTTAGACACGGGTGGAAGTGCTTGGCCATTTGCCCACCTTTGTCCATTGTTTAATTCGTAATATGGGTGCTTTTAGTTGTCGCTATCCATGGATCTTTATCTGTTTCTGTTGTTATGATAAACTTGCAGCGAAACAAAGGAAGAGGAAGAGCCCAAGCCTCTTTAAAAAAATAATAAATAAAATAGAAGAAACCGGACCAAGTGGTGCCCTTCTCCAGACTGCGGGTAACCGTCATTAATAGCATCTTACGCCCATACTCTTTGTTTCCGTGAAAACCGATACACTTATTAGAAACTGCTGTGCGACGCCACCTTTCTGCCAGTTGGCGTCCCAGATTGTAGCAACAAAAGTTCTGTCCATTAGCTTCACTCCTTTTTAGCGACCCAGTTTCGTGAAGGCATAAATGTCACCACCTGATGTGTTTCCTTTGTTACCTCTCAAAAACTAAGATGAGGTAATGCAGCAATAATAACGAATAGTTTGTTAGCGTACTAACCAAATAATTTTCGAGAATATGTCACATCATTAGAAGATACATTGTAACAAGCGCCCACAAGCCTTCCTGTCATAAGAACAGAAAAAAGAACATATTATCGCAAGCAGAAAGACGAAATTTGTCTCTCTAACCCACCACTTTCAGACAGTGCTTTGCTTTATTAATCCGTCGCTTACGTCTTTGACTTAAATAACACCATATTTCCAGGTCACGTGCGCATTAATTTTGTTCTGATGCCACAGTGAAATGAGTCAATACTGACAGCTCTGATTCAGCAATAATGCAAGATTGTAGAGTAAGGTGTAAGTAAAGAAACAGTAATAAATGCACCTCATTCCAATGACTACAGAGCTCTGAAATGCATTACACTCAAACTAAGTACCGCAAAAAAAAAAAAAAAAAAAAATTCAGTTGTGACGTATGGGAGATCTACAGGGAAGATCTACAGCAATTTTGCGAATTCCATCCGATCATGTACGAATCACTTTCCAACATCAATCTGCACATCAGTCTGTACAGTGAAATCAATCTGCACATCAGTCTGTACAGTGAAGTGACAAAAGCCACAGGATGGAGATATGCACGCATACAGATGACGGTTGTATCGCGTACACATAGTATAAAGTGGCGGTGCACTGGCCGAGTTGTCATTCGTACTCAGGTGAGTCCTGTCACACGTTTTCCGAAGTGATTATGGCCGCACGCCGACAATTAACAGATTTTGAATCCGGAACGGTATTTGGAGTTAGACGCATGGGATATTCCCATGCTTGAAATAACCGCAGAAATCATTGTGGGACGTACGATGAACGTATGCGTTGGCACAATGCGGCCAAATCTGGCGTTAATGGGTAATGGCAGCAGACGACTAAGGCGAGTGCCTTTGTTAACAGCACGACATTTCCTACAGCGACTCTCCTGGGCTCGTGACAATATCGGTTGGACACTAGACGACTGGAAAACCGTGGCCTGGTCAGATGAGTCGTGATTTCTGTTGGTAAGAGCTGATAGTAGGGTTCTAATGTGACGCACACCGCACGAAACCATTGATACAAGTAGTCAGCAATCCACTGTGCAAGCTGGTGGTGCCCCCATAATGGTGTGGGCTGTATTTACATGGAATGGATTGGGTCCTCTGGTCCGATAATTGACTGTAAATAGTTAAGTTCGGCTACTTGCAGACCATTTGCAACAGTTCGAGAGAATGATTTGACCACCCAGACCGCTCAACATGAATCCCATCGAACATTTATGGGACGGAGTCTAGGAGTCAGTTGGTGCACAAAATCCTGCACCGGCAATGGTTTCGCAATTATGCACGGCTATAGAGGCAGCATGGCTCAATATTTCTTCAGAGGCCTTCCAGCGACTTCTTAAATCCATGCCACATCAAATTGTTGCACTATACGCTGAGCGAAAGGAGGTTCGACACGATGTTAGGACGTAGCTCACGATTTTTGTCACCTCAGTGCATATCTTGCATGTTATTTGTAGCCGGCCGCTGTTGCCGAGCGGTTCTAGGCGCTTTAGTCTGGAACCGCGCAGCTGCTACAGTCCCAGGTTCGAATCCTGCATCGGGCATGGATGTGAGTGATGTCCTTAGGTTAGTTATGTTTAAGTAGTTCTAAGTCTAGGGGACTGATGACCTCAGATGTAAGTCCCATAGTGCTTAGAGCCATTTGAACCATTTTTGTTAGTTGTAACTCACATCATTACGTAAGTATGCCTAGGGCAAGGGGCAAATTTCTTGATCTGCTTCAGAGGGAGCACGTAGACGTAAGTGAATGTTTTTCCTGTTAGAACATCAGCACAATACGTAAGTTTATCTGTGAAGTAGTTTAGACTGTACAGTTTATAAAGAAGTTGTGTTTTATGTTCTTGTCCAAATGGATAAACTGGAGTAATATCGGCTTTTTGTTTATGATCAACAGAAATTAATCCAAAGTTGGTAGAGGGCTATAAGAAATCATCTTCCTCATTTTTAGAATTAACGAGCGGTGGTACTCAAACCTAGCCGATCCTCTGTTGCAGATGACGCACACAGTGGACGTCGCAAAACTGTGACCACAGATGAAAATTTCCCGAAAGTCCACAAGACGGTATTCGGCGATGGACTATTTAAGCTGTTAGAAATCTGTGTCAACATAGACATGTCGCAACTATGATTACAGTATAAAAATGAAGAAATTAGTCATAAGAAAGTTTTGTGCAAGTTAGATGGATACATTTATCGAGTGAATATCAAAACTGTTTTGGGTCGTTTCCAAAAATATATGTAATTCACTTGTACGTCTATCTTTTACTGTGAATGTGGAAGCTGGAAAGATTATTACTGTTTTTAAAGGATTCAGAATTATTGTACCTGTTGCCTACGTTGCAAACGAAGAAATAGTAGCTGGCAAATACATCACCGATGTTAAGGATCAACTGGATGAAAAAACTAGGAGATCTTAATTATAAGAGGGAAATAAAGTCATATTTTTTCAAAACAGGCCACGCATCCACAAAAATGCTTGGTCCCTAGGAAATCAGTGCGATTTGAAAATTGTTGAAACAGTACCCCTTTGGCGCCGTTCAATTTCTAGCTATTCTCACATAAAGAATTTTGTGGGTGGTACACACTTTGTATCTTGTGAAGAACTTGTATTAGTCCTAGTGGGTTGTTGAACAGGCTTTAGAGAGGTAAGGAACCTAGTCAGTGGCAAGAATAAGCAGGGCAAAGCGCATTACATGAAAGAGTCTTTCACTGTCAAGCCTAGAGCTTCCAACTCTTTCCCTCCTGCCCCCTGCTTTCTCCCTCCCTCTCTCCCTCGCTCTCTCGTCTCCTCCTCCTCCCCCCCCTCTCTCTCTCTCTCTCTCTCCCTCCCTCCCTCCCTCCCTCCCTCTGTCTCTGTGTGTGCGTGTGTGTGTGTGTGTGTGTGTGTGTGTGTGTGTGAGAGAGAGAGAGAGAGAGAGAGAGAGAGAGAGAGAGAGAGAGAGAGGGTGAGAGAGAGAAAATGGCTCTGAGCACTATGGGACTTAACTTCTGAGGTCATCAGTCCCCTAGAACTTAGAACTAGTTAAACCTAACTAACCTAAGGACATCACGCACATCCATGCCCGAGGCAGGATTCGAACCTGCGACCGTAGCGGTCGTGCGGTTCCGGACTGTAGCGGCTAGAACAGCGCGGCCACTCCGGCTGGCGCTGAGAGAGAGAGAGAGAGAGAGAGAGAGAGAGAGAGAGGGGGGGGGGGGGGGGTCGGAGAAATGACATATGCCAGGGACTCACTTTGTATGATAAGCGTAGTCATGAACAGTTTTGAACTAGCGTATCACATTCTTTTGTCTTGTCGAATGTGATTCCGTTGTGACAAACGCGTACGCAGACATTTGTCGCGACGGAGAATTTTGTTTGTAGCGTTCAGCAGCAGAGTTCCGGTTTCACCCCTGTCTGTATTCTCTCACCCCGCCGTCGCACCGACCGACGCGAGGATCCATCCAGAATCGTACGCGGCCACCAGCGAAATCAATACGCAGTCACCGCTAAACAATTACAGGATAGTTTGAAATTCCGGCCGCGCCGCGCCGGCTCAGAGCACGACTTCCTCTTTCATAAGCGGCGTGCGGATTGCGACGGAGGTCTGGGGGCGGGGGCAGCTATAGCACTTCGGCTTATCTGAAGCGGCAAATCCTGCGCAGGAATCCAGCGCTACTCGCGCGAGCCTACCGATGGAGGGCGCATAAAAGAGTTGGACCTTACTTAATAACTTTGATAAACTTCTAGCTCGCCTCCGTGTTCGTCGACAAGAGAAGTTCATTATAATGAGGGAATGCTGGGGTGAAAGGGAAGAGTGGATCAGGGAAAAAAAGAGGGGGAGGGGCATGCTTTTGACGTGCTTACGGAGCGGGTACAGTCTTCCCGCCGAGGTGCGAGGGCTCCCAGAATTTCTGGCTCTGTAGCTTTCACCCTCACTTGCGTATCAGCGCCCGCTCTAAATCTTGCCTCCCCAGCCTTTTCAAGAAGGAACATCATCTCAAGATTTATGAACACTCCCCTGTGGATATATTGATATGTAGGGCTGAGCGAAATGTTCGCGACTGTAATGTGCGTTCTTCTATCCTTATGCATTGTTCTGTTTCGGTTATTTTTCCGTTTGCTGTGAATGCGTGTGAGATTAATAAAGTATCATAATAAATGCTTAGTAGTCTCGTGTATACTACTACGTTATTCCATGTGCATAGAGAGCTTGAGGAGACAGGGGGAGGGGAAACATAAAAGAAGGCTTCTTTGATATGTCACTAGCTGTTACTAGCCTCCCACAGCCATAAAGTATGGAGCTGTTTGCGAGGGCCCTGAGCGCTTGTAGATTTCACATAGGCAGACACAAGGAGAAACCACTTTCCATCATGGTCGAAAACTTCACGCTTCCCCGCTCAGATCGACGTTCCGAAATTCATGTAGCACTTGGTGGCCTCTGATGACTTATGTCCCCTTCTGTCGAAGGGTACAGTCACATCAGACCGCGGTATCAACTCTTAACTTGTACGCATGGAAAAATTATGCTCCTGTTCTCATGAAATACGTGCAAATATCTGTAGCAGACCCTGACCGTGAATAAATGTGTTGTTTTCGCAACTTGAAGTCAATAGTAAATAGCAATATAGTGGTATGATACTGACAAAGCGTGCATTTATCTTATTGCTGTAATCTCGATACATCACATCAAACATCCAGATCCGCATTTATTTTATTTATTTATCAGATTTCTTGAGATCACACGAGCCAAAGCGGAGAAGATGGAAAACGTTTAAAGAACGGAAGCTCGTTTTGAACTATCTCAAAGTAGGGGGGAGAGTCTCAAGCACATGATACGCGAGTTGGGGTGGGAATCATTAAAACAAAGGCGTTACTCATTGGGAGAGATTTTTTCAAGAAATTTCAGTCACCAAGTTGCTTCTCTTAATGAGAAAATATTTTGTTCACGTTCACCTGTATAACGGAAAAGACCATAGTAATGAAATAAGAGAAATCAGGGCTCGTTTTTCCCGCGCGTTGTTCCAGAGTGGAACGATAGAGAAATATTGTGAAAGTGGTTAGAAGAACCCTCTGTCAGCCATTTAAATATGAATTGTGCAGTAGTTATCTAGGTTTAAATGTACGTGGAAGCTACTGGATCATGTTACGAAACCGTACATAATGTACAGAATATTGATTAGAACATTTATAAACAAAAGAACTAAAGAATTAATAAAACAAAAAGAAAGATTTGTCAAAGAGTATACGAATACATAACATCTTACAGAGAAACGTTTTCAACTACTACAAACTCCTTTACCGAATAGAACGAGTGTGCCACAAGGAAACCAGATTCGAAGATTTGAGTATTGTCGTTTATTATTTCAGTTACGCTGGTAACTTACTAAAAATGAAACCCGCTGAATACTGCATACCGTCCTATACAATGCGTAAGGAAGTATTTCCAAGTGAAAATAGTTCTTCCGTCAGGTGTTTACTGAATGACTATAGAAGTTTCTTCTGTATGAGTCAATATTGTCGACAACAGATCGCATGATGGAATAAACGCTGACGGAAAAGAATCGCAACACAAAAAAATAGTTAAGATAGAGTGATGAAATTTCAGGAATACATTTCTCTTGGTAAAATACGTAAGTAATTAAGTTCGCAAGATCACAAGGTAAATGTGAGATAAGCCATTTTGTTGTTGTGGTCTTCAGTCCTGAGACTGGTTTGATGCAGCTCTCCATACTACTCTATCCTGTGCAAGCTTCTTCATCTCCCAGTACTTACTGCATCCTACGTCCTTCTGAATCTGCTTAGTGTATTCATCTCTTGGTCTCCCTCTATGATTTTTACCCTCTACACTGCCCTCCAATGCTAAATTTGTGATCCCTTGATGCCTCAGATCATGTCCTACCAACCGGTCCCTTCATCTTGTCAAGTTGTGTCACAAACTCCTCTTCTCCCCAATTCTATTCAATACCTCCTCATTAGTTATGTGATCTACCCATCTAATCATCAGCATTCTTCTGTGTCACCACATTTCGAAACCTTCTATTCTCTTCTTGTCCAAACTATTTATCGTCCGTGTTTCACTTCCATACATGGCTACACTCCATACAAATACTTTCAGAAACGACTTCCTGACACTTAAATCTATACTCGATGTTAACAAATTTCTCTTCTTCAGAAACGCTTTTCTTGCCATTGCCAGTCTACATTTTATATCCTCTCTACCTCGACCATCATCAGTTATTTTGCTCCCCAAATAGCAAAACTCCTTTACTACTTTAAGTGTTTCATTTCCTAATCTAATTCCCTCAGCATCACCCGACTTAATTCGACTACATTCCATTATCCTCGTTTTGCTTTTGTTGATGTTCATCTTATACCCTCCTTTTAAGACACTGTCCATTCCGTCCAACTGCTCTTCCAAGTCCGTTGCTGTCTCTGACAGAATTACAATGTCATCGGCGAACCTCAAAGTTTTTAATTCTTCTCCATGCAATTTAATACCTACTCCGAACTTTTCTTTTGTTTCTTTTGTTGCTTGCTCAATATACAGATTGAATAACGTCGGGGATAAGCTACAACCCTGTCTCACTCCCTTCCCAACCACTGCTTCCTTTTCATACCCCTCGACTCTTATAACTGCCATCTGCTTTCTGTACAAATTGTAAATAGCCTTTCGCTCCCTGTATTTTACCCCTGCCACCTTCAGAATTTGAAAGAGAGTATTCCAGTCAAAGTGGGCAAATTCACTGACTGTTTGATCACGTTTGGGAGTGCAAAATTGCGCTTTTGCAAGTATTCCGTGTCAGAAACTGTACTGTAGAGAAGAATACCACGATATTGCTAATATGGACCAACAGATAGAGCAGATCTTGGCAGCAGGCCGAGGCTGGTCGTGTCGAACGCTGCAGCCGGCCCCGCTGTCGAGACAGCGGTGGCGCCGTTCGTGGGCAGGTGGCTCCCCGCGCAGTGCATTATGGGCCGCGGAAATCCCGGCTGGGATTTATCACTGGCCGCAGATTAGCTGCCGATACGGCACGGGGACAGCCGGCCGCGCCATTAGCGGGGCCGCAGCGACCGCGGGCTCCGCGCTCGCCTGCTCTTTCCGCCGCCCGCGGCCGCGGGACACTCCGTGAAATTACGTTCCTAATTAATTACGCCGCCAGGCGCGCTCCGCCGCGCGCGATCCACTTGGACACCGACACCTTGCTCCATCCGTCAACCTGTGATCCGGACACGTTCCGCTCGCCACCAGTGCATTTCATCATTATCTGCTCTACTGCCGCGCGTGGTAGTCGCGCGGTCTCAGGGGCCTTGTCACGGTCCGCGCGGCTCTCCCCGTCGGAGGTTCTAGTCCTCCCTCGGGCATGGGTGTGTGTGTGTTGTCCTTAGCGTAAGTTAGTTTAAGTAGATTACGCAGTTTGCTCCCATAAGACATTACCACAAATTTCCAATTTTGCTCTACTGTGATTTGGAAATGGTTGACGACCGATTTTTTGCAGACAATCAGACGCTAAATATGACCCAAGTCGTACTCTGCTCCCTTCCTTTCGATTGTCGGCTGTGAAGTTGAAACAAGGATTATAGAATACTTTGCAACACTGTCGAAGTTGGCAGCAGTGTAATTTTGAGTGGAATAAAACAGATAATAAATCAAAAGTGAAGTAACAAAATGCCTTCACATTTTGGTTACAAATGTCGCTATGTATTTAAAATCTACAGTTTAATAGGAAAGGATGTAAAGTCATTAACAGTGACACAGGTAAGTATAAATACATTCTTTGTACGACTTATTTCTGTGATCTATCAGGCTTTTTCCAAAGACTTGCGGCACAGTGGTAAAATAACATTAGTTTTCCGTGAAGGTGTTTTGCTACGCTTGTTTAAAGCAAAATGTAACTCGGTTTCCATTTATTTAAAGTTAACAAGTTGAAAGCGAGAAGGACGAGGCCTGTTTGCCTTGTGTAAGTTTCAACGTCACACAGTCCTGTGAGCTGAATGTAAGACTGATACACTGTACTCAAGTTTCGAGGAAGAGTGGATACAAACTCGCGCAGTAATTCTGCTGATTTGTGAGAGTTTCCCGAAATCACATCAGGTGACTATCGGAATTTCTCCTTAAAAAATTCTCTCCTCTCACTTTTTCACGTTGGATAGCTCCCTGTTTTTTATGATTCCCTTATGCTGGTACGGAAGTAGCTGCCTTTATTTGCAGAGTAAGAACCATAATTTGTCTTCTTAACTCGGAAATCAGAATTCACTGTTTCATTTGATGTATTAAAACGAAAATAACTGAATTTGTATTGTTATTTTCCTAGTCAGAGTTTGACAGATTATTTTATCTATTCCTCTCGTAAATTACTTTATGAATATTCTGTCACCTCCGTTTCACTTCTAACTGAAAGTCTTCTAAGACGAATGCCGGGTGGTTTTTGGTTTTACTCTCAAAGAATGCGGCGAAAGCCATCCAAATCTCTCCTCTCCCCTTCCTACTCTGTCGACGATATGTTGAACTCCAACTTATGGTTCAAATGGCTCTGAGCACTATGGGGCTTAACAGCTGTGGTCGTCAGTCCCCTAGAACTTAGAACTACTTAAACCTAACTAACCTAAGGACATCACACACATCCATGCCCGAGGCAGGATTCGAACCTGCGACCGTAGCAGTCGCGCGGTTCCGGACTGCGCGCCTAGAATCGCGAGACCACCGCAGCCGACCCCAACTTATGTTTAGTATTGTTTGGAAGTAGTTCACCTATAGAAAACTATCAAAAAATTAGAATAAACTTCAAATTCGGATTGTTCTGACGCCTTCGCTTTCGATAAAAGGCGTCAGATACCGTAACGCTACGCGTGATAATTCCTGTTCTGAGAACAAACACAACCTATTTTAGAGCGCCTTTGCAATAGGCTACTAGTGCATGTTTCTGAGTTTGTGTGGAGCCTTTGCAGTCGTATCGATACTCTGCCTGCTAACTACTTCTACCATTGGAACTAAAGACTTCATCAACTGGTTTGACAAATACTTAAAGTAAATACAACAGTTTTTCTCTCACTGCAATATTTGCGCCAGCTGTTGGAAACTACTATCACTACTTTCAACGTTTTTCTCTGAAACAGAGATCTGGTGTAAAGTGCTGAAGGTAAGAGACATATAATATGGCATACATTCCGTGTCACATAGTTCTTAGCACTTGAAGGAGTGTGCCCAACTTTCCTTCCAAAGGCCAGCTTGCCCGTCCTTATCGCTGTCTCTTCGCACAAATAACTGACCACCCTCCAAAACTAGTTTCTTTTGCCAATTATAAACCATAGGACAAATTCTAAAGTCCTTTCCCATACTTAACCTGCGTCCAACATGTAGGATGAAAATAAACATGTGTCTCACACTTTTGTTGGTTGCCAATGTACGTAAGTGGCATCACTTGTAATAGAAATATGCAGTGGGAAAGAAATTAAGTATTAAAATTTCATATATTCCAAACTGGCTTAGTACGTACAGCGGAAAGAGGCAAAGAGTCGTTGTATGGTGATACATCTTGTTTGGTTTCAGTTGGCGATACTCTTTCTCTTTACGAAATTCGGAAGTCCTATGCTCATCCATTTTCTTTTACGTACGACTAAATCAAGTCAAACTGTAAACAAGTATTATTTATTGGTTTAGCTCTTAGAATGTTAAATTCCTAGTTGCATTAATTTAATATTTGATTACAATTCGTTGTCGAGGTACGGCAGATATGTTTGCTGTCGCCGGCCGGAGTGGCCGTGCGGTTCTAGGCGCTATAGTCTGGAGCCGAGCGACCGCTACAGTCGCAGGTTCGAATCCTGCCTCAGACATGGATGTGTGTGACGTCCATAGGTTAGTTAGGTTTAATTAGTTCTACGTTCTAGGCGACTGATGACCTCAGAAGTTAAGTCGCATAGTGCTCAGAGCCATTTGAACCATTTGTTTGCTGTCAGAAACTATTAACAGGTGTGGCGTTATCCGGCGTTACTATCCAGGAAAACAGCAAATTATTTTAAGTAACTCAGATACACAGTATAACATCCTTCATTCCAAAAGACTCTATTCGTTGTATAAGAAATTACTTGATGCTCCAAAGTACACAGTTGATTCTACCGTAATTTTGGCAGACAGGAGTTCTATATTCGAGACAAAATGCGATGTGACTTAACACGGAGACGATACGTTAAAGTTTCCCTAGCTTCTTATCACACAGAAGCAGCCTCTAGTACACAAATATAGCGATGCAGGGACACGTATTATTGGACATTTATATGAGGTGTGTTCGTCTTTTGCCATTGTGACGGTTTCAGATCTACCGGGAACACTTTCAAAAAAGACTTGTAATGTCTGTGATGGAGTGGCAGCCCATTTCTCATCAGCAGCAGAAACCGGAGGAGATAGCGATTTTCAACGCTGGGATCTGAGGCAAAGGCAACGTTCTCACTCATCCCAAAGGTCTTCCACTGCTTTCAGATCGGGACTCAGAGCAGGCCAGTCCATCCTTACGAGTAGAGATACGTGAATGACGGAAGGATTTCGGACACGCCTATATGATGCAGAATTTACAGCTAGGTGTCATGAGAGGCGGTTCTGCCACAGCAAAAGGAGGCATGGAGTATTGTGGTGCCAGTAGAGAAACAGAGGCATCAGAATGGATCGGTCAGGAGTAACATGTAGATCAGTGGCCGTTCTAAAGCTGCCCAAGTCGAATGTTGGTGATTGACCGTCGAACGGAAACGCGAAGAAACAGTCACAGATATTCTAGCAGACAGCGACCGTCGGTCATTTCGGAGGGTTGTATACGCGTAAACAGTATCATGGAATCAGTGGAAGGTTGGTTGTTTGGGGGAAGAGACCAAACAGCGAGGTCATCGGTCTCATCGGATTAGGGAAGGACGGGGAAGGAAGTCGGCCGTGCCCTTTCAGAGGAACCATCCCGGCATTTGCCTAGAGCGATTTAATGAAATCACTCAGTGGAAGGGATCACTCGTGAGTGCCAAAGTGCGGCCAGCAGCGCTGCTAGCTCAATGACTGAGCGTACGGAGTTAATACCAATGCTGTACAGTGGTCGAACATACCCTCGTAAGCCACAGACTCCTGTAGCGAAAGCTAAGCGAAGCTTGAGGTGGTGTAAAGAGCGAGCTATTGGATTGTGGTGTTTTGGTCTGTCTAATGCTTGGCGAACGTAATCTGCCATCACGCATAGTGCCAACTTTGAAGTAAGGAGGAGATGTTCTTGCGATCTTGTAGCGTTTTTCGTGGTTAGGTCGTGGTCCCCTTATTGCGCTTAAGAAAACACTAAATGCGAGAGGATATGAACACATTTTACGTCACTGTATTTTGCTTACTGTAGGAGTACAGTTTAAAGATGATGAGTGTTAGTATCAATATGATAATGCACCTTGTCATGAAGCAGCATATGCGAGGCAATGGTTTTTGGACAGTAACATGCCTGGGATGGACTGGCCTGCTCAGAATTCCGACCTGAAAGCAATGGAAGACCTTTGGGATGAGTGAAGACGTGGACTTCGCCACGGATCCCAGCGAAGAAAATCACTACCTCCTCCGGTTTCATCTCGTGATGAAAAATGGGCTGCCACTCATTCAGAGACTTTCAGAGCCCTTTTGAAAGTGTCCCCGGCAGATCTCAAACAGTCACAATGGCAATAGACGAACTCGCCTCATTTAATTGTCCAATAGCACGTGTCTCTGCATCACTGTAGCTCAGTGGTCAGCGTGTCTAGCTGCTGTGCGGAGGACCCGGCCTCGACTCCCGGTACTGCCACGGATTTTTTCTTGGTGGGAGGTCTGGAACGGGGTGCTATTACCCCGTGATGCCAGCTGAGGAGCTACGTAGTCGAGAAGTAGCGGAAGATCGAGAAAGCCAACAACGACCGGAAAAGCAGTGTGTTGATCCCGTGCCTCTCCATATCGCATCCAAATGATGCCACTGGCAGATGTTGACACAGCAGTCGGACGGGTTCTGTTGGCCCGTGAGCCAGACTGCAGAGCTTTGCTTGATTTACCTAGTATGTGTCCGGATACTTTTAATGGGATTGTATAATTTATGCGTGCCTCATCCGAAGATAAGCTTGAAAAGCCTTGAAAACTGGCAGATGGATTTTGACAAATATATGTCTGTATATTTCAGTTAGTAAACAATGTTTAATGGAAATGATATCGAGAACTACGTGAACATTCACAACAGGCATACTGTATAGTTTTCTACGCAGTGGACATCTCCAAATTAACATCACCCTCGTAGCTTCCGCACGAAGCCCCTCAGGTCTCAGAACAGTGCACTAAGTACTTGGCAGTGTGCGCTTATCACCTGGCGGTTTCTGCAGTTGTGGAACGGTATGTGTGTCGCGTAATGTCACTCGGAGGAGCGCACTTGCCGGCCAATAAATAAGGGAGGCCATGCAAATCCCCGCCGCCCCAATGAATGTTTAAGGGAGTGGGGTGGGTCTGCGCGCCTCGCCGCCGCCACGCCGCATGATAAGCCCGGCAATCCCCGCGATTAATCACGGCCAAGCAGTCCGCAAACTGCGAAACACGGGCGCGGATTACCGGACGGAACACCCTCCTCTCTGCCCCCCCTCCCCCCCCCCCCCCCCCGTCTCCTACAGCTGCCATTAAACCTCGGGCCGGACCAGTTGCTCGCTCCCTTTGTTTACCGCCGCAACGCAAATTATTTTAATTGAGTCGCTCTCCAGCAGCCTTTATTGGGAATTTGCTTCCTGATGAATTAATTGTTTTCGACTTGAACGGGAATTAGCGTGTTGTAGATATCCTAATGCACGGCTGACAGTGGGGCAATCGGGTTCGTTCCAGGCTGATCCAATGTGATCGCCTTGTCTGTGATTCGATATAACTGTTTCACGCTTCACATACAAAAGTTATTAACAGTGGGTGAATGTCAGTTTAGCAGGCAAAACAGTTACTTGTCTTCTCCAAATACCGTGCACCACCTCGTCAAGGTTTAAGAACATTTTTTTTTTCATTGTGGCCTGAACTGTAAGAGAGTCAAGACGTGGGAGACATCAGTGCCTGATCAGTAATCGCTGTCACTGCGATTATTCGGGTAAGACGCTGGTGTCGCTCGTGCCGTCCCCGCACATTTTCATCTGGCCCCTGGTCCCCTGTGCCGGTCCAGATTTTTGCTTCTTCAAGAATGCTCCTTATGTGAAATGAACACAGTTTTACCCGTGAGTTGGCGAAGTCTCCTGAAGAAATGGGCAGGTGGTTTCTGCAGTTATTGTTATAGGAAATTCGTAAGTACAAAGTATTTATCTTATTAATTGTAAAATATTTATGGTTAAAGTAGATCAATGTAACAAAACAGAGATCAGAAAGATACTGCCTGTTAGTAACACTTCTAATGATTCGGTATATCAGTTGGTAAAAATGGACCCCTTGTTGGATGACTTTGTTGTGCGACGGTTAAAAACCCTTTTTTGCCAAGAACGGGTACACTTATTACGTTGAAATTTCTGTCGTATACTGGTCCCTTGGCAGTGTAAAACATTTATGCTTCATAGTCAATGCATTCAAAAGCTACTGCCGTTTACGTTACCTATTTTGATACTCGCAGACTCACTCATCAGAACCTATAGAGTACTTCACGTTGGTCTAGAATCATGAAATCTGGCAAGAATCAGGGTTTAACACTACAAGTAAAAGAAAAATATACGACATTGTTAATGAGTGATTATGTTTGGAAATTTGTGGTAAGATCCTATGGGACGAAACTGCTAAGGTCATCTTTCCCTAGGCCTACACACTACTTAATCTAACTTAAACTAACTTACACTTACGCTGAGGACAACACACACACCCATTCCCGAGTGAGGACTCGAACCTCCGACGGGGGGAAAGCCGCGCGAACCATGACAAGGCCCCCAGACCACGCGGCGTTCCCACGCGGCGTCATTATGTTTCTTTTGTCATTTGCTATCCAACTTCAAACTTAAAATTAAAACATGCTCAAAAGTGATGGCAACTCTGCGAGCTTTATCTCGCCAGTATGAATACCGGTAACAGTCAGAAATTGTAGAGTTCCTCGATCCCCGGAATGGATGAACTGTAAATTTTTATTTGTTTATTTATAGACGCAATTACATGTTTATGACACTCATAACCGGTTTCGGCCATACAATGACCATCTTCAGATTCTAAGAGCGCCATACACTGAACACAGTTTCAGGAGTTTGACAACGCATGAATCTGTGTTCAGTGTATGCCGCCTTTACAATCTGAAGATGGTCATTGTATGGCCGAAACCGGTTATGAGTGTGTCATAAACATGTGATTGCGTCTATAAATAAACAAAAAAATTTTTTACAAAATAATCACTCACGCACTCCATAGACAAAATGTAGTTTTTTTCCATAATGGATGAACTGTATTTATAAATAATGAAGTTTGTACGGAAGCCCCGGTATGCGAGTCCTAATCGCACCTGGCGAATTTCTGTTTTTCATTTTTATTTGGCCTCTAGCACAACTGGCACCTTGCGCAAACTTCGAATTTGTACCCCCATCCTTTCATGCCGACACCTCGTTCTTGTTCAATCCTCGTGAAAGTTGATTCTTTAATTGAAATCAACATGATTTTACAAGGAAGTAAAAGGTACAAATTTCAGTAATTTGTTTTCTATACGATACAACTCAGAACATGGAAAAATACACAGTCCAGTGTCGCATTACTTGTAACAGTAAAGCGATTGCTCTTTAATTTTTTGTTTCGCGGTCGATTTAAAGCCTTAAGAATCAAAACAACAAACGCAAAATGTACTCGCCACATTTTTGTTGCTTTGGTTCACGTGCAGTAACGTGAGTGCCTCCATCTAGTAGCCAAACCGTGACACAACCGTCTCCGTACCAGGCAGAGACATTATGAAACTGTTGCCCAGCACAGTTCAGTTTCAGTCTCCTGATTTCCGGTGATGCTTCTCTCTCGTTTCCCCATTTCAGTGCCCTACAATCTTTCCCTTCTTCTTCTCTTTTTTCATCTACTCCCGCACCTATTTCGCCCTCCCTTCTCCCTCTTCCCCTTATGCTTCCCCTTCTTTCGCCTGTCATAAAAACGCGTCCCCGGGGAGACGGCGCCTTGACCAAGCGTTCTTGCTGCCGTATCCTAGTTATGTCACTTCATCCTGTCTGCAACTGTGATATTTGTATCGAATATCCTCTCCGCCTTACAATCTTACGCTTTGACTCTCTTTCCCTACACTCAGTGTGTTTAAAATAGTATTAACTGCGACCCGCAATGACCGGTAACATAGTGTGGAGTCGGACTGTGTGGTGAAAGAGTTTGTTTGCTTGCGTGTTGCAGGAGAGCCTGGAGGCGCGCGTCGTGGAGCTGGAACGAGCACTGGAGGCCGAGCAGCGCAACGGGCAGCGCGAGCGGCTCGCCCTGACGCGCCTGCAGCGGCAGCTGGCCCGGGTGAGTACTCTGCACAGTCTGCGGCGGTCCGCGAACAGTAACTGAAAGATTTTGACTCCCCAGTTACAGGATACACAGTGTCAAGATACTAAATTAAAATAAAAAGAAACTCCGTCCAACGTTCACGGCTTTTCTCGAAAGGTGATAGGTAGCTAAATATGACAAAAAAACTGCTATTATTATAATTTTTTTAAACTCTGCTCAAAATTCGTGTTGTAATCAACGATCATACCACTATTTGGGGGTTAGGAATAGTCACTGCTAAAGGGTGAAAACTGAGATTGAAGAACTCTATTTTTCGTGTTAATTTGTCTGTTTTCATGGGCTACAAGCAGATAACGGCATATTACCAGTCACGGGCAACAGACCAGCTACTTTCAGTTTTCACTGTAAACTACGAATGAATTGTTAAGTTATAAGTTTCCTCTTTGGGTTACGTCGCAAGTTTGTTGTATCTACTCCCGTTCCTGGTCTCTTAAAGAAAATGGAGCATTGTAGGCCAACTTCGTTGGTGCTGCACTATGTAAAATACTTGCAGACTCGAGATGGTGCCATTCTGTAACACAACTAGACCAGGCAAGTATCGCACACTCACGTAAGCGCGTGCCATCCAATGGGCTACACTCCATCGTAACAGGTACATTATTCCAGAATAAAATTTTCACTCTGCAGCGGAGTGTGCGCTGGTTTTGAAACTTCCTGGCAGATTAAAACTGTGTGTCGGACCGAGACTCTAACTCGAAGGTCCCGAGTTCGAGTCTCGGTCCGGCACACAGTCTTAATCTGCCAGGAAGCTTCAGGTACATTATTGTCTGAGCAATTCTTACGCCATGTGTTTGTTGCTCATTTCTGTGAGCATTGTTATTAAAATAGCACAGATCGATTTTCCCATTTTCTATGATACCGCAATATTTCAAAGAAACTGAAATTTTAAAAATAAAAATTACTCGTTTCTTAAAAAAAGAGTTATTTTAAAACCAATAATTTTGGCTGAGCTGATACGGCTAATTCATATTTCAGATTTTTACTTGGTTATCAGTGAAAAATAAAAAAAATAAAAACCTATTATAACTGAGACCCAACAAGCACCGAAAAATACCGGTTATTCGGAACTAAAATACCCGTATCGGTTTTAACATGTCTGTTTTTCCCCACACCTACCCCATCACCTATATCCTGTGTCTCACGTCGACTCTCAAGTTTCTGGAACACAACGTAACTGGTCGAAAACTATGCTAGATGAAGAAATTTTAAACTCCACGAGAGAAAAGAAAAATTTAAATGAAATAGTAACTGTCTCGTTGTGTTTGTGTTAATTTTTAAGGTTCGAATAGCAGTAATGATGGAAAACAACGAAAAACTCAAAAACTACAAACGTAAGTTTACTTCATAAAAACAGTGTTCTCCTCTATTTCGTAGAAAATGTAATGACTGCTTTTGTTTGTCAAAAAATAACATTTGCTGCTACCAGTCGCTATTTTTCTTTACTTTCTGCACGACACGTTTCGGGTTATAATTCCCATTATCAAGTGCATCTTTTTGTACTCTGACATTATTAAGCGTGGTCATCATTTGTGTGTGCTGATTCATCATTCTGATGGTCCATTCCGCATTCGTCATTATCCGTAGGGAACGATACGTTTAGTTTATAATTACGAAATTGCGCGTTTTAAAATTACGTAAAGCCATACAATAATGCAGCAACTAACACTTTTCAGACATCACGTCTATAAATGTCACAGTACATTCTCATATTCTCTGTTCTCACGGCGTGTATCACCGGTCAGACTTTTCTTGACAAGGAAGTGAAGTTGCTGCATACCACACTGTGTGGCCGTGAGGTTAACATTCGGAATTTTAACAACAGGTTTTAGATAACATAGTCCTCGGTGATTAAACTAGATGTTCAGCATTGTACATGGCTGTACCATTCTCACCGCTGAACGAGATGACCCTGTTTCGTGTCCATCTTCTACTGCTCCCAGATGACAGAAGCGGGAAAAGGAATGGCGGAAGAGAGATCAGCATCCAACAGCCGACTTACAGCTCCACGCGATTTCTTTCTCATCTCAAATGGCAATGAAACAACTAATGGATATTGTTCGAGTGTGCGTAGGAAGTATTGCTGAATAAGCTGCTCAACAGGTTTTGTCGTATTGCTTTCACTACATGGCTTAAGAAGGAGTACCCGTAGACAAAGTTAAATGTATACTGAGAAGATCCATAATCTGCATGTCTGTAAAACATGGTCTTAAAAAGTGCACATTCTTAAAATTTTCGGATGTGTTGGTAAATAGGACTACATTGTTTGGCTACAAATTAAATACTGGAAATAAAATAATGTATATTTCAGAGATGGTGTTTTACAAGAAACAAATGTGTCAAAATGCAACAGATAAGCAAAACAGATCAGAATTTGTAAGAGCTTGTCGGTCAACAATTTATAATGAAAATATTTTTGCACACACATAGTATAACAAGAATTCAAAAAATACCATAGATTATCGTAAGCAAGCACAGACAACGGTAGTTTTGGTTCAAATGGCTCTGAGCACTATGGGACTTAATATCTGAGGTCATCAGTCCCTTAGACTTAGAACTACTTAAACCTAACTAACCGAAGGACATCACACACATCCATGCCCGAGGCAGGATTAGAACCTGCAACCGTAGAAGTCGGGCGGTTCCAGACTGTAGCGCCTAGCACCGCTCGGCCACTCCGGCCGGCGATGTAAAATACATCATGGCCTAACGCTGTAGAGTTTTTTCTCTGTCAAACATTCATCTGTTTCTTTTCCAAACAGTGCCACCAATACTACCGGTATCATACCGTTTACTATGTCATTTATGCACTGTATCGAAACTACCGAACCATAGTTTGCTAATGCGCAACTTTAAGTGTAACACTAAGAGTAATATTCAGTTCGCTTGTTGATATGTACTCTAAGACATAGCTTTTTGTCATTATCAAATGCGACATAGAAGAAAGTAAGTTCATTTGTCGTAGCGTCCCTGCTACGAAATATGTATCAGGATCCCCTTCAACGACATACATTAAAAAAGACAGGACTAGATCACGTTTACTGTAGAAAAAGTGGTTCAAATGGCTCTGAGCACTATGCGACTTAACTTCTGAGGTCATTAGTCGCCTAGAACTTAGAACTAATTAAACCTAACTAACCTAAGGACATCTCACACACCCATGCCCGAGGCAGGACTCGAAACTGCGACCGCAGCGGTCGATCGGCTCCAGACTGTAGCGCCTAGAACCGCACGGCCACTCCGGCCGACTACTCTAGACACTGCGTGTGTCAAGAAGAAGAGTGATTATACTGCTGTGCAACGTGTGTCGTTCCAGATAGGCACAGTTAGTGAGTTAGTATCAGTGTAGAGTAAAGTTTGAAAAATATGTCCTGCCGGAATACGGCGAGTGGAATTCTAGAGCGAGAAGGACCATGGCGATATGGCGTCACTGGAACCCTCGAGCGATCACGCAAGGAATGCAGCGGTCTGGCTCTCGTCTTAATATCAGGCGTCTCCTCGCCGTTCTAGAATATATTAGATCCTGCCAGGGGAGAGACGAATGGTTTTCAATATATTGAGCATGTGAATAAAGCGTCAGCAATCTGGGAGGGCAGCACGCAGACTCACGTCGCCGGTTTCCGCTCGTAATGCCTCAACAGGATGACCAACAGTATTACAAGTGCTTAAATTTTTTTTAATGTTTCCACATAACGGGTTTTATCTTATGTACTTCTGAATAAAACACCGTTCAGCCGGCCGCGGTGGTCGTGCGGTTCTAGGCGCTGCAGTCCGGAACCGCGGGACTGCTACGGTCGCAGGTTCGAATCCTGCCTCGGGCATGGATGTGTGTGATGTCCTTAGGTTAGTTAGGTGTAAGTAGTTCTAAGTTCTAGGGGACTGATGACCTAAGATGTTAAGTCTCATAGTGCTCAGAGCCATTTGAACCAAAACACAGTCCGTAAATATCTCGTCTATGGAAGTCGGTTACGTGTTTGGATTTTCGCTCTAACTGTAAGACAGAAAATCATGAGAAGCGAAATTATCTCTGAATTGTACCTTTCTTTGTAGCTGTCGTCTGAACGTCGAACAGTAGATGCCTAATTTACCTACTTACTCATTTTGCTGCGTAGATTATTCAGAATTATTGCCGAATTCTTTCTAAGAATTTTCATTGCTTTAATGGCCTTTGTACCTTTAAAATCTCAGTCAGTATAAACTCAAGGGCCCATTTCCAGTAAAGGATTTTTGGGTCGTACAGTGATTTTACCTGTAGGCTTAATTTCCCATTCGCGAGTCTGGGAGAACACTCATCGCGGAGACTTGTAATAACGTCAGGGGTCAGTTTCTATCTTAAGTCCGATTCAAAACTGCGCAGCGTGCCATGTGACTCACTTCAAGATTCTGTGCAACCCTTAGCGTGACAGTTAAGTTTCTGTTGTGAAATCATTTTCCAGTACGCCAAGTACTACGAACAAACAGTCTTAAATGTAGGTAGGCTCTTAGTGTATTCGCGATCTGTTCCCGGGTGAAAGACAATGAGAAAGGTTTTGTTGCAGCTTAAAGAATGAGAACAGGGTCACGTAAATCTGGTATCTGGATAGGTGAAGATACATCATGCGTCAGACGTAAGGTCTCACCAGAAATCACGTAGCGGACAGGAATCGACGCCTGCAATATACGTCTTTCCTTTGCTTCAAAATCGCAGTTCACAGCTCCAAGACGAGGAGGCCCGTGTCATTTGTCGCGATGTTATGTCACCAGTTGGCTTTGTCACATAAACCAGGTGTACGTCCGCGACGTGCATGAATATTCGTACTGCTGCGATCAGATGATCTGAGCTGTTTGATGCATAGCTGCGACTTGTCAGTACCACATTTTAAACGCCCATTTTTCCGTAAAGATGTAATTAACAGTATGATACTTAGCTGTATATAATGTGCTGTTGTTCGGGTAGTGACAACTACTTATGGATGTCACTTGTATCAAGACATTGAAACACGCATTTTATACATCTCAATTCTTTGTTTCCATAGCCATTTTCTGATTAAAACAGACTACTGGTCGTGGATGCGCGTCACGTTCTTGTGTGTAAGTGAGCTACCAATGACATAGCAAGTGGTTCACCGATGTCAACGTCTTATGTAAGGTTCTAAAATACTGAATATGCTGAAGATTAGACATCTGCAGAAACTGGGGGCTGTGGCGTCCGCTAAAGTCGGAAGCTAACATATTCTCACCACGCTCACTCGCGTTATCTCTATTAATAGATATACTATAGTTGTGTCTTCTTAATCTTTATTTTATTGATTACTTTTTTCAAGACACATTGCAAAGATTGCATGAGGTCTTGATATTTATCCTTCCAGTGTTCTCCCATGAGAGAGATCAGAAATCTGAAAGCAAAAAGGTATATAGGTTTGACGACACCTGGACAAGAAAAAGGATGCAGTATGCCTAAGTAAGAACATACACACGTGAAAAACGCCTTTTAATGAAAATTTCTTCAACAATAAAAAGAATCCATTGAAAAAATTATTTTTCTTTTTCCTTTGGCACTTCGAATGAATATTTTTATAAGAAAATAAATGTTAATGTGTTTAAACATGTGGACGCTTATCCTATTTTTTCATTTCTCAGCATTGTGGAGTATTTACCATGCACCTTCGGCAACATAATCACAACGAATTTTGCTTTACTCAGTGAAAAAAAAACTTCTTTTTAAGTGTGTCTGCATGATTAGGCTAAAAAAGTAATGTTCATTAACGTTAACACTAATCATGTATATATCCTCCAATGTAACTCGTTCAACATTATTTCGATAAAAATCGTTCAAATGATATATGGAACATGTAAATAATTAAGATAAACTCCGTGAATAGGAAAATCTTCTACAGTCAAGATCGCTTAGCAGTTTTATTTTGTTTCACAATGACCGGTTTCGACAGAATCCTATTGCGTTATCGGACCTACAATGTACCAAAAGTAAAGCCGTTACAAAGAGAATTTATCACTGTGTAGAAACCTATATATCGGTGATAAGAAATAGCCTACGTAAACATTAGTTTGCAAACCTTCGGTAAATTCTTATTAGCATGCATACTTGCCACCAATACAGTTAGAACGCTTTCCACCAATGGGGAACGACACCACGTTAGCTCGTCATATGCGTAAAAAAGAGCGTACGAAATGTTGATTGTTCCAACTGTGTGCCCGTGAGTGGGGATGAGCAAATAGAAAGTGCAGTCGTGGCCCTGGCCCGTCACAGGGGTTTCTCCTCTGATGTGCTCGGGCTACTACTGCACTTTTTATTTGCTCATCCCCACTCACGGGCACACAGTTGGTGAAATGGATATTTTATACGTTCTTTTTTTTCTTGTTGACAAGCTAACATGGTGTTGTTTCCTACGAGTAGATAATGTTTTCGTCTATAAGAAATCCGAAGATCCGATAATGACAGAAGTAATCTGTCGAAACCGACCAGCGTGAAGTAAAAATACCAAGCGATCCTTGCTGCAGAAGATTTTCTTGTCCACCACTGAGGCGCCTTTTCACGGTTCGCGCGGCTCCCTCCGTCGGAGTTTCGAGTCCTCCCTCGGACATGGGTATCAGTGTTGTACTTAGCGTAAGTTACTTTAAGTTAGATTATGTAGTGTGTAAGCTTAGGGACCCATGACCTCAGCAGTTTGGTCCCATAAGATCTTACCACAAATTTCCAGTTTTTTCCACCAATGACAGACCGCTCCCTATGAACATGTACCACCTTCATAAGGTAAACTCTGTTTTTATTGCTAGATCCTTAATGATGTTGCTATATTTCGAAGTTTTGTAAGAAAGATGGCCTTTCCTACTAACTATCACTGTAAGGGTGCAAACTTCACAACAGACAGCTATCACGACACGCACGAGTTTGCCTCTGACGTGTAACCAAAAACCACCACTTGCGGGAGTAGAGTCTCCGTACAAGAATAATATGCCAGGCGTACTGCTGAAGATTCAAGTGTCACGAGGAGGTTTTTTCCTCAGTTTAGACACCAAAGTATTCCAGTTGTTCGTTACATTTTTATTTTTTTCTTAATTTATCGAAACAGGAATATTTCACCATTTGCTGTCGTTGCATCGTTGGAGTGCTACGTATTATTACTAATGTTCCTGAGAGCATGCGATGTGCTTTGATAGGTAAAGCCGGGCGTCGTCGATATGAGGGACAGCGCGAGTCGCGACGCGAGCCAGGCCTGCAACACGCCCGCTCATGCCGTGCCGTGGCGGATCCATCGATCGCCGGGGCGCGGATTTCCCGAATGTTTTGCACGCCGGGGTGAAGCCCTCTGCGGCATCCATCATATGGAAAACACCAACAAATGAATTTCCTGCACGCGGCGTGTTTGCTAATCGGAAAAATCAAACAACATTCGATGCAATTCATATAGAAAAAAAAGGAGCCGAAAGGAGAGGCGGCGGAAACGAATGAATATTTTGCTCTGACGAGATTATTTATGCGTTTGTTAATATGCGCGTGACATTACAAAAAATCAGATATTACGTGGGAGTTGTTTGCAAGTTAATCAACGTTCTTTTGCGTTCTCTATGTTCGCCGAATCCCTGGCTACCCCATTGGAGATTGCGTATTTTATATATTCCCTCTCCTGTTTACTGACTTGCAACGTTTCGCATCGTAAGTAGGGCTCCGTGTTATCAGACATTATTATTGATGCGCCACGATGTACAAGCTGGGGAAGAATAGTTTAAACCTATTCTGGGTAATGTAACTGAGTTTTTAAGTTGACAAACTGGTAGGCAGACCCTTCTGAATATTCGCGAGCCTATTAAACAAATTCGGAGCCAGGTACAATAGGCAAATGTGTCGTAGACGGTCGTTCACTCGAATATTAAAAACGGGGATATTGTAAACATAGGTTTTCGTATGCTTCATAAGAAGTTCTGTGCAGACATCGTGGCAGGAAACTTCCAAGCAGTTTAAAATTTTGTGCTGGACTGGGGCTCGGATATAGTAGTGCGAGTGCCGAACCGACTGAGGTTTCGAAGCAGGATGTACGACCCGCCCTACAGCTTTACTTCCTCAAGTAACTCTTGTTCTACCTTGCAAAATTCACAGAAGGTTTTCTGTATGCCTGGCGGGACTAGCTTTCCTGGAACAAAGAACATTGCGGAAAAATGGCTTAGCGATAGACTAGGAAATTGTGTGCTGATTTGAAACTTGCTGGCAGAATGAAGTTTTGTTAAGGACCTGGCTTCGATCCAGCGACCTTCGCCTATCGCGGGCAATTGCTCTGTCGGCTGAGCTATGCAAACACAATTCTCGACCCGCCGCAGAGTGTAAATTCATTCTGGAAATCAGGATAGGAATTCCCGTTAAGAAATATGGCAAAAAAAGGTTTGTCCACTTGTTTTATTGAAACTCTGAATTTAATAAGCATAAGACGCTCGTCATCGGCGCTCAGTTGGAAGCAGGGCTCATCGCCGAAGACAATTCTACTCGAGTTAATAAGATTCCAGGCCGAAGACGTGTCTGGAAACGCCCCGGACAGCGATGGGATACCTAGGGTGACCAGATGCAATTGTTTAAAAACGAGGACAAACAGCTTCAAAAAGGAAGAAAAAAAGAGGACACATCAAACGAGTCAACTGCAGATGAGGATACCACCCGTCAGCTTTGGACAAGTCACGCGACTGCCGGGAATTACCGGTAAAACTAGTAGTTAATTGTTACTGATGGTCAGGTGGTGGTTAACTGAGCAATATAAAAAAATTAAAAACATTGATTGTGTTGACAGTGTGGCGTCAATTGTTTTGTTATGTCAACAACACGGAATTGTTTACAAACCGAAAAACGTAAGACCTTTCACTTCCCTTCATTCGACGCACTGCTACCAACAAGCAGCAGCTGACGACATGTAAACTGCACTTTAACCTTCCGAATACAAATAAACTGAATGAGTATGAAACAATGAAATAAAATTATGACAGTTAATCTGGCGAGCTATTTTTTACGTTTGTTGGCCACTGAGACTTACGTTCCAGCTCCACCATCTTACATTCCGCTTCAAATTAATTTCTCCCTTTCTTGAAAGCCGGATATTTGCAGGAAAGGACATCAGAAATTGTACACTTTCGTTTAGGCATAGCCAAATATTTTACGTAACTCACTCAGTTAAAAATTACACTCACAAATCACACGTGCGCTACAGGAAGCCAATACAAAGCGAAGATACGAAACGAAAATTTTAAATAATCGATATTTGCATTCGCTTATAGGTCGATCAACGATAACATCGACGATCCTGGTGCCACCTACTAACACCGCCTTCGTGCGTGTTTATCACAAAGGCTGTGCCAATAGTTAAAGTATTTAAGAAAAGAGCATTGGACGGGACGAATTGTAGATTTAACTGTATTACGCTCAATTTTGCGAAAAAGCCGGACACTGTAAAAATCCGCTCGGACCCCGGACAAAGAGATAAAATGGAGGACATGTCCGGATTAATCCGGACGTCTGGTCACCCTAGGGATACCAAACTGACGGTCGCCCGCTGTAGGGCCCGATAACCAGGAGTGATGGCCTGGGATGCCATTTCCTTTCATTTCAGTACCCCATTGCTTGTCATCCGCAGCAACCTTACAGCGCAGCGGTATGGTCGACGACATTCTGCGCACCGATTTGTTGCCCTTCGTGGCAAGCCCTCATGCGTTTACATTTCAGGAAGATAATGCTCACCGGCATACGCAGAGAGTTTCTACCGCTTGTCTTTGTGCTTGCCAAATCCTACCTTGGTCAGTGAAGTCGACGTATCTCTCCCCAGTAAAGAACATTTGGAGAATAACGGACAGAGACCTCTAACCATCTAGGGATTTTGACGATCTGACACGCCAGTTGGACAGAATTCCACACGTTGTCCCTCAGGAGGACATCCATCAACTTTATCAGTCAGTACAAAGCCAAATAACAGCGTGCAGAGGGGGTAGGGGTAGAAGGGGCTCGCTCAATTTGTAAAACTCTTTCTTCTGAACAAATCATTCAATTTTTTCTGAAACTGTAATAATTTGGGTATCTGCTGTATATGTACCTCACATCTAGTTTCCCGTCCCTTTTGGATAATTCCTTCGTGGTGCATCGGTTTTTGTTTCCTTAATACATCGTCTGCAACGACGCAAATTAATAACAATCTACATCTACATTTATACTCCGCTAGCCACCAAGTGGTGTGTGGCGGAGGCCACAATTCGTTCGCGCCAAAGTCATATTCCCCCCCCCCCCCCCCCCCCGGATCGCGCGAGGGAAAAGCTACTGTCTGAACGCCTCAGTACGAGCTCTTATTTCTCTTATCTTTGAATGATGATCATTACGCGATTTGAAAGTTGGTGGTAATAATATATGCTCTACATCCTCGGCGAAGATTGGGTTTCGGAATTTAGTGAGCAGCCTCTTCTGTTTTACGCGTCGTCTATCTGCAAGTGTGTCCCACTTCAAACTTTCTATGAGATTTGTAACGCTCTCGCGATGGCTAAATGTACCAGTCACTAATCTTGCCGCTCTTCTTTGGACCTTCTCAATCTCTTGAATCAGACCTAACTGGCAAGGGTCCCATACAGACGAACGATACTCTCACGTATTGTAAGCTATTTCCTTTGTTGAAGGAAGGCATCGCTTCAGGATTCTACCAATAAACCGCAATCTAGAGTTCGCCTTACCCGTTACTTGTGTAATCTGATCATTCCATTTGAGATCATTTCGAATAGTCTCACCCAGATACTTGACTGATGTTACCGCTTCCAAAGACAGATCATTTATTTTGTAACCATACATTAATGGGGATTTTCGCCTTGTTATAAAATGGTAAAAGTATTATAATTAAATTTAGCTGATTGGCCTTGGATTTGTGCCACGTGATTATATTAAAACCTCCGTCCGTCTGTGCGTCGCATTCTGCTCTTTTACATTTCAGGTAAAAGAATGATGACACGAAGTACTCCAAGATCGAAATGTCTGCTGCATCACGCTCCAACTCCGATGGTTGTAATTGTGTAGCTAGTTTTTACGTTGGGAGACGCTCTGCAACTCAAACACGAGAATCTGTGGCGTTCCTGCTTTTTTTCCCTTCATTCTTCACTAGGGCCACTTGAATCGTTGTACGTATAATGCTGCCTCGCTTCTTGTAGTTTCCATTGTTTCACTAGTTTTTTCTACAGTAAAGTAAAATTCTTTGTCGCGTAGCTTAAAGACAGTGCTCCGAATGCACTTCCTGACTTTATGAAACTACATCCATCCCTTGTTGATGTAGTCTTTAAGTCAAACGGCGTGTGCTGCTGTGCCAGGAACGGTACGTGAAGCCCTAAATGTGCTGTTTACATTATAAGAGGCGCCGGAGGACGAGGGAAATAGAAAAGGAGAGGAAATGACGGTCGGCGGTCATAAAGTGTGGCTCTGCGGCCCGCGTTCGGAAGCCGAGCAAGAGGCGGCCGCACAAAAGGCACGAGCGGCTGGCAGTTAATAAACTGGCGCAGGCGTGGGGCAGGTGGCGGCCGCGGCCTTTGTTCTCGCCGCTCATTGTACAGGCGCCTCCGCCGGCGGCGCCTCTGCTGGCGGCTTCCGTTAATAAAGTCGGCAGCTGCGCGCAGCTCTCCACAGCAGGGCACTGCCACCTGCCCGCCGCTGCTGCTTCTCGTCCCCACAACCACGCAGCAGCCACGCGCTCCTTAATGTCCCAGCTAATGCCTTAGTCAGGGATCACGACCGATGGTACACTCGCGCAAATAGATTTGCAGGCTGCGCACGCGTAACTAGTTTCTTTGTTTTGCACGCAGGTAGCTGAAGGCAGTACTACTTAGCAGATACTTCAAAGACAGTCCTGCCCGAAGTACTGCATCAAATTGGAGGAAAAGTAATTTATGGTACACCTCAACTGCGAGTAGAAATTGGCTTATAGCATACTTTCAGAGAACAGCGAACTTTTTAATGGAGGCAAGAAATAAAGACCAGATCCTAATGTCAACAAGGATGAAGTTGTCTGAACTTAATACACCACTAGCCATTAAAATTGCTACACAATGAAGAAATGCAGATGACACACGGTTATTCATTGGACAAATATATTATACTAGAACTGACATGTGAATACATTTTCACGCAATTTGGGTGCATAGATCCTGAGAAATCAGTACCCAGAACAACCACCTCTGGCCGTAATAACGGCCTTGATACGCCTGGGCATTGAGTCAAACAGAGCTTGGATGGCGTGTACAGGTACAGCTGCCCATGCAGCTTCAACACGGTACCACAGTTCATCAAGAGTAGTGACGGGCGTATTGTGACGAGCCAGTTGCTCGGCCACCGTTGACCAGGCGTTTTCAATTGGTGAGAGATCTGGGGAATGTGCTGGCCAGGGCAGCAGTCGAACATTTTCTGTGTCCAGAAAGGCCCGTACAGGACCTGTAACATGCGGTCGTGCATTATCCTGCTGAAATGTAGGGTTTTGCAGGGATCGAACGAAGGGTAGAGCCATGGGTCGTAACACATGTGAAATGTAACGTCCACTGTTCAAAGTGCCGTCAATGAGAACAAGAGCTGACCGAGACGTGTAACCAATGGCACCCCATACCATCACGCCGGGTGATACGCCAGTATGGCGATGACGAATACACGCTTCCAATGTGCGTTCACCGTGCTATCGCCAAACACGGATGCGACCATCATTGATGCTGTAAACAGAACCTGGATTCATCCGAAAAATGACGTTTTGTCATTCGATTCGTGCACCCAGGTTCGTCGTTGAATACACCATCGCAGGCGCTCCTGTCTGTGATGCAGCGTCATGGGTAACCGCAGCCATGGTCTCCAAGCTGATAGTCCACGCTGCTGCAAACGTCGTCGAACTGTTCGTGCAGATGGTTGTTGTCTTGCAAACGTCCCCATCTGTTGAGTCAGCGATCGAGATGTGGCTACACGATCCGCTACAGCCATGCGGATAAGATGCCTGTCATCTCGATTGCTAGTGATACGAGGCCGTTGGGATCCAGTACGGCGTTCCGTATTACCCTTCTGAACCCACCGATTCCATATTCTGCTAACAGTCATTGGATCTCAACCAACGCGAGCAGCAAAGTCGCGATGCGATAAACCGCAATCGCGATAGGCTACAATACGACCTTTATGGAAGTCGGAAACGTGATGGTACGCATTTCTCCTCCTTACACGAGACATCACAACAACGTCTCACCAGGTAACGCCGGTCAACTGCTGTTTGTGTATGAGAAATCGGTTAGAAACTTTCGTCGTGTCAGCACGTTGTAGGAGTCGCCACCGGCGCCAACCTTGTGTGAATGCTCTGAAAAGCTAATCATTTGCATATCACAGCATCTTCTTCCTGTCTGTTAAATTTTGCGTCTGTTGCACGTCAGCTTCGTGGTGTAGCAATTTTAATGGCCAGCAGTGTACGAATGATGATTTCTGAGCCGCGAATAGATGGCGTGTCACGAAGGGAATAGGCTGAGTCGCTGCTGCCGGCCATCGTATATTGCGGTGGCAGAGGGCGCTCATGGTACGGAGCCACTGGTGATGTGGCTCAGTGGGCGCGCTCCATTGGGCACACCAGATCCCTCATGACCGCTGTTGGCGTCTGACAGAAACTTGCAATTTCGTTGCCACTTTTTTATGCCTGTGGTGTGGTATCGATACGTGATATCACATTAACTGTTTTACAGACTAATATAAAAACGAAAATCTGTACACTGTAAAAAGTTGTAATTTATCAACATTTTGAGTCTCATCCCTCATCTCGTATCATATCTTTCAATCTTCGAGCTGCGTTGTGTGAAAGATGTTATGTCTGATGGTTTCACAAGTACTTGTAAATTTCTGAAATATATAACAATAGGTGTGGTCACGTTAGATTTATTAGAAATTGCATTTTCTTTGGCAGACATAAAAATCGTCATATATGATCGTCCACACACCGCCAAGGAAATATTACATTGTCATTCAGACTATGACCATGTTCTCTGAATAACAGCACCGTGACTGTTTTGTGGCAGTGAAATATACACACACAGTATTAATAATGCTACAAGTTAAGATATAATCAGGTCATAACATCAAAAAGCAACAGCTGTCGCTCATCATCAGGTGCAGGACATACAGAACCAATAAATTAATCGAAGCTGAATTGTGGTGTACAGATAGGCTCTGTAGAGCAACAAATTGCTTTGAGAATGGGATGGAGTTGGAAATTCCATGTCTCCTTACGTTAATACCATATCTTCCCCTCTCTGGGTTCAGGAGTACAATCTTCCCAGTTTTTGCTAACCAATAATCACTAACGATGAGTTAATAGTTTGAGGCTAATGCTATGTACGCATACCAGTGAATATTAATTTGGTGTACTGCCTTCACGTAAAAGTTGGAATGCATCCTACATTTGCAAATCACCTGGTGCAATGTGGCGTACTTCCTGTGCCGATATTGTCCCCCCCCCTCCTCCCCCTTTTCACTCGCGAAATTTTCCCGGGGAGAACGATTCTTGATAGCCCCCCGTCTGAACTAGAATTTTTTTCGATTTTATAGACAGTCATTTCTGGGGTAAGTCACGTAAGAAATCGCATCCTTTTTGTTTCGTAAACATCTCAAGATGTCGAAAAGACGTTTACACAAAATGATAGTACACAGAAGGGGACGTAATTTTACCTTATGTTTAATTCTGTTGGCTCTCACACCAAACGAGTTGTCGTAGCAGTTATGTTTCTTTAAATGTAATGACATATATTTAAATGCATTCAAAAGATCCTGAAAACACCAGTACAGTTATGTAACACGTGTTAATTTCAGCGTTGATACAGGGTGTTTCAAAAATGACCGGTATATTTGAAACGGCAATAAAAACTAAACGAGCAGCGATAGAAATACACCGTTTGTTGCAATATGCTTGGGACAACAGTACATTTTCAGGCAGACAAACTTTCGAAATTACAGTAGTTACAATTTTCAACAACAGATGGCGCTGCGGTCTGGGAAACTCTATAGTACGATATTTTCCACATATCCACCATGCGTAGCAATAATATGGCGTAGTCTCTGAATGAAATTACCCGAAACCTTTGACAACGTGTCTGGCGGAATGGCTTCACATGCAGATGAGATGTACTGCTTCAGCTGTTCAATTGTTTCTGGATTCTGGCGGTACACCTGGTCTTTCAAGTGTCCCCACAGAAAGAAGTCACAGGAATTCATGTCTGGCGAATAGGGAGGCCAATCCACGCCGCCTCCTGTATGTTTCGGATAGCCCAAAGCAATCACACGATCATCGAAATATTCATTCAGTAAATTAAAGACGTCGGCCGTGCGATGTGGCCGGGCACCATCTTGCATAAACCACGAGGTGTTCGCAGTGTCGTCTAAGGCAGTTTGTACCGCCACAAATTCACGAAGAATGTCCAGATAGCGTGATGCAGTAATCGTTTCGGATCTGAAAAATGGGCCAATGATTCCTTTGGAAGAAATGGCGGCCCAGACCAGTACTTTTTGAGGATGCAGGGACGATGGGACTGCAACATGGGGCTTTTCGGTTCCCCATATGCGCCAGTTCTGTTTATTGACGAAGCCGTCCAGGTAAAAATAAGCTTCGTCAGTAAACCAAATGCTGCCCACATGCATATCGCCGTCATCAATCCTGTGCACTATATCGTTAGCGAATGTCTCTCGTGCAGCAATGGTAGCGGCGCTGAGGGGTTGCCGCGTTTGAATTTTGTATGGATAGAGGTGTAAACTCTGGCGCATGAGACGATACGTGGACGTTGGCGTCATTTGGACCGCAGCTGCAACACGGCGAACGGAAACCCGAGGCCGCTGTTGGATCACCTGCTGCACTAGCTGCGCGTTGCCCTCTGCGGTTGCCGTACGCGGTTGCCCTACCTTTCCAGCATGTTCATCCGTCACGTTCCCAGTCCGTTGAAATTTTTCAAACAGATCCTTTATTGTATCGCTTTTCGGTCCTTTGGTTACATTAAACCTCCGTTGAAAACTTCGTCTTGTTGCAACAACCCTGTGTTCTAGGCGGTGGAATTCCAACACCAGAAAAATCCTCTGTTCTAAGGAATAAACCATGTTGTCTACAGCACACTTGCACGTTGTGAACAGCACACGCTTACAGCAGAAAGACGACGTACAGAATGGCGCACCCACAGACTGCGTTGTCGTCTAAATCTTTCACATCACTTGCAGCGCCATCTGTTGTTGAAAATTGTAGCTACTGTAATTTCGAAAGTTTGTCCGCCTGAAAATGTACTGTTGTCCCAAGCATATTGCAACAAACGGTGTATTTCTATCGCTGCTCGTTTAGTTTTTATTGCCGTTTCAAATATACCGGTCATTTTTGAAGCACCCTATACATTTCGCAAAAAATATCTGAGGAATGTCCTAAAACTGGCAGGCAATGTGACCGGAGTCGATTATTGGGGTGTCAACGCTGCCAAGAGTGGCTCTCACACCACACTCCGTCGTTGTATCAAACACACAGTGTTCACATATTTGCACGACGTTCCTTCACTTACACATAAGCGAGTACAGAGATTTGAAATTGTTTCCCAAAGTCGTTTCCGATATGCTAGAAGTTAGCATATAGTTCCATTTATAAAACTCCTAGCCGATGTCGTATCGAAGTCATACAAAATTGGGCAAGTGAAAATACGTTTTATTCAGCACCAAAAGCGTACCTCCGTGCTGCATATAATAGCGGAGACTGATACGATGACGAATCCTGGCACGAAAACTTCACTTCGTGGAGATGGCAGCATAGTAACCGATCCAGGCCATCTTGCCTTTCAGTTTTGACAAGTTTCAACGCCAACAATTAGCAGCGTTACAACAATGCACTTGTCTTTTCAAGGACTTTCGAATGCTGTTAAAATTATATCAGTTCTATAAAAAGTACTACCTTTAGCATCTCAGTTGATATAAGCCAATAGTCTGATCATTATTCAGTAACATAAAATTCTCGTGCATGAATTTTTAATTTTTCAGTGCTCCTCTATGGGCATTTCTGGAATCTACCAATTTTAAAATGTTTCGTGTAGATTTATCACATTAAATCGCCTTGGGCAAGTACTCACGTATTAGTTGCGACGGTTTCCTATGACTGGTCAACAACTGTCCAGCCCATCGACGGTCAGTCCTTTCGTCTATGTATCCAATATCCGTTTAATGTTGAGATGAATTGTCTGTTCCTACACAAGGCGTCGATCCTGCACAGTTCGTCCTGCATTTTGTCACACGTAACTGGCTCCACGACTTCCCTACATACAACAGCGTCCTCTGCGAAGAGCCTCGTTATTTCTTACAAGTTCATGGGCAATAAAATGATAGTTTATCTTAATTTGGAAATGACCAACAATTTTCACACAACAAATTTGGTGACAGATGTCTCTGTCTCAGCTCGTCAGACCATAATGAGATTTTCACACTGCAGCAGAATGTGCGCTGATATGAAACTTCCTGGCAGATTAAAACTGTGTGTCGGACCGAGACTCGAACTCGGAACCTTTGCCTTTCGCGGGCAAGTGCTCTACCATCTGGCAGAAGTAAAGCTGTGAGGACGGGGCGTGAGTCGTGCTTGGGTAGCTCAGTTGGTAGGGCATTTGCCCGCGAAAGGCAAAGGTCCCGAGTTCGAGTCTCGGTCCGGCACACAGTTTTAGTCTGTCAGAAAGTTTCAATGACACCATAATATGACACAACCAACTTATAACGGTCGATGAAAAAGTTTCTATTTGAGGCCGTTGCTGCAGCATACATGTAGCGTAACGAGACTCCGATGTGGGTACATAAGCAGCGACTCGTAGGCAAGGGGTTACTGTGGAATTAGTGTCTTTCCGACGTGCGTGCTTTGCTTTAAATTCAGAAACGTGAACTACGGCAACGTAATTAGCAAATGTGTCAAAACAGGACAAACATGCTATTATTCTTTTCTTGGCTGCCGAAGGAAAAACACCGGTAGACATCCGACGGAGAATGAAGAATGTGTGTGGGGCAGCACGTCTGTGGAAAACCAACTGCGACAAAGGGTGTCGGTGCTTTATGATAACGCGCGTCCCAGTACCGCAAATGTCTTAATACAGAAGTTAAGGTAAGTGGGAGATACTCGAGCACCCACTCTGTGGTCCTGACCTCTCCTCGTGTGATTATCACGCCTTCGGTCCCCTAAAAAACGCTTTTGAAGGGTCAACAATCCCTGTCGGACGAGGACGTGCAGCAGGCAGTTGCAGACTTCTTCACGCAGCGGGACACGGTGTTTTACCGAACGTGTATATTCAACCTGGTGCGTCGGTGGTATGGTTGCCTTAATCCTCAAGGCGATTTTGCCTGATAGATTCAAATGGTTCAAATGGCTCTAAGCTCTGCGACTTAACTTCTGAGGTCATCAGTCGCCTAGAACTTAGAACTAAGTAAACCTAACTAACCTAAGGACAGCACACACATCAGTGCCCGAGGCAGGATCCGAACCTGCGACCGTAGCGGTCTCTCGGTTCCAGACTGCAGCGTCTATAACAGCACGGCCACTTCGGCCGGCTTGCCTGATAGACATTAAGATTCTGGACTGTACAGCACTCGAACAGAAACACTTTGATCGACTCTTATGTATTCAAATATTGCGCACCGTTTCTCTCAATCTTCACTAGAGCAGATAGTTCATATAAATGGATTAAGACATCCAAATTAGGTTATAATTACACTACTGGCCATTAAAATTGATACAACACGAAGATGACGTCCTACAGACGCGAAATTTAACCGACAGGAAGAAGATGCTGTGATATCCAAATGATTAGCTTTTCACAGCATTCACACAAGGCTGGCGCCGGTGGCGACACCTACAACGTGCTGACATGAGGAAAGTTTCCAACCGATTTCTCATACACAAACAGCAGTTGACCGGCGTTGCCTTGTGAAACGTTGTTGTGATGCCTCGTGTAAGGAGGAGAAATGCGTACCATCACGTTTCCGACTTTGATAAAGGTCGGATATTAGCCTACCGCGATTGCGGTTTATCGTATCGCGACATTTCTGCTCGCGTTGGTTGATATCCAATGACTGTTAGCAGTATATGGAATCGGTGGGTCCAAGAGGGTAATACGGAACTCCTTGCTGGATCCCAACGGCCTCGTATCACTAGTAGTCGAGATGACAGGCATCTTATCCGCGTGGCTGTAACGGATCGTGCAGATCGTGCAGCCACGTCTCGATACCTCAGTCAACAAATGGGGACGTTTGCAAGACAACAACCATCTGCACGAACAGTTCGACGAAGTTTGCAGCAGCATGGGCTATCAGCTCTGAGACCATGGCTGCGGTTACCCTTGACGCTGCATCACAGACAGGAGCGCCTGCGATGGTGTACTCAACGACGAACCTGGGTGCACGAATGGCAAAACGTCATTTTACAACATCATGATGGTCGCATCCGTGTTTGGCGACATCGCAGTGAACGCTCATTGAAAGCGTGTATTCGTCATCGCCATACTGGCGTATCACCCGGCGTGAGGGTATGGGGTGCCATTGGTTATACGTCTCGGTCACCTCTTGTTCACATTGACGGCACTTTGAACAGTGGACGTTACATTTCAGATGTGTTACGACACGTGGCTCTACCCTTCGTTCGATCCCTGCGAAACCCTATATTTCAGCAGGATAATGCACTAGCGCATGTTGCAGGTCCTGTACGGGCGTTTCTGGATACAGAAAATGTTCGACTGCTGCCCTGGCCAGCACATTCTCCAGATCTCTCACCAATTGAAAAGTCTTGTCAATGGTGGCCGAGCAACTGGCTCGACACAATACACTAGTCACTACTCTTGATGAACTGTGCTATCGCGTTGAAGCTACATGGGCAGGCGTATCAATGCCGTCATTGCGGCCAGAGGTGGTTGTTCCGGGTACTGATTTCTCAGGATCTATGCACCCAAATTGAGTGAAAATGTAATCACATGTCAGTTCTAGTATGGTATATTTGTCCAATGAATACCCGTTTATCATCAGCATTTCTTCTTGGTGCAGCAAGTTTAATGGCCAGTAGTGTAAATAATTTTACCTGAAGGGTTACGCAGATTGGTTTATTGCCTTCATTATAGACCAAGACGTTTAGCAAAGTACGTTCATCCTATAATTGAGCAATATTCTCCTTTTAAGAGCATTCAAGAGCTTATGAAAACCGAATTGTGATGGCAAATTGACGAAGATGATCTTACCTCGGTAAAGGTCAAGCTTTTCTGTATACCATACCATTAAGGAAATCATATCTGCTTGGTATACCAGACATTCGAGGTATACATGTTAATGATACGTCTTCATACTTTTCCCTTTGCCTACTATCACATGGAACAGTTAATAAAACATTTGGGTTTACGTGCGAAATTCTGTGTACAGGATGGCCTCCAATGTCCACTGGACAAGGACAAAAAATAATATAATAATATACGTACAACAAACAACAAAATCTAAGAACTGATGATAGGCTAAGTAAAGGAAAGCTTATCACCTTGAAAGGCGCAGTATCCTCCCTCGGTTCGCGGCTAGACTACCGCCGTGTACTGACGATACGAAACACATGTTGCGTGTATGAGTGGCGCGGGATTCCCGGCATTTTAATTGCGCCGAAAGCAGTGGGGAGGGCGCATTCCGGCGGGAGCGGACACGCAGCGGCGGTCGCGGCTCGTCCCACACCTGCTGCGCATTGTCCGCCTGTCGCCAGCGGCCGCAAGAAAAGGAATGCGGCCGGCCGGCGGGGAGTGAGCTGGCTGCGCAGGAAGCGGCTCGGGCAGGGCCTCGCTGGGACCACTTTTCAGCAGAACTTCGCTCCCTCGAGTGCTGAGCGCTCTCTGAGCAGTTGACACAGGAATAAATTATTACCCAGTCGATTGAACATCAGTCGTAGCTGTAAGAAGAGAAGTTAAATGTAACTTTCTACTTCACGACTTCCACTGTCAAAAAAGTGGGGAAGGAAAACCAAACATGAGGAACTATGGAAGAGAGTATCTCCACTCTAAGACTGCAACTGGAGAGACAGATGGACCTTGTGGGTTGTGAAGTAAAGTGTTGTTATTAACCAAGTAATTTGGTTTTCTTCTTTTATTCAATGGGACCGCAACAAAAGGTATAACTTATACAGTTTCTGCTTTCAACTGTAATTAGAGCCAGTGTTGCAGCAACGCTTATGATAATGCATTTGCCTCTATATTAGAAGTTTTCCAAATTTACAGCACTGAAAGTGAAGGACCGCCGATTGTGTAAGTGAAATTTATGAATTTCGTCCGGTTGAATCAAAGAGAGAAAAAGGGATATTTTCTGTCAGTGATCTGAACAAAGAGCCAAGCTGCTCAATGAAGCTCTGAATGTGTTTGGCTTCTTTGCACTTGCGCGCACTTGTGTCCTAAAGTTCCAGGCCGTTTATGCGTTCTTCAATTTTTCGGGAGGAAGTTCTTGTTTCCTGTCTTGACTAAAGCCTCAAAGTTTTGGATGTCGTTTATGTATGTTTCAGTCGTACCTGCGCAGCTTATGCTGAGCAACGAACGTCCTTTTTTTTCTTTTTTAGTGGATTTCAGAACATACCCTCACAGCCATCTCAAGAGTGGAATGTCAGTTGTGACGATACGAACGTAAGGAGAACACAACATGGAGTCCCCGATCTCCGACCCGGCCGGGAATGGAACCTGATTCTCTTCAGTTAACAATCCACCGCGCTGACTGCGGGCCTCCCGAGACGGATTATCTTCGATCTTATTACGGTCTTTCACTGTTCCTGTAAATCACGCGAATGACTGCAGTAGCTTTCTCTAGTTGGCAGTTCGTCGCGATGCCTACCTGCAGACCCTTTCTGTACATACATGCGAATATCCAGCGATCTCTCTGCAGCATAGTTTAAACTTTTGTCGGTGCAGCACCACGATAATTATGGGTCCGTTTTCAAAACAACAAAGTTACCTTTTTTCACTACAGCTGTTAAAATAATTTTGTCGAAGAGAAGACGATGAGAAAATCCGTAAATGAAATCAGAATTGGAAGGAGAATAGATAACACTAATAAGATTCGCAAATGACGTTCCTGAAAACAAGTAACATTCAGCAGAAGTTGCCGAAGATGTGAAGTGTAGCAACTGTACAGATCAAGAGATGAGACGAAAGAGAGAGACCCTCAGACTAATCCAGAAGGCTTATTTCGTACCGAAGTTCGAAGTTTCATATCCTTAGTCTCTCCCTAGATTTTCACACGTTTCCGTGAGGAGTCAGTACTTCTGTAGACGGCAACCACGTTCTCACCATCATCGCTAACGCACGCTACTCTGATCTGCGTTCTCAATGGCTCCTCAGTTACCTGTAGTAATTATAATGTCACGCTGTATGATGGTTTGCAAGGAGGAGAACGGATTTTAACGAAATTTTTATAAATTGCTTACCTGAGCAAGACACTGACACACTAATATTTCAGATACTTATAGCAATTGGTTAATGAGATACCGTTTTCCACTTCCAGTCGTAAAACCATTGCACAGAGGTAGCTCGATTGTAGCCAGTTATTTCATGGCTTAATCCAGCCTACTTTAACAAAGTCTGGTAACATACGAATAGTTCCCAACACTGCCCTCATTCCGATTTCGTTTGAACTCACGTTCGCAGCCCGTCTGTATGACTCACTCTACACACGCTAGTCTATTGCCAAATTCGGCACAGAGTTCTTCTCTCTTCATAGTTTGAATCACTGAAGAGCAAGTAGAATCGCAAGTATGTTCACAGCATTTGAAGATACACGGACAGTAAACAAACCGATTTCGAAAGCGGAGAAAGGGCCCCGAAGTAACAAGCGCAGACGTAGACGATTTGAAGGGCTATCCATCTCGCGGGTTCCTCGAACGGAGAAATCTATTAAAATGTCAATTTAAATTCTGTGCGATTACAATTCCCCGGGCTTGCTTTTGTCGCGTGGCGCGGAGGAGGGAAAAAGATATTTGGGGCTGGCGAGGAGCAGACGCAGATAACGAGGGCGCAGCGTAATGGTGCGCGAGATATGAGGAAGTGGGTGTGGGCGTGGGCATGGGCGGAGGGCCGGGTCCCCACTGTAAACACCGGCACAAAAGTCGCTCGGCGATTGTTACCGGCGAAATCTAACAGTAAGGGGCCGCGCGGGAGATGGAGGCGGCACGGAGGAGACGACGCGGGCGCACCTGCAGCCCCCGCGCCGTGAGAAATGCGCTGCTCGAGTGCCGAGAGGAAGTCTCGTTTGTCCCGCCAAATTATGTTCTCATGGGGCTGCAGCTCCGCAGGTGCGCCGCTGGCGATCGTAAGCGCAGTTGGAGTTCGAAGGGGAGGTGGCGGCGAAACGGTCGGTCCCTCGTCCGCCGTCGTTCCGGATCCATCTTCTCTCTGTGACGCCGCGACGCAGTTACAGTGATCGTCTGAACAGCATCTTCTATTCTCGAGATCAGGGAAATATAATAAGAAATTATACCTGAAGGAAAATGGAAGTTACGAGACAGCAAGTTTACTTAAGTGTGTGTGAGTGAAATCTTATGGGACTTAACTGCTAAGGTCATCAGTCCCTAAACTTACACACTACTTAACCTAAATTATCCTAAGGACAAACACACACACACACACCCATGCCCGAGGGAGGACTCGAACCTTCGCCGCGACCATTTACTTAGGTGAAGCTGTGCCACGGAATATAAGTGACTTAAAATAGCAAACTTATAAATTGAATTAAAACTTCTTACTAGACTATTTTACATGAAATCGATTAAATTTTTTTGAAAAAGCACAGAACAGATAGAGCAACAGATTGCATTATGTTGCAAAGCCTTCGGTCTTTCTTAACATCTGTTTTCAGCTGAGGTAATATAATACATTGTGGCTCTATGTAGTGATGTAACAATTTTAATTCTCACGTGTATTGCAACAAATATGATACATCCTTTGTTGCTGCTGCAGAGAAAAAAGTGTAGGGGCTATTTACAATTATCTCCACTGTCTCAGAAAACGATTGCATGAAGATTACAAGACTTATCGATAATAGAGAGTGGATAGAGCTCCTCTCCAAGTTTAACTAACATTACTGTAGCACAGTGTGGACGACGTGATGCAGCAAACGTCAATATGTGTGAAAGAGCACGTTCAATCCATTGAGTATGCTGTTGCTGGCGCCGCCGCCCGGAAAGGCACAACAACCGCAGCCCTCTTTGGAAATTTGTTCACTGGGTTGCCTTGCACAGGCGCGAACTAACTCGATCCGACAATACCGAGCAGATGGATTGTTTACAAGTTCTGACACGCCGACCCCCTAGGGGTTGTACACGATGCGTATTACGAATCGAAACCTTCAGTGACCCTCTACCAGTGATGCATATCATTTTCCTGTGTGTCTCGTAGTTTTCGTGCAACCATCTTCTGAAATCCTACAGGCTGGTACGAATACCATGTGCGACGTTTGTCAGTAATCCCTGTTACATAACACACTACCGCGTTTGAATGTTTTCCATGTTACCATCCGTCATTTAAGTAACGTACACACAGCGTAGTTCACACCGCAAAAAAACATTATTATATTTCTGTAGCAAAATGACATCTTATTGTGTTTTTGTCCATCGATAATACATTAAATGAATTATTTTATCGTAATCAATATCTCCTTCCCGTAAGCTACGTTTACTTGGCGTAGAAGTTTCACAATGTTCGCAGATTTCTCAGAAGATATTTTTGATGGAAGGAATGTTAAACTCCTCGATATGGAAGACGCTAGAGGTGGGATAGATTGAAGTGGAGCAAACTCGACATTCACTTGCCATGATACATACATTTGTATTCCCAAATGTACTCTACGGCCTGTCGCCCAGTGTACATAATGCACCAGGCTAATGTCCTCTCTACACTTCCAGTTCAAGTGTGGTTCTCAGGACGAACAATTATCAGTACGTCTCTGTGTAAACATAAATTTCTTTGTTCAGGCATCACGTGCATTACGCATAATTGTTGGAGAAAATGAAATATATCTTGACTTGCACTGGAATGTGAGCTTTCAGGATGTTGGTAGTGACGTTCTCTGCAATGCAATCCACAACGACTTTCTCGCAGCATCTGTAATTTGTTGACCTTTTCTATGACGCCCACACGATACCTAAAGAAACGAGCTACAAATCACAAGATCTTTGAATCTTCTGTCAGCCTCTTCCTATAATCTAACTTGTTTGAGTGAAATAGTGGAAAACGTAAAACTTGGTGACCAGGTATGAGAATCACCCTATAGACGTATTTTAGAAGACCTTGAAACAATAGCTAGATGAAAACTTCTTATTACTCAAAGTAAAAGCCAGCTCATGAAAACGATGTCCAGACTTGCGGGAAAACCTCAAAAGAATTTTTGTTAGTTGCCCAATTGCTTCAGCTCTTTCAAAAATAGTTAATGTGAGCAAACACTTTGCAGACGACGAGTGTCGTAAACATGGAAGTGGAATATGTTGTTGAAGATTTGCTGTCCACTGTGACGTACTGAGTTTTATCGGCCAAAATTTCTTCGCATCAATCACATATACGTATCTGTAGGTACTCCGTATGATGGTACCTGGCTTACTATAGAATGGTATACAGTAAACTGCTGTGTGTTATTTTCCTCGATTATCGTCCGATTCACGGACGATGGAGATTTTGGCAAGTAGAGGCACGGACGGGATTTTGATTGTTGCCAGTTCCAAGTGACACTTGCTAAACTGGAACACCATCGTTTGTGGCTCCAAGTATAGTGGTATACAAGTATACCTGTACCCCGTTCTTTAAAGAATCGAATCTCCATCTCTCGGACGCCAGTCTTTCGAACTATATGTTGTACGTTGATATAATTTTGCACGTATATTTAGTGGTATAAATGGATACTGTCTGCAAAATGGGTTGCGGACACAGTTAGTACTAAAGAAGCGATAAATCGAAATGTCTTGGCTGATGCTGTAATTTTACTGCGTGAACTGGGGAAATGTAATAAGCGATAAAGTTTTTCCCTCTAATTGTTTGTGGGGGTGACAACGAGAAAAAGTTTTGAAAAGGTTGGGAATTATGTCTGAGGTATTCATTTTGATTTGCAGCTCCTAGTGTTGGCCATGTTTGCAGTTAAAATTGTTGGATGTGAGGTCCGCCAGTTATGCAAAACACCGTTTTTTCTCAGTACCCAAACATGTTTCGGCACCACTGTGCCATCATCGGTGGGTTTTCGTTTTTATTTATTCTGCAATGTGAACATTTTTGTTAAATGATTATAAAATTATGTGCATCTTTAGTTCAAACAACAGATGGTTTCTTTCTGTAAATACTTTACATTTGGTGTGCATGAATTTTCTGGATCACTTGTGTGTTAATTACTACCGGTAGCTTGTCATCTGCAACCAAAGGACGTTGATGAGAAAGTTTTTTGCTGGGAGTTAACCTATTTTCCTGGATGTAGTTTAGTTTGTCGTGATGTTTTCGGGCCTATATTCGTTTTTACTTGCGTTTTCGTGTGGCAAGCACTTCCATTTTCCGCATCATGCTGAGGTGTTGTTATGCACACGTAACTATAACGAATATTTTCCACAAATAACGTAGTAAAACACTTTTTTAGGCGCTACAGTCTGGAAATGCGCGACCGCTACGGTCGCAGGTTCGAATCCTACCTCGGGCATGGATGTGTGTCATGTCCTTAGGTTAGTTAGGTTTAAGTAGTTCTAAGTGCTAGGGGACTGATGACCTCAGAAGTTAAGTCCCATAGTGCTCAGAGCCAAAACACTTTTCACTTCACCAAAACACAGTGTGATTGTGGTTTGTTGTGTGTCCCAGCCCAGTCAGTGTTCATTTGTTCACCAGCGAGTTTGGCGCCAAATTTGAATTTTGTTTGCATTTTTTCTTTGTGTGTGTGTGTGTGTGTGTGTGTGTGTGTGTGTGTTTGTGTGTGTGTGTGTTTTGTGCGCTTCTTAGCTGTGTGTGTTGTCTTTTATATGGTATTCTTTTTGTGTGTAAATGTTTGGGCACTGAGAATAAACGGTGTTTTGCCTAACTGGCGGTCCTTACATCCAACAATATGTCTGAAGTGAAGTGTTACTGAAAGTTGCAAAGCGGCTTAATTCTCAAATATTGTATGAATAAAGTCTGGGTAATTTACGTGTTGTGAGTTACGCTGGCTCCGGACATGTACGGTTTCTAATGATAATATTTGACTTGCTGTGTTAAACCCTTAATGTAAGATTATAGCTCTTAAGGAGTACATTGCGACAAAATTCTATTTCAAAAAAAAATTGTAGCTTATTGAGATCCAAGCTTTTGTTTGCTTCTAGAAGTCGTTAGATAGGCAGCCCGCAACTGGAAATGCGTTTCGGGTGATCTGTTTAGTAATACAGACTACTCGTGCGTAGAACGTGTGGTAAGATCGTGTAAAAGAGGAATTGGCATAAATCTTCTGTAATGCTGTACATTCCGCCTTTTACATTTTCTTGTATTCAGGTACGTCGTGCTCCGTTGAATGGCGATAAGTAAATCTATAAAAGTGTTACTGAAATACCAGTTCAATAAATTTTAACAACACTTTCAAGAATTTGTTTTATTACGTGTGTAGTCTCTTGCGTACTGAGCGATCAGGCAAAATCGCCGTGAACATTGAGGCAATCATGCCACCTACACAACAGATCGAAGATACCCGTTCGGTAAAACGCAGAGTGTGTCCTGCCGAATGAAGAAGTCTGTAACTGCCTGCTGTACATCTTCGCTGGACAGAAATAGTCGACCTTTCAAGGTTTTTTTTTTTTATGGGGTCGAAGTCATAATCCCATGTGGAGAGATCGGGGCGGGAGCTCGAGTGTCCCCCACTTGAGTTGGCACAACTTCTGCATTACGACATTTGCGGTATGGGTTGTATTGCGTCGAATCTCGACGAGCACGGAACTTGGTACACTACTCCACAATGGGGATTTGGGACAGACATGCTGCCTTATATACTTCATTCATTTTCCGAAGGATGCCTACTAAAGTTTTTCCCTCGGCAGCCAAGAAAAGAATAGCAGCACCTCTGTCCTGCTTCATAGGTACGATGTCTGTAACAACGTTGGCAGTCGCCACATCGAGCCTCTGTTGTAATTCATCAGTACTGTTCTGTACGTACAGTTTACTGGGTTATTTTCCGCCACGGAATAATGTAAACACGTTATTTTGAAGTGTTAATACACACAATTATTCTTAAGTGGTAAATAATGTTTTTTAAATGTTTACTTTCGAATTTTATCTAATAATTGTACTGCGTCACGCCAAAGTCATTTCCCCAAGCAGACGTGGACGAGTTAAACATCTGAATTGAAACCGTGTTAGAACGGAGACGGTGCGTTTCCGGACATGGGTTCCCATTCATAATATTACGTACTCATTCCCGTTTATAAGACCTACAAGTTTGTGACAGAAATTCCCGAAGTCACGTTACATTGCATATGCACTGCAGCAACGCCCTCAAACGGAAACTTTTTGATCGGCCTCTTATATTATTTTCCAGCGAATGAATAATTACACGATCTTATTAACACTGAAGCGTAGTTTTTCAGCACAAGGCCATTTGTGCCCACAGTTTCTTTCCTATTATAAGTTGTTTCAAATCACCACAGACGACGGCTGGGAAGACTTATAAACGGGTGGCGGGCTACGATTGGTCACAGTGTATAAGTCTCATTCACATTTTGTACATTTGTTCGTGAAGTGTGGAATCGCGTGCCTTTCTCTTTCCCAGTATATGATAAGTTTCCATTGTCAGCATTAATATTTTTTTCTTTTTTTGTGCAGAGACTTCGCGACTTTTTGTTTCCTTTTTCCTTTACACGCTCTGTATGTTTAGTAATGAAGCGAGTCGTGGGAAAGAACGCTTGCACAAACATCGCGGGACAGCGGGGCTCCTTACGAACGTCGGCTGGCGCGGTGAACGGGTTAGGCCTGAGGGAGGCATCCATATCCATTAGGCGGCCGGCGCGCCTTCCTTTGTCTGTCCCCGGCGGTGGCGGCGCCGATGAGACGCGGAGCGTCGCGACGCCAGAGCCAGGCGACGACGCCGGCGGCAACGGCGGGCTTCTATTATTCATGCGGCAGGCCGCGGGGGTGTGCTCCCGCCTAGATTGCCTGCGCCCGCTAACCGCCCTAACACCTGCAGCTCTTTCTGTCAGCTCGCCAATCTCTGTCGATGCGAAAACGCCCCAAATCCGGCCCGCGCCGCTTGAATTTCAGATGACTGGCGGGCGCGTAACGAAGCTTTAAACGATATTCCATTACGTCGCTGCCCCTATCCGTCTGAGAGATTTACTTTGCCGAAGCTGTAATTTTGCATGCGAAATTGCGGTGCTGCGTAAAAACAGAAAAAAATCGCTGTGTCTACGTAATCACACTGCTACAACCCGATTGCCGCCTCCACCCGCGGTCTGGGTGTCGCGTAGGTAACTCGTGAAGCGGACGTCGCAGTTTCTGTTTCTGTCGCGGATGCAGAGAGTGGGTGGGTGCCGTAGGTGCGCCGTTACTGTGAGAATACAGTTGTAATGAAATACAACTTGAAAATAAATAATAGTAAATAAATATAAACCGGCCTTTGTGGCAGAGCGGTTCTAGGCGCTTCAGTCCGGAACCGCGCTGCTGGTACGGTCGCAAGTTTCAACAGACCTCAGAAAATGTTCGAAGAACTGAGGGTTTGAATTAACAGAAGTTTGACTGGTCAAGGAAGACTAAAGAAACATTCGAGGTAACTGTACACCCTCCAAAATGATATTACCATAGTTTCAATAACAGCCGTATTTCTTTCCAAATAACAAAAATGGTTCAAATAGCTCTGAGCACTACGGGACTTAACTTTGGAGGTCATCAGGCCCCTAGAACTACTTAAACCTAAATAACCCAAGGACATCACACACATCCAAGCTCAAAGCAGGATTCGAACCTGCGACCGTAGCGGTCGCGCGGTCCAGACTGTAGTGCCTAGAACCGATCGGCCACACCGGCCGGCTCCATATAACAACTGGAACTAAAAAGTGTATTTTCAGAAGTTAATTTTTTACCTGTTTTATTAAAGTGTATTAATATTAAGGTTTCAAAAGGAAGGCACATACGAATATGCGACATTACACAGCAAAACTTGAATTTGTTTTCACAAGAAATAAGAGAAATTTTTTGCTTCAGAGACTTCCAGCGTGCTTGGTCAAGCACATTCTCTGTTGTGACAAAATCTGAAAGTACATCGTCTGTTTCCGTTGTAAGCACGTACATACACAACATTTCCATTAACAACTTTGCCTCTTTTGGGGTTACAGACGGAATCGACTGTACTTCTACTTGTCTCGGTTCTAATCCGAAAGTATTAGGTACAGTAGCTGGCGACTACGAATTACATAGCGTTTGCGGACGACTAGTCATGACGATCGTTTCGATTTATCGAGTGTGCCAAAACCTACAGGTTTTCTACTTATCGAGGCTCGATTTAGCGAGAGACTTCTGTATATCTGTATACAGGGTGAGTCACTAACTATTGCCACCACGAATAACTCCGAAAGTATGATAGGAGCTGAATAGTTTGTGGGACAAAGAAACGTTGCATGGGACAACGAGGGCCATAATATGACGTTGGTTTTTTGTTGCTAGGTAGGCTCGCTTCAGAGATATGAAGGTCAACTTTGTTCTTTAAGTGGGATGCTATAGTTTGGTACTTATTTTCTGATAGCGGCTGTCGAGTCGAATCCAATGATGTGTAACAGTAAGGTCTTTGAAGGTCAACGTAGATCACAAAAGTGGCATGAACGGCCATTTACAGAAGGTGTTCCAAGTGATGGCCATTGGTATTAATGCAGTGCTCCAATCTTCTTACCATGGATTGAGTCGTATTCCTTATCACATTGTCACTTGTCGAAGCGCATGATCTGACAATTCTTTCCCGCATATGTTCAGGTGTAGTTGGAACATCTTTATAAAAAATGACTTCTACGAATCCCCACAAGCAACAATCCAGAGGTGCCAAGTCTGGCGAACGAGCGGGCCACGACACATCTGCTCCGCGTCCAATCCAACGATTTGGGAATTGTCTCTACAACTCATTTCTAGTCACCAGCGAAAAATCTGCTGGACACCCATCGTGTTTGTAGTTCCTTGTTCCTAAAGGTATTTATTCCAATAGCAGACCTAATGTTTCTAGCAGGAATGTGGTGTACTACCTACCATTAAGATTTCCTTCGGTGAAACTAGGGGCCTATAATTCTGTCCTCCAGAATCCCACTCCATACATTCACCGATCACGGTTTTTGGTGTGCAACTTTCCCCAGACAGCATGGATTTTCAGTTGCCTAATAATGCATGTTATGCAAATTAACATTTCCATGGTTCGTGAATGTAGCCTCGCCAGTAAATAAAATCAGATTAATAAATGTTCCATCCCTTTGAACCTGAAGTTGAGCCCATCGGCAGAATTCAGTGCGATGCATACAATCCGTACCAGTTAATTCTTGGTGGAGCCTGATATGGTAAAGATGATATTTACTGCGATGCAGACCACGAACAACGCTACTCTGGATCATGCCAGATTCTCTTCCGATTTGTCGCGAACTAACACAAGGATCTCGAACCACAGTGGCAAGAGTACCAATTTCCGTTTCCTCATTAGTAACTTCCCTTTGCCGGATCTGTTACCGATACGTTAAAGATCCTGTTGCTCCCAATTTATCATACACATTCTTAAATGTACGACGTGTAGGGTGAGTACATTGAGGATATCTTTTAGCGTATAATCTCTAGCTCTCACTAAATTTCGTTGGAATTCTCCGTAAATGAGAAAATGTGAACTTGTTCTTTCGAAGGAATACATCATTTACATTCGCTTGACGCGACGATACTACTCTTACCGCTCCTTTTAGTGTTGTATTGTGAAACCGTCGAATGGTGTTTACATGTCAATGGCACGTTAGATGGATCCAACGTGTTCGGTGAATATTTACTATTTGCACGATATACGAGATAGAATTCTCAGAGCATGTGCTTCGATGAGTGCCGATGTGATAAGGAATACCATTCATTCCATGATAAGAAGTTTGCAGCACTGCACTGATACCAATGGTCATCACTTCGCACACCTTCTGTAAATGGATATTAATGCCGCGCTTTGGACCTTCGTTGACCTTAAAAGACCTTACTGTTACACATCACTGGATTCGTCTCGATAGCCGCTATCAGAAAATAAGTACCAAACTATAGCATCCCACTTAAAGAACAAAGTTGACCTTCATATCTCTGACGCGACCCCACCTAGCAACAAAAAACCAACATCATATTATTGTCTCCGTTGTCCCATCCAACATTTGTGCTACAAACTTTTCACCTACTACCATACATTCGGAGTTATTCTAGGTGGCAATAGCTGATGTATTGTATTGTATGGAATTGGGGACCTAGAAACGACGGAGAGGTTTCGTCCCCCCCGAAGCCCTCAGTGGTTCACAACCCCACAACGGGCTACAGCAGTCCACTCAACCCACCGCCGCCCCGCACCGAAGCCAGGGTTATTGTGCGGTTCGGTCTCCATTGGATTCCCCCCCCCCCCCCCCGGCTCCCCTCCCGGGAACGTTTCACACTAGACGAGTGTAACCCAAATGTTTGCGTGGTAGAGTAATTATGGTGTTATGGTGCACGCGTACGTGGAAACAGTGTTTGCGCATCAATCAAATGGTTCAAATGGCTCTGAGCACTATGGGACTTAACTTCTGAGGTCATCAGTCCCCTAGAACTTAGAACTACTTAAACCTAACTAACCTAAGGACATCACACACATCCATGCCCGAGGCAGGATTCGAACCTGCGACCGTAACGGTCGCGCGGCCCCAGACTGTAGCGGCTAGAACCGCTCAGCCACTCCGGCCGGCGCGCAGCAATCGCCGACATAGTGTAGCAGAGCCGAAATAAGGGAAACCAGACCGCATTCGCCGAGGCAGATGGAAAACCCCCTTAAAAACCATCCACAGACTGGCCGACACACCGGACCACGACACTAACCCGCCGGGCGGATTCGTGCCGGGGACCGGCACGCCTTCCCGCGCGGAATGCATAGCGTTAGTCCGAACGGCTAACCGGGAGGGCAACAGTTAGTGACTTACCCTGTATATTTTTAAAATGTATGTATGTACAAATGTAATGTATGTATGTATGGTCCACATATCTTTCTGAGCCACCGGACAGATTTCAGCCAAACTTAGTTACCACAGCTACTATTATTCGGAAGGAAACACGGTATGGTCCGCAGCTCGTGGTCGTGCGGTAGCGTTCTCGCTTCCCACGCCCGGGTTCCCGGGTTCGATTCCCGGCGGGTTCAGGGATTTTCTCTGCCTCGTGATGACTGGGTGTTGTGTGATGTCCTTAGGTTGGTTAGATTTAAGTAGTTCTAAGTTCTAGGGGACTGATGACCATAGATGGTAAGTCCCATAGTGCTCAGAGCCATTTGAACAATTTGAACTGTATGGTGAGAACCACCTACGTCTTATGGAATGGGGTGAGGGCGAATAGAGGGTTCCATAAAAGTGTAACTCAGGAACTTCTGCACCCATTTAAACCAAATATTGTGTACACTTTGTTTGTGTATTTATTTTCATAAAAATACTGTGAGGATAATAACCTCTACGGACCTTTAGGGACGAGCAAGAGAGACCGTGACATTAAAAAAAATTGAATGTGTAGCTTTCGGGGTCACTGAGCTCGTTTTTAATAGTCCTGATGACGTTTCGAGGGTAGAGGGAATGGGAGGGAGGAGGGATGGAGACGGTGACACAGCATATCCGTGCAATGGCTGAAGTATTTTCTACCAAACTTGGTACACATATGACTTGCAGTCTGTAAAAAAATTACAGTGACAGTAAGACACCACTATGGGTTACGGTTGGGGTGAAAAGGGCTGACATTGATGCATAATTCAGGAACGTCTGGAGCATTTCCTACCGCATTTGGTATATACAAATAATATTGCGGAGTAAGATACCAATATTATCCTTAAGGATGGGGGTGGGTATGAGGTAGGGCGACAGGTAAAAATGTTCGGAATAGACCTGTTGGTATCTCTTTCCTGTACTTAGTTGACTCGGAATACTTCAAAAGTAATGATGCGCCGTCTCTCTTACATGTATTATTCAGTGCGTCAACCAGCTCGCAAGAATGAGCACTACAGGGAGCCGATAGTTTTGTCAGCGTGCTTAGGGTCAAAGATCATAATACCTCATATATTCATAATGTCCTCTTTGGAGACACACAGAGTAAAACAACGGAGAGTAGACGGTTGACAGCGTGAAATATATGTGATGTATGCGTAGACAGGTGTAGCCCCTGGAAAGAATTCAGTCGTTTTTTCACAACTAAAGAACCCGGCAATGCTTTGCAATTGCTAAACATGTATGGGAATTGCATATCCATCGTAAATTCTTTGTGCCGCCTCTGCCCATCTTCTCATGCGCTCTCTCTCTCCGTTCATCTCCTCCTCCCCCCCCCCCCTCTCTCTCTCTGTGCATAACCTCCTCCGCTCTCTTTCTGTCCATCTCCTGCTCCCCCTCACTACGTCCATTCACGTCTGTATGTTGAGTAGAGTGTCATTTAAAAATTGGAAGGAAATCGATCAAGAATTTCTCGAGATTTGTGGTAAGCACACTTTCCCTTTGTGTATTACATAGGCCTATATATGTATATATTAACTGTCAAACTGATTATTTTTTTGTAATGAAAACATGTGACAGTAGCACTATCAAACTAAACGCAATTTTTTTTAAATTTTCTTTTCCATACCAAAAATAGAATTACCATCGACAATTACGAAGACACAGAAAAAAAAAATCCAGATGGGTCGAGCCGTTCTCAAGGGATGATCTTTCACAATTGATTTTAATTCCCGAATTTTTCCTGTGGATTTTACAAAAATTTTCTTTCATAAACTTTTCCTGACAGCTGCCAGCACGACAAAGACAAAAATCAGCCAAATATGTCGAGGTGTTTTTAAAAATGGGTCAAATGGCTCTGAGCACTGTGGGACTTGACTTCTCAGGTCATCAGTCCCCTAGAACTTAGAACTAATTAAACCTAACTAACCTAAGGACATCACACACATCCATACCCGAGACAGGATTCGAACCTGCGACCGTAGCGGTCGCGCGGATCCAGACTGAAGCGCCTAGAACCGCTCGAGGCGTTTTTAATTGATGATTTTCATATATGCAGCATGTGATGTTAATTTCCGGCTTCTCCTTTGGGTTTCCAATAATTTTCTTTCATGGAAACATTTCCTGACAATCACGAAAACAAAAAAAAAACAAAAAACAAATCTTTTATTCATGCGTCCGCAGCTCGTGGTCGTGCGGTAGCGTTCTCGCTTCCCACGCCCGGGTTCCCGGGTTCGATTCCCGGCGAGGTCAAGGATTTTCTCTGCCTCGTGATGACTGGGTGTTGTATGATGTCCTTATGTTAGTTAGGTTTAAGTAGTTCTAAGTTCTATGGGACTGCTGACCATTGATGTTAAGTCCCATAGTGCTCAGAGCCATTTTTATTCATGCAATTTTTTAAAATTTATATAGATTGACCGCGTTAAATAGAGTTTAAACAGCTTACAGTTTCGGCTGTTACGCGTCACCGCCGGAGCCACTATCTTGTTACAAATGTAACAGGTCGAACAGTCACGTTGTGCCCACGTTGGTCGTCAGAAATGTGTGTGCTGACGCTCGAGGCATTCTCACCTGTCGGCTTTAAGCCGTAGCGGCGGTGGCGCCGCCTTCGCCGGCGCAGGCGAGCAGCGCGCGGCCCCATTATGAGTGACGAGCCCGCGTTGATTAGAATGGCTCCATTCCGCAGTTGAATCGGCAGGGCGTGCACTTTGGCAACGCCCCCGGCAGCGCACAATATCCCGCCGTAACTCAGCATTGGAGCGGCTGCAACTGTGCGCGCGCTGCCTAATCTGCGCGGCGCATCGCGCGTGCGATTGTTATGCGGCCCGAAGAGGGCGCTTAGCCGCGTGCGAGGCCGTTACGCGGACAAGTACGAGCGCGGGCGACGCGCCGCCGCACCTGCGTACCGCACGCACCCCTCTCGCTGCGCAAACGTGCGGGGGCGGGCCTGCCGTTTACCGTGCGTAATTTTCACGCTTATACCTAGCAACAGTAACTTTCAAAACGGAAATAACGGGGATCCCTATAGTCCTATGATTTGCGTGTAGCGTGAAACTCTTCTCTTGAACAAAGTTGACAGCAGTGTTGTGTCTGACTGAGGATGAACCATGGGCCTGAATTGTCGAGGTCTTGCAAACTGAGACGGAGACTCTGGGAATTACGTACCGTTGTTAGTGCAGAATAAGGAGTATACAAATATTCCCTGCATGCAGCTGCATTCCTCACCTTAAGAATAGCGTGCAAGAAGTGAAGAACTTCTCGCTCAAGGGTGCTACGACTCGGCTACAAAATGTGGCAATAGATGGCACTGTAAGCTTCATAATTTAACAGTGGTCGGCTAAAAATGACGAATCATATAACAACGACTAAGGTGTACGTTTGACGTTAAACAAACTTTATTACTCAGTGTACATCGGCGTGCAGGTGTTACACTTTTAGTTACGTGAGCCAGTCCTCCAGGGCAAGGTCATATCACATCAGATGGGGAAAAACAGGTTTTTAATTGTCCTGAGGCCAAAAACCGCATAAAAAGCATCACTCACATCGGTTTTTAATCGTCCTGAGGCCAAAACCACATAAAAAGCATCAATCAAAATCAAATCGGATTATTTATTTCCGTGTGAGTGTCGCAAAACATGTTCAATATTCTGTCCACCGTTTTCTGCAACAAATTTAAATCGAGAAACACACGCACAACTGATCGAAGTGTTTCCGGGGTCACGTTCAGTGTGTTGCGCAATGCGTGCCTTCAGTGCAGCTAAGTTTGCAATCGGAACACTGAACACAACATCTTTTCAGATAGCCCCACAACCAGAAGTCACACGGATAAACGTCAAGTGATCAGGACGGCCAGGCTGTAGGGAAATGATAATTCTAGCATTTCCGAAATGGCGCTTCAGAAGCTGTTTAACTGGGTCTGCAATCTGCGGAGGTGCGCCATCTTGCATAAAAATGATCCCATCCACACATACACGCTGTTGGACTGCTAGAATAACCTGGTTGCGCAAAAGACACTCATGATAAATGATGCCTTAAACCTGCACCACACAGTGACCTTTCCAAAATGATGTGGTGCTGGTTGATTTGCGTGTGGATTTTCCGTTACCCATATTCGACAGTTCTGTGTATTGACATATCCTATCAAATGAGGTGGGCTTCGTCTGTCTACAAAACCTTCCACTGAAAGCTATTGTTCACTTCCATGCGAGCAAGAAATTCTAAAGCAAAGGTCTGTCTTGCTGGCAGGTCACAGGAAGTAACTCGTGCACTTGGATAATTTTGAATGGATGGCAGATAAGGATGATTCGCAGAATTTTACGCACCGTGCTCACGGGTTTGTCCAATGTTCGGGCAATTCTCCGTGCACTACACGTTGCACACCACCGCTGGTCTCCTCCTGCATTGCTGTGGCCACTGCTTCCACTGACGTCGAATCAATTCGTTTCCTGCCTGGACCTGGTTGCACACCAAAAGAATCCGTCTTTTCGAACTTCTGAATAATTTGCTCCAGGCCTACGGCAGTCATCGGATCAATGCCTTTTTTCAACCCCTTCAGTGCCCGGAACTTCTGCATACCGACGTGTGCACAGCTTGTAATACAGCTTTACAAGCAGAGTGCGATCCTGCATTGAGACATTCAAGGCTAAAGTCGCAGACCCGAAAAGAGGAAAAGCCGTATACGCGGCGTGTTTACACCAACTTCAATAGGTCGTGCGCATGACAGGTGTTTTGATTTACGTATTCTGAAACATATAGCGCCATATGTTGATCAAAAAAATGGCTCTGAGCACAATGGGACTCAACATCTGAGGTCATCAGTCCCCTAGAACTTAGAACTACTTAAACCTAACAAACCTAAGGACATAACACACATCCATGCCCGAGGCAGGATTCGAACCTGCGACCGTAGCGGTCGCGCGGTTCCAGACTGAAGCGTCTAGAACCGGTCGGCCACATCGGCCGGCTATATTGATCAATTTTCACACTATTTTTATCTTCTGCCATACGTTTTCTCCTTCTCCGATAATAATTCCTTGCAATTTGAATGCTCACCAGTGGTGCTATTTCTACAGTGTTTTGAAGGTTTAATTATAATCAACCTCTATATTAAAAAAAGTTTTAAAATTCATTCATTCAAATTACAGTAAATGACAGCAGTTATACAAGAGGCAGTCAAATGACAAGAGAGGTAGATGGAAAAAAACAAAATATTTATTATTTCAAAAGTAATCGCCATAACCGTTAACACATTTCTCCCACAGTGAAACAAGTCGTTCTATGGCTTCATGGAAAAAGGTTTGCGGTTCCCTTCGGAACCACGAATGTGCCCAAGCGTGCACCTCTTCGACCGAAATAAATCGTCTTTCTTCAGGGGAACAAAAACGTGGAAAACGCAGGGACGGGAAAGGGGGAGAGAGGAGATCGGCACAGTGCGGAGGATGTGTAAGGACTTCGCAGCGAAACGTTTGCAGCGTATTCGAAACAATGTTGGAAAGATGTGAGCCCAAACAGATTGCAACATTTGTGATAAGCCAGAAATCTTATACGTGCAGGACGCCCTATGAACTTGGAGCACACAGAAAGCGTAAAGAAGATGTAGTGGATCATCGAAGTCAGGAAAGACATGAAAGATACTGGCAGAAGAGAGTGAGACATGCATGACAGACAAATATTTAAGCACAAAGGACTCAACTCAAGCAGAAAGTGAGACATGTGGTCAAGAAATTCAGCTTAGGAACAACTTAGTGAGAAGATGAAAAAATTGTGGCGCCTTATAAAATATCACCTCAAGAGTCCGTATCTGTGGTCCTTTAGCCCCCTAGACGCATATAATAATAATAATAATGTGGTGGTGAGGGGGTGCCGATGATGACGAAGATTCCCAAATATTTTTGTTCTTTATGAGGTCCAGCTTTGCAGTAGAGACTTGCCGGCTAATGTCGTGTACCCCTGGAATGGCGATTTAATGGACGCGCAACTTTTCGGCTCACAGCTGCATGCCAGAGAGTGTAGTTTTACATTCTCTGTGTGTGAAGTGCGCCGCCGCGCCGCGGACTGAAAGCACTTGGGGGCGCTCGCACGGCGGCTGCGCTCGCTCCCGGCGCCCGCTGCCGCCCCCCAGGGGCCGGCTGGTATTTCTGTTTGTAGCCGGCGCCGCAGAGTTCCGCAACTCCCCCAGACGCACATCAAAGGGAGGTCGGAACTGCCGGAAATCCAGATTTATTCGGGCGCGGTATCATTCCAAACACAATAGCCGTTTATTCAATAGGGAGCAGGCGCGGGCCAGCGCTCAGATTCGGGGCGGCTCGCCTTTTGTGGCCCAGGGGAGCCGCCGCGGCCGTGGCGCCACGCGTATCGATCATCTCGCTGGTGGGATGACTGACAGACAGCTGGCCGCCGCCGGGCCATCCGTCTTGGCTCCGTAAGCTCGTCGGGTCCTATTTTAATTCCCGACCGGTTTCTGCCGTCAGACCTCCACCCCACCGCCAGGCAAGAATTCACGAAAGGTGCCCGGTGCCACGGTCAAACTTCATCACTATCGCTCACTCCACCTCGAGTGAGTGATACGCGTAATTTCAAATGTCTCAGAGAGCAGCTGTGGCATCCTGTAAATTAAATCCCCTGGAGCGACAGGTCACTGCACACGTACAGCAACTCACCGGCTTTATTCTGCATTGTCATAAGCGAATAGACATTCACATACTCTACAACTGTAATCGTTATCTCTAAAGTATTTTCCGAGAATTACATTACAAATAGTTCCCGGTTATGTTCAAGGTTTTGGAAAGGTTTCCCTTCATTCTAAAACAAATGCAGGAATTGGAAGCCCTTCCCAAATATTCCCAATAAATACCCTTTGCTCCTCTCCAGCTCACCAGGAATTGGTCTGAGAAGTCCGTGTCTCTGTATTGGGTCAGTACTCCAACAGGAGGCGCCAAAAAGGGAATGAAAAGAACTTAAACATAATTAATCGATATGAGGCAGCCTAAATATAAATGATGGCGTCTATGGCCGGCCGCGGTGGCCGTGCAGTTCTAGGCGCTTCAGTCCGGAACCACGTGACTGCTACGGTCGCAGGTTCGAATCCTGCCTCGGGCATGGATGTGTGTGCTGTCCTTAGGTTAGTTAGGTTTAAGTAGTTCTAAGTTCGAGGGGACTGATGACCTCAGATGTTGAGTCCCATAGTGCTCACAGCCATTTGAACCATTTGGCGTCTATGTGCTAGACAGCCGAATGATGTTATTTTCCTGCCATTTAATTCAGGAGCATAACGCTCCATACTAAGTTTTTCAAGGCTTTCTTCGCATGAGTAACGTTCAGTAGGAATTGCACTGTCGGAAAAAGAAATAAATTAGTACACCTGGAAACACGACGTCGATTGTGATCCGATGACGGCATATGCCACACACGGGATGGTAGACGTACTGATAATGGTTTCAACATCGTCCGCCAACAGATAGCGAAATGGCATATCTACCAGACCGCCATCTGTGGCTACCCTTTAATAGGGAATGCTCACAGACACAAGGCTCAGTGTGGCGCAAAAGTGTGAAGCAAGGAGGCGTCCGTGACATAGAGACGCAATCGTGCTTCCTACAGCCAACTGACCGAATCTGAAAGGGATCAAATTGTGGCCTTCCACTGGCGGGATAGCCCTTTCGGAGAATTTCCACGTAAGTTGGACGTGCTGCGCCAGTTGTGCAACGATGCTGGTTTCTGTGGTCACGTGAACATTCTCACAGCCGAAGACGAGGTTCTGAACGTCGGCGCCGCCCAGGCGCCCACTGGGATCGTCGTAAGCACAGCAGTGACAGATCGTACAGCTACCACGACACAGATAAGAGGGCTTGTGCACCCAGGCGTGTCAACCAAACTGTTGCGAACCAGTTATTAGTAGTGGGACTACCAGCACGCACACTTTTGTCCCGTCTTCCACTCACGCTACAGCGTCGACGTGCAAGGCTCGAGTCGTCCCGTCAGAGGATTAATCGGAAGATGGAATGTCGGGTCGTGGTCTTCAGCGATGAAAGGAATTCTGCCCTAGCGTGTAATGTAGGCATGATGAGCACTCTCTCATCGAGTGCATTCGCCCAAGACACACTGGCCACACCCCCAGACCTTATGGTCTGGAGTGCGATAGGCTGCAACTCTCTTTCACCTTTTTTGTTTCATAGAGGTGACACTAACCAGCGTTCGGTACTTGCAGAATGTTGTTGGACTCGTTCTAATGCCATTCTTGCAACAGGAAGGTCATGTGTTCTTCCAATAGGACAATATTCGCCCGCACGCTATCCATGAAACTCAATGTGCCCTGCAATACGTGCAGCCATTTCCTTGGCCAGCATGACCTACAGACATGTCTCCAGTCGAACACGTTTGGGATATAACGGGACGAGAAGTGACTCGTACGACTAGACAACCAACAACTCTCACAGAACTACGTGAACAGGTCGAGCAGGCGTGGCATAACTTTTCCCAGGTCAGTATTAGCCATCTGTACAATCGACTGGATGACAGTCAGCTCCTGCACTACTTAGGAATATGGATGTTACAGCGTAGGTCGATATCTGCTACTGAGAACTGCTTGTGCTATTCAGCCGAAAATGTAATTATTTCATGTACTCCAAAGGCACTGTTGCAACCATAAATGTAGAGTGAACTGGAAACCTCTAAAAGGTTGTAGTAATTTTTTTCCGGCAATATATAAATCTATTCAACTCTGAAAGTCCTCCATATTGAAACCCGCTGAAAACCTCTACTACCGCCAGAAAACGTCTAGTACCATCAGGAACAAAATCCCAGAGGCTACAAGACAAAGTAGTATTTCCTGGTAATGCGTTTGTCTTTTCTCTAGATCAGTGTCTGAATATTTACGTTGTAGCCTCTGACAGTCAACGGAGGTCTTCAGGTTGAGAGGTGTCGTGTTGGAACTAAATATGGCGTCAATACCACTGTACGAGTAAATTTAGATTTTCCAGTTCGGCCCGGGTTCGATTCCCGGCGGGGTCAGGGATTTTCTCTGCCTCGTGATGGCTGGGTGTTGTGTGCTGTCCTTAGGTTAGTTAGGTTTAAGTAGTTTTAAGTTCTAGGGGACTGATGGCCATAGATGTTAAGTCCCATAGTGCTCAGAGCCATTTGAACCATTATTTCCAGTTCGTGATCGCTTTGAGATGTTCCTTGAGTAGCCGAGCAGTGAAACTGAGATTTCGACTGCATTCAGATACAACCGTTTCGTTGGGGTTCAAGCTGACAATGTAGACGGTATGCAGAGCAGTGTTTAGAGCGTGGACAATACAGGCACAAGCAGCGACGCTTGTGGGGCCCCTAACTGTACTGGCCTGTTTTTCCCACATCCCAGAGAACTGCCTTCCCGCCAGGAATGAATCAGTTACGTCACCTGGAATTTCTAACTGCGACAGCAAATCTTCACGCAATATATAATGTCTCTATGGTGAAATAATTGCGTTATACGAGGTGTTAGGGGTGTAAGTTCAGATATTATGTTCGTCGGTATCTTGATATGCACCCACATCAGTTCTCTTAGTTCTGTGTCTAACGGTCTTCCTGTAAACAAGCCACATAATTTACTACCTGGCGTTTTCTTCACTGTCGTAACTGTACTACTAAGTGGACTTCGCTGATCAGTATATTAATAACCGTTTTGCTTCCACGCATCCACATTTCTGAACCTATATTCTGCCCAAAGCGAAAAAGCACTCATGGCTTTATCTCGCCACATGTGCGTAGAGGTAGTAACCGACCTAAAAACATACTACTCATAATATCTAACGAGTTGTGTATGTGGTTAATCAGACGCAATGGTTGATGAACTAAGCTATGTGTTGGGCGGAGGCCAAACTATTCCGGCGTGACCAAAGCACTGTCTTTGCAAAAAGGTGGGAAGCTTGGTGTGAAACGTCCGCTTAGAAAAATTTATGAATTACTGTGTTGGTAAACCCCTTAAGTTATTTGATTTTCAAACAGCTGAGCAGAACTGAACGTACTCAGACATTTCTCTCTTTACTTATTCTGATCAACACTAAACTGACAAACAATATTTTTAGCGCAACGCAATCTGACTTTCAAAAATCCCTACAAAAGAATGGCCCTGACTAACAACCTATACCTTTCATGAACCACTTACCTTACAAAAATTTTCGTTACTCGAATTACTGCAATATAGCGAGTGCCAATACTGCCAAATAATAAAAAAATCAGACTAATGAAGACACTAACTACTGATAGGCATAGTTAGCAAATGAAAGATTTTGATAGAGAACAAACAATGTATTTACCTTAATAGTGTTGAAAAGTCATAATATATATATAGCAGTTCATGACATTCAGTCTTACAAATTTACTGTCTCTAATGGACACACGTCCAGGTCATCCGCTCTCAAAACTCCGCCATCTCTCTCCCCACATCCACCACTGCTGGCGGCTCACATCCAACTGCGCAACGCTACACGCTGTTCACATCCAACTGCCCAACACTACAATAGCGAATGTTCCAACAATGCCAGCCAGCCACAGACTGCACACAGCACAGCCAGTGATTTTCATATAGAGCGCTACGTGGCGTTACCAGCATAAAAACCTAAACAGCCTACTTACAAGTGTTTAACGTACCTTCGACGACGAGGATATTCGCGGCGCATCACGATAACGGACGTGGGAAAGGTAGGGTAGGAAGTCGGCCATGTTCTTTCCTAAGTATACACACTGGCACTAGCATTGAGCGATTTAGAGAAATCGTGGAGAACCTAAATTTGGGTTACTGGACAGGGATTTGAACATCCGTCCTGCCGAACGTTAGTAAGGTGCCATACCACTGCGCCATCTCGCTCATTCATTGTCCTCAAGAAATCGGATGCTAAGGTGACACTTCAAAATAGCAACCAAAAAGGTCAGGAATGAAATGACACGATAATTTGGTCTGAATCGAGTTCGTTTTTAGGTTTGAAACTGATAGTCTGTCTTCATACCAATATTTCATCTCCGGCAGATGGTATGAGACACATATTATTCCCTCGTCAGTGAAACACACGCCTCTCGGACTACTGTGCCGGAGACGCCTGTGAGGCGCCGCGCGAAATGCCAGCGAACCGCAGGCGCCGCCGCGGCGCCACGCCGACCCCCACAAAATGTCGGCGCCGCCGCTGTCGCCGCCGCTGCCTCCTTATCGGGCTTCCCGTACACACGGGGTGCTCTCCACTCTGACACACTTCGTTAGCAGCGACGCGTTCATTAGCGGGGGCCGTGACGCAGGCTCTTCCGTTTTACAGCCACCCTAGGCGCATACTTTTACAAGTGATTTTCTTCCCGCCCGGCCCAGGATCTCGTTTCCTACTGTCGCCGTCCTTTTCTCAATCTCTGGCGGCGCTGCGCGGCATCGGCAGCAGTAAAAGCGACGGCATAAAATGGCGCCGTAACGCCGCGTTAGTAGCGCCGCTGCTCGCCCGGAAATTGTGCACCCGAGCTCGTCCTGCGGGTTGTCGCATACTCGGGGGAACACCCGCCACATCGAGCAGTACCATTCTCTCTTCGCTTCTCAAGGAAGTGTCCCGCGCCCAGATTAAACGCCACGATGAGAAACACTTCTAAGGGCCGTTACTTTTTCCACGAGTAAGCGTGACTGCTGTGCTATCGACCGTCTCCTATACTTCGGCAGCTACCCATAGTGCCCGGGCATCTTAGTGAATGTGCCAAGTGCCCGATAAACAGTCCGGACCGTCATATCGCTCTATACTTCTACGTGAATAGAAACCGTTTCTCCAAGAGAGATAAAGAAGACGCTCTATTTTTTTAGGCAAAGCGTAACGACAGTTATTGAAGGAGGCATTTTGTAGCCTCTTTGCTATCCATTGTCGTAACGGGCCAATGCGGGCTTTCAGTAGAACGACTCTATTAAAGAACACGCCACCTGTGCCATAAATGTCTCTTGCTTGAATTACGGGTTTGTATATTTTCAGATCAGCTGCTGCGGAAACGCAGTTTGTCCTAGAGTATTAGTACCGGGACAGTATGTTTGATTAGCTGATCTGCAGATGATCCGTGCTCGGAAATGAAACAAGTTGTCAATAAAAGTTTTGCGATTCAGGCTTATGGTATTCCCACGACATTATGTCGCTGCTCGAAATGTTGGGATTATATTTTAAAGAAACTTTTTTATAGAGAACGTCGTGTTGAAAACTCTTTTGTATTGACCAGTTTCGACAGGTAAGACTGTCATCTGCAGATCTTTAAAAACTTTTTGGGTGTACGCCATGTTCCATCATGCGTTCATTACTCATGCCACATTAATATTTTAGTGGAGAGTATATTGCACATTCCACACATTTATTCTCCACTAAAATGTTAACATGACATCAGTCATTAACGCGTAATAGTACACGACGTATAACAAAAAAAATTTAAAAATCTCAAGATGACAGTCTTACCCGTTCAAACCGGCCAATAAAAAACAGTTTTGAAAGCGATCTAGGCTATAAAAATACATATAGATCGCTTCTTCTCATTTCTCATTATGAGAAACTTCAATCAATATTTGGATTACGATCTCACAAAAAGTCCAATGCGGTCTGGATGTTGTCTGTTACTCCAAGTTAAATGTAGACACATGAAAAAAACCAGTTTGTAAAACCATATGGTGGTTTAATTGAAAGGTAACACCCATAAGTTACATATTACTTATATATGAGGAAATCGATTTTAAAGACAGTTACAGCCAGCAGATACTGCGTTGCTCGTTCTTCAGTTCACAGACTAACTACACCGGATATGCGGAAGGCGTCGTTGGCGTACCTCGGCCGCACTATCTGGCAATCCATCGTGGACACGGATATTACACTAATCTTTATTCACTTATAAATCGGTCGAATTGTCATAAGACTTCTGATAGAGCCTGTAATGAGGTGGAAACATTACCCAAGTGCAACGCTGAAATAAGGCTTCACTCTGATAAAGTGACTACATGGTCCGAAGAATGGCTATATCCGCGCTCACACATGTTCTCTTTATCCTCACGATAATGAAGTGTGCCAATGAAAGAACAAAAGATTAAATCAAGACGACATTGTTGTGTTTCAGTGGAACAATTTTGCCTTCATTTGACAAATCTGTGGCTGTAGTGCTCAATATGAAGAAGAATGAGACATGTTTCTGTGTTGTGAGACATGTTTCTGTATTGGTCTGATCTTCACTACTCTCCAACTAGCAAGAACGAAACGTTCAGTAGGCTGATAACATCGATCCCTCTAGCTTAAGCTGGAAACCCCCTCTACATCAACAGTATTGCGAAATTTGAGATTCGAATCTCCCCCACTCTGTAGGTGTCGACTGGCAGAGCTCAGTTATTGGAACGTAAAGCAGAGCAGGAATTAACTTTTATTGTGGATCGTTTGAGCGGATTTTACAGCTTCTGAGAACTAATTGAGAGTGCGAAACGGAAATATGAGGCCAGCTCACATAATAAAACTGGCTTTTTCGCTCAGCTGCTACTACTACTGCGACACCAGCGTTCTTTGGAGAGGAAGTAGCGATGCCTGAAATAAAAAAGTCTCAATCAGATCAGATCGTGAAAAACGTGTAAAAGGACAGAAACTGCTAATCACTTAATGAAAGAATGATAGTCTGACTGCGTTTCCAATTCCGTTTTTAAAGTGTCGAGTTAACGCAAGAAGAGAAATTTTTTCGGCTGCCAACATTTTCCACAGCGGGTGAACTTTAGGGAAGGATACTCCGGTATATACTGCGAGCCGCTCTAAATTTTACTGAAAACTATTACATACGTTAAGGACTGCGTCGGAAGGAACACAAAGAATAGAAATTAGACACTTTTCAGATACACCGCTTCAATTTTGACGACAGTTGGTGAATAGAAGCCCTGTCTATTCCTCGTTCGATTTTCTGAAGTGGTTGATTCGGAGCAGTACTAACAAATCGGTAGCAGTGTTAAGAAAGAACTCCAAGTCCTCTTCTCCTTTGGAAACTATCTCAGGTTTAACACATAACATCGTTTAAAAAGACGTAGTAGACTCATATCATGCAGCTTACAGAGGTGTGCAACAAAGGACGCTACGTCGTACCTACATATATTGTTATGAACAGGTTCTCCAGACTGTTTAGGATTAAACGGCGTCACGAAAGTCAAAACAATCATTATGCCATTCAGAGCTATAAGTGATAAGCGTAATTAAAACTAAAATCTACTTTACCCAAAGAAGAATTAGGGAAAATGCGTTCTAATAGTCATTATGTTTTATGATAACTTGTGACAGGTTTCTGAGGAAGAGAAACAGTTAATTGCCAAGGTAACACCAAAGAGCAAACTGATGTCAAATGGGAAAAACTTCGGTGAACACTTCGGAGTTTTTACTTTTGTAAGTAAGAACGTTCTCATAACGACAGGCGAAATTGTACGTATTCTGTAAGCAGTGACGTGTAATGTCAGAGTCGAATGCCACATTCTTATGATTGGTTTGCGGTATCTGGATACTTATGCAGGAAATGCTAGTTCAGATCTTGGCAGAGGGCACTTCATAGCAATTCTCCCTGATGTTCCATTCGCAAAAAAAGCTAGAAACTACGAGTGTTCGTTTACTTCGTTAAGCAATCTGACGTCTCTTATTTTATTCGCATAATTTCTGTACAAGACACAGAATGGAGTAAGTAAAATTGTTGCAGTGTCTACCTTCATCGTCCATGTCACAGGATTTGTTCTGAAAGGCACTGATGGTGAACTGAGATGCTTTTATGATATATTTTATAAATTTTGGAGAGTGGTCCTAGATTTTATAAAATATCAGTCAAAATTTGTAATACGGGAATTATACTGATTCTCTAAAATTAAGTAGTAGGATTTAATGCAAACATCGCCATTTTCTTCCAGTAGTTCCCCTTTAAGTTCGCCGATAGTTTCTCTTACTCTTTCGTAGGGGCTGTACAACCTGTTGGAACAGTGCTTGTCTGAATTCAAATGATCTCTTCCAGCAGGCCAATTTGTTGACTTGAAACACTGGAGCAGTTCTCTAGAAGAGATCTCTAGTTTTCTTAAAAGATGAAATAATCTTATCCGAATTCTTGTTATATCCCATTCTTCAATTCAGCTTCCCCACTCCTTATACCACGAGCTTACTCAGTGTTCTGTAACTTGCTAGTATCCAGATGGCAATACCTCTATCTACCCATAGTTTCTACTGTCATTATAGTTTCTAATCTTTCATACTCCAGTCTTTTTCTACAGTGCAATTTTCCCCAAATACTTTGCCTATTGTGCAGTCAAGTCCACAGTGCCTTGGCTTATGTTCTATTACATGTCTCTTCGTCTCGTAAGAGTGTACTTTAATTATCGTAATACGCCAGCATTTCACTTACTTTAACTTTATAAGTAGTACCTTCTTCAAAATACTTCCATTTCTTTCTCTTCCTGACCAGCTCTCCAACAGTACGACATAATGTACAGAATTTTTTCTTTGTTCTACACCATAGTTTGTCGGTCCAAGCACACATCGAACGGAGGAGAAAAACAGAAATTTGCAGAGTGTTAGTAGATTCTCAAGATAATTAAGGAGTTTTCTAATATACATTTCCGGGACGTTGTCTAGTGTTATTTTCAGATGAATGAAAAATCGTTTTTTCACACATGATAGTCCGTGCCAACTAACGTTCATCCTTTTCGACAATATTCGCTACATTTCCGCACTGTCGTTTAGTGAATAAAATTATGATGCTTACCGAGTATCGGACGACGTTTTTGTTTGAATCCTTAGATTCAGGACTTTCTTGCAGAAAGAACTGAACACTTCGCTTTTAATGAGATGAAATAGATGGATCCAATGTTAATTTCAGAGTAACACAGGTTGCTGTCATGCAATCATTATTGTCTACAATATATATGAATCGTCTAGTGGATTATCTGAGTAGTACCGTAAGACTTTTTCGCGGAGGATGCTTTTTTTCTGTTGGAAGGCTGCCGTGCTATAAGGCTGTAGTGAACTGCAAAAATATCTGAAGAGGATCAACAGTTGTTGCAGAGACAGGCAGCTGCCATGAATGTAAGTAAATCTAACGAATTGCGTGTAACTAGGCGAAGAGATTCAGGACCCTATTAAATATAAATTAATGGAAACAATAACAAACGTAAAAATAACTAGGAGTAGCTGTCGGAACGATCTGAAGTTCAATGATCATATAAAACTCGTCATCGGAAAAGCAGATGTCAAGTTGAAATTCGTTGGGAAATGAAAATCTACAATGGAAGTGCATTGAAACCATTCGTTCAACAGATTCTTGGTTATTGCTCCTCGGCCTGGGACTCTCATCAAAATAATAGAAGGAAAAGAGGAGATCATACAAAGAGCGTAGCGTTGAGTGACGAAATTATTGAATGACCAGGACATCATTACAGAGACGCTCAGCTGCAGGGGGTTCGAAGGAGTGGGGGGGGGGGGGGGGGCGCTTGTACATTACGGATAGGTCTCACATTCCAAGAAGCTTCCTCTCACATACCACTCGTGGAAATGACCACGAGGAGAAAATCTGATAAACTGAAGCTAATATGGTGGCTTACCGTCAGTCGTTCTTCCCATGCGCCATTCCGAATAGAGTGGGAGAGGGGGGCATCACATAGTGGTGCCAGAAGTACCTTCCGCCACACACCGTAAGGTGGCTTGCGGAGTATATACGTCACTGTAGTTGTAGCTGCAAGTGTAGAATCCGTGAATTCTCACAAAAAACTTGCCTCCTGGCGATATCGTTCGTGTACTAACTACAGTTTATCTGAAGTCGCTTCTGTATGATGTTCGTTACTGTGCGTATTGCATCTCCTATATATGCCCCTATGAATTGATTGTTGGAAAGTTTTTTTTTATGTTCTGCCAGTTGTGTCTCCACTTACTTGATCTTCGAACCTGTACCATTCGTTGATGCTGAATGGATCCGTTGTCGGAAAACTATTGGCATTGGTGTTGGAGGAACTACCACGATACTACCTCTTCGATAGGATTGAAGCTCACACCATAGGCAAATGATGTCACCATATTCTAATGTAATATTTGTCTTCTCTTACACATGGTGCCAACGGCCCTGCCGCAGTGGTAACACCGGTTCCCGTCAGATCACCGAAATTAAGCGCTGTTCGGCTGGGCTAGCACTTGGATGGGTGACCATCCGGTCTGCCGAGTGCTGTTGGCAAGCGGGGTGCACTCAGCCCTTGTGAGGCAAATTCAGGAGCTACTTCATTGAGAGGTAGCGACTCCGGTCTCGTAAACTGACATACGGCCGGGAGAGCGGTGTGCTGACCACATGCTCTTCCATATCCGCATCCCGTGACTGCTATGAGCTGAGGATGACACGGTGGCCGGTCAGTACCGTTGGGCCTTCATGGCCTGTTCGGGAGGAGGTTTTTAGTTTTTCCTTGCACATGGGGATAATACCACATGTGCTGTTCGTGAAAATCGTCCTATAAACTCTAAGTACGATGTACGAGGGGCATTCAGTGAGTAATGCAACACATTTTTTTTCTCGGATAATTTCGATTGAAAAAGTACAGGATTTGTCGTGGGAGGTCGTGGAATAATTCCTGTTTCAGCCCCAATAGTTTCATCAAGTCCCTTAGGTGGCGGCATCTTAAAAATGACTGTCATTGAGTTCCTTTTGGTGGAAAACCAGAGCATCGCAGATATTAATAGGCGCTTACGGAATGTCTGCGGAGATTTAGCAGTGACCAGAAGCACGGTCAGTTGTTGGGCGAGGCGTCTGGCATCATCTCATTGATGTTGCAAACTTATCCAATCTACTGCGTGCCGGCCGGCCATACAGAACTGTGACTACAATGTTAGAACGTGCGGACACTCTTACTCGACGTGATCGACAGATCACAATCGCACACCTCGGTGCACAACTGGACGTCTCTGTTGATAGTGCTGACACACTCGTCCACCGGTTGGAGCTCAAAAGTGCATGCCCCCTTGGTTCCGCCCCGCCTAACAGAAGATCATAAAGAGCAACGAAGGACCATTTGTGCGGAATTGCTTGGCCGCACCCTCACCTTTATACTTATGGCGACGGTCTTCTGGGACTCTGAAGGGTTTATTCTGTTTGATGTCCTCCTACATAGTGCAACGATCAACTCAGAAGCCTATTGTGCCACCCTCAAGAACTGTATAAACAACTTCAGCCTGTTCGTCACACAAAAATGCAAACAAAATACCCCTTGACAATACAAGCCCTCAACAAATCTGTACATCCGAGGGGAGCTCACAAAACATCAGTGGACTGTTCCTCGTCCACCGTACAGCCCAGATCTCGCACCTACCAACTTCCATCTGTTGGGTGCAGTAAATGATGCACTTCGCGGGAAGCAGTACGTAAATGTGGGTGAGGTTATTGATGCAGCGAGACGTTGGCTCTAACGTCGACCGGTGGAGTGGTTCCAAACGGGCATACAAGCCCTTCCGGTAAGGTGGCATAAGGCCGTCGCATTGAACGGAGATTAATTTGAAAAATATGTTTTTGAAGCCAAAAGACTGGTGAATAATATAGTGTATTGGAATTCTGAATAATACTAACCTGCGTTCATAAAATATGTGTTCCGTTACTTATTGAACGCCCCTTGTGTTTTGGAACGTATTTATAGGATAGAGTTTCCTATAGTTCTTTTCAGTGCCGCTTGGTGTGCAGTTTGGCAGTGTCTGTCCTCACAAGGCTCCACCGTTGGCTGTAACACCAACGCCGACACCTTCCGAGGGCCTGCGTTTCTTCTGGTGTGGTGCGCGCCAGACGCAGGAAATTGCGCGATGATGGACGAGTGTGCGGCTGGCAGCAGCCAGAACCTAGCCCACTGTGCAGCGTTCGGCGCCTGATTTACCGCTACCCGCTACCCGCCACCCGCCCGACTGGATTTATAAGCGCGCGCGGCTTTCCAGAGTCCGCAGCGGGGAGGAGCTGTTTTCGTTTCATCTGCCCGAGTCGCTCGATTTCCAGCTAGGACCCGCGCCAAGTGTTGGGGGAGCGATCTACCCTCTGCTGGCGCCTTCCGCGTTGTTGGGAGTTTCTGTCGCCGTCGAGGAATTACGTTTATTGGTTTTCGTACGGTGTCCATCAAACGGCCGGGGATTAACACGACCACTCCACGGCCCACGAACAAATGCTGGCTCCGTATACTCGATTATCGGAATCTTAAAATCAGGTATAACTCTGAAGCAACTGTAAATGTTCAAGACACCCAAAAAAACTCGAGGAATTGGTGCTCAGCGTTTCGATAATGTCTATTAAAAGAGACGATGATAAAAAAGTATCGACTAAATACTACGTGAAATACTATATGTCTACTGCCGCATCTACACTTCGTAAGCCACCTTTTGGTGTGTTGCGGTGGGTAACTATTGTACCACTAAATTTCCCACTTCCCTGTTCCGCACGCGAATGGTGCGTAGGAACGATTCTCAATAAACCTGCGTGTGAGAATTTTTCTAATTCTCACTTCACAAGAGGTATATGAGAGGAAGTAGTATGTTGCCCTAGTCTTCTTGGTACGTACACTCTTAAAATTTCAACAGAAGACCCCCCCCCCCCGTGTTGCATAACCGCACTTTTGACGGTGCTACCACTGGAGGTTCGTGAGCATCTCCCGAAAGCTCTTGCGTCTACTTAACGATCCCGTGACGAAACGCATCGCCCTTCAATTACTCCAGCATGGTAAGCGTCCCACACTGGTGAGCAAACCCAAGGATCGGTCAAGCAAGCGTTTTGTAAGCCACTTCTTTCGCGAATGAATTACATTTCCTTAAGATTCTCTCAGTACATCTTAGAATGGTACCTTCTTTTCCCTGATTTCTTTATGTGATCATTCCACTTAGGTCGCTTCAGATGCTTAATCGTAGATATTTACGGTTTTCGCTGTTTCCAGTGACTTTCCCAGTACCGCAAGTGAACATTAGTAGCTTTTTTCGCATCTTTATGCGCAGTACGTTGCATCTATTTACGACCAGAGTCAACTGCCATTCCCTGCACCTATCGTAATACGTTACGCGCCTCTTCTTTGAGTCATTAACCGCGAATCGAGCTGATCAGAACAATTGTAGCCCATTAATTGCAGCCCAGCCTCAATCCACACTCTAAATGATTCAGTGCAAATATTCGGTAACGGCGCAATTACACACCAAATCGTCTGAGGCAATGAAACAGCATTCAAGTTAAATAGTATAAGTAACTGACACTATGACATCCGTTTAAAATGCAAAATGCCCCCCAACCCCCCACGGCGTGGGGAAAATAGTATTGATCTTGTAACGACTATTCGTTGTTGACAGGGCAGTCAATATGGCTTGCACGGTATCTACAGGAAAGCCTTGGTCGATACATTAGAGAAATTTTTTGTGATTAAGGGATTTACTTTTAGCAGGCTAGAGCACTTTTTCAATGCTATTTTGAAGCAAGGATCTACGTTGAGGCAACTCCACCGGAAAGATGGACAGGATCAGTATAGTGCATATTAATCTTAAAACACAACCAAAAGTATTTAATTTTACGGAGGTACGCCAAAAGGAACTTTTGTGTCCCAGAAGGACTCAAAGATCAAAAATTTAGAGCGTGAACAGAAAATCCTAATGGAATGCTTCATAGAAATTTTGATAGTTGTACTTGAAGTTGTAAAATTTCAGCAACAGTGATACTAATGAGGTTGAATACTTCAAAACACGCAGGGTCCAGTAGACCATTTCCTATAGTGTATATCATTCGCTTTACAGCTATTTAAATAGACAGAAAAATTGCTCATATCTGTAGTAGGATACATATTTTTGGGATACTCTTCACGCACGTCTATTCTGTGGCGTCAGTCAATAAATACATCAGATCGGAATAGAAAAACAGCGAATTACTCCACTACAAGGAATTCCCGTCACAATATACGCTCGGAAACTGGTTGAGACGGACCTGCATTCACTGACATCATCGATTTGAAACCAGTGATCATTGCCAAGGCGTAACACTCGTATCCGGTCCCTGATGGTCACACATCTTGCTCCGTGTTACATGTCTGATACTGCTACACCATTCCATGTAGACACGTTGGACAGCCCATGCCGACACACAAGCAAATCCTGCAATTTCATTCACGATGTGGTCATGTATACGTCCGGTCTAGACTGTTCCTTTCCGTAATTTTGTCACACCATATCATTCACCTTACTGCGCTGATTCCACACAATCGACTGGCGCATACACAAAACGATCACTACCATGACTTGTGTTAGTGCTGGAAGGTACCATGACTGCCTGGTACCAGTTCAACTGTATCTATAGCACTCCAAAGCAAGCAGTTTGCTCTTTTCAGAGGGTTGCTGATATTCAGAGTTAAGAGAAATTAGAGTTCGTACTGAGGCGTTCAGACAGTCGTTTTTCCCTCTCGCGATCCGCGAGTGGAACAGAGAGGGGGGGGGGGGGGGTGGAATATGACTTTGGCGCGAATAGTGCCCTCCGCCACACACCGCGTGGTGGCTAGCGGAGTATATATGTAGATGTACATATTTTGTCCGGTGAGCTTAGGTCTCAAAATTAAATACCTCGAATCTGATAAGAGCTCCCACTCCAGCAATTTGCTGGCACTAAAGGTAGCAGGTCGACCTGCAGGGAAGCTGTGTGACAGGGAAGTAGGCTTCCCGTACCGCCGGTCAGGTGGCTGTGGTGAGGTACGGCGGACAGCGGGTTTCAGAGGTTCGGCGACTAGCGGCGCTGATTACAGCCGGCGACTTTTGTGCTTGGGAAGCGAACCGTGACTTGGGACCGGGCCGGTCGATAGCGCGCTGCAGCCGGCGGTCACATGCACCACGCTCTGCCGATCTCCAGGGTTCTCTACACCACTTGGGGCACTAGGCAGCCAAGGGGCTGTCCACTGCCTCAAATCTCTGTTTCCCGAGGCACACTCGCCGATTGAGAACACCAGGAAAATACCGTCACTATGTCTACGGAATGCCCGTCTTGTTAATAGTGGTACTCAACCCGGCTTAAAAGAGAGGGGGATCATGTCTCTAAATACATGTGAGTGGGATTTTAGTCCATTGTCTTTGTACCGTGTTCACTTTAGCAGTGATCATGCATAAAATCTTGGTTCCCCCAGGAAAGAAATCATCATAGTGGGATTACAAATTTCAGGGATACACACTATGAAACAATGAATTGTATGCAGCCTGCAGAATTGTTATACAGGTTGTTACACAATTCCGACAGCAGGCCTCTCGGGGTTGTAGAGGGGAGTTACTAGATAAAGTTTGGATAAGGAACCCACGTCCGGCAGTGAACTGTGTAAGTTTGAATATTGGATCACATTAGAGTCACTCGCTCTGGCGTACACCCACAGCGGAGACAGTAAACTCTGACCAGTGTGGTCTACACGAGATGCTCCACGAAGCGATTCTGCTGTTCGTTGCAGGAGGTGTGCCTGCGACGCATGCTTTCATACACACGGTCCACAAACCGTAGTGCGCGTCCGTGGAGCAGCACAGTCAACCCTTCCAGTTACAAACGTACCATTTCCTTGCAGTCGTTGTTGTAGTTAGACGGAAAGGATACGTGATCGACTGAGGCGATACTTGTTGTGTGCAGCTCCACAATTACATACCCAACTATGAAGCGGGAGATTTGAAAGTGATCCGATTCTCAGTCTTATTACGCACCGAAACATTAAATTTCCGGATATGAGTTCCTTTTTTTGTCATCGGTCTTCTGATTGGTTTGATGCGGCCCGCCACGAATTCCCCTCCTGTGCCAATCTCTTCAAATCAGAGCAGCACTTGCAACCCACGTCCTCTATTTTCTGGATGTGTTCCAATCTCTTCCTCTACAGTTTTTGCCCTCTACAGCTTCCTCTAGTACCATGGAACTTATTCCCTGATGTATTACCAGATGTCCTGTCATCTTGTCACTTCTCCTTGCCAATGTTTTCCACATATTCCTTTCCTCTCCGATTTTACCCAGAATCTCCTCATTCCTTACCTTATCAGTCCACCTAATTTTCAACATTCTTCTTTGGCACCACAACTCAAATTCTTCGATTCTCTTCTGCTCCGGTTTTCCCAGAGTCCACGTTTCACTACCACACAATGCTGTGCTCCAAACGAACAGTCTCAGAAATTTCTTCCTCAAACTAAGGCTTAGGTTTGATACTAGTTCCCTTGGCCAGGAATGCCATTTTTGCCAGTGCTAGTCTGCTTTTGATGTCCTTCTTGCTCCGCCCGTCATTGGTTATTTTGCTGCGTAGGTAATACAATTCGTCAACTTCATCTACTTCGTGACCATCAATCCTGATGTTAAGTTTCTTGCTGTTCTCATTTCTGCTACATCCCATTACTTTCATCTTTCTTCGATTTACTCTCAGTCTTTATTCTGTACTCGTTAAACTGTTCATTCCATTCAGTAGATCATATAATTCTTCCCCACTTCCTCTCAGGATAGCAACGTCATTAGTTCGATCACTGCTTCTTCGATGTACAGATTGAACAATTTTGGGGGGGGGGGGCGGCGCGGGGGGGAAGACTACATTCTTATCTTATACCCTTTTTAATCCCATCACTTCATTCTTTATCGTCACTCTTATCATTCCCTCTTGGCTCTTGTACATACTGTGTATTACCCATCTCTCCCTATACCTTACCCCTATTTTTCTCAGAATTTCGAAAATCTTGCACCAATTTACATTGTCGAACGCTTTTTCCAGGTCCACAAATCCTATGATCGTGTCTTGATCTTCCTTTACTCTTGCCTCCATTATCAACCGCAACGTCAGAATTGCCTCTCTGGTGCCTTCACCTTTCCTAAAACCAAACTAATCGTCATTTAACACATCCTCAATTTTCTTTTCCATTCGTCTGTGTATTCTTTCCAGCAACTTCGATGCACCAACTGTTAAGATGATTCAGCGATAATTCTCGCATTAGTCAGCTCTTTCAGTCTTCGTAATTGTGTGGAGATATTTTTCCGAAAGTCAGATGATATGTCGCCAAACTCTTACATTCTACACACCAACGTGAATAATCGTTTTATTGCCAGTTACCCCAATGATTTTACAAATTATTTTGGAATGTTATCTATCCCTTCTGCCTTATTTGATCTTAAGTCCTCCAAAACTCTCCTAAATTCTGACTCTAATACTGACCTATCTCTTCTAAATCGATTCCTGTTTCTTCTTCTATCACATCAGACAAATCTTCCCCCTCCTAGAGGCCTTCAATATACTCTTTCCACCTATCCAATCTTTCCTCTGAATTTAACAGCGGAATTCCCATTGCACTCTTAATGTTCCCACACTTCCTTTTAATTTCACTAAATGCTGTTTTGACTTTCCTGTATTGTGAGTCAGTTCTTCGACAATCGTTTGGGTTCCTTATCAAAACTTTATCCACTAAGTCCCCTTTACTACTCACAACTCTTCGAAGCCAGTGATAAGAATTGTGAAACACCTTGTACACATGTTTGTAAATGACTACTGGACAATTCATACTTTATAAAATGTAGTTAGTCAATATTAATGTATCTGGTTGCTCAACATTTAGGTCAACGGCTTCTATAGTTTGCTGAACATCAAATCTTAATACAGTGCCTCCAGTTTTCTTATTTCGAGTAAAGCGTGACACTTCAGAAATTTGCGGTACTTGCGTTTAAAGAAAAATATGTCGAGAGCAATCTACTGATTTTGAAGAACAAATAAAATGGCAATTTTTTCTGAAACATGTGCGAGACGTGAAGTCCAGTTCGGACCCTTGCATTTTGTGGAAATGGCTCTACGAACTGAGTTACCCAAGCTCGCCTGATCAAATCTTCAGTCTGCCAGTAACTGTCGGCTACTTTTTAGAACTCCATTCCTGCATCCTTTGTTGGTGTAGGAATCATGCAAGATACGGTATGACTGATGAGAAAGACGTGCCCGATAGCTCCCGTGTCAGTAAGTACAATGTCGGGGAAAGTCAACGCCGCCGTTTCTAGCACACGTTTTAACCGCCCTAGTAAGCTTAGAGCATGGGCCCTGCTGTAGAAATGCTTTCTCCCTAAATTTTCAGCATAATACCTGGAACCACACTACTGAGTCGTAATTACCGATAAGTTACAGTGATGTCAAAATCCTAGACTGTGTCGGAATTCAGGGAAACGATTTTGCTACCATAAAAAATCGCGCAGTCTTCCTTACCATACATTAGCGAACTTTTTATCTCATTTGAGGACAGTGAAATACAATGATTTCCAAAAATTGCTGTATCGCAGCATTAAGTCAACATAAAGACGTCTAATAGGAATTGACAATACAACACATTAGTTCATTTTTCTGTTCTTCTTTTCTTCTTGATTTTAGTCTACTCCGGTACGTACATCTCTTGTAGTGGTTGCAGCCTCTATACAGATAGCCACACTCTTTGAGTGCCAGACTTACTTTCAGCTTTGAATTTGACCATGAAATAACAGATACTTTTGATGGGAGTTTCGTATAACCAATGTCAATAAAAGAGAAAAGAAGATCCACTGGTGTGAGTTTCAGATACCTTGGGGATCAGGAAATAGGACTATTTCCCCAAAGCCAAAGAGAATTAAATGTGCCATTGAGGACAAAAATGGTTCAAATGGCTCTGAGCACTATGGGATTTAACTGCTGAGGTCCTCAGTCCCCTAGGACTTAGGACTACTTAAACCTAACTATCGTAAGGACATCACACACATCTATGCCCGAGGCAGGATTTGAACCTGCGACCGTAGCGGTCGCGTGGTTCCAGACTGTAGCGCCTAGAACCGCTAGAACAAAGTGCGGATGGTGCACAGGACTCCGCTCCTGTAAGTTAACGGACGACTGCGCCTACAGAAAGGCCATCCTGTCACAGAGTTAAGAGCCGGCCAGTGTGGCCGTGCGGTTCAAGGCGCTTCAGCCTGGAACCGCGTGACCGCTACGGTCGGAGGATCGAATCCTGCCTCGGGCATGGATGTGTGTGATGTCCTTAGGTTAGTTAGGTTTAAGTAGTTCTAAGTTCTAGGGGGCTGATGAGCTCAGATGTTAAGTCCCATAGTGCTCAGAGCCATTTGAACCATTTTTGAACCACAGAGTTAAGTAAACATGTTTTTGCCAAATTATTAGAAACAGCGGACGGGTTAAGCGCTAAGAAGGAGAAACTACCTCTGATGAGCCGTCAGTTTCCAAGCGGGGCGCACAGAAGGCCGGCGTTGCAACACATCCATCACCCGCAGCCAACGCTGAAGGTGTCAATCCCTGTGGCGGCTTATAAAAATGGCGCCGTCCTTTGGCGAGCTTCACGGCCGGCCGGACAGCCACAATGGCGGGAGAGGGCAGGGCAGGGCAGAGCTGGGCTAACGACGCCGGCGCCGCCCTGCTAGACGCCGCGTCAATGGCGCACACCCTACCCCATCCCATCCATCACCCGCGCCGCTCTCCGCGTCTCAGCAGCCTCGCACGCAATATCTGTCACGGCTGGCTGTCTCCACAGACCGCTCAATCCGCTGTCCTCCCACTTTCGTTTGTCTTCGGCCTGCTGACGTGCCGTGAAGCCGGATCTGGCCCGGAAGAGAGGTGTATCCCTTCCAGTTCTTATAAACTACGTGGTAGAAGGTAAGACTCCTGCGCTGTAGAACTATCGCGACCGGCTTCTACGCAAGATTTGTTTCCGAAAGCATGGTCACTACATTCTATAATATCCTTTCGAACCGGTTAAAGGAAAATGTAAAAAAAAAGAGAAAAAGCGTGAATATTGTATTAAAAACAAGCAGTGTCAGAGAATATTCAGAAGCAAATTAGCCTCCGTAATTTACCATCATCGCACCAATACAGATAAGACATCCAATTGCTAGTGTGCTTGCGATACAGTATTACAGAGTAAGAGGTTGGCTTCTCTTTTGGGTGAACAGATTGTGAGCTACTGAACTCTCCGCTCTTCTCATAAATCCGCATCCGATTTCAATCGCTCGATCTTTTCCAAACCAACTGCTTCAGATGACCTAAAATGTTACGCAATAAAAGTTGGTTTGACGTAACATTATATCTGTTACGTTATTTAACAGAGACATTTAGCAAATACATAAGACTGCTTGAAATCATCCGTTCCTTTCCATATAGATCTTCTTATTTGCATATTTCATTTCCTCACTTCTCTTCGAATGGTTCAAGTTTTCGTATTTCGTTTCTCTTTTACAAATTATCCCCAGCTTTACGAACCTATACTGGAAGACAGTATAAACTTTATTCGCAGTGACAAAATAAGTTTTATGGATGATAACTCCTATGTAGTAATCCTACAAAGCCTAATATGAGAGCACTGCCCATCTTAAATTTGACGCTGAAGCCATTAAGGTATTTCAATCGAAACTCGAGGTCAAAACACTTCGATTCTAATAACTAGTTTTACTTAAGACAAATTTTTAATTAGTATTAATTAAAATATCGATAAAGGTGCATCGATAATTCTCGTTACACTTTGCCTAGACTGAGCGAATTTCAGTTTCGTAATACTCTGATCAAACCGAATCGTGTGATAAACATCACGATAGCATTCACTTTGACTTTTTATTTTGACATTTAGCTAGCGATATATTTTTGTATGTTTTTACTTCTTTCATCCACTGTGAACACGGTTCAATCAATATGTTATAAACTCGACTTGCATGCGAACAGAATTGGTAGATTGTGAGGGGTCCCTGAATACTGTTTCGTTATACTAAATTAGCCACATAATTGTCCACCAGCAAAAATTAAAATTCTATGAAAATTAATACGATACAGAAGGAACGCAGTAATTTTGACATAGAATTTGTATGATGTCATAGGACTGATGTCACAAGCCACAAGTATAAAAACCGCAAAGCAGCAGTAGCACAACAAAAAAAGAGTGAGAGAGAAACGCGGTGTATGATAAATAGGCCTATATACTCAGGAGGTGTGAATTTGGGATTGAACGTTATTAGTGGGCGGTCGTGTTAATGCAGTTGAGAATAAACTATAACTGGATGTCAGTTTTATAGAGAGGGGACGGCTACGCTGTATTAAGGCTCTGTACACGACTAAGGAAATTAATTGACGTTTGCGGTAATCAAATAGATACTTGTCCGGGCCTGAAGGAAAAACTGCGAGGGGGACGGTGAAATTATAAAACTGTCAGCAGGAGGAAAGTTTCGTGGCGGGTAGGAGGTAAGAGATCGACTCTGGCCCCCTACCTTACGATTTAGGTGAACAAAGAAGTCAACAAAAACGTAAGATATATCTGAGCTCTGTATGATTTTCGAGGCATATCAGTAGACAAGTTGTTACAAAAGGACTATACTACAATTTCATTCCTTTCCTCTCTGTTGCAGAGTTCCACATGGTACTTCATATTCAATCAGTTTCCCTCAACGAAGACAGTAGAAGCAGTTGCCAAAGATTTAAATTTTGCCAAATTTGACGCCTTATGTTAACCGATAGTATGAATTGTTGATTGTGTCGACATCTAATATAGTCGGACAGCAAGGAAATCGCAGAAAATGTGTGAAGCCTTTTTTGTTTGGGAAGCTGCGTCCGTTGTTTTTAGAATAGTTTATCAAAAAAAGAAGTTGGTGGAACTTTTTTCCGGGACAGGAAATGAAACGTCCGTAGTTATTCGCGTGGTGTCAGTGTTAAGCTATGTATACGCTAAGTTTTTCAGTCTGACTACTTTTACAATTAATACCTGTCATGTAAACAGCCCATGGAGTCAGCTCGCTGGCAGCGTCCAAGAGTGGGGCAAGATCTCAGATAGTTTAGACATCTCGTGTAAACGACAGCCTCCAATCCTCGACAGCTACTCGCCTTAGCTCTCAGACGAGGAAAACTATACCGGCATTGTCGGGAGTGCTTTGAGTACTCGGAGAATGCTGTGCGGCCATATTTGTGCCATATTTCACAGCTTGTACACTGCCACATCATGGTAATATATTTTGCGGTACTCATGCACACATGTTTTGAGCCATAATATGCGGCCGTGACATGTTTCTGAGCGAAGAAATCGTCCGTTTTACCTCATTAACGTGCAGTAGGTGCAGTTAGCCTATTTCGAAAGTTCTAGACCTAAACAGTGCTATTCAGCAAATAACATGTAAAATACATATTGTACAGAACTGACAAGGAAAATTGTCACCGAAGAGACTCGATCCCACGTTAATGTGAAAATACGCATGAAAGAAGAGTGCACTACCCACTACACACACAAACACTGCAACCAGTTATTGTATAAACATGTACCGGCATTGTCGTGATAGTCCAAACTACGTTCGCGGTAGATATGCACTGTGAGTAAATGTCAACGATGTATCGACAAAAAAAAAATAAAGAAGAAAGCAGCCAAGAAGTGGACTCAGGACTGAGTTAAAAATTTAATCAGTATGTACGAGGAAAGGCCACCGTTATGGAATGAACAGTTACTGGACTACAGGGTCTGAGATAAGTAGCGAAGTTTGTTGGCTGAAATGGCTACAGTTTCTAACATCTCCGTAGAAAAACATTGCTAGAATATCCACAATTCAAGGAATCAGACAAAGTAGTTTTATAGCATAAATTAATTAGAGAAACAATTGAGGTTACGTTTGAAAGCAATCGTTTTGGAACTCAGAAAATGTCGTTTAACTTCAAGTAATGCATCTGTATCTATAATTTTATATGACATGGTGTTTATTGATTATGTTATTATATTGGGTGTTGAAGAACAGACCTTTACAAGTTTGCAAGTGGCTCATTAAGTCAATAGAAATAAAAACGTTCAAATGTGTGTCTGGTAATGCTTCATTTATCAGATATCCGGCGTATTTTGCTTTTGAACGCCTATGGGTATAAAGATGAAATTTCTGCAATGTTGTTTCATTATAATTGTTATTTAAGCAAATATTAAAGACAATAATCGCAGCTGTTGTTAGAAATATTAGTGTCACAAGCAGTCTGTCTTTAACGCTAGTCGATTTACGTGTGTTAGTATCTGGTTTGGCGATTTTGGGTCCAATTATACACAGTATTTCTTCTATCTTCTACGCTATGATTCTCGTAAAATTTCGAAATTATTGTGGATTTTCCGTCACAAGCTCTACTATTAGATTCTTGTATGCTCCAAAATCATCCCTGCGCCTAATCCACTCTCTTACCCAACATGAACACGGTTATTTACATTTCTTCTTTGCCGCTAAAAGTATTGAAAGTGCAACTGTAGCCCAACGCTCTTCCATCGCAACTTCAGCCTTCACACACAGAACTGCGACAGAAAAATCTCGAGGAGAGCTCTCGGAGACACTCTTCTGTTGTTTGTAAACGCTTCCGACATCTGCTGTCGCAAGACACACAGACACTTACAGAAAGTACACGCAGGGAACTGTCAGATAGTAACTATCAGCGAAAATCTGCCACTAGTGTAAACAGTTAGGCGAGTACTATCTGAGAGTACCAAAACTGTCTGGGAGCAAAAAACTTTCACGTGCCTCCCAGCCCTTTCTTACAGCGTCGGGCAGCTCCTGCTGAAGTACGTTGGTAATGCCTTCGTTCCCAGACACGGATGAGCTCACCTCTTACAATCTATCTTCGTCGAGCAACAGAAGCAAGGACAGGCGCAAGGCGGGACCTGCGTATCAGACGCTGTTTTTGCGGCGCGCCCGCCGCCGCACTCCGCCCTACAGGTGCGCCGCGATGAGCCAGGACCGCGGCAGCTCCCGCAGTAGTAGTCATCTGTCTCTGCGCTCTGCTGACCGCCACCTTATGCTAATGGACGCTCAAATTAATGGAGCCCGACCGTGTGGATAGGCATCGGTGATGGAGGCTGGCCCGTCCGCAGTCCCGGAAAACATGACCATGAGGCTCCGCGCTTGATGGACAAGTATAGAGAGATTACGTTAGGCTTTCGCTGAGCTACCAGTCACGAGAGCTATCACTGCAGTGAATTAGCCACGGGAGCTGCTACGTATTCCAAGTAAGGACTAGAAAAGCTCTATTTGTGAATACACCACTCACCAAACAAATTACTGATCCATATACCAAACTCCACAAAATTAGGGACTCTACGTCACGCTTGAGTCACAGTGTGAGGCAAACAAATGATTCTAGTTTCTCATTAATTTCAAGTCGCTAAAAATAATACAACCTCACCATGCAAACAGGTATCAGCGACTACAGGCTGGCCCGTCGGCAGTTCTTGACGGCATCGTCAGGAGTCTCCGCTCTTGATGGACAAGTACAGCGAGATTACGTAAGGTTTTCGCTGAGCCATTGATCACGAGAGCTGTCACTCTACTACAGTAGCTACTGGAATAGTTACAAGACGGCAAGTGAGCTGCTACAAATTTCAGATACCTGAAAAGCTCTATGAAATAGGGACTCAATGCCGTGCTTGAGATAAGTTGCGTTGATTCACACTAATACCATCTAGCTAAAGAAAAGAAAAAAGAAAAAAAAGGCAGCGGCCTGCCTTAGTACCACACATGTCGCGGAAAAAAGTGAAATGGCCATTGCCTACCAGGTGGTGTTAAAATGAAAGATTAAGTCTCAAGAAATACACCTTCTTATTTACAGGTACGTAAGATGAGGTTGCTTTTAATCGCCATTTTAACACGTATATTGAAGAAACAGTAAAAGAAATTAATGAAAATTTCTGAAATTGAATGAATATGCAACTGAAACTGTTCCAAATTTTAAAAGATGCTACTTCCTTCCTAAGACGAGGAATGTCAATTCACAGATAATTAGGGCAAAGATGAATTAATCACAGACGACTGCTACATTTGTGTTTATTCATGAAAATTTACTCGAATTTCAATATGGAAACTAAATATGTCGCTTCTTTTCTATTTTATTGGGAGAGCCGTTACTTGCGCTATAAATTTCTAATACGACTATGATCACCACCATTTCTAACAACCTCTCGAATACGAGCCACTTTATATTGATAACTTTACTACAGAATTCCTGTGTGAACGCCATTTAAGACGGCAGAATTAAAACATTCGCAGCTGCGTTGTTGTGCATCTTTTTGGGGCACACAATTCTATGTACAATACGTTAAAGCAAAAATCATAATGGTTAAGATCAGAAATTTACAACGGAATTTTCTTTTCTCACAAAAAACAGTCAAAGTCAAATTCAAATTATACGCGTGTTCCACGTTTCGTGCACAAATTACGAAATAATATTAGTTGTCTGATTGTATGAAGTACTTGTTTTGTTGCCTAAGCACTGTCCAAATAAACTGAGAAATCCACGAATTAACATTAAGACAAAACTACGCGTTTTGTCAACAAAAAATCTTGGTGAAAGTGTTAGTCATCTGAATAGTAGACGTTGATGAACCAAAGCAAGTGATTCATAACCAGTATTTCGAGTGACATTGTTTGATATCTGTTTTCAAACGTTAACTTAGTTTTGGCAACACCATCAATTTGTAGGGATACAGAAGCGGTGCACCTGTTGGACTAAAGCCGGCCGGGGTGATCGAGCGGTTCTAGGCGCTACAGTCTGGAACCGCGCGACCGCTACAGTCGCAGGTTCGAATCCCGCCTCGGTCATGGATATGTGTGATGTCCTTAGGTTAGTTGGGATTAAGTAGTTCTAAGTTCTAGGCGACTGATGACCTCAGATGTTAAGTCCCATAGTGCTCAGAGCCATTTGAACCATTTTTCATTAGACAGAAAAACTAAATGTAGTTAGACAAAATTTGATGAACTATCACAAAAAGGCGTGCATCATTTTCCAGGTTACATTTTAAATTACCTTCCAACAGAATTAAAAAGAACTGATGCTTAATCTATTCGATATGACAATCTGCCTATCGGCACCTCCTTTTTATTGAGTGCTGTTGTTTCCCGCTGTAGCTTAGAACCTTTCGGCGTGATATATTAGTCATATGTATATAGTTTCTGAACTTCGTAGTTTTTGGAGTGTTATTTATAAGACAGCTTTGAGAGAATTGTTTTACAGTTATACCTTCCATGACGGAGTAGAATTGGCTGCGATGATCTACTTGAACCTAATAAAGTAAGTGGCCCTACAACTAGTTTTCCTTTGTTGCCCTTCCAGTGGCGTAAAGACGATAAGTGTCCTTCATCACAAACTTTGACCTTGCTACTGCCTCTTCCTCTGTCGACATACCGCCATTTTGTGTTTAATCTCATTGCTGCTTAGCCTGACTAGTTCAGAAAAAGTTCAAATTTCATTACATCTTGATTATAAGAAAAACATGATAATTATTTCATTGCCTCATCTGATTAGTGCAAATCGGTAACAAAGAAAACAAACGCGAAATGTAATGAAACAGTCCGTGGGTTTACTGCTGGTACCCCGAGGGGCATGAAAGGGAAGCAGTGATTGGGAAGGAAGTGAGACAGGGTTGTACCCTCTCCCCGATGTCATTCAATCTGTATATTGAGCAAGCAGTAAAGCAAACGAAAGAAAAATTCGGAGTAGGTGTTAAAATCCATGGAGAAGAAATAAAAACTTTGAGGTTCGCCGATGACATTGTAATTCTGTCAGAGACAACAAAGGATCTGTAAGAGCAGCTGAACGGAATGGACAGTGTCTTGAAAGGAGGATATAAAATGGACATCAGCAAAAGCAAAACGAGGATAATGGAATGTTGTCGAATTAAATCGGGTGATGCTGTGGAAATTAGATTAGAAAATGAGACGCTTAAAGTAGTAAATGAGTTTTGCTATTTGGGAAGCAAAATAACTGATGATGGTCGAAGTAGAGAGGATATAAAATGTAGACTGGCAATGGCAAGGAAAGCGTTTCTGAAGAAGAGAAATTTGTTAACATCGAGTATTGATTTAAGTGTCAGGATGTCGTTTCTGAAAGTATTTGTATGGAGTGTAGCCACATATGGAAGTGAAACATGGACGATAAATAGTTTAGACAAGAAGAGAATAGAAGCTTTCGAAATGTGGTGCTACAGAAGAATACTGAAGATTAAATGAGTAGATCACATAACTAACGAGGAAGTATTGAATAGGATTGGAGAGGAAATAAATTTGTAGCACAACTTGACTAGAAGAAGGGATAAGTTGGTAGGGCATATTCTGAGGCCTCAAATGATCAATTTAGTACTGGAGAGCAGCGTGGAGGTTAAAAATCGTAGAGGGAGACCAGGAGATGAATACACTAGATTCAGAAGGATGTAGGTTGCAGTAGGCACTGGGAGATGAAGAAGCTTGCACAGGGTAGAGCAGCATGGAGAGCTGCATCAAACCAGTCTCTGGACTGAGGACAACTACAACAACAACAATAACAACAACAACCCTGTTTCCAAAGAGCACAATATTTCGACGAGTCTCGCAGTTCGTCATCGTCATGTCGACCTTGTTGCTCATCTAATTATTGTGGTCGTTGGACACCAATTACCGGCAGCACACTTGTGAATTGTCTGTCAACAAATACGCAGGCATAAGCTAAGGAATTGCATAGTATAGTCTTAACACTTTTGATGCAACGAGTCACTTGATGTAACGTACCAAGATTCTTTTCTACATTTCCTTTCACACATGTCCGCCCTCATCCCATTTCAGTACCTTCCAGTCCTTGGCCTTCTTCTTACCGAGCAAGGTAGCAGTGTTACCACACTGGATTCGCATTTATTAGGACGAGGCTTCAAACCCGCGTCCGGCCATCCAGACTTAGGTTTCCTGTGCTTTCCCTAAATCGCTCCGGGCAAATGCCGGTATGGTCCTTTGAAAGGACACTACCGATTTTCTTCCCCATCCTTGACTCCATCTGAGCTTGTGCTCCGTCTCTGATTACTTCGGTGTTGCCGGGCTTTAAGGTGGGTAGGACGTCAAACGGGCCGACTTGGAGCAGGAAAGGCACTACAGGACATTTTAATTTCCACTGTCTATACTTTTACAAATTAATTCATAAAACTTTGAATGCATGATCAGGAAGGATTCAGGATTCATACTCATAGCAGTGGAAGCTCAAAAACGTAACAAAATACATTTTTTACATGTGAAATTTCATCATTTTTTCACTCACTACTGGCTGCATTTGTTGCTATAGGTACACTTTTCTTCCTAAGTAAGAGAGATGCTTCGATGAATTTTGCACAGAATACAAACTATAGTTACGTGTGTATGAAACTCCAGAGTTTATTTAATTTCAAAATGGTTCAAATGGCTCTAAGCATTATGGGACTTAACATCTGTGGTTATCAGTCCCCTGTAACTTAGAACTACTTAAACCTAACTAACCTAAGGACATCACACACATCCATGCCCGAGGCAGGATTCGAACCTGCGACCGTAGCGGTCACGTGGTTCCAGACTGACGCGCCTAGAACCGTACGACCACACTGGCCGGCTTATTTGATTTATGAAAAAATGAATGAACTGTAACATTTTAAACTTCATGTTTAGAAAAAACTCAAATTTTATAGTTAATTATCTCAATTTTTCCCACAGTGTTTAATAGATTTGGAAAATTCTAGAGTTTCATACACCGCTAAGTACTGCTTGTGTGCTGTGCAAAATTCATCGAGGATTCTCTCTTACTTAGGAAGAAAAGTGTACCTACAGAAACAAATGCAGCCAGTAGTTAGTGAAAAAATGATGAAATTTCACATGTAAAAAAAGGTATTTTGCTACATTTTTGAACTTCCACTGCTATGAGTGTGAGTCCTCAATCCTTCCTGGTCATGCTGACAAAGTTCTGTGAATTTATTTGTAAAAGTATAGACAGTAGAAATTTAAATGTCCTGTGGTGCCCTCCTGCTCCAAGTCGGCCCGTTTGACGTCCAACCCCCCTTAAAGCCACTAAGGAACACGGTAGTAATTTACTGTATTCAACTTGTTGTGGATACCAATGTTGGATCATATTGTACGGCTTCTTGCGGATGAGCTTTAGCTTTGCCTACCGTATGACTGTCTGTACCGTTGTGATTGGCCTCTCAGTTTAAAGAGTAGTGGTGCTGCGCCTCCTTCACTGCGGGCGGAAGTTTCCGCAGCTACGCGTCGACAGGTGGGCGTGTGAGCCGGCGCTCTCCTCCGCCGCGAGATAAGGCGAGGTGCGAGGCTCGTAAAGACGGCCAGCGCGGTGCAGCGGCGCGCAGTTTACGAGTCTGGTGGCCAGGTTCCCACGGCGCGGCCGCTGGGCGCTGACCATCTGTCGGCCGCCACATTCCTGTCCAGCTATGCCCCGCCCTGTCAGTGGGCACGCCTGCCTCCGAGCAGCTCAGCAGTCGGCAGTCTAACGGCGCCTTCAGTTACAGCGCTTTAAACGAGGATCGCATTAACTGCGGATGTCTTTGGCTCATCAGTGTCCAGTGAAATTGCTGTGGCTACGTGCGAGTAAAGGTACGACCTGGATCCGCCAGTAGACCAGTCACGTCTTCACCCTTTTCTAGAGCCATCCTTTCTGCATTGCCACAGGTGTTAAAGTACACATGGTGGATACGAGCGGGAACACAGAGGACAAGATGGCCTAACGATCATTAAAATTCCAAGGCTTGCGGAGCGAGGGAATGAGGTTGCTCTTCCAACTAATTGGAGTAATACGTAATTCTCCTTAGTGATTGGTGCCGGCCGGAGTGGCCGAGCGGTTCTAGGCGCTACAGTGTGGAACCGTGCGACCGCTACGGCGCAAGCTCCAATCCTGTCTCAGGTGTGGATGTGTGTGATGTCCTTAGGATAGTTAGGTTTAAGCAGTTCTAAGTTCTAGGAGACTGACGACCTGAGAAGTTAAGTCACATAGTGCTCAGAGCCTTAGTGATTGGTCACTGCAAGGAAAAATGAGCGTAGTAATGTACAAATGCAACGATTACTTAGGACGCGTCTCACGTGGATTGAAGCACTTGTTAGTGATTGGTTACTGCAAGGAAAAATGAGCGTAGTAATGTACAAATGCAACGATTACTTAGGCCGGTATTACACTATCAAATTTCTTCGTCAAATATCTTTGTCCAATATCTTTGTCAAAGATATTTTATGGTGTAATAGGGAACTATGTCAAATGTCGTCCAATATTTGATCAAATCTAGGGCCTCGCTGTAGATTTGATCAAAGAAGTCGCTTGTCTTCTGTTCACTGCAATGTGTCATGTTACCACATGGAGCGCTAGCATCGCTGCAGCATTCTGTCTGTAGTGTTTTTATAAGCTTTGCCGGTAAATACAATTGGTGTGTGCCGACAACTACAAAATTAATAGAGATGTATGAAGCTGATGAGGCGCTTTACAACGTGAGGCACGCTGAATACAAAAATAGATTAAGAAGATTGGAGACCTAACCTAACCTAACCTAACCTAGCCTAACCCAACCCTTTCCTGTAGCAAGGAATCGGAGTGTTACAGTTAGCCTGTCTTCTGCAGATGTAGCAGTTCTTAAGTGAATATTGTGCTTTGTGATATGAGGATACACTTCATTGAGCACATACAGAAATATATGCTCATCCATTCTTAAGTAATTGATGTACGACTTGACGTCCTCCACTATAAGCTCACGTAATAAGTTTTGTTGAATGCTTTTATCGTGTCGTCGTAAAACCCACGGCTTCACCCAGGTATGTTTCCTTTTTTCTCCCTCGCTTCTCCTCCGCATGTGCATACAGTGCAGTTGTGGTACATGCATCTGCTGCGGTTAATAACAAGTTGTTGTTGTCAGCCATCTTGAACTTTGACGAAAAATATTATGACAGTGTAATACCCCTTCTAGCGCTACGTCAAAGATCTTTGTCAAATGTATTTGACGGAATATTTGATCACACATTTGATCAAATCTTTGACAAAGAAATTTGATAGTGTAATACCGGCATCAGGACGCGTCTCACGTGGATTGAAGCACTGGCAATAGCGTGGCTACGGACACCATGGGCTTGCAGCGGGGTCTTGCCTTGTGTATAAGGGCCTGGTTGCTTCCTAATTTATTTGGAAGGTGGCCTGCCTACTAATAGTGGCAATAGTATCACTCGAGCGCCATAACTGCGTGGAGCAGCGAGGCAGCCAAAGAGGCGGTGAGACTCCTGTATCACAAACGGGGCGTCGGCGGTGGTCACGCTGAGGATTAAGGTGCTCGACTGAATCAGCAGACCATCCACCGTCCTTCAACATACCAAAGTTGTCGCGAGCCAAGTTTACAGTGCCAGAGCAGAAATCCACCAGCTTAAATCAAACAACAGAGCCAGGCCGAATAACACGTACCGAAATGTCGCGTTACCAGGAGCTTCATTCACTGCACTGCATTGCCGGATGGTGAGCTAAGCCGGCTATTTGTAGCAGCTCGCCAGAGACCGTAGCTCCTCCTCTGACGTTGCTTCACAAGAGGCCTTGCCTACCAATGCTGTCCGCTGGCTTCTCGCGGTATGGGATCGAAAGACGCCGGTTCGGACACTGCTGCCGTCTTTCCTTCCAACTCCGGAACGATATCAGCGCTGTATGATACTAAAACCTTTTTCGTAGTGGCGTTTCGGTTGACATTAGCGAGTGCCGAGTCGACATTCTAAAACATCGCCAATTCGGAAATATAACTCTCCTTGAACCCAGAGCCGACCATCTTAGCCTCTTGCAACTGAGATATACTGCTTCCTTTGTCAATAACTCCAGTGTGCGAACTGCATATGTACAACCAGCCTGCAATTCGCACTGCACATTTAATTCGCTACTGATAATCGTGGTCTACTTCATGAACTACACGCTGCTGACGTCAGAGGAGAGAGTGGTTCAAATGGCTCTGAGCGCTATGGGACTTAACATCTGAGGTCATCTGTCCCCTAGAACTTACAACTACTTAAAACTAACTAACCTAAGGACATCTCACACATCCATGCCCGAGGCAGGATTCGAACCTGCGGCCGTAGCAGTCGCGCGGCTCCGGACTCAAACGCCTAGAACCGCTCGGTCACCGCGGCCGGCCTAGAGAGTGGTCTTAACGATTTATTCGACAGTTTCTCTCTCTCTCTCTCTCCCCCTCCCCCCCCCCCTCTCTCTCTCTCTCTCTCTCTCTCTCTCTCTCTCTCTCTCCCCTCCTCTCTCTCTCTCTCTCTCTCTCTCTCTCTCTCTCTCTCTCTGTGTGTGTGTGTGTGTGTGTGTGTAAGAGGGAAGTCCTTAACATTGCTTTCTTCTTATTTTCTCATTTTATCCCGTTGTGATCGTTACAGTTTTCATCAGCAGACGTCTTCCACCTGTTTCATTCCCAGCGATCTCTTTAAATTTTTAAAGACTGTAATAAATTTACTGCTGGGTGACGACATTCTTTTACGTCTGCGGCCATGTGCAGAAAAATCTTCGCAACTCTTCGGTTTTTGTGATTGACTTTGTGACCCAGCATGAGAGGTGCTAACGTGGTGGAGCCACACATGTAGGGACTTGTCATCTGCACAAAAGTAAGCGAGTAAGTGCATCTTCAACGGCCTTATCGAGGCGTTAGTTACATAAATGCGTTATTCTTTACTAGTATTTCCGTTTATGGTTGTTTCCATGCCGTTCTCCACTCCAGTTGCTTACGTGCTACCATCTTCATTTCAAGATAACTGATGTAGCCTACACTATGCACAGTCTGCCTTATGCACCCATATTCAGGTCTGGGCGGGCGATTTTGTTCCTCCACCATCCCTTCAGTTACGGTTTTCAGCAGCGTGTGATATGTACTCAAACATTCTATCTGCGCCGGCCGGGGTGGCCGAGCGGTTCTAGGCGCTTCAGTCTGGAACCGCGCGACCGCTACGTCGCAGGTTCGAATCCTGCCTCGGGCATGAATGGGTGAGATACCCTTAGGTTAGTTAGGTTTAAGTAGTTCTAAGTTCTAGGGGACTGATGACCTCAGATGTTAAGTCCCATAGTGCTCAGAGCCATTTGAACCATTCTATCTGCATGTCTTCAATAGCCATTTTTTCGTTGACTCGGTGCAGGATTTCATTCCACCTGACACTCTGACATTGAACAGTCTCGTCTAACACTGCATTTGAAATACTTGTAAATATTTCATCTCTGTCATAATCACCGTCTACGATTCCCACCCTCACGGAGATTTTCGTGAAAGTTTTTTTGTTCTTGTCGTTTATAAGAGTGGGCGAGTGCTAATCAACCAAGACTTAGACTGATTTTTTCCTGTAACTTCTGTGATAGTTTGCTATCTCCAAAATGAATATATGAAAAGAGCGGGTTTTATGTATAATGTCCATAGATGGCAACATTCTCGTATCCGTAGATTGGTAGTTATGTATTTTGTAGACGCACTTTGCATTTCGCATACCAAACAATGGAGGTGACGCGAGAGGAGCAGTAGCACGCCACAATAATAAAGTTCAGTGTTCGTTTGAACCACACACCTACTGAAACTTATGAAACGCTGCAGCATGTGTACAGTGAAGATGGGCTACCTCAGTGCAGCAGTGATGAAGGCCGACTTGACTGTTTTAAACAAGGTTGGCTTGATGTTTCGGCTTCTGCTGTGAGTGAAGTCAACAACACAGTTGCTGTGATTGTCCGTGAGGACCTACGGATAATATTACGTAACCTCAGTGAACTGTTGAGAATTTCATATGACTATGTCTCTACGTTTAAGCATGATCATCTCCAAACGACCTGAGTTTGTTCACTCCCGAACAAAAGGCTTTATGAATGGAGACTAGAGGTGATGTGCTAAGTCAAGTGCAGATAGAGGAAGCGTTTCTGGATTGGACCCGATTATCACCAGTGATAAGTCATGGCTGCATCATTATGAACCTGGAGAAAAACAAGCCAGAACAATGTGAAAATCGTCAGGTTCTCCAACATCAAAACGGTAAAAGTTGTTCCATCTGCAGGGAAAGTGATGGTGATAATTTTGCTGGAATGATTTACCAACATGCAGTTCCCCTGACACTATTGTCACAGCAGAATACTACACGCCCGAATTGGCTAAACTTAGGAAGCACACTGCAAGGAAACGGCCAGAATTTTCTGGGATTGGATGGCGATTTCATCATGACAATGCGCGGCCCCACGTCACAAATGAAGCCATGCAGTTTCTGGCTCAGTTCAGTATTACCTGTGTACTGCATCCGCCTTGTAGCCCTGCTCTTGCACGCTGTTATTGTTTTTTATTCGCATCACTAAAGAGCATACGGTTTGAGAACTCTGAAGCAGTACTCAAGAAAAGTAAGGCGATTCTCAAGGTCCTGACAAAGAATGGTCTGCAACATATGTTCGAGGGCTGACAGAGACGCTATAAAACAAGTGAATTCACCTAGGAGGGGTGTCTTTGAAAAAGATCATGTAAACACCGAAATGGAGCAATAAACATCCGTGCCGCGCGGGATTAGCCGAGCGGTCTCAGGCGCTGCAGTCATGAACTGTGCGGCTGGTCCCGGTGAAGGTTCGAGTCTTCCCTAGGGCATGGGTGTTGTGTTTGTCCTTAGGAAAATTTAGGTTAAGTATTCTGTAAGCTTAGGGACTGATGACCTTAGCAGTTAAGTCGAATAAGATTTCACACACATTAGAACATAATAAACACCCGTACAAAAAAAAAAAAGTACAATCTCAGTCTTTCTTGATCAGACGTCGTATTTTGACTTCATCCTCTCTTTCTTTTTGTAGAACACCCTTTTGGCGTGTACAGTCCTCCCTACTCTATCTTTCTCGGTTCCCTCTGCTTTGTCATACTTCTGAGGTAGCAAACTTCGTACTCTTAAGAGTCCCTTGTCCAATTTTCTTCCCAAAGCCCCTGGGTTTTCGTTACAAAGCATCCTCCTGAGAGCTAAATTTGTGTTCCGTGTTTTAGACAACAATACTGGCACATCCTGCAGGACTTGCTGTAAGAGTGGACTCTCTTCGTTGATGCCCACGTAGTCATGACGGTAGGTGTTTGTGGGGAGAGACGGGAAGAAGGCTGGAGAACCGACCAGTCCAGGCTGTGTTGCCTTTCCTCGAGAAGCTGCGGGCGAGGATTCGCGGGCTGGCCTCTGCGCTGCTGCAGCGAATTGGATTGCCGACGAGAGCCGTCCCTGGGCAGGGCGGCGAGTCTGCGAGTGGGCCAGGAATTATCCGGCGCGGGATTAGAAAAGAGCCCCGGGGCCCGTTGTCGCCTAGATCCAATTTCAATGAAGGCTCGTTCGCAGATTCAATGTCGCCTCGACATCTCCGGGCTCCGGCGTTTATAGTAGCAAAGCGAATGGAGCCGCTCTTACATCTCCTTCCATCCGTGAAGATGAAGTTTGCTGTGACCTACAGTGGATGGAAATTACTCCGGGCGCCGAGGTGACTGCTCAGCTTCCACTTCCATTACCGATAACGGCTCTCTGCGTTCACTATTGAAAATCCCCGCCGACCGAGCGCCGCGGCATTTCGTGAAACACTCCGACCGCATTCGAGAAATTTGTTGTATTCAAAATATCGGCTAGATCATCCTCATTAATGATTTTCTAGTCACTTGGCTCACAGCAGGTGGATATTATGTCATTTCTTTCCGCTTAGCAAATAAACATTATTTTGGCTATAACTATATTGTACTACAAAAGAAAGGTATTCTGTTGATATTTAGTAGGTTAATGTGGTTCATAAAATGAAAAACATCTTTTTAGAGATCACTGAACAGGAAAATATTGTATAATAATTCAAGAAAAGAAATCCTTTAAACCTAAACAGTACGTATTTGCTAAAGATTCAGCGTCTCTCCTAAATATAACTCTTCATGGCTCGAAAGTACCCGTATCCGTCATACACGTATGTGCTGACATGTTGATTCCCATAGCAATTAATGAACAATGCTATTTGTTTTTGCTGTACGCACCGATTAGAACGAATTCAATACGGCAGGAAAAGAGAAAAGAAAACCAGTTGACGGTAATAGAACGAATTTTATACATTTAATTAGTGGTTTCGTATCAGTCGAGTCAGGTAACCATGATAAAAAACAAATAGCTGCAGTAGGATCATTTTCCTAGTTAACGCATTATTTGTTTCTCGCTCTTGGATAGTTACCAAGTTGTTATAACGTTAATTTTTTTGTCGCTCTAGAATCTTCAGTGCTCTGTTACGAAAAAGTCTAACGGTTTCTGAATTTACTATATTAATCTCTAAACCAGTTTGACATTACGAGCAACAACAAAATGGCTCTGAACACTATGGGACATAACATCTGAGGTCATCCGTCCCCTAGAACTTAGAACTACTTAAACCTAACTAACCTAAGGACATCACACACATCCATGCCCGATGCAGGATTCGAACCTGCGACCGTAGCGGTCGCGCGGTTCCAGACGGAAGCGCCCAGAATCGCTCAGCCACACCGGCTGGCTACGTGCAACGGCGTGCTTTTTTTTCCAAATCTTTTTTCGTCTGCTTCCAGCGAGAATGTAGAATAAAAAGTAATATTAATCTCTTTTATTTTATTACAGTCACCCAAAGGATATATACATAGTGATAACATCGCAAGTAACAGACAGTGATTTTCTTTGACGATATAAAGTCGTATGATATCTGTTTGTAAAGACATCTGTGATTAATGCAAAGTGTTCTGCAAAAACTGATCGATGCGTAACATCGGTGAGTTTCGCATTACTTTCGAGACATGCATTAGATGTTCACATGGTGTGAAGTTAGGAGAGTTGGAAAATATTAGCTCTACAACTTTGCTTTCTTCGTGTTACAGTAGATGACAACAACGACAAGTGTTGGTGAAAGTGGTAGGTCGTAAGTGTCATACGATCAGATTAGATATTTGTAAACATAACGCCTTAAAATATTAGTCGATTTTTAATTCCGTCATAACTTATTCTCAATTAAATATGTCAATATACGAGCCCAATTCTGTCAATATACGAGCCCAATTCTCGTCATTTGCGGGAAGTTTCAATATTATTTTTTTAACATCAAGAGATCTCTCATTTTCGGGAAGTTTCAATTTTATTCTTTAACGTCAGGAAATCTGCAGCTGAGGCACAAAAATGCTGCATGATACGTAATGTGAGGAAACTATTAGTGAAAGAACGTGCAGAGAATGGTTTCAACGCTTCAAGAACGATGATTTTGGCGTCGAAGTCCGGTATGGTGGTGGAAGAGAGGAAGTTTTCAAAAAAAAATGGCTCTGAGCACTATGGGACTCAACTGCTGAGGTCATTAGTCCCCTAGAACTTAGAACTAGTTAAAGCTAACTAACCTAAGGACATCAGAAACATCCATGCCCGAGGCAGGATTCGAACCTGCGACCGTAGCGGTCTTGCGGTTCCAGACTGCAGCGCCTTTAACCGCACGGCCACTTCGGCCGGCAGGAAGTTTTCGATGCTACTGAAACCGCGGAAAACAATCACAGGAGATCGTTATCGAAAGCATCTGATGCGTCTGAGCCAAGCGCCACTAGAAAAACGGCCACAAAACAGCGACAGACGTGAAGAGGCGATTTTACAACATGACAATGCTCGTCTCCACGTCGCAAAACCCGTCAGAACATACTTGGAAATGTCGATATGTGACGTCCTACCCCTCCCACCGTATTCTGCAGACATTGCCCTCTGTACTATCACCTTCTTCGGTCAATGGCACACTGCCAGCACTTCTGGTCATATGAAAAAGTTAAAAAAAATGTCTCTGAGCACTATGCGACTTAACTTCTGAGGTCATCAGTCGCCTAGAACTTAGAACGAATTAAACCTAACTAACCTAAGGTCATCACACACATCCAAGCCCGAGGCAGGATTCGAACCTGCGACCGTAGCGGTCGGAGCGGCTCCAGACTGTAGCGCCTATAACCGCACGGCCTCTCCGGCCGGCTATGAAAAAGTTCGAAACTGGATCGCTCGATGAATTCTGCAAACATTGCTCCCTCTAACTACGACTTTCTTCGATCAGTGGTTCTCAGACTGGCTGACCAGCAATTTTGCTCATATAAACCAAAATTGGATCAATCCATGAATCTTCTCAAAAGATGCCCAGTTCTTTCGCCGTTGGATTCTTAGCTACCCGAAAGATGGGAGAAAGTAGTGGTCAGCGATTATCAATACTTTTAATTGTAAATTTTTTTTTAGGTTTTCGCAATAAAGCCTATAACTTCGAGAAAAGACGTCGGAAGCATAATTGTAGACAAATGGGATTTACGAGGGTGGAAGCGACGGCTGATGCATCATATAATAGACAGGCGCCATTTTCACCAGTAGGTGAGCCACATCACATGGATCTCGAGGTAGGGTGTGGTAGTATTCGACCGGGAAGAAGCGGTTAAGGCACTTAAGCTCTCTAGAGGAAAGAAGGGAGGACGGAGACTGAACCAACAAGCCATATAATACTCTTATGAAGTGCGCAGTTGATACGCGATATACTCTTAGGTCCACCCACAAATTCACCCGACAGTTGTCCTCTGAGAATTTTCTGAAACTGAAGAAGTAACTGCATCAGCTCTCAGCCCCCCTGTGTTGCTGTCAGCTGCTAAACGACGCGTTGCTCGTTCCTGTGCCGAGCGATACGCTCCCTCTGCTGTTAACCGCAGCCAATACGAGTCCGCCGTGCTTGGAGCTGACAAGTCGGCCGCCGCGAATTTTGTGGACTTTGCCGGAAAACGGAAACAATCTAGGCGGGCGGCGTTATTGCATCTCGGGAGGGCAGCTAATTTGGGGCCACGGCGGCAGCTCCCGCTGGCGCTGACAGCCCTGGCCTGTCAGACACACAACACGCTGCCTGCGGCGGCCGGCCCGGCGCCCTGCGGCCACACTCTCCGACACGGGCTTTCGGCCGCGCTCCGCCCAAACCTGCTTCTCGTTCATACCAGTCTCTTTATTTACTCCGCAATCGCAAGGCTGCACACGCTCCTCATAAACTGAGATACATTTTGTTCGCAGTTTTGTTTGTACAGGTCGCACATGAGCGTAATACGTGAGCTGCCTGGCATTGCACCGCTCTTCCTGCCCTCATCGCATGGTCTTTCTCTAGCCATCTCTAGTAGAGCGAGTTAATGCGTATTTTACGTTACCATCACATAGATTTACTTTGGGCTCGTGCTTTACTTAACAGGGCATCTGATGTGTCTCGAGTGATGTACTGTATATACAGCGTGCTTCAGATGACCCTATCTAAGGGTTTTATGCAACCCGCAACCCCTTCAAAAACCACGCACAAGACATATATTTTCGCTCGCTTCGTACAAACTGTCCTACAGAAAAGTGAAAGGGACCTACTTATAGGAAATTTAATGCAGTTAAATTTTGTACGTGGATACGTTTTCGCTAGAGGTCGTACTTTTCGAATTGTTCTAGTAAAACGTACAAAAGTGACCTTCAGAAGTTCCTGAATAACTCTAAAAGCGTGGGCTCCAACGGGAACGTATCCCATTACAAAACTTTAAATTAAATTACATAAAAAATGCCCTGCTAATTTTTTCTGTAGGACTAATAGTTTGCACAATATGAGAGAGCGAATATGAAAATTTACCACGTCGTTCTGAAGGCATTGTGGGTTGCATAAAATCCATATGTAGGGGCAACTGAAAAAAATATACATAAGATGTTTATAAATTGCGGTCCTTAAATGTAGGATGTGCTTCTGTCACCAAAATCCCACAAAAAATTCTGTAGTAGTCTCTGATTAGACGATGCACGTCAGATGTGCATTTTTACATATATTCTTCTTTACAGATGGTTTTGGCATTTGTTTTTTGTTCGTCTGATTGTACTCTGTTCGGCATCAACGTGTGGTATAAAGTCATTCATGATCAGTGTATTGGTTCCCGTTTTTCCACACAACGCATTGCTTGATAAGGTACCTCTAGTTGTCATACAACGGATTTGATTTGTGCATAATGGTGCTCGACTTCACTTCTCGGACAACGGTTTCCGAATCGATGTATCTGAATTCAGTGGATTTTTACCTCTAGTGACATTTAAAATCCTTGGTATATTCACATCCTAAGCCTAACGTCGATGTTCTGAGAGAACGATTTTACCAAACACGACACACTCCAGCAATTTTCAGCAGCGTATGTTATGGCATGGCACGCAGACTCAGGGCATGCATCGAGGCAGGAGAAAGTTACTTCGAAAAATTTTTATAAATGCACGTCGTTAAATGTATCATACGTAACTTTAAAAACAAAACCATATGTCTCGGGAACGAAGAATTTTCGGACCCATGTTCATATGGACTTTATGTAATCTTTTTCTGTCAGAAACACGTCCCTACATTTATGGACACCAATTAATAAACACCCTGATTATATTCTTCGCTTATTTCATCGTGCAACGTTGGTTTATCTTGAAAGGCAGTACAGTAACGTGAAGTTGCAATGGCATATTGGCTAGTTACCCAGTTTGTTAAATTAGATATTCTATGGGTCAAGTTCTCTATAAGTCGATACAACCACTAATCCATCAGCTGGCTTACTATTTTTCTTACAGTAAACACTGTTCCATGTTGCCCATATATTGACGCATGTATGCCCTACCTGAAATTATTTACACATGTTTTAAAGATTATTTATATTGATTTTCAAGACTGGTAATCACTCTGTTTGGTCACGCGGTTGGGCATGAAAATATTTTTGTATGGCATTATTCTTACTTTTTATTGCTCTTAATACGATGGGGACTTGCTTGTCCCGGCTTCAGAATTATTTTATTTCTATGGAAGGATGTCTTCCCGCACACCAGCACTTTGCCTTAACCGAATATGGGAGTGACGTTGTGAACTCCATTGTCCTGCAAATTTTGTAAATTTTTGACGCTTTACATATTGTGTGTGCTGTTTCTGAACTGGAAATGGAGAACGGACCCCTGCCATGATCAGTTCCACATGTCCCATTGCCTTTTTTTACATTTTGAAATACAGTTGGGTTGCTGTATATCAACACATTCTTTGCCTTTTGTCCAATATTTTCAGTATCCTGGTACGATATAAGTGAGCATGTGGTGGAATATCAGCTGAAGTCGCATAACATGGGAAAGGCGAATGATGCTGACAGGACACCGGTACGATTCTACAAATAATATGCGAAAGAACTCCCCGTCTTGTAACAGCAGTGCATCTTAGGTCTCTGGAGAGCGCAAACTTACTAATGATCGGAAAAAAGCATAGGTCATTATTTTTTTCCACCGTACGGAAAATCAGACCAACTACGTGACTGGAGCAAAGGGTTTCTAGTAAACAGAACACAGCATGTCATTCTCAACAGAGAGAAGACTTCAGACGTAAAAGTAACTTCGGGCTTGCACAAGGGAGTGTTTAAGGACCACTTCTTTTCACAATACATATAAATGACGTATTACATAACGTAGGAACTTCCATGGGGCTTTTCACGGATAATGCTGTTGTTTACAGAGAAGATACAAAAAAAATGGTTCAAATGGCTCTGAGCACTATGGGACTCAACTGCTGAGGTCATTAGTCCCCTAGAACTTAGAACTAGTTAAACCTAACTAACCTAAGGACATCACAAACATCCATGCCCGAGGCAGGATTCGAACCTGCGACCGTAGAGAAGATACAACGCTAGAAATTTGTAGCGAAATGTCGGAAGACCTGCAGAGCATCGACCCCTGCTTGCGTGTACATAGACAGAAAGGCCCCTTCTTGTTCGATGACACGATCGCCGTACAATCACTGGAAGCAGTTACTTCCGTAAAGTATCTAAGAGTACGGAGTACGGAACGATGTAAAGTGGAACGACCACATAAAATTAATCGTATGTAACGCAGCTACCAGATTGAGATTCATTAGAAGAATAATCAGGAAATGTAGTCCATCAACAAAGGAAGCATCTTACAAAACGCTCTCTTGAATATTTCTCGTCAGTCTGGGATTCGTACCGTATAGGATTGATAGACGAAACAGAAAAGATGCAAAGAACGGCACCGCGTATCGTTACAATTTCATTTAGCAAACATGACAGCGTCACGTGGAGGTGATCCAGTGGCAGAAGCTACAAGAGGGACGTTCTACATCATGGTGTCGATTAGTGTTAAAGTTCCGAGAGCGCACGTTCCTAGAACTGTCAAACCAATGTACTGCGTCCTCCTACGTGTACTCGCGAAACGACAATGAATATAAAATTAGAGAGATTCGCGGGCACACGGAGGCTCACCAGTAACCAGTCTTACAGCGAACCATTCGCGACTGGAATAAGAAAAGGGGAAGAAAACGGTAGTACACAAAGCACACGTGTCGTAAGGTTCATTGCATAGTAGTAGATGTAGAGCACAGTACACTGCATGCTCGCCAGAAAGCACTCTGTCAAGGAACTTCTCGATAAGTGGCTCTCCAACTCCCAAAATAGACGCCATTAATTTAGCCATATTAATGATTGTTGAGCTCAATGGCTGTGGACGGAATTACTTGAAGAAAGAAAACCAGCTGTTTTTGTTTGCTTTGTTTCTTCAAGTTAGTCAGGTTGCGCCGCAGGACACGTATTTGTTCCCCGGTACATTGAAATGCCAAGTACAAACCCATCAGCAGTCGTTAGGTCTAAATGGGAACACTTAAGCGGTCGTCTGCTGCTGAGTCCCTTATTCAACAGTGGACCAAACAGTTTGCTCCGAAACACTTGTACCCTGTACCAGACTGTACCCAGTCGTTAGACCTGCCACAGGCCGCTGCCTATCCTGCTGCACAGAGCAGGCAAGCCTCCAATTTCCACGTCCTGTGATGAGGCGTGGACTTCTGGGACCCTGTCGCCTACTCGTGGTTTCACTGTCCTTCGATCACTTCCCATCGATGCTCACGACAGCAGCACCCGAAGAGCCGCCCAGCTTTACCTTTTTCGAGATGCTCGTTCCAAGGCGCCAGGCCATAACAATATGCCCTTTGTCAAAGTCGCTTACTGTATGTCTGAGGATTTCTCCATTGCCACTGTCGTCTCTGCCCCACTACATATTTCCCTTACCGCGTCAGTGTCCGCAACCCTACCAGGTGGCATTCAGTCCTCCGATGGGAAGTGGTCGTAATTTTTGGCTTATCAGTGCGTATTAGTTACGTCGCTGTCTCAAATCTGGGCATATCTCAGTATCTGTGCTTGGCACATGTAATAAATCAAAACAGTGTAGCAATATATTTGCAAAGAATCAATAGTTTGTACTAAAAGTGCCGCTTGTTTTATACGGACAGTCCTTACGTCTGGAATTTTTACTTGACAAAATACTAAGTGAGCAACAACCACCATTTCCGGGTCGTTTAGTCCAGCTGGCTTACTGCACGTTTATTATTACTCGTAACTGTACAGTATTGTTTGTTAGTCTATTTAAAAAGAAAATGACGCTAGTTATTAGTAGAAAATTGAGTACAACATTGAATTTGTATATTTTATTGAGGTTATCATTAAAAATTTGCCAGCTCTAACTGTGTGATTTTTGAAATCGAGATGAAGGCTACATTTTGCATTAAGAATTGCAAATAAGACAGCTTTAATCGAGATGTGTACGCTCTTGCTCACGACGGATCTGAAAAGAATTCGCGCAGTTTATGGACATTGTTTGGCACATTTTTGTCAAAACAGAAATTATTTGAATCGCCAGCATGTGACAACTGAGGGAATGTGTGTCACCACTACACACCAGAATCAAAACAGCAGTCGAAGCAGTTGACAGGGGACGCTCGTGGCATTGGTATTTTTGGGTACAAAAGGAGGTATGTTATTTGCATATCTTCCAAAAAGCAAAACAATAACTTGGTACTATTAGTCAAAGCATGTAACGAATGTTATTTGCACAAAGAAACAAATCGTCTTTTATCAAGACAGTTTATTCATCCACAATGTGGGAAAACTAGTGATATGTGTTATGAAGTGTTGAAATTTGGCTCTTTCAGACTTCTATCTACTCCAAAAACTTAACATTCCTTGTGGTCAGTTGTTCGTCCAATCAGGCAGCAATTACAGCTGTAATACGGAATATTTCGCGTCACTTCCAGAGTCGTCTATAACGATGGAATCAAGTCTCTAGAGCACGTGTGGACACAGGCGACCGCAAGAGGAGCGGGGTTGATTGAGGGGGCACATGCCTTCTTCCCCTCCCCCTCCCTCCCTCCCCCCCCCCTCCCCCGTCCGAAACATGGACTACAGATTCTGTCACACGCTCTGAGATGTGATTTCCTGTGATTCTACTAAACCTCTCGTTTAGCCGTTTTGTGTCATCTATAACATTTAGCTCTTGTGGCATGAAACGGACCATCTCGTATATAGAATGATTCACTGCCCCTACCTATGGAATTTATGCAGCCCGCAACACCTTCAAATATGATTTTCATATCAACTCACTCACTCACTACTATTGGTCCAATAGAAAAAAAGAACACGCCCTTTTTTTTTGCAGGAAATTTAATGTAGTTACATTTTGTACTGGGGTACGTTTTCGGTAGAGGCAGTAGTTTTCTAACTATCCAAGAAAAACGTACAAAAATGCCCTTCACACGCGTTTTTCTTGAATAACGCGAAACCTGTGGTCTCCAGCGGAAATGTATCCCTGTACAAGATTTAACTACGTTAAATGTCCTACAAAAACATCCTGTTCTTTTTTTCTTTGGGGCTAACAGTTCGCGCGTAGCGAGCGAGACAATGAGAAAGTCTCGGGCGTCGTTTTTGAAGGCTTTGTGGACTGCATAAAACCCGTAGGTAGGGACAACTGAATGACCCTGTGTATCAAAAATGGCAACATTACGCTAAATAAATAATGGTTATTAAAAACATGAATTCAGTTTTCACTGTCAGGCTCATTTTATCAAAACTTCGTCGTAAAGAAGTCAATAAGGAACCCAAGTCCAACAAGGGACCCAAAAGACAATGCCATCGTGTCGCTTCGCTGCATCGCTTCTCGCAGTCTGTGGCCCTGGCCTTGCAGTGCCGCAGCAGTCGGCCGACTGCCACTGAGAGAGAAGCGTGCTGTTGCGGCGAACAGCTGAGGCCCGGCGGAGAGGCGTCGTGCTGGATGCCGTGTTGTGGGGCTGTGGCGGCTGCAGCGCGAGCAACAGGAGTCGCGTCGCGACGCCCCAGCGCAGCCCAGCCAGGGGCCGCCGCCGGCAGCTACGTGCGCCGCATCTCCTATCGATTGCCGCGGGCGGCGCGCAAATCTGGGCCGCGCAGACCACCCTCCGCCAACCACCGCTTCCTTTCCCGCTGAGTCAGCTCGTTCTGACCGCCGCCGCCGGCCCTTCCAGCGGGCCTTCTATTCTGTTTGCGGTCCGGCTCTTCTCGTTTAGGTTCTACGTGGTTATCCCCAAAAACGGAATACTGGAGGCTCTGTTCTTGAGAGCACATCCGTCACTTTTTTTCTGCCGAGGCACTGAGGGTCTGTGAACAGCCAGTTCTAGCATATCTCAACTAAGCTGCCCCATTGTTAAAATGGAAATACTGAAAAGGAAATGAAGGTTAGGCCTTAATATGCCATTTTGACTAAGAGATCATATAGTACGGAGCACGAGATAGGATTGACTAAGGGTTGAGAAAAAAAGGTCAAACACACCCCTTTAAAAAAGCAAATACCTCCATTCAGCACACATACACCGCTATCCATTAAAATTTCAAGACCAGGATGAAAGCAAACAACGAAACTTCACTCAATGTGTACATGCTGTGGGCCTCTTAGCAGGAAAAATGCATGATGAAATATGTAGGTGACCTGGAGTGTACATAGCGCGAAATTTTGTACACAGAACTGAAATCGCGGGCAGCAGCAACGCCTCTAACCATGTGGGCATGAAATCAGACTGATCTTGCATGACAGATTTGGATATGGCTTCGGGTCAATTCCAGAGCTCATAAATCGTAGTGGCTGGCAACTGGATGTGTGCTAGTCTCTCAGCAACCCATGACTAAATTTTTCCATTGGCTAAGAGATGTGGAGAATGTGGCGGCCAGGGAAACAGTCGAACACCCTCTCTATACAGGGTGTTACAAAAAGGTACGGCCAAACTTTCAGGAAACATTCCTCACACACAAAGAAAGAAAATATGTTATGTGGATATGTGTCCTGAAACGCTTACTTTCCATGTTAGAGCTCATTTTATTACTTCTCTTGAAATCACATTAATCATGGAATGGAAACACACAGCAACAGAACGTACCAGCGTGACTTCAAACACTTTGTTACAGGAAATGTTCAAAATGTCCTCCGTTAGCGAGGATACATGTATCTACCCCCTGTCGGATGGGATCCCTGATGCGCTGATGCAGCCCTGGAGAATGGCGTATTGTATCACAGCCGTCCACAATACGAGCACGAAGAGTCTCTACATTTGGTACCGGGGTTGCGTAGACAAGAGATTTCAAATGCCCCCATAAATGAAAGTCAAGAGGGTTGAGGTCAGGAGAGCATGGAGGCCATGGAATTGGTCCGGATCTACCAATCCATCGGTCACCGAACACTTTGACTGAAATGTGCAGGAGCTCCATCGTGCATGAACCACATGTTGTGTCGTACTTGTAAAGGCACATGTTCTAGCAGCAAAGGTAGAATATCCCGTATGAAATCATGATAACGTGTTCCATTCAGCGTAGGTGGAAGAACATGGGGCCCAATCAAGACATCACCAACAATGCATGCCCAAACGTTCACAGAAAATCTGTGTTGATGACGTGATTGCACGATTGCGCGCGGATTCTCGTCAGCCCACACATGTTGATTGTGAAAATTTACAATCTGATCACGTTGGAATGAAGCCTCATCCGTAAAGAGAGCATCTGCACTGAAATGAGGATTGACACATTGTTGGATGAACCATTCGCAGAAGTGTACCGTGGAGGCCAATCAGCTGCTGATAGTGCCTGCACATGCTGTACATGGTACGGAAACAACTGGTTCTCCCGTAGCACTCTCCATACAGTGACGTGGTCAACGTTACCTTGTACAGCAGCAACTTCTCTGACGCTGACATTAGGGTTATCGTCAACTGCACGAAGAATTGCCTCGTCCATTGCAGGTGTCCTCGTCTTTCTAGGTCTTCCCCAGTCGCGAGTCATAGGCTGGAATGTTCCGTGCTCCCTAAGACGCCGATCAATTGCTTCGAACGTCTTCCTGTCGGGACACCTTCGTTCTGGAAATCTGTCTCGATACAAACGTACCGCGCCAAGGCTATTGCCCCGTGCTAATCCATACATCAAATGGGCATCTGCCAACTCCGCATTTGTAAACATTGCACTGACTGCAAAACCACGTTCGTGATGAACACTGACCTGTTGATGCTACGTACTGATGTGCTTGATGCTAGTACTGTAGAGCAATGAGTCGCATGTCAATACAAGCACCGAAGTCAACATTACCTTCCTTCAATTGGGCCAACTGACGGTGAATCGAGGAAGTACAGTACATACTGACGAAACTAAAATGAGCTCTAACATGGAAATTAAGCGGTTCCGGACACATGTCCACATAACATCTTTTCTTTATTTGTGTGTGAGGAATGTTTCCCGAAAGTTTGGCCGTACCTTTTTGTAACACCCTGTACAGGTACGTCAGGACAGCATGGGTAACATGCAGTCTTGCGTTGCATTGTTGAAAGATAATGCTACGTATACTTCAAACATTGGACACATTCACATTTATCACGTCAGAAACGTAACAGCTGCTGCCCAAATGACCAGCTCTGCGATCCAGAAGTGGATCGTGTTCTGTACCCGATGGTACCTTATCCTATAACATAAAGTGCTGGGTCAGTATGACAAACACAATCTTACAAGGTTCCCTTTCCTCAGAGCCTCTACACTTGCTTTCATCAGCTCCTCGATTTAGGGGCAGCACCTCTACTCTGTGCAAGCCAGTCCATTATAGGGATGTTTTCATCGTGAACCACTCCGCCACAGGCCGTGCTTTGTGAACAGGTGTTCGATCGTGTCGAAAGATGCAATCGCCACCCCCAAATTGCTCGTCAACAGTGGGAAGCAAGAAGGTGATAAAAACGTCAGTGTAGGCCTGTCCAGTGATAGTGCCACGCGAAACAACAAGGGTGCAAGCCCCCGCCATGGAACACACAGGGGACTAATGACCTCAGCAGTTGAGTCCCATAGTGCTCAGAGCCATTTGGAACACACAACCACACCATGACACCACCGCCTCCAAATTTTACTGTTGGCACTACACACGCTGCCAGATAACGTCCGCCATACCCACACCCTGCCATCGGATCGCCACATTGTGTACCGTGATTCGTCACTCCACACAACATTTTTCCACTGTTCAATCGTCCAGTGTTTACCTTCCTTACACTAAGCGAGGCGTCGTTTGGCATTTACCGGCGTGGTGTGCGGCTTATGAGCAGCCGCTCGACCATGAAGTCCAAGTTTTCTCACGTCCCGCCTGTCACAGTACTTGCAGTGGATCCTGATGCAGTTTGGAATTCCTGTGTGATGGTCTGGATAAATGTCTGCCTATTACACATTACGACCCTCTTCAACTGTCGGCGGTTTCTGTCAATCAGCAGACGAGGTCGACCTGTACGCTTTTGTGCTGTACTTGTCCCTTCACGATTCCACTTCACTATCACATCGGAAACAGTGGATCTAGAGATATTTAGGAGTGTGGAAATCTCGCGTACAGAAGTATGACACAAGTGACACCCAACCACCTGACCACTTCGAAGTCCGTGAGTTCCGCGGAGCGCCCCATTCTGCTCTCTTACGATGTCTAATGAGTACTGAGTTCGCTGATATGGAGTACCTGGCAATAATGCACCTAATAAGAAAAACGTATGGTTTTGTGGATGTTTGGATACTTTTGATCCCATAGTGTATCTGAAAAAAGAAAAAAAGAATGCGAAAATGTCAATGTCGCAGACTCGAAAGCACATTCCTCAAAATCTTACATAAACATATTGGCAAAGATAGGTAACAACAGGCTCATTCTTGCGTCTTCATCCATCCATTCGTAATACCGCTCACTGAATAAAACGTAAGCGGAAATCAACACATGCCGAAATAAATTCTTTGATTCGACATCAAACCTAGCATCATCGAACTGTAACTAATTAGACTAAGGAACGCAAGTGAAGAGAGAGACCACATGAAAACTTACTAAAATATCAGAGTAATTGAAACGCAAATTTGTCGAGGTCTTAATTTATGCACGCACTGATCTACTATAGGGCTCAACAGAACAGCAAGGTTGTTTGCTCCGCATCAGCGTTACAGACAGTAGGCGTTAGGGGACCCCCTTACCCCCTTCCTTGTGGATCGTCGGGAGGCCATGTAATCTAGGCGGGACAGCACAACAAGAATTAAGACTCTTGATAATCTCCTGCGACAACGAGATTTTATTCTGGAGGTTGTTAGTCTTTATCTCAACACTTTTTGTCGGATCAGCACTGATCCTGAGATAACGCTGAATCAGATAGTAAATACAGTATCTTTGAACGGGTAAGACGACAATATGAGCATCCACTCGGAGTGAACTCAAAACAGTTCTCTTAGTGGCTGTTACGCTTCTCTTGGGCGAACGTGTCCCAGTCGACCCAATACTTCCTTCTCTCCTAACCTCCTCGGCAGTATCAGGATGTTAAATCTCGCAGAAGTCAGCAGATAGCGAGCGTGTGAGGGAGGCGAAAAGGTCATGTGTGTGTGGTTGTTTGTGTGGGACGGAGTTAGGGAGGATGGCGCCAAGGTTCTCACCATAGCCTGCAAACGTCGCCGCTAGAGTAACCCCGGCGGATTTGGTTCCGTTTGTGGGTGGGTCCAAGTAGATGATGCGATTCACAAACTGTACTTACAGTACCCTCATTCCATCTTGTCTACCCATTCCCTGTGCCTCCCACGATTTACAGGGAAAAATTGCAGTTTAGGTATGTGATGTTATCAGCGAGACTTAATTTTCTCTAGGCCTCAGAAACTTTGCGTCGATCACTGAGCAAAGTCAAGAGCCTGGACTGCTTCCATCTGAAATGTCTCAAATCGATTCTTCACTTAATATGGAGCGACTAGGATGGAGATCCTCTTGTACCAGAGAGGATAAATGTTTCAGAGTGTCGGGAGTATACTGCTGAAAAAACAGGTTAGGTGTACTGGGTCTGAAAGCATGACCCTCTGTGGTAAGCAAGGAACGACTGAAGGAAGGTGATAGGCTTCACGTCAGATAAGATACCATGAACTAAGCAATCATGACAAAGTAAAACTTTAATATTTGGCTGATTTTCTTTTTTACCGAGGAAGCGAGCAACCAGTGCACTATTGGATCACATCCAAGAAGAGAGTAATAGGCAGGCATAAGATCTGGCAAGTCGTAATCTACGTAGAAGAAGTAAGCAAATACACATACAAACCTGCCTTCACCTTTGATACAAGTATCTTATTTCAATATTACCAAACTAGTGCAGAGGAGTCAGAGCTGGTAGCCCATTCAGATCTAGAAAATTTGTAGTTTTAAATTTGGTTTTGCTGGTAATTTTATGTACCGCTATTATTACCACAGCAGGCACGTAAGAACTTCTTGATCTCTGTAACGTTCGTGTTTTTACAGAGGTATCTAGTTGCTCTGAAGAGGTGTACCTGAACATCCGTCATGATAAAGCAACTTACGTTACTATCTGTAGTTCATTATTGGGACGTGGCGTGTTGGTAAGTAACAAGACCAATTCGACTTCTTATAAGGAGACTTACGAATTCTTCTGTACTTAGCGTCCATGAAACAATAAATTCAATGCATAAATCAATTTGTTAATAATAGTAACTCTTCTCGAAACATGCAGCCGTTATTTTAAGCGAGAAATGGCCCTCTTTTTTGAGTTATGGCTGCAATCTGCGGCAGCTTCGAACCAAACACGGGGGCAGTACAGTTCAATGGGTAACTATGGAGAATCAGTATTTGCACCGATTCAGTTGATTTTAAATGTGTGGCTTCTTTTTATACGTGACGTTGAAACTGGCTGCATACGAGCTTGTAATTATTGACATATCCAGCAAAAAATAACTTTGTAATTTCTATAACTTATTTTCTCAACACCTTTGAAATTTGCATAGCATAGAAAAGGCCTTATAGAGATGCTGAGCTTTGTATGCGAGCCATTTATCCGTAATTATAGCTCAACAGTAAATCCTCGTTTTCAGAGTAAAAATGTTACGCCATTCCCTAAATATCGATTCTATACCTTGATGTGGTGCTACAGAAGAATACTGAAGATTAGATGGGTAGATCACATAACTAATGAGGAGGTATTGAATAGAATTGGGGAGAAGAGAAGTTTGTGGCACAACTTGACTAGAAGAAGGGATCGGTTGGTAGGACATGTTCTGAGGCATCAAGGGATCACCAGTTTAGTATTGGAGGGCAGCGTGGAGGGCAAAAATCGTAGAGGGAGACCAAGAAATGAATACACTAAGCAGATTCAGAAGGATGTAGGTTTCAGTAAGTACTGGGAGATGAAGAAGCTTGCACAGGATAGAGTAGCATGGAGAGCTGCATCAAACCAGTTTCTGGACTGAAGACCACAACAACAACAACCTTGATGTTAGCCATTATAATTATTGCGTAGTTTCTCCTATGTGACCATACTACAGATGTTAGTTACATCACACTTTTCTTTAGAAGAACCGTTAAAATCTATGAAAATGGCCACCAAGAAGCTGCAATACAACTTCGTTTATTCACTATTAGTTTCGATAATACACAGTATTATCGAAACAAGTCATGAATAAATTTTCATGTTGCGGCTTCTTAGCGATTATGCCTTATTTTTCTCGAGTGTTCGGGAGCTGTGAAGCACGTCCTGGAGAAATAAATGTACTTTAAGAGAAAAGAGAAATCTTGGAAATTAACGGTACGGGATTGTCACTGCGCCGTGTCGGCACTGGTGCCGCTTGCAGCTCGCGACTTTACCTTCTGGGGCATCGGGTTCGTGTCCGATGTCGACAGCGGACGCGGCTATTCGCTGGCTGGAGTCTCGGAGGCGCGCGAGGCGTGCAGTGAGGCGAGGAGGGCGGTAAAACGGCACGGCTCGGGTCCAGCTACCATGGCGCCTTGGACAAACTCGGACTGTTCCTGTTTGACAGCAGTTGGTTTGGAACATGGATTGCGGATTATGTGCCCAAGCTCTGATTGTGGGTTAGGCAGTGCCGCCGAGGATGCTAAGTGTTTCTGATATCGGAGATTGGCACTGGTCGCGCTGTCATAGTAAACAACTTATAGTGCTTATCGAGCTCCCAGCGGAGGGGCCGTGTGGATTATTATGAAACTGACTAGCTTTCATCATTATCCTTCCAAGTTAGTAACTCAAGTTTGTTGCAGGTGTGCTTTTATTGCACTGTGTTGTTCCGCAAGCACTAAGCCGCATATGTATGAGAGTTGTTATTCGCGGGAGAAGTAAGAACCAAGAGGTAAGATTGATGTCCTATGGAAGTATTTGACTCCGGAACAAAACACTGATAGAAGGGAAGACACGTTGCTTTATTTCATTAATAGTTATAGTATACTGTTTCTTTATATATGTCTATTTGCAAGATTTCTTTTTGTTCAATGGTAATTATGCAATTTCTCTTGGAGAACTGATTTTAATACACAATAATTAAATGCTGTTCTGTCTTTTATGTAGTGCTGCTAATGGTGACATTGAACGTACATATAAAGTGGGTGACTCTGGCATAGGGGATCTGTTCCTCTGTCAAGTATGATTATACAGAAGTCGCCAAGCAATTTCAGGGAAGACTTTGTATAAATTTTCTTATTTCCAGCCGGCGATCTTTCATGTAATTCCAGTTTATATTAACAGTTAGAATATTTTCTCACTTAACATTTGAGTATGTTGAGGAGCTTGGGGACTGCAAGTATGTTGTTTAATAGAGATGTGTTTACTGTTTTGTTATTTTGAAATTGTGGGCAACTTTTTTAATGAATGACTTCAGACACTATTGTGTGTTGAATTTTATTAATTTTTGGAATGTCTTTTTTAAAATAAACATATATGAAAATTAAGACCCCTAACACTAAATCAATCGTTCTGCCCCTTGACTACCAGCTTCCTGTTACATCATACGTCAAATTTCTGCACAACCAAAAAAATGAAACATAACTATAACGAAGTCTACAAATGGACTTGGGCGTGAATACAATCCCCCTTCCGGAAAAATATCAAAATATCCTTGCACAATTTTGGCTGTTTGCAACAGCAAAATGTCAGACAGTCGAAAATACACTCATTAGCTTCGTAAATTATAATAAATGTCACGTTTCAGACATTAATTACCATTTTCCGGCCACTGCACTTCAGATATCCTTTCACGACAGCGTATTTGCATGCAGATACATGAATATTGTCATAGCCAGCTGAAACTGAACATTATTTGTTGTTATTCGCAATCAAAGACTAGAATAACTATGCTCTTCTCACCTACAAATGCATCTGTTGATAAAAATTTTGTCGGCGATTTCGGAAGCAAAAATACTTTCAGAAAAAATGTCTTCTGAAGGCTTTTATTCGTTTAAATGCTTTTGACGGAAATAGAGCATGGTGCAACACCGTCGAATGATACACCGTATTCGGGCACAAGGTGGTATCCACGGGCAGACCGGTCGCCGCCTTGAGGTTTCCTTTGCCGTGTTACAGGCCTCTTACCATCAGGACGCGTGAGTGAATTACGATACTGGGGCGATACTAGGTGGCTGTTACCGGCCAGGAAAACCCCCGGAAATGAAGGCGCGCCGGCACGGCCAGCTGCCAGCCGCCAGCCGGCCAAATCAGCTGGAAGAGCGCCGGCCACCCCCACCCCCACATCAGCCGCTCTCACCGGGCTGCCCGCCCCACTGTCGTATTGATTGCGCGTCCGCAGTCCTGCCACTCGCGCGAGTCCTCCAGGCCTTTATCCGGCTACTGCTGCCTACCCGATCGCCGTTGGCAGCCCTGGTGTTATAATGCTGGCCGCACTCGCTCATTCATCGCCGACCTTGCGGCTCGTAACCGCAAGGACAGACCGATGACCATTTAACTGACGAATAGAGTGCACAGCGGCGGGTCTATATAGCAGCCTCCATTTGTGACACAAGTACTTTCCCATTTCTTATCGTTCTTGTACACAGTATATCAGAGTTAAATTTAGCGGCAATGTGTTCCAGAGAACAAAGAGTTCGTGTTTCTTTTGCTTGTGAAATTACTGTAGTTTTTCTTGTGAGACAAAATTAGGTCAACCTGATAATGTTAACATATGCCCTCCTACCATTACATGCGATTTCTGTTTTTATGTTATGTTTTGATCTAGGTGAAGCAGGAGCATTGTTGTGTTAGTATCGTGTTACTTTGAGGGGTGTTCAATAAGTAATGCAAAACCTTTTTTTCTCGCCCAGTTTAGGTTAAAAAATGCGAAATTGGTTGTGTGGCATCTTGGAGTATTCCCGCTTCAGCCCCTGTAGTTTCATGAAGTTCCGATTGGTTGGAGAGGCGGAAAGGGGGTGGGGGGTGGGGGTGGGCAGGGAGTTATGCGTAGTCTTCAAGATGGGCTCTGTAACGGAGGTGCGTTCCATGCAGAGAGCTGTCATTGAGTTTTTTTTGGCGGAAAACCAGAGCACCGCAGATATTCATAGGCGTTTGCAGAATGTCTAGCCAGCCTCTGTGACCGAGCGGTTCTTGGCGCTTCTATCCGGAACCGTGCTGCTGCTACGGTCGCAGGTTCGAATCCTGCCTCGGGCATGGATGTGTGTGATGTCCTTAGATTAGTTAGGTTTAAGTAGTTATAAGTTCTAGGAGACTGATGACCTCAGATGTTAAGTCCCATAGTCCTTAGAGCCATTTGAACCATTTGAACCAGAATGTCTACGGAAACAGTGAAGGAAAGCACGGTGCGTCGTTGGACGAGCCGTCTGTAAACACCGCAACAATGTCGCGCAAATCTGTCCATCTCCCCGCGGCGGCCGGCCGCACAGAACTGTGATTCGTACAGCGTTGGAACGTGTGGACACTCTCATTCGAGGTGATCGACGGATCATAATCAAACACCTCACTGCACCACTGCACGTCTCTGTTGGTAGCGCTGGCAACTAGTTCACCATTTGAGGTACTCAAAAGTGTATGACCGCTGGGCTCCTCGCCGCCTAAGTGAAGAGCATGTAGAGCAATGAAGGATGCATTCCGTGGAAAGCAGTACATGCGTGACGGGGAGGATACTGATGCAGCAAGACGCTGGCTCCGACGTCAACCAGTAGAGTGGTACCATGCGGGCATATAGGCCCTCCCAGTAAGATGGCGTAAGGCCGTCGCATTGAATAGCGATTATGCTGAAAAATAGTATTTTTTAGCCAAAAGAGTTGCGAATAATATGGTATATTGGAATCCTGAATAAAACCAACTTCCTTTCAGAAAATTGTGAGCGCCTCTCTTACGTTGCTGCCAGTTAGTGAAGCACTCGACAGTTAATTCTCATATACCGATACAATAACCTTTCAACAAATTTGTTAAAGTAAAGTACGAATACAAATAGCGTCATTTTGTGTTCCAGTGACACAAAGGCAAGCTGATCACTTATGCTGGACGATTCTAAATTTCCCTCACAAGCTTGTAGAATGTGAAGACTGCGCTGGCTGGTGTGAATGGAGTACCCCCATTCGTTCGGAGATGACCCTATTCGTGCTGCAGCACTAGAAATGTAAAACACGGAACTACACTCCCTCTTCTACGTTGGATCATAACGACTCTGAGTAACAGTGGTTGCAGTAGTTGCACGCAGTAGAGTGATTCATCGTTTTATGTATTTGCTTCTGTAGCGCAGAATCTATCGGTTTTTGGACACGGGTTCCTGTTCATATTACATCTCATCTTCCAAGTCTTTAATTATTAACCCTTTGAGACCCCGTAGTTTCCGACTCAAACCACAATTTTATTCATATTTTTTCCAATACCAGAGCCTTTAGCATGAGACACGATACGAAAGTGTCGGCAGGTCATGGTAAAGACACTGCTACTTCAAAACAATATGAATAAAATTGTGGTTTGAGGCACATACCAAGGATCAAGGACATTCCAGATATACCCCAGACAAGCAAGTGGAAATATTATTGCTAGTACAGAGTAGATATTGAATTACATAATAAATGTTGTTTGTTGTTGTTGCTATTGGTGGTGGTACTCAGTCCTGAGTGTGCTTTTATGTAGGTCTAAATGGTTCAAATGGCTCTGAGCACTATGGGACTTAACATCTGAGGTCATCAGTCCCATAGAACTCGGAACTACTTAAACCTAACTAACCTAAGGACATCACACACATCCATGCCCGAGGTAGGATTCGAACCTGCGACCGTAGCGGTCGCGCGGTTCCAGACTGAAGCACCTAGAACCACTCGGCCACACCAGCCGGCTGATGTAGATCTCCAAACTGGTCTGTCTTGTACAGCCTTCTTCATGCTGTTTGCTACTGCGACCTACATACACCTGAATCTGCTTATTGTTGTCAGGCTTTAAGTTTTCAAAAGGTTCTGCCCTATCAGACTGTATCTTCTTTTAGTCACGTTGTGCGCTAAAGCGTCGCATGTCTTAAATTATCTATAATTTATGATTAAGATTGTTTTCTAATTATCCGTCATCACACTATTCATAACAATCATCATCACATTGTTATCGATTAACGAACCAGGCACATTCGAAACGCGCCATTCTTAAGTTTCGAGGTTTTTGCTTTTAGAATATTCCGTTATTCCACATGAATCACACAACTATTTCAACTGAGTCAACGGTAGTTTGTTATAAAGGCATACGCCTACTTTGAGTAACTTCCTTAATCGTCAATTATGAACAATGTATCAAATAAAGCTGAAGTTTTGATACGTGGGACCCCGTTCAACAGATGAACAAAATTGTTTCGTATTGATCACACTTGAGTGTAATTTGCATTGTCAGATGTATAGAAACACTACATAAAAGATAACCAGAAACAGTAATTAATCAGATTGGCCGCTTCCATCTCGAGCGCTAGTGACAGAAATGTCATATATCAAAAATCTCATTCATTAATGTGAACAATTGGCAGCGTGGCTGACGCACAAATACATTTCGCAGTAAAAGAAAAAAATGCTGCAACAACAGTAGATACAACACGACTGTCTGTCACCTCGGAAAGCGTACAGCGCTAAATGAATACCGTGTAAAGCGTTGAGCGAATAAAGAACGAAATAGGGCGTTTACCTTTGATACCAAGGGTACAAGGTACGGTGCAGTAGCGTACTTGTAGTAGTATTTGGAAGGAGAAGTAGGAGGGGAGACGTCTGGCAGCGACCTTACTAAAGAAACCATCGTAGCATTTGCTCGAGGTGTTTATGGAACGCATATGGAACACGATCGATCCCATCATATGACTGAGGACATACAAATGTTTATTACATATTCATACTTCCTTTTCTCAACTTTTTGTAGCCGATTGATCTAGTGGACTTGTGGAATAGTCTTCATACGTACAAATTAAAAACGTTTACTATTATGAAGTTCAGGACCTTGCCCACTCTAAATGTTAACAGCTAAACGCAAGCGTATCTTTGCTCATTGTAAGGAGAGACAACTGAGCGTGTGTAATTCTAACACACAAACTCCACTATTACTTCATATGCACAGACTGGAAATGATTTGACAGTAATTTTCTAAATGGTACTACAAACAACAAGGAGTAATAGTGTCCCTGAATAGTAGCAAATGATCCCCGGTGTGCGCACCAGGTGGCTTAATTTAGCGGCGTCTTTGCAGAAGTTTACATAGGTGCCCAACGCCTCTTGATAGCAGCTAGCACTAGTTTTGTCAGCTGCGCCGTTCTGTTCTGGTGTAGCAGCAATTTATATAATTATTATAACACACACACACACACACACACACACACGCACGCACACACACACACACACACACACACACACACACACACACACCTCAACTCTCAGTATGAGTAATATAGGTTAGTACTTTGTTGTTTCTAGACTGTAGCAACAATTTATAATCACTGGTCGTACGCACAAGGGAGCGATAATTTTTGTCGTACCTCTACACAAAGCCGTACTGATAGTGATTGAATTACTAGCGAATCGTTAGTGCTGGCACATAAGCAAGCGACTGTTTTTCTGTCTTGAACTGTGTCGTTACGCCGTGTAAGTGTCATCCAAATCGATAAAGTCAGTGCCATGGACGATCAGTTTACTACGTGCGTATTCTCGCGCTTCGCTAGAAACAGAAACCGTAGATATGAGTATATTAACGAAAAACGACAAGAAGAAATGGAAGGAACGTATATAGATGTTTGTAGACTCAAATGCTTCCCATTTGGAAGGCGAAGTGTACACTTTTTCGTAATTATAAAAAAAATTACAGATTCAGTCAAGTTTCTTCCGTGTCAGCCCTCGTGCAGATAAAAGATATTTCGGGAGGAATAGTTAATAATGAGGTATATGACACGAGCTACCATTTAAAGCAAAAAGCTTCGTATGGACATGATCCGTATCACGAATATTTTCTGAGATACAACCCATTTAATGTACATTGTTATTTATTTTCTGTATTACTCAGTATGTTATCATATTTAGGCATGTCCACACGTGCAACAGTTACTAAACATTACAAGATACTTTTCACAAAGTATGTGAAACAGGTGAATATTTTGCGCGTGCAACGATGGCCATACACGTTTTCGTGGGACGTTGATACGTGGATAAGGTCGCCGTATGCTGGTAGGACTACTACGCCGCACCATTTCAACAATTTTTTTCTGCTTCTCCACAGATTGTTCGACTAAAAGTTCAGAAGAGAAATGGGAACTTGGAAGAATTCTCGTTTCACACTGCTTGCTGAAAACTCCGGTGCACACTGTACGATCAGGAGTTCGACGTGTCGGAAACCGTAGACGGTGTTGTTAGACAGCAGCAAGAGCATTTCCATCGCAGAAGTCGTAAACATACACCGTGACTGAATATTTTTCCTTAGTGTAGATGTGGAGCCTTGCAGTTGCTTTTGGGAGGAGACCAGACAGCGAGGTCGTCGGTCTCATCGGATGAAGGAAGGACAGGGAAGGAAGTCGGCCGTGCCCTTTCAAAGGAACCATCCCGGCATTTGCCTGGAGCGATTTATGGAAATCACGGAAAACCGAAATCAGGATGGCTGGACGCGGGATTGAACCGTCGTCCTCCCGAACGCCAGTCCAGTGTGCTAGCCACTGCGCTACCTCGCTCGATGTGTACCATTTTAGCCAGCGCGTGAATGAACACAGTTAAACTATGCTTCTCTATGATACACTGCAATCCTACGCACTACTTCACTCACTACACACCATGGACAACTGCGTGTTCAGCGGGTAGGTTTAATGGCGGAAAAATATCTCGAGCAAAGAGGCTGAAAGCAACATGGCAGGTTGGGCTAGACTAAAACGTCAAATAGGTTGTGTGGGTAAGACATATTCGTCCGCGCCAATATCCCAAAAACAAATGTACATTAAATGTTTCTATCTCGGAAACCATTCGGAATAGGGTGTGTGTCCATATGAAGTTTTTGCTTGAAATGAGCATTCATGTCATTTTCCTGAATATTGACCATTCCTCCTTGGGTATTCTGTATAACAGAGGAGCGCAAACAAACATGAGTAGTAAACTGCCTAGACGCTACCACTTAGTTGTCTATTTGACGAGAGTTGTCGCAGCATAACGACCCACATAGATATCGCTATGCTGCCTAGTTCGTTACCACCTCGCTTATTTTGTCCCTAGGTAGTGAAACTGCAACGCCGACGCAGTAGAATGATGCTAACAAGAAAGTGATAATACAGATTGCTGCATGCAGAAGGCTTCATGTGAACGTTGCTTTTATGTGACGCTATGAAGCACAGGCAGTTGTCTCGCAACCCGTTACTGGAGGCAATGTTTACTCACATCAGGACCACCGCAAAGACTATCGGCTCTTCAAGGCCTAGTTCCGCATTAGTTTGCAGAGTGACAGCAGACGTGCTTTGATCTGGCGAAAATTCGTAGCATACAGCTATCCACTTAAATTTCGTGTAAGACACAGCTGAAAGAGATGTCTTCATCCGAAGGAATGCCTGTGAGGGCATTTTTTTGTGGAGGAGACAGAGCTTTCTGTGTCTTACCAAGTGCAGTTCCGACGACGCTTTTGATGTTTTTTGGTGGTAAGTTCCTATGTGACCGAACTGCTGAGGATATCTGTTCCTAGGCTTACACACAATTCAATCTAACTTAAACTAACTTACGATAAGGACAACACACACACTCATGCCCGAGGGAGGACTCGAACTTCCAACGGGGGGTGCCGCGCGAACCGTGGCAAGGTGCATAGACAGCGCGTGTACCAGGCGCGGCCTGTTGATGTTTATTTCCATGACAGTCGCGCGGTAGGTGACGCCGATATTCCACCACGCAGGAACATTTGTGAACTAGAATTGTCCCATAGGACGCGCTAGGAAGTATCATTACTGCTCGCAACACTTGCACGATGAAATGGCTATACAAGAAAGTTGCAATCCAGGTCCTAAGGTGTACCTAGATACCATCATAAATGGTTCATTGAGAATGTCCAGCCAACCACTTACCAAAGAAAGGAAAAGTAAGTTAAAAGTTTAACGTTCGGACGTCGGCGAAGTCATTGCAGTACAACTTCAGATGGGACAAGGGATGGGGAAGGAAATCAGTCGTGTCCTTGTCAAAGGAACCTACAGAAACATAATTTGTTCCTGGATGGGTGCCGGCCGCTGTGGCCGAGCGGTTCTAGGCGCTTCAGTCCGGAACCGCGCGCCCGTGACGGTCGCGGGTTCGAATCCTGCCTCGGGCATGGATGTGTGTCATGTCCTTAGGTTAGTTGGGTTTATATGGTTCTAAGTTCTAGGGGACTGATGACCTCAGATGTTAAGTCCCATAGTGCTCAGAGCCATTTGAACCATATTGAACCTGGACGGGTATTTCGACCCCATTGTTCAGTAATGCTGGTCGAGATCCGGGGTCTCATTCAGGAGGAACGGGTTCCAAATTCGCGTTTTGGCACCAGTACCTTGGTTTCCCGGGTTTTGCTTAATCATTTGAGGTGAGTGCTGGTGTAATTCTTCCGAAAAATGTGATTTCCTGCAGCTTCTTTATTGTACTTGAGCTACGATCACATTGTCGACCGGAATTCAAACCCTAAATTCCTTTCCATTTTTAATGACAGGTGCCCGAAGAAGCGTTTGATATCCGTTCCTCCTTAAATCGCACCACGGTTCACTATCATTATCAACAAGGTCGCTCAGTACTGTAGCCACCGTATCGTGCCTGAGGGTGATTCTTTCCCACATTGACGTTGTGTGTGCTATTAATAAATGTGTGTGTACTATCATCAGTCTGTGCTGTTATAAACGTGTGCACCGGCCGGCGTGGCCGTGCGGTTCTAGGCGCTACAGTCTGGAGCAGGCGTGACCGCTACGGTCGCAGGTTCGAATCCTGCCTCGGGCATGGATGTGTGTGATGTCCTTAGGTTAGTTAGGTTTAAGTAGTTCTAAGTTCTTGGGGCCTGATGACCACAGCAGTTAAGTCCCATAGTGCTCAGAGTCATTTTATAAACGTGTGCTATTATAAATGTTCCTTTTGAACAATGAAAAATCTTTTAAATTTTTTGCTTGAAATGTATTTTTTAGAATTGATTTATGGCATGCCATTTGTTCGAACAGTTGCGTTACGTCTCGTCACGTTAGACACTTTTTGAGTCAACATTATTTTTGTGATTTATCTATATGATTTTTGTAATATGTTGTTCTATTGCAGTGTGTGTACAAGTTCCTAGAGGAAAATTTCTTTCATAGCTTTGGAGGAGATGTGATGAAAAAACGTGTCCAGTTTTTTATCTTCACTGTGCTTTTTGCGTAGCATTTTACTTTTCCAGATAAAATTAATCTCTCATCGGAGTTGACACTTTTCTGGGTCAGTCTCAGGTTAACTGATAATCAGGTTAACTAATAGTAACATGAGCTTTTTTCCTTCTAATATTATTACGAACAGTTTCTTGTTTACTTCTGATGGCTCCTTTCTGAAGAATTCCCTTACGAATTTACGTACTGTGGTGAGAATTTGTAACTAAAATTTTTAAATGCTTGGAAGTACTTCTATGAGATTGTGATAGGAGAGGGCCGTTGTTATTATGTTCAAGTAAAAATCCTGCTTTTGAAATTAATGTTACTCAACGAGATAGTGAGGATGAAAACTGACTAAATAAATTGTTTGCTATGCTTGGAGTGACGAAAAGGTGAATGTGAATTGTTCTTCAGATTATCCTTAATACGATTCTTTCAGTTTAGCATCGAAGCTGGCACCACTTCATTCTTCTGGTGTGGTGTATTGATGTCTCAGAGTTCGATTACCACCAAAGCTTATTCGTCTGGACTATGTAACAGGTTCTTACTATAAAGTGGATCTCATTATTCAGCCGTTTGCAAACCATCCTACTAAAACCACAAATTGGAGGGATCATATGCACAGCATCACCATCAGCGTCACCAACACCAACAGGACCACCTCTACCATCATTGCACCTGTAATGTATCAGTGGCGTGAATATCGAGCTTATAACGACCCTATTAAAGAGTCTTCTGACAAACTGACACTACATTCAGCGCATTCCTCACATATAAAAAATCCATGTTCACTGATGACAATAGCATTGTTCTGTTGCGAGTCCGCCGTGGGGGGCCGTCTGTATTGTTAGCGGTAACAGCGATACGGGGTATTCGTCACTGGCGCGCGACGGCAAGGCGCTACAGGCGCCCAGGTGACAAGATGGATGTCTTATTAGGTGGGGGCGGGAGATTAATGGCGGCAGGGGTGAGTGATGATTAGCATAAACCAGCGGCTGACCGCTAAGTGCGCCCCTTTGTCAAGCGGGGGTGAACAGCGTCCAGCCGCGGCGGCTACTCCTGGGCGGAGGGGGGAGGGAGAGGGAGAGGGAGAGGGAGAGAGAGAGAGAGAGAGAGAGAGAGAGAGACGTTTATTGAATCCCGGCAAGACGGCGCGGCCCCAGCGCTCGCCATTTGTCTGCTCGGCGCACACGTCGGCAGAAACTGGCGCAAGTTCTCACTGCTGCCGCTCCGCGTAATGGCGCCAGCGACGAGTTTTGTTTGAGGAGGCTCGCGCAGCGCCCGCGCCTGTCCCGGGAGAGAAATCTCCGCCATTATTCTGGTGCGAAACAGAGCGCCACCTGATCTGGCGTCTACCTCTCAGGGAAACGCGTCGTTTGGAGGTAAGGCTGTGTCGTGCACTTACCACAAGAGATGAGAATCAGCACGGCGTGGTGCTGTCTCAGGACATTGCAAGAGCTCTGAGGAATCATGTAGGTGATATCAAATCTGCACGATGTTCAAATTAGGGCCGGATTAAATTATTAACTGCGAGAGGAATAGGTGACAACTTTCCACCTCCAACCAGTTAAAAGGTTCCAGAAAGCTATAATTATTACATAGGTTCCACGTAAGACGTACAGCACACTGAAACCTGCGAAATGCAAAAGCAGTATACTTATGTTACTTTAAATCCGTCTTGATTGCAAATTTTTTTTTTTTTTTTTTTTTTTTTTTTTTTTATTATTCATATGACCGGTTTCGGTTCATTCAGAACCATCTTCAGATCTGTAAAAATAATTATACTAATTTACTATTTCACGAAAGCAAATCTTTTTCATCCTATCTTATCGTCATCAAATGTACCAGAACGTACCTGATATTTAAGTTACAGGAGTAACCCGTCTAATTCAGCAACTTTCACATGCTACGTCACATAAAATTGGTTGGCAGAGTGCACGTCATTTATATTAATTAAGACACTATTACCGACAGGTGGCGTCTGGTACATTTGTTACATTCCATTTGCACATACTGTATTCAGTAGATCTTTTTTATATTAAAAATATTTAATTAAAATATGTAGATGTCAAAGCTAAAATCTGTACTTGTCAGGATTAAAAAACAGTAAAATTATCATTTTTATACGATCTAACAGGCATAGGGCGATTTATATATCTATGGTGCTGGTGTGAACTTGTTTTCTTCTACGGTCTGCTTCCGTGGTTCCCTCCACTTTGGTGTTGTGCCGCGGCCGCTCAGTCGTCTGCTGTCCATCGCCGCGGGCAAGAGGGCCGCACAGGAGGGCCCCGTCAACGACGCCAGGCGTTGCACGCGTCTTCCGGCTTCTCCACCGCGCACCATCTCTCATCCCTCGGCCTGGATCTCCATACGCAACAGTTGTCATCTTAGTAGGTCGTCATAAATGCTAAAATAGGCGTTATGATTGAATTCGCTTTGTTCGTTCAGGATTAAATCCGGATCTTTATTTTTATGGGTGTATATTTCGATCTCTTCTAAAATGTTAAGGAACCGTCCCTTGTGAGCTCTATGCAGGATCTCTAAGTTGTTTTCAATATTCGTGACTGAGTGCTTTGTCGCAGCCATATGCGCCCCAAAAGCTGTTTTGTTTTGAGAGTAGGTGTGCTCCCTGAATCTGGTTTCAAAGTTCCTACCAGTCTGCCCTATATATTGTTTACAGCAGTCATTACATTTGATTTTATATACACCTGAATCCTGAAATTTATTCCTACTATTACATATTCTATGCCGGAGCTTCAATTGTAACGTGTTATTTGTTCGGAACCCTATTTTAACGCCGGATTTACGAAAGCATCTTTCAATTTTGTCTGCAATTCTTCCATTGTAAGTGAGAGCTACATATTTTTTCTTGTTGTTCCTCTTAACTGCTACTTGCCTTCCTTCTGTTTGTTCCATTTGCCTCTTCTTTATCTTCCTATAAATATTCATCACCTGCTTACACGTATATCCGTTCGCTACGGCCACTTGTTTTAAAATACTTAACTCCTTTTCTACTTCGTGTTGGCTTAGTGGCAATCCTAGTAACCTGTATACCATCGAAGTAAAATATGCCCATTTGTATCGCGGTGGGTGACAAGAGCGCTCGTTGATAACTAGATCTGTACACGTAGGTTTTCTGAATATGCTAAATTCATGCTTCCCATTTTTCTTTATTAGTGTTAAATCTAAGTAATCTATACGGTTGTTTTCTTCAAATTCCATGGTGAATCTAATTTTCGGGTGTTGAGAGCTCATTTTTTGTGCTAAGTTTTCGATATCATTTTTATCTCCTTTGTATAATAAAATGGAGTCGTCCACATATCTCCTGTAATATACAATTTTCTCAGCGATATTGGGATTTTCATCAAAGAATTTGTTTTCTAAGTGATTTACAAAAAATCACTTAGAAAACAAATTCTTTGATGAAAATCCCAATATCGCTGAGAAAATTGTATATTACAGGAGATATGTGGACGACTCCATTTTATTATACAAAGGAGATAAAAATGATATCGAAAACTTAGCACAAAAAATGAGCTCTCAACACCCGAAAATTAGATTCACCATGGAATTTGAAGAAAACAACCGTATAGATTACTTAGATTTAACACTAATAAAGAAAAATGGGAAGCATGAATTTAGCATATTCAGAAAACCTACGTGTACAGATCTAGTTATCAACGAGCGCTCTTGTCACCCACCGCGATACAAATGGGCATATTTTACTTCGATGGTATACAGGTTACTAGGATTGCCACTAAGCCAACACGAAGTAGAAAAGGAGTTAAGTATTTTAAAACAAGTGGCCGTAGCGAACGGATATACGTGTAAGCAGGTGATGAATATTTATAGGAAGATAAAGAAGAGGCAAATGGAACAAACAGAAGGAAGGCAAGTAGCAGTTAAGAGGAACAACAAGAAAAAATATGTAGCTCTCACTTACAATGGAAGAATTGCAGACAAAATTGAAAGATGCTTTCGTAAATCCGGCGTTAAAATAGGGTTCCGAACAAATAACACGTTACAATTGAAGCTCCGGCATAGAATATGTAATAGTAGGAATAAATTTCAGGATTCAGGTGTATATAAAATCAAATGTAATGACTGCTGTAAACAATATATAGGGCAGACTGGTAGGAACTTTGAAACCAGATTCAGGGAGCACACCTACTCTCAAAACAAAACAGCTTTTGGGGCGCATATGGCTGCGACAAAGCACTCAGTCACGAATATTGAAAACAACTTAGAGATCCTGCATAGAGCTCACAAGGGACGGTTCCTTAACATTTTAGAAGAGATCGAAATATACACCCATAAAAATAAAGATCCGGATTTAATCCTGAACGAACAAAGCGAATTCAATCATAACGCCTATTTTAGCATTTATGACGACCTACTAAGATGACAACTGTTGCGTATGGAGATCCAGGCCGAGGGATGAGAGATGGTGCGCGGTGGAGAAGCCGGAAGACGCGTGCAACGCCTGGCGTCGTTGACGGGGCCCTCCTGTGCGGCCCTCTTGCCCGCGGCGATGGACAGCAGACGACTGAGCGGCCGCGGCACAACACCAAAGTGGAGGGAACCACGGAAGCAGACCGTAGAAGAAAACAAGTTCACACCAGCACCATAGATATATAAATCGCCCTATGCCTGTTAGATCGTATAAAAATGATAATTTTACTGTTTTTTAATCCTGACAAGTACAGATTTTAGCTTTGACATCTACATATTTTAATTAAATATTTTTAATATAAAAAAGATCTACTGAATACAGTATGTGCAAATGGAATGTAACAAATGTACCAGACGCCACCTGTCGGTAATAGTGTCTTAATTAATATAAATGACGTGCACTCTGCCAACCAATTTTATGTGACGTAGCATGTGAAAGTTGCTGAATTAGACGGGTTACTCCTGTAACTTAAATATCAGGTACGTTCTGGTACATTTGATGACGATAAGATAGGATGAAAAAGATTTGCTTTCGTGAAATAGTAAATTAGTATAATTATTTTTACAGATCTGAAGATGGTTCTGAATGAACCGAAACCGGTCATATGAATAATAAAAAAAAAAAAAAAAAAATTTGCAATCAAGACGGATTTAAAGTAACATAAAATCACTGATTGCTGTTATCCCATAAGACATTATGTCTGTTTTTGCAAAGCAGTATACGACAGTTCTGTGAATGCTGAATGAGGACTCCTGATTGAAGTTGAAATATCTGCGTGACCACAGATACATGAACGTCTAATGAAAGTTTTCCTACAACACATTTCCTAACAGGCTCATCGCTATCGCTTTGAAAGTAATGGTTCATCACAAATATTGCACTGTTCTGTTTTATTACGTTGGTCTCTTACATAAAAATATTTGCACAAACAACTATATTTATCTTTTATTCATTGCTGCCGACGACACACAGCTATGCACACAATAGAATGTAAAATTTCTGTGCCGGCTGCGGTGGTCTCGCGGTTCTAGGCGCGCAGTCCGGAACCGTGCGACTGCTACGGTCGCAGGTTCGAATCCTGCTTCGGGCATGGATGTGTGTGATGTCCTTAGGTTAGTTAGGTTTAAGTAGTTCTAAGTTCTAGGGGACTGATGACCACAGCAGTTGAGTCCCATAGTGCTCAGAGCCATTTGAACCATAAACTTTCTGTACTTCACTCTTGTATAGTATATGTTATGGTATGTTATGTTACGTTAACCGGGGACCTAGAAACGACGGAGAGGCTCCGTCACCGCCGCAGCCGCAGTGGTCCACAACCTCACGACGACTACCGCAGTCCACTTCACCCCTCCGCCGCCCCACACCGAACCCAGGTTTATTGTGCGGTTCGGCCCCCGGTGGACCCCCCCTGGGAACGTCCCACACCAGACGAGTGTAACCCCTATGTTTGCGTGGTAGAGTAATGGTGGTGTACGCGTACGTGGTGAACTTGTTTGCGCAGCAATCGTCGACACAGTGTAGCTGAGGCGGAATAAGGGGAACCAGTCCGCATTCGCCGAGGCAGATGGAAAACCGCCTAAAAACCATCCACAGTTCACCGGACCCCGACACTAATCCGCCGGACGGATTCGTGCCGGGGACCGGCGCTCCTTCCCGCCCGGAATGTATAGTATATAGTGTTTGCATAATATGCGCCTGCGTTGGAACTGTATCATTACCTGCACAGTGGACCGACTCTTCATTCGGCAATCCGGACCGGAAAACGCATTCCGAATCCGTAACGGAATCTATTTCTGCGATTCACGGTATCCGTCCAGCTCAGTGTTGATAATCACTCAACAGTATTGTGGTTTGAACGATATCTGTTGTCACAGCCGATGTTGGTGCCACGATTCCTCAGGAGTACACTTTAGCAATTTGCTTCAGGATTCCGGACTGTGTCGATATAGATATGCAGTTCATCACTGATAAAATCAATTGATCCATTATATTCTTGTGTATCAAAATCCACCAATTAGACTAGAAAACGTTTTTATGACACAAATATGACATGTAAAACATTCAGCTCACTTTTCCACGGTGCCTGGGTGATCAGTGTGTCCACTCAGAGTGGTGTCTCCGTAGTTGAATAAAACTGTGCTGATTCTGACCTAATAGAACAAGAATCTGCTGAGTAAAAATGATAAAATTGATTGTTATATGTGGACGGCTGACTAGGAGCCGAACCATTTACTCAGATCTCATTGACTTCCTCTTCCAAATACTATAGGGATCATACCGGACACTTCACATAATTTTAAATAACTTGTTACGCTATTGCGTCTCTCTGATAGGATGGAGGAAAGTTCGGCAGCGACAATGACGGTTGCCGTTATGTCAGCATAACACACACACATATGCAGTTAATTTACGTTATACCGAAAAAGCCAGGGGACCCCGTTTGGGGAATCTACCTGGGGACACTGCATCCAGAGGCAGGGTCGATTCCCCAGAGCTCAGCGACTTCCAACTCAGACTAGTCATTGGATGTCAACTGAGTAACAAATTCATCAGGGACTTTTCAACTGACCCACGAGCTGCGGACACGTTATACGGAAAATACTATTCCACAAGCTTCAGATATTGGTGGATCATCCCACTGGAGGAGGGAACTGTATGTCGAGGTATAGTGCATTACAGTGCGCAAGTTTTGAGACAGTTACTGCTGGAGGGAAACGGAGAGGTGAGACCTTTGAGACGGAGCCGGTTACTGCCGGTCTGGTGATGGACAGCCTAATGAAGGCGCAGAGCGCCGGCCGCTAATTATCTCTTTGACTGGCGGCGCTCGGGCCGACCCGCTCGCGTTTCACAGCTGCGCCCGCGCCCAGCTGAGGCGTCTCGCTCACGTCGCACCTCCTCTACATCTACATATATACGCCGCTAGCCACCAAGCGGTGTGTGGCGGAGGGCACAATTCGCGCCAAAGTCATATTTCCCCCCCTTCCCCCCCTCTGTTCCACTCGCGGATCGCACGAGACGAAAATGATTGAACGCCCAATACGAGCTCTAATTTCCATCTTTGAATGGTGATCATTGCACGATTTGAAAGTTGGTGGTAATAATATATGCTCTACATCCTCGGCGAAGATCGGATTTCGGAATTTAGTGAGCAGGACCTTCCGTTTAGCGCGTCGTCTATCTGCAAGTGTACCCCACGTCAAACTTTCTATGAGATTTGTAACGCTCTCGCGATGGCTTTGGACCTTTCCAATTTCTTGAATGAGACCCAACTGGTAAGGGTCCCATACATACGAGCAATACTCTAAGACTGGACGAACTAACGTATTGTACGCAATTTCCTTTGTTGAAGGACTGCATTGCTTCAGGATTCTACCAATAAACCGCAATCTAGAGTTCGCCTTGCTCGTTGCTTATGTAATCTGATCATTCTCTTTAAGATCATTTCGAATAGTCACACCCACATACTTGACGGATGTTACCGCTTCCAAAGATTGGGCATTTATTTTGAACTCGTACATTAAAGGGGATTTTCGCCTTGTTATACGAAGTAGGTTACACTCACTAATATCGAGAGATAACTGACAGTCATAACACCACGCCTTTATTTTCTGTAAATTCTCATTGATTTGTTCATAACTTTCGTGTGATACTACTTTCCTGTAGTCTACAGCATCATCGGCAAACAGTCTAATGCCGCTGTCAATACCATCAACCAGGTCGTGTACGTAAGTCTTCAAAAGCAGCAGACGTATTACGCTGCCCTGGGACACACCTGAAGTTACGCTTGTTTCTGTTGAAATCACCCCATTCAAGACGATATAGTTCTCTCTGCCTGTTAAAAAACTTCCTATTTAACCACATATGTCATCGGATAGACCGTAAGCGCGCACTTTTTGGAGCAAGCGACAGTGCGGAACTGAGTCGAACGCATTTCGAAAATCGAGGAATATGGCATCAGCCTGGGAGCCGGTATCTAGAGCCTGTTGTATATCGTGCACAAAGAGGGCCAGCTGTGTCTCGCATGGCCGCTGTTTCCTAAAACCGTGCTTGTTTCTGCAGATGAACTTCTCAGAGTCTAGAAAGATCATTATGTCTGAACACAAAATATGTTCCATGATTCTACAACAAATCGATGTAAGTGAAATTGGCCGGTAATTATGTGCATCCGATTTTCTACCCTTTTTATAGATTGCTGTGACCTGGGCCTTCTTCCAGTCCCGTGGAACTTTCCGCTATTCCAATGATCTCTGATAGATGATGGATAGGAATGGTGCTATATTTCTAGCATAAACATGTAATCTTACGGGGATACCGTCTGGGCCAAATGCCTTCCTGGCATCTAAGGATCTTAACTGTTTACAATCCCAGATACACTAAACACTTGCGTTTGTTCGATAATTGAAAGGGGGAATGGTGCTGCAGCCCTCTACGGTAAACGAGTTTTTGAAAGCTAGGTTTAGAATTTCGGCCTTCTGTCTTCTCGTATTCCACCCTCGTATTCCGCTAGCAACGGAAACAATTTCTTCTCAGCCGGCCGAGGTGGCCGAGCGGTTCTAGGCGCTTCAGTCTGGAACCGCGCGACCGCTACGGTCGCAGGTTCGAATCCTGCCTCGGGCATGGATGTGTGTGATGTCGTTAGGTTAGTTAGGTTTAAGTAGTTCTAAGTTCTAGGGGACTGATGACCTCAGAAGTTAAGTCCCATAGTGCTCAGAGCCATTTTTTTTTATTTCTTCTCACGCCTTCCCACTCGAAAAAGTAGGGCCGATATAACAGCAGAGAAATTCGCTTTGGAAACTGAATTGTCACGTGCTTTCTTTGTGTCCAAGTATTCACCATTGAAGAGACTAGCGAAACGGCTTCTTACATTCTGCCCTTGTGTGAGAGCAGTGAGTCAATATGCACCACCTGATCAAAAGTATCCGGACAACTCTGTATTATGCCGAACTGAACACTTCCTCTCACGAGGGGCGGACCCGCCTGTGTAAAGGTATTGTGTTATAAGTAGGTTCTTTACTTGGAATGGGTCCATCAGGAGAGCTCAGTGACTTCCAACTGGGACTAGTCACTGGATGTCAACTGAGTTACAAATTCATCAGGGACATTTCAACCCTTCGAGATGCCCAAGTCGACTGTTGGTGATGGAAACGCGAAGGGCAACCTCAGCTAAACACGACTAGACAGACCTCATACACTGACGGAGAGGGACCGTCGAGCATTAAAGAAGTGATTGTAAAAAGCTACATGAAATCAGCGGAATAATTCACGCGTGAATTCCGAAGTGCTACCAGGTGTCCACATAGACTTCGGTTCAGGAACGATGACGGTCGAATGGTTCAAATGGCTCTGAGCACTATGGGACTCAACTGCCGTGGTCATTAGTCCCCTAGAACTTAGAACTACTTAAACCTAACTAACCTAAGGACATCACACACACCCACGCCCGAGGCAGGATTCGAACCTGCGACCGTAGCAGCAGTGCGGCTCCGGACTGGAGCGCCTAGAACCGCACGGCCACCGCGGCGATGACGGTCGAGTTGTTTGTTCTGCGCACCGACGTCATGCATTCTCCGGCAACCAATAAGCTTTCAATAGTATTCTGAGGGCCCTGCTGTGGATGTCGTAGCCAGTGCGAACTTTTAATGTGATCGTAGCGAATTATTTAGTGACTTTTTATTCCATGTGTTGCGAGTGGTCGTGGCTGATGGTACCAGTAAACTATAAATTCTACCACAGCAAGCGAGAGGCGTAATATGCAAGATAACCTCTTTCATGAATCTCAAAGCACGTGTACGATCGTACCGCAACTGTCGCGTGGAACCGGCAGAAATGGAATCCCCGTCTGCGTCTCGACCTGCGCTAACCGCCATCGTTCGTGGATCGGACTACAGCACAGTGACTGGACTTCGAAAGTTAAAAGGAACGGGGTACAGTTGTCGAGCGGCTCCTCACACTCCTGTGATCAGTGCGGAGCGGCACCTGAGGTGCTGTAAAGAGCGACACCACTGAACAGTAATGATTATAGCTGTACCCTGTGGCAGTCCGATGGAAAGGCTGAGCTTTGAGGAGTGCCTTGAGAACGTGTAGTGCCAACAGCAAAGTGCGGGGTAGGTATTGTTACGTTATAGGGATGTGTCTTGTGTTTAGGTCGTGGTCCCCTTACTCTATTAAAAAAAAGAAAAGAAAAAGGCTAAATGCGTAAGTATATGAACAACTTTTACAGAACTGTCAAAGGAGCATCTGGAAGATAATGGTTTGTCGACAGTTACATTGCTGAACTGGAACGGCCAGCACAGAGTGTCGACCTGAATGCAATGGATTATCTTTTGGATGAATTAAAACGTCGGCTTCACTCCATGCCATGTCGTCCAACATCAGTACCTTCTCTGTTTTCAGCTCGTGAAGAAGACTGGTCTGGCATTCCTCCGTAGGCACTTTAGTGAATGTGTCCCCAGCAGAGTTCAAGCCGCCATAAAGGCGAAAGCTGAACATACCCGACATTAATGTCCGCTAATAAACGTCTGATCAGATAGTGTACAGTGCTTGCTCCTGCGGCTGACAATGATAGTCTAAGTTGTATACGAATTAGAGGAATGGGAAGGAACGGGTAGTTGGGAAACCAGTGATTTCCAGCTGCACAGGGCACTGAGAATAACGGAAGTGCCTCCCACTAGTAGGATGGTGTAAGGGGTTCATTACGTAAGAGGTCTACTGTTCACTAACCTACTGGGGCAAATGTGATTTCCACGTATTGCTCACGCGCTACCGGTGATATAAAACATCTCTGCCGCAATCTAATCACAGGTCAGAGCAGTGTCGGCAGCAGCAGTAATCGGTCGCTCCTACAGAGCAGTCGCAATAGTTCGTTGTTATGGGGCAGTCGCAATAGTTCGTTGTTACGGAGAAGTCGTAGTAGCTCACCGCTACAGTACAGTTGGTAGCCATGTAAGAGCAATAGCTGTCGCCGCTGGTGCAGCGCAGTTCATTTGCCACGTAGTATAAGGTAAACTTTATTATTCTTCACCGCCATACGCGTACTTAAATTTGTTGTCCGAAATGTTAACATGAGTTTGTTTCAATCTTTTTGTGGTTTGTCAGCACTAATTAAGTCTGACTTGTAATGTTCAGTTTTTTATGTAATGGTTTGCAGAAATTTTTTCAATAGTAAGGTCTTTCAGAACATAATTTTTTAACAGTCATTTACTTGAATTTAAATATCTTACAAAGTTTCCCAGATCATAGTCATGTGTTGTTTAATAATCAGAGGACCAGCTATGCAGCTGTGTCAACAAGCAAAGTCAGTTTTTTTTCTAATAATGCAAATCTCAGACAAATGTTGTTCAATAGCATTAAATAGGCCAGCATTGCACTAACCTGTGTCATTTAGGAGCAGATATACAGACAGTGTTATCCGGCGACACCGTTAGGAGGTAAGAATTTTTCAGTTTATTCAGGTTGATTTCTCAGGGACATGATGTAGCGCTGCTTACGTCCAAAATTCATCAGTTTCCATTCTCAGTCAATTTCGTACCGGAAATTTTTATATACGGGAAGGTTACAATGGAACTGAGATGCGGGTAAGGCGCCTGAGTTGGTGAGAACACTCCTCTTTCGTTGACAACTTCAGTGCTTGCTACCGTTGCAGAGAAACTGATTTCAGTTTTCGACGTGAAATAAATTAGTACATTTTCACGTCAAAATTAGCGTTCATACGTGCAACAACATCAGTCGATCTTCCGCTCTGCTTACATAGATGCGAGCTCTGTGGGCAGAAATCTGCAGCACACATAAAAGCAGTCGCCCCCGGGGTTAGCGTGACTTCTATGATCCATTCCACTCTCATCGTCTCTGTAAATTCTCATAGCTTCACGTAATTTTGACCACCAATTAGTCTCTCACTCACCGCTACGTGACTTACATCAATAACCCAGAACACTATGATCACCAGCTTAGTGCGGTTTTGTTGCGAATTTGAAACGTAATTCGGTAGTGATTCCGCGTGGCATGGTTTCGACAAGTCCTTCGTAGGTTTTCAAAGGTATGTGGCATTAGATGGCTACGGACAGCTATGCAATTCCCGTGAATCCGTAAATTCCGTAAATTGTGGGCCGGCGGAGCTGGCGTCCGATAGTATCCCAGATGTGTTCCACCTGTCCAGATCATGCGAATTTAGTGGCAAAGACCAACGTGAGTTCACTATCAAGCCTCTCAAGACACTGTAGCATGGTTCTGGCCTTGTGACAAGGATAGTTATACTGCTGGAAAATTTCAATACAGGTGTTCCACAATATTATTCGCGCAGTCCCTTGGTGCAAACGACTGCTACGACAGGTCCCATGGGAACCCGTAGGCGTCGTGTGGAGCGCAGTCTAATATTCAACAACGTGCACTGAACAACGTGCTCTGCCACACTTGTGCCTGCACCAGCATTGTACTCTGTCGCCACTTCTGCCACAGATAGCCGCCTATCGTAATTTACAGAGCGGGTCAGTTCTCCAACCCGTATGGCCAGGTGTGGACATGCAACACCATGTCAAGTACTCGCGTCTTGCCGTCCTAGAACCACTTATCGTAGATACTGCCGACAGCAGCACGCCAACAGCCGACTTTCACCTTGCTCGAAATACTCCTTCCCAGGCGCCAGGCCGTAACAATTTGCACTTTGTGAAAGTCGCCGACGTTAGTAGATTTTGTCACCAGAAAGCTTCCATATTCTTTTCTGTTCCTCTTATACGTTTTCCTTACCTTGTCACCTGTCCGGAACAGCATAGGCGGCATTCATTCTCGACATGGTCATCATCTATAATGTTTTGGGTCATCAGTGTGATTCTACCGTAAACGTACGTGCTTAAGTGGATGAAATCGCAAATATTCAAATGTGTGTGAATTCCTAAGGGACCAAACTGCTGAGGTCATCGGTCCCTAGTCTTACACACTTGTGCTAAGAACGACACAGACACTCATGCCCGAGGGAGGACTCGAACCTCCGGCGGGAGGGGCCGCGCAGTCCGTGACATGACGCCTCAAACCGCGCGGCCACTCCGCGCGCCGATGAAATTGCAATTTACGCAATGAAAAAATACAGGGTAGTCAGAAACAGTCTGAAAAGATTGTAAGTGTGTAACAGGGTAGGTTGTACTGAGAAACAATTGTTAAAAAATATTCAGTACTCTCCGCTGTTTCCGAGTTACTTAACACTGAAGTTACCCATCAGCCGTTGAGCGAGCAAATCCAAGTGCCCCGCCAGATACAATCAGTATCATTTGTTCTCAGCGTGCAGATGATAGTGCACGAGACTGCTCAGCCTTTGGCTCGGATTAGATCCTCATTACCGTCCCATGTCCAATTTTTGTATCGCTCTCTTGTTCGGCTTTAGGAAACCAAACGAAGAACGCATTTGGTGACACCGTTTCTGGCAGGCCGCTTGAATTTGTGCACGCAACGGCCTGATTGGATAACTTTAATGCTAATTAACGCAACGTATCGAATTTTTTCTGAACAGTTATTTCTCAGCACAACCTACCGCGCAACACCATTACAAGGGCCGGCCGGAGTGGCCGTGCGGTTCTAGGCGCTACAGTCTGGAGCCGAGCGACCGCTACGGCCGCAGGTTCGAATCCTGCCTCGGGCATGGATGTGTGTGATGTCCTTAGGTTAGTTAGGTTTAATTAATTCTAAGTTCTAGGTGACTGATGACCTCAAACGTTAAGTCGCATAGTGCTCAGAGCCATTTGAACCATTACAAGGTTTTCACTCTGTTTCCGACCACCTAGTATATGCATCAAAGAAGAAATCGTAGAGACAGTAATGTTACAGATATGTTCACGAGATCTGTATTTGTCCTGTTTTGTGACTATCCTCGAGTATGTTTTGTGCCCAGCTAACAAGGCTGAAAAATCCCCATGCCCGCCGCAGCATACCGCAGGCTTTCGCGGGACTGTGATTAATTCGGGCCATCATAATTCTGCAGACTTTTTTGCCTCTCCGGGCGCGCACTAAATCGCCCGCAATAATTTAGGCGTCGCTTCCGCAGGCCAGGGTAAAGAATCGCCCGCCGGCCGCCCCTTGCTGGCGGCGGCACAAATTGCCAACGTCACTGCTGGCCCAGCGGGACCTATTGACCTGTGCGCCCATAGCTGACCGTGTAATTGTCAAATTGCGTTACTTCCCACCGTTACTCCCAATTAACCGCTGCGCTACCATCGCGTCTCGGCGCTCTCGCTGATCGGCCGTCGCCACGGCAACCACACTCGCCTCCTCTCCTCAATTTCGCTTTACCCTCCCCTATCGCCACCTCCTGCCGCGCCTTCTGTCTACACGCGCAACCCCTTTGCTCTCTTCGTTCTCCACACGCGAGACTCGCTGGCGCGTGTTAATTAAAATCAATCGCACCCTCGGGACGTGACGTTACGAACCGCGGAAACGCCCCGGCGCCTGATCCATCTTGTAAAACGCGGGATATTGCGGTGGATGAGGGCCAACAGGCGCAAAGCGAGTGCTCAACGGGGGATACTTTTATTACAGCGTTACATAATTTTTCACGAGCCACACTATCTTTTAGCGGTTAAAGAGTTTGTACGAGCTCCACATTTCAAATTTGATTGCCCAATAACGCTGTCGTAGCTTCGTTTCATAATAGTGCATTAGTAATTCTTTTTACTTACTGTATTCGTAGTACACCCTCTATTTGGATAACTGAATTTCTGTTACACGTCATTTTTCCCGTGTTTCCAGGCAGCTGACATTTTATAAATAGTTTCACTTCATGAAATGGTGGAGGACCTAAATAGCAAATGCGGAATATTCGTAATGAAAATAAAAAAGGAAAAGATCAAAACCTTGATATTGCTCAGAAAAGGAGTGAAAGCTAATATCGCGATAGACGGACAACTAGAGCAGATTACAATATTCAAGTACTTGGAAAGTATAACGAATGACCTAAAGCGTGACACACAAATAAACTCGAGAATAGCGACAACCAAGCAGGCGTTTAGCAAAAAGTGAAAACTGCTGTATCGGCCACTGAATAAAAACCCTAAGAAAACATTGGCGTAATACTATATAAAGATCGAGACCTCGACGTTGCGGAAAGCTGTGGAAAGTAGGCTAGAGGCACAGGAAATGTGGGTATTGGGGAAACAAAGAGGGTGTGACTTAAGAAGACAGAGTGAGTGATTAGGAGGTTTGAGAGGATTTGGGGAGAGCAGAAAGCTCGTACACGTCGTAAGGATAAGAAATAAAAATTGGCTAACACATACTTTGAGACGCCAGTGTTCACTCCAGCAAAGGACTGAAGGAATGATAGAGAAAGAGAGGGAGAGAGGGAGATGTTATCTACTAACAGCGAAAGCGTTAAGTATGCACAGCTAAAGAGAAAAGCACAGCGCCGGCCGGTGTGGCCAAGCGGTTCTAGGCGCGTCAGTCTGGAACCGCGAGACCGCTACGGTCGCAGGTTCGAATCCAGCCTCGGGCATGGATGTGTGTGATGTCTTTAGGTTAGTTAGGTTTAAGTAGTTCTAAGTTCTAGGGGACTGATGACCTCAGATGTTAAGTCCCATAGTGCTCAGAGCCATTTGAACCATTAGCAAAGCACAAAATGGAACAAGTAGTGGCGATGATGATGACGACGATTATTATTATTACTATTACTGTTACTGTTGCTTTACTCTTCTTGCTAGTATAGTTTCTGTTTGTAGCTCACGTTTGTTCCACTGAAGATTTACACAGTTTTGCTCTGATTTCTTATGAGCCCACACATAAATAAGTGCTTTTCACGAACAGCTCTCCTTCCTGCGTATTCCATTAATTTCCTCTGACAACAACTCCATTAGTTATTCTCAGGTTATCGACTCTCCTTGCCAAGACTATATTTCACGTTCAGCAATATTTCTGCCTTGCGTTAAACGAACCCTCCTGTTCGCTCGTCGTCCAGGTACCGTCTCATGCATATGAACAATGCCCTCTTCAGAAGCTACCCGATTTGCATGTACCGTCGGTATTTTCATCAGTTGAATGAAATAGCTTTCCACTTGAGTACATAGTGTTTTACTCTTGAAACCGTGACCTCGTGAAAAATTTTGACTAGAAAGGCAATAATTGCTAAGAGAAACTCATCTGTGAAAAATAAATATATTCATTTCCCTCTTTTTTCATTACTACTTACAGTACCGCTATGTTACTCAAGCTTCAGCTCAGCTCACTGGTACACTTATTATGCAGAGTAATTTATTTCGTCGCACATTTCGCTTAATTTTGGCAATGAGTTGAAAGTGGTTGTAAGTAAATAACAAAATGGTTCAAATGGCTATGAGCACTATGGGACTTAACAATTGAGGTCATTAGTCCCCTAGAACTATTTAAACCTAACTAACCTAAGGACATCTCACACATCCATGCCCGACGCAGGATTCGAACCTGCGACTGTAGCGGCAGCGCGGTACCAGACTGTAGCGCCTAGAACCGCTCGGTCACTGCGGCTGGTTAGTAAATAACAACTGAAAAGATGTGTGAGATGATTTTCGTTATCGGCATTTGCCTTACGTGAACCAAACGAAACCCTAGTTGCAAGGGTGGTATTTGCACATCTCTTTTATTGCAGGATCGAGACTGACTAAATAAATCGTGTGTGTGTGTGTGTGTGTGTGTGTGTGTGTGTGTGTGTGTGTGTGCTGTTAGCCTTGTAGCGACAGATGCGTAGAACTTTCTGTATTGCCTGAACGTGTGAGTAGGCAACACGCGGCACAAAAAAATGGCTCTGAGCACTATGGGACTTAACATCTATGATCATCAGCCCCCTAGAACTTAGAACTACTTAAACTTAACCAACCTAAGGACATCACACAACTCCCAGTCATCACGCGGCACAGACAAGCAGCGGTGCTGAGATGCAAATTCGCTCTTGACCATGACCCACATCAAATATCAGTGACAGTATGGTTAATGCTTTTGGACTCGTTCATTGAGCACGGTTGTTGATGTAACGGTCGGGTAAGGCTCCTTTTCTTGCGGCTACCGAATCATTGTTCTAACACCGTGCAAGTAGTATTCAAGAGGTGTAAATTATCAACTTGAAAATTTAAAGTTACGTAATTATAACTTTTTTTGCAGGTACTTATCTGCATTCCTGATACAAAATGCTAGAATATCTATTCAGTTTTGATAAAAAGACAAACTTTGAGTTAGGGTATTACTTGAATATTATACGAGTATTATAACCATTGCATTATTCAAGAATACGCTGAAGCTAGTCGATACCGTCGGAACGATAAAATTATTATTACCATTTGCCACACAGTTTCGCAAGCAAATTCTGATCGTAGTTTCCTGTGCTATCGTTGATTTCCGTTCACTGTCGTGCCAAATTGTGCAGCCGAAACCGTGAATACATGGTTGCCAGTAGCGTAACTTCTCGCCTGATATGGCATCCCATGTGCGCGCCTTGCCGCCCGTGGCTGCTTTTGTGCTCGAGAAGAAAGAACTCGCCAGTCCAGCTGTGATTAGTATTGCCACTGCGTTCCCCAAGACCCTTTATAAATGTGTTGCGGTGCAGTTTTCTTTGAAACAGTTTTCTTTCAGCAAGGCGCTCCCCTTCGGCCGCCCCCAAACGCACCCTCTTTTCAATTATGTAAGTGCCTAAACGTCGCCGCAGGTAAAGTTTTAAAGAGCTTACCGACGAGGATGGAGCCCCGTGCTCTAGCTCGCTCTTCATATCAAAATGGGTTTCTTGCTTCTTCTCCACTGTCAGCAGTTGCCCTCCTCTTTATGATATTCCGGCGGCCGTTAAAACACTGCTGAAGTGATTTACGGGCAACACGTAACTCAAAATACCATCGTTAAAATAGCACTCTGCCTGTTCGTAGCTGGGCTTGCGCAGTTTGTTCCTAACAGCAAATTCGTGCGAAGTGGAAGTCGTGGATACATACGTACTTCAGATTTTTCGGCGCGAACCGTTTTCCAGAGTCCCATCGTATGAAAGATGCAGATGTGAATACACTGCAGTTGAAGATGTTCACGGATTGTTAGGTTTGCATTATTTCTGCTGTAAAATATATGGTCTGGTGACAAAACAAAAAGATAATTAATTTGTCTTTACAAAATATGTTTAGCGTAAGAAGTCGCATAGTAATCATCCACATAACGCCTCAGATCCAAGTAAAACAGGGTTCCATCTGCATACCAATGTGCATAACAAATAGGCACGCAGGAAGTTACACGTTGTGTTTCATATGCTCGTAGTTAACCATAACTAATTCCCAAATTATCTAGCTGTCACACTCGATCGGAAACTATCTTTATTGGAACACTGCATGAACCTGTTAAAGAAGTTTGGTTAAGAGTAAACGTGCTCCGCGAAAGAGCCAGAAACGAAAGAAAAAACACTACGCAGCAATGTTGCAGTTTCACTTGTGTATTCTTCTGATGAATACTGAGGATTTGTATGGGAGAACAGCGCACATCCAACAAAGATAGATTTACGTCTGAATGAGGCCAAATAATCAGTACTGACACCGTCATACTCCCGTTCAGTGGTTGCCTTTTTCCAATATTGCTTCTCCGTATCTCACAAGGAAAGCTGCTAACATGAGAATTCTTAAGAAAAGTCAGTAAGAACTCACTTCTCAATAGATCGTTTCAGAATTAACTAACTGTACGTGTAAAGTTAGGCAAGCCACAGTAGGTCGATCTTAGGGTCACAGACGTTTTCGGTATCACCTGGAAGTAGAAAGAACGCTGGAGCGAACATCCACCAAGAATTTTCACGTAATTCAAGACCCAATGAAGAAGGCTGACCTTCCTCGTTGGGACTCAGCTGCGCCCGAACGGGACAAGGAAAATGTTCCACATTGACAAATAATGTAATTGTTGCGAAAGTGCTGCATGTTACTGAGATGCGCAGGAGCAGACAATAAGACGTATTGCGGAGTGCGGAGAACTGGGCACATCATGATTTTAAGGCTTGCATTAAGTGTCACAGAGAGTTGCGGACTGGTTGTCAGATACAACCAACCTGAATAACCAATGTAGAGGCATACGCTGATCAGCCAGAACATTATGACCACTGACCTGCTACCAATATAAACTCGACCCGGCGATAGCAGCGTCACCTGACGAGGAATAAGTGCTAGTCAGACACAGCCAGGGTGTATGTAGTACCGGTGAGCGTACTATTCTTGCGTAGAATCGGTAAGGCGCGCGATCTATTTGAGTTTGACCGAGACTGATTGTGTTGGCCGGGAGGCTCGGCAAGAGCATTTCCGAAACCACAAGACTTGACGGGTGTTCGAGGAGTGCTGTGGCGAAACTAAGGTGAAGCCACGCCCAGACGTCATGGGTTTGGGCGACCACTCCTCATTACAGATGCCGATCATCGTAGGCAGGGCAGGCTGGTGAAACATGACAGGCGGCGAACTAAGGCGGAACTAATATCAGAATTTAATGCTAGGCAGAGTGCGAGCCTTCGCAGCCGACGACTCATGTATGTCCCAATATTAACACAACGACATTGGCAACTGCAACTGAAATGGGATCGTAACCATCAGCACTGGACGTCGGTGCAGTGGCAGAGCGTTGCATGGTCTGATGACTCGCGATACCTTCTTAATCATACTGATGGGAGGGCACGAATCCGACGTATTCCAGGGGAACAGCTCCTTGACATCTCTATTGCGGGACGGAGACAAGCTGGCAGCGGTTCCATTATGCTCTGGGGAACATTCAAGTAGGCATTCATGGTTCCATCGTAGCTCGCAAGGCACCATGACGGCCAAAGAGTATCGTACACTGGTTGCTGACCGCGTGCACCCCTTCATGACGATTATGTTTGCCGACGGCAGTGGTATTTTTCAACAAGATAATGCGCCCCGCCACAAGTCCAGGAGTGCGATAGAGTGGTTCGAGGAACATAGTGGCGAGTTCCAATTGATGTGCTGGCCCTCCCGCTCGCCAGATCTGAACCAGATCGAACACATCTGGGATTTGATTGAACTTTGCGTCAGAGCTCATTGCTCCCGGGAAGAAGGTGATTTGTGTATGCTGATGTAGTGCCAATTCCCTAACTTGTCACGGTTTGCGCTGCTCCCCCCGTCGGAGTTTCCACTCCCACCTCGGGCATGGGTGTGTGTGTTGTCCTTAGCGTAAGTTAGTTTAAGTTAGATTAAGTAGTGTGTAAGCTTAGGGAGCAATGACCTCAGCAGTTTGATTCCGTAAGACCTTACCACTACCCTAACTCCCTCCAGCGACCTACCAAGGCGTTATTGCTTCCATGCCACGACCCGTCGGCGCTGTTACCCGTGCCGGAGGTGGACATACCGGCTAGTAGACAGGTGGTCATAATGTTCTGGTTGTCAACCTTTATGCTGCACTGACAGCCTGCACAATAAAGCATTGCATGGTGTAACGGGACATCCTCCTCTAGCATTACCTTTCCTTAACAGTAATTGTAGATACCAGTATCATTTTTCGAATTTTGGACGGATCAGTATTATCTCAGTTGTTTTTCCACGAATTTTCATATAATTCTATACAGAGTATGTTATATTTCAAGCTAAAATTTATGAAAAGAAATTACTTTGTAAAATATTTTAGTTTCGATGTTATAATCGATAAGTACTAGTTCTGAATGAACAGTTTAAATTATTTTTTTAGAAACGTTTGAAATTACGAATTATTTGCACACTTAAAATTTATATTATTAATTACGCAATCATGTACTGTTTACTATCTTTTTTCCGTATTCATTTATGAAATAATAACAGAAGTTAATAACGTAACGAAAAGTAGTAGGAATCCATTTGTTAAGAAAAATTGTAAACTCTCTGGAATTTTGTTATTTCCGCAGTGTGTGTGAGTCGTAAGCCTGCTTCTGATGTGATAGGACAACGTAATTTCTACTACGTAAATGTGAAAAATCAAATTACTGTAAGATATAGCCGGCCGTGGTGGCCGAGCGGTTCTAGGCGCTTCAGTCTGGAACCGCGCGACCGCTATGGTCGCAGGTTCGAATCCTGTCTCAGGCATGGATGTGTGTGATGTCCTTAGGTTAGTTAGGTTTAAGTAGTTCTAAGTTCTAGGGGACTGATGACCTCAGATGTTAAGTCCCATAGTGCTCAGAGCCATTTGAACCATTTTTTGTAAGATATACTAAAATGTGAGAAAATCAATGGAAAAAAAATTTACGTAAAAAAATCTGGAACAACAATCTTCCAGTTTATTTAGTTCAAACCAGCTGTGAGGACCTGATGTTAGATTTTCAGCTTCTAGAATGAGGCCCCTAGACAAGAAGAACTGGAGCCACCTCAAACTGACAAGCTAAGTAAACTTAAAATTTTACTGTAATCTTCGCTCCTTCCACATCTTCAAAAAAGACTACGCTTTTTAATTACTTGGATTGGGCATTGTTTAGTGTGGACAATACATAGAAGAAGGAAGGAGGGGGGAGATTATAATGGGCAGTTATTGGAGAAGATTGAAGGCAAAATAGATAGTGAAAAGGCGTTGTCTTGGCTGACTAGCGGAACTTTAAAGGAGGAGGCTGAAGGACTGATTTTTGCTTCACAGGAACAAACCATCATAGCTAACACCATCAGAGCCAGAATCGAGAAAGCATCAAAAGGCCGAAGGTGCAGGCTCTGCAAAGAAGCTGACAGAACAACTTATGACATTTTGAGCTGTGACAGAACGCTCAGCTTAAATACAAGCAGAGCACAACGATGTGGCATGAATGATCCACTAGAACTTTTGCCAAAATTACCATCTGCCTGTGGCAAGGAACTGGTGGGACCACAAGCCAGAAACCGCTTGCCGGAAACGATCATGCCAAGTTGCAAAGAAGTGCTGCAATCCCGTCCATTTGACAGTGCCCGAAGATAACTTAGGCTCTGGTCTGGAACATTTTCTGTGGACGACTGATAAGAAGACTTCGTGTCCATGTTAACAGCCAAAATACGACGACGATCGACCTAGGCGTGTTAGGTTTTAGGACGAAGAGAGTGGGGTTGGGCTTTGGCGGGGGAGGGGGAGAAGATAGGTTCCCTTATGCATGTGGGGACGAAGCTGTTGCGTCATCATGGGTTGTAGAAGAGATCTAACCTCGTACATGGTCATGCCCTCCGCAATTCTTCATCGGCACTGAGGAGAGGTCCAATGCACGTTTTCTTTGCAGGCTCCTTAAATCTTAGACGAGTTTAGAACTCGTTATGATAGTCGACTGGTGCGAGGTCAGAAGCTAGATGCTTATGATCAATAACAGGTAGGCATGGGAATGCTCACCACTGAAGAACCTCATCTCTGAAGAGGGACCGATTAGTCTTCTGCCTGTTAACCTGCAGCGGTCTTTCCTCGAACATGCATCCTACAGCCACTAGACTCGTGATGTAGTGGTAACTCCGGCAGTGGCGGCTAGTTCAGCGCAGTTCATTCATCAAGCCAGCAGTACTGTTCATTTCTATACTCTACTTATCTAAAACATTGCCTGAAGTATTTTCTCTCATCATCATCAACATGTCCTCATGCCCAGATAACGCGCTACATAGAGGCCGCAGCCCAGCGGAATACCCAGTGAAGTTTGTATCTGCATCAAAAGACAGATAAGGTTTTCAAAAATGAGTTTTAATGTTTTACAACAATTCCACAATTTTGATGTTACAGAGGGAGGCAGGTCAAGACGGGGAACAATATTTTCTGTTCACATTACTAATTCGGTATAGGAACATCCCTCGAAATACTTCAGTATTCAGAGCGATGGTATGCAAGCTGCTGAAGTTATTGGAGCAGAGATGTGACCGAGGGAAGACTCTTCTCATCTGTCCTGATTGGCTCAGTGCTTTCTAATCTCTTCAGCAGAGTACTCGGTTGACAAAAGGGGTCCAGATTACACACGGGTCACCCTTCTGCCGCAGGGGAAGGGCCTGTCAGTCTGCCGTGTACCAGGGTGCGTGCTGTTGGAGTAAACGAACAAGCTGAGATGTCAACTAAAAGCAACAGGACGTGCCATTATCTGGCCGGTTACCAGCTCGCCGTTCATCGAGGTCACGAGTTACTTGAAGGAAGGACGTCTGACACGAAGAACAACAAAATGCGGTTGGTTTACATTTCGTTTCATCACTGGAATACCTAATTTCAGCCACTGAGATGGGAAATTGCACACACCCATCGCCGTATAGGCCACTGCACTCTAACGCAGCGAGTTTACTCTTGCGGGAGCCATATCTGTATGCTTCTGGCATTCTGAATGAAAGTTACATATGCAAGAAGAAGGCTTATGAACATAACACAGTGTAACGTCCCCTTAGAAAAATTTATGAATTACTGTGCTGGTAAACCCCTTACGTTATTTGATTTTCAAACAGCTGAGCAAAACTGAACGTGCTCAGACATTTCTCTCTTTACTTATGCTGATCATCAATAAACTGACACACAATATTTTTAGCGCAACGCAATCTGACTTTCAATAATCCCTACAAAAGAATGGCCCTGGCTAACAATAACCTATACCTTTCATGAAATGGTTCAAATGGCTCTGAGCACTATGGGACTTAACATCTGTGGTCATCAGTCCCCTAGAACTTAGAACTACTTAAACCTAACTAACCTAAGGACACCAAACACATCCATGCCCGAGGCAGGATTCGAACCTGCGACCGTAGCAGTCGTGCGGTTCCGGACTGAGCGCCTAGAACCGCGAGACCACCGCGGCCGACTATACCTTTCATGAATCACTTACCTCACAAAACTCTTCGTTTCTCGAACTACTGTAATACAGCGAGCGCCAATACCGCCAGCTAAATAAAAGATTCTAACTACTGAAGGCACTAACTACTGATAGGCATAGTTAGCAAATGAAAGATTTTGATAAAGAACAAACAATGTATTTACCTTAATAGTGTTCAGAAGTCATAATATATATATATATCGGTTCATGACATCCAGTCTTACAAATTTACTGTCTCTGATGGACACACGTCCAGATCATCCGCTCTCAAAACTCCGCCATCTCTCTCCCCACATCCACTACTGCTGGCGGCTCACCTCCAACTGCGCAACGCTACACGCTGTTAACAACCAACTGCCCAAATGCGAGATTATTTTTTTCTTACCTCCGTTAACCATTGCATTGCAATCGGAGTCCTGGCTCTGTCTCTCGGCTGTGGTACTGAAAATAAGAACGTTAAAGCTACGTATTTTCTGCAACGTCGGGCGGCTGTGGAGAAAAATGTATATTATGTTAATAGCGAGCGAGTTTTTCGCTTCCCCTAAATTTTATAAGTTAATATCGCCACTTAATGGCGTCGTTGGCTGCATCGGCCACTGCGATTGTTGAACTGAAAATTTCTCGAATGCAGGTTAATTCAAAGGAAGGCGGACATGAAATCGGGATCACCTCTTACAAATTAAAAGTGAACAATGATATTAAATCAATATATTATCTGCTTAATTAGTACAAATATGCTTACATTTGCCAGCTCGCAAGATGTCCGTCTACACGCAATCAAGACAAGAGAAGAAGTGAAGACGACTAAAAAATTAACAAAAGAGCGTATCTTGTCGTCTCTTTAGATCATTTTGTTATATTTCTTTGCCCTCGAAACTTACACAGAGAAATTATTATAATACGGAGAAAAATTTATGTTCGCCTGAGCGGCTAGTGTCCACTTGTTATTCAAATTTTAAATGTCTCTACTTTATAAATACTGTTTTGTAAGTCTTTTCTTATTATTTCTCTGGGGACGCTATACCTACCAAAGAAATGTACTATGAAAATAGAAAAAAGACTGGCTAGAAGCATGCTTGATCCAAGCACAACAGAAACAATACAACAGGCTTACAACCTACCAAAGAAATGTTCTAAGCACTTAAGAAAATATTGGTTACCTGAACAGTGATACAAAACAGTTTCGTACAGGTGGATAAACCCTGTAAGGAATATCCTTTCGAAGAAAAATAAAAAAGAATTAAGGATAATTTGTTTCAAAGCAGTTACTTGCTGAAGCGCTCGGGGGGTGTCCAACTGGTGCTGTTACGACAGCGAAGCGCCCCCTGTGTGGGAGGCGTGGCGCCTGGCCGCGTCGCTGCCCACGCCCCAGCACCCTCCTCTCCCCCACCCCCACCCCCTCCCCCTCACCACCGCCAGACCGCCTCTCCGCGGCTGACAATGCGTCCTCGTTAGCCGCCGGCCTGATTGCAGGCGTCCCTCTGGGGCGGCGTCGGTCCCTTAGATGGCCGTCTGTCCACACAAGTGAGCCTCTCTGCAGAGGAAGGGTTCTCGCTGCCGCTGCAAGTGCGCCTGCTGCCGCCAAATGTTTGTGGCTCACTATGGCCACGACACCCCGAAAAATCGGATGCACGTTAGGTACAGCAAGGGTTTAAAATCCATGAGCATCCTAAATGCAGTACGTAGTAACAACGTTTCTGCCATTACTTCTTACAAGGCAACCTCCCCATCGCACCCCCCTCAGATTTAGTTATAAGTTGGCACAGTGGATAGGCCTTGAAAAACTGAACACAGATCAAGCGAGAAAACAGGAAGAAGTTGTGTGGAACTACGAAAAAAATAAGCAAAATATACAAACTGAGTAGTCCATGCGCAAGATAGGCAACATCAAGGATAATATGAGCTTAGGAGCGCCGTGGTCCCGTGGTTAACGGCACGGTAGCTCAGCGTGTTCGGTCAGAGATCCGGTTGGCCTCTGTAATAAAAAACTGAGTGGAAGGATCAACCACCGAACTTGAACAGGATGTCTTGCGACGCCCGCAACGACCAATCACTTCGATCAATAACGAACAAAATGCAAAAAAAAAAAGAAAAGCGGGAGCAACTGCGGAACGAGAGGTCAATGATTCAAGCCTTCCCTCGAGAGAAAATTTTAATTTTTTATTTTCAGACAATTATTATCTGTCCGTCCGTCCCTCCGATGCGAGGTAACTGTGCCGTAGTATGGGGACGCTATACCTGAACAAACATGGAAACACACGACGTCAGTCGACTACAGCACACGGAAGAGAGAGTATTCCTGCTAACGAGGCTCCCTGGCTGTCAGTTGACTGTTCGCTACTTTGGACGAGAGTGCATTAAATACGTGAGATGTATTCCGTGGCCAATATGAACCCAACAAATATAGCTCGCGACTTCAATAAACACAGACACTAAACTTATTACAGTGAACAGAGACATCAATGAACGAACGGACAGATCATAACTTTGCGAAAATAAAGGAAGCAAACTTTTCACTCGAGGGAAGACTTGAACCAAGAACCTCTCGTTCCGCAGCTGCTCACGCTAACCACGGGACCACGGCGCTCCTGAGTTCATAATATCCTTGATGTTGCCTATCTTGCGCATGGACTACTCAGTTTATATATTTTGCTTATTTTTTCATAGTTCCATACAACTTCTTCCTGTTTTCTCGATTGATCTGTGTTCAGTTTTTCAAGGCCTATCCACTGTGCCAACTTATAACTAAATCTGAGGGGGATGCGATGGGGAGGTTCCCTTGTTAGAGTCGAAGGTACTGAGCATCGTTTTTCACCACTCTGCTTGTAGCGGGTTGCCTAAACTTTCATCAAGAAAACAAATGCTCTGAATTTGTATACCTTCGCAGCACTTCTCTGAATGCTGAAGCATCTGCTGGTGAGACAATATATGTGACTGTCATTAATTGCGCTCTAACAAGTTACGTACTAACGGTCAAACGGCAATAGGTAATTTCAGAAAATTGCATAATCGTCTTAATCGCTAGAATTTTAAGAAACATCCGAATGTAAACGCATCAAACACAAAATCTCCAGCTACCTGTGAGCATCAGCCAGGCTTACCAACAAAAGTGACTACATGGATGGGAAGAGGACTAGTAGCTCCTTTGAAGCATTCTCTGCGTAGTGTTTGATTCTTTGAAGCATCCTTTTAAAGTACAGCCGAATGTCTCGTGTGAATTCGGGGAGCACCATCGAACGTTAGCACCTGGAGTGTTCCATAAACAATTGTAGCATTGAAACAATAATTCCGGGATATGACAGTACAGTAACGGCCTATTATTTCTGTTATATGGTTAATACTTGTAACCTAAGCCTTCTGAGGTATTTCAGGAACAAAAGTTAAAGTTAAAGAAAATACATCATTCCGTTTACGGAATGATGTGTTTTCTTTAATGGCACTCAAGAGCTACTGAACAAGGAGAAAAATGTACCTAGGCTGTTAACATACTGCAGTTTCGCCTCAACTGATACGCAAACATCACGTAACAGCCCCTGGAGCTAAGCATTGACCAGACGTTAATATGTAAGTGTATTAAGTCAACGAAGCTAACAGCCGTGCCACAGTGGTAAAGCCGGTTCCCGTCAGATCACCAAAGTTAAGCGCTGTGGCCGGGATAGTATTTGTGTGGGCGGTCTGCTGACCGCTAATGGTAAGCTGGATGCACTCAGCCCTTGTGAGGCAAGTGAGCAGCTACTTGACTGAGGAGCACGGTCTCGTAAACTGACAAAATGGCCGGGAGAACGGTGTGCTGACCACATGCCCCTCGATATTCGCATTCAGTAGCGCCTGTGGGTTGAGGGTAACATGCCAGCCGGTCGGTAGCGTTGCACATTCATTGTCCAGTTTTTTAATTAAGCCAACGTAAGGACGAAAACACGAAACGTGTCATGGTATGTTCAAATTTGTGTGAAATCTTATGGGACTTAACGGCTAAGGTCATCAGTCACTAAGCTTACACACTACCTAACCTAAATTACTCTAAGGACAAACACACACACCCATGCCCGAGGGAGGACTCGAACCTCCGCCGGGACCAGCCGCACAGTCCATGACTGCAGCACCCCAGATCGCTCGGCTAATCCCGCGCGGCGTGTCATGGTATAAATAAAGTTCTATAGAAAGTGCCTAGTTGCTATATTCAACTAATGCTAAATATCGCACAATGGATTTTCTCTCTGCAGCGGAGTGTGCGTTAATATGAAACTTACTAACACCTTAAAACATTGTGTTTCAAAGGCAGGTGAGAAGGTACTGGCGGAAGAATAGCTGTGAGAATGAGTGTCCTGAGTCGTGTTCTTGTTCGCGAAAGGGAAAGGGAAAGGTCCCAGTTTCGCGTCCCGGTCCGGCATATAGGTTTTATCTTCCAAGAACGTTCAGGTCAGCGAACACTCCGCTGCAGAGTGGAAATTCGTTCTGGAAACACTGCTCCAATCTGTTGCTAAGCCATTTCTAGGTCATATTCTTTATTCCGGGAGTATTAAACCTTCAACGTTTGCGACAGAACTGTGAAGTTTGGAAGGTGGAAGAGAAGGTACTGGAGGAAGTAATATGAGAGCAGCATATGAGTTGTCCTTGATAGTCTATTCGGTCGAGCACTTGCCTGCGAAAAGCAAAGGTCTCAGATTCTAGTTCTGGCCCACCAAACAGTTATAATTTGCCAAGAAGGTACACTGGTGAATATTGTCGAAAGCTATAATTTGTGTACAGAAAAGCGTGACGCGTGCACAGATAACATTTAATACAGTAAATCCGTTGCGAAAGACATCATGGCTATGTTATTGGTTTCACTGTTAAGAGTCTACATCTATCTGACACGGAAGTGCCTGGCAAAGGGTTCATATAACCACCTTGAGATTATTTCTCAGCCTTTGCTCTCTGCAACTGCGTGCGGGAAAACGAACATTTAACTCTTACCGTGCAATCTCTGATTTCTCTTATTTTATTACAAAGATCATTTCTCCGTATGTAGGTTGGTGTCAAGAAAATATTTTCGCGTGCGGAAGAGAAGGTTGGTTATTGAAATTTCGTGAAAGCATTTCGCCACGACGACAAAGTCTTTGTTTTAATGATTACCACTGCAACTCGCATATCATATTCGAGACATCTCTCCCGTATTTCGCGATAATACAAAACTAGCTGCTCTGAACTTTTTCGGTGTCCTCCGTCAATTCTATTTGACGCGGGAGGCATAAAGCCCAATAGTACTCCAGAACAGAACGTACAAGCCTAATGTAAACAGCCTCTCTTGTAGTCCTGTATGCATCTTCTAAGTGTTCTGCTAGTATAACTCATCTCTTGGTTCCCCTTCTCCAGAATCGTTCCAGTTTAAGTTGATCATAAGTGTAACCCCTGGTCTACAGACATTATATCATTGTTTTCATGAAGATTGTTAGAAGGATCTACATATTTACCTTAAAAACCACTGTTTCTTGCATATTTTTGGAGATGAAATAAGAGCATTGACTGTATAGAAAAGCATGTTCCTCTTGCTCTCTTCTTATCTGAAAATTGGTTTCTGTAATAGAAATCGTTTACAAAATAATGTGGAGGTGCATTATTTGTTAATTTTGTTTAGAAGATACCAGCTAGAGCTTTGTTTCTGAAAATATTTAGAGTAATTGCTGTCGGAGACGAATTTCGAGCCTAATTACTTCAGTTGTACTTGACATTGCGCAAGTATATTTTTACCGTTAAGCAAGGGACCCTCGTAAACATCCCGTTTCCCGTAGAGGAAACTATTATGAAAGATTCAGGAAATGTCGCACTAAGATAAATAATTATTCTGTTAATGATCACGTTTTGTAATATTTTGAACCCAATAAAGCTGTACGTTTTTACAATATGGAAACGCGGGACGTTTCTGAAACTTCCTCCTCCGAAGTTCCCTACGTCTCAGCCGGTCGGAGTGGCCCAGCGGTTCTAGGCGCTACAGTCTGGAACCGCGCGACCGCTACGGTCGCAGGTTCGAATCCTGCCTCGGGCATGGATGTGTGTGATGTCCTTAGGTTAGTTTGGTTTAAGTAGTTCTAAGTTCTAGGGGACTGATGACCTTAGAAGTTAAGTCCCATAGTGCTCAGAGCTATTTGAACCATTTTTTTCTCTACGTCTCCCGTCCCAAGCTCTACCGATTTTCTGTCCTGAAAGGGGAAATTTCATACGATGTCTGTTTAATGTTATCAATTCATTTAATAAGAAGTTATTCATATTTTTTTTTTATTTCACTGTCTAATATTATTAAGTCATGCTTGCTTACTTTCCTGAAGATAACATCGTCCTTGATATCTCTGGCAAGTTTATTACTTTACAGGCGAATATCGAATCCGTAAGCTATTCTCGTTTCTCTATCCACGTCGTGTCACCTATAAAGAAACCCAAAACGCCGTGACTGTAAGGACTGGAAAACACGTCGAGGATTTCCGGGAGTGCGAATATGGCTCGGCGTTTCACGTTGATGTACTGTACTTGTGTCGGCCACAGTTTGAGGGGGTGGCTGAGGAGGGGGGTGGCTGAACGCTGTAGAGCTACATCTGCGCCAAGCCGCTGTTCCTGGGAGGGGGAGGTCTGTAGCCTCCTATGAATAAACCAACCGCGGGAATCCTACGGCTCCACTGGGGATATAGCTTTCCGAGCAGTCTTTATACAGCTCCGAACCACATACAGACGCATCATTCTTACGTTCCCGAACTGAATATTGTGCTTCGCTACCCCACGGCTCCGTCCTCAGAAAACCGCGGATGTTCCTGTTGTATTTCAGGAACATCTGCCATCCAATCTTGTAGTCAGTGCTAGTGCATAAAAGAACAAAATATTCAGTTTCAAAGGCAACGTCCATCTTTTACATCGAAATCCGATCTTGTATCAAAAATGCGGCGAAGACAGATGCCAATGGGTCGAACAGATAGAGAAGATACTAGTAAATCGTACTGCTAGTCGACCCTAACGGGCTTAGGCACTTAGCAGTAGTTCAGTTTTCGTAAATAGTGTGTCGTTAAGCTAATATACAACTTTCTTGGGAGCAGTAATAAACAGCAGGGATAAAGCTTACCTCTACGGAATTATGAAAGAAAAGTAAGAAAGGTTAGAGTTTAACGGCCTGTAGACATTGCGGTCATTAGATGCTGATCACGGACTTTGAATGAGGGTGAAATCACCCGAATCATTGAAGGAACCATACCGATATTGATAGGCGAATTTTCTCTGGCAGACGTTTGAAATGTCGTTTTCGCAGTGTAGCTGGAATCACTCCAAACAAATAATGCTTATCACGTCTTTCAGGAGTCGCCCAGTATCAACGGATCGTCGACTTGGTTCCCATTACAAATTATTTTTAAATCTAAATTTTGCGTGTCCATTCGATAGAGCGGTCCCAAGTTAGTTCTGTGCGATATTCGTTTTATCGATGTATATTAAAATAGACTACAGGGAGAATGAAACGCGCAGAACAGCCAGTACTCCAGCGGTAACTGAGCAACGCCCTGACCCTCGCTAGCTGCTACCGCCGTGCAACAGCGTTGCTTACACCCGAACCTCCAAGCGTCAAGCACTCAGATCTGGAACAAACGTTGTAGAATAATCATCCAAACTCCGATTTAGTTCGTACTATGCGCTGTCGTCCAGCAGAACGGACGTAGGCGTTAATTACAAGTAACACCAGGACTATCACAAAACATGAAAACCATATCTGTAACAGCTTGTAAATGTAGCTTCCGTGGTTGAGTTGGTAGAGCGTTAGGTCGTTATCCCAAGTTCCTGGATTCAAATACCGATGGTAACAATATTTTTTTTTACTGTCTTACTTGTGAAAGTGTTATCTGGGACAACATTTTCCTGACATGTAAAAGGACTTTTTGGGGTTGACAGAAATGTTCTCTTGGCAGTCCGCTTTCGCTTTGTATCTTTGAAAGAAGTAAATCTGTAGAGTACATTTGTAATTTCGCGGAATATACAATCAGAGCGCAAAAATACAGAAACAATTACATCACACGTTCGAAAGTAATAGTAATCGTAATAATAATAATACACATAAAAAACTAACGGTAGTAAACATAAAAAATAATATATCTAGTGTACGCGGTGCTGCCATATGCAGAGTATTATTGTTATTACTCCCGCAAGTGTGATGCAATTGTTTCTTTATTCTAGTGTCCCATTGTTTCTGTTTATTCTGTGGAACTACAAAGGCACTAGCTGCTTTATCACGAGTGGTGTCTGTTCTGTTGCACATGTCCAACAGAACACCACATCTATCTATACAGATGTACTCTATAGGTTTGAAATGTTGTCCCATATAACACTTTCACACACAATACTGTAAAAAAAAGGTAAGTCATTATTCCGATTTGAACTCAGGACCCTGGGTACAAGGATCTACCGCTCTTCCAATTCACACACTGAAGCCACATGCTATATTTCTCATAGATACACTTTTCATGTGGTCTGGTAGTTCTGATGTTACTTTTAACTAATTTTTACGCCTGTTCTTCTAGACACGAGTACATAGTACGAACTAAATCGGAATTTTGGATGATATTCTACCGACACACAACGTTTGATCCAGATACGAGTGTCTGACATCTGGAGGTTTGGATGTTGGCCACTGCTGGGGTACGGCTTATTCTTCATGTTTTACTGTCCCTGTCATTACACATTGATAACACGTATATCGGACTAGACTAATTTGCCACTCTTCTACCGAAAGGGCACGTAAAATTACGCATTAAAATTAATTTTGTTTGTAACTGGAAAAAACCGACGCTTTTCGTTGACACTGAGCGTCCTATAAAAGACGTGATGAGCGGTTGTTTGTTTGGGCTGACTACAGACACAAACCTCAAAAACGAATTTGTAGATACCTGTCGAAATACTAGAGAAAATGCGCCTTAAGAACGCTTACGAGAGAGACGCGGGGAGGGGAGAGAGAGTTTTTGAGATCTTGAAAATTTGCAGAGACCGAGGTTTTAAGACGAAGCCTCGCATATTTTTTATGTTTTTAATTTCGTAAGGTATTTCTCCTCCTCCTGGAGAAATTAGTTAAAGCTGACTGAAACACATTTGTACATGTCTTCATTATTCTTGAACTGTGAAAAGCAGGACTGCGTTCCACTTACTTTGCACGCTACACTTCGCGCTGCGAACACTTCTTACAGTGATTGTGGAATGAAGAGCCTTACAACGTAGTTTTACGTATTAAAAAGGGGCGCTGCTGGCTGAACATCTTATCAGAACGTGCACTTCTCCCAAAATTCTATCTTCACTCACGTTCGAGGGGGTACCGTATTTCTTGATTGATTTTTCACGATAGATTGAGAAGCGTTCAACATCGAAACTTTTTTTCTTATTTTCTTGTGGGTTCCCGCTAAATACAGTGTACTGTTTTTGAAACCTCTCTTATTTGGCCTTACTACACACGTTAATGGTTTTTTCTCTATTTGGCAGATCATTATTCTAAATACCCAGTATAAACCTTAATGCAAAGATTTTGCAGTGGTGGGAAACAGAAAAAAGTTGTTGCTTTTTTTAACTCTATAAGTAATGCTCACTGCAGGAAGAACCACGCACAATTGTAAGTCTGATTTCCAAAATGTGAACGGTATGGAGATATTCATTCAATTCATGTTTGATCAGCTACTTCTCTCTACAACTGCTATGAAAAGAATGCTGAAACAATACGAAGTTCACGCCTCCACAGGTTCTTCTCTATCATGCTGTTGGAAAAAACTTGCAGGCCGTTGTCGCCGCATACTTTCTGTAAATTAACACGTTACTCTGCCACGAACCATGATGTAGCTTCTCACGCGCATAGTCAGGAGAGTGGTGCATAGACGGTATGTTTAACTTTCTACTGCTCACATCAGGTTGAGATGAGTTAAAAGAAACTATTCCCCCTTCTTCCCAAAAATTTCTAGCGTAAGCTGAAAGAATACCATTTTAAGAACCTGGGAACCCATTCTCCCCAACTATCACGAGACAAAGGAGCATCACGTTATTCTTAATGACTACGTCCCATATGTATTAAGGTCGGCTAAGTGGTCGCCCGCAATTAGTTTTCAGGTTCGTACATGTTTGGCAGCAGTAAAAAGTGAGAACGCATCCATTATTTAAGTTTTATGTAATCGAAATACACAATATCACTGATTGATACCGTCGTCAGTAACATGAAAAAGTAGGGAAAGTTAACGTATTTATTTCCGTAGTTAGGAGCTGTGTTTCAGGGCTCGTTGCCTCCTCTCCGAACCCGATGATGCAGCACGATATACTACTCCACTGTGTATCTTACTCTTAGAGTTTACGCTCATTTGTTTTGTCGCAGAAAACCCCTGCTACCTCTCACCGCGTTTTGTAGAATGCTATACACAAGACACCTTCGATTGTGTTTCACACAACTGCTGTAAAGGATCGTATGTGTACTTTCGATTCGAAGTTTTCAAGTGACCATAACATCATGTATAAGCAAGAGAATTTCTAACGTCAGTTACATGTTCAGTGTGTATTTGCGAAAATAGACTGCTGAACAGGTCATGGTTTTGCCTTTCGTTTTAGCGTTCCATCGTGACATTGGAACATATCTTGTGATAAAAAGTGGCTGAATGAGGTGTAACAGTCCATGTAACAGTCAAGGACTGACCAGGGTCTTCGTTCTACAACATGCATGCCCTCCAGGTCTGAGAATGGACATAGGTTGCGGAGCTCATAGTCGGTACCGAATAAACTTCTTCAGATGAAAAATGCAGATCCGCAGGAAGAGAATACTTTCACTGAGTTAGATCTTGTATCTGAATATTGGCAGCGAACGTCCTCGTTGGAGTACTTCTGCGCCTACGAGGTTTAACTGGTTTTTACAGTGTGGTGGAAACTCAGAATTTACGCAGCCAGATTATTTTATCGCTGAGCCCTAATGTAGACTTTTATGTTTGTGACGCGGCCGAGTGAATATACAGGGTAGGAAAAATAAAACATGCTCAAAAAGTTGTTTTCGGCATATCGTAAAAAACTAATGTAAACAACAAGAGCTCAACTAGTAACTTCTTGACATCCAGATTACAGTTTGAGACGCCACAGAAGGTAGGGGAGAGGATCACATACTAGACTTACAAAAACTTTCCCTGCAGTTCTGTCTATAGTATGAATCATCTTTTGTTTTTGCCGAAGTTTTCGAAATGTTTGTGTCAGACAACAGCTTTTAAATGGCACGGCTTTCATTTTGATAATGCGAAAAGTCTTGACGGATCTCTCTATAATAAAAAAATTTGACGGTGCTGCGGCAGCCAACATATCATTGTCCCTGCAGTTTTAGTGTAGTAGCTTCGTAAGGCTAAATGAATCTCCTCTACGACCTTCTTCTACAAGAAACATCTGAAGCAACCGCCGGCACTCGAGTAGTAATGAACAGATAAGACCTCCAGGAGGAACGAATTGTTTTCAGTAACCTCTGGCCGACTTCCTGTCGATGGTGACATTTTAAGCTTTTGTCTTCGGAACAATGACGTAATAACTTTAAGAAGCCCTTAGCGCGATGAAATGTCTCTCCTGATTAATGGAATAATTCACGTCTGTCGCAACAGATTTATTCTCAAACTTTCACTTCATGTTTCATCATCTTGTAATGTAATTAATCTTACCGCTTGTTAAGACTGGATCAATTCTAAAATATGCTTTGTCTCTCATTTATAGCACGAGAACTCGGAGTTTAAAAGTGCTGAAGTTTCTCCTTTTGTGTAATTATTTATTTCTTCCAAGGTTATCTTTAATTTCTCCTCCTTAATGAATTACGATCTTCAAGCGAAAAGTGGATTCGCTCTTTGCTACATTTGTCGTTGGAGCGTTACCTACGTCCAAACCAAAATTCCTTTCTTGTAGAAGAGACAAGCAGCAATTGTACTGTTAATAGAACATCAATGGCGGAATAAGGTAACTGCAGGAAAATCAGCGTGGAGTATTGCAGTAGCTTTCTTAATGGAGAAAGAAAACTACTTCAGACATTCCGAGGACTCGATCTGAAGTATTGATTGCAGCATGGGGAGTTACTTTTGGTTAAACTGTCTCAGCCGCGTGAAGGATTGTCAGAAACTGATCTACATCTCTTACTCTGTTTGGAGAATGCTGCATTGACGGCGGCTGTGGAATAGATAACTTTTGAAAAGACTAAGTCGTGTCGGTGATGATAGTTACTGCCTCTATTGGGATTCAGTTCATGTGATACTAGGTGAGGTTCTGGGAATTTAGACACTTTTGATACTGACATGGAGTACAAGTACCCAAGTGAATTTTACACCCGGAATATACACACAACAAGAAAAGTTTTGGTATCACCTCGGATCCGAGAGTTCTGAAACCTGTACAGAAAACTGGAATAGAGATCAACATAAACATCATTTCTGCCCTGTTTATTGCTCATGAAAACCACACACTGCATGTTATACCACCATACAGTGGGACCTTCAGAGATGGTGGCCCATATTGCTGTACACACCGCTATCTCTAATAACCAGTATCACGTCCTCTTGCATTGATGCATGCCTGTATTCGTGATGGCATACTATCCACAAGTTCATTAAGACACTGTTGGTCCAGATTGTCCCACTCCTCAACGGCGATTCGGCATAGATTCCTCAGAGTGATTAGTGGGTCACGTCGTCCATAAACAGCGCATTTCAGTCTATCCCAGGCATGTTCGATAGGGTTCATGTCTGGAGAACATACTGGCCACTCTAGTCGAGCGATGTCGTTATCCTGAAGGAAGTCATTCACAAGAAGTGCACGATGGGGGCGCGAACTGTCGTCCATGAAGACGAATGCCTCGCCAATATGCTACCAATATGGTTGCACTATCGGTCGGAGGATGGCATTCACGTATCGTACGGCCGTTACGGCGCCTTCCATGACCACCAGCGGCGTGCGTCGGCCCCACGTATTGCCACCACAAAACAGCAGGCTACCTCCACCTTGCTGCACTCGCTGGACAGTGTGTCTAAGGCGTTCAGTCTGACCGGGTTGCCTCCAAACAAGTCTTTGGCGATTGTCTGGTTGACAGCTTATACGACACTCATCGGTGAAGAGAGTAATAATGCCAATCCTGAGCGGTTCATTCTGCATGTTGTTGGGCCCATTCGCACTGCGCTGCATGGTGTCGTGGTTGCAAAGATGGACCTCGCCATGGACATCAGGAGTGAAGTTGCGCATCATGCAGCCTGTTGCGCACAGTTTGAGTCGTAACACGACGTCCTGTGGCTGCACGAAAAGCATTATTCAACATGGTGGCGTTGCTGTCAGGGTTCCTCCGAACCATAATCCGTAGGTAGCGGTCATCCACTGCAGTAGTAGCCCTTGGGCCGCCTGAGCGAGGCCTGTCATCGACAGTTCCTGTCTCTCTGTATCTCCTCCGTGTCCGAACAATATCGCTGTCGTTCAGTCCGAGACGCCTGGACACTTCCCTTGCTGAGAGCCCATCCTGGCACAAGGTAACAATGCGGACGTCACCGAACCGCGGTATTGACCGTGTATGCATGGTTGAACTACAGACAACACGAGCCGTGTATCTCCTTCCTCGTGGAATGACTGGAAATGATCGGCTGTCGGACCTCCTCCGTCTAATAGGTGCTACTCATACATGGTTTCTAATAGGTGCTACTCATACATGGTTGTTTACGTCTTTGGGCGGCGTTAACCAAAAGGACTGCGTCTGTGATACAATATCCTCAGTCAATGTCTATCTTCAGGAGTTCTGGGAACCGGGATGATGCAAAACTCTTTTTGATGTGTGTATAAATGCAACTGTGAATGAAAATAACAATGGGCACCTAATGTTATTTTCTATCTTCATTCATTATGAGGTATATTCTTGTGATACGGTATGCACTATGTGATCAAAAGTATCCGGACGCCTGGCTGAAAATGACTTACAAGTTCATGGCGCCCTTCATCGTTAATGCTGGAATTCAGTATGGTGTTGGCCCACATTTAGTCTTGATGACAGCTTCCACTCTCGCGCAAGCGTACGTTCAATCACGTGCTGGAAGGTTTCTCGAGGAATGGCAGCCCATTCTTCACGGAGTGCTGCACTGAGGAGAGGTATCGAGGTATCGATGACGGTCGGTGAGGCCTGGCATGAAGTTGGCTTTCCAAAACATCCCAAAGGTCTTCTGCAGGATCCAGCTCAAGACACTGTGCAGGCCAGTCCATTACAGACATGTTATTGTATTGTAATCACTCCGCACAGGTCATTCATTATGAACAGGTGCTCGATTGTGTTGAAAGATGCAATCGCCATCCAAGAACTGCTCTTTAACAGTGGGAAGCAAGAAAGTGGTTGGTTTGGGGAAGGAGACCAGACAGCGTGGTCATCGGTGCAAGAAAGTGCTTAAAACATCAGTGTAGGCCTGTGCTATGATAGTGCCACGCAGAACAACAAGGGGTGCAAACCGCCGCCGTGAAAAACACGACCACACCATAACACCACCGCCTCCGAATTTTCTTTTGGCACTACACACACTGGCACATGACGTTCACCGGGAGGAATTCGCCATACCCACACCCTGCCATCGGGTCGCCACACTGTGTAACGTGATTCGTCACTCCACACAACGCTTTTCCACTGTTCAACCGCTCCTTACACCAAGAGAGGCGTCGTCCGGCGTGATGTGTGGCTCATGAGCAACCGCTCAACCGTGAAATCCAAATTTTCTCACCTGCCGCCTAAATGTCATAGTACTTGTAGTGGATCCTGATGCAGTTTGGAATTCCTGTGTGATGGCCTTGATTGATGTGTGCCTATTAAACGTTACGACCCTCTTCAACTGTCGGCGGTATCTGTCAGTCAACAGACGAGCTCGCCTTGTACGCTTTTGTGCTGCACGTGTCCCTTCACGTTTACACTTGACTATCTCATCAGAAACAATGGACCTAGGGATGTTTAGGAGCGTGGAAATCTCGCGTACAGACGTATGACACAAGTGACACGCAATCACCTGACCACGTTCGTAGTCCGTGTGTTACGCGGAGCGCCCGATTCTACTCTCTGACGATGTATAATGACTACTGAGGTCCCTGATATGGAGTATCTGGCAGTAGGTGGCAGCACAATGCACCTAATATGAAAAACGTATGTTTTTGGGGGTGTCCGGATACTTTCGACCACAGAGTGTAAATCTTTCTAAAATTCCGTGCGTGTTTGTGCTTTGCGTTACGACGCATCCAGTAGTGGTTTCTCCTCGTGAAAAATACAATGAAAGTGAAACAAACGCGCCAGCCGCTGTGGCCGAGTGGTTCTAGGCCCTTCATTCTGGAACTGCGCGACCGCTACGGTCGCAGGTTCGAATCCTGCCTCGGGCATGGATGTGTGTGATGTGCTTAGCTTAGTTAGGTTTAAGTAGTTCTAAGTTCTAGAGGACTGATGACCTCAGATGATAAGTCCCATAGTTCTCAGAGCCATTTGAACCAATTTTTGAAACAAACGCGCAGCCCGCAGCTAAGCACTTTAATGAAAATATTTCATAACCTTTCACTGCTCAAAATTTCAGAAAGCACTCTGTCATTGGAGCCCAGTGGACGGTATAAAATGCTAAAAATCAAATAAAATCAGTTTCTATCGCCTTTTCAGATTTTTTATTAGTTAGCAACCTGTTTATGCCCTTTCCTTAAACCACCTTCACGCTTTTCACTGCCATTGTGGCTGCTGGTGGTGGCAGACGAAGCGAGATCTATAGAAATAGGGTTGGCACTGCTGCAGTCAGGCAGTGCGCGTGCTGTGCCACGACAGTTGGACATCCTGTGGTGCACTGTACGGAAGGTGCTTCGAACCAGCCGGCCGTTGTGGCCGAGCGGTTCTAGGCGCTTCAGTCGGAAACCGCGCTGCTGCTACGGTCGCAGGTTCGAATCCTGCCTCGGGCGTGGATGTGTATGACGTCCTTAGGTAGGTTTAAGTAGTTCTAAGTGTAGGGGACTGATGATCTCAGCTGTTAAGTCCCATAGTACTCAGAGCCTTTTCAAACATTTTGCTTCGAACCGTTTTTAAAATGGTATCCGTGCAAGATCCATATCGTAAAGCAGCTTGCAACGCAAGACGCACAACGACGTGTTGACTTCGCCCTCCACTTAATGTTTCGATATACCGTAGCAGCACATTAAAAGTGTTTCGATTGAATTTATTCTGCATTATTTCTCTTCCTCATGTCCTTGACGTTAATGCTGCCAAGTTTGGTACTAGTACGGTAATTAGTTTCCGTGTAATAATGTGTTAAATAAGGAAAGTTTACTTAAAACCACTCGGTAAATTAATCGACACTTTCTTACCTCGGAGTGATTAATGTCGTTCCTCTGAAGTAAAGTATTCTCTCGTGTTCGCATTGCGCTTCATTACGGCTAGAGAATTTACTCCACTAAATCACCACAACATTGTTCAATTAATTTAACAGCTACGAAAATCGAAGATTTCTATTGCAGCTCCCTTACTATTACAAATGACTGACAATTCACGTTTTTTAAATGTATGGATGAAAGAATGTTATTCGTTTTGTCGTTGGGCTGTACTGTTAACACAAAACCACTCATTCTCCAGGGCTGAATCTCAACTTGACACGCAGAGTGCAACAAAAAGACGCTCGCGCCCCTCAAAGTTCGCATACATTTGTAGTTTCCGTCCCCTTCCTCTCTTTGCATGTTTTATTTTACTGAAACTGAGAGAAGTTAAAGTGATGTCAAAATGTTCAATAGCTGCCCATTGTAAACGGGAACTGGAGAACGCACAAGTGAGTCCCTACGTGAGCTCCCTCGGTTGAGCGACATTCGCGCTCAGATATTTGCAGGTGAACAGCCCTCGGAAGAGTCTGTTCCGCAGCCCCTGACGCGCGGAAGTTCCTTCGCCTCGTTTGATCGCCGGCACGGTGTTCGCAGCGACACATGGGGGACTGGCGGCAGCTCGACGAGGAGCGAGGAACGTGGGCCGTAAACGGCGTTCATTAGACAGGCGTTAGGGCGGTTGGCGCCAGCCGAGGGAGGTGGCTGTAGGGTCGGGGGGTGTCTGCAACAGCCGGCAAAGCTGGGCCCTTCCTAACCCTCACCTAACGGGCTCTCCGTCTGGGCCACAGCGTGCTCCCGGTTCCTAACCAGCCGCATTTACTTGTTTGGCTTTACAAGGAAATTCGCCGTCGCGTGTTTCGCTAATTTAATTTACTGGGAAACTTGACGTTGCCTGACCACGATATCGACATTATGGATGTGGCGTTCTGCTGTTTCCTCGTTTAAGAGGAGGGCGAAACTCTACTGTATTTCACTCAAAAGGTACGAAGTCACGACACACTTTAGGAATGGAGCGATACGCTATCGCGACAGAGGTACAGAAATTTATTGCCTGTTAATATAGCATGCCGCTATTGTAAGTCTCTGGACGCAGCTAACCTTAAAAACCAAAGAAGTCTCAGTTATTAAAATTATTTACGTCAATTATTACAGAAATTTTCCTCATTGGACTGGTTTTGTAAATACAGGGTGACCCTAATTTGTAGAGTCAGTATGAAGCAGCTTGTACGGGCCCCTAAACTGAGTAATTCAAGATGGGCACAAATGAATACTTACTTTTTTATTGACAGAAATAACTTACACTTTCGCCAACATCTTAAGCTCAAAGCAGATGTTGAAAGTGACGACCACCAATCTCAATACACGGTTACACAGCACAAAAAATTTTACCGCACTTGTAGACATAACTACTGCCTGTTTCACAGTAGTACGGGCAGTTGCGACTGTGCTAGGCAGTTCTTCATCGTTTCTACTGGGGTTTGTCTACCTGAAAACCGCTCAAGTAATTAAATAAAGAATATCGTAACAGTATTTGATGGAAGATTATTCACTCCCCTCTGGTTAGTTACTTGCAGTAATCAGCATGTTCTCAGGCCCAGATGGAATTGTGCTATAGAGATATCTGCAATTATATCGATATCCACTTGATATGATATGAGATGTACCGGTAATCAATGACATCGTTACACCAGTAGTACCTTAGATTTATCTAAATTACAAATATTCTTGGTAAACAGGCCGTGGTGCTCAGACCACCATTCCAAACTGTGGGCCGGCCGGGATGGCCGTGCGGCTCTAGGCGCTTCCGTCTGGAACCGCGTGACCGCTACAGTCGCAGGTTCGAATTCTGCCTCGGGCATGGATGTGTGTGATGTCCTTAGGTTAGTTAGGTTTAAGTAGTTCTAAGTTCTAGGGGACTGATGACCTCTGAAGTAAAGTCCCATAGCACTCAGAGCCATTTGAACCATTTGAACTAAACTGTGCTTTATTACCATTTCCAGACATTCAGCGAGCGTGTAAGTGATGTGACAGTGTAGAAGTTCCCCTTTCATTTCATTACAAACTACTTGTGACACTTTAGGAACATCACTACAAGCACCGTAATAGGAGTTAGCATCCTTTTTCACTGACTAGTGTAATAACATGACGTAATAAATGTTTCGTAAATCGTAAGCCCCAAGTTTTATCCCAGAGTAGTTTGAGGATTAGCGCCCAAAATCTTCACCTCTCTAAATTGTGCGATGATCTACTGAATCGGAGGTAACCTTTCGAGCTTATCACTGCGAGTAGAGTGCAGCTGAGGTCACACGCCCGTCACTGCCTTTCATTGTACGAATGCGTGGTGTCTGTTCTTTTGGACATGTCAGAAAGAACAGACACGTCGCATTCAGGTAACTGATTCGTCTAGATGGGTAATGGATCCACCTTCTGCAGTGCGCATGCACAGTACGTCCGACCTCCGACGGGAATCTCAGAGCAGCAAGCATGGAGGAAATGGACAGAGACTGCGAACAGGTGGCGCTCGTTGTGAATGTTGGTCGGCCGTGAGGCGTGCAGATATAGTCCGCGCATTTGCGGTAACGCTGTTCCCTGGGTGACGCAGTGGTCAACGCATCTGCCTAGTAAGCAGGAGATCCTGGGTACGGATCCCGATCCGGCACACATTTTCACTCGTCGTTCAGATGCAGATGATATCGATAATCCCTTCCCTTCCCTTTCATTTTCTTTCTCCCACTTCCTCCTTCAATTTACATATACTGTCTTTCATCTCGCTCCGTATGTTCGCCGAAGAGGTGTGCTGGGTAACTGAATTTCAACCAATCCCGTTGTGCATTCGTTGTCACACAAAACCTGTGGAGCATTCCTTTTTATGATCTGGTTTCAAGCTGTCATAGTTTCTTCATTGAAGCCAGAAAGGTTTACATTCGCACTCTGTTAGTCATCGGATTACATCTGTTCACATGATGCATCTGTCTCCATTCGAACAAGTCTGTCTCGGTTCCCAATGCTCTTCTTTGCATATGCCCGAGATTCTGAAATGCATCCCAGGCGTTTCAGAAGCATTGCTGTATAGATCCTGCAAGTGATTAATAAGTAATCTCTTCCTTACACGAATTTTGATTTCCAGGTATTGCACCACTGAATCGTACCGCTTCATTTGCCTTGTGTATAACTGATTGTGAGCGACTGTAACCGTTCCACTTTATATCAATACGCTTGGTTAATAAGGAGGCGATATGAAATGTCTGGCCGCAGTTGTTATTCCATGACCGTTATAGGCAACTGCTATAATATTTTTGCTCTTTGTGAAGTGCAAAACCTTTCATGTTTACCCATATAGGCCTGATTAGCAAGCTTCAGCGACTTTTTGGTCGTGTGTCACGATATGACTGAAAGTAATTACTGCTACTTGCGAGCATGGGCTGAGTGTTTCAGCTCATATCAATGCATCCACTTCCGACGTTTTCAGGACATTCAGCGCCAATGCCATGCATGTACCATTAATATTACTTTGAAATATTTACCATCACCCTAACCAAATTGTACTGGTACTTCCGGCTGAACAATTGGCGTTTCTTTATCGTCGTACAAAACATGAAGTTTTTAGGAGAACATGTTTTATATTTGTTGTCGGTTACTTACTTCGGTTAAATCACTTGTGACCAAATTGTACTGTGGCCGTATTTGCCACTGAAAGGCTGTTTTCAGCGTCTGCTAAACACGTTTCATTGATTCGTTATCTTCTATGGTAACTTACTGCTATTGCTTCTTTAAACATTAGTTGCGCTGGCACTTTTGAAACTGGTTCGTGTAGTGCACCAGGCTGTTGCATTTCAGAGCTCTTAAACTAACTGTAAGCTTATTTGTCCGTCGCTGACATAGAAGACCGCAAACCTTCTTTCCTTCCCGTCTGGGCAAGGTGTGCAGTGACTAGAGTACATGTAAAACTTACTGAGACAGGGTAAATGCTAGCTACAGTGAAGTCGATAATTTGATTGTAATATTGGCATTTTAATTTTATATCCCCCACAACTGACAAAATTTACAAAAAAAAATGTTAATTTCTTTGTCCACCCACACACTCCTAAGAATGGCACATTAACAATTTGCAATTACGTGCTTCTATTACCGGCAGCTGCGTTGATAAATACTCGGCACCTTGCAAGGATAACTACCAGATGAAGAATATAAGGTAAGTTGTTGGAAGTAGTTAAGCGTTGGTGAAAATCTCGCTTCTGGGCACACAAAGAGCTCTGACCGCAGAACTCTGCACGGAACACGCGTTGGTGCAGTGCTGCGATACAGACAGTATATCTCCCTTCGAAGACGGTGGCCGAGACGCCGTCTCAAAGTCCGTACCGCTCGATGGCTGAAAGCGAAGTCCTGTCTTCACAATTCTCCCGTCTCCCACGCGTACGAAAACGCGGCGGAAGAATACTCAGTTTCGGCCAATGTCGAACGCTGTATCATCGCCGAAATCCCTCCAACGGCATTTCTGAGATCTACCCAATGATCGAGTACGTCATAACGCCCCTAGGCAAACGAAATTCCCGTCTTCGATACGTGTTGTCAAGCACAGGTGGCTCCGGATGCCAGGCTATCCCCAAAAGCGCCGTATTGTCCCGCGTTTCCGGTGATCGCCACCTGCCGCCCACGGCGGCCCGGCGAGCTACGGCCATCTGCAGACTTTATTTTCCACAATTCTCAACTTCTGACACTTTCCACCAACGCTTTAAGTTAGTGACTTAATCATGCAGACATGCAGGGAATACTGCTCGAGAGTGCCTCATATTTATCATAATTCAATAGAGTCATGATATGATGCCCTTGACAGTCCCTTTACTATTAATACTAATGTTGGTAAGCTAACGCGTAAGTGCCCATGTCCTGGCACCTTACACAATCGTGCCACGTGCACAACTGTAGATGTGTGATTTATTTTTTGCTGATAGAGGAGCCACCAACTTGCCGCCATACTGATACCGGGATGTTCTTGGAGAACGAAGGTTAGTTACTGACTGCTCGTAAATACAGAGAGAATTAATGACGTGCCAGGTTTAGAGATGTAGAGGGCGAAGGAATCGAATATGGTTCGTCTGTAGAACTGCTCCAACTTTCCGCTGGAATGGTCTCCGGCAGTCTTTAATCTTAGTGGCTGGATAGCGCGTTGCTTCGCTTTCCTGTCAAATAAGACTTCGTATTGTATCTCGTCCCCGATAGATTTTTCGACGCTCTAGCGAGTTTTCAATGAGCGATCGCAAGCACTCCTGCCTCCTTGGCCGAGATCAATTACAGTGCCATGTAATTTCTCTGTAAAAGTGTAAGGGATATTCTTGTAATTTGTAAGAGCCATGTAACTTCACAGTTCCGTTCCATCGAACCCAAGTAATTTCCTTTGCTTCGTGGCTGAGCCGAGGTGGAAGAAAATCAGACATGTATGTTAGTCACAAACAACGCCGGTGTCACCTCCTACACATTGCAAATTCTAAAATTCTATGACAGTCATAGCTGACTGTTCATTGTTAACTACCTCATTTTCCACATGCAAACTCACCTTTTTGTCTTGTATTTAGTGGCATTGAGAGTTCTGAATGCGTGTGTGTCGTTCAACATGTTTACATCCTCTCAGAATTATACGACTGTCGTCACCTGGGGACAAGCACTTCTACATCCACACTCGGCAAACCACCTTACGGTGTATGACGCTAAGTTTCTCTGGTATCAGTAACATCCCCCCGCCCTTTTGCATTTGCAAATGATGCGCGAGAAAAATGACTGTCGATAAATCTCAGTATTTTCTCTCATATCAGGGTGTTCACTTCTCGAAACTTACGTTAGAGGAAGTGATATGGTACCCACCTCTTCTTAGAACGTACGCTCTCGTAATTTCAACAGTAAACTTCTCCATGACAGACAACGACTCTCATGTCTCGGCTGACATTGAAGTTTGTGAGGATCTCCGTAATGATCTCGCAGTTATTAAGCGACCCCGTGGCAATGCGTACCGCTACTCTTTAAATGTCCTCTAACTACAACTGATAAGGGTCCCATGAACACCACAAGAGTCAAATCAAATGGTTCAAATGGCTCTGAGCACTATGGGACTTAACTGCTGAGGTCATCAGCCCCCTAGAACTTAGAACTACTTAAACCTAACTAACCTAAGGACATCACACACATCCATGCCCGAGACAGGATTCGGACCTGCGACCGTAGGGGTCGCGCGGTTCCAGACTGTAGCGCCTAGAACCGCTCGGCCACACCGGCCGGCCACAAGAGTCGATGAAACACCTGTTTAGTAGTAAGTCACACTTTCGTGGATGAATTACATAGAGTTTTCCAATGAATGTCGTCATGACATCTGCTTTTCCCAGAATTCGTTTTATGTTGTTTTTCCATTATCCGCATTTTTCCTGCCTCTCGCTAGCTTCTTGCGTTGCAACCTTCCTATCGACATCAGCATCGCCAGCGAACATCCTCATTGAGCCTGTCTACTAGATGATTTACATGTACTGGAAACTTATACTGTAACACTCCCTTGGGGTACTCCCAAAGTAACATTACAGCTCTCAATTTCGTCCCGTTAAGAGCAACGTGTTGAGTTCTGTCTGTAAGGAAGTCCTGAATCTAGGCGCAATCATAGTCCAATACTCGGTAAGGTCGTATTTTGTTCAGTAAAGTACAGAACTCTAAGAAACGCCTTTCAGAAGTCGAAGAACTCACCATCAACCTGGGCTCTATTACGGATGGCAGTCTGTATTTCGTGAACGAACAGAGCGAGCTAAGTTTCGCAAGATCTCTGCTTATGGAATCCGTTCATCTTAACATTGAAGATATTAATACTCTAAAGACGTCAAAGTGCGTGAGCACACAACATGTTCCGTAAGTAGAGGCAGGAACAGCACTGGCGTGCGGTCTCCTGCCGGGACTGCTGCCTTAGCTCTGTTGGCTTTCTCGTGCCAGTAAGCTACGCATGCGCAGACGGTGAGCACGCAGCTCTTCTAGTGCGCATGCGCTCGGCCGACGGCGTGTGTTTCGCGTGCCGCATGCCGCGTGCTCAAAGTGCGTGCCCGCCTCGGTGGCAGTGCGTGGTAGACCGGAGGTGCGAGGTGCGTGGGTGCGTGGCGCGTGGTGTCTCGGAAGAGCGGCGAAGCGCGCGGCGCGCCGGCTGTGCTGCGGTCAGCATGGGAGGCGGCCATGGGAGCCCGGCTGTCCAAGTCCAGCCGCGTGAGTCCGCCTGCACGCATCTGCTTGCAATACAGTCAACAGTATACATTCTCGACTCAGCGAGAGTACCTCGACAGTGTTATGGTCGTGTTACAGAAATATAAAGCGTTACCTGGTGCACTCAAACACGTTTACTCACCGACTGTCATTCGCAATAGGGCTATTAATGAGCATGGAACGTTAAGATTTTCTCTTTGAAATCATAGTCCACTAAACGTGGAAAGTGTATAAAGTTCGGCTATAGTGCTCAGAATACACATCTGTTAAACATAGGTCTTCTGCGTCATATAGCGTTGTTGTTGCTGTTGATGGACGTTAAAGAGGAGGCGAAATGGAATAGGCACGCACGGAAATCTGAGTACGACAGACAAGTAGAAATTAACAATGTTTTACGCCGACAGTGCGTAAGTTTCGACGGAGCACTTACCGATGCTAACGAGCCACCGGTCTCCGTACACAATAACAGCAGCACATTTTTAGTATAAGTTGCAGCCATTCGTCCTCGGTTACCAGTTCAACGCTGCTTATCTGGTGCTTAAGAGTAACAGTTATTCGCCACTTGGCCGGCCGGTGTGGCCGAGCGGTTCTAGGCGCTACAGTCTGGAACCGCGCTTCCGCTACGGTCGCAGGTTCGAATCCTGCATCGGCCATGGATGTGTGTGATGTCCTTAGGTTAGTTAGGTTTACGTAGTACTAAGTTCTAGGGGACTGATGACCTCAGACGTTAAGTCCCATAGTGCTCAGAGCCATTTGAACCATTTTTTTGTCCCCCAACTTTTCCCAGCTAAAGTGGTGCTTCACCCATGAAAACTAAGATGTCGACGCAACAAGATTGTTTATCCCGGTGAATTCAAATGTTAAGTTGGGTGTTCGTCTTTATATGGCATGTGCTGGCTTTCGGCTGTCGTGCTACTAAGGCCATTACTACTATTTCTGTAACCACCACCACAACTTACACTCCTACTGCTACCACTGCTACTACTTTTTGTAGTAGTAGTAGTAATAATAATAATAATAATAATAATAATGAAAACAGGAGAAAAAATTGAAAAATACATCCAATTGGCTGAGGAAGTCAAGGACATGTGGCATCAGGATAAAGTTGACATTATACCAATTATACTATCAACTACAGGAGTCATACCACACAATATCCACCAGTACATCAACGCAATACAGCTACATCCAAACATATATATACAACTACAGAAATCTGTAATTACTGATACATGTTCAATTACCCGAAAGTTCCTAAATGCAATGTAACATATACCGTACAGTTAAAAGGAAGTGACGCTTGATCAAGGTCCGCGTCACTTTCCATTTTTAACCAGACATAACGTCTGAGAAAGGAAAATAATAATAATAATAATTATTATTATTATTTATTATTACTCTGATTGCCAATCAGCCGCTTGAGTGTTGGAATATCCGAGAAAGCAAGCTGTTAGCTGTTCTACACGAAACGTCTACAGTTTAAGCCGTAATAATTAAATTCAATTAATGATGAAATATCTGTTTGAGCGCAACAAATAGAAGTACAGGGGATGAACATATCCTCCGTGTGAAGAATGCAGCTTGCCTTAAATGTGGTTTAATGCAGGATAATGCACGTGAGACTGAGGAACAACTCAATAGTTTCCGAGAATGATATTAACACTCGGCCGCAACAATCGATCATTTAGTGTAAATAGAGGCTACGAACCGGTACGAAGTCGAATGAACATAGAACAATTTGCAGGGAGAGTAAAATGATAACTGAGATTTATTGGAAGAATTATGGGAAAGGGTGGCGCCTGCACAAAGGGGACGGCGTACGATATCATCAGTGACCTATTCTTGGGGTACTGCTAGTGTATTTGGTATCCTTGCCAGCTCGAAATAGAGGAGTAAATCTGATCGGAGGAGTTGTGCGGCAATGTACTTTGTTTATGTCTGTGCGCACCAGCGAGTACGAGATTATTAGAGAGATGCTGACTGAGTTTGTATGCAAATCTTTGTGAGAGGCGACGTTCTTTTGACAAAGTGCGATGGGACTCCATTAGGAAGATAAATGTTTCAGACAAACTGTACAGCAATTCTGCTGCCTCCATAGCAAATATCGCGGAAGGAGCACACGCAAGCCGCTTCTTACCATATCCAGTTTTATGAGCCGTGCTCTACACGCAAGGGGGCGACGATTCTCGCTGATGACGTGTTATACCATCAGAGTTTTCGCGTATGCAAGGGGTAGACCAACGGCCAATCTGCACGAGAAATCGCGTGATATGCCACGGTAACTCGCGGTGTTTTGTTTAATAAATTACGGCAGCACGCCGTTCTTCATCATAGGAGACAGCACGGCAGCAAACTGTCATCATTGCCAACCTTCTGGCTCGTACACGCTGCCTCGAAAAGTTGCAGCCCACGGCTGGATGTGGCACAGAGGTAAAATATTTTCTTCCTTTTGAGAAGGTTAACTTCTAAACATTTCTGTAACAAGACATCGATCGAGGTGGCTAGAGGTAAGGCACTGGATTCGCTTTCTGGGGGACGGTAGTTCAAATACTCGTCGGGCAATCTAGGTTCAGATTTCCCCTAAGCCATTTAAGGCGAATGCCAGGATGACTCCTTTGTAAAAGACGCGGCTGAGTTCCTTTCCCACCATACCCCACCTGTGCACGTGTTGCATCTGTAATGACATTGTCGCCGACAAGACGTTAAATATTACAACCGTGGTATTGATTTACATGTTAGTCTCATGGAAATCATGCAGCCTTTCACTGAGACGTTGAAGGTGGTGTGGGGAAACTCAGAAGCTAGTTGAAGAAGGAGCACTGACCGTCGTCACGTTTTCTTGCCAGACACTACAATTAGCATACTCATCGTTGACTACGGCAGCGTGACATGAAGAATTTGACTGGCCAAGGAATGTAATCTAGATTTTTTCCAGTGCACTGTCGGTAGGAGGCGACCGCTTCAGATGCTGCGAACTACCTGTTTCACTGATACTGTGAAGCTGTAGCTGTAGTATGTAGAGTGCATGTACTAATTCAGTCTCAATGTACACTTCTCATCGAGACTGCGTAACTGACCCTGCGCTGACGTGACTGTATGGTAGACGTGACAAAAGAATTGCAATGTAATACCTATTTCTAGACCTAAACTATAAATAACCATTTGAAATTATCTCGGTGTACGTCAAGCAGCCTTTCAGAATCTATGAGCCAAAACATTATGACCTTTTCCAACCGCGACATTGGATGTCGCCTGGGCCGGCCGGAGTTGCCGAGCGGTTCTAGGCGCTTCAGTCTGGAACCGCGAGACCACTACGGTCGCAGGTTCGAATCCTGCCTGGGGCATGGATGTGTATGATGTCCTTAGGTTAGTTAGGTTTAAGTAGTTCTAAGTTCTAGGGGACTGATGACCACAGCAGTTAAGTCCCATAGTGCTCAGAGCCATTTGAACCATTTTTGATGCCGCATGGTGGCGTTGCGGGTACGTGACGTGGTGACAAAGTATATAAGCGGAGCAGACACAGACGAAGATACGGGCTGCAAATGAGATATAAGCGACTCAGGCAAGGGGTACATTATTATTACGCAGAGACTGCGAACGAGTATCTCGAAAACGGCGAAATTGGTCGAATGTTCCCCCGTGCTACTGACGTAAGCACCTACGAAAAGAGATACGACAGCGAAACTACCACTAGGCGCTAAATTGTTGAATTTCCACGACTCTTCACAGAACTTGAGGTCTGTAGGAATGTCCGCTCTGTAAAGTAGGAGACTTGCTGATGTGTGGCATCTCTGCCAAAAGAGTACAATACTGGTGCACGCACAAGTGTTTCTGAGTACACTGTTCATCGAACATTGTTGAACATGGAGCTCCGCAGCAGACCACCCTTACGTGTCCACATGTTGATACAACGGCGTCGTCAGTTACGATTGCAGCGGGCACGGGGCCAATGGGAAATGGAAAGGTGTCGGCTCTTCGGATGAATCACATTTATGCAACACTAGGTCGATGTTCGTCTCCACAAACGCCGTCATCGAGGAGAACGGCGACTCGAAACGTGCAGCACACACGGGCGCAGGTTGATGGGAGCAGTATCGCGCTATAGGAGTCATTGTGCTGCGCTTGCATAGGACCTGTCGTGGTAATGGATGACACACAGAGCTGCGAACCACCTGCATCCCTTCAGCTTGATGTATTCCTCGACGGCGATGTCAACTTCCAGCGGAACAATTCTCCGTGTCTCCGAGCCAGAACCGTGCTACCGTCGGTTGAGAAGCATTATAGTTAACTCACCTTGATGTCTCGGCCACCAAATTCGCCTGATCTAAATCGTGTGGAACCCATCTGGGTCGCTATCGGGCGCCATCACCGCGCACGCAAATCAGAGGACCGTTATTTACGAGAATTACATGACCTGTACGTAGGCATCCAATGCCACATACCTCCACAAATATACCAACAAACTGTCGGATCCCCGATACGCAGAATCAGTGATGTATTTCGTTCAAAAAACGGACAAACAAGCTATTAAGCAGGTGGTCATAATCTTTTGGCTCATCATTGTATAATTTTTAAAGCATAATTGATTAAAAACGCTTTAGTAATGGTGCTGTAACCATATGTGTTTTCGGTAACGACTTTGAACTTCTGACGCCTTTATTAAGCAATAATGTGTAACTCAAAGTTGAAATAATACGGTAGCTATGATGTGTTTGTGAGAGATGTGCGAGGGCCTCTCTCTCTCTCTCTCTCTCTGTGTGTGTGTGTGTGTGTGTGTGTGTGTGTGTGTGTGTGTGTGAGAGAGAGAGAGAGAGAGAGAGAGAGAGAGAGAGAGAGAGAGAGAGAGAGACAGAGACAGAGAGACAGAGAGAGAGAGAATTGAGTCTTCTTGAAATCTGTCTTGAGCGCGCCTGAGAGAAGATAACTGAAGTCCTGTCTGGAACTTAAACCTGGGTTGTTAAATATCATGTAGAATTCAAGAGTTTGCTCCTTGGAAGGCTAGGGAAGGTAAACTGGCAGTACGCATTTTTAGAGAGTTGGCCTATGCGCATACTCGGCTTGAGTCGTTGAAGTATAGATGTCTGTTAAAGGTAGATGTAAGAGTTCGGATGTCCGTCCAACACACTTTTTCAAATAAAAATTTAACACAAAAAATTCATTATTTCATACGTTCCATTACAAAGAGAGATTTTCATTTAAGAACCTGTATTTTTTATTTGTATAATTAACATCATTATTCATAAAAGTGTCAGAAGGAAACCTGTCACAAAAGTTCCCTGAATTTTGAGTAGATACAGCCTTTTTTCCGTTCTAATTACTAAGAGTGCATTTCGCACGCAGGGAGACGCTTTCCGTGATAGGAGCGTATCGCTGGCCGGTGTTTGCGCTTGTCAGAGTGTTGACTGAAGCGGGAGACTGACGGGGTGGTATGGGCGGCAGGCGGGAAGCGGCGCCTACACCGCTCTGTGCTCTGTGGCGCAGAGGCGGCTGCTACTCTGCGGGGAGTAGTTCGTCCCAGCTCACTAGTTGTATGCGTATAAACTGGCGTCAGATGCATTTACCGCAGCGTACCCATACTGGGTATTATTTCACACATTCTTTTCAGCTTCAAATAAGAACCATTTAAACTTTTGAAGAATGTTTTAATGTTACAGAAATCAGCATCGTGGGATGGGGGGCGGGGGGGGGGGGGGGGGGAGGGGTTACACGTTAGGAGTACCCTGTAGTAAGGAAAGGCATTTCATTTGTTTATTTTACATAGTGCCAAACTTATCTGAAAGGAAAAATTGGTAGAAGCCAACCTCGGGGAATGAGTTAATTTGAAATCCTTACTCTGTGAAAAGGAGTTATGTTTCACGTATTTTCTGAGAACCATTTGTGGCGAATATTAAGATGGTTCAAACTTCTCCCCTAATCTTTTTCATCTTTCCATCCCTAGCAACCCGCGTTCTGATGACGCATGAACTCAAACTGAAAATAAAAATTCTGATTTTGCAAAGAGTACTTATAGATCGTAACTCTACACCAAATGCAGTCCTACATGCAGATGAGATACTACTGATTGCGGAGAGTGAAGATGGCCTTCAAATGGGAGTCTATAATTTGCAACAGATAGCATCAGAATATAACCTAAAATTGTCTGTACATACAACAAAACTGATGGCATTTCAGGACATACAACTAGTAAGATCAAAAGTAGTTTTGAATAATAAAGTTTTGGAGTAAGTTAAATATTTTAAGTATCTAGGATGTGGCATCGCATAAAAGCATCTCTATGACGTGGAGAAAACATTAAATAAATTGGAACGATTGCAAAAACACAGCATAATAAGTCCAGGACGGAAACCAAACTTATGAAAGCGAAGAATAGGTGACAACAAGAAACCAAGAAAGTAGAGTACACGACTGTCACGTTGGCTTGCATGTCGATTTGTCGTCAAAGCATTGACCTTTCGTGTGAATTTCTGCGCTTTGTCTGTTTTTGTTGGCTTCGTATTGATACAACCAAGCTTTTGTCATCCATGGTCATATTTTTCAGAAAAGAACTGTCTGCGTTTTGAATTTCAATCAAGTCGCGGCAGACGTCCGCGAGTCGTTGCCTTTGTTCGGGCATCAAGATGTGCGGGACAAACTTTTCAGGCACTTTCTTCTTCTTCAAAACATTCCGGAGAATGCCTTGAACACGATACAGAGATGTCGCTCCATTCCGTCTGTGACACCAACGCTGGCACAGTACGGCCGCACGTGCACTATTTGAGACCGTCTGCTCACAACTGGTTGGTCGAATGCACATCTGTTGTGTACAGTTGTCAGTTCTAGCTGCCGCCTTAGTTGTTGCGGGGATGTTACTTGTACGCCAGGAATAAAATGAGTCTCGGAACTTTTTGGACGAAACCTACGCAGAGATGAAGGGGCTTTCACGGGAGAGTGTAGTGAGGAGAGATGCAGCAAACCAGTATTTGGGCTGAAGACCGCAGCTGCTAAAACAATACTTCTGTGGTATTGTGGCATTTCAGTCGACACATTATTTTCACTCTATGATAAGGAAGGGAAAATCACGTAGGCAATCTCTCTGCAGTTCGCATAATTTTATTCGGATTGTCCTGTTCTACTTTATCCAATGTTTTAACCGAGCAGGGTGGCGCACTGGAAGCGCAGTGGACTCGCATTCTGGAGGATGTCAGTTCAAATCCCCCTGCAGTCATTCAGATCAGAGTTTTTCCGTGGTTTACCTAATTCATTTCTGGCTAATTCTGAAATGTTTCCTCCGAAAAGAATGCGGATGATTGGCCTCGTCGTCGACGGGATATTACACACTAACTTTCTTCATTCCATCTTGTCGTCCTGATTAGGTTCCACGTGGCTGGGCCCGTAGCTGTGCTATTAATTTTTTAGATGAAAAGAATCCACCAGACAGCTACAGTTTCTTTCCGTACTTTATTTGTAGATCGGTTTCGGAAAGTTTATTTCAGTTCTCAGTGTTCTGTGATGTATTTCGTTTATGGGCTAGGGGTGGGGAGCCGTCACATCATTTGTTCAGGTTGTTATGGGTGGCCAATGCTATCGTTAATACCGGTGCGTGGACGTGACCGTGCGAGTTTGCTGCATTTCGCAGGTCTTTTCTCTATGCATTTTCCTGTACAAATTTCTAATCAGGCTGTTAGAAGCGTTGTCGTCGTACAAACATGGAGGCTGTACAGCAATTTCATAGGAGGAACGAGCTGTATACTCACGGCTGCTGCCTTTTCCCTGTAACTCGTGGCAGCAGCAGCCGTGCCCTCTTCAGTGATTGACGCGGTACGCTGTCTGTGCCGCCGCCGCCGCCGCCACCACCACCACCACCACCACCACCACAGGCTTTGATGAGGAGCCGGTGGCTGCCTGTGCATTGCAGCCGCTTTCATGTCCTATCTTGGCAGCCTCCGGTCGCCGCCACACAGAGCCGTCGCCCTTCCCTTTGTGTCAAACGCTGCCGGTTCGCGACCCCGCTAGCGATACCACTGTCTGCACTAGCCTACGCTGCGCGTCTACGCGCCCATCGCGAGGAAAACAGGACTTCATATCATCCTAGGTAGCTTTATTTCGTCCAGTCCGGGGTATTAACTGTCTGCCCCACGACGACAACACGTGGCAACTTTCTACTAGTAGCAAGTATCCTCGATCTATGTCATTGGAAGAACAGTAAGTCACCTGTAAAAAGGTAGGAGAGATGTAATTTGTGACTCGTAACCACCTATTTTTGTATCGGCGTCCTTGCTCAAAACACAAAAGTCGTCTTAGTTTCCTGTAAAATGAAGCGTTAGAGTAAAGTTAGAATTTGCTGTTACATCCAGAGCGAAGTCATTTGAGAGGGAGCAGTACAGTAGTGCAGCTGACTAGGATCGAGGAGGAACTTGATCCAAGGTTATTGATAGAAAGAAATATTCAACATTGATGTGAAACGATTTATGAAAAGTTTAAATGAAGATTGCGTTTTCAGTACAGAATGTTGCTCCACCCGAAAATAGGAAGAGGGAACTTCTTGTCATTAAGATTTTTGACTTCGGCGTATCGAATTCTTTGCAGCTACGGTAACATACAGCGACTCTTTAATCTCTCGACTACAAAGAAATTCCATATATCATATATTGCAGTCGAAATTTAATTACTGAGTTCTAGATTATGCAAAGTTTCAAAAAATGGTTCAAATGGCTCTGAGCATAATGGGACTTTACATCTGAGGTCATCAGTCCCCTAGAACTTAGAACTACTTAAACCTAACCAACCTCAAGACATCACACACATCCATGCCCTAGGCAGGCAGGGTTCTAACCTGTGATCGTAGCGATCGCGCGGTTCCAGACTGTAGCGCCTAGAACCGCTCGGCCACTCCGGCCGGCTATGCAGAGTTTATTGTTGATTATGGACCTTGACTGTTATTTGTAAAAATAAACTGGTAAGAATGTATGACGCACATAGTCTTGGCATGTGCTACGATCACAAGAACGAAGATGACCACAGCACATGCCAAGAGCATACGTGTACACTTGTGCTAAATGTTTTTGTACTGCTGCAGTAGTCTGATGGTGAAGTCAATCCTCTAAAGATGTTGCAAATTAAATATTTTAAGAAGTCAACAAATTTTGTGACTGGTAGCGGTATTTATGAAACATTTCCATAATTTTTACAGACTCACAGTAGATTAACAGTTAATATGTCTTCTAATTGATTCAGTTAACGCAGTCCAGTTGTTCGTCGAAAAAGCTCTGTTCCGATTTATTGCGTACTGATAATCTGCATTCCGCCATTTTCCATCTCCCAGTTATCGTTGTAAGAGAAAAGAAATGTAACTATTGCCGTTAATATCGACTCTTCTTTTATGGTACCACGAACTGTTACTGCTGACACCTCACATGTCTCACATACAAACCTATCTCTTTATCATCTTTAAAAGAAAAGTGGGAAAAATAAACAATACAATAATGAAAGAGAAGACAACGAACGTACTAACAGTATGAAACACATGTCTACTTGGGCTCACTGTGAATAAGACCATGGGAAATCGTAAAGAGCATCAGGACAGTCAAGTTCCCTTAGGCGGTAGAACAGCAAAGCTTATCAAATGCGACAGCATATCAGAGAGTGACTGTCGCCACAGGAACTCTAACATAGCCAACAGATCACTGTAATGTTCGCCCGCCGGCGACCGGATCTCCGAGGCAGATTGGTTCTCCACAACCGAACCTTAAACCGGACGGGTTGTATTAAATTCCTCGCACTCATTCTAGACCTGGATTTCCCAAGTTTCCCGCGGAACCTGGTGTTTCGCGGGAAGTGAATAAGCACTCCGCAAAAAACTACTAATAACGTGGCTTTCGTTTCGGAATTTTTTCCTTATTTTTTAAAATTTTATTGTGATTTCTGCGTTATTATTTATGTTTTAAAAACTTAAGTAATTACTAAAAATAAGCCTTTCTCATTTTTTGAAAAAAATAAACAAGGTGTTCCATCAAAGTACCAGGATTCTCGAAGTGTTCTGTCAGAGGAAACCCTGTTTTAGTCAGCGATCTGCTCGTCAGACCACACGTCAGGGAGAAGCTGGTGAAACTGTTACAGTTCTTGCGCCAACTCTGTCCACTGCTCGCCAACACACAACTACTTACCAGAACTAAGCTATGACTGTGCTCAGCAACTTTCTGCACTCGACAATATAAGGCTGCTAAATGCGGGACACTGTCAGCCTCTTCAAACTACCCAGAGCAGGTGCTTCTGCATACTACTTTATGTACCCAAGTGGGCCAGACTCTAGACCTTCACTGGCCACTCATAAAGGAATGTATCCAAGCATCAACCAGAAGACTTCTCGACAAATTGAAGAACTTCGCCCTACATCAAGGCACCTTGAATGCGCTGGCTCTGTGGCATCAGAACGGTGACACAGAGTAAAGGTACGTCGTGCTATGGCGAAGGACCCTCATTAACCGACAATAAAATAAGGATAAAGTAACCACCATCATGGTAATGTCTAGGGACCTCTGAGCACAAAACCGTGCTCAAGAGCACATACATGCCCCAGAAATCGAGCCACACAGGTGGCAGAACTTCGAAGATTGCACAAATAAGGTCCCCACCAACTACTGAGAACAGGATTGATCTCGCGAGCATATATAAGTACCAGCAATAATTTTTTTTACCTTCACTTCATGCACGTCGTCTGCTAATGACACATATTCCATGCTAATCTAATCAGCTGTGAGACGTAGTAGCATTCAAGAAAGTATTATTATTTTTTAAAATTTTATTGTGATTTCTGCGTTATTATTTATGTTTTAAAAACTGAAGTAATTCCTAAAAATAAGCCTTTCTCATTTTTTGAAAAAAATAAACAAGGTGTTCCATCAAAGTACCAGGATTCTCGAAGTGTTCTGTCAGAGGAAACCCTGTTTTAGTCAGCGATCTGCTCGTCAGACCACACGTCAGGGAGAAGCTTGGATCACTGCTGTAGATTTCCTGTGGTGGTCGTGCGAGGATCACCTGTCCCGGAGCACCTACACGGTTAATGACGATAGTTAGTTCGGGAACAGTGCCTCGCCGACTTAGCTGCGACGGTAAAGGGCGCGCAGCTGGTCGGGCGGAGCTGCTACCCGGCTGCGCGGTGCGTACAAAAAGCGGGCGGATGCGCGCTTCCTTTTTGCCGCGCCTGGCCGCAGGAAGTGCGTGCACCGTGGACAACCCTGCGGCCTGCGCAGCCGTCTGTGACGTCACCCTTCGCCGAAGCATTGCCCTCCTAGCAGCCAGTCACTCGTGGCGCGGCCGCCGTTCGCTGAGCGCTAATGAAACGGGCCGTCGGATACACTATAAAGAAACTGTACTTGGCTGACATTGTGTCCAAAGGCTTCCTTAGTTAAACGATAAAATGCTGTCTCGTGGAAAGAAGTAACTAGTTTACTGGATTGGTCCATTTACACTGCTTTGTGCTCCATAAGTGCTTCATATTGGCCGCTGACATTGTATTTTCTGTGCTCATATGGTTCATTAAAATTTCCCTAAAATTCTTGGATATTAAAGCTGCAATAATGAACAGGGATACCACCATTATAATATTGACAAAAATGGCGATGAATTTATTGTAAAACTAGGCAACAATATTTCCGTTACACTGCACAAAGAATTCTAGAACACCAGACATTTGAGTAAATTTCTTGAGGATGATTCTGAGCTGCGGAATGTCTTCATTACTGTTACTGTTAAGAAATAAAAATTTTAAACACTAGAAAAATAAAAGACACGTACTGGAAAGGAACCACATGCTCCTCTTAATAAACCAGCACATGATAATAATGCGTAAATTGGGGGGGGGGGGGGGGACAAAAATATAGACACCAGAAAAATACGTTACAGTGTCTATTACGGCGGCTTTCAAAACCGTTTCCAGTCGTCTCGAAATGGTTGAACACAGGTGTTGTACGGTTTCCAAACGAATCTTATAGCATTCTTCCTTCAAAACAGTGGCAAGTTCAGGTAACGACGGTGGATGCCGATAGGATCACGCACTATTCTCTCCAAATTAGACCACAAATGCTCAGTAATACTGAAGTCTGATGACTGTGGAGGCTAGGGGAGATGCAACAGTTCCTCGGGTCCACAAAACCGGTCGTGGGAGATTTGAACTGCGTGAACAGGGGTTTTGTCGTCAGCGTCACCATAGCGGAACGGACATCGTACCATGTGTGTGTGTGAAATCTTATGGGACTTAACTGCTAAGGTCATCAGTCCCTAAGGTTACACACTACTTAACCTAAATTATCCTAAGGACAAACACGCACACCCATGCCCGAGGGAGGACTCGAACCTCCGCCGGGACCAACCGCACAGTCCATGACTGCAGCGCCTAAGACAGCTCGGCTAATCCCGCGGGCTCATCGTACCATGGGATGGACTTGGATCAGCCAAAACGGACACACTGCAGAGTAACTATGGGGCCCATGGAATTCCACGATTTAGCCGCCCAAATCTTCACCGAACTCCCTCCATGTTTCACTCTTGGGGTTCTGGTCGTGGGTCGTGCTCGGATAACCAAATTGTAAGACGATCGCTCGCGATAAGGGGGAAATCCGGGTTCGGATCCCTGTCCGGCACAAATTTTCATTGTCGGTATTCCATTATACAGCTGACGGTTGCCCACATTCGAAACTGCGAATACATTCTGTGTGCCTCAAATTCACGTTACCTTAGATTGCCAATTATCACATTCCTTCGTGCATTTTAATAGTCACGCAGCTACCTGAGCAAGAAGAGAACCACAGTTAAAACGTACACCCCACTATATTGCTGCCATGACTCTACTCAGTGGCCTCTCCCAGTATGGGCCTTGCCACTTCCCGACGCCCGCTACTTGTGCCACAGTTACAATAGAGAAAGAAATTTTTCCAAAATTACAATAAATATACAAATTCCGCACATTCTGGCATTCTAAGATAGTGATAAAGATAAGATAAATGCTAAATGTATCCAGAACTAGATTTTCACTCTGCAGCGGAGTGTGCGCTGATATGAAACTTCCTGGCAGATTAATACTGTGTGCCGGAACGAGACTCGAACTCGGGACCTTTGCCTTTCGCGGGCAAGTGCTCTACCAACTGAGCTACCCAAGCACGACTCACGCCCCGTCCCCACAACTTTATTTCTGCCAGTACCTCGTCTCCTACCTTCCAAACTTTACTGAAGCTCTCCTGAGAAATGTAAATGTAATTGTTGTTAATAAAATTGTTGTTAATAAAATACAATTAATAAAATACAGTTAATTCACTTTTACTCAAAATCTGTGACGCATTGACACCATTACGTTGACAAAACCTACGCGCTCAGAATTTCCAGTGGAGGCAACTGACGTGCGCAACTAATACATTGAGATCTTCAGTCTCTATAGGTGTCGCCTGCTAAAAGTTATCGATATTCTTGAAATGTTGTAGTGTGAAAGATTGCATTTGCTTTGGACTTGAAGAATTGCCTTATTGTGAAGTATAGGTATAGCTCATTTCTATTCTAAATTAGAACCTACTGCCTAATCTACAGTCTATTAAATAACCGCTGATATTCTGAACACGAATTGCTCGTGAACAACAAACGCTACTGTTGAAAGTGTCTACATTGTGAAACATGTTTCATGCGTGTAAGTTCGTAACAGCCTAAGCGGAATGTGTGTCAGTGACAGTCGAAACTGAACGCTACTGTTCTCACTGTGTACTGGCAATCAGCTGGTGAAACACCGCGCTGTCACTTCATGGTGCCTATCGCAGGGACTAACTGGGCTGCGGAACAGCGTTTCGCTCATGACTGCAGATGGCGCCTCTGGCCGAGCATTTAATAGAGTTTTCACGTGTCACATGAAAAGTTCACAAAGCTTTCGTTTTTTAATCGTTATTTCCTTTAATAGTCTAGTGTTATGCTAAAATGGCCAGTGATGCCAAATGTGTAGCAATCGTCGCCTGCTCAATAGCATTTAACGTGTATGCATCCGGACAGCTTTTAACGCTGCACGTCGCTATCGTACCGGTAAAACCTGCCGCAATACCAGTAAAATACTCACCATTAAAAGCAGTCATGTGTTTAGTCGTCACTACTTGTCCCAGCAGATACATCTTCATTCGTTTAAGGGATGCTCAAAAGATTATGAAAGTCCCATTTTCTAAATATACAAAGGAGTAAGTCAAGTAGAAGGTATGTCATACCCTAGAAGTAAATTTTACAGACGACACACAATACGTATTATTTCCCAAAAGACCGAAGATTTTCAAGTGACTTTTTTTTGTTCGCCAGATTACTTTGATATCTAAAAGGTAATCATGATTAAATGTATAACTAAGTAGTAACATATACTATTCAAATAATTATGGATGCCACCTTCTTTAACTTATGAGCAGTGCTCATACCCTATTATGGTTCAGTCCTGAACGTATCCAACAAAATGATAAAGTTATGAGTCTGTGCCAATAGCCAATTTGTGTCATTTCTCCCTTTTATCTAAACAAATGCTGGGCCGGAGTTACACTCTAAACAAGCAACACTTGTAAAATTTAATTTTTAACAAACATTTAGCGTAACCAGTCAAAGTTAAAAATAGAGAACATGAAAATAATGCAGTTACCCTTTAACTTAATGATAAATGCAATTTATATGCAAACAAAGCGTTATAGAGAGAATCAAGATTGAAATCATTTTTTTCAATGTCTTTTCTCCTTCTTCATTTTTGAAAAATATTTAACAGACCGTTTTGATTGGTTATATTTGTTAACATCCAATATCAGTCCCTCTGGTTTTTATTGAAGTATTGCAGTTTTTAGTGTCAGTTATTGGTGTAATTTCAAACTTATAAAGGTGGAGTGACAACGTGAGGACCGTGACAAGACGCCCCAGACCGCGCGGCTACCCCGCGCGGCCCACCTAATTTTCAACATTCTTCTGTTGCCCTACTTCCCAAATGCTTCTATTCTCACAGTCCATTTTTGCAAGAGCTAGTCTGCTTTTTAAGCCCTTTTTGCTCCGACAGTTATGGCTTATTTTGCTGCGAGGTAGCAGAATTCAGTGATCACCAATTATTATGTTAAGATTCTCGCTGTTCTCATTTCTTCTACTTCTAATTACTTTAGTCTTTCTTCGATTTACTCTCAATCCATATTCTGTGCCCTTACACTGTTCATTCCGTTCAACAGATCCTGTATTTCTTCTTTACTTTCACTGGGAATCCCACTGAAAAAAATAATTAATGGATCATGATTAATCGCTGAATCTCCGAAATAGAAATCAATAATACTCTAGGATCAGCACCTCCACTCCAATGAATCTAAGATTCCTGTTATCTGAAGTGCTGCCGATCTCCTTCTCCGATTTTGTAGCTCCAAAATTCTCCATGAAAATTACTTCACCATTCAGGCCTTTAGACGAGCCATTCTCGCAGCGTTGACCATTTTTCACTCGCACTACTAATATTCCACTGCGAAACGCTGCTTCCTGTTGGGGAATTGTAACACCCTGTTCTGAGATTCGGAGACCACTTTCAGAGCGTGCCACAAGAGGATTTGTGGTATCTGTCACTTGAATTTTTAGGACTCATCGTTAGTAAAAAAGATAGTTATAGCGAAAAAAGTAGGCTTGTGTTGTTTATTGATACTCTTTCGTCTCAGAATTTCTTGTAATGTACCACTAAACAATTGCTTAAGAAAAAAGCAAGTTTCCTACGAATATTGGCAAGGAGCACGTTACAGAAAGTGTTTTTAATACTAAACCAAGAGCGCGCCAGGCCAAGACAGTTGATGACAAAATTTCACATAAGAGAACTCTGATAGAAATTTTGCTGGCCGAAGAGCTAGTTGCCAGACGTATACGCCCCCATTGTTGACAGACCATGTTATTTCCTATGTTCTCGATACTCTCCTGTGCTATAATACGATTGTGGAGATTAAGCTTCATATCTGTTCAAAAGTTTGATTCCAGCAGGTGCTGGTGGATACTTGCCATCATGAGAAAAAGTTTTTGAGCCGGTCTCGTACTCCTTTACTAAAACCAGTTTAGGAGGATTAGGAAAAGACCGCTGCATCATCGGGCTGGAAGAATCCATCTTAACCCAGATACCGGGGACTGGCTCTAACGTACACGATAGCCACGGGACGAGCGCACTGGCCCTGATACGAAATAATGTGCTACAACTTTGCTCCGACAGTGATTCGGCTCACCAGTCAGCCAAAGGGACATCGCCAGAGTTGAAAATTTATTTTGGTACAAAAAAAAAAATTAAAAAATCTTGTGTACAACCGGAGGGTTTGCTAGCGAGGCAGTTTTTAGTATCTTTGCGCAGGGGAATCCCCGAGAGTGCAGCGCGGCGGGCCGTGGCGGTGGCGTACGGTGAACTGCCGTGACGAACGGCCATCCGTCTGACTCGACACGCAGGGCCGCCAACCCCCGACACCAGAGTTTCGTTTCCTGTTGTAATCGCCCGCGACCACGAGGGCTTTACCGTGTCACCCTGCGAGCGGGCGCAGCACTGGAATAATTTCTTCGACGTTATCTGATCTCGGTCCGCATTTAAGGCTCACAGACGCGACATTTCGGAATGCTGAACAGCATTTTTTACGTCTCTTTTTATCGTGTAAGCCGACACCACTCTGATTTTGGTACTTCAAACCTGCTGCGTTTCCTGCAACCATCTGCGACAGACTGTCGCAATAGGGAGTGCAGAGCACAGAAAAGTTTCTGAGGCCTAACTGTTAACATTGCTTCTGTCAGTTTACAACCTGTCCCCTTATGTGTAGTTTCCATTTAGCGTATAACAGGGCGCAGAAACCATCCAGTTTGAGAGGATCAGAAATGTAAAAAAATTGTGTACAGGGCTCATAGGTAGACTATATTCAAATTAGGATGGATCAAATCAGAATGAAAATATTTCTCGCTTCCGACTGAGCACCAAGACATCGCCATTCAGATTTCACAAACTTTGTTATTCATGAATAAGTGAAGATGGATAACTTGTATCTGAACAGGAAAAAAAAAAATTAAAGACCACCAGATTCTTCGTCAAAGATAATGCTCTGTGAAGTTGCCACACCGCATACTGTCTAGAATGAGGGATTTCAGTCAATCGAAAAACACTCAAGTTACAGAATAAAACATATAACTTTTTTATAAAAGACTTATTGTGCACCGTGTGCTTCACTTTAAAAGTATTCAATTGACAGACTGGTATTCGGCCACATGCGACAACGCATCATCAGTGGCATCTGATACACAAGACAAACAACTGTGTATGTATCAACGTCGACTACACAAGAACGTTTTGTACAGACTACAGTACGAATATGATGTTAGTTACGTTCTGTGTATGTCTATATCAAACGACGTGTTTGACATGTATGAATTCTCCTTGATAGTTAAATTGATGTAGTTATGGAAAACATGTAACTCTGTGGACATATACAATGTAATTACAATTATTACCTGTACATAACCATGTCTACATGATCACGGTACAACCCATTATCTGCCTTACCTCTGTGGTACACAGATCGTAGTGTGTACAAATGGTTCAAATGGCTCTGAGCACTATGGGACTTTACTTCTGAGGTCATCAGTCCCCTAGAACTTAGAACTACTTAAACCTAACTAACCTAAGGACACCACACACATCCATGCCCGAGGCAGGATCGAACCTGCGACCGTAGCGGTCGCACGGTTCCAGACTGTAGCGCCTAGAACCGCTCGGCCACTCCGGCCGGCTAGTGTGTACAGGTCACAGCTGTGAAACGCTAAAGGGGCACATTTCGAAGTCATTCGGACACTTCCGTCACAGGATGAAACCATGGAACTAGTGGACAGGGCAAAGAGTCTATGGTACAGTGTCCCATTATCTGTGAGACCATACCTAGATACATCTGTGGCATGCACCCACTATGTACATTAAATATGACGTTTGGAAAAATAATATATAACACCAGAATATATAAATAATATATCCATTATAGACTATACTGAGAGGACAGTATGTTGTGGAGACTGTGGCTGTTAGTTAAAATAAACAGGTACGAGGGGTCTTCAATAAGTAAGGCATCACAATTTTTTCTCGGCCAATTTCCATTGAAAAAATGGAGAATTTGTCGTGGAACATAGCGAAATATTCCCGCTTTAGCCCCTATAGTTTCGTGAAGTTCGGATTAGTGGCTGCGCTATACGTAGCCTTCAAAATTGTGTCTGTAACGAAGGTGCGTTCCAAGCAGAGAGTTGTTATTGAGTTTTTGCGGCGGAAAACCGCAGCATCGCAGATATTCATGGGCGCTTGCAGAATGGCTGCGAAGACCTGGCAATGAACAAAAGCACGGTGAGTCGTTGGACGAAACGTCTATCATCAAGGCAATCAGGTTGCGCAAACCTGTCCGATCTCCCGCTTGCAGACCGGACGCAAACAGCGGAGACAATTTAATGTTGGCACGTGCGGACACTCTCACTGGAGATGACCGACGGATCACAAACACCTCGCTGCACAAATGAACGTCTCTATTGGTGGTGCTCACATACTCGTCAACCATTTGGGGTACTCAAAGATATGTGCCAGCTGGGGTCCACCCTACAGTCCGGATCTCGCACCTTCTCATTTATGTCTGGTCAATGAAGGATGTACACTACGGGAAGCAGTATGTGGATGATGAGGAAGTTATTTATGCAAGAAGACGTTGTCTCGGCGTCGAATACTAGAGTGGTACCGTGCGGGTATACGAGCCGTCCCAGTAAGGTGGTGTAACGCTATTGCATTGAACCGAGATTACACGGAAAAATAGGGGTTTGCCGTCAAAAGAGTTGGGAATAATATGGTGTATTGTAATCTTCAATAAAACTAAACTGCTCTCAGAAGAAATACTGTTGCACTATTTACTAAAAGTCCCTCGTATTATTTCTGCACGAGTCACAAGATTTTTGTTTCATCCACTACAGGCTTCAGTGGTTAACTGTCGTCATGAGGAGTGAGGCTCGGCTTTTTTTACTGGTAATACGGTCGCAGGTTCGAATCCTGCCTCGGCCATGGATGTGTGTGATGACCTTAGGTTAGTTAGGTTTAATTAGTTCTAAGTTCTAGGGGACTGATGACCTCAGATGTTAAGTCCCATAGTGCTCAGAGCCATTTGAACCATTTTTAGTGGTAATAATTGGTGAGTTCTTGCTGCAACATGTGAAATGGGCAAGAGATTGGGTTTGCAGATTGAACTATGACTGTTAAGAAATTCGCGATTCTGAACTACTCCCATAAACTTGACAGCGTGACTAGATTAATCACTGGAAGGTGATTTAAAACGAGCAGAATCCTAGAAAGAAGTGTACCAGCAATAGAACCACGGATGAGACAGCTGCTGTAGCCACAAATTTGACGCACAAGAGCGTTGTTACGTGCTTATGAGAACAATACTGCACTGATTTAATATGTTCATCCGTGGAAGAAAAAGTGTGCGTCATCCCCACACGAGCAAAAACGCAGAAAACAATAACAAGCTTGCGTAGGTTATGCGGCAGCCACACAGCTGTTAGCAGCGGGGGTTGGCCTAACAGGCCGGATTGGCGGCTCCTTTTGATCGTATTTCTGCTTTGTAACTGCACATTCAGTGGGGGCGCGTTCGCCATTCAGCAGCGCCATCCGATCGCATAAGCCGACAGACGCGAGGCCGAACATGTCAGTCACCATGGCAACGGCGGCGCCGCCGAGGAGGCGAAACGAAGCCACCTTACGCGGCTGGCTTAACTTCAAAGGCGCCCTAAGCAGCTGGGTGCGGCACGCAGTAATGAAGGCGGCGAGGCCCGCGGGAGCGCCGTCCCTGCCCGGCTGCGTCACGTTACAGCGACAACGAGCGCCTTCCGCACTGCACGCCGGCCGGCGGATTAGGCTCACCTCACATGCCGAGCGTCTGGAACAGTATAACTGTTACAGTACTGCAGTGCCTGCTTGTTCAGAAATACGATGTGGTGCTCGGATATCCTAATGGTAAGGCGAGAGCTCGCGATAAGCGGGAAATGTGGGTGCGAGTCATTCCATTGTACAGCTCGCGGTTGTCCATATTCGCAACTGCGAATACGTTTCATGTAGTCCAACTACTGCTTCGGCGGGAAAGCGCTTCAGATCCCTGTCTGGCAATCCTGACGTAGTTTGCCCTAAGGAAACCTGGCTAAGTGGTACTACGACAAGTTTTGTTCAAAATTACATAACAACTGAAATTTTCGAGGCCATGACTAAAAGTACCACGACGTGTAGCTAGGTGCCTTCCCAAACACATTCAGTGAACAGCGCCGACCAGAGCGGTTCGAGTTGTCTTTGGTGAAGGTATTTCTGCTTTTGATTCCGTAAATTTACAATCTTGCCAGGGACGAGTCGAAAAAAGATCAAGTTCAAAAATAGTTCAAATGGCTCTGAGAACTACAGGACTTAACATCTGTGGTCATCAGTCCCCTAGAACTTAGAACTACTTAAACCTAACTAACCTAAGGACATCACACACATCCATGCCCGAGGCAGGATTCGAACCTGCGACCGTAGCAGTCGCGCGGTTCCGGACTGAAGCGCCTAGAACTGCTCGACCACCGCGGCCGGCAAAGATCAAATCCGTTTTGTTTTAATAATAAGTCTGCGACTAAAAATACGAAGTGTGGTCGTAAAATAACGGGACGATTACTGTAAAACATTTTATTTAAAAAACATTTATATTTAATTACTTTCACTCACAATATCCTTCCCTCCAACAACACTCCATGCGAATTTTCCCTTGATGGAAACAGTGCTGGAAGTCTTTTTCTGTGATCTCTTTCATGATGCGTGCCGCTTTTTCTTTCACTGCTTCAACGGACCGAAATCTAGTTCCTTTTAACGAAGATTTGACCTCGGGGAATAGATGAGTCACATGGTGCTAGGTTAGGCGAATAAGGTGGGTCGTCTGACACTGGAATGCTGTACGTCGCTAGAAACATCTTAACAGACAATTCGGTACTTACTGATGCGTTGTCTTGGTGTAGAACGCATTACTTATTCCTAAGTTCAGGTCGTGTTTTTCTTATTTTCTCACGGAGTTGAGCAAGAACCTCAAGATACTATTGTTAATTAATAGTTTGATCTTCAGGGCACCCACTGGAGATTCACAATTGATCATTGCTTTGAATATTGATTTGCTCATAGGAGCTTTTTTCGCTCTCGGCGAGGATGGGCTCTTCCATAACATGGATTGGCGATTAGTTTCTGGATTATAAGTGAAAAAACCAAGATTCGTCGCATGTTATCACTTTTTCCAAGAAATTAGGATAGTTTTCAATCGTATTACTGTCAGTACAAACATTTTTACCAGCTCTTTTTTTGTTCGATCGTGATAATTTTCTGAATCATTTTCGCAAACACTTTTCTGATGTGAAATTGGTTACGTAATAATTGCCTTAAAGCACACTTTGTCAATTGCTACAGTTTCAGCAGTCGATTGAATACTCAACCGACGGTCAGATCGCATCAGATTACCTGCTTTTTCGATATTTTCATCCGTTTTTTATGTTGAGTTCGAGACTATATGAAAGATGTGCAAGGGCTTCCCAGTGAAATTTCTGCAGCGTACTCAAAACAGTCTTGACAGCATGTGGGAGAAGCAACCGCAAACATTTTTCCATGAAGGCATTTTCATGTCTCACAGTGGGATACACGTCTTAACAGTTATGGTGGTTACATTTGAAATAATAAACAGTTCACTTTCTTTTTTCCATTCGTCTCGTTTTCATTTGACTACTCTCGAGATGAGCAATATTTTATATCGCCAAGAAACACAAATTAAACGTTTGCCACCTCATAAATTTCATTTTGTTGATTTGTAGACTAAGGGTGATCGTGCCTACTTTATCCGCGAGCCTATGTTGATGTCGTCGTCATGATCGCAGTTGCTGTTTTTATCGACGACTACGTAACAAATACTCCAGCACCAACGGGCTGATGACGATGGTGTTATAAAGTTGTCGACAGACGGATGTAAGCTCTGTTACCAGGTTTCATTAAAAAAAAATTGCTTGGACAGTTTACGCTACTATAGTTCCCGTTAGCTAAATCATAACGCGTTAGTTTCACACAATAGTCCTTTTATTGCCGATGACTTTGTTTACCTGGTTTGACCCCGTCTTACCTTGAGTGGATCACAAAGATTTGTTTGCTTAAAGTTTGATGGAGACAGCCCGATCTGGAAACAGACCCACGTTCTGTAAGGCTCCTCTCGCGAGTAACGCTCTGCACTGGGAAGCGGCGACTCGTGGGCTGCGGCAACTGCTGCTCAGGTAATAAAGCGGAGATAAAAATTCATTCTTTGCGTATGCAAATTTTTACGGCAATGGAAGTTGCGAACGGCGAGCTGTTATCCATGCAAACCGTCGGTCGCGCGCTGGGGCGCACGAATTACCGGAAATCATATTAAACCTGGTGCCTCCCAAAGGCGCTCTGCCGCGTTAGCCTACGTGTGCGTCCGCGACTGCGGGGGAGCGCGCCGCTCTTAGGACTGCTCCGCCACTGGACTGCGTTATCGTCCATCTCTACTTATGCGACGCTGTTTTACGTAACTGAGGCTCGTAAAGCAGTTTTCCAGTCGCCGCTCTACCTCAGGTGCTCCCCAAGCTTATTGCTTAAAAACCAGCATATCTCACAAGAATGCTAATCTCAGTATTACCTTCGTACCGAGAAGGGCTTTGTTTATTCTACTATAATTCACATCTTACAGTAGATATTTCAGTGTTTCGCTTAATATGCGCTGTGGTGTAGTTAAACGGATGCAGAACCATGCCATTTAACTGGTTTTTACAGTTTTCTGCTAGCGATATTGAAGCTCCACTCGCTCCTTGTCCCATTTTTCAGTTGTACCGAATGTCTTCGTGAATTTACTACTTGGTAAAAATGACTCTCCTTGTGTCAATATGTGGTTCTCGTCGGTTGTAAGCCCTGTTCTTCCAGCAGAATAATCTTCTATATAGTTCGCCATTTATCCGCTCGTCGAAACGATTTTAATTTCATCGCAACAGTGACAATTCGAAAGTTAGTGCAATTTTGAAAATCGTTTCAGTAGCACAGTTACTGGCTTCATAGTGTGTTTCAGTCTTTGCATCAAAAGTCTATTGAATTCGCCGGTCCAGGCATGACAAGATTACGTTGAACTAGCAGGCTCTACTAACAAGGCGTGCTGCATCCGCATGCTATCTACCCCAGTTCATTTATCGAATAAGAATGAGTGCGTATAATCGGAGAAGGATATTTTGGAAGCCAATCAGGAACTCGACCTATCCCCTATTACGTGGAGCAGATCCCTCGATCATAGGCAACACACACTGCATACAGGGTGCCTACGTCCTCCCGCTTCTCAGGAGCATAATCAGTAATAAGATGCCTAGTGTCAGTAGGGAGCGTCAGCGAACATTTTGTTCCTAACAAAAGTTGTTCCCCATGACGTGATCTATCGCCCCTAGACGTTTGACGCAAGAACTTCGAAACACCCTGTGCAGTGTACTTTCATTCGGCACACACACATCACGGAGGTACTGAAGATTGGATCATTTTCTATGACGATATGTTAAAATGTTTCACAGGCAAATTTGCCACATTGCATTTATATTAGTGAATTCGCGCCCTCCCTTCTCCGTGTTACTGCACACTTTTCAGGAGCGTTATTATTTCGACTCGCGTTGTTTTAATCAGTCTCTCCCTCTTTTGTTGAAACCGACGAGATGGTTCTGAACTGGGATTCGGGATGGGCAAGTTTAAAAGAGCCATCATTGTATCAGTCGAATCTCAGGATACTTGGTCGGTAGGACTACGACAAGTTTACGCACACAATCCTTACCCAACTACCGTGATCTCTTCTTCGACGACGTGTTGAAGTGGTTGTTAAAAAAAGAGATCCAGTAAAAGGAGCTGAAGTGTACGATACACTAACTCCAGCCGTTCCATCACATACTGATCTGTGCACCGTTGACTGAAATACGGTGCTTCGTCGAAAGCGGCTATATGCCTTCACTTACTAACAAATTCGTTGAGTCTGTTCTGTTAATATATGATGAATACAGTGACTTCACTCACTTTTATATACATAAAAACATAGATTTATACGAGATGTTAAGCTACTTGAAAAACAATCAAGACCCAATTGAGACACTTCAGAAGGAAAAAAGGTATGTTTCTAAATATAAGGTTTTGTCTTCTAATGCTGGAGACATAATCGGAGATTAATAGACGCATAATTTTCAAACTTATACAAGCTCAGCTAGCCGAGCTTGTATTTTTGTTTGAAAATACTGAATGCATCATTACAGCCTCTGATGATGTCTCCAACATTAAGACACTAAACGCTATACACAGGAACTTCCATTAAACCACGACCTAAAACTCATGTAACGATAATCACCAAGGGCGTATATACTCGCTGTAATAGATTGGATAAATGGTATTGTATCACAAGAGAGACAGAGCTCTGTTAGAATGTTTCTGTATTGCGAACAATTCCGTAGTCAAACAACAATGGAGATCACCATAGATTTATGTCGACTTAGGTGCACCTGATAATCTTCATTTTCTGGAAAATCTTACTGGTAGCCGCCGTGGCCAGGGAGATACGTGTATCTGAAAGACATGTCGTTCAGCCATCTCCGAAAGCTTCTAGAAGACTACCGGCACTTGGGTCAACATTTCGTTACTCCAGTTTGGGAATGTTACTGACTCCGCTTCCCAGTCGTATTCGGTCGCGCCTGCGCCAGTTCGCTGCGCGGCTGTAAAGGAAGCCATTCGGCGAGATGTTACGTCCCGAGTTATCCGCACCTCTGCCTCTCCTCTTCCAGACACTCCTGCGTCCACGTTGTTCCTGGAAACGCGCTATACTTTGCTTTCATTTCACATTCCCCCGCATGGCTAGTCTGTAACCAAGAGGCTCTATTTCCGTGCGCAAAAAACTCAGGCGTTACTATACTCAACAGCTACCACATGCAATGCGCGCGGTTGCACGGCAGCGTTTTCGTCTTCCCAGCTGAATGCCACGTTAGAACAGAGAAATATTTCAAAGCTGAAGATACCTAAGCCGTCTTGAGCGACAAAAGCATAACGCTTCCCTCTTCCCCGGACGTGCTGCCCCCCCCCCCCCCCCCCCCGTTTTCCCCGCTACGCACACACACACACACACACACACACACACACACGAACGAATGAACATAAACACAAGCCAAGTACTTTCTACTACTAATTCTTCCACCCTTGTCCTTCTTAAGTGCCGGCCGTTGTGGCCGAGCGGTTCTGGGCGCTTCAGTCCGGAACCGCACGACCGCTACGGTCGCCGGTTCGAATCATGCCTCGGGCGTGGATGTGTGTGTGATGTCCTTAGGTTAGTTAGGTTTAAGTAGTTCTAAGTTCTAGGGGACTGATGACCTTATCTTAAGTCACATAGTGCTCAGAGCCATTTCAACCATTTTTTTTCCTTCTTAAGTACTCAAGTACTCTTTCTACATAGTATTTCTCCGTACTGTTACATCATAGGATTTTGCTGATACAATTTCGTGTTTAGCGGAGTTTTAAAAATAACCGTACATTGGAAAGTCTTTATAAACTATTAGCGAATATGTTTTCAATACGATGTTCTTGCGATCCAGATCGCTGTTCAGATCTGTATTTAGACTACTGGCAATTAAAATTGCTAATCCAAGAACAAATGCAGATGATAAACAAGTATTCATTGGACAAACATATTATACTAGAACTGATATGTGATTACATTTTCATGCAATTTTGGTGCATAGATCCTGAGAAGCCGGCCGCGGTGGTCTAGCGGTTCTAGGCGCTCAGTCCGGAACCGCGCGACTGCAACGGTCGCAGGTTCGATCCCGCCTCGGGCATGGATGTGTGTGATGTCCTTAGGTTAGTTAGGTTTAAGTAGTTCTAAGTTCTAGGGGACTGATGACCACAGATGTTTAGTCCCATAGTGCTCAGAGCCATTTTGATCCTGAGAAATCAGTACCCAGAACAACTAGCTTTTGCCGTAATAACGGCATTGATACGCCTGGGCATTGAGTCAAACAGAGCTTGGATGACGTGTACAGGTACAGCTGCCCATGCAGCTTCAACACGATACCACAGTTCATCAAGAGTAGTGACTGATGTATTGTGACGAGCCAGTTGCTCGGCCACCATTGACCAGACGTTTTCAACTGGTGAGAGATCTGGAGAATGTGCTGGCCAGAGCAGCAGTCCAACATTTTCTGTATCCAGAAGAGCCCGTACAGGACCTGCAACATGCGGTCGTGCATTATCCTGCTGAAATTTAGGGTTTCGCAGGGATTGAATGAAGGGTAGAGGCACGGGTCGTAACACATCTGAAATGTAACGTCCATGCCGAGAAGAGGTGACCGAGGCGTGTAAACAATGGCACCCCATACCATCACGCCGGGTGATACGCCAGTATGGCGATGACGAATACACGCTTCCAATGTCCGTTCACCGCCATATCGCCAAACACGGATGCGACCATTATGATGCTGTAAACAGCACCTGGATTCTCCGAAAAAATGACGTTTTGTCATTCGTGCACCCAGGTTCGTCGTTGAGTACACCATCGCAGGCGCTGCTGTCTGTGATGCAGCGTCAAGGGTAACTGCAGCCGTGGTCTCACAGCTGATAGTCCATGCTGCTGCAAACGTCATCGAACTGTTCGTGCAGATGGTTGTTGTCTTGTTAACTTCCCCATCGAGACGTGGCTGCACGGTCCGTTACAGCCATGCGGATAAGATGTCTGTCATCTCGACTGCTAGTGGTTCAAATGGCTCTGAGCACTATGGGACTTAACTTCTCAGGTCATCAGTCGACTAGACTTAGAACTACTTAAACCGAACTAACCTAAGGACATCACACACATCCATGCCCGAGGCAGGATTCGAACCTCCGACCGTAGCGGTCCCGCGGTTCCAGACTGTAGCGCCTAGAACCGCACGGCCACCCCGGCCGGCGACTGCTAGTGATATGAGGCCGTTGGGATCCAGCACGGCGTTCCGTATTACCCCCCTGAACCCACAGATTCCATATTCTGCTAACAGTCATTGGATCTCGACCAACGCGAGCAGCAATGTCGCGATACGATAAACCACAATCGCGACAGGCTACAAAAATGGTTCAAATGGCTCTGAGCACTGTGGGACTCAACTGCTGAGGTCATTAGTCCCCTAGAACTTAGAACTAGTTAAACCTAACTAACCTAAGGACATCACAAACATCCATGCCCGAGGCAGGATTCGAACCTGCGACCGTAGCGGTCTCGCGGTTCCAGACTGCAGCGCCTTTAACCGCACGGCCACTTCGGCCGGCGCGACAGGCTACAATCCGACCTTTATCAAAGTCGGAAACGTGATGGTACGCATTTCTCCTCCTTACACGAGGCATCACAACAACGTTTGACCAGGCAACACCGGTCAACTGCTGTTTGTGTATGAGAAATCAGTTGGAAACTTTCCTCATGTCAGCACCGACGCCAACCTTGTGTGAATGCTCTGAAAAGCTAATCATTTGCATATCACAGCATCTTCTTCCTGTCGGTTAAATTTCGCGTCTGTTGCACGTCATCTTCGTGGTGTAGCAATTTTAATGGCCAGTAGTGTGTTATTCGTGGCGCAGACGGCCCCATCGAGGTGTCGATTAGTGCCTTGTGTACTCATAATTTTGGGAAGCTTTATGTAAACATCACCAGTGTGTTTGCCGCAGTGGTCTCACCGGTTCCCGTCAGACCATCGAAATTATGCGCTGTCGGGCTTGGCTAGCACTTGGATGGGTGACCGTTCAGGTCTGCCGAGCGCTGTTGGCAACCGGGCTGCACTCAGCCCTTGTGAGACCAATTGACCAGCTACGTGATTGAGAAGTAGCGGCTTCGGACACGAAAGCTCAGAACGACCGGAAGACCGGTGTGCTGACCACATGCCCCTCCATGTCGAGCATCCAGTAGCGCCTTCGGCTGAGAATGGCACGGCGGTCGGTTGGTACCTTTGGGTCCTCTGAGGTCTGCTCGGACGGAGTTTTAGATACAGTTTGCGCAGAGTGTTGAGGTAACTTACAATGCAGTTAACCGTGTCTTCAAAATCACTCATATTTACACATCAGTTTTTGAAGTGAGACAGCAACGAGTCGTGATACAAGCAATTAAAAGGAACACTTCCGATGATTTTTGATACTGAGAAAAGATCGAATTTCCGTAGACGACACTGAAGCAAGAACCTGTTAATACTAAAACATCAGATTGGAGTAGCGTTTTGTATGTATCTGAGCTGCTACCGCACTAAGGAGATAGTTTTGATGAGAATCTACTGAGGGAAACGGGGCAGTGATTAGCACGATGGACTTTCATTCATAAAGAGCCCGGTTCAAATAATCGGCCATCCATCCTGATGTAGACTATCTTTGGTTTCTCTAAACAGATTAAGGTGAATTATGGGTTGGTTCCTTCGAATAAAATGCTACAGATGTCCTTCGCCACCTTTGTCCTCTCCTAGGTCGTGCTCCATCTCTAAACTCATCGTCTACATTCTTCATTTCTTTCATTCTGATACGCTTCTGAACAATAAATAGTCTACTATAAAATGATTTATTTTGCGCGTATGTCCTCGGCCAATTTGCAGGTCAAGGAAGAAGCTACATTTGCTGAGCTACATTGGCACCTTCCAGATTACGGTCAACTTGGGTTCGGTTCTCTTTCTTGCATAGAACTGCAAAAAGGGTTGAGTATGTCTTCTGCAACTTCGCAAATGAGGAACAGCCTCACGTTTTGAAAATTTACCCCGGAAAATCAGCAAAATTCGACGAGGGCTATTTAGAAGTAAGTTTGCACATTATTATGGCAGGCTAATACTGCACTACACCACAGAGTGACACAGATACTTGACTATTTGTCAACATAGTCACCAAGCCTTTGTAAACAATAGTCGAAACAATCTGTCAATCGTACAATTCTTCTACGACATAAATCCACGCCTTGGTCACGGAACGATTCGAGAATCGCTTTGTGAACGTCCTCACAGTTGGGAAACCTCTCCCCCCCACCCCCTCCTCACCATCGCCAACCTCAGACGTTCTTCCAGCTGGCCGAAAAGACCGATTAATCGTGCAACGACTCGGAAAACGCCCGAAAGCACACTATTAATCGATCGCACCGAGAAAACCTGAGGTGGGAATCGCATGGTGCGAGGTCTGTAATTCCCGATGAGGATTAATCACGTTTGTACTGCCTTGGTCAAATTGTTGGCACCATTTCATACAGGTGGATGCGCTATTGAATTTGGTCCACATACCGCCAGAATTTCACAGTGAATCTGTGTACAATTTAGACGTTTCACCCACAAGAATTATTCCGTCCTACGTACCTCAACTTTGGAGTGAGTTTCCAGCTACCGCGCTACTTCAGTCGCCTACTGTGCGCGCATGTTACCCCTTACCGCAGCAGAACTGCCTATGCAGGAAACCCGGAACACGTACTCTCTTCTGGCAATGCTCCACTCCTGTTGCGCTATGGTTTTAGTGTAGGACCATATGCGTAACTAGCTTTCTGAAGTCCCTAACTATATTCACCCTGCGCTATTGTCGGTAATCATTTGACGAAATTCGGATATTACAAATACGAAAGGAACTTGTGCAGGAAAAGCCGTACGCCTGTCTCAGCATAGACGTGCAAGCAGGCTTCTCTACTACTCTTACACGTAGTGAATGTGATGTCGCACATCATAGTTATGAATCATAGTGTATTTCAACCTTACTTTGATTGTGTATTGGTACGTATGCACTACCACGTCATTTGATGTTCGATAGTTTACACAGTCGTCTCTTTTGAGGTGGAACCGGCCGAGAAAAATAATGCTGCTGATTAAAATTACTGAAGCTGTCGTAATATAGTTTTTCATTGTCCACGTTGGTTAGACAACAAAAGAGAATACCAAAAATTGTGCTTCGCTCAACGAATCTCTGGCTTGTGCGCTAGCACTCAAATATGGAGTCAAATATGTTCGATCTTTATGTATTGGTAGTTACTCTTCAGTCAATCGAAGTACAATAACTTTCGTGCACATTCAGTCAGTATATCACTCTGTCTTAAAAAACACCACATACCCTTTCGGAAATATGTATTGGTGATCTATTCCACAGCAAAGACACCACTCTTACTCCTTTGCTACTTTTTAAATATCTCTCTTCTCTGCTTTTCATGTAAGTAAGCAAATGATTAAATATCTATCAAGTCACAATTTAAAATAAATTTCTTGATAAATAATTCAGGAAACCTGTTACCGGTATTAATTTTTACCTGCACAGTCACTTCAGACTGATTTATTTGATGTCCACGAACACGATTCAGTGGCATTAAAGAGTCATCTTCAAGCGATAACGTACATGTTAATTTGATCTTGGCTAGACAACTGAATACAACATTAACACTATTCATACTTTTCAATATTCATTTTGTTTAATTATAACATCATAATATGCACAGGAGATTGACGCAGCTTTCGCCTTCTGCTTGCGGTAGACGGCTTTCTGCTAGGTCCGGTGACGCGACATTCGTTTGCTGCGCGAAGAACACCCCTCAGTACACTCCTGGTCACCGCGACGCAGAAAAAAATGCTAGTTTCACTTTAAGTCATTATTACTATGAAGGAAAGTCATTCATGTCAATATACAACGTATCATAGATCGTACTTTAACATATATCGTATAGACGGCAAAATCTTCAGTGGTACAGCACAAAAGCTGTGTCACTACACTTCCAGAAATAAAACTGCCGAGCACATGGTGATTACAGCGTAAGTCACTATGTATGTGCTAACGCGTATGGCTTTTTGTGATTTCTTAGCTGCCACCTCAGTACCTCATCAGTATCAACGAGCTATGAACTGAGGCCAATATAGTTGATACGTGCACAAATTAGTGAGTACTAGTTTAACGCCGTATTTTAGTCACGTTATGGAGTGTCCTTCATCATAATTGAACTTTAGAGAAAGACTTCAGACCGAAAAGAATTTTTAGTAAGATTGCGAACGAAATGGCTCTGAGCACTATGGGACTTCACATCTGAGGTCATCAGTCCCCTAGAACTTAGAACTACTTAAACCTAACGAACCTAAGGACATCACACACATCCATACCCGAGGCAGGATTGGAACCTGCGACCGTAGCGGTCGCGCGCTTCCAGACTGTAGCGCCTAGAACCACTCGGCCACTGCGGCCGGCAGATTGCGAACGAGGGACTCATAGAGTGAAAAGGAATGCGAGTATCCCCATTGCTGAATTCGGTGCTTTGAGAAAGGGCTGAGCGTGGTAGAAACCTTGCGTCGGACGCCGTAGACTGTGACAGGCAGTGTCCGCAGATGCGAGCTGTTGCCATGCCCCAGCTGTACGCCACGCCACGCCTACGCAATACGACTGCAGCGCAGCGTCGCTTCCGCCGTGAGTCACGTGTTATCGTCCGGCTCTCAGCGGCAATTATCGGTCGTTGACACCGAGGGCGCTGTCTGCCAATGTCGACTCATGTCTGCCTTCTTTCCCGCGGTGGTAGTTGATTTTCTTGTTTTCTCTCTCTCCTTACCTGCAAAGAGGTCATTTACCCCTTTCGACCCTTATTTCTTTCGTTCAAAACTAGCGGATACGTGGTACACGTTATCGCGTATATTAGTCGTAGTTCAAGAGGAAACCAGTATTACAACTTAGCGAATACGAGCCGCATGTGAACAAGTTCGGTGAACTGGTCTGCACATAACTGCATGCAATGTATGTGCAAGGAGAGAGATGTCGAGAATCGCCGCCTGGTTAGAGACAGGACTGGTGTCACGATGGAAAGTGAACACAACCTCTAGCTAGCTAATGGCTACACCCTCTTCTTACAGAATACTTGCAAAGTCACTTGTAGGTAACAATCGTCTAGAGAAACTGAAAAAGGACTAAACAGAATTCCATTCCCGCGCACGGGGACGCCCTTCCGATTCTTGTAATCTTTCCGGATTTGAAAAATGACTTCGTTTACCACGGATGATCAGTTACGCACCTTAAAATACCAGCTCCTCCCGACAGTGCACACGATTTGTAATCTCAACTCCGTGAGGAGTGTCGGTCGTCCACTATCAATTTCTCAAGCTGAAAACCACTCTATTAAGCTTCTTTTTTAAATTTTCAGGCGCTTCTGCCATTCATACTCCATAGACACATAAAGGAAATTTCGACGGTCATTTAACACTCGCACTAATAACTCGCCGACCGCTACGATCGCAGGTTCGAATCCTGCCTCGGGCATGGATGTGTGTGATGTCCTTAGGTTCGTTAGGTTTAAGTAGTTCTAAGTTCTAGGCGACCGATGACCTCCGAAGTTAAGTCGCATAGTACTCAGAGCCATTTGAACCATTTAATAACTCGCCACTAAAAATTCTGTTTACTGCCTGGGCCTTTCAACTTGATTTCCAGCAGGTGTTGGAAAACAGCTGTGCCTGGGCTGTGGCCGAGCGGTTCTAGGCGCTTCAGTCCGGAACCGCGCTGCTGCTACAGTGGCAGGTTCGAATCCTGCCTCGGGCATGGATGTGTGTGATGTCCTTAGGTTAGTTAGGTTTAAGTACTTCTAAAGGGAACTGATGACCTCAGATGTTAAGTCCCGTAGCGCTTAGAGCTTTTTTTGAAAACAGCTGCTATTCTGGGAAGAACACTCGCCCTTGAGCCAACCCCTTAGGCGTCCTCCACAACCACAACCCATTTAGAAGGATTAGGGAATCACCGGCGCAACATCTCAGAGACCGAGAAAGCCTCCTTCCCTCAGATATTACAAACAGGCGCTAGCAAGAGAACGGTCACGGGACGAGGACGCAGATGCCGCCAGAAAATAAGTATGTAATAACTTTCCGACATTGGCACAAACATTTGTTCGTCTCTGACTGAAAGAAACTTTTTCATTTCGTTAAGTACAACATCTCAGCCGAAAATCAGCTCTACAGTAGTGGTATTAATTATGGACACTTTGTAGAGATTCACTGAAAATTGCATTCAGAGCTTTATTTTAGTTGAAATATGCAATACAATCCACTACAAATTTTCATAAGACGTGCCTCAATGTCCGCTATTTGAAAATTAAAGTTCAAATATAAAAAAATCATTAAAAGTTTTTAAAAAATCAAAAGATATTTTCACAATCGAACAATTTCAGAAAGTTACAAATTACGTGGCACAAAAGTTATTGCAATATTTCTTAGTATTTTGTTGAATGTCCTGATTAATCACTGTCTTCACCCTGCGAGACATCGAGTGCACCAAATGTCGAAGGTCTTCTCGTCTGATCTTTCTGCTCCATGAGCTGACAATGGCTTTTACGAGCTCCTTCTTGTTACTGGGATTCCGTTGTCAAACCACGATTTTAAGCCTTAACTACAAGTGTTTAATTGGATTGAGGTCGGTACTGTTGCCAGGTCAAGGCAGCATGCTAATCTGCTGGTCGCCGAACCATTTCTTGTCGATTTTCGCGGTATGATATGGCGCACTGTCTTGCTGAATGATGCACTGGTCGTTGTTTCCTTGAAATTGCGGGTAGACGGCAACAATTTCAACACTAAGACTTCGTCTTGGTACTTTCTTGCGATAGTACTGTCCTGTAACACTGCCAGACGCCCAGTGCCATGACTTGCCATGCAGCCCCGCACCATGACACCGATGAGACGCTCCATATTGGCAGTGGCGTACTGGATTAATAAGTCTTCGCGTGGTCGACGACGAACGAACTTAACTCCACCATATTCAAAGATCCTGATCTTAGCAAAAGATTCCAGGCCAACCTGCTTTCATCCATTCCTTGTGTGCTAATGCCCACTGCACACGTTTCTCCCTCTCCATTTTGTTCAGATAACGCTTCTTCCTTGGAGTTCTCGCTCGTAAACCATTTTCGAAAAGTTTCTGTCTGACGCAAATGGCTCTGAGCACTATGGGACTTAACATCTGAGGTCATCAGTCCCCTAGAACTTAGAACTACTTAAACCTAACTAACCTAAGGACATCACACACATCCATGCCCGAGGCAGGATTCGAACCTGCGACCGTAGCGGTCGCGCGGCTCCAGACTGAAGCCCCTAGAACCACTCGGCCACACTGGCCGGCTGTCTGACACATTTAGATCAGAATGTTTAACCGCCGAAGTCTTCATGACTGCATTTATGTACTTGGCGGTACGCCGACGATCCTGCAGTGAAAGACAGTAGATTCTACGACCGTCTTGATTAGTCAGTTCTCGTTTTCGGTCTGTTTTTGGAGCAGTTTTGATTGACTCAGTTTCTTCATATCGGCTACAAACTTTCCTCACACCCGACTTTGTAGCGCTATTTCTGCAAACGTATAACCTTCTTCACGGACTGTAACTGCTTTAAGCCGTTAACTTGACGACCAATCAGCACGTTTCGGTGCAGGGGACATTGTCTTCAATCCCTCATCCATCTCAACTCAGCTCACTCAAAGAGAACCTTACATTTCAACAACAACAATAGTGCATTGCTACTACTGGAGTTGCAACAATGATCAGAACCCTTTTTCTCTGTGGATAAGGCAACAATAACACGCTTCTCTTGATTGATTTGTCGGAACAGACCAAATTACAAACAGCTGCACAAGCAGATAAAACAGCGAAGTTCTTTAATCGTTTTCAGCTAAGTCTGTTTATTCATTTGTAATAAAAAAATATAGCACCACATTCTGTAAAAACGACAAATATTCAGTAGGACATATTATAACAAAAAATAAAAGCATAATTTATTAATTTAGCATACCAAAAATTACTTACATATCTCGTGATGTTAAAATGAATGAACATTTCAGCCAAGTGCCCAGAATTAATGCCAATACTGCAGTAAGAGTTGGAGTACCACTGTGTGGTTTCTTGCGTGTGAAAACCTCTCCCTGCATTGCGAGAGGCATTGCGAGAGGCAGTGAGGGCTGCGCGCCGTCACTCCCGTTAAAGACGTGGCTGCTCAGTCCGGCCGGGGCTTTCAGTGTAAGAGGGCCGGCCGCCCAGGGCCGATAATTTAGTGCGACCGGCGAGGTAGCGCATTACCGAGGTCGTACATCACCCGCTCCGCCCGATCCGCCGAACTGCGGAAACCCACAGGGCGGCGCTGGCGCGCTGAGATACAGTAGTCCGCCCGTGGCGGGGCAGGCGAGCGGCTTGTAGCTGCCCAGCAAAGGCGTCACATCGTGACACCCACACCTGTTTTCAGCGTATGGCAGTTCGGAGCAAGTGCAGCATTGTAGACAGAAGCGTACAGGCTGTTATTAAACCTGGATCATGAATGCCGGTGAAGTACACTACTGATCATTAAAATTGCTACACCAAGAAGAAATGCAGATGATAAAAAGATATTCGTTGGACAAATATATTGTAGTAGAATTCACATGTGACTACATTTTCACGCAATTTGGGTGCATAGGTCCTGAGAAATCAGTACCCAGAACAACCACCTCTGGCCGTAATAACTGAATTGATACGCCTGCGCTTGGATGGCGTGACACGTACAGCTGCCCATGCAGCTTCAACACAATACCACAGTTCATCAAGAGTAGTGACTGGCGTATTGTGACGAGCCAGTTGCTCGGCCACCATTGACCAGACGTTTTCAGTTGGTGAGAGATCTGGAGAATGTGCTGGCCAGGGCAGCGGTCGAACATTTTCTGTATCCTGAAAGGCCCGTACAGGACCTGGAACATGCGGTCGTGCATTATCCTGCTGAAATGTAGGATTTCGCGGGGATCGAATGAAGGGTAGAGCCACGGGTCGTAACCCATTTGAAATGTAACGACCACTGTTCAAAGTGCCGTCAATGCGAACAAGAGATGACCGAGACGTGTAACCAATGGCACTCCAAACCATCACGCCGGGTGATACGCCAGTATGGCGATGACGAATACACGCTTCCAATGTGCGTTCACCGCGATGTCGCCAAACACGGATGCGACCATCATGATGCTGTACACGGAACCTGGATTCATCCGAAAAAATGACGTTTTGCCATTCGTGCACCCAGGTTCGTCGTTGAGAACACCATCGCAGGCGCTCCTGTCTGTGATGCAGCGTCAAGGTTAACCGCAGCCATGGTCTCCGAGCTGACAGTTCATGCAGCTGCAAACGTCGAACTGTTCGTGCAGATGGTTGTTGTCTTGCAAACGTCCCCATGTGTTGACTCAGGGATCTAGACGTGGCTGCACGATCCGTTACAGCCATGTGAGTACGATGGCTGTCATCTCGACAGCTAGTGATACGAGGCCGTTGGGATCCAGCGTTCCGTATTACCCTCCTGAACCCGATTCCATATTCTGCTAACAGTCATTGGATCTCGATCAACAGAGAGCAGCAATGTCGCGATACGATAAACCGAAATCGCGATAGGCTACAATCCGACCTTTATCAAAGTCGGAAACGTGATGGTACGCATTTGTCCTCCTTACACGAGGCATCACAACAACGTTTCACCAGGCAACGCCGGTCAACTGCCGTTTGTGTATGAGAAATCGGTTGGAAACTCTCCTCATGTCAGCAAGTTGTAGGTTTCGCCACCGGCGCCAACCTTGTGTGAATGCTCTGAAAAGCTAATCAATTGCATATCACAGCATCTTCTTCCTGTCGGTTAAATTTCGTGTCTGTAGCACGTCATCTTCGTGGTGTAGCAATTTTAATGGCCAGTAGTGTAGTTAATTGCCTTGGCGATCAATTACCGTGGCTTTTCATACGTGGTCTGTAATAGGTTGACAGTTTGGTTTAAGGGAACGTCTTGTTCTGTCTCTTACGAGTACTTGTTATACCGAGCGAGGTGACGCATCATGAAGACAGAGGACTCGTATTCGGGCGTAACAGGTGTCAAATCCCAGTTTGGCAATTCAGATTTAGTTTTTCCGTTATCTCCCAAAATAGCTTGAGGCAATACCAGAATGGTTGGTTGGTTGTTTTGGGGAAGGAGACCAGACAGCGAGGTCATCGGTCTCATCGGATTAGGGAAGAACGGGAAGGAAGTCGGCCGTGCCCTTTGAAAGGAACCATTCCGGCATTTGCCTGGGGCGATTTAGGGAAATCACGGAAAACCTAAATCAGGATGGCCGGAGGCGGGATTGAACCGTCGTCCTTCGGAATGCGAGTCCAGTGTCTAACCACTGCGCCACCTCGCTCGGTTACGAGAATGATTCCCATGAAACGTACATAGTCGATATTCTTCCATGTCCTTCGCAGTCCGAGTTTCCGATCCACCTCTAATGAACACATCATCAACGATATGTGATACCCTAACAATTCTTCTTCCTTATAGTTGTGTTCTTACAGCATCAGTCCATGATATGTGCTTCACAGTGCAGCGAAAGGACTTAAGAACAATGTTATAACAATTCGCTAGTGATACTGTTCATAGGTAAAGAGTTTTGGGACATTATGAAATAGTTGACTGGACGAGCCAAAAGTACTTCTTAAATTTTTGTTTTAGTGACGTAACCGGTTTCTAGCTACGATACTCATCTTTAGATGGCTAATATTTTCAGTTACATAGGTCTTTTCATCAACAGCATGTAATCTGCTCCTACACTGCACAAGTATATTAGAATATTTAGTGGCACTTCATAACTTGTTTGATGAATAAAAACAAGGTGAAGTGCTTGCATCTACTTAGATGTAATTTGAAATAGTTGTATTCACTTACGTAGGTTCCAGTAGATGGCGTTTTGTTTTGTTGTGGTCTTCTTTGGTGCAAAATGGTTCAAATCGCTCTGAGCACTATGGGACTTAACATCTGAGGTCATCAGTCCCCTAGAACTTAGAACTACTTAAACCTAACTAACCTAAGGACATCACACACATGCATGCCCGAGGCAGGATTCGAACCTGCGACCGTAGCGGTCACGGGGTTCCAGACTGAAGCGCCTAGAACCGCTCGGCCACATCGGCCGGCTCTTTGGTGCAAATAGACAGCGGAGCAGCCATGATTAACAGCACGGCAGCGATAACGAAACTAACCTAGCAGCTTGAAAATTGCAGCAAATAAACAAAGCATGCGTCATGAACGTAAAATGACAGTACTACCAAAATAAACAAAAATATAACTAAATTGATTGCAATAAAATTTTATAAATACTTTGCGGATAATAATTGATTTACCGTCGTATAATGTTCTTGTGCAGTGTAGGAGCAGATGGCATGCTGTTGACTAAAACATCTGTGTAACTGAAAATATTAACCATCTCAAGATGGGTATAGTAGCCCTAAACCAATTATGGCACTAAAATAAATCATTTAAGCCGTTTTTGTGGCTGGTTCCAAAATTCACCTACTATCATTAATGACAACACGGTTCACAAGATCCAACAGGGATAAAATAAAATAATGAAATAGTGTTTGGAAACCCTAAGGTGACTTGTCATCTATGATTACTATTAGCCAAAATATTTGCCTGTTACCAACCATTTTTATGTATCTTTACTGTGCTGACTAAAAGGCATTTCCAAAACTTATTCTATTCGACGCAAACAGCCAGAAATTCAGAAGCGAACAGCGTCTGCCTCAAATTACAGAGTCGACTTAAATGATTTATCCAATCCCGACATGACACTGCTCAGGCACACGGGGTAAAACTTGTTAGGATTTAGTATAATTCAAAAACATCCTTAAACCAGATCAGCGCAGCGTTGAACAGGTACTTACAAGTAGAGATGACGTGAATTAGTGCGGATTGCAGGTGACAGTTTAAGAATATGAATCCCTCAGCGGTTCTGAACGAGTGGGGGAGTAGTATTAATTGAATATAGTTGAAATTAAGAGGGATCCGTCGGTATTAGAAACGCCCTTAGAACTTTCGTAATTTGCTATATTGATATAGATATTATTGAAATCGAAATTAAAGAAAAAAGAAATGAGAAGCAGTTCACACACATTTCATCAACATACATACTCCGCAATCCACCATACGGCGCGTGGCGGAGGGTACCTCGTACCAGACCTAGCATCTTCCCTCCCTGTTCCACTCCCAAACAGAACGAGGGAAAAATGACTGCCTATATGCCTCTGTACGAGCCTGATCTCTCTTATCTTTGTGGTCTTTCCGCGAAATATAAGTTGGCGGCAGTAAAACTGTACTGCAGTCAGCCTCAAATGCTGGTTATCTAAATTTCCTCAGTAGCGATTCACGAAAAGAACGACTCCTTTCCTCCAGAGACTCCCACCCGAGTTCCTCAAGCATTTCCGTAACACTCGCATGATGATCAAACCTACCAGTAACAAATCTAGCAGCCCGCCTCTGAATTGCTTCTATGTCCTCCCTCAATCCGACCTGATAGGGATCCCAAACGCTCGAGCAGTACTCAAGAATAGGTCGTATTAGTGTTTTATAAGCGGTCCCCTTTACAGATGAATCACATCCTCCCAAAATTCTACCAATGAACCGAAGACGACTATCCGCCTTCCGCACAACTGCCATTACACGCTTGTCCCACTTCATATCGCTCTGCAATGTTACGCCCAAATATTTAATCGACGTGACTGTGTCAAGCGCTACACTACTAATGGAGTATTCAACATTACGGGATTCTTTTTCCTATTTATCTGCATTAATTTACATTTATCTATATTTAGAGTTAGCTGCCATTCTTTACACCAATGACAAATTCTGTCCAAGTCATGTTGTATTCTGCTACAGTCACTCAACGACGACACCTTCCCGTACACCACAGCATCATCAGCAAACAGCTGCATATTGCTATCCACCCTATCCAAAAGATGATTTATGTAGATAGAAAACAACAGCGGACCTACCACACTTCCCTGGGGCACTCAAATGGTTCAAATGGCTCTGAGCACTATGGGACTTAACAGCTCAGGTCATCAGTCCCCTAGAACTTAGAACTACTTAAACCTAACTAACCTAAGGACATCACACACACCCATGCCCGAGGCAGGATTCGAACCTGCGATCATAGCGGTCGCGCGGTGCCAGACTGAAGCGCCTAGAACCGCTCGGTCACTCCGGCCGGCCTGGGGCACTCCAGATGATACCCCCACCTCCGATGAGCACATTTAAAAACATATTCGTTCCTTACATGGTCGCGGAATGGGCAGGTGCTAAACTTATGTCGTCTAATATATAACCCAGGAAGGGTCGGACCTCGCTTTGTCGAACCGTTAAAGTTTGAGCGAATATCAGGAACAGTTAAGTGAGGCAAACAAGGGCCGCCCTTCCTTCCTCTGTATATTGGATACACTGGCTGTGTTTAAGATCGACTGACGGGGCGGCGCTCAGATCCCAGCTGGTGGCTCGAGGAGGAGCCGGACGCGCCTTGTAGGAGGCGCGGGAGCGTAACCGTAGCCGCCCTTTGATGGCCTTTGTGGTTATCTCCCAGCGGCACCAAGTTGCAGCGGAAGCCGCCGCCTGCAGAGAGGCCGTGCCGTGCAGCTCATCCCCGTCCGTCCACATCACAGGACGCCCCGGCCGGCTCCGGTTCCCTGCAGGCGGCGGGCTGCTGGCCGTCTCACCAGACGCTCACCCTGTCCTTAAGTGCTGGCGCTTTGTTTTAGTGGCTTACAGTCAGCACATTTTTCCAACAGCAATTAAATGTGCGGCTAGCAGAGAACACGCGGCCAGAGAGTTAGTGTGCTCTGTGTAGAATACTGCTCAGTTGTGAGAGACCCGCACCAAACAGGATTAACGAGAGACATCGAACGAATACAGAAAAGTACAGCACAAATGGTCATAGGTTTGTTTGACCCTTGAAAGAGTGTGCACGGAAACGCCGAAAGAATTGAACTGGCCGTCTGTTGAAGACAGGAGTAAACTATCGCGAGAAATTCTATTTAAAAAGATTTAAGAACAGGAATATACTGCAACCGCCTACGTATCATTACCGCAGGGAACGTGAGGACAAGATTAGATTAATTGGGCACGCACAGAAGCATTTAGACACTCATTTTTCGAACGCTCGATACATGAGTGGAACGGGACAAAGCTCTAAAAACTGGTACAATGGAATGTACCATCTGCCATATGCTTCTCAGTGGTTTGCAGAGCATGCGTGTGGATGAAGAGTATGGCTTCTTCATGGAATGTCGTTGTCCTAGCACAAGTGTAGTACATTGGTCATGGTACGTTGCTTTTTATAAGAGGCTTTTATGGAATTGCAATGAAACAGCTTTTCTGTCGTCTACATAATGAAGTTGATAAGTCATAGGAATGGCAGCTAATTTTTGTTATGAATATATTCCGTCAAGGAAATATCTATTCTACAACGTTACACAACCATACATACGCTTATCAAGTTCATACAGTTAATAATTGTTCTTTGGTACTAGTCTAAATTCGGTCGCTTATCACTTTCTAACATATCAGAATACAAAATAAACAACTCTGAACTCATAACATAATTTGCTTTGCTCGTAGATGGCCGAGCTTAACCGCACACTTTCTATATACACTACTGCCCATTAAAACTGATACACCACGAAGATGACGTGCTACAGACGCGAAATTTAAGCGACAGGAAGAAGATGCTGTGATATGCAAATGATTAGCTTTTCAGAGCATTCACGCAAGGTTGGCGCCAGTGGCGACACCTACAACGTACTGACGTGCGGAAAGTTTCCAACCGATTTCTCATACACAAACACCAGTTGACCTTCGTTGCCTGGTGAAATATTGTTGTGATGCCTCGTGTAAGGAGGACAAATGCGTACCATCACGTTTCCGACTTTGATAAAGGTCAGATTGTAGCCTATCGCGTTGCGGTTTATCGTATTGCCTCATTGCTGCTCGCGTTGGTCGAGAAATAATGACTGTTAGCAAAATATGGAATCGGTGGGTTCAGAAGGTTAATACGGAACGCCGTACTGGATCCCAACGGCCTCGTATCACTAGCAGTAGAGACGACAGGCGTCTTATCCGCATGGCTGTAACGGATCGTGCAGCCACGTCTCGATCCCTGATTCAACAGATGGGGACGTTTGCAAGACAACAACCACCTGCACGAACAGTCCGACGACGTTTGCAGCAGCATGGACTATCAGCTCGGAGACCATGGCTGCGGTAACCCTTGACGCTGCATCACAGACAGGAGCGCCTGCGATGGTGTTCTCAACGACGAACCTGGGTGCACGAATGGCAAAACGTCATTTTTTCGAATGAATCCAGGCTCTGTGTACAGCATCATGAGGGTCGCATCCGTGTTTGGCGACATCGCGGTGAACGCACATTGGAAGCGTGTATTCGTCATCGCCATACTGGCGTATCACCCGGCGTGATGGTATTGGGTGCCATTGGTTACACGTCTCGGTCATCTCTTGTTCGCATTGACGGCACTTTGAACAATGGTCGTTACATTTCAGATGTGTTACGACCCATGGCTCTACCCTTCATTCGATCCCTGTGAAACCCTACATTTCAGCAGGATAATGCACGACCGCATGTTGCAGATCCTGTACGCGCCTTTCTGGATACAGAAAATGTTCGACTGCTGCCTTGGCCAGCACATTCTCCAGATCTCTCACCAGATGAAAACGTCTGGTCAATGGTGGCCGAGCAACTGGCTCATCACAATACGCCAGTCACTACTCTTGATGAACTGTGGTATCGTGTTGAAGCTGCAGGAGCAGCTATACCTGTACACGCCATCCAAGCTCTGTTTGACTCAATGCCCAGGCGTATCAAGGCCGTTATTATGGCCAGAGGTGGTTGTTCTGGGTACTGATTTCTCAGGATCTATGCACCAAAATTGCGTGAAAATGTAATCACATGTCAGTTCTAGTATAATATATTTGTCCAACGAATATCCGTTTATCATCTGCATTTCTTCTTGGTGTAGCAATTTTAATGGCTAGTAATTATGCCACCACACTTAACACAAGCTAGTAGGACGAACCATTTCGCCGAGCTGTCATTCGTTACACTGCCGATGTCGCACGAAGTGATTAGTGCCTCCATGGTATATCATGTATTTATCTAAATTTACTATAAAAACATGTTTTAACTACTACATAATACTTAAGTGCCGAGAACGTCTTCTATTATTGCCGGCCTAGGTGGCCGAGCTGTTCTAGGCGCTTCAATCTGGAACCGCGCGACCGCTACGGCCGCAGGTTCGAATCCTGCCCGAGGCAGGGATGTGTGTGATGTCCTTAGGCTAGTTAGGTTTAAGTAGTTCTAAGTTCTAGGGGACTGATGACCTCTGATGTTAAGTCCCATAGTTCCCACAAGGGAACCTCCCCATCGCACCCCCCTCAGATTTAGTTATAAGTTGGCACAGTGGATAGGCCTTGAAAAACCGAACACAGATCAATCGAGAAAACAGGAAGAAGTTGTGTGGAACTATAAAAAAAATAAGCAAAATATACAAACTGAGTAGTGCACGCGAAGATACGCAACATCATGGACATTCCGAGATAAGGAGCGCCGTGGTCCCGTGGTTAGCGTGAGCAGCTGCGGAACGATAGGTCCTTGATTCAAGTTTCCCGTTAAGCGAAAAATTTTTCTTTATTTTAGCAAAGTTATGATCTATACATTCGTTCATTGGCGTCTCTGTTCACTGTAATAAGTTTAGTGTCTGTGTTTTGGCGGCCGCACCACAAAGCCGTGCGATTAGTAGCCGAAAGGACGTGCCTGTCCAATGGACACCGAAAACATTTGATCGCAAGGTCATAGGTCAACCGATTCCTCCACAGGAAAACACGTCTGATATATTCTATACGACACTGGTGACGGCTTGTGCGTCACATGACAGGAATATGTTGTCGACCCATCTAACTTGAACACTTGGCGAATGGTTAAAAAGATTCTTCTACGTTGCCCGATTTAGGTTTTCTTGTGGATGTGATAATTACTCCCAAAAAAGTGATGAAAACATAAGAGTTTGTCACATAAACTGCAACAAATGAATCCAAAAGTCTCACACTCGCACACTTTTCCCTGTGCTCTGTCAAAGCATGTTTTTTACGTTTTCAAATTTTTCCGTGTGTAGACCGTCAAATCCTGCATATATCCAAGCAAATCTGGTCCTGGAATTTTCGAGAGCGAAGTTGATTATGTGTGAGTGCCTGAACTTCGATAATTGTCTGAAAATAAAAAATTAAACTTTTTGCTCGAAGGAAGACTTGAACCAGGGACCTCTCGTTCCGCAGCTGCTCACGCTAACCACGGGACCACGGCGCTCTTTTTCTCAGAATGTCCATGATGTTGCCTATCTTCGTGTGGACTACTCAGTTTGTATATTTTGCTTACTTTTTCATAGTTCCACACAACTTCTTCCTGTTTTCTCAATTGATCTGTGTTCAGTTTTTCAAGGCCTATCCACTGTGCCAACTTATAACTAAATCTGAGGGGGGTGCGATGGGGAGGTTCCCTTGTCAGAGCCTTTTGAGCCATTTATTTGATAAGTCCCATAGTGCTCAGAGCCATTTGAACCTTCTATGATTTTTGGACTATATCTGGAAATTAATGTAGTTCCCAGTAGTAAAAGAAAATTGGCGGTTTGGTGCGCAGACAAGAGGATAACTTCCTCTAGCTTTCAGTACTGGCGTCAGTCAGAACGCAAGTTTGCTTTGGCACAGTTTCCCACGAGCGCTGCAACAAGGTAGCGATAGTTGCTTTATCCGACATTGCGACATCTTAGATCCTCTATTTCAGGTTGTCTGTACTTAGGTGAAATGCGTTGGAATAAAGTAATGGCTCCAACAGCCAGAAATGCTACAAGCTCCTCGAAGCAGATCGTTAGTTGCGAACACGTCTTAAGACTGCACCTCATTTGCTGTTTGCATAATACTACATGTCATTAAAACCACCAGTGTTGTTGGCCCTACTACTTACTACCTGCAATTGAAACCGAAAAGGTTACAAGACCGAAATCGTCTTCGGACGAAGCAATGTTCAAATCCAAGCCCTGACATAAAGATTTAATTTTTTTGTTTTCTTTGAGTCACTTCATGAGGATGCAGACAGTGTGGTGCCACAAGAGAATGGGCAATTCCTTGTCACACCCAACTGAGCTGATCTTTCGACAAAACAGTCGACTCAAACGTTGTTCTGTCATCTTCCTTACGAATTATGTTCACATATAAAAGCGCATTACTGTGTATTGTGTCTTCTTCTCCATTAAAACGAATGCTTATTTCTGTGCTTTCAACGAACGACATGTTTATCTCTAGAATATTTCGATCAGCACAGCATATAACATTTCACAAAATGAATTCGATTTCTCTTCGGTTTTTAATTAACGTAGCTTTCAAAGTTACCAGTTTCCTATTAATTTGAATTAAAAGATGTAAAAAGAGTGGTACGAGAAACGCGTAATAATGGGAAAGAGTGGGTCATTTCGGATATTGGAACTGGTGACGATAATATGCAGTTCAGTGAATTTTAATCTTGACTATCAGAGTATCTCTTTCCGTATGCCATAAATTTTTGAAACATATTGCGCTAGCTGCCATAATAAATACAGTTATTAGATAAATAACGAAATCTCTTCTTAGGAATCTGTTCCATTTGTTGCTTAGCTAGATCATATTCTCCATTGAAAAGTTAAATTGGAAAACACTGATTTTTTTGTCGCTGAGCCTATAGGCAGAATTCGAATCAGTTGTTCCATACATCAATTCGACGGATACACCGGTGTGTAAAACGTCACGACGAAAGTATGTTTCGCATGATAAGTCACCGCTCAAAAACATAGCTCGATGAAAGTTGATCCATACGTAGAAATAACTGCTACACTATAGTACAGAAGGTAACTGGAAGAAGCACGGTACTCCGGACATTATAAACAGCGGGGCATGGTTCTTGATAGGGGGTGCGGCGCGCATACGTACGCGGTTAGAGAGCGTTCGGCACAACCCGCAGCCAGCACATTCACACTCCAAAGATGCTGACATTTACGGGCAGCATTGGCACTACAGTTCGCGATGAATTTGATAACCCTCAATAATTTTACTGTTAGGTTTGACTGACCACTGTGGTTGGCATAGTCGCACAACAACTTCACTTACATCCCAAGCATGAATGCAGTCACTGTTGTCGAGTCGCGGAATTGAATCAGTTAAAATTCAATACTTTAGAGAGCTGAACTTACCATCATGTGCTTCTCTTCCTGAACTTCGCCAGCCCTATCACCTCAGTTTGGTATTGTTTTGTTTTTATTATTATTTTCGTTGCATCTGGAGTAACTTTTACTGAATTATTTGGCAGTGTGTTTGACGAAATCAACTTGTGCTAGCAAACTCAGGGATGTATCGTATCTTCCATTTTCATTTCATGTCAGTCATCCCTGTGGACAATTAAAGAAACTATGTGGTTACCCCCCCACATTGATCCACTGCTGAGATGAAAATTAGCGTTTATTAACTCCGTTGCGCACAGTTTAATTAGCGTGGTTCATTTGGGGAGAGATCTAGATAGATAACTAACTAACGTAATTACTCTCTGTCTAATAGCGGGGGGAGGGGGGGTGAATCGCAAACGGAAACTAGTTGTTTCTGCCATCCTAGGTACTCTTGTATCCGAACTAGAACTCTTTCACTGCTTCCAAATTTTTTTATGTTTTCCACTGCCGTCTCGTTGTCACTTTTGATGCAAATTATGCCGTTAGTTTCGTTTCTGATACTCTTCATCACCTTCATACACTGCCCGGCAGAATAAGTGAAAGGCTTAGAAGACATGGTCGCACGTCAGTGCTAAGATCGTACACGCACACCCCACCGGAAAGTGTGTAAATTATTAGAGCTTCAGTTCTCTGTGACCAGTACAACGACCACCAGAGTCCATTAGTGTGATTTGTGTTTAGCGTTGTTACCGGGGCCTGGAAAGGTACGTAAGCGGGCGTGAACAGGGTCAGATGTAGAGTGGTGATTGTGAAGGACGTGGATGTACCACGTACTCTTGTGAGACAATGTTATCAGCACCTGACACTTTGAAAGAGTCCTCATTGTGGGCCTTCATTTGCCCGACCGGTCAAATGGTAGAATTTGTGGGAATTATTTCAACGTTACAGTGATCCGACGTTGACTTCATAGGAAAATGATGGCAGGCATATACTTCGACGGGGTTACAGTCACGTGTGACCACCACAATGGAGGATCACCGTGTTGTGCACCTAGCACCCAGTGACTCCTTCACATCTGCACTTGCCACCCGAATACGAATAATGGCCTCCCTGCAACGTTGTGTGTCAGACACCACAACACAAACGACTACGTCTGGATGGTGTCGTGATCCCCGGTGATCATCGCCGGCTAGTGTGGCGGCGACCTGGGGAGAGATCTAATTCTTCCAATGTTTTGGAGAGGCACAACTGTGCTACCTCTGGGATCATGATCTGGGGGAGCCATGAGGTGTGATTTCAGGTCACGGCTGGTAGTGACTGAGGGAACTCTAGGACACAAAGGTACGTCAGGGACATCCTGCGTCCTCACGTGTTGCCTTTCACGTGGCAGTATCGCGGTGCAATTTTTAAACAGTTCTGTGGTGTGTGATCAGTGTGCATGATGCTGTGGCCAGCAAAATTGCCACATCTGTCCCTGATAGAACACGTGTGGGGTCAGCTTGGACGCCAACCTCGTTCCAGTTCCAGTATCTAGAATATCATGGAACAGTTACATCAGTTGTGGGTCAGCTTGTGACGGCTTTATGATATACTTCGCAACCAAATCGGTCCATCATCCAGCCAGAGGGGGGTACAACGCCATACCTATAAGTGGGCTCATACTGCCAGTGGTTTTGCAAATTTTAGTCGATTTTGCGATCACAGGAATAACTTCACACATCCTTTCAATCTGTGATGTTTTATTTCGTTTCCTCCTCCCCTTCAGGGTGCTTCAACTCTTTTTGTCAGACAGCGTATTTCCTTTATTTATGCTGAAGTGATATTCTGCTGTAAGTGTGACGTCCATTAATTTTTCACACGTCATCTAAGTCATTCTTATAAGGGAACCTCCCCATCGCACCCCCCTCAGATTTAGTTATAAGTTGGCGCAGTGGATAGGCCTTGAAAAACTGAACAGAGATCAATCGAGAAAACAGGAAGAAGTTGTGTGGAGCTATGAAAAAAATAAGCAAAGTATACAAACTGAGTTGTCCATGCGGAAGATAGGCAACATCAAGGATAGCGTGAGCTCACGTGCGCCGTAGTCCCGTGGTTAGCGTGAGCAGCTGCGGAGCGAGAGGTCCTTGGTTCAAGACTTCGCTCGAGTGAAAAGTTTAACTTTTTATTTTCAGACAATTATTATCTGTCCGTTCAAAGTAGCGAACAGTCAACTGCCAGCCAGGGAGCCTCGTTAGCAAGAATACTCTCTCTTCCGTGCGCTGTAATCGACTGACGTTGTGTGTTTCGATGTTTGTTTAGGTGTAGCGTCCTCATACTGCAGCGCAGTTACCTCGCATCGTGCGGACGGACGGACGGACGGACAGATAATGATTGTCAGTCGAGGGAAGTCTTGAACCAAGGACCTCTCGTTCCGCAGCTGCTCACGCTAATCACGGGACCACAGCGCACCTAAGCTTACGCTCTCCTTGATTTGCCTATCTTCCGCATGGAGTACTCAGTTTGTATATTTTCCTTATTTTTTCATATTTCCACACAACTTCTTCCTGTTTTCTCGACTGATCTGTGTTCAGTTTTTCTAGACCTATCCACTGTGCCAACTTATAACTAAATCCGAGGGGAGTGCGATTGGGAGGTTCCCTTGTTAGCTCCGATCAGAAGGGCTATGGCGTCTGCCTACTTAGCACTGCAACCTGTTTCCACTACGCATTTCTTCCTCTTCTAAAACTTTCTTTCACTGTCCTCTTTGCTTGTCTGACTTGCAAGCTCACCAACAGTGGTGATAAGTAGAAATCCTCCTTTACAGCCGGCCGGAGTGGCCAAGTGGTTCTAGGCGCTACAGTCTGGAATCGCGCGACCGCTACGCTCGCAGGTTCGAATCCTGCCTCGGGCATGGATGTGTGTGATGTCCTTACGTTAGTTAGATTTAAGTAGTTCTAAGTTCTAGGGAACTGATGACCTCAGAAGTTAAGTCCCATAGTGCTCAGAGCCATTTGAACCATTTTTGAACCTCCTTTACACCCTTCTTAACACGCTTGTTTTGACCTTTCACCATTGTTACTCGTCCTTGTGTAGTGCAGATTTCGATTGGTCACTGTTTGTGCTTTCGCATTCTCTCTACAAAGAATTGTGAAACTCTAACATTCGACCTCATCACGAAGTTTGATATACTGAAGACACCTTAGCTCTTTTCATTATGTTACTTCAAATGATTAAGAGAAATTGTTTTGGTTCCTCATCATGAATGTATTTCCTAGCTAATGACTAAAAACTGTTATTAACTCGAAATATAATTTTTAGAATGACTCAGACGTTTTGTTCTTCAACTGTTCGTAAGTATAACCATGTGACGGAACTAGAGTGGGGCCTCTTATGAGAAATTAATTATCACTCTTAGTCAACAAAGAAATATGACAGCGTGGAGCAGCTGTAAAGCCAGGAATTTCATTTGTGTCGTAAACCGTACGTCGCGTCAATGGAGCGGCGTGGCGCGGCGCGGCGACTTAAGGCAGACGGCCTTAATTTGTCGTGATATAGCCGCTGTCATTTGTGGCTGCTCGGTAATCCTGGCAGGCCAGCGGCGTTGCCTGCTAAATGAAATTCTGCGCGTCGCGGGTCCGGCTGCCGCCGTCTCCTGCATCCCGCGTTCTGCGCTTTGCGCCCTCCCGCCTTCCCTTTTAATATTGGGCACAGTTATGAAAAGTTGCCGGCGAGACGAGTTTTGTCGCAGCCTCGCACGCTTAAAAATACTTTCGCACCGTCCCGGCGTGTTGCTTCAGTACCGCGTGGAACTGCTCAGCGAAACCTGGCCGTTTTCATTTACTGCGAGAGGACTGTTGACTGGAAATTTACAATCATTCTCTAGTGCCTGATTAAAATCTTCTGTTTGCTGAAATAAAAATATTTGCCCTGTAACAATTGTTTGGTATGAAAAGATGTGTACGAACAGAAATGGTTCAAATGGCTCTGAGCACTATGTGACTTAACACCTGAGGTCATCAGTCCCCTAGAACTTAGAACTACTTAAACCTAACTAACCTAAGGACATCACACACATCCATGCCCGAGGCAGGATTCGAACCTGCGACGGTAGCAGTCGCGCGGTTCCAGACTGTAGCGCCTAGAACCGCTCGGCCACCCCGGCCGGTTGTTTTGGACGTCAAAACTTCGTAACATCCCCGATTTTAGCAGACGACATGGTGTACTGAATTAGATCTGTTGCTAATTTCGGTTGGCGGCCAAAGGACACTGAAAACGTAAAATAAACGGTACAGTGCACGTATAATTTAAATAACAACAAAATATCGTGTAACATATTTCGTAACCTAAACATAATCAGTATGCGTGTATGTATGTGCTTCAGGAAAATAAAAGGAAAAAAACACTGAGGATGCCACAAGTGTGATGAAACATGGTTGTTGTTAAAACAAAACAATAATTTCTTGTACCTGCAAAAAGGCGAAACCATCCTAATTCAGCATTATTTTGTACAAGCACGGAAACAGTGTTCAGAACTCCGATATTAGTTTGAAAATGGAGGAGGAAGAAATACACACTAAGCGAAAAATGTGTCTGGGCGAAGGAAAAACGCTGATTTAGAGGACGCGGTAAATATGGGAAGAAATGGAGCCAGCAGACAGCCCTGACACTGGCTGCTGGCTGCCACTGCCCCATGCCCCGCCCCGTGCTGTCTGCATTTTACGGCCGCTTTACGCGCGCCCAGGGTATGGCCATCGATACCGCCAGCCGCCACAACTGCAGGCGCCAGGCAGCGACCTCTCTCCCCAAGTCTCTGCCTCGCCATCCTCTCTTCAACGCTCAAGGTAATAACTCCTCCAGCGCTCATCGAATAGGAAATCTAACACAACCGCGGAAAGACGGCAAAAATGAATGTCCTCCAAACTGACATCATCAGCAGTAACTAGGCCTATGTTTATTTCGTAATTATCAGCGTCAATCGTGGGCGAAGCCCCAGTCTGCACTTAAGTCTACACTCCGCAAAACTTCTGCAATACGAGTGACAAGAATCCAGACGTTATGCTTTTTTCTCCTCATTTTCTTCTTTCGTTGACATGCAGTTATGAATTGGGATTTGTCAGATTTTGTTTACTTGTGTTATTGCTAAGGCCGGTATTACACTACCAAATTTCTTTGTCAAAGATTTGATCAAAGATGTGATCAAATACTCCGTCAAATATATTTGACAAAGATCTTTGACGTAGCCCTAGAAGGCGTATTGCACTGTCATCATATTTTTCGTCAAAGTTCAAGATGGCTGACAACAACAACTTGTTATTAACCGCAGCAGTTGCATGTACCACAATTGCACTGTGTGCACATGCGGAACAGAAGCGGGGGAAAAAAAAGGAAACATACCTGGGTGAAGCCGTGGGTTTTACGACGACACGATAAAAGCATTCAACAAAACTTGTTACGTGAGCTTATAGTGGCGGACGTAAAGTCGTACATCAATTACTTAAGAATGGATGAGAATACATTTCTGTATGTGCTCAATGAAGCGTATCCTAATATCACAAAGAACAATATTCACTTAACAACTGCTACATCTGCAGAAGACAGGCTCACTGTAACACATTACAGGAGAGGGTTAGGTTAGGTTAGGACAGGTCTCCAATCTTCGTAATCTATTTTTGTATTCAGCGTGCCTCACGTTGTAAAGCGCCTCATCAGCTTCAATCATCTCTATTAATTTTGTAGTTGTCGGCACACACCAATTGTATTTACCGGCAATGCTTATAAAAACACTACAGACGACAGAATGCAGCGATGCTAGAGCTCCATGTGGTAACATGACACATTGCAGTGAACAGAAGACAAGCGACTTCTTTGATCAAATCTACAGCGAGGCCCTAGATTTGATCAAATATTGGACGACATTTGACAAAGTTCCCTATTACACCATCAAATATGTTTGACAAAGATATTGGACAGAGATATTTCACAAAGAAATTTGATAGTGTAATACCGGCCTAACGTGTACCGCAGCAATCGATACGTAAACTTGGAAATAATAGGTATTCAGTACATTGAGGTGAAAAAAAAAGTTAGCTGGCCGCGGTGGCCGAGCGGTTCTACGTGCTTCAGTCCGGAACCGCGCGACTGCTGCGGTCGCAGGTTCGAATTCTGTCTCGGGCATGGATGTGTGTGATGTCCTTTGGTTAATTAGGTTTAAGTAGTTCTAAGTTCTAGGGGACTGATGACCTCAGATGTTAAGTCCCATAGTGCTCAGAGCCATTTGAACCATTTGAAAAAAGTTATGCGATACCTCCTAATATCATGTCGGACCTCCCTTTGCCCGGCGTAGTGCAGTAACTCGGCTGTCATGGACTCACTCATTAGGCCGTGCTGTTGCTAATCTAAACTGCAAAGAGGGTCGGTCTCGACCGAGGTTATCTCTCAGATTTTCTTGACGTGATTGATTAATGGCTTCTGGGTATACAGCCGAGATACTTCCGTGTTATTTCCAGTATTTGGACAACCAAACCACTCAGTCTTCCTCAATGCTGCGAGTTCTGCTGTCCTGCGTTCTCCCGCCTGTACACCAACCAGAAAGGCCGGCGTACACGTAGATATTATGCAAGAAGATATGCACGCTATTGGTCTATAACTGCCTTTGGCAAGAATATTTTATCCATCCGGATGTACGTCATTGCTATTCCACACTTCAATAATGCAACAACACTTTCTAGTTAACGTCTGGAATTATCTGATACTACTGCACATCATTTTTTCCTGCGTAGTTACACAAATAGCGTTGAGACTCGGTATTCTCTCATCTCATTGCAGATTATGAAAATAGCAAAAAGGACAGCATGCAAATGAGAATGTTCATCTGCCTGCGTGTGCGACGTTGCTAACGGACCGTTCCTCAGTGACGCGTGACCGGGAAGCAGCTGTTTCGAACGTTAGTCATGTAAGCTAATTTATTCGTCGCAGCTCGTGTGACAGAGAAAGGGGAGACTGTTCGCCAGAAATTGCGTCAATGTCGTGGAGTAAACTCCACTCTACTATTTTTTCAGAGTAAAGGATAAAGCCCTGCCACTGATGTTACAAGACACTAAGTAAGAAGTTAATTTGGTACCGATCCGAACACCATACAATGTGAAGATTTTTTACATTTAAATGTAGCTACATGTAGTAAGCTCAGTAGCCCGTTAATATGCAAATGTATAAATTCATTTGGCACTTTCATTCTTGTCCTCAGAAGTAAGCAAAAATATTTCTTGTTCCTAAAAGTTTACAAAACTATTTTTCGGTAATATAATTGGTTCGAAGAAAATGCATTTTCATTTGATGGAAGTACGAGGATGCATTGGTAAGTCTGATAAATTTTCATGAAAGAATGCTAGTAACCTTCATTATTCCGAGGATTGTATACAGAATTTCAACAATGTACAGCATGCAGTTCATTGTTCACAGCTATCCGAATCGGTCAGTGTGTCGACTATGATTGAAAACAGAGAAAACTGAGTTTCGCTCTGTTATTAAACATTTCAATTTGAAGGTCTGGACTGCCGCACAAATCAAAACAGAATGCGATAAAGTTCACGTGGACTCTGCACCATCATTGAAGATCATTTACTTTTGGATTAATGAATTTAAAAGTGGTCGGACAAGCCCCGAAGACGAACCGCGCTCCGGCCGTCCAGATAAGGTCACCACTAAGGAAACCATTGACAGAATCAACGACATGCTAATGCAAGACCGCCGAATAAAAGTTTGAGAGATTGCTGAGATCGCAGGTATCTCAACCGAGCGAGTGCATAATATCCTGGACGGAGAATTGGTTATGAAGAACCTGTGTGCTAGTTTGATGCCACGGTCGCTCACAATCGACGCATCCTGCTCAGCATTTCAACAAACCGGTCTGGTGATGTTTAATAGCAATCCGCAAGACTATTTGGCCATTTGTGACAGTTGACAAAACCTGGAACCATCATTACACAAACGGCAGCCGAAACAATGGACAACTTCTGGTGAAAGTGTACCGAAGAAGGCAAAAACAGTTTTGTCATCCGTTAAAGTGATGGCCATTGTTTTTGTGAAATTCTCAAGAATTAATCCTCATGGATTAGTTGGAAAAGAGAGAGCCGTAACTGGATCCCATTATGTTTCTCTGTTGCATCGCTTGAAACTTGGGCTGGCCGGAAAAAAAGACCAAGGATGAACGGAAAAAAGTGCTCTTTCACTAGGATAATGTAGCAAATCACACATCAGCGGTAGCAACCGTGAAAGTACATGCACTGGGCTTTGAATTGTTTCTTCAACAACGTTCTTCATCCACGTTATTCACCAGACTTAGCTCCAAGTGACTTCTTACTATTTCCTACCTTGATACTTGGGCTTGCTGGGAATAAATTTTCATCAAATGAGGAAGTGATAGATACAGTCAACGAGTGTTTTTCAGTCTGACAGAACCTATTTTTCGATGGGATGAATAAGCTGGAGGATCGATGGACCAAGAGTATATCTCTCAGAGGAGACAATGTCGAGAAGTAGGGTGAGTTGTTCACGAAACAAACTTTTTTCTTCCTTTTTTACCGGACTCTTGAAACCACTCCCGTATGTAGTAGGTATTTCAGTAAGCAGAGCGAGAAATGATCAGAAGGAATGTAAACAATGCCTCCTCTACAGATTTTCCTGACAATTACTACGTTTCCATTTCACTAAGTGGTCTGATCTTCATTACCCCCACCTCACTTACTCGTTTCACTTCCTTTGTTCGTGTTTACCTAATCCTCTTCGTTGAAATCACTGTACGCAGAATAATTTCGGACTCCGTATGCCACCAGAAGCGTGTTTAGGTGATATGAAGGGAGAAAAACAGAAGCAGAATGGTAGTGTTTACGGAAGAACGCTGCATTATTGGTAAAAAGCAGTTACGAGGCATGAGGCGGCTGCAGCAACAATGGATGCCGCGCGTCAAGACAAGGTGGTGAGTCAGCCCCTCGCCGCACGTGACGGCCACTTGGTCGTGCCTACGCCTGGGATTGTCGGACACCGTTCTGTAGCCTAACGGCTAAAACCGAAAACAATGGAGCCGTCGCCGGCTGATAAAGGCGGCATATCTCCTCGTTAGCTGGCATGATTGCAGGAGCCGGCTGCCGGCGATGAATATTTATGCGGTGCTCGGGGCCCAGCTGTCCTCTCGCGGAGGAACTGCGCAATAGCGGCCAGTCGGTTAACGGGACAATCACCGAGGCGCCTGCCTGTCTTCTCGAGATCGCATAAACACACGGTCACGCGCGCACGTACGAGAACGAGGCACGCAATCACTCCTCGGTCAGGCGTTAACAGCCAAAGCCACTAAAGGCCTTTTCTCTGCCTCGTGACGACTGGGTGTTGTGTGATGTCCTTAGGTTGGTTAGGTTTAAGTAGTTCTAAGTTCTTGGGGACTGATGACCATAGATGTTAAGTCCCATAGTGCTCAGAGCCACTAAAGGCCACATACTGAGAGCACACCATTCAGAGTGATGTTATCTGAGAGCTTCTCCAGCATAGTAATATGCGACATTTCGCGACATACCCTTACCTAAGGTAGAAAAAATTTCACTCTCAATAAAAATTACTGCACATTTCCCTGGTTATGAAAAGCAAGATTAGAATTAACATATTCGTTACAGGAAAACTGTCTTTCGGGGACCCGCTTGAATCTTTAGGAGATGGTATTTACTTCGACGTTTTCCTATGTTACCTAACGTGTTCGGGTAACTTTCAGTAGGTTCAAATGGTTCAAATGGCTCTGAGCACTATGGGACTTAACATCCATGGTCATCAGTCCCCTAGAACTTAGAACTACTTAAACCTAACTAACCTAAGGACATCACACACATCCATGCCCGAGGCAGGATTCGAACCTGCGACCGTAGCAGTCGTGCGGTTCCGGACTGCGCGCCTAGAACCGCTAGACCACCGCGGCCGGCTCTTTCAGTAGGAACCAAGCCCGTACGTCTTGTGGTGTTTCGCATTTGAAAATGCACTACTAATGATTGCCCGGGACCTGCATTAGCATGTCTGGACCAGACTGAATTGCTAGGACAACAGTGTGGTAAATTCTCCGACAACAACCAAGCATGCTCCATGGAGACAAACTGAGATAGAGCATCGGTTTCGCGTTCTGGAGTCTAGGGTTTCAAATGCCCTCCCGAATTGTAACTCGGATTTTCCGTACTTTCCCTCAATCCAATAAGGTGATCAGGTGATGGGTCCCTAGAAACAGACGCGGTCTATTCCATTACCCATCTTACTCGTATTTTTGCACGTGCTCCGCCACCAATGACCTCATGGTCCAGGGGACGCTACACCTCAGTTCTTTCGCATTCGGTCGAATCACAGTTAAAATTGCCGGCACGTCGTGTTTTAGGTTTGCCGTGCTTTCCCAAAACCGCTTGACCTAGTTCCAGGATGATATATTAACCCGTCAAGTCTGGTTCCCATCCTCATATGAGCTTGTGCTTTGTACCAACAGAAGACCTTGTGCTTTGTACATATCTTCATCAATTCTCTCTCTCTCTCTCTTTCTCTCTCTCTCTCTCGCCGCCTCCTAAAAACAGTAAAAAACAACAAATATTTTCTGTATCAGATGTGGAGTGGAAGTTTTTGTTTCTTCCAGTCATGGGTGTCCTTTCGTATTTATTTCGAATAACGCACGGTTTTATGTACAAGATAATGTGAACCTATGATATGTAACGACTGGAGAGAGTAAAAATTTTGGTTTAGTTGCTGGGAGAATCTCGCAGAACATTAATGTGGTTTGAATATGTGTAGCAGCAACTTTCAGTGAAAGCTGGGAATCCTAACCTTCAAATATAAGAAATTAATGATTCCTTCCAGTGCAACAAGGTCCGAATTACTTTACTTTCGTGAAAGCTGATGTCCTACTGTATTTCTGTCTGCAGAAAACAAGGTGAAGGCAGCAGTGCCTGTACTCTCTGATGTCACCACAGCTCCCTCGCATTATTTTTGTCTACGGATTTACGCGGTCCAGTCATATTAATGTGACCACCGCCCATGACCGACATCAGCGTAGAATGACGACTCACAGACGGCAGATGGCACAACTAGCATTGGAGGGTGTATAAGGCATATCGGGCGGAAAATAGCGCAGTCGTTGTCATAATGCGGAAACGGAGCGGTTTATCTGACATTCAAAAGAGCATGACCATTGGCTTTAGGGCTAACGGTAGAAGCATTTGCGAAACGGTTGAGACTGTAAACTGTTTGCTTGTTGCCATAGTTAAAGCATATCGTCCATGGCAAAATGGCGCTATACAAAACCGGCGCCGAGGCAACTATTGTGCACCACGGGCCATAGATAACAGTGGTGAACGACGGCTGTGAAGATGACTCGGGTGAACAGACGTGCAACTGTTGAGCAACTGACCGCCTGGATGAACCAAAGGGCTACCAACACTGTCTCAACGAACTTTCAGCGAACCTTGATACGTATGGGACACTGCAGCAGGCGGTTGGTTCAAGCACACGTGCTTACTGCTGTTCTTCGTGAACGAAGGTTGGAATTTGCACGCCGATGCCACAAACGGCCGTCGACTGAGTGGCGACAGGTGGGCTTTCGACAAGAATCACGTTTTATGCTCCATGGGACAAATGACCTTTGGCGTGTACAGCCCTACAAAAATATTCAGATGGGTCCAGGCCGATGAGGGAGCTTGTAAGGTGCCTCTTAAGTGAGGAAGACATTTTTACCAGTTTTAATAAATTACTGTCTCTTATTGATGTATTCACGATAGTTGGGAAGTGCTGTAGTCCGTAGCCGGCCATGAGTCGGAGAGCATTTCCCACGCTGGCTGGCTAGGTGACATAGGTCGCGCGTAGTGGGGTGGGGCTCAGCGCTGGACCTTAGCAACAAGCGTCAGCCTGGGAAATACACATGACGGGAAGTACCGCCATCTTGGCGCCAAAGTCACCGATTTTGTTTATTTATATTGAATAATTAGTCATTTATGACAACATGAATACTAGGAGGAGCCTCTGGATGTTTAAAACTATTTATCATAATTTTGCCTCGTTAAAATTCACATCCGTTCATTAACAAATGCATATCATAGTAAGTACGAACTTGATCGGAAATCCACGAACTGTGACGAAACTAGTAAGAGATACGGACTGCGCGCCAAAGTCGGCAGTCGGCGTTAAGAGCTCTTCCTGTCTTGTTCGATCGTAGCCATGCTCTCGGTTACGAGTAGTTTGTGACATGAGTGTTTCATTATTGAATTAATAGGAATAAAAGTGATATTACGGCATTCTGAATGTTAATTTCGAGTGAATAGATATCCCAAAGTTGATCGACAGCAATTTCAGATAATTAGCTTCCACCGACGGAGACATCCAATGCGCCAATGAAGAATCTGCACGGGACGACATTTACGAGAGCTGTACCGCGCACAGGTAGGAGGAAATCCGACGACACGACCCACCAAGGCGGATCAAGGAAGGTCCGACTTAACACTCGCAAATTCCGGGTGGAAATGCTGACCAGTTATACTGTACGTCACATATACCACCCTCTACGGACTCACGGCTAAGCTGAGTAATAACAGTATCAGTTTAGAAGCGAGGGGATCTTGCAAGCTCTATAGTGTGGAGAATGTTTCCGTGGCATTCCCTGGGTGACTTCGTCATTCTGGACGACACAGTGGATCAACACAAGAATGTATCTGTCCTTGGGGACCACGTCCACCCCTACTTGCAGTTTGTTTCTCCTCGGCACGATGACATGTAACAGCAGGACAATGCAACGTGTCACACAGCTCGCAGAGTTCGTGCATGGTTCGAATAGCACCAGGATGAGTTTAGCCTACTCTCCTGACCACCAACCCCCGGATTTTCAGCCAATCGAGAATTCGCAGGACCACCTCGATCAGGCTGTTCGTGCTATGGTTCCTCAGCCGTTAAACGTAGCGCACTGGCCACGGCACTGCATTCGGCATAGCTACACGCCCCTATCGTTACGGGTCGCGTACGTATCACACTACTTTTTTCAAGAACTGACGTAATCGTGAGGTAGTGGGGCCGTGATGGCAACCAGAAACGGAGCTATCGATTTGTCGACCGCTATAGCACAGGGTTGAGTGTCTATGGATATGTTAGTGAGAGGAGAATAGCACAGCTGTACCGCTAACTGTTTACGGGAATGTGTTTGTGGTTGTAAAACTTGAGGAATATTTGTAACAAGGAAGAATGTGTCTGTTACTGCTCGTCGTTTCACTCGCAGCAATTTAAACTGTCCTCTTAGGTTCCTGCGTAACCACACACTCGAAAAACACTACATATTCGGTAATAAACACCCAAATACAGAGTGCGTTACTTAAGTAATGCGACCAAATCTTTTCTGACGCAACGGTACACCGCAACGTGTTGTAACCGGCTGGGCTAAACGCTCTTTGTCTCATTCGGCTGCGAGCTGCCGGACAGTCAGGACGAGCGTTTCTGTGTACCCTGTTTTCAGTTTATGTAACACGACACAATGGATCATTCTGTAGAGCAACGGTGCGCTATCAAATTTTGCGTTAATCGTGGGAAGTCCGCCACCGAAACGTTTCCATTACTTCAGCATGCCTTTGGGACTGATTTCTTGTCCGAATCACAAATTTCCCGATGGCACAAGTCGTTCATGGAGGGCCGAGAGGAGATCACCGACGAACCTCGCACGATTCGACGAAAATGTGACGCGTGTGCGCGATTGTTTGAACTCTGACAGACGGCTGAGCCTTCAATTGACAGCACAAACTCTAAACAAGTCAAAAACAACCGTTTTCCGCATTGTGACCGAAGATTTGAAAATGAGAAAAGTGTGTGCCAAACTCGTCCCAAAAGTGTTGACCGACGAACACAAGCACATGCGAGTGCTTCGGTGCCAAGAAATGTTGGAAATGTGTGAAAATGATCCTCATTTTTTTTAACTGGTAATGAGTCGTGGATTTTTGAGTACGACCCTGAGACAAAAAGGCAATGTTTAAAGTCACACACCCCATCGTCGCCCCGTTTCAAGAAGGCACGCATGAGCAAGTCCAGGATCAAAACCATGCTCATTGTCTTCTTTGACGTCAGAGGCATTGTCCACCACGAATTCGTACCTATTGGGACTACAGTGAACTCAGCTTTCAACTTGGAAGTGCTCAAAAGAGTGAAAAAGAGAGTCTCGCACTGCCGAAGCGACATCAAGGACATTTGGAAAGTTCACCACGACAACGCGCCGAGTCACAGCGCCTTCACTGTCAACGACTTCCTGGCCAGGACCAAGACCCCATTGGTTCCCCAGCCTCCCTACAGTCCTGACATGGCTCCCGCTGACTTTTTCTTGTTTACTCGGTTAAAAGGAGTCATGAAAGGAAAACATTTGGCTACAGTTGAAAGCATCCAGGCCCATGTTACATCAGCTCTAAAGGACCAGAAGTGATCGACGCAAGAGGGTGCTATTTTGATAATTTTTTATTATTTGTACGAATATAATCAACAAATGATTTTTTATGAATTTGGTCGCATTACTTACGGAACGCGCCTTGTATTTATTTCATCCTTCGTTCTCTAAACAGATGGAAATGTTAAATCAGAACATACTTGCATTACAAACCCCCAGACTGTGTTAACGCTGAGATGAAAAAAAATATTAGCGTGTTGTGGGTTGCGAACCTATGTCTTTTCACTCCGTATACGACGACATTATCCATTACACTAAGGCGTAATCGTACGACTAGTGTCTCAAGTCGTATTTATCATAATAGTTTTTCAAACCTTGTATGGTTGCTGCGTTATTAACTGACATTTAATGATAAAGGTGACGTGTTTATGATACACTTTCCTTGCGCCGTTGTTTTGAAACAGCGTACTGCAGCACACATACTACTAAGTAAATAAATAATCGAAATGCTTACAGTTCACACAGGGGTCGTTCACAGGCGCTCGCAAAAGTCGATAGACGAAAGCCCTAAAACAGTAAAAAGTGGTGGGAAGTTTACTCGACCCCTGATGGTACCGCTCACAACCTCACTGACTCTCTTTCTGCACGTCTGCTTTGCTAAAAGTGGTTATTCGGGCATACGGCGGGTGGTCACGTTAATGTGCATGGACCATGTGTTTGAATGGTGAGGTGTTTGTCGAATGTAGTAAGTGCAGAGATATTCGAATTAATGCGTAACGTACTGAACACGCCTGCGTAGATTGCTTTAATTCACAATAGGTGCCTCCTACCAATTTATACTCAAATTTTACTTGTAAAACATTTACGTATTCAATAAAATAAAAAAACTGTATTTGTTAGTTGATATAAATATTTATTTGTATGGTGTTAATTTCTATAAAGCACAATCCGAGACTGAAATAAGAAGTCGAATGGTGCAAGGTATTGATTTATTATCGTATTTCATTATTACACATCATTAATGAACGTAAACTAAGAATAACATTCATAAAGAAATACGTAGGCTACAAAACTACTTAAGTGAACTATCATTCGTATTCAAAAAGTTTTGAAACTATTCCATTAGTGAACTAGTCTGCACTGTATGCTGTATTGTCCAACTTTCTCCTCCACAGACGGAGTTGGAGAATGCTTAGTTTCCATTTATGCAACGAATCCGCTCATTTGCCCTAGTTGTTTCTCATTCGGTTTAGAGTTACCCACGATTTTCTAGGGAGATCAAAGACTGTCGAGTTTTCAGAGACATGTAGGAATTTTTTGAGATCCACAGATATAGTATCTTCGTAGGTTTTCTTCAGTATTGCACAACTGAGTTACTATTTCCTGAGCATATAGATGGTTTTCTAGAGAAGCATCATTTAATATTTATATAATCAGAGAACGAATGAAAGGAAGTTGTTGATTGCTTTGAATTTTTCCTAAATTCTCAAAGCAGTGTACGTGGCCTTCACATTGGAGGTATATGACTTAGGAATGGTAGCCAGAAGGTGGGAGTACCCTCAACCGTACCGAAAAATCATTCTCATAACGTAATTTGGTTTCTTCGATGTCTATTTTCTTGGTGTGGAAGCTGTTAAACAAGATGAGACAGCAGTTGCCTGCCACATAGCAAACAAGAGTCAAATTTGTTCGTATCGCAGACGTACCACATAGCTTCTCTCTGAGGTTTTTCTTTTTGCTGAGTTTTGCAGCTGTCATTGTCATGTGTACCTTATACCTTAATGTTCTTTCTAAAGTAACTCCGAGAAACAGGAGTTTTATTGTGAGCTACGGTGACACTGTTGAAACGAATTCTTAATTCCATGTTTGCAAATTTATTTTCAGGTGATGGCATGTAACCTCCGTCTTAGTTGAACAAGGCTGGAGCCTCCATTTATGGAAATAGGTACCCACTGCAACAAATCATTGTCAAAGTTTACGTTTTTTTAAGCTCCTTCTGTTATGTAGCTAGTTCTCACTCATCAGCTTATTGGTATTAGATATGTCGTTGCAGGCATATCAGCAATATACGTGCTAAAGAGCAGAGCTTAGTTTTAACTTACAGTTCAGAACCAATTAATTGTGTGCAGGGTCCTTACAATTCAAAATCTAATTTCGAAATCTCTGCCTTGCCACTATATAGTCAGTCTGAAACCTCCCATTGTCTCTAGTTCTCTTCCATGTATACAACCTCCTTACAAGATTCTTAAACCAAGTGATGGCAGTGCTTAAATTATGCTCTGTGCAAAATTCTGTCAGATGTTTTGCTCTTTCATTCCTTTCCCCCAGTTCTTGTTCACTTACTATTTTTCCTTCTCTTCCTTTTCCTACTATAAAAATGCAGTTACACATCATAACTAAGTTTTTCTCACCCTTACCTATCTGAATAATTTGTTTTATGTGATCACAAACTCAATATCATCATCATGTGCGAAGCTAGTTCAAATAGTTCTAAGCACTATGGGACTTAACACCTGAGGTCATCAGTCCCCTTGACTTAGAACTACTTAAACTTAACGAACCTACAGACATCACACACATCCATGCCCGAGGCAGGATTCGAATCTGCGACCGTAGCAGCAGCGCGGTCCCGGACTGAAGCGCCTAGAACCGCTCGGCCACAACGAGCGATGCGGAGCTAGTTCAGAGATAATTTATTATACTGTGGTGGATATTGGACTCGAGTCTACCTTGGGGCAGATATATCCCTTTAGTCGAAATGAGTAGCCACTAAACGTTTATTTTGGTCAGACGAAAAGCAGTCTAAACCGGACGTGTGTCAGCGAACTGTTTATTGGCAGTAATTCACGTACCCCATCTCGCCTGTCACGTGGATCGGTGATTGTGCAGTCGGCCGTCACACCGTGGCATCAGTATTCCGTTTGATTCGCAGTTATCAGTTATTTGCTTTTTCGCTGGCGTTGACGTTAATGAGATCGTCAGCAACCGCAAGTGACACGCAGGAGCAGGGCTGTATGAGTCCCTGCGCGCTGCGTGCCCGCAAATAATTACAGCCTGTCCGGCGCGAAGAGCTGTCCTGCGGTGCGCGACCTCAGGCCGCGGCCGCAATTTGTTTTATCATGTCGCTTAGTGTGAAGAGTTTGCATCGTAATACAGGAACGCTAATCGCAACCTCATATTTTTTACCTACACTCAGCTAAGAGTTCTATTGCAAGATTGGCAATCATTTTATCAGTGTCTGTAATTGCTGAAGTAATTTTCCAGATCTGTATGTGCATTATCAGTGACGGATTTACCAGCAGACTAGTACCTAGCAGACTGCCTAGGACGGCAGATTTTAGGGGCGCCAAATTTAGTGTCAATTTTTTTTATGGCTTACAAGAATTAAAAGGATTCATGTTTATAAAGGGTGAAAAGTATTTAAACCGACAAATTCTGGGAGGTTGTAGGGGACATCAACACAAATATTTTTCCCTAATGTCATTTTTTCCTATGAGGATTATTTAATTCGGTGCAGGCCGTATTACGCTCTTTAGTTGTTAGAGGCCGTTTTAAGATCTTCAGTTGTTAGAGAGCGTATTACGCTCTTCAGTTGTAGGCAACTGCTGTCCAGTGTAGTAGTGCATTGTCTCTGTTTACTAATGGAGCGATACACCTGGAGTGAGTACACTGATATGGTTAGTGCGTACTACGTAGCGCACCACAACGGACGAGCTGCACAGCGGGTTTATCAACAACAATATACTAATCGCCGTATCCCGCATCATACGACCTTTGCTGCTGTGTACCAACGTTTGCGTGAGACCAGGTCATTTAGCAGATTACCTGGACAGGGACGCCGTCGCACGGTAAGAACGCTGCAATTTGAGGAAGCTGTCTTGCAGCATGTGGGACGGGATCCTTCAGTCAGCACTTGTGCAATTGCCGTAACATGGGGACGAATCAGACGAATGTAAGAACAGTCCTTCGAGAGCAATTGTTACGTCCATTTCACTTACAGCGTGTCCACAACCTGGAACCAGTTGATTATCCACCCAGACCATTGCCAGAATTGCTGGAAGACGTCCCGCTCCCTACAAGACAACGCTTGTGGTTACAACATGACGGGGCGCCGGCACATTTCAGTCGTCGTGTGCGTCGATTCCTGGACCGACCCTGGCAGAGGTGGTCCTGTACCATGGCCTGCTCGATCCGCAGATATGTCCCCTCTGGACTTTTTTTGTGGGGAGAGATGTGCAACCTTGTTTACGCAACTCCTGTTGCATCAGAATAGGATCTGGTTGCCCGGATAGTAGCAGCAGCAGGAACGATTCAGGAATCTCCTGGGGTTTTTGTCCGTGTGAGACAGAACATGATCCGACGGTGTAACCTTTGTTTACGTGTCAATGGAGGCATTTTTTGAAAATCTACTGTAATTGAAATTTGGTTGTGTTAATGTGTTGTCTCTTGGTCATAAAAAAATGGAAAAGTGTTTCTTGGTTTAATTAATTTGCCGCCAGAGAAATCTTCCTCTATCGGTTTAAATACTCCTCATAGGAAAAAATGACACTAGGGAAAAATATTTGTTTTGATGTCCCCTACAACCTCCGAGAGTTTGTCGGCTTAAATACTTTTCACCCTGTATACCTAATGTCATTAGGTCCACACAAACAATTCAATATTTAAGATGTTTCACCAACTAGATAAGTTTTTCTACAGTTTGCGTAGTCGCATTTCATTGCGGGGTGGGAACGAGTGACCTGACCGTTCGCTAAGTGTGTCTGTGCGAATTGACTGCACGAGCGGGGAGACGACCCCCGCGGGAGCCGAAGCGGGCTCGTGCTGTTGTAGGTACCCGCCGCATAGTGGCACTGAGTACGATAGGGATGGATATAGAGCGGCTATACAAACGGGGAAGTCCTGTCCCGTATTTACTTCAAAAACAAAAGAAAAGCCTCAGTTGGTTGCATCCTGCAACTTCTGATGCTATCTGACCGTGATAACTTGACGATTTGCACTGTAGCTGCTGCGAACTGCTTTGACTCCACATTAAAGCTGTCGAGTGGAGAGAAGTGGTGAGGGGAAGGCAACGTCTTCTGCCTGCAGCAATGCTAGCACTATTATCCTTAACAACATGTACAATACCACTTCGCTTCCACTGGCAGATTAAAGTTGGCAGCGCTCGGAGACAAATGAATATCTTTCATCTAGTGTCGATTTTCTCAGCATGCGCCAGCACAAGCGCAATCTTCAAGTTATCGTGGCCAAATAATACGTCCGAATATTTCTCCGGCACATTGGTTGTGTGCTGTAATTTTTCAAACTGTTTCGTGGATTGTATGAATAACTTCATAAAATAACATCACCGGAGCGTACAAACTTATAGTAGGTAAGTATGCATAGTATATTACAATTAACCATCTGTAACGAATCTGTAAGACATAATTTAACTTGATAAACAGCTGTTTCGGAAGCTATGCAAGAACTTTAGATTTTTTTAGTTATATTGTACGTAAATAAATTTCTTGTCCTTATGTTGTGTAATTATTCAGTATCTGAACTCTGAACAAAGGAATGTTGTGTATGAAAGTTCTTGGATGAAAAATTGTTAGAATGAGTGATGGAATGCCGCGAACGTGTCTGGTGCAACAGCGTACAGGCTAAAATTCAAAGCACTTTTTGCTTCTTTCGTTCATTGCTCTGCCCACTCTTTAAATTTAGTGGCAGCTACAGCTACTGAATCTTGCATAGAAGCTTGTTGCTACAAGGAATTACGTTTTTTTTCGTAATTTCGACACGAAGATGTGAAAAATTAATGACTGAAATTGAGAAAGGTACAACGCTAAAGAGAGTAAATCTGACACGTTGGTCAGCTAGAGAGGACGCATGTAAAAGTTTGAGATATTCTTGAGACGAAGTTCTTAAAATTTTGGAATCAATCAAGGATGATTGTACCGAAAGACCTGTAACGCGAAACGAAGCGACGGGAACACTTTTAAATTTATAAAAACTGGAAACGCCGATAATGGTTGTTATTTGAATTTTTGTTTTGTTTTTAAAAACAAAGTCAGTGTTCAGATTCAGGCTCCTACCGCAGGCATTATCACTGTTGTCGATCTTTCCGAACCTTTCTGCAATTTTTTCGTAGCTCAGCGAGAAAATTTTATGTATTTAGAAGAATAGGCGATAGAATTAAGCGTGTCGAAGCAGTATACAAAAGACGTGGGAAAAAAAATACCGAAAAGGAAAGAAGATTATGACGAAACACCCGATGAAGAAATGAGAATGACTGAGAGTGATGCTTTCAGGGTTAACACATTTCTCGTTTTCATTGATAGAATCGTATCCGAATTTTAAAAAAAGGCAGAAGACTTGCGAAAGTTTTTATTTCTGACAAAAATGTGTGAATTGTCATCACCAACCCAAACGTAAAAGCCCTTTTCATGAAAGAAATGTATGCTGGTGATTTAGAGACTGTCTTATTTCAAGAACGCGTATATTTTCAATGCTACCATTCTTCTGAAAAAATTTTAGTAAAATTAGAGTCTGGATAATTGAAAAGTCTATCGTCTTCCCTGCGAAAACAGAGTTTGTAAAACGTTTATCCAAACTTATATATAGCAGTTTGCATGGCTCTATGTATTAAAGTGACGAATCATAACTAATGAACAAGATTTCATACGACGAAATAATTGATGATTTTGCGAATATACAATCGCGTAAAAAGGTATTGTAAAATTTTCGTATCTCAGTTAATTCAACTTTCTTTTAATATCTCAGAAAAATACCCAAAACTATATCTTGCGCAATCTTAACTAAATCTTTGGGTTGTAAAAAAGTCTAGGAACTGATACCTCGATCCGCTAAGTTCACAGTCACACTAATTTCGGGAAACACGTGGTGTAGTCAGGACGATAGCACACAAATCAATAAATTACAATTCACCTGACAAAAAAATTGTAATTAATATGATTGTGGTGTAGGGTATCGAACTGTAGAGGTCGTTAGGGGCGTCAAAATTTGAATAGCCTACTGGGGGCAAATATGTAAATCCGGAACTGTGCATTGTGCGTTATACTTGAAGCTACTTATTTTGAATTGATAATTTCTCGCTGCGTAGATAAAAATTCGAGTTTGAGATAGGATTTTATTTTTCAAGCTTTTAGACTGTATTGTGAAGTTTTCCTGTATCCCACAGTTGAGAGTAGTGTTTCTTGCGTGCCTTTGGTACACGAAGAGATCAAAATCTGAGAACTGCAGGTCTGGGAAGCAATTCACTGAGATTTAGTTCTCCATTTATTGGGAAACCCACGCTTCAGCAAGCCTCGTACATCAGATATAATACATGGTGTGGAGGCGTTGTGTTATGTACGTTTTGTTCTGTTAACAATAATTTTGAGCTATGTTTCACGGGTAACAGTTTCCTCGAGGAGGCAGGTGTAATCAACACGGTCATCCCATATTTCATTTAATGTCAGGACCTTATCATCGTCTCGTGAGTAATTATATGCTCAAAGGCAATTCAAAGGTGTGTGTTCATCAGAGTACCTCAAACTAGTACCTGAATTAAGAAAACCTCATGTACTCTGCTACCAGAGTAGCTGCTTCCTATTTGTAGTGCACCTCCGACCTATCATGGGGAGTCCTACAAATCCCCAACCGATAACACAGGTCTACAAATCTGCATTTAAGTATGTCACAGAGTAGACGAATCCTTTGGTTGAGATCCTTCACTCGGCTCCAAACCAAAGGATTCCGATCAAGTCTGGGAACAATGCTGCAAACTGCGAGCTCTGCTTGCACCCCGCGTGCGAGGCCAGCAGCCTTCACCACCTCCGCTAGCCGCCGGTATGACCTGAGGTTGGCCTCAGAACGCATGCGACAGATATCATTGGTTCCGACCAGGACCGCCTCCTCATCTCGGATGAAGCCCTCTGGCAGACATACCGAGTGCACATTGGCTTTGTTTCTAGCCTCGACAGGTGTCTGTCTAAGGGCTCCATAACGCGCTAATGTTGGAGCTCCTGATAACTAGGAAACCCCTACCCTCGTGTGCCTGTTCGGACCCTGCTGAAACATCGGTCACATGTCCACCCACAGGGTGAACGACTAACGCCAGATGGCCAGTCTCCACATTGGCCCTCCGCCACAAGCGACGCGAACGTGTTACCATCCGCCGCTCACTCTGCTGTGAGGGCGGATCCGCCGCCTTGAGTACACTGGGAGATAGGTGCCTCGGCAGCGAAGCCCGTGGGCGATACAAGCGACGCCTGGGGTATCCCAAGCAACGCGCCAAATTTTCCGCCACCGCTAAACCCCAATCAGCAGCCTGAAAGCTTTTAACTATAGCCAAAAGTGCCTTCAGCTGTTCGTGAACCGCGGCCAGCTCCTCCAGCGTCCACAAGCAGCATGTTCACATCCTATCAAGCCTAGCAAGACTAAAGAAGTAAACTGCAAAAGCAGACAGAAATCTAGATATGCAAATTGCTACCCTCCTGATGTGTCACCAATGGACGCTGATGCCTTAATGAGCTATGCATCTGACTGTTCAAAGGAAATGAAATCTACGTTACAGACTGGATGAATTTACACTTACAAAACGCGAGCTTAAAGCTTTTAAATAGAAAAACAAGCACGAAATTTATGAAACACATACCGTACATGGGAAGCACAACAGAAGATAAACATAAGACATGCCGCTATGGAGATGTTTATCAGCCGGAAGTTGGGGCCTATAGGCGGCTCGCGCATGCGCTTCTGATGCGCTGGCGCAACAATGTTCTGTGGTGTATTGGGAGAACGCATGAATCGTGAATGAGAACAAGGAATATTTGGATATCCAAATACAAAACATTTTTTTAAAAAACAATAGGTAGTGGCAAATAGTTACAGGTGACATTTATTTTCATTACTAACGCCTTTAAGTTACGATAACCTAAATGAAACTCTTAAACCACGGATGTTTAATGACTTAAAAGAGCAGCGCCGGATGCGTGTATTACAGGAAGCTTCGAAAGTTTTTTAAAAAACTTTTTTAAAATCTTAAAATATTTTCAGAAAATTATCGTATCTGTAGATGTCTTAGGGTTGTTATTCCTTCTTGATTTATTGTGATGGATATGTTGATCTGAAGATGTGGCTCCTAGTGCGACGAAACCGGTAGTGATCTAAAAATAAAGGACTAAACACAACTGAAGCGGGTTGTTAAACCGAATATCTTGCGAAGATATTTATAATTTAATTGTTCGTGCAGTGTGTTCAACCCAACCATAATTATTTGACTAATAACGAAAATTGTCCATTAACGTAAACTCTTCGACAAAATATGCCCCTATTTCTGAAGAAAATGCAATGAGTCGCTGAAACAAAAAGTCTTGTCGCAGAATTAAGTTAACGGATCTTAAAGTCTCTGCTGAAATTCTGTGCAGTTCTATAGAAGACAAAGAAATTCTTCAGAGACTGACGTAAAACTGACGTCAGTTGCTTTTGTGATATAAATGGTGTCCCAGAAATGTTGCGAAAAACTTTGAGGGGTTGTAGAGGGTGTCTTGAGGAACAAAGCGAGGACAGGAAGCCGCGTCTGGAAACGTCATCCAACGACGCTACATAGCGTCGAAGATATAGCCTTCGGCGCCCGCCGCAAGGCCATCCCTTCGGCGGTAAAACTGACTTTGTTCGCTGACGGACCGTATGCGGAACATCTCGTAATTTTGTCTGTTGTTCAGTTATCGGGACTAATTGCCACGATCGATGTCGGAGCTAACTGACGCATAGAAAAGCCTAGCCTGATATGAATTCGATGCTCCGTTGCCTCGGTTTTTGACGGTTTTCCCATCTAAAGTTTATTTTCTGCTGGAACCTCTCCAGTCTCCAAAGTTTTTCGGTGTACAGGAACAAAATAAACTGCATATGGAAACCCGTGTCCCAAACGATCATCCCAGAGCAACGAGCATGGCATTCATAGGAGACAAGGTGTTTCTAAGCAGTTACTGACTCCATCTTCTCCATTGGCAATCGTGGCAATTAGTCGCGATCACTAAATAATAAACAAAACTGCAAGACGTTCCGCCTACGGGCCGTCAGCGTATAAAGTCACGTTTGCTGCTGAAGGAGTGGCCTAATGGCAGGCGCCATTGCCTATAACTTCGGCACTCTGTAGCGTTGGATGACCTTTATGGATACAGATTCCTATCCTTGATTTGTTCCTCAAGACACCCTGTATGGCACCTCGAATTTGAACGCAACAGTTCCGGGACAACGGGACAACCTGTGTACTAACACTATCTGTTTTTTTTCCGGGATCTTCAGTTCATTTCAGTTTCCCACATCACAGATGATCGGTAGTATCATTTTCTTTGATTAACTCGTTGCGCTACAGGTCTCTACGTACCCTATTCTACCAATTAATGGGTTCGACAATTGATCGATTGCAGCATCGAGCAATAACAATTTGGTGACACATTAATTGATCCTTACGCATTTTACACAGTGTTGCTGTATCAGGAAAATTGAAGAAAGCTAACTTATAATTACACAGGTAAGTATGCACAGAGATTGCAACAAATTTCTTATAAATCAATAATGATTTACTTACTGTATAAAAACTAAGCTTTCTGTCAGCTGTTCATCCTATTCACGGTGCACGTTTTTTTTTTTCTTTTTAGTCACAGCGTATAAACGAAACATGGTCACAGTCTGTTTACCGAACAGCTGGTCATGGTATTGGGCAGAGACTGTGCGGCACGACATGTGCAGGGTGGTGGCCGGCTTCCGTGTGGAGGTGAGCCGCGTGGCGTGTCGAGCGCACACGCGGTGATTCACTGCTGGGGCTGCGGGCTTACCGCGTGCGAGGGGCTGCCTGTCACCCAAGGGCGCGGCTCATGCAGAAGCAGCACACACGGTGCCAACTGCGAGAGATGACTCCAAAACCCGCCCTCACTCAACGTGCTTCAGTGTATGTGGCACAGTAGCTACGAGTACAGTTTGCATTAGTGGAAGTACAATCTGTACCGTTCAGAAAAAATTCAGTGAAGCGTTTAACACTGAAAGAATAGTCCAGCCACTTTAGGAAAGCGTGAAAGATCGTTGACACATAAACTAATAGGAAATGTGGAAACGTGGACATACCTAAAGACGTAATGTAGGAACATAATATCCTGCCCGACGAAAATAGAGAAGCACGCAGAAGTGGAGTAGGAAATGAAATGAAACTTCACGGCTTGCGATAGTATGTGATGTTATTTCGGTGATTCCAAAATCAAGCCAAATTTACAACGAACTTGACAGTATGAGCCCACTTACCAGTATTACTTTGCACCCCCTCTGCCCTGGATGCATGCGCAGATTGGGTTCGGAAGGATGTCATGAGGTACTTGCCTTCTCTCTGAGGCAAGCTGGCCAACAACTGTCGTAGCAAGTCCTTGACATTCCTGATACTGGTAAAGGTACAGATTCATTCAAAATATTTGATGAGGCACGTATTTTTACGTCACGTGTAGAGGGGAGGCACAATAGTGTAACATTAAAATGTTAAATCCCCCATTTATTTGCGTCCGTAGTTACCGGATTTCGCAGAGATAAGTGTTCCTTCCCCCGAAAACCGGACAGAACTGAATGAATTCCTGAAGCAAATGCACTTATCCATGCCAACCTGATCTGATGATATCTATACACCTGATACAATAATCCTTCAACTGCTAACAACGTATATATCCATCGCTAACTTGCTCGCGTTCCCTGCTAGCGCCTTATAGGTGCGAAACGAGTACATTTTAATTTTTTAAGGCAGCATGAATACGCAACGTGACCTGTCGCGCTTCACAAAGTTGTCAGTCGTACTAATAATTACATTAATACTGCTCATATGGCAGAAAAAGTTTTACTAGTTGTCTTTCGTTCCTTTTTAAGGGATTACAGTGTAGAGGCATGTTGCGAATCAGGTTGAAGACGTACAATCGTGGTTTATCAAACAAGGCCTTAGAAATATTTCTTAAGAATAGTGATAGTGCGTATTAATTGAATTTTTCTTAATCGTCGGATGGTACACTACTGGTCATTAAAATTACTACACCAAGAAGAAATGCAGATGATGTACGGGTATTCATTGGACAAATATACTATAACTGACATGTAATTACAATTTCACGCAATTTGGGTGCATAGATCCTGAGAAATCAGTACCCAGAACAACCACCTCTGGCCGTAATAACTGAATTGATTCGCCTGGGTGTTGAGTCAAACAGAGCTTGGATGGCGTGTAGAGATACAGCTGCCCATGCAGCCGGCCGGAGTGGCCGTGCGGTTCTAGGCGCTACAGCCTGGAGCCGAGCGACCGCTACGGTCGCAGGTTCGAATCCTGCCTCGGGCATGGATGTGTGTGATGTCCTTAGGTTAGTTAGGTTTAATCAGTTCTAAGTTCTAGGCGATTGATGACCTCAGAAGGTAAGTCGCATGGTGCTCAGAGCCATTTGAACCATTTTTTCCCCCTGCAGATTCAACACGATACCATAATTCATCAAGAGTAATGACTGGCGTATTGTGACGACCCAATTGCTGGGCCACCATTGAACAGAGGTTTTCAATCGCTGAGAGATCTGGAGAATGTGCTGCAGGGCAGCAGTCGAACATTTTCTGTATCCAGAAAAGCTCGTACAGGACCTGCAACATGCGGTCGTGCATTATCCTGCTGAAATGTAGGGGTTCGCAGGGATCGAATGAAGGGTAGAGCCACGGGTCGTAACACATCTGAAATGTGACGTCCATTGTTCAAAGTGCCGTCAATGCGAATAAGAGGTGACCGAGACGTGTAACCAATGGCACCCTATACCATAACGCCCGGTGATACGCCAGTATGGCGATGACGAATACACGCTTCCAATGTGCGTTCACCGCGATGTCGCCAAACATGTATGCGACCATCATGATGCTGTAAACAGAAACTGGATTCATCCGAAAAAATGACTTTTTGCCATTCGTGCACCCAGGTTCGTCGTTGAGTACACCATCGCAGGCGCTCCTGTCTGTGATGCCGCGTCAAGGGTAACCGCAGCCATGGTCTCCCCGGTGATAGTCCACGTTAATGCAAACGTCGTCGAACTGTTCGTGTAGATGGTTGTTGTCTTGCAAACGTCCTCATCTGTTGACTCATGGATCGAGACGTGGGTGCACGATCCGTTACAGCCACCGGATAAGATGCCTTTCATCTCGACTGCTAGTGATACGAGGCTGTTGGGATCCAGCACGGCGTTCCGTATTACGCTCCTGAACCCACCGATTCCATATTCTGCTAACAGTCATTGGATCCTGACAAACGCGAGCAGCAGTGTCGCGATACGATAAACCGCAATCGCGATAGACTACAATCCGACCTTTATCAAAGTCGGAAACGTGATGGTGCACATTTCTCCTCCTTACAGGAGGCATCACAACAACGTTTCACCAGGCAACGCTGGCCAACTGCTGTTTGTGTATGAGAAAGCGGTTGGAAACTTTCCTCATGTCAGCACGTTGTAGGTGTCGCCACCAGCGCCAACCTTGTGTGAATGCACTGAAAAGCTAATCAATTGCATATCACAGCATCTTCTTCCTGTCGCTTAAATTTCGCGTCTGTATCACGTCATCTTCGAGGTGTAGCAATTTTAAGGGCCAGTGTTGTACCTTTCCTCATTATTGTCACTTGCGCGAATCGCATCACGTACTATCAACAGTAGCCTGTCAAAAGAAGTCACATCCATTCTGGCGAAGTTCTTAGACTTCTGTGCCTCTTCGGGCCTCAACTCCTTCATTAACAGGAAATATTTATCCCTGCCATCACCCCTTCTTCCTAGCCACGGTCGAACCCATTTCCTGTTCCTGGCGCTACGTCGTCGTTCCGCGCTTCTCCTAATAACGAAATTGAAGATTATCACGGCAGATGTTGCAAGGCAATAGCGTCCTCCCTGTTTAAAATGCTGCGACACACAAACATAGATAATCATTTGGTTGTCCAAATGACATAAAATGAACACTTTAATCCAGCTGCAAGGTAACAATAACTGCTTAATAAATACGAACCTGGAGCTCTCTTAAGTTTCATTGCGAGTAACTAGCAGCTTTACAAAAATATTAACTTTCACACTCAACGACGTAAACAAAGAACATAAGCCAGCAGTTTTGATTACAATGAGATGACGAAATCATGGGATAGCGACATGTACATATACAGATGGCGCCACTTTCGTGTACACAAGGTATAAGATGGTAATACATTGGCAGAGCTGTTATTCGTTCTCAGGTAGTTCATGTGTAAGGAGTTCCGACGTGATCAGGGCCGCACGACGGGAATTAGCAGACTTTGAACGCGGGATGGTAGTTGACGCTAGACGCATGGAACATTCAATTTCGGAAATCGTTAGAGAATTCAATATTCTGACATCCACAGTGTCAAGAGTGTGCCGAGAATACCAAGTTCCAGGCATTACCTCTCACCACGGACAAGGCTGTGGCCGACAGCCTTCACTTAACGACCGAGAGCAGCGGCGTTTGCGTAGAGTGGTCAGTTCAAACAGACAAGCAACGCTACGCGAAACAATCGCAGAGAGCAATGTGGGACGTACGACGAACGTATCCGCTGGACAGTGCGGCGAAATTTGGCTTTAATGGGCTTTGGGAGCAGACGACCAACACGAGTGCCTTCGAGCACGTATCGCCTGCATCGTAGCTCCTGGGCTCGTGACCGTATCGGACTAGGCGGCTGGATTTCACTTGGTAACAGTTGATGGTAGGTTTCGAGTGTGGCGTAGACCACACGAAGCCATGGACCCAAGTTGTCAACAAGGCACTGTCCAAGCTGGTGGTAGCTCCTTAATAGTATGGGCTTTGCTCACATGGAATGGACTGGGTCCTCTGATCCAGCTGATCCGATCATTGACTGGAAATGGTTATGTTCGGCTACTTGGAGACCATTTGTGGCCTATGATGGACTTCATGTTCCCAAACAAAGAAGGAATTTTTATGAACGACGGTGCGCCATGTAATTAGGCCACAATTGTTGACGAGTGGTTTCAAGAACATTCTGGACAAATCGAGCGAATGATTTAGCCACCCATCGAAAGTTTATGGAATATAATCGTTAAAATGCTGCGCCGGCACACTTTCGCAGTTATGGACGGCTACAGAGGTAGCATGGCTCAATATTTCTGTAGGGGAAATCCAACGACTTGTTGAGTCCATACCACGGCGAGTTGCTGCACTCACCAGGCAAAAAGAGGTCCCGCACGATAGTATGAGGTATCCCATGGCTTCTGTCACGTCAGTGTATGTGCCCTTCGGGCGCTGGTGCAGACTTGTGTAGGACAGACGTGTTGCGTAACATCAGCTTAACTCATGAGTTACTGATTTTGTTGGCTTTGACCAGCATATCTGGAATTAGAAGCCTGGCTGGACCAGTTACACTGATCCGGCCTTCGCTTATTCTTGGATTCACAAATTTGTATTCGCGTCTGGAAGAGTGCCCTCGGAATGTGGATCCTATTTCGCTGCGCTCTACGCTCTATGACATCCGCGCCGCTACCGTCCTGCGCTTTACGTGACTGTGTCAGACTGCACGGCAGGCGAGCAGGAAGACGCTGCCACTTGAGGAGATGGACGGAGCTACTGCTGCCGCCTTATCGGAGAGCGCCGGTGGCACTGCCTCCACCGTCGGCGGGGATTGCCGGCGGAAATGGAACGATTTAGTGGTGGCGCGCGTCCCCGCTGTATCCGCTCGCGCGATCGGACGCCTGCCACTCCTGTCTCAGCGCCAGCTGCCTCGTCCTCTCTCCTCCTATTCTCGCAGACACACTCGCCCAAAATTCCAGGCACCGACCCCATCTTGCGGAACATCCTCTCGCTTCCTTCGCTGCAGGACTTTCACCGTTTCCGGGCTTAATCCTCTGTTAATTAACGCGGATTCCGCGCAGCTCTTCCACTTCTGCCGACTGGGCGAGCACGGCTCTTTAGACTCGACCTTCTTTACACTGAGATATCTGGTGCTCCAGTAACTTCATTTGCAGAAACTTTACACTTCATTCTTACGCGACCCAGCCTGTCAAAATGCTATTCGCCCAGTGTCGTTAACAATACAGCGGCCAAATGGAAATGTAGTTATCGCTATTAATTTCATTACGACCATCCTTCAATTACTGAATTTCTTATCTAAATTTACTACACAAAGGTTACTGCTTCTACACCAGAGTCTGAAGTTCACCTTTCCATCCTGTTTAAGTCTGATTCTGATTATAATTAACCTTCTGTCGACTGAGAATTCAGGTAGCGGCAGCTCTACCCTTAAATATTATTACATTGGACCTAACAGGTATCACCGTTCAGATCCCCGTAACAGCGGTGCCCAGTTAGTGCAGACCACTAACCCCACTCCCGATTCTTTAAAGAATCCAGCACTAGATAAGTACAGTCTGAGTAATTAGCGCTCCGTTTTAAGAGAACCTAGCTTTCACACACCTCAATGTTTATGACGTCAAATCTCATGTACCGTGTATCGTACAGTGGCACAAAGGGCGTTCAATATCTAATGCAAAACATTGTTTTCCTATGCCAATTTCTGTTGAAAAAGTACAGAATTTGTCGTGGGACATGGTGGAATATTTCCGCTTCAGCCCCTATAGTTTCATAAAGTTCCAACAGCTGGCGACCCTTTACATAGCCTTCAAAATGGCCTCTGTAACGGAGGTGAGTTCCAAGCAGGAAGCTGTCATTGAGTTTCTTTTGGCGGAAACCCAGAGCTTCGCAGATATTCACAGACACTTGCAGAATGTCTAAGAGACTTGGCAGTCAACAAAAGTACAGTGAGTCGTCGGGCGAGGCATCTGTCACCATCGCAACAACGTTCCTCAAACGCTTCCGATCTGCCGCTTGCTGGCCGGCTGCAACAACTTCGACTCCTGAAATGAAGGAACGTGCGGGCACACTCGTTCGTGGCGATCGATATATTGCAATAAAACACCTCGGTGTTCAACTGGACGTCTCTGCTGGTAGTGCTCACACACTCGTCAACTGGCTGAGGTACTCAGAGGTGTGTGCCCGCTGGGGTTCCCACCGCCTGACAGAAGACCATAGATAGCAACGAAGGTCCGTCTGTGCGGAATTGCTTGCGCACTAGGAAGCTAATCGTGACAATATTTTGTTGAACATCGTCACAGGCGATCAGACTCGTGTTAATCATTTCGAACCGGAAAAAAACGGCAAGCCATGGAGTGGTGCTACACCGCCTCTCCTTCCAAGATAAAGTTCAAAGCCAGACGCTCAGCCGGTAATGTTATGGCGACGGTATTCCGCAAAAGTGGGGAATAATGTAGTGTATTGGAGTCTAGAATGAAACTAACCTGCTTTCAGGTAAAAGTTGTTATATTACTTATTGAACGCCCCTGGTATAATATTGCAGGTAGATTAAGATAAACACTACTGGCCATTAAAATTGCTACACCACGAAGATGACGTGCTACAGACGCGAAATTTAACCGAAAGGAAGAAGATGCTGTGATATGCAAATGATTAGCTTTTCAGAGTATTCACACAAAGTTGGCGCCGGTGGCGACACTTACAACGTGCTGACATGAGGAAAGTTTCCAACCGATTTCTCATACGCAAACAGCAGTTGACCGGCGTTGCCTGGTGAAACGTTGTTGTGATGCCTCGTGAAAGGAGGAGAAATGCGTACCATCACGTTTCCGACTTTGATAAAAGTCGGATTGTAGCCTATCGCGATTGCGGTTTATCGTATCGCGACATTGCTGCTCTCTGTTGATCGAGATCCAATGACTGTTAGCAGAATATGGAATCTGTGGATTCAGGAGGGTAATACGGAACGCCGTGCTGGATCCCAACAGCCTCGTATCACTAGTAATCGAGATGAAAGGCATCTTATCCGCGTGGCTGTAACGGATCGTGCACCCACGTCTCGATCCATGAGTCAACAGATGAGGACGTTTGCAAGACAACAACCATCTGCACGAACAGTTCGACGACGTTTGCATTAACGTCTACTATCAGCTGGGAGACCATGGCTGCGGATACCCTTGTCGCTGCATCACAGACAGGAGCGCCTGCGATGGTGTACTCAACGACAAACCTGGGTGCACGAGTGGCAAATCGTCATTTTTTTCGGATGAATCCAGGTTCTGTTTGCAACATCATGATGGTCGCATCCGTGTTTGGCGACATCGCGATGAACGCACATTGGAAGCGTGTATTCGTCATCGCCATACTGGCGTATCACCCGGCGTGATGGTATGAAGTGCCATTGGTTACACGTCTCGGTCACCTCTTGTTCACATTGACGGCACTTTGAACAGTGGACGTTACATTTGAGACGTGTTACGACCCATGACTCTGCCCATCAGTCGATCAGTGCGAACCCCTACATTTCAGCAGGATAATGCACGACCGCATGTTGCAGGTCCTGTACGGGCCTTTCTGGATACAGAAAAAGTTCGACTGCTGCCCTGGCCAGCACATTCTCCAGATCTCTCACCAATTGAAAACGTCTGGTCAATGGTAGTCGAGCAACTGGCTCGTCACAATACGTCAGTCCTAACTATTGATGAACTGTGGTATCTTGTTGAAGCTGCATGGGCAGCTGTACCTGTACACGCTATCCAAGCTCTGTTTGACTCAATGCCCAGGCGTATCAAGGCCATTATTACGGCCAGAGGTGGTTGTTCTGGGTACTGATTTCTCAGGATCTATGTACCCAAATTGCGTGAAAATATAATCACATGTCAGTTCTAGTATAATATATTTGTCCAATGAATACCCGTTTATCATCTGCATTTCTTCTTGGTGTAGTAATTTTAATGGACAGTAGTGTATATGTCGATGCTATCGGCGGAGTATATTGCGAATAGAGTTAGTAATAAAAACAAGGTAATAAATTAAAACGTCATGACTGATTCTGAAGTTTTGCTGCATGGACAGCGAAAATTTAGTACCATACATTTTTCGTTTCGTTATTTTGTGTGTTTGTGGGGGGAGGGGGTCGTCATTTGAGAAAAAGTTGCGGCTACCACGTACCGTATGAATACGACGAGTGATGCTGCAGTCGCTGAAGTTGTATTGGTATGACGAATTCACTTTCTTGAGTGTCATGTTATTCCTTTTAAAATTATTGAAGAAGCTACATGACTGCTCGATCGCTGTAACATAGCAATTTCTGGAAATCCAATATATCTGGAACGTTTCAAGGTGAAAAGCTTAGACGGGATGGAGATTAAACGCTGAGACAGTGGTTTCATTTATGTAAGATCTCATAGTCGGTGAATGGCTGATCGTTTTTTAACTGTAACAACTTAGACGTACTACGCTCTCACAGTGTTAATATTTATATGCTCCTCCTTCCACAGCACTATTTACATAATGGACTTTCCAAACCATAACATACTTTCCCTGTAGCATACACTTCAAAAATTTTCAAGTTGACCTTCAACAGTCTGCCTCCGTTTTACGCCACTTTGCACACAGATAATTAATTATTATAATTCGTTACTATTGCTTTACTGTTTCTCGTACATCATGCCACTAAATGAGCCAACAAACGACGTGACGTTACTGTCCACTCAACTATCCTTCAGCTGTCTCCTCTACCTGTTCCTCTTATTTTACATTCATTTTAATTTGTTTGGGGATAGCACTTCAACAACAGAAAATTCAAAATATACATTATTTTACATGTATTTACTTATGTTACGTAAAATAGATTGTATAAATGAAAGAAAGGTGAAAAAACAGTAAATATTTAACCAAAGAAAATTCTGCTGCAGTAAAGTGTCCCGTTGTGCTCTATCAAAATACGGTTCAGTAGTTTTGGTATGCACTTCATAAATGGCGCAGTAAATGATAGGATAGCCAGATATATTGGTGAAACTGGTAGAGAAAGAAACATAAATGAATGTGTAATAAGGAAAATGGGAACCAACGACTTATCTTTTTTTTGTTTGTTTGGTTGTTTTTTTGCACATAATTAGAACCGCACATTATTCAGTGCTAGTCCATTTTGTATCCTTACCGAATAAAAAATAGTTGCTCGTTTAACTTCTGTACTTTTATATAAGCAAAGCAATTACTATTGAAAATGGTTCAAATGGCTCTGAGCACTACGCGACTTAACTTCTGAGGTCATCAGTCGCCTAGAACTTAGAACTAATTAAACCTAACTAAGGACATCACACACATCCGTGCCCGAGGCAGGATTCGAACCTGCGACCGTAGCCGTCGCTCGGCTCCAGACTGTAGCCCCTATAACTGCATGGCCACTCGGGCCGGCAATTACTTTTGATGTGTGGACAGTTTACATGCACAAACATAAAATTATATATAATTATTGTTGTTATTTTGTACTCATTAGAACTTTCTTCATCATGAGCAAAGGCAGGAGTTTCATGTTATTATTGATAAATGCGAAAGTTTTATGACTAACAGCAACATGTTTTATATAAGTTCAACGAGGTATAGAAACATTCTTTGATATATTTTAATTTAGCCTTTTGTTGATGCAGCTGCGTTTTCTAGAGATATATAATAAAACTGTATTGTTTTCTTTATTTTTACTACAAAATCCCTGTGTTTCACGTTAAGAATCTACAATGTTCGCTGATCTCATATGTAATGGATGCGATCGTTATGATGTAACGCCTGATAAGTACGCAACACGCTTAATGTACAGGTAATGCTGGTACGATCTTAACTGGCCAAAGTTGCTAGGGAAACTACCGTAGTCTACGCTAACTTATGGTAGTTTACGGTGGCCTGCGGTATTTTTACAACTCTAGTTAAGTGTATTCTCTGTGATTGCCCCTTTTCTTGTGTTGATTTATAGCACCCAACGAACAATAGCTGAGCGTGCTGAACTGGCGTTTGTGTACGATAAGCCGGCCGCTGGTGGCCGAGCGGCTCTAGGCGCTTCAGTCTGGAACCGCGCGACCGCTACGGTCACAGGTTCGAATCCTGCCTCGGGCATGGATGTGTGTGATGTCCTTAGGTTAGTTAGGTTTAAGTAGTTCTAAGTTCTAGGGGACTGATGACCTGAGATGTTAAGTCCCATAGTGCTCAGAGCCATTTGAACCATTTGTGTACGATAGGGTTGAATTTACGATAGCAGAAGTATGCCGCAGTAAGTGTATCGTCTAGCGTGTACCCGGCTTCGTGTTTCAGCGGGAGGTCCTGCAGCGGGATGTGGACCGAGAGCGGCGGCTGCGCCTGGACACCGAGGTGCGCCTGCGGGACTGCACGGCAGAGGCTGAGCGCTGCCGCGCGCGCCTGCACGCCCTCCAGAGGGAGCTCTCCCGGTAAGCACAACCAACCACTACTGCGCACTGCCTTCTCGGCGCACCGTCTGGGTTTCACCACATATTCATTACACTGCATGTGCAGTGTATCCGAGCTACTCTCGCTGATATAATATCATGCAGTTGAAGTTTCATTGATTTCATCTCCATTGTCCATAAATTTCATTATAACAAATCTAGTTCAAGTTGCCGTTTTTTGGCAATGTGTAGCCGACGCGGCTCTGTCGAATAGACATGCAAAAATACGCTACAACATCTCTACTCGTCATTACTGTGTCCCCTATGCAGTATGTATCAGTCTTAGGTCCATTGATAGCTCTCATGTTGACTACAGTTAGGATCGCTACAAATGATTAATATAGAAAAGCCCTTTTATTTGGCATCAGATGCATATAAAGGCTGATTCAGCTGCCCCTACTCATGGGTTTTACACAACCTACGACGCCTTAAAATACCACATGCAAGATTTTCATTTTCCCTAGCTCACTACATGTAAACAGTCCTACAAAAATTACGAATAGGATCTTTTTTTGAGAAATTTAATGTATCTAAATTTTGTACTGGGATTTATTTTTCCTACAGGCCATAATTTTCGAATTAGTCAAGAGAAACGCGCAAAAGTGACTTTCAAAAAATGGCTCTGAGCACTATGGGACTCAACTTCTGAGGTCATTAGTCCCCTAGAACTTAGAACTACTTAAACCTAACTAACCTAAGGACATCACACACATCCATGCCCGAGGCAGGATTCGAACCTGCGACCGTAGCGGTCTCGCGGTTCCAGACTGCAGCGCCTAGAACCGCACGGCCACTTCGGCCGGCTAGTGACTTTAAAGCGTTTTTCTTGAATAACTCCAAAACCATGGCATCCAGCGCAAACATATCCCAGAACAAAATTTAACTACATTACATTTCCTATGAAAAGGTCCTGCAAATTCCTTTTAGGACCAAGAGTGTGCATGTAATGGGCGAAAAAATACGAAAATCTGGCACATGGTTTTTGAAAGCATTGCGGGCTGCATAAAACCTACTGTTAGGAGAAGCAGAATCGCCCTCTGTTGCGAGTATCTAAATACATTATATATAATGTGTGTACCATTTGTATTTGTATCCACTTTGCTTTATAATCATACGTAGTTGTAACAAAAATAAATAAAATCAGTTACTATTTACAGCACATGTCCGTTGTTTCTCCATGCACATTCACTCTGACACGCCTTAGAGTTTGGTAGTTCTGGGGTCTGTAAGTACTTAGTATAAGTACAACATATACAGCTGATACCAAATAAAAAAGCTTTTCTATAAATGAAATGATAATTAAATCAAGACCCTAAGCTGTAGACAGGCATTGATATGCATCAACAGGGACGGTTGAAAATGTGTAACCCAACCGGGACTCGAACCCATGATCTCCTACTTACATGGCAGACGCTCTATCCATCTTTCTTTTTTTGCATTTTGTTCCTTATTGTTCATTGTGTTTGGTCGTAGCGGACGTCACATGAAATCCGTTGCAGTTCGTTTTTTATCCCTTCATTCAGTTTTTATTTATTACAGAGAGCAGTCAGCTCTTTGACCGAGCACGCTGAGCTACAATGCCGGTCATCAGTCTCAGCCACCGAGGACACAGAGGATAGTGTGACTGCAGGGATTTATCCCTTGCACGCTCCCCGTGAGACCCACATTCCCAACTTAATGTCCACACACTACATTCGTAGTGACCCTGCCCATTACACTCATTACTCGCGGCAGACAATCGTACAGAGTCCCGTAAGAGCTCGGACAATGCATGTCCGAAAGAACAGATACCATCTTCATATATAGTTAAAGCCACCCGGCCACTGACCTCCTTCTTCTGTGCTGGATGCACACGCATTGCCCGAACTCTTACGGGACTCGGTATGATTGCCGCGAATAATGAGTGTAATGGGCAGAGGCACTACGAATGTAGTGTGTGGACATTAAGCTGGGAACGTGGGTCTCACAGGGAGCGTGCAAAGGATAAATCCCTGCAGTCTCACTATCCTCTGTGCCCACCGTGGCTCAGATGGATAGAGCGTCTGCCATATAAGCAGGAGATCCAGGGTTAGAGTCCCGGTCGGGGCACACTATTCTACTGTCAGCGTTGATGTATATCAACGTCTGTCGACAGCTTAGGGTCTTGATTTAATTATCATTTCATTCTAAGAGATCCGCATGGTCACCATGTCCAAAAGAACAGATACCATCTTCATATGTCTTCTATAAATGTCTCTCAGCTGTACCTAGTTACCTACACATTTTTTTATTTTTTAAATGTGTAATGGGCTGCTTGTCTTTTAGCAGTGAGTATTCAGATGTTTTGTAGGAGCGCCAACACGCTTTATATTTATCACGAGAAGTCTCCTAGTGTAACGTGTACCATTCATATTCACAATCCCTTTGAATCATAATCACGGGCAGTTGTAATATAAATAAACGAAATCAGTACTATTTACAGCTTGCACACCCTCTTTCTCGCTGCACGTTCACTCTGACACCTTAGACAAGCCGTCGTGTCATGCAGTTCTAGTGTCTATATTTTCGAGTGTTAGCCACAGGCTATAAAGGCAACATTTCCTTATAATGAGTATTCTGAGAGACGAGAAACGTATTTTCCAAGGACCCAGTGCCTGATCACGAGGCAATAAGTGTCGTGCAATTGAATTTATCTCATATTGCAATTTCGATATACCACATAACTTGGCTGGAATGACTTTCTTGCAATAAACCAGCATCAACTTTCAGATTTAGCAGGTATCAGCATAAGACAAGTTAGTGACAAATATTAAAACAGTTTTAACGACGGTTTGCTTGTAATGAGAACCAACCATTTTCCCGTCGACAGGAAGCATCGCATTTAACACCACTTCAACAATTTTTGTTTGGGCTTGACTCTACCTACCACGAAAACGAAACTGCATATGTATTTAAAAACACCATAGAAAAAGCACCCCACGACTTTGCCGTTGGACGTCCTGTTTGTTCAGTGTGATCCCTATGCACTATTCCCTATCCCATCCTGCCTGTACTATAGTGTATGATTACCATCTCCCAGATCACACACCAGACCGAAACATCAAATTTGATAGCCGTAGCAAACATAAAAATCCTGCAGCACGTGGGGAAATGACAGACAATTTAGTGTTACACTGTGTAGCACTATACTTGTATGTGGACGTAGTGTAGCCATAGCTACAAGAAAACAGTTCAGTCATTCTGAAGGGACAAGAGCTAGTTCAGAAATTTGTCGACGTTTCCAGAAAATCTTAGCTACTAAGGCTTTCGCCCAAATTAAGGAATCGAATTAACTCTGTTCAACCACAGAGAGTTCACAGTTGTCACGCAACGGATTATAAAAAAAATTGTCACCCGGTTATTATTCATGATGACACCGAAACAAAAGGTGATGAACTAAATGTTGCCTTGAGAAATTGTTTCACGACGTTTCCTGGTGAGCCATTAAATTCGCACTGTATTGGGAAGATCTGACTTAAAGAACAGGTGAGGCACCGTATTATGTGTACGAGGTGTGGCTATAAAGTAACGGGACTATTGCTATAAAACAACTCAGTATACTCTCTTCCTCTGTACCTACAACGCTCCATGCGAAGTTTCCCTTAATGGAAACGGTGCTGGAAGCCTTTGTCTACGAGCTCCTTGATGACTCATGCCTTTTTCCTTTCACTCCTTCAACGGACTGAAATCTTGCTCCTTTTAATGCACATTTGACCTAGGTAAATATATAATTGACACGTGCTGGTTCAATAGAATGAGGTGGGTGGTCTAGCGCTGGGATGATGTACTTCGCTAGAAACCTCTTAACAAACAACAAGATATGGCCAGGTGCGTTGTCTGGATGCAGAACCCATTATTTGTTCTTCAACAGTTCGGCTCGTTTTTTTTCTAATTTTCTCAAGGAGTTGAGCAAGAACCTGACGGTAGTAATGTTGGTTAACTGTTTCGCCTTCAGGAAGCCAGTGAAGATAAACAGTTACATGAATATAGAAAGAAAATCATCATAGAATCTTGATTTTTTTTTTTCATGCGAGTTTTTTCGCTCTCTGTGAAGATTGTCAATTCAAATGCATCGATTGGTTCTTATTTCCTGGATCATAAGTGAAAGGACCAAGATTCGTCACATATTGTCATTCTTTCTTAGAAATTAGGATAATTTTCAGGGATATTCAAAGTGTCAGTACAAACATTTTTACGATCTTCTTTTCGTTCGACCGTGGTAATTTTCGGCACCGGCTTCGCAAACACTTTACGATGTTTCAGCAATCGATCCAATACTCAGCTGATGGTCAGATAGAATCATTTTACTTATTTTTTCGACATTTTCATCCGGTTTTTTAGCCGGCCGGCGTGGCCGTGCGGTTCTAGGCGCTTCAGTCTGGAACCGCGTGACCGTTACCGTCGCAGGTTCGAATCCTGCCTCGGGCACGGATGTGTGTGATGTCCCTAGGTTAGTTAGGTTTAAGTAGTTCTAAGTTCTAGGGGACTGATGACCACAGATGTTAAGTCCCATAGTACTCAGAGCCATTTGAACCATCCGGTTTTGGTGTTGAGGGGCCTTCCTGGCAAAGGTCATCTTCAACTTCATCTCGGCCGTCTAGGAAACACTTGAACCACTCAAAAACTCGCATACACGATAAACAGTCTTCGCCATCGCTTCTTTTAGTAAAAGATAATTTTCAATACCAGTTGTTTTCACGTTTCACGTGAAACTTCGCGACAATTCGCTGTTCTGACATTACACTTACTATTTTTCCAAAAAAAAAAAAAACAACTCTTAGGCAAACGAAGGCCTCGGCCTCACTGATCTGTCTCCAGACACCGGAGAGGCAATATTCGATTGAGGAGGCTTCACAATTATTGGTCGTTTATCTTCTGTTCATACATCTTAATACATAATCTGTGACAAAATGAGTCCCATTGTTTTATAGCCAAACCTCGTAAGTCGCCAGGGATTCTCTTCTAGCAGTAGTTTATCGTTGCTTATAGTAGCTGTGCGATTGGTTGTAAGGGCAGAGACTGTCCGATGCTTGAGAAGTGTTTCCCGTGGGTGATGTCTCTTGTTTTCTCTTGAGACCGAGACTACACAAAGGAATTAAATTGCTTACGAGAATTCTAACTCTGGCCTTGCCTTCTTTGTGTAAATGAACTAGTCGATATTGTACTTGGCCCTTGCACTTATACCGAGCGAGGTGGCGCAGTGGTTAGCACACTGGACTCGCATTCGGGAGGACGACGATTCAATCCCGCGTCCGGCCATCCTGATTTAGGTTTTCCGTGATTTCCCTAAATCGCTTCAGGCGACTTCCTCCCCATCCTTCCCTAATCCGATGAGATCGATGACGTTGAAGTTTGGTCTCCTTCCCCCACATCAACCAACCAACCTAGCACTTGTAAGTTTCCTTGAACAGCTTAAACAGAACACAACTCTAAAGAAACGTATCGCAAATAACACTTGAATGCAACACAAAGTTTTCCCCTCAAATTACTATCATTTGTCACAAACGCTTTACCAAAAACTAAATCGATCAGTACAACTTCATGCTATACTTTCTCGGTTCATAATAAGAACAAACAGTTTCGTTGGCAAGTTGTTCCGTGGCTTCCTACAGAATTCTTAGAGACAAACAAGGACATTTGAGTTGTTCCGACGTAGTAGATCTTGAAACAGCGCAAAAAGTTTCTCGGATAGTTTTCATTTCTTTCCTCACTGAAGTTGCGGTTCTTTTCTTTCGAGCTGGGTCGTCTGCTCTGTCTAAGCCAGCGGAGAAGACCTACAGTTTCGACGGGCAAGTGGGATCAGGGGTAATGCTTTCACGTACACCGAGAAAACTTGGCCATAACTAACTTTTGTTCACTGAGCGGTGTGGTACACCGGCTTAAACACTGGAATTGTGTAGGAGGTAGTGTAGTTCAAATTCTCTCCTGAGCATGTAAATTTAGGTTTCCGTGGTTTCCGTAAGTCACTTCGATATGATTTCTTTGGATAGGCCAAGGGCGATTTATCGTTTCCGCCTAAATGAACAACTAATCGGCCTCCAGTGATTACGCAGACGACAGGACATTTATCTTCAATGTTTCTTTCTCCTTTTAAAGTTTGTTCCTAAGCCTTTCGTTATCTAGTCCGGCAGATGTTAATGGACGCGGAAATATCGCAGTACGTTTGTTGCTTCTAATGTTACCACGGCTTCGTTATTGTTCTTGACGCAAACGTTATTGCAATTCTCTTTGCTTTCATTGTGCTTCCTAAGGAAAATGTGCTACTCTCTGGCGTCGCTTCGCGGAATGTGTGTGTCACTGTCCAGTTAGTTCTCGAAATCTGCTTTTCCACACATATGACGCGTTCTTGTTAGCATGCTTCTATGGTTCGCAAATGCCATGCCTGTCCTCTAACAGGTTAATCGCCTGGAAGAAACCTTTCATCGGAATACGTTAATATGTATGCTAACGTGAAAATCTGCTCCCCTTTTGACATATACTGTAACAGTGTGATGGCTGGGTTCCAGTATATTGATCATTGGTTGCTGTTAACTTCATTTGGCTGGAACACTCATTCTTCTATGGCGAACCGTCGGAATTGTAGCTCAAAAACTGCGAGTAAAATAACGAAAAACTTCGCTGGCGAACGCAGATGTCAGTACAATCGCCTAGTTTCAGTCATTAGGTAACAGGCTTGGTTGAATGATACGATATTTCACAAAATAGATTACTTACGAAATGCTCGGATGATCTGTTCTGCAAAACCTTACGATGTTTGTGGGTCCTTCATCATATTGGAATCACAGTATGTAAGAATCGGTTGATATTCTGTTATATAAGACTTAGGGACCAGCATTGGGATGAGTGAAACAAAGAACATGGTAAGGAAGACAGGAATGGTAATAGTGGTGTCTTTCGGTGCACATGACTGCTCATGTCATTACATCCATTAATTGCTTGAATCAACACATATGTAGTTTCTATTCATCTCTGAAAGTTTTAGATAGGAGTTTACAACATCTATAAGAGGAGGAGCGCCGTACTGCACAAAGAACTTTGGTGGCGGGGTTCGTGATGGTAGTGGTTGTGGCAGTTCTTCGAATACTCGAGTGTATTAACCGAACTGCCGTGGCTTAGAGACGTGCAAGTTTTTAAAACTGGTTTCTATGAATGATGGCATAGTATCAAAGAAATACTGGAAGGTAAAGTGATATCGTGGTTTAAATTTTCGTTGATGTCGAGGTTATTACAGATGGAGGACACACTCAGATTGGGGGATGGGGAAGGGAATTGGCTACGTTCCTTTCAAAGGAATCACCTCAGGTGTTCGCCTTAAGTGATCTAGAGAAATCTAAATCTGGACGGCTGGACAGGTATTTGGAACATCGGTCCTCAGAATACGAGTCCAGTGTCTCACCATTTGGCCACCTTTTCCGACAGAAATGTTAGAGTGTATCTGCTAGCAGATAATTTCGATGAAAGAAGTTCATATCTTGTTGAACTATGGCTCAAAAATTTCACTTATCTGATTTTGCTGAGTACCTCAGGTCGATTCTGAATATTTACGATGCTACTTCACGCAGAGGGATATTAATTGTGCCCTATCAGCAATCGTAAACAGAACAAGGACAATCGAAACATATACTGAAAGAAAAGTTCCCTATGACAATCACGTTCCAGCACTTCCATGCAGATATAGAATATTAAGATCCCAAAATCTGAGCTTTTAGCATCTTTACAAAATTATACACTTAACCACTTAAAGACGAGATACGACACTTTATACTTGTACACTGAATCTGGTTTTGTTTAGAGGTACGTAATTGTTCTGGGCTGGAAAATATTTTCTGGGCGTCTGTCTCGCTTCTCAGGCAACAAGACGCTGGGATACGTTGCGAACTGATTTTGCAGTCGCTGTGCAGTGGAATCTGCAAGTCTGATAGCCGCCAGTTAGGCTGTCTGCTGTATTTTTGCTTGCAGATGCTACCTGGTTATTTAGCTGAATATTCCGTTTTTAAGTAAATATTAGCTAGCGCCCACACCCCAGGAAACACAGGGGCTCTGCTGTATTGAGAGAAAACACAAGATCCTCCGTTTTGTCTATTGTTGAAAACAGACATGTAAAAACAGAACGCACAAGTTCGTATTTTAGACGAAAAAAAGACACAGCAGCTAAACAGCGTTTTCAGTAGAGAATTCTGTGCTATAACTTTTTGGTACAACTGACGAATTTCAGTACCGACCCTTTTTCGACCTTTTTATGTCACGCGCGGAAGCGTGTGATTTCATGGCTCTTCTAAACTCTTCCTTACAATCGACGGATGTGAAGTTCGAGTAAAATGACTTTGGGATTGAGGCATTCCAGCGACGAGGGTATAATGTTGCCAGCATACCGATCTTCTCTCTTCCTTTTAATCCCACCTAGTAAGGTTCCCACATTCACGAAAAATACTTAAGCCTCAGTCTTGTGAGCCATTTCTTTCACAAATAAGTTACATTACACTAAAATCGGGTCTGTTTTTCTTGTAACTAGATTTACATGATCGATAGACTTTTGGTTGCTCTGAATGGATGTTATCAGATATATCGTAGATGTTACTGTCTTCAGTGATTTATCACCAAGAGCGTAATCGAATGATAATTGGGCTTTCTGTTTGTTTATGTGAAATGGAATTATTTATGTTGAGGTTCAACTGCCATTTGCTGCACCAGGAGTCGACCATCGGCGAATCTTGCTTCTTTTCGGTACAACTTCCATACATAGAACTGCTTATACGGAATAGCTTCACGGAGTTGCCTTAGTAATCCGTCACATCCTTTGTGTACATAGTGAAGAGAACGGTTCTACAGTGCTCATTTGGTACGCGTTTGGAGCTACACTTGCACCTAATCGGTTCTCGCCTTTACGGACGACGCGTTGAGTTCTGTCTACTGCGACCCTCTGAATGGAACCTAGAAGTCGAAGAACTTCTTTCACTAAGCGTCAGTGTGGATCCGTCTGGAATACTGCAAGGAACACTGAATCAACTTGGACATTATTATTTACGTTCCCCAGGTTGTCAAATCTCGCACGAAGAGAGACACCATAGTTTCACAAGATCTCTGTTTTCGGAAACCGTATTGATACCCTCATGGAAATCTTCGTTCTCCAAAAAGGCCGGTAATACGCATGCATAAAAAGTGACCCATAATTCTATAATAGAACGGCCAGTGATAATAGGCCTACAACTATGCCACTTATTGAACACGAGAATTATCTTTGGTTTGGTGATCCATGATACTGCTGTTTTACATAACATTGCGTAACGTTTCTAGCAGACAAGGAGAGCCGACAGTGGAGTATTATGTGGCGATATCGATTTATCCTAAGTCGTTCTTAGCCGTCCAGTTATCATCTGCCCAACAAGAAGACACGATGAAAAATTACCCACGCTATAAATAACACACTTGTCACGTATTACATGAGTAGCACAAGCAAAATGGCCAAAATGATTTTGTACCTTTGTTACTGTGGTACATATTATACGGCACCGCTCATGTTTTGATACAGAACTTGAAAAATATTGGATGCTTTCTCAACGGACTCACGCAACAATTTTTGAATAACCACTGTTAGCTGAATACACGCTTGAGAATCCTTTAGTGTCTCGAAATGTGATGTACAACATACTTCTGCTCTGGAAGACAAGAAAATGTTGAACTGATAAAATAAAGTGTACTTGCTACTCTCCGCTAACACGTTATCGGATAACTTAATGCAGAGCGCAACTACCACACAATCTAAGCAGACGCTGAGTAATGAATACCAACCATAAAGCACCACTTCGACTGACGATGCCCTATAAAATGAAATTAACCTATTGACTAAAGGTCACAGGACAATTTTCGAAATGAATAGAGATAAAATCCCACTTTATTAGTGATTTCTTTAAAAGTACCTGTTTGTCGTGTCCTGTTGCTTAATTGATCTCTGTGCCTTCTGTAACATGATTTACAGAGACATGAGTGACAAGAGCCACAACAGTGAAAAAAGGGAGTAGGAGGAGTGAGCGGAATTTTTCTTTGTGTGCTTGTTTATTTTGTGTATTTTTCCATTTAACATTATTTATGTTACCGGTATCTGAAATACGCAGATTTTATGTTTGTGTGTAAATGTCGTACAAGTACCTGTTTTGCAATTCCAGAGAAATTAATATCAACGCGTAATCAGAGGAACAGAGAAATGGAGACAGTTGAAGGAGAGCAGTTTGATGGACTGATTAGTGATTCGAATCGCGCAAAGGCACAAAAAGTTACATTAGATCACACTCAAAATTCCTTATTTCTGGATTTCCGGAAGGCTTTTGACACTACCACACAAGCAGCTCGTAGTGAAATGGCGTGCTTATGAAATATTGTCTCAGTTATGTGACTGGATCTGTGATTTCCTGTCAGAGAGGTCACAGTTCGTAGTAATTGACGGACAGTCATCGAGTAAAACAGAAGTGAATTCTACCGTTCCCCATTGTAGTGTTATAGGCCCTTTGCTGTTCCTTGTCTATATAAACGATTTGGGAGACAATTTGAGCAGCCGTATTCGGTTGTTTACAGATGACGCTGTCGTTTATCGACTAATAAAGTCTTCAGAAGATCAAAACAAACTGCAAAACGATTTAGTAGAAATATCGAAATGGTGCGAAAAGTGGCAGTTGGCCTTAAATAACGAAAAGTGTGAGGTCATCCACATGAGTGCTAAAAGGAACTCGATAAACTTCGGTTACACGATAAATCAGTCTTATCTAAAAGCTGTAAATTCAACTAAATACCTAGGTATTACAGTTACGAACAACTTAAATTGGAAGGAACGCATAGAAAATGTTGTGGGGAAGGCTAACCAAAGACTGCGTTTTTTTGGCAGAACACTTACAAAATGTAACAGAACTAATAAGGAGGCTGCCTACACTACGCTTATCCGTCCTCTTTTATAATACTGCTGCGTGGTGTGGAATCCTTACCAGATAGGACTGACGGGGTACATCGAAAAAGTTCAAAGAAAGGCAGCACGATTTGTATTATCGCGAAATATGGGAGAGAGTGTCACAGAAATGATACAGGATTTGGGCTGGACATCATTAAAAGACAGGCGTTTTTCGTTGCGACGGAATCTTCTCACAATATTCCAATCACCACCTTTCTCCTCCGAATGCGAAAATATTTTGTTGACACCGACTTACATAGGAAGGAACGATCACCAAGATAAAATAAGGGAAATCAGAGCTCGTATGGAAAGATATAGGTGTTCATTCTTTCCGCGCGCTGCACGAGTTTGGAATAATAGAGAATTGTGAAGGTGGTTCGATGAACCCTCTGCCAGGCACTTAAATGTGATTTGCAGAGTATCCCTATAGATGTAGATGTAGATGAAATACATGTCACGCGCATATTCCTTTTAGCGTGGAGGAACCCTTCATTGGCTCGATAGTGAAACGAGTGTCTTAATCGGAGAAGGGAACAGATCAGCAGCATCAGAAAGAACATTCGTCCTTGCAGCTCAGAAGAAGAAGATGTTAATGTGGTATTAGTTAACTGCAGGAGCGTCCACTGTGAAGTCTCAAAATTAGTCTTACTAATGGCAGTACTGTCCCCATAGTATTAGAAATACAACCCTGACTGAAACCAGTAGTGAATAGCAGGGAAATATTAAATTCCGATTAGACTGTATAAGCATAGACTGAATTCCAGTAGTGGCTGCTTATGTAGTGCTGCAAAGAACTCAAGAATATTTAGTGGGGTTAGTACAGATTTCGAATGCAAAGTAATCTGGATGAAGGTAAGAGGCTAAGGTAGGTTGAACATGGTGAAAGTATTCTTTATCGGCCACCTGCCTCAGATGGTAGAACATTTCAAAGAAAACTTGGGGAATATCGCGAGAAAATTTTCTGTTCGCGACTTTTAACAGGGGAGGAATTTCAGCTACCCGGCTATGGAATGGGAAAGCCATGCTCCTAAAAAGAGTACCAAAAAAGTGGAATTGTGTGACATTATTCTGAACGTCTTTTAGCAAGTATGGAAATAAACAAGTGGCATATTACCACTAGCTTCCTCGGTACTTAACTGGTGAGTATCTGTAGATAAAATTCGGAAGCACTGTACAGTAGACTTTATTTATTTATTTATGCATTTATTTTACCTGCCAAGATTAGGGCCTTCAGGCCCTCTCTTACACCTAACCAGGCATACTCAGATTCAACAAATTTCAGTTTCTACAGAACATTGAGGACATATAACATGTTATACAGTATTAATGTTAAAGAAAAAATAGAGATTATAAAAGTAGTACAATGATAATTATAACAATCAAAAAATAATTATAACAATCAAGAGTAATAATAATAATAATAATAATGACTATGTATATGAAAGTAAACATATTTTTCTTTTATGAATGTCAGTCCTATTGCTAGTTGGGAATTTTCTCGTTATATTCTTCTAGCTTGTGAGTTATTCTCATCAAGCAGAGACATAAGACGATAGAATGGGGTGAAAGAGATATAGAAGAGGTAGATAGGTTAGAGGAAGAGAAATAGAATGGTAAAATTCTAAGCTATGATGGAGAGGAGAAAGAAAAAGATGAGAGGGGCACAACAATGGTGGCTATACCGTCCCTAATATGTAAGTCTTGAGTTCCCTCTCGAATGTTGAGTGGTTCTGGATAAGACGCAGATCACAGGGGAGTGCGTTCCATAGTCGTATGGCTGAGATGGAGAATGACACGGAGAAAGATTTTGTGTTATGTAAAGGTACAGCCAAGACGCTAGACGTATCCGATCTGGTATTGCGGTTGTGGAATGATGATAGGTGTTTAATGTGAGAAGATAGGTATTGGGGGCACCAGTGGCTAAGAAATCGATGAAGTAAGCACATCGTGTGGAGATCGCGTGCCTTATGTGTGCGTATCCAACCTAGCTGGGAGTATGAAGGACTGATATGATCATACAACCGTATATTGCATACGTATCTAACGCAAGCATTCATCACTAGCTCGAGGCATCTCGAATTTTCACTATTTGTGCCGTGTTGAACTACATCACAGTAGTAAAGAATAGGCAAGACTAGTGTTTGGACTAATTTTTGTTTAACATGGGTTGGAAATACTTTTCTAAATTTTTGAATTGCATGTAGGGAGGAGAGCGATTTCCGGCAAGCTGTGACTGTTTGTTCTTCCCAGTTTAGGTGTTCATCCAAGATTATTCCAAGGTCTTTTACTGTTTTTTGGTATGGTAGTTGGGTACCATTGAGGAGTATTTGAGGGACTGTTTCGCGAAAGTACCGACTGATTAACTTTGGATGAGATATAAGTATGACCTGGGATTTCTTGGGGTTTAGTTTCAGACCTAGGTTCTGTGCCCATCGAGAAACAGAGCAAAGATCTGCGTTCATACTCGCTACTGCAGCAATGTTCTTGAGGCTTGCACTTATGTACAGTTGGATATCGTCGGCATATAGATGGTAGTTGCAGGAGTGAATCACTGAAGAAATGTCATTAATGTACAGTGAGAAGAGTAATGGACCAAGGACGGAGCCTTGGGGAACTCCAGAGCGCACGTTTTTCCATGATGACTTTTCCGACCCACAAATGACTTGTTGACTTCTGTTTTTGAGGTAGCTGTCGAACCAGTGTATTGCGCTGTTTGAGAGATTCAGCTGCTTCATTTTAATTAGTAATATATCAAAGTCAACTGTATCAAAAGCCTTGCTAAAGTCAAGCAGAGTTAGGATGGTAGCTTCACGTCTGTCCATAGCATGTTTAATGTCATCAGTTAATTTGATTAATGCAGTTGCTGTACTATGGTGCTTTCGAAAGCGTGACTGATATTTGTCGTGGATGTTATGAGTTTTGAGGTAATCCGTCAGCTGTTCATGGACGATGTATTCTAGGGCTTTAGATATTGCAGGTAGTATGCTGATCGGCCTGTAGTCACCTGGCGACTTAGGGTTGTCAGTCTTGGGTATAGGTTGAATTAAACTTTGCTTCCACTCAGTATGATATGTACAAGGGCAGTTCAATAAGTAATGCAACACATTTTTTTTCTCGGCCAATTTTGGTTGAAAAAACCGGAAATTTCTTGTGGAATATTTTCAAACATTCCCGCTTCGTCTCGTATAGTTTCATTGACTTCCGACAGGTGACAGCGCTGTACGGAGCTGTTAAAATGGCGTCTGTAACGGATGTGCGTTGCAAACAACGGGCAGTGTTCGAGTTTCTTTTGGCGGAAAACCAGGGCATCTCAGATATTCATAGGCGCTTGCAGAATCTCTACGGTGATCTGGCAGTGGACAAAAGCACGGTGAGTCGTTGGGCAAAGCGTGTGTCATCATCGCCGCAAGGTCAAGCAAGACTGTCTGATCTCCCGCGTGCGGGCCGGCCGTGCACAGCTGTGACTCCTGCAATGGCGGAGCGTGCGAACACACTCGTTCGAGATGATCGACGGATCATCATCAAACAACTCAGTGCTCAACTTGACATCTCTGTTGGTAGTGCTGTCACAATTGTGTACCAGTTGTGATATTCAAAGGTTTGTTCCCGCTGGGTCCCTCGTTGTCTAACCGAACACCATAAAGAGCAAAGGAGAACTATCTGTGCGGAATTGCTTGCTCATCATGTGGCTGAGGGTGACAATTTCTTGTCAAAGATTGTTACAGGCGATGAAACATGGATTCATCACTTCGAACCTGAAACAAAACGGCAATCAATGGAGTGGCGCCACACCCACTCCCCTACCAAGAAAAAGTTTAAAGCCATACACTCAGCCGGTAAAGTCATGGTTACAGTCTTCTGGGACGCTGAAGGGGTTATTCTGTTCGATGTCCTTCCCCATGGTCAAACGATCAACTCTGAAGTGTATTGTGCTACTCTTCAGAAATTGAAGAAACGACTTCAGCGTGTTAGTAGGCACAAAAATCTGAACAAACTTCTCCTTCTTCATGACAACGCAAGACCTCACACAAGTCTTCGCACCCGAGAGGAGCTCACAAAACTTCAGTGGACTGTTCTTCCTCATGCACCCTACAGCCCCAATTTCGCACCGTCGGATTTCCATATGTTTGGCCCAATGAAGGACGCAATCCGTGGGAGGCACTACGCGGATGATGAAGAAGTTATTGATGCAGTACGACGTTGGCTCCGACATCGACCAGTGGAATGGTACCGTGCAGGCATACAGGCCCTCATTTCAAGGTGGCGTAAGGCCGTAGCATTGAGTGGAGATTACGTTGAAAAATAGTGTTGTGTAGCTAAAAGATTGGGGAATAACCTGGTGTAATTCAATGCTGAATAAAACAACCCCTGTTTCAGAAAAAAAATGTGTTGCATTACTTATTGAACTGCCCTCGTACTACTGACAAGAGACAGGTTGAAGATGCCTGTGATAACTGGAGTAATAGTGTTTACGACGTTCTTAATCATGCCAATGCTCACTCCATCATTTCCTACTGCCTCGGAAGAGATTCTCATAATTGCCTTGTGTACTGTGCCGGTAGTGACATGTTTTAGGAAAAACTTGTCTCTCGAGAGATTGATATCTTGGGGCTGGTAATTTGTCGCTGCGTGGCAGTTTACAGCTGTTGAGAAGAAATCATTTAATTCTTCTGCAGACGCTTGATAAACAGCGTCAGATCTTCGCTTCCCTATACCGAGACTGCGCAGCTTTTTCCACAGTGCAGCAGGTTTTGATATGCCGCATACGACAGAGCGGGCATGTCTGATTTTGGTATTCCTCACGCTTTGCTTGGTTCTTTTTCGGGGTTTCCTATAAGCTTCGTACGCCTCGGGGGTTGGGTTACGCTTGAAGGCCCTATGTGCAGCATCACGTTTATTCATTAACTGGCGTAATGCAGTGGTGAGCCACGGAGCGGGAGCTCTCTTTAACTTGACAGTGCGTTGAGGAGCATGTTTATCATACAGTGCAATAATTTTGCGACATAATTCCCGAATTTTTCCGTCTAAGGTCGGTTCATTGCTTATATCATGCCAAGGGATGTCTGAGCAATCCTTTTGAAGAGCGTCATGGTTAACATTTTTTAGGTTTCTGTAGGTTACCAGGTGAGATTTTTCTTTGGTTGTATGTACTGAGTAATTTAAGAATATCACGTCATGAGCAGAGAGTCCTGGAGCGGATGTCTGATTGGCGCGAATTATTTTATCTGGTCGCTTTGTTGCTATTGTATCTATGAGTGTATGGCTGTGTGGCGTGTGATGTGTTGGGTCCAGCGGTGTTAAACTCATATCATTGGAGTGGAACAGTCTCCTTAGTTTTTCTGCAGAGGGAGATTTTAACTGTAAGTCGATGTTTGTGTCGCCCATAATGATTATGTGTTCATACAGTGTCACGAGCGAGGACAGGGCAGACTGAAAGGAGGACATAGCACCGACGTTTGGAGGTTTATAGATTACTCCAATTAGCAGTTTCTGATTTGATGTATTTATTTCGAAAAACAAGAACTCTGCTTCTTCTTCGCCCTTTGCATCAGATGTGCATAGTATAGTAGGTCTCAGATCAGAGCGAACATAGGCACCCACACCACCACCGCGTCGTGTTTCACGATCTGCCCTTAGGAGAGAGTAACCAGTGATTCGGATAGCGCCGGAAGAAATGTTTGGTTTCAACCAAGTTTCAGAGACGAGGATAATATAGAACAGCGATTGGCAGAACAGGTCACAGAACTCGTCGAAGTGAGCCGTTAGCGACTGAGCATTCGCGTGGGCCACAAAGAGCCCGCCGCCGGAACCGGTCCGTCCCATTGTGGCCGCCTGTAGGACCGAGCGCGCTCCGTCTACCTGCTGGCCGGAAGAGGGACAAAAGCTGGATTTCGCGGGGGAAGACATATTTACAGGTGTGTCCAAGGTCGTGACTGACTCAAGCGTCTGTGGGCTAAAGGTGAAAGACAAGCTGGAGGTATCGGAGAAGGGAGCGAAAAGAATGATGGAAAGTGGCAGTAGTGGTTACGAAAAAGATAATAGTAGTAGTGGTGGTAGTGACGGGGATGAAAATAACAGATATAGAAAGGCGGTTTTAAGGAGATTCCTGTTAATGGAGAATGTTAATTCCCGTTTGACTGACAATATGAATATACATGAGCACTTATGATAGACAAATAAAGAAGCAATATTTATGTGAAACAATTGACTGATTTTAAATAGAATACTTATGGCACTTATAGAAATAACGAAGCAATATTTACGTAAAAAAATGAAAAGAAAGAATAAAAATTAACTTATATTAGACAGAGTACAATATGAGACTTTGTGTCTCACGAGATTTCGCTCAGTCTTTCAGTTCGGACATGTTCGTCACCGTTTTCCTCCCTCCTTCCGTCTTGACTACGATCTTGCCATCCTGGGTCCATACATTTTGAAGGCCGAACTGTGTGATCGCAGTGTTCAAAACTTTTAGTCTTTCGCGCGTCAGATCTTCCCTCAGGGTAACCCCACTCTTGGTGAGTTTTCTTTTCTGAACAAACACTTCAGCTCTTTTCCGGTATGACACAAATTTAATTATTATGGGCCTGGGTTTCATCGCACCTGGTATCCTGCGCCCAACACGGTGGCTTCTGTCAACATCGGCCACGTCGATCTGCACGCCAAGTTTCTCACGCACGAGGCTAATGGCCAGGTCGTCGGTGTTTTCACGATCGTTTTCAGCTACCCCGAACAAGCGCAAGCTGTTCCTTCGCTGATACTGCTCAATTTCATCGGTGGCCGCAGACAGTTTAGCTTCTAGGTCGGCGGCTTTTTTCTCTTGTGCGGCCAGGGACTTTTTAAGAGACTGGATTTCGGTGCTGTTGCGCCCGACAGACTCTTGCAGTTTGTCCATGACCGCGGCCGTCACAGAGTCCGTGATGGATTGCACTATTACGTCTAGCGTGTCTTTACTGTGCAGCGCCGCACTCACCAGGGACCGGACGAGCTCCCCGATGTCGGGAAGCGAGGCCTCACCTGCCGCAGGAGACCGGGCGCCCGCTCTGCCTGCGCCCCTGTAGCCTCGCCTGCTGCCGCTTACTCGTGCTCTTCCCATTTTTCACTCACTTATCACTTATCACTTGTGGTAATCAACGGAGAACAACACACCACGGCAAGTAACACTTGTTCAGTCGGATGCACACGTTGTGGACTGCCGCACTTCTCTGTAACACCTTCAATGAGCGGAAAAACTCGCGAGCCAAAGAAACGCGCGTCACTCAGTGGCCGCCATCTTTAGACGTATATGTTGATAAAGACTGCGAGGGACCTCGTACCATGGATCAATAGCCGTATTATAAAGTTACTACGAAAGGAATGAGAGCTTTATCATAGATATAAACGAAATAAAATTCTTGTTGGGAAACAAAAGCCAAAACAACAGTACGAGTGCCATGCAAGAAGCCTTCGGTTAGTATGAAAGTAAAATTTTGCAGTATGAGCTGACGAAAATCTTTAAAAGTTTTGGTCTTACTTAAAGACAATAAACAGATAAAAAGCCATATACTGTTTCGCAATTCCTTTTACAGTCTTCTAAGTGTTATAGAGGGGATTTTGTGGATAAAGATTCGATCAGGAACCCATGTCCGGAAATGTATAATATTGAAGATCGGATCTCTTTCAGATCTGTACGCACGCAAACGGAGTCCCTGTTGTAATTACGACATCACGTACCATTTTAGTCCCAATACTACAGTGGCTGTGAGCAACTGGTATGTTGACAAGTAGCAGGGTTGATCGTGGTGCTCCAAGGACACGTCGTTCTCTCCACATGAGGAGGGCGTCCTTCGTCTCGCAGAAGAGAAACCGACGATGAGTAATCGAGACATTGCCCAAGCCACTGGCTTCTGTGGAGCACACGGCTCAGAACTCATTGTTCTGGCTCTGAGCACTATGGGACTTAGTTTCTGAGGTCATCAGTCCCCTAGAACCTAGAACTACTTAAACATAATTAACCTAAGGACATCACACACATCCATGCCCGAGGCAGGATTCGAACCTGCGACCATAGCGGTCGCTCGGTTCCAGACTGAAGCGCCTAGAACCGCTCGGCCACTGCGGCCGGGAACTGATTGCTTCCGCTTTGTAATTACCGCTGAGGGGAAGAGTTGAAATTGATCAGATCTTCATATTTATTTTGCATTCAAACGGTACGTTACAGGACATAGGTTCTTCGTCAAAATTTTCTGTGTTAAGCCTCGTCTACAACCTCTAGAAGCCAATAGTAAGAATTCCGAAACACTCTGTACACAGTCTCTCTTTGAATATGATAGATAGTTTTAATGAATTCAGTCTACCAAAATTGGCAGGATCGTAATACAGGTCATTCTTTCACCCAGGCATTTTTCCGTGCGGGTTTTAGGAAAGCCACAGTAGACATAAACCTGGGTAGCCGGTCAGCGATTTAAATCAGCGTCTTCCTCTCTCGAAGACGCATCAAAGGAAAAGCAAATGTACCTGATCAGATACCAGTACGATTTTTTATCGATATTTTTAACAGCAGTTTATCACAGGTCGCTGAAGAAACCAAGTGTTCCAAGTGATTGGAAAAGGCACAGATCATTCTTGTTTTTTAAGAGGTTCGTCTTGACAGACATCAATAATAGGCTTATATAAGTGACAGAGATACGTAGTGTCAAAATTGTGAAGGCCTACATTCGAAGATGTGTTAGGCAATTATTACTTCCTCCAACATACACCCAGCGATATGACCATGGCGACATAAATCACACGAATCTGATCCCAAAAAGAAGTTTTCCAAACAATAGTTTTTCCCACGTTAACATTCGCTGTCGTCCGCTACACGCGGAATGGTGGCTTACGGAATGCAGACGAATTGCTTCTGCAAATTTTCACTATATTCATTACATTTCAAACATCGTTGGTTCAGACTATCAATGCAAATGGCGTCTCGTTTGAGATGAAATTATTGATTTTAATATTTGTAGTACTGAAAAGGTCTCTTACTAGGAAGCATTATTTTAAGAGGGAGCCGTACTGCAGGTATAAGGCTACTTTAATTTTCTCTTGCGAGCAGCTCTCCTCTTCGCAGAGAGGAAATTACGTTCTGCGCTGAAACCAAACGCAGCCAGCCTCGTTCGGGAGTGGAGTTCAGCTATCAGAAGCAAACTCTCCTGTTTGTTTATTCTTTCGCAAAGTAGCGTTGAGTGTTCCGAGTTACAGACAACAGCGAGGAGTGATGTTACATCGGGATCACTACCGGTGGCAAAACAGCGCTACTCTCTGCGTTACCCGACGCGGAGAACTGGCTAATTAAAGTCTTTCTAGCCCTCTACAGTTTCTTCGTAGCAAAAGCAATTTGTAACGGTAGAACGTCTGTCGGCTACAGTTTATGGATCTTTAAACATGTCTAAAACAGTACTGCTTACATTGGTAATTAATTAAAAAATACTGGTCTAGACAACAAAGACTTCATCCTAGAGATCTTTTCGAGTATTCTGTGCCTGTATCCATTAGTGTTTGCTTCCTCATTTTTCGAATGAAAGTTGTGGAAACTGCAACAGAATTTTCGTGGAATACGTATAATTATAACAATAATTTCCGTCCCGGATATATTGCTTGTCTTTCCGTTCAAGAAGGTCGCATATTTAACATACAGAACGAAACCACACTGTTGTGATGAACTTCATTTGAAATACTATATATCTCCATGACCATTCCGCAGTTCACACGTTGTGCCAGCCAGAGTGTTCATCGAACTACCTTAACACTATTTATCATTCCACTCTCGAACAGCAAGCAGGGGTGAAACCAACACTGAAATCTCGCCGTGAGACATCTGAGTTCTCTTATTTTATTTCGATGATTATTTCTCCCTATGCAGGTTGATGACAATAAAATGTTTTTGCATTCAGAGGAGAATGTTGGTGACTGAAATTTCGTGAAAAGATCTGGCCGCAACTGAAAATACCTTTGCTTTAAAGATTGCCACCCCCAACTGGCTTATCATATCTGTGACACTCTCTCCCCTATTTCGCGATAGCATAAAACGAGCTACAATTCTTTGGACTTTCGCAATTTCCTCCGTCAGTTCTACGTGGTAAGGACCCCACACGTCACACCCCACACCGCTCACCAATACTATAGCACAGGACGGACAGGCGTAGTGTAGGCAGTCTCCTTAGTGGACCTATTGCATCTTCTAAGCGTGCTGCCAATGAAACGCATTCTTTGGTCGCCTTCTCCCACAAAATTTTCTACGCGATCATTCCAGTTTAAGTTCCGCAAATGTTTAGTTGAATGCCGTCTTTAGATAGTGTGACTTATCGTTAACCGAAATTTAACAGATTCCTTTTAGTACTCGTATGGATGACCTCACACTTTTTGTTGTTTAGCCAACTTCTACAAAGCTATCTTATCTAAATCATTCTGCAATTGCTTTTGATCTTCTGACGACTCTGCAAGACGGTAAGTGACAGCATCATTTGCAAACAATGTAAGACACCTGCTCAGATTGTCTCCTATGTCGTTTACATGTATTAGGATCCGGAGAGGACCTACAATACTTCCTTTGGGAACGCCAGATGGCACATCGTTCTGTGATTTTCGATCAATTACTACGAATTTCCTGATATTACTGCAATCGGCGGTGTATCATTAGTTCAAATGGCTCTAAGCACTATGGGACTTAACATCTGAGGTCATCAGTCCCCTAGACTTAGAACTACTTAAACCTAACTAACATAAGGACATCACACACAAATCCATGCCTAAGGCAGGATTCGAATCTGCGACCGTAGCCACAGCGGCCGGTGTTGTACAATTACTGTTCCGCCTTGCAGTAAGGAATCTAAGAGTCAGTAAGCAAAATTAATGGCAACACAGTCATAGATTGTCCCATTTATTCACAGTAACAACGTTTTTATTGTTGTTCTTATAGTCAAATGTAAAAGTATTTTCTGCTTTCGCCTTTTATTTTTAATAATTCTACTTTCATTCAGTTTTATCTCACGAAATACACTAAGCCGCTAAGAGGAGTACTTTTAGTAACCTTGCCTGCAGCTGTTCAGGAATAACGGTGAATGAAATTATTACCTGTGATTTTGCTTTTCGGCAATATGACGACTGTGTTCTGCTTCACCTTTGTCTCTTTTTTACTCCGACCACTTACAATACAGACCGTGGCTGACATCATTGTATTGGAACCAACATCACGATTAACTGATCAGTGGTGGCATGTACTTGCAGACGACTTCTCGGATGCCATATATTCTTACATACGTGCTTCGCAAGCCGTGGTACGGTGCATGGCAGATAGTACGGTTTACCACATGAGTCATTCCCTTTCCTGTTCCACTCGCAAATGTAATGAGGGAAAAGTATCTTTATCTTCGTAGCATCATTCTGAGCGGTGTTTCGTTACATCGAAAGATATGTGAAAGGAAGTAATATTTCGTTCCACACGTAAAGTTGTTTCAAGAATACGAAAAAAATGTGCGAACAGTTTTTGAAAGTTAGAATTTATATTGGTGCCCAGATTTAAAGCTCGATGAGCGACGAAGATTTTGAGACAGTAGAGTATCAATACATAAGTCTAATTCACTACAAGAGTTTTTAGTTTAACTATTGTTTTCGGATACAGGGTGTACGACAAGATGGTTTACACTTTTTCAACTTTAATAACTAACAAAAGTAACAAAAACTATGTTTTTTTTAAGTTTCGTAGATTGTCACGATATTACTGATGTTTTACTGTTAATTTTCCAAAGTCATCCATCGACAGAAATGCAGCGCCTTCAAGCTGCGGAACAGATCGACACTCATGTGTTATGCTTGCCACTGGAATGGATTCACAGGGAGTCATAATAGCCTCATCATGTCATCAAGCTTTGTGGCGTAGACGGTATCCAGCGTTCCCCACAAAAAGTAGTCTAAACGCACTAGATCATGAGTTGTGTGTGGCAACACAACACTTCGTCGTCGAGCTGTCTGCCTCCCAAAAAGTGTTTCATACAGGAATTGCCGCATGTCGCGATGGCAGTGCACGGTGCACCGTCTCGATGAAAAGAAAGTCTTCATATCATACAGTTGGTGAACAGCTGGTACAACACTTTCATGGAACATGGTAAGGTATTTTACACGTAGCACTATTCCTTCAAAAAAGAATGGCCCTACAAGTCCTCCGGCAGACATAGCACATTATACTCTAAACCCAGAAAGATTAACAGCTCGTTCTTTCGTAACATGGGGATGATCTCTTGCCCAGTACATGCAATTACGACAACTGGCGATTCCATTCGGCCTAACCGTCGCCTCATCAGACCAAACAATGACATCAGTGAACTGTTCTTTATTGCAAATCTGTTCACAAAATTCGAAGGCACCTATCCGGATTGTCCTCATTCATCGCGTGAAGCTACCTGGGCATGTACGGGTTCTACTTTGCTTGTTTTAAAATGCGGTAAAAGCTTATTTTAGCTTACGCCTGATCCACGCGCAACTCATCGTACGGACTTCTTTGGGGATCGTGTGAAAGCGCGCACCACTGCGTCCACCGCTCTTTCGCCTGCAACTGATTTCTACTTGCCACACTTCCTTCAAATTACGCACACGTCCTTCGCTCTCAAATTTGACGCATAATTTCGTTATTGTCATACGTGACGGTGGTGCAGTACTGAACTTGCCTGCCATGGTCTCTGCACTTCTTTCATGTTTTCATATCCCCAGTAACACCTCAGAATCCAGAGAGCACCACATAATCACAGTTGGATCAGGTTATCATCGACACCTCCTCACTTACTAAAGTTCAGGCAGCATAAATCTAATCTGAAGCCAGTTACTATTTCAAAAATATTAAAAGGTTTTCAAATATCGCTACAAGTAACAAGATTTATTGACCACTAAATTATTTATTTAGAGACATGTTTCGGAGTGATAAGCCATCATCAGGCAACAATGGCACCATAAAACATTAAATATAAATGTTTACAGACATTAAAGTTGCTTTATATGACTGCTGTAATTATCATGTGGAGAAAGAGAGGAACAGGGAAGCTCCAGACACAGTACCCCGAGAATTTGATGTTACATTAAAATAGCAACTTCCAAATTCTGAAACGCTTACAGATGCTGTCTGAAAAGGAATTTTGTGGGGGAAATTTCTAAAGTTCTTTAAAAATAAATACGGGCGTAAGACAAGGTGATGGCTTATCTCTAATCGTCTTCAGTTTCGAATTAAAAATAGTAAGAAATTGGAATAGAAAATTAAAAGAATATCATGTACCACCAATAAAACTGCGAAGAAACAAACAATGTATTAAGATAAATTGCCTGGCATTTGCAGACAATTTTCCTATACTATCCTAAAATCTAGCAGATACAGACATTCAAGTCGATTTCTTGGAATAGGCAGTCAGTAGAACAAGTTTAAGAATCACTACAGACAAATAATTAACAAAAAAGCTTAGAATTTTTTTTACATTCGATCAAATAGAAAAAATCGAAAAGTTAAAGGTGTCTAGGAGAGAGAATTCAAGAAAATGGATTAGAAAAACTTGCCGTAAACGATAAGATATACAAAACAGAAACGTCATATAGAATAACAAAAAATATTTATAATAATAAGTACATATCAAAAAATGCAAAAGTACTTTATTACAACACGGTAATGAAACCAGAATTCTTCTATACCAGTGACAGCCAAGCACTGAATTATAAGTTAGAGAAACTTGAAATATTACAGAGAACAATGATAAGGAAAATCTTAGATGCAATATTAATCAAAACAATCGTGAAATATATGAAAATGTAGGGAAAAATAACAGAAACAACAAGGAAAAGAAATTTGATGTTGGGGTGGGGGGCGTGTATATACAGGACGACAATAGGCTGACAAAATAGTTATTCAAATATCTCTGTGAGAAGATATTAACAAGCTGGATCCCAGAAGTTACAAAATATTTAGAAATACACAACGAATGTGAAGGCAGGAGATGTAGCAGAAAGAATTATATTCAGAACTAAAGTGCTACAGTTAGAACAATTCAGAGGCAAAAACAGAAAGAAAATAGGTGTGAAGTGGTCTGAAGAAAGAAAAGAAAAACTTGGTGGAAAAAAGATAGAAGATGGAGGAAAAGAAAATAGCAAATGGGTGGGGAGGGTAGGAAATTGGAACTGTCACAATGTCTTTAGTTGCCAAACCGGAAGGAAATAACAATAACATAATAGTAATAATAATAATAGTTATTATTATTATTATTAGGCTGGGCGTTCAGTACGGTAATAATGCTGCAGCCCCCCCTCCCGCCCCCCTCGTCACCCGTCACCCGACCATTATCTCTTCTTGACCGGGAGTCTGCTCACGCAGCAGAAAAGCTCCGGACTTCCCTTACTACTTCCTGGCTGCGCATAAACCGAGTAGCACTTTGAGCAAAGACCAATAATCAAGTTTACTGTGAAAAGTAATTACGAATACATCAATCGAATTTCGTGAGTGAATGCACAGTGGAACCTGTTACATAGTGGCAATTACAAAAATTTACATAACGAACCGGAACTTCGCCTAGACCCTCTACGGAACACTGTGAAGGAGGAACTTTGAATGCAGTCTGTTAGAGCGTCTCGAGGCAGCAGATAAAGAAATTACGTACGTTAATGAAAAGTGTTATTAGTTTGATCGTAAGAAGCATGCGTAATAGGGCGACACTATAACGCTTGTTTGTAACTTCCACGAGAAATATTTTATATATGAATATTAATGTACACATAACTCAGAAACGTGTTATTTAATTTTAAGAGAATTCAAACTTTGACAAAATTGCATCAAGTTGGAATTACTAAACAAAGAGGGCGCTGAGCTTCCAGCACTGACGGCCTGGTATTAAAACCAGTCGAAGTCGCTGATTAATTCCTTAGTCAGAAGTTATCCCTGTGCATCAAAGCATAATGGTAATATACAAGAGCAGGCTTTCATTTTTTGTGACGATTGTGCGTTTTTCAGAAGAATTTCTGTGGTCCGTTTTTCCATTTATTACGTGAAGAACCACCGGTGATTTCATTAAGGCAGGCAGACTTTTAAGGCAGCTGGTCGCACTTTTCTCCGTAGGCTTGTCTTTCGGACATTATGTCTATTGCCTGCAGTTATTGTTGCTATTACGCAGGCAGGAATGCATAATCGACATGCCTGAGAACTTACGGAGAAAGAGGTGAGTCAGAAAGGGATCAATTCGTCCTGCCAGATTAACGACAGTTGTCTGCTGCCATGGTCAGTCTGGACGTGATTTTTGGGCAGTTTCGGCAAACGACGGTTTGGTAGCCCATTTAACCCACAGAAATACAATATCGAATCAACGAAATGACGAAAACACACAGGCCAAACTTGACAGATACCGTTCACTACTGTCCCTTCTGTCTTTTGTTTAGTGATTAAAAGGCCACAGGAGCGGAAAATAAGAATTAAAATGGGTAAATGCAGAAAGGCCGACTACTCATCACATGTGGAACCAAGAAGAGACGTGTTTCGCAGCAAATGGTTCAAATGGCTCTAAGCACTATGGGAACATCGGAGGTCATCAGTCTCCTAGACTTAGAACTACTTAAACCTAACCAACCTAAGGACATCACACACATCCATGCCCGAAGCAGGATTCGAACCTGCGACCGTAGCAGCAGCGCGGTTCAAGACTGAAACGCCTAGAACCGCTCGGCCACAGCGGCCGGCTGTTTCGCAGCAGCAAAGATGAAAAAGTTCTTATAGACTTTCAGGTATGCACTTCAGAGCCCATGTTCGCGGGACAATTTTTTGTTTTGGTACATAGTACCACCTCTCAAAATATGGAAAAAAGAGCTTGCAATAGAAGACAATTGTTTCACAGTATCGAAGACGAACAATGTTCATAGCTCTTAGAACCCGTGCTTATTAGAATTTTTTGCCTCGAAGGACAGTTCCCGTTATATCCCTGAATATCGATCATTCCTCCTGGGACACCCTCTATAGTACATTAACATTAGTTGGGCTATAACATATGACTCACGTATCGCAAATATATTCTAAGCTCTGGCATAAATTATATGCTTGGAACTATTTTTTCTTCGTTTATTTAAGCTCTATCATCTGTTTTACACTGTGATTAAGTTAGACACTGTTTTTCTTGATTTGCGGGAACCGTTGTACCCTTGTCTCTCGATAACGCGCGGAAGAGTGAGAACGTTTGTGACGCAAAGACACGTGTCCACCGAGGAATGAGGGGCACTTGGTGGTCGGCAACTGCGACCGTCAGCTGTAGCAGGCGGATCCTCAGGAGGGCGCCGGCAGATTTACGGGCATTCTTTTACGAGCGGCGCCGGCTTGATCTCGCGTGTTACGGCCCGCTGATGTCGCTGCGTTCCTTCCCGGGGCCAGGGCAGCCCCGCGCAATTAAAGACCGCCGTAAAGCGAATGGCGCCGCTTCAACTTTTATTCCCGTTCTTTGTGCCCTTTGCGGCGGAATAGCTGGCGCCAGCGGGAAATGTTCTGCGCCGTCGCTTAGGCGGTCACGGAGGCGGCGCAAGGGCGGCCTCGTAGCCCGAAGCCGCTCGCGAGAGGACACTTGGCTCTAAGCAAACACAGACGACACCACGGTAGCACTTTGCATCACCGCCTGTAGTCTTGATAATGGTCTCATTTCGGCAAAGCAGAATAAATTTAAGTTTCTTCAGTTATGCCAGTCATTGATAATTGGATCCTGCAAAATAACCTAATTACGGGGATGTTAACTGCTAAGTTTAACCTGGTCTTCTAAATGTCTCACACGCTGTTCTTAGTGCGTCTTTCGCCCACCAAGGGACGTAGGCGTGCAGCTCTGTGAATTTCCGAAGAAATTCTGGTCGTATGTAAAGCACACAAGCGGCAAGACGCAGTCAATACCTTCGCTACGCAGTGCCGATGGTACTGTTACCGACGACTGTGCCGCTAAAGCGGAGTTATTGAACTCAGTTTTCCGAAATTCCTTCACCAAGGAAGACGAATGGAATATTCCAGAATTTGAAACACGAACAGTTGCTAGCATGAGTTTCTGAGAAGTAGATACCTTAGAGGTTGCGAAGCAACTCAAATCGCTTGATACGGGCAAGTCTTCAAGTCCAGATTGTATACCGATTAGGTTCCTTTCAGATCACGCTGATACAATAGCTCCCTACTTAGCAATCATATACAACCGCTCGCTCACCGATAGATCTGTACCTACAGATTGGAAAATTGCGCAGGTCGCACCAGTGTTTAAGAAAGGTAGTAGGAGTAATTCATCGAACTACAGACCTATATCATTGACGTCGGTTTGCAGTAGGGTTTTGGAGCATATATTGTATTCAAGCATTATGAATCACCTCGAAGGGAACGATCTATTGATACGTAATCAGCATGATTTCAGAAAACATCGTTCTTGTGCAACGCAGCTAGCTCTTTATTCGCACGAAGTAATGGCCGCTATCGACAGGGGATCTCAAGTTGATTCCGTATTTCTAGATTTCCAGAAAGCTTTTGACACCGTTCCTCACAAGCGACTTCTAATCAAGCTGCGGGCCTATGGGGTATCGTCTCAGTTATGCGACTGGATTCGTGATATCCTGTCAGGAAGGTCGCAGTTCGTAGTAATAGACGGCAAATCATCGAGTAAAACTGAAGTCATATCAGGTGTTCCCCAGGGAAGCGTCCTGGAACCTCTGCTGTTCCTGATCTATATAAATGACCTGGGTGACAATCTGAGCAGTTCTCTTAGGTTGTTCGCAGATGATGCTGTAATTTACCGTCTAGTAAGGTCATCCGAAGACCAGTATCAGTTGCAAAGTGATTTAGAAAAGATTGCTCTATGGTGTGGCAGGTGGCAGTTGACGCTAAATAACGAAAAGTGTGAGGTGATCCACATGAGTTCCAAAAGAAATCCGTTGTAATTCGATTACTCGATAAATAGTACAATTCTCAAGGCTGTCAATTCAACTAAGTACCTGGGTGTTAAAATTACGAACAACTTCAGTTGGAAAGACCACATAGATAATATTGTGGGGAAGGCGAGCCAAAGGTTGCGTTTCATTGGCAGGACACTTACAAGATGCAACAGGTCCACCAAAGAGACAGCTTACACTACACTCGTTCGTCCTCTGTTAGAATATTGCTGCGAGGTGTGGGGTCCTTACCAGGTGAGATTGACGGAGGACATCGAATGGGTGCAAAAAAAGGGCAGCTCGTTTTGTATAATCACGTAATAGGGGAGAGAGTGTGGCAGATACGATATGCGAGTTGGGATGGAAGTCATTAAAGCAAAGACGTTTTTCGTCGCAGCGAGATCTATTTACGAAATTTCAGTCACCAACTTTCTCTTCCGAATGCGAAAATATTTTGTTGAGCCCAACCTACATAGGTAGGAATGATCATCAAAATAAAATAAGAGAAATCAGACCTCGAACAGAAAGGTTTAGGTGTTCGTTTTCCCCGCGCGCTGTTCGGGAGTGGAATGGTAGAGAGATGGTATGATTGTGGTTCGATGAACCCTCTGCCAAGCACTTAGATGTGAATTGCAGAGTAATCATATAGATGTAGATGTACGGCTGTCGTCATCTTGAAGAGGGCATGCTTCGCAGCATAGTCATCGTGAAGATATGGAAGGAAGGTTGACACTCTAGTCATCGAGAATACTGAAATATAAGTCGTCGCTCATACGAGGTGTGGCCGTTAAATAACGGGACTACTCCTATAAAACATTTTATTTCAAAAAATACATACTTAGTTATTGTCACTCTTACTAAGCTTCCCTCCTCTGTCCCTACAATGCTCCATACTAATTTTCCATTGATGGAAACATCGGTGGAAGTCTTCTTCTGTTAGCTCCTTGGTGACGCGCACTGCTTTTTCTTTCACTGCTTCAGCGGACGGAAATCTAGTTTCTTTTAATGCTGATTCGACCTTGAGGAATAGAAAAAAGTCACATGGTGCTAGATGACACAAACATGGTGGGTGGTCTAACATTGGGATGCTATACTTCGCTAGAAAACGAACCGTCCACTATAAGTCGGTACGTTGTCTTGATACAGAATCCATTACTTGTTCTTCCATAAGTGGGATCGTTGTTTTTTTTTCTTTTCTTATTTTCTGCTGGAGTTGAGCAATAGCCACAGGATAGTAATGTTGGTTAATAATTTGACCTTCAGGACCCCAACGAGGATGTACAATTCCATAAAAACTAGAACAAAAATTAGCATCGCTTTGAGTCTTGATTGGCTCATTCCAGATTTTTTCTCTCTCGGTAAAGTTGGTTCCTTCCTCTGCATGGAGTGGCGCTTTTTCTCTCGATCATAAGCGAAACACCAAGATCCGTCACATATTGTCACTCTTTCCAAGAAATTAGGATCATTGTCAGTGGTATTCGAAGTGTGGGTACAAACATTTTCACAAGCTTCTTTTTGTCGATCGTGAGAATTTTCGGGACCAGTTTCGCACACATTTTTCTCATGTTAAACTGGTTACGTAAAATTTGCCTTGCTCATTCTTTGTCAGTTCCCTCTGTTTCAGCAATCGATCGATTAGTCAACCGACGGACAGTTCGAGTTGGATTAAATACTTTTTCCATAATTTCGCCCACTTTCGATAGTGAAGGGCGTCTCGGACGTGAGTCATCTTCGACTTTTCCTCGGCCATCTCGGAAACGCTTGAACCCATCAAAAACTCGCGTAGTGATAAACAGTCTTCGCCATCACTTTTTTTTAGTAAAAGATAGGCTTCAGTAGCAGTTTTTCCAAGTTTCATGTGAAACTTCACGACATTTCGTTGCTCTGTTGTTACACATCATTTTTCCAGCGAAACAAAATAACGGCTTTTACACAAACTAAGGCCACTTCCACACTGATTTGTCTACAGACATCAGAGATGCCGCATTCTTCTGAGAAAGCTTCACGCGTCACCGGTATTGATTGTTCCTCTTTGGCGTATGCATACTTACTCTGTGACAGCATCAGTCCCGTTATTTAATAGCCACATTTCTTATTCAGAGTAACATGAATGAGCAGGCCTAGATCTTGGTACGGGGAACGAGGTACGAGGTACGTGGTACACGCCCGATAACCACCAGCAGCCTGAACGGCACCCTCAACACACTTGGGTTTAAACGCCTAATTGGTCCGTCAGTGCACGAAGGCGAAAAGGAGAAAAATCGCTAACTGTCTCATCACAGAACGCGCTTCCAGTCAGCTACGGTCCAGCTTCTGTGTTGTTTGTCCCATTGAAGATTTGCAGCTTCATATGCCGCTGTGACCAGAGTCCTTTTGTGAGGTACGCGATTCTAAATGTCCATTGCATGTAATTCTCTTCACAACGCTCGCTCGGAAACTAATTGAGATAGCCTTGGTTCATAGACAGCAGCAATTTCTGTCGGGTGTGAAACCAGCTGTCTCTGATGAGGCGTCTCATAGTCTCCGGTCCCTGGCGGCTAGGATGTCTTGTATGATCACTGGTCTTGCGCCTCGTTACACGGCTGCAAGTGGCACACCATTCCTTGTAGACACGATGGACACTGCGCGTTGACACACCAACAAGCCAGACAACGTCAGTCACGGTGTGGTCACGGGCAAGTCCAAACAGGAGAGTCCTTTCTGTCATTCTGTCACGTCTACACGTCTACTCATCTTTCTGCGCTGGCACGTACACTCGTAGGACAAAAAGAAAAAGCACCACGAAGGAATTTTTCGATTGGGACGGTAATCAGTAGATATGATGTACAAGTACAGACAAACCAATGATTACAATTTCAGAAGAATGGATGACTTATTCGAGAGAAGAGCTTCAAAAATTGAGCAAGTTATTAACACGTTGGTCCACCTCTGGCCCTTATGCAAGCAACTATCCGGCTTGGCATTGGTACAGATTATGGGTTCCTCCTGAGGGGTATCGTGCTAAATTCTGTTCAATTGACACGGTAGCACAAGTTTGTTGGAGTGCTCTGCCTATAATGTCCCAAACATTCTCAAATGTTCTATTGTCCGTGGGATCAAACTGCTGAGGTCACCGGTCCCTACACTTACGCACTACTTAAATTAACTTATACTAAGAACCACACATGCACGCCCATGTCCGAGGGACGGCTCGAACCTCCGACGGGAAGGGCTGCGCAATCCGTGACATGGCGCCCTAGACCGCGCGGCCACTCCGCGCGGCGACATTCTCATTTGGAGAGAGATCCGGCTATTTTGCTGGGCAAGCTAGGGTTGGGCAAACACGAAGACTAGCAGTAGTAATTCTCGCCATGTGCGTGGCGGGCATTATCTTGGTGAAATGTAAGCCCAGGATGGCTTGCCTAGAATGGCAGCAAAGTAGCAAAATGGGACGTAGATTATCGTCGACGTACCGCTGTGCCGAAGGTGACAACCAAAGGAGTCCTGCTATGACTTGAAATTGCACTCACACCATCACTGGTGGCTGTCGGGCCGCATAGCGGGCGACAGTCGGGTTGATAGCCCACCGCTGTCCGGGACATCTCCAGATACGCCTTCGTTGATCACAGGGGCTCAGTTCGAAGCCGGATCATAACTGAAGACAATTCTACTCCAGACAATGAGATTCCAGGCCGAATGTGCCCGACGCCACGGCAATCGGGTTTGCTGGTGTACAGTGGTAAATGGTGGTCGGTGCAGGGGACGCCGTATACTCAACCCCGATTCTGTGAGCCGCCTATTAGGAGTAATGGTCCTTGTGGTCACTAAGGCACAGCTTACACGTCGCATCGATGATAACGATGAATCCGGGGCTCTGAGTGCCTCTCCGACGATTGCTCGGTCATCGCGTTCTGTCGTCTCTCTAGGTCGACCGCTTGACCCATTCCTGTCAACATCGTCCAATAGTGACATAACTCCTGTTCAAACGTCGAGTGATTCTCTGGTTACCCGAACCGGCTTCCTTAAGCCCAACTACACGTCCTCTCTCAAATGCCGACATCTGCGTGTATTGTTCACCCGCCTGCCTGCGAGGCATAGCTACCGTACAAGTGGGTTCACGTAATGTGATTCGCAAAGACTTCATGCCGTGTCATCGACAGGTCCCCTGTTTACTATCGTTGCCACATGGCTATAATATATATGGCGTGTGAGCCGGCCGCGGTGGTCTCGCAGTTCTAGACGCGCAATCCGGAACCGTGCGACTGCTACGGTCGTAGGTTCGAATCCTGCCTCGGGCATGGATGTGTGTGATGTCCTTAGGTTAGTTAGGTTTAAGTAGTTCTAAGTTCTAGGGGACTGATGACCACAGCTGTTAAGTTCCATAGTGCTCAGAGCCATTTGAACCATATGGCGTGTGACGAGGGCCTCCCGTCGAGTAGACCGCCCGCCTGGTGCAAGTCATTCGATTTGACGCCACTTCGGCGACTTGAGCATCGATGGGGATGAAATGATGATGATTAGGACAACACAACACCCAGTCCCTGAGCGGAGAAAATCTCCGACCCAGCCGGGAATCGAACCCGGGCCCTTAGAATTGACGGTCTGTAGCGCTCACCACTCAGCTACCAGGGGCGGACGCTAGAAGACTTCACTGTATAGTATTTACTGCCAGTAACTTGTGTCACAGGTCGTCCAAAGTAAATTGTAGGATATCTGTCCATTTGTATGTGATAGAGAGAGCTTTCCTGCAGTTATTCACCCTGTCGCTACCTCTCTTTGGTTTCCAAAGAGTCTGCAAGATATACGACGCTCCCCTTCTTTGCAAGAGAGTTGCGAACAGTGCACCAAAGTGTTACGGTGGTGTTGACCCCGTTGCAGACTGCAGACGTGCAAAAGACTCGAAGTGACGTCAGGTCTATAGGTGGGTAATATACCATTTAATCTAAGTATCATACAAGAGTCTTCTTGCATTTGCAGGATTACAAATTTGGACACTTCCCATAAAGACAATGCTTGGCCTATAGCAGCCCCAATGTGGTGATCAAAACACAGGCACTTTCTCCGGTCTTTGTGCTCGGATGGTACATCGAAGGCCAACGTCTGGCAACTCCAGCATTAAATTCTAATGTCTCACAAGCCGTCGCGGTTCTCGAGTATTTTGAATCATTCTTAGCAGTTTTCGCTGGTCTCTACCTTGATGCTGGCGTGATACTTGGCTTATGTGTCCACCATTTCCTTTCATACGTGACACTGTGGATTCAGAAATGTAGAGCAACTGGGGAGGATGCGTTCGTTCGTAAGCTGTAGAAAGGCGAAGCCCAACACTTCGACTGTTCTTTGCCATTTGAACTGTGCTACCTTTCGCAGCCTAAGTACCTTCACGTGTCCTCTGCGTCTTTCCTACTTCATTATTATTAAAAGTCAACTATCCTGATGCCTTTACTTTGGTGGTCGTGGTTTGTGCTGAGACACATACGTGTAGCTTTCGGATACAAGCGGGAACTGATGCCACCATTTTTCTTTTCCTTACGATGAAAATTCCGAACTCGCATTTCTCCGAGTCGCAGGCTTCAGTACAAGCGAGTTAGCGACCGTGGCTATTTTGAGACACATTCGGTTACTTTCTATTGAGGAGTAATTCATTTGTGAAAGAACTTCCGTGTCTAGCTAATCATGGCGAACTAAATGCAATTATACAACCAGTGAAAGGCATTGTGGACAGTATACAGTTTTTAGACGTAAAGCTTGTCTGTCTTCCAAAAGTGTTTTTCAAATAGGCGGACTGTAACTATACTTCTCGTTTTGTTTCTTTGTCGTTTTGCGTCAAGCTCATTCTCTGATGAATGAAGTCTTTGTTAAATGTCTGGTTGTAGATATGACAACAGCATATCATTTAATTAGACGAATTGAAAGCTCATGACTGCAGCAATATCTCTACTTACAGTCACTTCGTAAAATTTCGTGCTGCGATGAAGAAAAATATTATCTCTGACCTTTGCTACGCAAGTGTTGTTACTGTAAGATAAGAAATAAGTTTTATCAAATACAGAGTTAACTGTCTTGAATGGCGATGCTGCAGTTAAAAATGGGTCAAATGGCTCTGAGCACTATGGGACTTAACATCTGTGGCCATCAGTCCCCTAGAACTTAGAACTACTTAAACCTAACTAACCGAAGGACAGCACACACATCCATGCCCGAGGCAGGATTCGGACCTGCGACCGTAGCGGTCACGCGGTTCCAGACTGAAGATGCTGCAGTTAAAGTGAAATTTAGAAGAACGATTTTCAGTTCAATAGTCTGTTACGTGTCGATGTATAACAGTTCCTCTGTTCCTTGGAATTATAATTATTCTTTGTATCATGGTGTCGACGTGACTTCTGCTGTTCGAAGAACCACGCCGACATGCAGGTGTTACAAAAACACTTCCAAGGTAATTAATTTTAGATGACTGTTTACAGATATTACACTTCATTTGCGTTTCTCATAACATACTGACGTTAGTGACTGTACACATGACTGTTCCCGACGGCTAAGGAAAATACATAACTTCACTCATTAACAGACTATACTTTTCAAGTCAGTTAAACAACCAACAATGATAGCTAAGTTTCTCTTGATAGACTATGTGTTGCCAGATTCTAAGTTTATAGACCGGTCGAGACCAAAGGGAAAACGAATGAGCGCAGTCAGTCTGAAGCGAAGTATCTCGTAAAAAATCATTGGTAACTTGGTGCTGTCAGTTAATTGTTGGTAAATGAAATTATCCATTGTGCTGTTTCTCGTATTAAAACTTATATTCGTATTATTTTTGTTACATTTAAGGCTCTACAGCAATTTAGAGCGCGTCCCCTAATGTCACTATAGTACTTGGTTCGCTTTCAAAGTATTATCCGTTCATAAGTATTTTACGGCTGAATTCCACTATTAATGTTTGCCCAGATGGTAATTTCCAAGAACGTTTGCCTATCGAAGCGGCGGGCTCCAAACGGTCGATATCGAACGTGAGATTCTAAATCGATCACGCCACCGTGTCCTCTGCGACGCTACACTACAAGCAATTCAAGTGTTGCTACTGTGTGCGGAACTCAACTGTTCTTATTTTCCTGGCCTCTGTGTTTTTGGGAGAAAACGGAACTTAATGAGTCGGAACAATCTCGAAATTACCAGTATAACAGCAAGTTACTTGAAGGCAGCGGACATAAATCTCTGACGCAGGAAATATTGAGTAGAGCATCGAATTTATAACTCTAGAAGGACCTGTTTTTGTGAAAAGACCAGAACGACCAGAATGCAAATCGTGGAATAGCAAGGAATATATAATTACTTCGGCGACTCACGCAGTAAATGTTATAGAACTGTCTATATGTTCACTACGACCACTCATTCTGGCTACCGTGAACCGGGATGTTTATTTCAACATTCTCGGGTAACAAGCGTGGTCCTTTCTTCTACGTCTTCGTAATGAGTGTCCTGTGGACACTTCCGTCTTCGAAGATGAAAAAAGCAGGGTTATCGGAGCTGCACGCCTACGTTCGTAGTTTGACCCGACCAGCCCGCCAAGTCACACGATCTGAATATAATAGAAAATATCTGGGGCTATTTGGAACAGCTGATGAAGCGTAGCTTACACGATACAAACATCAATGAGTAGCTTGAGGTATATATGGCATACCTGAAAAATCTTGTGGACCTTTCCCATTGCCGAACTGTGGCCAGTGTCAGGTCTAGCGGTGGTGTTACACAGTTTTATTGTGATATCTTCTGGGGGGGTGACTAAATTGTTCGTACGCCATGCTTGCTATATCGTTGGCATGAAGGGTTATAGGACCGCTCACAGATCTATCGACAGAAGCCTTATCGTAATACACTGATTTAGAAATAAAGTGCATTATGAAGAAATTCTGATAGATAGTAATAATTGCATAGGCGAATCATTGTGTATTTTCTCTGCTAATAGGGTGGTTCTGTGTTGTAGGATGGAAGATTCGATGCGGAGCATGCTGCAGTACAAGGCACGCAGCGAGCAGCTGAAGCAGGAGAAGACGAGCCTCACCGTGGCGTACGAGGTAAGCATTCTCCTCGCACTGCGTTGTTTGCTTGTTCGAAGGTTTGCCCTAACTTTGCAGACGCGCACAGTGTGTATCAACACGGTAAGTTCACCCCAGGAACTAATCAAGGGCGTACTCAGCGAGGGGCACGGAATGGCAGCTGCCTCCCTCACTCCTCCGCCCTCCCCCCCCCCCCCCCCCCCCACATTTTCTTACAAAAAAGGTTATGATCGCGAACCGAGCTTACATCCTGCCCCGACTCACAGACGGACGTATCAGTTCAGTATCAGTCTGAAGAAAACAAAACATGTAATGGGTAATGACTTCCTTAGTAGCAAGTGTATTCAGCGCCATTTGTCATGAAATCTCAAAATCATTTCCCGTTAACTCTATTTTCCTTGCAACAGAAAATGTCCGATGTCTCTCTCCTGAAAGATTGCAGTAGCATTTTACGTTCAGTACACCGTGTTTTTGTGTTAACCAGTTGTGACCAAAGTTACAAAAAATGTGGATATGAAAAGAATTGACAGCAAAATAATACGTACTAATCTCATATAAGCTACTCTCTCCGTTACGTAAATTGTAGATAATAGATACGTGCTGTAAAGTGGTGACATTAGTATGTCTGGTGACTGACAAATACAGTTCTGAGTTTTATTTTGAAGACACTACGCTTCGTTTCCTCCCAATCTTCCCACTTTCACGAAACATGTATGAGCTGGCCCCCTCTATAGCTCGGATCCTAGGTACGCCCTTGGGAATGTTTCCTAACACACAGAGAGTAGTCTGCGAGTCTGCTCTGTACTCGGAGTACCGAATGACGCGATGCAGTGGTTAAGATGCTGGACGTGGTTTATTGTGAAGATGGGTTCAAATCGCTCTGTGGAAATCCAGCGTTAAGTCTTAACTTAGTTCTCCCAATTAATGCTATTGGTGAATCGTGGTCACCCGTTGTTCGATACCCGCGTCATTGCAGGAGAAGAGACCTGGTGCCACCAATGCCATCGGGAGACCAATCGCCATTCAGTGTCATGGTGTTCATTGTCTTCCCTACCCCTCAAAAAGTGATCTGATGAAACTCAAGACGATGTTGATCTCCTGTTTCGACAGCATGTGCTTGATCCAACGTAAATTTCTACCCAGCGGAGGCGGGGAAGACGATGAACACCTTTCCGTTGACTGTCGCTTGGTTTCCTGCCGTTGGTGGTACCAGGTCTCATCTCCCGCAATGATACGGATACCTAACAAAGCTTGACCACGGTGCCCCGAGCGATTCCACAACAGGCGTACGATGGCAGTTCCCAGCAGCTTTACAACCGATGTCAGAAGCGTGTTGTAGCTTATGGCGATTACTTTGAAGGTCAGTAAGGATATTTTGTTTGTAACTCTTGTTTTCTTTATTTTATGATACTATTCACCGACTTTCCAGGCGCACCTTCTAGAAGTATGCGAAATAAAGGACCTAAATCACAGACTATTGCCGAAATCACAAACAGACAAAGACCAAATTTGCGGCAAGTTCGGAACACCGTCATCGATTAAAAAAAAAAAAAAAGGTTCAAATGGCTCTGAGCACTATCGGACTTAACATCTGAGGTCGTCAGTCCCCTAGAACTTAGAACTACTTAAACCTAACTAACCTAAGGACATCACACACATCCATGCCAGAGGCAGGATTCGAATCTGCGACCGTAGCGGTCGCGCGGTTCCAGACTGAAGCGCCTAGAGGCGCTCGGTCACAGCGGCCGGCTACTGATAAATTTGCGTTGTATTAACTATGTTGTTTGAAGTTACATCCTTTAAATAAAGTTTGTATCCCCTGTCTTTTGCGTTGTGTTAACGTACCGCTGCATTGCCTCTGCGACGTGGCTATCGACGACGTTGGCGGCGCAGTGTTTCTGTGTACAAGTCTTTGAAAGCAATAGACACTGACTTGGCTGGACAATTCAATAAGCAGCAGCTTATTGGTGGCCCAAATGTGTTTCGTGGACTAAGAATGCAGTTCACGTGTGATGTTTCTGCTGTGTTTGGAGGCAGTACATGGCTAACCTTGGCTGTTGTATGGGGGAATCATGCTGACTACGGTGGCCTTGAAGCTTTCCCTGATGGAAACATCTTGGCTTGGAATTCATGGAGTATAGCCGAGAGTACAGGTCTACTGGCTACGGTTTCCCTCGTAGTAAATGGTTTCTCATCAACTCTCACCTCTCAATTACGCGTGTCTTCATGAGCGCTGCTCGGGCTACGTATCTGGAATGCCTTTCTGCATTTCTCGAGTGAGGCGAGGTCGTTATTGAAAGGGCCCACCCGAGGTGTTGTTGAGCTAGCTAATATCCGTGCTGTAGAACTGCCATTAGTTGCTGTTCCGGAACAGCGTCTCTCTGAGCAATGAGCTTATCCAATCAGCGTCGGTTATTAAGCCCTCACAGTGCACTTCTCCCACAGCTTCCGACGGGAGGGTGGGAGTCCGTGTTAGCCTGAAGGGGGCGAAGCAACCTCGCCCGGTCGTCCGGTTTGCAGTTTTTGATGATGCAGGGAATGCGATACGGTACTACATACTACTTTCGTTTTAATTCTGATGAAGGCCGAAGCCGATAAAATTGTATAAGGTGCTTAAACGAAATTGCTATAGAGACTGGACAGTGGTTAAAGAGGTAATAAGATCGATGAACTTCACATGGAATATTTATTCTGCATTGTCATCGGGATAGCGCTTTTAGAGCAGTACACGTCAAAACTAAGTCTTCGTCAGTTCTTCAGAGAAGTTCGGCTCACAGCCATTTCTTAGGAGCGCTGATACTGATGATTATTACAAACGACATCGTATTATATTTTTCATTGTTGCCAGAGGAATTCAGATCATCATAACTTGCATACAGTTCGCGTCTCAGTACCTTCACTAATTATTTTTGTACTACATGCTTATCTACATTATGCTGGAAACTTTTATGTGTAGCACCGATAAAGGATAGCAAATCAGTGCTTAGTTGAATGGCACTTTTTCTGCAACATTCGAGCTATATCAGACACTGACTTTATGATGCCTGAAGCTGCTTATCGTTCTTATTCAGCGTCTCACTACGTTTTCCTATACAGAATGCACTGCTCCGATGGACAACGCTTACAATTGATCTTCACCTAAAATTAGAAGATAACTATCTCCAGAGGCAAATGATATATTCCTGTGTCTGTGGATCTGTACCATTTTGAAGCAGTGCTTAACTAATGATGCATTTCAAACACGACTATTGTAAACCTAAAGGAGCTGTCTCCGAAATTTTATGAGTGTGCGTTTATTTTGTTTCTGAGGCTGCTGGACGTTTTCATAATGCCAGCACTGCCTTATTTATGGCCAAGGAGAAAGAGACGGCGATAGAAACGGCGCGCGCTCCGAGGTTCCGTAGAAATTCGGATTACACACTACGGCTCAAAATCTGGTCAAGTGAGCGGAAGTGCCCACATCGATGCAGCAGATATGCAGTATGGATGATACAAACTTCCACCGGTAGTGGTAATAACTACAATAGAGCTGCAAACAATCTTGGAAGTGCTTAAACAAGCAAAAAACGCGTCAGAAGATGCAATGGTCGTATTGTTCTACTCCAGGCAGCCTTGTCCCTGCTGAACAACTGCTGAAGCATAATCATAATAATACTCGTATGTGGATTATTTCGAAACTCACAAGGTAAACTGTAAGCTACGTCCGCGGTTTGCAGTAAATGTTTCCGCCACTTACCCATAGGCTGTGCTGACGGCACCGCAGACCTAGCCCTGGCAGCCACGACGCAGATGGAGCTACTGTACGTGAGACACTCCTTGCCTGTTAACTGCCGTCCTGTTCGTGTATCGTAATAAGAAATCATCAGAAATATACATAGGTATCCACTTGAATTAAAATTAAAATAATAACTAAAATCTCTGGCACGTGGTGACAGGAAGTGTAATGAAACATCCCAAAACAAAGGCTTTGTAATATATTGTCCTTGAACATTCCAGATGTCAAATGGTTCAAATGGCTCTGAGCAGTATGGGACTTAACTTCTGAGGATATCACACACATCCATGCCCGAGGCAGGATTCGAACCTGCTACAGGAGCGGTCGCGCGGTTCCAGACTGTAGCGCCTAGAACCGCACGGCTACCATTCCAGATGTCAAATCGAGCTTCAAGATTAATATTTATCTTGAACAAGAAAGTTTATTTAACAGTCACGCGTGGTCAGTATTCGTTGTGGAGTTACGGTCAGAGAAGATAAAATAGAAGGGTGTCACCTGAGACTCGGCGGCACGTATACATTTTTTCCCACGAGGACGACCGTCAAACTGGTTTTCGTAACGTACTTATTCCAGTGGAATTGGCGCTAGACCCATCAGTATGAAGAAAGACAGTCATCGGTGTGGGGTTGTCATTGAAATTTTTGGAGTAAGAAGTGTCTTACAATCCATAAGACATAGGCAGTGCAGTTAGCCTACAATTGAATAAAATACAGTGGTGCAACTACTCGTCATACATGTGAGATCGTATCAACAACATTGCGTAAGACATAAAACAATCCTGGAAAAGTTTTAATTAAAACCAGTAGTTCGTGTGAAGCAGGATGAATAGGGCAAAGATATCGTTAGAGTTTAACGGCCCTTTGACATAAACTACTGTATTTAGAGACAGAACAGTAATCATTTGAAATAGGTGGATAGGTGAAGGAAACAGCCTTTGCCTATTTGAAGAAAAATCTAACGAGGAAGCGTGTGACCTCGAAGGTTCAGAACTGCACGAAAATGTGCTTAGAATACAACTCTCTCGTCCCAAAACAGGATGTATGAACCATTCTTATACAAGATGCAGCTCTTGTCTGCTAATGTCATGCAACGGTCGCAAGACGATAGCAAGATCGTACTCTGTCAGGATTTTACGCTCAAAATGTTGCCAAGGAAACCAGGAAATATGGACTACCTCTTAATGTGTCTTCTTTAGATAGTACGAATTCTACATGAGAAGGATCGTTGATTTTGTGAGACTGCAGTGTGAAGAACCACAATTAAAATTACACGTTCGTTATTTCCTCATCAAACTATACTCTCTGCTACACAATCTTCCCGGGTTCGATTCCCGGCGGGGTCAGGGATTTTCTCTGCCTCGTGATGACTGGGTGTTGTGTGATGTCCTTAGGTTAGTTAGGTTTAAGTAGTTCTAAGTTCTAGGGGACTGATGACCATAGATGTTAAGTCCCATAGTGCTCAGAGCCATTTGAACCATTTTGCTACACAATCAGTTTTTTGCACCGAAGTACGAGCCTATGTTACAGTATGCCTGGCAAAAAACAGGTTACGAAAATGTGTTGAATGTGGAAAGGAGGGATTAGGCAGATGTGCACAATGTCTTGTTTCACATCGTTTTGACCACTTCACTGAAATCCCATACCTGCCCTTTGAAAACTTAGTAGCTTTGCGTTGCAATCAGGTCAGTAAAAAAGTTTGTTGCTTAGCTAGCATAATTATTTCAAGCAGAGGGAAGTAAAGCAGAAAGTCGTAACAGTTAAATATGTCTGTCTTTAGTCCTGTTGTATGAACACTTTGTTTCTTCTTGTTATCTGAGGTCCTCTTTTAGACCCTAAGTAGGTGATACTTCAAGTGTATCTCGTAGCAAGACGCTCAGTTTTGCATGCGGACGGCTCATAACACGAGCGATTTATATTCTAAGCTTATTTTCGTGCGGTTCTAAGCGTTTGAGGTGACGCACTTCACTCGTAGGCATCGTCTGAAACAAAAACAACTTCGAATGAATAGCCAGGGATTTGAACCTAGCTTTCCTTTTTTGCTTGGGTGTTTTTTTTCTTTAAACTTAATATGTATATATGTCGTGTGACGAGGGCCTCCCGTCGGGTAGACCGTACACCTGGTGCAAGTCTTCCGATTTGACACCACTTCAGCGACCTGCGCGTCGATGGGGATGAAAGGACGATGATTAGGACAACACAACACCCAGTCTCTGAGCGGAGAAAATCTCCAAGCCAGCCGGGAATCGAACCCGGGTCCTTTGAATTGACAGTCTGTCGCGCTGACCACTCAGCTACCGGGGGCGGACTTTGAACTTTATAACTTACCAGTTATTTGTTGTAAAGAAAAGAGTCTGAACCACTGACAGAGACTACGATATGAAAATTCATGTACCAGTTAATGATTGCTGGAACTGTATCGTGGCGTAGATATGGGAAAGTGCTGTCAACAACTTTGTTTGGAAAAAAACAGCGTTTTGCGTTTTAATGGCTGAAATGGCTCTAAGCACTATGGGACTTAACATCTGAGATCATCAGTCCCCTAGACTTAGAACTACTTAAACCTAACTAACCTAAGGACATCACACAGGTCCATGCCCGAGACAGGATTCGAACCTGCGACCGTAGCAGCAGCGCGCTTCCGGACTGAAGTGCCTAGAACCGCTCGGCCATAGAGGCCGACTGTGTTTAAATAAAATACACTAATAAGGCAGCAGATTCGTTTGAATATCCGCAAAAATAATATGCCATTACGACAGTAGTATCCACGTAGGAGAAGGGGCAAGGTAGCTCATTACCTTCGAAATTGCTTTTGTGTCCAGTTAGGACTACATTAACGTTCGGTCCCGCACCGTTAATTGGTAAGGAGACGGCGATAGGCGAGACGTTGCGGGAATATCGCCATAAACGACTGGCGCGGGCTCTGCGCAATTAGGCTGTGCCGCCCCCACCTCGCTAAGCGGTAATAATCGATGGGGGCTGCCGGGGGCAGGGATTCCCGCTGAGCATCGGCGTTGCCAAGCCAAGCCAAGCCAAGCCGGGTTGTGCCGCAGCCGGAGGGCGATGGGCGACAGGCGCCGCACCGCTACCATCACGACAGGACACGACGCACCGACCACTGTTCTTTTCCTAGAAGGCACAGTCAGACAATACAGAAACGCTACTCAGGCAGCTGCACCTTTGAGAGTCTACTGTAGGTATTGTTTAAGAAGATATTGTTCGAGATTACACTGCTAAAGGGGCGAGTTAGAGGACGGAAGACTATCTTGAAACTATGTCGCTATAAAGGAAATTTTGAAGCTGCTGTTGTTGTGGTCTTCAGTCCTGAGACTGGTTTGAGGCAGCTCTTCATGCCACTCTACCCTGTGCAAGCCTCTTCATCTCCCAGTACCTACTGCAGCCTACATCCTTCTGAATCTGCTTAGTGTATTCATCTCTTGGTCTCCCTCTACGATTTTTACCCTCCACGCTGCCCTCCAGTACTAAATTCGTGATCTCTTGATGCCTCAGAACATGTCCTACCAACCGATCCCTTCTTCTAGCCACGTTGTGTCACAAACTCCTCTTCTCTCCAATTCTATTCAATACCTCCTCATTAGTTATGTGATCTACCCATCTAATCTTCAGCATTCTTCTGTAGCACTTGTTTTCTGTCTCATCGTTTATCAATGGGCAAAAGAGAGCGAGTGTTTAATGTTAACCTGCAATAGGAATACAAATTTCTGAAAGTATGTAATGACAGTAACAATAAACATCTTTATTGGGCTCTATGTGCTGGAGAATTGTTTGTTTCGCATAAAGGTAGAGATAATACTGAAGACCACGTGAAAACAGCTAAATATAGGAATGCTATTAATGCTACTGCTTCACCAAACATAAGAGATTTTTTTAAAGCTAGTGAAAAATACGACTGAATAAACTGTTAAGACTTTCAAGTAATTGAAAAAAATATGTCCTTCCGATTAACAACATTGTGCTTATTTATCTGCGAATCCAAATATTTGCGCAAGGCTTTAGCGTGCCGTGTGCATTTCGAACAACAGAATGTAATTATCATTTTCCCCTAAATGTGTCTTTCAGCTGCGTAAATGTTAGCATTTTTCTAATTGGATTTAGATATAATTCCTTTGTTTCTGTTACCGAGTGGGGAAGCAGCCCTTCTGGCCCATATTCTCCACACCAGGATAAGATACTGTGAGTTCATCACTCAATATATTTCGTACATTGTTTCCCTTACCAACCCCCCCCCCCCCACCCCCAAATATCAAACATACTTTTACACTCACTATCTTGTACATCAGGTTAAAGATGGAGATCTAAAGAGAAGCGGCCTACACTTTTATGCGGTGTACTGACTGCCTCTCTCCTGGGCCTTGGTACTAAAATGTGAATCGTCACTTGATTAATCATGATAACATGTATTACACACATGGTTCTGATTTTACGTGAGCACTCATTCAAGCTGTTTTAATGTTATGACCAACACTTAAGTTAGTGGAAAGTGTGTATTGATGGCGGCAATAGTGTCAGAAAACGAATACAAAAATATGGTGTTCGATATCTTCTCAGTCATAGGATTTTCTGGCTCTCAGACTGCAAAAAATTAAAGTTGCACTGTGTTTCGGAATACACGCTGAAAATTGGGCCACCCAGTAACTGGATGACATCCCAGTTGGAAGGCAGAGCACATACCTTTAGTCGGGCTACAGCTAGTGAAATGCTATCGTGTTCAAATCATGCAGCACATGATACCTGTTTTACATTTATTCAGTTATAATTAATGCACAGCTAATTTCTTTGCAAACGGAAGCCTTTCAGGATTGTTTTATTTATATAAGGTTTTGAGGGCCGTACGTCGCTTTGTTAACCGATCTAAAATGAACTAAAATAGGTCAGCTCTATTTTTTTTGTAACTAAAGATTCTGCATTATTAGTCATGCCATGTTTCCACTCTAGAACAGCACCGGATTAAGAACTAAACTAAAACATTGTTTGAATACGTTCTTTAATGCCTATGTATTGTGACGTTTTCCATATATAACGGCGTTCTTCACTATTTCCGATATTAAGACGAAGTATGAAATCTGAAAGGCCTGCATAATTGTAATTTAAAAAAAATCGTTAATTTATGTACTCATGTTGCACCATATTGCTAAAAATTTCGAGAGATTGGTATCTGACATTCAGGTATTTGTTTTGGGAACGCAGTTTCAGTTTCATGTGTTTCAAGCTCTAGTTAGAAAACACTTCATTACGTTTGGTGCACGGAGCTTTCCTTTCATTCTTCGCCACAACAGATAAATTAAATATAGAATAACTCTTGTTGTGAGTGAATAGTGGCTGTTCTGTGTCGCACTAGCTGCTCTGTATCTACTGCGACATCGAGGACACACGTCCACTGTCTGATTGTATCACAGTAGTTTTACGTTCCACTGGCAGTTTTGACATCAACATACTTGTTGTATACGCGAGCAATTTTTACTTCTGCAGTCTATTCCAAATAAACTGTTCGAAAGAAAATGTATACATCAACGTTCGCGGACTCCTTAGAAACGAATGTGGTTGATGCTGATTTTCTTACACACGATTCAAGGGATGATTTTTTCCTCAAATGCGTACACAACACTCATACGATGTACATGTTGATAAAGCACAAAAGGTCAAAAAAAGGGTTATAAATACTGTGTTGATAAAGCACAAAATGTCAAAGATTTATCACAAACCAAATTAGAAAACACACGCACACACACACACACACACACACACACACACACACACACACACACACACACACACACACAACGAGAGAGAGAGAGAGATAGAGAGAGAGAGAGAGAGAAGAGGGGGGAGGAGGGTGGGAGAGAGGGGGGAGGCACTTTCCACGCTGTCATTCAATATTTTATTTGAAATACATCGACTAGCATCATCTTGCGTCTGTTTTTGGTGTAATGTTATATGTGGAGAGCTAAATCAACGTGGACTAATATAATAAGAACGAAGGCAAGTCGGAATGCGTTGAACGGTACCATATACATAATGACGTTTCATGTAACTCGTTGAAGACTACTGTGAGTGGCAAAAAGTCGATGAACTTACTGTTTTCACAATGAAACTTTCACTCCACAGCGAAGTACTCGCTGTGGCGGAGCGAGATTGGAACACAGAATGTTGACTTTCGCGGACAATATTCTTAGCAACTGATCTATTCAGGCACTACCCGCCCTCGCAGTTAAAAAAAAAAATGGTTCAAATGGCTCTGAGCACTATGGGACTCAACATCTTAGGTCATAAGTCCCCTAGAACTTAGAACTACTTAAACCTAACTAACCTAAGGACATCACACACACCCATGCCCGAGGCAGGATTCGAACCTGCGACCGTAGCGGTCCCGCGGTTCCGGACTGCAGCGCCAGAACCGCACGGCCACCGCGGCCGGCACTCCTCGCAGTTCACTTGTGCCAATACCTCCCTCCTGCTTCCCAAGGTTCACGGCGGAACTGTTGCATATCTTGTAAGAGACAGGGAATAGTACCCGAGTGATCTAGTCTATCCGTCTGAGCTTACAGATCTGCTGCTGTACGTTTCTCCAGCCAAAAGATTAGGTATTCGAATATGTTTTCGAAAATAGTCCACCATAAAATAGCCTAAAACGAGATTAAAAATGACTTAGATCATCTGGCGTCTATACAGGATGGTCGGAAACAATCTGTAAAGCTTGTAAGGATGTTGCAGGATGGGTAGTGCTGGGAAACAATTGTTAAGGAAAAAATCTATACGTTTCATCGTTTCCTAGTTATCTAGCATTGAAGTGAGCCAGTCAGGCCGTTGTGCTCACAAATTCGAGGGACACGCCAGATACAATTAGTGCCAGCTATTCTAAGAGCAAGTGAAACCGCACGAGACTGCTCAACCTTTGGCTTGAGTTCGAAACTTAGTAGCGCCTCACGTCCAACTTTTGTGTCGTTCCCTTGTTCGGTTTTAAGAAACCAAACGAAGAACACGTTTGGCGACAGCGTCTCTGGCGGGCCACTTCAAAATGCGCGCGCAACGCCCTGAGTGGCTAGCTTAAATGCTAATTAACTCATAAACGGCGCAACGTATCGACTTTTTTGGTAATAATTGTTGCTCAACACAACCTACCCTGCAACACCCTGGCAAGGTTTCCACACTGTTTTTGACCACCCTGTACAGCACGGACGTCGCGAGTACGCTAAGTGTACGATTGTGTGTATGGTAGGACGGTTATGAAAGCGAAGAACAGAGGCGGCTAAATCTTTGTGCAGGGATATTCGTTATGTGTAACTCGTTGTTTAACACATTTCATTGTAATAAGAGTGGTGTAATAAGAATGATGTAGTAAGAGTGATAATTTTCTCGGAGATTTATTGTCGTATTCGTGACAGTCAACCTATTTTGTAGTGTGTTAAATTGGTTTCTATTGAAACAGACTATCTTATGCACTGACGAACGAGTCTTTTTACTTGGTTTATTTTAGCCGTACTCATATTTATTTCTCTTGGATGTTATAGAAACGGTTTTTTGGTCGTTATTCAAGTGATTTACGATATCCAATTACGTCTAGATCTAAGGGGAAAATATGAACATGAATCAGTTGTAATGTTAGGAGGTTAATCGTGCAACATTTGTATTATAATTTGTGGTTAATTTTTTTTTTTTAAAGGGACGTTAAAAAATCTGAGAATTTTTAACCGGAGCTAAAAGTAAAGTGTAGGAATGGTTAGCGTTAGACAGGAGCATGGCAGCATGCCTTTAAGACTCATTAAAATTTATTTTGACAGAAGACCAGGGCGTATATTTTATCTAAAATTAATCCATGTCAATAAAATCAACTTTTTCGTTAATTGTTGCGGTAAATATGGATCTCTCTATAATAGCCACAGCGAAAGGGAGTGAAATAGAAACCTTGGAATGAGTTTGTAACATAGGTAATGTCTTAAGAAGTGTTGTTTTCATAATGAATTAACACCTTGACACCTCGCTGGAAATTGTTAATGATGGAATTGCAGCAATTCCTTCCTCAGTATCGTCTGATTTTTATAAAATTCTAGGAACATCTCGTTCTTACTCTCTTATCGATCTGAGTTGTAATTTTCATCTATCTCAGGAATTAATATTTTTTCTATTGATATGCATCCCGCTCCTTACTTGGTAAATCATCAGTCTTACGACTAGTTTAACGTTATGCGTAACAGTCCTGTGCTGATACTCGTATCTTACATCTGCATGCTTCCTATACAACGTGTCCTTTTTTGCAAAATTTGACCCGACAACTTGTGGCTCCTGCTGCTCTTCTGCCAAACTAACTAGTTTCGGAAACCTTAAGCGACGACATACTTAACAGCCCATTCTTCAGATAAGGGTTTCCATTCTCATTTTGTCGCCTATATGTCTGGTATATCTTCATTTCGTACAATGTCAACTTAATTTTTAGTATCCCACTGTAGCAGTACATTAGCTGCTAGGACATGAAGGGTTGGCAACCCTTAGTCTCAGTTTACTCTTGTTACTTATTCCACCCAGATTTCCCAGTCGGAGCTGAATACAGTATTTCGAATTCCAATGAAACAAGACACAGAAAAGAACGCGGAAGGATAAGTTCACTTTTCTTGGGATTTATTTTGACAGATTTTGACAGTTTCCTTTCTATAGGCCTTTATTAGCATCAGTATTAAATTTTCGATACCTGAACTAAAATCGTAAACACGCGAATTAATAATGAAACGAACAAAACTTCAGCGTTGTTCGCTGTACCCGAACCGCAGGGCACGAGCTGCGTTTTAAGTATATGGTACATATGGAAATGAGAAGGGTGGGTTTTTGGTTGAGCATCCATGGACCTGAAAGCGTAAAGAAATTTGTTCTAGAACTTTCCAAAATTTAAATGAGAAGATTTTGAAGATGTTCAAAACATACTGCAATGAACGTTACTAACTACAAAGAGAAAGGAAAACGTAAAACGAGAAAGAATACGTCGCTGGACCTGCCCCAGACCTAGATTTCTGAATTTCTTTCCCACTCGGCTTCGCTGCCTCGGCGCCGTAGCGTCGGTGTGGGGCTGCAGGCAGGGCTCGTTTGGCCGTTAGCTGGACGCGGCAACCTCGCTCCCTTGCTTACAAACAAGGGTACGTCCCGACCCTCGCAGCGCAGGCCGGCCACAATTTGCATGACGCCTGTCTGCTACCTCTTGTCGCTATTGGCCACGCGTTCGAGTGCTTTGGAAACGGCTGTGTCAGTGGCTCGTCTCCAGGGTTGACAGTGGGTCACCTATGGAGACAGCTGTGGTCTTGATGATGCCTTGACGGGGATAAACGTTATCAGACTGCGCCAAACTCAGGAACGTTGTATCCTACGGCAAAGTCAATGCGTCACAATTGCCATCAGTCACCTCTTAGAAATACCTGGGTGTAACAGTTTGTAAGGATGTGAAATGGACTGCTCACGTAGATTCAGTCGCAGATAAGACAGATCGCAGACTTCGAATCATTGGCGGGATAAAGGGACAAATGCAGTTTTCAAAAATCAAATGGCTCTGAGCACTATGGGACTTAACATCTGTGGTCATCAGTCCCCTAGAACTTAGAACTACTTAAACCTAACCAACCTAAGGACACCACACACATCCATGCCCGAGGCAGGATTCGAACCTGCGACCGTAGCGGTCCCGCGGTTCCAGACTGAAGCGCCTAGAACCGCACGGCCACATCGGCCGGCTGCAGTTTTCAAAGGAAACTACTTGCGAATCACTTGTGCGTACCATCTTAGAATACTGCTCACATGCCTGGGACCCATACCAAACAGGTCTAACACAGAATAATAAATACATACAGAAAAGGGCGACACAGATAATCGTAAACTTGTTTGAATCTCGAGTGAGTATATCCGATATGGTTGTAAATCTGAATTGGCAGATGCTTGAAGATAGACGCCAATAATCCAGCAAAACCCTATTTACAAAGTTTCAGGTAGCGGTATTAAGTGAAATACCCCCCCCCCCCCACCTCTCCCCTTCGTATCACTCACGTAGGAAGAGATCCTGTGGCACAATGCTAAAACCCCTCTGCCCTGCACACTTCACAAAATATGTGTATACATAGATGTTTCATCCGACGACAGTTCCTGCTGCTGTCGTACTTTCCCCGTTATGATGGTACAGTGTGTAGCAAACGGAGCTCGAGTTACCAGGTGGACGATTGAAATTGGTGTTACATGTTGTGTTCCACAGCCTTCAAGTATTTAAGGGAAGACACTTTAAAAGTGAACAAAAGCTTCTATCTGAATCTTTCTATCAATTCCACAGCTAGTTTCGATCGATACCTGCATACTTGGTTTCATTCAGAATTCCACTATACCATATTATTCGCCTCTATTTTGGCTACAAAACCCTATTTTCAACATAATTTCCTTTCAATACGACGGCCTTGCGCCATCCTTCTGGGAGGGCCTGTATGCCCGCATGTATCACTCTCCTGGTCGACGTTGGAACCACCGTCTTGCGGCATGAATACCCCCCCACCCCCCCAATTACCCTCGTACTGTTTCCTGCGGAGTGCATATTTCATTGGGCCAAACAGAAGTAAATCGGAAGGTACGAGATCTAAGCTGTAGGTTGGATGAGGAATAATAGTCCAATGAAGTTTTGTGAATTCCTCTCGGGAACGCTGACGTGTGTGAGGCTTTGCGTTGTCATGGAGAAGGAGAAATTCCCTTGCTTTTTTTTCCAATTTTCCCAATATTGCAGGAGTCACATCTATGTGCGGCCGGTTGGCACATGGGACATCGGACAGATTTGCCGCAACCTTGTTGAGATGATGACAGACGTGTCGCCCAACGACTCGCTGTGCTTTTGTTCACTGCCAGGACTCCGTAGATATTTCGCCTATGAATATCTGCGGTGCTCTGGTTTTCCGCCAAAAGAAACTCAATGACAACTCTCTGCTTGGGACGCACTTTCGTTACAGACGCCAATTTGACTGCTATTTATCGCGCAGCCACCTATCGGAACTTCGTAAAACTATAGGGCTGAAGCGGGAATATTCCACAATGTTCCACAACAAATTCCTAACTCTTTTGCAGCCGAAATTGGCCGATAAAAATTACTTTCTGACCGTCCCTCGTATGATAAGATACATATACACAAAATACCTTTATGCAGTCACCAAATACAGAGTCCAACGGGTGCAAGTGCAGATATTTTTATACGTAATACCTTAGTATGTACACACACCAGTGTGCTGCTGGTTTTTTCTCTATGTCAGACAGTCTTTCTCCAAACACATAACATAATGTAGAGGTAGATAATTCACTGTCTGATGTTTTCTGCATGATTGTAACTGCACCACTAAGTGGACTATGCCTGTCAGTATAGACTAACAATTTTGCTTCCAAGCATCCACATTTCAACTACTTACCTACTACCCAGGAGCAAATAAACATTAATTGCTTGCTCTTGCCACACGTACTTGGAGGTACTAATCAACTTAAAAATGTATGACTTCTAATAGCTATAATCATTAGTCTGCAAGTGACATAAATACTGATGTAATGTTGTTCACTACGCGGTCCTCAGCCACCAACAGCAATATCCGCACTTGTGCGCGTTACACCCTGCATGCTTGCTAAGGAAAATAAGGACCAGACTAATGTACAATAGAACCAGGCATGCAAGATGCGAAGCATGCCTTCAGAAATGGAGAACTGTACTCAAGATCGAACAGTAGATCTCATTATTAGTGAATGCCCAATCAGATTATTTCAAAGGGATCTGAACGAAGGCCTCTAAAAAGCTATTGCAAGGTTGAGTTCCGTGCCGTAGACTTCTGACGCCTTGGAATATCCACTCTCGGAATTTGAGAGCAAAAATTTTCGTGACACTCGACCTCTTTCTAATCGCTTGTCCCACTGGACTTGTTGTAATGTCTGTGACACTCTCCCACTAAATAATAAATAGACCTGTGATGAAGAGAGAGAGAGAGAGAGAGAGGGAGAGAGAACGAGGACGGAAGAGGAATGGGGAGAACTGGTAACAGATACCTATTCTAGATGTGTAGGGCACTTACAGTCCACTGGTTTCTTAAAATAATTTCTCACTTACACTGGCCATAGACAGCTGCTACAGTTACAAGCTTCTGTATTCTCAACACATCTTCCGACCGACATACTGTCAGTCTGTGTGTTGTATTTATTGTTTATTTAACTTGACCAGATTAGGGCCTTCCAGGAGTAACACATGCAAACACAGACACATACACTTACAATAATTCGCATACGATAATAATAATAACTGACATTAATAATAATAATAATAATAATAATAATATAACAATAATAAGTAGAATCAAGGATAACAATAATATTGATTAGCTTAGCTCAAATGAGGCCGTGTTTAGTATCATTTGAAACAGAAGAGATAATGAAAGAGAAGAAAAATAAATGACAGTGACTATGTCTGTTAAGAAATAACAATCTTTAAATAGAGGACTGCATGGCAAGGGCGATGGTTGGTTGGTTGGTTGGTTGGTTGGTTGGTTGATTGGTTTGGGGTATAAAGGGACCAAACTGCAGCTTCATCAGTCCCTTTTCCCTGACGCAAGCAAGGCTCAAGGTACAAAAACACCCAAAGTACGTTTGAGAAGTGAAAGGGAGAGAAGGAATCGGGGACCACATCTAAAAAGTAAACGAATGGAACGAATAAAAAATAAGACAAAAGAAAACGGGGAAAACGAACACCACAAGGAAAATTAGAAGGTATTAAAACCATAGAGCAGATGGTCTGGGCTGGCTGATCACAATAATAAAAGAGGATGAACCAGCCACTCTGTAACACATTAAAATGTCCATCCCAAAATGACAACGCGAGATGAACACATGTAGGGAAAAGACGACCACCAAGACAAACAAATGCAAAGAAAGTGCGACAGAATTAAAACGGAGGGAGGGTGGTGGCCTCTGAGAGAAGACTAAATGCCCACCCTTAGATGGTACGATAAAAACCCCCATCATGAATAAAACGTAACACTAAATCTGCTGTTGAGGCATTGTCGCCCAACAACGAATGTAGGGTGCTGCGAAAGTTAAAAGTCCGCCGCAGAGGGGCTAAAAGTGGGCATTGGAGCACGATGTGGACGACAGTCATATGTGAGCCACAGTGACACCGACGTGGGTCATCGCGGAGGAGGTAGCCATGTGTTAGCCACGTAAGGCCAATGCGGAGCCGGCAGAAAACCACAGAGTCCCTGCGAGAGGCCCACATGGAGGACTTCCACACATTCGTAGTCTCCTTAATGGCACGCATTATGTTGGGCATACTGGGATTATACCATTCCGTCTCCAAAAGCTGGAAAGCCTTGCGGCGTAATAATGATCGCAGGTCAGTTACGGGGATGCCGATCTCTAGAAACGGTTTCTTTGTTGCGACTGGACCGTTCCAGGGCATAGATGGACTCTTGGATGGTCGCTTCCAAAGGAAGGCGGGGGTAGCACTGGTCGATAGTTTGTTGGCTGCTCAAGGAGTCAGTACAGACAAGAAACGACTCACCAGGCATAGGCGGATGTCAACTCTGCCGTGAAAACACTGCAGCCATCTGGCAAGGAGTGCTCGTCAATATGTTCTCCAGGAGCATACGCGAAACTAACGTGACCATCAGCCATCGAGCCGTCGGTGTAAACCACTTCATGGCTCCGGTACATGTCAAGAATCGAGAGGAAGTGACAGCGGGGAGCCGCGGGGTTAACTGAGTCCTTAGGACCATGGGAAAGGTCTAGGCGAAGCTTCGGCCTGGGTGGTGTACACCATGGAGGTGTACGTGAATGGACCTCGAGTATAGGTGGTAAAGACAAGGACTCCACTTCAGACAGAAGAGATCGGACGCCAACCGCAATCGTAAGCCCTGACCTGGGCTTCCGATGCGGGAGATGAACCGCCATAGGTGGGAAAAGGAAATGGTAATTCGGATGCTCAGGAGAATACGAACGTGTGCAACGTAACTGGCGAGAAATTGTGGTCGCCTAAACTTCAGTTGAGGGACTCCGGCCTCCACCAGGACGCTGGTCAGCGGACTCGTCCAAAAAGCTCCCGTTGTCAGTCTAATTCCACAGTGGTGCACTAGGTCGAGTAAACGCAACGCTGAGGGCGCTGCCAAACCATAAACCGGACTCCCATAGTCAAGGCGGGATTGGACAAGGGCTCTGTAGAGCTTTAGCAGCGTAGAGCGATCTGCACCCCAGTTGGTGTTGCTTAGGCATCGGAGGGCATTGAGGTGCCGCCAGCACTTTCGCTTAAGCTGACGAAGGTGAGGAAGCCAAGTCAACCGGGCTTCGAAAACCAGTCCTAAGAATCGATATGTCTCCACTACAGTGAGTGGATCGTCATTAAGGTAAAGATCTCGTTCCGGATGAACGATACGACGCCGACAGAAGTGCATGACACACGACTTTGCGGCTGAAAACTGGAAGCCGTGGGCTAAAGCCCATGACTGCGCCTTGTGAATGGCTTCCTGCAGGCGCCGTTCAGCAGCACCAGTACTGGAGGAGCAGTAAGAATGCAGAAGTCGTCTGCATACAGAGAAGGCGAGACGGACGGCCGACAGCTGCTGCTAGACAGTTAATGGCCACTAAAAATAGAGATACACTCAATACAGAGCCCTGCGAGACCTAATTCTCATGGACATGGGGGGAACTATGGGAGGCACCGACTTGATGTACGGAGCGATAGAAAATTGTGGAAAGATATGATGTCGCCAGGTCGTGTCGTAAGCTTTTCGTAAATTAAAAAAGACGGCAACCAGGTGTTGGCGTCTGGATAAGGCTGTTCGGATGGCAGACTTGAGGGCCACAAGATTATCAGTGATAGAGCGACCCTGGCGGAAACCGCCGTGGCATGGAGCCAGTAGGCCACGTGACTCCAGGATCCAACACAACCGCGACTTACTATACGTGCTAACTGATTACAAATAACGTTAGTGAGGCTGATGGGTCGATAGCTATCCACAACAAGCGGGTATTTGCCGGGTTTGTGCACTGGAATGAAGGGAGATGGTAAAGTGGAGGGAGTAGGGTGGGGGAGGGGGGTGGAGTGTTGACGAGAGTGAGCTGCGCACAAGTACAGGGTGGTTATCATTAAACTTTTGTACTTGAGAGAGCTCCCGTGAAAATGGAGTGATCGTAGTATGATGAAACTTCGTGGAAACATTAAGTAAGGACACGTGGAAGAAAAATAAACTACTGAAAGAAACACATTTCAATTTCCACATGAGACGATAACATTTTTAAATGAGATAACCATGTTTACGTTCCAGATTAGAAACGTTGCTCAACGTGACGACCGTCTTGCATCCACGACAGCCTGAAACCGCACTAAAAATATCATTCCACAGTTCTTCGCAGCACGTACCGAAAACGGTGGACCGTGGAGTGTTTAGCTGTTGTGACAGTTCGTGAACTGCTTGAAGATTGCACATCGCGTCCAGCATTTTCAGCCATGCCAACAGTAACTTCTGCAACAATTTGTGGGGCAAATAGTCGTTGGCCTCTCCAAATCGCCGGCGACTTCGAACTTCCGAATCATGTTCTTCAGCTCCGGAGCGCAAAGAGGACCTCTACGCATTCCTCTGATGCACTGATGCTGGCGAAGAGCACAGCACTGTTGCTGTTGTTTTGATAAAACAGTTTTACGAGTAAAGCCCTGCTCACCCACTGTGACTGCAACTGTAATGCAATCGCTAATTCGCCGTACTCGTACGGAGCACCTAACGGCAATTCATGACATCTACATCTACATCTACATCTATACTCCGCGAGCCACCTTACGGTGTGTGGCGGAGGGTACTTATTGTACCACTATCTGATCCCCCCTTCCCTGTTCCATTCACGAATTGTGCGTGGGAAGAACGACTGCTTGTAAGTCTCCGTATTTGCTCTAATTTCTCGGATCTTTTCGTTGTGATCATTACGCGAGATATATGTGGGCGGTAGTAATATGTTGCCCATCTCTTCCCGGAATGTGCTCTCTCGTAATTTCGATAATAAACCTCTCCGTATTGCGTAACGCCTTTCTTGAAGTGTCCGCCACTGGAGCTTGTTCAGCATCTCCGTAACGCTCTCGCGCTGACTAAATGTCCCCATGACGAATCGCGCTGCTTTTCGCTGGATCATGTCTATCTCTTCTATTAATCCAACCTGGTAAGGGTCCCATACTGATGAGCAATACTCAAGAATCGGACGAACAAGCGTTTTGTAAGCTACTTCTTTCGTCGATGAGTCACATTTTCTTAGAATTCTTCCTATGAATCTCAACCTGGCGCCTGCTTTTCCCACTATTTGTTTTATGTGATCATTCCACTTCAGATCGCTCCGGATAGTAACTCCTAAGTATTTTACGGTCGTTACCGCTTCCAATGATTTACCACCTATGGCATAATCGTACTGGAATGGATTTCTGCCCCTATGTATGCGCATTATATTACATTTATCTACGTTTAGGGAAAGCTGCCAGCTGTCGCACCATGCATTAATCCTCTGCAGGTCTTCCTGGAGTACGTACGAGTCTTCTGATGTTGCTACTTTCTTGTAGACAACCGTGTCATCTGCAAATAGCCTCACGGAGCTACCGATGTTGTCAACTAAGTCATTTATGTATATTGTAAACAATAAAGGTCCTATCACGCTTCCTTGCGGTACTCCCGAAATTACCTCTACATCTGCAGATTTTGAACCGTTAAGAATGACATGTTGTGTTCTTTCTTCTAGGAAATCCTGAATCCAATCACAAACCTGGTCCGATATTCCGTAAGCTCGTATTTTTTTCACTAAACGTAAGTGCGGAACCGTATCAAATGCCTTCCTGAAGTCCAGGAATACGGCATCAATCTGCTCGCCAGTGTCTACGGCACTGTGAATTTCTTGGACAAATAGGGCGAGCTGAGTTTCACATGATCTCTGTTTGCGGAATCCATGTTGGTTATGATGAAGGAGATTTGTATTATCTAAGAACGTCATAATACGAGAACACAAAACATGTTCCATTATTCTACAACAGATTGACGTAAGCGAAATAGGCCTATAATTATTCGCATCTGATTTATGACCCTTCTTGAAAATGGGAACGACCTGCGCTTTCTTCCAGTCGCTAGGTACTTTACGTTCTTCCAGCGATCTACGATAAATTGCTGATAGAAAGGGGGCAAGTTCTTTAGCATAATCACTGTAGAATCTTAAGGGTATCTCGTCTGGTCCGGATGCTTTTCCGCTACTAAGTGATAGCAGTTGTTTTTCAATTCCGATATCGTTTATTTCAATATTTTCCATTTTGGCGTCCGTGCGACGGCTGAAGTCAGGGACCGTGTTACGATTTTCCGCAGTGAAACAGTTTCGGAACACTGAATTCAGTATTTCTGCCTTTCTTCGGTCGTCCTCTGTTTCGGTGCCATCGTGGTCAACGAGTGACTGAATAGGGGATTTAGATCCGCTTACCGATTTTACATATGACCAAAACTTTTTAGGGTTCTTGTTTAGATTGTTTGCCAATGTTTTATGTTCGAATTCGTTGAATGCTTCTCTCATTGCTCTCTTTACGCTCTTTTTCGCTTCGTTCAGCTTTTCCTTATCAGCTATGATTCGACTACTCTTAAACCTATGATGAAGCTTTCTTTGTTTCCGTAGTACCTTTCGTACATGATTGTTATACCACGGTGGATCTTTCCCCTCGCTTTGGACCTTAGTCGGTACGAACTTATCTAAGGCGTACTGGACGATGTTTCTGAATTTTTTCCATTAACACTCCTAACAAAACAAATCCTGCAGAACACATCTCGAACATATGTAAGTTGGGTACCCACACGGTAAATAACTTTCCGCCTACACTGGCTCAAATATCGGAAAGTCAAATTCTAACCATCCTGTATAGGGAAGATGCAGGTGTTGTGATAGAAGCTGACCATTAGCTATCTATTGAAGTCTGAAAAGAATTTAGTTTCTCTGTTATTTTGCGTAAGATAGTTCCGAAGTCTGAATCCTGATACACAAAATGATTTTGAGATGATTGTTGTTATGTAATGGTGTAGGGAGGGTTGCTGAGAGCGAGTATTTCTGGTGTGCTGTTCAGATAGAAGTGTGGTGTTGAAGATAACTAAGAGGGAGTCGAACGATTGAGAAGATGATAAAGAACAAACATAGGATATGATAGTCTCTATGGCTGTCATCAGAAAGCTGTGAGGGTCTTCAACTCTGGACATCATGCAGGTCGCCAGAGGTCGACGATGAATACGCTGGCCTTCTTAGTAGGCGTTCAGCCTCGCTGACATCATTCTTATTTATGTTGCCGTATAATTTTTCCCTAGTAATGCGGATGTACATGTCTCTTGTCGGTTCAAAATTGACGCAATTTCCAGTACGTGTTGGTCCTTTTAAGCTCTCTGCAGCAGGAAGTGTCCCGTTCACAATTCCCACAGTTAGCCGGTTTCCTATGTCTGTTTTTATCAAATTAACCTTACTGAAAACTCGCTCGCACTCAGCATTTGTATGAGGTAGGGATAGTGCATTTAGAGCAAAAAGAGCCCGCCCAGAAAAATATCCAGTTTTCAGTAAAAGATCCCAAAACTTACCTGGTACACTAATTTAATTCAATCATTTAAGATACCGAGCATGTGCGATTGGCAGCCATCTCCATTGATCGTCTATTATTTGCTTTTTGTGTGTGTGTGTGATCATCTGGTGCAATTATAAGCGGAACCACTTCTATAAGAGGCATCAGTGTTGGGAAACGGCTTCTGAAATTGTGGGAGGGCGCTAATTCTGGTTTGAAAACTTACAACTTTGACAAGACAGGGTCCTCCATGTTGTATCTTTTTTTATTATTATTATTATTTCTGTGGCAGGAACTTTCTAGAAATTTTTGCAACATGAGAAGAATTGTTCAATATTTGCAGGACGTCTGACCACATCTAAATGTTTTAAGAGCTCTTACACTTTGACGCCAAGATACAGTTCAGTGTTATGAAGCAGTCGCAGACTTTCAGGGTCTCTTTCACCTAGGTTTGGCCTCATGACATATCCACGTTGTAAATAAAGTTATAGGATTTCCTGGTAGAGTTCACGTATTTTCTCATGTAGGTTGTGAATAACTGCTTTCTCGTTTTAAAATTCCAGATTGAATTTATTAAATAAAGGGAGGGACCATTCAAGAAAACAAAAATAAAGTTTGTAGAATGGGTTGCTGAGTTTTTCAGAAATAAATACTGCCCGGTTTCGCACATAGGCTTTGGCTTTATGTGCACGATTTGTAGTGAAATCGATAAAGAATTGACGTAGGGCTTCCCACTGCTGTGATATTCTTTCAGCCACTGCTGACAATGAAAGCCATCTTGTCTGAGATGGCTTAAGATCAACAAATGACTGGAAGTTACGAAAATCAAACTGGCATTTATCATTGTGTTCAAAAAATGTTATAAATATCACTAACTAGCTGCTCTACATTTTCAGGTAACTGTTTACATGCTTCGCTGGCACACAAATGGTCTGAGTGACAACACATTTCACCATTATGATTCCTTTAAAATCACGTTGTAATCTAGTTTTTACTGAGTCGTTTTCACCCATCATGAAGTTACGCTCATCTGAGACAAAGCCTATAACATATTTCAGTGGGACATTGCAGCTGGTGAATGAATCGATAAGAGATGTGTATAAAATCTCGCCACTGGCTGTGGGAATATCATCAGCATCGGTTCTTTCCGTAAAAGCTTGTGCAGCTCCCAAAATGTGCTACATATTTTTTCAGCATCTTGATCAAAGCAGCGTACCACAACGCAAACAGTTTTGACCCTTGAAATGTCGGTTGTCTCGTCCGTCATGACCGAAAATTTATTATTTTGTAGTTTTTGGGCTAATTCTGCTTTATGACATTCTCCAAGAACGTTCTTCACCACTCCTGTTACTTCAGTTCGTTTGAGCTGTGTTTCCTTAATTAATGTAGACCCGGTCACAACTGCTTTTTTTAAAAAAAGGTGTTAAATGGTGAGCAACCGAAAATGCAATGTTATGCTCTGCGAAAAAAGCAGCAAGTTTAATTTATGCATGTGCTTCTTCTTTATTTTGTGGAGTTACACTTTTTTGGAATCCCAGCGATGTTAATGTTTTCGTGTTTACACTAGAACTAGGTTTTTTATTTATGTTTTTTGGTAGTTGCGTGAGTCTTCAAATTAGATATTTCAGCTACCAGTCCTTTAAAGCCGGATCCTTTAACCACTGATGTCTAAAATTCTGTGAGCCATGCTGCGATTACTTCCATTTTTTTTTTTTTTTTTTTTTTGTCCAGCCGCCTGTTTTGGGTGTTTTTCTTGGTGGATAAGAGTACACGACTGGTCACTGTCTCCCTCACAATCACTCATAATTATAGGTAAATAGGTAGACACAAACAACTATACAAGAGACACAACACTGCACTTATGGGACAGAGAAAAAGTAGTAGGCGGCCTATTGTCAGTGCCGGAAACACACCTGCGCTGAACTATTGATGACATGTTTATTTAGGGATAGCTTACAAGTTAGACTAGACTTTCAGTATACGATTGAAAGTGTTAGTCAATTTTTGTGTGACTGAAGGTCACTGAAACGAAAATTATTATCAATGAGAAAAAAATGATTTTACCTCCATTGGACTTTCTTGTGCTCATTGTCACGTACTCTAGTGTGAAAATTCGAAACTTAGTTAAAATGAATTCCAGCGATAGACTTTATCAAGTAATTATTTTTTATAAATTGCAAATAAATAAGGATTGATTAATGTCATTATTACAATAAAATATTTAATTTCTTGATTAATAGGAAAGTCACAGGCATGTTGCGTTTATGTCAAAATTTTAGAAATTTAAATTTTAACTAAAAAGTACAAAAATCTACCAACAGAAGGGCTAATTTGAGAGAACACTGCTCCATATTGAGGAAACGAACGAGTCTAATGTATTACCATGGAGAAAATAGATCTATTCTCCATGTGTATCGCATTTAACAGTTTTTGAATTACTGAGTGACATTCTGTTGCGCATGTGTAATTTCCATACAAATCAGAAGTATAACTTATAATATGCATGAGCATGGGCCACTATTCCCTGTAAAGTTTTTCTAATTTCCTGGGATGCGGGGGAAGCGTGGCAAGGAGGTACGACAGCAAAAGCCAGCTTGCCACAGCGGAATGGCTTCTTCGCAATATCGCTAACGGCACGCAGTCCTCGCTTACTGTGGCGTAAACAGCACTAAAGTACACACATTTGCTGAAAGAGCGTATTTATGCAAGTTTATATTAAGTTATGGTACTTTTTTATATCAATGAATATGAAATACAGAAAAAAGTAAATCATGATGTGACAATTATTCAATGAGTGAGATACGAATTAGATTGAAAACCATATAAAAATTTATTTTAATACTCAGAACGCATATAATCATTAACACGTCAGTCGCAGGCGCTGCATTCTTCTGGACTCTAGATTTCAGTGTTATCATTCATCATCACTCTCGGCATCACTAAACTATCGCGTCCACTGGACACTGAACTAGTGATGGGGAGCTCGTGAATGAGTCGTTCAAATGAACGCTTCACTCCAGTGAAGTGTGAACTAACCACTCAATTTCAATAAACTGGTACTTCAAATTCTCCACAGATAGCACACTCCACACTTTTTTTCTAGTTCGTTCACTCACTCTCCCTCTCCCACTACATTGGCGCTACGTCACTCATTCTCCCTTCACTCAGTCCTCCCTCTACTGCGTGTCGACGAATCGCGCAGTGAAATACACTTACAACAACAGTTGCACTTTGCTTTCCCATCACCTAAATCGGCGAAGAAACCCCAAATTTCACTACTTCTACGCGATCGCGAGTTGCTAGCCATTGTATAAGCGTGAACAGACACAAAAATTGCTTTCCGAATAAAATAAAGAGGGATTTTACCTGAAATCGTACCAATGACTACAGGTGACAGTTAACGTTTTGAATTTAGAGGGTTACTATTCTCAACAAAAATAAAATCTACAGGAAAACTTCTGAATAATTACTTAACGTAGGTATATAGACTTTGTGACAGTGGTAAACATACTCATTCTATTTTGGATTAAATTTTAAAAGGAACATAAAATTGGACTTAATTTCGTTAGTAGCCCTAGTTTTCAGTCCATAAATACAACAAATAAGGTTTCACTTGGCAGATGAAGACTCTTTTTGGCGCTTCATGAGAAAATGCCGAGCAAGGTTAAACGTAATACCTTCTTCATATGTGCAGGCTTCTCTATTTATCTTTCCTTTGTCCCCTTCGACCATGCTGTATTTAAGTTAACTCAGACGCTGTAAGACGCAAAACGTTACGTGGACGTTACTTCATAGTTCGGCCATCTGTTGGTAAAATTATGAAGTATTACGAAGCTTTATTGTACGAGCGAGGCGAAGCGAGCGTAGCCGCGGCTGAGCGGCGAACTGGACAACTTCGCCAGGCTTCCGTACTTCATGAATGAACTACTTCATTTGAACGCTTCACGGCAAAGAGTGAAATGAATGAAGTACTTCACAGGAATGAACGAGTTCGACCCATCTCTACACTGAACTTCTGTTCATTGTAGTGCCGCACATTGCAAATCGCATTCGTTGGCAGCAGTGCGTAAAACTACGGAAAGATCCGAATTCTGCCGACGAGCTCCGAAGAAAACTTAGAGAGCTAAGGGAACTAGGAGTGTATGGACCCATTTACGCTATAAATTGTTGCCCACAATTACAAATAATGTTATAAAATTTCCTGTGTCAAAAATCTCCTACATAACTGTACGAACCTGACCGTGTCCTCGTACCTCTACAGCAGACCACAAATCTCGTATTTGTGCGAGGAACCTCGTACGTTTGGCAACCCGGCCACAGTTACACCGTGATTGCTGCTGCAGTTTAGGATCAAAGGATACCTCGACAACAGAGACATCTATCGGTGCATTCCTTTCTGCAGAGTGCCCGGTTCTGCTGCAGCTAGGCGCTTTTACATATGATGACAGCAGTGCGGGCAGAAAACTGAGATTGAACCGCAGTCACTGAACTATGACAGTGTACGGATGGACGAAGTAAAGGACACGACTTGCGAGCTACCATACAATTCAGAACAATACTTTGTTGTGAGTAAAGGTAATAAAGGAGGCCACAGTGAAAGTTTTATTTATGTATTTGCGGCTCTGTCTCTTAAGAACCGCTCTCACGGGTTCCTAAGAGGTCTAAGACTCTTGAAACACCGATAAACGAGCCGGTATACGTTGCTTTGCTTACTTTATAAAGTTCTTTGTCAGACATAATTAAATTAGTTCTTATGTATTTATTAGTTTTTACATCGATTCTGAAGATAACAACCACAGTTTCACACTAAATGACTGTTATTTGTCCTCAACTCTGATTTTAACCCAAAAATCATAAGAAGAGGGTTGGAATTCGGCGTCCCATTAACATTACAGCCATAAGAGATTGTGCACTAGCTATTCCTTTGTTATTTAGCTAGTCCTTTGTTTTTGTTATTAACAAATAACCGGGTCTTAGTGACCGAAATGGATTTTGGTGTCATTCCTTCAGAACGAAAATTCTAGTGCCTACCAACTGCGTCATATCACCTGCTGCTGTAATGTAAGTGGTGATGTACATGACAACAATCACACTGACGTGGGCAGTTATCAGTTGATTAGTTTAATAATTGAACGTTCTTGGTTCATATTTTAACAATGAGTGGGACCTGCTGCAGAACATCTAAAAGAATTAGGAATATGGCAGATCCTACTGTCAGTTTAACAGGCATTTATTTATTTGGTAACCTTATTTTTAACATACCTTGTTCTCAGAGTTAAATAATTAGACATTTTTATGGTGTGGTTAAAAACTGTTGGGAGGGGAATGGCAATTAGTACGGTATTTAATATTCTGTCGATAATGAGGTCATTGGAGTCGGAGTGCAAGCTCGTACTGGGAAAGGAAATAGGGTGTCTCCTTTTCAAAGAAACCATTTTGTCATTGGTCTAAGTGATTTAGGGAGACAACATAAAACCCAAATGTGAATTGAAGAATATGTATTTGAGACGCCTTCATTCTGAATGTGAGTGAAGCGTCTTCAAAACTGTGCCAGCTTCCTTGGTTTGTGGTGTAGCATCATGGGCGAGACACATTTTGCACACAGTATGAAAGCGTTAGATCAGCAAAGTATTACTTTATATCATTGTTGGGTCATTTTGTAGCAACAATGTCAGTACTTTGGTTGCCTCTATGTCACAATTATTCTAAAATCAGGAGAGCTGTACTTTTTGCGATAAAACAGTCTGTACAAGCATTATGTTGTAGAATCGTGAAGCATTATGTTGTAGAATCGTGATGCCAACAACTTTCTAACGACGTCACCTTACCCGAGCCTTTAATTGTGTGGAACATAAAACTGTATTTGAGAGACATAGAATGTAAGTACCAACGACATTGCTCTTACATGCATTCCTCTTGCAAGCATACTTCTGGTAATTAGCTATGCAAGTAGTTTCTCACAGTATCAGTAACACTCAGATGCAAACCATGCTGTTTATGATGTGATCTAGTGAGTGCTGACTCTTTAATTTCACCTATGTGTGACCATTTCTATCTCCTGACTAATTTTCAAGCTCTATTTTAGCATGTTGCATCTAGATTTATCCAAATGCTCAATGAGAATGCTTGTATATGGAGCATTCTTGGCAATGTGCCCAGTGTCATTCACAGTTACATGAGAGGCATTCAATACCTAATGCAACACTTTTGTCTGAAAGAAAGTTGATTTTATTCAGGATTTCAGTATAACATATTATTTCCCACTCTTTTGGCTATGAAACTCTATTTTTCAATGTCGTTATTGTTCAATCTGATAGCCATTTGCCACCTTACTTGGAGGGCTGTCATGCCTGCATGGTACCTCTCTACTGGTCGATGTTGGAGCCAACAACTCCATGCATCAATAACTTTCCAATCTTCCATAATCAATAATAAGTTTGAAGGTTCGAGAGTGTGACTGTAAGGTGGATGAGGAAGAACAATCTGATGGAATTTTGTGAGATCCCAGACTTGTGTTAGGCCTTGTGCTTGATCGTTATCTGTCATTCATCTTGAATCAGAGTGTCTGCATGTTCCAACATTGCAGAAGTCACAGTTGTGTGTGGCCAGCTGGCTTGTGGGAGATTGGACAGGTTTGCACGACCTTGTTGCGACGATGACAGCCACCTCATTGTGTTTTTGTTCTCTGCCAGGTCTCTGTAGACAACAAACACCTATGAATATCTGCAGTGCTCTGCTTTTCTGCCAAAATAAATTCAATGACAGCTCTTCGCTTGGAACACACCTCTGTAACACATGCAATTTTGAATGCTACATGTACTGCCGTCACGTGAATTTCGTGAAACTATAGATGCTGAAGCAACAAATACTGTATTTATTCAATTCAAACTGGCCGAGGAAAAAAATCTGTTGCATTACTTATTGAATTCCCCTTGTATAATTCGCAGTGGCAATCTAAACTTATGCCTGCACCTCCATCTATTTGTACGTGATCTTCCTTTCCAAGATCTTTCATCAAAGTGCATATTTCACAGGTGACTAATGAGCCCTGCACCTGGCTTCAGATTTTTTTAAAAACTTATGATCACTTCCCAATGAGTTCTACACTGCTTCTGACATTCTCCTTCCATGGCTACTGGGGAGCATTAAGACCTTGCTTCTGGTAATTAGCTGTGCGTGTTGCAGCACACAGTTGTGCCTGCGAAATCAGCTCAGAGTGTAAGACCGGATACTTAGTTTTATGTACTCAAAGTGTACATATGTTGTGCATGCTATTAACATGGCAGGGAAAGAAGTCTGTGACCACTGGAAGACAGCACCACAAGTTATACAGAAGTTGTACTGTGCATCAGTTCATCCACACATTAACTGACGTAAATCCACCTGGTGATGGAGATTTAACTTTCTCAGACATGTAGCAGATATAAAAATAAATTTTGACTGGTTATGTCCATAGTTTCAACTGGTTTTCATTGTCATTTTTACTTATTTATTTTTCATTTGTAATTTTTTCAGTGATTTTACAGGCAAATCTTATTTAATTTATAGAGCTGTGCACATATCATTGAACTGTTGCTAAATTTTTGTGATTTTGACCTTCATTGCCATCTCTAGTTTGAAATGAGACAGTTAATGCTAAAATGATTGCACATGGCTCTGCTGCCTGGCTGGCCAAATTCAGAGAATTTTTTTTAAAAAGATCGTTTGTAGTTCAAAGCTGCTGTAGTAACACATTGTATTAAAACAGTGTACCAGACTGCCAAACCTAATCTTATGTGGCAAAAGTTCAGATAAAAAGAGTTTTTATGTTGTTTCTGAATAAACCTACATTGTTAGAAGAATAATGTACCTATACTGTTTTTGATGGGTTACTGATGTGGCCTCAGTTATTCCAACTTGTCTATCCTAAATTAGGTAAGAAAGGGAAATTTAACTTCTAATGGAATTAAATGTAACTGTTTGAATCAGAAGATGATTTTATTCAAATCGCTGATGTAGGATTAAGATATTTAAGATATTTTTATAGTAAAACTATTGACTTGCCCAGGCTTTGCATGGCTAGCACTAAGTAATCTGCAGCCAGGCCACTGCTCCGGTGTAACGATAATAAAATACATACATAAATATTCCTCATGAATCAATCTATCTATTAGTGAAAACTCTATCAAAAGCCATGCAGTAGTTGACGAGATTATCCTTCATATACAGACAGAAAAACGTGGTGGGAGACTAATTTAGTAATATATATGGACAGAGCATGTGTACCTAAATTTATGAAGCAATAATTTTTAAGGTACATGTTTGATTTTCAGGTCTTACAATTACACATATTTGAAGACAGGAAAAGGTTTTAAAGTATGGCGTGCACAGGGGCCATGTTTTATCTTATTTTTTTCTAATATTATTTGTTGATTTTTGGTTTCAGAATCGCATACATCAGTTCCAGAATACATTGGTTAAGTTAGGAAATGAAAATGAAGCTCTGAGGAAACAACTGCGGGCACTGGAAGCAGCTGTAAGTTGTTGTGGTATTAAAAACATGACTTTCCTATCAACATTTTGATATATTAATCCCGATTAAATGGAGTGAAAAAATAGTTATAAAGACAAAAAAAATGCTATTTGTATCACATAATACTTCAGCCATAGACTTTTTGCTATATTGCAAACATTCCTATTCAATTTTTCAGCACTAAGGAAAATATATGAAATAAATTTTCTTATTTATGTCCTGGAATTCATTTGATTTGGTCACAGTACTTGGTAGTGATGAACTAAAAGAAAAGCAGTATGCTAAAATATACACTGAATGATATATTCCAAAATCTGCATTGTGATCCCTCTAAATGCTACTGACCGATCAAAGCAGAAAGAAACTCAGCCTTGTGGTTTTTAAGATGCCTTTCTGACTTTGTACATTATAGGAACAGTTTGACTCGAGATCTACACAACCTGAGTCAAGCTAATTCTCAGTCACTAGATTATTTGAATATCAAAATACAAAACCCAACATATATTGTAGTTTCACATTCATAGCGACATATTGGCATGATCTAAGTACAAATTTATATGTTATTCACTGTTCATTCAAATTAGGCTGTGAATGTCAAACTTGTAGCATGTATCCCCATCTATAGAGATGCTAATTTTATTCCAGTTCACAGTTTTTGTATTTTCTTTTCTCCCATCTTCTCTCCCTCCTTTGTACAGATATTTTAGCCTGACTCAGACATTCACTGCATTGTGTGTACCCATTTAATTTTTACAGTCTTTTTTCAGTGCCCTTTGTTAACATTTTTACAAATGATAATATTCACAAATAATGAACTCAGGAGAGAAAAATAGTTTAAGAATAGCAAATTTATTTTACTGCACTTAAAACTGGATTGTTGCTGTTAACAGATATTTCATTACTTCACTTTTTTTAAATTATTATTGACGCATCATTCACTTTTGTGCTGTGGTCTTTTCAGGGAGCAGGCGAAGTGCAAACTGCTCTTTTAGAGAGGCTACGTGTACTAGAAAACGATAACTGTTCACTCAGCCGTGATGCAGAAGTACAGAGACGGCAGTATGAGCGTTGTCTTGATGATGTGGCAAATCAAGTGGTGCGAGCTCTTCTGTCTCAGAAAGTAAGGACAGTAGATGACATGCTATGTTTACAAAATATTTATCATGAAACAGAATTCATTTTATAGTATTTAAAATAAAATTAAATTTCACTAGCATATTTTATCAGAAATAATGTGATTTATTAGAAGAATAATGTTTATGGTTCCCTTTTTCTGTAGTGTTACTTTAAGTGTCCTTGTAGTAAATTGACTGTAACCACGAGGAAATGAAGTGAGACCTACATAAATCACCACTGATACATTTTCTTGTGTGATTATCTTCCAGTGTTTTTCTGTCTTGCACTTGTCCACATGGACTCTCATAGTTGAGGCCAGTTTCTTGCAGAAAGTTAGTAATGTAGTATATGAAACATATGCATGGCTGAATTATTTCAGTGTTCTAATCCATAGGTGACATTTCTTTAAGTGTGATATATTCTTTCACTCATAGCAATGGTTTTTGACTGCAAATTTGCATTATGGTTCTCAGTGAACAGTAGATATTCCTGTAAATGGATAGGTAGATCAGCTATCAGGCTTGAGGTAGGTAAGAGCATAGCATGAGCAATGTGCCCAAGCCTATGAAAAGGGAAATACGGAAGCGTCTGATTCCACCTGTCTGCTTTGACCCGTGACGTCACAAATATGGCGGAAACGACCATAAACCACGAATCCAATATGGCGCTTAAGACGTCATTACGTAAACATTATAAACACGAAAATACATTGAAAAACAAACACACACACGTTCCACAAAAAGCCTAATGACACTAATGGGACAAGCGCGGGAAATTGGGGTTTTTTGGGTGGGGACAAACTAAATATAAACAAATTTAGACACACACCCCCATACAAAACGAAACAAAATGACGAAAAAACCGACAACACAAAACTCCCCAAATTCCACTAAACATAATATCATCTGGAATCGGACACTTCCCTTGACCTACATAGCTCAACAGCAGCTCCCGATCCCACAAGTTAGAATCTACCACTTCCCTTGCCTGTATAGCTAAACAGCAGCTCTCGCTCACATAAATTGAGATCAAACACTTCCCTTGACCTGTATAGATCAACAACTCCCGATGCTGGAACACCAACAGCCACAACCACACATTGTAATGGAACACTTCCCTCGACCCCAACACACAACAAATACACTAAAACAAAAAAAAAATAAAAACTTACCACAACAACGTTCCGGCGCTACAACCTAGGTCAGCCACTACAATCGCGCGTGCACACACACACACACACACACACACACACACACACACACAAAACCAACGAAAAAATACACAACCAAAAGAAAGACCCAACCCTCCCACACCCCACCCCTCCAACCCAACCTCCCCCCTCACCCCAAAATAAAAAACCCATAAACAAAAGCCAAATGCAAAATAAAAAAAAAATCTCAATCACACACTACAACTCAGCAAAAACTTCAACAAAATAGATCCTCCACAACTAAATCACAAACCAACACCCCCCCTCCCCCCCGTGCCACAGCCACCCACCCACCCAAACTAACCACTTTCGGCCTATACATATTACTAATAGCCCTGAAAAAAACAATAGCCCTCAGGGACGCTCTTCTGCCAACAGTACTCATCTAAATGAGACTGAAGCTTGGACGAGCGCCTCTTCCCCCTCCCAAGAACTGACTTAATGGCTCCCCACATCCCCTCTATAGTATTTGTACAAGCCCCCGTCTCATAATTTTTAAACTCTAAGCTGTGATTAACAACTAAATGATTGTACCCCCTCTCACCCAAGAAAATGTTGCATTTGAAGCTACTGTGGAACCCGGTTCTGTATACTCCTCAATTAACCCCACTAATTCCACCTTAGACCTCCCCTCCACAACCCTGAAAACACATTCGTAACACCCACCCCCCGAAACAACAGCCCCCCACACCCAGACACCAACCACAGACTTACCCCTCCCATATTTCCTTTTCCCAAACTGCGACTTGTCCAACTCCACAACAACCCCAGGCCCACTCAACTTACCCCTGTACTTAATAAACTCAGAACATACTTCACGACAAAACGAAAACCAATCAAGCACACGCCTCTCACTCACACCAGTCTCATGCGCGCAAAAACTATGTGAGGATCTATAACAAAAATAATACGTCATCAATACAATCTCGCACATGCCCAACCTAGACTTCTCGAACCAGGAACTGCGCCATATGGAACACCAAATGCCATCCTTACGGCAATACCGCATGTAACCGTCCATGGTCCGAGATGTCGGAACTTTGCCCAATTTCATTTCTTGCTCACCAACAGAGCACTTCACAATCTCCGCTAACAAACTAAAGATCTGTCAAAACTTAATAAGCTCCAACGGAGTATTGCCCATCATTGCATGCAGGCGAGTGCTGTTGATTTTATCCTTCGTATTCATACCTGACCAAAAACAGCAACCAATTAATTTACTCAAATTAACACATGACCTACAGCGAACAGCACTACAATAACTTTCACACAAAACCACTAAATAGTTAACTTACTAAAACGAATTCTGCTAGAAACACAGCCAAAACTTGAACAACTCAGTACAGTGAGCAAGACCAAACTGAACCCATTATACCACACTACACAAAACCCCTAAACACACCACCAGAGGGCATAACGGACCACAACACGATGACACCTACAAACACGCCACACTCACAAATCAAACTCCGCGCCATCATGACGTCATACACCACAACAGCTTTACCTCATGGGTCAAAGCCGACGGGTGGGATTGGACGCTTCGGTCGACCCATAAAAAGTACCGTGCTGTCTAAACGAGCCATCATGATAACAATGTGACTTTCAAATTTTTTTTGTAGTTTTTGGTAATTATATTGAATAGGAAATGTGATTTTCTCATTAAAATTGACACCAGGAATGATGGAAGTGAACCATTATCACACAATGTTGAAAAAGTCTGGCAAAGGCCCATCAATTGAGCCTTCTGCCCATGCAGTAACTTCAACACGTGTGCGAGTGAAATCACATAAGTCGAAGCCTAGCATGTTGATGTTACTCACAAATGTGGAAGTGTGTACACCTTGCACATAGTATCCAAATAAAAGTGTTCCTGTAGCCCACTACAGAATTATATTGTAATCATAACCCAAAATGACATATTACCTGCAGAAAACACTTTGGAATAATAGTGCTCCAGTCATCATAACTATCAACTGTACAAAACTGACATTTCATCAAGTAATACAAAATAATGTGCTTGAAAATCTTTTCATCCTCCATTTTCCTCTTGGGTGGGAATGAAATGTCATCTGTTATTTAAAAATTCGTACTGGCTTTACCTGTACCTGAACCTGTTGAGTACCAACTGATATAAAATGTTGTATGATACTGTGGCAGTTCATTAAATTATTTGCTGACAACTTGTGTTTTGGACATTAGGTATTGTTAGTATACTTCATGACATCAGTTATGGACTGTTAGTAATTCTTTTGTAATTTATGTTCTTTAACTGAGATCCATGTTAACACTAGGAATCTTTTACAGGGCTTGCGAGAAGAAATAGGCACTCTGCAACGACGTATTAAAGATCTTGAAGCTCAGAACCGAGCACTTACAGCAGTTTTAGTGCAGCAGTTGCAGCCTCAAGCCACTCCATCTCCGGCATCCATGGTTAGTTTCTTGTAAAATTCCTGACTTTTTAATGTGAAGTTCAGAGAAAACCATTAACTCCACATATTACTGATTTGATTCTAGTTAAAGACAATAACCTCATTGAGTAAAATAAAATGTATTGATTTAATGTTGTATGATAAACCGAAAACAGATGTATATATTAGTAAGCTGTGGAAAGCTTTACAAGAATATAAATAATTTGTAAATAAAGGTAACAACTTGCAGAACAGTGGAAGTTTTGAGTCGTCAACAGGCACACAAACAATACAGGAAATATTTATTTACCAGCCATCAAAATAGGAACATGAGGTACAGGACAGATACACTATTCTTATGCAATAGAACTGCCAACTGTTACCTCTTTGTTTTAGGTTTTAAGTCTGTTTTTATTTGTCATTCAATTTTAGACTAAAATAATTCAGTTTTATATTACTTGGACTTAGAAATCGCAAAATTATTCTTATTAGAACATTTTTGTTATTTATTTATGGTGTTCAGAATCATTTTTAAGCCTTGGCATTTATTTATTTATCGACATTTCTTTTTGCATGTAATCATCAATTGTTGGCTCTGATAATGTCACATTTATGTATAAAGGTTAATACATGTTGTTGTTGATTATGATGATGACGTCGATGTCTGGGCATCACTAACCAGCACAGTGTACAACAAAGGGCATTACAGAGATTTGTTTGACCTTTCCATAGTGCCCAAATTTCTCTCATTCTCTCAGAATGTACACTTCTCCTATTATCATGTTAGATTGTACTGGTTTTCTTAAGTTTTTCTGTCAGGTCAACAGTTCAGTCGTGAATCTTCCATGTAAAAAGTTTTTTGTGTGGCATATTTTGTTGTGTTTTTGCTGCATTTTTCAGGTCTACTTTTACTGCACCAATCCATTTTACTGTACCAATTTTAGCTTTACTGTGACTTCTACATCTAAATCCATACTCTACAGACCGCCCCAAAGTACATGGTTGAGGGTACCCCTCTCAATTCTATTCAGATATGGAGTGTGGGAAGAATGATTTTAAATGCCTCTGTGTGTGCTGTAATTAATAATTGATCTAATTTTGACCACATGTCCTCTACAGAAAGATAGGGGCTACAGTATATTCCTAGATTTATCATTTAAAGCTTGTTTTCGAAACTTTGTAAGCAAATACTTTCAGGATAGTTTCATCTATCTTTAAGTATCTGGCATTTTAGTTTCTGTAGCATCTCTATGACACTCCCTCACAGGTAAAACAAACCTGTGACCATTCCTGTTGCCCTTCTGTGTATACATCCAGTAGCCTCTGTTAGTCATATTTGGTACAGATCACACATAATTCAGTTATATTCTATGATGGGTCATGCAACTGTTATGTAACCAGTCTCCATCATAGACTGCTTTCAGGATATTCTACCAGTGCACTGAATCATGTCACCTTCTTTACCTATGACTGAGCCTATGTTATCTTTACATTTCATATCCCTACAAATTGTCACACCCAGGTATTTGTATGAGTTAACTGATTGTATTCTAAACATTTAAAGCTACTGCCAATTTTTGCATCATGTTGAAATCTTGTCAAGATCTGACTATTTGTGCAGCACTTTTCAGACATAAGTACATTATAGATAACTTTCAGAGAATTCCACAACCTGTCTACTGGTTGGTTCCATTGTTCTAATATGCCTGTAGAATTGTAGTTGCGTTTTTTCCTCATGTGAATAAGTGCTGTATACTTTTCAGTTCCTGTATTTGCTCTTAGTTTTTTAAGTTGCTTATTCAGTCTAATTTGTACCTAAAATTTTTTCCAGTTACATATCTTGCCCTGTCAGTCTGTTTGAAATGTGTTTCAGCCTCATAAAGGCATCCTGATTTGATGACTGTGTTGTAATATCTTAGTTTTATGTGTTACGGGATTAATTTTTTGCTGTAGATATCTTTTATATATTTGAAGTCTGTTTCCATTTTGTGGCAACAAATTTCAGAACTATTCTTTTCCAGGCCAGTCACCTGAACTACTTTGACTAAATATTTGAACTGAGACACTGTCAGTTTTTCCTGTAATTAGTGTTTAGATTTTTTGGATGCCAGATTTTTGCAAGGCATGCATTTTGTTTTTCATTTATATAAATATAAATGTTTTTACAAATTTTGCAGTACAAAATAAGGTAATTATTTCTATGCTTATTTTCAGTGGTGTATATCTGCTTCTCATAAGTGCACATCTGCTTCTAACAAACAGTTCTGCCATGCAGCACAAGTTCTTCCATTGTCTATACCTAATTTTGTATCTTCTTTCACTACTTACAAAAATTTATATACGATAGTAGCTTGCAGATCTATTAACAAGTAGACTTTGGTTTCATAGTACTTACAGTAGTTTGGAATTATTTCAGCCTATAGAGGTATTTATTTATAAGAAATGATTTTAAATTCATTTTAGTAATTCCTAAATATGTGCCGTTGTGTATTCTGGTAGTTTGTTGTTTGACAGTGTGCCACTGATATGTTTGTATGAGCTGTGGTGTGTTATTTTTAATTATGTCATTTGCTTGAAATAATAGAGCTGTAATAATTTATTTCATAACATTTGTGTTTATCACACTTCTGAGATTGGTACAAAAATTTTTCACCACGTCTTTCTTGCCTGACCTTTCACATCTCATGTATTGGACCACACCACACTGACTGACTGCTACTGCCATATGGCAGTGCAAGTCAGTTTTTGCTGGAATACTGGTTATGCTTTGTGTTATTCCTTAGACTGAGTATCTCACCAAAGTAATTTGGAACCATTCTAATAAATGGCTGCATAAAATCCTAACAATAAGAAAAAAACTGATGTTTTCCTTTGGCACCGGACACTGCATGAAATATGACCAGATGTTGATTTGAAAATGGATGATGATTTATTCAGGTTTGAGGTTTCTGAATTATTTCAGAAAGCTTAGGAAGCCTTACTCATACATATTAATGGACAATACTGATACTACTTTTCTCACATGCAACTGCATGTCCATGTGATCGGAGGCTTTCCCGGCGTATGCGTTGTGTCCAGGGCTCTTGGGTGTCCAGCCGGATGCGATCGTTCAAGTCCCATGATATCTCAGCGAATAACCTTCATGCCATCATCAGGTGGTTCTGATGGAATGGTCTGTCTGCTCACTGTCGGCATTATTTGTGTCTGTCAGTCGGGCTTTGATTTCCCTGCGCTGACAGTTCGATTGCAGCCGCCGACATTCTGATTGCAAGCACTGACACTTCAATTGCGCCCACTGACAATCCATTTGTGGGCACCGACCCAGGTCTATGCTGTCCATGGCGTCGCACCAGGTGGTGGAAGGTGCAGAATTCCGTGGAGTGTACCCGGCGGCCATCGTGGAAGGATCTGGTGTCCGCTTGAGGCGTGACTTCTTGATATAGCTAAGTCATAGATTCCATGCGTTGCTGAGTTGAAAACCTGTGTCTCGATTTATGAGATTGTTCGTTATGCAAATTTAAATGGCCTGCTTGAAGATGCTGTCACAGTAGGAGCTATTGGGGGGCTGAATCTTGGTATCTTCTTATTTCACATTGCGTCCAGTTTCCAAGCAGTGTTCTGCCAGTGCTGATTTGTTGGGCTTGCCTAGGCATGTGTGGCATTGGTATTCCTTGCAGCGGTCTATGGTTGTTTGGATTGTTTGGCCATGTAAGATTTGCCGCAACCACATGGAATATTATATACACCCGCTTTCTTGAGGCCAAATCCGTCTTTCACTGTCCCCAGTAAGGCGCGTATCTTGGATGGTGGTTGGAAGACCATGTCAATTTTGTGTGGTTTTAGCAGTCTCCCAATTTTTGACATCACGTTGCCTGCATACAGTAGAATGGCAAGGCCTGGTTCCTCATCTTTAGACTGTTTTTCATCTGGGCTTCTGCTGTGTTTCCGTCATCTGAGGGCTGTCTGGATCTGTCGATTGCTGTACCTGTTCTTGCGGAACACATTTTCTAGTGCAAAGAACACCAACGCGAAACGGACCCAGGACAGCCCAACAAATTGGCACTGGCAGAACACTGCTTGAAAACTTGACAGAATGCGAAATACGAAGAGACCAAGCTTCTGGCCCCCTACAGCTTCTACTAGGACATCATCTTCAAGAAGGCCATTGAAATTCATGTAACGGACAATCTCATAAACCGAGACACAGGTTTTCAACTCAGCAAGGCATGGAAACCATTACATTGCTCCACCTAGGAGTCACACCTCGAGTGGACATGAGATCCTTCCACGATGGGCACCGGGGGCACTCCGCGGGATTCTGCATCTTCCACCAAAAGGTGCGACACCGGGGACTGTGTGGACCTGGGTCGGTGCCTGCAAGCGGATTGCCGGTGGCCACAATCGAAGCGTCGGTGCTCACAATTGAAATTTTTGCAGCCACAATCAGACTATTGGCACAGGGAATTGAAGCCCAACTGACGGACATAAACAACACTGACAATTAGCAGACAGACCATTCCATCAGAAAGGCTATTTGCCAAAATATCGTGGGACTTCAACGATGCAACCGGCTGGACACCCAAGAGCCCTGGAAACTGCATGTCCATGTTTTTTTTGAACAATTGTAACAAGGGAGGATCCAGACATATTGTCATTGGAACAAATTGGCACAGACTTGTTTGCAATATTTGCAGTGTTGAATGTTGATCCTTGACCTACCTGAATGAAGTCTCTGAATTATCTATACAGAGAACTTTGAACTTTGAAAACTTAGCCATCTTTTCCTGCTCTAGTGTTGTGTGTTTTGGTTACGGCTGTTGCGGGACTTCCTGTCATGTTCATAGAAGTTTATTTAATATCTGAGGTAGGTGTATAAACAAAATACCCTTTTCACCAAGTGGTGGCAGGAGTGAACGCATAAAAGTCAGCAAAATGCGCAAGCTTTCGGAGCCAATGGCTCCTTATTTAGGTTTAAGGATTGAAAAGGAAGGAAGAGGTATGAAGGGAAAGCCTTGTTGAGGTTTAGCAAATTGGGAGAATTATGGAAAAGTCACCCAGAACTGCAGGTCAAGGGCGACTTACCAGACAGAATGAGAAGCAAAGACAGTCTGTTGGGGACTGCTCCAATGTCGTACAGCCTCTCTCCGAGGGCTGATGTAGTCAAAACTGATTCTACTGAATAATCCCATGTACAGATGATCAATTTGTGTACCTTCACTGCTCTTACCTAACACATCTATGCCATAGGCTGCACAGTTTTGGAGCAATAATTATAAATATGATATAGTATAGACACTACCCACAGCTCTTGTCTTTTGTTAAGTTTTCATCACTTGGCTGATCACATGTGCATATGTAAACAAATTATTTTAGTTTATATATCTAAAAACAAAGATGATGTGACTTACCAAATGAAAGTGCTGGCAGGTCGACAGACACACAAACAAACACAAACATACACACAAAATTCAAGCTTTCGCAACAAACTGTTGCCTCATCAGGAAAGAGGGAAGGAGAGGGGAAGACGAAAGGAAGTGGGTTTTAAAGGAGAGGGTAAGGAGTCATTCCAATCCCGGGAGCGGAAAGACTTACCTTAGGGGGAAAAAAGGACAGGTATACACTCGCACACACGCACATATCCATCCACACATACAGACACAAGCAGACATATTTAAAGACAAAGAGTTTGGGCAGAGATGTCAGTCGAGGCAGAAGTGTAGAGGCAAAGAAGTTGTTGAAAGACAGGTGAGGTATGAGTGGCGGCAACTTGAAATTAGCGGAGATTGAGGCCTGGCGGATGACGAGAAGAGAGGATATACTGAAGGGCAAGTTCCCATCTCCGGAGTTCGGATAGGTTGGTGTTGGTGGGAAGTATCCAGATAACCCGGACGGTGTAACACTGTGCCAAGATGTGCTGGCCGTGCACCAAGGCATGTTCAGCCACAGGGTGATCCTCATTACCAACAAACACTGTCTGCCTGTGTCCATTCATGCGAATGGACAGTTTGTTGCTGGTCATTCCCACATAGAATGCGTCACAGTGTAGGCAGGTCAGTTGGTAGATCACGTGGGTGCTTTCACACGTGGCTCTGCCTTTGATCGTGTACACCTTCCGGGTTACAGGACTGGAGTAGGTGGTGGTGGGAGGGTGCATGGGACAGGTTTTACACCGGGGGCGGTTACAAGGGTAGGAGCCAGAGGGTAGGGAAGGTGGTTTGGGGATTTCATAGGGATGAACTAAGAGGTTACGAAGGTTAGGTGGACGGCGGAAAGACACTCTTGGTGGAGTGGGGAGGATTTCATGAAGGATGGATCTCATTTCTGGGCAGGATTTTAGGAAGTCGTATCCCTGCTGGAGAGCCACATTCAGAATCTGATCCAGTCCCGGAAAGTATCCTGTCACAAGTGGGGCACTTTTGTGGTTCTTCTGTGGGAGGTTCTGGGTTTGAGAGGATGAGGAAGTTGCTCTGGTTATTTGCTTCTGTACCAGGTCGGGAGGGTAGTTGCGGGATGCGAAAGCTGTTGTCAGGTTGTTGGTGTAATGCTTCAGGGATTCCGGACTGGAGCAGATTCGTTTGCCACGAAGACCTAGGCTGTAGGGAAGGGACCGTTTGATGTGGAATGGGTGGCAGCTGTCGTAATGGAGGTACTGTTGCTTGTTGGTGGGTTTGATGTGGACGGACGTGTGAAGCTGGCCATTGGACAGGTGGAGGTCAACATCAAGGAAAGTGGCATGGGATTTGGAGTAGGACCAGGTGAATCTGATGGAACCAAAGGAGTTGAGGTTGGAGAGGAAACAGTACCTCCATTACGACAGCTGCCACCCATTCCACATCAAACGGTCCCTTCCCTACAGCCTAGGTCTTCGTGGCAAACGAATCTGCTCCAGTCCGGAATCCCTGAAGCATTACACCAACAACCTGACAACAGCTTTCGCATCCCGCAACTACCCTCCCGACCTGGTACAGAAGCAAATAACCAGAGCAACTTCCTCATCCTCTCAAACCCAGAACCTCCCACAGAAGAACCACAAAAGTGCCCCACTTGTGACAGGATACTTTCCGGGACTGGATCAGATTCTGAATGTGGCTCTCCAGCAGGGATACGACTTCCTAAAATCCTGCCCAGAAATGAGATCCATCCTTCATGAAATCCTCCCCACTCCACCAAGAGTGTCTTTCCGCCGTCCACCTAACCTTCGTAACCTCTTAGTTCATCCCTATGAAATCCCCAAACCACCTTCCCTACCCTCTGGCTCCTACCCTTGTAACCGCCCCCGGTGTAAAACCTGTCCCATGCACCCTCCCACCACCACCTACTCCAGTCCTGTAACCCGGAAGGTGTACACGATCAAAGGCAGAGCCACGTGTGAAAGCACCCACGTGATCTACCAACTGACCTGCCTACACTGTGACGCATTCTATGTGGGAATGACCAGCAACAAACTGTCCATTCGCATGAATGGACACAGGCAGACAGTGTTTGTTGGTAATGAGGATCACCCTGTGGCTGAACATGCCTTGGTGCACGGCCAGCACATCTTGGCACAGTGTTACACCGTCCGGGTTATCTGGATACTTCCCACCAACACCAACCTATCCGAACTCCGGAGATGGGAACTTGCCCTTCAGTATATCCTCTCTTCTCGTCATCCGCCAGGCCTCAATCTCCGCTAATTTCAAGTTGCCGCCACTCATACCTCACCTGTCTTTCAACAACTTCTTTGCCTCTACACTTCTGCCTCGACTGACATCTCTGCCCAAACTCTTTGTCTTTAAATATGTCTGCTTGTGTCTGTATGTGTGGATGGATATGTGCGTGTGTGCGAGTGTATACCTGTCCTTTTTTCCCCCTAAGGTAAGTCTTTCCGCTCCCGGGATTGGAATGACTCCTTACCCTCTCCTTTAAAACCCACTTCCTTTCGTCTTCCCCTCTCCTTCCCTCTTTCCTGATGAGGCAACAGTTTGTTGCGAAAGCTTGAATTTTGTGTGTATGTTTGTGTTTGTTTGTGTGTCTGTCGACCTGCCAGCACTTTCATTTGGTAAGTCACATCATCTTTGTTTTTAGATATATATTTCCTACGTGGAATGTTTCCCTCTATTATAACCAAATTATTTTAGTTTAACGGAATTCACAATGATCAGTTTTGAAAACTGAAGATAATTTGATGCTGCATGTACATAGTTATGAAAAATGATGTGTTTACTGTACTCAGGGCCTGAAGATGGTATAATGTAAAACCAAAATTGATTGTAAATAACATAAGACCTATAAGTGTGGTGACAATGTCATTCCCACTCCAAGAGGTCCTGTTGGAGATTGTATAACCATGTCTCCCTCCAATCTTAGAACAGACTTACCCAGTCAACTAGTAAGGGGACCTGAATAGTAATATGGACTCATGTGACATGGTGTAACTGAACATTTCTCGCATTAACAAATCATTGGAAGAGATGGCAAAAGAAGTGTTACAGGAAAAAAAAGCTCCAAGCTGAACTGGGAATTGAACTCTAGATATTTGGATTTTTAGTCAGGCACTACTCACCGAGCACACTGTTTTGATGTAACTAAACATAATTTATTTTACGATTCTGCAATGCAGCCATATTCTGACAGAAAAGTGCTTCTCTATGGGACACACGAAGTATTCAACACAAACTATGGGGAAGAGACAGGGCACATCTGCTCTAGTTTTATAGGAATTTCGTTTGATTGTGGCTGGAGTTATAAGTGCACAGTGTACGGATCAGCAAAATCTTTGTACCTGAAAGTCATTACGCTGTACACCATGACGGAATTAGGCTGGACATGGGTGCTTGCAGGACCAGCCCCATACCCATTGAGACGCTCGTGAACTGCTACTAACCATCCAGCAGCAGCTTCTCATCGTTCGTCAGATGTGTCAGCTACTCACGCTCCCACTTCCACACCGTACCTTACCATTGCTCATCCTGCTATGGAATGCCTCTTTATGAATCACCCACAGGTAATGAGGCCATTTTGGGTCTGCGCGAAATGTATAGGAGTCCCTTCATGTGGGAAATGTACAGGCTCAAATCCTGAGTTTTAACTGACTGTCATCCTCATTACTGTAGAAGCCCAGAGCAGTTTTAGATTTAGTGCAGCACTAGAGAGATTGCATTTCTGATTATGTTTTTAATGTGATGTTTTCTGATGTTTTAAATGGGCACCACAACCATGTAGCTGTATTTACAGATGGGTCTATCTAAACAGGGGACTCTGTTGGTTGTTTTGTTGTTTTTGCTGATCATTGTGTCCTCAAGATTTGGTTGTCTTCAGAGATCACCGTCTTTGATACCAAATTATCTGTGCTCTTCAGGGCACTGGAGCAGATGAGGTGTGCCATACCTGCTAAATTTTTTATCTGTTCCAACTCCATGAGTGCCCTTCGGTCTCTGCAACACTTGTATCCAGCTCAGAAAATTGCCCTCCTCTGGCTACAATGGCTGTGGAAGGAGGTGTGTTTCTGCTGTGAGCATAGGCAGATGTAGCAGACAAGGAGACATGTCTTGATCCTTGGTTAGATCAGTGTGCACTCTCTCGTCTGACTGTTGAGTTGCAGCTTCATGTGCTGATGGGAAGATGAGTGGCTGGAAGTGATGGACAATAAGCTCTGTCTAGCAAAACCTACAGTGCAGCAATGGTGTACCTCTTTTCAGCCATGTGGATGGGACAAGATTCTCCTTATTGTCTTCACATAGGCCACAGCCATATGATGTATGGTTTCTTGTACCCTCCAATGTGTAGTGCTTGTTGTGTACATATCATTGTGCACCACATTATATGAGACTGTGGTTTTTTTTTCTGCCCAGAAGGCAGCAGCAGATTTGCCAGCACATCTGCCCTTTATTTCAGGTAACATACACACAGATGTGGTGAGAGTTTTAAGGTTCGGTGATATGTCCAACTTGTTTCCTAAATTTTTGGGGATATGTTCTTAATGTGTTAATGGGGAGACTGGCTCACCCATGCAGCTTATAAGTGGTCAGCCACTCAAATTTCCCTTCCCCGCCTTTTTATTATTATTTTTTGGTTGTTGTGTGATATTACATTGTTTTAATCACAGGCATAGCACCTTTCACCCTTTCTCAGTTGTCTTCGGGCATATGAGATAAGAGTGATTGTGTGGCTCAGTGCGAGCGAGGTGAGAGTGAGTGAATGAGTATCATTTTATGGATTTCCACCTTGCTGTATGAAACAATTTTGGATACTTTATCCACATTTGTTTGTTTCAATGACGGTAAGGGTGCTGACATGCTTGCCGTTGAGTGCCCATAAGCTCTGAAAACACACACACACACACCAAAACAAACTAGATAAAATAGTTAGTAGGGCCATATCTCAGTGAGGAGCTTAAAACTTTTAGCACAGAACACAAGTATGTAGTGGAACTGTGGATCAGGTTTGAAAGAATAGTTAACCACAAACTGCATAGATATATATCCAGTAGAACAGTTCATAACGGGAAGGACCCGACATGGTATACAATCACTGTAAAGAAACTTCCAGAGAAACAGGGACTGCTGTATAATAGATGGAAAATAAGGCATAGAGATATAGGTAGAAAGATGCTAAATGAAATGTGTTTTGGCTGTCAAGAGGGCAACATGTGAAGCCTTCAGTGACTACCATAGCAGAAGACACTGAAATGATCTTTCACAAAATCCCAAAGAAATTCTGGTGAAATGTAAAGGCTGTTAATTGGCACTGAAATTAGTGTCCATTCACTTGTGAATGAGACAGGAACTGAAATTGAAAGTAGCAAAGCAAAAGCATTTACAAAGAAAAAACCAGTAAAATTGCTCCACTTTGATCTTCGTACCACTGAAAAGATGAGTGAAATAAGTTTTAGTGTCAGTGGTATTGAGAAACAGCTGCAATAATTAATGTTGAATGAAGCTCCAGGTCCCAATGGAATCCCTATCAGATTCAATCTTGAGTTTGTGGCTGAGTTAGCACCCTTCATTAACTACATCATCTCACAGATCCCTCAAACAAAAACCTGTCCCCAGTAGTTGGAAGAAAGCACAGGTCATGCTCATTTACATGAAGGGTAGTAAAAGTGATCAACAAAACTAGTGTCCAGTGTCCTTGGCATCAGTGTCTTGTAGAGTCTAAGAACACGTTCTAAGCTCAAACACAATGATATATATCAAACAGAATTACCTCCTCAATGCCAACATCATGGATTCTGGAAGCATTGATCATGTGAATCCCAACTCACACTTTCCTCACATGACATACTGAAAACTTTGAACCAAAGAAGCCAAGTAAATGCAGTATTTCTTGATTTCTCATAGCACTTGACTGTGTACCACATCTATACTTCATACGCCGACCGCGGTGGTCGAGCGGTTCTAGGCGCTTCAGTCCGGAACCACGCAGCTGCTACGGTCGCAGGTTTGAATCCTGCCTCGTACATGGATGTATGTGATGTCCTTAGGTTTAAGTAGTTCTAAGTCTAGGGGACTGATGACCTCAGATGTTAAGTCCCTTAGTGCTTCGAGCCATTTTTGATACTTCGTGCCAAAAGTGCAATTGTATGTGGTATTGAGGGAAATTTGTGACCAGATTGAAGATTTTTTTATTGGGAAAACACAGCATGTTATGCTGGATGGAGAGTCATCAACAGATGTAGAAGTGACTTTGGATGTGCCCCAGGGATGTGTGTTGAGGCCGTTGTTTTTCATGTTTTATATTAATGACCTTGTGGGCAATATTAATAGTAACCTCAGACTTTTTGCAGAGGATGGAACTATCTATAATGAAGTACTGCCTGAAAGAAACTGGATAAATATTCAGTCAAACCTTGATAAGATTTAAAAGTGTTGCAAAGATTGGCTTTAAATGCAGGGGAACATAAAATTGTGCACGTCACCAAGAAACTGAATTCGTAGACTCTTGAAGACAGATGTAAACTATCCTGAGAAAGCTTACATAAAAAGCTACAAGAAGCGGCTTTAAATGCTAACTCTAGGAATGTACTACAGCACCCTACATATCACTCCCATAAGGATTTTGAGACAAGATTAGATTAATTACAGCACATATGTAGGCATTTAAGCAGTCATTCTTCCTGCACTCCATACGTGAATGGAATGGGGAGAAAACCCTATTGACTGATACAATGGGACATACCCTTTGCCATGCACTTCACAGTGATTTGTTGAGTGTAGATGTACACATAGATAGATATGAAAGTCCCTTTGTTGTTTTTTGTCAGATGAGTGTTGCCTCTGTTTTCTGATAACATCCTATAATCTTCTATGACAGCAATAGAAATAAGTTTTCAGAGTGCAGTAGTCAGTATCTCGGAATCCCCTGACTGGCTCTACTTTTGTTAAGTGAGTGCTTCCTGCATTTTCTCTGGCTAGTCCCCTATTTGCTCTTCACCTCCTGTGATAGTACTTGAAATAACTGGAGGGGATGAACTAATTAGAAGCTCTGATCTACTCACTAGTTAATCAGATTTGTTGATCATCTTTAATGAACTGAGGCAGTGTGTTGATGCGCTGTTTATAACTAATAGAGTGGTTTTCTGTCATGAGTGCTTTTTGTGAATTTGCATTTCATATTGACTGAGTACTGCTCTTATAAGTACCTGTTTTGCATTTCAGAATGTACTGCTTCCCGGCTTGTGCTCAGCTACTCCATCACCTGACACACCTGCCACTTCTCTTTCAACTCCAAGCAGTGGGGCACTTTGGGAAGACATGTCAGTGGAACCTTTGCTCTGGTTACCAGTGACACGTCCAAGATCACTTCCATTGGGTGTTGGAACCAGCTCTGGAGCTGTGTCACTGGCTAACAGTACCACAAAATGCTGTCAGCATAGACGTTCGCGTCCTCTTCTTGGTGAGTGTTAGATTATTTGAAGCTGACTGAACAAAGTAATGCATATAAATGTTGGCAGCCAGTTTCTTAGGGAATATGTGCTAGCTTGCAAAATCACACAAGTTTTCTGAGAGCTTGCATTCAGAATTGATCACTTGCTCCCATAACTACTGAAATGTTTGTGTGCATCGTATCACTTTTTTATCTCATTTTATTTATTTTGCAATTTGTAACTGTCTGGATGAGCCAGTATTTGAAATGCAGTGGTTTTTTTTCAAAGATAATGGTAGAGCTTTTACTGACTCTGCAATTAAGGGAAGTATTTTAAAATTAGTAATTTTATGAAAAACTATGAAAGAGAGAAGAAAAGTCTCTTTTGTATAGCCCATATTTGCAATCCACCACTGTGCAAACTAGTGTAGTTTGAATGAAGCAGAAAAACATGGGACAATATGAGGACAAAAGATAAGAGGCAGTGTGAATATTTTGATCAAAACTGTTGTTGTTATCTTGAAGGCAAGAAGCATTGCTGCACTGTCTGAGAGACACGATGAAATAAGCAAGAAAACATATGAAATTTCCTGGCAGATTAAATCTGTGTGCTGTACTGGAACCTGAACCTGGAATCTTGCCTTTCATGGGCAATGCTGTTACTGACTGAGTTATGCAGGCATGACCCACAACTTGTCCTCACGCCCTTCCTTCTACTAGCACTTTTACCCTACCTTTGAAACATGGTAGAAGCTCTCTTGCATAACTTGCAGGACAAGCATTCCTGTAAGAAACGATGTTGTGGAGAAACGGCTTAGTCACAGCCAAGTAATTGTTTCCAGAATGAATAATTTCAGAAATAGTATCTATTTTAGAGCTCATGTAGTGTGCATACTGTAATATAAAATTGTTGAAGATATCTCATAGATGTAAGAGATGGCTTGAAGGTTGTAATCTTACCAGGGCAAATAAAGATAAGGCAAAAATTCCACTGTGCTGCTACTAAATATGATTTGCTTTACAGACCAGTTTCAAACAATTATCACATGGTTTAAAGTCAAAAAGAAAAGAAAAAAATGTTTGGGCTTGTTCAACTAGTACACATCCACCAATCAGACTAACATCCTTTTGACATTAATAAAAAAAAAACCGTACAAATGACATTTAAAGGCTTATTATTATTCATGCAAATTACTCTGACCTAGTGTGTACTCATCCTTGAAAAATCATTTTTATCTATGTTAAGTGTGTTTTTTTCCTCCACTGTGGAGAACTATGTTGTGGCATATATGCATGACTTGTGCAACCCCAAATGAATTATTAGTGTTTGAAATGAAGCTCTTATGGGTAGAAATTGACATATAAAATAAACACATTTACAAAATATGTGGTGAAATTTCCTTTCAGAAAATGTGTGTCAGAATTTCTCTTTATTGTACAGTGTCTCTTTTGTCTTAACTTCCTGGTCTTATCTTACACAGTACCACCAGTACTTGAGAAAATTAGAAATACGTAAATCTGTTCAGACTTAGTAAAACTCTCACCACAGTTGAGTACAGTTGAAGTTATCATGGCATTGTAGTTTTATGTAACAGTCTTTCAGTGTACATTATACAAATAATTATTGATTAACACTGAATATTGATGTGGTCATTTAGACATTAAGCTACCAGTAGGAGATCAACTACAACTGAGAAAGCAGCATTGCTTTTCAAAGCACTGTCATCTCTGTTAATTTCAGTACATTACATTTATCTTCACTAAGCACAGTTTCACAACATTTTATGGGTAGTTGGTTATTAAGACAATTTGTAACTGTCATTTCACATGATCAATATATATGTTGGTTCACTCCACGTTCCTGAGGGGTCTAAAGAAGACTATACATCAACAAATTAATGAAAAATGTAATTAGTGAGTTTTTAGTTCATACTGAATAAAATACACTGACAGAAAAAATTGCAATACAAAAAAAATTAATGTAATGAAATTTCAGGAATATATTTGTCTAGGTAAAATATTTAAGTGATTAACATTGCAAGGTCACAGGTTGATGAAAGTGCGAGGTAAGCTATTGCGAATGTGAAATGCTGGTACATTAGTAACTGGTGTAACTGCCAGAATGTTGAATGAAAGCATTAAAACGTGCATGCATTGTGTTGTGCAGGTGCCGGATGTCAGTTTTCAGGTTGGTGTTCCATGCCTGTTGCACTTGGTCAGTCAACATAGGGACAGTTAATACTGTTTGTGGATGACACTGGAGTTGTCATCCTATGATGTCACATATGTGCTCAACTGGAGACAGATCTGGTAATTGAGCAGGCCAAGTCGTGTAGACGCTCTGTAGACCATGTTGGGATGCAATAGTGGTATGTGGGCAAGTGTTATTCTCTTAGAAAATACCCCTGGACTGCTTTTCATGAATGCCAGCACAACCGGTCGTATCATCAGATTGATGTTCAAATTTGCAGTCGGGGTGCAAGGGATAACCACGAGAGTGCTTCTGCTGTGATATGAAATCACACACCAACTCCTGGTGTACCGACTCCTGGTGTAGGTCCAGTGTTTCTAGAATGCAGATAAGTTGGTTGCAGGCCCTTCACTGCCCTCCACCTAACCAACACACGGTCATAACTGGCATCAAGGCAGAACCACCTTTCATCAGAAAATACAATAGACCTCCACCCTGCCCTTCAATGAGCTCTTACTTGAAACCACTGAAGTCGCAGATGGCAGTGGTTTGGGGCCAGTAGAATGCATGCTACAGGATTTCTGGCTCTGAGCTGTCTTTGCAGTAGCTAATTTGTAATAGCTAAAATTGCTGCTGCCCATGCAGTCTGAAGCGCCAGAGCTGTACACTGAACAAGATCACCTTTCCTCTCAGTAGTGCCACATGGCTGTCCAGAGCCTAGTCTTCTTGTGACTGTACATTCTCGTGACCACTGCTGCCAGCAATCATGTACAGTGGTTGCATTCCTGCCAAGTCTTTCTGCAGTATCACAGAAGGAACATCCAGCTTCTTGTAACCCTAATATACGACCTCATTCAAAATCAGTAAGGTGATGACAGTGGTATCTTTGTTGCTTTAAATCAAAGGTAACTAATGCTGTCGAGAGTTTCAGTGTGTACTGAAAGCAAACCTAATTTGCATCCTCATAGTGGTGCATCTAGCACCACTTTCATGCAGCGGATTTGAAATTAATCATACCTTTCAGATGTAGAAACTAGCCTATCCACTTTTGTTTATGTCGCACAACTCCTCCTTGGGCTTGCTACCTTTTTTTCTGTCAGTCTCTGATGCAATTAGTTTATATCATAAATGCATAGAAAAAAAATTTAGTTGCCACTGTTTTATAGACTTCAAACACTTCAGATGAGTTAAATTTTATAGTGTGTAGAAAATGGTCATTAATGCTATCCTCACTGTAATTTTTTGTTAAACTAGCTGAGAAACCAGTATTGCCTGAGTATTTGTTTATTGTTGGGCTTGAGACTTCACATGCTTGGAATTTATTTTTGATTTGTACAGCTTCTTTGGATGCAGTGGGGACAGAACCAGATCGTCTGCTTCACTAATATGGGAGCGAGCTACATAGAGCTGTCCAGTTCACTCTGGCAACATGCATTATCTGGTCTTGTGCTTTGTTTATGGTTGTGGCATAACTTAAGCTCATCAGGAATTGTACATGTTCAAAATTAAACAGTACATTGTTAGGATTAAATGGGATTTAGGGTATAAAAACTCACTTGCCTGCACCACTTCACATCAGAATTTCTGCTTCTGTGATTTTACTTTGGAGAATCTCTATGAGTGAAGGGTTCGGAAAAGCGAGATAATGCGGGACACTGTCGATCAGAGTTGCATCACACATCGTTTTTGGAAAGTGTTTTCAAAGGCTGAGTTGAAGCCTGTGAGACAAGACTTGCTGCAGCTTGAGAAAATCATTGGATTCTTGATACCACATAGTCCTTGGTCTCTTAGCCACTCTGATGTATTCAGGAAGACTCAACCATTTTCTAGGTAATCTTATTCGTAAACAAAACAAAATCAAAATGTAATGAGTAGGCAGACAAATCAAAAAGCAAACTTGATATATTTGTTTCTTCCAGCAAAGAATAAAAATAAAACCATTTGAAAAAAACAAGGCAATGTTGTTACATTTTTAATACACAAAGCAAAATCACTAAATCTTTATACCCTAGCCCAAGTAAAGTCATTGTTAGTGCCTTTTCGTAAAGATCATATTGTGGAGCCTAATACTATCACTGACGTAGACTATCAAAACTGCATCTGTAACTGAGTTAAACAAAACCAATAGTGCCATTTGGTGGTTCTTTGATGTACTATGTCATGATGATTAAGTATCCAAATTACTAAGCTGAGTTGACCATTTTAGATAAAACTTTAAACTACAATATCTCTCCTTTTTTGTGATCCAATTTTGATGGAATAAAGCATATATGTTGCCCCAAGCTACGCTCAAGTTACCTGTGAAAAGCTTATGAAAATTTGTCCGGTAGTTTTGGAGATTAGCATGCTTCGACTGACAGACATGACAGTTTTTACCCGTTTATTATTAGTGTAGATTGGACTGATGGCGTGCAGTGATATTCATTGCATCTGATGTATGAGATTAATACTCCAACAATCATAAAAATAATATGAAATTACACAATCCTTTGACACTGTGAATTGTATAGAAAATATTGCAACCCTGAATCGCTGTAGCACCTGAGAACAGCAATAACTTTGTGAAAACAGGTACATTAAATCACATAATAATTGTTATGGCAACGGTCTGTACCTTTTAGACTGAGCATATGTTCTTTTTTATGTTTCTTTCACATTGCATGTTATACTGTCAAATATGATCTTACACATATCTCTGTTCCTCAACAGTATCAATATACATTTGGCCCATTTACACCACAATAATGTAAATAATTTTGAAAGGGGTGCCCACATTGTTGTTGGATATATCATTTTGTTTCACAAGTTTCTTACAAGTTAATACTAATAGGAATGCCTTTCAGGCATCTATGATGACAAAGCCGTATGTCATAGTCATCTTAAATTATTTATTTCTAAGTACAATATGTACAGTATCTGCAGTAAAATGTAAAACACATATTAAACAGAAAAACAGCTTTTTTTGGCTAGCCATTTCCTGTGTTGAGAAATTTTTCAGATAACTATGTACAGACTTAATATAAATATTGGAGGAAAATTTTAAATTGGACATTTACAATGCCAGTGCATGAGTTTTATAAAGAGTCAGCCGTCAGATACTCAAAGTTTTCTAACTGTGAGATCTGATACTTTGCAATCACTGTTTGTATTCTGGCAAGTTGTGTGTAAAGGATTTTGTTGTAAATTTATTTGCCATAATGTTATTAAAATGAATTAGCCCACATGCAATCCTTTGACTTTCTTAATTATGTATATATATATAATTTATCACATTACCTTCAGTAATCAAATTGATCTTTTTCCAGCTACTGCAACTTCTGCAAAAAAGACAGAAGATGTCGGGAGTGAAAGTCCTGAGAGTGGAAATAGGGATGAAGGTTATTCAACCATGTCAAGTGATGTTCAAGCAGAAGCAGCACCAAAGCCTCTGGAAGCAGCTGGTGCCGGTTTAGAAGACGTGAAGGAAGCTTCTGATGAAACAGAAACTGTGGCAGATGTCCGGCCCATCAATTCTGGTGGCTGCCTGCTGGTTGTAGAAGATGCTTGTGATCCTGATGTACTTTACATTCCACTTGGTCTAACGGTTGGCATTAATCCAAGACACAGCTTTCCCCCAGCAAAGGATCTCCTCCCGTATCAACATATAATGCGCAGCTTCTCGGATTCTCATCTCTGTCTCAAAATTACCCCATGTTCACCTTGTGCCCCATTCTCAGCTTGTTCCCTGGCCTCCAGTGCTTCCTCTTCTCCCTCAGTTCTAGCACTAGAAGCTGCCACACCAGCCAGCAACTTAGCTGCAACAACTGCTCACCCTCTCCGTCGAACAAAGGCGACTGTCAGCCTCAGCTCAGCAGCGGCGACATCTTCACAAAACAATGAAATTGCAGATGATGATGAGGCTGGAGTGTGGTGGGATTCTGATTATGTGCAGCATTGGCTAAAACTGGATGAAACACGTGGTGCTCTACAGCAACAGCATCGAGATATGCTGGAACTTGAATATGATCAGGCTGAACTAGAAGACTGGAGTATGTCTTGTGATGACTTTGCACCAGTTGTTGAAGGAAACACAGGAAACATGTGGAGAAGAGATCTGCCACAAGCTTTGCCAAGTATACAAGAAAATAACCAACTGGAATTGGAGGAAGACACAAATGATTATCAGTGGAATAGCTCTAGCCATCTGTCTAGCACTGAGCTAATGACATTACTTCTTGATGTTGACCAGAAAAATTATTGGCAAAATAACAACTATGGGCTGTCTTCGCCTGGTGGAAGCTGGTCAAGCAATTCCGAGGACTGCTGTCACTCATATGACTGTTCTTATGCAGCTGGCTGTGAAAGCTCCTCGAAACGTTCATCAGCAGCGATGAGTGGTTGCAGTGATGATGCAGTGAGCTCAGAATCACCCGCAGTGGGGACAGATTTCACAAGGGACTTTTATCGTCTAGTCAAATTTGAAAGTACCAAAAGTTTGGCATCAACATCATCACGAAGTCTTGTTGATAATGGAGGCTCACTAAAAAGAAATCAGGAACTATTACAAACAGCTCCCGACAGAGAGCAGGCTCTTCAGAGTGTTCTCACATTCATTGCTGAACAGCAACAGTATTGCACTTCAAGGGAGGAGGAAGATTTGGAAGTCACTGTTCAACCAACACCACTTTTACAAGATGAGAATCAGAACACTGTTAGCAAGGGCAGTGACGATGATGATCTTAATGAAGAAAATTGTGCAAGTGAGATGAATGATTCAAATTCTCATGAAGCTGATCATGAATCATGCTGCAGTAAGCCATCATTGGATTTAGAAACATCAACAAATGACGAAGATGATATTATATCTGTTGTTTCAAACCCTGGTGCTACCAAACCAAGAACTGATGAGGCCATTTCAGTTTCTCCAGAACACTGTATTGACAATGAAAACAGCATTGTGGTCGCAAATGAAAGCTGTAGTCAAGGCTGTGCAGCAGCAGAAACTTTTCAAGATAGAAACTATTTTAAGACAAAGCAACAAAATGTAGAAATAAGTGTACAGAATGGCCACTCAGGTGATTTTATTGATGGTGAGATGGATAAGGCATCTGAAAATGTATATAGCCAAGCTTCAGGTGCAGTGAGCCTTGGAGCAAGAGAAAGAAATTGTGCTATTCCCTTGGGTGAGAATGATATAGCAAAATCATCTAACAGGAAGCAAAAGTGCCCTGAATCACTGCTTAATCAACAAAATGACACTGCCCACAAAAATATGTTGAATTCTTTGAAAGATGAGGCAAAGTCTGAAGTGGACAGCTTTGATCTCAACAGAAAATCAATGTGTGCTACAGCGAAACAGGACAGTTCTTTGTCTTGTAACACAAATTCAGGTTCGGAACAGTCCTCAAATATTAAAGACTGTAATTCATATGACATAATTGCCTCAAATTCCCAATCCTTACCAAATTTCCCCATTCATCATCTGCTGCCTAGCAGTGCTGATGATTCAGTAAAGACCAAAAGTAGCCAGGATGGTGCTTTTGGAAGGGAAGGCTGCACTGGTGATGATGAATATAATGTTCCTGCTCCAAAGGAAGTGATGTTAAAAGACATGAATATTGCTTCGTATGATTACAGTAGGGCTGTGCACTCTTCAGGTAGGGTAGATACACTGATGACTGTGATAGAAGAAGATGAGCAGACTGGTGGAATGTGTCGAGAGATGTCAGAGTCCTTGACATCCACTGTTTCGACTCCTGACACTGTAGTGAACCGTTTGCAGTGTGACAATAGTCCAAACAGTGTTCTTATTATGGATGCTAGTGCTGTTAGTTTTCATGAACATGCTACGTCAAAGGATGTTATTGAAGAACTGAACCGCATGATCCGAAAAGGTGAAGATGGAATATCTGGTAGTGAAAATGATGTCACTGCAGTTGGTGCTTCGAAGCTGGATGTTGCCTGTTGTTGTCCAACAGGTTGGGTTCATGTTGAAAGAGATATTGACTTCACAGATCCAAAGGTATAATAAACTACTCACTGTTTTCCTTAATCATTAAATGTATTTATGCAACATCAGCAGTTCAACAAGTTTTAATTATTTATGGAAGTGTGTTCTGGGAAACGGTCTGTGTAGCATAATGTAAAAAATAAACAAAATTAAAGTATAGTTTTTAACCATGTATTTTAATCTCATAATTTCATTACTCTTCAGTTGCTGTCCTTGGTGGATGTTACTAAACTGCAGTGAAGTTCATATACTAGTTATTTGGCTGATACAATAGGAGAAATGCTTGGATGCAATTCCAAAGCATGTCTTTACCTCCCACACATCTCTGGAATGTAGTACGGTAGAGGACATAAGGTCCTGCTGATAGTAGTTTGTAAACTAGACAGAGATGTTAAGGTTGGTGGACCCGCCTTTCTCTTCCTGACAAAGAACATATGTCTGCAAGTACACTACAGTTGACATTGTTCACTCTTGTTCGTAAGTTAAGTAGCTTTTTAGATTTGAACAGTAAGAGAAATGGTGTTCACATGTGCATGAAAATTTGTTCAGCAACATTGTGTGACTAAGACATATTTACATACAAAACATAAACAGAGGTTGTGATGTCTTCACATGGTAATATAAGATAGGCAATAATTCCCCAGACTGTGGATCAGAATCTCTGATGTGGTTTGCAGAAATGCCCCACTTTTGAGGAAAAATATACTTCTTGTAGTCAGTACTGGTCCATTGTGCCAGTGTTAGGGCACCAGTCTTTTGGCCTAGACTGTTCTACATATATTCTAGAAGATGTAAGTCCAGTGAGAGGGTGAACAGTTCTTATATAGCACATACTCATCCACCAAGCCAGCCCCTGCATTCTTTAAGATTACCATCCTCCAGGTGTGCATACCATTGCAAGTTGTTATCATTATAAACTCCAACCTTCAAAGTCTCCACAGCAAACACATGAAATGATGCACATGTCCCTAATTTGATGCTGCACTTCAAAAAGTACACTGATACCTCCATATTGAGCTCTTTCCACAGTATTGACAGGACTTTAAAATATCCATGGGTGATGGGTGATCTAGATGCAGCAGTCAGCAATAATCACCCTTCAGGCCGTGAACAGGACTCTTATCTCTCTGTCCTTGGGTCCATACAAAGGGGACAAGATCTATATTCACCAAGCTGTATGGTTGGTGTCTTTGTGTGAAGAAAATGCCTTCGGCAGGTTACCAAGCATATAGGCCACCAATACATCCCTATCCATGGCAGATGATGTACTGATTGAATGTCTTTAGGGGTTTATGACAAGATAAAAAGCCATGTGGTTTACTTTGCTCATTCTGCTGGTAAATGTTTTCTCCCACTGCATAGTTAACGATTTTTTTCTGAGTGTTGAAGATTCTTTATCTTTCTCCACCCTGACTAACACCCGTAGTGCTTCATACATTATGTTGTGTTCAACAAAGGTCTATCGTGAGTTGTGACGCAGTCACAGTAAAATTGCACAGCAATCCAGAAGAGGATTTTTTAATGTTTATGCCATTTATGGACCGCAATAATTTGCATCAGGTAATTAATTGTGGAGTATGATGACCATCTTTAGACCTGAGTACAAACAGATTGTCGATCACATCAAGCCAACATATCTAAATGCAATACAGTCAAATATCACGGTATAAGGAAAAGATAGATTGCTAATCACCACAAAGATGCCATGTTGAGTCGCAGGAAAGTACAATGAAAAGACACTTATACATTAGCTTTCAATGAAAGCCTTTTTCAGAAAAGGAAACACACACACACATCCACACACAGAAGCAAGCACACCTCACACACACACTTTACCACAATCTGCAGCAGCTTGGACAGGAATGCAGCTGTTACCTAGAACGGAAGCTGCAGTCTGGAGGGGGTGAATAAAGGGAAGGGATAGTAGAGTATGGGTGGTGGGAGAGAAGAGCACCGTTTGGCGGGGCGTGCAGGGACTAGGCTGCCAACAGGTGCAGTGTTGGGGGGCTGTGGAATAGACCCGAGGGGGGGGGGGGGCAGGGAGCAGAAAAGGAAAGGAATGGGGGGGGGGGGGAGATGGATAAGTGCATTGGCAGAGGGAGGGCGGCCCACAAAGAGGGTGAGGGGATGAGAATGGGAGGATGTGATTAGACAGAGCAAGGGGGGGGGGGGGGGGCATTTTTTTGTGTGGAAGGGATGGCAGCTGTTAAAATGCAGATACTGTTGGTGATTGGTAGGTTCATTGTGGACAGAGGTGTAGATGGAGCCATCAGAGAGGAGGGGGTCAACATCCTGGAATGTGGCGTGTTGAATTGAGGAGGACCAAGCGAAGTGGATGGGAGAGAACATGTCAAGTTTGTGAAGAAATGAAGATAGGGTGTCTTTGTCCTAAGTCCAGATCATGGAGATATCGTCAGTGAACATGAACCATACTAGAGGTTTGGCATTTAAGGAGGCCAGGAAGGTCCCCCCTAGGTGGCCCATAAACAGGTTGGCATAGGAGGGGTGCCATGTGGGTATCCATAGCTGTGCTGCAGACTAGTTTGTATACCTTCCCCTCAAAGAAGAAGTAGATGTGAGTTAGTACAAAGTTAGTAAGGTGTATGAGGAATAAGATAGTCTGAACGACATTCAGTAAGGTAGTGTTCAGTAGCAATAAGACTCTGGGTATGAGGAATGTTGGCGTATAGAGATGTGGCATCAGCAGTTACCAGTAGGGATCTGCAGGGTAAAGGGATGGGGGTAGTGGAGAGTTGGTGAAGGAAGTAGTTGGTATCTTTGATGCAGGAGGCTAGATTACAGGCAATTGGTTGGAGGTGTTGGTCAGTGAAGGCTGAATTACTTTCAGTGAGGGCACAATAACCAACTACAATGGGGTATCCAGTATTGTTGAGTTGGTGGATTTTGGGGAACATCTAGAAGTGTCATAGTGGTGAGGGGAAAAGGGGGTTCAAGGGAGAGGTTCTGGAAAGGGCCTAAGGCTTTAAACAGGATTACGTTGGACTTCTGCAATAGGATGACATTGGCAGAGTTTATAGGTGGAAGAGTCAGATAATTGGCAAAAGCCTTCCAACAGGTAGTCAGTGCAATTTTTAACAACAGTGGTGAAACCTTTGTTTGCAGATCTTCATGATCAGGACACAAGACCAAGACATCCTATCCTCATTCCTTCACAAACTCAACACCTTTTCTCCCATACACTACGCCAGCTCCTCAATCCAGCATGCCACCTTATCTCTGATGGCTCTATCTACACCTCTGTCCTCATTAAACTAACCGACCACCACCACCACCAGTACCTGCATTTCAACAGCTCTTATCCGTTCCACACCAAGAATCCCTTCCATATGGACTGGCTACCTAGGGAAGGCACATGTACAACAAGAACTCCTTTTTCCAGTATGCTGAAAGTTTCACCGCGGCCTTCACAGACAAGCACTATCCTCCAGACCTCATCTGCAAACAGATCTCCTGAGTCATTTCCCCACACACCCCCAATTCCCTACTATCCCCAAAGACCACCTTCAAAGAAGTGCTCCCTTCATCACCCAGTACCACTCTGGAATGGAACAGCTGAACCACTTCCTTTGTCAGGGTTTTGATTATCTCTCATTATGCTATGAAATGAGGGATATCCTACCCCTCCTAAAGTGGTGTTCTGTTGCCTACCCAACCCTCATAACATTTTATTCCATCCCTGTGCCACTCCCAATCCCAACCCCCTGCCACAGGGGTCATACTCCTGTGGAAGACCTAGGTGCAAGACCTGCCCAATCCATCCATCTAGCACTTCGTATTCCATTCCTCTCTCAGAATTATCCTACCCCACCAGAGGCCAGGCCACCTGTGAAAGCAGCCATGTCACATACAGGTTCTTTTGCAATAGTTGCACAACTTTTCATATTGGTATGATTACCAACCAGCTGTGCATCAGGATGAATGGCCACTGACAAGTTGTGGCCAAGAGCAAAGTGGTCCACCCTGTGGCACAACAAGCATCTGAACATAACATGCTTGATGTCATTGGCTACTTCACTACCTAAGCCACCTGATCCTCCCCTTTTCTTAATTGCACAGTTGGGAGTTATCCTTAACAACACATTCTCTGCTCCCAAAATGATGCCTGCCTCAACCTACAGTAACCTGCTGTCTCCACACCCTTCATCCAAAAGTTTCACCCCCTCTGTCCTATTACCTCCTCCCTATTCTTGTCCCCTCACTCTCTTTATATGCCACATTCTGTCAATGCACCTGACCATCTTTCACCTTTCCCACTCCTCCTCCTTTCTCGCTCCCCATTTCATACCCCCATCATGTCCCCACCTCCCTGCTCCACAGCCTCCTGATGCTTTGCCTGTTAGCAGTCTAGTCCTGCATGCTTCCCCAGACAGTGCACTTCTTTCCTTGTCATCTGTACCCTGCTATCCCTTCCCCCCCCTCTAGATTGCTGCTTACATTCTGCTTGACAGCTGCATTCTGGTCTGAGCTTCCAGAGATGACAGTAATGTGTGTATGAGGTGTGCTTATTTGTGTGAATACGCGTGTGTTCTGCAGCTCACATGCCATCTTTCCAGTGAGTAGTAGTCTATCTTTTCCTTAAAGTGTTGATATTCCAACCAGTAGTTTCTGTTGTTTGATACAGTCAAAGTAATAAGCCAAAAATGCTTGTTTGTACTCAGGTCTGAAGATGGTCATTGTAGACCAAAATTATAACTTGGGGTAATATCATGTATTCCACAACTATGATCGTACAAAAAAAAAAAATAAAATAAAATAAAATAAAATAAAATAAAATAAAACCATCATGTGCACTTATATGACATATTCATGACCGAAACAAATTATTAACTTCTTCTGAATTATTAACTCACTGTGATAGTCCTTTGTGTGATTGCAACCTCTTTCTCGCGTACATGTTCACGGCCATTTAAGAGCTAAAGTTACATCTGTAAAGCCCGACACTCGATCTTCATTAGTTTTAATGACATTCACGGTCTACTCAGAAGTTCGTGAATGTTACGCATTTCATGATATCTCAGTGGAGTGAAATAAAAAGTATACATGCAGAGTGTGTGTGTGTGTGTGTGTGTGTGTGTGTGTGTGTGTGTGTGTGTGTGTTTGTAATATAAAACTAACATTGTGTATATACACATGAATCACTACTGATAAAGTGTCTAAACATACAACATTTTTGTTTAAATAGGCCCGTGCTAATTTACTTGATGTGATGTTAGCATCAAGTGGTTCATCTGGTGGTAGCAGTAACAGTGGTAACAGCAGCAACAGCAGTAGCTGCAGTGAAAGTGGTGATGAACCTGCCGATTATCAGCACTTGCATAGGTTGCATCGTTTTCGTCGACAAAAGAAAGGTAAATTAAGTTCTTCCATAATTTAAAACATCCGTCATACTTAGTAATCATTATCTGACTGTAGCCATAATAGCACATCTTGACATAGGTAAATGGTTATTATGCACATTTACAAACCATATTAAATGACAGTTCCATGGTGATGTACACTCTTTGACATAAAACTTGACTGGTGGCCGGCCGCTGCAGAGGCTAAGTCCGCGCCGATCGCGACACTGGGACAAATAAACTGACCAACTCGCTAATTTTCTAAGTCCGGATATCTGCACAATCTGCCAACACTGTAGACTGCAGCACTTCCTGGAGGACGTATTGTCCAATGTTAGACCAAAGGGAAACTATATACGCACGTGGTCTAGCGGTAGCGTGCATTGTATTTGTCTACAACGTCTGTGGATCGAGACCAGTTGGCGCAAAAATTTTTTATAGTCTCTTGTCTCTGAATGCTAAAGACGTGAATGTAATGGTAGTGCAGATTCAATCTGTTTCACTTTCTGTCACACTAATAACAAAATTTTATCCAGTAAGCATTTTGCGGCATATTTCTTGCAGACTGTCCTCCTCTGGACGCCGTATGCGGTAAAGCTCCGGGATTCATTTGCTGGCTACCGGCAGCGGCCGTGGCGGCAGCAGCCGCGCTGCACTCCCCCGTTCTGTATTGAAAGTGCCTGCTACCGCTCATCGCTTTTGATAATTTAAAACGCTTTATTATTATTAAATGTTGCTCCCCAGAAAATTTCTACGATTTCCATTCTCGCTCGAAAGCAATGGAGAGAAACGCCCTAATTAGTAGATGGGTATTGTCCGTTTCTCGTGGTCTCGCGGTAGCGTTCTCGCTTCCCGAGCACGGGGTCCCGGGTTCGATTCATGGCGGGGTCAGTGATTTTTCCTGCCTCGAGATGACTGGGTGTTGTTGTGTCATCTTCATCATCATCATTCATCCCCATCACGGTCGGAGGAAGGCAATGGCAAACCACCTGCGCTTGGACTTTGCCTAGTAAAGTGGTGCGGGTGTCCCGCATCGTTCCCCTACGCTCTGTAAAGATGCATGGGACTTCATTTCATTTCGCTGTATTACATTAATCGGCAAGATATGCCGCACATATGGATAATGAGGAAGTCTGCGTCTTCATACGTTTCCTCCTTGAAATCTGTATGGCCCGAAATTAATTTTATAGACTGAGACGAAATCAAACCATCTCACTACATTAGATGATAGGCGAGTGTGAGAATACTTTGGCGTGACCGCGAAAAGTAACTTGAAAGTTAACGGAATTTGATATTTTGTTTGAGTAATTCGGTGAACAGTAAAGTGTTAGAATTCAATTGTAAAGCAGGTACGACACAAATAGGATTCATATGACAAACTACTATAGCCTAAGGACCAGGCACTCACCACATAGGGCTGATGAAGAAAATGATGAAGAGTGGATGACGGAGTGCTATGATCCATTAGTTTATAAGTAGGAATATGTTGATTTACCATTATTCTTTTTAGTAAAGTGATTTTGGTTAGTTTGTTTCTAAATCTGATCTGGAAGTGTAGGAAAATATTATCTCATGGTTTTAACTAATCGAGCTGCTAACAGAAATTCATGGTATAAATTAATGCTCTTAGTTTTGATCTGAAAGAATTAGTTTTCAAAGAAGCCATTTGTAGCTTGCATGTGTTTCAATTTGTAATTTGACGAGTTTCTGAAATTCATGGATAAAGCAAAGGTTGCTAATTTAGTATGAAAGAATAAGAAGTCACCTTTTGTGAAATCGGTCAGTAAAATTTACCTGTGAAGCTAATTCTACGAACAATGGGATTTGAAAGATATGTGGGAATCAGTGAGACCGCTTTCCTCAGTTAAATAAAGGGGAAACAGCATAATAGTAATTCCTGTAGCCATGCTATGCACACTGTACACGAACTGTAAGTATTGTGAAAAATTCTTTGTGTGTATTTAAGTATCTTTTGGAGGGGAGGTTTTGGATGGTATATTATTTAATGGTGCCTAGGTATAATTAGGAAATCAGTCTAGGTAACTTGTGGAGGTTTTTTTCAGTTGCGACAACGTGCCGCGCACGAATATGAGGGAAACATAAATTTCGGAATTGCGACTACGCGAACTTTCCGAGCACGCGAGAGTTAGTGAGTTAACGTCGAGGCACGTCAATAAATGAGAGGTGTTTTTGGGATCAGACAGGGATTGAAGAAGTTATAGAATTTTTCTAGTACTGGTCCGCGTGGAGATACCATCATTGCTTTGCCCAATGGTAATAAGAGAGTGTGTTGCTGTGACGTTATGAATCAAGCAATGTGGGTTGTCCTTCATTCCTTCCCGTGGGTGAGAAAAAGGTTATTTTCGTAAGAGACCATAGGAAGTAGAAATATCTTTATATGTGCTGTTAGAAGATCAGCTGTTAGATAATTTTATCCTTTATGTTACTTGTAATACCGTTATTATGTTTTGAGAAATGAAAGGAAGACAGAATGAAAAGAAATAGCTTACAGAACGGAGGAATTATTATGCAGGCCCAGTTACAATTCCGGTTACTTACACATTTTCTTTAAACACAGTCGGGTGATTAACAGTGTACCATTGCGCACACATTTGCTTATTTATTTGTTTGAGTAAAGAATTTAATTAGTAGTTACTATGGGTAACAACCATGCAGTGACACATTTAATGAGAATACACAGGGACCATTTAGCTTTAGTAGGTTTCCGGAACAGTTTAGGACCTCGCAACTAGTTTGTCCTTTATTTTTCTTTCAGTACCCTACCCATCCTCCCTCGTTTTCTGTAATTGCTCGGTGTCGGGGAAGTGATAAGGCTAAATTCCTTGAGAGATTATGATGATCATTTATCTCCCACCATGTATTCTCTATATTTTCCCACAGAGTTTCTGAATTCCTTGACCCCGGTGGTAACAACCTCGTAACCTCCGTCCACATAGTTTCAATGGGGTTGAGGTCTGGTGATTTTGGCAATACAGAGTGAATGGTAATATAGTTTAAGGTGCCAGTTATAACACGCAGGTAGGCCTTCTTTCAGAATATACCGTCCTCCTATGCTTTGGTAATGATGAGATGGGGTGTAAGTTGATCAATACAGTGCAGCAGTCTGTTGAACTGTTGGACTCTGTTGCATGGTTGTAAAGCTAATCTGCTTCGCCTATTCAATTCTTTTTTCTATCTTCCACTGACAAGAATATATAGGAGAAACAAATCTGTTTTAAAGGGAGATATTCTCTACGGACATTACACGTACTCGTTCGCTCAATGTGTTGCATTTACAGAAGGCGACCGCAACCGCTGACGTCGCCTGTTCATACCTCGTGTCAACGCGGCCCCATGCTCTGAGCAAACGACTACAGTTGAGATAAATAGCTGATTTCAGGAATGTTAATGAGATAAGTCTTCCCTCCATATTAGTGAAAACTAAATACCACTATGAGAACGTATCTCCATGTAATGTTCATTGCTCAGGAACAATTCGTGTATGCAGCGTTGCTGTTATGATTAAGATCATAAAATCTATAAATTGTAATCCAATTCATATATTTTCATGCGCCTATGGAATATTAAACAAGAAAATAATTTGTTCCTTTGTCATATAATTTTTAATCAAGGCAATGCGGTCAGTTGCCAGCTGATATCAAAATTTAATGTAAAGGAGGAATAAAGAAAAAGATATACGAGAAACAAATCTCGAATCCATGAACAACTGTGTACTATCCTGGAAACGTGCTGACACAGCTATCTCACAATTTCAAAGGATAAGAAAACCATCCTGTCCTCTTTTCGAGGATGATATTTCCTGACAGAAAGCACACCAGGGTGAACGGCTTTAGGTTGAGACACCAGCAACCTCAAACTACGTCACTATTACGTTCATTCTCTGATTCCTAGCCCCGTCATCACGCACTTCCCTTGTCAAAGTGGCTGGCAGAAACGAGCGCGAACGACCTGGGATTAGGTGATACAGACCTACATCCATTTAATATTTTCTTGTCATCTCGAACACATATTGAGAGTAATCACCACAGGAGGAGTGGTATTTAAGTTCAAAATGGTCGCTTCATGCAAAAGGTGGCCAAATTCTCGTGTTTCACGTTGCGAGCTGTATACGTCAGCTCTGAGCTCTATGGGACTTAACATCTGAGGTCAACAGTCCCCTAGACTTAGAACTACTTAAGCCTAGCTAAGCTAAGGACTGCACACACATCCATGCCCGAGGCAGGATTCGAACCTGCGACCGTAGCAGCAGTGCGGTTCCCGACTGAAGCGCCTAGAACCGCTCGGCCATAACGGCCATCTGCTACGATTATGGTAAGGGCAGTATTTACTGGTGTGCGAACAAGGCACCGATGCAGTAAAGTGCTCATTTTTCACTAGTTCCAGTTTTTCTACAAAAGCTTTAGCTTATCAATTCCTTCTGCTACAGCTCTTTTTTAAGTTGTAATGCTTAAGGGACCAAACTGTTAGGGCCATCAGTTCCTAGGCATAGAAACTACTTACACTAACTGAAACTAACTTATTCTAAGGAAAACACACACATCCATGCCCGGGGAAGGACTAGAATCTCTGGCGGAAGCGGCCGCGAAATCTGTGACACGGAGCCCCAGAACGTGCGGCCACCCCACGTGACATCTGCTATTCTTAAGGTCACAACTAAGAGACTATTCATAACCCCCCGTATCATATGTGTTCTGTAAACCTCCCAGGATTTTTGGCAGTAGTATTCTTCGCGGATACCAATTTACATCAACAACAAAACAAGACTAAATCCCTGAAGAGACTAGAATTAACTCTCAGCGACTTGAATTTGTGTTGTTTACATCATCTAGGTGTCAAACAAGATGGTAACAGTCACTGAAGCCATAAACAAGGTTATTATTGATGTATTAACTATGGTAGCTATGAAGATAAAAACGTATGAAAATGCACATCAGCGCATTTTCCCATTGTTTCTTTTCTTCTTCAGTAGTCTCACATTACATTTTTTGTTTTTGTGAATCCACCATATGAGTTCGATGTGTTGGACTATTATCCATAATAACACCTGATGTTCTAGTCAAGTATAACAAATTTTACTGAAGCTAATGAGTATAAGTACACAATTCATTCGTAGATTTCAGTGGTGTAATGTGCTATCGGGTTGGCGTCTGGCAGCTCAGCTCCACTAGGGCTGACTTCAAACAGGCTGTGGATAGCAGTGAGGCCTTTCTGATCTGTCCATTGCTTTCTTCATATTAATACTGTTTTTGGTACTTGGCAGACGTTTTGAAAGTGTTTGACACACCTGTGGTCATTCACTCTCTTTCAGTATTGGTGCCGAGGGACCATGCTCAATTCCCATAACATTACGTTTTTACATTGACGAGTAATCTCGATAGTCGTCACATTCATGTGCCATCTACATTGCAAATTTAATATTTCGGTCCTAGGAACTACCCTGCAATAAGTTTTGTATTTCATAATCGGAACTATCTGCATTAATTGTCATCAGAACAATGTCAGGGAACAGATTGCAGCATTGCCTTGGTAGCTACTTGGGGACCTCCTTGAGTCGTGATCTAAGGAAAGGGTAGTTGCTGGTTCACATTATATTACACTAGCAAGAATTGCCGAATTTTCCTTTTTGATCAACCTAATTTTTATAGGTTTTTATTTTCACAGCCATTCTCGTTCTGCATTGCAGTGAACTTCATTCATTATTTGCTTGTTCTCGTTACGATTATTGTTGTCATTCTCTCACTTGCAAGAGTTTTCACATCCCTATTTGGTATCGATGCACATGAAGAGTGTCTATGAAAGGAGGGAATACTGAATGTTACGTCATGCAGAATACACTCATTTACCTCGGCACCTCGTGATCAACGCTACAGGAGAAGTGAGATACATAAAGGTGACAATGGGAGGACAGATATGGTGGCACGCTCTGCAACTACTCCTATTGATTTAACACAGCGTTACCAGATAAACTGTTGCTCCGGAATCGAAAATGTAGTGCGGGGTTTGCCACAGTAGCAGAGAGCTGCTAATTTCGGACCATGGCTGTGGATTACCCTTTGGTCAGCTGCTAGTTAGAGTGTTGCAACTGTAAATGGAAGGCTTTGTTTGATAGTCTTGCGCTGATGCTGATTGAATAAATTAGGCCAGTGGAAAAATAAAAATGGTTTAACTTTGAGTCCTAACCCTCGAGGGGGGAGGGAGCACAGCGGTCTGCTTCGTGAATTCCGAGCAAAAAAAAAAAAAAAACAGCGCAGGAAGGGTTCGAACAACTACTTTCATGCAGAGACATGCATTTGGAATCTGTTCATCGTTTAAGAGGCCAAACAAGAGGGTAACATTACGGGAACATTGATCAGGCTACTTAGTATATAATAGAGCATACATATTTCAAGGAGGAAACGTATGAAGACGCATACTTCCTTATTATCCATATGTGTTGAACATCTTTCGTGTTAACGAAAGTAATATCCCACTTTACCTCTTCTTAAATCTCAAATGAAATGAATGCCATAAGGAATGGAATATTTGTTGATTGCATCTCTTGTTGTTTCCATCCCTACCAACATATTTCTTCACTCTCGTGGTAATCATGTCATTCTATATGTATGCTGCAAAAGATTGCACGTGGACACATTCGACATCGATGTGCAAAGCGTTTGATATCTTACATTATATTCAATTCAAATAAGCTTTCGATGTATTTTTACTTTGTTTGTATTTTGAGATGATTATGAACGTTACGGAAAATTATCTCACGTGCTTTATGCAGAATGAGAAACACTGAATCATCCATTTTGCTTTCCCTACGTTGAAATGATATAATGTCAGAGTCACAGCGTTCTTCCACGTGAGAAGCTGAAACTTGTATCATTCTGGATTAATGATAATTGAATGCGTCAGATGTATACATAGCCCACAAGGTGACGTCAGAAATTATCAGGGGAGAACGCCGCAAAGAAATCAAACGTGTGCTCGCGTCTCCCCTCTGAAGAACTGTATCGGACAATCACGAAAAGCATTTTGCTAAAGGGCTGCCTCATAAGAGAGCTGAGAATTGGCAGCGTCGTAGCAAGTATTTGTCAACACAGTGAGACTGCATTTACTTCCGGGTGTAGCTCTGCATTGCCTCGCTAAATTCACTTGGCATTCGTTTTTCACATCGAAGACTCATACGATATAATCTACTATAAGATGAGACACTTATGAAGTGTATTTAATTTCTGGACTCTAAGAACGGGGTTCTTCACATAAGTAACACCAGTTTGTGTGTTTAATGTTGTGTTTTGAGGCTCAGGCAATATCGCAATGACTATAGTCCGCCTGTTACACCCAGTGTGTCGTTAGCTCAGTGGTTCACTTACGTGTTGCGGTGCTATTGCTGTATGAGATGGCAGTTCCAACATTGGTGAAAGCCGCTGGACACAACCTCTTATTTTCCATTTTAATTAACAGAGTTGTAAACTGACAGTAAAAATTCCTTATACGAAATCTGAAGAATGCCTTTACACATAAATCTTCGCGCAATTTCGAATTATGTTGATATCATGGGTGTCTGCTTTGCAAATGCCAAGGTGCTTCACTGCAAAATAGTTTCTGAAAAGATTCAAACCGACTGTCAACGATACGAATTTGAGCTTTGTTCGTCATATAGGTCTAACACGTCAGGAGGTTGTTTATGAAGTGAACATGTTGATTAATGTAGTTCCTCTCTTCTACATTTTTGCAATAGAATTTAACTGTAGACATTTTATGACACCGACGTTAGCAATTCCTTTCCGTTCTGTGAAACCTCAAAAAAGATAAATTTTTCTGGTTTAAATTTGATGACCTTAACTGTCACTTCCGATCGACATTAAATACCTTTTGAATCCATACATGGAACTCCAAATGTTCAGTGTTCCTGCATTGCTACAGAGCATGCATTGCAAGATATTCACACAGTTTATTGCATAGACTTACCATAAGGAATGAAACAAAAACTGTAATACACTGGCCGGCCGGGATGGCCAGGCGGTTCTAGGCGCTACAGTCTGGAACCGCGTGCAGGTTCGAATCCTGCCTCAGGCATGGATGTGTGTGATGTCCTTAGGTTAGTTAGGTTTAAGTAGTTCTAAGTTCTAGGGGACTGATAACCTCAGAAGTTAAGCCCCACAGTGCTCAGAACCATTTCAACCGTTTTTTTGTAATACACTTTACACCACAGACACACACTCTGGCTTGACGAAAGCATCCGAATATTGGCTAAAATTTGCACAAATAATTGAATTTGCCTCCCCCTTGAACCATGGACCTTGCCGTTGGTGGGGGGGCTTGCGTGCCTCAGCGATACAGATAGCCGTACCGTAGGTGCAACCACAACGGAGGGGTATCTGTTGAGAGGCCAGACAAACGTGTGGTTCCTGAAGAGGGGCAGCAGCCTTTTCAGTAGTTGCAAGGGCAACAGTCTGGATGATTGACTGATCTGGCCTTGTAACAATAACCAAAACGGCCTTGCTGTGCTGGTACTGCAAACTGCTGAAAGCAAGGGGAAACTATGGCCATAATTTTTCCCGAGGTTATGCAGCTTTACTGTATGATTAAATGATGATGGCGTCCTTTTGGGTAAAATATTCCGGAGGTAAAATAGTCCCCCATTCGGATCTCCGGGCGGGGACTACTCAAGAAGATGCCGTTATCAGGAGAAAGAAAACTGGCGTTCTACGGATCGGAGCGTGGAATGTCAGATCCCTAAATCGGGCAAGTCAGTTAGAAAATTTAAAAAGGGAAATGGATAGGTTAAAGTTAGATATAGTGGGAATCAGTGAAGTTCGGTGGCAGGAGGAACAAGACTTCTGGTCAGGTGACTACAGGGTTATAAACACAAAATCAAATAGGGGTAATGCAGGAGTAGGTTTAATAATCAATAAAAAATAGGAGTGCGGGTAACCTACTACAAACAGCATAGTGAAAGCATTATTGTGGCCAAGAAACGAAGCCCACACCTACTACAGTAGTAAAAGTTTATATGCCAACTAGCTCTGCAGATCACGAAGAAATTGAAGAAATGTATGATGAAATAAAAGAAATTATTCAGATAGTGAAGGGTGACATAAATTTAATATTCATGGGTGACTGGAATTCGGTAGTAGGAAAAGGGAGAGAAGGAAACGTAGTAGGTGAATATGGATTGGGGCTAAGAAATAAAAGAGGAAGCCACCTGGTAGAATTTTGCACAGAGCACAACGTAATCATAGCTAACACTTGGTTCAAGAATCATAAAAGAAGGCTGTATACATGGAAGAAGCCTGGAGATACTGACAGGTTTCAGAGAGATTATATAATGGTAAGACAGAGATTTAGGAACCAGGTTTTAAATTGTAAGACATTTCCAGGGGCAGATGTGGACTCTGACCACAATCTATTGGTTATGAGCTGTAGATTAAAACAGAAGAAATTGCAAAAAGGGGGGAATTTAGGGAGATGGGACCTGGATAAACTGAAAGAACCAGAGGTTGTACAGAGTTTCAGGGAGAGCGTAAGGGAACAATTGACAGGAATGGGGGAAAGAAATACAGTAGAAGAAGAATGGGTAGCTTTGAGGGATGAAGTAGTGAAGGCAGCAGAGGATCAAGTAGGTAAAAAGACGAGGGCTGCTAGAAATCCTTGGGTAACAGAAGAAATATTGAATTTGATGAAAGGAGAAAATATAAAAACGCAGTAAATGAAGCAGGCAAAAAGGAATACAAACGCCTGAAAAATGAGATCGACAGGAAGTGCAAAATGGCTAAGCAGGGATGGCTAGAGGACAAATGTAAGGATGTAGAGGCTTATCTCACTAGGGGTAAGATAGATACTGCCTACAGGAGAATTAAAGAGACCTTTGGAGAAAAGAGAACAACTTGTATGAACATAAAGAGCTCAGATGGAAACCCAGTTCTAAGCAAAGAAGGGAAAGCAGAAATGTGGAAGGAGTATATAAAGGGTCCATACAAGGGCGATGTACTTGAGGACAATATTATGGAAATGAAAGAGGATGTAGATGAAGATGAAATGGGAGATACGATAATGCGCGAAGAGTTTGACAGAGCACTGAAAGACCTGAGTCGAAACAAGGCCCCCGGAGTAGACAACATTCCATTGGAGCTACTGTCAGCCTTGGGAGAGCCAGTCCTAAGAAAACTCTACCGTCTGGTGAGAAAGATGTATGAGACAGGTGAAATTCCCTCAGACTTCAAGAAGAATATAATAATTCCAATCCCAAAGAAAGCAGGTGTTAACAGATGTGAAAATTACCGAACAATCAGTTTAATAAGCCACAGCTGCAGAATACTAACGCGAATTCTTTACAGACGAATGGAAAATCTAGTAGAAGCCGACCTAGGGAAAGATCAGTTTGGATTCCGTAGAAATGTTGGAACACGTGAGGCAATACTGACCCTACGACTTATCTTAGAAGCTAGATTAAGGAAGGGCAAACCTACGTTTCTAGCATTTGTAGACTTAGAGAAAGCTTTTGACAATGTTGACTGGAATACTCTCTTTCAAATTCTGAAGGCGGCAGGGGTAAAATACAGGAAGCGAAAGGCTATTTACAATTTGTACAGAAACCAGATGGCAGTTATAAGAGTCGAGGGACATGAAAGGGAAGCAGTGGTTGGGAAGGGAGTAAGACAGGGTTGTAGCCTCTCCCCGATGTTGTTCAATCTGTATATTGAGCAAGCAGTAAAGGAAACAAAAGAAAAATTCGGATTAGGTATTAAAATTCATGGAGAAGAAATAAAAACTTTGAGGTTCGCCGATGACATTGTAATTCTGTCAGAGACAGCAAAGGACTTGGAAGAGCAGTTGAATGGAATGGACAGTGTCTTGAAAGGAGGATCTAAGATGAACATCAACAAAAGCAAAACAAGGATAATGGAATGTAGTCTAATTAAGTCGGGTGATGCTGAGGGAATTAGATTAGGAAATGAGGCACTTAAAGTAGTAAAGGAGTTTTGCTATTTGGGGAGCAAAATAACTGATGATGGTCGAAGTAGAGAGGATATAAAATGTAGGCTGGCAATGGCAAGGAAAGCGTTTCTGAAGAAGAGAAATTTGTTAACATCCAGTATTGATTTAAGTGTCAGGAAGTCATTTCTGAAAGTATTTGTATGGAGTGTAGCCATGTATGGAAGTGAAACATGGACGATAAATAGTTTGGACAAGAAGAGAATAGAAGCTTTCGAAATGTGGTGCTACAGAAGAATGCTGAAGATTAGATGGGTAGATCACATAACTAATGAGGAAGTATTGAATAGGATTGGGGAGAAGAGAAGTTTGTGGCACAACTTGACCAGAAGAAGGGATCGGTTGGTAGGACATGTTCTGAGGCATCAAGGGATCACCAATTTAGTATTGGAGGGCAGTGTGGAGGGTAAAAATCGTAGAGGGAGACCAAGACATGAATACACTAAGCAGATTCAGAAGGATGTAGGTTACAGTAGGTACTGGGAGATGAAGAAGCTTGCACAGGATAGAGTAGCACGGAGAGCTGCATCAAACCAGTCTCAGGACTGAAGACCACAACAACAACAATTGAATTTGAAAGGAAAAGAAGCGAAGTATAAAGCATTTATAAATTCATCGCATATAGTGAGGTGGTGTGATTTCGTCCCAGTCTATAAAATTAATTTCGGGCCATACTCAGCTCTTGCCGGTTAATGTAATACAGTACCCGTCTACTAATCAGGGCGTCAGCCTCCGTTGCTTTCGAACAAGAATGGAAATCGTAGAAATTTTCTGTGGAGCAACGTTTAATAATAATAAAGCGTTTTAAATTATCAAAAGCGATGAGCGGTAGCAGGCACTTTCGATACAGAATGGGGGAGTGCAGCACGGCTGCGGCCGCCACGGCCGCTGCCGGTTGCCAGCAAATGGATCCCGGAGCTTTACCGCATATGGCATCCAGAGGAGGACAGTCTGCAAGAAATATGCCGCAAAATGCTTACTGGATAAAAGTTTGTTATTGGTGTGACAGAAAGTGAAACAGATTGAATCTGCACTACCATTACATTCACGTCTTTAGCATTCAGAGAGAAGAGGATATAAAAAATTTTTGCGCCAGCTGGTCTCAATCCACAGACATTGTAGACAAATACAATGCACGCTACCGCTAGACCACGGGCGTATATAGTTTACCTTTCGTCTAAGATGGGACAAGACTTCCTCCAGGAAGTGCTGCAGTCTACAGTGTTGCCAGATTGTGCAGATATCCGGACTTAGAGAATTAGCGAGTTGGTCAGTTTATTTGTCCCATGTCGCGATCAGCGCGGACTTAGCCTCTGCAGCAGCCGGCCGCCGGTCAAGTTTTATGTCAAAGAGTGTACACTACATGAACTACAACACTGAAACCAAAAACATTAAAAATAGGCAACGTACTATGAGAAGGAACAGAGTTTGCTGCTATTGATATTGTAGAGTCGCAATTAATGACTTTGTGACATTTGCTAGTGGGCAGTCAAAAGTTTCTCATGTAAGTAAATGAATATTAAATACCTGAAACAATATTTGTTGTGGCACAAGGTGGACCTTGTCATGGATGACAAATCTGAAAATGGGGAAAAAAACATCAAGTCCAAACACGTGCTCTGTAACTGTACTGTGAAGCAGAAGGAAAGTGAGGTCTTGCATGACATTTTTGAATGTCACTGCGATCGTGAATTGTCCTTTGAATTTGTTATATGCCTGGCTAGCTTGTGGATTGAAGAGGCTGCGGGCACTCCCAGCTGGAGGTACATTTCAAAGTTTAACAGGAATTCAGAGGCACTGGTATCAACCTGTAGCTGAACTGGCAGAATTAAGGCTGTGAGGACAGGTTGTGAGTCGTTCTTGGATAGCTCATTTGGTAGAGCACTTGCCCACGGAAGCCAAAGGTACTGAGTTCGAGTCTCGGTCTGGCACAGTTTTAATCTGCCAGGAAGTTTTATATCAGCGCACACTCCGCTGCGGAATGAAAATCTCATTCTGTAGCTGAACTAGTTTGCTGCACAAAGTCAGCGAGCATGATGAATAGTTCCTTAATAGACATCAGTATGGTCTGAGACTGTGATGAAATCAAATTACTGTCCATTAGGTCCTATCTAGATGAGTACTTTTTGTCCAGAGTGTGGCAGACAGCGTGACTTGCACTGAGCTCACCTGTCGGGCTTTTGTGGAATGTGTTCAAAAACAGTCCAGGCATGATGGAAACAAGTGTGGTCAGGAGGCAGAACCTTCTTTCCTTGTTTACGAGACAGTGCTGGAGTGCGACAGTGTTTGTGCTCTGCTGTTCCCACGTTTGCTGCGTCCGCAAAGTTGAATCCCTTTCTCGAGTCTGATGCTGAGGAACTTTGAAGGATTGGGCAAATTTTAAAACATTCTCCAAAGTTCTGTCCTCAGATTTTAAAGCTATCTACTGCTCCTCCTTTTATGGAGCTGCCAGCTTTATTGCATCCCTAATCACCACATCTGCATATCACTGGACTCGCATTCGGGAGGACGATGGTTCAATCCCGTGTCCAGCCATCCTTATTTAGGTTTTCCGTGATTTCCCTAAATCGTTCCAGGCAAATGCCAGGATGGTTCCTTTGAAAGGGCATGGCTGACTTCCTTCCCTAATCCGATGAGACTGATGACCTCGCTGTTTGGTCTCCTCCCTCAAACAACTGAACCGAACCGAACCGAACCGAACATCTGCATATGGTTCCTTATTTTCTGCAATCACAAAATGTCATTTCCTACTGAGACCATGCAGTTCAGCTGCCCATGTGCAGTATAACTAATTAGCCTATTTACTACATTGATAAAAGCCCATGCAGAATGCGATGACATGGCAATATAGGTGGAAGTAGATAGTTAATTTAACCGGTTCATGAGAGGGGCCAGTCCGCACAAAAGCTGGTATATACTTGGTGAGATCCATGACAGAAATAGTGATTTTATCATGGCTGGATTCATTTCCTCGAATGCAGAAAAGTGCTACTGGAGGCACTACTTGTTTGCTTCCCAGTCTTCGGCTGCCTCATCTTAAGGCCTGAACAGTGGCAGATTTGTAGCTGATGACCAGGAGAGCAAAGTGGACAGCAAGGCTTCCAGATTTTTGTGTGTCTCTAATTGCTGTTGCAGAAATGCCTCTAACATCACATCCATCAACACACACAACCTGTAAGGTGGCCTGTTTTTCAGGATCCATGGTCATGTGGCGAACATGAAAACTGCTCATGATAATCACCAATTATGTTGTAACTCATGGCATATAAAACATAAGATGACATCTCCAGAACAAGTATACTTAATTATCTCACAGGACAGTGGTTCACAGTGGGTACAATGCATGGCATAGCCACATGTTTAACAGATTCAGTACAATTCTAGCTAGCTTAGTAAATAGCATGATAAGCAAGAGCAGAGTTAGGGCGATTGCTTGGCAGTGATCAAAAATGTAGACAATGCATCGCAAGTGGTGCTAGAGGTCCCTGCACAGCCATCATGCACAGTTTCTTGGCTGTGGTGACTGCCCCCGGTGGCCACACACAAAAGTGGTGGACACAGAGTAACTGTTGTGTCATATGTTGGCAGTTGTAAACATTTAGAATATATGGAGAGGTCCTGAACTTACACAAGTGGTGGTTTTTATTATTATTATTATTGTTGTTGTTGTTGTTGTTGTTCTTTGGGTTCCGTACCATCTTTGATCATGTAGAAAACAAAATCATGTCCTTGCTATGTGATACTGAAAAATATAAGTGTTTGTAACTGCTACTTTATACTGGTCCATACTGGCAGTTGAGAAAATTTTAATGAACAGTTTTGATGCCCTATAGACTGTCTGTCAGACAGAAAGAGATTATTATATGTGTTAGAGATTTTAATATCAGTTTCTTAACAAAGTTACTGATTAATGACATAACAATAGAAAATGTCAAGAAAAATTAAAAATCTGCCTAGGATGAAGTTTAAAATAAGTTTAATGTTAGTTGTAATTCTGCCATATTTGTTTATAAATTACTATAAGTATTAGGAAAAGTAATTAAGGAGAATGCATATCTTTTCTGAGACTGACATCTCAAACGATAAAGTGAAGCAACTTTAGACTGTTGATGAAGACAGTTGTATCAAATCTTCTTAGTCACACATGTAATATTTGTAATACATCATAAACTCTGTATTTTTGTAGACAGACTAAAATATAGAATTGCCAAACTTCCATACAAGAAGAGTGACTACATACGTGTTAGTCTCTAAAAGGCTAGCCCCATAACATAATTTACTCCAATTTTTAAGGAGATAATTTACTCATGGATTGTTACCTATCTCCGCAATAATAGGAACTTGGCCAATCACAGTTTGTATTTCACTATTATTATTTTACAATGACAGCTGTTTATACATTGAATGACCACATAATAAAACTTATCAATAATAAAATTGATTGATTCATGCATTGATTGATGCTGTTCCATAGATCCCATCATAAAGCATAACTTCCATCAATGTGGAACAATTCAATGTATCATTGTATACAACAACAGATTAGTTAGAAACTAATTTTGTGTTTGACAAAAGCTGCTACTCCCTCAGGTGCTAAGTAGATGTTGTTTAGTCATTAGTGGTTGTATAATACAGTGAAATCTCTGTACAACATTTTTTTAAGGGACCACAAATTCTGAACACCATATATGAGGAAACACTATAAAGAGGAAGACTTCCAATGGATAATTATAAAAGTAGAGTCAAATTTTACTGATGATATACAATAGAAAAACACAGTAATGATAAAAATTAAAAAAAGAATCAGCTGCTAAGAATTCCTTTAATAATGAAGTAAAATCTATGAAACAGCATAACTTTTAACATCACATACCTAGGATTTTTTGAAGTAGTCGAGCAAACATGTTTGTATCCTGTTCCTTCTGGATTGTATCAGAATCAAAAGAATGACTTTGCAAAAAATCACTCATTCCTCTTCCATTTTCAAGTGTTATTCCATCTGCGCGCATGCATGGATTTGCACCAGGAATAACCTATGTGTATTGTGTAATCGATCAACATGAACCAGTCTGCTGTTCTAAACATGCGCATGGGGCATACCTCAGGTGTATCATGTAATAGGGATACAGTGTTAAACACACTGTGCAGATGTTCACCATTTGCTCACATAAAAAACAAAAACATACAGTAGCGGCAGTGAGACAAATGACAAGCATGATGTGAGTCATATCTCGTGTGGCTTGGGCACAGACGCTGACGTGTGACTCACGCAGAGCACAGCCTTCTGAGCCTGTGCAGATTCACAGAACGTAAAATGAAGCATCTACAACAGTGACTTAAATGCCATAAAGAGGGAAATAATTGGTTAGAGTTACAAAAATACAAGCGTTACCCGGAGGAAATTGTTGTATAGAGGAAACATACTAAAGAGGACACTTAAGCATTGTGCGTATGGGCTTTTGGTTGGGACCAGAAAAGATGGATGTAGTATTGAGGAAAGCATTTTAACTGGGATCTTCTGGCAACTTACTGTAGACATTTGATTGTGCCAGTCGCAATATTGTCGGAGACAACAAAGGAAGTAATTAGAATTATGTACACTGTTCACATCCACACATCTTGTGGGCACCTCTTGAAGCAGTTGAGGGTATTAACTACAGCCTCTATGAATAAAGACAAGGAAATCAATGTGTCTTAATTCAATGTAACTGCTAGATCAAGTGTCCGACACCATATGTATATTGTAACTGTATAGATAAAAAATCTGCTCACCAAGCTGTGGCAGGAGGACACACAAATAAAAAAGAGGTTTTACTTAAGCAGGCTTTTGGAGCCAGTGGCTCTTTCATCTGGCAGAAGGATTGAAGAGGAAGGCAGAGGTGTGAAGGGAAAGGAACTGGAGAACTTCAGGAAAAGGAGCAGAGTTTGGAAAAGTCAACCAGACTCCCGTGTCAAGGGAGACTTATCAGATGGGATGAGAAGGAAAGGCTGATTGTTGGGGACTGCACCAGATGACATTTGAAAACCCGAGAGCTTAAAGGTGGAAGACAGGTTAACATGCAACACAGGGATTAGTATCCAGTGCAGTCTCCAACAATCAGTCTTTCCTTCTCATCCTGTCCTGTAAGTCTCCTCGACCAAGGGTTCTGGAGGACTTTTTCTGAGCTCTGCCCCATTTCCTAAAGCTCTCTAGTTCCTTTTTCTTCCTTCCCCATCAACCCTTCTGCCAGAAGAAGGAGCCACTGGCTTCAAAAGCATGCATACGTAAAACCTTTGTCTATATGTGTATTCTCCTGTTGCCACTTGCTAAGTAGATATTTTTATCTATACAATTACATTATATTGTCAAAAATTGATTATTATGTTGTTATAGACACTACAGTCCTTAGAATTAAGATACAGAGGACCATAAACTGGGAATTTTGAGATAAGGAATCAGTTACAGGATATGAAAAGAGGGCCTGGGTGGATAATGTACATGATACGTGTTTTTTGACTGCCTACGTTTCATAACAGATAACTGCCTTCTGCATTGACATTGGTGAGACCAATTTGAAAAACAGTACACTATTGTTTATGATGTGTCTGTGCCAGTGTTTACCAAATTTAACTGTTCATGTCTGGTTTCAATGATGGATGATTACTGTTAACAGTAACTTGCAGGCATCCGTGTAAGCTATGGTGCATTTGGATGCAGTGCCTAGAAAGATAAATGAATGTACAGAGAAAACTCTTGTAATGGTCATTGTCCTAATTGTGAGAAATTAATCACCATGGATACAAATTTATGAGAAATTGTGCCATTCAAGTGAAGTGTTTCAATAAAGAGGGTCCTCAGTAAAGAAATATTCACATATTAGAATTTGAGCAGATGGTGTTGGACCGTGAGGGATAATTTATGAATAAGGACTAGTGAACTTGCCTGTGGAATACATCTTCAAAAAATACGGTGTGGAGAGTACTGGTGAAACAGCAGTAGCACCACAGCGATTAGCAATGTGTACAAACAATAAGGCTAATTGATTGAGAACACAGAGTTCTGTGATCTCATTGGATTGTGTTTAAGGCGTATGTTTCGATTTTTTTTGTCACCACTTGGAACACACTCAATGAGGTTACTTCAGAAGAAATGCCTGAATATTTATTTACGGCTATCAGTTCTTTACCATACAGTTTAGCAATTTCTATGATCTGTATAATTTTGACCCAATTTTCAGTCTGTTGTGATCATCAGTAGTCATAATTGATTCTGAGTGTAATTTATAGAAATAGTCTGCTGTTGCTGTTTCTCCCTGTTAATGTATAACTTGATGTTATTGAAGACTCTGCTTCATGACTGGAATATATGGAATATGTGAATAAATGAATGCAGATGGATTTTATTCTTGTATGAAATGTAATGATGTTGTATATTCATTGTTCTGAGAGATGACACTGGTAACTTCTTTGGCAACCATTCAGGTAAATGGGGTACATATGTTGAAGAAACATCCTGACCAAAATTTGACAAACTTTTTGACATACCAAAATGAAATTTTCACTCAGCAGCAGAGTGTGCACTGTATAAAACACCCTGCAGATTAAAACTGTGTGCCGGACCGAGACTCAAATTTGGAACCATTGCCTTTCGCGGGCAAGTGCTCTACTAACTGAGCTAACCAAGCATGACTCGTGAACTGCCCTCAGAGCTTCACTTCCACCAGTACCTCATCTCCTATCTTCCATACTTCACAGAAGCTCTCCTGTGAACTTTGCAGAGCTAGCCCTCCTGGAAGAAAATATATTGCAGATGGCTTAGCTAGAGCCTTGGGGGATGTTTCCAGAACGAAATTTTCACTTTGCAGTGGGGAGCTTCTGTGAATTTTGGAAGTTAGGAGATGAGGTACTCGCAGAAGTGAAGCTGTGAAGGTGGGTCGTGAATCTGCTTTGGTAGCTCAGTTGGTAGAGCACCTGCCTGCGAAAGGCAGAGGTCCCGAGTTTGAGTCACAGTCCAGCACACAGTTTTAATCTGCCAGGAAGTTTCATATGTGACTTAGATCTTCTGTCACCTCTATGAATGGTTGATTGGATGGATCAGTAATTTAGTTTAGGTTGCTAATTTGTCCTGCATTTGATATCCTGTATATGAAGCAGATGAAAATTATACCAAAGAACAAAAAGCAACAAAATTTTTGATCCAACTGTTCATGGGTATACTGTTGGTTCTTATTGTTCATTGGGCATGATATTTTGGTGAACAGGCATGTTACCATCATCAGGTGTGTCCTCACTCAGGGTGTTCCATATGCAATCTGTGCCCTGTCGGCAGCAGAAGAGCTGGTTGTATCAGCTACTGTGGCTGGAAATGTCCACTGGGGTGTCATAATTGTGCCAGCATGATTGTAAGCACTCCTTCCGTCCTGGCTGCCAGCTTGTTGTGTTTTCTAACTGTCTTCTCCTTATTAGACTGAGTACTGGTTCCCAAGCCTTGCTGAGACCACAGCTGCAGTCTCGGCTGGTAAGATTGTTCCTGGTGCATATGTTGATGGTATTTCTAATGATACTGTGTCAGTACTTAGATGCTTGTGCTAAAATCCGGGTGTGTTCATATTCTATTGCATGTGTCTCAGATAAACAGTGCTCTGCAACCACTGACCTGTCAGAATACATTATTCTAGTGTGCCACTGGCAGTGATATTTCATGGTGTAAACTGTTTGTTCATTGTATATCTTGCTAGAGCAGTATTGCTCTGTGTACACCTGTTATTAGTATGTTTGTTGTATATTGATATTCAAGACATGCTTTACACATTATTTAAGTAATGACAAATGTAACTTGTTGCTTAAGCCTTTTTAACTTTTATTCGTGAAAATGGTCCATGACTGAAACTGGTCAGTATTTGGGTTTAAAATAAAAGCAGCTGATGGTTAAACATGCATTTTATACATTACTTGACAGCTGTTATAATCACCTTCCAAAAATGTTCAAAAGTTCTATTGAGTTGTAGAGGCATGCTGATCAGTACAGAAATAACATTAAAGCTCATCAGGATGTGTGAATGCTTGAGCCTGAATTTGCCGAGATGTTTTAGAACAAATATGAAGGAGGCATGGTGTTGGTGACAGTATTGCATAATGGCTCCACTTCCTTGCGTGAGAGTCTGTAAAGTCTTGGTGGGTAGGCCTTTGCAGTAATAATTTCTTGATTACCTCTTTGAGTAAATTGAGGACCTTTATATTTTTCGTGATGTCAGCATTGATCTTCCTGGACAACTAATTATCAAGCAGGCCCCTTATCTTTACTAACCACCACTACCGATGCAGCCTCCTTTGCACCTGTCAGCATACACTCCCAGGCATAGACCTTGCACAAAGTCTCCTTTATGAACAAACTCTGCACCCCAGGGAGCTCAGTTCATCAGCACACACTAATAATGGCTGTATGTGCAAGTGTTGAAATTTTGGCCTGTCTGTCACTATGAACCAGCAGTACACCCAAGGGCTGTTTGAGCAACTAATTTGCTGTGAGAAACAGAAGAATCACAACAAAATTTCTAAGTTTTTTCATTTGTAACTAAGTGAATATTACAATTATAAAGTGTATTGACAATGGAAGTGAAATAAAATGAACTACTTCTGAGACATAGATACTGTAGGGACTGAATTCTAAAGATAACAGTATGAAATTGAAACAGTGAACCTCTGACAAGTAATTTGATCACTACAAACAACAATACATTCCTTGAAGGCTGTGTACTCTCGATATGTCTGATATTGTAATGTATGTTGAGTGTCAGCTGATAGCGCATCATATATTCTATATAACAGTAATGTCTATTGACCTTGTTTGGTTACTTTGTTCCTCATATTATGTATTCTTTCAAGTACTGGCTTAGACCTAGCTTGGTCGATTTGTTCCTCAGATTGTGTGTCATTTCAAGTACTAGCCTAATATAGTTTTTGCCATAAAGGAAAAAGTCTCTTTGTTCTTGAATGAACTAACATAAGGACCAAATGTCATCCCTAACATCTCTGAACTGTCTGTAAACTCTCAGTCCATAATTTTAAGAGATCTACCATGATCTTAATGGTTGGCTATCAGATTATATGGAGAGAGACTGACTTCAGCCACAGTCACACAGGGAACTAAACTGTAGCCTAACTGTACTTATCAAAACTACAAAATAACCATGAGAGCTGGTAAGATGCTTCCTTTAACTTAATTTATTCATCGTAAAACAGTGGAAAACGTACCTAACTGTATTGCATTAATTTCTTTCATGATACTGACAAATTTTAAAAGTAATTCACCCAATGTGCTGGTAAACACTTAATAATTCAGCTTCACATTTTTCGACTCTTAGCTCTTTCACTACATGTTCACTCAGTTGAGTCTGCACCACTACTGCCTCATGCACTCACTAGTAACTTTCACTGGTGTTGCAACACAACAATGCCCTGTTTGCCAGAAAAGGCAAAAGGCTACAGAAACTTCTAGAAGCTAAGGTTCACCAGCTGCTAGGTAGTTCACTGGCAAGGATGTCAATCATGGATATCAATCATAGTGTCCTTGCATTCCAACCCTTAATTGATGTGAAAACTGGCAACTGAGGCCACTGTTGCCTGAGACTGCAGTCATGTGTGTGTGAGTTGCATTTGTGTGAGTGTGTATGTGTGTGTTTGTCATCTAATTTTGCTATATTTGTGAAAGTATTTTTGTTGTGCCTATCTGTGACTCAGCATCTCCACTATATCGTGAGCAGCAATTTTCCTTTTCACAGTATTGTTACATTCCATCCTGTATTTTCCTTTATTTGAATTTTCCCTGATGGCTTTTCTTCGATCCTAGTGTAATCACTGGTCACCTTTAATGGCAATCGATGCTAACTTTATATCTCTGTGAGGAATTTTTGAGATGTGACCGTGAGATAACCTAATGGAAACAGAATAATCAAACTGGGATTCGTATCCAACATACTCCAGCAGAGTATAAACAGTAGTAAACAGTTTGTGTAGAACAGACGTTCTCCCAGCACAAAAGCAAGTTGTAACATTACATATTAAAACTGGTCGCCAGCCTAATTAGGCATTCTTGTGTCAAGCAAAACAATAAAGCAGAAGGCAGTGCTAAGGCTAACCTAACCTTTCTTAACACACACTAAACTCTTACCTTATTACTGTTCATACTACGCTACAGTAACCTAACCTTGTAGATAAATGTGCTACTAACTAGTAAGTCAGATAAACAAACGGCCATGAGATATTAAACAGCAACATATGCCTCTCAACAACACATACCTTAAATGAAGTAGGTGCAACAGTTTATAAAACCAATTACTGTCTCACATTAAAGTAATAGCAATACTGAACAGGGAAAAGCTTGAAATGGTTCTGAATTTAAATCAGTGGGTCTGATAATGATCATAATGTATAACTTCATTGCTTAGTACAGGGTCTCCATGCCTGTACATTAACCAACTTGCATTACAATAGATAACACAATAAATAGTTCTTTCTCAAATGTGACTTCAAGCAACCAAACAGAATGGAGATCTAACTACACTGGCTCTGAAGGAGCCTTTCATTTCTTCATTAACTAACTAGCCTATTACATGAGGAACATTAAACTTCTATGGTTTGAAGAACCATGCTCACTAACAAGACTACACCAGTATGTATGAGAAATGGTAAGTATTCATATAATTAATTATTAATTATGGAAAGCACAACAAACTATAACTCTTTAAATAACAAATGTGCTTTCTTAGGCAGTCTTTTGACCTTATCAAAAATATAATTGGCTGTCAAACTGACAACACAACATTAAATTCAAGTTCAACCACATTCTTCTAATAAATTAGGACATTCAGAATTAAATTCACTAGGGTAGGATTCCTGTCCAGGTTTGTGATTTGGGATAATCACGGGTGTAAGATAGAGTGTTTAGCAACACCGCTGTTATTACTAAAGTCAACCAAATTTCACAAATACCTGGTCCATTTGCAGAGTGCCAAATAGAAAAAAATTTGTGGAAGGCTGGTGGCACTAGTGGCATAATTTGCAGTGGCCGTTAACCTGGCGGCGATGCAGTCATGACAGTACTGTTTGCCTCACCCTGTTACATAACTTCTTGGTGTCGGAGTTATATTTTTATACGGCCAAAAACCATGCCATGATAATGGTATTACCAATTGGAGCATCCGAGGCCCATGAATACTGCCCTTATGCTCTTCTTAGGGAGTAAAATAACTGATGATGGTCGAAGTAGAGAGGATATAAAATGTAGACTGGCAATGGCAAGGAAATCATTTCTGAAGAAGAGAAATTTGTTAACATCGAATATAGATTTAAGTGTCAGGAAGTCGTTTCTGAAAGTATTTGTATGGAGTGTAGCCATGTATGGAAGTGAAACATGGACAATAACTAGTTTGGACAAGAAGAGAATATAAGCTTTCGAAATGTGGTGCTACAGAAGAATGCTGAAGATAAGGTGGGTAGATCACGTAACTAATGTGGAGGTATTGAATAGGATTGGGGAGAAGAGAAGTTTGTGGCACAGCTTGACTAGAATAAGGGATCGGTTGGTAGGACATGTTTTGAGGCATCAAGGGATCACAAATTTACCATTGGAGGGCAGCATGGAGGGTAAAAATCGTAGAGGGAGACCAAGAGATGAATACACTAAGCAGATTCAGAAGGATGTAGGTTGCAGTAGGTACTGGGAGATGAAGAAGCTTGCACAGGATAGAGTAGCATGGAGAGCTGCATCAAACCAGTCTCAGGACTGAAGACCACAACAACAACAACAACAACATGCTCTTCTGGCCTCAAAACTCCAGGAATATGAGCCACAATGATCCGCTACTGTTAGTGAGGTGTTAACCACAGCACTGCTCATACCAGACTCCTTACCCTCACAAAGGTTGAAGTTCCACTTGCACACCAACCACATCTCCACTTGCATGCCAATGACATCTTTTCAACTCCGCCAGGCTACTTCTGGAACTGCGGGGCTTCCCCACATCTTTTACATTCAACCCTATGTTCTCTAATTATGGACCAAGTCATTGATAGTACATTATATAACAATCATTTCATTAGTTATTTAAATTCACAAGCATAATTTAAACAGCATCATTCAAAAATTCACGTAACTGAAACATGTATACATAGTCAAAGGATTTCCATGACAGATACAACATTATACATACAGAATACTACAAATTGACAAGAAATATCAATACAGGTACAAAATAAGTCAAAAATAGGTGTTACACTAGCCCAGTGCTGTTTTCCTTTGTTAATATTTTCTGATGCAGCACTATACTCAATGTCTGTCCTTTTTTCTGCATTTCTCTTGTCACCTTACAAACCACACTGCATGCTCTACTTATAGGCCACACTGTATCAACCGTCTCGATCGCGCACAACAGATGGCTACAAGACCATGCTGATTGTTGGTGCAGCGTCTTATGTCCCACATCAGTCTCACCGATACCATTAATCCATACCTTCTAATTTATCACTCTTCTTGCATCTCTCTCCCGTATTTTTGCATGTTAGTTCCTGCACCTTTCCAGTGCCACATGACCTTGTATCTCATTGTACGAACCCCTCCCCATTGTATCCCAGTTCACACTCACTGTTTCCACCATATCCAGTCACATCTGTCATCCCCCTTCTTCATGCTTATCCACCCCTGACCTGCTGCCTACAGTTAAATAATGTATATTTATATATTATTTAATCTTTTCTTTGATCTCATTGTGACTTCTCACCAATTTTAGTGAGTTTTCACTTTTTGCTATTTTCGACTCCCTCAGATTCCATCTTGTTTCCCCCTTTTGCCTCCGTTTCATCCTTCTCATGATTATTCACACATATTTGGGTGTATTTTTGTGATTTTTTTTTAGATGTAATTCTATGTACTTTACATAATTTTTTTGCATTTTTTCCACCACCATGGATCCTTGGTCTTCCTATCTGCATCAATACGGAAAAGTTCTCTTATCCCTAGGCAGAACCAAGTCCCACATACTGGTTCCTGCTTTGTTGCTTGGCTCATAGAATCCCCCAGATGGCCTTGCCATCGAGTTACCTTCTCCAGCTGCCACCCGTCCTTCCATAATGACCTCCACCTGTTCAGATTCTGCCAATTCTTAAGCCTCACCAACACAGTCCTGCAAAACCATATCAACCAAGCCCAAATCTCCTTGCAGTACCTTCTCTCCCTCTGCAAAATTCTCCTACTATGTAATCCCCAATTCCTGGAACCCATAACACACATTGAAACTCATGCAGTCTCTCACTTCCTACTTCTGCCTTTGAGTACAACTGTCCACCCCATGTACAACAACCTTCAAACCTCCTCAACATTCCTCATAGCTGACAAACCCTGTCTCGCAGACCTTCTACATTTACCACACCATCCAAAACTCCCTCCCACCACCACCACACATAATCCTGAACTTAAACAGACTCATAACACAGTCATGAACCTTTCCTCTGGAAGCCTTAGCGCCACAGAAATATCAATCCTTTCCAAAGGTCTTACCTTTTGCCCGACTCCCAACTGCAATCATGCAGGACTTGCTGAAGACCACCTCTCTTTCCCACGGTCCTTACAGTGGAAACACTTTTTTGCCATCAACCCTACCAATCAGACTCAACCATAGACTTATGGTGAACCCTGGCTAACTCAGTTCATTCCTCCATCCAACTGCGATCCACCCCCACTGTCCTCAGACCACCCCTTGTTAACTTTCCAGAATTTCTTAACCTCGAACCTTGCCTCACCATCATTCCCCAATTCTCTCAAAATGTAGACTAACCTTACATCTGCAGAAAGAACTGCAGTCCACCATCTAAAAACTGATCCTGACCTTATAATCCTACCTGTGGATAAAGGCTCCACCACTGCTGTTTTGAACAACAGGCGTTATCTTGCATAAGGGTTCCGCCAGCCGTCAGGAACATCCATTTACAAACCTTGCTGCAGTGACCCTATTCCAGAAATCCAGCAGGATCTGCAGTCACTCCTCATATCCTTGGGACCATCCTGGAACCTCTCTCCAGAGTCCATCTCTCTGCTCACCCCTACCACTCCCCGCACTCCTGCCTTCTGCGTGCTTCGTTAAGTCCATAAAACCAACCACCCAGGACACCTCATTGTGGCCAGCTACTGTGCCCCCACTGAGAGAATCTCTGCTCTTGTAGACCAACACCTTCGACCTATTACCTGGGATCTACCCTCCTATATAAAAGATACCTTGCTGCAGAATTCGACACATTGCATCAGCAGATTGAATGGCATAGTGGTCCAGCCGGAGGACATATTGGTCAGCTTCGATGTGGTATCGCTGTTTACCATGGTTCCACTTAATGATGTATTGAAACAGCTGGATCGAATTTTTCCTGCCGATATTTTAGAACTGTTTAAGTGTTGTTTGACGACCACATACTTCAAGTGGAATGAACAGTGGCTATGGGAAGCCCCCTAAGTCCTGTAATTGCAAACTTCTTTATGGAGAAATTTGAAGAACAGGCCTTAGGTACTGCCAGCAAGAAACCAAATGTATGGTTCCGATACGTGGATGACACGTTTGTGCTGTGGAGACATGGTAGGGAGGAACTAAGCCGGTTCCACGAACATCTGAACAGTATAAACTCGAGAATTCAGTTTACAATGGAGGAGGAGGTAGATGGCAAATTACATTTCCTCGATGTGCTTGTTTTTAGAAACGAAAATGGTAGTTTGGGCCACTCAGTGTACTGCAAACCCACGCACGCGGGCCGTTATTTGCGCCGGGATTCGAACCACCACCCACAACAGAAGCGGGGTGTTATCAAGACGTTAGCAGACGGAGCTAGAAATATTTGTGAACCTGAGTTGCTCGACGCTGAGATGGAACATCTCCACAATGCGCTAATGAAGAACAGATATTCGTCCGCCGAAATAAAACGTGCATTGAGGCAGCCACGCAGAAATCATACTGACGTACAGGCTACTGCAAAATCTAAGGTTTTCCTGCCGTTTGTTAAAAATGTAACGGAAAGAATGGGGAGGATCTTGACGAAGCGGAATATTACCGTAATTTACAAGCCCACCAGGAAGATACAGGAATACCTTAAGCCTGCCAAGGACGCTCGCAAACAATTGGAAAAATCTGGAGTGTATAGGATCCCATGCAGCTGTGGTGATGTTTATGTGGGTACCACTAAAAGAACTGTGTCTAAACGTTTGGAAGAGCACAAGGGAAATTGTAGAAGAGGAGAAACGGAACGATCAGCTGTTGCAGAGCACGCTTTCCAGCCAGGGAACCACAATATTGGTTTCGAGGAGATGCAAGTACTAGCGGCCACGAACGGATATTACGAAAGGCTCTACAGGGAGGCAATCAAAATCGCTAAACACCCAAATAATTTCAACCGAAAGGAGGAGGGCATCAAATTAAACGGTATATGGATGCAGGTGTTAAAGAAGATGTGTACCACCCGTCCACTACTGGGTGATGGCAACGGCGATCGACGGCGACGGACAGCGGCCAATTGCACTGACGTTTTCAAAACACGTGACGTCACGCCGCGGCGCAGAGGCGCGCGGACATGAAATTTAGCTGCAGTCAGTAGCGAGCCAGTGTGTGTGTTGGACCTTCCATCAAGCTACGGACCCCCCTGAAGATAGTCTCCCGCAGTCGGAGATGAAACGTTGGGAATCACCACAGATTTCATCAACCGACCACGGCATAACAGCCCGGATAATTGCAATGGACAAGATACTAACCATTTCCTCCACTGCCTCTCCACAGTTCCTGTCCCTTTACCACACAGTGCCCTGCTCGTCACTATTGATGCCACCTGCCTTTACACTAACATCCCTAATGCCCATGGCCTTACTGCTATTGAACACTACCTTTCCAAATGCCTGACAGATTCCAAACCAACAACCTCCTTTCTAGTCACCATAACCCACTAAGCCTCACCCACAATTACTTCTCATTTGAAGGCAATACCTACAACAAATCCAGGGTACAGCTATGGGCATGTGCATAGCACCATCCTATGCCAACCTTTTCATGGGCCATTTAGAGTAATCCTTCAAAAACACCCAGAATTAGAAACCCCTCACCTGGTTCAGATTCATTGATGACAACTTCGCAATTTGGATTGAGAGTGAGGACACCTTATCTACATTCCTCCAGAACTTCAACAACTTCTCCCCCATTTGCTTCACCTGGTCCTACTGAACCCAGCAAGCCACCTTCCTAGATGTTGACCTCCACCCAAAGATGGCTACATCAGTTCTTCCATCCATATCAAACTTACTAACCACTAGCAATACCTCCACTTCAACAGCTGCCACCTGTTCCATACCAAGAAGTCCCTTCTACACTGCCTGCCGCCTGTGGTCGTTGCATCTGCAGTGATGAGTGGTCCCTCACTAACTATACTGAGGGTATCACTGAAGCCTTCACATACTGTAATTATCCTCCCAGCCTCATTCAAAAGCAAATCTCCTGTGCCTTATCTTTCTAGTCTCCCACCGCCTCACAAAGTCCCACTGTCTGGCTACAGTGGAGCATTCCCCTAGTTACTCAGTACCACCTAGGACTGGAACAACTGAATTACATTCTGTGCCAGGGTTTTAACTACCTCTTGTCACGCTCTCAAATGAGAAATGTCCTGCCTGCTATCCTTCCCAATCCTCCCACAGTGATATTCCACCATCCACTGAACCTACACAATATACTCATCCATCCCTGCACAGCCTCTGCTCCCAACCCCTTACCTCATGGCTCATACCCCCGTAATGAACCTAGATGCAAGACCTGCCCTATACATCCTCCCAACACCACCTACTCCAGTCTGGTCACAAACATCTGCTATCCCTGTGTGTGTTTGTCATCTAATTTTGATGAAGGCCTTATTGGCTGAAAGCTACATTTGTGACAGTCTTTTTGTTGTGCCTATCTGCGACTCAGCATCTCCTCTATATAGTGAGTTGCACCTCTCCTTTTCACAATATTGTTATATTTCATCCTGGATTTTCCATTGTTTGATTTTCGTGTAAAATCCATGACACAGTGCATTTTTTTGATGTCATGTTGATTCCGACCTGTTTCAGTCTTAAACTATCATCCAGGGTAAAAGAAAGGTAAAAAAGCTCTCACATGTTATTTGTTATAAATGTTCAATTTGCCTTTTGCCTCTGAATCAGCCACATCATCGTGTTGAATGCTGTGATATTATGTTGTGAACAATAGCTGTGGTTCCAGTAAGGATGGTAATCTTGTGTTGTAACATGTATGACATGCATGAGCTTTTTACTTTTTCTTTTTTCTCGAATGATGGTTTGGGACTGAAACTGGTTGGACTAAATACCAAATTAAAAACAACACTATGTTATGCATTTTATTCAGTATATTTTGGTTACTGTCTGTCACACAAAGAAGTATTGAATATGTAAAATTGCAGAAAGGCGACCATTCACCTATAGTGGATTGATGTGTGGAGCACAGTAACACTTAACAGAAAACAGGTCATACCAACTTTGAAGGACTAGCTCTTTTCCCAGAACAGTACACACACACACACACACACACACACACACACACACACACACACACACACACACACACTAGCTCTTTTCCCAGAACAGTACACACACACACACACACACACACACACACACACACACACACACACATTCCTGTGGCCATAGCAAGACTAGGTATTGACACTTGATTATTGAAAGTAGTTGCTCAAGCAAATAGAGGTGGGGATGGCGGAGGGAAGGACACAGAGATGGGCTAGTGAGAAAGGGGCAGGCCTTCGGACAGATGAATTCATGGCTGCACAACAAGACAAGAAAAGAGATGTAGGAAGAGGAGAGAGAGAGAGAGAGAGAGAGAGAGAGAGAGAGAGAGAATATGCCCTCATGGGGGAGGGGGGATGGCAAGAAGAGTAGTAGTAGTGAGAGAAGGTAGTGCATGATCTGGACAGAAGAGGAGTGGTATGGACAGAAGAGTGAATGGAAAAGACAAGGTGAGACAGTGGAAACATGTTTGGAGGTTTAGGCCAGGGGTGTTACGAAAGTGCAGAATGTGTTGGAGAGACAATTCCCATTGTGTGGTTCAGAGAATCTTCTCCTGGAAGGGGGTATCCAATTGACCCACATAGTAAAGCAGCTGCTGAAGGCATATGTGTTGTGGTATGCAGCTCAAATGGCAACTTGATGGTCAAATTTTCAGTTTGCCATGGTTCGGTGGTCGTCGTTCATGTGAGCAGACATTTTGTTACTTGTCATGCCCATATAGATACAGTAACTGCAGCATAGCTGGTGTATAACATCGCTGCTTTCACTTGTGGCCCTTTCTTTTACTGGGTAGGAAATACCTGTTACAAGACTGATTGGAGGTGGTGGATGGGTGGGTGTATGGGAAGGATCTTGCACCTGAGCTAACAAGGAAATGATCTATGGTGTGCAGAATTGGGAGTACGAGTGGAAAAGGGATGGAGAACGGTATTCCGTAGGTTGGGCAGATGGGATGTGGGTAGGTATCCCTCATCTTGGGACACAGTGTGAGGTAGTTTAAGCATTGGTGGAGGTTTGATTGAGCTTTGGAAGGCCAAGGTGATAACAGGCGGTCATTGGAGTACTGATTGGTGCTTTGTTAAAAGCTTTACTGGTGTCAGAGGATCATCTGGCACAGGAGACTTCTTTATGGATGAGCTGAATAGGATACTGTCTGCCAGTAAATGTTCTGGTAAGGTTATTGGTAAATTTTGTCAGCTGCAACCTTCCTCTGCAGGTGCGGCATCCCCAGATGGAGAGGCTGTAAGGAAGAGACTTTGTGACATGGAATGCGTCACAGCTATCGTTGTGGAGTTACTGTTGGTGATTGGTGAGCCTGATATGGACAGATGTACTTTTGGTGGAGATTGAGATTTAGGAAGGTGGCTTGCCGAGTTGAGAAGGGCCAGGTGAAGCAGCTTTGGGAATAGGTGTTGAGGTCCAGATCAAAAAAGTATCATCACTGAATGTGAACCAGGCAAGAGATTTTAGGCATTGACAGGATAGGAAGTATTCCTTCAGATGGCCCCTAAATAAGTTTGCATAGGATGGTGCCATGCAAGTACACATGGCAGCACCACAGATTTATATATAGATTTGGCCTTCAAAAGTGATTTAAGTGTGGGTCTGGATGTGGTTGGCTAGGAGGATTAGGAAAGAGCTGATAGATTTGGTATCAGGAGGAAAATACCTTTTCTTTGAACTTAAATATTAGTTTGGAATGAACTTTTTGCACCTGATGCAATATGTCATTGTTTATATTTCCTGTGAGTTTCTCCATAATCTATTTGGAGTCAAAGGACTTTAGGTTTTCTGTAATATTGCAAATAGATGTCCCACTTTTTTTGCTGTTGCTAGGAAACCTGATATTAAAGAATTTTCTTCATTACAATATATATGTCGTCCCATTTGATACTGAAATATTGTATCTTTTGGATGTAGCTCCCTCTTTTCTCCGGATATTGGTAATACAGCCCTAACATTGCCTTTGTTAACATATTTCACTAAGTTGCAATACTCCACATTTATGTGCACTTGACATAACTTTGAGAGAAGCAGGTTGTATGGCATCACTTACTGAATATCTACTTCTATCACTTGGCTCCTTGCATTTGTGTCTTGGCAGTGTAACCAGCATTTGTTGGAGATTGTCTTTTGCATTACCATAACCATCTTTTCCCATGTATGTCTCATATATGTATGCTCTTGGATATCTATTTGTGCACTTGCCTTTAGGCAAACCTTGTGAATTCAAATTTAATCTTCCACATTTGTCATGAATCATGTTTTCACTATTATTTGATATAAATCTGGATTGTCTATTGGGTTCAGAAATTCAGCTCCAGCTACTTGGTCAATTTGATTTGGATGGACTTTTTCACGTAACTAAATTAAATTGTATGATTCCTTTTGGTGACAACCATGAAATTCTATTGTTTCTGCTGAAAAACTTGAGCTTGTCAATAAATCATATCTTCTTTGTCTCTGGCCATGACAAACTGCAAATAAATTGTATGAATAAATCAAGGGATCATATTTTCTCACATAGGTCATAGCATCTTGTGTGCATTCATGCATGTGCCATAGACTTCCTATTTAGGTTGGTGATACAGTCGCCAGTCTTCTAACATCAAGAATATTGCTGTTATTCGTGATTGTATCTCTCAAATGAATGTATTCTTCTTGCACAATTTCTTTTGCTTCTCTCGTGTAATATCATTTATTCTGCCTCTACTTTTGAATAAAGATCAGCTAAAAACTGTTGAAATAAAATACAGGAACTGGTATGTGTACCTCCTTGTTTCTGATCATGAGGTGATATGCATAAAATTTGTTTGAAGCTATATGTTTCTGCACCTTATTTTGGGTCATTTGTTTGACACTGAAATTCTAACCATTTTCTTCTCTTATAAAAATTAATGGATATTGAATTGCATTGTAAGAATGATGTGTTTCCATGATATATTGTACTCCTTCTCATATTTTTTGAATAATTATGATTTGTGTACTCACTGTCCACAATTACATTGACAATTTCATTGATTCTAGGTGCACTGAATCAACATTCATGTTCTCCAACTTGTCTTTATTCAATCAGATCACATTTTTTTAGTCATTGGATATGGTATCATTTGAGCCATTACTGTTTTGAATACATGGACTGATTATACATGAGTTCTTCAAGGATTTACTGTCTTAATCCACTTATATTTGTGCAACATTGATTTACTTCAATTTGTTCATTGCCAGTCAAATACACCAACAAAAACAATGACAAATTTGACAATGGTAACAATGATCCCATTCTATGACAGACTTGTCCTTTAATGAAAAACAGAGGACTGAATTGATGTTCTTCATTGCTCACAGAAGTAACACTAAATAATGTCATTCAGAAGCAAGCACGTATGCTCCAATATTTTGTACAAAATAGATATCCTCCTCATCTACATTTCAGCATCCTCTTAAATGTTATTAGTTAATACACTAAAATTCCACTTAATATACTGTTCACTAATTTAAGCAGTTCACTTCTCTTTTTCTTGATTCACTCTAATCCATTTCCAAAAGTATGTTGCTGCATGTGTCTCATCATCATCTCCATATATCCCTCAGAGCTGGAATGTATCCCCCACCACATTATAATGGAACATTCTAGAACAATCTTGTACACTTGAGAAATTTCTTGAATATTTTTGAAACTTATGGAATATTCTGTAACATTCTGGAATGTTATTGTACCTTTTGGAAGATTCTCTGACATTCTCTAGCATTCTTGAACATTCTGGAAGGAACATTCTGGTTAGTCTGGGCCAGTTCAGGGGTAGCCCACAGCTGATTCATTGACTTCCCATAAGAAGTCCATGGGTGTAGTGCCCTCTTCTGACACCAAAATCTTCTAACCCAACCCCAAGCAGTTTGAAACTGAAACCTTCTTCATGGATGGGGGCTGGAGGGCTATCATACTGTATAACCCCTATGGGGCTGCGGGAGTGGGTGCAGAGTTATAGCAGTATGCACAGACTAACCACATTTACATATATTATGTATATTGATTTACGAAAATGTAAATGCTTTCTTCTGTGTTGGATATGTAAATAATATACACTGATGAACAAAAGCATTGTGGCCACCCAGACAATAAGCATTGGGTCCAGCTATCATCATGCAGAATGGCTACAATTTATTGTACTGTGGTACTTGTTCATTATTGATATGTAGCTGGAAGTACTCCATATGAAGTATCCATCTAATACTCATCTTATTTACACTAGATTTTGAAGTGGTGGTCATTGAATTTTTTACTTTTTTATGAACTTTAAGATTTGACCAGTATTGTTGATACCGAATAAATATGAACACAAGAACATCAAATAGAATTTACCACCCAAACTAGACACTAGTATTTCGGCTTTGTAACACAGAATTTGATCAGGTGTGAATGGCGCAGTTGTCCACAAACAGGCAACACAGTTCCTGTAGATGATGAAGAGATGGCTGGCACAGAATTAAAACTCTAATGATTAAATATCTAATAAGGTAATAAGTGGCGAATTTGAAAGCCATGAAATTGGCTGAATTTATTATCCTTCTCAAACAACTGTAATAAATTTCTGACTTATGGCATGGACAATGATTCTAATGAATTGAGTAGACATCACACTAATGAGATACTTGTAAAGCAGTAATCCTGAAATATCGACACTCAAGTCGACGAAGTGGCGTCACATCGAAAGACTTGCATCCGGCGAACGCCCTTGTCACATGACATTTCTTTTTTTCATCCTGACATAGTGGACATCTTCTGTGGCACCGTTTATAATGATAATAAATCTCAAAGAAGTCTATGTGGAAGATGACACACTGAGCCCTGCATGGCTTGTATGGACATACAAGCAAATTATGTTGTTCATGAATACTTAAAATGTATTGGACTATGTCTGACCAAGTGAGTTGGCACAGTGGTTAATGTGCTGAACACACATATGGGAAAAAAGGAATTAAAGGACACTGATATGGATGTAGTTTTCTATGGTTTTTCCAAATCACTTGGGGTGACTGTTAGGATAGTTTCCTTAAGAGGGCTGCAGCTAGTTGCCTGTCCTATCCTTGACCTAGCTAAGCAGTCACTTCATTTCTAATGGCCACATCATCAACAGAACAGAAAAATCCAATCCTGATATTCTGACTGATAGTGTAACTGGTTAACCTTCAAGCGCTCGCGCGGGCGGTGAAGTGACCGCCGCCTTTTTGCAATTTCGCTCCATACTTACTCCACAAAGGTAAGGAGGCGGCGGGAGGGACATGTATTCTCTAGTTGCACCTTTTTCCGACAGATGCTGCTCAAAGTTCGTCCAAGTCGCACATCTCTGCTTCTCAGGACAAGTTCAAATAGGTCCGAACACGAGACTATTTCTAGCGCGAGCGCATGAAGGTTAAAAATGACACCTTGAGTACATTTTATGTGTCATAAACCCCCATATACAACCTCAAGGAATCATATACTGTCAAACACTTGTTCCCTCCCCAGCATTCGACTGTATCAGCTGCACCAGTAATCTATGCACAGTATGTTTACTCTCAAACTGAGAGGTGTGTTAGAACTCATTTAAATCATCTTCCTGGAATACAGCTGATTGTCTGGCACATGATGCAGCATAAAACTGATTTTCAGTTTACCGCTGTTTGGTGACGTTCTTATTTAGTATATGAACTACATGTATTCTGCCATGTTTCACAAAACTTTGTTTTCATGCAACATAGGTGTCACATTGTAAGCCCCCTTTCCAATACGTAATGGACTGCAAATATGGTATCCAAGCATAGATGAACAGATGTCAACTCCTTCAATCTACTGCTTCTCTACTTAAACCATAAAAGTTATCTCTGTTGATATCTCAGTTATGAAACAGCTTCATCTGTGAATTGAAGATGGAGGGGGGAGAAAGGAAAGGGAAGGAACTGATGACATCAGGTGCATCATGACTTGATACAGAATTGGTGACAGTGAGTGAAAAGTATACCAGACTGGTACTCGAACCTGTGATCCCTTGCCTGCTAGGCAGTTGAATTAACCACTGCGTTATCTGGACACAGTATTTATTGCAAATGCATGGACTATCTCGGCATGCTCAGCACTTAACGCACATTCCCACCTAGTTCCACCTATCTGTAGTCTCCGTCCATGTTCTCCATGCTCACTAATTTTAGATTCCCACTGGAGGTCGAAAGATTTTGTGCATCCACACTAAAGGTTGTGGGTTCATTGCTCATCAAGGAGCCAAATCAATTATATCTGTATTGTACAACCTCACAACATACATTAGAATAAAATTTACCCTATTACTAAACATACACTGGAATCGAGCTATGTAAACAGGAGTAACAATGTCAGATACGTCAATGGTCATGTGTGTAATTACCTATTTATAGTGATGGCTTCATTTACATAAGCAACATCGCATTTCAGAGTAAATGTTATCCTAGTGAATGTTATGAGGTTTTACAATACAGAAGTAACTGTTTCATTTTTAAAATAGTCAACACAGGTAACTTTTATAGTTTTAAGTCAAGAAGTGATAGAGTAAAAGAGTTTACATGGGTTGTCTGTGCTAAGATGCCAACTTTGAAATCAGTTGTGTACTGGAAAATAGACTTATGACTGGATGCTTAGGTCATACAACTATAATGTTTTGTGAAACCAGGCAAGAAAATCTTTCATTTAGCTTATGAAATATAAATGTTTCCCGAGAACCCACGGGTGAATCTGTTAAAGTTGGTATTTAGTATATTCTTTCATGATTGCAGCAAATACGAGAAACCTAGTAACAGAAAAGAATGAAGACAAACCACTAGCAATTAGCATAAGTTAATACAAGGCAAGTTTGAGCAGAACAATTTATTAGGATTGACAGGCCAGTAATTTTAGATACTGAAGATAAAGATTAGGAAATATAAGTCCAAAATTATGAAGTATTTCAATACTGATTTAAGCCAAATAATACATTATTTCTAATATTTCTGTTTGTGCCCAAGTGATTTTCTTAAAAGCAGAAGGTACATCTGTACTATGGATTATATTTTAAACCATAGCCACAACACTGTGTCAATAGTGTTCAGTGAAATTAAATATGGGTTTGAGTTTGTTGGAAAGTGGTAAATAAATGGCTGATGTGATGTGGAATTTACATGCACATGCACGCACGCACGCACGCGCGCACACCACATCACACACACACACACACACACACACACACACACATATACGTGAGAGAGAGAGGGGGGGTGGAAGGGGGGGATAGGATTCATTCGGTAATGTTGATAAAATATTCTGTTACCTTTGTATTTTGAAAGGTGGCAATAAAATGACTAATGCACACATTAAATTTCAGCGTCGGCAACCCGTGACCAGCTGGGTGTACTTCGTTACCCTGCATCAGCACCTAGACCTTCCATCATAGGCAGAGATGATTTCTTTGTTCGATATGGTGAGAAAGAACGTGAAGCTGTGGCAAGTTTCGATTTTTTGGAAGAGATGTCTACTACTTCAGTGAGTGGTGCTTCTTCATGTGACACTTTGGGATCACGCAAACAGCTGCCTGCTGCCTCTGGTCAACATGCAACGACTCCAACCCCGAATGTGTCACCCACTAGTGATGAAAGTGATGAAAAAGTTGGAGGGCCAATCTCCTTTAGTGATTCTTGTGCAGCTAGCTTTTCTGGATCATCTAACAGCCTTGAAACACCAGGACAATAGAAAATCACGTCTATCAACTTTATTTCTCAGTACCTGCTCACCAAAACCTGTTACATCAATAAAAGGCAGCCAAGTCCATTACTAAACTGATATCATGTCAATGTAGGTCCATTTATTTTCTGTGTCTGGCTCTTTTTATGCACAATAAGGTCATAATGCTAATTCAAGGAAATACTCAAGTCTTACTTTGTTTATCATAACATATGAATAAAAATGTTTTCTGTAAATTAAGCATGAGAGACGAAAGTATTTTGTTCCTATGAGTGATGAAAATAGACATCTCTCAGCTGTAGGAGGAAGAGAAGTGTGTTTGACAACAAAGGTAACTCAGTCTCATCAACAGAGCAATAAAAGACTTCAATTTATTCATAGCAATATTTTGTTCATTATCAAAATGAGTCGTTTTATGCTTATGTGAGTTTATTATACATTGCCACACAATGTGATTTGTGTTACTTTTGCGTGAGAACCATTTCTTTCATTATTTTTTTCCCTCTTGTGAATATATTTTGTTGAAATGAAGATTGTTTATGCTAGAAATAAACAGTGTACACCAATGAGTCAAACATCCAGCAACTTACATAACCATAGATTAATATTCATGTTTGGTGGATGTTAAGCTCTGGGTGATTTGCAGTGATGTTTTATTCAACTACGCAACTGCTCACTTGTTGATATCTCTCTCTCTCTCTCTCTCTCTCTCTGTATATTATAGTATTTGTTATTCCAGATAAATGACTATTATTTTCAAAATTCTTTCAACATCTTCTGACTCAATAATCTGACAGATGAACTGCAGATGTGGAATTTACCCACAACTGTTATTCATTTTTAAAGACAATTGCTCTTGAATTTCTGTGGAAACAATTCCATCCATGAAACTAGAGAATAAAAAATCAGAAAATTCACAGGAACATAAAGACAGTGTGTTCTCTGAAAATATGTTGATACTTTTTATAATAGTATAAGTGTAACATGGGAAGCACTTATAACTTAAGAGAGCATCTGGGCATCTGTTATTTCCAAATTTACTCTAGAAAGAATGCAATTTGTCCCAAAATGTCAACTTATATCTACATTTTTGTTTTAATATTTATGGCAAGCAAAATTTATTTGAATGAGTTATTTGAATAATATGAAAACAACAAACTGCACTTTTGAAAAAGTGTAAAGGAGCTGAGGTTGCTGGTTATATTATTAAACACTTACCACTAGCTAGAGATAGACAACCTATCTGAAAATAATAGATAACACTAATTAGGAAAGAACTTATATGAGGCTCACACTGACAAAATAAAGTTTCAGTTAGCAAAGCTCACTGATTTTCACTTCTGAATGTTCTGCAGAATTGAAGTGTGACCTCTTGAAAGGGGATTTCAAGGAAGATAGATGCATATAATAATGATCTTGTTTATTGGCTGTCATTCAAGATTTGTTTTAATCAAGTCCCCATTTAGTTACCACATTCATAAGTTAGCTTTCTGACCATCAACTGTTATTGTTGCCCCTGTGATCCATCTCTGTACCTTTCTGCAAATACCACTGACACTGCATATGCTTACTTTTCTCGGCAATGGAAATAAATTAGAGAGTGTAGCTTTTCCTTTCTGTTCTTGGGACACTTTCATTTTGTATGGGGCCCAAAACTAACATTTTTGTCACCTGAATATTGAAATGAAGTACTATGTTAAAAGCACCAAATAGCAGCAGTTTTTCAGTTCAAAAATGTTTGTCATGTGTTAGAATTACATTAAGTTCTCAAGATGGATGAAATATATAAATCACAGTATTTTCTGAATATTTAGATTACCGAAGTATTTACAATATTTATCATTTGCCAGTGTTAAAATGGCAGTTGTCCAAACTATTTTGGTGTTTTTTCATAACAAAATGTTGATGTAAATGTCTCCTATATGCAAAGTGGTACACTAAAATTTAACTCATAAATAATAAATATTTTTTGCAAAATGAGAAATAGCTGAAATTTTATCAGACTCAAGCGCAGTTTCTTTTGTGTGTGCATTGTTTATTTTTTAACCAAGAACTCATGTCTTACTGTAATTAATTTACTTTCTTATTTTGTGTTTATGTTAACTCATTGGTATATATTATGTAAAACAATGGATTCCCTATAACAGTGAAAGAATCTGTTGGCCTAAAAGCAGTGAGCTTATGTGGAAAAAGACTGTATGGTAAGAGTACAAGAATTCAGGAACCATAGAACTATATTAGTATCTAAGTTCACTTACATTAAAATAGTATTTTTTGAGGAATTTTGTTTTAAAAGCTCATACAACAACAAAGCTGTGTCATTCAATTAACATTATTCTGTACAATGCAATGTTTAAGATATCATGTTTGATGACTCTTCCTTGCACACAGCAGATTCTAATAATACTGATGATGGTGTAATCTGTCTGAGATTCATAAAAGTAATGTTTAGAACCTATGGGTAATATAGGCACAGTAATAGTTGTTTGAGCATAATTTTTCTGCCAACTCATGAAAGTGGATATTTTATCAGTAAAAAGACAGTTGTCAGAATTAGTAATCAAGTAATAGAATCAGCAAAACTTAGCTGTAGTTGCAGAAGTAGGACGAGTATAACTGCTGACACAGAGGATGGAAATATGTTGCAGATACCATTTTGTAGACTAGGCTGAAGTGCAATTTTAATGTCTGTGTGACTCTTGTCAACACAGTGTGTATTTTCAGATGTAAATAGTGTTTATAATAGAATGAATATGTAGCTGTACATGTCCTTCAATAATTAGATGTTTCCTGATTGCTAGTGATTCTGAGAGTGAAAAAAAATTGTATGAATGAACCGAAGAATGAGTTTGTTATTTATTTTATTGTGACATTATTTTTAATTGTAATGTTGTCATTGTACATGATCTGTAATTCTTAACCTACCGTGTTTATATGTTTATAAATATTCACACCAGAATATTATATTTGTTTGTTTATTTTTCACCCAGAAATATCCTAAATAGGAACAAGAGCTAAATCTGCTTGAATTGGGAATTTAGATAGGGATGAATGAACAAATGGAAAGTTTTATTTTATTCTTCAGTACTTTGATACAGTGTGTCTAACCCATTATTGAAGAGTTATTGGGTTTATAATAATTACTAAAAGTTGAAGTGATAATTTTCTGATATACAACAAGCTATTTATACCAAGCAGTTCTAAAACTGTGATAGTAGTTGATAAAACAAATTTTATTGATCAGGGACACAAACTCAACCTAGTCATATGTTTTACTCACAGAATTTGATAACACATGATTAAGTGAATAAAAATGATTCACCAGTACCAGAAATAGAAATTAAAAGCCATTCACTAAATAAAGTGATGTGTGTGTCATTTCTTCATATCATGCTGGATTATGAACACAGTGGAGCAGCACTCAGGTAAATCATCAGGAAGCTCAGTTTGCCATGGTTTACAGTCAGAAGGGTGTTGATTGGTTTTCTTGTCTTCTATTATCCACACATTCTCTCCACATTGTTTTGTGGTCATACCCTCTGGGATGTACAACCTAAGTAAATCAGTTATTTACTCAGCACAAGCAAACTGTAAGAATATTATTTAACAACAAAAACAATCAATTTTTGACAACATAATGTAATTAGATAGATAAAAATATCTACTCGCCATGCGGCAGCAGAACACACACATGAAAGAAAGTTATAATTAGGCCAGCTTTTGAAGCCAGTGGCTTCTTCTGTCATAAGGGTTGAAGGGGAAGAAAGAGGGGTGAAGGGGAAGGACTGGAGAGGTCTAGGAAAATAGGTAGATTTCAGAAAAGTCACCCAGAACTGTCAGTCTGGGGAGACTTACTGGACCGGATGAGAAGGAAAGACCCATAAGCCTCCCCTGACCTTCAGTTCTGGGTGACTTTTCTGAAATAAACCGCTTTTTCAAGACCTCTCCAGTCCTTTTCCTTCACCCCTCTTCATTTGCCGTCAACCCTTCTGCCAGAAGAAGGGCCCACTGACTCAGGAAGCATGCCTATTTATAACCTTTTATGTTTGTGGATTTTTTATCTATCCAATTACAGAATATTATGTAAACCACATAGCAAGTGAACTTTGCTTCTGTGTAAGAAGAAACACACACTAAAGTTAAGTATATTCTGCAACAATTGTAATCTGCTTACAAACCAGTTTTTGGTTCCTTGGAAAAAAAGGGTTCCATGAATTGAAACAAATTGTTGCATTTCAACAAAAGCACTTTTTCTTTTGAAATTTCAACATAGTTTTGACTCTTGGCATAAGGTCAAACAATGGTTCAGTATGTCAGTGTGGAGATCATTAAGTAGTTGCCAATGTTGAAAAAAGGAAATTTGAGATCTCTGCAAATTTAAAAACAATTAAGAAATTATTTATCAGTCTCTCTTCTTACACATCATATGGTTACTGATATTTGTAGATTAAAAAATTCTAGTTGTAGTTGACTGATTGAATGTTCATAGTGTGGTCAGATTGTTCATGCTCCAATATAAGAGCGAAGTGATAATTTTTTGCCATATTAATGATCTGTTTATTCAGAAAATGTTATTTCTTCCCATAGCACCCTTTCAGTCGATAGATTTTTTTCCAGTGCTTTTTCGTTTCTAAATTGCTCTTTCTGAAGGTCTCAAAAATGATTGTCTCCAGTGGCTGTAAATTCATTGTAATAAAAATTTTTTTTGGTAGAAAATTTCTTGTGTGAATTGGTGAAAGTCAGTGGATACCAAATCTGATGAATGGGTGGATGAAGATATGTATCCCTCCATTTCCCATTGCCAGACTACCTTAGGGGATACATACAGGACAGATTGCAACTCATCATATAGTGGAGATATTGAGTCACAGACAGGCACAACAAAAAGACTGCTAAACAAGGAAACTTTCAGTCAAAAGGCCTTCTTCTGAAGTAGACAAGATACACACACACAAAACTGTCTCTGGCCACCAAGGCAACCGTGCATGATGAGGAAAGTGATCTGCATGGTGGGGGTAAGGAGAAGACGGGCAGTGAGGAGGAGGGATGGCAAGATATGGTCAGGGTCAGTAAAGTGCAGCTTGTAGAAGTGTACAGAGACATGGTGAGGAGAGGATACGGAGCTATGAGCAGTCAGAAGGTTAGACTGAGGGTTGGGGGGAGGGGGGGGGATGGAGGAAGGGAGCGGAAAAGGAGTGAAGCAGGAAGACTCTGGATGCACTGCTGGGATAGAAAGCTGTGCAGTACTGTAGTGGGAATGAGAAACACAATTCAGAAAAGCTGGATTTGGTAGGAAGGGTCCTGGTGGCTTAGGCCATAAAGCAATTATTTAAGTGAAGACTGTCATGACTGGCAGCATGCTTAGCAACTGAGTGGTCCCACTGTTTCGTAGCCATAGTTTGTTGATGTCCATTCATGCAGACAGACAGATTGTTGGTGTCATGCCCACATAGAATGCAACACAGTAGTTGCAGCATAGCTTGTAGTTCGCTTGACTGCTTTACAGGTAGCTGTGTCTTTGGTGGGATAGGTGATGCTTTTGACCAAACTGGTTTAGGTGGTGGTGGTGGTTGTGGTGGAAGGATGTATGGGACAGGTTTTGAATCTAGATCTATTACAGGGATATGAGGCAAGGGGTTTGGGGCAGGGTTGGAGTATAAATGAATGACAAATTGTGTAGATTAAGTGGCTGACGGAATATTGCAGTGGGAGAGGTTGGAAGGACAGTGGGTAGGATATTCCTCAATTCAGGCAACAGCAAGAGGTAGTCGAAACACAAGCAGAAAATGTGATTCTGTTGCTCCAGTCCTGGGTAGTACTGAGTCATGAGAGGAATGTCTCTTTGTTTCCAGATGGTGGGAATTTAAGAGGTGGCAGGTGATGTGAGAGAGAAGACTTGGATGATCAGTTTCTGTACATAGTTGAGAGGGTAATTCTGGTCTGTGAAGACCTCAGTAAATCCCCTGGTATGCTTTGAGATGGCTGTTTGTAACTAAAGATGTGACAGCCAAGGATGGCTAGGCAGTATGGAATAGACTTATTGGTATGGAATGGGTGGCAGATGTCTAAGTGGAGATGTTGCTGGTGGTTAATAGGTCAGGGGAGAGTTTCTGGGATGGTCCTAAGGATTTGAGGAAAGACTGGAGATCCTGTTGGATTTCTAGAATGGGGCCACTAGCAGGGTTCGTAGGTGGACAAATATGACAATTGGTAAGAGTCCTGCTGTCAGGTAATCCTTGTGGTTCAAAACATCAGTGGTGGAGCCCTTATCAGCAGGTAGGAATAAAAGGTTGGGATCAAAAAAATTCAAATGGCTCTGAGTGCTATGGGGCTTAACTGCTGAGGCCATCAGTCCCCTAGAACTTAGAACTACTTAAACCTAACTAACCTAAGGATATCGCAGACATCCATGCCGAGGCAGGATTCGAACCCACGACCGTAGCGGTCGCGCGGTTGCAGGCTGTAGCATCTAGAACTGCTCAGCCACTCGAGCCGGTGGTTGGGATCAATTCTTAGGTGTTGGACTGCAGCTATTTCTGTTGATGTAAAGTTAGCTTGCATGGTGAGGGACTTATGGAGTGATGGTGAGGGAAGGATCAAGGTTAAGAAATTCTGGAAAGGTAACAGAAGGTGATTTGGGATCATGGTTAGTTGGATGAGTGAACTGAGTCAGATAGGATTCAACATTGGATTTTGGTTGAGTCTATTTTATAGGTAGAGTTGGTGGTGGAAAAAGTGTTTCCTATGTAAGGACTGGGAGAAGGAGAGAAATTCTTTAACAATTCCAGGTTGATTGAATTTGGGAGTGGGGCAAAAAATAAGGCCTTTTGAAAGGACTGATACTTCCATAGGACTAAGGCTTTTGGAGGAAAGGTTCATGACCGTGTTTCATGTCTGTACAGGTTCTGGATTCTTTATGGTGGTGGAAGGAGTCTTTGAGGGTGTGGCAAATGTAGTAGGTCTGTGAGGCAGGGTTTGTGAGCTATGAATGGATTTGGAGGCTATTGTAGGAGAGGTGGATAGTGGAAGTCCAAGGTGGGAGTAGGAGGTGAATAGATTGAAGAGTTTTTTGAGGTGGCATTGTGCATGTTGCTGTAGTACCTGGAGGGCAAAACTTTCAATGTGAAAGAAGGAGACATACACTGACCTTAAGTTTACTGCCTGACAAAACAAGAGAAACACCCAGAAGACATGGTTGAATGTCAGTGTAACTTTGTACATGTACACGCTATCAGCAGTTATGTAAACAATTAGGGTTGGAATACTCTGTGACAGAATGACCACCAGAGTGCAGTAGTTCTGTTCGCACTTAAGTGTTGTGAACAGTCCTGGTAGGATATGTAAGGGGCATGAACAGGACTAATGTTAAGTGATCATTATGAAGGAGATGAGTATGCCACATACTTGAGTAACACACAGTTATTGGCACCTCACAGTGTTTGAAAGAGGCTTCATTGTGGATTTCCATTTGGCCAGCTGGTTGAATTGTGCAGTATCCAGATTTGTGGGACATTCAAATGTGGCAGTGGCCTGATGATGGACTGTGCGGAATGTGAGAACGGGTATATGCATTGTCAATTTTGTGATTGATGATGTCTGATCACCACAAGGCACACTGTAACACCTTCATGTCTGCATCTGCCATCCGGAAACAAGTAATGAACTTCCTGTAACTTTTTGTGTCATGCTTCACCATTGCTTGAAGACTAGCAGCAGCCAGACTAGGGAATTATCATCCTATGTGTAGGCTGCCAGAAATACCATAACACAAATGGCTGTGTTTGGGTGCCCTGAACTGGAAGCACAGACTGCTGGTGGATGGCATCACACTTTGCTGAGCTGTAAAACACAATTTGATATTACCCAAGATGACCACTGTCAATGAGTATGGTGATGAATTGGGGAGAGGTCCATGACTATCGTCGGTGAGTATTGTGGCAAGCTAGAGGGAGAGGTCCCGTTATATCAAAGGCGTTACTCCTGATGTCGTGGTGTTTGGAGTCATTGGGTATGACAGTATGTCATGGCTGGTAGTGATTGAGGGATCTCTGATGACAACTGAATGTATCCTGCATCCTCATGCGTTACCTCTTGAATGACAGAATCATGTTGCCATTTTTCAACGTGACAATGCCCATCCATCTGAGGCACGCATCTCTATGAACTGATAGCGTAATGTTGAGGTATTCCTATTGCCAGCAGGATCTCTATATCTGTCCCCAATAGAACATGTGGGACCAGCTTGGATGTCAACTCTGTGCCGTTACCAGTATGCAGGACCAATATCAAGGACCAGTTGTGCTCAAAGTGTCATGCAAGGTGTTGAAAGCTAATCTATGACTGGTTTTAGCCTTCTCCACTATTACCTTAGTTGTGTTATGCCAGTCTGTGAGAACCAGAGCCTCTACTTTTCGTGGAACTCATTTTTACTTCATAGTGAGGTGGTTTGATACTTCTTCATTCAGACTGTGCCACCTAACGATTGTGTCATATCATGGTGCATTGTTACTGTACACTTCCAACAACTCAGAATTATTTATTTTAAGGTTGTTCCCCCTGCAATGCAGAAAATAAAATACCACACAACATCCCACTTTATCAGTGGGCTGCACCATTTTGTTCTGTTTCCTTTAGTGGCATGCTATGGTACTGTGGAACAAGGATTTCATTGTGTACCAGTACTACACACATTACCTGCAACCAAAAAAAATTATATGACTGTTTCTGTAAAGTGAGGATTAAAACTTCTTAACTAGTCCTCTTAAGAAGAGGTGGAAACTGCTCAATGTGTAGTAGATAAGTGGCCTTCATCATACATCACAAGCAGCCACTGTTTTGTCCAAATTGGCAATCTTTGATATGGTGAGTGGACAGGTTTGTTGTGGGAGAACTGGGACAAGTAGAGGATAGGAAATGTGGATATGCTTACCAGCAGTAACATAGAAAAGAAAAATGGGGGAAGGATACATATTAGGAGAAATAGCTAATGCATAACCAAAGGTTTTAAGGAAGGAGCTTGGATAAGTAGAACAGAAAATAAAAAGAGGGCCTGATCCTGGTGGAAATACAAGAGGCAGACTGATGCAGACCAAGTTGAGGGCAAACGGGAAGGCTGAGAACAATGTACATGTTGCAGGGAGAATTCTGCCTGCTGAATTGCAAGTTACACAGGCCATGAAGTACCTATTCACTCAGCTGTCAATAAAACATACCCCTACAGTTACATCTTCAATGCACATGGTCTCACTGCCATTAACTGTTGCCTCTCCCAGTGCCCAGTACTCCATACCCATAAGTTCCCTCCTGCTAATAATCAGTCACCCACAGTTACCTCTTCTTTGAAGGTTCCACCTACAAACAACAGTGTGGCACTGCCATGGGGCTCAGAAGACATTTTACTGCATCGGCCTGTTCATGGGCCATCCTGAGGAATATTTTATAGCCACTGAGTACGCCAAAACTGGCAGCAGATTCAGATTTATTGGTGACATTTTCTTGACCTAGAGCCATTTCTTATTCCCCCTGAACGACAACACCTCCCAAATTAATATCATCTGGTACTCCTTCCTGCACGTTAAATATCTATTCCTAAGAACCTCTGTTTGTATAATTTTCATTAATCATAAGAAGTACCTTCACTTAGACAGCTGTCATCCATTTCACACCAAAGAAGCCACCTAATACCGCTTGGCAGCCCACATTTTCAGTGAAGATCAATCTGTCTTCTTAGGGTCTTGCTGAGAACTTCCTTCCAACCATGCCCAAAATCAAATATTGTGTGTGCTATATCCTAATACATCTCACACTCCTCCTACATCTGCTGATCAACTTGAAATGAAGCAAGCCAGAAAAAACCCACCTGCTATTATTGCACCCCTAATAATAATCAACTTTTCTTGCGATCATTTCTTATTTTCAGTCTATTCATACACAGTGCAGATAAGTGGTGTGTGCCCACATCTGCCATAATGTTATTCAGACCATATTTCATACAAGTTCATTATTCAGATGCTAAGTTTCGGTATGCTTACTGTAGTAATGTGTTTAGTTTTCCTAGAAACCATATTGATTAAAAGCAACTAATAATTAAAATTATTGCCATAGAACATAATGGTAAATTTGACTGAGCTAATCAGTAATTTTGAGAATACTGGCACCTACCATTAGAATGCTAGGATTGCAGACTTTGCAGTACCTAACATGTTTTAATTTTTGAAAAATAAATTGAAAAATATTAGTATTGCATCCAAAATTATCCTTCCATCTTAGGAACAAACAAGCCAAACGGAAACTCCGAGCCATGTGGCAAGGGGAAGAGCTGAAACATACAAACAGCCCAAAATACCTGGGAGTAACATTGGACAGAGCACTTACTTTTAAGCAGCACTGTCACAACACTAAAAAAAAGGTCTGTGCCAGGAACAACATACTGCGGAAGCTAACAGGTTCATCGTGGGGAGCTCAACCACATGTTTTGCGCACCACGGGTCTGGTGCTGAGTATCTCAGCAGCGGAATATGCGGCGCCAGTTTGGAGGAACTCTGCTCACACTAAGCAAGTTGACGTCGCCGTAAACGAAACTGTACGTATTGCCACAGGATGCCTCAAACCAACTCCCACAGACATCATCTACCCCATCATAGGCATAGCACCACCCACTATCCGCAGACAAGTAGCCGCCGAGATCGAAAGATCAAAACAAAAGAATGATCCTCGACACCCGTTGCATATGCACCGAAAACAACGTGTCCGGCTGAAATCCCGCAGGAGTTTCATTGAAACTACTGAAGAGCTCGTCACCAAACCCGCCGCAAGGCGGCTATCTCTTTGGGAAGAAATGGTGCCACACTCCACAATGGATCTACTTGAGGAGGGATCTGCAGGATTTCAACTACCTTTTACAACTTGGAGGTCATTAAACCGGCTGCGCACTGGAGTAACTGGGTGCAAATCAAACCTATTTAAATGGGGTTACAGTGATGGCGACAGGTGTGAATGCGGAGCAATACAGGACTTGGACCACCTACTGATCTGCCCAGATATGTCTATGACATGCACTAAAGATGATATTTTGAAAGTCAATGACAAAGCAATCTACGTTGCTAATTTCTGGGAAGGGAAGATATAATTGGTGCATCCGGACACGGAAGAAGAAGAAAATCCAAAATTATTGTTGCCTGTTTCATTCCCAAGTTTACAACTATAGTTTTATTGTCTCTACTTTTTTTGGGGGCTAAATGACACATTTCATTAATCAAGTAGGCCACTAATTAAGAAATTACATAATTTGTAATAATTACAAATATGCCAATTGTACTCATAAATAGGTAATTTCCACTCTAGACATACAAAATAGTTCAGTCATATTTTGTGCTTTACTGTTTAACTATGTGGTGGTAGTTAAGGTGGTGTGGGGTTGAGAGATCTGCAATAACATTTAGATAACATCTTTATTAAAAACTTAAAAAAATCTCAAATGACAGATCAAAATCAAGAAGCTGATTCCTACCTCACAATTCAGTACACAATTTCTAATAACCTCAATGTATAGCATTGAAAAAAAAAAAAAAAAAAAAAAAACAAGGCCACATGACCTACTGAAATTTACAAAATTTAATTCTCACGACACCCAGTTGCCAATACCGCAAATAAAAGAAATATCCCAAAGATCTAGGTCTATGACACATTTACATAAAAAAAGAAACACATAACACACATTCATGCAAGTAAGTTAGCTACCTTTTCACAATTACTAGTACACCGCACAATCTTTGTTACTCCAAGCAGTCAGATCATTATGACTTCAAATCCAGTTTAGTTTTTCCAAAATAAATCATCTCCAAACAGTAATCACCAGAGGTTTGAGGGAACATTTTTTAATCTAAATGGTGCTGAACAAAACACAGAATAGCCAAAATGTTAGCAATAAAGACCGCTACCAATTATCGTAGAGCCCTCAATGAAAACCACAACTGCCAATTGGCAACATGAACTACCATGGAACCTGTGACTATTAGTTAATAATGAGTAAAAAACCACATGTACAAATTAACTAGAAATGCAGTTACTTATGAGCTTGACAGCAGCACCCACATGGGCATGTATCTTTGTCTGGATCACGGTACATCTTTCTACAATCACCTTTTAACAAGTTTTTTAGAGTGTCTGCAACCCATTTCTGCTGCAATGTAACAGGTTCCCAAGACAATATGTTTGTGGTGAATCCACTTGATGAGTCCAATTTCTCATCAGGTTGAGGCATGTGGCACTAAATCCATTGACCAGCAGTGTGATGGCAGATGATGTTTCCATCTTGACAGATTAACTGGGAAGACCTGATCACCTGAAGCAAGTCCTGGATCCCCTCCACCAATTACAGCCAGCATATGTACTTCTCCAACAGTGTGCGCATGATCTGCCAGAATCGTTTGGTGTGTTGAGACAGGTCCACATCCAGCCATTACACAAGCAGTTATTCTGCTTGGTATTGGCTAATAGAGTTTTTGGATGATCTCCTGAGGGATATCATGCTAAATTCTGTCCATATAGTGCATTAGATCATCAAAATCCTGAGCTGGTTGGAGGGCTCTGCCCATATTGCTTGAAACATTCTCAACATTTTCACATCTTCGGCCTGGAGTCTCATTGACTGGAGTGTAATTGTCTTCAATTATGAGTCCTGCTTCGAACTGAGGCATGATGAGCAGTGAAGATGTGTCTGGAGACAACCTGGACGATGGTGAGATACCAACCTGCCTGTCACCTGCCACTTGGTGCTACAATCGGGAGTGATGGTCTAGGGTGCCAATTCTTTTCATGGCAGGACCCCTTTGGCTGTCATCCTCAGAACCCCTATAGCACAGTAGTACATCAGTGATATTCTAACATTTCAGTTAGATAATGCCCACCTGCACATGATAAAGAGTTTCTACTGCTTGTCTTCATGCTTGCAGACTCCTACCTTGGCCAGCAAAGTCACTGGATCTCTCCAATTGAGAATGTTTGTAGCATTATGGGAATGGTCCTCCAACTATCTCAGGATTTTCATGATCTAATGCTCAAGTTGAACAGAATCTGGTATGATATCCCTCTTCAGGAGGCCATGTAACAACTCTGTCAGTCAGAGCCAAGTCAAATAACTGCTTGCATGAGGTCCAGTGCTTTATTAACTTGCTCAGTTTTTGATTCCCATTTCTTAAATAAATCATCCAGTTTTCTGGAATCGTAATCAATATGTATGTCACATACATTTTATTTGGGTAGTTCCTTTGTCATGTGTCTTTTTTTTCTGTCTTGGAATATGTATACAATGGGATTGGTTAATCATTTCAGATGAGAATTTTATTATTGTATGCCAATGGAGAGACCACTGGTTGCTCTCGTGGATTGTTCATCAGTTAATATAGACACTTAATATCCTAATTTGCAACAATTAGGCATACGAGCTACAATCACTATAACAAGGAGGACTCACTGCCATAATTTACAACAAAAAGTTTTGGAAGGGTGCCCTTTTAGCATGTAATTTAATGAACTTTGTGCTTACTTGGAAGAGCCATCCTTTTGAAATGGTTTGGTTCAGGAAGCATGGACCCTAAAGATTTGCCTGGTCTGAAAGTTTTGGACAAGCAAGGTGGACAACATCACAAAGCAGAGGACCTGGGCTGGGCCATAAACTTGGGCAAAAGGTTCCCCATTAACTTATGCATTCCCTGGCTAACTGCCCCAAAATTCTTTACCCATATCCTGTCACTCAGCTTTAATGAGATCAGCCACCTCCCAGCATTATAACAGTGCTCCAATTTCGTATAAGTGAGTTTTAGGTTATTTTTGCATGTGTCCAGTCAGAACTAATCTGTGTAGTATCAACTTTCTCCAAAGAAGATCGTTCAGTGACCACAGGTTGGACAAGGGAGAGTTCAGGCTACAGGCAAACATAAGGGTGGCAAGTGTTTACTGATGAGCCTCATGTACAGCCATAAGAAGGCAGACCTCAACCATGGGAGGGAGCTATTCCAGCAGCTATGGTCTTTGATGGAATGCAGTAAGGGCAGCACATAAATTCTACATTTACATCTAAATCAATAGTCTATAATAGAGGGAAACATTCCACGTGGGAAAAATATATCTAAAAACAAAGATGATGTGACTTACCAAATGAAAGTGCTGGCAGGTTGATAGACACACAAACATACACACAAAATTCAAGCTTTTGCAACCAACGGTTGCCTCATCAGGAAAGAGGGAAGGAGAGGGAAAGATGAAAGGATGTGGGTTTTAAAGGAGAGGGTAAGGAGTCATTCCAATCCCGGGAGCGGAAAGACTTACCTTAGGGGGAAAAAAGGACAGGTATACACTCGCACACACACACACATATCCGTCCGCACATACACAGTCACAAGCAGACGTTTGTAAACATTGTAGACATTTGTAATAGATTCGTTTACAAATGTCTGCTTGTGACTATGTATGTGCGGATGGATATGTGTGCGTGTGCGAGTGTATACCTGTCCCTTTTTCCCCCTAAGGTAAGTCTTTCCGCTCCCGGTATTGGAATGACTCCTTACCCTCTCCCTTAAAACCCACATCCTTTCATCTTTCCCTCTCCTTCCCTCTTTCCTGATGAAGCAACCATTGGTTGCGAAAGCTTGAATTTTGTGTGTATGTTTGTGTTTGTTTGTGTGTCTATCAACCTGCCAGCACTTTCGTTTGGTAAGTCACATCATCTTTGTTTTTGGATAAATCAATAATCTGGAAGACACCTGATGTTGTGGGCAGTGGAGGGTACTTCTGGTACCACTAAGTGATACCCCCTTCCCTATTCTGCTCAAAAAAGGTGTGTGCAAAAAATGATTGTCAGTAAGCCTCTTCATTAGTTCCAATTCTCAAATTTTTGCAGTGTGGTCATTTTGTGATACATTTATGAGAGGAAGTATATTGTCTGTTCCTGGAAAGCACTCTCTCGAAATTTCAATAGTGAAGCTCTCCATCATTCACTATGCCTCTCTTGTAGCATCTGCCACTGAGGTTGTTGAGAAACTCTGTAATGCTTTTGCACTGACCAAACAATCCTGAGATGAAATGTGCGGCTCTTCATTGTATGTTCTCTCTCTCTCTCTCTCTCTCTCTCTCTCTCTCTCTCTCTCTCTCTCTCTCCCCCCCCCCCCCCCTCTCTCCCCGTTCTCCTCTCTCTCTCTCTTCTAACAGTCCTACCTGGTAAGGGTCCCGGACTGATGAACAACATTCAAGAATTAGTCAAAGAAACTCCCTGTAAGCCACTTCTTTAGGCATCTGTTCTTCCTACTATTTGTTTTATTTAGTCACTCCACTTAAGGTCACTCTTCTGGATAGTAACTCCTAGATATCTCACAGTGGTTATTGTTTCCAGCAATTTCTCGTCACTAGTGTAGTTGTACAGTATGTATGTGTGCAATATTTACATTTATTTACGTTCAGGGTCAGCTGCCAGAGCCTTCACCATTTATCAGTCCTCTGAAGGTTGTCCTGCAAATTTATATTGTCTTCTGGTGTTTCTACTTTCTTATAGACAAGTGCATCTTCTGTGAACAGTCTTAAAGAGCTTCAAATGCTTTCTGCTATAACATTATTTACCTTGTGAACAGTAACGGTTCTACCACATTTCCTCGGCTTACATTGGAAATTACCTCTACATCTGTAAATTTTGTTTCATTTAGAGTACATATTCCATTCTGTCTGTAAGGAAGTCTTGAATCCAGTCATAAATCTGGTCTGGCACTCTGTAAGCTTGTATATTTTTCACTATAAAGCTGAGCGGGATGGTGTCATATGTCTTCCTGAAGTCATAGAGCACAGCGTCAACCGGATTGTCATAGTTTACAGTGCTGTGGATCTCATGGAGGAACACAGCAAGTGGAGGTTTGTAAGTTCTCTGTTGTGGAATCCATGTTGATTTGTATAGAGTAGATTTTCACTCTCCAAAAACATCATAATTCTTGAGCATTAAACATGTTCCATAATTCTGTGACAGATTGAGGTCAGTGACAGAGATCTACAATTATGTGCATCTCTCCTTTGTCCCTTCTAGAAAATGGGAATGACCTGTGCTTTTTTCCAGTTGCTAGGTACTGTTCATTGCTCCAGCAAACTATGATAAACTGCTGCCATGAGGGGTGCTAGTTCTTTTGTATAATCTCTGTAGAAACTGACAGGTATCTTATCTGGTTCTGATGTCTTTCAACTACTAAGTGACTGTAGTTGCTTTTCTACTCTATGATTGGTTATTGAATATCCACCATTTCAACATTCATTTGATGATTGAAAGGAGGGCCTTGTGAGAGTTCAGTTATATTTTAAGTTACCTCATTGTGATCTTCAGATTGGAGTAGTCTGCAAAACACCAACTTCTTAAATATTATTCTTATCCACAGAATAACTTAATTTTTACTAAAAGCCAGTACTTGTCAACTCCGATCTTTTAAGGCTTCTATTAAACTTTTAAATACAACAAATATTTGGTGCTAAGTATCTTGTTACAGGAAGCCTTCTGGGTAATGAGTAATATGTACATATATACACTATTGACATAAACCCCTGGTCATTGGTATTCCTTGACAGCGTGGCTGGCAAAGAAGGCTCTTTTTTCCCCCCTTTGACTACTTTGCCCATCAAGACTCCAAGTGCCTCTTCAACTGTCTTGGAAAGGCAGAATACCTCATAAAAATAATAAAATGCACAAAACAGGACCTGTGCCATAATAAATCTTCTTACAGAATAATTAAAACTTTATATTTTGAATAATTATTCTTGATAACAAAAATGCATATAATTCTACTAAGAAAGCTTGTTCATTTATATTCAAAATTAACATGAGATTTCACTTCCACTCAATGAAATTATTTATTTCTAAGTTTGGCTACAGAATATCTGGATAATCTCATACTCTTACTGACCATATTACGATCTCCTGCAGTGAAACAATTTCAGAAGGCCAAATTCAATATTTCGGCCTCCTCTCTGTTACCTTCTATGTCGATGTCAGTATGGTCATTGAGTGACTGAATAGATGTTTTCTAAACACTTACTGATTTTCTGCAGGACAAACGCCTCTAAGTGTCTCTGGTCAGATCGGTTGACAAAATTTTTTAATTTCAAAGTCATTCAACACTTCTCTCATTGCTCCCCTTACTCTAATTTTTGCTTTGTTCAGCTTTTGTTTGTCTGTTTTGTAATGTTCACCTGCTTTATTTCTTTCTTGATAGTCTTTGGTGTCAAAGTACTGCATTGTTATAATGGCTGAAAAATGGGGGGTGGAAGTTCAGCACTGACTACTGTAAAAATGATGTAGCCAACAGTTGCACAGTTGCGTTTCACAGTTCTTTACTTTCACTGTTCATAACCCCCGAATAATACACAGTTAATATGGCCAGTTCGCCATCGGTTAACTTCTGATAAGCCTCATTAATAGTTTGCAGGCAAACTGTTGAACATCTATGAGCAGTAAAACCCTCACCACACAGTTCACAGTCTTTCAGAATAATATGTTATGTGTGACACTATTGAACAGACACTGTCATTATTTTAACACATGACCTATTTCTGTTACACTTATTTCATGGTTAAGTTGATGCATTGTTGTTGATCTAACCGAAAATCGTCTGTGGACTGATTGTCTCGGGACCAAAAATTGGACCTTTATATATCTTCACAATAAAAGGCAGTGAAACTATACATTGTTTGATGTTTAATTTACAGAAATTACAATGAAAACATTACTAATTCAATTAACTGAATATATAGAAAAATTTCTTATGTTTATCAGTTTCTTCTACTACAAGGATTAAACCAAAATTATTTGTTTGAATGATGAAATTAACAGATATAGTTACACAAACAGTACTTTTGACAAAACTGATAATTTGGAATTAATTGCGGGCTAGCTTTGCTAATATATTTTTGAACAGAGCCAAATAAATACTTTAAGGATCCTAGTCATTCTTTTTCCAAATGTTTATAATTAGTACAGAATTTATATTTCTTTATAAGTCTACAATAGAATCTAAGTCATGAAACAATTACTGATTTCACCCTATAACAAAAGGTATTAACTAGGAATAGTCAAAATAAATTAAGAAATTGATGAAATACACAAAACTAAGCACAAAATTAGATCTGGTGCTATATTCTTTAAGACTGTGGGCCAACCTTTCTGTTTTATGAAAATGCAGATTATATTCATGTACATTAACAGTAATCAGTCAAAAATGAAAAAATGAATTTAGTGAGGTAGATGGTAAAACAAGAGAGGAAGTAAAGAGATCCCAGCTTGCTTCACCACATTTGGTTTTGACTTATCTTGAATCTGTAATCAAGCTCTGTTTGTTTGTTGTTGTGCTCTTCCAGTCCAAAGACTGGTTTGATGCAAGTCTCCATGCTACTCCATCTTGTTCAAGCCTCTTCATGTCTTAATAACCACTGCAACTTACATCCTTCTGAATCTGCTTGCTGTATTCATCTCTTTATCTCACTCTTATGGTTTTAGCCCCCGCCCCCACACACACACACTCTTTCCTCCAGTATTAAATTGGTGATCCCTTGATGTCTCAAAATATATCCTACCAAATTAAACCACATTGGGTCTTTCCCATCCCTTAAGACCTTGTTCAGAATATACTTGTCTAAGGCATAACAAATGATGTTTCTGAATTGTTTCCATTTGTGCTCCATGACTTCATCATCAGCACTGAATATTTGATGCTGTCTATGCAGATACTCTGAAATTTGTATCCAGTCACTGTTGTTAAGCAAAGATATTTTCCTACCCTTTTTAACATTCCTTGTAATACCTGCAGTCATAGTTGCTTTCACAGGCTTGTCATCACTGATATTTTCCTCTTTATTAACTGATTCATTATTGCTAGGAGGAATAAGATGTTACTTTCACAAGTGGGTTCTCTAGCTATCTGCTCAAAGTAATTTTTGGATGAGACATTCAGAATTATGTCACATGAATCCCTGTCTCTGGTATCAGTTTTAATTGCATGACTCTCCCAATCTATACCTGGCAAGTTGAAATCACCCCCTATTACCATGGTATGATCAGAAAAGTTGTTAATGATATTCTGCAAGTTCTTTCTGAAACACTTTACCCAATATGCAAATGACAACTTAAGGTAATATGATATTGTGGTATAGGCAATACCAACCTCAAAGCAGAAATTGCGGGAAGATGCTGAGGCGAAGTAAGGGGCATTATCTGTCACTAAGACCATTCTATGAGATGAATAATCTTCTAATCCATGGCCTTCCACAAGAAGTGCTCTCTAATTTTCATTCTCGGCTTAAAGATCCACAGATGACTATTCATGGTCATTTGTGGTAGTATTTAAAAACAAGACAGACTAAACCCATAGGTAACACTGTTTTAAGACCACAGTTTTCCTGAATGGAGGAACATGGAATATTCCCCTTCATGAAATATGATCTAACAGTTTCCCCTTTCCTAATTCTATCCTTCAGTCTGTTTAGCTACTGTCAGAATCTTGGTGTTCCCCATCTTTAAAAATGAGAGGACACCCTGTTAATAATGAGCAAACTTGATGATCTAAGTCACCTGATTTGTTGAGTTTATAGGACTTTTTTCTATGGAATTGGATCTTGTTTTTCCTCAGATATCCTGCCTGAGCCATTGTCAATCTGTATCACAGATGTATTTGACCTGGATCTGGGCAGCAGAAATACTCGCTGCTCACCTCAGAACACGTCTGCCCCCGGCAGCTGATTGGTCGGTACAGCAGAAGGTCAGTCCCAAGGGCCCGGGTTGGATTCCTGGGCTGGGTCAGAGATTTTTTCCGCTCAGGGACTGGGTATTGTGTTGTTCTAATCATCATCGTTTCATCCCCATCGATGCACTAGCCACCGAAGTGGCATCAAATCGGAAGACTTGCACCTGGTGAATGGTCTCCCTGATGGGAGGCCTTATTCACACGACATTTTTACCTCAGAATACAACCTGTACATGTTGGCCTTGCCAACACCCAGCTAAGGACTTGTTTATCAGTTTAGAAAAGAATGGATAGTGCTCAAGATAGATTTTGAACTTCTCAACAGCAAACAAAATGGACAAGTCCCCTAGCTTGTACACAGAATATTTGGCTTCAAGTGAGGAGAGGGCAAGGAATATGTGGTAGGCTACCTCCTACTGCCATCATCCTATAGTGTGATGCAGGTCTCCATCTTGTTCAAGCCTCTTCATGTCTTAATAACTACTGAAACTTACATCCTTCTGAATCTGCTTCCTGTGTTCATCTCTTTATCTCCCTCTTATGATTTTACCCCCCCCCCCCTCTCCACCCCCCCCCACCCCCCCCCCCCCCCTCACACACACACACACACACACACACACACACACACACACACACAGAAACTTTCCTTCAGTGCTAAACTGGTGATCCCTTGATGTTTCAAAATATATTCTACCAAATTAAACCACATTGGGTCTTTCCCACCCCTTAAGACCTTGCTCTGAATATACTTGTCTAAGGCGTAATGAATGATACTTTTGAATTTTTCCATTTGTGCTCCATGTCTTCATCCTCAGCATTGAATATTCGATGCTGACTATGCAGATACTCTCAATTTCTACATACAGTGTGCTGTACAATGGCACAAAATATTCACAAGTTATATTTTTAATAAAAATAGGCATCTTCATCATAAGTGATGTCCTTCTCAGATAAACAAAGATTACATTCCAAGATACCTATTACTTTATGCAAGTCCTGTCTTGCTTCACAGAATAAATGACCATGGGTAGTAAAAAATTAAATTACACTGTGTAGTGCAGTTCATTTTCAGACAGAAAATTTCACTTTCTCAATGTTTAGTATTTTTCACAAGCACATTCACTCTTTTAATATGAGCATTAACCCATTTTCTCACCAAGTCAATCACACCTTACAGGTCCAAGTGACAGTTAGTAATGAAGGTTTCCTTGGAGGTGGTTCTCCTCTGCCACAGTACATGAAAATATTTGACAAAATACCCTACATTAGTACACTCACTTTTACTTCTAACTAAGTATAAGGAAAAAATGTTTCACACTGACGGCAAATAATAGTCATTACTTCACAAATAAATTCATTAGATAGTTCTCATAACATCACAATAATTAGCACTAAAATTGACTATAGTATGAAAGGTGGGGACTAGTAAAAATTTAAAACAAAATGCATATTATAGCACAAAACATTACACAATGTTATAATTCTATCTTAAACTAGTTAAACTTGAAAGATTCAGGTTTCTTTTTCATTTGCAAAATAGCAAAGACGCCAAGTCCTGGTCAGAAATTTGCCACACGTTAGCAAAAACTCAAGATGTGCAGTAGCATAGATTTACTTATCATTACATTATGAAAAAAAGAATAGAGTCACCATCACATAACTTGATTACTACTTAAATCGAAATTAAGTGGATGGAAGTTGTACCAAATCATTACCCCACTTCTCCACTCAGCTCTGAGCATTACTCTCACTAAACCAGAAAATTAAATCCTCATAAAATGTTACCAAATAGTTGACTTGTCAGAGTATTAACATCACTCTAGTACCACAGTTATTAATTTGTGGCGTCAATCCATGGATCGATAGGCCAGAATATCATATGTGTATTGTGGTGTCACTGCCAGACACCACACTTGCTAGGTGGTAGCTTTAAATCAGCCGCGGTCCATTAGTACATGTCGGACCCGCGTGTCACCACTGTGTGATCGCAGACCGAGCGCCACCACAAGGCAGGTCTCGAGATACGGACTAGCACTCGCCCCAGTTGTACGGACGACGTAGCTAGCGTCTACACTGACGAAGCCTCGCTCCTTTGCCGAGCAGATAGTTAGAATAGCCTTCAGCTAAGTCAATGGCTACGACCTAGCAAGGCGCCATTAGTAACATTGCATGTATCTATGGAGTCTCACTTATATCGTCAATAGCGATGTACCAAGGATGGATTAAAGTTAAGTATTACAGAAGCTACGTACTTTTCTTTATAGCATTCATTACATATCCTGTTTCAGACCTCACGCCATCCTGTTTTAACTTAGCGCGTGCCTTTCGGCTTCCTCTCATTGTGTCTAGGCTGTCTTGTCTAGACACAACAAGTTTGGCGACGAGTCAACGGAAAGGGTCTTGTTCTTTCTAATTGCTTACATTTACTTCTGTCATGGCTTCGCCAGATGTACTGTCCGAATTTTATCGCTTGCAGAATCAGCAGACGCAGGCGTTATTGGATGCCCTTGGACAGCTCGTCCAGGGTCAACGTGCACTGCAAAACGATGCGGCAGCCGCTGCTTCACCGCTACCACAGCCACAACAAGCTGTTGCACCTCCTTTCCAGCCGTATAATGAGGCCCTCGAAACATGGACGGAGTGGTCACGCCAATTTGGATTCCATCTCGCCGCCTACAGAATTCAAGGTAATGAGTGGCAGCCTCACTTATTATCCTGTGTCGGTGTGTCCACCTACCGTGTGATAGTGAAATTGTTTCCCCGACGCGACATAGCCACTCTGTCCTACGAAGAAATTTTGTCGGCATTAGATGCCTATTTCAAGGAAACAGTTAATGTGGTTGCAAAAAGGTATACTTTCTTTCGTACAAAACGTACGGCCGGTCAAACTAATAGGGAGTGGGTTGCAACATTGCAAGGCCTTACAAGGGATTGTACTTTTGAGTGTGAATGTGGACTCCCTTATTCAGATACAATGGTACGTGATGCAATTGCACAGAATGTTTCTGATGTTCGTATACGGGAACAGATTTTGAAACTAGTTAATCCCTCTCTTCAGCAAGTGATAGACATATTAGATAGACGAGACACACTTGACTTTGCACAGGAATCATTTGAAACTTCGCCGGCCGTGTGTCACATTAACCGGCCCGCTGGGCGCGCTGCACGGACCGATCAACAGCCCTCGTGCTTGTCCACGCAGCTGCCGCCTAGCTCTCCACATGTGCCGCGTAATCGAGCAAATGCAGTGAAATCATGCCCGCGGTGTGCGACTAGACATTCGCGTGACAATTGCCCGTCACGCCAAGCTATTTGTTTTTACTGTAATAAAAAAGGACATGTTCAAAGTGTTTGCCAGAAAAAGCTCAGATCAGACACTCTTCATCATTCCAGGCCCTTTGCTTCGCGCCGGTATCGAACCAAGAATACTCAGGCTCGTGCACCTTCGCCCATGGACATTCATGTAGTTGATTCCACTTCGTCCAGTGCCACTGTCTCTACCAGTGACTGTGTTCGTCCCACACACAGTGTGCGTCGACGTCGCCGGAAATCCCGTCAAGTCGCAAGTGCTTCTGTACCAGTGTCCGTTCAAATTGCACGCGAAAGTCGCTCTTGTCGTCGGCAGGACAATAAACTTTTTGTAGATTTGGACTTTGAAGGCAAAGTGATACCATTCCAGCTCGATACCGGAGCTGCAGTTTCATTGATCAATCCCGACACGTACAAACAACTGGGCAAACCTCCGTTGCATGCCGCAAATGTTAAGCTCACTACATATTCAGGACAGCATATCCCTGTGTTAGGACAGTGCAGCCTTCTTGCAACATACAAGGGACAAACAAAACTTGTTTCATTTTACATTCTTCATTCTTCTACTGCAGTGAACTTGTTTGGTTTAGATTTATTTCAATTGTTTAACTTGTCTATTGTAAATCAGGTCCTATCAGTGAATCAGACTGTGCCTTCAGACAGTGTTTCTCGTCTGTGTGAAGAATTTGCAGCCATTTTTGCACCGGGCTTAGGTTGCGCTAAAAACTATGAAGCACATTTGGAACTGAAAGTCAACGCGCAACCGAAATTTTTCAGAGCGCGCAATGTTCCTCACGCATTGCGTGATGAGGTCGCAAGAACGTTAAACGATTTAGAATCACAAGGTGTGAGTGAATGTGCGCAATGCCTCTTCCCTTTCAGCTCCGCTTCATCGCTTACACCGTACAGGTGTTCCGTTCGTCTGGACGACGGAATGCGAACGCGCCTTTCGCCAGTTGAAATCGGCGTTGCTTTCAAATACTTGCCTTACGCCATTCGATCCCCAGAAACCCCTTTGGTGATGGTAGATGCATCGGATTTCGGGATCGGTGCTGTGCTTGCGCACAGAGATGGGTCGCATGATCGCCCTATTGCCTTTGCGTCCAAATTGCTCTCGTCTGCGCAAAGAAATTATTCACAGATCGAGAAAGAAGCTTTGGCTCTCGTGTTTGGTGTTACTAAGTTCCATGATTTCTTGTATGGTCGTCACTTTACCATCATCACGGACCACAAACCTTTGACATCGCTTTTATATCCGAACAAGCCTGTACCTCCACGTACAGCGGAGAAATTCATTCACTGGTCTATTTTCCTCTCGCAGTACCGCTACGATATCTTGTATCGGTCCACTGCTAAGCACGGAAACGCCGATGCGTTGTCCCGTTTGCCTGTTGCTGAGGATAGAGCATTCGATTCTTCCGAACTTGCTTGCATGTTCATTGATTCCGAAACCGATGCAGTGGTCGAATCGTTTCCGATTGATTTTCGTCGTGTAGCTACAGCCACAGCTGCTGACCCGGTCCTTGCTACCGTTTTGCGTTTTGTTGCTACGCAATGGCCTTTGTCAAAGTCTCGGATCGAGGATCCGTTGGTTCGCCGATTTTTTGCTCACAAGGAGAGACTTTTTGTTCGACGTGGTGTTTTGTTGTTGCGTTCTGATAATGATCAGTTCAGAGTCGTGGTCCCACGTTCGTTACAGTCTGCTGTTTTACGGCTTCTTCACCAAGGACATTGGGGTATAGTGCGAACGAAACAACTTGCTCGTCAGCACTGTACTTGGTTCGGAATCGATGCTGCGATTACGAATATGTTTTCTTCTTGCATGGCGTGTGCCGAACATCAATCTGCACCGCCGCGGAGTCTTTGCATGGCCAAAAGCCACTTCCCCTTAGCAACGCTTGCACATCGATTTTGCTGGTCCATTCTGGAATGCTCGATGGTTGGTTCTGGTAGATGCCTTCAGTAATTTTCCTTTTGTTGTTCGGATGTCTTCCACGAAGTCAACTGCCACCATCCAGGCATTGTCTGCTATCTTTTGCATTGAAGGTCTTCCGCAGACTATTGTTTCCGACAATGGCCCACAATTCATGTCCGCAGAATTTCAGTCATTCTGCCAGGCCAATGGTATTCAACATCTGACATCCGCGCCGTTTTCGCCTCAGTCAAACGGTGCCGCTGAACGATTGGTCCGGACTTTCAAGTCACAGATGTTGAAGTTGAAAGAGTCGCATTCTCGGGAGGACGCGTTGTTGCTCTTTTTGTCATCGTATCGCTCTCAGCCCCGAGATGGTCGCTCGCCAGCTGAGTTGCTCCACGGTCATCCTCATCGAACCTTGATGTCTTTGCTGCACCCGCCGCATCAGGTTCCTGTGCAGCGGCAGACTTCCGCTTTTGCTCCAGGCGACGTTGTATTCTATCGCAACTATCGAGGTTCACGGCGTTGGCTCGCAGGGTGCATTCTTCGCTGCATCGGCCGCGCGATGTATTTGGTTTTGGGGGCCTCTGGTGAGGTGCGTCGGCATCTCAATCAGCTGCGCCTCTGTCGTCGCACGGGTTCTGCCGCTCCCCGTCTGCTTTCAGCGACGGTGCCGTCCGGTCAGCGCCCTGGGGACCCATCTACTGGCTCGCCTCATCCCCAGGTGTTACCGACGATGCCTTCCATTTTGCCCCATGGCGACGCGCCGCCGCAGCCGCCGCCGCCGCCGCCTGTTCTCCCGCCGGCGCCGCCCGCAGTGGACGCTTCGCTGCAGCCGCCAAGCGCCTCCCTGGGTCACGCGCCGCCGATCGCTTCCTGTGACCAGCTGTCCTCCGCCATGGAACTCTTGCCCGCTCCAGACCAGACGTCGTCATCGCGCGTCGGATACCCCGACACAATGGAGGTCGACCCTTTGGCCCCTCCTGTCTCTTTCCGGGCGCATACACCGCATGTTGACGTGCACCCTGGACTAGGTTTTCAGGCGTTTCCTAGATCCCCTCAGACTGAATGGCCAGGTGCGGGTGGCACAGCCTCGCCTGTTGTTAGGCTCCCCACCTCATCGCATACGTCAACATGGGGTCCTCCCCACGGCGGGCGGAAGCCTTATAACACGACCGTTCGTCGATTTGCGGGGGAGGAGTGTGGTGTCACAGCCAGACACCACACTTGCTAGGTGGTAGCTTTAAATCGGCCGCGGTCCATTAGTACATGTCGGACCCGTGTGTCGCCACTGTGTGATCGCAGACCGAGCGCCACCACAAGGCAGGTCTCGAGATACGGACTAGCACTCGTCCCAGTTGTACGGACGATGTAGCTAGCGCCTACACTGACGAAGCCTCGCTCCTTTGCCGAGCAGATAGTTAGAATAGCCTTCAGCTAAGTCAATGGCTACGACCTAGCAAGGCGCCATTAGTAACATTGCATGTATCTATGGAGTCTCACTTATATCGTCAATAGCAATGTACCAAGGATGGATTAAAGTTAAGTATTACAGAAGCTACGTACTTTTCTTTATAGCATTCATTACGTATCCTGTTTCAGACCTCACGCCATCCTGTTTTAACTTAGCGCGTGCCTTTCGGCTTCCTCTCATTGTGTCTAGGCTGTCTTGTCTAGACACAACATGTATTATGTCTTCGAGTTGATCTTTGTTTTGTATACTTTCGGGACCTCAGTTCCTGCCTAGTCTTCGACCTGTATGTTTGTCGTGTAATAAAAGTATTGATGATTAGAAGAGAGAACTGTGGTCATTACCTTACCACCTTGATATCTCCTTCAGTGGTGACCCCAAAGTTCAAATAATCCATTGAACCAAGTGCAAAGTGACTACCTCGCTGGCTTCCACGTTCTGCATGGACCTTTGTCCGCTACACAATGGCCTTCTACAACACGCCGCCACCGCCTGGTTTTCACCAGCAACAGCAACTAAATTCAAGCACGCCAGCTATAGTCAGTGCCCGACATGAATTTCCACAATCCTATAGCCTCGAGAACCCAGGGGCCTAATCAGGTTTTGAACATGACGCCAGTGGTCTCCGACTCCGGCTTTGTTAGCCCCAAAGTGCTTCAGTTTTCGCCACACAGCAGTACAAGAAACCACTACACACTGATGCCAAACTTTAATGCAAGTACTGTAAATAGTGGGGAGCATAGTTTTCATGATGTGCCACAACAGGATGTCTTTTTGAATGTGCAAGCTCCACATGTGTATCACTCCACGCCGGTTGCACACTACGTTAATGACATTCGCCAGCCTGTTACTCCAAGTGTTCATCAGTGCAGTAATTTGAGTGCATCAGTTTCCACCAAGCTCATCAATGACTCTGGGATGGACAATTTTGCTGCAGATGTGGAGGACCAATTGCATAATAACCTGTCGAGCAACCACTTTGACCTTTCGCTGCAACAACCGGTCCCGCTTCGCTCCACGCCGGGCTTCCTGCTAACGGATTTCACTTCCCCTCCAGCTACTATGTACACGGTCGGCACGTCTGCTTCCTCTCTACCACCCTCATGACACAGAGTTAACTTTGACTTGCCTACTCCTGCGTTTGCGAGTGGCTGCCTGCATTCTTCGACCGCCAGTTCGTCGAATCTACCGTAACATCCGGCATTCAAACTTGCCCACCTGAAATTCTGGTTCACCCTGGTCAGGCAAACTTTCAGTGTCTGTGCACTTGATGACAACTCCCGTTTCACATTCCTCATGAACCACCTACACGACCATGTCGACTTAATTTATGACCTGGTTAAGTCACCTCCTCTGAATGAGAAGTACGCTATAGCTAAACAAGCAATACTGGAATGTGTCTCCAAGACAAGAAGAGAAAACGTTCAACAGCTTATCTATGAAGAACGCGTTGGTGACAGATCTCCATCCCAGCTGTGGTGATGCCTTCAACCTCTCGTCGGTGAATGCGACATGCCAGATGCCATGCTCACCAAGATTTGGTCGGAAAAGCTGCCTCTGTCTGTCCAAACGGCCATCTCCGCCTACAAAAATGGACCAAATAGCGAATGCTTGAGTGCCACCGACCAAGCTTACTCCACCCTACTATGTGAATGCCGTGCCCAGCAGTCCAGCAGCTACACCAGTTTCCAACCACAACCAGGGCCCCAATGTGGACGCCCCACTAAACCTAAGTCTGTCAAGCTCGCCGCACTACCAGTACCTTCACGTCCGCACAAAAACAGCACATCTGACTCTGCGGAAGATTCTGGGCTGCCGCTGTCTGACCACTCACAGGAGCAGACGTCCGCCCATAAATACTGTTTCTTCCATGCAAAATTTGGGGAACAAGCACACAGTTGTAAGCCGCCATGCTCCTACCCAAACTTCAACTGCAGGTAGGCAGCGGTGCCACCTCCTGCAACGTAAAGAACAGGCGCCGTCCCACGCTCCATTCTGTATCCAACACTAATGCTTTGATTGGACGAGTCTATGTCCAAGACTTGAACTCTGGAACAAACTTTCTCATTGACATGGGCGCAGATGTTTCCCTACTTCCATCTCGTCTTGCTACCGGAAAGATCCAACTACACAAAACTGTCCTATGTGCTGTAAACTCATCTAATTTGTCGTGCTTAGGTTCTACTTCATATGTAGTGTCCCTCTCGCCAGAGTGCAACCTGAAGTGGTCCTTCCTGGTGGCTGATATCGATGATCCCATTTTGGACATCAACTTTCTACATCACAAACTGTGGCCTGACTTGTCAAGAATACAATGTTCTACCACCCTACACAGGAACACGTCCCATGTACTTCGTTGAGTGTCGATAGTACTGCTAAACAGGTCCACCTGGCTAGGAAGTGTAATAACCCCTCCTCCAAGCTCTTGTCATGGACAAATAAATGGCTCACGGAGCGTGTCGAGTCCACACGCCTGTGCTTGAAACAACTTGAGCAACGCCGTCACCTCAATGACTTAAGTAACGAGTTATCTTTGTCATGGCAGCAGCTTGCAGCAGACGACGCCTCAGCAACACGTAAGGTTAGTCGGTGCCACTACAGTGTTCTCACACCCGAGTGCATTTGTGACAGTGTGCCACATAAACTGTACAGTGTTCGTGTTCCCGCCAGCTCTAACTCCCTGCCAGCTCGAACTGTGTTAATTCGAGCACACACTCATCCCCCTCCTCACTTGGGCAGCTAACTTCCCAGGTGCAGGTTAATGTTTTAGATTTACCACCATCAGCTGTTCATTTGTGCCTGCTACTGCCACCAAGCTCGACAGCAGTGCCTTCGGTTACTAATAAACATTGTACCAATCTTGTTTCGTGTAGCTCACTTGTTTGTCACTCCCAGCCACCCAACAGTTGGCACTTATGCAAACTTTCGCTGTCCACGCCACAACCCAGCCTAGCAGCTGCCGTGCACACTATACCACAGACAGTCGCCTTGTGTACCGCATAGCACGTTTCCATGGTTACAGACAGCACTGCCCAAAAACTTCGCTTCCAAGACGGACTGCCTGTCTCTTGCCGACCACGTCGTCTCAAGCCAGAACTCATGAAAGTGGCTCGTGAACAAATAGACGATCTCTTAACAGTCAGCATCATCGAACCATCTACCAGATGCTGGGACTCGCCTATCCATTTTGTCATAAAAAGCGACGGCACCTGGCGTATGGTTGGCGACTATACTAAGTTGAACTCTCGTACTATCATAGACAAGTACCCGGTTCCTAACGTCGCAGATTTTAACCATGCTCTTGCAGGCGCCAAATATTTCTCGCTAGTGGACTGTAGGAAGGTGTATCATCAAATTCCGATGGCTCCAGAGGATATTGAAAAGACAGCTGTTACAACACCTTTCGGCCTTTTCCAGTACCGGTTCATGCCCTTTGGCCTCCGCAACGCTGCACAAACTTGGCAGAGATTCATAAACAAGGTGGTGTTTCATCTGGATTTTTGTTTTGTTTACTTAGACAACATTCTTATTTTCAGTCCTACTTTGCAAAAGAACAAGGAACATTTGCAGATTGTTAAAGACACTCTTACCACTGCCGGTGTTGAACTGAATAATAAGAAGATCCAGTAGCACCAGACTTTGGTAAGATTCTTAGGCTACATCATGTCAGCTAAGGACCTCACTCCTCCCGAGAAAAAAATCAAACCTGTTTTGGATTTGCCATGCCCTCACTCGTTTAAGGAGCTGCGCAGGTTCATCGGAACAGTTAACTATTATAGGAAGCACTTGCCTGCCGCAGCCGGGGTTCAGGCTCCCCTAACAGACACCCTTGCTGGCAAAAATACGACTGGTATCTGCCCGGTCCCCTGGACACCTGCCATGGAACAAGCTTTTGACAAACTGAAGCACCTACTAGCAAACTCAGTGACTGTTGCCCACCCTCAACCAGACGCTACATTTTTTATTACCACGGATGCCAGTGATACCGCAGTAGGTGCTGTCCTCAGACAAACCATCGGAGATACTACCTCTCCTTTGCAGTTCTTTTCTAAGAAGCTCAACAGCGCTCAAAAAAAGTACTCAGCCTTTGATAGGGAGCTCTTGGCAGTTTACGAGGCTGTGAAACACTTTCACGCCGAGGTTGAGGGTAGGGACTTCTACGTTTTAACCGACCATAAACCTTTGGTTGCTGCTGTAAAGAACCCCCGACTGACCCTCCACCTAGACGCTTCCGCCATTTGGACTTTATATTGCAATTTACCTCTGGCATACGATACAACAAGGGTGCAGATAATGTGGTTGCAGATTTTTTGTCTCGTGTCTGCGCTCTCACAACTCTGATAGACCTTTCTAACTTGCCTCAGCTGCAGTCTGCCGACACGGACACTATGGACCTTATTTCCGATCACAGCTCATCACTCAAGCCTGTGCGATCCAACTTTTGGTGTGACAAATCAACTGGTACACTGCATCCCTTCATACTCAAGCCTCTACAGAGACAAGTGTTTGACAAATTACACAACCTAGCTCATCCAGGTGTGAGAGCCTCTACCAGACTTATTTCAGAGCGCTTCGTCTGGCACGACATGTGTCACGACTGCCAAGCCTGGGCCCATGCCAACAAAATAAAGTTTCGCAGCACACATCGCCCCCACTAGGCAGCTTCACCGCTCCTCCCAGTCGCTTCCAGCACGTTCACACCGACTTGGTGGGCCCCCTCACCCCCTCTGAGGGTTACAGATACTTGCTATCTATTATAGACAGAACCTCTCATTGGGTGGAAGCTGGCCCGATACCCAATATTACATTCGAATCAGTGGCACGATCCTTCATAGACTCTTGGATTTCACGCTTTGGCTGCCCTGTTTACTTGATGACTGACCAAGGCCGTAAATTTGAGTCTGCCTTGTTTTCTGAACTATGTAGGCTGTGTGGCATCAAGAAAATTCATTCAACAGCATACCACCCCCAAAGCAATGGCCTCATGGAACGTTGGCATGGGACGCTTAAGACGGCCCTACGTTGCCATGGCCTCCTTTGGACAGAAGCCCTGCCATTCGTCTTACTCGGTTTGCGGACCACTTTCAAGGAAGACCTTAAAGGCTCAGTTGCCAAGTTCGTCTACGGCCAGTCCCTTACACTGCCAGGTGAACTTGTTGCTCCTACTCCAGTCACCAAACCGTCCGAACTCCCATCCTCGGTAGAACGGGTGAGGTTACACTGTAACTAGCTTCAACCCCCACCTCCTTCCAGCCACACTCCGCCGCACACATATGTTCCCAAGGCACTTGACACTTGCGAATTTGTGTTCCTTCATGACGACACTGTAAAAGCCCCGTTACAGCCCCCTTACACAGGCCCCTACAGAGTTGTCAAATGAACCAGTAGCACAATGGACATCGTAATTAAGGGCTCAGTAACTACTGTCTCCCTCAACAGGGTTAAACCTGTTCTTGTCAAGTTTTCCCCTACCTCACCCACCGTTGAAGTGACCACACTCTCTGGCCACCCTCGCCCTTCTTCCTCTGCTCATGATTCGAGTAAACTCATGCCTACACCGGCCCCGTCAATGAGCCCACACTCATTCCAGGGTTTCTGCCTCCCGGCTCCCATAGCAGAGGCCCCAGCTCCCAGGGCTCTAATATAATAGTTCCATCTTCGTGCGACAGCACACCGCGCCGCTCTTCTTACCAGTGCTGCCCGCAGGTTCCTGCTAAGCCCACTCAGACCTCACAGTGTGACACTCACCCCTCTACTCATAGCACACCACCCCACCGTGCTATGGTTTCCCCAGCCCACCGGCTCAGCATACCTCTCCATTAGCAGGTGCCACTTATGAGCTCTCTACCCATGTTCACCCTAATGACATTTGTGGTTTATCTGTCATCGTTAGTGGTAATACCACATTAGTGCTGCTTGCGTGTGATGATTCATGTGACTCTTAGGTGGTGTGTCACAATGTGTAATGAAGCGTTTCAAAATCTCTCGAAGTGCTACATGTGGCAACCTACGTGCTTACGTTAGGCCAAGTGGAAAGGTGATCATTAGGTTCCCTGCCGATGACACGCTTCCACACCAGTGCTCCCGCACTGGCTGATGACTACGACCACTGACGTCATATCAAGACTTCAGCATCAGTATTCCAGGATTTGCTCCACGCTCTTCTCCCACACGACCCGTGCTGTTAGATGCGGAGGAACTCACTGTAACCCACTTAAACTCTGACCAATCCCCCCACCTTCGGTTACGTACTCCATACTGCATGGGGGGGGGGGGGGGGGGGGTGGCTATGTGGCGTCGATCCCCGGACCAATAGGCCAGAACATCATATGTGTATTATGTCTTTGAGTTGATCTTTGTTTTGTATACTACCGGGACCTCAGTTCCTGCCTAGTCTTCGACCTGTACGTTTGTCGTGTAATAAAAGTATTGATGATTAGAAGAGAGAACCGTGGTCATTACCTTACCACCTTGAGATCTCCTTGAAATTAATCAGTAAAATTACTTTTCTTCATTCCATATTACCACTTTAAACTCTTAATTCCTCAGAATACAAATAGAAGTTTTCATATAACCTATAGATGCAATAAGGCAGCTTTATATGACTTGTACCTCACTAAAATATTGCTTTTTCTGTTAAGCTCTCATTCCCAGCTGTAGTGTCATGAATTACACAATATAAACAGTACCCAATGTTGCCTAGTTCAAAAATAGATCCTCAATATAGTTACACCACATTTATTTGTATACAGTTATCTTTTTCATTAATCATGGCTGTCAGCACCATTATTTACATTCCTTACCTTGGTAGCTAGTGGAGTGCATTCTCAAAAAATATCCCTACTGCAGAGACAGGTTTCCTAACCATTAAGACCCTAACTTTATTCATTATTTTATTATTTCATTATTGCTTTATTATCTAATAAATAAACACCTGCTCTGCTTATCCAATGCAAAACTGATGCTACTGAAAATCACTCCACAGTAACATATCCTTGTGCTAAGGCAAACTTAACTCTCATTACTGATCAGACAAAATTATCACTTAGAAAAACTATTATTTCACTGCATTTCATCAAATTGCTTAAGATTCTAGCCTGAAGGGTGATATACATACAAACCTTGCTCATTCTTTGCACACACATTACTCCAGGCAGTTATGTTTAAAGTTTTATTTACTTACTGATATAAGAGGCTGTACTATGAGACACTTCTATAGGTAGATAGTTATTTCGATATACTGACTGCACTGAACATAAACACTTCTGTTATACCACTGAACACAAACACTTCTATTACACCGCAGTTAACATTAAGACCTAGTATTCAAGATGGCTTTTTACTGCATGTTGCCTCTACTGCTGCACCAAATTATACTAACTTCACACACGAGCTGATTACTTCAGATTTTATAGTTTTCAGATACTCTGCACCTTCTCCTCCATATATGCTTTCATTTTCTGTTTACCTTACCTCTTTGACAGAAATTCTTGAACCATGATACCAATTTACTTTCATCATAAACACAGTATCTCATAGATTTTTACAAAATACCACTGCTTATCTTCTTATATTGCCTTTTCTTCCATCCTCTTATGATTCCATTACTTATCCTTAACATAATATAACATATATAAATAATACTGGAGAAACAAAATCACATGAAAGTCGAAGATAGAATGTTTCTGGTTCACTTATAAACTACTGATAGGAGAAGAGAGTGACTGTCTCAGGAAACACAAAATATGAGACAGATAGCTGGGTTAAGCATTATTGCCACATAATTAATCCAACACAGAATGTTGAGCCCCTCTACTCGCTCATAGGTCTTACTTCCAGTCCAATGCATGTTCGTTCTCCTAACAAAATCAATACTACCCAAGCTTAGAAATGTTTTTAACTGTCATGGATCAATATTCAAGCTTCTAATTGGTGATACATAGGGTTTAAGGTCAATCTTTAATCCAAAAATCCTGGTAGTCTTTGTGTAAGCCAGTTAATAAAAGTTGTCATGGGCAATGCATACCACTCTGAAAGGACCACGATACGCATGCAAAAATTTCATTATCTCATCATTTACTTTGCAAGATTTTTCTTTGGTTTTGACAAGGACAAGGTCATCTATTATGAAACTAGTGAGATTCACTCCTTTGCCATGCCTTCTCTTCCTTCTTGCTGCTTTCTTTTTCATCATCTCTTTAGCCATCTGATCTTTCTTTCCTGTGCTACTTCACTTTCCTGAGGGAAATCCACTTCTACTCTGACAATGTTGCTAGGTCTCTCATTGAACATAAGCTTACATGGGGCATATCCTGTCGATTAGTACCACAAGTTGTTGATAATATTGTCAAAATGTCAAATATGACCCGCCCAAGCAGTGTGTTTCTTACTACAATAAGCCCTGCACAGGCTATTAATTTACCCTTTCTCTCATGTTGCCTTGTGGAAAATAGGTAGAGATCTTTATGTGTTTTGTCTTGTGTATTGTCAATGTTCAAACCTCTCAGAAACAAATTGTGGACAATTGTCAGACAGAAGTGATTTTGGTATCCCTCCAGTGCAAAAATCAGATGTCAGCTTCTCAATTATAGTAGTAGTATTTGCCTTCTTGATTGGATACAGTTTTAGATATTTTGAGAATGTGTCCAAAAACAAAAATATATTTACAACCTCCTATAGACGCTGGCAACAATCCTGGAATATCAACTGCTATAAGCTCTTTAGGTTTGCTAGGAAGGACAGAATGCATTAACCCTTTTGATGGCACACCAGTTGTCTTTACTCTCTGACATTTATCACTCCCTTCTAGTCTCTGCTGAACCCTTCTTCACAAGTTGTTAAATATAGCTGTCTCCTGTATCTTAGCTACTATTTTCCTGGCCCCATAATGTCCATAACTCTCATTCAAGTAGTCAATAAATTTATCTACATGTTGGTCAAGGAAGCATAACTTCCAGCCCTGATCACTCAAAATTTTTCTCCGAAACAATAACCCTTTATGTATAATGTAGTACAGTTTCACCTTTGGCATGTTGTCTGAATTATAATACTGCTTTAAAACCAACCTTAAATTTGGATCCTCATCCAGCTCTCTTCTTATTTGCTTGCAAATTTTCTTAACTCTCGGTTACTCACACAAGGTACACATGTACTCCATTGTCCTTCTAAACGTTATTTTCTTTTTGTTGGCAAGAGTGGTGGAGCTAAAATTCTCTGAGTCTGGCGTTCTTGTTCTACCCTGTATCTACAGTAAGTGGCATATGCCATCCTGCATGGATTTTCTCATAGGAAAGTCTTCAGTATTCCCTGTCGTGTTTGGTGCACACATGTACTCCACGTGAGTCTCAAACTACCAGCACATATTTTATATAGTAAGTAAAAATTTTAATTTCCATTATATTTAAAATATGTTTGGATTGCTATTGTAATATTAATTTATCATTATTATTTAGGTATAATGGCAGATCACACTTCTGATGAAAGGATTTTGATACAATGGCTAGAGGAAGAACTGCAGACTGACAAGCCTTCCAACTGAGAATCTGATCTGTGCGATGGATATATGACCGAGGGTGATGATTGAACAGATGAGCAAACTGGAAACAATTTCATGAAAGCATAGGAAGAAGACAATGTGGGCATGGAAGAGAGCTTCAGCAAGGCAAGTGATGAAAAATTGGAAGAAGGTGTGACATCAATAGGTCATATCGACCATGAACAACACAATCTTTGGGACTCAGATTGCTCATGTTAATTCACTCTGTTCTTGTACCTTGTACTGTGGGCATGTGTATGATCATTGTCGAAATATATGTATGTGCAGATGTTAATGGGGACAGTTTATTCTGTATACAAATACTCGTATTCTGTTCCCATAAAGGTAATGTTGACAAGGAAGAGAACTTCAATAAGGCAAGTGAGGAATCTGATTTTTATTTTGGAAAAGATAAAACAAAATTGAATAAATTAAAGCCTTGTCCTAATGTTAAAACGAAGTCCAGCAATATCATTCTGCATGTTCCTGGTCCAAAAGGAGAGGCAAAAAATGCAAAATCGGAAATCGATTGATTATTGATGACAGAATAATAAAGTTGATCACGAAAAGTAAATATTTTTATAGAAACCATCAGGCACAAATTTTCTAGAGAACGAGATGCAAAATTTACAGACCAATGTGAAATGAGTGTCCTTTCTGGTATACTTTTTCTCACTGGTATGCTTAAGTCTTCCAAGTTTAATGCTTGCAAAATATGGAACAATGAGAAAGGTAGTGGAATTGAAAGAGTCTATTTGACTATGTTGAGAAATAGATTTCATTTCTTGCATCGTTGCCTCAGATTTGATGATGTAAGCACCAGAAGTGAGAGAAAAAAGCTCAACAAATTGGCACCAACACAAGAACTTATTGATTTGGTGTTACAAAACTTTCAGAAGTACTATACTCCTGGGGAGTACCTCACAATTGATGAGCAGCTGGTTGGTTTTCATGGAAGATGTCCATTCAGACAATTTATACCTAGTAAACCTGCTCATTATGGCCTGAAGGTGTTTGCATTAGTGGATTGTAGAATAATGTATACTGTGAATATGGAAATTTATTGTGGAAAACAGCAGGCAGAGGCTTTTGATGTAAGCAGTGCAGGAAAGGAGGTCGTCATGAGAATTGTGAAACCAATTTTAGGCACAGGATGTAACATCACACGCAATAATTGGTTTACTAGCTATCCACTGCTTCAAGAACGGCTTGAGAAAAAACTAGCTTATGTTGGAACGAGCAGACACAATAAGAAAGAAATACCTCAGGAATTTTTACCCAGCAAATCTCGAGAAATAGACACCTCTGTTTTTGGCTTTAGACATGATGCAACACTTGTATCCTACTGCGAAAGGAAAAAGAAAGCTGTAATTTTACTTTCAAGTACGCACAATGATGCAGTGGTTGATGAGTCCACCAGTTCAAAAAACAAACCAGAGATTGTTACATTCTACAATCACACAAAAGGTGGAGTAGATGTACTCGATCAACTTTGTTCAAATTATGATACAGCAAGACCTACTAACAGATGGCCAACAACAATTTTTTACAATATTTTAAATATTGCCATATCAATGCTTTATGCATTTATTCAGCAAACAAAAACTACATCAGAGTGAAATGAGCTAATTTCCTTGATGAAATTAGTTGGCAAATGTTGAAACCAAAGATTCATGAAACCATGAAACAGTCCTTGATACCCAGACAACTAAAAATTCGAGGACTGATGTTGTTAGGAGAGGACTCAGAAGAAAAAATGGAAATAGCTAAACTAAAAAAAGGGGGCAAAGGACATTGTAAAATATGGGACAGATCAAGAAATAAATCAATATGAAGAGTGTGTGTAAAATGTAATGAATGGATGAGTGTTGAACATTTGACAACTAGTGTTTGTAATTATTGTACGTGATTTCTTATTGTCCATATCTACTATGATTACTTTTTTGTGTATTATGAGCTTCTTCATTAAAGTTATTTTGAATCGTGTAATTAATTCTTGTGTAATGTAGCATGTTGTGAGTAATAAATGGGTGGAGTGACAAAAACTCATTTTGCATTTAAAAAATTAAATGTCTAATTCCTACCCTCACTCCAAAAGTATTAGTAACGAATTTACTTATGCATCACAAAGGACATAAAAAGAAATAAAATAATTAAATAGAGAAGAAATGTATTTGTAACAAAACAGGTGGTGGAGTACATTTGTACTCCATGCGAGTATCTGTGTCCTCAAAACCTGCATGAATAGTGGAGGGATAATAATCTTCTCATCCTTCACTCCGTGCAAATAAAACAACCTTCTTCATGGTTCTCACTACATTCAGTATCCTTCTTCTCTTCTGGCATCCTATGTAATGCATCAGCTGCAATATTGTCTTTTCCTTTTGCATACCTTACCTCCAAATCAAATTGCTGCAAATACAACGCCCACCTAATTAACCTGGTGTGTTTCAGTCTGCACTTCTGAAGGGAACTCAAAGCCTTATGATCCATATACACTATGGTCTTATGTTCAAGGAAATAGTACTCAACTATTGAAATCCAAAAATAATTGCCAAAGCCTCTAATTCTCAAATGTAATAGTTCTTTTCACATGGCTGTAATGTTCTACTAGCAAAAGCAATAGTTTTGAGTTTAACCCCCATCTCAGTAGGTACTAATTGGAAAATTTCTACCTCCAAACCAGAAAAACTTGCATCAGTACTCATACAGAATGGCAGCGAAAAATTTGGATGTCCTAATATTTTACTATTTACTAATTCTTTTTCAGACTCTGAAATGCCTCTTCACACTCCTCTGTCCAAATCCTCACCACATTCTTTTCCAACAAATTACCAAGGCAAGGATGGTTAAATGACTGATATGATAGGAACTTTTGCTAGAAGCCAAACAGCCAAACATAGCTTTAAGAGCCTTCTTTGCAAATTCAGATTTACTTAAGTTTAGTTTCATAGCTCCTTCATACATAGTTCTCAGTACTTCATTCAGAATCATACAGTGCTTGAACCATTCTGCACTCGCTACTAGGATATCGTCTACATAGACCGTTATTTTATTGGTTAATATATCACCTAGCACCTTGTCAATAGCTCTGATAAACACCCACACAATTAAGTTCAGACCAAATGGCACCACACAGTATTGGTAACACTTACCTTCATGTAAAAATGCTGTACATGGCCTAGATTCCTTAGCCAAACTGATATTCCAATAACCATAAGACACATCAAAAGAATTCAGAAACTTACATCCATGGAACTTTTGCAAAATTTCATCTATATTAGGTGGCCTTTCACTCTCCCCTACTACAATTTTATTAACTTCCTGGCATCCAGAACCAACCTGACACCACTATTCTTCTTCTTTACAACCACAAGTGGGTTATTATATCTGCTAGTTGACCTTTCAATAATCCCCCATGAGACCATCTTTTAAATTGCTTTTCTCACCACTTTCTTTTTTGAAATTACGCTACTGGCCATTAAAACTGCTACACCAAGAAGAAATGCAGATGATAAACAGGTATTCATTGGATAAATACACTCCTGGAAATTGAAATAAGAACACCGTGAATTCATTGTCCCAGGAAGGGGAAACTTTATTGACACATTCCTGGGGTCAGATACATCACATGATCACACTGACAGAACCACAGGCACATAGACACAGGCAACAGAGCATGCACAATGTCGGCACTAGTACAGTGTATATCCACCTTTCGCAGCAATGCAGACTGCTATTCTCCCATGGAGACGATCGTAGAGATGCTGGATGTAGTCGTGTGGAACGGTTTGCCATGCCATTTCCACCTGGCGCCTCAGTTGGACCAGCGTTCGTGCTGGACGTGCAGACCGCGTGAGACGACGTTTCATCCAGTCCCAAACATGCTCAATGGGGGACAGATCCGGAGATCTTGCTGGCCAGGGTAGTTGACTTACACCTTCTAGAGCACGTTGGGTGGCACGGGATACATGCGGACGTGCATTGTCCTGTTGGAACAGCAAGTTCCCTTGCCGGTCTAGGAATGGTAGAACGATGGGTTCGATGACGGTTTGGATGTACCGTGCACTATTCAGTGTCCCCTCGACGATCACCAGTGGTGTACGGCCAGTGTAGGAGATCGCTCCCCACACCATGATGCCGGGTGTTGACCCTGTGTGCCTCGGTCGTATGCAGTCCTGATTGTGACGCTCACCTGCACGGCGCCAAACACGCATACGACCATCATTGGCACCAAGGCAGAAGCGACTCTCATCGCTGAAGACGACACGTCTCCATTCGTCCCTCCATTCACGCCTGTTGCGACACCACTGGAGGCGGGCTGCACGATGTTGGGGCGTGAGCAGAAGACGGCCTAACAGTGTGCGGGACCGTAGCCCAGCTTCATGGAGACGGTTGCGAATGGTCCTCGCCGATACCCCAGGAGCAACAATGTCCCTAATTTGCTGGGAAGTGGCGGTGCGGTCTCCTACGGCACTGCGTAGGATCCTACGGTCTTGGCGTGCATCCGTGCGTCGCTGCGGTCCCTAGACGGCACGTGCACCTTCCGCCGACCACTGGCGACAACATCGATGTACTGTGGAGACCTCACGCCCCACGTGTTGAGCAATTTGGCGGTACGTCCACCCGGCCTCCCGCATGCCCACTATACGCCCTCGCTCAAAGTCCGTCAACTGCACATACGGTTCACGTCCACGCTGTCGCGGCATGCTACCAGTGTTAAAGACTGCGATGGAGCTCCGTATGCCACGGCAAACTGGCTGACACTGACGGCGGCGGTGCACAAATGCTGCGCAGCTAGCGCCATTTGACGGCCAACACCGTGGTTCCTGGTGTGTCCGCTGTGCTGTGCGTGTGATCATTGCTTGTACAGCCCTCTCGCAGTGTCCGGAGCAAGTATGGTGGGTCTGACACACCGGTGTCAATGTGTTCTTTTTTCCATTTCCAGGAGTGTATATTATACTAGAACTGACATGTGATTACATTTTCACGTAATTTGGGTGCATAGATCCTGAGAAATCAAATCAGTACCCAGAACAGCCACCTCTCACCATAATAATGGCCTTGATACATCTGGGCATTAAGTCAAACAAAGCTTGGATGGTGTGTACAGGTACAGCTGCCCATGCAGCTTCAACGCGATACCACAGTTCATCAAGAGTAGTGACTGGCGTATTGTGATGAGCCAGTTGCTCGTCCACCATTGACCAGACGTTTTCAATTGGTGAGAGATCTGGAGAATGTGCTGGCCAGGGCAGCAGTCGAACGTTTTCTGTGTCCAGAAAGGCCCATACACGACCTGCTACATGCAGTCGTGCATTATTCTGCTGAAATCTAGGGTTTTGCGGGGATCAAATGAAGGGTAGAGCCACAGGTCATAACACATCTGAAATGTAATGTCCACTCTTCAAAGTGCCATCAATGCAAACAAGAGGTGACCGAGACGTGTAACCAATGGCACCCCATACCATCATGCCGGGTGATATGCCAGTATGGCGATGACGAATACACGCTTCCAATGTGCGTTCACTGCGATGTCGCCAAACACAGATGCAACCACCATGATGCTGTAAACAGAACCTGGATTCATCTGAAGAAAATGATATTTTGCCATTCGTGCACCCAGGTTCGTTGTTGAGTACACCATCACAGGTGCTCCTGTCTGTGATGCAGCGTGAAGGGTAACCGCAGCCATGGTCTCCAAGCTGACAGTCCATGCTGCTGCAAACATCGTCGAGCTGTTCATGCAGATGGTTGTTGTCTTGCAAAGGTCCCCATCTGCTGACTCAGGGATCGAGACATGGCTGCATGATCCATTACAGCCATGCGGATAAGATGCCTGTCATCTTGAGTGCTATTGATACGAGGCCATTGGGATCCAGCACGGCATTCCGTATTACCCTCCTGAACCCACCGATTCCATATTCTGCTAACAGTCATTGGATCTCGACCAATGTGGGCAGCAATGTCGCGATACAATAAACCGCAATCACGATAGGCTACAATCTGACCTTTATCAAAGTTGGAAACGTGATGGTACACATTTCTCCTCCTTACACGAGGCATCACAACAACATTTCACCAGGAAACGCCAGTCAACTGCTGTTTGTGTATAAGAACTCTGTTGGAAACTTTCCTCATGTCAGCATGTTGTAAGTGTCGCCACTGGCGCCAACCTTGTGTCAATGCTCTGAATAGCTAATCATTTGCATATCACAGCATCTTCTTCCTGTTGGTTAAATTTCGCATCTGCAGCACGTCATCTTCATGGTGTAGCAAATTTAGTGGCCAGTAGTGTAGAATAATATAAGATTTCTTGAAAAACAGTTCATGATCCTTAAATTTTAATTTGCACTCAATAACTTTTACCAAGCCTGACCTGTTTGAAAATGCCTTACAGTTGCTCAAGAGAATACCTTTTAATTCCTCCCTTTGATTATTTGTAATACCTTCGATATCCTCAACTCTCTTTATTATTTCAACTTACTGTCTCCTACTATTCTTTCTCAGTAACCTGCCCAGTGGTCAAAACTCCTAATGGAAAATCTAGTTCAGTTTGCTAACACTTGTCCATACCTTTCAAAAATGATACTTCATACCTACTTCTGTTGTACTTAAAACTGAACTTACCACTACCAAAATCATTATTTATGCACCATTTGCACAAGAAATTAGTCCCAAATATTACATCAATGCTGAGATTTTGAATCACCAAGAAATTGCACTCCAACAGCTGTCCTGCCAATTCCACAGTTAATAGTACTCCTTGTTTCACACTCTTTGATAGCTTACTAGTAGGACCAGTAATTTTTATTCCAGAAACATACATCACTACTATACACTCTGTGTTCTTAACAGATTCAAAAAATGCCTTTGAAATGCCATTCAAATCACTACCACTGTCTAGTAAACACTCAACATGTATACCTTATAAATTTGCTGTTATTACAGGTTGTCACACTTCCTTTTTACTTTCCATGTGATCCTCTTCACACAACAGATCCTCATTAATCCTTTCCCCGGAAAAACTATCATCCTGCTTACCAAAACAATTATCAGACACAGTCAAATGACCGACAGCATGGTCCTCTTTCTTGGTACTGCTCTCAAACTCTCTAACTCTAACTCTTCATTAGGCCTAATATTATTATCCTTTATTTTTTCTTTACTTATCACATTGCCATCATTATCAATTATAAATTCAAATATCTCATTCTCATCACTACTGGATTCATCACTGCTCTCATCACTACAACTACTGTCAGAATCAGACCCATTTTCACTTTCACTTTCCTCAAATACGTGGCTAATTAGTTGATCCTTGTTCCCAGTATTAGACCACAAAGCAAAACACCTGAATTCCTTATGTTATCTTAAAAATTTACCATCCATTATGACACTTTGGACATCATGATCAACAGCAACACATTCTGTTTCATCACTTAATTTTATTATGGTAACTTCCTCCTCTATCTTTACAGGATAAACATTGCTACATTCACCATCATTCAACATCTCACTAGAATACAATTTACACTTGCATTACTACTATCATTTACATTACCCTTACCTGTGATTACAGCACATTTATATATGCGTGGCTCTCCATCGCTACCTGCTCTAGTGCCTGCCAAAACTGGAGCATTATCTAGTTTAAATGGTTTGATCCAGAATTAAAATCATCTCCTTCATTTCTGTTACTTGAATTTCTCCTACCATTTCCATGTCCATTCTGGCTATCCTCCACCCAATCATTCCATGAATTTCTACTACAATTAGTTCTGTTCATCCTATATACCTGAAACTCTCGCCCTGGTTGGTTATTGTCATCAAAATTCCTCCTACAATCTTCCACTGATGGCTTCACCCTCTTCACTTTATCAGTATAACTTAAGAAATCACTAGTATTAACTCTAGGGGCAGGTACAAGCAATTCTCTAAACCCATAATTACTGGTACACTACCTAGTTCTTTGTCCATATATTTCAGTTTGTTTATCCAAAGCTGACAGAAACCTTTCACAATACGCTTCCTAGAGTTAAGTCTCTCCCCTCTTGAAAATTCACTCAAAATTCTCTGCTGCTTCTCTTTAGACCAATATTCCAAAGGATATGTGGTAGGCTACCTCCTACTGGCATCATCCTATAGCGTGGCCATAACATCTGCTATCAATGCCTCGGTCGGGGTAATAAGTTCTCTATCAAAGTTGGACACTGCCAACTAAGGGGCACTCACCAAAGCTACCTCAAGGCTTTGAATGCTGCATGGTAGGAAGAACCCCATTCAAATTTCCACCCCCTTTTCCTGGGGTTGTTAGGAGGTAATGTGAGCCAAGTAAAGATGGGGCTAAATTTCCAAAAAATATTGAGCATTCTAGTAAAGTATACTACTTACTTTGTATTCTTCAGAGGTCAGCATGTCTGGATGGCCTCAGAGTGGCTCTGGTGTACTCTGACACGCTGAGCAGAGACTAGGGGACCCTTAAAGGAAATCTCAGGTTGTGCAAAATTCAACTATGATGGCTTAACAGTGAACACAGCATTGCAAAGATGCTGAAGGGCTTTGCTGGTATGCTCAAGATTTTGTCAACACCTGTAATAAAACTTACCAAGTCATCAAGGTAGTAAATGCACCAAGATTTCAGATCTGAAAATTTGTCCAAAATTCTAAAAAGGATGGCAGATCCTATGCACAGCTGAAATGGCACTTGATTGTATTTGTAAAGATTACAATCTGTGACAAAAGTTGTGGCAGGTTTTGATTCTTTGGCTAATGGGCTCTGGAAATATATCTGATTATGGTTGAGAGTAAAGAAAATTTTCACCTTCTGAAACAAGTTGAAGCACAAGTGAAACTTAGTTAATGGTACTCACTGAAGAACAACCTTTTCATTTGAAGTTTGATAATCCACAATGGGACATATCATATCCTTCACCTTCGATCAACAAATATGGGAGAAGACTAGGGCGATTCAGGTGGCCTAATAATACCCTCTGTCAACATTTCATCTCATAATGATCTTAATCTGAGGTGGAGGCAACTGATATGGTGAGTATCTTATAGGGATGCATATCAGTTGTGCTGAAGCTATGCAAATCTTGATCCCTTTTAGCATAATGCACCACCTGGGGCCTGGTTCCACTAATTTCTGAGTATATGGCTAAATAGTTAAAAAAAAGAAAAGAAAAAAGCGCTAATGATATAAGCTCCTCTAGCACACACTGAATGCTGGTAACGGTGTCGCTCATCTCAGCTGGGCCCTGGCAGGGCTGTGATGCAGTCACTTGCCTCCCTCAGCCAGTATGCCAACTCAGCCACGCTCCCAGAAATATGGTGATATCAACAGACAATTTGTGCACAGGTGGTCTGTTTTGCTTAGAACAGCTCAGTGACAGTTAGACTCAGAGGTGTACAAATTCCCTTTGCAGCCTGCTTGCCCCTAGCTCCTCTGCAACCATTCATGCAGGTCAGCCTGCCGCGGCGTAAACACAAGAGTGCGCGTGTACTGAGGCATAGTGGGCAATGCGGGCGATACGGGCTCCCGCAAGCCCGGGCTACCTGGGTTCCCGCAAGCCTGCCAAGCTTCACGGGACCTGCTCAGCTTGCTGCGCCTGACAACAGGTTGCGCTGTCAAGCTACCGTGACTAGAGTAGCCAGGTAGTTAGCCTGCAGTTCATTTATCGCAACGGTGGAGGCAGCACAATGAATAGGTCGAACTTTAGTGAGATTGAAAAAAAATTGACAACTGGCGAATACATGCTGGTAACGAAACAGAGCACAAGTGCCGCATGGGAAACGTTTTCGAGTGTTTATGAGGCCGCTTCAAATAAATCGGTCGGTGTGTCTCAATGCAAACTATGTAAAAAGCTCTTAAGTACTTATTCGGGAACCTCGAGTATGTTACGACATGTGTGCAAATTTGACAAGCAGTTCCCTCACTCCGTAAATATCTTGAAAGAGGACAAAGATTTAGTGGCCGAAAAGTGCGTCGAAATGTGTGCTAAGGACCTGAGACCATTTAGCAGTATAGAGGGAGAAGGATTTCTTAATTTAGGGCAGACACTGATCGACATAGGTAAAAAATATGGCTCAGTTGATATTAAAAATGTTATGCCTTCCCGAGTGACAGTAGCTAGGAAAGTTCAAACCTTAGCTGATAAAGTGCGCAGCAAAATGCTCCCAGATATAGTGCATGCGATTCGTTCTGGTATATGTGCCAGTACAATTGATCTATGGACAGACAATTACAAAGGGGTGCATTACATGTCCGTGACAATGCATTAGATAAATTCAGACTGGCGTTTGAATAAATATGTACTGATGTGCTCTGCGTTTCCTGACTGCCCAAAAACTGGCTCGAATATTCGAAACGAGTTGGAAGATGGCTTAGAAACTATGGGTGTTTCTCGTGAAGACATTGCCAAAATTAAGTTTGTCACAGACCAGGGCAGTAACATTGTCAAAGCTCTCGAAGTATATCAGCGTCTTCCATGCATGGCTCATAGTATAAACACAGTCTTGAAACATGTTCTGAGCGAACAGTTTTTGAAAGAAAATGTTCCAAATATATTAGCCATTCTTAATACAGTGCGGGCTACGGTTTCGTGCTTCAAGAGAAGAGGTCTCTGTGTGAGACTGAACTCATCTTTAAAGCAGTGGGTTTCAACTCGTTGGAATAGTTATTTTGACATGCTTGTATCAGTCCATTCTCAGATTGATTCAGTGAAGGCTGTTTTACATAATGAAGGTGCCTCTGATAAAATGCTGGGTTATGACCACCATATAACTGGCCAGCTTATAGAATTTCTTAAGCCGTTTAAAGAAGCCACAGTTGATCTAGAGAGTGACAAGGATCCAACCCTACATTTAGTTCTACCGTGGTTTTATGCCTTAAAAACTCACTGTACCGTACGGGATAACGATGAAGAGGTTTGTAATTTTATTCCATCTGAATATTATAGAACCACTTGTGAAATATGCATGTTGAGAAAATGTATTTTCAGGACATGAAACCTTTGAAACAAGCCGCTGATGCCTTCCTAGAACAGAAAATGTGCGTTAGTATGTTTCTTTCAAAAACTGTTCGCTCAGAACATGTTTCAAGACTGTGTTTATACTATGAGCCATGCATGGAAGACGCTGATATACTTCGAGAGCTTTGACAATGCACATTAAGAAAGTTAACCGAGGATGAAAAAATTGAAGTTTTGTGGCGGTGTTCGTAGCGACAAACACTTGGCTGTAGAAATGGCTTACGAAGTCACCGCCACACTTTTAATAGCGGGCCGACCGGTCCGCTGGAACAGTAAACAGAAAGATGAAACCCCCAAACACTCTGATTAAATAGAAGTCGGTACTTATCTTTATTGATGAAGATACAGAAACACAATAGTGAACTCGGTGTCTACATAAATCTGTCTAGTTCGAGTCGGAGCGGCTACGTCAGCGTCGGCTGACGACAAACAACAACTCTGCCGCGATGAACACACAACTGACTAGCAAGTACACAATTCGGTGGCGAGTATACAACTGAGCGGCGAATACAGATCTGTCCTAGCGCTCGCGACTCCAGCGCTTAAGAACCCAGAAGCCAGCGGTGGCGCGCGCAGACTTGCGGCGATTTGCTGTCTCGCTGGCGCTGCTTATGCGGACGGCGTCCGGACTTTGATACTGCCAACCTTTTGGCAGCGGGCTCGGGTGGCATTACTGGCTGGAATATAACACTCCTCCCCCCCAAATCGCCGCACCGTCGTTGAATAATGACGTGGCGAGCGTCGACGGCGGGGGAGGGGTCTGGCCGCAGGCGTAGCAGAAGAGACCGGGGCTGAGACTGTTGTCGGTGGCAGTCCCCGGTCCGCACCCCAGCATTGGCTGCGCGGGGCCTCGGGAAACACCGACTGAAAACCGAGGTCAGGGTGCACGCCTGTGACCACGGGCGCAGCTTCTGGTACTGGACGCGACGGGGCGTCGGGACCCACGAAGAGAGGCAGCGTCTCCTGACGCTGCGTCGACGGCTGCTGAGAGGGCGCCGGACAAGGCGCTGCGGTGTCAGACTCCTTGGGGGTGCCCAAGGAAAGCGGCTGCAGGACAGGCTGCACAGCCACCGCTTGGGAAGGCGGCCCGGCTGAGGGGTCGACGTCCAACAGCTCCGAAGGCGGTGGCGACTGAAGAGGGACCGCAGGCGCCGGAGCGACCACCCGGGGCGCTCCCGGCTGAAGCTGCGCGGGAGGCATCAACGGGACGGGCTGTCGGCGTGGTAGCGGCGACGGCTACTGCTGCTGCCCTGGGGGCGGCAGCGAAGTCGGAAGGCGCGGCTGGAACCCGCCGCGGACCAAATCTGTGGACAAAGAACGAGCGGCAGAATCCGGGCGGCCAGCGCGGCGCAACTGGTTCTGATGCCTCCTGTGCACCCCAGTAGCACCTTGAACAGTATAAAAACCGCGACCCTGGACACTTATCACGGTACCACGTTCCCAACGACGGCGACCGTGATAAACTCTGAAAAAAACGGCGTCGTTGCGCTGAAAACGCGTGCGATGCTCAGAAGCGGCGGGTCGATCCGGGGGGTGCAACAACCGTAGTAGGGTGCGATGACGACGGCCGTGGAGAAGCTCCGCAGGCGAAGGGCCGTCGCGTGGCGTGGTCCGGTACGACGACAGGAACGTGATGAGGGCCTGCTGACGAGAGTGCGTAGCACGAAGGCGGTCCATATGATCCTTGAATGTGCGTACAAAACGTTCCGCTGCACCATTCGATTGAGGGTGGAACGGCGGAGTAAGAACATGGCGAATGCCATTGGCAGAACAAAAACTTTCAAATTCAGCAGAGGTAAATTGTGGACCATTGTCAGACACTAAAACTTCTGGAAGACCCTCAATACAAAAAATTGAAGTCAACGCCTGTATAGTTTGTGCAGACGTTGTAGACTGCATGGACACAACAAACGGAAAATTACTAAATGCATCTATCACGATGAGCCAACGAGAATTCCAATATGGACCAGCGAAATCAATATGTACTCGCTGCCAGGGACCGGCAGGGCGTGCCCACTCAAAATATCGTTGAGGCGGAGCAGCTTGGTGTTCGGCACACGTCGAACAATCTGTAGACATCTGCGTAATCTGCTTATCAATGCCGATCCATGTACAATGACGGCGGGCAAGCTGCTTGGTGCGGACCACTCCCCAATGACCTTGATGCAACAAGTCGAGGACCTGGGATTGGAGCACTTGGGGAACCACGACACGAAGCTGGTCATTCTCGGTGCGTAACAGCAAAACTCCGTGCGAAACAGACAACAGATGACGTTGCGGATAATAGCGACGAACCACAGGATCCGATATGTCCTTTGCCTTGGACGGCCAACCACGTTGAACAAAACGTAATAGTAAACTCAGATGAGGATCCGTAGCTGTCTCACGTGCCACCTGACGATAATCAATCGGAAAATCCCGGAGGGATTGATGCTCATCGACGTCAATCTGATGGCAAGAGTCGTCAGAGGAATCGAAGACATCATCCGCAGCAATCGGCAATCTAGAAAGCGCGTCAGCGTTTGCATGCTGAGCTGTAGGACGATACAGTATCTCATACTGGTATTGTGATAACAAAAGAGCCCAACGTTGTAGTCTCTGAGCTGGCCGCTGAGGAACTGGTTTAGACGGATGAAACAGTGACGTCAGGGGCTTGTGATCTGTTACTAAATAGAATGGTCTACCATAGAGGTAGTGATGGAATTTTGTGACACCGAACACAATAGCCAACGCTTCCTTGTCCAATTGGCTGTAATTACACTGAGCTTTGTTTAGCAATTTAGATGCGAACGCAATAGGACGTTCGGTGTTACCGACTCGGTGAGACAACACAGCACCGAGGCCGAAAGAAGAGGCATCACAAGCTAACACCAGAGGCTTGTTAGGGTCGTAATGGACCAGACAACGATCATTCAATAAAGCCTCTTTAAACTGCTGAAAGGCTGATTGGCAATCAGCTGACCACACAAACGGAACATTCTTACGGCGGAGACGATGCAACGGTGCAGCAATCTGTGATGCATTAGGTATAAACCTAATATAATACGTCAATTTGCCAAGAACTGCTTGCAATTCATGCAGATTGCGAGGGGCGGGCAAATCACGAATAGCTGCTAAATGCGACTGGGAGGGATGAATGCCTTGAGCATTAATAACATGTCCCAGATACTCCATCTCCGTAAGGAAAAATGAACATTTATCGATGTTGCAACGTAGGCCTGCCTGAGACAACACTTTAAACAAACACTCCAAATTACGGAAATGTTCAGCAGGCGTCCGACCGGACACAACAATATCGTCTAAATAGTTGCAACACGATGGCACATTAGCCAGAAGTTGAGACAAAAAACGCTGAAAAACAGCTGGAGCTGACGCACAACCAAAAGGCAAACGCAGAAAACGGAACAACCCCAACGACGTGTTTATGACAAAATACTGTTGTGATTGCTCGTCGAGGGGCAATTGCAAATATGCTTCACGGAGATCAATTTTGGAAAAGAAACGAGCTTCCCCTAACTTATCCATCAGCTCGTCCGGTCTAGGCAAAGGAAAAGAATCAATGACAGTCTGAGGATTAACTGTCGACTTAAAATCAGCACACAAACGTAACTTGCCAGACGGTTTCTTTATAATAACTAAGGGAGAAGCCCACTGGCTCGCTGAAACGGGTTGAATGACACCGTTGTTTTGCCAACGACGAAGTTCATCTTCTACAGGTGCCCGGAGGGCGTGAGGCACTGGACGAGCATGACAAAATCGAGGCTGAGCATTGTCTTTTAACGTAATATGAGCGGCAAAGTTCGCAGCACAACCTAGTTCGTCTTTAAATATGTCACCGTATCGTTTACACAAATCGGTTATGCTGTCTTGAGGAACAACAACAGAAGTAATTTGCAACACATTGTCTTGGATAGACAGGCCAAACAAGTCAAAACAGTCTAATCCGAAAATGTTTACACTGTCTGTAGCGCGGAGCACTGTGAATGAAACTGTTTTTGTATTGCCACGGAATGTGGCTGGCACGCTACATACACCTAACACAGGAATTTGTTCTCCACTATAAGTTGCCAAAGAATGTTTTGCCGCTGAAAGTTTAGGGCGGCCGATAGCCGCATACGTAGCACTATTTATGAGAGTCACAGACGCACCAGTGTCTAATTGAAAATTGAAGGTCTTATCCTGGATGCGTAGCTTCACAAAGAGTTTATTACACTGTCTCTGGATCGGTGCAGTGGAGGCGGAAGACACAAAATCAGCGCGTTTAGCGCGTGTTCGCCGCTTACGACAACTCGTGGGTTGGGCGGGTGGAACAACAACTCCCGCTTCACTTGCAGTCTGTACATTACTTTTTACAGCGTTTGAAGTACGCTTGGGTCGCATAGCAGAGGGCTGGGTGGGTGGCTTATTGCGAACAAGTTTATTACCCACACGAACCGTGGAAGAGTCTTTAAACGCGACCTTCTGGGCGGGCTGGCTTTGAAGAACATGAATATCCATGGTCTGGGCAGCACTAGAATTGTTCTTGCGTTTACGCAAACAAACAGTCTGGATGTGTCCTTTTCTTTGACAAAAGTGACAAACCGCGTTTCTCAACGGGCAACGTTCACGAGGATGAGCAAGAACACACTTAGGGCAAGACTTAACTCTATCATTTTGCACACGCGGCTGACGAATGTGTTTAACATGGCGCGGCCGGGCAGTGTTTACAGTCTGACTCTGCCGGTGGGGCCGCGGGCGTGACATAACTTGCTTAGCACAGGCAATTTGAGAAATACATGGCTGATCTAACTCACACTCAGCATAGTCAAAAGTATCTTGGGCTTCAATGATGTTCATCACAGTCTCTAATGACGGGTCAGGCAACTTTAAGATAGCAGCACGAATACGAGAATCTGCAATGTTTTGAGTAATAGCGTCTCGTAACATGACATCACTGTAGGAAGCTCCACACTGACGGGTGAGACCCCGTAAATCTGTTAACCACTGTTTATTAGATTGATGTGGCAGTTTCTTTAATCTGAAGAACTTGAATCTGGCTGCTGCCACATGAACTCGCGACTCGAAATACTCATCAAGCTTGTTAACAACAACGTCATAGTCTAAAGCTTCTGGCTGGGATTCCGGGAACAACTTACAAAGTAGTCGATAGATTTCCACGCCTGCAGTGGAAATTAAATAAAGCTGCCGCTCAGTACCTGTGATTTTGTAGACTGTCATGTGCGCCTGCAACTGCGCGAAATATTCTCGCCATTCTTCTCTGGATTCATTAAAAGCCCGGAACTGTGGTGCTGCCTGTGCTTGTTCCTTTTGTGTTGGAGGATTAGCCGCTTGTTTGGCGATTGCTTCCACCAGACTTTGTATTTGCTGACTCTGTAACAAGATCAACTGTTGTAATTCGGCAGACATAGTGAACACAAATTAAACCAGCCCCCAAAATTTTATCTCTATAATTAGTATAACAAGAACAAGTTGAACCAGCCCTGCACACGAGTTGGGAAGACCTCGTCGCCAGTTTTGTGGCGGTGTTCGTAGCGACAAACACTTGGCTGTAGAAATGGCTTACGAAGTCACCGCCACACTTTTAATAGCGGGCCGACCGGTCCGCTGGAACAGTAAACAGAAAGATGAAACCCCCAAACACTCTGATTAAATAGAAGTCGGTACTTATCTTTATTGATGAAGATACAGAAACACAATAGTGAACTCGGTGTCTACATAAATCTGTCTAGTTCGAGTCGGAGCGGCTACGTCAGCGTCGGCTGACGACAAACAACAACTCTGCCGCGATGAACACACAACTGACTAGCAAGTACACAATTCGGTGGCGAGTATACAACTGAGCGGCGAATACAGATCTGTCCTAGCGCTCGCGACTCCAGCGCTTAAGAACCCAGAAGCCAGCGGTGGCGCGCGCAGACTTGCGGCGATTTGCTGTCTCGCTGGCGCTGCTTATGAGGACGGCGTCCGGACTTTGATGCTGCCAACCTTTTGGCAGCGGGCTCGGGTGGCATTACTGGCTGGAATATAACATGAAGTTTACCAAGCAGCACGACAGATGTGTGCTGAAGGTAAGCTCCTAAGATAATGCATATATTCTTCATCTACATGCACATGGTTACTCTGCAAGACACACGCAAGTGCTTAGTTGAGGGTTCATCGAACCACTTTCAACTTATTTGTCTTCTTTTCTCGAATTTCGCGCGGGATAGAACACCTACAGCTCTCCGTCTGAGCGCTGCTTTTTTGTATTTTATTCTGATGATCATTTCTTCCAATGTATATGGGACTCAACAATATCTCTTCGAATTCGGAGGTGTAAGTTGGTAAGTTGGTGATCGAAATTTCATATATAGATCGCGCCACGTCAAAAAACGCCATTGTTGTAATGATTACCACCCCAACTCTTGTGTAATTTCCGCGACACTCTTTCCCCTGTTTTACGATAATACCAAACCAGCTGCCCTTATTTAGACTCTTTCGACCTCTTGCGTCAATAGTAAGGCTCTCCAACTTCGTAGCAATGCTCCAAAAGAGTGTTTTGTCATTAAAACGCCTACAGTATTTTCTGTGTGTCCATTCCTATTTAAGTAGGTCGTAATTGTAATCAGAGGTATTAAGTAGAATCTACAGCCTTTAGATTTGACTGGTTGATCTTGTAAACGAAGTTTAACGGACTTAGTTTAGTACACACAGGGATAACCTCACTCTTGTCATTATTTATTGCCAACTGCTAATTTTCACACCAAAAATATATACCTCATTTAAATCGTCCTGCAGTTAGTTTTGATCTTCTGGTGACTTTACAGGACGATAAATGATAGCATCATCTAAAGCCTATTATAATTTCAACTATGTGTAGTACGATCTTCACATTATTCTGCAAATATTAATTGGAACCTGTACAGTTTCAGTACAAGTGCCCAATCACAGCAACCAAGAAACAAATCCAGGGCCGTACAAAATGGCGAAATTTGAGGACTGGGCAGAAGAGCCTCCTCTCCTACATGATGAAGTCAGCAGATACTTGCAAGAACACTGTGTGAACGAGGGAGATATTCTACAGTGGTGGAAAAATAACTCCCAACGACTTCCTCGACTTGCGTGTGTGGCAAGAAAAATATTAAATATACCAGCCACTAGTGCGTCTAGTGAGAGAATTTTTAGTTGCGCTGGAAACCTAATTAGCGAAAAACGATCACGTCTTAATGCAGACAGACTTAACGATCTCGTCATAATTAATTCAAACACTAATCAGCAGACACATTGAAAATACAGTAGAACATTAAACGGGTAACTGAGTTTGAGCGCAAATGTACTAATTAAGAGTGCAGATTTCTTTCTTGTGCTTTCTGGGCGTCAATTTCTGAGATAGAAATTTTGTAATGCATACAGTTCATTTTTATTTTAGACTAAACTTTTTGATTTAAATCCTCCCAAGTGACATTAATTATTGTTTGTAAACCATTTTCTGTTACTTGGATTTGCAAAAGTAGCCAAATATTTTTAGGAGTATCTGGTTTGGCCTAAATAATACTTTCAGGGGAACTGAAGGAAAATTTGTAAAGATTTTATGTTGAAAAGTGTTCTGCAAAATAAAATATTCATTTGTGGAGTAATGCAATACACATTATGAGTTTAAATTACAATTTATTTTGTTGAGTTCCACACACATTGCAAAATGTAATTTTATTTTTGTATTTCTATACTAAGGGGAATCCCACATGCAGAGTCAAGATGCTGAAGACCTAGACACTACAAATACTCCTAAAATGAAGAGCGTCTTTTCCCATGAATGTATTGTAGTAGGAATATAATGGAAACTCTGAGCCACTCTCCACAGCGTCTATATCTGTGTCATGAGGATTCAGACTCGTCGTTTAGGTCTGTGTTATGAGGGTCTAGAGTCGTCGTTTGGATTTGCATCATGCAAGTAAACACTCGTCGTCTTAGTCTGCATCATGATGGTCCGAAATATGGTCCCTCATGTTGCAGACCTATACTACAAGTATGGACTCCCATGACGCAAACGTAGGAGCCGCGAAAAATGAGTCAGGGTCGCCATTGTATTCCCAGTACTATAGTTTTTAGACGAACTGGATACGAAACAAGTCCTTAGATTTTGTTAAAATGCATTTTGGCAATTTAGAATGATTTTGCCAACTTCGAATGAATTCACAGAACCAGTAAAATACATCCTGGAAACGTAGTTAAATATTTATGTAATTGGTGTCATACTTGGCTGAAACATACTGAAGTTAAAGAATCTAGACTTCCAAAATCTTAATTTGGTTCTCATTGCAGTACAGTGGTTAATAGGGGCGTAGATAATTTATTCTTCTGGGGAGGTGACCAATCTTCTTTTTGGGGGGTGGAGGTTCACTTCTTTAGTACAAATATCCATCCGTTTCGGTGTTGAAAACTGCAGCACAGAGCCGGCCAGAGTGGCCGAGCGGTTCTAGGCGCTACAGTCTGGAGCCGCGCGACCGCTGCGGTCGCAGGTTCGAATTCTGCCTCGGGCATGGATGTGTGTGATGTCTTTAGGTTAGTTAGGTTTAAGTAGTTCTAAGTTCTAGGGGACTGATGACCTTAGAAGTTAAGTCCCATAGTACTCAGAGCCATTTTTTTGCAGCACAGACTGCATTGCGTTGCCTGGGCATTTATTTATTCCATACTCTCGTTGTCCATCTTCCCTCCCGTATTTTCTCTCTATCCATTTAGTCCTCTCCCACTATCTCTTTGATCACCTCCCCCCCCCCCCTCCCCATCCCGTGGCCGGCCGAAGTCCTCAAGCAGTTCTAGGCGCTACAGTCTGGAACCGTGCGACCGCTACGGTTGCAGGTTCGAATCCTGCCTCGGGCATGGATGTGTGTGATGTCCTTAGGTTAGTTAGGTTTAAGTAGTTCTAAGTTCTAGGGGACTGATGACCTCAGAAGTTAAGTCCCATATTGCTTCGGGCCATTTGAACCATTTTTGAACCCATCCCTTGGCCCATCTCCCCCCCACCCTCTATCCTTCTCCTCGTCCTCTCTCTGTTGGATTCCGCCACCTCAGTTCATCTCCTCTTCACCTATCTATGAAAATTCATATATATCTGTCAACGTTTGTGGTGATCAGTGAATCAGTGTCAAAGTTTATTGCTAGGTAGCATTTATTGTAATACTTTTTGATAGCAGCATTGATAGTTTTGTTTTCTGGTGCGTAAACAAATGAAGTTGAAGGTGTCCCGACAGGGGAATATACGAAATACAAATAGCCATGTGAAAAACATGATTTTCAAGATTGATGCCACAAACATATAACAACTGCCCTTGCGATTTATCTATCGACATAGCAAATGTAAGCTGCACTGGAAATTATAACCGTTTAAAGTCGAATGGCATGTCGGTCGGAATCTTAGTGATATTGGAATCAAACTGTCCTCACCTTTGTACTTTTAAAATTGTGGCTTCGATTACGTTGTTCTTTAACTTCTTCCCCGCAAGCCGGGTGCCATTACAAAGACGTGGCTGGTTTACCTTTCGCAACATGATTGCCGATCCGACTTAATTACAGATTGGGAGGCGGTAATCCGGGGAAATCCAGCGGATTTTAAAAATTCCGTAGGATAGTTGAGTACATCATCTTGGTTAGTAATGGAATAAACCGACTTGTATGTCAGCAATTCGCCAGGTGTCATATTTTGAATCTGAAAACTCATTTCGTTAACATCAAGGTTTTTGCAGCCAATATAACACGTTCACTCAACCAAAAATGGTTTGCAACTGTTAAACGACATTTGCTGTGCGCGAATTGTCCAACATGATGACTGTGAATGTGTCAGACAGCTCTCAAATTTCAAAAAGATCATAGACATTTCGTGTAAAAGAAATATATATATATACACTCATAGCCAAATACATACACACACACACACACACACACACACACATATATATATATATATATATATATATATATATATATATATATATATATATATATATATATATATATACATGCACATGAAAATATTCAAAAACCTTCTCCATGGAAACATGCGTACATAGTGAACTTTCATGGTAACCCGCAAACGATGTCAAAATCTTTTGTAAGGTACTCTCTTCAATGTACTGTCCGAAATTTTATGTAGACAGTGATGTTCCTCTTGATGGTCAAGTGTGCAAAATTTCTTCAAGATCGGAATAAAATTGTAGGTTGGTGTAGAAGTGTGTAAGTAAAGTACCCTCCGCCATGCACCATTCAGAATTTTAAGCAGACAGCGCCCTTCATCCTGCTTTGAATATCAAGTGTGCCAAATTTCATCAAGATCGGAATAAATACGTACAATTTGTCGAATTCCGTTATGTAAAGGAACCTCTGCCATGCACCATATGAAATTTTATGTAGACTGTGACCTTCCTCTTGGTTTCAAGGTATAGTGTGCAAAATTTCATAAAGATTGTATGCAATACAAACACACGGACACAATGAAAACGCACTTCCAGTTTCTGTCAAATTTTCCAATTTTTCGGTCGATTTTCGAAAAATTTTATTTCATAAAAACCTTGTCCTGAGAATTACGAACACAGCAAAATAAATTTTGCCGAACTGGTCCAGGCGTTCTCAAGTTTTACGCTTATCAACACATTTGGCAATTAATTTTTATTTATGTAAATAAGAAGCCCGAAATATACGCGTGAAGGAAGAATATACAAATAAAACCAATATTTTTTTGACTGAAATTAGTACATATATATAATGTTGGGGTTTGTCTTTTGGTGCTCAGGTAAAATAAAAACTTTTGATTAACGTTCATAATACGGCAATGACGCGCGCAGACTAAACGGCTGCGTAGCGCAGCTCAGCAGTAATATGGGCAGGCAAGCAAGTTTCCCGCAGCCTGCCCGGGTTGGGTTCTGCTTGGCTTGGCTGGGAGTGAAGCAGCCTGCCCGTTCTGTTGACAACGAGCGGCGGCCTGCCCGCCTGGCCACCGGGCAAGCATGGGCGGGTTAAAAGAGGGACATGTACACCTCTAGTTAGACTGTCAGTGACAGAGCCTCTCGGTTCCTGCTGCTAATAAGTTGAGTACACCGTTTTGGTTATTACATATTTTTATGAGATTCAAGCAGGAGCAACTGATTTTCAGTTACCTGTGTAGTTACTAGCATATTTTTGTAATTTCTTGTGTGTTTGAGTGCTTAATAGGAACAACCTTTTATTTTAATAACAGTGTAGCGTAGAGCACCGGCGTTGCTATCAACTCTTGTATCCTACAGGCTTTTGTTTGTTTTGCGTAGAACAGCTCAGTGTCGGTTAGACCATCAGTGACATCAGTGACTGTGTGTGGCGGAGGGTACCTTAAGTACCTCTATCGGTTCTCCCTTCTATTCCAGTCTCGTATTGTCCATGGAAAGAAGAATTGTTGGTATGCCTCTGTGTGGGCTCTAATCTCTCTGATTTTATCCTCATGGTCTCCTTGCAAGATATATGAAGGAGGGAGCAATATACTGCTTGACTCCTCGGTAAAGGTATGTTCTCGAAAATTCAACAAAAGCCCATACCGAGCTACTGAGCGTCTCTCCTGCAGAGTCTTCCACTGGAGTTTATCTATCATCTCCATAATGCTTTCGCGATTACTAAATGATCCTGTAACGAAGCGCGCTGCTCTCCATTAAATCTTCTCTATCTCTTCTATCAACCCTATCTGGTATGCATCCCACACTGCTGATCAGTATTCAAGCAGTGGGCAAAAAAGCGTACTGTAACCTACTTCCTTTGTTTTCAGATTGCATTTCCTTAGGATTCTTCCAATGAATCTCAGTCTGGCATCTGCTTTACCGACGATCAACTTATATGATCATTCCATTTTAAATCACTCCTAATGCATACTCCCAGATAATTTACGGAATTAACTACTTCCAGTTGCTGACCTGCTATATTGTAGCTAAATGATAATGGATCTTTCTTTCTATGTATTTGCAGCACATTACACTTGTCTACATTGAGATTCAATTGCCATTCCCTGCACCATGCATCAATTCGCTGCAGATCCTCCTGCATTTCAGTACATTTTTCCATTGTTGCAACCTCTCGATATACCACAGCATCATCCGCAAAAAGCCTCAGTGAACTTCTGATGTCATCCACAAGGTCATTTATGTATATTGTGAATACAGATACAAGCTGAATTGGTGACCCTTCACTCACAACTCCAGGCGGTGTTAGCTTCCATCACACAGCTTGAGGCTGGTGCAAAGGGACATCACTGTGGGGGTTCGGATGCAGGGATGTGAAGGATGTCGAGGACGACTCACGTGTTCCCCGATTGGTCCACTGCTGTGGCCGGCCCGGGTACTGCCTACACTGAGGTAGACCCTTCACCTGTGATCGAGTGGGATATAATTCCAAAGACTGGCAGACAGTAAAAGACTTTCCAAGTGGCCGATTGTAGGGCCTCCCTGGTTTGTTTGATGAACAGGTTTTGGGTGTTATCTGTGACTGACAAAGTCTCTGAGCCAAATGCTGTCATCCACCCTATTCCTGAGGAAGCTTCTCAGCCCAAAAGGTCTGGGCATTCACAGAGGGTGAGTTTGCTGGTGGCCCATGTCGGAACCAATGATGTGTGTTGCTTTGAATCAGAGGAGATTCTCTCTGGTTTCGGGTGGCTAGTGGAAATGGTAAAGACTGCCCTGCCTTGCTTGCGAGATAATGGTGGAGTTCACCATCTGCAGCATCATTGACAAAACCGACTATGGTCCTTTGGTGCAGAGCCAAGTGGAGGGTCTGAATCAGAGGCTCAGGCAGTTCTGTGACCGTGTAGACTGCAGATTCCTTGACTTGCGCCATTGGGTGGTGGGTTTCCAGGTTCTGCTTAATAGGTCAGGAGTCCATTATACACAGGAAGTGGTTACAGGGGTAGCGGGGGCTCTATGGAAGGGACTGGGCGGTTTTGTAGGTTACAGGGTCTCAGGAAACCACAGAAAGGGCATCTGTCTAAAAGGGAACAGGTAAAAAACAGTAAGGTAATTGTAGAAATGGTCAGTATTGCAATTGTAAATTGTCGTAGCTGTGTTGGGAAAGAACTGGAGCTACAAGCCCTAATAGAAAGCACTGAAGCTCAAATAGTTATAGGTATGGAAATCTGGCTAAAGCCAGAAATAAGTTCAGCCAAAATTTTTTCAAACAACCTAACAGTGTTCTGAAAGGATAGATTAAATATAGTTGGTGGTGGAGTATTTATTGTTGTCATAACTTGTTTCATTACAGTGAAATTGAATTAGATAGTTCCTGTGAAATAGTTTGGGTAGAGGTTATACTTGACAATCAGAATAAACTATTAATTGAATCGTTTTACTGACCCGCTGACTCAGGAGATATAGTTGCTGAACATTTTAAAGAAAACTTGAGTCTCTTTTTAAATAGGTGCCCCACTCATACAATTATATTCATTGGTGACTTCAATCTACCCTCGATATGCTGGAAAAGTTATACATTTAAAGCTGGCGGCATGCATAAAATGTCATCCAAAATTGTATTGAATGCTTTCTCAGAAAATTATTTTGAACCATTAGTTCATGAGCCCACTCAAAGCATAAATGGTTACAAAAGCATACTTGACCTCTTATCAACAAATAATCCTGGACAAATAGGGAGTATCATGATGAATACAGGGATTACTGACTACAAGCCAGTTGCTACTAGGCTGAATACCATAACACCCACAACCATCAAAAGGAAATGCAAAGTACGTCTATTTAAAAAAGCTGATAAAAATGCTCTTAATGCTTTTTTAAGAGACAGTCTCCACACTTTTCGATTTGATCACATTGGCATAGAAAAGATGTGAAATGATTTCAAAGAGATAGTATCAACAGCAATTGAGTGATATTATACCACATAAATTAATAAGTGATGGTACTGATCCCCCATGGTACAAAAATTGGGTCAGATCACTGTTGCAGAAGCAATGAAAAAAGCATGCCAAATTTAAAAGAATGCAAAATTCCCAAGATTGGCAAGGTTTTGCAGAAGTTCGAAATATAGTGCAAGCTTCAATGTGAAATACATTTAATAATTTCCACAATGAAACTCAGTCTCAGAATCTGGCAGGAAACCCAAAGAGATTCTTGTCATATATAAAGCACACCAGTGGCAAGACCTTTACTGCGTGATAACAATGGTGAAGTCACTGATGACAGTGCCACTAAAGCAGAGTTATTAAACACGGTTTTCTGAAACTCCTTCACTAAAGAAGACAAAGTAAATATTCCTGAATTCCAATCAACAATAACTGCCAAGATAAGAAACATAGAAGTAGATATCCTCAACATAGCAAAGCAGCTTAAGTCACTTAATAAAGGCAAGGCCTCTGGTCCAGATTGTATACCAGTCAGGTTCCTCTCAAAGAATGCTGATACAATTGCTCCATATTTAGCAATTATATACAACCACTCTCTCACAGAAAGATCTGTACCTAAGGACTGGAAAACTGCTCAAGTCACACCAATACCCAAAAAGGGAAGTAGGAGTAATCTGCTGAATTACAAGCCCATATCACTAACATTGATTTGCAGTAGGGTTTTGGAACATATACTGTATTCGAACATTATGAAGGACCTCGAAGAAAATGATTTATTGACACATAGTCAGCACGGATTCAGAAAATATTGATCTTGCGAAACACAACTAGCTCCTTATACTCCTGAAGTAATGAGTGCTATCGACAGGGGATGTCAAATTGATTCCATATTTTTAGATTTTCAGAAGGCTTTCAACAACATTCCTCACAAGTGTCTTCTAACCAAACTGTGGGTCTATGGAATATCACCTCAGCTGTGCGACTGGATTCATGATTTACTGTCAGAAAGGTCACAGTTTGTAGTAAAACAGAAGTAAAAGAGAAGTAATTTCTGGCATTCCCCATGCAAGTATTATAGGCCTGTTCCTGTTCTATATTAATGACATAGGAGACAATCTCTTAGATTATTTGCAGATGATGCTGTCATTTACCATCTTGTAAAGTCATCAGGTGACCAAAACAAATTGCAAAATGATTTAGATAAGATAACTATATGGTGTGAAAAGTGGCAACTGACTCTGAATAAAGAGAAGTGTGAAGTTATGCACATGAGTACGAAAAGAAATCTGCTAAATTTTGGTTACCTGATAAGTTACACAAAATTCAGCTAAATGCTTAGGGATTACAGTTACAAATAACCTAAACTGGAATGATCACATAAATAATGTTGTGGGTAGAGGTAACCAAAGACTGTGTTTCATTGCAGAATGCTTAGAAGGTTCAACAGATCTACTAAAGAGACTGCTTACACTACACTTGTCCAACCTATTCTGCAGTATTGGTGTGCGGCGTGTGATCGCATCAGGTGGGACTGATGGATGACATCAAAAATGTTCAGCGAAGGGCATCTTGTTTTGTATTATCATGAAACAGGGGAGATAGTGCCACAGACATGGTACGTGGATTGGAGTGGCAATCATTAAAACAAAGGTGTTTTTCTCTTTGTGACAGGATCTTCTCATGAAATTTCAATCACCAGTTTTCTCCTCCAACTATGAAAACATTCTGTTGGCACCCACCTACATATGGCAAAATGACCACCACGATAAAATAAGAGAAATTGGGGCTCGCACAGAAAAATTTAAGTGCTCATTTTTCCACATGCTGTTCGAGAGTGGAATGCTAGAGAGACAGCTTGAAGGCGGTTCATTGAACCCTCTGCCACGTACTTATTTGTGAATAGCAGAGTAATCATGTACATGTAGATGTAGATGAGAGACCTCATCATTCTGCAACTGTCCAATACCAGGCACCTCCCTGGAAAACATTCTGAAACACAGTTATCCACAAATAGTTTTTGCTAGACCAAGTAATGACAAAGGAAAATACCATTATTAAACTCTAAAAATTTCATTGTTTTGAAAATTAATGCCCCTGCTTCTACTAATTTTTGTCATGCACACCACTCACCAAACTTGTAACTCGACTCTGCTACATCTACGTCTACATACATAGTCCACAAACCACCATATGATAAGTGGTGGAGGGTACCTTGTACCACTACTAGTGATTTTCTTTCCTGTTCCACTCACAAATAAAGCAAGGCAAAAGTGGCTGTCTACATGTCCCTGTATGAGCCCTAATTCCTCTTCTCTTTGTGGCCCTTAAAATGTTCATCGGCAGCAGTAGAATCATCCAGCAGTTAGCTTCAAATTCTGGTTCTCTAAATTTTTTCAACAGTGTTCCTCAAAAGGAACTTCACCTTCCCTCCAGAAATTCCCATGAGTTCCCAAAAAATACTTTCATATCGATTAAAAGTGCCAGTAACAAATCTAGCAGCCCCCTCTGAATTGCTTCAGTGTCTTCCTTTAATCTGAACTGGTTGAGATCCCAAATACTCAAGTAATATACAAGAATGGGTCTTACTAGTATTCTATAAATTGTCTCCTTTACAGATAATCCTCAATTTTCTAAAAGCCCCCCCCCCCCCCCAGTAAATGGAAAGTTGACCATTTGCTTTCCCTACTACAGTGCTTACATGCTCATTCCATTTCATATTGCTTTGTAATGATATGACTAGATATTTAATTGATGTGACTGTGTAAAGCAATCCATTACTACTAATATATTTGAACATTACAGGATTGTTTTTCCAACTCATCTGCTTTAACTTACATTTAGAGCTAGCTGCCATTAATTACAACAACTAGAAATCTTACATACTTATACAGACACTAAATGACAACACCTTCTTATACACCACAGCATCATCAGCAAACAGTTGCAGATTACTACTCACCCTGTCCGTCAGGTCATTCATGTATATTAGGAGAAATAGCATTCCTAACACACTTCCCTGGGGCCCTCCTGATGACGCCCCTGTCTCTGATGAACACTTATGGTTGATGACAAAGTACTATCAGTGTATGGTGGGAGTTAGGAGTGGTGGTGACAGGTTGAAGGGTGAGCAGTTATGTTTAGGTAACATCTTTATCAACAAAAAATCTCACTAACATATCAAAATCAAGAGGCAGAAGCCCAGGTCACATTTATAATTTGGTACACAACTTGTAGTAACCACACTGTACAGGTAATAAAAAAAAGAACATATAGCACAGCATGAGTTCTACTGAAATTTACAACATTTAATTCTCACAGTACCAAGCTCCCAAAGCTACACATAAAATAAATGCTATAAAGATATCAGATCTCTGACACTTTTTATTTTTTTTAACAGTCACATAACACGCAATCCTTTGAGTATGTTAACCACCTACTCACAGGTATTAGTATGCTGGACAACATTTGTTGCTCCAAGCAATCAAACTATTATGACATCTGACTAACACATACATACATGCATGATTCACATACGATATTTACATTGGCCGTAAACACATTACTTACATCATGATGAGTTCCCACCATTGCCACAAGGTGTCACTTCAAACGCCAATTTAATATGGAACATCTAACATTTGTGCCTCCAGACAACATTTCTGCCATGTGCTGCTTATATCATGTAAGTTATGTGAAAATGGTGATATTCAATTACTTAATGTTGTTCTCTGAAATGTATTTATAACTCTACACATTGGCCCACAAACAAAATATACTATGCCACCACAGATATGTATCAAGCTGGGCTGGTGTAACATCTCTTTCCCTACCAGTGTAACAGAAAGTGGAAGAAATATTTATATTGATGAAGGTTTCTTGGGTCTCCAGCCGGGTGATAGCGTTGATATCTTGTGATGTTTCGGGAAGTGTCATACTACCCATCTTCTGGTGAAATGTCGAGATTTGCAGAGAGCACGCTATTTATATGCGTGGTCACCCCCCGCCACTAGACCTTGGGTGGCTGCAGTGGACCAGCAGCGTGCATGTGGTGGTGGGGATGGCGGCCGTCCCCGGCAGCCGCGTTTGGTTCTTGGTGTAAGCATACTGTCTGTGTTCACAGCGGAGGACGTTGAGGGGCACGCTCCCGATGAATTGCTGCTATCGCAGGGTTCCATGCTGTGCTGAGTTGGTATCCCTCATCTCTGTTGACCAGATTCTCGTGAATCCTTATTTCTACAGATTCTTTGATAACGCTTTCCCAAAAGAAAGATGCTCGGCGCAGTACTTTCGTGTTTTCGAAGTTGAAGGTGTGTTCTTCATTGATGCTGTGTTCTGCTACGGCTGATTTTTCTGTGTGGCCTAGTTGCACACATCTGATATGTTCTTTGCAGCATTTAGATATGCAGCGCTGTGTTTGCCCAATGTATTGCTTTCCGCATTCGCATGGTATACTGTATACTCCTGGTGTGTTAAGGTTCAGCGCGTCTTTGGCAGAACCTCGGAGCTCACTCGTCTTCGGTGGTGGTCGGAGAATGGTTTTGATCTTGTATTTTCCCAGAAGGCGTGCAATTTTGGCCGAGAGTGGACCCACGTACGGAAGGAAAGTGAGTCATTTATGTTCTTCTTCTCCTTCATTATTTTCTTCTGGGGTTCTCACTGCTTCCTTCTTTCTTTTAAGCGCCCTGTTAATCTGCATTTTACTGTAGCCATTTTGTTGGAAGACTTCCCGCAGGTTTTGCAGCTTGGATGGTAGGCTGTCTTTGTCGCAGACGGCGCGCGCCCTATGTACCATGGTGGTCAGTACTGTTTGTCTTTGTGCTGGATGGTGGCAGCTTGTTGCATGAAGGTACAGATCTGTGTGTGTCTTCTTCCTATGTACTGCATGGCCTAGTGATTCATCTGCCTTCCTCTTAATTAAAATATCAAGGAAGGGGAGGCATCCATTTGCCTCCATTTCCATTGTAAATTTGATGTTCGGATGGATGCTGTTGAGGTGTTCAAGAAACTCATCTAGCGCCTGTTTGCCATGTGCCCACACAACAAAAGTGTCGTTGACATAGTGGAAGAAGTGCTTCAGTTTCTGTCTGGCAGTTTGAAGGGTCACCTCCTCAAAATGTTCCATATAGAGGTTTGCAATCGCATGAGCCAATGGGGAGCCCATCACCACACCTTTGATCTGCTCGAAGGATTCCCCATTGCACTGAAAGTACATGGTTGTTAGTGCGTGTTCGAAGAGGCTGACTGTTTGTGGTTCAAAATGCTGGGTTAAAAGTGCCAAGGAGTCTTGAAGAGGCACTTTCGTGAAAAGCGACGTCACGTCGAAGCTCACAAGTAGGTCCTTCCTTTGTAGTCGCATGTCCCTGAGTATTTCTACGAATTCGGCTGATTTTCTCACATGGTGGCTGCAGTGTCCCACAAGGGGTTTGAGCAATGTCACTAGGTATTTAGCAAGTTCGTAACTGTGAGAGTTGATGGAGTCCACAATTGGTCTCAGAGGTACCCCTTCCTTATGGATCTTGGGGAGTCCATAGAGGTGTGGTATCGCTGGAGCTCTGGGGTACAGTCGCTTCTTCATTTGCTCTAGTAAGTCCAATTTCTTCAGCAGAGCTATCGTATTTCTACTCATCGTTGGGGTTGGATCCTTGTAGGCCTCATCTTGCAGCAGAAGTTTTATTTTCTGCCAGTACTCAGCAGTACTTAACAGCACTGTCGCATTCCCTTTGTCCGCTAGTAGGATCATTATATCGGGGTCATCTCTCCACCGTGGACGCAGACAGAATGCTTACACCGAGAACCGATCGCGGCCGCCGGGGGCGGCCGCAATCCCCACCACCGCGCACACGCCGCTGGTCCACCACAGCCACCCGAGGTCTAGTGGAGGGGGGGGTGACCGTGCATATAAATAGCCCGCTCTCCGCGAATCTCGACACTTCACCAGAAGATGGGTAGTATGACACTTCTTGAAACGTCACAAGATATCAACGCTACCACCCCCCTTCTGGGCGCTAATGACCATAGAAGTTTTGCGCCCTAAAAAAAAAAAAAAAAAAAAAAAAAAAAAAAAAAAAAAAAAAAAAAAAAAAAAAAAAACGCTACCACCCGGATGGAGACCCGAGAAACCTTCATCAGTAGTTTACGCCGGGAAAGCCTACAGTCAAATATTTATATTTGGTAAAAATTATGCAGTGCATTAAAATATGTTTGCTTTGCGAGAGACACACCAGACATTGGATGATATGATGTGGTTACTATTTTTACGCACATTAAATAATCTCCAGCTTATTTATTATATTTCATTATCTTTAATAATTTACATGTGCCATCACTCATTTCTTTTCCTCTTGATGTGCTGGGCCCTGGTGGCTACGGAACATCATCAATGGCAAAAGCATTGACAGTGAAAAGTATCATAATGACTTCCACACTTAAAGTGTTAATAAGCATAGAATCAGACGTCATAGTAAAGAATGCAAAGGTTTGGTTTTATAAGCATGTAACATTCTAATGACAAGATGTGATAAGCTATAAGCTGTTTTGCTTTGCAACATTGTGTACACAATCTTGATACACTGACCTGTAATGTGAAATTCATAATACAAAATTAATGTGATAATTAAAAAACAGTCTTGATCGCAAATTTCTTTTTATTGGAGTGACCAGTTCCAATCCTGAAGTATCATCTTCAGACCCCAGAAGAGCAGGTGATCTTCCATGTAGGAGGCAATCTAAAAGAAATTTGCGATCAAGACCATTTTTTAATTATCACGTTAATTTTGTATTATGAATTTCACATTACAGGTGGGTGCATCAAGATATTGTACACATTGTTTCAAAGCAAAACAATCTATAGCTTATCACATCTTGTCATCTGAATGTTACATGCTTATAAAGCTAAACCTTAGCATTCTTTACCTTTGAATTCTTTACCGACTGTTTGAGCAGTCACTTCAGCATCGTGGATTGGCGCAGCCTGCTCCATGGAAGTCCACCTGCTGTTCCGGAATCTGAAGCTGATCCTTAAGGACTGAAACTGGTCACTCTGATTAAAAGAAATTTGCGATCAAGACTTTTTTTATCATATTAATATAAGATCACTGATAATGTTTTTAAGAAAATTTCAAAATTAATGTATTTTTTCTAAGGGATTTCACAAATAACTGAAGTTGCATGTAATAAAAAATGACAATTATTATTCAATAAGAATTAGAAATTATACAGAGCACCCAACACATACCTCTGATCACTTCACAACTGAAGGGAATTAGAAAAAGAGGAAGCCATTGCTTCCCAAAATTTTGTTTTTGAAAAAACTGAAATAAATTTAGAAGTTATATTTCTAATGTACACAGTCTGTGGGTTACACCTGATATTCATTCCCTTATGCATGACATTATGTGTCGTTTTCATCAATAGCTCTCATACAGAGCAATTTTTTCACCAGAAAATTAAAAAAAGAGTTTTTTTGTGTTTTATAATGTACATTTTACTGGGTTACTACACTGGTATAAAGGAATAAAACAATGTATTTTGAAATAGTAATATGATATTTGGAAAACTGTTCTGCTGAAAAAAAATCATGTCTCATGAAAAAAATTAAGCAACTCATAATCAAGAGATTTATATGGCTCATCAAATTTTGTTGTTAAAAATATGACAGACATTATATAACCACTTTGTATACTGATAAATTCTATTGTTTTTTTCTGAATCACTTGAAGATAGTAATAGTTGTTGTTCTACATAAAAGGGTGGCAGATAGTTTTTTGGTAACTGCAGCAGAAATGTTATTTCAACAGTACTTAATGCCTTTGAAGCAAAATCAACTGTCATTGCTCTACTGATTGATCCAAATAAAGCAAGCGAATCTGAAAATCATCAAATTCTAATGCATGAACTATGGTACTACGGCATTTGAGATTTAGAAATCTCTTTAGTAGAATCATATTTTAGTCATGAATATAAGGAGGTACAGTTTAACAATAAGAGCTATGACTTATTACGTATTTCAAGAGACATAGCACAAGCTTCTGTGCTTGAACCCTTATTGTTAGCAACTTCCATAATATCATGCCACTCAAATCTGTTCTTTATGCTGATGATGCCATATTTGTTGCAATTGGAAGTGACATACAGGACTCAAAGGAACAGAGCAGAGCCAACTTTAGAATACTCTCCCTCCCTCACACACACACACACACACACACACACACACACACACACACACACACACACACACACCAGAAACTTTTCGTGGAGCAGAAGGAATTTTCATTATTATGTATGTTATTATTATATGTGTGGTGGCCAAAGATTTTTATGGCTAAATATGTGTCTGTTCTGCATCGAACTAAGGATGAGTGATGTATATCACAAATCATTTGTCTTCCTAGTATTATTATTATAAATGTTACTATTGTTTTCAAACTGTAATTAACTGTTGGCAACAAATTTCATGAAGGAGGAAATGCACTATGAGTCTGTTGTCAGTATGGTGAACTATTTAAAGAGCTGTCCAAAAGAGGTTCTGGAGTGAACACCAACATTATCCTTATTAGGCACTTCTGTTCTAGAAACACTGTTTTCCTCAATGATGAGTGAACAGTTAACGTACAATATGGTTCCATAACACATTAGTGGATGAAAATAGGATAAATCAGTCAATATTATGAATTTTCCTTTTCAAAATCTGATATAAGATATTTAAGTAGTTCTGTAACATGTAACCTTATTTTGGGCTCTAACCAATGCAAACACACAATAATTTAGAATATAGTTTCATTTATCAATTTACCATTATGTATTGTGTAATATCCACAACACTATGTTCTAGCCACAAGATGTTAAAATGAACTAAGTGTACAAACTTCAACAAATATTATCAATACTACATATAAAAAAAGACTGTATCGTGTAAAAATGACGATAATTATTTCATTATTTCTGTAATAATTTAATTTCTGTGTGAATTAAAATTATCATCAGAGAACCACATTCATAGACAATGACAATTATAATTTTTTTTTGTTATCTGTGATAATTGTGGTTCAGTTGTTCTTCCTGTGCTAACCGATGAACTGTTCAGACGTGAGACGTGTGAGGTGTGTAAAAAGAAAACCTGTAACTATATTGTTAATTATTATTTGAAAAATAGAGTCACTATCCCCCCATGAACCATGGACCTTGCCGTTGGTGGGGAGGCTTGCGTGCCTCAGCGATACAGATGGCCGTACCGTAGGTGCAACCACAACGGAGGGGTATCTGTTGAGAGGCCAGACAAACATGTGATTCCTGAAGAGGGGCAGCAGCCTTTTCAGTAGTTGCAGGGGCAACAGTCTGGATGATTGACTGATCTGGCCTTGTAACATTAACCAAAACGGCCTTGCTATGCTGGTACTGCGAACGGCTGAAAGCAAGGGGAAACTACAGCAGTAATTTTTCCCGAGGACATGCAGCTTTACTGTATGATTAAATGATGATGGCGTCCTCTTGGGTAAAATATTCCGGAGGTAAAATAGTCCCCCATTCGGATCTCCGGGCGGGGACTACTTAAGAGGACGTCGTTATCAGGAGAAAGAAAACTGGCGTTCTATGGATCGGAGCGTGGAATGTCAGATCCCTTAATCGGGCAGGTAGGTTAGAAAATTTAAAAAGGGAAATGGATAAGTTAAAGTTAGATATAGTGGGAATTAGTGAAGTTCCCCCCCAGGGGGTCCACAACTCTTTTGTGGATACGTGCGTGGCGAGCACGGGGCCCCGAGCCATTGCAGCCTTCTTTCTCTCCCGGGCTGCATTTCCTTTCCCTTCCCCTCCTTTCCCCTCCATACCCCTTTCCCCTCGCCCTCTCCTCTCCCTCTATTGGTGTCCTTGCTTATGTTGGCCCCCGCTATCCTCCTGGTTCTGTTGGGTTTACACTCCGGCTTTGTTGCGTAATCATCTCCTCCTTTTGGCATTTCTTGGTCCCCCTCTGGGGTTTGACCTCCATTCCAAAATTTCTCTTCAGTAGTGTGAGCCATTTGGGGAAGAGCACCTTACCTAGTGTCTCCGACGTGTGCCCTCCTAGTACATTCCACCTTTTCTTTTACGTCGTTGTCTGATGCTAGGGTGCATAGCCAGCACGGTAGCCAGCCCGTGTGGTGGGGTCGCTACGTACCCTTTTGGTTGAGCCCCCTGAACACACAGGGATCACACTTCTGATACCTGAGCTGTGACCTCCTCATGCATGCCTTGGAGTGGTTGCTCGTCATCCTGGAGCATCGGAACTCCCGGCAATGGCCGCCGTGCCAGATGGCCCTTGCTGTGGCTGGGTGGCGCCCGTGAGGAGAGCCCCTGATCGGAGTGGGTGGTATCAGGGCGGACGCTATGCAGATGAAACGCATACGGGTCCAAAACTCTGGCCGCTCTTCTGCGGCCGTCTCTCTGCGTGGTACTGATTCCTCAAGTGCTGCTTCTCTTGCCCCTTCGGCCTTCCCTTCCGTGGCTACCCCCTGGGAGGAGGGTCAGGCCCGTCGTCTAGGGGCAAAACCTTTCCCCCGTTATCTAGTTTGCACCAGGACTGATGGAGATACTTTCACCAGTGTCAAACCTTTATTCTTTGTGAAACACATTGAAGACAAGTTCGGCGAAGTGGACTCCCTGAGCAAGATGCGGTCGGGTTCGTTACTGATAAAAACTGCTTCGGCTGCCCAATCTGCGGCCCTTCGTGCCTGTACCCATCTTGGCACAATTCCCGTGTCCATTACCCCTCACCAGTCTCTAAATATGGTACAAGGTGTGATTTTTCACAGAGACCTCATCCTTCAAACTGATGAGGAACTTCGGGACAATCTCGGACGGCGGGGTGTTCACTTTGTTCGGCGTGTTCAGAAGGGTCCTAAAGATAATCGTATTGATACTGGTGCCTTTATCCTGGCCTTTGAAGGGGATACCCTTCCTGAGAAAGTTAAGATTATGGTCTATCGCTGTGATGTGAAGCCGTACATCCCACCTCCTATGCGGTGTTTTAAGTGCTTGCGTTTTGGCCACATGTCTTCTCGCTGTACCCAGGACCCTCTCTGTGGTGACTGTGGACGTCCACTCCATGAGGGGAGTCCCTGTGTTCCCCCTCCTGTATGTGTAAATTGTCATGGTAGTCATTCTCCACGTTCAGCAGATTGCCCAGTCTATAAGAAAGAAAAAAAGATACAGGAGTATAAGTCTCTTGATCGTTTAAGCTACACAGAGGCCCGTAAGAAATATGCACGATTGCACCCTGTGTCCATGACATCTAGTTACGCCTTGGTTACCTCTTCATCCCTTCCTCCCCCTTCCTTACCCCCATCCCGGACCCCTCTCCTTCCCCCCTCCCCTGCGGCTCCCACACCTTCTCCTCTGGGCGCCGCTCCCCCTCCCCAGCCGGAGAAGTGTCCCACTCCTTCGGCATCTGCCGGTCAAGGGCGCCTCTCCCGGGATGCCCCTTCCCGGCACCTTCCAGGTCAAAGGTCTGCTGCAGCGCGGCGACCGCGAGAGCCGCGGTCTATCGGCCCCCAGGTCGCCCGGTCTCTTTCTGTTCCTGATCTTGCTGCAGCTGGCTCCATTATGCCACACAGCCCTCCTCGATCTCAGCCTGAAAAGAAGAAGAAACATAAGTCCCGGGACAAAGAGCCTCTGGTGTCACCGGAGGTCCCTTCCCCGGCTTCACAACCGGATTCTGACCTGTCGTTTATGGATGTCGCCCCCTCCTTGTCGGTGATGGGTGGGGACCCGGCGGTATGACTGGATTTAGCGTGTTCAGCCCTCATTTAAACCATCGTTCTGTGGTTCTCCAATGGAATTGTAATGGCTACTATCGTCACCTTCCGGAATTGAAATCCCTTCTTTCGTCCTACTCAGCAGCTTGTGTGGTTCTCCAGGAATCTCATTTTACTGATGCTCACTCACCGACCCTCCGTGGGTTCCGTGTTTTCTGTCGCAATCGGGTCGGACCCTTGCGGGCTTCTGGTGGCGTTTGTACGTTGGTCCGTACAGACATTGCTAGCACGTGGATTCCTCTCCAAACTACATTGGAAGCGGTTGCTGTTAGGGTCCACTTAGACTCTGCAGTCACAGTATGCAATCTTTATCTCCCTCCTGACAGGACTCTTACACCTGCTGCCTTAACCACCCTTCTTCAGCAACTTCCTCCTCCCTTCCTCCTCCTTGGGGATTTTAATGCTCATCATCCTTTGTGGGGCAGTGCCTTTCCATCTAGACGAGGTCTTCTTATAGACCAATTTATTGCAGACCACGACCTGTGCCTTCTTAATGATGGCTCCCCTACTCATTTCAGTGCTGGTCATGGTACTTTTTCTGCCATTGATCTTTCTCTTTCTTCTCCCTCTCTCCTCCCTTCATTACACTGGTCGCCACACGACGACCTTTGTGATAGTGACCATTTCCCGTTGATTATCACGCTCCCTTCCCGCTCCCCGATGGACAGGTTACCTCGTTGGTCTTTCCACCGCGCCGATTGGCCTCTATATACTGCACAGGTCGAGTTTTCTCCCTCTTTGTCGGGTTCTATTGATGACGTCCTACGTGACGTGTCTGACGCGATTGTTCGCGCTGCTAACCTTGCTGTCTCGCGCTCATCTGGACAATTTCGTCGTCGGCAAGTCCCGTGGTGGAGTACGGCCATTGCCATTGCCATCCGTGATCGCCGTCGAGCTTTGCAACACTTTAAGAGGCACCCATCTGTAGCCAGCCTTTCTACCTTTAAGCGCCTTCGCGCTAAAGCCCGTTATTTAATCAAACAGAGCAAGCGGATATGTTGGGAACGATTCGTTTCTTCCCTTGGTTCCACTGTCCCTCTGTCACGGGTATGGGCTACACTTCGCTCTCTCCAAGGTTGCCATCGGCAGTCCACCCTCCCAGGCCTTCACCTCCCAGATGGCATTTGTACGGACCCATTAGTTCTCGCAGAACATCTTGCGACCCATTTTGCAGTGGCATCAGCGTCGGCCTCCTATCCAGCTGCTTTCCTTCATCACAAACACCAGGCTGAAGCTGTCACCTTATGTTTCACCACTTGTGAGTCAGAATCTTACAACGAACCTTTCACTGAATGGGAATTTCTTTCTGCTCTATCTTCTTCTCATGATACGGCCCCTGGCCCAGATTCCATTCATAACCAGCTGCTTCAACATCTCAGTGCTCCACAACGGCACCATCTTCTTCGGGTGTTTAACCGTATCTGGCTCCAGGGTGACTTCCCTTCTCAGTGGAGGGATAGCATTGTGGTTCCTGTCCTTAAGCCTGGTCAGAACCCCCTATCTGTTGACAGCTATCGGCCAATTAGTTTGACCAATGTTGGTTGTAAGTTACTTGAACGGCTGGTAGCCCGTCGACTCACTTGGGTCCTCGAATCTCGGGATCTATTGTCCCCTTACCAGTGTGGCTTTCGAGAGGGACGATCTCCAATCGATCATTTGCTTCGCTTGGAATCCGCAGTTCGGCAGGCTTTTTCCCAGCGCCGCCATTTGGTTGCAGTGTTTTTTGACCTTCGCAAGGCCTATGACACGGCCTGGCGCCATCACATCTTACTAACCCTTCATCAGTGGGGTCTTCGGGGCCCACTCCCGATTTTTATCCGCCAGTTCCTGATCCATCGGTCATTCAGAGTTCGAGTTGGTACTGCTTTTAGTTCTCCACGGACCCAGGAGACGGGCATCCCACAGGGTTCTGTCTTGAGTGTCCTTCTTTTCCTCATTGCTATCGATGGACTTGTGGCCTCTGTCGGTCCCTTGGTTGCCCCTGCCCTGTATGTGGATGATTTCTGCATTTGGGTTAGTTCCTCCTCGATGCCATCTGCAGAACGGCAGCTCCAGGTGGCTATACGGCGTGCCTCTGCATGGACCCTCTCACACGGGTTTCAATTCTCTCCTTTAAAATCGCGGGTGGTCCACTTCTGTCGCCGTACTACGGTCCACCCTGATCCAGAGCTCTATCTCGCTGCACAAAGATTGCCTGTGGTTCCACAGTTTCGTTTCCTAGGTCTTCTTTTCGACAACAAGCTCACTTGGCTGCCCCATATCAGACTCCTGAAGGTAGGTTGTTTCCGTAAACTCAATGTCCTTCGCTTCCTTGCCCACTCCTCCTGGGGTGCGGACCGTTCCCTCCTCCTCCGTCTTTATCGTGCTCTAGTTCTGTCACGTTTGGACTATGGTTGTCAAGTTTATGGTTCAGCTGCTCCTTCCACGCTGCACGTGCTGGATCCAGTCCACCATCGTGGTATCCGTTTGGCCACCGGTGCCTTCCCTACTAGCCCTGTTGATAGTCTCCTGGTTGAAGCTGGGATCCCCCCCCTTTCTGTTCGGCGGTCCCAGCTTCTGGTGTCTTATGCCCTTACTATCCGTTCTTCTCCCGCTCATCCTTCCTATTCTATCCTATTCCCAGACCATGGACGTCGCCCGCCTGACTCCCGCCCTCGGGCGGGTTTACCGGTTGGACTGCGCCTTGCGTCTCTTAACCGTGATTTTCGGCTTCCTTCTTTGTCCTGTCTTCCTCGCTCCCTCCCCTCCACCCCTCCTTGGTTAGTTCCTCGGCCTCGAATTCGGATGGATCTCCGCCGCGGTCCGAAAGATTCCATCCCCCCGGTGGTGTTCCGTTCCTTTTTCCGCCAAATTTTATGGGAGTTTCGGGATGCTGTTGTTTTTTACACTGATGGCTCTAAATCTGCTGATCACGTTGGGTATGCCTTCACGTCCTTTGTTGGAACGGAAAATCATCTACTGCCACCCTCATGTGGGGTGTTTACTGCGGAATTGATGGCAGTTTCCCGGGCCCTTACCTTTATTAAACAATCCCAACACAACCGCGTTTTGTTATGTACGGACTCGATGAGTGGCCTTCTTGCTATTGACCGGTGTTTTTCGCGCCATCCCTTGGTCTCTGCCATCCATGACCATCTTGCTGATCTTCACCGTGCTGCTTGTTCCATTGACTTCCTATGGGTCCCGGGCCATGTGGGTATCCCGGGTAATGAGCTCGCTGATCGTTTGGCTGGGGGAGCAGTTACTTACCCCCCGTTTTCTGTAACCCCTCCTGCAGCGGATTTACGGCTTCACATCAAATCCCACTTTGCACAGTCATGGGCCAATTCTTGGGAGGCTACTCCATTGTCTAATAAACTTCGTGCCATTAAGGTGAATCCAGGCCCATGGCGTTCTTCCTTCCGCCTCTCCCGCAAGGACTCGACCACACTGTGTCGTCTCCGCATTGGCCATACCAGGCTGACCCATGGTTTCCTTTTGCGTGATGAGCCACCCCCGCTATGTGGTTGTGGAGCCTTCCAGTCAGTGGCCCACATTTTGGTTGAATGCCCCCTTCTTTTGGCTCTGCGTGCTAAGTACAGACTCCCCCACACTTTACCTTTGATGTTGGCTGACGATTCCCGGATGGTCTCTCTGGTTCTAGGTTTCCTCCGGGAGAGTGGTTTTTATTCTCAGTTTTAAAGTTTTTAATCTCCCTCTGGTGTTGGGGCAGGGCGGTGAGTGTTTGGGTGTCTCCCACTGTAGGCAGTGTTCAGAGATTCCCGATTCACCTCCCTGACCGGAATCCTCTTTTCTTTCCCTTTTACTCTGTTTTTACCCCTTCTCTTTAAGGCTTGGTTAGTTTTTCTATTCCCATACGTACTTTCTGCATTATAGCAGTTGTACCTTTTAAGTCACCGGTGGTTTTGCCTATGCTGCTTCAGCATAGTGTTGGGTTCGTTCTCTTGCCAACTTCCCTCATTTGTTTTTACTAATGACAACGTGACTGCCCTTTTACGTTTCCCCTTTATCCGTTTTATTTTTCTGACTATACTGAGATGTCCCGTTAGCAGAATGGAGTCTATTTGAAACAAGGGACTGATGACCTTGCTGTTTGGTCCCTTTAACCTCAAACAACCAACTAACCAACCATTAGTGAAGTTCGGTGGCACGAGGAACAAGACTTTTGGTCAGGTGATTACAGGGTTATAAATACAAAATCAAATAGGGGTAATGCAGGAGTAGGTTTAATAATGAATAAAAAAATAGGAGTGCCGGTTAGCTACTACAAACAGCATAGTGAACGCATTATTGTGGCCAAGATAGACACAAAGCCCATGCCTACTACAGTAGTACAAGTTTATATGCCAACTAGCTCTGCAGATGATGAAGAAATAGATGAAATGTATGACGAGATAAAAGAAATTATTCAGGTAGTGAAGGGAGACGAAAATTTAATAGTCATGGGTGACTGGAATTCGTCAGTAGGAAAAGGGAGAGAAGGAAACATAGTGGGTGAATATGGATTGGGGGGAAGAAATGAAAGAGGAAGCCGCCTTGTAGAATTTTGCACAGAGCGTAACTTAATCATAGCTAACACTTGGTTCAAGAATCATAAAAGAAGGTTGTATACCTGGAAGAATCCTGGAGATACTAAAAGGTATCAGATAGATTATATAATGGTAAGACAGAGATTTAGGAACCAGGTTTTAAATTGTAAGACATTTCCAGGGGCAGATGTGGATTCTGACCACAATCTATTGGTTATGAACTGCAGATTGAAACTGAAGAAACTGCAAAAAGGTGGGAATCTAAGGAGATGGGACCTGGATAAACTGAAAGAACCAGAGGTGGTAGAGAGTTTCAGGAAGAGCATAAGGGAACAATTGACAGGAATGGGGGAAAGAAATACAGTAGAAGAAGAATGGGTAACTCTGAGAGATGAAGTAGTGAAGGCAGCAGACGATCAAGTAGGTAAAAAGGCGAGGGCTAATAGAAATCCTTGGGTAACAGAAGAAATATTGAATTTAATTGATGAAAGGAGATAATATAAAAATGCAGTAAATGAAGCAGGCAAAAAGGAATACAAACGTCTCAAAAATGAGATCGATAGGAAGTGCAAAATGGCTAAGCGGGGATGGCTAGAGGACAAATGTAAGGATGTAGAGGCTTGTCTCACTAGGGGTAAGATAGATACTGCCTACAGGAAAATTAAAGAGACCTTTGGAGAGAAGCGAACCTCTTGTATGAATATCAAGAACTTAGATGGCAACCCAGTTCTAAGCAAAGAAGGGAAGGCAGAAAGGTGGAAGGAGTATATAGAGGGTTTATACAAGGGCGATGTGCTTGAGGACAATATTATGGAAATGGAAGAGGATGTAGATGAAGACGAAATGGGAGATAAGATACTGCATGAAGAGTTTGACAGAGCACTGAAAGACCTGAGTTGAAACAAGGCCCCTGGAGTAGACAACATTCCATTAGAACTACTGATGGCCTTGGGAGAGCCAGTCATGACAGAACTCTACCATCTGGTGAGCAAGATGTATGAGACAGGCGAAATACCCTCAGACTTCAAGAAGAATATAATAATTCCAATCCCAAAGAAAGCAGGTGTTGACAGATGTTAAAATTACTGAACTATCAGTTTAATAAGTCACAGCTGCAAAATGCTAACGCGAATTCTTTACAGACGAATGGAAAAACTGGTAGAAGTGGACATCGGGGAAGATCAGTTTGGATTCCGTAGAAATGTTGGAACATGTGAGGCAATACTAACCTTACGACTTATCTTAGAAGAAAGATTAAGAAAAGGCAAAGCTACTTTTCTAGCATTTGTAGACTTAGAGAAAGCTTTTGACAATGTTAACTGGAATACTCTCTTTCAAATTCTGAAAGTGGCAGGTATAAAATACAGGGAGCGAAAGGCTATTTACAATTTGTACAGAAATCAGATGGCAGTTATAAGAGTCAAGGGGCATGAAAGGGAAGCAGTGGTTGGGAAAGGAGTGAGACAGGGTTGTAGCCTCTCCCCAATGTTATTCAATCTGTATATTGAGCAAGCAGTAAAGGAAACAAAAGAAAAATTCGGAGTAGGTATTAAAATCCATGGAGAAGAAGTAAAAACTTTGAGGTTCGCTGATGACATTGTAATTCTGTCAGAGACAGCAAAGGACTTGGAAGAGCAGTTGAACGGAATGGACAGTCTTGAAAGGAGGATATAAGATGAACATCAACAAAAGCAAAACGAGGATAATGGAATGTAGTCAAATTAAATCGGGTGATGCTGAGGGAATTAGATTAGGAAATGAGACACTTAAAGTAGAAAAGGAGTTATGCTATTTAGGGAGTAAAATAACTGATGATGGTCGAAGTAGAGAGGATATAAAATGTAGACTGGCAATGGCAAGGAAATCGTTTCTGAAGAAGAGAAATTTGTTAACATCGAGTATAGATTTAAGGGTCAGGAAGTTGTTTCTGAAAGTATTTGTATGAAGTGCAGCCATGTATGGAAGTGAAACATGGACGATAAATAGTTTGGACAAGAAGAGAATAGAAGCTTTCGAAATGTGGTGCTACAGAAGAATGCTGAAGATAAGGTGGGTAGATCACGTAGCTAATGAGGAGGTATTGAATAGGATTGGGGAGAAGAGAAGTTTGTGGCACAACTTGACTAGAAGAAGGGATCGGTTGGTAGGACATGTTCTGAGGCATCAAGGGATCACCAATTTAGTATTGGGGGGCAGCGTGGAGGGTAAAAATCATAGAGGGAGACCGAGAGATGAATACACTAAACAGATTCAGAAGGATGTAGGTTGCAGTAGGTACTGGGAGATGAAGAAGCTTGAACAGGATAGAGTAGCATGGAGAGCTGCATCAAACCAGTCTCGGGACTGAAGACCACAACAACAACAACAACAACAACAACAGAGTCGCTATTGTCTAGACATGGATTTGTATATACTTCAGTTGTAATCCAATCTAATTAATGGTTTTAAGTGTTAATTTTCAGCTCCACAATTAGGAGCACAGCCATTAGTGCTAGTAACTTACAGCGGAGTTTACTAGTAGCTAGTATAAAAAATATGAAACATATTTCATTGAGAATAATTTTAAATGCTAAAGAATAGAGAACAAAGGGCTTAAAGACTTTTATCTGAATATATTAACTTGATATAAAAGGAATCAAGAATAACAATAGACAAATTGACTACCATCTGTCTGCTGCCATCTTAGCAATAATATCTTGGCGGCAGTATTGAATCGAGAATTTTAGCAAATATAAATGTTGTTAGATATAAATGAATGGCAATAAATGTGCACCGGTGTTCCCTAATCTACTTTAAAAGACATAATTCAACTCAGATTGAATTTTTAAAAATAGTGCCCACAGCATGTTACATAATATCATTTTTTTGCTTATGTATGAAGCCTAATTTTTTCAGATGATTTACATGAAATATTTTAATAGGAGACATACGTCAGTGTTGTGCAAGGGTAGTATTTTGTGACTAAATGTTCCTTTTGCTAGAGAAAAGTGTTTCCATCTTAAGTAACAGTTGTGTCAAGTTGATAAATGATATGCAATTTAGTGCCATTCACACAACTTTACAGACACCATTTCTACACAATGTCAAGTGGAGATTTCTTTAGCAGAGTGACAAGTATTAGCCAGACTAATCCTTTTTGAGATCAAACTAATTGTTACACTGACAATAGGTACTGGTTTTATATATTTTTTGATCTACCTGAAATATCATTTATAAGTAATTAAAGTCACAAAATACTATAAACTGGGTCTGCCACAATTATTTCTAATAGCATGCTCACACATTGTGCAGTACCACATTGCACGTATTTCTTTTTTTCTTAATTTAATGACTCCCATTTGTAGAGAACCAATTATTAGTTTAAAAAATATATTATTTATATTTTTATGCGTTTTAGTTACTCCATTATTCTTGATTATAATACTTGCCAAAACAAATTATTTCTGCTACTCACGTATCTGACTGAAAATAATATATAAGAAGACCAAGAGCGGACCAAATATTGACTCTTATGGTACTCATGTAGTGGTTATTCGCAATTCTGAAGATGTTGTTTCATTGTGAACATTCCTTGAGTTTCTCACTGGAACACTCTGCATCCCTTTTGTTAGACAGGCTGAAAACCAGTTACGAGCAATATCTCTTTTAATGGTTTTATTTAAGACATTAAAATCAAATATTCATCGAAACCTGCCCCTGCATGGTTGATCAAAATAACAATAAAGGGGAATAGATGTAGGGCTTCACAGTATGATGCAGAATGTTAACACAGCTGGGGCGAGAAGCTGGCTCAGTGTGTAACCCACCCTACAGGCCTGTGTAGCAGGAGAAAACCAACCTTACATGCCTGTGTGAGTGGGGGGTGGGAGGTAGAGAGGGAGGGGGACAGTGGGGAACCTCAACCCAGCCAAGCTATAGCCCACCAGGATGTAATCATCTGCACAGACCTAAGCCATCCAACAGGCTGGCCCACACACAGTCCAGGCCAGGCAGCAAGGCACTGGTTTGGAAAGCTGAAACCAGAACCATGTATATAATTCTAGTTAGAAAACAGCTGCATCAAGATAGATGGGTCCATACAGATTGTCTGGGATCTCCTGGAGGATTTACAGCCATCACTGAACTGTCTGGGCACACTCTTACATAAATTCTGCAGCACAAAATCCTGTAATGACAAACTGAAACACTTTTCTCGCCATCTGATAAAATCATAGTGCCCTACTTTACAACTTGGAATCAACTTTTTGAGAGATAAGGTTTTAATATATAAAGGAACAATGCCATATATTGTGAAGAAGATGACTTTATGTAGGAAGTAGTTAGTGTTATTTCATGAAGGAATGATGTGACAGAGATGTTTTCCATTGTATGGGTAGAGCTGAAGACCCCTCTTTCTGAGAAAATTGAAGTAAACCTATTCACAGAGTGAAAATTTAAAATAAAGGCATCTGACTCCAGAACACAACATTTATAAAAGATGGATTTATTGGTGAAGACAACTATCCGCAATAAAAAAGATATCAATTACACATGAGGGCACACATTTATGAATGGACGTGGTATCATTTCCTGCCATTTTGTTTCACCCTGGAGAAATCCTGATGAGGCCATTAATGGTTATAATGTGTGTAAACAATCTAGTGAATAATGCCTGATGCTCAATGAGGCTGTTTGCTGATGAACCAATTGTCCCTATGAAGGTAGAAACGCCAGAAGACTAGTGAATTGGAGGAATAACCTCAGAGGATTGATGAGTGGAGCAAGGACTGGCAGTTGACCGTGAACTGGGCAGATCCATGGTTTGATTCTGAGGGAGAGGAAGAATCAGTGTCACTGTCTCTCCTCCTCCCCAGCAAATATTAACTGTGGTCACCCATCCTCACCCTAACTTGGCACAGATGCCTCCAATTTTAATAATAATAAGAATATAACACACTAGAACATTTTAATATAATAATAATAATAATAATTTGTCCACCTGTGGTGCGACTGAAAGCTCTTCAATACTCAGCCTAGCCTCAGAAACAGGGGCATGACACAAGCAAGAAATAGGAACAAGAGATATGATTTAATGAAGCTTGGAAAGTTGCTGTCTCACATGTTAGAGGAATTGCTCTTACTTTACTTTTTTACTTTACATGTGGCAAGGGCCTTATCGACCATACACCTGCTCTATGAGCCTCTTCCACTTCTGCCTGTCCAATGCTCTGTTTGTCCAGTTGCTGTTGATGTTCATCCTAGTTGTGTCCTCCCGAATGTTATCCCGCCATCTGATTCTGAGTCTCCCTCTTCCTCTCATTCCATCTATTGTTCTGCTGAATGCAATTCTAGGTAGTCTATTCTCTGTCATTCTTGCTATATGGTCTGCCCAATTGAACCTTCTCCTCTTGAGCACTTTGACAATGTTACGGTGTTTGTACAGCCCTCTTAATTCTTCATTTCTTCTTATTCTCCAATCCATGTTATTTTTGTCGTATACAGGTCCAAAAGCTTTCCTTATTACTTTTCTTTCGAATATTGACAGTTTTTCTCCATCTTTCTTTCTAAATATTAATGTTTCACATCCATATAACATCACAGGTATAATGGTCGATTGATATAAGCAGATTTTTAAGTTACTGCTAAGTGATCTTTTTCTTAGAATTTTGATGAAACTAAAAAGTTTCTTGTTTGCTGTTGATAAACAGGCATCTATTTCTATACCTGTTCTGTTGTTATTACTAAAAAGACTTCCTAGGTACTTGAAGTGGTCAACAGTCTTGAAATTGAATCCATCTACAGTCAGAGGTGAATCTTTTCTGGTTTTCTTACTTATGGGCAGGTATTCCGTCTTTTCTTCATTAACATGTAATCCTGTTTTCTCAGGAATTGTTCTTAAGGAAGCCAAATTAGATAAACATCTGAATGAAAAGGAAACTGATTTTATGGCAACTACAGAAGCAAAGAAAAAAATCTGGAGCTACATACATAGGTAGATGACTATATTATGGTCTTCAGATGAGTAAAACAGTAACAAAGAGCAAGGAAGGTGTTGCCATCTACGTTCATAGAAACTGGAAGATAAAATACTGAACTAAAATATATAAATGAAGGCATTGTGTCAGGAGGAATTAAGTACCCAAGAGGATTTCTAAGAATAATAGCAACTTATGCCCCAGAAGAAGGAAAAACTGATGAGCCAAAGTCCATTTACTGTCAATTACAAATGATTATAAAAAGGTACAATAAAAATCAGATTTTATTCATTGTTTATCTCAATGTTAGAAGTGGAAATATACCAGTTCCCAAAAATTGCAAAATTTTGTGAGATTTGACTACCTTTAATCACTTTAAAATTACCACTAGCTTCTTTAGGAAGAAAGACATACACAAATATACCTGATTGGAAATATGATACAGATCTCTTATAGGTTACTTAACAATAAACAAGGTATTTCCTGATCAGGTTGGAGACACCAGAGTTTTCTGAGGAATAGATGTTGGATCAGGGTGTTTCTTATTGGTGGCAATAATTGACTTTACCTTTTGGCAGTGCTTTCGCACCCGCCATTTTCCAATGGTATTTGGAACAGCTGACTTCTCAGGTACCAAACTTTTCAAACTATTTGGACGATATTGTCGTAGCGGTTCCTGCATCTGAAGAACATATTGAAAATTTGCATGGTTTGGTTCGTGTGTTATCTGATGCAGGATTAAAGTGCAGACTGGACAAGTGTGATTTTTTTTTAACATGAGTCACAGTCTGTTGGTCATGTCATAAACAGTCAAGATGTACATCCTCTTCAGTCGCATTTGTTAGCCATATGAGATATGCCAGTTCATTGCAATGTCAGAATTGCAGTCAGTTTTAAGGAAAGTGAACTATTATATTCGGTTCATACAGAATGCTACACAAATCGCAACTCCATTGCATCGCTTGTGTCGCAAGAATGTCGCCTTTGTTTGGACACCTGAGTGCCAAGAAACTTTTCAAAAACTTTGCATTGCTCAGTGATCGCTGCTTAGTTCACTTTAATCCTGACAAACCAGTTGTGTTGCAGGTTGAAGCTTCCTCTTATGGAATCGGTGCAGTGCTTTCGCACAGAATTGGTGATAAAGACAGACCTATTAATTTCGCATCAAAAATGGTGTCCAAAGCTCGGTGTAACTATTCACAAATAGAGAAAGATGCACTGGCTATCGTATTTGGTTTCAGAAAATTCCACCACTATTTGTGTGGCAAAATATTCTGCTTAGTAACGGATCACAAGCCATTGCAGTGCAGTCCTTGTTTCATCAGACGAAGCGGGTTCCTGTACGAACTGCCCAAAAATTGCAGCGATGGGCTCTGTTGTTGTCTCAATGCCAGTACGAGATTGTGAATCGTCCGACAGCTCAACATGGTAATGAGAACGCACTTCATGTCTTCCGATTGGCACTGATACAGACTTTGACGCTTCTGCTGCTTCTTGTTGTCACATAGATGCTCAGGACTCTGAATTGCTTCAATCCTTTCCTCTAAACTATAGTAAAATTTCACAGAGCACGGAAGCTGATTCAGATTTGAATATTTTGCTGCAATACATTCGCACATCTAGGCCTCGCTCATTGCATAGCATCAAGAACGCTGTAGTGCGGAAATACTTTTCACGTCGGCATAGCCTCGCTATACCGGTACAGCAAGGTGTGATTCGTGTTCAAAATGACAGTGGACCGTCACGTGTGTTGATCCCTAAAGCTTTTCAGAAAGAAGTGTTGCAGTTACTTCACAAAGGACATTGGGGGATTGTTGGTAAGAAACAGCGCGTCGACACTGTACCTGGCAGAGTATGGACCAGACCTACGAGAAAGACAGGCCGAGGCGCATACGTCACGAAGGTAGTCCTGCGCTCGCTCGCTCGCTCGTTCAAATCAGCAGACAAACTACGTTTCTACACCTGTCAACTCGTAACCAGGCGTGTCCGTACAAACGAAAACTGAATCTTCTGCTGGAATCAGCTATTATGGAATCCTATAATGATGGGAAGTCCATGGGCCGACTTATAATTTGTTACGGCTGTACTGGCGTACAATAAAATAAAAACATGCTAAAATTATTATCAGTTGCATAAGGCACCATTTCCAGCACATAATGAGTACTGTTAAGCAGAAGAGACTAAATGCTACACTACTGGCCATTAAAATTACTGTACCACGAAGATAACGTGCTACAGTTGCGAAATTAAACCGGCAGGAAGAAGATGATGTGCTGTGCAAATGATTAGCTTTTCAGAGCATTCACACAAGGTTGGCGCCGGTGGTGACACCTACAACGTGCTGACATGAGGAAAAATTCCAGCCGATTTCTCATACACAAACAGCAGTTGACCGGCGTTGCCTGGTGAAACGTTGTTGTGATGCCTCGTGTAAGGAGGAGAAATGCGTACCATCACGTTTCCGACTTTGATAAAGGTCGGATTGTAGCCTATCGCGATTGCGGTTTATCGTATCGCGACATTGCTGCTCGCGTTGGTCGGGATCCAATGACCGTTAGCAGAATATGGAATCGGTGGGTTGAGGAGGGTAATACGGAACGACGAGCTGGATCCCAACGGCCTCGTATCACTAGTAGTCGAGATGACAGGCATCTTATCCGATGGGTGTAACGCATCGTGCAGCCACGTCTCGATCCCTGAGTCAACAGATGATGACGTTTGCAAGACAACAACCATCTGCACGAACAGTTCGACGACTTTTGCAGCAGCATGGACTATCAGCTCGGAGACCATGGCTGCGGTTACCCTTGACGCTGCATCACAGACAGGAGCGCCTGCGATGGTGTATTCAACGACGAACCTGGGTGCACGAATGGCAAAACGTCATTTTTTCGGATGTATCCAGGTTCTGTTTACAGCATCATGATGGTCGCATCCGTGTTTGGCGACATCGCGGTGAACGCACATTGGAAGTGTGTATTCGTCATCGCCATACTGGCGTATCACTCGGCGTGTTGGTACGGGGTGCCATTCGTTACACGTCGTGGTCACCTCTTGTCCGCATTGACGGCACTTTGAACAGTGGCCGTTACATTTCAGGTGTGTTACGACCCGTGGCTGTACCCTTCATTCGATCTCTGCGAAACCCTACATATCAGCAGGATAATGCACGACCGCATGTTGCAGGTCCTATACGGACCTTTCTGGATACAGAAAATGTTCGACTGCTGCCCTGGCCAGCAGATTCTCCAGATCTCTCACCAATTGAAAACGTCTGGTCAATGGTAGCCGAACAACTGGGTCGTCACAATACGCCAGTCACTACTCTTGATGAACTGTGGTATCGTGTTGAAGCTGAATGGGCAGCTGTACCTGTACACGCCATCCAAACTCTGTTTGACTCAATGCCCCTGGCGTATCAAGGCCGTTATTATGGCCAGAGGTGCCTGCCTGTTCTGGGTACTGATTTCTCAGGAACTATGCACCCAAATTGGGTGAAAATGTAATTACATGTCAGTTCTAGTATAATATATTTGTCCAGTGAATACCCGTTTATCATCTGCATTTCTTCTTGGTGTAGCAATTTTAATGGCCAGTAGTGCATAAACAAGCTGTTATACCATTTATATCGAGTATTGATCTTAAATTAAATTTTGCTGTAGGACAGTTAATCAGTAAGGCTTCATAACAGCAGATTCCAGTGTATGATGCAATTCTCCTTAGTACTTACACGCCAAGTTGCGAGTTAACAGGTTGAGAAACGCATTTTGTCTGCTGAGCTGAGCGAACGAGCGAGTTCAGGACTACCTTCGTGACGTACGCGCCGCGGCCTGTCTTTCTCGTCGGCCTCGGGTATGGACAGATGAGGTCACGGTGTCATGCATGTGCGGAATATCAGTCTGCTCCGCCACAAAAATTCTGTGCGCGGTATAAGTCGCAATCACATAGACTTTACGGGACCTTTTTGGAACACTCGTTGATTGATTGTGGTTGATTCGAATAGCAAATTTCCTATTGCTGTGCCAATGAACTCGACAACGTCACTTAGCACAGTTCAGGTGTCGTCGTCTATTTTTTGCCCCGGAGGTTTAAATGAAGTCATAGTGTCGGACAACGGCCTTCAGTTCACGTCAAATGAATCTGAAACATTCTGTAAACGCAATGGCATACAGCATCTAACTAGTGCACCGTCCCATCCACAGTCAAATAGCGAAGTTGAACGTTTTGTCAGAACCTTCAAGCAGCAGATGGCCCAACTTCACACCGCACACACCCGGTATCAAGCACAGCAACTGTTTCTCGCCTCCTATCGTTCGCAACCACGAGATGGACTATCGCCGGCGGAATTGCTTCACGGTCGCCGCCATCGTTTCCTGCTCCACTTTCTTCACCCTGCTTAGCATCCGGTGACGAAGTAAGGCCGTAGTATTGCTTCGCGCCGCATGATACTGTGTTTTTCAGAGTTTTTAGCGGCAGCAGACGGTAGGTGCGAGGCGACATCCTTCGTCGACTTGGCGCATGCATGTATCTCATTTCAGGCCCCGACGGATTGCAGCGTCGACATCACAATCAAATTCGCCACTATCATATGCAAGGTGATCCTTCTGTGTCTCTCCCCCAGATTTGCGGATCCCCAGGACAGCGCAGCCACAGCAGCCGCAAGAGGGTATCAACACGACATCGCGGGAGGACCCCATGGAGACGGAGCCTTCGCCTCCTCCGCCTCTTCTCGTCCTACCGATGGAGCAGGACCCGCCCACACCGCAGCAGCCGACACTTTCTCCATCTGATTATAGGCTTCAGAAGATGGACGCGTACCCTTGTGGTCGTTATCCGGGGGACGTTTCCGCCAGAGCGAAGGCCATATGGCTGGGAGGACCGGAAGCCTGACGTCCCCTGCAGCCACAGCTCCGGTCCAGCGCTGCATCACATTCTGCCTTCCCCACCGTTGTCGAGCTCCTTGTACGACGATCGTCCGTCACTTTGGGGGGAGGGGGGAGAGCAATGTTCCTGAGTAAAAGTCAAGCACCGGCACGACGATAATGCAGGTTTCCTAGTCACCCCATATTCAACGAGTAGGCAGGACACGACACACAACATTTCAAAAGTTTGCATTCTCTTCTTGTCTGAACTGTTTATCGTTCATGTCTCACTTCCATACAAGGCCACACCCCAGCCAAAAACACCTTCAGAAAAGACACCCTAACCCATTTACACTGAAGAACCGAAGAAACTGGTACACCTGCCTAAAATCGTGTAGGCCCCCTCGAGCATGCAGAAGTGCTATAACGCGACGTGGCCTGGACTCCACTAATGTCTGAAGCGGTGCAGGAGGGAATTGACACCATGAATCCTGCAGGGCTGTATATAAATCCGTAAGAGTACGAGGGGGTGGAAATCTCTTCTGAACAGCACATTGCAAGGCACCCAGGTATGCTCAATAAAGTTAATGTCTGGCGAGTATGGTGGCCAGCGCAAGTGTTTAAACTCAGAAGACTGTTCCTGGTGCCACCATATAGCAATTATGGAGGTGTGGGGTGTCGCATTGTTCTGCTGCAATTGCCCAAGTCCGTCGAAATGTACAATGGACATGAATGGAGGCAGGTGATCAAACAGGGTGCTTACGTACGTGCCACCTGTCAGAGTCGTATCTAGACGTATCAAGGGTCCCATATCACTCCAATTGCACACACCCCTCACCATTACCGAGTATCCACCAGCTTTAACAGTCTCTTGCTGATGTGCAGGGTCCATGGATTCATGAGGTTGTCTTCATACCCGTACACGTCCATCCGCTTGATACAATTTGGAACGAGATTTGTCCGACCAGGCAACATTCTTCCAGTCATCAATAGTCCAATGTCGGTGTTGACGGGCCCAGGCGAAGCGTAAAGCTTTGTACCGTACAGTCATCAAGGGTACACGAGTGGGCCTTCGGCTGCGAAAGGCCATATCGATGACATGAATGGTTCGCACGCTGAACTTGTTGATGGCCGAGCATAAAAATCCGCAGAACTTTGCGGAAGAGTTGCACTTCTGTCACGTTGAACGATTCTCTTCAGTCGTCGTTGGTCCCGTTCTTGCAGGATCTTTTTCCAGGCGCAGCGATGTTGGAGATTTGATGTTTTACCACATTCCTGATATTCACGTTACACTCGTGAAATAGTCGCACGGGAAAATCACCACTTCATCGCAGTCTCGGCGATGCTGTGTCCCATCGCTCGTACGTCGACTATAACATCACTTTCAAACTCACTTAAATCTTGATAACCTGCCATTGTAGCAGCAGTAACCGGTCTAACAACTGCGCCAGACACTTGTTGTCTTTTATAGGCGTTGTTGGTCGCAGCGCCATATTCTGCGTCTCTACATATCTGTATATTTGAATACGCATGCCTATACCAGTTTCTTTGGCGTTTGAGTGTAAAATACTACGTTTTTCCGTTTTTTGAAGCGCACAATTTTACATTTCTGAACATTTAAGGTTAGTTGCCAATCTTTGCACCACTTTGAAATCTTACCAAGATCCGAATGAATAATTGTGCAGTTTTTTCTGACTACTTCATTATATAAGTAAATGCATTACCTGCGAAATGTCTGAGATTACTGTTAATATCGTCCCCACGGTCATTAATACATAACAGGAATAACGAGGGAAGCAATACACTTCACTGGGGTACTAGCGAAGTTACCTGTATCTCTGTCGTTGACTCTCCATCCGCGATAACTTGCTGTGCCTCCCTACCAAGAAATCTTCAATACAGTCACAAACTTCGCTTAATAATACTTTTGATAACAAGCGTAGGTGTGGTACCAAATGCTTTCCATCGGATCGGAACTTCCACAATCAGTGTCCCTGAAACCGAAGATTCCTTCCTTATCCTTGATATAAGTCAGTTTCTTGTCTATGATTCCTTTGAGATATATAAGGATTCGCTTAGCCCCTTGCCGGTGAACGGCTATTATTGTACTGGATTAGCTTATAGACTGCACAGCATCTGTTGTGTCGAGTATCGATGGCGACGTACATCATTGCTCCAACCAGTTCTCTGACAGCATAATGAATGTCATCTCTTGTAGTCATAGCTGTTACATCCAATTTGCTCGAAATTTTCAGTGCATCCTTATGGATATGTGGTTATCCATTCTGAAATGGTGTAAAACGTCCTTGATGTAACCACTTTGACACAAAATTCTGCCAATAGATGGATTTATCTCGTTATCCAGACAATACATGTTGGCACCAAGCTCCTTGGTTTGTTTCGTTCTTTCTGGGTCTGATGAAGCGATTATGAGGTCATCTACGAGCTTAATCCCAAAAGTAAGGTCTCCTATTTTTTATAAGTACATAGACCTGTTCATTTCTACAATGGTTTACATCACTTTACAGCTTGAACATTTATCTATGTTTCGACATAATAATCATTTCTGTCGACCCATTTTTGTAGACGCCGTGGCAGTTTTTGTATGACCATGTCATACCAGGTCGCTGCCATTCTGTTCAGAGAGTTATGAACCTCTTTTTTCACCTCGTCGTTGGAGCTGAATCGCTGGGACCACAATTAACGCTCACAGGTACTGTGAGACTCTGAAGAAACTCAAGCGAGCAATTCAGAACCGGAGAAGAGGAATGTTGAGCAGGGCGGACACATTCTCCATGACAACGCTCGCCCACACATCGCCCGATGATATTCGGAGAAGAAATTAATGTTCAGGGAGAAGAAGTAAAAAATTTGAGGTTTCCCTATGACAATGTAATGGTCTTAGAGACGGCAAAGGACTTGGAAGAGCAGTTGAACGAAATGCAAAAAAATGGTTCAAATGGCTCTGAGCACTATGGGACTCAACTGCTGAGGTCATTAGTCCCCTAGAACTTAGAACTAGTTAAACCTAACTAACCTAAGGACATCACACACATCCATGCCCGAGGCAGGATTCGAACCTGCGACCGTAGCGGTCTCGCGGTTCCAGACTGCAGCGCCAGAACCGCGCGGCCACTTCGGCCGGCTAACGAAATGCACAGTTACTTGAAAGGAGGATGTAAGATTGACGATTACAAAAGCAGACCAAGGTAATGGAGTGTCGTGGAATTAAATCAGGCGATCCTGAGGGAATTAAATAAAGAAACTGGACACTGAAAGCAGTTGTGAATTTTTCTGTTTTTGCAACAAAAAAAAAAAAAAAAAAAAAAAAAACTGATGATGGCTGAAACAGAGAGGATGGCAAGAAAAGCCTTCTTGATAAATAGAAATTTCTTAACATAGAATACATATTGAAGCGTTAAAGAAACTGGTACAGGTGTGCGTATTCAAAAACGGAGATATATAAACTAGAATACGGCGTTGCGGTCGGTAACGCCAGTATAACACAACTGTCTGGTGCAGTTGTTGGATCGATTACTGCTGCTACAATGGCAGGTTATCAAGATTTAAGTGAGCCTGAACGTGATGTTATAGTCGGCGCACGAGCTATAGGACACAGCGTCTCCGAGGTAGCGATGAAGTGGGGATTTTCCCGTGCGACCATTTCAGGAGTGTACCGTGAATATCAGGAATCCGGTAAAACATCAAATCTCCAACATCGCTGCGCCCGGAAAAAGATCCTGCAAGAACGGGACCGGCCGGCCGGTGTGGCCGTGCGGTTAAAGGCGCTTCAGTCTGGAACCGCGTGACAGCTACGGTCGCAGGTTCGAATCCTGCTTCGGGCATGGATGTGTGTGATGTCCTTAGGTTAGTTAGGTTTAAGTAGTTCTAAGTTCTAGGGGACTGATGACCACAGAAGTTAAGTCCCATAGTGCTCAGAGCCATTTGAACCATTTTTGAGAACGGGACCAACGACGACTGAAGAGAATCGTTGAACGTGACAGAAGTGCAACACTTCAGCAAACTGCTGCAGATTTCAATGCTCGGCCTTCAACAAGTTCAGTGTGCGAATCATTCAACGAAATATCATCGATATTGCCTTTCGGAGCCGAAGGCCCACTCGGGTACCCTTGATGACTGTACAGTACAAAGCTTTACGCCTCGCCTGGGTCCGTCAACACCGACATTGGACTGTTGATGACTGGAAACATGTTGCCTCGTCGGACGAGTCTCGTTTCAAATTGTATCGAGCAGATGGACGTGTATGGGTATGGAGACAAAGTCATGAATCCATGAACCCTGCACGTCAGGAGGAGACTGTTAAAGCTGGTGGAGGCTCGGTAATGGTGTGGGGTGTGTGCAATTGGAGTGATATGGACCCTTGATACGTCTAGATACGACTCTGACAGAGGGCACGTACGTAAGCACCCTGTCTGATCACCTGCATCTATTCATGTCAATTGTACATTCCGGCGGACTTGGGCAATTCCAGCACGACAATGCGACACCCCACACCTCCAGAATTTCTATATAGTTGATCCAGGAACAGTCTTCTGTGTTTGAACACTTGCGCTGGCCACCATACTCCCCAGACATTAACATCATTGAGCATATCTGGTTGCCTTGCAACATGCTGTTCAGAAGAGATTTCCATCCCCTCGTACTGTTACGAATTTATAAACAGCGCTGCAGGATTCATGGTGTCAATTGCTTCTTGCGCTGTTTCAGACATTAATCGAGGCCATGCCACAGCGTGATGCAGCACTTACGCTTGCCCGCGGGGGCCTGCAAGATATTAGGCAGGTGTACTAGGTCTTTTAGCTCTTCACTGTATGACTATAAAATCAGTGAGTCACATCTGGAATCGGTAAAATCATAGAAATACGTAGATGTAATACTTTGTAGGGAAATGAAATGAAATGATCAGACAGTCTCTGTCGTGGGTAAAGCAGGCAGCAGCTTCGGTTTATTGGTAGAATACAAGGGAAATGTCGTCGTCTCAGATGGGATTGCTTACAAATCACTCGTGCGACCCTTTCTAAAATATTGCTCAAGCATGTGGGACCTGAACCTGAAGGCACTGACAAGGGATACTGAGCGTATACAGACCTGGAGAGAGTGTCACAGAGATGTTGAAAGAGTTGAACTGTCAGATTCTTGAAGAGAGACCTCAGCTATCTGGAGAAAGCCTACTTACAAAGTTTCAGGAACCGTCTTTTAATGATGACTCTAGGAACACAATGCAACCCCCTCATATCGCTCCCATGGGGATCACGAGGATAATAGCAGACAAATTATAAAATGCACACAGTGATTTAAACAATCGTTCTTCCCGCGTTCCAAATGTGAATGGAACGGGAGAAATCCCTAATAACTGGTACAGTGGGACGTACCCTCTACCATACACTTCACGGTGGTGTGCACAGTTTGAAAGCAGATGTAGATGTAGATGTGGAAGAAGTCATTTAAAGGCTACAACTTCACATTATACGGAATAAAAGACGGATTTTTTAAAAAATCGTGTGCATTTCTCTTGGAGTGCCCCTCGTAGTTTTCGTACTTTTTTATTTCTGAAATATATACTTACAGAAACTTATGTGAAATATATTTTTAGCTTATTTTATAATAACTCAAAGATGAAGCAAGTTCATGTACAATATCACTTCATATGTCAAGCTATACAAGAGTATCCGTCAACAGACGATATGATGACAAATGTACTGACGAAGGCTCTTCCTACCCCCCCCATTCCGGTAACCCTGAAGCATGATAAATGTGCAGAAGGATTTGGGCTTCAGTCACAGAAGCCAGAAGCACGAGTTCAAGATTCAGTTCTTAATTTATACCCCCAGTCAGAGGTTCGAGTTCTTCCTCGGGCATGCGTGTGTGTGTTGTCGTTAGCGTGAGTTAGGGTTCAAATGGCTCTGAGCACTATGGGTCTTAACATCTGAAGTCATCAGTCCCCTAGACTTAGAACTACTTAAACCTAAATAACCTAAGGACAGTACACACATTCATGCCCGAGACAGGATTCGAACCTGCGACCGTAGCAGCAGAGCGGTTCCGGACTGAAGCGCCTAGAACCGCTCGACCACAGCGGGCGGTCGTAGGTCAGTTTAAGTTAGATTAGTGTGCAAGCCTTACAGCTCTTACCTACTGAAATCAGGACTCATCTGACCACGCCACGGGTCCCAACTCTCTAGGGTTCAACCGATATTGTCACAAGCCCAAGAGAGGCGCTGCAGGCGATGTCGTACTGTTAGCAAAGCCAGTCACGTCGATCGTCTGATGCTGCCATAGCCCATTAACGCCAAATTTCACCACACTGTCCTAGCGGATACTTCGTCGTAGGTCCCACATTGATTTCTGTCGTCATTTGACGCATGTTGCTTGTCTGTTAGCACTGACGACCCTACACAAAATCCGCTGCTCCTGGTCGTTAAGTGAAGGCCGTCGGTCACTGCGTTGCCCAAGGTGAGAGATAATGCCTGAAATTTGGTATTCTCAGCACACTCTTGGCACCTTGGATCTCGGAGTCTTGATTTCTCTAACGATTTCCAAAATGGAATGTCCAATGCGGCTAGCTCCAACTACCATTCTGCGATCAAAGTCTGTTAATTTCCGTCGGGCGGCCATAATCACACCGGAAACCTATTCCCATGAATCACCTGAGTACGAATGACAGCTCCACCAGTGGACTGCCCTTGTATACCTTGTGTATCCGATACTATTGCAATCTGTATATGTGTATGTCACTAGCCGATTACTTTTGTCACCTCATTGTATAATGAATATAAAGAGAAAAGAAATAGTGTGACACACGTAATCGACAAATACGTGAGGAACATATTAACGTTCTACTAGTAAAATACAGCATGATTTACGTGGCAGACAAATGTTTGCTTACAAAGCGATGAAAACACGTGGTAAACAAGAAAAGAATTGTACAGATTGACCACAATTAGAGCTGAAGTTTCAAAACGCTGTAGAAAGAGAACCACTGCTCAGAATGGTGTCGAATTTGATCGGCATACTATTGACGCAGGGGGAAACGTGATGGAACAAAAAAAAAAAAAAAAAAAACTTTACCAATAGATAGCGCTGTTAGCGTCTTAATGTAAGTGGGGTTGACTACAAATGACAGTTGTACTGCAATACGACCGCTAGGGTTTGAATTGCACAAGTAACATCTGTACTTTTCAATGTGCATGACTCTATAAGTTCGGCTGTCAACAGTTGTGGGACTGTTAGTTATGAAAGCCCACCCACACGACGAGATCATGCCACGTGGAACGGGAAAATTTGGGTTTTAATTGTCCTGAGGTCAAAAACCGCACAAAAGCAGAATGACATGAGTTTTTTTATTGTCCTGAGGCTAAAAACAGCATAAAAGCCAAATGATGGCGGTTTTTAACTGACGTGAGACTGATACAAGATATCTTCAGCGTGCTCTCCACCATTTTCTGCCAGAAGTTGAAATAGGAAGAAGGGTTCCACAACAGATCAGAGAGTCTCGGGGCCACGTTCAGAATGCTTTGAGTAACGCGTGCCTTCAGTTCAGCTACGTTCGTAAATTGGGGCACTGAACGCAGCATCTTTCAGGTAACCTAGCAGCCAAAAGTCACCCGGATTAAGATTAGGTGACCTGGACGGCCAGGCTGTAGCATTTCCAAAATGCCTCTGCAGCAGCCACGCCACTGGCTGTGCAATGTGCGGAGGAGCGCCATTTTGCATGAAAATTACACACTCACATATCCAAGCTGTTGACGGGTTGTAATGACGTTGGTGCGCGAACGACTCTCATACCGTTTACCAGTGACGGTACCGGTAACAGGATCCGAAAAATTACGGCTCTGCGATAAACTATGCCGTAAACCCGCACCACGCATTCACCTTTGCAGAATGAAGTTATAGTTGTTGATGTGGGTGCTAATTTTCTGTTGCTCATATCCTTCAATTCTGCGTTGACATATCATTGGAGATGGAAATGGACTTCGTCTGCCCACGTCATTCATTGTCCGCTTGCAAGAAATTTCAGAGTGAACGTTTCTCTGGCTGACAAGTCAGCAGGAAGAACTGAATCTACGTGATTTTTCACGGATAGCAATGCAGGATGTTCCGTAGGAGTTAATAAACCGTGCTCGCAGGCATGTCCAATGTTCGGTCAATTCCGATTGCGCTGCATGTTTGCAAACCACCGCTCGACCCCTCCTCCAGGGCTGTGGCCACATCTTCGACAGACGTCGGATCAACTGCTCTTCTTCCTCTGCCACATTGCTTCTCAAAAGCACCTGTCTTCTCAAATTTTTTAATGATTTTCTCCAGACCTTCAGCAGACCACGGACCAACGCCTTTTTTTATACTCTTCATGTCTGGAACATCTGCAGGGCTACTGGCGCACAATAGCCGTTCTTGTATAAGAGCTTTATGAGCACCGCACGAACCTTCATAGGGACAGTCAAGTTGGGCATCTCGGGCACAAACCGTTGGTGTTCATATTCTGGCGCTTGCAGCACCATCTGTTGGTTAAATTTTTATGATTATTTTTGTTGTATGACGTTTCCCCCTGCGTCAGTAACATGTTATTCAGATTTTGATCAGTGGTTCTGTTTCCACAAAGATTTGAAACTGGAGCTTTATTTATGGACACTCTGTACATGTGTCAGTAACACAGAGAAGAAAGAATGAACGGATTGTTATAAAAGTTATGATATGTGATAGAGTAACTCAGACATACCTGAACTAAGGCCTGGATTATGCTGATACAGAAAATTAATCAAAGCTCGACAAGTTACAAAGAACAGAAAAGCCACTGGTTTAGGTGGAGTTAATATGGTACTGTGGAAATAAGGAGGATTATTCTTGCTACTGTGGCATCTTGAATTTTTAATAAACTCTGGAAAAGAAAGAAATGGAAAAGTAACAGGGTACGGTACCAAAGACTGGCCAAAAGCCAAAGTAATATCTATCTTTAAAAAGGGTGCTAAAAATGAATGTGACAACTTTAGAGGTAAAACTTCCTGGCAGATTAAAACTGTGTGCCGGACCGAGACTCGAACTCGGGACCTTTGCCTTTCGCGGGCAAGTGCTCTACCATCTGAGCTACCCGAGCACGACTCACGCCCCGTCCTCACAGCTTTACTTCTGCCAGTACCTCGTCTCCTACTTTCCAAACTTTGCCAAACTGGCAGAAGCAAAGGTGTGAGGATGAGGCCTGAGTCGTGCTTGGGAAGCTCAGATGGTAGAGCACTTGCCCGCGAAAGGAAAAGGTCCCGAGTTCGAGTCTCGGTCCAGCACACAGTATTAATATGCCAGGAAGTTTCATATCAGCGCACACTCGGCTGCGGAGTGAAAATCTCATTCTGGAACTTTAGAGGTGTAAGCTTCCTGGATTCAATTTCGTTATTATATGTCAAAATACTTGACGGAAGACTAAAAAAAGGTTTTACAAAGGGACGATCAACTGTTGGCAGTGTTCTTCCTCTACAACAAGTTAGAGAAAAGAGCCGAGAGTTCACTAGAAAAACTCATCTTGTGTTTATAGATACTGAAAAGGCATTTGATAATTTAAGCAGAGAAATGTTATGGTATATAATGGCTAAACAAGGTTATCCATCTCATCTCATAAAACGTGTTAAGAGTCTATACAAGAACACTAATATTGTTGCTGATATGGGAAACATAATAATAAAGACATTAAACACCAACACAACAAGAATGCTGTACTTCCCCGACACTCTTCAAATACACTCCTGGAAATTGAAATAAGAACACCGTAAATTCATTGTCCCAGGAAGGGGAAACTTTATTGACACATTCCTGGGGTCAGATACATCACATGATCACACTGACAGAACCACAGGCACATAGACACAGGCAACAGAGCATGCACAATGTCGGCACTAGTACAGTGTATATCCACCTTTCGCAGCAATGCAGGCTGCTATTCTCCCATGGAGACGATCGTAGAGATGCTGGATGTAGTCCTGTGGAACGGCTTGCCGTGCCATTTCCACCTGGCGCCTCAGTTGGACCAGCGTTCGTGCTGGACGTGCAGACCGCGTGAGACGACGCTTCATCCAGTCCCAAACATGCTCAATGGGGGACAGATCCGGAGATCTTGCTGGCCAGGGTAGTTGACTTACACCTTCTAGAGCACGTTGGGTGGCACAGGATACATGTGGACGTGCATTGTCCTGTTGGAACAGCAAGTTCCCTTGCCGGTCTAGGAATGGTAGAACGATGGGTTCGATGACGGTTTGGATGTACCGTGCACTATTCAGTGTCCCCTCGACGATTACCAGTGGTGTACGGCCAGTGTAGGAGATCGCTCCCCACACCATGATGCCGGGTGTTGGCCCTATGTGCCTCGGTCGTATGCAGTCCTGATTGTGGCGCTCACCTGCACGGCGCCAAACACGCATACGACCATCATTGGCACCAAGGCAGAAGCGACTCTCATCGCTGAAGACGACACGTCTCCATTCGTCCCTCCATTCACGCCTGTCGCGACACCACTGGAGGCGGGCTGCACGATGTTGGGGCGTGAGCGGAAGACGGCCTAACGGTGTGCGGGACCGTAGCCCAGCTTCATGGAGACGGTTGCGAATGGTCCTCGCCGATACCCCAGGAGCAACAGTGTCCCTAATTTGCTGGGAAGTGGCGGTGCGGTCCCCTACGGCACTGCGTAGGATCCTACGGTCTTGGCGTGCATCCGTGCGTCGCTGCGGTCCGGTCCCAGGTCGACGGGCACGTGCACCTTCCGCCGACCACTGGCGACAACATCGATGTACTGTGGAGACCTCACGCCCCACGTGTTGAGCAATTCGGCGGTACGTCCACCCGGCCTCCCGCATGCCCACTATACGCCTCGCTCAAAGTCCGTCAACTGCACATACGGTTCACGTCCACGCTGTCGCGGCATGCTACCAGTGTTAAAGACTGCGATGGAGCTCCGTATGCCACGGCAAACTGGCTGACACTGACGGCGGCGGTGCACAAATGCTGCGCAGCTAGCGCCATTCGACGGCCAACACCGCGGTTCCTGGTGTGTCCGCTGTGCCGTGCGTGTGATCATTGCTTGTACAGCCCTCTCGCAGTGTCCGGAGCAAGTATGGTGGGTCTGACACACCGGTGTCAATGTGTTCTTTTTTCCATTTCCGGGAGTGTATATATATAGATGAAGTGATTAGTAAATGGAAAATAGCAAACGAAAAATGAATATTTTTATACAGTAACGCCAAACTAAATGCAATCCTATATCGAGAATACCGAACACTAGGGCCGGTTTAAGGGACAAGCGACACAAGCTACCGCTTGGGAGCTAAGCTGGGACGAGCGCCAGATGCACCACGAGTGTTAAGACTTTTATGCAGGACATATCAGCAGTAGTAGCGGCCACTTGGGACGCCAAGCTGAGAGGGGCGCCAGGGTTGTCCAAGTGCAAGATCGGTGTGCAGTATGCATCAAAAATCGTAGCGAAAACTGAGACGGATGAAACTGTACGAAAGAAAAGGGGGTGGAGTAAATGATAAGTCGCTTGAGTGGAAAAATGTTCTCGAACCTGCACTGCCTGACATTGACGGCAGAGAATGAAGATAAGCTTCAGGTGGGAGTCTATAATTTGCAGGTGACAGATTGCAGCAGACAGACTCGGAACACTAGGTTCAAATGGCTCTGAGCACTATGGGACTTAACATCTATGGTCATCAGTCCCCTAGAACTTAGAACTACTTAAAACTAACTAACCTAAGAACAGCACACAACACCCAGCCATCACGAGGCAGAGAAAATCCCTGACCCCGCCGGGAATCGAACCCGGGAACCCGGGCGTGGGAAGCGAGAACGCTACCGCACGACCACGAGATGCGGGCGGAACACTAGGTAAAATTGCCTGTAGGTAAAAATGATGGAATTTCAGGGTACACGACCAATAAGATAGAAAGTAATCTTTAATAATAAAACCTTGGGGGAAGTTAAACATGTTAAATACGTAGGATGTGACATCACATATGAATAAAACCATGATAGTGACAAAAAATTAAGTAACTTTGCTTCCATAAGGCAACGGCCTTGCCGCAGTGGATACACCGGTTCCCGTGCGATCACCGAAGTTAAGCACCGTCGGGCGTGGCCGGTGCTTGGATGGGTGACCATCCAGCCGCCGTGCGCTGTTGCCATTTTTCGGGGTGCACTCAGCCTCGTGATGCCAATTGAAGAGCTACTCGACCGAATAGTAGCGGCTCCGGTCAAAGAAAACCATCATAACGACCGGGAGAGCGGTGTGCTGACCACACGCCCCTCCTATTCGCATCCTCATCTGAGGATGATACGGCGGTCGGATGGTCCCGATGGGCCACTTCTGGCCTGAAGACGGAGTGCTTGCTTTCATACCTGAAAAAATTGTAGGACACTTGCAGAAGAAGGCCAGGAAAGAATCTGAGTTGAAGTATCAGGTACAAAGTGAAACATGGGCAACAGCAAGGCACCAGAAAATTTGAATTCAGGCTCAAGAAGTGAGATTTCTAATAAATATGGAAGGGCGTACAAGAGAAAATACTAAAAGAAAAACGGATACAAGGAAATATGTAGACATATATAAACTAAACGAAAAAATAAGAGGAAATGGAAGGGACATGTAGACCATGTGGGTGCGGAAAGACTCCCAGTAAAGTTTCAGAGTTACAAATGTACCGAAGGAATATGTAGGAGGACCATTCAAGAGCCGGCCAGAGTGGCCGAGCGGTTCTAGGTGCTATAGTCTGGAACCGCGCGACCGCTGCGGTCGCAGGTTCGAATCCTGCGTCGGGCATGGATGTGTGTGATGTCCTTAGGTTAGTTAGGTTTAAGGAGTTCGAAGTTCTAGGGGACTGATGACCTCAGCAGTTAAGTCCTATAGTGCTCTGAGCCATTTGAACAATTTTGAACCATTCAAGAGGTGGAGTATCGATTTTGCAACAAGCAATTTGCCTAAAACACGAAAACAGTAGAAGAGAATAATAATTTGTTCGCATCACTTTAGCTTAGCACCCATAAAAATGCAATACAGGTAAATATAGCATTTGGAAATCATTCATCCAAAAATTTGAGAAGAATATGTGCCTTTAAACTAAGTTAAGAACTACAATAGTAAAAAACTCTCGCAAACTTTGGTAATGTCGCAATTTACACAATATGAAATACAAATGTGCCTTCGCTATCACCATAATTTCTCCCAGCACTACGAATGTAAAGGCAGGTCTACAAACCACCGCTATGCGAGGTTCTAAATATGGGGAGTGCTGTTTCTTTCAGTCGTTTCCGCCTACGTTCGTGAAGTCGCTCTGTCTTTTATTTATTTTTTTATGGGGAGGTCGAGTGGTATCATCTCTGACTAGTAATTAAAATGGATCGGATGCCGAGTTCGATATCAGCCACTACTTAAATTCTGAATAGTAATCATAAGCAGTAGCGGCCGAAGAGTTGCGACACAAAGATTCACCCCAATTCTGCCAACGGCCCTGTCAAAGAAGGCGGAGAAGTGGACGCGGACTCATAGCACCCTCTTGCCGTTAGATTGGGAAACTGCCCTTGAAAAGCGGAAGAATCACCAATGATCAAGGGCATAAGAATAGAGAATGCAACTGGAACCGCTACATTTAAAACACACAATGTTATTCTACAGAATGTGTGGCATGTAATTCAAAACATACCACGATGGTTTCTCCAGTGTCAAATGATTATGGATAAATCCTGCATTGGAATCTCCGGGAGGCGACGGCCGAGGGGGAGATGACCAACAGAAAAGGATGAAACAGACAGCATTTACGAGTAAGGGTAGGAAAATTCGGAAGTCAGAATGTCATAGGGAAGCTAGAAAATCTGAGAAAAATGAAAACCTGAGCTTAGGTATAGTAGGGGTCTGTGAAATGAAATGGAAAGGAGATAAGGGTTTATGCTCAGACGAATATAGGATAATATCAGCAGCAGCGGAAAATTATGTAATGGGAGTAGGATTCGTGATAAATAGGAAGGTAGGACAGACCGTAAGTTAGTGAGAGTATTTCAGTGATAAGATTATTATCACCAGAACTGACAGTAAATCAACGCCAACAACAACTCTTCAGCTATACATACGCACTTCATAAGATGAAGATAAAGAATTAAAGGAAGTACAAGGGGGTGATGAAAAGTAAGGCTCCGAATTTGCGTGTGGAAAACCTTAAAGTTTTTTTAAATAAAACAAACTTTATTAACTTTCTACATCTTTATTCTTCATGTCTACATATTTATTTGTCAACAAAGTCACCATGGCAATGAATACATTTCTCCCAAGTTAAGTGAAGGCCGTCGGCCACTGCGTTGTCCATGGTGAGAGATAATGCCTGAAATTTGGTTTCCTCGGCACACTCTTAGCAATGAATACATTTCTCCCAATGAGAGACCAGTTTGTTCACACCGACACTGTAGAATGTTTCACTTCGTTAACGGAGTCACAACCTCATCTCTGCTTGCCCCACTTCATCACTGTCACAGTGAAGTCCTCGAAGGTGTTCTTTAAGTTTAGGAAACGGAAGAAAACCGGACGGGACGAAGTCGGGACTGTGTGGAAGGTGATCTATGACCCAAGGCAGATGTCGCAACCCTCGTGTGCGGTCTGGCATTGTCGTGCTGAAAGAGAGGATTCTCCCTGTGTGGACGAACGCTTCGAATTCGAAGCTCGATTACAGCACGCTGTTTCTCACGCACCAGTATAGTTACGTTACACACCACCATGTTTCACTCTATAATCTGGAACCCTCTAGTGGCAGAGAGCTCAAATATGTAGACATGAACAATAACGATGTACGTAGAATGTTAATAACGTTTATTTCACTTAAAAATCTTCAAGAGTTTTCCCGTATATGAAGATACTAAATCCATAATTCAGTATAAAGGGACATAAAAATCTAATAATCACTGAAGGGAGATCGAAATGCTGTAGTAAGGAAAGGAAGAGGAGGCAGAGTTAGGGGAGAATGTGGACTCGTTTATAGGAATGGAGAAGTAAACGACCAACTGAGTTCTGCAATGAGTGTCAGCTGGTAATAGGGAATACACAATACAGATCTCACCAGAAAATACATGGCAAATTTAATTGGAAAATACATGGGAATTTATAACTGGATTCCTTCATGGTGAGACAGTTTCCGATAGCAGATAATGAATTTTGGGATGCACTCATGAGCAAACATAGTCTTAGATCATATTTTAGTAATGATGAAGGGTGGAAGGTAGATTTAAGTTTAAGAGAATCATTCGGAAGAATCAGTGTGGTAAGAAGTGAGGTACTGAAGTACTGAGGAATGATGAGACGCTTTTTAAATTATCTAAGGCTGTAGATACTGCCATAATAATTAATACCACAATCGACGGTTTAGTTGAAATGGAATAGACATCACTAAAAAATTTAATCACATAAGTTGAACAGACAAATAGGTAACTGCGCAGAAACTTTGGGCAACAGAAGAAATACTCTAGTTAATCCAAAGAACAGGAAGTACAAACATTCAGAGAAAGGCAGGAATGGAGTAATCTAAGTTCAACAGAATCTAGTTTAACAGAACTGTGGATAATTTGCGATCAAATAAGGTGGAAGGCATAGATAATATTCCTCTGAAGTAGGATACTAGGGGACTTTGGTGCATCTAGTAGAAAAGTTCTCATTTTCTTGCATCTGTGGCATCACAAGCCATGCCCTATTATCTATGATGTCATCACTATGACGTCACAAGACAAACCCCTTTTCAATTACGTCGTCATGATGGCAGATGGCAGAATTTTAAAAATTAAAGATGGTGGATGGCAGGAAATTTAAAAATAAAAGATAGTAACAGCAGAAAATTTAAAAATAGACGAGATGGCAGATGATGCGAAATTTAAAAAAGAACGTAAAAGATGGTGCTGATCAGTAATTTTTGAATGAAACAGCTTGTTACGGGTCTTAAAAGTCCAAAATGACGGTGGTGGGAAATTTTTTTAGCATCCATTAAAAACCAAATAGCCTGTGACAGCGCAGTGTTTTTTTACCTAAAATAAACAGCCAGTCACAAGGTAGCCACAGAGCAGCCGTCTTGATTGAGCTCAGAACTAAATGAATGCTCTAATTTTTGGCGTCATTTTCCAAAATTTATTCGAAAAATTGCATATAGTGTTACATGCAGTATTTCCAACATTTAAAAGTACTTTACAGCCTCCTGATGAAACTGTTAGATTAAGCAGCACTTATTAACGATCAAAGTTTGATTGCTGCACCACATTTTACAAGCGCTGTGGACATTCAAATTAAATATGTCCACATGCAAATTGCCCAAATACCCCATTAAAATGTATACAGCTTGTTTATTGACACTAGAGAAAAAATTATGTTATTAGACGATTACATTTTACTGGTTGTCTAGGGTTGGTTCAAATGGCTCTGAGCACTATGCGACTTAACTTCTGAGGTCATCAGTCGCCTAGAACTTAGAACTAATTAAACCTAACTAACCTAAAGACATCACACACATCCTTGCCCGAGGCAGGATGCGAACCTGCGACCGTGCCGAGTTGTCTAGGGGGTAGCGTCCTTGATTAATAAAAAAAAAAAAGGTCTGGTCCCAAATTCGAACCCAGCCATTGCTTAAATCTTGAATAAAAATCAGCCAAAGATCCTCAGTATAAGATGTTCTTGTCCTGCCAACGGCATTTTCAAAGAGAGCAGAGGAGCAGATAGAGTTTCAGGATAGCTTCTTGCACTTAGGGTGGGAAACTGCATTAAAATGGGGAAGAATCACCAAAGATCAGCTCCATGAGGATGCAGAAGGGAATGGAAACAACTGCGTTAAACATAAGCACGGTATATAGACAGGACATGTGGCCTATAATTGAATAAAAGTGTCCTGATGATCTCTCTATTAGCAAATACAAAACAAAAACATAAAAAAAATCATATTGGTCCGCCAACGTATCTTTCTCCATCTCGTATTTCCTCAGTTTTTATTTGTCCTTTTACTGAGAAGGGATTACATGAAAAGAGGGCAGTGATTTTTAACAGTGGTCGGATATTGGATTTCGGGAAGTAGTGACTGTAATAAAGTTTAGTGCAAGTGGGAGGATCAGATATAAAGAAGCACCTTAATTACGCAACGGCGTAAGTGCGCAGGACTGTCTGGAAGACCTGCAATCATATTGAGAAAATATTAGCAGTTGCGCCATTGCCTGTTTAAGGAAGGGATGCAGTGACCGTGTTATTTGAAACTAAAATACCTGAACTAAACGTTCGATGATGATGATGTTTGGTTTGTGGGGCGCTCAACTGCGCGGTTATCAGCGCTCGTACAAATTCCCAACCTTTGCTCAGTTCAATCACGCCACTTTCATGAATGATGATGACAACACAAACACCCAGCCATCTCGAGGCAGGTGAAAATCCCTGACCCCGCCGGGAATCGAGCCCAGGACCCCGTGCTCGGGAAGCGACGCGTACGCGAGACCACGAGCTGTGGACTATAACGCTCGAAGAGACGAGGTTCTTAGATATTTTGGTTGTCCAATTTGCACTAACAGCACTAACAATTACTGCTGGCCAAATGCATCTCTTTGTTATCGGCATGTGACGACTGTCCCAGAGACTGATTGTCTATGGGATGCTGTAATGAGATGTATAGAAAATTAATTAATATAGTTATGATTAAAGTTAGTTAAATTATTAGAACAACTGACTGAATTAACGTAAATAGGTTTTATGGTATTTACGTAAATGTTATACATTGAAAAATGGTTACCGCGTCGGTTATGGAAAATGCGCCTAGTCCTAAGTAGAGGTAAAACAGAAGTGTGTCTCCCTTCGTGGCAGTGAGAGAGACGTAAAACAATCATTCATTTATTTAAACAAAATACGTCGCAGAGAGTACTTAAAGGTTTTTAAACGAAGCTTATTGCTGCTTTATCGCAATAGGGGTGTTACAAATGCCCCCTCGAATGACAGTGACAATATATACATTGTTTTACAAGCGCCGTTCGACCATTATCATCAGTTTTCTCTTTCCTTCATGAATCGTTTGGTTTGTCACCACACACACAGTGGCATTTTACAGTTCATGTTTCTTGATAGTAGTTATTTAGTATTAATTTGATTCAAATAACACAAAAATAAAACATAAACATTACAAGTTACACAGTCACAAAGGTACATAAATACATTATGCTTTCTGAACAGTCTTTCTTTGAAACAGTTCTTTGCACTTGTAAACCTAAGTTTTCCCATTAATTGACATTTGCAAAATTTTACAGTTTCTTATTTTCCTGTATAGTCCCGTTTCGTCGGCGTCCAGAACGATGGTTAGTCGCGACGTGTTTGTTGTACTCCACACCTGCTAGCCGAAGCATTTGTGAGTCGCGGGCAGGAAGTCTGGAGCGTCTCAGAATTACTCCAGTTGCAGCAGCAGATAGTGGTGGGAAAACTTCAGGCAGCCGTACACATGAAACACATCATACAGCAGTATCTAGGGTTTGGCGTGCCTTTGACATAAGCCACACTGGCATTAACATTTAAAATATATACATATACAAATATTTACAGATTTCCTGTAACATAGAACATACACATAAAATTATTGTAAATTTTCTGGGGGCCCACTTACTTGTCTTTAAGGTGGGATGTGGTCGATAATGTTTTTGCTAGGACTAGATTTCGTTTCTCTGTCGCCGTTGTTTTCTATTAGTGGTGTGCATAAAATTATGACATATGGTCACTTAAAACGTTTTTAAATTATCGTTGCACTACACAGCTCTTAATGCTGGCGAGTACGATTTTTACCATTACGCACCTTTAGTGTTCTGGGAATTACGTTCATTTATTGTGGCCGTGATCATTACTTTGAGTGTTTATTTGAAATACCGCCACACTTGCTCATGCAGTATCGACAATTGAATTGCGTTGCTGCAGGCATTGTTATGCGCGTGGCAGTTATAAGCAGCCTGCTAGCTGCTGGCTTCGTGATTTCTTGTTCTCGTCTGCCGCAAATTCTGCTACTTTTGTGGGTGCGATCGTTTATCTGTGCATGTGCACATGTGTGGATGTTTTAACCTTTCAGATTATCTCACATCCACGCAACACATCGGAGGCCGACTCAATGTGTCGCTGGTTCGTAGTTCAGTAAGTGAAATTCAACGTCATTCCACTGTGGCTGTGTTGGCACTGTAGTTCGATTAACATTACCCAACACAACACGTAGTGTGTGTTCGCGCCGGCCGGTGTGGCCGACAGTCTGGCTTTAGCTGTCGCAGCGGTCGCACGCTCCTGAAGTTTGCTCCGTGAACGTTCAGTGTTTACGCCAGTGTTCTCGAGTTTCGTGCTCGTTTATTGACGTTTTGCACGTGAATTAAGCGTTATCAATTGAGCATTTTGTCTTCGTCGTGTCATCTTTCTACGTAGTGCTGTTGGGATTTCGGCGTTGTCCGAGATTTCTTCGCTGCAGAACACCATGGCAAACTCCGTGAGAAAAAACACCGTGATTTTCACCTTCGACAAGTACACTCGTCGAGTACAGCCCTCTGCACTTGAAATACACGACTGGATTACCGAGGTAATTGGCCTTCATTCTGAATCTGTTCATACCATGCAGCTAGACTCTGATGAATACTGCATTTTTGTAAAGTTTAACGATTCCGTGAGTGTAGACCGCTTTCTGGCAAAATTTGGTTATGAAACGGAATTTATACACCGTGATGCTACTAAAAGTACTGTAAAACTCCGGAATTCCGAGTCTGTAATTAGGAATGTTAGGGTTTTGAATATTCCCATAGAAGTAGACAACTCGAAAATTAAAGAAGTCCTTTCAAAATATGGGGTTGTCAGGCAAATAGTCAACGAAAGGTGGGCTTCACATTTCAAGCTGCAGTGCTTTAACGGCATTCGCTCCGTGGAGATGGAAGTGAAGGCAAACATTCCCTCCCACATCTTTGTTGACGGGCACAAGGCGCATGTTATGTACTCAGGGCAAACTACTACATGTCATGTATGTAACGAGTCTGGTCACCTCCGTCAGGACTGCCCTCGCCGTGTTTTTGTGCTAACAAATAACCTTACGCAACGCCGGAAATTAACACTCAACGATTTGTTGCCAGCCAGTAATACAACAGAGCCGGCGGCTGTCGTGGATCCTGTTACTACCTCTGAAAATGTTGCACTTAATGTTAATGACTTTCCGTCTTTAAAACCTGCATTAACTGCTGAAATTCCGACCCGTGACAGCGAGATTCCCACTAAAAAGCGTCCTCTAGAAGACACTGAAAAAAATGTTGATGAGGACTCTTCCTGTGAAACACCCGTTGCTAGGAGGCCGAAGCCCAGTCCTGAAGATCTGTTGGAAGTGGAAAAAGGAGATGGAATACAGGTCGATGTGGCTCCCACTTCCGCACAAGGACTCATACCGCCACGAACAAATAGTGACGCAGCTGGTAGTGACCTTTCACGGAAATGTGAACCTGAGCCTGAGGTCACGACTGAAATAACCGCATCAAGTGCACAGCCCATACAGTGCGAACAGTGCGAGGAAGTACCAAGTAAACAAGCTGCTGACTCCGAAGCGCAACGCCGTGCCGAAGGAGGAAACAAGCATCACCGCCTCGCCAGCAAGACAGCACAACAGACACCACGCCGGAACCAAATATTGACGACTCGCAAGCCACGGCCGTTGCCCCATTCAGCCACCGCTGGCAGCAGCGACCGACACCGGGTCTTGCTGTCACGCGTCATCAAGCGAAAGCCACACCAGAGAAGAAAGACATCAAGAAACAGAATATTAAACATGAAGTCATCAGGGCCAACACTGACGAGGAGAAAGAGAATGGCCACAGTGACTTATAGGAATGCAATGTCGGGATTTCAGGATACTTTTCTTCTCAAGCTCTTTGTTTGAAAGCAGTGCAAATTTTACTAGGAATTTAGTATATGTAATGGGCACACAGCTTGTAAAGATCGTCCATTGTAGGGAAGCACGTTGCTGCTATAATCATACCGATCCTCATCCCAAATAGCTTCTTATGGTATGTCTGTGATGCAAGCTTATAGCATTACTAGTATTAACATTAATAAAATACAGTCACCCTTGAAATTGGCAGCACTAAAAGAATTCTTGTACCAGTCCGGGACAGATATCGCGTTGCTACAAGAAGTTGCGATAACGGAATTTCGGATCCCAGGCTTTTTTGAAATTGTTAATGTTTCTACGGAAGCCAATATCGGTACAGCCATTCTTATAAGGGAAGGCATTCCGGTGACTGAAATCGAACGACTAGAATCAGGAAGAGCCATAGGCATAAAAATATTCGATGTGACAGTGCTTAACCTTTACACCCCATCAGAAAATTCCCACAAATTGGATCGTGCGAAGTTTTTTCAAGATGAACTGATTTATTTATTGAGGAAAAATCCGTGTTTTCTTATACTAGGTGGAGATTTTAACGGTGTTTTAAACCAGAAAGATCAACAACCCAACTTCAACTACTCGCCATAGCTAAAAAAGTTAGTAAGTGATCTACACCTTAAGGATGTGTGGGAACTCAGCACCCGACGTCAGTCGGGTTCACGTATATAACCAGCCACTCCCGCAGCAGACTAGATAGAATTTACGTGTCACCAAATTTGCAAAATTATTTATTAAACGTTGAAACTATTCCCGTGTATTTTAGCGATCACAGTACACTTTTGACTTGCTTTAATTTAAGTGTACAGCCTATAAAATAAATAAAATAAAATAAAATAAAATAAAATATTAATTATTTTTATCTGTCTGATTGGCTCTCCTATGAGTCGTCAGGTTTTGATTATTCGGTATCAGACGCTTGACAATGGCTTTTTCGCAAAGGCAATGTTACTCGTAGTTGACCGTGAAATAAAACTGAAATAATCGGACTTCGTAATTAAATCGATTCCAAAGACTGCTGCGGTAGGTGCGGACTCATAAACTAAATCTCAATATTACAATAATTTGCCAGCCATGCCAAAACGTCGTACAGAGGTGATTGTCTACTAAACAAAAAAATTACACAGTTAATTAAATCAGATATATTCAATGAATAAGCCTACAGTTCATAATCCTACTTACTTTTATAAATATAAATCCTTTACAGAATCGAGTGCCTAGTATGGTTGCAACTCGCAGTAATTTTCTATATCATGAAATATGGCGGTGTGCCAGACAATAAACTAAAATACGTGCTTCTCGCACCACTTCAACGAGAGCTCTTTTCTTAATCAAACATACGACTAACGAAAATGTACTTTTGTTTTATCAGCGACACAGCGCTGCAGTTGTGTGCCATAGGCTTTATTTATTTGTCACTGATTATTTATTTAATTAATATCTCGCGTTTCCGAGGAAACTCACGCTCGGCATGCAAATGTGCCTTTATATTGCCCCCTGAATTGCGAGGCGAAAGGACACACCTGCAGGCGAGCAATTCACCTAAAGGCACAAGAAAATCTAAGTTATCTACAACTATTTACATGACTTACATTATACTGTATATTATACACAAAATTTGAATGACGCGCGTGCGCCGAAAAAGTTCTTATGTTGGCAAAACAGAGTGCGCGCATGCGCAGAAGGGTCTGTGTAACTACGGCACTGCCGTTATATCGTAAATTTAGACCACGCGGCACAGTATTGCAGTTCATATTGTTCGTGTGCGCGCGCATTTCTTAGTCGTTGCACAAAGAAAATATTCCACCAAGATTACATATGAAGACTACATTCTATGACAGGTAACTTAGTTTTAAAATTACAATATTTGTTATAATACAATACAACTTTAGATTGTTGAATGTTCTTAGTTACATAGCATTGCAATGAAATGCTTCAAAGAAAAATGTCCGTATTTTTCAGGTGCGTTGACCTATACACATGGTGTCGTTATCACAGTTCATATTCATCTGCTGCACAATAATTTTTTACAGGTTAGTATCGTCGTGGTAAAGTTTTTTTGATCACAGTAACATCGTTGTATAACAACGTGATTGATACATAAGCATGTCCATTTCCTATTTCCATTATAGTCGTTGTGATGCAGTTCGTTGTGACAAAAAGCATTGTTTATTACAGATCAGACGTGACCCGTCGAGTAATTAGTCCATATGCAGTTCGTTTTCGATATTCCGTGGAAGTTTGGTTGCAGAACCTCGGACGGCACATAGCTGGCGTCGATCCTTGGACAGTCCAGGTAAGAGTGTCCGTCACATTTCGAGAACATTTCATTCCCTGAAGTTCCAACCAAAACTCTTCCACCCGTCGTGTTGTTTTCTGGACAGGCACTTTGTGTCCATTTAATCCAGTTAACATCTTGAAGTTGGGTACTGTAGTAATGTCACTAGACGATGCACGAATTATGCACTTCACATATTCAGTTTTTTTTTTTTTTAAATATAGCTCACCTAAATGTTCGTGGTTACTCATCGAAGAAATCGTTCATCGCGTTAACAAAGGTACGATGCATCATGAATGTCATTAACAGTTTCTTTCACATAGGTTTCTGCGTAGTTGCAGACTTAGTAATGTACGTTAATGTCCGTGAATAGTGGTTCACTACGCAATTTTTTTTTTTTTTTTTTTTTTTTTTTTTTTTTTTTTTTAAAAAGTTTTTCACATTTTGGCACTCGTTATCGTTCAAATTTTCACACAGTAACAGTTACATTATACATCAGTTTAAAAAAAACATAAGTAATAATACATACACACGTCACATATTTTCTTAGCATAAACATAATACAGTTGCACATAAACATGTTTACATCATCATTACATAGCTATAGGTTATTACATTGTGTCATATTTGATTACGTGAATTGCAGATATTTACATCCTCTTTAGCGGTTTTGCTGGGATATTATCGATGTTTTTTGTGATGTCATCTGAAATTAAGATAGGTTAGACACAACATTCATTACATCAGTAGGCAAGACCAGGCGTTTTCATTACTCAATAAATATTCAAAATAGTAAGAGAGAGAAAATGTTCGATTCCTCGCGTTTTGTGCGTGTGTGTAGTGTGTCTGTGTGGCCTTGACTACTGGTAGATGCTTTTCTTGCTGAGAGATGTGCGTCTAATCTATTTCTCGAAGTAAAAGATCGCTTCACAGATGACGTCTGTCGGTTCGTCAGGTGTCATAGCAAGTCAGTGGTACCTACAGTCACAAATGTTCCGTGAAAAATTTATATATCATTCACTGCTACGTAATCATAAATTTTACTTTAATATTCAGTCTTCTCGGTGGAACCGCGGCGTTGAAAGAAAAGTTCTTCTGTCTTCAACTGCGACTCTGGAACCGCTGAAATGAAAATTTCTATACTACTTATAATCTATGTTGTAATTTGTTTTAGTTCTTGCCACACAGCAGGTCGTTGAGATAACGGTACGTTATATGTCTTATGGTAGAAGATCTTGTGAGGCTTAACTTCAATCTTGTACACATACGTGTTGATAACACCTAATCGTTTGGTAAAAACTTGTAAATATTTGGATAACACTTCCTGTAGTTTTATACGTTCATGTACACTGAGAGCTGTAGCTTCACTTATCTTATGATCAAGCAATGTTTTCAAGTCCATTAGCTCTCTGTCAGATGAGTGTGTTTGCATGTCTTGAATGTCTTTGTCAAGTACTAACTGTACCTTGTACCCTGTACAGTGTTTGTCATGCTTTAGAGTTCTCCTGTCCAAATCAATAATAATTACACTGCCTTTATCATTTAAAATACATTTACCTTTGGAGAAGTCTATAATGCAGTCCTTCTCGCTCATAATATCTATTCCTAATATGCAATTTGTCACAAGGTTTTGTACAACCAGGAATGGCCATTGTACGGTTCCATTACCTATTTTAACGTTTACAAAAACTTGCTTCGTAACCCTACATGACTTATTACCTAGTGCAGTAGTTATTTTACAGTTTTGGGCAGGAAACTCAGGCACAGGTTCCAATTCACACATCTTTTTATAAAAATTAAAAGATAAAACGCTCACAGCTGCACCTGTATCTAGGATAATAGTAGTTGGAATCCCACCTACTACACCAGTAGTGGATGCTAAAACAATTTCATTTGTGTTTAAACGACATTGTGTACTGTCTTGTAAAAGTTCATCTGATATATTGTTATTGTGGTTGTATCTTATAAATAAAACAGGTAGTTTTTGTTTAGAATTACTCGGCATATCATTATTCTGTTGTTCAAGTGTGGTGTCAAATAACTGATTAACATTGAAGCCGCCCCCCAAGGATTCTTCAGCCACGACCTGGGGCAAAGTAGTGACTGTTTCTAGTTTGTTGGATTATCATTTGTACTAGGTACTGACACAGATTGAGGTTGTGCATCAGGTGTCATTTCTATTATATTCACATTCGGATATTGCCTATTATGATCTCCAAACTTTTGCGGTTGTTGTTGCTGTTGCGCATTATAACTTACCTGTCGGTCGTAAGGTATGCTCCAATTTTGACCTGGTGGCTGCTGTGGTAAAGCAGAGTTTGAATGAAAGTACTGATCGTTACGAGTCCAACCTTGATGCTGTCTTGGCTCGTAGTTATTATTATTTCTATTTCTGTTTGTGTTTTTGTTATTACCTTTGTATCCGTTGTTACCGTTGCAGTTATTACCGCGGTGCCTTTTGTATGGATTGCCGCATGAAATGTTATTACTGTTGTAACTATTGTTCGTATTGGAATACGCGTGTTGATTTTGATTTCCGTACTGAGACGGCATGTGAGTTTGCTGTTTTTGTTGTACCGCGTATCCAACTGTGGGCGCGCCAGAATTGTGTTGGCAAGCCTGCATGTTTTGCATACCACTAGTGTAAACATTGTGGCTGCTGTTTTGCCGCGCGAAGCGCTGATCTTCAAGTAACATGTCAACCGAATCTAAAGCTGTTAAAAAATAATCTGAATCGTCATCCGGGATATGTAGAAGTTTTTCCTTAATGTTGAAAGGCAATTTGGCCTTCAACGCTCGGAGTATATCACGTGTTGCGACTGGTTCGTCTAAAAAATGTCCCATGTTCAAGTATTTTTCAAAATATCTGCGTAAGTTACCATTTTTACTGTTAAAAGTTTCAGGTTCTAAAATTTGTCTCCTGAGTCGCTCCTGGACGGATTGCGACCAGAATTTGTTCAGAAAGGCACGCTCAAACTCACTGTACGTGGTACATACGTCAGCTTGACTGTATGCCCAGACAGCTGCATCGCCTTGGATGTAACCGACAATATATGAAATCTTTTTCCGGTCACTCCAAGTGCGTGGAAATGCGTTACTAAAAGATTTAAGAAAAATCACCGGATGAATGGTTCGTTTCTCTGGGATAAAAGCCTGAAATTGCCTGTGTTTTATTAAGCTTTCGTCTTCCTTTGCATTATGATATGGATTTGTTCCACTGTAATTACTGCAATGCTCAGCTGGCGAGTAATTACGATAATGTTGCTGTGGTTTACCATGATAATAGCTTGTGTTTGTGGTTGCACGTCGTGGTATGTGTTGTAGTCGTGGTGTGTTTTGTTCTTGTGTGTTTGTGGTGTGCGGTATGTGTGCGTCATACTCGAATGTATATTGGTTTCTGAACTGTACATTTTGACTGATATTTTCGTTACATTCAGACTGTGGTTGATCGGTGAATTGTCTCATGGGTGCAGTGACGGATTGTACTGCGTCACTAATCAGCTGTTTGTTATTAGTGATGTATTCCGCTACGGAGTCGTGCACAATTGTTGGTAAATTTTCACGTATGCATCTATCAAAATGTTTGTCTTTGTTCTCTACCCAATCATGAAATTCTTTATTAATATTTTGAAAATGAGCTGTGGCATCAGATTGTAAGATGTCAGTCAGGTGTTGTTCAACATCGTCAAATTTATTCTGCACGTCAGTAATTCGTTTTTCAAGGTTGTCGTGTACTGAAGGATATGTTTGAATTTGTTCAGTAAGAGCTTCACACGTGACATTAAGGTTTTTTAATTGTTTCTGTAAAAGTGCTACGTCATTTGTAGTCTTTTCTTGTCTCGTATTAAGCTTGGAAAATTTCGTACTGAGTTCAGTCATCTGTTCGGTCAGTGTGGCGTCTATAAGTTCCACACGTTTACACAAAGTGTCATTACATGCCTTGATTGCTATGAGATCAGATTTAATTTCGTCATTTTGTGTCTTTAACTGTTCATTTTGTGTCTTTAAGGTTGCCATGTTTTCCGCGTTCTGCATCCTTAAGGTTGCCATATTTTCTGCGTTTTGTTTCATTAGCATTTGTAACATGTTGGCAATGTTTACTGTTTGCAAGGTCTCTGCCCCCGCCGCGTCATTAGACGTGACGTCATGTATTAACATGGGCTCTGACTGAGACTTTGAAATTTTTGTGGTGGACGGCCTATTGTCAAAATTTCCGTTGACACTTGCGTCAATATTTGATGTATCGTCACTACCGGTTGCTGTCGTAAAGTCATTTTCTAACATTTGTCTCTCGTCCGAGTCGGATTGCGTCTGAATAGTACGTCTTTGCTGTTCCATTTTTGCGTATTGTTTTCTAGTTATTACCATGCCACACGTGCTCTATATTTCAAGAAATTAATGTTTGACACTGGTTTTAAAATAAAATGCAGTTGAGCATGAATCGGTCGTAGCAACAATGGCTGTCTGTTAATTTAAAAATATAAACTGAATTTGAGATTATTGGTAATGGCTGCTGGCCATGTTACATGATATCGTACAGAAGTCGGCCATATTGTACACTCGTGTATTGGTATTGTTGCATACGTTATTGTTTAAGGAAAAATACTGAGAATGGAATTTATCACTGAAACTGTTATGCGGAAAAGAAACACTACAGAATTTTACTGAAAAGCTAATACACTGAATTATACGTCTGGTCAAGCCTGCTAATGCAAAGATGCTGCGTCTTACCTTATTTTGCTGGAAGCTTCTTTGCGTCTTCCCGCAAAATTTTATAATTGGCAAATATCTTCTGATTTTTTTTTATTTCTCATATAGTCAAGTCCAGGACCAGAAGGTTGATTTTTCACATGAAACAAAGAGAACAATGTAACAAATGACAAAATAACAAGTCCTGTCACGGTCGCCAATATAAAATAAATAAAATAAAATAAAATAAAATAAAATATTAATTATTTTTATCTGTCTGATTGGCTCTCCTATGAGTCGTCAGGTTTTGATTATTCGGTATCAGACGCTTGACAATGGCTTTTTCGCAAAGGCAATGTTACTCGTAGTTGACCGTGAAATAAAACTGAAATAATCGGACTTCGTAATTAAATCGATTCCAAAGACTGCTGCGGTAGGTGCGGACTCATAAACTAAATCTCAATATTACAATAATTTGCCAGCCATGCCAAAACGTCGTACAGAGGTGATTGTCTACTAAACAAAAAAATTACACAGTTAATTAAATCAGATATATTCAATGAATAAGCCTACAGTTCATAATCCTACTTACTTTTATAAATATAAATCCTTTACAGAATCGAGTGCCTAGTATGGTTGCAACTCGCAGTAATTTTCTATATCATGAAATATGGCGGTGTGCCAGACAATAAACTAAAATACGTGCTTCTCGCACCACTTCAACGAGAGCTCTTTTCTTAATCAAACATACGACTAACGAAAATGTACTTTTGTTTTATCAGCGACACAGCGCTGCAGTTGTGTGCCATAGGCTTTATTTATTTGTCACTGATTATTTATTTAATTAATATCTCGCGTTTCCGAGGAAACTCACGCTCGGCATGCAAATGTGCCTTTATAAGCCAACCCGACGATTCAGAGGCCAATGGAATTTAAATATCTCTGTTTTAACTGACGAAGAACTGGAACAGGAAATAAGAGTAGCGTGGACTATGTGCCTCCGCACAGTAGACAAGCACCCAACAGTCATTGACTGGTGGACTAGGAGGGCTAAACCAAGGCTGCGGAAAGTTGTCATGCAGTATAGTGCAGCGAGGCACAGGGAGTTGAGGAATACAAGTGGAGTTTTATTATAAAGTTTTAAGAGACTTATATCAACAGGCCCATGATGACGTAATTCGTCTGAATGATATCAAAAAAATAAAAGCCAAGTTATTAAGCATTAAACGGCAACAGATGGAGGGACTCAAAATTAAATCGAAAGCCACATCAGTCGTAGCAGATGAAACAGCTTCTCTGTATCACTTGGTGCGGCATGCTAAAAACAGACGTCTAACTTTAATTGATGAAGTTCAGACGCATACTGGTACGAGGCTCATATGCCAGAAACAAATACTGGACGAAGTCCACAGGTACTATGAAACCTTATATGCCCCTACTACAGTGGAAGATGCAGATCTCGAGGACTTTCTCACTATTTTAGGTCCACAATTGTCGGGAACAGACAACGCTGACATCCTGTCACCTATTACTAAAGATGAAGTGGATGAGGCAGTGCGTAACTCACCTCTCAAAAAATCTCCGGGACTTGATGGCCTCCCTGTGGAGTTTTATGCCCGCTACTGGTCTATAATTGGGGACAAGATCACTTCCATGGCAAATGAGGTCCTGAACGGAAAACCGGTCCCTGCAGAGTTTAAGAAAAGTAAAATAGTACTGATTCCTAAGAGTAAAGGCAAAACCAACTTAAACAATTTTCGGCCTCTTTCGCTACTAAGTTCTGATCACAAAATAATTTCGCGTATTATCAACAAAATACTCTCTGCCTTTTCCTACAAAATGTTGAGTCATCATCAATGTTGTTCTCCGACCAGAACGATATTCGAAAGTCTATCTGCATACAGAGACGTCATTGCAATTACCTCAGTGACAAGTATAAAATGTGCGTTAATCTTTATAGATTTCAACAAAGCTTTTGACCGCGTTAATCATAGATACCTCTTTGCGACGCTGTCAAGAATGGCTTGCCACCCCCAGATTGTGAACATGCTAAGGAATATTGCAACAGGTATAAATGCGAAAATAGCAATCAATGGCCAAACATCTAAACCCATACAGATAAGGCGAGGGGTTCCACAGGGCAGTCCCATATCTATGTTTTTATTTTCTGTATCTTTAGAGCCCTTCCTCCGCACTGTCCACGCAAGATTAACAGGCATAACATTGAGTGGTGAGAAAACTGTCATACGAGCTTATGCTGATGACGTGGGCGTTGTAATAAGAAATAAGGAGGAGACAGTTACACTGGAAAGAGAAATCCAAAGGTATTGTCTAGCGTCGGGAGCGACAGCAAATGAAAACAAAAGTCAAATATTGAATCTACGGGGCCTAGATCACCTTCGACCGGCATGGGCAAAACAAGACAACAAACATAAAACTTTGGGAATAACCTTAATGGCATGTCCGATGAGAATGGCTGCTTTTAACTGGGCGGAAACTAGGAGGAAAGTTCATGGTGCTGTAATGGAGAACATCCATCGAACTATGGACCTGGTGCAAAAAGTCAGATTCATCAACTCCTGCGTTTTGTCTAAAGCGTATTTCACTGCGCAGGTATTTCCAATCCCTAAACTAGTAGCGAAAGGGATCATTTCCACTGTTACCAATTATTTATGGCGAGGAGACATATTCAGGGTTGGTGCGACTACCGTTATACTGGATGTCAGAAACGGGGGCCTCGGTTTGGTGGATATTCGCAATAAAGCGTCTGCTCTGTTCCTCAAACGGACTTTCCATATACTCAGAGAACTTCCACAATGTATAACCGCAAAGCTCTTTGAGGCTGTGACACCCCATAGCCTGCAAGCACCGATTGATGTGCGAAGGATTAATGCCCGTCTGCAGTATGTGAGGAACTTTTTCCTCGAAGCAAGTTATCTTAGTGACGAAATCAGAAGCAACACACGTATCACAGCGCGCGACATCATACTTGAAAGGAAGTTAAATGAGGGTAGAAACAAAATTGAAACGAAATTCCCAAATTGTGACTGGAAAGCTGTATGGCGGAACATCAACTATGCCGGGCTATCTACAGACGCTATTTCTGCATGGTACAAAACAGTTAATAATGTCATCAGCACCAACGAGAGACTATGTGGGATCGGTTTAAACCAGACACATCTTTGTGGAAAATGCAATCTGGTGGATACACTCAGCCACAGATTCACCTGTGGTGGCAATGTGCATAACTGGAATTGGATCAGGCAACAGATCGCTTTTCTCACCAGATCCTCTACGGAATATATAACGCCATCGCTCCTCCTGAGACCAGACATGACATACTTTCCGAAATTAAAAACCAACGCCATTAGCTGGTTACTGGGAAAATATGTTAGTTATGTCATCCACACACTTGGGTCGGACAACGAGATAGAATTCCGCGTTTACATGAAGTGTGAATATGCAAAAATCAGCACGTATCGCAACCACAAGAAGCACTACGGCAACATGCTGAAGATCATTTTTGAAAGAATGGCTGTTGGTTAAATATGTGGAACCACTACAACACCTTGAACGAGAACGAACAGAAGAAAATTAAAAGTCACTTGGTTTCTTATTATTATTTACTATTACCTTGCTTCCGGAACACTTTTTTTTTTTATCAGTGTTCAGTTTCTACTCGGAGAAGAGGTTTCTTTGTCTTTCTTACATCGGAGAATGGAAATATTGTGTTAAGATTTCTGCACACTTAGTGTTATGACCCAAAAGGGAACATGAAAAAAGGGTGGGAGGGGTTTGGTCCTCGACGCACTGGCAGTGCCGTGAACAGACCCCACTGCTAGTGCGGCGTGTACCACGCCCTGACCATCCTAAAAATACAAAAAAATAAGTAAATAAAAAATAAAAAAATAAATAAAAAGAAAATAGGATGGATAAAAAAGTGGATAGAGAAAAAACAAAAAAGTGGTAAAAAATGAAAAAAGAAAGAAAAAAGCGAAAAAAAGCGGTTCTAGGCGCTACAGTATGGAACCGCGCGACCGCTACGATCGCAGGTTCGAATCCTGCCTTGGGCATGGATGTGTGTGATGTCCTTAGGTTAGTTAGGTTTAAGTAGTTCTAAGTTCTAGGGGACTGATGATCTCAGAAGTTAAGTCCCATAGTGCTCAGAGCCATTTTTAGTGTGTTCGCGTTTGACTCACTATCACACTATTTGTTTAGTATTCATGCTCACATTTCACACGTTGTTCTTTCAAGAGCCTGTCCTCGACACATGTGTTTCCTGTCTAGGTAGTCAGATGTGCTGGTTTAAAATTATACACACTAAAATTTTCACTCTTTACGATATGAATTAATCCCTGCAGAAACCACAGGTTACGGTTTTTACTACTCTTCTTATTTTCATAATTACTTATTTTTTATGCATTGCTTTTTAAATATTTTTAATACATTTCACTTACACGTCAGCCTTCCACATAGTGAAGGGGAGTTTTCGAGCATAGCCCATCATTTTCTTTCTATATGGTTACAGGTCATTTACGCATTTCACTGCTTAATGATAAGAAAACAAACTTTATGCTTTTTTATTTAAGGGATGTGCACCTATGCCAAATGCACAATCTTCGTTTTAACAATTGGAGATACGTGCTCACAAAGAGCTGTTTGTGCTTCAGAGATACACATAATGTTTCGTATTCCAAGTTTACGTCCATCACTAAGTCATTAATAATTATTCAAACTTAACTAAAGGACATTGAGCCAAATTAAAATTGTGTTCATATATACAAAATTTACACAAAGTTTTCCACACAAGTGCGTGCAAAGTACTCCTTCAAATGAAAAATTCTAGTTTCTCTGCGAGTCATTCCATCAAATTGTATTTATTACAAGTTTTCAAAGTGATCTGCTTCGTGTGAGTATTGCCACTTAACATAATAATATATGCATAAAACCATAATTTCACATCACTCAGGAAACCTATTCAAATAATCCGAAATTACAGTTCCAGTTTGGTCTTAGGGCAGATATATTACCTTTTCTTTAAGCTACTAAACTAATCCAAATAATGGAACACAATTTTAGTAATATAGATCAATTCTGTATGAAGAAACACGTAAGTAAATTCATGACACATTTTGCCTGCAAAATATTCCTATTAATAACGTCATTCAGGAAAATTGAATTCAGAAATCAGCTTGCTTTAGGTAAAAATTAAAGAAAGATATCACATTATCGTGAATACATTGACGTTTTATAGCAAAATTTTCATCATTTGGTTTCTGATAGCATAACATTGCTCATACTTGACATTTTTTGTATTATGACCTGCAAATCTATGCTTGTACATATCTTTTTTGATCCTGGTGACAGTAAAGTCGTTTGATCGTTAACTATTGTGGGGCTGCCAAAAGATAACATCCAGGATGTGGTATGTTTACTATACTGTATGGACCTGTGTACGGTAGCTGCTGTTTACGATTTTTCGTAAGTAGAGCTGAAGAATGTGGATGAGTGTGTAGTACTACTAGAGAGTACTAGACCTCCCATAGAGTATTGCTGGGTTTTACCTAGTCTTTTGTCATAGCCCTTTCTTGTGGTGTTACTTGGTTTATAAATGCAATTAATGTATCTCTTACCTTGTCTTGAAGGGACAATTTGCCTTTCAGTAATTGAGACAGAGGCTGCAGCCGTTCATCCTTCTCCCTTCTGTTGAACACTAGTTCAGCAAATGTTTATGGATCTGAGGCATCTTGTCATGGTTCACGCAGCTCCCCACGTCGGAGGTTCGAGTTCTCCCTCAGACATGGGTGTGTGTGTTGTCCTTAGCGTAAGTTAGTTTAAGTAGTGTGTACCCGCCGGCCCGGGTGGCCGAGCGGTTCTATGCGCTTCAGTCTGGAACCGCGCGACCACTACGGTCGCAGGTTCGAATCCTGCCTCGGGCATGGATGTGTGTAATCTCCTTAGGTTAGTTCGGTTTAAGTAGCTCTAAGTTCTGGGGGACTGATGACCTCAGATGTTAAGTCTCATAGTGCTCAGAGCCAAGTGTGTACCCTTAGGGACTGATGTTTATTCCTACCAAATGTAGATTTTTGTAAGGTAGCTGTAACACAAATTTTGAAAAATCTATGTTAAATTTTGTCAATCAGTTCAAGATGTTTTGATCATGTTTCAGTAGCAATAAGAATGTCATCAACATATACAGTTAGTTTATCTAAAAGATCAGGACCAAGCACTGAATGAAAACTCCTGCACTTGCAGTTAACCTGAAAGGTAGTACACAACATAGGTAACTCCTTCCGATGTGAACAAAATCAGTGTATTTTCTTGACTCTTCATGAAATTTTACCTGCCAATAATAACTCCTGAGATCTCGGCTAGAGAGGCATTTTTCCCCACAGAATTTTTGTAATTGTTTGTGTAAGTTCTCTGGTTGACTATGAACTGGTACAATAATTTTATTATGCCTAATGTCTCTTGCGTCTAAGCCAAGTCTTACCTGTCCATTTGCTGTATTTACTGTAAGCATTGGACTACAGTATGGAGCTAAAGACGGTTCTATAACGTTCCACATAATCATTTTCTTAATTACATGATCAACAGTTTGGTCCACGGAGTAGGATATGATTTCCTACAGTATGTTTCATGTGGCTTGGCATTCATTTTATAGACATACATATTAATTATGCCTAGTTTTTGTCAAACTTACGTAAATATTAAATCAGCACAACCTTCAGTTCTTGTTGTTATGTTTCACTTAAATATGTGGATTCTGTGGTCTTAGTATTAAGGCATTCTCTCTTGTTTGCACTGCTCTCTTTCATATGGTGCACTTTTATGTTTGAGAAATCATACCTTCAACCCTGGACAAAAATGGCCTCCTCTTTCAGGCATGTGCAGTAAATCAACTTCAAAAAGAATTTTCCTTTGGATTAGTCGTTCAGTGCCTCCTTTTTCTAAAAAATTTAGTGCCAAGGAGGCATTCTACAGTGAGACCGCTTATTTCTAGGCATGGGCACAGTGTTATTTTATCTACCTGTGTCTGCCATTTTACTAATATAGCTTTTGCACCAGTAGCACCTGAGACTTTGCAACCTTGTACTGGAAGTACAGGAAATTTTGTGACTTCCCTTATTCTTTCGAAAAATGTTTGTGAGAGACTATTTATCGTCACACCTGTGTCGAGAGCTACTGCGGTAGGCATTTTGTCTACGATTTCTTTTATTTTAGCCTGTACTGCCATTTGTATCTTATATTGACACGTGTGTGACTTCTGCGAGTTTGTCCCTGATGTCAGTACCATCACTGTATCTGAGTAGGTTTGTTATTACTTGTTCTGTGCCCCCAGATCATGTTACGACTTACATTCGAGGGCTTAATGCGGTCGGTTCTCGTCTCTTGACGCAGACTTTACATCGGTTGGCGTCTGATTATTTGTAACCTCCACTACACTAACTGAATGTCCTCATTGCGCATACGGTACCCAGCTGACATTGTCACTTGACGTACCTGACATATGAATGTTTTGTGAACTATTTTTGCCAGCCCGCCCGTTCTTATTATTCATGTTATTTTGTTTACAATTGGCTCTCATATCCTCGTGTATCAGATCAATTGTATCGAAGGTGGCCATAAACTGATCCAGATCGTCTTAGGAACCGTACACCAAATTTTTATGTATGCTTGTCGGTAGCTTCCCTTTCAGGATTCTTACCATGTCTTTCTGTGAAATGGGTTCATCCCAGTATCGCGCTTTGTTCAGGTATTTTTCAAAATATCGGCTGAGGCTGTCTCAGTACTTCTTTGAAAACTCGTTTTCAAATTGCGCATATATTTCGCAAGTTTCACCCATTTCAGTTGCACATTCTGCTCCATCAACCTGGACATATCCTACCACGAACTGAATCTTTTAATGCTCTGTCCTGTTGCAGGGGGGAGGGGGGGGGGGTACACCGAGAAAAGATTTAATAAAAACAAGAGGACGTGGAGTTCGTTCCTCTGGATAGTAAATCTGGAATTGCTGACGCTTTATCACACTTTCCTCCAGTAATAATGTAGAAAGTGTGGTGTTTGTGTCCGTTTTGTAATACTTAAGTGACGGAGGGACTTCATTTGTGCCTGCCTTATCAGTATCTGACGGATACTCCTCACGATTTGTACTGGCGAATTTTACGTGACTACTCACGTATCTATTCCCTAGCCTACGGCAGTTGGTTTTGCATTGTGTTAAATTGCGTGTGTACTTCATCGCGCCATTTGGGTAGATCTTTTGTAATACATCTCTCATCTGAGAGAATTAATTTTGCACATTTTCACTGATACTATCAGGTTTTCCGGTGGTTTCAGTGTTGTTTTCCGTGACTATTTTATTCAAATCTTGGTTTTCCGCTAGTTCGTCGTCTCTTACTTTTGCGCCAGGCAGTGTAAATATCTCTGATGATGTAACAACTCGCACAAATCTGTTGTTGTAGGTGACCTCACTGTTTGCTAGCAACATTTTCCACACAGGTTTCCATGCTTTTCATAGAATTTCTTAGCTTATCTTGATTTGTACTGGGTTTGTGTACTGTTGCTTGGAGGTTCTTACATACATTTTGTAACTGTATAATTTCATCATCTACAGTGGTACAGTGCAAAAACAGATTACCAGAGTTTGTATTTAGCATATCTGTGTCACCCGAGTGCATCTGTATTTGTGTATTGATATCATCTAATTGTTACTTTGTGGCAAGATCTTTTGTTCTTCTATCTTTGTTCTTCTAGCTTTATGATATTTATGTAAATTTTACATATTACGAAGTGGTTACCGCATCTGTAATGGAAAAACCGTGTAGTCGTAACTAAAGGTAAAACGGAAGTGCATCTCCTTTGCAGTAGCGAGGGAGACGTAAAACAACCATTCATTTATTTAAACAAAATACATGACAGAGAATTGTTAAAGGTACGTAAACGCAGCTCATTGCTACTTTATTGATATGGGTGTTTTACAGGCGGAGGTAACCATAAGAGAAAGACTGAATATTTAGCAGAAGAGTAACACATTATGGGTCAGAGAATGGAATGTGAGAAGTTCGACATGGTAAGGGAGCTAGAAAACCTGGAAAGCGATATGCAAAAGCTCAGTTTAGATACAGAGGTGGTCAGTGAAGTGAAAAGAAAAGAAGACACGGATATATGGTCAAACGCATATAGTGTAAAATCAACAGCATCAGAAATTGGTATAATGGGAATAGGATTGGTTATGAATTGGCAGTTAGGGCAGAGTGAGTTACTGCTAACAGTTCAATGAAAGGATTATTCTCATTGGAATGGATAGCAAACCAGCACCAACAACAATACTTCAGGCATACATGCCGATGTCACAAACAGAAGATGAAGAATTAGAGAAAGTATATAAGGATATTTAATAGTTAATCCAAAATGTAAAAGGAGCTGATAAAGGAATAATGATGGTGGGTGGAGCACGGTATTATGGTAAGCAATAGGAGAAAGAGTTTCAGGAGAATATGGGCTTGGTAGTAGGAATGAGAGAGGAGGCAGTCTAATTGAATGCTGCAAGAAATTTTAGTTAGTTTGTAACAATAGATACACTGTTAAAAAGTAATACGAGTTGAAGATATACTTGGAGAAGGCCTGTTTGGGAAGATCCATTTGGATTAGATCATGCTCTGGCAGAGTTTCTGAAACAGATAGTGGGTGTTATGCCATATCCAGGTGCAGGTATAGGCTCAGATGAGACTTAGTAAGGATGAAGAGTAGGCTGGAGTTTAAGAGAGTAGTCAAGAATAATCAGTGCTCAAAGAAGTTGGATACTGAAGTACTAAGGAATGATGAGATGCACTTCACGTTGTCAGAGGATATAGATACGGCTGTTTAGATGAACAGGAATGGGCATCTCTAAAAAGGGCAGTCACAGAAGCTGGAAAGAAGAACATAGATACAAGGAAGGTAATGGCGAAGAAACCTTGGGTAACAGGAAGTACTTCAGCTGATCGATGAAAGAAGGAAGTACAAAAATGTTCAGGAAAATTAAGGAATACAGAAGTATAAATTACTTAGAAATAAATATATAGGAAGTGGGTGGAAGCAAAGGCGAAATGGCTGCAGGAAGAATGTGAAGAAATAAAAAAAGAAATGGTCGTCGTGAGGACTGAATGCTGAAGGCTTCTCCAAGGAGGAGGACTTGTCTGATGACAAGAGTGAGGAAGAAATTGCATTCGATATCGAAGGCATTAGGGCTCCAGTATTAGAGTCAGAATTTAATAGAGTTTTGGAACCCTTGCGGTCAAACGAGGCAGATTCGCTATGACATTGTTACCCATTGTGAAAGTGAAGAAGAGTTGCTGGACGTGTTGAACAGAATGAACAGTCTAATGAGTACAGAATATGGACTGAGGGTAAACCAAAGAAGACGAAAGTAGTAAAAAATAGCAGAAATGTGATCAGCGATAACCTTGACATAGAAATTCGGGACCGCGAAGTAGATGAAGTGAAGGAATTTTGCTACCTTGGAAGCAAGATAACACATGATGGACGAACCAAGGAGGACATAAAAAGCAGATTAGCAAGAGAAAAGAGGGCATTCCTGACCTGCTGCTAGTATCTAACAATGGCCTTAATCTGAGGAAGAGATTGCCGGCCGCGGTGGCCGTGCGCCTAGAACAGGCGCTTCAGTCCGGAACCGCGAGACTGCTCGGTCACAGACTCGAATCCTGCCTCGGGCATGGATGTGTGTGATGTCCTTAGGTTAGGTTTAAATAGTTCTAAGTTCTAGGGGACTGATAACCTCAGATGTTAAGTCCCATAGTGCTCAGAGCCATTTTTTTTTAGGAAGAGATTTCTGAGAACGCACGTTTGGAGTGCAGCATTGTAATGTAGTGAATCATGGAGCGTGGAAAAACGAGAAAGGAAGAGAATTCAAGGGTTGGAGATGTGGTGCTACAAAATGTTGTAAAAAGTTAGGATGATTGATAAGGAAAGGAATGGGGAGTTTTTAAGCAGAATCGGAAAAGTAAGGAAACATGTGAACAACAGTGCAAAGCAGAAAGGATCGGATGACAGGACATAGTATAAGATATTAGGGAATAACTTCCATGGTATTAGCGGTAGGATAGAAACAGTAGGGAAGCGTGAGAGACTGGAATACTTCCAGCAAATAATTGAGGATGTAGAGTGCAAGGGCTTCTCTGAGATTTAGATGTTGGCACAAGAGAGGAAATTGCTGTGAGCCACTTCAAACCAGTCAAAAGACTGACGACTCAAAAAAAAAAAAAAAAAAAAAAAGACCATAGTTAGTTCTTAGAAACACATACTAAATTCATCTAAATACATAAAATTTGGTTCTATAACATTATAAATCACACATAGAGACTACTGCTACTCTAACTTGTAGTGTAAAGTACACTTGCAAACGAGAATTACTAAAGTAAACAACGTTATTCTCACGTCAAAACTTTGTTTCTAAAACTGATATGAAAATCAGCCAAACACCATAGTGACCCCATAGTAGGGTATTAGCTTTGTCTTGCACACCATGACGTTCAACATCTGCTATCATACAAAGGAAAGTACATGTCACTCGGATGGAATAGCATGATGAACAGTAGTAATACAAATACCTATAGGTAAGAAATGAGAGTTATTTGCTTTCAGAATCAATCAAACTTTGTAGCTACTCATAACAGGGGTTTAACTTTATATTGTGGTAGAAAATATTGGACAACTTCTGCTCATAATATTAAATTACAGTGTACACAGTGGGAACTACAGTGTTTCAACTGGAAATTTTACAGAAATTTTATACACAAATGAGTCAAATTAATGTGACCGCCTGTCGAAAGCCTGAACAACCACCGTTCTATGTATGGACGTGTGGAAGAGATGTAGTGAGGTTCTAGAAGGTACTGATACGGATGTGGAGCAATGCCCATTTCAGTACCATGGCCGCTGTGCTAGATGGTTGCTCTGTTGAGGATCTGTGACATGAACAGCCTGATCGAGGTGGTTCCACGGATTCTCGATTGGGTTTAAGTCCAGGGTGTTTGATGGGCAGGGAGTGTGGCAAACTCATCCTGGTGCTCCTAAACCATACACGTAAGTAGTAGAGCTTGGTTCGCATGGCCGCACTCTCCATTGTTGCCAGATGCATCCAAGATGGCGGCAATGATGTCCTCCAAGATGGCGCTCTGTAGACTTGGCAACAACACATGATGTCATCCAAGATGGCGGCAGTGATGTCATCCAAGATGGCGGATTTTGGTGGGAAGTTTGAATTTTGATGGGAAGATAGTTCAATTGAGTTACCTCCACTAACCTAACCTCCCCTCCCATAGAAAATAGCAGGAAGTTCAAATCCTATGAGGCAATGCAACACACATCTACTGTCCTAAGAAAATGACAGGAAAATAGGTCACTTGGGCTACCGCCACTGACCTAAGTCAACCGACTGCCACCTCTTCCTAGGAATTAGTGGAAAATGACTCAGCCTGCACTGGGTTGCTGGAGAGAGGAAGGAGTGTACTTTATTTATTTTGGAGCAGTTTATTTAGGGATGGATTTTGAGAGGTGGTATATTTATTACACTGATACAAAACACATGCGCTAACATGCTTGGGGTCACGCCACACAGCCTACAGACCTGTAAACTACTCCTAAATTACCGAAATAACCAATTTATAATGCTCTGCAGACATGCTTGCTAATTGTAAACTGTCAAAATAATGCATTGCACAGCCTACAGACCTGCAAACCACTCGTAAATAATGCAGTACATCTATGTCCAGAGAGCCAAGCAACTCATAAATCATCAAAATAATAATCCATCTAAAATACTGTGCAAACATGGTCGCTAATCATGAACTGTCGAAATCATACACCAGTCTTTATTTAAACAATTTGAGGCACTATCACCATCCAGTGTGTTCGCCACAAGGTCCAGAGTTCAATTGACCTAGTACACAGTACCACCACCAGAGGTCACTGTCGTCCGTTCTGTTCCATGATGTAATCCAAGATGGCGGGGGAAAATGGAGGGAAACTGTGTGTTCGCCACCATAGAGCTGTCATCCCTCTCATCTGTCCCACTGCTTTCTCTCTCATGATTATAATGGGACATGCGTGACATGTTTAGCCCGTGTGCGTGCATAGTGACGTCACAGCATCTAGCCTGCATGTGCATACTGATGTCACAGATTGTGCAATAGAAATCTGCTCCACCACTCATGATTCTAACAGGATATGGATGACGTGCAGCTGACACGTTGTGCTAAAGCACGCATCTGACAAAGTTCTCGATGTTATACTAAAGTCACATCATTACGTAAAATTAAGAACCAAGTCGAACTCTCGAAAATTGTACAGTGTCCCACAAATACTTAACTTTCGCTTGCTTGGTGTCTCAGCTTGTCTCCATAGAAATTCTCGCCCTAACATAAGCTGTTTAGCGCTGTACACCATTCCTAAATACTAAAAAAAATTCTCTATTTTATCCTCTCAGGACTTTCTAAATGATTTGTTTCAGCGTTTATGAAGCTAAGCTAAATACTGTATAAGAAACACTAGTCTTAATACCAGCAATCTAGAATTACATATATATAGCATTCACGTTTGTAAAATATCTCCCTTCCTTGATCAAGAATATATCTAATTGCATTCTCCTCAGATGAGTTCGCAATATACACATAATGACTTCAGATTCAGAGGCTGAATTCAATATCATCCAGTATGTGTTCCAAATAGTATCTTCACTCATAGTATGAATTCTTTCTCTGTAAATCGATAAATTGTCATAGACTCAGTTCTCCTCAAGCTACTGGAAGCATCTGGCTAGTTCAGGTTTCAGTCACTAGGACTGCTAGTGAGCCCAATATGTTCAACACCCATTGGTTTACGCTGAGATCATGTGATGCTACATCATTACATCTATATAGGGAATTGCTCTCCAACCGTCTTTCTCACTCGTCCTTAGTTCGTCTTAGTGTTCATTTGTGTGTGTGTATCTCTGTGTTCACTAGTTCTTTTATCGCCACAAGATGAAGAGGAGTGGAAATCGTCTTGCTCATGGTTCTGACAAGCTCAAACGTGTCCGTTCATCCGAGACCCAGCGTAAGCTATGATTATCTTTTTTTGTGTGTGATCAATCTTCAGCACTTCTAATTGAAAATTGTTTCAGTTCTTGTGCATTCGTCTAACTAAAATTTTATTTTTCTCTCTCCTACACTATATTCTCTCCTTTCGTTTCAGCATTGAGGCTAGAGATTTCGACATAAATAAATCCGAAGGTTGTGGAGGAGATGATGGAACAACAAAATTGTTCATCACTTCAAAGTCGTTAGTCTGAATTTCTTTATATTCTGATATTGTCATTCTGTCTGTGCATCCTACTTTAGGGTATATGTACAGACATCTGGTGTAGACAGTATTACCTTGCACAGTTATTGTTTAGATCATGTTTGTTTAATGAAGTTCCTTTGCTTAATTCATGTGCTTCATATTACAGAGTCTGTAGATCCATGTCCATTCTCTCCCCCCCCCCCCCCCCCCCCCACTCTTTGACACAGATATTTGGGGGGAGATGCAGTCCTGGCGGCAGTGTGAGTTAGGTAACTACCATTATTATTATTATTAATAATTATTATTGTTATTATATCAAAAAGTGTTCTATTCCTCATATAATATCGATCTGACTACTTATTACTTCCGTCCCATCTTTACAGACTCACCTTCTCAGCACATGGTGCGCGCTCCTGCAGCCTCCCCAGATTCACACGGGGCTGCAAAAGCAACAGGTCGCCATTGGCACGTGTCGCCGGCTTGTACCCCTTAGTTGGCTGCTCGTCAGAGGTTGCAGGTGGCTGGAGGTGCCTCTACAAGTGGCTGCAGACTAAGTGATGATGGATCAACTTAACCAGAAAGAGCTACCATCATCTGCTATGCTCCACCTGCACATGTACCCAGCCCGGGATGTTCTCACTCGGAAGCAGTCGCCACAGCCATACCCGCCACCGCCGCCGCTGCTGCCGCTGCCCGGGTCCCGTCCCAGCCACTGTGACTGCCACAGCATCGCTCTGGCATCCATGGGTTGCCCTCTTGCAGTGGCTCGATTCAGCAGCATCTCCTCCTGCACCATCACATGAGGTACAGCGCACACCCCTATCCACCTCACCAACTCCATCGACTAGTTCTAGTTACAGTTTATTAGTAATAGAGAGGATCCTGTGGCTAGTGGCTGTTCCTTACCCCATCCTTTTAGTGGAGGACATCAGGTCAGTGATACCATACCTCAGAGTACACGGTGATTGCTGACGCCTTTGAGGAGCGAATATTGGGCACGAGGATCAACAACCTGGTAGGAGGGTACTGCGACCCTGTTGGATTTCTAAGCACGTACCTTCAAAATGGTTCAAATGGCTCTGAGCACTATGGGACTCAACTGCTGAGGTCATTAGTCCCCTAGAACTTAGAACTAGTTAAACCTAACTAACCTAAGGACATCACAAACATCCATGCCCGAGGCAGGATTCGAACCCGCGACCGGAGCGGTCTTGCGGTTCCAGACTGCAGCGCCTTTAACCGCACGGCCACTTCGGCCGGCAAGCACGTACCTTCCTCTCATGCAAACAGAGCTCCTCAAGGTAGTCAATAATGCGTGGTATCCCGCCATTAAATGCAGTGCTGTGCTTTGCACTGAATTATCGCCCCGCCCCCCCCCCCCCCCCTCAAAGTTGAGTTTGGTGTTGAAGAGATGACTATTCATTATCTTTTTGGGGGGGGGGGGGAATGGCGTGATGACGCAGAGCACATATCAGTCACCGAGTGGTTTCGTAAATCCACCTTGAGTACTATATTGGACCGGTTTCCTGAGATGGAAGTGAGAGGCTCAGCTAAAGCACTCATCAGAATTCTACACCTGGGCATCCATACACATGTCTACAATCCAGTAAATGGAGGGTCTAGCTACCAAACTCCCTAAAGGTACAGCTAATAAACAGGCATGCGTTAATGTCGAAAATAGAAAGGATCAGGCTTGTTTTGCATGGTCAATCCTGGTTTGCAGAAGAAAGTGCGATCGAAGGGATCATCCTGAGCACCCCAGTACATACCATATAGGTGATAATATTCATTCATGTTATAACTTTGATGGTACAGAGTTCCCCGTCAAGATCCAGGACATACCTAAATCTGAGGTGCAGAATACCGGCATATCGGTTGATGTTTATGGCCTGGAGAAGAAAAGCAAGTCAGATGTGCAAGACAAGCATATCATCGTCGGCACCCTCCATTTCCCAAAATTTGCTGGTGAGCGTGAACTGCATGTAAACATGCTGCTCTTCTGTGAATGTGATAATTATCACTATGTTTGGATCAAAGACATGACCTGACTCCTTTCTGCCCGACTATCAACTTATCATCGTGTAAAACATATTTGCTTAAGGTGCCTCAAGTATTTCCCCTCACACAAGTTATTATCCACGCATCTAGTAGAGTGCTCTTCCAAGGATCCGGTATGTGTTATTATGCCTATTGAGGACAACAAATTCATAAAATTTAAGAATGCTCACCACCAGGAGCGATGCCCTTTTGTAGTGTACGCCAACTTTGAATGCTTCCTCGCTCCTGTGACCTGCTGTGAAGGTGACCCTACAGTCTCACATACCACCTTTGCAGAAAAACACGTATCATATGCGGCAGCATACCAAATTGCATCGACATATGATTCCAGCCTTAACCGCCACAAATCTTCCGTCAGGTACAGCCCTGCTGTTTGGTTGCTGACTGAGCTCGAAAAATTTTCACGGAAGGTTGATAAGCTTTACAGCGGCAACGATCCCATGACCAAATCGAGGGAGAATAAAGATTTGTATAATAAGGCGACTGATTGTCATTATGTGGACTGCCGTTAGATAGAAAAGCACAGACTCCTCGTAGGGACCACTATCATCTTACGAGGAAGTTCCGTGGCACAGCTCACAACACTTGCTACCTAGACACGTATCCGTTTTCTTCCACAATATAAGTGGGTATGACGCTCACTTTCTAATTGATCACTTGATTAATTCCGGTTGGAAGAAAAATCAGGTGAGTGTCCTACCTGAGAGTATGGACAAGTATATTTCTTTGTCCAAATGAACGACGCAGAGAATTACACTCTGCATCCTTGATACGCTACGTTTTACGCAGGCACCACTCCAGAATCTCGTTGAAACTCTACGTCAGGGGGATATACATATCACTCGACCTGCATTTCCCGAAGATGAAAAGTTTCAACTTCTGACTAGGAAAGGGGTTTTCCCATGTGAGTATGTGGATAGCATGGCGAAACTCAACGAAACTAGGCTACCCGACGTAACTGCATTCTCCAGCAACCTTACAAACGATGTCATAATGGACACAGATGTGTGCTTGCTTGCGGACGTTTTCGAGAAATTCCAGAGTCTATGTATGACCACATATTCTCTGGTTTCCACCTTTTATTACACAGCACCTGGGTTGTCTTGGGACGCAATGCTCAAGAAAATGAACTGCAGCATCGAATTATTGACCAATCCTGACGTGCTTCTTTTCTTTGAGCGAGAGATGTGTGGGGGACTTTGCCAATGTATTCAGAGGCACGCAAAGGCAAATAACCCACAGATGGATGACATGTTCAATGCTTCCCTTAATTCGAGTTATAAAAAGTACCTCGACATGAATAACTTATACAGGCATGCCGTGCAGCTATCACTGCTGATTGGCGAGTTTCGATGGGTGCCCGAAGATGAATGCAAGGAATTAGGTGGAAAAATCATGGGGGGGGGGGGGTATGGCAGCTGATTCTGATGTAGCGTATGTGGTAGAGGCAGAACTCACATACCATATTAGTTTGCATGATGCACATACCGATTTGCCACTTTGTCCGAGCAACTAGTTCCTTGAGGAGGCTCCACATCAAAACTGATGACAACCTTGGGCGATAAGCAGAGATACATTATTTATTACCGTAACTTCCAGCAATGCCTCAGCTTAGGTATGGAGCTGGTTAGAATCACCCGTGCTATCTCCTTCAAGCAGTCCCCCAGGTTGAAGTAGTATATTGATTTGAATATGAGACAGAGAGCTTCTGTGACGTGTGACTTTGAGAAAGATTATTTATTGAATTAATGAATAATTCAATTTTCAGTTAAAACAATGGACAATTTCAGAGGGCGACCTCAAATTTTTATTAGAACCGAATGGGAGCGCGTTATGGAGTAAGAAAATGCATTGCCAGACCAAATTTTAAGCAGGTCACCATATTCAATAAGAACTTTGTTGCTGTGGAGATGGCGAAACTGCAGTAGAGTTTACAAAACCTGTTTATGTGGGGATGTGCATACTAGACCTATTCAAACTCCATATGTACTGTTTTCATTATGAGTTTGGGAAAAATCATTTTGCGGATCCTAAATTACTTTATATGGATACAGGCAGCTTCATCTATTGGGTGAAGAACTGCAATCCATGTGAAGTAATTAGATGCCATGGTAATCAATTCGACACATCCTTATACATGGCCGATAATCCTTATGCTATTATTCCATAGAACAAGAAGGTTATCGGTTTTATGAAGGACGAGTCGAATGGATTGCCGAATATATGCGTATTGCACATTGGAAGGTGCCACCCAGAGGCGGTCTAAGGGTGTGTGTTGCATGGCACCGAGAGCCCTCTCTATCGAAAACTACTTGCAGTGCCTGTGCAGTGGTGTTCACGGTGCTGCACCACAACCACCGCATATGGTACAGCAGACCAGAATTCGATCGAGAGGACACGAGTTGTACACTGTACTAGTCTAAAATCGGTCTGTCGCCTCATGGCGATAAAATGGATAAAATGGTAATTTGTGATGATGGGACTGAAACTCGCCCGTACTCACACTACTCACTTGTAGGGAGAGATGGGGTGGGGGATTCTGACTGCGAGAGAGAGAGAGAGAGAGAGAGAGAGAGAGAGAGAGAGAGAGAGAGAGAGAGAGAGTGAATGTGTGGAAAATAAAAGATAAACTCGACAAAATTATGTATGCATACAATGTGTGTAAAGAAAGAAAGAAAAAAAGCACAAAAAGTATTTAAAAAACAAAAAATAGAAAAAAAATATTCATTTATTCGTTGATAGACAACATATGTGTAGGCTGTATGTATATCTACGCACCATGCGCGTGTTTTAAATAAAATAGCTTTAAAGTTTTTCACCTGCCACTAGCCATCCAAGCCAGAATCGTTTTTAAGTGTATATATAGCTCCCAGTCCATCAGAATTATTATTGTAAAAACCTTTGCTATTGTGCACTCTTGAAATTAGATTCTAAGCGTGCACAGTCCATCAGAATTATTGTAAAAGCTATGCCACTGGGGTTGTCGAATATAGTTATAGTAGTAAAGAAAGTATCTCCACTTTAGTTTTTAGCATAGATCTATATAAAAAAATATTTTCCTACCAATGTTACTGTTGTAGCGTGTAAGCTAAAAGTATTTCTACATTGGAAGAGCAGAGTCAATTTGTACCTCAAGAATACTATATTATACCTCAACAATACTATACTGTATTTGTGTGAACTGAATAAAGCAAGAAAAAAATTATTTACCATACATTTTTGTTATTATTTATAAAAACCCTATCCCTATTGCATTATGTATTTATATGTATTTATAAAGACTGTGCATGTCTCAAATGAGATACATTTTGCCGAAGATGAGTTCTATTAAGGAAGTGAAGTTTAACATGGAAGATAACAAAATATATAGAATGGTTAAATGGAATTATGCCTGTCATACAGCACGAACTGGGTTGTGGGAGCAGGAGGCTCGTGACTGTGTCGGCTTCTAAAGATATATAGCAAACATGTCTAAAATTATATCCCTTGTGCTTGAAGAAAAGCACAGAAATAGCATGTGATTAAAAAAACTGTATGTTGTCACAGCGGGAAGAGGGTTGAGAAAGAAGAACACTGAGGTCCTGAGGTAAAAATTCATTTATTTCTCATCCAACTTAAAAGTAATTTAACATTTTTATAAGCAGATACAGCAACACTTTTTTCATATATGTTCTTGAGTCGATGGACAGAAGGACACACGTAGAATTCCTGGTCTCGAATAGCAACAAACTTAAAGATTCGACGCATCCATGAGATATTCTCCTTCCCCTTCACATGAACGATGGTATCCGTGTGATCGAATAACTTAAGCGCAGTCACCATATCTTTATAGAGTATGCCAGGATCATCCCAGTGAATTCCATGGTAGAAATGTGTTAACCACTTTGCACTCTTCTGTGTCTTAGCACACCTCACATACTTGAAAGACCTTGGTGATGCAATATTTGCTGAGAAGGTCTCTATTATTCCAACATCTTGTGTGTACGCTACAAACGCAACATTTTTAAATATGAACTGTCTACACTCACCATCATAGAAACCCTGAGCATCCGCAATGGTGTTCACACCTTAGGACGCTGTTGTGAAATGCTCAAGGTATCGTGCAGCACCTATTCATTTATACAGATCTTTGCACAACAACGGCGAGCGGGCAGTAGTTGATCACACGGTCATTTAGAACTAGAGCATACACCCGTAGTGTGTTCTGGGAAATTTGTCCATGATTCAAATTCAATTCGCACATCCTATATGTCCAGACTTAATTATCTCATTCTGCTTCGAGCAGTCTAGTAAGATGATTGGTGAAAGCTCCTTGAACTAACGTGGACTAAGTAGACACCCTCATCCCTCTCCTTCGGCAATTTCGTAGTAAGAAGCACGAAACTCTGCATACATGTCATACGCTAGAATGTGTACATTTTGATTCCACTGCAGATGTAAATTGTCATATGGGTAGAATTCTGAACTGAGGTAGACTTTGGCATTAGTTAACTTGCAGTTGTCGAACACGGTGGAATCATTTGCTATATTACGTCTTCTATCAGTCTGCAACGCAAGTAGGAATAATCTAGGTGTCTCTAGATTGGAAGAGGTTTTGATATCCCATGTTTGTCTGCTCGCAGTCGGTAACACTGGGTACTTGAAAACCTCCCACGAGTGAAATGTCAGTGACAGAAATGTACCGGGATTCAGGACTTTTAAAAGCTTTAAATGCTCCTCGTCTGATACACTAATGTGAGGCATTTTCCATATTATCTTGCTGATTGTGATCATATTCTCCTCTTGAGCTCCTTGAATGTATGAGTTATTGTCCGTTGCACTGTGTACCAGAATGAGTTCCTGTTTAGCATTCATAATAATCTGTCCCATTTCCTCAAAGTATCCCATAAGCATTTTTAGAGGTATGCATGCAGTAAATCGCTTGTACTCTGCAACTGTTGTATCCTCTGGATCGTCTATGAACCATCTTGCATTTTCTAAACTACGCAAATTTGCGGGTGATGCAGAGACGTATGTTTTAGGGGTTGATGTTATGCCGACACTGCGTGTACGGTCGATCTCAGACCCACTGAGTTCATAGCGTATCTCTTGGAACAGGAATGCTAAAGTGTTAAGTGTAAGCTTGGATCCCACTGTAACGCTGCCGTCGGTTTTTTTGAATGAGCCTTCTAAATACAAGGTGTTACAAAAAGGTACGGCCAAACTTTCAGGAAACATTCCTCACACACAAAGAAAGAACATATGTTATATGGTCATGTGTCCGGAAACGCTTACTTGCCATGTTAGAGCTCATTTTGTTACTTCTCTTCAAATCACATTAATCATGGAATAGAAACACACAGCAACAGAACGTACCAGCGTGACTTCAAACACTTTGTTACAAGAAATGTTCAAAATGTCCTCCGCTAGCGAGGATAAATGCATCCACCCTCCGTCGCATTGAATCCCTGATGCGCTGATGCAGCCCTGGAGAATGGCGTATTGTATCAAAGCCGTCCACAATACGAGCACGAGGAGTCTCTACATTTGGTACCGGGGTTGCGTAGACAAGAGCTTTCAAATGGCCCCATAAATGAAAGTCAAGAGGGTTGAGGTCAGGAGAGCGTGGAGGCCATGGAATTGGTCCGCCTCTACCAATCCATCGGTCACTGAATCTGTTGATGAGAAGCGTACGAACACTTTGACTGAAATGTGCAGGAGCTCCATCGTACATGAACCACATGTTGTGTCGTACTTGTAAAGGCACATGTTCTAGCAGCACAGGTAGAGCATCCCGTATGAAATCATGATAACGTGCTCCACTGAGCGTAGGTGGAAGAACATGGGGCCCAATCAAGACATCACCAACAATGCCTGCCCAAACGTTCACAGAAAATCTGTGTTGATGACGTGAATGCACAACTGCTTGCGGATTCTCGTCAGCCCACACATGTTGATTGTGAAAATTTACAATTTTATCACGTTAGAATGAAGCCTCATCCGTAAGGAGAACATTTGCACTGAAATGAGCATTGACACATTGTTGGATGAACCATTCGCAGAAGTGTACCCGTGGAGGCCAATCAGCTGCTGATAGTGCCTGCACACGCTGTACATGGTACGGAAACAACTGGTTCTCCCGTAGCACTCTCCATACAGTGACGTGGTCAACGTTACCTTGTACAGCAGTAATTTCTCTGACGCTGACATTAGGGTTATCATCAACTGCACGAAGAATTGCCTTGTCCATTGCAGGTGTCCTCGTCATTCTAGGTCTTCCCCATTCGCGAGTCATAGGCTGGAATGTTCCGTGCTCCCTAAGAGATCAATTGCTTCGAACGTATTCCAGTCGGGACACCTTCGTTCTGGAAATCTGTCTCGGTACAAATGTACCGCGCCACGGCTATTGCCCCGTGCTAATCCATACATCAAATGGGCATCTGCCAACTCCGCATTTGTAAACATTGCACTGACTACAAAACCACGTTCGTGATGAACACTAACCTGTTGATGCTACGTACAGATGTGCTTGATGCTAGCACTGTAGAGCAATGAGTCGCATGTCAACACAAGCACCGAAGTCAACATTACCTTCCTTCAACTGGGCCAACTGGCGGTGAATCGAGGAAGTACAGTACATACTGACGAAACTAAAATGAGCTCTAACATGGAAATTAAGCGTTTCCGGACTTATGTCCACATAACATCTTTTCTTTATTTGTGTGTGATGAATGTTTCCTGAAAGTTTGGCCGTACCTTTTTGTAACACCCTGTATATGTAACTCTTGCGTGGGAGCGTGAGTGCGTCTTGGTGCTGGATGACAACCCTAATTTCATCGTTCTTGTTAAATGTGGTTGAAAGGTAAGGTTTATGAGAGAAATATTCCTGACGCATAATTCTCTCATCATACTCTAACGGACCGGTTATACTGAGTGAGGGCGTCATTGCGTGATTTCAGGCCAACTAATTCAAGAAACTCGTAGTTCGCACGTGTTATCACTTGGCTGTTCGGTAGCGAAGTGACATGCTGTGGATTGCGTGCACTTGTTTTATACCGTACGCCCATCCTACCTTAGATGTAGTCTTACAATGATTTTCTCACCACGAAAGTCAACAAGTTGGTTATTGTGGTCCACAATACGCAGCTCCAAATAGTCCAATGTCTGAGCTGTCATTGGAAGGTATATTGCATTGGCAGGGGTCTCAAAATCTTATAACCCGTTGCAACTGAGGGGAAGAATCCGTAAATCGTGTGAATCAGACTATCGTTGAGATAGGAGTTCGTTGCAATGTTACACTCGACTCGGATTGTGCTGACTGGAAGCATGTCCACAGTCTGATCTGACTTGTAAAATTTACTTGGATCCTTCTTCAAAACCTGCCCTTTTGTGAAACTCAGAAGGCGCCCTATTGAACCTCTTTGGTTGAAGTCACTCGTTGCATTTACAGTCCTTATTTCAGATTTAAGTGTATTGATGTGTGCGCGTAGTTCAATACCTTTTCCAGACTGTTTTAAGACTTCGTTTAATCTTCGATATCGAATGCACCCGGTTCTATTTCCACAATATCTTTTTCACCATTAATATCCAGATGCAGTTTGTTGTTAATTTCAGTGATATTTGGGAAGCTGTTGTACGTCTCCAGTCCAATCAATGCAATAGTCCATTCACCAACGCTCAAATCAATTGGCGGGAAGTAATTTGCACGCAATACAGATGATCGTTCTTTTAATGTCAAAGTGTACGACATCGCATCTGAAACTCAACTGATGAAGGAATGTTTAAGGCTCCTCCTTACATAGCATGCTTCTTCTTCTTTGTAAACGTCAAGAGAAACATGATGCATAGATGTCCACATAGGTATGTATTAAAGTCCTGATAGCGTCGATAGTCGTAGAACACACGTCTTCTGTGAGTTAAGTATCTTTGTAATTATTCTGGTGTTTGCAGGTCACCGAATGAATCGAAATAGTAGACGGTATTCGCATTTTTCATAACATATGGTACCTAGTGGGTCCCAGGGCCTCAAGCAACATCTGAATTCACAATGCCACATTCACCAGTTTTCCACATAGTCTTCGGTAGTGTATACCGCATAAACACACCACGGAATCTTGGTATGTTGCATTTGTGTCTAACAAACTTAAGAATATCAGTATTCGTGAGTGGTCGCTCTGGTGGGACCTCTAATGGTTTTCTTATTATCAGTAGACCAAGGCCTTTCCTGTACGGTTTCAAGTGTAGCCCTTTCCCGATGGCTACGGCTTCCATCATGTGGTTATGTCTTCTTGCCTCTTCTAACTGCGCTTGGGAGTTTCGCACGTTCTTGGCCGTTCGAGCGATAGCTGCAGCACCACCAGCGAAGGAACCTACCGCCGAGAGCGCGGAGAGGGCCAGGATGAGAAATGGAAGAAAACCACCAGATGTCTTGGGTATTGGTAGAACTAGAGGTGCTTTAACCGATCTCTTCTTCTTCCCGCATCTTTATGCTTCAGTGCGTTTATAGGTGCATACATCGCTGTCAGGATACAGTTCTTCAAGCAGCTCCGGTTCTCGCCCTTGTCCTACTTCTTGTTTGGTGCACAGCTTGCAGCATTCATAACTCGCTTGAAATTCATTACTCCTAAACCCAACTTAATTTTTCCTCGCATGTTTTTATCAACTGCAAATGCTGCGATGCGTTGACCTATACCAATATCCTTTCTTCCCCGTCTCGCCTTAGCCTTATCAGCTAAAATCCTATTTGCAATGTGACGACTTGATAGATCTTTATTGGCAGCGTATGCAATGTCATGTTCCATACACGCTTTGTCGAGCAGATTAACCTCGTGCCAAGCGTTTCTGAAGCTTTGCCCTAGGTTCACAGTAGTTGTACCCAGGGATGTGTAATTCCACTGGCAGTTTGTCTAGAATACCGCCACCTCCTCTAATGCGTCTCCTAGCACGCATTTTAGGCTACTGCAGTGGTTGTGAACTATGCGCTCCCATTATATAGCAAATCGTCGGCTTCAATCCAACTGTTTTGTGTAGCAGGAAATCCAAGCCATTTGACTAGCGCTTTATTTCCACTACGTCTTATGACCCTCCTCAGCAAAAAAACATCCGGTTCTGAGCTTTTCTGCAACTTCTCCGTGTAGAGGCAGCCTGCAATTTCTTCACCTTTACTATCCTTCAATATATATGTTCTAGGATTCGTTCTTTGCACCTTTGAAACTGTAAATATCTCTGTTGACCAGTTCGGTAAGTATGATTTTTCAAGTGCCGTCTTGTGTTTTGAGATACGTACCAAATCACCTGCATTAAATTTCTGTCTGCGTGGATCCAGCATTTTAATTGGATAGTACACCGTATCTATGAGTCCATTATCACGAACATCAATTGGTCTCATTTTTATTGTGGTATGTTTGGTTCGATTATACTGAGCAATTATTTCTGGGAGGATATCTGTCCATTTGTATGAGCCCCGAATGTTAAAACGCATCCACATTCGATCTTTTATTGTTCTGTTCAGAAGCTCCATGATACTTGCCTTCAGGTGAGTGATTGTTGAGTAGTGATGTATACCATACCGATGCATCATGGTCTTGAAATACCTATTGTAAAACTCTCCGCCGTGATTGGTTGTCTGGGCATCAACTCTTCCCTGTCTGTAGCAAACGCTCAAAAACTTCCGCCACATTTCTACCCGTTTTTGTTTTAACAGGTAATGCCCAAGCAGATTTGGAGTATGTATCAATAACCATTAAAATATATTTGAATCCATTATTCTCATGTGAATATTCCCTGATCTACAAGATCAGCTTGCCATAAGTCATCCAAATCTTTCATCATAATATACCTACGAGGGTATGTTTTGCGTGCTGGTTTGTGCAGTTCTCCAACTACTGTCTCCATACTTATTCGATGATACCTCTTTCTCTAAGCTCAGAGATTATTGAAACAACCTCAATCGAGTGAGCTGTATTACCTGCAGTCGCTGATGTCATTAGCATCAGTAGTCGATCTATTAGCTCGTTGGGGTCATCATAATATATGTACTGAGGGATTCAATTGTTCACTGCTTTATGCTCATTGTCAATACCATCACCGCTGCTGCTGCTGCTGTCGTTGTTGATATTTTCGCCTTCAAGTATTAGTTTTATAATGGTTTTATATTTCTTGTTGCTCAGGCTTTTCGCGATCTAATGTATACCAGTCATGTGAAGTATTTCACGGTACGTTTCCGTATCATTAACTGAATAATTTATAGGTTTTTTGGTAGGCCTTAGGAAAATAAGATACATTAAGACAGGTGTTCTCTGAAACTGCCTATCACCAATCTGTATTGTGTCATCAGTTACAGTTACAGGATGCGTACCCAACATATACGGTCTTCCCCTGCTAACGCCGAACGTTCTATCTATCTGACCAGGGACACGACGGATAATGAATTCGTCAATGGCAACACGATCGTTATCTTGTGTTTTTGTTTTTGCTGAGAGCTGTCGGAGGGATTCAGTAACCGGCTTAAAGATATCTCGTAGTGTTTGCTGTCGATCCATATGCCCTAACTTCAGCAACCGTAATTTCTCACGAACTGCTTTCCGCGCTTGAATCACTTTCTGCTTCGTTGACATCTCGGTGTATACTAATCAGACATCTCCGCAGCGTGAGGCCTTATATATCCGCTCATTTTCTTCTTCCTCTTACTATGTACCTGCTCCCCCTTCTCAAAAACAAGGAACTCTATATCTATTTTCCCCTCAATAGCCTCGACCTTTTCAGTTAAGTTGGCTACTTTCTTACCGACTTCATTAACTAATTCATTTAACGCATTCACCATTCTCAGAAGAGTCTGGTAATACGTCTCTAGTTCCCTGCGCATACCTCCACATTTATGCACAATAGCCTGAATTTTCGCATCCATGTACAAGCGAATTTTCTGTCTGTATACATCCATTCTCTCGGGTTGAGTGCTAGACATACGCGCGATTTGCCCATGGTGCAGCGTATACTGGTGTACTAACCTCTCTTACCGGGCTATATATGCAAAAACTATTGAAAGTTTCGCCTGTACCTACCATCACTCAGTTTTCTTGTTTTATGAATAACGAGAAACCCATACTGTGAATGACTCCAGCAATCAGCACATATCTTTACAAAATCATTGAACGACATGTAGTTCCGACATGTGCCTCGAAATGTGTTTTAAATTCAGACTGTCTTGTTTGAAGGCTGCAATGAGGTTTGCATTATTCCTAACCAACTATTTCGGGATTCTGGATTATGCCTGGCTTAGATAAAATACATCAGCACCCATAAGACGACCGAAAAAGAAATATTTTCGAATTTGGTATTGGTTTTGAATGGTTCAAATGGCTCTAAGCATTATGGGACTTAACATCTGAGGTCATCAGTCCCCTAGACTTAGAACTACTTAAACCTAACAATATCACGCCCTAGAACCGCTCGGCCACAGCGGCCGGCGGTCTTGGTTTTCCACAGCAACATCGTCAAATATGAAGATGATTCAAATGGCTCTGAGCACTATGGGACTCAACTTCTGAGGTCATTAGTCCCCTATAACTTAGTTGAACTTAACTAACCTAAGGACATCACACACATCCATGCCCGAGGCAAGATTCGAACCTGTACAATTTTGGTAAACATTTTTGGAATACAGTGATCAATTAATTGTTATATATAGATTAAAGTACAGTCTTGATCACGTTATGTCTGTTTTAATGAGTAACCGGTTTCGGTTTTTTCTATAAAACCATCATCTGACCTGTGAATAAATTTTAAGAAATACTAGATACCAATCTTTAAATGAATGTAAAAGTCTAATGATGTCAAAATTTTTAACAAAATAAAATAAAATTAGTTATACCCATTGGCTCCCTTGGGTTGGTAGGTGGAGCTCTCCTTGCTGCTGTGCTGTCAACTGATGGCTATGAGTGCTGAGCACGAGCTTAAATATGCAGAGGCTCCGCCTACTTCCTGTCACACTACTTCATAACTGCCAATCAGCGTTCATAATATGACGCCATCGTCAAAGTATAAAAGTAGGAAATACACTAATAACATAAAATTGATTCATTTAAATATCTGATTAACAGATAATAGTTGTGTCTACAACTTATTTATATTTTGGATAAAAACAGTGAATTATGATGTGTGATAGCTGTGCCCTCTATGGACAACCTTAATATTATTACAGTGCCAGTTGCATCAAAGATGTAAAATCCTTGGCGTTGTGGTATATATCGATTATACCAAGTCGCCTACATCACAATTGCATCTTTGTTGGATGCTGCAGAATCGTATTGTTTTAACTGTAGTTTTTATGGCAATGTTCTTTATAGCATTAAGTTAGCAGCCAATAGTACGTTCCACATTATGTATATCTGAATAACTGATGAGACTGCTGATGCAGCATATTTTACATACATTGCTTTTGCAATGTATGTCTGATGATGGTTTTATAGAAAAAACCGAAACCGGTTACTCATTAAAACAGACATAACGTGATCAAGACTGTACTTTAATCTAAATATTCGAACCTGTGACCGTAGCGGTCTCGCGGTTCCAGACTGCAGCGCCTAGAACCGCACGGCCACTTCGGCCGGCAAATATGAAGACAGTGTTGGCTTTGGTTTTTCAGGTGGAGGGATATCACCGCTTTCACGGAATGTCGTGTATGTAACTCCATCTACGCCGCACAATATCTTCTGCAATAGCTGATACTTGGGTTGAAACAGAGTTTTTGAGAATACATAAACAGGCTCAAACTGGACTCCACCTACAAATGTTAGCAGCGTCATGAGGACATTGGTCTTCCCACAATTGGATGGACCTGCAATAATTGCTCGTATATTATCAGAAAGGAGAATTCCGTTTTTCTTCTTCTTTAGGTTTTCTTTTTCATCTTCACAGGACCATTCACCGACAACAAACTCCTTGTGATGAGGATGTTTCACCCACCCTGCCATGATACTAACTACACCAGGTACTGACAAGTGGTTGACATATATAGAAAGATACACTTGAAGGGACAGTAATAGTATGTGTAGCCACTATAGCTCCATCACTTAACTGACTAAGCTACATTGGCTACACAGAGAAAACAGCTATATATTTTACCCATGAGGAGTAACTTGATCATTCGTTATGTCAATAACTGGTATAGCATTGAAAAAAAAATAGTAAGTGTGATACTTTGACTATAATGAGAGAGGTATGAAATAAAACATAAGCACGGTTTGAGACTATATATACATACATTATTTATTTACTTAAATATCATATGTAGGATGAAGTATTCCAGGACAATATTTACACTCTTTATGTATCTTCTTCTTCGCACCTGCACAGAATATCCCAAACAAAGATTTTTGACACGCAATAAATTCCGCGCGTATCTCACTCAGGCCAATGGATCCCTCACAGTACTCATGTTTTTCACATGCACGTTTAATCTGTTTATCTTTAGATTCAGCGTCCATATGCAAACAAAGGTGCTGCTTCAAATCATCAACATGTGCACTCTGCACACGCAGGGAGTTTACAACATTGTATGCATTGTATATGCTCAGTAACCAACGGTTCAGTCTCTCCAATGCAAGACATAGCGCAGTATCCAGATAATATAGCTTCATAACTTAGGAATGTCTTAGATAAACGCAGTTGTCACCCGATTTCACACATAATGCACTGTCATCATACACTATTGTAATAGAAAGTATCACAGCAGTAAGGCAAATGTCTGGGGGAGAACGAATTGGATAATACTTTGTAGTCATCTGCTGATTGATGTGGCGCTCTGCACAACATATTTCGTCCCAGTCCAACTCGGAAATTGGCACTTTAACACCGTTCGATACATTTTCAATTTCCATTCTCACATGCAAGCCCCAGACATGATGTGCTTCTGTACCAACGTTTACACGTTTCGTTCTACTGGGAGTTAAATTGTACATGAAAATGAAAAGCATGGGTACACTCGATGCCTTCTTATTCACAGCATCTGCACTCTGTGGTTGTACTGTCACAGGGTTGTTCTGCTGGATTGGGCCATATGTTGGTGACCAGTACTGTCCTCCATCTTGTGTTGTTTAGGAGCACTAGCAGCATTCGATGTGGTGGGAACAGATCACGTGTCCTCAATCACACAAATCGATGATTGGGACGGACAGCAGTAGCTCCTTGTCCTGCTCCAGCAAGTGAGCTATGTACGCTACAGGATCCCACGTGATCGTTACAGGTTCAGATGTGCTGGAGGTTGTTGCTGTCGTAGGTCTAGAGGTCGCTGCAGGTCTCGACAAGATGACAGCTGAGTTTGCTACAGGTCCGGATATGGCAGAGATTGGTATGTTGGCGCTCGACCCTGCTGGCTTGGACACATCAAGGTCTACTGCTGAACAAAGATAAGGAAGCATTACAGCCAGCCGCTGTGGCCGAGCGATTCTAGGCGCTTCAGTAGCAGATTCGAGTCCTGCCTCAGGCATGGATGTGTGTGATGCCATTAGGTTAGTTAGGTTTAAATAGTCCTCAGATGTTAAGTCCCATAGTGCTCAGAGCCATTTGAACCATTAGAAGCATTACATATGGACCAATACACGGAAACAGTGAATAATAATAATAATATTACAATAATAATGCTAACCACAGAGCGATTATAGGATCTTCAGTAGCAGGTTCGAATCCTGCCTCGGGCATGGATGTGTGTGATGTCCTTAGGTTAGTTAGGTTTAAGTAGTCCTCAGATGTTAAGTCTCATAGTGCTCAAAGCCATTTGAACCATTTGAAGCCTTACACATGGACCAATACACGGAAACAATGAATAATAATAATAATAATAATAACATACTACTACTACTGAGCAAAGATGAGGAAGATGAGGAAGCATTACAGCCAGCCGCTGTGGCCGAGCGATTCTAAGGGCTTCAGTAGCAGGTTCGAATCCTGCCTTAGGCATGTATGTGTGTGATGTCCTTAGGTTATTTAGGTTTAAGTAGTCCTCAGATGTTAGGTACCACAGTGTTCAGAGCCATTTGAAACATTACACACGGACCAATACACGGAAACAATGAATAATAATATAATAATAATAATGCTAACCACAGAGAAAGATGTTATATGGGGTACTTACTTATCCGTTTCCTCCCATTTTGCAGGGCTGTGTTGGATTGCACTGCTGTTGATGCTTCAAGGTTCTTCTTCTTCTGCTGCTGCTGACTGACTGAGCAAGACTGAGGTCCTAGAGCTGCTGAGACAGCCCTATATCCCCTCCAATGACATTACCAGATACTGCCATATTAAGGGTTCCTGTTAGTTCCCACCATTTCCCCCACCCCAGACTGTCATCATGGATTATGTAATGGGGGAGGATGACAATGTGCTCTGGTGACAGTACTGTGCTGTAGGTCCAGATCTCGTGGTGAACACACTGTTTCCAGCCAAAATCCACCATCTTAGATAACAGTACTTGCTGAAATCATGGCCACCATCTTGGATTACGTCACGAAATGGACAACAGCGCCCTCTGGTGGTGGTACTGTGTACTATGCCCAGACCTCGTGGCGAACACACTGTTTCCCTACATTTCTCCCCGCCATCTTAGATTACTTCATGGAACAGAATGGATGACAGCACCTTCTGGTGGTGGTACTGTGTACTAGGTCAGTTGACCTCTGGACCTTGTGGCAAACACACTGGATGGCGGTAGTGCCTCAAAATGTTTAAATAAAGACTGGTGCATGATTTTGACAGTTGATAGAGTATTTTAGTTGAATTATTATTTTGAAGATTTACAAATTGTTTGGCTCTCTGGACATAAATGTATTGCATTATTTATGAGCAGTTTACAGGCCTGTAGGCTGTGTGGCACGACCCCAAGCATGTCAGAGCATGTGTTTTGTATCAGTGTAATAAATATACTATCTCTCAAAATCCATCCCTAAATAAATTGCTCCAAAATAAAGAAAGTACACTCCTTCCTCTCTCCAGCAACCCAGTGCAGGCTGAGTCATTTTCCCACCAATTCCTAGAAAGAGGTGGTGGTTGGATGACTTAGGTCAATGGAAGTAGCCCAAGTAACCTATTTTCCCACCATTTTCTTAGGTTAGTAGAGGTGTGTTGCATTGTCCTGATGGAATTTGAACTTCCCGACGTTTGCTGGGGGAAGGGAGAGGAGGGGGGATTAGGTTAGTGGAGATAGCTCAGTTGACCTATCTTCCCACCAAAATTGAAACTTCCCCACAAATTCCGCCATCTTGGGTGACGTCACGGCCACCATCTTGGATGATGTCATGTGCTGTTTCCAAGTCTACAGGCTGACATCTTGGAGGACGTCATCGCCTCCATCTTGGATACATCTGGCAACAGTGTAGAATGGGGCCATACGAAACTAGCTCTACTGCTCATGTACACTGTGAGTTATATGGTATGTTGCACTCCCCTGCTGGACATCATGTTGAGAGTGAAAAAAAAAGCAAAACAGATTGCATGTAGGGATGGAAATGGTCCACAAGGATAGATGCATACCTATGTTGATTCGTTGTGTCTTTAAGAATGACGAGATCACCCACGGAATGCCAGGAATGCCAGACAATAACGCTCCCACCTCCAGCCTGGACAGTTTGCTTTCAGACGTTTCATGCCATACACGCCATCGGTCATCTGTCTTTTGAGCACGAAACATCATTCATCTGAAAAGGATACCTGTCGCCATCAGTGGACATCCAGTTGCGGTACTTGCGTGCCAATCCCAGTCTTCGTCGCTGATGAACAGCAGTCAGCATGAATGCACGAACCAGGCACCTGTTATGGAGGTCCATTCACAGCAAATGGTTCAAATGGCTCTGGGCACTATGGGACAACAGTCGTTGAGGTGACACTGTTGGTAATCTCTTCGTTCCCCTGGGTGGTCGGTTGCACAACAGTTACACGTCTATTCGCTTGTGCACATCTCCGCAGCTATCATTCACTCCCGTCATCTATGACCCGTGGTGCATCACAGTTGCCTCAGTGCCGGATTTGGATAGCATCATTTTGCAATGCATGATTATACTTTAATCATTGCAGGATGGCAATAATTGAAAAACTTAACCGTTGCAGAAATGAGTGATCGAGTGACAAACAAAAAATCCCCATTCTAAACGAAATGAAGTAATAAAGAAAACCAAACAAAAATTATTGGTGCCTCAACCACTTCTTAACTCAATTTAAAACACAAACTGAAAAATTCTCACCCACTTCAGGAGTTAGCGATCCGCGATCACACTAACAAAACCTCAATGAAAATGTCACTCATCACTATTAACTACAGGAATAATGGTCGCAGTGGAATTCCGTTTAAATATGGTTCAGATAGAGTCTGAATCAACACGAAACGTTACTATCGCAGCTCTGAGGTAAACTTTATTAATTTTTTTTAAAGAAAGAAGATAAAAGCACCGGTCTGGTTGCTTCGGTAACAATCTTCAAATCCCTTCAAAAACCGAGAACTCTGCTCGACAATTAAATAATATAGTATCCACAAAATCCTACTAACATTACACCTCAGATACCAAATACTTTCACGGCCGTTAGTGTGTGTCTCGGAACACGCCTTCGTCAACTTTTACAACTAATCGCAGCACCCACTTTATAGACGTGTTACAGATACTCCATAACCGGCACCCCGACTCAAGAGCTTCAGTTCGATCGCTGAAATTAAACAATATTTCTTCGAGTCACTATTCACAATCATCAAAAATCTCGTAACTGTGTTACAAGTACAAGACTTAAAACAACACTCAACTATTTGAGGAATGCGTCACTGCCACAATTCTTCAAAATAAATCGAGGGGCACAATAAAATCAAATTACTTCCAGTCTTTAAAATTCAGCTCTATACCCGTTGCTGCAATCTTTCACCGAAATACATACACCTTCAGTTATACTTCTAAAACTGCAGAAACTTTACACCTGCCCAATAAATCGATTCAACAGCTCGATTAATTAATGTTGATAGCCAACTGCATCAACTCAAGTTAGCGAAGAAACAGGATCCACATATCCGGTCATTCCGACCCTATACACACAAACTTAGTTCCTCTTAAGGTTTTCTGACTGCTCCTCGATAGTAACTGCCTTTGCTCGGGTATAAAACCATAGCTTACCCATTTCGTGGACAAATGTACGGCACCATCATTATTCCTTAACAATTATCAGCGAGCAACATAGACCACGTAGCTTTGATCTTATCGCCGGCTGAAGCAGATGTTTTTTTTTAACATATTGGAACATTACACGCTGGTGATGGTGTTTCCCCTACAGTGTTGCAAGACAAAGTTTCTTTTATCCCTAAAGAGAGCCAACCAAACCTTCCCTACAGATGGCTAGGTTTTGGTGATGAGCAATAACGTCATTTTCCTGCTTGCTTGTTTCCGATTGGTGGGCCTGACCTGGACAGTGAGCGTCTGTCACAGAAGTCACTCCATTTTCTACTCCACTCTTACACTTGCTGCAGTGATCGATATGCATCACATACTGGACCTTCATTCGCCGATGGATTTCAATAGGTTTCGTACCTTCACTGCTCAAAAAACCTATGACTGAACGCTGTTCTTCCTTGGTGCATATCGCAAGTGGGACTGTCGTCTCGAACTGATATTGTGACCGCGTTTCACTAGTCAGTAATATGCCGCCGCCTGTAGGGCATTCCTTACATCATTGGTAACAGTACTGCCAACTTACAGGACAGTGACGCGAAGTGAAGATTTTTAATTACACCCTTGAGGTTTTCACTTCACTCCCCCTCGTACTTGTAGATATGATTCTGAACGTAAAAAAAAAAGTCAAGTTACATCTTTCACTCGGGTTCCCCAATGAACTGCAACTCCCATAATAATTGACTCTGAGCACTATGGGACTTAACTTCTGAGGTCATCAGTCCCCTAGAACTACTTAAACCTAACTAACCTAAGGACATCACACACATCCATGCCCGAGGCAGGATTCGAACCTGCGACCGTAGCGTTAGCGCGGTTCCAGACTGTAGCGTCTAGAACCGCTCGGCCACCCCGGGTGGCCCAAAGTAATTGTCAGGGCAACTGGTTGACGGTGCAGTGTAGTCAAATGCATTCTACAAATAACAGAGACACATAAAGTTTAATATCTTGCTGTTGAAACTAAACATCGAGTGTGAGAGGGTTTTTTGTTTTTTCTTTTTTATGGACAGTTCAGCTACTATTTCTCAACAGATTACGGAAAAATGCTAAGCAGTAGTTTTAAATAACTGTTTCTCTTCATTTTTACCTAAAGACGGTTATTTCACTAGAGACAGCATGTTATTGTGTGTGTGTGTCACGTGGAGAGAGCGCATGTGGTGAAAATGCAGAGAAGGACTCAAGAGTATTTTACAGTAAGGGAGTGAGTGGTTGCGCCTCAGCGGCGCTCGGCACGCCCCGTAACCGGCAGATAGTGTCACTCAGGTGATGGAGGGCGTACTGCGCTGTTCGCGATATTAGTTCCCGCTCTTGCGCAAATAGCGCTGATATCTTATCTCGGTACACCTGGACCTGCCCTCTCCATGGAATCTGTAGCGCTGCTGTCGCAGTTAAACTGTATGCTCCATTACGTGTGATTTTTTATTGTTTCTTTCAGAAAGCACTCGGTAATTATCCATAATCAGGTCTCCAGAAACGAACTGTTTTTTCGTAATGGCATCAAATTGTGTATATTGATTTGCAAAATTATAACGATGCTTCAACGTGCTTAGTTTCCGGTACATTGCTAATGTACGGAAAGGGGTGAGGATAGGCGGATAGGTGGACATCCAGGATAGAAGCATTCGCAAAATGAGAACTAAATATACAGTAGAGCGTCGATTATCCGAAGTAATTTGGGGACATGGGTGTTAAAAAAATTGGTTTGTTCGGGTAATCGAACTGAACACGTTTATTTGCCAAAAAGAAGTACTGTATAGTAAATTTATTCACAAAAACAGGCGAACATAGGCAGTCGGTGACTTCCAGTAGCATTAGCACAAGCCAAAGCTGTAATACGGTCCTTGCTTGTTTTAGGACCAGGTGCTGCTAATCCATGACGTGAAACAAGAGTTTTTCTCGGTAAAGCCATCCAGTTAAGTCCAGTTTCGTCAGCATTGTAAACGTTTTCGAGAGCATAATCTTCTTCCCTTAATACGTCCCTAGTTTGACTTCGAAAGAATCATCTGCTGAAGAATCAGCCGACAGTTTTTCTCCCTGTATTGTAAGCCCACAATTTCCGTCTCTTGACTTGAAGCGTTTTAACCAGCCCGTGCCCGCTTTAAAGTTCGAAGGCCCTCCAAGTTATTCGTTGAACTCCATTGCCTTCTCACACAGAATGGTACCTGAGATAGGTTCTCCTTCCGATCTCTTTTGTGTAAACCACTTGTAAACAGCATCATCTAGATCTGTGTTAGTGGCGAGCTTCATAGTTTTAAGGCTTGTTGATCCATCAGTACAATCAAGCATAGCTATAAAATTTGCTACGCTCGTCTTTTGTTTTTTTATATCCGCAATTGTCGACTTCCCCACCTTGTACTCATTGGATAAAGTGGTTGCCGATTCACCTTCTTCTAACGTTTTAATAATCTCGTATTGTCTCTCATAGAAAGGACAACACGTTTACGTTTAAGCATTTTGTATCGTCAAGGTCACTTCTTCACGCAGCAGCAAACAAGTGGTCGTAACAGAGAACAGAAGGTGACTGCACCGTGAGAAGCTCTTCCTGGGGGCGCGCAATCCTTCAAACTGCGCGGAGCGGCACGCCTCAACTCTAAGCTGGCGCAGCTGTTGCTGTGAACAGCTTTGATACTGCCGCTACTTCTACTGCCAGTGCCAAGCCGACGGAAGTGTGTTGATTGTTGAAACACAGCGACTGGCGGCTTGGCCGGTCTGCAGCGCCTTGTGAAGGCCCCAGTAGAAGCAATGTTCCGCCAGCAGTGGCCCAGTGCGGCGACTACTGTGGGAAACTTGGTTTGGGAGTGAGGGGGATGATGGGCGGTAGGGTGGGAGAGTAACGGTTGACCGACGTTCGGATAATCGACGCTCTATTGTATTTGGTAAAAAACTTGCAGTGTTTATTGCACTATAAGGGACACATGCGGTGCACCTTGGGAAGCAACCATACGTTTCGAGAGGGCCGTTACGGCCAGAGTTCCGGAGGGTACCTAAGAGAGCAGGAGAGGGATGTGTTAGCGGATCGGAAGCCAACAGCCGAGAGGGCGAAGCTTCTCTCTGCCCCAGCCCTAGGCTGCCTGTGTCCGAAGACCCACGTGACTCTTTCCTAAGCTCCCGTTGGCTGCAGACTGCGACAGGTGCTTGCCAAACCGTCTGTTGGTCAACAGTCCTTCCCGTAAGAACCATACTCAGTTCTGTACCATGAGCTGGGACGGTGGACAGGCTCTGAGTGTTCTCTCAACAGCAGCACACTCAACCGCCGAAACCAGAATTAAAACTTTTGAATAATTCGACCCTTACCTCCAAAGGGATGGCCCCCTGCACACTAACATCTGATAGTACAACGTATTACGTTAGCTTCCTCCGAAATCCATACTGCTCTCGGGTCTCTGTCAAGAAAGTTTGACATATTGTTAGACACTGGTTTTCAGGATTTGCCCATAATCATGTACACTTCATTTTTTTCTTTATCCTTGCCTTTTCCGCATTTATTGTCTTTATAAAGCCCCCGATGATCAATTCTGGTTCTCATAAAAGATATCATTAACACATAGGTTCTTCAATCATCCATTTCACATGGATGACATATCCAACAAAGCTATAAGGAATTCTCACTGCTCAACTCTGTCCTCACAATGTCACAATAGTGACTGACTTTTACCGAGTTGTGCGCATGGTGACAACTAACTGCGGACTTCACTGTGCGGACTTGCTACAAAACATTACACGATTGCTTGCTGGTTGAAGACTTTGTTAATATGCGTCACACGGAGATGTTGGCATGTTAGAATCGGAATGTAGACTGAAGATTTTGGGGGGAGTTGACCTTACAAAGAATGGAATATGAACGTTTTAGTGTTTCGGAAACTACACAATGGTTTGAAAAACAACTTATACAAATTTGGATGAGCTATATGTTACGACATGTGATGGGGTAATAAGATGTAAAAATTCGATGGAACCATTTTTTTATGCCTGCGTTGGAATGACCTGTTTACGAGTACGTGCACTATCTCAAAATTTATGATGAATTATGCAATTTCTTAATTGAAAACTTAATGACTTAATAGCGTCATTCGTTTCACAAAAAATATGATAAAAATTTACAGTGGTAAAAGCTGGAATGTAACAAGAACAATGACTAAATCTGCAATAATAAATATAGGCGTTTCCGAACTTTAACATTAATTTAGTAAATTCATTAGATTAAGAAAAGTCACAATACGATCCTATAACATTCCATGACGGTGTTTCTAATGAATGGTGTCAATAAGGCCGAAACAACATAGTAGCTTACTCGAAATTTGCTGTTGCGTAGCTACTGTTGGCGTAGCTGCTCTTGCCCTGGTTTCGAGTAAATCTAGAAAAATTAATGGGATCAGCACATTGAAAATTTTAGTCTGAATAAAAAATCTAAGTGAGACAAGGTCTGTTTAATGTTTTGATAGATTCAGTTACGCACTGCTTAAGCACCACGTAGATGCTTGGGCGAAAAAGGAAAAACGATAAAGAAAAAAAATATTTTTAGGTTTTTGTACAAGTTCGTAGCGTTTTTGTTTTGGATGTTAGTATTCCGGTTGCTATGGGTTTATTTATCGATTCACACTTTTAATTTGTAGCTCAATGTTGCTATTTCAGTTTACATGTTCTCATTTTCTCATTTGGAGATAGTGAGTTGAGTTGTGGACGCTATAAAATGGTGTGCCAAGTGGAGAAATCGAAACATTTTTGCGTTTCACATATGGATGACAACAGCGGACGCATCCAGAAACATTTACGCCGTTCAGGGGGATAATGCCACTAGACAGGGCACGACAAAAATGGTTTTCTGGTTTTAAGGAGTATGGTTTTGGCATTAGAAACTCTCCATAATCAAGAATTGCTTCGGGGTTTGATGATCGTTCGGACGCGTTAATCCCCAATGATCCATGTCATTTTACCACAGAACTAGAAAATGTGATGAGCGGTGAGCTTTTCACCATCGTGCAAAATTTGCGTACAGTGGGGAAGGGTTCAAAAATCGGTTGTACGGGTACCGCATGCTCTAAGCCAAAATCACAAAAATCAGTGGGTGGCCATATGTGCATCTCTGCTTGTTCGCCATGAGTTGGCTCGATGAACAACACCGACCATTCCTATCCTGTATCGTTCGTTATTGGTGACGAAAATGGTGTCTTTATACTGACATAAGGAAAAGAATGGAGCTGCCGAGCCCAAACAAAGCAGCAGCTCCCTGTGAGATAATTGTTACGCATCTGGTGTAACAGCAACGGTGTGGTGTACTACGAATTGCTTCTCCGAGGTGTAACTATCACCGCTAAATTTACTGTCAACAACTGAGAGGTCTTGCAGACACAATACAAGAACAACAACCAGGAAGATGCGTGAAGTGATGCTACTCCACTATAATGCCCGCCCGAATTCTGCTAGATTGACAAAAAACACTATACGGGGGTTGGGTTGGGAAGTCATTACGCGGAGGTTCGAGTCCTCCCTCGGGCATGGGTGAGTGTGTTTGTCCTTAGGATAATTTAGGTTAAGTAGCGTGTGAGCTTAGGGACTGATGACCTTAGCAGTTGACCCCATAAGATTAAAAAAAAGAAAGTCATTACGCACCCATCTTATTCACCTGATCTTGTACCCTCAGATTTTCACCTTTTCCACTCTCTATCGAACAATCTTCACGGAACTTCTTTTCTGGACGAAAATGCGCTCCGAACATAGCTCGACAAGTTCTTCGCCCCAAAGACATGTGGTTTCGCACAGTCGCCGAATCGAAAAGTTATCCTAGCGTTTGCAGACTGTTGCAAATAGTGAACGAGTATGTATTAGTGATGACTAAAATCTTTGGTATGTGGATCTGCTTTGTTTATCAAACGGTAAGAACTTATGCACTAACCCAATAATTATAAAAAGGTGTGCAATAATAGCAGGTGAAGTAGTTCCACCTGCTATGTCATAAACAGCGAGTCAGTTCAGCTCTGGAAGGGCAGGTGGAAAGTTGCCATAAAAACGAAATAGCTGCAACATACTTTTTGACCATTTATGTCCTGCCTATAATTGAAATATTGTTAAATAACTGACGCAACAAAAGTACAGCTATAGCTCCGTGGGTGATTACCATACATAGAATAGATTAAGATCAGCTACATTACTTGTGTCCAAGAGCTAATTTGTTAACATCGCTCGTTGTAAAAAGTCAGTAGTTGAAAAAATTGTAATCTTTCTGTTCTTCGCTGTAGATATAGTTGTTATTTTTGTCGCTCGTTGTCCTGAAAATGAACGGGCTATGAAGTGTTCCTTGGTCTTAAAAGTGTTTAGGAACATTATGTAGATCTACCTCTTGCTCTCAATATTCTGAAGTAATTTCTTTTTTCAGTAAAGTCGTCAGTAATTTAGATAACTCGTGCTCTCAAAATGACACAATTCAGGTATAAATATAACTCCTTTAAAATGGACACCAGTTTAAGTCACTTTCATAACTATTCATCACTTTTAAATGACTGTAAAGTAATGTTTTCACACTCCATGAAACATGAACAGTTAATCGTCAAGGGCACGTCAGAGGCGGGTTAAATTTCGACTTTTCTCCATCATAGCTAGCATCCAACTTGCTACTACCACTACGACGACTACTTCTACTACTACTACTACTAACTGGAGAAAAACGTAAACCAAAGACGCATAGGATTTTTATCGACAGATCGCAGAGTATCTATCTTACCGATTTTTCAACACTGATGACGTATGTGGAATAGCTTACATTGAATAGTCACTGTATCTAGTTGGAGTAATAAGTTTTAGTTTTGAATAGTCTTTCATAATAAAAGGAGATAAATAAACGTGAATAAAAATATAGATCCCGGACATCGAAATAAACCAACAATCTCGTATTAAAAAAATGCATTACCAGTGTCACAAAATATTATAATAGCAAAAAGGTGTATCGTGTTGTACGATTGGTTATAGAAGTATCGCTATCTAGTATGCACCACAATCACACAGATGTAGTCTCGTTATACATCGACGATCCTAAGTACCTCAGAATTTTATGAGGCCGCAGTTTATGTAAGAAAATTTGCCCTCTGAGGCATAAATTCAGGATAACACTAATGTTTATGTAAAACTGATTTTAAATTTTCTAGAGTATAAATTTTAAATTTAAAGTAGGTCCATACTAAGGGACTCAGCTTTGGAGAGCAGATGCATGAATCCTGCATCGTCACTCTAGACAAGGTCATAGTGGACATCGTTTGCCATTGACTTCCTCCAATCTGTTATGAAGTGTCATGTGTGCAGTTGTGTCGTGTGGATGACTGTGATGAGTGCTTGTACACTGTGGTGTTGGATTTGTGTTGTTGTGGATGGAGGGAGGACAGAAGCTGAAACTCATTGCCGACACACAGCCTGCTCCTCTTGAATTGCACCAAGGGAGCTGCCAAGCTCAACGTCACCATCAAATGACGGATCACTGTCAACAGTTCACATGCCCACACGTGATGGGACACTGTGGAGAGATTCAGAACGGAATCCAGGACACTGGCTGAAAGATTGGGGTCAGGGCCTCTACTCCACCACGTCTCCTCCTCTTGCCGGTCAAATACAGGGTATATATAAATGAATATCGGGGTTTTAACGCGTTATAATATTTATTATATTAAATTTACAGTTATAAATGATATGTCAAATGGAAGAGCAACTCAAACAGTTTTACCAAGAACCTTGTAAATGTTTAAGGGGCTCCGGAAAGGCTCAAAATCATGAAAAGTTCAATTTTTACTTTTTTGCGTTTTCTGAATCTGCAGACTATTACCTTTTAATAGATATATAATTTATTCAATTCCGATGACTACAACTATTTTTAAATTTTTTTTGAAATGTGTTCTACATGGGCGTGACCCACTGTGGCGCTGTTAAACTGCTGTCAAATGGTGTTATTAACGTCCGTGTTCATCAGGTACATTTTAGTGATGTGAGATAAAGTATGTGTTGTGGCTAACCTGTGATGGTTCAATATATATCGCTGGTGTGATTGTCGATTGTTTCATGTTTATTTACTCTGTCGTTATCTCGAAAATATTCGTAATTAATTCTGTTTCTTGAGTCTCTGTTTTGTTGAAGTATAATAATGAGTAAAAGTAAAGTTATTAGAAATCCTCTGAAGGCTTTTAAGTAAAGGAGAAATGTTGGAAAGCCAAAGGTATGTGTTGTTACTGTAAACAATAAAGACGATAACCAAGTGAGTGAACCTAACCTCTCAAGTACACCTGCCCATAGCAGTCAAAGTGGGGAAGAAAATACTTCACAGAAGAAGCTTGGTTCAATGAGTGAAAACTATGAATGTTTTATGGGCGAATCGGATGTGAATGAAATATTTGATATGTCGGTTCCCAAAGGAATTTTTTCAAACTGTGTAAGATGTATTCATTGTAGTGAAGTTGGTCTGGAAATCTCCATAATAAAGCACGTAGGACTTGCTAGTGAAATACAACTGAAATGTGATAAGTGTTCATACATGACCATCTTTTGGAACAGTGTTGCAGTAACTGCAACTGAAGAAAATGGTAGCAAAATCTACGAACACAACAACGAGCGATGCTTGCTTTAGACAAGGAACGCCTTCGGGCTGCAGACAGGGCTGTAAAGAGTCTAGAAATACAAGCAAGAGTAAACAGGAGGAGGAACAAGAGGAAGCTGGAGGAGGAGTTTGCAGAGGATGAAGATAATCCATCCTATGGACCTGGAATGCACTAAAAAGTTAATCCAATCTTTGTCGCTCGATTCCCAAAACTTTTATTTTCTCATACTAATTACATGTTTTCTAAGGATCTTCCAAACCTATTTGTTTCAAACTTTCAGTAAATGTTACACAGTACCTTCTGCATAATTTAACACAGCCTTTTTCCAAAAAACTGTATATTTTTGAATATATAAATAAAAAATTGCAAAAAAATGTATGGATTTTCATTACAATTGAAAAAAAATCATCTTTAATAACTGAACTAAAATTTTGTAAAATCCCTGTGTTAAGTTGTAGCCCATATTCCAATAAATAATCTGTAAAAAGTTCAACTTCCTACCTCAAATACTTTGTGAGGAAAGATGTAATTTATAAGCGTTATTTTAACATTGCAAGTATAGGGCGTTCCGGAGCCCCTTAATGTGAGCACCATTTGTCACACGGCACACATCGAATCTGTAGCTGAGTTCTTCCCAAACATTGATAAGTGTGTCGTCATTGTTTGTAGCAACAGCTGCTTCAGTCTGGTTTCTTAATTCAGTGAGGTCTGCTGGTAGCGGGGGCACGTACACATGATACTTGATGAAGCCCCAAAGGAACAAATCGCATGGCGTTAGGTCGGGTGAACGTGGAGGCCACGCAAAGCGAGCCCTGTCATTGGGCCCCTTGCAGCCTATCCAGCGCTTGGGTGCAGTGAAATTCAACCAACCGCATACTTCGCTATGCTAGTGAGGTGGCGCACCATCTTGCTGGAACATAAAGTTCTCTGGTTCATCTTCTTCGAACTGAGGGAAGAGCCATTGCTCTAGTGTATCAAGGTAAGAAGTGTCAGTTACAGTAGGTTCACCAAAAAAGAAAGGCCCATAAACTTTCCTCCAGGATATGGCACAAAAAAAGTCACTTTAGGGGAATCTCGTTGCATTTGTACCACCTCGTGAGGATTTTCTGAGCATTTTTCGATATCAAAATTGGTATTGATATAAGAGTTAATAACGTAAGTAAACCAATAAGAAGTAATAACAAGGTAGACAAGTAAGTTTCTCAAACAACTTGGATTAGTAAAGGACTAAAATTTTAATCGTGACCGTCTTACAATGGCTATTTCACTCAGTTACATGTCCTCACTTTCCTTTGAACAACTAAATGAATGGTAACCCTCATATAAACATTCGAATAAAATGTACGCGTGGAACCAAGAACTTCTAAAGAGTGCAACCTTCGCGCAATTACGTCGTTCCTTCCGAACGTCTGGCCAGAAAGAGACTTGGTTTGCATTTCAAAATATTTTTTTTTTTCTGGAATTACTCTTGATGCGTAACACAGTACAATAAATCGCCTGAAAATCGGTGCTGATAGTAGACAATGAATTACACTATGAATCGTTATTGCATCCGCGCGGTTACGCAATTGCCCCAGAAGCACAATGCACTTTTGAAGCATCGAAACAGTTTTTAACGAGGCGATAAAGATAAACATCACGCGGCTGGCACACAGGTGTGCAGTTTGGCGGTGTCATTTTTACTGTGGAAGTCGGTTGATCCTCATAATCTATAAAGATGGTATCATTCGTCAGGATACTAGTTTGTACGCTCCAGATATTCATTACGAGACGAAACTTGTTATCAGTAGTGTACGGTTATTAAACCCTCTCAAGATATGTTTTGTAAATTTAATTTGTCAATTTAAGTGACTTGGGGCACGTGACGCACCCATTTTTAATTAGTCTGTTTGATGTTTGAGCTCATCTATAACCAGAGGACCAAATTTAAAAAGGGATCGATGACCGTTGCAGTCCGGTCCCTTTAATCCCACAAACCAACCAACCAACCAAATTTAGTTTCTTGTAATTAGAAAAAAAAACCTTTAGGCAACAGTTTTTCAGGAGCTACGACGGAAAATTGTGCCACGCTCGAAAACGGCGTTTTGTGTATAGTACAAACTGCGATTAGGGTTTGGTTTTCTCCCTTATGCGATAACGTGCGTCGAATGTTCGCCCGGAATTCGCATCTCGTTTGGTCGGTTTTGATTACGTTGCTACTTTTAAAACCGGTGAAGCCATCTGTGTGGTGAGAAGTGCTGCCAGTTTCTGTATGTCTTCTATACTTTCTACCTACAATATCGTAGCTTATCGATACTGTCGGAGCCGGTGCCTTTAAGATTCCTGCGGGCGCCGCGACCGGTGCGTTGACCGTTGCCACAAATGGAGAACCTCCGTGCTGCCGACCAATGAAGATCTCCTGGACGGTTTATAAGCGGCGGGCACTTGGCAAGATCCAGACCAAACCACTCAACGAACGACCCCCTCTTCAAACTGACCAGTAGTGTCACTAGATGTCTCAACAGTATTTCTAGATATCGAGCATGCATTTGACAAGTTGTGGCACCAGGGGCTACTCGTCAAACTCTGTCGACTAGTGATTTCCACGAAGTTCGTCAAAGTCCTTCAAGCCTACTTAACCAAAACAGCGTGCAGGATACATGTAGGGGGCCAATCCTTAGAAAAATCTCTATCCCTAGCGGGAGTCCCGCAAGGAGGCATCCTATCGCCAACATACTGCGCCCTGTACATGGCAGACCTCCCCACCACAACGACGCCTGACAAGACAGTTGCTTTATTCGCGGACGACGCTGTGTATTGGTGCTCTACAACGAGTACAAGGGCCATATAACGCAATACGACAACTTATCTACCCAAACTACTGACTGGGATGAGAAAATAGCGTACTAGAACTAACCCGACCAGAACACAAACGATACTTTTCCAGCACAGATACTTACTGACTCAGTTATGTACCTAGGCGTATTCGTGAACAAACACCTAAGCTGGCAGACGCACGTTACTATTATGATTATGGTTTTAGGGCGCAAAACTGCTAGACGCACGTTACCTACCTACTTAACAGAACACGGGAAAGATAAGGACTTAATACGACAGGTGCAGGAACGCTTCCATGGCTGCCCTCTCAGACATAGAGCAATGATGTGTATGACGTCACAAACACAGAACTCCTGCAAACAAGACTGGCTAAATTACGCGCCAACTATGGCAGACAGATACTGACGAAACGACCAGATACGGAAGACCTACTGACAACTAGGATAGGGGAAAAGCGACGCCTGAAATTTAAATACATGCACCCAGCGCGTACAGTGGCGCAAATCACGTCAGCTCACTTTCCAGACCTTGGTCCCACCATGATCCCACTCATAAGCTACGCTCCCCCCCTCCCCCACCCACACAAGTCGACGCCAGGCAACATCACACATGAAAATACACAAACACACACCAATATTCTCACAAGCTGCAACATCGTCGCGAAAAAACACAGTGACCCGTATATGTAATAAGTTTCCTTTAATTTACGTCTATGGTCACAATCTTTTCTGTTTAACAGATTACCGGTTTCGGTCTTTAATGACCATCATCAGATTGCAGCAAAAATGGGAAAAATATAAATACACTCGCAAACTGTATACAGCTTAAGAACAATACATAGAGCATATTGAAAAATAGTACTGACAAAATTTAGATTTGTGCGCTTTAAATATGAAGAGGCACACCTGTCTCATAAAATCAAAGTCCTAATGCACTGCAGCCATAGTGGCATAGTCAACTGTTAAATGCGGAAACAGCACCAGCATCGTCAAATACTTATAAATCACATCACATGCACGAGTCATGTTGTCAGTAAAACTACTGTTTACAACAAGCTGCCCTACAGTAGCCACAAGATGTTTGTGTAGTAAGTTGACCAGATGTCGCTAATGTCAGCATACACTAGTTTTCAATAATTAATTGAAACAGCGAAAATAAAAGGGGGGATGCAATAGTTAAAGTCTGTAATAAGCTTATAAAGTATAAAAAGTGTTACAGTAGTAAAAAGCAATAAAAAGAAGAACACGACAAAAGTAATATTGTTAAAAAGACGAAGAGTTAAAAAACAGTGGTTGACATGTGCTCTAGTGCCAATATTCTAGGCAATAACATAAATATTAAACACCGTTGATATTGCACAGGGTAATATAAGAAGCATAAAACAAATCGCTAAAGGAGCCACAAATGAAAGGAAATATAGTTCTGCACATAATCAGCGCCCTCTGTTAGCGCTAACTCTAGAATTCCGCACAGGCGGGAAGTAGTTGGAGGAACGTGACCGGTAGAGGGCCCTTCGTACCCTGCGGTACTTCGTTGCAAGCAAAGAATGATAAAATTCCATAACAGTGGATGATTTACATTATCTGATTAATGCAGTCTATGAAATTAATAAAGAAGGAACAAGAACCTTCTAGAGTCATGCGTAAAACGTATGAAAACGAAGTAAATATGTGATATACTCAATACTAGGAGAACTTGCGAACACACTATAAATAACAGAAGCGTGGACTGACTAGCGTCGCTCCTTCCTCCGCACTCGTGACCGGGATACTCTCACCCGCCACCGACATATCCGGAACCTCCTTACAGCAAAGAAACGCCGGGACTGGCGTCAGACATGCACACGCCTCAACTCCACCCTCCCTGTCAACTCCTCCAAGTACTGGTCAGCCTTCCACCGCCTTACTGGTAGCCATCCCACCCCGCATTACCCCATCCTCCATGACGATCGACCCTTTCCCGACAACCTCAGTAAGGCTAACCATTTTGCTTCCCACCTGTCCGAGGTCTTCTCCATTCCTGACGATCCCCATTTTGATTACTCCCTCTTCCCCACTGTCCTTGACCGCACTGACACCTCTGTCCCCCCGCTAGCCCCTAGCTTCCAGTACTTGGATCGGCTACCCCCGTCCGACATCAACACTCCCATCACCATGCAAGACATCACACTCGTCCTCCGCTCCAAACGCAACACCGCCCCTGGTCATGATGGTGTCACCTACCGTCACCTCAAGGAATCCCCTCCATCCTTCCTGTCTGTCCTTGCTACCCTGTACAATGTCCTCCTCTCCACTGGATTTTACCCTGACCTGTGGAAGACTTCCCGTGTCCTGCTGTTCCCTAAGCCTAACAAACCCCCCTCTGCTACCTCTTCCTATCGTCCCATCTGCCTCACCTCCGTGTTCAGTAAGGTCTTTGAGGCCATCCTCTCTCGCCGTATCCACCGCCACCTTAACCTCCACCGCCTCCTTCCTCTTACCCAATGTGGCTTCCGCCCTTCCTTCTCTGCTGACGACCAGCTCCTTAACCTTACCCATCTTCTTTCCCTCCAACTTAACTCCCGTCGCTCTGCTATCTTTGTTTCCCTTGATCTCCAGAACGCCTATGACCGTGTCTGGCATCCCGGGCTCCTTTTCAAACTCCAGTCCTATGCTCTCCCCATCAACTTCGTCCGTCTCGTTGCTTCCTTCCTCTCCCATCGTCCCTCCTATGTGACTATCCACAATTCCAACTCCCGTACTTTCTACCCCTCTGCCGGCGTGCCCCAAGGTTCTGTCCTTTCCCCTCTCCTCTATCTCCTGTACACTGCTGATATGCCCAAACCTCCCCCTCCTGTTCATCTTCTCCAGTTCGCTGATGACACCGCCTTCCTAGCCCTTTATCCTACCCTCCAACGGTCCCAACGTACCCTCCAAACCCACCTTGACCAATTCACCGCTTGGTGCAACCAGTGGTTCCTCCGTGTTAATCCCTCCAAGACCCAGGCGATCATCATAGGCCGCACCACCCGCTCCTTCCGCCTCCATGATTTCTACCTCACCATTTACGGCCGTCCTATCCACCTCACTCCTACCCTCAAATACCTTGGCCTCACACTCGACCGCCACCTCACCTGGACTCCCCATCTCCTTACCATCCAAAACAAAGCTCACAACCGCCTCCGCCTCCTGAAACTCCTGTCCGGCCGGACGTGGGGTCTGCATCCTTCCACCATCCTTCACACCTACAAATCCATGATCCGCCCCATCCTTTGTTATGCCAGCATCGCTTGGATTTCCGCCCCTCCCCGGTTCTATAAAGCCCTCCAAATCCTCGAACGCCATGCACTCCGCCTCGCCTTCCGCATCCGCCTTCCGTCCCCCACGCGCATCCTCTATGACCTCATCCCCTTCCCCCACCTTCTCCTTTTCCTTGAACATATCCGCACACTATATATTGTCCGCCGCCTTGATCCCCCTCACCCCCTGGTGTCTCCCTTCCTCTCCACTCCCAACCAGTTGCCGCGCCTTTACCGTTGTGTCCCTCCCTCTCTCCATCTCCACACCCTCCATCTCCTTTCCCAACACAACTTCCACCGTCTACCACTCCCGGATGATGAGCTTCGCCCTGACATCTACCCTTCCTACCAACTCTAACCCCCTCTTCCTGCCTCCTCCTCAGGGCTCCCTCTCCCCCTCCCTCCTTCTCAGCGGATTTCCCCTCCTACTCCCCATCCATCTCTTGTGCCTTCTTTCGGTGTCTCTGCGCTCCCTCCTGCCCTGTCTTCCCTTTTCCTCTCCCGCCCCATGTGTCTCCTGCCTCTTCTTGAACCCACAGTTGCCCCTCCTCTCTTCCTCCCGCCGCTTCCCCAGCTGCCCCATGCTCTCCCCTCCTTTTCCATCCTCTCTGCCCTTTCCCTCGGCAGGTCCCGCCTGGTAGTTTTACTCTTCGTCGTGTGTGCTCCACGTGGGTTTTAAGTGTGTTGTCTTCGGAGTGTTTTTAATACTGTGGCCAACTTTTAACCTGTGCATGTGCATCCAGTGTCTTCTCTGTGTTTTAAGAATCGCCAACTGTGTTTTTTTTTTTTTTTAACCTTCTGGTGACTATTTTAACTGTCCCCAATGAACTTCTACATGTCAGTGATTTTTACCTCCATTTTCTCCCCTTACTCTGTTTTATGTTCCCCTTTTTTTACCTCCTTATGTATGTATTATTTTATTCTTGTTTTAGTTGTCATGTCACTCGGCTGAAGAGCGGCGGATTGTGCTGCTGACAGCCCTCCCCTGCCCATATGGGGCAGGGGCATGAAATCACAATAAAGGGGGAAAAAAAAACTGACTAGCGTCAAAACTTATCATACAACGCAAAGGAACAACTGTGCATAAACCCGGTCTGCCAGTTAGTTAAGTTTATCTGGCTATCTATTTTTTTGATGTATTAGTTTTATGCTCCTGCTGTTACGGAATTTTATAAGTTTTTGAAGTTTTAAGCTTCTCCTGTTACGGAATTTTATCAGTTTTTGATTGTATTGTTGTTACAATGTATCCATTTTGCGAGTGTATTTATTTTTTCCTGTTTTTGCTGCAGATCTGATGATGGTCATTAAAGACCGAAACCGGTAATCTGTTTAATAGAAAAGATTGTGATCATAGACGTAAATTAAAGGAAACTTATTACACACCAATACAATCAAAACTCACGTACATACAGTATAAAAGTGCAGCCTGCATCCTGTTCCCCATCGCAACACATAAAACTTACCATCCCTCACACACGATCAAACTCACCCCTCTCCTACTCCTCCACACAGGATACCTGATGGTCTCACTGATAAACAACATTCAACTATTCTCAAATAATACCCTTAAATGTACACTGTGAACCATCGCTATACTACAACAATACTCTATTTTCCCATTTTATTATAACTTTTATATAGACAACATACTGTAACCTCATTGTCTTCCATCTCCATATGTACAAATTATAATTTCCCCAAACCAGGCCACGCGGTCTGGGGGCGTCTTGTCACGGTTTGCACGTCTCCCGCCGTCAGAGGTTCGAGTCCTTCCTCAGGCATGGGTGTGTGTGTTGTCCTTAGCGTATGTAAGGTTAAGTTAGATTAATTAGTGTGTAAGCCTAGGGACCGATGACCTCAGCTGTTTGGTTCCATAGTCGTTACCACAAATTTAGAAATTTCCACCAAACCAGTACGATACCAGCTAATGCAGTGTAGCAACTGACGGAAACTTACCTACCTCGTATACCGCAAAAACTAGATTTATATTTATTTTTCTGTAATTCTCATTTCGCCTCTCAAATTTTTCACAAATTCTTGTGATTAAGTAACAGTGTATTATTATATCAATCTGTATTTCTCTTTATTACCTTACGATGTTAAGTAATGTAATATCTTTATATTCTCTATAACACTATATATTTTTCTTTGTCAAAACTGCTTGCCTTAGGTGTATAGAAATCGTTAACACCAAAATAAAGAGAACAGTACTCATCAATAGATTTTATAAAGTACGGTATTAATAAGTTTCTTTTTTAAACGGTGAAATCAAAGTATTTTACAAACCCTTTGTAAATATGAAATTATAGCACTAATGCAAACAGTTAAAGTAAAGAAAATATCAAAAAGTGTATTGCACACCCTTGGCTGAAAAAGAGCGACATGCAAGTTCTAGTAAGTCCGGCCTTCCTCTTCACGGAGGGAGTGGAAAGTGCTTAAAAAATAAAGGTACACAGTCCTTTAGTTCAGGATTACTTCTCGTTTGCAGTTGACCGTTAAGTTGTTGTGTACATAGACTCACGCCCATGTCGGCCTCTGCTAATAGCTAACCGCGTCTGCAACAAGTTCTCACCAGTATAGCAGTTCTTTCGCAGAAGCTGAGTGCAATATATTCATTTGAAGTGCACTTGCGTCACCGAAGTTTTGCTTGCCCTTCCAGATTCCTACGGCGACAGATCCTCTGACCGCCTTCCACCCATTTACCATTAACATCGAGGGCATAATATTTGGCTCCTCGGAACACAGCTGTTGTAAATCGCCACATAACACTACCTCCTCCTGTGAGATATATATCTTGAAGTGCTGTTGACGAATTTAATGCTCTGATTTGAAATTGCTTGTCCAAAATAATAATGCAGCAAACGTAAAATCCATGTTGGCCGTATAGTGAAGCACTGTTCCTGCTGCCGGCTGCTGGAGTAGTCTCGTGGTGACGTTCTCGTTACGACAACGACTTTAGACAAATCGATCGAATACCGATTTATTTATAGACTGATATTTGACTATCTTATTCCTCCTTCAACGATATCATTTTCTCACAATGTTAAATCCTTCTTCTTTTCCAGAACTGTTGTTGCTCCATTCTTTTGCAGTGTTTGCAGGTTCCAGTTTAGATACTTCTTGGCTAACGCTACCGATTTTAGGTTTACTTCAAGAGGTATGGTTCCATATTCTGCCGTTTAGTTACCGGTTCATAATACTCATCTGGGACTGATGAAGCACGGCTAGGGTAAAATGTGTGCATTTCCAATACGTGTGACCGATTTCATACTCACTTTTCTCGACACCTTACACTGAATCACCGTCTGCTACGTCTTCATGATACAGTCCTACGACGTTAGCAAAAGTCATTTCGTTCTTCAACTCCAAAAATTGCTCGACGATAGCAGCTCCCATTAATTTGGAGCTACGAGAAATAGAAGTGCCTACTTCGGGTAGTCCATTGATAACACATCCGTCTTGCTATAGACGCACACTTCCCACTTCCGTCGTTGGTGACGGGCTCCCAAATTTTTACTTCAGCGCTGGTCAGAAACTGTACGTCCTCTATTATGAAGATGACGCAACAGAAAAATTATGAAAGAAGCAATTAGATATTACTACATAAACAAGAAAGCGATATATTTCAAATTAAATTCTGCACGTGACACATACTATTTAGGAAAGATAATCATACTGCTACATAAAAAGTTTTACACTAAAGCGCCTAAAAACTGGTATAGGCATGAATATTCAAATACGGAGATATGTAAACAGGCAGAACGCGGCGCTGCGATCGGCAACGCCTATATAAGACAACAAATGTCTGGCCCAGTTGTTAGTTCCGTTACTGATGCTACAATGGCAGGTTATCAAGATTTAAGTGAGTTAGAACGTGATGTTATAGTCGGCACACGATCGATGGGGCACATCATCTCCGAGGTAGCGATGAAGTGGGGATTTTCCAGTACGACCATTTCACAAGTATACAGTGAATATAAGGAATCCAGTAAAACATCAAATCTCCGACATCGCTGCGGCCGAAAAGAAATCCTGCAAGAACGGGACCAACGACGATTCAAGTGAATCGTTCAATGTGGCAGAAGTGCAACCCTTGCAGATTTCAATGCTGGGCCATCAAGTGTCAGCGCGCGAACTATTCAACGAAACATCATCGATATGGGGTTTCGGAGCCGAAGGTCCATTTTTATACCCTTGATGATTGCACGAAACAAAGATTTACGTCTCGCCTGGACCCGTCAGCACCGACTTTGGACTGTCGATGACTGGAAACATGTTGCCTGGTCGGACGAGTCTCGTTTCAGATTGTATCGACTGGATGGACTTGTACGGGTATGCAGACAACGAACCTGATATGTCTAGACACGACTCTGACAGGTGGCACGTACGTAAGCATCCTGTCAGATCACGTGCATCCATTCATATTCATTGTGATTTCCGGCAGGCTTGGGAAATTCCAGCAGGACGAAGCGACACCCCACACGTCCAGAATTGCTAGAGTGGCTCCAGGAACGCTGTTCTGAGTTCAAACACCCCAGACATGAACATTATTAAGTATATCTGGGATGCCTTGCAACGTGCTGTTCAGAAGAGATCTCCATCCCCTCATACTCTTACGGATTTATGGGCAGCCCTGCAAGATTTATGGTGTCAGTTCCCTCCAGCACTACTTCAGACATTAGTCGAGTCCATGCCACGTCGTGTTGCGGCACTTCTGCGTGCGCATGGGGGCCCTACACGATATTAGGCAGGTGTACCTGTTTCTGTTCCTCTTCGGCGTATTTTGCGGTTGTACCATAAAAATTCACAAGTACGCTGGAGGTTCGCAACAGACTTACGGTGGAGAACAACTACTTCCGACTGACGTACATACCGCTATTGCTGGAAATCCTCACTCTTCGAAGTTCACAACTATCGGTTGACGAACAGAAAAGGAGGATAACGTAAACGTCGCTACGTACATTCTGTTTCATGCCTCGCTGTAAACAAGTGCCGCACAGTCACTTGTCCGCGGTCCTTCGTGACAAATTGACAGCAGTCTTACTAAGAATAGTTTTCATACAAAGAGGCATAAAATTTTAATTCTTTACTAATCCAAGTCGCTTTGGAAATTTATTTTCCTATCTTGTCATCATTCGTTACTGATTCACTTACTTTATTAACCCCCTACTCCTACCAATTTTGATACGAAATAATATGCGGTACGTATTTGGAGCCCGAACAAAGGCTATCTGCTCCCCAGTCACATACGTAGGTCGCTACTCCAGCAGCTCTGTCGTAGACCTTATAGGTACGCATAAGTGGCAGTCGTAATATTTTCTTTCCTAAGCTTCTCGAAAAATATGCGTTTGCAGAAGCCATATACGATGACGAAAAATACTCAGATAACAAACCTATCAATTGTGAGTCGCCTGCGCGTCATGAACTTTAGGGGCGGTTTTCTCAATTTCGGGGGGAGGGGAGGTGGGCGCATTCAGACCAATATCTTTCAGTTTAGGTTGTACACAAGTGAGCTGCCAAAAAAGGAGCAGAATCGTCTGGCCGTTTCTGAGCCCATCTCCTTGTTAGTAACGAATAGTCTAAGAAGTGGCCATTTTTTTAAAAAAGTAGCTGCTTCCTTACTAATGTACGTGTAAAATAAACTAATAATTGAAGTAATTAGCATGTATAATTCGTCACATACTAACATCCTTCATAGTATCACGATGAGATTTATGGAACACGATGTGCAAGTGAGTAAGTGAGTGGGCTGTATAGCTGGAACAGCTCGAATGTATAATGCGTGAAAGGAACGTTTACAGTAATTGTATTCTAATTACACTCGCAAGAACCATCGTCTTAAAAATAGCCGCTTTCTGGAGTGGCGTGGAAGTAAAAAATTGTCTTGTTAGTACCAAATTATCATTCCAGTGCAGAAAAAAATATGCAGGTGACTATATCGGGACACCAAAAGAATATGCTGAACAACAAGTCTCTACGACAAAAATACTATATTAAGTATTTAAATTTTTTTGGTCACAATATCTTCGCATTTTTTACGTTACTTTTTAGCCGTTTGACAGTACTACGTAGTAATTGTAATGAAGGTACGTTTATAATCTGTTTATTACTGTACGATTATTATTTTTAATCTGCTGTTAATTGTGATCCAATCATGCTGATCACTAAACTCCTTTCTATAACATTTTTTCTTGGACTCCATCGTCCACAGCTTGATTGATGATTGATTTCTGATGTAACCTTAATTGTATGATGTTCTCAGGATGGTAATTTAATTTGCCGTATCTAGTCACGAAATTAATTTAGTAAAAAATATTTCTATTCTTAAAACGTGCTTCACAGTTGCTGATTGACTGCCATGAATAAAATTTTAAATATTTCAGTGACTGTTAGTATCACAAAATCTATTTACACTCACAAGAGGCAAATATACTGATTTTGATTTCTGCAAACCACTAAGTTCTGGAACCAAACATTCTTTTACATAAAGACAGCATCACGTGTATGTGTTTTGTTCGAAATGCATTGATCGTAATATGACTACAAGTATTACGAATGTGCATAAAAGTTTATAATTTTGCAAATCGTAATGCCTAAAACTGTTTCTTTATTAGAGCTAGGATAAATAATTAAGAAACTTGTTGTTTAAGGGTGCCAGAAATTGACTTTGAAAAATTGTTGCACCGAAATCTCGTGAAAAATTTACGACCAGTGTTTTCCGCGAATATTTGCTGTGAAAAGGCTGAAACAGCAACTGGTAAATACCGCTCAAATCTTCTGAATAAACTGAATAAAAAAGTGCGTCCGAAAAGGTACATAATGCAGAACAAATAAATTATGTTTTAGTGAGTGGTCCGTCTTCACAAAGGTACTTCGACAGTGGGAAAAATGAGATATTAACTTACAAATTGTTGGAACATACAGCCCATTCTCCAGACTGGCCAGCACGTGACTTCAACCTTCCACAGTTCAAAAAATTTCGAGACTGAATTAATAAACAACAGAGAAAAATTTGGCATTTGTGGGGATCTACAGGCTCCAGATGCTTAACAAACGTAAACGTGGCCTGTTGTAAGCTGTTAAGTGATTTTTATTTAATCATGCGATTAGTTAATTTCGACAACTTGTCGCACGATCAACTAACTGTTATACATGCGATTCACGCAGTGTAGTGTTTTTCCGTGTTGATTTTACAAGTGCTTGACAATGACAAGTAGTCGAAATTAGCTAATCACATGATTAAATAAAAATCACGTTGCAGCCTACTATGGACCATGTTTACGTTTATTAAACAGACAAAAGTTAAGATCGTGATATTAATGCTTCAGATGTTGCACATAGTCTCTCCTCACTTGAGTACATGTGAGTACAATGTACACAACGCTCAAACAGCCATGTGAAACTGTCAGAAATGTCATTTTATAGAACTTAACGTGGTCAAGATGTGAGAAAACAATCATTATTTTCAATAGAAACCACACGAGTAAAATTTATGTAGAAAGATCCTTCTTTGGGCTATGATTCAACCTGCGCGACACATTGACTCGAATGTCGGTTATGTTGCCAAACCACTGACTCTTCATGTGAATTTCTACACATTATCGTTTTGTGAGTGATTCGTATTGATAAAACCACGTCTCGTCACCCACGACGATTTTTTCCGGAAAAGAACTGTCCAAGTTGTGCATTTCAATGAAGTCGTAGCAGGCGTCCACGCGTCGTTGTTTTTGTTCGGGACTCGAGATATGCAGGATAAACTCTGCGCTCACTTTTCTCTTCTTCGTAGTAGTCTGTCTAGACCGCTTGATTTAGAGCTTTTGCTCCACTGTATTCAGGACCAGAACTTTGGACACTGTAGCTTCACGTCCACTTCTTAACACTGCCTGCTCACAAGTAACTGGTGGTACGCACATCTGTTGTTTACAGTTTGTAGTTCATGCTGTCACCGAATTTACTGCGCTGGCGTTGCATATACGCCAGGAATAAAATCGGTCTCGGAACTCTTTCGACGAATGGTGTACTCCTAAATCTGAAGAAATTCGTGGGTGGAAAATATTTTGAGTCTAGTGAAGAGGTTACGGCAGCTGTAGATATGTGTTTTAAAAAACCTTTCAGAAGGAGTAGACAAAAAAGGACTGACCTAAAAGAGTATACTTAAAAAAGTGCACTTTCGACGTATAAAATAGTGTTTCACTCCACGGCAGCTGTAGATATGTGTTTTAAAAAACCTTTCAGAAGGAGTAGACAAAAAAGGACTGACCTAAAGGAGTATACTTAAAAAAGTGCACTTTCGACGTATAAAATAGTGTTTCACTCCACGAGTAAGAGATTTTCTCCGTATCCCCGTGCACTTGACTGGGTCGTGGTGAACACTGAGGTGACAAAAGTCATGGGATGTCTCCTAATATCGTGTCGTACCTGCTTCTGCCAGGCGTAGTGTTGCAGCTCGAGGTGACATGGTGGCATGTACTAAACAAGTCGTTAGAAGCCCCTTGCAGAAATATTGAGCCATGCCGCTTCTGTACCCGTCAATAACTGCGACAGTGTTGCCAGTGTAGGATTTTGGGCACGAACTGACTTCTCGATTATGTCGCATAAATGTTGGGATCCACGTCGGGCGATCTGGGTGGACAAATCATTTGCTCTGATTTTCCAGAATGTTCTCCAGACCAATGACAAACAGTTGTGGCCAGGTGACATGGCGCATTGTCTCCATAAAAATTCTACCGATGTTTGGGAACATGAAATTCGTGACTGTCTGCAAATGGTCTATATCAAGTAGCCGAGCATAACCATCTCCAGTCAATGATCGATACAGTTGGACCAGAGTCCCCGGACCATTCCATGTAAACACAGCCCACACCATTATGGAGCCGCCACCACCTTGCACAGAACCTTGTTGTCAACATGGGTGAAGGGCTTCCTGGGGTCTGCTCCATACTCGAACCCTAGCATTAGCTCTTACCATCTCAAATCGGTATCATCTGACCAGGTCACGGTCCTCCAGTCGTATAGGGAACGATATAGTCACAAGCCCAGGAGAGGCGCTGCAGGCTATGTCGTGCTGTTAGCAGAGGCACTAGCGTCGGTCGTCTGCTTCCATAGCGCAATTACGTCGAATTTCACCGCACTGTCCTAACATATACGTTCGTTGAACATCCTACACTGATTTCTACAGTTTTTTTGGCATAGTGTTGCTTGTTTTTTTAACACCGAAAACTCTACCCAAACGCCGCTGCTCTTGGTCGTTAAGTGAAGACCATCGGCCACAGCGATGTCCGCGGTGAGAAGTAATGCCGCAATTTGGTTTTCTCTCTACAATAGCCCGCATCTCGTGGTCGTGTGGTAGCGTTCTCGCTTCCCACGCCCGGGTTCCCGGGTTCGATTCCCGGCGGGGTCAGGGATTTTCTCTGCCTCGTGATGGCTGGGTGTTGTGTGCTGTCCTTAGGTTAGTTAGGTTTAAGTAGTTCTAAGTTCTAGGGGACTGATGACCATCGATGTTAAGTCCCATAGTGCTCAGAGCCATTTGAACATCTCTCTACAATCTTGACCCTGTGGATCTCGGAATATTGAATTCTCTAACGATTTACTAAATGGAATGTCCCATGCGTCTAGTTCCAACTACAATTCCACATTAAAAGTCTGCTAATTCCCGTCATGCGTCCATAATCACGCCGGAAATCTTCCCACATGAATCACTTCAGTACAATTGACAGCTCTGCCAATGCACTGCGCTTTTGTACCTTGTGTATGCTATACTACTGGGACTGGTATATGTGTATACCGGTATACCTTGACTTACGTGCCCCAGGGGCCCGGCATTCATTAGTTGCGTACGGGTTTGACGACCCCGGGCTTCCTGAGCTGGGGACTGGTAAGCGCCGCCAGTCCTCTGTAACCGTAAGCTCGGCAGATGCTTCACCGACCACCATACGGCGCGGCGGTCGATCGTTGTGTCCCTCAAGGAACAGGGATCTTGGCTTGACCGCCCGGATCGCGAGTACGGAATAAACCTCTACAAAAAAACCATCTGTCTCAAGATGTGCTGCTCGCTGATGGGATGCATGGTTATTGAGATGGAACAGTCGTTAGCGGTCAACCTCTGGAGAATCTGCTGCATCTGAGTTGTATAAGGCTTACTCAGGCAAGCAGGGCTCTGTCCGAGCAGACCCTTATTTCCCTAGATGTTCGTGGGACCAAAGTGGATCCTCCGAAAGTTTCTTTACCCCCTCTCAGTGGAAAGCGTGGGCCACTGGAAGGTACCAACACCCAGTCTAACAAGAGGGCTCGTGTAGCCAGTCCTCCTGATTCACTCACTAGTAACAGAATGCATGCTGTTTCGCAGAACGTGTTTCTTATAGTTAAAGAAAAGAGGGGAGTTTTGAAAAAGTATCGTGATTTTACATACAGAAAGGCTTAGAAAACATTGCTGGCACCTTAAAATCTGTTAAGCTGTGCGCAATGGGGCCCTGTTGGTTGAAACATCTAGCTCCCAACAAGTCAAGAACCTTCAGAAAGCTTAATGCCTCGGGAGTATGCGATAGAAATCGAATTGCACAACACCTTGATCTACAGCAAAGGTGTTGTGACTTGCAGGGATCTAGTTGACATTCCCTGAGAAGAATTGAAAGCCGAATGGTCCCAGGAAGGCATTGTCGACGTGCAACAAATTATGAAATGGGTGCATTGGGATTTCGTAAAGGCAGACTCTTTAATCCTCACTTTTAACAGCAGTAAATAACCAGAGCATCTGAAGGCAGGTTTCCTACTCCTCAGCGTACGATCTTACTACCCAAATCCAATGTGGTGTTTTAAATGCCAACACTTTGGGCACACTACTCTGGTGTAAAGGAGAAGCACCTTACGGGAAACGTGGTAAAGCCTCCCATGAGTAAGTTGGTTGCTCCTGTCCTCCAAAGTGTGTCAACTCCTGTGGGGATCACACTGTGTAGAGCAGGGACTGCAGAGTTTTCCTTGAGGAGTGGAAGGTCCAGGAGGTCAAAACGAGACAGTGCATCTCGTATGGTGAAGCCAAGAAGTTGTACAAATCCATGCAGCCACCCACATTTGCTGCATCCTTTTCTTCTGTTCTGAAACAGCCAGTCCTGAAAACTGGTGCCGCTACACAAACAGAGGTTGCTACTGTCAGCCCTAGAATCTGCGTTTGTCAATGCACATGTGCTGCTGCAGTTCCTTTGAAGCCTCCCCCTCCCCCTCCACCCCCAAACATCAGATAAGGCCGTGTTGTTGACATTGTGGACTGTGGACCTTCCCGCCCCTCCACAGGTCAAGCCTTGTGCACCGCCCAGCGCTGTTACACCCCCTACCACTTCCGTGGTAGTGGCTGCAAAGCAGCCTCAGACTAAAAAATCGAATTCAAAGTCAAAGAATCGCCCACTGAAGGAGACAGGCGCGACACAGTCCAATGATGTCGATGTCATTCTATCCGACTTCTCCCTCGAATCGTCTTCGGAGGCGATGGAGGTTGATGTCGGACTGGGGCAACCGTTTGAGCCTCCACCCATTGTGGGCTCCCCTCCCTGATAGAAAGTCACGATGAAAGTACTAACACCATGATAGATGGCTCCCATTATACAGTGGAACATGAGTGGATTCAGGACACAGGTGGATGAACTGAAACTCCTAGCACATCAATGTCCCCTGTGCTTGTGTTTACAGGAAACATATTTAAAAGTGTCTGAAAAAATGTTCAAATGTGTGTGAAATCTTATGGGACTTAACTGCTATGGTCATCAGTCCCTAAGCTTACACACTACTTAACCTAAATTAACCTAAGGACAAACACACACACCCATGCCTGAGGGAGGACTCGAACCTCTGCTGGGAAAAGTGTCTGATGCTCCTATAGTAAGGGGTTACACACATATCGCAAGAATGATCTGACTGAGGAAGGGCCAAATGAGGGATTGCTGTGTTAATCAATAATAGGTACCACTCCTCTGCTCTCCCCCTGTATACCGAACTGCATGCAGTTGCAGTTGAAATTCCTGCTCATCGAAGGCTTATAGATTGCTCTTTTTGTATACCTCCACTGGATGTACTCTAAGGCTCTCAAAGGTCTTATGGAACAACTCCCCCGACCATTTCTCCTCCTGGGAGACTTCAGTGCCCATCATGTCCTGTGGGGCTCAACCTCTACTTGCCTTCAGGGTCGAGTTTTGGAGAGTCCCCTGACATCTCGAGAGGTATGCATCATAAACATGGGTACTCCGACTCATTTCTGTGCTGCTACTGGGTCATTCTCAATCACTGATCTGTCTCCCTCCTCTCCAGCCCTTGCCGCCTCTGTTCACTGGGAGGTCACTGACGACCTCCATTCCAGCGACCGCTTCCCCATTCTCATTCACATACTGGATGGTGTGTTGCTGGCACAGAAGCCACCAACATGGATGATAGGCAGGGCTAAATAGACGCTGATCAGCTAGTTAGCTGTGCTTGAACACCGAGACAGTGTCAAGGAAGTCTTTCAGCCCTCTTAAGAGGCAAGCTGTACCTTGGTGGACAGACGAATGCCGTTAAGCCATCTGAGACAGGCATGCAGCTCTTAGACGGTTTAAATGCCGCCCAGCAGTGGACAACCTCACCGCCTTTCGGATCGCAAGAGCCAAGGCTCGCTGTGTCATTAAACAGAGCAAAAAACGGTCATGACAGGAGTTCCTGGACTCCATCAACCGTTCCACTAATTCCACAAAAGTATGGGAAGCCATCCGGAGTATTTCCAGTACACACCGCCGTTTACCGGTATCAGCAGTGCTGAAACAGGGATGCCTCCAAACAACACCCAGAGACATTGCACAGGCACTGGCCGAGCATTTTGCACAAACTACTGTCAATGCAAGCCAGGATCCGGTGTTTCGTCGCTACCATGCGACTGTAGCGAGGGCAAAAGTGGACTTCAGATCCGTCAGGTCTGAGGCCTACAATTTCCCTTTCTCAGTGTGGGAGCTCGAATCGGCATTGACTGAGACTTACGACACTGCGCCCGGTCACGACCACATCCAGTATTGCGTGCTTCGACATTTGCCGGTGGCGTCCAAATAAATCCTCCTCGAATGTTTTAATCTAATATGGCAGACAGGCAACTTCCCCATCTCTTGGGGGGAGGCAATTCTGATCCCTCTCCTCAAACCAGGAAAGGCCTGCACATGTCCCAGTAGTTATCGGAGCATCGCCTTGACAAAACGTGTAGGAAAGACCATGGAGCGAATGGTTAATCATCGTCTGGTCTGGTTGTTAGAGACCAGGCAACATCTTAGCCGCTCTCAGTGTGGATTCCGAAGATTTTGGTCCACTACCGACAACCTGACCCTGCTAGAGGGAGCTATTCAACAGGCTTCCTTCTGGACCCCATTTTTGACTCCAGATTGTCTTGTTTGCCATACCTGCAGGACTTGAAAGCCGGCACCCTGAAGGCACTGAACATCCTCAGGTGCCGTAGCCACAGTCTTGGTGAGCGGACAGGGTGCGTTTACTCCAATTTTATCCGCCTTTTGTGCATTCACAGCTGGACTATAGGTGCTCGGTGTATGGGTCAGCGAGGCCCTCTTATTTGCGGATCACTGATGCTGCCCAACATGACGGGATTTGGCTGACCACGGGTGCTTATCGGACCAGTCCCATACCCAGTCTCTGTACTGAGGCAGGGGAACTGCCACTTACCAACTGGCGCCAGCGTGTAAGTTCCTCACAGCTCTAACTTCACCCACACACCATACTGTTGTGCGTCCACATCTGGAGCGCCTTTTTTCCAACAGTCCACGAGCCACTGTGCCATTTGGGATTCGCGTGCAGCGTGTGCTGGAGTCACTTGGTGTGGCGCCAGTCCGACCCCAAATCCAGGGTTTAGAAGTCTGCCGCCCTGGTCACTGAAGAGGCCCAGCGTGATTTTAGATTTGGTGCAGTACAGGAGAGACAGCATTCTTGCTTCCGTTTTTAATGCGGTATTTTCTGTCGTTTTGTCTGAGCACCAGAACCATACAGCTGTTTTATTTTTGCCCTCAAGGTTATACTGCCTCCCGAATTTACCATTTTCTACATAAAATTATATGCGATCTTGCGGGAACTGGAGCAGATGAGACATTCTCCCAGTGTCAGATTTCTCGTCTGTTCAGATTATTTGAGCACCCTTTACTCTCTCCAACGTTTGTACCCAGCATATAAAGTAATTCAGACTATTCAGGACGCCCTGCTCCAACTACAGAGACTGTGGAAGGAGGTGTCTTTCTGCTGGATACCAAGGCATGTGGGAATTACAGGACACGAAAGAGCGGATCGAGCAGCCAAGGAGACGGGTCGTGATCATCAGAACTTTCGGTGTGCTATCCCCCTGCATGCCCTCACCTCGCTGTTGAGGTATGTCGATGGGAAGACGAGTGACTAGAAGTGACCGACAAGAAGCTGCGTGTCGTCAAGCCCACAACTTGCCCGTGGCGTACTTCCTTCCAGCCACGTCCACGGGATGAGGTCCTTCTCACTCGTCTTCGCATAGGCAACAGCCCTATGACGCATGGATTTTTACTCCGGCGACAGGACCCTCCAATGTGTGGTGCTTGTGGCGTGCAGATCACGGTGCGCCACATTTTATTGGACTGCATTTTATATGCCGACCAGCGGACTGCGGCGGATTTACCGGCGGATCTGCAGTCTGTTTTATTTAATGACGAAACGAATGTGGTTCACGTTTTAAAGGTTTGTGAATTGTCCATCGTTGTAACAAGATTTTGGGGAGATGTTTTTAATGTGTCAACAGAGTGGCTGGCCCACCCAAGTTTTTTTAAGTGGTCAGCCAGTCACATTTCCCTGTGCTTTTCTTTTAGCTCTTGTGTGTTTTGTTTTCTTTTTGTTTTAGTTTCTTGATTAGCTATCTTCCCTCCTCGCTGGTTCTAGTGCGTGTGAGAGTGCATGTGAGATAGAGTGACTGTGTGGTCAGTTCGAGTGCATGCGTGTATGATAATTTTAGTTCTTCTCCACATTTTTTTGTTTTAATATGTGTCATGGCGCTAATAACAAAACACACACACACACACACGACTTACGTTACCCTTATGTGTATGCTCTCCACAAAGTAGCATTTTCCTGCTATTGCCACGCAGGTGCTGAACTTCGGATGTTTCTGTGTTCTAGCGCCAGAGCCAGGTAGCTCTTAGAATTCTCCCTGATTGATTCCTTCAAACCTCACACAAAATGATTTCCACGTCCGATAGCCTCCTTCTCTTATTTGGTAAATTTTAATACAAATAGAAACGAATGCATTCTATTGATTTTTATCAGCTGGCAAATTTAGGATATCATTACTTTTCTACAGGAGTTATTTTCCAAGCATTTTTCTTTTTGAGGATACATCTGCATACGAGTGGCAAATTGTATCTGATGGTGACAAGTGGTATTCCTGCTTATTACTGAAAAATGTAAGATGATCATGTACACAAATTTTATACAGTTTAATTAAAAACAGAGAAGTTGAAACTGAGGTCGGGGTCCATTGTCATACGTACACTGAACACAGCGATAATCTTCTCGGTATATGCTCACCTGCAAACCATGAATTCGAATAAGTCAGTTGGCTACTCCTCAAAAAGCCTTCTTTCCACACAAGCTGCCAATCCTCCGGGACAAAATGTGTTTTGTAGTGATGCAGCTGTCTTGTTCTATATCCCACTTAAAAGTGAACTCTGTTGTTTATAGTGTAACTGGCCTACAGGGAAACCAAAATTTACCTCTAGTAATTTACCAACTAGTTAAGAACGGGAGTGTAATTCTGGGTTCTGAGTGACTAAGTGTATTTTATGAACCATTAGACAACTTTATGTGTGAGACAAACGTTACAAACAGAATTTTAAACGTTTACAAACACAAACAATTTAAAACTAACTTCACAAAAACTAATAAATCGAACTTGAACTTTTCCGAAAAGAGAAAATGGTTGCATTTGACTGTAAAATTCCTTATCTAAACAAACCCTATTGCAATTTAGGCCTAAGGCCATTATCAAGTGAAAATAATTGTGCTTAAGCACATGCTAAATTCTAGCAATCTCTGACATATACGTGACAATTATTGAATTATATGAAATAAAATTGTCATAACTTCTGAACGGTTTGCGTTAGGACGTTCAAACTGCACAGTTGGCTGCGGGATATGATGGGAATTAGTATGCGCATGCTCGTTTGGTTCAGCGGCGAAGCCCATTTTCGTTTAGATGGGTTCGTCAATAAGCAAAATCGGCGCATTTTGGGGATTGAGAATCCACATTTCGCGATCGAGAAATATTTTCTCCTCAACGGGTGACTGTGTGGTGTGCAATGCCCAGTCACGGAATAATAGGTGCGATACTACTTGATGGCGCGGTGATTACCGGAAACTATGTGAAGGTTTTGGAAGATTATCCAAAGTGACTCTGATTTCGACAAAATGTGCTTCATGCAAGACGGAGCTCGACCCCGTCGAAGGAGGAGAGCGTTTGATGTCATGGAGGGGTGCTTTGGGGACCGCATTTTGGCTCTGTGGTATCCAGAGGCCACTGGCATGGGCCTCGATTGGCAGCCGTATTCTCCGGATCTGAACATATGCGGCTCTTAATTGTGGGTTATATTAAAGACAAGGTGAACAGCAATAACCCCAAAACCATTCCTGAGCTGAAAAGAGCAATTCAGGATGTCACTGACTGCATCAATTTTCCGACACTTCAGCGGGTGATGCAAAATTTCGCTATTCGTCTGCACCACATCACCGCCAATGATGGCAGGCATATCGAACATGTCATAATCAAAATCCGAATATCTGAAGTGACGTTTACCTGTTGAATAAAGTGCGTGCACACCTTAGCTTGTGACTAATTTACGTTTTTTTTCAAGTAGTTAAATAATTATCACCCTGAATATCCATGTCGCCGACACATTTGTGTGTTGTAACTATAAGACTGCGTCTGCATTAGATGAAAGCTTTCGTTAATGAAAGTCACCCTGGCAAAGAAGAGAAAGCACATGTATTTATGGAAAGTGGAAGTTACATCTTTATCAGCAACGACGTCAGTAGTCGCTGGATGGAGAAGGAGGAAGCAGATTACTATGTGAGTGACTGGGTGGGTTATGTGAAAGTCTGTAAGATGTTACTTCTTGAGGAATGGGGTCAACGAAAATTTTAAGTACCTCGAAAGATTGAGAAATTAAGTGGCGAGCAGGGTGTTGATGGAGTATTTGATGATATTTTTTCGAGAGATAAAGAAATTGAGTAAGTCGGCTCAAGTAAAGATCATTAGAAAAGCCGCGGCGATGGGACGAGCTCACTACAACTTCAAGCACGATTCTGGGGTCAATATTAAGAAAGTTGAGATATTCAAAGAATTCCGTAGATGCTTTCCGCATTACAGGAATCTATGAACTTCGATGCGAATGTGGTGAAGTCTACGTTGGTGATATCGCGTATCGGACCACGAACGCGCTACTTGCGACTTGGCATCACATCAAATCAGTTACAGTTGAGCATCACCAGAACTCTGGCCGATATATAAATTTTCAAGAAGCACTTGTATTTGCTCACCACCGTGGTTGCAACAGCAAAAAGTAAGAGGGGCTGTCGAAATAATTATACGGCCTAACAGCACGAACAGGGAGGATGGCTACAAGCTACCGGCCCGGCTCGGCCCTGGTGTAAGCCATGCTCCATAGTAATCTTCGAACTGCCTAATGGTATCCCAGAATGTGACCTCGGAGTCACCGGACAGCCGAAATAAGGCAGAATGTAGGGGAAGATCATTGCCAAGATCCGGCAGTTAGTGGCGCTGAAGAAGACCGCTGCCGAGACGTGGTTCAAATGGCTCTGAGCACTATGGGACTCAACTGCTGAGGTCATTAGTCCCCTAGAACTTAGAACTAGTTAAACCTAACTAACCTAAGGACATCACAAACATCCATGCCCGAGGCAGGATTCGAACCTGCTACCGTAGCGGTCTTGCGGTTCCAGACTGCAGCGCCTTTAACCGCACGGCCACTTCGGCCGGCGCCGAGACGTGGCCTAATAGGCCTACCGACAATAATTTTATTCAAATTATTCAACTAAAAAATTGTTTTGATAATGATTATGATAGATTATGAATTAATACCAACTTCATCATTGCAGCGATCTGGATAGGCCTGTGTGAAGCATCATATGAAAGCTGACAACACCCCAATAAGCTGCTTTAACCATGCTTGTGTAGAAAGAATTATAGAGGAATTTATTAAAAGTTTACAAGTAAGCGTGCCAACAGTATATATTCCCCAAAGTTACACATAGTTCTAAGATAGCATGAGTTTTCTAGGTCCTTGTATAATCCTGGTGCAAGAGTATCAAACATGTACTATTTGATATGCTTTGATTAATTAATTATGTAAATGGCTATTAATAAAAACCGCCATATAGATGTCAATTGCAACGAATTAAGTAAGAAAATAAAGGACATTCCAAGTAACAGCAGAAGGACATTCGTTCTTCTGACTGGCCATATATAATCTTAGTCACATTGTAAAACCAGACTTAGACCCGTCTTATGAATTTTGTTAATAACTTTTCTAAAACTGTGCTAGTATTTTAATAAGAGGTCACAAAATGATCACATTAGTTTCTACAGTATTGTAGTATCTTACACGAGTGTGCAGTTAGCTATAGATATGAATGTTGGTCATAATTTAAGTACCTAACATTAATTCAGTGGTGTGTCACTTCACAGAAAGGGTATGAAGGCGAGCTGCAAGGCACTCATGGTCTTTATCTTTGGCCTTTTGCTGCTCAGTGGTTGGCCTTTTGCTGGTCGGTGGTCACTGGTGAGGTCGGATGACAGGACTGTGCGGCCGAGAAGCCGTGTGGGTGAACACACTTTAACTTCTTATTGGACATAGAATAATTCTGTGAGCGCGAGTTACGTAACTTAACTTTTCACTGGGCATAGATTATTTGACTGTGGTTTACGGTGATTGATTTTGCGAAATTTTAGCTTTGTTAATTTGATCTAAGGCAGCCACGAACTGAAATTATTTGCTACGATTGATATTTATCTTTGTGCATAATGAACTTATTGCATGTTTTCGTACTGATTAATCACGAAAAAAGAATCTTAATTTACGCCGCTATAGATTACGTTAAACTGCACTTTTAATGTTTGCTGTTGATCCTCATGAATTAATGGCCAGTTAAATGGACTTTGCTTCCACACGTTTCTGCATTCGATACTCCGCTCACATTACATGTATTAATTACTGTTTCATCATAATCAGTTTTCTACTATACTAGCACGTCCATTGCCTCTCCATTTATTGCGATCCATTGCTTCATTCTTAAGGCTGTTTCATCATAATCAGTTTTCTGCTATACGAGCACGTCCATTGCCTCTCCATTTATTGCGATCTGTTGCTTCATTCTTAAGGCTGTTTCATCATAATCAGTTTTCTGCTATACTAGCACGTCCATTGCCTCTCCATTTATTGCGATCCATTGCTTCATTCTTAAGGCTGCTGTATGTTGTACCGTCCATCACGTCATCCAGTATCTGAAATATCTTCCTTCGTTTTCCCTTCTACATAACCCTCTAAAACTGTTTTTCTAAGTCCGTCATTCTTTCATAATATATGCCCAGTCCAATTTCTTTTTATTACATCCAGTAACTGTCTTTTCTCTCCCACTCTTCTCAGTACCTCTTCATTTTTTACTCTGTTCATCCATCTTATTCTTTCCATCCTCCGCCATGTCCACATCTCAAAAGCCTTTCTATGTCTTTCTTCCTCAATGTCCGTGTTTCAGCGCCATACAAAAGAACACTCCATACAAAACATTTTATGAGTCTTTTCCTCAGTTCTCTGTCCAAACTGCTGTAGAAAATCCTCCTTTTCTTATATAATGCCTGTTTGCTATACTTGTTTCAATGTCTGTGCTGTCTTTTCTCTCCCACTCTTCTCAGTTCCTCTTCATTTATTACTCTGTTCATCCATCTTATTCTTTCCATCCTCCGCCATGTCCACATCTCAAAAGCCTTTCTATGTCTTTCTTCCTCAATGTCCGTGTTTCAGCGCCATACAAAAGAACACTCCATACATAACATTTTATGAGTCTTCTTTTCTTATATAATGCCTGTTTGCTATACTTGTTTCAATGTCTGTGTTGTCTTTTCTCTCCCACTCTTCTCAGTACCTCTTCATTTTTTACTCTGTTCATCCATCTTATTCTCTCCATCCTCCGCCATGTCCACATCTCAAAAGCCTTTCTATGTCTTTCTTCCTCAATGTCCGTGTTTCAGCGCCATACAAAAGAACACTCCATACAAAACATTTTATGAGTCTTTTCCTCAGTTCTCTGTCCAAACTGCTGTAGAAAATCCTCCTTTTCTTATATAATGCCTGTTTGCTATACTTGTTTCAATGTCTGTGCTGTCTTTTCTCTCCCACTCTTCTCAGTACCTCTTCATTTTTTACTCTGTTCATCCATCTTATTCTTTCCATCCTCCGCCATGTCCACATCTCAAAAGCCTTTCTATGTCTTTCTTCCTCAATGTCCGTGTTTCAGCGCCATACAAAAGAACACTCCATACATAACATTTTATGAGTCTTCTTTTCTTATATAATGCCTGTTTGCTATACTTGTTTCAATGTCTGTGCTGCCTTTTCTCTCCCACTCTTCTCAGTTTCTCTTCATTTTTTACTCTGTTCATCCATCTTATTCTTTCCATCCTCCGCCATGTCCACATCTCAAAAGCCTTTCTATGTCTTTCTTCCTCAATGTCCGTGTTTCAGCGCCATACAAAAGAACACTCCATACAAAACATTTTATGAGTCTTTTCCTCAGCTCTCTGTCCAAACTGCTGTAGAAAATCCTCCTTTTCTTATATAATGCCTGTTTGCTATACTTGTTTCAATGTCTGTGCTGTCTTTTCTCTCCCACTCTTCTCAGTACCTCTTCATTTTTTACTCTGTTCATCCATCTTATTCTTTCCATCCTCTGCCATGTCCACATCTCAAAAGCCTTTCTATGTCTTTCTTCCTCAATGTCCGTGTTTCAGCGCCATACAAAAGAACACTCCATACATAACATTTTATGAGTCTTCTTTTCTCATATAATGCCTGTTTGCTATACTTGTTTCAATGTCTGTGTTGTCTTTTCTCTCCCACTCTTCGCAGTACCTCTTCATTTTTTACTCTGTTCATCCATCTTATTCTTTCCATCCTCCGCCATGTCCACATCTCAAAAGCCTTTCTATGTCTTTCTTCCTCAATGTCCGTGTTTCAGCGCCATACAAAAGAACACTCCATACAAAACATTTTATGAGTCTTTTCCTCAGTTCTCTGTCCAAACTGCTGTAGAAAATCCTCCTTTTCTTATATAATGCCTGTTTGCTATACTTGTTTCAATGTCTGTGCTGTCTTTTCTCTCCCACTCTTCTCAGTACCTCTTCATTTTTTACTCTGTTCATCCATCTTATTCTTTCCATCCTCCGCCATGTCCACATCTCGAAAGCCTTTCTATGTCTTTCTTCCTCAATGTCCGTGTTTCAGCGCCATACAAAAGAACACTCCATACATAAAATTTTATGAGTCTTCTTTTCTTATATAATGCCTGTTTGCTATACTTGTTTCAATGTCTGTGCTGTCTTTTCTCTCCCACTCTTCTCAGTGCCTCTTCATTTTTTACTCTGTTCATCCATCTTATTCTTTCCATCCTCCGCCATGTCCACATCTCAAAAGCCTTTCTATGTCTTTCTTCCTCAATGTCTGTGTTTCAGCGCCATACAAAAGAACACTCCATACAAAACATTTTATGAGTCTTTTCCTCAGTTCTCTGTCCAAACTGCTGTAGAAAATCCTCCTTTTCTTATATAATGCCTGTTTGCTATACTTGTTTCAATGTCTGTGCTGTCTTTTCTCTCCCACTCTTCTCAGTACCTCTTCATTTTTTACTCTGTTCATCCATCTTATTCTTTCCATCCTCCGCCATGTCCACATCTCAAAAGCCTTTCTATGTCTTTCTTCCTCAATGTCCGTGTTTCAGCGCCATACAAAAGAACACTCCATACAAAACATTTTATGAGTCTTTTCCTCAGTTCTCTGTCCAAACTGCTGTAGAAAATCCTCCTTTTCTTATATAATGCCTGTTTGCTATACTTGTTTCAATGTCTGTGCTGTCTTTTCTCTCCCACTCTTCTCAGTACCTCTTCATTTTTTACTCTGTTCATCCATCTTATTCTTTCCATCCTCCGCCATGTCCACATCTCAAAAGCCTTTCTATGTCTTTCTTCCTCAATGTCCGTGTTTCAGCGCCATACAAAAGAACACTCCATACAAAACATTTTATGAGTCTTTTCCTCAGTTCTCTGTCGAAACTGCTGTAGAAAATCCTCCTTTTCTTATATAATGCCTGTTTGCTATACTTGTTTCAATGTCTGTGCTGTCTTTTCTCTCCCACTCTTCTCAGTACCTCTTCATTTTTTACTCTGTTCATCCATCTTATTCTTTCCATCCTCCGCCATGTCCACATCTCAAAAGCCTTTCTATGTCTTTCTTCCTCAATGTCCGTGTTTCAGCGCCATACAAAAGAACACTCCATACAAAACATTTTATGAGTCTTTTCCTCAGTTCTCTGTCCAAACTGCTGTAGAAAATCCTCCTTTTCTTATATAATGCCTGTTTGCTATACTTGTTTCAATGTCTGTGCTGTCTTTTCTCTCCCACTCTTCTCAGTACCTCTTCATTTTTTACTCTGTTCATCCATCTTATTCTTTCCATCCTCCGCCATGTCCACATCTCAAAAGCCTTTCTATGTCTTTCTTCCTCAATGTCCGTGTTTCAGCGCCATACAAAAGAACACTCCATACAAAACATTTTATGAGTCTTTTCCTCAGTTCTCTGTCCAAACTGCTGTAGAAAATCCTCCTTTTCTTATATAATGCCTGTTTGCTATACTTGTTTCAATGTCTGTGCTGTCTTTTCTCTCCCACTCTTCTCAGTACCTCTTCATTTTTTACTCTGTTCATCCATCTTATTCTTTCCATCCTCCGCCATGTCCACATCTCAAAAGCCTTTCTATGTCTTTCTTCCTCAATGTCCGTGTTTCAGCGCCATACAAAAGAACACTCCATACAAAACATTTTATGAGTCTTTTCCTCAGTTCTCTGTCCAAACTGCTGTAGAAAATCCTCCTTTGATTATATAATGCCTGTTTGCTATACTTGTTTCAATGTCTGTGCTGTATTTTCTCTCCCACTCTTCTCAGTACCTCTTCATTTTTTACTCTGTTCATCCATCTTATTCTTTCCATCCTCCGCCATGTCCACATCTCAAAAGCCTTTCTATGTCTTTCTTCCTCAATGTCCGTGTTTCAGCGCCATACAAAAGAACACTCCATACAAAACATTTTATGAGTCTTTTCCTCAGTTCTCTGTCCAAACTGCTGTAGAAAATCCTCCTTTTCTTATATAATGCCTGTTTGCTATACTTGTTTCAATGTCTGTGCTGTCTTTTCTCTCCCACTCTTCTCAGTACCTCTTCATTTTTTACTCTGTTCATCCATCTTATTCTTTCCATCCTCCGCCATGTCCACATCTCAAAAGCCTTTCTATATCTTTATTCCTCAATGTCCGTGTTTCAGCGCCATACAAAAGAACACTCCATACAAAACATTTTATGAGTCTTTTCCTCAGTTCTCTGTCCAAACTGCTGTAGAAAATCCTCCTTTTCTTATATAATGCCTGTTTGCTATACTTGTTTCAATGTCTGTGCTGTCTTTTCTCTCCCACTCTTCTCAGTACCTCTTCTATTTTTACTCTGTTCATCCATCTTATTCTTTCCTTCCTCCGCCATGTCCACATCTCAAAAGCCTTTCTATGTCTTTCTTCCTCAATGTCCGTGTTTCAGCGCCATACAAAAGAACACTCCATACAAAACATTTTATGAGTCTTTTCCTCAGTTCTCTGTCCAAACTGCTGTAGAAAATCCTCCTTTTCTTATATAATGCCTGTTTGCTATACTTGTTTCAATGTCTGTGCTGTCTTTTCTCTCCCACTCTTCTCAGTACCTCTTCATTTTTTACTCTGTTCATCCATCTTATTCTTTCCATCCTCCGCCATGTCCACATCTCAAAAGCCTTTCTATGTCTTTCTTCCTCAATGTCCGTGTTTCAGCGCCATACAAAAGAACACTCCATACATAACATTTTATGAGTCTTCTTTTCTTATATAATGCCTGTTTGCTATACTTGTTTCAATGTCTGTGCTGTCTTTTCTCTCCCACTCTTCTCAGTACCTCTTCATTTTTTACTGTGTTCATCCATCTTATTCTTTCCATCCTCCGCCATGTCCACATCTCAAAAGCCTTTCTATGTCTTTCTTCCTCAATGTCCGTGTTTCAGCGCCATACAAAAGAACACTCCATACAAAACATTTTATGAGTCTTTTCCTCAGCTCTCTGTCCAAACTGCTGTAGAAAATCCTCCTTTTCTTATATAAAGCCTGTTTGCTATACTTGTTTCAATGTCTGTGCTGTCTTTTCTCTCCCACTCTTCTCAGTACCTCTTCATTTTTTACTCTATTCATCCATCTTATTCTTTCCATCCTCCGCCATGTCCACATCTCAAAAGCCTTTCTATGTCTTTCTTCCTTAATGTCCGTGTTTCAGCGCCATACAAAAGAACACTCCATACATAACATTTTATGAGTCTTCTTTTCTTATATAATGCCTGTTTGCTATACTTGTTTCAATGTCTGTGTTTTCTTTTCTCTCCCACTCTTCGCAGTACCTCTTCATTTTTTACTCTGTTCATCCATCTTATTCTTTCCATCCTCCGCCATGTCCACATCTCAAAAGCCTTTCTATGTCTTTCTTCCTCAATGTCCGTGTTTCAGCGCCATACAAAAGAACACTCCATCCAAAACATTTTATGAGTCTTTTCCTCAGTTCTCTGTCCAAACTGCTGTAGAAAATCCTCCTTTTCTTATATAATGCCTGTTTGCTATACTTGTTTCAATGTCTGTGCTGTCTTTTCTCTCCCACTCTTCTCAGTACCTCTTCATTTTTTACTCTGTTCATCCATCTTATTCTTTCGATCCTCCGCCATGTCCACATCTCAAAAGCCTTTCTATGTCTTTCTTCCTCAATGTCCATGTTTCAGCGCCATACAAAAGAACACTCCATACATAACATTTTATGAGTCTTCTTTTCTTATATAATGCCTGTTTGCTATACTTGTTTCAATGTCTGTGCTGTCTTTTCTCTCCCACTCTTCTCAGTACCTCTTCATTTTTTACTCTGTTCATCCATCTTATTCTTTCCATCCTCCGCCATGTCCACATCTCAAAAGCCTTTCTATGTCTTTCTTCCTCAATGTCCGTGTTTCAGCGCCATACAAAAGAACACTCCATACAAAACATTTTATGAGTCTTTTCCTCAGTTCTCTGTCCAAACTGCTGTAGAAAATCCTCCTTTTCTTATATAATGCCTGTTTGCTATACTTGTTTCAATGTCTGTGCTGTCTTTTCTCTCCCACTCTTCTCAGTACCTCTTCATTTTTTACTCTGTTCATCCATCTTATTCTTTCCATCCTCCGCCATGTCCACATCTCAAAAGCCTTTCTATGTCTTTCTTCCTCAATGTCCGTGTTTCAGCGCCATACAAAAGAACACTCCATACAAAACATTTTATGAGTCTTTTCCTCAGTTCTCTGTCCAAACTGCTGTAGAAAATCCTCCTTTTCTTATATAATGCCTGTTTGCTATACTTGTTTCAATGTCTGTGCTGTCTTTTCTCTCCCACTCTTCTCAGTACCTCTTCATTTTTTACTCTGTTCATCCATCTTATTCTTTCCATCCTCCGCCATGTCCACATCTCAAAAGCCTTTCTATGTCTTTCTTCCTCAATGTCCGTGTTTCAGCGCCATACAAAAGAACACTCCATACAAAACATTTTATGAGTCTTTTCCTCAGCTCTCTGTCCAAACTGCTGTAGAAAATCCTCCTTTTCTTATATAATGCCTGTTTGCTATACTTGTTTCAATGTCTGTGCTGTCTTTTCTCTCCCACTCTTCTCAGTACCTCTTCATTTTTTACTCTGTTCATCCATCTTATTCTTTCCATCCTCCGCCATGTCCACATCTCAAAAGCCTTTCTATGTCTTTCTTCCTTAATGTCCGTGTTTCAGCGCCATACAAAAGAACACTCCATACATAACATTTTATGAGTCTTCTTTTCTTATATAATGCCTGTTTGCTATACTTGTTTCAATGTCTGTGTTTTCTTTTCTCTCCCACTCTTCGCAGTACCTCTTCATGTTTTACTCTGTTCATCCATCTTATTCTTTCCATCCTCCGCCATGTCCACATCTCAAAAGCCTTTCTATGTCTTTCTTCCTCAATGTCCGTGTTTCAGCGCCATACAAAAGAACACTCCATACAAAACATTTTATGAGTCTTTTCCTCAGTTCTCTGTCCAAACTGCTGTAGAAAATCTTCCTTTTCTTATATAATGCCTGTTTGCTATACTTGTTTCAATGTCTGTGCTGTCTTTTCTCTCCCACTCTTCTCAGTACCTCTTCATTTTTTACTCTGTTCATCCATCTTATTCTTTCCATCCTCCGCCATGTCCACATCTCAAAAGCCTTTCTATGTCTTTCTTCCTCAATGTCCGTGTTTCAGCGCCATACAAAAGAACACTCCATACATAACATTTTATGAGTCTTCTTTTCTTATATAATGCCTGTTTGCTATACTTGTTTCAATGTCTGTGCTGTCTTTTCTCTCCCACTCTTCTCAGTACCTCTTCATTTTTTACTGTGTTCATCCATCTTATTCTTTCCATCCTCCTCCATGTCCACATCTCAAAAGCCTTTCTATGTCTTTCTTCCTCAATGACCGTGTTTCAGCGCCATACAAAAGAACACTCCATACAAAACATTTTATGAGTCTTTTCCTCAGTTCTCTGTCCAAACTGCTGTAGAAAATCCTCCTTTTCTTATATAATGCCTGTTTGCTATACTTGTTTCAATGTCTGTGCTGTCTTTTCTCTCCCACTCTTCTCAGTACCTCTTCATTTTTTACTCTGTTCATCCATCTTATTCTTTCCATCCTCCGCCATGTCCACATCTCAAAAGCCTTTCTATGTCTTTCTTCCTTAATGTCCGTGTTTCAGCGCCATACAAAAGAACACTCCATACATAACATTTTATGAGTCTTCTTTTCTTATATAATGCCTGTTTGCTATACTTGTTTCAATGTCTGTGTTTTCTTTTCTCTCCCACTCTTCGCAGTACCTCTTCATTTTTTACTCTGTTCATCCATCTTATTCTTTCCATCCTCCGCCATGTCCACATCTCAAAAGCCTTTCTATGTCTTTCTTCCTCAATGTCCGTGTTTCAGCGCCATACAAAAGAACACTCCATACAAAACATTTTATGAGTCTTTTCCTCAGTTCTCTGTCCAAACTGCTGTAGAAAATCCTCCTTTTCTTATATAATGCCTGTTTGCTATACTTGTTTCAATGTCTGTGCTGTCTTTTCTCTCCCACTCTTCTCAGTACCTCTTCATTTTTTACTCTGTTCATCCATCTTATTCTTTCCATCCTCCGCCATGTCCACATCTCAAAAGCCTTTCTATGTCTTTCTTCCTCAATGTCCATGTTTCAGCGCCATACAAAAGAACACTCCATACATAACATTTTATGAGTCTTCTTTTCTTATATAATGCCTGTTTGCTATACTTGTTTCAATGTCTGTGCTGTCTTTTCTCTCCCACTCTTCTCAGTACCTCTTCATTTTTTACTCTGTTCATCCATCTTATTCTTTCCATCCTCCGCCATGTCCACATCTCAAAAGCCTTTCTATGTCTTTCTTCCTCAATGTCCGTGTTTCAGCGCCATACAAAAAACACTCCATACAAAACATTTTATGAGTCTTTTCCTCAGTTCTCTGTCCAAACTGCTGTAGAAAATCCTCCTTTTCTTATATAATGCCTGTTTGCTATACTTGTTTCAATGTCTGTGCTGTCTTTTCTCTCCCACTCTTCTCAGTACCTCTTCATTTTTTACTCTGTTCATCCATCTTATTCTTTCCATCCTCCGCCATGTCCACATCTCAAAAGCCTTTCTATGTCTTTCTTCCTCAATGTCCGTGTTTCAGCGCCATACAAAAGAACACTCCATACAAAACATTTTATGAGTCTTTTCCTCAGTTCTCTGTCCAAACTGCTGTAGAAAATCCTCCTTTTCTTATATAATGCCTGTTTGCTATACTTGTTTCAATGTCTGTGCTGTCTTTTCTCTCCCACTCTTCTCAGTACCTCTTCATTTTTTACTCTGTTCATCCATCTTATTCTTTCCATCCTCCGCCATGTCCACATCTCAAAAGCCTTTCTATATCTTTCTTCCTCAATGTCCGTGTTTCGGCGCCATACAAAAGAACACTCCATACAAAACATTTTATGAGTCTTTTCCTCAGTTCTCTGTCCAAACTGCTGTAGAAAATCCTCCTTTTCTTATATAATGCCTGTTTGCTATACTTGTTTCAATGTCTGTGCTGTCTTTTCTCTCCCACTCTTCTCAGTACCTCTTCTATTTTTACTCTGTTCATCCATCTTATTCTTTCCATCCTCCGCCATGTCCACATCTCAAAAGCCTTTCTATGTCTTTCTTCCTCAATGTCCGTGTTTCAGCGCCATACAAAAGAACACTCCATACAAAACATTTTATGAGTCTTTTCCTCAGCTCTCTGTCCAAACTGCTGTAGAAAATCCTCCTTTTCTTATATAATGCCTGTTTGCTATACTTGTTTCAATGTCTGTGCTGTCTTTTCTCTCCCACTCTTCTCAGTACCTCTTCATTTTTTACTCTGTTCATCCATCTTATTCTTTCCATCCTCCGCCATGTCCACATCTCAAAAGCCTTTCTATGTCTTTCTTCCTTAATGTCCGTGTTTCAGCGCCATACAAAAGAACACTCCATACATAACATTTTATGAGTCTTCTTTTCTTATATAATGCCTGTTTGCTATACTTGTTTCAATGTCTGTGTTTTCTTTTCTCTCCCACTCTTCGCAGTACCTCTTCATGTTTTACTCTGTTCATCCATCTTATTCTTTCCATCCTCCGCCATGTCCACATCTCAAAAGCCTTTCTATGTCTTTCTTCCTCAATGTCCGTGTTTCAGCGCCATACAAAAGAACACTCCATACAAAACATTTTATGAGTCTTTTCCTCAGTTCTCTGTCCAAACTGCTGTAGAAAATCTTCCTTTTCTTAAATAATGCCTGTTTGCTATACTTGTTTCAATGTCTGTGCTGTCTTTTCTCTCCCACTCTTCTCAGTACCTCTTCATTTTTTACTCTGTTCATCCATCTTATTCTTTCCATCCTCCGCCATGTCCACATCTCAAAAGCCTTTCTATGTCTTTCTTCCTCAATGTCCGTGTTTCAGCGCCATACAAAAGAACACTCGATACATAACATTTTATGAGTCTTCTTTTCTTATATAATGCCTGTTTGCTATACTTGTTTCAATGTCTGTGCTGTCTTTTCTCTCCCACTCTTCTCAGTACCTCTTCATTTTTTACTGTGTTCATCCATCTTATTCTTTCCATCCTCCGCCATGTCCACATCTCAAAAGCCTTTCTATGTCTTTCTTCCTCAATGACCGTGTTTCAGCGCCATACAAAAGAACACTCCATACAAAACATTTTATGAGTCTTTTCCTCAGTTCTCTGTCCAAACTGCTGTAGAAAATCCTCCTTTTCTTATATAATGCCTGTTTGCTATACTTGTTTCAATGTCTGTGCTGTCTTTTCTCTCCCACTCTTCTCAGTACCTCTTCATTTTTTACTCTGTTCATCCATCTTATTCTTTCCATCCTCCGCCATGTCCACATCTCAAAAGCCTTTCTATGTCTTTCTTCCTTAATGTCCGTGTTTCAGCGCCATACAAAAGAACACTCCATACATAACATTTTATGAGTCTTCTTTTCTTATATAATGCCTGTTTGCTATACTTGTTTCAATGTCTGTGTTTTCTTTTCTCTCCCACTCTTCGCAGTACCTCTTCATTTTTTACTCTGTTCATCCATCTTATTCTTTCCATCCTCCGCCATGTCCACATCTCAAAAGCCTTTCTATGTCTTTCTTCCTCAATGTCCGTGTTTCAGCGCCATACAAAAGAACACTCCATACAAAACATTTTATGAGTCTTTTCCTCAGTTCTCTGTCCAAACTGCTGTAGAAAATCCTCCTTTTCTTATATAATGCCTGTTTGCTATACTTGTTTCAATGTCTGTGCTGTCTTTTCTCTCCCACTCTTCTCAGTACCTCTTCATTTTTTACTCTGTTCATCCATCTTATTCTTTCCATCCTCCGCCATGTCCACATCTCAAAAGCCTTTCTATGTCTTTCTTCCTCAATGTCCATGTTTCAGCGCCATACAAAAGAACACTCCATACATAACATTTTATGAGTCTTCTTTTCTTATATAATGCCTGTTTGCTATACTTGTTTCAATGTCTGTGCTGTCTTTTCTCTCCCACTCTTCTCAGTACCTCTTCACTTTTTACTCTGTTCATCCATCTTATTCTTTCCATCCTCCGCCATGTCCACATCTCAAAAGCCTTTCTATGTCTTTCTTCCTCAATGTCCGTGTTTCAGCGCCATACAAAAGAACACTCCATACAAAACATTTTATGAGTCTTTTCCTCAGCTCTCTGTCCAAACTGCTGTAGAAAATCCTCCTTTTCTTATATAATGCCTGTTTGCTATACTTGTTTCAATGTCTGTGCTGTCTTTTCTCTCCCACTCTTCTCAGTACCTCTTCATTTTTTACTCTGTTCATCCATCTTATTCTTTCCATCCTCCGCCATGTCCACATCTCAAAAGCCTTTCTATGTCTTTCTTCCTCAATGTCCGTGTTTCAGCGCCATACAAAAGAACACTCCATACAAAACATTTTATGAGTCTTTTCCTCAGTTCTCTGTCCAAACTGCTGTAGAAAATCCTCCTTTTCTTATATAACGCCTGTTTGCTATACTTGTTTCAATGTCTGTGCTGTCTTTTCTCTCCCACTCTTCTCAGTACCTCTTCATTTTTTACTCTGTTCATCCATCTTATTCTTTCCATCCTCCGCCATGTCCACATCTCAAAAGCCTTTCTATATCTTTCTTCCTCAATGTCCGTGTTTCAGCGCCATACAAAAGAACACTCCATACAAAACATTTTATGAGTCTTTTCCTCAGTTCTCTGTCCAAACTACTGTAGAAAATCCTCCTTTTCTTATATAATGCCTGTTTGCTATACTTGTTTCAATGTCTGTGCTGTCCTTTCTCTCCCACTCTTCTCAGTACCTCTTCTATTTTTACTCTGTTCATCCATCTTATTCCTTCCATCCTCCACCATGTCCACATCTCAAAAGCCTTTCTATGTCTTTCTTCCTCAATGTCCGTGTTTCAGCGCCATACAAAAGAACACTCCATACAAAACATTTTATGAGTCTTTTCCTCAGCTCTCTGTCCAAACTGCTGTAGAAAATCCTCCTTTTCTTATATAATGCCAGTTTGCTATACTTGTTTCAATGTCTGTGCTGTCTTTTCTCTCCCACTCTTCTCAGTACCTCTTCATTTTTTACTCTGTTCATCCATCTTATTCTTTCCATCCTCCGCCATGTCCACATCTCAAAAGCCTTTCTATGTCTTTCTTCCTCAATGTCCGTGTTTCAGCGCCATACAAAAGAACACTCCATACATAACATTTTATGAGTCTTCTTTTCTTATATAATGCCTGTTTGCTATACTTGTTTCAATGTCTGTGTTTTCTTTTCTCTCCGACTCTTCGCAGTACCTCTTCATTTTTTACTCTGTTCATCCATCTTATTCTTCCATCCTCCGCCATGTCCACATCTCAAAAGCCTTTCTATGTCTTTCTTCCTCAATGTCCGTGTTTCAGCGCCATACAAAAGAACACTCCATACAAAACATTTTATGAGTCTTTTCCTCAGTTCTCTGTCCAAACTGCTGTAGAAAATCCTCCTTTTCTTATATAATGCCTGTTTCCTATACTTGTTTCAATGTCTGTGCTGTCTTTTCTCTCCCACTCTTCTCAGTACCTCTTCATTTTTTACTCTGTTCATCCATCTTATTCTTTCCATCCTCCGCCATGTCCACATCTCAAAAGCCTTTCTATGTCTTTCTTCCTCAATGTCCGTGTTTCAGCGCCATACAAAAGAACACTCCATACAAAACATTTTATGAGTCTTTTCCTCAGTTCTCTGTCCAAACTGCTGTAGAAAATCCTCCTTTTCTTATATAATGCCTGTTTGCTATACTTGTTTCAATGTCTGTGCTGTCTTTTCTCTCCCACTCTTCTCAGTACCTCTTCATTTTTTACTCTGTTCATCCATCTTATTCTTTCCATCCTCCGCCATGTCCACATCTCAAAAGCCTTTCTATGTCTTTCTTCCTCAATGTCCATGTTTCAGCGCCATACAAAAGAACACTCCATACATAACATTTTATGAGTCTTCTTTTCTTATATAATGCCTGTTTGCTATACTTGTTTCAATGTCTGTGCTGTCTTTTCTCTCCCACTCTTCTCAGTACCTCTTCATTTTTTACTCTGTTCATCCATCTTATTCTTTCCATCCTCCGCCATGTCCACATCTCAAAAGCCTTTCTATGTCTTTCTTCCTCAATGTCCGTGTTTCAGCGCCATACAAAAGAACACTCCATACAAAACATTTTATGAGTCTTTTCCTCAGTTCTCTGTCCAAACTGCTGTAGAAAATCCTCCTTTTCTTATACTGTATAATGCCTGTTTGCTGTACTTGTTTCAATTTCTGTGCTGCATTATTTTTCGATTAAGTTTTATTAATATCTACAATTGATGCTAGACCACCATTTACACATTGGAATCCTGTCATTGCATCTATCTTCAGCCTGAGAGTAGATTACGGTATGTCCCTACGTAATGTCATTTTACTGTAATATTCCGGCTGCGAGTGTCAGCGATGATGCGCTACCGTAAATGAGACGACAACGCTCTTTGCTGTGACGACAACGCTCTTTGCTGTTAAAAAGGAAAGCGTCTATGTTTCTCTTGTAATTGTTGGAGGTAAGAAATGCCGATTGGACATTGTGCCTTTTTGGGGTCAGATAAGTTTCCATATACAAGTAATCTGAAGTGCAAAGGTCAACTTGTAATCGCAGTTCAAGAATAAAAATTGAATTTGTGAATAAAACAAGGTAAATATCTTTTCCGAACCTTTATTCGATGTTGGATCCTCGGACCTTCATAAAATACTATTAATGTGTGTAGCAATACAGTGCGTAGTTATTTCTTCCCGAGTTAACAATACTGGGCGAATCTGCTACTATCACAGTCCAAACGGCGCTCAATATTTCGCCGTCAGCTTGTATATTCAAGACGTCCTCTAAGCGACGAGTTTGTTAGTCAGGCAATATCATACTGCCACTGTTGTTTAACCTTATCATTATTCTTGAAGTGTTTTCAGAAGATCTTACGGCGACTGTGAATATTTTGCTGCCAAGAGATAAAGAGTCTTCATCGCGAATTGTAGCAGTTTTCTTCGACTTTGCCTGACGTTCTCTGAGAACGGGAGAAGCGGAAACCTTCGACCGCCAGTTCGTACTGTACCTAACCCGTTCTCTCCTTACAGCAACCATGATGAAAACATAATCATATATGTTTTTGTTGTTTTTGTGGTCTTCAGTCCTGAGACTGGTTTGATGCAGCTCTCTATGCTACTCTATCTTGTGCAAGCTTCTTCATCTCCCACTACTTACTGCAGCCTACATCCTTCTGAATCTGCTTAGTGTATTCATCTCTTGTTCTCCCTCTACGATTTTTACCCTCCACGCTGCCCTCCAATGCTAAATTGGTGATCCCTTGATGCCTCAGAACATGTCCTACTAACCGGTCCCTTCTTTTTGTCAAGTTGTGCCACAAGCTACTCTTCTCCCCAACTCTATTCAATACCTCCTCATTAGTTATGTGATCTACCCATCTAATCTTCTGCATTCTTCTGTAGCACCACATTTTGGAAGCTTCTGTTCTCATCTTGTCCAAACTATTTATCGTCCATGTTTCCTTTCCGTACATGGCTACACTCCACACAAATACTTTCAGAAACGACTTCCTGACACTTAAATCTATACTCGATGTTAACAAATTTCTCTTCTTCAGAAACGCTTTCCTTGCCATTGCCAGTCTACATTTTATATCCTCTCTACTTCGACCATCATCAGTTATTTTGCTCCCCAAATAGCAAAACTCCTTTACTACTTTAAGCGTCTCATTTCCTAATCTAATTCCCTCGGTATCACCAGACTTAGTTTGACAACATTCCATTATCCTCGTTTTGCTTTTGTTGATGTTCCTCTTATATCCTCCTTTCAAGACACTGTCCATTCCGTTCAACTGCACTTCCAAGTTCTTTGCTGTCTCTGACAGAATTACAAAGTCATCGGCGAACCTCAAAGTATTTATTTTGTCTCCATGGATTTTAATATCTACTCCAAATTTTTCTTTTGTTGCATTTACTGCTTGCTCAACATACAGATTCAATAACATCGGGGAGAGGCTACAACCCTGTCTCACTTCCTTCCCAACCACTGCTTCCCTTTCATGTCCCTCGACTCTTATAACTGCCATCTGGTTTCTGTACAAATTGTAAATAGCCCTTCGCTCCCTGTATTTTACCCCTGCCACCTTCAGAATTTGAAAGAGAGTATTCCAGTCAACAAGGTCAAAAGCTTTCTCTAAGTCTACAAATGCTAGAAATGTAGGTTTGCCTTTTCTTGATCTAGCTTCTAAGATAAGTCGTAGGGTCAGTATTGCCTCACGTGTTCCAACATTTCTATGAAATCCAAACTGATCTTCCCCGAGGTCGGTTTCTACCAGTTTTTCCATTCGTCTGTAAAGAATTCGCGTTAGTATTTTGCAGCTGTGACTTATTAAAGTGATAGTTCGGTAATTTTCACATCTGTCAACACCTGCTTTGTTTGGGATTGGAATTATTATATTCTTCTTGAAGTCTGAGTGTATTTCGCCTGTCTCATACATCTTGCTCACCAGATGGTAGAGTTTTGTCATGACTGGCTCTCCCAAGACCGTCATTAGTTCCAAAGGAATGTTGTCCAATCCCGGGGCCTTGTTTCGACTCAGGTCTTTCAGTGCTCTGTCAAACTCTTCACGCAGTATCATATCTCCCATTTCATCTTCATCTACATCCACTTCCATTTCCATAATATTGTCCTCAAGTACATCGCCCTTGTATAGACACTCTATATACTCCTTCCACCTTTCTGCTTTCCCTTCTTTGCTTAAAACTGGGTTTCCATCTGAGCTCATGATATTCATACAAGTGGTTCTCTTTTCTCCAAAGGTCTCTTTAATTTTCCTGTAGGCAGTGTCTATCTTACCCCTAGTGAGATATGCCTCTACATCCTTACATTTGTCGTCTAGCCATCCCTGCTTAGCCATTTTGCACTTCCTGTCGATTTCATTTTTGAGACGTTTGTATTCCTTTTTGCCTGCTTCATTTACTGCGTTTTTATATTTTCTCCTTTCATCAATTAAATTCAATATTTCTTCTGTTACCCAAAGATTTCTACTAGCCCTCGTCTTTTTACCTACTTGATCCTCTGCTGCCTTCACTACTTCATCCCTCAAAGCTGCCCATTCTTCTTTTACTGTATTTCGTTCCCCCACTCCTGTCAGTTGTTCCCTTACGCTCTCCCTGAAACGCTGTACAACCTCTGGTTTAGTCAGTTTATCCAGGTCCCATCTCCTTAATTTCCCACCTTTTTGCAGTTTCTTCAGTTTTAATCTACAGTTCATAACGAATAAACTGTGGTCAGAGTCCACATCTGCCCCTGGAAATGTCTTAAAATTTAAAACTTGGTTCCTAAATCTCTGGCTTACCATTATATAATCTATCTGGTACCTTTTAGTATCTCCAGGATTCTTCCATATATACAGCCTTCTTTTATGATTCTTGAACCAAGTGTTAGCTATGATTAAGTTATGCTCTGTGCAAAAGTCTACCAGACGGCTTCCTCTTTCATTTCTTACCCCCATTTCACATTCACCTACTATGTTTCCTTCTCTCCCGTTTCCTACTCTCGAATTCCAGTCACCCATTTCTATTAACTTTTCGTCTCCCTTCACTACCCAAATAATTTCTTTTATCTTATCATACATTTCATCAATTTCTTCATCATCTGTAGAGCTAGTTGGCATATAAACTTGTACTACTGTAGTAGTCATGGGCTTCGTGTCTATCGTGGCCACAATAATGCATTCACTATGCTATTTGTAGTAGCTTACCTGCAGTCCTATTTTTTTATTCATTATTAAATCTACTCCTACATTACCGCTATTTGATTTTGTACTTATAACCCTGTATTCAACTGACCAAAAGTCTTGTTCCTCCCGCCACCGAACTTCACTAATTCCCACTATATCTAACTGTAATCTATTCATTTCCCTTTTCAAATTTTCTGACCTACCTGCCCGGTTAAGGGATCTGACATTCCACACTCCGATCCGTAGAACGCCAGTTTTCTTTCTCCTGATAACGACGTCCTCTTGAGTAGTCCCCGCCCGGAGATCCGAATGGGGGACTATTTTACCTCCGGAATATTTTACCCAAGAGGACGCCATCATCATTTAACCATGCAGTAAAGCTGCATGCCCTCTGTAGTTTCCCCTTGCTTTCAGTCGTTCGCAGTACCAGCACAGCAAGGCTGTTTTGGTTAGTGATACAAGGCCAGATCAGTCAATGATCCAGACTGTTGCCCCTTCAACTGCTGAAAAGGCTGTTGCCCCTCTTCAGGAACCACACGTTTGTCTGGCCTCTCAACAGATACCACTCCGTTGTAGTTGCACCTATGGCACGGCCATCTGTATCGCTGAGGCACGCAAGCCTCCCCACCAATGGCAAGGTCCATGGTTCTTTGGGGTAGGAATCATATATAAATAAAAAAAAATTTCACAGATTTTTATCTTAGACAGGTAAAATATTTTAAAATGTATGCATCTAGAAAAAGAATCAAAAGAGAGTTTAAATCCACTACCTGTCTTATCTGTGTCAAAGTCAAGACGCAAGTTAGCTAATTAATTAATTTTTTCTTTTCCGAAGTTGCAGTTTCAATTTACACTTTATGTGAAATAGGGTGCATAAGTGAACAAACGCAATCTGGCTTACCTTAATTTTAGTTTTTCTAGTGACAAAGAACTTCCTCGTAACTTCCTCATACTGCAATGGAACATTTAATGAAGGGCATAACATAGCGAAAAAAATTGAAACTGTAATCCTCAAGGCACATATCACGGAACTACTGACTACTGACTATATGTGAATGTGAAGTACACCTTATAAATGGAATTCGTGCGATGAAAATATGTTTGAACTCTTAATCCCACAACACCTAATAAATTTAAAATATTTCAGGTAGTGTGACAATAAACTGTTGCAGTTTCGCTCATACCAACTACGTGCTTTGAATCTCCACAGCAACGTTTACTTACCCGGTTAGCTAAAACTTTCATTTAAAAATAAGGAAATGCCATTACTGCACAAAACAGTTTATTTTGTCTCTGCCTGATATTTAGTGAATTCCTAATTCAATGCATGTAAGTATTTGAATAAAAAATCAGAGAAGTGACAAATAAATTCTTAAGAATCCCATATTATACGAGTGCTGAATGTATATTGTGCAGAAAATGAATACAAAATGTTGTATTTCACCTACAAGTACCCCCTTAATGAACTGACCATACATTTAGAAAAAGAAAGGAAAATCTGTCTATATTGACATTAATGCTCATGATGTTATTTAATGAGCGGAAAATCAATTGGGTAAGCAACTTGCAACTCCATATGACTGAATACAAATTGGATATTTCATCCTACATGTTCTAACAAAACAGCGAACTGAAAAAAAAGAATATAGCCCGCGCTGAACAAATCTGCACATTATCACAAGTAAATAAATCTGACATGTCACAAAGCCCAATTAGCCGTGGCAGCACAAGCAAGCAACTATCTGACTGTAATCCAGATTGATGTCACTTCAGGTGTCCATTTTCTTTATCACAAGACAAAGCGTCTGTATTAAAGGGATTAACACATTCTTACTGCATCGTGCTGATGAACAGTGTGTGTCCCTTTGTCAACTGACCATGGAGCCCTCAGTAACCTGTTCTGCTTGCCAAGCGTCTTGCAACTAACGGAAAAAATATGGAATGAAAGTTAACACAAATAAAACAAAAGTATTGGCAATAGGAGGAAATAAGGAACTAAAAATTGTGCTGAATGGAGAAAAACTAGAACAGGTGCAAAATTTTAAGTATCTTGGAAGCAGGATATACACCGACTGGAAGTGCACCACAGAAATTAAAACAAGGATAGCAATGGCAAAAGAGGCGTTTTATAAGAAAAGGAGAATCTTCTGCAGCGGTATGGACAGAGAACTCAGAAAGAGACTCATAAAATGTCTTGTATGGAGTGTTCTTCTATATGGCGCTGAAACATGGACTATGAGGAAAAAAGACAGAGAAAGGCTGGAGGCTTTTGAGATCTGGACATGGCGGAAGATGGAAGGAATAAGTTGGATGGACAGAGTAAAAAATGAAGAGGTACTGAGAAGAGTGGGAGAGAAAAGGCAGTTACTAGATGTAATAAAGAGAAGAAAAAGAAATTGGATTGGCCATATATTAAGAAAGAATGACGGACTGATAAAAACAGTTTTAGAAGGTTATGTAGAAGGGAAAAGGAAGCTAGGAAGGAAGAGATTCCAGATACTGGATGACATGATTGACGGTACAACATACAGCAACCTTAAGAAGGAAGCAATGGATCGCAGAAAATGGAGAGGCAAAGGACCTGCTAATATAGCAGATAACTGATGATGATGAGTATAGATGAAGTATACGCTTTTCTATTTAGTATTATTGGATATTTGAACATTGATTAATTGTGTTCATGCTAGAGGTAGTTTGATTGACCTGCCCCAGTTGCATTTATCTGTATAAGTACAGTAAGAAACTAGCCACAGAAGTACTCTTGTGTGAACGGAGTTACATATAGTGACAGTAGAAGGAAGATATATATATTGACGGTAGAACATTTATATGGTTTTAACTAGGGCAATGTTTAAGATGAGTCGAGCAGAGCAGAGCAGCACGCAACAGCCTTCAGCTGTTAGCACTGATAATAATGATGCAGTAAGAAGTGTTGTAGAACCGATGGCTACAGATAGCGCAATAGAACGCCCTGTAGATACGGAGGGACATGTAACGGCAAGTACGCAACATGGATTAGATCCATTAGTCATTATCATGAGACAGATGCAGATGATAACCGAGAGCGTGAATAATATGAATACAAAATTAGCCTCAGTTACTGAAGGGCAGGAAAATTTGAAAACCGACATGAAGGCGAAATTAGCCTCAGTTACTGAGGGGCAAAATGATTTGAACGCGAAATTAGCCTCAGTTACTGAAGGGCAAAATGATTTGAATACAAAATTAGCCTCAGTTACTGAAGGGCAAAATGATTTGAACGCGAAATTAGCCTCAGTTACGGAAGGACAGGAAAATTTGAAAACTGAGATTAAGCAGCAGTTACAAGACAGTTTTTCCGAATTAGAGCAGCGGATAGAGGCGAGGACCAAGGAACTTAAAGATTAGGCCGAAGAGACGGAACGAAAATTAACTGCACAAATAGAATTGGTGAAAGCTCAATGTGAGGAATCTACTCACCGCGTACGTGTAGAAATGAAGGAGTATGTGGCTATTAAGATAGATACTGTACGGGAACAGGTGGATATGGTTCCGCAATTAGTACAAAAGCAAGATGCCATGTCATGTGCAATTGCGCAACTTCCTGAATTGGCACGTACGCAGACTAACCTAAAGGAAAGTGTTAAACATCTGACAGAACGTCAAGACGTTATAGACCACCAAATTAATGTATCAACGGGTAAATTATCCGAAATCACATTAGAAAACAAAAGGCTAATGTGTGAAAATGTTGAGCAAAATGTTAAAGCAGCATTCCATGTCTATCTGGCAAACAGGAAGAGAATTTGTTTGCGAAAGGACTTAAGGAAGTGCGACAGCAGTTAGGTGCTGATTTAGAGCATTGGAAACAAACGATAGAAGAGTCGATGCGCGTTTCACAACAAGGCTCAGAACAAATGAATACAGGCCAGCAGCAGAAGTTGGCAGCGACTATAGAGCCAGTTACTGCACATTCGCACACGATACCGACTGGTGTAAGTAACTCAAACATTAAATTGCCACGAGCTAGTTGTTCGCGTGAATTTTTATCTAACGGAGATTGCGAAAGCCTTTGCCATGCTGAAGAAAAAATGATAAAGCATCGGAAATTCCAGATTTTTAACACTGACAAAAGGGGGGTCCATCCAATTGTTTTTATTCGAAGTTTCAGAGGAGTGCTACCCAGAAATTGGTTGGAGTGGCAGAAGATCAGTTTCGTTACAGGATATATACAAGGTTCGGGGGCGATCTGGGCCTCGGACATGACTTCTGTTAGCTCGACATATGACGATTTTGAGAAGGCGTTTTTAGCAAAGTTCTGGTCAGAAGGGGTACAGGAACGCCTGAGGCAGGAGGTGCTCTACCCAGAGCCTTTCTCCTTTTCAAAAGGAAGCCTTAGGAAGTATTTTGAAAAATATATAAATAAAACAAGATACTGGGACAGACCTATGCCCTTGCCAGACATAATAAACATACTTAAGGCAAGACTACCAACTAGCATCCGGAATCAATTAATTTACGGCAACGATAAAGACTTGGAGTCGTTCCTCACGACGTTAGACCATATAGATATTATCGAAGAGAACAACCAGAAAGCCCGTAATAACAGATTCCAATATAGGGAGATAGAACCTCCGCCAAACGATAGGCAAGGGAATGCACAGAGATCGTTAAATAGTGGAGAAACCCCTCAAAATCTCAATAGTAATACCGGCTATAGTCTTGCGAGGGGCTATCCAAGGAACAACAGGAATGGGAAAAGATACAATCCCGTGTGGGGGAACGAAAGGAATTTCAGACCCCAAGCCTGGAATAATAACAGTAATAGAAAGTGGAATCAACCGGGGGGAATGAATTCAAATAATCAACATCAGTGGGGACGGACATCTACGAATCAACCGGTAATTACCGAAGTGACGGATGATGTCAACCAGCAGGCAAATCAAAATCCAACAAACTTGTAAGGGCCCACTCGTGCCCCGGAGGAGCGGTCAACAATTGGTTGAGGGGCAACAGGATATGTGTCTCCATGCTAACGTATAATGATGGACGATTGCTGGCAGATGAATTGACCGAGGACTTAGAACCACAAGATGAGGATAAGGAACAGGTGACAGTAGCCGAAGTGCAAGTCATTTTGGAGACTGTACCTATAGTGGCGGTTTTAGACACTACTGCAACCACAAATGTTATTTCGGAGGCTCTATTCAACAAGATCAGAAATACAGGGTGATTCAAAAAGAATACCACAACTTTAGGAATTTAAAACTCTGCAACGACAAAAGGCAGAGCTAAGCACTATCTGTCGGCGAATTAAGGGAGCTATAAAGTTTCATTTAGTTGTACATTTGTTCGCTTGAGGCGCTGTTGACTAGGCGTCAGCGTCAGTTGATGCTAAGATGGCGACCGCTCAACAGAAAGCTTTTTGTGTTATTGAGTACGGCAGAGGTGAATCGACGACAGTTGTTCAGCGTGCATTTCGAACGAAGTATGGTGTTAAACCTCCTGATAGGTGGTGTATTAAACATTGGTATAAACAGTTTACAGAGAATGGGTGTTTGTGCAAAGGGAAAAGTTCTGGACGGCCGAGAACGAGTGATTAAAATGTAGCACGAAGCCCTGATCTTACCCCCTGCGATTTTTTCTTATGGGGGTATGTTAAGGATATGGTGTTTCGGCCACCTCTCCCAGCCACCATTGATGATTTGAAACGAGAAACAACAGCAGCTATCCAAACTGTTACGCCTGATATGCTACAGAGAGTGTGGAACGAGTTGGAGTATCGGGTTGCTATTGCTAGAGTGTCTGGAGGGGGCCATATTGAACATCTCTGAACTTGTTTTTGAGTGAAAAAAAAACCTTTTTAAATACTCTTTGTAATGATGTATAACAGAAGGTTATATTATGTTTCTTTCATTAAATACACATTTTTAAAGTTGTGGTATTCTTTTTGAATCACCCTGTATAAGACGAGTACCAATTTTTCCAGTTCAAAATTGCAGAATAATAGGCGCCGTTGGGGCTCGATCGGCTAATGTAAAAGTGCAGTCACTACTTAGTGTAGAAGTCGGAAATGTAGCAATATTAAGCACATTCCTTGTTGTGAAAAATTTGGTGGTAGATTGCATTATCGGAGTCGACAGCCTACGTCAATACGGATGCAGAATAGATTTTAAAACAGGAAAAATTTGGTTAAATGTAAATAAACAAGAAATTGAGTTGGACTTGTTGAAAAAAGAAAGCCTTACCAGAAAATATAATAGTGGGATCAGTGTGCAAGTAATCAGGACGGCACAAAATTCTAAACAGCACGTAATTAATGAGTTCCAAGTCAAAGGAGATTTCGGTCAATTAGTGTATGAGAAGTTAAATGAATCCGACTGCATTATTGAAGATCAGAAGAAGCAGCTCAAAGAATTATTATTAGCGTATGAAAACGTGTTTGATGAAAGGCCAGGAGTTATTAAGGGATACATATGCCATCGCTACATTAAGCCGCACGAAACGTATTGTAGAACTTTCTGTCCTGTTCCCTGGAGGTTAAAGGCTCAAGTTCAAAAGGAAATAGATCGCATGTTGAAATGGGGTTTGCTCGAACCCTCTGCAAGCCCATACTGCTCCCCGTGGCGAGTGACAGAGATGGACGCTCGTAAAAACATAACAATAAACTGTGTGTGTTTAGTGTTAGAAAACTTTAAATTGAAATAGTTAATCAGTGACATAGATTATAGAAATAGTGACTAACTATTACTATCGAGTGCTATAAAGAAGATAGTGGAGATAGGCTTCACCTGTGGTTTGGGTGAACATGGAACTTTAGCATTGCTAATGTCATCAAGATTTATAAAGGATCTAACTAACCTTCAAGAACAATGAAATGTTTCCCGCAAATGACGCTGAATAATCAAAAGAGGTTCCGAGTGAATGTTCATATATAGTTTCAAGTGCATGCTTAGATGTGTAAACGTGTGAAGGGTTGTGTTGAGGCAGTGAATCGTGAGTGACGGTTAACGCGGCAAAGATAATTTCCCGCGCAAAACAGTTGACGTCGGCGCGAGAGTTAAAATCGATATAGACGACACAGATATGCTTTGTAAGAGACTCGCATCAAACGCGAGGGTAAACTGTTTCATGTTGAACTTTAAAAAGAAAAGGTGTTATAATCAGAAGTTAAGAGTTTTTAATTTATTAATGAATGCTTAAAGAAAGTAATATTCATAGAATTAGTAGTTATTTAATGGTTCGTGTTCGTTTGGGAATTTTGTTTGAAAAATCCATTTCCATATATGTGCATGTATGAACGCCGTATGAATCAGAGAATAAATGAAAGAAGTGAATCCGCATTCCTCAATGCTAATAACTTTTACATTACAGCAATCAAGCGGAGAAATATATGTATTTAGAATAAAAAGTTTTTGAGTATAGATAAATTATATGACTTTTCAAGGAAATGATGGATTATGTCTTTGTATAAAATGAACTACACTTTCCATTATTCGATGATTTGAATCCAAAATCTATTGTAAGTTGCATGAATCCTTTAAATTACGAAGAACAAATCAGTGATAGAAAATGTGTCAGAACTTTTGGACTTATAAGCGCAAGTGGGGATGCAAAGTCAAAAAGAGTATTCAAACGAGAGTAAATATGATGATGCTTTTGGCAACATCATTAGTTAATGGCTAAATTCCTTGAAGTACGTCGTAACAAAAAGGATGCATGAAGCCATAAGGATTTTGCTTTCAAAAAGGAGAATCTTGGACGGTGCAACCTAACCAGTTCTCTTACAGGAAGAGTTTCCCTTTTGGTCATTGCTAATTCTTTTGGAATGAATGTTGCATGTGAATTCGAGTATCCCTGTCCCTTCTACTCTTCCCATTGTGGGCCGCGTAGAAGACCGACTACAAAGTGGGCCGCGTAGAAGACCGAGTACAAATGTGGACGTCGGGGACATGCAAGACCCGGGGGAGTTTTAGCACCGCAAGATATTGTCCTAGGAACAAGATTGTAAAACGAAAACTTACGTTATTTATTGTAAAATGTTTTTTTTTGCTAGAGGCACAAATCACTCTTCTCCAAATCTTGATATAAATTGATCCCTGTCTTTCCTTTAGAGATCTATTTCAAATTATTTTTTTTCTTCTACAGGCTTTCCTACCTTCTATGTACCGTAGGCTGGGGGTCTAGGCTTAAGAGGTTTTCCAAGGTTTCCCTGCTTAAGAAAGTTCCCGAATGGGTAGACCCTGATAACAGTTGCATGAAAGATCATCTTCCTTGGTTGTGCACAGCAGACATAACACCTTGATGCACGTAAAAGCAATACAGCCGCGGTACCTGTCTCTTCATTTCTTCTGTTTTCAACACTTCTTTCCTTCGTCTGTCTTAAACATAATATTCTTTTTCAGTCGGAGGACTGACAATTATCACTTCCGGATTATCCACACTAATAGATAGCTCGCGAAGTGTGTTCGGTAAATCAAAACTGAGCTCACAAACTTCGCTCGCTGCGAGGGGCATTGTAATCTCCCCACGGAAAATTACCCTCTACCACGAAATAATTAATAATAGTCAATCAAATCATCCACATTTATTCACTTTTGAAAAGTATCTGATAGGATTTTCTAGTAATATATGCGCCGACAGCTCGTCGACGCCAAGGTATTTTCCAGTACGTTTATTCTTTGGAATAATAGAGAGACATATATGTATTCTCCATGGTTATTATAGACGGGTAACGAGGACACCTTCGGAAGTATCTGTTGGAGGACTGTCGGGTTTCTAAAAGAGACATATTTGCTCTTCTTCTTGCTAAAGCGAGCTATTAACGTTTGTGCCACTAGGGGGTTATTTGAAGAGTAAGTGAGACTTGGAATCAACAGAAAACGGAACATGTAATGGAGATGGATTGAATATACAATTTTCCTCAAAAATAAGGTTTGTGACCCTTTTATTCTAGAGTGAAAGACGAATAAGTTCTTTGTCTGAATCATTGATGATTGTCTTGGCCCTGTAATTAGTGGGGAAGTTTCAGCTGTGACGAAGAGAGCCTGCAATCGACAAGTCTTTATAAAATCGTCCAAAAAGGCTTCGGACACATCTGAAATTCAAAATCTGTCGTAAAAGGAACGAATTGTTCAAACGATCGATTTTCCCAACTGAATGCAGCGCTTAACAATAATAATAGATATAAAGATCTTTTACAGCAAGCCAGCCGCTGAATGTTAAGACGAAGGGCTCCACCAGAGATTGTATTGGGCTGATTTCACGTAATGAAATATTATATTTAAAATCGTACATAGAAAAAAGAGAGAGAGAGAGAGAGAGAGAGAGAGAGTGAATGAAATTAGAGAAAATACTCAGAATCCTCCATTAGTATAATTGTTTGCCTGTCTTATCACGGATCAGCCTAAAGACAAAACAGGAGGCCCTTACTTTACGGTACAGATTTATGTGTGAGAGTGAAGGAATCATAAAGGCAAGAAATACACCTCTTTACAGACAAAACATTACACCAAGTCAGCGGCAAGCTGCATTCCCAATAACATTATATAATTCATTATATGTTGCTGATGTATTTTTAATGTGGAATTAAAATTGTTACACATACATTTTAGACATCCTATACGTATTTTAAAAGACATTTTAGACATGAAAATAGTATTGAGACACTTGACATAAACGTTGTCTTGTTGAAGCTTGCATAATTTTGAAATACATTTTAGACATGGAATTATTGTAAGTTACACCTTTTACATATTTCTGACGTACATTTTGGACGTGGAAATACTGTAAACTATTCTTCCACCTAAAATGGTGCCTGGTCAATTCGTTTTTGTGCATAGCCACCTGTAGTCTGAGGATGAAATGTCATCTGCGTGCTTAACATGTTATTTTAGCCCCATGTATTTTGTAAAGTTACAGAGAAATTAAATGTAGAAATAGTACTGCGGTACTTAATTTGGTATTTGCAGTCTCGTTTCAGGCGTGAATTCAGACGTGGTAATAACATAGTGGCACTTGACTTAAACATTGTGTGTGTTGCTGAGGTATTTTTGACATACTTTTTAGACACGAAAATACTGTAAGTTAACTCTTTATGCATTTTGATATTTTTTTTTACTTGGATTAACACTGTGATCCCTAACATAAGCTATGTGTGTGGGGCTGTGTGTGTCTGCATGTGTGGGTGTGTGCCTGCATAGTAAGTGTGTGCACGCTTACGAATTTTTAATTTTGTATGTGACCAAAGGAGATGAAATTTACTGACAAGTCTGAACTTTTTCTGACAAGACAAAAATTTTGCTAACGAATTTATCAAGTTGCTGCTGGCACATTATCTCGTCTCGCTGCATTGATGATGACGCCATACAAAGAGGGTGTAGCTTGTGACGTCAAGGCTATGGTACTGGCCTGCGCAAATGACGACTCGAATGCAAAGTAAGTGTGCCCGGTAGCACATTGCTGTACTACGGAATATCTTTTCTCTATTTTCATTACTTCATGCAAAACATATCCCAAACTTGTTTTTTTTTAATCTTTTGCTTCATTCTGATCTCAACGAAGATACTCTTTGCATCTCTTAGCGACGGTGATAAGTGATAAAGCATAATCTCAACCAAGTAGAAGGGGAGTGTGGCTTTCTGCCCTCGCATTGGAGTAAAGGAATTTACAAACTCAGGGAATAAACGGTAAAGTTCAATCGAAATTACAGGAGATATGTTTCAAACTGTAGAACTTCACATCGTTATAATTGATGTATTACGTAAGACATATTACTTGTTTCTTGTTATTAAAAAATATCATGCAATAGAATACAATCCAATAGTGCTTCCCACAAAATATCCTTCACACTGTCCTGAAAAGGTTGAAGCTGTACTGAGCGTAGCCTGGAAGTATAAATGTATATAATGCTTGAAAACATTCACATAACTGAAGGAAGTTACTTCACGTACTTAGATGTGTGCTATAATCAACGTAATAGTCACAACAAAACGTAATCGTACTCGTTATTAATTACGTGTTCATAATACATCACCAAATAAATTATTATTGTACATCATACTCTCGTCTGGTTGAGTGCACGGTGTACGTTATATCAGACGTTTCTGTTTTATTGTCCCACGTAACGTCTCTCGCAGGATAAGATGGATTGCATGTTTTCGCACTCTAATCCATCTTGATTTGTTATCTCCTAATGTGAAAAGCACGGTTTCGCAACAGACTGGGCGTACATCATGCTTGAGGGATGTTCTCTTTAGGAATTGACATCTACGAACAAAGCCGCACACAGAAGCACGTAATAAATTCACACTCTAAAAGATAAAGAGCATCTCAACTTCAAAGAATGTGATATTAAGGACTGCGCGTGGTCTTTGGTAGTTGTTGCTGGAAAGAAAAGCGGTTCTCACGAATACCTGAACTGCTTAGAAGATCGTGACAGGTCAGTAGAAGACTATGGATTAAAAGTTAAGATAATATTGGAACATATCGAATTAAATATTATAATTAGGACTCCTTGAAAGAAAGGAAATATAGTCGTTTGGATGTAAGCTAAATGATGTCTTGCTAAAGTCTACATGACTTGAGCAGTGGCTTTGTGCCTTTTTATTGACACGTAACCAAAAATATCTATTTATCCAGAATGGAAAACTCTGGGTTTGAAGCACGCAGTAGTACTTAACACATGCCTGCAGCTTTTTGTCATCTGCATCGTCCACTACATCGCAGTTAGGCAGAACGTTCCTGTGGGTTCATATGTGATTATGGGTTTTTTACTTATTTCTGATTATAAACGTTACGTCTTTATAAGTGCAACAGTATCAAAATAATTGCTTCCTTTACATAAGTTAATAATTTTATAATCTCTTCGGTGATTTTATCCTGCACATGACTACAGAAAATTACGACTCATTTAATCTAAAGTATGAAGTCGAATTTATTGTGCTGAAAACTAACATGCATTTTCAACACTATTCTCGAATTCTACTGTTTCTCACTCTGCAGTCGTATCTGTGTTATCAAAATAGAAAATATTTTGAATGAAAAAGTGCATATATTCTTCCTGAAACTCAATATTTTGAGTCCTCTTGAGAGATATATGTTAACATATTCGCAGTACGTATCTCCTTGTCAATGAATGGCAATATAAAGACTGATACTTCGTGGCAGATTAAAACTCTGCTGGGCCGAGAATCGAACTCGGGTCCTTTGCCTTTCGTGGGCATGTTCCCTAGGAAACGGCGGAAGTAAAGCTGTGAGAACGGGTCATGAGTCGTGCTTGGGTAGCTCAGTTGATAGTAAAAAAAAGAAGCTAGGATACCAGGCTCTCACCCAGGAGGCTCCAGTTCGATTCCCGGTACCGGAATACACTTTTTGGGGGCCGAGCTTTGGCACTTCTCACAGCCGTTTCTTGTTTTCGTGGTGTTGCGGCTCTGGGTTCGAAACAATAGGTTAAAAAAGTTGGTTGAGCACTTTCCAAGAAAGACAAAGGTCCCGATTTCGAGTCTGGGTCCGGCACACAGTTTTAATCGGCCAAGAAGTTTCATATCAGCGCACACTCCGCTGCAGAGTGAAAATTTCATTCTGGAATATAAATACTGTTAGTCATTCATACAAAGTACGTGAAAGTGTACCGCAGCGTACAGTAAAAAGTAGATGTATTTGCACATGTTAATATCAATTTCTTCTTTTATTTTGACCATTAGTATTTTCATGATCAGTTTTGGCTTTTATGAGAAAACGATGTCAACTTTGCTTGGGACACACAGTTTTATGAATTACGCTGATTTAAAGGTCTGACTAATATAATTTTTAATTTATCAATTTCAACTGCAGATCTTGGTGTTGTTTCTCGCGACAGTGGAGTGAAACATAAGTAGAAAACATCAGAACGAATTTTCGGATTACTCTGCAATGTCTGGATGCAGCAGTTTTTAAAGAGTTCAGTATGTTCTTCTCCAGAAATGTGGAATATTCGCTGTATTAGATCCTCGTGGGTGTGGGCTCAGAAAATGCAGTACTTTCTTTTGCGTTACAGTTACACTTCGTTTCTTGCAAACTACAACATGACGGACACAGAGTACCAACATCTTTTGATGTTATGCTCAGACAGTTGTAGCTGGACAACAAAATAGAGGTCACTGTCCTTAGCTGTCGCCTCAGTCATCTTCGATTCAAACGTTTGTCTCAACGGTGTTATAGCTCTGTTGCGTATGCATAACGTGTGTGTCCAAACTCTGCGGTACTACCAACTGTTACCAGTAGGTACTTCCTGATTTACAGGTAACGAGACAAAGCGAAATGTATGAAACGCATGCTAATATAATAATAATCTGCAAGAAATTCTTTTTTTAATTCACTGCTACCGGTTTTGGACGATCACTCATGCTCAAACTGTACACAGACAGAATCAAGCTATTGTCAGCACATATGTATGCGTATATACAGATGTACACATAAATGTATAATATTTGGTTGTATTCTGATTTTTTACTTACGTCATAATATCGTAAATGTTATGTACGATCTACGTTTTGTCACATTTGTGCATGGTTGTTACGTTATCGGTTTATGTTTCAGATACATGGTTTGCATTTAAATTTATGTCTTTGATGAAAATCGATGTAAATTCATTGTAAAATTTAGGTTTGTGTTTTGATCTGAATTGTCTGTCAACACTAAGAATTTTTTCGAGGTTCTCAATACATTTTTTATTTTGAACTTAGTTTGCTCGTTTAAGATGTTATTCGGACTTTTTGTCAAATGTGTGCAGATTTCTATTTCCCCTAAAACGCTCATGTAGCTTCACGTTAGGTTCTATGAAGAATGGAAAGACAAGTGCTTATTGATGACAGATAGTTCAGAACAAAAGACAGTCGCAAGTTTTACATACGATATAAATCGATTTTCATCAAAGATATTAATTTTAATTGCAAACCATATATATGACACACAAATCCACAATGTAACAAATATGACAAAACAGAAGTGGATCATATTCGCAAAATAACATTTAAGATCTTATAACGGAAGTAAAAAATTGTAATACAACGAAATATTATATATATGTGCTGACAGTAGCTTGACCGAATCTAGGTGTTGCATGGGAATGAGCCATAGCTCGAAACCGGCAGCAGTACATAAAATATAGAAAAGCAGCTGGGGTGTATCATTGTTACATTAGTGTGCATTTCATATAATTTATTGAGGCTGCAGAACAGCAAACACAAGAAACATTCAACAAACTGAAACGATAATTTTTCATCTACTTTATTTTTCAAGATCATCTAAATGCAATATGAAGCCTTAACCCTGCTCTTCTGTCCAATTATCAACTCTTTTATCATCATCATTTTATTAAATGAGATATGTTTGTGAAACTCATTCACTTTGTCAACAATCTGAAGAAAAACGAGAACAAAGTTAATATAGATGGATGTCAAGCTCGGATTAGGAAAGGATGGGGAAGGAATTTGATAGTAGCCTTTCAAAGGAACCATCCCGACGTTTACCTTAAGCGATTTAGGGAAATCGCGGAAAACCTAAACCTGGATAGCGGAATGCGGAATTTGAACCATCGCCCTCCCGAATGGGTTGAGTGTGCTAACCACTGTGTCACCTCGCTTGGTTTGTCTGTAATTCCGTAAGCTGTTTATGACTCCAAAATGTTTTTGATTATTAAAATTTTTTTGGACTAAATGACAAATGTTACGTATGTAGTGTTCGGTTCAGCATGTCCCCAAAGAAATCTCTGTGCCTTATCGTCTGAGAGTATCTTTTATGAAAGTTACTGCCATATTGTTATACTTGTATCTTCCTAAGGATATAATTTCTTAAAATAATTCGTTTATTGTCAGCAATGAATTTATTTTACATAATTACTCACACGAAATTCCGTTAACGGAGACTTATTTGGTTGCTCAAATTCCGTAGTGATGTAACTTAGTTCATATATTCTCACTATGGTGAACTAATCAATAACTGATGCTGAGGTGGAAGCGATTTTAAATGTTTATGATAGTGAAGACTCAGTTTGTGAACATGAAGTAAAATGAGTGTTTCTGAAAGTGAGGATTCGGACGACTCTTAACAGGCAACGTTCTCAAAGCAATGCACAGTCTATACTATCAAAAATTATGTTGTAGAATAGCAGCTACATCCGCTTCTGCAACGTGGCTGTCTTTTTGCAGGTAACATCATCAATAACAGGGGTACAGTTGCTCATTACAATGTATGCAGCCACCCAAATAAGTAAATTAAAAAGTTCATTTCAAGCAATCTTTTATTCAGCAACTGAAAAGAAAGTTATAGGAATGACAAATATGGAAGCTGAACGAATTTGTGACTAACACAAGATAAATCTTGACAGTGTTATGCTTCAAAGAAATATTAGGTTCTTGTTTCTTGCAGGTGTAGATCTATCATATAGCGAGTTTGCAAAAAGCTTGTGGAATAAGACCGACATATATTTTGGACGACAGTGTTACTAGAAGTACTTAGTAAATATGTTGTGCTGTTTATTCAGAAATCAAATAATGATGACGGCATACTGGCAATCTCTCTACAGTTCTTAGTATTTGGAGAAAATAGGTAGAATGATTCTAAAATTACATAATCTTGGAGAAAACGTGACAGTTGGTAAGATTTCGAGATCGACGTGTTTTCAGACAGTATATTCCAAATAAAACTGCAAAACGTAGGTGCTTTGTGACAATGAAACCTCGTGTGCATTGAAAACACAAATTAAAACAGGTAAACCAACTCGAGTGTCACAAGAAAAAAATAGATATGAGATTTTCGCTTGATCTCATCGGAGAACAAGAACGTTAGAATGTAGCTTGGGACACGTCAGCACTTCCACAGCCAAAAAATCAACAGGGAAGTTCAGTTTTATTACTTCACAAACGGTACCACTGCGGTCAATTACGTCCCAAAGAAAAACAAAAATGTACGATTTGTGTGTACGGCGCATTACAATGGTCAAGTTAGCGACAGGGATGAAAAAGCGCCAGACGCGATCTTGGATTGCAGCAGATGTAAAGAAATGTAACATTCTCGATCAGCTAAGACGTACGTAACTGTACCTACAAATGAAAGACAAGTCAATAGTCAGTGACCTGTTCCTACAACATTCTAGATGTTTCTGCATACAGTGATTATTGTTTGTCGACTTCAGCAGGCAGGTTTGTGACGAAGAGACATTGAAAAGGAAGTGAGTAATCTCAGAACGAAAAGTGATTCATAAAGCAACACACGAGGATAACTCAATTAAAAGCCGCAATTTAGTTATATTTTTGTTTATTTTGGTAGTACTGTCATTTTACGTTGATGACGCATGCGTTGTTTATTTGTTGTTATATATTTGCAATTTTCAAGCTGCTAGGTTAGTTTCGTTATCGCTGCCGTGCTGTTAATCATGGCTGCTCCGCTGTCTATTTGCACCAAAGAAGAGCAACGTTCAGTGATACATTTTTTTGTGGTCGGAACATCTACATCTACATTTTTATTCCGCAAGCCACCCAACGGTATGTGGCGGAGGGCACTTTACGTGCCACTGTCATTACCTCCCTTTCCTGTTCCAGTAGCGTATGGTTCGCGGGAAGAACGACTGCCGGGAAGCCTACGTGAGCGCCCGAACCTCTCTAATTTTACATTCGTGATCTCCCCGGGAGGTATAAGTAGGGGGAAGCAATATATTTGATACCTCACCCAGTAACGCACCCTCTCGAAACCTGGACAGCAGGCTACACCGCGATGCAGAGCGCCTCTCCTGCAGAGTCTGCCACTTGAGTTTGCTAAACATCTCCGTAACGCTATCACGATTACCAAATAACCCTGTGACGAAACGCGCCGCTCTTCTTTGGATCTTCTCTATCTCTTCTGTCAACCCGACCTGGTACGGATCCCAAACTGATGAGCAGTACTCAAGTATAGGTCGAACGAGTGTTTTGTAAGCCATCTCCTTTGTTGATGGACTACATTTTTCTAAGGACTCTCCCAATGAATCTCAACCTGGCACCCGCCTTACCAACAATTAATTTTATATGATCATTCCACTTCAAATCGTTCCGCACGCATACTCCCAGATATTTTACAGAAGTAACTGCTACCAATGTTTGTTCCGCTATCATATAATCATACAATAAAGGATCCTTCTTTCTATGTATTCGCAATACATTACATTTGTCTATGTTAAGTGTCAGTTGCCACTCCTTGCACCAAGTGTCTATCCGCTGCAGATTTTTCTGCATTTCGCAGTAATTTTCTAATGGTGCAACTTCTCTGTATACTACAGCATCATCGAAGACTTTCGGTACGGGAACAGTGTTTTACCACAACGGAGTGTCTACGAATGGATTGAAAAATTCATAAATGGTCACACAAGTGTTACGCATGATGAAGGAGCCGGACGAACATTTACCGCCACAAATGAAGAAACCATTCAGCGTTCACGTGAAATGATTCTCTTAGATAGACGATTAACTATTGACGAAGTGGCACATCGCCTGCAAATTAGTCACGGTTCTGCCTACTAAATCATCCACAACAGACTTCGGTTTCATAAAGTTTGTGCAAGATGGGTTCTAAAACAACTCACACAGTTGCATAAACAAACGCTCTTGGACATCTGCAAAAAACATTTGGATCACTATGCTAACGAAGGGGACAAGTTCTTAGACAGAATCATTGCTGAATCCATCATTACGAGCCGGAGAGTAAACGGCAGAGTATGGAATGGAAACTTCCAAATACACTGTGCAAGAAACAGTTCAAGACCCAACCGTCCGCAGGAAAACTGATGCTTACGGTTTTTGGGATGCCCAAGGTCCAGTACTGGAACATTATGGGGAAAGGGGCACAACAATAAACAGTGTACGTTACAGTGAGATGCTTACTACCAGGCTAAAGCCTGCAATTCGAAGCAAACACCGAGAATTTCTGTCAAAAGGTGTTGTGTTGCACGACAATGCCCGTACACTTACTACTGCCCACACTGCTGAAACGCTCCAGAAACACAAATTTGAAGTGTTGGATCATCCTCCATATAGTCCCGATCTTGCCCCTGCTCACTACAACTTGTTTGGTCCAATCAAACAGGCATTAAGGGGCCGTCTAATTGCGTCGGACGAAGCAGTGAAAGAAGCGGTACATTCCAGGCTCGCAGCTCAACCAAGAACCTTCCTTTATGAGGGCATCAGGAAGCTTGTACATGGACCAAGTGCGTTGAAACGCAAGGAGACTATGTCGAAAAATGATGCTCTTGTGAGTTTCCTATTTGATTACAATAAAATTATATAACTACTTTGAGGATAACAATTGACTTACCATCGTATTACATCAAGAGCACAGTTTCCAAGATCGGACGAATCACGGAAGGATGTCTGGAATCATCCATAAACCTATCCCAGGATTGGGGTATGTGGCAACAAGAAAAACTGTAAAAAGTGAATGCCGTTAATTCTGGCAATCAAACAATGACAATAAGGCGAACTTTTTGTATGGAAACCGTAACAGACATACCCAGCCATAAAGCTCAGCCTCTGGTTACTGAAGTCTCTTCATGATGAGCAGGTTGGTTGAGAAATGCGTTCTTTCTGTTGAGACGTGGCTGCATTTACCAGAGTACATAAACTAGCAGAATCATGGCCATTGGAGTTCTGAAAATTCTAAACACTTGTAGCAACAACTACAAACTGATATGAAAACAGGAGTGTATGGTGTTCAGTTAGTGCAATGCGAAATACTAACGAGAATACCAACAGTTGTTTCGGGTACAGACTTCCACAAACGAATGCGGTACTGACACCGAGAAACAGTACCTTAATTGGTCATTATTTTGTTTGGTTTCTGTTTCAGATTGTGCAAAGCTCTGTAAACGGTTACTTGTGACACACCAGTCTGAAGTGCTAAATGCTACAACGATTTTCTTCGCTACTTCTACACTCTTCAATTTTGGCTAAAACTGATACACCACCTGTTGAAGTCTGAGGAGCGAGCCGAAGTGTATCAGCGATTGGAGCTAGCCCCTGGCCCTGCCGCTGCCTGCTGTGCACTGGTTCCCACATACCGCAAGGCACAGTTCTTGCTTGCAGCGCGATCATCTTATTCTTTAAGATGGAATGGGAGCAGCATGCAAAACTTGAAATTTATTGAAATTTATCTTTAGTAAAGATAAGAAGGAGCGATCTCTAATTGCTTTGTAGAAAATTTAATAGCCGAGGTCGCATACAGAACTATTTATTTCCGAATACCGGTTTCAACGGTTAAGACTGTCTTCATCTTCTGCTCTTTGAAAAACTTATTATTATATGTCCTTTTCCATTGACTGTATCACAAATACCACGTTGACATTCTAGTGGATATTATGTAGTGCATTCCACACAGGTTTGTTAGAGATGAAACAAAAATAAAAACTGGTTTTTCACAAATAAAAAAAGCACCTTCTGTTACTAGGGACGCGTGTGTATGGACGTCCCTAGTTGCGCAAGGTGCAATACAGTTAAAAAGCTGTATTGTTTTTATTTGTGAAAAGCCGGGTTTTATTTTCATTTTTAACAAACCTGTGTGGAATATACCACACAATATCCACTAGAATGTGAACATCGTATGTATGATAATGTCATCAATGTATAACAACAAGTTTTTGTTAAATATCAGAAGGCGACAGTCTTAACTGTTGAAACCAGTAATGAGGGATAAATAGTACTGTATGAAATCTTGGCTATCAAATTTTGTCTATTAGAAATTTATACCTAGTCATTCAGAAGCAAGATGCAGATTTGTCTCACGAAAATTCTTTAAATAGCGATCTTCAAGCATTTATTGAGAAAGCCTTCTGTTTCAATTCGATATGTTTCGCTCTTTTATGGATGATGGCTGCAAAGTGAGTTTTTGGTAAACATATCTTCATTATGATATAGCTATCATCACCATAACTCTTTCACTTTACAGAGATGGTAACTATATTGAGCTGCGGCAGTGGTATACATATCCACGGTGCACATTCACCACGCTCCTCATCAATAAATTAATAAATTAAGATAATGAAGGAGGGTAATAAACTGGTGGAATCACATCTAGGTGTACAGAAAACTGTATTAGAAAAAGTTTGGGCCGGCAGGAGTGGCCGAGCGGTTCTAGGCGCTGCAGTCCGGAACCACGCGACAGCTACGGTCGCAGGTTCGAATCCTGCCTCGGGCATGGATGTTTGTGATGTCCTTAGGTTAGTTAGGTTTAAGTAGTTCTAAGTTCTAGGGGACTGATGATCTCAGGAGTTAAGTCCCATAGTGCTCAGAGCCATTTGAACCATTTTGAAAAAGTTTGGTGAGAACAGCATCGTGATCCGAGTGAAATCACGAGATATTTGACGTTTCATTCAGCTTTCTGATCTGAATTCATGTGACAGAAGTGAATGCTGACTGCCATGGTCGTGTAGCAGCTTGGTGTTGGCCATGTCACCATTACAATGGACTCAGCACACGCCGTCGAAAAGGTTCGAATGCTGTCTGAGTTATACTAACTGTGTCCTTAGCAAAAATATTGCGTAGTTAAGCTTTTCAGGACAGCTACAAGTCGCACACAGATGTTACTGGCGTCGCTTTTTAATTAAGATAGGGCATCATCAGAACCTCTGGAATTTACAGTTTGTACTACAGTAGTTGGCTGATTAAATTGCGTAGTTTGTGGAAGCGGTCACCTCTTCCGTACAAGCTCTTGGAAGAGTCCAAGGAAGCGTCGGAGGTCAGAGGAAAGATAGCGCGGGACAAAGTTACGTATTGTTGTAGTTAAGCGATAGGAGAAATTCTGGCAGATATCGTTTTGAGAGTGTCTACAAAGGAGCAATCGATGCACGTTGGTGTAACTTAGAAGCGTTAAAAATTGTTACGGTGAATGGCGTGACGTCACTGATGCCCACGACAGACAGAAATGGGGAATGACGTGCCATTATTACGAGAACGAGACTGGTAGTTGGACTGATCGACGTGCAGCGATGTCGTCTACACAGTTATGGCATAGAAAGCTTTGTTTTTGCGTGTATTCATTCAATAACGTTCCTGCAAGTAAATTCGCTAAGAAGTGAATTTGTTTTGTGTTACCAAAATAATTTTGATTTTTGACATGGACGACGTCAGACCACAATGCTTGTGCCAGCTGCGTTGCTACCATTACAGTTCATGTCGGTAAGTTGGACGCCTTGACTATTTCAGTGTTTACTGCCTCAGGGTTGTGATCTCAGGGTCGCTGATGACAACTTGCCTTCAAAAGTGATGTTAAGTTATAGTTTTATGTCCGGAGAATATCAGGTTACGAAGTGCCAAAGATTTCTAAACTACGTTGGCACTGTAATGGGAAGTCCCGCCTGTCAGGTAGCAACAATCATGTCCCGTAAAGTGTTGTACAGTTGTAGCAGCATAGCAGCGTAAATTCTAGAGCAAGTAACTGTTTTTTGAGTGTCAGTATTATCGGGTCAAGAGAATGAATTTATGGTCGCGTGAACTGTGAATCTTATTAAAAGCTCTTGTAATTTTGTGCAAGTGCTGTAACGAATGTACACCTACAATAGTGGAGGACCCTGGGCCTTGACAATATATTAAGCTTTTACCAGTTTGGTCTGGTACTCGATTATGGGTGTAGCGACTTCCCCAGCACGATTTGTTATGGGTACATATGATGGAGCGCGAAGTACTGCCACGTGCACTGCAGGTTAAGATCGAGTGAGTTTAACAGGGCCATGATGTGCTATTGGATTTCGAAGATGTAGAACTGACAGGTACGTCTGCTGTTCATGAGAGCCACGTGCCGCTGTTAGACTTCTGCTACAGGTGCCGGCCGATGTCGCCGAGCGGTTCTAGGTGCTTCAGTCTGGAACCGCGCGACCGCTACGGTCGCAGGTTCGAATCCTGCCTCAGGCATGGATGTGTGTGATGTCCTTAGGTTAGTTAGGTTTAAGTAGTTCCAAGTTCTAATTGACTGATGACCTCAGATGTTAAGCCCCATAGTGCTCAGAGCCTCATACAAGCAGTTTATTTATGGTACGTGGTTTTTAGGATTTGGATATCATTTATTTTCTCTCGTTGTCAACGGAAGTGTGTTTTTTTTCGTTTGACACTAAAATTGCCAAGTTAAATTATGTAAAACACAAGAAAAAGTAATGGAGAATGTTTCAACACGATTCTCTAAACGTCTATATTTCATCAGTCAGAGAGTGTAGCCATAGAGGTTTATTTATGAGTGAAATAGAAATTGGCATTCGGAGGTAATGAATTAGGAACAAATGCATGATATGGTGAGGTCGTGGAGAAACTGGAAAATAGTAAGGAAAATTAGTTAGTTGAAGGAAGATTGTGAGGTGAGAAGGAAAGCTGTTTGGTAGACGTAATAAGAGAATGTTGTAAGAAATAACTATATTTTTATGTAAGAAAATAACATATAATAAATAACTTATATTTAGTGGCAATGAATACGCTATCTTGAAGCAGTGTCCATTAGACGAAAGCCCTTTCCTTGCGTATTGTCCTCGTCAGGCAGCAAGATAAGACAATGACCACGACCTGCAACAAAAATTATCGAAAATTAGCGACTGAATGTAGTTACCACAAGAAATATCTGGTTATATCAACCTTGCATCAAAACCTTTCAGTTATTCTCCATCATTATATTAGACACCACTTTCCAAGTCTCGCGATTACAAAGTTATTAGTAAACAGTCATTGGTACCACAATCCTTTTCATTCTTTCTATGAGTTCTTTAATTCAAAGCAAGGAGCTTCACATCTGTAGCTAAATTTTCAACATACATATTAGTAAATATCAGTTTAGATACAGATAAGTAGATCAGTTGCTCTTTAGCCGCGCAGCGGTGCAATAACTTGCGCCACACTAACGCTGCTTTCTGGTTAGAATATCGATAATTGTTATTGCTTACGTAATATCAGATAATACACGTTCGCCCACATGTGATGACTACAGTCTTCGTATGTTTTTTAACATTTACATATTTGTAAAAACATTTGGCAGATGAAAACTGTTTGCCATGCCGGTCTTCAAACACGGAACATTGCCCTTCGCAGGCAGTACGACCTTCTTTTATAGATTCACTCCTTCCAGTAACTCTTCTACTTTCCCACAGAAGCTCTTGTGCGATATTTATATATCAAAAGAAGAAGGTTAAGTTACTGTTTACATCATTCCTTATAACGTTGAAAGGGATTTGCACTTCCATAACCAAGATAGAGAATGTAGGTTTCGAGCACAGCATTGTATGGCAGTAAAACATATACTGTGGGAAAACGGGAACAGAAGAGAATCGAAGCATTAGAGATGTGGCGCTGCAGACGAACGTTGAAAATTAGGTGGACTGATAAGGTAAGGAATGAAGAGGTTCTGCGCAGACTCGGAGAGGAAAGGAATATGTTGAAAACGCTGACAAGCAGAAGGGACAAGATTATAGGACATCTGTTAAGATATTAGCGAATGACTTCTATGGTAATAGAGGGAGCTGTAGGGGGGAAAACTGTAGAGGAAGACAGAGATTGGAATACATCCAGGAAATAATTGAGGACGTAAGTTGTAAGTGCTACTCTGAGATGAAGAGATTGGGACAGAAGTGGAATTCGTGGCAGGCCGCATCAAACCCGTCTGAAGACTGATGACAAAATAAATAAATAAATAAATAAATAAATAAATGCCAAGACAGGTAGAAAAATATTCCTGCAGCAGTAAATGACTTGGTTCTGGAATTTATTTTTGTTGTCTGGGGATTCACACAATTTATCAATATGAGGCTTCGCTTAGTCCCTGGAAAGTTACTTCAAATAGAAGTACCATTTCAAATAGAAATTCGATTTGAAATAACTTTCCAGGGACTAAGAGAGGCCTCTTACTCTTGAAACGGCTACAAGTAAAAGTACTGTCACTCGTTTTCATCAAACGAAGTTCTGTTAATGCAGTAATACAGAAAATTATCTCTAAAATACTCGGAACTGAAATTATTGTACCCTTTCGTTCAGGAGTGAACAACTTGAGGCGTACTTCTTCTTACCAAGATAATGGAGCTAGATTTTTCTATTACCTTATTAATGTACACTTTGTACTGTAGTTTATTATTCGTTTGTGTGCTGAAGAATTTAAACATGGAACTTCATTTGACGTCTGATTGCTAGCGTGATATACACTCTAATGGTAAAAAAATGGCAACACCAAGAAGGAGTAGCGCTTCATAACCGAAAGTTGGTAGGCGTGTTTCTGCCTCTGAAGGGCGATGTCAATTCAAATTTCGCACCAGTCGCGTAAGAATGGCGCTAATACCGCCACTAAGAGGATATAAATCAGGTTTGCTTTAAATACTGGCTGTAACTGTCGTAATTGTTAGTTACAAGTGAGATTAGACTTGGTTAGCTGATGTCAGCCAAGAATGCCTTTAAGGTGACAAAGACGCCATTATCGACATCTCACTGACTTTAAACGAGGTCGCTTAATAGGGCTAAAAAAGCACTCCGTCTTCAGGCCACGAGTGGCCTACCGGGACCATCCGACCGCCGTGTCATCCTCAGAGGAGGATGCAGATAGGAGGGGCGTGGGGTCAGCACACAGCTCTCCCGGCCGTTATGATGGTATTCTTGACCGAAGCCGCTACTATTCGGTTGAGTAGCTCCTCAACTGGCATCACGAGGCTAAGTGCACCCCGAAAAATGGCAACAGCGCATGGCGACCTGGAGGGTCACCCATCCAAGTGCCGTCCACGCCCGACAGCGCTTATGTGATCTCACGGGAACCGGTGTATCCACTGCGGCAAGGCCGTTGCCCTAATAGGGCTAGAAAATGGATAATTCTTCTGCGATAATGCAGGAAGACTTTATAGGAAAGTTGCCACTGTACATGATAGCTGGCAAAGAAGGTCACGAGGAAGTACGGTTGCAAGGATACCGTACTCCGGGCGGCCACGTGGCAGTACCGAGAGAAAAAACCATAGCGTTCGGCCTATGGTTCTGGTGCATCGTATTGCATCTGCAGCAGCAACTTGAACAGCGGTTGTCACCACAGTGACACAACGAACTGCTACAAATCGGTTACTTCAAGGACAGCCCCAGCCAGACACCCTGTAGCATGCATTCCACTGACCCCAAACCACCGCCATTTGCGACTACAGTGGTTTCAAGCGAGAGCTCATTGGAGGGCCGGGTGGCGGTCTGTTGTGTTTTTGATGAACGGTGGTTCTGCATCGGTGTCAGTGATGGCCGTTTGTTAGTTAGAAGAAAGGCAGTAGAGGACCTGCAACCAATCTGTCTGTGTGCTAAACACACTAGGCCTGCACCTGGAGTTATTGTCTGGAGTGCGATTTTATATGACAGGAGAAGCACTCTCGTGGTTATCCAACGTACACTGATTGCAAAACTATACATCAGTCTGGTGATGCGAGCTGTTGTGCTGCCATTCATGAACAGCATTGCAGGGAGTGTTTTCCAATAGGATAGCGTTCACCCAACATTCTCTACAGTGGGTCGACATGTTGCCTAGGCCTGCTCGGTCACTAGATCTGTTTCCAATAGAGCACATATGGGACATCACCAGACGATAACTTCAGCGTCATGCACAAACTACATTAACCATTCCTGTATTGACCGACTTAATGCAGCAGGCATGGAACTCCAGCCCACAAACTGACATCCAGCAACCTTACAACACAATGCACGCACGTTTGCTTGCTTTCATTCAAACGTCTAGCTGTTATTCCGGTTATTAATGTACCAGCACTTCATATTAGCAATGGATTATCTCTCGCTTACATTATCCTGTGATCTTACAGTGTTAATCACTTAAATATGGTACCTAGACAAATGAATTCCCGAAATTTCGTTACTCCATATTAATTATTTTTGATATTGCGATTTTTTCCGTCGGTGTAATTACTGTAATTGGTAGTACATGTTACTGTCTGGGATTCTTCTCTTGGGTCCTTCTCACTAAATAACTACGGAATATCAGACCAGCTGTGTGGCTGGATTGAAGAGTTTTTAGCAAACAGAACACAGCATGTTGTTCTCAATGGAGAGACGTCTACAGACGTTAAAGTAACCTCTGGCGCGCCACAGGGGAGTGTTGTGGGACCATTTCTTTTCACAATATATATAAATGACCTAGTAGACAGTGTCGGAAGTTCCATGCGGCTTTTCACGGATGATGCTGTAGTATACAGAGAAGTTGCAGCATTAGAAAATTACAGCGAAATGCAGGAAGATCTGCAGCGGATAGGCACTTGGTGCATGGAGTGGCAACTGACCCTAAACATTGCAAATGTAATGTATTGCGAATACATAGAAAGAAGGATCCTTTATTGTATGATTATATGATAGCGGAACAAACACTGGTAGCAGTTACTTCTGTAAAATATCTGGGAGTATGCGTACGGAACGATTTGAAGTGGAATGATCATACAAAATTAATTGTTGGTAACGCGGATGCCAGGTTGAGTTTCATTGGGAGACTTCTTAGAAAATGTAGTCCATCAACAAAGGAGGTGGCTTCCAAAACACTCGTTCGACCTGTATTTGAGTATTGCTCATCAGTGTGTGATCCGTACCAGGCGGGGTTGACAGAGGAGATACAGAAGATCCAAAGAAGAGCGGCGCGTTTCGTCACAGGGTTATTTGGTAAGCGTGATAGCGTTACGGAGATGTTTAGCAAACTCAAGTGGCAGACTGCAAGAGAGGCGCTCTGCATCGCGGTGTAGCTTGCTGTCCAGGTTTCGAGAGGGTGTGTTTCTGGGTGAGGTATCGAATATATTGCTTCCCCCTACTTATACCTCCCAAGGAGATCACAAATGCAAAATTAGAGAGATTCGAGTGCGCACGGAGGCTTTCCGGCAGTCGTTCTTCCCGCGAACCATACGCGACTGGAACAGAAAAGGGAGGTAATGACAGTGGCACGTAAAGTGCCCTCACACACCGTTGGGTGGCTTGCGGAGTATAAATGTAGATGTAGATGTAAATACATGTATTAACGGATTTTGCATATATGTCGTTTTGAAAACACTAATGCTTTTAGTGAATCGTCTGCACTAGAAAAGAAAATTAACATGAGCATGAAACCTGGAAGAAGGGAAGCAATGTTAGAACTTCACCCGAAGTTAAGGGTCAATCGTGATGGAGTAGTGAAGGACGGAAAAAGAAGGTACGAATTCATTGAATGCATCATCCCGATCTCATTCGGATTAGTCACAGAACAGATAAATCAGTCTGGCCGAAGGAGATCTGAAACATTGTCCTCCTGAATACTATTTTAGCTACTTAGCTACTAAATCGGATGAGTCTGGTTGCCAGGGGAGCGCGGTAAAGGAAAATTCATCCTGGTCTTCTTCGAACCAAACACATACACTGTGAGCTATGTAACACATCGCATTGTCCTGCTGGTGGATGCCATCGTGCTGAGGGAGAAAATATATACTGTGTGATCAAAAAGTCAGTATAAATTTGAAAACTTATTAAACTACGGAATAATGTAGATAGAGAGGTAAAAACTGACACACATGCTTGGAATGACATGGGTTTTTATTAGAACCACCCCATATTGCTCGACGCGTGGAAGATCTCTTGCGCGCATCGTTTGGTGATGATCGTGTGCTCAGCCGCCACTTTCGTCATGCTTGGCCTCCCAGGTCCCCAGACCTCAGTCCGTGCGATTATTGGCTTTGGGGTTACCTGAAGTCGCAAGTGTATCGTGATAGACCGACATCTCTAGGGATGCTGAAAGACAACATCCGACGCCAGTGCCTCACCATAACTCCTGACATGTTTTACAGTGCTGTTCACAACATTATTCCTCGACTGCAGCTATTGTTGAGGAATTATGGTGGACATATTGAGCATTTCCTGTAAAGAACATCATCATGCCTTGCCTTACTCTGTTATGCTAGTTATTGCTATTCTGATCAGATGAAGCGCCATCTGTCCGACATTTTTAGAACTTTGGTATTTTTTTTTTTTTTTTTTGATTCTAATAAAATCCCATGGCATTCCAATCATGTGTGTCAATTTGTACCTCTCTATCTACATTACTTCGTGATTTATTCAGTTTTCAAATTTATGCTGACTTTTTGTTCACACGGTACATAAAAATCTGCATGTCGGGGTGGATACGGTCCCCGAGGATAGATGCTTACTTGTGTTGATCCATTGCGCCATACAGAATGGCGAGATCAAGTGGGGAATGCTACCAAAACATTCCCCAGACGACAACGCTCCCTCTTGGTTGCAGGGTGTTCGCACTCAGACATTTCACACCGTACACATCGACGGTCATCTGTCCAATAGAGCATAAATCGTGATATATGTGAAAAACCACCTGTCACTACACAGTGGACGTGCAGTTGCGGTATTAGGGGGCCTATTACAGCATTCGTCGCCGATGAACAGCAGTCAGAAAGGCTACATGAACCGGGTGCCTGCTGCGGGGGCCCATTAGGAGCGACGTCCTCTGAAAGGTCGTTGAGGAGACACGGTTGGAAGCCCCTCGGTCCATCTGAGCGGTCAGTTGCTCAACAGTTGCATGTCTACTCACTCGTACATATCTCCACAACTGTCGTTCACCTCTGTCACCTGTGGCCTGTAATAGTAATAATGAGCGTATGGCATTGGTGGTCGGGAGACCCCTCGCGGGGCGGTTCCGGCGCCGCTCCACAAGTCCTTTAACGCCACTACGGCGACTTGCGAGGGAACAACACTCAGTCATCTCGAGGCAGAGAAAATCCCTGACCGCGCCGGGAATCGAACCCAGGACCCCGAGCGCGGGAAGCGAGAACGCTACCGCAAGACCACGAGCCGCAGACACCTATGGCCTGTAGTGCACCGCAACAGTCTTGGCGCCGATTTTGGATAGCGCAATTAAAAGCCATGTACGATATACCGGGTGATCAAAAAATCAGTATAAATTTGAAAACTGAATAAATCACGGAATAATGTAGATAGAGAGGTACAAATTGACACACATGCTTGGAATGACATGGGGTTTTATTAGAACCAAAAAAATTCAAAAGTTCAACAAATGTCCGACAGATGGCGCTTCAGATGATCAGAATAGCAATAATTAGCATAACTAAGTAAGACAAATCAAAGATGATGTTCTTTACAGGAAATGCTCAATGTGTCCGCCACCATTCCTCAACAATAGCTGTAGTCGAGGAATAATGTTGTGAACAGCACTGTAAAGCATGTCCGGAGTTATGGTGAGGCACTGGCGTCGGATGTTGTCTTTCAGCGTCCCTAGAGATGTCGGTCGATCACGATACATTTCTGACTTCAGGTAACCCCAAAGCCAATAATCGCACGGACTCAAGTCTGGGGACCTGGGAGACCAGGCATGACGAAAGTGGCGGCTGAGCACACGATCATCACCAAAAGATGAGCGCAAGAGATCTGTCCGACATTTTGTGAATTTTATTTTTTTTTTGGATCTAATAAAACCCCATGTCATCCCAAGCATGTGTGTCAATTTTTACCTCTCTATCCACATTAGTTTTCAAATTTATACTGACTTTTTGATCACCCGGTACTTTAACCATGGCGGCACTTGAAGAATTTAGATTAGACACTTAGCCTTTTCGGAAATGCTTCCACCCTTCCCCCGAAAGCTAGTCATTTTGGCCTTTTGGACGTCAGACAAATCACTCCGTTTCCGAATTACGACAACAACTTCACTGTTTTCCGCGTCCCCCTGGCACGCTTTCTATACCCTTCACTGCTAGTGTTGCCACCTGCCGCCCGTGAGTGGTTATTGCACACTGACGTCGTGCAAAGGCGGTAGTCACATTAATGTGACTGGACCGTGTATGTATAATCAATAAAAGTTTCCGTGTATGTATTAATGTAATGGATGAAAATGGGACTAAATATTGTACTGCACTGTTGAGGGTCATTCCGAACGTGAATTTAGTAGAGTCAGAGGGATGTAAGTGACATATTTGCAGGGAGAAGGCTGCAAGTGGTAACATGAGTATTAGTAAATGCATTACTGAGCACAACATTTGAATTTTACTGTCTTATATTGTGTGTATAACTTTATTAATAACCACTGCATTGATGGTACGATGGTTACTATTGGCAATGTAACAAATGAACATAGAATTTTGATTTGATGCAAAGTTTGAACCTGATTTTCCCAGAATCGTGATTCTGTTAGTTACACTCCTTCGCTTTCAACCGTATCAATCATTCGTTGGCACTGGAAAGTACACTGTGTGTTGCAGATAAGAGATAAAACCTTATCTTTGTAAACGTCGATACGATTATATTTCGTTCAAACCCATCAAAATCCGATATGTAGCTTATAAAACAACTATCTTGTCGACGTCTTTACCGTTGAGAACAGGTATAAAGTTTCAGGCGGTAATTCAGCCGACCCACCACGAGAAGGGAAAATCTCAATTGTAAATATCTTTCTGCTACATAATGTTTTGTCAGGCCTCGGAAATAAATCACCGAATCTGTGACCAACAACGCCATTTCTCCTTCAATATAAGTGACTTCATTATTCGTGGATTTAACTGTTAACGAAATTAATTTTATAGAAATATATTTAGTTGCATAAGTTGAATACCGTCTTTTGTAACTTGTATATCTGCAAGTGTGAAAAAAGAGGTCGAAAAGCAAAGAAGACAGAATGTACATGTTTAGTATCCGCAAACAAAGGGAGAATATAAGAGATTAATTTGAAATATTTAGTAATGATTAGTGTCCTAAAAACGAGCGAATCTTCAATTTGCTTTTTGTAAAAGCAACTAGATATGGTAGCGTAATTTTGATTTGCAGTCACAATACTTTCCAGAACTTTTTTAATCTTTAAAATTGCACTTCAGAAACACGAAAGAAATTGAGTGCAAAATTTTAATTAATTCAAAATATGGTTTCAATCTAACATGTAACATTTAAGTCTAAATTTAAGCAAGAACATTCATTAAAAATTGCAGCAGTGATGATTTTATTAGGTATCTGAATGACTGTGACATACGGCATATATTCGAGTTTGAGATATATTTGACTTTTTGAAGTAATTTCCACAAAATAAAAGTATGAAACTAGTTACTTATTAGCTAATTATTAAACAGGAGACACATTTCTTGTAAATTTCAGCATTTTTCAATGAAAAGCATTGAGTTAAAAGTTGTTAGTGTAATCCCCGTCCACACCCTTCTCCCACCTTTCGCCCCCTCTAAGTGATGTAAAAGAAGAGATTGCAGACATCCGCTAGATAGATGGATTCTGAACGTTACAGTGACATAGTGTGCGTCAGTCAGTAGGAGTTCGATGACGTAAGTACGACCCACTAGCCATTGCACTTGTTTGGATGAGTAACAAAACGTGAGCTTGCACTGTCAAGGAAATTCACTGAATTCAGTTATTCAAATGTCTCGCTGTTTGTGTCAATGTACAGTGGCTCATTTTCGTTGGTGTTTTTCTCTTCTTATGGTTCCGCGCCCCAACCTGTAAAAACGGAACCCTCACAGGATTGCTTTGTTGTTCGTCTGTTTGTCTGTCCGACTGTTAAGAATCCTTTTTCTCAGGAACGGGTGGACATAGGAAGCTGAAATACATGTCACGTATTAAGCTCTATGGCTCCTTGGAGGTGGAAAAATTTTAAGCTTCTAAGTCACTTCAGGCCAAAGATACGGCCATTTATGTCACATATTTTGACACTCAAAAACTCACTCATCAAAGCCTTTAGGCTGCTTCCCGTTGAGTTGTGAGATTTCGTAAGAAGTTAAGCTTCACAGTAGAAGTTAAGGAAAAATTCGGAAACTGTTGATATGTAATCATATAACACGAAAAAATATTTTTTGTCATTTTCATCCGGCTGTCTGTCTGCCTGTCCGTCTGTTAAGAACCTTTTCCTCTGGGACAGTTTGGCGTATCAAGTTCCAGTTGATGTCACATACTAAGGTCTATAGGGACTTGGCGGTGTAAAAATATTAAGTTTCTAATTCAATGCAATGAGCCCATTCGGCCGTTTCTGTGTCATAATTTTGATACTCGCAAACTCACTCATTCAAATGTACAGGGTACTTCCTGTTGACCTAGAAACATGAAATCCTGCAAGAAGCAGGTTTTCACAGTACAGGTAGCGTGAAAAAATGGAAACTTGTTAAATGGCAATTACATCACGCAAAAATATCTTTCGCCATTTGGACATGTATTGCATTCGTCATCCATCAAAAACATAATAGGCGAGTATTACTGCATGCAAAAATCAAATGTTAGTTGTAGTCATGTTTCAGTAAGTAATTAAAATGTTTTATTAAATATTCTCCCTCTACATGTATAAACTGAAGTCCGCCGTTCGCTTCCTTTTGTATGTCCGGGCTTGTCTAATAAAGTAGTGTAGAGATTTTGATAAGGTCTTGGAATTCCCGGGACAATTATCTTGCCAGTATCGATATCGATTAAAGCAAAATTCGTTGAAATTCTCGATTCCTAGGATGAATAAACTACACAAATATTAGATTAAGTTTGTACGAAACCCTCAGTGCTCGAGTCCTACTCGCATCTGGCCAGTTTTTTCCTGTATGACGATGCAAATTCTGTGTTTTTCACGCCTCCATTATGCGCCGATTTGTACTGGGTCGTAAGCTGCGTATTTCACCACAATGTTGTCCAGCGCCTTGTCTAAATACTGCGTAGTTATGTTACCTCTACTACTCCGACACCGATGGTGACACCGCCGATGAGAGTGCCGACGGACTCAATGAAGTCGGCCAGGGCGGCCGAGCAGCCAGTCGCGAAGTGTTGGCCGGGGCTCTTGGAGCAGGACGACCCGGCCGCGCAGCACGACGGCGGCAGGTCCTCCGTCGGGTAGTCCTTGTAGCTGTCTGCGCCGCAGCACTCCAGCTGAAAGTGTCACCCACATCACAGCTCCACAAATTATCATCTCCATGCCGAGATGTGAGGCGTTGTTCATGCCGTAAAACAGCAATTACTTCAATTGTGAGGGCGACAAATATGTCGATAAGTACTGTAAATTGGGGTGACTTCGCTCCTTCTAGGTGACTTTTATTAAAGACAGAGTTTTATACTTCTCTCAAAAACAGATGTATTGGTCGGTGCATAAGTTCCCAGAGTTTTCCCGTAAGTTTAATAAACATAACAGATAAACATAACAGACACTCATCAATAATACACTGCTGGCCATTAAAATTGCTACACCAAGAAGAAATGCAGATGATAAACGGGTATTGATTGGACAAATATATTATACCAGAACTGACATGTGATTACATTTTCACTCAATTTGGGTGCATAGATCCTGAGAAATCAGTACCCAGAACAACCACCTCTGGCCGTAATAACGGCCTTGATACGCCTGGGCAATGAGTCAAACAGAGCTTGGATGGCGTGTATAGGTACAGCTGCCCATGCAGCTTCAACACCATACCACAGTTCATCAAGAGTAGTGACTGGCGTATTGTGACGAGCCAGTTGCTCGGCCACCATTGACCAGACGTTTTCAGTTGGTGAGAGATCTGGAGAATGTGCTGGCCAGGATAGCAGTGGAACATTTTCTGTATCCAGAAAGGCCCGTACAGGACCTGCAACATGCGGTCGTGCATTATCCTACTGAAATGTAGGGTCTCGCAGGGATCGAATGAAGGGTAGAGCCACGGGTCGTAACACATCTGAAATGTAACGTCCACTGTTCAAAGTGCCGTCAATGCGAACAAGAGGTGATCGAGACATGTAACCAATAGCACCCCATACCATCACGCCGGGTGATACGCCAGTATGCCGATGACGAATACACGCTTCCAAGCCGCGTGGGATTAGCCGAGCGGTCTAAGAGGCTGCAGTCATGGACTGTGCGGCTGGTCCCGGCGGAGGTTCGAGTCCTCCCTCCCTTAGCATAATTTAGGTTAAGTAGGGTGGAAGCTTAGGGACTGATGACCTTAGCAGTTAAGTCCCATAAGATTTCACACACATCCAATGTGCGTTCACTGCGATGTCACCAAATACGGATGCGACAATCATGATGCTGTAAAAAGAACCTGGATTCATCCGAAAAAATGACGTTTTGCCATTCGTGCCCCCAGGTTCGTCGTTGAGTACACCATCGCAGGCGCTCCTGTCTGTGATGCAGCGTCAAGGGTAACCGCAGCCATCGTCTACGAGCTGATAGTCCGTGCTGCTGGAAACGTCATCGAACTGTTCGTGCAGATGGTTGTTGTTTTGCATACGTCCCCATCTGTTGACTCAGGGATCGAGACGTCGCTGCACGATCCGTTACAGCGATGCCAGTCGTCTCGAATGCTAGTGTTACGAGGCCGTTGGGATCCAGCACGGCGTTTCGTATTACCCTCCTGAACCCACCGATTCCATATTCTGCCAACCTTGTGTGAATGCTCTGGAAAGCTAATCATTTGCGTATCACAGCATCTTCTTCCTGTCGGTGAAATTTCGCGTCTGTAGCACGTCATTTTCGTGGTGTAGCAATTTTAAAGGCCAGTAGTGTATATTCTCCTTCACTGTTTACAACAGTCTTCCATTCTGCAACTATAGAAATTACGTGGTTTTGAGGCGAAGTACCCGTCGAGCCCTGTTTGGGCTGTATTTTCATCCGGAACGGAAGTTCCTTGAAGGCTTTTCTATAGATATCGGATAAGGCTATAAGCAGAGGGCGCAAGATCAGGTGAATAAGGTGGGTACGAATGACTTCTACACCCAACTCCTGTATAGCGCTTTTTGTCAATCAAGCAGAAGGTGGGCGGGCTTTATGGTGGAGTAACATCACTTCGTGCAGTCTTGACAATAAAAGTCACAGTGATGATTACGCCTCAGGGAAGCAATTCGTAGTACACCACAACGCCGCTGTTCCACCAGATGCATCACATTATCTTTTGCGCATGCGTGCAGGTCTTTGTAGGGGAGTTGCTGCTTTGGACTCAGCAGTTCCTTTTTTCCCTTACGTCAGCATAAAGACACCATTTCTCGTCACCAGAGACGATACGGGATAGGAATGGTCGATATCGTTCACGAGCCGATTGATGACGAGCAAGCAGAGATGGAAATGTGGCCACCCCTTGATGTTTGTAATTTTGGCTTAGACCATGCGGTACCCGTACACCCGGTTTTGGAACCTTCCATCCTGTACGCAGTTTTTGGACAGTGGTGGAGGCTCACAGCTCATCCCAGTTGCTAGTTCTCGAGTGCACTGACGTGGATCAATGCCTTTAAACGATCTTCGTGAAACCCCGAAGGTCCTCCTGAAAGTGGAGAGTCAGTAATACCAAAACTATCTTCTTTAAAACTCGAAAAACATTTTCGTGCCTTGCTCTGTTCAGTGGCATTATTCCCACACACGGCAAAAATGTTTCTGGCTGCCTTCGCTGCTGTCACACCTCTGTTGAACTTGTCGGGAATGGTCCTCTATCTCCACTAGGCACTCCATTTCCTGGCGTCCACAGCTCCACTCACTATCTCCAATCGACAAAATGGCAATATGATAACTCAAATAGCAACAGTAAACTACAAATAAAAAATGACAATCTATAAATAAACCAACAGCAATCGGAAAAGCAATATCCAAAACAAAAACGCCACAAACTTATGCACCAACCTAATAATTAACATAAAATAAAAGATATGAGCTAGCTACCTGAGCATTTCTCTCTAAACTGAGATACATAACGTAATTCAGATTACACTAATCCAAGACTTCGTCTTTGTTGCCCCGCGGGGTAGTCACGTTGTCTAGGGCGCCTTGTCACGGATCACGCGGCTTCCCCCGTCGGAGGTTCGACTCCTCCCTCGGGCATGGGTGTGTGTGTTGTCCTTAGTGTAAGTTAGTTTAAGTTAGATTAAGTAGTGTGTAAGCCTAGGGACCGGTGACCTTAGCAGTTTAGTCCCATAGAACTTACCACAAATTTCCAAAATCTCCTCTTTGTTCATATTAAATTATACCATTCGTTTAGGAACTGATGTCCTCACTGTTTACTGTCTTAATCCGTTCCCAACCAGTCAACCTATAGAATTTCTTCCATGACCAAATTACTCAAAAAGAAGTTCTGTTTTATTCAATAACTTATTTTAATTATTTAATTTTTCAAGACAGAACTATTTAGTTAAAGTTAAAAAAGCATAAGGTCAAAGTTCCCTAAGAGAATACCACAGCCAAGTTAGTGACTCTGGACGATACGACTGTGTTCAAGTTCCTCCAGTATTTCTCTGGACTGCACAAATAACAATGCAAACCTCACATAAGATTGAATTTCTGTCGTCATAAACAGAGCCCATCTATATCTTAAGCTGCAAAATTTTTAATGTCTGGGGCTTCAGCATATGTTGATTCTATTTCCTCTGCAGCGCATTTATCGAAAATGTCATTTTTCTGCGTTTTAGTCTGAAGACGTTCCAATAAAACTTTTTATCAGTACTTAACTGGAACTATGTTCTTTGGGCTGCTGAAGTCTCGTAACAGACACAATATTGCAGATATTACTATACTTATCCAAATTCTGCGGGTGCATGTTTAACGAGTATAAAAGTTTTTAAATGTTTATTATAGTCTTCGATCATGTATTGAAACGTGTGTAAAATGCAGTAAGATAAGACGGACAGATAAATATAGCAATTGTGCAGTTATTATAAGAAATTGAAATTTATAAAAAAATACAATTTTTAACATTTTCATCCCACTTGGCCGTGTAACTTATTTAGTTTCAGAACATCTGCGGGACGGTCCATGTCACACCTAGACGACCAATGAACTGACTACGCACATGGTTCACAGAATGCTGATTGAAAAGAAAAACACAGAAACAGGAGATTTGTATGTCATTTTCTGTGAATCCCAACACCCGACTCTTTCTAGAGTTTGTACGAAGATGTCACTGTGTGAATTCGTTTTCCATTATATAGTTCAAAAGTTCATTTTCCATTTTTGCAATTTACTTTGAAGTGTGGTATGACTAACTTTACTCCGTTCGCAGAATAATTAGGCATCAATTGCAGTTTTACTCCGTTTAACACAAAGTCTGAACGACTGTGCAGCTTGCACCTTTGCACCTTTCACACATACAAATTAGAAAAGGAGAATTTACGTAGCTGTTACTTTATTCTGATTGCCTTAACCACTTACCTCTGTTTGGAGAGCGTTTATGGCTTTTGATGCTTCAGTGTCTTCGCCATAGTTGGAGACAGCATTCCGGAGCCTGTCGCTCAGAATATCGCCGATGTCGTCGCGGTAAACGAATGCCGTGATGCCGACTGCAAGCTCCACTATAACGATTAGTACTACCAGAACTGCGTACTGAAAAAGATAACACGAAATGTCTTAGTATATATAAAACATTGTATTTCATGAATAATACTTACAAACCAACACAAATAGGTCAGCAGGTCAACTACTGAAAGCAGTCAGATGTATTTTCGTGTAAATACATTTCATAAATTTCAATAATTAGCAGACTAAAACGATTATTGTGTAATTGCTTTCTACATGATTTATTCGGACAGGAGTAGGCGAAAGAGCATTTATTGACACCAACAAATCACCCAACAGATCGATCAATTAACTGAAACTCTTTGCGAAGTTTTGACTGAGATAAATTATCACTAATCACGCCAGGTTCCGTTGTAAGATCCCTTTATCATTATAAATAATTGTATACTGTCTTCGAAAAATTTTACCGAGCGAACGGATGGTTTTTCATAGAATCATTTCACGAAAGAACAATACGTACGAATGCGAAACATGGGTAGCTTCTGGTCGTTTCGGGTTGTTAGAGTAACACCTCGAATCTCTTACGGCAATCAGGGTATGAATTTACAGAATTTTCTTATGTAAATGAATTATTCTGAGCGTGAACTGCTGACCTTTCACGAAAGTATTTGTCTGAATGCAGGACGTAGTTGCGTGGCTTATTAGAAAGACAACACATCTGTTGTTTGGATACTTACAGTGTTGATCATGCAGTTGTTCTCCTTGATGGCACCACAGCAACCGAAGAAGCCAATGACGAGTAGGAGACCCCCTACCGACGTCACAGCGATAGCGGGCACGTTGAACTTGGCGTCAAGGAAATAGTAAGTGTCGTCAAGCTGGACAAGGGCGATGATCCCAGGAATCAGGAGGGCTATGCCGCACAGCTGCAAACGTAGGCAAATTATTTATCAGAGAAGTTATTTTTTAACATTGAATCAGTTATATAAAAAACTGGTATCTGACTGTGCAATATGTACGTATGGTTTAATAAACTATCTACGCAGACTCAGCAGAAATACAAGTTAAACCAATTATTTATACTGACGACATTGTAATGACCGCTCCGAAATGTATTAGTTAAATAATGATATTTGCGTCTTAACAATAAGCAATACCCCTCCATTTACTTTTCCAATTTTGATAATATAATTTGATAGGAGAGTACAAAACTGAAGCACAACTGAAAGTGTTTCGAGGCTGTCGAAAATAAGATTTATGCTTGTCGCTTAACTCTAAATATTTCTAGAAGGTAAGACATGAGATTTTATCAGTTCTGTGTGTACTTAATATACTTATATTTAAAAGTGCTGAAACATTGGGTGTTACATACAGAAAATATTTCTCTTCAGTTCGCTTTTGGATAAAGCACTAACGTCCCATCGTCAACAAGCGTATAAGAAATCGAGTCCAGCTTCATCGGAACAAACGTAGTAAAGGAAAAAGTCAGTGGTCTTTCCGCAGGAAATTTACTAGCACCAACTCGTGATATTGTAAAGGTAGCGAGAAAATTGAATTCGGATGGTACAGTACTATGTAAACACAGGGCACTCAGTTTCATGCGAAGAATTTTGCGGAAAACAATGGAAAGTGCTCGAGAATACAAGGACACGGCAAATGTAGGACGCTAGAAGCAGTATTATCATCGAAAGAACGCACTGCGAGAGAACGGTCCTCTGAATCCATCTGTACCCAAATTTCATCAGAGCATAGCAGGGGCTGTTTCGTCTGCTTCTCTTTCTGCTGACAAAGAGCAAATTATAAAACATATCGAACGTTCTTCACCGTGAGACAGTTCTTCCTATGTAGGATATCTTTTCGATGGGACTTAATAAAGTAATGATTTTCTGCAAAATATTTTGAGCAAGACGCCAGTTTCGAAATATGAAATGAAATACATTCAAAAGTTTCGAGAAGCAAGCTGTAATGTAACTATTCTATTACTGATGATGAAATATTCACGGGTGACCAGCTCAGTGGTGGCATCGTCTTGTCGCAACGTTTGGATGAGTTTCCTACACACCATCTTCGCTTACGACAAGATGGCGCCACCTCTCGGTTTATCACCCGAGAAGATTTCATCATCGGAATACGCCTAGGAAACCTGCAATCACATATTCTGTTACTGCTACAAAGTCATACCGTAACGAGTCTTAATCGTTACTAAATTGATGTGTACTTACAAGAAAGTTGAGATCCGCCTTGAATGTACGGAAGGGCCATAAGATCAACATTCTGTGACTTATAACCGAAGTTTGCGATAGTTATAATGGAAAAAAGTAAGTAAACCATTACTTCTTTCAAAAGTACTCATAACTACTAATAAATTTATCCCACTCTGAGATGTATGCGGTTGCCTACGGAACCATGATTGCATGCAGGCGTGCACCTCTTCGTCCTAAGCAAATCTGTGGCGACAGATGTCTTTCTTCGAGGCTGCAAAAACATGGAAACAGTTTGGAGTGAGATCAGGACTGTTTGGAGGATGTTTAAGGGCTTCCCATCAAAACATTTTCACCGTAGTCGAAACAACTTTAGAGCCACCTGAATGTCAGTTTGCTTCGGACAAAGAGGTGCACCTGTGCATACAATCACTGTTTCGAAGGCAACCGCAAACATTTGTCTCACAGTGGGATAAATGTATCAACATATATGGCGATTACTTTTGAAATAATAATAGGTTATAATCTATATTTCTTGTATAACGGCAACTGTGGAACAAAAGGAGGCCTAAAATCCTCGCGCGAGATTTTCGTATTCTATCGCTTGCTAGGCGCAAACAGTTAGTTCTACAGAAAAAATGAATGGGACATTTTTGTAAGAAATCTAATGTAGTTAAATTTTGTAATGGGAGATGTTTTCGCTGGAGATGACGATTTCTGAGTTACAAAAAAAAAAAAAAAACAAAAAAAAAAAAAAAAACAACGCATTTAAAGGTAATTTTTGTAAATTTTCTTGAATAATTCGAGGACTACGACCGCAAGAAAAAACGCACCCTGGAACAAAATGTATCTACATTAAATTGCCTACAAAAATGTCCTGTTCATTTTTTCTGTAGCACAAATAGTTTACGCATAGCGAGCGAGAGAATATAAAAATCTTGCACGTGATATTTGAAGGCTCTGCTGGTTGCATTAAACCCATAAGTAAGTGTAGCTGAATTACCCAGTTTATAAAATTAAAATATACAATTATTATAGCTAAAAGGTTCCCCATGATACAGGACAACAGAAATTCGAGAAACCGGAGAGAGATTGGGTTGGGTTGTTTTGGGGAAGGAGACCAGACAGCGAGGTCATCGGTCTCATCGGATTAGGGAAGGACGGGGAAGGAAATTGGCCGTGCCCTTTGAAAGGAACCATCCCGGCATTTGCCTGGAGCGATTTAGGGAAATCACGGAAAACCCAAAACAGGATGGCCGGACGCGGGATTGAACCGTCGTCCTCCCGAATGCGAGTCCAGTGTTTAACCACTGCGCCACCTCGCTCGGTAAACCGGAGAGAGAGAGACCTATTCTTGCAGAATTTGGAAAGCTTCTATAAATGATTGAAACAACGTTTAACCAGAAGCCAGCACTCTTTGTCTGTGAGCGGTGCGTTTTGTGTATTCCCATATTTCAATTGTTAGCTTCGGGTGTAACGTGGCAGGAGCCTACAACGAATGTGAACGTCGTATAAAACAGAATCTAAAATTTCGGCTTGCAGTCATATAATGGGTTCGCACAGATAGGAAGAAGGAACATCAAAGAAAGGAGGAATATAAGAGCTTTATGTCTCTGAATTACGAGGTCATATGAGACGGCGCTCAAGTGTAAATTATCTAAAGACAATGAACGAAATGTCGAGCGGCCTTCTGCTAGAAACCACCCTAGCACTTGCAATAAAAGATTTAGAGAAACCACTGAAAAATTAAATCTGGATGGGCGGATGTGACTGGAATTCCGTTTTTTCCGTATGTGAGTCCAGAACCTCAAGCACTGAGCCATCCCTCTCTGTGGCAGGAACATCGAGGTCTTGATGCACGTAGGTGTTGTGCTACTCGCTGGAAGTTGGTTTCCGACGAGAAGTAGAGAAAGTTTTCTCACTATTCGCCATTTTCATTCGTGAATCAGCTAACTGCCTTGCTACGTTGGTAACACCGTTTCCCTCCCGATCACCGATATTAAGTAACGTGGGACACGGCTTATACTTGGATGGGTAACTGTCCGAGGAAAGGTGGGTGCTCTTGGATTTAAGGATCTGCAACTCACCGAAGTGACGTCCAGTTGAAAGACTTGGACCAGGCCGTGGTGCCACACGACACATTTCTTTAATTATTTTATCGTTGGAATGACAACGTTAGAGAGACATGAAATGCGATAGGAATGTGGCTTACTGCAGTGGCATTACATGAAATGGAGACAGTCGCCCTGTTGCTATGCAATAGCTGAAATTTTTGGACCCACTTAGTGCAATGCGTCTTAGTTTCCTGTTGACACGAAGAGAGACAGTGAAGCAGTATCCATCATTCTTTCTGCAATAATTCGGATTGTGAAATGCTCTTCAAGAAAAGTCTTGGGAGAATGTGTTTCATGTGACACAGAATTATCGGAGACACCCCTATAAGTCAAGATACGAGTATTACAACACAGCCCACCGCGAGACTGAATAGGAACTGGTGGCATTGCGTGCACGTGAAGTGGCAAGGAAAGTATGTAGTCAAGGCAGTGACGACTTGGGGATCATTCTATCGTCGATAAGGGCCGCAAATCGGGAAACCTGCTTTGACAAGGGGCAGGTTGTTATGGCCCGGCGCCTGGGACGAGCATCTCGGAAATGGCGAAACAGGCTGACTGTTCGCGTGCTACTGTCGTGTACGACTATGCAAAGTGGTCGAAATACAGTGAAACTACGAGTAGGTGATAAAGTGTTGGACGTTCACATCTTGTCACAGAGCGCTTTCCCGCTTTTTAAAATATGATAAGCGATGATCGGTTGTAGATCTGACGACAGAATACAGTTCTGGTGCAGACGCAAGTACTTCGGAGCACACTGTTCAGGGCATATTAGTGAACACGAAGCTATGTGACAGACAAACCCTACGTGTTCGATATTGACCCAATGACATCGTCAATTACGACTGCAGTGGGCACGGGATCAGTGACTATGTGGTGCCTGGTTTGATGAACCACATTTCTTGCTACACCAGGTAGGCAGGCGAGCGGCTGCTCGAAAGAAGCACCGCGCTACGTATACAGGTCAGATAGGGTGGGTGGCCGGATGGAGGCATATACTATGGAACACACTGACAGGGGTTACCATTGGACTCTGGCACCAACTGACGGCACCATGAAGGCAGTGGCATCTTTCAGCAGATTAACCGCCCTGTCACAAGGCAAGAATCGTGCTACAGTAGTCTGAGGAGTGAACTCACGTTGACGTCTTGGTCGCCAAATTTGCCCGATCTGAACCCGGTGGGACGCACCTGAGATACTTCTGCAACGCAGCCTCATGTCCATAAACCATTGGCTTACAATTAACAGACATTCTGCGGCCTGTACATATACGTCCGGTGCCACACATGTCCGGAAAATTACCAAGGACTTTTGAATACTTGCTACGCAGAATCGGTGCTTTTTTGCGTTCAAAGTGAGAACCATCAGCATAAAGTTTCGTGGCATCAATGAATATGAGACTATGAAGTTGATACCCACTGCCAGAGAATAGGAATAAGACAAGTGCGCAGCCATCGTTCATTACGAGTACTGACCTCGAAAACAGACTATAGATCAGATCATTAGCGCAGCGATTTGCAACTGTAGAGCAGAATCAATTGCGAACTGTTTTCACAAACGCATCAACTTCCTTTTTTTATCAGGAGTTGAAATCTCATTGAAAGATCATTGTTTCTACACTTAGGTGACAACTGCCAGAGAATAGGAATAAGACAAGTGCGCAGCCATCGTTCATTACGAGTACTGACCTCGAAAACAGACTATAGATCAGATCATTAGCGCAGCGATTTGCAACTGTAGAGCAGAATCAATTGCGAACTGTTTTCACAAACGCATCAACTTCCTTTTTTTATCAGGAGTTGAAATCTCATTGAAAGATCATTGTTTCTACACTTAGGTGACAAAATTGTGTGATACTTCCCAATATAGTGTGCGACCTCCATTTCCCCGTCGTGGTACAGCACTTCAGCGTGGCATGGACTCAATAAGTCGTTGGAGCTCCCCTGCGAAAAAACTGAGTTATACTGTGTCTGTGTGGACAAATCATTCGCCCGAATTTTCCAGCATGTTCTTCAAACCAACAGCTAATATTTATGGCGCATTGTCATCAACAAAAATTCCATCGTTGTTCGGGAACATGAATCCATGAATGGTTACATGTGGTCTCCAAGTAGCTGAACATAACCACTTCCAGTCAATGATCGGTTCAGTTTAACCAGAGGATCCAATACCTTCAATGTAAACACAGCCCACACCATTATGGAGCCACTGCCAGCTTTGCACAGTGCCTTGTTGACTACCTCGGTTCATGGCTCTGTGAAGTCTGTGCCACACTCGAACACCACCATCAGCTCTTACTAACTAAAATTGGGACTCATCTGACCAGGCCATGTGCTGTCAGCAAAAGCATTCGTGTCGGTCGTCTGCTGCCATTGCTCATTAATACCAAATTTCGCCACACTGTCCTAACGGATACGTTCGTCGTGCGTCCCACATTGATTTTTGCGATTATTTTACGCAATGTTGCTTTTCTGTTAGCAATGACGTCTCTACGCAAATGCCTCTGTTCTCGGTCTTCTGGTGAAGGCCTTCGAGCACTGCGTTGTTCGTGGTGAGAGGCAATGCCTTAAATTTGGTATTCTCGACGCACTCACTGTGGGTCTCGGAATACTGAAGTCCCTAAAGATTTCTCATATGGAACGTCCGATGCGTCTAGCTCCAACTACCAGTCCGCCTTTAAAGTCTTTTAATTCCTATCGTACGGGAAACCTTTTCACAAGAATCACCTGAGTACAAATGGCAGATCCGCCATTGCACTGCCATTTTATACCTTTCTTACGCGATACTACTTCTATTTGTATATGTGCATATCGCTATCCCATGACTTAAGTCACCTCAGTGTATATTGCAGATATCGTTCAGTAAGATGTGATCGACTATAGTCATTTCAGCCGTTTTTTTTGTCCGTGTTATGGGACCTATGAGGCTGTTTTTCGGCCGTAGTGTAAGACACTTAACTATATAGGTTACGGAAATACGACTGAATAGGGGAATTTGTGACTTCTTGATTAGAGCTAGCGAAATATCATCTATGTTTGACAGACTCAGTAACAACCTACCAAATCGAATCTGCAATCTTGTCGAGATGAATTCTGATCAACTGGAATGTGTCTATGTAAATTTCGGAAGTAAGCAGTAATTTACTATAACCAAATTTAGAACTGTGACCACTATCAGTGAGCCCAACTGGGTCTTCTACGGATACGACCTTTACATCTGTGTTGGTACGAGTTCTGATTGCGTCCGCGTGTAAATCTGAGACGAATTTTGTGTAATTTCTACGTATTACTTAATGCTGTCAAAACTTATACGAAAGTGAGAAACCTGTATTATAAAAAATGTTTTTTTAGAGATGTTAAATTAAGTAATTGAAAAACAGAGTCCTCTATTATTCGGAAAAAATGTTTTTATCTAATGTAAAACAGCGTTAATAAATTTGGAAGAGATAGAAACAAGAATCTTGCGAAAAATATTAGGTCCAATAAAGAACTAAGATGACGACTGGGTATTGCGTTCACATAAGGAACTATATTCATTTTGCCCTAAAACAACAATTGAGATAGAGGAAAGACGTGTTACAATCTCTAGATATATAGAGAGAGAATAAAGGAAGCTTAACAAAGGAGATCCACATATTCTTCCAAAGCAGGAAAATGTTCAAATAAAATGAGTGGCGATGCAAGACAAAACAGGGCTTAGAAGAAATGCAATTTGAACAGGAGACCTTACTCAAGAGAGAAGAATTTAGACTAGAAGTGAAGAAATTCCGAGGTTTTCAGAAAGATAAAAAAAAAAAAATCAAATGCCCAAATGAGAGGAATAGTGTTGATTCGGAGAAAATGAAAGCGTTTTGGGGAAGGATGAAGGAAAAGATTATAAATGGTTATCTTGACATGGTGCTTAATTGACCTGAAACGAAATATAAAAAAGTTATTGCCATTGGGTAATGTTTGTCGAAAATGAAGGTGTCACACAAATCAAGCAACTATCCAGTTTCCCCCAGCAACAGGGTAATTTAAGTTCGGTATGACTCCTGTGGTCAAGAAATCTGTAAATTTTATCAGCGACTTCAAGGAAATAATATCTTAAGCTTATGTTTTCGATCATAAATTTAATTTGTCAGAGAGACATTTAAATAAGAGAACTGATCTGCTTTGTCGGGAAGATGCATAAATTTTGCCGGTCGGTGTGGCCGAGCGGTTCTACGCGCTTCAGTGTGGAACCGCGTGACTGCTACGGTCGCAGGTTCGAAGCCTGCCTCGGGCATGGATATATGTGATGTCCTTAGGTTAGTTAGGTTTAAGTAGTTCTAAGTTGTAGGGGACTGATGACCTCAGATGTTAAGTCCCATAGTGCTCAGAGCCATTTGAACCATTTTTTTTGCATACATTTTACATGTGGTCGTTATACTTTGCTGCCAGAGTGGAGTACCACCTGCACGTTATACAACAACGTTCATGTTTGTCAAAAGACCCATTACAGATCCTGTTTCAGCTACGTTTCCAACAGGTGATTTAAAAGATGAGATTGAACATTCACGTTCGATATTCAAGAAGAATGGTTGTTCTAAGTGAGTGGGAAAGTGCTGAGCAAGTATAGTGTGGAAACTACCTGCAGAGCCACCAGGAAGATAAAAAAATGTTTAAGTTCAGCAAAAGAGATACCATATCCTTTGGCTACACCGGGTATACATGTATAAAATTCCTTTAATTGTGGGCGGGTTTATATTGGTACCAACAAAAAGAAATGTTAACACCCGATTAGTTGAACAAAAGAGGAATTTCTGCCAGTGACATACGGATAAATTGACCGTTCCGGAACATGTTTACCAAGGAGGCGATCATAAAATAAAATTCAGTGAGATGAGCATAATATCGAAAACGTAACATTATCATGCGTGCATGTATAGAGAGGCTAATAAGATTTACAAACATCATAATTTTAACAGAAAAGAGGAAAGTGTTAAATTAGATAAAATTTGGATGTCAACGTTGTCTCGGAAGACTTACGGTCGATTACTTTCAATCGAGAAATTTGGCATTACCAGGGATAATCTCGTAGCCTACTTCATGTGATGGACTATGGTGCCCTTTACACCGTCTAGCTATAACTCCCCCGAGTTATGGTTGCAGTTTGCTACTTTACCTCTGAAGATATCTCCCCCAGTCAGAGATGAATCGTCAGAAGAAAGTTTTGTATATCGACCAACGCCTATCAGCCCGTGAAAGCCCACATTATAAAATAATTATGTTTACAGTTACAACACGCAGGATTCGCTCTGCGGAATGCACTACTTACCACAATAAGGAAATTAAAGAAGAAGAGGAGGTACTTGACGGTGCTCATTGCGCAGTTCATGGTGGTGGTTCGGCTCCTTGTGCGACTGCTGTGAGAACTGCGTGTAGCTGGCTGTTGACGCGGTACTTATCCACGCAGCGGTGCGGCTCAGGTGACGCTCTTCCTTATCAGCCACTCGTGATCCGCGATAAGCTTTCGTGCCACTTGGAGACAGGATGTGACTAGAGGAGGCGCAGGCTCGCGGAACTGAGCGCGCGCGACCGGAAGAACGTGACTTATAATCTCTAGACGTCAGTTCTCGGAAACACTCTCTTCGGAGTCAACAATTTATAACGAGAACGACTGAAAGACTAGTGAAATCTCGAGGCTTAGCTAGATAATAGCATCCTAAATGACGTCGAAAACTACGCACTGCGCAGCAAACGACTAACAGCTACCTTTTGTATAAAGACGCCTGAGACGGCTATCCAATTACTGAAGAAACAAAAGACTGCATAATTAAATAATATCTACATAAGAACAGCACAATATCCCGCATCGAAAGTTGGAATGCTTGTTGTCAGATCCAAACAGCTTCTTGACAGAACCTCTCTATTATTTTAGCGACTATAGGGCTCATCGAAAGCTGCAAACTGGAACAAAAGTGTTCAACAAATCTCAGTGTATGTTTGAAACCTCCATATACGTACCTCTAAAACCTAATGCAAAAACGTGGAAATTAATATACTGTTTGACAAAGAAAGTGAAGCACCCGGAAGAGAGACAATATGAAGCTTCACGGATAGAAGTGCTATGTAACGCTATTTCAGTGATTACAAAATCGACTCAAATTTACGAAGAACCTGCCGTATGAACCCACTTACCAGCATAAATTTGCACCCCCACTGGCCTGGTTGCACGCATTGATTCGGTTGGGAAAGATGTTATAAAGTCGTTATATTTCACTGCTGGAATGCTATCAGTTTTCAGTGTAGTTTGTCGAATTTGTTTTTTATCCGTTGTGACATGGTATTAATGACTAAAGGATCAGATGCACTGTTTATCGCAATATGTTACATGGTTTCTGTTATTGTTAGAGTTCCGTATGTTGAAGTGGGAATTTTTGGGGGTCTGCACAGCACTGATCTGTATGCAGCTTTTTGTGGGAGGTCGGATGTGTAAAGCAGTTTGGTATAGTAGCGTGTGTACCAACAGGTCTTTTGGGGGCAATGAAAGACACTTCCTGGTTCTGATTTGATATTTTCATGTCATGAAAAGATATGGCGCTGTTCTCTTCATATTCAAGGGTGAACTAGATATTTTTATGCAGACAGTTGAATTTATTAAAAGCGTATGTTACTTCATCATCAGTTCCACAAAACAGAACGAGGGTGCCATCCACATTCCTCTCATAGAATTTAACTTTGCTTGTGATACTATCATTTAGTTTCAATATTTTGTTCTGTATGTGCTTGAAGAATATTTCAGCAATTAGGCCACTAAGACGTCTTGCTATTGCAAGCCCTAGTTCTTGCTTGTAAATTTTGTTGTTGCAAGAGTAGAAATTATGTGAAAGTACTAAATTAACAGGTCTCTAAACTCTGATATAACTGGTCTCCTCGTTTTCCTGTTTTTCGTTAGGATGTTTCTTACTACGTCAACTGTTTCATCGTTCTGTGTGCTTCTATATAAGTTTACAGTGTTGAGGATGTGGTTTGAGGTGGTACAATTAGGTTTTCCATACTATTGATAATTTCATAGTTGTTCTTTAGGAAATAAGACTTTTCGAACGTGTACTTTTCAGCTCTCAGCAATTTGTAGATGGGTCTATTAATTGCATGCAGTGAGCTGAAGCGAAGACAGCGTCCCCTGGTGGCGTCCACAGCGCCCTCCGTAGGGAGCCGCTGAGCCCTGAGGAGGGGTGTATCGCTGGGGTGTGCTGGCAGCGCAGCCTGTTCAAATGTAACTCCTCCATGGAGTGTGAGCAGCGTGACAAAGACTCCGTCGACACATCACGCGATTTACTCTCCGCCATGCCCCAAATATTGTCTTACCGAGTATACACCGATGAACCAATACATTGCGACCACCTGCTCAATAGCTTGTTTGTCCGTCTTTGGAACAGAATACATCACTTATTCTGCGTAACAAGGATCCAATAACTTGTTGGTATGTTTGCAGAGGTATGCGGCATTAGATGTCTGCGCACATGTCATGTGATTCGTGTAAATAACGGAAAGCTAAACTGCGTACGCGGTGATGACGCCCAGTAACGAACGTAGGGTTCCATAGGATTTGCATCAGCTGGATCTGGTCGCCGACACATCAGCGTTATTTCACTATAATGCTCCTCAGACTACTGTACCACGATTGTGGCTTCGAGACACGGGTAATTATACTGCTGAAAGATGACACCGCCGTCGGGGAAAGCATCGAGCATTAAGGCATGCAGGTGGTTCGATGCTGTGTCAGAGTGTCTTCGATTAGTCACTGGGTAATAGAACCCAGTACGTTGTCCTCGGTGGTGAGTGTTCATCGGAGGTGAGAGTATCATCTGGAGTGCCCCAGGGAAGCGTGGTAGGTCCGCTGTTGTTTTTTATCTACATAAATGATCTTTTGGATAGGGTGGATAGCAATGTGCGGCTGTTTGCTGATGATGCTGTGACGTACGGGAAGGTGTCGTCGTTGAGTGACTGTAGGAGGATACAAGATGACTTGGTCAGGATTTGTGATTGGTGTACAGAATGGCAGCTAACTCTAAATATAGATAAATGTAAATTAATGCAGATGAATAGGAAAAAGAACCCCGTAATGTTTGAATACTCCATTAGTAGTGTAGCGCTTGACACACTCACGTCGATTAAATATTTGGGCGTAACATTGCAGAGCGATATGAAGTGGGACAAGCATGTAATGGTAGTTGTGGGGAAGGCGGATAGTTGTCTTCGGTTCATTGGTAGAATTTTGGGAAGATGTGGTTCATCTGTAAAGGAGACTGCTTATAAAACACTAATACGACCTATTCTTGAGTACTGCTCGAGCGTTTGGAATCCTTATCAGGTCGGATTGAGGGAAGACATAGAGGCAATTCAGAGGCGGGCCGCTAGATTTGTTACTGGTAGGTTTGATCATCACGCGAGTGTTACGGAAATGCTTCAGGAACTCGGGTGGGAGTCTCTAGAGGAAAAGAGGCGTTCTTTTCGTGAATCGCTACTGAGTAAATTTAGAGAACCAGCATTTGAGGCTGACTGCAGTACAATTTTACTGCCGCCAACTTAAATTTCGCGGAAAGACCACAAAGATAAGATAAGAGAGATTAGGGCTCGTACAGAGGCATATAGGCAGTCATTTTTCCATCGTTGTGTTTGGGAGTTGAACAGGGAGAGAAGATGCTAGTTGTGGTACGAGGTACCCTCCGCCACGCACAGTATGGTGGATTGCAGAGTACGTATGTAGATGTAGATGTAGATGTAGATTACTACCACAGGTACCAGAGAATGTTTCCTACAGCATACTACTGCTCCCGCCAGCCTGCGTCCGTGACACGCTGCATGTTCCGAGCGGCTGTTCACCTCGATGACAGAGTTTGTGGAGACGACCACCACCCGACACGTGTCCATTGACCGTCAAATGATTCCCGATGGTCCCGTGCCCACTGAAATCGTAACTGAGGATGAAGTTGGGTCAGCACGTGAAGTCGTAGCAAAATTTGCTGCGGAGCTGCATGTTCAACACTGTATGATGAATGGTGTGCTCCGAAACACTTGTGCGTCCATCAGCACAGAACAGACAAGCCTCCGAACCGCATGTTCTGTGAAGAGTCATGGACATCCAAACATTTAGCGTCTAGTTGCAGTTTCACTGTCCTGCTTTCTTCCGTAGATGCTCACGACAAGAACACGTGAACATTCGACTAGCCTCGCCGTTTTCAAGAAGCTCGTTCACAGGCTTTGCGTAGTAATAATCTGCCTTTTGTCTCAAAGTCGCTTATCTCAATGGATTTCCCCATTTGCTGTCCATATCTTCGCTAGAGTCATCCTCTGTCCGTGTATACTTTTGTTATCGCGTCACGTGCCCGCAACGCCACCAGGCCGCATCCAACGTCACGGTGAGTAGTGGTCATAATGTCTTGGCTCATTAGTGTATATGCAGATGTGGACAGGAGCAAAGCTTCGGACCTTCGGCATTCGCCCATTTCCTTAAAGACGGCGTCCAATGGTAACACATTGTGCCTTAATTTAGTTCCCAGGCACGGTCTTTTTTAGACGAACAGAATATCCAGTTAGTAATGGGATTTGCACTGAGGCGACAAAAGTCATGGGATAGCGACATGCTCATACATAGATGGCGGTAGTATCGCATGTACGTGATATAAATGGGCAGTGCGTTGGCAGAGCCATCATTTGTACTCAGGTGATTCGCGCGAAAGGCTTCCGACGTGATCCTGGACGCACGACGAGAACCAACTGACTTTGAGGAAGGAATGGTAGTTGGAGCTAGATGCATGGGACATGCCATTTGGGAAATCGTTAGCGAATTCGATACGTCCAGGTCCACAGTGCCAAGAGAGCACCGAGAATACCACATTTCAAGCATTATCTCTCACCACTGACAACGCAGTGACTAAAGGCCTTCACTTAACGACCGAGAATAGCGACGTCTTGGTAGAATTCTATGTAGAGCTGCGCAGAATTCCATGAGTGCTGACAGACAAGCAGCACTGCACGGAATAACCACAGAAATAATGTGGGACGTACAACGAATGTATCCGTTAGGGCAGTGTGACGAAATTCGGCGTTAGTGGGCTACGGCAGCAAACGACCGACGCGAGTGCTTTTGCTAACTGTGCAACACCCGCGTGCAGCGCCTCTCCTGGTTTAGAGACAATAATGTTTGCACCCCAGACGACTGGTCGGATGAAATCCGATTTCAGTGGGTAAGAGCTGATGGTAGGGTTCGAGTGTGGCGCAGACCCGACGAAGCCATAGACTCAAGTTGTCAACAGGGCACTGTGCAAGCTGGTAGTGGCTCCATAATGGTGTAGGCTGTGTTTACATGGAATGGTCAGGGTCCTCTGGTCCAACCGAACGGATGATTGGCTGGAAATGGTTATGATCGGCCACTTGGGGATCATTTGTAGCCACTGACGGATTTCGTGTTCCCCAAACAACGATGGAATTTTTATGGATGATAATTCCCCTTGTCATCGTGCCACAATTGTTCGCTATTGGTTTCAGGAACATTCTAGACAATTCGAGCTAATGACTTGTCCATCTGATGTGAATCCCATAGAACATTAGTGGGATATAATCGAAACGTCTGTTTGTGTCCCAAATCCTGCGCCGACAACACTTTCACAATTATGGACGGCTATAGAGTCAGCATGGCTCAATATTTTTGCAGAGGAGTTCCAACGACTTGTTGAGTCCATGCCACGCCAAGTTTCTGCACTACGCTGGGCAAAAGTAGGTCCGACACGATATTAGGAGGTCTCCCATGACTTTCGTCACCCCAGTGTACTATTTTTGTGGGCTAAGAAATGAATAATAGCGCTGGGAGATTTCTAGGAAAAGTAAAGTGCCATATTTTCTAGATATTTCATTCGTTGATCTGAAAATAAAGTATTTTTTGGTAATTTAAAGCATATAAATATATAAAAAAGCGTATAAATGTAGTTCTGGATATTTGTGGCAGGAGTGACCAAGGTACAATGTTAGCGTATGCTGCGTATGTAAGCATTACACCAAGAAGCACTATACGGTTCAAAAACGTTGTGCCTTGTTATTAAAACCACGGCGGAACTTCCTTTATAGGATAAGAACCTGTGATTGGGGACCTAGAAACGACGGAGAGGCTTCGTCACCGCCGTAGCCCACAGTGGTACACAACCCCACCCCACCACCACTCCACACCGAACCCAGGGTTATTGTGCGGTTCGGGCCCTAGTGGACTCCCCCCCCTCCCCCCCCAACCCTGTTTATATCCACGGCGTGGCAACAGGGTTCAAAATGGTTCAAATGACTCTGAGCATTATGGGACTTAACATCTGAGGTATGGTAGCTGGTAAATGAGCTAGGCTATTCAAAAACGCTGATGTAAAAATGACCTTTGGCACCACCAACAATCTAAACAGGAGGCTTATCATGATATGAAACCACCTGATACAGATCTTGATGCATCTGGAACACGCAGCCAATACAACAAAAATTATGTAGGTCACACAGGCAGAAATTTCAAAATATGGTTCAAATGGCTCTGATAACTATGGGACTTAACATCTGAGGTCATCAGTCCCCTAGAACTTAGAACTACTTAAACCTACCTAACCTAGAGACATCACACACATCCATGCCCGAGGCAGGATTCGAATCTGCGACCGTAGGGGTCGCGCGGTTCCAGACTGAAGCGCCTAGAACCGCTCGGCCACAACGGCCGGCACAGAAATTTCAGAACTCGATTTAAAAAACATAAAACAGACTGCTACAGACTAGAGAAGTGTAACCAACCCTCAGGAGCGACACATTAATGAGACAGATCACCCATTGAAAATCGAAGACAATACTGAAATTCTGTACAAAATCGAATAAGATAAAAGAATGGATATGATGTAAGAAGGTGAAATTTTCATTCATTACGCAAAAAAGACGATAATATTCTTACTGAGATAACTGAATTGAAAAACTCAAAAATCTTCAATGGCATTAAACCAGTATTAATGCAATAGATTTAATATGTCAGTATAAATATAAATGTCGTGTGACTAGGACCTCCCGTCAGGTAGATTGTTTGCCGGGTGCAAGTCTTTCGACTTGACGCGACTTCGGCGACTTGCGCGTCGATGGGGATGAAATGATGATGATTAGCACACCACAACACCCAGTCCCCGAACGGAGAAAATCTCCGACCCAGCCGGAATCGAACCGAGCCCTTAGGATTGACATTCTGTCGCGCTGAGCACTTTTTTTTCTCTTTTTGTTCGGTATAGTTCGTTGCGTTTGGTCTGGACGGACGTCACAAGACATCCGTTTATGTTGATCGTTGATTGTTTGACTCAGTTTTTTTTATTATAGAGAGCACGCAGCTCTGTGACCGACCACGCTGAGCTACCGTGCCGGCAACCACTCAGCTACCGAGGACTGACAACATGTCAGTTGAAACAAACGACTACTGGACTGTCGTTAGACCAAATATCACTGGAAAGCAACGATAGTGGATTCTCATTCACATGCTCCAAGGCCACCATATTGCATTTAAAATACACTGTTTGCATCTATGGAGAAAAGCTTTTGCAGTGAAAATATGTTAAAACAATGTTAGATTAAGTAGTCCAACAGTGTGACGTTGAACAACAGCTCCGCCAGTGTACCAACGACATAGCTGGAGCCTTGGGACGTCAAAGTCGTGAGTAAGCAACCGAAATTTATAAATACATATCACACGATTATCACACCATAACAACTGATGCAAAATTATCTGCAACCCACACCAGTTGTGGTATCTGACGCAGTAACGAGACACATCTCCACATCAGCTGAAGACAGGAATGGATATCGATTTTCGACCAGCCTCTGCCCGCACCCCAAATACCCCAATAGCCAATCCAGCAGTATAATAGCGAAGAGAAACAAGATTAATTTAGACTATAACCTTTTAGTAACATCTTTATCCATAAAAGCCTGCTGATGAGCAAAACATGCTTGAAACGCGTTGCAGTGTGTTAAATTGAAACTAAAATAAACAATTGTGACTCGTAGCAGAAAAACACAAATAATTATTCCAAACAGTCACGATTCTTAAACTAAGGGAGCACGAACAAAATTAAATACAAATGTAACTTTCTGCATATCGTTTCAACACGCCGCACGCCAGGAACCCTCCCAAACCATGGAAGCTTCGCTCTGAGAATGGGTCCTGGCACGACGCTACTAATACTGTTACAGCTAGCAAGTGACTAAACCATAGACGGTGTTGGAAGAGTGTAGTGCAGTGCATGAAAGATATGCATATAATTCTTTATACTTTAAATGATGTAAATAAATATTCTCATGTTTTGTCCATTTATTGAATGTTCGTTTTGTCTACGCCATCTCTTGCCAACTACACTACTGGCCATTAATAGTGCTACACCAAGAAGAAATGCAGATGATAAACGGATATTCATTGGACAAATATATTATACTAGAACTGATATGTGATGAAATTTTCAGGCAATTTGGATGCATAGATCCTGAGAAATCAGTACCCAGAACAACCACCTCTGGCCGTAATAACGGCCTTGATACGCCTGGGCATTGAGTCAAACAGAGCTTGGACGGCGTGTACAGGTACAGCTGCCTATGCAGCTTCAACACGATACCACAGTTCATCAAGAGTAGTGACTGGCGTATTGTGACGAGCCAGTTGCTCGGCCACCATTGAGCAAACGTTTTCAATTGGTGAGAGATCTGGAGAATGTGCTAGCCAGGGCAGCAGTCGAACATTTTCTGTATCCAGAAAGACCGGTACAGGACCTGCAACATGCGGTCGTGCATTATCCCGCTAAAATATAGGATTTCGCAGGGATCGAATGAAGGGTAGAACCACGGGTCATAACACATCTGAAATGTAACGTCCACTGTTCAAAGTGGCGTCAGTGCGAACAAGAGGTGATCTAGACGTGTAACCAATGGCACCCCATACCATCACGCCGGGTAATAACGCCAGTATGGTGATGACGAATACACGCTTCCCATGTGCGTTCACCGCGATGTCGCCAAACACGGATGCGACCATCGTGATGCTGTAAACAGAACCTGGATTCATCCGAAAAAATGACGTTTTGCAATTGGTGCACCCAGGTTCGTCATTGAGTACACCATCGCAGGAACTCCTGTCTGTCACGCAGCGTCAGGGGTAACCGCAGCCGTGTCTTCGAGCTGATAGTCCATGCTGCTGCAAACGTCAAAAATAGTTCAAACGGCTCTGAGCACTATGGGACTTAACGTCTGAGGTCATCAGTCCCCTAGAACTTAGAACTACTTAAACCTAACTAATCTAAGGACATCACACACATCCACGCCCGAGGCAACATTCAAAACTGCGACCGTAGCGGTCACGTGGTTCCAGATTGAAGCGCCTAGAACCGCTCGGCCATCACGGCCGGCCTGCAAACGTCGCCGAACTGTTCGTGCAGATGGTTGTTGCCTTGCAAACGTCCCCATCTGTTGACTCAAGGATTGAGACGTGGCTGCACGATCCATTACAGCCATGTGGGTAAGATACCTGTCATCTCGACAGCTAGTGATACGAGGCCATTGGGATACAGCATGGCGTTCCATATTACCCTCCTGAACCCAACGATTCCATATTCTGCTGACAGTCATTCGATCTCGACCAACGGGAGTAGCAACGTCGCGATACGATAAACCGCAATCGTGATAGTCTACAATCCGACCTTTATCAAAGTCGGAAACGTGATGGTATGCATTTCTCCTCCTTACACGAGGCATCACAACAACGTTTCACCAGGCAACGCCGGTCAACTGCTGTTTGTGTATGAGAAATCGGTTGGAAATTTTCCTCATGTCAGCACGTTGTAGGTGTCGCCACCGGCGCCAACCTTGTGTGAATGCTCTGAAAAACTAGTCATTTGCCTATCACAGCATTTTCTTCCTGTCGGTTAAATTTCCCGTCTGTAGCACGTCATCTTCGTGATGCAGCAATTTTAATGGCCAGTTGTGGACGTACACAAAAACATTTCTGGTGAGTAGGACGTGATTGCTGTGATGCACGGAATTGAGTAAACATCACTGGCAAAACCTAACATTAAATTAATCAATTTCTTTCTCTTCCTTGGCCGAAAAATATTTGAAAACTTTTTCTTATATACTTAATCTTGTATGAAATTGCTACAGCGGGAGAGACGTCACTCACTGCACTTATTCAGTTTCAGAGCCAACAAATACAAACGTTACTGTCGACCATTAGCAGACTCCTGGACGCACAGCAAGCCCAGCAGCAAGCTACCGCTAAAGCACAGGATTACGGTGGGCAGGTGCCGCCTCCTCCATTCTGTTACTTCGCTGCAATACAAGACAGGACGGAGTATAAGAAGCAGTTGGAGCAACATTTCGCACCCAACAGATGACTCACAGCGTTCTTTCTTTTTTTTTCCATCCTTGAGAGTGATCATTTTTAGATTATGTAGGAAGCTATTTTCTCAAGTAGAGCCTCACACCTACCCTGTGGGCCATCGTTAGAAAGTTAGATGTATTTTTTGATTCTCATATTCATTTGGCTGCTGCTCGTTGCGATTTTTTTCGTATGTGTTGTCACTGTAATCAGTCTTACTAGGAGCGGCTCGCAGAAGCAAGGGGATGAAACGAGTTGTAAATTTAACTGTCCTTGTGATGCTTCTTTTCAAGACGAAATCCTTCGCAATGGCATTATTCAGTACCTTGTTGACTTTAGAATATGGATAAGGTTTTAGAGCGTCGCAATATTGGCTTCTCTGGTGTAATTAAAGTGACTGACTTCACCGTAGATTTCAACGCGCCTGCTGTTGCAACACTGACCGCGGATGGCTCTAACCGGGCTCATTCCCACGTGGCTAAATTGACAACAGGCACCAGCAATGGCGTCGGCAGACGAGGCGTCCAGCCTGTTTTCCTACAAGCTCACACGCTCCGAACGGTTGCGTTAAGTGCTACGCAACGTATTACAACGAAGACTGCTTCTTCATTTTCGAGTTGTTTCTATGACAGAATTGAAGGAATGTTTCTTGATCACTCATCAATGGTTTGTCTCTGTACTTTCATAACTTGGCCGTTAGAGGGCATTTGTGTCACTGTAATTATTTGGAGTGGGAACGTGATCATGACAGCAAAAGCGTTGCATTGTTAGCTGGACATTGAATTACACAGCGAGCGAATCATCGATAAGAAGTTCAAAATTGTATTATTTTGAGTTGTGCCGTTATTTTTTACAGAAGTCACAAAAAATCAGCGTGATATTTCTATTTGTGTCACTTTAGTCAATCAAACTAACCGTAGGACAGATAAATAATTCCGATTATGACGTTTTTGAAGAAACAGTTCAGGGAATTTTGCTTTACGTCAGTTTCAATAAATACACTTAAATGTTCAATTTCCGTACTTTTGTCATAACAAGTTCGTTATTTTCTAATTTAACCATTGTTAGCTCTTCGAAGTAAACAGGATACACCTTTTCATACGTTGAATTGTATTATTTGCTATGATATATTGTTATTTTGAGCTGCTTCTCTACGGAAGATTTACACTGACGAAAAAAAACGCAACACCAAAAAATAGCACAGGGGCGTAAAAAATATTTTTGAAAACTGTTTTAGTTTTGATAATTTAATTTTATGTAGTTTTTGGCGCTGATTTCAGAAATGACACTGTTTTTTTCTATCACGTAAGGTTTGTCTATAAAAAGGGCTAAAACTCTTAGGAAAAATCCTAAAAACGCCACTTCTTCTATCAATATTATTTATGTACAATGTTATTAATCCACATTAAACATAATTTAATCTTAAATTTAGAGCAAGAGAAGTTAATAAGGCTTTCTTGCAATACTATTAAAAGCAACCTTTCCTTTCTCCTTCCAAACATCATTTTGTACTTCTCCTACTGTGGGGTTTAGGAATTTCTTTTTTTAACATCCAACAGTACCCAGCCATCATGTTCACGTCCCAGCATATTTGATATCTTCATTCCATTTATTTTATGTCGAAATCGCTCTCCTTTTTGTTCACTGGGCCGGCCGCGGTGGCCGTGCGGTTCTGGCTCTGCAGTCCGGAACCGCGGGGCTGCTACGGTCGCAGGTTCGAATCCTGCCTCGGGCGTGTGTGTGTGTGATGTCCTTAGGTTAGTTAGGTTTAAGTAGTTCTAAGTTCTAGGGGACTTATGACCTAAGATGTTGAGTCCCATAGTGCTCAGAGCCGTTTGAACCATTTTTTTGTTCACTTGCAGCTCCAAGATTTTCTGGACAATAGTCCAGATGAGAACGAAGGAAGTGAACTTAAACACCCATGTTGCAGCCCAACAGTTTGTAGTTAGTTAACAGATCGGCAACAATATTATTGTAGTTTGGGTCTTTTTTATTTCCTAGAAAACCGGCTACCACTTGTTTATAAGACTACCATTCTTTTCTTTCCTGGTTTTCCATTTTCAACTCTTTAAGTTTTCATCCTCCATAAGTTTTCTTATATCAGGCCCAACAAATAGCCCTTCTTTAAGTTTTGCCTCAGAGAGGCCAGGGAATTCCTCATAAAGATATCTAAAACACCCTTCTTTAGGCCATGTTTTGACGAATCGTTCATCAGTCCCAACTTGATGTGAATCGGCGGAAGTGAAATCTCTTTAGAATGCATGAAACTCTCCTTCTCAACGTTCTTAACTCCAGGAATCAAAATTTTTCTTATTGGCCATTCTGTTTTAACATAATGTTGTTTACGGTCAAGGAGGAAGCACGGGAACTTTTGTAGCCACTCTGTTGGCCTAGTAGCATAGTGATCACTTTCACATCCTCACAAACGGTCCAATTACGATCAGAGGACTTAAGCTTTTTAAGGACCAATTCAAGTTTCTCATTCTTTCAAACGAACTGAATGTCCTACTGGTACAGATGCATATTGGTTGCCATTATGCAAAACAACAGCTCTAAGGCTTCTTTTAGAGGAATCAATGAAAAGTCTCCATTCATCGGGATCATATTTGATATTGAAAGTCTCCATCAACCCAAGAACATTAGTACAAAAAACGAGATCACCAACTTGATAGAAAAAAGGTACAAACTCTTTTTCTCTATTTCTGTACCAAGAAAAGGATCTTCCATGAGCAATCAAACTATATTTTTTCTTTCAAAATCGGCCCTAAAGCCTCGGCTGAATCCTTTGGAAGGCCTAAGTCTCTAACCAAATCATTTAGTTCCGACTGTGTGAAGAGTTTTGGCTCATTGCTTGGGGCTCATAACTACAATCTTTGTCAACGTCATCACTGCCTTCACTATGATTTTTAGGTTCTCTCTAAATCATAGGTATTGTAAAGCGAAATGCTCTCTGCTTATCTTGAAACCATTGTCTCAGTTCTTCTACACTCATAGAGATGGAAGCAGAGCTCAGCACTTGCAGCATAATCAACGCGACAGATTGCGGTCCTTTGGTACAGAGCCGAGTGGAGGGTCTGAATCAGAGGCTCAGACGTTTCTGCGACCGGGTAGGCTGCAGACTCCTCGACTTGCGCCATAGGTGGTTGGATTTGGCTGCACGGGTAGCATGGGCTGCGTGACGTGGAATGGACGGTTTTTTTAGGTTACAGGGTCTCAGGGAAATACAAAAAGGGCTTCAGATTCAATGGGTGCAGGTCGAACATAAGAAGAACATAGACACGGAAACCATTGGTATAGCAAAAGATTGCCGTAGTCGTGTTGGGAAAGTACTAGATTTCCAAGCGCTAATAGAAAGCACTGATTCTCAATTCGCTATAGGCATTGAAAGCTGGCGAAATCTGGAGATAAGTTCAGCCGAAATTTCTGCGAAGAACCTAACGGTGTTCCGAATGGGTAGGATAAAGACAGTTAGCGCTGTCGTGTTTGTTGCTGTTAGAAGTAATTTATCTTGTAGCGAAATTGAAGCAGATAGTTCCTGTGAGTTGGTATGGGCAGGGGTCATTTTTGGCAACGGAATAAATTAGTAATTGGATCCTTTTACCGATCTCCACACCCAGATGATCCAAGTGCTGAAAGGTTCAAAGAATAGTTGAGTTTAATTTCAAACACGTACTCGACTTGTACAATTATAGCTGGTGGTGATTTTAATTTATCCTCGATATGTTGGCGAAAATATATGTTCAAATACGGAGGTATGCATAAAACATCATTTGAAATTGTGCTAAATGTATTATCTGAAAATTATTTCGAGTAATTAGATCTTGAGACCACGCGAATAGTAAACGATTGTGAAAACACACTTGATCTCTTAGCAACAAATGAGCCTGAGCTAATATTAAGCATTAAAACGGATACAGGAGTTAGTGAACACAGGATTATCGCACAGAGTTTGAATATTGTAACACCAAATCCTCCAAAAATAAACAAAAATATATCTGTTCAAAAAAAACAGATAAAATACACTTGATGCCTTCCTGAGAGACAATCTCAATTCCTTACAAATTAACAATCTTAGTGTAGACCAGATGGGGCTTGAAATCAAAGAAAAGCATCGACAGCAATTGAGAGATCTATACCACATAAATTAACAAACGACGGAGCTGATCCCCCTTGGTACACAAAACAGGTCAGAACACTGTTGCAGAAAGAACGAAAAAAGGTTGTCAAATTCAAACTAACGCAAAGTCTCCAAGATTGGCAATCTTTTACAGGAGCTGGAAATTTAGCGCGGACAGCAATGCGAGATGTTATAATAGTTTCCACAACGTAACTCTTATCTCGAAACCTGGCAGAAAATCCAAAGACATTCTCGTCGCACGTAGAGTATGCTAGCGGGAAGGCGCAGTCAATGTCTTCTCTGCGCGATAGCAATGGAGATATTATCGACGACACAGCTGCGGAGGCAGAGTTACTAAACGCAGCCTTTCGAAATTCCTTCACCAAAGAAAACGAAGTAAATATTTCAGAATGCGAATCAAGAATAGCTGCCAACGCGAGCAACTTAGAAGCAGATATCCTCTGAGTAGTGGAGCAACGCAAATCACTTAATAAAAGGAAATCTTTCGGTCAAGACTGTATACCAATTTGGTTCTTTTCAGAGTACGCTGATGCATTAGCTCCATATTTAATCGTGTGCAACCGCTCGCTCGACGAAAGATCCGTACCCAAAGACTGGAAAATTGCACAGGTAACACCAATATTCAAGAAAGGTGGTACGAGTAACCCTCCAAAAATCAGGGCCAACTGGAAAACTGCACAGGTAACACCACTATTCACGAAAGGTGGTACGAGTAATCCGCTAAAATTCAGGATAATATCATCAACTTCGATATGCAGCAGGATTTTGGAACATATATTGTGTTCTAACATTATGACTTACATCGAAGAGAACTGTCTATTGACACACAGTCAGCATGGATTTAGAAACATCAGACAACACAAACTAGTCCTTCACACGTGAAGTGTTGAGTGCTATTGACAAGGAATTTCAGATCGATTCCATATTTCTAGATTTCCACTAGGCGTGCAATTTAGTGAAAAGAAGTGGTTCCAGTGTCTTGTTGTTGTTGTGGCCTTCAGTCCTGAGACTGGTGGGATGCAGCTCTCCATGCTACTCTATCCTGTGCAAGCTTCTTCATCTCCCAGTACCTACTGCAGCCTACATCCTTCTGAATCTGCTTAGTGTATTCATCTCTTGGTCTCCCTCTACGAGTTTTACCCTCCACGCTGCCCTCCAGTACTAAATTAGTGATCCCTTGATGCCTCAGAATATACCATACCAACCGATCCCTTCTTCTTGTCAAGTTGTGCCACAAACTCTTCTTCTCACCAATTCTATTCAATACCTCATCATTAGTTATGTGATCTATCCATCTAATCTTCAGCATTCTTCTGTAGCACCACATTTCGAAAGCTTCTATTCTCGTCTTGTCTAAATTATTTATCGTCCATGTTTCACTTCCATACATGGTTACACTCCATACACATACTTTCAGAAACGACTTCCTGACAATTAAATCAGCACTCGATGTTAACAAATTTCTCTTCTTCTGAAACGCTTTCCTTGCCATTGCCAGTCTACATTTTATATCCTCTCTACTTCGACCATCATCAGTTATTTTGCTCCCCAAATAGCAAAACTCCTTTACTACTTTAAGTGTCTCATTTCCTAATCTAATTCCCTCAGCATCACCTGACTTAATTCGACTACATTCCATTATCCTTGTTTTGCTTTTGTTGATGTTCATCTTATACCCTCCTTTCAAGACAGTGTCCATCCCGTTCAACTGCTCTTCCAAGTCCTTTGCTGTCTCTGACAGAATTACAATGTCATCGGCGAACCTCAAAGTTTTTATTTCTTCTCTATGGATTTTAGTTCCTACTCCGAACTTTTCTCTTGTTTCCTTTACTGCTTGCTCAATATACAGATTGAATAGCATCGGGGAAAGGCTACAACCCTGTCTTACTCCCTTCCCAACCACTGCTTCCCTTTCATGCCCCTCGACTCTTATGACTGCCATCTGGTTCCTGTACAAATTGTAAATAGCCTTTCACTCCCTGTATTTTACACCTGCCACCTTCAGAATTTGTCAAAAGCTTTCTCTAAGTCTACAAATGCTATAAATGTAGGTTTGCCTTTCCTTAATCTTTCTTCTAAGAAAGGTCGTAGGGTCAGTATTGCCTCACGTGTTCCAACATTTCTACGGAATCCAAACTGATTTTCTCCGAGGTCGGCTTCTACCAGTTTTTCCATTCGTCTGTAAAGAATTGGCGTTAGTATTTTGCAGCTGTGACTTATTAAACTGATAGTTCTGTAATCTTCACATCTGTCAACACCTGCTTTCTTTGGGATTGTAATTATTATATTCTTCTTGAAGTCAGAGGGTATTTCGCCTGTCTCATACATCTTGCTCACCAGATGGTAGAGTTTTGTCAGGACTGGCTCTCCCAAGACCGTCATTGGTTCCAATGGAACGTTGTATAATCCCGGGGCCTTGTTTCGACTCAGGTCTTTCAGTGCCCTGTCAAACTCTTTACGCAATATCATATCTCCCATTTCATCTTCATCTACATCCACTTCCATAATATTGTCCTCAAGTACATCGCCTTTGTATAGATCCTCTATACACTCCTTCCAACTTTCTGCTTTCCCTTCTTTGCTTGGAACTGGGTTTCCATCTGAGCTCTTGATATTCATACAAGTGGCTCTCTTTTCTCCAAAGGTCTCTTTAATTTTCCTGTAGCCAGTATCTATCTTACCCCTAGTGAGATAAGCCTCTACATCCTTACATTTGTCCTCTAGCCATCCCTGCTTAGCCATTTTGCACTTCCTGTCGATCTCATTTTTGAGACGTTTGTATTCCTTTTTGCCTGCTTCACTTACTGCATTTTTGTATTTTCTCCTTTCCCTCAATTTATCCAGGTCCCATCTCCTTAAATTCCCACCTTTTTGCAGTTTCTTCAGTTTTAATCTACAGTTCATAACCTATAGATTGTGGTCAGAGTCCACATCAGCCCCTGGAAATGTCTTACAGTTTAAAACTTGGTTCCTAAATCTCTGTCATACCATCATATAATCTATCTGATACCTTCTAGTATCTCCAGGGTTCTTCCATGTATACAACCTTCTTTCATGATTCTTGAACCAAGTGTTAGCTATGAGTAAGTTATGCTCAGTGCAAAATTCTACCAGGCGGCTTCCCATTTCACTTCTTAGCGCTAATCCATATTCACCTACTACGTTTCCTTCTCTTCCTTTTCCTACTCTCGAATTCCAGTCACCCATGAGTATCAAATTTTCGTCTCCCTTCACTATCTGAATAATTTCTTTTATTTCATAATACATTTCTTCAATTTCTTCATCATCTGCAGAGCTAGTTGGCATACAAACTTGTACTACTATAGTAGGCGTGGGCTTCGTGTCTATCTTGGCCACAATAATGCGTTCACTATGCAGTTTGTAGTAGCTTATCCGCACTCCTATTTTTTTATTCATTATTAAACCGACTCCTACATTACCCCTATTTGATTTTGTATTTATAACCCTGTATTCGCCTGACCAAAATTCGTGTTCCTCCTGCCAGCGAACTTCACTAATTCCCTTTTTAAATGTTTTAACCTACTTGCCCGATTAAGGTATCTGACATTCCACGCTCCGATCCGTAGAACGCCAGTTTTCTTTTCCCTGATAACGACGTCCTCTTGAGTAGTCCCCGCCTGGCGGCCCGAATGGGGGTCTATTTTACCTCCGGAATATTTTACTCAAGAGGATGCCATCATCATTTAATCATGCAGTAAAGCTGCATGCCCTCGGGAAAAATTACGGCTGTAGTTTCCCCTTGCTTTCTGCCGTTCGCAGTACCACAACAGCAAGGCCGTTTTGGTTAGCGTTACAAGGCCAGATCAGTCAATCATCCAGACTGTTGCCCCTGCAACTACTGAAAAGGCTGGTGCCCCTCTTCAGGAACCACACGTTTGTCTGGCCTCTCAACAGATACCCCTCCGTTTTGGTTCCACCTACGGTACGACTATCTGTATCATTGAGGCACGCAAGCCTCCCCACCAACGGCAAGGTGTCTTAAACCGAGTTATTACTGGCATATAGCCCACGGAATTATCAACTTCGTGCATGATAGCCATCAGGAAAAACGCACTTAAAAAGAACCAGTAACGTCACGTCCAATTAATCTCTGTCACGTCAACAGAAATTCGAGGTGTCTGCCATTCGCATCAGTATACTTTTGGAGACTGGGAACAAGTGAGGGTTGCACAGATTGAAGTGTTTCCACAGATTGCCACACACGCAGCGGCAATACATGGTTGTATGTCGACTGGTGTTGTTGTAGGTTTGTGGTACAGAGACTGTTTCACTTCGCCCTAGAGGAAGAAGTCTAATGGCGTCAAGTAGGGGGGACCGGGTTGGCTGACTCACAGGACCTCCCTGCCCTATCCAGTTAATTGCAAACATTGCATCCCAAACTTCCCTGGAAAGTAGTGTGCGGGGCATCCATCACGCTGGAACCACATTGATAGGGACCTACAGTACGGCTACCAGTGATGCCGCATCAAACATTGATCTCTGTCGTTTATGAGTAACCGCGTGAAGCCAATGGGATTTTGCACGGACCAGTAGCGCAGATTCTGCAGGTTCACATGCCCATGATTTGTGAACGAAGCTTCAGCCATAAGCAACGTATCACATAGAAACTCAGGATGACCCTGCAGCAGCTGAATTGTAAAACGGTGGAATTCAGTGCAGTTCTTGGCAGAGAGAGGTATGATTTGGATGAAACATATGCCTATGCAAAATTCTTCACACGCTACTATGGTTTATTCCAGAACCACCTGCAATCTGTAGTACAGTCACCTCAGGATTTTGCGCTACAGCAGCCAGAACAGCAACCTTGTTGTCATTTAGTTACTGAAGGCTGGCATATCGACGAGACTACAGTAAATGTCACAAGCCGCACGGAAACAGGGAAAGCACTGTCAGATACGTACGCGAAATGCATAGCACTGTATTTTCCTGCTTACACAGTACGGCAGGCCCAAGCAGTAACAGACACTTGCAGGCTGAACATTGTAGCTACCACTCAACCACGAAGTTATTGTACTTGGGCTTTATCGGAAATACGCAGTGAAGTTAAAGTAAACAAATACAGTGGTGACTGAGGAAAACGCGTCCGACCGTCAGTGCTTTCAGGTCAGCTTCACGTACGCTATCAACTCCGATTAGGCGCTGTCTCACGATAAGGGGTCGGAATCGCCCTCACTTCCAGGTGCGATAATACTGTAGTCGACTAATAGAACGTGCATGCTGGTAGTGGTTTGTTTGAAGCAGGCCGCAGGACTGTGCAGGCAACTCTTGCCCTGCGCATTACAGCAGAAACCACGGCGCCGTTGCCGTTGTCTAAAGTCTGAGATTTCAGAATGTATGATGTTTATAACAGTGAAATCAAGTCGTTTCTTTAGAAAAGACAAACATGTATCATTTAAAAATAGTTAACTTTGTGTTGAAAGTGGCGTCCGTTGGCTTATAGATTATGCATTCCTGCCCATTGGTGAGGAAATATACGCTGTGGCAGATTTATGTGGGACACTCTGTATAGTGTCTGACTGTTCATTCAGACTCACTTCAATAATATTGTTTCCTGCTGCCGATAAATGTAATGTAGGGAATGAGGGAAATGGCACTAGAGGAAACGGCTTCACAGGCATGACTCAAAAGAACTAATAATTTAATTTGAGGTTAAAAGAATTAGCTTGGTTGTCAATTTTACTCGAGCGACTGTGCCTTGGCAAGCGAAGGATTGCTTGAATATATGAAAATCTCGGAGAAAAAAAACTCCATTTTACAAGATATATTTTACGCTAACTGTCTTAAACTGTGTTACGTTGTTGTTTGTTGTCAGACTACACTTCTGGAAATTGAAATAAGAACACCGTGAATTCATTGTCCCAGGAAGGGGAAACTTTCTTGACACATTCCTGGGGTCAGATACATCACATGATCACACTGACAGAACCACAGGCACATAGACACAGGCAACAGAGCATGCACAATGTCGGCACTAGTACAGTGTATATCCACCTTTCGCAGCAATGCAGGCTGCTATTCTCCCATGGAGACGATCGTAGAGATGCTGGATGTAGTCCTGTGGAACGGCTTGCCATGCCATTTCCACCTGGCGCCTCAGTGGGACCAGCGTTCGTGCTGGACGTGCAGACCGCGTGAGACGACGCTTCATCCAGTCCCAAACATGCTCAATGGGGGACAGATCCGGAGATCTTGCTGGCCAGGGTAGTTGACTTACACCTTCTAGAGCACGTTGGGTGGCACGGGATACATGCGGACGTGCATTGTCCTGTTGGAACAGCAAGTTCCCTTGCCGGTCTAGGAATGGTAGAACGATGGGTTCGATGACGGTTTGGATGTACCGTGCACTATTCAGTGTCCCCTCGACGATCACCAGTGGTGTACGGCCAGTGTAGGAGATCGCTCCCCACACCATGATGCCGGGTGTTGGCCCTGTGTGCCTCGGTCGTATGCAGTCCTGATTGTGGCGCTCACCTGCACGGCGCCAAACACGCATACGACCATCATTGGCACCAAGGCAGAAGCGACTCTCACCGCTGAAGACGACACGTCTCCATTCGTCCCTCCATTCACGCCTGTCGCGACACCACTGGAGGTGGGCTGCACGATGTTGGGGCGTGAGCGGAAGACGGCCTAACGGTGTGCCGGACCGTAGCCCAGCTTCATGGAGACGGTTGCGAATGGTCCTCGCCGATACCCCAGGAGCAACAGTGTCCCTAATTTACTGGGAAGTGGCGGTGCGGTCCCCTACGGCACTGCGTAGGATACTACGGTCTTGGCGTGCATCCGTGCGTCGCTGCGGTCCGGTCCCAGGTCGACGGGCACGTGCACCTTCCGCCGACCACTGGCGACAACATCGATGTACTGTGGAGACCTCACGCCCCACGTGTTGAGCAATTCGGCGGTACGTCCACCCGGCCTCCCGCATGCCCACTATACGTCCTCGCTCAAAGTCCGTCAACTGCACATACGGTTCACGTCCACGCTGTCGCGGCATGCTACCAGTGTTAAAGACTGCGATGGAGCTCCGTATGCCACGGCAAACTGGCTGACACTGACGGCGGCGGTGCACAAATGCTGCGCAGCTAGCGCCATTCGACGGCCAACACCGCGGTTCCTGGTGTGTCCGCTGTGCCGTGCGTGTGATCATTGCTTGTACAGCCCTCTCGCAGTGTCCGGAGCAAGTATGGTGGGTCTGACACACCGGTGTCAATGTGTTCTTTTTTCCATTTACAGGAGTGTATATTTAGATTTTATGGCCTACAGCACATGTAACTATTCTCTTACCAGAGAATCTAGCCACCACATTTTTCAGTGTTAATGCGGTACCATATTGTGAAACTGTCTTCCAAAATTCAGATGTTTCCCATGACTACATACCTGAGTACTGCAAAATGTGGGGGAGAAGTTTTCTCAGTGCATTTTCCACAACATACGTTAGGACGCATTACACACAACAACTCAATAAGCAGAAATCACGGAAACCTTTTGGATGTACTGTCGCGCCATCTTGTAGGATACAAAAATGCTGAAGTACTAAAAAGTGTTTTACACGATGACACGGTATGCAACCAAAATAATTTTAACGACAATGGAGCTATGCCAACCACATCAGGATATCTACAGAAACTGTGTAGCGGAAGTGAGGTTAGATTTATAGAACAACGACGTTTAATTTTCTCAAACGAAACAAAGATCTCTGCCATGGTGAAATCTGTGAGGAGATTCTGCGTCAGAAGAGCAGTCGGTGTTATCAGTCTTGTTTGCCGAAGTGGTCGATACTGTGATTACCCCAGAGATTGGTTAGTCGAGTACCTTCTTCCGTCGCCCACCAAGGCCTCTCTTCGAGTGAATTGCTTAAGTAATGGGAATACATAGAAATTGAAGAGTTAATTTATTGACGCTCTGACAGAAAGAATAATATTTACACACATTAGTAACTGCAAAGATTATATATCAAACTAAAAGTTCTAAATCTGTTAGTAAACTGATGGGGAGGACTCAACCATGTTGTCTTGAACGGAGAATCATAAAGAGAAGCAGAAGTAACTGGAGGTGGGCCTCAGGAAAGAGCGTTGAGACCCTTAAAAGCGGTGGCTCGGTTTATTTTACAGGTTACTATCCCTCTGTGTAGGGGCTGTCATTTTTGATATTCTTTTTTTTTAAAACCAGCAAGGTAAAACAAAGGCCACTGCTTCCACCACATCAAGTGGATTTATTGCTCACGTACTCACACTGAGCCGTGAACACTTCCCAGTTTATCAATGGGGGATAATTGAAAATTATTATTACTATTATCGGTGCCATGCGTGCAATGGTCGTGCCAGGCGCGCGATATTGAATCTAGATACTATCATTAATGGCGCGAGACCTGCACGACCATTTAGCAACCGTTATAGTTCTTAATTATTCTACTGTGACAATAAGGATGGTTTCACGCAATGAAAGGGAGAATGTACAGATTAAAGGACTCATTTATTTAACAATTGAATACTGAACAATTATACAATCAAATGGGGGTGGGGTAAGAAAGAATTGAGTTCAGCAGCTTGCCCCAACGCTCGTTCATAATAAGCCACGATAGCAGGAGACAAGGAATTTTAGGGACGATCGCCGTATTATCAAATGGGGTCCAATTTACTAAAGGAAGGGGTTGCAGGCATGCAACGATCACCACCATGAATCAGCCAAAGACTAAGAAAGATGGCACTGTGGGTGAATCGCTAGGTAGCCTCCTGTACTAAAGGAATACAACCAGCAAGACGCGAAACTATTCATATAACTTTGGCTCGCGGTCCGACTACGTTAACGAAACATGAAGGGGCGCCAGACACTCACCACGTGGCGTAGGACAAAGGGCACAAGTTTTCAGGCTAGGAAGACATAAATTCAGAGTCGAATTTTACACAGGAGAACTGAAAGAGCTACTGTCGGACGAAGTGGAAAAGTGAGCATGAATGTATGCACTTTAGTGCCGTACTGCAAGCTTCTGTGACTAACCAACACGTCTCGCACAATATGCCCGACTGTATAAGGAAAACCCTACAGTCTTATAACACGGAAAACATTGCATAAACCGTAATTCAAGGAGCGCACATCAGTACAATGACCTATAAGGTTCCCTCTGGGCCGCAGGGCGCGAATCTACAGTGCACGTCGGCGCTCATGCTTACCGAACTTCATCTCCTGGAAGCAGCACCTCCGGCCTCAGGCACGGTCACACTAGAACTGACTACTGCCCCTTTGTCCACTATCCATCCGCGGAGGACGGTTGGCGCCCGCCCGCGAGAAACGGGCGCGCACCTGAACTGGACAATCATAGGGCCGGAATTTCAGAGGGAGGCGACCTCGCGACATTAAAGTTGAGAAGAAATATTAGTTACAAGGTTGGTAAGGCAGGTTGCGGAACTGAGAGCAGGAGAAACTTTGGCCACTAGTAAACTTTCAAACGCCACTACGTGCTACCCTGGCGATCGGAAAAAGGATAGGAAACGGGGAGCCATCATGGCTGTTAGGAAGACTGCTGCCCTCGCCCATAAATAAAGAAAATTCCTGGCGCCAAGCTCCTCTCACAGATCAGTGTGAGACAAATAAATCAGGCAACCCATAGAAATTATTAATATTACCTGAATTATTAGTTTACCGAATACCAGAATGCGTGGATTAGAAATATGAAATGCGAGCACTGAATGGTGCATGAAGTGCACGTCTTTCCTCACACTGACCTGTGAAAGAAGATTTTCGCAACTACTCTTATCGAGAAAAGATGTGAGGGCTTCGAAAATTTTGACATTGACTGGGGCAGGGGGAGTTCCATGGATGCAGCCATGTGGGTACTTATGGGAACTGTGGGGTTGTTGACCCCTTTAGTTTGTTTACATATTTTTTGAAACCAGATACATGGATAGTGTGATACGCAAATACAAATACGTTATCAATGTCACAAAATACAACAGTAATTGAGTATACATAGAATATTATACCACGGCACAAAAAAACAAAAACAAATCACACAACACATTAACACATAAAATTATATACCATGTCACAAAAACAAGAAAAGCATAAGATACATTTACACACACGTAACAAACGAAACAATGCTGACAACACACAGAATGAGGTACGATTATCCAACCGTCAAGAAAGTAATGACGTGAAGGACACAAAATAAAACACTGTAAAATATCCTAACACATAAATAATAAACCAAAACAGTTAGAATGAAACACATTGACCATACCATTATGCAAATCATAAGACTATGATGAGCACACTGCAAAATACCGTAATACATAAATATTAAACCAAAACAGTGAGAATGAAACACATTGACCATACCATTATGCAAATCGTAAGACTATGATGAAAACACTGCAAAATACCCTAATACATAAATATTAAACCAAAACAGTGAGAATGAAACACATTGACCATACCATTATGCAAATCATAAGACTATGATGAGCACACTGCAAAATACCCTAACACATAAATATTAAACCAAAACAGTGAGAATGAAACACATTGACCATACCATTACGCAAATCGTAAGACTATGATGAAAACACTGCAAAATACCCTAATAAATAAATATTAAACCAAAACAGCGAGAATGAAACACATTGACCATACCATTATGCAAGTCATAAGACTATGATGATACAAAGGACACAAAATCAAGCGAAAAAAAATTCCAATGCGCGCTGACGTGTAAATATTACATAAAATGGTAGACACTCAATTGAACATGATTCTAACACAAAAGAGAAGGTCACTGATCAATGTCAAGCCCGTTTGTGAGTCTCTTAAACTGGACCTGCAAGGGTCCAACATGTCTTGGCAGCAGTGAAGGATACTTGAAATCAATCAGTGAGGGAAAACAGTAAGAGAAATAGTGACAAGAGGTGGCAAAAGTGGAAGAGCAGGACATGGACACACACTGCATAAGATGAAACAAATAAATACATTCAAACCACGTTCAAATATCGGTTATTTCTGATGGAACAACTACAGCAAAGTCACTGAAACAGTAAAACCCTCGACAACACATCATCGCAACTCAATTTGCATCACCATTCACTATGTATTTACTGAAACAAAAAGGAGCACTCGAAAAACTTGGGTGGAAGTGACCCATTTAATCGACGCACTGCACTGTTCTAATGTAAGCACTCGTAGCTGTGTCAACGGAGTCACGATGGATGCGGAGCAATGCCTCGCTGGCATGACTCGAAGTGCAGGAGCGGTTCGGTCCAATCGTTGCAGCCATAGCAAAACTGTCCTGGCGCCCGGGTATTCGACTCACAGACCTTTACAACGCCGACACTTGATGTCCATATGTGCCTTGTCATACACACACACACGAGGAGGCAGATCAGCTGTCGACATTGGTGACTGACGGCTGGGGAAACACGTCTCTCAGCACTGCATCACACAGATCATATTACTACTGGTGGGAGCGGGAAAAACAATGGTCTGGGCTCCTCAATGTTAGGGGACCCCTAGCCTGATTCCGAGACGCTCGACTCACAACCAATAAAAGAGGACTAAGTTCAGCCTTTTCAGCACCACAATGTTAACTAACAATTTGACTGGTAGCACAAGGGCGGTTGCCATGCCAAGGTCCTTGCTCTATGCTCCAACAACCAAAACATTATAGTTCACCTCCTAACACAAGCGTAATGCACGAGGCTGTCACTAGAGAACGTCTCTTAACTATCTGGGCGCATCGGAGGTGCAGCACGATTTGCGTAATGTCGGTAGTGACCACTAAATATTCCTAATTACATTCCCCGAGAACCACAAAAAAATTGACTCAGAACTGCCAAGCAACCAAACACGAGAAGCACAATTTTTCACTGCAGAGCGTCTTTGTTATGCCACGCGAGTTGAAGACCTGTGACAGCCCCGAATTGTCCGCAGGTCATCGATTAATTTCCTGTCACGGGGGTCACAGGAAATTACGGCGTGGCGCCGCGCGAAGTGTTTCGGAAGTCGCCCTCGACGATCCGTTCTCGCTGCCGCAGGTGTCACTTAGGCGTCCACCAGTCGGCCCCTACTGCTGACCGCGCGCGGCGGCTGGCATCACGGGGCGGGCGAGGGCCGAATCGGTGGCAGCGCTTGCGTTGACAGGTATCCGGCTGGCGGCTCAAGTGGGCGTGGCCGGGCCAGCTGTGCACTCCGTCACTCAGCTGGACTGCTGTCGGCGGAGCCGGCCGCTGTGACGCTGGAGACTTAAGGAGCCCCCAACGGCGGGCTGCTTTGGGCTCGCCGTTACCACAGCTACGCCGCCCAGGCGCGAACGACGGAAAGCAGGGGGAAGGGGGGATGCTGGTCTTCCCCCAAGCCCAGGCTCACACCGGGGCCCGCAGGCGTGTCACCACGGCAGCGCCAGCTGATGACCGGCGTTCCACTCCATGCGCTAGTCATCCGACAAGTGATAGGGAAAGTATGACGCACGCCAGGCGAGGCCGCCGATCCCTGAGCGCCGCTAGTCAAAAATGGTTCAAATGGCTCTGAGCACTATGGGACTTAACATCTCTGGTCATCAGTCCCCTAGAACTTAGAACTACTTAAACCTAACTAACCTAAGGACATTACACACATCCATGCCCGAGGCAGGATTCGAACCTGCGACCGTAGCAGTCGCGCGGTTCCGGACTGAGCGCCTGAACCGCTAGACCACCGCGGCCGGCGCCGCTAGTCCAGACGGCCGCTGCGGTGAGGTAACGCCCACTGCCCGGAGGGACACGGGTCCCACCACTGACGCATCATCTGAGACGGTGCAAAGAGGCGATAAGCGGGTCTCAAGCCCGACACCCGCACGAGTTTACGTCGACCTCGATGCGACGGAGAGGAGCACGTGTCTCTCCATTGACACGACAGGAGACAGGGGCGTGTGTCGTAAAACACATTCCTCCGCAACACACGGACGACGACCGCCAAGCCGCCTTCTCGATGATGAGGCAGGGCCCACAAGCGGCGATGTCCTGCAAATCTGCAACGCCAAACCATCCCACAGTATGGACGCAGAGGGTGGAAACGGGCACGAGGCAACGTCGCGGGGTGCTGTCTAGGATGAACAACCTGGGTTACAACGGACGTTACAACCAATGCCGCTGCGAACTCCCCAGTTCAGTGTTGTGGTCCCCTAGTAGCTTATCCTCCAAGTCGCCTTTAGAAGAGACGCCCACCCCAGCACCTAAAGAGAATTCCCAGTGAAACAACCATGTGACGAAAGTGAAAAATGACAGCGTGTCAACGAGCTGGTTTCTGGATGTGTTTTTGTACCCATGTCTTATTTTCCGTAGTTGGTTATTTACCAGCTGTCATTCCATTGGTTCATTGGTTTCATTAATGATTTTGTGTCACTGTATTTGTTATGCACATTGAGTTTTGCACTTTCACGTAGAAGTTTTTATATATGTCGGCACCAGCTGACACTCCTTTGGCTCTTGGTAATGATTTTGCATCATTGTATTTGTTTATATATGTATATATTTTTTTGTACCTGTTCATCTATGTCTCTATGTTAACTCTGGTAATTGGTTAAAGCAATTTTAAAATAATATCTCACGTTTGTTGTAGTAGGTCAGATGACATGATGCTGGTGTACAATATCACGCTTAATTTATTTTGTTCTGTTTGTCTTGCGGACCGCATGAGGTCACAATTATTGACTAAGGTCAGATAAAACTCATTCGGATATAAGAGATCAATCAATTCTTTTGTGCTGCTGTTTGCCTGTTGCAATTGTTGCTCGTTAGGGTATGTTTGTTTCGAAGACTGTTGGCGAATCTCCTAGCATGGCGAGAAAATTCGCGGCACAGTCTTCTCCTGGACGTTTGGGGTGATGTAAGGGTCCTGTAGCCACCTTTCACTTGTCCGGTAGCCCATTTTCATTACCATTTCTCTTTCTCTTCCTTGTTTCTCTCTTCTCTTTACTCTCATGGTGGCGTGATTGAATGTTTCGCTACTTGTGAGAAATCCACCTACGTTAGGTTGGTGGCGGAAATGGCATCTTTGGGTTTTCCGGGCCACGCGGAGCGTGGAAGAGGCTGGAGAAGAAGCGGGAGGCAGTCTGCCGCCCGTACGGGAAGCGTCCACAGCTGTGCTCCAGTCGAAGAAGGGTGAGTTAGATTGACCGCGTGGCGCGTTGTTACTTGGCGAGGAGAGAGCTGTTAGCTTTTGGTCTCGCTTTTCAACTCTGAAAGATTGCTTTGCCTTGTCGCAGCAAGGAATGCAAAACTTTGGCAGATGTTTCATTTAGTAAATTTCTATAGCAAACTTTGAAGTGTCGACAGAAGTGCCAACACCGTGTTGTTTGAGGAAGCCGAAATGCACGCTATAAGCTCACGCAGGATGGCGTGAGGTCTGAAACAGGATACTTAATGAATGCTATAAAGAAAAGTACGTAGCTTCTGGAATTCTTAACTTTAATCCATCATTTGAATACATCGTTCTGGACGGTACGTTCAAGACTATAAACTGTTAATGGCGCCTTGCTAGGTCGTAGCCATTGACTTAGCTGAAGGCTATTCTAACTATCTTCTCTGCAAACAAGCGAGGCTTCGTCAGTGTTGCATCGCTAGCTAAGTCGTCCGTACAACTGGGGCGAGTGCCAGTACGTCTCTCTAGACCTGCCGTGTGGCGGCGCTCGGTCTGCAATTACTGACAGTGGCGACACGCGGGTCCGTCGTATTCTAGCGGACCGCGGCCAATTTAAAGGCTACCACCTAGCAAGTGTGGTGTCTGGCGGTGACAACACAGACTTGGATCAACCGGAAGAGCGCCACACAAAGGTTTCGATAAGAAGTGTGCACTCGCTTCTGTATGAACGTCTGTTTGCCTTCAGCTGTGCCTGTATAAGCTTTCATTTTTCTAAATATTAATAGCTTTGCCTTCTCGTATTTTTTCCTTGCTTTATGTCCGTGGGGAGCCGACCACGTGGTTGAACATTAAAGTTTTGTTGGGCTACCGTCATCACTAACTGTCCGGTCTCATGTTTGTTTTAAAGAACGCTAACCGCTCATGATTGTGTGATGTGATATTGTTGCAACTTGGACACGATACCTACGAAGTGCGTCTCCACAAACCATGTGGGCACGTGGGTGTACTGCGAAACGTGTACCGCTTTACGAGTTATTGCGATCAGGCAACAGCAGTGGTATGAATGATTCACACCAATGATATTAGGTGTAGATTATAACGGTGAATGTATCGACGCTTTTCTTTAATGTCTTAGGAATAAATGATTTTATCCACAATTTTCTGTTGTGTTCTGAGGTTACGTTTTTGCACCTAAGCCACTCACCTCATAGCTTTCCCGTTAGCACATCCAACGCGTTTCCTTACGCACAGGTCCAGTGATTAGTTTCCTCTTTTATTTTAAAACAAGTGCTTTAGATTAAGTCTTATTTTCAGGTGTGTTGCTGGGAGCTGATCTTATGCAGTGTTCATGCATCTTCTATTTTATTTTAAATGTTTGATTGTCGTGAACAGTGCACGGGCAACACTATTAATTACATTGTATCCGCTATGAGCGACATCATAACGTATGCATTTTTGCGAGTTTTTGGTCTGTGATCGAATTAATTTATTTTCCGACTCGACCAAACCTTCGATTAGCTGTATGGTTAGAGTCGGTGGCGACCATAATCTTCTCACATTAGCTTCTGAAAGGTGGCTACACTGAGCCACTGCGCCGGAGATTGCGCCAAAGAGTATTATTCTGCCGCCTCCACAGTGCTTGTCGAGAGCTCGTGGTAGTCAATGCCTGTTAAGAACTCGTAGAGGTGTGCGTGGGCAGAGCTCGTAGAAGACAGTTCGTGTTGAGATGTGCTAGTGGGCAAGGCTTGTCGAGATGTTGTAGTAAGGAGTGTTTGTTCCATGTTTTATCCAGTTATTTGATGGGAGAGATAGCAGATGTTATTGTAATGATCAGAGTGCATTTCGTCAATATATATGAAGGATACGGTTCTATAAAATATTTAAGAACTTCAGGTAAATTCTGTGCGTGTCCGACGTTAAGACGACTTGCTATCGAGAAATTTTCAGGAAGAATGCAATTTCCTAGAAGAAACTAATAAACTAAAAAAGGTAACTATTATTTGAGTTCGTTTTTCAGGTAACATATTTCCACTTTGGTACGTACTTTAGACGTAGTTTGCTGCTCGCGATTACGTGATTCATACTTTGTGCTAAATTTCATGTTCTATGAATTTACGTGTGAAGCGACGTGCTTGCGTACATTTGCTGATTTTTGTCAATGTTTTATTAATGAACTGGGTTGTAACTTGTGTATATTATGCATCGCTTGGCTGCACTGCTTTTTCACTGATGTCATATTTTTTTTTATTGTGTGCCTGCTGTGCTTATTTATTTAAATTATAATTGTAACCTGATTAATTGTGCTGACTGTGATTATGTATGTAAGTTATACTTTGTGATTTATCTGCTTGCGCCTTCATGTTTACTTATTAAGATGACATATGAACATTTATTTGCTTATGCTGATATGATGCTAATGACATGTTTACTGCTTTGCGTATGGATTGCATATTTATACATATCTGTTGTTGTCATAACTACTCTTTAATTTGGTGTATAGAAATGCTGATATACTGTGTACAAACAGAGAGTTTAGGTCACACCATTGGATTAATTATAGATTGTTCGCTTGGCAGACCCTCGTTATAAGGATTGTGCTGCATCCACTTGTTGACATTCTGTTCTCTACTGGTATATTTACCCGCTAGTGCTTGTTTTGCTTACGCTCAGTGCCTTATATTTTTAAGATAAGAAAATGAACTGCTATAATTCGACGAACGACATTGGTACAAGGAACTTCATAGAAGTCACATGAGCTGAGGTTTTATGGAAGCTGTATAACTTTATGCTAATAGGAAGGAAGCTAACGACATGACATACCAACACTAGGTTTAGACCATTAACTATTATTGACTGTTATACGTTGAGCAATTGAAATAGGAAGTGACACTTGACACAAGAAATACTCCACATGTTTGCTTCTGTTTGCCATAATTCTTGAAGTGGTGTACACACTGTGAAATATTATGATCATTCACACTCCGTTATCGTACTTAATTACTGAGAATTATTCGAACTAAGTCTGTTAGAGGTCATGTATGCATTTCTTTGTTTATAATTCATAATGAGTAGAAGATTTGGGTCAGATGGATTACACAGAGGTTGTGTGTCGACAGTGTGTCTTCGGATTGTATGGGATGATGAGGTTTGCATTAGGATTTTATCTGTACTTGTTCGAGGAGACTGACTAGAGGAAAGAGTTGTTATGGAAGTGAAATGATATTGGCAATAAGGTTTATATGTATCGACGTATTGAAGAGGTATTATTGAGGTATTGAGATTATATGAAGTTGATGATTATTGGAGTTTTTGTAGACAAGAGGTAAGGTAAATGATATTGATGGTAAGATTTATATGTATCGACGTAAGAAGTATTAGTGAAGTATTGAGATTATGTGATGCTGATGATTATTGGAGTTTTGGTGTATAAGAGGTAAAGTAAGTGAGGAGCATATTTTTTTTTGTTGGTCTTATGGAACAAGGAGGATGAAGATAGCAGACTAGAACACTAAAGTAGAAGGAAGATAGTCTATACACACACTTTGTTAAATCACTAAGCAGTATATACTTTTTTTTTTGAAGAGAGGAAGTATTTGCATATCTTGGCTCACTGACAGTTGTTCAACAACAGTACATTTGATCTGGCTTGGCAAACATTGGTCTTGACATGATGACTATGACGTTGACCTAACTATTATTGACTATGATACATTGCTGCCATTACTACTTGATACACAAGATGAACATCAAATTTTGACGGAATTGCATTTACACAGTTAACACTATTCAGTTACACAGTAGTACTTAATGTGGATGAAAGATGAATGAGTGTGTTTTGTGTGTTTTCCTTTCCTAATCCTACCCACCTATCTCGTAAATATTATTTTATTTGTTTGTAGTGGCTTGCACTGACACCCATAAGTATTATAGGTTTACTGATATTTGAGTATTTGTAATAGTTAATATGACAATTATTTGACATCATTTGTGTGTTTATTAGAATTTGTATGTTTAGTGTAAGAGCATTGTAAAAGCATTTGTATGTGTATTCAAACTATTGTTCATGCCTGAACTGTCTGATTAGTGATGGTAAATATTATGAACTGTTACCTGCACTTTTTTCAACGTAATGTGTGACACTTAGGAATGATTAATTTCTGCTGATAAACTGTGTGATCAGTGATAGTGAATATTATGGACTGTTACTTGTACTTTTTGTACATGATTGGTGCCACTAGGACATGTTTAATTTCTGCTGATGAGCTGTGTAATCAGTGATAGTGAATATCATGGACTGCTCTCTGGACTTGCTCATCATTGCTAGTGCAACTGATGGACTACTTGTATGGAAATGAAGTCACTTCTTGCTGTCTGCACCTACTCAACATTGCTGGGTGCAACTGATGGACTGCTTCTACTGAAATGATGTCACTTGTTGGTGTCTGCACCTGCTCTCAACATTGCTGGGTGCCACTGTTAGAACTGTTTCTACTGAAATGATGTCACTTGCCGGTGTCTGCACCTACTCAACATTGCTGGGTGCCACAGATGGAACTGTTTCTACTGAAATGATGTCACTTGTTGGTGTCTGCACCTGTTCAACATTACTGGGTGCACAGATGAAGCTACTTCTATGGAAATGATGTCACTTGCTGGTGTCTGCACCTGCCCAACTTTACTGGGTGCCACTGATGAACTGCTTCTACTGAACTAATGTGACTTGTTGCTGTGTGTACCCCTTCAACTTTACTGGGTGCCACAGATGGAACTGCTTCTACTGAAATGATGTCACTTGTTGGTGTCTGCACCTGCTCAACATTGCTGGGTGCAACTGATGAACTGTTTCTACTGAAATGAAGTCACTTGTTGCTGTCTGCACCTGCTCAACATTGCTGGGTGCAACTGATGAACTGTTTCTACTGAAATGAAGTCACTTGTTGCCGTCTGCACCTGCTCAACATTGCTGGGTGCAACTGATGAACTGTTTCTATTGAAATGAAGTCACTCGTTGCTGTCTGCACCCACTCAACATTGCTGGGTGCCTCTGATGGATTGCTTCTACTGAACTAATGTGACTTGTTGCTGGGTGTACCTGCTAAACTTTACTGGGTGCCACTGATGGACTGCTTCTACTGAAATGATGTCACATGTTGGTGTCTTTTTTTGTATAAACTAATCATTGAAAGCATTTTATGTGAACATTTGTATAAACTGATTTTTTGTGTATTGTGTAAACTATTATGTAAAGCCACATGTATGAAAAAATTTGTATTGCTTACTGTATTTCATATATTAGGTTATTGAAAGGTCAGTGCAAAGCCAAAATTTTAACTAATTATGTGATATTTAGGTATTAATATTATCTTTTATTTTTGTCTGTATTTTTCTGGACGAATTTGGTGGTATTTTCACCACCAATGCTGGCAAAAATACCATCAAATTCTGGCCTGTGGAGGAGGGGCATATGAAAGGTGGCTACACTGAGCCACTGCGCCAGAGATTGCGCCAAAGAGTATTATTCTGCCGCCTCCACAGTGCTTGTCGAGAGCTCGTGGTAGTCAATGCCTGTTAAGAACTCGTAGAGGTGTGCGTGGGCAGAGCTCGTAAAAGACAGTTCGTGTTGAGATGTGCTAGTGGGCAAGGCTTGTCGAGATGTTGTAGTAAGGAGTGTTTGTTCCATGTTTTATCCAGTTATTTGATGGGAGAGATAGAAGATGTTATTGTAATGATCAGAGTGCATTTCGTCAATATATATGAAGGTAAAAACCACAATGTTCTTTTATTATTTGTGTGTCTGAAATAATGCGTCACTACAGTCAACAAAGCATCTGGCTTGTGTTCTTGCATTAGAGTGTAATTCTGGTTTTCTTGCGTAATTATAGTTTTTCTAATTTTCTTTTATCACGTATAATTGCTATTTAAATTTCTTGTCTTGTTGGAGAAGAACCGTGCCAGATGTGTACGTTGAGTCACACTCCCACATACAGAACAGTTACTCTTGTGCCTATTGGTTTTGTAGGTTTTATAGTTGCTGGGGACTTAATTAATTAACTGTGTTTACGAAAATTTTCTTACATTGTTTGTTGCAGTCAGATTGCGTAATAATTCTAGTCAGGGCCAACCGATTACGAGACACAGCGTAATCGGACATACAGCTACGAAAAACTAAAAAAATATTTTCAATAATATTTAATTAAGCCCCCATGCACTTCCCAAGCAATAAGTATTTACATTCTCAATAATAACGTATTAACCCGTAGAAACAGGTTAGTTACAACATGCAACAATGTTTTCAGTGACAAATAACAACAGTTTCGTACAAAACCTTTACAACTGGTACACTGACCTATGAAAGTGGGTTACATTTAGGAAAAAAGGGTTACAATAAGATTCACAAATAAAGAGCAATAGGCTCTGGTTTTACACTTAGGAGTGCCCAGATCATTCCATGGGTTAACAAAGGTCATTTTTACCTATATGAGAAAAACTACACGCTAAGGGAAGATTATAACAAGGGTCGTAAGATAGTTGACAAATTATACAGTCTTCTAAAATTCACTTGCAGCATTGGTCTTGTAGCTTTTACAATTAATAGGACCCAGCTCATTTACATTGACAAAGTGTGACACAAAAACTTTATGGGTACACAATATTACAAAAGGACCTATCCTGACCCAACAGGGCCATAGCATTGTCTTACTTCATAAAAACAAGTCACAGGTAGGGAAGGTGATGTCACACAAGATCTCTAGGTAGAGCATGCACTGTGTTAATTCTGCCACCAGTACTACAACCGTTAGTCCACATGCAACAACAGTCTTCATACAAGAGGATAATGAATGCGATGTCATACTCCCTGGTCATTCTCCCGGCCATTACCAAAGAAATTTAAATTAAGGCCGTCCCTCTAGCTTTACTTTGATGGACGTGATTTTGGCTTTTGTAGGTTTTACTCCCTCTCTCTCTCTCTGTCCAGCATCATGGCGGATTTGGCAAATAAAACCTCACATAACTTAGGTGTCTGAAACATAGCGCGAAAACTAGTGAGCACAAGGACACAAGATACATTCACTAGAACGGGACACAGTGAAACTAGCTTAGGTAAAGGTCAGTCTGCTTACCGGTCGGCGTGTTTACTTACTGCTTTATAACTGTCATTCCATAAATACTTGGATAGTTGGTGCTTCGGTACCGCCTGTCGTTCGCTCAGTACTGTACCTTGTCTGATCCACTGGGTTATCCTCTCTGACAGGTTCCGATTCATCATTGCTTTTCTGGAAAAAGGCACGGCACTCTCATACCCGGGGCCGGCAACACAAATAAGTCATATTCAGAACGATTCCACACGTCTGGCAGAGCTAATTGACTCGAATTCCGAGCCCTTCCCGTCACAGACAAGATTTCTCTTATTCTATTCAGCGAGAAACGCGCAGTAAGACCAACTCAATCCAGCACTTGCGACGGAAAAGGGTCAACCAAAACGATGACATTTAGACCAATACAAACAACACTAAGAAGGGAATGCAAGGACACAATAAACAACCAACTACACTAGATCATTGTAAACACGCTAACGAGAAAAGACTAGTTTACAGCTCCTTGAACTTCTTTAGGTTAGTTATGTGGTGCATACCTCGCGATCCTTTTGTCCTCGGGGTTTCTGTTTCTACACCTGAAGTTCCACAATTGGCTTTCCATGTTAAGGCTTGCACGATAAAGGTGGAGGGAGTCCAATCCTAATATTGCCTCGACTGACAGGTAGGAAACCACAAGAAGGTTTACGCACAATCGCACCGATTGGGATATGAAATCAATCAAAACTTGTTTGGTGGCAGGCACTGTCTTGCCTCCTATTGCACCCCGAATTTTCGACCTTTGAAGGGGCAATACGGATCACGCCTTCTCCTTCATGCAACTTTCAAATACGTTCTCATTCATTACTGAAACGTAACTTCCTGTGTCTAGAATACAATGAATACATTTACCACTGATATTTACACAAAGTCCAGCTGTTATGCCCTGTACCTCTGCTATGAACGAGCCTGTCTTTTCTTTCTGTTCGTCAATTTTATTACTAAAAGTTTTTATTTCTTTCCACTGTCGTTCTTCAGAAGCTTCGATTTTCTTTCCTAGCTGCTCGGCATCTGCCTTCAATTCATTACGTAGTTGCGCTACCGTAGCCTGGTGTTGCTCTGCAAGAGCTTTCTGTTGCTCCGCGAGTGCTTTATTCTGCTCCTCGGCAGCTGCCTTTTGCGCTCTTCCATTGCCCTCATTTCATTTAGTAAGATCTGGAGCAGGGACTGTTCTGAGGTGGGCGTGGCCGCTCCGTCGGCACTCTGGCCTTCTCCTGGGACCGTTAGGTCAGTGGCCGCAGCCACCGCCGGTGTAGCAGGCTGGTTCGCCCGCGCGGGGGCGGGCTCATTGAGCTGCGGCGAGGGATGGGGACACACACCGGCACCTACCCGCTCAACCATGTGGTCCCCGTGGACTGGTGCACCCTCCTTTGTCCCGCGTAACGGTCCGCCCGCCTCCGCTGTCCTTGGCGCGGAACCGCTATCTTCGGCCATGGCCGTGTGCGCGACTTCAAGCTCGGTTGACCTACCCTTACCAGATCGCATTGTAACACTCATATTGCTAATAATGTGTTAGGGTCGCAACACGATTTTATGAATAACACACGGTCTCAAATGGAATGCACGAGATGCGGGGCAAGCAATTATGGAACTCGCACTTTATTAATGACACTCAAAAGAACGCGAAACATAAATTTAACAACAAAACAACGCCGTTTTTTGCAACGCCGATCACAGATGCAAACAGAATTGCACGATCACCTATGGAAAGAGAGTACAGTACACACATACAAATTATTATGCTACGCCCTGGTAAACAGCCAAAAATAAGGAAAGACAGATCGAATGAATAGTCTGATTACGGGGGTCGGAAGATCCAATGTGTATCGATCCTGACAGGGTCGCCATGTAAAAGTGGTGGCTCGGTTTATTTTACAGGTTACTATCCCTCTGTGTGGTAGCTGTAATTTTTGATATTGTTTTTTAAAACCAGCAAGGTAAAGCAGAGGCCACTGCTTCCACCACATCAAGTGGATTTAGTGCTCACGTACTCACACTGAGCCGTGAACACTTCCCAGTTTATCAATGGGGGATAATTGAAAATTATTATTACTATTATCGGTGCCATGCGTGCAATGGTCGGGCCAGGCGCGCGATATTGAATCTAGATACTATCATTAATGGCGCGAGACCTGCACGACCATTTAGCAACCGTTATAGTTCTTAATTATTCTACTGTGACACTAAGGATGGTTTCACGCAATGAAAGGGAGAATGTACAGATTAAAGGACTCATTTATTAAACAGTTGAATACTGAACAATTATTCAATCAAATGGGGGTGGGGTAAGAAAGAATTGAGTTCAGCAGCTTGCCCCAACGCTCGTTCATAATAAGCCACGATAGCAGGAGACAAGGAATTTTAGGGACGATCGCCGTATTATCAAACGGGGTCCAATTTACTAAAGGAAGGGGTTGCAGGCATGCAACGACCACCACCATGAATCAGCCAAAGAATAAGAAAGATGGTACTGTGGGTGAATCGCTAGGTAGCCTCCTGTACTAAGGGAATGCAACCAGCAAGACGCGAAACTATTCATATAACTTTGGCTCGCGGTCCGACTACGTTAACGAAACATGAAGGGGCGCCAGACACTCACCACGTGGCGTAGGACAAAGGGCACAAGTTTTCAGGCTAGGAAGACATAAATTCAGGGTCGAATTTTACACAGGAGAGCTAAAAGCGCTACTGTCGGACGAAGTGGAAAAGTGAGCATGAATGTATGCACTTTAGTGCCGTACTGCAAGCTTCTGTGACTAACCAAAACGTCTCGCACATTATGCTCGACTGTATAAGGAAAACCCTACAGTCTTATAACACGGAAAACATTGCATAAACCGTAATTAAAAGAGCGCACATCAGTACAATGACCCATAAGGTTCCCCCTGGGCCGCAGGGCGCGAATCTACAGTGCACGTCGGCGCTCATGCTTACCGAACTTCATCTCCTGGAAGCAGCACCTCCGGCCTCAGGCACGGTCGCACTAGAACTGACTACTGCCCCTTTGTCCACTATCCATCCGCGGAGGACGGTTGGTGCCCGCCTGCGAGAAACGGGCGCGCACCTGAACTGGCCAATCATAGGGCCGGAATTTCAGAGGGAGGCGACCTCGCGACGTTAAAGTTGAGAAGAAATATTAGTTACAAGGTTGGTAAGGCAGGTTGCGGAACTGAGAGCAGGAGAAACTTAGGCCACTACTGAACTTTCAAACGCCACCACGTGCTACCCTGGCGATCGGAAAAAGGATAGGACACGTGGAGCCATCATGGCTGCTAGGAAGACTGCTGCCCTCGCTCATAAATAAGGAAAATTCCTGGCGCCAAGCTCCTCTCACAGATCAGTGTGAGACAAGCTGTAAAAATCATCAAATAAATCAGGCAACCCATAGAAATTATTAATATTACCTGAATTATTAGTTTACCGAATACCAGAATGCGTGGATTAGAAATATGAAATGCGAGCACTGAATGGTGAGTGAAGTGCACATCTTACACCCTTTACATGTTACGATTGTAAAGAGTGCAAAGACTGGCAACAAAGTTTAGAAATTCAACATTACACACTTCACAAAATGAAGAAAAAGCGCATTATGTTTTGCTTATAGTATTAATGAACCTCAACTGAAATCAGTAACTCACGCAAAAATGTGTTTTGTATGTATATGAAATGGACTGATGACGTAGGTTAAGTCGTAGCTAAACAAGGTGTCAAACGCCGTTTCATTAATTGGTAGAAAGCATTCAGCCTAAAAAGGAAACTGCTTATGAAACTCATCTGATCGATTTTTGAATGTTGTTCAAATGTGAGGGACCCGTATCAAGTAGGACTATCACGGCATATTAAACATACACAAAGAAAAAAAGGGTGTATAAGTGGAGCTTTGTTTGAACCATGGGAGAGAGTCACAAAGATGATGAGAGACCTCAACTGACAGGTGCCTGAAGGTAAACAACACCGTGATAGCATGCTTGAAAACTTACAATGGCCACATCATTAAGTGAGGAATTTGGAAATACGCTACAGTAGTAAGGAGTTGGGGGCACGACTCCACTCTTGATATCAAACTGATATGCAAATTAATTAAATTGAACAATGAAAGGTGGCTACACTGAGCCACTGCGCCAGAGATTGCGCCAAAGAGTATTATTAAGCCGCCTCCACAGTGCTTGTGGAGAGCTCGTGGCAGTCAGTGCGTGGGCAGAGTTCGTAGAAGTCAGTGCTGGTTAAGAGCTCGTAGAGGACAGTGTCTGTTAAGAACTCGTAGTAGTCAGTGCGTGGGCAGAGTTCGTAGAAGACAGTTCGTGTTGAGATGTGCTAGTGGGCAAGGCTTGTTGAGATGTTGTAGTAAGGAGTGCTTGTTCCATGTTTTATGCAGTTGTTTGATGGGAGAGATAGCAGATGTTATTCTAATGAAAATACTGTGACGATCAGAGTGCTTTTCGCCAATATATATGAAGGTAAAATATTGCGTGTTTTTTTTCATTATTTCCATGTTTTAAATAATGCATCATTACAGGTTCAGTCAACAAAGCATCTGGCTTGTGTTCTTGCATTAGAGTGTAATTCTGATTTTCTTGCGCAATTATAGTATTTCTAATTTTTTTTAATTACTTCAATATAATTGGTATTTAAAAATTCTTGTCTTGTTGAAGAAGAACCGTGCCAGATGTGTACGTTGAGTCACACTCCCACACACAGAACAGTTACTCTTGTGCTTATTGGTTTCGTAGATTTTATAGTTGCTGGGGACTTAATTAATTAATTGCGTTAACGAAAATTTTCATTTCATTCTTTGTTGTTGTTCTAAGCAGTCAGATTGCGTAATAATAATAGTCAGGGACAACCGTTTACGAGACACAGCGTATTCGAATACACAGCTACTAAAAACTAAAAAATATTTTCAATCATATTTAATTAAGCCCCCATGCACGCGTGCATGGGGGCTTAATTAAATATGATTGAAAATATTTTTTAGTTTTTAGTAGCTGTATGTCCGATTACGCTATTCTCGTAAACGGTTGGCCCTGACTAGTATTATTACGCTATCTGACTGCTTAGAACAACAACAAGAATGAAATGAATTTTTTTTGTTAACACAATTAATTAATTAAGTCCCCAGCAACTATAAAACCTACTAAACCAAAGCACAAGTATAACTGTTCTGTATGTGGGAGTGTGACTCAACGTACACATCTGGCACGGTTCTTCTTCAACAAGACAAGAATTTTCAAGTACCATTTATATTGAAGTAATTAAAAAAATTAGGAATACTATAATTGCGCAAGAAAATCAGAATTACACTCTAATGCAAGAACACAAGCCAGATGCTTTGTTGACTGAACCTGTAATGATGCATTATTTAAAACATGGAAATAATGAAAAAAAACACGCAATATTTTACCTTCATATATATTGGCGAAAAGCACTCTGATCGTCACAGTATTTTCATTAGAATAACATCTGCTATCTCTCCCATCAAACAACTGCATAAAACATGGAACAAGCACTCCTTACTACAACATCTCAACAAGCCTTGCCCACTAGCACATCTCAACACGAACTGTCTTCTACGAACTCTGCCCACGCACTGACTACTACGAGTTCTTAACAGACACTGTCCTCTACGAGCTCTTAACCAGCACTGACTTCTACGAACTCTGCCCACGCACTGACTGCCACGAGCTCTCCACAAGCACTGTGGAGGCGGCTTAATAATACTCTTTGGCGCAATCTCTGGCGCAGTGGCTCAGTGTAGCCACCTTTCATATGCCCCTCCTACACAGGTCAGAATTTGATGGTATTTTTGCCAGCTTTGGTGGTGAAAATACCACCAAATTCGTCCAGAAAAATACAGACAAAAATAAAAGATAATATTAATACCTAAATATCACATAATTAGTTAAAATTTTGGCTTTGCACTGACCTTTCAATAACCTAGTATATAAAATACAGTAGGCAATACAAATTCTTTCCATACATATGGCTTTAGATAATAGTTTGCACAATACACAAAAAATCAGTTTATACAAATGTTCACATAAAATACTTTTAATGATTAGTTTATACAAAAAAGAGGACACCAACAGGTAACATCTTTTCAGTAAAAGCAGTCCATCAGTGGCACCCAGTAAAGTTCAGCAGGTACACCCAGCAACAAGTCACATTAGTTCAGTAGAGGCAATCCATCAGAGGCACCCAGCAATGTTGAGTAGGTGCAGACAGCAAGAAGTGACTTCATTTCAGTAGAAACAGTTCATCAGTTGCATCCAGTATTGTGGAACAGGTGTAGACTCCAACAGGTGACATCATTTCAGTAGAAGCAGTCCATCAGTTGCACCCAGCAATGTTGAGAGCAGGTGCAGACACCAACAAGTGACATCATTTCAGTAGAAGCAGTCCATCAGTTGCACCCAGCAATGTTGAGCAGGTGGAGACACCAACAAGTGACATCATTTCAGTAGAAGTAGTCCATCAGTTGCACCCAGCAATGTTGCGTAGGTGCAGAGAGCAGTCCATGATATTCACTATCACTGATCACACAGTTCATCAGCAGAAATTAATCATTCCTAAGTGTCACACATTACGTTGAAAAGTGCAGGTAACAGTCCATAATATTCACCTTCACTAATCTGACAGTTCAGGCATGAACAATAGTTTGAAAACACATACAAATGCTTTTACAATGCTCTTACACTAAACATACAAATTGTAATAAACACACAAAAGATGTCAAATAATTGTCATATTAACTATTACAAATACTCAAATATCAGTAAACCTATAATATTTATGGGTGTCAGTGCAAGCCACTACAAACAAATACAATAATATTCAGGAGATAGGTGGGTACGATTAGGAAAGGAAAACACCCAAAACACACTCACTTATCTTTCATCCACATTAAGTACTACTGTGTAATTGAATAGTGTTAACTGTGTAAATGCAATTCTGTCAAAATTTGATGTTCATAATGTGTATCAAGTAGTAGTGACAGCAATGTATAACAGTCAATAATAGTTAAGTCAACGTCATAGTCATCATGTCAAGACCAATGTATGCCAAGCCAGATCAAATGTACTGTTGTTGAACAACTGTCAGTGAGCCAAGATATGCAAATACTTCCTCTCTTCAAAAAAAGTATATACTGCTTAGTGATTTAACAAAGTGTGTGTATAGACTATCTTCCTTCTACTTTAGTGTTCTAGTCTGCTATCTTCATCCTCATTGTTCCGTAAGACCAACAAAAAAAATATGCATCTCACTTACTTTACCTCTTATCCACCAAAACTCCAATAATCATCAACTTCACACAATCTCAATAATACCTCTTCAATACGTCGATACATATAAACCTTATTGCCAATATATGCTCCTCACTTACTTTACCTCTTATCCACCAAAACTCCAATAATCATCAACTTCACACAATCTCAATAATACCTCAATAATACCTCTTCAATACGTCGATACATACACTCCTGGAAATTGAAATAAGAACACCGTGAATTCATTGTCCCAGGAAGGGGAAACTTTATTGACCCATTCCTGGGGTCAGATACATCACATGATCACACTGACAGAACCACAGGCACATAGACACAGGCAACAGAGCATGCACAATGTCGGCACTAGTACAGTGTATATCCACCTTTCGCAGCAATGCAGGCTGCTATTCTCCCATGGAGACGATCGTAGAGATACTGGATGTAGTCCTGTGGAACGGCTTGCCATGCCATTTCCACCTGGCGCCTCAGTTGGACCAGCGTTCGTGCTGGACGTGCAGACCGCGTGAGACGACGCTTCATCCAGTCCCAAACATGCTCAATGGGGGACAGATCCGGAGATCTTGCTGGCCAGGGTAGTTGACTTACACCTTCTAGAGCACGTTGGGTGGCACGGGATACATGCGGACGTGCATTGTCCTGTTGGAACAGCAAGTTCCCTTGCCGGTCTAGGAATGGTAGAACGATGGATCCGATGACGGTTTGGATGTACCGTGCACTATTCAGTGTCCCCTCGACGATCACCAGTGGTGTACGGCCAGTGTAGGAGATGGCTACCCACACCATGATGCCGGGTGTTGGCCCTATGTGCCTCGGTCGTATGCAGTCCTGATTGTGGCGCTCACCTGCACGGCGCCAAACACGCATACGACCATCATTGGCACCAAGGCAGAAGCGACTCTCATCGCTAAAGACGACACGTCTCCATTCGTCCCTCCATTCACGCCTGTCGCGACACCACTGGAGGCGGGCTGCACGATGTTGGGGCGTGAGCGGAAGACGGCCTAACGGTGTGCGGGACCGTAGCCCAGCTTCATGGAGACGGTTGCGAATGGTCCTCGCCGATACCCCAGGAGCAATAGTGTCCCTAATTTGCTGGGAAGTGGCGGTGCGGTCCCGTACGGCACTGCGTAGGATCCTACGGTCTTGGCGTGCATCCGTGGTTCGCTGCGGTCCGGTCCCAGGTCGACGGGCACGTGCACCTTCCGCCGACCACTGGCGACAACATCGATGTACTGTGGAGACCCTACGCCCCACGTGTTGAGCAATTCGGCGGTACGTCCACCCGGCCTCCCGCATGCCCACTATACGCCCTCGCTCAAAGTCCGTCAACTGCACATACGGTTCACGTCCACGCTGTCGCGGCATGCTACCAGTGTTAAAGACTGCGATGGAGCTCCGTATGCCACGGCAAACTGGTTGACACTGACGGCGGCGGTGCACAAATGCTGCGCAGCTAGCGCCATTCGACGGCCAACACCGCGGTTCCTGGTGTGTCCGCTGTGCCGTGCGTGTGATCATTGCCTGTACAGCCCTCTCGCAGTGTCCGGAGCAAGTATGGTGGGTCTGACACACCGGTGTCAATGTGTTCTTTTTTCCATTTCCAGGAGCGTATAAACCTTATTGCCAATATCATTTCACTTCCATAACAACTCTTTCCTCTAGTCAGTCTGCTCGAACAAGTACAGATAAAATCCTAATGCAAACCTCATCATCTCATACAATCCGAAGACACATTGTCAACACACAAACTCTGTGTAATCCATCTGAGCCAAATCTTCTACTCATTATGAATTACAAACAAAAGAAATGCATACATGACCTCTAACAGACTTAGTTCGAATAACTCTCAGTAATTAAGTACGATTACGTAGTGTGAATGATCATAATATTTCACAGTGTGTACACCACTTCAAGAATTATGGCAAACACAAGCAAACATGTGGAGTATTTTTTGTGTCAAGTGTCACTTACTATTTCAATTGCTCACGAAAAATGCAGTGTAATAATTGTTACTGGTCTAAACCTAGTAATGGTATGTCATGTCGTTAGCTTCCTTCCTATTAGCATAAATTTATACAGCTTCCATAAAACCTCAGCTCATGTGACTTCTATGAAGTTTCTTGTACTAATGTCGTTTATGTCGAATTATAGGAGTTCATTTTCTTATCTTAAAAATATAAGGCACTGAGCGTAAGCAAAACAAGCAATAGCTAGTAAATATACCAGTAGTGAACAGAATGTCAACAAGTGGATGCAGCACAATTCTTACAACGAGGCTCTGCCAAGCGAACAATCTATAATTAATACCATAGTGTGACCTAAACTCTATGTTTGTACACCTTATATCAGCATTTCTATACACCAAATTAAAGAGTAGTTATAACGACAAAACAGAAATGTGTAAATATGCAATCCATACGCATAGTAGTAAACATATATCTTACGTAATAAACAGGTCATTAGCATCATATCAGCATAAGCAAATAAATGTTCATATGTAATCTTAATAAGTAAACATGAAGGCGCAAGCAGATAAATGACAAAGTGTAACCTGCATACATAACCACAGTCAGCACAATTAATCAGGTGACAATTATAATTTAAATAAATAAGCACAGCAGGCACATAATTAAAAAAATATGACATCAGTGAAAAAGCAGTGCAGCCAAGCGATGCATAATACACACAAGTTACAACCCAGTTCATTAATAATCATTGTCAAAATCAGTTAACGTACGCAAGCACGTCGCTTCACAAGTAATTTCATAGAACATGAAATTTAGCACAAAGTATGAATCACGTAATCGCGAACAGCAAATTACGTCTAAAGTACGTACCTAAGTGGAAATATGTTACCTGAAAAATGAACTCAATTAATAGTTACCTTTTTAGTTTATTATTTTCTTCTTGTAAATTACATTCTTTCTGAAATTTTCTCGATAGCAAGTCCTGTTAACGTCGGAGACGCACAGAATTTACCTGAAGCACTTAAATATTTTATAGAACCGTATCCTGGAAAATACTGAATGTTAATAACATAATTCAACAAGTCACTATAGCTTTATACTGAATTTAATCGGAGAAATTAAACTGTGTATTTGTTTACAGCTGTCAGTGCATTCGCACTGAGCCTCGATCAGCTGTAGGCGCGTGACGTAGGAAGCAATTGTTCGCGGTCAACGACTGCCTTGTGCGGCGCGCAGACTTGACTGTTGCTTTGAGTATGTGCCGCCGCCAAAACACAGCGCGGTATCCTTGTACTCTCCGCATGTTTACATCTAGCTGTTGGTTTCTCAAAAGTATGTTATTCCACAAAAATTTTTCAAAAGTATATCGTTCCACAAAAATTTTGGAAACTAAGAACCTCACGTTTTGTGGTAGGAACAGCATAATTACGAACAGCATTTAATTTTTCAGGATCAGGAAGAATACCTTCTGTAGAAATAATGTGACCGAGAAATTTCACCTGCGAACGACCAAATTCAGATTTTTCTAAGTTCACTGTAATGCCAACTTTTGCAAAAATACGTAATAATGAATCCAAAATTTTGTTGTGCTTACTCCAAGAACGTTTAGCAATAAGAAAGTCGTCAACATACGAAGTAATATTGTCACGAAGATAAACAGGTAACATTTCGTTTAAACTACGAATGAATGCTGCTGAAGGTACAGCAACTCCAAATGGTAATTTCCGAAATCACTTTTGGGTAAATTAGTCAAATCCGGTTATTGTTTACTTACTTACTAGATAGATTGATAGTCGAAGAGTTGTTCTGACAGATGCAAAGAATAGTAAAAGAGTTGGCAGCGGTACAGAAAACTAAAAGGGAAATAGCACCACTACAGCTCGGGGCCCTATGCTCGCTGCGGCACATATTCACTTAGAGTAGTGAATCCCCTGAGGACTTTAATAGCTGCACATAATTTCCAGTTTGTGACTTAGTGGCCAATTTGGTGGAAGTGCGTACATAAATTGATCTAACCATGAACATGGATGTATGTCATTCTTAGAATTGCGGAGGATCTTAAATTTCCGGACAGTCAAAAAGTGTTTATAGTCAAAACTTTCGCCTCGTGGCGACAAAGACCTACCGCGTCTGTCCCAGTCCCAATGACGATTATTGTCAAGTTCGCGCGCCTGGCGCTCTCTTGTCGCATCCCGTAAATGAAATAAATTATTTTCTTCAAACCCCTCTGATATCTGTGATTCCAAATTTCTTTTGCTGTCTTTTCCTACAATTTCGCCTTCGATCTGTTTGACTTGCTTTCGTAATGCCTCAACTTCTCTTTTAACGCGTTCATTAAATTTTCCCTGATTTTCAACATGCTTATTTATGTTCTGGTACTCTTCGGTTTCTGCAAATGGCAACGGTGCTGTATCATCTGAATCTCTGTCCCCATTTAAACTAAGACTTGTCAATTTATCTGAAATCTCCTCAACTCTTTCCGATAAATCATCTATTTGTTCTTTCTGTTTATTTACTTCTTCCGTAAGTGTCGCGACTCGGGTTTCAGTATTAACACATTTAGTAGTTAACTGTTCATACTGTTGTGTTAGGTTATTTAATCTGTCATTTGGTACGGATTCCTCGATTCTCTCAAATATTTCTTCCTTATCTTTTGCACGTTGTAAATTTAGCTCTGAAAATTTCTGTACTATCACGCGATCTCTTTCTTCCTGTTCTCTATCCTGTTCCCTTTGTCTAATCTCTACTGCAATTAATCTATTATTGTGAGAATTCAAGATCGGTTGTACTTCTTCTCTGATTTCTTTCTTTAATTCATCTTTCATATTTTTGAAACATGTCCCTATTCGTGAATCTAACCGTGTTTCCAAAGTTCCCATTTCTGTTTTAATTGTTCCAATCTCCGTTTTCAAGTCAGATCCTAACCGTGTTTCCATTGTTCCCATATCAGTTTTAATTGTTCCCATCTCAGTTTTAATTGTTCCTATCTCTGTTTTAATTGTTCCTATTTGTGATCCCACTGTTTTTAATTCAGATCCCAAATTTAATATTGCACCCATCAACTGCTCCATATTAAATGGTTCAAAATTCTTTTCGCCCCGAACATTTCCTGCAAAACCAGTTTCCTTCGTCATAGCTCTAAAGCTATCTGTGTTCGATACTATTTCAGAATATTCGATCGTTAATCTCGTATTCTGTGAATTTTCTAATTGAGAAAAATTTTGAAATGGTTCCGGACTGTCTTCCCGACTTATTAAATTGTTTTCAACTCCATTATTCATCATACTGTTGTCCTGTGTTGGCGAGTTCGCCATGTCAACAATTCCGTCATTCTCACTATTCATCATTTTCGCCTTTTTCATCGACAGTGTAATCATTTACAAAACATAAAAAATTCGTCACTGTTCGAAAATTACACACAATGACTCTTTATCTCCAACAATACCATTCACATGAAATGTTTCCCTCAAACACGATTAACAAACAACTGAAATAATTGCACTAGATTGTCAAACGCGTATACAAGACAACAATTTAAATTTTGAAAAATACCATTAGAAGAATGCCAATTACCAAATCTACACATGCAATACAGACTACAATTACTAACTACAAATTACTACAACAATACTACCGTCTACTATTTTTACAATCAGTAGAATCCAAGGGACGATCCGAAGCAGCGGTCGCCACGTGCATGGGGGCTTAATTAAATATGATTGAAAATATTTTTTAGTTTTTAGTAGCTGTATGTCCGATTACGCTATTCTCGTAAACGGTTGGCCCTGACTAGTATTATTACGCTATCTGACTGCTTAGAACAACAACAAGAATGAAATGAAATTTTTTTGTTAACACAATTAATTAATTAAGTCCCCAGCAACTATAAAACCTACTAAACCAAAGCACAAGTATAACTGTTCTGTATGTGGGAGTGTGACTCAACGTACACATCTGGCACGGTTCTTCTTCAACAAGACAAGAATTTTCAAGTACCATTTATATTGAAGTAATTAAAAAAAATTAGAAATACTATAATTGCGCAAGAAAATCAGAATTACACTCTAATGCAAGAACACAAGCCAGATGCTTTGTTGACTGAACCTGTAATGATGCATTATTTAAAACATGGAAATAATGAAAAAAACACGCAATATTTTACCTTCATATATATTGGCGAAAAGCACTCTGATCGTCACAGTATTTTCATTAGAATAACATCTGCTATCTCTCCCATCAAACAACTGCATAAAACATGGAACAAGCACTCCTTACTACAACATCTCAACAAGCCTTGCCCACTAGCACATCTCAACACGAACTGTCTTCTACGAACTCTGCCCACGCACTGACTACTACGAGTTCTTAACAGGCACTGTCCTCTACGAGCTCTTAACCAGCACTGACTTCTACGAACTCTGTCCACGCACTGACTGCCACGAGCTCTCCACAAGCACTGTGGAGGCGGCTTAATAATACTCTTTGGCGCAATCTCTGGCGCAGTGGCTCAGTGTAGCCACCTTTCAACAATTAATCACCCCCACACCCGCCAACTCTCACCGTCGCCCCCACCCACACTCGCCCCCAGAAGACATCACGCGTTTTTTCTCAGCTGCACGTGGGCCCCAGCCATCTCTTCCACCACCCACTGCCCTCTCCACCTTCCCGTCCCCCCAACCTACCCTATTGGCGGGAATTTCGAATTTTTGCTGGAATTTCCGAATTTTGGTGGGAATTTCGAATTTTTGGCGGGAAATTATTTTTCCCAGGGCTGTGCTGACATCCCACCCCAACCCACGCCCCAGAATTGATGGGAAATTAAAATTGGCAGTACCTTTTCCAGGACTCGAAGCCTGGTCCTCCTGGGTGGAAAACCCAAGTGCACCCCTCAGAACATGGACACTGCCCAGATGCGGGAGAGGAAGTTAGGTTACTGTACTTTATTTATTTTCGTCAGAAAACTGACGCAAAAAATGGTTCAAATGGCTCGGAGCACTATGGGACTTAACATCTGTAGTCAACAGTCCCCTAGAACTTAGAACTACTTTAACTGAACTAACCTAAGGACATCACACACATCCATGCCCGAGGCAGGATTCGATCCTGCGACCGTAGCGGTCACTCGGTTCCAGACTGAAGCACCTAGAACCGCACGGCCACACCGGCCGGCAAACTGACGCAAAGATCAATTCTAATTACATAATTAATCACAAATATTGGGCCTAATTACACAACTACATGCACAGCGCTGCACATGAATGGAATAAAATCGCAATAAAACTCAAAAATTGGCCGCACCATACAACTGTCGTTATCCTGCTGGGAAAAAGTTTCGCAATACCACTCGAAACTAGTGACAGACACACTCAAACTCTACCCTTCGCCTACAAGCTGGCGGGATAAAGGCAGTGGTGTAAGGTGTTATCTTAATTCTTTTTGGCGGGAACAATGTTGAACTGACGAGTTGCTGGTGTTGGACTGAGAGGAGTTTAAAAAGTGCATTGCCTGTAAGCATACAGTACCTATCGTTGTTTGACGTCAGAGTTCGCTATAGATGCCAGCTCAAAAACCATCCTGCTGCCCAGGTAACCGATGCCAGTACACAATACCACGACTGATGGAAAACAAAAAACAAAACAAAAAAAAGGCCGGCCGGTGTGGCCAAGCGGCTCTAGGTGCTTCAGTCTGGACCCGCGTGACCACTCCGGTCGCAGGTTCGAATCCTGCATCGGGTATGGATGTGTGTGATATCCTTAGGTTAGTTAGGTTTAAGTAGTTCTAACAAGGGAACCTCCCCATCGCACCCCCCTCAGATTTAGTTATAAGCTGGCACAGTGGATAGGCCTTGAAAAACTGAACACAGATCAATCGAGAAAACAGGAAGAAGTTGTGTGGAACTAAAAAAAAATAAGCAAAATATACAAACTGAGTAGTCCGTGGGCAACATATGCAACGTCAAGGACAGTGCAAGCTCAGCAGCACCGTGGTCTCGTGGTTAGCGTGAGCAGCTACAGAACTAGAGGTCCTTGGTTCAAGTCTTCCCTCCAACAAAAAGTTTTAATATCTATTTTCAGACAATTATCAGAGTTCAGGCACTCACACATAATCAATTTCACTCTCCAAAATTCCAGGACGTGTTCAGATTTGCTTGGACATATGCAGGATATGACGATCTACACAGGGAAAAATTTGAAAACGTTAAAAACATATGTATGGACAGAGCACAGAGAAAACTGTGCGACTGTGAAACGGTTGCATTCATTTGTTGCAGTTTATGTGACACATTCTTATGTTTTCATCACATTTTTGGGAGTGATTATCACATCCACAAGAAAACCTAAATCGGGCAAGGTAGAAGAATCTTTTTACCCATTCGCCAAGTGTGCAAGTTAGGTGGGTCGACAACATATTCCTGACATGTGACGCACATGCCGTCGCCAGTGTTGTATAGAATATATCAGACGTGTTTCCCTGGATCAAATGTTTTCGGTTCCCATTGGAGAGGCACGTCCTTTCGTCTACTAATCGCACGGTTTTGCGGTGCCGTCGCAAAACACAGGCCCTAAACTTATTACAGTGAATAGGGACGTCAATGAACGAACGGACAGATCATAACTTGCAAAAACAAAGTAAGTAATCTTTTCGCTCAAGGGTAGACTTGAACCAATGACTTTTCACTCCGCAGCTGCTCACGCTAACCACGGGACCACGGCGCTCCTGAGCCCTGATATGCCTTGATGTTGCATATGTTGCCCATGGACTACTCAGTTTGTATATTTTGCTTATTTTTTTCATAGTTCCACACAACTTCTTCCTGTTTTCTTGACTGATCTGTGTAGAGTTTTTCAAGGCCTATCCACTGTGCCAAATTATAACTAAATCTGAGGGGGGTGCGATGGGGAGGTTCCCTTGTAAGTTCTAAGGGACTGATGACCTCAGATGTTACGTTCCATAGTGCTCAGAGCCATCTGAACCATTTTGATGGAAAAAATAAGGCACAGTTCTATTTACACTATGAAACTGTCATCAAAAAACCTGGACTCGTAACGAACGGACCATAATGTAGCACATACACTGGTGAAAATCGTTGTGCTATAAGTCTGCAGAGGGGGCGGTAGTTGAATCTGTGTTCACCTCGATAGGCGTCCACAAACTGCCGAAAATCGATGCCCTCTTCCTCCCTCCCTCCACCCCTCCCTCCCTCACTCCACCTGCAGGGGTGAAACAGGCTTCTTGAAATGGTCACTGTGGCCAACTACTCCGCCGAGCGTCTCATACTTTCTCTGCACCCTCGCTGCCCGCCCTTTGCTGCAGTCTCTGGCCACACTCAGCTTTCCACCATCTGGCCGCCACCTTGGGGCGATGCTCCTACGCCAACACAATAAAGAGCAAAGTGCTCGTCTAAAATATAGCGACAGAGCCCCCATGCACCGCCTCCTAGGCAGAGGCGGCTGTGTCCGACGACCGCAAACAGCAGACGCGCCCCCGCGGTACGCGACATGCCTTCAGGCAGTGGTCCTAGACAACACAAAAGGGAAATCAAGTAGCATAACCCCGCCCATCCGGAGAACGCTCCAGATAGCCATTTCAAAAGTTGGCTGTGTGCGCCTAAAGCGAGCGCAAGCTCACTCCGGCAGCCCGCAGAACCGTGATAAATTAGTACTATCTCGACTGCGAGAGAGCCGCGACCTGTTAGGGAATTTACCCGCAGCAGCCCGTCGTTCTGCGCTGGATTATTTAGCATCAACTCAACTCCTATAATAAAGCAACAATTCAAAAACGAAAACATGATCGCGACAATAATGAATGTCGTCCTTCCACAAAAGTAGGCAAAAATCATTTTATTGTACTTTTTTATGAGCAAAATCGGTATAGCCACATCTCATTATTTTGTGACATCAGGGAAGTGTACCACCACCAATCACAAATGACCCCAGAGACATGCTCACGCTGCGTAAAATCAGGAAAAAAATTCTACTATTTTAATGTGAGAACTACCGATCACCGAAGAATACCCTCATTATTTCGAAACCGCCATCAGAGTAAAGAAATAGCGAGAATTTAAACACAAAAAAGTCTACATTAAGCAATTTCTTCCTTTTTGTTGAACAAATTGCACGATCTGAGAGCGTGTCTTGCGTTCAGTGTCTGTAAGCAAACTGTCATGCACCTGAAATAACAAAATGTCGGAAAAAAATTTTTACTTTCGACAACAACAAGCTATAATTCGAGAAAACGTAGCTGTTTTGTACACTATGACAGGTCCCCTTTTACGTATGTGATTCTATATCATACTAGCGTTTACAAAACAACATCTGAGAGCCTGCGTCGGCAAGTGTAGGTGGGAGATTGAAATTTGGCTAAAAGATATCGCCTAACGAAAAAAAGAGACGCTTGTGAAGAATCATTCCGTGTCGCCCTAGCCATCTCTTCCACCTGCCAGGTGGCATGTCATTGATATCAATTTGAAAGGGTACTTAATTAAATTGGTCATGAGAATTACTTTGCATGGCAAATAATTCTCTTCAGCAGTCGGATTATACTCGCGAAGTAGAACAACTGGGAATCCATGGGGGGAACACGATGTTCTTTCCGAGGAACACTATTGAGAAATGACATCTGAAGCTGACCACAGAGGGACTCTACAGCCCACAACATACATATCGCGCAAGGATCGCGATATTAAAAACATGGTCATAAGGCCTAAGTTACCATCACCCTGCATAAAAAGCCGTCTTGAGTCTGCAGAGGCACACACGAGTCGCTGGTAGTGTTACACTTTCAGTCAGAAATGCTGTCCGAAAAGCTGTCCGCAATTTGGAATCAACTCTATTCATTCAACCACATATTTGCATTGGATCCTGTAGAGAAGGCTTTGAATTATTGCCACCGATGAATCATATTCGTGTCACTATCGTATCTCGAAACGAGTGTCCTTTTTTTCCGAACCTGTCTGCTAAGGATCCCATACACCAAGAAAGCCAGTGCTGTTTTAAGACAGTCCCTCTGCATCTTGCAACTGCTCCTAAGTCTCTGCCCTGCCCTCCCTGCAGCTTAGTCTATATGATCGTCGCAATTTAAGTCTGACCTGTACTGCAGTTGGAGAGCGCTATGTCTAAGACCTTCTGCATCCTGTGGGGAAACAGGACGAACGGAGTTAATGCGACAGGAGCGCGGTTTGACCACTCAGTGGAAATGGTGTCATAGCTCCGCCAGTCGTGTTAAGTATGTAAGGCCAGTGCCAAACGAAGCTTTCCCCTGCAACACGATGTAGTGTAAAAGACAGTGCAAACACTTATGGTGGTGTTTCTTACCAAGAAAATTAGGAAGACTACACATCATACACAGCATGGAGGAAGGACAAAGATTTTGGTACTATATTGCGAAACATCTCCAAACTACAAACAGGTAGTCTGAAGCAGATCTGTGTCTCTCAGTGTGCGTTAACGTCTATCACCCAAACAAGTGTAGCAATCCTATTAAATATACAGGTACTGGTTCATTGGAGCAGATGGTTCATGATCGAAGTCGCTTCCACAGACCAGTATAAAGTTTCATCACCTGTAGTGTAGGATGACCATATCCAACGATTACATGAGAGGGTTCCAGTATTGCTCCTTCATAAGCAGTTTAATACATTGTTTTTCTTTCGGTTGTAACACACCCAATTAGTGTACACCACCATACACTTTGTTTTCTCTACCATGACTTAGAGATCCGTGTCAGCTGCTGCTAAACGGACATTAGCACGTTTCGATCCTCTAACTCTCACAGAAAACTGAACATCGCGTGGCATAAACTATGCAGCTACCACAACACAGGCTGGTAGAACTAAAACAAAGACGCAATGTTTTTCATTGACAAAAGTGTGGAAGACATCGTCACATATGGAAACTGGGCGAGTTTGTGGTATTGTAGAGCGCTTCCAACAGCTATCCGAAGGTAATTACCTGTACAGTTAACCTCACCTTCCAATTGGCAGGGTGCTCTATTTCGAAAAGCATTTTTCCTTCATTTTGCAGTCACGTACATGATTACTGTTCCGCTCCGCCACCCTGAGTACGATGTGTAAGGTCAGCAGCAAATGAAGCCGTGCGAACAGTTACGGTGGTGTTTCTTATCGGGAAACAACACACATGTTATCAGTCGCAAGAGAGGGTACCTCTTTCGTTGTTTGGTACACTGCTTTTTCTGTTGTGACACGCTTTGTACACGGCCATACATTTTGTCTTTTTCCGCCCCGACTACGACGTCTGTGTCAGATTCTAAACTGACATAACACACTTCATCCACTGACTCCCCCAGGAGACTAGACACCGGACAGTGTAAATCACATTATGTGTAATCAACAGCATACCTGTGGACTGTTGGGATGAAAAGACACCTTTGATGTACTGTAATAATAAGCATCATAGTTGATAGTGCGATCAATTTTAGCAATGTTATCGTGATTTCATCACCGACCAATGGCACGGCAGCAAGCTTACCAATTTCTTTATCATCGCTAAACAGCCCATCCACAACTTTGCGAGTACCATTACGAATGTAAGCAGATTACTGGGCAGTACATTCATTCATTGTTAATTCTCGAACATATACACCAAAGTATACAAGACAGCGACCTACATATCTCTAGCACTTCGATCATAGTGCGTAACTTACGATCTTTCTCTATGTGGACTGCAGTCACAGGGCATTCTCGCATAAAGTTAGAGACCGAAAGATCTCCTCGCATTGTCTCTGACTAATGCTCCCTGCAGCTGACCAGAAGTAGACAGCTACATTCGACGTTTCGTGTACGAACAGTGCTATCCGAGGATGCAACTGCTGTCCCGCACCTATCCAAGAGCACAAGATTTCTCCAGATGCGCGAATGTCGCGGAGGTTAGCACCCCTTTTTTGGTGCGAGTGCAGTAGATATGAAACTACTGTGATGATATAACAGACGGTTAAGAACAAGAAACGGGTGGTTTTTGTGCATGATCGAGCTCCAGACGGGCGGAGTTTGCTGCGTTTTACGTAAATCAATTGCACTAGCAATTCTAAAGTATTGTTCTAGTGTCTGGGGTCATTACCAAGAAAGTATTAGAAAGAGAGAACATAAACACATGCACTCCTAAGGCTACACTTAAAAACCGCTGTAATGTTAGATCGTTGCGGTTTCCGACCTATTAGTCGTACGGAATGCAACGCTGTTACTATCCCAATGTAAGAAATATACTTACAGCGCATGAAATACATTCTCCTTGCAGGTTTCCCTATGAAAACTATGGTGGTAAACTGTGAAACGAAAAACTACTGCCGGCCGGTGTGGCCGAGCGGTTCTAGGCGCTTCAGTCTGGAACCGCGCGACCGCTACGGTCGCAGGTTCGAATCCTGCCTCGGGCATGGATGTGTGTGATGTCCTTACGTTAGTTAGGTTTAAGTAGTTCTAAGTTCTAGGGGACTGATGACCTCAGATGTTAAGTCCCATAGTGCTCAGAGCCATTTGAACCATTTTTTTTTTAACTACTTCCTTAAAACATCAATTCATTGTGATACACATACAATATAGCTTTCCAGAGGTGTAAGGCCCCCACTATTCACGTCCGATCACCGTTCAAAAATTATACTACGCTCGCATCAGTCCATTACAAAATGATCGGTAGTAACGGGGAATGCCTCCTACAAAGTTAGGGTCAAACGCACAGCAGCGGTGTTTGACATGTGAAATTACGCGTCATTCCGCCACCAACTCCGTAAACAGGACATCTGTCAAGCAGATGTATGCAAGGGGATTGTAATACTTCACAAACACTTGTTGCTAACTTAGAATCACCGTGGTTATGAAACTGAAGACTCGATTGTATGCCCAAGATGCGGCAGAGGAATGGAGTACGTCGCATAAATCTTCGTTTGTCTAGAGGAACATGTCGAAACAGGGTGGAAGTCCTCTGATAACCGAGAGGTTTGCTGCTAACGATCGCAAGCAGACAGTGCTTTACATCACACACAGAACACGCAGTTGTATGCGAGTCGAACGCAGGTTATGTCACACAACTGATGCATCCCGATAGAGCAACGGAAGAAAATGGTGAAATGACCTGCAGCAACGTGTCCCACTCTCTCTAGAATGCATCATCAGTCTACCATTAAATTCTACCTCGTTACAACTTACTCCATCTCACCCTTTCACTTCATCGACTCTCTGTCATCCTTTAACGCATATTGAAAGTAAGTTTAGAGTTTTTCCAGGAAAGCACCAAAGACAGCAGTCAACTCGCGCGTGTATCTATTACCTCAATTGACATACAGTAGAATGTTGCCTAGACGAAAAATAAAAGAGTGTTTCCCCGGCTCCCAGTTCTTCCATCCCAAAGTTTTCCCGTATTCCTCTTGCTGTCATATACTCGTTCCCATGTAGAGGAATTGTTCTGCACCAATCAGAAGTCATTCAAGTACTCCCTCAATTTCCCAGCATTTCCGCGTATTTTACCTTAATTTATACGTATTTTCTACATCTACATCTACACCTACATTTATACTCCGCAAGCCACCCAACGGTGTGTAGCGGAGGCCACTTTACGTGCCACTGTCATTACCTCCCTTTCCTGTTCCAGTCGCGTATGGTTCGCGGGAAGAACGACTGTCTGAAAGCCTCCGTGCGCGCTCTAATCTCTCTAATTTTACATTCGTGATCTCCTCGGGAGGTATAAGTAGGGGGAAGCAATATATTCGATACCTCATCCAGAAACGCACCCTCTCTAAACCTGGCGAGCAAGCTACACCTCGATGCAGAGCCCCTGTGACGAAACGCGCCGGTCTTCTTTGGATCTTCTCTATCTCCTCTGTCAACCCGACCTGGTACGGATCCCACACTGATGAGCAGTACTCAAGTATAGGTCGAACGAGTGTTTTGTAAGCCACGTCCTTTGTTGATGGACTACATTTTCTAAGGACTCTCCCAATGAATCTCAACCTGGTACCCGTCTTACTAACAATTAATTTTATATGATCATTCCACTTCAAATTGTTCCGCACGCATACTCCCACATATTTTACAAAAGTAACTGCTACCAGTGTTTGTTCCGCTATCATATAATCATACAATAAAGGATCCTTCTTTCTACGTATTCGCAATACATTACATTTGTCTATGTTAAGGGACAGTTGCCACTCCCTGCACTAAGTGCCTATCCGCTGCAGATCTTCCTGCATTTCGCTACAATTTTCTAATGCAGCAACTTCTCTGTATATTACAGCATCATCCGCGAAAAGCCGCATGGAACTTCCGACACTATCTACTAGGTCATTTATATATATTGTGAAAAGCAATGGTCCCATAACACTCCCCTGTGGCATGCCAGAGGTTACTTTAACGTCTGTAGACGTCTCTCCATTGATAACAACATGCTGTGTTCTGTTTGCTAAAAACTCTTCAATCCAGCCACACAGCTGGTCTGATATTCCGTAGGCTCTTACTTTGTTTATCAGGCGACAGTGCGGAACTGTATCGAACGCCTTCCGGATGTCAAGAAAAATAGCATCTACCTGGGAGCCTGTGTCTAATATTTTCTGGGTCTCATGAACAAATAAAGCGAGTTGGGTCTCACACGATCGCTGTTTCCGGAATCCATGTTCATTCCTACATAGTAGATTCTGGGTTTCCAAAAACGACATGATACTCGAGCAAAAAACATGTTCTAAAATTCTACAAGAGATCGACGTCAGAGATATAGGTCTATAGTTTTGCGCATCTGCTCGACAACCATTCTGGAAGACTGGGGCTACCTGTGCTCTTTTCCAATCATTTGGAACTTTCCGTTCCTCTAGAGACTTGCGGTACACGGCTGTTAGAAGGGGGTCAAGTTCTTTCGCGTACTCTGTGTAGAATCGAATTAGTATCCCGTCAGGTCCAGTGGACTTTCCTCTGTTGAGTGATTCCAGTTGCTTTTCTATTCCTTGGACACTTATTTCAATGTCAGCCATTTTTTCGTTTGTGCGAGGATTTAGAGAAGGAACTACAGTGCGGTCTTCCTCTGTGAAACAGCTTTGGAAGATGGTGTTTAGTATTTCAGCTTTACGCGTGTCATCCTGTTACAATGCCATCATCATCCCGGAGTGTCTGGATATGCCGTTTCGAGCCACTTATTGATTTAACGTAAGACCAGAACTTCCTAGGATTTTGTGTCAAGTCGGTACATAGGAATTTTAATTTCGAATTCACTGAACGCTTCACGCATAGCCCTCCTTACGCTAACTTTGACATCGCTTAGTTTCTGTTTCTCTGAGAGGTTTTGTCTGCGTTTAAACTTGCAGTGAAGCTCTCTTTGCTTTCGCAGTAGTTTCCTAACTTTGTTGTTGAACCACGGTGGGTTTTTCCCGTCCCTCACAGTTTTACTCGGTACGTACCTGTCTAAAACGCATTTTACGATTGCCTTGAACTTTTTCCTAAACACTCAACATTGTCAGTGTCGGAACAGAAATTTTCGTTTTGATCTGTTAGGTAGTCTGAAATCTGCCTTCTATTACTCGTGCTAAACAGATAAACCTTCCTCCCTTTTTTTATATTCCTATTGACTTCCATATTCAGGGATGCTGCAACGGCCTTATGATCACTGATTCCCTGTTCTGCACATACAGAGTCGAAAAGTTCGGGTCTGTTTGTTATCAGTAGGTCCAAGATGTTATCTCCACGAGTCGGTTCTCTGTTTAATTGCTCGAGGTAATTTTCGGATAGTGCACTCAGTACAATGTCACTCAATGCTCTGTCCCTACCACCCGTCCTAAACATCTGAGTGTCCCAGTCTATATCTGGTAAATAGAAATCTCCACCTAAGACTATAACATGCTGAGAAGATTTATGTGAAATGTATTCCAAATTTTCTCTCTGTTGTTCTGCCACTAATGCTGCTGAGTCGGGAGGTCGGTAAAAGGAGCCAATTATTAACCTAGCTCGGTTGTTGAGTGTAACCTCCACCCATAATATTTCACAGGCACTATCCACTTCTACTTCACTACAGGATAAACTACTACCAATAGCGACGAACACTCCACCACCGGTTGCATGCAATCTATCCTTTCTAAACACCGTCTGTACCTTTGTAAAAATTTCGGCAGAATTTTCTGTACCTATAACGATTTCAGCTTCGGTGCTTTCTATCAGCGCTTGAAGTTCTGTTACTTTACCAACGCAGCTTCGACAGTTTACAATTACAATACCGATTGCTGCTTGGTCCCCGCATGTCCTGACTTTGCCCCGCACCCGTTGAGGCTGTTGCCCTTTCTGTACTTGCCCAAGGCCATCTAATCTAACCATTTTATCGATTTTATGCACTTCTATCCATTTGATCACGACATCACTTATCGCTCCATGTTCCAAAATTGCTTATAAACGTAGTACAGCTGCCGACACATAGCGCAAACGCACTATTTTTCTGGTCAGGTGGCATAGTGTAGCACTGTACCCGGATGCAACCAACCACCTCCAACCGCAAACCCTACAGTTGCAGCACGTTGGCTCTGATTTCTGTATCTCTGTAGCTGTGCATGGGCCATTGATGGCTCCCAGGCGTCACAGTTGACCCGAGTTAACGTTCGAGTATGGATCTGCCGAGCATTATATCCAGAACTATGTTGGGATGCGGACCCAGAACACGTCACTTGTGCGATAGGACTCGAAGGGGGATCAGTCACCCATTACGTCCTGAGATATGTTCTACGTTCGAAGTTGGATCCACCAGTGGAAACATCGTGGGAACCTTCTGCGACACAGGCACAGACAGTGACTGATAGTCTGTCGCATATGCTCATCCTACACTACAGGTGATGAAACTTTACACCAGTCTGTGGAAGCGACTTCGATCATGAACAATCTGCTCCAATGAACCAATACTTGTATATTTAATAGGATCGCCACACACGTTTGGGTTGTAGACGTGAATGCACACTGGGAGACACAAATCTGCTTTGGGCTGCCCGTATGTAGTTTGTTGGACATGTGTCGCAATGCAGTAGCAAAATCTTAAATATCAATGACATGCCGCCTGGTGGGTGGAAGAGACAGCTAGTGCGTCATGGAATGATTCTTGACAAGCGTTTCCTTTTCTTCTTCGTTCCGGTGATAACTTCTAACTAAATTTCAATCTCCCACCTCGCCATGGCGACACAGGCTCTCAGGGTTTGTATCGAAAACGCTAGTATGATATAGCATTGCACTGGTCAAAGGGGACCTGTTGTAGTTTACAGAACAGCTACATTCTCTTGAACTATAGCTTGTTGTTGTTGAATGTAAAATGATTGTGTTTTTTGTCGGTATGTGAGCCAATGGCATGAATGATTGTATTTTCTAATGTTATTTCACGTGCATGACAGTTTACTTACGGTCACTGAACGCAAGGAACACTCTCAGGTCGTTTAATTTGTTCTTTGGAAATGAAATTCTCGCATTTCCTTTACTCTGATAACGTTCTGCGGTGATCGGTAGTTCTCGCATTAAAATAGTAGAAATTTTCGTTCCTGATTTTACGTAGTGTGGGCATCTCTCTGCGGATCATATGTGATTGGTGGTGGTACACTTCCCTGATGTCACAAAATAATGAGATGCGGCTGCAGGCGACGTAAAATCTATACCGATTTTGCTCATAAAACTAGAAGAAAATGGTTTTTGCCTATTTTTGTGGAAGGAGGACTTTTATTATTGTCGTGATCATGTTTTCGTTTTTTAATTGTTCCATTATTATAGGAGTCGAGTTGATGTTAAGTAATCCAGCGCCGAACACCGGGCTGCTGCGGGCTAGTTCCCTAAGAGGTCGCGGCAGTCTCTCGGTCGGGATGGCAGTCTTTTATCACGGTACTGCCGGCTGCCGGAGTGAGGTTGCGCTCGTTGTGGGCGCACACAGTCAACTTTTGAAATGGCCATCTGGAGCGTTCTCCGGATGGGCGGGGTTATGCTACTTGATTTCCCTTTTGTGTTGTCTAGGACCACTGCCTGAAGGCATGTCGCGTACCGCGGGGGCGCGTCTGCTGTTTGCAGTCGTCGGACACAGCCGCCTCTGCCTAGGAGGCGGTGCATGGGGGCTCTGTCGCTGTATTTTAACCAGCACTTTGCTCTTTATTGTGTTGGCGTAGGAGCATCGCCCCAAGGTGGCGGCCAGATGTAAAGCTGAGTGTGGCCAGCGACTGCAGCAAAGGGCGGGCAGCGAGGGTGCAGAGAAACTACGTGACGCTCGGCGGAGCAGCTGGCCACAGTGACCATTTTAAGAAGCCTGTTTCCCCCTGCTGGTGGAGTGAGGGGGGGATGGAGGGGTGGAGGGAGGGAGGAAGAGGGCATCGATTTTCGGCAGTTTGTGGACGCCTATCGAGGAGAACACAGATTCAACTACCGCCTCCTCTGCAGACCTGTTGCACGACGATTTTCACCAGTGCATGTGCTGCATTATGGTCCGTTCATTATGAGTGTTGGTTTTTCCAAGACAATTTCTAAGTGTAATTAGAGTTGTGCCACATTTTTTTCCCATGAATTGTGGTATTGTGTACTGGCATCGTTTACCTGGGCTGCAGTATGGTTTTTGAGCTGGCATCTGTAGCGAACTCTGACGTCAAACAACGACAGATACTGTATGCTTACAGGTAATGCACTTTGTCAACTCCTCTCGGTCCATCTCCAGCATCTCCTCAGTTGAACATTGTTCCCACAAAAAAAATTTAGATAGTACCTTACACCACTGCCTTTTTTCCACCTGCCTGGTAGCAAAGGGTAGAGTTAAAGTGTGTCTGTCACCAGTTTCGAGTTGTATTGCGAAATTGTTTCCCAGCAGGGTAATGACAGTGGTACGGCGTAGCCAATTTTGAATTTTATAGCGATTTTATTCCGTCTTTGTGTAGCGCTGTGCGTATAGTTGTGTAATTAGGCCCGATCTTTGTGTTTAATTATGTAATTAATATCGATCTTTACATCAGTTTCCCGGTAAAAAGAAAGTACAGTAACCTAGCCTTCCTCTACCGCATCTGGACAGTTTCCATGTGTTAGGTGGTGCACATGGGCTTTCAATCCACTAGAATCAGCGTTCGAGTGCCAGAAGGGCACTAACATTTATAATTTCCCCTCAATTACCGGGTGTTGGTTGGGGTGGGATGTCAGCACAGCCCTGGTACAAAGAAATTCCCGCCAAAATTGAAATTGCTGCCAATAGGATAGGTTGTGGGGAGGGGGAAGTTTGGGAGGGCAGTGGGAGGAGGAGTAGGGGTCAGCTGAGAAAAACACGGGACGTCGTCCGGGGGCGGAAGTGTGTGGGGGCGATCCGGGGGCGGGGATGGTTGGGGGTGGGGTGATTAATTTATCAATTTAATTAATTTGTGTATCAATTTGATATCAAAAGTGGAGTCGTGCCCCCTATTCCCTACTACTTGCTACAACCTTGTATGTATCGCTTCCGCAGGGATCACGCAGAGAAAATTAAGCTACATTCAGTGCACACAGAGCCTTTTCATCAATCATTGCTCCTACACCTCATACGCGAATTGGACAGGAAGAAGTACTTATAACTGGTACATTGTGTGAAGTACCTTCTGTAATGCACCTCACAGTGATCTGCAAAATATAAATGTAGAATCAGGAAAGCCCCGAAGGAATCTGGACTAACTATTTCAGTGCAGCATCTTAGAAGCGGATGACACACCAAACTTAGCGAAACACTAGAAAAATACGCGCCGCATCAACACAGTACACCCCTCCGCAGAGCACAACAAGACAAAAATGAGTGAAATGAAGTGTTCGGGAGGCATTAGTCCTTGGAACCGAATGCTGAGGCACACAGCGTGACCCTGTGCGGAGATACGAAGCGGAACTGGCCGCCAGTCCATGTAACCAGCGTTCGCTCTTCCTCTTCATTTATCAGGACGGAGAATTTCAGCTGTAGCATCGCACAGACAATTTATTCTCTTTACAAAACCTTACAGCCGACAAGGTGGTCTACTTGTTTGTGGTAGTTTTGTACCTGGTACAAAAATTTGCGCCACACTGATATGGTTTCAGTGAGCAGCGATTAAAATCCAGAGCGACAGTCAAGGAGGGCCAACGACCTACCGTAATAGATGAAGCTGGAGGTGGACAGGCCTTCGAAAAGGAAGACAGAAAGTCGTAGTGGGGGAAAAGCATAAATTGGTCATAACAGAGCCCATAATGGCAGCTGGCATTTGAATGACTGATTCAATTCTACAGCGTTGGGCAGAGTGCCATTGGCGATTACCGGGCTTCGCGGTCACTCCCTGCACTGAGGAAAGAAGCTCACTGCGTTTCACTCCATCATGATTCGTCTGCAACACAGCATTAATATTTCGTTCAAGCTCGTATTTGACATCAGTAACGAAACAAGAAACTGCTAGTAACAGGTATTAATTTTAAATGATAAGACTTGAAAAGTTGTCTTAAAAATATTCGTGGCCTAGAAAATGATGCAATACTGTGTGAATGTAAAGAGTTGTTTCTTATTTTCTTACACACTTTATGTGTAAGGAACCTCATAAATGCAATTGATCTGAGACATAAGTAATCGAATCGTTTTCAGTTCATAGCGTAAAACTCAAACTCATTTTGTGAATACCTTCTTCTTAGAAAGTACGTATAGAACGACACATCGTCTGTCTAGGCAGTAACTTGTATTTGTGCCTATTATAACCTGTCTTATCTTTAATTTGTGTACATCACTGACTCGTTTCGTGTCTTGAATTGGCATTGTAATCCAGTATCGAACACGCACTGCGGTTTTAAGTGTTGTATGTATGTCTGGGGGAACATTTTAAATCAGAGATCAACGTTAATGCTCTTTGATGTTTTATAATATGAACTGTTACATACATAAAACTCTCAGTTTCTGCCAGGTGCCAGAAATGTTAACGGGTTGCTGGGTATCAGTATCAGACACTGCAAATGAGGCTATGCGACACAGTTTTAGATGAGTGAAACGCCTAGGTAAATTTATTGTACGTCCTACGGCAAACACCCCGGCAATTGTGTTCATCTGGTCTAGGCCATCTCTCTCTCTCTCTCTCTCTCTCTCTCTCTCTCTCTCTCTCTCTCTCTCTCTCTAACGCGAGTATAACACCCCAACGACCCCTTAAAGTCAATTAAGACAAAATATCACAATATGAAGTAGGGAAGAGTTATCTTGGCAAATACGACACCTTTGCCGATAAGCCAACACCAAGAAGTTTTGATAACAACAACATTATACATCACTGAGAGTTTTTGTTATGAAAAGAGGAGGAAGAAACCTCAGATTTAATTAATGGACAAATATCCAAGTGATAATTGCAATTAATATCTTGAAAGCTAAGTGCAAGGTGATGTTAGTCAGAGATAACTATTATGTGGAAGAGAGTTGTAAGCGAAACGAAGAAATTCAATGTGCCTACAATACTTTTTCACAGAAGAAGTCGCTTGCTGGCTCTCGTCCTGTAATGACGTGCCAGAACAAATCTTGTCTTAGTTATTGAGAGTACGGAACGCGACGAGATTGTTTTGGGTTCAGAAGTGTTTCTTGCGTAACGTGATTCACGAACTTCGGAAACTGATTTTCTAAGCAGAGACTGGAACTGCTAGACGCGTTTAACCGTGCATAACTGGTTAACTGAACTTTATTGACGAAACTACTGAATATTGGACTTGACTTTCAAATAGTTGGAACTAAAAAGAGAGTGGATAGTATATCAAAGGACTACACTCAATTAGTCTCGAGTAGGACACGATTACACGACTTCACGAAGGTAATACAATTACGCTGAAGAGTCAAGTTGTCGTAATTGTCAAGAAACTTAATTTTAATAGAAATGACTTTACCAACCAACTGCGTGTGCGTGAGGTGCGAAAGTTATAAACTATTTAGTGGTCAAGGAACAATAAACTGTTCGTTCCAAGTGAAATATCAAGCGTGGACTATATTATCAAGTGATTTAATCAATGATAATTAAGCAACAACTGTTCAGCAGGGACAATTTAATCTGAATATCAAAATACCTACTTCATCAATTGAAAAGAGAACTTTTGAACTTTTTTTAACATTACGGCGTAGGTTCACTCAGACGTGATCAAAGAGTATCTGTGGATATCGCTTCATACAGGTTCAACAACTCCATAGTAAAGAGCCAACAACGTACGAGAAGACTGATAATTACAATGTTTCCTCGCAATTGGTGGTGTGTACGACGCTGATGAGATAAGATTTAACAACTACTGCATATCCGGGCTATGAATCATTCAATCTTAGATCGGAAGAAGAATCCATTGTACGAGTTCGCATTTCTGTCTCCCGTTCACCGTCATCGCACATCGTGTCTCAACTCCACTGCGAGAGCTGTGGCAGTAGCAGCTCCACGGCGTCGACAATATCAGCACGCGGTTGGAGTGCGGGGACGACACACAAGGCAGTCATATATAGCAGTCAAATGGTTAAAATGGCTCTGAGCACTATGGGACTTAACATCTGAGGTCATCAGTCCCCTAGAACTTAGAACTACTTAAACCTAATTAACCTAAGGACATCACACACATCCATATCCGAGGCAGGATTCGAACCTGCGACTGTATCAGTCGCGCGGTTTCGGAATGAAGCGATAGAACCGCTCGGACACCGCGGCCGGCCATATAGCAGTCCTGGACGTATTCTGCATTTTGCACGTAGAGATTTTGTCACATTTTGTACATGCCGTCATTTCGTAAGATGTATCTGCTACTGTGAGACGTTGTTATAATTACTCAAATTTTGATGAAATAAACTAGTTTTTCCGTATTTCCACTCACCTGACTAACATCGCAGCACAACTTCTGCCTTAATGAAGGTAACAGATGACCTGAAGCTTCCCACGACGCACAAGAGGCGACTATCATGTGCTTCTCGGACTTCAGCAAAACCTTGACACTGTCGGCTTCGACAGTCTAATTGTCAAACCTAGCATCCTAAGTTTTTCATTAAGGCAGTACAATATTTTCACTCATAGCTGACATCTCGCCAGCACTGCGTCATGCTCGGCATGATAAAGTCACGATGGAGGGACGTAGCAAAAATGGTTCAAATGGCTCTGAGCACTATGGGACTCAACTGCTGAGGTCATTAGTACTCTAGAACTTAGAACTAGTTAAACCTAACTAACCTAAGGACATCACAAACATCCATGCCCGAGGCAGGATTCGTAGTATCAGGCATCAGTTTTTTTCCACCTGCACAATTACGCTGATGATCTTCAGTTGTATCTAAATGCTAAACAAATAAACCTGGTAAGAGATATGGAGAATCTCAATACCGACCTGTAAGCACTACGAAAATGGGTGCAAAATATAGGGTTAAAGCTCAACCATACAAAACGTAAGAGGTATTGATTAGTTATTCTAGGCTCATTAGCCCGGATTATCGGGAATCTCTACCATCGTTAATCCTAAATGGAACAAATATCAACTTCTCTTTTTCAGCAAAGAGTCATGGAGTTACGATAGATGAAAATCTAGACTGGACTGAGAGGGTAACTGCAATGTGCAAGAAGGCTACAAAAATGTAAAAAGCTCTTCCTTTTTGACCTGAAAAAGAACACCAACGCTTCCAATTGTTGATTACAGCGATGTTATCCTGTAAGGCCTTTCTCACGCAAGCTCACGGCTCCTGGGACTAGTTACGAATATCTGTGTTCATTATATCTGTGATGTTCGATTCTTTGATCATATTTCACCATCATATGCCCACCTATCTTGGCTGAATACAGACAAGTGGAGCGATTTCCTATACCCTCCGTTTTTTCTACTGTCTTATCACGGTACAGTTTCCCTCATATCTCTCCTCGACTTTAACACTCTTGTCTGAACAACATAAGAAAATGACAGAAACACTTTATCGACTATGGAATAATATCCCACATCATGTTAGAGAACTGAATATCTGCAGCTTCATACGTATCTGCTAATGCTACAGCAATGATTACCATTATCCCTGTATGCACTCGTTCCCTAGTACATCCTCCTTTCCGATGTGATCCCATTAAATTTCGTTTTTCCAGAACCCACTGTATCACAAAACATCTATTTTGTATACCTGTAAATTATTGTCTTATCTGCCATTAACATTATTGTTACTACTGTCATTTGGAACCGATGACCTCGCTGTTTGGTCCCCTCCCAAAATCAACCAACCTCTTATTGTCATTGTTGTTATTATTATCATCATTATTATTACTATCAACACTATTAGCTGGAGCAGCAGCAATATCGGTAGTACAAGTGCTGCCAGCAATAACTTTATTAGTTCATAGTCAGTATTACTTACTCACATTGTCATTACAGACACTCAAAATATTTTTAGTACTATTTGTCACATTACAATTTGGTAACTATAATACAAAAAAGGCATTGTTTGTGCGAAGCAAGAGGACCTGATGGCACTAATCGGATCTGATTGAATAAATAACTGAACAAATAAATAAACTAAACTGCATTTTTACGAAGATTTTGGTGCTTCAAATATGAGCTTCATGTACTTCAAGTCTTTCATAAGAATTTAGCAGTGGAAAGTCGAACGTGAAAGTCAAATGACGAGCAATCTGAACAAAAAGAAAGTTTTTTTTCCAAGACTCTGTTATTACGCTAATTTTCCACACTAGAATATTTGTTACTGGACGCAGTACCGGTGTTCAGTGAGGAAATAAAACTTTCTTTTTGAGTCGTTACAAGTTAGCTCTGTTTCCTGAATCGAAAGTAGTATCCTGTCTGACACGATCATATCAACGCTGAAGAATGGTAGCTGTAAACTTAACGGTATATGATGCCAATGAAGTTTTCACTTTAGGCATCTTTACACGTTATGATCACGTATCTAGAGGCATTCACACAACTGTTGAAGTATATCACATTTATAAAAATTTTATCCTCACGAACTACATCACAGCTCCTCGCTCCACATGTGGGACACTGTGAACATCATATAAAAAACTCAGCAGAATTTATCAGCAGAATCAACCGTCTACGCCTTAGTGAGGATGATATTATGGTCAGTTTTGATGTAGTGGCGCTGTTTACGAATGTGCCTATCAAAGACGCTTTGGACCTAATTTCCCAGTACTTTGTAAGTGACTTGGTCTAGCTATTTAGGCACACTCTTACGTCCTCCTATTTCGTGTACAACGGCCAGTATTACGATCAGACAGACGGCGTAGCAATGGATAGCCCGTTGGCTCCAGCTGTTGCAATCCTCATCATGGAGAACTTTGAGGATATTGCCATAGATACTGGGCCATTGAAGCCGAAGTGTTTCTTTCGATAGTTTGACGACACGTTCGTCATTTGGCCAGACGGACGCGAGAAACTAGACGAGTTTTTGGAACACCTCAATGGCATCAACAGTAATATCCAGTTCACCATGGAGGTGGAAAAAGATAATGCATTGCACTTCCTCGACGTCCTTGTCCACCGTAAACGAAATGGGTGCCTTGGCCACACCGTTTACAAAAAACCCACCCACACAGACCTGTACATGCACGCCACCAGCCATCATCATCCAGCACAGAAGCGCACAGTATTACAAACATTGGTGCATCGTGCAAGAGTAATATCAGACGACGATAACCTGCCCCATGAACTGAGCCACCTACGTAAGGTTTTCAGGAATAACGGCTACAGCGCCCATCAAGTGAAAGAAGTGATTTCTGGGAAATAGCAGAATAAGACCACTGACGACGAGCAGGAAAAAAAACTTGCCTTGCTGCCATTCTGTAGCTCGGTGTCGGGCAAGATAAGCTGCCTGGTGAAAAGACACAAAATCAAATCAATCTTCAGGCCTCCAACGAAAATCCGTCAATTACTGAGACCAGTTAAAGACGCAGTAGGTCTCAGAACACCTGGAGCCCACGAAATACCTTGTGAGTGTGGCTAGAAGTACATCGAACAAACAGTGCGCACTGTGGAACAACGCAGGAAAGAACATTAGAGGTATTATCGCCTACGCTATCCAGAGAAATCTGCGTTAGCTGAGCATACGTTAGAAAACGGTCACCACATAAAATCTGACGATACCTCTGTCGTGGCTCGCACTAACGGCTTCTGGGACAGTTTAATAAAGGAAGCTATTGAAATAAAAATTACCTCAAACACCCTGAATAGAGACGGTGGCTTGCAGCTCAGCGCTGCTTGTGATCCAGCGATCGCGCTGTTGAAGAGGGCACATCGAATGCCGACTCAAAACATGCCCATATATGGCAATGTCACTGGCACCAGTGACGTCACAGCCGGCAGCTAGCGTATATAAGGGCGCACCAACAGCCCACTGGCAGTCAAACCACTTGATAATGGCCAAGGATTGCTTGGCCGAAAGCTCTTGTAGTTTTAAGCAATTGATGCGGTTGGAAACCCTAGAACGGTTTATTCTATATTACAGAGTTTTACCAGAAAACTTTCTCAAACGTGTGAGCAGCATCCATAACAGAACGCACTTTCAAATTTGTTTTGAGATTCAGACCTTACTTGGTATGGTCAAATCCGGCGTGACATGAGGTTGTTTTGTGATACGGAGTATTGTTCAAAACTGAGTTTGAAAAACAAGTGCAGACTACAAATTACAGCGTTATTTTCTTTAAGGAAAAGTTGTAGAATTGTGATATTATGAGCGTGCTTTGACTAAAGAATAGACTGGTACATTCAACGTATGTCGGTACCGCATCCCATCATAATAACAAATGTTCGCCACTTGGAGAAATACACGAAGGTAGTCAAATTTTATTGGGTGGAATATGGGTATTGGGTGACGAATGAAAGATCTGCCTCCAAGTAGTGGCTATTGCTTTCAATAGTTCACATCTTCTTCCAGGTCGTTTAACCAGTAAATTACGCTGGACAACATACTCTGATGAGTTTTCTGTTCATTAACGAAATAAATGGTTCTTTATATCCTTTTACAAGCTGAAATCGAAAACGACCGTGAAGGTGCGGAACTGATTCCAAGGTATTGCGGTAGTTACTAATTAATTAAAGGAAAATTGTACACTATTCCATACGTGTATTTTAATTTGTTCTCTCAACTCGTTTTTGTTTCCTCTTTTCCAGTCTTTTGTATTCCAACAATGACGTAACTGTTACGACAGAAGAGCAGAAATCAGGCATCATAGATGATGAATCCCTTAGTTCTGATGTAGGAAGAAATGCGTATTTAGAGAAATTTTACACGTCATTCTTTGATAACCTGTGAACACCATTCTTACCAATTCTTCTTCATTTTCTTCATTTCGAGTCTTTTGTTACCAAGTAAATTTTCTACACTGACTGAAATGAACCGCGTTCTTTTTTTTTTTTTTTTTTTTTTTTTTTTTTTTTTTTTTTTTTTTTTTTTTTTTTTTTTTTTTTTTAATGGGAAGAACATGTCGCAGAATGTTTGCCTGTCATCAGATATCTTATGTGAGGGTCTTAAATACACTCTCCTTGATCATAAATAACCGCCCATTCTTCCTGATCGCTTTTGAACACTTTTTTTTACTAGCTTTAACTTAACGTGTGCTGTTGGAGAGGAATAATGTGTTTGAGCCAACTATAGCACAGCCTACTGTCAAACCTAATTTCCCCGCCCCCAACGCTATGACTTCAATCCCCCATGCCTATCAATCAAAGATAGCGCAAATAGCCCAATTGTATAAAGGACTCTCCATGTACCGTCTACGTCAGTGCAATGAGGGTCCAGTAACTCTACTGACCTAGGTGGATACGGGTTCGAGTCCCATCGTGTTTAATTTTCTTAAAATTCATCTGTTTCTCTCGAAATTCGAAATACTTATTGTGTAAACAACGTACGGTTACGTCATGAGGCTGTCACACGCCGTCCCCACACCGCGTCCTCCACCGCTCAGACCGTCATATCCCTTACTAATAAAAAACCTAGCCCAACAAGGTTTGGGGTTGTACTTGTGCATATAAGCTTCAGTAGTTAGCCGATACAGCTAGATCGTTTGAGAATGCTGTTTACCATTACATATAAGTGAACATCTAGTGAGTTGAAGCATGTTAATGTCAATTTAGTAACTGGTGGAGACAGTGAAATGATAAAACATACAGGAAATATTCGAGCTACTAGAGTGTAGTTCGTTGAGATACACTGGAATCATGCATGGAGTAAACTAAAATACGTCACATATCTCGTTACTACATCCACTTTTTCAGCCATCAGTATCTTCGGCAACAAAACATCCTTTGTCGATATGCATGGAACAGCTATGTTCAAGCTAGCTTCAGGAAAGTATATTCACTGCTACTTTTGAAACATTCATGTGTTATAAACATGTGTGGTTTACACAGTTCATTACACACTAAGGTGACAAAGTCATGGGATAGCGATATGCACAAATACAGTGGCGGTAGCATAGCTTGTACAAGGTATAAAAGGGCAATGCAGTGACGGAGCTGCCATTTGCAACCAGGTGATTCACATGGAAAGGTTCCCGATGTGATTATTGCTGCAGAAGGGGAATTAACAGACTTTGAACGCGGAATTGTAGTTAGAGCTAGACCCACGGGACATTCCATTTGGAAATCATTAGAGAATTCAATATTCCGAGATCCACAGCGTCAAGAGAGTGCCGAGAATACCAAATTTCAGACATTACCCCCTCACCAGGACAATGCAGTGGCTGAGGACCTTCACTTAACGACCGAGAGCAGAGGTTTTTGCCTAGAGTTCTCAGTGCTAAAAGGCACGAACCGCTGCTTGAAATAACCGCAGAAATCAGTGTGACACATACGACGAACGTATCAGTTAGAACAGTGCTGTGGCATTTGGCGTTATTGGGCTACGGCAGCAGACGATCGACGCGAGTGCCTTCGTTAACAGCACGATATCGCCTGCAGCGCCTACCTGGGCTCATGACCACATCGGTTTGACCCTAGGCAAATGGAAACCCGTAGCCTGGTCAGCTGAGTCCCGATTTCAGTTGGTAAGAGCTGACGGTGGGGTTGGAGTGGGGCGCAGACCCCACGAAGCTATGGATCCAAGTTGTCAACAAGGCAGTGTGCGAGCTGACGGTGGCTCCATAACATTTGTAGATTTGATGTTCCCAAATAGTAATAGATTTCTAATGGCTGACGATGCGCCATGTTACCGACACACAGCTGTTCGCGATTGTTTTGGAGAAGATTCTGGACAGTTCGAGAGAAGGATTGGCGACCCAGATCGCCCACATGAATCCCATTGAACATTTATAGGATATAATCGAAAGGTAATTCTCCACAAAATCCTGGACCGGCAACGCTTTCGCAGTTACGGATGACTATAGAGGCAACGTCGCTCAGTATTTCTGCAGACTTCCATCGACTTGTTCAGTCCATGCCAAGTTGAGTTGCTGCACAACGCTGGGCAAAAGGAGACCCGACACGATATCAGGATGTATCCCATGACTTCTGTCACCTTGTAACAACAACGACGCTGTACTATTGTAAATATAAGTAATTTTTTTTCCATCTGATTTTTCAGTAAATTAGTGTAATTGATGTTCTGATTTCATTTCTTTTTTGTTTCGTGTCATTGTGTTAAGAAAACTGTAAACAAGTTTCAATGTGAATATTAATGTTTAGATCAAATGTCAAGCAATATTGTAATAGAATTGAAATGTAACAAATGTTGAGACTGTTGTAAGATGTTTAAAAGTGTAACTGTGCGTCTGGTCCATACGTAGGCAATGTGTTAGGATATGTAGAATGCAAAACCTCGGGTGAATACCCTGTCTGTAAGGGAGCGGTAAAAGGTGGATGGCAGGCGAGCGCGGGAAAATGCACGCGGGCATAGCACGGCACAACGGGCTCAGCAGTTGTAGTTGGAGTTTGGCACTGGTTTGAGCCACACCTTCTGGAGCGAGGAGGCTCTCCTGGAATACGTAGCTTCACTGAGCCTCGGGTATGCCGTTCCAACGCCCACACAGCATGGCAAAAGTCCATAGGCACTAAATGGAAAAGTATTGCGGCGCAAAGAAGAATTAAAGTGCCGATACGTCAAGAGCCATAGCTGTGGTTGTATGTGTGCTCTGTGCCTCGCCCTCTCGCCGCCCGCCAACCGCCGCATCGGTACAAGCAGGTTGAAACTTTTAGTACTGTATTCGTATGGACCATAGAGTGAACTGTTCAATAATAACCTAAATTTTACCAGAACTTTCCCATCATTTAATTATCCTCACAACTAACCTAGACAGGGTCCTTTCCAAATGTTGTGCAATCCGAGTGTCCCGAAATGAAAAATTGAATTTTGTGTTAATAATAATTACTTGCAGACCTAACTATGTTAGAATGGTGTTCAAAGAACTGTTTTGTTAATGAACCAGTAAATGAATAACGAAGGTCTAACGAAGCTGAAAGATAACTTTAATATTGATATAGTAATGAAGTTTAATTATTTCGAGACAGATATAAAGGTATTTAAATGAGAAGTAAATAAGATAAAAAGAGTAGTAGCTCATATACTGGAAATCTTGAACGCATGATAATTTCAGTAATCAATTTTTTTAATATAGTGATCATAACAGTTTCAGGGTTTACCCCCCCCCCCCCTTTTTATTCATTTGAATTCTGAAGTGTTCCACATTGGTTTGACCAGCAAAAGTTAAAGTCAATATATAAGTCAAAATTTATCAGTGTTTCATCTTTATCAAAATTGACATTTTGTGTGTGGCTCGAAAGTGCTATTCCTAGGGTAACCTATGCCCTATTTTAATCAGATCAATAGACAGTATAGAGCCTCGTAGTATACATTATAGTGCAGTGTTACGTATTATGATTTTTTTCATATCAGTACAGAACGTGAAACTATCAGTTCAATAGATTTTCTGGTTCTAAAATTCTACTATATTATGCAGTGTTACTACTTGTTGTTTTACATGAATATACATCGACTTGTACAGGGAAGAAACTCAGTTAATGCCTAATTAGGCTGGCGACCGTATTATTATCAAATTGGTAGCATCTTCAGTGTTGTTTTTGGTACATACTGACGTGTAATTGCATTTTGAACTTACTTGACGGATCATTGTTAGTACAGAGTGGGTGTAAGTCTGATTCGCCACCATTCAGGTACACGCGGTCAATATTTATACGAAAATCCTGTTTCGTAAGGTGAACCCCGCTCACTTACCATAGTACGGGCTTTAATGAGTATTGTGTGCCCCACGCGCACGTTACAACCTTAATGTAGACTGCCATGAACAGAGTGATGAGATGTAAACCAAGTGTTAAAGCAACCTTCGATGACGTTGTAGATTCTGTGAGGGAACATGGAGCTCATGGGGATTATATATTAGAACAATGTACAAGGGTGTGCATGTTGCAGCTTCACTAGGGCTCAAAAACAATAATTAGAAATTAATCGCCAGTCAACAACCGCTCATGGCTAGGTATACTAAATTAAAATTAAGTTGTAACTGATGTTTCAGCCTGCATCTCGTGGTCGTGCGGTAGCGTTCTCGCTTCCCACGCCCGGGTTCCCGGGTTCGATTCCCGGCGGGGTCAGGGATTTTCTCTGCCTCGTGATGGCTGGGTGTTGTGTGCTGTCCTTAGGTTAGTTAGGTTTAAGTAGTTCTAAGTTCTAGGGGACTGATGACCATAGATGTTAAGTCCCATAGTGCTCAGAGCCATTTGAACCATTTTTGCACTGATGTTTCAAAGAGTCGAGTGGCAGTCGTAGTTGTCTTTGTGTGTTCATCTTTTCAGAGATGGTTGGGGGGCTCGGATGCTCAAAGCAGGATGTCAACTCAAACACCTTTCAGCCATCTAGTTTTCAAACTTATTTTATTTGGCTATACGTTGCGGTGGTTTAATACGTCATCTTCAGGCCCCTGACTGACGTGTAGGAAGATTTCACCTCGGTTCTGGTCAAAACAGGGGCCAGCATTCGAATACTGATATCTGTAGATTTCTGCTTGCTATAGCGATCACTCAACCAGACGGCCACGAGTTCGCTGTGTTGCCTGTGCTGTAGGTTTATGCAGCGCCTTGTGATGAAGTGCGACTGGTATAACCACAAGAAGTCGGGCACACGCACTTAGGTTTTAATATGGCTTATCCGATCAAAAGGGCTTTAGCAATGCATTGTTGCTTTAAGCCTTCGTAGAAACGTGGATCATTCATGAGGATTATTGAATAACAATGATAAAATGATATGTTTGAAGAAATCAGTAGATGCATTATAATTATCAAGATGAATACGCTATGAACATGATACTGTAGGATAACTGTAGGATAATAATATGGACTACAACCAAAGGAGTAATCTCTCATTATTTGTTTATTCGAATGACACAAAAATTTGTTCCTATTGTGTATTTCACATATTTTGTTATTGAACACGATACTGATTCAATCTATCAGAACGATTAATTTTACGGTGCCAACAGAGCATTCATGGGTAGTATTGAATGCGAACGAAAGTCGTAGACCAAAATGGCAAAATCACTATAACTACATCGAAATCTGAAAGTTCAAAAGCTGCATTCAAGTGTTTATACAGTGAAAAGTGCACTGTGTTTTTTTTTTTTTTTTTTACAATTACCTAAACAACAGATCTCTGTCTGAATTTTTACTTGAATGTCATACATCTATACAAATACATAAATAAGATTTACATACAAGTTAAATGAAAGTGAAAATAAAAAATAAAAATTGGTATTCCAAGCGGATTTTTTATCCTTTTTTTGGGAGCAGGAAGGCAGGGTAAACAAACAATCTTTATTCGTACAATTGTACTATCTTAGGGATAACAAAAGGATCGAGACAGCAAAAACAAAGCAAAAACAATTTGGAAACCAGAAAAGCAACGTAAAGGCCGCCCTTTTTTGTGTAACATGAATAAAGTAAATGACAATCCTAGTCACGGGCGGGAGTGAAAATGAAGTTATCATCTGCATCACAATCCCTGCAGCACACGGTGTCGCATCATAAATCTGGCAGACAACCATATAATCTTGACCATTTCTGCCTTTGTGGGTGGCATATATTTATGTATTTCTCCTGCGTCGACCATGTAGGGGTCAGTTTTCTTCCCAGTGTGCTGTATGCCAATATAACTGAACCGCGCAGTATTGACTCTAGTCGTTCTGCTGCAGGAGTCTTCTCAGTTCTGGGACACCCCAGCTGTCGGGCGGATTGTGAAAAACACTTCCTAAAAAATTGGAAAAGTAAGTCCTATATTTCGTATGACTCCGTATGAGCTCGTGTTGTTCTTGTAAATACATCCAATAATCCATCACGGACTCAATATCGTACGAATACAAATATTTCGTCGCATGTCCAGCGATCCAATTGACCGCATGCGTCTTTTGTTTGGGAAAAAAGGTCTTGTCCGGTAGAAAAAGTACATCCAATGTGATTTCTGTGTAGTTAGTGCGCCGAAGGAAGGCCAATATTCGACGCGTCAGCATCCAGACGTCCCTCGCTGCGCCACACACTAAACCATGTTCTTCCGTTGCTAACAGGCCACAGTTTGTGCAAAGAGGAGAATCGACCATATGAATTGTATGTAATCGACTCCTGGTCACAAGTTTACGGTTTATAAGAATGTACCACATCGATCTCGCTGCTGTTGACAGTAATGGAGTATGCACTGCACACCAAATGTGGTTCCACGTTCTCGACGGGTATTTGAATTCCATTACGTTGCGGGCATGGTGATCCATCAAGCACCTATAGATCTCCCGAGTCGTGGGTATTCTCGTCGAAGGTACTTTCAGACGAACATAACTGTAATCAACTAGAAATGAGGCAATGTGTGCAAGAGAAGGCGAAATATTGCCCACCGCAATAGGGGTTCGTACGAAGGCGGAACAAGTACTTCTATCAGAGCTGACGTTATGGTGTGCTTTCGTTGTTGCCAATTTCGTATCATCGCTCGCATGTAAAGCGCCAGAGCTTTGTTTCGCACGTTTGTGAGGTTGAGGCCACCGTTCCGGAATTGTAGCGTTAACGTGTCATATGTGATCTTAAACAACATCCCAGTACTAACATAGTAACCAAAGGCAGCCATGAGGCGGTCTGCAATACCCTTTGGTATTGGTAGGATCTGCGCTAAATGGGGCAGTCGTGACGCTATGTGAACGTTAGTGTATGCCACACGCTGGATCATGTCAAAGGCTCTCAGTGAGTTGTTCCGTATCGCCAGACGAACATATTGCAGAAGCCGCCGAGAACTCGCCGCCGCTGACCGCCGTAGTGAACGGGTAAATGTGATCCCCAGACATCTCAGCGATTCCACCGTCTGAAACGGTCCCGGTATGTCTTCCAGACCCCGTCCAATGTGCATAATTTTGGATTTCGTTATGTTAATGACACTGCCTGCTGCCGTCCCGTAAGAGTCTAGATATTCAACAGCCTGATGCACTTCATGACCTGATCTGACAAGAAGGATCAGGTCGTCCGCATATGCGCGACAAACGAAAGAGTTCTCATTAAGCGCTATCCCAGTAAGTGAGCGCCTCATAACACACATCAGCGGCTCAAGCGCTATCGCAAACAGCATCATGGAGAGTGGGCACCCTTGTCGGACGGAGCTGTTAATAGGAACCGAGCCCGCTTCCCGACCGTTTACAATCACCTTCGATGTAGCCCCTCGTATTAGCCTCATAATGATGGAGATGAAAACAGGTGGAATCTCCAGTCGGCTCATGACTGACGCCAAGAAGTCATGGTTTATCCTGTCGAACGCACGATCGAAGTCCACAGATATCATCGCTGCTCGCATTTTACAAGTTTCCGCAAGGGCGATAACGTCACGGTATTCACTTAACGCCGAGGAGATGTTGCTTCGCACCCCTAGGCAAGCCTGATCAGGGGATATTGTCCTGGATATCGCCAGCTTGAGACGAGACGCTAGTAGCCGTGCAAAAATTTTATAATCGGTGTTTAGCATAGTGAGAGGCCGATATTGATTAACACTGCGACTCCCCGCCATCTTCGGGATGGGAAGAAGAAAGCCCGTCACAAAATCCGACGGTAGGCGCATGTTCGGACTCATCGCCTCATTGTACATCGACACCAACTGTGGCATCATTATGTCCACGAATTCTCGATAAAACTCTAGCGTAATCCCATCTGGCCCCGGTGATTTATGGGCCGCTCCTTTTGTGAGTGCCACCTTTATATCGTCTTCTGTGAGTGGCTCCATAAGCGCTGCCTTATCCGTCTCTGTCAGTGTCGTTTGCAGATGTTGCAGTATCTCTTCCCCTACCTGACGGTCCGTCGGTGTACCGGCATAGAGATGGCGGAAATACTCTAAAAATTCATTTGCAATGTCCTGTTGTGTTGTCAGTTGACGGCCATCGAAACCGTGGAGCACTGTTACCAATGCCCGGCGGTAACGCTTATGTTCCCAACGCTTATGTTCCCAACTGCCGCCGTTGGATAAGCAGCTGCAGCAGCAAGTCGTATACTCCTAGCTCACTCATTTGTTACATAGTTTAATTCTTAATTTCTTTGCGTGTTTTTGGTACTTGCATTGTGTAATTCATAAATTTCGGGCGTATTATAGTATTTGAGAGTTGTAGCATCGCGTTTTAGTACCTGAATAGTGTAAATTCGCGTAGTCGTTTGTCTACTGTTTTGTTTTGAACGGCCAGTATCGGTTGGTCGCAGTTAGTGTGCTCCCTGCCGCCGTTGGATAAGCAGCTGCAGCAGCAAGTCGTATACTCCTAGCTCACTCATTTGTTACATAGTTTAATTCTTAATTTCTTTGCGTGTTTTTGGTACTTGCATTGTTTAATTCATAAATTTCGAGCGTATTATAGTATTTGAGAGTTGTAGCATCGCGTTTTAGTACTTGAATAGTGTAAATTCGCGTAGTCGTTTGTCTACTGTTTTGTTTTGAACGGCCAGTGTCGGTTGGTCGCAGTCAGTGTGCTCCCTGCCGCCGTTGGATAAGCAGCTGAGCAGCAAGTCGTATACTCCTAGCTCACTCATTTGTTACATAGTTTAATTCTTAATTTCTTTGCGTGTTTTTGGTTCTTGCATTGTTTAATTCATAAATTTCGGGCGTATTATAGTATTTGAGAGTGTAGCATCGTGTTTTAGTACCTGAATAGTGTAATTTCGCTTGGTCTCCTTCCGCCGCCGAGCAGTGTCAGCAGTGCGCAAGTAGCAGCATTACTGCATTTACTAGGCAATCTTGTATTTTAATAACCGTTTAAATTTTGTCGATTTGTTTGCGCTCTCTGTAGATTAGTTCAGACGTTCTTAGCAAAACAGTTTTTAGCATGGATAGGGACTGCAACTGCTGTGTTCGGAAGCAGGCTGAGTTGGCATCCCTTCGCTCCCAGCTTCAGGCAGTGTTGGCTTCGGTCACACAGCTTGAGTCTGTTGCCAATGGGCATCACTGTGGGGGTCGGGATGGGGGTTTGTCGGGGACGGCCAGCTCGTCCCACGCATCCCCTGATCGGACTACGACTGTGGTTGCCCGGGATACTGCCCGCATTGAGGCTGATCCCTCACCTGTGGTAGAGTGGGAGGTCGTTTCAAGGTGTGGCAGGGGGCGAAAGACATTCCGGAGGGCTGAACGGAAAGCCTCTCCAGTTTGTCTGACGAACCGGTTTCAGGCTCTGTCTCAGGCTGATACTGATCTTCGGCCTGACATGGCTGCTTGTCCTGTTCCAGAGGTTGCCCCTCAGTCTGCAAGATCCGGGCAGTCGCAGAGGGTGGGCTTACTGGTAGTTGGGAGCTCCAACGTCAGGCACGTAATGGGGCCCCTTAGGGAAATGGCAGCAAGAGAGGGGAAGAAAACCAATGTGCACTCCGTGTGCATACCGGGGGGAGTCATTCCAGATGTGGAAAGGGTCCTTCCGGATGCCATGAAGGGCACAGGGTGCACCCATCTGCAGGTGGTCGCTCATGTCGGCACCAATGATGTGTGTCGCTATGGATCGGAGGAAATCCTCTCTGGCTTCCGGCGGCTATCTGATTTGGTGAAGACTGCCAGTCTCGCTAGCGGGATGAAAGCAGAGCTCACCATCTGCAGCATCGTCGACAGGACTGACTGCGGACCTTTGGTACAGAGCCGAGTGGAGGGTCTGAATCAGAGGCTGAGACGGTTCTGCGACCGTGTGGGCTGCAGATTCCTCGACTTGCGCCATAGGGTGGTGGGGTTTCGGGTTCCGCTGGATAGGTCAGGAGTCCACTACACGCAACAAGCGGCTACACGGGTAGCAGGGGTTGTGTGGCGTGGGCTGGGCGGTTTTTTAGGTTAGATGGCCTTGGGCAAGTACAGAAAGGGCAACAGCCTCAACGGGTGCGGGGCAAAGTCAGGACATGCGGGGACCAAGCAGCAATCGGTATTGTAATTGTCAACTGTCGAAGCTGCGTTGGTAAAGTACCGGAACTTCAAGCGCTGATAGAAAGCACCGAAGCTGAAATCGTTATAGGTACAGAAAATTCTGCCGAAATTTTTACAAAGGTACAGACGGTGTTTAGAAAGGATAGATTGCATGCAACCGGTGGTGGAGTGTTCATCGCTGTTAGTAGTAGTTTATCCTGTAGTGAAGTAGAAGTGGATAGTTCCTGTGAATTATTATGGGTGGAGGTTACACTAAACAACCGAACTAGGTTAATAATTGGCTCCTTTTACCGACCTCCCGACTCAGCAGCATTAGTGGCAGAACAACTGAGAGAAAATTTGGAATACATTTCACATAAATTTTCTCAGCATGTTATAGTCTTAGGTGGAGATTTCAATTTACCAGATATAGACTGGCACACTCAGATGTTTAGGACGGGTGGTAGGGACAGAGCATCGAGTGACATTATACTGAGTGCACTATCCGAAAATTACCTCGAGCAATTAAACAGAGAACCGATTCGTGGAGATAACATCTTGGACCTACTGATAACAAACAGACCCGAACTTTTCGAATCTGTATGTACAGAACAGGGAATCAGTGATCATAAGGCCGTTGCAGCATCCCTGAATATGGAAGTTAATAGGAATATAAAAAAAGGGAGGAAGGTTTATCTGTTTAGCAAGAGTAATAGAAGGCAGATTTCAGACTACCTAACAGATCAAAACGAAAATTTCTGTTCCGACACTGACAATGTTGAGTGTTTATGGAAAAAGTTCAAGGCAATCGTAAAATGCGTTTTAGACAGGTACGTGCCGAGTAAAACTGTGAGGGACGGGAAAAACCCACCGTGGTACAACAACAAAGTTAGGAAACTACTGCGAAAGCAAAGAGAGCTCCACTCCAAGTTTAAACGCAGCCAAAACCTCTCAGACAAACTGAAGCTAAACGATGTCAAAGTTAGCGTAAGGAGGGCTATGCGTGAAGCGTTCATTGAATTCGAAAGTAAAATTCTATGTACCGACTTGACAGAAAATCCTAGGAAGTTCTGGTCTTACGTTAAATCAGTAAGTGGCTCGAAACAGCATATCCGGACACTACGGGATGATGATGGCATTGAAACAGAGGATGACACGCGTAAAGCTGAAATACTAAACACCTTTTTCCAAAGCTGTTTCACAGAGGAAGACCGCACTGCAGTTCCTTCTCTAAATCCTCGCACAAACGAAAAAATGGCTGACATCGAAATAAGTGTCCAAGGAATAGAAAAGCAACTGGAATCACTCAATAGAGGAAAGTCCACTGGACCTGACGGGATACCAATTCGATTCTACACAGAGTACGCGAAAGAACTTGCCCCCCTTCTAACAGCCGTGTACCGCAAGTCTCTAGAGGAACGGAGGGTTCCAAATGATTGGAAAAGGGCACAGATAGTCCCAGTCTTCAAGAAGGGTCGTCGAGCAGATGCGCAAAACTATAGACCTATATCTCTTACGTCGATCTCTTGTAGAATTTTAGAACATGTTTTTTGCTCGCGTATCATGTCATTTCTGGAAACCCAGAATCTACTATGTAGGAATCAACATGGATTCCGGAAACAGCGATCGTGTGAGACCCAACTCGCCTTATTTGTTCATGAGACCCAGAAAATATTAGATACAGGCTCCCAGGTAGATGCTATTTTTCTTGACTTCCGGAAGGCGTTCGATACAGTTCCGCACTGTCGCCTGATAAACAAAGTAAGAGCCTACGGAATATCAGACCAGCTGTGTGGCTGGATTGAAGAGTTTTTAGCAAACAGAACACAGCATGTTGTTATCAATGGAGAGACGTCTACAGACGTTAAAGTAACCTCTGGCGTGCCACAGGGGAGTGTTATGGGACCATTGCTTTCCACAATATACGTAAATGACTTAGTAGATAGTGTCGGAAGTTCCATGCGGCTTTTCGCGGATGATGCTGTAGTATACAGAGAAGTTGCTGCATTAGAAAATTGTAGCGAAATACAGGAAGATCTGCAGCGGATAGGCACTTGGTGCAGGGAGTGGCAACTGACCCTTAACATAGACAAATGTAATGTATTGCGAATACATAGAAAGAAGGATCCTTTATTGTATGATTATATGATAGCGGAACAAACACTGGTAGCAGTTACTTCTGTAAAATATCTGGGAGTATGCGTACGGAACGATTTGAAGTGGAATGATCATATACGAGGGTTATTCCAAAAGTAAGGTCCGATTGATTGCCAAATTGAAACCACAGTGAACATCAGAAATGTTTTACTTGTAACAATTAGCTACACCTTTCAGCTACTTCTCTACGTAGTCGCCGTTCTGACTTAGACTTGTGTCATAGCGTTGTACCAACTTTTCAATAGCCTCATCATAGAAGGCAGCCGCCAGTGCTTTTCGCCAATTCTCCACGCTGACCTACACCTCGTTGTCTGTGTCAAAATGTTGTCGTCAAAGACAGCGGTTCATGAGACCAGAGATGAAACTCAGGGGGAGACAATTGCGGACTGTATTGTGGGTAATCTAACATTTCCATTTGAAAACGATGCAGGAGCATCTTCATTGCCCCTGCAGAATGCGGCTGAGAATTGTCGTGAAGACGAAACAGCACGACAGTTATGTACTGTTGGCTGCATAGCTTCAGGCGAAATTTCTCACCAGGCCCTCGTACTTGGCGGCAGACACTATTTTCTAGACATCTTTACGCACTCACTGCGAGCTCAGAAATGAGAAGAGCGACGTGATGCTAACTGGGGTTATACTAGAGACACTACCCAACACATCTGTGCAAAGCTTTATCGGATTTTCATAGTCGTTTCCATTTCGCGACCGATCGGACCTTACTTTTGGAATAACCCTCGTAAAACTAATTGTTGGTAAGGCGGGTACCAGGTTGAGATTCATTGGGAGAGTGCTTAGAAAATGTAGTCATTCAACAAAGGAGGTGGCTTACAAAACACTCGTTCGACCTGTACTTGAGTATTGCTCATCAGTGTGGGATCCGTACCAGGTCGGGTTGACGGAGGAGATAGAGAAGATCCAAAGAAGAGCGGCGCGTTTCGTCACTGGGTTATTTGGTAACCGTGATAGCGTTACGGAGATGTTTAATAAACTCAAGTGGCAGACTCTGCAAGAGAGGCGCTCTGCATCGCGGTGTAGCTTGCTCGCCAGGTTTCGAGAGGGTGCGTTTCTGGATGAGGTATCGAATATATTGCTTCCCCCTACTTATACTTCCCGAGGAGATCACGAATGTAAAATTAGAGAGATTAGAGCGCGCACGGAGGCTTTCAGACAGTCGTTCTTCCCGCGAACCATACGCGACTGGAACAGGAAAGGGAGGTAATGACAGTGGCACGTAAAGTGCCCTCCGCCACACACCGTTGGGTGGCTTGCGGAGTATCAATGTAGATGTAGATGTAGACACATGGTGCATCGAGGTACGTTCCCCAGTGATGGTGTCAAGACATCTTGCCCGTATTGGGATGCCACCCAGTCGTCGTCGCGTGATCGATACGATTTGTGCCTTGACACGATGAACTTCCGCATGATGTTCTGCAGACGGCACCTGGAATGACAGCTCACGAAGCATGGTGTAATAATAATCAAGAGTGTCTCTCTGCCATCTCGCCTTATCCCGACCATACTGTATTATAGCTCTTCTTATTGCCGGCTTAGTGCACTCGAGCCACCATTGAAGCACGGAGGTATAGGTTGGTAGACGGCGTTGACATGTGGCCCATACCTCCTCGACTCTCTGACGACATTCGGGGTCCGCCAAAAGGGACGAATTGAGCTTCCATGTCCCGCGGCTTCTCCACACACTTTGCCTAGGGAGTGACATGGTACAAATGTAAGCCAGATGAGCAGTAAATGCCGCAGGCCATCGTTCCGCGTCGACCACCTTATCCTGTAGGCCAACCGAAACATATATTCGATCGAGTCTGCTCGCCGAGTGACTGGTAAAAAAAGTATATCCCTCACGGTTCCTATGAATCATGTCCCAGGTGTCGCTTAACTCCAGATCCCGGCATAGCACATGTAATTCATGACAGGTATTGTAATGTGGTGTCTGGTCTTTTTGGGCTAAAACACAATTGAAGTCACCACCTATAATGAAATGATCGAATCTGCCGGTAAATAAGGGCACGATCTCTTCCGAATAATATCTCGCACGCGCCCGTCTGTTGTCTGTGCCGGAAGGGGCATAAACATTGAGAATGCGAATGCCATTAACAGTTACCGCCAGTCCTCGTGCCGAAGTAGATAAGCCAGGTCTCGGACCGGAATCCCGTCCCGGACCAATATCGCCGTTCCACTGTCGTTGTTCGAGTGCGGCGAGGTGTAGGAGATGTATCCATGTACTTCCTGGAACTCAGGAATGTAAATTTCCTGCACCATCAGTATATCCACATCCGACGCGTATATCATGTCCCTAAACAACTGCTGTTTCACGGGCGATCTAATGGTATTTACATTCACTGTCCCTATTCTGTATGCCTGGGGTCGAGTAGCTGTCATCTCCACATGATGTTAAAATGACAAAGTTTCACCGTGTCGATAGTCCCTTTGCACATCCGCCGAGGGTCGCCCGAGGAACGTGTCCCTGCGGCATTAGGTTTCTTGAGATGCGGACGGATGCAAGGCCCCACCAACAGAATGGTCCGCATCGGTGATGTCGTCGTCCTGCTCATACCAGCTGATACTATTGGTGTGCTCCAAATTTTCCTGTGCGGCACTGATGTGTGACATCTGTTGTTCTTTCGCAGCTGTAGACTCCACCGCCGAAGGGGTAGCAGGCCCCTGAGCGGATGCGTCGTCTGAACGATATGACATCATTTCACTGTCCGAATTCATATGATCTGCGACATCCGAAGCTTGTGGTTCCATGTCAGACAGGTCCATAGTGTTAGACTCGTCTGGGCTCCCTAGAAGAGAAGGGAGCGTCTCCGCAGAGTTTAGTCGGCGCTTCTTGCGGCGCTTTGGCGAGCGTTGTTTGCGGGCCCTAACCTCGGCCTCTGGTGTTGGCGCATCTTGCATCTCCTGCGTTCCCGCCGCCGCCACAATGCCCTGGGGCCGTTCCACTTCAGCTTCCATGCCTATTGTGATGCTCTCATCCTCTTTCTGCGCCACCTGTAGTGTCTGAGATTGGAGGTTGGTCGGAGCCATTCCTTCTTCAGTGGCGTCCGAAGGCGCCTCAATCAACTGCGGCGTCGGTTCGATGGTGCGCTCCGACCTCGGCGTCACCTCCCCGCGAAGTGCCGTCACGTAAGTCATCGGCAGTGACGTTGGTGTAGTCGGATTCTGGAAGTCTCCGCTGGGGAATTGCACGAGTCTCCTCTGCATACACGCTGATCGAAGATGTCCTTCACCACCACACCCGGAGCATGTCCGGGGCTGTCCATCATAGATGACAATAGCTCTACAGCCGCCGATGTTTATGTACGATGGCACACGTTTCGTAAGGGCAATTCGCACCTGTCGGACACCATTGAGCACTGGATACGTGCTAAAACTTGCCCAGCGTTCGGCCGTATGACTAATAACTCTGCCATATGGCTGGAGTGATTCAGTGACCAATGATTCGGGTACCTCGAAAGGCAGCTCGAAGATTCGAATCGTACGCACGCCCAGGCCCGAATGAGCGACTAAAACTTCGCCAATATGACCATCGGAGTGTCGGAACTGGAATCCTCGTTTGGCGGCTTCAATGATCCTATCACATGCTGCGTCGTCAATCATCTTTACGTAAAGAGTGCTGCTCACTATTGATAAATGAATTCCAATTATCTCCGTGTAATTAAGATGCACTTCGTCCCTCAGGAAACGTTCGATTTCGAAAGCCTTCGGTCTTGCATACACGTTACAGAACGTGAACTGTATCGTGGTTTTTCGGAAATTGTGTGCCATTGCGTTCGATTCAAACAGTAACACACGCGAGTGACGACGGTGTAAACACCGCTTCTTCCGCGACCGTTCGTAGCCGAGACGTAAACAAGTCCGAGCTGCTCCGCGGCGAAAGGCGGACTGCGTGGTTGAAATATCGTATTGCTGTTCACTTGAGCATGAGCCTATATCACTTAGCACACAGAATTCCAAAGTATTTCTAAGTCCCTAACTGACGCTCATCTAAATATTTCTAATTCAGAATAAGATTTAAGCCCAAATGGCTCTCTGATCGCACGAAAACTTACCAAAACTAACCGCACCGACCAGAATAAAAAGAGAAAAAGCTCTGAACACTGTTCTTCCCGCCTATTTAAAAACTTTGTCATGTGACCCACTTCCTTACTCACAAGGGGAGGCCGCCAATTGTGAAATTCAGATTCGATTCATACTGCGCATAATAACAGCTCATGGCCTGAGGTGTAATGTGGCAAAGCACCAAGATGCACTTCTCAGCCGTTGTCGAGAAAATAGACAGTTAAAAGATAAAAGAAACCGTTGCGGTGAAATACTCTCTACGATTAATAATTTTCCATAGTATCGTGGCGCAGCGGTAAGCGCTCGGGTTTGTAATCCGAAGGTCGCCGGATCGAATCTCGCGGCATGCCAATTTTTTTATAATTTTTTTTGTAATTCAAATGTGTACACACACACACACATATATATATATATATATATATATATATATATATATATATATATATATATATATATAATTCCCGGCAATCTGTTGCAACGATTATGCATATAATAAGTTGTTGAAAGTTGTTTGTCGTGGAAAAATAATACTTGAAATAAAACACAATATCACAAATAATATTCAAGTGGATACAATTTATTGAAAATTTCGGTATACACGCGCACATAATTAACAATTAGTGACCAGAAGTAGCTGGAGTATCGCACCAACCAGAGTGATAGTTATCATAGAAACATGGAAAGCAGAAAACAGCACGACATCGAGCACATCTGATAAACGACGCGTTTTTACACGAACAATTGTTTGTTAAATTATCTGTTGGGAAACACACCTGATTGACATTGTGAAAAATTGTTCCATCGTTCGTCAGGTTTGATGCATACCACGCGTATCGTATCATATCGGCAAAAATCGGAGAAGACAGTTGGTGGTGGACGATTGATTGGATTTGTATACAATCGTCTCTGGAGTTGATGTCACGGTTTCGCTCGATTAAAAAAGCACAATTTTGAAGGTGCTTGATCAAATTTTTTACCTGCCGGTAAAAATATACGTCACACGGTTGGACGAGAGGAGTGCACTTTGGAGGAATGACTTTTATAGTGCACTTTGGTAACTTCTTATCGTCCTGGAACATCTCATCGTATAATGCCGGGTTCGTTTGTCCACCCCAAGAGTCGATCAGAAGGAGAAATTCTTTCTTTTGTACGTATGGTTGCAAAGCATTACGCAAGAAGTCCATGAACAAACCCGTTGTTAGTTTGCCGGATTCGGTGGATGTAAAACGACGTTGGTATACTTCTTGGCATACTCGTCGACTGTCTTCTGCACTCTGGCTCCAAACGTACCTGTGGACTCTTGGAGGCATACGAAAACAAGTGGTAAAAATCGTCCAGACATTGTGATTGAATATTGTGCCGTATACGAATGCGTCATCTTGTTCATGTCGTGCCGGGTTACCAGGACAGCCTTTTTTTGTGTGTGTGTGTGTGTGTGTGTGTGTGTGTGTGTGTGTGTGTATACATTTGTATTACAAAAAACAAATAATAAAAAGAAGTTGGATGGCGCGAGATTCGATCCGGCGACCTTCGGATTACGAACCCGAGCGCTTACCGCTACGTCGCGACGTTGTGGGAAATTATCAATCGTAGAGAGTATTTCACCGCAACGGTTTCTTTTAACTGTCTATTTTCCCGATAACGCCAGAGAAGTGCATCTTGGTGCTTTGCCACATTACACCTCTGGCCATGAGCTGTTATTATGCGCAGTATGAATCGAATCTGAATTTAACAATTGGCGGCCTCCCCTTGTCAGTGAAGCAATTTACAACTACACCACCACTCGAGAAACCAGATACATTATCAGATTTATACATTTTAAACATATAAAAGAAATACACTTGGATTATTGCCAACCTTACCTTGCGATACTTCTATTTTCTTTCCATTGCCGTTCTTCGCATTTAGTAATTGATCAAAGTACTCTTTGCATCTTTTCCTTATCTCCTCTGGTTGCATTTAAGCCTTCTGCTTTCCGCTTTCACTAGCTTTGTGCATGTTTTTTCCTTCCTCATACTCTTTGTAATTCCATATATCATCCTCTTACCACTAGTAACATCTTCCTCCAAATCTAGGGTGAATTTCTCCCAGCTTTTCCTCTTTTCTTCTGCTACCTTTTTCTCACACTTACTTTTACTATACTGGTACTTCCTTTTACTTTCTACTGTTCGGTCTCTCTTCCATTCACGCCAGGCTTTCTTCTTTTCTTTTACTGCCTCCTTCACTCTGTCATTCCACCATGGCGTCTCCTTTTCCTTTACCCTTCCGGACACTCTGTCACAGGTTTTCCCAGAAGAGGTTAGAAACTCTTCTATGAACTTACCACATTCCTCTTCTACACTGCCATACTCGGTGTTAGGGTTTTTACGCTTAAGTAATCCTTAAACTTTTCTTGTACCATGCAATCCTTTAGTTTCCACGCTTTTATTTTCCTTTTCTTTTCTTCCTTTTTGTCTTTCAATTCATCGAATCTCATCTTTGCCACCACCACTCGATGGTCTCCATCAAAAGCTTCTCCTGGGAGTGCAGTTACATTCGTAAATTGTCACCGATTTTTCTTTTCCGCCAGAAAGTAATCGATAACCGTCTTCGTCCATCTATCACCTCATCCATATCTCGTTATCTTTTGGTTATTCTTTTTACGGAACCATGTGTTGCCCACAATTAGCCCGTTTCTGTCACAGAAATCATCCAGTTTCTCTTTTTCCCCATTTTTCCTCACATATCCATATAGGACAATTATGTCCTCCTTCCCTTGCCTTTCTTTGCCTACCTGCGCATTTAGATTACCCATTGCTATTGTTTCCACATGTGTAATTATACTCTCTAATACCTCTAGAAAATCCTCTATGTTCTCTTCTTTATTTCCTGTTTGTGGTGCATTTACTTGGATGAAGTCCTTCACTACATTCTTTGTCCTCAGCCGAATCCTCATCACCATGTCACTTGTGTATTTTACTGCTTCCACATATTCCTCTAGGTTTGGTTTTACTATGATACCTACTCCATTTTTAGCTTCTTGTCCACCACTCCAGTAGAGTGTGTAGCCTTTCCTCACTTTCCTTCTTCCTCTTCCCTTTCATCTAACTTCACTAAGTCCCATCAGTTGTATCTTCCCCTTTTCCATGAAGTCTATCAACTCTTCCGCTTTCCCAGTAAGGGTCATTACATTAATGATACCCACCTTAATTGTGTTGGTGCCTAATCGCCCACTTCTCACAATACCCCCAGCAGTGTCGCCTGCAGGGAACGCCCTAACCTTTTCCAAGGTTGGTTTTGAAGTACCATTTCATATATAGGCTATTATCACGATGGGGTCGCCACTCTCAAAGGCATTTTAGAGCTGCTGCCACATATGTTTAGGCCGCTCCTAACATGGAGAAAAGACGTCGTTTGTAGCTGCCCTCTGGAGTACAGACGCTACGGGAAGTAAGATACGAAGACAGTTCTTCCGCTTTCCCACTGTTGGGACTTGTAAAATCCTCTTCCGCTTTCCAGCCGTTGTCTGTCTTCACCTGTCATCCTGGCGAGGGACCCTTACAGGGTATTACCATCTGGAGCCAGATGGACCCAGGTTTTTTAACGAGGTTGTTCCTCTTTCCCATCCTCCTTCCTCACCACTTGCAAGGTGAGGACCCAGGCTTGGGACCAGCACTCACACATTTTTGTACCAGCGACAATGATGCACTCACTGTACAGCCCAGAGTAATTATTCTTTTATACTGAAACCAAAGACCTTATAAACTATTTTAGTGCTTTAAAGTAACATATATTGCTACTAAAAATTATATCCTGACGACCATTAACCACCCACTCATCTGAGGACTCACAAAAGGTAAACATGTCAAAGAGTGTAGTAACACTCCTCACTGCAAGACAGCTGCCATGTTTAGCACCAATGATGATGAATAAAAATATATCCAGATAATATATATACTGAACTAATTGTTATTTATAGAGGGCCTTACAGTTGTCAGGATTGTGCTGTGATGATGTGGTGGTGAGAAACCGTCAGACAATCGATGGCTCATGTAGCGCGCTGTTTTATCATGGGTGGGCAATGAGCCTGGCAGCGCCACCAACACAACCAGCATGCGATGATGGTTTGCAGCTTTGCTGACTGATTTCCAGAACGTTTTCTGGCAGGCGCAGGAGTGGAGGGCCATGGTCTCTCTTAGAAGAGAGAGGCTGTCAGCTTTTCTTTCTTCTGTAGGAACCAGGTTGAGTTGCAGCAGTGGCTCATTCACAGAATTCCAGAAGGCCGGTAGTAGGCACTGCAGCCACAATGACTAAGTCTCTTCAACAGGAGGTACAATGAAACAGCCATGACATTATGCGTCCTGGTTTTCACGTTTGGTCAGCTCTCTTGGCTGCTTCAGAATTTCTGAACTTCACCTTACAGATGTTCTTTTCCACTGCATCGGTAACTGAATAGTTATTCTGATGACAGATCTGGGCTTTCTTGCGACACTCTGTCACCATTATGATGGTATCCTTCTCTTGCCATAATGTCATTGTACTAAGTTCCCTTGCTTGAGTGCTCAGCCAGTCCAGTGTGTCGCAGTTGTTACTGTGTTCATTGTCACTCGATCAGTGTTTCTTGCTGGTGTTCTGTCAGTCATTGACGCATCCTGCGATTCTTCTGGCGTTGTCAATAAATAACGTTGGCAATTTTTTTAATGTCTCCCTGGAATACAATTATGAAGTGCAACAGTTACCCTTGCATTTACAGACTTCGATTTGATTTTTTTGTACAGATCAAGGTTTTATTCAAGGGTGTTAGGTTTTGGACTTGAAGCACTCCTAATGGTTTCTCTGTTCACTTTTGTAGTCGTAGCAATGGTGGTAGCTCGGATACAGAATGTTGGGCCTATTATGCCATAAGTTGTACCATTTATCAGTACTCCGCTGTCCCGCAATTCCATACCAGTGGTAACCATTGGAATCCCATTTTCGTAGCAATTCATAATAACTATTTCTGCTGAAATGACTCAGTAGACGCTGTGTGTGCCTACTCTCTGCAAATGTAGTCGTGGGGTCAATAATTCCCTTCAACACTCAGTTCCTTCAGTTTTTCCCATGAACTATTACATTGCCACGCTTGTGCACTAGTCTGTATCGTTCTACTTGGACGGTTCGTAATAGTTTTCCTCCATCACATCCGTAAGTTGTCTGGAAACATTAGAATGTAAGCTTTCCTTTGCTCCACAATTACTAATACTTCCCTGATTTGTGCATCTAATTAACACACGTAACGTAGCTTCAGCAGTACTTAATTCAAGGATGACACACGGTAGAATAGTGTCAAGCTTCCCTTGGATGATTCCACTACATTTGCAATTCTGCTGTGAATTCCTTCGGTAGTCTGTGTAGTTCAGGTAGAAATTGCTTTGGAGGCAGCAACGCAGAACAGCTTCCTATCGATGGCATGATGTACCGCTTCCTGTAATGTAGCCACTCCCATCCTTGTTTCGTTCAAACTGCCTGTCAATGGTCGCAGTAATCTAGCTACAGCCATTCTTCCATCTAAAGCGTTCGGTCGATTTTGTGCTGTCTCTATATAGCTTCTTATGGCTCCCACTCTATCTAATGTACCTTGCGTTAGTTCAAAAAATGGTTCAAATGGCTCTGAGCACTGTGGGACTTAGCAGCTGTGGTCATCAGTCCCCTAGAACTTAGAACTACTTAAACCTAACTAACCTAAGGACATCACACACATCCATGCCCGAGGCAGGATTCGAACCTGCGACCGTAGCAGTCGCGCGGTTCCGGACTGAGCGCCTAGAACCGCGAGACCACCGCGGCCGGCCTGCGTTAGTTCGGCGGCTAATTTACGTCCTACCTTGGTGTTATTCAGCAATGTTGTTCTAAATTTGTCAGTTGAGTGGTATGCCATTCCACTGTGCTTCTGATAGCATCCGCTACTTTCTGAATCTGTCCTACTGTGTCGTTCAAGTTCTGGATGTCTTCGTTGTCAACCACGCTAAAACCTGTTTTCAGCAGTTTTCCGCCTGCATCTGATGATCCAATTTTGGTAACAGGATTCATGGCACAGGTCTGTCACTTGCTTAAGCTGTTCGCTTTATTTTACGTATGGGAGTTGTAAGCCTTGGCATTTCCCTTGTACTTCTTTCAAGAATCCTTCTTTCTACTCCTCCTGATGTGGCTCCATGAATTCATCCTGCAATTCACGCACCTAGTTCCTCACTTCCCAGTTATTGAAGGATACTCTAAGTATGCGCCAATGGTTAGTCAGTAAGACGTCTGGTTACCTGGAGAAAAGTACCCCAAACTCGAGAGGCTGGATCTGCGATATAGTCGCTGCTGCTCTCCTGGCGAGGTGTACGAACATCTGTACTACGACATTCTTCTAGAGCCACCATCTAAGTACGTTATCCGGAAGAAAGGTAGCTGCACTGCTCACACTCCCTCCTCTGAAAAACGAGACTACATACAACAACCCCAACATACAAAAAAGTAACCTCCATTCTATCCACTGATGCAACTTATCAATAAAGACTGAGAAGGAAAACCAACCCCCTTAAATCCCACGATACATAGGCCAAAAATATAAATTCGTGATATCTCTTAATAAACCAGGCAGTAACAATCAGTATGTAAGACAACAATAAAAATTAACCTAAAAGTCGATCATAACCTTATGTGGTCGAAGTGCATAAGGTGTCCTGTGTACATTTTGTTCATTCTTTACCTTCCTGGACTTTGTATTTTGCACTGCGGATGATGATGGCACTTGTGGCAAAATATTCACAGTTCACTTAAATGGTTTAACATACCCATGTGAATAATCGAAGCTTTCTTCAGCATCTGTTTCTTAACATAAACTTGTGATGTCATTTCCACCACTTGGTATGGTTCTTGGTAACAAGCACAGACTTCTTTCGTTTTTCCCTTAGATGTGTATGGATTCGTTACTGAAACCCATTGACCAGCACTGTATTGTGGCAAATACCCCAGGCATTGTCCTACCCACTCCTGGCACTTCAAAGCTGTTGTATTTCCGCAGTTCACATTTTTCCTTTTCTCAGCCTTGTTTACCGATTCGTCATCGGTTCCAAGCTTTGGTTTTATCACTTGGAAAGCTGAAGTCATCTACCTACCATATGTTATCTCACACAGCAAAAGGCCAGTAGCTGAATGAACGTTGTAACTTTATGCAGCAGTTACATAATTAAGGTACACATTCCAGATGCTGTGATTACAATTCACATAATAGCTTAACATTTCCGAAATTGTGTGACGAACTCTCTCGGTTCTCCCATGGCTGGAGGATAGAAAAGGCTTGTTCTCAACTTACAAATGCAAAGCAATCTACATAACTGTTTTTTCAGGACAGGCATAAAATTAGATCCTTGACCTGGGACAGAGTGTCTCGAATGCCAAATGTGAGCAACCAGTTGTTTACCATTACTTGTGCTAATGTTCTTGCTTGCTAAACAGGAATCACAATCATTACTAAGAACCATGAGAAATGGGTTGATATGGTCAATACGTATCGATTGTGCGCTGGTGTCCTATTAAATAGTCCTAAAATATCCAATCCGTTCGTTTCAAGCAGTTTCAGCTCTTCTGGCCTTACAGTGGACTCGGGTGGCGACTACGTTCAGCTGATTTCACACAATGCAAGCAGTTCCTAACATACTGTTGTTTCCTAGTCCTCCACCGAAGCTGTTGAGCTATCTGTCAGTCTGTTGCTCTATGACTGTCATGACTTGCCAACGAATGGTCATGTACTTGTTTCAAAACTTTGTCCTGGAACATTGTAGGTACCACCAACCACGATCCACACTTTCTTGTTCTGCACAGTAAGCCATCATACATCATGAACTGTGACTGTGACTTTAATACCTGATAATCAGTGTCAGCTGCCTGGGCCCTTTGCCAGTCTGCAATGCTCTTGTCCAGTGTTAGCAGAACTGCAATTTTCCTGGTTAAACTATTAGCGTTAGTATGTTAGTTCGTGCAACACTTCGTAATCGAAATCGCTCAACCACAGTCCCTGTATTGTCAGTCTTGTAGAAAATTCTTTTAATGCTAAGAAACACATCAACACAGTGTGATCCATTACAGCTTTAAAATTTTGACCATAGAAATAGCATAGCAAGTAAGAAAGGCTATAGATAACTACTAACATTTCCTTCCCTGTAGCAGGGTAATTTTGTTCTGCTCTATTCAGTTGTCTGCATGAATATGCTACTGAATGTTCCTTCTTATTCACACTTTGGCAGGAATACGCCCCAATCACCAATATTGATATCATCACAGGACAAAATGAATTCCTTTTCCAAAATGAGAAATACTAAAACTGGATCTGATACCAGCTCCTGTTTTGCAGCATAATCAAATACTTTTTGAGACTCAACAGAAAGGAAAGGAGAGGAAAGGAAAGGAAAGGAAAGGAAATGAAAGGAAAGGAAAGGAAAAGGAAACCCCGTGGTCAGGCCCAGAAATACTGTGATAGTCGACCAACCACATTGTTATCCTCAGTCATTCATCGTCAGCACACCGCACTCCTGGCTGTTGTCGATGATACGACCTTGAAATTTCTACTTCTCAATCAGATAGTTTCTCAATTGGTATTACATGGCTGGGTGCACCTTGCTCCAGTCATCACACCAACGAAAAATCTTTGGCAGTGTTGAAAACTGAATGCAGGTCCCCCACATGAGGGTCTGTTGCACTGACCTCTGGGCTTCATACCCTTCCAATTTTGCTCGTTTCATTGACAAATGGTTGAAAGGCTCAGCAATCATGGCAAATCTCTTTGTCGGTTTCTAATAAGAATTACAGAAGCCCAAAAATTACTCCTATTGTTTAGCTGCCTGAGGTGGCGAGAAGTTCTGAACCGCAGACACTAGTTGCAGATTGGTTTTTTCACCTCCTGACTAATCACATATAGATGATAATTCACTTCTCTCACTGCTAAGTAGAATTTATCAATACTCAGCTTTAAATATACTTTTATCAGTCTCTTAAACACCTCTTCCAGTTATTGTATATGTTCTTCCATGCCCTTCGAAAACACTATGATACAATCCCGATAAATCATGCATCATTTCGGATTTAAGCCTCTAAGTACTTAATCCAATAGCCTTTGAAAAGTAGATGGCACGTACTTGAGTCCAAATAGAATTTTGCTGTTTTGAAAATGGACCAAGAGGATTGTAAAAGCAGTCTTTGGTCTGTTTCCAGTGTTATTTCCTACTGGTGATATCCAAGCTTCAAATCCACTGTCGCAAATATTTACACTAACTCCTAGGTCTATATTATGTTCGTATGGGACAGGCATTGATGATAGCTTTTGCACTGTGGTATCAGTAATAACATCCAATGACTTCTTTGGGACCAATATGACCAGTGCTCTCCATGATTTCTCACTAAGTTCAATAATCGCATTAGCTAGCTGCTGGTCCATCCATGGTTACATTCGGATTGGTACCCTGTGTTGTCCACTGTACACTGGAGCATTGTTCCGCATTGGTATCCTGTGCTGTGAGAGTGGCGTCACTGCTAATGGACCACTTGAATTATGTAAATCCATAAACTGCAGTAACAAGGCTTCCATTGCTTCTCTATCATTTCCTTGAAGGTACTTTACTGTCTCACATAATTCAAATGCTTCAATGATTTGCTTGCGGCAGATGTCCTCACTTGACCTATCTATATCATATTCCCCTAAAAAAACAAAATTGACAATTAGTAAACTCACCTTGTCCATGTCAAAATTATCAAGACAGGCCAGAACTATCAAATTTCTGTCTATTTCAGTGACGTGTACTATACTCCTGTGTACAAAACATTGTGACTTATCCAATACTTCATTGCTTTCCAATGGCTCTACAACACATAATACTTCTTTCGGTAAGTCTGTACCTACAGAACCTCAGACCAGTTTCCCTGCACCTTGCAGAATGCTATCGTGCCTATTAATGTGATGTGTCCACAGTTTATTTGGTAACAACTGCTTGATCGGCGAACCTTGGGACATTGCAACACTTGTAGCTATTAACTCTAGTGGAAACAATGGTCCTTCAAGTTCAGTTGTATAGTACGAAAAGTCAATTTTTGTGTAATGTTGATTAAGAAAGTCGAGTCATAGAATCATACTGTACCACTGACCATCATGTGGGAACACTTCAATATGTTCGCAAAAACTCTCAGTTTCCACTGTAAAACTGACCAGTGTTGTCCCCAGTGACATCGCACCATTATCACTGACATCACATCTTTATCACTGACCTCACGTACCCTGTACGGTGCAGATTTCAGTGCCTTTCCGCCCGAGAGATACAGTCTGACAACCGACACATTTGCACCTGTGTCGTCCAAACATTTACCTTCTCTACATTTTACTGTGCCTGGCCAGCAGCAATCCATCTCTGCATACGTTTTTGCCGTCCCCCTGCTCTACTGGGAATGCCATTCAACGGATGCGGAATCCCTGTTCCAGTCTAACAACTGCTTATTTGGATGTTGCCTATCGCGCTTTTTGCTGCGGCAATCGTGGGTATTGTATCCTACTTCTTCACACTCGAAACACTCGAGCTGGTGGTATTGTTCCCTGATGTGGCCCATGTTTCCACATCTGTAACATTATACGTGGGATGAGAAAAATTATGGCCACTTTATCTCTGAGTAACAATGACGATTTCTTGCAGGTGTGTAGCAAACCTAACAGCAACAGACAAATCACTTAGGTTCTCGATACTGATCCTCTTGAATATGTCAGCAGAAATACTGTTCACATCTAGATCCCTGTTCTCCACTTCATGCAGGATGATTCTGTAAGTCTCTGCACTTCCTGTTAGCCCATAAGTGTGCGCATTCTTCTTCCTAATCCTGTCTGAAAACGAGTCCACTGATTGGCCATATTTCTGTGAGAACTCACTGAGTTTTTCCTTAAAAAATACTGCACTGTCTTGTGAAAGGTGGCTACACTGAGTCACTGCGCCAGAGATTGCGCCAAAGAGTATTATTCAGCCGCCTCCTCAGTGCTTGGGAAGAACTCGTAGTAGTCAGTGCCTGTCGAGGTCTCGTGGCAGTCTGTGCTGAGATGTCGTAGTGAAGAGTGTTTGTTGAGATGAGCTAGTAGGCAGTGCTTGCTGAGATGTGATATTGGAGAGTCTTGTTGAGATGTGGTAGTAGAGAATCGGTGTGGAGATATATTGTAAGGATTAGAGTGGTTTTCATCAATATAAATGAGGTAACAAACTCCTTTTCTTTTTTTTTCACATTATTTCAATGTCCTGAATAATGCGTCTTTACAGGTTCAGTCAACAAAGCATCTGGCTTGTGTTCTTGTATTAGAGTGTAATTCTGCTTTCCTTACGCAATTGTAGTATTTCTATTTTTAGTTACTTCAGTATAAATGGTATTTAAAATTTCTTGTCTTGTTGAAGAAGAACCGTGCCAGAGTTGAGTCACACTCCCACATACAGAACAGTTATACTTATGCTTTGGTTTCGTAGGTTTCATAGTTGCTGGGGACTTAATTAATTAATTGTGTTAACGAAAATTTTCATTTCATTCTTTGTTGTTGTTCTTTGCAGTCAGATAGCGTAATAATACTAGTCAGAGCCAACCGTTTATGAGATACTGCGTAAGCGGACATACAGCTACTAAAAACTAAAAAATATTTCCATTTTTTATTTAATTAAGCCCCCATGCACGTGGCGACCGCTGCTTCGGATCGTCCCTTGGAATCTTCTGATTGTAAAAAATAGTAGGCAGTAGTATTGTTGTAGTAATTTGTAGTTAGTAATTGTAGTCTATTTTGCATGTGTAGATTTGGTAATTGTCATTCTTCTAATGGTATTTTTTCCCAGAATTTGATTTGTGGTCTTGTATACACGTTTGACAATTTAGTGCAATTATTTCAATTGTTCGATTAATCGTGTTTGAAGGAAACATTTCATGTAAATGCTATTGTTGGAGATAAAGAGTCATTGTGTGTAATTTTCGTACAGTGACGAATTTTTTATGTGTTGTAAATGATTACGCGGTCGATGAAAAAGGCGAAAATGATGAATAGTGAGAATGACGACATTGTTGACATGGCGAACTCGCCAACACAGGACAACAGTATGATGAATAATGGAGTTGAAAACAATTTAATAAGTCGGGAAGACAGTCCGGAACCATTTCAAAATTTTTCTCAATTAGAAAATTCACAGAATACGAGATTAACGATAGAAGATTCTGAAATAGTATCGAACACAGATAGCTTTACAGCTATGACGAAGGAAACTGGTTTTGCGGGAAAAGTTCGGGGCGAAAAGAATTTTGAACCATTTAATATGGAAATGTTGATGGGTGCAATATTAAATTTGGGATCTGAATTAAAAACAGTGGGATCACAAATAGGAACAATTAAAACAGAGATAAGAACAATTAAAACTGATATGGGAACAATGGAAACACGGTTAGGATCTGAATTTAAAACAGAGATTGGATCAATTAAAACAGAGATGGGAACTTTGGAAACACGGTTAGACTCACGAATAGGGACATGTTTCAAAAATATGAAAGATGAATTAAAGAAAGAAATCAGAGAAGAAGTACAACCGATTTTGAATTCTCACAATAATAGATTAATTGCAGTAGAGATTAGACAAAGGGAACAGGATAGAGAACAGGAAGAAAGAGATTGCGTGATAGTACAGAAATTTTCAGAGCTAAATTTACAACGTGCAAAAGATAAGGAAGAAATATTTGAGAGAATCGAGGAATCCGTACCGAATGACAGATTAAATAACCTAACACAACAGTATGAACAGTTAACTACTAAATGTGTTAATACTGAAACCCGAGTCGCGACACTTACGGAAGACGTAAATAAACAGAAAGAACAAATAGGTGATTTATCGGAAAGAGTTGAGGAGATTTCAGACAAATTGACAAATCTTAGTTTAAATGGGGACAGAGATTCAGATGATACAGCACCACTGCCATTTGCAGAAACCGAAGAGTACCAGAACATAAATAAGCATGTTGAAAATCAGGGAAAATTTAATGAACGCGTGAAAAGGGAATTTGAGGCATTAAGAAAGCAAGTCAAACAGATCGAAGGCGAAATTATAGGAAAAGACAGCAAAAGAAATTTGGAATCACAGATAGCAGAGGGGTTTGAAGAAAATAATTTGTTTCATTTACGGGATGCGACAAGAGAGCGGCAGGCGCGCGAACTTGACAATAATTGTCATTGGGACTGGGACAGACGCGGTAGGTCTTTGTCGCCACGAGGCGAAAACTTTGACTATAAACACTTTTTGACTGTTCGGAAATTTAAGATCTTCCGCAACTCTAAGAATGACATACATCCATGTGCATGGTTAGATCAATTTATGTACGCACTCCCACCAAATTGGCCACTAAGTCACAAACTTGAAATTATGTGCGGCTATTAAAGTCCTCAGGGGATTCACTACTCTCATAGGGCCCCGAGCTGTAGTGGTGCTATTTCCCTTTTAGTTTTCTGCACCGCTGCCTACTCTTTTACTATTCTTTGCATCTGTCAAACCAACTCTTCGACTATCAATCTATCTAGTGAGTAAGTAAACAATAACCGGATTTGACTAATTTACCCAAAAGTGACTTCGGAAATTACCGTTTGGGCTTACTGTATCTTCAGCAGCATTCATTCGTAGCTTAAATGAAATTTTACCTGTTTATCTTCGTGACAGTATTACTTCATATGTTGACGATATTCTTATTGCTAAACGTTCTGGGAGTGAGCACAACAAATTTTGGATTCATTATTACATATTTTTGCAAGAGTTGGCATTACAGTGAACTTAGAAAAATCTGAATTTGGTCGTTCTCAGGTCAAATTTCTCGGTCACATTATTTCTACAGAAGGTATTCTTCCTGATCCAGAAAAATTTGACGCTATTCGTAATTATGCTGTTCCTACCACAAAACGTGATGTTCGTAGTTTCCTTGGTGTCTGTAATTTTCTTAGACGCTTTGTTAGATTGGACGATTTGGCCACATCTCGTTTTTGCGATCTATCTGGAAAGTTCTTTTTTTTAACGAAAATCGGTCGACAACTCTGTTTGGTTAGTTTGTATTCCTGATGAGTGGGTTAATAAGCTGATTTGGTATACGCATTTCAGACACTTTGGTCCCAGAAAATGCTTTCATAAATTACGGGAAAATGCTACTTCAGTAATATGGAAAAACGTATTCGATCTGTTCTGGCCAAATGCAAATTATGTCAAAAGGCTAAGCCGCCAACAATTTCTCACAGAGCACCGTTGTTTCCTATCATTCCAGCGAAATTAAAGGAGATGGCTGCAGTCGATTTGTTCGGTCCAGTGGTTCGATCTACTAATGGTTTTGCGTACATTTTCGTAGCAGTGGAACTGACGTCAAAATATGTGTGTTTTACACCGTTACGCAAAGCAACAGCTCGTTCAGTATCGAATGCTTTCATCAAACATTTTCTTAAAGAAGTTGGTCATGTTGATAAGGTTATATCAGATAATGGATCACAGTTTCGTTCTAAAATTTGACTTCGCACTCCACAGCGTCGTAAAATTAAACCAATCTTCATTTCACTTTTTCACACTCAATCTAACGCTTCAGAGAGATGGATGAAGGAAATCAATAAATTGTGTCGTCTTTATTGTCATCAGAATCACAGAACGCGGGATCTTCATACTTTTCAAAACATTCTGAATGAACTTCCTAATGACTCAACTTCTTTACCGCCTATATTGATATTAAAAAACAAAGCACCGACAAATCGCATATCTGAGATCGTTCCTTTTCCGCCTTCACGGAAACTGCAGCATTCTGAAGTTGTCAACCTGGCTCTGCAAAACATTGTGTCTGCGGCTGCTAGAAGAGAGACATCAGCTAAGTGTTCTGGTCGTTTAAAAACTTTTTCAGTTGGCCAAAAGGTATTAATTAAGTCTCACCGTTTGTCGCACAAAGGAAAAGGCTTGTGCCGCAAATTTTTTCTGCTTTATAACAGTCCATATAGAATTCGCAAAATTATTCATGATAACACTGTTTAAGTAGAAACTCTCAAATCACGACGCTCTAAGGGAATACATCATATATCAAACGTTAAAATTTTTGTGGAATGACATACTTTTGAGAAACTAACAGCTAGATGTAAACATGCGGAGAGTACAAGGATACCGCGCTGTGTTTTGGCGGCGGCACATACTCAAAGCAACAGTCAAGTCTGCGCGCCGCACAAGGCAGTCGTTAACCGTAAACAATTGCTTCCTACGTCACGCGCCTACAGCTGATCGAGCGCTCAGTGCGAATGCACTGACAGCCGTAAACAAATACACAGTCTAATTTCTCCGACTAAATTCAGTATAAAGCTATAGTGACTTGATGAATTATGTTATTAACATCCAGTATTTTTCAGGATACGGTTCTATAAAATATTTAAGAACTTCAGGTAAATTCTGTGCGTGTCCGACGTTAAGACGACTTGCTATCGAGAAAATTTCAGGAAGAATGTCATTTCGAAGAAGAAACTAATAAACTAAAAAGGTAACTATTAATTGAGTTTATTTTTCAGGTAACGTATTTCCACTTAGGTACGTACTTTAGACGTAGTTTGCTGCTCGCGATTACGTGATTCATACTTTGTGCAACTTTCATGTTCTATGAATTTACTTGTGAAGCGACGTGCTTGCGTACGTTAACTGATTTTGACAATGATTATTAATGAACTGGGTTGTAACTTGTGTATATTATGCATCGCTTGGCTGCACTGCTTTTTCACTGGTGTCATATTTTTTAATTATGTGCCTGCTGTGCTTATTTATTTAAATTATAATTGTCACCTGATTAATTGTACTGTTGTGGTTAGGTATGTAAGTTATACTTTGTGATTTATCTGCTTGCGCCTTCATGTTTACTTATTAAGATTACATATGAACATTTATTTGCTTATGCTGATATGATGCTAATGACCTGTTTGCTGCTATGCGTATGGATTGCATATTTATACATTTCTGTTTGTTGTCATAACTACTCTTTAATTTGTTATATAGAAATGCTGATATAAGGTGTACAAACATAGAGTTTAGGTCACACTATGGTATTAATTATAGATTGTTCGTTTCGCAGAGCCTCGTTGTAAGAATTGTGCTGCATCCACTTGTTGACATTCTGTTCACTACTGGTATATTTACTCGCTATTGCATGTTTTGCTTACGCTTAGTGCCTTATATTTTTAAGATAGGAAAATGAACTGCTATAATTCGACGAACGACATTAGTACAAGAAACTTCATAGAAGTCACATGAGCTGAGGTTTTTGTGGAAGCTGTATAAATTTATGCTAATAGGAAGGAAGCTAACGACATGACATACCATTACTAGGTTTAGACCATTAACAATTATTACACCGCATTCTTCGTGAGCAATTGAAATAGGAAGTGACACTTGACACAAAAAATACTACACATGTTTGCTTCTGCCATAATTCTTGAAGTGGTGTACACACTGTGAAATATTATGATCATTCACACTCCGTAATCGTTCTTAATTACTGAGAGTTATTCGAACTAAGTCTGTTAGAGGTCATGTATACATTTCTGTTGTTTATAATTCATAATGAGTAGAAGATTTGGGTCAGACGGATTACACAGAGGATTGTGTGTTGACAATGTGTCTTCAGATTGTATGGGATGATGAACTGAAGTTTGCACTAGGATTTTATCTGTACTTGTTCGAGGAGACTGACTAGAGGAAAGAGTTGTTATGGAAGTGAGATGATATTGGCAATAAGGTTTATATGTATCGACGTATTGAAGAGGTATTATTGAGGTATTATTGAGATTGTGTGAAGTTGATGATTATTGGAGTTTTTGTGGACAAGAGGTAAGATAAATGATATTGATGATAAGGTTTATATGTGTCGACGTAAGAGGTATTATTGAAGTATAGAGATTATGTGATGCTGATGATTATTGGAGTTTTGGTGTGTAAGAGGTAAAGTAAGTGAAGAGCATATTTTTTTTTGTTGGTCTATATGGAACAAGGAGGATGAAGATAGCAGACTAGAACACTAAAGTAGAAGGAAGATAGTCTATACACACACTTTGTTAAATCACTAAGCAGTATATACTTTTTTTTGGAGAGAGGAAGTAATTGCATATCTTGGCTCACTGACAGTTGTTCAGCAACCGTACATTTTGATCTGGCTTGGCAAACATTGGTCTTGACATGATGACTATGACGTTGACTAACTATTATTGACTGTTATACATTGCTGCCACTACTACTTGATACACATGATGAACATCAAATTTTGACAGAATTGCATTTACACAGTTAACACTATTCAATTACACAGTAGTACTTAATGTGGATGAAAGATGAGTGTGTGTGTTTTGTGTGTTTTCCTTTCCTAATCCTACCCACCAATCTCCTAAATATTATTTTATTTGTTTGTTGTGGCTTGCACTGACACCCATAAATATTATAGGTTTACTCATATTTGAGTATTTGTAATAGTTAATATGACAATTATCTGATATCATTTGTGTGTTTATTAGAATTTATATGTTTAGTTTGTAAAAGCATTTGTATGTGTATTCAAACTATTGTTCATGCCTGAACTGTCTGATTAGTGATGGTGAGTATTATGGACTGTTACCTGCACTTTTCAACATGATGTGTGACACTTAGAAATGTTTAATTTCTGCTGATGAACTGTGTGATCAGTGATAGTGAATATTATAGACTGCTCTCTGGACCTGCTCATCATTGCTAGGTGCCACTAATGGACTGATTCTACTGAAATGATGTCACTTGTTGGAGTCTGCACCTGCTCAACATTGCTGGGTGCCACTGATGAACTGCTTCTGCTGAAATGATGTCACTTGTTGGTGTCTGCACCTGCTCAACATTACTGGGTGCACAGATGGAGCTACTTCTATGGAAATGATGTCACTTGTCGGTGTCTGTACCTGCTCAACATTGCTGGGTGCCACTGATGGACTGCTTCTACTGAAATGATGTCACTTGTTGGAGTCTGCACCTTCTCAACATTGCTGGGTGCCACTAATGGAACTGCTTCTGCTGAGAAATGTGACTTGTTGCTGTGTGTACCTGCTCAACTTTACTGGGTGCCACTGATGAACTGCTTCTACTGAAATAATGTCACTTGTTGCTGTGTGTACCTGCTCAACTTTACTGGGTGCCACTGATGAAACTGCTTTTACTAAAATGATGTCACTTGTTGGTGTTTGCACCTGTTGACCATCGCTGGGTGCTACTACTGGAACTAATCACTGAAAGCATTTTATGTGAACGTTTGTATAAACTGATTTTTTGTGTATTGTGTGAACTATTATGTAAAGTCACATGTATGAAAAGAATTTGTGTTGCTTACTGTATTTTATATATTAGGTTATTGAAAGGTCAGTACAAAGCCAAAATTTTAACTAATTATGTGATATTTAGGTATTAATATTATCTTTTATTTTTGTCTGTATTCTTGTGGACGAATTTGGTGGTATTTTCACCACCAATGCTGGCAAAAATACCATCAAATTCTGGCCTGTGGAGGAGGGGCATATGAAAGGTGGCTACACTGAGCCACTGCGCCAGAGATTGCGCCAAAGAGTATTATTCAGCCGCCTCCTCAGTGCTTGAGAAGAACTCTTAGTAGTCAGTGCCTGTCGAGGTCTCGTGGCAGTCTGTGCTGAGATGTCGTAGTGAAGAGTGTTTGTTGAGATGAGCTAGTAGGCAGTGCTTGCTGAGATGTGATATTGGAGAGTCTTGTTGAGATGTGGTAGTAGAGAATCGGTGTGGAGATATATTGTAAGGATTAGAGTGATTTTCATCAATATAAATGAGGTAACAAACTCCTTTTCTTTTTTTTCTCATTATTTCAATGTCCTGAATAATGCGTCATTACAGGTTCAGTCAACAAAGCATCTTGCTTGTGTTTTTGTATTAGAGTGTAATTCTGCTTTCCTTATTCAATTATAGTATTTCTGTTTTTTAGTTACTTCAGTATAAATGGTATTTAAAATTTCTTGTCTTGTTGAAGAAGAACCGTGCCAGAGTTGAGTCACACTCCCACATACAGAACAGTTATACTTATGTGTAATTTTTTTTCTATCTTTTCTACGTAATTCTGTAGCTCTCAATTCGTTCGAGCAACCAATCATTCGTGATAGGAAACGCAGTCATAGCTCAGTCACTCAAAATGATTCTGAAATTTTACTTGTTAGAATGAAATCAGGCGATGATTCTTCTTCTCGGCAGGCTCGTGCTTTGTGGCAGTCTGCTAATCTGTACAAATAAAATGCCTCGTAATTTTGGGAGCGTTGTATAGTCAGTCGGGAAACCTCATATCAAGCGGATATTTGGCTTTGATGAAGTTTAACCTCCCGAAGAAGTAATGGAGCTCTTGGATTATTAAATGCAGGTTCGTATCCAGTCTTTCGGAAGTTCCCTTCTGATTAACAACTACGCAATATATCGATAAATATCATTAATTCTCAAATTTCCAATACACACCATTTATTTGAAGGAGCAATCTATTTATATTTCCTTTTTAATCGTACAGTTTCGTCTCAGTTATCTTCTGTCATAAATCTCAATAATCAGATTACAGTTCTTCCAAACCAAGCTCAGGCTAATCGGCACGAAGACAATCTCGGAAGCTCCCTTTCTTTTTTTCTAACAACCACCAGAGAGAGTACTACAAAGAATATTTATGCGCTCATCGCATAGCTATTGTATGAGCTACTTTTCGCATGGATTCTGCGAGTATGAAGATAGAAAATTAGTAAACGTCATTCAAGGGTAGAATTGTATCTGAATAATTCACCGAATATAAAGAGATATTACAATTGCCCCTCGCAGCGAGCAAAGTTAATGATAATACACTTTGCGAGCTAACAGAAAAAAATTTGTTGGGTTGTTTATTCAAAAGAGGAATATTTTGAATTCGTAGAATTTTTCTATAGAGAGTATGGGTAACATGTTAAGACAATAAGTTACGAGAATACCTAAGCTGTAGCTTTTACATGTACCGGGGTATACCCGCATCCCGAGTACATAACCAGGGAAGATGTAGATTGGTGTAATTACGAAAAAGGTCTACCCATTTGGGAACTGGCCTTCACAGGGAAACCCTGGAAAACCCGGAAGAATAGACCCCAGCTCAGGTATTAAAGAAGATAGGAAAGCCTAAATCCAGTAATTTTGAAATATATAGAAGCTCTATAGATTAGATTGAAGGAAAAGTGCCTCATACCCAAAAAAAATTTTACAATATTGCTCAAAAAAAAATTCAAAATTCTTCTTTCGACGATGTAGCCGGCGATCTCGTGAAGTCGATGGAACAGGAACACTGGATACGGACACCGGGTAGGCGACGTATAGCGTTTGGTGGAGGCGGCACGGAGGACAGTCGATGGATTATGGTACAGGATAGAAGCTGGTAAGGTGCCGTAGAAACAGGAAGATGATCTCAGGAACAGATGGTCAGGGACGTGAACATGAAACAGGTTTAAAGTGGAATAAGAAAAAGTTCTGACTGAATAAATCCCTGGAAGAGAGTGGATTAAGTCAACGAAGTCCATATTTCATCGTTGAACTCAAAATCGGAGTGGATTCTTATATTCTTCCATCTGTACTAGACTGGAACATCCATCAGTCCTGACAATCTCGAATTTTTTTTTTTGTAGTCCTCAATACCAAAGTTGTTTTGCATTACAACTGCTGATTGTCCAAAACATTGCCATATAGACCGTGGGCATTTAAATTTTGTTGCAGCTCATATCGAATGTATTCATCTCAAAAAATTTTTTAATCAAATCTTCGTTTGTTACAGTGCAGGTGGAAGTAGAGCATTGAATCTGTCCGAGGTTTGCTTTCAATTACGAAATTATGGATAAAATTTAAGTTTACACCTGATGAAAAATTTTAAACATAGGTATATGACACTGACTCCACAAAAGGAATAATTTGAAAATTTTCATTATTCTTATAATTAATTGATTTATAGATCCACTTGCAAATAAATATCATTAATGATGACGTATGTTCATTTAACAAATCATCCAATCGCAGAATCTTCTTCATCCTCTCATGAACATTTATGGAAATATATTTCAACAATTATGTCCATAATATGAAACACACAAACTGCTATTCTTAAAATGTTAGTTAAAATTCTTAAATTAATTCTTCTGGTAAAGAAGGCATAATGAAAAATCTAAAAATTATAATAATTTTCTCTCGCGCAACCAGAGAGTTTCTTCAATTGTTTGCACCAGTGACATTATCGACTGTTGCTTCATTTCACAGTTCATTTGTTTTCTTGCGCGAACAGCGCACATCATACACACAGCGTATTTACCTACATATCCCACACTGTTCAAGTTTCACACGCAATTCTCACATAAGTGCCGTGTCTTGAGGAAATGTAGATGCACTTTCATTGTATATCACTGTGGCTTCTGCTCATAGTCCACACTTACAAACACTAGTAATTAACAAATTCTTCTACCTATCTTAAAAATTTTGTGCTAAACTATCACAGGAGTAATCTCACTGTCTCTTAACCTAACACAGGAGTAATCTCACTGTATCTTAACCTATCACAGGAGTAATCTCACTGTCTCTTAACCTATCACAGGAGTAATCTCACTGTCTCTCAACCTATCACAGGAGCAATCTCACTGTCTCTTAACCTCTAGACAACATAAACTTCTTGATATTTATATACACATTCGACTCATAGTCAAATTCCACTCTAAATTCTTCTCCATATTTGGTATCACAGATCTACGATCCCTCACTAAATTTCTTATTATCATTATGCGGGAATAATCCCTTTATTATTTTCGATTCGGGATATGCCAACAAGTATGATCCAGGATTTGGTATATTTACAATAACGTATGGTCCGGTATAAATAAGATTCCATTTCTTTATGTTCTTCAGTTTCGAGGAATGGATGTGTCGCCTCAATAAAACCGTTTCTCCAAGATGAAACGTCTGAATCCGGTGAATCCGCTTATCATATGTCAATTTCCGTTGTATTGCCTTTTTAGTTAAATTGACAAGTGCGAGTCTAATTTTTTTCTCCAATTTTAAATTCTGGTCTTCATACTTTTCTTCCGTTGCCTCCAGGTTTTGGAACGACTAAGAGCGGAGAACAATATGGACTAGTTGATGGCTCAATCAAGTTCCATTCTAACATTCTATTTATCTCCCTTTGAACAGATTGTTTTAAACGCCAGGGGATCGGATAGTGCGTGTAACAGTAAGTCTGATGTGGCTTCACTTGTAGGTGACAAATATACCCTTTAATAATTCCTGGTTTCTCATCAAAAATCTCTTCATATGCCTCTAACAAATAATGAAGCTGCTGCCTTTGTTCTCCGGTAAGCTGATTTGATTCACTAGCTTTTATCATTGTTGTTTGGTTAAAGTCCTCCTGTTGTATCAAATCCTTTGAAAGCTCCTTCCAACGACCGTTTGTAGTGTCAATTAATTGAATTATGGCACCGCGACAATAATTCTCATGCACCGTTTCCTTTCTATTTAAATCCAGTGCTATCTCTTCTCCATTTAATCTAAATTTAACTATTCCTTCCAAAAAATCAATCTGACAATCGTACTCCTGCATACTCCCAATACCAAGAATACAGTCCACTAATAACTTCTACACTACAAGGAACGTGCATTTTATTGCTACATTTCCCATTTTCATCTCTAATTGTGTTTGTATTTTGACATTGGGAGAGCGTGCTCCAACAGCTCCGATGATTTTGCAGTTCTGTACTGGCAAAATTGGTACCTTCTTCTTCCTAATAATTCTCCGAAAAAGAGCGCCTGAGATGACATTGGCGGAAGCGGCGGTGTCCCATATCACATTCGTTGGAACTTCCTCTATTTCAACAAATACTTCCGATACCGGAACACTCGATCTGTCATTATGACAAGTTATTAAATCCTTTATTAACTCTTCAGTCAACAGCTCACCATCATTATATCTTAACAATCGTAATTTTACTGTTTCGCCCCTAACAGATCCCCTGACCGCTCCTCCGGGGCACGATGCGGTCATGTTTAGTTTGACTGATTATTGGTCCGATTGGTATTTATCTCTTCAGCTACTTCAGTGATTATCGGTTGTCGTGGTGAATTCGGTCTATATTGTCTTGCTTGATTTGTGTAATTATTGTTGTTGTTCTGCTGGTGTTGGTAGAACTGTCCTGTGTTGCCATACATTGGATTATATCGATTAAAATTCCTATTATTCCTAAAATAGCCCCTCGCTGCACCATTACTAAAGTTTCCATTATGGTAATAATTATTGTTTGCATTTTGTCCATTTCTAAGTCTCCTCGCAGAGTGTAGTTGGTTATGATTATTGTTACTGCTACCATTACTGCCATTCCCATTCGAGTTGCAGCTCGGATTCGCTTCTGTTACTCCTCTTTGATATGACATTTCTCTTGCCCTTTTATTGTCCTCCTCAGTTATATCAATATGATCAAGCGTAGTCATAAATGAGTCTATATCCTTATCATTTATATATAACAGCTGATTCCTTATACTGGTGGGTAGTCTGGACTTGAGTATTCTAAGTATATCCGGCAAAGGAATCGGTACATCCCAATACAAAGATTTATTAATGTATTTCTAAAAATATCTCTTTAGAGATCCTCTAGAAAATGAGAAAGGCTCAGGATATAATACTTCCTGCCTAAGTCTTTCTTGTACTCCAGCAGACCAATATTTTACTAGAAAAGCCTGCTCAAATTCTTTGTAACATTTACAAGAAGATGTTTGTTCGGATGCCCACAATGCACCTGTTCCTTGTATATATCCAGATACAAAACTAATCTTTTGCCATTCTGTCCAAGATCGTGGAAATAGACCACTGAAACTTCGAATAAAGACTACAGGATGAACATTCTTTTTTTCAGGGTTAAAGATCTGAAATTGTCTCTGTTTAATCATCTTCTCCTCAACGCTACTACGATTCCAAAAATCATCCTGTTCGCACTTTTCCCTGTGGCTATCCGTTATATCGAATCTAACTTGTGACGTTCCAGTTCTATCTACATCGGATCTTGACGTGGACGGAATGTCACGCGCAGATTGAGAGTTTTGTTTCCTACTTCTCGGTGTTTCTAAATCCTCCTGCGAGAGATTTAGTGATCTTTCGATATTTTCTTTCCAACGCGAGAAATCTTCTCCAAGTTGTTCTCGAACTTCCTTTAATCCTTTGTTAAAAAAATTATCCTCGGAACTCTCTGAAATTGACTGTAAAGCTACTTTCACAGTTTCTTCTATCGTTTCCGAAGGAGAATTTTGCCGCTCTAACGTCATTTCTGAAACCTTTCCCGCAAGTACATTCATTCTATGTTCCACTGTCGTCTGTTTTTCCTTCACTTCGTCAAATTGCTTCTTTAGATTATCTTGGGATTCTGTTATTTCTGGTATCATAGCTACGGAACGCTGTATGTCCTCTTGAGCTTGTATTACTTGAGGAAACAGTTCTACTTGTTTTTGTATCGTGTCAATTTTGACGGATGCATATTCGGTTAGTTCCGCTTTTAATTTATTATTGTTTTCTTGGCATTGTTGGCGGACCTGCTCAATTCGAGCAATAAGATTCTGTTCGGTCCTTTCTGCCTGTTCTTTTATTTCCTGTGTCTGGGTATTTAACCTCTGATCTAATTCGGTAAAGGTTGCTCTTAATTGATTTTGTAATTCTGTTTGATTTTCGGCTAATTGATTTTGGAGTTCATTTTGTATAACGGATAAGTCTCGTTTTACCTCTGCTTGGCCTTCGGCTAATAGAGACAACTGTTGCATAATAACAACTAATGTGTCAACAACAGTCTGATCAGCTGTTGTATGAATGTTTTCTGAACCAGCGGGATTATTTATATTGCTACCGCTAGCCACAACAGTCTCAGAATTGCTATCCATGGCCTCTGCTTCTGTGCAAACAGCTGAAGGCTGTTGCACGTCTCGTTGCTGATTCAATGACATTTTAAATGCCGCCCTAGGCAATACCATTAAATAACTGTCAATATCAGGTTCTAGTCACTAAATACAATTTCAAATTTACTGTCGTAGACACACTTAACTTTCAAATTACTTCACAGATGGTATAAAGTTCAATGTCCAGATACGAAAATCACACAATATACAGTTCTACAATCTAACTACTATCTGGAAAAAAGTTCTTTCTAAATTGATTTCAAACTATTTTAACTACAGGATAAAAAAATTAGATTTCTCTGGCCTTGTTCTGTAGTCTCGGTGTTGTCCAATAGTTGAAATCGTTTCTTGGTATCACCAATCTTTTACTATGGGCGCCGAATCTCTCTTCAGATTAGTTACCTCTCGTTCTCGTGGGTTTTCATGAAACAAAAAATACATATATTATATAACAATCCAAGAGAGTCCTGTCACACTGGCGCCACTGTAATTTTTTTTTTCTATCTTTCTTTTCTACGTAATTCTGTAGCTCTCAATTCGTTCGAGCAACCAATCATTCATGATAGGAAACACAGTCATAGCTCAGTCACTCAAAATGATTCTGAAATTTTACTTGTTAGAATGAAATCAGGCGATGATTCTTCTTCTCGGCAGGCTCGTGCTTTGCGGCAGTCTGCTAATCTGTACAAATAAAATGCCTCGTAATTTTGGGAGCGTTGTATTATCAGTCGGGAAACCTCATATCAAGCGGATATTTGGCTTTGATGAAGTTTAACCTCCCGAAGAAGTAATGGAGCTCTTGGATTATTAAATGCAGGTTCGTATCCAGTCTTTCGGAAGTTCCCCTCTGATTAACAACTACGCAATATATCGATAAATATCATTAATTCTCAAATTTCCTATACACACCATTTATTTGAAGGAGCAATCTATATATATCTCCTTTTTAATCGTACAGTTTCGTCTCAGTTATCTTCTGTCATAAATCTCAATAATCAGATTACAGTTCTTCCAAACCAAGCTCAGGCTAATCGGCACGAAGACAATCTCGGAAGCTCCCTTTCTTTTTTTCTAACAACCACCAGAGAGAGTACTACAAAGAATACTTATGCGCTCATGGCGTAGCTATTGTATGAGCTACTTTTCGCATGGATTCTGCGAGTATGAAGATAGAAAATTAGTAAACGTCATTCAAGGGTAGAATTGTATCTGAATAATTCATCGAATATAAAGAGATATTACATATGCTTTGGTTTCGTAGGTTTCATAGTTGCTGGGGACTTAATTAATTAATTGTGTTAACGAAAATTTTCATTTCATTCTTTGTTGTTGTTCTTTGCAGTCAGATAGCGTAATAATACTAGTCAGGGCCAACCGTTTACGAGATACTGCGTAAGCGGACATACAGCTACCAAAAACTTAAAAAATATAATAAAGCCCCCATGCACTTGTTTACGATAATACTGGATAGATCCATAGACAGCACCTCAAATGCCTGAGGCTGTCACAATGTCTCATGATACGTAATGTACGTCCGTGCGTCACCTACTAATCGTAACCTAACGATGTTTGACGAAGGGTCCTCAGACCAGTTCCCCAGTTTACAGGTAGCTCTGACATTACTAGTGAAAACAGACACATCCTAGGTTGTTTTCACCGAAGATGAAGCTATAAGCTTAGTTGCTACTGGATCAATGCAAGGGACGGATATATTCATCAAGGCTTTGATCTCATCTACATCAGATCATGCTTTCTGTCAATGGCTTGCAGTGTTTCTACTTCCCTTTGTAGTGCAACGTTACTCTGTTTCTGTTTAGCCATAGTTTCCAACAATGTGGCTATCTACTCTTTCAGGGCTTTCACTGTCCCGTGCAAAGTCGTCGCACGTGTGACTGGTTTTTGTGCAATCTCCATTTGCTGTTATACAAGAAAAAAAGGAAAGTGTACCCATTAGGCAGAAGCAGAAACGAACTCTACTAATCCTTGCACTATACTGTGAAGCAATGGGATTCTGTGCACTGCTGTGCCTTGTGGCCAAATCTTCTACAAGTTCTGCAAATAGCTGACATCGGCAACTCGTATCCAAACGTAATATAGACACGTCGCTGACTACAGGTAATATCTGTACTATTTCAACGGAACTGAGACTGTAATTCAGGCCCCTATGGTTTAACAAGTGAGACTGTTAAAGTACTGTGAATGTCCCTGTGATTCAACATGGACACGATTAAAGAGATACAAAAGAAGGCCAACAAAAGACATTCACTCCCCACAATGCATAGTGGCAAATTGCGATTTGCAGCAGCCGAACTCGAACAGCCAGTGAAGGACAGTGGTCTACAGCTCTACGGAGAATTCTCGTTGACATTAGAGATCAAGACCCAAGAGAGGCACAGTCTAGCCCTGCTTGAAGTGCCTGTAACTATGCAGAGGAAGGGTGCAATCTCCCATTAGAAGAGAGACGTTGGTACCATTGGTGTCTGCTGCAGGATCCAGGGTGAGCGATAGCAGTGGCTCATTGTCATAAGATGAATGACGATCTACTCCTATGTCATGCTGGCCAGACCTCAAAAGCCAGCTGGATGGTGACAGTCACAGAACCCCGTCGGTCTCGGTGCAATAGTAGGCACTGCAGCTCCCAGTGGTCTTTCCTGCAGGACTTGGTGCTCCATCGAAATTTGAATGCGACTAGGTGAGTAGAGGGTTGAGCTCTCTTCTTGACAGGGCCACTACAACTGGAGTAGAGGGTTGAGCTCTCTTCTTGACAGGGCCACTACAACTGGTCAGAAATCCACCAGGACAGGAGCAGTATTTATTCTGTGGGCAAGTGTGCTTTGATACAGTGAGACAGAAATGACACCATGCGTCCTGGTTTTCCTCGTTTGGTGAGCTCTCTTGGTTGCTTCAAGATTTCTCAGTTTCACCTTTTTTCATCTTTCAGACGCTCTTTTCTGCTGCGTTGGTAACTGAATAGTAATTCTTACGATAGATCTGGGCTTTCTTGGAACACTCTGCGCAGTCACCATTATGATGGCATCCTTCCGTTGCCATACTGTCATTGTATTCCATTCGCTTCGTTGATTGCTTGGCCAGTACAGTGTGTCACAACAGCTACTCAATCGGCGTTTGTCTCCTTTAGGTATTCAGCTGATCACTGACTCTTCCTGCGCTTCTTCTAGCGTTGCCAAAGAATAACTCTGACAATTTCGTAACGTCCGCTTGAAACACTATTCTGTAGTGGAACATTTTTCTTTTTTTCTTTACAGGTGTGGTCAACTCACCACAGCAACAGCCACTTGGTATGCAAGTTGTGTTGTTAAACTTCAGTTACAGTTTGAACAACAGTGCCTCGAAACATGTCAGCGTGCACATGGTCTCAGTCTGTGAATTCTGTCCAGCTCAGGTATTCGAAAATCCTAGATGTAGTGACGCTGAAATAATACTATCCCCAGATGAAGGGATTTGTGTAGGTGATGTTTCAGTGCCCATTTCTGTGCTATTCCATGGAAACGCCCACTCTCCCTCAGTGATACTGGGTGGTCATGCCATAACTGCAGGGCACTTCCTGCGAAATTTGAACTATTTAACGAGAGAGAGTACACTCATCTGCTCTAGAGGTCGACTAAACTGGTCACCATATATCTATCGACTGTACGAGAGAATTTAGAGCAATCTGTTGGAGGTGGTGCACAAAACTCTTCACACGTCAGAAGAAACCCTCACCCAGCTTCGCGATTCATGTTGTGCATCAGAGCAAGTAGAACTGTATGAAACAGCTGTGCGAGATGTGGGCATAGAACTAAGACTTTAATAACTTCATTACGCCGCTCTATGTAAGAGTTTATAAATAAACAAGAAGTGTAACATCTACATTTGTGTGTTATGTCATTGTATGATAGTGTAAACACATAGCTGTCACTATGACCGAGTAGACGAAATACGCTCATCATAAGGGTCTTGTAACCGATTGGTCGTCCGGTAGTATAGAAACCGGGCAGAAAGATATGGTTGCTATTTCTCAATAAAATACGCCCTATAATTATTGGCCCATCCAACTGTGGGAAGACTAATCTTATCCTGCTATTGCTAACACATCGTGAAGAAGTCCACTTCGACCACGTATATACATTCTCAGAAACGATACTCCAACCAAAATACCAGGTATTACAGGATATTTTGTACATATTGACGGAGATACCCACCAGACATCAGCAAAAGCAGCCATATTCCACCACCTGAAAAAATACAGCCAAACAGTGTATTCATATTGCATTCATATTAGAAGATGTTGCTGCGGAAAACCATCGGACAGCAAAGATTTTTGTTGCAGCCTTCAGTCAAAATTGATTTCTTTCATTTGAACCATACATATTACGGGATTTAAAATAATTTGTTAAAGGAACCTTATTATTGACTCGAAACAAGACATTATGAATTTAAAATGTATTTACCAAGGACGTGTAGAAAGGAACATGGCATTCAATAAATTTATAGTCATATGTGTAGATTGCTGGGATTGCACGCAGCACAGGTTGCTGGTTATTGACAACACAAGAAAACTGAAAGACAGGCACACAGACAAATTTTTCAGGACTTTCCTTTTAAAAGATAATTTACCAACGCGCAATTGTGTCAGTGTACTGTATATAATGGACAGTTTCACACACATGCCATGCACCCCGTCTGAGGGGATGATGTACAGACAAAACATGTGAATGTGATACAGAAACTAGCAATTAACACAAAATTTTAATGAACTATTTAGTCTTAGCGAGGCAATAACTAGAAAGGTTGAGATGTTGGAACAGTTGAAGGATACAATCCATCAATGTGAGCTATGTGTTTATGGAGAAATCGAAGAACTCAATTTAGCATACAGCAGCATCTTGACAAAATGTAAAACTATAGAGGCATGGAAGTCTTTTCTCTATAAATTACAACTGATAAAATTAGGGCAGTTACAATGAGATCATTACCAATTTCATTAACCATCGCAGTGATAGTGAGTTAAACAGAACATAACAGCATCAGCTGGGATAAACCATATTTGATGGATTCAATCAAGCATGCAATGGAGGTTGAGAATAAGGAATTTCAAAGAACATTAGGCTTACTGGAGTTAATACTCTTAAAAATCCTGAACACAGGCAACTATCGTCTGAAAGAGACAGAAACATGTGCTGAAATGTTACACATGACTGATGTACATAGGTGAAGCAAAACCCCAAATTGACAAATATAAATCTTGAAAAGTAAGAAGTAGAAAAATATTGTTGGACCTACTTTTCTGGCGAAAATGGCAAGTGCAAAGGTGATGACATTCAGCACAAAAGAATGAACAATCTATTTCTAGAGTATATATACTACGATGACCCCACCACGTTGATAGAGTGCTTATGACAGGCTCATGGCACCAACCACCGCAGGAAATACAGCTCACATGAATGAAATCAATCACTTCAGAGCTTCCAGAAAGACGTATCATCAAGTAATTATAGACAGCTGTTAATCAGCTCCACAAACCTGTGTGCAGGGACATTATTATACAAGGACTGGATGATTTGTGGCAGGCTGCTCTCTTAGATAAGAACCAATATTCATGATCGAATAAATATTTCAAATATATATTTATGGTTTATGGTCATAGATACATATTCCAAATTTGCCTGCACCCTGCCTGTGAAGGCAAAGTCAGGGAAGGAAGTTTTGCAGGTGTTTGAACAATTGTTGCACACGATAATAAATTTCTGTCCTGACAATCTTCAAATCGTCTATGGAGTCGAATAGTACAACAGACATTCCAAGTCGGTATTGGAACAACAAAGAATAATGCAGTTTGGTCAAATAAAGTCATGGTTGGAGAACTTAGCTGTTATATGAAATACATCGATGACGGTATACAGCAGCCAGCCACAAATTGGGGTTGTGGCTGGTTGTTGTACACCATCAACAATTAATTAATGTTGAACAAATCCTCCAATCAGCATTTCCCCACGTAAATGCGAGTATTATAGAATGTTAGAGCACAACGATAAAAAAAAAAACTGCGTGAACGTTCTCCCAACTGTTGTGTTTTCATCGGAAGTCCAGCCACTTAACTAATGCCTTATTCCCTCAGCTTCTTATGACATGTTCTGTGACAAACACTTCCGATTCAGAGCTTTTCCATAAGTTTTGTGTGTAAAAAGTTCCAGCAATTTCTTCACTGTTGCTGTCCTTTAAGTTTTAATTTCGTGGGTTTTTCTGCTACACTTTGCAAACTGTGTGTACCTCCATTGATAAGTTTGGCAGGAAATATTTCTCAAATGCAGTTTTGTGTTTCAAAATATGCACCAAACCACCTACATTGAATTTATAGTCGTGTGGATCCACCAACTTGATGCGACTGTATAGTAAATTAAGAAGCTCATTATCATGAACATTTACTGGCTTCATCTTAATCAAATGATGTTTAGTTTGACTACACTCCCCAATAACTTGTGGGAGAATGTATATCTTTTTCAAATCTTATCCACACGCAGTTCAAAGACGATGGTGACAAAACAGCAGTGGCAGCTTGCACTAGGTAAGTCCCCCTGCAGCTGGCTGGCTTGTTCGGAGGCGAATTCTTCTCTCAGCCACATGCAGCACATCACGATTTTACCAGTCAGCTAATCCTGTCACCAGCGCGACTCATTCCGTTAGAATCAGAGATGCAGATTGGATGACAGATACTGAGAATAGGGCTTTAGGAACGCTCATGTTGAAGAAATAATGTCACTGCAGGCAGCGATGCGTTCATTTGCGCTCATTTTTCTGGAGGCGTCAGCTTATTTGTCCCCACTGTGGGGACTCAGTTATTGTCACTTCCCCTTGCCTTCGCATTTTCCGTCAGTGTCAGCAAGCCGCTGAGTGGCTGACCTCGGAGGTTACATGTTATGGCTCCAACGCGCAAGACGCGTAAAATTTCACATTACGTACTGTCATACTGCGCCGTTTTGCTGCGCAGAAGTACTCATTATCCTTAAGTGCCTTTTTAAGAAGTTAATTATGATATTATTAATCGCTGATCGTGAAAAATTTATGTCTTCTAGGTTTCCTGATAGATATGGCGAAGTATCTGGGATTATATTACTGCATCCTGGCATACAGGAATTTCGAGATCATATCCTTTCATTGCCAACGTCCGTTCAGTTATTAAACGATTGTGTATCTGCTTAAACTTCAACAGACAACTTTATATCGTTCCTAACCATGCAGTAAAGTCACAACAAAATTGGGGTTTCTTGAACCCCCACACCACAGCAAGAACCTCTCGTATGGTGTGTATTTTCTGTCCCAGGGAAATAGAGTTCCATTCACAAATGGAATAGTGCAGTCTCCATCCATCAATTGACTTCATATAACTGGTAAAGATGCCTGAAAATTTCGCGTTCCACTACCATAGGTTCACAAATAAAAAGTTTGATGTACCATACATCAGACCCATACTTAAAGATTTCACTGGCAATAAACTCTGTCCATATTGTCCCATTAGCATATTAACCTTAACGGGACTTGTCCTTGAATTGGCTTGTTCTTATCACCAACAGCAGTTACCTGACATATACTAAATAAAAGAAACACTGGCAGTTTTATTGTTATTCCAACTGAGTTAAAAAAATTTCCGAAATTGGGTTCAATTGTGTGCAAAAATTTTTACAGTGAGTCAGTATCAAATATCCACGCGTTGAGATCAATAGAAGCCCCAATTTCTTCCATTATTTCATTTTCACCAAATAAATTCTTATGTCACAACGAGGTTCGATTGTATCTCTTTTAGTCGGGTGCCATCTTTGATATGAGTCGACAATTGCAAAGCCACTATTCCTATCAGAAAAGGTTTATTAAAAATCTGGGCCCATTTTACAAAAGAAGCTTAATCCCGAAGACTGACTGACGCCAGATGCCATTGTTGTACGCGATAATAAATTGCTCTCCTGATAATCTTAAAATCCACTATGGAGTCGAATTGTACAACAGACATTCCAAGTCGGTATTGGAACATCACAGATATAATGCGGTTTTGTCAAATAAAGACATGGTTGGAGAACTTAGCTGTTATATGAAATACATCGGTGATGGTATACAGCAACCAGCCACAAATTGGCTTACCAGTTTGTGGCGGGTTGCTGCACGAGCCTGGACGTTCCCGTGGTAAAGGGCCATACCAAGTGACTGCGAACTATCGCCTGCAAACCTGCTGGGCGAGACACCTGAGTACCACCTTTCTGAATGTATACTGTGTTGCTGATTACGTTCTGGGATTACGCCTTTACGACATCCACCATCCTTGACGTGCTTTTGGCACCCGCTTAACAACATGTCCATCTTCGAGAGCTCTGGGCCGGGCCACACTAGCTGTCGGTCAGCTGCGGTAGGCTTGCACGTGGCCCAGCCATCTGCGTGATACTGCCGCTGGGACGTCATCCACACAACAGCCGCAGTTAACGAAGTGATATATTCACATTCCTTGGAACACTTACTTGTGAAAATCACCGCCTCATCTGCTTACCCTGCCGGAGTGGCCGTGCGGTTCTAGGCGCTACAGTCTGGAACCGAGCGACCGCTCCGTTCGCAGGTTCGAGTCCTGCCTCGGGCATGGATGTATGATGTCCTGAGGTTATATTTCATTAGTTCTAAGTTCTAGGCGACTGATGACCTCAGAAGTTAAGTCACATAGTGCTCAGAGCCATTTGAACCATTTGAACCTGCTCAGCTCCCACACACAGTAAAATTCCTGATTTGAGGTGAGACCGCTACAACTATAGGTCGGAAGAGTTGTACCGGGAGAAAATACACTCATTGGGACAATGGTTGTTCCTTTGCCCCAGGAGGAGACTGAGTGGATAATATAACGCATACTATATCAATTCACTTTCTTAACATGTACGAGAAGAATTAACTTTGTACAATCCTTTTCCTCGGGAATTTCATGAGTATTTGCAACTGTCTGTGAACGTTAATGCATCACTTGATACAGAAAAAATACAAGTATCTCACTCACAATACATTTAACAATAACTTTCATGAAGTGTTCTGCCGCATACATAGATCACACAGCTCGCCTACAACAGGACGACACTGTCACTTGATCGATGATGCTGAGTGAGTCTGAGTGGTACTGTGCTTTGCCGTAAACAGAAGAGCAATAGCAGTGGCGTAGTGAAACGTTTCTGGCGGTGGCTACGACTTAATGCTCATTCTTCAGTGCGTGTTGCAGGCGACAGTATTTCCTTGTGATTGCGTTGCATGGTACCAACTACGCTTTGACGCCTCGCTCATCGAAAGCACTACACTTCTTCCCCCCAAACCTCCACGTTGTCCTCTGCTGGGTGGTGCACGTGATAACGTCTGGGAGGAGGACTGAATGCGGATGCAGATGAGGAGAAAAGGATTGTGTCTGCAGTTGATGTCAGCTCCCTGCCGGCACACAGATATCCACCTTGTGCGTGACCAGGAGCACCAGCCAAACAATCGGGTGCATACCCACATTCAGAGGTCCAGATGCTGTAGTTTTGTGAACAGAAAGAGGATATTACGGGTGCAAAGTGTTGATCATCTGGGGCCGGCACGTTCATAGACATCAGTTCTGGCTGCAGGATGGACAGTGACATTGGTGATGTCAGTGCTGATGGGAGCAGGGGCACAACAGCAATGGATGTGGCGGCATCACAGTGGAGGTGCCAGCCACGGCCGGCGGGAAGGACGAGGTAACTGCTTGTGTACACTCCATCAGTGTGCTGGATCTGTGGGCAAAAGTTATGTAGCAGAATCACTGACATACTTGGAAGCACACCACAGCTGGTTCTGGTGACGTCGATGCTGCCCAGCAGAACCGTATACAACACAACAAGGATGCTCAATGGCCTTTTTTAATGAGGTTTGATCTCAACGTTACTTCCTGCCGAGAACTTTAAAAAAGACTTCATCTTGAAGCTGAAATTTTTTTGACGAGGAGGACGAAAATTTTCCACGGTGGCTGCAGGAGATGCAACAGAGTATGGTGTCAATGGCTGTATAATAATTCTGCTGGCGACTTCCCATCTCTTGGCAAGGAGTGCAGGAGGGCAGAATAATCTTTAGGACATATGTGGAAGGAACAAAGTTTCTCCTTGTAACTTCTGAACAATCGATCCAACAGTTCGGCTTCACGGGTAAACTATGGGCGTAATCGTGCAGGAGTCACGTGCAGGATGTCGTTGGTGACACAAAACTATTGCAAGTTTCTGAGGTGAATTGTAATCCACTGTCCAAGACAATGACCTCAGTAAAACCTTCAATACAGAATACAATAGGCAATGCAGATACCACACTCGCAGTAGTGGTGGATGTCATGGAGACAGCAAAAGGAAAGTTACTGTATTCGTCTATCACCAACAACCATTGTGTACACCAGAATGGACCCGCAAAATCAACATGGATGTGTTACCGGGATCCTGACAGACGCGGCCACTTAAAAGACCTTTGCTGTGGAGCCGATTGGTGTTCCACATAAACATTGTAATGAGAGGTCATTTGCTCAATCTGAGCGTCCATGCCCTGCCAAGTACAATGACATCTGGCGAGCTGCTTTGTGCAAACTATGCCGCAATGTCCTTGATCCAATGAAGACAAAACTTTCTGCTGCAGGCTGAGAGGAATTACAAAACGCACTTTGTTGTTCTCCGTATACAACGGGAGAACGTCTGACCATGTGGAGAGTGCGTCACAATGTGAAAAATAGCGATGCGCCACTGGGTGGGGAATGTCTTTCAAACTGTGTATCCACCGATTGCGAAGGTACTGCAAAACAACCTGCAGAGCTGAGTCAGAAGCAGTCGCTGCGGCAATACGCTGAAAACCGAGAGGAAACTTTTGAAGACCTTGAAAACATGGTTCCTCAGAAGAATCAAGCACTGTGTCAGTACCGACCAGTAACTAAGACAAGTCAGCATTAATTGCTGAAATGCATCCTGATATTTTTGGAATCACACAAAAGGAACGTTTTTCTGGAGTAGCCGTTTCAGAAGAGCAGTAATAACGTTCAAGTAATTTGTACAGGACGGGACTTCTGTTGTTAACTGTTTCAGGAAGCACCGAAGAATAGCAGGAGCCGAAACTCTTCTGAAAGGTAGTCTTTGAAAATGAAACAAACCTAGGTGAGTGTCTATCACAAACATTGATTGGACTACTCGTCGAGCAGAAACCGTAAGTATGCATCACATACACTGATCAGCCAAACCTTACTGCCACTGTCCACTGTGATGTTGGATACCGCCTGGTGGCGTTGTGGGCAGGTGACGCGGTAACAAAAGTACGGAAGCGGAGCACACACGGCAGATGGATCACCCTAGCGAAGGTATGGATTGAAAATGGGGAAATCTAGAGGGATAAGCGACTTTGGCAAAGGGCAGATTATTGTTACACAGAGCCGGTGAACGAGTATCTCGAAAACGGCGTAGCTGGTCGAATGTTCACATGCTAACAGGTGTTTCAGAGCGCACTGTTCAGCACGCATCGTTGAACATGGAACTTCACAGCAGATTACCTCCATGTGTTGACATGTTGAACCATCGACATCGACAACTACGAATGTAGTGGGCACGGGACCATCGGGATTCGATTGTCAACCAATGGTAACGTGTCGGCTCTTCGGGTGAATCATATTTTTGCTACACTATGCCGATGGCCGTCTCCACAAACACCATCAAGATGAACAGCGGCTCGAAACATGCAGTGCGCCACGGACGCAGGCTGGTGGGAGTAGTATTATGCTATGGATAACATTCTCCTGCTCTTGCGTGGGATCTGTGGTAGTACTCGAAGACACACTGACAGTTGCCAACCACCTGCATCCCTTCATGCTTGATGACTTCCCCGACGGCGATGTCATCTTTCAGCAGTATAATTGTTTTTGCCTCGGAGCCAAACAGCGCTACAGAGGTTTGGAGACCATTAATGTGAATTCACGTTATCTTGGTGACCAAATTTGGCTGATGTAAAACCTATGGAATCCACCTGGATCGCTATGGCGCGCCATCACCACACACGCAAATCAGCGGCTCGTTATTTACGCTAATTACGTGACCTGTGCGTAGATATCTAATGCCACACACCTCCACATACCTACCAAAGACATGTTGTATCCCTCATACGCAGTATCAGTGATGTATTTAATGCCGAAAGTGGACAAACAAGCTATTAAGCAGGTGGTCTTATTGTTTGGCTCATCAGTGTAAATCAGTCTGCGAAAAGAATTTCCGTGTCCCAGAGTATCCATTAATTCCTCTGTTCGAGAGAGAGGAAACGATCCATGACGATTTGTGTGTTTTCTGTTGCCTTAAAGTCAGCCACAAATGTAAACCTCCTGATGGCTTTTGGAGAATTACCAAGGGCGGCGCCCATTGACTTGCAGAAATAGGTTGGACAACACCAGTGTCTTTCCATCTTTGCAGTTTCTGAGGAACTTGCTCACACATTGAACGGGGGACAGGCCATATGCGATAAAATCGCGGCTGTGCATTGTCTTTAACAGTATCATCTGCTTCAAAAGCATTAGCCCTTCAGAAATCTAGTTCAAACTACACACGTTAGAAACACTAGTGTGAGCTACTGAAACACTGATTTGTAACACATCGTCTTGTATGCATAGGCTGAATTAATTAAAGAATTTTGAACAAAATAAAATTTAAATTGTTCCTAGAATGAGCACATGAAACGATACACGTTTCGTAGCTCTACGGAAAGTTGCTGGAAAACTGCACTAGAATTTCGTGTCCGTTGCATGCAGACAAAAGAGAAGCAGACTGCTGTATCTGTGGGCTACCGATCCTGACATGTATGTCTTTATTAATAAGACAAAAAGATGCACCAGCGTCTAACTGCAATTTGACTGTCCTTTGAGCCACTCTTAATTCAACAAAAATTTGTTTTTTTGCCTGCGTACAGCAACAGAAGAGTTCCGTGAAGCGGAAGCGCAAGCCGTTGCTTGCGCCGGCTTAAATAGCTACACCGATACAGGTCGCACTTACTGATATCTCTGCTGTTGCTCGAGTCTGGGTTACCCTTTAGATACATTGTCTGAAAATGACCTAGCTTTCAACACTGGAAACATTCTGCATCAGACAAGAACACCCTTTTTGGTGATGATTCGAAAAGCACTTCTGACAAGATTTCTATACAGTATGCTGTATTACATGTCGTGTACCATGAGACAAAGTTTTCACCTCTACGTTTATTGTTTGTCAGAGACCCATTTTAAATCACTTTAACATTAGCATTAACTTTAGTCGAAGTGTCGTGTCCACTTTAAGCAACAGCAATACACGGAGCTTCAAAATTTACATCTGTTGTGTCCGCAGTAGTTTGAGATTCTACAAGAGGCAGAACTATTTTAAGATCAGGATTCAGAAATTTGCGAATAACAACCTGAATATATTTGTATGAAACATTCTACATGAAACGACGGAGTGAAAATCTCATTCTGGAAACATTCTACATGACTGCATTACGTAATGAATCCCTGTAACTGAGTCCACAAGAGCAATTAAACCGACATTTTCTTGTTAGCCCTCTGATTTCGTCAATCCACTGTTTGAAAATTTGTGATGGCTGCTGCTTGAGTCACAAAAATTTAAACCTTGCTGCTGCGACATCTGCCAGGCTGTCATATGTTCAGTCATCAGCCACACAGTAGCCTCTGATTGAGAGTCAAGACAGAGTTTTAATCACAGACAGTAGATGTCAGCTCTCGATCGTTGGAAGAAGTAACTGTACTTAGAACAACTGTCTAGACTCTTTCTTTAAGTAGATTAGATTAGATTCGATTAGTACTTGTTCCATAGATCATGAATACGACACTTCGTAATGATGTGGAACGTGTCAGATTAATAAAAGGTGTCTATACAAGATATTATATTAGGCAAAATATTACATGACACTTATTATTATTATTATTATTTTGAGGTTGGGGAATTATCCACGTACTATATCCAAAAATTCATCTAATGAGTAGAAGGAGTTGCCATTAAGAAATTCTTTTAATTTCCTTTTAAATGCTATATGGCTATCTGACAGACTTTTGATGCTATTAGGTAAGTGTCCAAAGACTTTTGTGGCAGCATGATTTACCCCCTTCTGAGCCAAAGTTAGATTTAACCTTGAGTAGTGAAGATCATCCTTTCTCCTAGTGCTGTAGCCATGTACACTGCTATTACTTTTGAATTCGTTCGGATTGTTAATAACAAATTTCATAAGTGAATTTTTTTTTTGTGAAACTCGATCGCTGTCTTTCCATAAACGTTTTAGAAAATATATGAAAGAAAAAATTCTTTGTGTACCATAACGATAATGTTGTATGCACTGAAGATGGCCTCCAACTGCGTCCGATGGTCTGACCATCCCTCTTCTACACTACTGAATGGGCAAAATGCGAGTGCAGCAAATGGTAGTAGTGTTGCTTGCTGGGAGAGGAAGATAGTCATTTGTGGAACACAGCAGCAGGCGCTCAATCTGTTGCACCTGAAATTGAACAACTTTATTTAGAGACATTTTCTATGGCGGCTTTGGCATAGTTAAACACTTGATATAGACAGAATGCAAGTCTCTCACTCTGAGTAGATTTAACAGCTACTTTCACTTTGTGTTCCGCCTAATACATTAATGACACAGTTGCCTTACCAGAGAGCAATGCTATCATCTTAACTGATGGTCGTGGACTGGGTACTGTGCTCGGCCGTAAGCAGACGAGTGTACAGTAGCGAAACGTTTCTGGGTATGGCCAGGACATTTTCGTGTGGCTGCGTTGTGAGGTCCTAACTCTGACTTGACACGTCGCTCTTCGGACGAAAGCACAAGTAGTAGGGCCTCAAATCAACGCTTGTATGATCGGCTTCAGTTTTTGACATTGCCGTCATCTTGCAGTCATTCGCACCTTGCAGGGCGGGGAGTGCGAAGGATTTTGTTTAGCTTGTAACTGGCCGTTTTCATTGTATAATTCTTTGGGCATAGTGGATCACAGGGACGTTCAGTTTAATCTGAAGGTAATCTTGACAACAGTGTGAACGTCCTGACCTGCCTGCTTTAAGGGAACTGTCGTGGGTCATATTTAACATCTGTCACGAGTGTGTTTCTTAATGTTTCTGGCCACGAGTTACCTTGCACGAAGGCTGTGCTAGCCTATGTTTCCCTTGTCCATGTTGGAGTCATTTGGCACGAGACTGAGTAGATGTAGATGGGCTATGATAGGCTGTAAGAACTAAGGTAACTCTCACTGTCTATTGCGTGCGCTGTTGCGTGAACTTGGTGTCATTCTCCTTTTTAGTGTATATTTCTTTATTGATTGCTTGGACAGTAGTAAAATACTCAAGATGTCGGTAGAAACTTGCACTGCTAGCACGGGTGATTCAGTTGCCACTATGGTGGAGAAGATAGATAGGTTACAAGCAGTGCTTGAACAAAAGGCTAGAAAATAACAAGAACCAGGCAGAGGTGCTTCTAGCGGAGAAGCAACAAGTACTAGGACAATTGAGGAAGTTAAGGCTATACTGAGTGTACCCATCTTTCTCTGGCAAGAGAAAAGAGGACATAACGGCATTGCTCAAATATGTCTCAGCTGCAGCCTAGTTGGGTTGATGGCCTGACGAAATTTGCGTTCATGTGACCAATCTGCGGTTGACTGGAGAGGCTAAGGCATAAGTTACTTTCCACGAGACCTTGCAGCGTGCTCAAACTTTCATACAGCTACTCGAGGCGTAATGACAGTGTTATCGTAAACAAAACAATACTCGCTTTTTCATGAAGTTGAGTACGTTGACACAGAAGCACAACAAGTCAGTTGAATGCTTTTCGGGTAGGATCCGAAAGATCGATGTCAAACGTACGAGCTAGCATAGAACGAGGAAGTCAGTATAGTGCTACACTGAGAAACCGACAATAGGGCTGTCGACATATTTTTCAGTGGCATTCCCACTGAAATGTCACGTGAGGTTAGTATAGTGAATTCATCTGATTTGGTGCAGCTAAGTCGACTGGCATACAGTTTGAAGATATAGATGTAGGTACTAGTGGGCGTGGAGATCGCCGAGTGTTTTCTGCAGAAAAAAATGTCGCAGGTGTCAGCGTGAGGATCCCGTTCAATAATATTGTTTTCATCCGGAAAGCTACAAGTGTGGAAGGGTAGTTCACAAAGCATGGGAGTGTAGGAGTAGGAAATGAGAAAATCAGTATCAACAAAAGCGTTCGTGAAATGCAAACAGGAATGTATCAGCCGTCGGAAAAAGTTCCCCGTACAGTGTTGCACTCATGAGTCTATGCAGGAATGAAATGCTGCTTGTGGAGTTTTGTTGGTGGCAAGGAAATTAGATTTTTATAGATACAGGGACACATGTATCAGTCATCGCACTAGTATGCTTACAGCAGCTGAGCTTGGAGGGTGTTGTTTCCTACTGGGTGATACCGCCACAGACGAGGCAATGTCACAAGGTGCACCGATCATGAAGGTGTTGCCACTTGCTTCGCATACAAACACGCTAAAGATGAGTTTCCACGATAGTGTACCGTTAGGTACCGGGAAATTAGTTTGGTCTCTGTGGTGCAGACTGACCACAGGAGATGTTATAATTATGTGAATAGAGCTACATGAAGACAATGGACATTTGGATACAATGTACTGTTTCATACACAGAAGCGTAGCGTGCATAACTTACGTGAACAGTGAATGTATAGTTCTGGTTAGCCCAGAAAATTTCATTGTGGGTGGTGCGGGTCTAGTGAAGTTCTTAGTTATCGTCAACATTAGATAGTTCGGATGATGAGGATTCAGATAGGTCATTTACTGACGACAACCATATGCATTACACAATAAAGCAGGTCATCTACAGGGCAGTGACCAGAAAGCTATGGAAGCATTACTATTACAATTTGAGTATCTGTTTAGTGCATAGGGTTCATTACTTGTGAGCCCATTTACCCAATACCATACAGTGACAGGGAATAATGTTCCATTTTATAGTAAACCATGTAGTACAGCAAACCAGCTGCAACCACTCATGGAAGAGATCATTGACTGACAGCTGGTAGAAGGCCTCATAGCACCTACTGATAGTCCCTGATTCTCGTCCCAAAAGAATAGGTGGTTGGCACCAAGAAATATCGCTTTTGTTGTGACTTTAAATACTTGAACGCTCAAACCACCCCAGCGCATATATGATACAATCATGGAAACGCTTAATAACTTAGACAGATTCAAGTACTTGTCCACAGTGGAGTTGTGGAGTGGCTACTATCAGATGAATGTAAGGCCAGAGGACAGACCTAAAACCGCTTTCACAGTTCCATGTGTGCATTTTCAGTATCACAGGATACCATTTGCGCTTAAGAATGCACCAGCCACAGTCCAAAGATTGCTGCATTGGGTTTTGCATGGCATAAAACCTAGAAAACGCATGGTATATCTCGATGAGTTTGTAGATTTTTCAGACAGTATGAATCGACATGTTAAGCAGTTGTAGGAAGTATTCAGCAGACTAAGGGCAGCATATATCACGCTGAGTATTGAAAAATGTAGCCAGCCAGAGTGGCCAAGCGGTTCTAGGCGCTACAGTCTGGAACCGCGCGACCGCTACGGTCGCAGGTTCGAATCCTGCCTCAGGCATGGATGTGTGTGATGTCCTTTGGTTAGTTAGGTTTAAGTAGTTGTAAGTTCTAGGGGAGTGATGACCTCAGCAGTTAAGTCCCAAAGTGCTCAGAGCCATTTGAACCCTTTTTTGTAAAATGTAATTCTGCACAGACTCAGGTCAAGTACTTGGGCTATTTTATTGGCGAAGAGAGTGTATGAACCGATCGTTGTGTGGTGTCAGCAGTTTCTGAATTTTCAGCACCTCAACCAGCGAAACAGTTACCATCTTTTCTGGGCCTCTATAATTATTACCAGAAATTTGCCAAAACTTTGCACAAATTGCTTACCTATTAAATCATTTGTTGAAAAAAGTAATTAATTTTTATGGTCATCAATATGTGAGTGTGCATTCCAGGCACAGTATAAAGCATTAATCAAAGACCAGGTACTGGTGTTTCCTACTTTTGCCAAGTAGTTTATCATTTACTGTGATGCAAACGATAGTGCTCTTGGTTGCATTCTCAGTCAGAATATAAATGCTAAAGAGAATCCTGCAATGTATGCAGTGGAACGCAATTACTCAACTACAGACAAGGAAATGCTGACAGTGATTTATGGGTTCACTTACTTTCGATGATACCTGTATGGGCAGAAATTCAAAATTGTAAGACAGCACGCTTCACTGAAATTGGTATTGGATTTGAAGGATCCCTCTAGCAGGTAGACAACGTGGGCTCTTGGCTGAGTTACTGGAAGAGAGCGCAAGTAGATGACATAGACTGTTAAGTCACAGCTACAGTTCATAATGTTCAGGGGCTTACTAAGGAAGTCAATAAAACGTGGACCACACATAGTGGTTATGCTGTCATTATGGAGCAAAGTACTGCAACAAGCACAAGACCATGTATTATCAGGCCATGTTAGTCAGAAATGGAAAAGTGATGGATAGAAGTGTAGACAACAACTTTTGCTGACAGACAAGAAAAAATTGTGTCAACAATATGTACAATGAGCCGATCTCAGTCATAAAAAATCGTCTTCAAAGATTTTCTGAGGCATGAAAACCCTTTCAAATAACAGGGCTTGATAGTTTGGATCCATTTAACAGAAGCCCATTTTGTAATGCATACATATTGGAGATTTTTTTTCTCTGTTTGTATCTATGACGGCAAATCCTGACCAGCTGGCTACTATGGTTGTTTTAGCATTACTGAATAATTGGAATCTTAAAGTTTTACATGTCAGAACTTTACTGATTGATCAGGGTATGAATTTATTATCTGATTTGATGAAAAACCTGTGCCATATACTTCATATTCACAAGTTACAGAGAGGTCCCTTCCATCTGCAAGCAAACAGGTCAATGAAATGTGTTCATAGAACAATCTTGAAGAGACGTATCTCCAGTTTGTGATCGGCACTTACAATTCTAAGGTGCATACCAGTATTGACCTCTCACTGTACAAGAAAAATGCCTTCTGCCTTCAACATGTACAGTCTAAGCTAGATTCCAACGTTGAATCAGCAGAGGAGTTTGACAAAGAGTCAGATTATCAAAAAGACAAGAATGTATGGGACAACTTGTAAGTCAGCTTTTACACTTTAAGAGTCAGCCAATGGCTTTAGATACCAGAAGAGAAATCGAAAAAATTATAATGAAATACAACAGTCCATATTAAGTCCTTAATATGATCCCCCTGGTCAGTATTAAGATCTGGCTACCATCTTTAACTTCGACTGCATATATCAGTAGATTGGGCCCCTTTGACGGTGCAGTTGACACACAAATTCTGGTAACAGTGCCCAGCAGAGCAGAAAACCAAGGAGGGTTATGAGGAATGAAAAACCCAATACTTGTGCAGCACCTAAGGCAGTATACGGACTGAGATCACAAAACTAATATTTCTTAAGTACATATTGTTGCAGTGTAGTTTCCATATTGTACCGATTTTTTTTTCATTTGTTGTGTACTACTACACTTATACTATGTGTTATGAGTAGGATGACACTCATGAAAGCCATTCACTCATTTACATTACTGAGTTGGCATTCTTTCTTGAAGAAGGTGTGGAAAGGTAGGAACGAGATTCGTAGGTTACAAGGCAGATTCAACGGATTCTGTGAGAAGATGCGGAAAGAGACCATTTCCTCCAACTGTAGTGATGAGTATTAAGAATTGCGAATGTCTTATAGAAGCTAAGAGCGCAGCTGTTGCAGATAGCAGATGTAGTGCTGCAGTCAACGATAGGGGGAAAAAGGGAATGGATCGCTGCAGGAGGGAGCTTGTTAAAAATCTCTTTTGAGTCAGCGGAGAAGGAAATGTGTGGGAACTGAACACAATGGTAGGTTAGGTGGACACAGAGGAAGTATTGAGGCCGCAGTCAACTTCACGAATTTGGAGAAAAACGTGTTGAACAATATTGAAGTAATACGGGAGATTCATAGGGAACTCACAGAGTGTTATGTAAAACAGCAGCGATATCGAGCAACAACCTGTAACGCTTCAGAACCGATTAAGCGCACTGGATGAAAAGATGACTGTTGCTAGACTATTTGGTTACTGGCAGACACCATTAACATCGCAAGAGTTTAAGTAGCCGTAATGCGAGAAGCGGTGTTACTGCAAAAATCTTGACTGCTTGGTACTCTGCAGCTTTCAGTTGTCACTGATAATATGTACTAAACCCGAAAAACGGTTTTGGCAAATAAACATTTCTAGTACAGCTCATGATGTATGGAATATGTCCTTTAATAAGACACATCATTCAGTATGTGAACGGTTAAGTTCAATGTTGATGCCACCACAGCAATTTTTGGAAGGGCTGCGCTGAGCACAGAAGAATTTCCCAGCAGAACTTCAGCATGAAGCTGAATTAGCACAAGACAATCTATCATTCTTCTGTCATGTGCAATTGATGGAATAAAGATGGGTAAAGCAAGACTGCCTGCATAAATCCGATATCTGGTAGCAGGCAGAAGCACACATTATCAGTGTTACACCATCCATCCATATCCAATGACATGGAAAACCATGAATAAGTGGCTACAACTACAGATTAAGAAAGTGCTGGTGATCTTGGACTGAGGGATGCACTTACTCTTATGACACCAGATGAAGTTGCGAGGGAGTAGGACGGGGAGCGTTACCCATTTGTCCAACCAGAACAATTCAAACAGACGCTTAGCCATGTGAAGTTCAGTTGCTAAGAGCTGAACTTAATGCAATACAGTGACACAGGAAAGTGTTGGAACCTCAATCACGTTTTCAGAAAGGCAGTATGTACTGGGTTTACTCAATCTTTGCATCCCAGGCGGTAATCATCAACTGCTACAAAGATGGGAAACCTTGGCGCATGAAGAGAATGGAACTTCAGAACAGTGGTATCTTGATCAATGGAACGACGTGTGATATAGTCGGGGTTAACTATCGGTAGCCCAGAACTGTTACTGGCATTACCATGAACAGGATATTGAGACCAATGTTGTGCTGACCACAAGAGCTTTTAATATCCTTCTCACCCAAAATCTAATCTTACTTAATGACACTTTGAATCCAGAAGTCCTACAGTCAATAGATGACCTAATTTTGGCTCAGAAAAGGGGCGTATTACTACGGAACAGATGTTCGAACATATACATTTCCGACAAAAATAGCTTAGACGATCATTGCTATAATTTCTTTTTACCACTAGCATTGCCGTGTTTCTTATAGCAATATGTGTATTCTACTTACACTTTGAGGTGTAACGTTACCAATCCTCTGGACCCACCTTTGCACCAGATTCCCATAGAATGGCTTGACGACATAACAAAGAAGTAAGAACTGAAACTAACTGTACCAGTACCTTTAGTTAAATTATAGATAATATAGTTACACAGATCTCGACCGTATTAGAGAGTTAAACCTATGTTTAAATGGGAACAAGTAACGAACTCACTCTTGTGAGATATTAACCAGAATTGCACGGCATAAATTAATGTCAGTGTAATCTATGTAAATTGCAGTCGTTCTGGGTACAGCAAAGAAAAAAATCGAGACAAATTCCTTGGAGAAAGGTGTGTTGTTGCATGGCTATTGCAATTCCCAGGTGCGCTCACAAATCTTTAAACTTATCACTCGGCGCAGGTGGCAATCTAGCCCAGCTCATACCGTGTGTCACAACCGGTATCTGGGCCACACAAAGACTGCAGTGTTGCAGAAGCCAGGGCGACACACTGAGCCGAGCCGTTATCAGGAAGCGCAAACGGTCCAGTATCACAGCACTAATGCGGAATTTTGCGTGCCTTGCACTACTCTGCGATAACATGCAGCCTCCGAGCTCAACCGCTCCACGGCTTCCTACCGCCGACATAAAGTGTGAAAGCAAGAGGAACTAACAATAACTGAGAAACTACAGTGGGGACAAGTCCACAGTCACCTCCGGATATTAAGTGACCACATCGGCGGCCACGATGACGTTATGTCCAGCTTAAATATGACCATTTCCGATGCCTCAGTCTCAGTGTCTGGTCATTCCGCCTGCGTCTCTGATTCCGACAGAGATGGCAGTCTCGCTAGTCGTGGACGAGCTTGGGGGCATTCCCTAGTGAAGGCCCATACTAAGTGACTGCAAACTACCGGCTACAAACCTGTTGGGCGAGACACATGACTACCGCCTCCCTGGCTATACATAATGTACCACCTCCCTGGTTGCATGCTGTGTTGCTGATTTAGGGCTGAGCTTCCACCGTCATGACACCCGCATCAGAGATTTGCTGTTGGCAGCCGCTAAAGCACACATCCATCTTCGAGAGCAATAGGTCAGGTAGCATTAGCCGCTGGTGAGCCACGGTAGGTTTGGCCCTAGAGACTCCGCTCTAGGCCACCTATACGACACAGCCGTTTAATCCTGACCTGCATAACGGCCATAACTGATGATGCGCTGTTTCCACATTCCTTGTCGCACAGGAGTGTGAAAATCAATGCACCTTCCGACGCGCTGGAGAAGAGAATCCATATTGCAAATTACACGTAGTAAATATAATTCCAGGCAATGCTGTTTCACTGACGCCTTACAGCTTATGACAGCCACCCACACCAGCTCCTGAACTCAGCGTCTTGAACCAGTGGCGTCACCTCACCTTCTCAGCTTCCACGCCTACTACAAATTCTGACCCAAGGGTGACAGCTGCAGTAATCATAAATATTAAGAAAAAGATTACATAACAGTATCCTGAAAATAATGAAACAGAAATACAGAAGATCTGTGCCAAGTCAAAACAGAGAGCTAAGCTACAGGAGAGCAAATCTAGATTCTAATAACCAGAGATTGTGTATACTGAGACAATGCATTCTACATCTACATAATTACTCTGCAATTCACAACTAAGTTCCCGGTATAGGATTCATCGAATCATCTTCAAGCTATTTCTCTGCCGTTCTACTCTCTAAATGTGCGCGGGAAAACGAACATTTAAATCTGACCGTGTGAGCTCTGAATGCTCTTTTTTATTATGCTGATCATTCCTCCCTGTGTAGGTGGCCGCCAACGAAATATTTTCGCATTATAACGAGAAAATTTTTGATTGAAATTTGATGAGAAGATCCTTCGCAGAGAAAAATGCCTTTGTTTTAATGATTCGCGCCTCAATTCAAGTATCATATCCCTGGCAGTCTCTCCTCTATTTACCGACAGTTCAGAATAAACTGCCCTTCATTGAATATTTTGGAAGTCCTCCTTGGATCCTATCTGATGTGGATCCCACACCACACCACATAGCAGTAATCCAGAAGAGGGCAGACAAGCGTAGTGTAAGCAATCTCTTTAGTTGTCCTGTTGTACTTACTAAGTATTCAGCCAATGAATCGCTGTCTTGGGTTCGCTCTTCCCACAACAGTATCTATTTGATCATTCCAACTAATATTATTCCTAATTTGCAATCTCTAAGTATTTGTTGAATTTGCAGCCTTTAGATATGTGTGATTTATCGTGAAAGCGAAACTTAGCGGATTCCTTTTAGTACCAATGTGGATGACTTCACGCTTGTCATTATTTAGAGTCAATCATACCATACGGATACCTTGTCTAAATCGTTTTGCAATTTGTTTTCATCCTCTGATGACTTTATAAGACGGTAAATACCAGATCATCTCTAAACCATTTGAGAGGGCTACTCACTGTGTCTCCTAAATCGTCATTGTAGATCAGGAACAGAGGGCTTATAACACTTCCTTGGGGAACGCCAGATATTACTTCTGCTTCTGTCAATGACTTTCCGTCAGTTACTACGAACTGTAACCATTCTGCCAAAATCACAGATCCAGTCCCACAACTGAGACGATACTTAACAGGCACGCAGTTTAATTAGAAGTCGCTTGTGAGGAAAGATTTCAAAAGTCATAAGGGATCAGCTTGACATCCCCTGTCAATAGCACTCATTATTTCGTTAGAATAAAGAAGTAGTTGTGTTTCGTAGGAACGATACTTTCTGAGTCTGTATAAGCTGTACGTCAATAAATCGTTTTCTTCGAGATAAAAAGAACTTGTTAATATTGTCCAACTCAGCTGTGCTCATTTCACGCCAGTCATGCATGCTTATATTTCAGGAACACGTATTTGACAATAAGATTCTCGAGATTAGATCCTATGATGTTTGTCAGGTAACTTCCAGAGATCAACACGAAAGGCTTCATGCATCATATACTGCACGACCTTGGACGGTTGATTGCCATTGCTATTTCTGAGTAATAATCAAGAAGTAAAGGAAATTTTCGAGATATTATGGGTATGTACATGGTTTTTCTAAATTTGGGTCTGTATCTACTCAGTATGGCAAAGGATAAAATTGTGGTCTTCAGTCTCAAAACTCTCCATGCAAGTCTGTCCTGTGAAGTAAATCCCTACAAGTTCACAGACATGCATAGAACTGTTTCTCATATTTGCCGCAAAAATTTCATCGCACTAATGAGTAGCACGGTGTTCACTAATGCAACGTATGTTCTGTAGAACACACAACCAGTGACGACTAGACAACGACGTGCCCTAGGTGCCCACGTACGGCTCTATTCCAGCTACTGCATTGTGCCGCAAGTGTGGAAGTTCAAAAATAGCTTGCCACGAGACAAATTATTATTCCGCTTTGGGATTCCTGTGCCCCAGTGCCATTTATACTAGCGTGGATCAAAAGAACGCAACAGAAGTATCTCCTACTAGGGCCCGGCGTCTCTTTTCCATGAGGGAGTGAAAGACGAGTAAAAAAAATGTATGTATATATAAGGGAGAAAAATGAATCATGAAAGGTTTTGGTGATTTATTTAGTGGTTCCTTCAGCAAAACACACACTGTTTAGAGCGTAAATCCCCATGACTTTGAATCAATTTTAAATAGCATCTGCCATGGTTGTATTGGGATGCCACCAAGCATAATTCTTCTCAGAAAGAAATCGGATAGTATTTCCATAATACTTCAGTAGCTCATGGGCACCGTGTTGGACAATGCTGTTAAGGCTTTCATACAAGTTGTTGAGAATCTGTAAGGAGAAGACGTTTCGCACAAATAACGACATCGTATTTTCTTAGCATTCATGAACGAGATCACTACAGGGATTAAAATATCTTGTGAAAGGGAAAGGGAAATGCATCTCTTGGCAAGAACAAGTATCGATCCTGCAGCAGTTGTACACTATAAAACTACTCCAAATTACTAAGAAAATATCAGAAATCAGTAATTCGGACAACTGGCTTAAGGTTATATGGAATTTAGTGAAACGAGAGACAGGGCAAACAATCACAGAACAAGATAATATCACTACTGATCTGAGTAGAAGGGCTATAAATTATGAGTCACAGGCAGAAAATGTATTTAATACTCACTTCTTAAATATAGTAGAAAGCATCGATAAAACAGTTCAAGAGAAAAATTACAGCAGTATGTTAAAATGTAACTCTCATAAAATTCAGTCTTATGAATGTATCACCAACTTAAATTAAGAAAGTTGTACATTATCTCAAAAATAAAAGCTCATCTGATTTTGATGGTGTTTCCAACAGAGTACTAGAGATTTGTTCCCATATAATAAGCCTGTTCTTATCTGAAACATTTTTCCAGACAGACAGAAATATTCTGTTCGTAAACCCCTCTTTAAGAAAGGTGGTAAGAGTGGTAAGAGAGAGATCAGTAACTACCGATTTGTTTAACTGCTGACATCATTTTCCAAAGGTTTTGAAAAGGTGATGTATTCTGGAATAGTATTACCCCAGCAACAATAATATCCTCGGAAAATCACAGGCTGGATTTCAGAAGTTGTTCTACTCAGCACGCCATTTATATTTTCATTCAACATATTTTACAAGCATTAAATAATAAAATAGCTGTATTTTCTGCGACCTATCTAAGGCATTTGACTGTGTGACTCACAGCATTCTCCTAAAGAAATTGTAGTTTTGTGGGATTAATGGTATAACCAGCCGATAGATAATGTCAAATCTAACCAAAAGAATGCAGAAAGCAGTACTTAGTAATTCAGTCAATATAGTCCGGGAACATAATTGTGCCTGGGAACTAATAGTGTACGGGGTTCCCCAAGGCACAATCATAGGTCCACTATTGTTCCTCATGTATGTGAACGATCTTTCGTCTAATATAGAAGAAGCAGAAATAGTTCTTTTTCTAGATGATGCTGGTATTATAATCAATCCAGGCATATACGCATAGTAAGAGAAATGGTAAACCAAGTTCTTAATAGTGTCATCGACTGGTTTTCTTTGAATGGTCTCACATTGTTTTAAAAAGACACGACATATACTGTTCTGCACATCTCGGAATACTACACCAATCATAAATGTAACGCATGGTGAGGAAACAATAAATAGGGTGGAAACTTTAAAATTCTAAGCTTACCCTATTTATGAGAATTTAAATCGGAGAAAGTACATTTTGGATCTCCTAAAACAACATAGTTCAGCCACATTTGAACTTAGAATCACTGCAAATCTTGGGGAGGGACGTATCAGTAAGTTGATATGTTTTACATATTTTCATTCTATAATGTAATATGGAATAATGTTCTTGGGTAACTAATTTTTAAGAAAGAAAGTCTTCATTACGCAAAGACGTGCTGTAAGAATAATATGTGGTGCTGACCCACGATCCTCTTGTAGACATCTATTTAAGGAGTTGGACATTCTGACTACTGCTCCACAGTATATTTATTCCCTCACGAAATTTGTTAACACTTATAGCACTTTGCCCGTACGCCATACGGGCTCGGCCGCCCTGACGTTGGCGACGGCGCCCGTATACCGTGCGGGCGAGCCTTCATTTGGCTCCGTAAGCGCGTTTAGCGCGTGTCCGAAGCAGTTTCGTCAACTAATGTGAAGGTAGTTCACTCTTATTCCGCAAGAGGCTGTCTCATCCTGGGAGCGGTTGTGGGCGCTGCAAAGACGAAGTTATCTGCAGTTCATTCACAGGTGTTTAACGATCGTGAAATGGCGCGCAGCGAGTTGACGGAGGCTGAGATCTTAGATATTCTTTATGGAGATGCAGGATCTGAAATTGGCGATTCTGACAAAGAGGATTCGTACTCTCCAGACGAAAGTACAAGTGATGATTCAGGTATGTATGTGTCTCAATTGTTTATAAGGTGAAGAGTTCATTACCGCATTTTGTATTGTGAGTAGAGTTCATTACTTCACTTGAATTTAGTACCATTTAGTACCAATCTTACCATTATTTTTTTTCTATGCAGACAGTGGTACAGACCATCAGTCACCATCTGTGGTACCTGGTCGTGTGTGCCTCACTGATCACAAAGAGCAAGACTGGTCGGGAGTAGATGATCAGCCAGTACTGCCGGATTTCCAGGAACTAGTCGGCGTAGCATCGCATTTTTCAGATGCCACTGAGGAGCTTCAATATTTTAGTTTTTTCTTGATGACAACATTATTCGGCTCATCAAAAGTGAAACGAATCGGTACACTGGTAACGTTACTACGGCAATGAAACGCAAAGGTAGCCTGGAAATAAACTCTATTTGGTATAAGTGGTCTGCAGTAAAATTGCAAGAGATTTACTGGTTTTTCAGTATTATTTTGCATATGTGCGTCGTCAAATTGCCGAAAATCAGTGATTATTGGTCAACAGATCCGTTTTTGCAGACGGGATTTGCGAGTAAATTGTTGAGTCGCGATCGATTTTGCGCCGTATTGTCGATGTTACACTTGAATGACAATGCTACCTTCATTAGCAGAGGCGAAGAAAAGCATGACCCACTTCACAAAGTGAGGCCTTTTTTTGATTTCTTTGTGAATAAAAGCAAAAGTAGTTTTCATCCAGGCATGACTCTGACAATAGATGAGCAAAAGTGTCCCTTTCGTGGTAGAATAGGCTTAGAGTATACATGAAAAACAAACCCAATAAATATGGGATAAAATTGTATGCTCTCTGCGATTCATCAACTGGTTATATGCTAAACTGTGATGTATATACAAGTTCTGCAGGGAATGTTGACAATAGTGTCCAGGGCCCTGTAAAAACGTTGTGTTCACTGTACATTGGCAAAGGACCTTGCATTTATATGGATAGGTACTAAACCAGTCCATCTCTTTTGGACGTGTTGTGGGAAAATAAAACTCTTGGAGTGGGAACTGTAATGAAAAACGGGAAAGGTTTGTTACGAATATTCAAAACACTAAAACTAAAAAAAGGTCAGATAGTTTTTCAAAGGAAACACCATCTCTTGGCAGTGAAGTGGAAGTCAAAACGAGATGTTCTTCCGTCTTTCCACAAAGCATAAGTCTACCAGCACTAGTATTCAAGTGAGGGCCAAAGGTGGAATAGCAGAAATTGTAAAGCCAGACGTTATTATTGATTACAATAAGAATAAAGCTGGGGTTGACAGAGCAGATCAGTTCTCCAGCTATTATCCGTTTGCCCGAAAAACTTCGAAGTGGTGGAAAGAGCTGTTTTTCCATTTGTTTATCTTGTCAACTGTCAACAGTTTTATTTTATATAAAGAGAAGACTAGGAAGAATGTATCTCTAGTAGACTTTATTCACAAAGTGGGGAACAAATTGGCTGAGAAGGGCGGAAATATTTTTCAGCAACAAGCCGCTTCATCCTCACAATCTGAGAGGACATTTTCAAGGCGCTTTCCAGAGAAGGTCCCACCCACTGCAAACAAGGTGAATACTAATAGGTATTGCAAAGTATGTTCAGACATGGGGAAGAAAGAGAGGGTAAGCGCATCAGGAAGGAAAGTAGATGATGGTGCAAGGACTGTGGCGTTGGCCTTTGCGTCCCACAGTGTTTCCAGGATTTTCACACAAAGGCTAACTGCATCTGAACTATTAAAATACTCTAGTTTACAGGTACCTGCAGTTAGACATTCCAGTGATATTTTTTAAAATTTAGATACAGTATAATGGCATTACTCAAGAGAGAGATCAAGTAAAACTTTTCTGACCACGACATTTTTGTGTTTCCCTTTTTTAATTATACCACCCATTTGTATTTTATATTGTAAAATAAACTCACATTCATGTAAAGCTCTTACTTTTTCATTTTAAATAATGCAAGAACCATATTCCTATTATTTTTCTGTTCTTTGCAATCTAATTTCAAACATCCATTAAATAAGCCAGTTCACAGCCAAGTGCCGGGTGTAAAGAGGGCAGTGTTGAAAGTGTTAAAATCAACTGTAGTTCAAAAGGATCAAAGATGTATATAATTACAATACCAGAAGGAAAAATGACATTCATTACTCCACATTAAGGTTGTCTCTAGCACAAAAAGGGGCGCAAAATTCTGCAACAAAAATTTTTAATCACTTACTCAGTAATAAAAATGTCTGACAGTCGACAAAGTTAAATCTGAAAACGAACTGAAAAAGTTTCTCCTTCACAACTCATGCAAGTCCAAAGAATAATTTCTCTTACTGTAATGTGTAAAAGGTTGTAGGCAGGAATCACTATCTTCTACCTGTGTATCCTTTTCCTTCTTGGGAAAAAAAACTTTGAAATGTTCAGAATGGAACTATTTATACAAATTAATCTGCGATGTGAATGTAAATCTATCGTGCAAAATGATCCATGGAACATCTAACTAACTCTGCAGAAAGGAGGACACAAGTAACTTGCTTTTTAAACCAATTATGAAGATGATGCAAGATTTTCATTTCAAAATTTAGTATATTCGGGACTACAGTAATGTAATGCCAGATGCTTTTTTCCGTGTCCCTTGAGATCCAGTAAAACTGAAATTATTTACAACCAGTAGCAAAGAAGTTGACGTTTAACGCACTAGCAATAACAGAGCCGGTTTAAATCTCAATTGTATTATAATATATGTAATACATATGTGTATAAAATATGTAGTGTAATTAGTAGCGAAAACTGACATGGGCAAAAATACACTATACAAAAGCGGACGAGTCATCTGCAGGTTAACCGTAAATTTGTGGCTATAAGCTGCCACTAACTTGAGTACCAAATATTTTTTAGTTAGTATAAGTCTATTCGAAATGTAAATACACTACTTCAGTACATTACGTGTTACAGTTTTACTGAACTCATATTTGCAGTCAGTTAAGAGTAATCTCAAGCATGCCTAAAATTGTACAACTTGCTGCTCCAGTCCTTCAAACTTATCAATAGAAGGGGTCTACACATCACTTCTGAGATGAACCCAAAGAGAAAAGTCCAGAGGATTGAGGTCATGCGACCTTGGAGGACAAGATAGTCCACAGATTGTGCTCGACCCATCACTCTTGGACCGTATCGGTGTTTTAGATTTCTTGACAGCAAAACGTGGCAGTGTCGTACCTAGCATGTATTACATCCCCGAATGTTGTGCAAGGTATGGTAGGTCATGGGTGAAACTTGAGCCCAGTTGGAAAGGGATTTTATCGAAAAGCTTACACTTAAAATACACACATACTAACCAGGACAATAGTTCACACTAAAATCAGTGGCGTCTGGTAATCACACATTCGCATGTATCTCTCAAATGGTTCGTTTGCGGACACACTGTATAAACACCGCTTGACGAAAAAATTGAACGACGCTGAAGGCGAGGAGCAATCGAAATGAAGCTTCACGGTTTGAGAGGATATGCAATGTAATTTCAGTGATTACAAAGTCGGGTCAAATTTATAAGGAGCTTGGTAGTATGAGCCCACTTATTACTACGACGTTTCCTCGCCCTCTTCGCTTCTCTCCATTCCTTGATATAGATGCATCCACTGATTCTGTTGAGAATGGTGACATAAAGTCGTGTATCCTTTCTTGAGGCAAGTGACCCACGAATATTGTAACTGATCCTTCATATCCTGTTTACTTGCACTGGGATGATGTCCGGGCTAGTCCCCCACATAGTGTATTTGGAACAGATCTGGGGATCTTTCTGGCAACAGGAGTACCTCAACATCATACATACAGTTCATAGAGACACGTTTCATGCGAGGATGAACGTTATTCTGTTAAAAAATGACAATACTCTCACATGAGAGGTAACCCACTGTGCCATCAGTGTATTCTCAGTCACTACTACCCGTGACCTGAACTCATTCCCGGCGGCTCCCCACACCATGATGCCAGGAGTAACACCTCTGTGCCTCTCCAGGTCCTCTCCTGGTCCTCTCCAGGGACGTCTGCTCAGATCGCCGCCATACTCTTTGGCGATGATTATTTGGGTTAGTGCAGAGCTCTGGTTCATTGATGAACGCAGCTCGACGTCATTCATCAGCAGTCCATGCTTCTTGGCAACTGCATCACTCCAAATGCAGCCATTGGTGTTGCTGTGTCATAGGTACTCTGTGCATGGGACAATAGTCTTCTAGTCCGGCTGGTAATAGGCCCAACCGATGGTATGGGATGACACACAATGTTGGAGGGACTCGATTTCATTACATCTTCTCGAATCGCAGGCGCAGAGGTGAATGGGTTACGTTGTGCTTTGTGCTCTATAAGGGCATCCTCTCTCGTGGTTCTCAGTTCATTTTGGACCCAAACCTTCATGACGTATATGCACGTCCTATTGTTCCGATGCATCGGGCCACTGTCACATCCGAATGCCCCACAAATCTGGCTATTGCACGATTCAGCTAGCTTGCCAAAAGGATATATATAATGAGGCCACTTTAAAGGTCTTTCAGGTGCTAATAAGGCTGTCTCATACTAGTGCGAATCACCTCCGTGTTCTTCAGTGGTCTTTCAGTACCTATCGCTGTTCACGCTCTTTATACGAGTATACCCTACCAGCTCTGGTAACAACACTAAACACGAACACCGCTAATACAGTACGGTGGGCCGTTCTACGTGTCGCGGACAATTGCAATTCATTTACATATCTGCCGATGGTGTGACAACCGACCATGTCTTTTTGGTGCTTCACTTTTTTGCAGGCAGTGTATAATAAAAAAAACCTTTATTATAACGTAAACAAATAACAAACGTCATGTGGCTCACTGCTTCATGCGAATATTTTCATTTGACGCCATTCCAGTGACGCGCAGGTCATTAAAATTGGTGTATTTTTCAGGGCCACCAGCGCGCCAGCCGATCGGAACGGGCGAAATGATTTCAACTGCACATGGTGACGCAGGCATCCACAGCACTTGCATCACGTTGTCAACATGTCATTTACAATACCACGTAGCTGCCACGGTTGAAGTCATATGACGTTGCCACCCAACATTCGATAAATATACATTTTTCTTTTCATAGTTCGTGATAGATATGCTACAGTTGTAGAGCTGTTTGCACAAAATTTTAAAATTTGAATAGTTATGCACAATTTCGTGAAGAAAGCAATAGTGTTCAGGAAAACTGTTATTCTGTTAAAAATTATTATGATCATAGTTCTGAATAGCTTACCAAGAAGGCTACAGAAAATACTAACGACATTTCTGTGTACAGAGGTAATTGCAGTAATGATGGACCCATTTTTACTACTGGTGAAGGTGACAACCGATGTTCGGGAAATATACATTTTTTTTCAGACTGCCTGATAGATATGCTATACAGTAGGAGAGTGTGTGTGTTGACTGTGTCTATACAGTTCGATTCAGTGTTCTTTCCAACGTGCATGCGTGTCCGAGGGAACAGACACCGATGACCATTGACAGCATTATTAAATTATGAAATGTATTCGTAGACTGCTAATAGTATTGTACGCTGGCTATACGATTTACTAGAAACATATGAATATTTGTGCTGGACCAGGACTTGAATTTGTGTTTCCCACTTTACGCGAGAGGTCGCGTTAACTAGGTTAACTGTTCGTGCACGACTCAACGGCCAGACCCAAATTTCCATACGTCCTAGTGTTATGTCCCACAGTTCTCGTATACAAATCGTACGATTCACGCATAAGGAGATACACTGTTTTTGCTCGTTAGGTTGTCTTGCTTTGGCATGAAATACAGTAGAGCAGTGTGTACCTTATAGTTTCTGTGTAGTTCGATGCAATGCTTCTTTGGAATTTGTAACGATAACGCTAGCCGCAGTTTTGGACACAAGAAAAATTACCGCAGACTGGATGGATGTGTGTACAATATGTCAGTGATTAGATCCTTGATTATGAAAGTCTCCTTATTGTGTTATGACGTGACAGTAGGACATCATTTACGATGAGTATCAGACAGTAACCATGCCGAGATCTATTCTAACCTGACGTTTGATTTCTCATCCACAGAAACACACTTAACATTACACAACGTAGTAATTTTTCGTAATCGTCCACAAGACTCTGTTACACTTCTGATCTTCATTTTCAGACTGTAGGAAAGTAATGGATAGGTATTTTCTTAAGGCTTTGCAAGAGCGCAATGTAGAGTTGCACCTTGCTCGAAAGGTCGATCATCAACAAGTAAACACTTTTGGTTCTTTAAAAAATATTTATATATTAAAATTAAGACATAATAAATAATAGAGATAAATTCGATAGTTTGTAGAGAGATACGATCAGAACGCACAAGGTGACATTAACATGCCCCGAAATGTGGTTCCGATATCCGGGACGTTCTAATTCTTCATTGATCCCGACAGGCAGCATGATAAGATAATGACGGCAACCTGCAACATAAATACAAAATAATTGTTGATATACGTTAACGGTATAGTCTTAAACATTTACTTCTTGCAACTTTTCAGTGCGGAATAGATACTAGTTTGTGTGCATTTAAGAAAATATGTATTAGTAGTCCCTTTAGTTCGACCTCTTAAGCAAATAATCATGCACTGTAACATTCATTAACTTTGAATATACGTATTCAGTTGAGATTCACACAGACTATTAAACAAGAACAGAACATAGACTCACAAATATTGCTTTGTTTTAAAACAATAAATGTGAAGTGGTGTACATCGTAAAGGAACAGATCTGGATCAGCAGGCGCATATCACCAAGTCTGCGGCAATTTTTAATCATTAACGAATTAGTACCTGTATGCATGCTTTTGACAGTTTCGTCCAGGAGAAACTGGTGCTCGTAGTGGATTACAACAGTATTACAATGTCTCATTCCATTTGACTGTTTGCTCTTGAGTAGTATCATTCCACGCCGAGTGAAAGAAAATTCCTTTTTCTGTATCTCGTCACAAGTTGTATTTTATACAGAGCATTCTCTTATCCGGAAGTCTATGCTAATAACAGACAGTAGCAGTAAGATCTAAAAAGAATCAATAGTATTCTCCGGAAAATGTGCCCTTTATAAATGTCCATTCCATACCCGACTCCAATCAAAGTACCCAGACTCAACTGCTTTAATGGTTCAAATGGCTCTGAGCACTATGGGACTCAACTGCTGTGGTCATAAGTCCCCTAGAACTTAAACTACTTAAACCTAACTAACCTAAGGACAGCACACAACACCCAGCCATCACGAGGTAGAGAAAATCCCTGACCCCGCCGGGAATCGAACCCGGGAACCCGGGCGTGGGAAGCGAGAACGCTACCGCACGACCACGAGATGCGGGCCAACTGCTTTAACAACTATCATTAACCTTCACTTCTTTATTGATTATGCTTCACCATGTAGTTCTAAGTGAAGCTGAGTTTCAGCCCTACACGCATAAGTATACTACACTTACAAAATTGCTATCCCCAGGAAACGTCGCGCGAACACTGCATGTAGCTATGATAATGGCATCATTTCACAGGTACACCATATCCACCTAAAGCCATCCGATGATGGTTAGGTTGGCAGCAGAGATACCAACTGCGGGAATGTTGATTGGTAAGTGTCACTCACTGTTCCCAATAGTCTCAGACATTTTCTGTGGGATTAATGACTAGTGCTGGCGGGACTCTCGAGGTTTGATAGAGCGCCTAAATGTTGATCAAACAAGCAACGTATGTTTGCTCCAGTGTAGACACAGGAGTGGTCGTCTTAGGAGGTGGGAATATACACAGCATACTCATCATGAGGAAGTAGAAGAAAAGTCAATACTTGGCCCCTGAGAATGATGAAATAAACATCGTGTTTGAAAGTTGCGATAACTCGAATGAACAGACCAGCGTCATGTACAGAGAAAAAGAAACGATAACTTTTCAGAGCCACTTACACCCTGAACTACACTGCCTACACAGTACGGGTTTAACGCTTTACTCAACAATAACGCTTCAACAACTTCCATCTTTTTAAAAAATGTGCAATAGTGATTCTTTCGCCCACACTAAATGCCTCTAGTCAGCTACTGTTGATCTTCTCTTTTTCTTTTTGGCGCACTGAAGACGTGTAGTTTTATATGCTGCCATGAGGAATGGCTTGTAGAGAGGTACCCGACTCCAAATAAACATCGCATACAGTTCCCTTCGCAATGTTCGCTTCGAAAGTGGTTATGATAGACCTGCATTCACTGACACCAAAAATTCCTGTCAGCTTTGAGAGCGGCTGTTACTGAGAAGGTGTGACACTCATTTCCGGACCTTGTCGGGTAGGATATTTTTTCGACCACTACTCTGACGCTGTACACAGCCCGCGTTCATAGGCCGACCAATCAGGCAACATCAATTTCGATGTCATCACGGGCACATCCAAATAAGATATCTGCTTTCTACTGAAAAGCCACGCCTCCACATCCACCTATCTTACTGAAATGAATCCATGCAACCGTTCGGTTCATAAATCCCTTCACTCCCATTACTTAGGTTGGCGGTGGAGGGCCACAGGAACTCCTGATACAAGTTCCTCTTCACCTGCAGCACTCCAAATCTGCCAGAGTGCTCCTTTGAGACGGTGACTACTATTTTGTCCGGTGAGCTTATATTTTCCATTTAACTTACTGATTACGTTACGGTCCTTCTACAGCAGAAGCAAACAAATCAAGCCACTCGCCATCAGAAACAGCATCAGCTTTGTGTTAACGGGCTGAAAAGTTTTCTGGACGTCAATAAATTACAGATAAAATAATGCTTTATCGTTGATACGTACATCTTCGTTTAAATGGGTGAATTTATCTAAATTAATTACGACATTCTACCTACTGAAACAAGATTTAATATTAGCGTTGAAATATATTATTACGGAAAATCTTAAAACGCTTAATTTTATAAATGTACTTACTATAAACAACTGATTTTAAAACCGCATCAGCGGAGGGGATTTCATGCCAGGCACGTTAAATAGTTATTGCACCAAGTGGCGCGGACGACCTTTTAAATCATAGATATATCAAGTCTATCGGCCAGTTCCGCGTAGTAGATTTGGCGAGAGAATATATATATAAAAAAAAAGGTTCAAATGGCTGTGAGCACTATGGGACCTAACATCTATGGTCATCAGTCCCCTAGAACTTAAAAGCTACTTAAACCTAACTAACCTAAGGACATCAAACAGCACCCAGTCATCACGAGGGAGAGAAAATCCCTGACCCCACCGGGAATCGAACCTGGGATCTCGTGCGCGGGAAGCGAGAACGCTACCGCACGACCGCGAGCTGCGGACAGAGAATATATCCCTGACAGTTTATTCTACAAGTATTTGAGTGATCTGCTGCGAACAGAGCAAGCGTTGGCACTACTCGAACATTCAAGCAATACAACACGAAGCGGTACAACGCACTTACTATGTCCTAAGTGTGCAGCTCATTGGGTTACACCAATTGTGGGCGAACCACTTGAGTCGGCGTGCAAGCCTTACGAAATACTTATCATCCAATCACGAAGAAAAAAAGAAAAAAAATCGGTGAAAAATTTAATTCTTTCACACCGTACAGTCTGATGTCTTTGCTCGATGAAAGACTGAATTCCTTTTTGTTGTTAGTCATATTTACTGTGGTGCTTGAAACAAAGTAAATCATTGCACGCACCTTTAAGAGTTTCCAGTGGTAAAAACGAATTGCGCAGGCCTTGCATTTTAAGTCATACATTCCTCAATATGAAATACAGCTAACATATAGAAATTGTATTAAAAGTTGAGAGCAGAATGATATCTATCTCCGCTCCTGAGATATTGACTTGTACGTGTATAAGAGAGTCCCGCGCAGTGCGCCCAGTTCCGCCAGTTCACAGCGTGAATCAGGTGCTCATAGCACTTAACACTATTCATAAATGGCTCAACATAATGAAAGGAGATTTTTTTCAAATGATACAACGCAAACAGGAGCTTATTTTGCCGTATGATTAACACTCAAAACTTTTTTATCTATCGAGACATAAAAGCAACTACAGCTCTTTCGATGCAACGATATACTCTTCCTTTTAACAGCATTTACTATCTCGCCGAAGAAGAATACTGTGGCAATGCACACATTAATATTAACGATATTCTATGTGGGCCACTTAGCTTTAGTTGAAACTCGTTTTTTGTTACGTCCTAAGATATAATCACTAAGTAACTAGATGTTTTAATTATTTAAGTTTCCATCAAGACCGATTTTAAATTTACAACCTTTAAAATACTTCCTAGCTACATGTAATGATACCAGCTTGCCAACTAGTCTATCCACCAACGCATCTCATTATTTCAGCTTCTTTTATCCTGTAATAAGCTGCCTCTCACTATCACCAGTATTCGGACGTCCTGCAGAACAATGCAGCATACAATATAAACAGACCGACTGATAAAAAGCTAATTAGTAGTTATGTAAAGCCATAATTAGCTTTAATGTGTCTACTTGAACTGTAATGATGCTAGACCCGCCACTTCATTTCCAAAATACCGAATATACTGCTGTATTCGCAAAAAGTTCGTCTAGCGAATTGCAATTTTTTTTGAAGGCCCGGTAGTAGAGACCAGCTCGACTGATGTGCTACTCAAGTAAGCCGCTGGACAGTATCGTTGACATTACATAAAAACACTATGGACAGACGTAGTCTGCGACACTGGTCATGGCCGAAGCACATAGAACAACTAACACCGCAACACAGTGTGACCAAGAGCGAGGTAACATTTTGTATCTCAGAGCACTTGCATGCTACTGAGAATCTCACACGTTGCAAATTTAACCAGACCTAGCAACCTGGGCTCGGTGCAGAGCGAGGTAGGAAAAGCTGACAGGACAAGCAATAAGAAAAACCACTCATCCCCCACCCCACTGGGGCTACATCAGAAGTGTAGCTACGAGGATATAACTGAGGTTAGGGGAGCAAAGCATTCAGTCGTGTGGCCACTTTCTCTGCACCGTGAACTGGGAGACTGGCAGGTTTTTGAGTTTCCAAGAAACTACGGCAAATCCTTGGTGGTGAAGATCTACTGGTTGTCCGACTGCTTAACTCGTCAGGTTCCCGTACAATGTTCGTCATAGCTGTGGTGGGGTGGCTGCGGCACTTGGGAAATTTCACCAAAGGATGGAGCTGGTGTGCGGCCACCTTCCACCCTCTGAGGGACTTCAGCTGACGGACTGCATGCTGCCAAAGATCTTTCTGGGGGCGGCGCGACCTCGCGGTGTCCTAGTCACCTAGGCGTCATCGGCCACCATCCTGGTGAAACCTGGATGGGGGACCGGGGGATTTTTGTTCGGCATCAGATGACTAATGTCGCCTGTCGCACACAAGAGCACAACATGCGGAGCACAAGTATGTGCAGTGGTACGTAGTTGGCCAAATTCCGGAGACCTGTGTGGGTCGCACTCGTTCTTCACTGCTGGTGACCCGCACGGCGCCGTGGTAGCTGCCGGCTGCGATCCACGATATTGGATGTCACAGGCACCACGTGGGCCTCAGCGCATTCGGCAATCAGTTGCGTTTACACGCACATACACTGAGTTGACAAAAGTCATGGGATTGTGACATAACCTTATACAGATGGCGGTAGTATCCCGTACACAAAGTATAAAAGGGCAGTGCATTGGCGGTGCTGTCATTTGTATGCAGATGATTCATGTGTAAAAGTTTTCGGCGTGATTATGGCACAACGATAGCTGGAGCACAACGAAAGGGATGTTTCATTTCGGAAATCATTACGGAACTCAATATTCACAGATTTACATTGTCAAGAGGTCCGAGAAGACCCAATTTCAGGCATTCTATCTCATCTCGGACAATGCAGTCCAGATGGCCTTCACTTAACCACCGACAGCAATGGCGTTTATTTAGTGTTGTCAGTGCTAATACACAAGAAACATTGCGTGGAGTAACGGCAGAAATCAATGTGGGACGTACGACGAACGTATCTGCTAGGACACTGCGGCGAAATTTGGCATTCGTGGGATGTGGCAGCAGACGACTGATGTGAGCGTCTTTACTCACAGCACGACATCGCTTGCAGAGCCTCTCATGGGCTCGTGACCATATCGGCTGGACCCTAGACGAATGGAAAATTGTGGCCTGATCAGATGAGTTCCGATTTCAGTGGGTATGAGTTCACGCTAGGGTTAGAGTGTGGCGCAGACCACACTAACCCCTAGCCCAAGTTGTCAACAGCCTAATGGGCTAGCTGGTAGTGACTCCTTAATGGTGTGGGCTGTGTTTACATGGAATGTGTTGGGTCATCTGATCGAACTGAACCGATCACTGACTGGAGATTGTTATGTTCGGCTACTTGGAGACCATCTGCAGCCTTTCATGGACTTCATGCTCCCAAACAACGATGGATGACGATGAACCTCGCCACCAGGCCACTATTGTTCATCATCATATTGTAGAACGTCTGGACAGTTCGATCGAATGAACTGACCGCCCAAATCGCCCGACATGAATTCTATCGAACATTTATGGGACGTAATCGAGAGGTCTATTTGTGCACAAAATCCTGCCCGGCAACACTTTCGCTATTATGGACGGCTATAGAGGCAGCATGGTTCAGTATTTCTGCAAGGGAACTACGATGACTTTTTGAGTCTATAGAACGATGAATTACCGTACCACGCCGGGCAAACGGAAGTCCAACATAGTATCAGGAGGCATCCACTGATTTTTTTGTCACCTCAGTGTAGTGCGGCCCTGAGGCCAGCCTGAGTGTTGAATAAGGATCAAATGGCTCTGAGCACTATGGGACTTAACATCTGAGGTCATCAGTCCCCTAGAAGTTAGAACTACTTAAACCTAACTAACCTAAGGACATCACACACACCCATGCCCGAGGCGGGATTCGAACCTGCCACCGTAGCGGCCGCGCGGCTCCAGACAGAAGCGCCTAGAACCGCTCGGCCACACCGGACGGCGCTGAATAAGGCTGCTTGAATAAATACCCGTCAATATTACCACTATTTGACACCCGTGCATGGACCGTATGTTCTCACTAATCATTTCTGTCACCCATCCTGACGCATAGCGGCCTGGAATAGAGCGGGTTGTTACAATACTTTTGAATTATGTACATGACCAAGACAGGTAATTGTAGATAGTTTCACACGTAATTTTTCCCCGTTTTGATCGTCCCGCGTTTGGTTGCATGATATCTGGAGTGCTGCATTAGGCTGCTTGAACAAATACCTGTCAATATTACCACTATTTGATTGGATACCTCCGCATGGATCTTCCGTTTTCACTCATCATTTGTCTCACCAATCTTGACCCGTAGCGGCCAGGAATAGGCCGGGTCGTTACAATAGTCATGTGTTACCAGCGTGATCAAGACATATAATTAAAAATAGTTTCACACGTAACTAGTTCCCCATTCGCTCGGCCTACATATTGTTGCATGATATTTGGAGTAAACAGAAAGAGCTCTGAAACTTTCTGGCAGATTAAAACTGTGTGCCGGACCGATACTCGAACTCGGGACCTTTGCCTTTAGCGGGCAAGTGCTCTACGATCTTTCTTTTATTTTCTTTAGTTGGTCTCATTTTGTTCGATATTGTTCGTTGAATTTGTTCGAGGCGGACGTCAGATGACACCCATTTACGTTCTTCGTTGATCCATTTACTCAGTTTTTTCGTTACAAAAGGTAGCTAACCCTCTGACCGAACACGCTGAGCTACCGTGCCGGCAGTGCAGTGGCTGAGCTTGGTCACAGATCGTGCCATCTGAGCTACCCAAGCACGACTCACACCCCTTCCTCACAACTTCAGTTCTGCCAGTACCTCGTCTCCTACCTTCCAAACTTCACAGAAGCTCTCCTGCAAACCTTGCAGAACTAGCACTCCTGAAAGAAAGGATATTGCGGAGACATAGCTTAGCCACAGCCTGGGGGATGTTTCCAGAATGAGACTTTCACTATGCAGCGGTCCGGCACACAGTTTTAATCTGCCAGGAAGTTTCGTATTAGCGCACACTCCGCTGCAGAGTGAAAATCTCATTCTTGAGAAAGAGCTCTCGTGCACAGAAGACGCGAATGGAACAGGGAAAAACCATAATAACTGGCACAATGGAAAGTACCCTCTGTTACGCACTTCACAATGGTTTGCACAGGACACAACGTTGTTGAACAGCATTGATCAAAATTCTGGACACAAACTGAAAACCGCGTCCACTTAGCGTGGCAATATCAAACAAGCTGGTGGCGTCCGCTTCGATGCATCGCGCGTCGCGCGATGGCCCTCGCATGTGCGCTCAACTTAATGACAACTCAACCGCTGGAGAGTGATATCTTCGCGCAGTCGCCCCGCCACGTTCGCAACAATTCTCTCACACAGGTCGACGCCTGGCTTATAGGTCTGCTCCAATCAGTCACGTAACGCCAATTTTCTAAACATCCCTGTGGTAACACCTCAATATTGTTGTTGCTCTTAAGAAGACTATGATTTTCTTCAGCAGTTGTTTGAGTATGGCACTTGAAAGCTGGTAGGAGCGCGATAAGCTGCGAGGGATCATCTCTAGCAAGCTACAGTTGCAGAATAGACTGAAGCAAAGTGATTTGAGAAGTGCAACTGTAAAGAATAATTTCTGATAAAGGCCTCTTACCTCCACCACACCGATTCCAATGGCGATGCCGCCGATAAGGTCGCTTAGGGCGGAAATGAGTTCTTCGAGTCTCTGCTTGCACCCCGTGGTGAACAGGTACTGGGAACTTGCCGTACAAGCCGAGCCTTCACTGCAGCATGTGGCTGGCAGTTGGCCGAGGTAGTCGACTGGACCATTCACTCCGCAACACTCAAACTGAAATCAGAAACAAAATCACAACTGTTGTTCATACTTCTGCTGCAGTTCTCTCTTGTATTCTTAAACGTGGCCAAAGGACTGCGCTCAGAGAGCTTGGAAAATTTAAACGTCCTCACACACACACACACACACACACACACACACACACACACACACACACACAACAAAATGATATGAAATGGCACATAAAATTCTATCGCAAATATATGAAACATGTGGAAAGCAGTATTTGTTAGAGCTAACTCCAAAAATGAAATTGCACACATCTACCGAAACACAAGATAACAATATGGTTTACTACTCAGGCACTAAAGGAACTCAACAATTTAAGCGTTACACGTGACAAGCTTGATTTTGTGATCAATGGAGAGATTTAATTTCAGTAAAGACATACAAATGTATGCCATGCTACCATGTATGTATTGTTGGTAGTATAGAGGTATACTTTTTACTAGTGCAAAAACGTGCCATGACTGTATGTGGATCATTGTTACAGCATTCTTCATACACATCATTGTTATTGCAATTGTGTATCAGGAATTTGACGAATGACAATAAATTTTGAAAAATGGAGAAACCGCAGGACAGTTGCTTAACCCACAGTCTTTTACTGGATACACGACCGGTTTTGTAACAGGTACAGTTCCATCATCTGGTGGAAACTGCAACATTAAAAATATTCTGTACACGCGAGATGGAGGGGATCCTCAACTCTGAAATATCAAATAAGGAACTATGTGGCTAAAATTTCAGAATTACATGTTAGAAGAGAGAACAGGACGTTACTTATAAATAAAATCACTTAGTCATCTGAGGTCATCCGCGCCCCAATTTTATCATGAATCCAAAGGTTCGGTCAAAAGAAATTATCTTTTTTGAAGCCTTTACGGGTGTCCTTCCTCGAAGTGTATGGTATTTAGTGCGATAAAAGTCAATCGTGTAAGAGCAGATACATTGGCCAGACAGGCAGGAATTTTTATACGATGTTTGAAGAACATAAAGTCCTGGCAAATTCCAGGTCAGCCCTGACAATGCATTTTATTGACAATCGACATAAACTGCAGCAGGTTAGTAACAACTGTCTTACACTACAGAGAAAGGTCGGATACTGAATGTTCTGGAAGAACTTGAAATCTTAAGAAGTCGATATTCTCATTCTCTCGATACATTTAACGAACGAACCGACCTGTGTCTTGAAAATATTTTAGTTAATTATTACATTATCCGGGCAGATTAAGGTGTCCGTATAACGTAATATTTTTCCTTGCTTTCGTTAAATGTACACGTTTTACTCTCTCTTAACGTCGTGATGGTCCTGTCTCCTTTCTGCCGTTACCTCCCGCTTTCCACTTTCAAAAATTCACCAATCTCATGTATGTTTCGTACCAAGCTTGCGACGTTTGTGGCTTCAGTTCTCACAGCTAGTATTTACTACTACATAGTTTTTCTGTTTGTGTTCCCGGTCGCGCTGCACGGAGGAACGTCTGTTAAGGAATTTTTGTAAGTAATTCCTGGCAATATGTGATTTCTCTCTCCCCCCCCCCCCAACCCCTTACATGTTACTTTATTTTGGTAACTTTTGGTGCCCACTCGTGATTCTGTTTCCTTTGCAGATTGTTTTAGGTACCTTTTACTTGTTTGACACGAAACCTTTGGATCCATGACAACATTGGGATGAGGATGACCTCAGTTGATAAAGTGATTTTATTTCTAAGTAACATTCTGTTCTCTCTCTCCTATGTGGCCGTAATTTTGAAATTTTAGCCGCATAGTTTTTTATCTGATACTTCAGACTTGAGGTCCCCTTCTTTTAGCGTGTAACAGAATTTTTTAGTATTGCAGTTTGCACCAGATGAAGGAACTGTATCTGTTCCAAAACCTGTCGTGTACCCGATAAAAGATTGTGGATTAAGCAACTGTCCTGAGGTTTCTTCATTTTTCAAAATGGTTTTGTGCAGTTGCGGCTGCCCCATAGGAAGAGCTCTTAATTGCAAAAAAGAAAATTACCTCAAACCCACGTATTCGATGCGTAATGCGTAAAGGGAGATTGCATAAAGAACTTGGACTACGACTGTTTCGGTCGTTCGATTAGCGGTGAAATATAGCTTTTACGTATACGCTACGTAGACAATACATAACAGGCTCATATTAAGATAATGTAAATAAAGTATGTTGCTAATGTATATACTATTCAGCTACACACATTGCCTTCTCATAGATATATGTATCTGGAAATTCGGCGCATAGATTAGAGCGTTTTGTAGTTGTGTTACTAAACTGTTGTATTAATTAACAAGAAACCGAATGTGGTTCTCTCGTGCTCTGCACATGAGGCAGCGATGTTTCCTCAGCTGTTAGTACTCAAAATCATTGTCTTTTCTTCTGAAACCTTATTCTACGTCATTATATCATGATACCTTACAGACCTAAGAGATTTTATGGTTTATATCCTCTGTCTTGTAGTCTTATCGATATTCTAAAATCAGCAGTTCGATCTAGTGACAACCAAGGTCGAAATTCCCACCATATATGTTCAAGGACCAGCCATACAGTGCCATGAATTTAAACTCTTGTTTCATCGTACCCTTCATATTAAAGTCTAAAGAGATACAGCATAATTACGTATGTAACATATTGTGTTCTTTGAATCGTCCTTATAAGGAAGTTGTGATTCGACAAATGAGCATACACTGAACAGTCGTCTACAAATTATGCGAGTACTGATATAATTATATCAAAGCCCAACGTACGTTCTCTTGGTGTATTTTATTTAATGTCTCTGCACGGGTAGTCAAGCGTTTTTCAACGTATGTTACTGATACTTATCGTTTTTGGCAGAAAAAAAAGATAAACCAGAAGGCCTTGCATGTCACAAATATGGGCAATAATGTTTCTATGGAGGTAATTCTTTAAATCTTTATGTCAGCAAAAAATCAACATATGTCTTTGTATTACCTCTTTGTTTCGGCTCTGCAGTGATGAGCACATAACCTTGCTTCATTATCTCCAACTGTATTCAGAAACCAATCAGTTCAGTATAACGTTTTGTACATCACTAAGCAATTCTAGTCGTACTGTAATGTACAGTAAATGTGTCGGTTACGTTCTTAATGTTCTATATTGACTGAGCAGACATGTAGCATAAGGAATACGCCCACACGATCAAAATCATGGGTTATCTTGTCTGAAAGTCATATCCACGTATATTTTTCTCAAATAGTCATTATCTCTGACAAATTCACGTTAAAAATAGAAATTGAAAGATGGTATAGAAAGCAGTATTCTAATCAATTACAAACACCAAAAAAAGTTTTGCATCACCCCCGTTCCCAGAACTCCTGAAGATAGACGTTGACAGTAGATACTGTATCACAGACACAGTCCCTTTGGTTGTTCAGAGCTGTCACTAAACCAGCCCAAAGATGTAAACAAACATGCATGAGCAGCGCCTATTAGACGGAGAGGGTCCGACAGCCGATCAGTTCCAGTCATTCCAGGAGGTACACGGCTCGTGTTGTCTATAGTTCACCATGCCTAGACGGTCAATACCGCGGTTCGATCGTGTCCGCATTGTTACTTTGGGCCAGGAATGGCTCTCAACAAGGGAAGTGTCCAGGCGTCTCGGAGTGAACCGAAGCGATGTTGTTCGGACAGGGAGGAGATACAGAGAGATAGGAACTGTCGATGACATGTCTCGCTCAGGCCGCCCAAGGGCTACTACTGCAGTGGATGACCGTTACCTACGGATTGTGTCTAGGAGGAACCCTGACAGCAATGCCACCCTGTTGAATAATGCTCTTCGTGCAGCCACAGGACGTCGTGTTACGGCTCAGACTGTGCGCAATAGGTTGCATGATCGCAACTTCACTCCCGACGTCCATGGTGAGGTCCTTCTTTGCAACCACGACACCATGCATCGCGGTATAGAAGGGCCCAACAACATGCCGAATGGACCGCTCACGATTGGCATCACGTCCTCTTCACCGATGAGTGTCGCATATGCCTTCATCCAGACAATCGTCGGAAACATATTTAGAGGCAACCCGTTCAGTCTGAACGCCTTAGACACACTGTACAGCGAGTGCAGCAAGGTGGAGGTTCCCTGCTGTTTTTGGGTGTAATTGTTTGGGGCCGACGTACGCCTCTGGCGGTCATGGAAGGCGCCGTAACGGCTGTACAATACGTGAATGCCAACCTCTGACTGATAGTGCAACCATATCGGCAGCATACTGGCGAGGCATTCGTCTTCATAGACGACAATTCACGCCCCCATCGTGCACATCTTGCGAATGACTTCCTTCAGGATAACGACATCGCTCGACTAGAGTGGCCAGCACGTTCTCCAGACAGTAAACCTATCGAATATGCCTGGTGTAGATTGAAAAGGGCTGTTTATGGGCGACGTGACCCACCAACCACTCTGAGGGATCTACGCCGAATCGCCGTTGAGGAGTGGGATAATCTGATCCAACAGTGCCTTGATGAACTTGTGGATAGTATGCCACGACGAATACAGGCATACATCAATGCGAGAGGACGTGCTACTGGGTACCGGTGTGCACAGCAATCTGGACCACCATCTCTGGAGGTCTGGCTGTATGGTGGTACAACATGCAATGTGTGGTTTTCATGAGCAATAAAAAGTTCGGAAATGATGTTTATTTTGATCTCTATTCCAGTTTTCTGTACATGTTCCGGAACTCTCGGAACCGGGGTGATGCAAAACTTTTTTCGATGTGTGTGACTCTCTAGCAATGGCTGCAGACCTGGCTATCGGGAGACTTGGAGCGTCTGGAGAAAACTTTAAACAGGCTAGCTGATAGAGTTGGGTTATCCAAGCAAACTCTTCTGAAGTAGGAGTTAATGTGGTAAAGAAACAACTATCTGTGTGCCTGTGACGATAAGGAAACCGCACCGCATCTCTTAACCTACTGTTGTGCAATGATTGTCGCTCCTACATCACATATAATAAACTCCACTCTTCTCATCCAAAGACTACACAAAAACCAACGAACATAATTTCAAGCACTATCACTGAGCCCGATAGAAACAAAAAGCTTTCAAGTAAACTGTTTAGCTTGTGCTTAGCTTAAAAAAATGTACAGGAAGTGATTCAAGGGGGTGTAAGATTGATTTGGCGGTTTGAAGCCTTAAGTACTTACCGTTTTTTGAAGCTCATCGATTGGCTGGTCTGCACCACCTGGGATGTAGTTACTGACTGCCTCCTCTATTTTCGTTCCAATACCATCGAAGTCGTCACGGAACACAAATGCAGTTATACCGATTGCAACTTCGATCAGTACGATGATTATTACGAGAGCCGTGTACTGAAACATAACATGGTCCACACGTCAGCAGTATATAGATTATAAGCTACTCAATACTACACAGATTATGTTAAAATAAATTTGAGTGCACGCTCTCTTCTCTCTAGCTTGTCTTTCAACCAAGTGTTACAAGTAAAATGGAGGTTGTTTGGAGCTGGTTACAAGACGCGCAAATCGTGATGAATGGCGTATCAGGTATTCTTGATAGAATTAGGTTCCACAAAAGCACGGCCATCTCCGTGGACAGTTCCTTGAATCGTTCTGGTACACTAGGGAGCGTCGTGTTGGTGCGTTGACGTAACGAAGATACCTGTCGCTACTAGCGTTTTGTAGACGAACGAACGGTTGCACGTAGTAAGACAACTGATTCAGTGTAGCTTTCTGCCACAGAAAATACATTCTCCACCTGCCTGAATGGTGCCCTGCTCGCAAGGAGAATGCGTCAGAATATGGTTACTGACGTAGCTGTATCGTGCCATAGGCATGTACCAAAGTGTACCATGTCTCATCAGCCAAGGCGACCTTTTACCGTGCTTCTCACGCCCAATGATAGTGATCCTGCTCAAATACGAATTTCTGTGCCCTGTGACTTATGGTGAGCAACGGTACACGTGGGTCAGTGGCAGCTGTATCCCGCAGTCTGAGTCTGGATGGAGATTTGTTGTACAGTTCTGAACTGGCAAGTACCTGACTGCTCTGTGCTGTCTTCCTGCTGTCTACCAGAGCCGAGATGCCCACGGCGCAGGTTTGACTCGGCAGACAGGGGAAGCCCAGTGCCTGCTCGACGTGGAGGATGGAGTGCCACGAGCACGATTAAATGCGTCGACAACACTGTGCCGTGCTTGTGTGGAACCTAATCCTTTCGAGCATATCTGGTACGCCATTCATCAGTGCCCGTTCTGCGTCCGACGGTCAGTGCAGCATCTCATGGCGTCCCAAACACGTGACAAACCCAACTATTTCATTCATGTTGTTGACAGGAGTGCTACGCCAGCTGTCCCTAGTTGAATTGCTCACAAGAGTAGATTTGGAATCGTTAACTTTCTGCTCCACTTTAAATGTCCTCATACCACTTACTTCCTTATTAGCTGGTTTCTGAAAAATTTCCTTCCCGTCTGTGTACAACGGATCTTACAATACGCTTGATACGTTATATTTTCTCTACATAACGGCGTAATACGTTTTAAAGATTTACAGACCTAATAAGCAAGACTGTCATTGTGCCTCACAATATATAACAATAAGCAAGTTATTTAAAATCCTAGCTGATTAAGGAGAATCTGAAATGAAAATAAAATAATAATTCATACCATTACGATTTAAACCGCAGCTTGTGTACGATCTGGTCATCAGACTATAGCAAATTGAGCTCTAAGATACGAAATGATAGCACCATCCGAGCAGTTCATTTTTCAGTGAATTCGTTCAGTTTACAGATATTCGCCCGTACCAGAAGTACACTCCTGGAAATGGAAAAAAGAACACATTGACACCGGTGTGTCAGACCCACCATACTTGCTCCGGACACTGCGAGAGGGCTGTACAAGCAATGATCACACGCACGGCACAGCGGACACACTAGGAACCGCGGTGTTGGCCGTCGAATGGCGCTAGCTGCGCAGCATTTGTGCACCGCCGCCGTCAGTGTCAGCCAGTTTGCCGTGGCATACGGAGCTCCATCGCAGTCTTTAACACTGGTAGCATGCCGCGACAGCGTGGACGTGAACCGTATGTGCAGTTGACGGACTTTGAGCGAGGACGTATAGTGGGCATGCGGGAGGCCGGGTGGACGTACCGCCGAATTGCTCAACACGTGGGGCGTGAGGTCTCCACAGTACATCGATGTTGTCGCCAGTGGTCGGCGGAAGGTGCACGTGCCCGTCGACCTGGGACCGGACCGCAGCGACGCACGGATGCACGCCAAGACCGTAGGATCCTACGCAGTGCCGTAGGGGACCGCACCGCCACTTCCCAGTAAATTAGGGACACTGTTGCTCCTGGGGTATCGGCGAGGACCATTCGCAACCGTCTCCATGAAGCTGGGCTACGGTCCCGCACACCGTTAGGCCGTCTTCCGCTCACGCCCCAACATCGTGCAGCCCACCTCCAGTGGTGTCGCGACAGGCGTGAATGGAGGGACGAATGGAGACGTGTCGTCTTCAGCGATGAGAGTCGCTTCTGCCTTGGTGCCAATGATGGTCGTATGCGTGTTTGGCGCCGTGCAGGTGAGCGCCACAATCAGGACTGCATACGACCGAGGCACACAGGGCCAACATCCGGCATCATGGTGTGGGGAGCGATCTCCTACACTGGCCGTACACCACTGGTGATCGTCGAGGGGACACTGAATAGTGCACGGTACATCCAAACCGTCATCGAACCCATCGTTCTACCATTCCTAGACCGGCAAGGGAACTTGCTGTTCCAACAGGACAATGCACGTCCGCATGTACCCCGTGCCACCCAATGTGCTCTAGAAGGTGTAAGTCAACTACCCTGGCCAGCAAGATCTCCGGATCTGTCCCCCATTGAGCATGTTTGGGACTGGATGAAGCGTCGTCTCACGCGGTCTGCACGTCCAGCACGAACGCTGGTCCAACTGAGGCGCCAGGTGGAAATGGCATGGCAAGCCGTTCCACAGGACTACATCCAGCATCTCTACGATCGTCTCCATGGGAGAATAGCAGCCTGCATTGCTGCGAAAGGTGGATATACACTGTACTAGTGCCGACATTGTGCATGCTCTGTTGCCTGTGTCTATGTGCCTGTGGTTCTGTGATGTATCTGACCCCAGGAATGTGTCAATAAAGTTTCCCCTTCCTGGGACCATGAATTCACGGTGTTCTTATTTCAATTTCCAGGAGTGTAGATGACGGTTCGTAACTGAAGTTAATTGATACAATATGTGTTCGAATTTCATTTTTATTTCCACTGAAGACTTAAAGGTCAGAGAATCTGAGATATGTATTCTTTTCAGTACATTTACCTTCTACAATAAATCCAATAATTTTAAAAGCTTACAAGTCTGATTGTTAGGACAGCTTTTGTTACATTTGTCTCTAGACTTCGTTCCATTTAATACATTAATTCGTCCGTAGCAAATCATCAAAGCCAGAAAGTCCAAACACCCGAAGTCCTCCACAAAGCATATCAATAGTTACTGCTAGCTAGGTATTATTGATTATTTCCGATTTCTTTATTTGACGCTATGTATATGAGATTGGCTGAGTAAATATGGGTTGGAACTCTTTGTACTTTCGCTGTATGGGATCTATCTTCATTTTAAGGTCTATTTGGTCACTGATGGTAGGGAAGTATACTAGCATAGTCCTGTTAGTGTAACGAGTCAGTAAAGGAACATTTATGTTTAAGTTATTGTTTTTCGCAGAATTAAACGGTCTTGTGATAATTGATTACTTACTGTTTTCATCATACAGCTATTCTCCTTGATGGCACCACAGCAGCCGAAAAAGCTGACTATCAGGACAATTGCTCCCAGCGTCGTGAGGACTATGGCGGGGACATTGAACTTTCCGTCGACAAAGTATGTTGCCTCTCCAAACTGGATCACCGATATGATTCCGGGAACCAGAAGCGCAATTCCACAGAGCTGCAAGTAGAGATATTCAACACATAAGACATATAATATAACATTTTACTAAGCTACATTTATAAAAGATGGACCGTGCTACGAACAAATAGTGCAGCAGATGTTTTCTGTTCAGTTTCAGAATCTTTTACCAACATTGCGATCGGCTGGCACGACGTTGTGTATAACATAGTGCAAACAGCGAGTGAAGATACAAAGGAAGACTGCGCAAAGACAACTCTATGACACCTCTATCTGAGTAGTGAAAAGGGTACTGTGCAATCTGAAAAGTGTGACGATCGAGTCATAAGACTCTCGCCGTTTCCGTATTAATCATTGCGTGGCTGTTTCAATACAATGAATTTAATGTCTGCGATAATTATTAGAATCCAGCAACATACTCGTTTATATTTTTGGTCCAGCACCCACCATCATATGTGTCTAGGAGGGTACAGAAAGTACTGCACTAGTAGTCTATCATTAGCTATCCTTCGGATACAAATCGCCTTCAGGCAGTGGAAGAACGACAGATCTATCTAGGAGACGTATTCGTAATTTTACCCTCGTCGTTTCACGATATACGCTCTCCAGTCACATTAATGTGACCACCTGTCAAAAGATTGAATAACCACCTTTCGTAGCACGGACCACTGCGAGGCGTGCTGGAAGAGAGTCATTGCGATTCTGGAAGGTACCGACAGGGACGTGGAGCCACGTCTATTCCAGTGCAGTGGACAGCTGTCCTAGGTTTCTCGGTTGAGGATCCAAGGCGCGAACAGCCCGTTCAAGGTGGTTCCACAAAATACGGAGAGTTCCGTTGCCAAGGAAGTACGGTAAACTCACACTGGCGCTTTTAGAATCACGAACGTACTCTGCGAGCAGTGTAACACGTGGTGTTGGTCTGATGGTAATTGCCATCGTGCAGAGGAGAAGCAGACTGCATGTCGAGATGGACATGCTTACTCGTGTTGATCCACTGTGCCTTGCAGAATGAAGAGATCACCCTCGGAATGCCACAAGAAGATTCCTCAGTCCATAACGCTACCATCCCAGGCCTGGACCCTTCCTTCGATTGTTGTAGGCTTGTTTGTTTTCAGATGTTTCGCTGAAGAGACCCATACGCAGCAACGTCTGCTGAACGGTTATTGAGGAGCCACTGTTCGTACCCCCTTGGTTCATCTGGGTAGTCAGTTGCTCAACAGTTGCACTTCTGTTCACCTGTACGCATCTCTACAGCCGTCACTCACCCCTGACATCTACATCCTGTGGAGTACCACAATTGCCTTTGCGCCGGTTTTGAATGGCGGCGTTCTTCCACATACGGTGTACTTTAACCACAACAGCACACGAACCGTTTGTAAAAGTCTTTCATGAAATGCTTCCACGGTTGGCCCCAAGACAATAACCATGCCCATTTGAACGTCAGATAAATCACACAGTTTCCACACCACAACAACTGCACTGTTTCTGTGTCCCCCCACCCTCCCTCCTATACATTTTCGACATCTTCCACTGCTGATGCTGCCACCTGTTGTCTGTGACTGATTATTGCTCGCTGACCTCGAACATAGGCGATGGTCATATTAATGTTACTGGACCGTGTATGTGTGGTATGTAAGAATATATTCCTAGGTCACACTCTGAATGTCGGTTCTTAGAAGATTTAAGAATTTTTTGTGATAACTGTCATAGTCTTGTTCTGACCAACAAATCCACAATGAATTCCAAGGCCCTTCCTTGAATCTATTCTGTCGTACTGGTCATAATGGCAACGTAGGAGCAACACACAATTTCCAAGTTATTTAACGAAGCTCATTCCCATGATTTTCTGCTTAAATGTCAGTTTAAGGCACAAGAGGAATAAGCACACAGTACACTGAATTGTATATGCTAAAATAACATACAGTTTATGTTGTTATATTTTTATGTTTGTGAAAATATTTCTGCATGATTGTCAACAATTTTTGGTCCCTTGATACGTTAAGCCCCTGTCACACGGAGCTAGATTCAGTGCAAGATTGCTATATGGCGTGCTTGACTGCCAGATAGCATGTGAGTGTGATGGCTACCTCACACGCTGAACCTCTCATCATGGTGTATAATTTGACGCAGAAACTCGCAGGCTGGCATGACTCCGTGAATGGTAAGGAGCGCAAGCCAGCCGAACGGCAGTCTTTCTCAAAAGACTGTAAAGAAACTAAGCAGTAAAAAATTTTGATCCTCACACACCTCATAGTTATTGTGGTATTTGAGGATTAAGTAAACTAATGCGAGAGTTTCGCAGTTTGCATTGAGAAATTGTATTTGGTGCATGTAAGGTAAAAGATTGTTGTGTATGAAATGTAGCTAACATATAGAATTATTCTTCAAACCTGTAATGGTATTGCTGTCTATCGCCAGTCTTGAGAAAATAGTCTGTATGTAAAGAACTTCATCCTGAACTTGTCCGCTATCGACAAAGCCTGAATGAAATATTCACGAAATTCCTTGTATCTCATAAACGGTTTCAGATCTTGAAATAAGATTTTGGAAAACGACAGTACGCAAAGAGGAGAGTATTCCATCATAGGTTAATGTGCAAAACTTCTATATTTATCGCGATATTCAAGCTACTACTGATGTTTTCAGTGAGATAATGTAATATTTAAGTGCCATCGATAGTTGGTGCAACGAGAATTTCCGTTGGTTTGAAATGTTATAAGTGAAGAAAGTGCAGTTTATATTCACACCAAGAATGGACATTTTCATAAACTGTTAACTCGTCTTTCCATCATGCTTTTCATGACAGGTCTTTCACTTTCTGTCGCAATGTCAACTGTATTAGATTGTTAGTGAGACGAGTGTTTGTAAACTCTGGTGCGTTTTCACGAAAGATGTGGATTTTAAGGTGGCAAAAAGGGAACTTACATATTACGAAAAGCTCGTCACTGATAATGTTCCTCTGGAGAAAAATAAAGGGAATGAGAAGCCTGGCGAAAATAAATCGCTGCTTCTGTTGAAATTTTAACGGCGTAATTTTTAATAATGGTTTATGAGAACTGAAAGTGCCTGAAGAATTTTACTTCTGAGAAATACGAAAACATTTAAATTTGCAGAATCCTGTCGACTACCCATTAAGGTGTAAACAAATTACCAATGCATTGATGTTTATTAGGTAATTGAGGTATACGAATAAAATCCTTTTGTCATTTTCAATTCACATACAATTCACTTTCTACAGATTGCTCATACATATCAATATCCTTCCAAGTTTAAAGGATACTTAAATATGTTAACTACATTTCATATGCAGCAGCATATGACCTAACATCCACCAAACGCAATTTCATAGCGACCTCTATTTCTCACTGCAGACTTTAAAAATTTCTTGCAGCGGTTTGCCAAATATCGAAATACCACTATAACCATGACCATTAACGAAATGATAGGAAATTATCATGAATTTGACGAATGAAACTATAAGATGTGCGAGAATCAAATTTTTTACGTGTAGTTTCTTCACAATCGTTTGAAAAAGATTGTAGATCGGCCAGCTGGTATGTGGCACTCTGTTTTGTCTGAGAGTTCCCACACTGTCTGCTGTGACATCAGACGCCAAACGGGATCCCTGACTGGCCAGTGCAGGCAGTATTCAGCGAACCTCACAAGGAAAGTGGTAAGGGAGCTACCACAGGCAACATTCTCAGCTCCCTTCAGAGCAGCCAGTTGGCAGACGACAGAGACCCCAAGTGAACTGCCACTCGAGCTGCCAAGTAAGCTTCTAGCAAATCTTACTGCATGTGAGACAGGGTTTACAACAGCATTCCAATCAGTGTGGCGAAGGCAGAGATCTTGTCCAAGAATCCATAATGCCATTCGCCACAGCTGGGACTTTGATACGAAACGCAACTCTATCGAATGTTAGTCCAGTGTCTTTGTGCCACCCCTCTAGTTCCTGTCCATACAAAAGAGAACGTATGTCATATCACTCTAATGCACCGTTGTTTCTCATAGTTGATAATTACTGGTGACTTCCCTCGATTGTGAATTTTTACCGTGTGTTCCTCCAACAATGTTTATCTTATGATGTTCTTAGTTGTTGGTGTATATCTGTCTGTATCACATAGTCATCGCTATTAGATTACCAGTTAAACGCAATGAAGCTGATGAATGATTGCCTCATGATAAAACTATCTAAATCGTAACCTTCTGAAGAAACGAAATCATTGTATCAGTCGATGCATGAAACCTTTTTTGTATGTTCGCTTATAGAGAGTACCGATCACATAAACTCCTGCAGAAAGTAGTGCAACTGCTCCTGGAAATGACCACATTTCACTGAAACTAGCAAAGCTTTGAAAATGTGTTTGCGTTTCATAACTAAATATGTAGATTTCTTAGACCTTGACTTAGTGTGCAATCGTTTTCATATCATTGAGTCATTGGCGAAAAAAAAATGTAATCCATTGGATATTCAACCGTACTGCTTTTGGTCTCAGACGCAGAACAACCATATTTTTGTAAAGAAAAAAGGTTAAAGAGGCGCTTGAAAATGCCCTTAGGCTGTAACAATGTATTAGTGCATAAATAAACAGATATATAGTACTTGAGGGCAGGATGAAGACGAGGCAACTGTGGTCCTGACGTCAAAGAAAATCATCTTAGAAAAGAAAAAGAGACGAATCTGCCTGTGCCTTGTGGAAAAACTTTAGGACAATAGCAGACTACCATCTTTGTTAAATTGCTGATGAGACATCGTTATTTACAGGCTTACACTGTTAGAAAACTGTTCTATCACTGGAAAATCATGTGCAGGGTATCTTCTATTAAGTCTATAGCTTATAGAAGCTGACTGTAATCGTCGCTAGCAATTAGTGAGTAAACGTGAAATGTAGTATTCTGCTGTTACAGAATCGGTTATTCTTTACTGCAGTCATCTACATAAACTCCACAAATCTTTCACCCTCTGTGTCAATAGCCTGCAAAGACACTACTGCTTCATTGTTCGCGTTAGGTGTGTTTGGCCGATAGTGTTGGACGAACACAGAGTCTATATTCGCTGTCCTAACAAACTGATAAGCCGACTGCTGAATCAAGAAAACGGACAGCTCTGACTGCTACTATCACAAAAATATCTACGATTACGAATAATTGTGAAGTGGAGATACATAGTCAGTTCCGAATTAAGGAACTGGTTGAAAAAAATTCGCATATACGTATGGAATCTCTACGATAATGAAATCCTGCTGAACAGCTATAAAGAGGAGTAACTCGGTTTCTACAGCCATACCAGTATGGTACACAAATATGACATGGCTGTGGTTTCAAAAGTGACTTACATAATTTATAGCGGGCCGAAGTTGCCGTGCGGTTAAAGGCGCTGCAGTCTGGAACCGCAAGACCGCTACGGTCGCAGGTTCGAATCCTGCCTCGGGCATGGATGTTTGTGATGTCCTTAGGTTAGTTAGGTTTAACTAGTTCTAGGTTCTAGGGGACTAATGACCTCAGCAGTTGAGTCCCATAGTGCTCAGAGCTATTTGAACCTGAACCATAATTTATACAACCGGTCTCCTCAGAGGGTCTGAACTATATACTCTGCCCTAGACAGGTGCTACTCGTGTAGAGGCAGGGCGGGCAGTACGCCAGTAAGTACAGTACTAAAGGAGACCTAAAACATTCACTCGTTTCATGTTATATCCACTTTGATAAGCTAGGAATCTCAATACTACTGCTATAGTTACCCTGTGCCGTGCGATTCATAGTCTTTTGCAGGAGAGACATGCAGACTGAGGTGCAATAAGGCTGCGATGCACAGTTACCAGCAGTAGTACTTACGAAAACAAGGAAGTTGAAGAAGAAGAGGAGGTATTTCACGGTGCTCGCCGCACAATTCATGATGGCGTTTCGTCGTCTGCTTGTGGTGTGACTGGTAGAGTACCTCGGGGCTACTGACAGCTGCCTGTCGGCGCAGTCCTTCTTATCCTGAAAGCAGCACCTGTTAGGTAACGCCCATACTTATCAGACGCTCAGACGTCGCGATAAGCGATCGCCAGTGCGTGAGTCAGCCTGCGGTAATGTGTGGCTTATTCGTGTGATCGCCACATTCTGGGTGTGCGTCGGGAATCGGTGACTCAGTATTCTCGGAATTTCGTCTTCTCAGGACGACTGGAACGAAAGTCAGTTCATGACGCTGCGATGTAACATCTTCCATAGTGACGTCAAACAACATGAAGTCTAGTGGCTATTCAGTCTCTTTCATAATATTTCTGTCTTCTTTATGAAGAGTGTTATCAGAAAAAGTTTACGTACATGATAAAACAGTAAAATAACGGTTCATGAATGCTCCATAGCTGCTTCCGACTTAAAACGTCTTTCTAATAAAAAATGTAACATTTTTCTTTCAAAGGAATATATTTTTTATAAGTAAGCTACAGTGAATGCAATTCTTGCTCGAGATGTATTATAATACCATCGAATGTGATCTTCTCACTGTCTCAATTGCTCGGGTAGGTTATCTGCAACCAGATTCATATTCTGCCTGTACAAACATGCCGAAACAAATGCTGTCTTAGTCACAAAAAACATCTTTAAGAAAGTTAAGAAGAGTCCAAGTTGAGCTGATGGACTTCCAACAGTAAACAGTCCAAAATATACTTACACTGATCAGCCAGGACATTATGACCACCTACCTAATAGCTGGTATGTCCACCTTTGGCACGGGTAACAGCGGCGACACCTCATGGTATGTAGGCAATGAGGCCTTGGTATGTCGCTCGAGGCAGTTGGCATCACATTTGCACTTCCAAGTCACCTAATTCCGTGAATTCCTAGGAGGGGCCGATGAGCTCTGACGCCACGTTAAATCACATCCCAGATGTGTTCGATCAGGTTTAGACCCGGCGAGTTACGGGGCCAGCACATCAGTTGGAACTCGCCACTGTGTTCCTCGAACCACGTCATCACACTCGTGGCCTTGTGGCGTGCCACATTATCTTGTTTAAAGTGCCACTGCCATCGGGAAACATGATCGTCATGAACAGGTCTGCAACCAGCGTACGATACACCTTGGCCGCCACCGTGTCTTGCACGAACTCCACTGGACCTATGGATGGCCACGTGAAAGTTGTCCAGAGCATAATGAAGCCGCCGCAAGCTTGTCTCCGCCCCGCAGTACAGGTGTCAAGGTGCTGTTCCCTGGAAGACGACGGATTCGTTCCCTCCCTTCAGCATCATGAAGAAGGTATCGGGATTCATCAGACTATGCAACGCTCTGCTACTGCGCCAACGTCCAGTGTCGATGGTCACGTGCCAATTGCAGTCACAGTTGCCGATATCGTGGTGTTAACATTGGCACATGCATGGTTCGTCGGCTGCGGAGGCCCATCGTTAGGGTTTAGAAATTCTTGTACTCTGCCCAACACTGAAGTCTGATGTTAGTTCCGCCACAGTTCCCCGCCTGTCCCGTTTTACCAGTTTGCCCAGCCTAGGACATCCGACATCTGTAATGAGGGGTGACCGCCCAGCCCCCGACGTCTGGACGTGGTTTTACCTTGCTTTTGCCACGTTTTGAAGACACTCACCACAGCACTCCTCGAACACCCGACAAGTCGTGCAGATTCCGAAATGGTCGTGCCGAGTCTCTGGGCCATCTCAATCTACCCTCTGTCAAACTGAGATAGATTGCGCGCCTTTCCTTTTCTCTACAAGGACCGCACGTTCACTGGCAGTACATGTACCGTGAGTGCGTCTTAGTCGCAGTTATTTATCGTCACGTGACGCTGCTATCGCCTGGACGAGTTTATATCAGTAGTAGTTCGGTGGTCATAATGTTCTGGCTGATCAGTGTATCAGTCGACGTTCGATGGCTTTGTCTCCATGGTTGTTTGCAGACAGATTCCCTTGGACTGGATCTATAAACACTCGCAGAAAGAAACGATGAAAAACCATTGTATAAGTGTGTTTTGTTATAACTGTAACCTGAACATGGACCTGAAGGACTGAAATGCATTGTTGTTGTTGTTGTTGTGGTCTTCAGTCCTGAGACTGGTTTGATGCAGCTCTCCATGCTACTCTATCCTGTGCAAGCTTCATCAGCTCCCAGTATCTACTGGGAAGCAGTGTGCAGCAATAAAAAATGTATATTGGCAACTGATGGAGTAAGGTATATGTTTATCACTATATTGTCTGACATATAATATGTGGCTTTGGATGAGCTTGCAGCTATAATGAGGGAAAAGAGAGTAGACAGTAAAACAGCCGACGTATAAACTCATTGTATTTAAACCAAAAAGCATCGATGGAAGTAAAGGAGGAGGAGGTAATAAGTAGAAAAACGAGGAAAAATCGTAAGACAAGGTTGTCGTCTGTCTCCTAATCTTTTCAATCTATACTTAGAAAATATGATTGACCACTGTCATCTAGATGACAAGGAGGTAAAAATAGAAGGAAGAAGACTCCGGTGTCTGAGGTTTGTAGACGACATGGTCCTCTTAGCAACAGGTCAAAAACAACTACAGTATATAGTTGTTGCCGTTGAAGCAAAAGGAAAATTTATGGATTAAAAATAAATACAAAGGAAACAAAAGTAATGGCTCTGGGAGCAAATAAAAACGTAAAAATAATAATGAATGGAGAAGTATTAGAACATGTGTAAAGCTTTAAATACCTCGGAAGCAGGAGAGAAAGGGATTGAAAGAGCAGCACAGAGATTAAAACCAGAATAGCAAAGGTGAAAGTGGCATTTCATATGAAAGTGAGAATTCTCTGCAGCATTATGTACGAAGATTTAGGGAAAAGACTAACAAAGTGTTTTGTATGGAGTGTCCTCTTGCAGCGTGCTGAAACGTGGACACTGAGGAAGAAAGACAGAGCAAGGCTGGATGCTTTTGAAATGTGAACATAGCGGAGGAAAGGAAGACTAAGTTGGACGGTTAGAGTGTAAAATTAAGTACTGAGAAGAGCAGGAGATCAAATACAATTATTGAATGTAGTAAAAAGAAGGAAACAAAACCGGATTGAGAAGAGCAGACGACCAAGTAAAATTACTAGATGTAGTCAAAAGAAGAAAACGGGCCTGGAATGGGCATTTATTAAGAATGAAGGAGGGTCTTACAATAAAAATCTTAGAATGGTGTGCGGAACGAAAGAGGAGGCGAGGGAGGTAAGGATTTCAGATAATGAATTATGTGATACACCAGTATGAAGAAGCAACGGATCGCATGAAATGGAGGCGCAAAGGACCTGCTAATATAGTAGAAACTGATTCTGATACGATGAATGTATGACGTACTCACGGCCACACATGCATTAATTGCAGAAAGACCAGTTTGAATGTGCAGACTTGTGGAATTACGCACTAAATCTGTATCACTCTTAAAAACGTTTTGCGAAGCAAGGCATGAGAGTTTTCAATTCATACATAAGTAACGGTCCAACTAAATCGCCATTTGGGTTGTTGCATTGAGAGCAATCTCTGTTTATACGATTTGTCTTGTTACTGGCATCTCTAACTGAGATATAAAATTTTAATTATCAGAAGTAGTTGCGGAAGATCACTGCACTAGAATCGCCTTTTCTACCCACCTATTTTAAATGTAGATGGAGTCACTTGCCTAGACAGAGTATGAGCAGCTCTTGTTAGTTTTATTATTCGATTCATAATTTATAAATTCCGTAAATGTTGGCGTATAGCCTGAGTGCTGAGATAGGCTCCGGGAGGGTGCATCAGTCACGGGACATTGTTACTCGTGCTGGCGCCGCCGCTCGGCAGAACGACTCTACGGGACAACAGTCATTAGTTGGGTGTCCTGCGTGGGTGGCCTAAGACGAAAGGGGAAAGAGAAATCCGTTGACGACGATTTTGGTGAGACAGCAGACTGCAGTCTCTCTATCCACTAATAGGAGCACGAGGGGAGCGTGACAAAACAAATAATGAAAGGCGTGCATTTCATTCTTATTCACTATGCACGACTTTCACATCTTATTCGTTTAGCAGTTCTTTCACAATTTTTCAATTACAGTGTGATACCTACACTCCTGGATATGAAAAAAAAAAACACATTGACACCGGTGTGTCAGACCCACCATACTTGCTCCGGACACTGCGAGAGGGCTGTACAAGCAATGATCACACGCACGGCACAGCGGACACACCAGGAACCGCGGTGTTGGCCGTCGAATGGCGCTAGCTGCGCAGCATTTGTGCACCGCCGCCGTCAGTGTCAGCCAGTTTGCCGTGGCATACGGAGCTCCATCGCAGTTTTTAACACTGGTAGCATGCCGCGACAGCGTGGACGTGAACCGTATGTGCAGTTGACGGACTTTGAGCGAGGGCGTATAGTGGGCATGCGGGAGGCCGGGTGGACGTACCGCCGAATTGCTCAACACGTGGGGCGTGAGGTCTCCACAGTACATCGATGTTGTCGCCAGTGGTTGGCGGAAGGTGCACGTGCCCGTCGACCTGGGACCGGACCGCAGCGACGCACGGATGCACGCCAAGACCGTAGGATCCTACGCAGTGCCGTAGGGGACCGCACCGCCACTTCCCAGCAAATTAGGGACACTGTTGCTCCTGGGGTATCGGCGAGGACCATTCGCAACCGTCTCCATGAAGCTGGGCTACGGTCCCGCACACCGTTAGGCCGTCTTCCGCTCACGCCCCAACATCGTGCAGCCCGCCTCCAGTGGTGTCGCGACAGGCGTGAATGGAGGGACGAATGGAGACGTGTCGTCTTCAGCGATGAGAGTCGCGTCTGCCTTGGTGCCAATGATGGTCGTATGCGTGTTTGGCGCCGTGCAGGTGAGCGCCACAATCAGGACTGCATACGACCGAGGCACACAGGGCCAACACCCGGCATCATGGTGTGGGGAGCGATCTCCTACACTGGCCGTACACCACTGGTGATCGTCGAGGGGACACTGAATAGTGCACGGTACATCCAAACCGTCATCGAACCCATCGTTCTACCATTCCTAGACCGGCAAGGCAAATTGCTGTTCCAACACGACAATGCACGTCCGCATGTATCCCGTGCCACCCAACGTGCTCTAGAAGGTGTAAGTCAACTACCCTGGCCAGCAAGATCTCCGTATCTGTCCCCCATTGAGCATGTTTGGGACTGGATGAAGCGTCGTCTCACGCGGTCTGCACGTCCAGCACGAACGCTGGTCCAACTGAGGCGCCAGGTGGAAATGACATGGCAAGCCGTTCCACAGGACTACATCCAGCATCTCTACAATCGTCTCCATGGGAGAATAGCAGCCTGCATTGCTGCGAAAGGTGGATATACACTGTACTAGTGCCGACATTGTGCATGCTCTGTTGCCTGTGTGATCATGTGATGTATCTGACCCCAGGAATGTGTCAATAAAGTTTCCCCTTCCTGGGACAATGAATTCACGGTGTTCTTATTTCAATTTCCAGGAGTGTATATGGCTAGACAATTTTCAATAGCAGTATTACGCTGGTCAATGTGAGAGGATGAGCGCAGGATTTTTTTTTTTATTTAGGAACCTAGTAGAGTAGTCTTCCTGGAGAGGCCACGATGGCTTCCATTTTCCCTCGTTATCCTTGCTGTAGGGAGCATGTCGGACCAGTTTGAATGTTATGGAGTGGACAAAGTTGTCCTCCTTCCTAGTCTCCTAGTCTCACAAGTTGTGGTACAAACGCTGAAGCTTAACTTCTCACTCACTTTTAACGCTGTAAAAGTAGCCTCCCTAACGAAACTCTCACCGTCTTCTGACGAATCACGAGCTATATTCCGGTTTTCAGGCGGCTAGCCATAAAGGCACCGTGTTTCACGGCAATCCCGTGGCCTTTGATTGACCGCGTTAGGAGGGCGCCAATTCTTGCGATCCAACGCTCTCAGCTATCCTTTCGAGACGTGGTACCTCGTTCAGTTCTGTCCTGTTCCTGCTCGCTGGTGGAGGCTTAAAGTGGCGATGCTGATATCTGTGAGCATGTGTGTACTCAGTGAATGCCATCTTATTTGGTTATAATGCACTTAGAGCACAAGGGATCCATTAGTGAGAGAGTACTAATTTCCTTACGTTTCTCACACATTTTGTTTCGTAAATTCGATAATTCGTGAGTAATGTTGGACTTGGCGTCTCACCTTTCTCCGTTACGAGCGCGAGGTGGGATATGGGCCATGTCAGTTTAAAGATTCTTGTCCTCAAAGTTGCAATTTCACCTTCAGCATCTCTCCTTTAGTCTTTTTATCGTGATACACACGTGGATTTAAGTTTCTAGACTGTAACTTCGCGAAATGGACTCGCGGGCCTTTGTGCTAGAACACAAGACCACGTGACGAGCGGTTGGTCTTGCGTAGTGCTAACTCCATAGCAACTTCTTAGCCTTGCAGTGATTTTATTTTCTTCGCTTAAACGAGTGTTGCTATGACGGATATTCATGTGAGTTACCTGGTTTTTCGGTTCTAGGCGCTCCAGTCCGGAGCCGCGCTACTGCTACGGTCGCAGGTTCGAATCCTGCCTCGGGCATGGATGTGTGTGATGTCCTTAGGTTAGTTAGGTTTAATTAGATCTAAGTTATAGGGGACTGATGACCACAGCAGTTGAGTCCCATAGTGCTCAGAGCCATTTGAACCATTTTACCTGGTTTTCGGTGGGGAGGCCACTTTGGCACTTCCTTATTCCGGTGTTCATGCCGTACGCTGTTTATTCTACGGTGGAGTGGCCAGTGCATGATGGCAGTTCCACTCTCTTCCACCAATGGGAGCGTATTCTTTTAGTCACAACGATCAGAACCCTCATTCATCTTCCGGCCACTCCTCTTTCTTCGCCATTGTGGGGAAGGCAGACTGCTGAATTAATCTTTCCTTCCTCCCGCAAAATTGTGTTCAATAGTATCTGTATGAGCGGAAATAACATTATTTTCTTTGTGTTTACGCAAGTTCTCGTTTACGCCCTTTTTGTAATAAAGATGTCAAAATAATGTCTATCTCCATTCATCAATTCAATGAAACTCCTCTCCCACATAAGAGAAGCTTGCAACCCCCAATTAACCCTTATGGTCAGAAAATTAATTAATCAATAAATGCTTTGCTTAGTCGGTCTCCGTAAGGTCGTGCGAATCTCACGCTTTTCTTTGTTGAGGCCGAGTTTGTTCTCGCAGACCCATTGCGACCACTGCACTCGCAGAACCGCTGATAATTAAATCAGTCTCCCCATCCGAATAAAGGAAAAGTCATGGCTCACTGCGAGTTATGAACAAAATTCCACTTGATATGGTGAAAGTTGATTACCTTATCTAAGTAGGTGATAGTTTGAATTAAATAACTATCGCCTATTCACTAAATTTATTTGTTGAGGAATCTTTCCCCAATTTCCATAGAAAGGTATTTAAGACAAACAAGGCACCCCTTTCAATAATTTTTCGCTACCGACAAGTCTCGTTTCAAATAATGAAAGGAGAAGCTCTCTTCGTAGTTCCGATGCGATCTATTTTCTAAGAGAAGGCCAAATTCCTCTTCCAAGTTAGCGCCAGCCTTTGGGTGACACAGACAAGCGGTTTCTCCCTCATTCTTTACCGTTCGTCTCCCTCTGGTCTTAACTGGTAATTTTCCATTCGAGTTTTTCAGGAGGGGCGGTTAGGATTTCTCCTTCTTTGTACCCTATTGGACAGACACGAGAAATTAAGGTGGAGGGAGATAAACAACAAACTGCTAATCATCCAACTGGCGTAGCAGTCGTTCTTGCTACTCCATCGGACAGCGAATGACCATTAGCGTTTCTTAGGCGAAGCCGAAGCGGAGCTTAGAATGTAAGTAACAGTAGGCATTCGGCTTCTAGTTTTAGAAGAGGGAGGACTTAACCGTCAGGTGCGGGGGCCGCAAGTGCACGACTTCGTTGTGAGGAGCTTTCTGATGATTTAGGATAGTTCAGATCCAGATGGGCGGCCATACTGACTTCAGACGTCACGTAGACTACTTGTTGCTAAGCGTTGCTCTGCCACTTGCATGATAGGTTTAATTATGTTTGGCTCACTCTGATACGCGAACTTTTCATTGGATAAATTTCTGTAATCGCATTAAGTTTCTAATTCTCAGTTCCCATACAATAGTTTAATGCGGTGTTTTGACTTCTTATTTAATGCATTATTATCTATCTGGTATTCATAATATGACAATATCCGCAGTTTTTCTGGTATTATATGATTGTACGAGGTTAGAGGTCCGACTATTGGAGAGGGATACATTTGCGTTTTCTTTGCTTCTCCCGCCATTTTCATGGTTCACAAACGAGAGAACTCTACAAGCAACCTCAGCCATCCTCTAATGGTCCATCATTCGATCAGTGTCGTGCATCGGACAATGTTAATTAACTTGTTTTGATACTGCAGGTCCTGAAAACAATAAAAATAAATAATTGTCATATGAATTAAAGATTTCCTTCCTATAATCATTACATTTCCTTTCACAATCAATTAGTAGACCGTACAGTTGACAATAGTTGCAGTTTTAGTTATATTTTAATGTTAAGTCATTTTCCTGAGAAGGTCAAACCGAAATTCATATAACCATCTCCACCCCAACCTTCCTCTATGATACAACCTAACACATACAATAAAAACAAACTATGCTCATTGGATTATAGTTAATAGTACCCAAGGAAAATGGCTGCCACCACAGACTAACCATTATAACATGGTTTTGTTATTCCACTTTCTTGTCTGCTTGTTTGGTGCAAATTTTGCTATGCATTTTAAATTAACTTTCCAATGAGCCAGAGACTTGAAATTTTGAATGTAGCTTAGGACTGCAAACGAGGCAACATTAAGTTACTTCCTTGTCTGTCTGTCCGGGAGCGGCGGGGCTGGACGTGACAAAGGCGCAACCAGCATGTTGCGCGAGTAACATTGGAATGTGTTTAGGGGTTATACTTGCCAACGGTTTGGCCGAGCAACAGGGAGAGAGAGAGAGAGAGAAATGGATAGTGACATGGGTAGGAGGAGGAAGCGAAAGGCAGAGGTCCTGAGTTCGAGTGTCAGTCCGGCACACAGTTTAAATCTGGCAGTAAGTTTCATATCAGCATACATTCCGCTCCAGAGTGAAAATTTCATTCTGGAAACATGTTTATAATCCGTTGAAAACTTCCGCGCACAAGACATAATTGTGCATGAATAGTTCACCTCCTTGCTACTATCTATTGCATTCACCCAACATTTTTCGTTTAAAATCTTACAGGTATTTTCATGGGATTTTCATGGTTATTAAAAATTCACAGACAGAAATTTTCGGGAGTGCCTATACGGGGTTGGGAATCTACACTATGTGATCAAAAGTATCCGGACACTCCCAAAAACATACTCTTTTCATATTTAGGTGCATTGTGCTGCCACCTACTGACAGGTACTCCATAACAGCTACTTCAGTAGTCATTAGACATCTTGAGAGAGCATAATGGGGCGCTCCGTGGAACTCACGGGCTTCGAACGTGGTCTGATGAATGGGTGTCACTTGTGTCATACGTCTGAAATCGAGATTCCCACACTCCTAACCATCTCTAGCTCCACTGTTTCCGATGTGATAGTGAAGTGAAAACGTGAAGAGACAAGTGCAGCACACAAGCGTACAGGCCGACCCCGTCTGTTGATTGACAGAGACCGCCGACAGTTGAAGAAGGTCGTAGTGTGTACAAGGCAGAGATCTGTCCAGACCATCATTCAAGAATTCCAAACTACATCAAGATCCTCTGCAAGTGTTATTACAGGCAGGCGGGAGGCGATAAAAATTTGGATTTCATGGTCGAGCGGCTGTTCATGAGCCACACATCACGGCGGTAAATGCCAAACGACGCCTCGCTTGATGTAAGGAGCGTAAACATAGGACGGTTAAACAGTGGAAAAACGTTGTATGGAGTGACGAATCACGGTGCACAATGTGGCGATCCGATGGCAGGGTGTGGGTATGGCGAATGCCCGGTGAACGTCATCTGCCAGCATGTGTAACGTCAACAGTAAAATTCGGAGGCAGTGTTATTATGATGTTGTCCTGTTTTTCATGGAGGGGGCTTGCACCCCTTGTTGTTTTGCGTGGCATTATCACAGTACAGGCCTACATTGACGATTTAAGCACCTTCTTCCTTCCCGTTGTTTAAGAGCAGTTCGAGGATGGCGATTCCATCTTTCAACATGATCGAGCAGTTGTTCATAATGCATGGCCTGTAGCGGAATGGTTACACAACAATAACATCCCTGCAATTGACTGCCCTGCGCAGAGTCCTGACCTGAATCCTATAGAACACTTTCGGTATGTTTTGGAACGCCGACTTCGTGCCAGGCCCCATCGACCGACATCGATACCTCTCCTCAGTGCAGCACTCCGTGAAGAATGGGCTGCCATTCTCCAAGAAACCTTCCAGCACCTGATTGATCGTATGCATGTGAGAGTGGAAGCTGTCACCAAGGTTAAGGGTGGGCCAGCACCATATTGAATTCCAGCATTACCGATGGTGGGCGCCACGAACTTGTAAGTCATTTTCAGCCAGGTGGCCGGATACTTTTGATCACGTAGTGTATGTGATGCTAGGGAAAATTATTTTATACTTTTTAGTCCGATTTAAAAACGTGGTTTATCGAAATTTTTTTAATTTAAATAATTATTCCATACCTTTTAGTCTTGCGTGAGAAATTTTTAAGTTGATTTTAAACATGTTGACGAGATTGTGCGAGAGACGGGTCTTAAATTTCAGGTTCAGTTCAGCGGCCTTTCATTTCATAGTACCTGAAATAGAGTAGTGTTATACTTACCTACTGATCAGACCTCAGTCCGTTTAATTTCCTAATGAATAAAATAAAGAAACAAGCAAAATTAATTTTATACACTCCTGGAAATTGAAATAAGAACACCGTGAATTCATTGTCCCAGGAAGGGTAAACTTTATTGACACATTCCTGGGGTCAGATACATCACATGATCACACTGACAGAACAACAGGCACATAGACACAGGCAACAGAGCATGCACAATGTCGGCACTAGTACAGTGTATATCCACCTTTCGCAGCAATGCAGGCTGCTATTCTCCCACGGAGACGATCGTAGAGATGCTGGATGTAGTCCTGTGGAACGGCTTGCCATGCCATTTCCACCTGGCGCCTCAGTTGGACCAGCGTTCGTGCTGGACGTGCAGACCGCGTGAGACGACGCTTCATCCAGTCCCAAACATGCTCAATGGGGGACAGATCCGGAGATCTTGCTGGCCAGGGTAGTTGACTTACACCTTCTAGAGCACGTTGGGTGGCACGGGATACATGCGGACGTGCATTGTCCTGTTGGAACAGCAAGTTCCCTTGCCGGTCTAGGAATGGTAGAACGATGGGTTCGATGACGGTTTGGATGTACCGTGCACTATTCAGTGTCCCCTCGACGATCACCAGTGGTGTACGGCCAGTGTAGGGGATCGCTCCCCACACCATGATGCCGGGTGTTGGCCCTGTGTGCCTCGGTCGTATGCAGTCCTGATTGTGGCGCTCACCTGCACGGCGCCAAACACGCATACGACCATCATTGGCACCAAGGCAGACGCGACTCTCATCGCTGAAGACGACACGTCTCCATTCGTCCCTCCATTCACGCCTGTCGCGACACCACTGGAGGCGGGCTGCACGATGTTGGGGCGTGAGCGGAAGACGGCCTAACGGTGTGCGGGACCGTAGCCCAGCTTCATGGAGACGGTTGCGAATGGTCCTCGCCGATACCCCAGGAGCAACAGTGTCCCTAATTTGCTGGGAAGTGGCGGTGCGGTCCCCTACGGCACTGCGTAGGATCCTACGGTCTTGGCGTGCATCCGTGCGTCGCTGCGGTCCGGTCCCAGGTCGACGGGCACGTGCACCTTCCGCCGACCACTGGCGACAACATCGATGTACTGTGGAGACCTCACGCCCCACGTGTTGAGCAATTCGGCGGTACGTCCACCCGGCCTCCCGCATGCCCACTATACGCCCTCGCTCAAAGTCCGTCAACTGCACATACGGTTCACGTCCACGCTGTCGCGGCATGCTACCAGTGTTAAAGACTGCGATGGAGCTCCGTATGCCACGGCAAACTGGCTGACACTGACGGCGGCGGTGCACAAATGCTGCGCAGCTAGCGCCATTCGACGGCCAACACCGCGGTTCCTGGTGTGTCCGCTGTGCCGTGCGTGTGATCATTGCTTGTACAGCCCTCTCGCAGTGTCCGGAGCAAGTATGGTGGGTCTGACACACTGGTGTCAATGTGTTCTTTTTTCCATTTCCAGGAGTGTATAATTTTTTATGAAATTTTTATTTTAACACTAGCTTTATACCCATGGCTTTGGCCATAAATGCATATGTCACTGATGTTGCACACATCTACTTCTCACCCCTATCTCTGTCCATCTCCTCCTACCCCCATCACCCCCTCTCTTCTCCCTCTATACATCTTCTTCTTTCTCTAGATCCTCGTCCACTTCTATTTGCCTATCACCTCTGTTTGGTCGTCCCGTGGTGGATGCCAGTCAGTTGAACAGTTAGAGGTGTGGACGCCAAAGGGCAACCGCAAAACTGAAATAGCTCCATGTTCGTGTTAATCACAAAAACTAGTCGCGATTCTTCATCTAAGGGAAGATGCAAATAAGCGTCCCGGAGATCAGTCTTGGAAAAGAAGCGACCTACACTAAGCTCCTCAGGCCTTGGCAAAGGAAAAGAGTCAGCTTCAGTCTGTGGATTTACCGTTACATTGAAATATACGCATTACAGTAATTTGTCTGATGGTTTTTTGATAATCACCAAAGGGCATGTCCACTGCCTGGCTGCTACACGGTAAATCACACCATTGTCCTGACAAGATAAGGGTTTCTAATAGCCTGAGGGACAGGCCCTGCTCGGCGTAACCGTGTATGCATATTGTCTTTCAAAGTAATGTGAGCCTCAGACTTGTTAGCTTTGTGTAAGTCATCTTGCAAAAGTCACTAAATTCAGCACAAAGTTCAGCTTTGAACTTCGTTGTGAAGGAGTTCACAGAGAGAACATTATCTTGGGTGTGCAAACCAAACACGCCAATAGAGCGAATACCAAAAATTTTTACCGAGCACAAAACCGGAAACAAAATTGTTTATTTAACTTTAGGATGTGAGGCAGGCAGGCTGCAAATACCTGGTACATGAATTACATGAATGTCATGTCCATCGTAAGCAGAAAGATCTGTCTGTGACTTATGTAACTTGGGTCTGTCTAACAGATCGTCTCTGCATTCTATCCAAAAAAGAGTCATAGACGCACCAATGTTCAACTGCATACGTATTTTGTTTTGGCAATCTGCAAAGTGACAAATAATTTGTTAGCATGACGCTGGATGGAAGTAGTTTGAGACTTCTTCACTATTTCACTTCTACCGAGCAATACGAGAATCAGTACTTGGCTTTGAAAATGTTTATATCCGTTCATTGATACACTGGAGAAGGTGCAGAATGTTTGTAGGACTTCCGTTTCTGCAGACAGACAGATTGAACGTATTCTTGCTTGCCACAGAGACAGCACTACGCTTCACGACAGGGGCACGCCTGCTGCTTACGGGCCGTGAAACACCGACGGTGGGATTTAATCCCGCTAGGCTGCTGCATACCACCCTGGTGTTGTTTATGACGCTGCCCTGGCCGAGACTTTGCGAACGAAAGGCGCAGCCTGTTTACCATTACTCTGAAGTTCACAAAGGGAGCAGAGTCAACGTCCACCACTGCACTATCATGTGAGTCCCGATGCTCCACTAATTCCAAAATCTTTCTGAAGCTAAGATCAGGATATTAAATAATCTGTTCGTGTATACGACGATCTGCCAAGTTCTGAGTAATGGCCTCCCTAATCATGGCATTACTATAGTAACGCCTATGCCCACACTTGAAAATGCAACGCCTTATAAGTCCTTCTCAGTATGTCACCAACTGTTTGTGTGTCTGACTGGGTTGCCTGTGTAAATGAAAGAGTTTGTAACATGTAGCTGCCACGTCGGTCTGTTAATCAGAGTAGTCGTTTAGCGCAGCAATTAGTTCATCGTAAGCAATACTTTCAGGGCGGGCGAGGGTAAAAGTTTGCAGGCTATCACGTACACAGGAACACCACCTGGTGTAAGAAAATATGGTTGCCTGCCCCTACCTTCGTTGCGATGAACCTGTAAGTGCGAGCCGAGCTGTAGACGGTACTCGAACGATTCCTCCTGCTGAGTGTCAAATGCACTGAACGGCGATACGGTAACAGGCGCTGTTGGCTGTGGGTGTTGGAGGGAGAGCCACTGTGTTTGCTGGCGTTGCTACCAATCTGTTCATGGATTCCATAAAGCTGTTTCATCTGCCAGGCCTCCAATTGCATGATCTGAGTCAACGACAGTTCTTCTTGCAGGACACTGTCTGCAAAGAAAAAAAAGAAAAAAAAACTGAACAAAAACAGAGAGCAAGCACTAAGCTATAGTGGAAGGAAGTGCTAGTTAAATTCACTATGCATTCCAGCAGCGAACGGATTTTTATGTAAAAGCAATATATATAATTATTCGTGTTTTGCCCTTAAAGAGCGCATTTGGACTAAACTATATGGCTAGTTCCTTTTGCTGCCTTCCTTACTACCCAAACTTCCCTCATTCGCTCGTTGTGTTTCTGTTTCCGGTCCTCTGTCCATGCTTATTGTCGGCTTTGTGTCTTCGGCTTCATCTTGATTGCCTTTTTGGTTCCCCATATTTCTTTCATCTTCCGGCTGTGATCGTGCTTGCGTTCTTCGGTCCATTTTACGCCTGTTCGTTTGTCACATTGTATCTCATGTAGTTTACTTTTCTTAATGATGTTTCTGAATTTTATTCTGTCGTTTATTGTGTCTGCTGTTATGTTGAGTTGGTTCGGGTCGTTTTTTACCTCTGCCACCCATTTGTTGTTTCTAGTTGTTACCCAGTCAAACATCTGTTTGGTCAGTCTGTGTGATGGCATTCTGTATAGCTGTCCATAGAATTGTAGTCTGCGTTTTCTAATCTTTCCTGTGATTGTCCCCGTATGTTTGTATAGTTCCTCTGTGGGTTTCTTGATCCATATTCCATTTTTGTTAGTTGCGCCAAATATTTCCCTAAGTATTTTCCGTTCTACTTTTTCTAGTTGTCTGATACGTTTATGCCCTAGCATTAGTGTGGTCTCTGCTGCATATAGTGCTTCGGGGAGCACCACCGTGTCGTAGTGGCGTAATTTGGCTTTTTGTGAGATAGACTTCTTATTGTAATGATTCCATACTACTTTGTATGCCTTGTCCAGTTTAGTTTTTCTTTCTTCGTTTGAGTCTCTGTTATGTCCACTCATTTGTAGTGTTTCACCGAGGTATTTGAAGTTTGCCGTTTTGTAAATCGTGCCATACTTTGTGTTCAGAGATGAGAGTTTCTTTGTGCTCATAAACTGTGTCTTTTCGTAAGACATCTGTAGTCCAGTTTTGGAAGCGATTTCGTGTAGTTTTTCAATAGTGTCTTTTGTTTCTTTTATATCTTTCGTGGCAATTGCCAAATCGTCTGCAAAAGCCAGGCAATTAATCTGTAGATTTCCTAAGGTTATCCCCTGTTGTGATGTTTCCCATTCTTTTATTACCTTATCTAACACCAGATTGAAAAGGAGAGGTGGAAGGCCATCGCCTTGTCGGACATCTGTGCGAATTTCAAAGGGCTCTGATAGTTCCCCACAGAACTTTACTTTGGAGGTCATGTTGGTTAAAGTTTGCTCTATGATAGCCCGTGTTCTGTTGTCTACTTTGTGTTCTGCTAGAATTTTGAATAGAGTTTTCCGGTCGATAGAGTCGTACGCCATTTTGAAGTCGAGAAAGGTAATGATCAGGTTCTGTTTGTGTTGTAAAATCATTTTCAGGTTCCATATTTGTTCCGCACAAGACCGCCCTTTATGGAAAACTGCTTGATATTCCCCAATCAAGTGGTCGGTCTGGCATTCTAGTCTGTTTAACTGTTGGGCAGAAGTTCTCAAAGAGCACACTTCAATCATAACCAAAACTCTATTTAGTATAAAAATACATATTTTTGTAGTACTTTATTTTGTGTAAACAAATATTTTAAATAATTTTGTTAATAACACATAATTTGTCACTCCTTGTCATAATTATCAAATTTCACAAAATATGTCGCTCACTGTCATATTATGAGAACGTAGTTAGGAATAACTTCATTCGTAAATGTATCACGTAGTGATGACCTCACTACGTAGGCTGTCTCGCTGTCTGAAAGGGGAATCTATCGCTTATGATGTGGGCGGCTGACCCAGTGTACACAACAGCCTTCCGAATTAGCGTTTACACAGTACGGTATCTCAAGTGTTGTGACTGATGATGTAAGGCTGAAAGTAAAGTCAAGTGTTCGCTCTCATTTGCAGCAATATGTTGCCGAATTTAGTGGCATCTTTATAGGCGATAGAAGTATTGTATCGCGTCAAAAATTTGGAAAATCAGTAAATGCATACCAGCGATCTCAAGTCTTGCAGCATTTAGCATGTAGCAAATATAGAATGGCCGCTTCACCTACAACTTCAAAATACTCCAAATATTATGCAGATTTATGCTACAGATTTCTTTCACGTGATGTTCCTTTGTATTAATTAGAAGTCCATCGCTCAGAAATCTTCTTGCGAAGTACGCAAATTTTGAAACATCAGAAGAATCAACATTAAGAAAACTGTATTTTCTTGCCTGTTACGAATAAATACTAAGAAAGATCAGTAAACAGAGCGTGAAAATTAAAAGAAAATGGTGTAAGCATTGACGAGTCAGCAGGCTCTGGCGGTAGGAAAGTGAGACATGTCGTCTACATCTACATTTATACACCGCAAGCCACACAACGGTGTGTGGCGGAGGGCACTTTACGTGCTACTGCAATTACCTGCCTTTCCTGTTCCAGTCGCGTATGGTTCGCGGGAAGAACGACTGCCGGAAAGCCTCCGTGCGCGCTCGAATCTCTCTAATTTTAAATTCGTGATCTCCACGGGAGGTATAAGTAGGGGAAAGCAATATATTCGATACCTCATCCAGAAACGCACCCTCTCGAAACCTGGACGCAAGCTACACCGCGATGCAGTGCGCCTCTCTTGCAGAGTCTGCCACTTGAGTTTGCTAAACATCTCCGTAACGCTATCACGCTTACCAAATAACCCTGTGACGAAACACGCCGCTCTTCTTTGGATCTTCTCTATCTCCTCCGTCAACCCGACCTGGTGCGGATCCCACACTGTGTAACTAACCTGTTTCTACGGGTTATTACGTTAAGAGTGGGAATGGAAATGCTTATTGATTGTGAAATTAACGTGAGAAGATTGGCGTCGCCACCGACTCTAACCATACATCTAATCAAAGGTTTGGCCGAGTCGGAAAATAAATTAATTTGATCACAGACCAAAAACTCATAAAAATACGTACGTCGTGATATCACTCATAGGGGATTCGATGTAATTAATAGTATTTCCCGTGCACTGTCCACAGAATCAACCATTTAAAATAAAATAGTACATGCATGAACACTGGGCAGAAGATCAGCTCCCAGCAACACACCTGAAAATAAGACTTAATCTAAAGCACTTGTTTTAAAATACACTCCTGGAAATGGAAAAAAGAACACATTGACACCGGTGTGTCAGACCCACCATACTTGCTCCGGACACTGCGAGAGGGCTGTACAAGCAATGATCACACGCACGGCACAGCGGACACACCAGGAACCGCGGTGTTGGCCGTCGAATGGCGCTAGCTGCGCAGCATTTGTGCACCGCCGCCGTCAATGTCAGCCAGGTTGCGGAGCTCCATCTCAGTCTTTAACACTGGTAGCATGCCGCGACAGCGTGGACGTGAACCGTATGTGCAGTTGACGGACTTTGAGCGAGGGCGTATAGTGGGCATGCGAGAGGCCGGGTGGACGTACCGCCGAATTGCTCAACACGTGGGGCGTGAGGTCTCCACAGTACATCGATGTTGTCGCCAGTGGTCGGCGGAAGGTGCACGTGCCCGTCGACCTGGGACCGGACCGCAGCGACGCACGGATGCACGCCAAGACCGTAGGATCCTACGCAGTGCCGTAGGGGACCGCACCGCCACTTCCCAGCAAATTAGGGACACTGTTGCTCCTGGGGTATCGGCGAGGACCATTCGCAACCGTCTCCATGAAGCTGGGCTACGGTCCCGCACACCGTTAGGCCGTCTTCCGCTCACACCCCAACATCGTGCAGCCCGCCTCCAGTGGTGTCGCGGCAGGCGTGAATGGAGGGACGAATGGAGACGTGTCGTCTTCAGCGATGAGAGTCGCTTCTGCCTTGGTGCCAATGATGGTCGTATGCGTGTTTGGCACCGTGCAGGTGAGTGCCACAATCAGGACTGCATACGACCGAGGCACACAGGGCCAACACCCGGCATCATGGTGTGGGGAGCGATCTCCTACACTGGCCGTACACCACTGGTGATCGTCGAGGGGACACTGAATAGTGCACGGTACATCCAAACCGTCATCGAACCCATCGTTCTACCATTCCTAGACCGGCAAGGGAACTTGCTGTTCCAACAGGACAATGCACGTCCGCATGTATCCCGTGCCACCCAACGTGCTCTAGAAGGTGTAAGTCAACTACCCTGGCCAGCAAGATCTCCGTATCTGTCCCCCATTGAGCATGTTTGGGACTGGATGAAGCGTCGTCTCACGCGGTCTGCACGTCCAGCACGAACGCTGGTCCAGCTGAGGCGCCAGGTGGAAATGGCATGGCAAGCCGTTCCACAGGACTACATCCAGCATCTCTACGATCGTCTCCATGGGAGAATAGCAGCCTGCATTGCTGCGAAAGGTGGATATACACTGTACTAGTGCCGACATTGTGCATGCTCTGTTGCCTGTGTCTACGTGCCTGTGGTTCTGTCAGTGTGATCATGTGATGTATCTGACCCCAGGAATGTGTCAATAAAGTTTCCCCTTCCTGGGACAATGAATTCACGGTGTTCTTATTTCAATTTCCAGGAGTGTAAAAGGGGAAACTAATCACTGGACCTGTGCGTAAGGAAACACGTTGCATGTGCTAACAGGAAAGCTACGAGGTGAGTGGCGTAGGTGCAAAAACGTAACCTCGGAATGCAAGAGAAAATTGCGAATAAGATCATTTATTCTAAAGATGTGAGGCATGTACACAATTCCTGATAACATTAATTCCTAAAACATTAAAGAAAAGCATCGAAACATACACCGTTATAATCTACGCCTAAAATCATTGGTGTGAATCATTCATACAAATGCTGTTGCCTGATAACTGATCGCAATAACTCGTGAAACGGTACACGTTTCGCAGTACACCCGCGTGCCCACGTGGTTAGTGGAGAGGCAATTTCTAGGTATCGTGGCCAAGTTGCAACAATATCTCATCACACAATCATGAACAGTTAACATTCTTTAAAACAAACATGAGACCGGACAGTTAGTGATGACGGTAGCCCGACAAACTTTGATGTTCAACCACGTGGTCGGCTCCCCACGGACGAAAGATACATAAAGCAAGACACATTTACGAGAAGGCAAAGCTATTAATATTTAGAAAAATGAAAGCTTATACAGGCACAGCTGAAGGCAAACAGACGTTCATACAGAAGCGAGCGCTCACTTCTTATCGACACCTTTGTGTGGCGCTCTTCCGGTGGATCCAAGTCTGCTACAGAAATTTACTAAAAGAAAAATCTGCCAAAGTTTTGCATTCCTTGCTGCGACAAGGCAAAGCAATCTTTCAGAGTTGAAAAGCGAGACCAAAAGCTAACAGCTCTCCCCTCGCCAAGTAACAACGCGCCACGCGGTCAGTCTAACTCACCCTTCTTCGACTGGAGCACAGCTATGGACGCTTCCCGTACCGGCGGCAGACTGCCTCCCTTTTACTTCTACAGCCTCTTCCACGGTCCGCGTGGCCCGGAAAACCCAATGATGCCATTTTCGCCACCAACCTAACGCAGGTGGATTTCTCACAAGTAGCGTAAACCTCTTTGCCTACTTGACCACTACGAGAGTTGGCTATTCTGTACAATTGCTGCTGAATCTGTATCACTATCGCAGACTTTCATTCAAACACACCACTATGAGAGTTATGAGAAAAGATAAACAAGGAAAAGAAAGAGAAATGCTAGTGAAAATGGGCTACCGGACTTATGAAAATGGCTACAGCACGCTTTCAACTGATGAACTATACTCAAGTATAGGTCGAACGAGTGTTTTGTAAGCCACCTCCTTTGTTGATGGACTACATTTCCTAAGGACTCTGCCGGCTGCGGTGGTCTAGCGGTTCTAGGCGCTCAGTCCGGAACCGCGCGACTGCTACAGTCGCAGGTTCGAATCCTGCCTCGGGCATGGATGTGTGCGATGTCCTTAGGTTAGTTAGGTTCAAGTAGTTCTAAGTTCTAGGGGACTGATGACCACAGATGTTAAGTCCCATAGTGCTCAGAGCCATTTGAACCATTTGAACCTGGTACCCAACTTACCAACAATTAATTTTATATGATCATTCCACTTCAAATTGTTCCGCACGCATACTACCAGATATTTTACAGAAGTAACTGCCATCAGTGTTTGTTCTGCTATCATATAATCATACAATAAAGGATCCTTCTTTCTATGTATTCGCAATACATTACATTTGTCTATGTTAAGGGTCAGTTGCCACTACCCGCACCAATTTGCATTTCGCTGCAATTTTCTAATGCTGCAACTTCTCTGTATACTACAGCATCATTGGCGAAAAGCCGCATGGATCTTCCGACACTATCTACTAGGTCATTTATATGTATTGTGAAAAGCAATGGTCCCATAACACTCCCCTGTGGCTCGCCAGAGGTTACTTTAACGTCTGTAGACGTCTCTCCATTGAGAACAACATGCTGTGTTCTGTTTGCTAAAAATTCTTCAATCCAGCCACACAGCTGGTCTGATATTCCGTAGGCTCTTACTTTGTTTATCAGGCGATAGTGCGGAACTGTATCGAACGCCTTCCGGAAGTCAAGGAAAATGGCATCTACCTGGGAGCCTGTATCTAATATTTTCTGGGTCTCATGAACAAATAAAGCGAGTTGGGTCTCACACGTTCGCTGTTTCCGGAATCCATGTTGATTCCTACAGAGTAGATTCTGGGTTTCCAGAAACGACATGATAAGCGAGCAAAAAACATGTTCTTAAAATTCTACAACAGATCGACGTCAGATATATAGGTCTATAGTTTTGCGCATCTGCTCGACGACCCTTCTTGAAGACTGGGACTACCTGTGCTCTTTTCCAATCATTTGCAACCTTCCGTTCCTCTAGAGACTTGCGGTACACGGCTGTTGGAAGGGGGGCAAGTTCCTTCGCGTACTCTGTGTAGAATCAAATTGGTATCCCGTCAGGCCCAGTGGACTTTCCTCTGTTAAATGATTTCAGTTGCTTTTCTATTCCTTGGACGCTTATTTAGACGTTAGCCATTTTTTCGTTTGTGCAAGGATTTAGAGAAGGAACTGCAGTGCGGTCTTCCTCTGTGAAACAGCTTTGGAAGATGGCGTTTATTATTTCAGCTTTACGCGTGTCATCCTCTGTTTCAATGCCATCATCATCCCGGAGTGTCTGGATATGCTGTTTCGAGCCACTTATTGATTTAACGTAAGACCAGAACTTCCTAGGATTTTGTGTCAAGTCGGTACATAGAATTTTACTTTCGAATTCACTGAACGCTTCACGCATAGCCCTCCTTACGCTAACTTTGACGTCCTTTAGCTTCTGTTTGTCTGAGAGGTTTTGGCTGCGTTTAAATTTGCAGTGAAGCTCTCTTTGCTTCCGCAGTGGTTTCCTATATTTGTTGTTGAACCACGGTGGGTTTTTCCCGTCCCTCACAGTTTTACTCGGCACGTACCTGTCTAAAATGCATTTTACGATTGACCTGAATTTTTTCCATAAACACTCAACATTGTCAGTCTCGGAACAGAAATGTTTGTTTTGATCTGTTAGGTAGTCTGAAATCTGCCTTCTATTACTCTTGCTAAACAGATAAACCTTCCTCCCTTTCTTTATATTCCTATTTACTTCCATATTCAGGGATGCTGCAACGGCCATATGATCACTGATTCTCTGTTCTGCGCTTACAGAGTCGAAAAGTTCGGGTCTGTTTGTTATCTGTAGGTCCAAGATGTTATCTCCACGAGTCGGTTCTCTGTTTAATTGCTCGAGGTAATTTTCAGATAGTGTACTCAGTATAATGTCACTCGATGCTCTGTCCCTACCACCCGTCCTAAACATCTGAGTGTCCCAGTGTATATCCGGTAAATTGAAATCTCCACCTAAGACTATAATACGCTGAGGAAATTTATGTGAAATCTATTCCAGATTTTCTCTCAGTTGTTCTGCCACTAATGCTGCTGAGTCGGGAGGTCGGTAAAAGGAGCCAATTATTAACCTAGCTCGGTTGTTGAGTGTAACCACCACCCATAATAATTCACAGGAACTACCCACTTCTACTTCACTACAGGATAAACTACTACTAACAGCGAGAAACACGCCACCTCCAGTTGCATGCAATCTATCCTTTATAAACATCGTCTGTGCCTTTGTAAAAATTTCGGCAGAATTTATCTCTGATTCAGCCAGCTTTCCGTACCTATAACGATTTCAGCTTCAGTGCTTTCTATCAGCGTTTGAAGTTCCGGTACTTTACCAATGCAGCTTCGACAGTTTACAATTACAATACCGATTGCTGCTTGGTCCCCGCATGTCCTGACTTTGCCCCGCACCCTTTGAGGATTGCTCTTTCTGTACTTGCCCGAGACCATCTAACCTAAAAAACCGCCCAGTCCGCGCCACACCACCCCTGCTACCCGTGTAGCGGCTTGCTGTGTGTAGTGGACTCCTGACCTATTCAGCGGAACCCGAAAATCCACCACCCTATGGCGCAAGTCGAGGAATCTGCAGCCCACACGGTCGCAGAACCGTCTCAGCCTCTGATTCAGACCCTCCACTCGGCTCTGTACCAAAGGTCCTCAGTCAGTCTTGTCGACGGTGCTGCAGATGGTGAGCTCTGCTTTCATCCCGCTAGCGAGACTGGAAGTCTTCACCAAATCAGATAGCCGCCGGAAGCCAGAGAGGATTTCCTCTGATCCATAGTGACACACATCATTGGTGCCGACATGAGCGACCACCTGCAGATGGGTGCACCCTGTACCCTTCATGGCATCCGGAAGGACGCTTTCCACATCTGGAATGACTCTCCCCGGTATGCACATGGAGTGCACATTGGTTTTCTTCCCCTCACTTGCTGCCATATCCCTAAGGGGCCCAATTATGCGCCTGACGTTGGAGCTCCCAACTACCAACTACCAGATCTGCTAGAAAATAATGAAACAGTTTCCAAAGGTTGTTTTCTATTAGGTCGTAAAGAAATATCACCACCGAATAACATAGCAATGGATCACTTATACAATAAATCTCTGCGGTTGTTACGGCCTAATGGGATGAAGTTTGACAGTGTTCAACTTGCAGATAATGCTACACGTGTGAAGAAGGTAACCGAAGGCCTTTCTGTAAGCTCCCCACACATTATGTGCGTACCTTGAATGGTAGATGGTTTACACAGACTATGTAAGCAGATACGTACATTTTATTTGTAGTGGACTAATTGATCTCATACGGCAAAAAGGTGTTTGTAAAAGCGTCAACAAGAATTGATTTGTTCAAGCAGAAATCCAGATCTTTCCCTTTCATCTATAACCATTGTTACTAGCTGGAAGCAGCAGTGTATTACGCAGACGATTTTAAAGATTTAGAATTGGTAATTGACGAAATAAATAAGGATGACGCTTATTCAATTGAAGTTCTTCAGAACTTACTCAACGACAGTATACTAAAAAGTGAATTGCCCCACATACCTGCAAAATCTGAGTTTTTTGTTTCACTCTATGAACAAATTAGAAAAAGAACCACCTTGTTACTGAGATAGTTAATGAAGTGCATGACACTCACAGAAGTTCAAAAGGGGAAGCTGTTAAACAAATTTAAAAATGTGTTCGAAAATAATGGTGGATTTCATACTATGTGCAAAATTGCTGATGTTTTGTAAAGGGAAGAAGATGTTGGCGGATTTGAAAATGTGTGCCCCAGTGAATTAATTTGATGAAATATACAAGACTATCATGAGGTGATGTTGAAAGGTCCTTCTCCCGCTATCCTACATTGTTTCGAGACTACCGACATCGGTTTGTAATGGAAAACTTGGACAAAGTTTTCGTGATTCACTGTAATAGCGAGTTGTTTCAATTCCCTGCTGCGTTAGCATGATTGGTGAGTGAGTTTTTAACGCAGATACTTATAGTTTTGTTATAATAAAACAAAATACTTTTGTATTTTTATGGATTTTTTTATATTTTTCCTACATAAAAAATTGAAATATATTTAAATTTTTAACATATAAAAATCTGTTCTCTACATAACAGCCTCCGAAACACTGTCAGGTGCATAGTGAATGTTCTGCAAGCAATGGGACGGGCAAATCTCCAGAATTCCACGAGAAATACACACAGAATAAATGCAGTTGTTGAAATGTAGAAACCGAAAACAGCAAAACTAATGTTCTTGACGGGAAGCGAGACAGCCAGCAAATTAATGCCGCCATTGTTCTATCCGGTCGTGAAGCAGGACCACGCAATTGTTCCTCGTCGCAATATTTTTGTTTGTATCGTGATAGATGGTAAGCAGATCACAAGAAGTGTTGATAAACTTCGTTTACTTAACTTGGTTTCCTATGACAAGTCCATATCAATAAACAGGACAAATACGTGAGCCAGGCCAAGTCCATATACACCCAGTAGTAGCAGGGGCTGAGTGTCGAGGCGCCAAGTTTAGACAGCCAGCTAAAGTGGGCAGATGCGACGTGCGGCGTTCTTGCGCTGGCTACGTCCGCGTCACTTGCTTCGTTGCTGACGAGAACGTGTCACGGAGGTGAGCCGCAGACTGATGGTGCTATCACATGGTAGCTGCCAAATTCAGAACACTGATTGGCTAACCATGGTATCGATGGAAAACCCCACCACAGCCACCTGCCCCCCGCTTTCTTTGACCTCACCTCCTCCCCCTCCCTCTGATTGTTTCCTCCCACCTCATTCTCTGGCTGTCTGCTCCTCCATCCCCTCTCTTTACATCTCCTCCTGTCCCTCTCTCTAGATCTCCTCCCCTCCTTCTGTGTCCATATCCTTGGCCCTCCCTCTGTCCATCTTCTCTTATCCTCTTCCTCTGTCTGTCTGCTCCTATTCCTATCTCTATCCATCTCTTGTTGCCCCTCTCTCTGTCCACCTCTTCCTGTGCTCTCTCTCTGTGCATCTCCTCCTTTCCCCTCTCGCTGTCCGCTTCCTACACCACCCTCACCAATTGTCCATCTTCTCCTTCTCCTTCTCTCCCTCTATCTATATTCTTTCATCCTCTCCCTCCTACTATCCATTTTCTCGTCCCCCCCCCCCTCTCTCTGCTCAGCCATGCCTGTCCACATGTATACCCTCTGAAAAACATTCCAATAGTGCCCACATAACACATAAATTCTGCAGGGCAGCCTAGACACCTGGCATGTCCAAACATTTTCATCCCACACTCATAGTCACTCCCACCCCTATCAACAAACCTTCAAGAAAGTAAATTAATATTGCATTATCATTCAGTTCTGAGTTATGTTTAAAATTTCAAGCTTCTAGCTCATAGAAGTTTATTTAAAATCAATAGAAAATTTGTACCAAACAGACAGACCGAAACAAAAGTGGGTTAACAAAAAAGTGATAAAATAATCTCTTTTACATGAGGCACGTAGCTTCAACTTTATGTACCTACCAAGTACTGTCAACCGTTGTAGAAACGAATAAAATATTTTTTTCTGTAATGAGAAACATAATATGCAGGTACATGCTGCCCATGTGTGAAGATAAAGGTTCCAGGGAGAATTTATGAGCCGCTGATACTTTCTGGGTTAATATACACTTTGCCATTGCACACGGCGAAATTGAATGCTTCGTGGTGATGGTGCGGGCATGTGACACAGTAAGGAACGACTGTCAGTGTAACAGAGACGAATGGGCAGTCATTATAGCGAAGATAACGGGCAACAAATGCGGAAATCCGATGATATAAGTGGTTTTGACAAAGGACACATTGTTGTGGCGCTGCAGTTCGAAGCGAGAATCTCTGAAACGGGGAAGTTGCTCGCTGTTGACGTACTACTGTCGTGAGCACCTATGGAAAGTGCTTGAAGGATGGTGAAATAACGAGTAGGTCATATGGTATTGGAAGACTACGTCTCATCAGAAAACATAGTGGTCGGACGATCCCTCACTGTGTAACTCAAGATAGGCAGCGATCTGTGGCAGATCTGACGACAGAGTATAATGCTAGTGCCAGCACGCCTTTCGAAGGCCGTTATTGAATATGGAGCTCTACATCACACGATTCCTGTGTGTTCCTGTTTTGCCACAGTAACATCGACAGCTATGACTGCAATAGGCGCAGCATCACAGAGTTTTCACCGTGGATCAAGAGGAAGTGTCGCCTGTCGATTGAGGCGCATTTATTGTTACACCAGGTCGATGTTGAGTCCTTCCATGCTGTCACCCAGACGAATGGCTGCACGAAATATGCTCCGCGCCAAAGATGCAAGCTGCTGAGTGCAGAATTATGCTGTGGGGTACAGTGAGTTGGGCTTCCATGGGATCATGACAGCAGTGTTGATGTAGTCTTCAGTCCAAAGACTGGTTTGATGCAGCTCCTCGCGCTGCTCTATACTATGCAAGCCTCTTCAAATGCGGGTAACTACTGCAACCTACATCCTCCTGGATCGGCGTAGTGTAATCATCTCTTTGTCTCTCTCTACAATTTTTAACCTCCAAGCTTCCCTCCAGTACTATATTGGTGATCCCTTGATGCCTCAGAACATGTCCTACCAACCGATCCCTTCTTCTAGTCAAGTTGTGCTACAAATTCCTCTTCTCCCTAATTCTATTCATTACCTCCTCATTAGTTACGTGATATACCTGTCTCATCTTCAGTATTTTTGTGTACCACCACATTTCAAAAGCTTCTGTTCTCTTCTTTTCTACCTGTCTATCTTCCATGTTTCACATCCATACATGGCTACACTCCATACAGATACTTTCAGAAAGGATTTCCTGACACTTAAATCTATACTCGAAGTTAACAAATTTCTCCTCTTCAGAGACGCTTTCCTTGTCATCTCCAGTCTATATTTAATATCCTCTCTCGTTCAGCAATCATCAGTTATTTTGCTTCCAAAATAGCAAAACTCAAGTACCACTTTAAGTGTGCCATTTCCTAATCTAAATTCGTCATCATTACCTGATTTAATTCGTCTGTATTCCATTATCCTCGTTTTGCTTTTGTTGATGTTGATCTTATATCCTCCTTTCAAGACCCTGTCCAGTCCATTCAACAGTTCTTCCAAGTCTTTTGCTGTCTGTGACAGAATTACAATGTCTTCAGCAAACCTCAAGATTTTTATTTCTTCTCCCTGGATTTTAATTCGTATTCCAAATTTTTCTTTTGTTTCCTTTACTGATTGTTCAATGTACAGATTGAATAACATCGGGGATAGGCCACAACCCTGTCTCACTTCCTTTTCAAATACTGCTTCCCTTTCATGCCTCTCGATTCTTGTAACTGCCTTCTGGTTTCTGTAGAAATTGTAAATAGCCTTTCGCTCCCTGTATTTTACCGCTGCCACCTTCAAAATTTGAAACAGAGTTTTCCAGTCAACATTGTCAAAAGCTTCCTCTAAGTCTACTAATGCTATAAATGTAAGTTTAGCTCAACCTATCTTCTAAGATAAGTCGTAGGGTTAGTATTGCCTCGTGTGTTCCTACATTTCTACGGGATTCAAACTGATCTTCCCCGAGGTCGGCTTCTACCAGTTTTTCCATTAGTCTGTAAAGAATTTGTGTTAGCATTTTGCAACAGTGACTTTTAAACTGATGGTTCGGTAATTTTTCCACCTGTCAGCACGTGCCTTCTTTGTAACTGGAAGTATTATATTCTTCTTGAAGTCTGAGGGTACTTCGCTTGTTTTATATATCTCGCCCACAAGGTGGAAGAGTATTTATTTATTTATTTATTTATTGTTCCGTGGGACCAAATTAAGGAGAAGTCTCCATGGCCATGGAACGAGTCAATACGTGAAATTATAACACGATATTAGAAACAGATAAAATGAAATATAAAAAAAACATATTCAGGTGTTCAGGCGACAAGTCGTAAGTTTAAATAAAGAAAATCAACAATGTAACACTGGAATTTGCTTAATTTTTTAGCTCTTCCAGGAGCTCCTCGATAGAATAGAAGGAGTGAGCCATTAGGAAACTCTTCCGTTTAGACTTAAAAGAGTTTGGGCCACTGCTAAGATTTTTGAGTTCTTGTGGTAGCTTATTGAAAATGGATGCAGCAGAATACTGCACTCCTTTCTGCACAAGAGTCAAGGAAGTGCATTCCACATGCAGATTGGATTTCTGCCTAGTATTAACTGAATGAAAGCTGCTAACTCTTGGGAATAGGCTAATATTGCTAACAACAAACGACATTAAAGAAAATATATACTCTGAGGGCAATGTCAGAATTCCCAGACTATTGAATAGGGGTCAACAAGAGGTTCTCGAACTTACACCACATATAGCTCGAACAGCCCGTTTTTGAGCCAAAAATACCCTTTTTGAATCAGAAGAATTACCCCAAAAAATAATACCATACGACATAAGCGTATGAAAACATGCGAAGTAGACTACTTTTCGTGTTGAAGTGTCACTTATTTCAGATACTGTTCTAATGGTAAATAAAGCAGCATTTAGTTTCTGAACAAGATCCTGGACATGGGCTTTCCACAACAGCTTACTATCTATCCGAACGCCTGGGAACTTGAACGGTTCCGTCTCGCTTATAATATGCCCATTCTGTCTGATCGAAATATCGGTTCTTATTGAATTGTGAGTTAGAAACTGTAAAAACTGAGTCTTACTGTGATTTAGCATCAAATTATTTTCCACAAGCCACGAACTTATTTCATGAACTACATTATTCGATACTGTTTCAATATTACACACAAGATCCTTCACTATCAAGCTGGTGTCATCAGCAAACAGAAATATTTTTGAATCACCTGTAATACTAGAAGGCATATCATTTATATAAATAAGAAACAGCAGTGGCCCCAGCACCGACCCTTGGGGAACGTCCCACTTATCAGTGCCCCATTGGGACTGAACATCACTACCACTCTCAATATTAAGGAGAATTACCTTCTGCTTTCTGTTCTTAAAGTAAGAGGCGAACCAATTGTAAGCTACACCCCTTACTCCATAATGGTCCAACTTCTGCAGTAATATTTTGTGGTCAACACAGTCAAAAGCCTTCGTTAAATCAAAGAAAACACCTAGCGTTCGCAACCTTTTATTTAATCCTTCCAATACCTCACAGAGAAAAGAGAATATAGCATTTTCAGTTGTTAAACCATTTCTAAAACCAAACTGAACATTTGACAGCAAATTATGTGAATTTAAATGCTCCTGTAACCTTGTATATACAACCTTCTCGATAACTTTAGCAAACACCGATGGCATAGAAATAGGTCTAAAATTGTCAACATTATCAATGTCTCCCTTTTTATAAAGTGGCTTCACTACCGAGTACTTTAATCGGTCAGGAAACCGACCACTCCTAAAGAAAAAGTTGCAGATATGGCTAAGTACTGGGCTAACATACATAGAACAATACTTCAGTATTCTGATAGATACCCCGTCATATCCATGAGAGTTCTTGGTCTTTAGTGATTTAATTATTAACTCAATCTCCATCTTGTCAGTATCATGAAGGAGCATTTCGGGTAACAGTCTCAGAACACTTTCTTCTAAGAGCGCTATATGATTCCCTGTTGGGACTAGGTTTCTATTTAGTTCACCTGCTATATTCAGAAAGTGATTATTAAATACTGTACATACGTATATGCGACTTATCAGTAACACGGACATTCCCACTACGCACTGATTCTATATCCTCGACCTGTCTCTGCAGACCAGCCACTTCCTTTGCGACTGACCATATGGTTTTAATTTTATCCTGAGACTTAGCTATTCTATCTGCATACAACATACTTTTTGCCTTCCTAATAACATTTTTAAGCACCTTACAATACTGTTTGTAATGGGCTGCTGCATTTAGATTTTGACTGTTTCTAACGTTGTGATATATTTGCCACTTTGTTCTACAAGATATTCTTATCCCTCTAGTCAGCCACCCAGGCTGCCTGTTTGTGCTAGTACCCTGTTTTGAACGTTCTAACGGAAAGCAACTTTCAAAGAGCATGAGAAAAATTTTGAGAAAAGCAATATATTTATCGTCTACTGTATCAGCGCTATAAACATCTTGCCACTCTTGTTCCTTGATGAGGTTTACAAAGGTCTCTACAGCAACTTGATCAGCTTTCCTAAACAGCTGATGACTATATTTAACACGTGATGCAGCACAAAAATCTTTTAGAGTTAAAATTCGTGCATCATGATCTGAAGGGCCATTCACCTTTTTGCTAACAGAATGCCCTTCTAGTAATGAGGAATGAACAAAAATGTTGACTATGGTTGTTCTACTGTTCCCTTGCACTCTCGTTGGAAAGAATACGGTTTGCATAAGATTATATGAATTAAGGAGGTCTACCAGCATCCTCTTCCTTGCACAATCACTTATACAATTAATATTGAAGTCACCACATATAACTAACGTTTTGTATTTCCTATAAAGTGAACCAAGAACCTCCTCTAGCTTTAGCAAAAATGTTGTGAAATCGGAGTCTGGGGATCTATAAATAACAACAGTTAGAAGTTTAGCTCCGTTAAAGTTAACCACACCTGCACAACATTCAAACACCTTTTCAGCGCAGTACTTTGAAACATCAATTGACTCAAATGGGATGCCGTTTTTCACATACATGGCTACTCCCCCACACCGCAAAGAGCTCCTCGAAAAGCTGCCAGCCAGCCTGTATCCTGGTAAAGGAAGCCTCTGAATTATCTCCTTATTTAAGAAGTGTTCAGATATACCAATAATTGGTCATGGCTGGATCTCCCAATTCTATCAGTAGTTCCAATGGAATGTTATCTACTCCTGGGGCCTTGTTTCGACTTAGGTCTTTCAGTGCTCTGTCAAGTTCTTGACGTAGTATCATATCTCATAACTCATATTCACCATTTCCATAATATTGCACCGAAGTACATCGCCCTTGTATAGACCCTCTATATACTCCTTCCACCTTTCGGCTTTCCCTTCCTTGCTTAGCACTGGTTTACCATCTGATCTCTTGATATTCATACATGTGGTTCTCTTTTCTCCAAAGGTCTCTTTAATTTTCCTGTAGGCGGCGTCTCTCTTACCCCTGGTGGTATATGCTTCTACATCCTTATATTTGTTCTCTAGCCATTCCCGCTTAGCCCTTTTGCACTTCCTTTCGATCTCACTTTCGAGACGTTTGTATTCCTTTTTGCCTGCTTCATTTAATGCATTTTTATATTTTCTGCTTTCGTCAATTAAATTCAATATCTCTTGTGTTACCCAAGGATTTCTGCTGGCTCTCATCTTTCTACCTACTTCATCATCTGCTGCCTCCACTATTTCATCTCTCAAAGCTACCCATTCTTCTTCTACTATATTCCTTTCCCCTGTCACTCGTTCCCTGATGCTCCGTGTGAAACTCTCCACAAACTCTCGTTCTTTCAGTTTATCCAGGTCCCATCTTCGTAAACTCCTACATTTCTGCAGTTTTTTTAGTTTTAGTCTACAGTTCATAACCAATAAATTGTGGTCAGAGTCTGCATCTGCCCTGGAAATGCCTTACAGTTTAAAACCTGGTCCGTAAATCTCTGTCTTACGATTATGTTATCAACCTACAACCTTCCGGTATTTCCAGGTGCATTCCACGTATACACCCTTCTTTCACGATTCTTAAACCAAGTGTTAGCGATGATTAAGATATGCTCTCTGTAAAATTCTGCCAGGTGGCTTTCTATTTCATTCCTTACCCCCAGTCCGTATTCACCTGTTACTTTTCCTTCTCTTCCTTTTCCTGATATCGAATTCCAGTCCCCAATGACTATTAAATTTTCGTCTCCCTTAATTATTTGAATAAATTCTTTTATCTCATCACAAATTTCTTCAATTTCTTCGTCATCTGCCGAGCTAGTTGACATATAACCTTGTACAACTGTGCTAGGTGTGGGGTTTGTGTCTATCTTGGCTACAATAATGCATTCACTATGCTGCTCGTAGTAGCTTATCCACGTTCCTATTTTTTTATTCACTGTTTAACCTACTCTTCCATTAACCACATGTGGACGTTATTGCGGATCACTTGCGTCGCTTCACGGCTGGAATCTCCCCCTGTGGTGATGACATCTTCCAGCGGGATACTGTCCTTGTTGCAAAGTCTGAATTGTGGTACAGTGGTTTGAGGGGCACTACAGTGAACTCGTATTGGTGTCTTGGCCAGCAAATGTGACTGATCTGTACCCTTTGGAAAACATATCGGGCACCAGCTGCTTGTTCATAAATCACCATCCCGTGATTTGCCAGAATTTCTTGCCCTACGCATAGACATATGGTGCCTTATACTTCTGGAATCCTGTCGAGGGCTTATACAATCCATGCCATGCAGAATCTCTGTTGTACTTTGTTTGAAAAGTGGAACAACAGGTGGTCATAATGTTTTGGCTCATTGTTATACGAGGGTTGCCCAGAAAGTAATGCACCGCATTTTTTTTCTCATCTGAAAGCAATGCTACGAAAGCGAAACGCTACATATGTATTATTTGAAGTCTCCTGAGTGAGAGCGCCGAGTTTCTGTCACTTCCGACAGATAGCGTAGCTGCAGGACAGTTTCAAAATGGCGTCTGTAGGTGATGTACGTTACAGGCAACGTGCCGTCATTTAATTTCTCACTGCAGTGAAAGAGACGGTTATGCAGAGTCTGTGGAGCATCTGCTGTCGGCAGAACTAATGCTAGTCACTGGGCACGGAGGGTGAGGTCATCAGAAAGCTGTTCGGCAGAGCTCCACGATTTGGTCAGGGGGACCATCCACGGCTGTCACACTTGACATGTTGCAGCGAGCTAACGTTGTTTGGGCCATTAAAGGATGCCATTCGTGGGAGGCATTATGAGGGCGATGAGGTGGTGATTCACACAGTGAAGCACTGGCTCCACCAGCAGGACAAGGAATGGTAGTGATAGGGCAACACGCCCTTGTTTCGCACTGGAGGTAGGCCATAGAATGGGATGGAGATTACATGGAAAAATAGGGTGTGTAGATAAAACACCAATCTTTCATGTGTGTAATTCTCGTTATGTTCAATAAAGAATTTTTGAAGAAAAACAATGTGGTGCATTACTTTCTGGGCAACCCTCATACCTGTGCATAGTCAACAGTGTGTTCAATTATTTCATTACACTAGCGATGTCAATACTTCATCACATCCTCTGGTATGAATAACGTGGTACAGAAATCAATGTTGATCACTGTTGGATAGGAAAAGCGGCTCTAACGTTTAGTCGAAACATCCTGGGTTAAATTGCTGTCATTGCTTAAATTTTCTATAGAAATCTTCAGCGCAAGGAAGCAGACAGATGTTCGAGCCACCCTCTTTAATTCACAGGTCATATGACTTATAACTGGAAAAGCGTCTTGACGATCTCTTCATTGGCAAAAAGTCCGCCTTCTTAGCTGAGCGGTAACGTCAAGCCCAGGTTGGATACCTGGCCCGTTTGGAGATTTTCTCCGCTCGTGTAGTGGGTGTTGTGTTGTCTTCCGCATCATCATCATCCTCTCCTAATCGCCGACACGCAAGTCCTCTAATATGGCACCATTTGAAATAAGACTTTCAATTCAGCAGCCGAACTCCCCTGGATGGTGCCTCCCAGCCATCAATACCACACGACCATTTTTTCATTGGAAAAAATTTGCGAATTAGTTCCCCATTCTAATCTCCAAGGGAATATTGCCAATGAGCATGTGAAAGTGAGAAAGAGACTGAATAAACAACGAAAGGGTAACGTTCTCTGAGTTGGGGCATGGAATGTCTGAAGTCTGAATATGGTATGAAAGTTAGAAAATTTGGAAAGGAAATGCAAAGGCTCAATCGTCGGTGAAGTGAAATGGGAAGATGATAAAAATTTCTGTCAGACAAATATGCTGTAATAGCAACAGCAGTAGAAAATGGTGTAACGGTAGTAGGATTCGTTATGAATCAGAAAGTAGGTAAGAGCGTGAGCTACAGTGAACATGGGAGTAAGTTACGGCGAACAGTTGAATGATATTAGAATTATTCTCATCAGAATCAAAAGCAAACCAAAGTCAGCAGCGGTAGCGTATGTATGTCAACAAGCAGGAGATGAAGAGAGAGAGAGAGGAAATGGATGACGAAATTCAAACTGTGACTCAGTGTGTAAAGGGAGATGAAAATCTAATAATATTGGGTGATTGGGATGTAGTAGAGGAGACTATGGCGTTGGTAGTAGGTATGAGAGAGGAGAAAGTCTAATTGAGTTCTGCAATAAATTTCAGCTAGTCACAACGAATATACTGAAAATAGTTGGAGTCGTGGGAGGATTCCTGATAACTGACATCTTGGTCAGACTGTGTGTCCGATATCATGTTTGTTTGAAATGCATATCCAGTATCAGATATAGAACCTAATCACAATTTAGTAGCAATGAAGCGTAAGAGAACTGGCCGAAAGAATAGATGTGGAAAGAAGTGGGATATTGAAATGCTGATTAATCTTGTGGAGGATTTGAAGTGCTCTGAAGCTGTAGATAATGAATACCACAATAGACAGTTCAGTTGACACAACATACAGTTCAGTTGAAGACTATTGGACATTTTTAAATATTTTGACACACGAACATAGGTACACGGAAAGTAACTGCGAAGAAATACTGGGTAGCAGAAGAAATACTGCTTTTAATTGACGAAAGAGCTTCTAAAATGTCCAGGAAAAGACAGGAATGAAGCATTATAGTCCACTTAGGAATGAAATTCATTGTTGTCCACCAAGGTGTCGTTGGCGGTAATGTGATTAATCCAGTTTTTCCGTTCATGCGTCACGGGAGATCAACGCGAACATTAACTCGAGTTTGTTGCGATTGTATTTAATTTTATACGTTTCGAAAGCTACTGTTACTGTTACGTGGTGTGCTCCTCTGAATAGAGATCCATGCGCGCATTTTTATCACAAAATTAATATTCTTTTGCGACCCGATTCTTTAGTAGTTCCGTCGAGTGAACCAGCCAATGATTAAGTACCTTTGTTCTTCTTGGCGCCAACCGTTACAAAATGGACATCAAGGAAAACCGAAAGAAGTTGCGCTGATGTAACTATAGATCTCAGCAATAATAGCAGCTTACATGCCTAAAAATGGAAGATCAAGAATAAAGTGTTCAATTTAGTATAAGACAGGAATATACTCTTCTGTTCCTACTGCTCGATCTATAGATCGAAACAGCAATCATGGAAATAAAAAAAGGCTCAAGAGTGAGATTAAAATTCATTACTGTCCTCAGTGTAAATAAAGAAGCATTGCCGGACCTGTTGTGTGGAGTGAATATTATCATGAGCACACACCACTGACTGAGAATAAACCGAAGAAAAACAAAAATTAAGGAGGAATGGCGAAAACGTGATTAGGGACGAAATTATCATTAAAATTCGGGATCACGTATGAGATGACGTGAAGCAATTCTGCAACTTCGGAAGGAAAATATCACACGATGGACAAAGAAGATAATCTGTCTTTGCAGTACAGAATTTGCAGATGCGAATCACGGTCTGTGCGAAAACCTGAAGAGAAGAGAATTGAAGTGTTTGGCATGTGGTGCTAGACAACGCTGTTTAAAATTAGGTGGACTGATAAATAGGAAATGAAGAGGTTCTCGACAGAATCGACAAAGACAGGAATGTATGAAAAATGTTATTAAGGCAATGTTGGTGATTTCGGAAATAGGAGATGTACGTGCTCTTATGATAATAGATGAACAGTAGGAGTGCAAAACACGAAGCGTTACCATTTGTCTGAACAGAATAGTCCGAACAGATGCACAGCCGTGCGAAGGTCAGTTGTTAAAAGATGAACTTCACGCAATGCAGTGTTACAGGGAAGTACTGGAACCTCAATCACATTCTCAAGAAGTACGTACCGAGTGGATTTACCCAGTCCTTAAGCCGTAGACCTTAATCGTCATGTGTTATAAAGATGCGAAACCTAGGGACTTGGAAAGGATGGAACTTCAGAACATCGATATCTTGTTCAACGGGATGACTTCTGATATAGCCGAGGCTAACTATCGGTTCTATGCAAACCTTTACCGGGAGACCACGATCAAGTTCTCGACATCAATGTTGTACTGGCCAGAAAAATCTTTGAATGTTCTGCCAACGCAAAATCTAGCCTTTCTTAACGATACTTAGAATTCGGAACTAAATAGATGAACTGATTTCCGGGAAAAAGAGAATCAGATTATTATCACTAAAAGTGTTTCTACTACTACTATAGCCATGTTTCTTACAGCAACTTAGGTTAGAGGCGCAAAGCTGCCAATCCTCTAACCTACCTCTGCACCAAATCTGCATAGAACGGCTTAACGCAGCAACTAAGAAGTAGGAACTGACACCAGTTATACCATAACAACACACGTAATCAAATTATAGTAAGTAGGACTAGAAAGATCCCCAAAGTATTTGATAGTAAAACCTAGATTCAAGTGGGAACAAGTAACGAATTAAGTGAGATATTAATCGTGACTGTACTGTATAAACGGGTGTAAATGTAATCTATGTAAAATGAAGTTGTTCTAGGGTGATACCAAAGTAAAATTCGATATGAATCTTATGAGAAAGGGAGACAGGGCTGCTGCAGAGCAGATACAACTCGTGGGCGCACATATAAATTTTTCAAGCTATTATTTGGCGCAGACGGCATAGAGTCATAAGAAGCTCATATTGTTGTCACAGTCGGTATATAGGGCACGCAAGGAGTGCCACTGTTGCAGAAGGTAGGGCTCCGCTCGTAACACATTCCCATAAGCAGCCGATTGGTACTCAAGGAGTGCGAGCGGCACAGTTTGACAGCACCCATCGCGTCGTTCTACGAGCCTTACAGTAAGGATCTATGACATATAATATCCGAACTCAGCCACTCCAAGCCGTTCCAGCACTGACGGAAAATTACACTGACACACCATGAGGCAAGTGTGCTGACGCTTTCAGATAAAAAGACCAAATAACCGCATCGTCGGCCGCAATGATGTCCAGCTTAAAAATGACCAGCTCAGAAGCCTCAGCCTCAGAGTTTGGTCGTTCCGTATATATCTGCGTTCCTGACGGAGTGACCGTCTCGCTAGTTAAAGAATAACTTGGTAGGCTAATCGGGACGTGCTGCCAGCTGTCTACAGAAGACTTCTCCTCCTGAGCACGCAGCCAATCGAATGTGGTGGAACTTAGCGGTTGTAAGCTGACATTGATGTTGATCACCTCCGTAACTGTTAGAAGATGCAGACAAGGCCGGACCTTCCTGTGGTGAAGAGCCGTGCCAGGTGACTTCAAGCTACCGCCAACAACCTGTTGGACGAGACGCCTTTGTACCGTCTCCCTGTCTGTACAAAGTACAAACTCCCTGGTTGTACGCTGCGTTACTGATTTGGGTCCTGGTCTTCCACTTTCACGACGCACACCATCCATGACATGCTGTTGGCACCCACCTAATACACGTCGGTCTTCGAGAAAGAAGGAGTGAGGAACGTGAGTTATTGACGAGTCATAGTAGACTACCACCGACAGACTTTGGGTTCTGGCTATTTGCACGTCGTCGCACTGTAACATTACAAGTAATAAATGTGCCGGCCGGTGTGGCCGAGCGATTCTAGGCGCTTCAGCCTGGAACCGCGCGACCGCTACGGTCGCAGGTTCGAATCCTGCCTCGGGCATGGATTTGTGTGATGTCCTTGGGTAAGTTAGGTTTAAGTAGTTCTAAGTTCTAGGGGACTGATGACCTCAGATGTTAAGTCCCATAGTGCTCAGAGCCATTTGCACCATTTGTAATAAATGTGTTCCCAGATGACGCTGTTTCACTGATGCCTTAGGGCGTATGACAGCTCACGAGCTTGGCCTCCTGCACCAGTAACGTAACCACCTCACTTGCTCAGCTTCCACGCCCACTAAAAATCCTGACGCGAGTGCTGACCAGCACACTATTTCACATCGAAGATAAATATTATAGCTTGAAACATGATGATCTACACTGAATGGCTTATCACTTAATGACTAGAAATGGTCTTCAAGATCCATTTAAGAATGAAGAAAGCGGGAAGAGCTTGGATCTATCTATTTTTGCAACATCATAAAAAGGATAAAAGTTAATTGTTTTTATAACATAACGTTTTGGCTACTGCAAAGGCCATACCTGATGACTTTCCAGTGCGATCGGTCATTCCCGATGGAAGAATTCGCATATATTTAGAGTTTCCTGAACATGGACGATTAAAATCTCACGAGGGACCGATACTAGGCCTGCAGTCAGCGCTATTACTTCGTTTTTCTCTCTTGCGGTGTTTAACACTACGGTAACGTCGCGCAAACTCGGGTCGGCTTGCGATCGCGGCGATGACACTATTAAATGGCTCGCTTTTGCTTGTGAATGAAGAGATACCAGTGTCACCACCATTTCAAACCCTCGTTTGTACTTTCAGCTACATTTCACTTACAGTAATGTATAGTCTAAAACATTTCAATTGGTAAGCTGCCCACAACCACACTTTTTCAGTACAAGATTTAGAAGTCTAGTTCACGTCCTTGAGAAATAGCATCTTTTCCCCATGACTGTTTGAAATTTTGAGAAGGTAAATAGTTCATCAAGGAGCTAAGATTACACACTACCGTGTATGAAAAGAAACAAATTTTTGAACCCTGAACTTCCCCTGAGAAACGTAATGAAGTAAAGAAATCACGAGAAACGAAAATTAGCAGTTTTATTTTCCCACAATGATAGTAAAGCTTTTGATGAAAACGTAAAAAGATGTGGCGATGTGTCAGATGTATACTGTTACTCTCTGCCTCTGAAAATTTTATACAATTTTAAACAATTGCTTATAAATGAAATTTAAAGTCAAATTCATTAAAGTACAGGTATGTGGGCTCATCTCCGTCTTATGTCGTAGCATGTTCTTATTTGATAGCTAGTGTTTGTACCGTTTATTCAATCCATGATTTCGTAATTTGATGCCTAAGTTGGAGTGTCTCGTCTTTCCTCTATTGTCAAGTTTCAAAAATGTCAGTGTTGTCACGAGGTCACACTTCAGTAGAGTGCCATACGTTTGTACAAGAATCTTGTTCATTTCGTGTGTTACAGTCCATATCGGCTTTCTGGGTGAGGTATCTACTGCCCACAGCAACTTCCTTGGTATACACTGAGATGACATAAGTTGGGGTTTGGCTCCTAATATCGTGTCGGACCTCCTTTTGCTCGGTGTAGTGCAGTAGCTCGACGTGGCACGGACTCAACAAGTCGTTGGAAATCTCCTGCAGAAATATTGAGCCATGATACCTCTGTAGCCGTGTGGCCGAGCGGTTCTAGGCGCTACAGTCTGGAACCACGCGACCGCTACGGTCGCAGGTTCGAATCCTGCCTCGGGCATGGATGTGGGTGATGTCCTTAGGTTGGTTAGGTTTAAGTACTTCTAAGTTCTAGGGGACTGATGACCTCAGATGTTTAGTCCCATAGTGCTCGAAGCCATTTCAACCATTTGAACCTCTGTAGCCGTCCATAATTGCGAAAGTGTTGCCGGTGCAGGGTTCTTCGAACGAACAGACCTCTCGATTATGTCTCACAAAATTTTTGATGGGATTCATGTCGGGCGATTCGCTCGGATTGTGCAGAATATTCTTCCAACCAATCGCGAACTGTTGTGGCCCAGTGACATGGCGTATTGTCATCCATAAAAATTCCGTCGTTGTTTGGTAACATGACGTCCATGAACGGCTGCAAATGATCTCCAACTAGTCGAGCATCCAGAGGACCCAGTCCATTCCAAGCAAACACTGCCCACACCATTACGGAGACATCACCAGCTTACACAGTGCCTTGTTGACAACTTGGGCCCATGGCTTCGCGTGATCTGCGCTACAGTCGAAACCTCTCATCATCTCTGAAATCTGGACTCATCTGACCAGGCCATGGCTTCCTAGTCGTCTGGTGTCCACCCGATATTGTCACGAGTCCAGGAGAGGCACTGCAGGCGATGTCGTGCTGTTAGCAAAGGCACTCGCGTCGGTCGTCTGCTGCCGTAACTAATTAACGCCAAATTTCGCTGCATGGTCCTAACGGATACGTTCATCGTACGTCCCACATAGATTTATGCGGTTATTTCAGGCAGTGTTGCTTGCATGTTAGCGTAGACAACTGCACGCAAACGCCTCTGTTCCTGATCGTTAAGTGAAGACCGTCGGCCACTGCGTTTCAATGGTGCGAGGTAGTGCCTGAAATTTGGTTTCCTCGACACACTCTTGACACTGTAGATTTCAGAATATTGAATTTCTTACCAATATCCGAAGTGGAATGTGCCATGTGCCATGCGCCAGAGTCTGTTAATTCCCGTCTAGCGGCTATAACCACATCGGAAACCTGTTCATATGAATCACCTGAGTACAAATGACAGCTCCAGCAATGCACTGCCTGTTTATACCAGTGTACGCGATATTGCTGCTATCTGTATACGTGCATATCGCTATCGCATGGCTTGTATCACCTCTGTGTACTTTTTAAGCACTTCTAACAACTAAACCAGGACAACGCTCCATAAATAGTAATTAAGTGAGTATTTTAAAGGATACTGATGTGTGTGTAACATACTGCTGTCGCTAGTTAGCTTACGGCCGTAATATTGTTTTCATTTTCATGGTGCCTCGCAGCGTATTAACGACGTCAGCCAATTGTGGCTGCCAGCTTTGGCAGGTCTCTTCATAGCGCCCCCTAGGTAACTGAATCATACATTTCAATGGTAGACGTTGGATCATGTTGTGTTCCCTTGGGTCCTCTTATTGCCGACACTAGGCTACTGGGAGAACCCTGGAGATACTAAAAGGTATCAGATAGATTATATAATGGTAAGACAGAGATTTAGGAACCAGGTTTTAAATTGTAAGACATTTCCAGGGGCAGATGTGGACTCTGACCACAATCTATTGGTTATGACCTGTAGATTAAAACTGAAGAAACTGCAAAAAGGTGGGAATTTAAGGAGATGGGACCTGGATAAACTAAAAGAACCAGAGGTTGTACAGAGATTCAGGGAGAGCATAAGGGAGCAATTGACAGGAATGGGGGAAAGAAATACAGTAGAAGAAGAATGGGTAGCTTTAAGGGATGAAGTAGTGAAGGCAGCAGTGGATCAAGTAGGTAAAAAGACGAGGGCTAGTAGAAATCCTTGGGTAACAGAAGAAATACTGAATTTGATTGATGAAAGGAGAAAATATAAAAATGCAGTAAGTGAAACAGGCAAAAAGGAATACAAACGTCTCAAAAATGAGATCGACAGGAAGTGCAAAATGGCTAAGCAGGGATGGCTAGAGGACAAATGTAAGGATGTAGAGGCCTATCTCACTAGGGGTAAGATAGATACCGCCTACAGGAAAATTAAAGAGACCTTTGGAGATAAGAGAACGACTTGTATGAATATCAAGAGCTCAGATGGAAACCCAGTTCTAAGCAAAGAAGGGAAAGCAGAAAGGTGGAAGGAGTATATAGAGGGTCTATACAAGGGCGATGTACTTGAGGACAATATTATGGAAATGGAAGAGGATGTAGATGAAGATGAAATGGGAGATATGATACTGCGTGAAGAGTTTGACAGAGCACTGAAAGACCTGAGTCGAAACAAGGCCCCCGGAGTAGACAATATTCCATTGGAACTACTGACGGCCGTGGGAGAGCCAGTCCTGACAAAACTCTACCATCTGGTGAGCAAGATGTATGAAACAGGCGAAATACTCTCAGACTTCAAGAAGAACATAATAATTCCAATCCCAAAGAATGCAGGTGTTGACAGATGTGAAAATTACCGGACTATCAGCTTAATAAGTCACAGCTGCAAAATACTTACACGAATTCTTTACAGACGAATGGAAAAACTAGTAGAAGCCAACCTCGGGGAAGATCAGTTTGGATTCCGTAGAAACACTGGAACACGTGAGGCAATACTGACCTTACGACTTATCTTAGAAGAAAGATTAAGGAAAGGCAAACCTACGTTTCTAGCATTTGTAGACTTAGAGAAAGCTTTTGACAATGTTAACTGGAATACTCTCTTTCAAATTCTGAAGGTGGCAGGTATAAAATACAGGGAGCGAAAGGCTATTTACAATTTGTACAGAAATCAGATGGCAGTTATAAGAGTCGAGGGGCATGAAAGGGAAGCAGTGGTTGGAAAAGGAGTGAGACAGGGTTGTAGCCTTTCCCCGATGTTATTCAATCTGTATATTGAGCAAGCAGTAAAGGAAACAAAAGAAAAATTCGGAGTAGGTATTAAAATTCATGGAGAAGAAATAAAAACTTTGAGGTTCGCCGATGACATTGTAATTTTGTCAGAGACAGCAAAGGACTTGGAAGAGCAGTTGAATGGAATGGACAGTGTCTTGAAAGGAGGATATAAGATGAACATCAACAAAAGCAAAACAAAGATAATGGAATGTAGTCTAATTAAGTCGGGTGATGCTGAGGGAATTAGATTAGGAAATGAGGCACTTAAAGTAGTAAAGGAGTTTCGCTATTTGGGGAGCAAAATAACTGATGATGGTCGAAGTAGAGAGGATATAAAATGTAGGCTGGCAATGGCAAGGAAATCGTTTCTGAAGAAGAGAAATTTGTTAACATCGAGTATAGATTTAAGTGTCAGGAAGTCGTTTCTGAAAGTATTTGTATGGAGTGTAGCCATGTATGGAAGTGAAACATGGACGATAAATAGTTTGGACAAGAAGAGAATAGAAGCTTTCGAAATGTGGTGCTACAGAAGAATGCTGAAGATTAGATGGGTAGATCACATAACTAATGAGGAAGTATTGAATAGGATTGGGGAGAAGAGAAGTTTGTGGCACAACTTGACCAGAAGAAGGGATCGGTTGGTAGGACATGTTCTGAGGCATCAAGGGATCACCAATTTAGTATTGGAGGGCAGCGTGGAGGGTAAAAATCGTAGAGGGAGACCAAGAGATGAATACACTAAGCAGATTCAGAAGGATGTAGGTTGCAGTAGGTACTGGGAGATGAAAAAGCTTGCACAGGATAGAGTAGCATGGAGAGCTGCATCAAACCAGTCTCAGGACTGAAGACCACAACAACAACAACAACAGGCTACTGGGATGTGGTCTGACGTATAGAATTTGTTTGTGAATTATTGCTTTCTAACACGCTTTAATTGTATTCTAAATGTTGTATATTCTTTCTCGTACCTTCAAAGCAGCTAGAAAATGTCAGTATCAGGTCCATTTGTATTCCGTGTGAATATGGAACTATGTGGTTGTTACTTCTCAGATTTTACAAATTCTCCCATGGTTTACAATTAAGTGAGAAAATGTCCTTCGTTTCGCTGCGAAGAAATAACACTTGTAGTATATGTAAGTTTGGCGCGTGGTAGAAACGTAGCTTATTTTGTTTATGTGCACGAGCAACCAGTCGAGTTTCAGTCTTGAGGGAAAGCGTAGAAGCTAACGCTTCTGTCATAATGCCTTTACGTGTTCAGACTGATGTTGGCTGTCCATGTTTGCTTTCTTCTCATTTCCCATCCACCATGAGATCTTGGGAGTCACCGCCATTCAGTCAACAATGCCCATATGGAGAAGAATGTGCACTCACGCGTCGTTAATTTGTTTCAATAATAATTGTTTTAAATAAGAACTATTCACCGATAGTGAGAAAATGGTTTAAATAAAGTGAAATCCTATGTGAATGCTGATTGCTCCGCAGAACTGCTTAAATTCCAGTTGCTTTCCAGAGAATTTCTGTCGCAGTTCCAAATATATACAGGGTGAATCAAAAAGTACTTTATAAATTTGTAATGATATAGAAATTTATGAGATAATGTACAGAATCGGCAGATGCGTCATTTTGTAACAAGAAACCTCAAGTTTCACATACGAGGGTCACTCCAAAAGAAACGCACACTATTTCTTTAAAATCCATCTTTTATTCTACATGTTTGAAAGTTTTACAGTGTGTAGATACATACTTTACGAAACAATATTTTCATTTCTCCAAATAATTTCCATCCCTCTCAACTGTCTTATGCCATCTCGGAACCAGCGCCTGTATACCCGCACGATAAAATTCTGGACCAACCTGTTGGAGCAACTGTTTGGCAGCGTGCACAATGGAGTCATCATCTTCAAATCCTGTTCCACGAAGAAAGTCTTTCAGTTTCCCAAAGAGATTGTAGTCACATGGAGCCAGGTCAGGACTGTAAGGCGGGTGTTTCAGTGTTGTCCATCCGAGTTTTATGATCGTTTCTATGGTTTTTGATTGACATGTGTCCGTGCATTGGCGTGCAACAACACTTTCAGTATTCTGCAAACACTTCCTTCCCCTATCCCAAATTATCGTGACAATTCGTTCACTGTCAGCTGTCACCAATTCTTTAACTCTCTGCACATTGTCTGGAGTGTGTGCAGTAAGAGGCCTGCCACTGTGAGGACAATCCTCAATATTGCCGTGCCCACTTTCATCACGTAACCTGCTTGCCCACCGACTAACTGTACTGTGATCGACAGCAGCATCTCCATACAGCTTTTTCAACCTCTTGTGAATGTTTCCCACTGTCTCGTTTTCATAGCAATGGAATTCTATGACAGCACGTTGATTCTGCCGAACGTCAAGCGCAGCAGCCATCTTGAAGACATGCTGTGAGGGGACAGGTTGAACTAAGTTTGAAAACAAGTGGGAAGGATGTATCTACGCACTGTACACTTTCACACATGCACAATGAAAACTGTACTTTTACAAAAATAGTGTGCATTTCTTTTGGAGTTATCCTCGTAAAAGTGTCAACCGTCATTTGGTTTCGATGTGACTACCATTTGTGATATGGCAAACGTCCATCCGGCAATAAATTTCTTCCCACACTCGTTACATCAAATCGGACTAACTTGTGCAACGGCAGCGTAGATTGGATTTTTCAGGTCGGCTAGATTGTTTTGTAGGTGAAGATCATACACTCGGTCTGTAATGAAACCTCAGAAAAAGAAGTCCAGTGGTGTCAAGTGTGGGGAGAGAGGTGGCCATGTGGTTGGCCCTCCACGGCCTGTCCACCGACCTAAGAAGGGCTTACCGACGAAACCTCGAAATTGTGTGAGGAAACGGGGTGGTCACCGTCTTCCTTGTAGTAAACGATCTCATCTCGGTCGTATTCATCGATCTGCGGAATTAAAAAAGTCTTCAGATATATCCATATACACAATACCAGTGACAGTTCCCTCCATGAAGAAGAAAGCACCGTATAATGCCAATTTGCTAAGAGCACAAACACATTAAATTTGGGGCTTCCACGAACGTGCTCAAGGTTGCATATGAATTTCCGTTTCCCCATATTCTGCAGTTGTGGTTGTTCACCGTGCCACTGATATGAAACGTTGATTCATCACTGGAGATTATTCTCTTCAGAAACGTCTCGTCATCCCATAGATGCAACATTTCTGCACATAATTCCCCACTAGACACCTTATCTGCACAACTGATGTACTGTGCCATTATGAGTTTGTACAATTTCAAGTGTAAACGTCTATACAGTAATCGTCAGTCTGTTGTTGAATGCCAGTCTCGCGAAACCCACGTCACGTTGATTTACTTTGACTGTAGGCAAAGCTGTCTCTAACGTGTTCGACGTAATCATCAGCACGCGGGCGACCTGATGATTTATCATGTCGCAGTGAACAACCCGTCTCAACAAAGTTTTAGAGCCAAGAGTAAATTGTAGAACTGCTTGCAGGTCGTTTAGCGTATTGGGTGGGGAATTTACGTTGAACAGTTGTTGTAGAGTTCGCTTCATGAAACCAGAACACACATCGGGCACGCTCGGCACCACTGAAATTAGCCGTTTTAACTGTGCACTACGCTGGCTCTCCTGGTGGCGGAAGGGGGTACTGGTGCACTTCCTCAATCAAACTTACGGCTGGTTTCTACAAAATGACACATCTACCGATTCTGTAAGTTATCTGAATAAATTTCTGTGTCATTCCAAAGTTGTAAAGTCCTTTTCGATTCATCCAGTGTATCTTAGGAACTGCGATAGGAATTCTCCTTTTTGGTGTATGAATTTCCTTGTACAAAGGTTTGATTGGAAAAATACAATTGCTTCCTAAAACTCTGCAATGAATAAGTTTTGTTTTCTCAGTAGCATAATTAAGCAATAAAATACTTTATATTTTTCTTACTTAGCGTAATGTTCCCAGGCAAATAATTAAGTTATAGCCTTCGCTCTCTGTGGCAACGAAGCACGTATAAAGTAGAAATTTGTATTCAGACTGTGACAGAATCAAACACGCCCCATAATTACCACATTCAAGCGCCGTCGAGGTGACTGTTATGTCTTCATTCTAGAGAAGCTCTCAGCCGCATGTGTGTTGTACAACGCTAGAATTACCGTAAATGTTTAAATTACAGAAACATTTGTGATAGTCGCTGCCATGATGAGTCACCCGCCAGCATACGTGGGCGCAATGTGTAATTGTTCACTCTGCATAATTGTAAGTGGCGTAGCAGCGCTCTCTAAATTGTTTACCGCCGTGCGCTGTCACTTCAGTTGTTTAAATAGTGTTGGGTGACGAAGTATACTTACGGAACCGTCAATGCTTGGCGTCAGTGAATTGGTGGGAGTCACTGTACAACTATTTAAAGTAGTGGTTTACAACGTTCTTGGGTCCATAGTCCCTTGACATGGACATAAACACACGCGGCTCCTTTCGCACACGACAACCGACTCAAAATGTGGGATAAATAAACTTAAGTTTCGAAAACAATGAATGAGAGTTGTTATTTCGTTTTGTCTCTTGGCATAACGGATTTTAATCAACGGTTAATGCTGTTACATCCTATTCTTGAAAGTAAATCTATGGGAAGGATGAATTTGCTTCGTCATCATTAATTCTTCAGATCTCGGCACAAGATTGAAAACTGCGGATCGCATCTCTTTCTCCATACTCATTCGTGATGTTATTTCGTGTTGATGATTATCAATGCTGAGGAACCCACATCACATATGTAGGATGTTGCAGATGGTGTAAAAACTAGTAGGGCGTTGGTATCTACTTGCGGATACTCCTGTTTCACTTAACATCTGAGGTCATCAGTCCCCTAGAACTTAGAAGTACTTAAACCTAACTAACCTAAGGACGTCACACGCATCCATGCCCGGGGCAGGGTTCGAACCTGAGACCGTAGCGGTCGCACGGTTCCAGACTGAAGGGCTTAGAACCGCTCGGGCACACCGGCAAGCAAAATTTATTTTCCGTAAATATCTATCAATATTCGTATCGATATAAATGCCAACGATTTTATATGTAAATGCTTGAGTGATGAAAGAAGGCATAGCCTTCAAATTTTTTGGAGAGCAGCTAGGAGGAGATTGGCTTTTCGGATTTGTCTTTCTACTGTAAATGTAATATATGTCTTTCTTTCATTCTCATCCACCAGATCACTGTTTATAGGAAGATTAATTGTATTACAAGTTCTATTCAACATTTCTAGCAGGAAAGCCCATTTCTAGCAGGAAAGACGCAACGCTTCTATGTGGCACGGATCGGCCATTGGCGTGATTCCATTAAAATAATTTGCAATGCTCATTTTTACGTACTGTGTGCACGGAACCGGCAGCGATTTAGAGAAGAAGTCCTAATTTTCAAAATAAATCATACAACATAGAGCGATTACCAAATCTCAATATGCGCACTACATTTTTTTAAAGACTTAATCAGCCCACATTCTCTGTTACACTGCTCCCAACACCAGTCTGGGATTACAGTGCTCATTCTGGTGAAAATGTTTTAAAATATTTGAGTTGTCAGAGGTGGAAGCCAACTCACTTACTGAAAGGATCTTTGATCCAGATGTGATGATCAGTTTCTTCTGTACAAAGATCTAAGTCCCATGTGCTCACCTGATGGACGCTTGCATTAAGCAAAGAATTTGATAGGTCTGTTTGTTGTAAATATCTATCAGAGGAATCAACTCACAGCTTTCTGCATCAAGAAAGGAAGGGAATGGTAACGGAAAACCGTGTGACTGTAGAGAGGAGGAATATTGTTCAACAAATAATGGCTGTACAGTAAGTGGCAAGAAGACGCATTGTGTCGTTGTGTCTGCCAACACACGTACGTTGTGATTGCATATCCTTGTCAAAATGCCTGTCCAGTCTCCCACTACAGCAGTTGCAGTAAGTATATATGTGTCGGTAATTATTAGAATGATTATTGTTATTATTATTATGTTCGTATGACGTTATTGTGACAGTTCGATCCCGGCGCCAGCGCTGCCACTTTGAATTCCCTCCGACTGGTGCCACCGGCGGCCGTAGTTACTGAGACGGCGCTCCAGGATCGGTCTCGTCCGTGTTGCTGGCAGCGTGCAACCAGAATCATCCGGAGGGGGACGACGAAAACCTCTCGCTGCAACAGAAATGCCTGATGCAGAGTGGCTGCAATTTTGACCCTGATGATCCGTTGGTCGGAGCACATGGTCGCTCAACCGGAGGTTCCAAGCCGTTGTTGGATCGAGTGGGCATGAAGAGTTTTACAAAGGGGCCAACTGGAACTGCTGCATACCGCCATTCGCCGAATTGTGAACTCTGAGAAACGTTAAACAGCCACATAAAAAGAAGGTGATGTTGGTCGAAATGGCCGTTTGCAACTGTTAGTCTATGTGCATTCGTGGGGCCGTTACAGCTTGTAAAGACGCATTTACTGCTCAGGCTATTGAATGTCTTGGTTGTACTGAAGTACGTTATTGGTGCGCTTCGTGGCTATTGTATTGAGTCCACATGGTTTTGGATGCGCGTGGAAGAATCATATTTATTACATTATGTTGAGTACTGTGTATTCTGTTATTCGTTTGATTATTGTTGAAGAAGGGTTATGTTAACGTGTGTGCTATCACTTCAATGTAGTAATGGACTTGTCTACTGTGTAAGGATTACCTGTGGCCATTTTAATAACGTTTATTCTGAAATGCAGGACATTGAAATCAGTGAATAATTTTAAATCTTTCTTGTTAATTGCTAGTGAGACCTGTGCGATTTCTGTCTGCCATTTTAATTAATGTTATTTGTTACTCATCTAAAGATTATCTGCAGGCGCTTTAAGGTTGTTTATTCTAAATGCAGGAAAGTGAACCCAGTACATAATTTGGAAGTTGTTTTCATTGATTCCAAGTACGTTTATGTCATGCTCGTCCATTACCTGCTATGTTAATATTAGTTGTTTGTTAAAGATAAAAGGGGAATGAAAGTTTAAAGTCAAGTTTTTCCTGCTCATTGATCTAAAAAGTTGTATTAAAAAAATGCATTATAAAATTGTTTTATCGATTCTCTTGTAAGACTAACTGTGGGTTCACCTCTTGAGTTTTCTGTTTAAATATCTGTGTGTAATAAAAGCATGAAACTTTGTTCAGCGGAACGTCATTATGTATGCCTGTAAATCCGAGCACCACAACTCCATTGTTACATCACAGTTATACATAAGGTTTTTAGTTGATATTACAGTGGTAATGGAGATGTTCACAGCAGCAGCAGCAGTTATAAGCGATATTGTAAGTAATATGTCCTACAATCAGTCGCACACCTGCAGTTTTAACTTGAAATATGCTGCGCCGAGCAGACGCTTATCAACCATAGAATGTGGATGTTTTCAGTAGTTATGTAATAAATAATTATTGCTTAAATAAGGGCGTATAATTTCTTATTCCTGATGGAAAGTAATGATGCTCACAGCAGCAGCAGTCAGCAGGAATATTGTAAGAATATGAGCCGCGCACTTGCAGTTTTTTTAAGTTTAAACGTTCAGTGTACATTTAGTTCCAGAGATCATCTTGATGTAGCGGCATCAGAGATCATATATTTATCATATAAATCTTTCTTCTTAATTGCTAGTGAGATTGTGCGATTTCTGCCTGCCATGTTAATTAACAGAATTTGTTTGAAACTTCCTGGCAGATTAAAACTGTAAAGTTTGGAAGGTAGGAGACGAGGTACTGGCAGAAGTAAAGCTGTGAGTACCGGGCGTGCGTCGTGCTTCGGTAGCTCAGTTGGTAGAGCACTTGCCCGCGAAAGGCAAAGGTCCCGAGTTCGCGTCTCGGTCGGGCACACAGTTTTAATCTGCCAGGAAGTTTCTTATCAGCGCACTCTCCGCTGCAGAGCGAAAATCTCATTCTAGAATTTGTTTGTTATGTAAAGATTATCTTTCACGAAATATGGCACAAAAGTCTTTTCCGTGCTCAATAATGTCATGAGAATTCTGAAGTCCCCATACGCAGGCACATGTATATATACCATCTTATTCCCCAGTCTGTCGAATGCAAAACCCTATTTTTCAGTATAATCTCTGTTCAATTCGACAGATTTACACCACCTTACTGGGGGTCTGCATGCCCACATGATACCGTTCTACTGGTCGACATCGTAGCAAACGTCTTGCTGCATCAGTACCAGCTTATTAGCGCAATTATTATTAAAATTTCGAATGTCGAAAAGTATATCCTGGAAGAGATCGAAACGTATGGCGAAATATTACACATGACTAACGTGCACAGAAAGGGCAACACCTCAAAAGAACGAATGAAAGCCTCAGAGAGTAAGAAATACAGTAATACAATTAAACCAATCTTAGCAGCTTGTCAAAGCGCAGACAATGAAGTTAAAGTTCAGCAAAAAAACTGAACAATCTACCTCTGCATTATATATACTACGATGACCAGAATGAAATTTTAAACTAGGTACAAGTACTTACAGCATCAGCTTCTGCTGGGAATACAGGTCACATGAAAGAAGTCATGTCAATCATATAAGAGATTCAAGAGCGATGCATAATTGAGTAATTATAGAGATTGTTCTTCATGAGCTCCACAGCTCAGAACACAAAACGTTCCCATGCAGACATGTAAATAATGTGAGGACTGATAATTTATGGCAGATTGATCTCATAGATATTTGCGAATATTCACGATAAAATAAAGGGTTCAAGTACTTTCTAATGACAATCGTTATCTATTCAAAATTCATTTAAGCCCTACTCGTGAAGGTAAAGAAAAGGAATGAGAATACAAGAGGTTTGTGAACAAACGCTGCAGACTGGAACGAACTGGTGTCCTGGCAACTTTCAAACTGACCATGGAGATAAATTTTACAATAGTCATTTCAAAGCAGTAATAGAATGATAAAAGATAAACCACAGTTTAGCATTCTCCCATTTGAAAGCTAGTATTGTTGCACAGTAGAACACGATGATAAAAAACCAGACGTGGAGACAATTTATTCTTCAAGGATCACACAGATAGTTAAACAAACATTCCATCACAAATCACAGATGAATATAATCGCACTACTCATCACAGAGTTAAAAAGAGATCTCTTAACATCTGTATAACGCTTTTAAATGCAGAATACAATCATATTAAGATGGTGGATCCATGCAAGCAGAAGTTCAGTATCAGGGATTTGGTACGTATTTCGAAATACAAAACCGCGTTTGAGAAGTCACACATGCCGAACTGGTCAGCAGAGATATTTACAGTTCCAAAAGTGCAGCACACAAACCTGAGAACTTACATCTTTAACGATTGTGATGGTGAAGAAACTACATGCAGTTTTTACACCGAGGAATTACAGAACAGCTCTTAAATGGACTTGTTCCCCATAGAAGAGTCATATGACGTCGAGGGAACAGGGCATCAGTGAAATGGTTCAGACTCCCACCAGCTCACTACAGTTGGGTGAACGCTAAAAATCTGCTGACATGCAAACCTGAGACCACACAGTACTATGACCTGATTGCCAGGAAACGCTTCAGCAAAGGTAAGGATGACATTTTAGAGAACCTGCCGCTTGAAATTCATATCCCTGGATACAGTTTTGTGAATCTGGAACAAAGTTGAAAATCATCTAGCTCATAGCGATAGGGAAGTAATATTCTAGATGACGCATGCAAGGAGCATGTTATCACAAATAAAGATCGTCTCATTACAGACCACGTATTAGCTAATGGAGCTAGATAGATTCATTGAAGAAAGTAAATTGGTGTAGGACAACGTACTGCTGTAGTTGTGCTTGATAATGTAGTGCATGCCGAACTTAAACTGGCTGCTGCAATAAAGTCCACACAATTATGGTTGCAGTTCGTAAAACACAAGAAAGAATTGAAGCCTATGGGATGTTGAAGAAAAAAAGCATCCAATAAGCAGTGCCAGTGACGAAAGGTGTCTTGAGGTGGAAAGAAGGAAGAAACAGACCTGTTACAACGCCTAGGGTATCTAAGAAATTTGGTTCCATTTGAGTCCGCCCTCGTGGTCTCGCGGTAGCGTTCTCGCTTCCCGATCACGGGGTCCCGGGTTCGATTCCCGGCGGGGTCAGAGATTTTTCCTGCCTCGAGATGACTGGGTGTTGTTGTGTCGTCTTCATCATCATTCATCCCCATTACGGTCGGAGGAAGGCAACGGCAAACCACCTCCATTAGGACCTTGCCTAGTAAAGCGGTGCGGGTCTCCCGCATCGTTCCCCTACACTCTGTAAAGAAGCATGGGACTTCATTTTTCCAATTCCATTTGTACTCCATGCATCTGCTGGGCTGTCAGTCACTGCTTTGTTAGCAGGAGGACCTGATCCCATAACTCAAGCAGAATGCATGAATGTAGGTCACTGCTGTCGGTAAAGGATTGTATTTAAAACCGTACAGGTAATGGCTTGGGCTCTACATGAAAAAGAAAAAAATAACTCGTTTCAAACTACCGGACAGATTGATTGCCAACCTACCGAAACTCATCAGAAAATTCAAAATCCCTCTATTTTGCTGTATGTTTATGCGGGATACATTGTCAAAGACGATGTGGAAAACGAGCGTGTGAAATGAGATGTTGTGGAGGAATACGGCACTCACATGATCGCGAATACAAAAAAAAAAAAAAAAAATGGACTACCGTCAACTACTTTGATTCATTCAGCGCCCTGCGACCACTGGAAGAATTCTGTCGTTACTTCACCCAGAAGAACCACGTGTTATACAAATTTCAGCGCTACCAAGACTTCAGTTCATGTCACTGAGGTCATCTATGTATAATGTTTCTCATGGATTTTGTACAGAAACAAGCATTATGCATTTCACTGAATCGGTGGAGGTCTAGCTGCAATGCACATTCTAACTTTAGAAGAACGTTAGTCTGCATTAAAAGTGATCTACTTTCCTCCAGTTGACATAACAAGCGGGAGCGAATGGAGTGTTGCACTGATCGATCTGGAAACATACAGTAGCATAGCTAGTGTCACCAAGGCAAACAATAAACTGCATCGAGGAAGTGGGGAAGTTCTGGTAATACCTCCTAGCTCTGAGGATTTAAATGCCTGTACAAATTGATTTGCAAATGGATTTGAGTTACAGGCAAACATTAGCACATTTAAAACAGAGATGAAAGCAACAGAACAGACAGTGGACTTCAGCCACGAAAGATCAACTGCACCGCTACTAGGTTTCTCGAGGGGCCAAGTGTTGGAGCATAATAATTATAAAATTTAAGTGTCGAATGAGGAAACTGATATAATGTCAGTCAATACAATTCATATGGAGTGTAATATCGCGACTAATTTTTACAGTACTCTCAGATTATTTCACACTACATATACATTTTTTTTTTTTGGTGTGGGTGCAGGTTATAATATCGCGACTAATTTTTACAGTACTCTCAGATTATTTCACACTACATATACATTTTTTTTTTTTTTTGGTGTGGGTGCAGGTTATATAATTGCAGAGGCTCCCAGCAATCCAGTATGCCTCCCAGTGACTCATCAGGCATTACACCGTCTTGAGCTGAATATCATAGATCGGAATGGGAATCTAGTCGATTTTTGTGGTGACGAAATTATACTGCCTCTTCATGTGAGGTAGTAGTATGGGTGTAAAGTATAAATACAGCTCACGCAGCCAGCAGAAGACCACTTTGTAGTGGAAGCGGAATGTAGTAACATACAAGAATTGTAAGTTTCTTAAATCTGTAGAACTGAAACGTCACAATGACGTCATTTGTTGCAGAAACTCCATTTAAATATGTTGGGCATATCATTAGTCACGAAAATTTTCCCCACATTTCGTTTCCCTCAACTAGTTTAAAAATAATGATGAGATATGAATTACTACTCAACATCAGAATGGTTCGACCCTTTCATGCAAGAGCTTCATATGTATGGAAGGAGCTTTTACACCTAAGAAGACTCCAGCAGCAAAGGTAACATGGCGCATTACATGTAACTAGTCTTTCTGTTTCAAGAAATAAGGTATTGAAACTATCTCTTTAATTATTTTTTATTAAACACTGACCAATAGAATTATCTCTGACAAAGACAACTCAAACGTAACCTATTCATTTATTACCCACAATATACAAGCCCAAAGTAATCTGGCTGTTGTGCATTGACGACAGGACTTCCAATCATTAACACAAAAGAATTGCCTTCAATTGCAAGAAACCCTAACAATAATACAAATCCCAAAAATTTGAAATTAAAGAAATATGAAACTACCTCCAACTCTGTTAATCGCATAAACTCATTTCAATCACGAATCCCGATAGTGGAAGCTCCATTATTTTTCGTAAGTCGCTTACCTCACAGAAAATCTTCATAACACGAACTACAATTACAGCAAGTAGCAACAACAGCCAGCTAAAGAAAAACATTCTAACTACTGTAGACTCTAACTACTAGGGGGCATATGGTCAGAAAAAGAAAATTTTTGTCAAGGAGCAAACAATGTATTTAGAAAATTTTACCTTATTCATGTGATATCCAGCTCCAAAAATTATATAGTTGTCAATAATTACACTACCCAAACATTACCAACCACACAGCCATTTTCATACCTTTCCTTGCATCTTTTCTTATAAGAAATTTCATCTCATATTACATTGCGTCTCGTATCAACACAGAATCTCCACTGAGAAAGACATGTCCGTACACTTCTCTATCCACTCGCTAACTGCTAGTCTGTCCAACCACAGAATCTCTTGCCGAGGGCGCAGAGCGCTGTCAGCGATTAGTCTATAGCGCTGCCAACATACAAACAGGCTACTTACAATATGAACTTAATGGCGTTGAAATTGACTGCAGCAGAAACGTTCGAATAACATCAACTCTAAAGACATTTGTCTCCGAATCAGTATGGGATCTGAATGCTCTACAAAACATTGTATGGTTCATAGACAGATCGGTAGATGGCTCCTTTAAAGTGTAAATATCACTCAGCATATTAATGGGTTTCTTTGAAGACAAAAAAGTGTTATTATGAACGCTTAACAGGAGTTGACTCTAGTTTGAAGTGCTACTGATAATAACTCCTACATACTAGGAGATGGAGAAGATCATAAAAATGAGCTGAATAAATTGATACAGAAACTACCACTCATTACGCTATTAGACGAAGAGAGTCTGAAACTTTTACATGTAGCGAATTTAGAGTCTAGCTACCGTTATCCTTCCATTCATGAGAGTTGTTTGAATATCCAAAGCACTCCACAGGCATCTCTGCAAACACTGGCGATTAATCCATTGCAAAAAATACTTCAAAACATTGAAGCAAGTAATCCAGAGCTTTATTATGATAAAAAGGTAATTACATCAGGCAACAAAATAAAAACTGTATGGAATATAGTGAAGACAGAGACAGTCGGGACCAAAAAAGAAGGGGAACTGATAGCTTTAAAAATAAATGAGACTTTGGTAACAAATGAATGTCGTGTTGCAAACTTCTTAAACAAGTACTTCATTTCTGTTACTGACAGGTTGTAGTTATCAGATTCGGTGAACAGTGCAATGGAGTATCTGAGACCAGCCGTTAAAAATAATTTCAGTAAAATGGATGTGACACTCAAGTCTCCAAAAGAAGTAGCATCCATCATAAAATCCTTAAAATCGAAGTATTCTAATTGGTATCATAACGTATCAATGAAGTTAATCAAAGATTGCATGTGAGTTGAGTTCTATCTTAAGTAATTTGGTAATCAATCACTTATTAGAGGAATATTTCCAGACTGGCTAAAATATGCCAGAGTTAGGCCTCTTTACAAGAAGGGGGATAAAGAGATAGCATCAACCTATATACCAATTTCACTTTTGGCGACTTTCTCAAAAATATTTGAAAAGATTGTGTTCAAATGTCTCCTTAAGCACATTGTCCAAGTTACAGTCTGGGTTTCTTAAGGGTTCTGATATAGAGAAACCTATTTACACTTACAGTGAGAATGTACTTAATTCATTAGATAATAAATTAGAGACTACTGGCATTTTCTGTGGCCTGTCTGAGACCTTTGACAGTGTAAACCACAGCATTCTCTTAAGCAAACTAGAATATTATGTCATAGGCAATACTGCGAAATGGTTTGAGTCTTATTTGACTAACAAGAAACAAAGAGCGTCATTGCAAAATACCTGTGCAGTAAGCAGTCAGTCATCATCTGATAATTAATTACATGTGGTGTTCCTCAAGGTTCCATCTTGGGTTCATTGCTATTCCTTGTGTACCTTAAGGATCCCCTGTCTGTTACATTGCCAGATGCTAAGTTTGTTTTGTTTGCAGATGATACAAACATTGCAATAAGTAGCAACTCAAGTACAAACTTACAAATAACTGCTAATCAAATTTTCACTGACATTAATAAATGGTTTGAAGCAAATTCACTGTCATTAAACTTTGAAATCACCTACCACATGCAGTTCCAAACCTGTCAGAGATTTCCTTCCATCATGTGTATAACATATGAATAGATGCAGATTAAAGAGGTTGACAGTGTTAAATTTCTGGGATTACAACTTGATAATAAATTCAGTTGGGAAGGGCATACCACAGAATTGCTTAAGCATCTAAACAAGTCTGTATTTGCAGTGAGAATGATGTCAGATGTAGGAGAAATGAATACAAAAAACTTGCATACTTTGCTTAATTTAATTCTAATATGTCGTATGGAGTAATTCATCAAACCGAGAAAAAGATTTTTATCAGGCGGAAGTGTCATATAAGAATCATTTGTGGTCTAAATTCAAGAACATCAAGTAGAAACCTGTTCAGGGAACTTTGTATTCTTACCACTGCTTCTTAGTATATTTATTCCTCACTGAAATTTGTTGCAAATAATATATCTCTATTTCCAACCAATAGCTCAAACATAGTATCAATATTAAGAATAAGAACAATCTACAGAAAGACAAAAAATCGCTTACCTTTGTCTATAAAGGGGCCAGATATTCAGAAATGCACATTTCCAATAAATTGTCAGCAACAATTAAAAACTTGGTTTCAGATAAGGTACGGTTTAAACAGAGTTTGAAAGACGTTTTGATAGGCAACTCCTTCTACTCTACAGAAGAATATCTTAACAGAGACTGTTAGACTGGCTTAAGTAAAAATGTCTGTTAGATTACAGTTTTGACAGCACTTGGTCACAAAAGTCAGGATTAGGTATTTTGTGGTATGATAAATTTATTAAAAGTGCATAACAGTATTTCATTCCGACAGCATATTAATTCTGTAAATATTAGCAGTTCCAGTTTACAGTAATGTAATCGCCTATTTTGACAATCTCCTGACAAATGAGCAGGGCAATAAGTATTATATTCAAATGTGTTATGCTTTTATGTTATACTTTCTGACTTGTCCCATTTAATTTTGGTCTACACAACTAAAACTGAATCTAATCTAATCTAATCTAATCTCTAAGACTTCTGAGCAGTACAAACACCTTGCTTTTTTATTCTGGCCCTGCAAACAGACAGGAAGGGGACTTCAAAAAGATATTCGAGCATGTTTGATAACTTTAAACTAACCAGTGCTAGATTTTAACCAAACTCACAGTTTTTTTCCATGTGACAAATAACAGATTGTCTGAGGCATGTATGCCGGCCGTGGCGGTTCTAGGTGCTACAGTCTGGAACGCGCGACCGCTACGGTCGCAGGTTCGAATCCTGCCTCGGGAATGGATGTGTGTGATGTCCTTAAGTTCGTTAGGTTTAAGTAGTTCTAAGTTCTAGGGGACTGATGACCTCAGAAGTTAAGTCCCATAGTGGTCAGAGCCATTTGAACCATTTTTTGAGGCATGTAAGCAATGTTTACATATCTTATATCGAGACTGGCGATGGTTTTGGATGCACACTCAGCCCACGGAATTTTAAGGAATTCTCACCTACAGTGATGATAGATTGTTCAGAGCAAAGTGAGGTGGTGAAGACTGAAACTTTCAATGTATGTAATTAATTTGGAGCATCAGCAAACTTCCCTGCAGGCACTGCAGGATACGCATTAATACTACTTGACTGTCTCATAAAGTACTTGCCACTGATTGGAATTGTACAACATCTAGGATAAATGTAAGATGGAGCATTTTACAATAATGCCTCAAAGTGTGAAGGACATTCCGTACCCAGTAGGGTTTGACGATGTGTAAAGACAATTTGTGATTAAAGACATTGCATTCTTCAAATACAAATCAGGTATTTCACAACTGCTGCCTCACTCAAACCATTTACTTAAGTAGAGTATGGTAAAACCCGAAAACTTAGAAAAACAACGGTGTGTTTGATACGATTTTACTATGCAAACTGCAGGGATCCTGATGGAATGGCATAAGAAGATATAGTGTCATTGCTCTGAATATACCACCATACACAACATACGTCAAAGGTCGTGAGAAGATGCCTTGGTTTAACGTAATTGATAGAAGTGCATCTATTCAGATTTCTGAAGACTTCAAAAAATGCATGACTACTTTTCGATTGGTTTACTATTAAATAAATTGTTCCATGCCAAGAAAAACTTTGTATTTGTTTATTCACTTCCTATTTTCCACCTTCTCACTTAGAGGCTTCAGGAAATTATTTAACATACACTGTCAGCGCTCCACTGGAATAATGGGAGAAATAATTTTTTAGACATCATCTGCATGGTGATTGAAGTGCCAGTAGTAGTTTTCTACTTGCATCCAGGGACCCTTGTAAGCCTCTCTGTAGATGGCAAAATCCCATTGGTTCAGTATGTAAACTGATGTGCACTCAACATCAGCAAAATGAACTCTCGTCTTGACATCAAAGTTTCTTGCAGACACAGTTCACTTCAGCCTTGGCTGGTAACAAAAAGAAGCTTGTACTAGCAGGCATGGTATCACTGTTAACTCAAGTTACACTAGCAGGCCCACCAGAGACAGCACCAAGTTGTCGGTTCTCAGGTTCCTGAACTTGGTTGAAACAGGGAAGATCCTTGTGGACACAACCTGTTTCAATTTCACCACTGATAACAACCTGCTTACTTGGCTGTTATCAAATGGTTCAAATGGCTCTGAGTACTATGGGACTTAACTGCTGTGGTCATCAGTCCCCTAGAACTTAGAACTACTTAAACCTAACTAACCTAAAGACATCACACACATCCACGCCCGAGGCAGGATTCGAACCTGCGACCGTAGCGGTCTCGCGGTTCCAGACTGTAGCTCCTAGAACCACTCGGCCACTCCGGCCGGCGACTGTTATCAGATTCTATGACAGCTTCGCCTAGCTATCTCCATACATGTTGGTATGTTTGGACATGTAACCAGATGTGCGTACATTCTGCCTGTCTCTTATTTCAGTCTGTTCAGTGTCAGTCATGAAACGATTTGTGCAAGCTGATGATGATGTCTCTGGCAAGAACACTCTTTTGTTGGACACTGATGACTGGATTCCAAGTGTAACATCAATTATCACTGATGATTAGATCTTGGTTTTCCTAATAGATGATTTACAGGTAATTTCTTGCGATCAAGATCGCAGTCCAAAGTTCCTGGGGTTTTTCTCCAATCATGGAGAATCGGATATGTAATTATTATTATTTCTGTTTCTTCTACAGATAATTTTTTAGGCTTGCATGTAATACTTATGATGTGCTTTTGTTACAGACGCGCTTGATGGAGACATAGTGGGAAAAGTAAACGCTGAACTGGGTATGAAATATCAGAATATGTGCGCAATATACAAAATGATGATTGTGATGAGTGGATAAAATCCCTTACCTTTAATGAACCACAACGTAAGTATCGTAAATTACTATTATTAACGATGGTTGCATATGGATTTTGTATATGTGTGCATCATAATTAATTTCTCATTTTTGCAAGAATATTGATACGTGAGGGAGGCAGGCTTACTGAGCTATGAAAAACAACCAGTAATTAATGTGGCCAACAACATCTACGTCACCTCGTCCTGACAAGGCAGAGTTTTGTAGTATCTGTCTAGACATACTCATATTTGTGTGTGTTTGTGTGTGTGTGTGTGTGTGTGTGTGTGTGTGTGTGTGTGTGTGTGTGCGCGCACGCATGTGTGGCTGTGTAAAGTGACATGATACGTAAGGACTGTTGTATTGTGTGTTTCTCAGAATTACTTGACAAAATGTGTCCAGATGAAGGCTTGCTGCATCACGAGCAACAACACCAACACCAGACCAAACGTTGGGCAATATATTCACATCTGCATCACCTCCTCTGGGCCCATCTGGCTATTGTCCCTGCACCTAGTGGTAGCAGGGCAGCCCCACGACATCTGAATCACCTTGTAGCTGATCCAGCAGCAGCAGCCCCACAGTCCACCTTGTTCACCAACACCAGGTAAATCACAGAGGCACATTAGGCTAAAATGTGGTTACTGATGCTTTCAGGCATAGGATCTTGCAGTCCTGAGTTGATAACATCATCACTCGGTTTTGAGATCCAGCTACGTTTTGTGTATATCAAGCAGTGTTGTAAAGGAAGCTCTCTAAAATTATCAACAATCAGCAATATTCTGCCATCAGATGCAGATCTAATCTCAACTGAGAACTTGATTCACTGCAGTATGCCCCAGGAGCCAGAACATCTCAGAACAGTATTGCGATAAAACGGGTACTCAGAACGATAACCGAGCGAGGTGGCGCAGTGGTTAGCACGCTGGTCTCGCATTCGGGAGGACGACGTTTCAATCCCGCGTCCGGCCATCTTGATTTAGGTTTTCCGTGATTTCCCTAGATCACTTCAGGCAAATGCGAGGATGGTTCCTTTGAAAGGGCATGTCCGATTTTCTTCCCCATCCTTCCCTAATCCGAGCTTGTGCTCCGTCTCTAATGACCTCGTCGTCGACGGGACTTAAAAACTAATCACCTCCTCTTCTCCTCCAGAATGACAGATTGGGCTCGCTTTCTGCCCCACCACTCCAGTAAAATCTGCGGAGACGGAAGAAGCCACATAGGAGGAGGCCTTTATATGTACACTAGCGCACAATCGGGAAAAATCGGGCGCATATTGGGGAAGCGCCCACTGAACAAAACACGAGCATTTTTGGGAAGTGTTAAAGAAGATCTCGGTTTATAGAAGGCCAGCGTATATCAGATTCCATGTCAGTATGGGAAGACATATATTGGATAGACAGAGCGCACCACCGGAGATCATTGCCGAGAACACCAGAGGCCCACTTGACTGATGTATCCCAACAATTCAGCTGCCGCAGGCACTTTTTGTCCGAGAATCACGTGATGGAGTACCAACGTCCCAGGATCTTGCCACAGACTTCCAAATACTGGGAAGGTGTCATTAAAAAGGCCATAGAAATTCGTACCAGCGATGATCTCACCAACCGAGATCGTTGATCGTTGCTATAATCTTAGCAAGGTTTAGGACCAGCACTGAATTCGATTAAGAAGAATGTCAACAAAAAAAAAAAAAAAACAAAAAGAAAACTGGTGACCAGGGTGGACAGAGAACTTACATCAGCGACATCACAACTGATTATGCGCAGGCACGGACTGGGAATGGGGTGGCTTGCTGCGGCAGGGGATATTAGTCGGCCGCACGCCCTCAGAAGCTCAGTTCGTCAGCGGATCTGACGATGGCGACGTGTTTGATCGCCGAAAAATTGTGTCCATTGACATTACAAACTGGCACCACACCCATGGACTATTCGATCAACAAATACGCCGGGAGAAACTGAAGGATCGCCAAATTATTCAGTTCACTATCACAGTCTGCATGAAGATGGGAAAAGAAACAAGTGGGGTCATGCAAAACAAAATTGTCGGACTCCTGTACTCTTCCAAATCAGCCTGTCAGCAGCGTAATTATATAGACTTATTGCCATTAGCCGGCCGAAGTGGCCGTGCGGTTAAAGGCGCTGCAGTCTGGAACCGCAAGAGCGCTACGGTCGCAGGTTCGAATCCTGCCTCGGGCATGGATGTTTGTGATGTCCTTAGGTTAGTTAGGTTTAACTAGTTGTAAGTTCTAGGGGACTAATGACCTCAGCAGTTGAGTCCCATAGTGCTCAGAGCCATTTGAACCATTTTGCCATTCTCTGAAGACAGAATGATCACTACATCTGGATAAAAACCGTGTCCTCCCCATTCTTCTCCCAATTGTCGAAGCGTTGTGGCACAATGCATATTTGCTTCAGAAGTCTCAACTATTTTACTAAGATTGAATGTTTAGAAAGACATCTGATTGACTGCTGCAGCATGGATCTGCAGACTGAGGATAAAAATTTCTTAATGTTTAAGAACGCTCACCACAAGGAACGCTGTCCCCTGGTTGTATATGCTGACTTTCAGTGCTTACAAGTTCCTGTGGCGTGTTGTGAAGGTGATCCCATGGCCTCTCACATCACTTGCACAGAACTACATATACCATATGCGGCAGCGTATCAAGTTGTGTGCTCATATGATTCCAGTTGTAACAAATTCGAATCATTTGTCAGGGATAATGCTGCAAGATGGTTCCTAACTGTGCTCACGAAACTCGCTTGGAATGTTGATGGGCTTCATAGCTAAAACTTCCAATGATCAGCTCATAGAAGAATGATGCCTTTAGAAGCAGGTGATTAAATGCCATATTTGTGACCTATCGTTGGGCAGAAAATAGGAAAGTCCATGTAAACTCCATGTAGAGATCATTGCCATCTAACGGGGAAGTTCCGCGGTGCTGCTTACAATCCATACAACTTGAACTACAGACTGCCACAACAGATACCCATCGTTTTCCATAATTTGAGCAGGTATAATGCTCACTTTCTTGTTGAGCTCTTGAGGCATTTCAGGTTGGAGAATGGTAAGGTCATTATCATACCTGACAAAGTAGACAAATACATTTCATTTTCGAAACAAATCATGCAAAGAATAGCAGTCCACTTCCTGAATTCACTACAGTTTATGCAGATATCTCTTCAGAAACTTGCTGGATGATACGTGTATCACTCAAACTGCGTTTTATGATTATACAAAGTTTCAGCTAGTCACGAAGTTGGGTGTCTTCACATATGAATACCTGGATTTTATAGAGATACTCTCAAAAAAATGTTGCCTCCTATGCAGCTTTCACCAGCAAACTCACAGGCACTGCCATAATTAATGTAAAGTATAGGCATGCAGTGTATGTTTGGCAGGAGTTCAATATCTCTGATGTAGAGGGCTATATTGAACTGTACATGTAGACAGATGTGCAGTTTCTTGCAGGCTTTTTGAGATATTCCAGAGTGTATGTCTGTGCATATACATTTTGGATCCTGCTTTCTATTACACCAAGCCAGGACTTTTATGGGATGTTAGAAAAGACATGTATCAACATCCCACTGTTTGCTGATGTTCATATGTTGCTTTTTTCCGAACATGGGATTCGTGGGGGCCTTTGCCAGTTCGTCCACAGGTAAACCACGGCAAAAAAAAACCTCCTGTGACTGAGTGAGAAGGAGTACAGGCCATCTGAAAATTTGAATTACGTTCTTTACTCGGATGTAAACAATCTCAAAGAACATACCACGCAATAAACTCTGCCCTTTGGAGAACTCCAATGGCTGTCGGAAGATTAAAATGCCGGACTGAAGGATAAGATTCGTGATGTAGCTGCTGATGCTGGAAGGGAATGTGTCCTGGATGCAAGTCTGGAATATCCTATTGCTTTGCATGATGGGAACAGCGACTAGGCATTGTGCTGGGAGCGCCTAGTCCCACAAAAATGGGTCCGTCACCAAGCTGATGACAATTCTGGGGAAAAAGCGGAGATACATTCTACATAGTAGAAACCTCTAGCAGTGTCTGAAGTTCTGATGTGACTTCTTAGAATAACCCACGGCATCTCCTTTAATGATCATCCCTGATCGACGAAGTACACTGATGTTAATATCAAACAGAGCGCTCTCATGATGTGCGATTTTGAAAAAGATTTTTTGTAAATTAATGAATTATTCAGTATTCGGCAAAACCACGGCGAATGTTGGAAACTGTCACGAAATTCATTTCGTTTACTGTTGGGATGGGCATTAGTAGCAAGAGATTGTGTCACCAGACCAAATTTTAACCAGGTCAGAATCTTCAATAAGGACTAGTCACTGTTGAGATGGTTAAGATTTCAATGGAGTTCGTGAAGCCTGTTTATATCAGTATGTGAGTTCTTGACCGCAGAAAACTCCACATGTATGGATTCCACTGCAAACTGGCAAAACCAAACTTTTCTGATGTCAAATTACTTCATATGGACACAGACACTTTCATCTACTGGATGACAGGCTGTAACCCTTATGAAGTACTTATGTACAATAGTGAGCAATTCGACATGTCCGGATATGTGACCAATAATCCTTACATCATAACACTTCAGAATACGAAGAATATCAGCCTGATGAAAGACGGAGCAAATGGCTGACAGATTGTGAAATTTGTGGAGCCCAGATCAAAGATGTATGCATATTGTGCAGGTGCAGGTGCCACCCAGACACCTGCTAATGGGGTGTATTGTGCACCCTCACAAGTTCTCATGATCAAAGACTATAATGAGCATCTGCTTGCTGATGACAAATGTCGTCATATGGTGGAGCAAGTAGACTTTCAGTCATGGGGGCATGAGTTGCATGCTGCAGTGCTACTGAAAGTCAGTCTGTTGCACCATGATGATCCATCTGTGCAGATGGTATCAGGACCTTCCCAGTCTCAAACTGTTCACTTGAGCAAACGTACATGTGTGTGTGTGTGTGTGTGTGTGTGTGTGTGTGTGTGTGTGTGTGTGTGTGTGTGTGTGTCTGTTTGTGTGTGTGTGTGTGTGTGTGTGTGTGTGTGTGTGTGTGTGTGTGTGTATGTGTGTGCAGAATAGATAGATGAAGCATTTGTCATTGTTATGTGTATGCATGTTCATGGGTATGCATGTGAATTACCGCACACCATGTGTGCTTGCAAATTGTGTATTATTATGTGCAGCTTGTCAGGTGATGCTGAGGGAATCAGATTAGGAAAGGAGTTTTGCTATTTGGGGAGCAAAATAACTGATGATGGTCGAAGTAGAGAGGATATAAAATGTAGACTGGCAATGGCAAGGAAAGCGTTTCTGAAGAAGAGTAATTTGTTAACATCGAATATAGACTTAAGTGTCAGGAAGTTATTTCTGAAAGTATTTGTATGGGATGTAGCCATGTATGGAAGTGAAACATGGACGATAAATAGTTTGGACAAGAAGAGAATAGAAGCTTGAGGGAGACCAAGAGATGAATACACTAAACAGATTCAAAAGGATGTAGGTTGCAGTTGGTACTGGCAGATGAAGAGGCTTTCACAGGATAGAGTAGCATGGAGAGCTGCATCAAACCAGTCTCAGGACTGAAGACCACAACAACATGTGTAGCTTGTACACATCTTTCGTTCTTGCACACTACATGTGGTAGTATGTATGTGTGTGTATGTATGGTACTTCACCTGCTGCCCTGCTACTGCTAGTCGTTACACTCTATAAATATTACACGATCGTTAGTAGCTGATCGATTGCTGTTGTGTATGTAAAGATTATTCTCCTCCACTCTTAGTATAAAGTGTCTCTTCTAGACATGTCTAGTGTGTTATAGTGTAAATACTTCATACAAAAAATTCGTAGTAGTTGATCAGTTGGTATTATGTACTAAAATCATTCTGCATACAGGCAATCTCTTTTTTGAAAAAAGTGCATTGTTATTAATCAAAATATCCACGAGTATACTGCCGGTCAACAGTGTCCAACGAGCAGTTCCCTCTGAGCAGCCATAGCGTACGGATCTCCGCGCCGGCACGTTCACAGGAGCTCAGTCCGTCAGATCACCTGATGATGGCGACATTATGATCGCCGAAATATTGTGCCCGTTGGACACTGTAGACCGGCAGTACACCCGTGGATATTTTGATTATCAAATATGCCGGGAGAAACTCAAGAATCACATGCATTGTTACTGATAATGAACCATGAGTTAATTTGCTGTAACTGTGTTATTATTATTTGACCATTTCACCATTAATGCTGTTGTAGGGTGGCAGCAATTGCAAACGATTTTTTGTGTACTATTCTTTTTATTTACACATTTATGTACACAATCATTCAATTTTACAGTACTTTCCAAACAACAGTTTTTATATGCCTTGAATTTGGCACAAATTGTATTCTTGCCTATAGATGCAATTACATGCACACATGGACATTACTTCAGTAAATTCAGCCTCCACTGATTTTAGTTTATAGGCTCAATAAACACACACACGCTTCCCCCCCCCCCCCTCCCACACACACACACACACACACACACACATACACACACTTTGGTACACATGGAATACAGGCATTGATACATTTCTCCACTTACCCTATATTTACACTCTTGTGCAAATACTCAACAAATTCACAGTATGCCCCTCTTACATGAGGGCATGAATGGCAAAATCTATCTGTTGCATCGATAATGCACAATACAGATCTTTCAATTTAATAACACTTGAACGTTTTATACATACATTCATGTCCCATGAGGTTAATATAGAATTGCTCCACCATAAGTGTTTGCTATAGAAAATGTTCAATAGAGCATGTGAATGTCAATAGAGGTATGAGATCGGTCATACTCATCTGTTACCTTCCTCTCTGTATAGTCCATCATACTGTGAAGATAGTGTTACTGCACTTTAGCATCGACAGGTTGTGCGTTTCTCCTTCTATAACTACTTCAGAGTCACACTTTGTGGACTTTCTCCCTCTATTCTTGTAGGAGTTTACTGTCTTCGTTTTGCTATGGCACAGCCAAACAATATCAAGACCAAGAGGACAATGATTGCTGCTACTGTGGTTCAGATGGGCAAATCTGAGTGTTCTCACGCAGCATTGAATCAGGACACATTGCTGCTGCTGCAGTGGCTGTGCTACTGCTTAATTGAATGACACTAAGTCAGGAAGACTTCCTATGCTGCCACTTTGATGTGTCCTCAGCTGTAATAATAATATCAAAGCCCTAACTATATCGACATGCACAAAATAGTAATAATAATAATAATAATAATAATAATAAAGTGACAAAATACTTGCTGACCGCCATCTTCTTCCCAGATGATCGCTGCTGTTGCTGGCAGCACTTCACGCTGGACAGCAAATGATAGTGCACAGACAATCAATGAATTACAGAAAAAATCCTTAAACTGTGGGGAGCTGAACTTCCATGCAAATGGCTGCTGTGCACGGACTGGGAGGCATGATGCATAAAGCCACTTGTGTTGATGGCAGAATTCTGGAAACAGCCTTGATGATGAGAGAGTGGTCATGATCTCAGCGAAATATGACAAACGCAATTCCGTGAGCGTGGTAGGATTCCCAGAATGGCCTTGAAGATAAGGAGATGCTGATGGATGTTGTGCCAGCGTTTCTGGCCAGAACATACACAGACCCACTATTTGTGATGTGCAGAAAAAACGGGCCCCGCATGGTAGCCGTGCGGTCTAGGCGTCTTGTCACGGTTCGTGTGGCTCCTCCGTCGGAGCTTCGAGTCCTCCCTTGGACATGGGTGTGGGTGTTGTCCTTAGCTTAAGTTATTTTAAGTAGTATGTAAGCTTAGGGATCGACTTAAGTGGATGAGTTTTAACGAAGTTTACCACTTCGATGACTGACTAAAGAACCTTGTGAAGGACAGGGCTTTGTGATGCAAGAGGAGCTTTATCATGGATCAGAGCTTGCAATCTGGCGTACAAGCCAGCCCTATTATGGCCTTCGCCTATACATACGCATATACAATTTTCTCAATTACAGTTGTATCCTGGTATAAAACAGTGCAGAATTTCAGGGAGGGCTGGTGCTTTTGTTTGAAGAATTATTTTCCTGCAGAAAATGTCTTGATGAAATTTGTAGCCATGTACCAACTGCATATAACAGAGTAGTTGTTCATCATTGTGGCTGTCTGTAGCTTAATCAAACTAAATAGCGAAATCACTATTAACTTTGAGTTTTTCAATCAACTTATCATGAATGTCATCAGCCATATCAGGTATTTGATGAATAACAGTGTTTTTGACAAAGACAAATTTGCTAGTTGCTTGGTAGCTCACTCATCTATCATAATAGATACCATGTCCAGAGCAACTGTAAAACTGGTTTTTCTTTCATATTTCAAATTTTCCTACCATGTATCAAAGAGCAAATAGGCTCATACAATTACACAAATGTGGAAGACGTTTTTTAGGATTGGTGGCTTATTTAGTGAAAGCGTTATTTTCGTTCTGTCATTTCTTTTGACTTGTTGGAAAATTATTCTCGTGGTTTGTTCACCAAAGTACCGTGATTTCACTCCAAATGTTTCATTTATTGGGGAGCAAACTTCCAGCAGCATGGACTTCAAAGCAAATGAAACAGAGTAGGTGTTCTTCTTTTCCAATAGTAGTACACTTAAAAACGAAATTCAGGTACCTGCCGTCATACATCTCGCATTTTCGTCTATTCATGGCTAAGACAGATGAAACATCTGAAATATCACACTGGCCCTCAGGCATTTTTGTAAAAGCACAAGTGTGCAGTTAAAAATAATCTCAGTATAAGTGTAATTGACGTTGCAGCACATTCTGTACAGTTGTGTGTTATGGCTCCAATTCTTGGGGTAGTTGCTGCTGTAATTGTTTGAATGGTGCTGGTGCAACTCTTACTGCTACTGGACCCCCATATAAATTGTAGACATATTTAAATAATCGAATTGCACTAAGAATCTTACGCACATTAACTGTGTTGAAATACATGTAAAAGAGATGAAATTTAAGAAAATTAAATATAATGGTACTCAAATTGAGAACCTTATGGCCCAACCACAATTTTAACTTAGAACAAGTGGGCTAGATCAACTATCTTGAATTGGAGTGGGTGAGCAGTTGGGATTGACACCGTAAGGGTGGGGGAGGGGTGATGTGTAATTAGGGTATGACCTTGGAGTGCCAAGAACTGGCGTACCCTACACTACTGCCGACTACTATGAAGCATGAAACCTGTCTTCCACAATTAGGAAATTTTTTACATTGTCGCATATAATATCTCGCCTCAACATGAGTAAGGAGTTGCAGAATCGCTGCTTCCGGTGGCCTTTCATAAGATCATATACAAACACAGTGGCATTGATTTGACCGCCACAAACAGAAGCGAGAACTGATTGTTGAATACCACAGAACTTCACAGAAGTCCTAGTCGAATATGGTTCTACAAGACAGTATCGTCTGTTGTATGGTGCAAGGTATTTGAACTCTCAAACCAGATTCCAGGTAATTTGTTCCCTGCACACTGGTTGTAATCCACGATGAATTTCAGCTGTTGCTATCCGTCTATTTGTCCGAAGTATCTGAAACATCCTACGATCTTCAAAGGGGACAGTCCTTTAGGAGAGACATGTTGCTACCCTTCCTGCAACACTGTTGTCATGAGACCATTTCGTCATCACCTGCTCTGCAGCTACCGCACTACATCGAACTATCTGTGTAGTTCGTGGGTGTGATGCCCCATGGCGTGATGCCAATGATTCAGCTTTTACAAAAGTCCGACTGTTGGCAATAAGGTGCACTTGCATACCCCCTGGGGTTGGGATGTTGCGATCTCTACCTGAGGAACTTCAGTAATGTTAGACGTAGCCAACAGCCACCATATGTTCAGTGACCTGCTCTGTATGAATGGCTTCTTATTGTACTTAAAACGGACTAGCATAATGATAAAATTTATTCCACAATCATGGACATATTATAGTAACAGTTTTGTATCGTTTAGGCAAGATGTTCATGGGTAACACTTCCCATTTCCATCGGAGTATTAATAGTAAAATACGCATCTTGTATACTGCACCAGTTTCCCTGTACAAATGTAGTTTAAGAAAGAATAACATCATAAAATTTAGAAGAAACAGGGGCCACATGCAAGCAGCAGTCACACAATCAGGTCCTCCATCTGTGGCAGAAACGACGAAATGATGCCTAAACAGCGAGGTTAACTTATGGTTTTATTCCCAACATGTGAAAAAGTCACGCCCAAACATACTTTCTGGGGATGTTAGCTTAATGCCAATGTAGCTACTGAATCAGCATAGAAGTCTCGATGTCAAGGAGATACTACGTTGCGGGAGAACATAGCAGAATCTGGACAACGCCATTTCAGGAGAGGCTTGGGTAGCGCATCACCGTATAAATCAAATTCCATTTACTGCAGAGCTAGAAGTTGTGACAGAAGATCGAGAAGCAACACAGCGAAGGCAGCTGAGGCCAACAGTTGTGGCAGACGATAGACAGAAGGGCATGCACTGCGCTTGTAAAAGTAACACGTGAGCGAATCGCATTCGGGGGGATGTGGCTCGCCACCTAATGAAGGTAGAACTTTATTGACGTGGACCGGCATGTGGCTGCGCTCCTCACTGGCAGCAACGATGCTGTCTCGGTACAGGGGAGCGTCTTTTGCAACCCGGCAGCCGACAGACAATGGTAGAGACACATAGAAACCACGACGCACTCCAGAGCGCCCATGGAGCCGGCGGGATGTGCCTAAAAATTGGGCAGCGATGGTATGCTCCGTTGTGGAATGAGACTGTCAAAAGCTGGTTACTATTTGTAACTTGTTTCAATTAGTTGTACTGTACATTAGTGATAGGAAAATAATTTGTCGGGCAATAATAAAGATATATATAGTTATGTATGTTAGTAGGTACAGTTTTCATTAATAGCAGAAATATTTATGGCGATGGGACGTAGTATTGTGGTAGAAGTATTAATGCATATTGATCATTACTTACAAATACTCGTATATAATAAAAAATGTCATTGATAGTAACAGTAATGGTTCAAATGGCTCTGAGCACTATGGGACTCAACTGCTGTAGTCATCAGTCCCCTAGAACTTAGAACTACTTAAACCTAACTAACCTAAGGACATCACACACATCCATGCCCGAGGCAGGATTCGAACCTGCGACCGTAGCTGCAGCGCAGCTCCGGACTGGAGCGCCTAGAACCGCACGGCCACCGCGGCCGGCTGTAACAGTAATAAAATTAACTAATTCCTCTGTTTTCATATCAACTTTTCACTTAAATTTACTCCATCAGTCTTCATCTTGTGATTTAAGTTTCCATCTTTGACTTCCTTTTTGGAAATTATGCCGAATACTACTAACTTTTATGGAAAGTCATAACCATCTCTTATTCACAGTGTCATGACGTGCTTCATGAGACACAGCTTCCGTGAACTGGTCCTCACAAACCTGATACGAAGATACTGCGCCAAGTACATTTGACACCTAATTTAAAAAGCTTTATGACCAACTGAGGTACCTAAAAGACGATACTTCAATTAACATTAAATAATTAAATCAACATTGAAAATTCATCGACAACATACTTTGTCTTGACGCAATCAGATTTCAGATTTGCACTCTACTAATCAAATGCAGTCTTTTTATATGCATATCAACAAAACTATATTCATACTTTTATTTTCCCAGATTTGTAGTCATCTTTAAGTTTAACGTGTTCTATCCCTTCTATCCCCATGTAATTTCGATTCAGCCAACATTTTATAAACACAGATAATAACAGAATCATCTATCTCTGAGAGTTCCGTTATTTTATTTGCAAGCACTGTACCTTGCTTAAAATAAGCCTTCAGGATAATTTGAAATCACATATATTGTACAAAAAGTGATATGATTTTTGTAATTGAGATACGTGGATTGGTTGACGCCATAAGAATGACGTTAGAGTCCTCCATTACAAAAGTAGCTGCCTCATTCCAAGTGGGCAGAGTCGCGAGAGTGACAGATGACGTCGCTTTGACAGCTATAGACGTATATCACATCATATAACACTGTACCTTCGTTTTGAGTAATGGAATAGTAGTAAAGCTGATCGTGGCTCTCTTAGAGTGCGTCCTATATGTGTTTTTGATTTTGCTGAATGACGGTAGTCAACAAACATTACATGAAGTTTTCGCAGGAGAGCTTCTGTAAAGTTTGGAAGGTAGGAGACGAGGTACTGGCAGAAGTAAAGCTGTGAGGACGGGGCGTGATTCGTGCTTGGGTAGCTCAGTTGGTAGAGCACTTGCCCGCGAAAGGCAAAGGTCCCGAGTTCGAGTGTCGGTCCGGCACACAGTTTTAATCTGCCAGGAAGTTTCAAGTTTCATTACATGAAGTTTTTGTTTGTTATTCGAACTTCAGTATAACTTCAGCCATCAAATGCAGATGTGCATTCTGGACTAAGTACATCCGCAAGAGAGTTTGGGTGTCTACTTACAGAGGCTCGATTAGATGCCTGAAAACGAACATACGTACAAGGGGTGGACAAAAACATGCAAACACCACAAATACACAACATTACCACGCCCAATATAGTAAAACCGCTGGGTTTCAAAGCAACTTCCAGTCGTCTCGAATAGGCTAAATATAGGTCCTGTATGGTTTTCAGCCGGCCGCTGTGGCCGAGCGGTTCTAGGCGCTACAGTCTGGAACCGCGCGACCGCTACGGTCGCAGGTTCGAATCCTGCCTCGGGCATGGATGTGTGTGATGTCCTTAGGTTAGTTAGGTTTAAATAGTTCTAAGTTCTAGGGGACTGATGACCTCAGAAGTTGAGTCCCATAGTGCTCAGAGACAATTTTCTTGTATGGTTTTCAAGGGTATGTTATACCGTTCTTCCAGTAATACGGTGGGATGAGAGTTTACAAATATAGAGGCCAATCAGCTTTCTCACCAAAATAAATCCCAAAGGCTTGATAGAATTAAAATCTGGTGACTGTGGTGGCATGAAGAGATGCAGCAACTCATCCTCGTGCTCACAAAATCTTCCTTGTCGTTGCGAGCTGTATGAACAGGGCTTAGTCGTCTTGGAACACAGCACACCAATTGGGTAACAAACATTGTACCACAAAATGGACTTGATCAGCCCAAATGGTCACATAATCCATAGTCACTACTGCGACCAAACAGAGTAACCCTGGGGCCCTTGAAACACAACGCTACGGCTGCCCAAATCATCACCGAACCTCACCATCTTTCACTCTTCAGAAATAACTTCGGCCAGAACTTGGATACGGAGTGAAGCAAGACTCATTCGACCAAATGACACTTTTCCATTGCTCCTTAGTCCAGTTTTTATGGTCTTAGCACCACGTTTCCCAGTTACTGGCATTTGGATCACTAATTAGTGGTTTTGGAATTCCATCTCGACCTGCAATTGTCTGTTTATGGAGCCCCCTTCGTGTGTTTTGGTACTGACAGGGTTTTCGAGTGCGACATTCAGTTCTGCATTGACTTTAGTAAATGCCGTCCTCTTATTTTTCGTCACAATCCTCGTTAATGACCGTCCGTCACGATCAATAAAACACACTTTCGTCCGCGTTGGGACTTAGTGGATTATGTTTTCCCGGTTTCCTTGTATGCGGTATAAATGTGTGATACGATGCCTCCTAAACCACTGAACATTTCGGATGCCTCGGTTACGGAAGCACCCACCATACGGGCACCAACATTTTGTCCTCGTTCGAATTCACTTAACTCCGACATAATTCACTCACTACTACAGAGAACACTGTTCTGACTACGACTGACACTAGCAACGTATTGAGGACATTCACAGGTGCTGCTCGTGCTCAAACAACAGCTTAGCTTGAGTAGCATCTGCATTGAAGTATGCATTTCTCGCACTGTCTCATATTTTTGTCCAACCTCTGGACATTTTATTTCGATGTACTACAATCTATGTATCATTTGAATCATGTCTCCGCAATTTTAAATTTTTATGGGTCGAAGGGGATACGATAATTCTCAAATACTTTTTTGTGTTTGATTAGACGGTGGGAGGATAACAAAACAATGTAATCAAATGGAAAAGCTTCCGTTAGTAACATTGAAGGGATACCTCGCAGATGTTTCTCCAGTAACTCACTTCACGATATTACGCTGATAAGCTAGAGCATTCCATCATTTGAAAAATAGGTGTAAATCAATTAACTTCACTGTCCATAAGCGACAAATAAACCGGTATTCAGGATCAGCTGCGTTAACCACTACGTTACGAGAGATTTCCTCGCGTTTATACTCTGAAGAAGCCGCTGACTTCTGCCGGTGTTGTTCCATAACACACTGATTGGGCAAAAAAAGTGTAGCTCCTAGAGGACCAGGAGGTGACGAAAGGAAATTTCATGGGTTAAGAGGGTATGTAATGTTATTCCAATAATTACAAAATCGAGGCAGATTTACAGTATGATCCCACTTCTCAGTCTGCGTTACAGTCCCTCTGGCCTGGATATACGCACTGATTTGGTTGAGATGGGTGCCATTAAGCCGTTCTATTCTCTCCAGAGGCAGGCTGTCCCACAACTGGTATAACTGGTCTTTGATATAATGGATATTGGCACTGGGACGAAGTTGATGTCTGAACATGCCCTACACATGATCTACTGGAGACAGACGTCGGGATCTTACTGGTCACAGCAGTACCTGAGTATCATACAAACAGTTCATAGAGACAGGAAGGTGCCATATGTGGATGAGCGTCACCCTGTTGAAAAATGGGCCCACGAGACTGTCGCAAAAGAGGTGACACATGAGGCTTCAGATGTCCGTGAGGTACCGTTTTGCCACCAGATTTCCCTCAGTCACTACTAGCTGTGACCTGAAGTCATACTTGATGACTCCCCACATCACGACGTCAAGAGTAACACTGCTGTGACTCTCCAAAACACTGTAAAAATGGGACCTCTCCCCAGTTTGCTACCACACTCGCCAACGATGGTTCCTGGGACAGTGCAGAACCGTGGTTCCTTGCTGAACTCAATGGGACGCCATTCACCGATAATCCATGCTTCCCGATCATGGCACCATTCCAAATGCAGTCGCTTGTGATGTGTTAACGGCAGCCTAGGCTTGGAACCGTAATCCCCTGGTCTGATTGCTGCTAGTCTTCGATGCATGCAGGAAGACACAGAATGTTGCAGGGAGTCCATCATTTTTTCTCGGATGGCAGATGCAGATGCGAAGGGGTTACAGGAACGTGATGCACAATATGGTGATCCTCTCTTGTGGTGGTCAGATGTGGTCGACTGTAACCTTGATGACGAGTATGCCTACCCCAAATTGTCATGCATCGAACGCCGGGCCGCTCCCAGATCCCACTGCCCCACAAAACTGGATACTGCTCGATTCTACGATGTGGCTAAATGGAGATCTACAATGAGGACCATGTCAAACTCTCTCAGATGAGATAATGCTGTCATGGCATTTCCGTGTTCTTCACAGCCATCACTCAACATCTGACGCAGTTCACGTCCCTTATATACCCTACCATGCCTGGTAACAGCACAAAGAATGAACAACATTAATGTACTGTGGTGTCAATTCTACCTGTCTCTGGGAATTGTTACATACCTGCGTATGTGCGTGTACGAAGTTACATTGAAATCCTGTGTCTTCTGGGAGTTTTACTTTCTCTATCAAGCACTGTATAAAGAACTTATTGAAGTATATAAATTTATAGTAGGGACTTAATTATGCCCAATAAATGGAAATAGTAAAAAAATATGCTTATGGCAGATTTTGGCTAGGAGTCTCCTTTTGGGGTGTTCAGCCAACTGGTGTAAATATTTTTATTGATGCCATTTCGGCGACTTGCTTGTCGACGGTGACGAGAAATTATGATAAGGACAACACAACACGCAGTCTCCAAGAGTAGAAAATCTCCATAATGGCCAAGAATCAAAACTGGCCCCTTCGCATGGCTTTCAATCACAGTGACCCATCACCTACGAAGGAGGACGGAAATAGTGAAGAAACATAATATGGGCAGTGCTGAATGTATTCGAAAGAAAGCAACTAACTATCGATTTCCTTCAGATGTCAGAGGGAAGTCTGATATGAAAGCTGAAATTATTATTATTATTTACCTGTTATAAAAGCAGGATATTGTTTTTCATCAACGTTATACCCTTGGTCCAGAGGGATCATCTCATGAGAAAAGAACGTTTCCTCTCGCTTTATGATAAATTTCGTTAGGAGAATCTGCGACTGGAGCAGGAAGATGGGAAAGAGACTGTGGCACACAAGATACCCTCTTCCACACAAAAGCTGGCTTGCACAGAAAAATTGTACGAGGGTCATTCAATAATTAAAGAGACAAATTGGTCTGGGGAAAAAACTGTTAGTAGAACAAGTTTGGTATATTCATGGCTTTAAGTTGGCATCACTGCGATGAGCCCTGATCAGCTGATGTATCAACATTGTTTTGTTTGTAACCTCAAAAATACATTTCAAGATGGCAAGTCCGCTTGAAACGTCCACATTAGTTGAACAACATTCTGTTATTCGTTTTTTACTTGCTGAAACGAGTGAATATATACCGCAGAATGTCTAAAGTTTATGGTGAAGTTTGTATGAATAGTGCAAGTTTTTACAAGTGGGTGGAGCAGTTAAAAATGGTGGCGACTCAGCGACGGATGAACACCGTCCTGGCCGACCAGTTGCAGTTTCAACTCCCTCACTTGAAAGTCGAATTGATGACATTATTCGTGCCGACATTATCTGTAACAGGCTGAAGTACCGCAAAACATCTGCAAGGTGGGTGCCTAAGAAGTTGACACGGCTACACAAGGAAACAAGGTTGAGAGTGTGCACAGAACAAAAGGAACGTTATGAAAGAGAAGGTGAGCACTTCCTCAACAAAATTTTAACTTGTGATGAAACTTGGGTTCACTGTTATGAGCCAGAATCAAAAAGACAAAGCATGGAGTGGAAGCACACCAACTCACCTCTCTAGAAAAAATTCAAAACCCAAGCATCAGCAGGAAAAGTCATGTTGACAGTGTTTTGAGATGCTGAAAGTCCAGTTTTTTGTGAGAGACGTCGTGGATCTAAGAGGAGAGGTGTGATTCTCCATCAAGACAACACACGTCCTCATATTGCTCAACTAACCCGTGAAACCATCAACAAAATGGGCTAGGAAGTACTGCCTCATCCCCCTTACAGTCCTGATTTAGCACCTAGTGATTTCCATTCGTTCGGTGCACTGAAGGAGGCATTATATGGGAAGAGGTTCCAGGACAAAGAGGAAGTGAAAAAGTTTGTGGAAAATTGGTTCAAACATCAAGATAAATAGTTCTTTGCAGCTGGAATAAAAGTGCTTGTAGCCTGTTGGGACAAGTGCATAGATGTTCAAGGGGATTATGTTGAAAAGTAGAAAAAATATTCTTTTGTAAAAATAAACGCTTTTTTTCTCGAGAGCAATTAGTCTCTTTAATTACTGAATGACGCTCGTAGAAAGAAATGTAGGTAAGAGATTAATTGTGTTTTAGGGCTGTTGATAGTGCTGTTAATTTTCAAATTCTGCATTTCTGAACGTAACATGCCAAGCCTGCATGCCGTGCTGTTGTGTTTGACCTCGAACAGCAACTGTACAATGTCCTCAATACGTTGCAAGTGTCAGCAGAACAGCGTTATATATAGTTGGCTGGTTGATTTGGTGGAGGGGACCAAACAGCAAGGTTATCAATCCCATCGGATTAGGGAAGGATGGGAAAGGAAGTTGGCCATGCCCTTTCAAGAGAACCATCCTGCCATTTGCCTGAAGAGATCGAGGGAAATCATAGAAATCCCAAATCAGGACGGCCAGAGGCAGTTTTGAACCATCGTCTTCCCGAACGCGAGTCCAGTGTGATAATCGCTACGCCGTCTCGTTCTGTATTCTATATACAAGGTGAACAAAATTCTCTCGCTTGGGCTTCGCAGAGCGACTCCTCACATGTCAGCGATAAGAAAGTGTCTCTCACAAAATTTCTTTCAGCGAGTACATCCAGTAGAGAAAGACATTAAAGAGTGGCAATCTGGCAACACTGTAACGACATGTATGATAAAACGCCCGTGTCAGCGTCCTTTAGTCATGCTGTACAGTTGCTACAGTGCATAGAGTTTTGTGTTAGCGTGCAGGAGGTCGAGGGTTCCATCCTGGGTTGGGGCGCTTGTTTTTATTTGATAGCTTCATTCTGACATTTAATACTGTAATGTACACCGTTTCGTAGGTCAAATGTATCCTAAATTTACAACATTTTATAATGCTGAACATAACAGATACGTGGCTAGACAAATAAGAAATAGACAGTTGAAACAAATGACCTGTCATAGGACAGCATAACTACAAAAACAATATCCATTTCGAGATGCTAAAGTTGATAGCACAGTACAATAACACAAAATCTACTTGTCATTTGTACTACATGTAACAGGAGTGCTCAGATGTGGCACATTAACAACTAGTGACAATAATAACGTCCATATTAATGACCACATGATCTTCACAACAGAATACATTGTCCTCAGAACAACAGATGCTCAAAGCGACCTCCCTGCACGTCCAAACATTGCGCAACCCACCAGATCATACAGCTCCGGACCCTTTGCAGCAGAGCTGCGTCCCCAGTAGCAAGACCAGCATGAACACATACTACCAACTCTTTCACATTCGTCAGTGGAGTAGAGTACATGTACTCCTTCAGGTGTCCCCAAAGAAAGAAATCCTGCAGATCTAGATTAGATGAACGCATTGGCTATACAACTGGACCTCCCAGAGTATGGATGTGCACCATCATGTTGGAACCAAATCCCCTGCTGATCATGTAGTGGAACATCTTCGAGTGCATCAGGCAGACAGTTTAGGAGGAATGCCTGATACCTTCGTGCAGTCAACCGGTCAGGAAACCTGTAGGGGCCCAAACACCTGTTGCCCAATATTCCATCCCAGATGATGATACCAAATTGAACTAGATATCCACAGTCGCAGGTGACATGTGGGTTAAAATCACACCAATGGTGGGCACTGTGCATATTGAAGACACCCTCACGAGTGAATGCTGCTTTATCCGACCATATTACGGTGTTCACAGAGTCATTATCAGTTTCCTGTTGTTGTTGGAACCATTCACAGAAATGCATCTGCTGTTGGCGATCTGCAGCATGCAGGTGTTGCGTGAAAGCATAATGATAGGATTGCAGCCCATGCTCATGAAGCACATTAATGACCTTGAATTGCGAGACATGTAGCTGCCTTGCTACGCTACGTGTACTTCGCTGAAGTTCTTGGTGTATGACCTCCAGAATAGCTTGCTCAGTAGCTGGAGTACGGTGAGTCCGTGAACAACCTCTGGGACATGATGGTGGAAGGAGAAAACCTGACTCCTGAAGATGCAGCTCCAGATGATGAAACACATTTTTATCTGGATGGCGTCAACGAGGATATCCAGCAGCATATTCATGAGCGGCAACACCAGCCTGGTTATCATATGCACCAAGAACCATAAGCACACCCACATATTCATCGTTTGTGTATGCCATACGTCTGCCACACTAGTTTAGAGGTTTACACTGAGAAAATTCGATACGTGTACACATGTACATTGGAGTCTGTCATGGGCATGTTACTCCGCTCGCAACTAGTCCCTGTCTCCCTGTCTGCTGGACAGCGCATACAACATAAACACGCCGTCAGTCCTGTGCACTGTTCCATATAACGCGCATTACCCCTCTGACAGATATTGTTCTGCATGATTCATCCTGACACCGCTAATTGTGAAATGTTCGGTTTCAAATTACACTGTTTCCGTAATGGTAATAGATGTGATGTTTCCACAATCCCATCGATAGAATAATAATAATTCATTGAGATACATACTAAACAGAATCCGGTTACCAGACTGCCGGCCGGGGTGGCCGAGCGGTTCTAGGCGCTACAGTCTCGAACCGCGTGCCCGCAACGGTCGCAGGTTCGAATCCTACCTTGGGTATGGATGTGTGTGATGTCCTTAGGTTAGTTAGGTCTAAGTAGTTCTAAGTTCTAGGGGACTGATGGCCTCAGAAGTTACGTCCCATAGTGCTCAGAGCCATTTTAGCCGGTTACCAGACTCAATGTTGAAAGACATAATTAGTGGGACCATGGTGATAACACATGCAAATAGTAACCGAGTTTGAACATTATTCAGAAAACACATTGCTAGTTCTACGTGTAATGTAAGGCCCTAACGAAATGTAATGGACCTGAACGAGGACAGAATAATAGTTGATACTAATCTTTGGGATCATTGAAAGAGGGTACAAAGAAAACAGGTTTCACATGTAGTAGATGAAGTGGTATGAATAAAGTCACACTCACGACGTGGAAAGGGCTTCTTTCAAAGCTGACCAATATTCCATTTCTACCGTTCTTGTATGTAAGTGCAAATGTTTTCTAGAGGACCCACTGTGATAGCTGTTGACAATTAAGATGCCAGATACTGTACCACCTGGATTACATTTACCAAACAAAAACTTAGATCTCAACGCAGGATCGAACCTACGACCTCCTGTATAGTAACCCAAAACCCTATCCACTGCACCAACTGTACAGCAGGACTAAAATGTGCTGACACAGGTAGTTACCATACATGTGGTTACAGTGTTGCCAGATTGCCAGTCTTTAACATCCTTTTCCTGCCGGATGTACTCGCCTGACGAAATTTTGTGAGAGACATTTTTTATCGCTGGGATGTGAGGAGTCGCACTGCGAAGCCCGATGCATGAATTTCGCTTCATCCTGTATAGTCCAGTAACGGAGTTACAAAAACGGTTCGTAGCATGCAAAATATAAGATAGAAGGTTTTATTTTTTATCTTGTGTATATAGTTGAGAGTATGTTGAATCCAAGTTTTCGACCTCCAAAACCCTCAAGACAACTTTTTGTGGCCAAAAAACCAAGAAATTTTTTCAGGCTTTCACCTATTACGCGGAAACTATGCATTCTACTGGAAATTTTATCCTTAAGAAACTGACCGAGCATTAAATTTTGCATGGAACGACTACTTCATTGACAAAATCGGAGTATCCGTTTCGCCATAATCAGTTCTCAAAATTCGTTTATTTTAACCAACTTGGCTAAAAAGTCGGCTCCAACGCCTTTAACTGAAAAACAGCTACTCCAAAAGTAAAACGTCAAGTTATCACAGTCGTAGAGCATGAAATTTCATGCTACAAATTCATCTAGTTTTACAGTTTTAGGCATTATGAAGCGCTGATTCACTCGAAAGTCAAAGTAATTCTATTTTGTTGTTTGTTTGTAAGACAACGTTATTCACTGAAACAAAATTTCCAGTAGAAAGACATAAATATGCCCGACCTTCGGTGGAGAGGTATTTATAGATCTCCCTCGATGGACATGTAAACAGCAGAGGCTGCCATCTCCTCCTCCGTTCCTTTGTTATTGTTTCGATTATTAGGCGCACCCAGTCTTCCTGTGCTGTACCAGGGACGAATTCAAAACTCCTTGTGTCTTGTAAAATTCTCGATTTCTCGTTTGAGTTTACTTTCGTTGTGCGATCAGTGCATTTAAAGTGAGTGCTCCAGATCGTATGGAGGTGTGTTTTACACCGGACGGCAGTTGAGCAGATGATGATGTGATTAGAGTGAAACAGAGAGGACTGGCAACGCTACTATAATCGAGTAAGGATAGCAATATCGTAGCACATAGTAAGTTGTTAAATAGTCTAGCTGAAGCTGAAGTGGACAGTGCTTGTCAGTAGAAGTACAATAACCCAAAATTAATTAGATTGTCTTTAGCAAAAGGACCTTCACCATCAACCTCGAGTCTTCGCTCATACGAAAAGGTATTTAATTTTAATAAACACTGCTTTTATTGTGGTGAGGAAACTGTTGCTAACTGGGAGAAACTTAGCAGACGTCCTGATGCAGAGCAAAATAATGCGATGAAACTTAAAATAAGAGATGACTGGGCTCACGAAATGTAGGAACGTAACCGTGATCAGGACCTTTGTGCTACACATGCTCAATATCGTTGGTCGTGTCAGAGGGATTTTTATGGGCCTATCGGGGGTGGACGAAAACAAGAAATTCCTGCATCCACACAAATAGAAGAAGCAATGGAAATGATTTCTTTCTACATCAGACAATCAGAAGACTGTCAGTTTACTTTGCAGGAGTTAATGGACCAAATCATGAATGGCTGAGCATCCTAATATTATCAGTGAAGGACTCATCCAGCTCAACTCTGATAACGCCCATAACAACATCTGCACGATTCAAAAGTTGAATACTTTCCATTCCATGGGAGGACTCATGGCAGTCAGTCCCTACAGAGCTATGGAGTCTGACAAGAACATTGATCGGGAAAAAAGTTCGACTTCTGAATTTTGTCTACCCAAATGATGTTTCGCAAAGGGGAACAAAGTCTTCTGAAAGATCTCGTCGTTTAAAGTCACCAGGTTCTGCATCAGATATCATTTACAATGAAGATACCAATGCTGCAGCCATACGGGAAACGTTTCTCCCAAGTGAGAGCAACAAGAACCACTTGATTTTGATGCTCATGAGGAGATTTGAGGATGTAGGTATTCAAGTGCTACAGGTCCAAGAAGATTCATTAATTGTGGAAGTAGCTATTTCCCAAGTTGCTGAGTCTGACAGTGTGGCAACCGTCAGCGGGGACATTGGCGTGCTGTTCTCTTAACGAGCCGAGGAAACAACTACATCAACTTTTACTTCCATAAACCGGGAAGAGGAAAATCAGCAAGACTTTGCTACTACGGTAATTCTTTCAAATTCAATCCTACATTTGCCCTTTTCAACCACCTCTTCACATGATGTGATACTATATCCTCTTTGTTTATGGGGCAACAGTCACACCTCAACGTGTAGGCTGCTGAATTTGTTAAACACTCAGTCTCTCAAGACGTAATAGCACAGGTAGGAGAATGATTGATGTTAACACTGGAAAGGAACTTTAACTGTGCGTCTTTGGACGAGGTCAGGTACGAGCCTCTAGCAAAATCTGCCCTGAGAAAATCTTTCAAACATAAAAGGCTACCACCAACATCAGACACAACAAGTGCAATCAAATGCAGTCTTGACTGGAGAAGAAAACTGACCCACGCCAAAGGGACTGGAAGCGTGTGTTCCGTGGCGGTGACGAAAGATGCGGCATCACACACGCTACTGAAGATGGTTTCCTGCGCATGCAAAACACGATGCACAGCAGTATGTGGAAGTCGCAACTATGGACTGAACTGCTTCTCGACGTGCAAACACTGTTGTGGCTATCTTGCGAGAACTCCCCAGAAATTGGGCTCGACGAGGAAGTGATCGAACATAGGTTCCAGGACGAGGAAGTTGGTGAAGTTGCCGCAAAGGAACCTGAAGATAGGATGCTGGACCGGGACCTGCCACAGCCTCCCAAACGACCTCGATGGAATTGAAATTTCATAAAATCTTAATATTTGGTGTTTAAACTGTGTTTTTTTTTTCATTATTATCATACTCTTATATTCGTTCATATATAGAAATTTTTATGTTACTCATACGCAAATACGCATTGGCCATTACTATGTACTTGGTTTTCATTTTAGCGACCCACTCTTACCAGGTAAGACATGGATGAAAATGAATAAAAGTACACATAAATATAGAAGATTAGGAAGATGTACATAGAAAACACATATTCTGAAGAGCCAAAGAAACTGGTATAAGCATGGGTATACAAATACAGAGATATGTAAACAGGCAGAATACGGCGCTGCCGTCAGCAACGCCTTTATAAGACAACAAGGGTCTGGCGCAGCTGTTACATCAGTTCCTGCTGCCACAATGGTAGGTTGTCAAGATTTTAGTGAGTTTGAACATGGGGTTATAGTCGGCGCTCGAGCGATGGGACACAGCATCTCCGAGGTAGCGATGAAGTGGGGATTTTCCCCTACGACCATTTCAAGAGTGTACCATGAATATCAGTAATCCCGTAAAACAAATCTCCGACATTGCAGTGGCCAGAAAAAAGATTCTGCAAGAACGGGACCAACGACGACTGAAAAAATCGTTCAACATGACAGAAGGGAAACCCTTCGGCAAATTGCTGCAGATTTCAATGCTGGGCCATCAACAAGTCTCAGCATGCAAACCATTTAACGAAACATCATCGATATGTGGTTTCGGAGGGGAAAGCCCACTCGTGTACCCTTGATGGCAGGACGACACAAAGCTTTACGCCTCGTACCGACTTTGGACTGTTGATGACTAGAAACATGTTGCCTGGTCGGACGAGTCTCGCTTCAAATTGTACTGAGCGGACGGACGTTTACAGCTATGGAGACAACCTCATGAATCCATGGACCCTGCATCCCAGCAGGAGTCTGTTCAAGCTGGTGGAGGCGCTGTAATGGTGTGGAGTGTGTGCAGTTGATGTGGTATGGGACCCCTGATACGCCTAGATACGACTCTTGACAGGTGACACGTACGTAAGCATAATGTCTGATCACCTGCATCCATCAATGTCCATTGTGCTTTTCGACAGACTTGGGCAATTGCAGCAGGACAATGCGACACCCTAAACGTCCAGAGTGGTTGCAGGAATACTCTTCTGAGTTTAAAAACTTCCGCTGGCCACCAAACTCCCCAGAGATGAGCATTATTGAGCATACCTGGGATGCCTTGCAACATGCTGTTCAGAAGTGATCTCCATCCTCTCGTACTCTTACGGGTTTTTGGACAGCCCTGCAGGATTCATGGTGTAATTTCCCTCCAGCACTACTTCAGACATTAGTCGAGTCCATGCCACGTCATGTTGCGACACTCCTGCGTGCTTGCGGGGGCCCTATAGGATATTAGGCAGGTGTAGCAGTTTTTTTGGCTCCTCAGTGTATGCTCTTAGAGAGCGGTCTTTCCACTGGAAATAATTCATTGAATAACTTTGACTTAAAAGGGAAACAATAAAATTACTTTGATTTTTATTTTAATTTTTTCATTATATTGCAGCTTCAAACGTGACTGCTTTCAGTGCACGGGAAGTATGAATTAAAAAACGCCTTCAGTCAGAACTTTTCGTGTGTTATTAAATTCACGATGCATTTCGCACCCTGTGGATCTACCATCAATTGTAATTTGTCTTAATAGATGCTTTATTTTTTTTCTCTTTAATGTAGTGAAATGCATATTCCTGTCATGAAGACGTTTGATATTAGGTTACCAATTTCGTAAGTCAAACGCGTTAAATACGTGCGAAATACTGGAAAAAAATAAAATAATGCATGATGACGCTAAAAAGTTGGAATATGCGTTAAGTTTACCCTGCTCATTATTTCCACTATTTCGCATATATTTTACTCGCGTTTTCATGTCAGGAATATGCATTTCACTTCATTGAAGAGAAAAAATAGAGCACTTATTGAGACAAATCGCACCTGATGATGGACCCACAGGATCTAAAATGCTTCGTGAATTTAGTAAAACAGAGAAGTTGTGACGCAAGGCGTTTTGTAATTCGTACTTCCAAGGAATTACTTTGGTTTTCAAGTATATGAATACTCAATAGTGCCTAAAACCAAAAAACTAGATGATTTTGTAACAAGAAATTTCATGCCCTACAACTTCGATAATTGACTTTTTTCATTCTGAGCAGCTGTTTTTTAGTTACAGGGACGTCTGAGCCAACTTTATAGGCAAGTTGGTAAAAATAACGAACTTTGACAACTGATTGCGGTCAAATGGGTGCACCGATTTTGACATTTAAGTTGGTCATTCGAAGAAAAATTTGGTAAGGGTAAAATTTCCGGTAGGATGCATAGTTTCCGTGTAATAGGCGAAAACCTGAAAAAGTGCTAACATTTCTTGTTTTTTTTTGGCCATAAAAAACCCTTTACTGGACCAAAAGTTGTGAGCGTGTTATGTCGAAGTTAAGTGAACTCGAACGCAGCAAATTTTTCGTGCTCGTATGGTGGGTGCTTCAGTAGCCAAGGTAGCCAAAGTGGTTGGTATTTTAAGGAAGCACAATATCTAAGATTTATACCGCATATGGGGAAAGCTGATAAACTATCACGATAAAATGCCAAACCACAGATGTGGACAGAATTCTATTGCTAAAGGAGCATATTCCGGCGTAGTTTTTGTCTATCTGTCTGGTAATGAAGGAAATAGGAATTTAATAACTATCAGCATTGGCATAACAGTATATAAGATTATACTCTGTTAATTCAAAAAACAATGGAATTGGAATTTTCAGCAGACAAAGCAGTTTATTCTCGTTCAGTACAATATGACACAGCCATTGTCTATTGTTTAGGTTTTTGTGTGGACGCTGAAGAGGGATATGAGGTCCTAAGCCGTTACAAACACACGCACACGCACAAAAGGCAGACACACAGAACTTAATTTTAGACGTCATGATTTCAGAAATCTCACACATCTTCGTTCTGCGAGCTTTCATTATCATATCACGAGCACTCGTTTTCAGTGCTTTCCTGTGTAGTGATCCCCGCTCCACAATCAGAGCGCTTTTCACTTTCTGCTCTTCTGCAAACATATTTCATTCGTTAGTCCAAATATAAACCGCTTTCAGTGCTTGTGTAAAGTGTGCATGAATGTCATAGAAATCGATTATAGTCCATGCCTTTGCAGATAGCCTAATTTTCATGTTAATATATTCTCTAAATGCCTTAAACTCTTTCTTTTTCTACGCTAAACCGCACAATGAAAACATAATATGGCTGCCAACAAATATCTGTACGTCGCTTACACTCGATACTTCCAACTAGAGCTTTACCGTAATTATCCAAGTGGTTAACATTTTTCGCCTTTTTAGAGACATTAACTGATCTCTTAAACTAATCTCGTATTTTTCACCATCACATATATGATATATGAATCACGAGGTATTCTAAATATTTTCCGTTAATTAACACGCATTATACTTGCATTGTTTGTAGCATATTTCGATCAGCCATATTTGAACCAGAAGGAAGAAATTTTAGGCTTATCGTGAAGTCGACGTGGAAGTCATTAGAGATGGAGCACAAATCTGAATTTAGGAAAGATGGGGAAGAAAATCGCCCGTACCTCTTCGAAGCAACTATTCCGACATTTGTGTTAAGATATTTATGGAAATCACGGAAAACCTAAATGTGGGTGGTCGGACAGTAATTTCCCGGAGACGATTGCCGTGGAACCAGAACAATCTAAACGTCATTTGGTTCTTAAAACGTGCATAATGGCCTGAAAGATGTGAACGTTCAAATTACCATATCTAAGTCGACACGCAAGTCGCGAAGTGGCGTCAAATCGAAAGACTTGCACCAGGCGAGCGGTCTACCCGACGGGAGGCCCTCGTCACACGCCATTCATTCATTCACCATATCTAAGTACAAAGAGTGGCAGTTGCTTACGTGAGTCGCAAAAGTGTAGTTAAGGTGTGACCACAAACAAATGTTTGTAACGCAGTACATTCCTAACACACAATCTGCATTAAGTTTTTTGGAGTTTGTCGACGTTGACACGGGAGCCTGAAAAATATTCCATGGCGTGGTTAGCGGTACCTGATGGCAGTTGCCTGCTGGACTATCTTATCCCAGCTATCTTATCTACAGGTGTCGGCGGTCAACGAGATCAGGGCAGGCTGCTGATATTTATGCGACAGAAGCGCTTCCGAACTCGATATTCTCGGAAACGCTCTGCGTCGCTATCAAAGCTGAAAAAACTTTGGTTCGTCGATAATGTCAAGAATTACATGGTACATACTGTCTGCAGAAAATATCATTCAGTGATGAGAAACCTTCAGCGACAAGTCAGTTTGTCCAAAGAAACAACTTTTTTGACATTTTCTTTACTGCGCCCACCTTACAAGGAACCTCTCTTGAGTGTGAGGAAGCAAAAGGCCAATGATGTTTACGGCATTCGACGACCGACGTATAGTCTACCATGTAAGCACAATATTGGTTGCTAATGGCAACAGGGGACGGGACTGGAGGTATCCAGTGGTAAGCACAGCATGAGGCTACGGAACGTAGATAAACTGCTTAGTCGACGAGTAATTCACAACTGTGCTGCAATGCTGGTGGTGTTGATGCAACGCACTGCAATGGCAGTGATAAAAAAAGCAAACATTTCATTATATCAACAACAACAGTTCCGAAGTTGAGATTTCGTCGGAAAGGAACTCAACGAATTTCGCAGGGTGAGAAAGAAGTGGCAGATGAATAATTAGTGTTTCTGCAAGATGAGTCAGGTGTGGTGTATACCCTCGACTATGCGGACAACGTACATAAGGAGTACAATGATAAAAATACGTACTTAACAAGTGAAAGTGATACTGAAACAGATGTCGAGCCATGTAGTCCATCATCCTTGTCGGACAGGGAGTCAAAAATCCCATCACCAGTGAAACGTAGTAAACGACAATCGCTGTCGAAGGAGCTGGTACCACACATAATTACGTACGTGGAAGGTCATCCACAGCATAGGAAAAAGAAATTGCGGACGACATAGATTAAAGTGATTTCAAGGGCAGCAGTGGATGGTTGCGTAACTTCAAACTGTGCTACAGAACTGGAAGACGGAAGATAACGAAATTTCAAACAAAGCTTCAATTTGACGATCCACAGCAACCTGCGTAACCGGCCTGAATATTTCTAGATGAGTTAAACAAACTTACTCCATCGTTTAGTAAGCAATTTGTTTTTACCTCCGACCAACTGGAACTTGAAGAGGAAATGTATATAACAGGAACCCTGGAAATTAGAGGTACTACGAGAATTGCATCAAGATCAACTAACATCAATGGCTTCACACATTCGTGTGCAATTAAACCGACTGTTAATCTGGATGGTAAATTGGCTGGTAAGTTATGTATAGTGCTGCAAGAAGTTGGAGGTGCTCCGCCCCCTTCAATTCTTTCTCGTGCGCGTGGTCTTGCAGGGGATATAGGGAATATTTCTGTCGCAGCAAGCAAGAGTAGGAAAATGGGCATAAGAGAACTACAGCTATCTTACAAGCACTGATTTTGGCCAGCAGCAGATCAAAATAAGTTTCATTTGCCTGATTCTCATCAAGCCAGCTTGTATGTGGTAGAGGGTGCTTTTTGCGTCACAGCCACATCACCTTCTTCCTGCTCCAGTCGCAAGTGGTCTGCCATTGGTAGATTTCCCTAACAAAATTTATCACAAAGGGTGAGTAAATGCGCTTTTCTCATGAGATGATTCCTCTGGACCAAGAGTGTGACATTGACGAAAAATAATATCTTGCTTTTACAATAGAAGAAGTATATAATTTCAGCTTTCGTACCAGACTTCCCTCTGTTGCATGAAGGAGATCGATAATTATCTGCTTTTTTTTCGAACACATACAGCACCACTCAAATTATGTTTCTTTACTATTTCCGTCCTCCTCCGTAGATGATGAGTCAGTGTGGCTGAACGCCATGCGAAAGGCCCAGTGTTAAAATCATACTCATTTAGAGCACACTGTTCCTCCTGAAAAGTGTGTGACATTATAGTTTATACCACCGGGAGCCACTGGACACTCATTCTCTGGGTGGTTGTTTTTTCATGCCTGTAAAATATATTATCGCGTTATATGCAGCACGCCTTAAAAGATAACCAATATCAGCATAAACTCCACGACAGACTATTTCGCGTTCGGTTGCTTGCCATCACATTCCATCAGTTCTCATCACCCCTTTACACCAATGTCATTCTATGTTAATTCTTTAATGGTGGATACCTAGCTGAACGTCCCGCACGGTTTGTAACTCTCAAGAAATTCGCCTTAGATTTTGGTGGTGCGAAACTTTGTAATTACTGTGGCGCGTCGTTTTTCATTAGATGTTCGTGATGGAAGTTAATTTGTTTGTACTGAACAATTCTTGAATGTCGGCGACGTCCATTTTATGAAGTGTATATCCCAAAGTTGTCTGCCCCGCATCAGTTCGTAGCGTGCATGGCTTCCCGGAGTTAGGTACAGCAGTTGATCTCTGACAGACAAATAGTGTCACGCGTTTTAGTCAGACCCGGATCCGGATGGGGCGGGGAGAGGCGGGAGGCAAGTAAGGAAGATTACACACCGTCTTCTCGGTGTATCCAAGAAAATGAAATTATGACGGAAAATTTTTGCGAGATCGCTATACTACTAAGGGCCAATTGCACAGTCTCCGGTTAGTTCTGTTCTCGGAATAGCGCGGAAAACGTGCTTTGTACGAACACGTAATAACCGGTGAATAAACACGGAATAACTAGCAGACAGTGACAAAATAGACGTAATCAAATCGAGACCAGTCTTAGATACTATTCATATTGACAGCTTTTCAATATTAGACAACAACATTTTGATTTTTCATGTAGCAAAGCATTCTCTCGCAGAAAGGAAAGCACGCCTCGTAAAACTGTAGCAAGATCAGAGAGAAAAAAATTCTAGGATCTAAAGATTGAAGAAATGTGCATTTTCTTACTTGTCTCTTGTCTTTACAGGTTTATGTTTCCTATATTTAATTTTATGCCACACAAAAGAGAAAGTTATTAGCTAATAGGCTATAAGGAGTGCAAATTTTCTAAAGAGTGCTTACCTCCAGGTCACAAATAATCACACCCAGTATTAACTGTGAGTTTTTTTTTTAAAAAAAAAGGGAATAGAATGTTAATCCGGCCACCTGGGTGCAGTAACGGCATACAGGTTTGATGGCTTCCATTACGAAAGATACATGTTGAATTCTACCGAGCGATGTACGGTGACGTGCGATAGAAGAGTGCTGTTGGAAGAGGCGTGGCCCTGCAGTTCGGCACACTAAAGACCAAATAACATGTCTTAAATTTCCTCGAACATATATGTTTTATATATCAAACTCTTAAGAAGATCTGCGCTAAAAGATGAACACATTTCTGAAAAATCGAGTGTGGGGGAGGGGGCCCCGGTTCGGAAATATCGTAGATCCGGGGCCAATTTTAGTGTTGAGATAATGGAGTTCACCGAGACCGCCAAAGAGAAGCCTTCAGTGATTTACAACGGGCATCAGTATATAGTGGACTATACAAACAAACAAGAAGTGAATTATTGCCGTTGTGTAAACTTTATAAACAATAAATGCAAAGGAAGACTACCCACAAAAAATAACATAGTTTTATGGCGAGGTAGCCTTATTTATACTGCAGATGAAGCATTTTGTCAGTACCAAGAAGAGAGCAAATGAAATAGACGCTAGAGTTTCATCAGTTTACGTTAAAGAAGCAGGGCAACTCTTCAATCGAGGCTACGACATAGTAACATCGTTACTACCGCACGGAAGTGTGAAATAATTGTTGCATCGCATTAGGCGAAAATATTTGGGAACTACATAAGATCCCATCGATTCTGAAGAAATATGACCGGACGACAGAGTACTGGTGTTTGCCAGCGAAAAGGGGAAACCGTGTTTATCATATTGCGGATCCTTCTTTGTGAATGGAACAAGCAGTTTGGATCATTCTTTATACTTCACGCCGACCTTAATAGTTCTTGGGAGGAAACAAACACCATTCCAGTTGTTGACTCTTTGCTGCCAAATAAAAAACGATAAACATATGAACTTTTTTGAAAAGATGTTAAAGTTAACGTGCCTGGATGGAACCCTGTATCTCTAATAGTGGACTTCGAAATTGCCATCGTCCTAACAACTAACAGTTTGTTTCCTGGTGCTGGATTGCTGCCTGCAAGGATAGGAAGAAAGAGAACGCGATCTGACAGTTTTATCATCAACACTGCCAGAGCTAAGTGGAGAAGAGCCTCAGGTAGAACGAGGACCAGGAAATGTGCAGCACACCTCAACCCAGGCAAGAAGCCTAGGAATGTACAAAGTGTCAGGAAGAAGAAAGTGCTGCTGCTAGGCAGTAGCCATAGGCGAAGTGTAGGCCTTCAGTTACAGGAAAGTTTAGGGGCAGCGTACCAGACCACCAGTATCTTCATGCCAAATGCAGGGCTAAGTAATGTGATAGAGGACCTAGGGTCTTTATGTAAGGACCATGTAGTGATAGTGGGTGGGGTGTGAAACAGTTTGGACAGGGATGGGGCATGTGACATAGGTAGTGACCTGGACAAGATAGCTTCCCTGACTCATGGCACCAACCTATACTTTGTTGAGCTGTTCCGAGGTCATGATCGACCAGACCTTGATGGAGCTGTGAGGTGCATCAATGTGGGGTTAGGAACGGCTCCGAGGACAGCCAACTTTTCTCATGTTTCTCTGATGCCCACGGGGACTATCAACAAATGGGGTTTCACTAGGCATGGCCTACATCTAAACAGAACTGGGAAGGGAAGATTGGCACAGCTGATTCATGAAAGTATAGAGGGTGGATCTCGGGCCACACGTGGTCAAATACCTATTGTCATAGATAGAAAAAGAAGGTCTTTTTTAGGATAAATCCAGACAACAGGTTAACCTGCCTAAAAGGTATCTCTAGCAGTTTAAAAAATACTGAAACAATCACTCACGAAACAGATTTTAACACTTCAAACATCACACATATCAGCTCTCACAAAGAAAAGAGTAACATGGAAAGAGTAACATGGGGCATTTCACAGACTTAACAATCCTCCATCAAAACATGCAATCAATAAAAACTAAAATACAACTATTAGAAGCTGAGCTCCAAACTTTGAACTGCACAGTAGTTTGTATTACTGAACACTGGTGTAGAGACACAGATATCCAACATGTAGTATTACCATTGTATAAAAGGGCAAACTCTTGCTGCAGAACTGCTTCAAGGGGTGGAGGATCATGGATTTAGATCAGAAAAGGAACACAGTTCAAATCAAGACGTGACCTCAGTAGAGTAAGTGAAGACAAACACCTTGAAATATCAGCTATTGAATTAACAGGGCTTGATATCACCAAGAAATTAATCATTTTGTTTGTGTACAGATCTCCCAGTGGTGGTGTGAACACTTTTTTCCATAAATTAACAGAAGATCTAGATAAAGTCTCAAGTACAAAGGCCAACATAATTCTTTGTGGGGACATTAGCATCAACACTAATGTCATAAATGAATCCAGCAGCACCTTCATAATCATCCTTCAAAATTTTGATATGCTCCTATTGGTCAATAGTACAACAAGGGTTACTACAATGACTGCATCAGTAATTGACCATGTGGCCATAAATATGGACAGGGAAAAATGTGATGTAGCTGTAAAAGATCTCAGACTATCAGACCATCTCTGTCAAATAACAACAGTAAAATCAGGCATCGGATCATTCCCTAAACTACAAGCCTATAAACAACATCTATCAGAAATGAAAACAAAAGATTTTTCAAAAGAACTATAAAAACAAAGCTGGGATGAAGTTTATAAGTAAACCAATGTAAATATGAAATTCTCTAAATTCTCCACATTGTTTAAATTTAACTTTGAAAAGGCATTTCCAAAAGTATGCATGTCTGTACCAACATCTCATTAAAACAGATGGATAACAGCAGATATTAAGAAGTCCTTCCAAACACTTAAACACCTCAGTTCCATGAAAAAGATTTGCAATGATCCAGAATTCTTAAATTTCCATCATAGACACAAAAAGATGTATAGGACGGTGCTGATTGCTGCAAAACGTCATCTAATGACAAAATAATATATAATGAAGAGAATAAAAGCAAAGTAGTGTGGGACGTTATAAAAAAGGAAATGGGGACAGGCAAACAAACGCAGAATAACATACTGCTAAAGGAGGGGTATAAGGTAATAAATGACTCACAGTACTTAGCATAATATGTAAACGAGAATTTTTCAAGCATTGCAGAGAAGTTACAGCAAAATTTCTCCAAAACAAATATAGCACCTGTAAATAATAATGCACTAAGTACAATGATGGTACTTCCAACCACAAAGAATGAAGTCAATAAAACTGTTCAAAAACTAAAAAATAAAAAGTCAGTAGGCTTAGATGAAGCACCGATGTGGGTACTGAAACACTGCACAGGGAGTGTACAAGGCCGCTTAACAAATATAATAAATGAATCCTTCACACCAGGACATTTCCAAAGCAGTTAAAACCTTTGCTTAAGAAAGGTAATGCAGAAGACATAGAAAATTACCAGCCCATTTACCTGCTGTCATCATTCTCAAAAATAATAGAAGCAATTATCAAAGACAGATTAATAAATCGCTTGAATACATACAATCTTTTAAGTGAATCACAGCTTGGTTTCCAAAGTGGCAAAAGTACGGAGTCAGCCATAGTAGAATTCACAAAAGTTGTACTTGACACTCTTCATAAAAATGATTGTGTCACAAGCATATTTCTGGATCTTTCAAAGGCCTTCGATACATTTGACCACAAGATTCTATTAAATAAATTAGAAACATTAGGAATAAGACGGGTAGCTAATGACTGGTTTCGATCATACCTAGCAGATAGGATACAAAGTGTAAAGATAACAAATACTTCAAATACATCCAAACATTTAGTAAAACAATTATCAATACCAAATTACATTAATATAGGGGTTCCTCAAGGTAGCATTTTAGGACCAATACTAATCCTGATGTACATCAATGACTTTCCCAGTAATCTTACTCATGGTGAAAAAATTCTCTTCGCTGATGACAGCAATATTATAGTCACTGAGAAAACAAGAGAACTCCTTGCTGAGAAAGCAAATGAAACTCTCAAGGGAGTTTATGATTGGTCATTAAGCAATAAAGTGACATTGAACATAAAGAAAACAAATGCCATGAATTTCAGTTTCAAAAGGAAAAATTACAACGCTAAATTAAATGTAGTTGGCACCTCTATAGACTGTGTAACAAATGCAAAATTTCTAGGAATGAATATTGATTCTCAGTTGAGGTGGTGTGAACACACAAAGGTACTAGCAAACAGAATGTCATCAGCATGTTATGCCCTTAGAATCCTATCATTAGTGTGTAACTTGCATTGTCTTAGTTACATATTATTCATATGTACACTCAATTCTTAGTTATGGCATTCTTTTTTTGGGAACAAATGCACAAAATATGAACATAGTTTTCAAACTCCAGAAAAGAGCCATAAGAATAATAACCAAAAATACTAGTCGAGCTCATTGTAAAGTTCGATTCAAAACACTGAGGATTTTAATTGCTCAATGTGAATACATTTACCAGTCAGTTGTACACATCAAAAATAACATTGGTAATTACTGCACAAACGGTTCTGTCCATGACAGCGCAACAAGAGATAGACTCAACTTACATTTACCAAGAAAAAATGAACATATAATTCAAAACAGCATTTTCTACAAAGGAATAAAACGTGCAATAAATTACCAAAAGAGATTAAAGAAATTGCAAAAATACACTTATTTAAAAAGTCAGCTAAAAAGTACCTGTATGCAATACATTTTATACATTGAAGGATTGTTTAGATAAAACAGCGTAGGGGTTTGATAAATAAATATAAATAATAACAATAATGATTATAAAACATACAACATTCCACATACACACCTTCACTTTATGTTTTTTCCCTTTTTTTCCCTTCTAGAAATACTTACCCCCAAGTTATGCATAGCACAATACTAACATCTCTTCCTCTTTCTGAGCTCAACATCTCACTCATTATGGAGGGACCCTGATTCAGTTTTTCAGGATAGCAAATGGAAAGTTGCGGTACAGAAAATGGCCCAGATATTACCGGTGTGTGTGAGTGAGTGAGAGAGAGTGTGTGTGTGTGTGTGTGTGTGTGTGTGTGTGTGTGTATAGTGAGTGAAGTGTTATGAAACAATGTGCGTATAGTGTGTGCACTGACTGATTGTGAGATATGAGTGAACAGTGTGGCATTACATTATTTAATAAGGTATCTGTAAAAAAAGTATTGTATACCAGGAGTAAATCTAATGATTGTCTCTAACTAGAATGTCGACGGGACGTTAAACACTAATCTCCTCCTCCTCCTCCTCTAACTAGAAGTCTGTAAATACATGTTTATACGAATTAGCTCATTTTAAATTGGTCTAAACTTGTAAATACTTTGACATGTCCTATACCGTCGTAAAAAGAGATCTATGGATGAATAAAGCTAGTACTACCACTACTACTACTGTTTGGGAAAACAAGTTCAGTGTTGCGACCTGGTTCCAGTCTATAACGAAACGAGGAAATACGTTGTTACATAAGGATGCGTTCTGCTCTAGGACATCTTCCCCCGGAAATTTTGATCGATGGTTGGCAGTTTATTTAGGAGAGCACGTCTGAAAACCAAAAGCTTCAATACTTTTATGACTATTTTTCGGACTAGCGGCTCGATAACGGACATACGCCAAGAGTGATGTGGAACTGCAGTGGAAGGCGCCATCTGGCTAATCATCATCATCATCTTGGACAGTTTCCAGCCACTGGCTGGGTCTGTCGGGAACACAAGCCTCTCCACCGTGTTCTGTCTTTCCACCATTCCCCCTCTTCCACCTTCGTCCAGTTCTCTCCTCTTCTCATCACACATTGCTTCACTCCCTTCACCCATCTATCTCTTGGTCTTCCTTTGGGCCTCTTCCCCTCCAGTTGCAGATCAAACATCCTCTTTGGAATTCTTCCCTCATCCATTCTCTTCATGTGTCCATACCACTGCAGTCTTGATTTTTCTATCCTGTCCTGTACTGGTTCCTCCTTTAGTCTTTCCCTCACATACAAATTTCGCAATCTGTCTCGTCTTGTTACACCCAACCTGCTCCTCTGGAACTTCATTTCACTAGCCTGTATTCTACTTTTGTCGCTTTTGTGCATTACCCATGTCTCACTTCCGTATGTCAATATGGGGACAAAGTAGGTTCGGTATATAATTCCCTTGGATTTCTGTGGCACCTCCTTGCTTCGGTATATAATTCCCTTGGATTTCTGTGGCACCTCCTTGCTCCAAATAAGCCCCCTAATGCATTTGTAGAACTGCCCTGCTTTTCTGCATCTTTCATTTATTTCCATTGCGTTTCCCCCCTTACTTTCAATCACGCTTCCCAGGTACTTGAAGTTCTCTACCACTTGTAGTTTTTCCCCTCCACAAGTTATATCCACATTTGGCCTATTCTTCTTCCTTGTTGTGACGATTATTTCACTTTTCTTTGCAGAGAAATGCATTCCATATTGTGCTGCCGTTGCCTCCCATGCATCTAACTGCTCTTGCACCTCCTTCACGCAATTTCCCCATAACATCAGGTCATCGGCAAAAAGCACTGCTTTCATTTTATGATCTCCAATTGCATCTGATACTTGCTGTAGGATTTCATCCATAACAATAATAAACAATAAAGGCGAAAGTGCACTTCCCTGTCGCAGCCCATTTTCCAGCTTGAACCATGCAGTACGTTCCCTCCCCACTTTCACACAACTCTCACTTCCCTCATACATTTTTCTGACTTTTCGTGTAATCTCTTCATCTATCCCTTTTGCGTTCAGCACATCCCAGAGCTTGTCCCTACAGATACTGTCATACGCCTTCTCAATATCCAAAAAGGCCATGATTAAGTCCTTCCCGTACTCATAGTGCCTTTCCTGCAGTTGCCTTACCGCAAATATGAGGTCCGTTGTTGATCTTCCCGGTCTGAAACCGTACTGCTCCTCTTGCAGTCTACTTTCAATACTGCTTCTTATTCTCTTCTCCAGCATCTTTTCATAGATTTTTCCACAGTGGCATAGCAGGGTGATTCCTCTGTAGTTCTCACATCTCCTTTTATCCCCTTTCTTGAAGATCGGGACTATAATTCCTTTCTTCCAATCCTCAGGAATTCTGTTCTCCTTCCACACCACCCTCAGCACTCTGTATAGCCACTGGGTTCCTACTTCTCCTGCTGCTCGTATCATATCCACTGTTACTTCGTCCCAACCTGGTGCCTTGCCCCCTTTCATCCTCTTTATGGCTTCTTCCACTTCATTCCAAGTTAGATCATCAATTTCCCCACTATTATAATCGTCTGCTGCCTTAGGCTCTCCATCGCTGTTAGTTACCTGCTTGGCAGCATTCAACAGATCTTCAAAGTACTCCTTCCAAATCTTTTTGAGCTCATGCATTTCCTCCACAACTCTTCCATTATTATCCATGATCCTCAGGCACTCGCTTCTGTCATTCCTCTTATTTCCTACCATGGTGTAAAGTACTTTTTTGTTCCCTTCACTGTCCTCTTCTAACATTCTTGTCCATTTTTCCATCCACTTCTTCTTCTCCGCCCTTACTATGGTCTGTGCCGCTTTCTTGCTTTCCTTATATTTTACCCTAGCTTCCTCTGTTCGGGTCTGGAACCATTCTCTGAAGGCTTTGTTCTTTCGAAGTACTGCCTCTTTACATATGTTGTTCCACCATGGGGTTTCCCTACTTCTCCTCTTTGTGCTAGTTCTTCCGCACACAGTCTCAGCTGCCTCAACTAGAGCCCTCTTAAAATCGCCCCATTCTTCTTCCACTGCTCTCTGATCTTCCTTTGGCAGCTTCTTCCTGATCAGTGTCTGGTACTGGGTCCTCCGTTCATCCTCTTTCAGCATCCATGTCTTAAACCTTTTTTCCTGTATATCTGTTGCCCTCCTATCTTTTTTCTCTCTTAGGGTGGCTACCAACAGCCGATGGTCGCTGTCTAAGGCCTCAGATGGTATGACCTTAACATCTGTGAGGCTGCTCATCATCTGCCTATCCACTAGTACATAGTCTTCTACTGAAGTTTGGGACCAGTCCCCACTGTACCAAGTTATTTTGTGACTACTCCTCTTCTTGTACCACGAATTTGCGATCGCCAGCCCATTCCTCTTGCAGAATTCCAGCAACAATTTTCCTTCTCTATTTCGGTTCCCCCAGCCCTCTGGTCCCATTATCTCCTCGAATCCTTTCCTGTCTGTGCCAACATGTGCATTGAGGTCCCCTATTATAATCTGATTTCCTCCATTTAGCTGCTTTTGCATGTCATCTTCAAATTCCTCCTTCTCCTTTTTTGTACACCCCACCTGTGGGGCATATGCTTGGATGATTTCAATGCTTTTTCCTTTCACCCGTACTCTGGCTTTTATCATTCGATCATTGATACCTTCCACCTCCTCCTGCAGACCCTCTCTGACCACTATTGCCACTCCATTTCTTCCCCTCTCATTCCCTATCCAGTACAGTTTACATCCTCTACTTAGTGGTTTTTCACCAACTCCTCTCCACCTAGTCTCAGCAAGTCCCAAGATGTCCAATTTCCTCCTTTCCATCATTTCTACAATTTCTTCTAACTTCCCAGTTAGAGTCCTTACGTTTAAGGTGCCCAGCCGTAAACCATCTTGTAATCCTTTTCCATTGCTTGGTCCGTTTCCTTTAAATCCGTTCCGTGATCCGAGGCATGTTCCCTTTTTGAAAGCAGTTGATTTATCCACTACTGGCTTGCTAGGCCTATCGCAGCTTCACCAGAGCCCCGTTAGCCGTCACGTTTCAGGGTTCCCATAGGGCCTTCTCAGCTACCGTAGCGGTCCTGGGGCACACGAAGTCCCCGCTGTACATCGCCCCTAAAGGTAATCCCCTACTTTGTGCCGTTGCCCATCTCCCACGACTTGGACGAGGGGTTGGACTTATGGGAGATAACGTCTCCGAAGTATGGAACCGAAGGGTAAATAGATTAGTATCGAAAGTTCATCCGAATGTTTACTCGTTAGTGAAAAATCTTTGAGAAGATGCAGAGTACCACCGCCATCAGTTTCACCAACTAATTTTAAACATTGCTGCTAAAAGAAGAAAATAGGTCAGCAATGAAGACTGATGAAACGATTACAAAGGCTTTAAAGAAACTCCAAACTAATGGTAACTTAAAATTATTTCTGACGTGTGACCTACGCACAGAAGTTACAATGACGAAGAAAACGTCAGAATCACTGAAAAATTCGTAAATATTGAAAAACAGTTTAATGGCAGTCTTGAAAATATTGCATATACATTTTATGGGCGACAGAAAGAGATTATCTCCTCGTCCTCCTCCCTGGATACGACACAAAGACAGCTAAATGTCTCTTGAAATTCGGCAAACATTCCCTAAGAAAGACTTACAAGACTATCTCAAACGCCAGGCCTTTTCTTAGAATCAAAGTCTGTATGTACAGAACCGAACACAAAATCTTTATAAAGGAAACACAGGCATATGACATGCAATTAAATCCATATTTTCTCCCTCCGTAAGAAGATGAACAAACAAGCTGAATCTAGTAAAGACGAAAATAAATTATCTTAAAAAAGTGACTGGTCGCCGTTTTGCAACCTTTCAGCATTTACAAAATTGTTAAGGCTTTCGTGGCCACTTGTTGACAAACTGGCTATGGGCTTCTGTCTCGGGTTCTTCGGCCGCCGTTCATCTAATGATTTGTCTGACGTTTCGCCAGCACGAGTGGCTGGCATTGTCAAAGCTTCACTCTCCATTGCCGGTGGTGAACTGGAGACGAGCTCGCGGCCGCAGACTATATGTACCTGGCGCGCCAATGTCCGAGGGCTTCTCCGCGGTCATTTCCGGTGCGGTTCTCCTCTTGCTACCTGCGACGGTCGTTCGCTGCAGTACAGGCAGCCAGGATCCGTTTACCTTAAGGCTTTCCTCTTTCTTGTTGAAACTGTTCGCGTGTTTTTGGATTTCTACAGCTTCTGTGAACAAGCGCGTGTGATAGTGCTTCTCTACAGCCAGAACTTCCGTGTCGGTGAATTTTATTACGTGGTCGGTCTCATTCAGTGCATGCTCTGCCACGGCTGATTTCTCCACCTGCCCCAACCAGCAATGTCGCTTGTGCTCTTTGATCCTGGTGTTAATTGATCGTCCAGTCATTCCGACATAAACTTTTCCGCATGTGCATGGTATACGGTATATTCCCCGACATTGCAAGTGGGTCTCTTTTCTCCTTCGCCGATCTAAGACACTCTTTCATCTTCCTTGTCGGTTTGAAAATCGTCTTTACGCCGTGTTTGCGCAATATACGGCGAATTCTGTCCGTCACTCTGGGAATGTATGGCAGAAAGGCCGTACCCGACTTTTCTTTTTCTGGTTCCTTACTTCGCCGAGTGTTTGGCTCTGTTACACTTCTAATGTAATTTGTGGAGTACCCATTGCTCCGCAGAACAGTTTCCAGGTGTTGCATTTCTCGTTTGAGGTGTTGAGGCTCACATATTCGTCCTGCTCTCGTTACGAGCGTACTAATCATGCCTCTTTTCTGGCTCGGGTGGTGGTTTGACAGATTGTGCAGGTATCGGTCCGTGTGAGTCGGTTTCCGATACACGCTGTGTCCCAGCTTTTCGCCGTCCCTTGTGACCAGCTCATCTAGAAATGGCAGTTTCTTGTCCTTTTCTATTTCCATGGTAAATGTTATGTTGGCATGGAGGCTGTTCAAGTGTCTCAGGAATTCACCGAGCTGTTCTTCACCATGGCTCCACACCACGAAAGTATCATCGACGTACCTGTACCACACCTTAGGTTCGCAAGTCGCCGAGTCCAGTGCCTGTGCTTCGAATTGTTCCATGAAGAAGTTGGCCACCACTGGACTGAGAGGACTACCCGTGGCGCGCCAGGTACATATAGTCTGCGGCCGCGAGCTCGTCTCCAGTTCACCACCGGCAATAGAGAGTGAAGCTTTGACAATGCCAGCCACTCGTGCTGGCGAAACGTCAGACAGACCATTACATGAACGTCGGCCGAAGAACCCGAGACAGAAGCCAATAGGCAGTTTGTCAACAAGTGGCCACGAGAGCCTTAACAATTTTGTATTACTCCTCTATGGGGAGAAGATTTGCAGGTTGCACCGACGCCTTGACCAACGACGGAAGAAGAAAGCGCGACTGATGTTCTCTCTCGCCTTTCTGTCACGGTGTCGAGGTGAATGTGCTACACCGAAGTTCTTGAGATGCAAGCGCCTATTCACCACCGCCCAAGCATATCGTATCTACGACAGAATGGAACGAGCTTTTCTTCGTGAGCGAATACATACAACACGGAGAGACTTGGCAAGAACGGATCAGGAACTTCTGGATATTTTCTATCAACTAAGTAGCAGAATGCATCAAGACGACTGTGACAAGATCGACAGCATCACTCACAGGAGCATGCAGAACGAACTCGAGCACTGCACCGAGCGGCAAAAGAAAAAGTTTGAAAGATGCCGGAAGCAGACCGACAAGGCCATTCCCGACATGTCACACACAGTGGTCAACCTCACTGAACGACAATTGACCGAAGAGGAAGTGTCTGTTCTTCAAAAAGGAAGGAATTTCGCTATCATCCCGAGAACTATACCTATGGAGGACATCATTGCCAACACCGAAGCAGCCATTCGGACCCTTCCCTGTGAGAGGGCAGAGGAAATACGCACTGAAACAGCCAGGATACTGCACCGAGCAAAACCACCAGCTTGCAACCTGAAGAAAGAAGAGGTACAAGCCATGAAGAATCTCAACGCCGACAAGAGTATACTGGTACTGCCTGCCGATAAGGGGAATGCGACCGTCGTAGTGAAGACCGAAGATTATGAGCAAAAGATCCGAGACCTATTAGATCCGACGACGTACCGAAAACTAAGCGCAGATCCGACGACGTACCGAAAACAAAGCGCAGATCCGACGCAGCGTATCACTCGGAATACGAATCGATTAATCAAGGCGTCTTCTCTGCAGGCGGACATACAGAGAAACCTGCGCAACACAGAAGCCCTACCGCCTCGGCTGTATGGATTACCCAAGATCCATAAGAACATCGTTCCACTGAGACCGATCGTTAGCGCTCCTGGCTCACCAACGTATAAACTAACGAAACACTTGGCCTCTCTGCTCCAGCCACACGTGGGGAAGACCGACACATACATTAAGGACTCATGACATTTCATTGAGAAGCTGAAGAAACTGAAACTTGCGCCAAACAACATCCTGGTCAGTTTTGATGTTGTTTCGTTATTTACGAAAGTGCCATTCAGTGACGCTCTGGAGCACATCGGTTCCATGTTCCCGCAAGACATCAAAAAGCTCTTCCATGCTTGTCTCACCACGAGCTATTTCACGTGGAATGGCGATTTCTACGAACAGCTGGAAGGTGTCGCCACGGGTAGTCCTCTCAGTCCAGTGGTGGCCAACTTCTTCATGGAACAATTCGAAGCACAGGCACTGGACTCGGCGACTTGCAAACCTAAGGTGTGGTACAGGTACGTCGATGATACTTTCGTGGTGTGGAGCCATGGTGAAGAACAGCTCGGTGAATTCCTGAGACACTTGAACAGCCTCCATGCCAACATAACATTTACCATGGAAGTAGAAAAGGACAAGAAACTGCCATTTCTAGATGAGCTGGTCACAAGGGACGGCGAAAACCTGGGACACAGCGTGTATCGGAAACCGACACACACGGACCGATACCTGCACAATCTGTCAAACCACCACCCGAGCCAGAAAAGAGGCATGATTAGTACGCTCGTAACGAGAGCAGGGCGAATATGTGAGCCTCAACACCTCAAACGAGAAATGCAACACCTGGAAACTGTTCTGCGGAGCAATGGGTACTCCACAAATTACATTAGAAGTGTAACAGAGCCAAACACTCGGCGAAGTAAGGAACCAGAAAAAGAAATGTCGGGTACGGCCTTTCTGCCATACATTCCCAGAGTGACGGACAGAATTCGCCGTATATTGCGCAAACACGGCGTAAAGACGATTTTCAAACCGACAAGGAAGATGAAAGAGCGTCTTAGATCGGCGAAGGAGAAAAGAGACCCACTTGCAATGTCGGGAATATAACGTATACCATGCACATGCGGAAAAGTTTATGTCGGAATAACTGGACGATCAATTAACACCAGGATCAAAAAGCATAAGCGACATTGCAGGTTGGGGCAGGTGGAGAAATCGGCCGTGGCAGAGCATGCACTGAATGAGACCGACCACGTAATAAAATTCGCCGACACGGAAGTTCTGGCTGTAGAGAAGCACTATCACACGCGCTTGTTCAGAGAAGCTGTAGAAATCCAAAAACACGCGAACAGTTTCAACAAGAAAGAGGAAAACCTTAAGGTAAACGGATCCTGGCTGCCTGTACTGCAGCGAACGATCGTCGCAGGTAGCAAGAGGAGAACCGCACCGGAAATGACAGCGGAGAAGCCCTCGGACGTTGGCGCGCCAGGTACATATAGTCTGCGGCCGCGAGCTCGTCTCCAGTTCACCACCGGCAATGGAGGGTGAAGCTTTGACAATCCCAGCCACTCGTGCTGGCGAAACGTCAGAAAAATCATTAGATGAACGTCGGCCGAAGAACCCGAGACAGAAGCCAATAGGCAGTTTGTCTTTCAGCATATGTTGAAACTAATTTCTAGTAACACATGTCGTTTACTACAGCAGACCTGTTGATGTGGCTAGAGGAGCAAGGGCGCCCACGCGCTTGCTGTAAAATGGGACGGTCACACCCCGTTACGTAATACACCTTCAGTGGAATGAACACAGGTTCGGCGTGGTTCTAGATACGAACATAGAGTGTATACGACGGAATGCTTGAGGAAAGACTATCCAAAAATTTAACTTTCCTTCTACTTTGCCAATAGCAACCAAATTTTAAAATCGCGTGTATTATGTAAAGATGTAGCAATACCCAAGTTCTGAAGTCCATAGCGTCATTGGTTTTCGAGTTTCAAATTTTTAATGTGATTTTAATGGTACTCTTGGAAACCAACTTTTGGTATTCACATCACAGTTTTGGCGTGCCAGATTTTGTAGGTACAGTCACGAGACACAGTTCAATGGTTCTGTGCAGTAATTTTATGAGAAATATTAATAATTTGTTTTCAGCGTTTATTTAATATTTCAGCCTTAAATTTTCTTTTCAGTCCATAAATGAGATGATAAAATAAATAAATTTAACTTTCGATCATATTAACGCATAGACAGACGTACGCAGACGCATCAAGATTACTTCCTGCATCAAAATTTCATTCAGATGGTTAAAATTTATGATAAAAAACGTTTTCACTGAGCTTAGAAAAACAAACTTAGTGAAATGAATTTTAACATTTTATAAAAAAAATGTTACTACAAGAGACATACCCATTAAAATACGCAACGACACCAAAAATATTTCTTTTTCGGTTAGAGAGGCTTCTGCTTGTAATTTCAAGATCATGGTAGCCTTTTTCTTGAGTTTTCGCTTAGCAAACTGGACTCGCATTCGGGAGGACGACGTTTCAAACCCGAGCCCTACCATCCTGATTCAGGTTTTCCGTGATTTCCTGAAATCGTTTCAGGCAAATGCCGGGATGGTACCTTTGAAAGGGCACTGCCGACTTCCTTCCCCATCCTTCAGTAAGCCGATGGGACCGATGAACTCGCTGTTTGGTCTCCTCCCCCACCTAACCAACTAATCAACCTTGAATTTTCTCAATAAAAATCTACCCGCAGTATGTTTGAGGAGATACAGCACTGACTGTAAGCCAATACTGCTTCCTTCGAGTATGTTGATTGTACTGAACACGACTTCAGTGTGTTCCCTGAATTTATACCTATTTACACAGTCAACAGGCAAAGCAACTGATCTCCAGTGGCTGGCTGCCAATTGCTTCGGTTCGGGTTTCCCGGATATGTTGCAACTTGTTTTTCCCCATTTGACTTTATTTCTAGTTCGGAGATTGTTGTGTTAGAGGTTGACAGGAATCAAAAATTATCTCTGGCATCTTTCAGTGTGCCACAGCCCCTTACGCAAACTATATTTCAGACACATCTTAGATGTGCCTGTAATTGGAACACAGCCCAATAGTTTTGGGATTTAATAGTAAACCCTCTTAAGATGTGAAATAGCCATTATCTTTCTTTTTTTTAAAGAAAATGACGTTTAGGGTGGTGTTTCCCCTTAAAATGAAAAGTAAAATAGTAAGATTGTCGGGTTAGAAACTTCAAAGCGGTCAGACACATTAACATCAACGTATCAGTGCAGAATGTCTAGTCTATATGTTCATTGTGTGTGATAGTGTCTTGATACTCTTAACGTTCTTTTAATGTTGCAGAAACAACGAAACAAACATGCCAGATTTAAACAGACGCAAAATCTTCAAGATTGGCGATCTTTTACACAAGCTCGTAATTTTAGCGCGGACTTCAATGCGAGATGCCTATAACAATTTTCACAACGAAACTTGGTTTGGAAAGCAGGCAAAAAATCCAAAGAGAGTCTGGTCTTATGAGAAGTATGTTAGCGGCAAGAAACAATCAATGCCTTCTCTGCGGGATAGCAATGGAGATACTATCGAAGACAGTGCTGCCAAAGCAGAGTTACTAAACACAGCCTTCCGAAATGCCTTCACAAAAGAAGACGAAGCAAATATTCCAGAATTCGAATCGAGAATAGCTGTAAACAAGAGTAACGTAGAAGTAAATATCCTCGGAGTACTGAAACAACTTCAGACACTTAATAAAAGCAAGTCTTCTGGTCCAGACTGTGTACCAATTAGATACCTTTCGGAGTATGCTGATGCATTAGTTCCACACTTAACAATCATATACAACCGTTCGCTCGACGAAAGATTCGTACCCAAAGACTGGAAAGTACAAAAAAAAATGGTTCAAATGGCTCTGAGCACTATGCGACTTAACTTCTGAGGTCATCAGTCGCCTAGAACTTAGAACTAATTAAACCTAACTAACCTAAGGACATCACACACATCCATGCCCGAGGCAGGATTCGAACCTGCGACCGTAGCGGTCGCTCGGTTCCAGACTGTAGCGCCCAGATCCGCACGGCCACTCCGGCCGGCCCTGGAAAGTACAGATCACACCAATATTCAAGAAAGGTAGTAGGAGTAATCCACTAAATTATAGGCCCATATCGTTAACGTCGATATGCAGCAGGATTTTATAACGTATATTGTGTTCGAACATTATGAATTACCTCGAAGAAAAGTGTCTATAGACACACAGTCAACATGGGTTTAGAAAAAATTGTTCCTGTGAAATACAACTAGCTCTTTATTCACATGAAGTTCTGAGTGCTATTGACAAGGGATTTCAGATCGATTCTGTATTTCTGGATTTCCGGAAGGCTTTTGAAACTGTACCACACAAGTGGCTCATAGTGAAATTGCGTGCTTGTGGAATATCGTCTGAGTTATGTGACTGGATTTGTGATTTCCTGTCAGAGAAGTCACAGTTCGTAGAAATTGATGGAAAGTCATCGAGTGAAACAGAAGTGATTCCTGGCGTTCCTCAAGTGTTATAGGCCCTTTGCTGTTACTTATCTACATAAACGATTTTGGAGACAATCTGAGCAGCCATCTTCGGTTGTTTGAAGATGACGCTGTCGTTTATCGACTAATAAAGTCATCAGAACATAAAAAAACTGCAAAACTATTTAGAAAAGATATCTGAATGGTGCGAAAAGTGGCAGTTGACCCTAAATAACGAAAAGTGTGCGGTCATCCCCACAAGTGTTAAAAGGAACTAAAACTTCGGTTACGCGATAGATCAGTCTAATCTAAAAGCTGTAAATTCAACCTAATACCTAGGTATTACAATTACGAACAACTTAAACTGGAAGGAACACACAGAAAATGTTGTGTGGGAAGGCTAACCAAAGGCTGCGTTTTATTGGCAGGACACATGGAAAATGTAACAGAACTAATAAGGAGGCTGCCTACACTACGCCTGTCCGCCCTCTTTTAGAATACTGCTGCCCGGTGTGGGATCCTTACCAGATACGACTGACGGAGTACATCGAAAATGTTCAAAGAAAGACAGCACGTTTTTTATTATCGCGAAATATGGGAGAGAGTGTCACAAAAATGATACAGGATTTGGGCTGGAAATCATTAAAAGAAAGGCGTTTTTTGTTGGGACGGAATCTTCTCATCAACTTTCTCCTCCGAATGCGAAAATATTTTGTTGACACCGACCTACATAGGGAGGAACGATCACCATGATAAAATAAGGGAAATCCGACCTCCTACGGAAAGATATAGGTGTTCATTCTTTCCGCGCGCTATAAGAGATTGGAACACTAGAGAATTGTGAAGGTGATTCGATGAACTCTCTGCCAGGCACTTAAATGTGATTTGCAGAGTATCCATGGAGATGTAAATGTACATGAATGTTCTTCAAAACTTTGAACACAGCGAAAAAAGACACTTTTAAACGATCTGACTGAAGAAAGTATTCATCATATGCAAGCAGAGAAATAAACTTCTCAATAATTTTTCCCAGCATTTTCACTATGAAAATATATTTTTTTTTCAGGAGTAGCACTCAACGAATGAATCTGGAGTTGATCAAGTTACCATATTGCTTTTCAGTTGTTTCACTGATTTTCGCGTTATGTTGACAGTGTGCAAACTTGGCTACAGTTAGAACTTATACACTTACTGTGTAACGTTTGTGTGATGACCTTTATGGCAAAATTAGTCTCGTAGACCCATGTTTCCTTAACGTAAATTTTTTCGACTTTACAAGTCTGCAGCTGCCATTATGTCGATGTTTAGACTTATATACACATGCTGCTTTTTTACGCAATGACGAGAACGAAATCCACCCACAGAAGCTCTCTGGCAGACTTCAACTTCAGAGCTTCTCTTCGGATTAGCATTACTCGTAAAGTGGTTCCAGACATTGAGCCTTTAGTGAAATGCAAAATGAGTAATACTCATCAACATTCTGTGTTTTTGTGTTTAACTTTTAAATAAAATGGTAACAAAATATAAATGTGTCAATTTCAATTTCGTCCTAAAATAGCATTCATCAAAAGGCCACAACAGTCGTAAGAAATACCTTGTTTCTTACTTAGCTTTGTGTCATCCAAATATTAAAAGAGTTTTTGAATTTTATTGTCACTTTTCATTATGCTGAATTCCATGGTCAGCCCTCATTAATACAACACTCTTAAAAATAAATTTGCAACGAAACGCCTTAATGAGCCACCCTGAAGCGATACATGGTTGCTCAGGGTTGTGGTGTGAGCGCCAGCCAGCTCTCACCAACAGCTGTGCTGAACTGCTAGACTTCTTAGTGTTCCTGTACCTGTGAGAAACCGGTTAGCCTGGCAAGAGCCCAGGCCCCGGGCAAGTTAACTCCGTGCACATGTCACTCCGTGCAAAGTGTTGTAACCTCTCCAGAAACGCCCACGGACATTCCTAGAAGCAGATGCAGATAATGAGCCACTGCAGTTTTCCGTAGACAGCGTGGAAATGGGCTGTATGAGAGCTCGTCCAGTGCCAACTTCTAGTCAGTTTAAGCACACAACAAGCGCTTGTGGAAAAAAAAAATTACGGGCTTTCCCTGCATGTTAGAACGTGTGGAGAAATTCTCGGTTGTCGCAGTGACAAAATTCGCGAATTCTGCCCTCCACCCTTTGGCGTTTAGGACTGGGACAGAAGGAAGACAGAGGGACGCAGTTGTTGTCCACCATTTGGGACCTTAAGGGCGACGTTTCGTCACAGAGATATCGAGAAGTGTCCGGTCCATCGCCACGCTTCTTTTTAAAAGTAAGTGTCATATTTAACATTTGCGCTGTTTTCTCTGTGCAGTTCCGAATTTGCGAGTTTATTCCGCAACATGAATTTGCTTTTTATAATATTTCTTTTAATGGAATCGTGAATCTATCTTCTCCAGTACAGTTGCGTATGAGAGCTGCCCAGACTTTGAAAGGTCATTTTTTTATTTAGTAACATCTTCTGTACATCATTCAGGTGCCTTCAGCATTTACACAGTGATCGTGAGTCGGTTCCATACGACTGAATTGTGCGCTCGCTGTGCCAGCGTTCCGATGCAAAACAGGTGCCGTGGCTAGGAACGTATTTGATTAACCAGAATCAGTTGCTTCAGTTTAATGACTTTTTTAGTTTACTTTTGGTAATTAAACTTAGCCTGCATCTGCACTGAGCAGCAAGAGTGGATATTATTCCTATGTCATTCCGTGATGTAGTAATTCTTAAAGGCGTAGAACAGCTTGTAGACTTAATCGTGTTTTGAGTTAGCAAGTGTGGCAGGCTGCTTGCACTCACTACTGCCGAGTCCCAGTCGACTCACACGAACCGTAACGAACAATATTCATAAGCTCCATGTTACAAAGTGACAATTGCAGAAGTCGCAACAAAGAACTTTAACATTCTGTTCGATTTAGGCAGAAATTTAAATACACCTTCTGTAAAGGCAGAATGAAAAATTTACGTTCTAGTGCCACTAAAACAAAATGCATCACTGTCTGAAGGGTAAAAAGGATAGCCTTTCTCTAATACAACAAAGAAATTATTTAAGTTATATTCGAGGCTCACTGCGTCCATTGCATTTCACAAAGTGGGAAGTAAGATTAATGGTTTAACGACCTCGACGACGACGCAGCGTTTGAGACGTAGCATTAGTTCGGACTGGGAAAGATGAGGAAGGAAATCGCTCGAGGTTTTTCAAAATTATAAAAGTCACATTTTCAGACTATTTGTCTACAAAATAATTTGGATTTTATGCTTGAAAATATACAAAAATCTTGCAGAATTTATACCTAGACACATTTCATTTCGTTTTTGAAAATTGCATGTGCGCTCCGGAAAGTTATCTATCTTGTACTCGTACTCAAACCTTCATCTACATCTACATGAATAGTCTGCTGTTCACAATTAAAGCCTGGCAGAGGGATCATCGACTATCTTCAAGCTATTTATCTACCATCCCAATCTCGAACAGCGCGCGGGAAACACAAGCTCTTAAATCTTTCCGCGCGAGCTCTGGTTTCTCTTATTTGGTTATGATGGTGAATTTTCTCTGTTTCAGATGGTCGCCAACAAAGTATTTTCGGTTTCGGAGGTGAAAATTCGCGACTGAAGTTTCTGTAAGTCTTTCTGTAGCGAAAAACACCTCTTTCTTATGATTGACACCCCAATATGCAAGTCATAAACGTGGCACGTTCTACCCTATTTCGCGATACTGTAGTGGAAAACGAGTTGCCCTTACTTGAACTTTTCCGGTGTCCACCATCAATCCTATGTGATGCGAAGCCCACACCGTGCAGCAGTATTCCAGAAGAGGATGGACAAACGCAGTGTAGGCAGTCTATTCAGTAGATCTGTTGCATTTTCTAAGTGTTTTGCGAGTAAATAGCAGTCTTACGTACCGCTTCTCCAAAACATTATCTATGTGCTCATTCCAGTTTCAGTTTTTCGTGTTTGTAAACCCTAAATACTTAGTTGAATTCACAGCATTTAAATTTCTGTGATTTATCATGCAATCGAAATGTAGGGGATTCCTTTCAGTATTGATGTGGATGAATTCACAAATTTCGGTATTTAGAGACATTTGCATTTTCCGCACCATACAGTTATATTGTCAAATCATATTACTGTTAGTTTTGATCAGCTGATGACTTTACAAGGCGGTAAATGACAGCATCACCTGTGAACAATCTAAGAAGACTGTTCAGAATGTTTGCTAAACCGTTGTCTCCTAAACCGTACATGTAGATGAGGAACAGCAGAGGGTCATAAAGCTTCCTTGTGAAGCGTCAGACTATACTTCTGTCATACTCGATGACTTTGCGTCAGTTACTACGAATAGAGGTGGGGAGAAGAGAAATTTGTGGCACACCTTGACTAGAAGAAGGGATCGGTTGGTAGGACATGTTCTGAGGCATCAAGGGATCACTAGTTGAGTATTGGAGGGCAGCGTGGAGGGTAAAATCGTAGAGGGAGACCAAAGGATGAATACACTAAGCAGATTCAGAAGGATGTAGGTTACAGTAGGTATTGGGAGATGAAGAAGCTTGCACAGGATAGAGTAGCATGGAGAGCTGCTTCAAACCAGTCTCTGGACTGAAGACCACAACAACAACTACGAACCATGACATTCCTGACAGGAAGTCACAAATCCAGCAGCACAACTGAGACGGTGCTCTGTTGGCACGCAGTTCGACTAGAAGTCACTTTTGAGGAACGGTATCCGAAGCCTTCTGGAAATCTGAAAATGGCATCCCCTTTCGATAGCGCTCATTACTTCGTAAGAATAAAGAGCTCGTTGTGTTTCACAAAACGCTATTTTCTGAATCCATATTCGCTATTTGCCATTAAATCGTGAACTTCGAGGTAATTCAAAATCTTCGAACACAGTATACATTCCAAAATCCAATTGAAAGTCGAAGTCAGTGATATGGGTTTGTACTTCAACGGATTACTCCTGTATCCTTCCTTGAGTACTGGTGTGATTGGTGCAGCTTTCCAATCTGTAGATGAGGATCTTTCGACTAGCGAATGGTTGTATATTACTGCGTATGGAGCTATTTTATCAGTATACGCTGAAAGGAACTTCGCTGGTATACGATCTCGTCAGGAGACCTTGGTTTTATTAAGTGATTTGAGCTGCTTCGCTGCACCGAGAATATCTACATCTATATTACTCGTGTTGGCAGTTGCTCTTTATTTTAATTCTGGAATATTTACTCAGTCTTTTTCGGCGAAGAAATTTCGGGAAGCCGTATTTTAGTAGCTCAGTGGCACTGCCATCGATAGCATTATCATTGCCATTGTGCAGTGAAATTATTGTCGCATACATTGGGAATCTATTGGGCTTTTCTGGCAGATTTCGAGATGCAGTTTCGCTGTGGAAACCATTAATAGCATCTCGCATTTAAAATCGCGCTAAGTTTCTAGCTTCTTTAAGACTTCACCAGTCTTGAGGATTTTGCTTTCTTTTAATTTGGAATGCTTCTTTTTCGTTGCTTCTGCAACCTCGTTCTGACCTGTTTTTTTGCACCATGGCGATCAGGACCATCTCTTATTAACGTATTTGATACATATCTCGCTGTTGCAGTTGATACCATTTCTTTGCATTTAAACCACATGTAGTCTACGCTTACATAGTCACACTGGAGGTAGTGGAGACTGTCATTAAAGAAAGCATCAAGAGAATTTTTATATGCTTTTTTAGACAGATATATTTTGAGTTTATTTGTGGTAGGGCTGGATATTACGGTATTCAGTCTTGCTGCAATGAGACTGTGATCACTAATCATTGTATATGTCATGACGTTCCCTACTTCATCCGGATTACTTGTGCCTAAGAGTGCGCTCCTAATTTAATTGTTCAAAATAATTTTCTGAGAAAGCTTTCAGTACGACGTTTTCTGGCTACCACCGAATTTAAAAATCTGTTTTCACCGACATATTGACGGTAGATTGAAGTCAGACCCAACAATAATTATGTGAGTGGCATACTTATTTGAAACGAGACTCAAGTTTTCTTTGAATTGTTCAGTAGTCTAACTCTACCATTTGAGTATTTATTCTGGTTATCAAGTATAACTTCTACCCATACTAACTCACAGGAATTATCTGGTTCAATTTCACTACAAGCTAAACTGCTTCTGACAACAATAAACACTCCACCGCCAGCTGTATTCAATCCATCCTTTCTGAATATGGCTCCATCGTAATAATTTCTGTTGAACTTAAATCCAGCTGCAGCCAGCTTTCTATACCTATAAAGATTTGAGATTAAGTACTTTCTACCGGCGCTTGGAGCTCTTGTTCTTTCCCAACACACCTACGACAATTTAAAACTACAATACCGATTGTTGCTAGGTCTACTCTTGTCTAGCGTTTGCCCTGCACCGCTTTAGACTCAAGCCCTCTAACCTGAAAAACCACTCAGTCCCCTCCACACAGCTTCCGCTGCCCCTGTATCTTTGACCCATGAATTATTAAGCAGGACCTGGAAAGTCAACAACCCATGGTGCAAGTTGAGGAACCTGCAACCTACGCGGTCGCAGAACGCACCTGAACCTTTGATTTAGACCCTCCACTCTGTTCTGGACCAAAACTCCAGAGCTGGTCCTGTCGACGATGCTACGCCTTCATCTCACAAGCAAGACTGGCAGCCTTTCTCGATTCAGCCATCTGCCCAAAACCAGAGAGAATCTCTTTCAATCCAAAGCGACATACACCATTAGCACCAACATGAGACACCATCTGCAGTTAGCTGCACCTTGTGATCTTCATGGCATCCGGAAGCATCCTTCCCACATCTGGAATGTTTACTCCCAGTATGCATACTGAGTGCACACTGGTATTCCCAGTATGCACACTTAGCGCACATTCCCCTCTTTGGCAGTCGTATCCTAAGCGGCCCCATTATGCATCTAATGTTGGCGATCTCAGCTTCCAGTAATCTCACCATTTGCTGCCCAAATCTTGCAGGCCGAGAGGCTTCCCCTGGAACATGGTAAACAGCTGTATCTGGCTCAGCATCTGAAACCTATTCCTCTGATGAACCAGAGAAGCCCTCCAGTCGACCACCTGGAAAGTACTTCGGTGCCTTCCACAACTCGGAACAACCTCCCACTCGACCAATGTTGAGGTCTCAACCTCATTGTGGACAGTACCTGGTGTGGCCCCAGTAGTGGACCGAGTGGGGAACACGTGGGACATGCAGGATAGCCCACGTCTGCCCTCCCCCTCGCCTCCCACACACACACACACAGTAATCTCGACTAGAACAGCCTCAAGTTGCGTGAGTGAAGCCAGAACTACCTGGAGCTGTGAACAAAGGGTCACAAACTCAAACATTTGGAAATTTATGGTAAGGACTATGGGACCAAACTGCTGAAGTCATCGGTCCACAGGCTTATGAACTACTTATTCTAACTCAAAACAACTTACGCGAAGGACAACACACACAACCGTGCCCGAGGGAGGACTCGAACCTCCGATGGGGGCAGCCGTGCGAACCGTGAGAAGACACCTGAGACCGCACGGCTACCCCGCGCGGCAGGTCACAAACTCAGCTCGCATTTAAATGCAGAAATCACAGTTGCTGTTTGTACTAAAGATGGCGGAAATAAATTCTAGACAGTTATTAAAATATAAAACTGTTCATGATAAATACACAAACACGCACGAAATTTCGGAATATAAATAAAGGTCACAGAAGAAATACAAAACAAATCCGTTCTTTTGAGAAGCTGTGTAAACTCACAAACAAAACTGTACTTAATGGTGTACTTCGATCAACTCAAGCTGCCAGCCTTCGAATTTTCGAAAACAGGAATTACATGAAACTGCGAGTTTCACTCATTTGTAGGACAAACCTTGATCTTACGGTTAGTACCACAGTCATAACAACCAGCTCTGTTTGATAATCGATTTGTAATCTGAGATTTTGTGTTTCAACTCTTGATGGTAAAAACATTAGAGGTTACTTGTCAGATGCAAATATAAATGAACTAAAGTAGTTCTACAACATGACAATAAGATATAATGTAAAGAATTTGCAGGAAATGAAGCAAGGCGTATGTTAATATACACTATCCGATTAAAATAATCAACTAGATGTCATGAGAGTCGAACCGACTAGTGTAAAAGGTGGCGGGGAGTATTGTGTTGTCAACAGAGAAACAGTAACAGCACAACTGGTCGGTCAGGAGAGCTCATTGACGTCGAACGTGGACTGCTTACTGGATGTCCCCTAAATAATAAATTCATCAAGGACATTTCGATCCTTATATAGCTGTCTGAGTTGACTGTTGATGTGATTGTGAAGTGGAACGAGAAGGAACAATGACAGCTAAACCAAGACCAAGCAGATCTCACGTACTATCGGACATGGACCCTCGAGCATTGAAAAAAAAAGTGAAATAAAATCAGAGGAAAGAATCACTCATTAGTTCCAAGGTGCTACCAGCTGTCCAACTAGCATAATGATCGTGGGTAAGGAGTTAAAAGAATGAAATTACAGTTAAATCAATACCATTAGCTGCTGACAGGCGTTGATATATGTCAATGGGGACAGTTGAAAATGTGTGCCCCGACCAGGTCTCGAACCTGGGATCTCCGGCTTACACGGCAGACGCTCTATCCATCTGAGCCTCCGAGGGCACAGAGGATAGTACGACTGCAGGGACTTATCGTCGGCACGCTCCCCGTGGGACCCACATTGTCAACTTATGGTCCACACACCACATTCGTAGTGCCCCTGACGTTACTCGAACAGACAATCCACCGAGTCCCGTAAGAGTTCAGGCAATTCGTGTGCTGCAGCACTGAAGAAAGTCATCAGCCGTTTAGCCTTAACGATATGATGATGGCATCTGTTCTTTCGGACATGTCCGAAAGAACACATGCTATCTTCATACTGAAAAGAATGGATTATAGTAGTCGAGCAGCTCCTTATAAACCACACAGTCTGTAGTCAGTGTTAAGTGACGCTTGAGGTGACGTCAAAAGCAATGCACCTGCGCAGAGAATGACTGAAAACGAATGATTTGGGGTGACGAGTCACAATGTACCCTGTGGTATCTATCATGTGTAGCGCCAACAGTGAAGTACAGTGGTGTTACGGTATGGTGGTGTTTTTCATGGTTGGGTGCGATCCCCTTATTGTGCTTAAGAAAACGCTAGATGCAGAAAGGTATGATCACGTTTTAAAGCATTGTGTATTACGTAAAGTAGGGTAAAAGTCCAGAGACGATGACTGTTTCGATCAGCATGACAATGTGCTCTGTCATAAAGCAGCATCTGTCAGGCAATGATTTGTGGAGAACAACATTCCAGAAATGGGTTATCCTGAGCAGAGTCCCAACCTTAACCCGATGAAACATCTTTTCGAAGAGTGAGGACGTCGAGTTCGCACCAAACCCCAGCGGCCAACATCACTACCTTCTCTCGTTTCGGCTCTTGAGGAAGAGTGGGCTGCCACCTCTTCACAGTCATTCAGATACCTTGATGAGGGGTGACATGGTCACTATAAAGGTGACAGTCATCGAAAGCTGTGAAACTATGTAAGAACCACAACAGTTCCTGATCGCAAATATTTGTTTATTCAATTAGAGGTTTCAATCGTAATGAACATCTTCAGTTTGATCTAAAACAGAGTATGCGCTTGTTTGTGAAAAAGTGCGTAACAACAGGGTATCAACATTACAAGTCGTAAACAGTGTGGGAAACTGACAAACATACCTGTTTCCATGAAGTTAACAAAGTAAGGAAATAAAATATATAGCCATAATTTGCATCGTCACATAGAAGAAAACATCATAAAATGGTAAACATTCATGTCCTGTATTGTCGGGTCGTCGTTAGCACACTGTGCTTCCCGCTTTAGTGAAAAGAGCTGAGGGGGCTTGGCCACTAGTGTCACTGAGCGAAAGCAGTTCTTAATGCTGTGATACAAAATTAGGAATATGAACTTCAACATTCTGCATAAATCAAAATAGGATAAGCTAAATTGCAACTAATGGAAGAGCTGGAGTTTAAACGTGGGTCCAAACTAAAATATTAGTTTAAGTTGTGAAAGATAACTTTAAATAACTGTCTGCGACCTATGCAGCTACAACGGCCTTGCTGAAAACAGACCCAACAAAGCGAGGGGCCAAGGCAGAAAACAAATGGACGGAGTTAGAAGATGCAATCAATAAAAAAGCTAGAGCAGGCGTTCACTTGGAGCTAGCTTTTATAATATGAAGTAGTATTTTGCTGTGGATCTAGTAAATTGCGTTTTAACATACCCTATTTCGTTTTATGCAGAATGTTTAAGATCATATTCCTGGCTATGTATCACATCATTGAAAACTGTTTTCGGTCAGCGACACCTAATGGCTAACCCCCTCAGCTCTTTGTACTGAAGCTGAAAGCACAGTGCGCTAACGGTGAGCCATGTGGGTCATGAGTGTATACTATTTTATCATATTTTTACTCTACGTGACGGTGCTAATTATGACTAGTTATTTAATTTGCTTACTCTGTTAACTTCCTGAAGATAGGTATATTTGTTAGTTTCCCAGATGGTGTGAATCACGAAACTGCTTGTAATGTTAACTGCCCATTACTGTATTATGTACTTTTTCATAAACATGGAAATTCTCACTTTTTTTTAGAGAAAATAGAAGATTATCACTATGACTGAAACCGGTAATTGAATAAAAAATATTTGAGATCAGAGACTGTTATGGCTCCTACATAAATTCAGACACCTCATAGAAACTGTCCTAACAGAACAAGCCTCATAAAGGCGATGTACGATGTCCAGCAACAGATACATTACTTTTGATTAGATGATTTGTTTTCACTGAGCATCGACTGATGATAATTCTCTTCATATTATTTTTCCAGACGATCGTCAGTCGTGATGCAAATACTGAAAAGCTGAAGCTACTGAAGTTCCTTATCACTACAAAAATTCTATTCCAGCGGATGTTATGGAAGCAATTAATCCAGTATACAGAGACTTTGTACGTTTTGATGTTCTAAGAAATAAAAAACACAGTCATTCAACAAACTCACATGCACCCGTTTCCAAAGGATGTATTAGTTTGGACAAAAAGTTTGATAGGAGGGCTCGTTTTGTGATGGTATATGGGCAGATTAAAGGCCCTGGAAGGGCTTCGCATTGTTTCTGCTATTTATACGACCAATGGGGTTCAGTATCTAGATATAGCGCGAATTCGCCAGGCTCAGTATACAGCTTATTGCACACCAAAAATTCAATGGCAGGAAGAAGATGAAAGCTTCAAAGAACTACCAGAGTAAAACCCTGATTACTCTACACGACGCTTTTGATTATAAAATCAGAGTTATTTGTGACTTTTCATAATAAATTCTGTAATAGTATATTCTAGCATTCGAAATTTTCAAGTGTTATACGTATCGTTATCTCACAAACTACTAAACAAATGACATTCAAATTTCAGAAACGCTACAAAACAGTTAAAAGATACCACTGAACAGAAATCATTACAAAAACTGCATTATTCTCTGAATTAGAGAGAGTTATATGAAATTTTTCCAATGTAAAACGGTTGAAAGTACAAATATCGTAAATATTTTCCTAACAAGCAAACAACATTGATTCTAGGTGAATGGTACAATGCATACTCAAAACAGATGCCATAATTTCGAAGTTTTATTTTCAATAATTTGAGAGATAAAGATGCATTAAGACAGAGAATTTAACATTGGCGGGATAGGATGTTCCGAATCCTTTGACGCGGTTATCGAAACCTCGGATACCTAAGTCTGGACAGCTGGGCGGAGCTTGGAGCGGCTGTCCACCTCTGCGTTCGAGTTGAACACATTGCGGCTCCCCGAGCTGGAGACTGGTTTGTGCCTTTAGATATCTGTAGCCGTGATTGTTGGATATGTTCTCACATCCACCGTCGGCTGTTAATGTGCAACCAACTGTGTCGTGCACTGCGGAGATTTTGTCTTAACAACACAGACCACGAGAAGGGCACAACCATCTACTATAAAAAGAATTAAGAAACCTCAGTCTCAAGGTGACACACGTGTCGATGGAATAGACTGCAGGTAGCGCGTAAAAGTCATTAACCGTTTCTAGTTGATACGGTAAATACTTTCCTATCGTCTCCTGAGACGCATATGCAGCTCAGAAATTTAAATAAATGATCTTCCAAAATTTTGGGGGGGACTGTCAGATTATCAACACGTACTAACTAAAGATGGTACGAGTACCAAGTCCTCCTGTTTAATAGTGATCATCAGTACTTGTAACAATAATTAACCACGAGTTGCGTATCAGAATACCTTATTTCCATGTAGAGAGAGGAAGGTACTTTGGAAAGCTCATCTCGTGTTACGTTAGAAAAGTTCTTGACGACTTAGACTGCGCATTAAAATAATTTTTAGGAGTTCGTAATAACATCCCACTAACTGAAACAGCACTAGCACATGTCTTTACGGCTATTGAGTTTACGTACTCTTGGGGTGTATCCAAAGAGTGATTAAAAGCAGAAGTGCAAAAGTCGTGTCAGTAATACGATGCGGCGAGTGTATGCAGGAACCATACTCATCTACTCAAATTTAATTCACTAGTGCATCTGGAATACACCAAGGCAGCTGGAACAGGCATAGAGCAAGGTGCTTGGGTCATAGGACCAGGCCCTCAAATAAACATCACTCGCACAGCAAAAGAAAAATTTGTTTAGGTATTCTAGCACTTTGCACAGCAATAAATGGCAATAAAATTAAGTGTCCGCTAAATTAGATCTTACAATAATACAAACGCGGGAAGGACTCAAACCCGGCATCAGTTCACAAAACTGGACGCGTCGTACCGCAGGATTTGGCCAAGTAGCACGTATCATGGTAGTCGTCTCTCACTATGTAGGTCGGCGTCAACAAAATATTTTCGCATTCGTAGGAGAAAGTTGGTGACTGAAATTTCGTGAGAATATTCCGAAAAATGCCTTTGTTTTAATGATGTCCACTCCAAATCCTGTATAATTTCAGTGACACTCTCTTCCCTATTTCGCTATAGTACAAAACGTGCTGCCGTTTTTTGAACTTTCTCGATGTACTCCGTTAATCCTGTCTGGTAAGGATCTCACACTGCGCAGCAGTATTCTAAAAGAGGACGGACAAACGTAGTGTAGGCAGTCTCTTTAGCAGATCCGTTAGATTTTCTAAGCGTCCTGCTAATAAAGAGCAGTCTTTGGTTAGATTTTCCTACAACATTTTCTATGTTTTCTTTCCAATTTAAGTTGTTCGTAATTGTTATTCCTAGCTATTTAGTTGAAATTACGGCCTTTAGATTTGACTGATCTATCGAGTAACCCAAGTTTAACGGATTCCTTTCAGCACTCATGTGGATGACCGCACACTTTTCGTTTTTTAGGGTCAATTGCCAATTTTCGCACCTTATATATACCTTTTCTAATTAGTTTTGCAATTTCTTTTGATCTTCTGATGACTACTAGTCGATAAACGACAGCGTCATCTGCAAACAACATAAGACAGCTGCTCAGATTGTCTCCCTAGTCATTTATACAGATAAGGAACAGCACAGGTCCTCTAACACTACCTTGTCGAACGCCAGAAATCACCTGTGCTTTATTCTAAGACTTTCCGTCTATTACTACGAACTGTGACCTCTCTGACACGAAATCACGAATCCAGTCACGTAACTGAGACATCATTCCATAAGCACGCAATTTCACTACAAACCTCTTGTGAGGTACAGTGTCAAAAGCCTTCCAGAAATACGGAATCAATTTGAAATCCCTTGCCAGAAACACTCAACGCTTCGTGAGAGTAGAGAAGTAGTTGCGTTTCACAAGAACGATGTTTTCTAAATCCGTGTTGACTGTGTGTCAATACACCGTTTTCTTCTAGGTAATTCATAATGTTCGAACACAATATATATTCCAAAATCCTGCTGCATATCGATGTGTTTAGTAGGCTTAACTCAGCTTAGGGGCCGGCCGGAGTGGCTGAGCGGTTCTACGCGCTACAGTCAGGAACTGCGCGACCGCTGCGGTCGCAGGTTCGAATCCTGCCTCGGACATGGATATGTGTGATGTCCTTAGGTTAGTTAGGTTTAAGCAGTTCTAAGTTCTAGGGGACTGATGACCTTAGAAGTCAAGTCTCATAGTGGTCAGAGCCATTTGAACCATTTTGAACCAGCTTAGGGAGCACTGTCTTCCATAGTATCTCCATCGCTATCATGCAGTGGAGACATTGATCGTGCCTTCCCCCTAACATACTTCGCGTATGACCAGAATCTCTTTGAATTTTACCCCGGGTTTCGAGACAAAGTTTTGTTGTGGAAACTATTACAAGTATCTCGCATAGAAGGCCGCGCTAAACTTCGAGCTTCTGCAAAAGATCGCCAGTCTTGGACATTTTGCATCCATTTAAATTTGGCATGTTTTTTTTTCGTTGTTTCTGCAACAATGTCTGACCAGTTTTGTGTGCCAAGGAGGATCAGTTCCATCGTTTGTTGATTTATTTGGTATAAATCTCACAATTGCTGCCGATACTATTTCTTTGAATTTAGCCACATCTGGTCTACACTTATTAATTTGTAAGGAGTGGGGATTGTATCTCAAGAAGGCATCAAGTGAAATTTTATCTGCTTTTTTCAATAGGTATATTTTTCGTTTATTTTTGGAGGATTTGGATGTTGCAATATTTAGTCTCGCTACGATTACCTTGTGTCCACTAATCCCTGTATCCGTTTTGATGCTCGTTATAAGCTCAGGATTATTTGTTGCTAAGAGGTCAAGTGTGTTTCACAACCGTTTCCTATTCACGTGGGTTCGTGAACTAACTGCTCGAAATAATTTTCAGAGAATGGGTTTAGTACAGTTTCGGATGATGTTTTAATGCGTACCTGCGGAACCAAACATGTATTTTCCCCAACATATCGAGGGTAAATTAAAGTCACCACCTACTGAAATTGTATGAGTCGGGTAGCTGCTTAAAATCAAACTCAAATTTTCTTTGATCCTTTCAGCAGTTGTGTCATCTGAATTGGGAGGGCAGTAAAAGGATCCAATTATTGTTTTATTCCGGTTGATAAGATTGACCTCTGCTCATACTGACTCACAGGAAATATCTACTTCAGTTTCTAGATAAGGTAAACTACTTCTAACAGCAAAAACCCGCCACCGCGAACTGGGTTTAGCCTATCCTTTCGGAACACAGTTAGGTTCTTCGCAAAAATTTCACCTGAACTTATCTCCGGCTTTAGCCATCTTTCAGTTTTATAAGAAAATTAAAGATGGAACTCAAGAATATAGTCTGGTAACTGCATGTAAGGACTAAGAGGGAAATTTGCTGGTGGATATACAAGGTACTGTGAATAGATGGGGAGAATACTTAAAGGGAATTTAGGAGGGCAATCCTACCAGGAGTAAGCAGCCATTCCTCTATGATGCAGATCCAGAGAAAGAACAATCGACATTAGAGGAAGTATGGAATGAAGTTCACTCTCTAACAAACTACAAAACATCACGAACTGATAAAATAAATTCAGAACTGGGGAATTAGTCTCCATAAGTGAATCCACAAACTTATCAAATTGATATGAAATCGGGCAAGAATCTCAGAAGAGTGGACTTTCGGGTTAATCCAACCAATCCATAAAAAAACGAGAAAAGATTTGTTGTTCCAATTACCGAGCGTTTACCCTGTTGAATGTAACCTGTAAGATATTTTTTGGTATTATCTGCAATAGGCTAGTTCCATATGCAGAAGAGATTCTAGGAGAAAATCAGTGTGGATTTCAGCCTAAGAGGGCAACAACAGGTCAGATATTTGTGCTGAGGCAGGTATATGATGAGGCGTATGAATACAATATTGACCTTCTACGTAGACATAAAGCAGGCCGTTGATAGTCTTGATAGGGGAAAAATGTTAAATGATTTGCTTCTGCTTGGTATGCCGTCGGAGTATGTTTCACTTATCCGAGCAATATTGGCTGGTTCCAAGGCTCCAATGCAAGTGGATGGTTTAGGATTAGTAAAGAAGTCAGACAGGGAAACACTCTCTCTACAATGCTTTTTAATCTTACTCAAAGAAGCAGCCATTTGAAAGCTTCAAATATCTTGTTATATAGGGACAAAGTGAATCCTGAAGCGTTCTCACACTCCTAACATCGAGTTGGGGTAAGATTTTGGAACATATGTGCTGCTGAAATGTTATGAGTTACTTCAAAGAAAACAATCGACAAATAGCCAATACAGATTCAGCAAACGTCCCCACGTAGTAATAAGTGCTATCGTCAGGGGATGTAAGACCGAGTTCATATTTTTAGATTTCCAGAAGGCTTTTGGCACGCTTCCTCATAAGCGATTTCTAATCAAATTGCTTTCCTGTGGAGTATTGTTGTGTGATTGGATTTTTGACTTCCTGCCAGAAAGGTCCCAATTCATAACAACTGACAGAAAGCAGTCCGTTACAAACAATATCTTAACATCGGTCTGCTGCTGAAACCTTGAATATATTCTTAGTTTGAATATAATAAATTCCCTTGAGAGGGAAAAATCTCCTGTCCACAAATCAGCCCAGTTTTAGAAAGCACCTCTCGTTCAGAACTGAGCTTGCCATTTTCTCATGAGATTCTCCGAACCATAGATGTAGGGCAATAGGTGATTTCATATTGTTAGATTTCCATAAAACATTTGACACACTGCCACACTGCTAACTATCGATTAAGGCACAAGCATACTGAATAGATTCCCAGGTATGAGAGTGGCTCAGAGGCTTTTTAAATGACACAGAACCCTGTATGTTGTCCTTGTCAGTGGGTGTTCATCGGAGATGAGGGTATTATTGTGAGGAGAATTCTAGGGAAGTGTGATAGGACTGCTGTCATTTTCTATAAACATAAATGATCTGGTGGACAGGGTAAGGAGCAGTTTGCAGCTGTTTGCTGATGGTACTGTAGTGTATGGAAGGGTGTCGTTGAATGACTGTGGGAGGTACAAGTTGACTTAGATAAAATTTCTAGTTGGCGTGATGAATGGAAGATAACTCAAATAAATTTCTAGTTGGCGTGATGAATGGAAGATAACTCAAATTCTACAAAAAATATAAGTTAATGTGGATGAATAGGATGTTTGAATATAGTAGTGGTAGTGAGCTGCTAGACATAGGCACGTCGATTAAGTATCTAGGGAAGGCAAATGGTCGACTTGAGTTTTTTGGGAGAATTTTATGAAAGTGTGGTTCACTTGTGAAGGAGGCACATAAAAGTGTACTGTTGAAGTGTTTGGGATCATAGATCTATTCTTTTTCAGAAGCGCTATTGAGAAAATGTAGAGAACTGGCATTTGAGGCTGGTTTCACAACGATTCTGTTGCCGCCAAGATGCATTTCACGTAAGTACCATGAAGATAAGATTAGAGAGATTAGGGCTTATACGGAGGCATACAGGCTTATTTTTCCCTTACCCTGTTTGCGAGTGGAACGGTAAAGGAAATGACTAGTAGTGTTACAGGGTACCCTCCACCACACACCATACAGTGACTTCTGGAATATGTATGTAGAGGTAAATGTAGATGCAGAAATAATATCTGGTGTTCCCCAAGGATGTGTTATAGGACACCTGCTGTTCCTGATCTACAGAAATGAGTTAGGAGACTGCTGCCAGATGACGCTGTCATTTATTGTCTTGTATGCTCGCGAAATGATCAAAACAAATTGCAAAATGATTTAGAAAAGATATCTGTATATTACAAAAAGTAGCAGTTGACTCTAATGAAAAATGTGAAGTCATCCACGTGCATTCCAAAAGGAATCTGCAAAGTGTTGGTCACATAATAAGTCGCACAAATCAGTCAGTTAAATATTTATGGATTACAATTACGAATAACTGAAATTGGAATGATCACATAGATAATGGTGTGGAGAAAACAAACCAAAGACTGTGATTTATTGGCAGGACACACAGAGAATGTAACAGGTATACTAAAGAGAATACTTATGCTACACGTGTCCACCCTATTCTGGAGTGTTGCTGTCCAGTGGAGGATACATAACAGACAGGATTGACAGAGGACACCAAGAAAGGTTCAGTGAATATAACGATTTGAGCATCAGTGCTTCCTATTAGCGCTTGGAGCCCTGGTACTTCCCCAACACAGCTACGGCAATTTACAACTGTTACACCGATGGTCCCTGTATCTGTGTTCTTTCTACGTTCGGTCTGCACCCTTTGTGACAGAAGCGCTTTTTGTGTTTCCCCGGGATCCTCTAACCTAAAAAAACCGCCCAGTCCACGCCACACAACCCCTACTACCCGTGTAGCCGCCTCTTGCATATAGTGGACGCCAGACCTATTCAGCGGAACGCGAAATCCAACCATCCTATAGCGCAAGTCGAGGAATCTGCAGCTTACATGGTCGCAGAACTGTCTGAGCCTCTGATTCAGACCCTCCACTCGGCTTCTGTTCTCACTGCAGTGTAAACAGTCTCCTAAATATTTGAATAAAAAAGACAAACATTTTCTGTACGCTGTCCAGTTCATAAACTCATCGGAAAAGTGTGATATATTACAGTTAGCGCTTTGCTCAAGAGTGGCATGTGCAGGAAGCTGTGGGACGGGTTCTCCAGAACCATGGTGAGTACGGAGGCAAAAATGCGTACTTAATAACAACATTCTCTGTTATTCGATGCTTCTACACAGTAGGTCGATGGCTGTGACCAACGTGCTGACCGCCGCTGTTTTGTAGCGGGCAGTGAGTGACGTAAGCTGAGATAGTGGCAGCAGTTGGCAGGCAAGTGCCCTTGCTGACTCAAGGCCGAGTGGCAGCGCCACAGCGTAGCGAGAGTTGTCAGCTGGGCTACCATGCACTGCAAAGGGCTCAGGGTGTGAACATGCAGGCGCATCGAGTTGACCCAGGACCCTCAGCGACTGACCACAGTGTCTGTGATGGCACTCATGTGGTGGACTCACCTAGATGGTGCCAGTCTGAAGCCCAGAACCATCAGAGCTATCTGATGGCTCAGAGATATGTGGCGTAGCCTTGTTGATGGCGCTTTTCGATGAGGCTGTGGCAACTTAGCCGCACATTCAGCAGATGCCTGGCACAGAGGTGCACCATCCAATGCACGGCGCTGGAGGAAGGCTGCAACCAGCTGATCTGACAGCTCCGACAAGGTGTGTTATGAGAAGAACTGTAGTCGAAACAGCGTAGAAGATTGCTGACAGTTGGGAATGCTGATGTCAGATTTCAAGTGTGGAACTCAAACAGCTACAGGTCAGAACAGTATCCATCTAATGATCTGTAACAACAATGATGTGTTGTCACAGGGACGTTTACAAAGTCGCATTACGTGACTGGATGCAGCAGACTTGCGAAACTGTCGCAACTAGCCTCCTACAACTGTCATGGATCAGCTTGTAACGTTGTTGCTTTAATTTGATTTGAAAGCGGTGCTGATAGACAATAAAAGCGGGTTAAAAGCTGTGAGCTGTCTGGGGAAGTTAATCTTGCATTACTGAGCAACTGTTTCACTAGGTATCCTGTCTAGCTTACCAAATTCCCAACCAGACGAACATTAATTATAATCTTTTAATAGTCATATGACAACCGGTGATATATATATATATATATATATATATATATATATATATATATATATATATAAAGAGAATTTAAATAAAAAAAAACAATAAATCAGTTTATATTTGGAAATTTATTTTAACATTGATCATTGAAATTTCAGCATATTAAACTTGATTCCTAACTAAACTGGTGCCTTATTTAGGATTGTGAAAATTTGAGATTGTAATCTTACGGAACACATCAAATATGGAGCCAAGATTGGGAGACTGCATACAACACTGCATTCATAAAACAACACACAAAGAACGTTGAAACAAAGGCAAGAGGAAATTAACCACAACCAACCGATTCAATTTTCACCCAAAGAAATTACGTTCGTAGCACAATCCTGTCCGTCATGTAATTACCACACACTGGTATACTAAATTCATACTAACTCTCTGTGAAATCTTCCCAAAAAGAATAGCTGAGGGCTACTTTGATGATTACACCACATGCTTCACGTGGTCAACTTGGTTTACACAAAGCGTATAACTCCACAATAATTTTGATAATTAAAATAAATTAGATCGAAAAGCAATTTACAAAAGAAAAACCTCGAACTGGTTACTAACGTCTTACTATTAACCTGATGGGTCAAACAATTATATAAGCACGTGGTAGTGGTCTCACAAAGTACACCCCACGTGGGTTGAACATAAAGAAAAGTTGCTATATTGAAAAATATTGTCAAGACGAGACGTTATAATCTCACGCACATTCGCATTTAAGATTGATGAACTTAGTTAGAGTTACTGATCAACACGTGGTTCCACTTTACTCACAAAGTAGTGACAAAGCAACTACCGGAATATATTCTGAACTTCACACGAGAATTACACTGCGCTGCAATTTAAGATAACATTAAATATTTTAGAGCTAAACCTGAAATAAAGGTGATTAAATTTTCAGTTAGGCTGAACTTAAGAAATCCATTGTCCTACAGACTTAGCAGACACGCGCTTAGCCGGAGATCTTACCACTTCAGACGCTCGCCACGGACAGACTGACTGGTCCCTTCCTGAGGGGTGGCTCACAAATACAAACGGAAGTGGCCAGAGGGGCAGCTTCCTATACCAACATGACAAGCGACGGACAGGACCATACTAAGGATAGAAACCTCTTTGGTTTTAGAAAGCGTAGCTACCTGTTCCGACGTTGGTGCTACTGTTCTCTAGCAGACAGGCTTGTCTGCTACCCTCAAGCATGCAACTAGAAATACCTTTGCTCATTCATCCTCTCACACAGAAGGGAAGGGGGATGACAGTATCTTATCATATACAGTATATAAAAGAAACCTGATGCAGGTTCCGTATGAGACTGTGTGACATGAATTACATATAAACTGTGTTTTAAAGTGTAGTAGTGTGACAGATCGTTCTTGTTTATGTGTAAAAGTAACACGTTCCACTACTCAGTCTCCTCCCAGATAGTCAGAAACGCCACAGTAAATTTAGAAGAGGAATTTATACCGTAAATAGCAACATACACTCCTGGAAATTGAAATAAGAACACCGTGAATTCATTGTCCCAGCAAGGGGAAACTTTATTGACACATTCCTGGGGTCAGATACATCACATGATCACACTGACAGAACCACAGGCACATAGACACAGGCAACAGAGCATGCACAATGTCGGCACTAGTACAGTGTATATCCACCTTTCGCAGCAGTGCAGGCTGCTATTCTCCCATGGAGACGATCGTAGAGATGCTGGATGTAGTCCTGTGGAACGGCTTGCCATGCCATTTCCACCTGGCGCCTCAGTTGGACCAGCGTTCGTGCTGGACGTGCAGACCGCGTGAGACGACGCTTCATCCAGTCCCAAACATGCTCAATGGGGGACAGATCCGGAGATCTTGCTGGTCAGGATAGTTGACTTACACCTTCTAGAGCGCGTTGGGTGGCACGGGATACATGCGGACGTGCATTGTCCTGTTGGAACAGCAAGTTCCCTTGCCGGTCTAGGAATGGTAGAACGATGGGTTCGATGACGGTTTGGATGTACTGTGCACTATTCAGTGTCCCCTCGACGATCACCAGTGGTGTACGGCCAGTGTAGGAGATCGCTCCCCACACCATGATGCCGGGTGTTGGCCCTGTGTGCCTCGGTCGTATGCAGTCCTGATTGTGGCGCTCACCTGCACGGCACCAAACACGCATACGACCATCATTGGCACCAAGGCAGAAGCGACTCTCATCGCTGAAGACGACACGTCTCCATTCGTCCCTCCATTCACGCCTGTCGCGCACCACTGGAGGCGGGCTGCACGATGTTGGGGCGTGAGCGGAAGACGGCTTAACGGTGTGCGGGACCGTAGCCCAGCTTCATGGAGACGGTTGCGAATGGTCCTCGCCGATACCCCAGGAGCAACAGTGTCCCTAATTTGCTGGGAAGTGGCGGTGCGGTCCCCTACGGCACTGCATAGGATCCTACGGTCTTGGCGTGCATCCGTGCGTCGCTGCGGTCGGGTCCCAGGTCGACGGGCACGTGCACCTTCCGCCGACCACTGGCGACAACATCGATGTACTGTGGAGACCTCACGCCCCACGTGTTGAGCAATTCGGCGGTACGTCCACCCGGCCTCCGGCATGCCCACTATACGCCCTCGCTCAAAGTCCGTCAACTGCACATACGGTTCACGTTCACGCTGTCGTGGCATGCTACCAGTGTTAAAGACTGCGATGGAGCTCCGTATGCTACGGCAAACTGGCTGACACTGACGGCGGCGGTGCACAAATGCTGCGCAGCTAGCGCCATTCGACGGCCAACACCGCGGTTCCTGGTGTGTCCGCTGTGCCGTGGGTGTGATCATTGCTTGTACAGCCCTCTCGCAGTGTCCGGAGCAAGTATGGTGGGTCTGACACACCGGTGTCAATGTGTTCTTTTTTCCATTTCCAGGAGTGTATTTCAGAAATTAATATGAAAGGAATCCAACAGAGACCTTTCAAGCTTATGCCAACGCGACAATGGGCTCCCCTCTGTAGGGACGTGTCATTTTACTACTCACATTGCCATCCAGTTCACCAATGACTGTAGAACGCTGCCTTGCAGAGTGCTGAACTATTGTTGAGTCGGCGTAAGCTGATCTCTGTCAGCTGCAGTAGCACGGGCGTGGCAGCTTCGAGAGCCTACGTCAGCCAATAACAAAAATACGACTTTGTATACATCTCTATGGCAACGCCTGAGTGAGTCACAGCTCTGTAGACGGCTACAGTTTTCGCCTGCAGCCATTACCGCTTTGCAGCTGAAAGCTGGCAACAGTACTGCGATCGTCCAGGATCTTCCTACAACGTATAGACTATAGAGCACTGTAGCACCACCCAAACCGCAGAATTACGTCGGTGGCTGGCCCTCATGCTCCTGACTTGTTGCAAAGGCCTGCCGGAAGTTGATGACGCGACAAATTAGTTATTTTCCTATTCCTTTGTTAAATTATTAGCGTACTGTTAAGAGGCATGGAAGTTAAACCTTTATGTAAATGCTTACTAATAATCTTGGGATGGCATATTAAGACACTTGTGATATTCTCTGGTTCTTTTTGTATCAATTTACATACACTGTTTACGCCTGAGAGTGCAGATATATAATCTTACCATCGACTCTTATATGCAGTTGGAGATCATCAGCATACAGGTGATAGTTACAAGAAAATAAAAAAAAATAGATATCACAGATAATATGAAGCAAGAGTGAAACGCTGTGTTGCTCCCTAAGGTACATGTTTCCATGCCGATTTGTGATTCGACAGGCGGCAAGAAAATTTTCAGGTAGTATGCTATATAAATAATTCAAATATTTTTTTAACTAAAGAGGTCCGTTACAAACGTTTTATTTACGAATTTATGGATTGGTTCAAATGGCTCTGAGCACTATGGGACTCAACTGCTGAGGTCATTAGTCCCCTAGAACTTAGAACTAGTTAAACCTAACTAACCTAAGGACATCACAAACATCCATGCCCGAGGCAGGATTCGAACCTGCGACCGTAGCGGTCTTGCGGTTCCAGACTGCAGCGCCTTTAACCGCACGGCCACTTCGACCGGCCGAATTTAGGGACCTGATGAGGTTTAAGCAACTTCTCGTGACCAACAGCCTCCTTGAAACCGTCGAGCAGGATCTTTGAAAAGTTCTTTGTGGGCGCAAAATTGTAAGAAGAGCCAAGGAAAATGCTTGTTGCTAAGATCGTAGGGAGCTGGGGGATGTTTGGAAGTTTTGACTGAATTGGCGGGTATTTTAGCTCTCCCCACCTCAACACCGCTTTGTTATTCATGGGACGTTAATTGCGAGCCAATTCTTGCAGCTGTTGATGTTTTTCGTATTCTAAGACCACTCGCTAAGGTTATGCGCGTTTATCGCGCATTGCAGCTGTCTCAGATGCTTATCAGCCGTCAGTTTTGGAGAGAATTTTGAGTTTATGGAAAATTCCATTATTACTGCTAACGTCCCCACGCCTTGTTTATAGAAAATTCCATTATTACAACTACATGGAGAATAATAATCAGAGTTATGAAGAATTTCAGTTGACTTTGGTCGTCAATAAGGGAAAACGAATATGATTGGCTTGAGGATTATTATAAAAATGCTTGTCGATGACGAGTGTAATATTTCTCGCATAATTAGTCTAATTATTTGGTGCTGTTAATAAAGTTCTTGAACAAAACTCAAATCTACGTGGAAAGATGTAAATGAGACTGATTACTCACTGAAGTGCATTTCAGTGTGAACATGAATGGTTACAAATAAAGAATTACTGTGGCTTCTGAAATTTCCCCGGCGTACTTCTTCTTCAGTACCAACAGGCAAAGTGCAAAGTTGAGCCAACTCGTAACACGAAAGCCGCAAGAAGCTATCTCTGGACGATCCGTGGTGAACCTCACTGAGAAATCTTTTGACGATGCGACGATGTCAGTGTTTGCGAAAGGTTTAAACTTCGCTCCTACACCTGCTTCATTGACTTTGACGGATTTCATCAGTTCCATTGTGGAAGCCATTAGACGTCTCCCTGTGGATCCTGCAGATGAAATTCGACGTGAATCTTGCCGAACGTCGTTGAAATGTGCGCCACAACGAAGTAACATCTCGCCAGCTGAAAGAGCTGGTCTCCGCAGCCTCAGAGAAGATACTAGCACAGTCGTACTGCCTGCGGATAAGGGTAACGCCACAGTTCTTCTGACAAGAGAAGCCTACAACGAGAAGATATATAGTCAGCTAAATGATTCTACGTACCGCAGAATTGAAAAGAATCCAACAGGCCGAATATCATGGAAAACTGCTACCGTTTTGAACGACTGTTCTCTACCTGAACAAGTTACCAAGAGATTGAGACCACACAATGCAGTACCACCAAGACTCTATGGTCTTCCCAAGATACACAAAGATGGTGCCCCACTACGATTAATAGTGAGTAATACTGGTACTGCGACCTATTCTACAGCAAAAAATCTGGCCTCACTACTAAAGCCGTATGTGGGTAAGCGTTGCCACCATTTACCCAATTCCGAGGATTTTGTCACTCGCTTGAAGGAAGTTAAGATCAGCAGCTCGGATTTATTAGTCAGTTTTGATGTGGTCTCACTTTTTACCAAAGTGCCTTTAATGGAATCGTTACATCTTATGGTAACTTATTCAGTACGGAACTGATGGCCTTGTTTGAACATATACTCTCCTCAACGTATTTTTTATTCAGTGACGAATTCTTTGAACAAATAGACGCCGTCGCCATGGGGAGCCCTTTGTCCCCTGTGGTAGCTAATCTTTTTGGAGGATTTTGAGAAGAAAGCACTTGAGTCTGCTGTTTTAAAGCCTACGGTCTTCTGGCGGTACGTAGATGATATTTTCGTTGTATGACCTCATGGCAGACAGGAACTGGAGAAATTCCTTCATCACTTAAACTCATTGCATGAGAACATCAAATTCACGATGGAGAATGAAAAAGATGGCACTTTACCATTTCTGGACGTGCTAGTACGCCGTAAAAATGATGGGTCATTAGGACATTCTGTGTACAGGAAACCGACTCACACAGATCTGTATCTCCAGGCGTCAAGCTGCCATCACCCAGCACAAACAGCTGGTGTTCTCAGTACCTTAATACATCGAGCGCATGTAATATCGGATGATGAAAACCTCCGCGCAGAATTAGAACACTTGGAGAAGGTTTCTAAAGAGAGTGGCTACACTTCACGCCAAATAAGGAAGGCCATGCGCAACTGTCATAACAAGAAGCAACGCACTGAGGACGCTGATGACGACTATCAATCAACTGCGTTCCTTCCATACGCCGGGAATGTATCGTCGAAAATAGGCAGATTACTGAAGAAAAATAAAATCAAGGTTATCTTCCGTCCACCAGCAAAGAACCGGCCCCTGGTTGGATCCGTTAAGGACGATTTACAACTGAAGAAAGCAGGCGTCTACAAAATTCCCTTTGAATGTGGCTCTGCATATATTGGCCAGACGACAAGAACTGTCCATGAACGATCTACAGAACATGAAAGATACACCCCTCTGCGGCAACCGTCAAAATCGGCAGTAACTGAGCACTGTATTTCTTTTGGACATTCAATGGAATACAATGGAACAAAAATTTTAGCTCCGGTTTCCGGATTTTGGGCTCTTGTAATCAAAGAATCAGTGGAAGTACGTCTTGCCAATAATCTTATTAACCGTGACAACAGCTTTCACCTGGATAAAAATTGGAATCCTGTTATTACAATTATACAATCACAGCGGAATCGACGGTGTCATTCGATACTCAACGACTAGATGATCTTTTACTTTCACCACCGAGGGCAGCACGTACAACTTGGTTATGCCGTGCATGTCAACACCTGACGCATGCGCTTTAGGATGCCAGTACATTTCGCATGCGTGAGATTCGGCATAAATACCACGACTGCACCTGGGCTCTTGGCAATCATCATAGGGCGCACCACCCTCTCCTTCCGTCTCCATGATTTCTACCTCACCATTTATGGTTGTCCCATTCATCTCAACCCCACCCTGAGATACCTTGGCCTCACCCTCGACCGTCACCTCACCTGGACCCCTCACCTCCAGACCATCCATCCACCTCCTGAAACTCCTGTCTGGCCAGACATGGGGACTGCATCCTTCCACCATCCTCCACAACTACAAATCCCTCATCCGTCCTATCCTCTGTTATGCCAGCGTTGCCTGCATCTCCACACCCACCCGCTTTTACGAGGCCCTCCAAATCCTCGAACGCCGTGCGCTCCACCTTGCCTTCCGTATCTGCCTTCCTTCCCTCACATGGCTCCTGTATGAACTCATGCCCTTCCCCCACCTCCTCCTGTTCCTCAAACACCTCCGCATCCTTTACATTGTCCGCAGGCTTGATCCCCTCCACCCCCTGGTTTCCTCCTTCCTCTCCACCCCCACCCATTGCTGCGCCTCTATCGCTGTATCCCTCCCTCCATCAACCTCCACACCCTCCATCTCCTTCAACAGGGCAATTTCCAGGACCTCCCACTCCCGGATGTTGAACTTCACCATGACATATACCCTTCTTTCCAACTATAATCTTGCCTTGTTCCCCCCCTTCCCAGGGCCCCCTTTTCTCTCCCCTCCTTCTCCCAGAGCGGATTTTCCTCCTTCCTCCTTCCCCCTCCCCATGAGACCCTTTACCCCATCCTTGAGTCTTTTCCTCCCATGTCCCTCCCTACCTGGCCCTCTTCGGCGCGCCCCCTGCCCATCTCTCCCCCTCTCTTCCCCTCCCTCCCTTCTTCTCCCTCATCTCCTTGCGCCTGGCATATCCCCATACACTTGAGAGCAATGTTCTACGAGAGGTCACGCGACTGTTTCGTAAGCAATCTTCTTTGTCATCGGACTCCGTTTTCTCAGTGTCCTACTAATCAACGGAAGCCTGTCACCTCCTTCACCTACGATTAAGCTTATTTGAGCTTTCAGCTCCAAATTATTACACACAGGTATTTCTATGAGCTGACTGATTCCACCTGTAACTCCTGGTATCAACTTCTGTTCACTTGTACCCATGGTCCTGCAATATTTTGCAAGGAACATCGTTTTTCGTCTAGGCTGTTATTAAAAGCCGTGTACCGCAAGTCTCTAGAGGAACGGAAGGCTCCAAATGATTGGAAAAGAGCACAGGTAATCCCAGTCTTCAAGTAGGGTCGTCGAGGAGATGCACAAAACTATGGACCTATATCTCTGACGTCGATCTGTTGTAGAATTTTATAACATGTTTTTTGCTCGCGTATCATGTCGTTTCTGGAAACTCAGAATCTACTCTGTAGGATGGTTCAAATGGCTCTGAGCACTATGGGACTTAACATCTATGGTCATCAGTCCCCTAGAACTTAGAACTACTTAAACCTAACTAACCTAAGGACATTACACAACACCCAGTCATCACGAGGCAGAGAAAATCCCTGACCCCGCCGGGAATCGAACCCGAGAACCCGGGCGTGGGAAGCGAGAACGCTACCGCACGACCACGAGCTGCGGACTACTGTGTAGGAATCACCATGGATTCCGGAAACAGCGATCGTGTGAGACCCAACTCGCTTTATTTGTTCATGAGACCCAGAAAATATTAGATACAGGCTCCCAGGTAGATGCCATTTTCCTTGACTTCTGCAAGGCGTTCGATACAGTTCCGCACTGTCGCCTGATAAACAAAGTAAGAGCCTACGGAATATCAGACCAGCTGTGTGGCTGGATTGAAGAGTTTTTAGAAAAACAGAACACAGCGTGTTGTTCTCAACGGAGAGACGTCTACAAACGTTAAAGCAACCTCTGGCGTGCCACAGGGGAGTGTTATGGGACCATTGCTTTTCACGATATATATATAAATGACCTAGTAGATAGTGTCGGAAGTTCCATGCAGCTTTTCGCGGATGATGCTGTAGTGTACAGAGAAGTTGCAGCATTAGAAAATTGCAGCGAAATGCAGGATGATCTACAGCGGATAGGCACTTGGTGCAGGGAGTGGCAACTGACCCTTAACATAGACAAATGTAATGTACTGCGAATACGTAGAAAGAAGGATCCTTTATTGTATGATTATATGATAGCGGAACAAACACTGGTAGCAGTTACGTCTGTAAAATATCTGGGAGTATGACTGCGGAACGATTTGAAGTGGAATGATCATATAAAATTAATTGTTGGTAAGGCGGGTGCCAGGTTGCGATTCATTGGGAGGGTCCTTAGAAAATGTAGTCCATCAACAAAGGAGGTGGCTTACAAAACACTCGTTCGACCTATACTTGAGTATTGCTCATCAGTGTGGGATCCGTACCAGATCGGGTTGACGGAGGAGATAGAGAAGATCGAAAGAAGAGCGGCGTGTTTCGTCACAGGGTTATTTGGTAAGCGTGATAGCGTTACGGAGATGTTTAGCAAACTCAAGTGGCAGACTCTGCAAGAGAGGCGCTCTGCATCGCGGTGTAGCTTGCTGTCCAGGTTTGAAGAGTGTGCGTTTCTGGATGAGGCATCGAATATATTGCTTCCCCCTACTTATACCTCCCGAGTAGATCACGAATGTAAAATTAGAGAGATTCGAGCGCGGACGGCGGCTTTCCGGCAGTTGTTCTTCCCGCGAACCATACGCGACTGGAACAGGAAAGGGAGGTAATGACAGTGGCACGTACAGTGCCCTCCGCCACACACCGTTGTGTGGCTTGGGGAGTATAAATGTAGATGTAGATGTAGAAATCTACTTATTCATCACGATTGCAATTCCAGCCTATTATGCCATTTTCAAGTGATAGCGCATTATGGAGTATGTCAGCACAGGTCGGTTCTTTAGAGGACACTGTAGTCGTGTCAACCATTCTTAGATACACCGTCCAGTCACATTACTGTGACCACCGCCTATATTCGAAGTTATCGTGCAGTAACCTCTCACAGACGGCAGGTGGCAGCACTGTCAGTGTAGGGTATCTATAACGCGTGTCGGAGGGATACAGGAAACAGTGCAGTCGTTGTCGTAATGCGGAAACAGAACGATTTATCTAACTGTCAAAAGGGCATGTACTGACTTTCGAGCCAAGCGTGGAAGTATTTTTGAAACGCCTAACTTTGTAAACTGTTCGCGTGCCGCCGTGATTAATGTATACAATGGATAGCACCACATATGAGAGGGGTGAACGACGGTTGTGGAGATGTGTACAGGCGAATACACATGTAACGGTTGAGCTACTGTCCGATGAGATGAACCAAGAGACTACCAACCAGTTCTCCTCAATGACCGTTCAGCAAACGTTGCTGCGTATGGGTATCTGCAGCAGGCGCCTGGTTCATGCACTCATGCTGACTGCTGTCCATCGGTGACGAAGGCTAGAATTTATACTCCAATACCGCATCTGGCCGTCTACTGAGTGGCGACAAGTGGCCTTTTGAGATGAATCGAGTTTTATGCTCCATCGGACATATGGCAAACACTCTGCGACCATCGTCGGAAAGATCCAGGTTGGAGGAGGGAGCTTTATGTTCTGGGGAATGATTTCGTGATATGCCCTGCGTGATCTCGTCATTTTGTATGGTACAATGGATCAACACAAGTATTCAACTATCTTTAGGGACCATGTCCAGCCCAGTACGCAAAGTGTTTTTCCTCGCCACAATGGCATTTACCAGCATGACAGTTCAACGTGTCACGTACGTGATTCGATGAGCACCAGGATGAGTTTATCGAACTCCACTGGCCACCATCTCTTCGGATTTAAAACTACTCGAGAATCTGTGGGACCGCCTCCATCGGGCTGTCCGCACCATGGGTCATCAACCCAGCGCAGCTGGCTGCGGCAGCTGAATGACTCGCCTCCTGCACGTCTCGCAGCGGTCACCGTTGCAAAAGATGGTTATTCAGGTCACATTAATGTGACTTAACAGTGTATAACATTATATAGTAAGACACGAGTCTTCGTTTTACATATAAAAGAATGTTGCACTTGATGTTGTAATTATTAGAGAATCCATGTCATCTGCGCACGTAATTTACACTGTTCTATATAAATGACGAAGACTCATGTCTTAGTACACACGTGGAATTCGTAAACATAACTGACACGAGGACAGACTCCTCTTAAAAGGAACGACATGCATTGATGGCTTCGTAGTCAGTTGTCACTTGAAAATGGAAAAATAGCTCGAAATCGCGAACATTGAAAAGCTGACCATGCGGAAAATGCTGCCCTTGTTAGAAAGCTGATACTATAGTCGTTTTACGGTTTTGTTAAGTGCACAGTTTACTATTACCGAACATTTAAAGCAAGTTGTCCATCTTTGCACCGCTTTAAATCTTATCAAGGTCTGACTTGATATTTTTCAACTTTTTCTGGTAGTACTTTATTACAGTCATCTACATCATCAGCAAAAGTTACTATTAATGTTGTCTACCAGGTACATGATAATTAACATGTGCAGCAAGGGTTTCATCATACTTCTCTGGGCATGACTGAAGTTACTTCTACATTTATCGATGATTCTCCATCCAAGAAAGCATGGTTCGTTCTCCCTACCAGCAAGTCCTCAACGCAGTTAAAATTTTTTATTCGATACAGCATGTGATCGGAGTTCCGTTAATACGCTCTAGTGTCTTACTGAGTCAGATACTCTTCGGAAATCTAGAACTATTGCATGCTCCTGATTTCGTTGATTCGTGGCTTTCAGATGGTATTTCTTATAAAACTCCAGTTGGGTTTCCTGTATATTGCAATAAGAACTCCTTCAGTATATTTGGTTGCTTTTTGTAGACTTAATTACAAGGTGTCGTTATCGCATCTCTCGCCTGCCACACATCGGAACAGTTGCGTTCTCATGGTCAAATAGATTGTAAAATGTGATATCTGATACAAGCTGCGTCTGAAAAATTCGATGAATAGTCTCAGAAAAATAAAGGCGTCAGGAGTTACAAGCAAAATACCTTTATTGGCCTTCAAATTAATCACCATTAATTGCAACACAATTCTGACATCCAGTGTCTACCTCTTGTGGAACTGTTCGAAACACTGTGGTCTCGCGTTGTTCGATATCCGCATCACTACAGGAAATGATATCTGGTGCTACCGTACGATCCAGGGACCAAGCGACAATCAATGGCGTGGTGTTCCTTGTCTTTCTCACTTTCCTCGGGTAAAGAAATTCATGATGGATCATGCCCTTGATGTCAAAAAACTGCGATCAACTTCGTCTTAATCTTCGATTTTGTCAGCAAACTTTTTTTGGAAAGCGGGCAAGACGGTCAACACCATGTTACTGACTTCACTTGGTCTCCGGATCGTATTGATTGCACCACGCCATGGTGCTTCGAGCGATTCCACAAGAAACGTTTGCTGATAGCTTCCAATAGCTTTTGAGCCGATGTCAGAAGTGTGTTGTAGCTAATGGTGATATTCTGAGAGTCAGTAAAGGTAATTTGTTTGTAACTCTTGTTTTCTTTATTTTCTGAGACCATTCATCGAACTTTTCAGACGCACCTGGCATTCCGGCTTTCTGTCTCTTTTTGTCTGTTGCAACACCTGACTAACCTACGAGAGATGGAATGGGAGACTTGATTTCGTCCCTTAACCTTACTAGTGATAAGAACATCGTACCATTTCCTGATTATTCATTCGAATGGATCCTACAATGAGGATTCTTCGAATGGTGCAATTAAACCAAGGCAGATCCTTACAGCATTTTATTATTTCAACTGATACGTATTTATCTACACCGCAATTTTTGAAGTGTTAGGTCGTAACCAATGTCGTTCTTCGTGTGACGGATATGGAACACGTGTTCTAAATTCATCATTAAAGTAGCTTGTTAGTGATTATCACTTTCAGCAAACTGAAATACTTTTTTAGTGTTCGTAATGACTATTTGTCTTTGTTAACAATTGTTACTGTAGCACTTGTTATCAGGCCAAAACTTGGAGGTGGAAAGGCATAATGATAAGTGAGATCTTTGTAACACCCTCGTAGGGCTAAAAATTAAAGTCCCGCACTTAACCTTTGATTAAAACCAATGGCTATGCTGACCTTTGTATCTTCTGGAAATGACAGCACTTTTTCCTCAATTTGTACACAGTTACCTTCGTCTGGACGTAGGTTAATATGGAAGATGCCTCTATTACTCGATCAGAAGGTTGAAGTGGCAATCGATTTTAAGTTTAAAATATTACCTCCATGACCAAGATCGTTCTTTTCTTCTACTTTTACTGATAAATTGTTAAAATGACAGCAAAACAAGGTGCACCACGTTGTAATTGTGTAAGTATACAGGGTGTTACAAAAAGGTACGGCCAAACTTTCAGGAAACATTCCTCACACACAAAGAAAGAAAATATATTATGTGGACATGTGTCCGGAAACGCTTACTTTCCATGTTAGAGCTCATTTTATTACTTCTCTTCAAATCGCATTAATCATGGAATGGAAATACACAGCAACAGAACGTACCAGCGTGACTTCAAACACTTTGTTACAGGAAATGTTCAAAATGTCCTCCATTAGCGAGGATACATGCATCCACCCTCCGTCCCATGGAATCCCTGATGCGCTGATGCAGCCCTGGAGAATGGCGTATTGTATCACAGCCGTCCACAATACGAGCGCAAAGAATCTCTACATTTGGTACCGGGGTTGCGTAGACAAGAGCTTTCAAATGCCCCCATAAATGAAAGTCAAGAGGGTTGAGGTCAGGAGAGCGTGGAGGCCATGGAATTGGTCCGCCTCTACCAATCCATCGGTCACCGAATCTGTTATTGAGAAGCGTACGAACACTTCGACTGAAATGTGCAGGAGCTCCATCCTGCATGAACCACATGTTGTGTCGTACTTGTAAAGGCACATGTTCTAGCAGCACAGGTAGAGTATACCGTATGAAATGATGGCGGTGAATCGAGGAAGTACAGTACATACTGACGAAATTAAAATGAGCTCTAACATGGAAATTAAGCGTTTCCGGACACATGTCCACATAACATCTTTTCTTTATTTGTGTGTGAGGAATGTTTCCTGAAAGTTTGGCGGTACCTTTTTGTACAGTGGAGTGAGAGAAAAACCAGTGTTTTCTTGTATAGTGCATAAAAGAAAGGAGGCGCGTTTCCATGCGCCTACTCCACTGTGGGTTATAATGTATAAAGTAGCGCTGGGAGTCTCAGATGTCAGCTGGGGGGCGGGAGTGCTGTCGGCGTGTGGCACCATCCAACTGAGCGAGGGTGACGTAAAGATCGCATGTAGGTAATTGCCGAAGAAGGCACGGTAGCGCCGTCGGTGTTCGACTTCACTGTGGGCGGTTTGTAAGTACTGCCAGAAATCAGGGCGTGATTTGTCACCATCATTATATATGTAGGTGATCGTCCATCCCTTGACCCAGACAATCGCATGATTTTTGGTGGCGGGGAAATAAGTGTTCTCAGGATGGATAAAAGTCCATGGGTCAATCGAGTCCGGCGGAACGCGGAGGTAACAGGCAACGAACTGTCGGGCAAGTTTCCAGACGTCACTGGTGGCAGCACAAGTCAGTTCAAAATGGCTCTGAGCACTATGGGACTTAACATCCGTGGTCATCAGTCCCCCAGAACTTAGAACTACTTAAACCTAACTAACCTAAGGACAGCACACACAGCCAAGCCCGAGGCAGGATTCGAACCTGCGACCGTAGCGGTCACGCGGTTCCAGACTGAAGCACCTAGAACCGCACGGCCACAGCGGCCGGCGCACAAGTCAGTTGATGGACATCGTCATCCACGAGGTGGCAAATGGAACAAAGTGGAGAGTCCTTTAGTCCGATGGCGTGAAAACGATGATTTGTAGCGAATTTTTCATTTGTGACTTGGTACCCTGTTGCCCGGACGTTGGAGGGAAGAATAGGCTGGTGGATATGACGCCAAAACGTGGACCACCGTGTGGACGGATGTCTCAGCTCGACATTGTTGCTGGATATGGAACGAAGGAGTGGGGTGTAATAATCTTTAGGTCGAGGAGAACGTGTGATCGGTACATGTGTGTGAGCATAACTGAAGTCGACGATGAAATCATAAATGTGCGTCAGATGGTGCTTGATGTGTCCGACTGGTACTGGTGGTGTTATGGTCGCGGGCACAAGAATTTCCAGCAAGCTGCGCGTAAGGGAGGTGCCCCCGTGCCACTGCTTGTGCATGGTGGACATGTACAAGGAAGCCGCGCGGAGTCGCACATTGACAAGGTCGTGGCCCCCCGTTCGCGGGGGAAGGGTGGGCGTGTCGTAGCGGTCCTTAAAGAGGGTACCGGCCGTAAGGAAATATCCGAAGGCAGCCTGGAGGCTGCGTCCAATAGTTGATGGCAGCGGGAGGACCTGTGCGATGTGGACCATTCTGGACGCCACATGTTGATTGAGGTATTGGACACGTTGTAAAGAATCGAGTCGTCGGAGAAGATTTTGTCGCACAGTCGTGCGGATAGTTTGGAGTGCACGCCGAAAATTGATGGCAGCGGAGCGGCGCACGGTGGAGGTGAAAATGATACCAAGGTATCGTAGTTTTTGTACACACGGGAGAGGTGCTAAGTCGTCGTGTGAGAGGCCGCGTCCAATGGGCATCGCCGCGGATTTAGCCACATTCATGTTACTGCCCGCTGCAGTGCCGTACGTTGATATCAAATCAAGTACCGTGTGTGTTTCACTCCGTGAGCGGATCAAGAGGAGGAGGTCGTCCGCATATGCACGACATCGAAAACTGTGCTGTCGCAAAGTGAGACCAGAAAGGTGCCTCGTCAGACTCCCGATGAGTGGCTCCAGGCTTATGGCATAGAGTAGGGTCGAAAGTGGGCAGCCTTGCCGTACGGAACGCCGGATCGCCACTGGTCCCGCCACACGGCCATTAACCTGAATCAGCGATTCGGCGGTGCCGTACAGGCACCAGACGACGTCGATAAAGGCTGGTGGAAAACCCATGCGGTTCATCACTGAGAACAGAGAAAGATGCCGCACTTTGTCGAATGCGCTGTCAAAATCAATGGCAACCACTGCGGCGCGGAGTCTGCATGCCGCTGCCAGTGCAATTAAATCGCGACATTCTCCTGTGGCCGTCTGTATATTAACTGATCCGCCCGGAGGACCTTGCGGCATCGCGTTGCCAGTAGGCGTGTAAAAATTTTACAGTCTGCCTTAAGCAGAGTCAGCGGACGGTAATGTGCTGTCGTCACACCTGGTGTCGGTTTGTGGATGGGTATAATAATTCCCGTGACGAAGGACGGCGGTACGGCGTTCCCCATCGTCAGCAGTTCATGAAACATCGTTGTCCACCGTGACGCCATTAGTGTGAAGAAAGCGCGATAAAATTCTATCGGCAATCCGTCGACACCAGGTGACTTATTCAGAGCACCTTTTTTGATTGCATCGTGGATTTCGTCACGCGTAATGGGCTCCATCAGCTCGTCCGCTTCGTCGCTGGTGACGGTGCGAGTTACGTGTGGTAACACAGACCCCTCAGCGTGGTTGTTGGTAGTCTCCTCCTGGTACATTGTGCGGTAGTGGTCGACAAAGGCACTGACAATTTCGGCCTGGCAAGTGACGTGCTGGCCGCGACAGGTGGTGATCTCGGTGATGAGTTGTTGTCGTCGATGTTTCCTATCGGAGGCGATATGATGCATGGTCGAATGTTTTTGTTCCGCGGAGTCTTGACATCGGGTTCGCACCATAGCTCCCTGCAGTCTACGGCGTGTCAACGATACAATTTGCGCCTTAATCCTGCTGCGTTCCCTCTGGGTGTCGGGGGTGGGCGGTTGGGCGTCCAGGTCTCGGAGAACGGCGTAGAAATAGTCGGTAGTGTGCCGGCGCCACGTAGCAACTTTCTTCCCATACTGAATCAAAGTACGTCGAATGGCAGGTTTGGCACATTCCAGCCACCAGGTCAAGGTCGTGCAGTATTTAGGTAAGCGACGTTCACAGGTGGCCCATGTCACGGTAACACGTTGAAGACATTCGGGATCATGAAGATGGGAGGTGTTTGGCTTCCACGGTGCACGACTACGCCAGACCACTTGCTTGGGGAAGAGAATGTTGCAGATGTAGGCGCAGTGGTCCGAAAAGGCCAGGGGCCAAAGTTCTGCACCTTGGACTGCAGGTGTGAGTTCCCGAGAGAAGTAAATTCTATCAAGGCGGCTCGCGGAGTGACTCGTCTGGTAAGTATGTCCAGGCGCGTCGCCGTGCTGAACTTCCCAAGTGTCGCGGAGCAACAGATCTCGGACGACAAGACGCAGCTCTTGACAGGTGATGTAGTGGAGCACTTGACCCTTAGGGTGCAAGACACAATTAAAATCACCCCCAAGCAAGTAATGGTCGCAGCGTCCAAGAAACAAAGGAGCGATTTCTTCCGAATAGAAGAGCGCCCTGTCGCGTCTGCGGGTGGAGCCTGACGGAGCGTAAATGTTGACGATACGCGTCCCCATGACGGTGACGGCCATGCCTCTGGCAGATGGAAGGTATGTGATATCGGCCACTGGAATGCCTTCTCTGACGTAGATGGCTACGCCGCGCCCCAGGTGGTCACCAGGAGAAGGATAAGTGTTATATCCCGCGGCGTCTGGAAGTGTGGCCAAGTGTACTTCCTGTAGTAGTGCGATATTGACGTCCGACGCCCATATCACCTCTCGCAGCAGTTGAAGTTTCACGGGTGAGCTAATGGTGTTAGCGTTGATCGTCGCTATTCGGTAGGTTTGGAGCCGTACCACGCCGTGGAGGGGAACTCCACCGGCGGAGGATGAGGAGGGGCGAGGCAACGGCGAGTCGTGCCGTACGCCACCTGACGGCGTTATCAGCGGCGTAACGATGCTTCCGTCTGGGGTAACTCTGTCCCCAGCGTGTGGTCCGGGTCCTCATCGACGTCCTCACTCCACACCATTGAAGGCGCTGTCGTTGTGATGGTCGTACGTTCCACTTCGGTCATAGGGGCGAAGGACGTCTCGGCGGCAGTCGCAACGGTGGAGTCCATTGGTTCAGGAGCACCTGGGCGAGCCAGCAGAGTAGGCACCGACACAGCCACAGTCGGCGTCATGTTGTCGTCATTCGTATCGTCGTGCAGGTTCTCCGAGGCCTCGTCGGGTCGGACGGCCTCTGGAGCATCAGGGGGAGGTGATCCGTCTCGTTCCGAGACCGTACGGCGCCTCCTCTTGCGCCTCTTAGGTGAATGTTGTTTGCGGGTTCGTCCCTCCGTGTCGAAAGACGGAAGGGAGTCGCGTCGCTCTGAAAGGAAGGTCGTTGCGGGAACGTCAAATAAAGGGGCGTCCATATGTTCAGGCGGGTGGGTGTTGGAAGTCGTCGCTGTTGGTAGTGGCGCCGGAGTAGCGTCAGGCTTTGAGCGCGACGTGTCGGCCTCGGCGGTATCCATAGCAGGTGGAAGCGTCACCGGTACGTGATCCGACGGGCGGCGGCCGGTGGGAGGAGAAGAGAGCGCCGATGCGTAGGTGATCGGTAAAACCGTCGTCGGAGCCGGAGGTGCCACGGTAGCGGCTGGCAATTGGGTGATTCGTCGCTGAAGACACTCAGATCTGAGGTGGCCTTCTTTGCCGCACCAGAAACAGGTCTTGGGTTGGCCGTCGTATATGACAACCGCGCGGCACCCGCTAATTTGCAGGTAAGATGACACGTGGCGATGGAGGTCGATGGTGATCTGCCGTACACCGTTAAGAACGGGGTACGTTTGGAATTGCGCCCAGCGTTCGGCAGTGTGGCCATGTACAGTGCCATAGGGGCGGAAAGCCGCGATAACGTCGAAAACTCGTATGGTGCGCATTCGTAAGCCGGCATGGTCGACAGTGACCGCTCCGACATTGCCGTCGGCGTGGCAAAAGCGTAGTCCATGGTTGGTGTCACGAACTATTCTTTCACATACCGCGTCATTGACGACTTTGACGTACACCGTACTGCTTAATATGGACAAATGGATGCCCAAGATGTCGGAAGCTGGGATCTTAGCAACGTCGCGAAGGAAGCGTTCCACTTCCAAGGCCTTTGGTCGTGCGTATTCGTTGCAGAAGTTGAATCGTAAAGTTGATTTTCGAAAACGGTTGGCCATGGTTCTAGTGCACATAAGCGACACGTAAGTGACGGCCACTGAAATGTAAACAACAGCGAGCGCGCGCAGGCGGAAACAACAACACGTCCGCACTGCACGGCGGCGAAAGCTGGACAGCCCAACTGAGCTACCCAAGCACGACTCACGCCAAATCCCCACAGCGTTACTTCTGCCAGTATCTCGTCTCCTACCTTCCAAACTTTACAGAAGCTCTTCTGCGAACCTTGCAGAACTAGCACTCCTGCTTTTGCAGTACAGTTCCGATTTTTTCTCAGGTTCAGTACAGTCGTCCCTAGATGGCAGCACCGTGCAGAGCTGGGTAACATATATCCCGACACTCGAACTGGCGCTCAAAGTTAGTGGGACATATATGACCCATCAACCACGAAAGGGTTAAAACAGACGTAGTTGTCTTAGTTATATCGTCTTGTTTACATGTCTACTATTATTGTAATTAAAATGTACAACATTTCCTCATTGAGTCGAAAAATTTCTCAAAATTCCATCGTACTACCCTTTCGTGTAAACATAGTGGATCTTTTGCGTAAGACAGAGGATAGCTTGGTTTAAATGGCATTGGATATAACCTTCGTATTTGAAAGGGCCCTGTGCGCCTAAAATACAGAGAGCCCATTCGCTGTTAAAAGCAGTTTGAAACATTGAGAGGAAGAAATGATGCATTATTTGCAAATATTTTGCATCAGTGCTGTGTGTGGAATCTTAGCTATCGTCGTTATTTTATAAATGAACCATTTACTCACTAATAATTTGGGCATAGTAACCTCTTCCTTCATGTTCACTTTCTTAATCTGGGTTCAACGAATCTCTACAAAGTAGTTCTACTATTTCCTGAGATTTTTGTGAAGGAAAGAGTTCAGAGGGACTTCATTATCCACGTGAAAAGTTACGTGGCCCTGATTTGAGAAACTGGATCTGTTTCAGTCATGTGTGTACAAGGTGGACACGCTCTAGAATGCGTTACGCATATGGAAAGACAATCTTGCGAAAATAGCGCACAAGAGCATTTTGATTGAACGTAAGGGCCATCAGATGTAAGTGCCGTCACGACCATGAACGCAATGTTTTCAAGAACTGTACTGTAGAAATGTTGGCAGAGATATTCATCATCGATGGTTATATTAGAACATGAACGATGATGGGCGGTTCTTATTAGGCCTTCATATGGTAAAGTTACCGTGGTTTCTCCCTGAGAATATTTTCGGAGAGCTTATAACGCTCTTGTCCTCCCTACAGGTTCGCTGGGATGTAACAAACACTATACTGTAGTATGATTTTGTGGTGGAATCTGCCGACACTACAACATTCGTTTTTGACGACTCGGGAGAACACACATAAACTAAACCAGATGGTAGGTCTGCAAAATTAATTCAGTTCTTCCACAAGACGCGGGTAATCATAGCTATTGCGCCACTTACTTGACATATTATACACAACCCTAGGGCAACCGTAATCTCGATGTTGACATGGGATGACGAAATCTCGAAGTAATATCTCAAAGATATACTCACACTTGACATATAATTACTTACTGATAATTTTCCAGGAAAAGAGCACATGACCGTTATCATCAGCCAACCAGGCGTGCACAGAAATATTTTCACATACTGCCAAGTGGAAACAATGAGGTGATGTGTCACGTGTATTCATTTGGATGCCGGTACTGCACGTGAGGAGCCATCTGCCGGCTAACACTGCTGTTTTTCTTTTCATACTTAATATACCTATGTCAGAGAAGAGCAGTTGAACGCTTCTTTAAATGCCGCTTGGTTATCGGAACCTCTTCCTTCATACATTTCATTTTTCGTTTTTCAGAAGACCTGATTAAGTTACTTATAGTAATCAGTTCGCACATACGGCCATGTTGTCATTACCATCCCAGCCAGCCATTTGCTGGATAAAGACCTACTCCAGACTTCTACATGCGTTATATTCTGCAGCTTCACGCCCCCTGCCAATTTCTAATGTTACCTTTCAACCTTCTAATAAGTCATCGTTACCATTTTATTGTCTCTTGGAATTTAGCGGTGAACTTCCTTGACCCACGTACCTTCCATTCCCATGGTTGCATGTCACGCCCAACCGCATTTCACTGTTGCTGTTGTTGTTGTTGTTGTCTTCACTCCTGAGACTGGTTTGATGCAGCTCTTCACGCTACTCGATCCTGTGCAAGCCTCTTCATCTCCCAGTACTTACTGCAACCTACATCCTTCTGAATCTGCTTAGTGTATTCATCTCTTGGTCTCCCTCTACGATTTTTGCCCTCCACGCTGCCCTCCAATGCTAAATTTGTGATCCCTTGATGCCTCAGAACATGTCCTACCAAGCGGTCCCTTCTTCTTGTCAAGTTGTGCCACAAACTCCTCTTCTCCACAATTCTATTCAATGCCTCCTCATTAGTTACGTGATCTACCCATCTAATCTTCAGCATTCTTCTGTAGCACCACATTTCGAAAGCTTCTATTCTCTTCTTGTCCAAACTATTTATCGTCCATGTTTCACTTCCATACATGGCTACACTCCATACAAATACTTTCAGAAACGACTTACTGACACTTAAATCTAAGCTAGATGTTAACAAATTTCTCTTCTTCAGAAACGCTTTCCTTGCCATTGCCAGTCTACATTTTATATCCTCTCTACTTCGACCATCATCAGTTATTTTACTCCCCAAATAGCAAAACTCCTTTACTACTTTATGTGTTTCATTTCCTAATCTAATTCCCTCAGCATCACCCGACTTCATTCGACTACATTCCATTATCCTCGTTTTCCTTTTGTTGATGTTCATCTTATATCCTCCTTTCAAGACACTGTCCATTCCGTTCAACAACTCTTCCAAGTCCATTGCTGTCTCTGACAGAATTGCAATGTCATCGGCGAACCTCAACGTTTTTATTTCTTTTCCATGGACTTTAATAACTACTAAGAATTTTTCTTTTGTTTTCTTTACTGCTTGCTCAATATACAGATTGAATAACATCGGGGACAGGCTACAACCCTGTCTCACTCCCTTCCCAACCGCTACTTCCCTTTCATGCCCCTCGACTCTTATAACTGCCATCTGGTTTCTGTGCAAATTGTAAATAGCCTTTCGCTCCCTGTATTTTACCCCTGCCACCTTTAGAATTTGAAAGAGAGTATTCCAGTCAACATTGTCAAAAGCTTTCTCTAAGTCTACAAATGCTAGAAATGTAGGTTTGCCTTTCCTTAACCATTTTCTAAGATAAGTCGTAGGGTCAGTATTGCCTCACGTGTTCCAACATTTCTACGGAATCCAAATTGATCTTCGCCGAAGTCGGCTTCTACTAGTTTTTCCATTCGTGTGTAAAGAATTCGTGTTAGTATTTTGCAGCTGTGACTTATTAAACCGATAGTTCGGTAATTTTCACATCTGTCAACACCTGCTTTCTTTGGGATTGGAATTATTATATTCTTCTTGAAGTCTGAGGGTATTTCGCCTGTCTCATACATCTTGCTCACCAGATGGTAGAGTTTTGTTAGCACTGGCTCTCCCAAGGCCATCAGTAGTTCTAATGGAATGTTGTCTACTCCCGGGGCTTTGTTTCGACTTAGATCTTTCAGTGCTCTGTCAAACTCTTCACGCGGTATCGTATCTCCCATTAGATCCTCGTCTACATCCTCTTCCATTTTCGTAATATTGTCCTCAAGTACATCGCCCTTGTATAGACCCTCTATATACTCCTTCCACCTTTCTGCTTTCCCTTCTTTGCTTAGAACTGGGTTTCCATCAAAGCTCTTGATATTCATACAAGTGGTTCTCTTTTCTCCAAAGGTCTCTTTAATTTTCCTGTAGGCAGTATCTATCTTACCCCTAGTGAGATAAGCCTGTACATCCTTACATTTGTCCTCCAGCCATCCCTGCTTAGCCATTTTGCACTTCCTGTCGATCTCATTTTTGAGACGTTTGTATCCCTTTTTGCCTGCTTCATTTACTGCATTTTTATATTTTCTCCTTTCATCAATTAAATCCAATATTTCTTCTGTTACCCAAGGATTTCTACTAGCCCTCGTCTTTTTACCTACTGAATCCCCTGCTGCCTTCATTACTTCATCCCTCAGAGCTACCCATTCTTCTTCTACTGTATTTCTTTCCCCCATTCCTGTCAATTGTTCCCTTATGCTCTCCCTGAAACTCTGTACAACCTCTGGTTTAGTCAGTTTATCCAGGTCCCATCTCCTTAAATTCCCACATTTTTGCAGTTTCTTCAGTTTTAATCTACAGTTCATAAACAATAGATTGTGGTCAGAGTCCACATCTGCCCCGGGAAATGTCTTACAATTTAAAACCTGGTTCCTAAATCTCTGTCTTACCATTATATAATCTATCTGATACCTTCTAGTATCTCCAGGTTCAAATGCTTCAAATGGCTCTGAGCACTATGGGACTTAACTTCTGAGGTCATCAGTCCCCTAGAACTTAGAACTACTTAAACCTAACTAACCTAAGGACATCACACACATCCATGCCCGAGGCAGGATTCGAATCTGCGACCGTAGCGGTCGCGCGGTTCCATATCTCCAGGATTCTTCCATGTATACAACCTTGTTTTATGATTCTTGAACCAAGTGTCAGCTATATTTAAGTTATGCTCTGTGCAAAATTCTACCTGACGGCTACCTCTTTCATTTCTCTCCCCCAATCCATATTCACCCACTATGTTTCCTTCTCTCCCTTTTCCTACTCTCGAATTCCAGTCACCCATGACTATTAAATTTTCGTCTCCCTTCACTACCTGAATAATTTCTGTTATCTCATCATACATTTCATCAATTTCTTCATCATCTGCAGAGCTAGTTGGCATATAAACTTGTACTACTGTAGTAGGCATGGGCTTCGTGTCTATCCTGGCCACAATAATGCGTTCACTATGCTGTTGGTAGTAGCTTACCCGCACTCCTATTTTTTTATTCATTATTAAACCTACTCCTGCATTACCCCTATTTGATTTTGTATTTATAACCCTGTATTCACCTGACCAAAAGTCTTGTTCCTCCTACCACCGAACTTCACTAATTCCCACTATATCTAACTTCAACCTATCCATTTCCCTTTTTAAATTTTCTAACCTACCTGCCCGATTAAGGGATCTGACATTCCACGTTCCGATCCGTAGAACGCCAGTTTTCTTTCTCCTGATAACGACGTCCTCTTGGTAGTCCCCGCCCGGAGATCCGAATGGGGGACTATTTTACCTCCGGAATATTTTACCCAAGAGGACGCCATCATCATTTAACCAGGCCCTCCGGAAAAATTACGGCTGTAGTTTCCCCTTGCTTTCAGCCGTTCGCAGTGCCAGCACAGCAAGGCCGTTTTGGTTAGTGTTGGAAGGCCAGATCAGTCAATCATCCAGACTGTTGCCCCTGCAACTACTGAAAAGTCTGCTGCCCCTCTTCAGGAACCACACGTTTGTCTGGCCTCTCAACAGATATCCCTCCGTTGTGGTTGCACCTACATTTCGTTACACCTACATTTCATTGCACCTACATTTCATTACACTATGATTATAATTACAATTTCTACACTATGGCCATAATTACAATTTCCACTTAAGTCTGTTACCTGATCCATTTAATTTCATGCCTCTCCTTGCAATTTCCAACACACTTCTCTCCATTGCAAACATCAGTTTTTGACTAAAAAGTCTATTTCTCATTGTCGTTTGTCAAAACTGGCAATACATGCGGAAAACGGTATTAGGAGAAGGGATAGGATGATAGGATATGATTTAAGTAATAAGAGTTTAACTACCATGGAACGGAAAGGTGTTGTACAATGCAAAGCAGCGCCTTAATAGGTGACTGGTTTTCCGGCAGGGTAGCTTAACGTATTTAGTCAGGGATTTGCACGCTCTGTAATAAAAAATTAAGTGACGTTATCATCATGAAATATAAAAGTTGTCGTGTAACATCCGCACAGAACCACACACGGAAAAAGGACAAAAAAAAAACAGATAGAAGGAAAGGAAAAAAAAGTGCTCAGCGCGGCTGATTCCCTTTGGGAGGATCCAGGTTCGATTCCCGGTACTGCCAGGAATTGTTCGTTGGTAGAAGGAGTTTCGGTCCAGTCGATGAAGGAGGAATACCGGTCAGGAAGACGGAAGCCAACCACAGATGTTCTGTATATCCTTCAAAAGATGAACAAGAATAATAGGAGGACGCAAAAGACCAAGTCTTCTGACAAGCGCTAACCTGCCAGCAGGCCATGTTTTTATTTGTTTCAGTTAACCACCAGGACAATTTATTAAAGACAGGTTACCATCAACATCATGCAGCCAGAAAGAGGAGGATCGGTAATTATTTGCTCAAACTCCTAAAGCCTCGGACCTAGGACAAGGTCCGTGAGTCAGCGTCGTACCTCAAAATTTCTCCTAAAAAAGAAAGAAAGAAAGAAAACCTGTTCGGAGCGACACCAACTTTCCATACTGTAGCGCAGGTCTTGTAGTCGGCAGACTAACTTCCCATAGACCCGAGTCTGTGTGGACTCTCCACTTGATGCCAGACAAGAGGGCTGTGATTGATGCCACGACTACCTGAAGAACGATTTTTCCTAGGATATACACCAAATGCACAATGGATTAGTTATCTTCTGTGACACCAATTAAAAAAAAAGAGTAGGATTCTTGTCCTCAAATGGCAGAAGCTGTAAGACTAAAGGTAAATAGTACACTGTTATCAGAAACTGACTATCCTGTCTGTCAGATAACACTTCAAGGAACTTGCGTTCATAGGGCTGCCACTCTTGGAAGCAACAATATCAGTAACTTGGCTAGGTTTCAAGTCGAACTGAGCTTGAATGACAGAGACGGATACATCGTTCCATACTGCTTAAACTTTATGCCAGAGTTCATCAGTCGTGATGGCTCGAGAAAGGTGTCATGCAAGTCTCTCGGCAGCCCATGACCACATGTTTCCAATCTGTGATATCTGGAGAACGAACAAATTAGGGCAACGGACAAACAAGCTCAATATCGAGGAAGATCAGGACAGCATAGGCAGCATGCTGTCTTGCATTATCGTTGGAAGATAACGTCAAGGAGACTCCAAAGGTGGGGCACAGCTACAGTGAAAACAAGCGAGAAATGTAGCACTCGCTGTCCAGATTAGGCTACCGGCTATGCGAACACATCATGTTGTGTACCCACTGGCACCCCATACCAACTCGCCAGGTACTGGGTCCGTATGATGATGACGAATGTAGTATGGCAACGTTCGCTCTCCCCGGAGTCTCCAGACATAGATTCGATCACCATTGCGATTCTGCGCTCAGAATCTGACCCAACTGAGAAGACGACCTTAGTGTCACTCCAGTGTCCATGGTTATCGTTGGACGCACCACTGTCGATGCGCCTCTCTCTGTTTTCACAAGGAATGATACAGCACTGGTAACTATGCTGACAGTCTTCGGTGTTCCAGACGTCGACGCACTGTTCCTATGTATACTTGCTTCAAATAAATACTGTAGATTTCCTTATTCAATATACATGATGTTGTTACACAACTCTTCATGACTGAGCGAATATTACGTCTGACTTATCTGGTGCTGTGCTAGACGGTATAGGCCATGAGATCATCCATGGCGACGAGTATGGCCCTTCTGGACCCACTGATTCGACAAGTGATGGTAGTCATTTCGTATACGAGGCGTTACATGATCTCTCCACAGACAAATAATATTCAAATTTGATTTTTGAATGAGAAACCCGCTGTCTAATATTTCCTTATATAAATAGTGTAGGTGGTACTACTTCTACCTTGTGTGGATGTGCCGATGTTAATCGTTCGCATATTCAAGCATGTAGTGCTCTTTACGGCAGTTTGAAGTTTGCTGCGTGCCGCTTACAAAATTTTACAATTTTTACAGCCAGCAGTGTAATAGTATAAATACACGGATGAGCCAAAATTTTATAACAGTTGCCCACCTCGAGATTCTGGGCACATGATGGGTGCAATGCAAATACATATATAACGGGAGCAAATACGAAAGCGCAATCATTCTAGTGACGGTACATGCAGCAAATTGGGAAATTCTCTGGCGTTAGTACTTTGACAAATGACAGTACATTCAACGCAGACCGATGGGGGTGGTATTATGAGAGATCTTCATGGGGGTCTCTGGCAATGATCAAGTGCATCCTGGCAGCTGTGGACAATGTGGATATATTCCAGACCGACTGTATTCATTTATGCTTGATGTCTCTCCGACGGCAACAGCAATTTCCAGTGGGATGTTACCTGTAACTTCCGCCTTATTTGACTGTAAACTCGCCGTCAAACTCTTACTCTAATACTGAAGCCGCTATGTCTTCCAAATCGACTCTTGAACTTTCGCGCCGGCCGGAGTGGCCGAGCGGTTCTAGGCGCTACAGTCTGGAACCGCGCGACCACTACGGTCGCAGGTTCGAATCCTGCGTCGGGTACGGATGTGCGTGATGTCCTTAGGTTAGTTAGGTTTAAGTAGTTCTAAGTTCTAAGGGACTGATGACCTCAGAAGTTAATTCCCATAGTGCTCGGGGCCATTTTCTTTTAATTTTCGCCAGGCAAATACGCTAGGTTATGGATCAAGCCTTCTTCAGAGGTAACTGAAGACACACACACACACACACACACACATAAGCGCGCGAGCGCGCAGGGAGGTAGAGGGACAGAAAGAGAGAGAGACAGACAGACAGAAAGACAGAAAGAGACAGGGAAACGCTCCTGCACGGCTACATTGTTCCGACCAATTACTTTGAGACAGCATTGCGGCTCGAATGGAGAGAGGGATTGTGATGGGTGGAATGGGTGAAGAGAGAAAGGAGGCGGGCAGCGGCAGTAAGGTTCGAGGTAAGGCTGGCTGACGGCTGGAGGAGAGGGGCAAAGGGCGCACAAGAGAGCAGTGCGCCACTGATGCTGCTTTACCAACACTGCTGTCCAGCCAGTCTTTTAATTTACATTGTGATCAGACTTCGTGATTTCGCTGATATTCGAATAAAACGTTATCGGTTTTCCCGCCGCGTCAGTTCGAATAAAACCCTTAAGCTTTCGATGGCCATCTCCGCCATTGTCGTCAGGAGTTCACTGACTGCCGGGGCTGCTTTTTTTTTCTTTATTGTTATTTTCACACCTGATACAGGTGACATCAGGTGGCGCCAGGGGCAGGCGACACGTTTCAAACTGCCGCTCCCGCGTCGCGCATCTGTCTTTGCTTTCTTTCGATGTCCAACGTCCGTCCCCATGCCCTGCTGAGTGTGTATTTCTCTCGCAGAATGTCTGGATGACATAACGACAAATTCAAATGTAGCAAGTCGATTTCCTGTATTCAAACCAGGAGGCGAACTTCACCCTATAATCTTTATAAAAGCTTTTGAAACATCATTATCTCCTAAATGGAGTAATGAAAAACGCATTCAATTTGTAATAGGACATTTAGAAGCAGAAGCTGCGGAATGGACAGTACTGCATAGAACTGAATTCAGGGACTGGAATGATTTTGTTAAGCAGTTTAAACAAAATTTTTGGTCGAGAGGAAAACAACAACACTTAACTTTAGAGTTGTTAGACCCTCCTCCTTATTCTAAACGGTGGGGAGGTTATAGGAATTATTTCGAATGGCATTTAAACCGTGCTAAATTAATTGAAGAACCAATTATTGAAAGTCATCTAATACGAGTCCTAATTAGTTGGTTACCGTATTATGTAAAGGAAAGAATGATAGAAAGGGAATGGTCGCAACCTTGCGAATTACTAGGATATTTAGAACAGTTAGATATACTTAATAGAGAACGGGAAGACGAGAAATTTAGATTTGGTAGAAATGACAATTCTCGACATAATAATAATTCAGAACCACGAAAATTTAACAACAACAATCATAGCCGGTTTTGTTATATAAAACGTCAGTCTAAAGACAAAGAGAGCCAACAAAATCGGGGTAATAACTCTAAAATGCGGAAATTACACAATAACGATAACGAGATAAATCATCCTCAAGTAATTAATGAAGGTAAAGTTGTAGGTGACGTTATCATAGAAAGTTCGGAAAACTAGTAAAGTCCTTTAGTATGGGTCGACTAAAGGGAACTGTTAGTCAAAATTATACAAGACCCAATTGCAATTTATCATTAAGCTGCCAAAAGGAAGGTGATTGGCAACAAGATTTACTTCATGAAGACAATCAGATAAGGGAGAATATAACTTATAAACCCATTATTAAAGGTTATATTAAAGATACCGAAGTAAATATTATAATCAATTCGGGTAGCGAAGTAAGTATTTTATCTAAAGAATTATTTCAACTTAAAAGGAAATATTGGAATTTCCCAACCTTACCTGTAACTGGGGTGAAAATTATAGGAGTTACTGGTAAAAGAAGTCAAAATATTGCTGAGGAAGTTTATTTAACTTTTGAAATTTCTAAACAATTAATTTCTCGCTCTGTATTTGTCGTAGCCAAATTAAATGTGGCCATAATTTTAGGTATAGATTGGTTGTGTAAATACAAAGCTATATTAGATTTTAAAGACTCTTCCTTAACCATCCATAAGGAGGCATGTGCTTTTAAAGTGAGGTTTTCTAATAAGCAAGTACCTGAAAATTGCTACGAATCCTTACAGATTAAGCACACACAGACCATGAACCTATTAACAGATTCTAGTGACCTTGAATATGAAGTATACCAACGTGAGGCTAGTAATAATATCGAAACCGAAGTGAAAGAAAAATGTTATTCTACGAATTGACTATCCGAACAAGAAAAGGAAGAGTTGGAATCTTTATTGTTAGAATTTAGAGCCGTCTTCTCAGATGAACCGGGGAGAATCAAAGATTACGTTTGTAAACTTAAGATTAAAGATCAAAAACCATTCTTTAAGAAACCTTATCCTATTCCAGTACAATTCAAAGAACCGGCTAGTAGAGAAATAAGTAAGTTGCTAGAACAAAATATTATCGATCATGTAGTGCTTTTAACAGTCCTTTGTGGGTAGTTAAGAAAGCTACTGGTGGGGTACGACTGGTTCTGGATGCTCGTGAATTAAACAAAATTATAGAGATGGAAAGAGACAGACCTATTCCTATGGAGGAGGTACTTCTTAAGATTGCTGGTTCTCGTTATATGAGTACAATGGATTTAATTGCTGGCTACCATCAGGTCATATTAACCCGGATTCACGGCAATATACGGCTTTTCTTTTTGAAGGAAGATGATATCAGTTCCAAGTTTTACCTTTTGGACTTAATATATCAGTGTCAACTTTCATTAAGGCGTTATATTCTGCTTTGGGTCAGCAATTATTACAAAAGATTATTTTATATATAGATGATATTTTGGTAGTCACTAAAACGTGGGAAGAACACGTAACGATATTACGCTAATTGTTTGACCGTTTAAAATTATCTAAGTCTTACTTTGGAAAGGAGGAAGTGAGATTTTTGGGGCATATAGTGGACAGTAAAGGCATGAGGCCAGACCCAGCACGTATTGAAGCTACTGCTCGATGCCCGAGTCCTAGAAATCGGAAACAACTGAAATCATTCTTAGGAATGGTAGGATTTCTGAGAAGATTTTTTCCAGGGCAGGATACTGTTAATCCTAAATTACTCGATTTATTAAAAGAGAAATCAGTAAAGGCTCTGGGGAAAAGAGGAAGAGGGAGTTTTTAATAAGATAAAAAGAGCATTAACAGAAGCTAAAGTGTTATACCATCCAGATTTCAATCGGGATTTTTGTATGTGTACGGATGCTTCTGATTATGGTGTGTCTTGCGTAATATTCCAAGGTGATCTGACCAATGAAAAGGGATTATATCAGCCTATTGGTTTCGCTAGTAGAACTTAAAATAAACATGAAAGAAATTATTTTGTAACCGAGTAGGAGCTCTCGCAGTGGTATGGGGTTTTCAAAGATTTAGAGGATTATTAATTGGAAGGAAAACAATTGTATATACTGATCATCGGGCTTTAACCTCTTTGAACAATTGTCGGTTACTTCACCGTAGATTATTACGTTGGGTATTATGCTTGCAAGAATTTCAGTACGAAATTAGGTACATAAAACGATCTCAAAATGTGGTTTCCGATGCTTTGTCGAGACTTCCAGTAGGAATGGAGAATATTAATATTGTGGAAGAACCAGGAACAAATTACCATGTTTATTTCCTTTTAACTCAGGAGAACGAATGTAAGGTTAAACGGACAGTAACTGCTGTTAGATGCAATCAAAGAAATGACGATCAATATAGGGAACTTATACAAAACCTTAATAATGGGGACGAAACAGTTAACACCCGGGGTGTGTGGTTATATTTCAACGACTTGTTGTATTGGAAAGCACAGAGGGAACACCAAAGATGGAAAATCTGCATTCCGAAAACTGTTGTGTACGAATTAATTACCTATATTCATGAAGGTTACGGGCATTTTAGAATTCATAAATGTATTAAACATCTAATGAAGTATTATTACTTCAAAAATATGTTCCGTATTGTGAGAAGTATTATTAGGACTTGTGAAACCTGTCGAAAGGTTAAAGTTAATAACAAATCTAAGCGCTATAAATTATATGCTGTAATTCCTCGAGGTCTGTGGGATCTACTATCATTAGATTTTTTCGCCCCTCTGCCTCGTAGTTCAGGAGGATTTACTTATGTGTTTGTTGTAATGGAATGTTAGTCCAAACATGTGAAACTATATACTTTGAAACGAGCGAATACAGCAAGCGTTATACGCTGTCTTACTCGAAATTACTTTGTTAACTGGGGCATTCCTAAACGATTTATGTCTGACAACGGTAGTGCTTTTATTAGTGAAAAGTTTCAAGATATTATAAAACAATAACAAACATATCTTAATTTCGAGACATCAACCTCAAAGTAATTTAGTAGGAAGAGTCATGAAAGAATTGGGACGATTATGTAGAACTTATTGTGCATATAAACATACTCGGTGGGCCAAACTAATGCCTGAATTCGAAAAGATATTAAATGAATTTCCCCATCTAACGACGGGATTATCACCTATAAAAATTTTAGGCAAACGAATTATAGGTGAGTCTTTACTAGCTGCTCTACCTTGGCCACCAGTAAATGAGATCTAACAATGACCTCCAAACGACACAATTCGCGAACAGATTGTTAAAAATGCTGAACGGAGAATTAAAAGTTATAATCAACATGCTATAGAACCCTCATTTCAGGTAGGAGACCTTGTATTAGTACGATCTCATCCTAAAAGTTCGAAGATCCATAAGGAATGTAGGAAATTCTTCTTTATCTTCGAAGGTCCATATGTTGTTCATAAGATTGTACATCCCAAAGCGTTACTTCTTATGGAACCTTCATCAGGTGTAATTAAATCATTATATAGTGTCGATCAAATTAACCCCTTCATTCCTAAATAAGTTAATATTTAGTATATGTTACATACGGACGAGCGTTCACAGTTTATTCATGTGAAGTTTTTCGTGATAGTTACGTGTTATTTTAAAGAAATGACAGGAAGTTTCAACAAGTGTTCTACAATAATCTACCGGTACTTCAAAAAGGGAAAGATAACTAAAAAGGGATTTATATGGAAGAATTTTTTGTTATTAGGTCAGACGGAATTTTGTATATTTTATATTTACTCGGATAGTAGGAACCAAAGGGGATGGTTAATAATTTTAGGGACCATGGGCGTCCAGAGCTATAGGGCTCACGAGAACATAGCAGAGTGCCTTTAATAGAGATTTGTAATAGTGTTAATATAGAACACACCAAACGGGGCTCCCTCGCTTGTTTCTCCTAAATAAATTGCCATTACCCAACAAAGTGCCCGAAGGTAAAGAAAGCCGTGCCGAGATTCTAAAGAAAGTTTTGCTTGATTTCTTCTTGACCTGAGGCATAAATAAAGCATTATGGAAAAGAACGACGTAAAGTAAATAGTACTATTAGTTATTGTGAGAAACATATTAGTAATATATATTTTGGAAAGAATAACTCTAGTAAATGAATAAAACTGAAACTAACCTATCACAATTTGAACGCTCTGTCCTAATGTAACAATGTTAAAGAACGTACTAAATTATTATTTACTAGCAACTATTAAATGAAAAGGAGAAATCTCCATATATTCGGTTATGAATTACCATAATAGCACAATTAAAAGTAAATGACAAATAGTCACAACAATATCGTCATAAAAGGATTGAATCTATCTAAGAGCAAGGACTTTAGATTACGGAAAATGTGAGAAAAATGTATAATATTAACAGTTAAATATTGTATATAGAAGAAGTTCTATTTTCGGTTAAAACCTGACAAACTGAGCTTGTGGGTGGGGTATGTAGTGGGACCCGAAATTGAAGCGTCACCCACCCACCAGTGTCAGCCCAGTTTGCAGGTGAATATAAGTTTAATTTAGTGTTTTGTTCATGTATTTTGTAATATTTGTAATGTGTGTGAATTATCTAAAGTTTTGCATTTATTTTTATGTTTCATGTACGGAGAGGGCGGCGCAACGAACGGAGACAGCATCTTCACTGCCGGGACCAGAGAGAAAATTGCTGGCCACTGTACGTCGCGGGTCGACAGCCAAAGAGCAACAGAAGATCCTGAAACCGAGTTGTTGCGTCGTGCTTCTAAAAACTGAAAAAATAAGAATTTGTAATGTTTCTACAACAATGACGTCATAGAAAGTTTAATAATGTTGTAAATGTTCAGTTCTATCTTGTCAAATCTCAGGTTCACGTCTACATGTAGTACATAGGAAGATAATAAACTAATGTATACTACAAAAGTTTAAATACGTGTTCCGAGAATTTATTTATGAAGAATTATATTAAGGAAGAAGCATTACTGATTTATTTGACAAGATTATTAATTTTGACAACGTTCATCGCGAGTTTGAGTCTTAAAAGTTTATTGAATGTGTTCTTAATATTTATTAAAGCAGATAACTTGCATTAATATAATGTCTGGGAAGAAACAAACGACATGTAAATTGGAAAAAAGTTTGCGCAAACCAATTGGACTGAGTGACGTAATTCTGCGCAAACGACTCAAATGATGATGTTTTAATTACAGTTTCGTTCAAGAACCATTCAGAGACAACTTTAAAAATAATTTAAAAAATTTTGAAGTGTTTTGTAACTGACGCAGGTGACGAAGTCTGCACATGGTCATATGTCAAAAGAAAATCATTTATACAAAATTTACGTCGTTACACTACATAACCCAGAATCTAATCTGTAGGAATCAACATGGATTTCGGAAACAGCGATCGTGTGCGACCCAACTCGCTTTATTTGTTCATGAGACCCAGAAAATATTAGATACAGGCTCCCAGGTAGATGCTGTTTTCCTGGACTTCCGGAAGGCGTTCGATACAGTTCCGCACTGTCGCCTGATAAACGAAGTAAGAGCCTACGGAATATCAGACCAGCTGTGTGGCTAGATTGAAGAGTTTTTAGCAAACTGAACACAGCATGTTGTTCTCAATGGAGAGACGTCTACAGACGTTAAAGTAACCTCTGGCGTACCAGAGGGGAGTGTTATGGGACCATTGCTTTTCACGATATATATAAATGAACTAGTAGATAGTGTTGGATGTTCCATGCGGCTTTTCGCGGATGATGCTGTAGTATACAGAGAAGTTGCAGCATTAGAAAATTGTTGCGAAATGCAGGAAGATATGCAGCGGGTAGGCACTTGGTGCAGGGAGTGGCAACTGACCCTTAACATAGACAAATGTAATGTATTGTGAATACGTAGAAAGAAGGGTCCTTTATTGTATGATTATATGATAGCGGAACAAACACTGGTAGCAGTTACTTCTGTAAAATATCTGGGAGTATGCGTGCGGAACGATTTGAAGTGGAATGATCATATAAAATTAATTGTTGGTAAGGCAGGTACCAGGTTGAGATTCATTGGGAGAGTCCTTAGAAAATGTAGTCCATCAACAAAGGAGGTGGCTTACAAAACACTCGTTCGACCTATGCTTGAGTATTGCTCATCAGTGTGGGATCCGTACCAGATCGGGTTGACGGAGGAGATAGAGAAGATCCAAAGAAGAGCGGCGCGTTTCGTCACAGGGTTATTTGGTAAGCGTGATTGCGTTTCGGAGATGTTTAGTAAACTCAAGTGGCAGTCTCTGCAAGAGAGGCGTTCTGAATCGCGGTGTAGCTTGCTGTCCAGGTTTCGAGAGGGTGCGTTTCTGGATGAGGTATCGAATATATTGCTTCCCCCTACTTATACCTCCCCAGGAGATCACGAATGTAAAATTAGAGATATTCGAGCGCGCACGGAGGCTTTCCGGCAGTCGTTCTTCCCGCGTACCATACACGACTGGAACAGGAAAGGGAGGTAATGACAGTGGCACGTAAAGTGCCCTCCGCCACACCGTTGAGTGGCTTGAGGAGTATAAATGTAGATGTAGATAAAGGAAGCGGCCGAAATTCATTTAAACAACAACAGTTTCAACAGAGACCAGGGATACACACTCAGCAGGGCATGGGGGCGGACGTTGGACATCGAAAGAAAGCAAAGACAGATGCGCGACGCGGGAGCAGCAGTTTGAAACGTGGCGCCTGCCCCTGGCGCCACCTGACGTCACCGGTGCTGCCACGGTCAATAGCTCCGCTAGCTGCCAGGGTCGACTTGCGCGCGCATGCCACATGGAATCGATATGAATGGCTGCTGATGATGTCATCATGCCTCTATAAGCGAGAAACCGTAGCAGCCCTGGCAGTCAGTGAACTCCTGACGACGATGGCGGCCATAGAAAGCTCGAGGATTTTATTGGAACTGACGCTCCTGGAAAACCGAGAACGTGTTATTCATATATGCCGTCGCGAAAGACTCCGAGGGCGCTTCACTGTTACTGACTTCTGGTTTCGCGGATTTCGCAGTTAATTAGTGGGACTTATTCTGTGACTTTACCGTGGACCCCTCCCCCCCCCCCCCCCTTCCCCGGCGCGCCCCACCCACTCCTACCCGCTTCTTGCGCAGTCTTCGAGTACCATATCAACATTTTCCGTTTCTGACTGTCTAAGCGCTACAGACGCAGTTTCTTACATGTCAGAAGTATGATTGAATGTCATGCACCACCATAGATGCGTGCAAGATCTGGATGTTCAACTAAAATATTATTGCATTGAAGGCTGATCAGCCTATATTTTCGTGAAGCTGTCTATCTGATGCGACCTGACGGTTTCTCGTTTCCCTGTCAAAATGTCTTAAGGATCGTTGCATTTTTCTGGATGAACATCTAAACTGGGCAGAATGTCACGTTCCAAATGTGAGTGTTGTCAGGAACTGAGCGACAGAGGCTCGCTAGGAGTGAATAAGCCTTTTGGCGCACGTGAGACCGAGTCTTGACCTAGCTGTTCCTACTTCCAGAATAGGATAACGACTCGAAGGTACCTTGAAATGGAGGAGGAGGAGGATATTAGTGTTTAACGTCCCGTCGACAACGAGGTCATTAGAGACGGAGCGCAAGCTCGGGTGAGGGAAGGATGGGGAAGGAAATCGGCCGTGCCCTTTCAAAGGAACCATCCCGGCATTTGCCTGAAGCGATTTAGGGAAATCACGGAAAACCTAAATCAGGATGGCCGGAGACGGGATTGAACCGTCGTCCTCCCGAATGCGAGTCCAGTGTGCTAACCACTGCGCCACCTCGCTCGGTGTACCTTGAAATGACCTCAACAAGTAAAGCGTTATATTTCCCAGGTTATTTCCTGAAATAGTTTCTCTTCTGCTGGTCTTAGTGGTTGTGCTTCGTACCCACAAAGGAATGAAGTCTTTATACAGAGAATGGCATTTGATGGCGCCATTTTGTCTATAATGAGTATCACTGTTAACTGGTAACTTACTGTAGTTGCCGTACGACAAAGAAAGTTCCTCAATAATAGTCCCTTTTTAGAGCTTCCGGCAGCTCTACAAATCTGACTAATTTTCTGTTTCTCTCAGACTCTATTGAGGAGTGTCGTGCTCCCTAGTTTTGTTCAGCCTTTCTCCATCATCCCCGTCTGTCTTTGAAATGACGTAATGCTGAAGGTGTTTCGCCTTCTCATTGGCTCTAATTTACACTCGTCCATAGTAACTTCCTTTGGATTGATAGAAGGGGTGAGGCGTCTTTCCATATACTACGCTTCTAGCCTATCGTTGGCTTCGCATGACATTTAGGTGCCCTTTCCCGAACACCGCACTCTGTCCTCTTCCAGCCCTGTGCTCGCTGTTGCTTCAGGAAACTTTCCGTTCCATTATTTTGATTAAGATGTGTACTGAGTATACTTGGCAAGGACACGATGTAGTGCTGCTGCGTTCACATCCCATCCGGCGGTCGGCGCCATCTTGGCGTCCGCTGTGTACTCGCCATCGAGTGACACTTGGCACCCTACCGATTCCCAGTACTGCATTGAATTTGATACACTTTTTCTTTACAAGACTTGGCCCTTTTTCTCTGTGGATACGACAAGAGCCTACGAGCTCTCTCCGTACAACCGTATACAAGGTCACACAGACTGTTAGCCCTCCTAGTGTACACATATCACAGGGTACTGCATGTGGAAATTCACTTTCACGTGTATTTTCTGTGAGGTGATACTGAACAGATTTCAGTTGTCTCTATATATATGTACTTTTCTCTTGGTCCCTCCAGATGGAGACGTAAATTGGAAATTGTGACAGGAACAGATGGACTGTCGTTGTGCCAGATGGTCTCATCGACTACTGAAATTAGAAGTCCCGGGTGCAATTTAATAAATTTAATTGCAGTTCAGATCGTGCCAAGCTCAGTGATTTACAACACTTTTGAATAGCTAGTGTGCACACTATCACTTGATCAGTTTCAACTGGAAGTTCACGATTCGTAGCAAGGACATAGACTCCAACCACGACTGGAACTCGTACATATGTGGTGCCTGAACTCTGTGTTCCAGTTAACTTCAGGAAAGCTTTCTGACACAAATTTAGACGTCTTCGGTTACGGTCGAACAGCAATTCAAGAGTCAGTTGTTTTATAAATTAGCAAATTTGCTTCATTGTAAATGCACTGTTATAATAACAATGTTCCTCTCGGTCCTCTTAATTATAGTTTTTCTATAAATCTTTATTAAAATACATGCCTGAGTTAACTACAGAATGTGGCGTTATCTTCGTGTTACGTCCTAGAAAACTAGCATCCTTTCTCTCAGGCCCTTTTCATTCGCCCATCTTTACTGAAAACTGACTTCTGCCAGTGGTGCAACCCAGTGGTATGACGATGCCCAATCTGCTGTGCCCATGCAGATCCGTCCAGCGTCTACTAACCTGAATTGAAGCTTCCCAAAATTTCGTTAATTCCGTTTGAAAAGAAACATAGTTCCTATGTAAGCAATAACATCCCAGATACATTTCCACAATATGGAGGAAACATCTCTCTGCCCTATATGCAATTCAAATGCTTGCATAAATTTTCTTCCTACGCTATTTGGCATCCATCCACAGTTTTCCAAGCAGTAGTCCATTGTCTCGCCTAATTGCATCAGTTGATATCGGGCAAAGAACTTCCTTGGTCCATTTAACATCCATTCATCTGGCTACATGCCTCGCCAATCTCCATTTTCTTTTCATTACTGTTATCAGAGCGTCTTCAACTCTATTCTCTTCCCGGATCGATTGTTTATTTTCCTTTCTGTTCAGGAATTTAAAAAAGATGCATCTTTCTATTGCTCTCTAAGAAACCTTCAGTTTTGTGTGGTACTCTATAAAAAATCAATGTCTCAGTGCCAGAAATAAAAACCAGCAATACATAGAAATTGCAGATTTTTCTTTTCGGTCACATTGTAAGCGTCATTTTGAAAATGCTACACAGTTTACCAGACTTACGGAAGGGCATGTTAACTGTTCTTTGTTTCTCTCGCCTCCGATCCAGTCATTGTATGTTTTACATTTCAGCGCGCGCAGGATTAGCTGAGCGGTCTGAGGCGCTGTAGTCATGGATTGTGCGGCTGGTCCCGGCGGAGGTTCGAGTCCTCCCTCGGGCGTGGGTGTGTGTGTTTGTCCTTAGGATAATTTAGGTTAAGTAGTGTGTAAGCTTAGGGATTGATGACCTTAGCAGTTAAGTCCCACAAAAAAATATTTTTCGACTGCTTTCACGTTACCAATGGTAAGTTCTTCGGTTCGCTGCTGACGTCTATATGCACTAGAAACAACATCTTAGAGAAGGTGACTCAGGTGTGTACAAATAGCACTAATTCTGTCTTGGCTTCCCAGTTTAGGTTTTTAAACCTCCTCTAGCGATACTGAGAATGGATTTCATACTGTCGACTCTCCTTGCCCGACTTTTCTTAGGGTTCTAAATGAACCACTACCGTCATGACGTACATACCGTTTCTCAACGGCTGTTCTATTGAAACTGAGTGAAATCTTTTTCAAAATCTACTAATCTTATTGTTCTCCCTTGGTTCTTGAACACACTGTAAACTGAGGTGTCAGAAGTCACGGGATACCTCCTAATGCTGCACCGCACCTTCTTTTGCACGGCGTAGTGCAGCAACTTGACATGGAATGGTTTCAACGAGTTGTTGGAAGTCCTCTCCAGAAATAAAGAGCCATGCTGCCTCTATAGCCGTCCATAATTGCGGAAGTGTTGCTGGTGCAGGGTTTTGTGCGCGCACTAACCTCTCGATTATGGCCCATAAACGTTCGATGGATTTCGTGTTGGACAATCTGGTTTTTTCAAATCGCTCAAATTGTCCATAATGTTCATCAAACCAATCGCGAACAATTGTGGCCCAGTGACATGCTGCATTTCATCGTTGTTTGGTAACGTGAAGCCCATGAATGACTGAAAATGATCTCCAAGTAACTGAACACAACATACGCAGTCGATGATCGGTTCAGCTGGATCAGTGAACACATTCCATTCCACTATGGAACAAACACTAACGTTCCCAGTGCTTTGTCGACAACTTGGGTCCATGACTTCGTGGGATCTGCGCCACCCTTGAACCCTACCATTAGCTCTTACTAACTGAAATCGGGACTCATCTGACCAGCCCACGTTTTTCAGGCGTATTGGGCCCAATTAATATGGTCATGATCCCAGGAGAGGTGCTGCAGGCGATGTCATGCTGTTAGCAAAGGCAACCGCTTCGGTCGCCTGCTGCTATAGCCCATTAATGCCAAATTTTGCCGCACTGTCCTAAAGGACAGCAAACGCCGCTGCTCTCGGTCGTTGAGTAAAGGCTATCGGCCACTGTGTTGTCCGGGTAAGAGGTAACGCCTGAAATGTGGCGTTCTCAGCACACTCTTGACACTGTGGATTTCGGAATACTGAATGCCCTATCGATTTCCGAAATTGAATGTCCCATGCATCTAGTTCCAGCTACTATTCTGCGTTCAGAGTCTGTTAGTTCCCGTCGTGCGGCCATAACCACTTCGGAAACCTTTTCACGTAACCGCCTGAGTACAAATAACTGCTCCGTCAATATACTGTCCTTTTATATCTTGTATACGCGATACTACAGTGTATAAGTGTATTAGCATATCACTATCCCATGAGTTTTGTCACCGCAGTGTGTTATCCGTTTTTCCTTATACACCGTGTACCTATTTTTCTGAGTTTGACAGAGGACTAAATGATAACATTCAAATAATTCTTCTTGAGCTACTAATATTTTTGGGATGTTTAGGAACTAAGTTACTTGATTCTGTGTCAAAAGTATATTAACTGGTAATATACTTGGAAATTTTCAGAACAGAGTTGTCATCTCATCACCTCACTTCCGAATAATGGTCCTACTGTGTATATGGTGAAATTATTGGATGATCAGTTTAATATTCCACATTTGTAAATTTCTTAATATAATACTGAACAGAAGTATATTAGCAAAATTTGAAGTGGCACTGCATAAAGATTAGGTTTTCATTTGGAAAAGGTAAAAGCATCGAAGTGATTCTCATATTCACTTCGAAAAGGCGAATTAACTGAAGTACATGGCTGTACCATATCATTTCTGAACAGAGAGGAAGTCGTCAGTAATGTAATTTAGATGTTCTAAATCCCGAGATGATGATAAAGTACAGAAGAGTAATAAGAAACGCCAGAAAAACCGTAGGATTAATGAAAATGGACGATAAAAAGGTGATTTCATTTACAGAGGAATGCAAGGCGGAGTTTCGCCACCACTGTTGTTTAGTTTGTGTTTCAAGGAATCGATGTGACAAGTGAATGAATGGGAGTGCATGGATAGCAGATAGTACTGCCAAAATTCGTAGGTATGAGGAATTTTGAAGGACACGGACAGCATAATTAGTGCAGAATATGGTTTAAGGACAAAATAAAAGTTACGGCGAAAAAGATGAAAACTGTAGAAAGGAGAACAGCAGTGCTTTTGACATCATAATAGAGACACGTGTAGTAGTGAAACTGAAAGGAGTTGTCGATCTGTGAAGCAAGAGTACACAGCAAGGGCAAAGTGATGCAGATCACTATAGATTGAATCTTTCTGCAACAAAACAGCTCTTCTTGCGTCTTATGTAGGTTACAGAACTGTGTGGAAGAGTGGACTACGGGGAAACCTCTATTAACTGAATCACACCTCTGGAACTGATTGGACTACTGAAACTTTGTCAATGAACTGAAGCTAGTCGTATACTTGTGCTCTAGTACTACTCATGAACTTATGTAAGTGCTGGAAGAAGTCCTATGAGACAGAACATGTTTCTTCACAAATTTTATGATAAATTAGGTCATAAGTAGTTGTTTCTCTCGTTGGCAGCGAAGGATTATTGTCCTTTTGAAAGGTAAGTGATTGCAACAGAAGGGATCCATTGATTCATCTTGCCTGACATAGACTGGTACAGCTAAAGCTCAAATGTTCTTAAATGTCAGGATTACACAATATTAGGGCTCACTTTCTGCTTCACTTTCTGTCAAGCTTCAGCTGAAAGATTAAGCTGTTTCTTGAGGACTCAGAGCTATCAACATTGTTTGTTCCAGTTACTTATCAGTTCCGAGAATATGAAGACGTCGAATGCAGTATAGATAATGTTATCAACTGAATGAATGAATGAAATGTGAAACGACTTTCTGTGAAATCTGATAACTGAGGGGTCTTTGTTGTACCTGTTGGAATCTCATGTTTTTCAACAGCGCTAACTGTATTAACTGATTTGAATGTGTATGACTCCTGATTTATGAAACTTCGGTTGTCTGCCTATGAAATCCCCGAAGCTGCTATTTATGACACACTGCTTACATTTTTCTTTATATTAACTTCGAAAGCAGTGGCGAAGCCTTTTTTTTTTTTTTTTTTTTTTTAGATTTTTCAGAGTAAAATTCAATCCTCAATTTCACAATGAGGAAATTTATTTCACTTTACCGGTTTCAGCAGATTAATCTGCCATCTTCAGAACCCCACAAAATTTGAGATGTTATAAATTATTGGAACTTGGCCTTAATTATGTGTAAAGTATAGGAAATGTATTACGAAAATTACTTAATATTGTTTTAACGTATGTAAATATCTTCTTCACAGAAGCATAACGCCATAGCATATACATATATACATATTCTATGTATGTGATAATTATAGGCACAGACTGATAATTTACAATAAATGAAGCACATTTATGTACATAGTCAAGCTGTTGCGGTAGCTGCAAGGAACTTACTTAAAAGTATATGGAAAGTCTGACTAAGGTATTTAAAGGAAGTTATATGTAATATATATGAAAGACATGGCATATTGTTCCACATAAACTATTGCTGACATTAATATCTAAATAAAATGGGCTAATTTTCATCATTTTATAGGAGATGTTATACAGTCAAAGTAGTGTCTATTTTTCAGTGCAAGAAAATTTGCAACAAATCTTCCGAATTTGGGTAAGACTGTTTACATGTTTCGAACTCTTCAAAGAATTTCGTTTTGTAGCCATTGTCAACTATACGCAAAATTTCCGTATTAAATAAAGACGGAGGAGGAAGAGCGTGTTTCACTATTTTGAGATGCTCTGCAAAAGTTGGCTTGTATGAATTTCCACCGCCTTTGTTGAGCAAGTGCTCACGAAAGCGGGTCTTAAATGCTCTGCCTGTCTGGCCTATATAAAAATTCGAACACATATTATATACTCCAGATTTGAGCATTCATCAGTAGCAGGCTTCTCATTATGTAAATAGCGGCTGGGTGACATTATTGGTGGTAAAGGACTGTGATGCGCTGTGTGGAGCCCGGTTTTCGTCACGTTGATCTTTAGGATTTTGTACGAGGCCTGTTTACTCGCTGGTTCTCCGAAATTAGTCCCGAGTGCGCATTATTATACCGATCTTGGCCCTACGTGTTCCTTGAGTGCCAAAATTTATTACATTTGTATGTTGAAGTCATTTTCCTCTTATTTGAGGAATCAGTTTGTATGAACTAATATACGGAGAGTCTGGTGTTTTGGACAGTCTGATTCATTAGGTGTTTTGACCTTTGGATTATGAGATCACCGTGCTGTCCGTCGGCCCAGTGAGCTTGGAGCTGATTAAGCACGTTAGGCGGGCTAAGTCAGGAGTAGGCGATATTAGTGGTGTATGAGTTTGTTCCCTGCCCCGGTATCTTGCGTCCCAGTGGTTAGCAGAATCAAGAGGTTGTAATACCTGAGATGTGGTTCTACAAAGGGCATGCTCAGCAGTAAATCTGACGGGACAGAAGTATTTAAAATTGTATAAATAATTACATGTGCGGATAATTGTTGACTTTGGTGGATGTCACGCCTGTTAAGGGAAAACTTTCCTCACAGAACACCCAGTTACGGGATATTGTGAAAGGCACTAGTGGTGATGCATCTTAGACGCTCCCTTAGTTTGTTTCGGACAGTTGTTGTGACATTAGACCTACTGGCCCCATAGTTCTCTTGTGGACGTCTGCGTGCATCGGCTGCTGACATCGTCTTCGCCGAGCCTGCCGCCTCCTGCATTACCTCACGCCGCAAGGAACTAAATTGTCTAACTCTGTCACGGGCTTCTGCCGAAATAATTGTAATATTGTGTTCTATTCTCCATTTTTTAAAAGAGAGACATCATCCTCTCTTTTGTTTTAATTAATGTGAGTTTTAGCACTTCACTCTGTTGGGTTACTGTTTCACAGGGCCGTGAACGGCAGTTGCTAGGTTGTTTAATTTCCTAAAATTTTATCATCTGATGCTGGTCAGGTTTAATTTTTTCAAGGGGCGTGATTGTCCGTTTCTTGGTTTGTTAAATTTTTTTCTTAAAGTTTGTTATCTGGCACTGGCCAAGTTTTTAATTAAAGGGGATTTTAGACGTAGAGGTAATATGTTATTGGGGATGCATTTATAAATATTTGTCTTTATTAGCCATCATGTTCTTGGTTTCGTATTATTCGAGATGCAATTTGTAGATTTGAATTGTGGTATAAGATTGCAGAACGCGAGCAGGTCGTCTTTACCAGAATAATTACGCCACATGTAGCGATTTATAGTTTTTTCAATTTCATAAATGTGTAAAATTAAAAATTAGACTAAATTCTGTTATTTCTTGTTCGGTTATTTGTGGGCCCTCAGCTTATTTTTTAATCGTTAAAGATTTCTTTGAATTCACACTATTTTAAAATGTATTAAGCGGCAATAGCCGTTGGGTATATGTTGACAGTTTGCTTAATGTGAAAGTGAAAATTTGCACCTTACAATAGGTTTGCTTTATATGAAACTGAAAATTTGCCTTTATAATCTTTTGTAATGAATATTTTACAAATGGCAGATGATGTCTACCCGAAACCCTGTCCAGGTCTTCCACGCAATTCCCTCTACGTGCCTGGGCCTCTTTTGAATGGCTATTTCTGCTATATCCCTCAGGAAGAGCTGCTAAGCTTATCTCACAGTTTGATAAATCGAGCACAGCATCGAAGTCAAAGGTGGCCATTTCCAATATCTTCTGTGACAGTCATTAACAAGTCAGTCCTGCGCCAATCTTACTAGCCAGCGTCATTTTGCTCATCCACATTTTGGTGTAAAGGACTCCTAGTCTCCGGTAGCTCGTTACAGTGTAATAAAGTAATCCTAATTTATTCGGTTTGTTACTCAAATAATTTTTGCTTCTGTGAGAAAATCTTAAAAATGGTGAAATAACTTGTCATATGCAATTCCAAAATGTTCAGTGCGAAACACAGGGTAATGCAACAATCGTCAGATGAAACACGTATGCAATCTATCAGCGTGTGTACGACTGGTTCTATCAGTGTACAATACATAACGTAAGAAAATACAAAACAATCCCCTTACAGACACTTTTTCAAACTGTCAAACACCATTATCAAGGCAGTGTGTACACTTGCTGAAGATTCCAAGGAATTTGGTGTACTGTTTCAGCGACTGTGATAATACTGGCAACCAAATCCATATGAGTATCGTAAACTAGGCTCTTCATCTGCCCCCGCAAAAGGAAGCAGGTTGGTGGCATGTCTGGTGATCGACCTGGCCGTAGAACAGGACCATCACGACTAATTCATTGTTTTACAAACAAAATGCAATTACCGCTACTCCGTAACGAGCTACGTGAAAACATCCTGAAAATCTATGAAATAATGTCGCTAGAGTTTCGGGTTCATCCTGTATAACCTATGACCTGAGATGGGAAATGTCATCTCTATTACCTTAGTACATCTTCCATCCCTTTTGATCATTATCTACGCTATGGAATGAAGGAGGCTCCTCGTATCGACCGCGAAAAAGCCAATTTTCTTGCTAGTATCGTGTCGCTGCTCACCATCTAACACTTCGCGTTACGAGTGACCTTTGATTTTTTCTGATATTATCTGTGCCCTCAAAAACAGTTCTCAATAGTTCTAAGAAATGGTATGTCATTTGTTTGGATTTCACTTCACGATATAATACTTTAGTTAATTTTGTTCGTTGTACGTTTTCAGGGTTCATATAGCTTCTAAAATGATTTCAGAATGTTTGTGCAGAACACAAATGGACAAAAAATTAAACAGTCACATACTGGCCTAAAAATCTTAATACAAATTCCTGCTGGTTCTGAGGTAATATTGGCATTTACTTCTACACTTATTAACCAGAAAATACTTCACCGTCTGGAATTATTCAAAGCCCTGAATTTCTCGATGACATTTGTATTATACACAGATCAGCTACATGGTTGTGAACACCGATCTACTATCGATATAAGCCAGTACAGGCGATAGCAGCGTCATCCTGCGAGAAATCACTGCTAGTCAGAAACACGAACGCTGCATATAATATCAGTGAGCGTGCTGTCATTGTGTATGAGGGAAAGGCGCACCACTGACAGAGGGCAGATTGTGATGGCCCGGAGTCTCGACACGAGCATTTCGAAAACTGCAGGACTTCTTGCGTGTTCGAGGAGCGCTGTGCTGAGTGTCTTCAACACATGGCGAAACCAAGATGAAACACTCTCAGACGACGTGTGGTTGGGCGACTACACCTCGTCACAGATGTCGGACGTCGTAGGCTGGACAAACTGGTAAAACAGGACAGGCGCGAACTGTGGCGGAACTAATATCAGACTTTATTGCTGGGCAGAGTACAAGTGTGTCTGAACACACAATGCATCGAACACTCCTAACGATAGGCCTCCGTAGCCGACGACCCATGCATGTGCCAAAGTTAACACCGCGACATCAGGAACTACGACTCGAATGGGCACGTGACCATCGGCTCTGGACGTTGGCGCAGTGGCAGAGCGTTGTATGGTCTGATAAATCCCGACCCTACTTCATCAAGCCGATGGGAGGGGCGGGGGGGGGGGGGGGGCACAATTCTGTCGCCTTCCAGGTGAACAGCTCCTTGGCACCTGTACTGTGGGACGGAGACGAGCTAGCGGCGGCTCCATTACGCTCTGGGGAACATTCGCGTGAGCATCTATAGGTCCACCGGACCTCGTACAAGTCACCATGACAGCCAAGGAATATCGTACACTGGTTGCAGACACGTACAACCCTTCATGACGATCATGTTACCCTACGACAGTGGCATTTTTCAACAAGATAATGCTCCATGTCACAAGGACAGGAGTGTGATGGAGTGGTTCGAGGAACACAGTGGTGAGTTCCAATTGATGCGCTGGCCCCCAATTCGCCAGATCTGAACCCGATCGACCACATCTGGGATGTGATTGAACGTGGCGTCAGTGCTCATCGCTCCCCTCTCGGAATTTACAGGAATTGGGTGACTTGTGTGTGCTGATTTAGCGCCAACTCCCTCTAGCGACCTACTAAGGCGTTATTGCTTCTGTACCACGATGCGTCGCCGCTGTTATCCGTACCGAAAGTGGGCGTACCGGTATTAGGTAGATAGTCTTAATGTTCCGGCTGATCAGTGTACATCGTACATTCATTCAAAATAATTACGTTCTTACGTTAGTGCATCGGACGTTTAAATGTAAAAACAGAATGACAGGTTTAGGTATTCGCAAGTTCAAGTGTGCGTTTATTGTTTTTTGTCAGAAAGCCCGGAAGAAACTAATTACTAGATAGTGATCTTCAGACGATCGTTGAAACAGGCTCTGGCTGAAGATCGTTTTGCGACCAGTCATATCGCATGAAATATCACAGAAATCTAAATTTGATGAGCCAGGTGTCAGTTTCTACTACTGATGTTTCGATAGATAAGTGGTTCTCAATGAAAAGTCTACAAATGCTTCATGGAGTCTTGTAGGGGCCTGTATATCAGGCAAATATCGTAGAGATAAGATACTTCAGGTTGGTCGCAACTTTCTTTGAAAGGTTTACGTAACCTGACTTCGCACTTTGGGTAGGTGGAAACAAAGAAAAAGCAAAGATACAATGAACTGTTACCATATGACACACCATAAAACACCTGATCCTTATCCCGATTGATGTCCATTGTGGTTTTCCTCAATCGTACCAAACGCGTACGGTGTGCCCCTTTAGAGAAAGAAATCTCTGTTTCTAATGGCGTCTCAATCGTCATTATTTTAGTGCGTTCATTAGATAGTTGTAGAAAAAATAATTCTCCCACAGTTTACAAATCTGTCAGAAATTTTCTTATTCTCTTCCGAGAATGTAGTGAATCGAAGCCGAACTCACTTTCACCCCGATTAACATTTTTCGAGCATTATGGTTAAATAAATCACAGATTTTTGCCTTTATTGCTTAAAAGATCTGTTTCTTACCGATTATTCTCTGTTGAGATTCCAGCACAGACTGGAAACTGCGGTTTAAATATTCTGTCGCTTGGACTCCTTGGATTTTTTTTGTAATTGAGAAATGACAACTTGTTGACCAACAAAAGCTGCTGTTAACATATACTCATTTATTATGCGACGAGCTTCAGTTAGGTACCATCTTCTGATGCACACATTATCCTGTTTTATGTTATACCGTCATATAAAGTGAGTGCTAGATGACGGTCTCTAATTAAAGTGATCGCGTAGCAAATATTTTTTTAGCAGCTGCTTGCGGTGGTCAGCAAGATGACATTTATTTAAGCCTAGTCATCGACCTCTGTAGTTGTGAACATAATTTGTGTATTAGCTTGTTTCGGACGGCCATATTAGGGATGAAGCCTCTCTCAACACACCAAGAATCATATATATGAGGCCTTTACAAAATATAATTCCTTAAATTTCTCATATTTAAAATATCCATGTAAGTGAATTAACTGTATGGAAAATTATCGTATCATTTACTAAAACATAAATAAAACAAGAATAAAAACATTGATTACAATAAGAAAGAATACTGAACATGTACTGTTCATGTGGTTGTTACAGTTCATCAGTTTACTTGAAGTATCAGCATAGCGAACGAAGTGGTAAAACACTGGACGCATAAGTTCGTCCATCCCGATTTAAATTTTCCGCGAATTCCCTTGTTCTCCGTCTCTAATGAAGTCGTCGTCATCGACTGGATGTTACACCCTAAAGCTCCTTCCTTCCTTTTAAACTCTTAACACTCTGAAATAGCAATTTCTTGGCAGATAAAAATTATCTGCCGGACTGAGAGTCGAAAGCAAAATTTTGCCTTCCGCGGGAAATGCTCTTACCATATCAAAATGAAATACTTATTCATGATACTTTTCCTTAAATTTATTCCTTCTTAATATGGATAGTAGCACACCGAAATACTCATTTAGCATAACAACAATCTTCTGTCCTGTAATCAGTCGTCTATCTGGAGACTCGTCAAGAGATTGATAGAATAACGAAGAGTCACCGTTTTTGGTTCAAATGGCTCTGAGCACTATGGGACTTAACATCTATGGTCATCAGTCCCCTAGAACTTAGAACTACTTAAACCTAACTAACCTAAGGACATCACACAACACCCAGCCATCACGAGGCAGAGAAAATCCCTGACCCCGCCGGGAATCGAACCCGGGAACCCGGGCGTGGGAAGCGAGAACGCTACCGCACGACCACGAGATGCGGGCAGAGTCACCGTTTTTCAACTAAACATTACGACCCTTCATTTCTGATACTTTATGCATACAAATAAGAAGTAATTAGAATTATATAAATGTATGATCGCGGCAGAATCGAGTAAGCGCTGTATACAGCGAATTAATCTTTAATATATCAGTTCATTTCATCAAAGTATGTTCACAAACTGTTACTAATGAGTAAATAATTGTGGTTACTGCTTCTAATGATTACAAGGTCACGTGTGTGGAAATGCAATAGTAATGTTACACAAACTCGGCGTAATATTTAGAAGTTTCAAGTGTAAGAGGTCCGAGCGGATGTAATTTCGATGTATTGCTCATGCGCTGCCTGCGATATTAAAGGTATAAGAGAATCGCTGACCAGAGAGCAGTGTTGACTCAGTAGGAACTGTGTGGCTGTAGCACTAAGTTGTTGCTAGTCTGTGTCTGGTCTGGAGTCTGCTCTGGTGTAGTATAGTGTATCATGTTGGCTGGGCCGGTCGCGGTGCAGCGATGCCGGAGCCTGAGTATTATTGTATAAGGTAAAAAGCAATGTTGCGCATATCTAGTAATGTTCTGTGAACTCCCATGTAAATCTTTTAAAAATGTCCTAGTAATAATCTTTGTCATACAAAGTAATTTCCAACAAGCATTCATTTCAATTTAAAGAATTTACTAATTTCTCCAATTCATGATCATTCCGATTGTTGCAAAAGAAAAATCAGTTGCTTCCTTTCACAAATAACAAATCTATCGGCCAGCATTGCACAGAGCTGCGCGAGAAAAAGTTATTGTAAGAGCAGATAGTTGGCGACTTTATTGAGGTAAGAATTTTTGCTTTTTATTCAGAATGATCTTACAGGGCCATGACGCAGCACTGCTGTCGTCCAAAATTTACCAGGTTACTGAATTTTTTTTTTTTTTTTTTTTTTTTTTTTTTACGAGGTTTGGGAATTTTTCTGTTTCGAGCTTACATTAAATGAGAAAAGAATTTTGTGGGTACATTAAATGGGAAACAAATTTTGTGTGGAGGTTAAATGTGAATGAATTTCTGTTGGGAGGTTATAAATGGGAACCAATTTTGTTCTGAGGTTACACAAAAATTAGAATCATATTATTATTATTATTATTATTTATTAAATTTTGTGGGGAGGTTACACTTGGCGACAACCGGCCAGGATCGTATTTCTTTGTAAATCTCTGAGAAGTAGTCATATATCTGCTCTTATTTACTTAAATGTAGTTTGCATCTGGCGCAACGCATTTACTAATTTGTCACTCTTTCTTTCACAGATCATCGGCAATTTATTGCTCTTTGTTGTAATTGTGTTTGTTCCATTTTTGCTTTGCCTTTGTTTCATTTTTGTGCTTAATTTCGATTTGTGAGAAAATGCCACGAAAAACTATTAACAATACATCACGATGTGCAATGAGTGAAATAGCGGACTCGAATAATTTGACCGATAATACTTGCGACACTCAGTGTAATAATGATAATCCCCTAATTACAGATAATCAGTGCCTGCCGATCACTAGTATTGAGTCAAATCCTAATGATGGGCAAATAAATTCAATTATGTCCACAGTAAATTTAACAATTGATGACGCGGCACGTTCCGATACAATGGACGCTGCCCAGTTTGACACACCCGGTTTGCAAAATTTGAATTGTGAACAGATAAATTTTTTCACGAAGATGAACAATGTAGTCAAAATCGTCAGATTTATTTGATTCCGAGGTAGTGACCCACAGTGCACACCCAATTAGCAAACCTTTTCGAGAATCACAGAATGGCCAAATGGTTACACAAAACGTGACAATTTCAGGTACGCCATCAAACAGCACAGAGAATAGAGTAGGTAATATTGGCATGGATCAAGTTATGGCATTATTGCTACAACTTAATGAAAATCTCAAACAACAACTTAATGAAAACAATGAAAAACAAGACAACAATTACAAACAACTTAATGAAAAACTAGATAACAATTCCAAACAATCGAATGATAAGCAAGATAACAATTTCAAACAACTTGGTGAACAGATTACAGCCGTTGCCGCGCAATGTCATGATACTAAAGAACAATTACGCGAGGAAATTAAGGCTTGTGCTAGGAGCAGTAGTGAAGAAATTAGATCTGTTGCTGAAGAATTAAGGAATACGCAAGCAGCTACAACGAAATTACTTAGAGATGAAATTAGTGCAGTCGCTAAACAATCCTCTGAAAACGCAACACAGTTACGCGACGAGTTTAAATTAATGTCAGCAGAACTTTCACGTACACTGGATCCAAAAGTAGACACAAAATTTGACCAACAGAACGGCCATTGACGAACGTTTTAATCACCACCTACAAAACAGTGAAACGCGTTACCGTAAATTTATACAGGAACAGAATACAGTAAAGCAACAAGTCATGGAAACAATTACTGCACAGAGACAGGAAGATAAGCGTAAATTGTTTACGAAAGCAAAAACGTACGTAGACAACAATATTGCTACAGTATCAGACGAAATTAATACTATCAAACAGTTGAACACCGAATTACATGATGAAATCTCTGATCTTAAAACAAAAACAGACACACACACAGTAGACTTTCAGACAGTGACCAACAGACTTGAGCAATTAGAACTAATACAGGATCCCGATGTCATCAAAGCAGATGTTAAAAACTTGAACAAAATCACACGTGAAATACAAAAACAAATTAATGCTTCTGATACTAAAAACGATGATGAGGTAAAAGCACTGACTGAAAAATATGATGAATTGGTCAGTCGTGGTGATGTTATTGAAAGTAAGAATGACACCAAATCAGACGATACGTCACCTGTTTCTTTTAATCAAACACCCGAATTCCAAAATTTACAGCAGACGATCAGTGAGATAGGTTCGTCCAATAATACATTACATAGAAAATTGTCATCTTTACAGCAAGAGGTGACGGAGATGAAAAATATTTCAGCCTTTAACACAACACAGCATACGCCACTTTGCGAACATTTGTCAGACTCACACAGCCAGTATAATTTAGCTAATTTACAAAGAGTACGTGAGTTAGATTCCGAACAGTCACAGACAAACAGATTATCATACAATCCTGAACCTGCTAAGACATACAGAGACGATAATTTTGATTACAAGCACTTTCTATCCATGAGAAAATTTAAGGTATTTAAAAATGACAGATCACAGATTCACCCATTGGATTGGATACAACAATTTAGCTTTGCTTTTCCACCGACTTGGCCTGTAACACACAAACTTGAATTCATTTGCAGTTTTTTGGAAGGCGAACCGGCAACTCGTATGAGACCAATCGCGAGACGATGCTATTCGGTAGAAGAATTTCAGAATGCTTTTCTGTCAGCATATTGGTCGAAGACAACACAGCGCGGAATCAAGGATCAATTAATTAGTTTACCGAATTATGAGAACTCAAATTTTTCCACTGTCACGCAATTTTTTGAACACATGGTCCAACAAAACCAGTTCTTAAGTGAACCATACAGTGAATTTGCCCTTATCCAATTATGTATTTCTAAATTACCACGATCATTAAGAGTATCACTTTTAACGGGTCAGCAGAAAGAAAATATTTCGGCATTCAGAGATCTGTTACAGCTTTTGGAAGTTCAGCAATCAGATTATTCCTTCATAAACAAAATTTTCACATAATAACCAAGGTCAACAAGGATACAGCAATTACGATCAGCCACGCTATTTCAATAGCAAAGCTAATAGACGCTTCAGTAATGACAACCACCAGAATTTTAATAACAGACAAAATTTTAATTATCAGTATCGTCAAAATTATCAGCAACAGGAACCACATTTTGGTAACAATAGAGGTTTTTCCCAACAACAGCAACAAAACCAGCCGGTTAGCATACGTAACCAACAATGTAGTGTGCAAGGTCAACCAAGCTCTAATGTTTCGCTGCCTGCACGTATAGCATCGGCTCCGCCAAATAGTAACGCACAGCAACAAAGAAATAACTACGTACAGAAAACACACCATTTCAACTCATATCGCAATGCACCGTATAGAAATGACTATCATGACAGACGTAAAAGTAATGAGCACAGTTTTCAGCGTACGTTTAATAACAGTCGGTCTTACCAGCAGCAAAATCATCCACAACAACAGATTATCATGAATGAACCAGACAGTCGGTATCATCCCGAACCTAATGCATCAGGATGAAAGAACAGTACAAATAGTCGAAATGCCACAGCATCCTCCCGCAAATAATAGCACGTCGGATAGAATTTGACTAGATACAGTACAGGTTGCATCTAACAGCAACGCAAGCAATACTTTTGACACAGAGAATTTTGTTCTCGAAAATGTACTTTTGACGACATCCGAGACACTCTTTTGCAGGAAAGTCCAGTTATTCAAAAAACCATTTTACACCCTGTCATTGAAGTAAAGATTGGATCATCCAAATTTTCAGCAGTAATCGATTCTGGATCACCTATGTCAGTTATAAATGAGGAAACTTTCAACGAATGTAACAAAGAGAATACCTATCCTACGCTACCATTAGGCAAAGTAAAAGGAGCAGTATCTGGTAAAGGAGTAGATGTAAAATTACAGACACATTTATCATTTTGTATTGCAGGTCATACATTTCACTCAAATTTTTGTATTGTTCCCTTATTGACAACAGACGTTGTTTTAGGTACGAATTTTCTGGTACAACACGACGCAATTATTGACTTTCAAAATTCCTATTTAATGTTAAAGGATGAAAATGTACAACTGGCTTTAGAATTTCAGCACTCTTTATCTGCAGAAGAACAAACAATTAATCGTACAGAGGTCATTTCCGCATCACATAACATAGACTGTCATTCCACATTGTTCACAGATACGTACGTACACAACTATAATACTCCAGTCGAAGCCGACTATGACGTTATACAAATGATTTCTGATAAAGCTAAACAGAGCAGTGCAAATACAGACGACGAACGCACGCAACATTGCAAAATTCTTTTACAGCAAGCTCCAGTTTTTGACAATGTCCCTGGTACCATGTCCGGTTTTATGTATCAATTTCAAGTTAAACAGCACGACACATTTAAAGCCAAACATTGTTTCCGTATATTCACAGAGAACAAGTTAAGAAAGAATTGCAAGCTATGCTTGACCAAGGAATTATTGAACCGGCAGTTAGTCCGTACATAAACCCGCTCCATATTGTTAAAAAAAAAGGACGGTTCACTTCGCCTCGTACTTGATTCGCGTCACATCAATGACATTATTATTAATGAAACAGATCGTCCACAGACACTAGAAGAACTTCTACAGAAATTTCATGGTACTGCTATTTATTCCACATTAGATTTGAAATCTGGATTTTGGCAAATTCAACTCCATCCGGACTGCAGAAAGTACACGGCTTTTCTCTGTTTTGGTGACTGTTATCAATTTTGTAAATTACCGTTCGGTTTAACTATTTCTTCAGCAGCATTTATTCGCGGATTGAATACTATACTTCCGACAGAATTAAAAGACAGAATCACAACGTATGTAGACGACATTATTATTGCAGAAGCTAACTGGTCTGAACACAATCTGATTCTTGAACAACTGTTACGAACTTTTCGTGCACAAGGACTCACAGTTAATCTTAGCAAATCGCACTTTGGGAAAACTTCTATAAAATTTCTTGGACATGTAATTTCAGCAGAAGGCATTGCGCCTGACCCGGAAAAACTTCAAGCTTTACGTGACATTACTGTTCCTACGACGAAGAAACAACTACGCAGCTTTTTGGGTTTAATTAACTTTTTTCGTAAATTTATTCATTACTCTGCTTTAGACATCCCTAGATTATGTCAATTGACGGGTAAAAACACTATTTGGTCCTGGGATAGCCAAGCACATTCTGAATTTGTGAATCTGAAAGAAGCTTTGTTGAATGCACCACTTTTATCACATCCAGGTCTTACTAGAAATTTTTCCGTAGCCACCGACAGTTCTAACACCGCTTTAGGCGTACACATTTTTCAGGAAGTTGAAGAAGATGGTACTACAGTAATTAAAAACATCGCCTTTGCGAGTCGCATTCTGTCATCTGCTGGACGCAATTATTCTGTCACAGAACTTGAAACATTATGTGTTGTATGGGCATTTACGAGATTTCGTCATTTTCTTTATGGAAGACATATGACCGTTTACACAGATCATAGAGCTATAAAGTTTTTACTTTCCGCTAAATTTACATACGACAGATTAAGCAGATGGAAACTTTATTTACAGGAATTTAATTTTACAATTGTTCACATTCCCGGTACACAAAATATTGTAGCAGACGCACTATCCCGTTCTCTCAGCAACAATCAGCAAGACATCGCAACCAACTTCTGCAAAGCAAATTTCAGCATCATTATATTCAACAAGCTGCATTTGAAAATTTCATTTCGTCGTCATTACGAGACATAGCACAAGAGCGGAGTGAAGACAACGTATGGAAAGAAATGAAACACCTTTGGCAAGATAGGAATACTGTTACCATTAGAAACCATTACACTGTACGCAATAATATTCTGTTTCGCCGCTCTCACCCTGACAGCAACAATTGGTTATTATGTATTCCTGACGAGCTTGTTAAGAAATTAATTTGGTATACTCATTTAAGTTACGCACATTACGGAGTCAGAAAATGTTTTCTTATACTGAGACAGAACTGTTATTTTGCCAACATGGAGAAACGTATTCGACGAGTTTTAGCGTCATGTAAAATCTGCCAGAAAGCTAAGTCAGACACGACTTCACATATTCCTCCATTACATCCCATTGTACCTGTTAAATTGAGACACATGGCCGCTGTAGACATTTTTGGTCCGCTTCCCAGAACTAATAGAGGTTTTTGCTACATCTTTGTCGCTGTTGAACTCACTTCGAAATTTGTTACCTTCACTCCGTTACGCAAACCTACTGCTAAATCTGTTTCGAATGCATTTGTAAAACATTTTTTATTCCATGTTGGGCATGTATTGAAAGTAATTTCCGACAATGGATCACAGTTTCGATCTGCTATATGGACACGTATGTTACGAGCTAGAAACATTTCTCCGATCTATATATCCAGGTACCATGCTTCTTCGAACCCTTGTGAACGACTAATGAAAGAAATTGGTAAACTATGTAGAATATACTGCCATAAAAAACATACTGATTGGGACACACACATACTCTCATTCCAGGATGTAATTAATTCCATACCAAATGAATCTACTATGCTGTCTCCGACTGTTATACTGAAAAATGTTGAACCACCCAACAAAATTAAAGAATTAGTATCCTTTCCTACATCTCGTCGCCTACGACACCATGAAATAATTAACATTGCGCTGAACAACGTCAAACGTACCGCAGAGCGCTGGAGAAGACAGCAAAAACAGGTTTGTACACGCCGTGACTTTCACATTGGACAGAAGATATTAGTATGCACACATTATTTATCCAACAGAGGAAAGAGTAGATGTAGTAAATTTGAGCTTCTATACGCAGGTCCATATCGAATTCGCAGCATTCCTCACCCCAATGTAGTACACGTCGAAACTCTGAGAACCAGAAAAAGTAAAGGCAATCACCATGTCTCCAATATTAAACCCTTTATTGAATGAACATACTTTATGATTTATCACACTGTAATGCCATTTCCTGATTTTTATATGACCACTTATGCAATTATATTTATATGAATACTTACTGATGATTATCGTATTTTCTTCTTGGCAAGTGCCCGGCAAGGTAAGGTTAGCAGGTCGCTTTTCTTGTCGTTACACATCAGACCGTGCACATTTTTTCAGATAAACTTACATATTTTATGAGCAATTATGCAATTCTATCTAGTGACATATTAATTTTATAAAATTCTTTCTCCATTAAAGTCTTCAACTCTCGCCTCTATCAACTACACAACATACAAGCTGAACACAAAGAAAGTCATTTCTTGTCGTTATATATCAGACTGTGCACATTTTCCATTTTTCATGTATGTATGATTGTTTTCCTGTTTTGTTTGTCTGCACTACGAAATTTTTAAGATATAACAAACACAAGTTGACTTTGACATTTTGCCTTACGATATCTCAACATCGTGACTATTTTACATTTTTTTTGCTACTACATTATGATACTCTGTGTACAGTTTTGCACCTGAACAGTGTCTATGTTTTTGACATAATACCTTTTCTGTCATGCTATGCTGTATGCTTATTTATATCACTAGAAACCAGTTTTTATTTAATGGGTATATGATTTAAATGCAAGATATTAATCCTTATTCATCGTTTTCAGAAAGCAATAACGTGTAAAGGAAATAAATTAAACAAACCACAGTGGATTACTATGAAATGGGAATTTCACCTTTGGAATGAACGAAAGAAGATGCAATACCTCGTCATGAAGAGTAAATGGATCTGAATTAACAAGCATTAACAAGAATATACTATACACATCGTATGATAGCAGTCTTAACTAATTATTTTTCTTTCAGAACACGAGGCGATTGATGCAGGCTGTCAGACAGAACTACACATCTTACTTTTAGTGATGAAATATGCTAGAAATAAGAAACTCTATACTATGAATAGCTGTATGAAGTAAATGGTGATATGAATAATGAAGTGTCTTTTTTGCAGATGATAATGAATGGTGATGAATAGTTATATGAAGAATATGCTAATATGAATAATGAAGTTTTTCTTTGCAGGTGATCATAGTAATGAAGTTATGTTAATGTGAATAATGAAGTTTTTCCTTGCAGATGAGAATAATGATGAAATTTATATATTTACTATTAGTTAAGAGATCCTATGTAGTTATTTAAGTATTTGTTGCAGTTCGTTTTGACAGTATGTCTTATGTCGCATGGTATAATGACTGAATGTTTTGGAAAGGACAGCTAGAGTACATACATATTGAGTACACGTTTCATTACCTGTTAATTCGAAGTTCACTACTTTTCGGCATAATATGCGTTTCTTTTTTCAGCTTAATAATCCATTTTGCATTTTTCCAGGAGAAGCTATTCATGAAATTAATGTGCTATAAGCAGTTAGTCATTAAACCTGTTCTAGTACTTACATTTTTTTACCCATTTGTGTGCGTCATTCATGAATGTGGTCACATATACTCCACTTGTTTCATTACCTTGCTACAGCTGACTCATGTCGAATGACGTTACTAATCGTTGTTTGCAGCAATAAGTCAAAAGCAAATATTTTCATGCCCCAGCAATTAATTATCAATCCCAACGCAATGCACTGCTAGCACAAAAAAATGTATTACCAGTCCCAAATAATGCTATCGTTTTAAGAGAGTTCTGAGTAATACTGAATGATATTTTCTAACCACAGACCTTGAGTAATAGTTACAGTGTGTTGCATTTTAAATATGTCCTATGTCACTTGAATGATGAGTTCTGAGTAATACTGAATGATGTTTTGTAACAATGTGTAAATGCTATGCCAATAATTTCTGTAAATAATATTTTTGTTATACTCTATAAATGCTATGCCAATAATTTACTCTCATTTTGAATGATGACTTCTGAATAATACTGAATACTGTTTTATAAAAATATATGAATACTTTGTAACTGGCCAATGAGTGCCAATAATTATCACAATCCGATGAGTGATGAAAAATGTTTTGTAATATTCAATACTTGCTACACGTTTAGTAACTGGCCAATGAATGCCAATGATTAGTATAACTAGATGAATTATGTAACTGGAATGCCATTAATTAACTCTTGTTTTGAATGATCACTTTTGAATAATGCATAAAAATCGTTTGTAACTGGCCAATGAGTGCCAATGCTCACTGTAATCAGATGACTTATGAATATTATTCTGTAATACTTCATACATAGTACAGAAATGTTTAGTAACTAGGCAATGAGTGCCACCAATTACTCAAATCGGTTGATAGACTAGTGTAATTCTCAATGATGACTAGCATAAGACTTAATGTCCTTCACCTTCTGACCTAATTACCAGAAATTACTGCAACATCCGTTTGTCCTGTCCATCCTTATGATCATGGAACACCATATTTGGTTTTTGCACTAATTCCGCGTTGGTGAAAGAGTGTGGTGTTGACACATCATGCTGTCCACCACCTTGAAAAATGGTGATGTTATTATGGTCCCATTGTTTGGTGTACCTAATGAACTACCAAAATGACAACATTGAATATTAATACAACATTTTAGTGTCTTGGCTCCACTGATTAATACTTCAGGGAGGAGAACTTCAGATTGTCTCACTTGGTGTTGTGCTTCTGTAGAAAGATATGGACTTTCAGTGCAGCTACATGCAACCTACTGTGCTACAACCATGGTGCAATCCTTCCCTTTCCTATCCTAGTTGTTGTAAAATGGTAAAAAAATACTACAGTGTGTATGCACTTTATGTCATTTGTTAATATGTTTTGTACTCATTGCGTATACATTTTGTCATTGCTGGATATGTTCTGTACTACAGTGCTTATGCAGTTTATGTGATTTGTTAATATGTTTTGTACTCATTGCGTATACATTTTGTCATTGCTAGATATGTTCTGTACTACAGTGCGTATGCACTTTATGTCATTTGTTAATATGTTTTGTACTCATTGCGTATACATTTAGTAATTTCTTGATATGTTCTGTACTCAGTGCATGCGCACTCTATTTCATTTCATGTTCTGCACTTATATATATGTATATACTCTGTGACTGTAAACTTAGTTAATTAAGAAAAATTTGTTGCTCATGGCAAGTCCAATTGACTCACCATCGCTGCCAAATTTTTGCCCCCCCAGTGGAGGGCTATGTAAGAGGTCCGAGCAGATGTAATTTCGATTTATTGCTCATGCGCTGCCTGCGATATGCAAGGTATAAGAGAATCGCTGACCAGAGAGCAGTGTTGACTCAGTAGGAACTGTGTAGCTGTAGCAGTAAGTTGTTGCTAGTCTGTGTCTGGTCTGGAGTCTGTTCTGGTGTGGTATAGTGTATCATGTTGGCTGGGCCAGTCGCGGTGTAGCGATGCCGGAGCCTGAGTATTATTGTATAAGGTAAAAAGCAGTGTCGTGCATATCTAGTAATGTTGTGTGAACTCCCATGTATATCTTTTAAAAATGTCCTAATAATAATCTTTGTCATACAAAGTAATTTCCAACAAGCACTCATTTCAATTTAAGGAATTTACTAATTTCTCCAAATCATGATCCTTCCGATTGTTGCAAAAGAAAAATCAGTTGCTTCCTTTCATAAATGACAAATCTATCGGCCAGCATTGCACAGAGCTGTGCCAGGAAAAGTTATTGTAAGAGCAGATAGTTGGCGACTTTATTGAGGTAAGAATTTTTGCTTTTTATTCAGAATGATCTTACAGGGCCATGACGCAGCACTGCTGTCGTCCAAAATTTACCAGGTTACTGAATTTTTTTTTTTTTTTTTTTACGAGGTTTGGGAATTTTTCTGTTTCGAGCTTACATTAAATGAGAAAAGAATTTTGTGGGTACATTAAATGGGAAACAAATTTTGTGTGGAGGTTAAATATGAATGAATTTCTGTTGGGAGGTTATAAATGGGAACCAGTTTTGTTCTGAGGTTACACAAAAATTAGAATCATATTATTATTATTATTATTTGTTAAATTTTGTGAGGAGGTTACACAAGTTATTGGCGCTCATTTCGACCAAATTTTCAACAACGTTCAGTGATAGTAAACACGCAAATAAATAGCTAACATATTTCGAAGACCTCACCCACGAACCTTGCTATTGGCGGAATAGCTCGCCTGCCTCGACGATACAGATGGTCGTACCTTAGGTGCAACCACATCGGGGGGGGGGGGGGGGGGGGGAGGGATACCTCTTGAGAAGCCAGACAAACGCATGGTTATTGAAGAGGGGTAGCAGCCATTCCAATAATTTCAGGGGCAACAGTCTGAATGATTGACTGACCTGTCCTTGTAACATCGACCAAAACGGCCTTGCTGTGCCGGTACCACGAAAGGTTGAAAGCAAGGGGAAACTACAGCTATAACTTTTCCCGAGGGCATGCAGCTCTACCGTATGGTTAAATGATGATGGTATCCTCTTGGTAAAATACTTCTGAGGTAAAATAGTCCTCCATTCGGATCTCTGGACCAGGACTACTCAGGAAGACGTCGTCAGCAGGAAAAACACAACTAGCGTTCTACGTATGGGAGTGTGGAATGCTGGATCTCTTAATCGGTCAGGTAGGTTAAAGAATTTAGAAAGGGAAATCTATATGTTGATGTTAGATATAATGAGAATTAGTGGAATTCGGTGGCAGCAGCGACAGGACTTTTGGTTAGGTGAATTCAGAGTTATGAATACAAAATCAGATAGGGGTATTTCAGGAATATGTTTCATAATGAATAAGAAAATAGGAACGCGAGTGAGCTACTATGAACAGCCTAGTGAACGTATTATCATAGCAAGATAGACACGAGGCCCCCACCTACCACAGTAGTACAGGTTTAAATGCCAACTAACTTTGCAGATGATGAGGAGACTTTAGAAATGTATGATGAGATAAAAGAAATTATGTATGATGAGATAAAAGAAATTATTCAGGGAGTTAACGGAAACGAAAACTTAATTGTGACGGAGTGGAATTCGATAGTAGGAAAAGGAAGAGAAAGTAAAATTGTAGGGGCATATGGACTTGGGGAAAGGAATGAAAGAGGAAGCTGCGTGATAGAATTCTGCACACGGCATAGTTTAATCATCGCTAAAACGTGGTTTAAGAAGCGTGAAATAAGGTTATATATGTGGAAGAGACCTGGAGAGACTGGAAGGTTTGATATTGATTATATAGTGGTAAGACAGAGATTTCGGAACCAGATTTCAAATTATAAGTCGTTTTCAAGGGCAGATGTGAATCCTGGCCACAATTTATTTGTTATGAACTGCAGATTGAAACTAAGAAATTGCTACATCGACGTACTAGAACAGAGGAAAGGAATACAGTAGAACACGAGGGCAGCTTTAAGAGAGAAAACAGTGAAGGCAGCAGAGGATAAAATAAGTACAAAAATCCTTGAATAACACAGGCGATGTTGAATTTAACTGACGAAAAGAGAAAATACAAAATTGTAACAAATGAAGCAGGTGAAAGGGAGTACAAACGCCTAAAAAAGGAGATTGACAGGAAGTCCAAAATGGCTAAGCAGGAATGGCTGGAGAAGAAATGTAAGGTTGTTGAAGCCTATATCATGAGGGGAAAGATAGATACCTCTTACATGAAAATTAAAGAGATCTTTGGGGAAAAGAGAAGCAGCTGTATGAATATCAGGAGCTGAAATGGGAAACCAGTCCTAAGCAAAGAAGTTGAAGCCGAAAGGTGGAAGAAATATATAGAGGATCTGTACAAAGGAGACGAACTTCCGGGCAATATTTTAGAAATGAAAAGGGGGTAAATGAATGATACTTCGAGAAGAATTTGACAGAGCACTGAAAGACCTCAGTCGAAACATAACCCCGGGAGTAGATGACATTCCGTCAGAACTACTGATAGCCTTAGGAGAGCCAGCCATGACAAAACTCTTCCATCTGGTGTGTAAGATATAGAAGACAGGGTAAATATCGTCAGATTTCAAGAATAATGTAATAATTCGAATTCTAAAGAAAGCAGGTGCTAGCAAGTGTAAATATGATCGAACTATCAGTTTAATAAGTCAGGATTGCAAAATTCTAACACGAATTCTTTGTGGGAGAATGAAATATTGCTAGAAGCCGACCTCGGGTAAGACCAGTTTGTATTCCGGAGAAATGTAGGCACACGCGAGGGATTCTGACCCTACTACTTAACTTAGAAGATAGGTTAAGGAAAGGCAATCTTAAATTTGTAGCATTTGCAGACTTAGAGAAAGCTTTTTAAAATGTTGACTGGAAAACCCTCTTTGAAATTCTGAAAGTAGCAGGGGGTAAAGTGCAGGGAGAGAAAGGCTATTTACAACTTGTACAGAAACCAGACGGCAGTTATAAGAGTCGAGGGGCATGAAAAGGAAGCAGTGCTTGAGAATGGAATGATACAGGATTGCAGCTTATTCCCGATGTTATTCAGTGAGTGGATTTAACAAGTGGTAAAGGAAACCAAAGAAACATTTGGAGAAGGAATTAAAGGTCAGCGAGAAAAAAAAAAAAACTTTGAGGTATGCCGATGACATCGTAATTCTTCAGAAACAGTAAAGGACTTGGAAGAGCAGTGAAACGAAAGGGACATGTCTTGAAAGGCGGGTGTAAGATGAACATCAACTTAAGCAAAACATTCACATTTAGTGTAACCTCCCAACAGAATACTATTCCGTAACCTTGCAATAATAATGTGACTAACCTCCCAATAAAAAATGTGACTCATACATAACCTTTCAATATTTAACCGACTGTGAATCTAAACCGGTAAATTTGGACGTCAGCAGTGCTGCATCATGGCCCTGAAAGATCATTCTGAATAAATTGAAAATTCTTACCTCAAAGAAGTCGCCGGATAACCCGTATATATCTGCTCCTATAAAAAAATTTTCTGGCACAGCCCAGTGCTATGCTGGCCGCTAGATTTGTCATGTATTAAAAGAAACAACTGTTTTTTCTTTACGATAATCGGGATGACCAAGGATTTCAGAAATTAGTAAATTCTTAAAATTCAGATGAATGGTTGTCAAAAGTTAATTTTATAAGAAAGATTAGTATCAGAATATTTTTTTAAAAACAATCACATGGGACTTGATATAACAATAGTACAAATTTAGCTGTAACAAATTAGATATGCGCGCGGCTTCTTTTACCTTATACTACATCGCTCAGGCACGACCGGCCCAACCGCCCGACTGCGAGCCACCATTACTACTACCGACACAGCTCCTATTACTTTAGTTTTGCCTAATGGTAACGTAGGGTAGCTATTCTCTTTGTTACATTCGTTGAAAGTTTCTTCATTAATAACTGACATAGGTGATCTAGAATCGATTACTGCTGAAAATGTGGATGATCCAATCGTAACTTCAATAACAGGATGGGAAATGGTTTTTTGTATAACTGGTTTTTCATGTAAAAGTATGTCTCGGATGTAATAACATTTTCGTGAACAAGATTCTGTGAGTCAAAAGTATTGCTTACGTTGCTGGAAGATGCAACCTGTACTGTATCGAGTCAAATTCTGTCTGACATACTGTTATTTGCAGGAGGATGCTGTGGCATTTCAACTATTTGTACTGTTCTGTTACTTCGTCCTGACGTATTTGGCTGAGGATGATAGCGACTGTCTGGTTTATTCATAATAATCTGTTGTTGTGGATGATTCTGCTGCTGATAAGACGGACTGTTATTAAATGTGCGCTGAAAACTGTGCTCATTACTTTTACGTCTGTCATGATAGTCATTACTATATGGCGCGTTGCGATAGGAGTTGAAATGAAGTGTCTTCTGTACGTAGTGATTTCCTTGTTACTGTGCGTTACTATTTGGCGGAGCCGACGCTATACGTGTAGGCGGCGAAACATTAAAGCTTGGTTGACCTTGCACATTATATTCTTGGTTAGGTATGCTAAATGGCTGGTTTTGTTGCTGTTGTGGGGAAAAGCTTCTACTGTTGCCAAAATGTGTTTGCTGTTGCTGATAATTTTGATGATACTGATAATTATATTTTTGTCTGTTATTAAAGTTCTGGTGGTTGTCATTCCTGGAGCGTCTAATAAAAACTGTCACTTTCGGGTAAAACTTGTCATATCAGGTTTTCTTTACTCATTCTTAATCCTAGATACATCGATAGTTGAAGAGTTGTTTTCATATATATGAAGGATAGTAAAAGAGTAGGCAGCAGTGCAGAAAACTAAAGAAGAAATAGCACTACTACGGCTCGCGGCCCTGGGCATGCTACGACACATATTCATCGAAGTGCAATGAATCCCCTGAAGTTAAAAGCTGCAGATAAATTTTAGTTTCTGCGTTACAGGCCAATATGGTGGAAAAGCAAAGCTAAATTGTTGTATCCAGTCCAAAGGGTGAATCTGTGTTCCATCATTTTTAAATAATTTAAATTTCCTAGCAGATAGAAAGTGCTTGTAATCAAAATTATCGTCTCTGAATGTCTGAATGGGTTCAGGATTGCATGAAAATCTATTCGTCTGTGTCTGTTCGGAATCTATGTCACGTACTCTCTGTAAATTACTTAAGTCGTACTGGCTGTGTGAGTGTGACAAATGTTCAGAATGTAGCATATGCTGTGACGTGTTAGAGGCTGAAACATTTTTTTATTTCTGTCACTTCTTGCTGTAAAGATGACAGTTTTCTACGTAATGTATTATTGAACGAACCTGTCTCACTAATTGTCTGCTGTATGTTTTGGAATTCGGTTGTTTGATTGAACGAAATTGGTGACGTATCATCTGATTTGGTGACATTGTTATTTTCGATAACTTCAATACGACTGCCCAGTATCTCTTCGCTACTGTTCCTTGCACAAACCTTAATTTCCTCACGTAATTGTTCTTTAGTTTCATTACATTGCACGGGAATGGCTGTAATCTGTTCATTAATCTGTTTTATGTTTCCATTAAGTTGTTTGTTCGATTCATTAAGTTGTCTATAACTGTTGTCTTGTTTTTCATTCGACTGTTTGAGATTTCATTAAGTTGTAGCAATACTGCCATAACTTGACCCTTGCCAAAATTAGTGACTCTATTCTCTGTGCTGTGTGATGGTGTATCTGCATTTGTCACTTTTTGTGTAACCATTTGGTCATTGTCAGATTCTTGAAAAGGTTCGTCAATCGCATATGCACTGTTGCTCTCTACATCGGAATCAAATAAATCTGACATATTTTGAGCACATTGTTCATCTTCACTAGAAATATTTATCTGTTCGTTGTGTAAATTTTGGAAATCAGGTGTATCAAACTGGGCAGCGTTCATCATAGTGGAACATGCTGTGTCATCAATTGTCGTTAAATTTACTGCGGACATAACTGAATTTGTTTGTTCATCATTTGAATTAAAATCATTACTGGTGGTCGGGATGCACTGATTATCTGTAATTGGAAGATCATCATTATGACACTGAGTGTCACTAATATTATAAGTCAAATTATTTAAGTGAGCCTTTCCACTCATTACATATCGCGATGTACTATTGGCAATTCTTCGTGGCACTTTCACAAGTCAAAGGAAGGCACAAAATCAAACAAAGACAACAAAAATGAAACAAATACAATAACAACAAAGAGTAATAAATTGCCGATGATCTGTAAGAAGGAGTGACAAATTAGTAAATGCGTTGTGCCAGATGCAAACTACATTTAACATTAGGTAAATAAGAGCAGATATATAACTGACTATTTGTCAGAAATTCACAAAAAAATTTGATCCTGGCAGGGTCGCCAAGTGTAACCTCCCAACAAAAAAAAAAATATATATATATATATATATATACACTCCTGGAAATGGAAAAAAGAACACATTGACACCGGTGTGTCAGACCCACCATACTTGTTCCGGACACTGCGAGAGGGCTGTACAAGCAATGATCACACGCATGGCACAGCGGACACACCAGGAACTGCGGTGTTGGCCGTCGAATGGCGCTAGCTGCGCAGCATTTGTGCACCGCCGCCGTCGGTGTCAGCCAGTTTGCCGTGGCATACGGAGCTCCATCGCAGTCTTTAACACTGGTAGCATGCCGCGACAGCGTGGACGTGAACCGTATGTGCAGTTGACGGACTTTGAGCGAGGGCGTATAGTGGGCATGCGGGAGGCCGGGTGGACGTACCGCCGAATTGCTCAACACGTGGGGCGTGAGGTCTCCACAGTACATCGATGTTGTCGCCAGTGGTCGGCGGAAGGTGCACGTGCCCGTCGACCTGGGACCGGACTGCAGCGACGCACGGATGCACGCCAAGACCGTAGGATCCTACGCAGTGCCGTAGGGGACCGCACCGCCACTTCCCAGCAAATTAGGGACGCTGTTGCTCCTGGGGTATCGGCGAGGACCATTCGCAACCGTCTCCATGAAGCTGGGCTACGGTCCCGCACACCGTTAGGCCGTCTTCCGCTCACGCCCCAACATCGTGCAGCCCTCCTCCAGTGGTGTGGCGACAGGCGTGAATGGAGGGACGAATGGAGACGTGTCGTATTCAGCGATGAGAGTCGCTTCTGCCTTGGTGCCAATGATGGTCGTATGCGTGTTTGGCGCCGTGCAGGTGAGCGCCACAATCAGGACTGCATACGACCGAGGCACACAGGGCCAACACCCGGCATCATGGTGTGGGGAGCGATCTCCTACACTGGCCGTACACCACTGGTGATCGTCGAGGGGACACTGAATAGTGCACGGTACATCCAAACCGTCATCGAACCCATCGTTCTACCATTCCTAGACCGGCAAGGGAACTTGCTGTTCCAACAGGACAATGCACGTCCGCATGTATCCCGTGCCACCCAACGTGCTCTAGAAGGTGTAAGTCAACTAGCCTGGCCAGCAAGATCTCCGGATCTGTCCCCCATTGAGCATGTTTGGGACTGGATGAAGCGTCGTCTCACGCGGTCTGCACGTCCAGCACGAACGCTGGTCCAACTGAGGCGCCAGGTGGAAATGGCATGGCAAGCCGTTCCACAGGACTACATCCAGCATCTCTACGAGCGTCTCCATGGGAGAATAGCAGCCTGCATTGGTGCGAAAGGTGGATATACACTGTACTAGTGCCGACATTGTGCATGCTCTGTTGCCTGTGTCTATGTGCCTGTGGTTCTGTCAGTGTGATCATGTGATGTATCTGACCCCAGGAATGTGTCAATAAAGTTTCCCCTTCCTGGGGCAATGAATTCACGGTGTTCTTATTTCAATTTCCAGGAGTGTATATATATATATATATATATATATATATATATATACAGGGTGGTCCATTGTTAGTGACCGGGCCAAATATCTCACGAAATAAGCATCAAACGAAAAAACTACAAAGAACGAAACTCGCCTAGCTTGAAGGGGGAAACTAGATGGCGCTATGGTTGGCCCGCTAGATGGCGCTGCCATATGTCAAATGGATATCAACTGCGTTTTTGAAATAGAGCCCACATTTTTATTACATATTCGTGTAGTACGTAGTGTAAGTAGGCTGTTTATGTTTTCTCTATGTAAGTAGGCTGTTTATGTTTTCTCTATGTAAGTAGGCTGTTTATGTTTTCTTATTGGCAACGTTACGTAGCGCTCAATATGAAAATCACTGGCTGTGCTGTGTGCAGTCTGTCGCTAGTTTGCATTGTTGTCTGCCATTGTAGTGTTGGGCAGCGGCAGCTGGCTGTGAACAGCGCGTAGCGTTGCGCAGTTGGAGGTGAGCCGCCAGCAGTGGTGGATGTGGGGAGAGAGATGGCGGAGGTTTGCAATTTGTCATGAACTGATATATATATTATGACTTGTGATGATATTAAGGTAAATTCATTGTTTGTTCTCTATTAATATCTTTCATTTGCTAACTATCCCTATCAGTAGTTAGTGCCTTTAGTAGTTTGAATCTTTTATTTAGCTGGCAGTAGTGGCGCTTGCTGTATTGCAGTAGCTTGAGCAGCGAAGATTTTTGTGAGGTAAGTGATTTGTGAAAGGTATAGTTTAATGTTAGTCAGGGCCATTCTTTTGTAGAGAATTCTGAAAGTCAGATTGCGTTGCGCTAAAAATATTGTGTGTCAGGTTAAGCACAGTCCTGTATAAATTGTTCAAAGGGGATGTTTCATATGTCGACCCTTAGCCTAGGATACCTCACTGGAATCTTCTGATTTTTCTTGTAGTTTGTGTATTTAGTGTAGCTTTTGTTTATTGCTAGTGCGTAATTGTAGAGAGAATTTCCTTTGTAGTTGCAGTCTTTCATTGTTGTACAGTAAAACAGTTGTGGCGTGCATGTAGATTTGCAGCAAGTTTCTCGCAGCTGCGCTTGCAATTAACTAAATATTATTTTCAGTGCTATGTTAATGTGTTCTCTTATTTTTGCTCTTCAAATTGTGCTTTTCTGCGTTGTCCTGTGAAATACTGTGACAATAATGGCGTGTGAAAAACGTAATACTAGGCTCCAAAGTAAACTGAGAAATGACAGTGAAGATGAAAGCAGTGTGTTAGCGCCGCAGAGTAATGAATTAACAGACATTCAAAGTAGTAATTTGGTAACTGTGCATAGGGAAATGGAGCGGGCGGCAAACAATGGCACGGACAGTGAAACAATTAGTGAAGAGGGAAGCATTATCGATCGATCGGTCGGCAACAGCTCGCCTCAGGAATCCGAAATGACAGGACACAATTTCGCAAATACTGTAGATTCAGGTTTTGGGTCATCACCGTTTTCTCAAATAAGTCAAGACACATTTTCTGCTTGTCAAAATGTGAATGTTGTCGGTGCAAATGCACTGCCGAAAAGCGTAGAGAAACAGATTCCAGACACTAATACATTATTATTGCAATTAATGCAACAAATGGAACAAAATCAGAGACAAACACAGCAACAGTTAGACACAGTGGAACAAAATCTAAAAAAGTTAGACACAATGGAACAAAATCTTCAAAAGTTAGACACCACACTTGAACAAACACGTGAAGATTTAACTAGTGAGTTACATAACATTGAATCGAAATGTCAAAAAGTCTGTAATGACGTAAAATCACAAATTTGTGAGCATTTCCAACCTATTTTTTCGCGGCATGAAAATGCATTACAGAATCATGAAGCAGCCATAAAAGAACTGCAAACTATTTTTCATGAAAATCACAACACCTTGCAAGCTAAAATTGACTCAGTTGCATCTACCGATTCGGTTACGCAACTTGCAAAAACTCAGGAAAACTTAAAGGTCACAGTAGAGACGATTGCAACACAAATGGACACTCTGAAACTTGGTTCAGAAAAACATACAGAGGAAATGATTTCACTATCGGATAAAGTAGCCGAACTTTCAGATCAGTTCACTAACTTATCTACAAAGGTAGATGATGATCTGAATGACACAACACCTGTAGCCTTCACTGACACAGAAGAGTATGAACAAATTAGAAAATTCAAACTACTAAAGGCACTAACTACTGATAGGGATAGTTAGCAAATGAAAGATATTAATAGAGAACAAACAATGTATTTACCTTAATATCATCACAAGTCATAATATATATATCAGTTCATGACAAATTGCAAACCTCCGCCATCTCTCTCCCCACATCCACCACTGCTGGCGGCTCACCTCCAACTGCGCAACGCTACGCGCTGTTCACAGCCAGCTGCCGCTGCCCAACACTACAATGGCAGACAACAATGCAAACTAGCGACAGACTGCACACAGCACAGCCAGTGATTTTCATATTGAGCGCTACGTAACGTTGCCAATAAGAAAACATAAACAGCCTACTTACATAGAGAAAACATAAACAGCCTACTTACATAGAGAAAACATAAACAGCCTACTTACATATTTACGATATTTACTGAAATGCCTAATAAAATGACAAGAAATATTTTTACATCTGCACACCTGATTATGACAAGCGTCTTTCTATGAGAGTTGAGAGAATTTCTACTAACTTACGAAATGTCACATGACTACTGAATGATATTTTTATGCTTTGCTTTTCATAGTTGCTTATTTCATTTGACATCTGTTTTCCAGCTGTGTTGCAGCATTGCTTTTATAAAATAAAATGCATTTGCTAATGTGAACACTTTCTGTCAACAGATCTATTAAATAATTATTTTATGATCCACATTCTTTAAAAAAAGGAGCACTTGGAAAGGAAAGAACAATAAGAAGGAACTAGTAACTGCATTCATAATTCTCTTTTCAAGTAATTGGTAACTTTTTGGTAGAATAACTTATTGTGGTGCACCACTTTAATTACTTAGACATTAAGATGTGATTATACATTTGCCTTATCTGCATTGTTATCTTTAGTGTACTATTTTTTCTACTTGAGCTATGTCATGTTTCGATATAAGCTGCTGTTTGCCAGGCATAGTGCTACTGAACTTTAATTTGTGTTACTCTGCTAAGCCAGATTTTTTTTTTTTTTTTGCTGCACAGTGCCCTATATGAGTTGTAATATTGCAGTTGCTTTGGCATTTGTATTTTTGTCATTGATGTTTGTGTTAATTGTTTTGTGCTGCTGCATTGCCTCGTCCCTTAGTTTAATATCTGAGCTCAGTAGATTTAAGTTAGCTTAAGAGGGGGTAGCCTCTAAGAGAATGAGTTGCGATGAATTGGAAGAAATGCATTGAGAAAACAGGTTTAGGTAGGATTTTCTTGGAAATAAATGTTGAGGTAAGAAATGTGTGAACATATAAATACAGAAAGCATGCTTAGATAGAATTTTTTTTGGTGGAAACAAAGGATGAAATAAGAGGAAAGATATATGAAGTTTTGGGTTGGACTGCAGTACCAAATGTTACACTGAAAACGAACCCTGTCCTTTCCTATTGGTGTTATCCCACTATGTGTTTGTGTACCCTTGAGTATTTGTTTTCTTCCTGTCTCTGTGTACTGTTTCATAGAATTTTTTTCTCTTCTAATACTAAGCTATATTCACTATGAGGAGGAATACTGTTATCCTCAAATATAAGTTGCATTAATAATATGTTATTTTCTTTGTAAAGTTGTTTACAATTCTGTTCTGTTTCAATGTTCATGTGTGAAATTAATGTTTCGAAAACTATTCTCATTATTTTATGTATGTACTTATGTCACTATTTTTGTAACACTGATGTATATGTTTATTTCTATTCTTTTGTAACGCCTGTTTTACTACAAATGTTATCTGTATTGTTATGTTTTTAATGATGTATTTTGTACCTTTGTAATTGTATTCTTATGTTATAAAATTGTAATTGTCACCAGTTCATGACATTATTAACTTGTTAGTTACATTTCACTGCACACGTTTCTGTTGGTCATAGTATGTGGACAATATGTGAGAAGTAGGGACTGTTAGTGTTTGCACGTGTGTTAATAACTCAGCAAGGGACTGGATAACAGCATTGCTGGTTCTAAGGACAATTTCAAAAACTTTGTGAGTGCACAAGTGGTGGTTTATGGACTTGCTATATTATCCGCAAGACTCTTCAAGGGTGATTGTGCACCTGCACAGTCACAACAGATGGCTGCTGGCCATCTCTTCAAGGACTACAGTGGGTCTACATCTTTGATGATCCATCAATACCATTATTTCTACAAGGACTGCAGTGGGTCTGCACCTCTGGTGGCCCACCAATACCATACTCTCTACCAGGACTACAGTGGGTCCGCTCTGTGATGACTTACCTACCAATACTCTTCAAAACTTCGAATGACTCTGCTGTGGGTTTGCTCCATTGTGGCCCATTACCTGTCAGCATGTCAAGAGCCAGCACTGTCTTTCCGTTGGAAGGACAACACTACTTCTTCAAGACTGCATGGAAATCCACTACTTCTGTGTGCAATTTCTTTTACTAATGAGACTTTGTGAAAAAAAACCTGTGATTACCGTAATGAATGATCAGGACTGTCTTTATAAACTGTGAGAAAATTTTAGCTTTTGACCAACATTGTATCAATAAGTGTGTGCATTTGATTTCTTTGTTATTGTAATTATGAAAAAATTTTTTCAAATCATTATTGGCCACTGCCCAAAAATATTTTGTAAAATTTTTTGTGGGGAGCATGGGGGCTATGTAAGTAGGCTGTTTATGTTTTCTCTATGTAAGTAGGCTGTTTATGTTTTCTCTATGTAAGTAGGCTGTTTATGTTTTCTTATTGGCAACGTTACGTAGCGCTCAATATGAAAATCACTGGCTGTGCTGTGTGCAGTCTGTCGCTAGTTTGCATTGTTGTCTGCCATTGTAGTGTTGGGCAGCGGCAGCTGGCTGTGAACAGCGCGTAGCGTTGCGCAGTTGGAGGTGAGCCGCCAGCAGTGGTGGATGTGGGGAGAGAGATGGCGGAGGTTTGCAATTTGTCATGAACTGATATATATATTATGACTTGTGATGATATTAAGGTAAATTCATTGTTTGTTCTCTATTAATATCTTTCATTTGCTAACTATCCCTATCAGTAGTTAGTGCCTTTAGTAGTTTGAATCTTTTATTTAGCTGGCAGTAGTGGCGCTTGCTGTATTGCAGTAGCTTGAGCAGCGAAGATTTTTGTGAGGTAAGTGATTTGTGAAAGGTATAGTTTAATGTTAGTCAGGGCCATTCTTTTGTAGAGAATTCTGAAAGTCAGATTGCGTTGCGCTAAAAATATTGTGTGTCAGGTTAAGCACAGTCCTGTATAAATTGTTCAAAGGGGACGTTTCAGTAGAGTTATATGAATGTTTTAGTTGGACCACTTTTTTCACTTTGTGATAGATGGCGCTGTAATAGTCACAAACGTATAAGTACGTGGTATCACGTAACATTCCGCCAGTGCGGACGGTATTTGCTTCGTGATACATTACCCGTGTTAAAGTGGACCGTTTACCAATTGCGAAAAAGGTCGATATCGTGTTGATGTATGGCTATTGCGATCAAAATGCCCAACGGGCGTGTGCTATGTATGCTGCTCGGTATCCTGGACGACATCACCCAAGCGTCCGGACCGTTCGCCGGATAGTTACATTATTTAAGGAAACAGGAAGTGTTCAGCCACATGTGAAACGTCAACCACGACCTGCACCAAATGATGATACCCAAGTAGGTGTCTGTCGCGGCTAATCCGCACATCAGTAGCAGACAAATTGCGCGAGAATCGGGAATCTCCAAAACGTCGGTGTTGAGAATGCTACATCAACATAGATTGCACCCGTACCATATTTCTATGGATCAGGAATTGCATGGCGACGACTTTGAACGTCGTGTACAGTTCTGCCACTGGGCACAAGAGAAATTACGGAACATTGACAGACTTTTTGCACGCGTTCTATTTAGCGACGAAGCGTCATTCACCAACAGTGGTAACGTAAACCGGCATAATATGCACTGCTGGGCTACGGAAAACCCACAATGGCTGCGACAAGTGGAACATCAGCGACCTTGACGGGTTAATGTATGGTGTGGCATTATGGGAGGAAGGATAATTGGCCCCCATTTTATCGATGGCAATCTAAATGGTGCAATGTATGCTGATTTCCTACGTAATGTTCTACCGATGTTACTACAAGATGTTTCACTGCATGACAGAATGGCGATGTACTTCCGACATGATGGATGTCCGGCACATGATTCGCATGCTGTTGAAGCGGTATTGAATAGCATATTTCATGACAGGTGGATTGGTCGTCGTAGCACCACACCATGGCCAGCACGTTCACCGGATCTGACGTCCCCGGATTTCTTTCTGTAGGGAAAGTTAAAGGATATTTGCTATCGAGATCCACCGACAACGCCTGACACCATAGGTCAACGAATTGTCAATGCATGTGCGAACATTACGGAAAGCGAACGACTCGCTGTTGAGAGGAATGTCGTTACACGTATTGCCAAATGCATTGAGGTTGACGGACATCAATTTGAGCATTTATTACATTAATGTGGTATTTATAGGTAATGACGCTGTAACAGCATGCGTTCTCAGAAATGATAAGTTCACAAAGGTACATGTATCACATTGGAACAACCGAAATGAAATGTTCAAACGTACCTACGTTCCGTATTTTCATTTAAAAAAGCTACCTGTTACCAACTGTTCGTCTAAAATTGTGAGCCATATGTTTGTGACTATTACAGTGCCATCTATCACAAAGCGAAAAAAGTGGTCCCACCATAACATTCATATTTCTTTACGTACTACACGAACATGTAATAAAAAATGGAGGTTCCTATTTAAAAAACACAGTTGAGATCCGTTTGGCCTATGGCAGCGCCATCTAGCGAGCCAACGATAGCTCCATCTGTTTCCCCCATTCAAGCTCGACAAGTTTCGCTCTTTGTAGATTTTCGTTTGCCCCTTATTTCGTGAGATATTTGGCCCGGTCACGATCAGTGGCCACTCTGTATATAATTGTATAACATTCACATTTAGTGTAACCCCCAACAGAATACTATTCCGTAACCTTACAATAATAATGTGACTAACCCCCCAATAAAAAAATGCGACTCATATATAACCTTTCAATAATTGACTGACTGTGAATCTAAACTAGTAAATTTGGACGTCAGCAGTGCTGCGTCATGGCCCTGAAAGATCATTCTGAATAAATTGAAAATTCTTACCTCAAAGAAGTCGCCGGATAGCGCGTATATATCCGCTCCTATAAGAATTTTTTCTGGCACACCCCAGTGCAATGCTGGTCCCTAGATTTGTCATGTATAAAAAGAAAAACTGATTTTTCTTTACGATAATCCGGATGACCATGGATTGCCATGACGCAGCACTGCTGACACCAAATTCCTTAAATTCACATGAATGATTGCCAAAAGTTAATTTTATAAGAAAGATTATTATTAAAATATTTTTTAAAAGAACATTTACGTGTGGCTTGTTATAACTATAGTATGAATTTAGTTGTAACAAATTAGATATGCGCGTGGCTACTTTTAAGTTACAATGGAATATTGTGGAATTAAATCAGGTGGTGCGGAGGAAATTACATCAGGAAACGAGACATTTGAAGCAGTAGATGATTTTAGATGATTTTTGTTATTTGGGCAGCAAAATAACTGATGGAGGCCGAAGTAGCTAGGATATAAAGTATAGGCTGGCAATGCCAAGAAAAGAGTTTCTAAGGAAAAGAAATTTGTTAATATCGAATATAGATTTAAGTTATGGGAAGTCTTTTCTGAAAGTATTTGTGTGGAGGGTAGCTGTGTATGAAAGTGAAACGTGGACAATAAACAGTTTAGACAAGAAGAGAATAAAAGCTTTTGAAATATGGTGCTATAGAAGAAAGCTGAAGATTACATGGGTAGATCACATAACTAATGAGGAGTAACTGACCAGAATTGCGGAGTAAAGAAATTTGTTGCACAATCTGACTACAAGAAGGAAACGGTTGACAGGCACATTCTGAGGCATTAAAGGGTCACCAAATTAGTATTGGCGGTAAGTGTGTGTGTGTGTGTGTGTATGTGTGTGTGTGTGAAAAAGGGGGGGGGTCGGTAAAAATCGTAGAAGGAGACCAAGAGAAGAATACAGTAAGCATATTCAGAAGGATGTAGATTGCAGCAGTTATTCGGAGATGAAAAGGCTTGCACAGGGTAGAGTAGCATGGAGAGCTGCATCATATCAGTCTTCGGACTGAAGCTCAAAACAACAACAACATTTCTAAGTCTGTAGGAACTTCACTAAGTCTAAAATTAAGGTTTAGAACTTAATGAGCAACATGAAATCTTAGAGTGAACATCCAAGAGTATTTCACGTTCATAATAGCACACACTAATACTAGTTCTGAAGTCGACGGGATGCATCTCGCACAAAATTATGTCGGAATTTCGACTTTCCGTCCGCAAATTTACTAATAAGGGTCACCTTTGATCCTGAAAGCTCAGAACCGCAGGAAACCATGTGCGGAATAACACTCGATCATTAAAAAGAATAAATAAATAAAAGAAACAGTAGTCTGTTTTAGTCTTTAAAATTTACAACATGCATTCACATTGTTTCCAGCTTTAAAATGAGAGTGCACTTCCGCCCAGAATAACACAGGTTGCTCGTCGTAACGGAGTTTACATCCTCCTTCAAACGTCTCTTGTATAGATGGCACTGCCATTATGTATTGCAGCTAATACTTTGTACCACCCTGAAGACATCAAGACACATTGAAATGATTTTAAACAGTTTGAATGCCCTTTAGTTCAGTACGTAACTGCGCTGTCAAACTAAAGTTAAAAGCAAGTTCAGATGGTTCAGATGGCTCTGAGCACTATGGGACTTAACTTCTGAGGTCATCAGTCCCCTAGAACTTAGAACTACTGAAACCTAACTAACCTAAGGACATCACACACATCCATGCCCGTGGCAGGATTCGAACCTGCTACCGTAGCGGTCGCGCGATTCCGGACTGTAGCGCCTAGAACCGCTCGGCCACTCCGGCCGCAAAAGTAAGTTCAACAGCCTTTTGCAATCCTGAGAAATGCTTAGGAAATGGACGTAGGGTATCTATCGGTGCAGATTATCTCGTTTCCGATGGCCCGTGACGAGACTATCCAATGTTTTCTTTTAAGACTTTCCGTCTTTGGGCCTATAATGAAAAAAGTTAAGTTTTCGAACCAACTCAGAAAAATGTGACTAAATCGGCGCAGATCTCTGCAGCATGGACACCACAATGATTTAATAAAGGAGCAAAGAAAGGAGAAAAAGAATAACAAATGATTTTCTTTTACATATGCGCTTGAGCTCCTGATAGAGGCCACGCATAATGCTCCCGTTGTCATCTTTTCAGTTTATCGTAAATCGTTTTAACGATTGATTGAACAGTCTTCGAGCCACAGTCAACAAAGTCGAAAAAACGATCTCAAATTCTCTATAGATTATCTTCGTCGAGGGCAAAGTAGCCCAATACAAATACGTTTTGCTCTGTTTCGGCTTCGTCGGGAGTTGCATCTACCATAACAGAAAAGAATTACTTATGGTTTACCTATGTTAAAATAGTTTGGCTCTTTCGTTACTGCATCAAGCTTCGCCAAAAACTCTAAGACGCCCAGAAATTAGTCATTTCGACGGTCGTCGACTAAGCTAAACTCCACTCCATGAGAAAAAGAATCACTTCGATTATGCTATGCAATACCTCAGTCCAATGTCTCGATCCAAAAGATTTTCTATGGCTGTGTCACTATTTGGCACATCTTTCAATTTGCACCATTCTAAGTACGACGTTTTGTGATTAGTGCTGTTTTCATATCAGCTCACTCTTTGTTTCAGGTTTTTCCGGAGTCTTGAAAATTACCAAGCGTAGCCTCGAGTCAAATCAGACGCAGATATTCGTGTGTCGCAAAAGCAATCGTAAACAAAGAAGTTAAATTCTTCCTTTTCTTTGCTCCATTCAAGCCAGCCCCTTTTTGAAATTTCCCCGTTTTTTAAAATGCTCTCGAACACATCTGAACGGGAAGTCTGATGAACGATTTCTTCTACCTCTGGACTGTGAAAGCTCTTATTTTCACTCCACAGACGGATATCGAAATCTGAAAGCTTCTCATTCCTTGTCGATCTAGCCGCTAAGAGATGTCCAATTTCTAGAACCGTCTCGTCACTCTCACTGTCGGTTGCTCTAATACTATCACATTCGATTTTTTGTGCGCACTCCTGCACGCAAATGCATCGCCGATGCTACAGACGCGCCTAAACAACGTCTTTCCTTAATATCAACATCTGCAAAATTGTGAAAAACGACGCCGAGTTTTGCACGAGAGGATCGTTCTTAAGTAACTATATCACAACTACCTTTATCAGTTCTAAGTGGAACTGTCTGACTAACGACGTAGCTTGTCTCTAAGGATCCTTATCCTGCTCACTATCAGTTAAGGAACTCACTGTCATTTCCACTTCTTTCTGACTCCAGCGACACTTCTGGTTTAGCGAGTGGCGCACAGGATAACAATGTCTTTCCCTCTTTCGCAGCGTTGTCTTTTTCAGCCTTACACTTTCGTTTTTGATAACCTTTTCCCCACTCGGATTATTCGTTTACACTACAGCAAAACTCTCAACGCTGTTTGATGTAACAATACAAAAAAGTAACTTCCTACACAACCACAAAATAATGGAGAGCTTGCAGCAGGCTCTTCATCTCGGCTGACTTCTGAGTACCACATGTGAGTATTGACTAGCCACAATACGAAACAAAATAGTACAAAACGATTCGACGAATTCGGTGCTGTAATCTCGGCTTATAAAAATTTGCATTCGATCGATGGGCCTCTGTAACAGCTCATAGTAAAGGCTGCCTGACAGTAAATCAGTTGGCCGGGCGCCTTCTCGAGTAGACAAAAATGAAAGCGTAAATAGTTTTAAATTACTGAAATGTGAACATTTTTATCTACAGTGTTATCCTAATGCTCTAAAAGGTGAAAATCGTTTTAAAATTACGAAAAGAGAGAAGTATCAAACATCAAAAGTTGTAGATGTCAGTTAATTACATTTTTAACCCTTCCGTGGTTGACGAGATGCATATTTCCCACTAAAGTAATGTGCAGTTTTGAGCTTTGTGACGTCTATATCCCATATCTGACTAGTGATTGCATGTAGCGAGATGCATTCGGAATTTGAAGAAAAATTCTACGGCAATGGGGTGGATATATAGAAGGCTATGACCGATCAAATGGGCCGTGATGTCTTTATAGATGGAACAGTGCGTTTGTTTCACGAGAACAGATCGAATCACCTACCATTTCCATTCTAAGAATGCCTGAAGAATCCAACTGTTTTTCCTTATCGATCATAGACATTATTTTGAAACACTATTACACACCCCGTTAATTCTGCTGGTTTTTAAGTAATTTGTATGTAGTTGGACGTATACGCCTCGGAAAACTTCATAGAATATAGAAAACTTCGGCGTGTGGCATGTACAAGCTATCTTCAAATGTTATGTCGAAAACTTGTGTCAGATATTTCATATTTTGCATTGTCAGAAGAGCAAACATATTTTTAGTACAGATTTGTTATACTTTTTCCGTATGTTCCTTGTTGGTAAAATTTTTCTAAAATTAAAAATTGAACCCCGAAAGTCCTAGATTCACATGAAAACATGGATCTTGTTAGGTTCGCGAAACGTATGTTTCCCATTTCACTGATTTTCAAAATAGGTCAGCTTAAAATATTTCTGGTAATGAACGTGTGTTATTTATCATGAAGGAATACAGTTTTGACCTTTTATTTTTTAAATGTATGTAAGATACATTTTAACCATGATAGGGTTAATGTATCTAACACCTTTATCTGGAAAGTAAATTAAGAGCTATCCAACACAAAGTGGTTTAAGAAACTTAATTCTTTTACTAATGAATACATTGTAAATACTTATTTTATTATCATACGAAACTACTCAAAAAGTTTTAAACTAGTCAAAACGAGCGCCGCGAAACCAGAACCTGACAAGAGGCGTGAAGTTTATAATTCGTGTATACATACTCGTAAATATTATGTAACAAACACGTTCCGTATGGCTAGAAATAAAGTTATTTGATAATCAAAGCATTGTGCTTTCTTTGATTAAAAACTTTTTCATACAGTTCCGCTAAAATGTGACGTCAGCTGATGGAACTCTTGCATGTATGTAATAACAATATTTTCTCTCTACGTCATCTGATGTACTGATCTTACTTTACATGCAAAACCTGCATTAATGTAAACACCAACTCTAAATGTATGTGTTTTTCAAAGAATCCCAGAGGTTCAGTGAGAACCTCCAGCGCTCTGGCCTTTTGTTAAAAATAATAATTGCAAATTTTAAAACTAGTATTTGATTTCTATTTGGCTATGCAGCTGGGTCGTTGCTCTGGGTCTGCAGCACTTGTGGCTCGCTTACCCTCCCCCTCTGCACTAATACCAACCCTGCAGAGCACGAAATCTTTCACAATGAACGAAGTCTAATTAAACTACCGAACTGACTATGATTTTATGGAGATGCTGACACTGATCCCTGATTCCTTTTTCCCACACTCACTTATCAACGATTATTATTGGATTTGAGCATGAACTTTCATTGCATTGTAAGAAGTGAATCAAACCAAGATATCGTTTCATACAGCGATACTTTTTAACCGGAAACGAAAGATTGTCAAGCTATAAATGTCACCAACAAGGACGAGCGATGAAGAGGCTCTTATCTTTGAACGCGGTGTTGTGCAATTTCCTGCCATTAGCCTCTGTCACGTACGGTACGAGTTCGCAAGACACTCTTGACCTATGAGTTTGCACAATGAAATGGGTGCAGTTGCCCCAAGTTGTAACCTCGTTGAGCTTATTCAAGGAAAGAGGAACTGCAAACTGATAATTTTTATTTTAAGAGGCATTGTTAGTCTATTTTTTAAGCAGCAAAGACTTTTCTCTTTTTCATGTAAAGTAAAATTAATCTTGCTTAGGTACAATCAGAATATAAGGAAGTATTTTCAGTCCTTTTAAACAGATGGCATCCCAGTGTCCCATAACTTACGTTAAAGGCCTTGATATGATCAACATATACTACGATAGCCCAGGTCTGTCTGACAGACAGCAGCAATAGTTTCAAAAACAAATTGAAATCATACCTCCTTGACAACTCGTTCTATACCATAGATGAATTCTTGTATATCAGTAAATAAATCTGGAGATATAATACATGCATTTTGTGCCATTTAAGGGAATAGGATAGATAATAGAAATATTTAGGTATAATACTATAATGTAAAAAAAAACTTTTTTCCTGTGCACATTTCTTGTGCATTTGACACGTTCCACATCATAACGGTTTTTCCGTGCTATTGATCAATGGAACATGTAACTAACTAACTAACTAACTAACGTAAGTCCTACAGTTATATACTGAATTTTTCCAGTAAATTCTTTCCTGCTGTGTTCTTTGCTTTCAGTCGCTGTATAGTTTTTACCGATCCTAAAGGTTACAAATACTGGACGTACCATCGTGCTTTGGCTGAATTTAAAGTTGTAGCGTTATGCTGTCCCACTTGAACATCTACGATTCTGATCTGCAAGGCACACTACGGTGTTCTAGGGAGAGTAGGTGGGTCATCATTATCATTTGGCTCTTTCCTGTTCTATGCTCTATTCATGAATGATGCTCAGGAACAACGGCTGTCCTTAACCTTAGAGACTGGGACACAAGAGGACAAACACGAAATTAACAATTAATGTAAGTTCCCACGAACATTGCATTCCTCTATCATCATATGGGATATGCCCTCTAATCCAACTTAAGCCGAGCTTATTGACCCGTTATTTAAACTGAATTTAACTGTCAATTTAAGAAAAGAAAACATGGGGCAGGATGTGAAACACTGCTTCAGAACGGAGCTGTGTAGTAAAGAAAATGTGCAGCACGTAGCGAAGTATCTGCTGACTAACGAAAGAGCTTACGTACATTCATATTCTAGAAAGTCCACTAAATGACAACCTGGTGATTTGGGATACTATGGAGCAGTTTGCAAAGAAGAGAAGTGTGTAGATTTTGGAGAGCACAATCACGATAAGAGAAACTGCCAGCGGTCAAACCAACAACTAAAAAGTGTTGCATTTGCAGCCAGATGGAACAGCCGTAAATCCGGATAAATAATGCCCGACCTACGAACTGCTCTTGCAAAGAGATACATTGTTGTTGTTGTGATCTTCAGTCCTGAGACTGGTTTGATGCAGCTCTCCATGCTACTCTATCCTGTGCAAGCTTCTTCATCTCCCAGTACCTACTGCAACCTACATCCTTCTGAATCTAAAGAAACTATTTTGGCCAGTAAAGAATCCGCGAAAACAATACAGTGCAGAATAATTAAAGTTATGCATGTATGCTGAAAATACGGGCAATGTTTAAAGAAAAAGAAAGTACCTCATGACGGGGTTGCGTAATTGGAGGACTGTTGCACATTGGTAAACGTTTTTTTCTTTATTTTGTTTTACACACCTAGTTCCGTAAGACCAAATTGAGGAGCAAATCTCCAAGGTCATGGAACGTGTCAGTATCGTACATGAAATTACAACATAAAAGTAATAACAGATAAAATAAGGTGTTTATGATCCCAAAAAAGACAAGCTATAAGTTTATGCAAACGCAATCAACAACATAACACAGCTATCAGCTTAATTTTTCAAGGAACTCCTCGACAGGATAGAACGAGTGATCCATAAGGAAACTCTTCAGTTTCGATTTGAAAGCGCATAGATTACTGCTAAAATTTTTGAATTCTTGTGGTAGTTTATTGAAAATGAATGCAACTGTATACTGCACACCTTTCTGCGTCTTTTTTGCGAATAAGCTGATATTGTTAACAAGAAACGACAGTAAAAAGTATATATACATTGAGTGGCCGATGTCAGAATACCCAGGCAAACGAACAGGGGTTGACAAGAGGTTCGCAAACTTACACCACTGATTGCCCGAAACCACCCGTTTCTGAGCCAAAAATATCCTTTGAGAATGGGAAGAGTTACCCCAAAACATAATACCAAACGTGATAAGCGAATGAAAACAAGCAAAGTGGATCACTTTTCGTGTCACGTTCAGTTTCACTAAGCATATGCCCATTCTGTGAAATTAAAACATCGGATTTTGTTTAATTGTGTGTTAGAAACTGTAAAAACTGAGTCTTACTGTGATTTAGCGTTAGTTTATTTTGTACAAGCCATGAACTTAAATCAGGAACTACACCATTTGAAAGAGTGCCAACGCTGCACACAAAGTCCTTTACTACCAAAGCTAGTGTCATCAACAAACAGAAACATTTTAGAATCGTCTGTAATACTAGAGGGCATATCATTAATATAAATAAGGAACAAAAGTGGCCCCAGCACTAATCCATGGTACAAGCCCCTTCCCCCCCTCCATTTAACTGTGCTCCATTCAGAACCCACATCATAACCATTCTCAACACAACAGATAATGACCTTTTGCTGTCTGTTGTTAAAGTACGAGGTGAACTGACTTTGAGCTACTCCCCGTATTCCACAACGGTCCAACTTATGGAGAAATCACACAATAAAACGCCTTAGTTAAATCGATAAAGATTCCTAGCTTTCGAAAACTTTTGTTTAACCCATAATGGTTAAAGAGAATACAGAATTTTCAGTTATTAAACCACTCCTGAAACCGAACTGTACATTTGATAGCAAATTAAGTGATCAATTATCCTTACATACATAGTCTTTTCAATAATTTTAGCCAACACTGACGGCATAGAAATAGGTCTAAATTGTCTACATGATCCCTTTCTCCCTTTTCATAAAGCGGCTTTACTACTGAGCACTATAATCATTCATGAAACTGGCCATTCTTGAATGAACAATTGCAAATTTCGCTAAGTACAGGGCCAGCATGTGCAACACAGTGCTTCAGTATTCTGCTAGGCACTCCATCATATGATTGAGAGTCCTTAGTCACCATTGATTTAATTATTTACTCAGTCTCCCCCTTCTCAGTTTCACAGAGGAGTGTTTCAGACATCAGTCACGGAAAGGCATTTTCCAAGAGAGTTATATGATCCCATGAAGAATCTAAGTTTTTGTTTAATTCACCAGAAACGCTCAGAAAGTGCTTGTTAAATACTGTACATGTATCTGACTTGTGGGTAACAGAAACATTTTTACTACGAACTGACTTTATATTGTATACCTTATGCTGCTGACCAGACCCTTCTTTCACGACTGATCATATCGTTTTAATTTTATTCTGTGAATCAGCTATTTTATTTGTATACTACATATCCTTTGCCTTAGTAATAACATTTTTATGCACCTTACAATACCGTTTGTAATAGACTACTGTAGCTTGATAGTGACTACTTCTAATATTCTGATATAATTCCCACTTTCTTCTACATGATATTCTTATCCCACTAGTCAGCCATCCAGACTGACTTTTATTCCTAGTACCCTGTTTAGAACGTTCTAATATAAAGTAACTTTCAAAGAGCATGAGGAATGAGCTAAAGAAAGCAATGTATTTGTCATCTATGTTATCGGCACCATAAACATAGTGCCACTCTTATTTATTAACAAAGTTTAAAAAACATTGTGTTGCCGATGGATTAGCTTTTCTATAAATTTTCTAATTATATACGACATTTGTTTGAGTACAAAAACCTTTTAATGTTAAAATTTGTGCATCATGGTCTGAAAGGCAATTCACCCTTTTACTAATAGTACCCTCATCTAGTAATGAAGAATGATTGAAAATATTGTCTGTGGCTGTGCTGCTGTTCCCTGCACCCTGGTTGAAAAAAAAAATTCTGCATCAGATCATATGAATTTAGGGGATCTTCCAACATCCTTTTTTTTACATAACCACATACAAAATTAATACTGAGATCACCACATATAACTAATTTTTGGTACTTCCTATAAACTGAACCGAGGACCCTCTCTACCTTGAGCAGCAATGCTCTGAAGTCCTTAGGGGACCTATAAATAACAACAATTAGGAGTTTAGTTTCATTAAATTCAACTACCCCTGCACAACATTCAAATACCTGTTCAGTGCAGTGCTCTGAAACGTCTACGGACTCAAATGGAATACTGTTTTTTACGTACATGGACACTCCCCCACTCCGCAAAGAACTCTTTGAAAAACAGCCAGCCAATCAATGCTAACTACCTAGCAGCAGAATCTTCTTCTTTCTGTTAGAATTTGCAGCTGACTTAGGCTCCATAACTGCCGAGGACTGCTATATGTTTTCTACAGCTACAGCTACAAGAGGCTCCTGTCCACTAAACTCTTGACAGTTGGTCAAATAGACTTGTTATAAACAAACTACAAGTGTCTGAATATCTCCTCCTCCTAGCCGCCATCTTACCAATTCCCCAGCGCCCTTCAGCCTCCTCAACAGATGTAGTTCTCCTTTGCGTTTTGTAACTGCGCTAGTTGTCTTATGGCAACGAACGGATGGTTAACCTCTTCGAGTCTGGCTAACTTGAAATTGTTCTATAAATCATTCTACCGGGTGATCAAAAAATCAGTATAAATTTGAAAACTTAATAAACCTCGGAATAATGTAGATAGAGAGGTAAAAATTGACACACATGCTTGGAATGACATGGGGTTTTATTAGAAGAAATAAAAAGTATTGCTAGATGCGTGAAAGATCTCTTGCGCGCGTCGTTTGGTGATGATCGTGTGCTCAGCCACCACTTTCGTCATGCTTGGCCTCTTGGGTCCCCAGACCTCAGTCCGTGCTATTATTGGCTTTGGGGTTACCTGAAGTCGCAAGTGTATCGTGATCCACCGACATCATGTGTGTCAATTTGTACCTCTCTATCTACATTATTCCGTGATTTATTCAGTTTTCAAATTTATACTGACTTTTTGATCACCCGGTAGAATGATTTAGAGAACAGTTTCAAGTTAGCCAGACTTGAAGAGGTTAACCATCAGTTCGTTGCCATAAGACAACTAGCGCAGTACGACTAACTAGCGCAAGGTAAGAGGAAGACAAGAGTCTTTGCATTAGTATCAATAATTTATCGGCATGTCTCAGAATAGCGTGTGATCTGCTAAGAAGAGTGTCCATACGTCTCAGGTATTTATGAACTTGGAGGAAGTTTACTGGGACTTGACAAAGTGTTATGACATCATACTTTTGGCTCAACTGAACAATTTCCTAAATGTTACGTATACATAAGGCAGCCGAAGTCGGTGAAGGTGACGTGGATAAATGGCAGTGTGAAGTACTACTCGTATTTTTATGATGGAAGTATGGAAAGTGAACGTAGTACACATCTAAGTATGAGTTATGAATACTAAAGACTAAGTACGTTTTGAACATGAGCTGTAGAGTCACAAAACTCTCACGAATACGATAAGCGCGCTGTAACCATTGCGAAACGGGCTACGTGTTCCCACTGCTTGCACCAAAGCACTTATCTTCAGTATAGCGATAAGAAGAGTCCCGTGTTTGGATAAACTAAGAATAGCTGTCGCTGTTATCAGACGCTACATCAAAGCACTTGATGTAAGTACAAGATCCGTACTATAGCACAGTACGAAGATAGATCAATTGGGGGCCAAAGTGGCAAACTTGACTTAATGACTAAGTTAGACACAAACTAAATCTGGTCATAAAAATACATACAAAAGAAGTGCAAAGGTAGCAAGCAATAAAGATGTGACTAGACGGTAAGAGTGCAGCTCCACGATTTTGAGACTGCTGGCAAGCATTAATTGGGAGTAATTAGGGGCGATCATAGAATGATTTTGTTCGATCTTAAATAACCTACGTGAAAACTGTACCAAGTGGGTCTGAAACTGCAAAAGTTTCGAATAGGGACCTCTGAGGAGCGAAACCAGGTTACAGGCTCCGATGGCAGGTTCCAGTATTGCCACTGCAACATGGGGCTAGTAACAGAAAATGCATAAATCACGGCGTACAGCAAATCCAAAAGGTATATTAAAATACACTATATTTTTATGCTACATATAAAAATCCTCCCCCATCTCTCTCCCTACGTATTACCGAACTTGTCGTGGTGGGTGACTTGCTTGCCACAACGATACAGACAGCTCCACTTCAGGCGAAACCACTTCGGGGTGGTATCTGTGGAGAGGCCAAACCAGTATATACATTCTTAAGGGAGGCAGCAGCCTTTTCAGTGATTTCGGCACAACACTCTGGATGATCGCCTGATATGGCCGCGTAACATAACCCAGATGGTACTATTATTATGTTGGTACTGCGATACAGCTAAAAGCAAGGGGAAATGACCGCCATTATTGTTTCCGAAAACATGCAGCTTTACTATGTGGCTAATGGTGATGACATTGCCTTGGGTAAAATATTTCAGAGATACAAGAGTCAGTCATGCTTATCACTTGGCGGGGCCCGTTCAGAAGGTTTTTATCACTAAACAAATTCAAAAAGATGAAAAATCTCACATTCTTCAAGTCACAGGGTGGAATGGTAGTCCTTTCATCGTGTAGATAGGTTTCAGAACGTAGAAAGTGAACTGAATAGGATGAAGTTTCATATAATATTAATTAGCGAAGTGTGATGACCGAGACCGTACTAACTATCTACAACCCACTAGGCTAAATCTGTGGTGGGGGCCATAACAATGGAAATTTTGTGATAATTAGCATTTTAGACACACTTTAGAATTAAATGCCTATAACGCTGCATTTGAGGGTTATTATTTTTTGTGAAAAACTTGTCTATGCAATTTACGATTCAGTGAATTGTTGAGGTTGAAAAAATGAAAAGAACTGAAAACTTTTAGGTGAATAACTGTCGGTGGTGTCTAACACAGGTAAACACACACACAAATAAGAACTTAAAATTTCTTTATTATAACATTTTATAACACGTGAATCAGCGTGTTGCAGGCAACGATACATTTACAACTCTCAAAAACAATACAGTCTTCTTTTGTCTCTTGTGATATCACAGAACATATAGCTCTGAAGCCAACCTTATCGATGTCAAAACACTCACTAACACTGTTTTGCGAAAACAGACATACTGTCTGATGGGATACTGCAATCACTGGTTAAAAAATGTTAGTTATAATCCGTCTTGATTGCAAAAATGTTCATTCACATGACCGGTTTCTGTTCTTCCAGAACCATCTTCAGATCTACAGTTTCGGTTACAAGAGTAACTCGTCCACACGCAGCAACCTTCACATGAGCATGTGAAGGTTGCTGTGTGTGGGCGGGTTACTTCTGTAACCGAAACTGTAGATCTGAAGATGGTTCTGGAAGAACAGAAACCGGTCATGTGAATAAACATTTTTGCAATCAAGACGGATAATAACTAACGCTTACCAACACACTAAAACACTATATGGAAGAGCAACCTGTTCCCACATCACACCCTTCTCAGTAAGACGGTCACAATGCACTGTACCACGTCCACTAGTCTTGCGGGAAATCGAATTACGCCACCCGAACTTGATGTTCGTGGTTTCTTATCTTGAGGTTGTTTGTCCTGGGGTGGTAGTAAAACTGGAGTATCTTCCGGCAATTTAACGTCTTCGTTTAGCAAATATGCAGGTTTCAATCGGTGGATTTAAATGTTTTTTACTTGGTCTTTCGAGTCCAAAAAGTTTTGGTGTTCTTTCCACGACTTCGTATGGGCCTTCATATGGAGCTTATAACGACTTTTTAACTCTGTCAACCCTTACAAATACATGTGTTGACGTGCTGAGGTCCTTGTGTACAAATTGTGTCTGTTTTACTTTGTGAGCTATTTGCTCAGGTTTCAGCCGGTTCATATATAGTTTTAGTTGTGAAACAAACTAGGGTAAGTCTGAATCCCTTTTTGTTCCGACTTCTTGAAACAAATCTCCAGGTATCTTGATGGGTAAACCATAAACCATTTCTGCTATCGTAGCATTCGCGTTTTCTCTGATTGAGTAACGAAGACCGAGAAGGATTGCAGGTATTGTTTGAGTCCATTTTGTAGTTGAATGTGAACGGATTGCTGCATTAAGTGTGCGATGAAATTTTTCTATTTTCGCATTGGATTGAGGATGATATGCAGTAGTTTGAGTTTGATTACAACCACATCTTTTTGATAGTGCTTGAAGTAGCTCAGAATTAAATTGTCTTCCTCAATCGGTCCAAAAATTGAAGAAAGCTTGAGCTACAGCTTCTGATTGTATATCCCGAAGTGGTATTACCTCTGCCCAGTTCGTTACTCTATCGATGCATGTTAAGCAATACGTATATTCATCAGAAGGGGGCATTGGCCCTATCAAATCCAGATTAATTACTTTAAAACGTTCATCAGTGTTGGGAAAGTGTCCTATTGGTGAATCCACATGTCGTGATACGTTGTTTTTTTTTTGACAAGCATTACCTGCTCGTGACCAATTTGCAATGTCCTTTTTCATATTCATCCTGACACATCTTGATGTAATCATTTTTACAGTTGTCTTGATACTTGGATGAGCCCAATTATGATAATGTTGAAAAATAGCATAACGGAATTGTTCAGGAATACAAGGTCGAATACTTTTTGTCGGGACATCACACCACAATTGCTTTCCTGTCTGAGTCAAATAGTCTTTTAATTCAAGCGAAGTATTATTGCCAGATTGCAGTTGATGAAGCTCTTCGTCCTATTCTTGTGCTTGGGCTATCTCTTCACAGCTAACTGGAACCAATTCTTCAAGCCTTGAAAAGTTATCAGCCACAACGTATGCTTTACCAGAAATACGTCGCAAATCTGTTGTAAACTGTGAAATATATTGGAGATAACGTAATTAGAATGACATTGCTTTCTCATTCTGCTGGAATGCATATGTTAGAGGGGCATGATCATTATAAATAACAAAGTCTCTACCTTCTAACAGATATTTGAAATACTTGACTGCCATATACTAAGTAGTTCTCTGTCATATGTGGAATACTTTTTCTGTGCATTCGTGAACTTTTTTTGAAAAGAATCCAATAGGTTTCCATTGTGCATATTGCCTCTGTTGCAACACAGCACCAGCTGCAAAATGTGATGCAACCACGAATAATGCGAGTTGGCTGTGCAAACCCGGAAATGTTAAAAGCGTTGCATTTGCGAGATCTTCTTTACATTTTTGGAACTGAGCAATTGCTTCTTCTGTCCAGTCAATATGTCTTCGGTCATTTTTAGTTGTTCCTTTCAGGTGGTCATTCAACAAGGTTCGGTCTTCTGCAGCATGTTCTAAATATCTACGATAAAAATTTATGATTCCTAAAAATTTCCGAAGTTCGCGAACAGTTTCAGGTCGCTTGTAGTTCATTAGCGCAGACACTTTTTCTGGATCCGGCTTAGTTCCTGAGAGTGTCATTAATTGTCCCAAGAATGTGAGTTCTTGCACTCCGAATACGGATTTTGCAAAATTTATTGCTAAACAATGCTGATTCAATTGTTTAGAGAGTAAATTTAGATGCCCAATATGCTGTTCGGAGGTTTCTGATGAAATTAAAATCCAGATAGCGAAAGTAGAAATCCAGCTCTCTCACAACTTCGTGTATAAACCTCTGTAATGTGGTAGGTGCATTTCGAAGTCCGAATTCATACAGACCAAAAGGATTAATAACTGCTGACTATGGTTTGTCTTCTTCGGCTAAGGGAATATGATAATACGCTTTTAGTAGGTCAATCTCGGAGAATATCTTCATATTCTGACGCATCAAATTTACGTAATCTACTCGAGGGACTGGACACCGGCCTGGGAGAGTCCTGTCATTAAGACGACAATAATCTCCACAAACTCGCCACTGATCATTGGACTTCATAATAAGGTAAAGTGGACTAGCTCATTGTAATAGTGATGGACATATAATATAATTGTTTAGCAGAAACTGAAATTCTTTCTTAGCTATTTGCAATTTACGTGGGTCCAACTTACGAGCTTAACTGTACACCGGTGGACCACTAGCAGTAGTGATATAATGCTGTACTATATGCTTTAACACCTCTGGTATACAGATGGTTTTGCTAGCTCAGGGAATTTCTCTAACAGCTTTGAATACTGAAATTTTGCGTAGAGTGAGCTTACTGAATCGTTCGCATTCACAGCGGTTACCTCTGCGGAAATTTTTAACTTAGTAATGTTGTCTATAAGCTTTTTTTTTTGCAGATCTATGAGTAAACCAAAATGATCAAGAAAATCGGCTCCCAATATTCCTTTTGATACATCTGCTGCTATAGATGGCCATTCAAACTTACGTTTAAGACCTAAATCAATTGAGAACAGCTTTGACCCGTAAGTTTTTATTTCAGAACCATTTGCAGCATAGAGACTAAAGTCAGTGGGTTCAAGCTTGTTAGTTTTTGCCATCGGTATAACAGACAAATCTGCACCGCTGACTACCAGATAAGATCGTCCACAAGTTCTGTCTTTAACAAATAATCTATGTTGGCAGCTTACTACAGGAACTAGGATAGAACATTCAGCTGCTTTTGACTTTACCCTTCCTTGTTTTCCTTATTTTTCCATTGGCAAGGTTGTACACACTTTTCAGGATTACACCGGGAGCCAAATTTGAAGTGATGATAACAATATTTACCTTTTTTTTTAAACTGTTTTCTGTTTCTACTTCTACTCCGCGACCTGGATCAATTTGATTCTCGGAGCGTCTTAACTTCATTTTGTAAGTCTTTAATTTTTGCAAGAAGATCTTGGACTGCTATGAATGTGGAAGGAAGAGATTGTGATGAGGTAATTTGAAGCTCCTCAGCATATTGCTTCTCCACTATACGATCGGCCATATGCGCGATCTTGTCCGCCATTTCTTCCGATATCACTCATATACACTCCTGGAAATTGAAATAAGAACACCGTGAATTCATTGTCCCAGGAAGGGGAAACTTTATTGACACATTCCTGGGGTCAGATACATCACATGATCACACTGACAGAACCACAGGCACATAGACACAGGCAACAGAGCATGCACAATGTCGGCACTAGTACAGTGTATATCCACCTTTCGCAGCAATGCAGGCTGCTATTCTCCCATGGAGACGATCGTAGAGATGCTGGATGTAGTCCTGTGGAACGGCTTGCCATGCCATTTCCACCTGGCGCCTCAGTTGGACCAGCGTTCGTGCTGGACGTGCAGACCGCGTGAGACGACGCTTCATCCAGTCCCAAACATGCTCAATGGGGGACAGATCCTGAGATCTTGCTGGCCAGGGTAGTTGACTTACACCTTCTAGAGCACGTTGGGTGGCACGGGATACATGCGGACGTGCATTGTCCTGTTGGAACAGCAAGTTCCCTTGCCGGTCTAGGAATGGTAGAACGATGGGTTCGATGACGGTTTGGATGTGCCGTGCACTATTCAGTGTCCCCTCGACGATCACCAGTGGTGTACGGCCAGTGTAGGAGATCGCTCCCCACACCATGACGCCGGGTGTTGGCCCTGTGTGCCTCGGTCGTATGCAGTCCTGATTGTGGCGCTCACCTGCACGGCGCCAAACACGCATACGACCATCAGTGGCACCAAGACAGAAGCGACTCTCATCGCTGAAGACGACACGTCTCCATTCGTCCCTCCATTCACGCCTGTCGCGACACCACTGAAGGCGGGCTGCACGATGTTGGGGCGTGAGCGGAAGACGGCCTAACGGTGTGCGGGACCGTAGCCCAGCTTCATGGAGACGGTTGCGAATGGTCCTCGCCGATACCCCAGGAGCAACAGTGTCCCTAATTTGCTGGGAAGTGGCGGTGCGGTCCCCTACGGCACTGCGTAGGATCCTACGGTCTTGGCGTGCATCCGTGCGTCGCTGCGGTCCGGTCCCAGGTCGACGGGCACGTGCACCTTCCGCCGACCACTGGCGACAACATCGATGTACTGTGGAGACCTCACGCCCCACGTGTTGAGCAATTCGGCGGTACGTCCACCCGGCCTCCCGCATGCCCACTATACGCCCTCGCTCAAAGTCCGTCAACTGCACATACGGTTCACGTCCACGCTGTCGCGGCATGCTACCAGTGTTAAAGACTGCGATGGAGCTCCGTATGCCACGGCAAACTGGCTGACACTGACGGCGGCGGTGCACAAATGCTGCGCAGCTAGCGCCATTCGACGGCCAACACCGCGGTTCCTGGTGTGTCCGCTGTGCCGCGCGTGTGATCATTGCTTGTACAGCCCTCTCGCAGTGTCTGGAGCAAGTATGGTGGGTCTGACACACCGGTGTCAATGTGTTCTTTTTTCCATTTCCAGGAGTGTACTTCGACTATTACTGGAACGTTTATCGAGCCACTACGTTTTTAAAGCGTTCTCCGACAAGTTGGTACCAGCATAGTTTCGAATTTTTCGTAATAACTGGCTAGGTTTCGTATCGCCAAGTTCCAACCAACTCAACATTTTTTTTATTTTATTTTACGCTCTTCACTTTCCTTGAAAATCGTTCAGAGTCGTTCTTTTGCCAGTGAATATTTGTTATTTTCATCACTGGTTACCAGATCCAGATGTTTGGGCTAGCAGGTAATTGAACTTAGTAGTTTCCCTTGCTATAGCAGCGATTGTAAACTGAGCTTCGGCTTAGCAAAACCAAATATCGGGCTTTTCTACCCAAAAGGGAGGAAGCTTTACGCTTAACGTATTGATTTCCGGAGTACTCACAGAATTCTCTCCCCTTCAAGTCCACTTCCTGTCGGCATTTTGAGTATTGTCCAGCGCGGAATTCCAGTAGATTCCGCGTTGGACAATTCGCCGACAATTATGTTGCAGGGCCTTTTTTTGTTGCCTCGCCGATCACGTCGGAGTCACCAATTTGTCTGTGGTGTCTAACACAGGTAAACACACACACAAATAAGAACTTAAAACTTCTTTCTTATGATATTTTATAAGACGTGAATTAGCGTGTTGCTTAGACAACGATACATTTTGCAACTCTCCAAAACAATACAATCTTCTTTTGTCTCGTGGGATATCACAGAACATAAACCAAATTTTAATGGGCGAAGAATACTTTAAAAAACAATACTTGACCAAATTTCTTGGCCTGACACTTGATGCAGAGTTAAACTGGTCTGATCATGTGGATGATATTTGCAAAAAGCTACGTACTACCATGTATGTCCTATGAAAACTGACACAATTTTGTAACATCACCACTCTGAGGCAAGTATATTTTGCACTATTTGAATCCCATCTAAGCTATGGGATAGAGGTATGGGGATCCAGCAGTAAAGGTAATATGAAATCGTACTTATCTTACAAAAGAAGGCACTTAAAATTGTGGGAAAGAAATGTGCCATGGAGTCATTCTGAAATTTGTTTAAAGAATTTAAAATACTAACTGTTGATAACCTGTATGTACTGAAGATAATCATTATGGCAGTAAACAGTAACAAAACACTTAATAAAGAAATACACGATCACAACACTAAAGGTTGAGAGAGACCCCACATCATCTCTCATAGAACAACACTTTATGACAAAAGCCCTCAGTATGCAGGCATAAAACTACTGAATTGCTTCCATCCTAATATCTCCAAATTGCCCACTACAAAACTAAAAACGAAATTAAAATTATAGCTCCTAAACAATCCTGTATATTCAATAGATAACTTTGTAGGTTTAGTACACTCGTATCATGGAAGACCAGCTATTTAAAAATACATGTAATCTCAGATCTTAGACTGTGTCACAAACTGTAAATATTTGAATCTCAGATCTGAAACTGTGTCACAAACTGTAGATTCCTTAATCTAAGTATTGCAATAACAAATTGTTTTTATTTATAGTCCACATATGTAACATTGTTCTCTCCACTAAATTTAGAAAAAGTTGTGTAGATAAAAGTGCCAGGCAATAATATGTAACTCTAGTTAAGTAAGGCTCTGACTTATCCAGAAGACTGAAACAAAAAAACCTTTTTTTGTAATCAGTTGATGTTGGATCAAAATAAAATAAAAAACTAGCTCTGAAGCCAACCTTATCGAAGTCAGAACACTCACTAACACACCAAAACACTATATGGAAGAGCAACCTACTCCCACATAACTATACTGAAACGAAAGAACAAAATACTGTTCATGCAAAAATCAGTATTTCAATTCGAAAAGTAATGTATTGTAAATATATGTAAACATGTTTGTTAGGCAAATAAACAATGACAAATGGAGTGCAGCAAGAAAGTAAATTTTACTTGTATTTAATTTAGATACAATAGGGGAGACTGGGTACAGTTGAAACGATTTGGCTTTTATCGTTCATATTATTGTTGTTTATAAACCAGTCGACAATAATGACATGTCAAATGCAAGAGCACGGTTCTGGAAAGCATATTTTACATTATAGAAATTAAAAAAAGAAAATATCCGTTTTGTTTGAATCGTCCCCATACCAGGGGCGGTTGAAACAGTGATTGGGGTCAGTTGAAACACATGCAAATAACACAAAAATAGACTAATATTGCAACTTGTTTTATTTAAAAGTAGGCTAATTCTAGTGATATGCATAATTATGGCACTATATGATAAAATTAATCAGTCCTCAAGGTTTTAATACCTATAAAGACGTTTCCAAATAACATTTGACAAGTAATGAACATTACGAAAAAACTACAAGGAAACATTTCTTCGAACAAATAAACTTACAGAATAAAATTTTTGCTTGGGGTTAATCTGAATATTCAGAGTCACAATTGTGGCAAACGTAGCTAAGTCCACCTTCTGTGAATACTTCATGAGCCCACTGTTTACAAGTAATACACTGAATCCTCTTTCCTCCGGGTCTGTGCTCTGAATATGGCGATAAGCAAACAATACAGTAGCAGTCTTCCTCTTCTGATGACATTTCCTGTTGATTATTATTTTCTCTTCGATCTGAAATATTTTTTTCCCTTTTCTTCCATCCAGTCTTTTTTTCACTTGCTTAGCTTTTCTCCGTTTCAATCTTGCTTCATGTTCTATTCTTATCTCCTCTTTCTCTGGGGTGTCAGTGTAAATTGTTGACTTTCTAGCTTTTCGCCCTTTCAGCCTATTACATTTCCTCGGGGGTGCTTTTGGTGAAGGCTGTACTGCTTCCAGTGTAAATACAATAGCATCATTAGACATTGCTTTTGTGCTTAAAGAGGGTCTCGGTGAAGTTTCCTGATTGATAGGCCTAATGCTGCTGCACAGTGTAGGTGTTTTAGGTCTATTTGAAGTTTCTTGACGTTCATCAACCTTTTCTTGCTGGATTGATGGAACTAGTGAGCGATTAATAGCCTGTTGTTGAACTGTTGTCTCTGCTGCTAGGCCTAGTTCCTCATTTAAAAGAGAAGGCGACAGGCCTAATGGTGGTGTTTCATCTTCAGGTGGATTTTCATTAATATCAGGAACAACTGCAGACTCAGCTGTATTTCCAGGATTGGGTCTATCCATTACAAATGCAGGAGCAAAATCGAGCTCACTAAACAGCTGCTGGTTATATGGGTAAATTCCCATTTTGCGAAAGCCGGCTTGAATGTTGGAAGATGTCAGAGCGAGGGGCATAGCAGACGCTACAATCCCCGGAATGTCGTAGACTGACATTGTTTTTCCTAGATGGTTTCGCATCCACGCATCACAGGTCGAGTTTACAGCCTTCTTGAAAGTGCCATATGCAGATCGGTCGAGTGGCTGGAGTTTGTGAGAACAATGGGGAGGGAAAGACAGTAAGACAATGCCATTGTTCTTGCAAAAATCCGGTGCCTCAATATGAATGTATGAGGAGTGGTTATCAAGTATGGGTATGAGACAGAGATACATTTGCGTGCTTTTTGAAGTGTTCCAGGAAATTAATATATGATTCATCCTGCATCCAACCAGAGGGATTTGCAGTTCCAGCAGACCCTACTGGCCCACCCCTAACAAAATGGTCTTGGTAACACACTCATGGAAAAACGAAGAATGGAGGAATAACATTGCTAATGGCGTTTGCTGCAAACTGTCACTAATCTACCCATTTCAGCTGAAGTTATTGAACCCACTTGACGAGCACCGCGTCTGGCTACAACTCTGTCTGCTTTTTGGTCCATGACAGTGGCCAAATTGTCATAGAAAGCATCGACGTTAGTTTAATTAAAGCTAGTCACCCTTTATAGGCTTGTAGCTTGCGCAGTGCGTACTGACAGTTCAGGGGTTCTTCTCATAAACATCCGAAACCACTCCTCACCAGCCATTTCGATGTCGTCCCAAGTTGGAGGTCGTGATAAATTATACTTAATTGTAAGTTCGTAAGCCAATTTTATCACCTCTTTTTTACACAGACCAAAATATATATCAGCACATCGCATCAAATATTTTGATAGTTCTTGTTCTTCTTTAAAAACTTTGTTGGGGGCTCTGTATCCCATACCTTCATTGTCCTGGCCACTCGGGTCTCGCTTTCGTATGTACCAGTGTAGAGAACAGTGGTTTATTCCATGCTTGTCCGCGGCTTTACGTAGTGAGTTTCCTGTTTTCACCTCTTCATATGCATCCTTATACTTCGACAAATCAACCTGCCCTCTGTAAGTCTTCCTCACCCTAACCCTCGGCATCTACAAAACAAAACGAAATAATATATTTACTGTTTCAACCATACCCACAAAAATTGTTTCAACCGTCCCCAACCCCACCTTTGAAACAAGAGAGTTTATAGGAACGGTAGTAATGATAACGCATTAAAACTAGTCATTATTCCGAATTCTACAAACTTCATTAAAGGCACAAACACACCCTCAGTACTTTGACTTAAATAAAATACACAACATTAGCATAAAAGCCAGAAGAAGAATACTTACTTTTCTGTGTAGAAAAACAATACGGCCTCCTGTATGCGACGACAATGCACGGGGAACAGCGCAACACTGAGATTCGTGTCCGGAATTGTCGTCTGCTCTTTTGTTCCATTAGGCCCCCCACTCCCTGAATAACAGTTCCAGAGATATTAGCTTTGTTTCAACCGTTCTGTGTTTCAACTGTACCCAGACTCACCTACTTTCTCAGTCAGCCTTAAAATTTTTTATTAAACTTATTGGTTAATTGTTTTGCACATACATTTGATACTAACGAAGCTACTTGCAATATCTTCATAATTAGTTGCCTAAAATATCACTTTCAAAGTCGAGCGATGACAGATTCCTGCTAAAACGCTCATAGTGATCGCTTGACCGTGCTATGACTTTATTAGTCGGTAAGCTTTCTGTCAAGATTCTACGGTTCATACGACTGAAACATATTGTACGTTGCCTGCAATACCTCTTTAATGGATAAAGTTATCCGAAAATTGTTTTCCCCAGCTTCAAGACAACACTCAGTCTGGTTACAGCAAGAAGAAACTTTCCCTGGTATGGATGAAATGAGGTAAGGCAGAAATCGGCTTTCCATGAAATCAAACTTCAGAACAGCCAGAATTCCATTAACCGTTCTTTCTAAGAGTCTTGACGATTTTGCAAACTAATGTGCCATGCGTTTGAAAGAGTGACGTTGGCTATCTGATGCTAGAGAGCTTGGGTTCAGATGGATGCTGACTTGATTGATATCAGCTATCCACTGAAAAGTTCAGCTCAGAACCCCCACACAAAATATTTACGACTACTCTTTTATGATTACAATGGGGTCTGCATCCCATTATTACAACAGACATTTTTTATTACTTTACATCATTATGGTGTGGGCACATAGGTTGTAACCATGATAACCCGCATGTAAACGGGCCGTTGGCGATGACAGAACAACAGCGCTTCTAGACAAGAGAGTACAGAGTTACCAGCACCCTGTCAAATAGGGCTAATGAAGGAGTGGGTCTAATAATGAACAAAAAAATAAGTATGCAACTAAACTCGTATGAACGAAAGTATTGTAATGGCCTGGTGTTGACGACCACTAGGACAGAAGAATTGGGTTGTTTGTGTTACGAAACCAGTAGCTAACTGATCACTGTAGTGGCCATCCACTCCCGGTCGTTACAAGTGATGTCAGACATGTGGCTGACATCTGCAACTGGATTCAGAACTACATCACCAGCTACAATGTGAAGCATCAAAAGGCAGTGGGCTGACTATTTTGTGTGTGTGTGTGTGTGTGTTTTTTTTTGTTGACTTCAATACCATGGCGTGTCAGTTCATCTTCTGCCACCCATGAGAGTAAATGCAGACAGTGCCCGCCGGCTAGCCGTGCGGTCTCACGCACAGCTTCCCGAGTGGGAAGGCGTGCCAGTCTCCGGTACGAATCCGCCTGGCGGATTAGTGTCGAGGTCCGGTGTGCTGGCCAGCTTGTGGATGGTTTTTAAGGAGGTTTCCCATCTGCCTCGGCGAATGCTGGCTGGTTCCTCCTATTCCACCTCCTTTACACTATGTCAGCGATTGCTGCGCGGACACTGTCTCCACGTACAACACCATAATTACTCTACCACGCAAACATTTGGGTTATACTCGTCTAGTATGAGACGTTCCCAGGTGAGGGAGGGTCCACTGGGGGCCGAACCGCACAATAACCCTGGGTTCGGTGTGGGGCAGCGATGGGGTGAGTGGAGTGCTGTGGTCTATTGTGGGGTTGTGAACCACTGAGGGCTACAGTGGGACGAAGCTTCTCCATCGTTTCTAGGTCCCCAGTTGAATACACACAATACACAAATACACAAACCCAGACGGTGTTCTGTGTATATTTAAATAACATAAATGTCAGTTTTCGCCTGGTTAGTATGGGCAACATGTCTTATTATAAGTAAGGGTTTTGGTTCATGGTCTAGAAATATTTATGGTGTTAACCCTGTGTAGTGCTTTGGGAGTGCAACTTGAGTTTTGTCGAGAAATATTATGATAGTGTTTCTCTTAAGTCTCCTCTTAGTCATTTGATTTTATTTCTCCTGTTGTTGCTGTTTTTTGTATTTAATGAACAGGGGAAGCGAGTAATATTATTGTTGTATCTACGTGATTTACGCTTTTGTTTTCATTTCTTTTTCTTTTGTTATTATAGTTTGGTGGATAGAGATTCCACTATGTCCGAATCTGAGACTGAAGTAACAGCTGTTCTTTAAAGGTTGTTACCACCAGATTCTCACTCACATTAACTGACTGAAAATCTAATAACATGTCAACACCAATCCCAAGCATAGCCAAATATGGGAAATATAAGTAATACAACATTTTGGGAACTGTTTTGATGAAACAAACCTGTAAAAAATATTCTTCATGTTCCAAGAAGACACTGTAATTTTTAGGAATATTTGAAATCATACTGTTTACTTAAAATCACCAGAATGCTGTTGACACCATTGTCTATGCAAATGCTTTAAATCTGATGCTATCTGAAGCTAAAAAAAGAATGAGTCTTACTATGTAATTGCAAAGCCTTATTCTGTCTGTGTGAAATGTAATTATTGTAATTAACAGGAACGATAATTGCAAATAATATAAACAAACTACTCTAAAGGACTTCCAGACTGTTTTTTAAAAGGCCATTCGTACTAAAATGAAGTACATTTCTATTGAAGCTAGGAAACATACCATGAAGAAATTATATTCGATATTTTCATGTAATTTGATAAAATACAGTATGTATTGTTATACTTACATATCTGACTACTTCCATTCTGAATGAAACTGTTGTCTGACAAGATTCGTATACTGCATAATGTCATGTTATTTTCTACTCAAATACGTCTCAAATTTCTTTTTATTTCATTAATTTTCTCTTTTAACAGTCAATGACACTGTAGCAAAAGGGACCACTGTTGCATGCCAGTTTCACTCAATCTTTCGAGATGTCCTTCGTGCCGATCTGATTCTAAATATGTAATGGGTTCTTAGAGGATCACATTGTGCCAATTTCGTTCAGTTGTACTATGGCTTGTTTCATTACTTGAATGACTTTAAGAAAGAAAGAAATTACAATGGAACTCAAAATCGTGTGTAGCACGAATTATGTGAGCATTTTCACCACTTAGTTCAGTCGTCGTTATACCAGGATTTGGACTTTTTTCTTCTTTTCTATAGCAACAGCTTAAAATCAGCTCTACAATGCAGATAACTCGAGATAAGTATATGTTCAACGAGTTCATCCAACGATTCATTTTCTGCAGATGCTGATAATTAGCTGGTGACTTCATAATTAGCTGGTGAGTTCAAGAATCTATGTTACAGCATTACCAAATTCAGTAACTTTATTGACCATCAACTATTTGATCCCAGCGTATGGGAACTTTTCAAGACAGACTGTTTCTGAGCGGGGGACGATTAGATCTTTGTGAGACTGCACCGTTTAATATAGGCATTGTATCTGTTTGCAGGCAAGGGGAGTGACTCTTCAGTTTGTAAATCAGTAATTATGAGCAACCACTCGGACAGAGAAATTAAGTTACAGTAAGAAGTATTAAGATTATATTGCGCATTGAGTATTCATTTTTGTGTGATTCATAGAGGGTGAATCATATCGTTGTCGATACCGCTGGGCTACCCTGGAGATACATTGCAAGTTTTAGCTCCCCAGTTAGCTGAGTTGCGAACAGATAATGCAAACATGTCTAAGGAAATTGCGACTATGGGAAAAACCAGGGAAATATAGGGAAGAAAATAAATATTGGGGAGAAGAAGTGGCTTTGTGCAGTGATATTACTCCAGCATATGTAGAGAAGACGCAGAAAGAGTTTAAAGAGTGGTTGGCTAAAATGAACACCGGTATATTTCCCCAGCGATAAGGAATATCAGGCTTTACAAAAAGGAAAAAGAGAGGACGTGGGTGGATGCAGAAAGTAAGGAGAAAAAAGTTAATAGTGTAAGTTTAGCTGATACGCATAATACTGACATTGTAGAGGTTAAGGAGAGTGATGCGGAATTATCAGCTCTAATGGCTTGTGAAACTGCAGAGTCTGAATCATCTGTAGTGCTAGACGAAATCTAAGTGTGCTGTACTGATGTAAATGAGTGTGTGACTAGCAATGTGGGTAATACTGATTTAGATGCAGTTGTGCATTGGGTCATAATGAGTGTTATTTCGAGGCCAAATAGCCTTGGTCAGATGCACGGGGAAGTACATGCGCCAGTGACTTTTGTTTGTAGATACTGCAGAGGATACACAGGAAGATGTTGATAATATTAACTCTGTTGCAGATATTGAGAATAATGAAGTGGTACAGATGCATCTTTTTCCGAAGGACGCAGATTCATCGCTAACTAAGAAGCAGGGAGGAGTAGGAAAAGAAAAAGTGCTTGTGCAACTACTACTCGGTCAAAAAGGCTAAATACTTTCAGTAGAGTGTGCCTGAGGTTCTGGAGGTTCACGAAAGTACCTCCAGTGTAATACACACTGCAGGTAAAAGAGAGTGTCATGCAAAAACTGATGTTTGGCGATGGTTGGTGTAGCTCAGGGAAGCATTGTTCCATCTAGCGGAAACTGTGCCAGTGGTAAAAAGCCACAAGGCTCATCTATCATAAAGGGCCAAGCAGTTAAACTGATAGATCGCTAAGGCTCAGTTCACGTGGTCTAGTAGCAAATCGCAAAGAAATGTAACACTGCAAGAAGGATTCAGTCTGTAGACGGCATTACAGCGAGGGAAGTAACTGGAACTACCTGTCAGCTTACTCTGTGTGGTAGTATCGTATGATTTTAAGCGTGAGCATGGTTATAGCGGTGTGTTTTCTCTGAAAACATAGGAAAAATATTTGTTACGTGGTACCATTTGATGTGACCAAACAACGAGTAAAGAAATCACCGGATAGACGAAAAGAAGTACCAAAAATAAGAGATAAACTGAAAGGTACCACGTCTTAAAGGGCATGCGTTAAGAGGAATATTTTTAATATGTTGCATGATGGGTCTGTTTAGTATTTTACTGTGTATGAGCGAAAAATGAACGAACATATAGCTACTCGAGGTGCACTGGATTGCCCATAGGTAATAACTGGTGGTTAACTGAAATCGGGTATAGCTGCTGGCTGATAACCATGAAGAATTTATTGGATAAATTCATTTATTGTTAAGTAGTTATAAGGGGATGAGTGGAGAGTAAATAATCTAGTAATATTACTTTGCTAGTTTGTAAGTGGTAATTCGATGGAGAAATGGTCGTGTGTTAAAAAGTGTCGTTTAGGTTAAGTGTGCAGTCAATGAACATTTTGGTTTAAGGTCACTTTTGTAAGGGAAACGGTGAATGTACTGCACACAATTATCCATTTGTAGGATGTATGTCGAGTCTTTGGAGAATTACCATGAACTGAGATCCATAGGCGAGATTTACATAATAGGGGAGATGGGTAGCGCCATCACTGCTTTCTGGCGTGGCTGAATAAAGTAACGATTGTGCCACAACTAATGCAAGACGCCAAGGAAGCAGGTTAGACCAGGGCTAACCATATGCTATTACATTAGGTGCTACCTACTAATACAACAAGAGCTGTGACTAGAAGCTGCAGTTCTCACAACACTGCATGAGCCGACAGATTGGAGGTGTAAAACCATCAGTTTAATGGAGCTACTGCAGCATTCGTGACCTGAATACTTAATATCTGAGCCACAGGCTCTGTCGAGACTTACATTATAGGAGTAAATGCCTTGGCAAAACAAATATGCACCAATCCCAGATAAATGCCCCTCAATTTTAGGCAGATGTATGCAGTCTGACAGTCACAAGCTATGAAGGGAGGTGAGTTCCAGTCTATGAGTTGACAAACTACAGGTTGCTAATGCAGGACTTGGGCCACACCAGCTGCAAGCCTACTGCTGGCTCTTAGTCTGCTGTTGTATACTAAGCTTCCAGCTGGTGGGCCACCTCAGATCCTACTTCCAGATACTGACACTCTCCTACCCTGGAGGGTTACTGTTTGAGACTGGAGCAGGACAGCCACTTACCCACCTACGCCTGTATGGGCATACTGTCGCTATCCACCTCCACTTGCAAGGGTGGGCACTACGGCTGAGAGCTGTCTTTCTCTATGGGTTCCACAATGGGATTCCATGCCTTCTGGTTCATCCTGCCTTGAGCTTTAAACCTGTGTCCAGTTGATGAACGTGCAGCCCAACTCGTATCAGTGCCATCTCTGAGTTGCTGGAGTCATCATTTCTCTGGGCACGTGACACTGCACCCACTATCTGTAGAAAACACTCTGGGGGACATTGCCACCACCACACATCACTAAGATTGCTGTATTTTAATCACTAATAAAATAACTGATTCATCAGACTGCAGTCAGACAACCATCCATGGCTCCAGTGCCATCCCATCCAGGGTGGTGAACAGTTGGCTTTCTAGCACTAAAAACTCAGATCCATCATTCCACCACCCACCATAGTGGCCAACCACTCACTTCCATCGCAGTATTATTACAGCCAACATAACCACAAAGCCAAGGCCTACCTCAGGTGTACAAATAAACTGTACAAGCCTCCTGTCTGAACAGATGGTAAAGAGATTGAAAAATGTGTGCCAACATAGAAGAAATTATTTAATATGTCGAGGATATGACAACGTAATTGTGAAGGGGTACTGGAATTTAATAGCAAGAAGAAACGAGAGAGGGAAAAGTAATTCAGTTCAGACTCTTTATTCATCCATTAACAATATACATTGTGTGGATGTAGTCAATTACAGTATAGTTTCTTATCTTTAATTCGTTTCAAAAACTTGGATAATAAATACAAATATTTTATATCAGTGTATATAAATAATATTACTTTTCCATATTCAAATATTCTTCAATGTTATAAAAACTATGTGTTAGTAAAAATTGTTTAAGATCTACTTTGAATTTATGAAATTCTTTAATTTTCTTTATTCTAGAAGGCAATGTACTAAAAATATTTTAGGCTGGTAGTTTACACTTCTTTGGTAGAGTGATCCTTTGTGGGTGTCTGTGAAAATCATCCCTGTTCCTTGTTTCATGGTTATGACCCTGATTATTTAATGTTGAAAATTTCTGATGAGTTTTCAGAAAGCATACACATTCATGGATGTATATGCTAGGAAGAGTCATTATTTTAAATTTTTTAAATATTTCCGTGCATGACACTCTACAGGGAACCCCTTTCATTATTGTAATAGCCCTTTTTTGAAGTTTGAAAGATTGTTTTGCCACACCTGTATTCCCCCAAAAGATCACACCATATCTAAGTAAACTGTTCATGTAAGCATAATAGGCACAAAGCAGTGATTCAGTGTTGCAACATTCTCGAAGCATTCTTAGCACCTAGCAGCATTTACTTAATTTTTTATTCAAACCTTCTAGATGATTTTCCCATCTCAAGTTCTCATCCACCCATATACCTAGGAATTTTGTGTATGGAGCTTGTGCAATAACATAGTTCCGTACCTATGGTGCTATGTCCACATAAAGTTCATTGAATATATTGGCTACCTGTTGAGCATCTTCTATCACTTTGCCCTCATGTTTAATTTTGAAATTGTGAGTCTTGGTTTTACATTTTCCTATGCTATTGTTTATAACCTTCCAAATCGATTTTAATTTAATGCTACCCTTATTAATGTATGACTCGTTGCTTAGTCTTTTTGCTGCCTGTAAAACATTTCTATAGATCTTCTATTTTTCCTATACTATGGTTTTATTGTTGTATTTATTTTAGCATGTTTGCTTAGGTTTCTAAGGGTGGTTGCTAATTTTTTAATCCCTTGTGTTACCCATGTGTTTGTCTTCTCACTGACTTTAATTCTTTTGAATGGGAACGCTGCATCATAGCAATATTTATAAACAGTGAGATAACTGTCATACTTTTTGTCTAAATCATCAGTTTGTTCTATGGCCCACTGCACCCTTTTTAGCATACTATTAAATACCCTTATGTTGTTTGGATTAATAAGTCTTCTTTGTACATATTTTTCAGTGACTGTGTATTTCTTATTGTTCTCCTTCCTTATCATCATTTTTAAAGCCATATGGTCAGAAAAGCCTGTATCTCTTACTTCAATATTGTACTTACAGCTTTGTTTGTTGGTAAATATCTGATCAAGTGCTGCTTCATACCCATCCCCGTATCTGGTAATTTCCTGCACTGTATGTTGCATGATTATGTATTAAACAGATTTAATAATTTTACCTTGTTCTTATTACTTTTGTTAAAATTAATGTTAAAATCACCAAGAACTATTGTGCATTTTGACCTGCTTCTCTATTTATTTAAAAGATCATCTATATAGTATAAGAACCGGATAAAGTCACCTTATGGGGACCTACAGATGCAAGCAATGATAGTTTGACAGTCTGTAAGTTCACAAATACAACATTCAAAATCTTTTTCTACGCACTTCACCTTGCTAAGTTTTGTCTCTTTAGATTTAATATTACTTCTAACACAGATGCATACACCTCCGCATTTATAAGTTTTCCTGCAAAAGCTACTTGTTAAATCGAAGTCTGGTCACTGATACACAGCACAGAAACCTCCTTAAGATTGCAGTTTAAAATTACTTCCAGCTTACACATTTTGTTGCCTAGTCCTTGTACATTCTTATACAGCAAAGTCAAGGCACCTAGGTTTCGTGCACAGCTCACTTTAGTGTCCCCTTCAGGTTTTGACCAAGTCTCACATATTTCAGGCTAGGTCAGCCTTATACGTTTCCCTCATCTGGTTCTGAGTTTTGAGACATATGTTCCAAATTGCTGATACAAGATAATTTGTTATTTACCATACTAAGTATTTTTTGGGCCAGCTGTATCTTTCCTATTCCACTTATGCCTTGACCATGCCTTGTATGACAAGTTCCCAAGTAGTTACAATCGTCAGAGGGTTCACGGATACAGCTGATACATTCCTTAATATCTAAACGCATTACTTTTTAAACTGTTTGCAAATTGTTTCAAAATATTTGTTAGCTTTGGTTATTTCTCTGTTTACACATAACGTTTCAATTAACTCGTAACAGTGAGGTATTTTAAATAATACAACATTTGTGCTTGTTAACTTGCCCAGTGAGGTCTTCAGAGCTGTTGTTGCTGCAGCTGTTTCATTATGGTATACATCATTGGAACCATAAGAACTGCAAAGTCACTCCTTGACAAATTACTGCGGTCTTCAGTGTTGGTGATGATCTGGTTGAATCTTGTTCCAGGTTTCACTATGCCTTCAATTTTAATGTTTTTTGAGTCGTCAGGGTCTTTGTTTTTGTAGCCATCCCTCTTCCAAAACTATCAGAGTAGATTATGATGTGTGTTGTTTTTCTCTTCGTATTTCTTGACTCTGTGCTCTATCTTGTTCTTTATCTGTTGCATAAACTATGGGAAAGGAACGAAATGGAAAGAGCAGAATTTAATCATTGTCAATTTTTATTTAAGAATGATGAATAAAGTTTGTACATATGGCATAGATTTGGATACACCACACAGTTTCAGGAGGATTATATAATGGTAAGACAGTGAAACGTACCAGTACATTGTCGTTAGCGTAAGAATGAACCAACTGTTGACCTGAGAGGTCAAGCTGCCACATTTATAAGCTTACATAAATTTTGTAAAACCCTTATTTCATTTATCTGGTCATTTTAGAGCTCAAGTTATTACACTTATTCATATTCTGTCATTAATTTGGTTTCAACCTTAGCAAACATACAAATCTACGCTGGTTGGAGTCTTACTAATCGATACCTCGAACATAAAACATAAACAGTTCTCATTTTCTAATTCCAGAATATCTTTTAGAAAAAGTAAAACTAGCTTTTCGTTAGTTTTTATAGACTAAACGCATAAACATGTTAGGAAAATTTTCCAATAAATAATCTTCATGATATAAGCAACATAATAAAAAGCATTATTATCGATCACATTTTATGAATTTCAATACTGAAGGCTAAAATCCTTGTAAAACTTTATATTGCAGTGTGAAAGGGACAAATGAATGCGTAACTGGATACAGATAGTCAGTAGATACCAGCAAGTTTTTGATCGTAATCCGTGAATTTTCTGTTTCCAATAATGAATGACGTAAGCAGTGATTGTTGGAAATAAATGCCCACGGTGTCGAATCAGCCGCCAGGGCCTCAGTTATCCGAAAGATTTTTGTGAGCCAGTTTTGTCACAGTTTTACGTATTAAATATATAATTCTGAAACAGAACATTGTGTCAACCTGAATTTCTTGAAACTTCTCTTGTCACTACCAAATCATTAATTGCAATGTCAAGAACTCAGCAGGTTGCAGCAAATTTTGATGGAGCAGATACTCACAAAATTATTTTACAGTTACTGCAGCTTCGGAGATTGCTGAGACATGAAGGTGAGTACAGGTATTTGACAATTAACTGTTACACCCTGTTATATTTCAACAGAGAATTAGAAAAGAAATTTTAAAGCTACAAAAGATCTGTGGGAGCAGATAGTTGATTTGTTATGAAATGCTGGATGAAATTGAAGAAACTGCAGAAGGGTAGGAAAGTAAGTAGATTCATCCTGGATATGTTGAAACAACAAGAAATTACTGAAAGTGTCGAGATCATAGACTGAAATAAGAAATAGAAATACAGTACCAGATGGATGGGTAGGAAAGTGTAGGGAGCATAGGAGCAACTACACAGTGAGACAAAACCCAGTAGAAATCTATGAATACCACAGGAAATGTTCAATTGAATTGATAGAAGGAGATAACATGGAAGTTCAAAAAATCAAGGGAAAAAAAGGAATAGCCTACTGTATTTAAAAGATGACATTCACAGAAGGTATAAAAAGCCAAATTGGGAGTGCCTAGAGGAAGATTGGTCATGGATTACTAGGAGATAGGTAGATGCCACATTTTTTGTCATCAATCTTCTGACTTATTTCTTCCATCACCATGCCCTCTCATGTGCTAATCTTTGTGTTAAATTTAACTTAAACATTTATTTTAATAGTACAATAAATGCATTATATTTGATCTTGCTTTAACAGTAGTAGTTTTTGTATATTCTTGCTTCATGTTTGTTGTACTTCACATGGTTTAAGACTTCTGCCATTGAGTAGAAGCAGTGATCTAATAAGAATGCCTTTAAGTATAGAAACATAGAAAATGAATAAATAACTTTAATTCTATGTGGCAGACTATTGTATATTTGTATTGTGCTATTTGTACTGGAGATTTTAAAGGTTTTCTCCTTACTGACTGAACAAGGAGTTTGTCTTTTTGCTTGGTATTATGTTCGTGTAAATTAGACTTTTTATTTATCACTTTGATAGTTTCCCTTACATATTTACAATTTTGAGGGAGGATGGAAGACTTCTGAAAGAGGGGCCTACTTGAGTTAGTCTGTTTTGCATTGTGCATTGCTCTTATAGCTCCTTTTTGTCAGGAAGATTACTGGCCCAGCAGCAGTGCTACCCCAGAATATAATTCCACACTGTAGAATTCTGTGGAACTGGGCAAACTATGCAATTTTAACTGTGTGGAAGCTTGCTTTGTGTGCAAGTAAGAGTAGACTGTAGCATACTTTTTTCAATGTCTCATTTGTTTGTATTATATGTCTCTGCTATTGAAAATAATTTTGAAGCCATATACCAGTATCTAAAAATTTTGTTTCCACTGGAGGTGTTCTCCCCACTGGAATTTATTGTCACAAAAGTGTTGCAAGCTTCCCCTTTCAAACAGAAATTAAACACAGTTGTTTTGGAAGTGTCTATTATTAGTTTATTTCCACCCAACCAGTCACTTAGCTGGTCTGTGACTTTATTTATGTTTTGTTGTAGCTGTGTTTGTGTTTCCCCTGTAAGAAGGATGTTTGTGTCATCTGCAAACAAAATATTTAGTTGTGATTCTATGCTCACATCTAGGGCCCAAGAATGGACCCTTGAGGGACTCCAGTTTTGATTATTCCCGCATCTGAAAAATATGTTCTAGTGCTATCATTTAGTTCATATGTTATTACTACTTTTTGTTTCTGGTTTATGAGATTTCAGGAGAACCATTTTAGTGCCGTGCCCGTAATGCCATACTTTTTGAGAGTTTCCAAAATGGTTCTGTGGCCCAAAATGTCAAAAGCTTTGCTTAGATATAAGAAAATACCAGTGGCATATTGTTTATTATCCAGTGCTTTTAGAGCATTTTGTAATAAATTATATATGGCACTCAACGTAAACCATTTTGGGCATCAGCATGGATTTTGTTATTATCCAGAAATTCCATTAATCCATTACACATGATTCTTTCAATGAATCTGCCAAAGACTGATAATAATGAGACTGCTCTGTAGTTTTCCAAATTTGCTTTTTCATCTTTTTTAGTAACAGGGATCAGTTTCGCAATTTTAAGCCAGTTAGGAAAGGTTCCAGTTGAGAAAGATGACTTGATTATCTCTGCAAGTGGTATTGAAATGTTTATAATACATTCCGTTATGATGAAGTCCAGAATACTATCAACTCCTGAGGATGTTTTCCTAAAGGTTTTGCCACACTGAGTGGCTACGCGATTAGAGGTGCCATTTCAAAGATTGCGCAGCCCCTCCTGCCGGAGGTTCGAGTCCTCCCTTGGGCGTGTGTGTGTGTGTGTGTGTGTGTGTGTGTGTGTGTTGTTGTTCTTAGCATAAGTTAGTTTAAGTACTGTTTAAGTCTAGGGACCGATGACCTCAGCAGTTTAGTCCCTTAGGAATTCACAAACACTCTAAAGGTTTTTGCTATATGATTTCATTCAGGGGTGTGTCATAGAGATAGATTGGGTGGGGGCAAGAATTTACTCTATTCTGTTGATTAATTGGGCTATCTTCCTTATCATTAGTTATTAGATTTTTTGTATTGTCTTCTTAGTAACGCCTGAAGAGATTTGCAATCTGCTGCAGGGCATTAATTCTCTTGTTGTCACATTTCATATTTTCCTTCTCACTATTTTCTTCCTACTTTATTACCTTCCAGATTGTTGGGATTTTATTTTCTGACTCTGGCATAATATCATCATTGGCTATTATTTCTGCTTGATGTCTGTGTTTTCCATACACCTGAGTATATTTCGTGATACAACTGTTAAGGAGAGGGGATATGTTGTGGTTTTTTTTTGTAGCTGAACAGTTTTGTATTTGTAATTGTATTTTATTCATATTTGTATTTTATTTGTCTCAGACATCTACAGGTTATCTGATCATGCTGTACGGGAGACACCTCAATTTTTTTGTTATCCTTGACTTTGCTTTTAGATTTGTGTTCCTTGCCATCCATGTTTTGAGAGGAAATACTGTTGAAGATGTCAGAGAACTTTGTAAACTTTTTGTTGGTGTCATGTGACTGAGAAACTGCTTCCCACCTTTTTCTTGATAACAAGTGATTGAATGTTTCTATGCATTGGGTGTTGAAACTTCTTGCAGTCACAGTTCTTTTATACACTCCTGGAAATGGAAAAAAGAACACATTGACACCGGTGTGTCAGACCCACCATACTTGCTCCGGACACTGCGAGAGGGCTGTACAAGCAATGATCACACGCACGGCACAGCGGACACACCAGGAACCGCGGTGTTGGTCGTCGAATGGCGCTAGCTGCGCAGCATTTGTGCACCGCCGCCGTCAGTGTCAGCCAGTTTGCCGTGGCATACGGAGCTCCATCGCAGTGTTTAACACTGGTAGCATGCTGCGACAGCGTGGACGTGAACCGTATGTGCAGTTGACGGACTTTGAGCGAGGGCGTATAGTGGGCATGCGGGAGGTCGGGTGGACGTACCGCCGAATTGTTCAACACGTGGGGCGTGAGGTCTCCACAGTACATCGATGTTGTCGCCAGTGGTCGGCGGAAGGTGCACGTGCCCGTCGACCTGGGACCGGACCGCAGCGACGCACGGATGCACGCCAAGACCGTAGGATCCTACGCAGTGCCGTAGGGGACCGCACCGCCACTTCCCAGCAAATTAGGGACACTGTTGCTCCTGGGGTATCGGCGAGGACCATTCGCAACTGTCTCCATGAAGCTGGGCTACGGTCCCGCACACCGTTAGGCCGTCTTCCGCTCACGCCCCAACATCGTGCAGCCCACCTCCAGTGGTGTCGCGACAGGCGTGAATGGAGGGACGAATGGAGACGTGTCGTCTTCAGCGATGAGAGTCGCTTCTGCTTTGGTGCCAATGATGGTCGTATGCGTGTTTGGCGCCGTGCAGGTGAGCGCCACAATCAGGACTGCATACGACCGAGGCACACAGGGCCAACACCCGGCATCATGGTGTGGGGAGCGATCTCCTACACTGGCCGTACACCACTGGTGATCGTCGAGGGGACACTGAATAGTGCACGGTACATCCAAACCGTCATCGAACCCATCGTTCTACCATTCCTAGACCGGCAAGGGAACTTGCTGTTCCAACAGGACAATGCACGTCCGCATGTATCCCGTGCCACCCAACGTGCTCTAGAAGGTGTAAGTCAACTACCCTGGCCAGCAAGATCTCCGGATCTGTCCCCCATTGAGCATGTTTGGGACTGGATGAAGCGTCGTCTCACGCGGTCTACACGTCCAGCACGAACGCTGGTCCAACTGAGGCGCCAGGTGGAAATGGCATGGCAAGCCGTTCCACAGCATACAGTACTATTGATTTCTAGCCTACAAGTATCCTATTTAGTAATATTTCAAGTTTATTGACAAATGCCTCAAAGTTCCCATTTGGAGAGAGGTAGATACACACGGAAAACTGTATTTGCACCACTGACTTCTACAAATGTTGCTTCAAATTCTCTTTCTGTATTGAGGTACTGAAAACTATCAATACTACGAATAGTTTTGAATTTCAACCCACTTTTAATTAAAATAGCAGTACCTCCATTTTTGTATTTTCTTTTACAGAAGTAGTTCGCAAGTGTGTAACCTGGTGAAGCAGTCTGATCTGCCTTTAACCAGCGTTCTGAGAAACATAGAACACTGACAAAATCTCTTTATATCAGAACACTACGTCCTCAGCTGTTTGTTAGATGTATTACAATATCTATTATGGTCTAGTTTTTGCCCCTACATTCCCTCTAGTACCATGCTGTCATAACTAATGTCTGATCACCTTGTCTCTTCTTCTAACTAGTGTTTCCCATACATCCATTTCCTTGCCAGTTCTGCTGAGAACCTCCTCAACTCTCTTCTTATCAGTCCACTTAAATTTTAGCTTTCCTCTTTTGCTGTTTTCCCACCGTCCATGATAACTACCAAAGAATGTTGCACTTAAGATGTCCATTCTCAAAATTTCTTCCTCATATTACAAGCTATGTTTGACATTAGTAGACTCCTTTCAGCAAGGAATGCCCACTTTGCCTGTGATAGTCTTCTTTTTCTATACCTAGTTTCTTCTGTGTAGCTTAATTTTGCTTCAAAAGTAACAGATATTCTTTGCTTCATCTGCTACGTCGTCACCATTATCAGCTGAGATGATGAGCTAGAGAGAGTACTAAGCAAATAACAGGAGGAAAGATGGAAGGAATATAGAGAAGGACTATATGAGGGAAACAAATGTGAATAGAATAGTGTAGAAAGTGAAGAGGAAGCTGATGAGATGAAATTGGGATACAATACTGCAAGAAGAATTTGCCAAAGCATTTTGCACTGAAGGACCTAAGCCACTTGGAGCAGGCACATTCTCTCAGAATTTTTGTGACTTTTTGGAGACCTTACCATAGCAAAACAATTCCAGCTGGTAACTTATGTAAGATATATGAAACAAGTGAAAATCCTTCAGACTTCAAGAGAAATGTAATAATTCCAATTCCAAAGCTGCCTGATGCTAACAGGTGTGAGTATTATCAATCCATCAGTCTACTAAGTCATAGCTGGAAAATACTGACACAAATTATATACAGAAGAATGGAAAAACTGGTGGAAGCTGAACTCAGGAAAGATCATTATGGGTTGCAGAGAAATGTAATATTTGTGGATTTTGATAAAGCTTTGCACAATGTTGACTGGAATACATTTGCTAAATTTTAAAGGTAGTAGGGATAAAAAAACAGGATGGGAAAGGTTATCTATGACATATACAGAAATAAGACTGCAGTTATAAGAGTTGAAGAACATGAAAGAGAAGGGGTAGCTTGGTATGTAACCTATCCCCAATGTTGTTCAATCTGTTTCATGAGAAAGCAATAAACGAATCCAAGGAGAAATTTGGATGCAGAATTGTAGCTCAGGGAGAAGAAATTAAAGCCTTGAGATTTGCTTTCTATCAGAGATGGCAAAGAACTGAGGATATTAATTGAATGAAATTGACAGTGTATTTAAAATAGATTGTATGGTGAATCTCAAGAAAAATTAAGTGAAAGTAATAGAATGTAACTGAGCTGAATTAAATAACATTGAGAGAATTAGATTAGGAAATGAGACATTAAAACTAGTAGCTGCATTTTGTTGTTTGGGCAGCAAAATAACTAATGATGGTTAAAGTAAAGAATTTATAAAATACAGATTCACTATCAGATAAAAGCATTTCCAAAAGAGAAGTTCATTAACACTGAATATAAATTTAAATATTAAAAAGTTTTTTCTGGAGGTATTCATCTGTAGTGTTGGTTTGTACAGAATTAAAACATGGATGATAAATAGTCAAACAAGAAGAGTATAGAAGTTTTGGAAGTGTGGTACTACAAAATAATGATGAAGATTAGTCAGATAATTGTTGTTGTAATCGTCCATTATTGGTCCATAAATAATTTTATTGAGGAGGTAAACTATGATATGTGACAAGTCTGTATTGGTATGCATCTTCATCATTAATTATCTAGTAAGTTAATTAATTTCAGGTATTTTGAAATCTGTTCACAGAAAGAGTGGAACCACTGCTTTTCATTGAATGCTAACTACTGTACACTTCAGATTCTGCTGATTAGCTCAAAATATGTTCCATACAATCTTGTTATCACTACTTCAGTTAGCCATATCTTTTAATAAATGATGTTCTAAAGAAAACTATGTATCTTAATGGAATAAGTATACTCAAATTAATCATTTGGGCAGTAAATTTAAATGGAACTATTCCTAAATAACATTTTGAATTATTGATGTACCAGTATATTCTGATACTACACATGACATATGCAGCAGTATTGAAAACAGGATAGAAATTAGAAAAAAATTAGTTGTTGATTGGAGTAGAAGACATAAAAGTTTTCAAGTTGCTTAGTCTCAACTGCATACACGTAGAACAGTATTAAAAATTTAGACAGTTTCCACTTAGAAGGAATAAAAATTTAAAATATGGTTTTAATTAATAATTTAATTATTACTGTCCTTAAATATGTATATCTTTACAAACCATGAAATAACAACATTTGCTTAAAATTTAGTGAAATAGAGGAATAGTGGACAGACATATAAACTAGAAGATGAGCACTGTAGTTCAGCTTCCTAACTTGCGTTGCTCTTCAAACTGTGCACACAGGGCTGATTTAAGGATCAAGCAACACAAGTTGCCACTCGGGGCACTAAGTAAAAGGGGGCCAGAAGCACTCGTGCAGAATTTTGTATACAGGGTGTATCAGGAGGGAAAACTGACATGGGCAAAAGAATGTATATCGTGGGAGGGGGAGGGGCACCAACTGATCTGTAGCATGTAACCCCCCCTCTTTCTCTCTCTGTCTCAGAGAGTGAGAGTGAGGTGATTATGGAACAACTGCTCATCATTGCCTGTGATAAGTAAATAGTATTTGCTATTTAGAAGGATGTGTAGCTAAGCAGCACTGTTCTGGTACTGATAGATGAGCAGAAATGTGTTACACTCAGCAGTGGATATGTTACTTAGCAGGTATGTAAAAAGTGAAATACAAGAAAAAACTTTTAAACCACTACAACACAAAGAAATTATATCAGTACAAACATAAACTATGGAGTGTAAAAAGTTTGTGAAATGATCAAGAGCAGCACACTGGGTAGGTAACAAAAATAATAATGCATTTAGACAATAAATTTTTCACAGTGGCCAAGAGTCTGCATCTAGTTTATACATAAATTTGATTTACACCTTCTAACATAATATTTTAGGAGCTACTACAACAATCTTTACAACTGTTTTTAATATACATTTGTATTACATTGATTTACATTTGGGTATATGTTCTGTTTCTACTATGTTTCTTATTTTCGGACACTATGAAACATAATTATAATACTGACATGCATGACTATGGCTCAAGACTCATTATAGAATGCAACCACATTTAAATCAAGGACAAGTTTTTGAGTTACAGATCTTGGATTTTCATTTGTCTGTCACTAACTTCAAATTCATAGAATTTACTTTGCCTTGATACCTCCTTTACCACTGTTTATTCCCAGTCTATAAGTTGATCAGCTATAATCAAGTAGTTTTGGTATTTTAAAAATTTGTTGGATAAAATAAGTTAGTGCCTGAAATTTTGTTCAACATGTGAGTATAGTTTGATTATCTTAGTAAAAAAACAGTCTTTACTACTTTCTAAAATAAATGACCTAGAACATTCTTCCATCTTTCATAGGAACCTGTTGACAACCACTCACATGAAAAGATATAATGGTGTTACATAGTTACACATTTTACAACCATTTTAGTTAGAAAAGTTTGACCAACTGGTATGTGTATGTTTTCTAATATTGTATTATTTTCAATCACTGTTTTTATATATATATATATATATATATATACACACACAAGCACACTCAGAGAAAGAGTGTAGGAGGAGCAGATGTAGGAGGAATCCTGCATCACTACTCATCACAAGGTCCTAGTGCAGGTTGTTTGTTGTTACCTTTCTCCAACCTGCTATGAAGTGTAAAGTGTGTACCTGTGTCATGTGGATAACTGTGATGACTTTTTGTACTGCGTAGTCTTGGGGTGGTGCTGTTATGGACAAAGAGGAGGGAGAGGTGAAACCATGTGCTGGCATATAGCCTACTCCTCTCGAAAAGCCGTAAGGGGCCCACCAAGTTTAAATCCCCATCTGATGGATGTGTCACCATCAACAGTGTCACATGTTCTCACTTCATGTAACACTGTGGAGAAATCAGAAATCTGACCTAGGACATTGGTGCCAAGACTAGTGATCAGAAACCTTATGGCACCACCTCTTATGCCCTTGCTGGTCAAATACTGGAGTGAAAATTTCATCCACCACCAGGATTTGAATCAGCTTATCTCTGAGTTATGTGCCACCACACAGGCTATGGAGGCAGGTGTACTGTCGGGTTGTCTGACAACTTTACTGCAAATTTCACAGACAGGACAAGTGATTCTTTCTGCCACAGTGCCTATACAGTGTATATACTATACTAACATGTTGCCAATGTAAAAAATGAAAAAATAAATAAGTAAAAATGAAGTATATTAATTCCTCAATGAAGTTCTTTATTTCATCATGAGGTTTAGCCATGTCCAGGCTTCTCTATCAACATATATGTAGCCAGATAAAAAGTTACAAAAAGTTACTTATAAATGAAAGTGAGAATGAACATGGGTAATTTAACAGATGTTTTTTGCTGCCCACAAAGTTTGAAGAATCAGTGTTCAGAGAGGAATCCAAAATACTACTACAACCATAAATACTGCAAGAACAAAATTAAGATAATTACAGTGTGCAAAGAGGAATTTAAAGAGTAATTCAATAGTACTATTTAACAGTACTTTCCTGATGTTCAAGATTTATCATATAAGTGATAGGTGGCACAATATAGAAGAATAATTGTACTGAAAATTGATTTTTATAAAGGAAAACATTATTTGACGACTGTGTTTTTAGCAGGAATACTGAAGTAAAAGTGATTCTATGAAAGACGGAGAAATGTAGAATAATCCAGTAAAGAAAGGGAGATGAAAATAAGCATCAGTAAGTATTGTCTGCTATGCCCTTCACAGTGGTTTGGAGATGTGGATGTTGATGTAGATCTGGATTTTATCATCCATGGAAAGTAAATGCATTTGTTGGTGTGTATAAAACATTTATCTTCCAAAGGTTTATATCTATTGCTCTTAATTTTTTTAAGTAAAGGTGGACATTTAGTGAACATTTACTTGTTAGATTAGACTCAAACAGATTTTTAATATGATGGAACTGCCATAGAAAAAGCAGTGAGGTAAAGATGTAATTTTTTATTATTTACTTAAGCTGTAAGGATTGAGATGAGATGTATAGATAATCATGGTATTGTTAATATATCACATGGCTTTTTAGTTGTCACACTCAGCTTTACCTGTGCTATAGAAATTTGAAATTTGGTAAATATGACTAGATAATACAGAAATACGAAGCATATAGAATAACTAATGAATTATTGAGAATCCCTGTTACTGACTGTTATTGTTGCTGACCATATGTAGCATTAGATATTATTTTAGGACAGATTTTTATGTATGTATCAGACTGCAATATATTTTCATACTTCAAATGTCAAGAGAGTAAAGAAAATCTGTATGGGCATGGAAAGGGTAGTAGCTGTCAAAGTAGAGGTAATGCTAATGGCAATGACACTGGTGTCAATGGGAGTTAATACTGATTTGGCAGAGGTCATAAGAGGCAAAGAGAGGATAAGAAATAGATATGAAGGAAGAGAGAGTAGGGATAATTCCTCTTGCATCCATATCATTGTACTTTCACTACTGAATTAGAGCTATGTAAGAGGCACGAGGCGGAAGTTAAAAGGCTATTCCCAAAGCAATACATTATAAGAGGCACTGGGTGTATTATAAATTAGTTTCTGAATATGCTTGCTACATAAAAACAGTTCTGTTTGAGAACACAAGTGGCTGTAACAAAGGAAATACTGTTTCTGGACTCAGCAGATTTTTCGCTCATTAAATGGTCACAGTAAAGTAAAGCATATGGATGATTATAAATCAGTGAAACTGATGACAGAGAAGAGCATTCTGTTCTCCACTTTCTATCACTGTTAGCTTACAGCTTTTTACTGCATAAAATGTGATGATCGGTAGCACATGTTACAACAGAGCAGTAGAAAAAGAAGGTAAGGAGAATGTCTCAAGATTTGTTAATTTAGTAATGGATGGAGCAATAGAGATGAAGACCTGAAATGCAAATTGTGAGAAACTAAAACACTATTTAATGAGCTGTGTACATCCAGATACACCATGTGTATATAGGCACTAGAGGTACAGTAACCCACATGAAAGGTGAGAAATGCACAATAATTCACTAAAGCAAGTGATATAAAACTAAACTTATTCATCTAGATATGGTACGACAATGATTTGTTGTTCATTTCAGTCTCATATAGACTTTCATAAGTGAGATCATTAAGTTATTTAAAAAATATAATTTCTGTTTCAATATTTAAATTCTTTTCATTTACAAGGAAAAGTTAATGAATGTTGTTAAGAGAGTGTTTCATGGTTCTATGTAATGACCATTTAAGGCAATCTTTGCACATTAATCATTCTTAAAGGGCACAAAAGCTTCAGGAACAGAAAATCACAGCTTCTGCAATAAATTAAAAATTACGTGTTCTCTAATGCAACTTGCTCCAAAGAAATGAGCAATAATTACTAGTGTACATCCTAAAAGTCTCATTTTACTGTCTGATACCTTCATTGCTTCCTTTTTTTTAGGGATCTTCCCAGACAGAACCCCATTGTGATCCCTATAACCTGGAAAAGACATTAAGTACATAAATATTATGATAGAAGGAAACTACTTGCAGTGTTAAAATCAATTAAAAGGCAGAGTTCTTTAATCACAGAGAAAATATATTAATACTGTTAAATTGGTTATTTAAAGTAAATTAATGAACTTCAAATTACAGTAATTGTTCATAGCTAATAGTACACATAAACATCACACATTCAAATTAAAATAAGAAAATTTTACTTTTAAAATGATCACCAAAGTGTCACTAGCTCACCTACTTTTTATAAGTGGTTGATGAAAGTACTTTGATACATAATTTTTTGAGTGACAACACAACAAATCTTGTGAATTAATTAGAAATTAAGATAATCTTTTGAACAATTTTCAAATTTTTAGACTGTTTAGAAACTATTTTTCAGACACTTTCATGATTTATGTTTGAGGATATTTAGCAAGACATAATGTGCCTATGAAGATAACGTATTTTAAAAAGCTTTATATGTAAAATTCATAACTACACTGTATGTTCTTGGATCTAGTTATAGGTATATCTATCCTTAATAATTGGATAACTATAAAATATACTCAACAAGTAGTGGCAGGAGAAAACATATAAAGGTAAATAAGTGTGCCAACTTTCAGAACCAGTGCCTCAGTCTTCTGGCAGAAGAGTCAGAGGGCAGGAGGAGGGATGAAGGAAAAGAACTGAAGAGGTTTGGGAAATGGGGAAAGTTTGGAAAAGTTTACCAGGAGCCTGGGTCAGGGGCTATTTACCAGACAAGATAGGAAGAAAAGGTTGTTGGGGACATGTAGAGGAGACTTACTGATGGGATGATAAGGGAAGACTGATCATAGGGGCAGTCCCCAACAGCCAGTGTTTCCTTCTCATCACATCTCATGTCTCCCCTAAGCTGGGGTTCTTGGGAACTTTTCTGAACTCTTCCAATTTCCTAAACCTCATCTCTCTTCCTGCCCCTTCCACCCTTCTGCCAGAAGAAACCATTGGCTCTGAAAGCTTGCACATTTACTTAACCATTGCATGTGTTTTTCTCCTGGTGCCATTTGATGAGTAGACTTTTATCTATTCAATTACATTATATTTTCAAAAACTGATAATTTTCATACATATATCTTCAATATGTGATGGGCATTACGTTCATTACAGACTGCCTTAGGCAATACTCAATACTTATTTTATGTAATTGGCAACTGTATATGAAGGAGGATGATGGAACTGGTAGTATATTTAACTGTATAAGAAAAGGCCTACAAGAAATGTGAGCAATGGAAATTTTAGACATGCACCAGATGTCCTTCTATTCCCAGCCAACTAAAACTTTTTTTTGGTCTCTGAAGAATTACTCCACAAAATGACATATCATATGAGATGAAAATAGTCAGAAACTATGAATTTTCATTGTTGTAGTCTATGAGTTGTGTCCTGTTACTTAGGTAGGTAGGATTCAAAGAGGGAGACTTCCTAGATGGTATAAGGGCAGAAGGGTGGAAATATAAGGAAACTATAAAAAATATCTGAATTGTGCCAGAGAACTTTATAACACATTAATCGAATTCATACAAGGTAGTTTTTCCACGTGAAGGCTATGTAATTTTTGATGCTACAGCTGGACTGTAGCTGGTGGATTGGGGTGGGGGAGGGGTGGGTGTCATGGAATGAGGGTGGGGGTTAATCTGCTCCCAAAACAATCATGAAAAAATATATATGTTCTAATAATGTTGTAGTTTTCAGACTTCAGTATGATCCCACAGTAATCTAAGTGAGCTATGCCATGGATCTATGCAGTATTATGTGCCATTAATTATTTTACAGAATAATTGGCTCTTCTCTTTGCACTGGAAAATTTTAAGCTGATTTACATAATTATACATCTGAGTACACTTCTATAATGCAGGTAGGGAATGTTCTTAATTTATAAACTAACAAATAGTATGATTAATTTCACTATGTGTTTTCCATTTATTATGAACACTGGTTAATTACATTTAGTATAATCCCCAACATGCACACTTTATTTTGGAAATGCGTTATACAAAAAACAGATATCTTCTAAGTTAATAAAGATCATCGTTATGTGCTAGTTTACATTGGTAACACCAAGTGGTACCCATGAAATTTGGATCTTGTCATGTTGTGCTTCATTACGCAGACTAAGTGGAATTTTTTGTTTCTATTACAGAAAAAAAGACAGTTGGCTGCCTATTGAGTTAGAAGTGGTGCTGCAAGTATTTTCTAGGTGAAGTAGGAAAATAAAAGGAGAACAGGGCTCAATACTGAACTTCATTACAAGAAAACATGCACATCTAGATCATGTTGATAAATCAACTAATTGTATGAAGGCTGCTGCTTCTGAATTAATGACAGAGAATCCAACCTAGAACATCCAGGGGAATGATAATCTGGATGTTCCAGGTACATCTACCTCTCTTGCTTCTACATTTGATAAATTTGATGCTGGTACTTACATAAACAACAGACCTCTTGACTGTGAATTGACAATGAAGCTTGTTACTGAGCACTGAATGCCACCGTAAGATTTTGCTTTTTCTATCACAAAGCCTTAGAAACTATGCTTTGTTGATGTACTCATTAAAAAAGTAAATGGGCCCTGTGTAAGTATCACATTGTGTTTGGTAAAGAACAAGCTGGAAAGGATAGTCACCAAAAACAATAGTGTGCTTGTATGCAGGATATTTACGAAGTGGAAAGATGCACATGAAGTGTTTAGGAAACATGAATTCAGGAAATATGAGCAAAGTCATTACCACAAAATGAATGTCTTAGTAGGTGATAATTTTGCTGACAACTTCACTCACAAAGAGGAAGAGTATCATCACGCAGATGAACAAGGTGACAGTCAAAGACTTGTGCCCATAGCAGAAACCATCCTCCTGTTGCCAAGATAGGAAATACCATTTCGGGAAACAAATGATTCAGGATGTATGCAGCTAGACAGTACCAAACCAGACCAGAATGACAGCTGCTTAAGAGCAATACTGAGAAAGTATGTTGGATTAAATTAGATTACTACTTGTTCCATAGACCATGAATATGACACTATATATAATAGAGGAAACATTCCACATGGGAAAAATGTATCTAAAAACAAAGATGATGAGACTTACCAAACAAAAGCGCTGTCAGGTCGATAGACACACAAACAAACACAAACATACACACAAAATTCAAGCTTTTGCAATCAATGGTTGCTTCATCAGGAAAGAGGGAAGGAGAGCAAAAGACGAAAGGATGTGGGTTTTAAGAGAGAGGGTAAGGAGTCATTCCAATCCTGGGAGCGGAAAGACTTACCTTAGGGGGAAAAAGGGACAGGTATACACTCGCACACACACTCATATCCATCCGCACATACACAGACACAAGCAGACATTTGTAAAGGCAAAGAGTTTGGGCAGAGATGTCAGTCGAGGCGGAGGTAAAGAGGCAAAGATGTTGTTGAAAGAAAGGTGAGGTATGAGTGGCGGCAACTTGAAATTAGCGGAGGTTGAGGCCTGGCGGATAACGAGAAGAGAGGATATACTGAAGGGCAAGTTCCCATCTCCGGAGTTCTGACAGGTTGGTGTTAGTGGGAAGTATCCACATAACCCGGACGGTGTAACACTGTACCAAGATATGCTGGCCGTGAGGGTGATCCTCATTACCAACAAACACTGTCTGCCTGTGTCCATTCATGCGAATGGACAGTTTGTTGCTGGTCATTCCCACATAGAAAGCTTCACAGTGTATGCAGGTCAGTTGGTAAATCACATGGGTGCTTTACATGTGGCTCTGCCTTTGATCATGTACACCTTCCTGGTTACAGGACTGGAGTGGGTGGTGGTGGGAGGGTGCATGGGACAGGTTTTACACCGGGGGCGGTTACAAGGGTAGGAGCCAGAGCGTAGGGAAGGTGGTTGGGGGATTTCATAGGGATGAACTAAGAGGTTACGAAGGTTAGGTGGACGGCGGAAAGACACTCTTGGTGGAGTGGGGAGGATTTCATGAAGGATGGATCTCATTTCAGGGCAGGATTTGAGGAAGTCGTATCCCTGCTGGAGAGCCACATTCAGAGTCTGATCCAGTCCCAGAAAATATCCTGTCACAAGTGGGGCACGTTTGGAGTTCTTCTGTGGGAGGTTCTGGGTTTGAGGGGATGAGGAAGTGGTTCTGTTTATTTGCTTCTGTACCAGGTCGTGAGGGTAGTTGCGGGATGCAAAAGCTGTTTTCAGGTTGTTGGTGTAATGGTTCAGGGATTCCGGACTGGAGAAGATTTGTTTGCCACAAAGACCTAGTCTGTAGGGAAGGGACTGTTTGATGTGGAATGGGTGGCAGCTGTCATGATTGAGGTACTGTTGCTTGTTGGTGGGTTTGATGTGGATGGACGTGTGAAGCTGGCCATTGGACAGATGGAGGTCAACGTCAAGGAAAGTGGCATGGAATTTAGAGTAGGGCCAGGTGAATCTGTTGGAGCCAAAGGAGTTGAGGTTGGAGAGGAAATTCTGGAGTTTTTCTTCACTGTGAGTCCAGATCATGAAGATGTCATCAATAAATCTGTACCAAACTTTAGGTTTGCAGGCCTGGGTAACCAAGAAGGCTTCCTCTAAGTGACCCATGAATAGGTTGGCGTACGAGGGGGCCATCCTGGTACCCATGGCTGTTCCCTTTAATTGTTGGTATGTCTGGCATTCAAAAGTGAAGAAGTCATGGGTCAGGATGAAGCTGGCTAAGGTAATGAGGAAAGAGGTTTTAGGTAGGGTGGCAGGTGATCGACGTGAAAGGAAGTGTTCCATCGCAGCGAGGCCCTGGACGTGCGGAATATTTGTGTATAAGGAAGTGGCATCAATGGTTATAAGGATGGTTTCCGGGGGTAACAGAGTGGGTAAGGATTCCAGGCATTCGAGAAAGTGGTTGGTGTCTTCGATGAAGGATGGGGGACTGCATGTAATGAGTTGAAGGTGTCGATCTACGTAGGCAGAGATACGTTCTGTGGGGGCTTGGGGGCTTGGTAACCAGCTACAATGGGGCAGCTGGGATGATTGGGTTTGTGAATTTTAGGAAGAAGGTAGAAGGTAGGGGTGTGGGGTGTCGGTGGGGTCAGGAGGTTGATGGAGTCAGGTGAAAGGTTTTGTAGGGGGCCTAAGGTTCTGAGGATTCCTCGAAGCTCTGCCTGGACATCAGGAATGGGATTACCTTGGCAAACTTTGTATGTGGTTTTGTGTGAAAGCTGACACAGTCCCTGAGCCACATACTCCCGACGATCAAGTACCACTGTCGTGGAACCCTTGTCCGCCGGAAGAATGACGATGGAACGGTCAGCCTTCAGATCACGAATAGCTTGGGCTTCAGCAGTGGTGATGTTGGGAGTAGGATTAAGGTTTTTTATGAAGGATTGAGAGGCAAGGCTGGAAGTCAGAAATTCCTGGAAGGTTTAGAGGGGGTGATTTTGAGAAAGAGGAGGTGGGTCCCGCTGTGACGGAGGACGGAACTGTTCCAGGTAGGGTTCAATTTGGATAGTGTCTTGGGGAGTTGGATCATTAGGAGTAGGATTAGGATCGTTTTTCTTCGTGGCAAAGTGATATTTCCAGCAGAGAGTACGAGTGTAAAACAGTAAATCTTTGACGAGGGCTGTTTGGTTGAATCTGGGAGTGGGGCTGAAGGTGAGGCCTTTGGATAGGACAGAGGTTTCGTATTGGGAGAGAGGTTTGGAGGAAAGGTTAACTACTGAATTAGGGTGTTGTGGTTCCAGATTGTGTTGATTGGAATTTTGAGGTTTTGGAGGAAATGGAGCTGGAAGTGGGAGGTTGATTAGATGGGAGAGACTGGGTTTGTGTGCAATGAGAGGAGGTTGAGGTTTGCTGGAAAGGTTGTGAAGGGTGAGTGAGTTGCCTTTCCGGAGGAGGGAAACCAGGAGATTGGATAGTTTTTTAAGGTGGAGGGTGGCATGCTGTTCTAATTTGCGGTTGGCCTGTAGGAGGATGCTCTGAACAGCCAGTGTGGATGTGGGAGAGGAAAGATTGAGGACTTTTATTAAGGATAGGAGTTGACGGGTGTGTTCATTGGCTGAGTTGATGTGTAGGTGAATGATTAGGTGGGTGAGGGCAATGGATTGTTCAGTTTGGAACTGGTATAGGGACTGATGGAAAGAAGGGTTGCAACCAGAGATGGGAACTTTAAGTGTGAGGCCTTTGGGGGTAATGCCAAATGTCAGACAAGCCTGAGAAAATAAAATATGGGAGTGTAATCTGGCTAGGGCGAAGGCATGTTTGCGGAGGGAAGTCAATAAAACTTAATGGAGTCGTTGTGGGGGGTGTTGTGAGGGTGACATGGTATTAGAAGGTGGAAAGTGTAACATGAGGCTGAAATTAAAATGAAAATAAAAATATATGGGGAGAGATAAAGGTGAACTAGAAAGCAACTGGAGATCTGGTGTGAAAAAAGGCGAGAAAGTGTTGGTTAGAGCTGGGCTATGTTGATCCTGTGGTGAATTTGCGTAGGTAGACAACGATGTGCATAATGGTTAGGTGGTTGTGTTGCCGCCAAAACACGTTAAAGGGTGGAGAAATTCGGGAAAATATCGAAAAAACTACGTGTAAATGTATTAAAAGGAGTGGTTTTGTGGTGGCAGATTATGAGAATGAGGCTAATAATTGTCTGACGAAGAAATAATGACGTTAAAACCTGTGGGAAGCGGCTAAAAATGATCAGTGATGTGAAAAAAACGGAAATGGAAATAAAGCAAAAGTTATTAGAACTAGCCGAAACGGTTGCTTAATAGGTGAAAGGAACTGTTTGTGAACTAGAAACGGTGGATTTTATAGCAGCGGTAGTGTTGAAATCGGAAACGGTCCCTTCCCTACAGCCTAGGCCTTCGTGGCAAACGAATCTGCTCCAGTCCGGAATCCCTGAACCATTACACCAACAACCTGAAAACAGCTTTCGCATCCCGCAACTACCCTCCTGACCTGGTACAGAAGCAAATAAACAGAGCAACTTCCTCATTCCTTCAAACCCCAAAGTAGAGGTAGACTTTTAAAAAAAAAAAAAAAATCTCACGAGACAGATAAGGATGCTTTGCAACTTTATACTGAACAATAAAATAATAAATAACTAATAAACGATCAAAAACTGACCTACAGATAATCAGAGAGTCAACAGAGAGCATCAAAACAGGCCCAGAGAGCATCCCAGAGTGCCACAGAGAGCATCCCAGAGTGCCCCAGAGAGCATCCCAGAGTGCCCCTGAGAGCTAAAACACTAAGAAGAATCGCTTCTCGGCTTTTGGCAAGATCAATGTGTAGTAGTGTTTAATAGATAAGAAAATCAACCCACCCACCTCCCCGGAGTCGGAACTCCTGCAGAAATAATTAATAATATGATCATAATATTAGAAATAAATAAGAACGCTGCATGGCTGTTCATCCCTATGAAATCCCCCAACCACCTTCCCTACCATCTGGCTCCTACCCTTGTAACTGCCCCCGGTGTAAAACCTGTCCCATGCACCCTCCCACCACAACCTACTCCAGTCCTGTAACCCGGAAGGTGTACATGATCAAAGGCAGAGCCATATGTGAAAGCACCCATGTGATTTACCAACTGACCGGCGTACACTGTGAAGCTTTCTATGTGGGAATGACCAGCAACAAACTGTCCATTCGCATGAATGGACACAGGCAGACAGTGTTTGTTGGTAATGAGGATCACCCTGTGGCTAAACATGCCTTGGTGCACGGCCAGCACATCTTGGCACAGTGTTACACCGTCCGGGTTATCTGGATACTTCCCACTAACACCAACCTGTCGGAACTCCAGAGATGGGAACTTGCCCTTCAGTATATCCTCTCTTCTCGTTATCCACCAGGCCTCAACCTCCGCTAATTTCAAGTTGCCGCCACTCATACCTCACCTTTCTTTCAACAACATCTTTGCCTCTTTACTTCCGCCTCGACTGACATCTCTGCCCAAACTCTTTGCCTTTACAAGTATCTGCTTGTGTCTGTATATGTGGGGATGGATGTGTGTGTGTGTGTGTGTGTGTGTGTGTGTGTGTGTGTGTGTGTGTGTGTGTGTGTGTGTGTGCGAGTGTATACCTGTCCTTTTTTCCCCCTAAGGTAAGTCTTTCCGTTCCCGGGATTGGAATGACTCCTTACCCTCTCCCTTAGAACCCACATCCTTTAGTCTTTCGCTCTCCTTCCCTCTTTCCTGACGAAGCAACTGTTGGTTGTGAAAGCTTGAATTTTGTGTGTATGTTTGTGTTTGTTTGTGTGTCTATCGACCTGCCAGCGCTTTTGTTTGGTAAGTCTCACTGACAAGCTTGAAAGTTATGAACTTGATGTATCATATTTGTGTGGGCAGGGCTGTATGGGGCATCTGCAATGAGTCGATATCTCCATGCGGTGCAGGCTGTGTGTGTGTGTGTGTGGGGGGGGGGGGGGGGGTTACTAATTTATATCTAAAAGTTCATCTATTGAGTAGAAGCAGCTGTCATTTTTATTTAGTTTTTAAATACTAATTGGCTTTTAATGCTATTTGGTAAGTGATCAAGACTTTGGTGGCAGCATAATTCATTCCTTTACGTGACAAATTTAGCTTTAACCCAAAATAGTGATGATCACCCTTTCTCCTAATGTTGTAGCTATGCAAATTGCTATTGCTTTTGAACTGGGGTGTGTTATTAATAACAAATTTCATGAGTGAATATACATATTGTGAAGATACTGTGAATATCCCGAGTTCCTTAAATAAATGTCTGCAATGTAACCTTGGTTGAGCTCCAGCTATTATGCTGATTACATGCTTCTGTGCAATGAATATTTTTCCCCTTAGTGACGAATTACCCCAAAATACAATGCCACACAAAAACAGTGAATAAAAATAGGCATAGTAAGCACATTTACTGATATGCTTACCTCCAAAATTTATGATAACCCTAATAGTAAAAGCAGGTAAACTCAGACATTTCAGTAGATTATCAATTATTTCTTCCAACCCAATCTCTCATCAGTGCACATACCCAAAAATTTGGAAATTTTGCTTTAGGTACAGACTTCTACATCAACTCTATATTTAATAATGGTGTTACACATTTTACTGTACAGAGCTCTATATACAATGTTTCATTAACATTTAGTGAGAGTCCATATGCAGAGAATCACTTAACAATTTTGTGAATGACATTATTTACAATTTCTTCAGCTAATTCTTGTTTGTTGGGTATTATTATCACACACATATCAGAAAAAAGAACTAGCTTTGCATCTTTATGAATATGTAGTGGCAAGAAATTAATATATATTATGAACAATAAGGGACCCAAGACTGATCCCTGTGGCACTCCACTCCTGATACTCTGCAGTTTGAGGTATCTGATGAGTTTATGTGAACTGTTTCTTTTAACCTTCTGCACTCTTCCAGTTATATATGATTTGAACCGTTTGTGCACTGTCCCACTCATGTCACAGTGCTGAAGCTTGTTTGGAAGAATTCCATGATTTACAAAACCAAAAGTTTTTGATAGATCAGAAAAATCCCAATGGATGATGTTTGGTTATTCAGAGCTCTTTACATTTGATCAGTGAAAGCATGTGTAGCGCTTTCTGTTGAAAATACTTTATGAAAATCTAACTGACATTTTGTTCGTATCTTTTTTTTTTTTTTTTTTTTTTACAAATGTGTGAAACTACTCTTGAATGCATCATTTTTCAAGAATTTTTGATAAAGCTGTCAGAAGGGAGATAGAGGGTAATTGTTAGCGTAAAACCTACCCCCTTCTTATTCAGTGATTTAACAATAATATATCTCATCCTATCAGGAAGAATGCCCTGTCTCAGTGAGCTATTACATATGTGGCTGAGAATCTGACTGGTCCATTGGAAACAGGCTTTTAGTTATCTGTTGAAATGCCATCAGTCTTTTACTTTTGAGTGAATTTATTGTTTTCCTCATTTCAAAATGAGAGGTGTGTAGAATTTCATGTGGAATGTGGAAATGTGGTTCTCAGAGAGCACATAAAAATTGTGTCATTAGGTGCAACTTACACAAGTTTGAGCATTCAGAATGAATTGTTATCCATTTGTGTATTTGTAAATAAAAAAATAAAAAAAGAAACAGTAAAATACACTCCTGGAAATGGAAAAAAGAACACATTGACACCAGTGTGTCAGACCCACCATACTTGCTCCGGACACTGCGAGAGGGCTGTACAAGCGATGATCACACGCACGGCACAGCGGACACACCAGGAACCGCGGTGTTGGCCGTCGAATGGCGCTAGCTGCGCAGCATTTGTGCACCGCCGCCGTCAATGTCAGCCAGTTTGCCGTGGCATACGGAGCTCCATCGCAGTCTTTAACACTGGTAGCATGCCGCGACAGCGTGGACGTGAACCGTATGTGCAGTTGACGGACTTTGAGCGAGGGCGTATAGTGGGCATGCGGGAGGCCGGGTGGACGTACCGCCGAATTGCTCAACACGTGGGGCGTGAGGTCTCCACAGTACATCGATGTTGTCGCCAGTGGTCGGCGGAAGGTGCATGTGCCCGTCGACCTGGGACCGGACCGCAGAAACGCACGGATGCACGCCAAGACCGTAGGATCCTACGCAGTGCCGTAGGGGACCGCACCGCCACTTCTCAGCAAATTAGGGACACTGTTGCTCCTGGGGCATCGGCGAGTACCATTCGCAACCGTCTCCATGAAGCTGGGCTACGGTCCCGCACACCGTTAGGCCGTCTTCCGCTCATGCCCCAACATCGTGCAGCCCGCCTCCAGTGGTGTCGCGACAGGCGTGAATGGAGGGACGAATGGAGACGTGTCGTCTTCAGCGATGAGAGTCGCTTCTGCCTTGGTGCCAATGATGGTCGTATGCGTGTTTGGCGCCGTGCAGGTGAGTGCCACAATCAGGACTGCATACGACTGAGGCACACAGGGCCAACACCCGGCATCATGGTGTGGGGAGCGATCTCCTACACTGGCCGTACACCACTGGTGATCGTCGAGGGGACACTGAATAGTGCACGGTACATCCAAACCATCATCGAACCCATCGTTCTACCATTCCTAGACCGGCAAGGGAACTTGCTGTTCCAACAGGACAATGCACGTCCGCATGTATCCCGTGCCACCCAACGTACTCTAGAAGGTGTAAGTCAACTACCCTGGCCAGCAAGATCTCCGGATCTGTCCCCCATTGAGCATGTTTGGGACTGGATGAAGCGTCATCTCACGCGGTCTGCACGTCCAGCACGAACGCTGGTCCAACTGAGGCGCCAGGTGGAAATGGCATGGCAAGCCGTTCTACAGGACTACATCCAGCATCTCTACGATCGTCTCCATGGGAGAATAGCAGCCTGCATTGCTGCGAAAGGTGGATATACACTGTACTAGTGCCGACATTGTGCATGCTCTGTTGCCTGTGTCTATGTGCCTGTGGTTCTGTCAGTGTGATCATGTGATGTATGTGACCCCAGGAATGTGTCAATAAAGTTTCCCCTTCCTGGGACAATGAATTCATGGTGTTCTTATTTCAATTTCCAGGAGTGTAAATAGGTCACAGTTTTTCCTATTTTGCCAGATGAGATCTGCAATATGTTAAGGACAGGGTAAATGTCAGTGAGTCCATGCTATGTTGAAAGTTCATTTGAGGACAACAACCATATTCTTAGGAAAAACGTATTAGATTTTGTTGCAGTCCATGACATAGCAGATTAAGGGCTGTCAACAGTGATCACTGACAAGCTTGAAAGTTATGAACTTGATGTATCATATTTGTGTGGGCAGGGCTGTATGGGGCATCTGCAATGAGTCAATATCTCCCTGCGGTGCAGGCTGTATTTTGTGAAAAATTTCCGCAAGCTAGATACGTACACTGCACCATTCACCATCTTAATCTGGCTCTGTCTCATGCTTTCTCTGTTCAACCAGTTCAAAACTGCATCAGTATAGTATTCTCATTCATAAATTTCATTAAGGGTTCTCCTTACTGTAAAAATATTCTAAAGGAAAAAGCTACAGATTTTTGTGATGAACTTATCAGAAGGGTCAGTCCATATGTGAAACCAGATGGGTTGAAAGATATGATTCATTCACATGATTTAAGAATATTTAGATGCCAATCTTGTATACTCTGGAAGGGCTGAAAGAGTCCCGCAATCTGGATGCATTGACTGAGATCAGCCAGCTTCTTTGTATGTTAGGGAAGTGTGAATTCATAATCTCACTTTTTGCACTTAAAGAAATGTTTTCATTAACTTTGCCTATTGGCACAGCAACTCAGCTGTGATGTCTCACAGGCTGCTGAACCACTACAACATGTTTGCGACATCTTGACTGACATTCATGAAAATGCAGGTTGCAAATTCAAATGACTGTTCTCTAAAGTAAAGATGGTAGGAGAAGAATCCTGAATCAAACTACTTCTCCCTCTCAGCAATTCATAATAGAAACATAAATGAATATGGTTTTATCATTTGATGCCATGACACCAGAGGACTATTTCAGAAGAAATATATATATAGATTTCCATTACTGGATGACGTAATGATACAGGTCAGTGAATAACATGAAATTCATGTCATTGGTTTCTGCATTAACTTCAGTTTTCCCAGAAAATTGCACTGAGTAATATTTTGCTGTCATACAATTCAGTCCTACAAATTTCCACATGTTCCATGTTGATGAAAGTGGGATAAGGTCAGAAATGAAACTGGAATAAAATATGAAAAGCTAATTGACCCCTTTATACTTCAGAGCTTTAGATCACTGCAGTGAAGACTTTTTCCTTAATATAATCTGTTCCCTGAAAGTTTTGGCTACCATTCCAGTATCAACAGCAACACCAGAGAGAACATTTTGAACATCAAAATTACAGAAGAACTATTTGTGCAATTAACACTCTGTCTGAACAGGCCTCAGAATGCCCAATGATACCAATGAATTGCCTTGTCATCTTCAGCTGATAGGTGTCACTGGATGTGGGTGTGGAGGGGCATGTGGTCAGCACACCATTCTTCCAGCTGTTGTCAGTTTTTGCGACTATTTGTGCAACAGCACTGGAAATAGACTGTCTGTGCCAGCACTGTTTGTTCACAGGATTGTGACCAATCACATACACCCTAATGAACTAACTGCTCCTTGAAGACTTTCCATGTAATAAAATGTAATATTATGTCTGTTGAAATATACAGGATGAATATTAATAAAACTTCCTAACTGGAAATATGTGTCCAGGAATGTATCATTGCCACGATGACAAATGACAATTCCTCTCACCACGTGCCATGTGTTCTTTGTGTGCTGCCCACTGTGTGACTGATGCAGTATGCTGTAAGTAGCAGAATGATCTGATATTAATGACAGGAACAAGCCAAGATGAAGTCTGTGTACAGCCAAACAAATGAAACAGTCGAGAGGCAGCATGGCTATACCAAAACAAGTACCCTCACAGACACCAACCATATCACATAACATTTCAAGCACTTTTTGGGTATCTGTTTGGTCATGAGTTCTACACGATATTGAGACAAGCTCTAGCACAAGCTCCAGGCAAGTGGTCCCCCAACAAGGTGTAAACTAAAGTATGATTGTGTGTATCCTGCATGACTATCTTTGTCAGCTGCATGGAGGCCACTTTGAACATGTTTTGTGATATGAATGCAAAGCAGCTCTGTGCTGTGTTATGGGATGATCTGTTGTTATTGCACGCACACCATCCATTTCTGGACACATGTTCATAGGGTCTTTTTTCCTCCATTTCTCGTCAGGAATCTGTCCCTGCAGTTTGCTGGTTTTATCAATGTTCACCCTGTATGTGTGCATTTAGATGGACTCATACTGTGATGCTTTATAAGTCAGAATATATGTTAGAATTTACAATTAAGGACTTACTGACAGATTCCATGAAATTGTATCAGAATAGATTATGAATCATAGAGCATTATGAATGACACTTTGTGCATGGCTGACAGTTTTACAAAGTTTTTCTAATTTTCTTTACCCCCCTCTCCTACATAGGCCATTATGCAGTTTGTATTTATTCTGCTGCCATTATAAAATCAAAGAAAGTATAATTTTTTCTTTGTGGCAAATCAGATGATTCAAATTTAATTACATTATTTGGTAATGTTTCTTCTCAGCTGTGAGACCTTGTAGTATCCATTTTGCACAGACTGCAACAATTTGTGAACTGTCACGCATGGAGATGCATTATCGATATTGAGATTCTGAGTAGAAACTAAACAGCAATTACTCAGTATAGTGCTATGAAAGAAGCTTATTCTCAAATCAGCAACTATTATGGAAACTCTATTATATTTGTGGGGACTTCACCCTACACACTGCGACTGAAGTATGAAACAGTACTGATATAAGTGACATATAATTTCATAACAAAGCATTGTTATGTTTGTGGATATCCTTAGTGTTTAAGCATGCTGGTTTTGGACAGCCATGTGTTTAGATGATTAACTGTGTTTTGTTTCATTTAACTTCAATAAAACAGTATTCATAGTGTATACACAGTTAGTGCTTCATTTGGCAACAGTACTGCTATTAATTACGTATACATTTATTTAAAGTACAGCAAATTACTGATTCTTGGCTATTGATGCACCCATGCATGTAGCTTCTGACAACTGATTACTGCTGTTCATGTTAAGTTTCAATCATATAACATGCTGGAAGATTATCCTTCATAATCAAAACTATGAAGCTTGATGAGTAAATTACTAGATCATAAACAACAACTTTCTTGTAATTTCATGTGGGACATTGGAAGGAGCTAAATTATAAAGGAATCACTATACAAAGTGAGACAATTTGCTTGCAAGAATCCACGGAATCAACAGTTGATCTTCTTTTGAAGAAGTTATGAACAACTCCAGAAGCAAAGTAGACCACCAAAGAAGAAGTTAAATTCACCAATCAGCAAAATCTGAGAATCTTTAAATCATCATTAAGTAAGGAGCACTTGACTGATATCCCATAGGCACAAAATGTGGATAAAAAGCTGCAAGCAGTTATTGTTAGTGGTACAATTACATATCAACTCAATGTAGCATTCCTCAATATAAAGAAAAAGGTAAAACGGTAGGTTCAAACACAGTTGATTACCAGGGAAATATTAAAACACCATGGGAAGTTGCTGCGACTGAGATGATAGGCAAAAATAGGCATAAAATATTTTAAAATAAATACAGGTAAATAATAAGAGAAATGAGGCAAGGGAAATTACCACCACCATAATGAACTCAGATGATTTAGACAAAGAAAAAGAGAGCAGTTAATAAAAATAGGCAATATTGTAATGATACAGGCTCACATGTGAGCCCATTGCCATATTCATAGCATGGCTGCAGCCAAATGATGCAATATTGTGGCATATTGACAGCTTACTCAATAGCTACCTAGATCTCCTGGTAAAGACCAATCTTCAGGAAGATTCAGTTGATTGAAGTATGTGGTAGTACTTGTCTTTTTACCCCGTGAACATGTCTCCCTTGACTGTATAACCAAGCAGGTCACTGTCATGGCTGGGCTGTGCATCAATGCCCGTAGTGTGTCAGCCTCTACCATAGTGTTGTCAACACTCTTTTGACACAGCTATAATCAATGCAGCAGGCTGCAAACCAAAACCACTGCCTGGCAGGCTAGCCATCAGGTTGCTTCACTCTGCTGCCATCTCAATGAGACCACAGCCAGGGATCGTACCACTGCCTCATGGCCTGAGATATGAACTGAGGTCCTTCCAGCTCTATGCCTCAGTGGTCCAACACCACCAGATGCAGCATTTCAACCATCAGTCCAGGGCTTGTCATCTGGACACCAAAGCCATCTCTCATTAAGCCAGTGTGCCTTACACAGGTCACCCGAGCTGGGATGCTGTCATGTCATCCTCACTCAGCAAGAGCTGGCCGCTTGGAATGCACTAGTAGACAAGGCCACTTGCTTCCCCAGCAAATCCAGTGCAAAATGTCTGGATGCAGGATACAGTGCCCATTCCCTGTTATCTGCTTGCTGCAAGCATGCTATACTATGTCCGTTTATGGTTAACAGTAAAGAACTTTGACAACATTTGGCTGCCCTTATAGTCTACACCACCACCCATCTTCAGCAGGTAACCACTTGCCTACTCTATTCTCTCCAACACCATTACATTTTGTGCCAGGAAGAGTGCTGATGGAGACTGCAATGGTGGTTCAACATGTGCAATAGCAGTGAATGCAAATAGCAGCAAGTGTATGACTTTTACCATTCTAAGGGTCCTTGTATCTGTGGGTTTGTCCTCCTCCTGTTCCCATTATGTCAGGATAGACTCAGTTATGGTAACTGGAAGGGGCCTGAAGGATGAAACAATGGCACTGTTTGTGAATAAACAAAGTAATCTGTCTGGACTTGCATCACCATGCACAAAATTACATGATATACAGGGCTATTACAAATGATTGAAGCGATTTCATAAATTCACTGTAGCTCCATTCATTGACATATGGTCACAACACACTACAGATACGTAGAAAAACTCATAAAGTTTTGTTTGGCTGAAGCCGCACTTCAGGTTTCTGCCGCCAGAGCGTTCAAGAGTGCATTGAGACATAATGGTGACAGGAGCCGAGAAAGCATATGTTGTGCTTGAAATGCACTCACATCAGTCAGTCATAACAGTGCAACGACACTTCAGGATGAAGTTCAACAAAGATCCACCAACTGCTAACTCCATTCGGCAATGGTATGCGCAGTTTAAAGTTTCTGGATGCCTCTGTAAGGGGAAATCAATGGGTCGGCCTGCAGTGAGTGAAGAAACGGTTGAACGCGTGCGGGCAAGTTTCACGCATAGTCCGCGGAAGTCGACGAATAAAGCAAGCAGGGAGCTAAACGTACCACAGCCGACAGTTTGGAAAATCTTACGGAAAAGGCTAAAGCAGAAGCCTTACCGTTTACAATTGCTACAAGCCCTGACACCCGATGACAAAGTCAAACGCTTTGAATTTTCGGCGCAGTTGCAACAGCTCATGGAAGAGGATGCGTTCAGTGCGAAACTTGTTTTCAGTGATGAAGCAACATTTTTTCTTAATGGTGAAGTGAACAGACACAATGTGCGAATCTGGGAGGTAGAGAATCCTCCCACATTCGTGCAGCAAATTCGCAATTCACCAAAAGTTAACGTTTTTTGTGCAATCTCACGCTTTTAAGTTTACGGCCCCTTTTTCTTCTGCGAAAAAAACGTTACAGGACACGTGTATCTGGACATGCTGGAAAATTGGCTCATGCCACAACTGGAGACCGACAGCGCCGACTTCATCTTTCACCAGGATGGTGTCCACCGCACTTCCATCATGATGTTCGTCATTTCTTAAACAGGAGATTGGAAAACTGATGGATCGGTCGTGGTGGAGATCATGATCAGCAATTCATGTCACGGCCTCCACGCTCTCCCGACTTAACCCCATGCGATTTCTTTCTGTGGGGTTATGTGAAAGATTCAGTGTTTAAACCTCCTCTACCAAGAAACGTGCCAGAACTGCGAGTTCGCATCAACGATGCTTTTGAACTCATTGATGGGAACATGCTGCGCCGAGTGTGGGAGGAACTTGATTATCTGTTTAATGTCTGCCGAATCACTAAAGGGGCACATATCGAACATTTGTGAATACCTAAAAAAACTTTTTGAGTTTTTGTATGTGTGTGCAAAGCATTGTGAAAATATCACAAATAATAAAGTTATTGTAGAGCTGTGAAATCGCTTCAATCATTTGTAATAACCCTGTAGTATTCTGGGATTGCCAACAGAAAGGCAGTGCATAGAAAATGTGCAGCTAAGGTGAGGAAGGCCATGGATACTAATAAAATTTAGGTCAGTGTAAATAACAGGCAAATACAAATATGGAATGTCGTAAATAGAGAAGTAGGAATTTGGCAGTTTATGATATGTCTATATGAAGTAGACTGAGTCCTATAAATAGCTACATTGCATTCTAGGAAATAGGATAATCACTGATGAAGACTGCAAAATCTGGTAGCATGGTGACCACCAGGGCAATAGTTAAAGAACATTATTTAGTTCTAAGAAGGCCAATGGAAACAGGAGTATAGTGCTGGCAAAGAAAAACATGGATCAAGAAAAAAAGAGTATACTACAGTTAGGGTTTCCTGTCTTTCCATCATGTATCACTGACTCAAAGCAGCAAGAGATGTAACAGACATGAGATGAGTCATTGGCCATGATTTCATCAATTAAACCACCCCAGGTGCCTCTACATACATTGAGGAAGATAGCATAAAATTCACCTAAGATATTTATCCTAGCTAAAGAAATGGCAGCACAGGAGAAAGTATTATGAAGTATAACAGCTGTACTAAGTGTATTGGGGGTGGGGGTGAGGGGGAGGGTGTTTACTAAAAAACAACCGTGAACCCAGAAGTAAATAACTAATTTCAGAGAGCACATGCAGAATGATTCACTGGGAAAGTCTCTCCAGGTGACAGATACCAGTAAATTATGGTTTTTGGGGTTTTTGTAGTAACATGAGTCACTGAACAGTGGAGTTGTGATAGTTCCCTGTTCATTATGTGTGAGAATGTGCCCTTAGCAGTGTCACTGCAGATTCCTTTCTTCCGTAATTAATTATCCTGGACAAGTTCACACATGCCAGGACATGCCTTGTTTGATCTTGAGTGCTGGAAGAGCACTTAGTATTATTTACCTAGGGTAATACATTGTGTGTCACTCATGTCTTAAAAGTAGATACTCAGAATTGGTAGCATCAAGGAGATATTACAAAAATGGGTATGGTTAGTGAGGTTTCAGTGATAGAATGCCTCCCTGGTCACCATCCCCCCCCCCCCCCCCCCCCCCCCCCTTGCTACAAGATGGAACAACACAGCTGCCCACTGGACTAATAATAGAGAGTTGAACTAGGGTATCCAGGCAAATTACTTTTGTTATTCATGAACAGTGCTATTGTTGGGTGCATAAAAGGACCTTAAGACTCCATGTGTGTGTCTTATAGGAGTGACGCAGGGAATACAGTGTAAATACAGAAAAAAGAAAAATAGGTCACAAAAAGTTATAGGTTACTCAAGGGTGATTACTCTGGACTCAAGAAGGAGAATCCAAAAGCAACTGTAGATATCTTACCGTTTTTGTTATAGCCATTTTGTAAAGCAGTAATGTGGTGGTCCCAGATATTCCTAGGGGGGAGCAAACAAAACTGTAAGAGCCCATACAGTAGTCAGGTGCCATATTCAGGGTGCTGGCTTGCAGCCAACCAATACAGCACTGAATGATGCTGATAGCTTCCCCAGTAGTAACTCATTTCCCTGGGCTATGATAAGCCTTTGGGAGGTTTCAAAAGCACTGAAGTATGAGGCACTACTTGTCTTCCACATCAACAAGCCCCATTTGGCTATACATGTTCCTACAAGTCACATGAGCAGGACATCAGCACCACTGGGATATGCATTGATGCCTGTCAAGTGTTGGTCTCTGCAATGGGCTCACTGACACTCTTCCGACAGAGCTGTCACTGAAGCAGCCAGGCCGCAAACTAACAGCCTCTACCTGATGTCCTAGGCATTATGTTTCCATCATTCTGATACTGTCTCAATGACAGCCAGGGATACTGCACTGCCTCTATGTCAAAGGTATGAACTTAGGTCCTCCAAGCTCTATGCCCCTGGTGTCCAGTGCTGGCAGTCAAAATACACCTGTCATCAGTCCAGGTTTTATCAATTGGACACCAAGGCCATCTCCCACTAGGTTTGTCACTGGCTTGCTCTGCTCTGGCCTTCTGAGCCAGGACACTGTCATGCCATCCTGACACAGCAGCAGCTGACTGCTTTGTATGCAATGGTAGCAAAGGCCACTCACTAGCAGGCTGCCTCTTTGACAACCACTTACAGCAGCATGTCCACATTGAGATGATTGGGTGCAGGGTGCCTGTCAACTGCTTACAGGAGGCACACTGCACTATATCTGTTTATCATTATAAAGAATTTTGACAACATTTGACTGCATTTATCATGCTGTGAAAGCCTCCAGCAGAGAATCACTCACCCACTCCATTCTGTTTGGATAGAATAATATGAGTGCTACAGATGGAATATAAAATGAATATAAACAATAATAATTACATAGTGTGGAAAAGAATGTAAAACAGATTAACTAATGGCCATAAGGCATTAATAAAATCTAACACCACCATGCTCCTGAAACCAATCAAGAAAGAGAAACTCACAAAACCTAAACTGAAACTTTATTGTAATAAAGTGCACTTAGCAATTTATTGAAGAACAAGGCCAACAACTGAGTGAGGGGTTTTCTCCAACAAGAAAGTTATATAACTTATCAAGTATTGTTTCAGTATCAGCAGTTCTGTCATTAATTGTAGATACTTCACAAGTCAACCATTCACATACCTTAACACTATAATGAAAAGGAAAGTTCCTACTCAATATACAGCAGAGATGCTGAGTCACAGATAGCCACAACAAAACGACTCACAAATATAGCTTTCAGTCAACAATACCTTCATCAAAATTAGATGACAAACACACACATACACACTCATGCAAACGCAACTCACTCACACACTGAGGACACAGTGCCACATTTGGCCACACTTTTGGCAGTGTGGCCTCAGTTGCCTGAGACTGCAGTTATGTGTGTGTGAGTTGCATTTCAGTGAGTGTGTATGTGTTTGTTTGTTGTCAAAATTTTGACGACTGCCTTGCTGGCCAAAAGCTATAATTGTGACAGTCTTTTTGTTGCGCCTATCTGTGACTCAGCATCTCCACCTGGATTTTCCATTGTTTGGTTCACATACTTTACTCAGGTAATCATTTTGAGATATTTACTCCCATTGTCAGAACCTTGTAAGGTTTATGACACGAGTTTTTCCATTACACTTGGTCTTGGCCAGAATTCTATCAGATTTTTGTCCTGAATTGTGCATTCTTCAAACACATCTTCTTCATCCAATAATACATACACTAAAACATGCTTATTGTCCTGTAAAAGATCAATATGAAGAGAGGTTTAGTGACTGAATCTTCAGTATCGCTAAATTTTTGAATTTTTATCTTTTTTTAGTATCTTTAATGTTCAAAGAAAATTTTGGGGCAACTTTGCTAACATGTATTGAAGAAGTGACTTAAATAATGTTTGTGATGGGCTAATAGCTTTTGTTGAAGGCATCAATATTACAAAAGTATTTCCATAATTAAAATTTAGTATTATTAAGAGGTTATTAAATTATGTAAATGGCAAATTTTGGGTAAAATACTCTCTGTCAGGACATCTTGAGTACGTTGTTGTGCTTTAGTATGATGTGTAATATCAAACTGTCATTATTCATTAGTATCTGAAGCGTTTCATGAACTGTAAGTGGTAGGGACTGCATTAGATGCAGTATTAGTCAAAATTCGATTTGTAGGACTGGAGATTAGTAACTTTTAAAGATGACGACTCAGCAGTTCAAACAAAAATGGTAACTTTTCTCATCAAAGTAATGTTACATTAGTCATGTGAGAACAATGCCACTATTATTCTCTATCATTAGCCTGGCTGAGTTGCAATGACCTGACTATTACCGTGCAAGAAAAGGCTAGCTCTTAAGTACAATTTCAACAAAACTACCAAAATGGCTGCAGATAATTGGTTTTTGCTTTTAAAAAGATAAATCCAAAGATAAACTTAAAAAGCATCATCAGAGATCAACAGAGATCCAGCTTTCAATAAAGTGGAACTTGATTCTTTTTTTCCAATTTGAATATCATTTCCAAAAATATCTTTTGCAGACTAAAGGGATTTATGAGATAGATTAAATTGACATATCCACTGTTCAATATCCCAGCAAGATTTTTGCACCCAAGGGTGAAGCTGCATATCTTACAAAAACACACTAAGTAAAAGTGACAAATGTCAACAGACAGCATAATCAGAAAGAAAAAAAAAATCATGGGAAAGGCTAAAATGAATTCTCAAGGAAAATTAATTTAAAATTGTTGAACCCCTTCCACCTTCTAAAGCTTATAGGTATTTGTTTATGGCATGGATCATTTCTCAAGGTGGGTGGAGGCCAATCTGATCAGAGACATTTCTGTGGAGACTATCATATGAGCATTTATGGACATTTGAGTGGTCTATTAAGGGTGTCAATTTTTCGTTATCACTGACCAGGGACACCAATTTGAGTCAACACTGTTCCAGCAGTTGTCAAAACTTTGTGGCTTCCAGCGTAACAAGACAACCAGCTACCGAGGCAGCAATGGCTTGGTGGGGAGGTTGCACTGCACCTTAAAGGCCACTATGATGTACCATGAAGATATTTGGACTCAACCATTGCTATTAGTTTTGTTGGGTTTTTGAACTGCCTTGAAAACTACATTGTCTGTTCATTGGTGGAGTTAGTGTATGGGGAACCATTCCAGCAGAATTTCTCATACCCATGCCACTCCCTCATGGAGTTCAGCTTCCCTGCCTGTTGCAACAGATCAGAAAGCATACAGAGACACCCATTGTAACTCTTATGTCATGACATGGCACACATCCAGTTTTTGTACACAAGACTCTCAGTAATTGTTTACATGTCATGCTTGGCATGGATCTGGTTCACCATTCTTTGCAGCCATCATACACTGGCCTATACCAAGTACTATGATGTGAGACACACACACACAGTGGACATTCTCCTGAAGGTAAAGCCAACCAAAGTCTCCATAGAATGAGTAAAACATGCTTGTACGTTGTTAGCACTGCCCACTACCTCTCAGTCAAATTCATGCTCATCTTACGCTGAGCCAATGACTTCTGCCAGAGCCAGACAGCTGTGACCCATTCAACTCTCATATTCCTGGACTGAATGCTATTGAGGGGGTATCAGATAGTTGTCAGTTTTGAAGTTTTCAATTAATGATTTTCGTCACTGGCTTTGTGTTTCTTTTAGACCTGATGATGTTCCATGTGGCCCATGTTTTGTTTTTCGATATGTAGATGTATTCATCTTTATCTTCTTTTTTTAAATTTTCAGTACCTTTGGGGTGGTTCTTATTGTACTCTTTATATAATTTTGTGTTTATAATGATACAGAATTTTATTTTTTTTATAGTACTGCAGAAATATTTTCATTCGCTGAAGATTTTTGTACAGTTGTAATCCAACTTCTTTTCCAGCTGTGTTTGTGTTACCTATGTGAGAATGCTACGTCAGAATAATAATTATATCTACCATGAAAGTTATTGAACACTCTGTTTACACCTCTTTCATTGAACTGGTCCATGTTTCCCAACTTAATAGATAGCAGCTGTTAGCTTTATTACCATCACTGAGCCACCTGCACGTATTTTGATGGGTAGTATTTTTTCCAAACGTTATGCTAATGTTAATAATGGAGCCTCATGATCATATCAATACTTTACTATCATCTGGAGAGTAGGTTTTCTGAATACAAATTTGGTTTAGTGCCATTTTGCAATCTATGGAGACTCTCATTGATGTATGTACTGCATGGATTACATTTAAACTCTCAGTCATGTATGTCACTTCTAGAATATTTAACATCATTTTCAATTTTCAGAGGAAGTCTTCATAGTCTCCATCAGGGAATCTGTATATAATTACAATAACTAAGCGATGTCAATAAATTCAGTAGTTGCCATTTCAAGAACTTTTTCAGTTATCAGATTGGTATGTAGTTGGATAGTCTTATGCCTCAAATTGTTTTCTGCAAAGATAGTTGTCCTTCCAGATTTCTAGTAAGATCTGCAGAATGAACTTCCTTGGAGAAAACCAGGGATCTTTACAGTTTTTATTTGCTGTTTTTCTAGCCAGTGCTCTGTTATGCAGAAAACTTCATCTTTTAGGTTGGAATCCAATATTATTTCTAATTATCATAATTTGTTGGTTAGAAAGTGTAATAGTGTATTTGAAATGGGAGAAATTTGAGATTTTGTTTTGCTTAGTATTGGTTCTACTTTTAGTCATTTCCAATTAACCTCATACTTCAAAGACCTGATTCCATTTTTTGTGTGCTTCCTCTTTATTACACTTTCTACTAAAAAATCATTCAGGTGGGAAAGAAGTGATTTTTTCCTTCTGCTCACCTGATCAGTAGAAAATTAGATCTGCAATAGATGCATCACTAATGCACAAGTTCCCAAATTTTGATTCTGATTAGTTGTTGCAAGTTATTGTTTTGACATTTAGTGAGACGTGCTATGTTCAAGATACAAAAATGTTTACTTCAGTATTCAGGCATTATTAAAAATTAATACCAAAGCCTATCTTCATTTGACTTAGTATGGGAATTGCACAGGTATTTACTGTTTGATTAATATAATGCTATACAAACATGCAGTGTACAAATGTTGATACATTGGAACAGTATGTTAATATAAAATGTGTTACTTTCTTAGAATGGAAATTTTATTCTGCCTATATATCATACCAATACCACACACCATGTAAGAATGATGATGTTACCTGGGTACTCTCATCTACATGTCTACTTTGCAATTCACACTTAAGTGCCTAACAGAGGGCCTTCATAAAATGTTTATGAATATAATTAACAATTTACAATATTTATGTTACAGCTATATGTCTAATCACATGGGGTACTGTAAATTTGTCCAAAATTACCACATTGAAAATGACATACAAAACAAATTAAATAAATATTGCATGATGTGTGATGCAATGCACATAACACTTGGAATTAAATAGTGGAAATAAACAACTATATTAAAAATTATAACATCAGCTGTGCTAAGGTACAGCTAAGCTCATAGGCACTAAAAATGCAAGACAAAATGCATACTGGTACTGAAATGAATGGCTACCATACTTTGCTTCAAATTCAATGTCTTCACACAGAGGTTGGGAGGGAAGAAATTACTTTGAAGAAGGGATATCAGCTATGAAGTTACAAATGCAAATATCATATTGTAATGTAATACTGTGCTGGAGCCGAATACGTCACTTCAAAAAACGTCATACAGATGGCAAAAATTGACTTTATTACTGAAATTACTCACTTGATGTATTTAAGATTTACTTCCATCATCAGATATCTTTTACTTCAGTGTAATGCTTGGATTTATATGCCAAATGAATCTCACATTTTACATAAAATGTTCACACTCGACCTTAACACTGTTTGCACTCAAAATTAAGATTTAAAATTATGCTTGGTATATTTAGGGACTACACCATTAACTTAACACTTCTTGTAAAACGTAATTCTGAGCTGACTTGGTACCATTTATTTTCAAAGGATGAAATGGGGGATAGGCACAACAAAAAGACTGGTGGAAAGTAAGCTTTCGCCCAACAAGGCCATCTTCAAAATTGGACAAAAACACACACACACACACACACACACACACACACACACACACACACACGCACACACACACACGACTACAGTTTCTGGCAGCTGAAGCCATGCTGCAGTCAGCAGTGCATGTTGGGAGAGGCAACAAGGTGGTGGGGGAAGGAGGATGCTGGGATGGGTAAGGGGAGGGATGGCAGGATAGGGGTAGGGGACAAAAGTGCTGCTTGTACGAGCATACAGCGATGAGGTGGAGAGAGGTTATGGTAGCTATATGGAGTCAGGAGGTTAGACGAGGGCAGAGAGAAGAAGGGGGGGTTATGGAAAAGAAGTAAAGAGATGTAAAGAGACTGAGGGTGCATTGGTAGAATGAAGAGCTGTGTAGTGATGGAACAGGGAAGGGGACAGATTGGTACACAACTGCCGCTCCCAACCCCTTGCTCATGGCTTTCCCTGTAGTAGATCTAGATGCAAGACTTGTCCCTTACATCCTTCCATCATCACCACCACCTACTTCAGTCTGCTCTCGAATATCACCTACACCATCAAAGTCACATGATCTACAACCTACATGAGCATTCTACTTGGGAAATTCAACCAAAGAGCTGTCTGTCCACATGAATGGCCCCTAACAAACTGTGGCTGAGAAATAATTGGATCATCCCATTGCTAAGCATGACACCCAATGTAATTTTCTTCATTTCAATGACTGCTTCATATTGTGTGCAATCTGGATCCTCCCCACCAGCACCAGCTTTTCTGAATTGCACTCTTCTGTAGCATCACATTTTGAAAGCTTGTATCCTCTTGTTGTCTACACTATTTATTGTCCATGTTTCACTACCACCACCACGACCACCACCACCACCACCACCACTCCATACAAATACCTTAAGAAAAGGCTTCCTAACACTTTAATCTATAGTCAATGTTAACAAATTTCTCTTCTTGAGAAATGCTTTCGTTGCCAAAGCCAGTCTACATTTTATGTCCTCTCTACTTGTACCATCAACAGTTATTTTTCTGCCCAAATAATGAAATGCATCTACTACTTAAAGTTTTTCCATTTACTAATGTAATTCCCTCAGGAGCACCCGATTTGATTTGACTACATTTCATTATCCTTGTTTTTCTTTTGTTGATGATCGTCTTATATCCTCCTTTCAAGACCCTGTCTATTCTATTCAACTGTTCTTCGAAGCCTTTTGCTGTCCTTGACAGAATTACAACGTCTTCAGCAAATTGCAAAGTTTGTATTTCTTCTCCCTGGATTTTAATTCCTACTCCAAATTTTTCTTTTGTTTTCTTTACTGCTTGCTCAGTATATACATTGAAAAATATGGGGATAGGCTTCTCAACCACTGTTTCCCTTTCACACCCCTTGATTCTTATAACTGTCACCTGGTTTCTGTGCAAATTGTAAATAGGCTTTTTCTCCATTTTACCCCTGCCACATTCAGAATTTGAAAGAGAGTGTTCTAATCAACATTGTTGAAAGCTTTCTCTAAGTCTGCAAATGCTGTAAATGTAGATTTGCCTTTCCTTAACCTGTCTTCTAAGATAAGACGTAGGGTCAGTATTGCCTCATGTGTTCCTACATTTCTACAGAATCCAAACTGATCTTCCCTGACGTCAGCTTCTATCAGTTTTTCCATTTGTCTGTAAATAAGTCATCTTAGTATATTGCAACCATGACTTAACAGTTCATTAATTTTCACATGTGTCAGCACCTGTTTATTTTGGAATTAGAATTATTGTATTCTTTTTGAAGTCTGAGGATATTTTGCCTGTCTCATACATCTTGCTCATAATAAACACATGAAAATGATATTTTCTGCCACTCACCATCTATTTCCACCAAGAAAATACTCAGTTCATTGATGCTTCTTTGCAAGTGTTAGTTACATTTTAAACAATGCATCATGGATTTCCACATATAAACATCAAGTAGGCCACTCAAATAGACAAAGGATATTTGTTGTTTCAAGGACAGGAATGGTAGATCTGGGATAATGCTACAAACCCATCTGTCTCCACAACTTAGATTTCGGAGGAAGGAGGAAGAGGGCACTATCATACTTTATCCTAACCTCCTAACATGTGATGATTAGTGTAATACAGTAACTTAATTGTTTGTACTGTCAGAAAAAAGCACAATGCTTTTACAAAAGTAGAAAAATCAGTCTTCTTGATCTTTAGTTTAACTACTGCAGAGACTGCAATGTTAGTATAAAGTGTTCATCATGTTTCAGTTAAACAAAATAACAGCCTTAAACTGAAATTAATTGTAATACAGAAGAATAATATTCATTTCTGTACAAATTTCTGTTCGTTTTTCATATGCAATATTTCTCTGATTGTATTCTAAACTGAACTCCCTGCTCTAATGTTTTCAACACACTGTCCAGTTGATTCAATGAGAAATGTAGTCAGGTATGGAATGCTGCATTACATGTTGCTGGATATCAGGCTCATCACTAATGGGTCCCACATGTGACTAGCAAATGATGCTGATAAATCAAACTAAAAACTTTAAATTACTATCTGAGATACGTATACCTAAACAACATCCTGCTAGTCAACTCATATTGTTACATTTCATGAAGCAAATATTTGTTGACAAGCTACAATCGCAGCCACATAAAATATACAAACATTTAAATCCAATGGACTGTGAAGCAATCTTAATAAGAAGATGCACTGAATCTGGTTTTATAATGCGCAAAGTGTTTGTAAAAGACTAAAAAGTCATATTTTTATAATGAAAGGCTTAGCTTACAAATTTGCTAATTACAAAAGTAATCACCTTTAAGCTTTGGAGATGGAGTAACATAAATGCATTTTATTTCATGTCAAACTTCGTGAACTGAGTTGTTATCAGAATAAGGAGTATTTAAATTGCATCATAATTCAGAATTTCAAAACACTCTTGATTTCTATTATTGTTAACACCAGAATTCTGTTTGAATTTTTGCACTGTTAATTTAATACACAGAATTTTAAAAAAATAATTTTCTGAGGAAAAGTAACTTTAGAATGGACATTTGTCATGCAAGTTTCAAAATAGCTACTATGTTCAACTTGTGTGATGTGTTTGAACACTGACAATTGTTAACGTCTGATCTGTAGTTACTTGGTTAATATTTACCACAAATATTGTTTTCTCATCATCATCTGCACAAGCAGAGCAAAATGTAATCACTCCTGTGGCTTCAGGAGTAAGTCAGCCATTTTGGATGCTGAGGCATGAAAGCTGCCTTGGCTGTCTTAAATTGTACTGAGCAGACATGCTCTGGAAGCATGTATTGATGCTCTAATATTGAAAAATTGTAGTGTATGTTGTAAAATGTGTTGTCCCATTGATACAGTCTGTGGACTAAGTCAGTCATACAAACTGAATTATACACCCAGTGTTTTTATTTGAGATAGCATAGAGCCAGTTACACTAGAACTGTACAGAATGGGAAACAATCTCACAATTATGATATTTGTTGTGAAACCTCACGCAGCATGATTGCACTCACAGATTCTGATCAATATTACCAAATGACATTTCACTTCCATCAGTGGCTTAGTGCAATGAATATTGTTTACCTTGGTGTATTCCTTATTACTAACTGGTCTGATGTATAAAGTGTAAAATTAATAACTGGGAAAGAAATTTGTTTGAGAGTTGAAATGAGAAACATATAATTAAAAGGTCATCATTATTATGTTAGTTTTTCATTTTTACTTTGTCTCTTCAAATTGCACATAATCATACCTGTTCCTCATTTATTGAACACCTATAAAAATAAAAACTACCTTGAGTGAGATGTTCCCACTTTAGCTTGTGTTTTGTTGTTGTTCTGTTCAGTCCTGAGACTGGTTTGATGCATCTCTCCATGCTACTCTATCCTGTGCAAGCTTCTTCATCTCCCAGTACCTACTGCAACATACATCCTTCTGAATCTGCTTAGTGTATTCATCTCTTGGTCTCCCTCTACGATTTTTACCCTCCACACTGCCCTCCAATACTAAATTGGTGATCCCTTGATGCCCCAGAACATGCCCTACCAACCGATCCCTTCTTCTAGGCAAGTTGTGCCACAAACTCCTCTTCTCCCCAATTCTATTCAATACCTCCTCATTAGTTATGTGATCTACCCATCTAATCTTCAGCATTCTTCTGTAGCACCACATTTCGAAAACTTCTATTCTCTTCTTGTCCAAACTATTTATCGTCCATGTTTCACTTCCATACATGGCTACACTCCATGCAAATACTTTCACAAACGACTTCCTGGCACTTAAATCTATACTCGACATTAACAAAAAATTTCTCTTCTTCAGAAACGCTGCCCTTGTACATTTTCACACGTACACTAAAATCAGTTACATATTGTGCACATACACTAAAAACAGTTACAAATTCACGTCAGTTACAATTCACATTTAAAATATTTACACTCCTGGAAATTGAAATAAGAACACCGTGAATTCATTGTCCCAGGAAGGGGAAACTTTATTGACACATTCCTGGGGTCACATACATCACATGATCACACTGACAGAACCACAGGCACATAGACACAGGCAACAGAGCATGCACAATGTCGGCACTAGTACAGTGTATATCCACCTTTCGCAGCAATGCAGGCTGCTATTCTCCCATGGAGACGATCGTAGAGATGCTGGATGTAGTCTTGTGGAACGGCTTGCCATGCCATTTCCACCTGGCACCTCAGTTGGACCAGCGTTCGTGCTGGACGTGCAGACCGCGTGAGACGACGCTTCATCCAGTCCCAAACATGCTCAATGGGGGACAGATCCGGAGATCTTGCTGGCCAGGGTAGTTGACTTACACCTTCTAGAGCACGTTGGGTGGCACGGGATACATGCGGACGTGCATTGTCCTGTTGGAACAGCAAGTTCCCTTGCCGGTCTAGGAATGGTAGAACGATGGGTTCGATGACGGTTTGGATGTACCGTGCACTATTCAGTGTCCCCTCGACGATCACCAGTGGTGTACGGCCAGTGTAGGAGATCGCTCCCCACACCATGATGCCGGGTGTTGGCCCTGTGTGCCTCAGTCGTATGCAGTCCTGATTGTGGCGCTCACCTGCACGGCGCCAAACACGCATACGACCATCATTGGCACCAAGGCAGAAGCGACTCTCATCGCTGAAGACGACACGTCTCCATTCGTCCCTCCATTCACGCCTGTCGCGACACCACTGGAGGCGGGCTGCACGATGTTGGGGCGTGAGCAGAATACGGCCTAACGGTGTGCGGGACCGTAGCCCAGCTTCATGGAGACGGTTGCGAATGGTCCTCGCCGATACCCCAGGAGCAACAGTGTCCCTAATTTGCTGGGAAGTGGCGGTGCGGTCCCCTACGGCACTGCGTAGGATCCTACGGTCTTGGTGTGCATCCGTGTGTCGCTGCGGTCCGGTCCCAGGTCGACGGGCACATGCACCTTCCGCCGACTACTGGCGACAACATCGATGTACTGTGGAGACCTCACGCCCCACGTGTTGAGCAATTCGGCGGTATGTCCACCCGGCCTCCCGCATGCCCACTATACGCCCTCGCTCAAAGTCCGTCAACTGCACATACGGTTCACGTCCACGCTGTCGCGGCATGCTACCAGTGTTAAAGACTGCGATGGAGCTCCGTATGCCACGGCAAACTGGCTGACACTGACGGCAGCGGTGCACAAATGCTGCGCAGCTAGCGCCATTCGACGGCCAACACCGCGGTTCCTGGTGTGTCCGCTGTGCCGTGAGTGTGATCATCGCTTGTACAGCCCTCTCGCAGTGTCCGGAGCAAGTATGGTGGGTCTGACACACCGGTGTCAATGTGTTCTTTTTTCCATTTCCAGGAGTGTACTTTAGTTACGGTTTACATTATTGACACCCATACACTAAAAGCAATTACAAACTCACATTTTATGTTTTTTCACACAGTAAAATCAGCCTTCACCATCTTTCGGGTGACAGTGACTCAGGCTGAGGTTTTTCCTTCGCCCTTCAAATCGCTCATCACCACCACCACCACCACCACCACCATCACCATCATCCTCATAGTTTTGCAGACATTAATGACCCAAAGCTAATGTGATCTTCTTATCCAGAAGTAAAATATTTATCATCTTTTGGTGATAAACCTGGTGTGGACTGTTCAACAGTAATGACTACATGATACTTTGACTGAATTACATACTACACAATTGTTTTAACTTCAGAATCCAACACACACTACCTGTAATCATTGATGGTCAACTCCTTAACAGAAGACTGTTCCACACCCTTTGCTCTGTGCATCATGTGCCATTACTTGTAACAAATGCATATATTATAGCCCATAAACTGACAAATTTGGTAATAGGTTCATCATTCAACTTATCTTTCATTGATCCCACATTCTTTGTATTCACAATTGGAATAGTGTATTTGTTATCTACACGGAAACCTGAAATATGAAACCATGTGTGGACATCAATCCTGACATCCTCGTAAATATTTATAATTTTAAAAAGATAAATTAAGCTCTCAGTGGCCATGTAACAGAATTTCATTAGCTTTACTTGTAACTCATTTAGTGTATATCCGTAATGAAAAACTGTAAGAAACATTTCAAAATACCCAAAATAACAAATCCTATAACACTGGGTTTATCAAATGTGACATTAAGCCTGTTCTGTTCAGTAGCAACTAAATTTTCATAAAAAATAATCAGATAAAAAAGTGAAAAAAAACACTCCTCTGCTCCATATCAATTTTCTTAGGATGTCACTAGTTTTTTGTTCACACCTTTCACACATTGTGCATAGTTTAGCCAAAGATACTATTATTCCTCTTGCTTGCACTCATACTCTTTGTACATTAATCTCATAGCATAGCTTCATCTAGGAAACTTGCCTCCTTGATTTTTTTTTGTTATTGTCTGATGGTGATGCCATTTTTTTCAGAACATAAGCACATATTGTGAATGATGCAAGTATATTTGAAATCCATTTCTAAAATGCACCTTATGTAAGAATACTCTGGTACATTTCCCACATTTTGTAAAAAAAGAAACTAAAAAGGCTACTCATGTCATTGTATGTAGCCTAAGATTCGTCACTTTCATTATCATAACTGACTTTGAATCTGTTGTTTGGAACAATGTAACTTTGAAAAATGAACAATACCACCTCTAATGCCTCTTTCAATGAACTCAAGTTGTTCAATATCAGTAACAAGCCACAATTCTGCTCAAGCTATTTTCAGTAGAACATCACATGTCAATCCAGGTGAAGTAATGTAGTGGGCAGGAACCAATTCATATGCTTTAGGACATGGACCGCAAAAGTTTTTGAACACATAAGCAAACATCAGCACATCAATTTTGTAATATAAATTGGAATACTTTCCAAGTATTTTAAGCTTGAATCTATTCAATAGAGTCCAAGCTCCTTGGTACTCATCTTCTTTTATAATTTCACCTTTTAATAAACTTTTAATCATCTGAATTGACGATAAATGACATTCCAGTAAAAATGATTCATTGTTCATAAATTCATATGGAAAAATGGGCTTCTGAGTGAGTGAAACTTGTCAACATCAGAAAAATGTGTCCAGAATATCTTGAGTTCATTTGATTTTGAGTATGATCCACACTTTTCAAGTATGATTAACACTTTTTATGTGCTTCGAAAAAGTGATGCCTTACCAAATGATATATTTCTCCACATTTGATGGTAACAGATAAACACAGCCTGGATTTAGTTTAACTTCATCATCACCCACTGCCATCATTTGTTCAAATAAGTTTGTGATCAAGTAATGAACATTGTAATTGCTCAGATTGTAAAATAAGACTGGCACTATGTACTGAAGCTGTAATGTGCAGCAGTTTGATATGCTCCAGTGAAATGGCCATGATGTGTGTATTTAGCATCTCCTTTCTTAAAGATAGAGTGTACTTAAAAATGTTGGAAAATTGAATTCTATAGTCTTTCCTGATTACATTGATATATACATTAGAGGATTTCAAATGAAAAATGACCTATGTACAGAAAATTAAATTATGGTCATGTATGCTGCCATGCCCCCTTTATTTCTGTTACAAAGACCAGTATTATTTCGAAAATAACTGTGAACTTTCTGTTTCCAGTGATTATATGTACGATACATTGTATATATTGATAACAGCACAGGTTTCTAGTTTCTGTAAATGATTATCTTTGTTAGTATTTACTTTTGTTGCACTGAAGCAGCTTGTTCATGTGTTGCTGAATAATTTGTTGCCCAAGTGCTACATATATTTGTGGAAGTTCAGACCCTTTAGAGTGCAATAAATATGAACTATGCCACGCATCAAGAAATTGAATAAAAGGAAATTAGTGGTAACCAGTTTGCAAACAAAGCAAGCCACACTGTTGAAAGTCTCCTATGTATCAGGGAAGAAACTCTCACACAGCACACCTCCTGGTGATTCAAATTTTTGTGCTGTTTGTAGTGGATCTAGTTGATGTGGGCATCTTGTCTTCTTTGATAAAGGATGTGGCGAAATGTAAACAATGTGATTGTGTAGGCTGTCTGGATATAACTGAACAACAAAGTAGTAAGAAGGGTTTAGTGTCAAAATTAGTTGTTCTGTGTAGATCCTGCAATAAATCTACCTCAAAAATGACTTCAAACATTGTGCATAATGCATATATATATATATATATATAAAAAACAAAGATGATGAGACTTACCAAACAAAAGCACTCGCAGGTCGATAGACACACAAACAAACACAAAACATACACACAAAATTCAAGCTTTCGCCACAAATGGTTGCTTCATCAGGAAAGAGGGAAGGAGAGGGAAAGACGAAAGGATGTGGGTTTTAAGGGGGAGAGTAAGGAGTCATTCCAATCCCGGGAGTGGAAAGACTTACCTTAGGGGGAAAAAGGGACAGGTATACACTCGCACACACACATATCCATCCGCACATACACAGACACAAGCAGACATTTGTAAAGGCAAAGAGTTTGGGCAGAGATGTCAGTCGAGGCAGAAGTAAAGAGGCAAAGATGTTGTTGAAAGACAGGTGAGGTATGAGTGGCGGCAACTTGAAATTAGCAGAGGTTGAGGCCTGGTGGATAACGAGAAGAGAGTATATACTGAAGGGCAAGTTCCCATCTCTGGAGTTCTGACAGGTTGGTGTTAGTGGGAAGTATCCAGATAACCCGGACGGTGTAACACTGTGCCAAGATGTGCTGGCCGTGCACCAAGGCATGTTTAGCCACAGGGTGATCCTCATTACCAACAAACACTGTCTGCTTGTGTCCATTCATGCGAATGGACAGTTTGTTGCTGGTCATTCCCACATAGAAAGCTTCACAGTGTAGGCGGGTCAGTTGGTAAATCACGTGGGTGCTTTCACACGTGGCTCTGCCTTTGATCGTGTACACCTTCTGGGTTACAGGACTGGAGTAGATGGTGGGAGGGTGCATGGGACAGGTTTTACACCGGGGGCAGTTACAAGGGTAGGAGCCAGAGGGTAGGGAAGGTGGTTTGGGGATTTCATAGGGATGAACTAAGAGGTTACTCTCTGCTGGAAATATCACTTTGCCATGAAGAAAAATGATCCTAATCCTACTCCTAATGATCCAACTCCCCAAGACACTATCCATATTGAACCCTGCCTGGAACAGTTCCGTCCTCCGTCACAGCGGGACCCACCTCCTCTTCCTCAAAATCACGCTCTCCAAACCTTCCAGGAATTTCTGACTTCCAGCCTTGCCTCTCAGTCCTTCATAAAAAACCTTAATCCTACTCTCAACATCACCACTGCTGAAGCCCAAGCTATCCGAGATCTGAAGGCTGACCGTTACATCGTCATTCTTCCGGCGTAGAAGGGTTCCACGACAGTGGTACTTGATCATCGGGAGTATGTGGCTGAGGGACTGTGTCAGCTTTCAGACAACACCACGTACAAAATTTGCCAAGGTAATCCCATTCCTGATGTCCAGGTGGAGTTTCAAGGAATCCTCAGAACCTTAGGCCCCCTACAAAACCTTTCACCTGACTCCATCAACCTCCTGACCCCACCGACACCCCACACCCCTACCTTCTACCTTCTTCCTAAAATTCACAAACCCAATCATCCCGGCCGCCCCATTGTAGCTGGTTACCAAGCCCCCACAGAACGTATCTCTGCCTACGTAGATCAACACCTTCAACCCATTACATGCAGTCTCCCATCCTTCATCAAAGACACCAACCACTTTCTCCAATGCCTGGAATCCTTACCCAGTCTGTTACCCCCGGAAACCATCCTTGTAACCATTGATGCCACTTCCTTATACACAAATATTCCGCACGTCCAGGGCCTCGCTGCGATGGAGCACTTCCTTTCACGCCGATCACCTGCCACCCTACCTAAAACCTCTTTCCTCATTACCTTAGCCAGCTTCATCGTGACCCACAACTTCTTCACTTTTGAAGGCCAGACATGCCAACAATTAAAGGGAACATCCATGGGCACCAGGATGGCCCCCTCGTACGCCAACCTATTCATGGGTCGCTTAGAGGAAGCCTTCTTGATTACCCAGGCCTGCAAACCCAAAGTTTGGTACAGATTTATTGATGGCATCTGCATGATCTGGACTCACAGTGAAGAACAACTCCAGAATTTCCTCTCCAACCTCAACTCCTTTGGTTCCATCAGATTCACCTGGTCCTACTCTAAATCCCATGCCACTTTCCTTGATGTTGACCTCCATCTGTCCAATGGTCCGCTTCACACGTCCGTCCACATCAAACCCACCAACAAGCAACAGTACCTCCATTACGACAGCTGCCACCCATTCCACATCAAACAGTCCCTTCCCTACAGCCTAGGTCTTCGTGGCAAACAAATCTGCTCCAGTCCGGAATTCCTGAACCATTACACCAACAACCTGAAAACAGCTTTCGCATCCCGCAACTACCCTCCCGACCTGGTACAGAAGCAAATAACCAGAGCCGCTTCCTCATCCCTTCAAACCCAGAACCTCCCACAGAAGAACCCCAAAAGTGCCCCACTTGTGACAGGATACTTTCCGGGACTGGATCAGATTCTGAATGTGGCTCTCCAGCAGGGATACGACTTCCTCAAATCCTGCCCTGAAATGAGATCCATCCTTCATGAAATCCTCCCCACTCCACCAAGAGTGTCTTTCCGCCGCCCACCTAACCTTCGTAACCTCTTAGTTCATCCCTATCAAATCCCCAAACCACCTTCCCTACCCTCTGGCTCCTACCCTTGTAACCACCCCCGGTGTAAAACCTGTCCCATGCACCCTCCCACCACCACCCACTCCAGTCCTGTAACCTGAAAGGTGTACACGATCAAAGGCAGAGCCACGTGTGAAAGCACCCACGTGATTTACCAACTGACCTGCGTACACTGTGAAGCTTTCTATGTGGGAATGACCAGCAACAAACTGTCCATTCGCATGAATGGACACAAGCAGACAGTGTTTGTTGGTAATGAGGATCACCCTCACGGCCAGCATATCTAGGTACAGTGTTACACCGTCCGGGTTATGTGGATACTTCCCACTAACACCAACCTGTCAGAACTCCGGAGATGGGAACTTGCCCTTCAGTATATCCTCTCTTCTCGTTATCTGCCAGGCCTCAAACTCCGCTAATTTCAAGTTGCCGCCACTCATACCTCACCTTTCTTTCAACAACATCTTTGCCTCTTTACCTCCGCCTCGACTGACATCTCTGCCCAAACTCTTTGCCTTTACAAATGTCTGCTTGTGTCTGTGTATGTGCGGATGGATATGTGTGTGAGTGCGAGTGTATACCTGCCCTTTTTTCCCCCTAAGATAAGTCTTTCCACCCCCGGGATTGGAATGACTCCTTACCCTCTCCCTTAAAACCCACATCCTTTTGTCTTTCCCTCTCCTTCCCTCTTTCCTGATGAAGCAACTGTTTGTTGCGAAAGCTTGAATTTTGTGTGTATGTTTGTGTTTGTTTGTGTGTCTATCGACCTGCCAGCACTTTTGTTTGTGAATAAGTTCCCTTTGTGGCACCTTATAGAGCTCAGTAATCTGTTGTACCATATTTGACCACTAATGCATAGACTATGGTCTGTTGTTTTTAATTCTGTTCTTTGTCTGTAGTAGCAGTCTTTATTTCTTGTATTATAGGCATGCATATCAGAACACTTTGTTGCTTTGTTTTGATGTGTCACAAAAAATATAATTAATTTGCAAAGATACAGTGAGCAGACTGTGAGGTATTTATGATGAACAAAGATTTCCCTGCATGAAAGTTGTTGATGTTGAGTGCTTATCTAAGTACTGTCACACCTGCCATGGTAACACTTAAGGACATATTGAACAACAGTGTTCTAAGAATTATGACGGTTAGATTGGAGATACAAAGTGTGATGGAGCTTTAAAAATATTTCAGAGGTCGGTGGCTGTTTAAAACGTTAGATAAACGAAGTACCTAGTTGATGGGGACTCTAAACCTTCCAATAAAATTAATGAGTTCAGTGTTTATGGTGATACCATGGTAACAAAACAGGAGTATTGTGGACATGTGCAAAAGAGGATGAGTGCTAGATTCAGGAAGCTATGAAGAGAAATGGAAGGAAAGTTGCTATCTGATGTAAAATCTCTGTCTAGCTGAGGCAGATTGACAGAAACTGAAATAGACCTTCTTCAGAGTTATTATGGACTGGTCATTAGATGAACTGCACCTCTGAATCATGTTAGAGCAATGAGAAAAGCTGTATGGGCTACCTACTTTCATAAGTTGTCCACAGATGAGCACCCTGTTCATGGACTTTGCCCTAAAGGAGCAGATTCTGGGTGTGGTTACCAAAAAGCAAAAGAAAGTGGTCAAATATACCATCATAAGCATTCTCTTCCTGAGCCTGTATGAATGAAATAAAACCAACTTTTAGAGACCTGAGTGAGCCAGTTTGCTTAATAAATGTCTTCATGGGGGCACTCAGAATACAAATGAAAGTTTCAACCATTGCATATGGGAATGATTACCCAAAAATGTTTTTGTAGGACTAAATACATTAAAAGCTGGTGTACTAGATGCAGTGATATGCTTCAATGATGGAGTGATAGGAAGGTTGGAAGTCCAGAGAAATTTAGGCATAAATTGTGGCTCTAATATGGAAGATCAATTGCTTGTGTGTGACAGACAATGGTTGCATAGAGCTGAAAGATTCGCTCTTCATGACACCAAAGAAGCAAGAAGTGTTAAAGGAATGGCAAAAGGAAGCTTTAAGATGAAGAAATGCTGCAGAATGAAGACTATGCTTCAAGAATGTTCTGAGGCACAGTGTAATTGGACTCATATCTTCATTCACAATTTCCCACAAGTTGTATTTTTCAGAATTCAGGTACAAATATTTCCTAAGGTTTATAAAGAATGTAGTAAAGCTTCTTTTTTCTGATGGTTGTCACTTACCTTCAAGCTTTCAGGCTGATTTGTCACAATCTTTTCCTTTTCTTGGTTTGACCCAAAAAAAAAAATCTCATTAAGTGGAGTTGACGTACATAGCCTTTGACTCCTCCTTAAACAGTGCTGGGGTCCTACAACTGTTGTTGTTGTTGATGTAGATATGATTCTATGGATGGTAATTGTCTTTGCTGCTTTTACTGACACTGCTGATTCTGCTGATGTTGGATCTGCTGTTTTTGCTGATGTTCGTTTTGCTGCTGTTGCTGGTGATGATTCTACTATTTGTGTGGAATCTTCTGCTGCATCTTACGTTAGTGTTGCTGCTTCTGTTAATGTTGTTAGTGGTGGTTTTGGTGCTACTACTGCTACTACTTCAGTCGTATCAGCTATTACTGGTATTTGAGATGTTACTGGCAATGACACTGTTATTGGTATTGCAGATACTAGTTTTGCCTATTGATTTCCTTCAGTAATTTCTGCATCATTGTTGTTGTTTTTGGCTTCTATTGCTGTTGTTAGTGGTGATTGTGGTGTTGCTGCTGCTACTACTTCAGTTGTATCAGCTGGTACTGGTATTTCTGATGTTACTGGCACTGCTAGTTTTGTTGGTGCAGCAGATGCTTGTTTTCTGTGTCACAATTTTGCATCTGTTTTTGGCAACAGATTAACTTTGCTATACCAAAAATGGAACTTATTTTTGCATATCATGCATATGCATCATTTCTGCCTCCTCTGTGATGAGCTGTAATGCTACTACTTGCTAGCCTTGAAAGGTTTTTTTATATAACAGAAATGGTACAAAATTAATAGGTTTATATGTTTCTTGTGATGGTGCTCTGTAACATACAGCTGTAAAACCCAATATCCTCTCTCATATTTCTTGTCTTTCAGGGTCATTAATTCATAATCAGAAGTTTGGATGCCACAGATGTTAATAGAGATACCTTTACTCTGTTTTTCAAATATGTGAACTCACTTCAGCTTACTGGGAAGCAATATGTTAGCAAAGTTTAATTTGTTTTAATCTCTAATATATTTAGACATAAGTTGTGCACCCTTATTTACGGGATATGAACATGCTAGAATTGACCACTTTAAACAGACATTGTTGGTTGGTTGGCTGGTTTGGGGGAGGAGACCAAACAGCAAGGTCATCAAACCCATTGGTATAGGCTCGAATGGGCAAGGAAATTGCCTGTGCCCTTTCAAAGGATGATGATGATGTTTGGTTTGTGGGGCACTCAACTGCGCGGTTGTCAATGTCTGTACAAATTTCAAACCTTTGCTCAGTCCAATCACACCTCTTTCATGAATGATGATGAAATGATGAGGACAACACAAACACTCAGTCATCTCGAGGCAGGCAAAAATCCCTAACCCTGCCGGGAATTGATCCCAGGACCCCATGCTCGGGAAGCGAGAATGCGACCATGAGACCATGAGCTGTGGACTCCTTTTAAAGGAACTATCCTGGCATTTGCCTGAAGTGACTTTAGGGAAACCATAGAAAACCTAACTCAGGATGGCCAGAAGCGAGTCTGAACCATCGTCCTCCAAAATGCGAGTCCCATGGGACATCGCTAGGTACAGACAATATCCATTGAGTTAATGTTCATTACTGTATGTATATTTGCTATCAGTTTTGGCAGTTTTGAATGTAGTCCTGCATAAAATCCTTTATTTTCATTAATGTTAACATGAAGTTGAACTATTTCTTTCATTGCACAACTAGAATCTCTTTGCATTCCTTGTACTCAAGAACATTTGTTTTATTCCATCTGACCTGGGCAGGAGAAAGCTGCAGACAGGTGAAAACTTAATTTTAATACGTTGGTTAATTTCATGCACTGTGTTCTGAAAAAAGCAAAAACATGCATCCAAGAAATGTCTAGGGTCCTTGAACTCAACAAAATTAGCTATCACGCCTGTACATATTCAAATTTTAAATACACATTCTGCAGTAACCCATTCAAAATCATCAATTTAAGTCATTTTGGTGACTGGCCATCCATTATTGTGAATCAGACATTTGAATAATACAACAATTTTGCTAGGCTAGCCTCAAAATCAATTATGGTCACCCAACTGAGAGATGTGTCTGTTTTCCTTTGGTCTTTGGCCTCTGCTGTAAGCACATATTAGACAATACCTACTGCAGATTCTTCAGTATTGAATGAGAAGCATCCTTGACTTACACAAATAAACAATAGGTGAATTTGGGAAAGAAATTGTAGGTGCAGTCATACACGTAAAGAAGGTTTACAACACTGTTGGAAGGAAAGAGATATAGCAAAGTGTGAACAGACTGGAAAGTCAAAAGAAATGCAATGCAGAATCAGAACCATATATAACAAATATCTGAATTATTTTATAGCAAATAGTAAAAAATCAGAATGGAAGAGGTAAGACAAGAAATGAAACAATACAAAACATGTTTCAGATCAATCTTCTAAATGAAAATATGGAAAGAAATAGGCTGAATGCCTAGGCTACCTTAAGAGAATGGGAAAAGAAGATTACCAAAAGGATCAATTGGAAGACCATAAACAAGATGAACAGACAAGGTGAAGGATAAGGTGAATCAATGCAGATGACATTGGGAAGAAATGCTGAATGATGGACTGTGGGAAAATAAAGAGAAGAAAGGAACAGGCTTTGTGAATGACCTGCATAAGCAGAAAATCAGAAACATTTCTGGAAGAAGAAGAATTAGTATGTGGAGGTTGTAAGATTGACAGTAGTAATATATATAACAGACTTACTTTTATTATGTTGTGTGTGTTGTAACAAAGCAGGTGGATTCCTTCCTCCTGTTACATTTTTCTTACCAGCTTTCTCTCTCACACACACACTCTCCCTTTTTTTTTGGCATGTGGACTGTGCCAGAACTCATGAATATAAACTCAAGGCTTAAGCAAATTAACTTTATTATGTATTACATTCCTTTGGTTAGTTAGAATCCATTAGTGTGACTAATTTACTAAATCTAAAAACCATGCAAATTATAAATACTAGTAATATAAAATTTAACAAACAATGGAAAATACAGGATGGAAAGTAACAATATTATGAGAAGGAAAGTTGCTACTCACCATTAGCAGAGATGATGAGTTGCTGATAGGCACAACAAAAAGACTTTCACAATTAAAGCTTTTGGCCTATGACCTTTGTCAACAATAGACACACACACACACACACACACACACACACACACACACACACACACACACACACACACACACACATGCAAACGCAACTCACACTCACGACTACAGTCTCAGACCATTGAGACAACCATACTATCCCTCCCCCTCCTCACCTCAGCCTCCTCCTTACCTCCACCCAATCGCCACTCCCATCAGGCACTAGTGCTGCTGTTCGCAGTGTGGTTTCAGTTGCCTGAGACTGCAGTAGTGTGTGTGAGTTGCGTTTGTGCGAGTGCATGAGTGTGAGTGTGTGTGTGTGTGTGTGTGTGTGTGTGTGTGTGTGTGCCTATTGTTGATGAAGGCCATATAAATTTCGTGTCCAGGAGTTTATTCTACAATTCGGTGACTGTCTTAAATGACTGTGACCTGTTAATTAATTTAACAAAATGTATTAATCTTCAATAATGCTCACTGTGGCAATGAGATTGGACTATGAACAGTGTTCCTTCCAATAGTTAATTACTGTACACATTGTTTTCATACTGATTTGACTGTCAGATCTGGAAGACAGTGTTTTAAGGGTAGATTTCTGTGACTGTGTTAAAGATTCGGTTGCCACACATGAATTTTAGTGTCACTTCACATTAGATTACTGCACTCAAATGATTCTATTGTAGGGCATCAGTCGAGTGTAGTATGTGGGTAGTTGCTTATCTGTGCATGAATTTCAATAGATGAGACTCATTCTGGCCATAAAAATTAGTTCATTCAGTAATCAAAGTGCAAGTAAAGTGTCTGAATTGCAAATCCAGTGTGGACCACATATTTGTAATAAATTGTCCCTACCACCAACCAACTTTTCAACCAGATTCCATAGAGACACAGCTACTGATAGCCCATTTGTATTGTTAATGGTTACACTACAGTAAGCCTGAAGGAAAGCACTGAACAATGTTGACATCTATGACAGTCCAGTGCTGACAGCATGCATCTCCAAAGGGCAGCCTAATTGTTATAACCCTCGTCCTTCAGAGTCACTAAGTCATTTGACTAGTTCTGAATAGTTATGACTAGTTCAAACTTATCCAACAGGTAAAAGCAATTATTCAGCAAATTGTCACAAGTTCTGTCTTGTCAACATCTGCATCATATTTTGCTGAACCAACTCAAAAGTAAGTGCACTTATACATTTCAAGGAACAGGAAACTTTATCTTGAAAGATGTGCATGCAAAGAAAATGTAAAGCAATCTCAAATACACATGTTGCCTCCTCACCTCTGTGCTGCACAGTTACATTGACTTGCTTTACAGTGAAAACTGTATTTCTGTGGTGAAAATTACCTGTCGACTTGCCAGTGTATGAAAACATTGGTGATAAATGGGTCTTGCACTCTGATAAAAGGGTCATATAACTCCATCAAACTTTGTTTTTCTAAAAATGTAAAAAGTAGTTTGAGATGAAGAGAATGCCATAGCAGAGTAAATAGAGGTGAACTGGATCAAACCACTTAGAAGACTTTAGTTTGGTAAGTACTCACTGTCAAATGCTCACATCAGCAGGGTGACTGGCATTATCCTCCCCACCTTCCCAGATATTATTGGGTGGGACAATACTGGTCGATGTTGTATATAGGAAAGCTGTAACTGCAGTAAATTGTAGTGAAATGCAAGTAGCCCTCCAGAGGAACACCAGATACTGCAGGGTTTGCCATTTGGACCACAATGTAAATAAATATAATAGATTGAGCAGAAATATACAAAAACATAACTGATAAATTACACTACTGGCAATAAATCATTGGAAACAATAGCAATCATAAAAGAAAGCCTGGGAGTAACTACTTGAAGCAACATAAAGAGGAAATACCACACAAAAGTAATGGTAGTAGTAGGAAAAGCAAAGGCCAGTCAGATTCATTGGATGAATCCTGAGTTAATGTTATTAAGTCATATTTATTGGATAAACCCTGAGTTAATGTTATTCATTCATGAAGGAAGTGGCTTTCATGGCACTTATTCAACAGATCCATCAGTACTGCTGCTCATTCTGCAACCCGTAATTGTTGGATTAAAAGAGGAGATGTGTTTGTCTAATATGCAATGGAGGATCATGTATTTGACTGTCAAATTCCAGAGAGTGATGCTACAGGAAACAGGTACCTCAAAGAGCATTTACTTTAAGAATTGTGAGAGTTTATGTGACATACAACTCTCATGTCTCAGATGATGAACTATCTCAGAGGAAACAATTTGCAATTAAATGTCAACAAAATAAAAAAATTATGTAAATTGCATTAGTTTACAATAAAATGCCATTTTGCATGTTACATATGAATTTTTTTATTTTATTAATTCACCAATATGCATTTCACCTTGTAATTAGTGAGTATTGCATGATTTTTCAGTTTTAGATTTGAAACAGTTGATAGAAATATTTGAAGAGGAACTTAAAACAAAATTTCTACTACAATGTTTGTAAACCATGCAGTTTTCCCTAGAAAACAATTTGAATGTTCCCACATGCCAGATCATTAGCACAAAAAAATCAAAAGCTACATACTTCTGACTGTTAGTGCATATGCATTAACATGGATTGTGTTTGCTGATGTTCATTAGTAAAATGTATAATTAAACTCCCATACCAAATTTGGTGTTCATAACTTTAATCGTGTATTGTATTTCAAATTCATTTTAAACCTTCATGAATCGCTAATAGCTCCAAACATATTGCTTGAAAGAGCATGTTCCTCTCTCTTTTCAAGATGACAGCATGGCTAGCAAGAGTTATTGCCATTGAAATAGACCTACATTATTTGCTTGTGATGTGTTATCTAATACTGGGCTCCTAGGCCTTTCAAAGGAAAGCCTTTCCCCCCCAGCATCTCAGATGTACCCAACTTGAGGGATGATAACATAATATTTTTGTCATGAGATAGTTCTCTCTACAGCACACACATGTTTTCTGATTATATTTCACTGTTGTGGTCCTGTGTGGTGGGGAATGGTGTTAGATAAATAACTGCTGTTAGTGTCAATCTTCTGACTGTTAGTGCATATGCATTAACATGGATTGTGTTTGCTGATGTTTCTACTGTAGATTGTATAAGGAGAGGAGGAGAAGGAGGATGGACATTGATTGTAAGTTCTTCATTAGTGAAATTTATGAATGTTTGCAATTTGATATAAATGTTGTTGTCGATGTTGTTGTTGTTGTTGTGCCCTTCAGTTTGAAAAATGTTTAGATGCAGCTCTACATGCTGCTCTATCCTATATAAGTCACTTCAGCTCCAAACAACCACTACAGCCTATATCCATTTGAAGATGCTTATTATATTTATCTCTTGATCCCCCTCTATAATACTAAATTGATAATTTTTTATATTAGACAAATGGTGCCACAAATTACTTTATTTTCATTAGTTACACTGTCTACCTGTCTAATCCAACGTACACCATTTGAACCTGCTTACTGTATTCATTTCTTAGTCTCCTTCTATGATACCAAACTGACGATTAGTGAGGCCTGACATTGTCAGGTAGGAGATGTGGTCTTAATGTGATTGTTGTTGTTGTAGCAGGCTTCTAACGGACTCAAAGCTCCTGTGCTGATCTCACATGCTTCCTCCAGATGCTCCTGTCTTGTGCTGCCTCTTGCCAGTTATTTATTCCCAATCTTTTCCATGTGCAATCAATTTCACTGCACCAAGTACTCCTGGGTCTCCCCCTTGGTCTTTTGCCATATGGCTTCTCCCTGTATATTCTTAACACATTTGGTCTTCTTTCATTCTCGTCAGATGTCCAGCCCATTGCAGTCTTCTAGTATTTATTAGGTTTACTATTGTTGGTTGTCGTGATAGACCATGGATTTCTATGTTGTGTCTTCTCTTCCAGCATCGTGATTCACTGTCATATTGTGGACCATTGATTTTTCTATAAACTTTATTCTCAAACACTTGTAAATGGTGGTGTTCTATTTTCATTAGGCTCCATGTTTCTGCCCCATAGATTACAACTGGTTTAATGATTGTATTATATAACTTTATTTTAGTTTTCCTGGTCAGCAGTTTGGACCATAAGCGATTTTGTATTGCATAATAGGCTCAGTTATCATTTTGCAGTTTTGCTTTTAGTTCTACCTGTCTCTGATTTTGTTCATCTATCACTGACTCCAGAAATCTGAACTGTTCAAAATGCTCAAATTTGTGTTCACCAACTATTAGATGTGATTGGTTATCCCATTGATCTCTGCTTCTTTGAACTATCATCATTTTCTTGTCATTTACTTTCAGGCCAAGTCTTGATGCTTCTGTTGCAAGCTCCATAAATAATTGCCTAATCTCTGTTTCACTGTTTCCAATGAGCACTATGTTGTCTGCATATGCTAACATGTTAATTTTGCTTCCTTGGAGGATCCCAGCAGGTACCAGTTTGAATTTACTCACAACTCTTTCTAAAGCTATATTGAAGAGAAGGGGGAACAAAGCATCTCCTTGTCTTAACTCAGTTTCATTTTTAAAATGATCAGACTTTAATCCATTTAATAAAGCCCTGCTTGTATTTTCATCCATGCATACTTTGCAGAGATTTATCAATTTAATTGGGAAACCAAATTCAGTCATTACATTCCACAAGCCTTGCCTATGGATGGAGTCATAAGCTTTCATGAAATCAATGAACAGGTAATGTATTTTTTGTTTGTATTCCCAAACATTTTCATTTATTGATTTGATTGCAAACATGTTGTCAGTGCTGGATCTGTTTTTGTGGAAGCCATTTTGATAATCCCCAATTATATTTTCTGCATATGGTTTTAAGCGGCATAGCAATAAACAACATAAGATCTTACAACCTGTATTGACTAATGATATTCCTCTACGGTTTCTGAGATCTTTCCTGTCTCCCTTTTTATGTATAGGGACTATTAATGATTTGCTCCACTCTGTTGGAATGTTCTCTATTTTCCAGATTATCTGTATTAGATGAAATAACATCTGTGCAATGCTTCTCCTCCATATTTTAGTATCTCAGCTGGGATGCTGTCACTGCCAGTTGCTTTACCATGTTTTATTAAATAAAATGTTTTTTAAAGTAAAAAGCTTTTAATGCTTAGACCACAATTTTCCTATCACAATTAAAGTACAATAACTAGCTCTGGTTGTTATTGCCATCATCTTGGGAGATTACAGTACACAATTTGACTCACTCACAGTGATGTTTTTCAGCTATGTATTGTTATTGTTTTGTTATTTCATATTATTGCACAACTACAGCTAATGATGCTTTCCAATGCTTACTCACCACCTTTTCGTATGTTGAACAATCTGAACATGGTTGCAGATAGCAACCAAAACTGGTTATGATACTTTAATTGTGATAGGAAAATTGTGATCTAGGCATTAAAGGCTTTTTACTCTAAAAATTTTTTATTTAATATAATTGATGATTCCTTGGTGATACTCAAGTTGTGCCATAAATTTCTTTGCTCATTAGTTAGATGCTCTACCTGTCTAATCCAATTAACATCCATCTGAACATGCTTACTGTATTCATCTCTTGGTCTTCCTCTACAATACCAAACTGATGATTCCTTGATGACAGTCTACTTGTGCTACAAATTTCTTTTCTTGTAGTTATGCAATCTCCCCATGCAATTTTTAGCATTCCTCTATTGCACTACATTTCAAAAGCTCCTATTCTGTTCCTGTTTTGAACCACTTATCATCCACATTTCAGTTCCATACAAGGCAACACTCCAGATTACATTTCATTTAAGATCATGCTTTTGTAGTATCTCATGAATTTTTTCAGTTCTTTTGTCAGTTATTTATCTCACTTTGGATGAAGAGGGTGATAATAACCAATGTTCTCAGAATAAAAAGAAGATCCAAACCATGGTTATTAAAATTTATGGAAGTTCACAGTCTGCTATAATTCAAATTGTGATTGGAAAATGCAATGTCATGATTTGTTCTTTCTTCACCACTTATTGATCTTAGGCTGCATGCAATGGAGCAGGAAAAAGGGGGGGGGGGGGGGTGCATGGCAGGAAAGAGGAGTAGGAGGATAATTAGGAGGAAGGCGAAATATGATAATACTGGTGAAGTACCTGACCGATTCATAGAAGAAGTAAAGGGTGAGGATGATCATGATTATTTTATTGAAGAAATTATAACAAAATCAACTGAAAAATAGAAGGAGTATTTATGAGATTTTTTGCTGTTGTTGCCTCTGTCCAAATTTACTCTCTTTATTTCATAGGTAAGAAAACCTCTTTTTTATAATAAAATTTGTATCAAGAGTATTTTTGTTACATTCTTTTTTCCTCCATTACTAAGAAAGAGAAGTGAAATTAGACATAAATGCGTGTGTGTGTGTGTGTGTGTGTGTGTGTGTGTGTGTGTGTGTGTACAGTATAATGTGCCAGTAACCTATCTAAGTGGTAACTCAAGTTCGAGTGAGATCACCAAAGCTATGTACTGTCAGGTTTGGTTAACAGTTGGATGAGTGACTGTCCGTGTCATCGGATGAGCATTGTTGGCAAGTGGGACACACCCAGCAATTGTAAAGCCAATTGAGTAGCTACCTGACTCATAAGCAGCAGCCATAGTCACAAAAAATGCCAAAGACTGGAAGAGAAGTGCACCGACCACATGCCCTCCATACCTGCATAAAGTGACACCTATCGGCTACAGGTGACACAACAGTCAGTCAGTATTGTTAGGCCTTCCAAAGCGTGTTTGGACAGAGTTTGTTTTGTTTTATAATACAGAGAGCAGAAATTTACTGAGAGGCAGATGGCAGTGAGAAACTCACTGATGAGGAAGAATTTTAGGTTGTTACATATTTTTGTTCTTGGAAATATTGTAAGTTACACCACAATGTAACTTTTGTTCTTATTACTGATGATGCAGTCCATTGACAAGGCAGAACTTTTAGGCACTTACATATTTGACAGCACTTGTGAGATCATAGGTACAATATCTGACATATTCTTACACTGAAAAGCGATCATGTTAACCCTGATGTGATTTTTGAATGTGTAAATGAATATGTTCTAGTTACAAGAAAAAATTGTAAGGACAGGCTGAAATTGTAATGTGATGGTCTCATTGAAATATCCAACATCATCAATCAATGTCTATCAAAATATTCTCCACATGATAGAATTCGAGGTGACATTTTGTTAGTGCAACAAACTCAGAAACTAACACTATGACACTAAACCCATGAATATAATGTATGATTAAACCCTCTTACCAAATTTCATGTTTGTATATTGGATCTGAACTACTGATTGTGAGAGCATAAAATATCGGCTTTGGGGGCATTTTTAAATCACAGTCATAAATCCATAATGTAAATGATGGTTCACCATTGATCAGCATTATAAACCTGATGGCTTCTCTCTCTCTCTCTCTCTCTCTCTCTCTCTCTCTCTCTCTCTCTCTCTCTCTGCAGATGAACAAGCAGAGTCTAGTGAGAGGTGCATCATAATCTTTGTCATCCTGCAAATGGGCCATGATACCAAGCACTCTGCTGCTGAATTGACAAGGTTTCTTTCACAGAAATGCTGGATTTCTCTCCCAGCCATACATACACTGATCCACCAGAACATTATGACCACTGATCTATTATTGATATAAACCCATCCAGGCTACAGCAGTTTCACCTGGTGAGGAATGACTGCTAGTCAGACACATGCATAGTGCATGTAGTATCAGTGAGCTTGCTGTCTGTGTGTAGAATGGGGAAGGTGCGTGATCTATCTGAGTTTGGCCAAGGGGACATTGTGATGGTCCAAAGCCTCCGCTTGAGCATTTTAGAAACTGTACAACTTGTCAAGTGTTCAGGTAGTGCTGCAGTGAGTGTCTTCAACACGTAGTGAAACTATGTTCAGATGTTGTGGGATTGGGTGGCTGCCCCTCATCACACATGTTGGACATCATAGGTTGAGCAGAATGGCAAAACAGAACAGGTGGCCAATGGTGGTGGAACTAACATGAACTGATATGAGACTTTAATGCTGGGCAGAGTACAAGTGTTTCTGAACACACAGTGCATCAAACACTTCTAACAGTGGGCCACCACAGCTGACAACCCATGCATGTCTCAATGCTAACACCATAACATCAGCAACTATGACTGAAATGGGCATGTGACCATAGATGCTGAAAATTGATGCAGTGGCAGAGCATTGCATAGTCTGTGTATCCTGATACCTTCTTCATCATGCTGATAGGAGAGTGTGAATCCGTATTCTTCCAGAGGGATGGCTCCTTGACACCTGTACTGTGGGATGGAGACAAGCTGGCAGTGACTCCATTATGCACTGGGAAACATTCATGTGGGCATACATGAGTCCAGTGGAGCTCTTGCAAGGCACCTTGATGGCCAAGGAGTATTGTACACTGGTTGCAGACCACATTCACCTGTTCATGGCTATCATGTTTCCCAACAGCAGTGGCATTTTTCATCAAGAAGATGCATGATGTCATGAAGCCAGGAGTGTGATGGACTGGTTCAAGGAACACAGTGGTGAGTTCCAGTTGATATGCTGGCCCCCCAGCTCACCAGATCTGAACCCAATTCAACACATCTGGGATGTGTTTGAATGTTACATCAGAGCTCATCAACCCCCCCCCCCCCCCCACCTCACCCCCCTCTAAGAAATTTATGGGAATTAAGTGAATTGTGTGAGCAGATTTGGTACAAACTCCCTCCAGTGACTGGCCAAAGCCTCGTCCCTTCTATGCCATGAGGTGTTGCAGCTGTTATCTGTGCTAAAGGTGGACAGATCAGCTATTAGATAGATGGTCATAATGAAAATATTCAAAAAATGATGTAGAGCTGGCAATCTCTATGTAACAGCTTGGTGGATCTAACATGTAAATATTTTCTTGCAAAAAGTACCAAATCTCTTATATAGAGGTGGTTACATCCAGTATTTTACATCAAAATAAACCAAATCATTTTGAACTTTCATAGAAAGAAGTACCAAATCCTCTTCCAGTGATCTGGCTGAGTGCTGTAAGGTCATAAACACAGTCAGCCAACTTCAGTTTGTTACTGGTTATTTCATGTAATAATCCTGTGTTTTCTGTTGTGTTTGCTTAAGGCAAACACATAAAATGAATTCTGATATGTCCTGTGAATATTTCAGTGTGCCTGAGTATACAGCAAAGCCAAGGAAAGGTAAGAGGTCTGTAAATATGTGGATGTGGAGTGTTTTGAAACATGAAAAACATAATGCTCCTGCAAGTGCAAAATTTCAGATCACATGATAACTTTTGCAAACCATTATGCACATCAGAAGATGATGTGATACATGGAAATAACAGCTATTGGAATACTAAAAATGCTGTCAGTCAGAGAAATATTTGAATGGTTTAAATTGATATGAATTATCCCTAAAAGAATAAGGCCTGATTTAGGGATGAAAGAATGCTCAAGCGAAAAGAAAACTGTAATCTACAGGATACATACTGCTCATCAGGAAAGGGTCCCTGTTTGTAGATTTACATTCCTTAGTATTTTTAATGTTTGGGGGAGGAAGGCTGAGCATGCAGCTGATGAGAAAATGAATAGTGGGGCAGCAGTTTCTGGAATACGAGGTGATTCAAATCTTTGTGATGACGTGAAGAAACTACGCACTGAAATTATACCTCACATGATAAGTTTTAAATGCAGAGAACAACACTGGGGGAGAAAAAATACACTATTAAGAGAATACAAGACTCCAGAATTAACCATACATAAGATATGGAATGTATTTTCTGTGGAGAGTCTTATTTCTTCATAAAGTATAATCTGTACACTTTTAAAACAGGAAGTGCCAAATCCAAAATTAAATTCCTAATGAATGTACAATAATAATGAACAACCCCTTAATTTTTTCTAAATGCATTTCAGTGATTCCCGGACAAACTATCAACTTGATTCCCAGCTAACTGTATATCAACTATGGTTTGCTTAAATGAACTGTTGTGGCTACAGGGAATTATTCTGCTGTGCTAAGAAATCTGTCCAGTTTGATTTAGTACCTTTTGGAAACAAGCTCCATGTACACAAGGTGTTCATTTTAACTACAGACACTGAAATACTTCAAAAACTGCACATTGTCTTGAAAAAAGTTATAATTCCAGTTTGTTTGTCTTAGAGGGTGAGATCCAGTGATACCACATTTGACACACCACTCCATCCCGTGCGTTGGTGGCAGGGAGAAACTTCGAAATCTTCTATGGGAACAGTCATTTTTTATTGCAGATTACAATTCTGTGGCAAAATCTACATACATTTTCTCTGAAGCATTTTCTTCATTTTTCCACAGATGGCACTGAAATTGGAGGACCGGAAATGGGTACATCATAATTTATGACATGGGTACATCATAATTTATGACATGTTGCTCAGTGGTTCTTGAATATTCGGTGGAATATTGGATTACCACCTCCATAATTTGGGGAACAAACATGCAAGTGGACAATGAATGTTGCAACCACAGAAGGAAAAACTGGAATTATCCTGATTTATAGAAAATGTAGCAGACATGTAGATATTGTTATTGCCTTGTAAGCCAAGCATTTTCCAGAAAAAGCTTGCTCTCATTCATTCTTTTGCAAAGTTGTAAATGCTTTTATGCCTGATGGCAGCATACAGACAAGCAAAAGGAAATGAAGTAAACATGTTACAGGAGAAGCTAATGAAATAGCAGTACTAGCAGCAGTGCACTACAATTCATGGGTAAGCACCCAGCAGTTATTCCATGATTCCAGTATGTCCTTATGTAATATTGTCACAGTACTGCATCATTGTAAGTATCATCCATACCGTGTGTCACTGCATCAAGAACTTCAGGGTGCTGATTTCCATAACAGGGTAGTGTTTTGTGAATGAGCATGTCAGCAAGTGCAAATGACCCCCACGTTTCTTTACAGTAAAAAACCACGGTAAGGTTAACCAGCATAACGTGCATTACTAGAGTGTAGACAATCCCCAATGGTAACGTCAAGTTGACCATCAACATTCTTGGTTGGTAAATGTACGGTTTGGCATCATGTGAAATAAACTCATTGGTCAGTATTTTATCAATGGCATGTTAAATGGGCACAAATATCAAGGATTTTTGGAATGTGAACTGCTGGTACTACTGCAGGTGGTAGCCCTAGATGTTTGATAATGTATATGGTTTCAGCATGCTGGTTGCCCAGCACATTACACAATTGATGCCCAAGAGGTACGTATTAGAGCATGTTTACACTGGCCAGTGGATTGGCAGAGGTGGCCCTATTAATTAGCTCACTAGGTTGCCAGATTTGATGATTCCAGATTTATTCCTGTGGGGATATTTAAAAAGTAAGGTGTATCACCAAATGCCAACAGTCTGTGACGACATGATTGACCAAATCAGAAATACCTGTGTGACACTCCCACAGATATGGTTCTGTCTTGTGTACAGTCATTTTAAAAGCAGACCACTAAGAGTGTTGAAATTGGCAGTATTATGTTTGAACACTTACTCTATTTGGAAAAGTGGAGCAGCATTTACCTGGAGCCTAAGCTGCAGTGGTGCATCAAGAGGTCCCTTGTTCGATACATTGAAGGAATGCAACATTGTGAGTGGTGTTTCTAATTACAAGTTATGAAATATTAGCCTGTCCTACCCTCACGGCATGGAAGTGGGGTTCCACATGACATTGAATATTCAAGGGCCATTGAGTAGCTTAACACAAATTGCAATTGTGTACCCATTTTTATTCCTCTGATTGCAGTGCCATGTGTGGTAAAGTGAAAAAAACGCTTCAAACAAAACCCATGTAGATTTTGCCATAGAGTCATAATCCGCAATTAAAAAGAAACAGGGGGTTCCCATTGGAGATTTCAAAGTTGTCCCCCTCCCCCAGCCATGCAAAGGGTGAAATAGATCTCTGGTTTTGTGCCACATTATTTCTCTTAAAAACTTAACAGCAACTATTCATCACAATGAAACAATAAAATAAATTCTGCCTTCAGAGTAGTCTATCAGAACATGCTGTAAAGTTCTCCAGGTGGATTAAAAGCCATAACTGTGGCTCAAGGAAGTCTTTTCACTATCAGTTACACAACTAGTCTATTTAAAACTGCTAAAAATGGGATAAACGCACACGCACACACACAACACACACAACACACACAACACACACACACACACACACACACACACACACACACACACATTGCAAACATGCTCAAGTGCCGCAACATGACATGGCATGGTCTTGACTAATGTCTAAAGCAGTGGTGGAGGGAATTAACACCATGAATCCCGCAGGTCTGTTCATAAATCCATGAGTACGACTTGGTGGAGATCTCTTCTGAATGACTTGTTGCAAGGCATCCCATATGTGCTGAAAATGTTCATGTCTGGGGAGTTTGATGGCCAGCGGAACTGTTTAAACTCAGAAGAGTGTTCCTAGAGTCAATCTGTAGCAATTCTGGATGTGTGGGATGTCGCGTTGTGCTGTTGGAATTGCCCAAGTATGTCAGATTGCATAATGGACATGAATCGATGCAGATGATCACACAAGATGCTTACGTAAGTGTCATCTGTCAGAGTCATATCTAGACATATCAGGAGTACCATATCACTCCAGCTGCAGAGCCTCCACCACCTTTAACAGTCCCCTGCTGACATACAGGTTCTATGGTTTCATGAGGTTGTCTCCATACCCATACACATCCATCTACTCAATACAATTTGAAACGAGAATCACCCGACCAGGCAACATGTTTCCTGTCATCAGCAGTCCAATGTCAGTGTTGATGGGCCCAGGCAAAGCATAAAGCTTCGTGTCATGCAGTCATCAAGGTTACATGAGTGGGCCTTCAGCTCCAAAAGTCCATGTCGATGATGTTTCATTGAATGGTTTGCACACTGACCCTTGTTGATGGCCCAGCATTGTAATCTGCAGCAATTTGCAGAAGGTTTGCTAGTTAGTTAGTTGGTTCTGTGTTCCATTGGTCAATCACATGATAGCCGTTATGATATGGAACGTATCAAGTGCACAAGAAATGCACATATGAAACAAAATTTTTTAATATATATATATATATATATATATATATATATATATATATATATATATATATATATATACAACACAGAGTTAAAGATTAGTATTTCTGTTATTTACCCCATTCCCTTAAATGGCATAAAATGCATATACAATATTTACAGATTTATTTATTCCTAGATTAGAGATTAGATTAGATTAATACTAGTTCCATGGATCATGAATACGATATTTCGTAATGATGTGGAACGAGTCAAATTTTCCAATACATGACATCATTAGGTTAATTTAACAACATACTTAAGTTAATATAACAACTTTATTTTTTGTGTTTTTTTATTTTTTTAATATTTTTTTTTCTTAATTTATATCTAAAAGTTCCTCTATGGAGTAGAAGGAGTTGTCATTCAGAAATTCTTTTAATTTCTTCTTAAATACTTGTTGGTTATCTGTCAGACTTTTGATACTATTTGGTAAGTGACCAAAGACTTTAGTGCCAGTATAATTCACCCCTTTCTGTGCCAAAGTTAGATTTAATCTTGAATAGTGAAGATCGTCCTTTCTCCTAGTATTGTAGTTATGCACACTGCTATTACTTTTGAATTGGGTTTGGTTGTTAATAACAAATTTCATAAGAGAGTATATATACTGAGAAGCTACTGTGAATATCCCTAGATCCTTAAATAAATGTCTGCAGGATGATCTTGGGTGGGCTCCAGCTATTATTCTGATTACACACTTCTGTGCAATAAATACTTTATTCCTCAGTGATGAATTACCCCAAAATATGATGCCATATGAAAGCAATGAGTGAAAATAGGTGTAGTAAGCTAATTTACTAAGATGTTTATCACCAAAATTTGCAATGACCCTTATTGCATAAGTAGCTGAACTCAAACGTTTCAGCAGATCATCAATGTGTTTCTTCCAATTTAATCTCTCATCAATGGACATACCTAAAAATTTGGAATATTCTACCTTAGCTATATGCTTCTGATTAAGGTCTATATTTATTAATGGCATCATACCATTCACTGTACGGAACTGTATGTACTGTGTCTTATCAAAATTCAGTGAGAGTCCGTTTACAAGGAACCACTTAGTAATTTTCTGAAAGACAGTATTGACAATTTCATCAGTTAATTCTTGTTTGTCAGGTGTGATTACTATACTTGTATCATCAGCAAAGAGAACTAACTTTGCCTCTTCATGAATATAGAATGGCAAGTCATTAATATATAATAAGAACAACAAAGGACCCAAGACTGACCCTTGTGGAACCCCATTCTTGATAGTTCCCCAGTTTGAGGAAAGTGCTGATCTTTGCATGTTACGAGAACTACTTATTTCAACTTTCTGCACTCTTCCAGTTAGGTACGAATTAAACCATTTGTGCACTGTCCCACTCATGCCACAATACTTGAGCTTGTCTAGCAGAATTTCATGATTTACACAATCAAAAGCCTTTGAGAGATCACAAAAAATCCCAATGGGAGGTGTTCGGTTATTCAGATCATTCAAAATTTGACTGGTGAAAGCATATATGGCATTTTCTGTTGAAAAACCATTCTGGAAACCAAACTGACATTTTGTTAGTACTTCATTTTTACAGATATGTGAAGCTACTCTTGAATACATTACTTTCTCAAAAATTTTGGATAAAGCTGTTAGAAGGGAGATTGGACGGTAATTGTTGACATCAGATCTATCCCCCTTTTTATGCAAAGGTATAACAATAGCATATTTCAGTCTATCAGGGAAAATGCCCTGTTCCACAGAGCTATTACACAGGTGGCTGAGAATCTTACTTATCTGTTGAGAACAAGCTTTTAGTATTTTGCTGGAAATGCCATCCATGCCATGTGAGTTTTTGCTTTTAAGCAAGTTTATTATTTTCCTAATTTCAGAGGGAGAAGTGGGTGAGATTTCAATTGTATCAAATTGCATAGGTATGGCCTCTTCCATTAACAGCCTAGCATCTTCTAATGAACACCTGGATCCTACTATATCCACAACATTTAGAAAATGATTATTAAAAATATTTTCAACTTCTGACTTTTTGTTTGTAAAGTTTTCATTCAATTTGATGGTAATACTGTCTTCCTCTGCTCTTGGTTGACCTGTTTCTCTTTTAATAATATTCCAAATTGTTTTAATTTTATTATCAGAGTTGCTGATTTCAGACATGATACACATACTCCTGGATTTTTTAATAACTTTTCTTAATATAACACAGTAGTTTTTATAATTTTTGATAGTTTCTGAGTCACTACTCTTTCTTGCTGTCAGATACATTTCCCTTTTCCGGTTACAAGATATTTTCATACCCTTAGTAAGCCATGGTTTGTTACAAGGTTTCTTACGAGTATATTTAACTATTTTCTTGGGGAAGCAGTTTTCAAATGCATTTACAAAAATGTCATGAAATAAATTATATTTTAAATTGGCATCAGGTTCACGGTACACCTCATCCCAGTCTAACTGCTGTAGGCTTTCCCTGAAATTTGCAATTGTTAAATCGTTGACTGAACGTACTACTTTGGAGGACTGTTTAGTATTGCTGAATGGAGCTATGTCATATATTGTAACTAGCTGTGCACCATGATCAGAAAGACCATTCTCAACAGGCTGAGCATTTATCTGGTTAAACTTATCTTGGTCTATAAAGAAGTTATCTATCAGTGAGCTGCTATCCTTTACCACCCGAGTAGGAAAATCAATAACGGGTGTCAAATTGAAAGAACCGAGTAGTTCTTCAAGGTCATTTTTCCTATTACCCTCTTTCAAAGAATCTACATTGAAGTCCCCACAAATAATAATTTGCTTCCCCCTGTCTGACAGATAGCACAACAAGGAGTCCAAATTTTTCAGAAATAGATGAAAATTTCCTGATGGGGACCTATATACAGTTACAATTATAAATGCGCCTTTATTTAATTTAAGCTCACAGGCACATGCTTCTATATGTTTCTCTACACAAAACTTTTTTGTTTCTATACTTTTTGCACAATGATAACTTTTGACATATATGGCAACTCCTCCTTTCTCCATATTTTCTCTCATTACATGTGCAGAGAGCTTATAACCACTTACATTTACCTTATCCATATCAGTAACAATGTGATGCTCAGACAGGCATAGTATATCTATTTCATTCTCAGCTTCTAAATCTTCTAAACAAACCAGAAGCTCATCTACTTTATTCTTTAAACTCCCAATATTTTGATGAAATATACTTACATTATTTTTAATTATACTTTTATGAGAACCTTTCCTTATTCTAACATTTGCAGTACTCTCCTGTCTGAGTTTCTCATTGTGCTTAGGCCTAGTTCCTATACCAGTGGTCACATGGTGTTCAGAGAGGCAGATTATGTCAACTGGGTTGGGTGACTTTAATTCATCAATGGAATTACCTAGGACTGAGATACAACTTGGTGGAGATAAAATTTCTGGTGATTGGTGAAAATTTATAATTGATAGCTGTGATTGGTGATCCAATGTGCTAGAATTGTGCTGTTTAATTTCTTTCCTAAACTGAAGATTTGTTTCAATCCTGACCTCTCGTAGAACTTGACCTCTTTCTGTCTTACCTATCCTAAAAAAGGTGCTGCTCCAACACCTGTAACCACTGGTATTTTACCATTCATGGCAGTGCCTCCCCCCCCTTAAATTTCCTGCTATTACCCCAGCCAGTTTCCCCTTCCCTTTCCTGTTGAGATGTAGGCCATGCCTGGTATAGTCCCACCTACTGAGATAATCAACAGGAACCACACCAATATGAGCCCCCGCACCCGATCCAAGCAGCCGTTACAACTCCAAATTAACTCTCCCAACAGAAGAGTTCAAATGAGGCTGGTCATGGCGTCTCAGGACAGATACAAATTCAACATTGGTGTGTCTCGATGCTGACGCAATCTTTACCAGGTCACACTCTATACTGTACCCAGGATCTCTGTCGATGCTGTTCCCTGGCCCTCCCACAATAACCACGGTGTCTTCCCTGGTAAATCCTTTACAGAGTGAACCTAAATCCTCTGTCACCTGATCCAGACGAGCACTTGGTTTGAAAAAATTTGTGACCTGGTATTCTGGTCCTAATTCCTCCTGCAGAAGTTGGCCTACACCTCTGGCATGAGAACTGCCTAACAACAAAACTTTCTTCCTTTTCGATGACTTTCCTACATTCTTTTTCAATTTCCTATTGAAAGTTTGTTGTGTCCTGTCTACACCTGCCTCTGCTTGAGGCTCATCAGTTTCTAACTGAAGCAACAGGTCAAACTTATTTTTGACATTCACCACAAAACTGTCAGACTTAGTTCTAGGCCTATTCCTTCTGCTACCTGTTGCCTCTTCCCACCTCTCTTTGCCCTTCTCCCTCCTTAACCTGTCCAGATCTTCCCTAGCCTGATATAGCTCAGCCTGAAGGGCAGCAATTTTCCCCTCCTGTTCCACTATCTTGCTATCTCTGCTGCAAATCCTACATAACCACTGATGAGCCTGATCCACTTTCCCAACACCCACGCCACTGCAGTCCCCCCAGTGAAAAAAACTACTGCATCCATCACACCAAACCCCGGAACTAACAATTCTACGGCAAGTCATGCACTTCTCACTCATGGCAAAAATAATACTTTAGCTAGAATAAATCAATTAAATTACCGAAAATCAAAAAAGACGTTACAAGAATTAAGCCTATTCACAAATGTATATAAGCAAGTTTCAGATTTAAAATTCCGCTGTTTTTCTGAGATCTGTATTAAAACAACGGAGGTATACGCTATTTATTATATATTTCACTCGATGGAATGAAAAAAAGGACAATTAAACGAGATACTTTAACTTTGATTCTCCAAAAACGTTACGAGAATTAGGCCTATAAACAAATGTATATAGGCAAGTTTCTGATATAAAGTTACGCTGTTTTTCTGAAATCTGTATTAAAACAATGAAGTTATACGCTATTTACGGTAGTTTACTTATTTGTTAGCGAGAAACTAGTTAAATTACCGTGAAACAAGAAACAAACACGTTTACAAAATTTAAGCCTAAGCGCGACTTCGCGAAGTTACGATCTTTTCGTGTTTTCTGAAAAAATACGCAAAGAAAAGTCAAACCTTTAACGGCAAGACTAAACGATACACTAATGCACGTATTTAATTTGTTGTCGGCGTTAAACTAAATTATATTCCTGTCTAAATCCCTTAACTTGCTGGAAATGGTTTCTGGCGTCACGTACTCGGCGGCCATCTTGCTTTCATTCAAGAATTCATCTGTGGTATAGAAGGAGTTGTGAAGGAGATATGATTTCAGTTTATTTTTGAAGCTATTGCTACTGTCTGTCAGACACCTTATTTCATCTGGTAATTTGTGGAAAATTTTTATAGGAGCATATTTTACCCCTTTCTGTGCCAAAATAGATTGAGCAAAGGATAGTGTAAGTCTTTCTTTTTTCTGGTACTATAATCATGAATGTCACTGTTGTTTTTAAACTGGTCCATGTTGTTGAGAACAAATTTCATTAGTGAGTATATGTACTGTGAGGCTGTTTTAAGAATTCCCAATCTTTTGAAAAGATGCCTACAAGTTGTGCGACTATGAACGCCACACATTATTCTAACCACTTTCTTTTGAGCAGTGAATACTTTTTGTCTAAATGTTGAGTTACTCCAAAATATTATTCCATATGACATCAGAGAGTGAAAGTATGCAAAGTATGTCAGCTTACTAATTTCTATACCCTCAAAATTCGCAATTATTCAGATCGCAAAAGTTGCTGGACCTAGTTCCCTTAGGAGATCCAAAATATGAATTTGCCAATTAAGATTCTCATCTATATGCACACCCAAAAACTTAGTATGCTCTACCCTGTCTACTGACTTCTGTTGATGTCTTATATTTATTGAAGGAACTGTACTTTTTGCAGCAGAAAATTGGATGTACTGTGTTTTTTCAAAGTTTAGAGCAAGCTCATATGCAGAAAACCAATTAATGACTTTTCCGAAGACCTTATTTGTATCATTTTCTATTGGACTTTCTTTTACTGGATTAATAATGATGCTTGTATCATCAGCAAAAGTGTCAGTTCAGCTTCCTGTTTCAGATAGGAAGGGAGGTCGTTCACATATATCAAGAACAGAAGGGGACCCATGATTGAACCCTGTGGAACACCTAATGTAATTTCACCCCAGTTAGATGAAGTGGCAAACTTATTTAAATCACTTGACCCATATAAGGAAACTTTTTGCTTCTTGTTCTGTAGGTGTGACTTAAACCACTCATATGCTATTCCATTTATACCATAGAATTGTAAGTTCTGTAACATAATGTCATGGTTCACACAATCAAATGCTTAGGACAAGTCACAGAAAATTGCTATTGGTGACATTTTGCTATTTAAAGATTCTATTATGTGGTCAGTGAAACTGTATATTGCTGTCTCAGTGGAACAGCATTTTTGAAATCCGAACTGTGATTTACTAAGTACCCCATTATTGTTGAGATGGTTAACCACTCTTGAGTACATTACTTTCTCGAAGATTTTTTAGAATGCTGTAAGCAAGGATACTGGCCTATAATTATTGACATCTGTGGTGTCCCCCTTTTTGTAGAGAGGCCTGACAATGGCATTTTTAACCTGTATGGGAAAATACCTTGAGTTAGTGATTCATTACATATGTGACTCAGAACATCAGCTGTAATTGATGCACATTGTTTTAATATCTTATTAGAGATGTCATCTACTCCAACAGAACATTTATTTTTCAGAAATTTTATAATTTTACTTATTTCACAAGAGGTTGTTAGGTGAAACTTAATCTAACTAAATTTTTTTCAAAACGGATTCTTCCTTGTACTGGCTAGCTTTTTCTTTTGAACTGTTCTCACCAATTTTTTCTCCTACACTTAAGAAATGATTCTTAAATACATTAGCTACTTGTGTACTGTTGGTTAGGATGGTCTTGTTCTCTTTAACAGTAATACTACCTACCCCAGTGGTTACTTTTCCTGTCTCCCTTCTAACAACATTCCATATTGATTTGATTTTATTGCCAGAGTTGTTAATTTCTTCTCTAAAATACGTATTTCTTGATTTCCTTACAACTTTTCTCAGTATCTTACAATAATTTTTATAGTGTAAAGCTACTTCTGGATCTTTACTAGTTCTTGCTGTCTCATACAGTTTTCTTTTTCTTTCTAAAGACACTTTAATACCTGTAGTAATCCAAGGTTTCTTTGAAAAGTGTGTGGTGTTACACTTAGTAATTTTCTTTGGGAAACAATGTTCAAAGAGGTATATAAATTTATCAAGAAATATTTTGCACTTATCATTAGCATTTGGCTCATTTATATACATCTCCACAATTAACATTTCTTAAGCTTTCTCTGAAGTGCTGTATAGATACCGGATTGAGTGACCTCACACTTCTACTTAATGGTTTCTGAACTGTACACCCTGTTAGGTATTGTAAGTTAATCAGTTGTGCATCATGGTCTGACAATCCATTTACTATAGGGAAAGCATGTGTTTGTTTTACATCCTCTTTCTGTACAAATACATTATCTATTAGTGTGCTACTGTCCTGAGCTATATGTGTAGGGAAATTGATCACTGATTCTAAGTTATTTGTTGTTAATAACACTTCTAGTTCACTTTTCCTATCAGAATTACTTAGAAAGTTTACACTGAAATCACCACAGATTAATAACTTCTTCTTTTTGTCTGACAGACAGCATAAAAGGAGTCAAACTTTTTTATGAACAGCTCCCAGTCTCCTAATGGGGACCTGTACACTTTTGCTAATATCAATACTACTTTATCTAGCTGAAGTTCACATGCACAAACCTCAAAGTGCTGATCAACACAAAATTTGCATTTATAGCCTTGTTTTATGAAAATGGCAACTCCTGCTTCATCCACCCTGGATCTACAAGTGTAAGATGCCAAATTATACCCACTTATACTGACACTATCCATGCCCACAGTTACATAGTGTTCAGACAGACAGATTATATCAATCTCATTCTTATTTTTGAGATCATCAAAACACACTGATAGCTCATCTAGTTTCTTTTTATTCCCCTGATATTTTGATGAAGTGTGTTGATACTGCCCTTAGCTTTACCCCAATTAACTGTAGATGAAGTTTCTTTTATTCTATTTAGCTTGATTGTCAACTATCTGTACTTTGACTTTAACCTAAAAAACCCTGTCTGCCTGGACCCATTAACCACACGGATCACCACTTGTGTTACTGTGAACCCCCTTTCAGTTTCTGCTAATAGAGAAACTAACTTACTTTTCCTTGTCCTATTCAGTTTCAGGCCATGTGTAGTGTATCCCCACCTACCAATAGCATTAGATTAGAGATTAGATTAGATTAATACTTGTTCCATAGATCATGAATACGACACTTCGTTATGATGTGGAACATGTCAGTTTAATAAAAGATTTCTGTACAAGATATTACATTACACAAAACATTGCATGACACTCATGTTTAAGTTGTTGATGTTTTTTTTTTTCTCTCCCTTAATTTATATCTAAAAATTCATCCAATGAGTAGAAGGAGTTGTCATCTAGAAATTCTTTTAATTTATTTTTAAATGTTAGTTGGCTATCTGTCAGGCTTTTGATGCTGTTTGGTAGGTGACCAAAGATTTTTGTGGCAGCATAATTTACCCCTTTCTGTGCCAAAGTCAGATTTAACCCTGCATAGTGAAGATCATCCTTTCTCCTGGTGTTATAGCTATGCACACTGCTATTACTTTTGAACTGGGTTGGATTATTAACAACAAATTTCATAAGTGAATATATATACTGTGAGGTTACTGAGAGGATCCCTAGATCCTTAAATAGATGCAGGATGACTGTGGGTGGGCTCCAGCAATTATTCTGATTACACATTTTTGAGCAATGAATACTTTTCTACTCAACGATGAATGACCCCAGAATATGATGCCATACAAAAGCAGTGAATGAAAGTAGGCATAGTAGGCTAATTTACTGAGATTCTTATCGCCAAAATTTGCACTAACCCTAATAGCATACGTAGCTGAACTCAGACGTTTCAGCAGACCATCAATGTGTTGCTTCCAGTTTAACCTCTCATCAATAGACACACCTAAAAATTTTGAAAATTCTACTTTAGTTACAGACTTCTGTTCAAAGTCTATATTTATTACTGGAGTTGTGACATTTACTGTACGGAACTGTATATACCGTGTTTTATCAAAATTTAAAGGAGTCTGTTTGCTGAGAACCACTTAATAATTTTGTGAAAAACATCATTTACAATTACATCACTTAGTTCTTGGTTTTTGGATGTTATTACTATACTTGTTCATCAGCAAAAAGAACTAACGTTGCATCTTCATTAATGTGGAATGGTAAGTCATTAATGTACATCAAGAACATTAAAGAACCTAAGACCGAACCCTGTGGGACCCCGTACTTGATAGCTCTCCCAGTTCGAGGAATCAGCTGTTGTTTTATCATTACATGAACCATTTATTTCAACTTTCTGCATTCTTCCAGTTAAGTATGAAATAAACCATTTGTGCACTGCCCCCCTCAAACCATAATGATTTACTGAAACAACACTTATGTGAGATTTTGCCAGTGTCTGGAGCATCCTGTTCAGCTCAGTGTTAACATGCATTACAGCAGTGTTTACCCAGGGCTGATCATGGTGCTGAAAGACCTCCGCAAACCCCACATGTGTGTGCTCAGGTTCTGCCCCTATTTTATCCAGGTCACTCCTAATACTGTATCTTGGATTCATCACCAGGCTGTTTTCTGCTCCCCCAACTACAATTACCTGATCTTCCTTCTCAAAGTCCCTCCATAGCTGACCAATGCACTTCTGTCACATTGAACGATTCTCTTCAGTCATCGTTGGTCCTCTTGCAGTATCCTTTTTCCGACCACAGTGATGTCGGAGATTTGGTGTACACTTGTGAAATAGTCACACGGGAAAATCCCCACTTCATAGCTACCTCAGAGATGCTGTGTCCCATTGTTCATGTGCTGACTATAACACTAGGTTCAACCTCACTTAAATCTTTATAACCTGTGATTGTAGCAACAATAACTGATCAGACAACTGCACCAGACACTCGTTGTCTTATGCAGGTGTTGCTGACTGCAGTGCCATATTCTACCTATTTACACATCTCTGTATTTGAATATGCATGCCTATACCAGTTTCACCAATTCAAGAGAAGCTTACGAATTTTTTTAATATGAAAATATTGTAGTATTGGTAATGTCTTTGAACATGGTATCATTTTATGCAATTCAGGTGAAGCTTACATACTTTTTTTAGAACAATACTACAAATTCACACTGAAGACTTTTGGATGCATGCTGATTGCCTGTTTCCTCTGTATTTTCTTTTTTTTAATTTTCTGCCAAAATCATGTTATAGACAAAAGGGCATGAGTTATGATTTCATGTCTGAGATGTTATTGATAAAGAAGATGACAGCATTGCTAAGAGGGAATGTGACTTGTGGCATTAGTGGTATCACACAGTTCAGTTTTGTATTTAAGTGAAACGTGGCTGCCATATTGGATTGTGATGTCAGGTGTAATACAGCATTTATGTGCAAAGTGCATCAAAGTCCACATAGCCATATTACTCACATACATATAACTAACAATATTGCTGCACAATTGTTACAAATGTTTCATTAGCAAAGTGCAGGCTCCTGAACCATACTCATTACAAATGTGTTGGGACACACAACAGGAATTAAAAAACTAATATTCATAATGACAATGATATAATTTCATACACTTTTTCTTACCTCAAGTACTCCAGATGCAACAACTGCACATCCAATCAACATTCCTACAAAACCCAAGAATTCTTCCTCAGCAAACCAGCATCCTTTAGTATAGAAGGTTTCAGTACCATTTGTTTCATAGTAACACTCAATGTCCTGTATGCAGCATGATGGTGGCAGTACCTCAGGAGTAGATGGGTTTAAATTTATATAATCTTCTGGCCCAGTAGCACCACAGCACTGCAACTGGAATAAGGAAAGTGGCTGTAATAGTTGGTCCAGTTTGCAGAACCTACTCTTAGGACATGACTGGTAGTTGTTTTTGGGTGTTTGACATATTGGTCTTTAGCACCCAACTTAAGACATAAAGGTCTCATATAAGGTAGCAACCAAGTCCAATGAAAATAATTACAATCCGTGTATAATAAAATAGAAGATTTTACAAAAAATACTTCAATATCTTTGTCAATTACGTGTGCCTATACACTTTATTAATGCTGTTATTGTGAAGAATAAATTTCAGGAATGTGTTGAACCTAATGATCATTGTAGAAGGGCTAGGAAGTAAACTGATAAGGAACAACATAGCTCTAAAATGCAGTATGTGAACCAATCCTCAGAAATGTTCATCAGCTGTAACAGAGTACCTCCATTGCAGTTGTGGTGCTGATGGTAATGTCACAATTATGCACCCAAAGCTGGGAAGACTCTGTTTTAATACTAGATTAGATTAGATTAGTTTTTCGTTCCATAGATCCGTGCTGAGGAGATCCTTGTGGATGTGGAACATGTCAATTTTTTTTTAAGCTGAAATAACAATACTACTAGTATGAATATATACAATACATAATTTGTTTCTATTAAAAAATTCGTCGATGGATTAGAAGGAGTTGGCCGCTAGTAAGTATTTCAGCCTTTCAGGCTCCTTTTAAACTGATCTTTATTTGTAACTTAATTTTTTATATTTACTGGCAAATTATTGAAGATGAGTGTTCCTGTGTAGTGGACCCCTTTTTGAACTAAAGTAAGTGCTTTTAAGTCCTTGTGCAGATCATTTTTGTTCCTGGTACTGTATGTATGTACTGAGCTATTTGTTGGAAAAAGAGATATATTATTTAGGACAAATTTCATTAAGGAGTAAATATATTGTGAGGCAATAGGGTTAGTATACCCAGTTCTTTGAAGAGGTTTCTACAGGACGTCCGTGAATTTACTCCACAAATAATATGTATTACATGCTTTTGGAGTCTGAAAACTGTTGTTTGACTTGAAGAGTTATCCCAAAATATTATACCATATGACATTATGGAATGAAAGTAGGCAAAGTATGCAAGCTTTTCCATTTTTATGTCGCCTATGTCTGCTAACACTCGAATTGCAAATACAGATTTGTTAAGGGGTTTCTGCAGTTCTGTGGTGTGCTCCTCCCAACTGAATTTATTATCAAGTTGTAATCCCAGGAATTTAAGACTGTCAACCTCTTCTATCTGCTCTTCTTCGTACTTTATGCATATGCTGGGTGGAAACCTCTTATAGGTTCTGAATTGCATATAGTGAGTCTTTTTGAAGTTTAATGTCAGTGAGTTGGCTTTAAACCATTTATTAATATCCATGAAAATATCATTAGCAGATCTTTCTAGAACTACACTCTACATACTATTTATTGCAATACTTGTGTCATCTGCAAACAAAACTAACTCTGCTTCTGGCAGTATAACTGATGAGAAATCATTAATGTACACAATAAAAAGCAATGGTCCTAAGATGGATCCTTGTGGGACACCACATGTAATTTCTTCCCGTTCTGATGATGATTGATGACTTAATTCACTAGTCCCTTGCACTGACTCCCTTTGTTTTGTGTTAGCGAGGTATGACTTGAACCATTTTGCAGCACTGCCCGTGACACCATAGAATTCTAATTTACTTAAAAGGATGTGGTTCACACAATCAAATGCCTTTGACAAATCACAGAAAATACCTGCTGCTTGTAATTTGTTATTTAATGAATTAACTACATTTTCACTGTAGGTGTAAATAGCCTTCTTGATATCAGAACCCGTCAGAAATCCAAGCTGTGTTCTTGATAATATGTTATTTTATTCCTTGTGTAATCCATAGTTTTATTATAGACTTCTGTTTAATTTGAGTAACTTTTAGAGGAAAACAGTTTTCAAATATGATACTGACATTGTTCATGAATGTGTTATATTTTTCATTCATGTCATGAGCACTATAAACATCTTTCCAGTTCATATCTTTGAGCAGTTTTCTAAAACACTCAATTTTTGGTTGATTGACTACTCTCCTGTACTCAGATTTAGTAGTCTTGATAATCTGCTTAGAATTTACATCTAAAACAAGGAGCTGCATGTCATGATCTGATAGACCATTTATAACAGGTTTTATGATATGATTTTGTTCCTTTGATTTGTCTATAAAAATGTTATCAATGGCTGTCCTTGAGGATTTAGTGATCCTAGTTGGAAAGTTTACAGTGTGAGTTAGATTAAAAGACAACATTACTAACTGCAGTGAATGTTTATGGGAAGATTGCATTAGAAAATCTGTATTAAAGTCACTAGCAATCAAAATTTATTTATTTCTTCCTGTTAAATAACCCAAAAGAGCTTCTAGATGATTTATGAATAAATTATAATTTCCTGCTGGTGCTCGGTAAATAGTTACTATTATATAGGATCTGTTATGGAACTCTACTTCTGTTGGACATGTTTCTAGATGCTGCTCTAAACAGAATTTATTAATGTCAATGTTCTTGAATTTATGGCAGTTTTTAATAAATGTGGCAACTCCTCCTCCATCCATATCTACTCTGCAGAAGTAGGAAGCTAGCTTAAATCCTGAAATGTCTAACATATCTATACCAGTGGTCACTTGATGTTCAGAGAGGCAGATTGTGTCAATTTGGTTAGATGAATTCATTTCATCGGTACAAATGAGTAGTTCATCAACTTTATTTCTGAGTCCCAGGATGTTCTGGTGTAATAAAGATAACTGATACTGCATACTAATGGGATTATAACTGCTTTGGCGAAGATGAACTGGCAGTTTCTGATTACTTTCTGTTAAACATTGTTTAAATGGAGGCTGTATGCTAAAATCTGACTCCTGTTCATCTGTTTTCTCAAACTGAGTGTGTCTGCCAATCTCTCTTAAAACTCGTTTTCTTTCTCACTTCACTATCCTAAAAAAGGCATCCCTCTGACACCTGTGACCACTGGTATTTTACCACTTGTGACAGTGTCCCCCCTTAAGTTTTCTGCAATGAACCCAGACAGTTTTTCCTTCCCTTTCCTATTGAGGTGAAGGCCATGCCTGGTGTAGTCCCTCCTATCGATGGCATCCACAGGAATCAAACCAGTACGGGACCCTATATCTGTCCTAAGCAGACACTCCAACTTCAAGTTCACCCACCCTACGGAAGAGTTCAAATGAGACCGATCATGGCGTCTCAACACAGACAAAAATCCCATACTCGTATGCTTCATTGCTGGTGCTATCTTCACCAGGTCACTCTCTATGGAATATTCAGAGTCTCTGTCAATGCCATTTCCTGGATCACCCGCTATAACCACGGCATCCTCCTTTGTGAAATCCTTGCATAAGGAACCTACATCCTCTGTTACCTGATCCAGATCTGCATTAGGCTTGAAAAAGTTTGTAACCTGGTACTCTGGACCTACATTTTCCTGCAGTAGTTGGCCAACACCTCTACCATGGGAACTACCTAACAACAGAACTTTCTTTCTCTTCACAAATTTCCCTACCTTTTTCAAGTCCTTGAAAGCTTGTTGTGCCCTTTCTACTGCTTCAGCTACATGAGGCTCATCCGATTCTGACTGAGGCAACAGGTCAAATCTGTTTTCAAGATTTATGACAAAGCTGTCTGGTGCTCTCCTTTGCCTGTTCCCCCTATTACCTGTTGCCACTTCCCACCTCTGTTCACCCATCTCCCTCTTTAACCTGTCCAGATCCTCTCTTTCCTTGTCTAGGTTAGGTTGAAGAGCTGCAATTTTCCCTTCCTGTTTCAGTATTTTCTTATCTCTACTGCAGATCCTGCAATACCACTGGTGAGCCTCATTTATGTCCCCATTTCCCACGCCACTACATTTGCCCCAATGAAAGAAACTACAGAACCCATCACACCACACCCCGGAACTAACGACCCTATAGCATGTCACACACTTCCCACTCATGGTAAAAACAGAAATCGTATAAAGTGAATTAAGTAGTGACTAAAACGTAAACAAAGGACCCTAGAAACCATTCAGGCACACATAAATAAATTGAAAGAGTACTGAATTAAAAAACTGGTGATTACATATAAGTTTAAGTCACTCTTTACTTACGATATGCGCGTGTGAAATTAAGCCTAAAATCTGTGCTATAGGCGCGAGACGGAAAATAAACTTCTTACCCCATTTAATCTTCTTTAACACTTCGCTAACATTTCCACTAATGTAACAACACTTATATTATATTTATACCAACTGGAAACGTTTGCCTATAAGTTTAATTCACTGCTTACTTACAATTCGTGCGTGTGAAATTAGGCCTAGGATTCGCGCTACAGGCGCGAGAAAAAAAATACGCCTCTTACCCCCTTTAATATTATTTTATACTTCACTAACACTTCCACTAATATAATAATGTCGTGTGACTAGGGCCTCCCGTCGGGTATACCGTTCGCCGGGTGCAAGTCTTTCGATTTGACGCCACTTCGGCGACTTGCACCTCTATGCGGATGAAATGATGATGATTAGGACAACACAACACCCAGTCCCTGAGCGGAGAAAATCTCCAACCCAGCCGGGAATTGAACCCGGGCCCTTAGGATTGACATTCTGTCACGCTGACCACTCAGCTGCCGGGGGCAGACACTTCCACTAATTTAACAAGACTTATATTTATAACACCTGTACATGTTTAAAAATAGCTTAATAACAACGCTTTTTATAATTATTTAGTGCAGCAAATACTTAGAGAGTCCACGTTGGTGCAGTGTTGCCAACAATATAGTCATGCTCATAAGTCACTGATCAGAAGGCTAAATGCTTAAAGTCGCTGAGAGTTATTCAAAATATGATGTCATCGGTATATGGCATATTGGAAATGTGTTTATGGGATGATGTGTCATGGTATATTATATGGCACTAGATGCCCATATGTGGGTCTGAAAGATTCTTGGTGAGCAGTATTTTCCTGAATGTGTGATCATCTGTGACCCTCCTGGTTTGGTCTCTGTCTGTTAGTTCTTGTTGTTGTCACACTGACAGCAGGTGCTTGTGAAATACATTTTGATAATAGCTTGTTCTTAACATGCTTCCCCACAGTCTGGCAACAATTAGGAAACTGAATTTTTATGTATTAGCATGATAAAGGTCTTGTTGATGTGAAGTCCATTCCATGGTTTGAATAAAATGAATTGGAATTGTTTGACTGGCTCGTTCAAATTCACAGCCTTATTTCTCTTCATCATCTTCACAGTGAAGTAGATCTCCAGTTTTGTGCCACCTTATTTCTCTCAAAAACTTAACAACAACTATTCATCATCCTGAAAGAAGCAAGAAAATAAATTCTGCCTTCTGGGTAGCTTATTAGAACTTCTTGTAATTTTCTCCAGGTGGATTAAAAGGCATAACTGTAGCTCAAGGAAGCCTTTCTCATTATCACTTACGTAACTAGTCTCTTTCAAACTGATAAAAATGGTTATAAAATTACTTTTGTGCATTTAATGCATTGGATGTAGAACTTAAATGCCACAAATCAAGACTTCAAAGAATAAATTCCCTACAACTTTTGCTAGGGGGTGGCAGAAAAATCAATCAAAGCTCACTAACTGCTGACTGAACTCATCCAAGGAAGTAGAATATTAAAATTATATTATGTAAATATGAGAACTGTGGAACTGCATCTTGTGTGGTTATGAACACTTTCTATTCACCAAATGGAAAAAACTGAGCATTGCAAATACTCTTATGCCTGTGCAGTTCTAAAAATTCCAGCTTCATAGTCCTATAATCTACTTGCTGTTTGGCACCTCTGCCATCCATTCTTGACTCATACATGCTTCAATATGATATCAAAAGAGGTATATAATATGTTTGCCTCTGCCACTAAGCAACTAACATTTTCATGTCCCACCAGGGGGCACGCATGATCTCTACCTCACTGACAATCGCAGTGAATGTGAACTCACTCTGAGTCATGTAAACTGGTAACTGCAGGATGGCCATCCAAGGACAAGTGCTGTAATTTATGAGGGACATAGAAGCTATCAGCAGATGTGTGTCAGTTTTGGTTCTACCAACTTAGACATCCAAAAAGCTTGTTGCTCACATTTGGTGCAAGAGGGTCTGGGAATTTGGTCTGCTTTTTGGTGTCTACAGAATTTATGGGTAAAGTGGATTAGTGAGCTGTGGCATGTAGTGTGCAGGCAATATAAATGGTTATGCACAGCTGTTGCAGTGCTGTAGGGTTCCTTATAATGTGTGTTAGGTTTCAGTTAATCCTCATTTCATTTAAAGAGTTTACCATCCCTATTAGTTAACTGACATTGTTAAAACTTTTTTATTAATTTATTAGTATTACTTATACTTGTTTTCCGTCATTTCTTTTGTACTCAAGGGTAATTTAAGTCCTATTTCATTTAAAGTCATGAAGGCATTATTCTTTAATTTTTAATTGCACTTTGTTGTATAGAACCAGCCTGAGTTATTTGCATTCTACTTAAAGAGTTCAAATAATGAGTCCCTGATTTACCTAAAGGGTTTATTTTAAATTGTTTTATGGTTTCTCCTTGATTGTTCTACCTGTTGTGCTTACTGGTATTAACTGATGTGTTCACTAAATGTTTAATGATGCTTGATGTACTTTTTGGATCGTGTGTTAATTGAAATATTTTCTGTGTGTTCTAGTCATGCCTGAATTCGTATGATGCTTCATTGGAATTGTTTTGAGACAGAAGCTTTACACAAGGTCATGCTGTTAAACCTAAACAGAAAAATCTCCTAAATTTCAAATATTAAATATATGCTCGAACTGTGGACCTCACTGTTGGTAGGATGGCTTGCATGCCTCACCAATACAGGTAGCCTTACTGCAGAAGAAACCACAATAGAGGGGTATCTGTTGACAGGTCAGACAAACATCTGGTTCCTGTAGAAGGGCAGCAGTCTTTTCAGTAGTTGCAGTGGAAACAGTTTGGATGATTGACTGAAACAGCCTTGCTGTGCTAGTGCTACAAACAGCTGGAAGGAAGGGGAAACTGTTGCTGCAATTTTTTCTGAGGGCATGCAGATCTACTGCATGGTTAAATGTGATGGCAACCTCTTGGGTAAAATATTCTGGAAGTAAAATAGTCCCCATTTTGAATCCTGAATCCCAGGGTGGGGACTACTCATAAGAATGTTGTCTGTTGTTGGGGGGGGGGGGGGGGGGGGGGTACACCACGGTGTTCTGAGGATTGCAGTGTGGAATTTACATCCCTTAATCACTTAGATAGGTTACAAAATCTATAAAGTGAAATGAACAGGTTGAAGTTACATGCAGTGGGAATTGCTGAAATTCAGTGATAGGAGGATCAGGACTTCTGGCCAGGTAAAGACAGAGTTATAAATACAAAATTAGGAATGCAGGTAACCTACTATGAATGGCATAGTAAACACGCTGTCACAGCAAAGATAGGCACAAAGCCAACACCCACCGCAGTAGTACAAATGTATATGCCAATCAGTTCCACAGATGGAGAAGAGACTGAAGAAATATATGATGTGTTTAAAGAAATTGTTCAAAAAGTTGAGGGAGGCAAAAGTTTAATTGTAGTAGGGGACAGGAATTCGATAGTAGGAAAAGGAGAAGAGGGAAAACTTGTAGGTGAACATGAACAGGGGGGAAAAGTATGAAAGAGGAGGCTGCCTGCTAGAATTCTGCACAGTGTGTAATTTAATCATGAAAGGAGGTTGCATATGTGGAAGAGACCTGGAGATACCAGAAGGTTGCTAAGTGATTTGATTTGATTTATTTCGTGTTCCATAGGTCCAACTGTGTTGGATTCACAAGGACGTGGAACGCATCAGTTTTTTACAAATACAATCTGATAATCTTATAGCATATACAGAAATTTGAGTACATAATTATACAAAAATTTATGCAGTAAATTCTTTGGGCAGCAATACAGAAAAAGAAAATACATATTTTGATATGAATATAATAGGGAAACATTCCATGTGGGAAAAATATATTTAAAAACGAAGATGATGTGACTTACCATATGAAAGCGCTGGCAGGTCGATAGAAACACAAACAGACACATACATACACACAAAATTCTAGCTTTTGCAACCAATGGTTGGTTCGTCAGGAAAGAGGGGAGGAGAGGGAAAGACAAAAGGATGTGGGTTTTAAAGGAGAGGGTTTCTGGGACTTCATTTGCAAGTGCATAGACTGCGTATCTGATTGCGTAATGGTAATCTAGAGACTTCAGGATAGATTTTTAAATTGTAAGACATTTCAAGGTCCAGATGTTGACTCTGACCACAATTAATTATTTATGAACTATAGATTAAAACTGAAGAAACTGCAAAAAGATAGTAATTTAGAAAGATGGAACCTGGATAATCTGAATGAACCAGTGATTGTAGAGAGCTTCAGGCGGAGCATTAGGGAATGATTGACAAGAACAGGGAAAAGGAATACAATAGAAGAACATTGGGTAGCTTTGAGAGACAAAATAGTGAAGGCAGCAGAGGATCACACAGGTAAAAAGATGACACAAGAAATACTGAATTTATCTGATGAAATGAGAAAATATAAAAATGTAGCAAATGAAGGGAATAAAAACCTCTAAAAAATGAAACTGACAGGAAGTACAAAATGGCTACTCATGATTGGCTGGATTACAGACGTAAGAACATAAAATCATATTTCACTAGGTTACAGACAGATCTGCCTAAATAAAAATTAAAGAGGCCTCTGGAGAAAAGAGAAACAGCTGCATGAATATCAAGAGCAAAGATGGAAAACCAGTCCTAAGCATAGAAGGGGAAGTTGAAAGGGGGAAGGGGTGTATAGAGGATCTATACAAGGAAGATGAAATTGGTACTATAAAAATGGAAGAGGATGTAGATGAAGATGAGATGGGAGAGATGATAGTGTGAGATGAATTTTAGAGAGTTCTAAAAGACCTAAGTTTGAAACAACACTCTGGGAGAAGATGATATTCTGTCAGAACTACTGACAGCCTTGGGAGAGCCAATCATGAATTCTTCCATCTAGTGCAGAAGATGTATGAGACAGGTGAGATAACATCACACTTCAAGAACAATATAATAAATCCAGTTCCAATGAAAATATCTGAGAGGTGTGTATATTACTGAACTATCAGTTTAATAAATTATTGTTGCAAAATACTAACAGAAATTTTTTACACAAAAATGAGAAATCTGATAAAAGCCAACCTTGGGGAATATCAGTTTGGATTCCAGAGAAATGTAGAAACATGTGAGACAATGCTGACACTATGACTTATCTTAGAAGATAGGTTAAGGAAAGACAAACCTACATTTATATCATTTGTAGATTTAGAGGAAGCTTTTGACAACATTGACTCAAATACTCTCTTTGAAATTCTAAAGGTAGCAGGGATACAATACAGAGAGCAGAAGATGATTTACAACTTGTATAGTAAGCAGATGGCGGGTATAAAAACTGAAGAGAATCAAAGGGAAGCAGTGGTTGAAAAGGGAGTCTACTGGGGTTGTAGCCTATCCACAATTTTATTCAAACAGTATACTAAACAAGCAGTAAAACAAACCAAAGGAAAATTTTGAGCAGGAATTAAAGTTCAGGGAGAAAAAATAAAAACTTTGAGGTTTGTCAATGACATTGTAATTCTGTCAGAGACAGCAAAGGACTTTGAAAAGCCATATAAGATGAACATCAACAAAAGCAAACCAAGAATAATGGAATGGAGTTGAATTAAACTGGTGATGCTGAGGGAATTAGATTAGGAAATGAGACACTTAAAGTAGTAGATAGTAGATAGGTTTTATTATTTACACAGCAAAATAACTGATGATCACAAAACTAGAGAGGATATAAGATATAAACTGGTGGAAAAAAAAAGTTTCTGGAGAAGAGAAAATTGTTACCATCAAATCTACATTTAAATGTTAGGAAATCTTTTCTGGAGGTATTTTTATGGAATGTTGCCACTTATGGAAGTGAAACATGGATGATGAACATTTTAGACAAGAAGAGAATAGAAGCCTCTGAAATATGATGCTACAGCAGAATGCTGAAGATTAAATGAGGAGAGCACATAACTAATGAACACAACTGATGAGAAAAGAAATTTCTTGCACAACCTGACTAGAAGAAGGACTCAGTTGATGGGACACATTCTAAAACATCAAGGATTCATCAGTTTTGTATTGGAGGGAAGTGTGGAGAGTAAAAATTGTGGAAGGAGATGAACACAATAAGTAGATTCAGAAGGATGTAATCTATAGTAGTTATCTGGAGATGAAGAGGCTTGAATGAGATAGAATAGCTTGGAGTGCTGTATTAAACCCCTCTTCAGACTGAAGACCACAACAACAATAAATATTTATTGCTCTCTTTCTTACATTCATTTGAAGATGGTTTAATTTCATGTCTTAAAAACATTTCTTTTCTGAGTTAAGTTTTGTGTTTTTTTCAGCCTGTCACCTTACCACTCCCAGGTCCCCACTTGCTAAAGTATTCCATTTCCCTTCCTGTTACATTATTGGGAAAGTGTGTATGCTGAGTCTGCCTCACCACATGCCTGGTTCTAATAGTTTTCATGTCAGTTACACTGAGTGAAATGGTAATAAAGGGCTAATCTACAAGGTAAGTCAATATCTAATTTCGTTTGCAGAAGTAGTACATTGCAGTAGTGTTTAATGTGACAATTTTCCAAGTATTCAGTACCAAGATGAGAGATGCCCATTATAGCTGTCATATCCTTCTGTGGCTTTCTCGACTATGAAGATGTTGGCTTATATTTACTGTCTTTATCGTTGTTCTGCATGGAGAGCTGCATCAAACCAGTCCCAGGACTGAAGACCACAACAACAACAACATCGTTGTTCTATAGCATTTCATGGATATGCAGAGATGGTAGCTTCAGCAAGTCACATTCAACCTCTTATCCATTTTGGTTCTTTTCAACATTTTGCTCTGTCTCTTATAATGTCCTTGTCAACTAGTCGTTAAACTGTACCATTCATGCTTTCTTTTCTGTGATTATCTGATACTCCCAGAAGGTAGTGTTTGAACATATGCAGTTGCACTTGTGTTTACACATTCTGTATGCTTTTCACAGCATATCCCAAGAGCACCACACCTGACCCCATCATGCATAGAACATCTGCCACTCTTCAGCCCATAATGTCACTACAACAGAGTTGTTGCTGACAGTTTTGAGAGTGTGGTGTCTTTGCTAACAGCCCATCAAAGTGCACACAGATTGCTATAAGACTGAAACATAACATATGACTTAGTACAATCTTTTGTTTGATTCAATATTACAAGAATGAAACACGTAAGTTTTCATTTCTACGATTTCTATTTTGATAAATGAAAATTGACTGTAAACACACTTTGTATTTTAGTCAACTGTTTCAGAAATAACTTAAATTTTCATGTAACAGGAGTTGGTTCTGATGCACCATAACAGACACTTTCATCTATTATATATGAACGGTGTTCAGTAAGTTATGCAACATGTTTTTGTTTCTGAAAGAAGGGTTTTATTCAGGATTCCAATACACGATATTATTCCTCACATTTTTGGCAACAATACCATATTTTTCAACATAATCTCTGTTCAGTGCAACAGACTTATGCCACCTTACTGGGAGGGTCTGTATTCTCATATGGTACCAGTGTACTAGTTGACATTGGAGTGAATGGCTTGCTATATTAACAACCTCCCCATCGTCCAAGTACTACTTCCCACAGAGTGCATTCTTCATTGGGCCAAACATATCAAAATCAGAAGGTGTGATATCTGGGCTGAAGGGTGGATGAGGAAGAACAGTCCAATGAAGTTTTGTAAGCTACTCTTGGGTGCCCAGATTTTCGTGAGGTCGTGGTTGTCATGGAGGAGAAAAAGTTCATTTGCATTTTTGTGGCAGCGAACATGCTGAAGTCATTTCTTCAGTTTTGTGATGATTGTGCAGTATGCTTCAGAGTTGACTGTTGTAACATGAGGGAGGACATCAAAGAGAATTACTTCTTCAGAGTCCCAGAAGACCATCGCTGTGACTTTACTGGCTGAGGGTGCGGCTTTGAACTTTTTCTTTGGAGGAGATGTGGGGTGGCACCACCCCACAGATTGCCGTTTCATTTCTGGTACAAACTGATGAACCCATGTTTCATCACCTGTGACAATTTTTGACAAAAAATTCTCACAATCAGCCTCATCATACAAAAGCAGTTCTGCAGAGATGGTCCTGCATTGCTGTTAGGCAGCACGGAACCCAGTGGGCACACGCCTTTGAATACCCCAACTGGTGGACGAGTGTGTCAGCACTACCATGTACAATTGAGCAGTGACATGTCTCATTGCGATCTGTTGATCACCTTGAATGAGAGTGTCCACACATTCCAGCATTGCAGGAATCACAAATGTGTGCAGCTGGTCTTTTGAAACCTTGTTGCCCAGATGACAGATGCCTTGTTCAATGAGTTCATATGCTTTTGTTCAGTACCAGGTCTCCATAGATGTCTGCAAACATGAATATCTATGACACTCTGGTTTTCTGCCAAAAGAATCTCAATGACAGCTCTCTGCTTGGATAACACCTTTGTTACAGATGCCATTTTGAAGGCTGTGTATAGTGCTGTCACTTATCGGAACTTCAGGAATCCATAGGGGCTGAAGCAGGAATATTCCATGATGTCCCACAACAAATTTTGCATGTTTTTTCCAACAGAAATTGGCTGAGAGAAAAAGAGAATCTGTTGCATTGCTTAATGAACACCCCCCCGTAAAACTGCTTTGAAATATTCCTCTCTCCATGTCAATGTTTTTACTGGTATTTACTTTATCAGATTTCTTCATGTGATTCAAGTTTTGATATTTGGTTTCTTCCTTAGAATTTTTCCCCGCATTACTAACATGTATTGAAAGTCATAACCAACACCCACTTGCAGTGCTGTAATTGGTTCTGTGGGGTACCTTCCATGAACAAATCCTATATAACCTGGTGTGAGAACAACACTCAACTTACTGTAATTATGTCAGACCTGCGGACACCAACTCACTGTCAGGACGGCCACCTCTTCACCCAGGATGGAATCTTCAGTATGGTGGTTTGCAACTCGGTGCTGGAATCTATAGAACTCTGTTGGATAATACATCCTTTAATAATGTACTGTAATTGATAGATAAAAAGTCTACTCAACAAGCAGCAGCAGGGGAACACACACATTCAAAGTATTTAACTTTTACAGGCTTTCAGAGCCAGTGGCTCCTTCTTCTGGCAGAAGAATTGAAGAGGAAGGAAGAGGGGTGAAATAAAAGGACTGGACATGTTTAAGGAAAGGGTATGGTTCAGAAAAGTCCATTTTCCGAAACTTCTCCAGTCATTTTCCTTCATCCCTCTTCCTTCCCCTCCAACTCTGCTGGCAGAAGAAGCAGCCACTGGCTCTGAAAGCCTGTAAAAGTTAAATCCTTTTGTTTGTGTGTGTTCCCCTACTGCCGCTTGGTGAATACATTTTTCATCTACCCATTTACATTATATTATCAATAATTGATTAACTTTGTTGTTACATCCTTTAGTAAGATGCTCTAACAGTGGTTGACGGCAGTGTCTCATTGGTGTGTGTTGACTCCAAGGCAGTAGTAGCTACCTCAGCATACCACAAGGTGTGGTGGCACATGAACAAAGACCATGAGTGCAGCCTTGGTGAAGTAACAGCTTTGCTTTGTGGCCTTGCAGATGTGTGATTAATGCCTGGCATTCTGTGGACAGCAGGCTGATGTGTGCTGATTTGTGGTTGCACAGCAGTGGGTCAGAGGTGTGGCTTACCAGGCCCAAACCCAAGACTCACTGGAGATGTCCAGAGACCAGATGAAGTCATCCTTGAGGTGGTCTCCTCTTGGTGGCTTCAACTCGAGCCCTGATCTAGTGGTAAATGGTAGACCACCAGCCAGCATAAGAGGTGGCAAGATGTAGATGAAGCTCATCCACATGGAACTATTGGCTGGCATGGAGCATGTGTTGTAGTCAGTAGACACGAGACTACTAAGTTTCAGTAGTGAGTATTTATAGTGTCTCTGTGCAGCTTTATTATGGCCAGGCTCTGCCTTTGGTCATGTGAAGTATCAAGATAGCACAGCGTTAGGCAATGGCATGAGGCACTTTAGCTCACTACTGTGGCTGCCTGGGATCTCAAACCATGCCATCTCAGAAAATTATGGCCATGGCAACAGTATTTCAGAGCCAGCTACATTGCTCCTTTTCCCCTCTAGGCATGGGTTGTTAAGTTTGCATGTAAGAGTGTTGCTGCACATTCCACTCCCCTTTAGAAGCTTTGGTCCACTGAAGCCCAAACTGCTGCTAAATATGTGAATCCCTTAAAATAACATAGTACATTTTAGAGTCTCTTACACTCTTATTTACAATTTACACCCTGGCTGTCTCTTCTCCATTGTTCAGTATGCCACCCAGTGTACAGAGACTGGTACACCCACAAGTACTTAAATCTTAGGAGTGAACCACTAGGTCGGTATGTGACTGAATACTGTTTCATAATGGTGAATGGCTCCTTGCTGTAGGTAGACAAGGGCCACACAAGTGAGGACCAGGGTTAGGGTTGTACCTGAAGATAAAATTTCTATTTCTATGATCTTGTGATGGTATCTCATGTGGAACTATTGAATATGCAGGTATGTCTGCTCTGCACTAATAAGCCCCTTCTGTGTGGCTGTAAGATCAACTAGAGAACCAAGTCAGATGGGATCCGAGGTATTATTTAGGAAGGTCAAGTTCCTTGTAGTTAGTACTTGTAAAGAACTATCACACAGTTACAGTAGTTGATTTGTTAGGTTTAGTGTTGTAGCCCCTTTTGTTGTTGTCAGGAGCCAAAACTTTGGTCCTGAGATGGTGCTCTGTGTAGTGTTCTTTAGTATTCCACTGGCCATAATTACAAGCATCCTGTTGTGTTTGAATGTCCCTATTCAGAGCAAGTGGTAATAATACGACTGAGTCATGTATTGAGTATATCCAGTGAGGTGCTACGTTCCAGAAATAAGGTTGTGTTGCAACAATATCCTGTGGGCATCCTTCTGCACTGGTGCCCCATAGAAACAAATTTCTCTTGCATGCTCCCATGACAGTTTGGGTCCCTATGGAAGGGTATACATTAATCTACTCTCTGTCATTGACACAGCTTATCTGCTGATACCAGTGCATCGTTTTTCGTATCTTATGTGACCAGCAAAATTTCTTTCATCCTAATATGTAGACATTTTCCCAAACTCTTTTAACTTTCAGAATTCAGGTGAAACATGTAACATTCGTATCTGGCATTGGTATACACCACTAGTGCACATACTAGCTTGTGAAGGGATGTGTAGTTTGGAGCTCTTAGTATAATGACAAGGTGTTCTCCTCTGGAGCCACAACATATTACAGCATGAGCCAGTTCATCTTGCGCATGGTATAGCCCAATTCACTGGTTGTTTGATTCGGGGGAGGGGACCAAACGTTGAGATCACTGGCCCCATTGGATTAGGAAAGGATGGGGAAGGAAGTCAGCTGTGTCCTTTCAAAGGAACGAATCTGGCATTTGCCTGAAGCGACTTAGGAAAATTGCGGAAACCACAAATCAGGATGGTTGGATGTGGGTTTCAACCATTGGCCTCCCAAATATGAGTCCAGTGTGCTAACCACTGCTCCATCTCGCTCAGTCTGTAACCTGGTGAGAAACTGATTTGGTTGTAGCAGGATAAGGGTTAGCTGTCTATGCACAATGTGGCATATGGCTTCATGTAACTCAGCTTTTCCAGTGCAAGCTATCAGCACAAGAGTCTTGCCATGGCCAATCAGGTATCCAGTAGGAACAGTCAACAGCACAAAAAGTGGGCCACCTCTGAATTTCAATGTGTATGCTGCACCTAACTGAATGCAACCAACATAGCATACCTGTGTCACAGATCCTTCAAATATTCTGCAGTACAATCGTTAGACTACACACAATGGGTACCACAAGAGACTATTAGAGAACACTGGTCCTTATGGTGGTCAATCCAGATGTATACCAATATCCTCATACAACAAATATCACAATGAGTGACACTGCAGAGATCTCATCACACTCATTAAATGACATCACGAGTTGTTATTCGTGATCTGGATTTGAACCTACTTTTAGCCAAACAAAGCTTGTGTGTCCGATCGCGACTCGACTAGGCATAAAAAGACATAAAATACCAAAGTCTTGGCCAATATCAGTGTAAAAGGCTGAATGTCAATACTTGTAAATAAATGACGATACATTTTAGCACAGCATTGGGAACCCAATGAAGCTTATATTGCCCCTGAGAAGTAACCATAAAAGGTTGGTAATAAAGTGCAATGCACAAAAGTGAAACGCTGTGAAGTAAAGTTGCGGTGATGGATGGGGAGTAGAATCCAACACCTACATGAATTTTTAACTAAGCACAATCAGTTGTCAGATTTTTGCCTAGCTGGCATACGAGCCCAGCACCTTTCGCTATTGTCTTGTAACTATGGATAGACATGAAATATTTATTGTTTCTTCACCATTATCGAGATGTGAACATGTTCGTCTAGAGGTAACACAACGAATAATTCTGTGCTGTAGCATTCATAGAGACCTGCAGGAGTTTGGCGTCGTGATAAAACAACAAAATGATGGGACAGTATCATTTTGAAGGGTTCAAGTCCAGAGAAAAATTGGAATTGCAGCTCAAATCCCAGTCCGCTGTCAATTTTTTCAAAATTTCAAGGTCATTTAAAATAAGAAACGACTGTCCTATGACCTCCCATGACGATTATTTCATGAACTAAAATAACATTACTAGTGTAAGAAAGCTTACTAGTGACAGAGTTTCTGAAAGCAGCGACTTCCGACTCTGACATCCAATACGAATCCAACATTGTTCCAATCAGTGGCGAATGGACATTTTTAATGCTGATCTGGAATCATGGCACAGTCCTGCATACCTTACTTAGCGTTACTGGAGATGAAGAGCGTATGTTTGTGACTTAGATTTTGGTACACCCAGCGGGAATCGAACCCTTGCATTAGCCATTACAAGCTACTCTCAGTCCAACCAACCACTAGAGATGTTGTTGTGAATAATCTATTCATGGTCTAGTAATCAATCTCATGAAGTGCAAACTCAAAGGTGCGATATCAAAGCCATACTTTTCCTTTCTTTTTTCGGCTGTATTCCGTCTGTTTGCTAACATCATCAGTCAGACATAAGGTCTAACCAGCCAGTAATACAAAAATCTTGCGGAAACGTGTTTGTGAAAGGACTCATGGATGTCTGTCATGGTGAGACCAATTTCAGTGCCATCAGCCAGCGGCGACTTGATACAGACCAGCGTCAGCTCAAGTGATCGCAGCACATTGGGCATACAACCAGGCGTCCGCCCAAGATATCATAACACATCGGGCATAGAGCCAATGATATTCAGCGGACTTTTCTAGACTCTGATTAACATATTAACACTATGTAACATTGTGTATGCTCTGGCACTATGTTTCAGCATTCTCTGTGGCGATTTTGTGTGGCATATTGCATAAGTATATTTAACTACCGGTATGGTCTTATTTTGCTGAAGTTTGCTGGACAGCTGGTGCCATAACAACTTGAATATTTCTCATTTTTGATGTTATGAGTAGCATCATTTATGCATTAGAAAACGGAGTATACAGCGGGGTAAAGTCTAACATTTGTGACAGTGTGTTCTGTTTGTGTTTAATAAAAGGTTGGAAGCAGTGGAGAGAATTTGAAATATCTGTGTCGTGTACAGAGTGAGTGCTATCAAATCGTTTTCAGATAAATTAATCACAACATTCAGGAAGACAAACGGGCATTGTTGAAGGACGTTTCTGCAATTTAGTCTACTGCTATGGTCAGTGACAATGAGCCAGTAACTGGCATGTTTCATGATCAGTTAACCTCGGTGCAACAATTCATCAAAAACAAGATTAGATGTGAAATAGAATCTTGAAATGTAAAGGATGGGGAAGGAAGTCGTCTGTGCCCTTTCAAGGGACTGATCCTGGCTTTTGCCATAATAGATTTAAGGAGGCCACAGTAAACCTTAGCAATAACAAAAATTATCTCAAACAATGGCCTTTATATGCCCACAAAATATATTGTTATTTTCATACATTTAGTGGTACAAAGAGGGTGTTTTGTGTTATGAACTGCTTCACAGGGATGTGCCCTTCACAGCTGAAATTTGCTGCCAACGATGAAATTCCTTGCAGTCCCAGAGTAACAAATGCGACCTGGAAGACAGCATGAAAGAGCTTGGTAGGCAAATACATCTTCCTCATGTATTCTAATAAGGCACCCGCATGTGCTTATCTTTCTCGCCACATCTTGATCAAGCACCAAGAAAGTTTGATTTTTCTTGTTTTGTTTTGGCGACTGCATTTTAAATGTGGCTTAATTCAGAATCAGCAATCCCTACACGCATGGGTAGTAGTAGTAGTAACTTTATTCATCTATAGATCTCTTTTTACAAGGGTATAGGACATGTCAAAGTATTTACAAATTTAGACCAAATTAAGATAAGCATATCCGTATACACATATATTTACAGACTTCTAGTTAGACACAATCATTAGATTTACTCATGGTATACAATACAATTTTATACAAATAACTTATTAAATAATGTAATAACACACCGTTCACTCATATTTCACTATCATTCATTGAACACACTATACACACATTGTTTCATAACACTTCATTCACACACACAAAAACACATTGGTGATCTCTGGTCCATTTTCTGTACCACAACTTCCCATTTGCTATCCTGAAAAACTGAGTCAGCATCCCTCCATAATGAGTGAAATGCTGAGCTCAGAAAGAGGAAGAGGTGTTAGTACTGTGCTATACATAGCTTGGGGGGGTAAGTATTTCTAGAAAAGAAAAAAGATGGAAAAACATAAAGTGAAGATGTTATGTGGAATGTTGGATGATTTATAATCATTATTAATGTTATTTATTTGTATAAGATTTTTTTATCAAACCCTTACTCTGTTTTATCTAAGCATCCTTCAATGTAAGAAATGTATTGCATATAAGGTACTTTTGAACTACCTTTTTAAATAAGTCTATTTTTGCAATTTCTTTAATATCTTTGGGTAATTTATTGTACAGTTATATTCCTTGGTGGAAAATGCTGTTTTGAGTTTTATGTTTATTTTTTCTTGGTAAATGTACATTGAGTCTATCTCTTGTTGCATGTTTATGAACAGAACTGTTTGTGCATTAATTACCAATGTTATTTTTGATGTGTATAACTGACTTGTAAATGTATTCACATGGAGCAGTTAAAATCCTCAGTGTTTTGAATAGATCTTTACAATAAGCTCGACCAGTATTTTTGTTTATTATTCTTATGGCTCTTATCTGGAGTTTGAAAATTATCTTCATATTTTGTGCGTTTGTTCCCCAAAATAGAATGCCATAGCTAAGAATTGAGTGTACATATGAATAATATGTATCTAAAAGACACTGCATGTTACATACTAATGACAAGATTCTAAGGGCATAACATGCTGATGACATTTTGTTGGCTAGTACCTTTGTGTGTTCACACCACTTCAACTGAGAATCAATATACATTCCTAGAAATTTTGCATTTGTTACACAGTCTATAGAGGTGCCACATACATTTAATTTAACATTGTCATTTTTCCTCTTCAAACTGAAATTCATGGCATTTATTTTCTTTATGTTCAATGTCACTTTATTGCTTATTGACCAGTCATAAACTTCATTGAGAGTTGGATTTGCTTTCTCTGCAAGGAGTTTTCTCGTTTTCTCAGTGACTATAATATTGCTGTCACCAGCGAAGAGAATTTTTTCATCATGAGTAACACTGTTGGGAAGTCATATCTGGAATAGTATTGGTCATAATATGGTACCTTGCGAAACCCCAATATTAATGTATTTTGGTTCTGATAAGTGTCTTACTAAATGTTTGGATCTATTTGAACTACGTATTATCTCTGCTCTTTGTACCCTATTTGCTAAGTATGATCGGAACCAGTCATTAGCTACCCTTCTTAATCCTAATGCTTCTAATTTATTTGATAGAATCATGTGGTCGACTGTATCAAACGCCTTAGAAAGATCCAAAAATATGCCTCTGAGACACTCATCTTTATCAAGAGCATCAAGTACAACTTTTGTTAATTCTACTATGGCTGACTCCGTGTTTTTGCCACTTTGGAAACCAAACTGTGATTCCCTTAAAGATTGTATTTATTCAAGTAATTTTTTAATCTGTCTTTTATAATTGCTTGCATTATATTTGAGAATGGTGACAGCATGGAAATGGACTGGTAACTTTCTGTCTTCTGCATTACCTTTCTTAAGAAAAGGTGCACCATTTGCCTGTTTTAACTGCTCTGGAAATGTCCCAGATGTGAAGGGTTTATTTATTAAATTTGTTGAGGGGCCTTGTATAATCCCTATGCATTGTTTCAGTACACACATTGGTACTTCATCTAAGTCTACAGACTTTTTATTTTTTACTTTTTGAACAGTTTTATTGACTTCTTTCTCTGTGGTTGGAAGTAACATCATTGTAATTAGCGCAACATTATTTACAGGTGTTATATTTGTTTTGGGGAATTTTTGTTGTAACTTCTCTGCAATATTTGCAAAATTCCCGTTTACATAGTTTGCTAAGTGTTGTGGATCATTTATTACCTTATACCCCTCCCTTAGCAGTATGTTATTCTGCATTTGTTTGCCTCTCCCCATTTCCTTTTTTATAACATCCCAGACTGCTTTGCTTTTATACATTGTTTTGTCATTAAATGACATTTTTGCAGCAATCAGCACCTTCCTATTGATGTTTTTGTATCTATGATAGAAATTTAAGAATTATAGATCATTGCGAATCTTTCTCATAGAACTGGGGTGTTTACGTATTTGGGAGGACTTCTTAATACCTGCTGTAATCCATCTGTTTTTGTGAGATGTTGGTACAGACATGCATGCCTTTTCAAAGTTCAATTTAAACAATGTGGAGAATTTAGAGAATTCATATTCACATTGGTTTCCTTATACACTTCATCCCAGCTTTCTTTTGTAGTTCTTTTCAAAAAATCTTTTATTTTGATTTCTGATGATTAGATTAGAGATTATATTAGATTAATACTTGTTTCATAGATCATAATGATGTGGAACATGTCAGGTTAATAAAAGATTTCTGTACAAGATATTACATTACACAAAACATTGCATGACACTCATGTTTAAGTTGTTGATGTTTTTTTTTTCTCTCCCTTAATTTATATCTAAAAATTCATCCAATGAGTAGAAGGAGTTGTCATCTAGAAATTCTTTTAATTTATTTTTAAATGTTAGTTGGCTATCTGTCAGGCTTTTGATGCTGTTTGGTAGGTGACCAAAGATTTTTGTGGCAGCATAATTTACCCCTTTCTGTGCCAAAGTCAGATTTAACCCTGCATAGTGAAGATCATCCTTTCTCCTGGTGTTATAGCTATGCACACTGCTATTACTTTTGAACTGGGTTGGATTATTAACAACAAATTCCATAAGTGAATATATATACTGTGAGGTTACTGAGAGGATCCCTAGATCCTTAAATAGATGCAGGATGACTGTCAGTGGGCTCCAGCAATTATTCTGATTACACGTTTTTGAGCAATGAATACTTTTCTACTCAACGATGAATTACCCCAGAATATGATGCCATACGAAAGCAGTGAATGAAAGTAGGCATAGTAAGCTAATTTACTGAGATTCTTATCACCAAAATTTGCAATAACCCTAATAGCATACGTAGCTGAACTCAGACGTTTCAGCAGACCATCAATGTGTTGCTTCCAGTTTAACCTCTCATCAATGGACACACCTAAAAATTTTGAAAATTCTACCTTAGCTACAGACTTCTGTTCAAAGTCTATATTTATTACTGGAGTTGTGCCATGTACTGTACGGAACTGTATATACTGTGTTTTATCAAAATTTAAAGGAGTCCGTTTGCTGAGAACCACTTAATAATTTTGTGAAAAACATCATTTACAATTACATCACTTAGTTCTTGGTTTTTGGATGTTATTACTATACTTGTATCATCAGCAAAAAGAACTAACATTGCATCTTCATCATTATGGGATGGTAAGTCATTAATGTATATCAAGAACAGTAAAGGACCTAAGACCGAACCCTGTGGGACCCCATACTTGATAGCCCCCCCCCCCCCCCCCACCCCCAGTTTGAGGAATCAGCTTTTGTTTTAACATTACATGAACCACTTATTTCAACTTTCTGCATTCTTCCAGTTAAGTATGAATTAAACCATTTGTGCACTGCCCCCCTCAAACCATAATGATTTAGCTTATCTAAAAGAATTCCATGATTTACACAACCAAAGGCCTTTGAGAGATCACAAAAAATACCAATGGGTGATGTCCGGTTATTCAGATCATTTAATATGTGATCAGTGAAAGCGTATATAACATTTTCTGTTGAAAAGCCTTTCTGAAAACCAAACTGACATTTTGTTAGTACTTTATTTTTACAAATATGAGAGGCTACTCTTGAATACATTACTTTCTCAAAAATTTTTGATAGAGCTGTCAGAAGAGAGATTGGGCGGTAGTTGTTGACATCCGACATATCCCCCTCTTTATGCAGTGGTTTTACAATGGCATGTTTCAGTCTATCAGGGAAAACACCCTGCTCCAAAGAGCTATTACATACGTGGCTGAGAATCCTACTTATCTGTGGGGAACAAGCTTTAAGTACCTTGCTAAAAAATACCATAAATTCCGGAAGAGCTTTTACTTTTTAGTGAGTTTATTATTTTACTGATTTCAGAGGGAGAACTTAGTGGAATTACAGTTGTTTCAAACTGTACATGTATAGCCTCTTCTATTAGTAGCCTTGCCTCTTCTAGTGAAGATCTAGATCCTATTTTCCCCACAACATTTAAAAAATGATTATTGAAAATATTTTCAGTTTCTGATTGTTTGTTAGTACACTTGTCATTCAGTTTTATGCCACTAAAGTCTTCCTGTGCTCTTGGTTGCCCTGTTTCCCTTTCAATAATATTCCAAATTGCTTTAATTTTATTATCAGACTTACTGATCTCAGACATGATACACATGCTTCTGGACTTTTTAATAACTTTTCTTAGTACCGCACAATAGTTTTTATAATATTGAACAATTTCGGGGTCAGTACTCCCTCTTGCTGTTAGATACAGTTCTCTTTTATGGTTGCAAGATATTCTTATTCCTTTAGTTAGCCAAGGTTTTTTTATATGTTTTCTTGGAATTATGTTTAACCATTTTCTTGGGAAAACAATTTTCAAATACCCTCAAAAATTTATCGTGAAATAAGTTATATTTAAAGTCTGCATCGGATTCCTTATACACTTCATCCCAGTATAGCTGCTGTAGGCTTTCTCTAAAGTTTGTAATATTTATATTGTTAATTGAATGCACTGCTTTGAAAGTCTGATTTGATATACTGCATGGAGCTATGTCATGTACTGTAACTAGCTGTGCACCATGATCTGAAAGACCATTCTCAACAGGATAAGCATTTATGTCCTTAAACTTATCTTGGTCTATAAAAAAGTTATCTATCAATGTACTGCTGTTCTTTGTTATCCGAGTAGGAAAATCAATGGCGGAGCTCAAATTGAATGAACTGAGTAATACTATAAGGTCATTCTTCCTATTACACTCTTTCAGGGAATCAACATTGAAATCCCCACAAATGATAATTTGCTTCCCTCTGTCTGACAGATAGCACAACAAAGCATCCACGTTTTTTAGAAATAGCTGGAAATTCCCTGAGGGGGACCTATACACTGTTACAATTATGAAAGTGCAATCATTTAGTTTAAGTTCAGTGGCACATGCTTCCATATGTCGTTTGTAGGTTTGTAGTTTAGGGAATGATTCGATGCCTGATTTTACTGTTGTTATTTGATGGAGATGGTCTGGTAGTCCAAGATCTTTTACACCTTTATCACATTTTTCCCTGTTCATATTTATGGCCACATGGTCAATTACTGATGTAGTCATTGTGTAACCTTTGTTGTACTATTGACTAATAGGGACATTCCAAAACTTTGTAGGATATTTATGAAGGTGCTGCTGGATTCATTTATGATATTAGTGTTGATGTTAATGATATTAGTGTTAATGTTAATGTCCCCACACAGAATTATGTTGACCTTTGTACTTGAGACTTTATCTAGAACTTCTGTTAATTTATTGAAAAAATTGTCACACTACCATGGGAGATCTACACACACAAAATGATTAATTTCTTGGTGATATCAAGCCCTGTTAATTCAATAGCTGATATTTCAAGGTGTTTGTCTTCACTTACTCTACTGAGGTCATGTCTTGATTTGAACTGTGTTCCTTTTCTGATCTAAATGCATGATCCTCCACCCCTCGAAGCAGTTCTGCAGTAAGAGTTTGCCCTTTCATACAATGGTAATACTACATGTTGGACATCTGTGTCTCTACACCAGTGCTCAGCAACACAAACTACTGTGCAGTTCAGAGATTGGAGCTCAACTTCTAATAGTTGTATTTCATTTGTTATTGATTGCATGTTTTGATGGATGATTATTAAGTCTGTGAAATGCCCCATGTTACTGTTTCCAATGGTTTGTTTTTCTTTGTGACATCTGGTATGTGTGATATTTGAAGTGTTAAAATCTGTCTTGTGAGTGATTGTTTCAGGATGTTTTAAACTGCTGGAGATACTCTTTCGGCAGGGGAACTTGTTGTCTGGATTTATCCTAAAAAAGACCTACTTTTCTTGCCCATGACAACAGGTATTTGACCTTGTGTGGCCCGAGATCCACCCCCTATACTTTCATGAATCAGCTGTACCGATCTTCCCTTCCCAGTCCTGTTAAGGTGTTGACCATGCCTAGTGAAACCCTATATGTTGATAATCCTGATGGGCACCAGAGAAACACGAGTAAAGTTGGCTACCCTCAGAGCCATTCCTAACCCCAAATTGAGTCGCCTCACAGCTCCGTCAAGGTGTGGTCGATCATGACGCCAGAAAGCTCAATAAAGTGTACGTTGGTACCATGAGTCAGGGAAGCCATCTTGACCAGGTCACCACCTATGTCATATGCCCCATCCCTGTCCAAACTGTTTCCTGCCCCACACACTATCACTACATGGTCCTCTTTTGTAAAATCCTTAAATAAAAACCCTAAGTCTTCTATCACATGACTTAGCCCTGCATTTGAATTGAAGATATGGCCTGGTACGCTGCCCCTAAACTTTCCTGTAACTGAGGGCCTAAACCTCGCCCATGGCTACTACCTAGCAGCAGCACTTTCTTATTCCTAACACTCTGTACATTCCTAGGCTTCTTGGCCTCAGTTGAAGTGTTCTGCACATTTCCTGCTCCTCGTTCTACCAGAGGTTCTTCTCCACTTAACTCTGGCAGTGGTAGATACCTGTTTTTGATGTTGATAATAAAACTGTCAGATAATGTTCTCTTTCTTCCTATCCTGCTACAGCTGCCAGTTCCCAACCACATCCCCCCCCCCCACCTCCTATCTCCCTAGATCCTTATAAGTTCCTTCCTTGCATCCTCCAATTGTGGCAGAAGGGCACAGATTTTCCTTCCTGTTCCTCAATCAAAATGTTCCCACTGTATACCCTGCAGTTCCAGGAGAGAGCCTCTTCTATTCTCCCAACATTTCCTCCCAACATTCTCCCCATTGCATCCTCCCCAGTGAAAATATTTCCTACAAGATTGGCAACAAATCTGTCTACTTACTACTCTATAACAGCTTCTGTATTTCTCGCTCATGGCCAGTTTCGAAAGAATAACGAAGGTTAAAGAACGTTTTAAATTTGTCAAGGACGCGACACTGGCTGTGTATAAACAAAAAATGACACTAAGGTCTTATGGGCAGTGATTGTTGTTTTTGTACAGATTTAGAGATACATTGACAGAAGAATGACTTTGTAATTAATTTGCCTTTAGAGAATTTATGATATCAAGCGTATTTGGCCAGGTTTCTAAACGTTTATAACTCGGAAAATTTAGGCCTAGATCGCGTCTATCTAACTAGTAAACGATACTAAATGTGTCAGTTAAATACGATTTAGAAACGTTTAATTACACTTTTATTGTAACAATAGACACTGATGAAACTAGTAGCTGTCTTTTTCAAACTAGTTTTACACTATCAAGAAAACTTGAATAGAATTTTTTGTGTTAATGTCACGCAAAATGTCGGGTTATGTCGCGATTATCGGGACTTAAGATAACACGAAGTTTTTTCAAGAACAAGCTCTGCTGGGACGCTAATGTTCAGTTGTGTGATAAGAACGGATACTACAGTACTACAGCACGTATATAAACCAAATAAAATTTAAATTTGAGACTATTTCCTCTTAAATAAGTTCTTTTAGCAGACGAAGAAACTACATGTGAACTCACTCTGCGGCCATCTTGTATTTTCAATAGCAGTTTCGCAGTAATTTATGTTTGTTGCCTCTAGATCTGTCGGTTACTGAACACAGCAAGACATTTTATGATGACAATATTTCCAAAGCTCGATACAACCAGAGTCTAATATAAATGTTGCGACACTCACTGCTGTAAAACTTGTTAGCGTTTGACAGCTGGAGCGATACTAGCGTTCCAAGTGGCGGGAAAGGAGTACGTCAGATACATCGTAAGCATAATGTTTGTTTTGTATCCATTTCCTACGTGATTTACGAAATATTTGTATTATTAATTTGCCTCCGATATTTTGTGTAAAATCATAAGACATAGATGTTTGTAAAAGGATTCCTAGTTAAGCGCAAGTAGGGATAGAAATCATGAATTCAGTGTCAAGCTACAACACTTCACGAAGGAAAACCTGTGACGTTGGATAGAACTCCAGCGTACCACATTGATATCAAAAGAATATAAACACACAGATTCACAAGTAAGAAGCACAGACATGTACCTCTACGTGCAAAACGGATTGACACCATATTTGTCATTCTGTAGGCCTACTGTGTTTTACTCATCATCACCTGTTGCCCGTAGGAAGTCCCTCATCTTCATATTATTATAAGTGGGACAAGCTGCGGCCAAATAGTATGAGGAATGTGCTGTCTGCGCAAGCTGCAAGTCCTCAAAGCCAATAAAACTGTCAAAAGTGCTGTCATATATTAAATTTTCCATTAGAGACATTCCATCCAATGAAATATTCACTAATTTATCAGTATCGGAGAAATGCTGTACTTTCTGCTTCAAAAGGCGGAATGTATTGACACTTAACCCACATTTTATTTGTATGCTTCCAGATACCTCTGTAATGTATGCACCGATGGAAGCATAGAACACCCCCTGACAAAACGCGTATGCCTGAGGGCTGTAATATAATAAATTTAGAGCAAACAGCTTATTTTTGTTTTTCCATCTTGCAGCACATTTCTCCTTCAGAGGCATGCTCATCTGCCTTGCCAACAAGTCGAGGGCATCTTTATTTAAATATCTGGATCCTAAAGTCTTCAAAATTGGTTTGTCCGTCTTCACTTGATCCTTCTGATACAGTTTTTGTTGCTGTCTGTGCTTAAAATGATAGGCACTTTCCTTGTCTCGTAATAGTTATGTGCGAAGTCTAGCGATCTCCACATCCTGATGCTTCACTCGTTTTTGCAAGACACGAATAACTGCATTTAATCTAACCACTTCATCGTCAAAGCAGGTCTGTTTTGACGATTCAGATGAATTTGGCACAGATATATGGAGATCTGAAATGGCTGCTTCTGTGCCATAGAACTGTTTTGCTGCTTTGGACAAATTGTCGAACCTCTTCATCATCAGTTGAGGTGGCTTATTTGGAATGTCAGACAGTGTGGGTACTGCATTCCACATGAGTTTATTATTTTCTGCATTCATGAACCGGTGTTGTTCGAAATGTAGCAAGCAAAACTTACCATTGTTATAAAGGTACACAGTTTTTTTTCCATAAGATCTTCTTGTCTGCTATTCACTAGCCATTTTCTGTTCCGAAATCAAAACATTTATGATTAATACAAATGTAGTCTGCAAGCGAATCCTGACAACACTGTTTATTTGGGTTGGGTTGTTTGGGGGAAGAGACCAAACAGCGAGGTCATTGGTCTCATCAGATTAGGGAAGGATGGGGAAGGAAGTCGCCCGTGCCCTTTCAAAGGAACCATCCCAGCATTTGCCTGGAGCGATTTAGGGAAATCACAGAAAACCTAAATCAGGATGGCCGGCCGGCCTGAGTGGTCGAGCGGTTCTAGGTGCTACAGTCTGGAGCTGCGCGGCCGCTACAGTCGCAGGTTCGAATCCTGCCGCAGGCATGGATGTGTGTGATGTCCTTAGGTTAGTTAGGTTTAAGTAGCTCTAAGTTCTAGCGGACTGATGACCACAGCAGTTAAGTCCCATAGTGCTCAAAGCCATTTGAACCAGGATGGCTGGACGCGGGATTGAACCGTCGTCCTCCCAAATGCGAGTCCAGTGACAGTTTAGTAACATGATGGTATATACCTCGCAGAGTCATCGGGAAACCTAAAAAAAAGACAGATATGTTGTCTTCTTCTTGTTGTTGCTGCTGTTTATTGCTCTAAAGACGCTCCTGTTTGTAAAAAATCATAGTACAAACCAAAATAAAGAACTACTATTCCTTTTCGTTTTCACGATCGCGCCGAACTCAACAGTTTTACTTACTGGCCGCTTGGTGCGCTGCTGGCGCAGTAGGCAACAAAATCGAGGTGAAGTGTCGCGACTGTTATGAGACTGTGATGTAAATGTTTGTAGCTCTGTCACGGAGTAGGTAACACGCTACTCTCGCGCCAGTTTGTAGAACTGCAACCTCTTACTCTTTGCAGTACGTCGACATTTTCATAGAGCAAGCAACCAACTGCAGCGTTCATCGCCTCCTCATTGCCTTTGTGATGGCGCAATGTAGACCACAAGATTAGTTGTCGTTGCTGCATGAAAGTAATCTCCCCTATATGTAAACATATATTCGATAAGTCGATGACACACCAAAATGGAATTCATTCAGAACTTTTGATTGGTGTACTACAAATATATCAAGTGAATATTACAAGATAATTCTCTGTCATTTCAGGAAGCAACAAAACTATCATAACGTTACTAGACATGTTCCACTATGTTGTCATGACGGTTATTTTTATACAGGAAGTTTTTTTCTTGAGTGGGCTAACAATTTATGCGTGCATCTTGGCCATCAAAAATTCTGCGGCTTAATTACTTTTCCAACGACGTCATGAGGAGTATTTATGGTGAGCAAGAAGAATGGAGAGTTGCACAGACCACCACAATACATAGGGCCTACGAGAGGAAATAAGCATAATCCACTGAGTTACATATGCATTTCATTGTCATCGATCAAGAACGGATTTCGTAAACCGATTTCCCAGTTACCACTTCTGGGTGGTGATGTAAAGCACTTCAGAATCGATTCTGGAAATCTGATCCTAGTTGCCTGTTTCCCAGCACTGCAATCGATTTTCGCTCCCATGTGAACGCAGCCGATTTTGAAATGTGCTTTGGCTGTTACATTTCGGCTTAATTTTAAAAATTTTCGCCAAATATGGACGGAGAGGCTTTTTTTACATTGAAGGATAAGTAGAGATATTAGACTGAAGTTGTTTACGCCTCGTCTGCTTAAAGAGAAATACTGATTGTGATGCCTAAATGAGAAACTGTAACAGCTGTTTTCCAGGCGCCATATTTAACTAGCCTAGCTTCAGACCTTAACGTCTAAACAAGACAGCGAAAAACAGTTTTCGAAGTTCGGTTTTCATCTTTCGGAAGATGTGTTACACGTTAACATAGTGATGTAGTACAGCGTGCGAACACACCTGGCGCTTTATTCAAATGGCATACTGCGTACAGGGGCGCTCAAACTGATTCTATATTTACTCATAAACGGTTCCAATCAAATTGCTTCCTGTTGGACTATAGTCTCAGTTCCACGTGAAACGAAATCCAATGAGATTGAAGCCAATGCGGAAGAATACACGGCGTAATGTTTACACAGGTTTATTCTTGTTATGAACAGAGTATAGCCATGGCTCGCGAACTATGGGCCAGGCGACGGATGAATGGCCGACGGGCTGGCCGGCCAGCTACAGCCTGGTACCGAGGTGAGACCAAAGCGAGCGAGCCGACGGTGGCGGGCCAACAACCCGCTCTCCCATGACGGGCTAATATGGCCGTAGAGCATGACTCTGCCTCTGCCGCTCCTTTTGTCGTAAATACCTTTACTTCGCTACGGTCACAGGTTCGAATCCTATGTGTGATGTCCTTAGGTTATTTAGGTTTAAGTAGTTCTAAGTTCTGGGGGACTGATGACCTCAGAAATTAAGTCCCATAGTGCTCAGAGCCATTTGAACTATTTTTTTGAACCTCTACTTCCTCTCTTGGCATCAGTATAAGAGCGGCAAACAGAAATACACATCAGGCCGTCAGTTGCAATGGCTCAATGGGAGAGATCAACTCGAGACAGAGTCATTGCTCTCACTGAAGAAGATGGATCCCTCAGAGAAGCTGGCAGACAGCTTGGTGTGCCTCATACCACTGCAACGAGATGGTGAAGGAACTACCTGGAAAGAGGCACTATCAACAGAGCTCCTGGCTCTGACAGGAAGAGAATGAGATCACAGCACGAGGTCAAGGAGCTAGTGTCTAAGAGCAGAGAAAATCCCTTTCTGAACGTGAAGCAGTTGTGGTGGGAGACAAACTTCCCCGACTCCAGTGACAAGATCTGCTGAAGGCCTAGGGACGTTAGATCCGCCACGAAACAAGAGCTCAGTGTAGACAATGTTTTATACTGGCTGGCATCTGCGGAGTTCCATCTGAGTGCGTCGTGGGAAAACGTCATTTTCATTGACAAGAAGGTTTTTTCCTCCAGTAACAACGGCCCGAGAGTCGTTTTCAAGACGCAAGGGACACGCCATCGACGCGAATATGTAACCACGATGAGAAGAAGTGGTTGGCTGTCTGTTTCCTGCTGGGGATAGATTTCTGCAAGAGGAGCAGAAATTCTTCACAGGGCAGAAAGAAGTTGACAGCGAGCAGTACGCCCACATATTACAAAATGTGACGCTTCCTTCAGTGCAAATGCTGAACAGAGAAGGGAGCTTCGTCTTGCAAAAGGACCGTTCTTCCATCACGAATCTCCATTCGTTCAACTGCAGATCTCCACAACTGGCGTCAACGTCATGGATTTGCCACCACGGGCTGCTGATATGAAACACCATGAAAAACGTACTGGCTGATCGCCAGAACGTTAACAAAGAACTAGCCACGAAACCAACCAACTACAGTTGATGCTGTTTGGATCTGCGTTCTTGAAGCCTGGGAGGAAGTTGCTTATTCAGGCTGTTACATCCGATGGCTTACAGATTCTATGTCAAGACCCATGATAGAGGTACAAGATAACGTAGAATTGTGTATAAAATATTAGAGCACGTAAAACGTTTTGTGATGTTCTCTCTTTCTTCATTTTTTCTCATTGGGAGCCAGTGGAAGATCATTGGCAACAGATAAAATTTGAGTAAGTTTTCCTTTGAGTTGCCTTTTTAATTGAAGTGAGTTTCTTTGAATATACAGTTTGTTTGATATTCTATTTATATTTCATTTATACTCTGTATAGATACTTACAAATAAATCAGTTTAGATGGATGCTTTTGAAGCATCTTGTGTTATTTCACACACATCTCTCTCTTCCCGTCCATACATTTGTCCATCCCTCCGTCCTCCAAAAACTATGCAAACCATATCGACTCACATTTATTCATGGTTAATTTCTCTTCCGTTTTCTCTCTCAGTCGATTTCGTCTCACATTTATTCATGGTTAATTTCTTCTCCGTTTTCTTTCTCACTCTTTCTCGCCTCTCTCACATTATCACCTCAACATTTGCCCTTCTACTCCATCCTTCCGAAACTTTATAAACAAATCTAGAAGTTACCATTGAAACGATATGTTCTCATTTAATTTCTGCTTTCTATAATTTTCTCTACCATTGATTTTACACCCCCGTACTATAATCCATTCTTCTTTCTGAAAGCATTCCTTCCTTTTTTTCTCTAACCTAAGATTAAACGAACTGTGGCATATGTCTAATTAAGAATACTTTGCAATCTTTTCACTCTGTTATTTTGCACTTCTGCACTCCTATCCGTTTCTAGATATCTCTCACCTTCCTGCCACCCCTCCCTTGACATCTGCATCCACAACTACATGAATACTCTGTAATTCACGGTTAAGTGCTTGGTAGGGGTTCTTTGAACCATTGTCACATTATTTCCCTACCATTCCGCTCTCAGAAATCGCATGGAAATTATGAACAACTAAACTTTACCATACAACCACTGAAGTCTCTTATCACAATGGTCATATCTCCTACGTATGTCGGGGTATACAAAATATCGTGGCATTCAGCAGAGGAGTGGCGATTGGAATTTAGTGAAAACCATCGCCGCAATATGACACGCCTACGTTTCAATTATTTCCACCCTAACTCGTTTAGCATATCTCTGAAACAATTTCCCTTATTTCATTTTAATACAAAATGAGCTGCTGTTCTTTGAAGTTTTTCGTTGTCTTCAGGCCCTCCTACCTCGTAGGGATCCAGAAATTTTCGCGAACAGGACGGACAAGTGTGTTGTAGGTGTCCACTTAATTTTTGCATCTTCTACGTATTCTGCCATTGAGACGCGATCTTTGGGTACCTACCAGTTTAAGTTGTTCATGATTGTAACTCCTAGATGTGACTGATTTATGTTGTAAGCGACCTTCAACGGAAGTATTTTCGTATTCATGTGGAGAACCTCACAAGTTTTATTGTTTATGGTCAATTGTCACGTTTCTCACCGTGCAGATATATTTTCAACATTTTGCAATTCGCTTTACTATTCTGAGGAGTTTAATAGACGGCAGCATTGTCTCCCACGAACCTAAGAGGAATATTCTGACTGACTGCCAAATAGTTTATATCTAGTCCATCAAATTTCGGGCATGTAGCTGCGCAAAGTTGAAAATGCACATAGTTTATATCTATTTGGAATAGCGGAAGGTCTACATCACTTTACTTGCGGAAGCAAACTCATCACTTCCATTTCACCAGGTGATGTCCCATCAGTTATCGTGAACTGTGACCTTCCAGATAGGAAATCACGATTTCAGTCGCACAACTGAGATGATAGGCCACAGGAAAGCAATATTGTTGGAAGCCACTTCTGAAGAATTATATCAAAAGTCTTTTTTGAACCCTATAAATACGGAATCAATTTGGGATCCTACGTATTCAGTACATCGTGCGAGTAAAGTGCCAGTGTGTCACAAGAGTAATGCTTTGTAACCCCATACTGGTGTGATTTCAAAGTGTAATACATTTCGGGTATTTCATAACATTGGAACACAATATTTGATCACACATCCAGGTACATGTCAATGTCAATGAAATGGATTAGTAAATCAGTGGATTATTTTCTTTCATATGTACTGCAGTGGTATGTGCAAATTTACATTCTTCTCCCTCATCGTAAATACTAGAATACTCCTCATGACGTTGTAGAAAAAGTAATTAAGCCGCTGCATCGCTGATGCACAAGATGCGCTCCTACACTGTTGTCCTACTCGAGAAAGACATTGCCTGTAGAAATATATTCGTCATGCTATGACTTTGATAGGTTCATGAAAACAAAGTGGAACATGTCTAGTGACGCTGTGATACCTTTGTTACTTCCTGGCATGACAGAGAATTATCTTGCAACATTCACTTGATATATTCGTGGTATACCAATCAAAGATTATGAATGAATTCCACTTTGGTGTGTCATCGGCATATCAAATATATGTTTACAGAGAGGGGAGATTACTTTCAGACAACAACTACAACTGAGTATGATCATAAGACTTCACGTTTAACTGAGAGAACCATTTGTTTTATGGTATTATGATGAGACTGCAATTGTATCAGTTACTGAACGAAACAGACACGAATATCAGAGAAACTATCAACAATATATTTCACCTCTTTGTCGAAAACCGTCTGATGAAGTGGATATGGCCAGATTAGTAAACATGTGGTAGGTGTGTTTGTCAATCAAGCTCCATGGTGCTGTTTTCCAGGCGCCTTTGTTTCTCTGCGCCTGCAAGGCGTCTCATTTGTTAGTGGCAAATGTCAGCTGCGAAAGACACATCCCAGTGAAGCAGCTCGTAACAAAAAACACTTTCTTTCTGCCAAGAGTTGTATACCAATAACAAAACATTTTGTAGACGTATACAGGCCATCACTTGAGATAATGTTTATTACGACTTACCCATTTTTTTCTCCTTATGAAGTTACCGTACGGTACTTCAAATCGCCATCAGGCTACACTGATTTAGGTTTACTGTGGCTTCCTTAAATAAATTATGGCAAATGCCAGGATCAATCCCTTGAAAGAGCACAGACGACTTCCTTCCCCATCCTTGACATTTCGAGATTCTACATTGCATCTTATCACGTTTTCAATGAAACTTTATAGCATAATGCTCCTTCATTTTTTTAACGCCAATAAGACTGCTGAAGGCAATTGTTGCATGAAGGTTAATTGTTTGTCACACTTGCTAGTCACTGGATACTCCGTCATTGACCACAGTAGTAAATCGTAGAACCGACCTTCATCAGTGCCTGTTTGTCGTCCTGATTGTGCCGATTAATTTATCTCACAATGATCGTACTTGAAACGATACAGCACTCACCCCATACAGGGCACAGGTGTTTCGAATTGCTTCGACTGCTTTAACGAAACACAAACAGAACACAGTGACACAAATGTTAGTTTTTACTCCGTTTTAGACACCGTTTTCTAATGCAAAAATGATGCTCCTCGTAACGACAAAAATGAGAAATACTCCAGTCGTTATGGTACGAGCTATAGTACGAACTTGAACAAAATAAAACCATAATTAAACACGCTGAATAGTTGCTGAGGGGAATAGGAGAATAGGGTGCGTGCATAAAATATGATATGTAATGGAAACTGATTAAAATTGCTGCTTAAATAATTAAAAAAGAAATTTTGAAAGGGTAATTGAAAGAAATTGGAAAGCACTCATATCGTGAGTGAACTTTAGCTGGCATTAATATCAACAGACCTTCAATATTTAATACATTATTAGATTAACATTCGTAAATTTACGTACATCGTTTTCTTGTTACCGCTATTGTGCTTGGAGATTGGTATGACAATACTGATTCCGGATCGCCTCTCCTCTGCTCACTCAAATTCTTCTTTTGATGCAGGATTCTCGGCGCGTCGCGGAATAATGAACTGAATATGACTGTGCGAATAAACTTAGCTATCTTGACAACTTTCTGTAACACTTCTTAATGTAGAATTGGAATACACATTTTGTAACAATATTAACTCGGCTGAACTCGCAATACGTACGCCCGTTATCACTTATTGAGACAAAAAAGGTGAATATATAAACATTCATCGTTGAAGAGCGTATCTCTACTTATTTTGTTTCTATGCCAATATTATCTACATATTTATAAAAAGAAAAGGAAAGAAAAGAAAAAATCAAAATAATCTGATACATTACAAGGCTTACAGCAATATGGCATACAAAATTACCACGGAGCACGCTGGAACACAGAAGTAGATCATATGTAACGTTACATTATGTTGTACTTGATAATTCTAGTCCGAGGGGGAGGGGGGGTGCTCCATCTTGCTGGAAAATTATCCATGGTTGATATTCTTCTAACTGTGGGGCTTTGATAGTGCGTGATTTCCTGGATGAAACATTTCCTGATCGGTGGATTGGAAGGAACGGTCCAACACCCTAGCCACCCTGCTCTCCAGACATTGGGCCTGCAATACACTCAAATCTCGTCTCGTAGAACTAATTGTTGTTCTTACATAGTCAGACAGCTCTCCATTTCCCTCTGCTCCTGAACCACTGAATCGTTTACAAGCCTTATGCTGTTGGCACCAGCTGCTCTGTAGACAGTTTTCAATAATCTATAACCTGTATCAGTCCATCCGGAGTTCTGACTTCTTTGAGTGCATGAAAACAAATCAATGAGCTACTGAATCCATTCCCAAAAATTATCATAGGCGACACACATTAACGAGCATTCCTCCTGCATTTCACTCTGCAACTCCTTCACTCCCGCTTCTGTGTTGCCTCATGGAGGGTTCATTCCGTAATGTCACTTTCAATGTCCACTGGTGATCTGTCACGATGACATTTTCTTGGTGGGTTAAAAGTATCCCACCCTCTAGCAGATGCACGTGCAAGGAGCCCAACCCTCCACTGCTGTCGAGATGCAACAGTGCCAATAGTGTGATATTTTTCCCTGCCTTTTCTGTAAGTGGTGTTAGCTGAAGCAGGGAAGCCTCAGTCACTCTCCTCTCCTAAGTCTGAATGCATAAGGCTATGCACACACAATCTGTGCTGTCGCTGTCTGTCCCACCTTCTGCATTGCATTCCATTTTCTACTTACACCACTCTTTTTTGGGATTGCTGCTGGCAACACCTGCAGTGTATCCAGCGCGCTCCAAAAGGAATAGACGACTGTAATCTGGGCAGGAAGTTGTAACTTTATGTCCACTGGTTAGATCATTTCAGTCACTTGATATGGTCCTTAATAATGAATGAAGAATTTCTTCATCTTTCTCTCTGGGACGTACGTACTTGATAACATCACTCACTGACCTGTATGATATTCAGGTAACTTCACACTCTGTCATTCCATTCGTTCCTGTATTCGACGGCTTTTGTATTAGCTATATGTACTTGCTTCCATACCTACAGCGAAGTTCTTGTGAAATTTCAAACTGATTCTGAATTCTTCCCTATTTTAGGATTGTCTATCTTTAATAGTATTGGCATTTTCCAGCCATATAGTGCCTCATATGGCCGGATCAAGCATTCTGCCGGCAGTAGGCTCATGTGCGCTGGTCACCTGGCTGCCCGGCAGTGGGTCAGGTGTGTATCCCGCTGGCGTACAGGCCCTGGACCCAAGACCCATTAGAGACATTCAGAGACCAGGTTAATTCACACTGAAGGTGGCGCCCGCTTGGTGGCTCCTTCTCCAGCCCTGATATCATCAGATCTAACAGGTAGCAGACGTAAACGAACCTCACTCGTCCACATGGAACTGTCGGCTGGCGTAGAGCATATCTTGGTGTCGATAGATAAGATACTTCTAGGTCTGAACGGCAAGTATTTATAGCGGCTCGGCCCAGCTTTGTTGTGAACGGGCCCAGGAACCAAGGCAGCGCAGCATCAGCCCACGGCACGAGGTAATTCAGCGCGCCGCTTCAGCTGACTGGAGTCCTGCATCATGCCGCCTCAGAAATAGTCCGGCCCCAGCAGCAGGATTTCACAGGCTGCTATCTTGCCCACCCTACCACGGGTCATGAAGCCTGCACCCGACGAATGGTGCCGCAACATTAGATTTCGACAGTTTCTTTGAAAAGTATTCTGAAATAACTGAAGTTTCACAGCCGATATACACGTTCGAAATAACAGAGATACAGGTAATTTATTACCATAGATACGTCGTTCACCAGTCAAGAGTTGATAAACTGCGTCAGCGTTACAAGGTCAAGATCATACAAGCATTATAATACAGAACAAATTACAGTAAGTACGAGTAATAATACAGAACAAATTTGTGTGAGTGCAGAATATTACTGAGTTACATACAGAGTAAGAAATTTTTTAACAAATACATCTTAACTACATTTCGTATGGCAGTGCATTGTTTAGGGAGTCCAATTTGCTGTTTCACTGTCAAAGAACTCATTTAATCTGTACAACGGTTTCTGGCGTAGGTTTTACGACACCTTTCCTCGAACCTGCACCAAGTCCAAGGACTGCATTTTAGTTTTTAGATGGTGGAACGTTTTAATAACTACTGTTGGAAAACTGTCCCGTGTCATAGAGAGTTGACAACTTAGGATATCTGTGTCTTGCTTACTGTGGTGTATAATTGGGGACCCCATTCCTGTTGGTGAAAGTTTCATAACTGATTATTATTATTACAGGATTAATCAATACAAAGATTAATTAATAATAACATCTTGTTGTATTCGTGTTATCTTCCACCAAATCTCTTCATCCAGTGCATCTTCCTTGTTGATGCTACGATGTTCCATTACTCCATTTATGTGGTCTGTTCAAGTACGTCGTGGTCATCCGCGCTTACGTCTGCCGGGTGGTTTCCTTTTAGACCTTCTTTGGGCACCGATGGTCTGGCATTCTCATCATATGTTCATACCATTTTAATCATTTTCTTTCGATTCTATCTATCACTATCATTTGCCTTCATTCTAGCTCTTACTTCCTCATTAGTTTTTCTTTAGATTCTTGATATTCTGGCACTCCTACGTAAATAATCCATTTCCACAGCTATTAGTCTTCTTTTGAGATCCGCATTTAAGATCCATAGTTCTGATCCATGGCATAGCACTGATTCAACCATTATTTTACCTATTCTTTTCTTATTGCTGTTGGAAATATTCTTACCCCACCAAAAAGAATTTATTACACTCAAACACTTTTCTGCTTTCTATATTTTACTTCTGTATGGCCCAATCCATTTTTATCAATATGTGCCCCGAAATATTTAAATTTCTCTACTGTCTCATAACTGTTTTGTCATTGATGTGTACTTCAAGTTTAGCATCACTATTCACCACCAGGTACTCTGTTTATGTTAGACTCATTTGTAGTCCGCATCTGTTGTATTCCTGATATAAACGTCATATCATGAACTCAAGGTCTTAATAATCTTGTGCTATAATAGCTTGATCATCAGCAAAACTTAATGAAAATATCTGTAGATCGTTGACAGTGATTCCCATTCCTCTGCAGCTGTTCTTCCAATTTCGGAGAGCCACTTCTACATATAAATTGAACAGGATGGGTGACACACTGCAACCTTGTCGCAAATCTTCAGTGACATTAATAGGTTCTGATAACTTTGAACCTCATTTAATCTGTACCGCATTATCCCTGTACACTTCAATAATAATTTGTAAAAGGTGATCATCCATACCTATATCTTTCATAGCTTCCCACAGCTTAGATCTAGGGACTGTATCGTAATCTTTAGCTAAATCTACGAAGGCAATGTGTAGTTCCTTCCCTACTGCTATAACTTTCTCCATTAGTTATTGTAAAATAAATGGGTTATCTGCACATAATCTGTTCTGTCTAAACCAGCTCTAGTCTTCCACAATATAGTGGCCAACATTTTGTCTAATTTTTTCAAACATTATCTTGCCTAATAAGCCTCTACAGCAGTTTGTTTCTTTTCTATTCTCTTTCTTGAAAATAGAAACCATATATGACTTTCTCCATTCTGAGGGAATTTCAATCCTTTTACAACAGTTGTTCATCAGGCAGGTTATTCGTTTCTTCAGATATCTTCCTCCAACCTTCAATACTTCAACAGGAATATTTCCTTTATCAAGTGATCGGCCATTTTAATTAATGCACAATTCACTACCTCTATTGTAATGTTTATATTTCGATCAGTTGTTTCCATATTCTCTTCATTCCCATGCGTATAATGTGGCCTATCATCAGTTAAAATGTCTGCCTAACGCTTTTTCCGTTTCTTTAAGGGAATTAGGTTGTCTACTGCTTTGTTTACTTGTGTTTTCTTCATATGGGTAATTGTCCTCCACACTTCTGTTGTTTCTGATCCACCTATTAAGACTCTCAATTTCAATACATTACTGTTCCCACATCTTGTTCTTTTCTATTTTAATTCTGTTTCTTAATTCGTAATTTGTTGTCTGGTAGTTTTGCCTGTCCTGTAGTGATTTAATTGATACCTTTTTTTTGTAGAGATTTTTCTTTTCCCTAATCAACATCTTGAGGTCATCAGACATCCATGGAGGATCCCGCTTACCTAGACTCTTAATCTGAGTCCCTGGTACCTCTAGAGAAATTTTTGTAAGTGCTTTTTTAATATTTTCATTTCTACTTCAACATTGTCCCTCTCAAGGGACACCGCCTTATCGAAGGTACCTTCAGTACCAGACGGGAGGGTTTGCTTGCTCCATCGAAGTTGAGGCCTATGCCGACGGTAGCGTAGCTACTGGCAGGGTTACCCAAGCCAGACAGGCTTCAACGGAGGAGCCAGACGAAATGTATACCACTAGGGAAGGGGGATCTCTATAAGCATGGTGAAGCCAACCCTCCTAGGGGAGTAAACGCTTATATCAAATACTGGTCCTCCAAGTTGAGGGTTGGGTCAATGGGCCAGCACCTCATTATCCACAAAAAACTTCAACACGTTCGAGAATCTAAAGTGGAGACTCGGAAATCGGTTAGAAATTCTTTACGACAATTATTGGCAAGTTTCATGATTTTCTTTCACATACAAGAGACAGGTGAAGACATATTGACCGAAAATTCTCATCACTCCTAGACGCATTGAGATGGATTTGCAGTGGTCCAGTTTCATGCTTAACGTTATGGTCTTTATTGCTTTTTTTTTGTTTTAGTGGTAGATTTTCCTTGCAACCTGTAGAGTGACCTATAGAAACAGGCAATATTGCTTTGAAACTATCAGCAGATATTGACCAGTTGTCAAGTGCTTCAGTTTCCTCAGGTGGTGTATGACTCGTGACAGTTTGTCACATACGTGTGCAGTGTGTTCTTGCCATGTGAGTTAACTATCCACTGTGAACCCCAGAAGATTCACAGTTCCTGCACTCTTTAGGTATCCTTTGTCACTGACGCAGCAAGCCAATTTTTGCTTTTTTTCTCCATTTATTTTATTGTTTTTTGTAAGAAACCATTTCTTTATAACATTAAACAAAACCTCTACTTCGTCTTCAGCCTTGCTAACATGAATGCCTTTCGAGTGAGGTCATCTGCAAATTGCAAGTACTGTCCATGAGAGCTTAAATCATTTATAAATACTAGGAACAGGAAGGGACCCGTTACCGATCCATATGGCACACTGTATGCCAACTTCCATTCACATTATAGTGCTCCTTGACTGATAAAATCTGTCTTCTATTTTCCAAATAAGATTTGAGGATTTCCAGAACGGTGCTTCCAACTCCATATTTACTGAGCTTGTTTAGGAGTACCTTATGAGGAACGCAATCGGACTCCTTATTAAGGTCGCAAAGCGTCAGTGCTATGATTCTTTGTTTTCAAAACTATGCTTTATCCCTGGAACCAGATCTAGTGCTGCTATCATTGTAGATTTGCCTTTCTGGAAACCATGTTGTGCATCTGTGAAGAGTTCATTAATTTCAGAGTAATATGATATTTGGTCTTCCATTGTAGTCTCAACGAGTTTAATGAAGACTAGAATGATTGAAATTGGTATGAAGCTTGCTACCATGGCTGGGTCACCCTTTTTATAAACTGGTACTGTCTGTGCAAGTTTAAGAAAGTCTGGAAATACACCAGCAGTAAAACATTTATTAATTACCACAGTTAATTGCTCAGAAAATTCATAGACAATTTTCTTGAGAACATTAGTAGTCATCCCGTATACATCCTGACTATTGGAAGGTTTATAATATTTTACAAACTTTATTACATCCTTTTTTTGTAATTCCCTCCAGTTCATCATTCTGCGTCTTTTGTTATTTATTACTGCAACTGCAGGGTATATATTGCGATCTGAGATTGTACTTACAGTGTTTCCCATAAGTCAGTAAAACAACTGTTAAAGTAATCTGGGCTACAAAAGCCTAAGAGAGAGAGATGGTTTTCATCCCATGCTAATCGATCAGGCCCAGGCTGCCTTGCACGAGTAGTGAACTTCTTCAATGAAAGTATCATTGCTTTCCTTTTTGGCTTCTTCTACTTCCTCTCGGTAACATCTTTTTGCTTGTAAATATCTGCTGTAGATCATGTCCTTTGCTCGGGGATCTGTTGCTGTTTTGTAGTGATCATGTAATAAAAGTACAAAGTATTTTAATTTTCAATTAATTAGTATACCACGTTTTTTCTTGCACACGGGGGATGTGTTGCGACATGCACGTAGGACATTTTTTGGTCTTCTGTGAACAGATAAATCAAATTTATCTTTGATGGTCTGGAAAAACTCTTTAAATACGTTAGTCGCTGCCATTCCTGCAATCCAGGCTTCCACTTTCCTGCAGATACTGCTATCTGAAAAGCATTTAGTGTTTCCTTATTTATGATTCTTTTTGTGAATAGATAATTAGAATGCCATGTAACAGTTGGTTGATATTTATCTCTTTTGTGTTCAGTTCGAGAACTAATGCACTGCCGTCAGATATCATTGTTTCAACTAGTCATCTCACAGTTCCAAGTATTTAGATTTGTGATCACAGTGTCAAGGCAGCCATCATCTCTGTTTGGTAGATATTTTGCTACCAACAGCCCATAACTGCCTACTAGGTACATAAATTCTCTCTCTTTAGTGCTCTCTGCATCAGAGCACCGATGAAATCACGACACAATGCAATTTTACATTTCAAGTGCATTGAGTAGCACAGCCAAGAGTCCATTTAGAAGAGGAAATTTTCAAAGTTGCCGTTTGGAGAAAGGTTTAGTGTGACAACAATTATATTAAGATCCTGTAAGTCCAAAGCAGCTAGCACTAAATCTAGGACCACAGAATTGCTTTTTAAATCAGTTTCTTTAACACTGAATTTTCTGCTGGCATGTATAGACACACCACAAAGGAAGCAGTTGTTCTGTACCATGCACTTACCAAGTTTAAGGTCTCAATACAGTTGTAGTACTCAGCTTCCTGTGATGTTAACCAGTGTTCACATAGAAACAACACATTGGGCTTCACTTTTTCGGTAAAGAATGCCAGCACATCGAGACTTAAGACTTTGCACACTGGCACTACTTATAACTACAGGAGTGACATTTTGGGTTGTGTGTGATCCGTTTTCACTTAGCTGGTCGTGGTACCTGTTTATCATAGAGGAGCCTGTTTTGCAAGGATACTGGACATTCTGCGGGATAAAAAAATCATAATATTTTTGGGCCATATAGTGCTATCCATCGCTTTATCTTTTAGCTCAAAGTGAACAATAACTTCGAAACTCTTATTAAGTCCCTTAGTTTCACATTTCTCAGCTGCAAAGCTGCCATGCTTAGGATACGTCTTTTGCAGGAATCTAATGACATCTTCTACAGTTGTACTACATCTGACTCTGCTCAGATGAAACCAAGCCCTTTTCTCACCGCACAGTATTCCTTGTTCTTCTCTTGTGCCAAATATTGTTTTAATCATGATTTTAGTTTTGGAACTTCCAGATGAAACAGAATTCTGTGATGGTGAGCATGCATTCTGTTTGGCACTTTGTAGTGCATTTTTGTACGAATGCTTATGTTCTTCAGCCATAGTTGAAACACTGACCAAATGTGTATTTCTTCTCATTTTCCTTGTGCACTTCTTGAACGGGTACCTCTGCATTTTTGGCGAATTTTCATATGTGAGATTTACAGGATTGTTAGGATTATTTAGATCGGAACACTGGTTTGTTCCGTCTCATTAGATGAGTTGCTATTTACATTTGGAATGTGTGTCACTGTAGTGGCATGTTTTTACTTACTTGACACATGATTCGTATGTATTAAGTCACTGTACACATTTGATTCAACGTTGTTGGTTTGTTTAATATTTACATTAGAGCTATATCCTTTATAGCTTTTTGTTGTTGAGTATCAGTAGAGATAACGAACAGTATGCATCAAGCTGCTGTCTTCTGTTTGTTGTTGTTTTTAAGTCCGATACAGAGCACTTCATTTGTTTACTGTTTACACTTCGTTTGCGTGAGTTCGTGTCGTCGTTTTGCTCACCAATTTCTGTTCTTCGTTTCGTAGAACTAATTTGCACAGAGTCCACGCTATTTTCATTGGTTTCTTCTCTGAGATTTTCTATGCACCTTGAAGACTGCAATAAGTATTTTTCTAGTCTTTCATTTCAACTGAGAATTGTGTTTAATTTTGTTTTTATTTCTGAGTTGTCATTTGATAGTTTATCTGTTAACTTGACTAGACTTTATACTAACTCCAGTTAAGTTGATACGATTGTTCACACTATTCACTGTTTTCCTGTGTTTCTTTTTCTCCGAAAAGTTCGATGCCTAAACAGTTCTCGTACGCTTCACAATGAAACTTGTTTCGCTCTTCACAGCACGAACCTGTGTTTCTTAGGCCTACACAATCACTCTGGAATGACTCGACACCACAATCCACACGTTATAACTATTCCCGTGCTTTAACTGCTTTTTTGCTCTTTACACATGATTAATTATTGTCACCTGCCGCCAGTTTGTTTCATCCGAATGAGAAGGTTCTAATTAATACAAATAAATTAAAACATTTGTACACATTCATCTATAATTTATTAGATACTTCCGAGATTGTGATCTATGATTAAAATGCAGTCTTTTTATCTATGTGAACCATGCTCTGTATCCATTCTATATTGGCATTTTTTGTAGTAATTTTCGTTTTTGTATGTGTTTAGCCATTGGATCCCATGTCGACCCGATTCATTCAGCCTATTATAAACACAATTTCCTTATAAAAAAAAAACTAGTAATCTTTGAGGGTCCTTCAATATTATTTTAATCAAACTGGAAATTGGCCTTCAGCGTCATTGGAAATAGCAGAAATATTCAACTGACTCATCAGACACATGGTTATCCCGATGTAGAGGTTGTTTGATGCCTTAGGGATAACGTTACACGCCACCATAATAAAAGAAGCCGCCTCAAATAAAGGTGGGCGATCGTGCACAATTGTGGAGAGTGTTCGATTAGACCAGCTTGTGGCGGAGTCATTCCGATGGGTCTATTCCATTAAACAGCGCGATGGAAATAATGACAATGCCATGTGGAAACGGAGCAATGTTGCGTCTTACTTATGTGATGAACGATAATAAACAACATTAGGCAAAGTTGTAGGTGGCTTTTCAAACGTTTCAAAATAACCTCAAACGTTATATCGAGCCAAGGAACTGCAACTTTTGACTAACCAGTGAACACAAGATAAGCATAATTAAATCCATGGTGGTTGTGGATTTCGAAAACTATTCGGAGATTGACTTTTATAAACGAAACGAAGTGTAGGTAGATCTCACTCTTTATCTCAGTCATTTAACTTAAGTCATGGATCCTCTGTCACATAAAATCCTGCACACTCCTCATCGAGTAAAACACAAGTGATTTGTGGCGTTCCCCAAGGTAGTGTTATACGCCCTTTGCTGTTCATTATCTATATAAACATTTGGGAGACAATCTGGGCAGCCGTCTTAGGTTTTTTGCAGATGCCGCTGTCGTTTATCGACTAATAAAGTCGTCAGAAGATCAAAACAAATTGCAAAACGGTTTAGAAAAGGTATCTGAATGGTGCGAAAATTGGCAATTGACCCTAAATAACGAAACGTGTGAGGTAATCCACATGAGTGCTAAGAGGAATTCGTTAAACTTCGGTTACACGATAAATCAGTCTAATCTAAAAGCCGTAAACTCAGCTAAATACGTAGGTATTACAATTACGAACAACTTAAATTGGAAGGAACACATAGAAAATGTTGTGGGGAAGGCTAACCAAATACTGCTTTTTATTGGCAAGACACTTAGAAAATGTAACAGATTCACGGAGGAGACTGCCTACACTACGCTTGTCCGTCCTCTTTTAGAATATTGCTGCGCGATGTGGGATCCTTACCAAATAGGACTGACGGAGTACATCGAAAAAGTTCAAAGAAGGGCAGCACGTTTTGTATTATCGTGAAATATGGAAGAGAGTGTCACAGAAATGATACAGGATTTGGGCTGGGCATCATTAAAAGAAAGCCGTTTTTCGTTTCTCACGAAATTCCAATCACCAACTTTCTCCTCCGAATGCGAAAATATTTTGTTGATACAGACCTACATAGGAAGAAACGATCACAACGATAAAATAAGGGAAATCAGAGCTCGTACGGAAAGATATATAGGTGTTCGTTCTTTTCTCGCGCTATACGAGATTGGAATAACAGAGAATTGTGAAGGTGGTTCGATGAACCCTCTGCCAGGCACTTAAATGTGATTTACAGAGTATCCGTGTACATGTAGATGAATGATCTCTGATAGTGTCTCTAATTTTCTTTCATTCAGGACGCAAATGAAGTTAACAGGCACATGCGATTTTTTTCTTTTTTTTCGTTTTCGTTAAGAGTGTAAGGTGAATACCACAAATTTAACTCCTATGGCTAGTGTCACCCACAGGTTTCCTAAAATCAATATGCACGTCTTCTTTGAGCTAATCAGTGACAGAAAGAGTAAGTTTTGTACTTGTAATCTTCATTCTCTTCAACTGAAAAAATAATATAATGTGAACTGAGCTCTTTGCATAAATCAAAATTTGTTTCTTATGATCTATAATTGGAAAACTATCTCAACAACGGAAGTAGCATTTGAACTGAAAATAGAGATATCAAATAACGACAGCAGGGAGCTGCACTATCATGTTACGTAAAGTTGCTGCTGGAAGCAATTACCAGGGGACATTCTACATGGCTCTTCCAGTTCAACGAATCGGTTTTAATCTTATAATATTAGTTGTTCATATATTACCTTTTTCTGAACTGTATCCATAACATCTTGGCTGATACTGTCAGTATAGTAAGTGATTGTAAAATCGTACATTGTTGTATGAAGAACGAAGTTTCTGTCACCATAAAGAATAGCCATTACAGCAACAGGAGTTTGCAGAAGAAGTATAGTCAACAGGAACACAGCGTACTGCAACGGAAATATGAAATGTAATTAGTTAATTTCCAGAAATGACGCTAATTTTCAAATTTTATGATAAAATTTATCACTACGATACCTACCCAAATGATAATAGACATTGCTGCATTTCGTCAGTGTTTATACATTGTCCAGCCACATTAATGGGACCATCTGTCAAAAACTTTAATAGCGACGTTTTTCCATAGAGGGCCGCTGCGAGACATGTAGGAGGATAGTCAACGAGTTTCTGGGAGGACCGACATGGATGTGGAGCCATGCAAACTCCAGTGCCGTGGGCCACTGCGCTAGGTTTCTCGGTTGAGTGGTTGAGGATCCATGGTGTGAAACACCCGATCATGGTGGTCTCATAGATTCTCGATTGGGTTCAAATCTGGGAGTCTGGTGGCCAGAGGAGTACGGTAAACTCTTCTGGTGCTCTTCGAACCATGCACATACACTGCGAACAGTGTGGGATGTCACATTGTCCTGTTATCAGATGCCACTTCAGGAAAAAACAAATTGGATGTAGGAATGGAAATGGTCCCCAAGGATAGATGCATAATTTTATTAATCCACCATGCCTTCCAGAATGACGAAATCGCCAAGGGGGCGCCTTCCAGTCTGAACCCTTCCAACGACTGCTGCAGGGTATTTGCTTTCAGATGTTTCACGCTGTACCCACAAACGACCATCTGTCCAACGCAGCAAAAAACGTGATTCACCTGAAAAAGCCGCTTGTTGCCATTCAATGGACATCTGGTTGCAGTATTGCTGTGCAAATTCCAACATTCGTCGCCAATGTACAGCAGTCAGCATGGGTGCATGAACCAGGCGCTTGTTGCTGAGGCCCATGCGCATCATCATTCACTGAACAGTCGTTGAGGAGATACTGTCGGTAGCCTCTTGGTTCATCTGCATGGTCATTTGTTCAACAGTTACATGTCTATTTGCCCGTACACATCTCCACGGTTATCGTTCACCGCTGTCATCTGTGGTGTGTGTGTGCACCACGGCTGCCTTGGAGTCAGTTTTGGATAGCGCTATTTTGCTATACGCAATATACTTTACCACGCCAGCACGAGAGCAGTTCACAAACATAGCCGTTTCAGAAATGCTTCCACTCTTGGCCCGAAAGCCGATGATCGTGTCCTTTTGGACATTAGATAAAACTCTCCATTTACGCATTACAACAATGATTGCACTGTTTTCCGCGTTCCCCTTCACTCTCCCCTCCCCCACTCCCCCCAGCCCCTCCAACACGCTTTATACACCCTCCACAGCTAGTGGTGTCACCTGCTGCCTGTGAGTGGCCATTGTACGTTGACGTCGAACATAGGTGGTATTCACATTAATGTGACTGGACTGTGTACACATGTAATGGTGAAAGAAAGAATGGATTTTATCAACAACGGTGTTTTGGTTTAAAAACCTCTTTAGGGTCGATGCTGAATTACTCTCACCATTGAAAAAAAATCATACATGTTACTCTCGGATGATAACTTACATCATTCCAGATAGGAAAGAGAAAATATTAATCTGATGTTATACAGCAAATTGCAGGAGCATCCATGCTGAGGTCCCTGAAATAGTCTCGCTTGTTAAAGGCAATAACGCCCCCATAGTATCAAAAACAGAAAAATGGCTGAAACAGATAGCGAATAGAAACGAATCCCTAAATTGAGACTGAAATATGTATTGCAAGAATAGTCCTGATGCCAACAGTGGCGGCAAATTTATTGTTAAAATTCTCGATATATATAGTGAGATTAACAGTCATGTGAAATAACCTGGGTGAAGGTACACATCAAAGATGAGTCAGACATAGTAACTGGATGTGCGAATGTAGACCTTCCCGGTGAATATTACTTATGAAAAGGTTTCCAATTTCCAACCTTGATAATCTCACTCAGTTGGAAACCCAAGAGTTTTTCATCCATAGTAATTCGATTTTTTTATCGATCAGTTGGCTCAGTAACCATAGTGGCAGGGCACTTCAGAGAATAAATTCACTGATCATGCTGTTGTAAAGGGGGAACACTTCATTGGCTAGGTTCACAAAGGAGAAGGTATGAGATTAAAACTTGTGGTAGAGACATGGATTACGCGTGAGATTCTTCTCAATGCATTATCTGAAAATTACCTCGGGATAACTCGTTAGAACAATGCCTTAGATTTCCTAGTAACTACAGATCCTAATTTCGAATCAGTTAACACAGAGGATGGCATAAGCGATCATAAGACTGCTGTAACGTCAAGGATGTGTTGAGAAATATAGGAAAATGTTTCTCCTCAGCAAGAGTGACAGGAAACAAACAGGAGTCTCTGAATAGCTGACACGCAAATATTCAGCTCTGAGGGGGGAGTTATTGAGCACAAATGGATAAAATTCTAAAGAATTGTACAGTAAGCCTTAGAATCGTAACTATCGAGCAAGAATATAAGGGGTGGAAAAGATCCATCGTGACTCAGTAAACTTGTTAGAAAGTTGCTACGAAAACAGAGAGAGTTTCATGGCAGATTTAAGGAAAAAGCAAGTTTAGTTGACAAATAAAAGCTGAACGAATCCGAAATGGGTATACAGGGAGCAATATGAAAAACATTCATTGAATTTGGCAGCAATATTTTGTCACTCGAACTGGCTACATAAAAATCCAGAGAAGTTTTGGTCCTACGTAAATTCAGTGAGTTAATACTGACACCGAAACGGAAGACGAAAGAGAAAAGTCCGAAATAATGAATTTAGTCTTCCGGAATTGTTTCACCATGGAGAATCCAATAGAGTTCCTGCGCTTAATCATCGCATGATCGCCGAAAGGATTAGTTTTGAGATAAGTGATGGCGGAATAGAAAATCAACTAAAATTGCCTTAGTGGACAGATGTCTCGTCCAAAAGAAATATTTGTGAGACTGTAAACCTTCCAGCAGAAGTTTATCATAGATCGGTGAAGTAACGAGGGGCACCAAGCGATTGGAAAAAGGCACAGGCTCACAAAAGATCAATGAAAATAATTGCATTCATATTACTTGCAATGAAAGCTTGGTAAGTATTTCAAAATTACTGTTTACCAATAGTGTAGGTTCATGGCCACCACGTATCAAACTGATAGTACTTTTCACCTGTTAAGTGGCACAGCACAATTATCCTGTTTCATTACACACTAAGGCAAAAAGTACACATTAGTGTTCCACTGTTTGTTGCCATTATACTCAAACAGAAAGCAGATTAACTAATGGCTGGTCACTTTCTGGTACATGTTAGAGTTTTTCGTACCCTATTACTCAACAAATTTCGAAAGCTTAACTCGGCAGTGTTTTTACCATTTGATATACATTTTGCTGAAATTACTTTCACGTAATTCATGCTGGTGACTGCCTTCAATTTGCGTGAGCACATCGTTTATTTTGGACCACATACCTTTTGTTTGACTCTCGCTCCCAAAAGTTGGCATCCTTTCAACACTTAATCCCTTGGGTGTTGAAGTACAGTTCGATAACCTTTGCCATTAGCATATACGACCACGGTCATTTAAAAACCCTGAAAAGGGGTTGTATTTTGGGATCGAATTTCCGGTATTAGTATCACCCAATAGTGTTACACCTCTGTGTCGTCACCCCTCAGAATATCTTGCGATCCAGAGTGCAGCACTATCAACCATCGAAAATGTGCATCACGGATAGGTCACTCCTGTTTCCATTTATCACAAAGTCTGTTTTAACTGTGACTGTACTGCCTTAGCGACTTGTGCTCTCTATTTGAATGTAACAAGAAGTGTTAGATCATCGTAACTTTGATACATTCTATGATTCTTGGATTTAAATATTTATTGTACAATACAGAGAATGTTCGCAACTAGTGCAAAGGCTAGGAAAGGTAAAGCACACTTGGTTATACCTAATCTATATAGTTCCCTGATTTTTATTATTAACTTTCGTTTTAGAACACATCTAATGAGCGATTTGAAACCAAATTCCGCCCATGACCAATAGATATCAATCACATCTATTTCATTTATACTTTTCTTAAATCAGAAGTAGAACTGGAAAACAAATTTTTACTGGTTTAGAGGTAATAATATACGATTTACTCCTTTTTTCCTATTGTAGCACCTGAAGATGGCCACTACAGGCTGGCTCTGGCTTCGGTGTCTCAGAGTTTGAGTGTGCCTGAAATAAATGGAAGTTCACAATTAATAATTAATAGGTTTCTGGAATCTTTCACATTGTCGGAACAGGAACGTTGAACCTGTTAATTGTAATCAACCGCTTCACCCGACCCTATAAAGTAGAAGCTAATAATCCCAGTTATATTTGAGAGAATTCGAAACATCACTGTATGAACTTTTTGTAATGGAAACTGAAGACGCAGAAACTGATGGAAAACTGTACCGGTATGTAAGAAATTATAATGAGAGTGATAAGACTTCCACAATGCGGTCTCAGCTTCAATACAGAACCAAGAAAACAAAAATTAAAATAAACACAGCCTAACATAGAACACAGATTGAAGGTAAAAGTGATATTCGCAACTGGTAACGCTTCCAATAAACAGACCTGCAGAGAATGATTGTAAAATGGTCAGTTGCAACATAAAAAACAGGAAATAGCTTTCAGAGCCTCCGTTCATACGTTGGATACTTATTGCAGCAACGACAAAACAGTTTCATAGGTCAGTATTTTAGAGATTATGGCAGACTTATTGGATAAAAGAAGTGGGATTTGATAACGAGAGCCTCTTTATAATAAGATGATACATTCAGAAGGAATGTTGACAGTATCAATAAAATGTGGACAATATCAATAAAATTCAATTACGAAATGCATAAACTGTAACGTCATTCTTAATGCAAAATATTTTTATGAAAAGTTACTGTCATGCTTTGGTTTTTTGAATTTTTTAAAATAAAGTTATGGTCCAGTTTTCATTTTTAAAGGAATTAATATATAATGAGGATGTTTATTTTTATCGTAGCCTCAAAGGACCACTTTGCAAATAATGGAAATTTTAACAATCATCAATGGGTCTTAACTCTTCTTGAGTTCCAACACATTCACTTCGTTCCCTGTTTTAAGATCCATTAACGTCTTGTTTGAATAGATGCTAGGAGCGTTCAGGAGAGAAGATGAGTTCTTTTACTTAATTAATTAATGTTAACACATTATTTTTTGACATTGAAATATCAGGATGCAAAAATTTTCAGATTTCCTGGTTTACTTGTCTGTATTTCAGTATATCATTTTTATGATTCTCTACCACAGTGCATGTTTTCTTAATGGGTGTAAAAAGGTCGAATAACATTTTAATATTATTTTTTTAAATAATATTTTTGACTCTGCTTGAGTATTTTACTGCCTAAAAAGGCACAGTTTACTTTGTTATGAAGAAAATATTTTACATTTGTGGCGTACTTTTGTGATTTGATCTCTTTTGATCTAACGAAATTTATTGAGAATGGAATTTTTAGAAATATTTAACGATGCTTCTTTCCACATGGAAGTCACTACCAGTTTTAAAATTATTTTTAGGCAAATCTGAAATGTGGTCCTTACTGAGTCATCTGTCAGCAGGTGACATATAGCATGACATGATACAATTTGATTTAAGATTTATGTCAGCAATAAGAATTTGTTCTAGTAAGGGCACATAGCGGCAGAAACGTCATTCGCAACTGATTTATAATTAATAATTAAGTAAAGCACTTAGAGCATATTAAAAGAGACAAATACCCTGAATACATAAATTCAAAGTTGAGTGAAAGGTGTCACAAAATCCTTTATGAGCTGTAACATAATAAAGCATTCGTATTAAACGCACACTCATCAGCGAGAACATTATGACTACCGACCTACTATCGATATAAACCCGCCCAAGCGATAGCAGCGTCACCTGACGAGGAATGACTCCTAGTCAGTCACACGCACGGTGCATGCAGTATCAGTGAGCGTGCAGTCTGTGTGGAGAATGGAGAAGGGACATGATCTATCTGACTTTCACCAAGGGCAGACTGTGATGGCCCGGGGTCTCGGCACGAGTATTTCGGAAACTGCACGACTTGTCGAGTGCTCGAGGAGTGCCATGGTGAGTGTCTTTAACATGTGGTGAAACCATGTCCAGACGTCATGGAGTCCGGCAGCCACTCCTCATTAGGGCAGATACCACAGGATGAGTATACTGGTAAAACAGGACAGACGACGAACTGTGGTGAAACTAACACCAGACTTTAATGCCAGTCAGAGTACAGGTGTGTCTGAACACACAGAGCACTGAACATTCCTAACGATTGGCCTCCGCAGACAACAACCCATGAATGTGGCAATGTTAACACAACAATATTGGCAACTACGACTGAAAAGGGCACGTGACTGTTGTCACTGGACGTTAGCGCAGTGTCAGAGCGTTGCATAGCCTGATCAAGCCCAATACCTTCTTCGTTATGCCGATGGGAGGGCGTGGACCCGTCGTCTTCCAGGGGAATAGCTCCTTGACAGTTGTACACCGGGATGGAGACAAGCTAGCAGCGGCTCCATTGTCCTCTGGGAAACACTCATGTGGGCATCCGTGGATCTAGTGGTTATCGTGCAAGGCACCATGACAGTCAAGGAGTATTGTCCATTGATTGCAGACCACATGCTCCCTTTCATGACGATCATGTTTCCTGACGGCATGACATTTTTCGACAAGATAATGCACCATGTCACAAGGCCAGGAGTGTGGCAAAATGGTTTGAGGAAAAGAGAGACGAGTTTCGGTTGATGTGCTGGCTCCCCAACTCGCCAGATCTGAACCCAATTGAACACATCTGGGGTGTGATTGAACGTGGCATCAGGGCTCATCAACTCCCACCCCCTCCCCGGAATTTACTGGAATTAGGTGACTTCTGTATGGAGGTGTGTAGGAATCTAATTCAGGAACCTACCAAAACCTCATTGCTTCCATGCCACGACGCGTCGCCGTGGCAAAGATGGATATATTGGCTATTAGGTAGGTGGTCATAATGTTCTGGCTGATCAGTTTATTTATATGTTCGTCTGAATATGGATTTGTGTTATTGTGCAATATATTTCAAAAACAGGTGCATTCAAACATCAAAATTATGCCGATGTATAAAAGAGCAGACTCTGTTTAAATATAATTATCATGCTTAAATTTTACTAGCTTTAAGAAATGTGTAACAGAGACTATTGACTGAATTAGCGTGTAATTCTGGGAAATACAAGCCGGAGTCAGAAGATTAAATTTTTCTAGGCATCTGTTCTAGGCGTTAAAATTTTTAGTTAAGGGGTACAGTAACACAATAATTTCTGTGACTTGGGGAACAAATAAACATGTGTAACAGATATTTTAAGTTAACGAATGTTATTTACACGTACACTTGGGGATACTTAAAATGATGGGAGAAATGCTATACTGCAGTATTTGTTATTTGATTTTTGTTGTTAATCTTTGTAGGTATTAAAATTCATGGAGAAGAAATAAAAACTTTGAGGTTCGCCGATGACATTGTAATTCTGTCAGAGACAGCAAAGGACTTGGAAGAGCAGTTGAATGGAATGGACAGTGTCTTGAAAGGAGGATATAAGATGAACATCAACAAAAGCAAAACAAGGATAATGGAATGTAGTCTAATTAAGTCGGGTGATGCTGAGGGAATTAGATTAGGAAATGAGGCACTTAAAGTAGTAAAGGAGTTTTGCTATTTGGGGAGCAAAATAACTGATGATGGTCGAAGTAGAGAGGATATAAAATGTAGGCTGGCAATGGCAAGGAAAGCGTTTCTGAAGAAGAGAAATTTGTTAACATCCAGTATTGATTTAAGTGTCAGGAAGTCATTTCTGAAAGTATTCGTATGGAGTGTAGCCATGTATGGAAGTGAAACATGGACGATAAATAGTTTGGACAAGAAGAGAATAGAAGCTTTCGAAATGTGGTGCTACAGAAGAATGCTGAAGATTAGATGGGTAGATCACATAACTAATGAGGAAGTATTGAATAGGATTGGGGAGAAGAGAAGTTTGTGGCACAACTTGACCAGAAGAAGGGATCGGTTGGTAGGACATGTTCTGAGGCATCAAGGGATCACCAATTTAGTATTGGAGGGCAGCGTGGAGGGTAAAAATCGTAGGGGGAGACCAAGAGATGAATACACTAAGCAGATTCAGAAGGATGTAGGTTGCAGTAGGTATTGGGAGATGAAAAAGCTTGCACAGGATAGAGTAGCATGGAGAGCTGCATCAAACCAGTCTCAGGACTGAAGACCACAACAACAACAATGTTAATCTTTCGCAAACTAAGGACGTGTATACTACAATTGGATTGATTTTGTGCTGACTCTGTAAATTAAGATAAGCGACATACAAATGAAATGTGTTATACAATACGTACAATCTGCAAAATAAATTAAAGGATCATTTTTTTGGAACCACTTCATTTTCCACAATTGCGACACAGAAATTTGAAATTTGACTCAAAGGCGCCTACAAGCTTCTTCTGCAGTCGTGCAAACGCATGGCGCGCTGCGACGTAGCCTTCGGCCTCGGCTTCGCCTCAAATAGCAAGGTGACGACACATGCGGAAAGAAGACCAGAGCTCAGAGGTTCATGTGAGGCGTAAGGCCGGTTAATGAGGTCACACTGTGTCATATTTCACCACAGTTCTGCCCACAGCCACCACGGACATTACACATGATGGGGAGGCCGTCAGCCGGCCGAAGTGGCCGTGCGGTTCTAGGCGCTGCAGTCTAGAACCGCAAGACCGCTCCGGTCGCAGGTTCGAATCCTGCCTCGGGCATGGATGTGTGTGATGTCCTTAGGTTAGTTAGGTTTAACTAGTTCTAAGTTCTAGGGGACTAATGACCTCAGAAGTTGAGTCCCATAGTGCTCAGAGCCATTTGAACCATTTGGGAGGCCGTCAGTCTCCCTCCCTACCCACATCACACCCTTTCTTTTGTCACCACTTTGATGGAGGTTAGAAATACCACACCCAGCGGTAAAATGACTCGGTTGTCTTAGAGGTGGCTGAGTCAAATGTTTCAGACACTAGAATTGACATTAAAAGGTCTCAGTATGTGGCATATTCGGCGATAAAGATATCTCACCTTCCCTCGGTGCGTTCATTTACACAATTTAGCGGACAAAAACGACCGCTTACAGTATGATGTGTGACAGACTGACGTTCTTCATAATTTTTCACACTTCTGACATATCCGGACGATTCAACCCTTTGTTAAGGACATCTTGGGGCTGCAACCTCACTGAATACGATCTGACCCCTTTGGAGCGTAGTGTGACCACATTTTGTGCTCTGGTGGAATCATTACGCGTTAAAAACCATTCAACGAAATTTGAAAGCACTCTGAAGCAGAAAAGACGTCACCCTTCAGATTCTGTATGCTGTAAGGCGTCGAAAGGGTTGCCTGCCTGCTGGCGCCTTGGAAGTGATCAGGTGTTGTCTACGTGCAAGTACATTTTTAAAATGCTCAGCAAATGTGTGCAGTCAGGTGGCACTGACTGTGTTTGCCGAACCGGGGAGTCTTAGAGGGACGTTCTGTAATTTTATTCAACATGCATGATCATATAACAGGAAGGCGTGAAACAGGAGGGCTAAAAAAGCGCAAACACCCTATGCTGATTCGGATCACATTCAGAGTTCACTGAATGGTTTCGAATGGTCCCAAATGATTCCACACTGTACAGCAGAGCAGAAACAGTGGTTGTGCTACACTCCAAAGTCATGTTGGTTGGGGCTGCAGCCTCAATATATCGTCAGAGAAGGGTTAAATCGTCCAGGGGTGTCAGCAGAGTCAACGGTTGTAAAAAAAGTCGTTCTGTTGCACATCACACTGCAAACTGTTGTTCTTGACGGCGAAGTGTGTGTAAATGAACGCCGCAAGGGGAGGGGTTATTTCATTATCACCCGCTGCGGCACATGCTGAGACCTTTTCGTGTCGATTCTAAACGGCAATGTGTCTGCAACGTTTTTCTGAGCCACCAGTAAGAAAATCGCGTGATTTCAACGCTGTGCGTTGCGGTTCTGTCTTCCATCCCAGAGGCGTCAGGAGAAGGGGTGAGTGTGAGTGATGGAGCGAGAGGGGTGTGTGACGACAATCCCATCGTGTGACATGTCCACGGTAGCGTTGGGCAGAATTGTGGTGAAATTTGTTGTCAATATGAGAACGTTAACCTACCCCACACCTCAGGTGAACTTTGAGCTCTGGTCTTTCTTTCTCATAAATCAACATCTCGCTGTTCGAAGCGCCGCCGAGCCCAAAGATAAAGTCGCGGGGCATCACGCTTTTGCATAATTATTGAGGATGCTAGTAGGCACATTTGAATCGCATGTCGCATTTCTACATCAAAATGGGGGAAAATAACGGGGTTTCAAAAAGGTGACCGCTACTTCTTTCGCGCAGGGTAATTTTGCAATGCCACATGTCTTCTATTTTAGTTTGTGACACAAGGCGTGAAAGGTAATGTAAACCACAACAGATCCAACGATTTATAAGTATTACTCAGTATTTACCGTTACGACATAGTAGCGACGTTCCTTAAAAGCACCAAATACTCCGTAGAAGGAAACTGCGATGAGAAAACTGCCAAGTACTACAGCTAATGTGCATGGAGTATGCATCTTTCCATTCAGTACGTCTTCAATTCCCTGCAGTTGCTGGTTCATGAGAGTACCAATAGTCACGAGAGCAACACCTGAAAGCTAATAAGAAAATTAAGGTGAAATATTTCAACTGCAGTTAAGGATTAAAATTATGGCCAAGAGTATTATGTAAAATATAAAATTATTTTAAAGGTATAGAAGGATACTCTATTTTTTACAGTGAAATGTTGTACTGTGCAAAATAGCCTGCACGATAAATCAGTAAAATCCTTGAGACATTGCATACAGAGAAGGCCAAACGCCGAGACATTAAAGACAAGCGCGCGCAGTCTGTTTTGACAACTGATACGGCGCAGCAACCGCAGGGCTTGTCACAGGGGAACATAGCTCGCCACGAGGCAATGCCTTGGTGTCGGCTATTAACCTAGCAGACGATACTTTCAGACTCTGCTATTGGCGGAAAAGACTTGCCACGTAGTGACATGGCTAGCAGGAATGGTGCAGGAAAACTGCTCTGTTACTGACTGGTTACTATTGTGGAGAAAACCCAGGCGGACGACGGTTGCAAATCGACCGTGGCATCAGTTATCGCAATATCAGGAGCTGAGCAGATGAAAAATCATTTCACGGCCCCATAATTGATAAAATCTAAACCATCAGGTTACCTTCCATTCAGAAAGCTGTTGCACTCAGCGACTGTTATATTGACTTGTAAATTATAGATTGCAGCGATCAGTCGTCCTTTGTAAATTTTATTGTGCAGATCTAGATTTCGGCTTGAAGCTAGCCATTCTCAATGCACTATTATTTTAGCTCAGTGCATGTAATGCCTGTTGGTCGGGCGTCATCCACAGTTCATTAAACATTCAATGAACATTCAATGAACTTTGGATGAAGCCCGACCAACAGGCATTACATGCATTGAGCGAAAATGATAGTGCACTGAGAATGGCTAGCTTCTAGCCGAAATCTAGATCTGCACTATAAAATTGACAAAGGACGACTGATCACTACAATCTATAATTTACAAATCTAAACCAATTAGACGGATACACCAAATTAAAGAGAAATGAAGACGAGAATAAGTATCCAAGTGCCCTATGGCCTAAAATACGTACACCCAATAGGACTTAAATTATTCACATTGCGAGCTTTGTTACTGCCTTTGAACTTAGTAAATCAATAGCGCCAAACGCCTTAAGTGATTCCAACAAACCAAATGTCTACCTACAGAATTTTACGAATTCCTTCGAAACATAGTAACAGAATTTATAAACCTGTAATATGTTCTGAGTTATAAGCCGGAATATTCATTCACCGAATTAAAAATTTAATTATAATATAAAATGAATTTCAAAATTGGTAAAAGTAGTGGCTGTATAACAAAACACACCACAATAACTATCTGTAATCGCTCATATTTCATCATGTTTAAAAATAATTGACAGCAAATTACTGTAAATAAACTACCCAACAGATTAAATAACAAATATCTCGAAAACTAATACAAATCAGTGAAATTTGGTCATATCCAGTATGTCACATCTATGTTGGCAATAAGGGAAATGCGTATATGACAGTTTCCTTGGCGACAGCTGGAGGGTATAAGCAGGCGGTAGCCATCTTGGCTGAGAGCAGTTCGGCTCTATGATCCCATGAGTGGCGAGTTGGTCGCAGCTTTATAGTAATATGCCATATCTTGTTTCTAATGTACTATAATTGGTTCTTTTGGTTTACAAAATACTGTCTGTTGAAAATAGTAAAGTATCTATCTTCTTGATCACGACAAGCCTGACCACAAAATACCGGACATTATCACACACTCTGTAGTGTAGCAGGACAATATCCCATGTTTATCAACTGTACAAAAGCGTTACTAGGTCTACGGAATTTTTACTGGAGTCCAGTTATGCTCTTCGGATGGTGCCAGAAGAAAATGTCCAATCACGTGAAAACGTTGAGGTGGCCAAGAAGTTAAATTAGGAGATTTAACTTTTCCTTTATCAGTCTCACAAAAAGAAAAGCCATTAGGACTGTTACAAACCATCGTCAGACTTAATCTTTCACAACGAAAGTTCCACAACTGAACTCACTATCGAAGTGCTAATTCATACTGACGCATCTGATAAATTAAAACTACGTGTCAATATTGTACTCGAAATTCTCTAACCATTTCCTGAAGATCACTCTAGAGCTATCTCAGCTATCTACAAACATTTCAGGAGGAGATTCAGGCGACAGACGCCTATTGTAGAACTAGTGAAAATCATATGCATTCTTCTTCTTCTTATGGCGTCCCATTTCGGTTTAGGCTAATATAAACTGTTCCAGTTCCATCATCTTGTCGTCCTTCTGCCTTCTGATATTCTCGCCAAAGGTTTGTACTGCAAGGTTTCCTTAGAGAGGCACTAATTCTGCCCTTATGTAGATGTTTCTGACAGCTAAAATCTTTCACAGATCTGATGAAATTTTATTTTGATTTTTCTAAATTTTAAAGACGTTTCTCTCTTGGAGGTGAACATCATTATCTACACAGCAATGTGGAAAGTGCCAAATACCTAACGCGTCTCTTTCCTCACTTTCCATTTGAGTATCATTGCAATTACCCCAAATGTGCTCTGAAAGGTGTTTGTTTTATTTTTATTCCATTGTTGTCTTCACAGACTATGTCGAACACGAAGTACTGGAAATGAGACACTTACTTGCTCCAGTGTTTTACCACCCACAGATTCTTTTCCTAAGAAAACCATCACGTTAGTTTTAGTTGTTGAAATCTGTAAATATTTACGTGTAGCTCTAGTTTTAGTTGTTGAAATCCGTAAATGTTTATGTGTAGCTCAAGAGATATAGTTTACACATTATCTTCCGTTTTTGAAACGCTTTTTTGTAATCCTTGAAAATTAGGTGCACCATCGAATTGAAATCATGTCGATTTTTTGTAATCTGTTTCTGTTAAGACGTTACTACTACAAGTTCGTCATCCAGAGCAATATTTAAAAGACTAATAATATCTGTATAATTAGGATCGTTTCTTTCTCTAATGTCGCCTTCGTCAGTTACTTCTATCTTATGCTGAATAGGTTTAATATTGTAATTTTCAGAGGCGCTCTTCTCTATTTAATTCCATATTCATTCCCTCGATTCCGGTTTCCTCCATATTCTGTGTCTTTGCAAATGTTACATCCACTTTCTTCATTTCTAAATTGTTTGTTGCTCCTAGGTTTTTTAGCTCCCAGGTTTCTTGTGCTTTTTTGATGCATCACAGTTGTCCGTAATGTTTCAAGTTTGACTACATTTCACCCTGTTCTGTTATGGTGTGTCACGAATGATACACCACTTCTTGGTTCCAATAATGTTCTGTTTTGCTTATAACTGCGTCCCAAAACGCCTTGTATGTCTGTCTTGACGACCGATTTCGTTATATTCTTTCCTTCGAGGTACTGATTTTTTCTGTATTATTATTTAATTAATTTATATAAATTTTATTATTTTGTTGAACAGTTTCTTTCATCTCGTTCCGTATTACTAAACCCGTTCCCCGTCCCTGCAATGACTTCGTATACAGCGCGTCTTTGGCTGATTTGAATACTGCGTCTCGTAAGTCATCCCCTTCTTTGCTTACATCTTATTCTGTGGATAGTTTTTCAAGATGTTGAATCAGTAAGCATTGGAAAGGACGGCGCATTTCTTCTTGCAACAAGTATACTTCGCTTCTCTTCCACCCATCTTGCCCACATCTGCATTTCGGATTTAACCAGCACATAGGTTTCTTTCCTACACGCTTGAGTCTCTAGTAACCTTGCAGATAATTGTCAACTTAACAGTTGACAGTATGTGTCCCAAGTTTATATTACAGGAACCAGACAGTGATATGCCAACTAGACGAACGTTAGAAATTGATAAAATCGAATCTTAAGCAAAACAGTTTAACAAAAAGGTCAAGTTTCTTCTGCCGCAACATGTGGGAGAAAAATAGCTTTATTCGTTTACCGGAGCCAGAAATAACAATTTTTTCCCCGGTGAAAGTGTTATTTAATGACACGATGTAGATCTGCTGCCAACGTTGGTTCGAGTATTTTACAGAAATTTCTCTTGGAATCTCTTACACATCCTCTATACAGTACCGATCTCTCCCCATGCGGTTTCCATATTTTTGGTTCTCTGAAGAAAGACATTCGTGCCCGTCGATTTGCTTCAGAAGAAGAGCACGCCTGCGCACAATCGTGCTTCCATAGCCAAATGCAAACATTTTTCCACAAAGGCACTGACCGTGCTGTCTCATATAACTGAATGTATAGACAGTTATGGCGATTACTTTTGAAAGAATAAACACTTAAATATTTTTCCGTCTGTTTCATTTTCATTTGGCTGCCCCTTATACATAGTTGTTTGGTTTTAGTTGTTTATCAGAGTTAGTAGTCTCTCACTGAGTCTCCTTATCTGAAAATGTTTCCAACTTTTATTCTCAGGCATCCAGACTATAAGTTGGAAGAGCCACTTCATAACTGGAACATAGCGTCAGCTTCCATTCTGATCCGCTCGCAAGACACTACAGACGCGACAAACTGTATACCGAAGCGGATTACTGGTGGTGGTCTCGAAAGTAAAGATTTCATTCTAATTGTTGACTCTACTAGTCTTTACAATTGCGGTTGACCTAGTAACTAAAACATTAATTTAAATGTTAGGCAAATGTTAACTAACTACATTGTAATTGAGAACATATTCTTTACACATACATAATTAATTTAAGTGCCTGCTGTGCGTTATTGGTAATGTCGAAAAAATAGTTTAATTGTACTTAAACAGAAATAAAGAATAATGTGGCAAAGTGCATTAGTTATTAGTTTTATTAATAGTGAATCTAATGTGAAAACATAACAGGAAAACGATATTTCATTATTTCTGAAATGAAAGTGGCCAACTTTATCCGGTTGTTTTCATATTATTGTCATACATCGTTTGGCATACATCAATACCTTTACAGCTGTATCTAATGACGCAAAATCGTTTTTTACCGAAATAATTAATGAAAACATATGATACTATACTGGGGCTGCATGTACGGTAATACGAAAAGAAAACTCAGGTCACAGAGGTTTGTTAAAAATGTAAGTTTATTCGTAAATTGAACCAGCTGACATGCAGCTGATGAAAAATGGCAAACATCGGACACTCATGTTCTATTCATTTCTGGCATTTTTTAAAGTTTCTCTTATCATGATTTTGTCATCACAAAGACAAACTCACGTATTTTTAGCAATACTGAAGGATCGCTAACATGACAAAATTAATGTAATCATTCACAATCGTGTTCCATAACCACGAAAAAATACGAATGAAAAGAAATAAAATATCTACAGACAGAGAAGTGTGTACGGCCAAAAGTATTTGGCACACACTTAAGAATTTATTTATTTCTTGTTTTTCAATAATGACACACGGAATTAATTGTGTGGTTAAGTAAGATGCAAACGTATTTGGCATACACTTAATAATTTATTTATTTCTTGTTTTTCAATAATGACACACGGAATTAATTGTGTGGTTAAGTAAGATGCAAAGTTTTAATCTGCAGCGACATCTGCCACTTCATGATGCATCAGCTTAGTAAAAGGGAAGCTTAAGTTACATAAACACACGTCTGCAGTTTACACCAGAACACAAAAGCATCTGAACGAGGAGTTCTACAATTGCAGAAGAGTTGGTGAGTTTCGAACAACTTTTCCTTACTTGCCTTCTTCTCTTTACTCACACACAACTGTATTGCTTAAATGAAACACCTGTAATAATTTAAGAGACTGTTCTGTGGATTCTGGCCGCACGGAGTGGCTGCGCCCCGCCGTTAGAGAAGCGATGTTACGAATTGCGTCCCCCCCCCCCCCCCCCCCCCCCCCCGCCGGAGGTTTAAGTCCACCCCTCGGGCATGGGCGTGTGTGGTGCTCTTAGCACAAGTCCTGCGCTGCTACACACACAAATCTATGAACGAGCGAGTCAACGTTTTCCCATTTGTGGCGGGCGGCTGTTGCACTGACGTGGATGCTGTGTAGTTTATCGTTCGTAGGGATTTTGTCACTGACAAGCAGATACCATCGCAAGAGAATCCGTCAGGGCAGGAACGTCCAATAAGTGATTCCGACGGTATTGTCCAGCTCACAGTTTTTCGAGGTGCGGTCTTTGTCACGATTTTGCTTATCGCTTTGTTAAGAAGCGTGAGGTATTTGATTTCTACATCTACATGACTATTCTGCAATTCAGAGTTAAATCCCTGGCAGGGGGTGCACGTAACTAATTTCATGAAAGTATTTCCGGACATATTTTAAAGATGCCGCCACGAAGAAGAAGCTGTAGGGCCCGGAATTCTTCATTTGGTATTGCCATAAGAGAAAAAGGTCTTTTGATGCGAATTGAAATTTTTGCCTGAGGATGGAGAGTTGAATATGAGACCTTTGCACCTGTGAACTACAACCAGTCCGTCACACCAGACAGCACTTGCCTAGAGCAATATAGGGAAATCACGAAAAATCTAATTCACGATGACGAGGCAGGAATTTGAACCATACTACATCCGAACAAAAGGTCGGGGTCAGGAATACTGGATCCATAGATTTTTGCTTGAACGTCATTAGCTTCCACATAGAGCGTACCTATCGAATACTTTTTCAGGTGACCAGTCAACTTCAGAAATAAGAAACTGGTTGTTTAACCATTACAAAAATACATCTCAAACAAAGATTAGTGTAAATACTTAGAATAATATGTTATGCACCTTGTGACAGAACGAAGGTGTTGGTATACTACTAACTACTTGCCAGGATTCGTGCATAGCAGCCGCATTTGTTTTCATCTGAGGCGTCTTTAGGTCACTATATAATAAAAACGAACGAGAAGACTGAAGCACATGTTGATTTTTTATGGAAATACCTTCCAGGACTCTGCCGATTTCATAAAAGAAGCTATCCAAGGTCTTGGTTAGGAAACCATCCCTCATCACACTTATTCTTCTGATCCCTTTCGCGGTGAAAATGCGCTTCAGCCCTGGCATAACTCTAAATTAATAGGCTTCTACAGGTATGGCATCGATAAATTATCTGAGAATTGTCGAACGCTTTTAGATAACGCGAGACAATATATTCTTGGTGATTAATTTTTACAGCGATCAAGAAACCATCATCGGCTGTATACTGGAATGACGACAATGAAAATTTGTGCTAGATCAGGACTCGAAAGCTAATTTCCTGTTTCACACAGTGGTCGCCTTAACTGCTTCAACTATCCGTGCATGAATCACGGCGCGGCCCGGACTTCTATATGCATGCATGTTCGAATGAGCATTGCATCGTACTTCTTAATAACACAGGCACTGATGTCTCGTATTTATTCGCCAATACTAGGCCCTCAGCTCTCAATAAATATGTCCTCCCTGGACCGGAATATACATAACGTAAGAGTGTAGGTTGTGGCACATGAACGACAACATACGGAAGTTTTGGTCTGTCCGTAATTCGGGTTGCCGAAGCGGTTAAGATGACCGCTCGCTTAAAGTGGGAAATCCGGGTCCTAGTTCCAGTCCAGCACAAATTTTCACTGTCACCGTTCCAATAAACAGATGATGGTGTTTCATATTCACAGAGCGAATACGTTTCCGGTGTCGAAAAGTGGCAGAGGGAATTGACACACTACGATATCTAGTTAACTAATTAATGTATATGCCAGCCACTGTGGCCGAGAGGTTCTGGGCGCTTCAGTCTGGAACCACTGCTGCTGCTGCTGCGGTCGCAGGTTCGAATCCTGCCTCGGGCATTGATGTGTGTGATGTTCCTAGGTTAGTTAGGTTTATGTAGTTCTAAGTCTATGGGACTGATGACCTCAGATGTTAAGTCCCACAGAGCTTAGAGCCATTTGTTCAAATGTCCAAATGTGTGTGAAATCTTTTGGGACTTATCTGCTAAGGTCATCAGTCCCTAAGTTTACACACTACTTAACGTAAATTATCCTAGGGACAAACACACACAGCCATGCCCGAGGGAGGACTCGAACCTCAGCCGGGACCAGCACAGGAGCCATTTGAACCATTTGAATTAATGTATCTCAATTTCATCAGTGAAACTGTATTTTCTCCAAAAACTAAAAATTATCTTCGTGAGAAAGGCATTAACAACTGAGGTCTTCTGCAGTATGGTAGGTTCATCACTTTTAGATATATGAGGTACTGAATTTAGATAGTGAGAAGGCTTAATGATGAACAATTTTTATTAATATTTCCATTTTGACTTTCATTCTGGCTGCTGTGTCACAGAAGAGGTAAAAACATTGCTTCCAGTGAAATTTGAAATAAGAGGGAACACAGCCTCTGCAGTACGTGACCAGATCAATGTTGCTCAAGGTATTTGCAAGGTTGTCTCATGTTCCATTTTCACTGGCGGTAGGAATAATACGTTCCCACAGCCAAACCTTCATGAGGTGCTCAGCTTGTGCGTCAGTTACACTGCACAGGCAGCAGCCGAGTCGACTTAGGGCCAAAATACCAAAAGATAAACAAAATAATTTCACTCCCATTTCTGTAACCAAGATTCGGACCTAAAGCATAGGGTGGAATAACATTTAGACTCACTGACTACAATCTGAACATCATAAATTAGGAGAGTTTGGGCGATCTACCTTTTCAGTAGCTGCCGTAATTATTTTTATTTTTCTGTTTTCAGTGTACGGCGAATAGATAAGTTCATTCTTTTTTTTTTGTTCATTATAACCAGTGACCAGTGGCGGCTTCCCCAGCGTGCAACACGAACGTACTTGGCCATACGGAGGTGTCCTGGAGACAAGCGTTTCAGGAGGCGCGCACAGTTGGCAGTAACAGCGTGCAGGAGAGCGTTCGTGTGCAACACAGACCAGTTTGTGTTTCTCTAGCATGCACCGAGCGGTGTGCCACGTCCTTTGCAGAAATTATGACAGCAGTACAAGAAACGACAGAAATTTGGCAGTTTAGTCGTTTTCGGTATAAAACTAGGTCGATTGGAAGGAATATATGGAGTGAAATAGTAATGAAGCTCAATATTGAAGGCAACTAAATATTTTTATAACACAATTCTGTTGTGACAAACATAATTCACAAACATGTCTCTCACATTCCTTGACACTAGTGTTGTTAGATGCAATTTTATTACTATTTTGCTTCAGTCCGGAACCACGCGGCTGCTACGGTCGCAGGTTCGAATCCTGCCTCGGGCATGGATGTGTGTGATGTCCTTGGCTTAGTTAGGTTTATGTAGTTCTAAGTCTAGGGGACTGATGACCTCAGATGTTAAGTCCCATAGTGCTTAGAGCCATTTGAACCATTTAATACTATTTTCATTTAAAACAAAATTTTGAAAAAATGTTGATTTACTTACATCAAGATAACTGATAAGTTTTTTCTCTGGGGGTGTAGTTGAATGGAAATTGTTGCAGGGTACTCTCAAGCTAATTCGATCTTTTCCAAATTTTAATCAAACGTGGACACAGACAGTCTCGTGCATTCATGGAATTTCTCAGGATCTGATTGTAAATTCTAATACAATGATTAAACTACTCAAACAATAGTCTCTGTTTCACTAGAATACTCGGTCCAGTCCTTACATTGAATGAATCGAGTTTGAGAAATGTATTTCCTTCCAGTAGCAAATCGCATAGCAATGCGTCCGACTCTGTGATTTGTCTGATCTCTGCGGTACGCTGCTACACATAGCTGAACCTAGAACTGCTTTGAGGACACTATAGCGTCGGCTCGGTTTCTGACGTCATCGAGCGTTCTGCTCGCTCCCCGGGCGCTCCGCTCGGGCCATAGCCTGAGATGGGGAGAAAGCAAAACAACAAAAGGAGTCCCACCTAGATGAGTGTAGGATGATGCAAACAAATCTTCTTTGCAATCAGAATATTCACATGACAAATTTCAGGGTGTAATTGTGATTAAAATCTGCTACGTTAAGTAGCACTCTACTTGCAGCTGAATCTCAGTCGGCGACTCTAATTTTAATTTAGTTGCGTCTGCTGACGACATTCACAATGAAAACCGAACTGCCTGCATCTTGGATGTCGCCAGGACAGTGTTTTGTTGGCTGACAGTCGGTACTGATTGCAGGCATGAGCAAAACCCTACACTCTCGTGGATGATTATTTCTTCTTAGCAGCATATTGCTCACTACAGCAATTCGTAAAATAAGGCACACAATGACTACAAGTCAGTAAGTGAAAAAATAAAGAAATGGAGTTATATTTACACACCGCGCCCCACACAGTAAATGAATACCACGGTACAGATGGACCAATGCTGCTGGAATAGGCGGATAGTATCCATATTCTCCTGATCAATGAAGCCATACTACAATCGTTATTCAATAGTGGACATTGGCTGCGTTACTATAAACCATTCTAAGTTTCTGACGGGAAGAGACTGATCAGCTGTGTGTGAATCTCATAGATAACTCTGCACCTCACACTCGACACCGATATCTCACCTGGATTGTTGGATTCTTTATAGTATTAATTATGTATCCATAAAGACACTGACCCCTGTACCAGCAGCACAAGGCCATTAGATTATTTATGCGATCATTTTATGAGCTTCTCAATAAAGCGAGTTACTCGTTTAGATTTGTCTGCGTCCTTTTCTTTAATCGTCAATTTCTCACGTTTTTGTCTAGTGCAGTTGCCCACCGTCTTTAGCATGGATGTGAGCTGAGTTGGTGACCGTTAACTCACAGCACAAGGCGTGTGCTGACTTGAGGCTGTTGCCAATGGGCAACACTGTGGGAGGTCGGATGTGCAGTTGCATGGGATTTCCAGCACGTACCACGTGTCCCCCGAGTCGAAGGGTCGACCTAGCCCTTAACTCGCGAGGTGACTTTTCTGTAATGTATACCATGATTTTTGCAATTATTTAAGAGTTGTTTAAATGCTTCTTGTTTATTTTATTGCATTAAACAAATCCTGCACCATTTTACTACTTATCACACAAAAGCACATAATTTTGTGTGGTTCTTTTAAATAGTACACATTAACTGACTGTTAGAGTACTGAATTTTACATTCTGGAAATTATACAATCTCTGTAGCAAATAAATTTCCAAGTAAAACTATATTACAGTGTTTAAATTTGTGCATAAAAATTCCACCCGGTACGTACAAAAAGAAAGTCTGTCAAATTGTCATTGCTGGGAACTAGACTTTTCTCATCACCACTCAGACACATTCGATTGTAACAGACACTTTATGTACTTCATTGAAAAAACAGACAGATCCCCATCAAAACTTTCCTGAAGTTTTTCCTCTGAATGATACTCTTGTTCGATATCAAAACTGTGATCACTGGCTAAGATAAAATCGTCGTCTTTTTTGTTTATTTCTTGATCTGTATCACTGACACCTTCCTCCATAGACCGATTAACAATTTCATCAAACTAACACCGGTTTCGGCTTCTGTTAAAGCCATACTCAGACTTTTAGGGCCCTCTATGGCTGGTGCTAGCGTCTCCTTGGTTTTTCACGTGGTACCACGTGGCCCAAAAAATCTGAGGATGGCTTTAACAGGAGCCAAAACTGGTCATAACAAACAGATGTTATTGTGATCTAGAGTCCTGCTTTAACCAATGTATAGCATGAGATCGCTGTGCTCCACGGACAATGTTGGCTAACTTTATGATTTCACGATGGTTCTCCAACAACATTCTGTCCAAAATGCGTGTTTTGCGCTATAGGAACTTACAGCTTTGGTAGTACACAATTGCAAAAATTAAAACGTCTTTTATACAAGAAGTACTTTGATTTAGATTGAACTCACACTGCATAAAGATCATATTTAAATATTTTTTAAAGTCAATCTCTTCAAAATTTTGATGTTACCGTTTCACGTAATCTTGTGGAAATCATTGTACATAAGAAAGAAAGCATATTTCCTCTGTTGTTGAACAGGGACTTCCAAACAATTAGACAAACATTTTAAAAAATTGCTTAATTCCATTATAGAAAAATACGCGCAAAGTATGTAAAGGTGTCACATAATACATTTAATGTAGGACCGCCATCGTTATTTCCTTAAGAAAGTACCGCCATTGTTATTTCTTTAAGAAGAGCTATGCAGCTATTTGTATCGTCAGTTTTGTGGAGGTTATTTTGAGTGATCTTCTCAATAAAACAGAAAGTATGCTGTATCGTAGTGGCACATGTGTACACTATGTTACACAGTCAAAACGGATTTAGAAAACATCGTTCTTGTGAAACACGACTAGCTCTTTACTCGCATGAAGTGTTGAGTGCTATTGAGGGACATCAGTTTGATTCCGTATTTCTGAATTTCCGGAAGTATATCATAGACATATCCGTGAGGGAAAAATATCTTTTATAACGTAGCTGGCTGTGATTTATAGGCCATCCGTACAGCTAGATGTAAGCGAACTAAAATGGATGCGTGTGTTCTAGTCTTTAATTATAATTCTTCTTCTTTTTGTTTCTTTTACATCACTGGTGGATTTTTTTGTGGCTACGTCTATAGATTATGGTACTGGGAGGTATGAGGGGGAAAAGCTGATAAAATCAAAAGAGCTCTGGATCCCATCGGATACTTCAAGCTTCTAGTTACTGGGAAGAATAATCTTTCTTTGCAAGGTCATTCATGGCTTGTGTGTTGAAACGTTACGCTAGGAGTATCTCGCAACATATGAGTTTTATTTGAAAAAATGAAGAACTTGGAGCCTTTGTTAGTAAGCCATTTGCTAACTAGAAGAATACTTTAGAAATCTTTGATCACCATATAGATACTAAATATAAATTCTCTATCCAGCAGGCATCAAATTTTTCAAAGGTTGCGGAAGGCAAAGCACTTGATGTTACGGAGTCCATCAATCTGTAAAATAGTAAAAATGCTGAACAGAATACAAAAAGAATGAAAGCTGTCTTGGAAATAATTCTTCTGTACGGAAATTACAAAAAGTGCCTTGATTCTGGAGAAGCTGGAATAAACGAACCCGTACATAATGATGGTGATTTTAGAGCACTACTTCGTTTTCGTGCTCGAGCCGGCGATGAAGCACTTAAGAATGATTTACTTGCACAAAACAGCCACAATAGAGCCACTTATGTCTCTCCAGAAATTAAGAATCAAATTACTGAAGTATGTGGTAATATTATTCAAGCGCAAGTACTTAATCGATCATAAGGAAGAATTTATCGAGTTTATCTACGTAGAAGATGTTTCAGCTCAAGCACTGTCAACGAAGATTATGACGCACCTCTTATCTTATAACTTGGATGTGGATAAATCGGTCTGGCAAGGCTTTGATGGCGCTACAATGATGAGCTGCCTGTTACGAGGCCTGAGAACAATAATTGCAGAACAGTACTCGAGAACACAATTCGTATACTATGTGGCACACGTCCTTAGTTCAGTTCTAGCTCGTTCATGCTAGTTGCCTGTGACATGGAACTGTTTCGGAACCATAAAATGTACAGTAAACTTTTTTCGACATCTCCGCTCCAGGACAAGGTTTTGAGGAAAATTTCGCATCAAATTAACTCTTATCTCCCTTTGTGAGACGCGGTGGACCGAAAAGCATGTGGCTTTGCAGAAAAGCTTCCTGTAGCGCGCGCAACACTTAGGGCACTTCAAGACACTGCTAACAGGGATATCACCACTCAAGCATACCAACTATTGACAACCTTAGAAAATAGCCAGTTTATCGTGTCGCTAGTTATACTAAGAAAAGCTTTTTATATACCGCGAACCTAAACAAAGCAATGCAGAACGTTAATGAGTACTTGACTACAGTTATTTGAAGTAAGTTGATCCCTGACAATCGTACAGTGCTGGGCACGGTAGCTTTGGAGGCCTATCTCAACCAACAAGAAACGAGGTTCTGTAAATGTCTCTAAAGAAAAACCTTAGTATTGTCACAGCTCTGAAGATAACTTCTTTTTTCACCTGTAGCCGTCAGCACTTCGCAGTTGAAAGCTTGCAAAGGCGCTGCAAGCTGTCAAGGAGATTCTTACGCCGTCTCGACTACTTTTAACAGTTTCAGCGTTTCGGAAAATTCTCGAAATGAATGTCAGTTCTCAATCCTTTTCGAGCAGGCAAAACAGATGTCTGGAAGGCAAACCCAGTGCGGCAATGAACCAGAAGAAACTGCCGAAAAAAGCTGCCGTCGAAACGTATTTTGCCCCTTTATTGAACATGTGATTACAGAATTCGATGTTCTTTTTAAACCACACGAAGAAACGATCGAAGGGACTCAGATGCTTCCACCTGAGAAAACTAGTAATGACTCCAGAACAAAAGAGGTGTTAAAAAAATAGCACAAGTATGTCTGGGTGAAAATGCAGGCTTAATACTTCTGAATGGAAATGACATGTGGCACAATCACTGGAAATCTTTGGAGCAAAAACCTGGCATTACAGCAGAAGCTACTGATCAGTGCGATTAACAGTTTTTCCATTTGATAAAAAAGCTTCTTATGATTTTAGCCCTTTTAAAAGTATCCACTGCGACCGCTGAAATATGTTTCTCTACTCTAGAGGCTCAAATTAGAAGTAAAATGAGGTATGAAAGACTTACTAGTATTGCTCTAATGAGTATGCATCGAGATCTGTCAGTGCAACTAAATTCTGAAGAAATTGTAAATAAGTTTGCAATAAGGCTAAATATTATAAGACTAAATATAATACTTTAAATAAAAGTCATTGTTGTTATTCATTAAATTACATTAACTTACGACCTATAATTACAGTTAAATGCCAAAGTGTCACAAAGATGATGTAATAATATTATATAATATAAGTAATTGTACAATTTAATAATATGTAATTACCTCCTGTTTTAGCTTTATTACTTCTGTCGTAAATAGATACCTTAATACCAACATTACATACGTTTTATTTAAAGGTGCTTGCGTTAATTATTGTTTGCCCGCAGCTTTATATGCGAACGGTGTGGATTTTAACATACTTGTGGAATTGTTCATTTGCAATTGTTTGACCCTATTGGGGTTAACAGTAATGCCTTTTTATGAAGTGAACGAAGGTCTGGGCAAAATTTAGTTTACCTTCCTAAAGAGTAGTGTTGGACACCCGCATGTAAAAGCCATAGGTACGTCAGTGACTACTAATACAGTTATAAACTGGTGTGAAAAACTTAAGAGGAGATGTTCATGAAATTGATTGAAAATGACAATTTTCAATTTGTTTCTTATTTGTTTGTAGAACTCGTGTAAAATACGTTCGCAAAGTTTAAATGATGGAATTGATCCGAAGTGCCTGAAAAGTAATTAAATGTGTGACCCTACCTTCCTGCCAGACCCGCTTTTCGAACCAACACTTCAATACTAGCTCGGTGAATAACGATTTCGTAGATTACTTTCAGGCAAACTTGCACGGGGACAGCTAGAAGGTTGAGATATATAGACTCTTTGATTTTATAGGTATTCTGTGACTCTGTTCCTTATCTTAGAAACAATAACAAACCAGCTGTTTTGTTTATGAAGAAGTAATTCTTATTTTGTCTTACGATATTGACGGACATCTACGCGAGTGATCAATTTGATCAATTCTTTCATCATCCAATATTGCCATTGTCCCAAAGAGCGTATAGAAGACGGGGTAAACTGCATTTGCAGAAGATAGTGAATGCAAAACTCAGGGCATGTTGAGAAAAATAGATTCACTGCGCCTCTCTGCAGCTGAAAAGTTAGTTGAAGACCTGGTAAAGGAAAGAAGGCAGAAAACAAAAAACCATAAGAGAAACCCTGAAGGGAAAGAGGACCCTGAGTACAAATTTTGGTCCGTCTGAAGGGGTGACACAAGGAGAAAGATTAGGTTGAACTTTAGACTGCATTTCCTGAAAAATTATGTTTTTAAAATTTAAGTATATTTTCTCAGAATGTATGAAGACTACAATTATGAAATTTTCGGCACGTTATTTCTATAAACCCAATAAATGTTGCTTCAAGAGTAAATTTTGAAATTCTGAGTGTAAAGGGGCAAAGTGCTTGTTATTTTGTATTATAAATACAAAATTATAGTTAAAAGTTATTAAAAGTCTCCTATTTGATATATTTAAATAGCCTCATGAGGGAAGCTTATTACGTGCAAAGAGATTAAACAGAGAAAATTTTGTGGAAATCTCTTGAATAGTTTCTGAGAAAAAGGTACATATATTATTTTTTTAAATTAAAATTTTTAAATTCCTTAAAAATGTTAAATACGTATAATCCAAAGAACTTAAGAGTAAGTGTGTTAATTTCGAGGAACGCATCGAAAAAAATTCATAGCTGTATCTCCAAACTTGTGGATTTGGCGCATCTTTTGAATAATGTGTGTTTTTCGTGATCGTCCCCCAGTAAGGACGAAAATAACTTTCACGTGATGTGACACTGCTAAGTAAGTTGGACAATACATAGGAAGAACTGTATAGAACAGTGAAGAATAGAAGGTAACTGAAAGAAATATGTCATGAGACGAACAGAAATGATACTTTTATTCAAAGATAATAATTATTACTCTGAAGTCACTGAAAATCATGATGGTCCCCTGGACATTAAAAAAGGCGGGGCATGGATCTTAATAGGGTCTGTGATCATCACAGATGGCAATGCATCATCTGCAAAGTTCGTATGGAGTTCTTTCGGTAGTCTCTTCCACACTCCACCAGCGTGGCTGACAGCTGCAGGATGGTTGTCTGTGCATGTGGAAGTGCTGCAGTCCGATTCTCGAACACATCACACGATCGCTCGATGGTATGTCCTCAGCAGTTCTTGTGATCCATGCCTCAACCAGCGCGGTTGGTAACTAGTGGATGGTCGCTGGTGATCGTGAACGTGCTGCAAAACGTCTTCCCAACGCATCCCGTAAGTGCTCGGTGGGATTTCATTCGGGGAACAGGCAGGCCAGTCCATTTGCCAAATATCCCCTCGTTCCAAGAGCTCCTTCACCTTCGTTGTGATCCATAAAAATAGAGTCAGGATCGAATATACCCCAGAAAAGCGTCACATAGAGAAGCACTACATTGTCACAACAACGTTGACTGGTGAGTGTACAATGTTCAGAGATTTGTACGTCAGTACACCCCATACCATAACACCAGACTAAAAGAAACTAGCAAATAAAAAAAATTACAGAATAAATAAATAATCTTATCCAGTTAACAAGACGTGCTTTAACACCATAACACCAGACTAAAAGAAACTAGCAAATAAAAAATTACTGAATAAATAAATAATCTCATCCAGTTAACAAGACGTGCTTTAACCACTCTTTTTTCAAGTTTCACCAACGATCGCTTACAGGTTGCGAGAGTACTACGCAGTAACCAAAACCCGAACTCACGTAAGGAAATTTTACACTATCCCTTCAAACTGGAGACACATAAAACAATTAGTAGGAGCTTTGTGTAGACGGCGAGATGCAATCAGTGCATTTAGTGTGATCATACCTCTCCACTCTCCCCATACCCCACCGCTCCCCACCAACTGTGGATCTTGTCACAGGAGATGGCTTAGGTGCTTCTACAATGCAGATAGCCGTACTGTAGAGAGTAGATACAAACACATCGGAGTGATTTCTGTGGAGATGTGAGACTAGCATATGTCTTCTGAAGAGGAGCAACAGCTGTCTCAGTAGTTACAGGGCGAGCAGTTACATCTACATCTACATATATGCTCCGCAATCCACCATACGGTGCGTGGCGGAGAGTACCTCGTACCACAACTAGCATCTTCTCTCCCTATTCCACTCCCAAACAGAACGAGGGAAAAATGACTGCCTATATGTCTCGGTACGAGCCCTAATCTCTCTTATCTTATCTTTGTAGTCTTTCTACGAAATATAAGTTGGCGGCAGTAAAATTGTACTGCAGTCAGCCTCAAATGCTGGTTCTCTAAATTTCCTCAGTGGCGATTCACGAAAAGAACGCCTCCTTTCCTCTAGAGACTCCCACCCGAGATCCTGAAGCATTTCCGTAACACTCGCGTGATGATCAAACCTACCAGTAACAAATCTAGCACCCCGCCTCTGAATTGCTTGTATGTCCTCCCTCAATCCGACCTGATAGGGATCCCAAACGCTCGAGCAGTTACATGATAGATTTACCATTTCCAACATGGCTTTACTAGTTTGGCCTTGGGGCAAGGTTGAAAGCAATGGGAAACAATAGTCGTTATACACTGACGGAAAGAATCTCAACACCAAGAAATTGTTAATAAAGAGTAATGAAATTTAGGGACTACTCTCGTCTAGGTAACATATTTAAGTGATTAACGTTGAAAGATCACAGGTTAATGCAAAGGAAAGTCATTGCCAATGTGAAATGCTGGTACATCAATAACTAGTGTAACCACCAGAATGTTGAATGGAAACATGCAAACGTACATGCATCGTGCCGTACAGGTGCCAGACGTTAGTCTGTTGGATGGAGTTCCATACCTGTTGCACTTGGTCGGTCAATACAGGGACGGTTTGTGCTGGTTGCGGATGAAGCTGAGTTGTCCTCCGATGATGTCCCACACGTGCTCGAGTGGAGAAAGATACGGTAATCGTGCAGGACCAGACAAAATGTCGACACACTGTATAGCATGCTGAGTTACAACAATGATATGTGGGAGAGTGTTATCCTGATAGGAAACACCTCGTGGAATGGCGTTCACGAATGGCAGCACAACAGATCGAATCAACAGACTGAAATTTGTAGCCAGGGAGCGTGGAATAACCACGAGAGTTCTCTTGCTGTCAAACGAAATCACACCTCAGACCCTAACCCCAGATGTAGGTCCAGTGTGTCTAGGCCATAGACAAGTTGACTGCAGGCGCTCAACTAGTCTCCCTCGATCCAACACACGACCATCACTGGCACTGAGGTAGAACCGCTTTCATCAGAAAACAAGGTAGATCTCCGCTCCCCCTCCAATGAGGTTTCGCTTGACACCACTGAAGACATAAATGGCGGTGGTTTAGAGTCAATGGAATGAGCATTACAGGGCGTCCATTTTGGAACTCTCCTCGAAATAACCGGTTTGTAGTAGTTTGTTGCGTTACTGTGGTGCCAACAGCTGCTCAAATTGCTCCTGCAGATGCAGTGCGATGCGCCATGACAGTCTTCCCTCTGGTTAGTACCATGTGGACGTCTTGAGCCAGGCTTCCTGCAACCGTACGTTACTCCATTGCTACCAACAATCACTTACAGTGGCAGAAGAAACACCCAGCTTCTCGTAGCTCTATTACACGACCTCGTTCAAACTCAGTGACCTGTTAATAATGGCGTCTTCGTCGTCTTAAAGGCATTCTTGACTAATATCAGTACGCTACAGAAGAATGCTGAACATTAGATGGGTAGATCACATAACTAATAAGGAGGTATTGAATAGAATTGGGGAGAAGAGGAGTTTGTGGCGCAACTTGACAAGAAGAAGGGCCCGGTTGGTAGGACATATTCTGAGGCATCAAGGTGTAGGGAAGCAGCCTACTCACGCCGTATAAAATTCACATCAGTCTTTCCATTGTGTGCCATCCTAGTCCGCTGTAACTAGCTCTTACGTCATAAATGTTGCGCAATACTTTAAAAAATCAAGTAAATAACCTGAAACGTTTCTAGCATGTCAGGAGTAATATTAAATCAATATGTGTTGAATATCAGTTCAATAACTTTAACCATTTTCGAAATTTGGACATTTTTCTGTAAAAATCCTTGGCGCAACAGAAAAGAGCTAGAAACTTAAAAATTTATATTTAGATTCCTTTTTCATAATAATTTAGTAGAAACAGTATTCTGGATCTCACAAATTAAAATTTTAGTTGAAATTCATGATTTTTTGGTTTTTGTCTTAGAAATAAGGAAGCAAGATAGATTAAGTAGGCGAATAAATAAGGCTAGGATGTTTAAATTTAAGTAGATTGGAGATCCGCTATAATCATAAAGATGTGAGAAGTTTCAACTGAATAACTATAAAACTATAGCGATAGCATATCTCCAAAGGGAAAGTTCAGAGCTTGTCTACTGCGTGTAGTGTACTGAAATTAATTCTCTCGCCCAAAATATTTGACTTAGCCACGTCAGACTTTTATTATGATTACTTACCTGTGTGCTGATTGCACATTTAAATTGAGAGCTTCATCGTCCATGAGCAAAGGAAGCAGTAATTTTGTTCGATAACTTAAAGTGGTGCATTACTAGCCCAGCGGGTAGTCGGGAGAGCGGATTTGATCAGGCGTTCCCTTAGCCGTCCGCACCACGGCTTTATATATAAGAACGCAGCGTGAGAAAAAAGGCCCCAGTTCTCTCCAGACTCTGATTAGCGCACCACCTGTGCCGGGAGTCGAGTCGCGTCGTTATCATTGCTATAAACAGCCTCGGATGCCGTAATAAGTTACTCGGGATATGCATAACCATGAAATCGTTTTCGAGTGAAGTGTTAATTCTGGGATGACTTTAATGATCTATCTTCAGTTTGCGTATGTCGTATTTTCACGTGCCGCCGCGGGACAGACATTCTACCATTATTTAGCGTGGCGTTTGATGAACATTATCATCAAATTATGGCGAGCATTCACTTAAACATTTAATTTGAACATCAGCATCAGCGCATTAGACTCTGAACTGCTCTGGTAGTTGGATTGTGTGGATTCTTTTTGGTCTGTGACTTTCAGAATATAGTGAACATTTTAGAGAGAATCGTTTTTGATTATGAATCCCAGAGAATCTTCTAATTCTCAGAGCTATAAGCTGTAGCTATAAATGTATTTCTCAGATGAAGTGGGCACTAGGAATTCTAATTACAGGCTTCACGTTTTGCTAATCACTTTCTGGTTGCCAATTTTGTAGTTAGAGAGCCAGTGTTGAGAACAGCAAACAACAGCATTAAATAAATCGTAGGAACACATTTATTAACAATTATTCCACCCGCTGCCCCACGAAGGGATCACCAGTTTAGTATTGGAGGGCAGCGCGGAGGGTAAAAATCGAAGAGGGAGACCAAGAGATGAATACATTAAACAGATTTAGATGGATGTAGGTTGCAGTAGGTACTGGGAGATGAAGAAGCTTGCACAGGATAGAGTAGCATGGAGAGCTGCATCAAACCAGTCTCTGGACTGAAGACCACAACAACAACAACGCCCAGTCTCAAACGTAACTAAATCTCACGACAGTTGCAGCGAGTATTTAAAGCAAACCTGGTGTACATTTTCATCTTGGCGCTACTAACCTAGTCTTATGCGACAGGCACGAAATTTGAAAAGACATCATCTTTCAGATGTAGAAACACACCTACCAACGTTCGCTTGTCTCGCACAACCCATTCTTGATGTTGCGGTTTTCTCCTTCAGTGTATTTTCATAGGATATACTTAATTATTTACTGCGTTGCTTAATGATGACAGCATCCTCTTAGGTGAACTATTCTGGAGGTAAACAGTCACTCATTCAGATCTCCGTGCAGTGAATTCTCAGGAGCCTGCTGCCACTAGACACAAAACAAGTCCTGGATTCCACCCGTCGGAACGTGAAATGTTGGTTTGATTAATCTTATAGGCAAACTAGAAAAATTTGTATCCAGGGCGGGGATCGAAAACATGTGTCCTGATTATTAGGCAATTGCGCTAAGCACTGAGCCACCTTGGCACAGTGGTTCGCACAGCCACTCCGATTACTGGCACGACTTCCTCCTGGCTGCAAACTTTCACTGCCGCCCCAGTCTACTTTACATTCACACGAACAGAATTCCTGAGGCTCTCCCTGTTCTGCAATAGCACCTCAGCATCGAACGTAAATGGGCGATCCAGCCTGAAACCCAGGCGCACGCACTCATACAAATGAAATGACACAGTTCTGGAGACTTGGCACAGCGGTTAACTCCACTGCGTGGGTTACCCTGGCATGCCTCCCTCCTCGATCCAGATTCTCACTGCCATTCCAGTCTACTTTAAGTACCCCCTTCCTTCCCTGCTTCAGTCTGTACATATAAAATCGTATCTGTATGAGACCAACATAGTCTCTAAAACTATGTCATTTCATTTATATAAGTTCTTGCATCTGGTTTCCAGAATGGATCCCCCATTTATATTCGAAGCTGCGATGTTATTTCAAAACACGGAGATCCTCGCAATTCTGTTCATGTGTAACGGGAAATTTAAAGCAGACTGGGGCGGCAGTGAGTATTTGGATGGAGGAGGGAGCCATACCAGGATAATTTATGCACCAGGGCGAACGCTGTGCGAAGGTTGCTTATTGGCTAAAGCACCTGCCTACCAAGCGGAAAACCAGTGTTCAGTTCCCGCCCTTGGTACATATTTTCACTCTCTGCTTCTATATATACACAAAAAGTCTCTGAAATTGTGTCATTTTATTTGTATAATACTAGAAAACTTTAAAAGAGAAATGAATAGGTGTACGTTAGATATAACTGGGAGTAGTGGAACGATGAAAATGATTTCTGAAATGAAACTCCCTGGCAGATTAAAACTGTGTGCCCGATCGAGACTCGAACTCGGGACCTTTGCCTTTCGCGGGCAAGTGCTCTACCATCTGAGCTACCGAAGCACAACTCGCGCCAGGTACTCACAGCTTTACTTCTGCCAGTATCTCGTGTCCTACCTTCCAAACTTCACAGAAGCTCTCCTGCGAACCTTCGAATCTCGATCGGGCACACAGTTTTAATCTGCCAGGAAGTTTCATATCAGCGCACACTCCGCTGCAGAGTGGAAATCTCATTCTGGGAACATGATTTCTGGTTAGGTGACTGCAGAGTTTTCAATACAAAATCGAAAATAAAGGAAACGAAGGAAAAACTTGAAAAACGAATTAAAGTACAGGGAGAATGAATAAAAGTTAGAAGTTCGCCGATGACATCTTTCACGGTGGACAGTGTCTTTAAAAGACGTTATAAGAAGAGCATTAACAAAAGTAAAACGAAGAAAATGGAGTATAGTCGAGTTAAATGAGTCTATACTGTGGGATTAGATTAGGAAATGAGATCCTAAAAGTATTTGGGCAGGAAAATAAGTGATGATAGTCGAATTACGGAGAATATGAAATTCAGACTGGCTATAGCAAGGAAAACGTCCACGAAAAAAGGAATTTGTTGACATCGAATCTAAATTTCACGGTCAGGAAGTCTTTTCTAGAGGTATTTCTTTGGAATGGAGCATTGTACGAAACGTGGATGATAAGCAGTTCAGCGCTATATAAGGATGCTGAAGATTATATTCTAGTTCGAAGGAGGAAGGAAAGGAGATTAGGATTTTAACGTCCCGTCGATATCGAGGTCGTTAGAGACGGAGTGGAAGCTTGGATTGGTTTGTTGAGGATGAGTACGGAAATCGGCCGCGTCCTTTTCAAAGATACCATTCTGGTATCTGCCTGGAGCGATACAGCGAAATCACGGAAAGCCTAAATCTGAACACGATATTGCAATGACTGTGTTGTTAAGAAGAACAATGTAACGTTTCTTTGGACATGCATGAATGTCCGACAGTACAGGCACTGCAATGACTACGGCCGTTACCATATACATGAAATGTATTCTCAGTTGCGAATACGAACAACAGCAGCTGCATAAGGGAATGACGACAAAGAAAATTTGTGCTGGAGTGGGACTCGACCCGCAGTTTCTCGTTTTACACGAGAAATTCTCTTAACGGTGTTGGCTATCGACCCACTGCCACACCCAGTCTTCCATATGTCGTCGTTCAGACGTTACAACCCATACTCGTACAGGTGAGGGTGCTTCAACTAGAAGTCATGTACGAGTACAGGTTGTGACGCAGGGACGACGACATATGGAAGACTGGGTGCACGGATAGCCGGCCGGCAGGGTAACTCAGCGTGTTCGGTCAGAGGACCGATTGTCCTCTGTAGTAAAAGAAATAAAAAATAAAAAAACTGAGTTAAGGAGCCAACGATGAACTTGAATGGATGTCATGTAACGTCCGCCCAGACCAAAAGAAAAAAAAAGTGCGGCACGGTAGCTCTGCGTGTTCGATCAGAGAACTTGTTGGTCTCTGTAATAAAAAAAAAACTGAGTGAAGGAATCGAAAACGAACTTCAACGGATGTCATGTGGCGTCTGCTACGATCAAGTACAACGAACAAAATGAAAAAAAGGTTAAAAGGTTGAAAACGTACTTTCTAAAAAAAAAAAAAAAAAAAAAAAAAAGGGAAAGAAAAGCAGGTTAAGGCGAGCGCTCGTGTAAGGCGGGAAATTCGGGTTCGAGTTTCGGTCCGGCACAAATTTTCATTGTCGTCATTCCCTTTTATAGCTGATGGTTGTTCTTATTGGCAACTGCAAATGCATTTCGTGTCTCTTCATCTGAACGGCCGGAGGCGGATTTAAAGTGTTGTTGCCCCTGAGCATGACGATAAACTGAGGAGGTACGATATCGAACTGGGGAGTACCACAACTTGATTGAAAGAAATGATCGATTGATAGGACACACCCTGAGGCATCAAGGAATTATCGGTGTAGTACTAGAGGGAAGTGAGGGGGTAAACATTGTAGAGGGAGGGAAATGGAGGAGTACCGTAAGCTGGTTCAAATGGGTGTGGGTTTCAGTAGTTATCCAGAGATGAAGAGGTTTGCAGAGGATAGACTAGCGTGCAGAGTTGCATCAGTTCCAGTCTTTGGATTGACGACCAGAATAACAACAATACAGAATCAATCAGTGGTAAAGCAAGAGTAGGTTTAATGGTGAATAAGGAAGAAGGAATGCGTGTAAACTACTACGATCAGCATAGTGTACAGATAATCATAACCAAGATAGATACAAATCCACAACCTTCCACAGAAGTTGAAAATTATGTGACTTCCAACTCCACAGATGATGGAGAGATTTAAATATATATTTAATAATTCAGTACGAGCGAGACTACAATTTTATTCTGTTGAGTCCCATAATACGAAAAGGACGAACAGTGAAAATAATAGAACATGGACTGGACGAAAGGAATGAGAGGGGAAGCCACCCGGAGGAATTTTGCATGGAGCATAATTTAATCACTCCCATCATGTGGTTCAAGAATTATGAAAGAGTGCTGGAAACGTGGAAGAGTACCGGAAACGCAGGAAATTTTCAGATAGATTGTGCATTGATGAGACAAAGATTTAGAAATTGGGATTTAAATTATGCAATATTTCCTGGAGCAGATGTGGTCTCTGACTATGATTTATTGGTGAAACAAAGGCAAAAGATGAGAAAGTGGCAGACACGTAGAAAATTAAGGAGTTAGGACCTGGAGAAGTTGAAACAATCAGAGACTGTTGAGAGTTGCAATAGCAGCATTAGGTGACTATTGACGAACCAGGGAAAAGGAGTACAATAAAAGAGGCTTAGAGGCTAGATGGCACGGCAGTATGCGTCTAGGAGCACACCAGCAGCTGGAGGAGCTGGCCCGGTAGGCGAGCCACTCACTACCTTGAAGACAGACATCACACTCCGGCGGCAAGAGAGCCCGCGACAGCCTCACGTACCAGTCGTCAGAGAAAACTGTTGCTCCCTGCCGCAGCCGGACTAAACTTGCACACGTGACTAGGTGTAGAGTTCCAAGTAGTGCACATTCTTACCAATGGCAAGGTAGGAATATCACCGCGGAAAATATTTTTAAGCCTTGATATTAAGTCATTAAATTTATTGGCGGAGTTATGAAGAAAAGAGCGACAGTGTCGGCGGAAAAGGTGACGAAACGTGCATCGGAATGTAAAATTTTGCGAGCCGACTGTGCGAGAACTACGGTAGGAGGGATACAATATCGACGGGAGTGAGCTTCGAGCAACTACCGTAAAAAACGAAGAAACGAAGTCCTAACACAAAACTAAAAATGAACTGCATCCTTGCTTGGTTTCAAATAGTGCACTCCATGAACCAAGTTCATGGCTTTTAGAAAATAAACTAATGCTACATCACAGTAAGACTCAGTTTTTACAGTTTCTAACACACAATTCAACAAAACTTGAAATTTTAATTTCACAGAATGGACATGTCATTAGTCAAACTGAACAGTTAAAATTTCTAGGTGTTCAGATAGATAGTAAACTGTCTTGGAAAGCTCACGTTCAGGATCTTGTTCAAAGGCTTAATGCTGCCATTTTTACTATTCGAACGGTATCTGAAGTGAGTTATCTTTCGACACGAAAATTAGTCTACTTTGCTATTTTCATTCGCTTATCTCGTATGGTATTATATTTTGGAGTAACTCTTGCCATTCTAAAAGGATATTTTTGGCTCGGAAACTGGTGGTTCGGGCAATGAGTGGTGTAAGTTTACGAACCTCTTGTCGACGCCTGTTCACGAGCCTGGGTATTTCGACACTGACCTCTCAATATGTATATATATATATATATATATATATAATTTCTTATTAACAGTATTAGCTTATCCCCAAGAATAATCAGCTTTCACTCAGTTAATACTCGGCAGAAATCAAACCTGCATTTGGATCGGTCTTCCTTGATTCTTGTGCAGAAAGGTGAGCAGTATACTGCTGCATCCATTTTCAATAAGCTACCACTCGAATTCCGAAATCTCAGCAGTAATCACGCGCTTTCAAATCGAAACTGAAGAGTTTCCTCATGGGTCACTCCTATTCTGTCGAGGAGCTCCTTTAAAAATTAAGCTAATGCTTGTCGTATTGTTGATTGCTTTCACTTAAACTTATGGACTGACTTTTTTCGGGTTCATAAACATTTTATTTTTGTCTGTTATTACTTTTATATTGTAATTTCATGTACTGCACGTTCAGTGAACTTGGAGATTTGCTCCTCAATATGGTCCTAAGGAACTTCACGTGTAAATAAATAACACCGTGAAAGGTCTTGTCAAAGTCGTTCACATCCGTGACAGTAGACCACCTGTTTACTAAGACGATCATTCGTAGCACTAGACTCCTTTTTTTGTATCACACCACATTTCTCGCTAGATTGGAGGAGCACGGATGTAGTAAAGTGCTGGTCCACTATCAATGACGAACTGTCTATTTTCTGAAACCTGTTATAGCGCAAGTAGAAAAACAGACATTAGTGCGCTACAACTAATACTTCCACAGTAATGGGAGCTGTCTCGTTTCTTTTGTGCCACAGCTTGTATTCCAGTAGTCATAGCAATGCCTCTGCCATTAGACAGCAGGATTTTCGATTCTAGGGAAACCTATGGAACTTCCAACTCAGCGAAAATTTCCTTTTTGAAAGACATAATGGACTTCAAGTTTAGCGAAGAAACTCTTAATAAAATACTTTTTCCCAGGAGATTCGGTTTTAAAAGGTATCTTTAAACGAATCATCGTGTGTAAATGACATTTATAACAGTTGAACGAAAAAGATTGAGACCTCCGAACTGTTTAGAAGAGACGTGGATGACATTCATTACATTGAGGTTAAACGGTAGTAACTCACAGTGATCGTGGGAGAGGGGCTAGTCATACAACCTGTACACATCAACAAAACGTCTGCGTCACCTCTTTGTTTTTAAATTTAGCCATAAATGAAACAACACCTGACTCTGAGACATGTGTATATTTTCATTTTCTGATTGACAAATTCGTCTGTTAACAACGGGGCCTTTTCGCAGAAATCCTCGGCAAGGTCAATACGTGGTGGACCGATCCCTTCCTCAGATGCATGCTTGAATATGTCCTGGCATACCATTGTTGAGATTGTCAAGCCAGCCCTGGTGCAGATTGTCCAGTCTTCAATGGCTGATCTGTGGAAGTCCGCAGAGTACGTGGTCGTTGTCGATGTCCAAAAACAGCTTGTTTCAATCGATCCAACACATGTTCGATTTGGTCCATGTCAGGGGAAGAGACGGACGATTCCATTCTGGTGATGGTATCATGCTGAAAGAACGTGTTCACGAGTACAGCACGGTATGCACGAGAGTTATCATTCTTCAAGATGAAATTGTCACCAAAATGTTGGCGATGGGGCCCCGCTATTGGTTGCAGAATCTCGACCCTGTAACCTAGATCAGGGAGACTACCCTACCCGACACTCCTCGATGATAATTGTGCATGACTTGTTGGCCCCCTGTAGCGGAATCCATACTGTTGTGGTGTATTACGTGGTGCTCGCCATCTTTGTCAGCAAAGGAAATTCGTATCATGCAATCGTCTCCTACTATTGTGGTGCGGTTCGAGCCGTCCTGTAGCGTCTTCGAACGCCGAGTTCATTTCTGGAGTACTCATCTCGCGGTTCACTTGAGTCAAAAGTCAAAGGTACTGATTATCCAGTGCATATATCAACTGTGGATGACTTTTGCGGTGTAAGTCCTCAACATTACATATCATTTGGGAGCGATTGAAGATCCGCACCACATAAATTTGACGCGGTACACACATCGAGCAACTTCCCTGGTTGAAAGCGTTCTGCCCCTAACTTGATACGGATTCGCTCAGTGGTCGCCATTCTGCTTCTTGTCATGATGGATGTTTAAAGTTCCACAGATGTCTCTAATGCTTCCCTGCTGCAGCTTTACTTTCAACTGTCATGCTGCAACCCTTTCCAGTGCAGCGTTCTACTAGTAGGTAGTGGTCGTGGACACCACGTGTATATTTAAAGACAACGTCAGGGGATGACCTTTCGATCGGTACGGGAACAGTCACAAGAGCAGCACAACCGCATGACATACAGGGGTGATACAACACTTTGTTGATGTGTGTATGTAATTTTGAAACACGTCTCACATTCATCTCCTCCCACTGAAAATTGAGAGCTGATCCACATTTAGATCTTGGTATACTGATTTTCTCATACCGCAGACACTGCCTACTGGAGGATTCTTTTGCTAGAATAAAGTCTGTGTTAGAGCGTTAGGCCCTTTTCGGAAGCTGAACTAGATGACGTCGTAATGGTTCTGTGAACGGAATCAGATACTCAATAGTATCTCCTTGTTTCTCGCTTCCAAATTTTTTTTTGAAATGAATATTTCACTCAGTAGCATTATGACATCCCCTTAGAGATTAAAACTGTGTGCCAGACCTTGATCTGAATACGAACTATCAGTGTTTAAGGTGCAATTAACTAAGGTAAATTCAGTATTTCTCAGACTAACGAAGAAAAGCTACTCAAAATGGGGTCGTTCCGCATCGTATTAAATGTTCTGCACAATGGAGTAGCCTACACTTGCAATCTCACGATTTCATTCACACATGGCGGTGAGGCTTCACATAAAATTGTGCCTCAAAATGCGAGAGTAATCTCCCGAGTACATGAACTAATTCAGGTGACGATGTTACTGGAATGTGAGTTATTGCTGAAGGCAATAAACTCGTATGAGTAGTTTCAGGCTGACTATTACTCTTCAGGCGCAGCTCATCACACGAACAAACTTAATAACTGTTTAAAAAGAGGTGTAATTACCCACATAGAACGCAGCTTCGGTAAATTTAATGCAGTGCTCCTTTACCCAGCAAAATGCGGAATGTAATTATTCAAAGGGAGACGTGAACAAAGACAAAATGCCTGTTGAACCATTCTTCACGAAAATTATCTAAAGCAGTTCAATAGAATGAAACAAAAAGCACTCCCGAATGCTCTAAGAATTGAATGAAATGATTCCCTCATGCTTAGTCTACAGCTAACAGCACTAACCGAAATAAATACCGAAGGAACATCAAGTCCTGCGAAATTGGTGTCTGGAACTTGAATGTAGTTTTAAAAATGGCCAGTAGAGGGAGTAGGCTCAGGAGAAAGGTTTTTTAAAGTGGTGGGGAGGTGGAAATCTCAAAATACCTGTTGCGAAATTGCTGGAAGTGCTCTGATAAGTGGAGAAACAAACTTTTCCGATTCATCTGGGGAAAGCTAATGACATCGATACTACAGAATACAGAATACACAGATCATCTGTGGAAATGGGGAACATGTGGAAAGGAAGCTGGTTGACACACGAAACATACATTCCCACCCGGTGTACTCTCTTCGAAAGTACCAAGAAAAATTATCTGTGCCCTTTACAAGTGATTATTAAGTAGCACCAAGCAATCACAAATGAAAACTGGTTTATACAGACTGCTTTCAAAATGCAAATGAATCGTATTCTCTCGAATGTTCGAATCCTCTTATGATCATCACGATTTATGTTTCCCTTGGTTTCCGTAAATCGTCTCAGGCAAACGCTAAGATTGTTCTTCAAGCGGCTCACATTCATTTCCTTACTTTGTCCTTCTGCAGCCGACATAGTGCTATGTTTCTAACTACCTACCTTCAAATCAGGCTCTCTTAAATACCTCCGTCAACTAGCAACCCTACGAATAAAAATATGGCAGATAATGATTGTCGCCAATCGTTCTCCCGTACATCCTTTTACCAGCGTGCCATTCCAGCGAGCTATCCAGGACAGTGCCAATCTATTATCAATACCTGTGACAGCTGCATGTAGTGGTTATGCCGTCGGAGGCGAACGAAGGTTTGAAGCCCGGGTCGACATGTAACCATCTTCTCTCAAAAGGCCTTAAGTGGGCGGTGAGCTTACCTTTGTCATCCAACAGACTATCATCAACACTGTCGTTTAGTCTCGCTTTACGAAAACTAGTAATCGGGTTTAAGCTGAACTGAAGATACTAACATACGGTATCCGTATGTCTCCACATCTTCTCTCCAACTAATTATCAGTCACTTTTCTTTTCTGCCGCTACTCGAACCGGCTACTTGGACCGCCATCACCATCATCCTAGCGTACGTCAGTGAAATCGGTGTGCGGTAGCTTGGCGTATTGGGATCACTGCAGTTAATGTTCTTGATTAGTAACATGGCAGCCTACAAATGCTACGCTAGTCTCTAGGTAGATTACGCTTTTGCTTATGAAGTTTACTACACAAAAATTCACGTATGTTCGGTACATTCCCACACGAAAACCATTTGCTGGGAGGGATGGCAGATAATTCGAAATATGTTAAAATGTGTGAACAGTCGCTCAAAGTATTAATGAAAAACCGGAACTTTAAGCGTAATAGGAACAGCTAAAATTAACAATGTCGTTTTGTTATGGTTTTTTAGGGTCTAACCGAACATCGACTGTGAACTCAGAGAAAGAACAAGGGCATGGCTGAGGAAACAAATTTCCAAAAGAATCATCCTGGCTTCGAAGTAGAACTATTTAGAGAAATCATGGAATAGGCAATCTGGACATCCGTACTGAAGTTTGAATCCTTCTTCTCCCGAATCTGAGTCCTGTGTGTTAACCACCATGGCATGTCATCCGTTTCATTTTGTTGTGATACGGAGCGATAACAAGTCACACGTTTGGTAGTGTAGGCTTCGGTGTGCTGGTTTATTAGAACAAATTCCACCACATGATCTACAAAGGGATAGCTTACAGGACACTTGCATAACCTTTTCAGAAAAACTCTACGGTCGTGTGAAAGGGGTGCAAGACTCTTTAAAAACATATATTGGATGTACATAGAGCAAGATAGAAACACAAATGAACAAGAGCTGGATGAATGACGCAAATTTTGTGTCTTCGTGATAAATTTCTGACAAAACATCAAAAACAGACTATTGTTGAGCAACTTAGAAATTTCTGTTTACAGCTATTTGGCACATGTTGATATCTCAATGAGAGTAAGCAAGTACACTTCTAAGGATCTATCAGAAAACATGTTTTGACAGACGAACCACCATGTATCTATATGATACACGTGCTAGATACACGACAGTCGAAGTCATACGATGCAAAAACGAAGTAGAAAGATTAGGCCAAAACTATGAATACTCACCACAAATAGAAAATTGAGAAAGCACAACACATATTTCAAAATGGAAACAGCACAGCTCATTTTTGCTATTCTCTGTAGCCTACTCCACGTCCGGCATAACTGCCGATAAGCCAACTTATCGTTACATGTCGCGCTTATCTGAACTGAGCGATGAAGTTGTAATGACGTCATCGCTAGTAGATTAATAGATTTGCCGTGTATCAAGTTTAATGTCACTCGATGGAGAGGACTGGAATTCATGTGTGATGACGCTCCTCGTCGGAGTTTTACGGTGACACTACCACACCCTACAGTTTATTTTTTCTACTATATCTGTGGAATCTAGACATTTCTACTCATTTAACCTGAATGTTTATGAATGAAAGACTTCACTAGTTTCTAAAATTAGCGTAAAGTATCAAAAACTAGAGAAGACAAAGAACTTTAAGGAAAAGTTAACTACAAGGCGGGCGAGAAGTCCCTATACCCCCTAGCATCGAATTCTGATTGATTTGATTTGTTTTAGCCAAGTACTTACTTACGTATTAAGTGTCCAATACATCGGTATGTTCTCAGTCATGCTGTAAATATATTCCCCTACGCCTTCGTGTTCTTCTTGGCATATTTTTGAGCATTGTGCAGGTATATGCTCCTCAGTGAGTCCCCATAATGAATTGTCAGGTGTGTTGAAGTGAAGACTTCTTGATGGCCATTTCAAAGGAGCTAGTGTTCCTGATGGATCACGACCTATCCACCGTCCTGGAAAGTGTTCATTTAGGAAATCGCGGACTGCAAGAGCGTAGTGAGGTGGCACTTCGTCTTGCTGCAACCATAAGCGTTCTGTGAAGCCCCTTTCATCGAGCTGAGGTATTTACCATGTTTGTAAAATGAGTACATAATTTACATCATTCACAGTCCCTTCAAAAAAGAACGGTCCAAGCAGGTGTCGTGATGTCATCGCTGTATCAATACATGAGAGGGGTTCCTTTCTATCTCGACGGCGTAGGAGGAATCTCTTTGGCCCAAATGACAGTATATCTAGTATATGAGCCATGATAAATGGCTCATTCAGCTGAAAACATAATCTTGCACCGTTCACTGCATTTGAAAACTGAGTTAACAAAACACGTCGTGCTAAAACGCGCTCATTCCGGTCTGTATCTGATAACGCGTTAACGAACGTCAGTCGAAAAAGTCTGACCTTAAAGTCTTCTTTTCATGGGATACCACATTGTTGTTCTGGATATATAAAGTTCCGAAGGACGTTTACGTGTCAACTTCATAGGAGATTCTTCAATCGAAGCAGTGACTCCGGCACCTGTTTCTTCTCGTGTGTTCCTCTTTTCACTCCGCAGCCTGTCTTTAACATTGCCAAGAGCAAAAGCATGTCTCTGCCAATGCAGAGTCCGCCCCCTTAGCTGAATGGTCAGTGCTTACGACTGTCGTACAACGAATCCCGGTTCAATTCCCGTCCGGGCCGGAGATTTTCTCAGCTGGGGGACTGGATGTTGATTTGTCCTCACACGCCCAGTGTGACGTCAATTGGAAACACTTGAGTCTCGGCAGGCGAACTTCGTCAGATGGGGACTCCCGGCCATCAACGCCTTACAGTCATTTCATTTCATTTCACTCCATAAGTATTGCCTTTCGCGGTAGAACCTCATTAAATCTTTCGTGGTATTTTCCCATAAGCGTCTGTCCTGTGTGTTGTCGTTCGTGCACCCACAAACTTGTCACTAAGCGCTCCTCAATAGTGTAACTACGATCTCTCACATCTGCCATGGCTACAAATTAAAACTCGACCGCGACTGCTGCAACGCGTAAACACGAATTACAACAATGGATTCCAACAACTGATAAGAAGTAACACAACTACCAACCTGTATTATAACATTTGATATAAATGAGGGTTACAGGGGTACGGGGACTTCTCGCTCACGCTTTGCGTAGTAACCACTCACTCAGTTCAAACCAGTGGCGCTCCAGTCAGCTAGTGCACATCCTAGACAAGTGTGTGTTTGAGAGTAGGATCAGAATTGCTACTATTTGGGAGAGAAAGAAAGACATAGCTGAGGTAGGCGACTTAGTCAAATACTATCGAAGGATTATTTACAGGCAAACTGTAATGAAAGACCATTGTCAAATTTGAGGCGCGTAAAACTGAGACAGAAGTGACTAGGTGAGTAAACATTCATAGTCATATTGGTCATCGACTTTATCAACAATTTCTAACCACGTGTTCGGAAACCACAAGGTTCAGTGAAGATAAATCAAGAATTACAGGATGCTAATATGCTCGCTATTTTCTGCTATGTCTTTGAACTAAAAGGTTTATAGCCCTTCCTACAAGCACTAGAAGAGTATTATCATCGGGTACTCTCTCCACAAGACTTCATGATGATTGTATGTATCCAAAGAAATCACATGTGTAACCGCTCATTACTTGTTGCACAAGGAAGAATCCTCAACAGGCACACCAACTTTGCATTCGACAACTGAACGACTGAGTACAGTGCCTTTTACTGATGAATGCAGATTTACCACAGAAAGTAGCAGCAGATTTATTTCGATATGACGACATCCATAACTCGTAATCATCCTGCAAACATGCTGTGAGAAATCTTATCCCGTTATCATCCGTGAAACTTTCCTCAGAGGTGGATATCTTCAGAGAGTGCAGTGTCTATATGTGAGCTATATGCTACCATCAGGCGGACATACACCTATTTCCGCGTGGAGCTGATTTGTGGAGTGATATCCTTAATGTTAATGTGTGGCCTTGAGTTGAAGCAATAGACGATTTTATTATCCAACGCTATGCGTCTACATCGAGGCTTCGCTGACTGCATTACGATGGTGGTGGAAGGGACTTCGGATAGCACTGCATTTCCCCCTCTTCGCTTCCGTTTCGCGAACGATGAGTTGAAAGAAGCAACCAGTTTCCTGACTTTTACTGGAATTTTAATAATTAACCTTCCTATGATGCACAGTATCTTTATTGTAGCGTTTTTATTAAGTTTCACATGGTTAAATTTAGAATAATGCAGTCCTTGAACAGCGCACACATCTTTTTAATATATCTGTATAACTGTAGTTATTATTAGGTGGCCTGTTTCATCCACTTTATTCTGTAATCTTTGCACCATACAATAGCTGCAGCAACAACTATTCTTAGTTACCTAATCAGAATTTGCTATACTCAAGGTAAGTTGATACTACACAACTGTTACGAAGAAAGGGGGGATATTAGTGTTTAATGTACTGTCATCATCGAGGGGACTAAAGATGGAGCACAAGCCCGGAATGTTTCAAATGTTTGGGAAGAAAATCGTCCGTGCCCTTTCAAAGGCATTGGCCTGGAGCGATTTCAGGGAAAACTACGAGGAGATGCTGCTGTAACTGTTGTATGTCCACAAGGTGACCCTTGTGAGAGATTTACTTGCCTGATTATTTGTGGTTAGTCGCCACCCCCCGCCCCCACCCCCATCCCCCTCCCCCGTTGGACCACGGTTTTGTGTGGTACTCCTTCTGTCAGTCCTAGGTTTGGATGCTATTTAATGTAGTTAATTTTGTTAAATATACTTTGAAAGAATACCTATCAATTGATGGATACATTATATCATCCAGCTTGAGTAGCTTATTCACATTGATCGTATTTATTAATGACACACAATACACTGAAGAAAAGCATTTTCAGTCTGTTCATGAAAATGCATTTTGATCACTGCTAAAATGATACTAGTTACCATTATCAAATTTAATAACCGTTTATGCTGAAATGTTTAAACCAAAGCAATTAACATCTTTCCACCAAAGAGTAAGAAGAAAATAATGTGTTCAATCAGTCAACGGTAATCTCTGGGTCTGAGTGTTAGTTATTAGAATGAAATTTTCAGTCTACAGCGGAATGTGAGTTGATATGAAACTTCCTGCTGGCAGATTAAAACTGTGTGCCGGACCGAGACTCGAACTTGGGAACTTTGCTTTTCGCGGGGAAGTGCTCTACCAACTGAGCTACCCAAGCAGCGCACACAGCGCTGCAGTGGAAATCTCATTCAGGAAACATCCCTCAGGCTGTGGCGCAGCTTTGTCTCCGCAATATCCTTTCTTGCAGCAGCGCTAGTCCTGCAAGGTTCACAGAAGAGCCGGCCGGAGTGGCTGTGCGGTTCTAGGCGCTACAGTCTGGAACCGAGCGACCGCTACGGTCGCAAGTTCGAATCCTGCCTCGGGCATGGATGTGTGTGATGTCCTTAGGTAAGCTAGGTATAATTAGTTCTAAGTTATAGGCGACTGATGACCTCAGATGTTAAGTCGCATAGTGCTCAGAGCCATTTGAAATATTTTTTTCTCAGAAGAGCTTCTGTGAAGTTTGGAAGGTAGGAGGCGAGGTACTGGCGGAATTAAAGCTGTGAGGACGGGTCGTGAGTCGTGCTTGGGTAGCTCTGTTAGTAGAGCACTTGTCCGCGAACGGCAAAGGTCCCGAGTTCGAGTGTTGGTCCGGCACACAGTTTTAATCTGCCAGGAAGTTTCGTTACTTATTACTCTGAGACCGACATGCTTTTACTTGGGAGCATTAGAACATTTCATATCAGGTTGTACGTTGCCAATGTATGGCTTCAAGGACATGAGGCTTTCATGAGAGAAAGCAGGGAGTTACTTTCTGTGTCCTGGAATGACTGGTGATCATCGCTTACACTCAAGACCAAAGACCTCACAGAAAACACTGAAATGTCTCACCTCACACCTAGCAGCAAAGTTTCCCTTAAGGGGGAAAACCACAGCAGGAGGTTTAAAAAATCCGTTTTTTATTGCATAAATCGTTAGCTTAACTATCCAAAAATACGCTGTCAAAATTTCAAAGCGAAATTCGCACTCGTTTAAATTTTATGAACATAGAACCGAGTGCACATCGGAAATTCTTCCAATCGAAGGAAGGTCGGAAAGTTCGGAAAGCACTGGTGCAAGCGCAAAACGAAGCCTATGAGGAAGAAGAAGGATTACTGTATGGTGCTGGAATCGCAGATTAATCAGCAAGCATTTTACATTATTGTTATCTTCCTTGAATTTGTAGTTTCCGAGAATGTATTTTTCAAACGCGCTTATCTCGAAATTACTTTTTACACATTTGCGTGTAGTCTATCAATAATAATTAGAACCAATATTTATAAAAATTGATAGTATGATTCCTTATAAAATTACGAATTATGTAAACCATCTTGCGAGATGATATCATGATTTTAAGGGTATTTTTATTTGAATAATAAAGGAAAAATCGTGAAAATCGAAGTAAATTGTTCCAACACATGCAAAATTTTTAATTTTCATTATTTTCACTTGAATTGAGACCATATTCTTAGAAAATAAGTTATTAATGTAAAATCAAAACCTTTTCGATTTCAGATGAAAATCTGAATGGCTAAACTGCACGCAATTGGAGAACTATACTCACAACCTTCAGCGGACATCACAGCGTAACTTCGTTATTTGTGGCTGAAATTACTCAAAAAAATTCACAAAAACTGTTCGAACTATGAATGAAATGCTGTCAAAATTTGATTAAATTCTAATTAATTCTTACCACCCAAAAATAATCCCAAGAATTAAGTGTCAAACAGCTTCCTAATGTGGTTTCTCCCTTAAGATTAATTAAGCCTGTTTCCTCTCCTGCCACCAAAGCCCGCCATGTGCAGCTCCTCATGTTTGAGTGGCCAGTTGATACTCACTTTCGCTAATAGAGCTATTTATTAGTGTCTTTTATTTGTCCGTAACATCCTCTGTCTTCACACTACAAAGTTCATAAACTTGACCATTTTATGCCTGCACAGTTGAATAATCTGAATGTTACCGTAACAAAAACCACCACATCTGGTATTAGATGTGCGTGTATTATGCCACAATCAATTTAATTTAGGTGATAAAGATGTTCGTTTCGAACGAAACCGGTTGTGGTAATAAACGCATACGCAATGGCGGCTCAGAAAACCCTCGATTAAGAGCTATATGGAGAGCTCAATATCAACACCGTATCAGTAGTAATTTCGCCGTATTCATGAAGACATACGGATCTATGTGCATTTCGAGAGTCATCTATCGACTTCGTTATCTAGCACTAACAAGGAGAACACGACAAGTATCGTAAACCGATTTTCCAGAAAATTCGCTCAATGGAAGAGAGGTAAAAATAAGCGAACATGTCTTGGCTTATCCGTAGATACTGAACCGTTTCTGGGAAAACGACAATCGAAGATTTGGAAGTACTTTATGTGCCTTTTAGTGAGTGAATAGGGCAACCGAAGTGGTAGCACAGTGGCAAGTCGCGGCTTCACGCTTTTCACCCCGTGTTCGACACCCGATTGTGATTTTTATTTTGTTTTCGATTAAGCTATCCATTCCGTACAAGATTAGTACATGAATATTTCCTAAAGTAGACTGAAATAACGCTGTTCTTATTCGTATACTAACTCTATGTCTGGTGAATGAATTTTAAAATATAAATAAATAAACGAGTGAGAAAATTCTGCGAAATTTTTTTCGATGAAAATCCTGTAGTGTATCTTGATTCATAAACTATTGTAAGCGCGAGTTTTCGATCAAGTGATCCGTTATACGTGATCTGCCGCGAAATTATAGCCTGTTGACGACCTTTCTTTCCCGTGCGAGATTCATTCGAAGTAATGTCCTTGTGGCAAACCTGCCTTCGCTCGATGCACGTAATATCCGGAATTTCTACACTGAAACGCCAAAGACCCTGGTATAGGTATGCCTATTCACATACAGAGATTTGTAAACAGGCAGACTAAGACGCTGCAGTCGGCCACGCCTACATAAAACAACAAGTGCCTGCTACAGTGGCAGGTAATGAAGACTATAGCGAGTCTGAACGTTGTGCTATAGTCGGCGCACGAGCTATGGGACACAACGTCACCGAGGTAGCGATGAAGTGGGGATTTTCCCGTAATATCATTTCACGAGTGTACCGTGAATATCAGGAATCCGGTAAAACATCAAATCTCTGACATCGCTGCGACCGGAATAAGATCCTGCAAGAACGGGACCAACGACGACTGAATACAATCGTTCAACGTGATAGAAGTGCAACCCATCCACAAATTGCCGCAGATTTCAATGCTGTGCCATCAACAAGTATCAGCGTGCGAACCATTCAACGAAACATCATCGATATGGGCTTTCGGAACCGAAGGTCCACTCGTGTACCCTTGATGACTGCACGACACAATGCTTTATGCCTCGCCTGGGCCCGTCAACACCAACATTGGGTGTTGACTGGAAATATGTGGCATAGTCGGACGAGTCTCATTTCTGATTGTAACACGCTGATAGACGTGTAGAAGTTTGGAGGCAACCTCATGAGTCCATGGACCCTGCATGTCAGTAGGGGATTGTTCAAGCTGGTGAAGGCTGTGTAATGGTGTGGGCCGTTTGCAGTTGGAGTGATATGGGGCCGCTGATACTTCTAGATAGGACTCTGATGTGACACGTATGTAAGCATGCTATCTGATCATCTGCATCCATTCATGTGCATTCCAACGGAGTTTGGAAATTCCAGCAGGACAATGTGACACCCCACATGTCCAGAACTGCTACAGAGTGGCTCCGGCAACACTCTTCTGAGTCTAAACACTTCCACTTGCCACGAAACTCCCCACACATGAACATTATTGAGCATATCTATGATGTCTTGCAAGGTTCTGTTCAGAAGAGATTTCTACCTTCTCGTACTCTTACGGATTTATGGACAGTCCTGCAGGATTCGTGGTGTCGATTCCCTCCAGCACTAGTTCAGACTTTAGTCGGTTCCATGCCACGTCGTGTTGTGGCACTTCTACGTGCTCGCGGGGGCCCTACACGATATTGGGCAGGTGTACTAGATTCATTGGCTCTTCAGTGTATTTTCGAATGTTTCTTCGATCAGTAGATCGGTGTCATTCAATGGAATGGACCACATCTTCCTGAAGAATGCATTTAAGTGCAAAATATAAGAATTAATATAAGAATGAAATTTAAGCATAATTCTATAACAATTTAAAAAGATTGTAACCCCTGAAAATACCATACACACATGTGTTATATAATAAATGTATAACCGATATCGTAAACCCCACTTGTTGATGAGAAACATTTGTGTACCAACCTTCTACAGAAACGAAAAAATCTAAATAAATGAAATAAAATTATAAAGAACAATACTCTGGTTTCGAACAAGGGGCGCAAACCTGAGACGGCCTGACGCTAGCCACTGTGCAACCATTTCAGCTAAAATGATTGCCGTCTAAAAGACATCTAAATTACATCAAAAACTTTGACCAAGGTTTTCTCTGAATAAATCGCTTGTTCGGATAAGCTGAGACATGTGTTCGCTTATTTTGACTCCTCTTCCACTGAGCAAAGTTTTTGGTAAATCTGGTTATGGCACTTGTCGTGTTCCGTCCACAACTCCATAGTTCGTGGTCTTGTGGTTAGCGTCCCTGGCTCTAAGTGGCAGGCATCTGTATTCAGTTCCCGGCTGGATTGCAAAAAATTGTTCAAATGGCTCTAAGCACTATGGGATTTAACATCTGAGATCATCAGTCCCCTAGATTTAGAACTACTTAAACCTCACTAACCTAAGGACATCACACACATCCATGCCCGAGGCAGGATTCGCACCTGCGACCGCAGCAGCTGCGCGGCTCCGAAGTGCCTAGAGCCGCTCGGCCACAGCGGCCGGCCTGGATTGTACTTTTTTTTTTTTCTCTTGGGGGCTGCGTGTATGTGTTGTCCTCAAAATTTCATCTCACTTTCATCACAAAGACGCGCAAGTTGTCGAAGTGTCGTCAAATAGTAACCCTCGCACCAAGCGGCAAAAAGCCATAGACCGCGTCTGCTGGCCAATAATCCCATATGGTTATTTCATTTCTAGCACGAAGTGACATTAAATATGTAAGTGGTTCATGAGCACCTGGATGCCCATATGTTTAAACTTTAAACGACATGACGAACTGTTTTCATCAGGATATGGATTCAAACTCCAGACCTGTAGCTAATGCTAACCAACAAAGCTTTCGTGCCTGAGCGAGATCAGAAAACAGCAACAAGCGTCCTCATTGTTGGCTAGGTATAAAGAGACGTGAAATGTCAAATTTTCTAACTGTATGGTGCTACAGAAGAATGCTGAATATTAAATGGGTAGATCACATAACTAAGGAGGAGGTATTGAATAGGATTGGGGAGAAGAGGAGTTTGTGGTACAACTTGACAAGAAGAAGGGACCGGTTGGTAGGACATGTTCTGAGGCATCAAGGGATCACCAATTCAGTATTGGAGCGCAGCGTGGAGGGCAAAAATCGTAGAGGGAGACCAAGAGATGAATACACTAAACAGATTCAGAAGGATGTAGACTGCAGTACGTATTGGGAGATGAAGAAGCTTGCACGGGATAGAGTAGCAAGGAGAGCTGCATCAAACCAGTCTCAGGACTGAAGACCACAACAACAACAACAACATAAGTTAGCAAGTCTCAACCGGAAATAAAGTGACGAAAATTTTTGTACTTGGTTGGTACTTCTACCCAGCAAACACTGTCCCTGTTAACTAACTATGAAGGAACATAAATCTAGTTTCATTCACAAGTAATGTAGTGGGCGCATGGTTGAACATGAAATGACGTGATGTAAAGTTTCATCTCGGATGGGAATTAGAAATCACCATCTAACCGTATTGTTAACTAAGCACTTTCAAATGTTACGTATCAATTTTTCTCATCTGTAGAGGCACGTCAAATTGAAATGACCAGACGAAAACCTCTTTTGCCTTACCAGCATTCGAAACCCTCAAAAATCAACACTATTTTCTAGGCACGGTGTAGCCCTTAAATAGCAGATTATTTTACAATAGAAATATTTGACGAGATAGTTCTGTGATGACTGGGTGTCAAGCCTTACACATACAGGGTGGACAAAAATATGCGAACTCCAAAGAAACAAACATTACCATGCCTAGTAAGGTGCAGGAAAGCCCTGTACAGTTTTCAAAGAAATCTTATACCTTTCTTCCTGCAAAATTGTGGGAAGATAACGATGACGGAGGTGGAGAGCGACAATGCGCCCTTCTCTCCAAAGTAGACCACATAGGGTGAATAATATTGAGATCTGATGACTGTGGTGGCCAGAGGAGACGCGACGATTCATCCTTGTGCTCAGAAAACCTGCCTGGACGGTGCGAGCAGTGTGATCATGGGCCCTATCATTTTTGAACACAACATCATCACTAGGGAACGAACATTACCGTCCGATGGACGTAATAAGCCAAAATGTTCGCATAATCCTTGGCAACAGTGAGATCTTGAAGAGTAGCATGGGATCCTTGGAATACCACGATATGGCTGCCGAAATCATCACCGAATCCCCGCCATATTCCGCTCTGTGGACTGAAACTCGGCCAGAAGCTGGAAACTGCATAGAACAAGACTCATCCACTTAAATACTTTCTCCAATTGCTACGCTGTCCAGGGTTTATGGCTTCTGCACGACATTTTACTGTAAAGTGCATTTGCATTACTGATGTGAGGAATTGGAATTCAGCTCGGTTTGCAATTCCCCGCTTATGGCAACTCATTCGTGTTGTTTTGGTGCTGACAGGGTATGGAAGTGCGACATGCAGTTCTACAGTAACTGTTGTAGCTGTCGTCTTCTTATTTTTCGGCACAATTATCTTCAATTATCATTCATCGCTATCACCACACGCGCATTTTCGTCCACGTTGTGGCTTAGCGGATGATGTTTTTCAGCTTCGAATAAATGACTCTTGAAACACCAAACACTTCGGCTACCTTGGTTACAGAAGCACTACCATGAGAGCGCCAACATTTTATTCAGGTTCGACTTCAGTCAGCTCCGACATAATACACTCACAACTGACCATGACTGACGCTCGCGACCTCCTGAGGTCGTTGCAAAGGTGGCGTTTGTGGTACTATACAACCGCCCAAACCCAGGCTTGGCTAGCGTCTGCGTTTATGTTCAAGCGTGCATTTCTTGCGGTGTTTCCATACCTTTGTCCAACCCCTGTGGCGTCGTTATTGATTACACACGAGAAAACGTTCGTTATAGAATTATTTTTCACCAGGAGTTGGGAGTGACATGTGTGTACTTGACGCGATATAATAAAAAGTTTTGTGTCTGACTGAGAGTCGAAATCAGCTCCTATCGTTCTTGTTGACAACGTTCAGAGAGACGTCGAAAATCAAAATCACTTTTCACCTAAATTGAGGTGTGCATGTGATGAAGCTTGAAATGAAGCGATGAAAATTTTTGTGCTGGAACAGGATTCGAACCCATAGACGCGCTTTTCGTGGAGACCCTGAGGAGTTCGGAATTTTTGGGGAAAGAACGAAATGATGTCAATGAAGAGAAACAAGTTTAGCGAGATGGTCTCGTTGCCGCAAAGTGAGAAGCGTCCGGCAGGTCACTGACTCAGCGTCGTGCCACACACAGCATTGCCCTCCGCTTGCAAGTTGGTGCCCCGACGCTTACCGTAACCAGGGGCAATTTGGTATGCGGCAAACGTGACTTCAGCAGCAGCACTACAACAGACAGGCCTGAGAGAGTGTAAGTACTGGCTGCTAGCTAGGCACATCATTGGTTTATCACATCATCATCTGGAAGGTCGCCAATGCTCTGCTATCATCTTTACAGCATCACATTACAACGGACCTACACTTCCGGTTAATTAGGGTGCACGTAATATTTCCTGAGAAATACATCTATTACGGAGAGTAATGAAAATCCGGATAAAAGCGGATACAGTTTTAACCGAATCGTTATCGCTCTGTTGCACGGACACAACAAAATTGTGGTGAAAAATGATTTTGATTTTCGACGTCTCTTCGAGCGTTGTCAACAAGAACGAATTGTTATAGCGCGACTACTTTTGCACGATAATGTACGAATGAAATTTTGACAAAAAAGATAAAAATAAGAAATAGTTAGTGAAATTTGGAATAAATAAACTGAATCTACTATAATTTTAGATAGCAAATTACTTAAGAGGTCACCAGTTCACAGTTTGAGCAAAAATCACTGTGTGATTATTAATTGTTTATAAACTATAATTACGAACTAATCATTGGATTCTAATCAGGCGAGAGACTCGAGCTCAGATGTTAAAAACACAGTTAATACCATGGATTAAATTCAATGAGAAAACCAGCAGAATAATTTGTACTGAAAACATCCGCGTAAAAGTTGTTTGCAAAACATGTCGTGTAATGAACAGCTTTGCTAAATAAAAGAATACATTGTCCATTGTAGGCAGTATTGTGCTTTATTAAAATCGTGCTGTCAGCTAATTTCGGCCGTGAGTCACTTTCATGCACCTTGGTATCCCTTCGTTTTGCAGACACTTCTTATTAAACAATATTCACTCACTCACCTTTAACGCCTTTATCCAAATACGTTGGTATTTAATGGCGTTATCCCATGCCGAACTCGGCAGAGTCATGATGATTTTGCTTCCGTGGGAATCGACAGCCTCTAAGTGTTTGCTTTCTGTTATGCACTGTAATGCTGTTACTGATCTTAGAAACGCATATGTACATAAATACATGTTTTCTATTATAGTAAGTTATTTCTGTTAACTTTGTAATGTTTCATATAGCGAATAATAAGTAATTTTATACTACACCGTTACGTAATTTTCAAAGTGAGTAGTTTGCAACGCACTTAAAAAACATGAAATGTATTATTCTGAAGCAGTATTTTGTTAACATCTACTTAAATTATGCTTTTACTCTTCTACTATTAGTCATTATTCTTTAACTAGTTCTTCTACCAAGCAACAAAGTTCACTGCTGTTAAATGACAGTTTTGGGTAGTCCTAAGTTTTGTAAATTGTACATCTTTATCTTAATTACCGAAATTAAATAAGATCATCACTTTCAATATTTTTCCTATTTTTTCAGTGGTGGTATTCTGGGAATCAGTAGTGGTGACGGTATAGGACCCTGTTAGGTGAATGATTGAGGCAAAGTTCGTTTACACTATAATAGTTGCTGCACTAAACACTTCGCTATTCTATTACGAAAAACAACTACACTGACTAGCCTTGTACATGTTAAAGACGAAAATGGGCGGATTTTACTTTGTGGAGCTGCTGCTGGTGCGATGTTACGCATTGTTCGTCGGCAATGTATGGCAGCATGCTCTTCTTCGTCGTCGCTCCATTCAACAAGTTTGGGCCCACAGCACTCTTCTTGAATATTATTTCCTCTTGATGACAACGGACGGTGCCCATTTACAACCACATGATATGCCTGGCCATATGTTAAAAATCTTGTAGTTTGTTCCTTACATTCCCGCATACCGAGTCTGCACCTGATCACTTGTCGTGACCAGCTCTTCTCCGCCTACTTCTGTCCGTCTCCGCGCTGACGCACCCGACGACAATACTCCTCACATCAAGCTAATTCTTTGGCTCTATACAACAGCAAACCTCCCTGACTACGCCAGCGTTTTTACTACCTCATAAGTAAAATACTGTTTTTTAATTAGTTCTCTTAACTTAATTCTTTGACATTTAATTATATGACAACATTAATAAAATAATAAAAGAGACATAGGTCAGAAATTACACCACAGTTACAATATGGTTACGGAAGTAATTATGAGAAAAATTTATTAGGCACTGTGTTGTGTTACATCCTGACATGGGTCGTGCCGTCACCGGATGGGTCGCTGGTCGAACCGAGGCCCTCCCAGTCACCGAGCCACTGGGCGCCCGCCAGTGCCAGCCACTGCCACCACACGTCGCTCACCTCGCTAGCAGCACACCAACATTTGGCCTCACCAGCGTGAGAAAATACGCTGCCGCTGGTGAGTGTTTATGGCACAAGGCCTTAGCGCGACTGGGTTGTACTGAAGTAGTGCTCCCACCTTTAGCTGTTCAAGCTTGTTGGAACAACAAAGAATTTACATGCCTGGTGTCTGCCATGCTACAGCCACTTTACTCCTTCGATGATCTCCTGTAGCTGTCGCCAAGCCCTCGAACCCCTCTTGCTCACAACTCCCAGGTGGGACAGCCGGACGCCACCCTGACAACTAGAAGAACGGCTCGTCTGCCTGTCCCCTTCCCCCCCTCCCCCCCCCTTCGTCACTGTGGTCCTTGCTCATCAGGCCTTTACATTCTAGAGTCAGAAGTAGGGTTGACATACGTGCTACGGGCGTCAGTAAAGTAAGCAAGTAGCAGCATGCATTTTATAACCACTCGTGGGGTCCTTGAAATTTTTCCAGGTTTTTTTTCGGCCATTTTTATCCTTTCTATGTAGAATATGTCAGAAATGATGGGGAGGTATAAGCAAATGTAAGTAGGAGATTGTTTTGTGCCTACTATTTAGTAGGCAAGTGTAGAAGTTACTTATTATTGTCATGTAAATTACAAGTTTAAGATTTCTCCAAGGTCTGCACTAGTAGATATTTGTTCTAATATCCTTAGAGTATCTCAGTCGTATGCAGAGCATTTTTCTTTCCTTCCGTTTTGCTGCCTCTCTCCTTCTCTTCGTTCTGGTAAAATAACGGTGTATATGCTGAAACGATGAATAAAGAGTGTGCAAGTTCCCTTAACAAACATAATAAAGGAATCCTTCGCATCAGTGAAATTTCGAGAATATTTAAAACAGGCAAGAGTTGTACCTCTCGAAAGAAAGGTAATGCTGAAGACATAGGAAATTACTGGCCCATTTCTTTGCTGTCACCATTCTCACAAACTCAACCGATTAGTATTGCATGACATATAATACCTCAACCAATATTGAGAATAGGATAAAAAAATTCTGAGGCCTTACTTTTCCGTACGCCCGCGTAACAATCAGTGGTACACATCAAAAATAACATTGATAATTACAGCACAAACAGCTCTGTCGAATACCATGGAACGTGCTATGGACTGAGTGAGTAACATCATTGTAAAAGAGATCTACGGATGAATACTGCTACTACTACTAGTACTAGTTGTAAACCGTGGTGCTGCGCTGACGAAGTGAAACACACATCAGTGTCGCAGCAGTATCTTGTAGTTTGAGTTTTTCGTCTTTACATCATGCGACACTGGCCCAACGTAGTTTAGTAAAGCGCTGACATACGATGGATGAGAGATGGTCGTTAGGCATGACGTCATCGTTATACCGCTCCAGGTCCCTCGAGTTTAGTGGGCATGGTAGCAGAAAATCCACCTAAGATATTCCTTCGAATACGTGGATGGTATGAGAGGAGAACTTATCGGGTACCAGGGGATTATGACGAAGAGAGAATTATGGGGTATTACAGAGTGGCGCACAGATTTAGTGGTATCACAGGGCTCATGAAGCAAGATACAATGGACAAATGTCTCGCATATGAGAGTTAAAGTTTAGATTTTAAGCAATAATACTAGGATCATTATGCTCAGAAATGCGACAGTAGTGACTTTACCACGGTGTCCTTTCTCTTTGTAAATAGTTTATGCTAAACACTTTTCCCGAAGTTGGGTGATATTTTAAAATAACATACTGATGAGTCAGTAGGATAGTGTGTCACATCATGGCTGAGTAACTAGATCGATGATGAGGGGTACATTCTTAAGGCTAAGCCGGCCGGAGTGGCCGAGCAGTTCTAGGCGCTACAGTCTGGAACCGCGCGACCGTTATTGGTTGAGGTATTATATGTCATGCAATATTAATCGGTTGAGTTTGTGAGAATGGTGACAGCAAAGAAATGGGCCAGTAATTTCCTATGTCTTCAACATTACCTTTATTTCGAGAGGTACAACTCTTTTGAACCTTAAGGCTAAGTACACAGCAGAAGAGAGTAATACATACAAAAGGATGGGTACTTAGTTTCGTAATGTTAACAGGTGCACTACTTTAGGATGCCTCCCGTATTCCCACACGCCTGTTCCTACGAGATGGTCCGGCATTGCTGTCAAATAGTCAAGTGAAAGACATAGACTGTAAGAGAGCTATGGACCACTCACTCAGACAGCTTGGAGAATGCTGCGGGAAACAGTGAGTGAACTTTAGCATTTGTAATGTAAGAGCGTGATGCAACCCTGGTACATGTTAATAGGTAGTGATATCACTGTCATATATCACTAATCAATATTGTTTCATTTTTTGCAACAATTTTGTGGTTATCTTATTGTGAGTGCTTGACATATTTGCTAGAGAGGAAAATACAGCATTTTTCTCAATGGGAATTTGTGCTCCCGGTGTAGTCTCAGATTCGTGTTTGTTGTCAGAAGGCAGTCAGTGAATCTCGATAGGAGAAGCAAGTCTCCCGAGGGAGGTTGGTCATTTTCGTAGAATTCTGGCTGCGGCCTGCTCTGTGATTTTATAGGCGGAGCCAGCACCTGTCCTCCCTGAGGGTAGAGGACGCAGTGCTACCACTGCCATCGCCAGAGAGTAACTATACATGACATTTCTGCCTTTGTGCATAAACAGCAAAGGGCAAGATGCCACGGCACTGTCTGGACAGCGTGATGTCAGTTGCTTTTGTCGCAAAAATTTTGGTGTATTCGGTCGAATGTGTCACCTTTGCCAGCATGCTTGGCACGAAGAAGTCGACGAATCGAAGAATCATTACTCTAGCCTGGTAGCGACCTAGTATTTGTTAATGTGGATTTTGTATGCCAAGAGTGGCAAGTTTCTGCTGCATTCCCCTCCTTTTTCGAGAAAGAAGTGACATTCTCGTCTGTCACGATGGCAACAGCATTGAATCATCGCCTCCGTGTAGAGGGTTTTTAGAAGGTAGAGAATCGAGGAGGGAGAACTACGATTCTTAGCTGCTGTTATTTATGTGACAGAAAACGCTGAGCTAATGTGCCGGCGGCCTCCGAACATGAAGTGAAGGCCAGACCCAAACTTCCATATGTCGTCAACCTTGTGTCTACAATCTGCCCTGCTACATTCATTATGTATAAGCATGCATGTCCGAAAGAACATTGCACCGTTCTTCTGAGTAGCACAAGCATTGCAATACGTATTTATCCGCCGACACCGGGCAAGTAACTTTCAATTAAAATGTCTCTTCTGTATGGGAATATACATAATTAGCTTAGCGTCCGCTGATTCGCTTGCGTGGACTGTATGGTCTACACAGATTTTGGTTTTCTTTAATAGAATTTTTATGCCATTCACAAATGGAACATCTTCTAATTAATGCCGTAGAAGCATGGTGTTCTCCGAATGTATTTCAGACCAAAAAGTGATTCTGGTAGCTGGAGTCGGAGGTCTTTGTTAATCTTGCCTTTTTAGTTCTTGTCGTGATATTTCCATAAAAACTTTCATCATCTAACACTAATTTCTTTAGAGATCAAATACCAATTATCATAGCTTTAGCTTAAAAAATGTTTAAAAATGACAAAATATTTTCATAAAAATTATCATCGCCTATTTCAGCCTCTTAAGCACTGAATTTCCAAAAACACTGAACCACGTATTTTTTATTTTTTTAAGAAGTCAAATACCCATTTTCATAGATGTAGGTTTAAAAGTGCTTTGGCAGTCCCTTAAAACGATTTATTTAAAAAATACATTCACGGACTATTTTACCCCATTAATGTTTGGATTTCCAAAAATACTGAAGCATAGATTATTTTATTTCTGACCGAGGAACCAAAATAACAATTTTCGTACGTCTAGCTTCAAAACTGCTTTAATACTGACGTATTTTCCAAAAATCTCTCATCCCCTACTTAACCCTCTTAGAGACGTAATTTCAAACGATCCCTTACTAAACAATGCTTACAGTATAAGATCAAAACCTGCTCCAAATTTCAAATTTCTATCCTTTGCGGTTTTGGCTAGACGATGATGAGTCAGTAAATCAGTCAGGCCCTATTTCACCCGATTGGGGGTAGCATTTTCGAAAACACTCAAATACCGGGTGATCAAAAAGTCAGTAAAAATTTGAAAACTGAATAAATCACAGAATAATGTAGATAGAGAGGTACAAATTGACACACATGCTTACAATGACATGGTCTTTCATTAGAACCGAAAAAATACTAAAGTTCAAATGTCCGACAGATGGCTCCTCATCTGATCAGAATAGCAATAATTAGCATGACAAAGGAAGACAAAGCAAAGATGATGTTCTTTACAGGAAATGCTCAGTATGTCCACCATCATTCCTCAACAATAGCTGTAGTCGAGGAATAATGTTGGGAACAGCACTGTAAAGCGTGTCCGGAGTTACGGTGAAGCATTGGCGACGGATGTTGTCTTTCAGCATCCCTAGAGATGTCGGTCGATCACGATACACTTGCGGCTTCAGGTAACTCCAAAGCCAATAATCGCACGGACTGTGGTCTGGGGACCTGTGAGGCCGAGCATGATGAAAGTGGCGGCTGAGCACACGATCATCACCAAACGACGCGTCTAACAATATGGGGTGGAGCGCCATCCTGCATAAACATCGTACGTTCCAGCAGGTGTTTATCAGCCAGGCTGGAGATGATGCGATTCTGTAACATATCGGCGTACCTCTCACCCGTCACGGTAGCAGTTACTGACGTTTTGCTGTCCAGCGCCGTCTGTCGGACATTTTGAGAACTTTGTTTTTTTTTTTTGTTCTAATAAAACCCCATGTCATTCCAAGCATGTGTGTCAATTTTTACCTTTCTATCTACATTATTCCGTGGTTTATTAAATTTTCAAATTTATACTGACTTTTTGATCACCCAGTAGAACAGATGTCACAATGTCACGCATGTGTTGAAAATCAGTCCGCTCCGCCACAAAAATTCTCTGCTTGGCGTAAGTCGCAATGGCCTTGGCAACGTGTGCACATAGACTTTGCGGGACCTTTTTGGAACACTCGTTGGGTGACAGTGGCTGACTCATATAGCAAGTTTCCTTTTGCTGTGCCAGTGAACTCGACAACATCACGTAGCACAATCCAGGTGTTGTCATGCGTCGAGGGTTTACCTGAAGTAATAGTGTCAGACAACGGACCTCAGTTGACGTCAAATAAATTTGAAACAGTCTGTGAACGCAATGGCATACAGCATCTAACTAGTGCACCGTTCCATCCACAGTCAAACGGCGAAGCGGAACGTTCTATCAGAATCTTCAAGCAGCAGATGGCCAAACTTCCCTCCGTACACACCAGGGATCAAGTATTGCAATGGTTTCTCTCCCCATACCGTTCGCACCCACGAGATGGACCATCGCCGGGGGAACTGCTTCACGGCCGCCGCCATCGGTCACCTGCTCCACCCTCCTGAGCCACCAGTACCGAAGGGAGTCCGCAAGGATCGCTTCGAGGGCATGACATTGTCTTTTACAGGGTTTTTAGCGGCAGCAGGCGGTGGGTGCAAGGCGAGTTCGTCCGTCGACTTGGCGCTTACATGTGTCTTCTTCCAGGTCCAAATGGCTTACAGCGCCGCCATCAAAATAAACTTCGCCTCTGTCATGTACACGATGATCTTTCAGTCTCTCTTCCCCCAGATCCACGTATCGAGAGGACAGCGCGGCCACAGTAGCCGCCTCCTGTCGTCTCACCGATGGAGCTGGACCCGTGCACACTGCAGCAGTCAACGCCTTCTTCATCTGGTTCATGGCAGCAGGAGGTGGATGGATGCATAAGCTTCTGGTCGTTTTCCGGGGGGCGTTTCCGCCAAAGCGAAGGCCGGATGCCGGGGTATGGCCAGAAGCTTGACATCCCCTGCAGCCACAGCTTCTGGCCGACGTAGCGCCCACACTCCTGCACCCCAGCCGTGGTCGCACTCCCTATACGACGATGGTACGTTGCTTTGACAGGGAGGAATGTTCTGGCATACCCACAAGCGCCGGAACGAAGATGCGGAACGCAGGAGAAGAGAAGGCGGTGAAACGACGTCATCAACAGCGCTCTGACCAGAACGTCACCACGATATGAACGGCATCCAGCCGAAGTGATCCACAAACTGTGTGTCAAACTTGCATGACCATTATATATAGCAAAGGACTCGGATTTATGTTGCATGTCGCCCATAGCTTGCACCATTGTTATTTCAATGTTAAGTATTATCAATCTGCTTTACTGAAATAAAACTACTAAAGTTGTTTGCTTGGATTGTTGTGTAGCATTCCGAGGACGCAGCATCTCCTAGGCACCCTATACGACCCCACACTTTGTGATGTGGAGACACCGTCTCGTTTGTTGCATTATCTGCATAATTAACACTAATGGAATCACGCGGCTTTTTAAAAATAGACTGTGTTCTTTGCACTTCTGTGTCCTCTGACACACTAATGCATTCTGATTGACTGTACAAGAATTGGGAAGTTCATTTACCTGATTCAGTAAAAGATCCTTTTCTGACACCTGCGTGTTAACAACATCTACCTCAGCGTCGTCCGCTACGCCGGAAATGACAGTCTGAGCAGTTGGTAAACTAGGTGAAATCAAACTGTCAGTATACTGTAAAATATTTTGGGAAACGGAACTCACGTTTTCTGTGGTGCTTTGCAACTGTTGCCCCGCAGAGTGGTTACTATCAGTCTCAACATTGTAGTCAATTATCGGAGAATCGCCCATTGCGGTATCTTTAATGGTCAGATTACGCGCCGGAACCTTAACAATTTTGTGCGACATCGTAAATCACATACAGAATACCAGCCAAATCAATGAAAAACAAGGCGGACCATGAGAATGTCCATGAACTGTGGAGCAAATTTTGTACAAGTTAGTGAATTGCGTTGCGCCAAAAAATTTAACTACTATTATCGCTAAAGAGTGGTTGAGAGAACGGAATATATATATAGCTGTCGCCAAATGCTACGTTTTCTGAAATTACTGAAATTCTTAAATGAATGCCTGAACTGGGAATGCACACAAAACTGCAGTTATCGTGTAGCGTGTTGCAACTGCAAGTGGTGGTCTTACTCTGTGCTATTGTTAGCAAAACTTTATACGAACTGAATGGACACTGCAACTCCCAAACCCAATAAAGAAATACACTTACTGCAAAATGCATTCAGCCCCTTAGGTACTGAATGCTCTAGTCCTTTTCAAAAACTGATAACTTTGGACCCCGCGCATATAACAAATAAATAAAATTGTCTTGCCTCTAAAGCAGCAACGCTGGATCGCCATATATTCTGCTCTCATGAAGAAGAAGAAAATATATCACCTACAGGCTCGGCGGTGTGCAATGCTGGCCGTAATACTTTGAAATATACGTGAAATTCTTTTGGCCGATAAATGAAACATTTAAGGAAAATTGAATGTCTGACCTGGGCAGGGGGACGGTAGTCTTGATTTGGGTGAACTACTAACACTGACTTTTTCAATAGCGAAGTTGTATTCGAAGTTAAGTTTGACTTATCAAAACATCTGACAATTGAAATTACATTAGTAAGAAAAATTACATCCTTTTCCACTAAATGAAAACCTTTCTTTGCTGACGTAGTCAGAGACAACGAGTTTTGTACAGTAAGTATAATGGAACATGACTAAAAAGCATAAAGACAAATAATCAAATTATGTATACATGTGTTAACAAATCTTAGACACATTACAAAAGGGAAACGTCTAACTAGCGTATACATCAAATGTGCTTACGTTCACTACTGGCCATTAAATTTGCTACACCAAGAAGAAATGCAGATCATAAACGGGTATTCATTGGACAAATATATTATACTAGAATTGACATGTGATTACATTTTCACGGAATTTGGGTGCATAGATCCTGAGAAATCAGTACCCATAACAACCATCTCTGACCGTAATAACGGCCTTGATACGCCTGGGCATTGAGTAAAACAGAGCTTGGATGGCGTGTACAGGTACACCTGTCCATGCAGCTTCAACACGATACCACAGTTCATCAAGAGTGGTGACTGGCGTATTGTGACGAGCCAGTTGCTAGGCCACCATTGACCAGACGTTTTCAGTTGGAGAGAGATCTGGAAAATGTGCTGGCCAGGGCAGCAGTCGAACATCTTGTGTATCCAGAAAGGCCCGTACAGGACCTGCAACATGCGGTCGTGCATTATCCTGCTGAAAGGTAGGGTTTCACAGAGATCGAATGAAGGGTAGAGCCACGGGTCGTAACACATCTGAAATGTAACGTCCACTGTGGAATGTGCCGTAAATGCGAACAAGAAGTGACCGAGACGTGTAACCAATGGCACCCCATACCATCACGCCGGGTGATACGCCAGGTTGACGATGACGAATACACGCTTCCAATGTGCGTTCACCCCGATATCAGCAATCACGGATGCGACCATCATGATGCAGTAAACAGGACCTGGATTCATCCGAAAAAATGACGTTTTGCCATTCGTGCACCCAGGTTCGTCGTTGGGTACACTATCGCAGGCGCTCCTGTCTGTGATACAGCGTCAAGGGTAACCGCAGCCATGGTCTCCGAGCTGATAGTCCATGCTGCTGCAAACGTCGTCGAACTGTTCGTGCAGATGGTTGTTGTCTTGCAAACGTCCCCATCTGTTGACTCAGGGATCGAGACGTGGCTGCACGATCCGTTACAGCCATGAGGATAAGATGCCTGTCATCGCGACTGCTAGTGATACGAGGCCGTTGGTAACCAGAACAGCGTTCCGTATTACTCTCCTGAACCCACCGATTCCATATTCTGCTAACACTCATTGGATCTCGACCAACGTGATACGATAAACCGCAATAGCGATAGGCTACAATCCGACCATTATGAAAGTCGGAAACGTGATGGTACGCATTTCTCCTCCTTCACGAGGCATCACAACAACGTTTCACCAGCCAACGCCGGTCAACTGCTGTTTGTGTATGAGAAATCGGTTGGAAACTTTCCTCACGTCAGCACGTTGTAGGTGTGAATGCCCTGTAAAGTTAATCATTTGCATATCACAGCATCTTCTTCCCGTCGGTTAAATTTCGCGTCTGTAGCACGCCATCTTCGTGGTGTAGCAATTTTAATGGCCAGTAGAGTATATTCTGTGTTTACTCAACATAGAACCCACTGTTACCAATCAGCCGTCTCATTTACACTAACGCGCTGGCAAAAGGAAAGTATTAAAACATTATCTTCTTTACCTTAACTGCGAGAAGACTTCTGCTTCCACATTTATGTTTCCAATAATAAATGTTCAAATGCGTGTGAATTCCTAAGGGACCAAACTGCTTAGGTCATCAGTCACTAGACTTACACTCTACTTAAACTAACTTATGCTAAGAACACACACACACCCGAGGGAGGACTCGAACCTCCGACGGGAGGGGCCGCGCAGCCCGTGACATGACGCCTCAAACCACGCGGGCACTCCGCGCGGCTTTCCAATAATACATGTACTCGTAAAACTTCTTGTAATATGAATCCAATAATCCTTTCTTGTCACAATTAAATTTACATTTCATCATTTCACTTTACATTCCTTTATGAAATCACTCGTCGTATTAACTATCTATTTTACGTGCGGTGTAACACAAAATATTGGTATGAGAAAATTCCTGCATTGTCATATAACACTTGGTGGGTTTACGGAGCACACCACAAAAACTGCCTACTGCATCCTCTTTCGCTTACAGACTGATACACATTCTCCGATACACTCCAATCGCTGTTTTACTCCGACACTATAATCTCAGACAAGAAGCAGTATGTTCGGCTGTGCGGTCGTTCAAAGTCAGCGATCCACTATATACAGCCCATCAGAGACATACATTTACAATATAATATTTTCATTTTTAGTTAACATTAGTATCATTACAATATCCAGGTGCCACGTATAAGTGTACCCAAGTAGACTCCTTTCAAACATTTCACCTCGTTAGGTGTTGAATTTCCAAAAGCACTGAAACACTTTTTTTCAAATCTGTAACTGAAAAGTTAGATACCAATTTTCATAGCTTTATAAATGTCTCAGTAGTTCTTCAATAATGATTTATTTTTAAATTGGTTTTCACCTACTGTTCCACTCCCATAGGGGTTAAATTTTCAAAAATACTGAAACACATGTTTCTTTATTTCTGACCGAGAAATCAAATACTAATTTTCGTAGTTCTAGCTTCAAGACTGGCTTAATAGTGAGTCAGTGAGTGAGTCAGTTAGTCGGTACACTGCATTGTATGTGTAGAGATGAATATAGGAGAGCAGGTTGTAGACATATGGGTGACGACATATGGAAGTCTGGGTGTGGTTGTGAGTCGTGCTTGGATAGCCTTCACGGTGGGTCTTCGCGCGCTCGTAGTAGGTCTTCTAGTTCCGCCTCTTACCGTTAGTGCCGTGTCTCTTCCTTGTTTTCCGTTTAGTGTCGTGTGAGCTCACGTGCGCATCGCATTGCTGTTTGTTGTCTACTGTCTGCCTTTTGTGCAGCCATTACTGACGCAGCGTTGTCTTGCGTCGCGATGTCGAACACGATTCCCACGTCAATTCCACGTACAGGTACTATCAGCTTCATTTTTGACACATCCGTGCGATATGTGCAGCCCGTCTCTTTAGGGATACACGATTAATTGCAGTTATTTGAGGTCCATCTTGCTCCTTTATGGGGATATACGACATATTCGAAGGGAACGCAGGTCTGCTCAGCACCGCTTACAGGTCTATGGTGGTTTTCGATCAGTAGAAACGATGATTAAAAAAATATTCCCTCTCACTTGCAGTTATATGGTCATCATGTACATATTAATTATACCCACTGGCCAGGGAGGAACCTGCGTTATTTGTAATCAGAGCGGCCACCTCCGTAACGATTGTTCCAGTCGTGTGGTTGTATTAATACCCGCTTACGAACGGTGTAAAAAAGTCACTTTAGCAGATCTTCCACAATATTCTGCAGCTGAGCCAACGCCGTTTATTGAATATCAAAGTGGATCTTTGGGGACAATGCTCGTGATTCTTCTCCCGCTGCCCACCCGTAGGGAGATTAACGCCGTCACTTCAGCAGTGCCGGCCCCGGTTATTCAAATAAGCGTCGCAGAACACGAGGCAGTGACGCATTTGAAGAGCCATTTTCATTGGCTCGCCCTTCCGACAGTTCTCCACTAAAGGACTCTATTCTCCGGCCTGAGTTCGTGGACGAGCAAGCCATGGATTCTCCTGCACCTGATCATATTTTTACTGAGAAGTCATCCGGCAGTTCTCCCGCCATCCAGGCAGCCTCGTCGGTGCCTCCGCCTGTTAAGGAAGCTTGTTTCAGGAACCAACATGTGTCCCTCCGTTCTATCGGATACCTCTCCGGTTGTCCCAGCTTCCCGAACTACTACTGCGCCTTCTGTCACGGCCTTCACATCACAACCTCTCGATGAGCATAACTTGATTAGTTCTCAATGGGAGAAGGTCTCTTTTGTTACCAAACAACCCTCCATACGCGAGTCCCTGTCCTTCGACGAGTGGGGTGCGGAGGCCACTCCCTCTGACACGGATTTTCTGCAAAAACCACGCACACAACCGCATGAGGTAGCGGCAATTTCGAGGAGCCGCACTCACTAAACGACGTACCAGAATGTCACCGAGTGACGTGAACGCTCATTCGTGAGAACGACGTTTCAAACCCGGGTCCGGCCATCCCTAAATCGCTTCAAGCAAACGCTGGGATGGTTCCTTTGAAATGATACGGCCGATTTCCTTCCACGTTCTTCTCTAACCCGAGCTTGTACTCTGTCTCTAATGACCTCGTTGTCGACGGGACATTAAATACTAATCTCCTCTTCCTCCCCCTCCCCCTCCTCCTCCTCCTGAGAGATGGTTCAAATGGCTCTGAGCACTATGGGACTTAACATCTGTGGTCATCAGTCCCCTAGAACTCAGAACTAATTAAACCTAACTAACCTAAGGACATCACACACATCCATGCCCGAGGCAGGATTCGAATCTGCGACCGTAGCAGTCCCGCGGTCCTCCTGAGAGAGTCGCATCATGGAAGAAGAGAAAAAAGTTGGAAGACTGGAGAGATGGTAACACTTCCTCTTCCGTTTCGTCTATTGATTCTGCAAAGGATATTGGTACATAGCTCCGTTCGATGATGGTGTTGTAATTCTGTGTTTTTTGTTCCGCTTCAGTTGTCTTTGTAAGCATATACTTTCCTCATTTTGAACATTAACAGGATGAACTCCGGCTCACCGCTTTGCGACAGTTTATATGTGACTCTAGTGCAGACGTAATTTTGTTTTTTACGGGATATATTATTTGATCAGATTTCAATTCCTTGGTTTTCGACCATTTTCAATGTGGTTTCCGGACTTTCTACGGGGACTGCATTGTTTTGTAGGGAATGAATTCCATTACGAGATTTCGAAATCCCCGATAACGATAGTGGTATAGGATATACCTTTTGTCATCTCACTTCTTCTTCAGGTCCCTTCTGTCCCTGGTCTTTCTATGGAACGTTCACGTTTCTACAGAAAGGAACTCATTTACCTTCTTCGTAAATCCCCCGCAATGATTTCATTGGACGGTGATGTTAATTGTGTTCTACGGCCGGGTGATCAGTCTCTCAGTTTTAGTAAAGAACTCGATGATATAGCGTGCTCCTTGGACCTGCGTGACGCATGAATTTGTCGTATCCTACACTTGACCGATGTACTTATTTTACTGCCACCTCTAACATTCGACTTGATCGATTTTACCTTTCTGATTCCTTGACCGGGCAGCTTTTGGACGTTGACGTGATACCAACCTGTTTTACTGGCCACCGTGCTGTATCCGTCACATTAACGTGCACCAGCCGGTAATATAGTATCGTCTTCTCCGTATCCTTTGTATAACGTATGAATAAGACTATTTCCTTGGCGTTGTCATTAGGACGTATGGGCCCATTGCTCTCGTGCTATAACACGGTACTTGTCCATTGTAGAGTGGTGGACACTGCATTTCAAGCTACAAATTCGTAAAGCTTTCATGCGTTTAGATGCCGTAAGGACGGCAGACGTCCGGGGGACTCAAGAATTTTATTACTCTGTATTACGTCAACTTTACCAAAGCACTATGGAAGCTCCTCTGCGGGTTGTGGACGTACTACGAATTAAAGCCAAATTGCTACAGTTAAAACAATATCAGATGGAAGGACTCCGGACAAAATCTCAAACGCGTTCCATTTTCCAAGAGGATCTATCTTCACTATACCATCTTATCCGTATGCGGGAGCGCAAGAAATGTGTTTGCACTGCCTCCCTTGCAAACGCTGATGGTCGAGTGTTAGTGTTTCACCGTGAAATTTTCAGATTCATTTTTAACTATTTACTGAACTGCATGATTCTCAGTTTTCGGCTGAAAATTATCCCGACTACTTTTCCCTTTGTTCGGTTGCGTCGTCACCCCTGAATTGATTGACTGATTTTGAGTGATTTCGCCAACGACAATGTATTTGATATTGTTACTGGACCTGTCACGCAGGTCACATGGATTGGACAGTATTTCTAAAGAATTTTATGTTCATTTTTGTTCTCTCGTAGGTGACACAAACGTCGATGGTCAATGAAGTGATGCGGGGTATCTCGCTTCCTGCTCCTGTCACGGATGATAAAATAGTCCTCTTCTCGAAAACCAAGGATCGACATGACCCTGAGTCACCCCGTCCAATTACTATCCTAAACGTCGACTGTAAAATTGTCGCTCGAGCTATAAACACCTGTCCCTCTTGCCCGCATCTCGTGGTCGTGCGGTAGCGTTCTCGCTTCCCACGCCCGGGTTCCCGGGTTCGATTCCCGGCGGGGTCAGGGATTTTCTCTGCCTCGTGATGGCTGGGTGTTGTGTGCTGTCCTTAGGTCAGTTAGGTTTAAGTAGTTCTAAGTTCTAGGGGACTGATGACCATAGATGTTAAGTCCCATAGTGCTCAGGGCCATTTGAACCATTTGAACCTGTCCCTCAGGACTGCTTGACAAAATCATCGCCGTTCACCAAATTTGTGTGTCTGGCCGCACGATACTAACTTCTGTTGTCGAATGTCGAGATGTCGTTTCGGTAGCTGAGGCTACTATTATCTCGAGTGCCTAGCTTTTTCTCGACGTCCACAACGCGTTTCACTGAGTCACATATTTTTAATGAGCGTTGTTGTTGTGGTCTTCAGTCCTGAGACTGGTTTGATGCAGCTCTCCATGCTACTCTATCCTGTGCAAGCTTCTTTATCTCCCAGTATGTACTGCAACCTACATCCTTCTGAATCTGCTTAGTGTATTCATCTCTTGGTCTCCCTCTACGATTTTTACCCTCCACGCTGCCCTCCAATACTAAATTGGTGATCCCTTGATGCCTCAAAACATGTCCTACCAACCGATCCCTTCTTCTGGTCAAGTTGTGCCACAAACTTCTCTTCTCCCCAATCCTATTCAATACTTCCTCATTAGTTATGTGACCTACCCATCTAACCTTCAGCATTCTTCTGTAGCACCACACCTCGAAAGCTTCTATTCTCTTCTTGTTCAAACTATTTATCGTCCATGTTTCACTTCCATACATGGCTACACTCCATACGAATACTTGCAGAAATGACTTCCTGACACTTAAATCAATACTGGATGTTAACAAATTTCTCTTCTTCAGAAACGCTTTCCTTGCCATTGCAGGCCTACATTTTATATCCTCTCTACTTCGACCATCATCAGTTATTTTGCTCCCCAAATAGCTAAACTCCTATACTACTTTAAGTGCCTCATTTCCTAATCTAATTCCGTCAGCATCACCCGACTTAATTAGACTACATTCCATTATCCTTGTTTTGCTTTTGTTGATGTTCATCTTATATCCTCCTTTCAAGACACTGTCCATTCCATTCAACTGCTCTTCCAAGTCCTTTGCTGTCTCTGACAGAATTATAATGTCATCGGCGAACCTCAAAGTTTTTATTTCTTCTCCATGAATTTTAATACCTACTCCGAATTTTTCTTTTGTTTCCTTTACTGCTTGCTCAATATACAGATTGAACAACATCGGGGAGAGGCTACAACCCTGTCTTACACCCTTCCCAACCACTGCTTCCCTTTCATGTCCCTCGACTCTTATAACTGCCATCTGGTTTTTGTACAAATTGTAAATAGCCTTTCGCTCCCTGTATTTTACCCCTGCCACCTTTAGAATTTGAAAGAGAGTATTCCAGTCAACATTGTCAAAAGCTTTCTCTAAGTCTACAAATGCTAGAAACGTAGGTTTGCCTTTCCTTAATCTTTCTTCTAAGATAAGTCGTAAGGTCAGTATTGCCTCACGTGTTCCAGTGTTTCTACGGAATCCAAACTGATCTTCCCCGAGGTTGGCTTCTACTAGTTTTTCCATTCGTCTGTTAAGTTAATGAGCGTATCGACCGCTTTATCACAACGCATGCCAGGTCCCAGCCAATCTTTTCACTGGTGGTTGTGGGCGGTCACCTTCCCCCCCCCCCCCTCCCTCCCCCCTTTCACCCTCCGCCGTCCCGAACAGCGACGGGGTCCACCCCAGAGAAGCCTCACCCTTGCTGCGCCCTATTGCCATGTAACTTCGTGGCTGAACTGTATTGGGAGAACTATACTCGGTCCGCGCTTACGCCGATGAGATTATGGCTTTAGTACTAAATATCGATGACATTTAAAGGTTCAAGGACACCTTGGATTCCTTTTGTCGCCTTGCTGGTGCACACATTAATGATCACAAATGCACGTTTCTACCGTTGCGGGGATGCAATCAGTTGGTAATTCCATGGGCGACGGTGATCGGTCGCCCCAAGACTGCAGGTATCATAATACGAGGGCGGTTCAGAAAGTAACCTCCGATTGGTCACAGTGCGGGTTGTGGGGGGAGTAGCGACGCCATCTGTGCGTTCACGCACTCAACAGGTCAGTCGGCATCAATCCGTGGTCGAGTGAACGTCGTACCTGCGCTAGTTTAGTTTTTGTGGCAGTTTGAAATGTGTGCTGCAATAGAAAACCCCGCCAAATGTGAAGTGCGTGCTGTCATAAGGTTTTTTACAGCCAAAGGATATTCTGCAGCAGCTATTCATCGTGAGCTTTGTGCCGTGTACGGACCAAGAGTTATGAGTGAAGGAGTTGTCCGTGAATGGGTACGTTTATTTAAAAGTGGACGAGAAAACGTTCATGATGAAGAGAGGAGTGGTAGACCATCATTGGTGACTGACGAACTCGTTCAGACAGTTGATGCAAAAGTTCGTGAAAATCGACGTTTCTCAATGTCGGAGTTGTCTACTGGTTTTCCACAGATTTCTAAGACTCTCTTGTACGAGATAGTGACAGCAAGATTGGGTTACCGTAAGTTCTGTGGACGATGGGTGCCCAAAATTCTTACCGACCACCACAAAACTCAAAGAATGGCCTCTGCATTAGACTTTCTGTCACGTTATGAGGACGAAGGAGAACCATTGTTAAACAGAATCGTGACCGGTGACGAAACCTGGATTAAGTACGTAAACCCTGAGACAAAAGAACAATCAAAGATGTGGGCACATTCAAATTCGCCTACCAAACCAAGAAAAGCCTCGCAAGATTTTTCTGCCAGAAAACTGACGGCAACAGTGTTTTGGGATGCCAAAGGGGTGTTGTTGGTTGAATTCATGGAACGTGGTACGACCATTAATCAAGACGTGTACTGTGAAACAATAAAAATGTTACGACGGGCTATACAGAACAAACGCCCTGGTATGCTGACTTCCGGTATCGTTTTTTTGCACGATAACGCCCGTCCTCACTCTGCTCGCAGAACAACGGCCCTTCTTGAGTCCTTCAAGTGGGACGTTATCAACCATCCACCTTACAGCCCAGACCTGGCGCCAAGTGATTATCACCTCTTCATGCATTTGAAGAAATGGCTCGGGTCACAGCGGTTTGATGACAACGAAGAGCTCAAAGATGCGGTCACAGGCTGGCTCCAGGCACAAGCGGGTGATTTTTATGCAGAAGGAATTTCAAAGCTTGTGAAGAGATACGATAAATGCCTCAATCGCTATGGAGACTATGTAGAACAATAGTGCAAAGATGTAGTTGTAAGATGTATATATTAAAATATTTTTATTTAACTTGGTGTATTTTTTTAAATCAACCGGAGGTTACTTTCTGAATGGCCCTCGTAGATCGCAACCCAACCAAAATCAAGAATCAAGAATTTTATTCACCGTAGATCATTTTACAATGATATTGGCTTCGTCATACAAGATGTACTAGTACATACAGAATAATAAAATTAGCTTCTGTCAATACATTATAGAATACATTTGAAGCATGGCAGTGTACCAAATTACAAAGAATAGCTTTTCAAAGTTAACGCAACAAGCTATCTTATAATCTAATATAATGTGGTATTTTATTGTTTATAGTATAAACTTTGTAATTACACACGATTAACCACAGCACAAAAAATGGTTCAAATGGCTCTGAGCACTATGGGGCTCAACTGCTGTGGTCATCAGTCCCCTAGAACTTAAAACTAATTAAACCTAACTAACCTAAGGACATCACACACATCCATGCCCGAGGCAGGATTGGAACCTGCGACCGTAGCAGCAGCGCGGCTCTGGACTGGAGCGCCTAGAGCCGCACGACCACCGCGGCCGGCTTAACCACAGCACAAAATAATATGTTTAACTACAGGCATCTTTTAAATGCTTATATTCTCCTCAGGCATCTCAAAGAATTCTTTAATGTTATAGAATGGATGATCTGACAGCCAGCTGTACCACTTAATTATAAAAGAATTTGTATCCATAGACTGAACATGAACTGGCAGTTTATTGAACATTTTGAGTGAGTTAACTTTGTGGGAATTTCCTGTTTTCGCTAATCTGTGGCGCGGTATGTCTAAATTACCGTTAGCCCTGGTGTTGTGTACGTGTATTTCCCTTCTGGCAATAAATTCTGAAATATTATTTTTAATATAGAGTACAGACACATAGATGTATAGATTTATAATTGTAAGTATTCTGAGTCTGGAAAAAAGAGGACGACAGTGCTCCCTACGACCTCTTTTACATATTATACGTATGACTTTTTTTGTAATTTCAATACGTTTTTGATGTGAGGGGAGTGCCCTCATATAATCAGACCATATGAAATATGTGACTGGAATAGCCCAAAGTATGTCACCCTGAGGTACTCCAAGCTCACTGCCTCCCTTAGCTTCAAGAGAAGGAATGCCACCCGAGATATTTTTTCACATACATGATTGACATGTTCCTCCCAATATAGTTTTGAGTCAATGTGAATACCTAAGAGTTTTACCGACTTATTGCCTACCTCATTTGATGTTCCCATTAAAAGGTGTTGTGTTTTGTCAGGGTTGCATAGAAGCTTATTGGCTGCAAACCAGTCCAGGGCCTTATCTAGTGTTTCTTTTGTTAGGTTATTCAGATCTGAAATGTTCTGATGTGTGGTAAGTAGTGTTGTATCGTCAGCATAACACACAACAGGGTGAGCTATATTTTTAGGTAAATCATTAATAGCGACAATGAAGAAGAAGGGTCCAAGAATAGACCCTTGTGGTACACCTGTGCTGATTTCCATGATGGAAGAATTAAAATTTCTGACTGAAACGAATTGTTTTCGGTTACTTAAATAAGAATTTATCACAGATAAAGTGCTCCCTATCACCCCATAAAACTCTAGTTTCCTCAGTAGTATGTCAACAGGAATGCAATCGAAAGCTTTGGTTAGGTCACATAAAACAAGTGATACCATTTTATTATTTTCAAAAGCTGTTAAGGTTTGGTCAATGATTTCCAAGATGGCCCCTGTTGTGTTCTTCCCCTTTCAAAAGCCAAACTGATTGTTACATAGGATATTGTGGTTTTCAAAGAAGTTGCTTATTTGTGTGTGTATCAGCGTCTCAAATATCTTTGAGAATATTGGAACAATGGAGACTGGTCTGTAGCTTTGGGGGAGATGTTTGTCTCCTTTTAACTTTTGATACCTTTAGTGCATCTGGAGAAACTACAAATTCTACACATTTATTAAAAAAATAAGCTAATGGTTTGGCGATTGAGTGTGTTGTCTTTTTAATTATGTTATTTGATAACCAATAACAGTCCATACTTTTAGAACCTGAAAATTTGGATACAGATTTTATAACATCAGCAGGTGTGACAGCCCTCCATTGAAATGCCAGGTTAACAGGCTGTGGTGTTCCAACAAGGTTCATTGCAGATGAATTTGTTGCTTTGATACTGTTACTTATTTCTTTAACTGAGTTTAAAAAGTACTCATTTAATTCTTCAGGATCAAGCAGAGCTGTTTCTGTGTGTTTCGGTGTATTCTCTTGTTTTATTATTTTCCAGGCTGCCTTGCATTTATTGGGAGCTCTTTCTATATAGTTCTCCACTGCTTGCTTTTTTGCCAGAAGAAGTTTAGCTTTACAGTATTTTTTGCATTTCAGATACGACCCATGAATGTTCACACTCTGTTCTGCCCCTTGGTCAGAGAGGCTTGTTTATGCATCTGGTACAGCATATGCAAGTTTCCTCTAATTTCTACTAGCTCTTGTGTGAACCAGCTCAGACTTGTCTTTTTCATTTCATTTGGATATCAAATTTTTTTTACTGGTGAGCAAGAATACCATAAATCTGTGTACTTTTTAAAGAAGTTACCAAAGCTAATTTCAGCTTCCCTTTTTCCAGATTGACAATTATATATAAAGTCCCAATCTGCACTTCCTAATCTATCAACAAACATATCTATGTACTCTTCCTTCTGTCTTCGTACCACAACTACTTTGATTCTTCAGTTTTAACTGGCTGCCTCTTACAGAGTGTAAGGAGTAGTGGCTCATGATCTGCAAGTCCACTTCCTGCAAGTCTAACTGTAAAATCCTCCCTATGGAAGTTCACAATAATATTGTCTATACAGGCATTTTACATGTGGCACAGTTGTTTGTACAATAGAGGTCTAATGATCTTAGCATATTCAAAAACGTCCTAGCAACTGGTCTCTGTGTGTTTACCATTTCTATGTTGAAATCACCAAATATAGCAATTCTCGTTTTACTCTTCAATATTTTTTTAATTATTAATTCACATTTTTCAATAAACAAATTTACATCACCATCTGGCGACCTGTATAGACTAACTACCACTATATTTTCATTCATTAGTTTCACACAACTAAACTCCCCATCTAGCTCTGAGGAGTATGTAGATACATCAATTCTGGAAAACATTATTCCTTCTTTGGCAAAAATTCCCGCCCCACCATTCTTTCTCTGTTTTCTACATATCATGTCTCCCACAACACACCCTTGGGGAATTAACATATTTACTTGTTCTTGTGTTAACCAGTGCTCAGATACACATATAATATCTACATGCTCAGTGTTACATAAATGTTCTAATTCTAAAATTTTATTTCTAATACAACATATGTTAACTTGTAGAAAAGTAAGTAGTTTGTCTCGGTCTGTATTCCTCTGAGAGCAATTTGACTTTATATTTGAAGTTGTAGGTTCCGTTAATGTTTTTAATCTTGATGCACTGTGATCATATATGTTATGATAGTCACATACCTGTTCATCCACTTGATGACTCACTTTGTTAACTGCTTTCGTCTGTGAAACCACTGCTGATCCCACCAAAAATCCTGGTCCCTCGGTTGTGGTTTCTTTTTTCGGGTTGACTGCCGTACCCCACGTGTTGGTATTCTCATCCCTTGAGCTTGATTTGCTGTTCTTCTTTTTGCAAGTAGGTCTCTCTTCTTATATGGTGCCTTCTTTACTGCCACCTCATTTGCTGCTTCTTCAAACTTTTGCACTGTCCTCTTGGGTAAGTTTATTGCTTGAGTAATTGTCCTCTCCACACAAACAGAGTTCACTTTTAAGGATTCTGTTGTTATTTGTGCTGGAGTTGTGCCAGTAACAATTCTCACTGATTCTTTATCTGAGACTTCAGTATCCTTCCATTTAAGTTCTATTGCTGTTTTGTACACTTTCCCGTTTGTTTCCACTGATTCATAAATCCTTGTGGCAATTAGTTCTTTACCAGTTGCATTAAGGTGTTGTCCATGTGCTGTATAAAGCTCCTTGTTACTAGGAGTATCAATAAAACAAGTGTTATGGAAGCCTTTCACTATTTTTTTTTAGTTTTCTGTTTGCAGATTGAATTTCTTGGTTTACACAAGAGCATTCAGGCAGGTCATGTCTATGTGGTACACGAACTATAATCACCTTTGTATTTGTATTTTGTAATGCTGACAAGGCTTTATGTAGTGAAGGAATTGCCAGTTTGGTTTCATTCTTTGCTACGTCATTAGCCCCTGCCCAGATAACTGCAAAATCTTCACTTGTCAACTTATGGAGGTCGTTGCATTTTTTTAGCATTACACTAGTGGGGGCACCTGGTATCACCTTCCCTTCAACATTATATTTATTTGAAGCTAAGTTTAAAATGTTTCTTGCACAGTCTGTGCCATGGCTATCTGAGGCAACGAATATTTTTGGTCTCCTATTCACTGACTGACTCTCAGGAGCAAAGGTTTGTATTTTCATTGCTGCACCCATAGATCGCTTTCCTTTTTGAACTGTGTTCTGTGTTGTGGTATGCACACTGTGTTGTGAATCGTGATTTATGTTGGGTGCATCAAATCTGTAGTTTTTGCACAGTTCTATCTTGCCTGATTCTCGCTTCTGTAGTTCGTTTGTTAGCAAACATATAATTGTTTTCGAATACTTAAGTTTCTTTCTTACTATTCTGAGCAGCACTTAACTGGCGAGAGGATACGACTCGTGTTCAAGGAGCGGTTCTTGAAAACGAACGCCGTTCCGTTAGCCTCCTTCACCAAGTGCGGGTCTTCGGCACTTATATTTTCAGTAATGTGTACTATGTTGCTTCTGAGATGACGGCCCGCAGACTCAAACAATGGTCTGGTCGATTCTTATGGCGACGACATATATTTCGAGTTCAGTCTGAAGTGGTGGCCACGACCAGCAAGCTCTGAAGATTAGGTCCTCCCTATATTAAAGTGAAGGCGTCTGTCTTGTTTGTACAACTTTTACATTAAGTTTACACATTAACATTCACATTTTCATAAACATTTACACAGACAGCTTGATGGATTACATTTCGTTTATTTTCCTGTCTCCAGCCGATCAGCCTGACTCCTCCCTTTGATGTTGGACGGATTAACCCCAAGCTGCGACATTTCCGCGAATATTTATAATTGTTAGTTTCTTAGGTGCTGATATCCTTTCAAAGAAGCCCCACACTACCGGAGACTTATCCCGTTGGGATAAACTATACTGCCACTCCCTGTTGAAATAGTTTCCCCGTCAACATCCCCTGTTTGGTCTCATCTTAGTCTTCAATGGTACCGATGGGGTCTGTTACATCATGTTATAGGGTCATTCATCATTTTCATCATGTTACAGGGTCATTCATCATTTGATACCGACTGGCGATCGTCTTCTCCACACGGGCCTTCGCCCAGCCGACCAATGTGACGAATGTCATCATGATGATACGATGATACCTTACTTCACGGGCTGGTCTCTTGTGGTCCGGGTCATTGCCTCTGGATTCGTCGACAGTAAGCTTTTCTTTACCGAGGGCCTGAATCCGCTTTTCCGGATGAAGTTCTTATTCGTTCGGAAGTATCGCTTTTTGCTCAGACGGAAACGAGTACGATCGTCTGGCTCCTGGGTCACTACGTTCACTACGTTGTTGGAGAAAACCACCGTGATCCCCATGTTTATCATCAGTATCTTGAGACCGGGAGTTGGAAGTGCTTGCGGCTCTCACGTTATCGAGCGCTATTTGCCAATATGCTTTTTCATATCAGCGCACACTCCGCTGCAGAGTGAAAATCTCATTCTGGATGCTTTTTCTTGTTTTTAACCGACAAGGTGTTGATTAAGTTCCACAGAGACCTTTGATTCCTCCTTGTTTCCTGTGCCGAATCAAGCAAAGCCTTGGTTTATTTTCAGTTTTCTTCTTTTTACGCACAGAAAATAAGAAAATAAAAAAAATTAAATAAATAAAATTGAAAAGCTTTACGTCAGCTAGTTTCCTGGTTACTCAGAAATTTTTCCTCTTGTTTTGTTACTAATAACTCTTTTCCCACTTGTCAGCGCATACCACACGATGATTTTGACTATAGGTGTCTGAATATTCGTGAACATACCAAGCCAACCTGATGATAAGCAGAAAAAAATAGTAAGGCGACAGCTCGCGATAAGCAGGAAATCCGGCTTCGGGTCCCGATCTGGCATATATTTTCACTGTCGCCATTCAGTTATACAGCTGATGGTTGTCCGTATTCGCAATTGCAAATAAATTTCAGTTCAGTAAAAGTTTTATACAAATGTCAGGACGTAACTCATAAGCACGACATGAATCTTCACGCTTCAAACATTCGTTATAATTTTAGTAAGCTTACGAGTATAATGCGCAATATATTGTGTAGTAAACTTTGAGCTACAGTTGCCTGTTCTGTAAACTTTTATAGCAATATCTCTTCAGAAAACAGTATCATCATTAACTGCAGTTAAATACTTACGTGTCTATGTCAATATTCGCTTTTTTTTCTGTGCGTTGACGGGCTTCTTCTAAGCAAGTGACTGAAGGTCATGATGTAAACATAGATCCTGAGATTTCAACTGCTGCACTGTAACATTCTGTTTTACATAGGCCCGGTTCAAGACCCAAAAGACGCAAGCGGTCGCTTGAGTCGCCAATCCGAAAGGGGTACAAAAGACTCCTGATAGGGGGCTCTAAACACGCTACCACCAACCGTCTGCAAACAACGCGATCGTGCATACCAGTACGTCGCACATACTATCGTAGTTGGGACACTGTCAGTTGCTGCTTACAAGCAGTAACAAACAGCCACCATCTGACAATGTCGACCAGATGCCTCGAGGAAATATTGTGGGCTACACAAATCATGGTCTGGCAGCAGACCCGACAGCTGTAACTTGAACATACCCACTCACAACGCCTGAAGTGTCACACTGGATACTGTCTCCAGAGCATGAAATGCAGTATCTATGACCGGTCGTCAACTTGACTCTGAGTGGATTGCTAGTGGAAGGGCTAGGAACGGTGGAAGATTAAATTTTAACGTCCCATCGACTTCCAGGTCATTAGAGACGTAGCATAATCGCGAGTTATTTCAAGGATGGGGAAGGAAATCGGCTGTGACCATCCCGGAATTTTCCTGGAGCGATTTAGGGAAATCACGGAAAACCTAAATCTAGACGGCCGGAAGACGATTTGAACCGTCGTCCTCCGAATACCAGCCCAGTGTGCTGAACACTTTGCCACCTTTCTCGGTGGCTCTGTACCCGTGAGGGAGGGGAGGGGGGAGGGGGGAGGGAGGAGGTGGGTTGGAGGGGGGGGGGGGGAGCAGCGAGCAGCAGGGACGATAAAGAACACACAGTGATACACCTATCCTTCTAACCAAAAAGGTGAGGACTTGTCTTCAATTGACGTGATCCGTGTCAATGAGAAGAAGTGTAAAACGGCAGGGGTCAGTTAACTGCTGGCAGTTCAGTTGCATGACGAATAAAGGCATGGCCTTGGGAAATGTCAGAAAGTGATACGAAGGATGATCTTATGCACACTGTGCATGTGAGTGTGTGTGTGTTTGTGTATGTGTGTGTTTGTGTATGTGTGTGTTTGTGTGTGTAGGCTTTATTCAGAAGAGGCGACGATAGAGGAAACAGGGTGCAACCAAGTATAAATTGTGATCTGCATTTGAATGAAAGACGTCAGTTCTCCAGAGTCCAAAGTCATATTTGGATCATTCAAGCGATTGTCTGTTGCTAAGGCAGAATACTCAAAATTTCTGGGTGTGTGCATTGATGAGAAATTGAATTGGAAGAAACACATCGATGATCTGCTGAAATGGCTAGGTTCAGCTACTTATGCTATTAGGGTTATTGCAAATTTTGGTGATAAACATATCAGTAAATTAGCCTATTATGCCTATTTTCATTCACTGCTTTTATATGGCGTCATATTTTGGGGCAATTCGTCATTCAGAGAGAAAGTATTCATTGCACAAAAACGTGTAATCAGAATAATAGCTGGAGTCCACCCAAGAGCACCTTGCAGACATTTATTTAAGGAACTCGGCACATTCACAGTACCTTCGCAATACATATATTCACTTATGAAATTTGTCATTAGTAACCCTTCCCAATTCAAAAATAACAGCGAAGTGCATAGGTACAACACTAGCAGAAAGGATGATATCCACTATTCTGGATTAAATCTCACTTTGGCATAGAAAGGGGTGAATTATGCTGCCACAAAAATCTTTGGTCATTTGCCAAATAGTATTAAAAGTCTGACAGATAGTCAACCAACATTTAAAAGCAAATTAAAAGAATTTGTGAATGACAACTCCTTCTACTCAATAGACGAATTCTTAGGTACGAAGCAGTATCATTAAAAATATTAATTAATTAATTAATTAGTGTAAATAAAACTTAAGTTAAAGTGACATGTTCCGCAACATCACGAAATGTCGTATTCATGGTCTATGGAACAAGGATTGAAGTATGTATGTATGTATGTTAGAGAGGGTGTGAATACCAGTCTTGTTCACATAGTTTCAACAGAGCTTGGAGTCTGCTACATTATCCCCAGAATTAATTTGGTTCTGAGTTGAATATAAGGCATGTACCGGCGACTTCGATAGTTCTTCAATAGTTCGTTTGCTAGTTAGTTACATGTTCTGTCGATCATTTGAACGACTCTTCCATCGAAATGACGTGGCATGAATCAGTTTACAGGATATGTATACATGATTAGTATTAACAATAATGAACACAATAATTTTTTGGTCCTACTCTTCTAATAACACCTACAAACAAGGGTCTTTTTTTTCTTACTACCTACCAGTTTTTAAGTAGAAATTTGTCAGTAGAATAGAAGAAGTTGTCCAGGAAAAGAGATTTTAAGTTACAATCAGAGCTTTCTTTGCTGCCTGCCAGATGTTTTGTTATTGGGCACATGATCGAAGATTTGTGTTGCCGGGTATTGATCTCCTTTCTAAGGCAATGACAGCTTTAATAATTAGTAATAAAGGTCATTTTTACAGTTCCATGCCTCAGTCTGTAAAAACAGGAACATTATGGAATCGATTGATTGTCTGTGTTTCAGTCTGTCTGCCTGTTCATCTGTCTGACAGTTAAGAACCCTTTCTCTCAGGAATGGGTAGACGTATCAAATTCAAATTTATCACATATTAAGAACTAAGGTCCCTTGGAACTATAAACATTTTAAACTTCTGAGTCAACTAAATCAAAGATATGGCCATTGATGTCACATATTTTGTAACTTCCAACCCCATTCATCAGAACCTATAGGGTATTTCTCGTTGACCTAGAATTATGAAATTCAGCAAGAAGCAAGGTTTCACACTAAAAGTAAAGTAAAAAAAATTTGAAAATAGTTAAACTTTAATGATATCACAGAAAAAATCTCTTTTCCATTAGAACACAAACTGCATTCATAGTACGTCAAAAGCATAATAGACAAACATTACTGCATGCAGACACAAAATATAAGTTATACTCATGTTTTAGTGAATAAATAAAAAAAATTATTAAATCTTCTAATCTACATATATGAACTGATGTCCTCTGCTCCCTTCTTTTTCTTCCTTGTATGAGGAACTGCTATATCGATTTTGATATAGCCTTGGAATTCGTGGGCCCGATATATCTTGAAAGTATCTACTTTGAAAACAGGGAAAAATCGTTGAGATTATCGATTCCCGTTATGGATGATACACATGTATGAGATTAAGTTTTTGCAAAGAACACTCGGTGCACAAGTCCTACTCGCACTGGCCTATTTTGTATTTCCCTCTGGTGTTGGGGTTACGGACACCACAGTCCAATAAAGTTTCCGTAGCGATTACATTTACTGTGACGACGCAGTTAAAATGCCTAGCTCCTTCAAAAGGTACTGCATGACGTCGTGAGCGAACAACACATATTCTTCTTACTGCTCACTTTTGTGCAAACAATGCTTTCTTTCTAAGTGATGAGTTATCACAGAAAATCATTCCAAAGAACATTATTTTTTGGAATTACGCAAAATACGTCAAGAGGTTGATCAGATTGTTTCCTAGGTTAGCAGTTATGTGAACAGCAGAAGTAACTGAGACTCTCGGTAAAATGCTTCTTCTAGTTCAAGTTTCCAGTGATTTGTACATCCAAAAATTTAGAGCTTTCTACCCTGTTTAATTACTCTTACTTAAGTGCTACATCTTGTACAGAATTGAATATAGTGTGTTTTCTAAAAATTTAGTTTGTCTGTTTTCTGGGAATCGCTTTAGAATTCTTTGGAAAATATCTTTTACTGTCTCCTCTGTTGCTTTCTCTCTAACAAAACACCAGTACTGTCTGCATAAAGTAACAATTCTGCTTGTTCTATGAAGCTGAAGGTCATTCACATGTATAAGAAATATGAGTGGATACAGAACTGCCTCCTTTTGAGATTTCTCCCCAGTCACAAAAATTTTCTACCCTTCTGACATTGTCTGAAGTATTCAGCAGAACGTTTTGCATTCTGTTTGTTATGCATAGTTGAAATCAACTGTGAGTAAAACCATCAATTCCATAAAATATGAGCTTTTCTAAAAGAGTAATGTGATATACACAAAGGCCTTGGGAGGACACAATTATTTAAGGCTTGTTCTGTTTTATGAATTAATGTATAAATACAATTCTCAGTTGTGCAACTCTTCTGGAATCCAAACTGTGAAAAGCTAGGTAAATTGTTTCCAGTTAAGTATGGGACTTCTGTTGAGCACATTACTTTTTTTAATATTTCAGAAAAAGATATCAGTATGGAAATTGGATGATAATTGTCTGTCTTGTCATCTTTCTTATGAATTGGTTTGACAATTGCATATTTTAACCTTTTTGGAAAAATTCTCTGTATCATTGATACATTATGTACTCGTAAATTACTAAGGACAATAATTATTAAGTAATTCTGTTTGAAATTCCACCAACACCACATGATCTTTTATTTTTCAGAAGTTTTATTGTTCTGTTCACTTCAGTGGAAGATGTCGATGCTACTTGTAGTTGCTTAAAATCTTTGGTGTTAGTTTATAAATTCTTTGTTAAAAGTACTTGCAGCTTGTGACTGATCAGTCACAACATTGTCATTTAGTTTCAGTCTTATGGTATCTTGTACACTGACTAGCGTCCTGTCTCAAAAATGGCTCTGAGCACTATGGGAGTTAACATCTTAGGTCATCAGTCCCCTAGAACTTAGAACTACTTAAACCTAACTAACTTAAGGAAATCACACACATCCATGCCCTAGGCAGGATTCGAACCTGCGACCGCAGCAGCCCCGCGGTTCCAGACTGCAGCACCTAGAACTGCAAGGCCAACGTGGCTGGCCCATCCTGTCTCCCATTTGAAAAAATCCCGTATAGTTTTAATCCTACTACCTGCGTTATATGGCTCTCAGAATGTGCATTCTTCCAGACATTTTAAAGACTTTCCTTTAACTACTATAGTATTTTTCCTAGAATGCAAGTAATGTTGGATCTTGACTTATTCTGGCTCTTATTTAAATTACCCTCTTCCTCTCATGTCAGATTTTAATATCCTTAGTTATCCACAGACTACTTGTCTTTTTTTAATGTATATTCTGGATAATTTATTAGCAAACTCAACTTTCAAGTACTGACACATGTTTTCTAAGAATCAAATTGTATTTGCCATTAGTATCTCTTTCTGTCCCCCCCATTAACCATGGACCTTGTCGTTGGTGGGGAGGCTTCCGTGCCTCAACGATACAGATAGCCGTACCGTAGGTGCAGCCACAGCGGAGGGGTATCTGTTGAGAGGCCAGACAAACGTGTGGTTCCTGAAGAGGGGCAGCAGCCTCTTCAGTAGTTGCAGGGGCAACAGTCTGGATGATTGACTGATCTGGCCTGGTAACACTAACCAAAATGGCCTTGCTGTTCTGGTACTGCGAATGGGTGAAAGCAAGGGGAAACTACAGCAGTAATTTCTCCTGACGGCATGCAGCTATACTGTATGACTGAATGATGATGGCGTCCTCTTGGGTAAAATATTCCGGAGGTAAAATAGTCCCCCATTCGGATCTCTGGGCGGGGACTGCTCAAGAGGACGTCGTTATCAGGAGAAAGAAAACTGGTGTTCTATGGATCGGAGCATGGAATGTCAGATCCCTTAATCGGGCAGGTAGGTTAGAAAATTTAAAAAGGGCAGTGGATAGATTAAAGTTAGATATAGTGGGAATTAGTGAAGTTCAGTGGCAGGAGGAACAAGACTTTTGGTCAGGCGAATACAGGGTTATAAATACAAAATCAAATATGGCTAATGCAGGAGTAGGTTTAATAATGAATAAAAAAATACGAATACAGGTAAGCTACTACAAACAACATAGTGAACGCATTATTGTGGCCAAGATAGACATGAAGCCCATGCCTACTACAGTAGTACAAGTTTATATTACAACTAGCTCTGCAGATGATGAAGAAATTGATGAAATGTACGATGAGATAAAAGAAATTATTCAGGTAGTGAAGGGAGGTGAAAATTTAATAGTCATGGAAATGTACGATGAGATATAAGAAATTATTGAGGTAGTGAAGGGAGGTGAAAATTTAATAGTCATGGGTGACTGGAATTCGAGAGTAGGAAAAGGGAGAGAAGGAAACATAGTAGGTGAATATGGATTGGGGGAGAGAAATGAAAGAAGAAGCCGTCGGGTAGAATTTTGTGCAGAGCATAACTTAATCATAGCTAACACTTGGTTCAAGAATCATGAAAGAAGGTTGTATACATGGAAGAACCCTGGAGATACTAAAAGGTATCAGATAGATTATATAATGGTAAGACAGAGATTTAGGAACCAGGTTTCAAATTGTAAGACATTTCCAGGGGCAGATGTGGACTCTGACCACAATCTGTTGGTTATGAACTGTAGATTAAAACTGAAGAAACTACGAAAAGGTGGGAATTTAAGGAGATGGGACTTGGATAAACTGAAAGAACCAGAGGTTGTACAGAGTTTCAGGGAGAGCATAAGGGAACAATTGACAGGAATGGGGGAAAGAAATACAGTAGAAGAGGAATGGGTCGCTTTGAGGGATGAAATAGTGAAGGCAGCGGAGAATCAAATTGGTAAAAAGACGAGGGCTGGTAGAAACCCTTGGGTAACAGAAGAAATATTGAATTTAATTGATGAAAGGAGAAAATACAAAACTGCAGTAAGTGAAGCAGGCAAAAAGGAATACAAACGTCTCAAAAATGATATCGACAGGAAGTGCAAAATGGTTAAGCAGGCATGGCTAGAGGACAAATGTAAGGATGTAGAGGCATATCTCACTAGGGGTAAGATAGATACTGCCTACAGGAAAATTAAAGAGACCTTTGGAGAAAGGAGAACCACTTGCATGAATATCAAGAGCTTTGATGGAAACCCAGTTCTAAGCAAACAAGAGAAAGCAGAAAGGTGGAAGAAGTATATAGAGGGTCTATACAAGGGCGATGTACTTGAGGACAATATTATGGAAATGGAAGAGGATGTAGATGAAGATGAAATGGGAGATACGATACTGCGTGAAGAGTTTGACAGAGCACTGAAAGACCTGAGTCGAAACAAGGCTCCCGGAGTAGACAACATTCCATTAGAACTACTGACAGCCTTGGGAGAGCCAGTCCTGACAAAACTCTACCATCTGGTGAGCAAGATGTATGAAACAGGCGAAATACCCCCAGACTTCAAGAAGAATATAATAATTCCAATCCCAAAGAAAGCAGGTGTTGACAGATGTGAAAATTACCGAACTATCAGTTTAATAAGTCACAGCTGCAAAATACTAACGCGAATTCTTTACAGACGAATGGAAAAACTGATAGAAGCCAATCTCGGGGAAGATCAGTTTGGATTCCGTAGAAATGTTGGAACACGTGAGGGAATACTGACCCTACGACTTATCTTAGAAGAAAGATTAAGGAAAGACAAACCTACGTTTCAATCATTTGTAGACTTAGAGAAAGCTTTTGACAATGTTGATTGGAATACTCTCTTTCAAATTCTGAAGGTGGCAGGGATAAAATACAGGGAGCGAAAGGCTATTTACAATTTGTACAGAAACGAAATGGCAGTTATAAGAGTCGAAGGGTATGAAAGGGAAGCAGTGGTTGGGAAGGGAGTGAGACAGGGTTGTAGCCTATCCCCGATGTTATTCAATCTGTATATTGAGCAAGCAATAAAGGAAACAAAAGAAAAGTTCGGAGTAGATATTAAAATCCATGAAGAAGAAATAAAAACTTTGAGGTTCGCCGATGACAATTGTAATTCTGTCAGAGACAGCAAAGGACTTGGAAGAGCAGTTGAACGGAATGTACAGTGCCTTGAAAGAAGGGTATAACATGAACATCAACAAAAGCAAAACGAGGATGATGGAATGTAGTCGAATTAAGTAGGGTGACGCTGAGGGAATTAGATTAGGAAATGAGACACTTAAAGTAGTAAAGGAGTTTTGCTATTTGGGGAGCAAAATAACTGATGATGGTCGAAGTAGAGAGGATATAAAATGTAGACCTGCAATGGCAAGGAAAACGTTCCGAAGAGGAGAAATTTGTTAACATCGAGTATAGATTTAAGTGTCAGGAAGTCGTTTCTGGAAGTATTTGTATGGAGTGTAGCCATGTATGGAAGTGAAACGTGGACGATAAATAGTTTAGACAAGAAGAGAATAGAAGTTTCGAAATGTGGGGCTACAGAAGAATGCTGAAGATTAGATGGGTACATCACACAACTAATGAGGAGGTATTGAATAGAATTGGGGAGAAGAGGAGCTTGTGGCACAAGTTGACTAGAAGGAGGGATCGGTTGGTAGGACATGTTCTGAGGCATCAAGGGATCACCAATTTAGTATTGGAGGGCAGCGTGGAGGGTAAAAATCGTAGAGGGAGACCAAGAGATGAATACACTAAGCAGATTCAGAAGGATGTAGGCTGCAGTAGGTACTGGGAGATGAAGAAGCTTGCACAGGATAGAGTAGCATGGAGAGCTGCATCAAACCAGTCTCTGGACTGAAGACCACAACAACAACAACAACATCTCTTTCTGTATACAGCTAATACATACCACCACTTTTAATTTGCTCATAAAACATTGTACCCTGTTCTCGTTAATAGACCTCACTGTACTGACCTGCTTCAGTGCTATAAGGTGCCATTTTTTTTATTTCCATTAATTGTGCATCAGTAGCAGATAGTAAATTAAAAACTGGGTACACATTAATTCTTTCAGGCTGAACACAGTCTATAAAAATGTTATCAGTCAGTGTCCTACAACCTTGTTGCATATTAGTTGGAAAAGTGATTGCTGAAATTATATTGAAACACCCAAATAACGATTTTAGTTCAGTTTTACTGTCCATATCTCTTAGGAAATCAACATGAAATCTCCACAGCTAATCACAGTTTCTTCTTGTCTGGCAGGTAACTTATTAATGCATCAAAATTTCTCATGAATATCTAGATGTTCCCTAGAGGAGATCAGTAGACTGTTAAAATTATCAGAGAAGTATCTGCAGTAACGACTCAGAAGCACATGCTTCTAGGTTCTGATCAACACGCATACTAATTGTTTCGATGTTTCTGAATTTGTGTCCACATTTAACATATGTTGCACCTCCTCGTTTTTCTATGTTAATCTTATCTACACGATAATGATGCTAGTCTGTAATCACAAGTACTTAACTACTCTGTTCCTGCAGTTACATGGTGTTCAGGGAGGCACAGAACATCGACCTCCTCACAATTTTCCATTTCATATAGGCATACAAGAAGGTCATGTCTTGTTCTTCAAACCTCTAATGTTCTGATGAAACAATTTTATTTTATTTTAATGGAAACTGTTACATATGTGGTGGTCCTGTTCCGCTTGAATTTCTTTCAGTACTGTCTTTTTGTAACAAGACTCTAAACTAAAAAATATACCCCTTCGACTCTAGTTCTCACAGGCATCTTCTCTTCTGTGCTTGTAGCCTCCCTTACAGTTTCTGCAAGATGTTCAGCTAATCTTTCCTTCCTTCTCCTACTCAGATGCAGGCCATGATTTCTATATCCCCATTGTATATTCCATGATAAGCTAGATCGTGACTTCCTGGACTCGTGTTATAGGTTTCCCTATATGCGTCAGGCTTGTGATACACGTCAGAGGCTGCTGTCTACGTGTGTGCTCGTGTATGGCGTCCTTGTGAGAAGTTGTTAAGCTTAGGCGACTCTCGATCAAACCCAGATAATGATAGCTTTAGGAAACTAAGATGTACTGGTATAAGACCCACAAAAAATGGCACCCATGAATAAAAAGATTAAAATCCCATTTATCAGTCTACAAAATCCTAGAATCGTTATCAGTGTCTTTCATTACCAACACTGGGACCAACAAAGTAAAATGAACTAATTATGCAGGTAGTCGAAAAATTCTTCTCATGTAACGAGTTGTCATGTCACTAATTTACAAGTAGGTGAGTAGTATACTAACATTACTAGTCCTAGGAAATATTTTCAAAATATATGCTGCCTTCTACACATTTAAAATCCATATTCGTGATGCAGTAAACGTTGTTCAGGAGAAATCTATGTTGCGAAGCTTAAATCGATGGTACCAAAATAATTATTCCCAAACTGAAAAAGAGGCTTCATGTAAAAGCCAAAAACATACAGATCATTGTCATATTATAAGTCAAAGGATGTCATCTCGTAGCATCTCTTGTTTGGTGCATATACAGTGCTTGAAGAGATGGGAACTTTACCTCAATAATTTCCAATATTTCATTTATTATCCCTGCATGGAGAGCACTCCAATAACTTATCACACCTCTCAATGTACTCCGGTAACCTATGCGAAACTATAATGGTACTATTCTTCCAGATGGACTGAAGGTTTGGACCATTCACTGGATAGTTTACCATTTCATCAACAGAAGTGACTGCCATCATCACCAAGATCCCAGACATGTCCTGGGATAAGGGTAACCTGTGTACATCCTGTCTTCATTGAGTACAATCCATACACTGCACCACCAACTCAATGCATGGCATAGTGTCCATCTGCCAACCATAGAATGGACTATCTCCTAGTAATACCAGAGGCTCTCCACCCACATGTTCTACAGCCTTCTCATCAGGGGGATTAGAGCAAGCCACAGGTGAAGACTCAGGCCTGGTTTCATACTTATGTGCTCAACATCAATTCAGGGATTAGTGTGAAGCCTGTGCAGATGCAGTCTTTCCAATGAAACTATTTTCTGCTACATAACCGCTAGTTATTCCTGCAGTAAGCATTGAAGTGCGGCGCCTTCTTGTGCTGCATTTGGCTCTGGTAGTGGAGGCTTTGTCTAAAATTCGTTGTGTGGCCTGCACAGTGTCCACCAAAATATCAGTCACCAATACAGCACTGAAAACCATACCCATCATCCAAGGTGCACCAAAGATTGTTGTTTCTGAGAATTAGTCTTAGATTACCTCTTCTTAATTCACAACCTTCCTAGACATAAATAGAATGCACAAACACTCCGTTTCACTTGACTTCAAACTAATAGGTCGAATGGTTTGTGAGAAACTCCTGGGCAACAAACGCAGGTGTGGCATTCTAATAGCTTTACAGCTCCATTCCCATAGTAATAATGAGCGTACGGCATTGGTGGCCGGGAGACCACTCACGGGGCGGTTCGGCCGCCGCTCCACAAGTTCTTTGACGCCACTACGGCGACTTACGAGTGAATAAGGATGAAATGATGATGAAAGACACACAACACCCAGTCATCTCGAGGCAGAGACCCCGCCGGGAATCGAACCCGGGACCCCGTGCGCGGGAAGCGAGAACACTACCGCATGACCACGAGCCACGGACTCCATTCCCATCAACATTCGAAGCCCACATGAGATCATACTCGACTGCTGTCATCACTGATGAATCTCCTGCAACTACCTCCTCTGGCAATGCAAGCCAAGGGATAGCTTTACTCCACTGGGACATATGTCTTTGCCGTGACATTGAACCCACCCAAAGACACATACTGGATGCATTACGCACCAGTACTTCATATGGCCTCGAAATTGCAATCAAAGATGTAACAGTCATATTTTGCTATAATCGGCTAAGGCTGCTACTGTCATGTGGCAATGCTTAGCTGCACCTGGCACCAAGTTCTAGGATGAAACTAGCCTTACTAGAGCACTATACAGCTGGAGATGGTTCACTACTGGTGAGAGAGGCTTGTAATTAGTTTCATATGAAGGAAGTTCCCAATTTTTAAACAAGAGAGTATTCACCTCATCCATTCAAGGCATGGCCAAAAAAGTTGTTTGGTACATCAATAATATTTATTCATTGTTTTAGTACCTCACTGATGAGTTAAAGTATAATATTTGCTGTTAAATACGAAAAGAAGCAATTTTAACTAGATAAATGAAGTAGGTTTCTGTTACAGATACTTTTTTTACTTCAGTGCCTACTACTACGAATTTCCTGTTATACAGAAAATGTATACATGTACATGCAGCATAAATATTGCATGTACTATTATACATGCGTTATAGAAAAAACACAGCACTCAGACCTAACTCACACGAACCAAAATTCTTTAGATATCACAACTGGGTTATTAATTTCCCATCTAAAGTAGTTTATGCAGGGTCAATAGAAAACGAAGTTAGTCATAGCTCGCCCACTCTGAGGCAAGCTTCCCATGTGCAGTGTGATGTGCAAGGCACTCACTATGTAAATCTCAGGGTAATGTAAGAATGACACGCAGATACATGGATCTAAGCAGTCCCACAGAAAAACTGATGAGATAAAACGCAACTGAATCTTGTTTGGCACATCTTACCTGTGATATTCATGTTCTCTCAACATCTCAGGAAAACTAATAAGCTGACTATGTAAACTAAGGAATTGTAAATTTGCAAGTTTTTGAAAGAATATACTCTACATCTAAAAACTTGTATCTTGAAAAGAAATTGATAGGTGAAGGGAAAGTGTATAATAAATTTTTAAGAAATCATTTCCAATAGTATCATTTTAAAATCCGTGTTAAATAATACAAACATATAATCACATTATAAAAAAGTAGCCCCACATACTCTTACATCTTTTATCAATTATTACCTTAGAACAATGGAAAATACAGGATGGAATGTAACAGTATTATGAAAAGGATAGTTGCTACTCACCATATAGTGAAGATGCTGAATCGCAGATAGGCACAACAACAAGATTGTCACAAAATTAGCTTTCAGCCAACAAGGCGTCTATTTCTGACAAAGACCTTGTTGGCTGAAAGCTAATTTTGTGACAGTCTGTTTATTGTGTCTATCCGCAACTCAGTATCTCCACTATGTGTTGAGTAGCAACTATCCTTTGCATAGTATTGATATTATCTTAGAAATTAGACTAATACTGAAATCAGAAACCAGTGTTCTAATTACAAAATGTATAAATAAAGTTAGTCCTTTCTGTAAATAAATATAGTCACTAAAATTTATACATCTTCATATATACAGTACTATGCATGCCTCCTTATGAAGCATGGTGAAAGTTATTGTGGATTCCATTACTTTATCATGAGAGAAATTTATATCTGTATAGTAAAATTTGTTTGTTGTGTAGACAGATAGGTAACAACACTGTTTTAGAAAAAGCAGCTCTGAACTGCTAGAGTTGGTCTTATTTATGAAAAACGAGAAATGGTGCCATCATTCAAAGAAATTTATGTCTTCCTGTGCATTTCTCTAGAAACTGCGTTAAGGTACTAAATATATATATAATTCCGATTTTTCACTGCCAATTTTAAATTGATTTGTACACCAAAAATGCCTGATGATGTATAAATAATAATATAGAAGGCAGCAGGGTTATCATCACTCTCAAAATTTCAGAATTATAGCAAAAGAAATTTAATGGACAACGAGTACTATATAAAAACAGTCTGCATTATATTAGAACCCATAAAACATAAAGAAAACTAGCAGTGTGAATGTGAGGTTAGAGAGGAAACATAGTGCTATCAATAGGAACCAATATAACTCAATTCATTTTATTTAAGGATAAAATTTTTGGTAATGAACAATGATTCCTTGCTAAAAAAACTATTTGTTGTGCCCCATTGTGTGCAACATCTCAAATCTTGTAGTTACATATTATTATTATTATTTAGAACTAACATTTTACTTATAAAATAAGTGTTCAGTGCCAGATACAAAGAAAAACAAGGAAATCATCAGCAAGCTTCAGGAAATTACCATGACAGTAACAGATAACTGTTTTTGAAGTATGAAATCTCGTCTCTATTATAGGAATACATTCTTGGACATTCAACTATACTGGAAGAATTTTTTTTGAATTATCACAAAATAACAACAGTTAGAGTTCCTTTATAGAAACAAAAATCAACTAAGAGATCAAAATAGCAAAATAATAAAGGAAATATTTAAGTCTGTTTCATGATATTTCTTAAAGAAAGACTATTAAAATACGTGATCTGAATAATAAGTATGACTGAATTGGAGTAAAGGCCTTAAAAGTCTAATCAGTGGTTTGTGAAATCGAAAAATACCTTGTGGAAAAATGTGCTATTTTGTCTCACATGAAGCATATGTAGAATTTAGTACATACTGTAATTTTGATTTTTTATTGAACATTTGTTCATGAAAATGCACTTTGATGGATCTTATGGCACTGCAATGTATTACAAATAAGGATATGTTCTGACAAAATGAAATCATCTAAAGCTCTGAAGTAACTGACATCCGAACTGGAAATGATTAGGCAACACAATGGGGGAGAGTTCCTCAAATGCATTCAGACATTGTGTAGTATTCATAGTAGACAGATAGGAGAGGTGACTTATTTAAAACCCGTAAAATAAAGTAAATAAAATCAGCAACACAACCAGAGAAAAAAAGAAAAGTGCTATATTATTTACGAATGGTTTCATTAAAACAAATCTTCGTTTGACAATAAATAAGTAGAATCTGTATATAGACTCTTAACAAATAACGATGCAGCCACACTCTGTTTCATATTTGTGACAAACTAATAACAAATTTTTGCAGGATCTATAACAACAAAGTAAGTTGTTTAGATACTATTATACATAAACTGAGTTAAAAGATCTATCATCATTGTGTTGCCAAAATTGAAAAAGGCTGTTGTTTTGTTCCAAGTGCACTACTTTTTCAAATGTCAAACTGCAACCAATAAATGTCTCTTGAATTTTATGATAGCTTATATAATGGAATTAAACTAATGATACCTGCCAATGCTAGTCATACATGCTCCTACAATAATATCACTTGTTACAGAATAATGCAAAATTATATAAAGGTTCATACTAGTAGAAATGCTAAAATTGTTCTTACATTGTTTGTTCACAGTACATGTTCTTTAAATCTAGTAATCAGTATTACTGACTGTCATTCACTGTAGTGATTCTTGCGGAAATCCGATCACAACAGTTTCACATATTTCTTTTGAACAAGAAGTTAAACATCTCTTCTTCGAGCCTCATTTTTGATTGAGCTGGCCAAGCAAAGAGCAAATACTATTCCAACAATCTGAAACAATTATTTATTGTCTTCAAAACATGATTTTGATTAAAAATTTGTAAAAATGAATTACTGTGTATTATTTAAAATATACAGTAAATCAGGTATATTGGAACGCAAAACTTTAATATGTAAGTACATCTTCATTTTAAGTGAAAATACAGTTTTGTTAACCTTCGTTTGTCTGGTGCAACTTACTGTAAAATTAAGACACTATTTAGTGCCATCTTCTTCCACTTTAAAGAATTTTTCTGTTATTCATGCAGACTCTTTTTTAAAAAAAAAAAACTAATTTTATTGATGTAGGGTAAAAGTGCACATTGGTTTTAACACAAGGTATTTGTTTCTTTGGTGATTATGGATAACATAACTGTATATAACAGACCAGAATGCTGAGAGTGGACAGATATAGGTGAATTATATCCATCTCTGTTAACATTCAGGTAATATGGATAACATGACTTTAGAGAGAGATGGATTATGGACAACGCTAAATAATACTTTCGTAAATAACTGGAACTCCCTTTGCTGCAATGACTTCCAGAGTCAGTTTGTGTTCTATTTACTGGTGCCTGTATTTAATATTCGTTGTCAATGTTGGTACACTAAAGGGAAATAAAAGAAATAATAAAATCATACTACAGGTACATATTTTTACATGAGGGAGTATCTTGACACTAAATTATCTTAGTGCTCATGATGAAAACTGAGTCAGTGAACCAGTTTCATTCTAAAAGAATTAAGATTATGTGGATAGCTGTCAGAATAATTTTCATGACAGTCTGGTAGTGTTAGATCACTGAAAATAAGTGTGCATAATTATTATGTGCATGATATGTAAGTTAAAATTAAGATGTAGGTAGCTACTACTCAATAATAATGCTTATTCACCTAATACGAGAATTTTTGTCACAACAGTTGCAAGTAAAAATTGTTGATGTTAGTATTAAAAGAGAAATTTTTTAATATAATTTCAAAGTTTCTAGGACCCTGTTATGACGAAATATGCACTGAGACCCTTCTTTCTAATACTACTGCATGATTGAAATTTGTATGCACAAAACCTAAGTACTACATTTAAATGTAGTAATGCCAGTACTGTACTACTTCAAAATTGTATATAACATACAGTCATTGCTACATTAGAAAAAAACAAACAAAGATAGGAGAAGGAAATTTGCAAGATAAGAAAAAAATTATATGTTGGTGGCTCTTATAAATTTTTGTTGAAAAGAGGCTATAAAAAGATTATAAGTGCGATAATTTATCATTTTTATTTGTTCCAAATGATATTTGTACAATCTGGTAGCTGTGTGGTGAAGATTCATTTACTTCTATTATAATACTCATATCTTTCATAAAATTTTTAAATAATGCTTAACAAGTGTATGTATGACATATATTTGAGAGTTGTATGAAATCGTAGTGCCAACAGATTCTGATTCTTGAACAAAGGATATGTTTATTGGGTGTAGATGCCAAGAAATTCTTTGTTCATTGACATAAAATTTCTGGAATTTGTAGGACACACACACACACACAAGCAGAAGCTGTAACTCGTTAAATAGTTTTATATCAATGAGAGAAAGGTGCATTACCAGAAAATATCAAGGAAAGCACTGTTTACTTTGATCAGAACAGAGTACTGATAATAATACTTTAATTTCATACCTCAACAACAGCTGCTCCAATTGCAATACCACCCATTATGTGTCCTGCATAGCTCAAGAAGCTCTCCATAGCCTCAAGACAGCCAGTAGTGTAGTAAGGTGCTGTATTAAGAATTCCAATTCTACAAATGTCACCTTGTTTGCAACAAGAAGATGGCAAGTTTAACACGCCTGTCTTCAAATAATCTCCTGGTCCATCTGCTCCACAGCATTCTAGCTGCAGTTACAGGGAAAAACAACAAATATTCATTCAAAGTCTACAGACACATACATTGCATCAAAGTACTATCCTACCAAAGATCTAAGAAAATAGTCATTAATTCTACAAAGTAAAGATAACCAAATTTTTAATTGCACAGGAGGGAGAAATACTCATTTATGATAAAGGAGCTATTCATAAATAAATCATAATGTAAAATGTACATAAATAAAAATGTTCCATTGTTGAAAATCATAAACCTCCAGAAGTTCTTCAGTGTTTGCTCTAAGATTCTGACACAACGTTGCATTAGAATATCTGCAAGCTTTGATATACCTACTGGAGCACCATATGGCATATAAATATATAACTAATACATAAAGGTGATACATTGTTAACAAAACCGCATGTTCATTTGTTCAAAATCTTAAGTCTCTAGAAGTTCTTCACCAGTTACTCTGAAATTTTGGCAGAAAACTCCATTCCAATATGTGCTTGTTTTTGTATACCTGTTTTAATGTATATATTATACAAAGAAATATGTAATGTATAAAGGGGGTACGTTAGTACCAAAAAATCGTATTACAGAATGCCAGAGAGAGGAGGAAAGAGGAAATGGACAGTGTGGTGGGAGGAAATGGACATAGAAAGTGGAAAGGAGGAGACAGAAAGAGAATGGGAGCATAAGGACATTGAGAGAGGGGGGAGTAGAAGATGGAATAAGAAATGTGGGAGGTGATGGACAGAGAGAGGGGGCAGGAGGAGATGGAGAGAGGGGATGAGGCGAAGATGGACAGTGGACAGAGGAAGAGGGGAGGAAGTGAAATGCCTCTTTGTGTACTGTAACTAATATAATCTTGTCCTCATGATTTTTATGGGATTAGTAAGTAAATGCTTGTAACATATTCCTAGACTCGCCATTTAAAGCCGTTTCTTGAAACTTTGTTACTAGACTTTCACAGGATATTTTCTGTCTACCTTCAAGAATCTGCCAGATCAGTTTCATCATCTCTGTGAAACTCTCCCACAGAACAAACAAAACTATGACCATTCTTTCTGCCCTTAAAGTATATGTTCAATATCCCCTGCTAGACCTGTTTGGTATGGGTTCCATGCATTTGTGCAATACTCTAAGATGGGTCGCACAAATGATTTGTAAACAATCTCGTTGTACACTGATTACATTTCCTTAGTGTACTACCAATAAACCGAATGCCCTGCCCATGACTGAGCCTATGTGATCGATCCGTTTCAAGTTCTTACTACGTGCTACACCCAGGTGTTTGTATGAGTTTACAGATTCCAGCTGTGACTCACTGATATTATATTTGTTGGATACTATGTTTTTCACTTGCTGAAGTAAACAGTTTTTCATTTCTGAACATTTAAAGCAAGTTTCTAGTCTTTGCACCACTCTGAAATGTTATCAAGATGGGGCTGAATATTTATACATATTTTTTTTCAGACTATACTTCGCTGTAGATAATTACACCCCCTGTGAAAAGTCTGAGCTTACTATTAATATCGTCCGAAAGATGATTAATGTATGACATGAGCAGTAAGAGACCCAATACACTTCCCTGGAGTACACCTGAACCTGCTTCTGCATCAGTCAATGGATCTCCACCAAAGATGACATTCTGTCAACTCCCTACCAAAAAATCTCACTCCCATCACAAATTTCGTTTGATACCGCATGCGATTGTGCTCATTCTTTTGATAATATCCCTTTACGTGATATTGAGCCAAGTGCTTTTTTTGAAATCGAGAAATATTGCATCAGCCTGACTGCCCTGATCCGTTGCTTTCAGGATGTTACGTGACAAAAATGTGCATTAGGTTTCACATGATCTATATTTTCAAAATCCACGCTGGTTGGCATGGAGGTGCTCGTTCTGTCCGAGCTACCTCATTATATTCGAGCTCAGAATAAATATCAAAGATAATCGACGGTAATCTTGTAGATTACTTCTTCTACCCTTCTTGAATATAGATGTGACATATGCTTTCTTCCAACTACTGGGCACAGTTTTTGTGCTAGAGGTACCTACAATAGGTTATAGTTAACAGAGGGGCTAACTCAGGAGCGAATTGAGACAAGAATCTGATAGGGTTTCCGTCGGACCTAGGAGCGTTGTTGAATTTTAATGATTTCAGACGTTTCTCGACGTCACTGTAAATAATTTTTATTTAACTCATCTTTTCAGTGGTACGATAATTATATTGGGGGAGAACTCCTGGGTTCTCCTTGTTAAAGATAGATTAGAAAGCAGTGTTCAGCATTTACGCTTTTGTTGTGCCTCTCTCAATTTGAATTCCTACCTTGTTCATGAGTGACTGGACATTAACTTTGGTGTCACTAACAGCCATCCTGTGACAGATCCTTCGACAATATTCTGCTACGATATTCATTGAAGATTTTACACATTACTCTTTGACCGCTAAACTCGTTTCTTCCAGCGTCTCTCTATCTACGGCCTTGTGCTAATATGCAGTAGCATCTGTCTCTTTAGAACTTCTTTACAGTCACTGTATATCATGGAGGATCCATCCCATCGTGGACTACGAACAACCCTGTTGGCAGAACATCCGCAACTGAGCATTATAGTAGAGGGTGAAAATACCGCTTCAGTTGTAAATTACTTTATTTTCACACGATCGGTCTCGGACTGTTATAAGCCCATCCTCAGGTGCCGTAGCTGTAGCTGTGCTGTGGCCTCCGAGTGCCGCGTGTGGCAGGCGCGGTGTGCTGCCTAGGAGCCCAGAACAGGGAGCCATAGTTCTGCGCTCATAGACAGCACAACGCGCCTCGTACACGCGGCACTCGGGGGCCACAGCACAGCTACAGCTACGGCACCTGAGGATGGGCTTATAACAGTCCGAGACTGGTCGTGTGAAAATAAAGTAATTTACAACTGAAGCGGTATTTTCAACCTCTGCCATCATGAATTGTTCTACTGGGTACTTATCTATTCAGTGCTTGGTCAACTACTCGTTTAAACTTGAGCCATAGTTCCTCTACATGTTCCTGTCCAAAGCTAAAAGTTTCAAGTTCCTCGTTGAGACATGACTGCTTCTCTGTCTATTGCTGAACATATAAATCTTTCTACTTGCTTTTGGTTGCCCTTTGTGCTTTGGTATTCACTGTTACTAGAGCTGCCTAATGATCATTGATTCCAGTTTCGATGTGGATTTCCTCATAAAGGTCAGGTCTATTTATTGCCATTATATCTAATATACAGGGTGATTCAGGAGGAATGTCACATAATTTGTGACATAATTTTACGTGTGAAAAATAAACTAAAAAAGGAAAAATTCCTATGAACCTGTGTCCGATTTTCAATCGTTACAAAACTGGAGAGGGCTGAAGACTAGGCACATCTATGAACGGATATAAAGACAAGTGTGAATATTACTTACCAAAATGCTATCTAGGCGCTGTGGTAGACAAAATAATGATGGTACAGACTACTGATCCATCTTACAAGAGGTATGAGTGTTCTCCAACAGATGGCAAGACTGTGACGTCTCACTGAGGCAACGGCTGCAAGTGCACCTGGTGCGCAATCATGGGTTGGATCAGTGAGCAGTCGTGAGGCCGTGTGCATGTTATGCTTGATGTTATTTAATTGAGCAAGTGCATTGTGTCTATGAATATGAACACGCTGCATACATTGATCCCCGCAGAATACGCAGACGGGTATTGTACTGTATTGTACGGGACCTATAATGGCAGGGCCCATACATCTGTGACAGAATGCCAGAGACGTTTCCCTGATTGATGAACCCCTACCATGGATTTTCAAACATAACGTGAATCCGGAATACTATCCAGTGAACACGTAACATCAGAACGTGGGGCCGTCCAGTCAGTCGAGGAAAGGGACGACGTTATTCCGATAGCACAATGGAATCACACCACAAGTACACGGTGCATTAGCTGTCAGCTCGATATTCCCCAAACACGAGTCTGCAGTACCTTACATACAGCGCATGCAAAGTTTGCATTCTGGTGACTCAGCAGACAGGCAACAAATTTGAGAATGGTTGGCTGTAGACACAGACGTCGTGCAATTCACTTTATTTACAGATAAGACTGCATTTACATACAGTGGTATCGTGAAACCAGCAGTTCTCGTACACAGGCGATAGGGAACCCATATAACTCTAGGGAAACAAGATTCCAAGTTAGGTTCTCAGTGAATGTCGAGTGCAGTACGATTGATGACCGGCTGATGGTGCCTATCTTCTTGCCAAATTGCATGACAGCCGCAGCATATGCCCATTTCCTGATAGCAGATGTGCCTGCACTTTTGGAAGACGTGACGTTACAGCAACGACGGCATATTTACCTGCAGCATGATCGACCACCGATTCATTGTACCAGACAAGTAGCCCGGTACCTGAGTAACACATCTGGCCGCGGCGGACTGGCCCACCAGACCACCCGATCTAACCCCATTAGAATTCTGTTCATGGGGCTGGTTAAGGTGGATATCTAGGCTAAGAAGGTGGATACACATGAAGAACGTGTCGCTCCCATCACTGGCGCTGTTGCCCACATTAAAGCCCGTCGATATGACGCTCGATGTGCAACACAACAGCCCTCCAACGCATTGACAAGTGTCCTAAGAGGGGCGGGGTCCTTTTTGAACACATGTTGTTGGATGGATCAGTCATCTGTCCAATCATTACACTATCAACCACAGCGCCCGCACGGCACTTCAATAAGTAATGTTCATACTTGTCTTCATTTTCTTACAAGCGTGCTATCTTCAATCCACTCCAGTTCCGGAACGATCGAAAATCGGACACATGTTCATAGGATTTTTTCAATTTATTTCCACATGGAGAATCGCATCACAAATTATGTGACGTTCCTCCTGAATCACCCCGTATTTCCATCATGAGTCAGGTTCTGAACTATGTGTTCTAGATAATTTTCAAATAAGTCACTTAGTAAAGTTTCGCAATATGTCTGTCATGCCCACCGCAAGCAAAACTTGATTTTGCCAGTTTATTGTTAGATTTATAATAGTTTCACTGATGCTTACAGTATGTTCGGGCAACTTACGTACAAGTGAACTGAGGTTTGCTCTTAAGTTTTTGGTCACATCAAGAGCTGAGTCTCGTTGGGCAACAGAAGGATTCAGTTACCATTTTCTGTCCATTACCTTACCCAAAAAATCTCGCATGCAGCTTAAATTTCTATCTCGGTTGATTTGAGTTTCTTATATATTGCTTCAAATACAACACCTTCATTTCCTCCCAGCCAATAATGTCGATATACCAGTAAATTTGCCCCAAAAATCTCACTGCTATCAATTCCATGTTTCAACCAGTTTAGTGTTCCTAGTAAAATGTGAGCTTCAGTGTTCTTGAGTAGCGTTCGCACTCTGACATTGTTGTGAATGCTTCAGCAATTTACTGTTAGCATTTTAATACACTCACCTGTGGGCTGCATTTCTTTGGATCTTACCCTGGAATTCTGAGGTTCCTACATCTATTGTTGTCTGGACTGGATGGAACCCTTGTGTGCACCTCACACACAGTCAGCTACTGGGGTAGCTACTGCTAATGTGTAGTACACATCTCACCCATTTAAGCAGACCCTCCAACTCTCAACACTATGTCGTAAGTCTAGAAAGTCACAGCCTAACTTTTCACAGAACCCTCGGGGTATCTGGTTCAAGCCTTCCACTCGACTCACAACCAAGGGACCACGATCTGTTGTGAGCACGATGCTGCAGATCATGAGCTTCGCTGGATATCTGTGAATACGGTTGATATTCTCGACCTTCTCTGCTAGTCGCTGGCATGATCCAAGTATGACCTCGGAGCACAGACGACAGGCATAGTTCGTTGCAACGTGCGTCTGCCTGAGGAACTTCTGAACTGCCGACAATTAAAGGACGCCTACCCGTTCGCAGTCGCTGCCCTTGACACGGGACACAGCAGGTTTCCCAACAGATGAAGCGAGCCTCACTAGAACAGTTTCGGTTTCAGTGAAGGACAGCACCTCAGGCCTGTTGGTTAGTTGGCTGCTGGGTACAATATCCTAAGTTCTCGCTGATGTGTTCCCTTTAGACAGAACGCCTAGACCCACTACTGACACGCTTCTCATAATCGAGTGGCCGGGTAACGATAGGGATCGTACTTCCCACCGGAGAGACAGTGTCCACAGGAGAGGATAGTACTCTAGCAGAACAGTGAATGTAGGAGAACACAAATTTGAGAGGTAATGAAGTAAGAAAGTAACATCTACAGGAGCAGTTACGATGGCTAAGAAAAGCTACGAAAAGGAAGATCGTCGCAGGCACTTCGGATTCTTTAAGTTAGAATTTTGCAATCTAGATTGCTACTTACAACATTAGAATTCAAATATACTGGTAATCTTCTACTAATATTTTGAAGGAATCATAACTTACACTATTCTGGAGCGCATCCATTGCTTTCTGACTACTTTCGTTTGTACTGTAGTCATGAACAAAATCATAAAGAGTTTGTTTTAGAACAGCATCCGTATCACCACCGTATACAAAAGCAAGAACAGCAATTGCAATTTGCAGAACCAGTACTGTCAGGAGGAACACAGCATACTGAAAAAAATAAATAAACAATAAAAATTAGTGTTTTTCCTTCTGTAGTCATATTTCCACAACGTACACACAAAACATTAACAAAGCAGATATTATAGGATATCAGTAACTAACTTCTATTTTGTGGTGTACCTTTTGGGGTACTACATTACTTATCTGTAATAAAAGTTCCTTAACTCTTTCGCATTTAAAGTTTTTACGACTAGTCCCTCTTGCAGAAAAACGAACGAGTGGACACGGATGCCAAACGGCATCAAAGGGCCGAAAAGACAAATAAAACGTAAAGAAATTGGTATCTTCTTCGTGGCTAATAAAGACCGCTTTGTTGGCAGTTAGACTGCACTGAATGTTTCAATTGTAATCTCTGTTTTGCAGTTTTATTTAAAAGCCGCGCGAGGTAACCGAGTGGTCTAGGGCTCCATGCCACGGTTTGCGCGGCTTCCCCCGTCAGAGGTTGAAGTCTTCCCTCTGGCATGGATGTGTGTGTTGTCCTTAGCGTTAGATTAAGTAGTGTCTAAGCCTAGGGACCGCTGACCTCAGCAGTTTGGTCCCATAGGAACTTACCACAAATTTCCAATTTTATTTAGGATTATATTTTAGTAACAAATCTGTCATAAAATGTGGAAGGTGTCATCACGGATCTATGAATTCAACGATCTTTGAGCACATTTGTTTAATGTCATGGTTGCCCAAAATTATTGGAACTGGAAGCAAAACAGGATATCATAAAAGCGCCTCGGAAATTAAAATTCAGGAAGTCTGCAAGGACGATGAGATATGTAATCATATGATCAACCATGTGAATGAGGAAGTAACTGAACCAGTTTTAGTTATACCTTTACAAACGCCGGCCGCGGTGGTCTAGCGGTTCTAGGCGCTCAGTCCGGAACCGCGGGACGGCTACGGTCTCAGGTTCGAATCCTGCCTCGGGCATGGATGTGTGTGATGTCCTTAGGTTAGTTAGGTTTAAGTAGTTCTAAGTTCTAGGGGACTGATGACCACAGATGTTAAGTCCCATAGTGTTCAGAGCCATTTGAACCTTTACAAAAGTGAAAACTTAAAAAGTATAGGATTACCCCTATACGTGAATTGTGGCAAGGTTGACCTAGATAGACAGAGACCAGTCTCTTTAATACTGGATATCTAGCCGATATTAGATGTGCAGCATATTGAGGCTTGTTGTTGTTTTTGTTTATGGTGGTCTTCAGTCTGAATCTGGTTTGATGCTGGTCTCTATGACAGTCTATGCTGTGCAAGGGTGTTCATCTCTGCATAACTGTAGCAGCCTTTATCCATTTGAGGCTGCTTGCCGTATTAAAACCTTAGTCTCCGTCTACAGCTTTTGCCCACCACATCTCTGTCCATTAACAAATTCTTACTTCTTGATGCCTCAGGATGTGTCCTATCAATTTATGTTCCCTTCTTTTAGTATGGTTAGCACAGTGGATTCGCATATGGGAGAGCCACTGTTCAAACCCCCTTCCGACCATCCAGGACTAGGTTGTTGATTTGCCTAAATCGCTCCAGGATTGAAAAGCACAGTGCCGGTTTCCTTCCTCATCCTTTCGTCATCGGCACTTTACACTCAAATCTTCCATTTTTTAGTCCTTTGGGTCATAAATTTCTTTTTATCCCAATTCGATTCACTACCTCCTCATCTGTTATGCGATCTACCCACTTAGTCCTCGGCATTCTACTATCGCACAACATTTCAAAGGTTGTTATTCTCGTCCCGTCCGAACTGCTTATCGTCCACGTTTCATTTCCACATAATGTTACATTCGAGACAAATATCTTCAGGAAATACTTCCTAACACTTAAATTGATGAAATGGAATAATTGTATGGCATTAATGGACAGGAGACCCCATCTAGGGGTTGTCCGGACATCCGAGATACGTCTTTTTGACGCCACTTCGACGACTTGCGATTCGTTGAAGGTGAAATGAAGTGATTAGAAAACAAACACGCAGTCCCCGAGCGAAGAAAATTTTGACCCGGCCAGGAAACGAGCCCGGTACCCCTTGATCTAGAGGCAGAGACGCTGCCCACAAGAGTATGATCTGTGGACTTAGTGCTAGATAACAAGGTTGACAGGTGACTTTCGACACGTACATAGATCCATGTGCCATCATGAGTACCATGAAATTACTAGTCATGCGGTGTTGATATTCCGGTTTCCAAAGAGCTATTAATCACTGTTTTTTTTTTTTTAGCTCGGTAGTTTATTAATCAGTTTATACAAAACCGCTAGCCAATCAGGAATACTTCTAGAAGGAACGAATTTTTGGAGGTATGTAGTTTATAAATATCAATAAAAACGGCAACAGGTGCTATTACATGTGGGTTTGTTACTCCATAACTGGTTTCATTCTAAACGAACAACTTCGTCGTTTATAACTAGCTGTTGTCATTTTTATTTTCATTTACATCATTCAGCTGTGCAGCCACGAAATTGTTAAAACGCTAGACCGGTAGCAGGGGCAATTTAATTGATATTAGATGTTTACAAATTTATCTTTTTCAGAAATGCCTTTCTTGCTGTTGCCAGTCTACGTTTTATATCTTTGGTACTGGCTCTCATCAGCTATTTTACTGCCAGAATAGTAAAATTCACCTGCTACTTTCAGTTTCTCAGTTCATGCTCTAACTTCCTCTGGATCGCTTGACTTAAGATTACTCTAGATTATTCTTATTTTATTTTGTTGATGTTCCTCTTGTAATCTGTTTTCAACACCCTATCAATTCCGTTCAACTGTTCTTTCAGATCCCTTGCCGTCTATGGTAGGATTACAATGTCATCAACAAATCTTCAAGTTTCTATCTCTTCTCCATGAACTTTAACACCCTTTCCAAATTTTTCCTTGGTTTCCTGTACTGCTTGCTCATTCTACAAATTGAGTAACATCAGTGAAAAGCCACATTACATTAAATTACTTCTTCCTCAACAGCAGCTTTCGGGGAGTGCAGTACATTCTACGTTTTCAAAAGCTTTATTTTTTTGAGTCTTCAATCTTCTGGATGGTTTGGTGTGGCCCGCCACGTATTCCTCTTATGTGCTAAACTTTTAATCTCAGAGTAGTAATTGCAACAACCTCTGTATTCCTCTATGGTTTTTCCTCTCTGCAGCTCCCTCTAGTACCATGGAAGATATTCCATGATGTCTTAACAGATGCCTATCATCCTTTCCCTTCTTCTTGCCAGTGTTTTCCGAGTGCCCCTTTCCTCGCCGATTCTGCGGAGAACCTCCTTATTCCTGGCCCTGTCAGCCCACCTAATTTTCAACATTTTTCTGTTGCACGACATCTCAAAGACTTCGATTTTCTTCGGTTCCGGTTTTCCTACATTTCATACAATGCTGTGCTCCAGACGTCCATTCTCAGAAATTTCTTCCTCAAATTAAGAACTATGTTTGATACTAGCAGACTTCTCTTGGCCGGGAATGCCCTTTTAGCCAGTGGTAGTCTGCGTTTTATGCTGTCCTTACTCCGTCCGTCAAGGGTTATTTACTGCCTAGGTAGCAAAATTCCTTATTTCGTCCACTTCGTGAACCCAGTTCTGATGTAAAGTTTCTCATTGTTCTCATTTCTGTTACTTCTCATTACTTTCGTCTTTTTCAATTTATTCTGTCCATGTCCTGTACTCATTAGACTGCCCATTCCATTCAACACATCCTGAAATTCTTCTTCACTTTCAATGACAATAGCACTGTCATCAGTGAATCTTATCATTGATAGCGTATCACCCTGAATTTGAATCCCACACTTGAACATTTTTTTTCTTTCCCTCATTACTTCTTCGATGTATAGATTGAACAGCAAGAGCGGAAGACTACACCCCTGTCTTGCTCCCTATTTAATCCCAGCGCTTTGTTCTTCGTCTTCCACTCTTATTGTTCGCTCTTGGTTCTTGTACATATCGTATATTACCCTTCTTTCCCTATAACTTACCCTTATTTTTCTCGGAATTCCGAACATCTTGCACGATTTTACAGTGTCGAACGATTTTTCCGTGTCGATAAATCCAATGGACGTAACTTGATGTTTCTTCAGTCTTGCTTCCATTATCAACCGCAATGTCAGAACTGTCTTTACCTTTCCTAAAGCTATATCGATCGTCACCAAATAGATACTCAACTTCCTTTTCCAATTCTCCGTATATTATTCTTGTAAGCAACATGAATCCATGAGCTATTAAGCTCATTGTGAGATAATTCTCACACATATTGTCCCTTGCTATCTTCGAAATTGTGCGGATGATGATTTTCAGGAAGTCTGATGGTATATCGCCAATCTCATACATCTGCACACCAATGAGAATAGTCGCTTTGTTGCCACTTCCCTTTATGATTTTAGAAATTCCAGTGGAATGTTATCCATCCCTTCTCCCTTATTTGATATTTAGACGTCCAAACCTCTTTTAAATTTCGATTCTAATAATGGATCCCCCATCTCTTCCTTGCCGACTCCTATTTTTTCTTCTGTCGCCTCACCAGACAAGTCCTCACCCTCATAAAGGCCTTCAATGTACTCTTCTACATTTAACACTAGAATTCCCATTGCACTCACAATGTTAACGCTCTTGCTTTTAGTTTCATCATAGGTTATTTTGACACCTATATATGCTGAGTCAGTCCTTCCGGCAATCATTTATTTTTCGGTATCTTCAGTTTTTTATGTAGCCATTTCGCCTTAGCTTCCTTGTTCATAAGTGACTTGTGTTTCTATATTCCTGAATTTCTCTGCACATGTTGGTATTTCCTTCGTTCGTCGATCAACTGAAGCATTTCTTCTGTTATCCAGGGCTTCCTGGCAGTTACCTTCCTTGCACCTACGTTTTCGTTTCCAACATTTGTGATAGTTATTTCCCGAAATGTCCATTCCTCTTCAACTAAAGTTCCTACTGAGCTGTTCCTTACCGCTCTATCTACGACATCAGAGAACATCATGCGTGTCTCTCCATTCTTCAGTACGCCCGCAACTCGCTTCCTTGTGTACTGACTCTTCCTGACTAGTTTATTAAACGTCAGCCTACTCTTCATCGTTACGAAATTGTGATCTGAGTCTACATGTTCTCCTAGGTACAACTTACAATCCCGTTACCGTTTCTTCCACTCATTCCCCTACAAACGCCTTCCAGTCCCCCATGACTGTTAGATTTTCATCTCCCTTTACGTAATGAACTACCCGTTCATGATACTTATACACTTCCTCTGCCTCTTCAGCTTCTGCTTGTGACGTCTTTACAAATATCTGAACTATTCCTGTCGTCGTTGGTTTGCTGTCGATTCTGATGACAACAGCTCTATCACTAAAATGGTTCACAGTAACACATTCTCTGACCTACCTTCCTATTCATAACGGATTCTAGTCCCACTATATTATTTTCTGCTGCTGTTGATATTACCCTTTACTCGTCAACCAGAAATTTTTCTTCCTTCCATTTCGTTTCACTGTCCCTCAATATATCTAGACTGAGCCTTAGTATTTCTTTTTGCAGGTTTTCGAGCTTCTCTAACACGTTCAAACTTCTGACACTCAGCGCCTCGACTCATAGAACGTTATCCTCTCGTTGGTTATTCAATATTTTTCTCATGATCACCTCCCCCATGGCAGTCTCCCACCGAATACGAATGGGGGACTATGTGTAATCTTTTGGAGTGGAGACATCATCGTGACACTTTTTCAATCAGAAGTCACATGTTTCGTGGATACACATTATGTGTCTTTAATGCAGTGATTTCCATTGCCTTCTGCATCCTCAAGCCTTTGATCATTGCTGACTCTTCCTATTTTTAGTGGCAGTTTCACACTACAACGGCAAAAGAGTGCCATGAACCTATGTCCACTCCCTCGTCCTCTTTGACAAGGCCGTTCACAGAATGACGGTCACCTGTTTCGCTGGAAGTCTTCGACACCCATTGCTGATGAATTTTATTAAAAATATAAGCAGTTGTTAGATTCGAACCTGGGATCGAGAACATTTTGTTTGGTAATCAAATACGTACCCCTAGACCATGGAAGACGTCCCTGGACTCCGAGTAGATGCGGCTCCCCCCCCCCCACCCCCCCCCTCCACCCCCCACCCACCCACGCCTTGATTTTTATAATTTTTAAATATAGTACTCCTGATATCACCCCACTTGATGTTAGGAATACACACCATTTTCCAGCTATCTGTATTTAAGTGTTGTGACTTCTTTATTTTTTGTACGTTATTATGAATAATATAGAATTTTGTATATGGTATTCAGATTAATTAAAAGCTAGTAAATTTGTTGTGGATTTTAAAAACGGGTGCGATATTAGGGCTGCTCCCTCAAAAACCGTGGTGCTAGAAAGGTCTCTGATACTCCACTAACTTAAAGCGAAACCTAGTAAAATCAGAGTGCCAAAGCAGGTATAGCAATAGTATTAGACAACAAATTAGGAAAGCAAATAGGCAACTATGACTGCATTTGTCAAAGCAGAATTATAGTAAATGAAAAAATTAAGATATTGTAACTTAGTATTATTTGAGTCTACAACGCCGACGAAGGAAGAAAGGTGCTTTAAGCTATGAATAGGAACAACTGCGCAACAGCTTCATGTTATATATGAGCAAAAATGTTCTCAGGTAAGGAAATGTAACAACGAAATTAAAATTAACGTGTAGACGAACAGCTACGGGTCACGTGTCATTTGCTTCATTGTTAGTTTCAATCTTGTAGATCTGAGATTTTAATGTGTTATCATGAAAGCTGGTATTATCAGAAGATGTTCTCGTCTGTACTGTGTAACTAGTAATACAGCAAACAATAAGCGACTTGTGGCGGTCTGTTTGTTGTAAATAAATGCCGGGCTTTCGTTATATACAACTCTCTGTTTGTCAGTAACTGGTTATTTAAAGACACTACGATTTAACGTACTACGACTCGTGGAGTTAGTGCATTGGCGAATTACTACCGTTCTCTCACATTAAAAAAATGCAGGAAACAGGAAATCACTGTTTTGCAACTTCATTCCTGCATCATGGAAACGATTTGCTTCCGGACGTGGCTGCCTATTCATATCGTGATATGCATAATGCACTCTACACGTCCTAGCATTTTGTAAACGACAATTTATAATTAATCTGTTCAGGATATCCTTGAAGTTTTCTTGTGTTACAGAACTCGACTCTACATTCTGTTCTTATGTACTGTCCGCACCAAAGTAAGCAAGTAAGGCTTTTGTACAGAATTGTTAACAACAATCTTGTCACATTCGGAACAAAATGATAAGATCAGCTTTATCGTTGAATAAAATGAGATGTGCTCATTGTGTTGAAAGCAGTAAAACTGAGTAACATATAACATAAAATGCCATTAACTTTAGAAAACGTTAACCATTACCGTGCACACTATTTATGTTCTTAGACAGCAAGCTCTGTAAACCATCTGCATGTTTGGGAAGAAGATCGAATCACTTCCGTATGTTTCTCTGCACTAAAGAAGTTAGAAGTCACTTTCAAAAATTAGTTTTTGATGTTGATCTCATCTTGCCTGTTAATAGCATCCTATCAAGTTTGTGACTCCTAAAATTAACTGCTTTGAAATTCACAGATAGGTTAACACTGTGTTACAATATGAATTAAAAATGGCAGTTTTCAGATATACCATTCATAATTGTAAACGCTTTATTTCTAAGTTGTATTACAAGAGAGGGATCGGTATCATAGTAGAAACACGAAATTTCACGAATAGCACCTAGGTAGTTAGTACATTATAACTAATTTTGACGTACTTACCGTTGTGACCATACAATGACTCTCTCTGATTGCTCCGCAGCATCCATAGAATGAGATCACAAGAATAATACTGCCAATAACTATGAGTAGTATAGCAGGAGTATTTGTCTTTGAGTCAAGAACTTCTCCAATTTCACCAATTTGCAGCTTTATCAGAATCCCAATTGTCAGTAGTGCGATACCTGCAAGCTAAGAAGAAGACTTTTTCAGAAACACTATGTCACATGCCATTATTAACGTAGCTGAGTTTCGAGAACTAGCTCGTAGAATATAATGAAGCCTGACTGACTTCTCAAAGCTTCCACAAAACTTACTGATGTACATGAATATTATGAGTGAAATGTTATTATTTTGTTGTTATGCAAGCACACGAAAGGGTAAGATTAGAGGCAGAAAATCAGACAATATTAATGTTGTAGCCCGTCGAACGGATTATCAACAAATGTCTCAATTTCCACTTCACTAGTCACTATGGATACCTCTACGATTTAAGCGACAGGATAATACTGTGATGAACGATAGTGTAGAACATATTTCCATATAAAGATGCTGAAAAAAAAACACCTTTTCTCATTTCTCGAAAATAATTGTTTTCATTAAAAGATATATGCAGTATATTACAGAAGTCATTCAGTATTTTTCGGAATATAATTGACTTTTTTCTTCGAGAGAATATCTTGCAATAACTGAAACTTTTGGAAAACCTAAAGTTGAGACCAGAAAAAGAGGCGTTTTTTTTTCGCTACCGAAGCGCTATCAATTGGTCCGGAAATGTAAGCACGAGAGCTTCTGTTGATTTTAAGTGAGTAGGACACCGATACTGGATCGAAGGAATGTGGTGGGCAGTGATGAGTGCTCCGATTGTTGTGTTGGTGGAACGTTGTTCTGTGTCGAACTCGTCCCCAACTGCACTCTCTCAGAAAGTTTCATTACGTCACACTCTCCATTGCAGAATGAAAGGTTTATTTTACTTCAAATAAAGTTCGTGTGTCTCTCATAAATTTGACTGCGTATACTCTCATCGCCTGTACACTTTCACGGCAGAGGTTTCGCTGTCATTTTCAGGCTACTCTCTAGGAATCCTCTGATTTATTATATTCTTTTGGGGAGTTGGGAGGAGAGCGATAGATCGACATTCATGATACTGCTTTGATGAACCCCGCCACGACTTTCCTGCGATAAGCTCTTCATCTCGGCGTAGCAAATTCATCCAACGTCCTCGATTAATTATTTGTTGAACATACTCCAATCTGTTTTCTTTTACAGTTTTTGCCCTCTGCAGCTCCACCATGTGCTATGGAAGTTAGGACCTGATGCCTTAAAACGTATCCTGTCATCAGGTCCCTTCTTCCAAACAGTTTTTTTCCAAATCTTCCTGTCCTCATCGATTTTACGGAGAGGTTGTTTATTTTTCTTTGTTATCAGTCGACTTAATTTTCAACATCCTATTGTAACATGGCATATCAAATGCTTCGATTCTCTTTTCCTATTTCCGACAGTCCATAATTTGCTTCCGTACAATGCTGTGCTTCAGATGTCAATTTTCAGAAATTTCTTCCTCATATTAAGACCTGTTTTTGAGGCTAGTAGACTGCTTTTAATTCCCTCTTTGTCTGGATTAGCCAGATTTTTACATCCTCCTTACCTCTTTCAAAATCCAAGAAACAGTATTAGCCAGGACAAATACCTATCTCACGTCATACAGGTATAAAATTTCCTCTACTCCTACGCAATACCTTCACACAGACAAACACGCCGGTCGTATATGTACACATGATTTTTTCACAGATCGGTCTTATGAACATTTTCAATTCCCTCTGGTAAACAACAGGACATCTAGACTTAAAATTCACGAAGAGATCGGCCATGAGTTTCGTTAAACTTGGCAATCGGACGTATGGGGAGGGTGGCGACAGATACTTTACTCTCAACTTAATTCACATTTATCGCTTGTAGAGACGTTAACGACGTTGCTAGTTATTAAGACAAACAAATGAGAACCGTCACAGGAGGAGCTGCGTGCAGATAACATTTTATGTGATCCTAGGATTTAGAGTTCCGCTGCAACGGACGAAATGGGCAAGCAACACCAGAGCTAGACGTCCGAAACGCATTCGCAATCCTCGCTGCTGAGCAAGATATATTCTTTCAGGAGCATGCAATTTGTCCATCTGATGCTTCCTCAAGAGAAGAAGAGTAAGGACTAAAATTTTTGAGTACACACTGCCGTCCACCTCGGTAGCTGCGTGGTTAGCGCGGCAGATTGCTAACCGAAGGAGCCCGGTTTCGATTCGCGGCCAGGTCTGAGATTCTCTCCTTTGGAGGAGTGGGTGTCGTGTTGCCCTTACGTTCCCATTGTCTTAAAGGACTTCTCCCAATTCTCTGCCGCGAGGGATCCAGAATTCCAGAATTTCTCCTGAGTATGACAGGTGGAAACTTGCCGAAACATTACTTCAAGACGACGCTGTTATACCCATGAAAACCGAATAAGCTTTATCTGCTGATACAGTAATGTACAGAGGTAAGTCATATTAATGTGGGAACTCGATCGGTAATTCTTAAATAATACTAATATGACCTGAATCTAAGAATCACATTGCATTTACCATCAGAACTGAATCTTTATACGCACAGTATGTTTAGGCAAAATGCCATAATCTGACAGACATAAAATGCAAACAGCTTAGGAAACCACAGGAGCTATTTATGCTTTAGGTCTGCCAAGTGATGAAACTTTATCTAAACTAGTTGTACAAATAACAGTTCAAACGTATGACATCTCTGGTGGTAAACACAACGTCGTTTTAAATTTCGTATACACTGTGAACACAACTTAAGGAATGTTCAAGATTGATTATGATGATGGAAAAATCTGGATGTACACTGGCCAAATTCCAAACAGCTAGTAGTGTAATGCAGTCCACACTACCAGAAGATACAGAAATGAGTATGTTGTGTTCCAAGTTACCCTGTTAATTACGCTGAAAAACATAGGATTATTTGGCTACCTAAGGATCACAGTTTTTGTGCGATTATTTCGCAGTATACAGCTCACACTCTTCCACAAGTCATAAAATGCGTTCGTAAAATCAACAGGCTGTTTGCAGAAGTTTATGATACGACTTTCTGATTATGCCGTTTACGTCATTCTTTCAGTTGTCAAGGCGTGTAGCTCGTTTAATTGTTGTCTTCAAGACAGTAAACTTCAGTATACAATTCTCTGCAGACTGCTAAAGCATGAACTAGCTAAGTATCTAGGGGGAAGGATTGCTGTTCAAATCTATTGAGCTGAAAACATAAGAGACCTGTTACTAAATTTACGTACGCTCTGGTATGGGCTCGTTGATCATAGCAAGAGATACTGTCTCACATACAAGGCATGATTTCCTACGGCCGTGACAACTAGCATTTTTGGCAAGGTTTTCGTCATTCTCGCTCCTTAGCTACTAGAATATAATCGAGCGTTTGTCGTTTTGTCAAAAGTTTGGAATGCACAGTCAAAGAAGCAAATATCGCTGACAGAGTGGATGCAAAAAACAGAGAAGTACATTGGCTCTAAAAGTACGAATACTTACCACAAAAATGAAATTGAACAGGAAAAGGATGTACTTTACGATGGAAATAGCGCAGCCCATTTTGTTGCTTGTTGCTGTACCGCGGACGGAAGTCTTACTGATAACGGAGTTGATCAATGCGTGATCCTATCTTATCTCTAGCCTCCGCCCCCACCACGTCTGTGGTTCGTGAAAATAACTTCGTACTTAGAGATACAGCGTTATATATGTTCAAAACTGCATGGCACTCTTCTGTTATTCTGTTCTGACTTTACATATTTCCGGTGGTACATTTGTAGTTAACAAAATGATAATTGGAAGCCAGTTCCTAAATCAAAACTACAGCTTTTTACTAATTCCCCTGAAAAAAGACGATAACGAAGTAATTACTTTATAATCCAAAGTCACACACATTAGGTCCCACACGTAAACATGAGCAGAGAAGAAGGTAATTATTATAATGGACCTCATGGAATTGTCCACAGCGTCTGTACACATTTAAACTACAGATAATCAAATAGTGTGTATCAGTAAACACTTTTTTTTTTCTTCTGCTAATATTAAATACACATACGATTCTGCAGAATTTCTCACCAACGGTGCCTATGTTGTCAGTGTGTAAGTTTACCAAAATTTTTTCGAACTCATCTCTGCGATCAGAAAAAAGCGTTTGACTGCATAAGCCATAATACATTTATATATAAATTAAAATATTGTGGTGCCACAGGAAACTTTACAAAATGATTGAAACCCAATATCCCAAACAGGAAATAATTAGTACCAATAGGGAAGACCCTTACATTACGCTTGCAGTCGTCATCCGAGAAGGAAATAATTACGTGTGACTCTGATACCGTAGTAGGGATGTGACTGAGCGTCCATGAACCTCACAAACCTACCGCCCTACCCCCCCCCCCCCCCTCTCTCTCTCTCTCTCTCTCTCTCTCTCTCTCTCTCTCTCTTCTCTGTCTCTCTCTCTCTCAAGCACATACACACACACACACACACACACACACACACACACACACACACAGATAATAAATAACATCTGTCCCACAAGATTCCATCTTAGACCCATACATTTTCATGTGATTTATTGACCTTACTTCAATATTATTACTAGATGCAAGAACTGCTTTGCTTACAGATTATAAAAACACTGCAATAAATAGATAGTCAAATGTAGTGGTAGGATTAGCTGTTATTGAAATTTTCGCATATATTAATGAATGGTTTCTAGCCAGATATTTGCTACTAAATACTAAAACACATACTACAAGCAGTTCAGAACTTGTAAGAGGTTTCCACCTAACATACGTCTAAAATATATCGACAGGCAAATAGAAGAGGTCACTAGTGCTACATCTGAGGATTACAGTCTGATAATAAAACTAAACAAATTGCCATATGCAAAATGGGTGTTATCAGAGATAGGTGATATAAAAATAAAAAAAAATCGTTGCATAACGTCGTATGGGATCATATTTTGGGAGCGTCTCTTCAAGCCAAACTAAAGTTTTCTTAGTCCAAAAACAATAAATACGAATTATTTATGGTGTGAACTAGAAGACACTCAGCAGAGAGCTGTTGAAAAATTGGGAATACTAAACAAAGTACGTTTTAAGAGGAGACTAAAGGATTTATTGATAAACAACTCTTTCTACTCCACTGACGAATTTCTTAGTAGAGCTAATTTCGTATATTAATGGTAGGCATTTTGTTAAATTTTACAGGACAGACAAAAACGGTATCTCAAAAAATATGTAAAGTGATACAGATAATGTTGTTACTAGTGTAACTGTGTAATAGAAGCCTAATTATTGACAGATTGGGGATATCTATGCACTTTCAAATCGTTTTTTGATAATAGAATTACTGGTTTGTGGAATTACGAGGTTCCACAGACAGATAGTGTTACGAGGTTTTCATTGCCATCGATATACCATTAATAATATCAAATAATGTGAGAGTCACGTAAATCCGATCTCTGCACATTTTCACTATAGCAATGTGATTTTTGTTAGTAAATGTTGTAAACTACTTTATGCTTAATGATGCATGGCTGTAATAGGTTAAGAGTTATCCTATGTCCTTCAGTGTATAGGCCTATATATTTACATGTTAGTGACCTACTTTGTCCCAGGACTGGTGGGCGCTGTTTTTGGTCTCATGACATACTTCATCCCTAGGACAGTTCAAATTTTAGCTCATGACTTAGTTAATTTCTGGGACACATGCGGGTTTTGCAGCTCCTGACCTACTCAATTACTGGGGAACATCTGACTTTCAGCCCACTGACGCCACAAATTGGTGTGAGAACGTGCTTTGTTTCCAGACATGTATAGTCGATACTGGAGACTTAATTCCTGGGACACATCCGGGTTTTCCAGCTCCTGACCTACTCAATTCCTGGGAAACATCTGACTATCAGCCCACTGACGTCACAAATTGGTGTGAGAACGTGCTTTGTTTCCAGACATGCTTAGTCGATACTGGAGAGGCAACAGCTAACTAGCATGACAAAAAAATGGTGTCACCCCTGTAATTAGCACCGGAGAGTGGCTCAGACCAATTTGAATGCATAGTTGGCCCAACTGTATTACAACTACCCCTCATTGAGACAGCAGCTTTCAAAGGCAGCGTTAGGTAATACCCTAACCATGGCTGTTCCGTCTCTTGTTCCAGCGTCTACGCTTCCTCTTACGGCGTACAGGTTGGAACCCTTTGTCGTCTGAAGCGTCTGGCAATTTCTGACAGTCCATATTCTCGCCGCCTTCCCCTGCCGTGATACGACTTTCATCTTCAGATGCGGAGTCGTAGAAGCAGTCGACGATGACTCCTCAGCGTCATCATCTGTATCTACCAGGGTCTGCTGCTGAATACGACGTAGTGTCTCCTGTGTTTTTTTGCGCCAACGTCGGCGTTCGGCATGTTTCTAATGGCTCTGAGCACTATGCGACTTAACTTCTGAGGTCATCAGTCGCCTAGAACGTAGACCTAATTAAACCTAGCTAACCTAAGGACATCACACACATCCATGCCCGAGGCAGGATTCGAACCTGCGACCGTAGCGGTCGCTCGGTTCCAGACTGTCGGCATGTTTCTCTTCACGGTGCTTCGCTTTGGTGTCCAGTATAGAAAGAGCTTTTAAGTGTTTCTTGGCATTCATTATCATGTGGTACTTGTTCCGCAGTATCGCCCAGGGCAGAGTCTGAAGCGACATCCTTGACGTCATCCATGTCGTCCACGGACGGGGGACCTATGGCAGCCTGGGGTGCAGCCCTGCTAAGTGAGGCTAAGGACGACTGCAGGAAGCCTGGCGTACAGACCGCGGGTTAGTCCCACAACAGCAGGGGCCAGGGATCTGAAAGACCCTATGCCAAACCACCTAATCTCCAGCTTTTCCGGAGTATCTATCCTACCATAATGTCGTAACACATCCGCTAACAATAAAACTGTCTGCCAAACACACGGCAGCATCGCTGAAACGCTGACGGGAAAACGGCTACGCAACAACAATTTTGCTTAAAGTGTACAACTCAATACTACCTTTGCACTGGCTCAAGTGCAAATGTGACCTGATGGAGCAGTGGTCGTCAAACTGCGGCCCAAATCAAGTATTTGTGGGGCCCGCGGTACTCAGCCACATTTTATAATAATACACATTTAGCAACTAACAGCCAAATCCAAAAACATCTAGTAACGTTAACAGCTTCTTAAGAGTGTATTTTTCCTGCGCAGTAAAAAACAAAAATGGTCAAAGAGACAGTTATATCTTATGTCGTGCTAAATTGTAATTGATGTTCGTGAATTCGGCGCTGAGCTAAGTCAACCTGCCCGCCTACCTCAGGGGCAGAGGGGTAAGTACCGCTGCCACTGTGTAGTTGGGTGATGTGAGAGTAGGTTACCAATTAATAATAAGATTGATACATATGTGCCCTGGGGTGCCGCCCTGTCATGTCAGTATTGGCTCTTGAGCAAAAAAGTGTACTGGAGGCTGTGCCTGGTCTTAATGCACCCACCATAAGTACGTTTCCGTCCATATGATGTGCGGACAGTGTTTGTTCTATGCTAGCAGCGTCGCCGTTTTCCTGGTGCGCGCGTTACTCAGAAGCGTAGTTTGTACGCTCTGGTGGAGCCTGCAAAAACCGGTGTTTATGGTTCAAATGGCTCTGCGTACTATGAGACTTAACATCTATGGTCATCAGTCCCCTAGAACTTAGAACTATTTAAACCTAACTAACCTAAGGACATCACACAACACCCAGTCATCACGAGGCAGAGAAAATCCCTGACCCCGCCGAGAATCGAACCCGGGAACCCGGGCGCGGGAAGCGAGAACGCTACAGCACGACCACGAAAACCGGTGTTTAACATACTGTTTGTACGCAGCGTGGTGTCATGGTGTGTGGTGCCTGTCTTGCATGTAGACACAATCGCCAAAGGAGACACACTTGGCGGGTGACGTGTAGGCAACTCCGCACGGTAGGAACGTCAGGCTGGCAGTGGACGAATGTGGCCTGCTGCCGATTTCGAGTACAAGAATTTCAGTTTGCCATTGCATTCTCTTCTGTTTCCTGTAATACAGAAAACTCATTGACACAACACTTCACCTACTAGTCACAGAAATTGTCCAATATGTACTTAGTTAATATGCCAACATTTCGCAAATAAGAAAAAAAAAATATAGGTGTCTCTCCCGAGAGTCATGAGGAGCATTTTCTGTGATGTTTCAGCAGATATTTGCTGGAGTCAGCCCAAACAAATGTTGTTATCACGTCTTCCATTCGACACCCAGGCTCGACGTAAAGAATCGCTTTCTTTCCCGTTACAAAAAAAATAATTTGAAATCGAATTTTTACATGACCATTCGACAGAGCGCTTCCAAATTACTTTAGTATGATATTCGTTTTACCGCATGTATTAATTGGAACAGTAAAATGCGGAGAATAAACAGTATTCCAGCAACGACAGCACCGCCATTGGCCAGTCTGACTGCCACGATCATGCAGAAGCGCTGCTCAGTAGCTGCTGAAGTACTAGGTTATTCCGCATCTTTTACTGTCCCTGTTAATACATATCAATAAAAGAAACATCACACTAAACTAATTTTGGACCGCTCTGTTGAGCGGCACATAAAATTCCGATTAAAAAATCATTTTGTTTCTAACTTTAACAGACGCTTGCTGTCTAATTTGGGCTTCACATGAGAGACGTAATGAGCAGTATTTATTTGGTCTGACTAGAGGTGCAGATTTCAAAACATAAATTGCAAATATCTGCTGAAACATCAGAAAAATGTGTCTAACGAGCCGTAGGAAATACATCTGGTATATACATCATATCTTATTAACTAATCTAATGTGCACTTACTCACACCTGTACTTCGGTAGTTACAGTTACCATCCACGCAAAAATACTTCTCCGTCTCACCCTTTCATCCTTACCGTACTTTTCGGACGTGAAACTATCATTCTAGAAGATTCACATACACACACACATGGCCTGACATATTTGTGGTTTAAAATTACACTCAGTTCTGTCGCTGAAAGAAAGTCAAAACGTATTACTCAAGGTCGTCTGCATTTACTGTCAACACAACCACACATCATCCATTGTACTACGAAGAATACTCAACAACGTACTACAGTCACTCAAAATATGCCATCAAATGGGTTTCAATCATGTTTCACTAACCTTATTTTCCAATCCTTATGTAATTAACTTACCAAAATCCTTTGGTGGGAGAACGATAACTGATACACCCATACATGCCGTTCAGTAATCGGCAATCCTGTCTGCCAATGAATCGACACACTGAACTAGTGGTGGTGGACATCATATCTTATACTACATCTTTCAGTTAAAACATCATAACGTGACCTAAATCTGAAAATCAAATGTAATTAATTTCTCTTTATTTACAGATGTGTAAAAATAAATATCTCACACAAGTCTATATGAAATAGTAGGTTTATTCTTCATTCGAGGTTATCATTTCCTTCCTAAGTTCCTCATTCTGCTATAATGCTTCCTGTATTAGCAAAACACATAAAATTCACAATAATTACCACAGTCCTCTTATTTCAGACAGGCAGAAGTTTTCACGCATCATCACTTACGCAGGCACAGTCGTCTCACTTCAGGCATTGGCAGTCATTAAACATAACTCAGAATAAACTTTAGAAAGATCTTAGGTTCTATATAGTCTTTTTTGAGTCTTGCCTATTTATATTCACCTATTTATATTCCTGCCTATTTATATTCACGGAAAATAACTCAAATACTAAGACATCGACACAGACACCAAAAATCACCTTGGCATCCTTACAGAGAGGGAATCAATGAAACCACAAAATTTACATCTCAAAAAAACTTGTAAAGGACTATTTAGTATCCCCATATACTGCACGGTATCTCACAATATTCGTAAGCAAAACTACTTGATCAGATTGTATTAACTCCTCCTCCCCTTACATCTCCTTACGAAACCGCGCAAATTGAACGTTCAAACGAATTTATCCCTGAAATTTTTCATTTTCATGAACACATTCACTAGGAAAATAAAACTTTGAAACATTCTGGGAACTCACATGCACACATACCTACTTACAGAATGATTGACTTCACATCACTTTCACATAAAGAATAACAGCAGTGAAAGTTTCCCACTCACACATTTAGGACGGAATGAGAAAACAAAACAGCAAAGAAAAAACAAAGGTTAAGACATATAATGTTTCAGCTGAGGTTCTCCGTGTTAACCAGGCACGTACGATATTCTTATCATATGCTCCTTGAGAGTTTTGTTCACAGTTGACTAATCTCACATCACTTTCACGGAAAGCACACGGTCAGATAAGGATTCGCACCCTCACAGTTGTGGGACAGAATGAGAATTGAAAAATGCACAAAAATGAAGGTGGAATGTGCACTATTTCAGCTAGGAACCCTAGGCTTGCCACGTCCTTTATATATAAGGCACATGTAAGTCTCTGAAGGTTTCGTTTTGGTATTCTCACATCAGAACATATTTGCAAATCTTCCTCACAGTTGCAATATCTCGCCTCATATGCTTTCAGCACACAGACCAACAAACATAGCGGAAATGTAGAGTCAAACTCATTAAATTCTAAGGTGGAATAACAACCTCACACAGAACAGAAAAACACAAGAATATTTTAAACGCTCCTAGTAACAAATCTACTTTGCTCATTTTACTGTCAGACTATATCAACCGTACAGAAAATACCGACTTATTCAATAAGAAATACAAAGCAACTAAATATTCTTCTATCATGTTCTTACACCACAAAATATCCAAATAAAACAATTATTACTATATCCAAAAGCATTATCTAAACAGCGAATATCTGTGGCAAGGTCATAAGCACACAAAAAAATGAATCACCCACAAGACGTGGGCTGATGTCGATGTAGCTACATACACATTCTCACCATCAGTGGCTATGCAAATGAGTAGAGTTGCAATTCTCCATTACGTCTAGAACGGCCACCATCAAACGTTAGTGTTGGTCATGTCTAATGTTGTTACCAGATTAATAGGGTGCGTAATTGGCGTGAACAGTGTCAGATGTTGAGTGATCGCTGAGAAGGATACAGATGCCACGTACTCGCTTGAGACAGCGTTATCAGCACCTGACAGAGTTTTAAACGGGCTCACTGTTGGTCTCCATTTGGCTGGTTGGTCGAGACCTGATATTGGGTTGCATGGAAAGGAGAGGTGAGACATACTCGTCGCCAGGACTCCAGTCGATCACGTCTAATCAACAGAGGGGAGAATTTCCGAGCTGTGCAGCAAGTACATCATAGCCTCTTCACATGCGTGTCCGCTATTTGAGAACAAGTGGACTCCTTGCAACATTCTGTGTCATTCCACAACATTGGATGGAAAGCATCAGCAGCTGGACTAGGCAGTTACAATCCTCTGCATAGGCTGCAGTTAACACAACACCACAAGTGGCTACGTTTGGAATGATGCCCTGCCTGGGCTTATGAACGGCGTTGCACGAATTTCAACGATTAATTGCGATTCTACATCACCGTAGACGACCATTGTCGGCGAATATGGTGGCGACCAGGGAAGACATTCCATTCTTCCAGCTTTTTGGAGAGGCACAATGGAGTAACTCCTGGCGACATTGGTTATAATGGCACAATGGTATGTCATAAACATCTTGCATTCTCTTCCGCTTACGTGAGAGCATCAGGGTATTATATTTCAACACACAATGTTCGTTCACACACGGCACGTATCTCTATAAATTGTCTGCGTAATTTTGAGGTACTCCCATTGCCTGCAAGATCTCAACTACTGTCTCCGATAAAATATGTGTGGGACCAACTACGATACATCAGTTCCACCCAAGTGCAAGTATTCAGATTATCAACGGAGAGTCTCAACAGTTGTTGGCCAGCTTGCCTCAGGAGAGGACATAATGGCTTTGTGAGACCATAGCCAGCTGAATCATGTATGTCTGTTTCTTATGCAAATGGGTAATTTTTAAACAAAGTCAAGTACGTCACGAGCTAGACGCAGAAGTAATGTTAATCCAAGTCCACAACCAGATTGCAATGAATACGTGCATCCCCTTCACGTGTTTATGCTAATTATTACGAACATTTATGAGATAGGGAATGCTCATTAGTAGCCAGGTTACATGCCCATCTGGTAATTATGCGCCAGCAAGGGGCATTAACGAGAACAACATAACAGGCAATGTTGTGCAACATTAGTAGGGACAAGATCCGACTACTCGGGAGTAGGATCTTACAATCTGAGACAGTGTTCAGAGACAAACTTCCGTCACAATGTCCGCAAACGTGAAGTCAGATCCGCCTGGCAACAGCAATCTAAACGGCTATTGGCTGAGAGTTTTAATATATATGTATAGAAGACGAGTGGAGTGTCCCAATTGGCTGAGGCAGAAAGGTGAGGTATCTCTTGTGTTTCGGGAAGACAGGGCGAGCTAGTAGCGAAGCGCCACTCAAAACGCAGAAATAAAATAGTCCCCCATTTGGATCTCCGGGAGGGAACCACTCAGGCGGATGTTGTTATGAGGAGAAAAAAATACTGCCGTTCTACGGGTCGGAGTGTGGAATGTCAGATCCCTTAATCGGGCAGGTAGGTTAGAAAATTTAAAAAGGGAAATGGATAGGTTAAAGTTAGATGTAGTGGGAATTAGTGAAGTTCGGTGGCAGGAGGAACAAGACTTCTGGTCAGGTGAATACAGAGTTAGAAATACAAAATCAAATAGGGGTAACGCAGGAGTAGGTTTAATAATGAATAAAAAAATAGGAGCACGGATCAACTACCAAGAACAGCATAGTGAACGCATTATTACAGCCAACACCTACCACAGTAGTACAAGTTTATATACCAGCTAGCTCCGCACATGACGAAGATATTGAAGAAACATACGATGACATAAAAGAAATTATTCAGATAGTGAAGGGAGACGAAAATTTAATAGTCATGGATGACTGGAATTCGATAGCAGGAAAAGGAAGAGAAGAAAGCGTAGTAGGTGAATATGGATTGGGGGTAAGAAATGAACGAGGAAGCCGCCTGGTAGAATTTTGCACAGAGCATAACTTAATCATAGCTAACACTTGGTTCAAGAATCGTGAAAGAAGGCTGTATACATGAAAGAAGCCTGGAGATACTGGAAGGATTCAGATAGATTATATAATGGTAAGACAGAGATTTAGGAACCAAGTTTGAAATTGAAAGACATTTCCAGGGGCAGATGTGGACTCTGATCACAATCTATTGGTTATGAATTATAGATTAAAACTGAAGAAACCGCAAAAAGGTGGGAATTTAAGGAGATGGGGCCTGGATAAACTGACAGAACCAGAGGTTGTTGAGGGTTTGAGACAGAGCATTAGGTCACGATTGACAAGAATGGGGGAAAGAAATACATTAGAAGAAGAATGGGTAGCTTTGAGAGATGAAGTAGTGAAGACAGCAGAGGATCAAGTAGGTAAAAAGACGAGGACTAATAGAAATCCTTGGGTAACAGAAGAGATATTGAATTTAATTGATGAAAGGAGAAAATATAAAAATGCAATAAATGAAGTAGGCAAAACTGAATACAAACGTCTCAAAAATGAGATCGACAGGAAGTACAAAATGACTAAGCAGGGATGGCTAGAGGACAAATGTAAGATTGTTGAGGCTTATCTCATGAGGGGTAAGATAGATAGTGCCTACAGGAAAATTAAAGAGACCTTTGGGGAAAAGAGAACCACTTGCATGAATATCAAGAGCTCAGATGGAAATCCAGTTATAAGCAAAGAACGGAAAGCAGAAAGTTGGAAGGAGTATATAGAACAAGGGCGAGGTGCTTGAGGACAATATTATGGAAATGGAAGAGGATGTAGATGAAGATGAAATGGGATATATGATACTGCGTGAAGAGTTTGACAGAGCACTGAAAGACCTAAGTCGAGACAAGGCCCCCGGAGTAGACAATTACAACAACTATTAACGTCAGCTTAATAAGCCACTGCTGACGTCTTCTAACACGAATTCTTTACAGACGAATGGAAAAACTGGTAGAAGGCGACCTCGGGGAAGATCAGCTTGGATTCCGTAGAAATGTTGGAACACTTGAGGCAATACTGACCCTACGACTCATCTAAGAAAATAGATTAAGGAAAGGCAAACCTATGTTTCTAGCATTTGTAGACTTAGAGACAGTTTTTGACAATATTGTCTAGAGTACTCTCTTTCAAATTCTGAAGGTGATAGGGTTAAAATACAGGGAGCGAAAGGCAATTTACAGTTTGTACAGAAACCAGATGGCAGTTATAAGAGTCGAGGGGCATGAAAGGGAAGTAGTGGTTGGGAAGGGAGTGAGACAGGGTTGTAGACTATCCTCGATGTTGTTGAATCTGTATACTGAGCAAGCAGTAAAGCAAACAAAAGAAAAATTCGGAGTAGGAATTAAAATCCGTGGAGAACAAATAAAAACTTTGAGATTCGCTGATGACATTGTAATTCTGTCAGAGACAGCAAAGGACATGGAAGAGCAGCTGAACAGAATGTACAGTGTCTTGAAAGGACGATATAAGATGAACATCAACAAAAGCAAAACGAGGATAATGGAATGTAGTCGAATTAAAACGGGTGATGCTGAGGAAAATAGATTAGGAAATGAGACGCTTAAAGTAGTAAATGAGTTTTGCTATTTGGGGAGCAAAATAACTGATGATAGTCGACGTAGAGAGGATATAAATGTAGACTGGCAATGGCAAGGAAAGCGTTTCTGAAGAAGTGAAATTTGTTAACATCGAGTATTGATTTAAGTGTCAGGAAGTCGTTTCTGCAAGTATTTGTATGGATTGTAGCCATGTATGGAAGTGAAACGTGGACGATAAATAGCTTAGACAAGAAGAGAATAGAAGCTTTCGAGTTGTGGTGCTACAAAAGAATGCTGAAGATTAGATGGGTAGATCACATAACTAATGAGGAGGTATTGAACAGAATTGGGGAGAAGAGAACTTTGTGGCACAACTTGACTATGAGAAGGGATCGGTTGGCAGGACATGTTCTGAGGCACTAAGGGATCACCAGTTAAGTGTTGGAGGGTAGCGTGGAGGGTAAAAATCGTAGAGGGAGACCAAGAGATGAATACACTAAACAGATTCAGAAGGGTGTAGGTTGCAGTAGGTACTGGGAGATGAAGAAGCTTGCACAGGATAGAGTAGCATGGAGAGCTGGAGCAAACCATTCTCTGGACTGAAGACCACAACAACAACAACAACATCTAATGAACCTAAGAGACAGTACAACAAGGGAAAAGCTATTATAAGAGTAAACAAGGTATGCAGAGACAAAGATGTTATCCTGTTGAAAAAATTTAACAAATTCTAGAAAGACACTGTGGAGACAGCGAACTAACATCTTAGTTAAAACATGGAAAATAGATATAAGTGTGTATCGTTCTGCAACTGTGCTTAGATAAGTGAGCAGGAACGAGATCGAATGGTAACGAAATGCGAAACGTATGTTTAGCCAACTGACAAGGTAAGTCGTGACCAAAGAATAAAGAGGTAAGTGCAGCAGAATGAGGTGAAGAATTGAAGTTATCTAAGCATGGGAAGTGGGTCCAACGCCCATAGAATAAGAGTAAGGAAAGGTATAATTTAATGAGTGGCTGAGGACGGTACCACTATAAGTTATGAAGTATAAAGATGATGAGGGTCATAAAAAGGGATCCCCACATCCAATAATGGGTAATGGTAACCCGAGAGGTACCTTAAGTAAAGATAAGGAGTACTGAAGTAAGCTAGAGGGAATTAGTAGGCTGCAGAAGAGCTAAAGAAGAAATAACAGGCACACTTACACTATCAGTAGGGTCCTTAAACGTTACGGAATAGTACAGGCGAGAACTACTAACAGCTGAGCAGAATAGGCAATGCTTCACTTAAATATACATGATGATTTATATATGACAAGTAAAAGCCTTGGAATATGCACAGAGCCGGCCGGTGTGGCCGTGCGGTTATAGGCGCTACAGTCTGGGACTGCGTGACCGCTACGGTCGCAGGTTCTAATCCTGCCTCGGGCATGGATGTGTGTGATGTCCTTAGGTTACTTAGGTTTAAGTAGTTCTAAGTTCTAGGGGACTGATGACCTCAGAAGTTAAGTCCCATCGTGCTCAGAGCCATTTTTTTTAATATGCACACATGAAGGATATGAAATGACGATTAGATGTAAAGCTGGTCTCCGATGTAAGAGTAGTAGAAGGTAATCCACACTATGTAAAAATCATGACGCAAGTCGCGATAATAAGTTATTCAATGATTCACTAATAGAAACCAAATAAGAAAACAAAAATGTCTCCTATGAAAATGTAAGAAGAAGAAAAAATCGTAACTATAAAAGTGTCCTAGATAATTGTAACACATACACGAAATGAAGGAATAAAAGATCAGTAAGCAGGATCTGAAAACCACAGCTGCTTTGTTTGATCGCACAGAACTGACTAAAAAAGCATGAAATAGGAAACGAAAAAAAGTGTATATCGAATGTTACTTGGAACCTAGGTTAAAATAGTATTAACTGTTGATTAAATGCATGTGTAAATTGTTACATGTAATCCATGGATGGGGCCTGGGGAGACGCAGAGCACAATTGAGCGGGTCAGCCGGTCTGCAAACCCTCAGCAACGGCTACACACCACATCGCTCGCTGTTGCCACACACACATGGGCGTCAGCACCACACATTCTTCTCGTCTCCAGGTCACTCCATCTCGAATTGAAGGTTTATAAAATATTTCTAGTGAAGTGAACTTCAAGTTGATTTATGACCAATAGAGTGGCAATAACATGGCCAATGCTTTAAAGGTGTAAGAGTGAGAAGGACCGCATTCGCTGAAAAAAAAAATAGTGAAACAGTGATTAATAGGACGGCAATTACATAGCAGATAGTTAAAATGGTATCATACATAGTAGAAAAAGGGGCATTATAAAATATAATAGCCAAATGGCAATTTTATAAGTTATTAATTGCCCTAGCTTGTTTTCTGTTTGGTATAGAAAGGATTAAAATGTAAATGTTTAGAAGAACTAAAAGGAAGTAGTATATGAACAGATGCTCCATCTCAGATAAGACAAAAGTACATCTGAATAAATATTCAGTTTTAAATAAGGTACATATTATATACTGTTCATGGTATATTCAGAATAGAGTCAAGCTAGAAAGGTGCCACTCGGAAGGCATCAGGTAAAGATCAAAAGTATGTTTGAAGATATAATACGTACTCAGTTTAATAGGAGATATATCTGTACAGCTATATCATGTTAAGGATAGAGTAATAATGGGAACAGTAATCGATAAGCAATGATACTAGCTAGAGTATGTGCCAGATTAAGTAATACAAATGATTAAAGATGTATACCGAGGACAAGAGACACCCAACCGAGAATATTTCAAAATTAAACAAGGTATTCGAGCTTACTGAATTTTGGAAATAAAAGAAGAGGGGGGGGGGGGGGGGAATGTGTAATGCATACATGCTTCCCCTTCACGTGTTTATGCTAATTATTACGCAAATGTATGCGATCGGGAATGCTCAGTGGCAGCCAGGCTACATGCCTATCTGACAATTATGTGTCAGCAAGTGGCATTTAGAAGAACATCATAAGAGACAAGGTTGTGCAACCTTAGTAGGGACAAGATCCGACTATTCGGGAGTAGGATCTTACAATCTGAGACAGTGTTCCGAGACAAATTTCCGTCACAATGTCCGCAAACGTGACGTCAGATCCGCCTGGCAACAGCCATCTAAACGCCCATTAGCTGAGAGTTTTGATACATATGCATAGGAGACGAGTGGAGTGTCCCTGTTGACTGAGGGAGAAAGGTGGGGTCTCTCTTGTGCATCGGGAAGACAGGGTGAGTTAGTAGTGAAGCGCCACTCAAACGCACAGTCGAGAGTAACCGGAGGCGGCTCCAAAAGAACAGTCGCAAGTAAATATAGCAGTGATAAACAAGACATATACTTAAAGTGAAGGTATTTATTATCAGTGAACGCCATGTGTCGTGTGCAGTATCTATAACGAAGTGCCGGCCGGTGTGTCCGAGTGGTTCTAGGCGCTACAGTCTGGAACCGCGCGACCGCTACGGTCTCAGGTTCGAATCCTGCCTCTGGCATGGATGTGTGTGATGTCCTTAGGTTAGTTAGGTTTAAGTAGTTCTAAGTTCTAGGGGACTGATGACCTCAGTAGTTAAGTCCCATAGTGCTCAGAGCCATTTGAACCATTACAACTAAGTGATCAATGTGTTGTAAAGGGTTGTGTATAACGGCATAGCCAAGAGTCGCCATATTGGAAAGTCTATGACATGTGTTTCAAAGTATTCTTCATTAAAACTAGTATATTACAAAACGTTGTAAACATTTAACAACTGGCATCCCGACATACCCCACTTCGGCAGGATCACAAACCCACATTGAACCTGGCGCCTGAGCGCTACTACTGTGCGACGGGGGACAACTGAAGCGCCAAGACACCAGGTTAGTAACAAAGAAACTAGAGAAGTAAGGCAGAGTCGCTTCCTTCTCGCTACAATGCCACAGAGAGGGCATTGTAAGGTCGGTATCGAAATAGCAGCTAGGTAAGATTTATCAGAGCTCATGTGGTGTACTATTAAAGACTGATTCACAGCAGCTGACCTAGGTCCCTAGCTGTAATGCCTAATAGCTGCAATCGATCTCGGCTGATAGTGGGGATATTAAATCCCTTCCCCCTTAAATCGGCGCATAGGGCCGAAAATGTCCAAGTTCACGTCGGTTCCAATAGGGATGGGCGTTAAGACTGACAGGACTCTCCATCAGCAACTCTCATACCATGGGCTTGGGAAGAGCCTTGTAAGGAGTCGGGGTGGTCCAGACAGCTCTGTGCCTGTGGCAGCATACAGATCTGGTGCCAACAACATGAAGAAAAGTTGAGGGGGGAAGGAGTGGTTCCACCTCCATAGACTTCCAAACCATTATACCTTCGCCCATCACTGGTGTGGGATGTTATCGCTTACTGTGATGTAGGATGCGTAGGGAGAGATCAAGAGATCTGCCTGGTGGTGACCTTGGCGATCTTGTTGACTGGTCTGCAGGTCAGAGATAGACATGGGGCAGGAGAACAGCACTGATTGCGACTGTGGTTGCAGCTGGAGCTGGATGTGGTGGCAGGTGATGTGGACATGCACAGCCAGAACATCAAACTGATGATGGCCCCTATGACCTCCAATCATCGCTTGGATCCACAATGGATGCTAGTCAAATGTGCATGCTCAGACACTTGTGCTCTGCACAGAGGCGTCCCTGTATGCAGGTTGAGCACACTGCACAGGGCGCAGAAGGTCTAACAGGATGTGATGCTGGCAACTGTGTAAGATCTTGGCTAGACTGGCCCCATTGACAGAAATCCACCTATACATCGTGAAAAAGCTGTGCATGAGAACAGTACTGGTCCTGGAGTATGAGGTTTGTTTTTGGTGCTCAAAAACCGTGTTTTTCGGGTTTTCTCAGAAACAGCCCATAAAATAAATGGTGCTTCCATAAGGCCTTTAGGCGCACCGTAGACCACATCTAATGCAAAAAGAACCAACCGATTTGCCTCATCTGTCTAAACTAAAGGAAGTGTGTAATATTCAAACTTTGGCCCCTTTACTGCAGGATAGGTACAGTAAGACTGTCACTCCGTTGGGTGTACAAATGGTCTTCGCCCGAGGGCTACCCCGAACACTTGCCCCTACGAATTAGAACCGCGGTACGAGTCCCGGAAAAAATCCGTTTTTATGCTCGACGCTTCGGAACATATTAGGCAGTGCATGCTGTGCAAGCTTACCGATGAAACAGCGCACCATTACGAGGTATTCATAAGGTAATTATACTAGAATGAAACAGGTCATACTTCGCATTTATTCTTCATTCTCAGTTGCACATTTAATACATAACATGTTTCAATCTTTCTGCATCATTTTCACGTCTATGTATTTGCGTCAGCAACCCGTCGTGTTTGTGTCAGACAAGTTACTAACGTAGCTACATAGATACATAGATGATCCAGAGACCTAGAAACATCTCATGTAGCCTGCCGGAATGGCCGAGAGGTTCTAGGCGCTACAGTCTGGAACCGCGCGACCGCTAAGGTCGCAGGTTCGAATCCTGCCTCGGGCATGGATGGGTGTGATGTCCTTAGGTTAGTTAGGTTTAAGTAGTTCTAAGTTCTAGGGAAGTGATGACCTTAGCAGTTAAGTCCCATAGTGCTCAGAGCCGTTTGAACCATCTCATGTATATTCTAAGACAAAGAAAGGAAAAACGACGCATAACGAAGGAGTTACCCGAACAGGACGGAAATCGGTAGATGTAATGTACACGAACAGATAAACAAATGATTACAGTTTAAGAAAGAAATGATGATTTATTCGAGTGAAAGAACTTCACAAATTGAGAAAGTCAAAAAGCATACGGCCACACTTGGCTCTGAAGCAACCAATTATTCGGATTGTGATTGACTGATAGAGTAGTTGAATGTCATCATGAGGGATATCGTGCCAAACTCTCTCTAAATGGCTCTTTAGTTCGTCAAAATCCCGAGATGATTCGATGGTCCTGCTCATAATACTCCAAATGTTCTCAGTTGTGGAGAGATCCGACGACGTTGCTGGCCATGGTAGCGTTTGGTAGACATGGATAAAACCAGCAGCAGAAACGCTTGTCGTGTCCGGGCGCGCATTATTTTGACGAAATGTAAGCCCAGTACTGCTTGCCATGAACGGCAACAAACCGGAACGTGGAATATCGTCGACGTACCGCTGTGATGTAAGGGTACGACTGATGGCAACTAAAGGAGCCCTGCTATGAAAAGAAACAGCACCCGAGACCGTCAGTACTGGTTGTCGGGCCGTGTGGTAGGCGGCAGCCAAGTTGGTATCCCATCACTGACCAAGGCATCTCCAGGTGCGTTTTCGGCCTGGAATCTCATTGGCTGGAAGATAATTGTCTTCAGTGATGAGTCCCGCTCGGAACTGAGCACCAGTGACCGGAGAAGACTTGTCTGGAGACGCCCCGGACAGCACTGGGATACCAACCTCATTGTCGCCCGCCGTACTGCCCAACAGCTAAGAGTGATGGTATGGGGTGCAATTTGTTTTCATGGCAGGACCCTTTCAGCTGTCATCCGTGGCGCCCTTACAGCAAAGCGGTACGTCGGCGAATTCGACGCCTCCGTTTGATGCCCTCATGCCAAGCCATACTGGGCTTACATTTCAGCAAGATAATGTCTGCCAGGACACAGCGAGAGCTTCTGTTGCTTGTCTTCGTGCTTTTCAAACTCTGCCCACGCCAGCCAGGCCACCGGATCTCTCCCCAATTGAGAATGTATGGATAATTATGAGTAGGGCCCTCCAACCAGCTCGGTATTTTGACGATATAACTGGCCAATTGGACATAATGTGGCACGTATACCTCAAAGGGATATTAAACAACTCTAAAATCAATGCCAAGCCGAATAACTCCTTGCGTAAGGTGTTTTCTGAAACTGTAGTCATTTGTTTGTCTGCAATGTAAATCACATCTATTGATTTCCTCCGTGATGTGTTGTTTTTTCTTTGTTTTTTTTTGTCTTAAAGTGTTTAAAAATTACACCTGAGACTGAAGAATAAGTTGGAATTGCGTTAAATAGCAATTCAGTTGCTGTTCTCTCGAGAAAAATATGTCGACTATAGTAAAAAAGAAGACCATAGCATAACAGAAAATATCCACAAATCATGTACGGAGCATATTTAGATAGGTCATACATGTTAAAGTGATTGTACATCACATTTAATACTTGTCCCCTCTTCTAGTTTGACAGCAGCTCTGCAGCTGATATTGGAACGGTAACTTCCGTGTTGACAAATTTTCGGATAAAAGATTTTTGTTTTGTATTTTACCTGGTACACGAAAAAAGTAGATGGTTCACATCCCGTTCATCATTGGGTACATCGCACAATGGAGATTCCTTCAATACTATTTGGAACAAGTCGGTTGGAAATTTGCAATTGTTGAAGCGCATGCACAAAATGTCGTCAACGATAGTTTGTGTCTATTCCAGTCCTAAAACAATCAGATAATGTTCTTTTAGGCTGCAAACGGCGATAAGTCACACCTTACGAAGTCTTGCTTCGATCCTACTGCATCTGCCATTCGTTTCTCGCTTTTTCATTAAGCTCGCCATTTCTTGGTAAGGACGTCTATCATTTAAGATTTCGCTGAAGGTCAGTGCTCACTTTACTAAGTTGTCTACTGGTACACTATGAGAGATGCCACTGTATCTTGAAATCCACAAACATTTGTTACTATACCTGCTTGTTTCTTTTAGTGACTTCTTTAATAAAGATTATAGGTGACACACTTTTGTTTCTGTTTGGTTTCTTGAGGATCTTCGTTACATTTAGAGAATCAGTTTATATCACGTGCTGTTTCGTGTGCAAGAACTGGCGTAGTTTATGACTGATTTAGACCACGTCTTATCATGTTATTGTAGTGGATTTCTTTTGTTTGCTGTTTTCTTGCTCTCCGTCGTCTTCTTCGTTCAGGAGTACAGTTCCACCTTACCTGAGAATATGTGTTCAGCTAATCATGTCAACTCACCGTGGTGGTGGTGGTTAGTGTTTAACGTCCCGTCGACAACGAGGTCATTAGAGACGGAGCGCAAGCTCGGGTTAGGGAAGGATTGGGAAGGAAATCGGCCGTGCCCTTTCAAAGGAACCATCCCAGCATTTGCCTGAAACGATTTAGGGAAATCACGGAAAACCTAAATCTGGATGGCCGGAGACGGGATTGAACCGTCGTCCTCCCGAATGCGAGTCCAGTGTGCTAACCACTGCGCCACCTCGCTCGGTCTGTCAACTCACCGTAATATTGTGGCTATTTTTCGTGTACTCACCGAGTGAAAATAAGGTGGTACACATCCTTTTCTTAAGTTCATCTCGCAATGTAACATCATGGTGGTGTCTCCAGAAACTGTTCTCAAATGTTTCACCTATGGGTAACTATGCTATGCATAAGCCATTTGAACATGTATAAGCAGACTGAAGCGATGAATGAAAATTTGTACCAAGACCGGATTCTAACCGGGTACACATTTTCATTCGTGGCTTCAGTCTGCGTATATACATCACAGGTTCAAAAATGGCTCTGAGCACTATGGGACTTAACTTCTGAGGTCATCAGTCCCCCAGAACTTAGAACTACTTCAGCCTAACTAACCCAAGGACATCACACACATCCATGCCCGAGGCAGGATTCGAACCTGCGAGCGTAGCGATCGCGCGGTTCCAGAGTGTAGCGCCTAGAACCGCTATGCCACTCCGGCCGGCATACATCACTGGTGTTTGACACTTTAAAAGGTCTCTGGAACCATATAATTTCATTTCATTTGAACATAGTTTCATACGTTATATTAGTGTTCAATAAGACCAACAGATCGGTGTTTTATGTCTCAACCATCTTTAGCCAGAATGTTCTTTCCGTTATTTTCCATTTGCAACTAAAATAATTTAGTGATGCTTGTATTCTTAAATATTTTTAAGGTAGCCATGTTCCGCACCCAAATACTGTTTTGTATCCCTGTCCCAGTCACTTTTTAACGCACAACTGGTTACCAGCGACTGGCTACTTTCCAGTACTGACGCTCCCTCATAAGCAGCTAAAGACAGGTTTTTAACCTACGTTTCTGCTAACGTGTGGCCTTAGATTCGAGTTGTGCTGGGAATTAACAAATCATATAAAAGTACAAAATAATTTTTAATGTGGAATAAAAACAAATCAGTAACCAAAATAAATCATTATCTGTTGCAGGCTACATATCAGTCTATTTCACTACTCTGTTCCTGGCACAGGCGCTGCTTCGAACACTCGAACTACCTTCAGACTCTTTCTCTACCGTTCCAATCTCTAACTGCTCGTGGAAAAAATAGAAACTTATATATTTCTGTAAGATCTCTGATTTTTGTTATTTTATACGATGATCATTTCTCCCTGTGTAGGTTGGCGACAGTAAATTATTTTCCCATTCAGAGGAGAAAGTTGATGATTGACCGCAACGAAAAACGCCTTTGCTTTAATGTTTGCCACCCCAACTCACTTGTCATATACGTGACACTCTCTTCCCTGTTGCGCGATAATACAAAACGAGCTGTCCTCTTTTGGAATTTTTCGATGTTCACCGTCAGTCCTAGCTGGTAAGGATCCCACACCACAGAGCAGTACTTTAGCAGAGAACGGACAAGAATATTGTTGGCTGTCTCTTTTGTAGACCCTTGTGTCTTCTAAGTGTTCTAATAAAATGCAGTCTTCGGGTTACCTTCTCCACAAGATTGTCTAAGTGATTGTTCCAACTTAAGTTGTTCGTAATTGTAATTCCAAGGTATTTAATTGAATTGACAGCACCATTTGCACTGCGACATACTTGTATTTTCCTCGGCATTCTGCCCCATTCTTCGACGTAGCTCTCCTGAGGTCATTCAGTGTGAAAAGGGTTATTGCGACGACGCACTGCATGTTCCAACTGTTTCTAAGTACACTCAGTACGGTCCATGTCAGCAGATACTGCAGGTCGTTCCTTTTGGTTGATTTCTATCCCTGAAGGAATGTGTTCACGAGTTGGACGAGCTGTGCAGATGTCATATAAATTAAATAAGGACACCTGTGATGAAAAAAAATATATATTAAAAAAAAACTGTTTGCGCGATTCGAACCGTCACCTCGTCTACGACGCTCTTCCCAGCTGTAAACGCTAACGACATGACCACAATGAATTCTTACGGCTTGCACCTACGCACAAATAAATGGTTTACATAATAGACGCGTAAAACTTCTCTTGCGATTTTCTCGGAATTACCACAGTAGTGCACCTTTTAATGGCCTATTGATGGCGTAAAAAGTTTGAAATAAATCCGTGATCCCAATTTCGTGTCCTCGCTTGTAAAGAAAAATATACTCAAATTTCCTTGTCAAAAATAAGCCATCCATCTTGGAGAAGAATGAAGAACGCTCAGCAAGAAACAATTATAGCTCCCGGCCTTGCCGTATACTGACGACATAATGACTTGTACGTTGTTACGCTTAAGACTATTTGGAGGCATCAAGGGCACTCCAAGGTAGGAAATCAGAGACACAATGCAGAGAGTAAGCGAAAGTGGTAGCATTCAGTTCACCAGAGATAAACAGTAGCAACAGAGCTGAACAAATTGCCGACGCTTTGGGCAGCTGTCCCAGGGCAGAAGTTTCACTTCAGAGAGTTAACTGGCAACTCCATCCATCGCCTAGACGCCTTGGCACGTCTTAGCAGCGGCAGCAAGCTTTATACTTGCTCCTGAGAAATGTAACGTCAGTGAGTTTACACAGGTTAGAGTGCTATTGCAGCAGTCCTCACCCTGGTAGAGCACTTGCCCGCGAAAGGCAAAGCTCCCGAGTTTGAGTCTCGGTCCGGCACACAGTTTTAATCTGCCAGGAAGTTTCATATCAGCGCACACTCGGCTGCAGAGTGAAAATCTCATTCTGGAAACATCCCCCAGGCTGTGGCTAAGCCATGTCTATGCAATATCCTTCCTTTCAGGAGTGCTAGTTCTGCAATGTTCGTAGGAGAGCTTCTGTAAAGTTTGGAAGGTAGGATACGAGATACTGGCAGAAGTAAACCTGTGAGGACGGCGCGTGAGTCGTGCTTGGGTATCTCAACTGGTAGAGCACTTGCCCGCGAAAGGGAAAGGTCCCGAGTTCGAGCATCGGTCCGGCACACAGTTTTAATCTGCCAGGGAGTTTCATATCAGCGCACACTCCGCTGCAGAGTGAAAATCACATTCTGCAGTAATCAAGTCGTCTCTATCTTATTGGCACTAATGCCATAAAATCATGACTTCTTCTAAGACATAGGCCTGACCTTCTCTGAAACTTCTAAAGAAACGAGAGTTGAGCTCTAGCTGACTTCTTGGGCGTATGATTATTTTGTCGTCTTTCAGATCTAGTTGTTGTTTCCTTTTTACTCTTCCCTTTGTTTTCGCTTTTCCTGTCTCTGTGTGGACTGCTCGTGATAACTGCAGTTTTCTGAGTTTTATTCAAACCTCTTCCTGGAGAGAGTTTGTCCAGTATTGGGGAGCATTCATTCCGGAAAACCTTCGGTGCAAATTTTGCTGCGCCAACTGGAAGAGATTCTGACCTATTTTGACTTCCAGATGCTGAGACAGCAGTGTTGGACATAGCCCTATGTGGTTCAAAAATGGTTCAAATGGCTCTGAGCACTATGAGACTTAACTTCTGAGGTCATCAGTACCTTAGAACTACTTAAACCTAACTAACCTAAGGACATCACACACATCCATGCCCGAGGCAGGATTCGAACCTGCGACCGGAGCAGTTCCGGACAGAAGCGCCTAGAACCTCTCGGCTTAGAAACATGTAATAACTACCCAAAGGCTTAAAAACGAGACATGCATTCACGTCCAAAGTAACAATTCAGAAAACTTTACAGAGACTGTCAGATACAGAACCTGGACTCTTTTCATGCCAAATCCAAGGCAATCTGAAGATTAAAATAAATATTTCTCTCACTGCCGAGAAATCACATAATTGTACGATCGCTGTGTGTAGCAGACACTGGGACGTATGGAAATATCGGTCGGTCCGTGTAGCGTGCTCCGATAGCGAACTGGCGCAGTCTGCCTTCGTTAGCGAAGCTGTTCGCGTCCTCGCCGTGGCGTGTGCCTCGCGATTGTTTACATTCAGACCGGTATTCGTGCGTGCTACGATCAACAATAGAATGGCCAACTCCTATCGTGAAACCACACTGGCATTCACTTTCTCGAAAAAACAGTATGTGCGACCGAAAGCACTCGCTGTCGAACAATTCCTACTTGTCGCAGTGAAGATCCTCTATGATGTCCATCGTTATAAGTGCGATTTAATTTAAACTGACAAACGACGTTTCTTGCTACGGGATCTTAGCATGGACGAAAAGCAGCATCCAGTTCCAACATTCGGACGACCACATCAGCCCTATAATTGTTGAGCATGCTGGCCTGAGATTACAAAAGATCCGTATCTTCGAACTTCCGTCCGAAATCCCGACGGAAGACGTAATGGCGTCACTGCACACTTAAGGAACAGTACACGGGTATGTGGCAGAGAAATAGGCCCACTTCATACATATCCGGTTTTGAAAGCTGTGCGGCAAGTCTGCATTGAAGTAAAGAAACGTGTCCAGTCCTAGCTCTTCATTGGCAGTTGCTGGGCCTTAGTCATACACGATGGGGAACCAAGGAACTGTTCTGGATGGGGTAAAGAAGGACAGGAGTGAAACGAATGTCTCCAACGAAGAATTACGCAGCTACGTTCCAACGATGCTTTTCCCCTTTCAGTTATGGCATCCCTTTCACACACCTACACGGCGGCATTGAAATTTGATACCCTCTAGACGCCAGCAAAGTAACTTCAGGATCTTTCACAATCTGCTGAGACTGGACGAGACTCGGCTGACCATCTACAATGACGACCGGCCTCTCGCCCGAACATCGCAGTGCTGGACGAAGATGCCGACAGACATGAAGGTGATATGGATCTCGAAGCCATGGTTGTGCCTAGAGTCACCTTTGTTCCTGAACGTCGTGACTCTACCTGACTCGAAAGCTTATCCCTATGAACAGAGGTCACTAAAACGACACAAGAAGAAGATGACATCGGACGCAGAGTCAGAGCCCAGGATGAATTCTTCACACACCCATCAGATGATTCCCAGGAAGAGGTCTCACACGTCGTTGCCCGTACACACCGCCATCATGGGCACGGCAATTTACCAAGTAACCCCAGAACACAGCAACACCTTGAAGACCCCGACAGCGATGTCTCTCGCGCCGCCAGCATCGACACCCTGATGACAACGGCTTTTCCTCCATCAGCTCTGACCGGAACTGACTCCCCCGTTTCGTGGGCAAACGATATAGTTAATGAACCCCCGCCAGACGAAGAAATGGCCAGTCAGCCCCAGCAAACCTCGCTTAATCAGGAGACATACAGTACTTAAGATCCGACGACATTTATTCTTACTGAAATGCAGAATTGCCACCATTAGTTGAAATATGTTCGGCTCCTACGTTAAACTTCAGTTGTTAGTGGCATGTTACGAGCAGGAGACACTGACATTGCCCTGTTCCAAGAGTTATGGACAAAGACGCAACCTAATTTTTATGGCTATACTGCATACCTGACCCCAGATGCCAGTGGAGATAGTGGAACAGCGATTATCGTGCTAGATGACCTTACAGTAGAAGACGTCACTTGCAGTCAGTGCGAGGGTAGCACTGACAGTACGCGGGATACGACTAGCGAACGCCGATATGCTGTCTGGCTGAGACCAACGACGAGAGCGCTCAGTTTTATTCTGAAAACATCGCGCCGCTTTTTCTGAGACGATGTGAGCACATCCTTGTCGGGGGAGATTACGACCGCGTTCTGGCGAGGAAGGACCAGCGTCCAAATATTAACATTTGTCCCGAACTCCATAACTCACAAGGAAAAGTCCCCATTGCAATCCCCTCAGATTTAGTGGTAAGATGGCCCAGTTGGTAGCCCGTCAAAACCTGAGAAGAAATGAAACATGAGAACAGGAAAAAGGCGTACTGAACTATGAAAAAAGAATCAACGTACAAATAGTGAACGGTCCAAGCTCAAGATGTGCAACATCGACTGAATTTGAACGGCCACGACGTCGTGGTTATGTGACTACAATATTGGACTGCAAAGGCGGAGGCCGGTGTTCAACTCTTCCTCGTTCCCCAGGTTTTTTATCACAAAATTATGAACTGTCTGTTCACTGTATTCAAATTTGTGTTTGTGTCGTGCTGTCACGTCCGTTTCCAACAACGAGGTGTAACGAAGGGACCTTCGGACGTACGTACCTCCTGTTTGTTCTACACAAGTACGACTCGTTATGTCTCTTGAGTTCCGTTTTGGAAGTTTTGACTCTCGAATTCCTTTGTTGTAACACAGTTCACACTCGTTTATTTGTTGTTATCATTTCTGTGAAAGGTCTATGCGGCACCTCGCCTGCTCTCAATATTGAGACTATGTTCCGTAACCAATGTACTCGTATAGCACGATGATTGCTGAGACCATAGAGGGAGAACAGAAACCTCAGAGACCGGACAGAAGTTCATAAATTATTGAGAAAAAAATTGACACGAGGCAGATTTGAACATGGGTCTCCCCACCTGGCAGTCCAATACCATGATCGCACAAACACGACGCTGGTGTTCTTGCAGTTCGCTCAACGTTGCACATCTTAAGCTTGGAGGGATCACTGTTTCTATTTTGCTTCTTTGTTCACAAGTATATTTTCTTGTTTTCATGCTTGATCTGTGTTCAATTTTTGACGGGCTGTCCACAGAGCCATTATACCACTAAATCTGATGGGGTTGTGATGGGGAGTTTTCCTTCTTAGTACGTCAGCTCAATCTTTTAGGCACCTGGGAAGCACTGTACGACGATAGCCTGGGATGTACTTGAACGTACATAACGAACCACTCAGCCAATCGATTGGATTGCGTCTACCCTGACTTTGGACATCCTGAATGCGGAAAGTTGGCCTTCGGCCTTCTTAAACCATAGCATTTATGTGTGCACGGACAATCTCTGACGTCAAACAATATGGCAGAGTCGGGGTCAGTGGAAACTTAACGTTGCCTGTTTACAGAAACCGGAATCTCGACGAATGATCACAGACACATTGGAATCCTGTGAGAGACGCGTTACACAATCCTCATCCATACTTACGTGGTGTGTACGACGTGTAAAGCCAGCCCTGTGCCGTGCACTGTTCGAGTATGGCAAGGAATGAATGCAATGACACCGACACACGACAGAATTTTACTATGGTCCTCTGGGACCTTACGGAGCACCTGCGATCCCCGGAACTTCAGGTCGAGATTCCACGCGTTCAGGCTTAGATTTTGGTTCTTACTCGGCACCGATTGGAAGGCGTAGTTGTCCAAGCGCGATGCCAAGACAGCGTTAACAGAGAAACTCGCTCAATACATCATGTCGCTACAGATCTCAGACGCCATCGACAATTGAAGATCCGTTCTTTAGATTTACCTGACGGCTAACTTCATCACAGCCACAGAGGCTCACTATCGTCACGTCTGTCAGGAGGAAGACCGTAACACTGCGGCACTTGCGGGAATACAACAGACGGTTTTATACCACTGATGGCCCCTGGCGGCCTCTCTTTCAGCAAATATTTCTACTTAAGACATCATTGATACGCTCACCAAAGAGGCTCTCAACCGATCGCCAGAACCACAAGGACTGCCATTATAATTTTATAGGATCTTTAAAAACTTGATGCTGCCTCGATGGAGGCCAATGTACCATGAGCTACTGTCCGCTACGACGACTACCACCGGAATTTCTCGAAAGTCTAATTATTACGATATTCAAACCCTCTACAGGCACACTACCTGATCCCCATTGGCCGTTCAGTTAACTCAGATTTTAATACTTTTATGTGCCTCCTCGTGATGCATTTGAGTTCTGTACCATGTCCTGTAGCCCGTGCAGACATCCTTGGGCTCAGATATTAACATGCATTCAAAGCAACGTGTGCTTAGAGACATCATCACCACTTCACGAAGGTGATGTAATGGATGGCTTTCCGTGAATACAATCTTGACGGTATGGAATCACAGCCTCAACAATATATGTGGGCTTTTGGTCGACGATCTGGAACTTCGTTCATGTAAAACGTGGTTCACCTGGCCCACATTGCATCAGCGTTATGAGATATCAACCTTTTGATCTTCAACACAGCTATGTCAGTTAAGACTTTTCTCGCACTAGGGCTTCCACTATGCGAGATATTTATCGCCTCTCAATGTGGACTCACGCTCAGAATGCTGTCGTTGGACGTCATCTAGTGTTGGGTGCCGGGCAGTGTGGCGTGCAGCTCATCAGCCATACCTCACCATGGAAACGAGTGCCACCTGGTACATCGTCGTTACCATTAAATACCCGACACGACACGAATTCCAAGTCATCGCCCTAGCAAACGTCCCCGTCTGCCTGAGGCGTAATTTGTACGACGCGGACGAACACCGTCTCATTCGTGGTGCGATTGCGGACGTGTGATTCCTTACCCTGTAGATACTGGCTTATCTCCAGATGCATAAGCACATAATCGTCCCTAATATGCTCCTCTATCCCGAGACGACGTATTTTCCGACATCAAAGATGATTGCTGTCACCTGGATAAAAGGTGTGGCATTTCTTTATCTTTTCAGAGGTGGACCCAAGAACGTGAACGATTTCTGGACGGTTTTGCCAACTGGCCATCACATAATGAGACGACACATACCAGTCCACTTTTGCTAACCTCTTAGGAAGGATTTTATCCAAACCACCCTGTGGTTGGAACCTCGCCAATGAGCTGGCTTGAAAGCTGCAACCCGGTTCTGATGACGACCAAAGGCTCGGCATTCCATCCCGATGGCATGTCCCCAACCTGCGTCTGGGGTCTTAAAAAGGAGAGATTACCGATTTGTTTTCTCACATAAGGAGCACCTCCGAGCTATCTTTTTCCTTTTTCCTTTGTTAGCTAAAGGAGTTTTATCTTATTCTTTTTTAAAATAAAAAATTGTTTCCTTAGTCACTTGTATTCAGTAATTTGTAGTCAATGGATACAAGTTAATTGTAGTGAAAGTGATGTTTCATTTAAGGCGGGATTGGAATAACCCATGCATTTAATGCATTTCACAGGCAGACTGTATGCGGAATTAGTACTATATAATTGTGATGTAAATAATTCAGTAATGATCTAAGGCCTGTACCGATGAAATAATCAATATTTACGGTTTCTTATTTATCAGATAGTACGATAGATTTGTGCCTATTCAACAGAACTGACTATTGCATTATTAACTAAATAAACTGTTGTAACAAACAAAAACAAAAAAAAACAGATCTGGAAAAGTTGTTAACTGACTGCTTGCGTAATGTAGGAGATCCCGGTTCAGGACCTGGTCCAGCGCAAAATTTCGTTTCTTTTCAGTTAATCGTGTATCTGTGGTGGTACCGTATTCGCAGTTGTGTGAGGGGGAATGTGAGAGGGGAATGTTTAATTGCTTATCTTCCAGTAATGACAGTTGTCGGGCGTACGCGACTCGTGCCGATCAGCTGGTATGATATAAATTTCAGACGGAAGTAACATAGATCCGTGGATGCGCTTTATAGAAACGTTCATCTTCAAAAGCGGTGCATGTGGTAGCAACGGATACAAAATTACGTTAAGGTTGTTGTAATACGACGCAATGAACAGAAGAAAAATGATATTGGCAACATTTAGTAAATGTATAATACATGTAAATATAAATATAATTACTGTATTTAATCAGCTAATCATTTTATAATCTAATCTAATCCTCTCACACACACAACACGACAATACCTCTTCATACAGTTTCACTGTTACAACTTTTGGGCCGCTGAGGGTGGCAGCAGTCTAAAACAGAACAGTCCACACGAAGAGATCCGAATGATGCCGATTTTTAACGATCAGTGTTTGGGAGTTGGCGGCCAACTTATCGTGCTCTTTCTAGTGTACTGAAGATTCATAGTATACTATTTTATGTGCATTACCAATTAATAAAAAGATCGGTACATACACAGCCTAATGTGCGCCCCCCCCCCTCCCCCCCGTGTCAGTTCTGGCTACTGAGTATAAAAGTTTGACAACAACTGATCTAGAGCAACTCCTCAAGTACATCACTGCCAATGATGCTTGACATACAATGGTCATCTTTCCTCACAAATGTAAATCAAAACAAAACTAGAACTCACTATACCCACCGATCAGTTCACGCTCTTCTATAGAAGATGAAGGCATCACTCGCTTCACATCAAACTGTACTCCAGAACATCCATCACTTCCAACACCCCCAGTCTTACTTTAGACATCCCCCTTTGCCCACACCTTGCATTTAAATGTAAAGATAATCTAAAATGTAAAGATAATCTACACCTCTATTATAAAAGCCTGGAAGCCGTTTCTGAAAGTATTTGTGTGGAGTGTAGCCATGTGTGGAAGTGAAACATGGACGATAAATAGTTTAGACAAGAAGAAAATAGAAGCTTCCGAAATGTGGTGCTACAGAAGAATGCTGCAGATTAGATGGGTAGACCACATAATTAATGAGGAGGTATTGAACAGAAATTTGGGGAGAAGAGAAATTTGTGGCACAATTTGACTACAAGAAGGAATCGGTTGGCAGGACATGTTCTGAGGCATCAGCGGATCACCAATTTAGTATTGGAGGGCAACGTGGAGGGTAGAAATCGTAGAGGGAGACCAAGAGATGAATACACTAAGCAGATTCAGAAGGATGTAGGTTGCAGTAGGTACTGGGAGATGAAGTAGGTTGCACTGGATAGAGTAGCATGGAGAACTGCATCAAACCAGTCTCTAGGCTGAAGACCACAACAACAACAATATAAAAGCGCTGGCACGAATATGTGTATAAATCATATATTATTTTCCTGATTATGTTATTCTTAATCTGTGTTTTTCGCTGTTCAGTGATATTTGTTTCAAGCTACAATAACAGCTACAGAAAAAAGCCAGGGGAAAATACATTTCTTTAGAAATACTTAAACGTTGCCAAACTAAACAAGATATGTTTGTTTCAATTATTTTACTTTGTTTTGTTAATCCACGTCGGTAACTGTTTCATCTTTCTTTTCCTCAGCGTTTATCCCGTTTCGTATGGTATCCACTTTTTTTCAAGATTTGGAAAATTTCGTTGCTTGATTGCCTCCTGAGGCCACAGTTGTCAAAGCAGCTTAGGGGAAGGAAGCCGTGTGCCCCATCTGGCTGTGCATCGTGTAAACTTTCTTCTGCGTGTTATTATACTTTATTTGTTTGTTTATTGTTTTCGAAGGAAAAATTTGGCGACTTGCATCGCATTTGGCTAAACGTGCGTGGGAAACAGTCTAAAAAGCACGTTCGGATTGGCCTGTCTACCATCCCCCGTGAACGAGCTCGCGTCGTTTAGAAGTTGAGAGGGACCTGTTACGAATTAATAGTTTAATAAGTTTTACCCTATAACAGAATCCATCTAAATCCTGGCCTGCTTTGAAATAAGATATTTAGAGTTTCGTTCTTCTGCTTTACAGGCGGAAAAATGACAACTGTTCACCTTATTCCTAGCAACCTATCCATTCGACAGTCACTGGAAGTTAATATCTTGATCGTTTTTTTCTTTTTATTGTTTATTTTCTTTATTGCCCTTCAATTGCCAATCCGTGGCAGGCTGGCAGCAGCATATGCGCTGCTCTTCAGCCGAAAGATATTAATTATACAACAGAAGACATACAAAATTACAAAGGAGAAAATATGGCGTACATAAATATAAAAAGGGGGAAATATAATGGAAGAGAACAGACAGAAAGGGGGCGACTGTAAAGTGGAGATAAAACCCTTAAAAAGTATTGTGCACAAAAAACCTCACACTGGGACAATTAAAAGAACACAAGGCGAAGTATGGCTGGAGCATAAAAGTAGCGAAGGACAGCGTAACACATAACGATCACTGACAGTAACACTATGTACAAGACCAGCACACAATTAAAATCACAGCTCTAGATGCACAGAAGAACAGCACCAAACACAACACTAATGTAGCACACCGATGACGATGAGCAAACACAGCATCTGCCAGGGGCATGGAGGTGCGGAGGTGATGGAGAATGGAAGAAGTGAAGAAAGGAGGGAGGGGTGGAAATGGGGGAGATGGGTGGAGGAACATCGAAGAGGGCTGGGGAGGGAAGGACGTGGGATGGACACGGTTGAGGAGGGGATGCAGGGACTTAGGGGGGGGGGAAGGAGGAAAATCCGCTCTGGGAGAAGGAGAGGAGAGGAAAAAGGGGGCCCTGGGGCGGGGGGGGGGGGGGGGGAAGGCCAGGTTACAGTTGGAAGGAAGGGTAGATGTCACAGCCAAGTTCAGCATCTGGGAGGGGGAGGTGCTGGAAATTGCCCTGATGAAGGAGATGGAGGGTGTGGAGGTGGAGAGAGGGAGGGATACACCAATAGAGGCGCAGTAACAGGTGGGGGTGGAGAGGAAGAAGGAAATGAGGGCATGGGGGGGATCAAGCCTGCAGACAGTGTAAAGTATGTGGAGATGTTGGAGGAAAAGGAGAAGGTGGGGGAAGGGGATGAGGTCATACAGGAGCCATGTGGGGGAAGGAAGGCGGATACGGAAGACAGGGCAGAGCGCATGGCGTTTGAGGATTTGGAGGGCCTTGTAAAAGTAGGTATGTACGTAGATCCAAGCAACGCTGGCATAACAGAGGATAGGATGGATGAGGGATTTGTAGGTGTGGAGGATGGTGGAAAGATGCAATCTCCATGTCTGGCCATACAGGAGTTTCAGGAGGCGGAGGCAGGAATGGGCTTTCTGCGGGATGGTCAGGAGGTCAGGGGTCCAGGTGAGGTGACGGTCAAGGGTGAGGCCAAGGTATCTCAGGGTGGGGGTGAGCTGGATGTGGCGACCATAAATGGTGAGGCAGAATTCATAGAGATAGAAGGAGCATGTGGTGCGGCCTGTGATGATTGCCTGGGTTTAGAGGGGTTCAGACGAAGGAACCACTGATCACACCAAGTGGCGAACTGGTCAAGGTGGGTTTGGAGGGTGCATTGGAACCACTGAAGGGTAGGATAGAGAGCTAGGAAGGCGATGTCATCAGCATATTGAAGGTGGACAGGTGGGGGTGGCTTGGGTATATCGGCAGTGTACAGGAGATAGAGGAGAGGGGAGAGGATTGAGCCCTGGGGGACTCCAGCAGTGGGATAAAATCGGGATCGTTACATTACGTCCTAAGCACTCATAAACTTTTCAGAACCAGATGCAGGAACAAGCATATTTTCTAGTCTACTTTCGTCTTCAGATGAAAACACAGAAAAGTGGTCAGTATGTGTGTAGAAAGAAATCATCTATAGCTTTGTCATAGTGACAACCGTGGTATCTGCCTCATACTATTTCAAGAAGCCACAGATAACCAGATCTGAACTGCTGGGCGGGGACCTGAGGTCCTCTCTTGGTGAATGCAAAGTCTGTATCCCTGCACCATCTGTCTTTACACATAGCAAACTGGGCAAGCCAGTTCACATTCAGATCAAATAGAGTATGATACGGACTACAAGCATTGTGGAACTCAAAGCAGTCTTTATGTTGATCTGTACTTTACTTATGTCGGCTGTAGAGAAGTACTTTATTGAATCTCCACATAGCTATCAAATAGGCCACCTACAGCAAATATGTAATGAAACTCTCGGATGTTATAATAAATATTTTATATTCAGTGTAACTTGGACATTACATTTTGCATTTCACTCTAGTAGACATGGAAGTCATAAATACTCGCTGTTAATGAAATACTTGAAAAATAAAAACGTGACTCACCAGTCCAATCAAGGGTGCTGGTTTCCTTCAATTGGCACGTAGTTTCCATCAGTCGGTTATAGTGTAATCACTACACACATCTGAACAACTCTAAATATATTTCATATTCTTGATTTTTAGGAGATTTTTGTTGGCCTCCGAAAACGAATGGCATATATTCAAATCCAAGGAGGCTAAAAGTAGAAATGATCCTTTCAAAGGCAAAAGAATGACTGATTATCAAAACACTTACAAACAGTTAGAAAACACAATGAAAACTGAATGGTGGCATATATGGGCGGGCAAATAGTGGAAACTGATTAATAATTGCTGCTTGAATAATTGAAAGGAAATTGATTGGAAGGAATAGTTGCAAGAAATTATAAGGTAATTCATAAATCTGTACACATATCCTGGGTGAACTTTAGCTGGTGCCAATATCAACAGAGCTTCAATGTCAATACATTTAAGATCAATATTTATACTTTAAGTTATCTACTGCTTCACATTAATTCCATTGTGCGTAGTCCTGATTATGACAATGCCGATGCAGGATAGCTCCTCCGCCAAGCGCGCAAATTCCTCTTGTCTGCTCGGAACCTCCTCATGAAGGATCTCGGCGGCGGGCGAAATGATGAACAGACATGCGTGATCATCGTGAATGTACGAATAAACTTTGCTTTACTAATAACTTTTATAACACTTTATATGTACGGTTGAAATACACGTTTTTAAACAATACTGGTACGACGGATCTTATCACATGTCTGCCCGATACCTCTTACAGAAACAGACAGATGAAGATACAGGAATTAATAAATTGAAGAGCGCATTTCTTCTTCCATTTTTCTCGTGCAGATATATCAAAACATTATCCTTGCCGCAAAACAACTCGTTAATTTATTTTTGTCGTGGTCTATAGGCCATTCAGTTTACATATAGCTTACATGTATAAAAAGAAAAAAACGAAAGAAATGAAAAAAATATCATTCAATATAAAACCATTATTTAAATTTTGTTTATAGTAAGCTACATAGGCCACAGATTAGGCAAGACAAAACTTTGAAATTCTTATACATTTTGACTTTCATCACACATATTTTGTTTATAGTTTTCACAATAGAATATTTTGGTCACATTCCTAATGTCAGAACATTTTAACTGAAACCACTCTTTACATAACAAACAATGACTCATGTCGATAACACTATGAAAAGGACAGATAGCTACTCACCATATATCCTGAGAATCCTTTAAATTATGAATTATTGAACCTGCACACATAAACAATAAAGCCATAAGCTTTTGGCCAAAAGGCCTTCTTCTGGAGCAGGCATGAATCATATCGTATTTATGTCGTCGCCATAGATGCAACAAGACTATGACTCCTTCCAACACCTAAGCTTAGACTTGTCTTGATCTTTTTCGTTTTCCGCTTCTTCCAGTCTCTGTTTGTATGGACTGCTCGTGATAACTATGGTTTTCAAAATTTTAAACATTGCTGAAGCAGCAACTGTTGAAGATCTACACGGTAAAGTGCATCTGATGAAGGTTTGTTTAGATAGACCGAAACCGTGCTCAAGGATTTCAATAAATCTTTATCCTGCAACTGTTGGGAAACATGCAACTGGAAGACATTCTGACCTATCTTGACAGCTGTAGAAAGGGCACAACAAGCTTTCAAGGACTTGAAAAAGGTAGGGAAATTTGTAAAGAGAAAGAAAGTTCTGTTGTTAGGTAGTTCCCATGGTAGAGGTGTTGGCCAACTACTGTAGGAAAATCTAGGTCCAGAGTACCAGGTCACAAACTTTTTCAAACCTAGTGCAGATCTGGGTCAGGTAACAGAGGATGTAGGTTCTTTATGCAAGGATTTCACAAAGGAGGATGCCGTGGTTATAGTGGGTGGTCCGGGAAATAGCATTGACAGAGACTCTGTCCTGCTGGAGATAGCATCAGCAACGAAGCATACGAGTGTGGGATTTGTGTCGCTGTTGAGACGCCGTGATCAGCCTCATTTGAACTCTTCCGTAGGGAGGGTGAACTTGCAGTTGGAGTGGCTGTTTGGGACGGATATAGGGTCTCATATTGGTTTGATTCCTGTGGATGCTATTGATAGGTGAGACTACACTAGGCATGGCCTTCACCTCAATAGGAAAGGGATGGGAATACAGTCTGGTTTTGACTGCAGAAAACTTAAGGGGGGACACTGTCACAAGTGGTGAAATACCAGTGGTCGCAGGTGTCAGAGGGATGCCTTTTTTAGGATAGGGAATGGGGAAAGAAAACGAATTTTAAGAGAGACTGGCAGACACACTCAGTTTGAGAAAATAGATGAACACGATCAGATTTTAGCATACAGCCTCCATTTAAACAATGTTTGACAGAAAGTAATCAGAAACTGCCAGTACATCTTCGCCAAATCAGTTATAATCCCATTAGTATGCAGTATCAGTTATCTGTATTACACCAGAACATTCCGGGACTCAGAAATAAAGTTGATGAGCTACTCATTTGTATCAATGAAATGAATTCATCTAACCGAATTGACATAATCTGCCTCTCTGAACATCATGTGACCACTGGTATAGATATGTTAGACATTTCAGTATTTAAGCTAGCTTCCTACTTCTGCAGAGTAGATATGGCTGCAGGAGGACTTGCCACATTTATTAAAAACTGCCATAAATTCAAGAACATTGACGTTAATAAATTATGTTTAGAGCAGCATCTAGAACCATGTGCAACAGAAGCAGAGTTCCATAACAGATCCTATATAATAGTAACTATTTACTGAGTACCTGCAGGAAATTATAATCTATCCATAAATCATCTAGAAGCTCTTTTGGGTTATTTAACAGGAAGAAACAAAGAAATTTTGATTGCTGGTGACTTTAATACAGATTTTCTCATGCAATCTTCCAGTAAACATTTACTGCAGTTAGTAATGTTATCTTTCAATCTGACTCACACTGTAAACTTTCCAACTACGATCACTAAATCCTCAACGACAGCCATTGATAACATTTTTATAGACAAATCAAAGGAACAAAATCATATCATAAAACCTGTTGTAAATTGACTATCAGATCATGACATGCAGCTCCTTGTTTTAGATGTAAATTCTAAGCAGATTTTCAAGACTGCTAAATCTGAGTACAGGAGAGTAGTCAATCAACCAAAAATTGAGTGTTTTAGAAAACTGCTCAAAGATATGAACTGGAAAGATGTTTTTAGTGCTCACGAGATGAATGAAAAATATAACACATTCATGAACAATGTCAGTACCATGTTTGAAAACTGTTTTCCTCTAAAAGTTACTCAAATTAAACAGATGTCTATAATAAAGCCATGGATTACACAAGGAATAAAGTTTTCCTGTATGACAAAAAGGAAAATGTACCTGTGGACCAAGAATAGCTCCAATGCTGATGATTTAGTTAAATACAACAGAATACTGTAAAATATTTAAAAAAGTAATTCAGACATCTAAACAAATGCACTACGAGAAGAAGATAGCAATGTCAGCGAACAAAATAAAAACAATATAGGATATAGTGAAAGAGGAGACATGTAGAACCAGAAAGGAACAGGAACAAATAGCACTAAGGGTAGATGATACATAAGTAACCGATGGGCATAGTGTGGCAAATCTATTTAACAAGTACTTTATATCCGTTACTGATAGAATGGGATTGTCAGGATCAGTAAATAATGTCCTTGAATATCTGAAACTAGCCTTTACAAATAGCTTCAGGTACATGAATATGTCACTCACTTCACCAAAAGAAATAACTTCTATAATAAAATCTTTAAAAACAAAGAATTCTAGTGGTTACAATGAAATATCAACAAAGTTTATTAATAAAATTGTAAACAGCCGACCAGTTGCAAAGGATAAAGAATTCTTTACCTAGGTTTCAACAAATTTAAATTTGTCTTCTTCAGAAAGTGGCAAGGTAGAGTCGGTTGTGAGCTCTGCAACATCCATGTACTAATTTATATTTACGTGACAAACCCTATTTTTTAGGGCTATATTTTAATTTTGACAAATGGATCTATGCAGAAGTTTGTAAAAACGGCGATGATACATCAGTCCATACCAATGTAAAATTGCCACCTCCTGAAGAAGACAAATGTAAATTTGTTGAAACCTAGGTAAAGAATTCTTTATCCTTTGCAACTGGTTGCCTGTTCATAATTTTATTATGTAGAACCGTTGCTGTTGTGCAGCTATGTTTAAAATACTGAAAGTTTATTAAGGCATGTTCTTGTGAGTTTAGTACAATTCTAAGTTACTTGTGTAACCAGTCAATTATAACTGGGACATTTCCTGACTGGCTAAAATATGCAGATGTTAAGCCTCTATTCAAGAAAGGGGATAAAGAGATACCAGCAAACTACAGACCGATTTCACTTTTGCCAGCATTCTCAAAAATTTTAGAAAAAGTAATGTACAGGCAGCTTCTCAACCATCTGACCACAAATAACATATTATCAAGAACACAGTTTGAATTTCTGAAGGGTTCTGATATCGAGAAGGCTATTTACACCTACAGTGAAAATGTACTTAATTCATTAAATAACAAGTTACAAGCAGCAGGTATTTTCTGTGATTTGTCAAAGGCATTCGATTGTGTGAACCACAACATCCTTTTAAATAAATTAGAATTCTATGCTGTCACAGGCAGTGCTGCAAAATGATTCAAGTCATACCTCGCTAACAGGAAACAAAGGGTGTCAGTGCAAGGGACGAGTGAATTAAATCATCAGTCATCATCAGAATGGGAAGAAATTACATGTGGTGTGCCACAAGGATCCATCTTAGGGCCATTGCTTTTTCTTGTGTACTTTAATGATCTCTCATCAGTTACACTGTCAGAAGCTGAGTTCGTTTTGTTTGCAGATGACACAGGTATTGCAATAAATAGTATGTCGAGTGTAGTTCTAGAAAGATCTGTTAATGATATTTTCAGGGATATTAATAAATGGTTTAAAGCCAACTCACTGACATTAAACTTCGAAAAGACTCACTACATGCAATTCAGAACCTGTAAGAGGTTTCCACCCAGCATATGCATAAAGTATGAAGAAGAGCAGACAGAAGAGATTGACAGTCTTAAATTCTTGGGATTACAACTTGATAATAAATTCAGTTGGGAGGAGCACACCACAGAACTGCAGAAACGCCTTAACAAATCTGAATTTGAAATTCGAGTGTTAGCAGACATAGGCGACATAAAAATGAAAAGCTTGCATACTTTGCCTACTTTTATTCCATAATGTCATATGGTATAATATTTTGGAGTAACTCTTCAAGTCAAACAAAAGTTTTCAGAGTCCAAAAGCGTGTAATATGTATTATTTGTGGTGTAAATTCACGGACGTCCTGTAGAAACCTCTTCAAAGAACTGGGTATACTAACTATTGCCTCTCAGTATGTTAACTCCTTAATTAAATTTGTCCTAAATAATATATTTCTTTTTCCAATAAACAGCTCAGTTCATACATACAATACCAGGAACAAAAATGATCTGCACAAGGACTTAAAAGCACTTACTTCAGTTCAAAAAGGGGTCCACTACTCAGGAACACTCATCTTGAATAATTTGCCAGCAAACATAAAAAATTTAGTCACAAATAAAGATCAGGTTAAAAGAAGCCTGAAAGACGTACTAGTGGCCAACTCCTTCTACTCCACTGACGAATTTTTTAATAGAAACAAATGATGTATTGTATATATTCATACTATTAGTATTGTTATTTCAGCTTTAAAAAAAATTGACGTGTTCTACATCCACGAGGATCTCCTCAGCACGGATCTATGGAACGAAAAAATAATCTACTCTAATCTAGGTGTCAGGAAGTCATTTCTGAAAGTATTTGTATGGAGTGTAGCCATGTATGGAACTGAAACATGGACGATAAATAGTTTGGACAAGGAGAGAATAGAAGCTTTCGAAATGTGGTGCTACAGAAGAATGCTGAAGATTAGATGGGTAGATCACATAACTAATGAGGAAGTATTGAATAGGATTGGGGAGAAGAGAAGTTTGTGGCACAACTTGACCAGAAGAAGGGATCGGCTGGTAGGATATGTTCTGAGGCATCAAGGGATCACCAATTTAGTATTGGAGGGCAGCGTGGAGGGTAAAAATCGTAGAGGGAGACCAAGAGATGAATACACTAAGCAGATTCAGAAGGATGTGGGTTGCAGTAGGTGCTGGGAGATGAAAAAGCATGCACAGGATAGAGTAGCATGGAGACCTGCATCCAACCAGTCTCAGGACTGAAGACCACAACAACGACCACAACAACATAGCAAAGAATGTAAGTGAAGTCCCTTGAAAGAAGCAAAAGAAGTGTTAAATTTTTAACACACGCGGTGAAATCAGTAAATTCGTATATACTAGCCAAGTAAATTGTCTGTTAGTGTGTATTCATGAATATAAGATTGTGGTGCTTAATGATATCACTGACTAAGCTTCCCAAAATACATCTTGACACTAAGTTAAAAATCCCTAAAAACGCCATCGATTGGTTCTTTGGTGTACTAGAAAATTAACAGCGCTTTCTGTTGGTTCTTTGGTGTACTACACTATGAAGATTAAACGTATAAACCAAAACTCTGGGCATTCGATTTTAGATAAAGTGTTAAATTACGATACCTTTCTTCCGTGTTATGATTCTGATTAAATAAAGCCTCTATTTTGCCTCAAGCTAAGCTTATCTGTGAAAAACCCCATGAAAATTTTTTTTGTGTTTTTGGAGATAGTGTGTTCAGACAAATAAAGACACACGATGGTTTCACAGTTTCACTATTAGCATAGAATAGATATAGATATGACAAAATGATGTGATTGCTCATACTTTCCAATGATTGCTGCAGAATTTTTCTAATTATCAGTGTAGCACCCTGACGTTTCAATCATTAATATGCCAATTACAAGAACATAGTGAAAGTATTACCTTCTTTCACTGTAGCTTTGTGTCTTCGTGGAACAACTCACAACTAAGATGGTGAATCATTGGCAACATGTGGTACACTTAATGACCACCAGATTGCACCTATTTTCAATATGGACAGAGAAACTGAGTTGGCCTATTGACAGCAACCGTACCCTACTATGTGGCCACTGGAAACAGTTAAATCATTAGCAGTCTAAGGGTATGCGTATGGTGCGATTTAAAATGAAACGGCCACATGAAACGAATTGTAGGAATGACAGATGCTGGACTGACGTTCCTTGGGGACAATCGTAGTCCACCCATGAAGGAGACAGTTTACATAACCTTCATATGACCGATACTTCTGCTTCTTGTTTTGGGACGCTTACCTATCAGCCTTGATAAAAGTTTCTAAGCTGCACGCTTTGCCATGGGGTGGTTTAGCAAGTGCGAAAACATTGCTGAAATGCCCATCCAACTCCAATGGAATACGGTACAAGAGAGGCGTGTAGTGCATCACGTCATGGGTTACTAGTACAACTCCGAGAGCCTATGTTCTTAGAAAGGTCAATCAGTATCTTGCTTCGTGCTACATATGTTTTGCTAAAAGAACGTGAAAGTAAAAGTAGATCAATCATTTCCCTTGTGCACCATTCGAATCTAGGACAGGTATGAGGGCTCATTGTGATATACGAAGAACCCACTGTCACATAGCCCAAGGCGGTTGTGGAATCTACATCTCCTTCTACACGATTACTCTGCAATTCAGGGTTAAGTTCCTGGCAGAGGGTTCACGGAATTACCTTCAAGGTATTTCTCTACCGTTCCACTCTCCAACATCGTGCAAGAAAAAAAGCACTTAAATTCTTTCGTGTGAGCTTTGATTTTTCCTATTTTGTTACGATGATCATTCCTCCGTTTGTAAGTGGGGCCAACAAAATATTTTCAGACTTTGAGGAGAAAGTTGATGATTGAAATTTCGTGAGAAGATCCTGCCGCAAGGAAAACCTTCTTTGTTTTAACGATTGTCACCCCAATTTGCGTATCATATACGTGGCCCTCTCTTTCCTATTTGGTGGTAATACGAAACGAGCTGCCCTTCATTGAAATTTTTCGATGATCTTCGTTAATCCTACCTGATGCGTATTCCACACCACACAGCAGTACTTCGGAAGAGGGCGGACGAGTGTAGTGTAAGCAGTCTCCACACATATTATAAAAGTGCATATCTGTGTGTGTGTGTGTGTGTGTGTGTGTTTGTGTTCCACATCACTTTTTAGACCACTGGACCAATTTCAACCGAACTTGGTACAAATATTCCATCCCGTCAGGCAACGATCGTTGTGAAGATAAGAACCACCCACCCACCTAGTTTGGATCTGGAGATGTGACATCGTAAGTACTGAGATGCGTGAAAAATTGCCGCTATGCATGTCTTCTAAATTTATTATTACTTTGCTATTAACCCCATTTGCAACATATTTCTCTGATAGTATCGAAATGTGCTGCTGAATATACCTACACGAATATGTTATTGCACAATATATAGTTCAAAAGATACATGAAAAAATGCTGCATCATGTGTAAGCTGCATGCTGCAGCGGAGTCAACTGAAGGAAATCCCTGACTCCTGGGAGAATGTTGACAGCTTTCAGCTGCGAAGCGCAAACGGCTACGGGCGAAAACTACAGTTGTCTATAGAGCTATAAAGAGGCGTTGTCATAGAGACGTTTACAGAATAGTGTTGTAGACACGCGAAACAACTGCTCACAGCCTACATGAACTGTCTGGGACAATATTTCTTAATTTGGATACAGTACTTACACGTCTGTACATTATGCATATTTCTTTGTACACCTATTTCATAATTTCAATGGCGTTTTCACCAATAGGCGGAAATGAAATATTCTGGATACTTCGCTATTAACAAAGTTTTTTTTTGTTTTCGTTTCTAATAGAAAACTGTGCAATTTTACCACCAGGAAATACGTTTCTTGCTTCCGCTTGGTGTTACCATTAGTCCATAATGAGGAAAAGTTGAAAGAAAAGTCTATTCCTATCTACGGGAAACCAGTTGCAAGAGCACAGGGATGGAAAGCATGTGCCTGGAATGACAATCTTTCATACTGAAATTACGGGAATTCCATTATGTCCACAGTGTGTGTTCCTTAAGTTTTACGACTCCCTCTCCTGAGAAGAAATGTTATTACTACGATTCATCCATTGTAGGTGAACGTTGCGAGTGATTTCCTCCGAAATAGGGCACGATACAGTGCAGCCAGCGGTACTAGACACACACTTCTTTTGGCTGGCTTCTTGAGTTTGCCCGACTGCTGAAAATGCGAGCGACACTTCAAAAGGATAGCTAAAACAATATGAGTGTTGACAGTTTACTTTATTTCAGAAAATCTTTGTGTGACTTACTTTTGCTTTCTAATGGAAATAAATTATATATTATGGTACATGCATTACTTGGTCAGATGTCTTAATAAAATGTTGTAGAGATTTTTCAGTTTCATATGAACAATTATCTCTATTACATGCGAAAAGTTCTGTCGCTCTCTGTATAAAATCTAGTAAACTGCATAAATAGGTACAATCAAAGCATTACCACTGAACAATTACTGGAAAACTAATGTATCCCTCCGCTGTTACAGAGCATATGTAAATGACTGATGTTATTGAACAAATTGTACTCAGAACAGAATTTCTTCTCATAAATACGAGCTTAGTATGCTCGTACACTGAGACATTGTCTTTCATGGTTTCACAATACCCAAACGAACAACCGTTACCGAATCACATAAATTTCTGTGTGGTACGTTGACTTTACGTTATCCGTCTCTGGGTCTGAGGTTCCTCAAAAGGGTCTGTTGTGCATCAGCCGGTTCCGCTGTGGTTTCAGTTCTTTTTCGAATCTCTGCAGCGTAGAAGGCGGCAATCACCAGGATGGATAACTGAAACACCAGAACAAAAAGGTTAGCCACACTGTTAGCAGCAGAAGTGAAATTTGACACATATCCTAAGTTAAATAAATTAACTATTAATAGTATTGCATTAACTGACGGTTCCGTTGGTTCTTGAGAGAATATTTTATATATTATCACTGAAAAAACACTTGACACTGGTGTGTTATCCTACAGTTTGTATGACGTTACTCTTGTGTGTCTTTTCAGTAATATTAATAACATTTATAAAAATGTTACGAATTCGTATTCACGAATTATTAAGCGAAGTAGCATCTCTCCACCTTTATTGAACTGCTTATGAAACGAAGACTCACGGATTTTGAAGCCTGTTCCACGCTGCCACAGTTTTTCTTAAAGTTCAGACATAATGAGCATGATAGAAATCTTAAAAAATTAGTTTCCAAGACAGGAAATCATTCACTTTGATGCTATTCATGTTCTCGACAGCACCACTCTGCAAACGCAACACATCACTAACACGTATTATCTGTCAAAATACATATGTTCTTACATAACCAAGGCCACACTTTGTAAACAGTGGCCAGTTACCAGTGATACCTGGAACATCCAGTTAGATGTTGTGAGCTGATATTGTGGAGAGGGACAGCTTCCCGTCTCCATAAGCACACACAGCCACACAACGGTGGTTCACAGATGGTTAAAAAAAATTATTAGTATCCTCCTTACAGAGCTCCAGCATCACAATTCCAGTGTATAAATTGTAAATCTATAAATAATTAAAATTTGCTCTCTGTATCACACAAAACCCTTCCACATTGCCGGCCGAAGTGGCCGTGCGGTTAAAGGCGCTGCAGTCTGGAACCGCAAGACCGCTACGGTCGCAGGTTCGAATCCTGCCTCGGGCATGGATGGTTGTGATGTCCTTAGGTTAGTTAGGTTTAACTAGTTCTAAGTTCTAGGGGACTAATGACCTCAGCAGTTGAGTCCCATAGTGCTCAGAGCCCCCCCTTCCACATTGTGATAGATATCACAATATTTGACCGTCTACTGACCATACTGGTGCCGAAACGGAAGATGACATAGCAGACTGAAATCCTGAATTCAGTTTTCAGAAATTTTTTCACTACTATAGTAAAACCTCTCCTTTCAGTCAAGGCATTAGCCCTGAGATGGTAGATATTGAGTAAATTGTTCATGGAATAGAAAGTCTACTAAAACGGCTTTTCAGTGAAAGGATCTTGAACGGATGAGATAGCCATAAATTGCTACACACGTCAAGCAAGAGTACTTGCTCCCTTTCTAGCAGATTAATGGAGCATTGAAGAGTATCGAGTGACAGGAGCAAAGTGCAGGTTATTTCTGTTTTCAAAGAGGGTCATCTGACAAATCTTCCAGCCAATAATGCCATATGATCATTTCTTTTTTTTATAGCTGAAATCATTCTATTGCATAATTTTGGGAAACTTTTATGCTCACATATGATGACATTTTTGCAGAACGAAACTTCCATGGATAGACATCACCATGGACTGCAGAAAACAAGATCTTGCAAACTTCAATTCGCCCTATTCATGCATGAGACTCAGAGCGAGGTAGGCAACGGCGGGAATTCCAGACGATATTGTTGTCCATAAGACATTTGCAATGCCAGAGGACTCAATCGAAATGCGGACATACTTGCAAAGTATCATCAGATGGTGTAAGGACACGAAGCTGAACATTTAAAAAATGGCAAAAAGTTACTGGAAACCATAACAATAACAAAATACCTATAATTACCCGTCCAGAGCGATCTAAAGTGAAATGACCACATAGGTCATAAGTAGGAAATGGAAGTGCCAAGCTGAGATGGATTGCAAAGCCTTAAGGAAACGCAGTTCATCCATGGAAACAGAGGGACACACGTCAAGGTAAGACAGTATCTGCTTTGTTTCACAGCGTACAATCAAGGACAGCCTCAACCCCTCTGGTAGCAATCGCTGGTTCGAGTTGGAAATACTAATCAGCATTCATCAGTAATCACCTGAATATTGCGACAACAATTTTAATCAAAAATTAGTTCAGAACCAACGACTCAATCCGGCAGAACACCCGAGAATTTGAAATGCAATCCATTATTAGGGAAAACGTCTGATAGAAAATCATCACATCTTGTGTAGAAGCTAATAATGACTTTTGTTGCACATATAGGCTTGAGTAGTAGTAGTAGTGGTAGTAGTAGTGGCGGCAGTGGTGGTGGGGGTGGTAGTTGTGGTGGTGGTGGTGGTGGTAGTACTAGTATTAGTAGTAGTAATAGTAGCACTATGCCTGTTTTGGCCCAGTTAGAAACGTGATAGTCCCACTACCTGGGCATCCTGATGCACTTTGACCTTGAATGCGATCATAAACTTTCAAGGTTATCACATTGTTATCAGTTACTTAAATGCATTTCCATAAATCAGTTGAACGATTCTTTTATCTAAATGATGTAGAATGAGTCAATTTACAGGCTGCGTATATGTTCAGTGGGTTAACATTAATGAACACACTATTTTTTTAGTGCTACTCATTCTACTACATTGTCCAGGACAAATGATTTTAACTTACATCCAAAATTTGCTCTGTGACCTGTCAGACGTTTTATGTTATTGGGCAACAGCTCACAGATTTTTCTGCATATTGAACTCCTTCCTGTGCCCCTGATTGCTTTAATAGTGTGAAATTAAGGTCATTTTTTTGCTCTAGTGTTCTAGATATGGATCCCAGCATTATTTTAAAATATCGATGGACTGTTTGTGACAAATTTCATTAGTGAATAAAGCAAATATGTATTTGTGGTGGTGCAGTTAAAATGTCTGGCTCTTTGAACAGCGACCTACAAGATGTCCATGGACGAGCACCTCGTATTATCCTTACTGGTCACTTTGGTACAATCAGCACTTTCTTTCTAAGTGGAGAGTTACTGCAGAAAATCATTCTGTAAGACAATGATTAGTGGAAATATGTAAAATATATTAGGAGATTAATTTGTTTGTTTCCAAGATTAGCAATCTCGTGAAGAGCAAAAGTAGCTGAACTTCATTGTTTGAAAAGTTCTGTAATATATTTCCTCCAGTTAAAGTTTTTATCAATACATACAGTCAAAAATTTGATGCATTCTATCCTATTTGCTGACTCTTGCTCACATGCTATATCAGTTGCTGGTATGACTCCATTTGTTGTGCAGAACAGAAGTGAATATAGTGGGTTTTTCAAAATTTAGAGAGAGCCCACTTTCTGAGAACCACTCAACCCATCTTTGAGAAAATTCATTTACAATTTCTTCTGTTGTTTCCTCTGAAGGGATTCTACATCTACATCTACATCCATACTCCACAAGCCACCTCACGGTGTGTGGCGGAGGGTAGCTTGAGTACCTCTATCGATTCTCCCTTCTATTCCAGTCTCGTATTGTTCATGGAAAGAAGGATTGACGGTATGCCTCTGTGTGGGCTCTAATCTCTCTGATTTTATCCTCATGGTCTCTTCGCGAGATATACTTAGGAGGGAGCAACATACTGCTTGACTCCTCGGTGAAGGTATGTTCTCAGAACTTCAACAAAACCCGTACCGAGCTACTGAGTGTCTCTCCTGCAGAATCTTCCACTGGAGTTTATCTATCATCTCCGTAACGCTTTCACAATTACTAAATGATCCTGTAACGAAGCACGCTGCTCTCCATTGGATCTTCTCTATCTCTTCTATCAACCCTATCTGGTACAGATCCCACACTGCTGAGCAGTATTCAAGCAGTGGGCGAACAAGTGTACTGTAACCTACTTCCTTTGTTTTCGGATTGCATTTTCTTAGGATTCTTCCAATGAATCTCAGTCTGGCATCTGTTTTACCGACAATCAACTTTATATGATCATTCCATTTTAAATCACTCCTAATGCATACTCCCAGATAATTTATTGAATTAACTGCTTCCAGTTGCTGACCTGCTATATTGTAGCTAAATGATAAGGGATCTTTCTTTCTATGTATTCAGAGCACATTATACTTGTTTACATTGAGATTCAGTTGCCATTCCCTGCACCATACGTCAATTCGTTGCAGATCCTCCTGCATTTCAGTACAATTTTCCATTGTTACAACCTCTCGATATACCACAGCATTATAATACCAGCATCATCTGCAGAAAGTACCAACTCTGCTTGGTGAATGTTAAGTTGAAAGTCATTCACATATACAAGGGTAGGAGTGGACCCAAAATTGAATACTGTAGGACTCCATTTGTGATTTCTTCCCAGTCACTAATATTTTCTATCCATCCAATATTGTCTGCCTCAATTAGTGCAACTTTCTGCATTCAGTTTGTTAACTATGATTCAAACCTGCTGTATATAAAGCTTTCAACTCAATAAAATTTGAGTTTTTCTTAGAGAGTAACATGATCTAAATAATCAAACGCCTTGGAAAGATAAAAAAAATACCAACTGATGATGTTTTATTATTTAAGACTTGTTCTATTGGAAGAGTGAATGTATAAATAGAAATTTGCCAAGCAAACATCCTTGAAGCCAAACTGAGATATGCTAAGTAAATTGTTTCTACTTCACTGTGAGACTATTCCTGAATACATTACTTTCTTCGAATATCTTGGAAAAAGATGTGAATAAGGAAAATGGGCAGTAATTACTCAAGTCTTTGTTGTCACCTTTCTTATGAAGAGATTTAAAAACTACATATTTTAAGGGGCTCCGGAAAGGCTCAAAATCATGAAAAGTTCAATTTTTACTTTTTTGCGTTTTCTGAATCTGCAGACTATTACCTTTTAATAGATATATAATTTATTCAATTCCGAAGACTACAACTATTTTTAAAATTTTTTTGAAATGTGTTCTACATGGGCATGACCCACTGTGGCGCTGTTAAACTGCTGTCAAATGGTGTTATTATTAACGTCCGTGTTCATCAGGTACATTTTAGTGATGTGAGATAAAGTATGTGTTGTGGCTAACCTGTGATGGTTCAATATATATCACTTGTGTGATTGTCGATTGTTTCATGTTTATTTACTCTGTCATTATCTCGAAAATATTCGTAATTAATTCTGTTTCTTGAGTCTCTGTTTTGTTGAAGTATAATAATGAGTAAAAGTAAAGTTATAATAAATCCTCTGAAGGCTTTTAAGAAAAGGAGAAATGTTGGAAAGCCAAAGGTATGTGTTATTACTGTAAACAATAAAGACGATAACCAAGTGAGTGAACCTAACGTCTCAAGTACACCTGCCCATAGCGGTCAAAGGGAGAAAGAAAATACTTCACAGAAGAAGCTTGGTTCAATGAGTGAAAACTATGAATGTTTTATGGGCGAATCGGATGTGAATGAAATATTTGATATGTCGGTTCTCAAAGGAATTTTTTCAAACTGTGTAAGATGTATTCATTGTAGTGAAGTTGGTCTGGAACTCTCCATAATAAAGCACATAGGACTTGCTAGTGAAATACAACTGAAATGTGGTAAGTGTTCATACATGACCACCTTTTGGAACAGTGTTGCAGTAACTGCAACTGAAGAAAATGGTAGCAAAATCTACGAACACAACAACGAGCGATGCTTGCTTTAGACAAGGAACGCCTTCGGGCTGCAGACAGGGCTGTAAAGAGTCTGGAAATACAAGCAAGAGTAAACAGGAGGAGGAACAAGAGGAAGCTGGAGGAGGAGTTTGCAGAGGATGAAGATAATCCATCCTATGGACCTGGAATGCACTAAAAAGTTAATCCAATCTTTGTCGCTCGATTCCCAAAACTTTTATTTTCTCATACTAATTACATGTTTTCTAAGGATCTTCCAAACATATTTGTTTCAAACTTTCAATAAATGTTACACAGTACCTTCTGCATAATTTAACACAGCCTTTTTCCAAAAAACTATATATTTTTGAATATATAAATAAAAAATTTCAAAAAATGTTGTGAATTTCCATTACAATTGAAAAAAAGTCATCTTTAATAACTGAACTAAAATTTTCTAAAATCCCTGTGTTAAGTTGTAGTCCACATTCCAATAAATAATCTGTAAAAAGTTCAACTTCCTACCTCAAATACTTTGTGAGGAAAGATGTAATTTATAAGCGTTATTTTAACATTGCAAGTATAGGGCGTTCCGGAGCCCCTTAACCTGTCTGGAAAGAATGCATCCATCAGTGATGAATCACAAACATCACTAATGATATTACTTATTGTGTTGAAATAATTTTTCAGAATTCGGTCTGTAATTCCATCAATGCCACATGAGCTTTGGTTTTTTAGAATTTTTATATCTCCATTAATTTCTAGTTGCTTCATGTTTTGTGGAATTACATTTTTAATATATTCTCTTGCTTCTTCAACTGAAACATTTAATCACATTTTTGCTCCAACATTTGGAAAGTGATTGTTGAAAGTACTCACAGCTTGTGAATTGTCAGTCACACACTGTCATTTAGCTTAATTGTCACAATATCTTGTACACTGACTCGCTGTCAAGTCTCCTGTTTGACAATACCCAATATAGTTTTAATCTTATTATCTACGATATTAATTTCCATATGTTCTTCTTGACATTTTAATGACCTTTCTTAAAATATTACAATATTTTTGTAGTATGCAAATAATGTCAGATCTGGACTTATTATGGCCTTTATATAAATTTATTTCTTCCTCTTACATTTTTTCTGTTTAGCAAAAGTGACAAAAAGCAGATTTCAGGGAACTTGACGGTTCAACAGAAAAGTTTTATCTCAAGTACAGATAGAGTTGAGGATCAATGGACAAAGTTCAAAACCATCGTACAAAATGCATTAGATGAGAATGTGCCAAGCAAGATCATAAGAGATGGAGAAGATCCACCATGGTCCAACAATCAAGTTAGAAAACTGCTATGGAAGCAAAGGGAACTTCAGAGCAAACATAAATATAGCCAAAGCATTGCAGACAAACAAAAATTACGTGAAGCGAAATGTAGTGTGAGGAGGGCTATGCGAGAGGCGTTTGACGAATTCAAAAGTAAAGTTCTATGTGCTGACATGGCAGAAAATCCTAAGAAATTTTGGTCTTATGTCAAAGCGGTAAGTGGATCAAAACAAAATGTCCAGACACTCTGTGACCAAAATGGTTCCGAAACAGTGGATGACTGACTGAAGGCCGAAATTCTAAATGTCTTTTTCTAAATATATCTCACAGAGGAAGTAGTTCCTTCTCTAGATTGTCGCAAAGATAACAAAATGGTAGCTATCGCAATAGATGACAGAGGGATAGAAAACAATTAAAATCACTCAAAAGAGGAGAGGCCGCTGGACCTGATGGGATACCAGTTCGATTTTACACAAAGTACGCGAAAGAACCTGCCCCCCTTCTTGCAGCGGTGTACTGTAGGTCTCTAGAAGAGCATAGCGTTCCAAAAGATTGGAAAATGGCACAGGTCATCCCCATTTTCAAGAAGGTAGGTCGAACAGACGTGCAGAACTATACACCTATATCTCTAAAGTCGATCAGTTGCAGAATTTTGGAACACGTATTATGTTCGAGTATAATGACTTTTCTGGAGACTAGAAATCTACTCTGTAGGAATCAGCATGGGTTTCGAAAAAGACGATCGTGTTAAACCCAGCTCGCGCTATTCGTCCACGAGACTCAGAGGGCCATAGACATGGGTTCCCAGGTAGATGCTGTGGTTCTTGACTTCCGCAAGGCGTTTGATACAGTTGCCCACAGTCGTTTAATGAACAAAGTAAGAGCATATGAACTATCAGACCAATTTTGTGACTGGATTGAAGAGTTCCTAGATAACATAGCGCAGCATGTCATTCTCAATGGAGAGAAGTCTTCTGAAGTAAGAGTGGTTTCAGGTGTGCCGCAGGGGAGCGTCGTGGGACCGTTGCTATTCACAATATGTATAAATGACCTTGTGGATAACATCGGAAGTTCGCTGAGGCGTTTTGCGGATGATACTGTAGTATATCGAGATGTTGTAACAATAGAGAATTGTACTGAAATGCAGGAGGATCTGCAATGAATTGACGCATGGTGCAGAGAATGGCAATTGAATCTCAATGTAGCCAAGTGTAATGCACTACGAATACATAGAAAGAAAAATCCTTGATCATTTAACTACAATATAGCAGGTCAGCAACTGGAAGCAGTTAATTCCATAAATTATCTGGGAGTAGGCATTAGGAGTGATTTAAAATGGAATGACAGTATAAAATTAATCGTCGGTAAAGCAGATGCCAGACTAAGATTCATTGGAAGAATCCTAAGGAAATCGCATTCGGGAGGACGACGGTTCAATCCCGTCTCCGGCCATCCTGATTTAGGTTTTCCGTGATTTCCCTAAATCGCTTCAGCAAATGCTGGGATGGTTCCTTTGAAAGGGCACGGCCGATTTCCTTCCCCATCCTTCCCTCACCTGAGCTTGCGCTCCGTCTCTAATGACCTCGTTGTCGATGGGACGTTAAACACTAATCTCCTCCTCCTCCTCCTCCTAAGGAAATGCAATCCGAAAACAAAGGAAGTAGGTTACAGTACACTTGTTCACCCACTGCTTGAATACTGCTCACTGGTGTGGGATCCGTACCAGATAGGGTTGATAGAAGAGATAGAGAAGATCCAACCAAGAGCAGCGCACTTCGTTACAGGATCACTTAATAATCGCGAAAGCGTTATGGAGATGATATAGAAACTCCAGTGGAAGACTCTGCAAGAGTCTCAGTAGCTCGGTACGGGCTTTTGTTGAAGTTTCGAACATACGTTCACCGAGGAGTCAAGCAGTATATTGCGCCCTCCTACGTATATCTCGCGAAGAGACCATGAGGATAAAATCAAAGAGATTAGAGCCCACACAGAGGCATACCGACAATCTTTCTTTCCACGAATAATACGAGACTGGAATAGAAGGGGAAACAAGGAGGTACTCAAGGTACTCTCCACCAAACGCCGTCAGGTGGCTTGCAGAGTATGGATGTAGATATAGATATAGATGTGGAGTGGTGGCCACCTGGTAGGAGAATGGCATCTGAGCAAAGTGGAGAATGGTGGCCACCTAGGGCAATTGGTGGTCATCCACAGATGGGATAGTGACCACCCCAAGGGATAATAGTGGCCATCCAAAGGTGGAATGGTGACCACCTAGGGGGTTTAGAGTCCAAAAATGGAATGGTGGCCATCTATGGGGATTTGCGATCACCCAAATTGGTAAATGGGGTCACCTGGGGGAGTTGTAGCTACCTAGTAGGAGAATGGTGCCCACCCAGAGGGAATGGTGTCCATCAAACACAGGAATAATTGCCATTGAAAGGGGGAATGGTGGCTACCTGGGGGGTTGGTGACCACCCCAAGGGAACATTATGGTCACCTAGGGAGAATTGTGGCCACCTAAAGGGGAATGGTGATCAACCAAAGAGGAGAAAGGTGGTCACCTAGGAATCGTGGACATCTAGTAGAACGATGGGAGCCACCTAAGAGATTTGGCGAAGACCCAACGTAGGAATTATGGTCACCCAGGGGGAGATATGGCTACCTAGTAGGGGAATGGTGACCACCTACAGAGTAATGGTGACCAACCAAAGGGTTGCCATGGAAAGTGGGGATGGTGGCCACCTAGGAGGATTGGTGACAACCCAAAAGGGGGATGGTGGTGACCAAGGGGGAATGATGACCCTCTAGTAGGGGATTGGTGGCCACCTGAAGGGGAGTGGTGACCAATCAAAGAGGAAAAATGTGGTAACCTAAAAATGATGGCCATCTAGTAGAGGAATGGTGGCCACCTAAGGGGATTGCTGCCTATCCAAAGGAGGAATGGTGGCCACCTAGGGGGACTGGTGCCCACCCAAAGGAGGAGTGGTATCACCTAAGGGGAATGGAGAACAGCCAAAGGGGGAGTGATGGCCAGCTAGAAGGTGGACACCTAAAGGGGTGATAGTGGCTATCCAAAAGGGGAATGGTGGTCAAGTAGTAGGAGAATGGTGATCATCCAAAGGGGAATGGTGACCAACCAGAGGGCAGAGTAGTGAGGGTCTGATGGGAACCAAAAGTGGGGATGATGGTCACCTAGCAGGAATGGTGACTAACTGAAGGAGGAATGGTGACAGCTCAGAGGGGGATGGTGGTCACAGTGGCCACCCAAAGGGGAACGCTGGTCACCTAGGGAGAATGGTGGACACCCTGTAAATTGTGTATCATTTTCCAAAAAGTATACTTCTTTATGTTTCACATGGGTACAATATATATAAGGCACACATACAAAGCTGAACTGAGTGCAGCATATTTGAAAGTGGGGAAGCGCGCTGTTATTGGTTGTTTATCGATTATAAAAGACCGCTGGAACTTTTAAAATACCTCTTTGCACACTGTGAATCATATTAAGGAATGGAAATGGATCTGACACAAGCTTATGAAGGAAATGTATGCAGCATGATAAAACACCTAAAGCCAAAGTATGTTTAAAGAATCAGTTGCCTATCACTCTCAGTAAGAAAAACATAATTTTCTTTGTTCTTTCGAGATATCAACTCTGACATTGTTTTTGGAGATGTCACATCTTTCTGTTACCGTCATTGGTCGTCTCGCGAGTGTGTATAAACAAAGAACGTTGTTGTCCAGTTTCAGTTATACATCAGACTAAAATACTTTATTCCACCCTAAAACCGATCGTCTTTTTCCTTCCCTGCAAATATTTGTTTGCCTTTCGGGTATGTTGTGTGTATCACGTATTTTTATTACATGATGGTGTTATTTAATACTTTGACTACTGTGGACGAGTTAATTTGTCTCGCTCCTCCACTCCCCAGGTGCAGAGGACGATTTAAACACAGCCTTTGGGTTTTCCTTAAGCGCTATTCACTTGTTTACATGTCTCGTTCTGCCGACGCTCTCACTGCTGCAGTTGTGTTACTTCCGTATCTCGGTGAATAAAAAAGTTTCGTGTACTTAACATGCAGTATACATGCTTCTTTGTGTGCGATTGTTGTGACAACATAATTCCCGATGCGCATGTTGTGGAATTGGGCACACTGTGTGTGTCCATCCACCGCATATAAAAACCAATATCTAGAGAACGCAACGAGATATCGTCCTGCTATCAATTTTAAATAAAATCTCGACATCTTTTCTACGTTTCATACACAGTAACGTATGAGCTAAACTCAGTCATATGAAAAGTCTACACAATGCGTTTTTATCTCTGGAAAATGTTTACAATTTCTTGCAATGCTTTACTTAATTTAATGCAGCTCAGTATCCTTGATGAGCAACGAAAATAAAGTCAGTCATTTATCGAGTGATGATATCAGATGGTGATATGCGCAAAAGTCAAATTCTTTTTCACCAAATAGTTTCCCTAAAATTGAATGATAAGTATTTCATAGCAACTGGCAGGCCCACATGGACAGAACTGAACACATCGCATGCGACTCTCTACCGGATGGATAAGATAACCAATATGTTGAGAAGAAAATTCTATTCTCACTTTTAAACAATATTTCGATACCTTATCTGCATTTCATATGTACGCTAAAATCAATCATATGCGAAGTCCACACAGTGCATTTTCACCTCTGCAAATTCTTTAACACCTCATGCTATGCTTAACTTGATTTCATACAGCACAATAACTGTTAGGAATAAGGGACAGATATTTAGTCTGTTATCGAGCGAAAGTATCATACTTTAAGATTGGAAAAAAATAATATTTTTACCTAATAGTTTTCTTAAAATTGAAAGATAATTATTTCATAGCGTCCAGAATGCCGTCTATCAGCAGAGGTAGCAGCATTAGGCGAGCAGTACAGCGAGGGAATACAGACAGCATGTCTGTAGCAGTCTAAGGGGTAATTGTTGATTACAGGAAATGAAGTCTATAAACGGTTTAGAGACCCTTGGCACTATAGTTCTAGTTGCAAATTGAGTCGAAAGTTGTTATTGTACATAATCTCCAGTGGGTCTGATGCATCTGTAATAATAGCAGTAATTGTCAACTGTTACATTTTTCGAGTGATACATTATCTTTGTCCATCTTAAAATTGTGCTTGAGAACAGTATAAATGTGGAAATAATTAATCTGAGGGTGTATTGTGACTTCCATCAAGAATAGGCACCATTAACTATATTCAGACTGACAATTTGCTTGTGTGCTTGTCTGCTTTGTGTTGTATTTTAACTAATATGTGTTTTGTGCAGGTATAACGCTGGTCAGATTATTTTTACGACAGCAATTCCCTAGATCTAACTTCTGATGTCAACTGTCAGTTTATCATGTTATTTGTAACTATTTGCACATGGAAATAGCACTGGAATACTTCCTTCAGAGCTGACTGTTACGTTTTAGTCATTAATTTGACGACTATATTTGTATCTAGAAATTAGCATAATAAACTTCATCTGTCAGTGAGCACTATTTCTAATACTACACCATGTTTGATTGAAGAGAGGGAGGAGGGAGGGGAAAGTTTATGTTTAATGTAATTTGACATTTTTTTACACATCGCCTTAGTATTACTCTCTGGTTGGTTGGAAAGATGAGGCAATAGGATTTTAAATTTACCATTAAGATAATTGGGCTATTTCCACCAACTTGAATTCTTAATAATGTGCTAAGATTAACTGGAGGTAGGAGTATGGGAGAGTGGAAGAGGGAGTTTTTAATTTTTTATTAGTGCAATTGGGCTATGTCCGCCATCTTGGATGTTTAATACTGCACTGTGATTGGCTGGAGATAGAGAGAGAGGGAGGGCAGGAACTGTAGGGGCGGGGGGGGGGGGGGGCGTTTTTCATGTCCAGTTATTGAGTGATTGATTCTGTTGAATGATGTCATGAGTTCAAGATCACTGATGACGTCACGCACGACCTCCATGATCATGTGATGATCACGTGATTACCTTGAAGGTTAATGACCACGTTCAAGGTCAGTTTCGGTCCAGAAAGTAATTTGTACTCCTACTGGCACGGATGGGACTGAGCTAGTAGGGAGAGAAGAGCGTTGTTCAGATCGTATGCTTTTATGCACGAGAAACGAAATGAGTCTGCGCTGCAGGGTGATCAGGCTGACCGTGGCAGCAGCGGCGGCGCCCGTGACGGCGGCGGAGGTGGCAGCGAGGTCCCCCAGGGCGTCGGCCAGCGGCTGCGCGCACCCGCGCTGGAACACCGCCTCGCAGTGGCCCTGGTGCGGGCCGGCCGGCACGCAGCACGACGTGGGCAGCCGCGTCGGATCCACCGCGCGGTAGTCCCCGGGGCCCACCGCGGCGCAGCACTGCAGCTGCACACAGCACACAGCGACTCACTTCAGTCACGTTCTTAACGACTTCACTCAAACACATCTTAGATCGCCTGCCCTGCAAAATGTTGTTTAGAGTTCGACAAGAAGAAGAAAAATGGTTCAAATGACTCTGAGCACTGTGGGACTTAACATCTGAGGTCATCAGTCTCCTAGACTTAGAACTGCTTAAACCTAACTAACCTAAGGACATCACACACACCCATGCCCGAGGCAGGATTAGAACCTGCGACCGTAGCAGCAGCGCGGTTCCGGACTGAAGAGCCTAGAACCGCACGGCCACAACGGCCGGCTCGACAAGAAGACACCCCAATTAGTAATATACAGGGTGTTACAAAAAGGTACGGCCAAACTTTCAGGAAACATTCCTCACACAAAAATAAAGAAAAGATGTTATGTGGACTTGTGTCCGGAAACGCTTGATTTCCATGTTAGATCTCATTTTAGTTTCGTCAGTATCTACTGTACTTCCTCGATTCACCGTCATGATTTCATACGGGATACTCTACCTGTGCTGCTAGAACATGTGCCTTTACAAGTACGACACAACATGTGGTGCACGCACGATGGAGCTCCTGCACATTTCAGTCGAAGTGTTCGTGCGCTTCTCAACAACAGATTCGGTGACCGATGGATTGGTAGAGGCGGACCAATTCCTTGGCCTCCACGCTCTCCTGACCTCAACCCTCTTGACTTTCATTTATGGGGGCATTTGAAAGCTCTTGTCTACGCAACCCCGGTACCAAATGTAGAGACTCTTCGTGCTCGCATTGTGGACGGCTGTGATACAATATGCCATTCACCAGGCCTGCATCAGCGCATCAGGGATTCCATGCGACGGAGGGTGGATGCATGTATCCTCGCTAACGGAGGACATTTTGAACATTTCCTGTAACAAAGTGTTTGAAGTCACGCTGGTACGTTCAGTTGCTGTGTGTTTCCATTCCATGATTAATGTGATTTGAAGAGAAGTAATAAAATGAGCTCTAACATTGAAAGTAAGCGTCCCCGGACACATGTCCGCATAACATATTTTCTTTCTTTGTGTCTGAGGAATGTTTCCTGAAAGTTTGGTCGTACCTTTTGTAACACCCTGTATATTGGAGTTTCTTACATCCTCTTGCAGGCGTGCCCCAAGGCTCTGTCCCTTATTTTTTACACTGCTTCCGTAATTAAAACAGTTCCTTTTGACCGTTATCTTCAGAAACATTTAATTCCCATTTACTACACACCAAACAGAAAACCCATAAAGGTAAGATGTGTTAAGTATATTTTTTGATTCGTCAACTTTACTCGATATTTACAGAACACTGAAACAAATCATCTCCTGTTCAAATTCCGCTTAAATTTCTGATCTCAGCTTATCATACCACTTCCGATGTCACCACACTGAGCACTATATATATTTTGGATTCAGCAAACTCGACTAGAATCACCGTAACCTTTTCCCTTTAGTGCCTAATCTTGATGGCTGCAGCGCTTATACAAACATATCCCTAAGACTTAATATTCATTTACTCTCCATTTATAATGCCACTGGAAAATACTTTCAAGTATAAAACACATCTACATTTTCCTACGTACGTTATCAGTTATTGCCTATTATATTCAGCGAGCTACCTTCACTACTTACCAAGAGTTAACCGACACACCTGTTTTATCCCCTATAATATTTGTTGTCACGTCTTGCATCTTACTGTTCGGAGCTTCTTTTGTCACTCCTAGTCCCCAACATTATATATGTATCTTCCTGTCGCCACAACATCAGCAGTTATCAACACTCACATGAGTCCCAAACTTTACGTTTCACACGTAACCTGCCACTAATATGAGCTAAGTAGACTTCTCCTTAGCGGGTTCATTCTCAACAAGTTGCTGCTGAGATACCAGTATGCGCTATAGTTTCAATGCCATCATCGCCACTACTCGAAGACATCAGATAGCAGTAGACTATCACAGAGTCACCTGCAGTCGCACAAATGTTAGCTCCACCAGACGCACCCTATGTTGGACTACATTGGCTTCACTATTTCAACAGACTGACCACATTTCAGGTAAAATACATCGTTGCCACATATACCAACAAAACAACATCCTCAAGGACCCTGTCCCAAAAAAGTTCCCAGAAAAGACTTACCACCGACACTAACTCGCACCCTCTAACGAAGAGAAACTTAGACGAATATATCATCATCATACCAATTAATGCTGCCTACTACACCCTCCCAAAAAAATTATTCTACAGAGCATTAATTTTTCAATTTTGATTTGACCCATAATTTCACATCTCATAAACCGTAACCTCTGACATTAAAAACTCCAACTCTAACCCAAATATATCCCGTACTCTAAAGAGACTCAGCCATCACAATTTCCTCAAGTCCTGATCTCCACTTTTCTTCTTGTATAATCCCTGGCCTAACCCTAGGTCCCTTACTTTCTTATTCCTTCTCGGTCCCCCAAAGTCCAAGTAGTAGCTACATACACTCGGTAACTATGCCTGACCGAGAGATGACAATGGAGCAGCTTCAGCGAGAATATAACTCTAACCAGACCCGACAAGTTCGCCTCGTTCACAGTTTCAACTGGGACTCTACATTCACATATTCATCATCACTGCATCAGGTTTTCATTTGCATCATTCACGTTTCTTTCTGTTTTTCAATGCTTTTAATATTCGTGTTTTAATAAAAAATCCTTACATCTGAAAACCTTGGTTCTGGCTCTTTCACTCCGTGGTAAAATAAATTGCAATAACATTGGTTCCAGTCCATACTGGGCACCTGGTACAGCAACCGGTAATGAATTTCTTGTATAATCCCCAACCTATGCCCACATGAGCGAAATGCATCATTGCCAATAAATAGATAAAAACAATTTGCAAACAAAGCTGTTTTATTTCAAGGAATTCAGTAAAATCTGTGTGCTCTTTCTACTCAGAAGATGGCTACACTTAGCAGACACAGCTATCAGCCGCAGTCCTATGTCCTCCATTTAGCAAAAAAGACTAAAAATGTCGTCTGTTGGATGCCCTGGAAATCTACAATCATCTAGCCCAGAGTTCTAACTTAATATTAAATAAGTAAACGCACCTCAATGCCTATGATAATTCTAATTTATTATTCGGTCTCAGTTACACATTTTTAATTAGATTATATGTTTAGATCACTCCGGATCATCTTCAGACCTAAGTAGATGCGTCAGCACCTGTCTTGTTTACTCATAACGATGTGTTAGAACAGGGCTTCCCAACCTTTTCAGCCGGCAGACCCCTTCTTCAGTCGAAAATCCATGGCGGACCCCTAGTCAGTCAAGAGCACAGTAACTTTAAATTTCAGAGTGAAACTCAGGGGAACTGAAAGCTTCTTAATGCAAGTGCCATGGTCCCAATGACTCCACCCCCCCCCCTTCCCCCCACCCCCCCTCCCTGTAGAATCAATAGCCTTTGGTTTAGAGATGAATGAAAACAGCTTGAAATTAACGATCCAATTTGAATTCCCACTGCATCCAGACACTTACTAGTGGATTTACTCCCTTTGTTCAACACACTATAGCCTGATTAAAATTACTTGGTAATTGAAATTTCACACGATGGAGCTGTCTTCCTCCAAGAGCAATCAACGTCACGTCTAATCTGTTCGCTGTTGACAAGCTGACGCTTATCGTCTGTTCACTTCCACTATTTGGCTACTGTTGTCCAAGGAGCATGCATATTTCGTAACAGTCGTGTGTGGTTTTTCGTGAAATCCGAAGAAAAATGTTCAAATGTATGTAAAGTCTTCCTTTGGTCGTCCTCCCTCCTCATTCATTTCAACTGGAAACTTCCCTTGTTGTGAAGGCGATGGAGAAACTGCACCATTGTTCAATGATCCTGACTTCAGCCACCGATCCACGTTAGAAGTAACAAACTGGTCAAAAATCGACTTATGAAATAGGTAGCGCACTGACAAAGCAAGTTTAACATTTAATGATGCCTGGGGCCACATACGTGCCAGCGAGCACTGTGATTGGTCGACAAAGCTCGCTCCGCGCATGCGTAAAAGGTTTCAGCGCATCTAGCTCCGTGAGCCGACGCACAATCGATCCCCGTATTGTTGCGAAACAGTCGATCAGAGAAGCCGCATTCTCCGGCACTAAACTGTGTATACGTTCTCACTTAGGAAACGCAAAGGCTGCTTGCAGATACGACCTGAAGTAACAGTACACATATTTTTCTCACGAAAAAAAAATTGTGATGAATTTGATTTTCACATTTTTACTCAATAACTTTACTCATTATTTTACACGATATGGTGAAAGGTGGCCGCTGACCCCCTAGAAAGAGTCGGCGGACCCCTAAGGGGTCCGCGGACTACAGGTTGGGAAGCCCTGTATTAGAATATTCTGTATTTAAGACTAAATAGTTATGGTTTTATTTGTTTCCACTGGGTTCGATCGTTTCGAAGGATAGTTACGCTTTTAAGTAGATTTAAAAAAAACCTTAGGGCACCAGCATTCCAGGAGTATTTCACCACCAGGGGAAATAGCGAGCCAAAAACTTGTGTAAACTTCAACAAATGTGCATGTTGATGTGAACAGCCGTCTTAAGATGAACTTGTCAGTTCGAAACTAACTACGGTGCTATAAACGTAAGCAAATCTGTAGTGGCTGGTTGCTGTCCTCTTCTTTGAAAGAATCAACCTAGACTGTCCACTCACACTGATGTGACCAGCTATCAAATTCCTGAATAACCAACTTTTGCAGCGCGGACCACTGCGAGACGTGCAGGAAGAGGGTCAATGAGGTTCTGGAAGGTACCCACAAGGGTGTGCAGCCTTTCTGGTTCCAATGCCATGGTCAGCTGCGCTAGGTTTCTCAATTGAGGATCCATGAGAGGAACAGCCCGGTAGAGGAGGTCCAAAAGATTCTCCAATGGGTTTAAATCCGGCGACTTTGGTGTCCAGGGAAGTACTGTAAACTCATCTTGTGTGTGTGACACGTTGCATTGTCCTACTGATAGGTGCCATCATGCTACGGCCAAACAAATTGCATGTAGGGATAGGCATTGTCCCCAAGGATAGATGCGTACCTGTGTTGATTCAGTGTGCTTTTCAGAAAGACTATTCACCAAGTTAATACCACGAAAACATGCCTCAGACCATTACGTTCCCTCCTCCGACCTGGACCATTCCAACAACTGTTGCAGGCTATTTGCTTTCTGAAGCTTCACCCCTGTCATCAACGGTCCTTGGTGCACCACAGTCGCCTTGCCACCGGTGTTGGACAGCGCCGTTTTGCCAAGCATGATATACTTTAACCGCGGCGGCACACAAACAAAAAAATGGCTCTGAGCACTATGGGACTCAACTGCTGAGGTCATTAGTCCCCTAGAACTTAGAACTAGTTAAACCTAACTAACCTAAGGACATCACAAACATCCATGCCCGAGGCAGGATTCGAACCTGCGACCGTAGCGGTCTTGCGGTTCCAGACTGCAGCGCCTTTAACCGCACGGCCACTTCGGCCGGCGGCACACAAACAGTTTACAAGCTTAACCGTTTCGGAAATGCTTTCACACTTGTCCTGAAAGCCAAGGATCATGCCCTTTTCGACGTCTGAAAAATCATACCTTTTCCACATTGCGATAATGACTGTACTGTTATCAGCGTTCCCCCGACACTCTTTATATAACTTTCATTGCTAGTGCTGCCACCTGCCGTCTGTGAGTGGTTACTGCGCGTCGACGACGAACATAGGCGGTGGTCACATTAATGTAACTGGACTGTGTGTATTTTGTACACTGGTGCGGTCTCAAAAATGTTAGTTTTCGACAAAATAGCATCTATCTTTTACTTGGTTTCTGTATCACTTTCCATAACGCCTCTTCTGGGTATTCGTCATTGCTCTTGTCTTGTCTTCGTCTTCTTTCTTTGTTTCGGTCAACTAGGGTCCAGTTTTTGTACGTCCATCATTTTAATTGGTAGTTTGAGGCACTTCCAGTCGTTCACTTCCGTAACTAAATGAAAAAATGTTAAGTTTCTATGGGACCAAGCTGCTGAGGCCATCGGTCCCTAGGCTTGCACACTACTTAATATAACTTAAACTAACTTACGCTAAGGACAACACACACACTCATGCCCGAGGGTGGGCTCGAACCTCCGTCGGAGTGAGACGCGCGAACCTTGACATGACGCTTCAAGGACGCGCGGCTATCCCGCGCGGCAATAAAATGGAACACCTACAGCCGTCCTTATGATGTTATTTATTATATGGCTATCAGTTTCGGTACTTCAGTACACCATCTTCAGGCCTTAAATCCCGCTGAGGGGGTTAACTACAAACGTATACCCGATTCCGTCAGTGGCTAACATCTATGAACCGGTCTTCGCAGGCTACCTGTAACAACGACGTTGTGTTCCAACCATATATCATTGTTCCAGTCTAACTGTAGAGCTTTTGAGAGGATCTTGTAACAACGACGTTGTGTCCAACCATATATCATTGTTCCAGTCTAACTGTAGAGCTTTTGAGAGGATCTTGTAAGTCGTTACGAAGAAAGAAACGCAGTAGTTCACGTCTGGTCTGTCCTCCTTATGTGATGGATGAATTACGGCAGAGATCCATCCACGTAGATGTTTTGCGCTTTGCAAATCTCTCGAATAACTCAATCAGTTTACCGATTGCCTTATCCCCTGCATGCTGCCACAGCTCAGTAATTATTTGATGTTCATCCGGTGCATTGTTATTTTTTAGTGCTTTGGATGATCTTCCTGATTGCTGCCTTCGAAGGTGGAGACGAGTCTGGTTAGATGTTTGGACTGTTTTCATAAACGAATGCATTCTGTGGTGCCTCACAGCTGAAGAAACAATCAAAATAACTTGCTAGAATTAGCAGTTACCTTCGGCGCTAGTTTCTCTTTAGAATCTTTGAACTTTAGGTTCGGATGGTTGTATTTGTTCAGATTGTGCTAGAAGGTTTTACAGAAGTCACGTCTTGTTTTAAGTCTTGTTCAGTCTTTACCAGTTGATGCTTATGAAATGCCTTTAGAAAGTTTACCCTGTTAGCTTCATTTTTCTTCCGTTCCATTTCTGCCATGCAATCTGTTTTAGTTGTACGGCTGCATCACATTCCTTTTCCCACCAAACATTCTTTCTTTATTTCGTGAGTGGGGAGACAGTCTCCTTAGCTGGTCTGACTATAACCTCTTGCACTTGTTTATAGTTTTCCTGATTTAAAGTTTTCAATTTGGGATTATTGGTTGCTCCTTAGTTTGTCTTTGTCGAACTTATAATTTTTTCGGGGAGTAGCCTTCTTGGTATTGCTTGGAATTAGTCTAACTTTTACCCTCGAAAGGAAGTCATCCGAGTCTAGACTGGCATTTGTCACAATCTTTACGTTCTGGATCTCTCGTTTCGCTTTCTGAGCAATGGCGACATGGTCAATTTGTAATTCATCGAGGGTGGAGTTTGGAGCGTCCAGATCTTAAATTTTCTAGGCAGGTATTTGAAAGCAGTTGACTTTAGAACGAGACTGTATGCTCTGAATACCTCCACTAATCTCTCTCCAATGCGGTTGGTTCGCCAGTGAACTGAGTAGTTCCCAATAATTTTCTGATATTTCCTTTCCTCATCAAACTGGGCAATGAAATCCCCAAGCAGAATGATGGTGTGTTTATCAAGTACCAGAATGCATCTATCCGTTCCACGTCCATCTTATTCACCTGAATGATTGGCGCATGTACGTTCACAATTGCGTAAATTCTATTTTCAGACCTAAAAGAAACAGCAGAGTAGTGTTAGGGTAGGTGAAGTCCATAACCGAGTCCAAAATCTTCCAGCTGACAATAAACGCTGTCTCCGTGTGGAATGGTTTTTGTTACATGTTTGTAAGCCTTGCCTTCGAAGATTCCATAACCTTGGGACTTGAAGTAACGTTCGTTGGTGCGTCTTGTTTGCTGAATTGCCGCGATCAGTATCTGATATCGGGACAAGTCATCAGTTACTTGTTTCAGTTCTTCAGTCTTAACAATGGAGTTTGTGTTGAAAGTAGCGAAAATGTTCCGTCATTTGTACCTTTTCTTTTCCAGGGTCTTCGATACCACCGAACATGTTTGTACAGATTCCCCATAATCCGAAAGTCTGCTTCCGTCGTTCAGGACGACGGTTGATTGCTTATCATCTGGGGTAGTAGCTGCTGCTGAACTTTCCGTCATGTTTGTGACAGTTGAAAAACTGTACGTTGGGGCCAGAGATGTCTCACACCGACCAAGATACGGTCAACTCTTACCTGGCATTAATTTTATTTTATGCGATTGTTCATTTAATTTAAATGGTTGTATAGGCATTGTTTATTTACTTTTAACAAATGCTTCAAATGGCTCTGGGCACTAAGGGACTTAAATTCTGAGGTCATCAGTCCCCTAGAACTTAGAATTACTTAAACCTAACTAACCTAAGGACATCACACAAATCCACGCCCGAGGCAGGATTCGAACCTGCGACCGTAGCGGTCGCATTGTTCCAGACTGTAGCGCCTAGAACCGCTCGGCGACCCCGGCCGCCTTACTTTTAACATTATTTTCTGGTTTATTTCCTTTATATTTACTTCCTGTTTGAATTTAACATTTTTAATTATATCACACCGCTGCATTGTCAAAGATGGCACTTGTGACAGTTGCTCTGTGTTCGTACCTATCTCTCGATGTTTAACATCTCTTTCAATGTAATTCACGAATACCGTACCCTTTTTGACGACGACAGTGAGAGTCTGATAATGACCTCGTAAGCCGAAACCCGGTTAGTGAAATACATTGGTATTGTAGAATGTATTCAATATTGTGTTTATTGTGTTATTCCATCGAAAGAGTACTTTGGAACGCCGTAGACGGTGAAGAATTGGTATTATGTGACCCTCACGTAAGTCACTACAATGAAGAGTTGTGTATCTGACAGTCCATTGAATGGAATTGAACGCAGTGAGATGGATCGACGTAGAGACGTGGCATAGTGGCAGAAAAAAGCTATCGTCTTCGGATGTACCCATAATCGCAGTGCAAACGAAGTTCCCTGATTTGTTGGTGTATCAGCCTTGTAACAGGGAGTAAATATTGGCTGCACTTACATCATTTTCATCAATGAATAGGGACGAATGTCACGCCTCGTCAGTGACAACTGTTTTCAAATCCGACAGGGGTTGTTATTGTTAGTGAATGTAGGTGGACAATATATCACAGAAACTGAAAAATAGCCGACTGGAGACTTGTGGTGTGGTCCGATGCGTCACGATTTTGCTTCTTTTTATGTTTCGAGTACGCCGACTGCACATGGAGGCGTTTAACCCTCCGCTGGGCACGTGGGGGTCATTTGAGACTCCATACCGCTTACACTTCTTGCACTTCATTGTTTACTGGACCTGAAATGTTCATGGCCCCTGACATCTCTCTCGTAGTTAATATCTAAATGACTATAATGCATAAATACCATTACTTAACTATTTCTTTATTTTATGATGACTTAGTTTAGGAGTCAATGAAAATGGGCACTTGGGGTCTTCAAAGCCCCAGCTGGTTTAGCTAACTCACTGTTGCCAGAAAATGGCAGAAGTTTGCAGAACTTATTAACAATGATGGTTATTCAGTTGTTAAGCTTCAGACAGCATTGTTGATGCGAGGGAAGTGGATGATGGCCGGCTGCATTAGGTAAGCAAAGTTTTCATTTTCAAATCTTACAGTTTTGCACACATGTATGATGTTATTCATATAAAGAAAGAAATGTCTGGTCATTATAACGTAAGTCAAAAATATGAAAACTGTGGGAACTGTAGGTAAAACTATTTTCTTATAATTCAGGTTAGAATTCAAATACAGGATTAATTTTTTGTTTAGGATTGATGGAAAATTTGTTCGGGCTGAACAAGCTGATAAGATTCTTCTTCAGATGTGGGATGATGCTGATGTCGATAATGAAAGTATTTGTGACCTGAATGATGATGAATATTTGCCCTCAGATAGTGAAGAGAAGGAAGGCAGTGATGTAATGGAACAGAAAAAGGTAATGAAGTTGACGTGATTCACAGTGAAGATGATGTAACCGTAAGTAATGACAACACTATGAACGATTATTCATCGGAAAAAATGGAATGATTTGGTACAAAGAGCTTCCAACTAACTGCCAAACTCCCTCTCATAACATAATTCGTGGTAAACCCGGTCCTAAAGTGGTACCCCCTGGTTCAATAAAAGAAGCCCTAAAGCTCCTAATTACCCCAGAAATAATGTCCGTCGTGGCAAGGGAAACTAGCACAGAGGCTAGGCGAATGTACAAAAAGTGGAATGAAGACTATCCTAGTAGTACACCTAAGGTATGGAAGGAACTACTCATAGATGCGGAAGAATTCGAGGCGAACTTTTGAGTGAACAGTGGAACGAACAACATGGCAGGCCTATTTTTAGAGGAACAATGCGCCTAAAATGGTTTCAAGCTAAAACACTTTTTCTCAGATTTGACAATAAGGAAAAAAGGGAAGATAAGAGGATTCATGATAAATTAGTTGCATTTAGAGACATCTGGGAAACGTTCATTTCACAGATTTCTTCCATGTACAGTCCAGGCTTTGACATAACTGTTGGTGAATAGCTTGTTGCGTTTAGAGGGAAATCCATTTCGACAATACATGCAAAGCAAACCTGCTAAATATGGTATAACACTGTAGTGGGCTTGCGATTCTAGAAATGCATTTCCACTGAATGGGCAGATTTATTTGGGAAAACAATAGGGCCAACAAAGAAAAGTAAATCAAGGTTCCAGAGTCATAAGAGATCTAACTGGAAAATCATTCAATAAGGGCAGCAGTATTATAGCTGACAATTTTTTTCAGTAGCTCACCTCTAGTGAGAGAACTGCTGGCGTTGAAAACCACCTTTGTCGGAACTCTAAGGAAAAACAAGATTGTAAATGCTAAGGAGATGCAGCTACATCGTTCGAGAGACGTAAATTCCTCGGTGTTTGGATTTTCTGATTCCATGTCACTAGTACCATATGTACCAGAAGAAGTATCAGCAGTTATACTTGTCTCCTCTCTTCACTCGTCACGAACTGTATTTGGTCACGTAAAGAAGCCAGAAGTAATAGAGCATTACAGCAAACATAAGGGGGTGTTGACACGATGGATCAACTTGTGGGCACCTACAGCGTGAAACACAACACCAAGCGCTGGGCTCTTGTACTCTTCTACAGGGTGTTACAAAAAGGTACGGCCAAACTTTCAGGAAACATCCCTCACACACAAATCAACAAAAGATGTTATGTGGACATGTGTCCGGAAACGCTTAATTTCCATGTGATTTGAAGAGAAGTAATAAAATGAGCTCTAACATGGAAAGTAAGCGTTTCCGGACACATGTCCACATAACATATTTTCTTTCTTTTGTGTGAGGAATGTTTCCTGAAAGTTTGGCCGTACCTTTTTGTAACACCCTGTATAATGTGATCGACATTGCTGGAATCCGTGTAATGATTATATGGCTGCATCATCACCCATGAAGCCTGACTTCAAATCAGAAGAGGCGGTAGTTCCTGCTGCAGTTAGGACAACAGCTTGTGCATCCTCACATCAACCGAAGACTACTTAACAGGAGGTGCCTTCAAAAGGGAGCAAAAAGTGGTCTTCTTGCTCTTGGATATGACTATGAGCCTAAAGGTCTCAGTACACCTGTGAATCACCAGCCCACCAACAAAGGACAAAGGTGTTCTTTGTGTCCAAGAAACTGAGACCAAAAATAAAAACAATTTGTAACCACTGTGGAAAATTTCTATGTGATAAAAATAAGCAAGTGTGTCGTGGTGACATGGCCATTTCTGTCATAGTGAAATTAGAACAGGTATTTCATTGTACTGAAGTTTTCATTTTCTTTTCATTTTTGTTACGTTCTCTATATAGCAAAAACTGATAAATGAAATATATTAGTAGTCTTCAAAAAGATAAAATAAAACGCTACGTCCTGATAATGTTTAATATGTAAGAACGTAAGTTGTAAAAAATTAAAGATGTTATTATAACAAAAAGCAACGTAAAAATGTGCGCAAATTATATAATGATGTATATTCTGCCGTACAATATAAAAACAAATTTTCATCAGTTATATGTGATAGACTAATAATAAAAACAGTGTAGAATATAACAATTTGACATTACAACAAGAAAACAATGACAAAGGCCAACACAGATAAAGTGCTCCAGTCAAATGAACTGGGGTCTTGAAAGATCCCAAGTGCCAAGTCATGTAACTTTTCTAATGTGCCCAGCGGGGCATTAAGTTGCAATGTGTTAAGTTTGTAGGACAGGCCAGAGGTGGTTGTGTGATGATTTGCAGGTGTTCTTCGTATCGTGACATGTGCCCATGCGTTCAGGGTACAGCAAAAACGAATCGCTGTGTTCAACATTATTGACAATATAGCGTTATTTTTTCTCGCAGGGCACAAAAGATAACGTGGACACAGAAACGCCTCAGGTGGATTCTAGAGGCATGGAAAAAGGTCTTCTGAACTGATGAGTCGAGTTACCCTCTTACATACGCCGATAACAGGATACGAGCACTTCAGAACGACATGAGACGATGCAACAGGGACCCTTAAGTTTGGCCATGGAGTGTTCTCGTGAGGGAGACTTTTACATTGGGTGAAATTGAGCCTTCAATACACCTGTTTTCATCTTTCATCCTCGACAATGCAGGACTCTACAACCCGATGAAGAGTGTCCGTTTGTTCATCTGCAGCACCTTGCAGGCAGGTCTTGGGCGAGACATTTCACCACTGCCACACTTCCAAATAGTGTCAATGTTGTTTGTAAATGCAAAAGAGGGTGCTTATGAAACCTTTCAGATCACGCTCAGTCCTTCTGAGCAATTGTGATATGCCAGCAAGTCTGACGCTCGCGCCTTGTATGCTACTCTGATAAATCTCCTGTAGTTGTGAGTGGCGGTTGAGTAGACATGGATCAACATGGCCCTCTAGGCTTTCCGTGGGCTTGTGACGGTCATTGCATGTTACATTGTCAGCATTAGAACTATACTACGTAGGTTTCTCCAGTTCAGTTGCTCTTAATTGTGTATCTTCGCATATTTGAAAACATTCCGACATTAAGCCTCATGTACCGACTTCCACTGTCTTCACAAAATTTAGTTCCAGTCTGCATGTGTTCTTTTATACTAGTTCCCAATTAAACCAAGAAAAGTAGAGCAGCGTTTGATGAGATCAACATCACGTAGTTTATATGTCTAGTGCTCCTCATAACGTAAAGTTCACCTCTGTTCTACAATGTATTCCAATCACTTCTGGTATGGGTTTTCCATTATAAATATTACTTCAAAAATTTGTAACGAGGTAAAATAATTGCATGCTTGGATGGCACTTGATTTTGACGCCTGCCTTCCATAGTCAATGTGCTATAAATTTCGCCGTTTGAAAACATATTCCATAACTTCTCGTCACCAATTCCTCTGCACATCTTCCAAACTCCATGGAAGCTCTGACTCTCAAGATGGATTGAGACTAGTATCCTGTGAGCCAGAAAAGATAGAAACGGAAACGAAAGACGAGTTTAATATTTGAGTCAGTCTGTGAGGCATTCTGGAAAGGTACCCAGTGTTAGCTCATAACGTGCGTAAATCAGGTGTTAGAGTTCGAGTCCTGTTCCGTCACACAGATTTGTGACATAGTCTACACAGAAGAGAAAAGAAGATGTAATTGCAGTAACTAGTTTTTTATTGAAATAGGATATCCACATTTATGATATTTGGGTGTAATGATTCGGCAACAGGGCAACAAGACAAGTACGCAACTTACTGTGAAATATAAGTGAACCATTATCTGTTTTGCATAGAAGTTAACTATAGGTTAAGTCTATATTTGAAACGTTTGCTTCGCATATGATGCATGTAGTCAGTCTCCAAATTCTTTTCAGAGAGCTATCTCTGTCTGTGCTTCGTAGTTGCTTTCTTCAGTTCGCTTAAACGACTATAGCTGAACAAATGAATGAGCGGCTGTGCACGTTTACAGAAAAGCTTGTTCACTGCTGTTCCCTAATGTGAGAAGTTAGCGCGTGATTGTGAAGAATACATCCTCACACGTCTCAGACTCCATCTTTTTTTTTTTTTTTTACAGATAATCCTGTTTTCCTGATTACCAGTTAAATCGCTATCGGTTGGGCCCTCTGCGAACCACTATCTAATCTTCAAAATACGCATCTCGGGTTTGTCTCAGAATAATGTTGTGTAAGTCGGTCAGTATTTCATCAAAGCAACTGTTAGAAATTTTCAGAAAGTTACGTGGGATACTGTTGCAAGATGCGGCGTCAGACAAGTCTGAGAAGTCACACTGTCTTATCTTTATTTTTGTGACGTGGCGTTGTCGAACACTTACTGATCACTGAGCTACTGCCAGGAAAACTACTCTTGACGCGCTGTGACATATCGTGAGAAGTTAATCCTGTGATATAATCAATTAACGAAGAAATTTTTATATTAATGTTTTAATTTTTATAGTGCTTCAAAATAAAATATAGAACACTCTACAAATTTTCTTGCTTCCGTGCTTTTTGAATTCGATAGATCGGCTCCGCCTCATTTCAGAAGGTTCTCTCGTTTTCCCTGTTAGTCCGAAAATCCGCTTTACCGTTTTTGTATGTCCTTGTCGCACAAAACCGAGCTAGCTTTCATTTACACTTTGTTCTGTACTTACGTAGGCGTATGATAACACTAAGATCCGTTTACTTCAGCACGATCCAATTGTCATAATAAAAAAGTTACTTTGTCACTCACTCTCATCTCGTAGCATTCGGATACATGTTATCGCTTCAGTTTCAGCATTGGATGCGAATAATAAACACATTTTCGGCGTTGAAAGCGGTCATGAAGAGTGATACGTACTTTGAAAAGAGGACCCGAGATATTACTTCATATTGTGCTAAATCGGAAGTCGGCTACGGTCGGAGCTGTTGTTACCTGCAGATACACTTAAGTTTAGAAGTGAACACCGCATGTCCTTACATTGAGTCGTTTCCAGGCTCAAATAGCACTCTAAGAACTTTATGTGACAAATCAGGAAGTTAGTAACTCATGAATGATCCAATTAGAGTGGCAAATATGGCCTCTTTCCGCGCTGATGTCGACAGAAATGCGTCATGCCATGGTCTGCACGGAACACCAAAACCGCTGGACGGCCACCCTGATTCATTAGAGCTAAACCGTCGTCCGTAACTCACGGCTATTGCTTTGGTCTATGGTGTCCCTATAGGATTAAGGGGAGGTGACGTTAGGGACCCGGGCACCGTCATGCCAACAAGAGTGCTTCATCGTTGTTTCTCATTACTCCGCAGAGATGAGGTGGTGCACTGTGTTGCTGAAGGTACAGGTAGCCAGTAAGGTGATGTAGGAGCACGAAATCTCGGGCCAGCAGATTTCTGAGCAGTTCGCCGACAAGAGACCTGTCACGGACTTCTGATAATCCTATGTAAACTTCCTCCACACGAGAATACCTCTACCATCTTCATAAACTATTACATGTTGGCTAGGGCAATGCATCACATTTTTGTTTCCGGCATACTCGTGCCCTATGACATGCTTACACCAGTACTTATCGCTGTTCGGCAGTCCACAAGTCCTTCGGGTGTCCAGTGGCATCGTCTCTATACTCCGCCGATTTCCTTACCCATCCTTTCCCAATTCAAGCTTCGAAACGTGGGAAATAGTTACCAGGACAGACATTTTATAGATGATGCACTCATATCTAATGAATTACTATCTGAAAAATAACTTTGCAAATATCCAATGAGATCTTGAAAAAATATCAAAGTGATGCTAAGATTGGTAACTGGTTTCATACACTGACGGAAATAAATTGCTACACCAAAAAAAATAATTTATGTAGAATAACGAAATGTCAGCAATGCATTTGTCTAGGTTACATATTTAAGTGATTAACATTGCAAGATCACAGGTTAATGTAAGCTCGAGAGAAGTCACTGAAAATTTGAAATGCTGGCACACTACTAACCGATGAAACTACCAGAGTGTTGAATGTAAACAGACAAACGTGCATGCTTTGTGTTGTACAGGCGCCGGAAGTCAGTTTGTGGGATGGAGTTCTATGCCTGATGCACTTAGTCGGTAAATACAGTAACGTTTAATGCTGGTTGTGGATGACTCTGGAGGTGACGTTCGATGATCTCCATATGCGCTCGATTGGAGACGGATCTAGAGATTAAGCAGGTCCAAGGCAATATGTCGACTCACTGTAGAGCATGTTGGGTTACAACAGTGGCTTGTGGGTGAGTGTTATCCTGTTGGGAAACACCCCCTGGAATGCTGTTCGTGAATGTCAGCTCAACAGGTCGAATCACTAAACTATTTGCTGTCAGGGTACATGGGTTAACCACGAGAGTGCTCCTGCTGTCATACAAAATCGCACCTCAGACCATAACTACTGGAGTAGGTTCAGTATGTCTAGCACCCAGATAGTTTGGTCTCAGGCCCTTAACTGGCCTCCTCCTGACCAGCACACAACTGTCACTGTCATCGAGGCAGAACCACCTTTCATCAGAAAGGACCTCCACCCTGCCCTCCAATTGCCTCTCCATTGATACCGCAGAAGTCGCAAATGGTGGTGATCACTGGAATGAACGCTGCGGGGCATCTGGCTCGGAGCTGTCCTTGAAGAAACCGATTTGCAAGAGTTCTTTGTGTCATTGTGATGCCAACTGCTGCTCAAATTGCTGCTGCAGACGCATTATGATGCACCAGATCCATACGCCGAACACGATGGTCTTCCCTCTCGGTAGTGCCACGTGGCCGTCAGGAGCCTGGTCTTCTTGAGATTGTACATCCTCGTAACCACCGCTGCCAGCAGTCATGTACAGTGGCTACATTCTTCCCAAGTCGTTGTGCAATATCGCAGAAGGAACATCCAGTTTCTCGTAGTTCTTCTACACTATCTCTTTCAAACTCAGTGACATGTTGATAATGGCATCTTGGTCGCCTTAAAGGCATTCTTGACTAACATCAGTTTACTATGTCAATTCTCAAAGGTGACTTCTCACGACCGTTACAGCGTGTATTTAAAATAAACCTGGTTTGCATACTCATAGTGACACTACTAACGCCAATCTCATGCGACTGGAGCGAAATTTGAATAAACACCATCTTTTAGATGTGGAAACACCCCACAATTCCTTCTTGGTGTCACGATTTTTTTCCTGTCAATGTATGATGCGAAACGTAAAACTGTACGCTTCACAAAATGCTGAAACGTAGTATCCTATAATTAAAACACTAATGAGTCACAATTGGAATCAGTTATTCTGTACAAAAACGTGGATGTAAGAATTCGTAGGGAAATGAAATGGGATGATCACATACAGTAGGTCCAGTCGTAGGTAAGGCAGATGGCAAACATCGAATGACTGGCGGGGTATGGGGAACATGCAATAAGTAAATGAGGAAAGACAACTTACAAATCACTTGTGCGTCCTATCCTAGAATACTGATCTAGTGTATGGGACCTATATCAAATAGGACTGACATTGGATATTGGTCGTGTACAAGGAAGGACAGCAAAAATAGTCAAAGGTTTGTTTGACTCACGGGATAACTTCATGAAAACGTTGAAAAACCTGACTTGGCAGACTCTTGAAGGTAGTACCAATTATCCCGCGAAAGTCTACTTGCGAAGTTTGAAGAAGCAATATTAAGTGAATAATCCAGAGATGTTCTTCAGCGCACTACCTAGGGCTCCTGTAAGGACCGTGAAGACAAGACTGGACTAATTACAGCACCTCACAGAGTCCTTTAAACAGCCGTTCCTCCAGTGATCCATAAGTGAATGGGACGGGAAGAAATCATGACTTGTGACACCTTGCAAGGTATCGTCTGCCACGCACTCACAGTTGTTTGTGGACTATCTAAACGCAAATGTAGATGTGGATGTAGAATTCAGTACATGCTGGCACACTCCCACGCTAGATTAGAGATTTGTCGAAAACCACATAACATGATGGTACCCTCTTGCTAATAGGACATCGTTCTGGCAGGTGGTAGAGGTACTCTGCGAAAGGGGATATTCACAAGGCATGAAATGGAGCTCCTGGTATACCTTAGACCGTCTCTTGTCGGCAACGACACAGGGACCTACTGTTCGGTGATGGGCATCCGTTTGTTCGTCTACGGCGGCACGCAGGCGACATGCACCTTCAGCAAGACAGTGTAGCACGCCACCAGTCTCGAGGCGTTTGCAGAATTTTGCAAGAGACATGGCACAGCTTCCGCGGTCTCCCAGGTCACCTGATTTCAAGCCTACTGCGAACGACTATGCTGCCATGGAGCGACATGGGCGTGCCTTGCACCGGTTCCGACCGATTTTTCATGAGTTGTGGGTGGAGGATGGGGACTAGGAATGACAACAGCTCATCAACACTCACTCTCCTTAGAGGCCATAGCACGGCGCGTTATCGCCGTTATCAAAGTGAAAGGGGGACGCGAGGCACAACACTTTAGCAGGTGTCTTTCTTTAAGTCAGCACCTCGTGAGTATACGTGCTATTGTGAAGATGAACGCCTCACAATAAGCTAAAGCAAATTCTGTGAACGCATCACCATAGCTTCTTGTGCAGCTTTCGAAGAACGTGGTGCACCACTATCTAGTAACGACAAAAGAGATTCCATCTACCGAAGAACAAACTGTAACCAAGAGACAACATTTTATTGGAATAAAATATATCGTAATATATGGTAGAATATTTTACTAACTGACCTACTACCCTCGAAATATAATGCATCTACTATTAAAAACGTACTGGTGAACCCACTATATATGAGAATTATACCACAATCGCAGCTCAGCATTGAAAAGAAGAGTCGAATGTGAAAGCCAGCATTTTCATGTTATTCTAATGGTTCTAATTTATCCAACGTAACTATCATATCATGCAGAAGCTACGGCTTAATTATTTTCGTTAATAATAGAGTCACTGAGATTATTAATTTGGGAAATTTTTGGTTCAACTATGTATGTTTATGTGTCAGAAGTTTTATACATCATACAATGAGTAACTGTATTCTCTCAGATCATGAACATTTTGCAACTACAGTATAAAAAGGACAGTATCTAAGCGGAGCAGACACGGTAGGGGGATGACCATAGTGAGAATATAGGCTGCAAATGGGGAAGCCCACTGAGGTAAGGACTTTGACAAAGAGCAGAGTATTATCACACAAAGTCTATGAACGTGCTACTAGGCGCTGAATGGCTGCACGTCCATGACTCTTCACACAGCGTTGTCTGTTCTGTAAAGTAGAATAAGTGATGATCTGTGGCAGCTCTGCCGAAATGAACGCTGGTGCACGCAAAAATGTTTTTGAGCGTACCATTCATCGTACATTGTTGAACGTGGAGCTTCACAGCTGACCACTCCTACGTGTTCGCATGTTGACCCAACGAATCGTGAATTACGATTATAGTGGACAAGGGACCATAGAAATTCGACCGTCGATCAATGGAGACGTGTCGCCTCTTCGGGCGAATCACATTTTTAGCTACACTAGGTCGCTGGTCGTCTCAACAAACACCGTCATCGAGTTGAACGGTGGCTCACGACGGACGCAGGCTGGTGGGAGAAGTATTATGCTATGGAAAACACTCTCCTGTACTTACATGGAACCTGCTGTAGTAATCGAAGACACGATAACAGCTGCGAACCACCTGCATCCTTTCATGCTTTATGTCTTCCTCGACGGCAATGTCATCTTTCAGCAGTATAACTGTTCGTGCCTCGGAGCCAGAACCGTGCTACAGTGATTTGAGGAGCATTTTAATGAACCCACGTTGATGTCTCAGTGACCAAATCCGCCTGATGTAAATCCTATGGAACCCATCCGTATCGCTATGGGGCGCCATCATCGCATACGCAAATCAGCAGCCCATCATTTACACAAATTACGTGACCTGTACGTAGACACACAATGACACTTACCTCCACAATCCTACCAACAAACTGTCGGAGCCCTGAAACTCAGAAACATTCACGAACAAACAAACTATTAAGCGGATGGCCGTAAGTTTTGGCTCATCAGTATACATACATATTTCTCTCCACAGTACAGTGTACGATGGAAGGTAATTCGTTCAACATAAATGTTTTGAGTCCTTTGCCATTCGGTTGTGAAACCTACCCCAGTACGACCGGACGCAAGTGGTCGCGGAGCAGAAGCCTCGTCGGACACGGGCGCGAAACCCTAAGCAAAAAGGTATAGAGGGATTGGCACTCTACATGCGCGCACACAAGAAAGAATGCATGCCTACGAGAAACTAAGCGCTGATTTGCAGACTGTCGCCAATCACTGACAAGTCGGCTAGCGCGCGAATAGCTTCTTTCCTACTCTCTCACTTTAGTCATGATGGCATGCTATGTTCTAGACCACTAAAGTTTCACAAATATGACGTACTGACAAAGCAGCAGAACTGCAGAACAGTCTTCTGTAAATTTCTCCCACAATGTTTAGCAAGGACGATATTCTGTTTAATTTAATTGAAGGTTTTCGCTACAACTACGTATGGTTTGTTTTTACGTGTTACATTCATAGCAGCACATCTTTGAATCGGTCTCTGCTGTTCCGCCTGATAATACCCTCGGCGGACACTGAAAGTTCGTCCAAGATCTACGTGGGTAGTCCCCAGAAGCCGAACCACCTGTATCAATGACCAGTAGAATGCCAGCTTGGGGAAATACTGAGTGAGTTGCGGTTATTGCAGCATGCGGGAACGACCGAGCGCCCAAGTCTGCAAGGGAAGCATAATGACATCATGGAAGCCATGAGATACCGTCATACTAGTGGCAAAGAAGAGTGTCTTGGTACAACGCAGCCGGCCGCGGTGGTCTCGCGGTTCTAGGCGCGCAGTCCGGAACCATGCGACTGCTACGGTCGCAGGTTCGAATCCTGCCTCGGGCATGGATGTATGTGACGTCCTTAGGTTAGTTAGGTTTAAGTAGTTCTAAGTTCTAGGGGACTGATGACCACAGCTGTTAAATCCCATAGTGCTCAGAGCCATTTTTTTGGTACAACGCAACAATAAGCATTCGCTGTAAGTCTGTCTTTATACAGATGGTTGCGGGATCTCGGCTGTTCAATATAAAATGTCGAATCAAAACACCTTAAGCTGTCTGGAAATTTAAATGGCTGAAAGTGTTTTGATTCGACATCGTAATATGTATTCAGGTGCCAAACCTGCTAAAAAGAGCTTCTGAAAGATGAAGTGGTGAAAGTTTGAAATCCGCAGCAGAGCTGACAGCGAGGGAAAATCAGGTCACATTATGTCATAGCCATCCCCAGCGCTGTAGAGCGAACCGGAAGTGCCTACATAAATACGCTGTTCTTCTTAACAAATGTGTGATTATTGAGTGCTGATTCCCGACTGCACAGTCAGTAGTCTCAGCCCTTCTGTCAGCTGCAGCTATGCAGTGAGGGGACGGGGGAGGGAGGGGGGGGGCTATGGAGGATCTTCACCATGCCTAGCTATCTTCGATCGTCTACGTACCCACGAGTCCAGCTGGAAGGAAGCTACTGCTGCCATCTGCACTGCCAACTTCCGAGGCAACACTGATGGGGCTCGGAGGCCACTGTCACCATGCAGAGCTACAGGAAGCTTGAGCTGGATGCTCTCTCCATCACCCGCATTCGAGAGGGGGGCCACTGCTGCTGCCCATCCCAATCCTGTGGCAGACATCGAAGCTTCCGGCTCCTGTCTCCTAAAAGAGGGCTGAGAGCCGATCCCCGCGAGCCAGCGAATACCTTAGGTGGACCTGGGGCGGGCCTGACTCCTGAGTGCAAATATCCGACCTCAATGAGTGCGCTTTGAAGATCAATACATAGGGCTGGAGGCCGCAGGAGTCCACAAGTCGTCGGCCGCTCTGTGACGCAGCAGCCGCCATCTGAAATTTTGCTGCGCTGGCGGGTACTGGAAGACTAGCCCATGCTGGCCTCCGCTGCTGACTAGGCGCTGTTCCTCCAGCCTGGCTGAGCCGCGACGCTTTGGAAAACAATCCAGAATTACTGCCTAATAAATGTATTATTATCAGTGCTGTTTCCCTGGCGCTCTCGAGTGCAACTAGGTCCTAACGAATGTAGGCGTCTGGGACTGGACCTCTGTAATTCGAAACATAGGGGCAACACTCTGAAATTGGTCGTACTGGCACGTTGTGTGCAGTTTACATTAGAGATGCACCTCAGTTTCCATAAAATTTACGCGTTCCACTCGCCTTTCTCACTCCTGGCTGTCGTTCCCCCTCGTATCACTACGTGGTATTAATACAAAACAGTTATATGTTACGATGCGTTCCAGAAGTTAACTTATGATATTTGTAATCAGAGCCTATCTAGTGCTTGGTCTTTATTTTAGCATCGTCTGCATTTATCCACATTTTAAGAGGCTTTTCACACGTTACAGCAAGTATAAATATTATCTAAGTCGTTCTGCACTTAATTATTCATCGAGTGTCAACGTAAACATCCTTAAACGAGAACTGGCTGTCAGTAATGTCCTTAGCATTACATGGCACTTTAATATCTGATCTTCATTTCTTTCTTTTTACTGGTATGGCTATTCTTAAAAACTCTGCAGGTGAGGAATATGTACAGGGCAATGAATCGGCTCTGAGTGGTGAAAGACTGATTCCTCGCAGTCGAAGAGTCTTCTAAATGTCATGACTGATAGTGCCCCTTGCCAGATAAGATGCCTTTGTGTACTGCTGCCGTGACTCACGGACTGTAGCTCTTGCGACAACCTGCCCCACTTGAGTAGTGGCATACATAAATTGGACACTAGCCAACATATATTTCTTTCCTGTAATAAATTTCTCAGGATCTGCCCGTTGACAGCAAGAATTCTATAATATAACAATCATGCAGTTTACACGAAAATGAAAGAAAATGTGAAAAGAATAAAATTACTTCACTGTCATCACAGACAAATCTCTGAGTAACGAAAATAGGCGACATCAGATACTCATTTCTAATCGACTTCATTTTTATGCAAAGTACATGTAACAGTTTAAATCGACATTAACTATTTGGAGACATAGAGCGTATTATTTAACTACACTGAAGCGCCAAAGAAACTGGTATAGGAAGGCGTATTCAAATACAGAAATATGTAAACAGGCAGAATACGGCGCTGCAGTCGGCAACGCCTATATAAGGCAACAACTGTCTGGCGCAGTTGTTAGATCGGTTACTACGGCTACAATGGCAGTTTATCGAGATGTAAGTGAATTTAACGTGGTGTTATAGTCGACGCACAGGTGATGGGACACAGCATCTCCGAGGTAGCGATGAAGTGGATATTTTCCCGTACGACCATTTCACGAGTGTACAGTGAATATCAGGAATCCGGCAAAACACCAAATCTCCGACATCGCTGAGGGCAGAAAAAGATCCAGCAAGAACGGGAGCGACGACGACTGAAGAGAATCGTTCAAAGTGATAGAAGTGCAACCCTTCCGCAAATTGCTGCAGATTTCAATGCTGGGCCGTCAAGAAGTGTCAGCTTGCGAACCATTAAACGAAACATCACCGATATGGGCTTTCGGAGCCGAAGGTTCTAGGCGCTCAGTCCGGAACCGCGCGACTGCTACGGTCGCAGGTTCGAATCCTGCCTCGGGCATGGATGTGTGTGATGTCCTTAGGTTAGTTAGGTTTAAGTAATTCTAAGTTCTAGGGGACTGATGACCACAGATGTTAAGTCCCATAGTGCTCAGAGCCATTTGAACCATTTGAGCCGAAGGCTCACTCGTGTAGTATTGATGACTGCACAACGCAATGCTTTATGCCTCACCTGGGCCCGTCAACACCGACAATGGCTGTTGACTGTAATTATGTGGCCTGGTCGATCGAGACTCATTTCAAATTGTGTCCAGCGGATGGACGTGTATGAGTATGGAGAAACCTCATGAATCTATGGACCCTGCGTGTCAGCAGGGCACTGTTAAAGCTGGTGGAGTCTCTGTAATGGTGTGGGGCGTGTGCAGTTGGAGTAATACGGGATCCCTGATACGTGTAGATACGACTCTGATAGGTTACATATACGTGAGCATCCTGTATGATAACCTGCATCCATTCATGCCCATTGTGCATTCCGACGACTTGGGCAATTCCAGTAGAACAGTTTGACACCCACACGTGTAGAATTGCTATAGAGTGGCTCCAGGTACACTCTTCTGAGCTTAAACACTCCCACTGGCCACCAAACTCCCCAGACATGAACATTATTGAGCACATCTGAGATGCCTTGCAACGTGATGTTCAGAAGAGATCTCTACCTGCTCGTACTCCTACGTATTTACGGACAGCCCCGCAGAATTCCTGGTGTCAATGCCCTCCAGTAATACTTCAGACACTAGTCACGTCCATGCCACCTCGTGTTGCGGCACTTCTGCGTGCTCGCAGGGGCCCTACGCGATGTTAGACAGGTGTACCAGTTTCTTTGGCTCTTCAGTGTATGACGGTAACGTTACTGAGTCAGAATGGGCTAGTGGTTCTTTGGAGTTGATTTGTTAGGAGAATGACAGTAGAGGAAAAGTGATCAACAATAAGCTTGGAAATTTCATTGTAATTTTGGGTTTGCATAGAAGTCACCAGCGCTGCATCGTTAGAGGTTGAACAGGTTTTAGTATGACTCCACCCTGTTGACCTACAAGTACACCGCGTGTTTATTTATGGTGTTTTCCAGTCATCTTGAAGTGAACAGATGCTGCTGCTGCCTGGTCACGCAGAAACCACAGATAAACCACATATTGAATAAACTCTCGGAGTTTATTGTCACATGGTTGCTGAAGTTTCCACCACGTTTAAGATTTTAACATAGTGAATACAAAATCTCCGGTTCTCTACATGCCTACCGTAACCTCTTAATGCCAGAGTAGTTAATTATGTTGCTTCAAAGACCCAGACAATTGAATAGCGGGAGCATTTCTTCCTAAATAAAAGCACTCATCTCGTAATCATGAAAAAGGTATATGAACAGTTATCGCCAAGAAAGTATGGGCTGTGAGTGTTCAAATTTTGTCAGTGTTCAAGAAACTGAAGATGCAACTGAACGTGTCAAATTCCTAAAAGTAGCTTCTACAATTTCAGTGAACCGAATAGTCGAGCAAGTTATTCAAAAATCTGTAGAAAAGTAAAAGGTCCAGCTGAAGTGGGGAAAATCCTTTGATGAAGAAGAAGAGTCAGAGGCTGTGACTGATGCCCGTCTCACTCCCCCCCCCCTCCCCCCCCCCCCCAAAAAAAAAAATCATCCCATCCCAGTGTGCAACGAAAAGGATAGAACGGCAGATAAATTCTGCTGTCAGAAGGACGCAGCACAAAGCTGTCAATGATTCCCGTAAGAGACGGATGTGCACTGGAGCTGTGACTGTTACAAATACAAGGAGCTCTTATTGTCTATACGGGACCGAACGAATTATTGTCTGGACGGCGATCCAGACATAACAACAAAGCGAATACTGGAAAGCTGTACCCCGTTTCTAAGCGTTTCTGTCTACAGAAAATGGAAAAATAATGATCAATTCAAATATTGCGTCGCTCCAGAAAAGGGTAATAAAGATTTAATTAGCAGTTGTTTTCAAAAATACTCAAATTTCTGAGTTCAGAAAGGTGGATGGTACGACGTAACACCTGTAAGGTTCTACAACGAAATGTAACTAAATCAGTTGTGACTGTAAAAGAACAAAAATACGATGGCATGCTGAAAGTAATGCTTTCAAATGTTTCATGGAAAAACTCTTAAAACTTTTCAAATAAAACAACATTTATTAATATTTATCCTTCATGTCTATGTATTTATTTCTGAATGTAGTCACCCTGGAGACAAGCGCATTTCTCTGAACGAGAGGCCAGTTTGTTGATACCGTCACTGTAGAAATTTTTGACTTTGTTGGCGCAGCCACAACCTCACCTCTGCTTGCAACGTTTCATCACTATGACATCTCGAAGGCGTTCTTTAAATTTTAGGAACAGATGAAAATCGGATGAGACCAAGTCGGGACTGTATGGAGGATGATCGATTACAGTCAGCCCAAGGCGTCGGATTGTTGTGGATATCGCAGTGCGTGTGTGTGGTCTGGCATCTTCATGCTAAAGGAGCATGTGCTGCATGTATGGACGAACTCTTCGAATTAGAAATCCGATTACAGCACGCTGTTTCTCAAACGTCGACAAAGTTACGTTTCACACCATCATGTTACATGCTACAACTTGGAGCCCTCTAGCGACAGAGCGTTGAAAATAAGTAGGCATGAAGAATAAGGAATTATAATGTTAATAACGTTCGTGTTATTTAGAAAGCTTTAAGAGTTTTCACATAACAAACATGGAGGCATGACTTAACAGCACGCCCTCGCACCGTCCATGTACATGAAGGAAAGCAGAATAGGTCCTCACCTCTTCCGTTCTGCGTCAATGTTATCTGGTTTGAAGAATCATTCTACACTGAGTTCAAACATTAAAGGTCTACTTTGGACTATGACAACCAGCACGTATTCTGGAAACTCCAGTCATGTGAAACGCAACTCGCATTCTTCAGGCATGTTACTTAAATCCAATGGACAGATGTTGCAATGTGTTTCCTGACTTCCAAAACTTTTTAATCGGAACGGAAACTTAGCCTTCTTTATAAGGTACGCATCTGGAATGAAATTACTTATCCATGAGTGAACGAACAATTCTGGTGAGACGAAACTGACGTGTCACTGGACGGAAATCGTAACCGCAATGTAAATATTTACAAACTAAATATTGCAATAGATAGTGATTTTATAACCTTCATCCATTTGGCGACAAATACTGGATGAATATCAGAACTGAAACGTGAGTAGTAATGCGCCGGACGCAACACAGAAACGTATCGACATTTAAGTTAAGTTTGTTGGTACAGCAACGTATCTATGTGTTCTGAAAGATAGCCTGACGGCAGCTAAGGCAAGAAACGGTTAGAGTTCGGATTTACTTAATAGCACGTTTTGTATTTGGTACCGGAACTGTAAGTCGTTAATTTTCATTGGACATAGGTGGCGCATTTGTCACCTAACAATGGTACTATGCATAGATAACTGAGTTTGTGTGATGGAGTGCATAATTATGACGTGCATGAAAACTGCAATTGGTTGTTAGCATGAAATAAATACATGCACAGATTGAACTGGTCTCGGTTAAGTGGCATGTTGAACACAGTATATTTGTATATTACGGCAATCATATGACTCTGTCGCTCACCTAAATGCCGCCCTCCTGACTCTCTTCTGAACTCCAGCCCTACCCCCCCCCACCCTTTTTTTTATGTATTACCCATTTTCAGTGTTGTTCTGCATCTCCATAGACAGGTCCTCCACATTGACGTCTCGCTAACCTCTCAAGCTTTCACATGTAGGCTCTTACTATGTCAAATACTGTCCTATACGTAGTTATTCCTGTTTTAGAATTGTCAGTCTGCCATTACTCATTCTCCACAACAACTGTTTCCTCCTACAGCGATACAATATCGTTACTATTTCGCTTAGCAATCCTTTCTTCGCCTTCAGAACTTCCTACAAGCTCGTTGAAAATGGAAAATAACAAACACTTATCTTCATCAGGGATTCTTTGCGTATTCCATAAAACGACTGAGAAGTGTTTGTTTCTAAAACTTGTGGGCGTGACACAGTCTGTACAGTTCTCAATTGGAAACCTGTATGTTGCTAGTTAAGCCGTTGCCTGACAGGAATGTTCCTTTTGAGGTAAGTGTCGTTGCACCTGTTTGCCTCCCTAATGAAATTAGCACGTAACGTGAGACCTTAGTCGCACTCTGTTCAAAACGACTGACTTTGGACTAAAAATCTTGTTATGTTGCACAATTACATCTCGTTCCAAGTACGGATATGAAAGAGCCTTATCACTGATTTATCTGAGACTGTAGTTTTAAGATTCTGTGCTTGGGCGGTGAGTTAGATAACAAGCAAAGCACAAAGATCTCAAATACATAACATACACTGAACAGTGGAAACCGTCGTTATATTAACAGCTAGTTATAACATGCCGCGCGAACTGCATATCTTTCGGAGCATCGAGAAACTAACATGCATATGTCATTCGTAATATTGACATGGTACATTGCAGAAGATTGAAACGTAAAGTGCGATTTTCCTGGGCAGTAAAAGGTATCCCCATTACATCGTCGATTAAAGGCTTGTTCCAACTTGACCTCTTTGAAAGCAGTCGCTGACTGAATAACACTTGTTTTTTGAGGAGTACAAGTTACCAAATAATACCAAGATTCAGTTTTGCTGAAAATGCACACTCTGACGAAAAAGTGAAGACCAAGAAGACGAGGTCGGATGTCAATATGACATCGCACACGTACACATCAGCGTGTATGTAAATAATAAGAACTGCAATGTTCTGTGACAAGCAGAATGGCCACCAGAAACCTTTAGTGATGTTCATGAACTCAGTGAGCCAATCCATCCCACTGATACCACAATTCACCTTAACAATCCCTCTGTCCAACTCCCACGGCTGAAGACATTAGCAAATTCATGACAATCGTCCGCAAAAACATCCACTATTCCAACGTCAACACACCCTCCAACAAATCTCCATTGCTGACCACTTCATCTTCCATCTCAGCACCCAAACAAGCTTCCTACTGCCACACCTTCTCCCACACCCAGGTCAACTTCGTCTTCACTCGCGTCAAGACCCTTGTTTCAACTTCCACTAGTCGTCACCCTCACAAACCACTCTTATCTCTTGTACTACAGAATACTGTACAACATCCGCTTCCTACCCACCAATAAATATCTTTTAACTGATATCCTGTCCCAACACAACATACATACCTCTATCCTTAACAGAACGTTCGCCCAACCCTATTACACTATCTGAGCCTCTCCATACATCGTCCAACACACAGGTAACCCCCTTCCCCTGACCACCACAAGAACATACCTGTTCAGCCACATCCCTTACACATTACTCTCACCAAACACCTTATCTGTACCCTCTTTTTCCAAGCCCTTACCATTACTTGTGCCACGATCTACATCCAACCTAATCACCGCACCCCCTATGACTTCCTCGCCCACGTAGACTGTTCCCTTTCCACCTATGTTATTTCCACTGACTTCTCCATCCATAGTAGGTGCTCCAAAGAAATTCAGCGTTGGCGTCAGTTTATTGACTCCCTGCAAGGTGACATTGTTCCCATCCCACACCGCACCTGCCCTGAAAGCAACACCACTCCTCATGTTGTCCTATCATCTCCCTATATTCTTGGACGCCACACTGCAGACGTCGTCTATCTGATTGGAAGTGACAGCCTACCTGTACTCCTCACCATCTCCTAAACACAACCTCATTGCCATGCACTCCATCTCAATCTCAATCTCCATCCAAGACCACTCATGTGCCAACACGAATGCCTACCAGGAATCCACAGAAACCAGATTGGAACCATCCTATAATCTTCTAGCAACCTGACAGTATCTCTCATGCCACATCCTTCTTGCAGCAAACCGTATCAGATGCTATATACATCCAAGTTCCTAGCAAGACCATATATCCTCACTGTCTCATCCTCCCCCACAAGCACATTTCTCCTCACAGAATCCTGTCACTTATACTACTCTTTTTTGTGGATTCAGAACTGTGATGTATTCCCACACCACAGGCAAATGCAGAGACACACTAGGAATTTATCAAAGCAATAAGCTCTGGGACTGACGCCAGACATTCACGATTCAACAATACAATCTCCATTAACTTCGCCATTATCTCTTCCAAGTACTGGAAAGCATTCCAGAGACTCACTGGCAATAACCCCTTACCTCACTACCTGCTACTCCACAATAACCATCCCTTACCTCAATCTGAGGAAAGGTGAGCACATTTAATTCTGTCTCTCTGACACTATCTCCATTCCTGGTGACCTTCATTTTGATTACTAATCTTCCCTACCATCCACGAATGCACAAACACCACTATCCTACGCCTGGCTCCCAGCTTCCAGTGCTTGGACAATGTACCATAAACAGGCTTAAATACACCATTCACAGCACACAACATAAAACTATACTCCACAAAAAACGGAACACTTCCCCCAGGTCATGACTGCATTACTTACCAGCATCTCACAGAATGCTCCCTCTTCTGTCTGGTCATCCTTGAAACCCTTTACATCACTATCCTCTCCACAGGTAACTAACCTCAACTACGAAAAACCTTCAGAATCCTACTTTTCCACAAACAGCACAAACCTCACACTGATACCTCTTCCTGCCATCCCATCTGTCTCACCTCAGTGTTTAACAAGATATTTCAATCCATTCCCTCCCGATACATCCATCAATAGCTAGAGCTACACCACCGGCTTCCCATTAACCAGTGTGGTTTCTGTCCTGATTTTTCCTCTGTTGGCCTGCTCCTGCATCTCACACACCTCCTATCCCACAAGCTCAACTCCTGTAAATTCGCTGTTTTTGTCTCCCTCCACCTGAAGAGAATCTACGAACTTTTATGGCATTCCAGTCTCCTTTCCAAACTCCAGGCATATGCGCTTTCTATTAACTATCGCCCATCCTTTGTCACTCTTAACAATACCAGTTCCATTCTTTTCATCCCACTGCACTCCGTCCTCGCTCCTCTCCTTCATCTCTTCTACACTGCTGATATGCTACAACCACCTCCATCAGTCCACCTTCTTCAATATGCTGATTACACGAGGTCCCTCGCTCTCTATTCTACATCCTAGAACTCCCAACGACCCCCACAATTCCACCTCAATCAATTTCCCTCCTGATGTAACTAATGGCTCAAGATCAACCCCTCAAAAACACAGGAAATAGTTACTGGACGACACACTTGGACCTTCCATCTCCATGACTTCTACCTTACCATTTATGACCACCTAGTCAGTCAACTAATACACTAAAATGTCATGGTCTAACTCTCAACTGGCAACTAATGTGGAAACCTCACCCGCTAACCATCCAGCGAAAAGACCACAATAGACTAAAACTACTAATAGGCCGAACTTAGGGTCTGTACCTCTTGACTATTCTTCACTATTCTCTACAAAACCCTGACTGACCCATCCTCTGTTATACAAGTGTTGCATGTATCTCCACCCCAGCAAAGTTCTATATGACCCTCCAAATGCTGGGATGCAATGCATTCTGTCTCGCTTTCCACATCTGTTGCCTGTCCCCCACATGGACCTGCTACCACCTAAAAGCATTCCCACTCTCACAACCTTCCTGAACACCTCCGCATGTCATATACTATTCGCAAAATAGATTCCAATAAACCCATTGTCTCCCACTGATCGCCAACCCTGGTATGCTGCCATGGCTTTACAGACACGTCCCACCATCCCTACACCAACACGCACTCCGTATCGCAACCCAATCCAAACAGACAATCAAATCCGCTCCGATATTTATCCATTCTACCAATTATAGGTTTTCCCACCTATTTCCACTTCACATCAGGGCTCTCACCTCTCTTCTCCCTCTCCATTTCACTCCGTCCCTTCCTCCCTGTGACATCATGGCCTTGGCCATCTACCAGATGCATCCTTCCTTTCCACCTTTTTCAATATTCACCTTAACGCCTACCGTCTTTCTACAGATGCCACCTAAAGGCTTACAAAATTTATACCACAATCTCCCTGACGGTTAATCTCTCCACAGCTTCTTCACCCAGCGCAGGTGGTTCAAATGGTTCAAATGGCTCTGAGCACTATGGGACTTAACATCTATGGTCATCAGTCCCCTAGAACTTAGAACTACTTAAACCTGAGTAACCTAAGGACGTCACACAACACCCAGTCATCACGAGGCAGAGAAAATCCCTGACCCCGCCGGGAATCGAACCCGGGAACCCGGGCGTGGGAAGCGAGAACGCTACCGCACGACCACGAGCTGCGGACCAGCGCAGGTGCTTCAGCTCTCTAGTGAAAGTGCATTGCCCATTTTTAAAGAACGTCGCCGTTTCATATTAAAGCTTTAAATGTCTATTTTGTGATTCTACCTTTACCTGTCAGACATTTTGTATCCTTTCTAAATTTGAAACGAATAAAAGAACTCTGTTTATTGGCAACCATCTTTACATTGTATTTTTAAACATTTTTAAATTTTGCATCCATAAATATGTTTTATCATTTATTTCCCGTAAATACTGTAGGCTAAAGAGCAGGATATTGCACCGTTGTGAGCCCCTGCCCTCCCCTCCCACCACCCTCCTCCCCGCGCGTATGGGGTGAGGGAAATAAAATAACAAGAAATAAAAAAAAATTGTTCGTGTCTAATGTTCATACCAGGCCAGGTAAGGTGTATAACGAGCGTGAAAAGCGTCGGTTGTTGAGTGATCACTGTGAAGGGCATTGAGAACGCTGTGTATTCGTGTGAGACAGTGTTTGAGCACCTGACAGTTTAGAAGGGGTATCATTGTAAGTCTCCATTTGCTCGGCCGATCGAATCATGCATACTCGCCGTCAGGGTACTGGTCGACCATGTCTGACCACCATAAGGCGGGACTGCAGTATTGTGCACCAAGCATATCGTCAACTCTTCACATCTACACATGCCATCCGATAAGAAGTAACGGACTCTGGAACATTCTGCGTCGTCCCTTACCATTATTCGGGGACTAGCAACAGCCGGACTCGTGAAATCTCGTTTCATGCCGCAAGCTGCCGTTCACAATATATCAGAAATAGCTGCGTTTGTGGTGGTGCCGCAACCAGGAAACGTGGACTTCTGATGAGTGGCGTCGCATTGTCTTGAGTGATGAATTGTGATTCTCGATGCTCCTTGAAGACCAGATCCCAAGATCTGTTTCCGATAGAACGTGTAAGAGACCAGCAAGTACGTCCCACTCCAAATATCCACGATGTCAAGGACCAGATACAACAGCTTGCCTCAGGAGAGGATACAACGGTCAACCGAAGAGATATTTTCGATCTTGAAACTTTATCGAAACAAGAAAACGCTCACTGCTGATCAGACTGCTTTACTACATTGATGCAAAGGAGATAGAAAACGCTTCATTTCTGTGCTAGGAGGAAAAAAATCATTTTAGTGAGTTAAACAGATGGCGTGGCTGTTCTTTTTTGACACTGCTAAATTGTTAACTGAATTTGATACCATTTTCAGTGGCCACCGTTTTATGGAGAACTTTTAATATGATTAATTATTAAAAAATAATAATTAATAAGTAAATAAATCAATTAATTAAGATATGGTAAAGAGATTTTATGTCGGATTTGACTGGTGGATTGAGACGTCGAAGGTGCTGCCTTACGAATGTTAGAGTCTAAGGGGACGTCCCCCACACTCTAGGTGAGATGTTACCTTAACTGTAGGGGCTGTCGGTGCCGGAGACCACTTTTCATGGAGCGATAAAGAACACCGAAATTGCTCGCCCAAACATGTACAGGAAAGTACTGTGTGTATTTTTAGCTATTGCAATAATATACGTAGACTAGAGGAGACAGTTTAATCACATACTAGAATTCTACTCGTTAAAATACAGCTTTTTTTTAGTATTCGGTACCTCAGTCAGTAAAAACGGAACCCTTACAGGATCACTTTGTTGTCCATCCGCCTGTCTGCCTGTCCGACTTTTAAAAACTCTTTTTCTCGGGAATGGGTGGATGCGTTTAGTTTAAATTTATGTCACATACTAAGGTCCACAGTCCTTTGGCGGTGTGAAAAGTTGAAGCTTGTAAGTCAATGGAGTCAAAAGATACGAGCATTTATGTCACGTATTTTAATATTCGCAAAATCACTCATCAAAACATATAGGGTACTTCCCATTGGCCTAGAATCATGAAATTTCGTAAAAAGCAAGAAGTTAGAGTACAACCAAAGGAAAAATTCGAAAATTGTAAATTTGTAATTATATCACACGAAAAAAATTTGCCCTTTGTTATCCGACTCTATATCTGTTCATCCACCGGTTAAGACATCTGTTTCTCAGGCGTGACTGGACGTATCAAGTTGAAATTTATGTCACATACTAAGATCTATAGGCCCTTGGTAATATAACAAATGTAGGCTTCTAAGTCAATGCAATCAAAAGATACGGCCATTTATGTCATATTTTTATACTCGCAAACTCACTCGTCAGAATCTTGTAGGGTACTTTCCGTTCACCTAGAATCACGAAATTTGGGAAAAGCAAGGTTTCGCAATACAAGTAAAGGAAAAAATCTGAAAATTGTTCATTCGTAATTATATCACACGAAAAAATAATTCTTTCGTTATTTTTTATCCGACATAAAACTTGAAATTAAAACAGTCGGCAGTTTTGCATTCAGGCTGACTGGGTCGCTATAGTAAAAGTCGAACATCAGGCAAGGGAATGACTTTATTGCTCATATGACCCGTTTCGGAATTTGTCCATCGTCAGATATCCCGAATTGATTGCTGCAGGTACGAGGGGCGTTTGAAAAGTCCGTGCAAAAATATAAAAACTACTTACATGTTTGGGGTAAACCTTTTTTATTTTTCGACGTAGTCTCATTTTTGACTTATACATTCGTCCAACGCTGTTCTAATTTGTTGATCCCTTCCGAATAATAGGAACTGTCCAAGTCTGCAAAATAGCTATTAGTTGCTGTATTCACCTCCTCGTTTGATTAAAATCTTTGTCCTGCTAGCCATTTCTTCAAACTGGGGAACAAATAGTAATCCGAGGGAGCCAACTCTGGAGAATAGGTGGGATCTGAAACGAGTTGGAAACCTATTTCCATTAATTCGGCGACCACAACTGCTGAGGTGTGTGCTGGTGCATTGTCGTGATGGAAAAAGACTGTGTTGCGGTCCAATCGCCGGCGTTTTTATTGCAGCTCGGTTTTCAAACGGTCTAATAACGATGAATAATATGCACCTGTAATAGTTTTACCCTTTTCCAGATAGTCGATGAGGATTATCTCTTGCGAATCCCAAAAGACAGTCGCCATAACCTTACCGGCCGATGGAATGGTCTTCGCCTTTTTTGGTACAGATTCTCCATTGGTAACCCATTGTTTAGATTGTTGTTTGGTCTCAGGAGTATAGGAATGTATCCATGTTTCATCCACAATGACGAAACGACGCTTAAAGTCCTGCAGATTCTTCCTCAACAGCTGCAAACCATCCCTGCAACACTTCACACGATTCCGTTTTTGGTCAAGCTTGAGCAATCGCGGAACCCATCTTGTCGATAGCTTTCTCATGTCCAAATGTTTATGCAAAATGTTGCGTACCCATTCATTAGAGATGCCCACAGCACTAGCAATCTTACGCACCTTAACTCTTCTGTCATCCATCACCATATCATGAATTTTATCAATGGCGTCTGGAGTCGTGACCTCCACAGGGCGCCCAGAACGTTCAACATCATTTGTGCCCATATGGCCACTCCGAAAATTTTCAAACCACTTATAGAGTGTGACTCTTCAAGCTTTCCCGGCGGATGTGTTGTAAATAGTCTTCACGGGTTTGCCGCCGGATCACGTTGTGCAAATTCCACAATATTTCCTCGGAGCAACTGTCCGACAACTTCAGGTGGATCAACCTTGCTCGTGACTAGGTACGACTGACGGTATCTGCACACCGACGCCCCGTTCTTAGAACACGCGCACGGAGAGTGCGCAACCGGGGAAGTCGCGCATGGGCAGTGATTTGCCATATTCAAACTCCTTCTGCCGAAAATCGCAGAGCGGCTCTCCCGCGCGTGCGCTGTGCGCTGTGCGCTACGTTTGTCAACAGTGCTTCCAGACGTTACTCACCAACGGCCGTACTAGGCCAGTGTTATGACGGGTCTGTTATCGAAGAATCTTGATTTTCGCGTCGTGATTTAATAGCAGCCAATGCAGGGTTCCAGGATGTGCTCAGCTGAAATCCCGTATCCTTGTTGATGAGATTATTGGCTGTACGGATATGTATTGCTTCCTTAATGACGCAGTCCCAGAAAGAAATGCCGGGGACAAAACTTCCGTCTTTTCATAAATCATACAATGTCCTGTATTCAGGCAGTGTTCCGCAATTGCCGACTTTCCCGGTTGACGAAGGCGTGTATGACGCTAATGTTCATCATAGCGCTCTTGTACTGAGCGGCATGTCTGGCCTATATACGCTGCCCCACACTGACAAGGAATCTTGTACACACCACATTTCCTGAGTCCAAGGTAATCCTTAACCGAATTTAACAAGTTTCACAGTTTTGCAGATGGTTGAAAAACACACTTAATTCCGTATCTTCCGAGGACTCTTCCGATTCTTGACGACATGGCACCAAAATACGGCAGAAAGGCCAAATTGGTGGGTGTCTTCGTATCTTCATTCTGCTCCATAGATTGAACTCGCCTGGGCCTGAATGCATTACGTATCTGTCTCTCAGAATAACCGTTTTGTCGGAACAAACATTTGTCTTCAAATGTTGTATTTCACTCGACGGGCTCTCAGGATCAGATACCACATGTGCTCTATGAACTATCGAAGCTTTGGCCTGCAGATATAGATCTGTATGCGTTGGCTTGCGGTAGACGCTGTGTCCTAAGGTTCCATCTGCTTTCCTTCGTACCAAGACATCAAGAAAAGGTAAAGTACCATCTTTTTCCACTTCCATTGTGAAGTTTATATTCGGATGGGGCGAATTCAGATGCTGAAGAAACGTAGGTACATTATCAAGTCCATGTGGCCACACCACAAATGTATCATACACATAGCGCAGAAAACAAGGGGGTTTGAGAGTGGCTGACTGTAGTGCATTTTCTCCGAAGTCCTCCATAGTTCCTGCATATAGTAAATTAAAAAGTGATCCGACGGGTAGCATCCAGAGGAAAACTGTGGAACTCTTCAGTAAGAGCTCGATTCCAGCGAAAGTCGCTAAGTGTTTGCGTCAACAGGCTGCAGTTCTCCCTAGACTCTACGGCCTACCCAAGATGCATAAGAATGGGGTGCCTCTCCGACCCATTGTAAATAACATAGGAGCACCTATTTATTTTGTTGCCAAATGCCTGACATCACTATTGGGACCTCTCGTAGGCAAGTGCGACCATCACATTCGGAACTCTGAAGATTTCATAGGTCGCCTGAAAACCCTTAGATTGCAATCATCGGAACTGTTAGTAAGTTTCGATGTTGTGTCTTTGTTTACAAAAGTGTTCTTGCAGGACTCTTTGGAGCTCATTAGCAACAAATTTGAGGAGGACATAGTAGCATAATTCAAACACGTGCTTACTTCAATATACTTCTTATTTCAAGACCAATTTTTTGAACAAGTGGACGGTGTCGCCATGGAAAGCCCTCTGTCTCCTGTGGTGGCCAATATTTCTTTCGAAATTTTTTCTCACATTTGATATCAATAACTGGCAACGCTGTAGGAGGGTAAGATGACCTTGTACCTATTTTTGTGACGAGCGCTGTAGTCATTTCCACTCCTGTTCCACTTGCAAGTAGAGTGAGGGAAATACGCTTTTCACACAGTAAGCAAGCGGAATCGAGGACGTGCCGCGTTTATTTCAGCAGACTTGGGTAGCGGTCTGGGACACTCCCACGGCCTGCCTGCCGTAATCTGAAATAGCGGTTTTCGGGCGTTAATCCCCTACACACGGCCGCAAACGTGCCTTAGCTTCCAGGTGCCCACTTGGGATGTGACAAGTATTTATTCAGCATGTATATCAACAGGAATCCTCTCTTTTTTGTTTCCCATAAAATGCGAGAAATTCCGCACCACCTCAATAGAATTTCTGTCTGTCCAATACTGTTTCTGTATGTTGTCTCATCGTGTTGCCGCTGCCAACCGACCGCGTGGTGAAGAGATGCCGGGGCTGGATTTCAGTTAAGTAGTTTTAATTCGACATGGTACCACGGTATTAATGGTAATGTTGACTGTGCCTTAATCTGGCATGTTATAGTAACTTTAGGCTTCTGAAGAAGACTAGGTTAATTTAGCCGAAACCTGGTAAAGACCAGAAAATTTGCACAACTGAGGCTGATTATTAAAAAAAAATTACTGTGTAGTTTCTTTCACTCGCAATACTTGTGAGGTACCATTCTCATATGTGTGAGCATTAATCAAAAGCCTTTACTTAGTTTAAAATAAAACCTCCTGTTCTCGTGAGCATAATTAATCCTACAAGATTCACTTATTCACTTTCTGATTTATTTATAATTTATGTTTCTCTAATTTACTTATCTACTACAATGTGGTTAGAGATTATTTCTGTGATTAATGTACGGGTTTTAAGGCGTCAGTGGACGACTGACCTTTAGACATAACGACTGGTCCAGCCAACAAATAATTAGGTCTTGCATTGCCCACACAGAAAGCGGCCTATAAAACCACATGTGTGCTCGCAGCACTTCAAAGCGTCATAAAAGTGAGCAGCAGTTCATCCGGTTTGGTTTCTTTTTTTTTCTTCTTTGTAGGACAATATTGTAGTAGGCGGTAATAGACTGTAGTATTGTGTCTGAGAACAATGGCGTGTCTATAGGTTTATGTCGACGTGAATTTCTAGCGAATGTGAAACGCCGCAGTTATTCGCACGCACGTGGAATTCTTCTGGACAGACTTAGGAGCGTTGTGATATGTTACTGACATATTCCTCTTGTGGCAGTAATAGCGGTGTGCTGGTATTTAGCAAACTCGTCAAATGCAACAGAATTTATCTCTTTCTAACGAAGATCAGCTGGAGACCTATACGATGACAACTGGATTGTGATGGATGCGAGATATTTCAGGGGATAGTTGCTTATAACAGATTCCTTCAAAACATTCTCCCAAATAGTGAAAATGTGCAGCACTTTTCATTAATATAATTATTCCTTTAGTTTTCTTTTCTTACACTCATTTATTTTTTTATGTCCGACTAATTAAAATTCTGTAGGGGTAAGCTATAGGGAGAGACGGGTCATATACAATATGTACAACAACCAAGAGGGAATAATAAGAGTGGACGATCAAGAACGAAGTGCTCGTATTAAGAAGGGTGTAAGACAAGGCTGTAGCCTTTCGCCCCTACTCTTCAATCTGTACATCGAGGAAGCAATGATGGAAATAAAAGAAAGGTTCAGGAGTGGAATTAAAATACAAAGTGAAAGGATATCAATGATACGATTCGCTGATGATATTGCTATCCTGAGTGAAAGTGAAGAAGAATTAAATGATCTGCTGAAGGGAATGAACAGTCTAATGAGTACACAGTATGGTTTGAGAGTAAATCGGAGAAAGACGAAGGTAATGAGAAGTAGTAGAAATGAAAACAGCGAGAAACTTAACATCAGGATTGATGGTCACGAAGTCAATGAAGTTAAGGAATTCTGCTACCTAGGCAGTAAAATAACCAATGACGGAAGGAGCAAGGAGGACATCAAAAGCAGACTCGCTATGGCAAAAAAGGCATTTCTGGCCAAGAGAAGTCTACTAATATCAAATACCGGCCTTAATTTGAGGAAGAAATTTCTGAGGATGTACGTCTGGAGTGCAGCATTGTATGGCAGTGAAACATGGACTGTGGGAAAACCGGAACAGAAGAGAATCAAAGCATTTGAGATGTGGTGCTATAGACGAATGTTGAAAATTAGGTGGACTGATAAGCTAAGGAATGAGGAGGTTCTACGCAGAATCGGAGAGGAAAGGAATATGTGGAAAACACTGATAAGGAGAAGGGACAGGGTGATAGGACATCTGCTAAGACATGAGGGAATGACTTCCATGGTACTAAAGGGAGCTGTAGAGGGCAAAAACTGTAGAGGAAGACAGAGATTGGAATACGTCAATCAAATAATTGAGGACGTAAGTTGCAAGTGCTACTCTGAGATGAAGAGGTTAGCACAGGAAAGGAAAAAAAAAAAAAAAAAAAAATTCAGGAAATCGAGCATCAAAACGAAGGCTGATCTTTTAGGAATAATAATGTTAAAAATTTCCAATACTTACTGAACATCAAACATTCTACTTCTGATTATCGACCAAATTAGAAATCAGTGTATCTGTATAATCTGACCTTTATCCTACATGATCTATGAAGTTTCGTATCCCCGTTCCTTCATTTCTTTTATGTTCAGAAAGTATCTGGTTATATTACAGGTAAGCTTGACAGCAACTGTGCTGTAATAACTACGGACGATTTTCGCTTTGGAATTCGACGTTGAACGCTCTTCTAGCCAGGAGTTTATTCATTTGTATTTTCTAGAACTGTAATGAACAAAGCAGCGTAGACCACATTCAGTTAACTGTTGATACCGGTTCCGCCCCAATTAGGCCATCTTCGAATTAACATTAAAATAGAGGACTGTTCCTGCCACATTCATCTTAATCGATATGGAGACACCAAGGAAAACCTAAATCGCGTTGACAGGATGTGGAGTTTAACACCCACTCTCCCGAATGCTAGTCCAGGGTGCTAACCCTGAGAAACGTCACACAGTGTATGGTGTTGTAATACATCATTTCCTATCCGCCTGGGTGTTATAGCCCTGTTTCGGTATCGTAGTCGCCTCAGCCACTTTCCGGACGACAGGGGAAAGGGAGTTTTGTTCGGGCTAAAGAAGTTGAGCTTGATTTTTCCTAATCACTATAAATCACTGACGTTTGTTGCCGACTAGGTTAGTTCAGGGAGAGACATTTCCCCGTGACGGCAGTTGCTTTCAAGCGCCAGAAAACAGGCACTATTGCGCATGCGCAGCTAAGATGACGTAGGAACCTGGCACTTAGGTGTTTGCTCTGCCCAGACACTTTTCATCCCATTTCTTCTCGGAATTATGTGCGTACTGGAGCAGCATGTGACCTTATGCAGTACTGTGACATGTTGTTCGATGGGGGATACAGAGTTACTTTAATCAGGACAATTATTTTATTGTAGCCTATCCTGAAAAGGAAATTCATCTTATTGCACTACAGCATCTTCCAGAATGAAAATTAGCGGTATGTGAATAATATCTACGAGATGTATTAGCATGGGACAAAGTATCCTTAAAAGCTGTTGGATAATACTTTTCTGATCCAGCACATTCCGGAAGTTCACACTGTAATAGATCACTTGTAACACCGAAAATGCAGATAAAATACCTTCTGCGCCATCCACAAATTTCGCCGTTTAATATCCATTGATAACTTGCACTGTACTTTTGATTCTGAAGCTGTATTCTGTATTACAGAAACTATATTTAATACGTAATCGATGTACTATTGTATTTATTTTTGACTGCATATAACCGATTGTGATTATAATGAAAATACTGTAAATTGTTGGGCAATAGCCAAGGGAAGTTTACTGAAGTTATCGATTGCAACGTCAAAGTGGTAGGAGCTGTGCCGTTGTTTACCCTTGTGTATAGAGAATCTCTGTTTCGTTGCGAGCAGAGAGGAAGCAGAGCAGCTTGAGTGATAAAAGAGTGAGCAAGGGCATTGTTGGGAGCTCCCGCCGACGCGTTGTGTCGCCATGCGCGCGACAATGTAGACGCGCCTGATTCGTTAACCCGCGAGTATTGAGATCACGGTAGGGTTGGAGTGGAAAGGCGGAGAAAGCTACAATTCTAGCTACTGCATGTCCCATAATTTCTGTGGCTCTGTAGATGACTCGGGGTTCTCATTGAATAGCAGCAGCAGCAACAACGGCAGCTCAGCATTATCGCCAGCTATACATTCTTCGTCGTCCGCAGAGCTACAAGACCGTAAGACAGTTAAGTGAAGATATAAAAACGTAGGGACTTTAACCAGCTGATTTTCTTTCATAAAGTATAAATAACTTGAATAATAACTTGCAGTAGCTAAAACATTTAGGGCACCTCTGTTGTCATTCTCCTCAGACATTATTATCAAGCAGGGTCCTTTTCCTTTCCATGCAATAACCAAGTGTTGTAAGAATATGAAAAGTGATTAACAATTTACTACGAGTTTGTGTGTCTCTAAAGAACAGTTTCAGTATAAATTTTCTGCCACAGTAGCTGTTCATTCTTGTACTGCATAACAAAGGCTACTTAGAGTAAAATAAAACTTCACTGGCAAAACTAATAACTAAAGGCACTGCACAAATTAAGAGTGCGCAATTCCATTTATTCTGTATTTAGCTGAGCGAGTGACTTCTGCTGGCTTGATATTTATTTTATTGTTGTTATTTTAAAAGTGAAACCAACTGCACATTAGCTTAAAGTAAATTCAGTTCAGTCTTTCAATAATCGAAAGTAAATCGCTTGCCTTTTTCTAAATTTTGCATTACGTTACACTGATGTTGCTGAAAGTTATTATTTTTTTTTTTTACATAACAGAGTTCAAGTTAAGCCAGTCACTGATTTAACCAGCAATTTGATTCAACGTTACTTTCAAATTTTAGTAGTTCAGAATAAGTAACTGCAAACTCAGTGCTTTCTGATACATTTACTTTCTCTTGTGCTGTGGAAAAGCGTGACAACCTTTTGTTTGCATGCCAGTGATTCCTTGCTTAAATTTCTTTGCCAAGATTCTGTAGATTCATTGCCCTAGCGGGCTGGCGACCGTTTAATTATCCTTTTTTTTGGCAAATCAGTGTTTTCTTTGTGTTATCAATGATTTTCGTTGTAAATATTACGTGGTACCCTTCTTTCCCCTTTGCAGTTCGTGAGCGATTGCACTAAATTCCACCCATTTCAAAGTTACCATCAATATTTAGTTTAAGTTTAGAATAGATCCTTCCATCAGAAGAGTTTGTTGCACACTTTCCTCCGACTAATAGGTATTACTTTTCTTCGGTAACGATAGCCTTACTCACTGTAAAATTTCATTAGGCATATGCGATCACGTCAGTAATATCCCAGTCCAGTAGGCCGATTACATAGGGGGAGGTTACACACTAACACTTATTTTTTTCTACTGTTCTAATATTTTCCTGGTGTGAGGCTCAGTTCACAGATACAAAACTGAACTGATCGCTGGATATCTTCAAATAGGCCTACTTAGAGAAACCGGCAAGTGCACATGTTACAATGGAACAGAGCTGGGAAAAAGCTATAGCAAAATTGTGGGAATAAAGTGAAACACATGAATGGAATTGAGATACTGGTAGCTATGAGATAATAAAACAACTGGAATTGAGCTGGGAAAAAACTGTAACAAAACTATGGGAACAAAGTGAAATACATTAATGTAACTGAGATACTGGTAACTATGAGATAAAACAACTATTCATAATGTTTTATTTCGAGAAATATTATCCATGAAAGCCGCTTAAGGAAGCATTTGTTTGTTTTCTGTGGTGATGAGAGTTACTGGACTACTAGGATTCATGTAAATGCAAACCGCCAAAACGTAGAAGCAGTAAGTTTATGCGTAAGCAATGACCCATCATCGAGGAATCATGTCACAATCACAGGATCTGGCATCATAGTACTATGAAAATAAATTACCAGTGTTCAAAATACGCATACATACAGAATATATAAAGTCTATTTGTGTTAAAAAAATTAGAGTTATACAGTGAGATATGAAGCGTAACTAGGAAAATACTGCAAACACTGCTGCTGCAACAGCTTCATAAACGATACGCTGCGACAGTTAACATGGGTCACTTGGAGATTATCCCCACTAAAACTCAGGCAGCTGTGCGTATGCGCGGATCTTGCACGTTGAGAGCACCAGAAAAAAATTTCAGGGCAGTTTCTAGCTACTTGCTAAGCGGTGCTCGACCAGCTAACACCTACACTCCCGGTTGCCAGAGTCGGGAGAAGTTGCAGCTCGTAAGCCTGCTCGGACGGAGCTTTTATGTCCTGCTAGGGAGCAGCACATGGCAGCAGCGCAGTTAAGTAATAACAGAGAAGTGGCCAATGATAACGCCTACTTTTTGCTCCTAATTCCTGATTGGCTGAAAGATCGATATGTTAAACAATGTCGGCGAGCGTTTGGGAGCCCACCAAATGGGCGAATCTGCTGGCGGCCCTCGTGAGGGGCGGAAGTCGTGTGGGGCTTTCGTTGTGCATTTCCGAAGTTGCGAGCAGACCATCGTTTGTGATGAACCACGCTGCTGAGTGCAGTGCGGGAGACTGTGAGAATTCGGAGTACGTTTCCGGACGCGGGGGTAGTTTTCTGCTCAGGAACCTTCCTGCTTTTCTCGGCGAGTGTTGCGTAATACTGAGCGTGGATATGTTAGGTGAAAAGAGATATGTCAGAGCATAGCGCAGAGCCAGTAGCCCACTGGGCGGTAGTATTTTTCGTGAATGAGTCCGACATGGATAGGGGTAATTGCTATCAATAAATTTCATTTGTTTCCACGCAAATTGGGAGTGCCTTTTGCATGTTTCTTTTCCTATTGACTCTCATCTGAATTCCTGTTTTGTTGTGATTATCAGGGAGAGCTACTAACAGTTAGTTTCAGGTAACAACAACGCTTTTAATTATTTATGATTTTATTCACACCTGTTATTTTCTCAGCAACCGTGGTACATATTTCAGAATAAAATTCAGTCATCAGTTCCACAATTGGGACAGATTAATCTGCCATCTTCAGAAGCCTACGAAATTTGGGATATTGTAAATCATCAGGACCTGGCCATGCACATACGTAAAGTAGTGTATTACAGAAACTTACTTGATATTGATTTAGCGGATGTTAATACTTCTTCGCAGAAGTCTAATGCCATAAAATATTCAAAAACGTACATATTGTACGTGATAATTATGTACACAAACTGGTAACGTACAGTAAATAATCACATTTATGTACATACCCAAGTTGTTGTTCTAGTAGCAAGGAACATACATAAAGGCCTGTAAAATGTATACCTAAGGTATATAAATGTAGTTATATAGACCTGCAGTGTATTATACGATTAAAATGGCTCATAGTTACACATAAGCTATTGCTGACATTATTAACATGTAAACGAAAAGTGCTAATTTTCACCATTTTATAAGAAATGCTATACAGTCGACATAGTGTCTGTTTTTCAGTGTAAGCTGATCATTCAACTTATCTATGCAACATGGGTAGGAATTTTTACATACACTGATGCCCAAAATTAAGGCAACAAACGTAAATTTTGCAAGTTTTCATTAATTTTGCCACAAAACAGTATAAACAGGTGATAGTAAAGTAGAAACAACGTAAAGAATACAGGACATAAACAACAGTAACGTGCATAACGGAAGACAAAAATGTTCTCCTTTTTTTTTTTTCAACTACGGATTTACACACACATTCCGACAACTGACTACTGTGCAGAGTATGGGGTGTGACCACCTCTGGCAGCAATACAGTTCTGACAGCGACGGGGCGTGCTGTGAATGATGTCATAAATCTCATGTCGAGGCAATAACGCCCATTCTTCCTTCAGAGCTGCTCGCCAGTCTTGAGTAGTGGCTGGTGGATGCTGACGTGATGCAGGCCGTCTCCGCAGTGCATCCCAGACATGCTCTATGGGATTCAGATCGGAAGAGCCAGCTGGCCACGCCATGCATGCAATATCTTCCGTTTCCAAGAAAACAACAACCACCTGTGCTCTATGATGTCGAACATTATTTTCCGTCAGTACGAAGTCTGGGCCCACAACACTTCACATGAACCGCACATGAGGTCACAAGATCTCATTGCTATACCTGACAGCAGTTAAACCTTGCCGATTCACCTGCAGTTTCATGAAGAGCTATTCGGGTGGTCAGCATAATCCAAGCCAGCACCATTAGAGGTCCTCCTCGATATCAGTCTCTCTCCACAATGTTTGTTTCCCATAATCGCGCTCCACGTTCCCTTCAGAGCTGAACCCGTCGAGAATTTACTCTCCAGACCAAATCGGGACTCATCTGTGAAAATAATATTCGCCCTCTGTTCGACCGTCCACGTGACATGTTGACGACTCCGTTCTAGACGTTCTTTTCTGTGAAGAAGCGTTAGACGTACACATACAGCAAGTCTCGGACAATAAAAGCCACTCTGCCGAAGCCTTCTGTACACCGTTTTCCTCCATACAACACGCCCAGTGAATGCTGTGAGGTCAGGTTCCAGTTGCCGTGCAGTGCTAAGGCGGTATCGTCGTGTCCTTACAGCCAAATAACAGCCTCTCTTTCTGATGTCACAAGTGGTCTGCCCTAACCTGGTCTTTTGGATGTAGCATCGGTCTCTACAAGCTGTCACCACATCCGTGAAACAACAGAACGATTCACTTTAAGCCATCAGACCACATCAGTCTGCGACTGTCCTGTTTCCATTCATCCTACGCCTCTCAGAGAGTCTGGCTGGCGTCCTCTCTGTGCCATATTGCACCGTCTGTGACTGTGTACACAGGGATTGTGGATGTGGGACTACACGACAAATAGTACACTGGTTGATGGGTGCCCTGACGTCATCGCTTGCGTGGTTGTTCGTTGACCGGAATACCATCTTCCGTGCTGAACGCGATCCTACGGACATCTGTTCACAGTTAGTATGATTATACCGTGACTTAGACACAGGACGGGGAAATAGCGGTTTGTTTCTTTAATTTTGGACACCAATGTACTTCAGACTCATTGTGTTGCCCTGGTCAACTATGTGCAAAATTTCCGTATTAAGCAAAGATGGAGGAGGAAGAGACTGTTTCTCGGGTTTTAAATCTTTGCGAAAAAATTTACTTGTATGAATTTTCACTGTTTTTGTTGAGAAACGGGTTATGAAAGCGGGTCTTAAACGCCATCCCTGTCTTTGCTCTATAAGAACTCAGACATATATCATATTGAAATTTATATACTTTGATTTGAGAAATTTGTCAGTTGTACGCTTCTCATCTCAATATGTAATAGGAAATGTCCTGAGTGCCTGACTTGTCGTCGCGCAGTCCAAACAGCTAAGAGCAGAAATTTGAAATTTGGAGATGGTGTTGATGTTATACAGTAGGTATCGTTAAGAAGAGATTTTTCGAAATTCCATCCTTAATGGGGTGAAATTTCGGATGGATTTTTTTTGAAAATATGTCGCTATTAAGCCAATTTTGAAGCTACAGCTACGAAAATTCGTATTTGGTTTCTTGGGCATAAATTAAAATAAAAAAGTGTTTCTGCATTTTTGGAAATTCAACTCCTAAGGGGGTGAAATCATTGGTGCATTTTTTTCTCAATAACTCGTTATTAAAGAACTGCTACAGCATTTTTAAAGCTAAATCTATGAATATTGTTGTTTGAATTCTCGGTTAGAAATAAAAAAGCGTGTTTCAGTGTTTTTGGAAATTTAATCATTAAAGTGGTGAAATAACGGATGAAAATTTATGTGAAACTATTTCATTAGAGTGTATCGGGGGGAGATACCTATGGGGCGAGGTGCCTTAAGCTGCCATTTCCGACGGATGGCGACAGATGACGACACCATCGTGTAGGGCACTCGCTAAATATAGTACCAGGTGTAGAAGTGTGAAACCGGAATTTGGTTGAAATAATTACACGTCTGTTGTTTGAATCTGATAAAAAATACTTTATCAAAATAATGTCCATTGCTATTTATACATTTCTCCTACCTCTCCGGCAGGGTATGAATGCCACGCCAAAAAAACAGTTCTTCTTTTGAAGCGAACCAGTCAGCGAGCCATTTTCGTACATTTTCGTAGAAACTGAACAGTTGTTCGCCGGCCGCGGTGGCCGAGCGGTTCTAGGCGCTACAGTCTGGAACTGGTTACCGCTACGGTCCCAGGTTCGAATCCTGCCTCGAGAATGGATGTGTGTGATGTCCTTAGGTTAGTTACGTTTAAGTAGTTCTAAGTTCTAGGGGACTGATGACTTCAGCAGTTAAGTCCCATAGTGCTCAGAGCCATTTGAACCATTTTTGAACAGTTGTTCAGCGAGAGCGTGTCCCAGTGATGCAAATAGGTGATAATTGGACGGAACCAAGACTGGAGAATAAGCTGCATGCCCTATTATTTCCCAACTGAACGACTCGATCGGTTCCCTGACCCGTTTTGCTGTGTGTGACGGGGCCTTATCGTGGAGCAATATGACTTTGTGTTGACTTTTTCCATATTCTGGTCCTTTTTTTTCGTAATGATCGATTTAAATCGAGCATTTGCTGTTGGTAGCGATGAGTGTTAACAGTTTCACCAGGTTTTAGCGGCACATAGTAGATGACACTCTTCTGATCCCACCAAACACAGAGCATTGTATTCTTTCCAAAGCGATTTGATCTTGCAGTGGATGTTGATGGTCTGTCTGGATTCACCTATGATTTACGACGCTTAGGATCCATTTTTCATCACTTGTCACTACAACTTTCTTTTGTATTTGAAAGTAGCATTTAACAAGTGGTCTTTTGATTTGCTTGCTGTCTTTCATTCAGTTCATGCAGAACCTGTTTTCCCTCTTTCTGCATCTTTCCCATAGCTTTCAACCGAAGAGGAACGGTTTTTTCTTCACATTCAATTGTTCCGCGAGTTCCTTTTGAGTTTTAGTATCATCTTCATCCAATAAGGCCTGCAATTCGTTGTCTTTGAACTTCTTCGGTGGTTTCCCGCGCTCGTCGTTTCTAACTTCAAAATCACCGCTTTTGAATTTTTTGAACCATTTGAAACGCTGTGTTTTCCCAAGAGCTTTGATATCGGAAAACCAATGCTGTCCGCAAATAATAGTTCGGAGGCACAAAACTCGACTTGTTTATGGGTTTTAAACAGATACCTATCTATGGAATTTGGGTTATTGTTTGATGACATTCATCGTCAGCCGTTACAGGAATCAGATGGCACTGCAGAAGCGGTCTACACTGACGGCTAGCACCATGTATAGGGAAATTCCTGTTTCATACGTCTACACTTGATATGACGGGAAGGCAGCTGCTTGTCGTCGTGTGTATTGTTTTTTCCACTTTTAAACCAACAAAGACTAGGTAAGAGCTAAAGCGGACGGCTTCGTAATGGTGCACAGATATTTTCAAGTGCTTATGAGCGGATGACTAAAGCAGAACAGGAAAATGTTAGACATACTGAGCGAGCATAGTGGCTACTTCGTAGAATATGTTACCGTCCACAGTTTCCATGCGGTGGAGATACTGTGTTGGTTACAGGAAGTGGCAACGCAGCCCGATCCTCAGAAGGGATGCCGCTGTTTTGTTGGGCTAAGATTTTATCCCTCAATTACACACACGTTATTTTCATAGTAAATGCCTTGAATGTACGTAAAAAAGATAAGCGAAACAGGCAGGTCACAAAATGACAGTCATTATCGTGCTCAGTGTGCCATGAACTTCTACGATAAAAATGTACGACAGGTAGACTTGATTCACTGTGTTGTGTGCAAAACGTGGTTGAATGAAGCCTGCAGAGAAGAAGAAAACGTGTGCGATAATGGTGCAAAGAAACTCTGATTTAATGTGGAAGCAATCATGTTATTTGCTAGTTTCCTAAAGCCTTTTATGTGATTATATCTTCCTCTTTGTAATCTGTTAACTGTGCTATATTGTATTCAGCTATATTGTATGTAGCTATATTGTATCATAAATCCACAAAACTAGAGCTGGAGCCTACTACCGACATAACTGCCATCTCACCCCGATGCTCAGGGTAACATGCCTAAACTACATTATTCGTTAAAAAAATCGATACCCGTATATTTAGTAATAGTAGCATAATGCTAACCGACCTGTTCATAGAAAAGGCTCCTCAGTGAACAACAGTTTGGTGTCGAATCTAAACTCGTAATTCTAACTAACGTTTTGGTACTCAAAACCCTAGGTTGGGCATCTCTCCCAAACAAAAACCTCTGACTCCAGCTATCAGAATCGCCTTTTGGTCAGAAGTACATTCGGGAATACCATAGTACTATGGCCTTCATTAGCGTGAAAATTTTAGAAGGTATTGTAACTTTTTAACTAAATCAAAGAAAGCTATTTGTCATAAATGCAAAGAAAAGGAAACAGCTCTCTGATACATCAGTCTTTCAGTAGACTTAATATATGTTTATGAAATTATCATTGTTGTAATTAATATGCAAACGCAAGCGAAGCAGCGGGTGCCAAGCTAGTTATTTACAGGGAATTCGTAATTAAAGTTCGTTTCAAAACACTGTCCAAAGAGAACCACTGCTCAGAATGACGTCAAATTTGAAAAAATGTTATTGACACAGGAGGTAACGTCACCGAGTAAAATAAAAAAAACTAAAATTTTACCAAAAGCTGGCTGTATAAGCGTCTTAACGTAAATGGGGTCAGCTACAAATGATAGATGAAGCCCAATACGACGGGTATGGTTTGAGTTGCACATTGCACCATCCTACGGTTCAGTGTACATGACTGCCCATGTTCGGTAGTCAACAGTTGTGGCCTATCCACCACGGCAAGGTCATGATACATCGGTCGGGAAACACCGGTTTCTAAGTGTCCTGAGGCCAAAAACAGATAAAAAGCAAAATGACATCGGTTTTTAATTAAGCTTGGACCAAAAGCGGTATAAAAAGCAAAGTAACATCGGTTTCTAATTGTCATGAGACTGGCACAAGGCTTGTTCAGAATACTGTCCACCTTTATCTGCCGCAAATTGAAATCGAGATACAGCGTGTTCCACAACAAATCGGGGTGTCTTGGGGCTCACGTTCAGTATATGTTGCGCAATGCGTGCCTTCATTTCAGCTACGATCTTAGGTGGCACAGTGAACACAACATCTTTAAGATAATCTCACAGCTAGAAGTCACACGGATTACGATCAGGTGATCTAGATGACCGGGCTGTAGGAAAATGACGGCTGGTAATTCTAGTATTTCTGAAATGCCTCTGCAGCAGCCGCTTCATTGACTATGCAATGTGCGGAGAGGTGGCATCTCGCATAAAAATGATCCTAGCCATACATTCCCGCTGTTGAAGGGTCGGAATGGCGTGGTTGCGCAAAAGATACTCGTAGCGTTTACCAGTGACGGTACAGCTAACAGGACCTTCAGGACTCTTCTCATCGAAAAAATACAGCCCTACGATAAACGATCCATCAACTCGCAAAACAGTCAACTTTGCAGAATGAACTTGTACTGGTTGAGGTACGTGCGGACATTCCGTTGCCTATATTCTGCAAGTCTGCGTTTTGACACGTCCTTGGAGATGCAAATGGCTTAGTCAGTCCACAGAAAGTTCCATGGTCGTTAATAGTCCACTTGTATGCAAGCAGAGTGAAATTTGTCTTGGAGCCAGGTCAACAGAAAGTAACTCCTGAAAATGGTGATTTTGTACGGATAGCAACGCAGAATGTTTCGTATGTTTTTATGCGCAGTTTTCGCTCGCATGCCCAGCGTTCCGACAATTGCCAGCACAATGCATGTTTGCACACCACCGCTCAGCCCCTCCTGCAGTGCTGTGGCCACATTGCCGACAGACGTCGTATCAATTGCCTTCCTCCCTCTGCCACACTGCACTTCAAGAGAATCTGCCTTTTCGAAATATGTAATCATTTCCTGCACACCCTTAGCAGACATCGGACCAATGTCTTTTTTTATACCCTTGACTGTCCGGAACTTCTGCAGGCGTACTGGCGCGCAGTCAGCGCTCTGGTAAAAGAGCTTTACAGTCTTCATGGAGACAAGTCATGTTAGGCATCTCGTACGCAAATCGAGGAACAGCCGTGTGTCGCGCGTCTGTTGGTGCGCTTATTCTGATGCTTACAGTGCCATCTATTGGTCGTAATTTCGATAATTTTTTTTTATTTCCTTACGCTTCCCCCTGAGTTAATAATATTCTGTTCAACTTTACTCTCATTATGAGCAGTGGTTCACTTTATACAGCGTTCTGGAATTGGAACTTCATTTATGCACACCCTGTATAAAGAGCAGCTTGGTGACATTATTGGTGGTAAATGGCAAAGTGATGGCTTGTTGTTAAAACAAATTAGCTATACGATATAAACCGTCACCTACAAATGGGATTGTAATGTATGTAAACAGTAATGTCATTATTATTGAGCACAGAGGAATTTATATTGTTATTGCTTTTATTTGTATAAATGTTTTGTGTAAGGCTTGCTTGAAATCCGTTTTTGCCCTCCTAAGTTAGTAAGATCAAGAGGCAACAGCAGAAGGGAACCTCAAACATACGATCGATCAGAGCGTAAAAGAACGCCAGTTTGTGCTCAAAGGGACGATAAGAAGCAGCATGAATGATATCTGTTGCAGTGGGTTTCCTGTAACTGTCAAAATTTATTTTACAGTCTATTAAACGCAGTTTCAGATCCAGGAAGCTAAGTTCATTATGTTGATTTTCTATTTTCTATTTAAATTTAATTTGAGGATGGAAGCAATTCAGGGACTTACCAAGTGGTATAACGTCATTCACATCTCCTTTTAGGATGATGATAGTATCATCAGCGTAACGTCTATACTATACAGAAAAAAATGCTCGTAGGTACAGATGGGTGAAAATTTAAAAAAGTATTTCAGGATGGTCAACCAAGATATCACCTAGAAATCCTGCGAGGCAGTTCTCTATAGCAAGGGCTTCATCTTTTTGATGTAGCTGACCATTCAAACTGTGATAACTGTATTCTAGAATGTCTCAAAAATGTTATAAATTCCGTAATTATGTCTGAATTCAATTTCTTGTGCTTATTCAAATTATTTTCACTAGTATGTATAGTTTCCTCTGTTCAAGTTTTAGTGTGAAAATTTATGATATCAAGGGATGCAAGTATGTGACCAGGAAGAAAGGCAGAATTTTTTAAAGAGTTAATAATCTGTTCCCTGTTTTCCAGAGAAAATGACGTTGCACATTACGGGCAGATGTAGGGCAACATTGGGAAAAATTCGGTTTTTTACTGCGTAATTTATTAGATTGATTCTTTACAAATAACATCTCAAAGTTTCATAATCGAATTCTGGCCAGAAATATGTTTTAAAAATGTTTGGTTGGGCATTTGGGCCTGCCATGCCCCCTCTTTCGTGTTGTGATCCACACCTTGTCTATGCTAGAAATTATTTTGCGTTAATTTTTCTTTCATAGAACCGATTCGAACTGCAGATGAGTCTAGAAGGCTGTGTGAAAGATTTCCTTTACTTGTTCCTTTGTTTTCAACGTGTTTTTTTCTGAATAGCATGTGCTACAAAGTTATTCCAGTTTTTAGTTTTGTATACGTCAACCTGCTTTGCTCTAGACGAATCGTAACAGTGGACACATGTTCAAAAAAAGTGAGGAAATGTCGAAGAGTGAAAGGTACAGGAAATTTAAATAACAGATGATAATTCTCAACATTCCTATTGTGACATATCATGGTGTAAATATCTTCAAGCAGACACCAGTGGAAAGCCACACTCCCACAAGCATGGTTTGCCACTTGCTGTTGTAGACGTTATAAAACTAACTTTCAGGTAGCTAGCCAATCCTGAACTGCTGAAAAAATGAGTACAAGGGAAAACACAGAATACAAATGAGAGCTACAATCACCTTCTATGGATGTGTTATCCAAAAACAGTATTTGTGTCCTCAGTTGTTATGAAGATAGCTGCATGTGATACCTGTCTAGCGTTCAATAGCGGAAATGTTGGTAGGATTAAAAGCCTGCAGAGACTAGGCTTCCATTCAGATGCGGCCACACTGAAAATACTCAAAAGCTGCGATAAATTGCGATTGGAAAAGGCTCAGGCAGCAGAAGAAAACATGCAACAGTTTTGTGGTATTCCTGGCTGTGGCCGCTAGTATTTAATCTTGCCAGAAGCTCGCCTTGGTTCAGCTTGATACACGTGAAGTAGCATATGGTACAAAAGTGGAGTGAGGTATACGCAGCAGATGGTACAGTATGTAGCAGTCCCATGGGAGAGTCCGCCAATTGTACTGAACTTGCATCTGATTGGTCGGCACATTCGGGTATTAGACGCCAAAATACCTAAGTTCTCATATTAATTATTGATATATTTTTCATTGTATTTAACCCAGTTTTCACTATGACAATCTCTCATGGTTACTCTACGAGTTTATCGTTTTTGTTTATTAAATTTCACTAGTCTTGAGAAACACAAGAGTAACGCTATTACAGCCTAAGTGTTCGGACACCTTCGCGTCGCTTTGGCGCGCCTGGAAGGCGAAGTACAGCTGCGCTCGCCGGACTGTTTCGGGCGTTCAGAATGTCCGGTAACGTAACTCTGTCTCGGGTGTTCTTCAGAGCCGGACGTGTATCTCTGTTCGGACGGACATGTCGTACTCTATACCGGAAGTTGTCAGGAAAGTTACCGCACTATTAAGAAAGTTATGTCGAGTGTCGTAGAAGACAGTGTAAAAAGTGATATTTTAAAATATAAACATATAGGATACATTAATGAGAGGTGCCACCTACCATCATTGCCAGTACTACAGTTCTTGCACTCTGTAGATACAGAGACTAACCTGGGCAAGTGACATCCCACAAGAAAAAAGCACAAACACAGCTTCAAGTTCGAGATGACAGCATAGCAGTCACTGCCGAAGAAGGTCCCACGACCGACGAGCTGTCTTCCGCACTGGTAACACAAATTTAGAAGATGACAGGTTGGTGGAAAGAACGGTTAGGGACTCTTACTCAATCTCTACAGATCTCTCCAGAATCCAGATGTGACTTCCAATACGACGACGTATAATTTATAGTTCGCTAGGCAAACGAGCCTACCCCCATGAACCATGGACCTTGCCGTTGGTAGGGAGGCTTGCGTGCCTCAGCGATACAGATGGCCGTACCGTAGGTGCAACCACAACGGAGGGGTGTCTGTTGAGAGGCCAGACAAACGTGTGGTTCCTGAAGAGGGGCAGCAGGCTTTTCAGTAGTTGCAGGGGCAACAGTCTGGATGATTGACTGATCAGGCCTTGCAACACTAACCAAAACGGCCTTGCTGTGCTGGTACTGCGAACGGCTGAAAGCAAGGGGAAACTACAGCCGTAATTTTTCCCGAGGGCATGCAGATTTACTGTATGGTTAAATGATGATGGCGTCCTCTTGGGTAAAATATTCCGGAGGTAAAATAGTCCCCCATTCGGATCTCCGGGCAGGGCTACTCAAGAGGACGTCGTTATCAGGAAAAAGAAAACTGGCGTTCTACGGATCGCAGCTTGGAATGTCAGATCCCTTAATCGGGCAGGTACGTTAGAAAATTTAAAAAGGGAAATGGATAGGTTGAAGTTAGATATAGTGGGACTTAGTGAAGTTCGGTGGCAGGAGGAACAAGACTTTTGGTCAGGTGAATACAGGGTTATAAATACGAAATCAAATAGGGATAATGCAGGAGTAGGTTTAATAATGAATAAAAAAAATTGGAGTGCGGGTAAGCTACTCCCAATAGCATAGTGAATGCATTATTCTGGCCAAGATAGACACGAAGCCCATGCCTACTACAGTAGTACAAGTTTATATGCCAGCTAGCTCTGTAGATGATGAAGAAATTGATGAAATGTATGATGAGATAAAAGAAATTATTCAGGTAGTGAAGGGAAACGAAAATTTAATAGTCATGGGTGACTGGAATTCGAGAGTAAGAAAAGGGAGAGAAGGAAACATAGTGGGTGAATGTGGATTGGGGGACAGAAATGAAAGAGGAAGCCGTCTGGTAGAATTTTGTACAGAGCATAACTTAATCATAGCTAACACTTGGTTCAAGAATCATAAAAGGAGGTTGTTTACATGGAAGAATCCTGGAGATACTAGAAGGTATCAGACAGATTATATAATGGTAAGACAGAGATTTAGGAACCACTTTTTAAACTGTAAGACATTTCCAGGGGCAGATGTGGACTCTGACCACAATCTATTGGTTATGAACTGTAGATTAAAACTGAAGAAACTGCAAAAAGGTGGGAATTTAAGGAAATGGGACCTGGATAAACTGAAAGAACCAGAGGTTGTACAGAGTTTCTGGGAGAGCATAAGGGAACAATTGACAGGAATGGGGGAAAGAAATACAGTAGAAGAAGAATGGGTAGCTCTGAGGGATGAAGTAGTGAAGGCAGCAGAGGATCAAGTAGGTAAAAAGACGAGGGCTAGTAGAAATCCTTGGGTAACAGAAGAAATATCGAATTTAATTGATGAAAGGAGAAAATATAAAAACGCAGTAAATGAAGCAGGCAAAAAGGAATACAAATGTCTCAAAAATGAGATCGACAGGAAGTGCAAAATGGCTAAGCAGGGATGGCTAGAGGACAAATGTAAGGATGTAGAGGCTTATCTCACTAGGGGTAAGATAGATACTACCTACAGGAAAATTAAAGAGACCTTTGGAGAAAAGAGAGCCACTTGTATGAATATCAAGAGCTCAGATGGAAACCCAGTTCTAAGCAAAGAAGGGAAAGCAGAAAGCTGGAAGGAGTATATAGAGGGTCTATACAAGGGCGATGTGCTTGAGGACAATATTATGGAAATGGAAGAGGATGTAGATGAAGATGAAATGGGAGATACGATACTGCGTGAAGAGTTTGACAGAGCACTGAAAGACCTGAGTCGAAACAAGGCCCCGGGAGTAGACAACATTCCATTAGAACTACTGACGGCCTTGGGAGAGCCAGTCCTGACAAAACTCTACCATCTGGTGAGCAAGATGTATGAGACAGGCGAAATACCCTCAGACTTCAAGAAGAATATAATAATTCCAATCCCAAAAAAGTAGGTGTTGACAGATGTGAAAATTACCGAACTATCAGTTTAATAAGTCACAGCTGCAAAATACTAACGCGAATTCTTTACAGACGAATGGAAAAATTAGTAGAAGCCGACCGCGGGGAAGATCAGTTTGGATTCCGCAGAAATGTTGGAACACGTGAGGCAATACTGACTCTACGACTTATCTTAGAAAATAGATTAAGGAGAGGGAAACCTACATTTCTAGCATTATTAGACTTAGAGAAGGCTTATGACAATGTTGACTGGGATACTCTCTTTCAAATTCTAAAGGTGGCAGGGGTAAAATACATGGAGCGAAAGGCTTTTTACAATTTGTACAGAAACCAGATGGCAGTTATAAGAGTCGAGGGGCATGAAAGGGAAGCAGCGGTTGGGAAGGGAGTGAGACAGGGTTGTAGCCTGTCCCCGATGTTATTCAATCTGTATATTGAGCAAGCAGTAAAGGAAACAAAAGAAAAATTCGGAGTAGGTATTAAAGTCGACGGAGAAGAAATAAAAACGTTGAAGTTCGCCGATGACATTGTAATTCTGTCAGAGACAACAAAGGACTTGGAAGAGCTGTTGAACAGAATGGACAGTGTCTTGAAAGGAGGATATAAGATGAACATCAACAAAAGCAAAACGAGGATAATGGAATGTAGTGGAATTAAATCGGGTGATCCTGAGGGAATTAGATTAGGAAGTGAGACACTTAAAGTAGTAAAGGAGTTTGGCTATTTGGGGAGCAAAATAACTGACCATGGCCGAAGTAGAGAGGATATAAAATGTAGACTGGCAATGGCAAGGAAAGCGTTTCTGAAGAAGAGAAATTTGTTAACATCGAGTATTGATTTATGTGTCAGGAAATCCGTTCTGAAAGTATTTGTATGGAGTGTAGCCATGTATGGAAGTGAAACATGGACGATAAATAGTTCGGACAAGAAGAGAATAGAAGCTTTCGAAATGTGTTGCTACAGAAGAATGCTGAAGATCAGATGGGTAGATCACATAACTAATGAGGAGGTACTGAATGGAACTGGGGAGAAGAGGAGTTTGTGGCACAACTTGACAAGAAGAAGGGACCGGTTGGTAGGGCATGTTCTGAGGCATCAAAGGATCACAAATTTAGTATTGGAGGGCAGCGTGGAGGGTAAAAATCGTAGAGGGAGACCAAGAGACGAATACACTAAGCAGATTCAGAAGGATGTAGGTTGCAGTAAGTACGGGAAGATGAAGAAGCTTGCACAGGATAGAGTAGGATGGAGAGCTGCATCAAACCAGTCTCAGGACTGACGACAACAACAACAACAGGCAAACGAGGCAGGGGAAGAGATTACTCCACAAAGAGAATAAGGATCATGGATATGGACAGGATCAGTCACTAGACGTATAGCAATACTGTCGAAAATTGAAGAAGAACTTTATATGCGTATTGCTGTAAACTGACTTTTATGAACTATAATTCAGCTTTTCCCAGGAACTATGAAAGCTAACACACTAAAATTTGGCATAGTTCTTAAGAATTACCTACTGAATGGTCCTGTGCAGCACTTTTCTGTTATCTTTTGTCTGAGAAAAGTTCTTCGTTAAAATAGAGTACTCCCAGATAACACAAAACTGAAAAATTAATTGTAAAGCAACTATGACCTTAAACAAAAATATGTTCCACATGTTTCATTAGCCTCTAATACAGATGTAAACTGTGAAATTCCAGTTTTATAGCTTGATTAGTTTACGAGGAAAGGTACATAATAGAAACAACGGTTATTACAAATTAAATCCTTATAAAATGTTTGTCAATGGGTATTTTCAAACACAAATTGCACAGAATATCAAGGATTATGTTGTACATAATACTCTTAAGTTTTACTGTTTTAGCTGTAATATTTTTGGAGATATATATGTTTGAGAACAAGAATGGATTTTGTCCTACGTCTGTCCTTAGTATTCTGTAGTACTTCTGAATTGTGAAGTTTAACCATGTCTCGCTGGTCAAAGCGAGGTTGGCGAAAGTTATTTAATCTGACTGGGTAGTGTGATACAGTAGACGCTTAGTACAGGTCCGCCGTTTCCAATTAAACCTGCGGATCAGTGCGTCGCGCCATTGGTCTCGCGCGTTGCACGTCGCCAAGAGTGCGTGCGCATTCAGACCGTGGCCGCCCGATGCCCACAAGAAAAACATATTCCCCGTGGGCCTCGGTGGCCGCCAGTGTGACGTCGCGCCGCGCCACGGAAGCTTCGAGAACAGAATTAGGAACGTTACAGTGTCTCAGAATGGTAGTAGGCGGCGCTTGACAACTTCTCCCATCTGGTTAGTGGCGGCACTGGGATGCAGTAAGACAAAGATCGGCATTAGGCCATAAAAATAAAAAAATTCAAGTTGTATCAATACACCATAAAAATTTCCTTTCTGGGATGATCCCACCACTCTGCAGCGGGGGGTTCACTGTTCAGCAGTTGAGTGCTGCGGTTCGTAAACACTCTGCCGGACTGGGACCCGGAACCTTGCCTTTCGCGGTAATATTATTTGCGGCTGAGCTACCCAGGCACGACTCACTACTCGCCCTCACAGTTTTTCTTCCGCCAGTACTTGTTCCACTTCCCAGTCCTTTCTTTCAGCAGTGCTAGCCACGCAAGGTATGAAGGAAACTTCCGTGACGTTTGAATTTCTCGTTAGCTCGGGCACAGTGCATTCAGAAAAAATACCGCAATTTACATATCATTCCTCATTCCAACTGGCTCTGAGCACTATGGGACTTATCTGCTGTGGTCATCAGTCCCCTAGAACATAGAACTACTTAAACCTAACTAACCTAAGGACATCGCACACATCCATGTCCGAGACAGGATTCGAACCTGTGACCGTAGCGGTCGCGCGGTTCCAGACTGTAGCGCCTAGAACCGCTCGGCCACTTCGGCCGGCATTCTTCATTCCAATTCAAGACGAAAGTGTATCTGGCAAAACCAAGTCCCGTCAATAGATTTAATAGAAATGCAATTTAAACAACGAGGCCATGGTAACACTTAGCTGCGTGTAGCGTGGCCAAGAACAGGTACCATGAAATCTGCGCTGCGCCCGAGCTAACGGGAAATCTGTACTGTGACGGAGCTACCCCGTTAGCTCAGTGAGACGAGGCAATGCCATAGAAAATGGTATGCAGACTCACGATGTTAGAGTCGCGTTCGCGCCAAACTCATTGTTGTTTTTTTTTAAATTAAAGCATCAAATTATATCCAATTTAAAACCTCCATAATACGGTATCTTGTGTATTTCTTTCTGTTACTGTTACCTTTATTTAAACATTAAGACATAACATGAATTTCGAACGTCGTATACATCCACTTTATTTCATCAACTACACGAATAAAGCCAATAGAAAATATCAGATACTGTAACAACTATATTCAATATTATACAAAAAACACAACAGGTAGGTTACACTAGACTGCCCATTACACTGAGAATAGCGATATGCTCATATACATACGGAGATAATATTGCGTACGCAAGGTATAAAAGCGCAGTGCATTGGCGGAGCTGTCATTTGAATTCAGCTAATTCATGTGAAAAGTTTTCCGACGTTATTATAGTCGCACAACGGGAGTTAACAGACTTTGAATGCGGAATGGCAGTTGGAGCTAGATGCATGGGACATTCCGTTTCGGAAATTGTTAAAGAACTCAGAATTCCGAGAACCACAGTGTTAAAAGTATGCCGAAAATACCACATTTCAGGCATTACTTCTCACCACGGACAATGCAGAGGCCGACGACCTTCTCTTAACGACTGAGAGCAACAGCGTTTGCGTAGAGTTGTCAGTGCTAACAGACAAGCGACATGGCTTGAAATAACGGCTGAAATTAATGTGAGACGTACGACGAAAGTATCCTTTAGGACAGTGCGTCGAAATTTGGCGTTAATGGGCTACGGTAGCAGACGACCGACGCGAGTGCCTTTGCTAACACCATGACACCGCCTGCAGCGCCTCTCCTGGCCTCATGAACATATCGGTTGGACCCTACTAGAAAACCATGACCCGCTCAGCTGAGTCCCGAGTTCAGTTGTTAAGAGCTTATGGTAGGGTTCAAGTGTGGCGCAGACGCCACGAAGCCATGGACACAATTTATCAACAAGGCATTGGGCAAGCTGGTGGTGGCTCCATAATGGAATGAACAGTGTCATTTTGGTCAATTGAACCGATCATTGACTCGAAATGGAGACCATTTGCAGCTATTCATCGACGTCATGTTCCCAAACAACGACGGAATTTTTATGGATGACAATGTGCCATATAACAGGGCCACAATTGTTCGCTATTGGTTTGAAGAATATTCTGGACTTGGCTACCCAAATATCCCGGCATGAAACCCTTCGAAAATTTATGGCACATAATCTAATGGTCAATTCGTTCACTTTTGCAATTATGGACGGCTATAGAGGCAACATGGCTCAATATTTCTGAAGGGGACTTCATGTGAGTTTTTAAGTACATGCCACATCGAGCTGCTATACTACAGCGGGCAAAACGAGGTCCGACACGATATTAGGACGTACCCCATGACTTTTGTTACCTCAGTATATGCTCCGCATAGTAGTTCCATTCTGTACATTTGACGTACAGGCTTATCTTCACAGAGACGGTATGTACACATACGAGCAAAATTCATTTTAGAGAAGATGTTCAAAGCGACCATCTTGCTTTTGCAAACACTTCGCCACTCGCTGGTTACTTTTCTGACCCCAAGCTACATATCTTCATCCACTATTGCCGAAGTGGCATGCACGGTGACTATTAGTTCATGAACACCGATAGGTGGAGTATAAATTTGTTCCATTAAGTATCCTCACAAATAAATATCTAGTAGATTAATGTCCGGGAAACTGTGGAGACTAGAACATTTGACCTCCATGGCCAAACCATTTCCCTGCTTAAATGAAGCACTTCCATTTCCCTGGAAGTGCTTCATTTAAGCAGTTAGGCACATTCATTCCAAAGTGTGGCGGTGCACCATCACGCAGAAACCACAGCTGTTGCTGAAAACCAAGTAGAACATTTTCTAATGCGTCAGGCAAAATATTGCAAAGAAACATACGACACAAGGATGCATTCAACTTGTCCGACAGTAGGTAAGGGCCCAAAAGCACTCCTTCAACGATTCCAGCCGAAAGGTTTATACCAAAACGTGCCTGAAAGGCACGTTCACAAGTGATATGTGGCTTGTGTTTCGACCAATAATGGCTATTGTGGAGATTGAAAATACAATCATGGGTGAAGCTAGATTCAGTTCATATCACGTTATTTTTAAAACATTCGTTATCTTCCACTTGGTCCAAAAGTCATTCACAAAACTGTACTCTTCAACTTGGAATATCGTGGATACTTCGCCGAAGTGATTGGTAAATCGTTTTAAGAACAACACCCTCTGTTTGTGGAGTGCATCTAGTCCTTCGACGATCTCTGTCAGTTACTTGTGGACGAAGATTACCAGTTTCCTGAAGATGTTGCTCCAGGCGACGAGAAACATTCTTAGCAGGATGGCACATTTCAGGGTCATGTACAGCATACGTACGAGCAGCAGCAGCAGCAACAACAACAGCAGCTTGGTTATCGGTTGCACCCAACACCAAAAGCCTATCGACGTATTCATCGTTTGTACATATATTCCATCGGGAAGCCGCCATACATGAACTTGACAGGCCCAGTTATGGTTGCGCACTGGGCGGTTACTAGACTCAAACATGCAGTTTAAGGGGTCCCATTGTCAGGTGGTGGCTATTGGCACAAGAGAAAATGAGGTACAGGTTATAAACGACGAGAACTAATGAATGTACGTCTAAAAAATAAAATAGAAACCTGATGAAGATTCAAACCATAGCTTCACGGTGGATGTGGGTTTCATGTTTCACCAGTCTACTCGCTGAGTTACGATTGCTTGTACGGCAGTGCAAGTTGATACATGTTACTCTGTACATTACAATGTATTGCACAACCTGATGGCGTTGCCAGCTCCTCTTTTTCATACATGGATTTTCAAAACACATCTTCTCTGATTTTCCAACATTGACTTTTGCGTTGAATCTGGATGAGGAATCAAAGGCCGACCAAGTGTGACATTTCTTCTTCACGCTGTAAATGCAACCTTTTCCGCCAGCAAAACTGTAAGTATTGTTTTTAATAGTACTACAATTCTGAAACATCCTTGTCACCTGAAAGTTTCCATGCTGGGATGGTCTTCGACCAAAACCGTTCGCACATTAAAGAAAAAATCAATTAGACACTTACAGTGTTAAATGATGCCATTTCTGCACTATACGAAGTCTTCCAGTTATTAACTTTGAGGACTAGGAAGATAGGAGTCGTTACCTGGGGCTGCAGACTATCCCAAGAGATGGAGGGGCTGCCTGTGAGCAGCGCGGTCAGCATGGCATCCGTGGGCGGCGGCAGCGAGTAGCGCAGCACCAGGCTCCAGACGCACAGCACGCCCTGGCCCACACACAGCGCGCCCAGCCACACGCACACCTGCCACATCCAGACCAGAGGGCACTAATTGTATCTGTATTCAAGAAAGGGAGCAGGAAGGATTGTAGCAACTATAGGGGAGTCACAATGTCCCAAGGTATATGAAAAGATCCTGGTGGCCAGAACGGTCGGGAACAAACTGGCTTCAGATCTGGCAGATCAAGCGTTGACCTCATATTTACAGTGAGGCAGCTCCAGGAGCATCCCCATGAATTTGGGGAAGAAAAGGAATTTAATAGAATTTCTCGAAGAAAGGTCTGGGAACCCCTAGAACGAAAGGGAGTGGAAAAACGGAGAACAAACGTAGTGGTCTGTGGAAGTCTGAGTTATCTGAAAGTGGGAACTGAAGGGACAGATTGATTCCAGCAAACAAGTGATGTGAAACAGGGCAGTGTATTGTCACCTCTCCACCATTGTAGTCATAAATGAGATAATTATTAAGGTGGCAGAAAAAAACTGAAGAACGTAATATGAAAGCAATGGTGTTCAAACATGATTTGACGATTTGGGGAAACAGGAGCAGCTAGATACTTGGGATGAAACTGCGAGAAAGTATGGAATGAATTTAATGTAAACAAATGTGAGAGCCAGGTAACAGCTGGGGGAAAAAAAGACCAACTAGCAGTATAAGGATTGGAGGTGAATAATTGAAGAAGGTGGAAAGTGCAATGGAGTAAAATGGAAGAAATGAGAAATAGATCTGCGAAGTGTTAGGAGCCTTGTTTGGAACAAAGAAGTCCCACAAAAAGGGAAGGAAGTAATACGTGTAGAGAATTTACTACATCTTAATACCGATCTATGCGTCTGGAACATGTGTAATGAAGAAAAGAGATGTGAGAAGACTACATGCATGTGAAATTAAGTTCCTCAGAAGTAAGTCAGTAGTAATAAGGAGAGATAGAGTGAGGAATGGAAGGATCAGGTAAATAGTGAAAGAGGAACCCTTGCAGAGCAGGACAGAAACATCAAGGGTAAGATGATATGGTCACTTAAAGAATATGCAAAACAAGAGGATTTTCAAGAAAATTCATTAAATGGAGATGGAAAGGAAACGACGAACAGGAAGACCAAGGGATGGATGGCAACGAATTTCAATAGTGGCCACAAATACCGCTAAATTTATCTGCCAAATTATATCATTGAACGACAAGTAATTGAGGAGATACGACATCATAAACATTGTGATGTGTGGAAAATTATGTAATTTGTAAAGTAATAAGATGTCTGACAACCGTTTTATAGTTGAGAGTATGATTCCTTAAGGAATCGTTGATGGAGGCGGAAGGGAAGGGGGTGTACAGTACACCATGTACTGGTTGTTAGTAATAAGGGACATTACCGCTGAGTGTAAACTGTTCGTAAGCACTGACATTCAAGAATGCTTATGCAAGGGCAAGTATCAGTATATTACATCACTTTGAACACTGGTTAGCACCTCTAGTAGGATAACTATAGCCCTGCTACGTAATAATGTTTAAAGAGCTGCAAAGCAGCCTAATTTTTGAAGAAACCGCAACTCTAGTTAACGTGTATGCCTTTATTGCCACCAAGACTGGAACAGGTTCCTCTTCGTAACATTCGAGAAACTGATTTGGTTCATCTGCCTTCACACATCCCTTAACTAAGTTCTATGCACACCAGGTACCTGAACATTTACCTCTCTCACAACTTTACAATAGTACACAACTGCCAAATAAACGAAAACTGCAGTCCAAGTTATGTCATTTTTTGTTAATTTTGTCTTTTGTTCTAAATACCGTGTTATTTTGCAGATTTGCCCATATCCTCAAAATAATTTTGCTGTTTATTATTTTTCAGTTATTAAAACAAATACACCAATTGCACTAGTTGCAATAACATTCCATATTTTTGGTCAGGCTACTGCTTGCTCTTCCAACAGTTAACATTCGGTCACTAATCAGTTCCTTAAGATTTTCTGTTACTTGATCAAGGCTAGCATTATATTTCAGGAGATTCGTGATCAGACATCATAATATCAGTTTTTCCTGCTGCTGTCAGAAGGTACTTCCTTGTTTGGACACTGGAAATACATTGCTAGCCCTTAGACACTGCAACACCAGGCAGGATACAAATAGAGAAATTTTAATTATTCTGCTTATAAGCATAAAAGGAACGATATATAATCAAATTTGTAGTTTCGATGCATACAGAGTATGAAATTAAACGAACATTACTGCCATCTTTGGTGCCATCTTTGGCAGCCTACCAGGCTTGGCATCGAACTGAACTGATCTGGGATGACAGTTCATCAGTAACAGTGGACACGGTAAGATGGCTTTCCAGTCTCTGGATAACGCACGGCCATATGTTTTAAATGTGAGAGAAGATTCTAGAACGTGCTAGCCAGGTCAGCAGAAGAGATAGGTAACACACAGTATTGCGTTATCGTATTGAAAGATAACGTTAAGGAGACCTCGAAGATAGGGCACAGACACCGTCCTCAAGACTTCAGAAATAACTAATATCAAAGTTTTTTTTTTCTTTTTGAGGTTCGCAATACGTAAGTAGCGGATGAGGTGCAGTGCCCAAGAAGCCATGTTAACCAATCAGGAGAAGGCACAATGTGTCCTGGGGTACCATGAGACTCGATCACCAACCACAGTGCAGAGACACTTCCAGACAACATTTGGAAGGAATCCACCTGATGTCAAGAGCATTAAAGCCTAGTATGAGAAGTTCAAGAACACAGGATCGGTTGCTGACCTTCCGAGGTCTGGTCGACCAAGAACCTCAGCAGACAGGGTGGAAGCTGCAAGGCAGTCTTTTCTGCGATGTCCGAAGAAATCGGTGCGCAGGGCCTCAGGTGAATTACAGATGCCAAATTGTTTCGTGCATACAAAGTGCAAATCGTTCAGGCCTTGTTGCCCAATGACAGTACACGGGGACATGACTTTGCGGTCGAAATGATATCACGTATTGAGGACGATGATAGTTACCTCAGACGAATTGTCTTTTCCGACGAAGCGACCTTTTTTGTCAGTGGAGCAGTGAATCGCCATAATGTGCGCAATTGGGGTTCACAATCCCCTGGCGAGGTCATGGAGTGCACCAGAGGCAGTCCAAAGGTGAATGTTTGGTGCGCGCTATTGCACGATCGAATTATCGGGCCATTCTTCTTCGCTGAGGCTACCATCATATCTGCAGTGTATCTGGACATGTTGCAACTGTATGCTGTTCCTCAGCTGCTTCAGTATCACCCCGATGTCTTGTTTCAGGAAGACGGTGCACCGCCTCATTGGGGTTTGGACGTCCGTGCCTATCTCGATATGACCTTTCCTGGGCGATGGATTGGTCGTAATGGGCCAACGGTTTGGCCTCCACGCTCTCCTGACATAACCCCATTAGACTTCTTTTTATGAGGTTATCTCAAAGACGACGTCTACCGAACACGTGTACCAGATCCTGAAACCCTGCGGCAACGGATAACCACAGTCGTTGAATCGATCCCTCCGTGATGTTGGCTAATGTGTGGACGGAAATTGAATATCGCCTAGATGTGCTACGTGCTACCAAGGGTGCTCATGCGGAAGTTTACTGATGTGTGAAAAAAAACTTTGATAGTTTGTAAACAATTAGATACCAGTTTCATATTTGTATCTTACTTCTAGCCTGAGTTATCAAATTATGTAATCAGGGAAAGACTTTTCGGACACCCTGTATAACGGCTGCTGTCCAAATATTCAGCTATACGAAGTAGAGGTGATCGTGGCGTGTTCCCAATATCACGACAGGTGCTGGTCCAGTATGTCAGCAACGAATGCAGTCTGGCAACATTGGTTCTCCTCAGAACCTCCATTCACGGATACGTAGATCTTGATGCGGAGCACAACCGTGCTTCGGTTGAATAGCCGACGTGTCATCAGTCCTGTGTCCAGTGCTGCAGGTGGGCGCAGCACAGTTGGCGCGCCTCTCTCCTACCGCATCACGGAAAGCTGCAACAATGGCCTCCGTGCTGACAGTCGCTGATGCTCCAGACGTCGTCGCGCTGTCCGTGTGGATGCTTGTCCTGATGCACAACAGTCTATTACACGGCTGCTCATGTTACTACCATGCTCAAAACTATCCGAACAACCTGAATTGTTTCTCGCCTGATTTGCATGTAGCCCACATAGCATAACTGTCTTGGATGTCCTCTAATATCGTTTCGGTACTGTCACTTAAGTGTACAAAATGGTTACCACAATTGACAACTAGAAATCACTGCTCTGTATCGGTATGGCAATTAACTCCAGCTGTAAATTAATAGCACGATACTACAAATATCAGGGACTACCTGTGCCAGTCCTTAACGCTTATAAACACAAATTTGTTACAAAAAGTGACATTTGTAAAGTGTTACCACTCTCATTAATAAACTAAACTCCGCCCGACCAGGTCATGAAGGCTCAACGGTACCGGCAGGCCGCCGTCTCCTCAACCTACAGGCGACAATAGATGCGAATGTGGAATGGCATGTGGTGAGTACACTGCTCTCCCAGCAGTATGTCAATTTACGAGACCGGAGCCGCTATTTCTCGATCACGTAGCTCCTCAGTTTGCCTCACAAGCGCTGAGTGCGTCCTGCTTGCCAACAACGCTCTGTAAATAGGATGGCCACCCATCCTACTGCTAGCCCAGCCCGGCAGTGCTTAACTTCGGTATCTGAGGGGAAATAGTGTTGACACTGCGGCAAGGCCGTCAGTACTTGACACAAATGATGACCGTAACTCATAACAAATCATTCATTCTTGAATTCTTCTTCTCCAAAAGATTTTTCAACCATCTATTAACCATCGTTAACTTGGCGAGTGCTCTTCCATAAACTGATTAATGAACTAATCTCTTAGAAAAACCATGATTAAGAGCATCAAGTACTCTATCGAAACCTCACTGTCAACAACGTATCACTAATAATTCCACTATCTTCAAGATGGCACGCCGATCTATGTGCAGTGTTATCTGAAACAAAGGGTCATAAAAATTTCAGTTATTGGTGGTGGTGGTGGTGTGTTGGGGCTTATGGGCGCTCAACATCGAGGTAATCAGCGCCCTGACACACATTAAAAGGAACGAATGTGGACAGACCTAAGAAAACTAAAGCACACACTCAAACAAAGCAGGAAAAGAAGGAAAATGCTACCTAAGAAAGTAAAACGTTAGGAAAGGGGAAACATAGCAACAAGAATGTCACAGGAAATTGTTATTGGCTGGCGACTTACATAAAATATGGGCGAGCTTGTCACACAGTGAGCAAATTAAAATCCTCTCCCTAAAATCTTTGTAAAAACATTTGACAGGGCACAGAACTTTAAAACTTTAACCACATTCGTCCTAGTGTTCATTTGTTGTGAGACGCGACCGCAACGGTAATCGTCGCACATACAAAGATCTGATATCGATTACGTCAGTAGTAGCGAGATGCTTGGAAGTGCAGTGAGGAGAAAATTAATAACTTCTGCCTTCCAGGATTCGAACCCGGCACCTATCGCCGTTGTTTTCTATGCACGAATGGATATTAAATGTAGATTTCTTTCATCAGATGCGAGATGTGCTTAGAAAACCTTTGTGCCGACCCAGGATTCTAACCCTGACACGCACATTACGTGGAGAACTTGAGAATTTTGGAAACTGGGGAAAACAATGAATTGATCGCGCTACGTCATCACAAATTGATCAAATCCCGTTAAACCAGATCCCATATGTGCAACATCTCAACATAAAATAAAAGATAGAATAAGTGTCCAGTGACTGTAAAAGATGTTTGATTCTTTACCTAAAATAAAATATCTACTACTGTAAGAAAGGTTATTGGTGGCAGGGTTTCTACATGCTGCCACTTACGCCTCTGTCATGGCCCAGCCTAACGTGTAGTCGGTAGCGAAGGGAATAATGTGTATGTGGAACCACGTAGAGATCGTATATTCTTTTACTTGGAATAATCAGGGGCAAATAGGATCTAACAGTGCCTATTACAAGCTTTCATCTGAAGAAGGAACTGAACCCTTACTCCCTGCAGATACTAACTTAGTAACATGCTCCAGACCACGTAACTCCTCGGTTTAAGGCGCTGCAGTCGTAGATTGTGCAGCTGGTCCCGGCGAAGGTTCGAGTTCTTCCTCGGGCATGGGTGTGTGTGTTTGTCCTTAGGATAGTTCAGGTTAAGTAGTGTGTAAGCTTAGGGACTGATGACCTTAGCTGTTAAGTCCCATAAGATATCACACACACACACACACACACACACACACACACACACACACGTAACTCCTCATATGGATGTGTCATGATTTTGTCGCAGCACTGGTGCTCCACATCGGATGAGAATTCTGACTTCCTGACAAGCAGGAGTTGATTACAGTTAGTTCAGTATAGTCATCCCTTGCACGACTGAATCGCCATTAACCAGCTCAGCTACCCAGTGGGCACATTCAACTTCATTTTGCAGTCATTGAAATATAAGCGCTTGACGGCCATCCACACGAACTGCCAACACTGTAGGGTGCGGAAGATTTCACAGGAAATGTTGGTTCCACTTAAGCTATTCTCCATAGTAAACGTCGCGCAGTACAAAAGAAAAGGTGCATTACTGAACCCGATTCTTCCATAATGTAGCTAATTACAACTCGTCAGTCTGCTAACAGTGTCAGTCTGTCGGAAGCTCAGAAACAATTTATTTCATTTTATAACCCATCAATAACAAACCTCACAAAAACGTTCCGTGATAACCTGTTGGCTACATGTTCTGATCAAAAGAATTTCAGACCCGCCGTCGTATGGGCAACCGGCGCTACCCGACGTCAGCCCAGGCGATCGCGACGGATCGCGTCTTGAGCCTTTGATCTACGTTTGCGCGCGCGCACACACACACACACACACACACACACACACACACACACACACACATACACACACAGGCAAACATAAGACTGATCAATGTCGTACTTTCGACTTGGACGAGAAATATTTTCTATAAACTATGCGTAAGCCGTGTAGTGAGAATAACGTTGTAACTAGTGTTCTCACAGCATATCACTTGAGGAATACTAGGTATGTAATCTACCATTACATGCGACAGTTACCAGAGAAAAGCAGATTGGTTCATAAGTTTGTGACGATTTTGGATTTGATAGAAGCGGGGAGGCAGGAAGCTCGACCATCTATGCCCTGTATGAGGTGAGTGTTAACGAAGAAATGAAGTCGGATAATAGCTTGCCCGTGTCATGTAGGACCATTTTAATATGAATAGCTTGCCACATTCAGCATGCCGAACCGCTGTAGCTCTGTCACATAAGAGTCTCCTGTGAGATTAGAACTTGGAACAAACGTAACTTCGGTTCCAGTGAGCGACGTTGTTTCTATTGGCTCAGCGATCTATTGGAGTACTTTTTGCTCCCTCATAGTATTAGTAATGGCTAAGAAAGATAATTCTCAACGAAGACGAAATTAGTTTTACTTTCTGCGTGGAAAGACCTCCCTGGACTAAAAATATATATTTGATTGTTAGATGTCACACCATAAGTGAATATCGTTCAGAATATTTAATTGAAATACGTAGACAGAATCAAGCTTAATTAGTAGGATAATTCTGTGTCATTCTCTGCTATCACAATGTTGCCAGACTTAATCTACAATGTTGGCAAGTCCAAATCATCCTCGTAGCAGGAAGGACTACGTTTCTCGAGCAGGCTAGCAATCCAGGAGTAAATCTTGTGCATCAAAGACGCAGCGGAAGCATCCCTCAAATTGACAGATTCCTGAAATACGAAAGTTGTAAGCAAATTTGTGTAACTCATCAGATACGATATATATTAATAGCAGGTGAAATGAAATGGATGGCCTTCCTCTTCATAGCTATCATTATTTTATTTCTGTTTTAGTGTGTTAAGTGTCAGAATATTCATGGGAATTACGGAGGAGTAATTATTAGACACGACTGCTAAGTCAAGTTTAAATAACACAATGATTAGTTTTCTTACTAATTAAGGTCTCAATGACAGCAAGTACTTAAATAAAGAGAAATTAAGTAAGTAGTCTGGAATGGCGTTTACAGTCAGCGACCCAAAGCAATTTCTGGGGATGCGATGCAAGAGTATAAATGGCCAGACGGTGTCAGCATGTTTACAGACTATCCAGAAGCTATAGTTGTATTATACTGAAATAGATTTATTAACAGTGTTCGTTGTCAACCAGACTATTACTCAGACTCCCTCAACAATGTGTAAATGACATCGACACATCAGTCTCATGTCATAGTAGTTAACACTCTGCATGTCTCTTTTCACTGCTTTATTGAGTAGCTAATCATAACGGTTTACTTATTGTTAAGAATTTGTTCTTATACGCGTTTCGGGCATAACCCATCATCACAACATCATTTAAGAGGACTTCATACATGGTAACTGTTTTGATGACGGCAGTAGCCGAAAAGAGATGATGAATAATTATATATACGAGGACATCCAACAATTAAAGAGTCAAACTGATGTAGAAATGAAAAAGTTTTCAGGAGCCTTTTAGTTTCATGCTTCCGATTTTCATCACTAGGATGAGCTGTGAACAGCTGACGGATAAAAAGTGCATTAAACGATGGTGCGGTTGTTTGAACTTTCCACCTCAGTTGAACAACTCTTTTTGCTCCCTGAATGTGTAAAACTGGGTGAAATCCATTCTCCAATGCCTTTTTGTTATGATGGAAGTTGTACGAACAGCGGAAGTTATTGTAAGTGGGCAGAACAGTTCACGAATTTTTTAACCTCAGTGACTGACAAGCAACATCCTGGGCAGTCAGCAGAAATGTTAACTTTGCTTCAAACCCGCATTGACGAGATTATTCGTGAATACAGACTTGTTACAGTTGAACATATAGCAAAAACAGTTCCATTAGGTGTTAGCATGGTTCATAACATTATCTGTACCAAGCGCAAGTACAACAAAACTAGTGCAAGTTGGGCCTCGGAAGTCTTAATACCACAACACAAAGAACCAAGACTCAAAGTGTACGGACTTAAAATAACGCTATGGAAGGGAATATGACCTTTCACTTCGTTTCATCATTTTGAACTGAGACTAAAAGACAAAGTATGGAACAATGGCTTCTGGGAAAGTGTCACAAAGAACAAGAAACACCTCTTTGCATCAGGTATTAAAAAAAAAAAAAAAGGTTCATTATTGGGAGAAGTGTATTAATATTGGTGCAGATAGTGTTGAGAAGTAGTAAAAGTCTCGTTTTGTAAAACACATAGTTTTTTTCTATATCATTATGTCTCCTTAATTATTGAAGGTCCCTCGTATTAAACAATCTAAATGGTTTTAATCACAATAGATTCGTTTCACGCCGTTTCAATCTTAATTGAGCTGCAGTGTTAAGACTGAAATCATGTGGCACGCCACTATGTAGAAAGTCCTTTTACATGACGTCCTGATTGTGGACAACGCCCGAAACGCCTAAACAAATAAATTTTTGACAACTGGACTATCGTTGTTAGCGACCAAACAAAGAAGTGAGAAGGCTAATTTTCCTTTCTGTAGACGATTTAATATCTTCCGCAGCAGACTGCCACTTCGTTGTGGAGGTGATAAAAGTACAGTAAGTAATTTATCACTTTACTGTACAACTCCACCACTATCCTCCGCAATTCTACTGTGGATTTTTCGTAAATTATGACTCTGAGCGCAAATTAATGTTCTATTATGTGAAATATTTCCCCGTTTTAGCTTTGGTGAAGAGATGTTGTAAAGAAAACTTGTCACTGGTAGATGAACAAAACTGCTTGATCGGAACTCCTGGAGTGTTAGATATGTCCAAACAAGTAAAAAAGTCTGCAGTTATTATTGATCAGCTCATTTTTAACTGGAAAGGTTGGGGCCTAACAAACAGAGCAAAACCAGAACGATGAATAGCTATGCCAACTAACGTCCTCACAATCCCTTTGCCTCTTTTAGAGACTTGCAGGGTGACGATTACTGAACTACATGAAAAAAAATAAACAGAAATTAGTTACAAACTACGGCGTGCACACACTTTATTTCACATGTAAACGTCACTACAGATATTCGGATTTAGATTATGACATGTTCGATATGCCTGCCATCGTTGGCGATGAAGTGACGCAGATGATTAGCGAAATTCTACATGACCCAGTGAAGCATTGGAACATCGATGCTGTCTATGACCTCCTGAATGGCTGTTTTCAGCTCAGAAATGGTTTTAGGGTTATTAGTGTACACATTGTCTTTAATAGGGCCCCACAAAAAGGAGTTGCATGAGTTCAGATCCGGAGAATATGGCGGCCAATCGATGCCCATGCCAGTGGCCTCTGGGCACCCCAGACCCAAAATGCTGTCCCCAAAGATTGCTCCTCGAGGACTTCAAACACTCTCCTGCTTCGATGAGGTCCAGCTCCGTCATACATGAACCACATCTTGTCGAAATCTCGGTCACTTTGGATAATAGGGATGAAACCATTTTCCAAAACCTTCATATACTGTTCGGTAGTCACCGTCCATCAAGAAATACCGCACCGATTATTCCGTGACTGGACACTGCACACCTCACAGTCACTCATTGAGGATGAAGCGACTCCTTGACGATGAAATGCGGATTCTCAGTCCCCTAAATGGTCAATTTTGCTGTTGACGAACCCAACCAAATGAAAGTGGGCTTCGTCACTGAACCAAACAACAATATGCATACTGACTCCCATCATGCCCAACCATGCAGTTTGAACGTCCTAACGCAAACCGTTCAGAAGTTATGACGATTTTAGTTCATATAGTTCGACAATTGTCACCTTGTATTTTGGAAGCTTGAGGTCACAGTCGTGATTGTTGACGAAGTCGTTGTGTGTGAGTGTGTGTGTGTGTGTGTGTGTGTGTGTGCATAGTGCCGCTGCTGCAATGTCAGGAGATTATCCAGGTTCTACCCCATATTGTTTCCATACTTGCAGAACTTTTTTAACAGTAGTGCACACTGACCGATCTCAGTTGCCATTTAGTTTGAATTAAGTAAGTACCGTGTGGTATATTATACCTCTGAACACAGTCCGAATATAGACAACCTTTTTCTCATGAGTATGGTCGGTTTTCCATGTAAATAATGATTTATTTAGCACTTTATATCATAAATAATAATTTTTGTGTCATGAATGACACAAATGTATCTCACACTGGAATTAAGTCTTTTATCGCTGTTTGCAAAATACCACAGAAGGTGAATGTCAACAGGCGTCTCTTGAAGATAGCATAAAACTGAATAACATGACTTAGCGAACGTAAATGTCAATTGTTATGCTGTAAATGCGATTAAAATTACAACAGAATTCATATTATGATAACTTTTTATTTGCCAAAATTACAAGGAAGGATACTCGATTTCTAGTCTCAACCAGTAAAATGGCCATCTTCAGATCACATACTGAAATACAATGCTTTGTCACAATGATATTAAGATTCCAAACTTGAAATTCAGAACTACAGTTTTCGATTTTGGAATTGTGAACACATTTATGACCAAGTGTGTTGCTTCAGTAATTGATGTAACACCGCTTTCTATTATTATATCTGAAGATGGCCATTAACTCGCCAAAAGTAGTAATCGATGTATCATCCCTTGCAATCTTGGCAAATAAAAAGTTCTGATAAAAAAGGCTACAGTTCTATTTAAAGAACAGCTCCTACAACACTGGCAATGTCAGATAATTTTAATATGTTAAATCTGCAGGTATTTCCAAAACAGATCGTATCATCTGCTATCAACCGAAATTAAAGTCACTGTTCAGGTTCTGTGCGTTACAATAAGTGTAATAATCAGTTTATTACAATTTTTTCACTATTTTGTATGTTACTGGCCAGTATTTATTTGAATAAGAAGCCAGTTCGCTGCAATATTTTTTTTTGCTTTTCTGAATTTTACTGAACAGTAGTTTGAGTGAACTGGTGTTGCACTTTGATTCATGTTCATTTTTATCTGGGTAGCATCATCTCAAAACAATGACTGAAGATATGATGATGTTAATGTCCTATCACACGTATGTCAAAATTAATGTTTTCAATCACCTATATTGTCTTAAAGTACAAATAAATGGCACCACTTGCTGAATTACACTTCTAGGAGCCCTTTACAAAATTAGCCAACTTACATCTGATGGTTGTATTGTCTCAAAAAGCGAAGAAATCGTGACATTTAGAGGATTACAAGTCTATCTACTTCTGCTAAAATGCAGAACATCTGATGCAGTAAGATGGCAGCAGATATGTATCATGTATCCCCAGTAACTAATGAATGCTAATGTGTCTACTATAAATACGTGTTTACCTTAGCAATAGTGGGTATGTTGAGTGGAGTTGGTATGTTTTTATTGTGCACACCTTTTTAAGACATAGTTAAATTTATTATATTATATTGTACTCTATAATTAATTCAATTGTTAAAAAAGTGTGTGCAACAGAAACATACCAACTGTGCTCAACATACCCACATACTACTTATAAATCTAGAACTACATCACTTAAAACTGCACTAAAAAATTGCAGGCCATTCCTAATACTGTCTGCTTAAAATCCATGTAATCATAATATTAATAAGACGAAATTTAATTTTAGTTGAAAATAATGGGATTTTGAGTGCACCCCAATTAATTTAAAAAGAAGTTCATTTTGGTGTATCAAATTCAGTGTTGGATGGTCATTACGATTTTGGGGGGGGGGGGGGGGCGCCACCTCTACAAGATTACTCTGATATAAAAAGAGATTTTGAGAAAAACCAGAAAATATGTGTATAAAATTTAAAGAAAATAATCTAGATGATGAAATTCATTATCATTATTTTAAACTTTCTTCTTTCCTATATATCTCAGTTTAATATTCTCTTCTCCAAAAAACTGAAAATTCCAACTACTAATTAATTTCAAACATTTATGTGGCAATATAATTTTAAATTCGTTATTTGTTCCAAATATTTTATCTTCATGTCTAGAGTTCAAATATTCGCAACCAGCAATGTTAGAGAAAAAAATGTGATTGTAGCTCACTAAACATTTTAAAGAAATTAGTATTGTTAGTGTTGTTGAGCCTCTTGTGTAAGACTTCCATTTACATAGAATAAAAAATTATAATAAAATTTAAAATCTGTGTGGTACTGTGTCATAATTTTCTGGAATTATTCTCTTATAATACTGAAATGAGAAATCTTTCTCAACTGGTTTGTTGATTAAATTTTTACTGTTTATATCTCTAGTTATGTGGTTGTACCCTAACTGTATCTTTCTTTCACCTTATCCTCAGCTAATCATATCATAGATTCCCCATTCAGCTTCTGAATATTCCTATAGTTTAAAGTGAATTCCTTCATTTTCATCTCTGGGTTTTCATTATTTTTCTCAAAATAATAACTTGTAGGTTCATTCGAAATCCAATCTGTAATGCAATTTTTTTCTTAGTTCATTAGTACATTCATGTAGCTTACCTCCTGCTTCCATAATATTTTTTCCATTATCAATAAGTACTAAACTGTCTGTATTAACAGGTTTTCGTAGCTTATCTAAAATAACATATAATTTATGTCTTGCATCTGATGTAGTGAATGCTGCAATAAAACTATTTGTAGCTTTATTATTTTCCACATAATAATACTTGAAACCGTACTTCATCTAAACCGTTTCTGTATTATCCATGTTATACATTCATTTGAACCATGTCTATATTATCTATATTATGTCTATATTATCTAATCGATCATCCAATTGTATCTCATGAAAGTGTTGTAAATCTGTCATATGCTCAATTCTACTCATATTTTGATGTGGTCCAAATTTTTCTCCATAATGAATTTAGACTATTGTAGCAACATATCGTTTTTGTGAATTTTCTCTTATGCTATCAGGCTCTAAGTCAATAGCTATTTTCCCTTTACGTATTTTGGCAATGGCCTTGCCGCAGTGGATACACCGGTTGCCATCAGATCACCAAAGTTAAGCGCTGTCGGGCGTGGCCGGCACTTGGATTGGTGACCATCCAGCTGCCATGCGCTGTTGCCAATTTTTGGGGTGCACTCAGCCTCGTGATGCCAATTGAGGAGCTACTCGACCGAATAGTAGCGGCTCCGGTCATAGAAAACCATCGTAACAACCAGGAGAGAGGTGTGCTGACCACACGCCCCTCCTATCCGCATCCTCAACTGAGGATGACACGGCGGTCGGATGGTCCTGATGGGCCACTTGTGGCCTGAAGACGGAGTGCTTTACATATTTTGTATACGTCTTACTAGGGGGGCTAGTTTCTAGTTTTTCTTCATGAAGTCTTTCAGGTAATTTTTAAACAACAAGTTTCTTTTATTTCTAAAATTCCACACTTTGCAGATATCTGAAACTTTATATCCTGGTCGTAGGTTGAGTTCCAAAAATGAACAGCGTAGAGACAGAAGTGATGACACTTTCTGCAGGACCGGACCATTTTGCAGGACATCCCTCAATCACATACAGTGCAATCTGTTACTGATTTGTTTGACTGATGGGCCTGCTAAGTGCTATACCACCTACTGCACTCCCCTAACTTAAGCCCTCGTGAGTTCAACTCGATTTCTTAAATGAATGAAACACTTCATGGCATTCACTTCAGAGCTGCTACAAATTTGTCAGGCAATAGACCATGCCGCTCAAACTGTCAACACAACTGGCACTGCTAAGAGTATCCTATGACCTCCCCTTAATGGCAATGGGCTATACACGATGCTGGTGACTAATTTGAAGGTCAGTAAAACTGTGAAATACGTATCTATTTTGTGCCACTATTAAATTTCCGATCCTTGTATTTATCACTATTAATTTGATAATTTTTTCATTAATATGTGCTGTAGTGACATAGTTATTGATAATAATTGTATAATCAGTTTTTGTAACATATTTGTTTTGCAAAGTACTGAATGGTAACTGCATTGTGACCACTTATTGGACCTCTTAAATATAGTAGTCGTCTACCTTTAAAATCAATACCTGCTTCAGTTACATTAAAAATGGTATGTAATTTTTATGAAACAGTTTTATTAAATATTCTATTCTTGGATCAATTTCATTTAAGTTTATTTATCTATCTTTAGACTGCAGCTTATTTCCAAAAATGTCCATTTACTACATTCAAGATTTCATTAAACTTTTAATTATGGGACTGATGACCATAGATGTTAAGTCCCATTGTGCTCAGAGCCATTTTTTAATTATGGGACATCAGTTTTAAGACAAATATACACAAATGGCCATAAATTACTTCATTAACATATCGTATTAGTTGTCTGTTTTGGTACAGCTAACTTCAGCCTAGATATTTAACTACTTTATTAGGAGTAATTCCTCAAAATGAATCAAATACAAATGTTTTATCTTTATTCTTATAATAACAGATCCAATGTGAGTGTGCATGATCAGATATATCTAGATTTTTAATTGTTTAGCTAGTTTTTCGTCACAAAAATTACTAAATGAATTATTTGTTGTAGTTTCTTATTCCAACGCCATCTTTCTTTTCCATAACTAAACTATGTCTTTTTTGTTTTTCTCCGAGTGGTCTAAGGTGCTGTAGTCATGGACTGCATGGTTGGTCCCAGCGGAGGTTTGAGTCCTCCCTCAGGCATGGGTGTGTGTGTGTGTGTTTGTCCTAAGGATAATTTAGGTTAAGTAGTATGTAAGCTTATGGACTGATGACTGTAGCAATTAAGTCTCATACGATTTCCACACATTTGTTTTGTTTTTCTAATTCTTTATCTCCTTTTTCCTGACCATTAATGCTTTTGTGATATCAGTTGCTCCACCAGCTAGTTAACCAATAGTTGCTAGATATCATAATGCTGCCAGTAATCATGGAAGTGGTTCTCCATCACATTTTGTTAGTCATGAACCTTCTTTCTTTTTTGTTAGATACTCCATAATTTTTTTCACAACAGGTATACGTAATCGTATAAGTAAATTACCAACAATTTCTTATTGCCATGACACACTCTTAAAACTACATTTCTGTCTCTTTTCCTTTTATGCATTGTTTAAAAATTATGAATATCATTTAATTGTTCATTATTGAGTTTAATCTTAACTGTATTTGGTTTAGGTTTGCCACTAGCTAGCAAAGAATAATCATGCTGTAGTAATTCATTTATATAGATAAAAATTTTGATCTATCTTTTATAGTACCAAACCAATATTATCAAGATGCAGTCTAAAACTTCCTTCAGCTGACGCAAGATCGTATTTTGTACTTAGACCTTCAGGGAAATCCAAGCCCATACCTAATTTTCTCTTTCCAGACATTATTCCTATAACTACTGTAGTGGCCTATTTTTCTCCAGTTGATGCATCAGAAGCACACTTCTTTCTTCTCAAGTTAAGTGAAGTTTTTTATCTGCTTCATGTATTTTCACTAAATCTTTATTACCTCTATATGAAATATCATTTTTTTTAGGGAGCTTTAGTGGATTAATTGCTTGGTGTTCTCTACTTAACATTTCATCTAATTTGATACCCAAACCATCAAATCTATAGCAGATAGATGAATTTCAAAAGGTAATTTATTAATTAATGTATTAACTAATCCTCTTCCATAACTTTCATTTTGCCATAATGTATGTGGCAAGTTATTCAAAAATGTAATCAAACATTGAAATTCTTTTGGATTGTTGACAATAAAATTGCTAAGCTTATTTGTTAACATTTTGTTATTCCCATTCTTTCATTACAATAATTTTTATTTCCAGCTAATTATTCTTTTTCTGTATATTTTTTTAGCTAAGCCTTCAGCTGTTTTGTATCTGAAATATCTGAACTAGAAAGAGTTTGTCATAATTATGGAAAATAGTCCTCAGCACTTTCTTTCATCAAACTTTCATATTTTTTACCCTTGGAAATTAAGTCCTATGCTTCTTGACAGAGTATAGGGGAACGATGTGGGAGACCCGCCCTGCCATACTAGTGGTGGACTTACTTTAATTTATTTTGTTTGGATTATTATCAGCGGATAATGCTCCTTAACTGAATAATATATCTGCATTATTTGAAAAAACATTTCACCTATATCATCCCTAGTTATCCGTTTTTTAGTGAACAGATTCATTAATCCATCTGTACCTTCATATTCTTTTCCTCCAATAGTCCTTTTATCACCCTGAAATTTTGCTTGTAATTACCAACATGCGGAAACATACAGACAGCTTTCAATCCAAAAACTTTATCTTCACTGTGATTAATAGACTTCAATATTCATTCACTTTCCTTATTTTTCTACTTTCACCTTCAGCTTGAGCTACCTTTTCCTACCTTAGTATGTTCCTCATACTTCTTCAATGCATGTTGTATTTCTGATCCACTTAATGTATAGTCGTACAAAGCAGGACGATCATCATACTAATCTTGCTTCAGGCTTATATAGCCTGATACACCCAAAATTCTTCTAAATTTCTATGATGATATGGAACCATACACTTTTTAACCTCTCTATTTTCTTCAGTAACTTTCAGTACATTACCACCTAAACATTTGATTCCTTATTTAACTCTTTCAATTGCAACAATAACAGGTTGATCTTGTTTACATTTTTCATATAATGTTCTTGATTGTTTCTTCCGAAAGTTGAATCCTTTCAGTTCTTCAATTTTTTAATATTTCGTTTAGCTTTTTGAACAACCTCTCAGTCCTGTTTCTAAAACATTTTCTAAGGATAAGAAAAAATTAATGAAATTTATTTTTGCATTCAGATTTATAAAAACTAAAAAGATAATGCATTCAGCTTTTACACTTATAAAAAAAAAAACAGCAACCGCATGTACCTGCCCCACATTTAGCTTCTTTAATACTCCATGAACGATTATTATACTGTTGACCAATTTTTTCCTAATTATTCATATTCTATTGTGTAGTCAAGAGGATCTTTAAATTATTTTGTATGTTCAAGTGAAATACCATCATCATCATCTAATAGGTATGCAATATCATCTTTTAAAGTGCTCAGTTAATAAGGAAATCTTTTATATAACATCTGTATTTATACGACATCTGCATTTTCGTTCATTAGGGTTTCTAGACATGTCAATCATAAAAAATCCAAACTGATCATTCCAACACCTACTACACATTTCTTTAAAACCATCAAATTCTAAATTATCATCAACAAACTCATGATAAATGTGATTTAATTTTGTATTATCAGGCCTAAAAATATTTTAAAAATTAGTTTATCCTTTACTAATTGTTTTGGTAATTTCGAATATGCCAGAGCTAAATAAAAACAGTCTATTTCTTTATGTTTTCCTCTATAAAATATTCTCTAACTATATCTTGATTTTCAAGAATGAAGTCATCAAATACTATAAGTGAATTATCTTGGCATTGATCAAGTGGTGTCATTTCATCATTGTTTTCAATAAACATAGTAAGCCACTCATTATTTTGTCTTCAATTTATTTACACATTTTCATAAATTCTCGATAAATATGTGTGTGATTTATCTTATTCCAAACATGCAAGTGATTTATCTTATTCCAGTTTAACCACCCTGGAGCTAGAATATAATTGTCAATCTTTCCACATCCATTTGGTCCTTTTATTGAACATCAAATAGAATTTGGTAAAGCTTACAATGTTTACTTTACTATTTTTGGTTCTCAATCTGTTTTCATTTAATTTAATAAAATTAGGTAGATACTAAATAAGTCACCTATATAAGTTGAGTGGTAAGTCATCTGTTCTGAAAAAAATATTGCCTGTACCTATATGAAAAGTTATAGTATGGTTACACTTGTTGGGTTTTAATATAACTTTTTAATTCCGAATATTACATGGAAAAATAATAAGTTGTATTATGATGGAGAAACAAAAGTAAACAAATTAAACCAATATAGTTTGAAAAGTTTCGAAAAATTTATTCAGTCAAATCACCCAAATATTCAAATTAAAGCAAAATAAATTTTAAGTACAATTATTATTGAGTGTACTGTTAAATTATACATGTGTGTAAAAGAAAGTATTGGAAGTGTGCTTGGATTTAGTGGTCAAGCTATTGAAGTTAATTAAAATGCAGTTGCTAATGGTGTTTCTAAATTTATTCAATTCAAATTAATAAGCAGAAGTTTTTATCTAGCTGATGGAATGTTTGTGAAGCATACAGATCTCTTTCACTGAAAAACAAATACTATAGCTTTGACTAATGCTGAATTTGATAGACCCATAATTGATGAGCCATATTATAATGTATATGTTCCAGTTTCTGATACTATAAAGGAATTGGGAATCACTAAAACTGATGAAAACGATAATTTAATTGAACTGAATGGAGCTTGTGTGACAGTTGTTCTAGAAATGTCTTATTAAAATTTTATCCTTATTAAATGAACAACATTGAGAGCTATCAGTTCTTTTCATACCCTGTGAATAAGAAATCAGAAAATTATCGAAACATTCGTAATAAGCATAAAGAAATTTACATAAATATGGGAGGTAGATGGATTCCTCCTAATCATTCCCAATTGTACACGAGTTTCAGCATTACGGGAGCTGATGGTACAGAGTATCCAAATTATGATGGAAAATCTAATAAAACTTAATTTATAATATACAGAAATCTACTTGAGTTTATAACCATAAAGAAAGGAAATAATGTTATGTCTAGAACAGAGGATCCTTTTATTTCATCATCAGTTTTGTTATATTTGACTTCACCTCTTACTGATAAAATAAGTGTGGAAGGACATACACTTAATAATGCTAATGTAAAGAGTAAGAAAAATAAAGGGCTTCATCTTCTGAATATGCTTGGTGATTTCTTTAGGGACCATAAAGAAATTTTATGGGCAGAGGATCTTCCTATGATTTTTACTTGCAGTTCCATTACTGGAGATGCTCCTCTTTGATGGGTTGACTAAATTGATGCTGGAATTGAAATAAAAATTACTCTTCGAAAAGAAGATGAGCCTGTAGTAGAATCTATGGAAATTAGTGTACCTATTGTTAAATATGAACCGAACTATGAGCTTATACAACGAGAAGAAATACTGAAAAATCTTAAAATTCTGATCTCTTTCTATGAACTACAAACTGTGCAATTTGCTGATTTCAGTAGCAAGAAATATTTTGAGCTGGATCTCATGAATTGGTACGACTCAATAGAATTTGATATGTCTTATTTTATTTTTGTTGTATTTCAGATTAATCGTAAAAATAACAAACTGGCTGATTCATCACTATATCATTTTGTAAGGCCATGTAATCTATATTTGAAAAACGGAAGAAACGAAATGTTTCCACAAGAAGCCTGGAATTTAAAACTACTAGACAATCATTTGAAAGATTTTGATGCTTTTTTATATTTTAAATGAGTGACTCAACCAAAAGGAAATACTCATATAAATCCTTAAAAATTCATAAAAAAATCATCCTATATATGTGATCAACATTAAACATAGAAAAAATATTGTTACAAGTCAGTAGACAACACTGAAATTGGTGGGTACTTTTAATGATAAGGAACCACAAGACAAACTTCCCTACTTAGTCATATGGAATTCTCAACACAGAACACTTACTGAAAATTTTTATTTAGTATATGATATCCAATTTTATTCATTATACTTTTTTTGGACATCCCTTTTCATGGAGATTATGTCAGCATTTTGAATTTTGTAAATCAGACAATATTTCACTGAGAAATTAACAGAAAGGATTTTGCCCCTTGCCTTGCAAGCTATGGAACCCAATTTACATCGGTATATCGCAGGTAGTGGTTTTCCATGCGTATTACCCATGTTAAAAAATGCAATCAGAATTCAGTTAAATCTGAAAATAAAAAAGTTTTGACAAAAACAAACTTCAGAAATTCTGAGACCTAAGCATAGAGTTTGAATGTGAATACAAATAGTACAGACAGAACCTATCACAACATCCATTAAGATGAGACGATTTTTATTTTACGGTCATCTCATGAGGATTGACAGTGACCGACTAACAAAAAGAATATGGAGTTTCATCCAATCTAAGAAAACAAGGTCAAGGTGGTTTGAATAATGGGAAAAAGATCTTAGGCAGATTGGTATCTTAGAGAGAGAAATTACAGACAGGAACAAATTTAGACGACTGGTAAACAACTACCAAGGTTTTAAAATGGCGTAATCGTCCAAAAGATGGAAAGGAGCATTATGCGAAGAGCATAAACAGTCACTTCTTGGTGGGCTCAGAAGATACTGACAGGAAGTCAAAGCTGGAACAAGAACAAGACTTAGCCACTATAATGAAATTGGTTGTTACCATCATGCAGTCCATAGAGGCTCAACTCAATAGGAAAAAAAAACAGTCGAAATGACATCCAACAAGCGTTTTTACTTAGAAAATTTGTCAACACATGGCGATAAGGTAGCTTTCATTTAAATTAATAAGGGATCATACTTCACTTTAAACACAACAAATTCTTTTTTATGTTAATTTGAGTATTGTAATTAACATTACACGATATTTACGTTTCGTCTCTTCAAATAAAACACAATAACTTCAAGAAAATAATTTATTTTCACCCAAAATAAACTGTTAAAAATGACAGTTTGAATCAAAATTGTTACTCAAATATTAACTAAGTATACAATGTTCGAGGTTCTCTAGTTCAGCAGACTCCTCTACATATGCTGAATGAAGGGAGTGTGCATTACTGAAGGTCACTTAATAACAGCCCCAATAAATGGAGTGCTTCTGTTAATTCAGAAGTTATTGTCTATGTAATGCCATGAACATAGTGTCAGAGGAGTCCAAAACACACACAAGTTGTGTGGAGGGTCAAATGGGTTGTTTTACACTTTTTTGAAATCTTATTAATGTTCTTTCTATACGCTTTAATGATTTTGGAGCAGTTAATGTTACTTCAAGGTGGGTGAATACCTACCCAACTGAAAATCTTCATGAATAAAATATAAAATATCATTAGTATCCAACATTGTCAAAATAATATTAATTCTAGTGTGCTCAAGACTGGTGTGTAATTACACACTTCAAAATCTTCATAAATGAAATTAATTAGAAACTAAAATTAAATTAATTTAATGAAGTTGTCAAAAAGAGGGTGTGCAATAGAAACATATGCAGTGCACTCAGTGTACTCACATACTTTTACCTTTTACTATTAGTTCATACTCTAGTAACTTTTCCAGTAGTATCATACAGTTCATGTGTGAAGAACTGGCTGCCAAAAGTCGAGATGCTGCCCAATTTCGATGTTTTACAATCCCATAAATGTGGCTAAACTATCCTTACCATAGAAACAGCTCATTACAAAAGTTTCACATAAAAGCTTTCATCTTTGACAATTATCATAACGCAATTATGTCTTCATTACACAATTACACACATAAACATAAATTACACAGCTATATAAATCACAGGATACTTCACTTAGGTTTATAATTTTTCTGTGGTAGTACACATACTCAAATAATTGTAGTTATTAGGTAAAAACAATCCAATCTCAGTGATGTATTCTGTATGTGCATTGAATGGAATCTGCTCTCAAGTCGATGTCTAATACCCCAGATATCTAGCAAGATTTGGGTAGCAGCAGTAGAGTGAGATTCCTGGAGCCATCTAAAAATAGGTTCCTGCTGTTGCAAAAGCTGAGACTTGGAAATAACACAAGATTTGTTTGGCAAGTCTGTGACTGTCGAGTTACTTTTGAAACTAGAGCTGAATGGTAGTTCCAAATTCAATGGACATTTCCTTGCAGTTCTGATGAAACTTTCTGAATTAAACAAGTGACAACGAGAAAATTTAATTTTGTGACTGCAAGAAAGTCATTTTACTTGTAAATTGTTATAATTTCTCTTATCTTTCGCTCTGTGAACGACATGTCATTCTTTCTGCCTTAGCTGCTATTACAGCAATGAGAGAATGTTCTATGCATCAGTGCTTCACTAGCTTTGTGATATTACATTTGTTGGCCATCGCAAACACAGCTTTTGCCATAGGGTGGATCATCACTGTAAAAGTGATAAATGTAAAGTCATTTGTATTTTCCATTCTCTAATGCAGCTGGAAAGGACCAGAAAGAAATTTGGTACCCCTGTTAAGAAACTCTCTGACTTCGCACTGCAGTTTATGTTAGACTGAACAGGCAACTTCTTATAAACATTAGCTGACTGTTGGAATATGAAAAACTTGATTAATTATTACAGTAATATTATTATTGCTGTTGTTATTTGGTGCTATTATTGTTGAATAATAAGTTGGAAAAATGGGAGCAGTTCATGTTCACTTCATGCGATATCCTCCTTTACCTTTGCTGTTTACTTAATTTTCAGAGTAAAAGGAAAGTACCCAATCATAAAAGCTGATAACAAGGAGTCGATACTGTAAGTATAAATCTACAACCATGTATGGTGATTTATCGCTATCATGACAAAGTAATTCACGTCAGAGTCTGTTCCCCCACTGCATAACGAGTAAATGCGGTGAAACCACCAGAAATCCACGAATGAGCGGTCCTGTTTAGCCTACAATGGTTTTCTGTTATTTAATCTGTTGGCTGCATTGGATTAACTGAAAATGGCAGAAAAGGTTTCATGCCACTGGGATTCTGATGCATTGGTAATTAAGCATGAAAAGGCTGAAATACTGCGTTTTTCTGGCTTTTGTGTCAAAATCGAGAGTTGGCTAATAATTACTTTTATGATGATTCTGATAACAAATAATAAGTCCCCTGGCAACCACGAATCAGATTATTGTGTGAGTACCCACAGTTAACTGCTTTCAGAATACCGAGCTACTTTGTAAAATTTCGTCTACAAGCCTATAGGAAGATGTTGGAGGAGAAGAAATTCTTCCCAATTTGTTTGTTGTTCATAGTTAAAATGTGATGAGTTGCGAGAGCTTCAGTGAATTAAACGAGCTATGAGTTTAGGGTACGCAAGATACATGCATTTATTTGTATACTGCCATTAATGATAGCATGCTACACTCATCATCTATTCTCTAGTTGATGTGAGGGTTCTCTGTAAACTACTGTAATATTCACAGTGGTGGAGTTATTCTATAATGCAGTGCTTGTATGGGCAAAGGCCGATAATACTGTACCTACAGCTCTGATTGGTGAAAATGAATTGATCATAAAGTAATTCAAGGGCTGCTTTGAACTTGTGGAATCAACGAGTAGGTGGCTTACCTCGTCAAGGTTGACTAGAGGTCCTAGCGCTCAAAAGGATGCAGGACATGGTAATTATTTTCAGTAGTATACAAGTTTCGTTAGCCAGAAATATGAGATCTGTAGGGAATTGCCGAATTAATTTCAAGTGTGGAAAGACAACAAAACTCTGTAATGTTTTGTGTGGGATCATAATTTCTCAAAATCTGCTATGACAATGGGGGATGGACGGAGTAGTGGGAATATATGAGGCGCATGATGTTGTGAGAGAATCTTACTCTTGTTTGTCACCTCCAAAGTAAGGTGTCTGTCTGCTAATAAGGAATTAAATAGTCTCCAGAAAGGTGTAAGCATAGCGTTTATTGCTGTAATTAACTATTACGTGAGAGGGTTTTGTTGTACGTTAGATACAAAGGTATTGGTGCTGTTCACACACTGCAACTCTTTCAACAGCAAAAATTAAGTTTGAGTTATAATGTAGTTGACATCGAGCGCTGTTAAAGGAGTTTGGTAGTCTGACTTAATGTATGGGCAGCACCTTGGTAGTCCCCACGCATTGCAGCACTCTCTGTCCATCTGTGCCGTCGCATCAGACCCCCAGAGATTGCTGTGCGTCGCTGAGTATAAATGCCAATCCAGACTACTTATTTAATTTCTCTTTATTTAAGGTTTTGCTGTCACTGGGCCCTTCGTTAGAAAGAACACCAATTGTTTTCCTATTTAAACTTGACTTTGTAGCCGATTGTAACAATTACTCCTCGACAATTCTCATGAACGTTCTGGTAACTCAAGACTAAAACAGAAATAAAATAATCACAGCTATGAAGAGGAAGGCCATCCATTTCATTCCTCCTGCTCTTAATACATGTCGTTTATGATGAGTTACACACATTTGCTTTCATCTTTCGTATTTCAGGTATGTGTCAATTTGAGACGATATCTGTCAATTTGAGAGATGCTTCCACTGCGTTTTCGATGCGCAAGATTTACTCCTGGATTGCTAGACTGCTCAAGAAACTCATCGGAAGTGAAAACGTATTCCTTGCTGCTACGAGGATGACTAGGACTTGCCAGCATCGCAGAATAAGTCTGGCAACCCTGTGGTAGCCGAGATACTTGCTGGAGTGACACAGAATTCTCCTGCTAAATTCCCTTGTTATTGTCTACGAATTTCAGTTAAATATTCTGAACGACTTTCACTTGTAGTGTGTCATCTAACGATCAAACGTATGATTTTTAGTCCAGGAAGGGCATTCCACGCAGAAGGTAGAAACAATTTCATCTTCGTATCTCAAGAAACTCATCGAAGGTGGTAACTTTTTCCTTCCTGCTACGAGGATGATTGGGACTTGCCAAGGTTGTAGACTAAGTCTGGCAACCCTGTGATAGTCGAGATACTACCTGGAGTGAAACAGAAACATCCTGCTAAATTATTTTGATATCACTAGTACTATGACGCAACATAAAACGCTACACTAGGTCGCAACTTCGCTAGAAACGACGGCGCACACTGGAGCCAAAGTTACGTTTGTTCCGAATTCAAGTCTCGCAGAGACTAACATTTTAACTCTTATGTGACAAAACTACAGCGGTTCGGCATGCTGAATGTGGCAAGCTATTCATATTAAAATCATCCTACATGACACGGGCAAGCTATTATTCGACTTCGTTTCTTCGATAACACTCACCCTACACAGGGCATAGATGTTCGAGCTTCCTGCCTTCCCCCTTCTATCAAATCCAAAATCGCCACAATCCTATGCACCAATCCGTTTTTCTCTGGTAACTTAAGCATGTAATGGTAGATTACATACCTAGTATTCCTCAAGTGATATGCTGTGAGAACACTAGTTACAACGTTTTCTCAATGCACGGTTTACGCACAGTTTATAGAAAATATTTCTCGTCCAAGTCGAAAGTACGATATCAAACAATATTATGTGCCAGTGTGTGTGTGTGTGTGTGAGTGTGTGTGTGTGTGTGCAAACGTCCGCTGTAGATCAGAGGCTCAAGGCGCGATCCGTCGCGATCAACTGGGATGACGCCGGGTTGTGTCAGGTGGCCATACGTCGGAGGAGCAGAAATTCTTCTGATCAGAACAGGTAGCCCCGAGGTTATCACGGAAACGTTGTCGAGAGGTTTTGCTATTATTGATGGGTTACAAAATGAAGTAGATTATTTCCTTGCTTCCGACAGACTGACACTGTTAGCAGACCGACGGGTTGTAGTTTGCTAAATTACGAAAGAATCGGGTTCAGTAATTCAGCGTTTCTTTAGTACTGCGCAACGTTTACCATGGTGAATGGCTTAAGTGAAACCAACACTTCCTGTGAAATCTTCCGCGGTCTTCAGGGTTGGCAGTTCGTGCAGATGGCCGTTATGCGCTTTTATTTTAGTGATTGCAAAATCAAGTTGAATGTACCCACTGGGTAACTGAGCTGGTTAATGGCGATTCGATCGTTCAAGAGATGACTTTACTGTTGTTTTGTTGTGGTCTTCAGAACTGAGACTAGTTTGATGCAGCTCTCCATGCTACTCTATCCTGTGCAAGCTTCTTCATCTCCCAGGACTTACTGCAACCTACATCCTTCTGAATCTGCTTAGTGTATTCATCTCTTGGTCTCCCTCTACGATTTTTACGCTCCACACTGCCCTCCAATGCTAAATTTGTGATCCCTTGATGCCTCAAAACAGGTCCTACCAACCGGTCCCTTCTTTTTGTCAAGTTGTGCCACAAACTCCTCTTCTCCCCAATTCTATTCAATACCTACTCATTAGTTATGTGATCTACCCATCTAATCTTCAGCATTCTTCTGTAGCACCACATTTCGAAAGCTTCTATTCTCTTCTTGTCCAAACTATTTATCGTCCATGTTTCACTTCCATACATGGCTGCACTCCATACAAATACTTTCAGAAACGACTTCCTGACACTTAAATCTATACTCGATGTTAACAATTTTCTCTTCTTCAGAAACGATTCCCTTGCCATTGCCAGTCTACATTTTATATCCTCTCTACTTCGACCATCGTCAGTTATTTTGCTCTCTAAATAGCAAAACTCCTTTACTACTTTAAGTGTCTCATTTCCTAATCTAATCCCCTCAGCATCACCCGATTTAATTTGACTACATTCCATTATCCTTGTTTTGCTTTTGTTGATGTTCATCTTATATCTTCCTTTCAAGACACTGTCCATTCCGTTCAACTGCTCTTCCAAGTCCTTTACTGTCTCTGACAGAATTACAATGTCATCGGCGAACCTCGAAGTTTTTACTTCTTCTCCATGAATTTTAATGTCTACTCAGAATTTTTCTTTTGTTTCCTTTACTGCTTGCTCAATATACAGATTGCATAACATCGAGGAGAGGCTACAACCCTGTCTCACTCCCTTCCCAACCACTGCTTCCCTTTCATGCCCCTCGACTCTTATAACTGCCATCTGGTTTCTGTACAAATTGTAAATAGCCTTACGCTCCCTGTGTTTTACCCCTGCCACCTCCAGAATTTGAAATAGAGTATTCCAGTTAACATTGTCAAAAGCTTTCTCTAAGTCTACAAGTGCTAGAAACGTAGGTTTGCCTTTTCTTAATCTTTCATCTCAGATAAGTCGTAAGGTAAGTATTGCCTCACGTGTTCCAACATTTCTACGGAATCCAAACTGATCTTCCCCGAGGTCCGCTTCTACCAGTTTTTCCATTCGTCTGTAAAGAATTCGCGTTAGTATTTTGCAGCTGTGACTTATTAAACTGATATTGAACAGACTGTAATCCACTCCTGAGAGTCAGGAAGTCAAAATTCTCATCCGATGTGGGGCACCAGTGCTGCAACAAAATGATGACCCATCCATACGAGGAGTTGCGTGGTCTGGGGCCTTGATACTAGGGTAGTATCCGTAGGGTAAGGGTTCAGTTCCTACTTCAGGCGAAAGCTTTTAATGGGCACTGTTAGATCCTATTTGCCCCTGATTATTCCAGGTTAAGAATATATGATTCCTCCGTGGTTCCAGATCCACAATATTCCCTTCGCTACTGACTACACGTTACATTGGGCCACGACAGAGGCGTAAGTGGCAGCATGCAGAAACTCTGCCACCAGTAACCCTTCTTACAGTAGTAGATTTTTTATTTTAGATAAAGAATCTAACATTTTGTGCAGTCACTGGACACTTATTCTATCTTTCATTGTATCTTGAGACGTTGAACACATGCGATCTGGTTTGACGGGATTTGATCCATTCGTGATGACGTAGCCCCATCAATTCGTTGTTTGCCGTATCCAAAATCCTCAAGTTCTCCACGTAAGCCGCGAGTCAGGGTTAGAATACTGGCTCGACACAAAGATTTTCTTAATGTACTTTCAGGCTTTAGCATGAGTACACCTAAATGTTGATGAAAGTTTATTTTGATTTTTAACATTTCAACATTCACTATCAATAACAATATGTTGCTACACTCCTGGAAATTGAAATAAGAACACCGTGAATTCATTGTCCCAGGAAGGGGAAACTTTATTGACACATTCCTGGGGGTCAGATACATCACATGATCACACTGACAGAACCACAGGCACATAGACACAGGCAACAGAGCATGCACAATGTCGGCACTAGTACAGTGTATATCCACCTTTCGCAGCAATGCAGGCTGCTATTCTCCCATGGAGACGATCGTAGAGATGCTGGATGTAGTCCTGTGGAACGGCTTGCCATGCCATTTCCACCTGGCGCCTCAGTTGGACCAGCGTTCGTGCTGGACGTGCACACCGTGTGAGACGACGCTTCATCCAGTCCCAAACATGCTCAATGGGGGACAGATCCAGAGATCTTGCTGGCCAGGGTAGTTGACTTACACCTTCTAGAGCACGTTGGGTGGCACGGGATACATGCGGACGTGCATTGTCCTGTTGGAACAGCAAGTTCCCTTGCCGGTCTAGGAATGGTAGAACGATGGGTTCGATGACGGTTTGGATGTACCGTGCACTATTCAGTGTCCCCTCGACGATCACCAGTGGTGTACGGCCAGTGTAGGAGATCGCTCCCCACACCATGATGCCGGGTGTTGGCCCTGTGTGCCTCGGTCGTATGCAGTCCTGATTGTGGCGCTCACCTGCACGGCGCCAAACACGCATACGACCATCATTGGCACCAAGGCAGAAGCGACTCTCATCGCTGAAGACGACACGTCTCCATTCGTCCCTCCATTCACGCCTGTCGCGACACCACTGGAGGCGGGCTGCACGATGTTGGGGCGTGAGCGGAAGACGGCCTAACGGTGTGCGGGACCGTAGCCCAGCTTCATGGAGACGGTTGCGAATGGTCCTCGCCGATACCCCAGGAGCAACAGTGTCCCTAATTTGCTGGGAAGTGGCGGTGCAGTCCCCTACGGCACTGCGTAGGATCCTACGGTCTTGGCGTGCATCCGTGCGTCGCTGCGGTCCGGTCCCAGGTCGACGGGCACGTGCACCTTCCGCCGACCACTGGCGACAACATCGATGTACTGTGGAGACCTCACGCCCCACGTGTTGAGCAATTCGGCGGTACGTTCACCCGGCCTCCCGCATGCCCACTATACGCCCTCGCTCAAAGTCCGTCAACTGCACATACGGTTCACGTCCACGCTGTCGCGGCATGCTACCAGTGTTAAAGACTGCGATGGAGCTCCGTATGCCACGGCAAACTGGCTGACACTGACGGCGGCGGTGCACAAATGCTGCGCAGCTAGCGCCATTCGACGGCCAACTCCGCGGTTCCTGGTGTGTCCGCTGTGCCGTGCGTGTGATCATTGCTTGTACAGCCCTCTCGCAGTGTCCGGAGCAAGTATGGTGGGTCTGACACACCGGTGTCAATGTGTTCTTTTTCCATTTCCAGGAGTGTATTTCGACTCCAAGACTGGCGAATATCTTTTCGGCACATCATTTCGGGTTCACATACGCCACTCCTAGTTTGAAAAATAATTCGATAGTTTTTAACGTGTTTTGATGTGTGGTCAACAACGATGTATGTGGTGTTCGATTCCCAGCCATCACTATACTCTTCATCACGTCACTGTCCGCCCCGGTAGCTGAGTGGTCAGCGTGACAGACTGTCAATCCTAAGGGCCCGGGTTCGATTCCCGGCTGGGTCGGAAATTTTCTCCGCTCAGGGACTGGGTGTTGTGTTGTCCTAATCATCATCATTTCATCTCCATCGACGCGCAGGTCGCCGAAGTGGCGTCAAATCGAAAGACCTGCACCAGGCGAACGGTCTACCCGACGGGAGGCCCTAGCCACACGACATTTCCATTATCACGTCACTTCTCCTTCAAACATACGCACATCTTGCAATGGTGAAAGAAATCTATATTTAATGTGCATTCGTGGTTAGAAAACAAAGGCGATAGGTGCCGGGTTCGAATCCTGGAAGGCAGAAATTGTTTTTTTCTCGTCATTACAGTCCCAAACTTCTCGCTACTACTGAGAAAATTCTATATCTGACCCTTGTCTGTGCTTACATAACAGCTGGATTAGGTGCTGGGTTCGAATTGCCATCCAGGACATGTTGTTGTTGTGGTCTTCAGTCCAGAGACTGGTTTGATGCAGCTCTCCATGCTACTCTATCCTGTGCAACCTTCTTCATCCCCAAGTAACTACTGCAGCCTACATCCTTCTGTATCTGCTTAGTGTATTCGTCTCTTGGTCTCCCTCTACGATTTTTTTGCCTCCTCGCTGCCCTCCAAAACTTAACTGGTGATCGCCTGATGCCTCAGAACATGTCCTACCAACCGATCCCTTCTTCTAGTCAAGTTGTATCACTAGTTCCTCTTCTCCCCAATTCTGTTCAGTACCTTCTCATTAGTTACGTCATCTACCCATCTAATCTTCAGCATTCTTCTGTAGCACCACATTTCGAAAACTTGCATTCTCTTCCTTCTAAACTATTTATCGTCCATGTTTCACTACACTTCATACAAATACATTCAGAAAAGACATCATGAAACTTAAATCAATATTCGATGTTAACAAATCTCTCTTCTTCAGAAACGCTTTCCTTGCCATTGCCAGTCTACGTTTTATATTCTCTCTGCCTCGACAATCATCATTTATTTTGCTTCCCAAATGGCAAAACTCATTTACTACTTTAAGGGCCTATTTTCCTAATCTGATACCCTCGGCAACACCAGAATTAATTTGACTACATTCCATTATCCTCGTTTTGCTTTTGTTGATGATCATCTTATATCCTCTTTCAAGACACTGTCCATTCCGTTCAACTGTTCTTCCAGGTCCTTTCCTGTCTCCAACAGAATTGCAATGTCATCGGCAAATCTCAAAGTTTTATTTCTTCTTCATGGATTTTAGTTCCCGCCCCAAATTTTTCTTTTGTTTCCTTTATTGCTTACTCAACATACAGACTGAATAACATCGGAGATAGCCTACAACACTGTCTCACTCCCATCACAACCACTGCTTCCCTTACATGCCCCTCGACCCTTATAACTGGCATCCGGTTTCTATACAAATTGTAAATAGCCTTTCGCTCCCTGTATTTTACCCTGCCACCTTCAGAGTTTGAAAGAGAGTCAACATTGTCTAAAGCTTTCTCTAAGTCTACAAACGCCAGAGACGTAGATTTGTCTTTCCTTAATCTATCTTCTAAGATAATTCGTAGGGTCAGTATTGCCTCACGTGTTCTAACATTTCTACGGAATCCAAACTGATCTTCCCCGAGGTCGGCTTCTACCAGTTTTTCCATTCGTGTGTAAAGAATTCGTTTTAGTATTTTGCAGCCGTGGCTTATTAAACTGATAATTAGTTAAATTTCACATCTGTCACACCTGCTTTCTTTGAGACTGGAATTATTATATTCTTCTTGGAGTCTAAGGTTAATTCGCCTGTCTCATACATCTTGCTCACCAGATGGTAGAGTTTTATCAGGACTGGCTCTCCCAAGGCTGTCAGTAGTTCTAATGGAGTGTTGTCTACTCCTGGAGACTTGTTTCGACGCAGGTCTTTCAGTGTTCTGTCAAACTCTTCACGCAGTATCGTATCTCCCATTTCATCTACATCTACATCCTCTTCTATTTCCATAATATTGTCCTCAAGTACATCGCCCTTGTATAGACCCCCTACACACTCCTTCCAACTTTCCGCTTTCTCTTCTTTGCTTAGAACTGGGTTTCCATCTGAGCTCTTGATATTCGTACAAGTGGCTCTCTTTTCTCCAAAGATCTCATTAATTTTCCTGTAGGCAGTATCTATTTTACCCCTAGTGAGATAAGCCTCTACATTCTTACATTTGTCCTCTAGGCATCCCTGCTTAGTCATTTTGCACTTCCTGTCAATCTCATTTTAGAGACGTTTGAATTCCTTTTTGCCTGCTTCAGTTACTACATTTTTAAATTTTCTCCTTTCATCAATTAAATTCAATATTTCTTCTGTTACCCAAGGATTTCTAATAGCCCTCGTCTTTTTACCTACTTGATCCTCTGCTACCTTCACTACTTCATCCCTCAGAGCAACCCATTCTTCTTCTACTGTATTTCTTTCCCCCATTCCTGTCAATTGTTCCCTTATGCTATCCCTGAAACTCTGTACAACCTCTTGTTTAGTCAGTTTATCCAGGTCCCATCTCCTTAAATTCCCACCTTTTTGCAGTTTCTTCAGTTTTAATCTACAGTTCATAACCAATAGATTGTGGTCAGAGTCCACATCTGCCCCTGGAAATGTCTTACAATTTAAAACCTGGTTCCTGAATCTCTGTCTTACCATTATATAATCTATCTGATACCTACTAGTATCTCCAGGATTCTTCCATGTATACAACCTTCTTTTATGATTCTTGAACCAAGAGTTAGCTATGATTAAGTTATGCTCTGTGCAAAGTTCTACCAGACGGCTTCCACTTTCACTTCTTCCCCCCAATCCATATTGACCTACTATGTTTCCTCCCCTCCCTTTTCCTACTCTCGAATTCCAGTCACCGATGACTATTAAATTTTTGTCTCCCTTCACTATTTGAATAATTTCTTTTATCTCATCATACATTTCATCAATTTCTTCATCATCTTAGAGCTAGTTGGCATATAAACTTGTACTGCTGTAGTAGGCATGGGCTTTGTGTCTATCTTGGCCAGAATAATGTGTTCACTATGCTGTTTGTAGTAGCTTACCCGCACTCCTATTTTTTATTCATTATTAAAGCTACTCCTGCATTTCCCCTACTTGATTTTGTATTTATAACCCTGTATTCACCTGACCAAAAGTCTTGTTCCTCCTGCCACCGAACTTCACTAATTCCCACTATATCTAAGTTTAACCTATCCATTTCCCTTTTTAAGTTTTCTAACCTACCTGTGCGATTAAGGGATATGACATTTCACACTTCGACCCGTAGAACGCCAGTTTTCTTCCTCTTTACAACAACATCCTCCTGAGTAGTCCCCGCCCGGAGATCCAAACGGGGGACTGACTATTTTATCTTCGGAATATTTTATCCAAGAGCACGATATCATCATTTAACCATACAGTAAAGCTGCATGCCCTCGGGAAAAATTACGGCTGTAGTTCCCCTTGCTTTCAGCGGTTCGCAGTACCAGCACACCAAGGCCGTTTTGGTTAATGTTACAAGGTCAGATCAGTCAATCATCCAGACTGTTGCGCCTGAAACTGCTGAAAAGGCTACTGCCCTTATTCAGGAACTACACATTTCTCTGATCTCTCAACAGGTACCCCTGTGCTGTGATTGCACCTACTGTACGGCTATCTGTATCATTGAGGCACGCAAGCCTTCCCACCAACGGCAAGATCCACGGTTCATGGGGGGATCCAGCACATAACATTACGTTATTTCATATTTAACATCTTTGGTTGTTAGTTAAAAGGAGCAACAGTTACTGGATAGTTGTCTCGATCCAGTACAAAAGTTTTGGTCATTTAATTTAAAGTCCACATCAGTTAAGTGATACTGTCTAAAAATGTATTATATCCGTCTCTTTATGCTTAGTTAGCAACGACGATTAGTGTGCGGTCGAGTCCCAGAACATACGAATAACTTATATTTCTAACGTCACTTTGTTTTAGATAACAAGTAAGATAGGTGGTTTTCGAACTGTACATGTATGAACGCGTCATCATGAAGATAATGAAATTTCTAGTGATACGTTGTTGACGGTGAAGTATCGATCATGTTTTTTATATTTTTTATTTATCAGGTTATGCAAAAGCATAAGCACGATGGTTATTGGATAGTTGGAAAATCTTTCAGAGAAGAATAATTGAAGAATGACTTTTGTGTGAAGAGTTACGGCCATTATTTGTGTCAAGCACTAATTAGATTGGTAACACTTTACAAATGTCACTTGTAGTGAATTTGTGCATGTAAGCGTTAAGGACTCTCTGAGGAGTTCTCTGATATTTATAGTATCGTGGTATTAATTTACACCTTCAGTTAATTGCCACACAGAGAAGTATCTACATCTACATCCATACTCCGCAAGCCACTTGACGATGTGTGGCGCAGGGTACTTTGAGAACCTCTATCGGTTCCCCCTTCTATTCCAGCCTCGTATTGTTCGTGGAAAGAAAGATTGTCGGCATGCCTCTGTGTGGGCTCTAATCTCTATGATTTTATCCTCATGGTCACTACGCGAGATATACGTAGGAGGGAGCAATATACTGCTTGACTCCTCGGTGAAGGTATGTTCTCGAAACTTCAACAAAAGCTCGCACCGAGCTACTGAGCGTATCTCCAGCAGAGTCTTCCACTGGAATTTATCTACCATCTCCGTAACGCTTTCGTGATTGCTAAATGATCCTGTAACGAAGCGCGCTGCTCTCCGTTGGATCTTCTCTATCTCTTCTATCAACTCTATCCCGTACGGATCCCACACTGCTGAACAATATTCAAGCAGTGGGAGAACAAGTGTACTGCAACCTACTTCCTTTGTTTTCGGATTGCATTTCCTTAGGATTCTTCCAGTGAATCTCAGTCTGGCATCTGCTTTACCGACGTTCAACTTTACATGATCATTCCATTTTAAATCACTGCTAATGCCTACTTCCAGATCATTTATGGAATTAACTGCTTGCAGTTGCTGACCTGCTATATTGTAGCTAAATGATAAAGGATCTTTCTTTCTATGTAATCGCAGCACATTACACTTGTCTACATTGAGATTCAATTGCCAATCCCTGCACCATGCGTCAATTCGCTGCAGATCCTCCCGCATTTCAGTACAATTTTCCATTGTTACAACCTGTCTATATACTACTGCATCGTCGCCAAAAAGCCTCAGTGAACTTTCGATGTTATCCACAAGGTCATTTATGTATATCGTGAATAGCAATGGTCCTACGACAGTCCCCTGCGGCACACCTGAAATCACTCTTACTTCGGAAGACTTCTCTCCATTGAGAATGACATGCTGCGTCCTGTTACCTAGGAACTCTTCAATCCAATCACACAGTTGATCTGTCAGTCCATATGCTCTTACTTTGTTCATTAAACGACTCTGGGGAACTGTATCGAACGCCTTGCGGAAGTCAAGAAACACGGCATCTACCTGGGAACCCGTGTCTATGGCCCTCTGAGTCTCGTGGACGAATAGCGCGAGCTGGGTTTCACACGATCGTCTTTTTCGAAACCCATGCTGATTCCTACAGAGTAGATTTCTAGTCTCCAGAAAAGTTATTATACTCGAACGTCATACGTGTTCAAAAATTCTACAACTGATCGACGTCCCTTCTTGAAAACGGGCATGACCAGTGTCCTTTTCCAATCCTTTGGAACGCTACGCTCTTCTAGAGACGTACGGTACACCACTGCAAGGAGGGGGGGGGGGGGGGGGGGAGGGGGGACAAGTCCTTCGCGTACTCTGTGTAAAATCGAACTGGTATCCCATCAGGTCCAGCAGCCAGCAGCCTTTCATCTTTTGAGAAATTTCATTTGTTTTTCTATCCCTCTGTGATCTATTTCGATATCTACCATTTTGTCATCTGTGCGACAATCTAGAGAGGGAACTACAGTGCACTCTTCCTCTGTGAAACAGCTTCTTCTAGTGATCATTTGTGACAACTTTTTACAGTCAACCGACTGTACCGAAATAAGGATAGAAGACCTGCAACACAGTTACGTCATGTATGCTACAAGCAAATCAGGAGAAACGCAATCCAGGTCGTTCGAATACTTTTGAGCGTGACAGTACATGACGAACAGCCTTGGAAGGCCGAGCAAACAATGTGCCTGTCCTCTCAAACGCTGAGCCGCTAAGGTCCGTCGACTTTATATTCGCGTGACAGTTGTGAGATCCCGACCAACGCGTGCAGCAATATTGCGCAACGGTGAACTGCACTCTCGACAAGCCATATTACCGCTGTCGAGTTACAAGTGCTGGTAGATGCTGCTCCTATTTATAGGGGTATAACAATATATTCTCACGAACAAGTACCCTAGCCATCATATTTCTGGCTGAGAAACCTGTGGTGTAATCTTTCCTCATGGACGGGAGACGGATGTCGTTACTCCTGCTTACTTTTTGCAGTTGCCCTCAAACGCTAATCAATTGCTTATCTATGTGTATAATATTCTTGATGCCAATTTCACGTTTAATGCATGCCGTCTTCATAGTGTTACAATTTAAATGGTCAGCAGTGTACATACACTAACGGTAAAAAATCGCATCACTAAAAAATAACCCATGTAGAGTAATAAAATTTCGGGGATACATTTGTCTAGGTAACATACTTAGGTGATTGAGATTGCAAGATCACAGGTTAACGTCAACGCGAGAGAAGCCTTTACAAATGTGTAATGATGGTACGGTAATAAACGCCGGGATGTTGAATGCAAGCATGCAAACGTGCTTGCTCTGTGTTGTACAGGTGCCGGACGTCAATTTGAGGGATGGAGTTCCAGGTGTGTGGCACTTGGTCGGTCGATATAGGGACGGTTAACGCTGTTTGTGGATAATACTGCAGTTTTAGTCCGACGATGCCCCATATGTGCTCGTTTGGAGACAGATCTGGTGATCAAGCTAACATGTCAACACTCTGTAGAGCATGGTGGGTTACAGCAGCGGTTTGTGGGCGATCGTTACCCTGTTGGAAAACACCCCCTGGAATACTGTTCATGAATTGCAGCACAACAAGTCAAATGACCAGACTGACGTACAAATTTGCAGTCTGGTTGCGTGGAATAACCAAGAGTGTGCTCCCGCTGCCATACGAGACCACACTCCAGACCATAACTCCAGGTGTAAGTACAGTGTGTCTAGCATGCAGACAGTTCATTTATAATTTTATTTCATTTTGTTTTTGCAAGCCCTCAACTGGGCTCCTTCTAAACAACACAGGGCCATCAATGGCACCCAGGCCGAACCACCAGTTTTCATCAGAAAACGCAACAGACCTCCAGCCTGCCCTCCAGTGAGCTATCGCTTGACATCACTGAAGTCGCAAACGGCGGTGGTTTGTGGTCAGTGGAATACACGCTACAGGGCGTCTGTCTCTGAGCTGTCCATGAAATAATCGATTTGTAGCAGATCGTTGTGTCACTGTGGTGCAAACAGCTGCTGAAGTTGCTGCAGCAGCTGCAACACGATGGGCCAGAGTAATACGCCGAACACGATGGTCTTCCCACTCGGTGTTGCCACGTTACCGTCCGGAACCCGGTCTTCTTGGGGCCGTACATTCTCGTGACCACCGTTGCGAGCAATCATCTACATGGGATACATTTCTGACAAGTCTTTGCAGAAGGAACATCTAGTTTCTCGTAGCCCTATTACACGAGCTCGTTCAAACTCGGTGAGGCGTTGTTGATAATGGCGTAGGCTATTTGTCGCCTTAAAGACATTCTCGACCAACATCAACTCGCTACGTCCAATCTCAAAGGTGGCTAATACTCACGACCGTTACAGCGTTTATTTAAAGCAAACCTGGTTTGGATCCTCATAGTGGAGTTACTAGTGGCAGTCTTTTGCGACTGGTACGAAATCTGAACAGACATCATATGTGAGTTGTAGATACACGCCTATCAACTTCCGTTTAAGTCGCACAGCTCCTTCTTGATGTTGCGATTGTTTTCCGTTAGTGTAGTTAAGGCAAACAATTTTTTGAGTGTTTGCCCGACATAAAGTTTATTGGGAACATAATGAAGATCACACTCTTCATTGTTGAGTACTTAATGTCTAATATCACTCCTTGCTAATACTCTCTACACACGGTCGCATTTGCTGTCACTAAGTTGGAAACTGCTCTACAGTTACAGCTAATGATTTGTCAGCCAATAATACTATTTGCTCATTCTATGGAGCTCACGCAATCTATGTTTGATCGGCTAATTAGGTGCATCTTCTGTTCAGAGCAGTTTAGGAATACGGAACCATTTCATTGCCAGCTGGTTGCTATTTCATAGTGATACAGAAAAACACTGAACGTCCAAAAAATAAAACATGAGAAAACGAATTTGGGCACTAGACGCTATTTCCTATTGTAAGATTCCACATTGATAAATGCTAGGCTCAGTGTCATGCTGTGTATGGAAAAGAAGGAAAATTAGGGCTTAAGGTTCAGTTTAAAGGGACATCGGTCCAATATTCACTTCTTTTATGAACAAAGACTAGCTAACGTTTTCATTCAAATTGTATTGTCAGTTTCGGCTGAATTGGGCCATCTGAAAGTGCAGTACAGGAGAATACCTGGTAGCAGCATATAGTACCCATCGAAAAGTTAAACCTAGTTTGTTTCTGGTTCTACTGGTCGCTTTTTGCGCCACGCCTGTCTCTGCGCCCTGAGCGGAGGCCAGTCTTGTCACCCCTTCGGTGGGGAACTATGCCGCAGGCTGGAGTCACTATAGAGACAGATTTAGCGAATCGACAGATTACGATGTACCTGGTACTACTCTTCCGTAAGCTATCCGGTTGCAGAATGTTTGCTAAACTTCATTAACGGTCCTGGATATTGCCTACAATGAAATCTGAAGCTCCAGTTGGTCCTGGACCACTGGATGTTTCATGTCTAGTTTGAGACGCGCTGGCCAATAAATGAACCGTGGAACTCTTATTCAATAATATGTACTTGATTTTTAAAATAATTATTGTAATTCCATATAATATATGAGGGCAGGCAAATGAAAGCCAACCCACGCCACAAAGGGACCATGGAATTGTTTCATTCAAAAGTAATCACCACATGCGTTAAGACCCTGGGAATCGGGGTGATGATTCCTGTGTCGCTGAACGCGGCCAGCCGCTGACGGAGCAACAACTGCACCCACTGTTGCACTTCCTCGGCTGACTGAAACCGACGTCCACGCATGTCTTTCTTCGGGCCACCAAAGACGTGAAAACAACACGGTGAAAGATCCGCGCTGTACGGAGATCGTTGCAGTGTTTCCCAACCAAATCGCTGAACTTTATCCTTCGTCCGATTGGTAGTGTTGGGACGAGCATTATCGTGCAACAAGATGATTTCGTTCGACAGCATTCCGACAGCCCGAGAGCAAACGGCAAAGCCAACAATGTAGGCATCCGACTTCTCCCCGCCAAAGAAATCCAAAGCTCTTCAGACAAGTTCCGGTAAGGTGAAAAGGACCTTCTTCCTCGACTGCAAGGGCCCTCTTCTCTTCGGGTTCCTCGAGCGTGGAACCACAACCAATACGCAACGGTATGAAGACATTTTTCAGAAACTGCAACGCACTATAAAGTCAAAACGCCCAGGAATGCTGTCGGACGGAATGATCCTGTTGCACGGTGCTCAAGTGGTCTAATTGGTATAAGTCACTTCTTGCATTGTAAGGGCTGTATTTATGGCATCCAGGATATTGTAGATTCCTAAGTGAACTCAAGTGTTTGCTCACCTCAGTTGTAGGTGTCGAAAAATTAGAGCAGTATATCCAGCTCGTCTTTTTCAAGTAATGAGTCTTTCCTCTAGAAAATTTTTGAACATAGCCCTCTTAAGACGCGTACAAGATGAGGCTGATCAAGGAAGTAGGGCGTTGTTACTTTTGTGGGAAGAGAAGGTAACCGGCGTCCCAGATTTGTATCACCGGTCGAAACTGATTATAAATTATTGGAGCTTACATCAAAAATGAAATGCGTCGTATTAAAAGTATATAAAATTTCGACATGACAAAATTTCATGACGCACTCCAAAGCACTATGCCAAACAGTAAAATGTCGCGACACATCAGTTGAGAAAGCCTGATTAAATTGCAAGTTGTGCTTGGCGGTTGAAGCTAAAAACGTACGCCTGCGGCATTCGACGGGAAAGAACGAGCGCAGTGACGTATACGAAAGCGTTTAACATTGAAGCATGTATGAGAACTTCAGAGAAATGTGTAGATACGCGGTACGGTAGGGTGTAGCGTGGATGACCGATTTTTACATAGCTATTTTTACAATGTAAAACAAAACTCTCTGTCGATATTATTATGGCGTTAAGTTTGTAACAATGAACAGCAGATCAGTGTGGCATAGAACATGTAAGTAAAACATTTGTGTCGATTTGAAATTTGTAAAAATTTGCCTTAATAAAGCAGAATTACGTTGAATGTATCCTTAAAACGGCCGAAAACATTCCAACATTCCATGTCGTGATCTATTACTTCGAGAGCTTAAAAATACTGCGTAAAAAGAAGCGCATAATATTAAACACTATTATTATTTACAATTCAAGTCTGCCGTTAATTTTCTGTCACCAAACTGGGCGGCGCAGATGCAGGGCGCCTTAGAGCGTGAGACCTGTAGCTTGTGCTACGTATGATATATTCTCAAACTACGGCAACTCTGGGAGGGCTTTCGTTGTTCTACGTAACAGTGTCGCAGTGAAGCATTTGTGTTGAAGTCTAAATTAGTAGAGCAGTTATCAAGTGAGGTAGAGCCATTTACACTTTACAGCAAAGCGATTTCGTCGGTTACTGGCGTACTGGGAATTTTTGTACGAAACATACTAAATATTTACAGGCTGTGGCAGATAGATCATAGCAATTCAAATCGAAAACCTTGCAGCTGTCGCAGAAGAATGGTCTGCCATTCCTAATAGAAAGTTTCACCGCATAATCGGAATTATGTAACTTGAACTAAGATTGTGTAAACGCTCGGCAATAAATCTAATAAATATCGAAGCATGATGCATGAATCAAATACAACTGGAAACGTATATCATGATACCTTCGATAACTTGCGAGACACTTTCATCACACTAAGTGAGCTCCTAGCTTTGTTTCACAATGTTGCCGGCTGTGGGCGAGTAGGTCTTGGACATCTTAGAAATTTTTGGTTTGGGAATCACCGTAATGGCGCCAACTAAGCCATGCAATGTCTAATCACAGTCTGTGCCAACAGGTAATAGACAAACCACTAAGGTATCAGATACCAAGGCTTACGCTAAACCTAAAATTTCACTACAATGTTTTTTTTCAATTAATGAATAGAGTGAATGAAATTAAGGAGAAAACTGCAATTAGGAAGAGACTCACGGCGACTACCCCGAACAGGCGGCGAGCGTTAGTGGCGCGCCACAATAGGTAGGAGGTGAGTCCGGTGGAGATGGCGACGGCCACTAGGAGCGCTGGCGGCCACAGCAGACTCTGCGAGAACAGCTGCCGGTGCGGCAGTACACGCCACGTCCACCAGCCCGCCCACGACGCCTCCAGCACGCCTCCTATCTGCACAAAACACGCGCCCTCAGCGCTCAAGAATATGCAGCTATTTACATTTCAGGTTAATCTAATTAGAGGGATTTGACGAAGCATTGTGGATTCTTTCGCGTAAACACATTCCTTGAATTTATTTTCTGATATCTGTAACGTCCACAGTCGATGGTTCTACCATTGTACCGAAACTTGCTAGGAAGCACGGTTACTGGACCATGCCGTAGGGTCACAGGGTGTGTACTTAGTAGCATGCTGCGACGCTGACATCACATCCGACCTTGCCACCGCTCAGCAGCTCGCCTATTGTGCTTTAAGCGCGGTTTTCAATGTGCATACGGTTGTTAACGTGAGAGAGAGTACGTTTCGAAGACTGACTACAGAATTACTGACTGCAGAATTGCGCTACAGCTGTCAGTAGATTGAGGCGTCCTCCGAGTATGCTTTGAATTGGTTTCGGTGAAAAATAATGGTCTGCAATGCGATCGTGAGTTGCAGACTTAATAACCGATGCAAACAACGAAGAAAGTTAGGAACTAAGTTTCAGGTATTTTTTAAGAACATGCGTAAACCTGACACCGAGAACCAATGGGCTAACTTGAACTTGACACCATGGTGCATCCGCGAACTTGCTGTCCCCTATCAGTCGCCTGTGACACATTGTCTGATTTGCTTTGTTTCTGTCGTGAGTGTTAATTAATCTAGTATCACATGGTCTATGTGTTACAGAGATGTCAGTGTGTGTATGAACTCCTTGGTAATTTATGAAGACATGTTAAGAGAGTGCCGCGCGGGATTAGCCGAGCGGTCCAGGGCGCTGCAGTCATGGACTGTCCGGCTGGTCCCGGCGGAGGTTCGAGTCCTCCCTCTGGCATGGGTGTGTGTGTTTGTCCTTAGGATGATTTAGGATAAGTAGTGTGTAAGCTTAGGGACTGAAGACGTTAGTAGTTAAGTCCCATAAGATTTCACACACATTTGAACATTTTGTTAAGAGAGAAGTCCTCCTCGAAAATTAAAAAAATCCGATTTTTTCTGCTTAAAATGTTATCTGGGATGTTTAATTCATTTTAGTGTTCATCCCAAGTACGTCAGAAAGTCCGTTACCGAGTTACAAGGCGAATTGTGAAAAAGTGTCTACAAAAATCATTCGCATCGGGAAACAATAGTCGATATAGCGGTCAGTGTGGCAGCATGTAATTTCAACGACGGCCTAATGGGTGTTATGCAAATTATGAACGTACTCGAAATTGAGATCGGACCAGTCTGTGCCAACTTCTGCATAAAAACGGACGAAAAGCGTATTTTGCGAGCAGAGCAGCGCACAACGGCTGCCAAAATTGCCCGCCGGATTACCATGGCCAGAAAGAAGGTGGAGGTGGACTTCCTCTCGGATCTGGAAGGATTACTGAATGATCCAGAGATCACTGACTAGGGCCATGTTTAACTGAACTACAAAAAATGTAACCCAGAACTTTAAACGCGTTTTCCTCGAAACCCAATTTTTTACTTTCAAGGGAAACAGATTCATAACGCTACTTACCCTTTTGATAGGAATTTGATATCGTTATTCTAATTTGAATTTCACGTCAGCGTAAGCAGCTGTTTTGTGACATATTCTAAAGTCTGTTTTCGGTGCACGCTACTCTCCCGTTTTTCTTTTCTTTTCTTTTTTCTTTTGCGCGGAGAAAATTACTTTTGTTTCAACATGTCATTTTCTTAGAGTTTAATATTTTTCTATTGTCTATGTATGCTGATAGTAAATATATTAAAAATGGCTTATACAAAATTATTTTGTTGCAGGTCCAATTGGAGGGCTTCAGCAATTCCCACCGACCACCAATGTTGCGGTTGGAATGGGCCCTACCACCTGCTGCAGCGGTGAACACACAAAATTACAGTGAGGTGAGAAAGCCATGGGCTAGCGATACGCACATATACAAACAGCGGTAGATTCGCGTACACGAGGTATAAAATAGCACTGCATTAGCGGAGCTGTCATTTGTACTCAGACGACTCATGAGAACGTTAACAGACTTTGAACGCGGAATGGTAGTTGGAGCTAGATGCGCCGGACATTCCATTTCGGAAATCATTAGGGAATCCAATATTCCGAGGTCCACAATGTCAAGAGTGTACCGAGAGTACCAAATTTCAGGCATTGCCTCTCACCACTATAATATCCCTTCCCCAAGTTACTTGCAATAATGTATTAATTCTCTCTTGAATGACTGTGTACTGTACGGGGCGACTGCCAATATTTGCGAAGTTAACTACAGGATTCTTCCTAACAAAAATCCTGACGGTTCTCTGAAAAATATTATTATTATTATTGTATCTCCAGCAATAGAGATCCGCTGGAGGAGGAATTCTTCTGAATCTCGGCGATGTCGATCCCGGGACTCCACAGCTGCTGCCATCGACGATTTAGTACTGGTGGTTCTGCACAATCTCAAAGAAAAACGGGAGAGGAATGAAAATTGTAGCAGATCCTTAATCGTTGTAGCGAGAATAAATCCACGTCCGGGCTACTGAATGTTACTTCCGAGAAAAGACGGCAAAGTCGCTCGTCGCTCGTTTTGATCCGTATTATTATAAATTCGATGCAGGTTTTTGAAATTATTTTCACCACAGGATGTAAATCGGGCTCGTAAAACTTATACATATATAATGTCCAATGTGAAGTGTCGGGTTTTTGAAAGAATGAATTACCTTTTCCTGTTTTGTTGTCTTTGACGATAATTGTATTCGACGTTTATTCATCAAGATGAGCTCTTTCGAATAACAGTGGTCTTTAATCCTTCCACCTCTTCTATATAGACACCAAACATTTAAGTCACAATTCTCATTGCAATGGCAGACTATCCCTTTCATACAACAACATATATCTGTACAGTGCTGCATGGTGCCATGGTTGCAAAGATACTCGTAGACCTAGCTATCGTGGTCGGGAGTGAAGTTGCGCATCATGCAGCCTATTGCGCACATTTCGTGTCGTAACAGACTTCTTGTGACTGGACGAAAAGCATCATTCAACATGGTGGCGTTGCTGGCAGGGTTCCTCCGAGCCATAATACGTAGATAGCAGTCATCTGCTGCAGTAGTAGCACTTGGGCGGATTGAGCGAGGCATGTCATCAACAATTTCTGTATCTCTGTATCTCCTCCATGTCCGAACAACATCGCTTTGGTTCACTCCGAGACGCCTGGACACTTTCCTTGTTGAGAGCCCTTCCTGGCACAAAGTAACAATGCGGATGCGATCGAACCGCGGTATTGGCCGTCTAGGCATGGTTGAACTACAGACAACGCGAGCCATGTACCTCCTTCCTGGTGGAATGACTGGAACTGATCGGCTGTCGAATCCCCTCAGTCTAATAGGCGCTGCTCGTACATGGTTGTTTACATCTTTGGGCAGGTTTAGTAACATCTCTGAACAGTCAAAGGGACTGTGTTTGTGATACAATATCCACAATTAACGTCTATCTTCAGGAGTTCTGGGAACTGGGGTGATGCAAAACTTTTTTTGATGTTTGTACATGATGGCAAGAGATCGCGTCGTTAGACAAACCCCGTGTATCTTTTGTTGCGATTGCCATTTATGCATTATGAAGTTTCAACATTTTGTTGATATAGGAACAGCAACCCTTTTATTTCATGAAGAGTTTATGACAAATCTGTCACAGTCTGATTATACTAGTTTCGAAGCAACTGGTTCATTCTCAAGCCTGACCTACTGAGGCTGCACTGCAATGCTTGATTTTCATGACAATCATCACACAGTGACGATAGATAAATGCCACAATATTCATATACTTACCACACAAGTCAGTGTCAAACTCATATTTGATTCTGACTTGTATAGTGAGCATGTATGTATATTGTGACATTTCTCTACCGTCACTGTGTGGTTCGAGTATTGTCAATTTTAGACGGTTGTCATGAGGATCAGGCGCTGACAGTGCAGCCTCAGTAGATCATACTTGAGAATGAAACAGACAGTTCGAAACAAGTAGCCAAAAAGAAAAGTAATCCAACTGTGATATATTTGTAATGAACTTCTCATTTATCGTGCAGTTGTCGTTAGATAGCATCCCAGATGTGTTCCATCGGGTTCAGAGTAGGCGAATTTGGTGGCCAAGACATCAACGGCGTGTCTAGACAGGACCATCGAACTGCAGTAACAAAAACGTGTTTCATCTGACCAGGTGACACTCTTCCATTTATCCTCAGTCCCATCTCGGTGATTCTGTTACTACTCCAATCATAACTGACGATGTCATTCGGTCAACATGGGAACACGTTAGAGTCGTCTTCCGCAAAGCCTCGTGTTGAACAATATGCGCTAAACAATGTGCAATAGAATACTTGTGCCAGACCAGCATTGCACTCCAGGATCAGATCTCCCAACAGCCAACCAGGGTGCCTTGTCAGAACAATCCACCATTTGTTGATATAAATAGGTGGATTTCCCCATTTGTGGCCCATGTCCTTGTTTGAATGATTCATGAATACTTTCCTTACCACGTTACATACCCAAAACGCCACTAAGTGGGATTCATTTTCGCGGTGGGAAGTGATGTTTTGGATCATAAGAGAGTTTCTGAATGCATATCAGATGAATGGCGTGGGTAATGGTCCAAAGTGCTTTGACACAGGCAAAAGAAATTTCATCCAACATAGTGTGTACGATCTCCATAACCTCCGTGCCAACACTTACCAAGTAAAATCGCCAAACAGCCGTACGTTTTGAGAAGTTATTTTATTTTGACAACCAGCTTCGGCATTTCAATATGCCAGCTTCAGGGCTCATATGCACTTCATGCATAGACATTCAGGTATATCGATACTGGCAGAATCTGGGTACCATGAATCCGTATTAGAGTGCTTCCTTCGGAGACTTGACTACAGCTATCAGTTTTTGTCGTGTCTTCGAATACGTATTCATGGTATCCAGATACTGATGGCTCCAGTATGCTAATATCGACACACCTGAATGTCTATACATGAATCCATCTACAAAAAACGTGATTTGAATATGAGTAGGTCTGATACTACTTCAAACGAACTGAACAGTGATACTGCAATCGTAGATACAGTAGTACATGTTAAACAACTGTATCGTTCGCTCCAGTTGAAATGCATATCATGGCGGAACAAAAACGGCAGATTGTACGTGATGTTTTGGGTTCTGTGCAGCAATGACTCTGATTCCTGACGAAAGAATTAATGAAAACAACCGAATAAACCCGTAAGTCTCATTGCAATCTGAAAGAAAAGTTTTCCTTGGGCTGTAGCCCAGAAGAAGGCCTCTGTGATAGTTAACCATACATATCATAAAAATGGATGTCTCTCTCTCTCTCTCTCTCTCTCTCTCTCTCTCTCTCTCTGTGTGTGTGTGTGTGTGTGTGTGTGTGTGTGTGTGTGTGTTCAAAATCTCCTCCCAAACCACTGAATCAACTGCAACCAAACTTGGCACACGTATCCCTTGCTGTCAGCAACATCACTGAACAGCTTACCTATTACAGGTCAGGAGATATGAAGTCATAAACACTGATATGCGTGAAAGACTGCCACACCATGCATGACGCTTAAATTTGTTACTTTTGTGCTACTAAATGTATTGGCAATAAACTTCGCAGGTATTATCTGCATGCGTCGCTAAGTACACCGACAAAAGTATATCACGGTACCACACATAGTTCATGAGATATAACGTCATAAACACCATCACGCGTGAAAAATGATGCAGTGTGCATGACGTTTAAATGTATTTCTTCTTTTCTACCAACTCTACTCGCAACACATTTTGCAGACAGTGTTTACATATGTCGTTGAATGTACTTATAAAATTATATCAGTGTATGACACATAGATCACGAAAATGACGTCATAAACCCTGAGAAATGTCAAAAACTACTGTATCATGCATGACAGTTAAATGTGTTACTTTTTTGCTGTCTAACTCAATTCACAACGAATTTCGCATAAACACTGAGATACGGAAACAAATGCCACACCTTCCATGAAGTTTTAATACAGCTATTCTTTACTACTAACACAATCCTACAGACGAGTGAACTTAAAGGAACTCAACGACACACGGCAGCGCTTTTGACAGCATTCAAACACGAAGCGCAAACGGCTGTTAGCGGAAACGATAACCGTCTATAGAGCTCTGAAGAGGCGTTGCCATAGAGACGTTTATAAAATCGATTTATGGATACGCGAAGCAGATGCATACAGCGTACAGAAACTGTCTGGGATCATGTTTCTTAATTTGAGTGATGTATTTCTACTTTCGTATATTATGCATATTTTTTTGTACCATTGATTCATAGTTCCAAACATATTTTCACTAATACATGGAAAGGAATTTTTGTCGATACTTCACAGCACAGTTCATTTTTTGCTCACTTTCTAACAGCAAATGGGCAAAATAAATACCTGGGCAATGCCAGGTTTGTCAGCTAGTTTGCTATATGACTCGTTACTATACCCAATAATCTTTCATGTTAACTGTCTCTGGCCCCGAAAACATACGCAATTATAAAAATTTACCTATTCCGATGTTTTCCACCTAAGGTTACCAATCGGTGCGCCACATCACTCGACGAATCTGCTCGCCTATTGACAACAGGCAATGCAGTACAATATTTCGCAATTTCGATTAAATATGTATTGGCGGGATACAGTTCCTGACTTTACAATCCTTTCGCGGGTGATGATGCTTTGTATTTAATAAATTAGTGTTTCGTAAGGTTGAAAAGTTATTCATGACCTACTTGGTGCCTTACCGGGAGTAGGAAACTGGAGACCAGCAGCAGGTACCTGCAACAGTGTACACAGAACGCCATGGACGCCAAGCGACAACAGCTCACTCGCCTTTATCTTCGATTTTATCTCACACTTCTGTCATAAGATCACATTTGTCACGCCCGTGTGTCTTGAACGAGAAGTGCTTTCAGTGAGCCAATGTGTAAGTACACTCAGGTTCCGAAAAAAACAGAACACCTTAAACGACTAGATGTAGGACGTTCATATTCACAGGACATGTACATTAGTACATAGCATTTGAACCACGTCGATACGCGGATTCGAGGTCAACATCTATATCGCGGCGCAACACTACCTGCCGGAAAAATGTGCCAGCGGCTCTCTTTATCGCTACAAAACAGAAAGTAATGGATCAGTTTGACCTGAGCAGACGCGATGGATGCCTCGCAGACGTATGGGCGAACAGTACTGTCAAATCAATTAGATTGAAACGGGGTGCATTGTTGACGTGAGAGAATGTGATGCATCCACTCGGGAAATTGCTGCTCATGTGGGGGCGAAGTATTTCGCCAGTGCAACGAGTGTGTGCAGAATGGCTCACAGGAGGCCGTAGAACACGACGAGACGGGTCAGGTCGCTCCACACAAACCACCCCCGATAAGATCGACACTTTCTGAATGACACTGCAGGACAGATCTGCGTCCTGCTCGGCTCTGGCCCAACCGTGGAACAGTGTAACACATCGTACATTATCAGGGTTGGCAGTCCTTCGTCGTTACGGCATGGTTTACGCGCACGTCGTCCATTTCTCCGCTTACCTTTGACGAATGTGCAGAAATATACTAGACGGCAATAGTGTATGGAACGACGTCACTGGGGACAGGAATGGCATCAGATAGTGTTTTCGGACAAATCCAAGTTCTGAAACTTTCCTGGCTGATTAAAACTGTGTGCCGGACCGAGACTCGAACTCGGGACCTTTGCATTTCGGGGGCTAGTGCTCTCTGAGTCTCGGCCCGGCACACAGTTTTAATCTGCCAGACAAGCTTCATATCAGCGCACACTCTGCCGCAGAGTGAAAATCTCATTCTGGAAACATCCCCCAGGCTGTGGCTAAGCCTGTCTCCGTTATATCCTTATTTCAGGAGTGCTAGTCCTGTAAGGTTCGCAGGGGAGCTTCTGTAAAGTTTGGAAGGAGGAAACGAGGTACTGGCAGAAGTAAAGCTATGAGGACGGGACGTGAGTCGTGCTTGGGTAGCTCAGTTGGTAGAGCACTTGCCCGGGAAAGGCAAAGGTCCCGAGTTCGAGTCTCGGTCCGGCCCGCGGTTTTAATCTGCCAGGAAAGTTTCATATCAGCGCACATTCCGCTGTAGAGTGAAAATCTCATCCTGGAAATCCAAGTCCTGTTTGTTTGAAAATGATGGCCACATTTTGGTTCGCCACAGACAGCGGAGGTGGCATCACAGTGACTGCATTTGCACAAGCCATTCAGTGCCAACTCAAGGCCTTGTGGTGTGGCATGCTACTGGGTACAACCATCAATTACAGTTAGTGCGTCTCCAGGGCACTGTGACCAGCGTAACCTAAGCAAATAACAAAAGTGGCTCTGAGCACTATGGGACTTAACATCTATGGTCATCAGTCAAGCAAATAACATCCTGCTATCTGTAACCATAACCTTTATGCGAAACAACCCAGACGCCATTCTTCAGCAAGACAATGAACATCTTCTTGGTGTCATAGGAAGTCAGCCTTTTGCCCTGGTCCACCGGCTCACCAGACTTTTCGCCAATCGAAAATATGTGGGATACGGTGAAAGGACGGGTGCACAATGTGTTCCAGTGCCAACCACAACAGGTGAACTCTGGAATTTCATGGATTATTGTTAAGATTTAAATAAAAGATACATAATAGTTGTAACACTTCTGTTCAAAGTACTAATTCGGCTCATAGCAAACATCTGACTGAAAATACTATTGACACTGAATGTGGCATATAGTATCAGCATAGTACTTGAACATAATTACTTACTACTAGGTTGCTGAAGTTACTCGTTTAGTTGGTCATTAAGAATCTGAATACTGCTTCCTTAAATGTAGACAGTTTTTTCATTTCTTTTACATACACTGGAAGTTTGCCATGCAGTTTTGTACACTGAACGTTCTGAATGCAGATCTGACTTGGTTTTGAAATTTTCAAGGAACTTTTTTTATGTTAGTTCACTTTTTTGTAGGCAGAGGTATGCTAAATGTAGAATATTTAGCTGTTGAAATAGCTGCTTGAAGGGTGTTGACCTTCAACTGTTTGTCATTATTCTAACAGGTCGTTTTTGTAATGTGAAACTGGTGTTATTTAGATTTGTCTTATTATAACCCCAGAAAGTGAGACCAGAGATAATAGCAGTGTGACTGTAACCACAATAGACAGTTCTGCTACACTATTTACTAGACATGTTACTAATTACATGTTGAGTAAAGCAAGCAGAACTCAACTTGTTAGTGAGATAGTGGATGTGGGTTTTCCAATCTAAATTTTCATCTATGTGGAAACCTAAAAATTTTGTGACTGCTTCTCTCTTAACTTCTTTATTTCGTATTCTGAGTTCGAGATCATTTTGATGTTGTTTTCCTGCAATGGATGTAGTTAGTTCTTGAAATATTTAAAGTTATCTTCTCATTTCAAATCAATTTTGTAAGTATTCCAAAACTCTAGTTGCAAATGTTGCAATAATTGATTTATATCAGTTTCAACAATATTTGTATCATCAGCAAACAGGGTTAAATGAATACCACTGATTGGAGTTTTGGTATCATTTACATAAATTAGAAATAAGAGAGGTCCTAGAACACTTCCCTGTGGTACCCCGATTGGTACAGATCGAAAATCAGATAAGTATGCAATACTTTGGTTTTTAATGTTGGCTGAGGTAATTTCTACTACCTGTCTTCTAATTTGGAGATAAAACTGAAACCTTTTTTTTTTTTTGCAACTCCTCATATCCCAATAGCTTCTAACTTCTCTGGCAAGATATCATGTTGGACAGGATCAAAAGCTTTCGATGAGTACAAATTTATTCCTATTGTACTGTTGTCTCTGTCAGGTCCCATTGCGATATTTTCAGTTAAATGGGAAATAGCTGATTCTTTACTGAATCCTTTGTAAAAATTGTGCTGGTGTACAGATAAGAGATTGAATTTTTTAACGAAATTTGTAATTCCATATTTCATGACTGTCTCGACTACTTTTGAAAATACGGATAACAAAGCTTTTGCTCTAAAGTTTCCCACTTCATATATATTGCCATTTTTATACAGTGGTTTTATTTTTGAAATTCTTAATCTTTGAGGAAACACTCCTTCCGATAATGATATATTTATGATGCGTGAGAACTGTTATGAAGTGACACTAGCACATTTTATTACGACTGAAGCAGATACTTCGTAAATTCCTGAAGACATTTTGTTCTTCATAGTCTTTATTATTCTTAGAACTTCTGAAATATTTGTGGGGCATAGCAATATTGAATTGACACTTTGTTATCTTAGAACAGAGGTTCCACAATTCCTAAGGCAATTTTTGCTCAGGTTGCCTGGAGTATTTATGAAGTAGTCATTTATGCAATTTTCAAGGGTAAGATTTCTGAGTAAGACGCCATGATCATCTTTGAAAAGTATGTCTTCTTGATTTTTAACATTTCTGCTTATTTCTTTTTTACTGCAATCCATACGCTTTTGATATGTTTGTCCACCCTAAAATTATTTTGTTCTTGCGCATTTTTTTATCTTTTTTGATGACCTGTCTATAAATGTTCTTATACATCTTAACATAGTCTGCAAAGTGTTTATCTTTGTTGTCTGTTTTGATTTGCCTGTGATGTTTTAGAGTTTCACTGGATACTCTGACAGTAGGTGACATCCACTGTCTGTTGTTCCTTGGCATGATACTGATTTTTCTAAGTTTTTTTTGGAAAACACGTCTCAAATAGGAACACAAAAGTACAAGAAAAAGCATTGTATGATTCATCGGTTGTTGTTTTTGAAAATCCATTTTCCCAGGTTTCCCCTGCTAACATCTGAATAGTAGAATTTACTTTTTCTGTGCAGAAGTGTCTCATATATTCCCACTTATATTTTATTACTTTGGGTATAGAGGAATTTAATCATGTGACAAGTGTGCTGTGATCTGAAAAACCTAAGTTTACGTTTTGTGCCTCAGTGATACCATTTACCATGTTTGTGAAGATATTATCTAATAGGGAAGATGAAAACTATGTTGATCTACTGGGTTCATAAAGGATGGTTTCATTCGAAAGCTGTTTAGGATACTCAGAAGCTGTCTCTTTTCTTCATTTTCAGTCAACATGTTAATGTTAAAATTCCCACATAAAAATAATTTCACTTCAGGTTCCTAATGTTGCCTCCAGCTTTTAGACGAAACATGTTTTTATCAACGATTGGTGATCTATATATTGACATGACAATTAGTTTTTTACTCTTCTACTCAGTTTTTATTTCTGTGGCACATGATTCAAAATGTTTCTCGGTATTTAAATAGTCCACTTCCGTTTTTCTTCAAGCTGTCACCTCGCGGGGTAGCCGAGCGGTCAGAGCGCCTTGCCTCGGTTCGCGCGGCTACGCCGTCGGAGGTTCGAGTCCTACCTCAGGCATGGGTGTGTATGTGTGTTGTCCTTAGCGTACGTTAGTTTAAGTTAGATTAAGTAGTGTGTAAGCCTAGGTACCGATGACCTCGGCAGTTTGGTCCCATAGGAACTTACCACCAATTTCCAAAATTTAAACTGTAACCTTGTTTTTGTATAAATATACAAACCACCATTTTACATACACTACGGCAGTAATGAGATGCTAATTTAAATTTGCTTATATTTATGAGACTATATTCATTTTGCTTGCACCAATGTTCAGATAAATAAATACATGAGACAGCTACAAAATTATTTGACGTTACTCGTCTACCACAAGGCACTGTATATTTTTTTCCTGGTGTTTGTCACTTATCTGCTAGTTCAGGCTGATTTGTCACAAACTTTTCCTTTTGCTGGTTTGCAGCCATTCGCACAATAAGCAAAATTCCATTGTTTGCCATCCTTCCTGGCGTTGCAATTTCAGTGATCTGCATGAACTTACCTAGTAGGCCTACGATGCGCATTGATGATAGTCCATTCAAGAATACGTTAATTGTCACAATTACAATCGTACAAGAACTTGTGCCAATATTGCCAGTCAAGAGTTATTGAAACTTGAAAGCTGCAGCAGTTCTAATTTAGCGAACGACGGGACTTTTATTTATATGGCATATATCCTCTTCGGTCTGTACGACATTTGTCGCTCAACGTTCACTATGGGGCTTGATTTTTTGTATGAAATAGAGTTATTGTGATAAAAATTGAAGTTATCTGGAAGCGGCGCTCTGTCACTTCTGCCATAATTAGGTGAAATTTACGGTTTTATCAAAAGTATTTATTATAACAGTATGCCATATACAGGGTTTTCGAAAATTCCCGGTTAGGACTTATAGAGGGGTGTGAGTACATAATAGGAACCCATAATTGTTTTGGTGTAAGAAACATATCATCAACGTCTGTAAAGCAAATTTAGTTACACCCTGTATAGATCTGCATGTCATATTTTACACGTCGTCGTTAAAGGGGCAACAGTGCGTAACTGACAGTGTCGATTTCACGCGTAAATGCAAAAACACGCGCAGCACAGAACATTGTTATGGGCTCTTACGTATCTCTCTGGTTTAAGGAAAAACTCGTTGCACAGCTTCAGTTCTTGGAAATGTGAAAGCGTTTCACTTAACAATCTTTTCACGGAGAAAGAATTCCTTGCTCACATGAAAGTATGGTATGAAAGTGGAGATTTGCTGTCGAGACTGATTGAAAGCTGCCAGTCGCTACACCAATTGTCGACCCTCTGCGGGTCTCCCCGCATGTCGTCGCGGTCTTCCTGACGTTGCAATCTCCGTATAGACAACAAAATCAGCAGTGGACAGTCTATGGAGCCTCCGACGCTCCAGTTAGCGATATTTCATTCTTTTGCACTTGCACGGAATTTACACATTTTTTTTTACCTTATCTGACTTACGCAGTATCTTTCAGCTTAATTTTCATTGTAAAGAACTAGAAATTCGTCTTTTGCGCGGTAACACCACGTGAGCTGGGTCAAGCATGTCACCTGACCGACGTCGGAAATGACAGTTATGCGGACCGTTCGTTTCCTCAACCACAATAAGTCGGATTAGTAATGTGCAGCATTTTCAGTGAAAAACTGTAGCATGTAGGTAACTAAATGTAGCAAATTTTAATCCAAATAATTGTAGTTAAGCTGATTTTTAGTCTTATAGAGGCACAATTGGGATGGCTATATTGTCCCCCAAAGTTGTTCATCATGCTTGGGTCTACTGTGTTACTCTCTTTATTTTTTATTCAGAAACATTTGCTTCCTGTGTATCGTGTATGATCAACTAGCATACCAAACGGAAAACACAGGGTGCTTCGTTGTCACTTGGCTACAAACTGTCCCAAACTGAATTTCGTCATAAAATATAAAATTTTGACACTGAACGAGTTATGGGCCAGAATTCAATAAACATATAAAAGTAGCTAGGATCTACTTCTAGACTATTGTCTTTGCTTCACTGAAATCATATCGAACAATAATCGTAAACAACAAACACTTCAAGCATCCTAGCTTTTCTCCAGAAGTACGCTTTGTTCATCTAACCGTTGCACGTTGCCACTAGAAATAGAGACTGGCATGGATACGCGAACAACAAACACTTTAGCATCTGTTGTTTTTCTTCAAATATAAGCTTTTATCAAGTATCCATCAAACGTTACCAATAGGAACCGTGTCTTTTGCAAAATGCTTACAGGTGAGTCAAACGAAGGGTACAAGAGTCGTAGAAAACATTTTATTGCTGTATGATAGTGTTGTTGGTTGTAGGCCTGTGTGCGAGGTCACAGTGTAGCGAAAGGTCTTCATAGCACACATGAACTAATATATATCTTTTAATTTGAGATAACTAAATATCTCGCAAACGAGGCATCGTACGAAAAAAGTTCTAGGTGAAAAATTTACATTAGTAAAGTCTGTGTATGCTACATCTCGCTACTTCCTAACCATACCTCTTACATGTGCGATATCAGCTTTGCATTTTCAAGTGGGAAGCCCTTATGTTATTGCATATTCTGATTCTACTCCAAAAAATACATCCGCTATAGTCAAACCATTGCTTTCCATTCGCGATAGACGGTGCTGTCATCGACAAATGTGTGCCGGTTTTTGCGATTTAATCGACGCATTTGATTCTGTTTTATTTTACGATGTAAACGTAAACCGTAGTGTTCTAAGTGCGAAATTTACTTTAGTGGCTCAAATTTGACTGTAAAGTACAATATGGCTTACTGTTTCACTTAGCGTGATCCAGGAACAACGACGTGGATGTAGCAGTTATATGTTCCGGATCAGGATGCTTATTTCGGTGTCTCCTTGCCTCTCACCAGTGGGATGCGTACTATCACTTCATGGATATTTTGCCTTATTACAGTGGCTATAGTTTGTATTCTACCAGTTGCCGCCCAGCGATCGGGGCGAGATTTACGCGGTTGGATGGAAACCCACACGGAAATCCGCCACTCTGATAGCGGGCCTCGAGGGCGGCCACCGGAATCAAGCAGTCCAGTAGTTTGGCGACTTAAAAAATCAAACCTGCACGGAACAGAAAACTACTTAACAATACAAGTAGCTTATTTGCCAGAAATGTCTGGCATATTATTTGTACTGCACAATCAAATTTGCAACACTAAAGTGAATGCCGAGCATAAATGCCAACTGTTAGAACACAATGGTTTACATTTATATCGTAAATGAACTGTAGAATGAAATGCTTAGGTAAGTAATTGCAAATACAGGCGCATTTGACATTTGTCGATTTAGCGCCATCTATCGCGTATAGGAAGCATTAGTTTGACTAAACCGCACGTCTTTTTGGAATAGAATCCGAATTGCACTAAAATGTGGGGCTCTCACATGGAAAATAAAGGAAACTGATCCCACCCACACAGGAGAGGTGGTTAAGAGATGACCAGTTGTAGCATAAATAGACGCCCCCTTTACTAATATTAACTTTTCATCTAGAACAGTAGACAACTTCATTCTTATCCTCCTCAGTGAGATCAAGATACGGCCATGTGCATGGCTTGAATTATTGTGTTCCAGGATGCACAAAGAAACGTATTTAGACATTATTAGTTGTAAGCCTTTCAATTAAAAACAGGATGCAATCATAGGAAAGGCTGAAACATCTTAAGATAGACCGCTAGTAACATTTTAATTCCTCGTGACTAGGGCTTCAAATACGAATCTATATCTTTCCGTATACCAATTGTCAGTTGACTTTCTATACCTATAGAAGGTATGGATTCAGTATGCCATGTGTGAAACGTGCGAGAGATGGTTTCGCTTGATCAGTGTTGGTGAACTCCATGCTGCTTGGCATGAAGGAGATCATTCTGCTCAGTGTACCTCATTACATTTGAACTCATAATATGTTCTAAGTTTCTACAACAGAAGGATGTCAGGGATACTGGACAGTAATTTTATAGATCATTTCTGCTACCCTTCTACATGGGTATGACCTGTGCTTTCATTCAGGTACTCGGCATTTTTTTTAAATCTATGATAGCTGCTTTATTTTGCATCTGTTATGCAGTAACCTCTGTTTCTGCAGAAGTCTGAATCAGAGGCTGAGACGGTTCTGCGACCGTGTGGGCTGCAGATTCCTCGACTTGCGCCATAGGGTGGTGGGGTTTCGGGTTCCGCTGGATAGGTCAGGAGTCCACTACACGCAACATGCGGCTACACGGGTAGCAGGGGTTGTGTGGCGTGGGCTGGGCGGTTTTTTAGGTTAGATGGCCTTGGGCAAGTACAGAAAGGGCAACAGCCTCAACGGGTGCGGGGCAAAGTCAGGACATGCGGGGACCAAGCAGCAATCGGTATTGTAATTGTCAACTGTCGAAGCTGCGTTGGTAAAGTACCAGAACTTCAAGCGCTGATAGAAAGCACCGAAGCTGAAATCGTTATAGGTACAGAAAGCTGGCTTAAGCCAGAGATAAATTCTGCCGAAATTTTTACAAAGGTACAGACGGTGTTTAGAAAGGATAGATTGCATGCAACCGGTGGTGGAGTGTTCGTCGCTGTTAGTAGTAGTTTATCCTGTAGTGAAGTAGAAGTGGATAGTTCCTGTGAATTATTATGGGTGGAGGTTACACTCAACAACCGAACTAGGTTAATAATTGGCTCCTTTTACCGACCTCCCGACTCAGCAGCATTAGTGGCAGAACAACTGAGAGAAAATTTGGAATACATTTCACATAAATTTTCTCAGCATGTTATAGTCTTAGGTGGAGATTTCAATTTACCAGATATAGACTGGGACACTCAGATGTTTAGGACGGGTGGTAGGGACAGAGCATCGAGTGACATTATACTGAGTGCACTATCCGAAAATTACCTCGAGCAATTAAACAGAGAACCGACTCGTGGAGATAACATCTTGGACCTACTGATAACAAACAGACCCGAACTTTTCGACTCTGTATGTACAGAACAGGGAATCAGTGATCATAAGGCCGTTGCAGCATCCCTGAATATGGAAGTTAATAGGAATATAAAAAAAGGGAGGAAGGTTTATCTGTTTAGCAAGAGTAATAGAAGGCAGATTTCAGACTACCTAACAGATCAAAACGGAAATTTCTGTTCCGACACTGACAATGTTGAGTGTTTATGGAAAAAGTTCAAGGCAATCGTAAAATGCGTTTTAGACAGGTACGTGCCGAGTAAAACTGTGAGGGACGGGAAAAACCCACCGTGGTACAACAACAAAGTTAGGAAACTACTGCGAAAGCAAAGAGAGCTCCACTCCAAGTTTAAACGCAGCCAAAACCTCTCAGACAAACAAAGTTAGCGTAAGGAGGGCTATGCGTGAAGCCTTCATTGAATTCGAAAGTGAAATTCTATGTACCGACTTGACAGAAAATCCTAGGAAGTTCTGGTCTTACGTTAAATCAGTAAGTGGCTCGAAACAGCATATCCAGACACTACGGGATGATGATGGCATTGAAACAGAGGATGAAACGCGTAAGGCTGAAATACTAAACACCTTTTTCCAAAGCTGTTTCACGGAGGAAGACCGCACTGCAGCTCCTTCTCTAAATCCTCGCACAAACGAAAAAATGGCTGACATCGAAATAAGTGTCCAAGGAATAGAAAAGCAACTGGAATCACTCAATAGAGGAAAGTCCACTGGACCTGACGGGATACCAATTCGATTCTACACAGAGTACGCGAAAGAACTTGCCCCCCTTCTAACAGCCGTGTACCGCAAGTCTCTAGAGGAACGGAGGGTTCCAAATGATTGGAAAAGAGCACAGATAGTCCCAGTCTTCAAGAAGGGTCGTCGAGCAGATGCGCAAAACTATAGACCTATATCTCTTACGTTGATCTCTTGTAGAATTTTAGAACATGTTTTTTGCTCGCGTATCATGTCATTTCTGGAAAACCAGAATCTACTATGTAGGAATCAACATGGATTCCGGAAACAGCGATCGTGTGAGACCCAACTCGCCTTATTTGTTCATGAGACCCAGAAAATATTAGATACAGGCTCCCAGGTAGATGCTATTTTTCTTGACTTCCGGAAGGCGTTCGATACAGTTCCGCACTGTCGCCTGATAAACAAAGTAAGAGCCTACGGAATATCAGACCAGCTGTGTGGCTGGATTGAAGAGTTTTTAGCAAACAGAACACAGCATGTTGTTATCAATGGAGAGACGTCTACAGACGTTAAAGTAACCTCTGGCGTGCCACAGGGGAGTGTTATGGGACCATTGCTTTTCACAATATATATAAATGACTTAGTAGATAGTGTCGGAAGTTCCATGCGGCTTTTCGCGAATGATGCTGTAGTATACAGAGAAGTTGTAGCATTAGAAAATTGTAGCGAAATGCAGGAAGATCTGCAGCGGATAGGCACTTGGTGCAGGGAGTGGCAACTGACCCTTAACATAAACAAATGTAATGTATTGCGAATACATAGAAAGAAGGATCCTTTATTGTATGATTATATGATAGCGGAACAAACACTGGTAGCAGTTACTTCTGTAAAATATCTGGGAGTATGCGTGCGGAACGATTTGAAGTGGAATGATCATATAAAATTAATTGTTGGTAAGGCGGGTACCAGGTTGAGGATTCATTGGGAGAGTGCTTAGAAAATGTAGTCCATCAACAAAGGAGGTGGCTTACAAAACACTCGTTCGACCTATACTTGAGTATTGCTCATCAGTGTGGGATCCGTACCAGATCGGTCTGACGGAGGAGATAGAGAAGATCCAAAGAAGAGCGGCGCGTTTCGTCACAGGGTTATTTGGTAACCGTGATAGCGTTACGGAGATGTTTAATAAACTCAAGTGGCAGACTCTGCAAGAGAGGCGCTCTGCATCGCGGTGTAACTTTCTGTCCAGGTTTCGAGAGGGTGCGTTTCTGGATGAGGTATCGAATATATTGCTTCCCCCTACTTATACCTCCTGAGGAGATCACGAATGTAAAATTAGAGAGATCAGAGCGCGCACGGAGGCTTTCAGACAGTCGTTCTTCCCGCGAACCATACGCGACTGGAACAGGAAAGGGAGGTAATGACAGTGGCACGTAAAGTGCCCTCCGCCACACACCGTTGGGTGGCTTGCGGAGTATCAATGTAGATGTAGATGTAGATGTAGAAGTTTCATTACTGTGACTTTATACTTTGGAGCCCCCCCCCCTCCCCCCTTTCCTATAATGAACTGTTCTGCTGGGTGCATACATATTCAGTGTGTGGTCAGCTATTCATTTAAAATTGAGCCCTAGTTCCTCTCCATCTCTTGTTTTGAATTGAAAGTTTGAAGTTTCTCTTTCAGATATGACTTTACTGCATCTTTGTGTAATTTGCTGTACATACAAATCTTTCTGCATGTGTTAGTTGCACTTTTCTGAACAAAGAGTTTTTGATTCACCACTGCTCAAGAATAATTGTATCAGTTTCACATGCTTTTCCTGTATCTTGTTTAAACTGTTTGTGTTACCATTTTTATATTTAATGATCTTTGCATGGTGTGCTGACGTCTCTCCTAGTGCACACAAACAATGATATAATACTAGAACCATGGCTGGCCCATTCCTTAATTCCTTCATTAGTCACTACTTCACATTATTTCTGTGTGGTTTTTTTTTTTCAAATGCATTAATTAACCACCACGCTTAATTTTACATTTTATGGGGGAAAACTTAAAAGAGAAAAATCCAGAATCACTTGGAACTGCAGGTGGGTCAGTTCTGACCCCACTGCTGCAGCTATTATAGTAATCTCGTATCTGATAGCATGTTTATCTTTAGATTGTGTTTGCTGAACTATCTCCAAACTCACTGTTACCTGGTGATGTTGCAGTTCTCCAGCATTTGGGGGGAGGAGGGTGAGGGTGAAATCAGGTTGGCACATGTCTGAACATGTACACAAGGGTGGCACAGCCAGTACTTTGTTCCAAGAAATACAGAGTAGGCAGTTGATTCTAACTGCATGAATAGTGCTTGCACCATACACATTTATTGTGGCCAAACTTTTAGGAACTGAGGAGGACATTGTAACTGCCGTAATTGAGATTTTGGTTCATGAATCCAAGGAAGGTTTCATCTGAGGAAGATTTGGCACACCCTATAGTTTCAGATTCTTCATCAGAAGATGATGTTACGCCACATGCCGATTTACTGAATACTGATGAAATAGGTATGTTTGTTTATATGTTTATTTTACAATTATATGCTGCATGGACACATTTTCAATTGCAACAGTCATGTAGATACGTTGGTGCAACCTTACTTGAATAAGGGAAGAATTTCACAAATGACAGTTTTTTCATCTCCTTGACTGTCTCGGAAACCATGAAACCAAATGCTACAAGTATTTTGGGCACCATAAATTGCTTTCACAGGAAAATACTGGTCTCTCTGAATAAGGCAAAAGGATAATTATGTAGCACAGTGTTGTTGAAGAAGAATGAAATGACATTGACTGTTTATCAGGGAAAGAGCAGCAAGAATGTTCTGATTCTCAGCACTATGCATCCATGTGCGAAAATAGAGCCTAGTTTGAAAAGTAGCCAGATACAGTTACATATAATAAATGCTCTAAATATGGAGTGGATGTCCTCGACCAAACGACTCACAACTACTCAAACAAAGCACCATCCAGACCTTAACCTATTCACACATTTTGCAAGGTATGAATTAACTTGGGATAAATGCCTGCATATTGTACAATGCTCTGGACAAAAAGTTGAAACACTGGGACTTCATATTGCAGCTGGGGGAAGAGATTGCTGAGAAGTATACAACAACCTGGCAGATTAAAACTGTGTGCCGGACCAAGACTCGAACTCGGGAGCTTTGCCTTTCGTAGGCAAGTGTTCTACCAACTGAGCTACCCAAGCACGACTTAAGACCCGTCCTCACAATTTTACTTCCGCCAGTACCTCGTCTCCTACCTTCCAAACTTCACAGAAATTCTCCTGCGAACCTTGCAGGACAAGCAGTACTGGAAGAAAGGATATTGCGGATACGTGGCTGAGCCACAGCCTGGGGGATGTTTCCAGTATGAGATTTTCACTCTGCAGCGGAGTGTGCACTGATTTGAAACTTCCTTTCAGATTAAAACTGTGTGCCGGACCAAGAATCGAACTCGGGACCTTTGCCTTTCATGGGCAAGTGCTCTACAAACTGAGCTACCCAAGCACAGCTCACAACCCGTCCTCACAATTTTACTTCCACCAGTACCTCATCTCCTACCTTCCAAACTTCACATAAGTTATATTGTACTTGGTGTTTGGGTACCTCAGTTGGTAGAGCACATGCCCACGAAAGGCAAAGGTCCCGAATTTGGGTCTCGGTCCGGCACACATTTTAATCTGCCAGGAAGTTTCATCAACCAGGAAGATAAGTATCTGCTTCGCTCCCGAAGGTATTCAACGAGAGTTAAGAAAGTGAACACATTGTCTTTTAAAGTCTGATTGTGCTGGGGTCAAATCATTCATTAATCCTTGCACTGCACACTTGATTTGAATTACCTTGCACCTCACACTAGAGTCCACTGGACCCCTGTAAAATGTTATCACCTATCATGCGTTCAAAGTTCATTATACTGTCTTGTGTATGTGGGACAATGTAAATATAACTATTCAGTTAACTGTAGTGTTTATTATTACAAGAATGAGAAACACGTGGTATATATAAAATATGCATAGTTTTATTAATAAATAATGTTTTGTATTTAATTGTGTTTAACTTTCTCGTACCTGAATGTGTATAATGCAAGACAATGTCTTACTTGACTTTATTTCTGTTATATTACAATGAGTAATATACGGTATTTATAAATTTGGTGTATCTTACACTTCAACACTATATGGAAAATGAGTTTTTTTGTATATATGTATATATTTATTAATGTATAAATTCAACATGAGTCTGAATGTACAAAGCAAAGTAATGTAATGTAATATAATATAATGGATTGTTTGACTTTTACATGATATTTTGGCATAGGATGTTTGAAAAATCACTATTATAACATATTTGTGCAAAAACACATAAGAAAGATGAAAGTAATGTGTATTAGAATCTAGTAAAAAACTGTGACTACATATCAGTCACCATTTGTACTGTCAGTGAATGCACTTGGTGCAAATTAGGGCTCTACATTCATCGCAGGTTGCCCGTTTAAGATCCTGTCAACATTTTTGTTTTTCTGTCCCTTTTCCTTGATGTAGTGAACATCTCACTTTGGTGGTTAGACGTTCTGGTCTGCCTGGTGCCACAGTATCTAATATTTCTTCTAGAGTTCTCTTCACATTCCTTCTTGGTGAAGGTGTATTCAATCTAGCGCTTAGGTGAGGCACAGTTAAGTTCCTTGCCAGTTCATGCAGTAATTTACTTTGTGGCTTCTTTACTTCACTGTTGGAAAGGGTTAACAGCATCATGGTGTTTATCCCACTTTGATCCAGAATGCCACAGAAAACCCTCATACGCCATCTTCTTGTTGCATGTGCGGTGTGGTAAGTTTTGCATAGCTGATCAAAAGTGTCAGTACCACCTTTTGTTTTACTGTATGAAATTATCATGTTAGGTTTGTCTGTTCTTTTGTTGATGTTGTGTGAATAGTGCATGGTAGACAGCAAGAGTACAACTTCATTCTTCTTTGGGACATATGAGAGTAGTGTCTTATTCACATCAAAGGCAAATTGTGTTTTTCTGACATTTTGAGGATGTAAAAATGATTATGGTATTTCAGGTTATTCTTTTCTTACAGTTCCCAGCATTGTCAAATCAAATTTTTCAGTCATTGTCTGATAAAGAGGAGCAGAAGAAAACTAGTTGTCAACAGTCAGGTTCTGATAACTTTCTCACATAATAAGATGGGTTCATTTTTTTCTGTTACTACCTAGTCTATGTATGAAATAGCATTTAGCATGTACTAAGTCTTGCAATCATTAAATGTCAAAATCTTAATTCCATATTTGTCCAGTTTTGAAGACATGTATATTCTGAATGGGCGTCAGCCTTGGAAGCCCATTAGCTGCTCATCTGTTGTACAGTATTCGAAAGGTGTGTATAGGGACTTGCATTTACCAATAAATTTAGACCAGATGTCCCGAATGGATGAAAATTTGTCTCCTTGCTTTCTTTGCATCCACGTTGCTTTGTCTTCAGATCTTAGACAACTAATCAAAAACTGAAAGCCCATGTGTGACATTACATTGTGAAACAGGGCATTGCCAAATTTAGGAAACCAAAGTTCTTCTAAATTTGTGTGAGCAGCCTTGTTTATGCTGCAGAGATACAAGAGTCCAATGGCAGCTCTTAGCTCTACAATATTTGTAGAAAAACATTTGTGAGGAATTTCTTTGTTCGTGTAAGTGACAATCATGTCCAGCATTTCATCTGTCATTAATAACTGCCATGCTTCAATTGGACTAGAAATAGACCTTGTTTGACCCTTTGATCCTGGGAGATGAGTAACTAAATTTCTGGATTTAGTTCTTTCTCTCCTAGATGGCGTAGTTGAAGACCTCTTAAAGCCATTCTTACCTATAAGGATGTTTGCATTGGAAGAACTACCGTGAATATCATCATTGTCTTCTCCACCCTCTTCCGTACCTGATGATTCCTGTATTTTGATAAAATCAGAATCTTCATCAGAATCTGGGTCTCAAAATGAATCGTCTTCCTGGTCCAACTCATCCATAAGTGCATTATATATATTGTCATCTGATATAAGTCATTTACTCATTGTTTCTGTAAAATAAAATAATGTTGAAAGGAAATGGTTATTAAGTTACACACAATATATATTTCAGTATTGTATACTTATAAAGTTATTATTTTCAATCTAATAAAATAATGTTGAAAGGAAATGGTTATTAAGTTACACACAATATATATTTCAGTATTGTATACTTATAAAGTTATTATTTTCAATCTAATAAAATAATGTTGAAAGGAAATGGTTATTAAGTTACACACAATATATATTTCAGTATTGTATACTTATAAAGTTATTATTTTCAATCTAATAAAATAATGTTGAAAGGAAATGGTTATTAAGTTACACACAATATATATTTCAGTATTGTATACTTATAAAGTTATTATTTTCAATCTGCATAGATAAGCTATGTGGAATGCATACTGGGGTAATGTTCAACAGTCCATACAGCTTGACAACACCATAACAACAATGCAAATGTTTGAGTTAACAGTGTTACCAACCTAATATGCACTAGGTTTCAACAAACTGTTGCCAGCATACTCTTTGTAATAACACAATAAAAATTATGCTGGGGTCTCTAGGACCCTAGTGTGCAGTGCGAGGGTTAAGCATCATGTGTAAGGAAACTAACTGCAATAGATGCATATCAGAAGACTGTTATTTGTGTTCATTAAGTGATGCTTGCCAGTAAATGCATCCAAAAGTTTTCTTAATAGCAATCAGTAAATTTCAGAAAAGCTACCCTATTTTTGTTGATTGTATAATAAACTGTCCATACCTTCAAAGAAAAGACTCATTAGCAGCTATAATAACCCACTGACACAGTAAATAAAAGGGATAGATAAATGGCTCATAACTGACCCAGCTGCAATTCTAGGTATGACCGAATATCAGCAGTTCTAGTTTTAAAGGACTGTATCATTCCAGGATATATCTTATACATCTTTTTATTACTTAGTTTGTAGACGGTTTGCAGGCAGTGACATCTGATTTCAATTATAATGACATGATATAAAGCATAGTAACATTCAAATTTGTCTTTGCATTGATACACTGAACAACAAATTTGATGTGAAAGTGTGTAAATTGCATGATTTTGAGTTAATTATGGTTATTTCAGTATAAAATGATACAAAATAATCATCTTCATAAATATTTAGCTCTAGTTTTTTTAAAGAAAGTAATCTACATTTTTGTATAAATAACGCACTAACTAAATATGCATCCATGTTCCAAGATACAGCATAACAAATTTTAAATGAATAATTACTTGAATTATGTTATGTATTATGCATTGATAAATTTCAGCACCATTCTGGAAGTACAGAAGTAAAATCTTAAGAAAAAATTAAGATAATATTACATGAATGAAAATACTCTGTAAGTCTACTTTATACTAGAGCTATGTAAAGCACAAAAGAAAATATATAAATTAACTTGTCACAAATGTATATAAGGAATTACAAATGTTAAATGTCCGTATGTACAGTATATACAATTACATATTTAGTTCAAAGATAAATTCAGAATATGACTGTTTTTGCTTGGCTTGACGTTTATACACATGCTCGGGAACATCCCTTGTGACAGTCCAGCAGTAATCTGCTAAAATATTAGTGCTCCATTTTCTGGCATACCTCTTCTCAAATGTGGCAATATCTTCATGATATTGCTCCCCATGTTCATCACTTACTGCACCACAATCTTTGGGGAAGAAGTCAAGATGACTATGTAAGAAATGCTTTTTCAATGACATGTTGCAACCAAGTTTTTCATAAGATAACAACATGTTATCTACAACCTCCTTGTAAGTTATTGCTCATTTGTTCCCTAAGAACTGTAAACAGACTGTCTTAAAACATTCCCATGCATGCTTCTCATCAACTTGTATGATTCCGTCAAAAGTATGGTCTCCAAAAAGCTCTCGAATCTGTGGGCCTACAAAGATGCCCTCCTTTACTTTGGCATCACTTAAGTAAGGGAATTTATGCCTTAAGTACTTAAACGTGTCACCATCTTTGTTCATTCTCTTAAAAAAGTTTCTCAGGAGACATAACTTGATTTGCAAGAGTGGGAGCAGAATCTTTTTACCGTCTACTAGAGGTTCACTCTTAATGTCCTTTAAACCTGGTTGAAGAGATTTTCTGGTGGACCATTCATATTTACTGTAATGTGATGCATGAGCTCGGCTATCCCATTCACAGGGAAAGCGGCAATATTTAGTGTGCCCTAACTGCATACCTAATAGCAGTGCAACCACTTTCAAGTCACCACAAATCTGCCATTGAGAGTTATTATACTTGATGAATTCTAGTAAAATTTTCATGTTTTTGTATGACTCTTTCACATGCACACTATGCCCAACTGGAATAGAAGGAAGCTCATTACCAAGATGTAAAAGCACTAAGCTCAACATTGACGAATCAGTAAAGAACCTCCACTGATTAGGGTTGTAATTAATTCTGTGAGCATTCATTAGATCATTTATGTCCACGCATGCTACAAGACCATCTTGCATGTTAAAAAAGTAGTGAATTGTTCTGCAGGAGAATGAAACATTTACATTGCTTTCCAGAAAATTGCACTGCTGCAATCTTGATGCTGAAATCTCAGCTTTAGAGAGCTCCAAATCTCCAATGAGATCACTTAACTCACTCTGAGACAATTTTTGTGGATCATCAGTTGATAATATTGGAAGAAACTCTGAATCTTGTGATGTACGTGGTTCAAGGACATTCAGGATCCCCATCAGAGGTAATCTCGTACTCCGTCGGTGGTTCAGGTATTGGCAATCCTTCCCCATGTAGAAGTGGACATAAGGGAGATGGAATGTTAGAATAGATTACTGTCCACTTCTTCTTCTTAGATATTCCCTTCTTGATAGGAGGAACCATACAAAAGTAGCAGTCACTGACATGGTTAGTTGGCTCATGCCAGATCATGGGCACTGCAAAGGGCATTGAACGTCCTTTCCCTTGCATCCAATTCCTGAGGTTGCTGTAACAAGTGTTGCAGATCACTTCTGGAGTCCAGGGATTATCCTGATCACCTATATTGCAACCCAAAATAACAACTGTAAGCTTTTTTAATCAGTGGAGTTGTTTGCTGTTTTTGTGAAGCAAATGTCACTTCTTCAGACACATAGCAAAATGTGTCAGCACAGTTAACACAAACTTGTGGAATTTTTGTTCACTTCAATAGCAGTCAACTTGAACAACTGTTAGTTAATCTGGAAACAAATGTGCAAAAATTATTACATGCATTAATAAAGTCACTGAAGCTGAAGAGGAGGGAGACAAAAAATATCATTAAAATTGGTATCAAAACGTTTATATCCAAAATATTGCACACAAGTAAGACCAGGGACAATAACATAATCCATTGTTACTAGTTATTATGACTCTGACAAACCATTATAATATTGGATTTTAAACTTAACATAAAAGTCTGTATATAATTATCACACCATAATAAAACTGTGTAAAATGAAAACTCGAGCTAATTTTGAATTGTCTTTGTGATATTCACGATCAGCACATTATAATTGATAGGAATTGGGGTCATTCCATGTCAAGTCACCCAGGCCTTGACGCCAACCATGTCAGATTTTGATGAACCTTGGTACAATTACTTCTTTTATCATCCTGAAAGCACTTGTAAAACTTTTTTGCTCTATCTCTTATAGTTTTTTTTTATAAATTTTTAAAGTTTTTAGATTTAGCGTTGTTTCAGCAGTCGGAAATCGTAACTTAAACGTGTCCTCTCAACTAAAAAAATTTGTATATTAAAGAATACTCAAGACATCAGTATGAAATTTTGGAATAAGTTTGTGTATTATATCTAAATGTTAAAAAAATTACCATAAAGATATATTAAAATCTTCCAAATGAAAAAAAAAGTTACAAGTTTTTTTAGCTAACGGATGTTTAGTTTTACAAAAACTGCAATATCTAGAGTCTCAGACCTGATAGAAAGCTCAAATTTGTTTTAAAATACTCTTAATTGTATAGGCTATTAGATAAAAGAAAAATTATGTTGGCTTTTTAACCTGTTTAATAGTTATCTAATTTTTAAAATAATATTAATTATATTTTAAAAATAAAAAGTACCAAGTGACTTAGACACCGAAAATAAGATTTTGTCTTCTTGGAGTTACAATGTACGCTTGGATTTTGTTTTGCTACTCCTGTGTTTTGAAGTAAAAAATTATTACAGTGTTAAATAGTGCTTGGATAGTATTTTATTAAGTTTATTTGAACTTTCAGTAAGTACTGTTACTTAGTTTACAGAGATTCTTTTCCAATATCCTATAAAACTAACCAGAACAGCAATCAGACCAAAAGTGAAATTAGTATGTCAGATATTCAAACCTGTAGCATAGGGTTATTTAAAAAATCTGACTGTTTCCAAACAACCTACACACTTTCAAAAAAGTTGCAACCGGTATCTGAATTGAGTGTGGAAGAAAAAGATTTGATCCACTTACGATCTGCAATTAATGTGTGTGAATTTAAGAATATATGTTCACACCACAGCTACTACTTTTTAAATGTTTTTGAAAAGTATCAAATAACATGTGTAGACCCACTAAAAAAATGCAGAAAGCCCATCAAAAAATCGTTGAGAAGTGTAGGCTTGGATCTTTCTAAACAATTACTGGCAAAAAATATTAGCATAAAACCCGGACAAAGCTTTGCTCAACATGCCGTAACTTTTGTGAGGAAAAATTAAGAGTTGAAGTCAATGAAAGTGAAACAGATGATGAAGTCATGGCTGAATTAGAATCATTGGAATCCAGAAATGGATCCCTCGTACAAACAAACATTGCTCTTGATAATTTAGGTTTAACACTGATAAAGCTTCATGGCTTGTCAGAACAAAGTGAAGGGTCTTATTTTAAATGGAAGGTTAGCAGTATTGAAAAGACTGCAAAAAAGGCGGTTTCAAAAGCATTAAAATATGATGCACCAAGTTCTGATGATGACGAAGAAGACAAAAGTGTGGTTGAGAAAGCAAAGGATTTAGATGTAATGATTTCTCTTACGAAAGAGAAGATTTCATCTGTTGGGAGGTCTAGAAAAATCCAGATTCTGACCTTGGCTCCAGATTCTTGGAGTCGAAATAAAGTGATGAAAGAATTTAATGTAAGTGAGTACATGGTGCGACAAGCTAGAAAGCTAAAATCTGAAAAGGGTATTTTGGAAACTCCTGGTCCAAAAAAAAGGAAAACTTGTTCTGAAAATACAGTAAGACTTGTAACAGATTTTTATGAAAAGGATGAAAGTTCCAGAGTGCTACCTGGAACAGAAGACAAAGTAAGTGTTCAAAAAAATGTGTACATGCAAAAAAGACTCATTTTGTGTAACTTGAGAGAACTCTATTATTCTTTCAAATGGGAGAATCCCGAGGTAGAAGTAGGATTTTCAAAATTTTGTTTCTTGAGACATAAATGGTGTATCCTTGCTGGTGCTGCAGGCACACACACTGTATGTGTATGCAGTATCCACCAGAATGTTAAACTATTACTGGATGCTGTGAAAATTGAAGAATCTTATAAAGACCTAATTAAGATGCTTGTGTGCAACACGGAAAACCAAAACTGCATGCTACATCATTGCAACAGCTGTCCTGCAAATACTGCACTAACTGAGTACTTTAGAAGAAGAAATTGTAATCAGTCAGTGGGTTAACACAGACAGGGCAGAAATGATCAAACAGTCTATCAGTGTTGAAGACTACATTTCTTTATTGGTTAGGTCACTGGAAAAGCTCACCCCGCACTTGTTTATAGCAAAATCCCAATCAGCAGCCTTTAAAAGATTGAAAGAAGACCCACCACCCAAAACAGGAATTATTGTGATGGATTTCAGTGAAAATTATTCCTTTGTTATAAAAAATGAGATCCAAAGTTACCACTGGAATAGAGGTGGTTGCACTCTACACCCAGTTGGAGTTTTTCTGAGAAATGAGGAAAACAATGTTTTTGTTTCCAACCACTGTTTTACTAGTGATGACCAAGAACATGACACTGGTTTTGTTAACTTTGTACAAAAATAAATTACAAAGTGGCTGTCATTACATCATATTGACATTGACTCAGTTCAATACTTTACAGATGGTTGTGCTGGGCAGTACAAAAATAGAAACAGTTTTAAAAATTTGACTGAACACTTGAGAGACTTTAATTTGAAGGCCCAACACTCTTTTTTTGCAACAAGTCATGGGAAGTCAATTTGTGATGGCCTAGGAGGAACTATTAAAAGAATTTTAAGGAAAGCCAGTCTACAGCTTTCAGACGAAGAACAAATAATGACAGCAATCGATGTGTACAAGTTTTGTGAAAAAAATATTGAAAACATTCATTTTCACTTTATTGACAAAAAAGAAGCTGATTTGCTATGGTTAAAACTAGAAAAACGTTTTTCAGCAACCCGAACCATTCGAGGAACAAGAAATTTTTCTAACTTCAAACCACTTCCAACAAACAACCTTGAAATTAGAAGGACTACAGATAGTGTAAAACCCTTCTTAGTCTTTTCTTTCCATTCTTCTTCTGATTGGGTTCGTGTTGAACCATCCATAAATAGCTATGTGGCTGCAAATTATGATGGTAACTGGTACTTTGGACTGGTAAAAACAATATTCGATGATGAAGATGATGCAGAAATTCTATTTCTACATCCTTCAGGACCAGCTGCATCATTTTATTGGCCTGAAAGAGAAGATTCTTGCATAGTGCCTTTGGAGCACATAGTCTGTGTAGTAGACGCACCTAAATCAAGCGGCACTGGAAGAATGTATTACTTCAAAAAAGACTGTGTCAAAAGAACTGAAAGCTCTTGGATGAAGTGGAAAAACAGTTTGAATCAGCATTAATGTTTATTAAAAAGACAAAATTACTCAAAAAATTCAATGTTTCAAGCAATCAGTTGGGTTATACATAGGTGTCGTAAGTACACTATCTTTGTACATAATTCTAATGTAATCTACTAAAATTAATAAACATGTTAAAAAGCCATCATTATTTTTGTTTTATCAAGTAGCCTATATGTTTAAGAGTAAATTAAAACAAATTTGAGCATTCTATCAGGTCTGAGACTCTAGATATTGCAATTCTTATAAAACAAAACATCTGTTAAAAAAACATATTTTTTTAATAGAAAATATTAATATATTTTAATAGTATCATTTTATCTTCAAATATGTATAATAAATAAACTTGCTGCAAAAATTCATGATGTTACCTAAAAGAGTTTTTAAGATAAGCAATTTTAAAGTTTTGAATACAAATTAAATATACCATTTCCGAAGGTTCGGAAAATGCAAAACATAAAAACTTTAAAAATTTATTAAAAAACTATAAGAGATGCAGCAAAAAAAATTTGCAGGTGTTGTCAGGATGGTATTAGAACCATTTGAGCCAAATTTCATGAAAATCTAAGGATGTGGGTGTAAAGTTTATTTTTTATTGGGTGATTTGATATGGAATGACCCATTGGCTATTTTCATTCTATTTAAATTTTCATTGTTGCACAGTGTAACTGCTGTTTTTTGCACATCTTTGTCTCTTGGTGAAATGTGACACAAAATGTTGAAAACAGACTTCGATTCCCTTAGTACTACTTTGTCTCATAATTTCAGAAACCAGTAATCATATCCTTTCCTGAAGTGTGTGAGACCATCAGTGTTTCCACCTATCTGCATCAAATGTGAAACAAATTGGTATTTTCCTTTACCCTTGTACTCCCGTTTCCTTTTTGGCAGTGCTCCTGTTGTTAGTGCACTACTTTCTGTTCTGTAGCATTTTTTGTAGTAACTGAATGGAGAAGGCACTCTTCATATCTCACATGATATTTGTTGAGCTTTTCTTAATTCCTAGAATAATGAATTACCAGACAAGTAGCAGAGGAATCCAGCATAGCCCAACATATGCAAGTAGTACTAGCAGCAGCAGCAGCAGTAGTAGTAATAGTAGTAGTAGTAATAGTAGTAGCAGTGGTTGTACCAACAGCATTAGAAGTACTTAGTACCATAGTTTTATTTGTGCTGTTAGACACATCATGATTATACAGATTGTAGCAAATTACCAAACGGTTTTATAGATAAGCCACAATACAGAGACATCAGACAGGTAAATTTCTGTCAGTTAAGAAGTAATATTATTATTTTTCAAAGTTCAGCACTAATAACTGTCATCATGTATGTGTCCGTGTACCATATCACAGATCTGATGGTCCAGAGTTGGGTCCCCAATTTGTCCTAAGATGTTTTCTGCCACACATTGCATCTTTGATCTCTTACTTTGATGTGTTAATGTGAAAAATACCGAGTTGCACCATGGTTCAGAGTTGGTGCTAAACTGCTGATCGCTTATAATTACCTGCGTCAGTCATTCGAAAGTCAGAGAAAAATGATGTCATGCCTTCTTCGATCAAACTGTTTTGGTAAAACAGTCCATTGTAGGCATATACAGCTTAGCTTTCCTTTTTAATTACCCATCATCAGAAACTTACCATCATACAGGCACAGACAAAAACATTTTACAATAAATGAATGTAGAACTGTTCCTAAAGATCATAATTGTCAAAATATCATGGTATATTGATACTGGCACCTGGTTGGTGTCTATACTACATCTTCACCAGTATTTGAAAGTATTTCATAATTAGCATCTGTCTTACCTGTCTCCATAGCTCAATGGCCTGCATGTCTGGCTGGTATGCTGAGAAACCAGGTTTCATTATTGGTACTGCTAGGGATGTTTCCTTTGAGGGAGGACTGAAATGGAATGCACACAGTCTCATGATGCCAACTGAGGAGCTACTTGAGTGAGAAGCAGCAGGTCCAAGGACAAAAAAGTAGACAATGTCCAGGAGAGTGGTGTGCTGATCCCGTGGCCCTCCATACTGCATCCAGTGACACATTGGTGGTTGGTGACATGGTGGTCTGTTAGTCCTTATTGGCCAATTTCGGTTAGAATATGGTGCTTTGTTTTATAGGGAGCATCCAAAGTCAGGGTGCTGTAAAGAAAGCTGCAGACCAATAAAGTGCATGGTTTGAGAGGAATAAAGTTATTCATAAATTCAAAATCATTTTCTTATTTTTTTTAAATATGGGTTTTAAATTTCCTGTGCTTTATTTAATGTTGTATGTACTGTGCATGTGCATGTGTGCATCCCACAAACACGTGTGTATCCATCCCCCCTCTCCCCTGCCCCCACACACCTGCATATACAAAAATGTACAGTCATGATGCCTGTAAACAAAGATATCCCATAATCTGTAAATATCCGTTGGTGAATGAACAAGTAAAGTTTTGATACTTGTCACCATTCTTCCTCTTCCCATCACTTTTCAACTCGATGTTTGGATCTCCAGCCACTTGAAATGAGAGAAGGGAAGATCAGCAGAAATATTCTCAAGCAGAAATAACAAGAGGCCAACACAGTGCATTTCTATATAAAGTAGGCAGCAAGCCCTCTCTAGGTTGAATGAAAGTTTGAAATTTTGCACAGGTGTTCCCTATAGAATGAAACTGATGATGATAATGAGTCCCATACTTCATTACAGAGCGTAGGGGAATGACGCGGGAGACCCGCACCGCCTTACTAGGCGAGGTCCTAGTGGAGGTGGTTTGCCATTGCCTTCCTCCGACCATAATGGGGATGTATGATGATGATGGAGACAACACAACAACACCCAGTCATCACGAGGCAGGAAAAATCCCTGACCCTGCCGGGAATCGAACCCGGGACCCCGTGCTCGGGAAGCGAGACTGCTACTGCGAGACCACAAGCTACGGAATGAAACTAAGCTGTGTAAAACCTGAGCCCAAGAAACAAAAATTGGAAGGTTCAGGAGCTTTCAGTGAAAAACTGCAGTATTGTGTTTGAGTTGTATGACAATTTGGAAAACTTTAAAACAATTTGTTATTGCAAGTAGGAATAATATAAAAGGAAATTTTGGGTCAGGTACATGGCTTATTGGTGTCCACACACTGTTAAAATTTCGAGTCATCCACTGTTTTTCAAGCTATGTGAGACCAAAGAGGGGAAAAATTAATTCTATTGGTTTGTGACTGCAATAACTCCTTTTGCAAACAAAGTATATTGATTGCACTTTGGCAGTTCTATGGAGAAGTTGCCTGATATCATTCATCCAAAATGGAGAATTTATTTGTGAGCATCGACCAACTGATTGATATTTTTATTAGTCCTGTTTTATCATACAGCACAAGTTGTATGATTGGTATTGGACAGGTCAGTCCAAACAGTAACAAAAAAGGAGTGAAGATGAGTGCCTAGACAGCCTACCACTTTTTACATTAATCACAGCTATCAAACATCCCAATTAACAGAAGTTTGTCATAATCACACTTACATTGTCCTCCCAAACAGACATTTTGTCTCTGATAGGAACAGCATGAAGACTGAATATTTCCAAAGTTAAATAGAATGGGTTTCTTCTTCTATTTTTTTACAATTAAAATGAATATTGGGGCATGAAATTTGGACAAAATGACTTAACATTGTTCATCTGACCAGCACAGCAAATGTCCGCTCACAACAAAGTGCACGTGGCCATGTTGGTCCAATACCCACTCATACCACATAAAAAAACCACACTTTGTAATTATTTCCTAAAATTATGGTGTGTAAAAATCGTTTAATGAAATTTAAAAGAAATCTATGTCCTTATGTTGCTCAGGTGGTAATGGGAGCAGTATGCTCAAAAATTTCATCATATTACGAAGTGCAAGAAATAGTGAAGAGCAACAAGACAGTTATAGAGTGGCATGTCACACAGTTGGGAAATAAAGGTCAAGGCATATTGAATGATACTTGGATGGTGTGGGTATTAACTACTGAACTAACTGGATGTATGAAGACAACCAGTGACACAGTCAATCAAGATTTAGACATGACACATACCCGACTAAATTTACTGGATGTGAGGATTGCCGCAGTGGGACTTATCCGATCATTAGTGAGTAGCATAGAGGATGCAAGAGTGGAAGTGACAGGATTACTGGAGGTGGTACATCACACAATAGAATTGAGTCCTACACTGTTACTTTCAGTGAATTTCCTAACTGTCCTGCAAAGGATGCAAGAAGGACAAAGAGCAGAACTAAAGCACTTAGTGAAACCTATGGAACAAAATTGTCATTATTTTACCAAATATCAACAGTTGAAATCGACACCAACAGAGCAAGACTTCATGTATTTGTTTAATTCCCAATAGATAATTTTGATGCACATTACAAGTGTTTTACAGTCCAACCCTATTCACTAAACAAGTAAATATGTGTATTTGAAGACACAGGAAGTGTTGTTCATTTCATAGAAGGTAAGCTAGGGATTGGTGTTAACAGATGGGCTCTGGTTATGCCAAAAAGAAAGAATTGTGGCGGCAGCACCGTCCAACGCACAAAGGGCTGAACTACGGCACTGCCGACACAAGTAGGGCCAGCTGAACCATTATGCAGAATTTCGGCAACAATCCGCCGCACACCGGACCGCACAGGAACAAAGCAGGCGGCCAGTGCCAGCTAGTCGACGCGACGCAACACACATCTCCCAGTTCTTCCAGCACGGACCACGTGCGTCGAGTCAACATGACTCCGCCGTAAATGCGTACGCGCGGTCGTAAACGCAGTCGCCGTTAAAGTGTCTTTCGCTCCTTCGCGGACGTTACGGTGCCTCCGGTCGCGCCAGGAGCAGAACATTCTGTGACGTGGCCTTTTGCCTCGCTCGGTCCACGCGGTCGCGCCACAGCTCCTCACTGGAGTGTACACCCTCCGGGATCGGTGATTGAGCCATGCCGCCAGTGCAACGCACCTGTGTAGACGAACATTGGCGAAGTATGTTATTTGTCATTTATTGTAAAGGTAGGAAAAATAAATGTGTCCTGTCCCAAAACCGCTTTAGTCGTTTATTGCCACAAAGCCTCTCCCTTGAGCATAGTGCGTGGGCGCGGCGATAAAGCCAGTTCACTGCACATGAGTCACTGTAAACGGAGATACCACACATTCCCGCTTCACTGGTGACCCCGACGTGATTTGAGGCTAAAAAACACGTGGTGACGAACGTTCGTCGGTACGAGAGACATGGAACCGCGAGTAGGCTTGCGCGTATACGCCCGCGCTGAACAGTGCTCCGTAGTAAAATATTTTTTTGACTAACTTTTTTTGTATTGTTTTTGTGCGCATATGTTTTGATCGCGGACTGCTTAGTGTTATTTTTTTTTCGTGTGTTTCCCTTGTCGTGTTATTTTCACTGTGTACTTTCCTCTTGTTCGAGGATTCGACTCTGAACTAAGATGGCGACACTAGAGGAGTTGCAAAAGACCGTTGAAGAACTGCTTGCACGCAATACGAGGCTAGAGAGTGAGCTATAGGCACGGACTACACGCACAGACGCCGCGCAGCCACAGACAGCTCAGCACAATATTGGCGTGCAAATGCCCGCCACACTGACGCCTCCTACAACCGCCGGAATGCCAACAAGTGCTGGACGGGCATTGATCACACTGCCTCCCTTTTGGCCGCGCGACCCTGTAATGTGGTTCAGCCAGGTTGAGGCGGTATTTATGAGCAACCACGTGACCTGCGACCTGGCGAAATTTGGGCACATATTGAGCCAGCTGGACCAGAACTATGCGGCCGAAGTGCGGGATATAATCACTGCCCCGCCGATTCAGTCAAGCTACAAACGGCTCAAGGAAGAGCTGATCCGGCGGCTTTCGTCGTCAGAGGAACAGTGAGTACATCAACTGCTGCGGCAAGAGCAATGCGGCGATCGGAGGCCCTCGCAGTTCCTGCGCCACTTGCGGAGCCTCGCGCAGTCCGATATGGTGCCAGATTCACTGTTACACACTATCTGGGTGCGCAGCCTCCCAGCTCAGGTGCAGGCAGTGATAGCCGCACAGACGGAGATGCAGCTGGACGCCATCGCTAACTTGGCCGACAGGGTGCACGACGCGCTGACAACGGCGCCTAGCACCGCGGCTGCGGCAGCTTACGACTCCGGCCCCCCACCTCCGTGGCGGCAAGTGCCTCCCACACCCGCATCGGATGCCGACCTGCACCAGCTAGTGCAAAACTTGACCGCACAGGTGGCAGCTCTCTCGACGCAAGTTGACCGGTTGGCCCGCTCGCAGCAAGAGGGCAGCACGCGCCGCAGCGGCAGCTGACCAGGTGGCAGGCGGCACAGCTCGCGCAGCCGGCAATGCAGCAACAGCTGCTCCAATGGTACCCCGCCGACGTCACAGCATGCACAAAGCGGCTACTGCTAGTACCACGCCCACTTCGGCAACGAAGCAACCAGGTGCCACGCTCCTTGCTCGCACCCAAATGCCAGCTGCGACCGCACCTAGGCGCACCCGGCTGCAGTGTGATATCGAAGCGTCTGTTTGTTGCGGAACGGGGGGGCAGGTGTGAGGTACCTCGTCGACATGGGTTCGGACCTCTCGATATTCCCCCGTTCTATGTTACGAGACCGCAGGCGGGCCGAGGCACTCTGTCTTACAGCGGCGAACAATTCCGCTATTAAAACTTACGGCACACACAGCCGCAATATAGATCTAGGCCTATGGCGCACATTCTCGTGGACTTTTACCGTGGCCGACGTCAATGAGCTGATCCTGGGTGCAGACTTTCTCGGCCACTACGGGCTGCTAGCCGTCATCGCGAACGGCCAGCTCATCGATGCCACAACGAATTTGAAGATAGTGGGACAGCGCCGGCAGGCTGCATACTACAGCGTTAAACCCGTGAAGTGCCCGGGACGGTACGCTGACATTCTTGAACAATTCCCCGACCTCACCTGCCCAGCCGGTGCACTGAGAGACATCAAACATTCGACGGTGCATCACATAATAACCACACCTGGACCCCCCACATCGTGTCGCCCACGTCGACTCGCGCCGGACAGACTCGCAGCAGCAAAGGTAGAGTGCAAGACCATACTGCAGCAAGGCATCGTGCGACCATCGAGCAGCCCATGGTCATCGGCATTGCATTTAGTGCCCAAAAAAGACAATTCGTGGTGCCCGTGTGGGGACTATCGAGCCCTTAATTCGCGAACGGTGCCGGACCGATACCCAGTCCCACACCTTCAAGACTTAAGCTACGCCTTGGCAGGTTGCACAGTGTTCAGCAAGATTGACTGCGCAAAGGTGTACACCCAAATTCCGGTAGCGCCCGAAGACATCGAAAAAACAGCCATCGTAACGCCCTTTGGGCTTTTCGAAAGCCTGTTTATGACTTTCGGTCTTTGGAATGCTGCCGTCTGGCAGCGGTTTCTGGATGGCGTCTTGCGAGGCTTGCCATTTTGCTTCGCGTACCTCAACGACATCCTGGTGTATTCCAAGGTGCCCGAACTCCACCGCCGCCACTTAACGACCGTCTTTCAGCACCTGAGTGAAGCCGACATCGTTATTAACCCCGCTAAATGCGAGTTCGGTGTGACGGATATCGAGTTCCTCGACCATTTAATTACGCCCACCGGATCGACACTGCTACTGGAGAAAGTGAAAGCCGTACTGAACATGCCCCATCCCCAGACACACAAAGAATTATGACGTTACCTCGGCATGTTGAATTTTATCGTCGACACCTGCCCAACGCCGCAGCCGTGCAAGAGCCGCTGACTAAGGCGTTACAAGATCCTACCTCAAAAGGAAAGACCCTCGTGAATTGGACAGATGCAATGGAGCAGAGCTTCACGGACTCAAAAAGGAATCTCGTGGAAGTGACGCTGCTCGCGCACCCGGTACATGACGCGGACTTAGCTGTAGTCGTGGACGCCAGCCAGGTTGCCATCGGCGCGGCGTTACAACAGCGCGTCGGCGGGAGTTGGCAGCCTCTCGGTTTTTTTTCTAAAAAGCTTTCCGATTCGCAACTTGCTTAGAGCGTTTATGACCAAGAGTTGCTTGCGGTGTACGCGGCGGTGAAATACTTCCGACCGTCCATAGAAGCCCGAGAATTTGTCATTTTCACCGACCACAAACCCATTACACACGTGTTCGAGAACAACCACACTAAGTTTTCACCACGCCAACTCCAGTAGTTAGAGTACGTGTCGCAATTCACGACTGACATTCGAAGCATTTCGGGGATAGATAATATCATCGCTGATTGTTTGTCTCGAGCGTGTGCCGTTATTTCACCCCCTGTGGACTTTGAGGACTGGCCCAAGTACAGGAGAGTGACGAAGAACTGCACCGCTTCCGTCACGACACTTCCAGTGGCCTGCAACTGGAGCTGGTGCCTGTCCCTGGCTCCGCATGGAAGATTTGGTGTGACACCTATACCGGCATGCACCGACCGTTCCTCCCGGAGAAATTCCAGCGCAGCGTCTTCGACCATGTCTACAGACTGTCACACCCTGGCACCAACACCACTGCAATGCTCGTGGCTGCGCGTTTTGTCTGGCCCGGGCTTCGGAAGGACTGTCGCAAATGGGCGCGCACTTGCACCGCATGTCAGTGCACCAAAGTCGGAAGGCACACCCATGCACCCGTGGGCACCTTCCCGGACGCGACACGCTGATTTGCGCACGTTCACGTGGACCTCGTCGGCCCGCTTCCTCTCACAAGGCAAGCGGTACCTCCTAACTATGGTGGACCGCTTCACTCGCTGGCCGGAAGCAACGCCCGTTGCGGACATCACAGCCGAGACCGTTGCCACCGCATTCATCGACACCAAGGTGGCATGCTTTGGATGTCCCAGTCACGTGACAACTGATCGCGGCCGCCAGTTTGACTGAGCGTTGTTCACGCACGTTGCCAGACTGTGTGGCACCCGGTTACACAGGACAACCAGCTACCATCCGGCGTTGAATGGCATGGTCGAACGGTCCCACAGGACTCTCAAAGTCGCTCTAACCTGCCACGACACCTCATGGCCAGAGGCACTCCCACTGGTGCTGCTCAGCCTGCGAGTCACGTCGAAGGAGGAGATCAGTGCGTAACCTGCCGACCTCGTTTACAGGCAATCTCTGAAATCCCGGGCGATTTTGTCGAAGATGTAAGACTCCCACGCGACGCCGTGGCACCCACTCTGGCGGAACGTCTGCGCAGTCACATGGCCGGCCTCCGAGCGCACGCACTGACGCGGCGCAGCACCGGGAAGATATTCATCCACGCCGACCTGCAGCGCTTCACATACGTCATGTTGCGTACCGACGCAGTACTGCCACCTCTCCGACCACCCTACAGTGGACCGCACCGCGTGATCGCTCGAGGAGACAAAACGCTGGTCATCGAGTGCAACGGAAAGCCATCGACAGTGTCAGTCGACCACGTCAAACCAGCCTACGTCTTGCCCGCTCTATCAGCCACGCATTTCTTCAACCCAGCAGATGATATGATCATGGACGGCACTCCCTCTGCCAGCGGTCAGATGGAACCCGCACCCGGAGCTGCCGGTGACGCACAGCTGCAGCATCGCGGCGCCACGTGTGCCTCCCACCACCATGCCCAGGCAGCTGGTATGGCCACCCGGACCGCGCCTACCACAGGCGCACTGGTCGCCCCCACCACAGCTGCCAGCGGACTACGTCACGCGGGCCGGCCGCCGCGTCCGATTCAAATGGCTGTTCTGCGTCGCCAGCGTGCCACGACACCCAAACCGGCAATCACGTGCCCGAGCCGCCGAACGCCGTCAGAATTCGGCGCCCACGAGCCGCCGTCCACTGTAGAGACACGACCTCCAGCTGCAAGCACCTTCGGCCGGTAACTCCAGTCGAGCCCCGGACACCGTCTCCTGCATTCGTCACAGCTCCTGGACCCGCGTTCGCGACGTTTGCCTCCGCCACATTGGGCGTTGAGGCCGGATCGGCATCCGCGCCAGCTTACCGCATTCGCTTCTCCGTCGAGCTCCGGACATCGTGCTCCACACCGCCCGGCTTGTCCGTAGTAGCTCCCGGACCCGCATTCAAGTTCCGACGGCAACGCACTCGCGCAAGCGCCTTCGAGACGTCACCACCAATGACCTGCAACGTGCGCCTTCACGCGCATCGCTACGGACAGTCGCAGCCAGTGCCTGCTGCCGCTGTCACTAGCTGACAGCGCGAGGACACGCCTGCTGCACGCTCGCCGGTCCGGCGTGCTGACGTCACGGGCCATCGCCCTTTCGACGCCGACCGACCCCCACCAATGCTGCCGCACTGCCAAAGTTTGCGTGCGAACTTTAAACACATGCGCGCCACCGAACGATCGCCGTGTTTTCGCAGCTACGGAGCTCCGCTCTCCACGGGGGGATTTGTGTGGCGGCAGCACCGTCCAACGCACGAAGGGCTGAACTACGGCACTGCCAACACAAGTAGGGGCAGCTGTACCTTTACGCAGAATTTCGGCAACAGTGCGCCGCACACCGGACCGCACGGGGACAAAAGCAGGCAGCCAGTGCAAGCTAGTCGACGCGACGCGACACACATCTCCCAGTTCTTCCGCCGCGGACCACGTGCGTCGAGTCAATGTGACTCCGCCGTAAATGCGTACGCGCGGTCGTAAACGCAGTCGCCATTAAAGTGTGTTTCGCTTCTTCGCAGACGTTACAGCGCCTCCGGTCCCGCCAGGAGCAGAACATTCTGTGACGCGGCCTTTTGTCTCGCTCGGTCCACGCGGTTGCGCCACGGCTCGTCACTGGAGTGTATACCCTCTGGGATCGGTGATCAAGCCTTGCCGCCAGAGCAACACACCTGTATGGACGGACATTAGCGAAGAATGTTATTTGTCATTTATTGTAACGGTAGGAAAAATAAATGTGTCCTGTCCCGAAACCGCTTTAGTGCTTTATTGCCACAGAGCCTCTCCCTTGAGCATAGTGCGTGGGCGCGGCGATAAAGCCGGTTCACTGCTCATGAGTGACTGTAAGTGGAGATACAACACGTTCCCGCTTCAGAATTACTAGAACCTAACTTACCTAAGTAACAACCTAAAATCAGGCTTCTCCATTTGCTGGTCAAACTGATAGCCACACAGAAAGGTTGTACTACCACTCAGCAAACATTACAGCATGTTTGGCAGTACCACAATGAGCAGTGCTATAGGATTTATGACCAGCGTGCTTTGGTTTCTGTTACTGCTGTGGTTCTGACCTTGTTTTTTGTGATCCATGCCTACTTTAAGCAGAGAACCACCTAAGCTATCAAGTTTCCAATGGACTAGTTACCAACAGACTGGGCTAACATAGACAGTATTGTTTAAATTAAGGAACAGCCAACAGACCACGTGGTTTATGCTGAGAATTAGAGGAAGAGGAAAGCCTTGTATTTTGATACCAATGTGTAAAACATATGTTGAGGTATTTGTTGTCCAGAAATGTAAACATGTCTTAATTCAGAGACTAAATTTCTTCAAGAAAGGAGGAGTCACCATTTTGCAAGACATATTTAGAATGAAAGGATGGTTATTGAGGGAGCTGACAAAGTGGAAGAAGCTAACAAGTGCCTCTGAAGAGTGAAGTTGGGCAATATTACAGCTCTGCATAGGCTCTTACAGGAGCTGAATACACAAGAAAAGCAGAATGAATGAAGTGATGACACTCATCCAGGGTGAGAATGTAGCTATTGGAAGCGCCCCCCCCCCCCCCCCCCCCCCACCTAAAAAATCAGACCTCCGTTCTCAGATGTTCTCAGAAGCCTACCGATGCACTCTGTGCACAACCATATCGAGGAGCATGCGTGATGCCATACACTATCACCTACATCAGCTGTTAACTTTGGTGTAAATATGACTACAGTACCAGATGAAGCATTTTATCTCTTGCCAAGGACTTCATCTCCAGTAGCAGCAGGTAACTGCCTGAGCTGGACACCATATGCAGATGACTTGGCGTGAGATACTGTCTTCTGCAGGTGAACATCTCCCTGGTGGGTTGCATATTTGAGCCTAGGCTACGGGTTGCCTGGTGTCTCTGTTGCTCTGCACCAGTGCCATTGATCTTAGTCCAGTGAGGTCTTACGCCTGTCACTTTGGCTAAACTGTGTGTTATAGTTTGAACACCATCCTTTCCACTGTGGTACGCAACAACAATGAGGCTATCGGAAGCTGCCCCTGGCACACTTCAGTGGCAGCTTTGTTAATGCCAATGGCTGTTGCTGCTAATGCGAGCTGTGCCTGAAGCCAGAAGTTGCTGACTTGAGTACTCGATGAACTGGCTGCTGGCCACATCATTGAGGAGCAATAACTTCCCATTTGTTTCAATCAAATTGAATAAACCACTATTGTAAACAGGGTTATTTCATTAATGCCTGACTGAGCAGTTCTTGTCACCATCACTTGTTACAAACCACATCCAGGTGAAGAAGTGGCACCTTTTTCTGAGCAACAGATGGCCAATTCCTCCACCACTGTTGGGATCCCAGCAGTACCTTGTAAAAACTTTTAAGTGGAACTAGACTTCAACAGACACATAGAATAACATTCTCTTTAGGGTTGTGATTTTAAAAGGTGTGAGTAATAATGTCAATGACAAAACATTATTTCAAAAGACTAATTTAAGACTACATTAACTTCTACCAAAAAATAAAGTATATGAAGCCACACCACTATTTCAGTACTTACATGAAATGTAGACTTGCAAGTAATTACCGTCAAAATTAAATTGAACAGTAAGTATTGCTGGGTAAACTGGCTGGGCTAACAGCAAAAAAACTTGAGTGATAGAGGCCCTGTCATGTGTGGTAAAATACCAGGGGTTACAGATGTCAGAGCAGCCCCCTTTTTAAGACAGGATAGAGAGAAAGAAATAGAGTTTTAAGAGAGGTCATGATTAAAGCAAATCTTCAGTTTGAGAAAGAAATTAAGAATATAATTCTGGTATATTGCACACTGTTTAAAAGTTGCAGTCAATCTGTATGAATTTTACTTCCACCGAATTTTATCTCTATCAGTGTGTAATTCCAGCTATCTTTATTGCAGCAAAATATTCGAGGACTAAGAAGTAAAATTAATGAAGTACTTATCTGGACTGATGAATCAGAACTGTTAAACCCAGTTGACATAATCTGCCTCTATGGTGTTAAGTGTTACAGGATTTGGGTTAGCATCTCACTTTTGTAGAGCAGAAATGGAGAAAGGAGGAGTTGCCACATTTATCAGGAACTGTCATAAATTTAAGAACGTAAACATTAATAAATTTTGCTCATAGCAGTGTGTTGAAGTATAAAAAAAGTAGAATTTCATAATAATCCTTCACAATAATAAGTGTATACCAAGCACCTGCAATTAATCTTGATCTGTTCATAAATCACCTTGAAACTCTGTTGGCCCTTTTAACAGAAAAAAATCAAAAATAGTGTTTGCTGGTAATTTTGCTGTAGGTTTTCTTAAAAAAACTCTTCCAGCAGAATTTATTAAAGTCAGTAACACTATCATTCACTAGTGTAAACTTATCAGTAGGGTAGCTAATTGCTTAAAAATAGTTGTTGTTAATATTTTAGTAGAAAGATCTAATAAACAGAATAGAGTACAAAACCAATAGTCAATGGTCTCTCAGACCATGACATGCAGTTCCTGTTGTTAAATGTTAATAACGAACAGGACATAAAATCTAGTAAATCTGAATTCAACGTGGTTGTTGGTAAGCAAAAAATTGATTACTTTAGAAAACTCCTCAATTACATTAACTGACATGAATGGAAAACACAACACTTTCATTAATAATGTTCTTGTCTTATTTGTAAATTGTTTCTCCCAAAATCATGTTAGATCAAAATCCAGAAAGAAGCCTTGGATTGCTCAACGAATAAGGTATTATGTAAGACAAAAATGAAACTTTATCCGACAGTCATAAACACCTCTGGTGTTGATGCCATAGCACATTATATGACATACTGCAAAATATTAAAATTAGTAATATTGACAACAAAGGAAGATTGCAAGATAATCACATCAGATAAAAAATAAAAACAATATGGAATACAGTAAGGTGGAGGCTGGCAGAACGAGAGATGAAGGGGAGCATATATAATTGAAAGTAAGTGATACATTGGTAACAGGTGAGTGCAGCACTGCAAAACATTTTAAGCATTTTGTAACTTTTACTGAAAAGAGGGGGTTTTCAGGTTCAATAGATGCTGCCATGGAATATTTCAGACCAGTCATTACAGAAACTTCAGTAACATGTTTTTACCCCCAGTCACCCAGTAGAAGTAATGTCCACGATAAATCTATAATATGAAAAAGATTCTAATGGTTATGACAAAATATGTCAGCAAAGTTAATTAAAGTGTGTGCTCCTGAGTTAAGTAGCATATTAAATTATCCATGTAACCACCCATTTATCAGTGCAACATTTTCCTGAATACTTGGAATATGCTGAAGTTAAGCCTTTGTTTAAGAAAGGAGATAAAGAAATACCATCAAATTTCCATCCAGTTTCAGTTTTGCCAGCATATTCTAAAGTTTTAGACAAGGGAATATACAGTTGCCTTTTTGACCATCTGACAGCAAATAGCATATTGTGAAAGTCGCAGTTTGGATTTCTAAACCATTCAGAACTGTGAAGGCTATCTAAAGGTACAGTTAGAATGTATTTAATTCCTGAGAAAATAAGTTGCAGGCTGCTAGTACATTTTGTGATCTGTCAAAGGCATTTGACTGTAAATCACAATATCCATTTAAGTAAAGTAGAAAATAAGTATGTTTCAGCAAATAGTGCTTACTGGTCCAAGTCCTATATGTTTGTCAGGAAACCAAGAGTGTCAATAGGAAAGACTTTTACTAAGCAATCTACATCTACATCTATACTCTGCAAACCACTGTGAGGTGCATGACAGAGAGTGCATCCCATTGTACCAGTTACTCAGGTTTCTTCCTGCTCCATTCACATGTGGAGTGTGGGAAGAATGATTGGTTGAATGTCCCCGTGTGTGGAGTAATTATGACTTTCTCGGCATGGTTTACATCTGTCTTCAAGAGTCTGCCATTTCAGGTCCTTCAGCATCTCTGTGATACTCTCCCATGGATGAAAAAAAATCTGTGACCATTCATACTGCCCTTCTCTGTAAATGTTCAATATCCTCTGTTAGTCGTATCTGGTATGTGTCCCACACACTTGAACAGTGTTCTCGGAGGGGTGCATGAGTGATTTGTAAGCAACCTCTTTAGTAGACTGATTGCACTTCCCCAGTATTCTACGAATAAACTGAAGTCTACCACCTGCTTTACTCCCAACTGACCCTACGTAATCATTCCATTTCATATCCCTATAGAGTTGTTATCTGATGTAGGTGAAATAAAAATAAACTAGTCTTAGAAGAGCCTAAAGCATTTGTTGGTGGCTAACACCTACTCCACTGATGAATTTCTTGGCAAAACCAACTGATGTGTGTGTGCTGCTAATAATGTCAAATAATGCTATGATTTTGTACAATCTGATTTCTATACAAATTCAGTGCAGTAATACAATCATTGTAAATAGATGTGGTAAAATGATTTTTATATTTTATGGTGCGTGGCTACAGTAGCTTAAGTGTATTGAACATTTAGACTTTTTATAACAAGTTTGTTATTACATTTTACAAAAGTTATGTTTAAGACTTTTTGTCTTGTTCCACATCCATGAGGATCATTTTGTACTTTTTTTTTTTTTGACATATTCTACACCCTGGAGGATCTCTTCTCTGTAGATCTATTGGAATGACACCCTGGAGGATCTCTTCACTGTAGATCTATTGGAATGAAAGTACATCTAATCTAATGTAAATAAAAGTCCAATCAGCATATAAATGTGACTAAATTTTCAGAACATGTCAGTATTAAGAATGCTAAATATATGCTGTTGCTATTTCAGTCTCTGTTTTTGTGAGTGCAAATAGGAAAATGCTGCCACTGTGACTGAGTCTAGTTCACTTTTTCAGAAAGTACTCTTAAGACGTTGTCTTCTGTAAAAGATTTTAGGGGCTGATCAAGTTTCATTCAGCATTGTGCTATACAAATGTGAATTTATTTCATTGCGAATGAATAACAGTTTGCTGCTGCAGAAGCTTTCATACCTGCCAACAGGGAAAAGCCCAGTACTTTAGAGAATCACTTTTAGATTGATTAGAATGTACTTATTTTTCATGTTTCAGGTAAATGGTTCATTACATTCTCAACGGTACTAATGACAGCTTCTGATAGTGTTGTTTCCGGAAGTGTCTCTCTGGCAAGTACACATACTTATGAATTGACCAATATGAAGGCCCCTGACATGGAACCACAAATATTCTTGGGGAGTAAATATTTATGTCATAACTCATCAGTAAAACGAAGAAGTTTTAGAGATGAGAGTGAAGTATGCTTCTGGAATAATCCATGTGCAAATATTGGTGTTTGCCAGCCAAGACCAGATAAGCCAGCAGGCTTTATTTGCAAATGTTATGAACAGTTTTACATTGGTGAGGAGTGTATTGTGGGTAGACTGCAGGAAAGGAACTACTGTGATGAAAATAATGACTTGTGTCAGAATGGAGGAAGCTGCAAACCAATCTGGGGAAGCTATTTTTGTGAGTGCTCAGATGAATATGAAGGACGTAAATGTGAAAATAGGAAGAATGGTAAGTAATAAACTAGCCTTGCACATATCATTGTGAATGGTCAAACTGCACTGCATTGTAAACTTTTTTCTCTGTTCCATTCCCTAAAGTAGCTACAGCCTCACCAGTACCCATCCAACAATAGCATAGGGCTCGTTGAAATCAAACAATGGAATCTCTAGATAGGAATACCAACCATGTGAAAAGGACAGATTGCTACATATAATAAAGAAGACACTTACATAAAGGTTTAGGCCACAGTCTTCAACTGCAAAAGATAAACACACACCATTCATACACACAAGCAAGTACACCTCATGCACACACGACTGCCAACTCCAGCACCTTGGGCCAGCGTGAGCAGGTGGGATATGTGAAAATAAAATGGCTTTGCGTAATATTTGGATGTGAACATATTTGAGATCTTGAAATGGCAGTCATGTAGCTCATTAATGTTTGTGTAACAAACTTTGTAGAAAAAGGTAAAAAAAATGTGTGGAGTCCATCCATGGACTACTTCCTGTAAAACAAATTTACAATACATTTATTCCATTATAAATGTTTAGGAATAAGGAAGACTGCTCACTGAAAAGCAGAAGGATTGATTCATTGATAAACACACAAAAAAGAATGAAAACAGAGTAGATTTTGGATTAATCTTTTAATGTACTAGACAAAACATACACACACACACACACACACACACACACACACACACACACACACACACACTCTGAGGCATTAACTGCTGTAATTTGCAAAATACCTACATCCAGACTGCAATTGTTATCACTCTTAAATTCTGAACTGTGTTGTTGACATTGATGTGGACTTCTCCACCATTGCAGTTGTGTGCTGGAATCTGGAAGCGTAGATAAATTTTCAGCTTTCACTTCTTCTGAACACAGTTATGTTGTGCCTTATGTTACAATTGGTATATAATGGTAACACTTCATATACCAATGCTGTTCCTACATTCGACATAACATCATATCAGTTCAGTATAACATTTATGAATAAAAGTAGTATCTACCTGATGGATAACTAAGTATCATCTGTCTTCTGTGACATCAGCACCATTGTCAGGTACAGCCTTTTATTCAAAGGCGCACCTAATACTCCAAGCTGGGAAGCCGCTGCATGGAATAACTGTCAAATCAGCACGTACCATGAAGCACAGTAAAACTGCCATCTTCATCTCATCTTGAAGATGCATAGCGTTCATCTGTACCTGCTTACATGCTCAAAAAGTAACAAAATGTCCAAACAGTTTGTGATTCTAAAATAATTAACGAAGAGAAATACTTTAAACTGCTGCAATCATCATTTGTCAGTTGGGCAGTTGTTGGCTAAGATGTCACTTTCCTAAAATGATACGTTACACCACAACACACACACACACACACACACACACACACACACACACACACACACACACATGTGCAGCTATATTTTGCTGGCTGAACACACAATGCTGGTTTCTGCAGTTCAGTGGCTGAACTGGGGTAAGACTATGTCGAGTGAGTGGTATAGATTGACAAAGAGGGGGTTGGGGAGTGCTATCTGAAGCTCAGTGAGAGGCAGGTGGCATTAGGAGTGTGGGAGAATGAAGCAGCAGACGTTCGAGGTAGGAACAAGACGTACAGGTACATGAGCCCCTGAGTTGTGCATCCCTCTCCTCTGGCCTGTCACCTCTTCCCAGTCCATGTTCATGCTACCAGAGCTTTTCTACTGTATTTATTTCATTACAATTTTTTTTTGCTCTTAACCGCTACTAATTTTTTCTCATCAACCAGTCACAGCATAAAATAGAGATGCATTTTTGAAATATATTACTATAAAAATGATCAGTACTATCATCTACTCTCCATCCTAGTGGCATAGAAAGAAATGATGTGTGCAGCCACAAAGACCGTCAACAATCTGATGATCTTACGGTCCAGCAGATAATAAAAATAATTTTAAAAAATAGAAATCACATTTGGTTGTCAGTTTCCTTTACTCTATAAGGAAGTTTATCATCATATATAATGAATTATTCTGTATTTAATTATGTTTTAACTTTAGTTTTTGTGCATTTTCTTTTTCTGTTCAGTATTTAGCAAAGGATGTTTTGTCCTTTAAGGTCATAATTTGTGTCCGTTGCTGTTAGTCCGTATCAAGAAACATGTACTCTACAGATTTTTTCTCTGTCTTCTGTTGTTTATGGTTACATTTAAAGTATCAGTTTTAATGTTGGTGTTTTGCTCCCTTTAAAGAAAGTACACCCAAGATTGCATTTTTAAAATGCAATTTTTGTAACTTGAATTCAAGTCTGTACTTGATTTCACTTTACGTATGCCTGTATACACAAGAGCTGGAGTGTCAGCTGTGATAAAACATTTTATGCCTATGTCTTTTTGTTGAGCTAAGTGCTGCCCTAAGCAACTCCAATTTTTTCAGCTTTTATTTGAGATCTATGGCTGCACCAGCCTAACCCCTCTTATGGAGAAAATATTTTTTGACATGCACTATCAGTTTTTCTCAGATTGGTCGTAGGATTTCATTGGGATACAGGCTGGTGAACGACATTGACAACAAAGTGTGATCCTTCAATCATCTGTACATTCATTTTATGAAAATGATGAAGTTAGCAGGGCAATGCCAGGTATTAAAGATTGTGTGACAATTACAGAAACAAGTGGAAATAAAACAAAAATATCAAAAAGACTTATTTTGGGTAACCTTAAAGAAGCTTACAAGCATTTTAAAGACAGGTTTCCTAACATAAAAATAGGTTTCTCTAAATTTGCTGAGTTGAGACCAAAACATTGTGTATTAGCTGGCCAGAGTGGCACACACACTGTCTGCGTGTGCACAACTCACCAAAACATAAAATTAATGATAGAAAATGCCAAACTAAATACAGTAACAAACAGCAGCTTAAACAATTATAAGCAGTGCATTGCAAAAATGCTTTGCAACCCATCATCAGACGATAGCAACATGGGAAACTATGAATACTGCCCAGGAGAAACTGTCATACGTAATATTTTAAAAGTCTCTTTTCATGAAAACTTAATTGAACAAATTCACTTCCGACAGTGGATGTCAGTTGACCGATGTAAGCTGGAAATTGTTCAGAAAACATCTGAAGAATTCATAGATTTATTTTGTAGTAAGATGTCAACTTTGAATCGGCATGACTTCATTGCCAAGCAACAACAAACATTCCTTAACTCCACAAGAGAAAACCTTATGGAATCTGAATTTGTTGTCATGTGTGATTTTTCAGAAAATTATAGTATAGTTCTACAGGATGAAGCTCAGAGTTTCCACTGGATAAGACAACAGATTACCATTCATCCTTTTGTTATATATTACAAACAGGAAGACAAAATTGAGCATATGAGCTTTGTCATTGGTTCTGATTGCCTGGAGCACAATACAACTGTGGTTTACACCTTTCAAAAGAAGCTAATTTCATATCTAACAAATAAATTTCAAAAGATTCCAAAAAAGATATACTATTTTCTGACACTTCTGCCGCTCAGTATAAAAATAAGAAAAACTTCCTGAACCTTTGCCTTCATGAGGAAGACTTCAACACAAAAGCTGAGTGGCACTTTTCAGCCACATCACATGGTAAAGGGCCTTGTGATGGAGTAGGGGGGTCAGTAAAGAGACTGGCAGCTCGTGCAAGTTTGCAAAGGCCATACCAAAATCAGATCCAAACCGCACGAGATCTATTTGAGTGGGCAGTAGATAATATCACAAATGTTGATTTCGCATATTCCACTCAAGAAGACTACGTTGCTTAAGAAATATTCTTAAAAAGCCAACTTGAAGAGGCATTGACAATCAAAGGAACACAGCAATTTGACACATTCATTCCCAACACTATATCAAAATTAATAGTCAAATACTCCTCAGGTGATATGCAGAGTTGGGAGAGGGAAGTAACTACATCACCAGACAAACTGAAGTTACAAGATGTATCAGGCTATGTCCCCACTGTATATGGCAGAAACTGGTGGCTTGGGTACATTTTAGAAAAAAACAAAGAACTTGATGAAGTGAAAATAACTTTTCTTCATCCATGTGGACCAGCTAAGTCATTCTCTTATCCTGCACATGCAGATGTCCTGTGGGTGTCAGTTGTGGATGTTCTCACAAAAGTGAATCCATTTACTCCGTCAGGGAAAACACACATTTTTAATGAAAGTGATGTAAACCAAACCCAGGCAGCTTTATTAAAATGTAATATGTGAAGTTCCAAGACAATTTCTTGGGAAACTGCTTTCAACTCAAAACTTAATTTTTGTCTCAGGTTAGTGTTAGTGTATATTTTATAGAAAGTTGTTTCAAAATTATTGTTAGTACCTATTGTGTTAAATTTAGCTATGTACTCAAAAACAAGCATTATGTATTTAATTTGTTTAATAGTTCCATTTCAAACATCATGGACCAGAACTATTATGTAAATACTTGTACTTATTCATACTTAATTTCAGTTTCTAGTTAAATGCTCAATTTCTTGTTTTTGTTATATCAGTTAATATACTGTTAGTGAAGTTGTATGAAATTAAAATAAGCAATCAACTTAATTATAAAATATGCTGATTAGTTTTGGCTTAATAAGGTGATGTTTTGATATTTCTAATACTTTTTTTACTTACCTTTCAGTATATTTTAAAGAAATTCCTGTTTGTTAAAGGTCAATTTGGTCAAACTAGGGCCATTAGTGAAAAACAAGAGTCCGGAATAATTTTTTTTAACAATGAACCCCTTCATCATCCCAGATTTACATTTTCCCATGTGATTTACAATAGTATGAAGTAGTTATGGAAATATTTTGAAAATTTTCAATTATGTGCTTTTTGTAAAAAAAGTAAAAGTAAATCAAAATATTAATTAGTATTTTGAAAGAGGTTATTAATTAGGAGCTATGTTTTGTTGTATATCCCTGGAAAGAGCATGCAAAATGCTGAAAAATGACACCTTTCTCAGTTCTCTAGCTCAATTAGGGCAGCTCCTAGGACAATTTAAAAAAAGTCCGTTCACACATTTTTGGCTGGTTTTTGAAAAGTTTACATAGTCATATTTCAGGAATGGTTTGAGATGATAAATTGAAATTTGATATTTTTCTTAGTCTCAGTGCCCACTATAAGTATACCAACTTTCAGCAAAATCTAAGAGGGTGAGGTAAAATAGGTGTGTTGATTTGACATGGAATGACTCTGAAGTCAAATTTGAACAGCATGTTACTGACACAGGGAAAACATCATGGAAAAAAAATTACCTATAGTGGGCATCTTAAAATAAATAGAATCACAATTCCATGGCTGCAGTTTGAGTTGCACATTACACCACTTCTACTCTTCAATGTACATGACTGCACAAGTTCGGCAGTCAACAACTGTGGCACTGCTGGTCAGGTAAGTCCTCCCACCACCACAGAGTCCACCAGATCAAGTGGGAAAAATCAGCTTTTAATTGTCCTGAGGTCAAAAACTCCATGAAAAGGAAAATGACATTGGCTTTTAATTTTCCTGTGGCAAAAAACTGTGTAAAAATCAAAATGATAACAGTTCCTAACTGTCATGAGACTGACACAAGGCATGCTCAGTTTTATGCCCAATGTTTTCTGCCTCAAGTTAAAACTGAGAAACAGCATGTTCCACAACAGATCAGAATGTCTCGGGGTCACATTCAGAATGCAATGCACAGTGCATGGCTTCAGTTCAGTGTTGTTCGTAATTGGAGCACTGAATACAACATCTTTCAGATAACCCCACAGCCAAAAGTAACATAGATTAAGATCAGGTGATCTGGGTGCCAGACTGTAGGGAAAGATGGCTGATAATTCTAATATTTCTGAAAGCCTCTACAGCAGCTGCTTCTCTGGCTGTGCAGTGTTGGGAGGAGCACCATCTTTCGTAAAAATGATCCTACCCACACTGTTGAAGGGTTGGCGTGACATCGGTGCACAAAAGACTCTTGTAGCATTTACCAGTGATGGTACAGTTAACAGGAGCCATAGGACTCATCTCCTTGAAAAAATGCAGCCCTATGATAAACGATGCCCTTAATCTGCACCACACAGTTACCTTTGCAGCATGAAGTGGTACTAGTTGACATGCATGCAGATTTTCTGTTGCCCATATTCTGCATATCTGCATATTGACATGTCCATGGAGATAGAAATAGGCTTCTTCTGTTCACAGAATACTCCACCACCGTTCGTTGTCGACTTCCAGGAGAGCAAGGAATTCCAGAGTGAACATCTGTCTTGCTGGCAGGTCAGCAGGAAGAAACCCCTGAATATGGGTAATTTTGTATGGATAGCAATGCAGGATATTTTGTTGGATTTTATGCTCCATGCTCACAGGCATGTCCAGCATTTACGCACTTCCCCATCCACTGCATGTTTGCATACCATTGATCAACCCCTCCTTCAGTGCTGTGACCATACTTTGATGGATGTTTGATCAGCTGCTTTCCTCCTTCTGCCACACTGAGCATCAAAATAACCTTACTTTTTGAATTCTGTTATCATTTTTCCATATCTTACATACATCAGACCAATGCCTTTTCTCATACCCCTGAGTGTCTGGAAGTTCAGCAGGGCTACTGACACACAGTCATTTTCTTGTAAAAGAGCCTTACCAGCAGCACACAATCCTTTATGGAGACAATTATGTTGGGTACCTTGGACATAAGCTGAGGAACAGCTATGCACTGCATGTCTCTTGGTGTGCATATTCTGCTGCTTACAGTGCCATCTATAGGTAATTTTTTTTTTTTTTTTTTACTCATAACATTTCCTCCTACATTGACATTATTCTGTTCAAATGTGATGCCACTCTGAGCAGTGAATCTCTTTCTACACCATTTTGAAACTGGGAGTTTCATTATGGATACCCTGTTTACTGGTCATTCAAACCACAGAAGATATGATGACTTTATATCAAGCATTTAAAAGTATATGGATTTCCTCATTAAAGTTACAGAAGTAAGATTGTACAGTTAAGAAGTGCAAGAATAATGAATAAATTTTGGTAGCTTTCCCAATTAAATAAGCTAGTGTAAAGCAGAACCAGAATGTAAGTCCCGATTATGTGTTAATATTGAAGTTAATCAGTGAGACTGATTCACCATTTGTCATGGAATATGACTTAAAAGTTCATCATGGAATATGACTATTACTTACACAAAGTTAAAGTCTCTTAACTGCAAAAAAACATATTCTTGAAACTGTGTGACAGTATCTAAATCCCCATGTGCCACTCAGAATTCTTTCATATGTAAAGTTTCAAAGTACTGAAGTGATGCAACTGGCTTGCCAATCAGAAACTAAGTTCATCTTCTGCCAGAAGCTACACCAACTCTCCACCAGCTGCCCTGAATGACTACCCAAAAGACAAGTCCTCAAGACAAGACCACGAGGACCAGATGTGTTGATTACTCAACCTCTGAAGAAAGTGTACCACTCTGTTCATGTTCACAACTTCTAACAAATAAACATTAAAATGACCATCATTCAAATAACATTGTTTTTCTTAACACTAGGTGTGTCAAAATAGGTGGCTCTGTGCTGCTCACTTTCCAATATTACAGAACATTCTCACATGCATATGCACTAAATATTAATAAAAACATTAAAATAAGAAAATGCATGAAAATATTCTTATATACAGAAGTGTGGCATTTCAGATCAGAGTGTAATTTAATTACAGCTGATTTAATTGGAAACATGTCTCAGTCAGATTGAATACTCCTTAATTTGGCAAAGCAGTATCTTACCTATCTAACATAAATGCACGTAGGAAAGGGGTAAGGTTACAGGTTATCACATGTTGACATCATGAGATCCGTAATTGTGAAATATGTTTTGTGCTCATTGATTTGATTTGGATTAAATCAAAGTGTTAATCCATTTAAGTCATAATTGATGTGTATCAGCAGGTGTGCACTGTACGGTTAAGCTAATTCAACATATTGTTTGTGATTGTAGCAGTTTGGTTTACCACTAGCATAACTTAAAGTCTTTGTGTAATCATCACTTATAAAAATTGACACCAATTAAGAACTTAAGTTCTCACAGTGTTGTGCAATGCTTCATTGAACTTGAGACATCAAGTACAGAATTTGGGGGCCTTATTTTTTGTGTAGGTTCTCTGGATTCCATTTTATTATTGTTGTGTGTAATATCTGTGAGTGATGTTTTGTCACTGGAAGGAGACATCTTGGCACTCAGTCACGCACTAATTGCCCTCTTGGTTAGCAGAATCCTTCCATGAAATTGCAGTCCCATTACTTGTGACATCCTGCCTTTTACTTGGCACCATACTCTGGTCAAGCTTACAAAACTCCACCTTGTCACTGCCTCAGCCTTCTCGACCCAGACAATGAGCCAACTAAGCTTAGGAATTCACACTACATGTATCAGATATTTACAATGTTTTTCTTCCTCTGTGATTTTAACCATGAGACCTATTTTTGTTCTTACAGACAACTCTGCTTGTTTTTCTTTTGCCGGCAAGAATTTTAAAATCACAATATTTTGTAGTCTTGTTAAAATGAAAGCTTCATATTTGCAGGTTAACCGCCCTTCATAATGGGTAGGTAGGTTGTCAGCATACACTGTGGCATTTATTAACATATTCTTTTTCAAGCCAAATCCCACAATGTGTGTCTGATTTTCGTGTTCAAAATTGGTCACCCTTAGCTGATTCTTTTTTATGTGATCCTGTTCAGAGATATTTTATTTGCACAAAGCATCAGTAGGAAACTCTTTAATGGAATTAACAAGCTAAACTAAACCAAACTAGGATTCAAAATACTAATAGTCTACAACTCAGTAGGGAAGGAGTCATTAACCAGTTTCAATATTTCTCTCCGACAACTATCAACTAGTAAAGTAATTTTCTTAGCATTTTTTAGATTTCGTGAGTATAGCTCTCGCTGATGTTATTGTACCTACAATGTCATGTTGCCCCTAATATTTGAGTTACTTGGATGCATTTGTTCATGAAATTCAAAGTGTGGGGAAGTTGGACAAACTTCAGCTAAAGCATGGATTTGTGTGGTATCTACTGAAACTATTGTTCTGAGTTTGAAATTTGATCTTAATGTAATCTTCTGATTGATTTATGACATTACTGATGTAATTTCCAGCTCATAATTGATCCCATTTTTCCTGAGCATTTGTAAAAATAGCTTAAAATTTCTTGTTTTTCTTTTCCTCAGTAGTGCAGCAAAAGTTATTACTACTATAGCACCAAAGATTGTGCATAACATTTTCCCAGTAGATTACGGTCATCTACCAGCATGGAAAAAGTGCACTTAGTCCTTGGATTAAAAATTGCTTTACAATGCCACATTATTGTTTTGACAACTGTCCAGTCTAGTGACGCTTTACTGAATCAGTGTGGTGGTGAGTGTATTAGATTGGTGCATAATTTTGTAGCATTTTTGTTTTGCATACTGGTATTCCAGTTGACATGGATTTATTTATCAACTGCCATTTTTTATTTGTGGTTCACTGTGGCTATTTGAGTTTACATGTTGTAATTTGGAGATAGTGACTGGAGCTGGGAACATTGGGAAATGGAGGGCAAAGTGGAGAAATCAGAACATGACATATTCATCTGTTTGAGCTCAATAGAGGGCTGACAGGAGCAGATGCAGCCAGAAACATTTGCACAATGTATCAGGATAACACCATTGCTCAGAGCATGGAAGGCATCAGATCCTAGTACAAAGCCCAATGCACATCCACAAAAGAAAATGTTGTACATTTTGTGGAACAGTGACGGTGTGGTGTACTATGAATTGCTTCTTCAAGGTGTAACCATCAGTGCAGACATTTGTGGTCAATAACTGAAATGTTGTACAGACACAATCCATGAACAACAGCCAGTAAAAGTTCATGAAGTGATGCTGCTCCACGATAATGCCCACTTGTACTTTGCTAGACTGGGAAATCACTCTGCACCCAACCCTTATTCTCCTGACCTTACACCTTCGGATATTCACTTTTTCCACTCTCTGTCGACCAACCTCCCTAGGAACTTCCTTTCTGGATAAAAATGTGCTCCGTATTTGGCTTGAAGAGTTCTTTGACTCAAAACAACATGATTTCTGCAGTCGTGGAATTGAAAAATTATCCCAGCATCGGCAGACTGTTGTAAATAATGAAGGAAAATATATTATTAATGATTACAGTTTCTGTTATATGTATCTGTTGTGTTTATTTAACATATGGAAAAATGCTATGAACTTAAGCACCAATCTTACATATTAAGTAGATGTTAAGGTTGTAAAGAGAGAGCCTATAGGATGCTACACTATACTTATTATTATAGACACAAACAGATGTTGAATTTGCTGTGGGCTACTTTATTTATTAAAATCCTTTGTAACTATAAGGATAATTTTCCTTGAAGTGGTAAGAGATACAACCCATTATAAATTCAGTATCATATGTAAATGATTATGATCCCCGAATGGAATTCCATGCCACTAATTTGAAATTATGCAAAAATAAGTAATTGTTACTTGCCATATACGCCAGTAAGGACATTCTGTGACAGATTTTGAAGAGTGAACTGTACTTCAGAACTGATATTGGAGATTTCATTTCCTCTTATTGTGTTTTCATTTTCACAAACAAATAATAGGTCAGGAAGGCAGGTGAATAGCATCTTACAACTCCATTGCTGCACAGTTGTAGGAAAGTTGGTACTATCTCTCATATTTTGGGTAGAAATGGTCACTTTTTTACCTCAGGGCCTAGATCTGTTTCAGTTGTTGAACAAAGTCTACAACATTTATTTTTATCCTCTTTTGATTTGTTACAGTAAGGGAACATTTTTCAGTATTTTGTGTGTTGATTGTCACCCAGTATGAGATATTCCCAAACCTAGAAACAAAACTGTATAATTAAAAGTGCCCAGCCACTCCTTCCCAGTTTAATATTAAGTGGGTGCCCTTGTAATGTACTGTGAGATATGTTAATGTTATGTCGACCACCTTGCATCAGCGGTATTTGTGAGTTAATAAAAATGAATGAATCTGGAAGCCATACAATTGTTCACTATTCATGCGACATGATTATTTTTTGAGTAGCCAGACCATATAACTCACATTTTAGTGTAAAAAGTGACAGTTGACAATTAAATTCATTTACCAAAGTTCAAGCACACAGCATGTTCAACATTTGTTATAGATTTAAATGAAAAACATTTTTAAACTTTTACCACATCAAGAAAAGTTACTGCCATATATGTATGATTTGTTGTACTATTCTGAATAATTTTCACTGCTGCTTACAATGTTAATAAGTTGCAAATTCTTTCTTTTAAGGTGAAACAACCAGGATGTCCCAACCAGTTTTTCTCTATGATATTGACGCAGGGACAACAAATTCGTGTACTTTCCTACTATTTTTTAAAAAGAAAAATGTGGGCCATAACTTCACATTCACATTATATCTAAATGAAATAAAAATTTTTGATGCTCGCAAAGAAGACATGTACCTTGAAGTTCCTTCAAAATGGAAAGTTTCTCTGAAGTCAAAGCATTTAACTTCAAAGTTTATTGATGGTACGCATTTATATTTTAACTTTTCATATCATGTTCTAATGATCACTAAATGAAAGTGTTAGGGAAAAATGAAATAAAAAAGAGGCCCTTACTATTTACTTCAGATCAACTGCATCTGATTTATTTCATTACTTTAACTGTTATCAGTATTGTTTCAATATCATATAACTTACACAAACCAATAAATTTATGAGCACTTTATTTTATGATTCTGTCATATCTGTAATTATACATTGGAATCATCATAATATCCTTGTCTCTTCTAAAACAAGAGCTGCTTTGCAGAATACCCATCTCATTCTTGGGTCTGCCAGCCATATAATCACTGCTGATCAATTGAATTAAACAAAGCTGTGGCACTGAGAGTGTTCCTCATGCTACGAAGAATCAACAAGTTTGCCGTGTCATGTGGCTGGTACATAATCACACTTATAGTGGCTATCACCTTGTCAGCCAAGTACATGAAGCAAAAAAATGTGACAGTAGTACATTTGATCTTCATCTGATAGGGGTGTGTCACATACAAGATTCTGACTCTGCATTTCCAAAGTAAAGAAGATGGGTATTTTTTGAGTGTCACCATGTTAATGGTGTGCCAAAAGTATGTCAGTTTGTAGGTAATTGCTGTCTTCAGAGTCAGTGGTCTTGGGTAACTGTGTGTTGATGAGAGTATTAACTATTGAATATCACAGATTGTAGAAATGGATACTTGAGTCACCACCCAGCAGATCATTTGCCAAATCACTACTGGACCACGTCACCATTTAGCAGCCATGCTGTTCAGAACCATTGTCTCATTATAGTGTACAATGCTCAAATGCACTGCCCCTTGAAGCACTGCATGTAAAAAAGGGCACAAAAGTTAGCACTGGAGCAGTGACGTTGGCTTTGGATATTTGAAATGTAGAAGAACATTGCTTGTACTAATGTGGCATAGTACATTCCGGGATGTGAGCACATTGAAAACCACATCTCTTGTTATGTCTCTCATGCCAACAAGACATTGTTCTGGCAACTGGTGGGGACATTCTATTGTAGGGGATATTTTTGTGGGTAAATTGGCAATATGTCTGTCACTGTGTCACCAGTGAATGATATAGGAATCTCCTGTCTGATCATATGCATCTGTTTCTCCACCTACAGTACCCTACAGCACCAGGTGAAATGTACCTTCCACAAAATTGTGCATAGCCCCGTTGCTACCAGATATTGTCAGCATCTAAGAGTATTTGTATGTCCCCCCCCCCCCCCCCCCCCCCTCCCCCATCCTCTTCCTCTTTTCTTCTTGATTACCTTATTGAGCACATTTGGGATGCCACTGATAGAGATGTATGTGTATTATATTTGTCTTCTACCAATCTCTAAAATAATCAGTTATTGATAATGTAATATAAACAGACAGAAAAAAATCTACTCACCAAGTGGTGCCAGGGGAACATGCACACAGACAAAAGGATTTAACTTTTACAACCTTTCGGAGCCAGTGGCTTCTTCTTCTGGCAAAAGAGTTGAAGGGGAAGGATGAGAGGTGAAGAAAAATGATTGGAGATCTTTAGGAAAAGGGTTACAGTTCAGAAAAGTTACCCAGAACCCCGGGTCAGGGGAGACTTACTGGACAGGATGAGAAGGAAAGACTTCTTTCTCTTTCCTTCTGGTAAGTTTCCCTGGATCCAGGGTTCGGGTGACTTTTCTGAACTGTACCCCTTTCCCCAAACCTCTCCAGTTCTTTTCCTTCACCCCTCTTCCTTCCCTTTCAACTCTTCTTCTAGAAGAAGGAATTACTGACTCTGGAAGCTTGTCAGAGTTAAATTCTTTTGTGTGTCTGTTTTCCTGCCACCGTGTGGTGAGTAGACATTCTTTCTATCCATTTATTTTTATTTTATATCCTACCAACCTCTGTAAGCTATGGGCAGTAGTTGATTGGTCACAGACAGAATTACTCTACAGTGCTTCCAGCATAAAATTGAGTCCATGCCACAGCGTGCCACTGCTGTTGTATGATAAAGGGGCTTCTAGATAGATACTTACAAAAAAAACCTCCATTCGAACAGGCCTCAGAAGGCTCAACAGTAGTGACCTACCACCATGCCATCCTCTACCAGTAGGCATCACTTGATGTGAATATGCAGGGGCAAGTGGTCAGCACACTGCTCTCCCAGCAGTTGTCAGCTTTCGTGATCGGAGCCACTACTACTCAGTCAACAAGCTTCTCAATTAGCCTCACAAAGGCTGAAAGGCTGAGTGCACTCTGCTTGCCAACAGTGCTCAGCAGGTCTGAGATAGATACACTGACTGATAAAAAAGTGAAGCACCCAGAGGGAGGAGAAAACAAAATGAAACTCACAGGTTGATAGTTTATGCAGTATTATTCCAGTGATTTCAAAATCGAGTCAAATTTATAAAGAACTTGGCAATAGGAGACCCTGTACCAGTATGATGCACACCCTCTGCCCTGGATGCATGCACTGATTCAGTTGGGAAGCATGTTATAAAGGCATTGTGTCCTCTCCTGAGGCAAGTTGGCCCCAACTATTTTTACTGGTCCTTAATATTCTGGATACTGCCACAGGGATGAATTGACTTTTGAGCTGGCCTCACACATGTTCTATCAGGGACAGATCTGGGAATCTTGCTGCCCACAGAAGTACCTCTACTTTGCAGACACAGTTCACAGAGACATGTACCATATTTAGATGAGCATTGTCCTGTTGAAAACTGCCACCATGATACTATCATATTAGAGATTAACACATGACGATGCAGGAAGTCTGTGACATACTGTTGTGCCATTAAAGTTTCCTCAGTCACTACCAGCCATACCCTGAAGTCATATCCTATAGGTCTCTACACCATACCACCAGCCGCCAACAATAACACCACTGTGCCTCTCCAAAAGTTGGAAAAATCGGACCTGTCCCTAGGTTGCTGCCATGCTAGCCAACAATTGTCATCAGCAGCAGGGCAGAACCATGATTCACTGCTAAACACAATGTGACAGCATTCATCAGCATCCCAGCCATGGCACCACACCAAATTTAGCCATTTTTGTTGGGGTGTTAATGGTAGCCTAAGAATAGGACAGTAATTCCCTGCTTTGGATGCTGCTAGTTTCCAACCAGTGGTGTGTGATGGCAAAGAATGCAAAGAATGTTGCAGGGAGTCCATTACTTGTTCTTGTATGGCAGGTGCAGATGGGAAGGAGTGGTGCACAATATGGCATTCCTCCCTTGAAGTGGTCAGACGTGGTCAACTGGAACCTTGGAGATGAGAATGTCTGCCCTCATATTCACACTGGCCATTGTCACGTCTGAATGCCCTACAAATCTGGGTATCACATGATTTGACGAGCCAGCCAAGTGGAGATTCACCATGAGGCCCCTTTCAGACTTTGTCAAGTGCTGATAAACACTGTGTCACATGAGTAGGTAGCATGTCCATGTTCTTCTCACTGATCACTCAGCATCTTCTGCTGTACATGCTCTTATATATTCTACCAGGCTTTATATCAACAACTAACGTGAACAACACTGATGCACTATAATGGCCATTCCACCTATGACAGAGAATTAAAATTCTAGTCATGTTCCCTAGGTACTTCACTTTTTTTATCAAGCTGTGTATTGTTAAATTGTGGAAGTGCTGTAACAGATATGTATGAAAAGACCACATGTAGAATCGTGTGTGTTTGTGTGTGTGTGTGTGAGGGGGGGCGGGGGGAGGGAGGGGGAGGGGGGGGGGAAATGTCTTGGTGCTCATTTCCTATTAGGAACATGTGCTAAGGCCAGACCAGTGGTCATTTATATAGCCATTTGAACATTTGTCTTACAGTAGCTATGTTGCAGTATACTAAGCAAGGTTTGAATGATGAACTGGAGCTGGTGCCCAGGCAAATTGTGTGAATCAATTAATTCCATTCAAAAAGGATTTTCATTGAGCTGACATTAATGCTCAGCTAATGGCATCATTTGTGTGTGCACCATTCAGATTTTAAGTATGAAAACAGTGACCATCAGTCAGATTTTATATTCAAAAAGAATAACCCTTAAATAACCTTACATATCTAGACTGAGACTGATGCTTGAAATTTGGTCCATTGGTGTATCAGATCTCAGTCTCAGAAGTTTTAAGCTTTTGAACAAAGCTTGCTTTTTCAGGATTTTACATGCAAAAAATACAATTTTCTGAGAGAATTTTGAAGTATGCAGCTTCTATACTTTAAACTTGTGTAAATCTGTTGAAACTTTGCATGAAGGTAGATAAATGGATAAAATGAAAACCATATTTCTTATATTCAATAAACTTGCCCCGTTGTCAAGATACAATGGTTTAAATTCAAGCTAAATGTAGTATGTAAAATTTGTTATTACATGAATTGAACACTTAGAAATGATTTAAAGTGATTCAAATAAATAAGAAATGTATCCTTATGATGAAATTGGAGACTTATTTTCAAAAATCTAGCTTCATTCAGATTTCACATGCAAAACAGACTTTTTTGTGAGGTTTTTTTACATGCACCATTTCTGAGTTTCAAACTTGTGGAAATCGGTTCAAATTTTGTAAAAAGACAAATACATGTAATTAAAGGTTGTCTTGTTGGTTTGTGAAAGCTGTTTTTATTGCCATGATATAAGCAACATGTTTCTAAAGGCAGTAAACAAACTTATACTGGATGTCATCACCTGAGTCAACAAGAATCTACATAGATCCATAGATTGCCTAGTTACGTCAGTACAATGTCAAAATCATGGCAGAGTAAAAACTGGGAACCAGAATGGAAACTACTCCTATTGTAGCTCAGAAAAGGTGAACATGTCCTGGGCAGAGTAAGGGATGTGAATGAAGAAAACTATGTTTTTAGCTTAACTAGCAGCTTCAAAGACATTTAAATCAAAACATCTTGACATATTTGTACTTTTTTATGACTTAACTCTATCATCCCAGTGATTGAGCTCTTGTACCCCACCTCCTGTTAGGGGTATGGTGAGTGTGCTTCTAGAATGTGGGATGCAACTGCAATGGGAAGTATCTGAGAATGGGGGTACATCTATAATAGGAAGTATCCAGTGTGTGAGGATGCATGCATCCTAAACGTAATGACACATTGTGTCATATTGGACAAGGATGACAAATACAATGTTGGATGACATGATGCCACGTGTCATGTTACATAACACAACGTCATCTATCATGTTACTTTATTTGACAGGATGCATTGTATTACATTGCATGGTTACTAATGTTAACAAGTAAAAGCAGCAATGTCTCTGAGCTTCCAGATAGTCAAAAATTAGTTCCCTTCTGTTACATTGCTAATTTTGTCTGTAATTTATTCATCTTTTATGTGCTAAGATAGGGAGCATTTTTCATTCTGGCATTTAATTTGTTTGCTCACAAATTTATGTTTGTATGCTTATTTATTTCTTCTTTCTTAAGCTGTCTTCCATAGTTTTAGTTAAGAATGGGAGCTTTCAGGTCTCTAGAAAAAGTCAAGCAGTAAATAGTGAAGTAACTGTCAGAAATTACTTCTATTTATTTATTTATTTACATGTCAAGTGCCTTAGGACCAAATTGCGGAGCAAATCTCCAAGGTCATGCAACGTGTCACTACATGAAATTACAACATTATTGTAATAACAGATAAAAATAAAATGTTTATGACCCCAAAAAAAGTCAAGCCACAAGTTTAAGTAAATGCAATCAACAGTACAAGAAGAATCAGCTTAATTTTTGAAGGAAGTCAATGACAGAATAGAAGGAGAGACCCCTTAGATTTTTGAATTCTTGTGCTAGCTGGTTGAAAATGGATGCTGCAGTATACTGCGCACCTTTCTGCACAAGAGTTAAGGAAGTCCGATTCAAAGGCAGTTTTGATTTTTGCGAGTATTAAATAAGTGAAAGCTGCTTATTCTTGGGAATAAGCTAATATTGTTAACAAGAAATGAAAGTAAGAAATATATACATTGAGAGGCCAATGTCAAAATACCCAGACTTGTGAACAGGAATCGACAAGAGGTACGTGAACTTACACCACTTATTGCCCGAACCACCCATTTCTGAGCCAAAAATATCCTTTTAGCATGGGAAGAGGCACCCCAAAATATAATACAATATGATATAAGCAAATGAAAATTAACAAAGTAGACTACTTTTCATGTCGAACGATCACTTACTTCAGATACTGTTCAGGTAGTAAAAATGGCAGCATTAAGTCTTCAAACAAGATCCTGAACGTGGGCTTCCCATGACAGTTTAAAATCGATCTGAACACCTAGAAATTTGAACTTTCCAGTTTCACTAATCACATGGCCTTTCTGTGAAATTAAAACATCGGGTTTTGTTGAATTGTGTGTTAGAAACTGTAAAAACTGAGTCTTACTGTGATTTAGCTTTAGTTTATTTTCTACAAGCCATGAACCTATGTCACAAACTGCAGTATTTGAAATCAAGCCAATGTTGCACTCAACATCCTTTACTACCCAGCTAGTGCCATCAACAAACAGGGATATTTTAGAGTTACCTGTAATATTAGAGGCCATATCATTTATGTAAATAAGGAACAGGAGTGGCCCAAACACTGATCCCTGGGCACCCCCCATTTGACCGTACCCCACTCAGACCCCACATCACAGCCGTTCTCAACACTGTGAATAATGATCATTTGTTGTCTGTTGCTAAAGTAAATGACAAGAACCAATTGTGAGCTACTTCCAGTATTCTGTAATGGTCCAACTTCTGGGGCAATATTTTGTGATGAACACAATCAAATGCTATAGTTAAATCAAAAAATTTTCCTAACATTCGAAAACTTTTGTTTAACCCATCCAGCACCTCACAGAGAAAAGAGAATATAGCATTTTCAGTTGTTAAATGACTTCTAAAGCTGAACTGTACATTTGATAACAAATTGTGTGATTTAAAATGATCAATTATCCTTACATACACAGCCTTTTCAACAACTTTAGCAAACACTGATGGCATAGAAATAGGTCTAAAATTGTCTACATTATCTCTTTCTCCCTTCTCATAAAGCAGCTTTCCTACTGAGTACTTTAATTGTTCAGGAAACTGACCATTCCTAAAGAAAAATTACAAATATGGCTAAATACAGGGCTAACATGTGTAGCACACTACTTTAATATTCTGCTAGGAACTCCATCATATCCATGAGAGTATTTAGTCTTCAGTGATTTAATAATTGACTCAATCTGTATCACAGAGGAGTATTTCAGACATCAATTTTGGAAAGTAATTTGCCAAGAGAGTTAATTGATTCCCTGTAGAAACAAAATTTTGATTTAGTCCATCAGCAATGCTCAGAAAGTGATTGTTAAATGCTGTACGTATATCTGATTTATCAGTAACAGAAATATTTTTACTACGAACTGATTTTGTCTCATCGAGCTTGTGCTACTGACCAGACACTTTCTTCACACTTGATTGTATGGTTTTAATTTTATCCTGTGAATTAGCTACTCTACTTGCATACTACATACTTTTTGCCTTCCTAATAACATTTTTAAGCACCTCACAGTACTGTTTGTAATGGGCTGCTGTAGCTTGATTGTGACTACTGCCAACATTTTCATATAATTCTTGCTTTGTTTTACATGATATCCTTATCCCACTAGTTAGCCAGTCAGGCTGTTTTTACTGCTAATGCCCCATTTAGAATGTTCTAATGAAAAGCAGCTCTTGAAGAGCATGAGAAATATGTTAAGGAAAGCATTATATTTGTCATCTATGTTATCAGCACTATAAACATCCTGCCACTCTTGTTCCTTTACAAGGTTTAAAAAACTCTCTATTGCTGTTGGATTAACTTTCCTACATAGTTTGTAATTATATGTGACATTTGTTTGAATAGAAAAGCCTTTTAGTGTTAAAATTTGTGCATCATGATCTGAAAGGCCATTCGCCCTTTTACTAACAGAATGCCCATCTAGTAATGAAGAATGAATGAAAATATTGTCTATGGCTGTGCTATTGTCCTCCTGCACCTTAGTTGGAAAAAACCACAGTCTACATCAGATCATATGAATTTAGGGGATCTACCAACATACACAAAATTAATATTGAAGTCACCACATTATAACAAATTTCTGGTACCTCCTCTAGCTTGAGCAGAAATGCTCTGAAGTCAGTGTTAGTGGACCTATAAACAACTAGAATAAGAAGTTTAGTTTCACTAAATTCAACTGCACTTGCACAACATTCAAATATCTGTTCAGTGCAGTGCCTTGATATGTCTATGAACTCAAATGGAATACAGTTTCTTACATACATGGCCACTCCCCCACCCCACAAGGGACTCCTTGAAGAACAGCCAGCTAATACATCCTGGTAAAGGAAGCCTCTGAATTGTCAAATTATTTAAGTGGTTCTCCGATACACCCATAATTTCAGAGTCAACATCTATAAGCAGTTCACTAACTTTATTTCTAATACTACTTATATTTTTATGAAATATGCTAATTCCTTCTCTACTTGGAAATATGGTATCCTCTGAAGGTGAGCCCTTAGTTAGAGGGACTTTCTTTAAGCAGCTATACCTATCAGCTGACTTCTATCTAAAAAAGGTGCAGATCTAACAACAACCACTACAGGAATTTTTCCACGAGTGATCCATCCCACCACCACCCACTACACTGTCACCTATAAGCTTAGCCAGCCTCTCCTTCCCACACCTATTGAGGTGCAGGCCATGCCTAGTGAAACCTGATCTACTGACAGACTCAACTGGCACCACTGCAATGTGACCCATGCCCTCTACCATCAGTGCCTTCTCCAGCCGCATGTTAATGCACCTAACAGCCACATTAAGATGAGGCCGATCATGACACTGAAACAGTTGCACAAAATGCGCATTAGTGCCACCAGTTTCAGTTTGTACTCTTTACTGACAGTATAAACAATTACCTATCACTAATATAACAAACAGAAATTATGCTTGGGTCAATCCACTGACTGGCACAGAAGGTTGAGAAGACCAGCCTTGCACATGGAGTTTCAACAAAGTTCACAGTGTGCAGCACTGTCCTCAGAACCGATAGTGGCCCTTTGGTTCTGAGTCGAGTGGAAGAACTGAACCAGGGACTTCAAAAGTTCTGTGACAAGCTATGCTGTGGCCCCCCGTACTTGTGCCATGGGTTGAAAACTGTAGGGTCCACCTAAATGGGTCAGGTGTGCACTACACACCAAAGACTGCTACCCAGATGTTGTGAGACAGGTTGAAAATGACATCCACACCGATAACACAGACAGCCAGAAAGCAAATTTCAATATACACAGTTCATGCAAACAGCTTCTGATTGACAGCGAAAGATATTAACAAATTGACAGAAAAATTTGATTCATCCAATTGTAATTCAGAGACTGCACAAAATGACTTATCCTTATTGCATCAGAATATCCAAGGATTAAGGGGTAAGCTTAACAAGCTGCTTGTTGCATGTTTGTGTTGACAGATTGGAGCTGAGCAAACCAGTTGATATAATCTTCCTTCTGAGCATCAAGCGACTACTGGTATACATGTGTTAAATGTTACATGACTCAAGTTAGCTTCTCTCTTTTGTAGAGAAAATGTAGAGAAAGGAGGACTTGCTATATTTTTCAAAAACTGTTTTAATTTCAAGAATATTGATATTAATAAATTTTGCTCAGAACAAACTTACAAGCTTGTGCAACAGAAGTAGTATTTCATAATAAGTAATAAATATATACAGAGCACCTTCAGGAAACTTTAACCTTTTCATAAAAAATCTGGAAGCTCTGTTGTCTCATCTCTCAGTTTTTTTAAAAAAAAAAAAAAAAAAAAAAAAAAAAAAAAAAAAAAAAAAATTGCTAGTGATTTTAATGTGGATTTATTGAAAGGCTCTATTAGCGAAAAATTATTTCAATCAGTAACACCGTCATGTAGTTTAGTTCCTACTGTGAACTTTGCAATAAAGGTACGTAAATGCTCTGAGACTGCTATTGATAATATCTTTGTAGACACATCTCGGGGAAAAAAGTCATATTAAAAAATTAATGATGAATGGGCTATCTGATCATGATATGCTACATCTTATGTTAAATGTTGAAACTCGTCAGGATGTAAAATCTATCAAACCTGAGTACAGGAGGGTAATAAATCAGTCAAAAATTGAAAATTTTAGGAAATCGCTCAAAGACATGAACTGGATAGAGGTTTTGCAATACGTCAGACTCAAAAGCAAAATACAAAGCATCAGTGGTGCCTCTGGAATACAGCTCCCTATCTTTGACTCCAGCATCTTTGGACTACCTTTGTGCTATGCTATGCTCATGCCGGCGCGCAACTTTTGTACTGCCATGTTTGTTCTTGCTTGCTTGTGTCTAATAAATGCATTTACAATATCTAAAGTGTTTTACTACTGACCCGCGATACATGATAACCACAGTGGTGACTCTGACATCATTGACATATGATCATGAGTTATTTTTTGCTTCGTTTCATCATTAACAGACTTCGTGTGCCAGCCCACATTGTCTTCGGAACATTGGATCTACCTGTGTCTTTCGGTGCTAATGCTACACACCCTATTAACTGTGCTTCTGACCACGAGTGGTTAAGTGGACCTAATGTGCATCTGATTAAAAGTGAACAGTTATCTACACCCAGCACTGCTGGCGGACACTTAACCTTAACTGGCTCAACATAGCCAACGTCAAGTGCAACTACGCACCAACGGCCACTATTTGGGCAGTGCACGCTGCCTCGTGACATCGTTGATGATAACCCAGTTAAGGATGTTGTGGTTTACCCCTCAGCTATGCAGTCTCCTCTGGCTTGGTTTGATGTGCTGATGAAGTTTCAGAACTGTGACTTGAACATTCCAATTCACAGGGTTACACATTCTTATACATCTAGTGTCACAACCCCACACCCCGCAAGCTGTTTGGCAACACCACAATCGCCTTCCATCCACTTTTGCCCATGCTGGTTACCGGGTCAGTCCCCCCATGGCTGCACCATGACCATGTTCCGCCCGCTGTTGCAATGGCACCGGCTGTTACTCCCATGCCATGCTCATCATCAGGAATGCAGTTGGGACATACTGTGCCGTCCTTTGCACCTGCTCTCTCCACACCGTTTGCTGCATGTGACCACCACACCATGCAGACCTCAGGCAATGCACCGTCCACCACTATTGCACCTCAGGTTTCAGGGGCTTCCTGCTCTGCATGGATCTTTGTCTACCAGTGCTGCATCAACATGTGTTACCCAGCAGGTTTCCTAAGCTGTCTGCTTTTCAAAAAGTTAACCCTAAGACTTGGTTCGCATTGGTGGATCACCTACTGGATATCCACAGTATTTCGGATGATGAAGCATGTTTTGTCTGCCTGGTGAGTCACCTCCATGTCCATCCAGACCTCATCAATGATCTGCTTCTCTCACCGCCTACCTCACACAAGTATTCAATGGCAAAAGCACTGTTCATCAAGCGCCTTTCTCGCCCCCGAATGGAAGCTATCCACCACATTATTCACATTGAACACCTTGATGACCACACCCATTTGCAGCTTTCGCAGCATCTCTGTGTATTAATTAATGATCCAGCATTACCTGACTGTGCACTTTGGACATTGTGGATAGTCAAAATTCATTTGGATCTACTGCTTCACTCTCCAATCGTGGTCCTTGGCTCCATTGTTATGTCACCAGTCCACACCTTCCCTTGACTTTCCACATCATCGATGTGGGTTAACCTGTGATAGGGTTGGACTTTCTACACCATTATGAACTTTCACATGATCTGCAAGCCACCGCACTCTGCTATGCATCTGGTTCTACTGTTCTGTGCTCAAACGAGTTCAGTATGACTCTGTTCTCTGCCTCATTGGCTACGCTTTCCACATGTGCATCTCTGCTTGAATGTATTACTACACAGCTTACTGATTTGTCGGACGTGCGGACACAAATCGACGAACTCCACACTCAGAACGATGTGCTATGCACTTGCATTGCCTCTCCCTCTGCTGAATTGTCACACGCACAATGCACGATACGTCACTTATCTGCAGAACTGCAGCAAGGTGAACCAACACATTCATCTACTACGTCTTCTCACCACATTGCTCCTGTGTCAAGCATTCCACTGACTGCTGCCATTTCCACATCACTGCAGATGAATCTCCAAGATGCACCTGTTTGCGCTACTTGGGATTCCTCGCATCTCGTGGCCTCTGCATCACGCCTTCCTTCGTCGACAGACAGTCGCCTGCACGTTATAGGTCTAGGTGCCTTAACACTTCCAAACTTCTGCACGCAAAAGAAATCGCTCAAGATTTGTTAGCTTCAGGCATGCTCCATCCCTCAACCTTGTTCTTAAAAAGGACTGCTCCTTACTCATGTGTGGAGATTACAGGTCCCACAATGCTTGCACAATTATCGATAACCATCCCATTTCTCATATCCAGGATTTCACGCAATGTACATAGTTCTAAGTTCTTCTCTGTTTTAGATTGTTCGAAGGCGTACCATCAAATTCCTATGCATCCGTCAGATATTCCGAAGATGGCCTATTTGTATACTGTTACATGCCTAACGGGCTGAAAAATGCTGCGCAGTCATGGCAGCGGTACATTGATTCCAGTTTGCTACCTTTGCCATTTGCTTATGCTTACTTAGATGGCATACTGATCTTTTCCTCCTCCTCTGAGGAACATCAAGTCCACCTCGATGCTGTCCATTCGGCCCTCGCTGCCAATGGCGTGGTTATCAACCATGATAAATCTCAACTGTGTTCCACGTCAGTTATGTTCCTAGGCCATACTGTCTCTGCCAACGGTCTCTGACTGACGGATTCTCTTGTCAAAACCACACTTGATCTTCCTCTTCCTGAAAATTGTGCTCAACTCCATCGTTGTCTGGGTATGGCTAACTTTTATCACCACCATATCCCTCAGGCTGCCTCCATCCAGTTGGCTCTCACCGATGGCTTCTCCAGCAAAAACAACACGGAGTAATGGAAGTTCGACTGGACCAAAAACATGCATGACACATTTGGTAATCTTAAGACTGTCCTCACCAAAGCCATCACACTCACCCACCCTGACCCTGAGGCCCATCTTTCGATCACGATTGATGCCAGTGACTCAGCTGTGGGTGCTGTTTTACAACAACACACCACTGACTTCATCCAACCACTCCACTTCTTTTCCAAGAAACTGACTAAGAGTCTGTGTAAGTGATCAACTTTCAACTGTGAGCTTCTCACGGTGTAGGAGGTGATTAAAAACTTCCGTAGTGACCTCGAGGGGCAATGTTTTGCTGTCTACTCGGACCACAAGCCTCTCATGGACGGTATTCGTAACCCAGCTAAGGACGTTCTGCCGAGACGTTTCCACCATATGGACTATATCTGTCAGCACTCTTTCAATGAATATTATATTAACGGTGTGGAGTATGTTGTGGCAGACTATCTATCTCACATCTTCTTGCTCACTGCACTTTTGAACTTGGATGAACTCGCCCAACTTCAGATTGAAGACATCGATATACAGTGGTTAGTTTCGCATGAGTCATCGCTCACTGTCCAACCTCATGTCCTGCATGGGTCGGTGACCCCAGTCCTTTGTGATGTCTCTGTGGGCATTCGCCACCCCTTGCAACCCTCTGCTCTTTTGCACAGGCTCTTTAATGGTTTTCACAGCTTGGCCCACAATGGAACGTGGGCCACGACGAGGCCCAGCATGAAACATGACTGCCGCACTTGGACCTGCGCAAGTTCAACAATCCAGAGGTCGCCTTTGGCATGACCACATCGATGTGGTTGGTCCGCTCCCCCCTTCCGAGGGGTACAGATACATATTATCAATCATTGACCACATAACCTGTGGGGTTGAGGCAGTCTCTCTCGTCGACATCACAGCTGAGACCACCACTTGCTCTTTCGTTTCAGCGTGGAACACAAGGTTTGACTGCCCTCTTTCCCTCACACCCTCACAACATAGCAGGGACAACAGTTCAAATCTGTGCTCTTTGCTTGACTGCGAGCTCTGTGGTGTTGCTAAATTCCACACCACGTCCTACCACCCGCAGGTGAATGGCCTAGTCGAATGGGGCACTGAACTCTCAAGGCAGCGCTTATGTGCCACAGCAGGTTATGGTCTGAGGCCCTTCCTTGGGTCTTGCTCGGCATCTGCTCAGCCCATAAAAGAGGACTTGAAGGCATCACTAGCTGAGAGTCTCTATGGAGAGCCCCTCCCCCTTCCAGCAGCAGAGTTCATGGAGGATGCACCGTCAGCTGATGCTATGGATTTATGGATCTTCCGGCCCTTGTTGAATAGGTTCATGTGCACATCGCTCCTCGCGTGCGCACCCCCCCCCCCCCCCCACCTCCCCCCCCACACACACAAGCACAAGGACCTTGCATCATGTGAATTTTTGATGCTGCATGACATCTCCATGCGAGCAGCCTTGCAATCACCTTATTTGGGCCCCCACCGCTTGTTACATCTCATCTAAATAGACAACCACAGACTGTGTCCATTAACTGGTTGAAACTGGCGTGGTCCCTCTCCAACCTGCATTCTGACACTTCCAACCAGCCTGCCACATTGCTGCCACTTCACCTCCTACAGCGCCAACCTGATTTCGAGCGACAGTCCACCGCTTACACAGCAGTGGGCCACATGGGACTCTTGTAGTGCAGTTTCTGATGCGTCTACTTATCGCGCTGGCCACCATCTTCAACCGCCGCGCTGGCATGGCAGTTATGAGTTCACTGCCAGGGAGTGGGGGGGGGGGGGGGGGGGGGGAGGAGGGGGGCTTTGTGGTGGCTCTGGTGTAGAGTACCCTATCTTTGACTCCGACATCTTTGGTCTACCTTTGTGCTATGCTCACGTGGTGCACAATGTTTTTTCTTATTACAGACCTACAATACATGATAACCACACATCCATTAATAAAGATACATTCTCATTTGAAAATTATTTTCCCTAACGGTAACTCAAATCAAACAGAAGTCTAAAAATTAACCATGGATTACACAAGAAATAAAAATATCATATGGGACAAAAAGGAGACTGCATCTGCTATCTAGAAACAGCTCTGTTGTTAGCATTGTAATGCATTACAAAGAAAACTGCTAAATATTGAAGCAAGTAATCCAGAAGTCTAAGCAGCTTTATTATGAGAAAAAGATAATTACATCAGGAAACAAAATAAAAACTATATTGTACTTAGAGAAGAAAGAGACAGGTGAGGCCAAAAAGGAAGGGGAAGAGATAGCACTATAAATAAATGAGGCATTGGTAACTACTGCATGTAATGTTGCAAACCTCATAAACAAGCACTTTTTTACTGTTACTGACAACTGGGGTTTATTAGGTTCAGTAAACAGTGCAATGGAATAATGGAGACCAGTCTTCACAAATAACTTCAATAAAATGGAGCTGACAAACACATCTCCCAGAGAAGTGGCGTCCATCATAAAACCCCTCAAAATCAAAGTATTTTAGCAGTAATGATAATGTACCAACAAAGTTAATCAGAGTGTGCTCATATGAATTAAGTTCTATTATTATTATTTGTGTAATCAATTTCTTGTCAGCAGAACATTTCCAGACTGGCTAAAATATGCCAAAATTAAGCCTCTTTACAAGAAAGAGGATAAAGAGATTCCATGAAACTATCAGCCAATTTCACTTTTGCCAGCTTTTTCCAAAACATTTGAAAAGGTTGTGCTCAAGTGTTATCTTAAGCATCTGACTGCAAATAATATATTGTCCAAGTCACAGTTGTGTTTCTTAAGGATTCTGATGTAGAGAGGGCAATTTACACACTCCATAAGAATGTACTTTGAATTAACAAATTAGAGGCTACTGACATTTTTTGTGACCTGTAAAAAGCTTTGACTGTGTGAATCACAGCATTCTCTTAGGTAAATTAGAATATTATGGTGTCACCAGCATTGCTGTGAAAGGGTTCGAGTCTTACATAACTAACATTAAACAAAGGGTGCCATTACAAAATACCTGTGGAATAAGCAATCAGTCTTCATCTGACTGGGAATTAACTATGTGTGTTGTTCCTCAGGGTTCCATTTTGGGATTGTTGTGTTTTCTTGTGTACAGTAATGACTTCTTGTCTGTTACATTGCCAGATGCCAAGTTTTTTTCTTTACATATGATATAAGCATTGCAATAAATTTCAGGTCAAGTACAGATTTAGAAAAGGTTGTTAATCAAATTTCCGCAGACGTTCATAAGTGGTTTAAAGTTAATCCACTGTCATTAAACTTAGAAAAAAACACTCTGCATGCATTTCAGAACCTATAAAAGACTTCCTTCCAGCATGTGTATGACATATGAAGACATGCAGATCAAAGAGGTTGACAGTGTTTCAGTAGTAAATTCAGTTGGGAAGGGCATACCACAGTATTGCTGAAGTGACTGAACAACTCTATATTTGCAATCAGATATAGGAGATATAAAGAAACTTGCATACCTTGCTTACTTTCATTCTCTTACGTCATATGGGAACATATTCTGGGGTAACTCGTCAAACTGAACAAAAGTTTTTAGCATGCAAAAGTGTGTAATAAGACTCATTTGTGGTGTAAATTCAAGAACATCATGCAGAAATCTGTTTAAGGAACTTCGCATTCTAACTACTCATTCTCAGTACATTTATTCTGTACTGAAATTTGTTGCAAGTACTGTGTCACAGTTTCCAGCACAATACGTAGTACCAACAGTAGGAATAAGAGCAATCTACATGAAGACCTAAAATCACTTACAATTATCCAAAAAGGGGTCCAATATTCAGGAACCCACATTTTCAAGAAATTGCCAACAACCAGTAAAAACAGATAAAGCACAGTTTAAACAGAGTTTTGAAGACTTTTTAATAGGCAACTCCTACTCTATAGACGAATATCTTAGCAGAGAATGATGGATCAGCTTGATTAAAAATATCAGTTAGACTTCTGTTCTGACAGCATTTGGTCACATCAATAATATTAGGTATTTTGTGTATGATAAATTTATTATAGGTGTATAAGTGTGTTTCATTCTGACTTTGTATTAATTCTGTAAATATTAGCAGTTCTAGACTAATATTAGCATTTCTAGACTACTGTAATGTGTTAACATATTTTGACAATCTCCAACAAATGATCAGGGTATTGAGTATAGTATTCAAATGTTTTATGTTTGCATGAGAATTGAAAAGAATGAAATAAGTATTAGTGTCAGTGGTGTTGAGAACAGCTGAAACCGTTAAAACTGTACAAAACTCCAGGGCCTGATGGAATCCCTGTCAGTTGGTATACTGAATTTGTGGTTGAGTTAGCCCCTCTTCTAACTGTAATCTATCATAGATCCCTAGTACAAAAAACTGCACAGTTTTTGGAAAAAGGCACATGTCACACCCATATACAAGAAGGTTAGTAGAAGTGATTTACAAAACTATCATCCAATATCCTTAAAATCGATTTGTTGTAGAATCGTAGAACATATGAGCTCAAAGATAATGAGGTAACTAGACCAGAGTGACCTCTTCAATGCCAAACAGTATGGCTTTCAAAAATATCGAACATGTGAAAACCAACTCGCACACTTTTCATATTATGTACTGAAAGCTTTGGATCAAGGCAGTCTGGTAGATACAGTATTTCTTGATTTCCAGAAAGCATTTGACTCCGTCCTGCACCTATGCTTATTGTCAAAAGTATCATCATGTGGGGGTATCAAGTGAAATTTGTTGAGCTCTTTTTGGTAGGGAGGACACAGCACATTATCTTGGATAGAGAGTCATTGTTAGAGATAGGAGTAACTGTGGGTATACCCCAGGAAACTGTGTTGGGACCCTTGCTGTTCAAGTTGTATATTAATGATCTTACAGACAATAATAATAGTAAAATCAGCCTTTTTGCAGATGATGCAGTTATCTAGAATGAAGTGCTACCTGAAAGAAGGTACATAAAAATTCTGTTAGATCTCATGATAAGATTTCAAAGTAGTATAAAGATTGACAACTTGCTTTAAATGTAGAGGAATGTAAAATTTTGCACTTCACAAAATGAAAAAAATGTAGTATCCTATGACTCACTGTTGGAATCAGCCAATTCATTCAAATACCTAGGTGTAACACTTTGTAGGAATATGAAAAGGAATCAGCACCTAGGCTCAGTCATGGGTGAAGTGGGTAATATATTTTATTTTGTTGGTAGAATACTGGGGAAGTGCGATCACTCTGCAAAGGAGACTGCTTACAAATCACTCGTGCAACTTGTTCTATAATATTGCTCAAGTGTGTGAGACCTGTAGCAAAAGTACTAGCAGGGGATACTGAAAACATACAGAGAAGGGCAGCACAAATGGTCAAGGTTTCTTTAATCTGTGGGAGAGTGACACAGAGATTCTGAAGGAACTGAACTGGAAGACTCTTGAAGATAGACTTAAACTATCCCGAGAATGTCTATTAACAAAGTTTCAGGAACCAGCTTTCAATAACGAATCTAGGAATATACTACAAACCCTTATGTATTGCTCATATGATGATAAGATTAGAATAATTGGTGCACACACAGAGGCATTCAAACAATCAGTCTTCCTGCACTCCATACCTGATTGGAAGCCGCGCGGGGTAGCCGTGCGGTCTAGGGCGTCTTGTCACGGTTCATGCAGCTCCTCCCATCGGAGGTTCGAGTCCTCCCTTGGGCATGGGTGTGTGTGTTGTCTTTAGCATAAGTTAGATTAATTAGTGTGTAAGCTTATGGACCAATGAACTCTGCAGTTTGGTCCCATAAGTTCTTACCACAAATTTCCAATTTCCTGACTTGACTGGCAGGAAACCCTGGTAGAATGGGACGAACTCTTCGCTATGCACCTCACATTGGTTTGCAGAGTATAGAGAGTTAAAGTAGATGTAGAAAAGTCAATGTTTTATAAAAAGTTACTGCTTTGTCATGTGTTATAACTATTTTATATTTTTCTACTAATGCTTGGATAATATTTACATATGTATGTTAATGACCCTCGTAAGACAATTGTTGTCTGCACACTGTGAGGATAAACTCATGTTTCCATTGGGTATTATTACTTAGCACTCTTACCAACAAGGGGTTTTGATTCTTCCATTAAGATACTCTGATAACATCTGGAAAGACTGTCAAGTAAAATAACATAACCTATGTTAATAACCTTCTTTACTTAATTTTGCAGAGATTTCCTATCCATTCCATTTTGTTTGCTGATTGTTGAGTTTCTTTGGCACCAGTATAGAATCCAAGTGCTCGGTCCTATCCAAACAAATTGTATCGATAGTAGATAAACCAAAAAATATTTTTACTGCTAATCACAAATATTCTAAAGGTGTAAAGTACTAGTACTAGCAGTAGTTGTAGCAGTAGTTTTACTCATCCATTCACCCCATTTTTTGAGGATGTTAGACATGTCATGGTACTACAGTTTAAGGGGGGAAAAAAAGAAAAAAGAAAAAGCAGAAGAAAAAGGAACTTAAGTAAGAATAAGGTTTGAGAAGGGACCTCTATAATGGATTTGTTTACCTCCTCAAACAATTTCTTATTCTTAATTTATACATTATTAATAGTTAATGGATGTAGAAACACTACTGTAGGAAGTATGTGCAGATGTGTATAACATGCTCTATAGAACTTCCTGATTAATATTGTGATTCCATTTTAGATTATTACCCACCATAAGAGGTTCCTTTATTGTGTGACCAATAAGGATGTATTTCAGGTACCTGTAGGTCATTTACAGTTTTGTGCAGCTGTATTAAAAAGATGTTAGTTAACCACAGTTTAGATACACAGCTGACACAGTCACATCATTTTCGGGACATATAATGGAGGTATACATGACCTTTGTATGCAAAGTTTTTGTGAAAGAGCTATTTGAAAACAAATAAATGTCAAAAGACGGAAGTGCCTCATTCCACAGCAACAATTCTGTAAATGTTTAATTTGGGTTACTGCTTTTAGCTTTGGTTGTACAGGTGCTTTATTCCTTGTTGTGTTGTGTTGTGGTCTTCAGTCCAGAGACTGGTTTGATGCGGCTCTCCATGCTACTTTATCCTGTGCTAGCTTCTTCATCTCCAAGTACCTACTGCACCCCACATCCTTCTGAATCTGCTTAGTGTATTCATCTCTTGGTCTCCCTCTCCAATTTTTACTCTCCATGCTGACCTCCAATACTAAATTGGTGATCCCTTGATGCATCAGAACGTGTCCTACCAACGATCCCTTCTTCTAGTCAAGTTGTGCCACAAATTCCTCTTCTCCCCAGTTATAAAAATATTACAGGTTACTACTATAATGACATGTCTTTTGCATGCAAAGGCTAAAATGTGTAGATGCTCAACACAGATTTCTGCAATGGTAGTCTGTTTGAAGACTAAATTTTGTACATTCTGTGATCCTTTGTTTTTAACAGAACCAAGACTTGGTGTGAATCTGATAACCAAAATTCACAAAATGATTTAAGCAGACTGCTGTCATTTAATGTCAAATAGAAAGTGTGTATTTTCCTCTCCACAATAAGAGGAAGTAGTCTCCACAGTATATGGCCTTTGTGGATACTTGTAGAAATGCCCTTGGTTAAGTCTAAGTGTAGCTATTAGAGAAGCCAGGTGTGCACACTTTAGTGGATGGGATTTTATGTACTGAAGAATGATGTAGTGAATTAATGCCTGGTTATTGTCTTTGTCTACTTCCATTCTTTTTGCTAGTACCCACAATGTCTCTAAATAGTAAAACATCTGTGGTCCACACTTGAGATATCATTCGAAATTACATCTCATCCCAAGGCAGTGTTTTTCACTAAGTGGTCAGCGAGTTAATTACCAGCAGGTCCCATAGCGATTTCACACAAGCAAGGGTAACAGATGTATATTTTCAGCTCTTTACCATTTAATGCAGCTTTGCAAATACAGTCTCTTCTACCAATATCCTGACCACATATTTTGCAGCCATAATCAGACTGAACCAAGTCTCTTGGCACACTCCAAGCATGTTCTGAAGATACCCAGCTAAAATATTGGCAACAGAGATGGAATTTTCATGATTGCATATCCAAAATTTAATGGAGCCTTTTCTCTCATCAGTATAAGCATGTCAGTGATACTGTATACAACAGGATTTTCACTCTCACTGCAGCTAAGTTCTCCACAATTCTTAGAGCAGATAGTTAATCACTGACGTGAGTATAGTGCATGAAACTACTGTTATCTGCAATTGGAAATGTAGTGTTTGTAGTGAGATCACAAGCTTCAAAATCATGATGTTTGCCACCAACGGTTATTCAAATAAACCTGACTTGTGCAAACTTTGCATGTAGAATATCCATCAACAGACTGTTAAATAATTATATGTATTATGCTGTTATAGCTATTGCTGTCATCAGATATCTACAGTTAAGATTAAAGGAACTTAAAAGAGTGCCTAGTGGTGTTATACAACAATCAGCCTACAAAAAATTTACAATAAAAAATAAATTTAAAAAGTTCTCTCACGACAAAACTTTGAACTTGGAAAACAAGGTTCATTGTCATACTGAAACCTGTATGTAATCAGGGCATCAGCAGACAACTGGTTCACAAATCATACAAATTTATAAGTTCTAGCTGACAGGTGGTTTTAGTCTAGGGCGACTTTCCCCTCAGATTTATTCTATTGTTATTATTAGTTTTATTATTATTATTATTACTACTACTACTTTTTCCCTTCAATTTCATACTTATAAAAAGCCGACAGTTTTTAAATTACAAACATACAAAGTCAATCTATAAAACACAATATAAATGAATGTATTTATGTGCTCATGGCATTAACTTTTCAGATGGCAAGAAATAGTCCACATGGAGTTCACCTGAACATGACAACAATTGCTGTCATCTGAAAAGTTAATGTCATTGATATGGAACTCTTCTCTCTTAAATCATATTTATAACTTGACTTTTGGTGATGTAATTTAAAGAATGTCTGTCTTTTTATAAGAATTAAGTGAACAGGAAAAAAGGATAATAATAAAATAAAAGTTAAATTTGGAGTCAGTGTCCCCCACACTAGTGCCATCTGTCAACTAGAACTTACATCTTTGTATAATTTTTGAACAAGCTATTCCTTGCTGTGATTAGACACGGATTTTAATATTGATTCAGAACATTGTTTTAGAAGTTCAAACTTTTTTTGTGAGTGGACTTATTAGAAATATTTTTTAACTTTTAAATGTTTTGTTGCTTTGCATTGTATAACAAGAGCCTGTCATTCTTTGTGCTCATTTGATCTTAATTGCTGGTATCTGATGTTGGCAATAGACAAAAGAGCATACAAAATAAATACATTTATATATCAGTTTAAATGATTTTATTCACAAAATATTCATAACAGTTGTGAACTCAAACAGGAAATTTATTTTCTATAAAAAAATAATATGATCATGACCAACTATCTCTTATGAAAATTCATGCACTGCGAGTAAGGGGTTCGTGGGTAGGTGTCACTACATAAGTGCTGAATAACAGGCTTGGAATTTGGATTGGAAGGGAACTGTGCACTGATGGTCAAGGTGGTTGAGGTAACCACTCATGTAAAGTGGGAAATCTGGGTTTGGGTCTCCATCCAGTGCAAGTTTTCACCTGTAATCATTGATGCATTTCACTGCCCAAATGTGGCTAGTGTCATTAAAACCTTTGTATGATTATAACACTTAAATACATAAGTGGGCTTTGTGTATGAATGGAAAGACAGTTGTTATCTTCACATATATACATATGCACATTGTAACTGATTAGCTGAGGTGGCCTTATAGCATTTCTAAAAATCCCTGTAGCATTTAAATGCACTTGCACTAATCAAGACAGAGTTCTTGTTACCCAGAAGCATCCAGTTAAGTGTTTTATGGTCAAATTTGGAGTCATTTTTAGACTGACTGATTTGGTTTGAGATCTTTTCTGAATGAAATTGGCACAGATGTACAGCCAAAACAAGTAAGTGGAAGCTCAGATGCAGCAACTCCCAGTTGCAGTTGTTGGGTTGGATTACACTTCCAGTGATTTCAACTCAAATTTGTGAATTTTCTCAAGGCAGCAGTTTGGGAAAGATATAAACCACTTCTACAAATAGAGACTCTTTGTTTGATCTTCACCCATCACCAAAATTCAGTCATCACCCTAATAATGTTGATGGGTGGTGTTTATATTTCTGTCCAATTTCCTATAACAGATTGTTTGAATGGGAACACCGTGGCTGTGAATTGTACCATGAAGCCATCTAGAAACATGTTCTCCTCACAGATATGTACATTGTTTCTGTATTACAGAATTTTTTTACTTCTGTAAGGCATATACTATGTACATCGAAGAGCCAAAGAAACTAGTACACCCGCCTGGTATCATGTAGGGCCCCTGCGAGTATGCAGAAGTGCCACAACATGACATGGCATGAACTCTACTAATGTCTGAAGTAGTCCTGGAACGAATTGACACCATGAGTATAAGGGGGTGGAGATCTCTTCTGAACAGCACGTTGCAAGACATCCCAGATATGCTCATAATTTTCATGTCTGGGGAGTTTGGTGGCCAGCAAAAGTGTTTAAACTCAGAAGTGTGTTCCTGGAGCCACTCTGTAGCAATTCTGGATGTATAGGGAGTTGCATTGTCCTGCTGGAATTGCCCAAGTCTGTCAGAATGCACAATGGACATGAATGGATGCAGGTGGTCAGACAGGATACTTTCACACATCACCTGTCAGTATCATATCTAGACATATCAGGGCTTCCATATCACTCCAACTGCACATGCCCCACACCATTACAGAGCCTCCACCAACTCGAACAGTCCCCTGCTGACATGCAGGGTCCATGGATTCGTGACATTGTCTCCATATCCATACACATCCACCTGCTTGATACAATTTGAATTGAGACACATCTGACCAGGCAACATGTTTCTAGTCATCAACAGTCCAATGTCAGTGTTGATGGGCCCAGACGAGATATAAAGCTTTGTGTTGTGCAGTCATCAAGGGTACACAAGTGGTCCTTTGGCACCAAAAGGCCATGTCAATGATATTTTGTTGAATAGTTCACACACTGATGCTTGTTGAATGCATCAAAATCTGGAACAATTTGCGGAAGGGTTTTGCACTTCTGTCATGTTGAACGATTCTCTTCAGTCATCATTGGTGCCGTTCTTGCTGGCCACAGCGATGTTGGAGATTTGATGTGTTACTGGATTCCTGATATTCACAGTACACTCGTGAAATGGTCGTACGGGAAAATCTCCACTTCATCACAACCTCGGAGATGACATGTCCCGTCGCTCATGGGCCAACTATAACACCACATTCAAACTGACTTAAATCTTGATAACCTGCCATTGTGGCAGCAGTAACTGATCTAAAAACTGTGCCAGGTGGTTGTTGTGTTATATAGGTGTTGTCGACCACAGGGCCATATTCTGCCTGTTTACATATATGTGTATTTGAATACACTTGCCAATACCAGTATTTCTGGCACCTGCATAGTTCTTAGTGTTGTTAAATGACCTTTGAGTATTACAAGATGGAATCAATGAAAGAGTATGGATAATAAATATTCTACAAAAGTGTTCATGCCTTTATTTTTGGGCTAGCACAGATAGTGGAAGATAATTGAACACTCTTCTTAAGTTCAAAAACACTATTACAAGGTAGAGATTTTTATTCAAACATATTAAAGGCTAAGTGCCTTCAAAGGGCTGGACATGATATGAGAGTGAAAGATGACGCTATTTCAAAAGCAGTGTTAGCAGGAAGGCTAGAGGGAAAGCATGCCCAGGGAAGAAGAAGAAGAAGAAGAAGAAGAAGATTGGAGGGGACTGTGGAAAGACATTTATTTTAGAACATCTTACTTAATTGCTAGTAACTGGCAATAAAATCATTATAATCAAATCAACACTCCAATTGCTATTTGGTCATCCATTCCAACTCACTGTAGGGACATTGTAGTGTTGTTATTTTCGATGTGATGTCATTATATAGGTTGACTGACAAGTCATGCAAATCAAATGGAATCACATATTTTGTGTCATAACCAACATTGCTTATAACGTGTGCTCAGTTATGAAAAGGGCAGTTGCTACTCACCATAAGCTGAGTCGCAGATAGGCACAACAAAAAACTGTTGGAAAGTGAGCTTACATGCACACACACACACACACACACACACACACACACACACACACACACAAACACACAAATGCAGCTCAAACACACATGACCACAGTCTCTGGCAGCTGGAGCCAAACTGCGAACAGCAATGCATGATGGAGAGGCAGCCAGGTAGTGGAAGCATTCAGGGATGGGAAGGGTCTAGATGGGTAAAGACAATGACTATTGAAGTTTGAGGCCAGGCCAGTTATGGGAATGTAGGATATATTGCAGGGAGATTCCATCTGCACAATTCAGAAAAGCTGGTGTTGGTGGAAAGGATCCAGATGGCACAGGGTGTAAAGTAGTCATTGAAATGGAGAATGTCATATTGGGTGGCTTGTTCAGCAACAGGATGGTCCAGTTGTTTCTTGGCCACAGTTTATTGCCCAGCCATTCATGAGGACAGGCAGCTTGTTGGTTGTTATGCTCATGTAGAATGCAGCACAGTGGTTGCAGCTTAGGCTGTAGATCACATGACTGGTTTCATAGGTGGTGTTCATGACCCGACTGGTGTAGGGGGTGGTGAGAAGATGTATGAGACATATCTTGCATTAGAGGGATATGGACCATGAGTCAAGGGTTTCGGAGCAGGGGTTGTGTAGGGGTGGGTGAGGATATTGTGTAGGTTTGGTGGGTGGCAGTATACCACTGTGGGAGGCGTGGCAAAGAACGTGAGTGCGAAATTTCTCATTTCAGGGCACAAAGAGAAGTAGTTGAAACTCTGGCAGAGAATGTCATTCAGTTGCTCCAGTCCATCGTGGTACTGAGTCATGAGTGGAACGTTCCTCTGCAGCAGGACGGTTGGACTTTGGGAACTGGTGGGTGACAGGAAACATAAGGTGTAGGAGATCTGTTTTTACACAAGGTTGGGAGGGTAATTATGATCTGTAAAGGCCTCAGTAAGACCCTCGGTATATTTTGACAGGGACCACTTGTCACTACAGATGAGATGGCCATGGATGGCTAGGCTGTATGGAAGGGACTTCTTGGTATTGAATGGGTGGAGCTGTTGAAATGAAGGTATTGCTGGTGGATGGTAGGTTTGATATGGACAGTGGTACTGATGTAGCCATTGTTGAGGTGGATGTCAGCACTGAGGACAGATGCTTGTTGGGTTCAGGAGGGACCAGGTGCAGCAAGTGAGGGAGAAGGTGTTCAGGTTCTGGAGGAATGTGGACAGGGTGTCCTCACCCTTGACCCGGATCACGAAGATGTCATCAATGAATATGGACCAGGTGAGGTGTTGGGATTCTGGGTGCTTAGGAAAGATTCCTCTAGATGGCCCAGGAATAGGTTGTCACTCAGAATCCCAAACCCAACAAGCCACCTTCCTCGATGTTGACCTCCAGCTCAAAGTACCTCTGTACATATGAAACCTACTGTCCACCAGCAATATCTCTACTTCGACATTCCATACCAAGAAGTCCCTTCTATACAGCGTAGCCTCCAGTAGCTGTTGCATCTGTAATGATGAGTGGTCCCTCTCGAAATATACTGAGGGTCTCACTGAGGCCTTTACAGATCGTAATTATCCTCCCGACCATGTACAAAAACAGGTAACGCTACCTTTGAAACCAGTCATGTGATCTACAAGCTAAGCTGCAATCACTGTGCCACATTCTACATGGGCATGACAACCAACAAACTGTCTGTCCTCATGAATGACCACCGACATTGTGGCCAAGAAACAACTGAACAACCCTGTTGCTGAGCAAGCCACCCAACATGGTGTTCTTAATTTCAGTGACTGCTTCATAGACTGTGCCGCCTGGATCCTTTCCACCAACACCAGCTTTTCTGAATTGCACAGGTGGGTACTCTCCCTGCAATATATCCTACATTCCTGTAACCCTCCTGGACTCAACCTTTGTTAGTCATTATCCTTACCCATTTAACATCTTCTCTGTTCCCATTCCAGCCCTACAGATCCCTGTAATCGGCCAACACACCCAGTCTTTTTGCTTCATTCGTTTTCTGCTACTCCCCCTCCCCCCCCCCCCCCCCCACCAAATCTCTCACCCCCACACTCCGTCTGACATTCCTAGTGCACCTAGCTGCCCAACTCTCCACCCCATCCCCACACACTCCCAGCAGCACTTTACTGTCTCCCCCCCCTACCTTGCCATCCCTCCACCTCCCCACCCCAGCCTCCTCCATACCCCCACCCAGCAGCCTCTCCCATCATGCACTGCTGTTCATAGTGTGCCTCCAGCTGCCAGAGACTGTGGTCATATGTGTGTGAGTTGTGTGTGTGTGTGTGTGTGTGTGTGTGTGTGTGTGTGTGTGTGTGTGTGTGTGGTGTCTATTTTCGACAAAAGCCTTGTTGGCCAAAACCTCACTTTCTGACAGTCTTTTTGTTATGCCTGTGTGCGACACAGCATCTCTGCTATTTGGTGAGTAGTGACTAATATGTTACATACCATCCTGGATTGACACTGTTGAGGTGCTTTGTTACTCTTTTCAGAAAAGTGTACACAAGTTCATTTTACTTCATATCAGCCACATTGCAGAAAACATTGACATAGATGTTAATTTCCATTATTAGGCTAATTTTTGATTCTGCTAGGGCATGCAGCATTTTTATGGAGTCTTACTTTAAGATAACCCCACAAGAAGACTTCTTGAGATGTGAAATCAGGAGAACTTGGAGGCCATAGATGATTCATTCATAGAAAAATCCACTTAAAAAGGAATTTTGTTTGATTAGAAGAGGCATTGAAGATGGGCACAGTGAAAAAACAACTGAAATGTTAAAGCTTCTGCAGTAAAAAACACACACACCTTCAAAGTACAACTCTCACAGATTCGCACAAGCACAGCTCTCATACACATGGCCACAAGCTCAGGGCGGAAGAGCCCAACTGAGACTGCGTCTGATGGAGCAGCAAACTTGCAGGGATGGGTGGTGGAATAAGGAAGAGACTTGAGACTTGGAGGTGAGAGGGGAATATTATCAGGATACAGTTGGGAGAAGATGTTAGTGCTACCTTTTGGAACATGCTGCATCTCTGGGTGGATAAATGGCACCGAGCAGGAAGGAAAGAGTAAAACTGTCCCTCCATAATGTCATTCCTATCCCTTGTAAATATCTTGTACCCAGTGAAATGGAAGTCTCCATGTGCCTGAGTCTGGTTTCATAAATAGCTATCCATTATGTAATATACTATTAATCTATATACTGATAAACATCGATTCTAATAATAAAACTATAAAACAATCATGTCTGTCTGTCTGAGTTTGCAATGCTTCAAAACTGCTAGTCAAATCTTTATGGGGGTTTTCACAGGTAACTGTAGAATAGCTTGAGGCGATGTGTAGGCTTTATTGCACCAGAGATGAATAACAGAAAAAGGCAGTATTGTGAGTCAAAGTTTTTCCCAAAACTGTTGTGTCTCTCTATTTGGACTTGCTAATGCCCAAAACTGCTGGACTAATTTACATGGAATTTCCACAGGTAACTTCTGTAGGTTGGGGCAAACATAGGCTTTAATTCATCAAAAGCAGATCTTGGAGGAGTCATATATATATGAATATAATAGAGGGAAACATTCCACCTATGTGGGAATGACCAGCAACAAACTGTCCATTCGCATGAATGGACACAGGCAGACAGTGTTTGTTGGTAATGAGGATCACCCTGTGGCCAAACATGCCTTGGTGCATGGTCAGCACATCTTGGCACAGTGTTACACCGTCCGGGTTATCTGGATACTTCCCACTTACACCTATCAGAACTCTGGAGATAGAAACTTGCCCTTCAATATATTCTCTCTTCACGTTACCCACCAGGCCTCAACCTCTGCTAATTTCAAGTTGCCGCCCTTTGTATATCACCTGTCATTCAACAACATCTTTGTCTGTGTACTTCCGCTTCGACTGACATCTTTGCCCAACCTATTTGAATTTACATTTGTCTGCCTGTGTCTGTATATGTGCAGATGGATATGTGTGTGCGTGTGCGCGTGAGTGTATACCTGTCCTTTTTTCCCCCTAAGGTAAGTCTTTCCGCTCCCGGGATTGGAATGACTCCTTACCCTCTCCCTTAAAACCCACATCGTTTCGTCTTTCCCTCTCCTTCCCTCTTTCCTGATGAAGCAGCCTTGGGTTGCGAAAGCTTAAAATTTGTGTGTGTGTTTATGTGTTTTTTATTATGTCTATCTACCAGCGCTTTCTCATTTGGTAAGCGTCTTTGTTTTATATATAATTTAAGGTTTATCTAAAATTGCCTGCTCAGCTGAGGATTTCAGATATTTACCCCAGTGACATGATCATTACAGCATATTACACTTTCGAACCAATAGATGTCACATTAAGTTTTGTAGTACATCAGAGAACCAATAGATAGTGCTGTTAGTCTTTTTTTTCCTTTAGTAACAGATGTTTCTCAGAAGTTTATGTCAGTGACAGAATTAAGTGCTGCAGTCATATTTTTATGAATACAAACTAACAATGAATTTTCTTTGCTAGGATATATGAATTTACTGATTTTGCTTTGTGCATTAAAATACATAACAAAATTGCTTTTTTTTCTTTCTTTACTGTTAAAAATAGTTGGCATGCACTCATATCAATAAGAAAGTGGTGAAATTGTTTTGCCTGATAATTTGTGCCATATAGCACTGATACTTTCACTTAAGGACTTCATTTGTTCTGTTTATGTTGATCAAATGCTAGCAACATATGTGAACTCTTGGTTTCATGAAAGAGCTATATTGACATCTTGAAACAATCAAGCTGCAAAAATGAATTTGGACACACTCATGTATATCTCTGTTAACTGGGTCATGGAGCAGGATGACTCTACCAATTTTCCAGTCGAATTTTTAAACGCTCCCAGTACCTACTGCAACCTACATCCTTCTGAATCTGTTTAGTGTGTTCCTCTATTGGTCTCCCTTTACAATTTTTACCTTCCACGCTGCCCTCCAATACTAAATCGGTCATTCCTTGATGCCTCAAAATATGTCCTACCAAGTGATCCCTTCTTCTGGTCAAGTTGTGCCACAAATTTCTCTTCTCCCCAATTCTGTTCAGTACCTCTTCATTAGTTATGTGATCTACTTATCTAATCTTCAGGATTCTTCTGTAGCACCACATTTCGAAAGCTTCTATTCTCTTCTTGTCTAAACTATTTATCGCCCACGTTTCACTTCCATATATGGCTACACTCCATACAAATACTTTCAGAAACGACTTCCTGACACTTAAATCTATACTCAATGTTAACAAATTTCTCTTCTTCAGAAACGCTTTCCTTGCCATTGCCAGTCTACATTTTATTTCCTCTCTACTTCGACCATCATCAGTTATTTTGCTCCCCAAATAGCAAAACACCTTTACTACTTTAAGTGTCTCATTTCCTAATCTAATTCCTGCAGCATCATCTAATTTAATTCTACTACATTCCATTGTTCTCGTTTTGCTTTTGTTGATTTTCATCTTATATCCTCCTTTCAAGACACTGTCCATTCCATTCAGCTGCTCTTCCAGGTCCTTTGCTGTCTCTGACAGAATTACAATGTCATCGGCGAACCTCAAAGTTTTTATTTCTTCTCCATGGATTTTAATTCCAACTCCAAATTTTTCTTTTGTTTCCTTTACTGGTTGATCAATATACAGATTGAATAGCATCGGGGAGAGACTACAACCCTGTCTCACTCCCTTCCGAACCACTGCTTCCCTTTGATGTCCCTCGACTCTTATAACTGCCATCTGGTTTCTGTACAAATTGTAAATAGCCTTTCGCTCCCTGTATCTTACCCCTACCACCTTCAGAATTTGATAGAGAGTATTCTAATCAACATTGTCAAAAGCTTTCTCTAAGTCTACAAATGCTAGAAACATAGGTTTGCCTTTCCTTAATCTATTTTGTAAGATAAGTCGTAGGGTCAGTACTGCCTCACGTGTTCCAACATTTCTATGGAATCCGAACTGATCAACCCCGAGGTTGCTCTACCAGTTTTTACATTCGTCTGTAAAGAATTCGTGTTAGTATTTTGCAGCCATGGCTTATTAAACTGATAGTTCGGTAATTTTCACATCTGTCAACACCTGCTTTCTTTGGGATTGGAATTATTATATTCTTCTTGAAGCCTGAGTTATTAGGAATAAGTGGGATTCAGGGTGTAAAAATTCACTCTCCTACATCACTTCCCATCAAAATTTCCACTTCTATGATGTTACTTTGGGGAGAAGTAACTTTAAGCCTCATTCCATTATACAGTTTTGGTGGGCATTCCACTTTATGGCCACCAAACCTGTGTAATGGAATGAGGCTTAAAGTTACTTCTCCCCAAAGTAACATCATAGAAGTGGAAATTTTGATGGGAACTGATGTAGGAGAGTGAATTTTTACAACCTGAATCCCACTTATTCCTAATAATTTACCATTTTGTTTTAGACATACACAATTGCCAGTGAGCTTACGTTATGCCATGACTATAAAAAAAAACATGAAACCAGATCTGCCTGTTGTAGGAATGGACCTTATTATCAGTTTCTTTGATACTACTTCAAACATTCTATACAAGGAAGTCACGAAGAAATTTGACACATAAAAAATCTTGGGCACAGGTAGGCAACACTAGGTTTCTCAGCTAGCAAATTGAATGTCCCATTGCAGGCTTCTGTAAGAGGAATTCACCATCAAGGCAAGTCTCAGTAATTCTGTGGCATTTAGGAATTAATATTGTAATCAGGAAAGTGGTGTGGAATGGACTTAATTATTGCACAGCTTAAGGAATAGAGCCCAAAATGCTAACTATTTTGCTGCTTGTATCAGAGAAATGATACTGAAAGCAAACCAAATATTTAATGATTTATGATCTGTAATGTCATTAATTCTGAACCAGATGGGCAACATGGCATTTCTCTACTGAATACACAATTGCAAGGCCCTCTTTCTTGATCTGTTAGTAATCCTGTGTGCTAATGACGTTGTTTCTGATTTGAATGCAGTCTAGTCATCTGCATTTCTGTGTGTAAGTATTGTACCAATATTCTAATGTAATGTGCCATTAGTGAGCACTAAGCATTGAGAAAGTAGCCAAATACAAATATGCTTTTGGAAGGCTCTTGTGTTTTACAAAAAATTTTTGCATTGTTTTGAATCAGTGAAATTATCTTTCTTGCAGAGATGATTTAAAGGGTACATAATATAGACAACCATTGTGATAGTTTAACTTTCTGAAGAAAAAAAAAGCGTTAAGGAGATTTGAAATTTTATAGTCTTGAAAGCATTTTTGTTTATTCAATCACTAATACAGCTCTGCCTTTTTATAATAGCATGAACATAATTTATAAATTTGGCAAGATTCAGGGAGAATGCTCCTACAACTCATTTGTTGTGTAGGTAACATGCACACATGGAAATTAGCTGTATTAGTTTTTCTATACTTCTTTAAGAAATAGCAGAGCTGTTAAGTATGCCAGGTGACAAACAATTAGAGCAAAACAAGTTGAAAGTCATGTTAGTCAAAAGAAATTTCTGAGAAACATTGTCTAAGGAGACTGTAAATAAGCATCATATGTGTAAAATAACTGCCACACACTAATTTTGTGAGACATTCTTCCAGGTACCAGGTATGGAAAAGAGAATGTAAATTCATGATTGAGCATTAACAGTCAATTTGAAATCAGCCACATTATTAGAGTGAAGTGGCAGGTTTACAGATCACAAATAACGGTATTATGATCCTGTTTGTATGAAATACTGATTTTGTTGCCATAATAACTCTCTAACTGCAGGTTTTCAGGTGAAAGAAATAGGTCGTTCAGGACAGATCTGTGGAATTGCATTCTACTTCAAGAAAATGTGTGCCTCTGAACTATTGCCACAGCCTGACTCAAAGAAATATGAGAAGAGATACTGAGCACAAACCATCTGCATACATTCAGTCCATTTTTTCTCACTCAGTGGGCTGCTGCCTACAAAGAGAGAAATTATCCTGACTAATAACTTTCAAGATACTCAACTTTTTCTTAATGTAAAAATCATTGTAGCTGTATTATAAATGTTTGACAGTCTCCTGTACACAAACCAAATGGCTTGCAAATGTATGTCATGAGAAGAATAAAACACAATTCACAAAAGTTTCTTCCAGTTCAGCTTCTTTGCTTTCACTTGCAGATATAATATCTTCTGCCATAGTGGATGTTGCAATTGATTTCTGTACCTGACTGGTCCATGGTACGGCTCCTTGAGTGACAATTGTGAGAACACCTGTCACTGAACATCTTGCTTTCTTATCACCAGCATGATCTGCATCTCTGTAGGCCTTTATAACTTCTTTGTCACTGTAGATTATTTAATAATCTGCTGTATTCTTCAAGTACCTGAAAATTCATTTAACTTAATTCTAGTCTCTGGCTGCTTTATTTACTACAAAAGTATTGTAAGGATGTGCCTCTGTAGTCAAGTACATTACAAAACCTACCACTTCATAGTAAAGAACTTTGGCTGTTATCTTGTCCAGGACATTACCCTCTTGACACCCAAATGCAGAGGAAACTTCAAATTGACCATTTCAGAATTTTCTTTTTGTATCCCTATTGACTCACTACCATTAATGTGAGAAATACAAAAGTTTGCACTATCAAACAATGGAAAATCCAGGATGGAATGAGAAGGAAAGTTGCCACTCACTATATAGCGGAGATGTTGAATCACAGATAGGCACAACAAAAAGACTCTCACACTTTTTGTTATGCCTATCTGTGACTCAGCATCTCCTCTATATGGTGGGTAGTAACTTTCCTTCTCACAATAAAGTTTACACAATTTATATACATTTCTAAGATACAGGTACACAAACACATATTATAGTTTTCAGTACAAAAAAATATATGATTATCTTGTCCGAACTGTGAAACTGTTCTAATTGAATTTTCAGTAAAGTAACAGCGCTTTTCCACCAGAAGAGTAAAGAACAATCTTTACCATGAACCAAGGTCCATATTAAATTACTTCCTTTTCCTTTATCATAAATTTTTAACTCCATAGAGAATCAATACTTCTAGCATATAAAGGGAAGTAATGAAAAGCATTTAAAAGTTTTTTAGCCTGGGCTACAGGATTTCCATTATTTGGCAACACACATATTCCTAATTGTTTTCTCTTGTAATACTAAGAGCCTTGAAATTGGCTGAATTCTCCCAGAAGATTGTACCTTCATGAATAACCAACACAGAGCAACAGTTGTAGACTTATCTTCCTGTTCTCTATGTTTGTGGCATCTGACAACATACACACTGCAAATGCTAAGCTATACAGTTTGTTAAGTAGTCAATGTGTACTCTCAGATTTGTATCTTTATCAAGAGTTAGGCCTCATAACTTAACATCATTTAATTCTGTGATATCCTGATAATTGCAAGTAATTTTTATTTCACTCCATTCAAATGACTGAGCTTTGAATTGCATCATTTTGGTTTTAGCTGTAGCTTTAGTCCACTTTAATGGAACCTGGATTCAAGCTGTTCTAGAATATTTTTGAAACTTTTTGGGATTCTTTCTATTAGAACTGATATATTGTCAACAAATAAACTGAATGAAAGCCAATAGTAAGTGGTAGGTCATTAAGAGATAGGGACCTCTATTGAACCTTCTGAAACTCCTTGATAAATAGTTTTCCAGTTTGAGGAGTAATTGCTTAGATATAAAGTTATATTTATTCTTTCTTTTCCATGTGTTAAGACAGAGTTGAACCATTGTAAAGCAGAATCTCTGAATCTATATATAATTTATTTAAAGTAAGGAGTGGTTAACTGAATTGCATGCTTTTGTCAGGTATAGAATACTCTGTGACTTTTCTTCCCCTATCTAATGAGAAGCATTTTTCAGAGGAAACTGATTGATGGCACTTACATGGGTTTATCTTTGTTGGTATCCATACTTATTTTTAAAAATTATGTCATTCACAAAAAGAAATTTTTGAATTTGTTTTGCTGCTATCTTTACAAATACTTTAGACTAGACCAATAAAAGAGAGATAGGGTGTTAATTCCCCATTCTTTCTGTCAATTCCTTTTTGGGTAATGGTTTTATCTTGGCACATGTCAATTTATTTGGAAAACATCCTTGCTCAAAAGACTGATTTATAATCCAGAATGAGATTTTCACTCTGCAGCGGAGTGTGCGCTGATATGAAACTTCCTGGCAGATCTCGCGTCCGTCGGTCGTCGTAATTTAATATATTATTATTGTTATTATTATTATTTTGATTGTTGCCGACTTACGTGGCGGGCCTTCATAAAAATGATATTTAAGTTGAACAATGTAATAAACTTTTCATATAAATTTCCTCGGCTAGTCAGTTGACGTTAAAGCAAAAGATCTTTAGTTATTAATTACAATTGCGGCCCACACACGCGCGAGAGTATTTTTCTTACCTCCGTTAACCATTGTATTGTAGTCAGAGTCCTGGCTCTGGGTCTCGGCTATGCTACTGAAAATAAGAATCTTAAACCTAAGTATTTCTGCAACTTCGTGCGGCTGTGGAGAAAAATTGATATTATGCTAATAGCGGGCGAGTTTTCAGCTTCCGTTAAATTTTCATAAGTTAATATCGCCACGTAATGGCGTCGTTGGCTGCATCGGCCGCTGCGATTGTTGAGCTGTAAATTACTTGAATGCAGGTTAATTCAAGGAAGGCGGACATGATATCGGGATCACCTCTTACAAATTAAAAGTGAACAATAATATTAAATCAGTATATTATATGCTTAACTCATACAAATATGCTTACATTCGTCAGCACACACAAGATGTCCCTCTAGACACATTCAAGACAAGCGAAGAAGAGAAGACGACTAAAAAATTAACAAAAGAGTGTAACTGGGCTTCTCTTTAGATCATTCTGTCATAAATTATTTCTTTGCAATCTAAACCTACACAGAGAAATTATTATTTTACGGCTACATGAAAAAAAAAAATCTCTTACAAATTATGAATGTCTTCTTTACAAATATTGTCTTTTCGTAATATGGCACTGGGGACGCTATACAGATTAAAACTATGTGCCCAACCGAGACTCGAACTCGGGACCTTTGCCTTTCGCGGGCAAGTGCTCTACCATCTGAGCTACCGAAGCACGACTCACGCCCGGTACTCACAGCTTCACTTCCGCCAGTATCTCGTCTCCTACATTCCAAACTTTACAGAAGCTCTCCTGCGAACCATGCAGAACTAGCACTCCTGAAAGAAAGGATATTGCGGAGACATGGCTTAGCCACAGCCTGGGGGATGTTTCCAGAATGAGATTTTCACTCTGCAGCGGAGTGTGCGCTGATATGAAACTTCCTGGCAGATTAAAACTGTGTGCCCGACCGAGACTCGAATTCGGGACCTTTGCCTTTCGCGGGCAAGTGCTCTACCATCTGAGCTACCGAAGCACGACTCACGCCCGGTACTCACAGCTTCGTCAGTCAGTCAGTCAGGGCTGGCGCGCTGCCAAGATTGCGTAACGCCGCCTCATCGGCGGGGTCAAAGGTCAAGCGCTCAGTGAGCTGACGTAACATGCTGTTGCATACTCTATGTCGACAGATTCTAGATGTACCCTTGTCCGTTTTTAAGCTACGCTACAGATCACTTTATTTGTGAAAATACAATGTACAATCTCCAACAAATTTAACATATTCACAGGTACCTTTACCTTTAATCCATATAAAAACAGTTTCATTCACTGATATTTTACGTCTACTACGTGTATACAAGGAAAAGGGTGAGGGTGACATGTATGTTGATTTCCCAAAGTCTTTATTTGCATTTTCGGTGACATGATATGTCCGATAGGCTATGATGTCACATTGTATTTTCACAAATAAAGTGATCTGTAGCGTAGCTTAAAAACGGACAAGGGTACATCTAGAATCTGTCAACATAGAGTATGCAACAGCATGTTACGTCAGCTCTCTGAGCGCTTGACCTTTGACCCCGCCGATGAGGCGGCGTTACGCAATCTTGGCAGCGCGCCAGCCCTGACTGACTGACGAACACAGCTTCACTTCACTAGTGCTCGCGTCCGGGATAACACAAAAATATGAACATCCAATAATTCCAAAAATAACCATCAGAGATCCTTCATTTACTAATAAATATCATACATCCCAAATTGTTTACAATTTGATGCACTAATACCAATCTTATTAACAAACAACCATTTCACAGACTAAGTCCCATAGGGAATCCAATGTATACGGACTTTAACTTTCGTCGTGTAATTGAAACGCGAATATTCTAAATCGAAGATGCCAAAAAATCAAAATCTAAAAATCCATGAACTGATTGCGTAAGGCCACCTCATCGGCGGGGTCAAAGGTCAAGCGCTCAGAGAGCTGACGTAACATGCTGTTGCATACTCTATGTCAACAGATTCTAGATGTACCCTTGTCTGTTTTTAAGCTACGCTACAGATCACTTTATTTGTGAAAATACAATGTACAATCTCCAACAAATTTAACATATTCACAGGTACCTTTACCTTTAATCCATATAAAAACAGTTTCATTCACTGATATCTTACGTCTACTACGTGTATACAAGGAAAAGGGTGAGGGTGACATATATGTTGATTTCCCAAAGTCTTTATTTGCATTTTCGGTGACATGATATGTTCGATAGGCTATGATGTCACGATCAACGAAGCTTTCCAGTCCGGATACATTGGGTATGCCTGTACCACAACGTACAACAGCGACTGTTAACCATCCGTTGCCGTGGGTAAACGAATCATTGATGTCGATGCTGAAGTTCAGTCTGCAACCACAAAACACTGCAGGTCCGTCCAGTAGAGAGTGTGCAGCGACAGATTTGATGGTATTCTTTTTCTTGTCGGCGGCAGATGTGGTCATTTCCACGTCTTCAATTGTTTTATGTATAGTCTGTCTTGCACGGTGACGGCGACTGTATCTTCTGTAAGGCATCTTGGCAGACAGACTATATATAAAACAATTGAAGACGTGGAAATGACCACATCTGCCGCCGACAAGAAAAAGAATACCATCAAATCTGTCGCTGCACACTCTCTACTGGACGGACCTGCAGTGTTTTGTGGTTGCAGACTGAACTTCAGCATCGACATCAATGATTCGTTTACCCACGGTAACGGATGGTTAACAGTCGCTGTTGTACGTGGTGGTACAGGCATACCCAATGTATCCGGACTGGAAAGCTTCGTTGATTGTGACATCATAGCCTATCGAACATATCATGTCACCGAAAATGCAAATAAAGACTTTGGGAAATCAACATATATGTCACCCTCACCATTTTCCTTGTATACACGTAGTAGACGTAAGATATCAGTGAATGAAACTGTTTTTATATGGATTAAAGGTAAAGGTACCTGTGAATATGTTAAATTTGTTGGAGATTGTACATTGTATTTTCACAAATAAAGTGATCTGTAGCGTAGCTTAAAAATGGACAAGGGTACATCTAGAATCTGTCGACATAGAGTATGCAACAGCATGTTACGTCAGCTCTCTGAGCACTTGACCTTTGACCCCGCCCATGAGGCGGCGTTACGCAATCTTCGCAGCGCGCCATCCCTGACTGACTGCATGGTTCGCAGGAGAGCTTCTGTAAAGTTTGGAATGTAGGAGACGAGATACTGGCAGAAGTGAAGCTGTTAGTACCGGGCGTGAGTCGTGCTTCGGTAGCTCAGATGGTAGAGCACTTGCCCGCGAAAGGCAAAGGTCCCGAGTTCGAGTCTCGGTCGGGCACACAGTTTTAATCTGCCAGGAAGTTTCACTGATTTATAATAATTGACAGTGGTAGTGAAATGACATCATACACAATCTTTATTTAAGATGTGGTATTTCATCCCACCTAGGTGAAGTTTCGTTTTTAAGAGACTGTTTTCCACAACTCTGTGGGTGATTTTTTCAATTTGTTTAATGTATATATTCTTTTTGTTTACCAAGCTTATGGAATTTGCCTTGTGCTGAAAGGCTCCAATATCTGTCTGATCTTGCTGTATTTAAGAAGAATTCATTAAAACAATTTGCCATCTGAATATGAATAGACATAATATTTTAAAATCTTTTTTTCAGAATCTCTTGTCCTTTTCCTTTTGCTCCTAATTCGGACTAAACAGCTGACCACACGGCTTTTGTCTTGTTTCTTCATTGGAAGATGAATGTATCATTAGCCAGTTTTTTTAGCAGGCAGTACAACAAAAAGCCTTTAACATGCATAACAAAATCAGGTTTTCTAATAGATTACAGCTTATTATGAGCTCTCCCTTTTTGCCACTAGAGATTTTTATTTCTTTTGTAACCTACTCAAATTTACTGCTTACTTTCTCCTGGTGATTTCTGGGAGGAAACAATTAATTGAATGTGTCGAGGAAACAGTTTATGGGCTTGTCACTGGTGCTTGAACTGTAGTGGTCTACAGGCCAGTTTACAACACTTACTTTACTGCAGGAAAAGTCCATATTATGAAATTCCTTTTTATACACATTTCTGGAGGCTTTGGTCACCTGCTTTTCGGAGCTCAATAAACAGAGCTGAGTGATTTGAAATACTAGGGTTTAAGCAGTGCTTACATGTGTTTTCAAGCAGATAGTTTATTATGATATTGTCAATGCATGTCACTCATCTCTGCTTTCTCTAGTAGCTTTAGAAAAGTTTTACAGTTCCTGAATTAAGTCACAAATCTTAGTGGCTTCACTGTTTGATGCTAATACATTGAAACTGAAGGCTGCTGTGATCATAACTTTTTTCTTGCTTTCTTTCAGAAGTTTTTCTAAGGGACAATGAAATTTAACTCCCATCATGCACTAGTGCTGCTGCTCGTAGTGTGGTTTCAGTTGCCTGAGACTGCAGTCATGTGTGTGAGTTGCATTTGCATGTGTGTGTGTGTGTGTGTGTGTGTGTGTGTGTGTGTGTGTGTGTGTGTGTGTGTGTGTGTGTGTGGCGGGGGGCGGGGGGGGGGGGGGGGGGGTATTGTTGACGAAGGCCTTACTGGCTGAAAGCTTTAATTGTGAGAGTCTTTTTGTTCTGCCTATCTGTGACTCAGCATCTCTGCTATATGGTGAGTAGCGACTTTCCTTCTCATAATATTGTCATATTCCATCCTGGATTTTCCATTGTTTGATTAGCTAAGAATAGATTTTTAGAGATGTTAGCCACATTTGGACTTTGTAATGTGTCCATGGCAACAGGTGCAGGAACAGGACTCAAATATGATTTCCCTCTTTACATGAGCAATCGTCTTATCTGTGTCAGCCATCCAAGCATGCCTCCCTTCTGACCTGGATTTCCAGCCTGTTTACACACTACTGACATAGCACCACTTACCCATGAACCCCTTATTCACAATAACTGACTCTCGAATGAGACTGGACACGATGAGCATCCACCCTGAAAGAAGGTACCATTGGTCGTTGTCACCTTATTGATCCAGTGGCCTTATAACTAATCATTCAAAGTTGTTTTCAGTGACATTAGCTGCGTTTGGGCACTGAAATGTATCAATGGTGACAGATGAAAATTTGTGCTGGACTGGAACGCAAACTCAGATTTCCTGCTTTATATGAATGGTACCATTAACTGCATGGGACATGCAGGCATACCTCCCTTCCCACCTAAATTCCTAGCCTTTTTCTCACTACTGATGTAATGACATGTGCCAATGATTCCTGTAACAGATCGAGCATAGTGTGCAACTATGCTGAAAGGAAGGATCATTGATCATCATTACTATATACATACTAAGACAAAAAAAAGTGCATGGCGAAGAAATTACCCCAATGTATGGAAATCAGTAGATGTGATGTACAGACAAACAAAAGATTACAATTTAAGAAAACTTGGATGATTTATTGAAGAGAAAGAGCTGCACAAACTGAGCAAGTCCACATAATGTTGGTCCACCTTTGGGCCTCATGCAAGCAGTTTTTTGGCTAGCCATTGATTGATAGAGTTGTTGGGTGTCCTCCGGAGGGATATTGGGCGAAATTCTGTCCAATTGTTGAAACAGATTGTGAAAATTCTTAGCTGTTTGGAGGGCTCTTCCAATAATGCTCCAAATGTTCTCATTTGGGGAGAGATCCAGTGATCTTACTGGCCAGGGTATGGTCTGGCAAAGACTAAAACAAGCAATAGAAACTCTCACCATATGCAGGCAGGCATTATCTTGCTGAAATGTAAGCCAAGGATGGCTTACCATGAAGGGCAACAAAACGGGGTGTAGAATATCATTGACATATTGGTATGAACTAAAAGTGCTGTAGATGAATTCAGAAGGATACTACCATGAAAAGAAATGACACCCCATACCATCACTTCTGTTTGTCATGTTGTATGGTGGGTGACACTTAGGTTGGTATCCCACCGCTGTTTGGGGTGTCTCCAGGCACATCTTCACTGATTACTGGGGCTGAATTTGAAGTGGGATTCATCACTGAAGGCAATGCTACTCCAGTCAATCAAATTCCAGGCCAAAGTTGTGTCTGGAGATGCCCCAGATGGTGGTGGTATACCAACCTATCTGGCAACAGTGGTACATCAACAATGTTTTGCATCCCTTTTTGTTGCCATTCATGGCAAGCCATCGTGGGCTTACCTTTCAGCAAGATAATGCCCACCCACGCATGGCAATAGTTTTTACTGCTTGTTGTCATGCTTGCCGTACTGTACTTTGGCCAGCAAAGTCACTGGATGTCTCCACGATTGAGAACATTTGGAGCATTATGGACAGAGTCCTCTAACCAGCTTCGGGTTTTTACAGTCTGTTCTGCCAGTTAGATGGAATTTGGCCCGATATCCCTAAGGAGGACATCCAGCAACACTGTCAAGGGATGGCAAATCAAATTACTCCTTGCATAAGGGCCAGATGTGGAACAATGCATTACTGACTTTCTCTTGAATAAATCATCCAATTTAAAAGAAAAAAAAAGCATACATCCAGGAACTCTCACTATAATCACTGTATTTAGCTTAACTCTTCAGAGCAGCTCTCAAACACACTTTCTTCATTTAAATAACTAAAAATACACTTATTTAAAAAGGCAGCTAAAAAGTACCTGTTATGCAATACATTTTATACATTGAAAGATTACTTAGCAAAAACAGAGTAGGGGTTTGATAAATAATGTTATACAAATAAATAATAATAATAATAATAATAATAATAATAATAATAATAATAATAATAATGATTATAAAATATCCAACATTCCGCATAACACCTTCATTTTATGTTTTTTTTCCTTCTTTTTTCCTTTCTAGACATACTTACCCCCAAGCGATGCATAGCACAATACTAACACCTATCCCCCTTTCTGAGCTCAATATCTCACTCATTCGCTGTGAGAACGCTTTGCCTTGACTAGAATCATTTGCCGACTGAGATGTCATCGCTTACAAGACATGGCATTGTGGAATCGACCTGAATACGCAAAGTAGACCTAGTTTTGTGTATAGTAATATGCCTTTTACTCTGTATACCCACTCTTGTAGAAAAGTTAGTAATGATGAGAAAGTACATGTATGGATTAAAGGACTTGGTGTACTTGCTGAGAATGTAACTGTAACTGGAGATATTACTTTGTATTACAATTATTAATAAAGTATTATCCTTGACTCCTGTAACCGGGGGCGTCATTCGAGAACCGCTAGATGTACATCTGGTAATCGGGGGCTCAAGGATGCAACAATTTCAAAAAATTTACAAAGGATAGTGCCGCACTGCCCGCTGGGCGCCTAGCCAGCCGCTGATGCAACCCACCTGGCTCGATGCTAGGCTGGGGCACCAGCAGACGCGTGCTGCCAGTAGGACTACATCATGCGTACGGGATTGCACTTTCTCGCTGGTGCCCGCATAGGCTAAGTCTGTTATCAGCACTTTACGTACCTAAGGTCACCTGTTCTCTATATAAGCGGGCAGTGCACGCCAGTGGAATCATTCCGCTGTGAGCTCTGTCTGCAACAGCATTGAAGCATTATGCCTCGTCAATGTCTGTATTGTCATCGCCGCCATCGCATGCCAGTCTACAAACACATTATTAGCCTCGAAAATAAACTTGTTACAAATGGCACTGCACAATCTGTTATTCTCAATGGACCTATATTCTTTTGTGGTTGTCGAGTTAATGTCTCACTTGATGTTGCAACTGGAGCAGTTGCAAATGGGAAGTTGCGGTACAGAAAATGGCCCAGAGATCACCAGTTTGTGTGTGTGTGTGTGTGTGTGTGTGTGTGTGTGTGTGTGTGTGTGTGTGCGTATGAAGTGTTGTGAAACAATGTGTGTATATAGTGTTTGCAGTGACTGAGAGTGAGATATGAGTGAACAGTGTGGCATTACATTATTTAATAAGTTATTTGTAAGAAAAGTATTTTGAACCAGCAGTAAATCTAATTATTGTCTCTTACTAGAAGTCTGTAAATATATGTGTATATGAATTAGCTTATTTTAAATTGATCTAAATTTGTAAATGCTTTGACATGTCTTATATCCTTGTAAAAAGAGATCTACAGATGAATACAGCTGCTACTATTACTACTGCTACTACTACTACTACTAAAATTTTCTGTTACCTTATAACTTATTGAAGAATCAATTCCTCCACAAGATTTATTTCTCCTAGAAAAGCTGCTAGCTACCTTAAAATTATTAGTACTGTTTAAAACTTGCCAGATTATTTGGTATTTATACATTGTGTAAGTAGAATTTTAAGTCCATTAGTTTTAGAATACTTGAAGTTTGGTAGTTCTGCTGTTATGCCACTGATAGTCCATTGCATCGGTAGAGCATTTTTGTTGTTGGCTGTTGTTTGATAAGAATCCTTCATTTGATATTTATACTTTTTATTTTCATTTTCTATCTTTGTTCGTCACCCTCATTTAAATGTATCCGTTTTCCTTGCTATGTAGAATTTTACACACATCTCTAAACATTTTGCTTAGGTTCTTAGAGCCTAATCTGTTGAGGTGTAGGTCACCTTTTTCCATACATTTATCATTAAAAAAATATCACTTACCATTTTTCTGTGAATAGTACCACGAATTACCAGCTTGGAGGTTACATACAAAGATTTCACCACTGTAATTAAATTTCAAGATTTCACTCATGATTTCTTCTTCACTGTTGCTGTGAACAGAGTTTGTGTCTGTGTGGGTTAATACACCTTTGTAGCTGTCAGTACTTTCAGCTTTGTCCATGTTTCTTTTCACGCTCGATATGTTGTTATTGGTTTGACTGTAGAAGAGACACAGATCAGAATTACTAATTTTGAATCCAGCTTCCTTCACAAAATCTGGCAAACATTTGTTCCAACAGTGTAGTACCCATTTCTTCAGTAAATATATGGCCAATATCTTCTTCAAGATCTTCAGGATATTCAGTGTATAAAGCTTCTTCAGGTACGCTAGTTAGAATACCTGTTTTATAAAAAATTGGCCGAGCTTCATTTTTTCAGCAGCAGCCACTGCCAAAAGTGTTTGCAGTGCACCAAATGAGCCTTAGAGATGATGGATGAAATAGTGATTATGATCTTCTGATATTTTTTAGAAAGCTACGAGCTCAATAATTGTTTAGTGCAAAACTATTTACTCAGCTTCATGTTACTTTCCATCTATCTTCTGATGAAGTATTCACTGCCTTCCAATATTTTTAAGTATCTGAAGGTCATACATATATGTCAGTGATGGAGACAATACTTCATAATGAACTCTTTCTTTTCCTATCTCATCTTTTTGATGTTATTTGCATTCCAACAGCAGAAGTAGAAGCCTTATATACATTGCCTAATGAAAAAAGTGAAGCAACCTAGAAGGGGAGGAGGAACCTAAAAAACTCTACAGGTTGAGTAGGTGTGTGGTAACAGCATCAAATCAGATTTTCAAAGAACTTGGAAGTATGAACCACTTATCGATATGATGTTGCATCCTGTCTGGCCTGGATGCATGCACTGATTCACTTGGAAAGCTAGTAATAAAGTCATTGTATCCTCTCCTGGGCAACCTAGCAACAGCAGCTGTAGCTGGTTGTTGGTGTCCTGGATATTGATACTGCAACGAAGTTGACACCTGAGCTGGTCCCACACATGTTCTATAGGAAAGATCTGTGGACATATCTGGCCATAAGAGTAAGTCAATATCATGCATGCAGTTTATAGAGACACATGCCATGTGGGCACAAGCATTGCCCTGTTGAAAGAGTGACACCACAATCCTGTTGCCTGAGAGGTAACACACAATGATGCAGGATGTCGATGATGTACCGTTTTGCCATTAGAATTCTCTCAGCTACCACTACCAGCCATGACCTTAAGTCATACCCAGTGGCTCCCCATGCCAAGATGCCAGTAGTAACCCTGCTGTGCCTCTCGAAAACACTAGAAGAATGGGGCTTCTCCCCAGGTCACTGTGCTACTGGCTGATGATAATCATCCAGGGCAGTGCTGAGCCGTGCATGATTCATCATTGAAAGCAATGTGGTATCATTCATCAGTAGTCCATGCTTTCTCGTCATGGCACTACTGGGAACAAAGCCATTTGTGCTGTGGTGTTAATGGTAGCCTATGCATGGGGTGGTAATTCCTTAATGTGGCTGCTGCTAGTCTCAGATCAATGGTGCAGAATGACACAAAATGTTGTGGAAAGTGTAGAAAGTCCATTACTGATCTCAGATTTAGGCACATATGTGAAAGGGTTATGATGTACTTGATGCAGTATACACTTATCATCTTTTGTGGTAGTCAGATGTGCTTGCCCGGAACAATGATGATGAGTACAGTTGCCCTCATACTCCCATACAGTCCAACACTGGGCCACTATCACATCTGAATGCCCCATAAATCTGGATATTGCATGAATCATTCAGCCGGTCAAGTAGAGATCTTCAATTAGGCCCCTTTCAGACTTTGTTAGGTGCTGATAAAAATGTCTCATATGAGTAGATGGCATGTATGTGCTATTCACAGTGATCAGACAGCATCTGATGCTGGTTGTGCACCTTACATGCCCTGGTAACATGCCAAACACAAACAACACTAATGCGCTCTGCTGGCTATTCTACCTCTCACAGAATTGCAATTATAAATCATTTATGTAATTTCAAGTGGTATGTACACGTATGATGACATTATATTGACATCTAGCCTTGTCTTCCAGGTGCCTCACTTTTTTGTTGGACAGTGTATCATTTGACTGTTGCAATATGCTACGAAGGTGTGAGAACTTATCTTTCAGGTGTTTTACAATTTTGAAAAGATGTTTGGTCTTAGTTGAAGTTCCTAGGGATTGATTGCATTATGCACTTGTTGATGAATGTACTGTTCTTCTATGTAGTTACAGTGTTACCTACAAAACAGTATTAATGGCCATTGTTAAAGGAATTTTAAACTGTCCATCAGAATGTGTCATCAAAAGTTTTAAATATTTTTGCATTCTTGAATAATAGACACATCTTACCTGTTTGCAGATGTGACATACTGTTATCACTGGAAAATGCAGTTCTTTTTTGTGCATCAGTCAGTGAATGCTGGAATAAAATTATACAATAATGGAAAAGTACAGTTTGAAGATAACTACTTCATTAACATTACACGAGACCCTGGAAAATGTGTGCCAAATCTGGATCTGAACGATTGGTAAAAATTAATTAGTTTTTCAATCTTTGAAAGTAATATTTTACACTTCAGAGGAAAACATGTTTGTATTTGTTGCTTATCAGTTAATAATAGAATACTGATGTAGCTGTATAATAGGTGTCCTCAATTGTTGCACATTGGTAATAATTGTATGAAATACAACTGTAATATATTGTATAAAAACTAGAATGTATTGAATAGACCTACAACAACAGCTGAATATAAATCCAAAATAATCACATACAGAATCAAGAATTTACTACGACAAATGATCCGGGCTACTTTCCTAGTATTGTTTGAATTGTATTGATAAAGTTTTTCAAAGCCTCTTGTGGGTCTTCGCCTCTTCACCAAATTTCCTCGATTCTGAACTATGTTGAAAATACTTTTGATTTCGTTTTAATCTCCAAAATGCATAACACAAGCCATTGGAATGGATAAAATGGAGCTAATGTCAGTAAGCACATCATTAATAATAATTTTGATTAATGAATTAGAGCTAACCTCAAGAATGATATAATCATAATTAGCAGAACTTTCAAATACAATCTGAAGTGTAATTTTATATCAGAATTTCTGTGGATTTTCATTATTCTGCTCCATGTGTGACAATCATTCTTTCAACACATACAAATCAAATTTTGAATTTTGACCAAAGAAAACCAGTCATTATTAAAAAAAAGTAATGAATATTATATCTGGCATCACAGTTTTACAGTTTACATTTCATTCATTCATTCATTCAATCAACTGTTGTTAAACTGATCAATAGTATTCATGTTTATGCCAGCTAAATTCAATGAACGGATGCCACTACTTTGAAAAAAGAAATTTCGTACCACCCTCAGCTCCATGAAATAGCTGCTGTCTGTCCACTCATGGATGACATGGAAACTGAATTAAGGGTATCAAAGCAAATATAGAGCTGCTCCACTCCATTTTTGAATGTTCATTTACTAAATAAAATATACAGAAGTGTGTGTGTGTGTGTGTGTGTGTGTGTGTGTGTGTGTGTGTGTGTGTGTGTGTGTGTGTGTGTGCACGTGAGCGCGTGTGCGTGTTTGTGTGTGTGTGTGTGTGTGTGTGTGTGTGTGTGGTTGGATGGACTGGTAGGTGGGAGTGTGGGTGGGTGAGGAGGATGGGGTTGATGGGGGCAGGGGGGGGGGGGGGGAGGAGGTGCAATGTAGATGTGAATGTAAAATGACTTGTTCCACACCATTACAATTTCTCATGCCAGTTGATGCATGGGAAACTAAGTAACTACATACACTGGTATCCAAAACTAAAGCAACAAATGGAAATTTTGCAAGGTTGCATTTATTTTGCCACAGAACGGTATAAACAACCAATAGTAAAGTAAAACAATGTGAAGAATACAGAACGTAATCAACTGCAACATGTATAATGGTAGACAAAAATGTTCTTTGTTTTTTTTCCAACTTAACAGATTTGCACACACATTCTGACAACTGGTTAATGTGCTCAGTATGGAGTGTGACCACCTCTGGCACCAATAGAGGCCTGACAATGATGGGACATGCTGTGAATGATACCATCAATCTCATGTTGAGGCAATAATGCTCATTCTTCCTGCAGAGCTGCTCAAAAGTGCCGAGGAGTGGGTGGTGGAAGTTGACTTGATGCACAAACCATCTCCCTAGTGCATCCCAGGCATACTCCATGGGATTCAAATCAGGAGAGTGAGCAGGCCACACTTAGTGTGTAATATCTGCCATTTCAAAGAAAATGTCAGCCTTCTGTGCTCTGTGAGGTTGAGCATTACCTTCCATGAATACGGAGTCTGGGCTCACAGTACCTTGTGACAACTGCACATGAGATCCCAAGATCTCCTCACAGTACCTGACAAGTGTTAAATCTTGCTGATTCACTGATACAGTTTCAAGAAGAGGTGTTTGAGTGGTCAACATAATCGCTGCCCATGCCATTAGGGATCCTCCTTGATATTGGTCTCTTCCCACAATGTTTGAGCCCTGAAACCATGTTCCACATGGCCTCCACATGCGAATCCATCATGAACCACTCTCCAGACCAAATCGGGACTCATCTGTAAAAAGAACATTGGTCCACCATTCGACCATCCAGATGGCATATTGACAGTTCTACTCTTGATGTTCCCATCTGTGAATACGCCCCATATGTAAACAGGCAGCAGGTATCCAACAGTAAAGGTCACACTGCTGAAACCTTCTGTAGACCGTTTGCCTTGATACATCACGTCCAGGGGATGCTGTGAGTTCAGATGCCATTTACAGTGCAATAATGAGGTGCTACAGTAGTACCCTTAGAGCCAAATAACTGTGTATTCTTTCTGATGTCACACGTGGTCAGCTGTGTCCTGGTCTCCAGGATACAGTTTCGGTCTCTATAAACTGTTACCTCATCCGGGAAGCAACAGAGCGATTCAAATTAAGCTATCAGCCCACATCAGTTTGTGAATCTCCTGCTTCCACTCGTCCTATGGTCCTACATGGCAGAGATTCTGTAGGCATCTTCTCTATGCCATACTGCACCATCTGTGACTGTGTAACTACCCTGCAAACACTATCCTGCCTGATTGGTCGTTACTGGCATGGTTGTCCATTGATCAGAATGCCATCTTCCATGTAATGATATCTGTTGACAATCTGAATGATTATATCATGAATTATCAATACCGGAGAAGGAAAGTTGCTATTCACCATATAGCGGAGATGCTGAGTCGTGATAGGCACAATAAAAAGATTCACACAATTAAAGCTTTCACACACACACACACACACACACACACACACACACACACACACACACACACTCACAAAAATTTAACTTGCACACACACCTGCAGTCTCAGAGAGCTGAGACCACACTAGCACCAGTGCATGATGGGAGTGGCGACTGAGTGGGGGTAAGGAGGAGGCTGGGGCAGAGAGAGGGAGGGATAGTATAGTGGGAGTGGCAGACAGTCAAGTGTTGCAATTTAGACGGAGGGCAGGAGAGAAGGTGCGGAGGGGGGACGGGGTAAGTAGTGGAAAGGAGAGAAATAAAAGAAATTAAAAGACTGCATGTGGCGGTGAAATGATGGCTGTGTAGTGCTGGAATGGGAACAGGGAGGGGGCTGGATGGGCGAGGACAGTGACTAATGAAGGTTGAGGCCATGAGGGTTACAGGAACGTAGGATGTATTGCAGGGAAAGTTCCCACCTGCGCAATTCAGAAAAGCTGGTGTTGGTGGGAAGGATCCATATGGCACAGTCTGTGAAGCAGTCATTAAGATGAGGGATATCATGTTTGGCAGTGTGTTCAGCAACAGGATGGTCCATTTGTTTCTTGGCCACAGTTTGTCGGTGGCCGTTCATGCGGATGGACAGCTTGTTGGTTGTCACACCTACATAGAATGGAGCACAGAGGTTGCAGCTTAGCTTGTAAATCGTATGACTGGTTTCACAAGTAGCCCAGCCTTTGATGGGATAGGTGATGTTAGTGACTAGACTGGTGAAGGTGGTGGTAGGAGGATCTATGGGACAGGTCTTGCATCTAGGTCTATTACAGGGGTATGAGACATGAGGTAAAGGATTGGGGGTTATGTAAGGATGGACAAGTATGTTGTGTAGGTTCAGCGGACGGTGGAATACCATGGTAGGAGGGGTGGGAAGGACATTTCTCATTTCAGGGCTTGAAGAGAGGTAATCGAAACCCTGGCGGAGAATGTAATTCAGTTGCTCCAGTCCCAGTTGGTACTGAGTTACGAGGGGAAAGCTCCTCTGTGGCCGGACTGTGGGACTTTGGGAGGTAGTGGGAGACTGGAAAGATAAGGCACGGGAGATTTGTTTTTGTACAAGGATGGGAGGATAATTACAGCCAGTGAAGGCTTCAGTGAGTCCCTTGGTATATTTTGAGAGGGACTGCTCGTCACTGCAGATGCGATGAACACGGGTGGCTAGGCTGTACGTCATCAATGAATCTGAACCAGGTGAGGGGTTTAGGATTCTGGGTTTTTAGGAAGGATTCCTCTAGATGGCCCATGAATAGGTTAGCATAGGATGGTGCCATGCAGGTGCCCTCAGCCGTACTGCAGATTTGTTTGTAGGTAATGCCTTCAAAAGAGAAGTAATGGTGGCTGAGGATATAGTTGGTCGTGGAGACTAGGTAGGAACTTGTTGGTTTGGAATCCATAGGGTCTCTGGAAAGGTAGTGTTTGATAGCAGTAAGGCCATGGGCATTAGGAATGTTAGTGTACAGGGAGCTCGCATCAATAGTGATGAGCAGGGCACAGTGTGGTAAAGTGACAGGAACTATGGAGAGTTGGTCGAGGAAATGGTTGGTATCTTTTATATAGGAGGATAGGTTCTGGGTAATAGGTTGAAGGTGTTGGTCTACAAGAGCAGAGAGTCTCTCAGTGGGGGCACAGTAACTGGCCATAATGGGACGTCCTGCATGGTCTGGGTTTATGGACTTTAGGAAGCACGTAGAAGGTGGGAGTGTGGGGATTGAGATGGACTCTGGGGAGAGGTTATGAGATGGGCCTAAGGATTTGAGTAGTGACTGGAGATCTTGTGCTGGATTACTGGAATGGGATCACTGTGACATGGTTTGTAGGTGGAAGTATCTGACAGCTGACGGAGTCCTTCTGCCACATAATCCTTGCGGTTCAAAACAACGGTGGTGGAGCCTTTGTCAGCAGGTATGATTATTAGGTCAGGATCAGTTTTTAGATGGTGGACTGCTGTTCTTTCTGCAGATGTAAGGTTAGTTTGCATGTTGAGGGATTTGTGGAATGACGTTGAGGCAAGGTTTGAGGTTAAGAAATTCTGTAAAGTTAACAGTGGTTGGTTTGGAGGCAGTGGGGGTGGATCATGGTTGGATGTGGGAGTGAACTGAGTTAGGAAAAGTTCAATATTGGTCTTTGGTTGAGTCTGATTGGTCGGGTTCATAGTGAAAAACTGTTTCCACTGTAGGGATTGGGAGAAGGAGAGAAGGTCTTTAATTAGGCACAAGACAGGGAAATAGCTGTTTGCTGCATTAATTTTGTATGCCAATGTGCTTGATAGAAATGCTATTTCACCTGATGAAGGTTACTTATTGGAGGCTCATATGAAAGTACACTTCTTCCCTTTGCATCCCAGACATCCTCTGTGAGTGACAAATCAGGGAACCAAGCAGCCATTCGAGATCCGAACAATCTTAAGTCTGTTGGTGATGTGAACTGCAGTATGATATCTTACATTCCCCAACGGGAATATGCTATTTTGTACCCTAAGCTCAAAGGGATTACCATTCTTGTCTAAAAATGACAAACCATTATAATATCTGCCATCATTGTCAATAGTTAAGATAATATACCAAAGATCAGTTATTTACTACTATAAAATTAAACACCTCAATGCATTTTGGCATGAGCCATGATCAAAATCACTGTAAAAGACTGTCAATATATTCTGTTTCGTAAAATTCATTTCCACAGCCCTACCATAGACCAGTGTTCTGTAGTGTGGTAACCTGCTTTAAATAAAACAAACTGTAGACATTAGGTGGTGCTGGTGCAGTATGCTTTCCACTTGAAGTTCAAACACAACATGTAAATATTTTAATATTTAGCTATATAATTATTTCTTATAAATAAATATATAAAAGTAATAATTTTTTCATGTAGTCATGCCAAGTACAGTCTGCATTCAGCTACCACAGTGTATCAATCTCTACAATGACAGAATATCTCTCTAAAGCCTCTATCTTTGACAAAATTCAAGTAAAAAGTCTCAAATTCACATATGGTTAGAGTCATATAGTGTCTCTTAGCGTGCCAAAAATGTATTCTTAATTTAGATTAGTGACACAGGTATTTTTTGTCTAGACAGAGCAAATTTCCTGTGTTTACAACAGTTTCAAACATCTCATATCATACCTCAAAAACTATTGAAATCGTGGGAGTACTTTTTTCTTTATTGGTTGATTACTAAAATACCTCAGTCATTAACAAATCTTCTCAAAGCTGCATATTGTATTTCATTTCGTGTGCATAATCTTCTAAAAATTGTGCTGGAAATGGTTAGGCAACCTGTCTTAATAAAACAAACTGTGGCCATTAGATGATGTTAGTGCAATAGGCTTTCCACATTGAAGTTCATTTATTTCTTATAAATAAATCTATAAAACTGATAAAATGTGCACATACTGTAGTCTGATTTAAACTAGTTGGTACCTGACACTTAATTTCCAAAGCTATGATATTGTCATGTCAAGTGCAGCCAACAGGCAGTCACCATAGAGCATTGATGCCTACAGTGATAGAATATCACTCTGAAGCCTCTCTCTCTCTCTCTCTCTCTCTCTCTCTCTCTCTCTCTCTCTCTCTCTCTCTCTCTCCCTCAAAATTCAAGTACAAAGTTGCTAATTCATCTGTGATATAGATCTCTATAGTGTCTCTCAGAATATTAAAAATCTATTCTTAATTGTATTTAGTGGTTCAGTCACATTATTATTTTTAAACAGAGTAGAGTTCCCCTTCTATAAACAGCTTCAAACTTATCATGCCATATCTCAAAAACTATTGAAATTGTGGCAACACATTTTTTTGTTTCAGTTCATTACCAAAATTCCTTACTTGGCAGAAAATCTTCCTGAAGCTGTGTATTTCACTGCACTTCCTGTACACAGTCTTTCGAAAATGGTGTTTGCATGCAATTATTTCAATACATAACTTATAACAAGTACAAAATGAAAGTATCTATACCTACCACTTAAAAATTCTGAAATTCACATGTGGCATCACTCTCAATAATCTCTAAGCAAGTCAGAAATAAATTCTGAATTTTAATTAGGGCAAATGCTATGTTAGTTTTTGAAGCAGGAGAAATTTTCACTTCTGGAAAAGTATTCTTCTTATCACAGTATGTCTCATGAGTTATTACATACACAGCTATAACATCTTGACTTCTTCACAAAATTAAATATATTTCAAGTGAAGTCTGACTTACTACAAGGAGGTGATGCCAGCTGACTTAAGAGTATTCCTTAGTCTCACAATAGTAAAGAGAAATGGATCAAAATAAATTGACAGACATGAGATTTCAGAATTTAAAGGAAATAATCACTTTGTTATAATACACAACACATTAGTCAGATGGTGGGAAAATATCGATTAATTCAGAGTCAGTGGAACTACGAGTTTTGCTTTCATAGTGATAGATACAAGGGCTGGTTACAAAGTAAAGGTAACACTGCTGTAAAGTAAAACCGGTGAGTTGGCAAGCTGCTATCTGTGTTGACACCCATCTTTGTTGACACTACATAGGCCTGTGAGATAAGTCTACAATGAACGGGGCCATACTCCTTCTATCTACTGCAGTGTGTAGACCATTGTATGTCATAACTGTGATACCCTGCCAACTCGTATAATATAGGGTGCTTAGGAAGCTGTTTTCTCAGATATATATACCGAGCGAGGTGGCGCAGTGGCTAGCACACTGGACTCGCATTTGGGAGGACGTTTTCCATGATTTCCCTAAATCGTTCCAGGCAAATGCCGGGATGGTTCCTTTGAAAGGGCACAGCTGGCTTCCTTCCCCGTCCTTCCCTAAACCGATGACCTCGCTGTCTGGTTTCCTCCCCCAAACAATCCAATCCAATCCTCAGATATATAGACAACATACAAGCAAATCATATTAATGAAGTTTATTACAGTAGTTGAATTGACAATACTTAACTTTTGTTTCTTCATGATGGGTCACAAGCAATTGGCAACATGCAAATAATCAATGTCCTTCGATATATACAACTTCCATGCAAGCTAGTCACACAAGTTCACAAGTCACTGCTTTCATTAATATCACTGCTCGTCATCTAGTGCGGCTCTTCTAGTGTGGCTCTTTTAGTGCAGCCAAGGTTGGCAGGAGCAGTGCTTATATTCTCTTCAGATAGAGGCTGCTCCTGTCATGGTGCAGTCCTACTCTGCATACTGTTGGCTGACATCATCATACAGCATGCTCTGCAGTTATGTTCCATGCTGATGTGCGGTCACTTGATGTTACACTGGAACAATAACAATAATACAACTGTCCTAACATCATGTTTACAAAGATAGAGCAACAATGTTGGCTCAAAATTGAAGTACCACAAGGTCAGAGAATGCAAGAATGTTCACAGGGACTGCATGAGGCATGTAGTAACACAGCATTGCCATACAGCACAGTTGCACATTGATTTAAGCATTCAGATTAAACAGGGATGCTGTGAACGATCATCTCCATACAGAACGACCCCATTTGGAGGACAATACTGTTCAACTCCTTGCTTCCTTGTTGTTTGTTGATCACCACTGGACTGCAGCGAAGTCAGAATATGCCACAAAACTATGTTCCACATTCTGCATGACATTCTGAGGTATCACAAAATTGCTTCACGCTGGATACAACATGAAATGATCAAGGTGCAACAATGGCATACAGGACTTATTGCGCTGATACCAAAAGGTAGCCAGCAACATTCTTCAATGCATTGTCACTATCAACAAAACCTGGGATTACTTGTATGCACCAAACTTGAAACACCAATCTAGAGAATGTAGGCATCCCAGTTCTCCTCATGCAGAAAGTGCACACCAAACCAAGTGCTGTGAAAGTGATGTTCATTTTGGCATATGACAATGATGGGGTAATATTGCATCACACTGTACCACCAAGGGTGGCAGTATGTTCCTGCAACACAACGTTCATCTAGTGCTCAGGCAAAAGCAGTAACATTTCATCATACAGCATGCCATCATTCTACATGACTGTGCACAGGCCACACCACTGCTACTGTCCAGGATCCCTGGTGGCAGTGGGAGAGTCTGGAACATCCACCATATTCACCCAACATAAGTTCCTGGGATTATGATCGTTTTGCCACAGTGAAAGAATCACTGTGAGGGATCCAGCACAACACAAGAGATGACATTATCTATGCCATAAGGCTGTCAATAAGTGGCATCAACAGAAATAGATGCATAGATGGTATAAGATGATTAGATTAGATTGATACTTGTTCCATAGATCATGAATACGACACTTCGTAATGACGTGGAACGTGTCAGGTTAGTAAAAGATGTCTGTACAAGATATTACATTACACAAAATATTGCATGACACTAATGTTTAAGGTTTTTTCCCATTAATTTATATCTAAAAATTCAGCCAATGAGTAGAAGGAGTTGTCGTCTAGAAATTCTTTTAATTTATTTTTTAATGTCAGCTAGCTATCTGTCAGACTTTTGATGCTGTTTGGTAGGTGACCAAAGACTTTTGTGGCAGCATAATTTACCCCTTTCTGTGCCAAAGTCAGATTTCACCCTGCATAGTGAAGATCATCCTTTCTCCTGGTGTTATAGCTAGGCACAGTGCTATTACTATTGAACTGCATTGGATTATTAACAGCATATTTCATAAGTGAATATACATACTGTGAGGATCCCTAGATCCTTAAATAGATGTCTGCAGGATGACCGTGGGTGGGCTCCAGCAATTATTCTGATTACACGTTTTTGAGCAATGAATACTTTTCTGCTCAACGATGAATTACCCCAGAATATGATGCCATACGAAAGCAGTGAATGAAAGTAGGCATAGTAAGCTAATTTACTGAGATTCTTATCACCAAAATTTGCAGTAACCCTAATAGCATACGTAGCTGAACTCAGACGTTTCAGCAGACCATCAATGTGTTGCTTCCAGTTTAACCTCTCATCAATGGACACACCTAAAAATTTTGAAAATTCTACCTTAGTTACAGACTTCTGTTCAAAGTCTATATTTATTACTGGAGTTGTGCCATTTACTGTACGGAACTGTATATACTGTGTTTAAAGAGAGTCCATTTGCTGAGAACCACTTAATAATTTTGTGAAAAACATCATTTACAATTACATCACTTAGTTCTTGGTTTTTGGAAGTTATTACTATACTTGTGTCATCAGCAAAAAGAACTAACTTTGCATCTTCATCAATGTGGAATGGTAAGTCTTTAATATATATCAAGAACAGTAAAGGACCTAAGACCGAACCCTGTGGGACCCCATACTTGATAGCCCCCCAGTTTGAGGAATCAGCTGTTGTTTTAACATTACATGAACCACTTATTTCAACTTTCTGCATTCTTCCAGTTAAGTATGAATTAAACCATTTGTGCACTGCCCCTCTCAAACCATAATGATTTAGCTTATCTAAAAGAATTCCATGATTTACACAATCAAAGGCCTTTGAGAGATCACAAAAAATACCAATGGGTGATGTCTGGTTATTCAGAGCATTTAATATTTGATCAGTGAAAGCATATATAGCATTTTCTGTTGAAAAGCCTTTCTGAAAACCAAACTGACATTTTGTTAGTACTTTATTTTTACAAATACGGGAGACTACTTTTGAATACATTACTTTCTCAAAAATTTTTGATAGAGCTGTCAGAAGAGAGATTGGGCGGTAGTTGTTGACATCCGACGTATCCCCCTTTTTATGCAATGGTTTTACAATGGAATATTTCAGTCTATCGGGGAAAACACTCTGCTCCAAAGAGCTATTACATACATGGCTGAGACTCCTACTTATCTGTGGGGAACAAGCTTTAAGTACCTTGCTGGAAATGCCATCAATTCCGTAAGAGCTTTTACTTTTCAGTGAGTTTATTATTTTACTGATTTCTGAGGGAGAGGTTAGTGGAATTACAATTGTTTCAAACTGCACAGGTCTATTAGTAGCCTTGCCTCTTCTAGTGAAGATCTAGATCCTATTTTCTCCACAACATTTAAAAAATGATTATTGAAAATATTTTCAATTTCTGATTGTTTGTTAGTACACTTGTCATTCAGTTTTATGCCACTAAAGTCTTCCTGTGCTCTTGGTTGCCCTGTTTCCCTTTCAATAATATTCCAAATTGCTTTAATTTTATTATCAGAGTTACTGACCTCAGACATGATACACATGCTTGTGGACTTTTTACCAACTTTTCTTAGTAACGCACAATAGTTTTTATAATATTGAACAATTTCGGGGTCAGTGCTCCCTCTTGCTGTTAGATACAGTTCTCTTTTAGGGTTGCAAGATATTCTTATTCCTTTAGTAAGCCAAGGTTTTTTATATGTTTTCTTTGAATTGTGTTTAACTATTTTCTTGGGAAAACAGTATTCAAATACCCTTAAAAATGTATCGTGAAATAAGTTATATTTCAAGTTTGCATCGGGTTCCCTATACATTTCATCCCAGTCTAGCTGCTGTAGGCTTTCCCTAAGGTTTGCAATATTTATATTGTTAATTGAACGCACTGCTTTCAAAGTCTGATTTGATATACTGCATGGAGCTATGTTATGCACTGTAACTAGCTGTGCTCCATGATCTGAAAGACCATTCTCAACAGGATAAGCATTTATGTCCATAAACTTATCTTCTGGAAATTTGGCAAAAGGTCATAAATAAGGGGGGTTATTGTATTGATGGTGTGTAACTATAAGTACCTTTGTCAATAAAGGAATTTCAGAGAAAAATAATAGTTCTCATTCCTTTTTATCCACCCATTGTATAATCGAGTCTTTAGTACCCTGTTGCAATATACTGTCATTATTCCATGCATCCTGTATCATTTGTTTCACTACTTTTGCTAGCCTTTTGGTGTCACTGTTTCAGTTGACTCCTTCAAAACTTGTTCCATTTCAGTCAACACAACTATTTTATACTTTGTAGAAGTATGTTGTTTGACCTGATGCCAGATCAGTTCTATTGCACTGAAATAGCAACTGTAGGAAGCCAGTCTTAGGACTTTGTCAGTATTTTCTTTTCTATTTCATCCTCGAGATAAAAAACTGCATATTTGAGCTTGTTTTACGATGCAAGTTCTAATCATCCTGCCCTTTTCAAATTACCATCAATCAGTACATTGCATTTCTGTGTCCAGTCAACAATGTCTTTTTTTTCCTTTGTTTCCTAGTTTTGTGCCGACAAATGTTATAGAGCGTTATCCATAACATACATTGAGTTTTTTGTTAAATTTTGAAATGCAGGGTCTTAAAAAACATGCTGTGGTTCATCTCTTCTTGGTAGTTGGAGGTTGCCTTGGAGCTGAATTGTAGCAGACACTTAGGAACAAAACTTTATGAAGTTCCAGCATGCACTAAAATTATTCAGTTCCTTCTGTCAATTAGAGCTCTAATACTACTGCTGATGGTATCATCTGTCCAGTCTTTTTTGAAGCTCTGTCCTGTATTCATGCATGTTTCATCAAGCTAAACAGTACTGTCAAAATCTTTCTATTAAAATTATTCTATTAATAACTTGTGTTCACAAATTGATTTGTAGTGACACCCTAACTTTTTCAAAATTCCTAGTAAAGGCAATTTGATGTCTTGAAACACATCCACTTCTACAAGGGTGGCACATAACTTTTAAGTGTCAGATGTAGCTTTTAAGTGTCAGATGCTCTTTCCTTGAATGATATGCATATATTTCATAACAAATCACATACTGCTCAAAATAGTCAAGATTTGTAACCCTGCTCCTAGATACTTCTTCTGTCCAGGCATTGCCAGTTTAGATGACTTGTCTAATTAAATAAAATATGGCATTTCAGTCTCCAATCGCTATTCTTTATTTTCAATTACCGGTTTCGGGCTAGCTGCCCATCTTCAGATCATATATTGTAGTTACAGAGTAACTTGTCCATACAGAACACTCGGTTCGCTGTCATAACAGTGAACCGAGTGCTCTGTATGGACAAGTTACTCTGTAACTACAATATATGATCTGAAGATGGGCAGCTAGCCCGAAACCGGTAATTGAAAATAAAGAATAGCGATCGAAGACTGAAACGCCATATTTTATTTATTGAACGATCGTGGAATTCCCATTGAGACAATCATGTCTAGTTTTGATAAACTTCCTCCATGAATTTTGGCTTGCTAATTCATATTAGTGATTGTTCACTGATTTGTAGAGCAACTGTAGTAGTTTGGTCAGTCACTTTATCCAAAGGAATGAGAGGCACTCCTGCATAACACCCCCTCCCTCCCCCCCCCCCCCCCCTCTCTCCCTCCCTCTCTCTCTCTCTCTCTCTCTCTCTCTCTCTTTCTCTGTCTCTCTCTCTCCCTCTCTCTCTCTCTCTCTCTCTCTACACACTCAAAATATTCCCTCAACCCTCAAGGAATACAGGAATTCACATGACTGATTATGTATAACCCTGCTGTGTTTAGCACGTTTTGAAACTGCCATATGAGCGTGCAGACTCAGTCTTTCTCCTCTTTCATCAGCTTTCATCAGACATCACAAGGCAAGTAAGGCTAGAAGTTATCCAGATCTCTTACTACAACAACTTACTGAAGACCATATAGTACAGTGTGTTATGCAGCCCAGTGGAAGTTTCAATGCAGGAGAAGTTGATGGTCTCTCTCCCTCTATTCGTTTAGTCGGTTCTGACTCTTCGTGACCCCATGAACCAAATCATGCCACTTTTTCCTGTCTTGGACTTTCTCCCGTAGACCTTCCAGGTTGTAACACATTGCTTCTGTGATGCCATTGATCCATCTCATCCTCTGACGTCCTCTTCTTCTAGTTCCTTCAATCTTCCCCAGCAAGAGTGTTCTCAATTCTTCTTCACTTTCTGCCAACAGGATCGTATCATCCGCATACCTGAGGTTGTTTACTTTTATTCCAGCTATTTTAATTCCTGTTTCTCCTTCATCTAGTCTCGCATTCCTCATAACATGTTCTGCATACAGATTGAATAAGTACGGTGACAGTATGCAGCCTTGCCGGACCCCTTTCTGAATCTTTATCCATTTCGTTGTTCCATACATAGTTCTCACCGTGGCTTCTTGGTCAAGATATAAACTCCGTATTAGATAAATGAGGTGATCTGGTACACCCATGTTTTTCAGTACGTTCCATAATTTGTTGTGATCAACACAGTCAAAGGCTTTGGCATGGTCAATAAAGCAAAGGTACACATCTCTCTGGAATTCTCTTGCTTTTTCCATAATCCACCGAATGTTAGCAATTTGATCTCTAGTTCCTCTTCCTTTCCTAAATCCAGCTTGTTCTTCTGGTAGCTGTCGATCTAGATATTGGCGAAGTCTATTTTGTAAGATTTTTAACATGACTTTGCTACCATGTGAGATAAGTGCGATTGTTCGGTAATCTGAGCATTCTTTGAACTTCTCTTCTTTGGAATGGGGATGAATACTGATCTTTTCCGGTCTTCTGGCCACTGCTGCGTGATCCATACTTTTTGACATATTGAGTGCAGCACTTTCACTGCATCCTTTCCAGTGACTTTAAACAATTCTGCTGGTATTTCATCATGTCCACTAGTTTTGTTATCAGCCATATTTTCAAGGGCCCACTGGATTTCGCTTTCCAAAATATCTGGCTCTAGTTCTAAATTAACATTAACATCAGCAGTAGGAGCCCTGTCATTATGCAGTTCTTTCTTGTATAGGTCTTCTACATATTCTGCCCATCTTTCCTTAACATCCTCTGCTTCACTCAGATCTTTCCCGTTTCTATCTTCTGTCATTCCAATTTTTGCCTGAAATTTTCCTTTAATTTCTCTAATTTTCTTATAAAGATCTCTTGTCTTCCCCATTCCATTACTATCTTCAACTTCGTTGCACTGTTCATTAAAGAATATATTTTTATCTCTTCTAGCTAGTTTCTGAAAATCTTTATTTAATTCAAACATAGCTGATCTATCTCCCTTGATGTTTGCTTTCCTTCGTTCTTCTGCAACTTGCAGTGCCTCAACTGATAGCCATCTAGCCTTCTTGCTGTTCCTTTTCTTGGGAATGTGTTTCTCTGCGGCCTCCTTGACAGTATTAGCTACTTCTGTCCACATCTCTTGTGTGCTTTTGTCCTCCAGCTCTAATACATTAAATCTGTTTTGCACCTCTACAGTGTAGTCGGAGGGTATAGAGTTAAGGTTGTATCTGCAAGTTGGGATACTTTTTGCTGCATTCTGAAGTTTCAGCTGAAATTTTGCAATCAGGAGCTCATGATCTGATTCGCAGTCAGCCCCAGGTCTTGTTGTAGCTGACTGAACCGCACTCTTCCACCTCTGATTACAAAGTATGTAATCAATTTGGTTCCGGTATTGGGCATCTGGCGAAGTCCAGGTATACAGGCATCGTTTTGGTAGTTGAAACAGTGTATTAGTAATTATTAATGAATTTTCTTGGCAGAATTCTAGGAGTCTCTGTCCTGCTTCATTTGTTGTACCAAGACCGTATTTCCCTGTTATACCTTCTACAGCTTGATCTCCCACTTTTGCATTCCAATCTCCAACTATGAAGATGATATCCTTTTTTGGTGTTGACAGTAGTAATTCTTGTAAATCTCCATAGAACTGGTCAATAATTTCCTTTTCAGCATCGGTTGTTGGTGCATAAACTTGAATTACTGTGATGTTGAGGGGCTGACCTTGAAGTCTGATGGACATCATTCTATTATTTTTATATTTGCATCCCATTACAGCTTTTCTCACTTTATCACTAACTATGAAGGCTACTCCATTACTCCTGTTGTTATTGTGCCCAGAATAATACACCATATGGCCATCCGAAGCAAATTCTCCCATGCCAGTCTACCTCATTTCACTTATTCCCAATATGTCAATGTTAATTTTCTCCATTTCTCTTTTCACTATGTCTAGTTTTCCTTGATACATGGATCTTACATTCCACGTTCCTATGCAGTGCTTCTCATTGCACCATCTTACTCTTCGTGAAGCTCTTCTCAACCTGGCTCCCCCCGGAGATCCGATCGGGGAACTTGAAACTCTGGAACATTTTGAGCTGAGCGAAGCCATGGGGTTTTCTTGGGATAGTTCAGTGGTGGTTTCCCGTTGCCTTCCACTGTCCTCCAACTCCTATCTGCTCACCGACTCAGTCCCGCTGGTGTTGGTTACTCAACCTTCCGCTGAGTTGCTTGGCTTAACAGGGGCACCACATGTAAGTGGGGAGTTGGAGAATTGAGGTAGCAGAGGCTGTGAGAACTCTCTTACTGAGTTCTTGTAATCGCGTATCACCCCCATTTATGTCAGAGTCTCATGATGTCTGCAGAGACTCTCCCAGGTCATTTCCTGGGCCCAAGTTGATGGTACCAGGCTCCAACTGGTGTCTTGGTGGCAGGAACAATCCAGCCCACTACCTATCAAGTGGCAACTAGTTTAAATCAGACTGTATGGTGCCTGAACCTGTTTGTCAATTTGTTGAACATTCCATCTTTTTTTGTCACTGTGAGGTAAAAAAAATTAATGCTGTTGTCTTTTTGAGCTCAGCTGCAAATTTCTTTTTTGAGCTCAACTGCAAATTTAATTGTTTTGGTGCTTTGGAATCATCGTTTCAACTTTTAACTTTCCTTCTAACTTTGCTGTTTCTTTGAATGACTGAAGTGTTCACTCAAGTGTTTTACAGCAACTGGACAAATGGAAAAGATGATATTCATTCGAGCCATGTGCCTAAACGAATCTGGGTACTGTATCCTACATGCATATTTAATCAAATAAAACAGTTTTTTTTCACTTGTAGCCAGTTTATAGTGCCTCATCAGTTCTCTCATTCAACATCACTCTTACCACTTAGCTACATAAGTCAGTGTCCTTCAATTATTTCACAGTATGAATCTTTCAGCTTTTTCAGTTACTTGAGCTGAAATTATTTAAGAGTTTTCTTATGTTCAGCTTTTATATATAGTCACTTAAGAAATTAGTTTGACATGTGCTATTAAGGACTACTATCATATAAGAGTCTGATTTCTTCAAGCTGCACAGAACTCAAGATTTTACTCACTTTTTCTGCACAAAATTACTTACCATGAATTTTCAGTCATCAACATGTCTCAAATACCCCTGCTTTTCATTACACTTAAATATTAAATTTTTATTCTCTCATCTGGACTTCAACCTGTCACCCTTGACCACTTCTTCCTTATCATTATACTTCATTAATAATTTAGTATCCTCACATATGGACTGCAGCCTAACTGTCAACATTGACCACTAGCCACCAATAGACACTCTCTCATGTCTTGGAGTGGGTGCAGTCTAGATGAGATTTCCTGAACACTGGTGGGTAACTGTAACTTCTATAATCTTTTAGAACAGACACCAGAAATGAGCTGCCAGTATCAATCTGTAGTAAGGGCATTGCTAATTGTGCCCTTACAAGCTATACTGTACTCACTGATTGAATTACTCACAGTTTTAAGAAAATAAAGTTAATCTAGGCTTTTCTCACACAGATACCTTGGGTGCAAAACTATGCCATAAAATTGGCGAGAAATGTAACAGCTTTATGCATTATATGTTTACAAATTAATTCTCATCACTGTGTTAAATTTTATGTTAGATTAACAGGCTGGAACTTTGCCTTCTGATTCAGAGAGCACACATACAAACAGAGCAGAACAGTCATAGATAAATTTCTGTACATTGATAGATACAAAGTAGGCATATTTTTCTGTAAGGCACTGAAAGGCTACATTTTGAAAATACTGGAAGAAATGAAAGTCTTTGTTTGTGGTAAGACAGAGCTGCAGTTTGTAACAAAAATTTTGGCAGGGGGGGGGGGGGGGGGGGGGGGGGGGGGGAGATTGGAATTGTTGCAAAAGTAATCGCTGAAAAAATTATTTGATTAAACAGAGAATTTGAAAAGTTTGTTGTTACACTTGTGTTACAATGACATGAAGACCGTTTGATCATGGAGGTCTCTCTTATTGATCGCTCTGGCCTCCACCACTCAAAGATAACTTTGAGACAAATACATACATTTACTGCTAGAAAAGTTTCCAGACATTACACTTTAGTAATTAGTTATGCAGTGACATATAAAGTTTAGTTCATTGCTTATACATATCTTAGTTCTGTGTGACTCGGAGTAAGCTGCTTCCTGCCGCTGAAGTGGTCATCCCAGTCGATTTCATCTACAATCTGGATTCAGTTACGTGAATTCCATGAAATAATCCAGGTACAAAGTCATTTTATAGTAGTTTATTAGTGACAAGCTGTACAACTTCTTCTTGGTGGGAAGCCCATTCCACAAACAGGCTACATAGCCACAAATTCGTAGTACAAAATTAGATGATTACACTGATGTTTGACACTGTGGTCATGTCTGTGAACTGTCTCCAACAGAGCTTTTCTTAGCCTTCTGCTCCCCCTATTTATATGTTCTTAACAATGAAGTTACCAAAACTACAGTATAAATTTATAAAATTAACAATTAAAAATTCAAAATTATTATGAATAACTATACACAAAACCTTTTGTATTTTATGCCCAATCTGGTGTATACAATATAAAAGATTTTTACATAAGATAAACATCACACTATACAAAATAGTGAAAAAAACAGTGCCAACCTAATTTTTCTTAATTATAGTTTCATTAGTGAATGCAAAATAATGCTAGCATATGCTGGACGAACATGACATACAAGTAAATAAATGAAATAATAAATTTTATAAAATTTAATGTATTACATGAGATCACTTATTAGATACAATTGGAATTATGAAACTTTCAATCAATTGCCTCTTTGGAGAGTATTTCGTTAGGGTATAAAAAAGGAATGTAAAACAAGGGGTTGTTTTATTTCAAGTTATTGCTTAACTAAGTTATTGCTTAACTAACAAAATTATTTAAGATTATATAATATTTTGACATCTTCATGACCTATTAGTGCAGCAATATGTTGAATGTGGTGGATCATACTGAAGTTGGTGCCTACTTGTGCTCCAGAAAGTGTATGTCTGCTTGCAACCCACAGTTAATATGGACACAACTTCAGTGTAATAACCCATCTACTCATGACAGCCATAAGATGGCAACAATACCCATGTCCACCATTCCATTTTAATTTTGTTAGTGTAATAATAAAGGCATATCTTCTTTATACGAAAGAAAGAAATGTTGCCACATATCTCTGACATGCTTTTACCATGAAGAGGGAAAAAAAGTGAAGCTCTGTCTTAGCCAGGGTGGCCCGCTTAACCATTTCAGCGCAAATATCTCTGGAACAACAATAGATAAAGGAAAATGACTTTCACAGCTATGTATGTGGGGCAGGGACTAATGAAAGTAAATACTATGAGACATTCTAAAATGTAAACAAATATTATTTTCAACAAAAAATTATGTTTTTTATGGATACTCCATATTATTTTTTAGGCATTGGTTACATTGCATTATGTCAATTACATCCCAAGAAATTGCAGAGCAAAGTTTATGCTTGAAATAAACAAAACGTGCCGCTATTGTACATCCTGAGGCACAAGTGTGAATCAGCCAGGGTAACCACATTTAATGGCTGACCACGGATCTAACAGATTAGTAAATAGAAGTTGTATATAGGTGTGTGACTGGACATATGTATTGTTTCCAGGCCACTTAATAACAGTGTAAATAATAATAAGTACAGCGTTTGTAACCTCATAGTACGCCAGTCACATCGTGATTATGAGCAATGTGAGGTTTGCAATTGCATCTAGGGATGCACAATAGCAGTGCAATTCATTTATTTCAAGCATCAGCTTTGTCTTATAATTTCTTGGGGTGCAATTGACATTTTGTGATGTAACAATGCCATTGTTTTTTGTTTTTTTTTTTGTTGTTTTTTTTCATGTTATCGATTGTGTAAGAAATAATCAGGGTACCCATTTAAAAGAAAACATAAGTTTAAATTGAAAATAATATTTACTTGCGTATTAGTAGACCTCATAGTATTTACTTCAATGAGCCCTTGCCCTGCATTCATACCTGAAAGTCATTTTTCAATATCTATTGTTGTTCCAGAGATATTTGCACTGAAACGTTTAAGTGAACCAAGCTGTATAATATTATACCATATGCTAAACTGGTTCTAGTGCCACATTTAGTCTATCTTCATTCAAATTTTTTTATATAAATTTCTTGATGTAAATATCAGGATGTTATGTTTGATCTTCAATGTACAAAATTTATTTCACTAATGACATTTAAGGTAGCTGTCTCACTTAACAACACTAGTCTATTGCACAGTCATACATGTAAATTTGATGAGAGATAATGTGTCATCAATTTTCTGTTACTGTGATTCTGATGGTAGTTTATGCTGAAGTGATTTAAGATGTGAAATTAGAAAAAAAGAGATAAAGAAGTTATTTAGATGGAGTATTGCACCAGCTGTTCACCAGTCTTGCTACATACTGACAGTCATTCAGCCTCCTTTCAACTGTTACTAAATCAGTCCTTTTGTCATATTATTATCTTAGACTTCAGCAGCTGAAGAGTTATATATCTCAGGAGTAACTACTTCTCATGAGCTTTCACCAGGTCATCTATGGACATGTTGTAATTGATCTTTCCACAACAGACAAAAGTTAGCTCAACACAGAACATCATACAATGTCACTCAATGTCCCAATTGATTCAGGCTCTACACCATGCAAGTTTCTGTTGTCTATGGTACGGTGTTAGTTGTAAATGATGTATGACAAGTACAGATCTCAGCTCAGATTGCAGTAACCTGTTCCTGATGGTTAATGGGGAAACTCTGTCTGCAATCTCGGTTTGGGATCCAGCTGTTGTTACCTGGAGGGACTTGTGCTTACTCTTCTTGACACACCATTTTCCTGTGTTACCACTCATTCTGCAGTCATTGCACAGCAGCATACTATATGTGGAATCTGTCTGAATGATGGTCTAATGTTCTTACTGGATGTGATTTGACCTTTCTCAAATTCAGAAAGATTCTGACAGGCTACACTTGCAAGCGTCATGGGTATGCTGTGTTGCTATTTCCACCTGAGAAGTTCTGGGAATGTTAGACATATGCAACAGCCATTAGGGGCTCACACAATTCTAAATATGCAGACATGGCTTTTCTCTGTATTGCAAATACTAAAAATAAGCTTGCATGAGGTCACTATAGTACCATGTGACTTTGAAGGCCTTCCCGGTGTAATAAGTCTCGCAAGACTTTTCGGGTTTGCTGCCAGATAATAAAATCAACTAGATTCAATATTTCAGCTATAGATCTGTTTGCCATCTACAGCAGAACACCACTGCTGCTGCTGAGCCCTGCTACTGAGAACTGATGCCAAGTCTGCAAATCAATGTCCAATATAAGCCTCCATAGTGTACACAGTACATGTGCTGCCCACCACAGTTGCTGCCCTCCAAGACTGGGGGGGCAGGTGGTGCCGCCCATAGTAGAACACTAAAGGCAACAATACATCATACTCAGACTATTTTCAAACATTCAGACTGGCCGCATTGAAGAATGTTCTGTTTTGATGAGGGATAGTACAGGGTTCCACATCCTACTAAGAGGAAACCCATTATCTCTATTAATCAAATTATCTGCCTACCTATTTTCAAATACCTCTTCATAAACACTGTCCCAAAAACCAGAAGTGTTGGCAACTATCACAGTTTCATCAAATTTCATCCGTGTTCCTCATTTAAGCAGTGTTCTGCTACCACCAATTTTTCCAGTTGTTGTAACCTCATATGACAGCAATGTTCTACACACCTGTCCTGAACTATGTGAATCAAACAGCTGATGTAAGCTTTCCCCACATTGACATGGAATTTTATATATTCCAGGCTTTCTAAGTCCCATATTATCTTTCACAGAACTGAGTGTGCCGAGTGTGCTCTAATCTTGGAAGTTAGATGGAACACACACTTAATGTGTGGAAGGAGATGCGTCAAGCTATGGAGTTTGGGCCGTCCCCGGAGGTACACAACAAGGAGCATAGGTCTGTGGCCTTCATTCCTTATGCTTGAGGAAAAACATTGAAGATCATAATATTAAGGAGTTTTAACACTAAGAGTGTGTTCTCTCCACCTTATAAGGTTAGGGCTCTACTACGCTCTGTGAAGGATGATTTGCGGCTTAGGAAGCCTAGAATATATAAAATTCCATGTCAATCTGGAAAAGCTTACATTGGCTGTTCGATCTGCATAGTTCAGGACAAGTGTGTAGAACATTGCCATCAAACAAGTCTATAACAGCCAGAAAAATTGGCAGTAGCGGAATATTGCTTAAGCAAGGGACACAGCATGAAATTTGTCAAAACTATGATAGATGCCAACACTTCCTATTTTTGGGACATTGTTTATAAAGAGGTAATTGAAATTAGGTTGACAGATAATTTGATCTAAGAGACAATTGGTTTGCTCTTAGCAGAATGTGGAAGCAGCAGCAGCACCAGCAGCAGCGGCATTCTCCTGAAGATGGCAAAATATTGAATCGAGTTGATTTTATTATCCAGCAGTAAACCTGAAGAAACTTTCAAGACTGTAGTACCAGTTTGTAGCATTCAGTGAAGATGTTCATGATGAAACTCTTTTCCATTTCTGTCAGTGTATATATGCTCAAAAATGCTATATGTGTTCACGTGTGGGGGCATAAATTGAAGATGAATCTTTGAATGAAAGAATATGCTCAATGACACTAAAAATTAACTTTATTGTCAAATAAAAACAAAACATTAACCAAAATAAAAGCTGTCTATTTGAAAGTGCACATTTTAGCACATCTGTGAAGTCGAAATCTGCTATTGGCTAACACCTGTACATTATCCACTTTTGTGGACCTGATTGAGAATGCTTTGAACCAGTTTAAATTAACTCTGTGTCATCACAGGAGCCTCCTCAAACACTGAATGATCTCAGGAGATGCATCTTTATGGATTGTGGGAGGCTGGAGCAGCACATTTTGACCAGCTTCTTAAGAGCACGACAAGGAGAATCCAAGCATGTAACAATGCACATGGTGGAATAATATATCTACATCTATACGTTGCAAACCTTTGATGATGGATCTCCTGAAATCCTCCAATCTGAGAGGAGGGTCCTGTGACAACATAGAGCTAATTTAAAGTGGATCAGAGCATGCTCAATCAGGTTCACAACAGTAGATAATGCAGGATTCATTCCTCCTTTAGGAAGATACTGTGAGGTGATAAAGTGTGTGCCTATATTATCTTCTTGAAAGAGAAACTCATCACGAGAATGGTGCCTATAGTGCTGGAAAACAGACCGGAGGTTCTTATTCAAAAAATGCACATTAGGTTATCCTCAATAACAATGGGAAGCATCCAACATACTTAGCTGATACTGACTAGAAACATGCCTGAACCACCTCCCTGCTGAATTAGTAGACTACATACCTGAGATGTGCATTGGTGCCTGCCTGCATCTTGTTAGGGGATGATCTTGAAGAATCAGACAAGTCCAGTATTTGTTGGTGAAGAGAAACTGACACCATTATTCCAATCTTGCAGATAATTTTTTCATTTCTAATTCTTCAGTTAAAATGTGATACACACTTTCAGATGACATCTGAAAAGCAAGAGCAATTTCACACACTTTAGAGTTGGTGATCCTCCATGATAATTTTGAGCATTTTTGCAATAATTTCTGGAGCAGTGACACATTTTGGCCGACCACTGCGCAGATCTTCATCTAAGCTGTCCTTACCAAATTTAAATTCATTTTTCCACTTGGTAACGGCTGAAAATGAAAGAGCAGCAGTGTATTCTGGAAATTGGCATGAATGTCCTTTGCTTTCATTCCTTTCTTTTGAAGTACTTAATCACTGCTTGAATCTTGATTTTATTCATCTCCACAAATCACTACACAGGAACAACAACAGAGCCAAGTCACCATCACATCTCTCTTCCAAGAGAACTGACATGGCATGTTTTTACAGGCAACAGTCAAATGAATATCAAGTGAACAACTTGTTGTGCCAGCACTGACCTCCCATGGTGATTCCGAGAACTTTTCAAACCACCCACGTACTTTGCACACCAAAATTAATGCCTAATTTGTCTTGTAATATATTCCCACAGATTCTACCTTAAGATAAGAATCTTATCACCTTTAGTTGTGGTTATTTTAGGCCTAACAGTAAAAAATTTGAAATAACTATTAAAGACTCTGTAAACAGAGTAAAAATATTACATAGCACACTTTCATCCAGCATAAGACCTGGCCAGACAGCCAAGTACATTAATGAACCACTTCCAGAACTCAGGCAGGAGAGCTTGCCAGATTCAAATCCACCTCGCAGATTAACAATGAGGGCTGGTTAGCCAGCCTTCCTGGATGTAGTTTTTAGGTTGTTTTGCACATCCAACATGCGATTTACTCTAGGTGCAGAAGGATGAGGTACATAAATTTCATGTCAGGGGCATCCAGCTGCCAACTGTAATTAACATTGCCAAAACCCATATACCATTGCCAACCCTACAGTGAAATGGGAAAAGGCAAGGAAGAAGAAGGATGAGGAGGAGGAGGAGGAGAAGAAGAAGAAGGAGAAGTAGAAGTAGACTTCTATCCAGCATAAAGAATACAAAAGAGTTGATAATTATCAAATAAAGATTTTTTACATCTACATATATAGTCCGCTAGCCACCAAGCGGTGTGTGGCAAAGATTGGATTTTGAAATTTAGTGAGCAGCCCCTTCCGTTTAGCGCATTGCTAACTACAAGTGTGTCCCACTTCAAACTTTCTATGAGATTTGTAATGCTCTTGTGAGGGCTAAATGTACCAGTTGTGAATCCTGTTGCTCTTCTTTGGACCTTCTCAATCTCTTGACTCAGACCCAAATGGTAAGGGTCCCATTAAGATGAACAATGACTGTACGAATTAATGTATTGTAAGCAATTTCCTTGGTTGAAGGACTGTATCACTTCAGGATTCTACCAATGAACCACAATCTAGAGTTTGCCTTACCTGTTACTTGCGTAATCTGACCGTTCCATTTGATCATTTCAAATAGTCACACCCAATTACTTGACAGATGTTACTGCTTCCAAAGACTGGGCATTTATTTTGTACGTTAATGGGGATTTTTGCTTTGTTATATGCAGTAGGTTACACTTAATAATGTTGAGAGATAACTGTCAGTCATTACACCATTTATTTTCTGCAAATACTCATTGATTTGTTCACAACTTTCATGTGACACTACTTTCGTGTAGACTACAGCATCATTAGCTAACAGTCTAATGCTGCTGTCAATACCATCAACCAGATCGTTTATGTAAATCAAAAACAGTGCACCTATTATGCTCCCCTGGAACACACCTGATGTTACGTTTGTTTCTGTTGAAGTCTCCCCAACTACTCTCTGTCTGTTAGAAAACTGTATATCCAACTGCATATGCCATCAGTTAGACCGTAAGCACACACTTTTTTGAGCAAGCGATAGTGCATAACTGAGTTGAGTGCCTTTTGAAAGTCGAGGAATAATGCATCATATGGTATCTAGAGCCCATTGTATATCATGCATAAAGAGGGCCAGCTGTGTCTTGCATGACTGCTGTTTCCAAAAACCATGCTGGTTTCTGCAGATGAGCTTCTCAGAGTCTAGAAAGGTCATTATGTCTGAACACAAAATATGTTCCACGATTCTACAACATATCAATGTCAGAGAAATTGGCTGGTAATTATGTGCATCCAATTTTCTACCATGTTTATATATTGCTATGACCTGGGCCTTCTTCCAGTCCTGTGGAACTTTCCGCTGTTCCAATGTTCTCTGAGAGATAATGGATAAAAATGGTGCTATATTTGTAGCATAGTCAACATAAAATCTTACGGGGATAGCATCTGGGCCAGATGCCTTCCTGGCATCTAAAGGTCTTAACTGTTTTACGATCCCTAATACACTAAACACTATGTCAGCCATCCTCGCATTTGTTCAATAATAGAAAGTGGGAATGGCACTGCAATCCTCTACCTTAAATGAGTTTTTGAAAGCTATGTTTAGAATTTTGGCCTTCTGTTTATCATTATCCGTTACGTTACCCATACTTTCAGCAAGAGAAGATATTGAATTATTTGTGGCATTCATAGATTTTATGTACAACCAAAATTTTTTGGTGTTATTTTTAGAATCTGCAGATAAAATATTGCTTTCAAGTTCGTTAAAGGAATCTGTCACTGACCTTTTAACAGCTGCTTTCATTTCACACAATTTCTGTTTGTCAGCAGGGCAGTGAGTTTGTTTAAAACAACTGTACAAAATTCTGTGCTTTCTCAGCAACTTTATAATATGTTTGTTGAACTAAGGTGGATCCTTTCCCTCCCCTATATTTTTGCTAGGCACATATTTCTCTAACACGTGGTGGACAATACCTTTAAATTCCGACCAAAGAGGCTGAATATCTTTTGTCCTGCAGTGAATGCTAGGAGCTGACTATGAAGATATTCATTAATGACACTTTTATTTGCTTTCCCAAACAAGAAAACTCTATGCTGTTTCATTGGTTTTTTTTGCGACTTCCACTGAAGCAGAAACCAAAACGACATTATGGTCACTAATACCTTCTTCTAGATCAGGGGTGGGCAAACGTTGCACGTGGCTCATGAGCACACAGCACTGCACGTGTGCTGCTCGCGTGCAATCATCGAATGGGGCAATGGCGACAGCCGGGAGGTTGCGGCAGTGTAGTACCAGACTAACCTGCGGACGTTGAAGCGAAGCGACCGCTACGTAGTGAACGTTGTATTTAAAGAACCGGAAAATGCAGAGTGAATCAAGGAAATGGAGAAGTGGAGATTTGCTATCTTTTAAAAAGGAATGGGAGAATCATTTTTTCATTGTGCAAAAACGTGAAAATTCGAAATGTATAATATGTGACAGTATTCTCGCTGGTCAGCGAAAGTTTAATATTGAACGCCATTATAATAAATTTCAATACGTCCCCATACTTAGTGTAATAAACAGGAATTTCTCAAGCAATTTGGGGATATATCATACTTATCCCAAGGTTTTGAATAGTTCTCGAAACAATTTGCTGTTTCTGTATATGATATTCATCCCAGTTTGCAAATGTAATTAATAGATCTACACTCTACAGCGTAATTCTCGTCTGAGAGACAAGATCCTTTTGGATAGACGCATAGTAGATTTTTATCACGACTTTCCACAGCAAGAGTTTCCTCGTCTCCATCGTGAAGCCGCGAAGGTAATGTCAATGTTTGGCTCGAAGTACGTTTGTGAGAGATTTTTTTCTATTATGAAAATTAATAAGTCTCGGTTAAGAGCAAACATCAGTAATGAAAATTTACGTAACTGTTTGCGTTTGCCTGTATGTAGGAATTTTGTTCCAGACATTAAACATATTGTAAACGCCACCTTTGATAATTAAATAAAACTTATTGTAGGTAACAGGTACTCTTTCAAACCATGATTTCTTTCAAGCACTCCTACTTACCTTATTCCTTCATTCAATAAAGCAGGCCAGGAAACAAAATGCATTACAGAGGAAGAAGTGGAGAGACGGTATGGTGGGGGAGGGGAGAGTAGCAGGTGGCCAGCTTGCCCCTGTGTGCACGCAGAACACCTGTTAACTGCAGACGTGCAAGTGCACCGCACACGTGCAGGATTCCTGCCCGCCCCTGTTCTAGATTAACTTCCTCAAAAAGATCAGGTCCGTTTGTCGACAAGATATCAATATGTTCCCATCTCGAGTTGGTTTTCTAACCAATTGCTCCTAGAATATCTTCACATGAGTCTTTGCTTCTGCCCCCTGTGATAAACATGTAAGTTTCCCAGTCAATGGATGCCAGATTAAAAGTCTCCACCTATAACTAATGGATAATTTGGATATTTATTTCCTATGTATTCAAGAGTTTCTCTGAAATGTTCTGCAATGTTTGTTGTCGATGCTGTGTGTAGTGCACCCCTGATCTATTGAGGGGCATCCTACAACCTTACACCCATAGCATAGGTCAAGGAATCTACACCTCATGTCTGGATGCTATAATGTCGTGTGTCTAGATGAAATACATAGATGTGTCCCTGATAAGAAAAGAACAAACCATATGAATTACGTCACATATAGTATTATGTTTGATGTATGCAAAATTATAATACATACAACTAGTAATATCTGTGTAAATTGTGTACAGTTTAGCCAGTGCTTGTATAATACCACATGTCTACTTTTACAGTCATGTTTTAACTATTTCTGATGTATGTTTGAGCTGTTCCTGTCTCACTTCTGGTGTGGAATAAGTCTAGATTTATAGTCTTCTCACCTGTGTTTTGTAATGGAACTAAATAAGTCAGTCACCTCTTTCTTGTAATACTTCTCCAGCTACTCTGTTCCAAAGTGCCATGTTACATCAAACATCTTCTGGCAGTTTAAGCAATACTCTGAAGCTGACACAAAAAGGCTTTTATCTTTTGTAACCAACTAAATGACAAAAGCCTTTCTTCAATTAACTATCGAAGTATTTTCTCTGCTCCTTACGTAGGTATATTTTATTCATTATGTTGGTACCATATATCATATTTCATAAGACAAAATCTCATCTTCTGCTATAAAATTCATTAACAATAACAGAGCAAATAATTTCCACTGTTCTTATAACTTCTCGTGGATTATTCGTGGCTGGCATTCCATGGTCATAGCACATATTTGGACTGCACATTCTGAGAGTAGGCAGACGTCCCTTCAGCAAGTGGTGCTGTCTTGTTCATCTTTCTGCCCAGCCAATACGCTACAGCCGTGAAACCTGTGACATCTGCACATAATGGCATACCATTTCCCACACGATGGACTGTTCGTGCATTAATTATGAGATACAATGGTAACTTAACTTCACAATCACCTTTTATCATCCAGAAGGACATAGCTGTGACCTATGATTTACCCTGAAATACATGTCACACCTGAAGCTGCACATGCTTCTACTCCATGAATATTGTATATTATGTGACTGACTTATCCAATTCTCTACTGAAATAATCAAGAAAGTCTGCATCTACATCTAAATCAACACCCCACAAGCTGCCCTACAGAGTGTGGTGAAAGTACTTCTATTATGTCCATCATTTCCTGCCTTTGTTGTTCAAATAATTCACAGGAAAAGCAACTGACAGAAAGTCTCCATATGAGATTTTATGAGGATGATTAAAATGAAAACTTAATTATTTATTATTATGCAAATGAGATAGTCCAAAAAAATTAAACATTTTTTGGCTTAGTACCCATTATGTATAGTGTACACATTCCGCCACTTTGAAAGTACATGCATACCTTGTGAGAAGAATTCTTTTGGTTGTGAATGCTACCACTCGTGCACCATGCTTCTTGTCTCTTCATCACTTCTGAAATACTTGTATCCAAGTGAGTCTTTGAGCTGTCCAGACAGGTAGATAGTAAGGTGGGTGTTTGAGATATTCAGTTTTTATATTCTCCATCGTTGCTATGATTGAATCAGCAGTACAGAGGCTGGAATTGTTGTATTGCATTAATACACCTGTAATCAGGAGTTCTTGATGTTTACCGCTGACTGCAACAGAAAGGTGGTTTTGATAGCAGTTCTGAATATAAATTAGTGGTCACTGTTAACCCTTTTCCATGTAATGTTCTAGAATTAAACCTTTTGCTTACAAAAAGAGAGTGAGCATGACTTCTCCTGACAGTGGTGGAGTGTGGATATTTTTGGTTTTGGCAAAGAGCTGTGGCACCAGTCATTGCTCAATTATTTCATTGCATGTTGGTGACAGTGCATGCAGGTTTCATCTCCTGTTTTCCAGAAATCCACTAATGTCAACTTCAAAATGAAAAAAAAAAAAAAAGTTTCTTACAACTATTGATGCATCAATCTTTCAACACACTAGTCAACTGGACATCATGGGAAATATTGTGTGCTGAACCAATAATATCCAAAAAACAGTGGCTACTATGTTTCCAATAACATGTCTGTTTTCCTTCACCGGGTCTTCCACTGTGGCAATAGTTTTGTTCAGAATTACATGGTGTATTTAGCCTATGTGCACAGTGTCATCCACAGAAGTTATAGATCTTTTAACTTTTTGCACCACTTGTACACTTGCTGCAGGAAAATGTATGAATGACAGTATTGTGATTTCATCCTGGGATGCATTTCCACATCTTTAACAGCTTCACTACTTAAAAGACCTACCACAGGTTGCTACCACAACACAGTGTAAGTTGACAATAGGGGATGCATTTCCACATCTTTAACAGCTTCACTACTTAAAAGACCTACCACAGGTTGCTACCACAACACAGTGTAATTTGACAATAGGATAGAACATCTTTACACTGACACAGTTTCCTTCTCTATGATGCAACAAGAAGCTGCCACCCAGTGGTCATCTGTCAAAAGCAAGGAACTGCCACCAACTACCGAATCAGTAGGCAGCTTTTATGAATTTTATTTCACTGTGGAATGCATTTCCAGATGTTTAACAGCTTCACTACTTAAACGACCTATCACAGGTTGCTACAGCAACACAGTATAAGTTGACAATAGGATAGAACATCTTTACACTGACACAGCTTCCTTCTCTATGATGCAACAACAAGCTGCCACCCAGTGGTCATCTGTCAAAAGAAAGGAACTGCCACCAACTACCGAATCAGTAGGCAGCTTTTCTGAATTTTATTTCACTTTGGGATGCATTTCCACATGTTTAACACCTTCACTACTTAAACGACCTATCACAGGTTGCTACCCCAACACAGTGTAAGTTGACAATAGGATAGAACATCTTTACACTGACACAGTTTCCTTCTCTATGATGCAACAACAAGCTGCCACCCAGTGGTCATCTGTCAATAGCAAGGAACTGCCTCCAACTACCGAATCAGTAGGCTCCTTTTCTGAATTTTATTTCACTTTGAGATGCATTTCCACACGTTTAACAGCTTCACTACTTAATCGACCTACACAGGTTGCTACCCCAACACAGTGTAAGTTGACAATAGGATAGAACATCTTTACACTGACACAGCTTCCTTCGCTATGATGCAACAACAAGCTGCCCCCCAGTGGTCATCTGTCAAAAGCAAGGAACTGCCACCAACTACCGAATCAGTAGGCAGCATTTATGAATTTTATTTCACTTTGGGATGCATTTCCAGATGTTTAACAGCTTCACTACTTAAACGACCTAGCACAGGTTGCTACCCCAACACAGTGTAAGTTGACAATAGGATAGAACATCTTTACACTGACACAGCTTCCTTCTCTATGATGCAACAACAAGCTGCCACCAAGCGGTCATCTGTCAAAAGCAAGGAACTGCCACCAACTACCGAATCTGTAGGTAGGTTTTATGAATTTTATTTCACTTTTAAATTGTCATTTGAATCACCATCACATTTCTCTGATTTTTCCCTATTGTTGTTATTTCAGTAGATGTATGTTGACTGGAGTAAAATGTTATCTGACTCTTCTTGGAATATACATTCAAAGAAAAACAAGGAAAACTTCTGCATATTGCAGAATGCTTCTCCTTAGCATATGGCATTAGAGATTGATGAATATCTCCATAATGCTCTCAAGCTTACTAAACAAACCTCTTACAAAAACTTTACTCTGCTTTGCATGTTACATCCTATATTAATCCTACTTGGTAAGGGTCGCAGCTAATGAGAAATACTCAATAATATGAGTGTCTTGTAAGTTGTCTCCCATGAATGAGTTACATTCCTTAGAATTCTGCCACTGAATCGCAGCCTGGCTTCTGCTTTATCTTCATCTAGTTTGATGTGTGATTGAATAGCAGTACATTTTTTCACTTATTTGTGCACAATATGCTACTTTTGTTCATGTTGAAAATCAGCTTGCACTTCTACAACAACGTATCAGTCTTTGGCAGGTCTTGCATTTCTACACAGCTTTGTATACATAAAAGATACCTGTACACAACAGTCTCGCCCACAATTGGACTTATAGAGCTTTCACATCTGAAAATTTTAGCCAGGAATTCCTGAATCCAGTCACAAAGCGGCTCTGATATTCTGTAAGCTCCAATTTTGTTCAGTATGTGACAGTAGGGAACTGTGTAGAACTTCTTTCATATTTCAGTGAATATGGCACTGGTTTGGTCTTAATTGTCTACAGTCTTCTAGATCTCCTGGATGCATAGAATGAAGTAAGCTTCACAGTTTTTGTAGTTTTGGAATACTTGCTTATTTCTATAGAGATCTTCATTCTCAAAAAAATACTTAGTGTATGAGCATCAAACTAGTTCTGTAATTTTGGAACAATTTGACATTAACAAGATGGAACTGTAAATATGGCCATCTGTCCAATGGCTGTTCCTGAAAATTCATGTAAACTCAACATCTTTCTAATCACTTGGAACCCTTTAGTGCTTCAGTGACATATGATTAACTGCTGCTAGAAAGGTAGCAAGTAATTTTGTATAATCTGTCTAAAATCATACTGGATTCTCATTGGGTCCAAATGTCTATCTTCTTTTGACTCATTTCAGTAGGCTTTACAATGTTCTATTACACTGATGATTAATTTCTCATGAGCTGTAACTTCTGTATCTTATTTGACTCATTTTTTTTATTTGTTCTTGATGGTGGCCTTGTAGCATTCTTTAACTACCTCCTTTCTAGATACTGCAGTCTGGATTGATGGTGGAAGTAACATGCTTCAATACAATATCAAAGTCTATGAAATAAATATGAAGAGTTTCTTGAAATAGTACCTTTCTTTTTTCTTCCAGTTTCACAATAATATGTAATCCAATTAATGCTCTCAGTTTAGCAATGATGAAATATGAAGAATGTGGTTTCCAGCTGAAATCACCTACTTCTCCTGAGGACGTACATAAGTGTTAGGAGAAATAGGAAATAACTGCGGGAACAGTTCTGAAAAAGAATAATTTTTTTTAAAAAAAAAAAAAAAAAAAAAAAAAAAAAAAAAAAAAGAGTTGGGGGGGGGGGGGGGGCATCACAACAACAACAGGTACTGCAACTGTCAAGTGAGTCTTTTTGTTGTACCTATCTGCGACTCAGCATTTCTACTATATGGTGAGCAGCAACCTTCCTTCTCATAATATTGTTACATTCCATCCTGTATTTTCCATTGTTTGACAGTGAAATGTTGGTTAGATGAAGGACGGAAAAAAACGCTTGAGATTATGCAGTGCGCAAAGGCATTTTTGTTTCAGAAAATCTGAGCCTGAACTGTATAATGGAAGAATGAATTAAATGAAGTGAGAAATATGCATCAAACGGAAATCCAAAATCATCTGAATGAAAAACTATTTGAAAGATTTAGAACTGCTTGTGAGAGGTTGTGCACTGTTAACGATGGAGATCTATGAGATAGGGCCCTCCGAATTGCAACTGATGTGAACATTGCTAATTTCCAGGCTTCGTCAACCTGGCTATGCAGGTTCAAGAAATCGTACAGAACAGGAAGTAGCAAAATTACCAAGCTTACACCACATAAATGAGTAGAGCAGCTGCCAGTAGTAGACAATGCTGTAGAGAAATTCATAGCTGACGTAAAGATGAAACTTGCTGTTATCCCTGCAACTGCTGTTCATAATCCTGATCAGTCAGGTTTTGTGAAAGAACTGCGTTCATAATGCACTTTATCATTTCAGGGTGAGAAAAATATGGAGTCGGTTGCCCAATCAATGAATGCAGTAACACATTCATATTCGATAATGTCAGTGATAAGTATGAGTTGTTTACTGTTTCTGCAGCTGTATATCTGTCTTCAAGATGCACAAGCAAATTAGGACCAAAAATTAAAAAAAATGGACTGTTTATTTGCTAAAATCTTGTAATCGACGTATCAAAATATGGAAAAACGTGAAAGAATAATTTTCAACATTTCTTTCAAAACGTATTCCTACCAGCTGCAGAAACTAATTCACTGTCAAAAAATCTGTAGATATAATGTGTATTCCACCTGGAACTACTTGTGTGATTAACCTCTTGATGAAGAATTTTTTTGACAGTGGAAAGCATCTTTCAGAAAATTATCAGACAACACAATTTCTGATACCTCTCTCTCGTTTCAGGTTCATCAGTGGAACAGTATTCTTAAGCTACAGTCATTTGTGCATTACCAGTTTTCTTTGCTATGCTTTACAAATTTGATCAAGTATGCCTGGTATGGAGAGCTGCATCAAACCAGTCTCAGGACTGAAGACCACAACAACAACATGCCTGGTATGCAGTGCAATATGCAGAACAATGTCTGGGACCATTTCTGACTCCGTCCTAGTTCTGTCTAAATAAAACTAATTGTTGTTGCAAAGTGCCTGACTGTATCAACTTTTTCTTTGTCCGGTGTGCCTGGTCCAAGAAAAACTTTGCATTTTTGTGATGACTACAGGGAATAAACAAAAAACTGTTTCACTGACAATCAACTGTACAAAATTCAAACATTATTATAAGGGATGGCTTACAGAAATTTTTATAAAATGTAGTACTACAAGACACATTTCATTTCAAAAAAATCTCAAGTACTCATTGATGGAAGTTGTCTGTGACATCAAACGCTGCCATAATTCTGTTTTCTCTGTTAGCCACTTTTATCAGAATTACATGTGCAAGAATTAAACTGTTGATATAAAGTTATTCAAAAAAGTTATGTATAGTTTAAGCTAGGTTTTCATCAGAGATAACAAGCTAACAAGTGCGACCAAAAGATGATTCTGTCTAGTGTACCTGGTAGGCTTCTTGCAGGTCTTTCAACTGGGCACCACTACATCTACTTACATGTCCCTAACCTTTCCCAATTACCTAATCTGAAAAAAGAGAGCTGCAGTTTGATGTGGAATCATAATCGCACCACTGTTTCCTACTGTGCAATCAATACCTCAGTATCTGCCATTGTAGCATTTGTAAAGTGATTGAAAGGGGAAACTGATTCGAACTGTCTGCAATGAAAGAGATTTGGAAGGCCAGTTCCATTACTTCAGCCAGCTGCTGTTCACCTCCCATTTCAGTGTTGGTAGTTGACAGTTTAATAAGTAATGGTAGGAAAATACTGACATGAATTATATATAGAAGAGTGGGAAAACTGGTGGAAGTCAACCTTGGAGAATACCACTTTGGGTTCCCAAGACATGTAGGAACATGTGAGGCAATACTGACCCTACAGTTTATATTAGAAGATAGGTTAAAGGAAGGCAAACCTATGTGCACAGCATTTGTAGACATAGAGAAAGCTTTCCACAATTTTTGACTGGAGTACACTCTTTGTCATTCTGAAGGTAGTAAGGATGACACACCAGAAGCGAGAAGGTTAAATAGAACTTAAACAGAAACAATGGCTGTTATAAAAGTTGAAGAACATGAAAGGGAAGCAGTGATGGAGAAGGCAGTGAGTCACTGTTGAAGCCTGACGTTATTCAATCTGTACAATGAACAAGCAGTAAAGGAAACCAAAGAAAAACTTGGAGAAGGAATTAATGTTTGGGGAGAAGAAGCAAAAACTTTGAGGTTTGCCAATGACATTGAAATTCTGTCAGAGACAGCAAAGGACTTGGAAGAGCAGTTGAACAGAATGGACAGTGCCTTCAAAGAAGAATATAATATGAGCATCAACAAAAGCAAAACAAACATAATGGAATGTAGTTGGATTAAATCTGGCAATTCTGAAGGAATTAGATGATGATGTCCGAAGCAGAGAGGATAAAAACTGTAGACTGACAATGACAAGAAAAGTAATCTGAAGAAGAGAAATATGTTAGCTCTGAATGTAAATTCAGCTTTTATGAAGTTTTCTGAAGACATCCTTCTATTGAAATGAAATGTGGTCAGCAATCAGTTCAGATGAGAAGAGAATAGAAGCTTTTGAAATGTGGTACTCCAGAAGAATGCTGAAAATGAAAATGGGATGGATAGATAGTGTAGCCAAAGACAAAGCACTGAATAGAATTTTGGAGAAAAGAAATTTGACATAAGTTGACTGAAAGAAACAATTGGTTGGTAGCACAAATTCTGTCATCAATAAATCATAAGATTATTACTGGAGGGAAGTCTGAGGGTTAGAGGCAGATTGAGAGATGAATACAGTAAGCAGGTTCAAATGGATGTATGTTGCACTAGTGATTCAGAGATGAAGAGGCTTTCACAGGATGGAGTAGCATGGAGAGCTGCATAAAACCTGTGGTTGGATTGAAGATCACGACAGCAACAGCATGATCACTGAGAGACTACATTGATGACTTTGCTCTGTTTATTGGCTTTATAAGATCAAGGCTTCTTAGATGTTTTCATCAGAGTGCCTGGAAAAATTGTGATTTTGAGTTCATTGAAAATGTCTCTCATTGCTACTGCTCTCTGTAGACTCATTTGAGCATAGTGAAAAATAAATTTGATCACAAGTAAAACGTATGCAGCTTGATGGAGGACTCTGATTTTAGCGCAAAAATTCTGCTCCTCTCCCATATCCCCATTAGAGTAAATAATATTGTCTAAATTTTTAGCAATGAATAAATTCTGTAGTTGAAAGGCTGTTCTGGAAAGTCAGTAAGAGTTTCATCTGTGGCCGCCATAACCTTTTCATTGGACTAAAAGCATTTTCCAGCATTAAATGTCTCTTAATGTAGAACAATCTGGAGGTCAAAGGGAGCCAAATATGGCGATAGATTGGATGAGTGGATGTTTCATGAATTTGTATTTTCCCTTCTCCACAGAATTTCTGTGATTGTTTTTTTGATTTCTGATGTGAAGTTATGGAACTGCATCTCATTCACAATAAGAAGTAATAACTTGTGTACCTTATATCCATGAAAACAGAAAATAAAAAAAGCCCGTTTTTTTCCCTTTAATTTATTGGCTGTCGGGCAGTACCTAATCAGCAATCTCAATAGTAATAATAATTATGATGATATGAAAGTAAGCATAACACAACACCCAGTCTCTGAGTTGGAAGAAATTTTCAATCCAACTAGGAATTGAACCTGGGTTCTTTATTTTACAGACTGTTGCATTGACCCTGCAGCTACTAAGGCACACAAGCCACACAATGCATTCAGGCAGAAAACACTTCCTGTGTAATGTTTTGGCCATTGATTTCAAAAGAATGGTTCAAATTTCAGAAGCTCAATGAATGTTTACATACTTTTGAGTGAGTTGTTGCTTCTTATCCTTTGAATTAGCATCACTAGCTCACTGCTCCCCACCATTCTCAGGGATCAGATTGCAAGGTTTCTCACTAGTCCATTGCTCCCCCACCACTCTTACTGATTGGATAAGCAAGGTAGCTCACTTCTCTTCCCTCTCTCACAGACAAGTTCACATGGAACAGACTGCACAGCAACTTGAGGTGTCACTCTGTTCTCTGTGCTTTTGGCTCACTGATACAGTTTGCAACTCACTTTTTGACTGAGCACCTCTCCAACTGAGTTCAGTTCTTTATTCTTTGTTTCCTCATTTCATTTGTTCATCTTCTTGTGTTGTTGCTCTTCCATTTTATCATTGTGTGTGTTCTTGTTAGGTGTACTATTATGTCTTCTTCTATGTCTGTTCCATTTACAGTTGCTGTTGATGTTGTGTTGGTAGCCTTTATGCAGATTTTAATTACTTTGGGAGGATAGAATACTAAATAGAATTGTATGTGTAACACATAATTGTTTTGACATACATGATAGTCCATGTGTAAAGGTCGTCTCAGGAGAAATGGTCAATATTCAGGGATATGACAGGAACAGTCCACTTGAAGCAAAAAACTAGATATGGAAATATGCTCTATTCCAAATGGTTTATGAGATGGAACATACGTAAAGTTACTGTTGTACATTTTTCTTAAATAACCTGGAATCTGCCGTGGCCTCTAGCGAAGACTTGTTGCAATACAGAATTAAACTACATTATATATATATATATATATATAAACAAAGATGATGTGACTTACCGAACGAAAACGCTGGCAGGTCGATATATATATATATATATATATATATATATATATGTGTGTGTGTGTGTGTGTGTATGTGTGTGTGTGTGTGTGTGTGTGTGTGTGTGTGTGTGTGTGTGTGTGTGTAAATTGTTACAACTGTAGTTGAAGTGTATCTGAAGTCCTTTACAGTCAGTATCAACATTTTACGAATATTGTCATTTATAAATAAAATTTGACTTATCTTGTGAAACTCTTTCTCTTCTTAATGCACATCTGTCCTGCTTTAGGAAATATGTGTTCACAGGCCACTGTTGTTGCTGCGATATATACAGTTTTGCCCATCTCTAATTAGTAGACACTGAGATACACAACTCCCACAGATATACGTAGCTGATAATATGTCATCCAAAATTACAGGTCCATGACACTCTTGTTTTTTTGGGTTGATATTGAGGAGGTCTGAATAACAAATAATGCCCATCACAAACAAAAAAAATGTAGATTAAAACTGTGTGCCGGACCGAGACTTGAACTCGGACCTTTGCCTTTTGCGGGCAAGTGCTCTACCAACTGAGCTACTCAAGCATGACTCACGCCCCATCCTGAAAGCTTTACTTCTGCCGGTACCTTGTCTCCTACCTTCCAAACTTTACAGAAGCTCTCCTGTGAACCTTGGCAGAACTAGCACTCCTGAAAGAAAGGATATTGCAGAGACATGGCTTAGCCACAGCCTGGGGGATGTTTCCAGAATGAGATTTTCACTCTGCAGCGGAGTGTGAGCTGATATGAAACTTCCTGGCAGATTAAAACTGTGTGCCAGCCCGAGACTCAAACTCGGGACCTTTGCCTTTCGCGAGCAAGTGCTCTACCAACTGGGACGGGTCGTGAGTCGTGCTTGGGTAGCTCAGTTGGTAGAGCACTTGCCCGCGAAAGGCAAAGGCCCCAAGTTTGAGTCTCGGTCCAGCACACAGTTTTAATCTGCCAGGAAGTTTCATATCAGCGCACACTCCGCTGCAGAGTGAAAATCTCATTCTCGAAAAAAATGTATCTGAATCACTCCTATGAGCCTCCTATCAGTTCTGCAACCATACCATTACTGAAAATGGAAATAAAGTGTCATTGCTTATGACACAGTGTGTGTATTAACCTCCCTGTTGTCAGACTAACCACTACCAGTCGCACCTCTTCTTCAGTTGATCCTGTATCTTATGTAATGGTGGCTTGTGATGTCTTTGTTATGGCACCAGCTAAGGTATAAATCATAATTACAACATTCTGAAATTCAAGTGATCCTTTATCTAAAGCATCAAAATAAAACTCAGAGTATCTCACAAACAACTCATTCTACTCACGTGCAAATCATGTTAATAACATGTTGAGAGAATGGGGATGACATGAGAGTGGTAGAAGTAAAGACATAAAAAAATAAAGCTCACTACAAAAATGTCAAAATTAAAAGTGAACACCTTATTGTCATAATGTATATATAATGATTGTATTTAATTAGAGGAGTACAAATATGAAATTACATTTCTTCAAGACAAAGTATTTTGAAAATTATCAGTTTATTATCAGTGAAGTTCTAATTGATAAAGGCACTTTAAAATATTCTCTTTTAGGCGGAATCACTTATTTGATCAAATGAAGCTACATGGTTCCAGAGATCTTTTCAAGTCTCAAGACCTGGGTTTGAATCCCAGGGTTGGTACAAATTTTCATTCATCTCTTCAATCTGCACAAGTAGGTCACTTATTTAATTGGAATATTTCGAGCTCATGGCTCATCTGAGATACCTCAATTGTTTCAAAAGATATTTTTCAAAGGTTTAAAAAAATAACTTGATCAGTGCACTGTGAATTGAATTGTGAATTGTGGTTTGTTTGTCCCATAATGTACATAATCTAAATCATTTGATTCAGGTACAGGTGACACATCAAAATTGTGATAAAATTTCGCCATGAACACTGAACAGCTGGTGTTAACAAACAGCATAACATTAATAATAATAATAATAATAATAATAACACAATTTTGTTATATATACATACAATAAAATCTAACACGTATTTACCTCTTGCTCAAATTATCATTTCATTCTCCATGAATTCTTCTATTGAGTAATAGCATTTCTCCCACAGAAACTTCTGTAGCTTCATGTTTTTAAGATTTATGGCTTCGTTTTAAATATGTTTTTGCCCATTAACTTATAATACATTGTCATCCATGTATACTGTGGAGTCCATGCATGTAATTTCAATTAGTGTGTGGGTAGCATAAAATTATTTTTATTTCTCATGTTATATATGTGGTAAAATGATTCTCCTCAAATGATTTTTGTCTGCTGTGTAGGAACATTACAATTTCGTAAATGTTAGGGTTTGTAGTTTCTGAAATAATGGGTGACAAGACACTGTTTGCTGGACAGTACACATGTATGTGACAATTTTTTTTTGCAGTTTCAGTATTCAAGATACATTACTTCAACTTCCCCAGAAAATTATACCATATCTGATAACAGATTCAATGTAAGTATGACAAGCAATTTTTTTTGTACTCAAATCAGTGGAATTTGCTAGTATTTGCATTGCAAATGCAAAACTGTGCAGTGTATTTGATAGGAAGTCAGTACTTGTATACTAGCTTAAGTTCTTGTCCACATTTAGTCCCAGGAATTTACTGTGTCTACTTCTTTCATAATTTGATTGTTATGTTGTATTTTAAGTTCTACACATTTGAAATGTTTGGTTTTGAAACGTACCATATGGGTTTTTGGAATGTTCATTTTCAACCCATTTAACTGGAACCAGTTTTCTAAGGTATCCAGTGTGATTACGATGGAGCTCAGAATTTTTTCTGCATCAAAATCTTCAATTAAAACAGACGTACTTCAATTAAAACAGACTTATTGTCTGCAAACAGAACTGATGGGGAACTTTTTTTTCTGGGTAATTCATTTACATAGAATAGGAACAGGATTGTCCCCAAAATGAAGCCTTTAGGCACGCTTTGTGATGCTGTACTCCATTTAGAATAATAATTCACTGCATCTGAAGTGATAGTTTCCATTTGTTTTCTGTTGTGTAAGTATGGTGTGAGCCAATTTAGAGCATTGTCTTTAATCCCATATTTGTAGATAAGCAAGTCATGGTGCATGGAGTCAAATTTTTTTGTGAGATCACAGACGATACCTGCAGTTTTACGCCTCTGGTCCAATGATTTGCATCTCTTTTCAGTAAAGTTATTCACTGCATCCAGAGTGTTTTTCCTGCTTGAAATCCTAATTGGTGTTACTTATATCATTTTTTACATTAAAGTTTTTGATCTGGTTAGCAGCTATTTTCTCTAACACTTTTGACAGGATTGGAAGAAAAGAAATAGGGCAACAGTTTCCCATGTCTTCCCTCAACACTTTCTTGAACAAAAGTCTGACTTTGGCATACTTCAAAACATCAGGAAAGCATACCTATTCAAAAGATTGGTTGAATATTTTAGTTAGGGGAGGTGCTATTATATCACACACTGTGTCAATTACATTAATGAGTACCCCATCCCACCCAGCAGAGTTTTTATTTTTTAATGATAATATAACATTTTCCATATCCTTTATTGTGACTTTTTTTAAATCCATAAAATACTCAGCTCTTTGGTGGAGTCCAGAGGGAAGTACTTTAATCTTATACTCTGCTACATCATCATCTGACTTTGCCACATTTCTGAAGAATTAATTTAAACACTCTGATATTTTTTTAATTAAATTGCAGCCAAATAGCCATATACAGTTACTTTGCTTAACATTTTACATTTACATTTTACATTTCTGCATATTCATTTATTGATTCCACTCTTTTACTGCACAGTTCTATGTGATGTCGTTCACAGGCTTTGTTACACAGTTCACATACACATGTTGTGGTTGGGTCATGATAAGTTTTGTTTTTGCAGATTAGATGATGAAAGCCGTGAATAGAAAGTCTAGTTACGACATGTTGCTGTTCGAAGTTTGGTGCTGTCCATGAGTGGTTCGTCATTGCTTCGGTGCCATAGAACTTTTTCTCGTTTGTCCTGCATGATCTTCAGTTGTTTTCTGGAAGCCCTGGTGTGTGGCATCATATATCGAAGTCTGACGTCTTCAATTAGGAATGTCTCTCTTGCTAGCAGGTACACTAATCTAGATCTTGTTGCCTTTGAGAGACCAAGTGCTCTTTTTAGATAAGTCGATTTTTTTCTGTCAGGTGGTCCCATATAACCTCCATCCCATAGGCCAGGATTGGCAAGATTTTTGTGTTGAATAATTTCATGGCTGTTTCTAGACTGAGTAGACGGATGTTTTTGATGTCCTGTATTGCTATTATTGCTTGGGCTGCACATTCTGTTGTATGTTTTGTGAAGCATTTGGCTGTTGGTTGCAATGTCACTCCTAGGTATTTAAAGTCTGATGAGATTTTTATTTTTTGTCCTCTGATGCTGATTTCTGCGTTCTTGGATGTTTTGCCTCCTTTTCTGAAAATTACCATTTCTGTCTTTGTTATGTTTATGTGTAGTTTGTGTTCACTGCACCATATGTCTATTTCCTCAATGATTTTCTGCAGCTTCTGTATATCTGTTGAACCTACGGCTATGTCGTCAGTGTATGCATATACATACACATCTTCTTCATTTTCTCCAATTCGGAGTACTTCTTCAGTGGCAAGAATGTACAGCAAAGGGCTCATTGGGTCACCCGGTAAGACTCCGTTCGATTGCATTTTGGGGTTTGAAAAAGAGAGTTTGTCTGATATTGTGATTAAGTTGTATTCGAGGATTGACTTGATTATTCTTGCCCATATGCTATCTTCTCCCATTGTGTTTTCCAGTTTTTGGGCTATGAGATCTCTTTCCAATAGGTCAAAGACTTTGGTAAAGTCTATGAACACTGTGTAGAACATTTGTTTCTTTTGTAGCACTTTGTCAATGTTGTTTAGAAGAAGCCTGACTGCTGTAAGTGTTGATCTTCCAGATCTGAAACCCATTTGTCGTTCTGGGAGATGACTGTCCACAGAGGCTTGAATTTTTTGTGTTATTATCTTTGAATGCATCTTGAATTGAGTATTTTCCAGGGCTATGCCTCTGTACTTGTTTGGGTCCATTGGGTCTCCTCTACCTTTGTAGAGAACTTTTATTGTCGAGTGTCTCCATTGTATCGGAATTCTTCCAAGTTCCACGCATTTGTTAAATAGTTTGGTCCATATGTGTTGGAGGACCTCTTTTCCATCTTTTATATGTTCATTGTATATATTATTGGGTCCTGCTGCTTTTTTGTTCTTCAGTGCTTTTATTACTTCTTTCACTTCTTCTTCATTTAGAGGTTCCCATATATTGTCTTTTTCCTTAGTTTGATGTTGTTTCTCTTTCTTTGGGGGTGTTTTGATTCCTCGTTTGTTCAGTATCTTACTGAAGTGGTCTTCCCATTCCTTCAGGTCTATATTTGGTATATGAGCCATTTTTCTTGGTCTTGCTGCTATGTACGGGTCTTTCTCTGCTTCATCCGCTTCTCTTTTTGCCTCTCTTTCTATGTATTCTTTTTTCTTCTGTTCTATTAGTTTTTTGTAGATTCTCCTCTCTTCTGCATACAGTTTGTACGTTTCCTCATCATGCTGGTTTCTTAGTCTGTGGAACGTTCTTAGAACAGTGTCCCTTTTGCTGTAGCATTCAGCATCGAACCATCATTTTGCCTTCCTTGTTTTGGGAATTGTTTGTATCACTGAATTTTTTAGGAGGTCTTCTGTTTGGTCTGTTGCTTTTTCAAAGTCTCCTTCCTCTATGAAAGTTTCTATTTGTGTTAATTGTTCTTGCTGGTTTGTTAATTTTTCTCTATCAATTTTTCTTTGTGTGATTTGACGAGTCTTTCTTGCTGGTGGTGACGTCACGATATTTATTTTTTTCTTCATTGGAATGTGCTTTCGTATAGGAGTAATGGAGTCATGCCATATTGGTTGAATACTTCCTTCTATTTCTCCTCTAGTTAATGTGATATCAATGGTGCTTTTCCCATTGTGGCATATGTATGTAGGTATCTGTCTATCGTTAAATAGGGTGAAACCATCTTCTTCTAGGGTTTCAACGACTAGTTTTGTTTTATAGTTTTCTGTGTCTATTCTGCAGCTGAGATCGGCTGCAATAATGGTGGGTTTGCTGTCGCATTGTTCGATGAGTGTGACTATTTCGTTAATTATTTCTACAGCATTTGTGTGCCGTTTAAAATAGGCTGCAATTATATTTATGTTTGCTGCTTCTACTAGCATACTATTTTCTTGTTTTATGATTTTTTTGGTGGACGTCATCCAGGGTTTCAGTAGGATAGGTATGCCTCCCATGGGTCATCCTCTTTCTCCCTTCTTTGCCATTAGGTGATAATTATAGAAATCTTTATGTTGCCAGCTGTCGATCAGGAAGGTTTCTGTTAGAATTGCAAGATCCGAGTTTTGTAGAATGTCTGTTGGTGTTAGGTTAAGAGCACTTTTTACTCTCTCTGTATTCAACAAGACTGCTTTTATTTCTTGCTCTTCTGGATTTCTTCTTAGTTTAGTTGAGCTCTGCTCCCTCTTCCATTGATCATCTTGGGAAATTAAATCGACATACTTTTATGTTATCTGGCCAGAATTCTGGTTCTTGTGTGATTTGTAGCTTTTCAAATGGACTGCTTACTTTGAAAGCTTTTTTGTCGCCCAGTGTGCGCCGTTCTTCACATTCTAGTTGTCCCAGTATTCCGTTCTTGTTAAGGTATTTCACTACTGTAGCAGTTGTGGTGGTTCTCTTTGAGTTACTGATGTATAGCCACACTGTTGTTTCTGCTGCTTGCATTTCTTCGTCTTTTTTTGTACCCATTATGGTTTTATTATTACTCTGGTTTCTTCTGTACCAGCTCCTCCCTACCACAGTACTCCAAGTTGGTTCCTCTAGTTTATTAACCTGATTTCGGGTTTTATTATGTTGCTCATGTGCATTGATTTGGACTTGTAGCTGATTTTGATGCTGGAGCGGAGGATTTCTGTATATTGTCATTCCCTCTGGTTTAACTTTGTTGTTGTATTTAGTTTTTATGTTGTTTCCATCAGGTTTGGTTTTCTCTGTGTCTAGGTTGCTTTCCCTTTCTAGAGTTTTCTTTATTTGCTCTTGTATTAATATCCCTAGTTGGTATTTTAGGAAATCAGTTATCTCCTCCACTTTATGCCTCAGTTCTCCCATTTATGTCTTATTTCGGTCTTTTTTTGCTTTTTCCAAAAAGCTACCCACACCGATGTCTCCGTTGAAGTTCTTCTCAGATCCTGTAGGTGTCTTTTCCGTCTGTCTCTGTCCGCTATGTGCTGTTTCCTGTGTTTCGCCAATAGATGTCGCTAGGTGACTAGCAGTCCATTGTCTGATATGTGCTGTTTCCTGTGTTCCACCAATAGATGTCGCTAGGTGCCCAGCAGGCCACTGTCCGCTATGTGCTGTTTCCTGCGTTTCTCCAATAGATGATGCTAGTTGTCCACCAGTGCAGCTGTCTTGTTCCCCACTCGTCCCCTCTTGTTGTATGTTCCTAACCTCTCTTGTAGGATTCCTATTCTCCACCTTCTTTGCTTTTGTTTCATTTTTCAAAGATTCTAAGCATTTTCTTATTTCACTCACTGCCTCTAGTAATTTGTTCTTCATTTCCTTCTTCATATATCCTCCTTCTTCTGCCACTTTTCCGATCATCACAAGAGCATTCTCAAGTTCTCAATACGATGCACTGCACTGTCCGCCATCTTACTCAATCTCCTGATATTTGAGCTGGGTTTACAGTACAACTATCATCTACTTTAATCCTAGAGATTTCATTACTATTAATTCTAACACCTAACTCTGATTTGGCAATGGACCACACTGCTTTTGTTTTACTTTTATGTTGTACAATGAACTGATTGTTTCCAATTTGGTTGGCTGCCTTCACAACTTTTTTAAATATAGCTTTATAATACTCAGTAAAAACCTGTTTTCATTATATTGCAGTTCCTCTTCCTGGAACTAGAAATTTTTGCACCCAGAGTTACCCATTAAAAGTTTATTAGTCATTTTGTTACTTGTGGTTCTAAGTGGAAAAGTTTCATTAAATATTTAAGGAAGGCTACTGAAACAATTGTTACTATTACTTGAAATGCAGCTGTTGTAAGGCCATTCAACCTCACTTGACTTCATTCTAAATGTAACCGAATATTTTTCATTGAATTTCCATTTCATTTGGCTTTTGTTACGTGAAATATCTTTGTTAATTTTTGGTAGCTCAATGAATAATGCAGAGTGGTCAGAGATTTCTAAATCTATGCAAAATTTACCCCCATCAAAAAAGTTTTGCATCACCCCAGTTCCCCGAACTCCTGAACATAGACATTGACTGTGGATACTGTATCACAGACACAGTTCATTTGAGTGTTCAAAGCTGTCACTAAACCCTCCCAAAGACGTAGACAACCATGCATGTGCAGTGCCTATTAGAAAGAGGGGGTCCAAAAGCCAATCATTACCAGTCATTCCACCAGGAAAGAGATGCACAGCTCATGTTGTCTGTAGTTCGACCATGCCTAGATGGTTAATACCATGGTTCAATCATGTCCACATCGTTACTTTGTGCCAGGAAGGGCTCTCAACAAGGGAAGTGTCCAAGTGTCCAAGAGTGAACCAAACCGATATTTATTGAACATAGAGGAGATACAGAGAGATAGGAAATGTCAATGACATGCCTCGCTTAGGCTGCCCAAGGGCTATTACTGCGGTGGATGACCACTACCTATGGATTATGACACAGAGGAACCCTGACAGCAACACCACAGTGTTCTATAATTCTTTTCGTGCAGTCACAGGATGTCATGTTATGACTCAAAATGTGTGGAATAAGCTGCATGGTGCACAACTTCAGTCCCAACATCCATGGCGATGGCCATCTTTGCAATCACGACACTGTACAGCACAGTACAGATGGGCCCAACAACATGCCAAATGAACTGCTCAGGATTGGCATCACGTTCTCTTCACCGATGAGTGTCACATATGCCATCGTTGGAGACGTGTTTGGAGGCAACCCAGTCAGGCTGAAGGCATTAGACACACTGTCCAGCAAGTGCAGTAAGGTGGAGGTTTCCTGCTGTTTTGGGGTGGCATTATGTGGGGCCGACGTACACCACTGGTGGTTATGGAAGATGCTGTAATGGCTGTATGATACATGAATGCCATCCTCCAACTGATAGTGCAACCATATTAACAGCATATTGGCGAGGCATTCACCTTCATGGACGACAATTCACGCCCCCATCATGCACATCTTGTGAACGACTTCCTTAAGGATAACGACATCACTTGACTAGAGTGGCCAGCATGTTCTCCAGACATGAACCCTATCGAACATGCCTGGGATAAATTGAAAAGGGCTGTTTATGCTTGATGTGACCCACCAACCACTCTGAGGGATCTATGCCGAATCGCCATTGAGGTTTGGGACAATCTGGACCAACAGTATCTTGATGGACTTGGTGGATAGGATGCCTCGATGAATACAGGCATGCATCAATGCAAGAGGTCATGCTACAGGGTATTAGGGGTACCGGTGTGTACAGCAATGTAGACCACCAACTCTGAAGGTCTCTCTGTATGGTGATACAACATGCAACGTGTGGTTTTCTTGAGCAATAAAAATGACATGACTGTGCATTTACTCTAGTGGGTTGCATGAGTTTTATTTTGAAACCAAAATTTTTTTATTAAGTCACTGAATTTGGACACATCATTGCTTTCAACTATGGTATCAATATTTAAGTCAGCAGCTATTGCTATCTTTTTCCTTTTTTCTGTACTGAGCTTTTCAAGCAGGCAATGAAATTTCAGCAGAGCAATTGCAGCTTTCTCTGGTACTCTATAAATAGAAACTACAACAACATTTAGGTCCCTCAGCACAATGTAGCAGCTTTCAAATATACACTCTTCTTTCAAATGATTAACATCATTTCTTATTTCACTTGGGACACCAAGTAAGGTGATTAAAGCAGTATATGACATAATAGCACCCCCGCTAGCTAAAATAATCAACCAATCTTTTGAACAGGGGTGCTTTCTTGATGTGTTAAAATATGCCGAAGTGAGACCTCTGTTCAATAAAGGGTCGAGGGAAGATATGGGAAACTATCGCCCTATTTCTATTCTCCCAATCCTGTCAAAAGTGTTAGAGAAAGTAGCTGCAAATCAGATCAAAAATTTTATCGTAAAAGATGATATTATTGTAAGTAACCAATTTGGATTCCAACAAGAAAAAAAAAAAACACTGGATGCAGTAAATAACTTTATTGAGAAGATATGCAAATCATTGGATCAGAGAAGTAAAGTTGCAGGTATCTTCTGCGATCTTTCAAAAGCATTTTACTCAGTGAACCATGATTTACTTATCTACAAATTAAACAAATATGGGATTAACGACAAAGCTCTGAAATGGCTCACATCATACTTGCACAACAGAAAGCAAAGGATAAGTGTCACATCAAATGCAGTGAATTATTATTCTAAATGGAGTACAGTATCACAAGGTGTGCCTCAAGGCTCCATTTTGGGGCCAATCCTGTTCCTATTCTATGTAAATGACTTGCTCATAAATATAAATTCCCCGTCAGTTCTGTTTGCGGATGACACTTCTGTTTTAATTGAAGATGATGCAGAAAAAATTCAGAGCTCCATTGTGAGTACAATGGGTACTCTAGAAAACTGGTTCCAGTTGAATGGCTTGAAACTGAACATTGCAAAAACCAGTATGGTACATTTCAAAATCAAACATTTGAAATGTGGGGATCTTAAAATACATCATCACAATCATCCTATGGAAGAAGTTAACACAGTCAAATTCCTAGGACTAAATATGGACAACAACTTAAACTGGAGTACACATATTGAGTTCCTATCAAATAAACTAAGCAGCTTTGCATTTGCAATGCAAAAACTAGCAAACTCTACTGACATGAGTACACGGAAAATAGCATATCATAGTTATTTTGAATCTGTCATTAGGTATGGCATCATTTTTTGGGGAAATTCAAGTAGTGTATCTCGAAAACTGAAACTGCAAAAAATAATTATAAGATACATGTGTAGTGCACAACAAACAGAATCTTGTCGCCCATTATTTCGGAACGTGCAAATCCCAACAGTTCCCTCCATATACATTTATGAAATTATAATCTTTGTACACAGCAGACAAAAATCATTTGAGGTAAATAATTTTAACCACACGTACAACACAAGAAATAAAAATAATTTTTTTGTTACCCACACACCATTTGAAATTATATGCACGAACTCCACAGTATATGGGGATGACAATATATAACAAGCTAATGGGCAAAAATATATTTAATATGAAGCCAGAGAGTCTAAAAATAAGGCTACAGCAGATTCTGTGGGATAAATGCTACTACTCAGTAGAAGAATTTGTGGCGTAGAGCGCCATAAATATCGATATTTGTTCTGTGCGTAAGTGTGCTATCTTTGAGGAGAGGGCTTTGGGCAGGATGTTGGACGCTAATGGGAGTTAGCCTCCGGACTTGTATCTGTGTAGAAGCTAAGTGTGAATAAAACTGTATCTGAGAGAATTATAGTTGTTTACTTGCAACTATTCCATATTCTCTCACTGGTGACCCCGTTTTTTGTGTAATACACGTCCGAGTTACCGCCCGCAGGTTATTTAAGCGCCTACCACGTTGGGTTTCTCCGCGATCCCGAGGGCCTTTGTTCAGCTCCAGACAATGGCCTTTCAGCATTCACCGCCGCTTGGATTCCAGCAACATCTCTCCAGCACTCCTGCCATCATAGTGGACATGCAGCAAGAATCTTCAGAATCCTTCAGCCAGAACATGCAGTGGAATTCATCGAGTGCCGCCAGTTTCTTCCATCCTCCAACGGTCGTGGACTCTGGCTTTGTTAGCCTAGACCTTCCCACGTGTTCTCCACAGAGTGTTGGTCGGAACATTCCTACTCCTGTGTCGAATGCACAATTCAATACAGTTCATGGCGTCGAGCCAGGTTTTGCTACTTTGGAAAATCCAGTAGTAAATTCAAACTCGAATCAGTTCCCGCCACGTGTGTATCCTTCCGCGCCGGCTAGTCAACAGGTGTTCAATGCTCGCCTAACAGCAAATATCACACCGAGTGTGCATCCTAGTGGACGTGTGTGGGATCCTTGTGTTGCTTCTAATCAAGTCAACAATTCTGTGCTGGACAGTAATTACTCCGACATCTACAACCAGCCCCACCACTCATGGGCGAGTGAATACTGTGTGCATAACGGACATTCACCGGCGTACTTAAGCTCTCCGAGCTACCACGTCAATGAGAATGCACATTTTGACTACGATCCTCACACCATTCGAGCATCTGTCGCTTCTCAGCTGCCCCCCCCGGCGTCAAGTGAATTTCGCGATTCCCGCATTACGGGATGCCAATAATTCAGACTCGCTATCTTCTGCATGCTCTACTTCCATCCGAAGTAATAGGCGCACCTCCGCAGTGACTGCAGTGCTGAATCTGCTGAAATTACCAGACTTCAAACCCGCTCACCCGGGGTTCTGGTTAACCTGGTTGAGCAAACATTCAATGTCTGTGCTTTGGACGATGACGCACGCTTCGCCTGCCTCATGAACCATCTTCACGATCGCTTCGATTTAATTTACGATCTGGTCAAAGCACCCCCCCCCCCTCCCCCCAGCAGGGAAGTATGCTGTGGCGAAACAGACGATGCTGGAGCGTGTCTCTAAAACCAGAAGAGAAAATGTGCGACAGCTCATCTACGAAGAGTGTCTCGGCAACAGGTCTCCGTCCCAGCTCTGGCGGTGCATCCGTCTTCTCTTCGATGAGCAAGTTACGCCTGATGACACACTCATAGAAATCTGGACTGAAAAGCTGCCTTTGCCTGTCCAGACTGCAATCTCTGTGTATGAAGATAGGCCAGTAAATGAACGTTTACGCGCCACCGACAGGGCATATTCCGCCAGGCAGCGTGAGCTCCGTGCACTGCATTCTGGACGTGACTGCACTAAGACGCTTTCTGACGCCACGCCCTTGTCTGGTGCTGCTAATAACAAGTTTGTTAAACTAGCCGCCCTGCCTGCACCTTCAACTCCCCGCAACGACAGTGCATCGGCCTCTGTGGAAGACTCTGGGGCACATACTCCGTCACCTAGCAACTACCCACAGGAGCACAGGCCCGCCCAACCTTACTGTTTCTTCCACACGAGATTCGGGGAGCAAGCTCACAAATGTCAGTCACCGTGTTCTTACCCAAGCTCTAACCGCAGGTAGGCTACGTTGCCACCTCCTGCAATGTAAACAACGGGCACCATCCCACGTTGCACTCCGTTTCGGACAATAACAGTAAGTGTGGTCGAGTCTATGTTCACGATTTACTATCAGGTGTATGTTTTCTGGTAGACACTGGTGGAGACGTCTCTCTGCTGCCGGTTCACCTAGCAACCAATAAAGTGCAATCACACAAAACAGTACTTCGTGCAGTGAACTTGTCTACCCTACAGTGTTCGGGTTCCACTTTGTATACAGTGAAACTTTCGCCCGAGTGCAAGCTGGAGTGGACGTTTCTAGTGTCAACAATTGAAGAACCTATTCTCAGAATTGATTTCCTCAAGCACTATCAGTTGTCACTAGATTTTGTGCAAAATACTGTGTTTTAGCCCCCCCCCCCTTAACAAACATATTCCTTTCACTCCGCCAAGTGACAGTTCAGCTAACACCAAACATGTGTGCTGTGCTAAGAAGTGTGTAAACCTATCCTTGGAGCTGCAATCTTGGACAAACAAGTGGCTAGTGGAGTGCGCCAAGTCTTCAAAGTTGCCTATGGAACGTATGGAAATGCTGCTGCATCTCTGCGACATACACCACGAGTTGGCCTCCACACAAGAACTCCTCACGGTACTACAAGCAGACGACTTGTCGGCTACAGACAAGGTCAGTCCATGCCAATCTGGTGTTCCCGTGCCCGCGCACGTTAACGACAATGTTGTGAACTCTGTAAACTGTGTCAGCACCCCCTTTTGTAATGATAGTATATGCCTGAGTGCTCATGCTCCTTGCGTTCTGAATGGCAATGAACTACGGCCATGTGCTGTTCGGCCATGCCCACTTGTGCCTACAGCGCTCGTAGCGGCACGACCCGCTACCAAGAACCAGTGTACCAACCTCGCCCATGTTAATACGTGTGCGGCCTTTACGCAGCCTATGAGCGCTTGGCACACCTGTACTTCCGTGCCCTCAGTGCCACAGCTTTGCCCGTCCGCCACTGCCTGCTCCACTTCACGGTCATCTGACTGTCGTGCCACACCACATATTGCAGTAGTCACTAATGGCACAGTTCATCGGTTACATCTAACCGATGGGCCGCCCATATTGCAACGCCCATGCCGCCTCAAGCCAGAATTTATGAAAATTGCGAAAGAACAATTGGATGATCTGTTACAAAAGGGAATAATTGACCTTCTTCCGGTTGCTGGGCTAGTCCTATCCTGTTTGACCAAAAGAAAGACGGTACTTGGCGTATGGTCGTAGGCTACAGGCGTTAAAATGCCCGCACCATCATTGATAAATATCCGATCCCACACATTGCAGACTTCAATCATGCGCTAGCAGGTGCAAAGTACTTCTCTGTTTTGGACTGTAAGCACGCATTTCATCAGATTCCTGTAGCTCCGGAGGATATTGAAAAGACTGCCATAACCACTCCCTTCGGGCTGTTCCAACACAAATTTATGCCGTTTGGGTTGAAAAACGCCCCCCAAACGTGGCAGCATTTCATTAGTCAAACTTTATCTCATCTAGACTTTTGTTTCATATACATGGACGACATATTGGTTTTTGCTTCTACTTTGGAACAGAGTGAGGAACGTGTTCATGTCGTGACAGATATTTTAGCAGCCGCTGGTATTGAACTGAACAATAAAAAGACTCAATTGCACCAGTCATCTGTCACATTCCTAAGTCATGTTGTGCCATCGGACGGTCTGACACCACCACAGGACAAGATCAAGCCTGTTCTCGAGATGCTACGCCCTCAGACCTATAGGGAATTATGCAGGTTCATCGGAACAGGTAATTATTACCGGAAACATTTTCCAGCCGCTTCTGCAGTGCAGGCTCCTCTCACAAATGCTCTTGCTGGCCCACAAACTTCTGGCACCCGCCAGGTACCATGGACACCAGACATGGACAAGGCATTTAACAAACTCAAACAGCTGTTGGCCTCCGCTGTCACTATTGCTCACCCACGTGCGGACGCCACCATGTTTATCACTACTGACGCTAGTGACAATGCTATCGGCGCAGTACTGAGTCAGACATACAATGATGTTACGACCCCCCTACAGTTTTTCTCAAAAAAGCTAAACAACGCGCAGAAGAAATACTCAGCATTTGACAGAGAATTACTTGCAGTTTACGAGGCCATAAGACACTTCAGAACTGATGTTGAGGGACGAGATTTCTATGTGCTCACTGATCACAAGCCGTTGGTTCCTGCCATAAAAAATCCTGCGGCTGATCCGCCCCCACGACGCTTTCGTCACATCGATTACATCTTGCAATTTACAAATGACATTTGCTACATCCGAGGAGCGGACAGTGTGGTCACTGATTTTATCTCGCATGTTGGTGCTGTCACAACCTTAATTGACTTAACGGACCTACCTCGGTTGCAATCGGCAGACCCCGATACCATGCAGTTAATTTCGGACCGTAGCTCCTCCCTCCAACCAGTACGCTCTACTTTCCCTGGCATATCTGACTTAGTGTGGTGTGATGAATCGACGGGTACGTTGCGGCCATTCATTCCTAAGCCCCTTCAACACCAGGTCTTTGATAAACTACACACATTAGCACACCCCGGTGTCAAAACTCCCACCCATCTGGTAGCTGAACGGTTTGTCTGGAGAGACATGCGCCGTGACTGTCAGTCTTGGGCAAGGGCATGCATGGTGTGTCAACAGAACAAAGATTCCAGGCACACTTCTCCACCCTTTGGCTGTTTTGCCCAACCGCCAGGCCGGTTTCACCATGTTCATGTCAACCTCGTAGGCCCTTTGCCCCCCTCTGACGGTTTCCGTTACTTGTTTACAGCTATTGACAGGATGACTCGGTGGGCTGAGGCTGTGCCTATTCCAAACATTACCTCTGAGACAGTAAGTCGAGCATTCTTAGATTCATGGATCTCTAGATTTGGCTCACCTGTTTACCTCACCACTGGCCAGGGGCGACAATTCGAGTCTTCAGTTTTCTCTGACTTATGTAAAATGTGTTGCATTGTCAAAATTCATACTTCTGCATACCACCCCCAAAGCAATGGTCTTGTCGAGTGATGGCATCGCACCTTAAAGTCTGCCCTGCGTTGCCATGACTCACTATGGACAGAGGCACTGCCCTTTGTGCTTCTTGGCCTTCGTGCGACTTTCAAGGAAGAACTCAAGGGCTCCGTAGCCGAGTTTGTGTATGGCCAACCTCTGGTTTTGCCTGGAGAATTAGTCACTCCCACCCCACTTCCACGGCCCTCTGAACTCCCTTCACTTCTCGAGCGGGTGCGCTTGCACTGCAGCAAAATTCAGCCGCCACCTCCGGCTGCTCATACACCTCCGCGCGTGTACGTACCGCGCATGCTAGACCCTTGTGAGTATGTGTTTCTCAGAGACGACTCAGTCGAAGCCCTGCTTCAGTCGCCCTACACAGGTCCTTACAAGGTCGTCAAATGCTCTGAGAATAACATGGATCTCCTCATAAAAGACTCTGTAACCACGGTCTCACTCAACTGAGTGAAACCAGCTTTCATTGAGCCTCAGGTGAACCTCCCTGATTCTGCCCCTATTTCTCCCACTCCTGCTTCGAGCGGCCATCCATCTTCCCATACCATGGATTCGGGTATTGATTCTCCACAGCGTGCTTCTCTGCCAAGCACTGCTCCTGCTCCGCGTTCATCCAATTTGAGTGGCCAATCTTTTCGGGGCTTCACTCCTCACAGCCCTCGCAGTCAAACTGCCAACCACTCGGATTCTACCATTGTGTTACCATCTTCGCGTGACAGCTCTTTGTCACGCCGTTCAATCCACGCTGGCTCCTCGTTGCCTTCGGTCACGCTCCCTCGTCTGTCAGCTGATCGCCCGAGGTTGTCTCCTGTGCAGTCCAGTGCACCTGCCACCCCCCTCTTAGCAGATGCTTCCCCCTGCCATGGCTTTCCCACACCTCCGTGCCTCCCTACCATTGCTCGTACAGGTGCCATCCAAGAATTCACAACACATGTGCACCCTGATGACATACATAAATTATCTGTTGTCGTAGATGGTGATACGGTGTGTGTGGTACTCGCGTGTGACAATGTTGAGGGAGGAAGTGCAGAATCTCGTGTGGTGTGCCACTTTAAATTGAGCAGAAGTGCTGCATGTGGCAATTTGCGTGCCTTTGTTAGGCCTTCCGGCAAGGTGATTCTCCGCCTGCTGGCTGACGAAGTGCTACACCTCCACTCCAGGACGGGACGTCGTCTTCAGCCGCCGGCATCGCTTGCTGACGTCACCGTCGACGTACCAGGTTTCACCCCCCGGTCTCCTACCAGTCGACCGCTTCCGCCTGACGTGGAAGAACTGTACGTTACCTTCCTAACTTCTCACTCCCCCCCCCGGGGGGGGCTATGTGTCGTAGAGCACCATAAATATCGATATTTGTTCTGTGCGTAAGTGTGCTATCTTTGAGGAGAGGGCTTTGGGCAGGATGTTGGACGCTAATGGGAGTTAGCCTCGGGACTTGTATCTGTGTAGAAGCTAAGTGTGAATAAACCTGTATCTGAGAGAATTCTAGTTGTTTACCTACAACTATTCCATATTCCCTCAAATTCATAGAGGATGACATGATAATTTGAGCAAGGGGTAATTAATTGGTAGTCTTTTATTGTATGTGTAACAAAATTGTATTATTATTATTATACCATTTGTTAAAATCAGTTGTTGTAATTAATTGTTAGTTTTTTATTGTATCTGTATTTTTATATTGTATTACTATTATGGTACCATTTGTTAAAATCAGGTGTTGTATTTATATGGTAAAACTTTACCAAAATTTTGACGTGTCTCCTGTACCTAAATCAAATGATTGAGATTATGTACGTTATGAGACTAATAAACCACAATTCACAATGCACAATATTTTATAGTAGAATGAGTAAGTAAGCAAGAGCCTTCATGTGATTTCTCTCACCTACAAAAACTGTTGGCAAATTTGACACTTCAAATTTTATTAAGAATTATAATATTATGAGATGTAAGCCAATGTTCATTGAGGCAATTAACTTTGATATTTCTACATTCAGACAGAATAATTTGTAATTCATCCACTTCATGTCTTTTATTTGACAAGCCAGTGCTTAGACCATTTACATTCAAGTGCATTATGTACAGACATTCTTTCCTATATATATTCTCAAGCATTCAAGCATACTCTTAGTTGGGTACCATTTTGGTCTTGTAGCTTTTGTTACCAAACACTGTTTCCCACCTCCATAATTTCTTATAAGTTTCCCCTATTTTGCAGAATTTTACATGTATCAGCTAACATTTTACTGTGAATTTTGGATCCTAACACACATAAATGAAGACCATCTTTACCCAAGCATTTATTGCTTAAGAACTTATTTGGATTTATGAGCACAGCTCCTAGATCATAAAAGTTTTCATTTACATCACAGTTTATTCTCTTTATATATCAACCACTCACTGATCTATAGATAATACCACTCCCCACAATTCTAGATGTTTTGTAGATGTTACCGGCAGATCGAATTAAATGTTTTGTTTCACTTACAGCTTCCTTTTTAGTCTTGCTTTCCAGAGAATTTGAGCTATGGTGATGAAGATTCCTTTGTAATTTTTCCAAGATGCCTCTGCTGAACCTTCCTGCTACCTATATATGTTGCTAAAGTGTTTCTGAAAATGGTGGGTCTTGATACCTGGATGAATGTTTGCTGTGGCTACCACATTTTTCAGCAGAGAATCGCCTATAAGAAGGAATTCATTTTTTCAATCTGTTCCTCATTACCGAAATGTTCTCCTGGTTGAAATCTGAATTGTTTACTTACATCATTTTTTACATTTCTGCACAAGTTTCTTCCTTAGGTGCAGCAACCTCATTGTTTGATCTAATAACTGAATTATTCTGCCCATTTGTGATTTTATTTTCATCTATCGCCTGAGCTGTTTTGCCAAAACATTGTTTTTCGCATTTCAGGCACAATTTTCTTGTTTCTTCATTTATAGTTCTGCTTTTAAAGTGTAAATGTTGCTATGAAGCACTTTAATAATTTATTCCTGTGAACTCAGTGTGGAAGCTAGCTTTGTGTTTTTGTTCTGCAAACAGCCAAGGGATGACCAGTGAATGTCACTGCTAACAAATTTTAGACATGTTTTCGCACCTCTTTCATGCAGCCACAAGAATTCCTTTCACAACCAGTTTCAGACACTTTCTACATGATGCACTGTCAAACTTTTGGCTGTGTGCGAGCATTGTGTCACTGCGCTTTTTAATGAGCACCATCTTGATATGTCTTTCCTATCAGATTTGGTGTGATTAGCTCCTGGAAGCTATACCTCACAGATTACTATGTCACTACAAATAAGAGGTAGTTCTCACTTTCAGTAGAAGTGAGTAATTTTAGGTACAATTTGTAAAAAGGAAACAAAAAGGAAGAACTTGACATTGACATTGAGAGCTTATAGAGTAATTCTGAATTAAGTGACTGGTACGAAATAAATGCTTAATTTCAAGCAATTTTATGTTGAAGTTTTAAATGGCTGTTACATTACATCAGAAGCAACATTTACTGTGTGAAAATTTATGTTATGATGCAAAAAAAGCTTTCCATATGAAGCAGTCAGTTAGGTGCACTAGTAGATTAAGTGCTTGTGATCAGTCTACTATTAATTCCAAGAGCAGACACTTTTAAATTCAGCCAGCCATTTATTACATGTTTTAAATGAAAGAAAATTTTTATTACTGATATTCAGAAAACTTTGGATGGGTTCTGTGAACAAAAAATATCCAAAATAATGGCACATTATTCCAATTCATGCAATATAATAAGTGACAGATAACATAAACTCTATAAAATGGTATGTAAACAAATCCTTTCAGAAACAAAGCTTATTCTTGACAAATAGTATAGTATAACAATAATTCATTTGATGCAGCTCTCCATGATGCTCTGTCCTGTGCAACACTCTTAATCTCTGAGTTACTACTACAATCTACATACTCTGAATGTGCTTACTGTATTCATTTCTTGGTCTCCCTTTACAATTTTTACCCCCACATTTCCCTCTAGTACTAAATTGCTGATCCACTGATTCCGCAGAATGTCTCCTGTCAACTGATCCCTCCTTTTTGTCATGCTGTGCTACTAATTTCTTTTATCCCCAATTCTATTCAGTAACATCTCATTCATTTCATGACATATTCTTCTAATCTTCAGCATTCTTCTGTAGCACCATGCCTCAAAAGCTACTGCTGTCTTCTTGTCTTAACTGTTTGTCATCCATGTTTCATTTCCATACCATGCTACACACCTGACAAACACCTTCTGAAAATACATCCTGACACTTGCATTTGTATTCAAAATTTATCTTCTTCAGAACAGATTTTCTTGCCATTGCCAGTCTACAGGTTGTAACCTTTCTGATTTGGCTGTCATCTTTTATTTCACTGCCAAAATTGTGAAACTTGTCTACTACTTTTAGTGTTCAGTTTCCTCAGCATTGTCTGATTTAATTCAACTACATTACATTATGGTTGTTTTACTTCTCTTGATATTCATCTTATATCCTCCTTTCAAAGCACTGTCCATTCCACTCAACTGCGCTTGCAAGTTTGTTGCTGTCTCTGACAGAATTACAATGTTGTCGGCAAACCGCAGAGTTTTATTTCTTCTCCCTCAAGTTTAATTCTTTCTCCAAGATTTTCTTTGCTTTCCGTTACTGGTGTGCAGTTTGAATAATATCAGGGATAGGCTTCAATCCTGTCACACTACCTTCTCAACCACTGCTTTCCTTCATGCCCCTTTATTCTTACAACTGCCAACTGGTTTCTGCACAAGTTGTACGTAACATTTTGCTCCCTGTATTTTACTGCTGATGTCTTCAGAGTTCCAGAGTGTATTCCAGTCAACATGAGTAACAGGCTTCTCTGAGAGCACAAACGCTATAAACATAGGTTTTCTCTGAGTGCACAAATGCCATAAACATAGGTTTGCCTATCTTCTAAGAGAAGTTGTAGGATCAGTATTGCTTCCTGTGTTCCTGTATTTCTCAAGCACCCAAACTGATCTTCTCTGAGCTTGACTTCTACTAATTTTTTTCATTTTTCTGTAAGTAATTCATACTAATATTTTCCAACCATGAGTTCAAGTGAGAGTTTGGTAATATTCAAATCTGTCACCACCTGCTTTCTTTGGCACTGGAATTATTACATTCTACTGAAAGTCTAAGGAACCGCCTGTCTCTTACATCTTGCACACTATGTGGAACACTTTTGTCAAGTCTGGCTCTCCAAGGATCTCTGTGGTTCTTATAGAATCATGTTTATTTCAGTGGCCTTTTTTTGACTTGTTATGATTACAATAATTAATAAAACTATGGTTGTGGGAGGTATCAAATGAAATTTTCTGAGTAGATTGAGGATGCCTTGGTAGTGTGAATGCAACATGTTATCTTGCGTGCAGACTCACTGACAGATGCAAAATTAATTTTAGGTGTGCCCTGTAGGTGTTTTGGAGCCCAAACTGTTTGTTGTGCTGGTGGAGACTATCGTAGTAACATTGGACTTTTTATAGATGATGCCATTATCTAAACTGAAATTCCATATGGGAGCCAACAGACCTCGATAAGATTTCAAAAGCATATAAAGACTGTCAGCTTGCTTTAAATTTTCAGAAGTAGAATTGTGCATTTGACACATAGTGTCAAATAATGGAAAATCCAGGATGGAATAACAACAATATTATGAAAAGGATGGATTGCTACTCATCTTACGGAGGAGATGGTGAGTCGCAGACAGGTACAAAATCTTTTTGTTTTGCCTGTCTGTGACTCAGCATCTCTTCTGTATGGTGAGTAGCAATGTGTCCTTTCCATAAATTGTCATTAAATGCATAGTATCCTATGATAATAATAACAATGAACACTATTGGAATCTGTCAACTAATAGATGTATGTTATTGTAACTATTTGTTTTGGTTTGAAATGGAATGATTGCAAAGGTATAAAAAGAAAATTCATCATGAAAGAAATACATTTCCAGTACCGGTAGCTGTAGTAGTACACAAATGGCATAGTTCTGTGCTACTTTTATTTTAATTATTTTATTTTTATTTATCTGAATACTGTTTGTACTATACCAAACATCATGGCTAAAGCTTTCGAGCTCAGCCAACCTTGGACTGACCATGAAACTGAGTACAGGAATGGAATGTCATAATATGCTAAATTAAAAAAATGGAAATCAGTAATAGCCAAGGAAGGAACATTATTTCTGTAGACCATGTTACAACTAAATTATTTAAAGGTAAATTCAGACTAGAAAACTAATAAATTTGATGTAAACTGGATGTGGGAAAAGGAGGGGGGGGGGGGGGGGGGGGTGATAAATGATATCAGTTAGATCGGCCACTTTATGTGTCCATGTGTCAGACCATGACTCGAACCTAGAACCTCCTGCTTACTAGGCAGTAGTGTTAGCCACTGTGGCATCCAGACACAGTGTCTCTTGCAAATGTCCAGGCTATCTTAGCACATTCACTGGCTACTCAATTCCCACCTAGCACCACCTGTTTGCATGCAGTCCCCGCACCACCTATTTACATGCAGTCCCCATCCATATCTTCCATGTTCACTAATTTTAGATTCCTGCTGGAGGTCAAATATAGATGTGCAACCCCACAGAAGGTTGTGGATTCATTACCCATCAAGTGACTCAATTATATGAATGAGTGGTGTCTGTCCTTTTAGAGCTGTTAAACTACAAACACCTTCATTTACCATCTGTGTTACAGTGTTTATATGGTATTTGTTAACTCACAGATGGATTTCTCAATTTTTCTTATGTGTTTGGAATCTCTCTCTCTCTCTCTCTCTCTCTCTCTCTCTCTCTCTCTAACACCTGTATAAACAATTGTAAACAAATTATGACATAATGGGTGGCCTGGCCAGATTTTTTATACAGCATCAACGTGAGCTTCAAGAGCTAGTGGATTCAGGTAGTTGATGTGTGTTGCAGAAAAGCCATGGCTGATTGACATGAGGTGGTAAATGAGCAGCCATTGAATGGCTGTGAGTTTTCTCAGGCATCAGCTTGGTTGAAAGGGCCCATGTGACTGATGAGTGTTTTAATGACTGGTACATATAAACTATGAACATGACTTGCAAGTGTGCTGCAGAGAATCCACAGACATTTTAAAATAGCGGAAGCTCCTGACTATATGGTTAAGAACTATTATTGTTTAAACATGTATTACGTGCAGCTATGTTACAACTACTTCCAGACAGTTAAGAACTCATATGGCCCACATTTTTGCAAAAACTTACAACCATTTTGAATGTGATATAGATATGTAAGAAATTGTGAGTATGTGTATTATATGCGGAGCAGTCAGAAACAGTCTGTAAAGCTTTAAGAGTGTTGAAAGGTAGGTTGTGCTGAGAAATAACTGTTAAGAAAAAAATTCAATACATTCATCATTTCTGAATTAATTAGCATTGAAGTTAGCAAATCAGGCTGTTGCACATTCAAATTCAAGTGGCACACCAGATATGGTGCCACCAAATGTGTTCTTCATACGGTTTCACAAAACTGAACAAGAGAGTAGTAAGGATCAGACCTGAGCCAAATGCTGATAAGTCTTGTTTGTTGTCATCCATTCTATGAGAGCAGCTGACTATTTGTATCTAGTGGATGGTTTGGATTTACACACACAATGGCATAATTGACTAATTTTGGTGCTAAATGAAAGTTGGAATGTCACACGTCACTGCTGTAGGATTAAAGAAATCAGCTGGAAGTTAAGTTGTCATTACTGTAGGTCATTTCTGCAGCAATGCTGTTGTATTCTGGAAACATATAAGGACAGACACCCAATAAAATTATTGATAAGTTGGGTTGTTAATGGTGCCTTTCGTTGAAATTCCATCCTTCAACTTCACTGTTTGATGCCATATAAGCAGGTGGCATGGTGTATATCTTGAGTTTTTGTGAGATGAGCAAACTAGTGACGATCAAACTGCCATCGTCTGTTGGTGATGGTGATTTTTGGGGCACCAAATGTGCAACCCATGGTGATAGTGCTGAGAACACTTTCTGGCGAGATGTTCAGCGATAGGTGAAACATTGATAGCAAGATAATGGTTCTACTATACCAGCATGAATATGTGAGAAGCTATTCTCAATCACTGAGACTTCCACAATCTTTAGTTGTAGGTTTTGTAATTTTTACTCTTTGACAGCTATGAATCACATTTTTGTTTCAATAAAAGCCACAAGGAGCACTGTCAATTCAAGCATGCTGTGCCTTTGGTGCCAGGATGAGCCAAGTCATGTAGTGTATGGAAGACATGTTGCCAGTAATATGGAGGAACATATGGCCTGAGTGTATCTGTAGAATTGTCACAAAATAGTTGTGACCCATAATGTAACAGTATTGTTTCAAATGCTAAGGAATGGGAACCTGAATTCTTTACTTTGGCCCATTCTGGGTCATTGCTTTGTGCCTTATCAATATCTTTGTATAAAATGCTAGCTGGTAACATGAGTCTGCAACTTTGGAATATGTACCAGCAGGAATATTCTCTCCTCCAGCAAAGTACTGAATATCGTGGGGAATTTACAGAAATCCCAGATGGTGCAATTACCTGGGTGTTACTTTTCCTGGGCACTGTTCAAAGGCAAATGTTAATAGTTTGTGATCTGTGAATTCAGGAAGGCAATGAAAATGTCTGACTATCCAATATGCTAACAATTCATGACCATAGGTGATATAGTTACATTCTGTGTCAATGAGAGACATGGAGAAAGATGAAAGTGGTTCAGGTCTTCCATCCTGCAATTGCTGTAAAGAAGCACTTATAGTCCAAAGCATCAGCCATCAAAATTAAGGTAATATCTGTTGAGGGATAAGCAAGCTAAGTTTCATTAGCCAGTTCTTCTTTTAAATTTTTGAATGATTTGTCTGCTTCACTGGTCCGTGTAATAGGGTGATTTAGACTTCCTCTAGGAATTCTTGCGCAAGTTAGAAAGGGTTATAGATTTCTACAATATGGGATAATGTGCATCAGTAGAAAATCACCAATCCTAAAAAAAAGAGCATAGTTTTTCTACTGTTTTATGGTGAGGAAAGTCTTTCATTATTTGCACCTTTTCTTCTAATGTTGAACTTCCTTGATGTGACATGTAAAACCCAAGAATGATATCTCTTTCTCTCTAAAAATGAATTTTTGCATGTTAAGGTTATACTTATCCAGAAGCTGTTGCAGATGCATTGTTCTTAATCTGATGCTGAAGCTATTAACTAAATAGAAGTGCACAAAAGATAAATCATTCAAAATACTATGAGTAAATCACTGGAATGTTTGTGCTGCATTGCAGAAACCAACTGGCATCTTAAAAACTTTGAAAAGTGCAAATGATGTAATTACAGCTGTTTTAGGCATATCATCGGTTGCAACAGGAATGTGATGATAAGCTCATGGAAGGTCAGTTTTAGAGAATATCTTTCGGTTGGAGATTTGGCAGTTGAAATCTTGTAAATGAGGTACTGGATAGTGGTCTGAATTTGTGCAGCCTTTCAAGCTGTGCAGTCTGCACATGGATACCGAGCTCTGTCTTTGTAATGAGATGGAGAGGACTAGACCAGCAGCTTTTAGAAGGATGACTAATGATGAAGTGATCATTATGAAGTGGCCTCGATAGAAGAACCTTTTCAATGCAGGTGTGGCGTGTGGCATGAGTCACGGCAAGGGTCCAGACGTTGGTAGCTCAGGGAAACAATGTCCGAAAATTAAATATTTTATTGAGATTCATACAACTAAACTCAGAGTGCTGCAGCACAGTATCGTTTCTGTTGGCCAGGAGGCCAGCCTTGTAACCTACACCCACTAATGCTAATAACCAGAAGCCCAGTTGGCGGTGCTGGCCCCAGTCATGCCTGGTATGACTGTTCACAGTAGCCACCAGCATCGCAGAAGCCAGTTCAAACACTTGTAGTGGATGACAGCCTCTTGAAGTGGACCTTTCCCTTTGAGTGAAGGTGAGAGATACCAGATTGCCACCCCAGTGTATGAGGGTGGCAACTGTACTGGCCCACTGATGATCTGCTGCCCCTCTTCCCCTCTTGGCTCCTGGTATCACTGCTCCTCTAAAGCAATGCCCTGGTACCTAATGTCACTATATCATACAAATTAAGCCTTGGTGCATTTTACTCAATTTTTCCCTCTAGATAGATGAACATTGTGACAATACTACTGGTGAAAGCTTCCTTTAGCTGGAATTTTGTTCTTTCAGATTCCACTGTGCTTTGTCAAGGATCACATTCAGCATGATTTTAGACACTCAGTTTTCTCTAAGGGTTGCCCCCACATTTCATCTATATTACACCCATCATGCACATGAGACTGTGTCCATTCTGTAAACAGCTTGCAGTGCATCAGAAGTCTGCTCTGCAATGCTGTGACCTAGTGCTCACACTTCAGCAACATTTGAACACATACGCATACACTCCTGAAAAGATTCTGTCTTGCTTGCCCAACCACTAGCTTTATAAACTTGCATTCTCTTCATTTTTCTACACTCATCTTTCTTCTTATGAGGCAACACCACTGCAGGTGGCAACCAATCTGTGTCCCTGTAAAAATATGTGTGTGTACAATTTCTTCCACAATATCTGCAACATAACTATTAACATCAACTGCTTCCTGTGCTTTCCGTATAGTATCTACAATAACACCATCACCTACTGTTCCACTCTGCAGTGCCACATGTACTACCCTACATATGTGACCCAGGCTCCACCACTTCTAAACAGCACCCATTATCATCCAGTGGAGTAGAAACTGCGGAACTTGAATCCCAGTATCCCTATCCACACACAATGAGTGAGCTCACAGGGTGTTTGGAAAATGTCATAATTTTCGTATTCATGAGATCATCCCACCAGTCACCCAGTTTTGCCCTACTCCTGATAGGGTCAACAGATTTAACTGCGTCACTGTTAGCTGGTCACATAGTGGAACAGGTAAAGTGGACACTGCATACCCCCTTTAAATAACTTTTAATCTCTTCTTACTTCTCTCCATCTCAGCTAACTCTTTATTTCCAACCTCATTTCCTTCTTTGCTTCCTTAAGCCTCCTCTGCAAATCCTTCTAGCAACTTAGAAAAGTGCAAAAAATCTATTTCCTCCTCCCTAGCCAGAACTGCTTAAAGTTTCTTAGAAATATTTACTTTCTGCTAGCATTATATCATCTGTTTAAAATTTTCAATACCTCCCACATGGTAGTTTCTTGTGGTATTGAAAACCTTGCTGCCTGTGATGGTGACAATGACATGATTACCCTTCGTCAATTATAAAAATGCAAAGGACGACAATTAGATGTAATGTTATCATAACACTTCTTACTGTAACTTAACTACTCTGCCAGAGTGGATGCTCATAGTTATTAGTTTAGATGCTGAAAACAAAGAATACTTCTTGACAGAACTCAGTTTGAATTGCTATACATGTTTGGCACCTAATATACTCCTATTCAGTGAGTCACCCCTTGCATATGATAACACCTATTGCAAAACTGACATTCTCTGTTTAAAAAAAACATACACAGAATGCTGTCATTGATTACATGGTGAACTTACCAATACAATTACCCATTTGGCAAAAGAACCATTGGCTCTCTGTGATACAGTTAAACAAAAACATAAATAAATAGACTGCACTCACCCCACTGCATATTGACGAAACTACAACTCTACAAAAGTTTTCATTCACAGATGATGCTTGTAGGTGCTGTAGAACCCTTTTCTCTCAACAAATGAAGTGGCCTTGGCTGAAGGGCACTTCTCTGCAGGGACAGGTTGCAACACTGATTTGTGGCAAGGGGGAAGGCTGTTAGTAGCTCAGGAAAACTATATCTGAAAGTTAAATACTTGATTGAGATTTGTGCTATTATATTAGTAGCACTGTGGTGCTGTAGTCATGCCCCCTTTTAGCACATGGCAGAGATGACTCATGATACACTATGATGGTCGGCTGTTGGCCAGGAAGCCAGTTGTGACATCCCCACCCAGGAGAGTTGATGCCCAGAAGCCAAGTCAATGGTAGATGCTCCAGTTGGTGTGACTGCTGGTGGAAGTTGCCAGTGGTGCAGAGGCATGCAGGAACTCTTGTAGGAGACGACAGTCTCTGGGAGAGGAACTCACCTCTGCAAATAAAGGTGAGAGGCTGTGGGTGGCAGCTGTACCATTCCGGTCATGATCTGCTGCCCTCCCCCCTCCCCCCCCCCCCCCCCCGGGCGGGAATCTGGCTGCTGGTGGCATGACCCTGGAGATGGGAGGTGGCTCACCAGTAGGAAATTATTAAGTCAAGGGAGGAATGGTTGGTGGTGGCAGAGACCCATCCTTGTGGAGACTGCTTACTGACTGGTATTGCTTCGGTGCCTGGTGTAATCCTCTCCTTGTAGTAGGTAATGGCTCAAAGGTTTAGAAACTTCCTGGTCCATCCTACAAGAGCCCTGTCTTTCTGCTGTATTGACAGGATTGTGGTGCACACTCTGGTCCACATCACAATGTGAAAACAGCCCTTTTGCTGCTGCTGGCATGGCAATGCCTAGTTGCCCATTGGCTGCTTATAGCTTTGTCAACTGCTGTAGCTGAGCTGATATTTTCCACAGCAGTGTCCAAAAATTAGTGACAGTGGAGCGGGAACGTGTTGTATCTCCACTTACAGTCACTCATGTGCAGTGAACCGGCTTTATCGCCGCACCCATGCACTATGCTCAAGGGAGAGGCTTTGTGGCAATAAACGACTAAAGCGGCTCCGGGACAGGACACATTTATTTTTCCTACCGTTACAATAAATGACAAATAACATTCTTCGCTAATGTCCATCCATACAGGTGCGTTGCTCTGGCGGCACGGCTCAATCACCGATCCCGGAGGGTATACACTCCAGTGACGAGCCGTGGCGCGACCGCGTGGACCGAGCGAGACAAAAGGCCACGTCACAGAATGTTCTGCTCCTGGCGCGACCGGAGGTGCCGTAACATCTGCGAAGAAGCGAAAGACACTTTAACGGCGACTGCGTTTACGACCGTGCGTATGCATTTATGGCGGAGTCACATTGACTCGACGCACGTGGTCCACGGCGGAAGAGCTGGGAGATGTGTGTCGCGTCGCGTCGACTAGCTCGCACTGGCCGCCTGCTTTCGTCCCTGTGCGGCCCGGTGTGCGGCGCACTGTTGCCGAAATTCTGCATAAAGGTACAGCTGCCCCTACTTGTGTTGGCAGTGCCGTAGTTCAGCCCTTCGTGCGTTGGACGGTGCTGCCGCCACACAGATCCCCCCTTGGAGAGCTCCGTAGCTGCAAAAACGCAGCGATCGTTCGGTGGCGCGCGTGTGTTTAAAGTTCCTGCGCTGCATGATGGCAGTGCGGCAGCATTGGTGGGGGTCGGTTGGCGTCGAAAGGGCGGCGGCCCGTGACGTCAGTGCGCCGGACCGGCGAGCGTGCGGCAGGTGTGTCCTCGCGCTGTCGACTAGTGACAGCGGCAGCAGGCACTGGCTGCGACTGTCCGTGGCAATGCGCGTGAAGGCGTGCATTGCAGGTCATTGGTGGTGACGTCTTGAAGGCACTTGCGCGAGTGCAGTACCATCGGAACTCAAAAATGGGTCCGGGAGCTGCTACGGACGAGCCGGGCGGTGTGGAGCACGATGTCCGGAGCTTGACGGCGAAGGGAATGTGGTAAGCTGGCGTGGATGCCGATCCGGCCTCAACGCCCGACGCAGCGGAGGCAAACGACACGAACGTGGGTCCAGGAGCTGTGACGAGCGCAGGAGATGGTGTCCGGGGCTCAACTGGAGTTACCGGCCGAAGGCACTTGCAGCTGGAGGTCGGGTCTCTACAGCAGACGGCGGCTTGTGGGCGCCGAATTCTGACGGCGTTCGGCGGCTCGGGCGCATGATTTCCGGTTTGGGTGTCGTGGCGCGCTGGCAACGCAGCACGGCCATTTCAATCGGACGCGGCAGCCGGCGTGCGTGATGTAGTCCACTGGTGGCTGTAGTGGGGGCGACCGGTGCGCCTGTGGTAGGCGCGGTCCGGGCAGCCATACCAGCTGCCTGGGTGTGGTGGTGGGAGGTACACATGGCGGCGCGATGACAGCAGGCTGCAGCTGTGTGTCACCGGCGGCTCCGGGTGCGGGTTCCGTCTGACTGCTGGCAGAGGGAGTGTCGTCCGTGATCAGATCTTCTGCCGGGTCGAAGAAATGCGTGGCTGATGGAGCGGGCAAGACGTAGGCTGGTTTGACGCGGTCGACTGACACTGTCGACGGCTTTCCGTTGCACTTGATAACCAGCCTTTTGTCTCCTCGGGCGATCACGCGGTGCGGTCCACTGTAGGGCAGTCGGAGAGGTGACCGCACTGCATCGATACGCAATATGACGTGCGTGCAGCGCTGCAGGTCGGCATGGACGAATATCTTCCCGGTGCCGTGCCACGTCGGTGCGTGGGCTCGGAGGCTGGCCATGTGACTGCGCAGACGTTCCGCCAGAGTGGGTGCCACGGCGTCGCATGGGAGTCTTACATCTTCGACAAAATCGCCCAGGATTGTCAGAGGTTGCCCCGTAAACGAGGTCAGCAGGTGATGCGTTGATCTCCTCCTTCGGCGTGACTCGCAGGCCGAGCAGCACCAGTGGAAGCGCCTCTGGCCATGAGGTGTCGTGGCAGGTTAGAGCGGCTTTGAGAGTCCTGTGGAACCATTCAACCATGCTATTCGACGCCAGATGGTAGCTGGTTGTCCGGTGTAACTGCACCAATTCACGAGGGTCTTTCCTTTTGAGGTAGGACCTTGTAACGCCTTAGTCAGCGGCTCTTGCACGGCTGCGGCGTTGGGCAGGTGTTGACGATAAAAGTTCAACATGTCGAGGTAACGTCGTAATTCTTTGTACGTCTGCAGACGCGGCATGTTCAGTATTGCCTTCACTTTCTCCGGTAGCGGTGTCGACGATAAAAGTTCAACATGTCGAGGTAACGTCGTAATTCTTTGTACGTCTGCAGACGCGGCATGTTCAGTATTGCCTTCACTTTCTCCGGTAGCGGTGTCGATCCGGTGGGCATAATTAAATGGCTGAGGAACTCGATTTCCATCACACCGAACTCGCATTTAGCGGGGTTAATAACGATGTCGGCTTCACTCAGGCGCTGAAAGACGGTCATTAAGTGGCGGCGGTGGAGTTCGGGCGACTTGGAATACACCAGGATGTCGTCGAGGTACGCGAAGCAAAATGGCAAGCCTCACAAGACGCCGTCCGGGAACCGCTGCCAAGTCTGGGCAGCATTCCGAAGACCGAAAGTCATAAACAGGCTTTCGAAAAGCCCAAAGGGCGTTACGATGGCTGTTTTTTCGATGTCTTCGGACGCCACCGGAATTTGGGTGTACGCCTTTGCACAGTCAATCTTGCTGAACACCGCGCAGCCCGCCAAGGCGTAGCTGAAGTCTTGAAGGTGTGGGACTGGGTATCGGTCCGGCACCGTTCGCGATTTAAGGGTGCGATAGTCCCCACACAGGCACCACGAATTGTCTTTTTTGGGCACTAAATGCAACGCCAATGACCATGGGCTGCTCGATGGTCACACGATGCCTTGCCACAAGATGGCTTGAACTCTGCCTTTGCTGCAGCGAGTCTGTCCGGCGCTAGTCTACACGATGTGGGGGGTCCGGGTGTGGTTATTATGTGGTGCACCATCGAATGTTTGATGTCTCTCGGTGCACCGGCTGGGCGGGTGAGGTCGGGGAATTGTTCAAGAATGTCAGCGTACGGTCTGGGGCACTTCACGGGTTTAATGCTGCAGTATGCAGCATGCAGGCGCTGTCCCGCTACCTTTAAATTCGTTGTGGCGTCGATGAGCTGGCCGTTTGCGATGTCGGCTAGCAGCCCGTAGCGGCCGAGAAAGTTTGCGCCCAGGATCAGCCCATTGACGTCAGCCATGGTAAAAGTCCACGAGAACGTGCGCCGTAGGCCTAGATCTATATTGCGGCTGTGTGTGCTGTAAGTTTTAATAGCGGAATTGTTCGCCGCTGTAAGGCAGAGTGCCCCGGCCCGCCTGCGGTCTCTTAACATAGAACGCAGGAATATCGAGAGGTCCGAACCCATGTCGACGAGGTACCTCACGCCTGCCCCCCCCCCCCCTTCCGCAACATCAGACGCTTCGATATCACACTGCAGCTGGGTGCGCCTAGGTCTGGTTGCAGCTGGCGTTTGGGTGCAAGCAAGGAGTGCGGCACCTGGTTGCTTCGCTGCCGAAGCGGGTGTGGTACCAGCAGTAGCCGCTTTGTGCGTGCTGTGATGTCGGCAGGGTACCGTTGGAGCGGCTGTTGCTGCCTTGCCGGCTGCGCGAGCTGTGCCGCCTGTCGCCCAGTCTGCTGCCGCTGCAGCGCGTGCTGCCCTCTTGCTGCGAGCACGCCAACCGGTCGACGTGCGTCGAGAGGGCTGCCACCTGTGCATTCAAGTTTTGCGCTAGCTGGTGCAGGTCGGCATCCGATGCCGCCACGAAGGTGGGGGGATGGAGTCGTAAGCTGCCGCAGCCGCGGTGCTAGGTGCCGTTGTCAGCGCATCGTGCACCCTGTCGGCCAAGTTAGCGATGGCGTCCAGCTGCATCTCCGTATGTGCGGCTATCACTGCCTGCACCTGAGCTGGGAGGCTGCGCACCCAGATAGTGTGTAACAGCGAATCTGGCACCATATCGGACTGCGCGAGGCTCCGCAAGTGGCGCAGGAACTGCGAAGGCCTCCAATCGCCACATTGCTCTTGCCGCAGCAGTTGGTGCACTCGCTGTTCCTCTGACAATGAAATCCGCCGGATCAGCTCTTTCTTGAGCCGTTTGTAGCTTGACTGCGTCAGCGGGGCGGTGATTATATCCCGCACTTCGGCCACATAGTTCTGGTCCAGCTGGCTCACTCTGTGCCCAAACTTCGCCAGGTCGCAGGTCACGTGGTTGCTCATAAATATCGCCTCAACCTGGCTGAACCACATTACAGGGTCGCGCGGCCAAAAGGGAGGCAGCGTGATCAATGCCCGTCCAGCACTTGTCGGCGTTCTGGTGGTCGTAGGAGGCGTCAGTGCGGTGGGGATTTGCTTGCCAACATTGTCCTGAGCTGTCTGTGGCTGCGCAGCGTCTGCACGAGTAGTCCGTGCCTGTAGCTCACTCTCTAGCCTCGTGTTGCGTGCGAGCAGTTCTTCGACGGTCTTTTGCCACTCCTCTAGTGTCGCCATCTTAGTTCAGAGTCGAATCCTCGTACAAGAGGAAAGTACACAGTGAAAATAACACGACAAGGGAAACACACGAAAAAAAATAACACTAAGCAGTCCGCGATCAAAACATACGCTCACAAAAACAATACAAAAAAAGTTAGTTAAAAAAATTTTACTACGGAGCACTGTTCAGCGCGGGCGTATACGTGCAAGCCTACTCGTGGTTCCACATCTCTTGTACCAATGAACGTTCGTCACCACGTGTTTTTTTAGCCTCAGATCACCAGTGGAGCGGGAACGTGTTGTATCTCCGCGTACAGTCACTTGTGCAGTGAACTGGCTTTACCGCTGCGCCCACGCACTATGCTCAAGGGAGGGGCTTTGTGGCAATAAACGACTAAAGCAGTTTTGGGACAGGACACATTTATTTTTCCTACCGTTACAATAAATGACAAATAACATTCTTCGCTAATGTCCGTCCATTCAGGTGTGTTGCACTGGCGGCACGGGTCGATCACTGATCCCGGAGGGTATACACTCCAGTGGTGAGCCATGGCGCGACTGCGTGGACCGAGCGAGACAAAAGGCCGCGTCACAGAATGTTCAGAATGTAACAGTACAGCTGCCCCTACTTGTGTCGGCAGTGCCGTAGTTCAGCCCTTCGTGCGTTGGACGGTGCTGCCGCCACAACAGTGCCACACTCGCTTGAAATTCAAGTTTCCCTTGCACTAGTTTTTCTGATGACAATATATCTTGCTCATGCGTGTGCTAGAGGTCTTTTAGGTTTGATTATGGGTTGCACATTAATTTCAGGAAAATCATAATTAGGTTTTCTCATGAAAATGTTAGGGTATCTAAGTGTTTATGCTGTGGCACAATCAAAAACACTTGACTGTAAGTAACTACATCCACAGAGCCTATACAAGTGATTGAAATTTGTCATTCAAGCAACTTCTTTGACTTAACATCAAGCAACAGACCCTAATAGCTCAAAAAGTTGGCCCCAATAATAGCCTGATGAACATCTGCAAGAAGAAATGCCCATGGCAATTTACTTTAAAAGCCTATTTTGAGGTTCAGTTTTTGTCCCCCGTATGTGTATATTACGGAACATTTTGCAGTAAAGAGTTGCCATTTCTGATAGTTTTTGCGATCTTGTACTGTTGTGGGCTGTATAAAAGGATATGCTCCAGAATCAATCGAAAATTGAATATCTGGGTTGTGATCAATCATGAATAGACAGAGAGATAGATGATTTAGTCTCCTCACGGTGTGTGCAGAAAGTGGAGAACATCCTAGTTTTCTATCTGAGTGTTAGCTAACTACTGAGATACAAATGAACATGGTGATGAACAATTCTTCAGAAGCTGCTTAAATTTATTTTGATATTAACATATAGGATGTTTGTTTATGAGCATTGCAATCTGATTCTCAGTCGTGTCTGAGTTCATAGCTTCCAAATCTGTCTCATGAGTTCTGGAAGTTGCTTTTCCAGTTGGAAAAGTCTGTCATCTTGAGCTGAAGGTGAAATGGCTTCTACACTAGCAAACTAATTGAGCATCAGAATCAGTATAATTTTGCTGACCATAGAAGCCATTGCTTTGAGACTTGCATCTTGACTAGCTGCTAGGTAGTCACTGAAGAAATATATTTGTTAAAGCGTCATCAGTTTCTTGCATTCCAGCAAGAGTGTCCATTTGTCTGAGCTTTTTGTCTCCTAGTTCTACATCAGTTAAGAATTATTTCCCTTTCCGTGACCCTGTTTCTTCACACTCTAAGGTGTGTTTTAACTCTAAGTGTGGGGAATCTGATAATGCTCTGGACATGAATTCTGAAATCAACTCAGTAACTTATCTATCTAGTGATTACAAAATGTAATGATACTTCGTCACTTCACTGCTTATATTTGCAGTGACAAATTGACACCAACTTGCAAAAAACCATTTGCCAGATGGGCAATAGTTTCACAGCCACACTCTTTATTTCCTTGCTAATGTCATTCGATGGTGGATTTTCTGTGAAATCACGTATGTGAATGGCACAGTAAAACTGGAATGATGTTACTAATTCCTGTGTACTCAGAATTATGACAGGGGTTCATCAGTTATGGTTCTGGAAAAATAACTATTTATTTAGCAGTACAAAACAAAACTACAATGAATGCACGTAAATTTTTGCAGTCAGTTGCAGTGTAAAGGATAAATATATACAAAAGACTAGTTAATCCAATGTGAATTAGTATTTTAAACAGAGTTTATATTTCTCTGCATCTAATACATCCACAATATTGTATCTCATTACAAGACATACTGCAAAATATTGAAGATAGTAATATAGATACTGTGTTGCTAGAAAAAGATAGTTATGTCAAATAACTAATTCATGACAGTATGGGATATAGTGAAGGGAATGACTAGTACAATGAGAGATGAAGAAGAGCAGGTAGCTTCAACAGTAAATGATACATTGGTGATATATGTGTGTGTAATGTTGCAAAACATTGTAACCAAGTGTTTATAGCTGTTACAGAATAGATAGGGTTCTTAGGTGCAGCAGATACTGTCATGGAATTTCTCAGACCAGCCATTATGAAATACTTCATTTATGTGAATATAACCCTTAATATACAAAGAAAAGTAATGACCTTCATAAAATCTTTTGAATAAAAGAAACCTAGTACCCATGATGAAATATAAAAAATAATAAAAGAGAGTTGTTCTGAGGTGTAGCTGCATATTAATTTATCTTTGTAAACAGTTTTTTATTAATGGAGCATTTCACCATATGCCAAAAGATGTTGAAAGCAAGGCTTTCTATAGGGAAGAAGCTAAGGAAAGACCAAAAAACCTTCATTTATTTTCACATTTTTGAGCATTCTGAAAAATTGTAGCAAAGTTAATGTAGACGCTGTTTTTTAACCATCTGACTAAAGGTGATATATTTGGAATGTCAATTTTTTTGTTTTTGAGTGATTACTGTATTGAGAATACTGTTTATACATACAGTGGGACTGGAATTATTTCATTAAAATATAAATCAAAGGCTACTGTAAATTTTGTTACTTGTCAAAGCCCTTTGACTATGTGGTTTACAATAACCTTTTAAGTAAATTAGAATATTATGTTGGAAGAGAACATGATGCAAGGTGGTGCAAATCGTATCTCTCCAACAATAAACAAAGGCTATCAGTATGGAAGAGTCCTGATTAAGCAACCAGTCGTCACCCAGCTGGGAAATAAATACATGTGATGTCCCCCACAAGGTTCCATATTAGGGCCTTCAATTTTTCTTTTGTATGTTAATGACCTTTCACCTGTAACATTACCAGATGCCAAGTTTGTTTTGTTTCCAGATGATACAAGCATTGCAGTAAATAGCGAGTCAAGCATTGTTCAGTCTTACTCAGTTTTTCTCACAAAATTTGAAAAAATATGTAGTTCAGAACTTACAAGAGATTGATTGATTTATTGATCCATTTTCATCTACAGCTGCACAATGTGCAAGAGATATTTGGATTTTTATGCTAATATTAACAGTCTTACATATAATATACCTTTGTACATAATAATTCTTACGCTATATACAGACAGATAATATACAAATGTTCTTCTGTATGAGACTACATTGGGCTAACATAGAAAAATTTATTTTTGTAGGTATTCATTTACTGTGTAAAAACAGTGATCAACCAAGTATGACTTCAATTTAGATTTGAAGTGACCAATGTTTTGTATGTGTTTAATGGTATCTGGTGAGGCATTGTATAGTTTGATACTAGGATGGATAAGACGGTTTTGAAATAACTTTGTGTTGGTACTTTGAACATGTACAAGTAATTTTTGTCTTGTATCTTAGTTGTGTATTGTGTAATTTTGACTGATGAGTGGTCTCTTTGTATGCAAGTTTTGCTTTAAATACGTTATATTTTCAAGTATATGTATGCAAGGAAGTGGCAGGATCATCCTGTTTTAAAACAATGGTCTACTTGAGTTGCAATTATCTACCCCTTCCATTATTCTTATAATTTTTTTTCTTTTGAATTTTGAATGTTTTGATGGTATATCCAGAATTTCCCCAGAACGTAATCTCATACCCGAGGTGAAAGTGTACAACTGCATAATATACACACTGATTGTCTGCCAGTATGTGTTTAAAATGTGATGCCAAGCAAATAGAATAGGTTGATAGTGATAAATTCCTGGGCTTGTAAGTTGGCAATAAATTCATTTTTTATGAGATGTGTGTGTGGATGGGGCAGGGAGGGGGGGAGGGGGGGGGGGGTATTGATGATATACCACAAAAGTGTCAAAGTAAGCATGTGATAAAAATTATTTGTGGTTTCAACTCAAGAATCTACTGTGGAGGCATAGAGTTATGCTCTAGGGATACATTATTCCACATTATTCTAACTGCTACTTCATAATACATTTATTCCTGAGTGATATTTTTCTAAATAACATGTCTCTTTTTCAAATCAACATCTCAGTTCATTTCTGTAAATAAAAGTAAACATCATGCAGATTTACAGTCATTTACTTTGTCCAGAAAGGTATCCATTACCCAAGAGAACACATATTGAATAACTTGCCAGCAGCCCTGAAATGTTTAACTACTGACACATGGGTGGATAATATTTTCTAAAAATTTTTTACGATTAAATTCGAGCCTCATAAAAATTAACATGCATGAACTTATTTTTCTATATATTCTACTCAACGGGAGATACATTGTTCCCAGCAGATAGACAGTTTCTTGATCCCATTTTAATATAGTGACAACAGCCTGTTTAGCATGAACACTTAAACAGCACCATCATCATTAAATCTGTTTCCTCTGCCTGTTTTCCTTAATACACCAAACAAAAGTTGAGACATTAGAGAGGATGTTCTAGTATGATCAAAAACAATTCTTAAATTTTTTGCTCACCTTGAGATGATGAGATTTGTAGTCTGTGGTGAGAACAAATGAGGCTTGAGAGATTTGTGCTCTATGGTGAAAACAAATGAGGCCTGAGCACTACTGCAGTTTATGAAAACCGCAGTAACACTTTCAGCAGCTGTTATTCAGCAGTTGTCTTCAGTAATGTGGCTAACAATGTGAGTATTCTCCTCAGTCTTGCTTGTCATCAGGCGATGTTGGTGAGCTTCCTTCTCAACTATTTCTCTCCTCCTAAAAAACGTTTGTGCCATGTGATATCTGAGTTTTTCTCAGGGTTTTGTCACTGAACTATGTGGCAAGTCTTTTGACAGTTTTGTGCCCTCTGTTGTGAAAAACAGAGGGCAGCAGATGAGGTACCTTGTGTTCTGACAATGTGATTTAGAGTAAAGAAACGATATGGCAACATTCTCATTGAGGTGAACACCCACAGAAAACAAAAACGTCAATGAACATTGATCAGGCCACTCTCCATTTACAAAAATGCGCTTAAAACAAAAGTTCTGGTTTGTATTTGATTCATCCTCATAAATATCATTTTAATATGAGTCTGGAGGATTATTGGTGCTCAGCTCTTTGTACTGCATTGTTGAATTTCTCAGTAGAACTGACTGATGTGCATATATCTTTAATAATATTAAACAATGTGAGTAGTGTGAAAAATCAGTTCTGCACATCTTCAGTACAGTAATGTGATCATTCTAAATACTGAAAGTGTCATGAGCCGATTTTCTGTTTGATGATTCATCTCTATTATAATCTAAGAATCATTGTACTCACCTCATTGTAGTTGAACATTTATGTTTTATGTGGTAAGTTTGTTATTACCTATTAAATGAAAATATGTTTCAAATTCTTTGATCTATTCCACATTCACATGGATCATTTCATTTAGAATCTGTGGAATGGACATTGGCCTGTCTGCCCTTTCTTAAAATATGTATTTTGTATTCTTGTTTTAATGACTTTTTCTATGCCCTCGATGATCTCCATGCTGTAGATTTGAGGCACAAAAGGTATCTAATCTCATCATCTAAAAGAATTATAGTCAATTGTCCAAACTCAGCATTTTCAGATGTAGCTCAACTAGTAGCTGAATAATTGAATTGAATTGAATGAAATTTTATTGTCGTTTACCTATTACAGCAATTGAGAAAATCAAGTTACATATATAGAAGTTATACAGCATATATATATGGGTTGAAGATCAATATGTCACTATTGGTTTTCCATAAAATAAAATATTTAAAATCCAAACCATTACCACTGTGATAAAAATATCATAAGTCATAAAATTCATGAAGTAAGTAGCAAGGATTTGCAGCTAACAAACTGAATAATTTGTCTTTAAATAAATCAAATGGAGAGTCCACCTATTTTAGTGGCACTTTATTAAACATCTTCATACCCACCACTTCGTAGCTGTTCAGTGACTTGGATAATCCGTAGTAAAATATGTCAAGATGGCTACTATTTCTGGTTCCGTGAGAGTGTACATCTCTTCTACGCTGGTATTCTGATAAGTTGCTATTTATATGCAGTAGGGCAGTTTAAATATACATGTTTATAACAGTTAATATTTTTAAGTAGATAAACAGTGGTTTGTGGTGGGCCAGTTTATCACTGCTTGTGATAATTCGAATTACTTTCTTCTGAAGTACCAAAATGCCCTGAAGGTGTGAGCTATTGCCCCATATTAAAAGCCCATAAGATATAATGCTTTGAAAAAAAGCAAAGTAGGCCGATCTTACATAGGCCACAGGTACATGGTTTTTTAAATTCCTTCACAGATACACCACTCTAGACAACCTTGCACTAATGTATTTCATATGTGGCTCCCAAGTCAATTTACTATCTCTAACAATGCCTAAGAACTTAACACTATCCATGAAGTCTGCTACTGGCAGATCTCTTAAACTAAATACAATCTTTTGAGTTTTACTCTCATTAAGAAGGAACCCATTAGCATGATGCTTATGATATTGTGTCATTTGCCACAGTTTGGAGCATATCCATGTCTGAGCTAATATCGAAAAAAGTGGTATCATCTGCATAGAGAATAGAGTGAGTATTTATGTAAGATGGTAGATCGTTTTTCATTAGGATAAATAGCAGAGGTCCTAATACTGAGCCTTGTGGCACACCGCACTTAACTTCAGCTAGCTGCGATCTCTGTTTACTAATACGAACAATTTGTTTACGGTTGCTGAGGAAAGATTCGAAAATGTTGTAAACTTCACTGTTTGTGATTCTGTAATAAACTAGTTTGTTGAGGAGTGAAATATGCTCCACACAATCGAAGGCTTTGCTAAGATCACAAAAGGTAGCCTGAGCAAAATTTTTTCCTTCATAAGCATTAAGCACTTTTTTTAATCAGCGAGTCAATGGCATGGAGTGTGGACTTGCCCTTCCTAAAGCCAAATTGTACCGCAGTAATAATGTTATTACTTGTCAGATAATCACACAACTGCGGGTTGGTGATGGATTCCAAAACTTTAGATAAAATATGTGTCAGAGATATTGGGCGATAGCTATATCCCTTAATTTCCTTCCTTGACTGCATATAAATGTATTTTCACAGGCCTAGGTCTGCTTGCTTTCTTGGGGTTTTCGGTTTCATTACTTCTATTGACAGTTGACGTAATATTTTTATTGCACCCATTATTCACTTCACTTCTATTGACAGTTGATGCAATATTGTTGCTACACCTATTACTCACTTCACTTTCATTAACCTTACTTGTGTAAGCAACTTGACTTGTGAGTCTACTTTAACCTTTTTTCCTGTAGCATCAACATGCTCAAGGACACTTAATCTGTTTTCGAAGGGTGGAAAGTTTACACAGTCTCTACTGCGTTTTGTGACAGGAACAGCCTGTCATTGTCTTTGTAGGCGGTCTACTGGCCTACATTGATTGCTTGGTTCTGTGTACAGGACACTAACCTCTTCTTGGCAAATTTGTTTAATGGTTTTTGGAACAGGAACGGTAGCATCACACGAAATTTGAAGATCTTGTTGAAGTTCAGAAGCGGTAGTGCTTTTAGGAAGAGTTACTGTAGCATTCGATGATTGAGAATGTTCTGTATGAGCTTCAAGAGGATCATCGTTACTATCTACATCGAGCACTTCTAATCTGTTTGTTAGCCGGATGTTTGCGGCCCTTCTTAGTACATTGGTAGGCCTACACGTATTACACTCCCACGTTTTTGTAAATTTCTCATTTCCTTTCAATGAGCAGTGCACCTTTCCGCATCTAAAGTGAAATTTTGTTTCACATTTTGCACATGCTGTACCACATTTAGCGGTTTTCCCTCGATTTTTACAGTTGGTAACATATTTGTTACCGCTGGTTCTAGTATCATTATCAATTACAAGATCACTGTTTGTTTTATACTCACGCTGATTGTTATTGGTATATTTGTAATTCAAGGCGTGTATCTCTTCTAACAGCATTGCAATAATTTCGACTTTGCAGTCGCTCTACTGTAGTGCTTTGTCTAGGCCATATTCATTACACCTTCTGCAACACCATAGTTTTCGTTTTGGATCTGCCTTTACACACGCGAAATGGTATACAGTTTTACAGGTTATGCACGTTATGCCATTCACAGCATGCGATTTGCAGTAGCAAAGTCTTTGTATTGGCTCTCGCGATTCGTAAGACGAGGTACTAGCTCCATGTGCAATTTCAGTTTCGCAATTTTGGGCCACCCCATGTCTTCCTTCCAAAACTTTTTTTAATAACAAAACACGCGATACACATATCATCACAATATGCGTCAAAGTTTTTACATGTTAAACACTTTTTAACACCTTGTTTGAAACAAGTATAAGTAACATGCTAGCACCAGAAGTAGACACTAAAGTCCATCAACTAATTGAAGCTCCATGTTAAAAATCCCTTGGGGTCCTGTTGGATAACAAGATAAAATGGAATGAACACAGATATATTCATCAAGGAACTCAGTTCAGCATGTTTTGCCCTTAGAAGCATTTGTCATTGAATTGACACAAAGACAGGGGAATATACTTTGTGGGGCAGCGGGTTAATAATAAGAATAAATAATAAGGAACAGGAAATATTTGAATACTGTTCACCGTCTTTTATGAGAGCCTGGAAACCATTTCTGTGGTCAGCCAGAAAGAGATGGAGAACATACTGACCATAGATTCCCGTCTGCTAGCCCACAGTCTTGTATTCTCTATTTAGTGAGTGGGGGTCTGGGCTATGATTATAAATGAAGATTTTGAGTTTTGATGGATATATTTGATAAATTTCCACTCGCACAATATCGTAATATTCATGATGTTAATACTAATAATAAATCTCTCTAAGCTAAATAGCACTGTGGGCAGTTCAGAGGCTACCTCTACAGTAAGTTCCCATTAAATGGTCATTCGCCCTGACTTCTATAATTAATATAATTGCTCGCCACAAAAGTGGCAAATAATTGCTACCACTACTCACACGGTTTTGTTAACATTACGGGCAGTGCACTAATAGTTACTTCCGCGAAATCTAAGCGATCCAGGATGGTGTGCAGTTCTCACGAGTTCACTTTCTATTATTACTGAAAATAAATTAACAGCCTGTTTGTGACGTCACTCGAGGCAGGGCATAGGGACGTGAAGTTTAGCCTCTTGAGCCGTATTTGTATATGGCCTCAGTAGATAGCCGACGGAAACACGTGCCGTTATCTGCTCTCTACCCAAGTAGCAGCATCTAAATGGCCACTTTCTTGGACACATAATAATTTATAAAATTATTGTGGATTAATCTTGAATTTTTGTAAATTTTGTACGAATGTAGTTAAATTGGTTAAAATCACAGAAAAAGTTTCAGCTCACCTGCGTTTAAACCTTTCCGTCTAGAATTTTAGAATGGAACTGACAGTAGAACTTGACCTCTGAACTACAACTTTAAGAGACCTTGTTTTGGTTGTTATTAACATCAAGGTCTTGAAACTTGTTATAATTCTATTATTTAATAAGTTTCATCATGTGCTGTAATCAAAACTTTCTAGCATTAATAAAACAAGTATTTAATCTACTACAAATAAGGACATTTTTGTTCCAAACTTAGTTGTCAGTAAATAAATCGGAAACTAAATGAGGTAGCTCAATGGGGTTATGTAGTTACTGTTTTTATGTTGAACTGAAGCTTCACACAAATTTTCAAATTTTTAAGTTTAATATTTAGGGCTTACAGTTTTTCTTAAAAACGTGCATTCTGACCAAAATATTGTATTAATCATATTGAGACTTGTACCAGTTAATTTTGACATACATTTGCACGTTATGACCAATTTTTGGCTTCCTAGCTGTATTATTTAGTTCCACTTTTTTCCTTTCTTAAATGTTGTATTTAGGGAAAAATATTCATTTGATCAATCTGAGATTTGACAGTTTAAACATTAATATACTAAAACACATGCTGACAAAATTTGGAAAAGCAATTTTAATTTTTAATTTCATTCTTAAATTATGGTGCAAAACCTGTGTACTATGCACGGACGTAAAATGAAAATAAGTGTAAAGTGTGTGCTAAGAAGGTGATGAAACGAGTTCAGTGCACAGAGTGTCGACGCTGGTTCCACATGAAATACTCGAAAGTGTCTGTAGATTTTGTAACGAATGACTTGACTTGGATATGCCGCACCTGCGTCGCGGAAATACATGAACGAGAAATTGTAAACGCCGTCAGGGACAAAGACGAAATAATAAAAGTGCTTCAGAGTGATATCAATGCTTTAAACAATAGGTACATTGCTCTCAGTGAAAAATACAGCGACTTAGAAAGAAGACTATGTGGAAAAGAATCCGGTCCGAATGACTCCCATACCACAAGTACGGATACATGGCACCGAGCAAAAAACATCGTCTCCTCGAGTATTGGGCAGCAGAAAATCAAAGGAGTAAGCAAAATAACTGTGACCAATAAATTCGCTGCAATGGATTTTGAAGAATGTTACGAAATACCGCGTGAAAAAAAGACTGTTCGGCACTCGATTGCTAATGAATACAAAATGTCCGACGGGAAAGTGCAGCAGTGTAGGCAGAAAACCGAGGTAAAATTATGTGGGGACAGCCACGCACAAAACATCTCAAATCTAATGTCAATGCAGATGGAGAACAGTATAAGTATTTACAGTGAAGTAAAACCAGGGGCAATTTTCGACACAGTTACTGCTGATATAAACAATGAATGCTCCATACTCACAAAAAAGAAAAAAAAAAGGACTGTGTAGTGCTGATCGGAGGTGCAAACGACGTAAACAAAAACAATGCAAAGGGATTCATCAAGAAACTGATCTTAGTAATACAATACTTACACTTCACCAATGTTATTGTAGCCATTCTACCACTCACGTATGACCTGTCTGATTGGTCATGTGTCAATACAGAAATGAGGTAAACTAATGGTAAACTAAGATATTTTTGTGCAAAATTTACTAACGTAAAATTATTAGATATTAGTGACTACGAAAGGAATAGTTTAAGTAGACATGGTACGCACCTGAATCAGCGTGGCAAAAGGGAACTGATCACAAATATAAACCAGGCGGCTACAGAAGAAATATTTAGCGAAAAAAAAAACATCATTATTAAGCCTATAATTACGCTGGGTGCTCCGTCACAGGGAAACTGCTTAAACGGACGAAATTGTACAGGATTTTGTCCGAAAATAACGACAAGCACACAAAAGTAAAAAAACAAGAACCTAGTGGCTCAGAGAGGAACAAAATAGATGTAAAATAGGCCTACTTACCATCTTGCAAGTCAATATTTGCAGCATTAGGAACAAGCTGTTAGAGTTGGAACATTTTTGTAAAATAAAAAAAATGTGATGTACTCTGTGTCTCAGAACATTGACTTACAGAATATCAAGTACATGATGGCAGCTATAATGTGTAGAAACGAGAGAAAGAATGGAGGGGCCCCAATATTTATCAAACAATGTATATAATTCTCTAAAATAGATGTAACTTCATACTCCTCAGAATTAAATAGCGAATGTACTTGTATAAGACTGATAGACCAAAATATTGTAATTGTTAGCTTGTATAGACCACCAAAGGGTGATGTTAACTTACGGTATTTTTCGTGAAATTTGAACAGATGATGAGAAAAGTCTTAAAATTCAAAACTAATGTAGCATTATGTGGTGATTTTAACATTGACTTGCTACACACAGAGGAACTCAACACAAAAACATTCTTAAACCTACTCAGACCACTAAACCTGTATTATAATAACAATAGCCGGCACGTGGAAATGCCAGTTTGGACAATATTACAGTTAACTTTTCAAGAAATCTATATAGTGTAAGCACTGCAGATGAATGTTCTGAAGATCAAAATCCTCTTAACCTAACATACCAGTATACACAGTCAGAAAAGAACTATAAGTTTGTAAATAAGAAGCCAAGCATGACATGTATTAGATGTCAGAAAGAGTAATATCTTAAATTATTCACAGACTCCCTCAGAAAGGTAAACTGGGGCTTTGTTTATGAAAATGACACAGATCAATCAACTGTTGAAACTCTGTTTAATAATTTCCTTAAGATATTTACTGACTTATGGTACTTTTGTTCACCAATGAAAAGAAACAGTATTAAATCAAATAGAAAAGGCGAGAAGCTTAAATGGTACACTGATGACCTTGCTAGTATCCGTGAAAATATGCTTTCACTGTACAAAACAAGAACGTCAAATGTGGGACATAAGAAAATGATACTTATTATGAAGACTACCTGGCATGTGAAAAACATTACAAAGCCAACCTTAAACTTGCGAAACAAGCTTCCTATGAAAATTACATAGAAGGAGCCCCAAACAAATGCAAAGGTCCTTGGGATGTTATAAAACAAGAACATACCTCTACCCAAACACAGATGTTCTACCGGGTGATCGAAAAGTCAGTATAAATTTGCAAACTGAATAAATCACTGAATAATGTAGATAGAGAGGTACAAATTGACACACATGCTTGGAATGATGTGGGGCTTTATTAGAACCAAAAAAATACAAAAGTTCAAAAAATGTCCGACAGATGCCGCTTCATCTGATCACAATAGCAATAACAAGCATAGCAAAGTAAGACAAAGCAAAGATGATGTTCTTTACAGGAAATGCTCAATATGTCCACCATCATTCCTCAACAATAGCTGTAGTCGAGGAATAATGTGAACAGCACTGTAAAGCATGTCCAGAGTTATGGTGAGGCATTGGCGTCGGATGTTGTCTTTCAGTATCGCTAGAGATGTCGGTCGATCACGATACACTTGCAACTTCAGGTAACCCCAAAGGCAATAATCACACGGACTGAGGTCTGGGGACCTGGGAGGCCAAGCATGATGAAAGTGGCGGCTGAGCACACCATCATCACCAAACGACCCGCGCAAGAGATCTTTCACGTGTCTAGCAATATCGGGTGGAGCGCCATCCTGCATAAACATCATATGTTCCAGCAGGTGTTTATCAGCCAGGCTGGGGATGATGCAATTCTGTAATATCGGCGTACCTCATGCCATTCCAAGCATGTGTGTCAATTTTTACCTATCTACATTACTCTGTGGTTTATTAAGTTTTCAAATTTATACTGACTTTTTGATCACCTGGTACTTGAGCCAGAAGAGCTCAATAAATATTTTACAACTACAGTAAATGAACTAAAATAAAAAATTAAACAGTCAGACATACTAGCAATTGATATACTTGCTGATCAGCTCCCTAAAGGCCATGAATTTCATTGGGACCCTGTCAGACCCACCGATATAATAAATATTGTTAGAATATTTTCAAACTCGAAAAGCATGGACTATTACTGGCTATCTAACTACACAATAAAAAGGACGATACCCTCCATTTGCAACTCACTTGCTTTTATTATGAATAAATGCATAGGAGTTGGAGTTTTTCCTGATCAGCTCAAAATTTCTAAACACCTCCCTGAAATCTATAGACCAGTGTCTATTGTACCAATATTTTCCAAAATATTTGAAGCAATTTTCCATAAACAGCTAAATAACTATTTTGAAAAGTATAACCTTCTCAGTAATAGACAGCATGGTTTTCGACAAGGGAAAAATACCACCTCTGCAGTCCTTGAAATAGTTAATCAGACATTAACAGCATTTGAAAATAAATGAACAGTTTCACTTGAGCTTTGTGAACTGAGCAAGGCATTTGATTGTATCCCCATTCATGTCCTACTAGCCAAACTAAAGTATTATTGTATAAATAATACAGAGTTACAAATAATAAACTCTTATCTGCATAACAGAAGACGATCTGTGTCAGTTAAAAACAGGCTCTCTTCTATGAATAATGTCACATCTGGTGTCCCTAAGGGCTCTGTCCTTGGTCCTAACTTCTTCATTGCTGCAATTAATGATTTGCCACCTTATGTTATCTTATGTTGTGCCGGAGTCAGTTATCTTCTATGTGGATGACACAACCTTAATCAGCACAGATCGAGATTTATTGAAGCTACACCAGAAATCACAGGACACTCCCACCTTAACACTAAACTGTTTCTTGGCTAACAAACGTCTATGTAATCCAGATAAAACTCAGCATCTGCATTTGGGACTGGCTAACGAGGTAGAACCAAAATATGTAAAACTGTTTGGAATACACATTGATTCTAATCTTAACTGGCAAGCTCATATCAACCAGGTCTGCAAAAAGTTATCAAGGGTGTCCTATCTCATCTGGAAACTGTGTGATCTAGTAAGTAACAAATATCTCAAAACAGCATACTTTGGAATTTTTTAGTCTCATATATCTTATGGGCTGTTACTATGGGGCCACTCATCTCATGTCAGAAATCTACTACTGATGCAGAAAAAGGTGCTATGAATAATGTACAAGGTTGGTCCAAGGGAACAGTGCCGTCCATTATTCATCAAAACTGAAATAATGACAGCAATAAATCTTTATGTATATCAACACTGATATATGCTAAAAATTTAACACCAGAGAAAACATACACTTTCGTGACACCAGAAACAAAGAGACTATTGACAATCCTAGACATAGGCTGACAATAACAGGCAACTCTCACAAAGTGAACTGTTTCAAATTATTTGACAAATTACCACATACTGCAATCAATACACCTTTCAATAATTTTAAAATTAAACTGCACAAATGGTTAATAGACAGTCCATACTACAGTCTTACAAAATTCGTGTATACTTGTAACATAGAAATTGAGTTTTAAGTTTATGATTGCAAGACTGTACAATTGATTAACGTGGGATAAATAATTTGTACTTGTAATGTAAACACTAACTAATATCATTATAAAGCCTATTTCTCTTCTTTTTGTCAATGGCAAATAAAGAATCTGAATCTGAATGGTGATGATGTGCTAGTAGCAGTGAACTAAAGTGAGGTCCTGGCGCACTCACTCACCTCTATATCTCTCAAATTATACAGTGCTTGTTTTGCCACATCACCCTCTATTTAGTTTTGTGAAAAAATTATGTTTGATCAAAATTAAATATTAGAAACTAAAGATGTTATTATAGCTGACCTCTTTTAAATGAAATTAATTTTTAGCAAAATTCCTTAACACTATACTTACAAAATAACTGTTCATTTATACATAGAAAAAAATGACGTAATGAACTTTTACAAATCCTGTACATAAATTACATGGAAACATGAGATAAAATTTTTGATGATTACAAAATTACTTTTTTTTTTTAATTTTTCAGTCCTAATTTTTTCACGTATTTAATCATGATCCTAGGCACCAAAGTGAGCATCTGTACAACACTTGCAGTAAATAATTAGAGGTATGTGGTGGGAAGTAACTTCTATATTATATTTTATTACAAAAAGGAAATGGGATAATTCACTGTAGATCGTGCCGATCTTGCTCCCTTCTTCACTACAGCTTGTAGGATGCCTGCCTTTCATGAAACCTACATGTCCCTGAGAAACAGATATTACAGACTAAGCTTTTCTTCTCAACTTACTTCTGAGGGAGGACAAAAGACATTTTATATTCTATTTTCCTTTACTAGTTCCAACAATTGAGAAGTTACCACAAAGAATTTCTTTTGTCTTAAAATTGTTATTAACTTTTTTCCAACATATTTATTGGCAATACGTTACATCATAAAATCATAACATTTCACTGCATTATTAAGCATGAATCACAAACTTTGCAGTTCTGTTCTTTTATACATGAACCATAGCTAGTTTGTATTGAAGGTCAATTTATGTTCATAAATAGTGACATTTCAATCTAATTTGCAATTTATTTTATTACTTTAGATGTTGCTTTACTTAGAAAATTGAGTAACGTTTGTAAGTTTTTCCTTCCTTTGGCTCAGTTATCGTTCAGATTAGTGTGCTAAAGAAATCAGTTGTTTGACAGTAGTTACTTTGCTTTGTGACACACATGATTAGAAAGCTGTTTCATTATACCATTTCCATACTTTACAATCTGCATTTATTAACACATTATTGTCCGCCCCCGGTAGCTCAATGGTGAGCCCGACAAAATGTCAATCCTAAGGGCTGGGGTTCGATTCCCGGCTGGGTCGGAGATTTTTCTCCACTCAAGGACTTGGGTATTGTGTTGTCCTAATCATCATCATTTCATCTCAATTGATGCGCAAGCCACCAAAGTGGCATCAAATCGAAAGACTTGCACCCAGCGAACAGTCTACTTGACAGGAGGCCCTAGTCACACGATATTTACATTTCATTTAACACATTATTGTTGTATTTTGTTGTCTGTATTTATCAGTTAATTGACCATCTACCTTAAGCACAATTGTGTGTTTCTCAAACCTTTTTCCGAGACGTAAGGGAATTACTCATCAATTTTCCACCATTTAACCATGTGCATCAGCCTGCTGACTTAATTCTCCTGTCTCTTCTCATTTCCATTTAAACATATAGTTTGAAGCTTCTTTCTCTGTTTTCTCTTCGTCAGTCTACTGACATCATTATTTACCTACACATTTAGAGTGATCCTCACACCACTTCAACACACCTTCTTTAATTAATTCTGGAACACTTTGGCTTGCCTCTAATGGCATCATGTTATTACTCTCTTTTACCTTCAGACAACCTTACTCGCAACTGAAAATTATTTATGCTGAGTCTGATGGTTCAGATTTTAGGAAATTCCAGCTTTACTAACTTCTCTTAGTAGAAAGTGTTCCATGTTTCTTAGTTACTAACCCTTTTTTAAGGATGTCATTTATTACTTATTTACTTTAGCCATCCTTTTTCTATTAGTTGTGCTCAACAATTACCCATTGTTATTTTAACCTTTAGAATTTATTCCTGCAAACTACCTGTCACATTCTTTCATAAGTTATCATTTGGGTGTAGTCATGTTCAGGAACCATTCTTATTCACTAGGAAGACATTACAAACTAATAGCATATATACAGCATGAAGATATGTCGTCATGTGAGGATCAGAGGAACGTAACTCCATTTTAGCTACTTTACAGGAGGTCAAGAAAACAATATTTTAAGAGTACATTTCGTTTTTCAGTGACTAATGCAAACTTTATTGAAAAATTTCTACACTACACATAAATACACTTAAAAAGTCTGTCAGATGATAATATATTTATAAAAATGGTTCTTACTGGACTACCACTATTAATTTTTAATATGGTGCTAAGGGGATACATCTTTATGATCCTAAGTGAATAAATCTACATAGAGGTTTTACACTTTGGAGATATGCATTTGGTTTGCCAAAATATAATTTATAAAGGTAATATACTCATTAAAAACAGATAGGGTACAGTAAAAGTAAAAACATATGAACGGAATTTGTACCTACATCACCAATGAATGTTCGCTTTCTAGCTAACTTCATCACAACAGTATGAATCTCCAGCTATTTCTTCTTGATGACTCTTGTAAAATGTGTGGTACTGTTCCCTGTTAATACCACTGTGGCATAGATCCAGGAGATCTTTTACCTTCTCTTCCTGAAGTTTCAGTGCTCCATGGTATTTCGGTTCCAACTGGAAGATTGTATCGGAATTTTGGGATTTTCTGAAAACTGGCAAACTTCTGAATTGTTGATTATGGAAATGCTTGAAAAAGATGTGATTAATATCACTTTTGCAATATTGAAGTTGCATCACTTTAAGCCATTGCACTTGATTTCCTTCACTGTCAATTTTAGTATTCTTAAACTTTTCCTTCTGCATAGCACCAAAATCCAAAACGTCCTTCTGGTCCATCTCAATGACTTCATACAGTCTTTGCTTTGTAGCAGTTTGAACAACAGTATACCACCCCAAAGGGTCATAAATATTAACATTTTCTGCAGCCCTCTCTATACGGGCATGGACTGAATCACACTCCATTGAAGAGTGGCCAGGCTCAAAGAAGCACTGCTGTTGTATCACTGGGATGTTCAATGTTTGGACAGCATAAAAGAACATGGTACTCATGTTGACATTTCGGTTCTGTACACCACAAGTGTCGGAGAACAAAACAACTGGACAGCCATCTGCAATCTTCTGGAGTTCTTGAAATACACATGATGCTACTTCAATTCAGCCGCGTTTAGCCACACCTTCTTGCCATATGTAATTTCTAGCTTTCCTGGTAACAGTATTGTATATTGTGAGGTTGTATACTGCCAATCTTCTTATGTAAAAAATGGCTTTAGCTGCTATGCATGGACAGTGTCTCACAGCTTCTACGTCAAACTCCATTAAATGACATTCTCCTGCTTTGGCCCACTCCTTCAATTCATTTTTTAGTATCCTAGCAGCCTCCTTTCTCTTTAGGTGTTCTGAGTGCTGGTCTTTCTCTGCCTCTTGATTTTCTTCAGAGAGATTTTGAAAGCGATAGCAGTGGTCACATACATCTTTTCTTGGTACATGAAAGCCTAAGTTAAACTCTGTATTGAATATTTCTCTGTAAAGCCAATATTTTTCAGCAGTAACCGGTTCCTCTTTGCAACGTTTCTTATATAGTTCGTGCATTATTTGTATATTCAAATCTCCTGGTAAGAACTGTCACACAATGCTCTGTCAGCAGTAATGCGATGGAATGGTAGGAAAAATGGTTCTTTATTCTCTCCCTTGCCTCATCAAATCTCCTTATACCTGGACGATGATGACCCCTCTTGTCAGCAGACAGAATCATGTCGCTGCTGTCCCTTTTCTTCTGTATATATCACATAAATGTTTCTGATATATTAAAAATGCTAAGGAAAAACCCTAGACACACTTGGACTTCCCTACCATTTTTCAGGAGAAGGTACTTCTTTGTGACATTTCTTCAAGACTGCACCTGCAGAATGTGACTTTGCTTTAGGTACCACCTTAATAAGTGGAGCTAAATACTGTCGCTGCTTTTCTAAATCTTTCATCATCCAGAATCCTTGGAACATCTGCCTCCCTTCAGTCTCGCTGACGTTCTCGCTACACTTTCTCAGGCATTTGGAACAATCCTTGTACTTAAATGTTCTGGCTGGTACTTCTTTATTAGCAGTTGATTTGTATGCCTTTCCTGACTGCCTATTCATTTTTCTTATATTCTTTTTCCACTTGACAGTGTTCTTACTTCTTTTTCTTGTTTTATTTTCCTTACCAACTTCATTTCCTCTGTCAGATTGCCCATGTTCTTGATCATTAGACTCAACGGTCACTGGATTAACTTCTTCCTGTTGCATGTTCATTAACATCACAAAACCTTTGCCCTCACAAATTGAAGAACCATGACTGAATAGCTGAATTGTCAGTGAACGTGGATTTCCGTATTGTATCTCCTTTGTGACATTGCCTGGAAAGGAGAAAATTATATTACTGACATTAGTGCCTTATCTAGCATAATATACCACATTAATCAACTATGAATCTTACAGTCCCATTGTATTTTAAAAATTATGACATGCGATAATTATGACAAAATGTACCACTTCACCCAAAGACAATAAATGTGGCCCTAGCTCTATTGAAATGCACATGTGTTATTATTTTAGTGACATCACAGTTAGGAGAAGAAACAAATCAGAATGTAATTAAGGACCACTAAGAAAATGCGTACACACAACCATATTCAAACAATAGTCCCAGTGTATGTATTTTGTTTGTCAAATAATTTGTGACTAAGAAATTAGTATTTGAAATGTTAAACAAGACCCAAAGACTATCATTTTGCTTACCAAGGTTATCTAAAGATAGTTGCAGTTTCTGTTGAACTGTAGCTCTCCTTTTCTTTGGCCTTGGAGATGGTGATGGTGATGATGATGATGAAGAATTCATGCTGTTTTCGGGTATGTAATCACCTGATGAACCCGAACTAAGCACTTTGAAATCGTTGCAATCTTCTTCAGTTAACTCTTGCAGTCGTTTAACTTTGGAACAATTTTGTATTGCAGACGAAGTTTCACCATTCTTTTCTTCTGCTTCTGTAATTTCTACAATACGGTATACAAACAATGAATGGGAATCAAGTCAATCAAACTAACGATCTGTATCTCCATGGATGATTATCTCATAGATAAAATTAATAGTAATTCATCTTACCTTCATCAGATGTAGAATTACTTTCACTGCGGTAATTTTGCATCACTAGCTCAACTATTCTCCTTCCTCGTTAAGTCATTTTTTATCTAACAGAGAGCGCACACTAACAACAACCTCTTCACAGTGAATACAACATGAAACTAAACAAATTTGACGTGACAATGACAGTAACGTGACTGCGTTGACAATGCTTACAAAGGGCACTCATTGTTTAGCGTTTCTCCACTTATTGATTCTTGCAAGGGAAATACGACGGCTTGAAACCTCCTCGTACATAAAGTGTTTTGAGAACTGATGCACAGACGAATGATTTAGCAGGGAGGCGTGATGCGAAGTTTCTACTTGGTGTCACAAGCTTCATTATTATCTGCTAGACAACATATAATACTCATTCAGCACACAGGAAAATAGTGCACAAACACAGCAAAATTTTATTATACAAAACAAGCAAATAATGGTATCTGCCAAATAAAAATGTATTTCCAAATTTACTTCATGAAGTAAGCAGTCAGAAGAATGTAAGTGCCTATACGTTTTGCTGCTCCGAAAATAGAGATGCACTGACTCGGGACAGAAGAACGTAAGAGCCAATACGTTTATCTGTCTCTAAATTAAGCTCACAACTTGGAGATACACAGCAGCTTATTCTCACAACGAGAAGAGTTAGAGATACACTGTTTCGACACAACAAGGACCTGATTACCATGAGGACATGGTTAAAAAAAAATCGAAAATCGCATTTTTGGAGATACGTTCCTCTGACTCTCACACAACGATGTATTCCTTATGTACTATGACAGGACAGTAGAAGGGAATGAAACTTGAAAGGGAAATAAAGTTTCATCCAGCTGGGTCCGCACACTATGCCAAACTGTGTATCCGCCAAAGAGTGGCAGACTCCATACAGAAGCTAGTTGTTTTTTTTTAAATCGCTTTGTTACCATTTTGAACAGTCCTTGATGCCCTTTCATAAACTTCTTGGTTTTAGATCTTTCTTTAGTTTTGCTGCTACTAGCTTATCAATGCTAAAACTGGTGGGGAAAGCTTTTGCATGATGCCTTCTTTTTTTGTAGAAAACCCTTTTATTCTAAATCTGATTTTTTGGCCATACCTTTTCCTCTATCTCTTCTAGGATAAAGCTCCATTCTGCATTAGCATCTTGCACATTATTACTGACTTCAGTAGCTTCCTGTATCTTTCATTACCTGAGAGTCAGCTAAGGTTAAAACTAAGTTGTTCTGGTCAAAGTCAATCCTCCCCTGCTATTTTGTTAAGAAATCTATGCGTATTAATATCTCAACACTTAATCTGTGCATGATTAAACAAGGATGATCTATTATCACGTCACCTATACCAAATGGTATCAAAGCTTCATGCTGAACTGGTCTAGAAACTTTTCCAGTAGCACCTATTATTTTCAAGCCACTGAATTTCATGACAGTCAATTTATTCTTATTAGGAACAGAATGAAAAAAAAAAACTTGTGACAAAGCACTTGCTTCACTGCCACTGTCAAGAAGACAATGCACTGTTACTCCTGAGATGATAGTCTTTGTAATTGGGTGAGTTATTTTACCCTGAACAGGTTTCTCATAAACATCTTCCAATAAATCATTCTCAATTTGTTTCCAGCTAAAGTAGTTTAGTTCAGTTGCACGTACATTCACTCTTAGATTCTGGGGCACATCAATCTCTACATTTTTAGGTGCCTTTTCGAACCTGTCCAACACTTTTAAATCAAAACACTTGACGACATCCTCTACTTCGGTGTGCTGCACATCAGTTAAACTATTCTCCATCTCTAAGCAACTGGGTCCCTGCACAACATTGCTATCTATAACACTGTCTTCAGCTTTTACAGTTTGTGGCATGTCATTACAGCTAACAGGTTCCTTGACATCATTATTATTGCTACCCTTTTCATCCACGAATTCCTCCTCTTCAAAGCCTTGCAAAAGTGACTCTACTTCCTCTATTGCAACTTTAGCCTTCAGATTACCACCATTGTCAAATATGTAAGCCTTTACCTCATCTTCATCCATATCAGATTCAAACCCGGTAACTTTTTCCTCCCTATTATCTATAGCGTTGTCTTGCTCTTCTTTGACCCATTTTTCTAAGGTATCCAAAGTACTGTCAACTATATTATAAGAGTCTTTTAACACAACACTGGTACTGTCTGTTCCTATTTCATCATAGCTGTTTTCTGTTTGCATGTGTTAGCTGACTTTGGTCTGTGTTTTAGTTACTGGCTGTGTTACTGTTTAAGCCTTGTGTGCACAAGGCTTAAAAAAACAATGGGATTTAGTTTTCTATATGTGGTCTGTCAGATTTATTTGGTAAAGAATCAGATACGGTAGCATTTTGCTCTCTGTCTTGTGTCAACTGCACATTATTTACATTTCTGCTTTTATCATAATAAAGCAAAGCACTCTGTCTTCAGACCACAAGTAGCCCCTTGGAATCATCCGACTGCCATGTCATTCTTAGCCAAGGATGCAGATAGGAGGGGTGTGTGGTCAGTACAGCACTCTCCTGGTCGTTATGATGGTTTTCTTTGACCAGAGCCACTACTATTCGGTGGAGTAACTCCTCAGTTGGCATCACGAGGCCGAGTGCACCCCAAAAAATGGCAACAGCATATGGGAGCCTGGATGGTCACCTGTCCACTTTTGTCATAATAACTGTTGCAAAAGTGTGGTGACTGTCTACCTCCTCTTGCCCTACCATGGCTTTGATTACGATAATTACACCTTGTATTCAAAATCTCCACACTTCTATCATTCACGTTCCCACTATCATTATTTCTGTTGTTTACATGATTATTAGAAGAACCATTACTATTTTGCATCTGCTCCTCAGCAGCAGCTACTCTTTCTACTTGCTCTAAATATTCAACGAACCTATCCACATTATCCCTAGGTGCGGAAATGATTCTTTTCTGACAGCACCAAGGCAGCTTACCTTCTAATCCCATAATAATTATTTCCGGTTTCATCTTTTCTGTCAGCTGTGACAGTCATGAAATCCACTTCCTAGAGAACTCTTTTACTGACTCACATCCTGGAGCAAGCTCCTAAAACATTGTTTTGTTTGCTGTGTGACCAGTATTTGTTAAGAAATGCATTTTTAAATTCAGAAAGAGTTTTGCATCTTATCATTACTTCAGCTGACCACCACAAAGCATCTCCTGACAAATGACTTCTTATGAAAGAAATTTTCTCTCACTCAGACTATGCAGTAGGCAAAACATCCTTAGTTCAAAGTCAATCCAGAACTCTAATGGATGAATTTGCTTGTCAGGATCAAAACATCAGAGCTGATGACATCCAATGACAGTGGCATCAACTGAAGCTGCATGCTGTACAGTAGTATTACAGGAACTACCAGAGGTTACTCTATTTTCTATGTTAGTAACATTAGTATTTAGTTCTTCAACTTGTAATTCTACTGCATCCACCCTGTCAGGGAATCTTTTATCAACATCTTCCCAAAATTTTACACAGTCAAATTTTACTTTCTTAATATCTTTCTGACAGGCATTTACTAGATACATCTTCAAATTGATTAGAGCAAAGTTTGGATTCGATGCCTATTCCTTCTGACAACCTCCCTTTCAGAAGCTCATCTGTCTTTGAAATTATGGCGAACTTTGCTATTTTCACTTTTCAAAGTACTATGTAATTTATTTAGCTGTTTCCCTACTTTCACTTCTAAAGCATGGTGGTTAGCAACAATTTTATAGTTTAAACTATTCAGTTTTGGGATCATTTCATCCTTAAATGCTTTATTACTGTCCCTCAGTTCTTCATTAGTAGACTCAATCTTACTGTTCTGTTCTTCAAGTTTGGCAAACAGTAATTGCATCCAATTTGATGCCTATACATTGCCACTTGGCCTTTCCACTGATAGTGTCTAGCATTCTCTGACTTGACTGAATTTCTGACTATTGAGCTCAGTTTCCTGATCTGATAATTTTATTAATCCTACCTTCTCGTTTTTGAACTCAACTTCAATTACTTCATTATCATAAGATGGTTCTGACTTTGCAGTGTCATGGAAATTCAATTCAGATTCTACTATTGACAAATCACACTTTGGTTTTCGATTTATTGCTTCCGTGTATCCATCATTAATTTCAGCTTCCGATTCTGAGGATTCATTGTCAGAGACTGATTCTATGTTAACTTTCACATAGTTCTCATCACTATTTTCCATTTTTTTATAGCTTGTTAGTAGCAACTAAATAACTACTTTAAATATTCTTGACATAATGTAATTGCTTGCCCTTGATGAATGGTGCCACTGTGGTGTACCACCAAATATGATGTGACACATTGCGACATAATACAGGCAGCAGGAGCAGCTGTGGAGGTGAGTATAGCTCCAGGGGAGGGGGCACTGGTGAGCAAGCGCAGCAGCTTGCAGGTGTCTCGCGGGTCCAAGCAGCTCCGTGATGACGCACCATCTTCGTCTAACCTAAGTGCCAGTGGTAGCTGCAATCTAGTGTTGTGTTTTTCCCTCATTCCATCATGATCAAGACTTCTATGGCTAGCACCTACAGCTTAGTTTCCCAACTTGCGAGCAAATCTTAGCACTGTTCCCACACTGGTTTCTGCCTATTTCCCTTCGTATCCCGTTCATGCCTACTGAGTTCGTTGTTTTTCTTACCAATCGCTTTCACTGTTTTATTTCCCAGCCAATACGCACCGTATGTAGGGCAGCAGGTTAATAATAATAATAATAATAATAATAATAATAATATATCATAAGTAGTAGAAAATATTTGAATATTGCTTACCGTCTTTTACGAGAGCCTGGAAACTACTTCTGTGGTCAGCCAGAAAGTGATGGAGAACACACTGACCATAGTTTCAAGTCTGCTAGTCCACAGTCTTGTCCAGCCCACTGAAAGAAATGTTTCTATTCTATGTTTACTCAGTGTCGTTAGGAACTACGATTATAAATGAAGATTTTGAGTTCTAATTGATAGATATATTTGATAAATTTTCACACACACAATATCCTACTATTCATGATGTTAATACTAATAATAAATCTCTCTAAGCTAAATAGCACTGTGTGCAGTTCAGAGGTGACCTCTACAGTAAGGTCCCATTAAATGGCCTTCTGCCCTGACTTCTGATAATCAGTACAATTCCTCACCACAAAAGTGGAAGATAATTATTACCACTTGCCATTCAATGTTGTTAACGTTACGGGTAACACACTAACAGTTACTTCAGCAAAATCTAAGTGATTCAGGACATTGCACAGTCTTTGCGATTTCACTTCCGATTTGTACAGAAAACATGAGTACAGTTGCGGTCTGGCTGTGAAATCATCTGAGGCATCGCATACTCCAGTGTTTGACTGACTTGGGCCATACAGTAGCTGAGTGCAATGTCTAGTGTTTTTCAGAAATCTAAATGATCCAGGATGGTGTACAGTCCTCATGAGTTCACTATCTATTATTATGGATAATATGCATAACATCATCCGAGGAAGCACATATTCAGGCATTTGACTGATGTGGATTGTACAGTGGCTGGGTTCAAAGTGAAGTCTTGCCTTTCAGGCCATATTTATATTCGGGTGCAGCAGACGGCCAACGGAAACACCTTCTGTCTTCTGCTCTATACCCAAGTAGCAGCATCTAAATGGTCATTTTCTTGGACACATAGTATTTTATAACATTATTGTATATTAATCTTCAATTTTCGACGTTCTTGTATGAATTTAGTTAAATTGGTTAAAATCACAGAAAAAGTTTCAGCTCACCTGCATTTAAACTTTGCCATCTAGAATTTTAAGAATGGAACTGACAGTAGAACATGACCTCTGAACTACAACTTTAAGAGACCTTGTTTTGGTTATTTTTAACATCAAGGTATTGAAACTTGTTATAGCTCTATTATTTAATAGGTTTCATCATGTGTTGTAATCAAAGCCTTCTAGCATTAATATAACAGATACTTAATCTACTCCAAGTAAGGATGAATTTGTTCCAAATTTAGTTTATGCTCAATTACTCGAAAACTATTAGAGGTAGCTCAATGAGGTCACGTAGATACTATTTTTATGTTGAACTGAAGCTTCATACAAATTTTTATATTTCTAAATCTAATATTTATTGCCGTCAGTTTTTCTTAAAAATGTGGATTCTGTTGAAAATATTGCTTTAATCACGTTGAGACTTGTGCCAGTTAATTTTGATATACATTTGCACATTATGACCAATTTCTGGCTTCCTAGCTTTATTATTTATCGACACTTATTGTTTTTCTTAAAACAGTGTATTGAGGGAAAGATATTCATCCGATCAGTCTGAGATTTGACAGTTTAAATATTAATATTCTGAAGCACATGCTGACAAAATTAGGAGAAGCAACTTTAATTTTTAATTTCATTCTTAAATTATGATGCAACACTTGTGTGCTATCCACAAACATGTTATGGTGACATGCCTCCGTATCTCTCAAATGATACAGCGTTTGTTTTGTCACAACTTGCTTTGCATATTTTCAGTCCTAGTGGTCTAATTCTATGGAATTAGCTTGCACATAATGTAAATTAAATGTTTTTTCATCACAAGTTAGTAGTAAGAATATTTTGTAAAGTAAATAACCATACACTTGCAGAAGCCTTTTGAAAACACATAACACAGACCACTTTCAACCTTTCAGCTGAACTGTCATCATATAATTATAGTACAAGATATAAAAATACTGAGTTACACACACACACACACACACACACACACACACACACACACACACACATATATATATATATATATATATATATATATAGAGAGAGAGAGAGAGAGAGAGAGAGAGAGAGAGAGAGAGAGGGAAACATTCCACGTAGGAAATATATATCTGAATACAAAGATGATGTGACTTACCAAATGAAAGTGCTGGCAGGTCGACAGACACACAAACAAACACAAACATACACACAAAATTCAACCTTTCGCAACAAACTGTTGCCTCATCAGGAAAGAGGGAAGGAGAGGGAAAGACGAAAGGATGTGTGTTTTAAGGGAGAGGGTAGGGAGTCATTCCAATCCCGGGAGCGGAAAGACTTACCTTAGGGGGAAAAAAGGACGGGTATACACTCGCACACACACACATATCCATCCATACATATACAGACACAAGCAGACATATACAGAGGCAAAGAGTTTGGGCAGAGATGTCAGTCGAGGCAGAAGTGCAGAGGCAAAGATGTTGTTGAATGACAGGTGAGGTATGAGTGGCGGCAACTTGAAATTAGCGGAGATTGAGGCCTGGTGGATAACAGGAAGAGAGGATATATTGAAGAGCAAGTTCCCATCTCTGGAGTTCGGATAGGTTGGTGTTAGTGGGAAGTATCCAGATAACCCAGATGGTGTAACACTGTGCCAAGATGTGCTGGCCGTGCACCAAGGCATGTTTAGCCACAGGGTGATCCTCATTACCAACAAACACTGTCTGCCTGTGTCCATTCATGTGAATGGACAGTTTGTTTCTGGTCATTCCCACATAGAATGCGTCACAGTGTAGGCAGGTCAGTTGGTAGATCACGTGGGTGCTTTCACACGTGGCTCTATCTTTGATCGTGTACACCTTCCGGGTTACAGGACTGGAGTAGGTGGTGGTGGGAGGGTGCATGGGACAGGTTTTACACCAGGGGTGGTTACAAGGGTAGGAGCCAGAGGGTAGGGAAGGTGGTTTGGGGATTTCATAGGGATGAACTAAGAGGTTACGAAGGTTAGGTGGACGGCGGAAAGACACTCTTGGTGGAATGGGGAGGATTTCATGAAGGATGGATCACATTTCAGGGCAGGATTTGAGGAAGTCGTATCCCTGCTGGAGAGCCACATTCAGAGTCTGATCCAGTCCCGGAAAGTATCCTGTCACAAGTGGGGCACTTTTGTGGTTCTTCTGTGAGAGGTTCTGGGTTTGAGAGGATGAGGAAGTGGCTCTGGTTATTTGCTTCTGTACCAAGTCGGGAGGGTAGTTGCGGGATGCGAAAGCTGTTGTCAGGTTGTTGGTGTAATGGTTCAGGGATTTCGGACTGGAGCAGATTCGTTTGCCACGAAGACCTAGGCTGTAGGGAAGGCACCGTTTGATGTGGAATTGGTGGCAGCTGTCATACCCCTAATGATCCAACTCCCCAAGACACTATCCAAATTGAACCCTGCCTGGAACAGTTCCGTCCTCCGTCACAGCGGGACCCACCTCCTCTTCCTCAAAATCACCCTCTCCAAACCTTCCAGGAATTTCTGACTTCCAGCCTTGCCTCTCAACCCTTCTTAAAAAACCTTAATCCTACTCCCAACATCACCACTGCTGAAGCCCAGGCTATTCGTGATCTGAAGGCTGACCTGTCCATCATCATTCTTCCGGCGGACAAGGGTTCCACGACCGTGGTACTTGATCATCGAGAGTATGTGGCTGAGGGACTGCGTCAGCTTTCAGACAACACCATATACTAAGTTTGCCATGGTAATCCCATTCCTGATGTCCAGGCAGAACTTCAAGGAATCCTCAGAACCTTAGGCCCCCTACAAAACCTTTCACCTGATTCCATCAGCCTCCTGACACCACCGACACCCCGCACCCCTACCTTCTACCTTCTTCCTAAAATTCACAAACCCAATCATCCCAGCTGCCCCATTGTAGCTGGTTACCAAGCCCCCACAGAACGTATCTCTGCCTACGTAGATCAACACCTTCAACCCATTACATGCAGTCTCCCATCCTTCATCAAAGACACCAACCACTTTCTCGAACATCTGGAATCCTTACCCAATCCGTTACCCCTGGAAACCATCCTTGTAACCATTGATGCCACTTCCTTATACACAAATATCCCGCACGTCCAGGGCCTCGCTGCGATGGAGCACTTCCTTTCACACTGATCACCTGCCACCCTACCTAAAACCTCTTTCCTCAGTACCTTAGCCAGCTTCATCCTGACCCACAACTTCTTCACTTTTGAAGACCTGACATACCAACAATTAAAGGGATCAGCCATGGGTACCAGGATGGCCCCTTCGTACGCCAACCCATTCATGGGTCACTTAGAGGAAGCGTTCTTGGTTACCCAGGCCTGCCAACCCAAAGTTTGGTACAGATTTATTGATGACATCTTCATGATCTGGACTCACAGTGAAGAAGAACTCCAGAATTTCCTCTCCAACCTCAACTCCTTTGGTTCCATCAGATTCACCTGGTCCTACTCCAGATCCCATGCCACTTTCCTTGATGTTGACCTCCACCTGTCCAATGGCCAGCTTCACACATCCGTCCACATCAAACCCACCAACAAGCAACAGTACCCCCATTATGACAGCTGCCACCCATTCCACATCAAACGGTCCCTTCTCTACAGCCTAGGTCTTCGTGGCAAACGAATCTGCTTCAGTCCGGAATTCCTGAACCATTACACCAACAACCTGGCAACAGCTTTCGCATCCTGCAACTACCCTCCTGACCTGGTACAGAAGCAAATAACCAGAGCCACTTCCTCATCCTCTCAAACCCAGAACCTCCCACAGAAGAACCACAAAAGTGCCCCACTTGTGACAGGATACTTTCCGGGACTGGATCAGACTCTGAATGTGGCTCTCCAGCAGGGATGCGACTTCCTCAAATCCTGCCCTGAAATGAGATCCATCCTTCATGAAATCCTCCCCACTCCACCAAGAGTGTCTTTCCGCCATCCACCTAGCCTTCGTAACCTCTTAGTTCATCCCTATGAAATCCCCAAACCACCTTCCCTACCCTCTGGCTCCTACCCTTGTAACCACCCCCGGTGTAAAACCTGTCCCATGCACCCTCCCACCACCACCTACTCCAGTCCTGTAACCCAGAAGGTGTACACGATCAAAGACAGAGCCACGTGTGAAAGTACCCACGTGATCTACCAACTGACCTGCCTACACTGTGACGCATTCTATGTGGGAATGACCAGAAACAAACTGTCCATTCACATGAATGGACACAGGCAGACAGTGTTTGTTGGTAATGAGGATCACCCTGTGGCTAAACATGCCTTGGTGCATGGCCAGCACATCTTTGCACAGTGTTACACCGTCCGGGTTATCTGGATACTTCCCACTAACACCAACCTATCTGAACTCCGGAGATGGGAACTTGCTCTTCAATATATCCTCTCTTCCCGTTATTATCCACCAGGCCTCAATCTCCGCTAATTTCAAGTTGCCGCCACTCATACCTCACCTGTCATTCAACAACATCTTTGCCTCTGCACTTCTGCCTCGACTGACATCTCTGCCCAAACTCTTTGCCTTTGAATATGTCTGCTTGTGTCTGTATATGTGTGGATGGATATGTGTGTGCGTGTGTGCGAGTGTATACCCGTCCTTTTTTCCCCCTAAGGTAAGTCTTTCTGCTCCCGGGATTGGAATGACTCCTTACCCCCTCCCTTAAAACCCAAATCCTTTCGTCTTTCCCTCTCCTTCCCTCTTTCCTGACAAGGCAACCGTTGGTTGTGAAAGCTAGAATTTTGTGTGTTTGTTTGCTTTTGTTTGTGTGTCTATCGACGTGCCAGCGCTTTCGTTTGGTAAGTCACATCATCTTTGTTTTTAGATATATTTTTTCCCATGTAGAATGTTTCCTTCTATTATATTCATATCATTAATTTGAACCCAACAATTACATTTGTTATTGGCACTGTTGCGTTTCGAAATCTTTTCTGTCGTCTTATTTTCTCTTTTTGTTTTTGCCAGTAGTTTCACTTTGTATTCATCTTCTCCTTTTTACCGTAGTCTACTATACAATTTTATCCCGCCTATATATAATCAACAATACGTCACCCACTTCCAAACCATAACCAAAAAAATTTTTTTCCACTTTCAACACTACCGCTGCTATAAAATCCACCATTTCTAGTCCACAAACAGTTTATTTATTTATTTATTTATTTATTTATTTAGTCCTTCAAATCCTATATGTATAGAATATATACAAGGATATTGGACATGGTTAGGTATTTACAAGATAAAATACAGTTTGTATTGCAATCCTAAGGACTAGATATTGAAGTAATTTAGCACAGATTCATAAATACAACAAACATTACAGGCAACATACAAATTAGAATATTAATAATGCATCTTTACTTTTTTTGTTTGGCTTTTATATATTCTGTCAGACTGTAAAAGCAATGATCAATTAAATATGCCTTTACTTCAGCCTTAAAACCACAGAGTTTACCTATTGATTTAATATGTTTAGGTAGATTATTGAAGATCTTTATCCCAGTATGTAGTGTGCCTTTTTGGCACAATGATGTTCTCACCCGTTTCACATGAAGGTCAGATTTTTGCCTTGTATTGTGTGCATGTATATCTTCATTTTTTAATAAGATATCTATGTGTCTACTGATATATTGTTTGATGAAAACTGATGTTTCATAGATAAAAATGTAAGGAAGAGGAAGAACTGACAGTTTTTTGAATATGGGTCTGCACGATTTCGTATTGTTTACCCCTTCAATAATTCTTAGTATTCTCTTTTGCATCCTGAAAAGTTTAATATTTGTTGTTGTATTGCCCCAGAAGATTATGCCATATTTAATTACAGAATGCACATAGGAGTAGTATACATTTAACAGGCTGGCTTTGCTGCAACAAGTTTTTAAGATCCGTATCATGTAACAGGTTTTGCTTAGTTTTCTTTGCAAATATTCAATATGTACCGCCCATTTTGTGTTGTTCTGGAGCCAGAGTCCCAGAAATTTAGTGCTGTCAACACTTTCAAGAACTCTGTCCCTAAGTTCTATTTCTATGTTTGGGTGGTGTCTTCCTTTTACATTATAGAAATTCAGTGCTACTGTCTTTTCTTTGTTTATAATTAGCTTGTTGTAGCTGAACCACTGTTCTACACTGTTCATTGTTTGGATAGCGGAGTCTTTAAGTTTTTCTTCTGTTTTACCACTAATAAGGAAGCTTGCATCATCTGCAAATTGGAGCGTAGTTTGGCAATACTTGTTGTACATAAGATCATTGACATAGAGGAGAAACAGAATGGGTCCTAATACTGATCCTTGAGGGACACCATATTTCACATTTTCATATCCTGAATAGTAGTAGCTGATTTTGTTATGGTCAGTATATTGCACTTCAACCACCTGTTTGCGACCACATAGGTATGTCTTGAGCCACTCATTGGATATACCTCTAATTCCTAACTGGTCAAGCTTCTGCAGTAGGGCACTATGGTCAATGACGTCAAAAGCTTTAGATAAATCAAGACATATGCCTGTCACAAACTCACCTGCATCCAGTTTAGTATAGATTTCATTAAGAAATTCAAATATTGCACTTTCAGTTGAATAGCCTTTCCTGAAGCCATGCTGTGAAGGAGAGAGAATCTTATTTTTATTTAGGAAATCAGACAATCTCTTATAAAAAACTTTTTCTAAAATTTTAGAAAATACAGGCAGTATGGCTATTGGCCTATAATTTGAAACACATTCTGGATTTCCTTTTTCGAACAGTGGTTTCAGCTTTGCTGTTTTTAAGCAAGAAGGGAAGGTTCCTGATGCCAGTGAGCTGTTGCACAAATGTGTCAAGGGTTCAGCTAAGGCAAGACAGCATTTTTTAATAACTGCATCTGGTATTCCATCAATTCCACATGAGTAGCCTGTTTTCAAGGTTTTTATAACTGATAAAATTTCTTCAGAATTTGTGGGTGAAAGGAACAAAGATGTAGACACATTTCTCACACTATTGCATGTTGGAGGTGATATTTTGTTGTGTTCTTCCAGTCCACTCACCAACTCTTCACTTACGTTTGCAAAATATTTGTTGAAGGTCCCTGCAATTTCTGTTGGGCAAGAAATCATTTGTCCTTCATAACATAGGTTCACATTTTTATATTGTTTAGTTTCACTTGTTTGATTTTTTATGACTTCCCATATAGCTTTAGACTTGTTTTTTGAGTTTTCAATGTATTTGTCATTTGCCATTGTTTTAGCTTTCCTTACAACATTTTTGAGGATCCTCTTGTAATTCTTCAGGTACAAATGAAATTCATGAGGCATGTTCTGTGTCTTTGCTATATCGTGTAATCTTCTTTTCTCTGCACAAGATATTCTAATACCTACTGTAATCCATTTGTTCTTCTTGAAGTTAGGTTGACATTTTTGCTTTTTTAATGGAAATGCAGCTTCAAAGTATGACATGAAGATTTCCATGAATTTTTCAAACTTTTTGTTAGTATTTTCACAGGTATACACTTCATACCAAGTTTCTTCACTTAGTCTCTGTACAAAGAGGTTTATTTGTTTGTTAGTGAATTTCCTTGCTTCTTTTACAAGTTCCTCTTTCTCAGTTGTTTCACTTGGGGTGTGCAAAGCAATAAACTGTGCATAGTGATCACTGAAGCCAGTATTAAGATTTCCGGCACATAAATTGTGATTTACATTTGTGTTTATTAATATCTGATCAATTGTTGAGCTAGTTGTTGGTGTAACTCTTGTAGGAGAGTCTATGGTGGCTTTTATGTTATATGTTTCCAGTAGGGTCATCAAGCTTTGCTGGTCTTTTGAGATTTCTTGAAAATCAATATTAAAATCTCCACATATGATCACTGTTTTGTTGAAGTTTTTTATAGTATTTAAAGCTGCTTCTAGTTGGTGACAGAAATCATTTAAGTTCCCATCAGGGCTCCTATATACACAGATGATTATTAATTTTAATGCAGAGAGTTCAACTGCGGATACTTCAAAAATTTTCTCTTCAGCTAACAGTTCAATGCATTTTATGTTACAATAATCAATGCCACTTTTAACAAATATACATGACCCTCCATGACTGGATGTAATTCTAGAAAATGATGAAGAAAGATTGAAGTCTGCAAGTTTTGTGACTGACATTGCATCTTTAGGCAGCCAGTGTTCAGTTATACACACTACAGAAACGTTTTTTAGCTCATCAGTACATAAAATTTCAACTTCACTTAATTTGTTTAGCAATGATTGGACATTTTGATGAATCAGCATGAAATTAAAGGGTTTGTTAGGCTTTGGCATATTGTTAGACTTTGGCATATTTAATTGATCACTTACCATTACCCTGTCAATAAAAAATCATTCAGGTGTGCTGGAAGTACTGCTTTTCTTTTCCCGACTGCACCTATTCTTCTATTATCATCTGCAGCAGCATTTTCTTCTGTGTCTGGTTCCCCTGGTAGTTGTTCAGCTGCTGCACCTGCTGTTGATAACATTGCTGCTGGTGTTTGAGCTGGGTCTGCAATTGGTAGAGCTGTTACTGCATTCATTGTGCCTGAATATTGGAGGCACCTAGTTCCTTCTTTTGTTGTTGATGTTGGTGAGTGAGGTCTTGCTGGCGTTGTTTCCTTCGAATATTTGGGGGGCCAATCCAGGATGATTTTACTTTTGAGTGTTTGATGCCTCTTGGTGGTAATTTCTTCAATTTTTCCGACGAGCAGTTTTTTCCCCATGTTGTTAACGTGCAATCCATGTAATGTGTGGAATCTGCGTCCAATATTATTAACATTTACGAGTTCTACATTTCTGAAATGTTTGCAAAGTAATGAAATTTGTTGGTTGGCATTGATTATTTCTTTATTTACGCATGACCAAGACGGTAAGTCATGCCGATGTGGAATGTTCAGCACTAAAACATTTGTGTGTGTCAACTGTCCTAAGCACCTTTTTAGTTCTTGTTTTGCTTTGTGGGTTTCGTTTTTATATACGTCATTTGACCCACTAATTAGCACAACAAAGTCTTCAGAGGATAAGTCAGCAACGTCTGTGGATCGTACATGATTGCAAACTTCCGACATAGAAGCACCAGGCTTTATGTAAGCGATTGTTTGTAAACTGGACTGACCGTTCAGAAGGCGAGCAAATCCACGACCATGACTGTCTGCCATCAAAACTACTTTTCTTCGTTTAGGTTTCTCTGCCTGTTTAGAAGTTCCACCGTCGTTATGGCCAAACAATTTAGTATCAGCGCTGGACATATTCTTCATATTTGGGTCACGTAAGTGTTCAGGTCTTTCAGTTTCATTTCCTTTCATAGCAGTAGTTGAGTTGTTAGGCATTCTTTTGGATGTATCACTCCGCGTATTTTTAGTTTCATATTCAGCTCGGAAGTTAGTTTTATCACATGCACAATGTTTCTTACCTTGCACGGTTGATTGCACACTGAACCTGCTTGTAAACGCGGTATTAGGGTCATACAATAACCTTTGTTGAGAATGAGGCACTTTGTTTTTCACTTTGCCTGGAATTTCGTGGTTACTGTGAGGCAAGTTTGATGTAGGTTCACACTTTCTGGTCGTAAGTTTTTTTAGTTCGCTCATCAGAGTATTAATGGTTAATTGCAGACTACTTAAACGATCATTTAACTTTCTGATTTCATCACTACAATTCGTGCACACGCTGTTTTTATCGGTGTAATTTTCACTTTTTCCCGCATGAACACTATGCATATCAACACTAGCCACCATCTCTATTAAACAACCATTTCGTCTAGTTCTGATAACTTTCGCTTTATTTCCATTTCCGTTTTTCGCACATCACTGATAATTTTTAGCCGCTTCCCACGGGTTTTAACGTCATTATTTCTTCGCCAGACAATTGTTAGCCTCATTTTCATAATCTGCCACCACAAAACCACTCCTTTTAACACATTTACACGCAGTTTTTTCGACATTTTCCCGAATTTCTCCATCCTTTAACGTGTTTTGGCGGCAGCACAACCACCTAACCTTTGTTCACATCGTTGTCTACCAACCTAAGTTCACCACAGGATCAACATAGCCCAGCTTTAACCTACACTTTTTCGCCTTTTTTCACAACAGATCTCCAGTTACTTTCTCCAGTTATTTTCATTTTCATTTCAACCTCATGTTACACTTTCCACCTTCTAATACCATGTCACCCTCACAACACCCCCACATCGACCCCATCAAGTTTTATTTACATTCCCTCCGCAAACATGCCTTCACCCTAGCCAGATTACGCTCGCATATTTTATTTTCTCAGGCATGTCTGACATTTGGCATTACCCCCAAAGGCCTCACACCTAAAGTTCCCATCTCTGGCTGCAACCCTTCTTTCCATCAGTCCCTATACCAGCTCCAAACTGAACAATCCATTGCCCTCACCCACCTAATCCTTCACCTACACATCAACTCAGCCAATGAACACACCCGTCAACTCCTATCCTTAATAAAAGTCCTCAATCTTTCCTCTCCCACATCCACACCGGCTATTCAGAGCATCCTCCTGCAAGCCAACCGCAAATTAGAACAGCATGCCACCCTTCACCTCAAAAAACTATCCAATCTCCTGGTTTCCCACCTCCGGAAAGGCAACTCACTCACCCTTCACAACCTTTCCAGCAAACCTCAACCTCCTCTCATTGCACACAAACCTAGTATCTTCCATCTACTCAATCTCCCACTTCCAGCTTCACTCCCTCCAAAACCTTAAAATTCCAATCAACACAATCTGGTACCACAACACCCTAATTCAGTAGTTAACCTTTCCTCCAAACCTCTCTCCCAATCCGAAACCTCTGTCCTATCCAAAGGCCTCACCTTCAGCCCCACTCCCAGATTCAACCAAACAGCCCTCGTCAAAGATTTACTGTCCTACACTCGTACTCTCTGCTGGAAGTATCACTTTGCCACGAAGAAAAATGATTCTAATCCTGCCACTAATGATCCAACTCCCCAAGACACTATCCAAATTGAACCCTGCCTGGAACAGTTCCGTCCTCCGTCACAGCGGGACCCACCTCCTCTTCCTCAAAATCACCCTCTCCAAACCTTCCAGGAATTTCTGACTTCCAGCCTTGCCTCTCAATCCTTCTTAAAAAACCTTAATCCTACTCCCAACATCACCATTGCTGAAACCCAGGCTATTCGTGATCTGAGGACTGACCGGTCCATTGTCATTCTTCCGGCGGACAAGGGTTCCACGACCGTGGTACTTGATCATCGGGAGTATGTGGCTGAGGGACTGCGTCAGCTTTCAGACAACACCACATACAAAGTTTGTCACGGTAATCCCATTCCTGATGTCCAGGCAGAGCTTCAAGGAATCCTCAGAACCTTAGGCCCCCTACAACACCTTTCACCTGACTCCATCAAGCTCCTGACCCCACCGACACCCCGCACCCCTACCTTCTACCTTCTTCCTAAAATTCACAAACCCAATCATCCCAGCTGCCCCATTGTAGCTGGTTACCAAGCCCCCACAGAACGTATCTCTGCCTACGTAGATCAACACCTTCAACCCATTACATGCAGTCTCCCATCCTTCATCAAAGACACCAACCACTTTCTCGAACGCCTGGAATCCTTACCCAATCCGTTACCCCCGGAAACCATCCTTGTAACCATTGATGCCACTTCCTTATACACAAATATCCCGCACGTCCAGGGCCTCGCTGCGATGGAGCACTTCCTTTCACACTGATCACCTGCCACCCTACCTAAAACCTCTTTCCTCATTACCTTAGCCAGCTTCATCCTGATCCACAACTTCTTCACTTTTGAAGACCAGACATACCAACAATTAAAGGGAACATCCATGGGTACCAGGATGGCCCATTCGTACGCCAACCTATTCATGGGTCGCTTAGAGGAAGCCTTCTTGGTTACCCAGGCCTGCCAACCCAAAGTTTGGTACAGATTTATTGATGACATCTTCATGATCTGGACTCACAGTGAAGAAGAACCCCAGAATTTCCTCTCCATCCTCAACTCCTTTGGTTCCATCAGATTCACCTGGTCCTACTCCAGATCCCATGCCACTTTCTTTGATGTTGACCTCCAAATGTCCAATGGCCAGCTTCACACGTCCGTCCACATCAAACCCACCAACAAGCAACAGTACCCCATTTATGACAGCTGCCACCCATTCCACATCAAACGGTCCCTTCCCTACAGCCTAGGTCTTCGTGGCAAACGAATCTGCTTCAGTTCGGAATCCCTGAACCATTACACCAACAACCTGGCAACAGCTTTCGCATCCCGCAACTACCCTCCTGACCTGGTACAGAAGCAAATAACCAGAGCCACTTCCTCATCCTCTCAAACCTAGAACCTCTCACAGAAGAACCACAAAAGTGCCCCACTTGTGACAGGATACTTTCCGGGACTGGATCAGACTCTGAATGTGGCTCTCCAGCAGGGATACGACTTCCTCAAATCCTGCCCTGAAATGAGATCCGTCCTTCATGAAATCCTCCCCAGTCCACCAAGAGTGTCTTTCTGCCGTCCACCTAACCTTCGTAACCTCTTAGTTCATCCCTATGAAATCCCCAAGCCTTCTTCCCTACCCTCTGGCTCCTACCCTTGTAACTGCCCCCGGTGTTAAACCTGTCCCATGCACCCTCCCACCACCACCTACTCCAGTCCTGTAACCCGGAAGGTGTACACGATCAAAGACAGAGCCACGTGTGAAAGCACCCACGTGATCTACCAACTGACCTGCCTACACTGTGACGCATTCTATGTGGGAATGACCAGCAACAAACTGTCCATTCACATGAATGGACACAGGCAGACAGTGTTTGTTGGTAATGAGGATCACCCTGTGGCTAAACATGCCTTGGTGCACGGCCAGCACATCTTGGCACAGTGTTACACCATCTGGGTTATCTGGATACTTCCCACTAACACCAACCTATCCGAACTCCAGAGATGGGAACTTGCTCTTCAATATATCCTCTCTTCCCGTTATCCACCAGGCCTCAATCTCCGCTAATTTCAAGTTGCCGCCACTCATGCCTCACCTGTCATTCAACAACATCTTTGCCTCTGCACTTCCGCCTCGACTGACGTCTCTGCCCAAACTCTTTGCCTCTGTATATGTCTGCTTGTGTCTGTATATGTGTGGATGGATATGTGTGTGTGTGCGAGTGTATACCCGTCTTTTTTTCCCCCTAAGGTAAGTCTTTCCGCTCCCGGGATTGGAATGACTCCTTACCCTCTGCCTTGAAACCCAAATCCTTTCGTTTTTCCCTCTCCTTCCCTCTTTCCTGATGAGGCAACAGTTTGTTGCGAAAGCTTGAATTTTGTGTGTATGTTTGTGTTTGTTTGTGTGTCTGTCGACCTGCCAGCACTTTCATTTGGTAAGTCACAACATCTTTGTTTTTAGATATATTTTTCCTACGTGGAATGTTTCCCTCTATTTTATATATATATAGACACACACACAAAGATTATGTAACTTACCAAACGAAAGCGTTGGTTTGTTGATAGACACACAACGAAACACAAACACACACACAAAATTGAAGCTTTCGCAACCTACAGTTGCTTCATCAGGAAAGACAGTGTTATAGTAGACAAGAAGTTGACATGTGAACCACATGTCAACCATTTATCTGCCAGACTCTCAAGAGTTATCTATTTAATTAGAAACTTAAAAAGACATGTCCCTAATAGTTATATAAGATCAGCATATTTGACTTTCTTACAAGGTATCATATCATATGGAATCTTATTGTGGGGCAATAGCAGTCACGTAAAGGGCATTCTACTCTTACAAAAAAAATTTGTAAGAATAATAACCAACTCAGATAAGTTAGAACGCTGTAAACCCTTGTTTGTTAAATTGCAGTGCCTGATGGTATGAAACTTGTACATCTATAATGTTCTATTGTATGTTAGGAACAATATTTCAAACATATCATTAAGAAGGGATGTACATAGCCATAACACCAGGAACAAATCATGTTTAGATGTACCATATCAAAGACTATCCAAGTCACAGAATTCAAATTTAGTTCTTGGACTTAAGTTGTACAGTAAGTTAAGTATAGATTTAAAAGAGCTACCTGTCAATATCTTCAAAGCTAAGTTGTACAGAATACTAGTAAATAATCCTTTCTACTCAGTAGACAAATTTTTTGAAACTGAAAATCTGTCTTTATATAGCAGATGGTCTTATGTAATCCAAACTAAATTGTATTTAGTAATTAATGTTAAAAATGTAAGTTATCTTGATGTTGTCTATTGCTTTATGAGCTGAACGACAATAAAATTTGATTGAAAACATTCCACGTGGGAAAAATATATCCAAAAACAAAGATGATGCAACTTACCAAACGAAAGCATTGGTATATTGATAGACACACAAATAAACACAAACACACACACAAAATTCAAGCTTTCGCAACCAACGATTGCTTCATCAGGAAAGAGGGAAGGAGAGGGAAAGACGAAAGGATGTGGGTTTTAAGGGAGAGGGTAAGGAGTCATTCCAATCCCGGGAGAGGAAAGACTTACCTTAGGGGGAAAAAAGGACAGGTATACACTCGCACGCACACACACACATATCCATTCGCACATATACCATATGTCACACCCATTTGTCGGCCCATGAGCACTGATGACGAGTACAGACATGCCACTACCTGAGTGCTGATGATGAGATAAGTTGCACAGAGGACTTCCCATCCCACATATCAATAGCCTTTCACAGTTCTGGCCACTAGCTTGTCATCCAATTCTTTGTCTGTTGTGAGCCTAGGCTTCACACTGCAGTTCACTGTTTGTTGGTATTTACATGAGTGTTCTTTGCGTCCTGTATTTTACAAAGAAAACTGCAAAATGTTGTGGGTACATTGAAGAAGAAATCATGACGATTCTTACAAGGAGCGATAGTGAGGATTAACTACTTGATTTTGACGAAAGTGATAGCTCTTCCTCAGAATCAGAAAGCTGTAGCCATAAACCATCCACGTCAACAGGAGTATCAATGATGTTTCATGTTTCAATAAGAGATTTTAGTTGTTCTGAGTCTGCAGAATCAGAGAGTGGTAGTGAAACACCTACAAAGAAATCATGTCTTAGCAATAAATTTGACTGGAAAGAAAATGATTTTCAGCCAGGGAATCGCACATTTGATGATACGCTATCAGGACATGCTGGCCAAATAGGGAATGAGCCAAGTATTCTGTCAGTTTTCATGTTATTCTTTACAGAAGAAGTGATGAAATATATAGCTGATGAAATTAATCGGTTTAATTTATTCACCAAGGAGAATACTCCAGAATCAGTGCATTCTCAAATATCAAAGCAGAAAGATACTGAATATGGAGAAATTTATTGCTTCATAGCTGTTTGTCTTTTGATGTCACATGAAAAAACTGATAACTAGTGAACACTGGACCAGAGATGTTCTTCTAAATACTCATATTTTTGTGAACTCATGTCAAGAGACTAGTTTTCATTACATATGAGAATGTTACATTTCAGTGATAACTCCTTCAGTGCTGGAGGAGGCAGGTTATTCAAAATTAGGAACATTGTCGATAAAGTTCATACACCTTTCTGTTGTGCATTTAATCCACATCAGAAAATCTGCATCGATGGAAGTTTGTTATTATTAAGAGGGTGCTTATTTTTCAGACAGTGTAGTTCATCAAAATGGAGTAATTCGAAATAAAAATATTTGTTTTATGTGGTATTTTAGATTTGTCGTTTACGCAGGGACATCAACAGAAACTGAGTTCCACAGTTTGGAGAAAAGTGGTGAAGTAGTGGCTGTACTTACAAAGTCCTATTTAGAACATCGACATACTTCTACCTTGATAATTGGTACTCACGCCTTATTTTCCTGGCTTCACAGTCATGGGACAAACATATTTGGTACTGTCCGTAAGAACAGACGCAACATGCTGATATTTCAGAAGAAACTGAAATGAGGAGATATTAAATTTGTGTGTACTAATATAATGCTTGCTATACAGTGGTGCGACAAAAGGCAAGTGTGGATTTTGGCCACATTGACAGGAACACCGGGGAGAAAATTGAGAAACCACAAAGAATTGTAGATTATAACTTCAATATGGGAGCAGTTGACTATTCTGATATGCTGCTTACCTTTGTCAGATGTATGCAGAAAACAATGAAGTGGTATGAGAAGTTCTTTTTTCACGTTCTTGATCTGTGTGTTTTAAATGTCATGTCCCACACAGGTCACTAACACCTCGTAAAATGTCGATAGCAGAGTTAAGGGAACTTACAGGAACGTATGCATCAGATCATCGTTTTTTGAAGACAGGAATTACTTTAGAAAGTTTCAGAGCTTCAGGGAAGATACCTGCCTGGAAAGAACAGTCACAGACGTGAGTTAATGGTTCAGCAACTGTGTGTTCACAATTTTTGATTACAGCTGCTGGGATACCATCAATTCCAGCTGAATATGAATTTTTTAACTCTCTGAGGGCTTTTGCAACATCATTTTCAGTGACTATGGTAATGAAAATTGACTCTGCACATGTGTGATATTTTTGGTTTGCTGGTTGGTAATTTGCGTTAGGGTTATTTTGGACCAGCTTTTCAGCTATGCTCATAAAGAAATTGTTGAAAGAGTTCACCACAACTTCGGGATTAGATATAGATTCATTGTTGAGTTTGATTTCTATGTTCATGTGTGAAGCTTTCATTTGCCCTCTTTCCCTTTTTATGATATTCCACACTGCTTTTACTTTATTGCTGGATTTTTCAATGTACTCATCATTCTGCATCCTTTTTGCTTGTCTTATCACTCTTCTTAGGATACATGTGTAGTTTTTATAGTATTCTGTTAGTTGGGGGGAGTCACTACTTTGTTTACATAACATGTGGAGTATTCTTTTATGTTTGCAAGAGATTTTTATAGCTGGTGTAATCCAACTCTCGTTTCTATTATTATTATTATTATTATTATTATTATTATTATTATTATTATTTATTCTTACTGGTTTTTGCGGAAAGGCCTCTTCAAAGTGGTGGATCATTTTGTCAAGAAATATGTTGAATTTCATGTTGACATCATTGGCTGTGTACATCTCTGTCCACTTTTCTTTACTGAGGAGCGCATTTAGCTTGTTCACGTTCTCTTGGGTGAAAAACCTTTGTAAAGTTTTAGGTGGGACTGGGTTTGAGGTATCTTTGCTAACATCGACCTTTTGAATGACAGCTTGGTGGTCGCTGAATCCTGCATTGTATACTTCTAGAGTTGGGATAAGTTTATTTCTATTTGCAAAAATTTGATCTAGAGCTGTCTTGGATGTGGGTGTTATTCTAGTGGGCTCGTTTACAAGGCCATGCAGATTATAAGTTTTTGCAATGTTAATCAATGTTTCCTTGTTTCTGTTGGGGGTGAGAAAGTCTATATTAAAGTCACCACATATAATCACATCCTGTTTCCACTGACTTATTTTGGATAGAAACAAGTCCATTTGTAACAGAAAATCATTAATACTACTTGGGGGGGGGGGGGGGGGGGGATGGTAAATTGTAGCTACAATTAGATTTAGATCTGTAAGCTTTATGGCTGCACATTCAAAGATCTTATCTGTTCCTATTTCCTTTAGGGTAGGAAGTGGGCTATATTCAGTGTGTTGTTTGATGAAGATGGCAACCCCACCATGTCCATCATTTGATCTGGAGTAGTGTTCACACAATTTGAAGTTGGGTAGTGAGGTTAGCTTAACCACATCAGTGCAGAGCCAGTGCTCTGTTAGGCATACTACTGAGATATCACTGAGTTCACTGTTCAGCAAAATGCTTAAGTCATGTTTTGTTGCTCAAGGATTGGACATTGTGATAATAGATTTTCAGGTCTGAGTGGGGTTTACCCAGGGGGCTCAAAGTCATATTTACTGTGTCACTGACCTTTAGTTTAAATTGTGCTGCATTCCAGGTATGTTGACTTCTGAGCAGTTGTGCTGGTTCTGTTGGTCGTCCTTGGCAGCCGACTCATCTTCCAGGTGTGCCTGAAAAGTATCCACATGCACTTCACACTGTTGAGCCATCACATTGACGTTTTGGAGATATGTCATGATAATGTTCACCATCACATTATTGATCCTTTCAGGTTCCTGACCTTTTTGAGGGGTCAGGGGGTTTACATTTCTGAACATTTAGAGCAAGTTTACAATTTCTGCAACATATTGAAATCTTATCAAGATCTGACTGAATATTTGTGCAGCTTCTCTCACATAATACTTCATCATAGATAACTGTATCATCTGCAAAAAGCCTGATTTTACTAATAGTATTGTCTGCAGGGCCATTATTATACAATATGAACAGCAAAGGTCCCAACACACTTCCCTGGGGCACACCCAAAGTTACTTTTTACACCTGATTATGACTCTCCATCCAGGATAACATGCTGTATCCTTCCTACCAAAATGTTCTCAGTCCAGCTACAAATTCCACTTGATACCCCACACAATTGTGCTTTTGACAATAAGCAAAGGTGTGGCACAGAGTGAAATGCTTTCGAGAAATCAAGAGACACTACATCTACCTGGTTGCCTTGATCCAAATCTTTCAATATGTCATGTGAGAAAAGTGCAAGTTGGGTTTCACATGATTGATATTTTCGAAGTCCATGCTGACTGCCATTGAGGAGATCATTCTGTTCAAGACAGCTCATCATGTTTGAGCTCAGAATATGTTCCAAGGTTCTACAACAGATCAATGTCAAGTAATTTTGATGTTAGTTTTGTGGATCACTTCTACTACCCTTCTTGTAGAAGACTGTGATCTGTTCTTTTTCCAAGAACTAGGCACAGTTTTTGTTCAAGGGATCTATAATAAATTACAGTAAGAAGAGGGGCTAACTCAGCCTCAGATTCAGTGTAGAATCTGACAGCAGAGTCCATCAGGGCCTGGATCTTTGTTCAGTTTTAATGATTTCAGCTGTTTCTCAACACCACTGACATTAATACTTTTTTCGTTCACCTTTTCAGTGGTGTGAGGTTTAATTAGATCCAATATATTTCCATCATGAGTGGGGTTCTGAACTGTGTGTTCTAGTTAGGTTTCAGAGAAAGCATTTAGTAAGGTTTCACAGAGAGTCGTATCGTATGTGCCACTAACATAACTGTAGTTTTCCAATTAATTGTAGGAGGATTAAAGTCTCCACCAATGATTACAACATGACCAGTGAACTTATGCACAAGTGAACTGAGGTTCCTCTGAAGTTTAATGGTTACATCAGGAGATAACTTTGGTGGGCCAGTGAAGGATCCAATTATCAATTTATGCACACACCCGATTGAGAGTTGCCCAAACAATCTTACATGCAGCTTCAATTTCTATCTTGGTGGATTTGAGTTTTTTGTCTACTGCAACAAATACATTACCTCTATTTCCCATTTGCCTATCCTTTTGGTATACACTTAAATTTTCCAGAGAAATGTCACTGCTACCAGTTTCAGGTTTCAATTAGCTTTCTGTACTTAGTATATGTGAGCTTCAATGCTTTTTATGTGCTCCAAATTCTGTCACTTGGTTGTGAATGCTTCAGCAGTTTACCATTACGATTTCAATACTCTCACCTGTGGTTACGTCGATACTTCTGGGTTTCCTACAGCTTTCATTACCTGGAGAGTTGCCTAATCTAAAAAATCCTTGTGTGCACCCGACACACACCTGGGTAGCAGCTTCTGATGTGTAGTGCACACCTGACCTATTTACGGGGATCCTACAGTTCTCAACCCTATGGCACAAATCCAAGAAGCTGCAGCTTAGCTTGTCACTGCATCTTCGAAGTCTCTGGTTCAGTCCTTCCACTCAACTCAGGACCAAAGGGCCACGATCAATTCTGGGGAGAATACTGCAAATTGTGAGCTTCATTGAAACTCTACTTGCAAGGCTGGTCTTCTCAGCTTTCCTACCAGATGTTTGAATGACCCAAGAATGACCTAGGAGCCCAGAAGGCAAGCATCATTTGTTCCAATGTGTGCCACAATCTGCAGTTGGTTGTACCCTGTTCCCTCAATGGCTGCTGGAACTGCCTCTTCAACGTGTTGAATGAGTCTCCCAGGCATACACAATGAGGGCACCTGGTGCCCTTTCCTATCTCTTGCTGCCATTTTCCTAAAGTGTACCATCATTCACCACATGTTTGAACTGCTGACAATTAATAGACTCCCAACATTTTGTGTTTGCCTTCTCCTGACACCAGACAAAATAGGTTTCCCCAGAACAGGTGAAGCAGGTTCCACTAGCTCAGTTTCAGTCTCAGTGAAAGACAGCAACTCAAACTTGTTGGTTCAGGGGTTCGGTACATCACCCTGAGTCGTCCCTGTTCCCTGCCCACCCTGTACAGGACACCTACATCTACCAATGACATGCCACCCACAGTCAAGTGGATGGGTAATGAGAGATCCTGTAATTTCTGCAGAGGAGACAGGATCTGCAGGAGAGGACAGTACTTGAGATACCTCTGGTACAGGTGTGATGGATATGTGACTCTCAGGAGCTCTTCCAACACATCGTTTTGCAGCAGCTGTCAATCATTTGACCGTAGTCAGGGCTATTTCCAGCTGCTTATGAATGTCAACCAATTCATCCTGTGTTTGAGAGCAGCAGTCACAGTAAGCTGCATTTTACTGGTGCAGTGTGTTACATGGCAGGCAAAAAATATCTTTAAATTATGCCTGTGGATTATCTTTTAAACTGTTGAGCTAAAAGAATTGAAGCGGATGCACAAAAGTATATTTCTATTAAGGCAGCAGAAAAACCTGTGGTAAAAATTGATATTTTCCTAATATATAGGGGTACTCTTTAAGAGAAAACTAAATGTGACACAGTATGTTAAAAAACCTGTTACAGTAACTAATCACAAAACCTTATTTGTTACAAATTGCTTGTAGATTATGCCCATGCTCTTAGCAACTAAACTATTCTGGCATGTTACACAGCCATCCTTGAAGCTTCTATCTCCCATTACCTGCCAGGTAAGTTGAAGAACTCTTATGGAATTTGGGAAATATATAAAAGGCTCAGAGCCATGAGTCAGCTATGAAGCGCACCTGGATATATAAAACAGTATTCCACTTGTGTGAAATGTGGTTAGAATCAAGCAAGTTTCATCAGATTTATTGATATGAGTTTGCAATATCTGTCTTCATTCCTAGATAAAAATGAGGTCTTATGTTATTGCTATGTGTTTGATCTATGGGGATCCATGCAGATCTAAGCTCTGTTACTTTAATATCTTCACAAGTTGAAGCTGAGGAAGTAGATGATCTGAATACCAAAATTTTGTGGGCCGTAGTGCTTTCAGGTCTTAAGCAACTTTTGAGACATTGTGTTTCTGTCTTATAGTTACATCACAATGAAAATTGTATTGCTGTTTTATTATCTTGTATTTATGGTTTATATAATTAGTATGAAAGTCAAATTTCCTTCATTTTGTCTTCTACAGCAATACTGCATGGAAGAGAAGACATGAACATGTAGTAAGCAGCCAAATAGACCAGAATTGCATAATGCTGAGCTCAAAACTACGTTATCAATGGATGGTATTTGGTGAAGGTATTCAAAAGAAAGTCTGTAATATAAGTATTTGGAATCCAATAAGTATCTTTTTTGTACATTAAACAATTACTTGCAGTGAAAGTTTTGACTGCAGTTGGTAATGGAACTGTGTGGAAAGATAACTGTAGACAAAAGTTCTTTAACCTTCAGTTCTGTTAAGAGGAGTGAGGAAAAGAAAGAAAGAAATAAATGATTGAAACAGTTCTCAAATAAATCATAGAAAGTCACAATATGACAGGAAATATCTATCACATGCAAAAAGGCATTATATCAGAAAATTTAACTAATGTTTGTTATTGACACTTCAATTTAACTTAAATAACATTCATATTAGTTAAAATTGTTCGTGGCAACATAGAAGACAATATTCTTTATAGTTCTACACAAAATGTGTAAGAAAGAGACCGTAAGGACTTGAAAACTACAGTTTGTGTTATGTGCCTATGTCAGACTACACTTGGATTGTCACCAAAGACACAGTTGCATCATCTACTAAATACTCTTCTACTCTTCTATTTTATAAACACCCTTTCAGAGGATGTCCCATTCAGAGTATTTGAATAATCTGTGAAATACCGTATGTACTCAAATAATCCCCGCCCTCGAATAATCCGCATGCCCCAATTTTGAGGAAGAGGAAAAATATATATATATATATATATATATATATATATATATATATATATATATATATATATATATATATATATATATATATATATATATATAGAAGGAAACATTCCACGTGGGAAAAATTATATATAAAAACAAGGATGAGGTGACTTACCAAACGAAAGCGCTGGCAGGTCGATAGACACACAAACAAACACAAACATACACACAAAATTCAAGCTTTCGCAACAAACTGTTGCCTCATCAGGAAAGAGGGAAGGAGAGGGGAAGACGAAAGGAAGTGGAAGTCTTCCCCTCTCCTTCCCTCTTTCCTGATGAGGCAACAGTTTGTTGCGAAAGCTTGAATTTTGTGTGTATGTTTGTGTTTGTTTGTGTGTCTATCGACCTGCCAGCGCTTTCGTTCGGCAAGTCACCTCATCCTTGTTTATATATATATATATATATATATATTGCTTTAATTTGTTTTATTTACAAAAAAAAAATTGTTCCACTGTTGTGATGTGTTCAAAAGTATGTGTAATAACTACTGGTTTGATGCAATGCTGCTGTACAGATTGATACATTGTTAAAACGCAACCGATTCAGCGGTGTGCAGCTGGCCAGCCGGCAGGCGGGTGGCCAGCAGCGTGCAGCTGGCCCATTAGACGGGCAGGCGGCCAGGGAACATTATCACCACCAGCCAGGACTCTACGCATACCTACAATAGCAAAAAAAGAAATGTGAATTATCTTGTTTCAGAATTTGTTAATATGGTATGTACAATAAAATATTTTAGTCAATACCGATACGTTTCCTCTCTTACCACTCTATTCATCACTTTTATTGTCATCACTAGCGGGAGAATCATTGTCGTCTTCACCATCTTCCCATAGAGGGTCGTCCTCTGTTCCATCCAGTGAATTTGTGATTCCACATTTTTTGAAGGATTTTTCCACCAGTGGTTGTGGAATGGAGTCCCATGCACTTTTCACCCATTCACAAATCTGGGACAAATCCGGCCGTTTGATTTTTCCACTAGGTGTGAACTTATGGTTTTCATCAGCCATCCATTGCGTATATCGCTGTTTAAGTGCAGCTTTGAATGGCTGATTTATACACACATCTAGTGGTTGTAGGATGAATGTTAGGCCTCCAGGGATAATGACCAAGTCAGTTTTCCCTTTTTGTAATTTGTCTCGCACTTCCTTAATTGCACGTCCGCGGAAGCTGTCCAGGACCAACATGTTGCGTAAATTCAGTAATGCACCAGGACAACACATCTAGTGGTTGTAGGATGAATGTTAGGCCTCCAGGGATAATGACCAAGTCAGTTTTCCCTTTCTGTAATTTGTCTTGCACTTCCTTAGTTGTATGTCCGCGGAAGCTGTCCAGGACCAACATGTTGCGTAAATTCAGTAATGCACCAGGACAACGTTGCCAAACATATGTCACCCAGTCAATTATAAGTTCAATGTCCATCCACATATTTTCAGAATAGTTTTCCTTTTAAATGTTATGTAATGTGGTAGCTTTTGTCCATCGCCAGTTACACACAGCATCACTGTACATCTTTGTTCCTCACTGCCACCAGTTCGTATCATGATGCTGAATTCTTCTTTCCTGTTCACTGTGTTGTCGAGCAGCATCTCAAAATAGACTGGCGTTTGATCTGCATTACCAATTTGCAATAATATATAGGACTGATTCTTCAGTTTCTCCCAGCATATTTGTTGCTCGAACAGTCCACGGGTATACTGCCGGTTCATAGTGTCCAAGGGGCACAATATTTCAGTGATCAGACATGTAGCCATCATACGGGCGCGCTAACGAACTGAGCCCGCCCGCCCTCAGGAGATCAGTTCGTCAGCGCACCTGACGATGGTGACATGTCTGATCGCTGAAATATTGTGGCCGTTGGACACTATGGACCGGCAGTATACCTGTGGACTGTTCAAGCAATATATAGGACTGTTTACGGTGCAGATTTATCACATAACAATGAAAATTCACTATTTTTTCCTCGTAATCACCTGGAAGCCACTGAGCGATAGTAGTTTTCCTCCGGAATCCTAAACCATTTCTGTTGAAAAATCTTGATAGCCAGCCCCGGCTAGCTTTGAAACTGCTAATGCCTAGTTCTTTGGCTAAAGACAATGCTTTAAGTTGGCACATTCCACTCATCACCGCGCATCAGTATTGTCACTTCTCATCTACATAATTGCAGAGCCTTTTCTGGAGGTCCGCATGCTTCGCTTTTTGGCCGCGAAATGCCCGGCGATTACTATTAGTTTCTTGAAGCTATGTTTTATTTTTTTGCCAGTCGCGAATACAACTCTCACTCACATCGTATTTTCTTCCTGTTGCACGGTTTCCAATATTCTTGGCTTCTTGAATAATTTTCACTTTTTCTTTAGCAGTGTACGAGTGATAACGAGAACTTGTAGCCATAATTAACAAGTTTGAAGACGCTAATACTTCACTCCTAATGTGCTACTGATGCGTCATAGCCTGAAGCCGCAACAATGCAATAGTATAATGGGATGTATTGTTGGAGGCGGAGCAGTACCAACAACATTTCGAATAATCCGCGCACCCCAGTTTTTCGTCCTAAAATTCGGCAAAAAACATGCACGGATTATTCGAGTATATACAGTACTTGTTCACTTGCCCAGCGATATCATCTCCTGTAACATCTATGGATGCTAGTGTGAGATACACTTTGTGCATGGTGAGCTTAGTATAGCAGTCTAGAATATTTTGCTGTTAGTTTCATTCCATCTTACTGGACGACCAGAACCAATTTCAGATTTTTTATTAACACTGAGCAGATGCGAATTACTTTTTAATAATTGAAATGGTAAGTCAGATGATTAAAGAAACCCTACAAATAAAACTGGGAACACTTACCACAAAATTGCCGTTGCTCAAATATTTTCAAATTTTTTTGTATTGCTCCTGTATGTTGTGAAGTTTTCATGATGCAGGATATTGTATTATATTTTATTGTCTACTCACTACTAAGATTGTTCACAGTTTTCTTATTTAAGCAAATAAATTTATTCTTCATAAATGAAATATTTCAGCAAGAAATATGAAAATAGAAATTACATTTATAATACTCTTTTAACTATTATCAGTTGATCGGTTACTTTCTTTCCTTGGATTTTTACCAAAATTAATTGTTATACAGTCACTTATGGAAAACAGCACAACAACTCATATAACGGTTACTGTAGTGCTTACTATTATTACACTTTATCATAATATATGAATTAAATTTTCAGCACTAATTACAACATTCAATGAGAATTCATGATCAATATAAATTACGTCCCAAAAATGAGGATTCATTCTTCCTATAATAGTTATAATTTCAACAACAGCATTAATTTCAGCATCAACCTTAAATTCACTATACTATGGACTTACATTAATTAAATTAATAACCTTCAAAATTATAATTAAAAGAATGACCTTTCAGGCTTTAATAAAAATTTACACATCTAGAATTGCAATTTAGAATCGCAGTTGAATACAAGACCAATAATGATAAGAGAGAAAATATCTCATAAGTAGATTTAGTCTACCACATATAACCTCAGCCATGTTTCTGCAAAAATGATTATTCTCACCAAATCATAAGGACGATGGTACTTAATACTTTCTATTTTGAGCATGAACAGGAGTAGCACGAACATCAATAAGAATACTTATTCATCCCAAATTAGGACAACCTGGATCTCTAATTCAAGATGATCAAATCTGTGATGATATTACAGCCCATGCTTTTGTAATAATTTTCTTTGTAGTAATACCTATTATAATAGGTGGATTTGGTAATTGACTTGTACCAAGTCTGGGGCACCAGACATGGCATTTCCCCAAATAAATGATGTAAGGTTTTGAATGCTATCACTTCCATTAACCCTTCTTCCTGTATCTTCCATAGCAGATAATAGTGCTGGTACAAGGTGAACAGTGTATCTCCCCCACTAGCAGGAGCTATTACCCATGTAAAGGCCACAGTAAATCTACCTGTTTTCTCATTACACTTAGCAGGTGTTTCACATATCTGTGGGGCTCTAAATTTTATTACAGCAGCAATTAATATACAATCAGAAAGAATAACTCTAGACCGACACCATTATTTATTTGATCTGTTGGTATTACAGCTCTTCTTCCTGTTCTTTAACTTCCTGTACTCGTAAGTGCTATTACTATACGATAATTCGACTGTAACCTAAATACATTATTTTTTGAACCTGCAGGAGGTTGAGAGCCTAGTCTGTATAAACACTTATTCTGATTCTTTGGACATTCAGAGGTCTATACGTTAATTTTACCAGGATTCAGTACTATTTTATATATTGTATGTCAAGAAAGAGGAAAAATTGAATCATTCAGAACACTAAGTATAATTTATGCTATGCTACCAACTGGACTAATAGGATTTATTGTATGTACACGTCATATGTTTACAGTACCGTAGCTTATTTTACATCAGCAACAATAATTATTGCCATACGAACAGGAATTAAGGTATTCAGATGACTAGCAACATTATATGGAACAAAGTTCAAGTTAAATTCTCAATTGCTATGAGCTCTAGGACTGGAAGGTTAACAGGACTAGTATTACCAAACTCATCCCTTGACATTGTACTTCATGACACTTATTATGTAGGAGCACACTTCCAGTATCTATTATCTATAGGAGCAGTATTTGCAATTGTAGGAGATGTCGTTCATTGATAATACACTCTTTACAGGCCAAACTATAAACAATACATGATAAAAAATCCAATTCACAATTATATTGATTGTGGTAAACTCAACCTTCTTCCATCAGCACTTCCTGGTTGTAGTAGGAATAACATGATGGTACTCTGAATACCCAGATGTGTATACATCACAAAATGTAGTACCAAGCACTGGATCCATGATTTCAGTCATCAGAATCATTATATTTATTCTAATTATATGATAGAGAATGGTTACAAATTGAGCAATTATATTCAAAGCTTACATAAAAAAAATCAACTGAATGACTACAAAATACCGTATTTACTCAGATCTAAGCCGCACTCAAATCTAAGCTGCACCTGAAAAATGAGACTTGAAATCAAGGAAAAAATTTTTTCCCGAATCTAAGCCGCACCTGAAATTTGAGGCTCGAAATTCAAGGGGAGAGAAAAGTTTTAGGTCGCACCTCCAAATCGAAACAAAGTTCGTCTAGTTGTAATATGAGACACAATTTAGGTCTAATGAATGACGATACAGCTGCAGTAGTTTGGTTCGAGTCGTAAGCTTAGCAGTTACGGTTTACCAGGTAGCCATTGCTATGCGTCACGCGCTCTGTCTGTATTTATACGGATATCCTTCCTTTTTCACGTGCTTCGTCTGGTTTGAATTGGTTGCTTATTTTTCTTTGATCTGATAAGTGCCGTTCTCTTTATTATAGGTGTTTACGTCACTCCAAGCTGAAAATGCATTACTGCACTGTGTCATGCATTGTTTGTCGCATTCTGATAGTGCGTGTTCACAGCCTGTCGCCGCTCGCGGCGTGGCTTGCTTTTGTGTGCGCTACCGCCGCTTGCAAATAAAAAATAGAGAGGAGTTGTCTCATTAGCGAAACATTTGTTGTTACTTACACTACTGCTTTCTTTGATAATGATCAACAAGAACCAAATAACAGACTGCGTATGATAGATGATGTTCTGAACGAAATTTTAGCGAAAATTTTTCTCCGTTCCAAAATCTTTGCAGGCGCCTCTTTAGTTCATTACATTCTGCACAGAAAAGAGACATCTTAGATTTAAAAATCTAGTCAGTTGCCGTGCTTCATTTCTGACTGTATCACTATCAGGCATAAGAATAATACGAATATAAACATGACATGATATGTATATTCTTCCCCATTTGCTGTTGTCTCACTCTAGTTTCGTAGTTTATTAGGCAGACAGGATTTAAATGAGATAGTAGCAAACACGAAACAATACATGGCAAAATGTTTATATTCGTATTAATCTTATGGCGAAGAGAATACTACATGTGATTCACAATTCATAAAAGCTCCTATTAGCAACCATCTCTTCTCACAGGTAGGAAAAAATTCAGAACGTAGAGTTGGCCATATTGACAAACACCCCAAACAGTCTTGCCAGTCGGATTTTCGTAGTACATTGAAATGCTGCTACATTCGAAGATCAACAATACAGAATTTGTATTTACTTCGTTGGATAATGTACCAAAATGCAGTGGTCGAAACTCTGGGTGGAGGAAAAAGGCTCGTCTTCCACTTTTTTTTTAAATTTATTTACTGACGCAGAGATTTTGGTGCCAGTATGTATCTTTGTGCCTACAAAGCATGCCTGTGTGGCACTACATATATTCGACGGCAGAAGTTAGTTGTGGCGGCACCCACCAACATTTTTCAGAACTCCCGCTTGCTTTGCACTCGATTCTAAGCCGCAGGCGGTTTTTTGGATTACAAAAACCGGAAAAAAAGTGCGGCTTAGATTCGAGTAAATACGGTAACCCTCCTGTACTACACAGTTACTCAGAACTACCATTAATTTCTGTATTCTGATAAGGTAGATTAGTGCAGTAGATTTAAGCTCTACAAATAATGGTCTGACATTTTATTAGAAAAAGTTTTTAACGCTAACATGATCAAACTTATCCCTCCAAATTAGAACTTCACCATTAATGGAGCAGTTATGATTCTTCCATGTCCATACCATAGATGTACTATTATTAGTTACAGTAATTGTAGGTTTTGTCTTAGCTATATACTATTCATCACCTACACAAATTGAAATGTAAATCACAGCCACTTAATTTAAACCATTTGAACAGGATTACCAGTTATTATTCTGATTTTTATTGTGTTACCTTCATCATGTCTACTGTATTTACTTGATGACTCAGTAGATGCAGTAATCAATTAAAACAATTGGATGACAATGATACTGAAGATATGAATGTTCAGACTTCATAGATGTAGAATTTGACACCTATACAACTCCAGAACAAAACCGAAAAATGACGAATTCTGACTGCTGGACGTAGATAATCAAACTATTTTACCTATAAATACAGAAATATGAGTATTAAAAAGAGCTTTAGATGTTCTTCATTAATGAGCAGTACCTGCATTAGGAGCTAAAATTGATGCCACACGTGGGCAACTAAATCAGGAACATTTACAATAAATCGACCTGCATTATTTTTTAGTCAGTGCTCAGAAATTTGAGAAAATCATAGATTTATACCAGTTGTAATTGAGAGAACTTCAGTGAACTTATTCATTAAATGATTATCTAAGGAGTTTGTTGAAACATAACAGTGGTGTGTCAGTTGAAAGTAACTAAATAATTAGTACACCTTGTAATCTACCCCTCCCTCACATCGTTTGTTGAATGTCACTGTCATTATGGTTAACTCTTAATAAGATTCAAGAAGAGTAAGGTTTACAATGAACTTTTTAATCATCTTCTTTTCTCATAGTTGGTAGCAGTTTTTTACGTCTAGGGGCTGATTCTTGGAGCTGAAATTTTTGACGTTGTAGGTTCTCATAGTTCCAATTGACATAATAAATTTGAAGCAACCTTGTGTTGTATTTTTTGTTTTACTCAAAAATTTTATTCTCTCACATTTTTCTGTATCACATTGTCTTTACAATTTCCACACAAACAGGTCCGATCACATCAGTGGCATACCCACTATTACCTAACTCTGTGCTACTAAGAATATTCCAAAGCATTTACAATTTTCTTGACAAACGAATTACTATTAACTTATATCATTTTTTAAATGAATACAGAAATTAACAAAATAAATAATGCCAAATTGCACAAATAATAATAATAGAAATTTTAAGTGTGTCAGATACACATATCAAAAAACATTTTGCATAACCTCGGTTCTGAGAGTTCTGTAAACTGTACAGGAAATTGGAATAGAGATCAACATAAATGTCATTTCCACCCTTTTTGTTGCTCATGAAAACCACACATTGCATGTTGTGCCACCTTACAGCGACACCTTCAGAGGTGGTGTTCCACAATTGCTGCACACACCAGTACCTCAAATACCCAGTAGCATGTCCTCTTGCATTGAGGCATGCCTGTATTCATCATGGCATACTATCCACAAGTTCATCAAGCACTGTTGGTCCAGATTGTCACACTCCGCAATGGCGATTCAGCATAGATCCCTCAGAGTGCTTGGTGTGTCACGTCATCCATAAACAGCTCTTTTCAATCTATTCCAGCATGTTTGATAGGGTTCATGTCTGGAGAACATGCTGGCCACTCTAGTTGAGTGATGTAGTTATACTGAGGGAAGTCATTCACAAGACATGCATGATGGTAGCACGAATTGTCATCCATGAAGACAAATGCCTTTCCAATATGCTGCCAATATGTTTGCACTATCGGTTGGAGGATGGCATTCACATCTTGTACAGGCATTACAGTGCCTTCCATAACCACCAGTGGCATACATAGGCCCCACATAATGCCACCCCAAAACAGCAGGGAACCTCCACCTTTGTTGCACTCGCTGGACAGTGTGTCTAAGGCATTCAGGCTGACCGGCTTACTTCTAAAAATGTCTCCGAAGATAGTCTTGTTGAAGGCATATGTGGCACTCATCGGTGGAGAGAATGTGATGTCAATCCTGAGCATGTTGTTGGGACCATCTGTAATGTGCTGCATAGTGTTGTGGTTGCTAAGATGGATGTCGTCATGGATGTAGGGAGTGAAATGGTGCATCAAGCAGCCTATTGTGCACAGTTTTGAGTCATAACCCAACGTTCTGCGGCTGCACAAGAAGGATTATTGAACATTGTAGCGTTGCTGTCAGGGTTATTCCGAGCCATAATCTTTAAGTAGCGGTCATCCACTGCAGTAGTAGTCCTTGGGTGGCCTGAGCGAGGTATGTCATCGACAGTTCCTGTCTCTCTGTATATCCTCCATGTCTAAACAATGTCACTTTGGTTCACTCCGAGATGCCTGGATACTTCTCTTGTTGGGAGCCTTTCCTGGCCGAAAGTAACAGTGCAGACATAATCAAACCACAGTATTGACCATCTAGGCATGATTGAACTACATACAACATGAGCCGTGTAATTGGAACTGATCAGCTGTCGGAGCCCCTCCGTCTAATAGGCGCTGCTCATGCATGGTTGTTTACATATTTGGGTGGGTTTAGTGACATCTCTGAACAGTCAACGGACTGTGTCTGTGGTACAGTGTCCAGGAATTATGGGAACCGAGGTTATGCAAAACCTTTTTGATGTGTGTATTTCGTAATTTCAAATTTTCTAAAAGAAAATAATTTTGACTGTACATTCAGAGTTAGTACATATCGATTGTAATAAAGAAAATAAAGTAATTTTGTTTTACAGATTTATAACACATCATGTACAAAGTCATATGAAATTCTTTTGAATGTAATATTAGAGAAGGGTGTCCCTGTACAATCTTGATACATCGGATGTCTGAAAGTAAGCAATTGTTATTTAAACCAAAGAATAGAATAGAAATTTAACCCTACACAATGAGTTCAAAACCTTATTAGGATCAGAATCATTTAATGGAACAATAGAACCAGTGATCCATAGTACACAAAATTACAATTCTCCAACACTAGTGGTTCAGCCATGCAGCTTGTTTAGAGGAACAGATTAACTTTAGTAAATAAAATTCATCAGGAAACTCCAAAGCTGATTTTCCCTGCAAACTTGTGAAAATTATTTTAAATATTATGTGTTTATCACCACCTTTTTAATGATGTTTCACTGTGGAACAGGAAGCAGTGTCAACCATTTATGGATCCTTTCCACCAACATCAACTTCTCTGAGTTGCACAAGTTGGAACTCTACCTGCAGTATATCCTACATTCCCATAACCCCTCTGGCCGCAACTTTTGTTAGAGCCCATCTTTCACCCAGTTATCCCCTTATCTGTTCCCACTCCAACACTATACAGTCTTCTATTCCAGCAATGTACTTACTAGACATTTCCCCCTCTTCTAATTCTGTTTTTCCCATTCCCATATCCCCTCCCCCCCCCCCCCTTAATCCTCCTTACGGCACCTAGCAACCATACCTTATCTCCCCCACATCTCTGTGTGCTCCCACAAGCAGAACTGCATGTGTGTCACCCCTACCCTGCAATCCTTCCCCTCCCTGCCACCACAATCCACAGATTGCTTCCCCCATCTAGTGTAGTTGCTGTAGGCCGCCTGACCTCAGCAGCCAGAGAGATAGTAATCATGTGTGTGTCAGCTATGCTTGTGTGTCTATGTGTATGTTTTCTACTTCTGAAGAAGGCATTTTCGCCGTAAGCCTGTCTGTGGCTCAGCATATCCTCTATGTGTTGAGCAGCAATCTATCCTGTTCATAATAGTGCCACTGTCAGGGAAGTCACTGATGTATATCAACAACATCATTCATCACAAGATGCTGACCTTAGAGACTCATATGTCAATATACATGGGATCTGATAAATGTTTCACTAAAAATTTTGCTTTATTTGAAGGCTGCCAATCCTATCCTTTGTGCCATGTTTTCCAGGTATAATCAGAACCAGTCATCGTCAATTCTTCTTATTTGTATTGATCCTAGCTCTTTTTGGTAGAATTCTATGGTAAACACTATCAAAGACCTTAGATAGACTGAAAAATATACTTGTGCCACATCCATTGTTGGCTAACAATATCAAGTGCTACATGTGTAAATTCTACAGTGGCTGATCCTGGTATTCTCCTCCTACAGAAACTGAACTGTGCTTCACTGAGAATCTTATATTGATTCAAGTGATTCATCAACCTATCTTTCATTAAGAATTGTGTTAATTTTGAGAACTGTGACAGTAAATAAATGGACTTGTAGTTTTCTAAATCTTCTGTATCATCTTTCTTTAGTATAAGCACAATTATTGCCTGTTTCAGATACCCTGGTAAGTTAACTGAGCTGAAAGACTCATTTATTATGTTTGAGCTTGTGGACCGCCTGTACATTCTTTAAGTACATGGTGTTGTACTTCATCTACACTTGCATTTTTTAATATTTTTACTTTTATACTGTTTTTGTGTCTCCATAGTCTGTGGTGAGTGACATGTCATTGTACACTCCTGGAAATGGAAAAAAGAACACATTGACACCGGTGTGTCAGACCCACCATACTTGCTCCGGACACTGCGAGAGGGCTGTACAAGCAATGATCACACGCACGGCACAGCGGACATACCAGGAACCGCGGTGTTGGCTGTCAAATGGCGCTAGCTGTGCAGCATTTGTGCACCGCCGCCGTCAGTATCAGCCAGTTTGCTGTGGCATACGGAGCTCCATCGCAGTCTTTAACACTGGTAGCATGCCGCGACAGCGTGGACGTGAACCGTATGTGCAGTTGACGGACTTTGAGCGAGGGCGTATAGTGGGCATGCGGGAGGCCGGGTGGACGTACCGCCGAATTGCTCAACACGTGGGGCGTGAGGTCTCCACAGCAAATCGATGTTGTCGCCAGTGGTCGGCGGAAGGTGCACGTGCCCGTCGACCTGGGACCGGACCACAGCGACGCACGAATGCACGCCAAGACCGTAGGATCCTACGCAGTGCCGTAGGGGACCACACCGCCACTTCCCAGCAAATTAGGGACACTGTTGCTCCTGGGCTATCGGCGAGGACCATTCGCAACCGTCTCCATGAAGCTGGGCTACGGTCCCGCACACCGTTAGGCCGTCTTCCGCTCACGCCCCAACATCGTGCAGCCCGCCTCCAGTGGTGTCGCAACAGGCGTGAATGGAGGGACGAATGGAGACGTGTCGTCTTCAGCGATGAGAGTCGCTTCTGCCTTGGTGCCAATGATGGTCATATGCGTGTTTGGCACCGTGCAGGTGAGCGCCACAGTCAGGACTGCATACGACCGAGGCACACAGGGCCAACACCCGGCATCATGGTGTGGGGAGCGATCTCCTACACTGGCCGTACACCACTGGTGATCGTCGAGGGGACACTGAATAGTGCACGGTACATCCAAACCGTCATCGAACCCATCGTTCTACCATTCCTAGACCGGCAAGGGAACTTGCTGTTCCAACAGGACAATGCACGTCCGCATGTATCCCGTGCCACCCAACGTGCTCTAGAAGGTGTAAGTCAACTACCCTGGCCAGCAAGATCTCCGGATCTGTCCCCCATTGAGCATGTTTGGGACTGGATGAAGCGTCGTCTCACGCCGTCTGCACGTCCAGCACGAACGCTGGTCCAACTGAGGCGCCAGGTGGAAATGGCATGGCAAGCCGTTCCACAGGACTACATCCAGCATCTCTACGATCGTCTCCATGGGAGAATAGCAGCCTGCATTGCTGCGAAAGGTGGATATACACTGTACTAGTGCCGACATTGTGCATGCTCTGTTGCCTGTGTCTATGTGCCTGTGGTTCTGTCAGTGTGATCATGTGATGTATCTGACCCCAGGAATGTGTCAATAAAGTTTTCCCTTCCTGGGACAATGAATTCACGGTGTTCTTATTTCAATTTCCAGGAGTGTATTTGGATAGTAATTTTTATACTGAAACATGTAATTTTGGGAATTTTATGTTGTAGTTTCTTTGCTGCACTTGAAAAATATTAGTTTGCAAAATATGCTAGTTCCTGTGAATCATTTATTCAGCTATGTCTGTGATTTATCTGTAAGTTTTTGTGATTCTGTTTCTGTTTGCTTGTTTCTTGTTTTACAATCTTCCAAATTGCTTTGCTTTTATTTTCAGCATTAAGTTTTATTTTGCCATTTGCTGACTTTTCTGCAGCAAGCAACAGTTTTTTGTAAATATTTTTGTATCTTTGATAACAGTTTGGGAACTCTGGCTCACAATGGATTTTTGTTTTGGAACTGAGATATTTCATGGTCTAGGAACACTTTCTTGCACCTGCTGTTATCCAATTGTATTTTTATTGGATGTTGCTGTTGATGTGAATATTTTGGAAAAGACTGCTCAAAGTTTAGTTCAAATATATGTAAGGAACTTAAAGACTTTTGCATCTAAATTTTTTCTATCTATACTTCAACTCCTCAGCTTTTATCTAACAGTATTCTTGAAAAATCTTGAGCATTGAGTTTTGAAATACGTCTTTCATAGTTCTGCAGTCTGGTGGGCTTATCTAACACACATTTCACTTTTATTAATTTGCTGAAATGATAAGAGATTCCAGGATCTTTTACATGTACAGCACAGTGTTTCCTGTCTATATTTGCAACATCATGATTGATTACTGTTACTGAGGTTCTCATTACCATTCTTGTCCTTTTGACCAACTGCGACATGCCAAAACTCTGAAGAAGGTTTTAGCCATGATATTTGTGATGATATTTATGCCTCTAAATAGGATTATCCTGTTCTTCAGTAATGGGACTTTGACCAGAAACTCAATAAATTTATTAAAAAAAAGGTGCTTATGTTCCTGCGAGGTGACTGGTGCACAAAGATGATGATTATTCTCTTTTGTAAATACCAATATTTGTTAGTTCAATATCTGAGACTTCAAATGTCCCTTATTACTAAAGTGCCCGTCATATATCTTGGCGGCCGAGTTTAGGTTCGTTCTGCGCATCTGACGTCACAAAACACAGTCAGCCAATGAACAGAGAACGACGTTGCCACATCTCGACTGCAGTGCAGAGCATGGACGAGTGTCTTCAGTTTTAGAAACGTTCAGTCATAAATAAAGTAATAGAACAAAAGCAATGTCTTGATAGCAGACTTTCTTTTACAGAAAGTTTGGAAAAAGCATTCTTTATACGAATTGCTTCATATTCTATTAATTAATTAAACCAAACAAGCAATAAGACTCCTAATTCAGGCGATAGCAGGGAAAGGTGTTTGTTTTAATCTCACGAACTGCTTTTTCGCAATAAAGAACAGCGGTAATTGTTTATTTCCTATTGTACTTCGACGAAGCGTGAGTAATTCATAGTCATACCAACAGTGTTTATAAGTAGTTGCGTGAGGTGTTACAGTCCTTATGGAGTTACACTGTTCGATAAGATGAGGTAGCGGAACGGTTAAGGTGTTGCGCTGTCAAGTGAAAGATGAGTTCAAACCTTGTGCGGTGCTTAATATTTTCTTTATTTAAAAACAATATTGGAGTGTCTTACTTTACGAATTTTATTCGTTTGAATGAAATTTCTAGTGCTTTGCCTCTTCATTAACTTTTTCGCTGCTGCAGACACGTGCTCCCTGCATTCCGCACTGTGCGCGATTTTGTCATCACTGCACTTCTCGCCTGTGCAGACACATGGTGTTCCCACTGCTTTGACACACTTATCATTCGATTTCACAAAAACTATTTGGCCAAAAAATTTGATTTTTACACGTCTTCTTGCCTGATACCTTCCCCCCATAAATGACTTAATTTTGTTTTGATGTGCAGCATTAAATGTAGTAAACCATTGCACGAAATTTTGAAGAGTTTGCAGAGGTAAAAGTCCATAGCGTATACTTTCCGTATGGTCGATTTTAGTTGCCACAATGTTGAGAATGAAATGTGGACAAGATGCCTAAATTTCATATAATATTTACTGTATAACAATATCTGATTTAATTTAAGTACCACATAGGTGTCGTATGTAACATTGAGAAATATTCCGTCTTTCGCGACTGTAATAAAAGTTTTATATACACACGGCGCGTTTGGCTTTATTTTAAAGCACTTCCATCGGTGAAAGGTATGGCACGTACACAATGGTATTCATGTTCTATTTCTTGTTTTTGTTCCACAGTCGCAGTTTTACCAATGGTATTGAAATATATCCCTCTTCTGCAACTGTAATAAGCGAGTTATTTACACCAGACGCGTTTCTCTCTTTTGAAACATCATAAGAGGACTGTCTTTTGTGTCCTCCATTGCCAAGTCACCTTTCGTAGTTTTGTGCTGCGGTAGCACAATATTCAACATTTGTGTTGGCTCATCAGTGTTTTAGCAAATAAATGCTGTTTGTGTGTGCCACACACAAAATTATGTTTGACATAGCTCTGAGCATTTCACTGACAGACGGTATATTCAAGTCCTAATGTTTTTGTAAGTCCACAGTTTTGTTTAATGTATTCTGTCTACTTCCTTTTGACTGATTGAAGTGCTTTAAAATAAAGCCAAACGTGCCCAGTGTAAGTAAAACTTTTGTTACAGTCGCGAAAGGTGGAATATTTCTCAATATTACATACGACACTTATGTGGTACTTAAATTAAATGAAATATATAGGTATCTTGTCCACATTTCATTCTCAACATTGTGGCAACTAAAATCGACCATACGGAAAGTATGCTCTATGGACTTTTACCTCTGCAAACTCTTCAAAATTTCGTGCAAAGGTTTACTATATGTAATGCTGCATAATAACTGCGTTGAACATCGAAACAAAATTAAGTCATTTATGGGGGGAAGGTATCAGTCAAGAAGATAGGTAAAAATCTAATTTTTGAGCCAAATAGTTTTTGTGGAATCGAATGATAAAGAGTGTCAAAGCAGTCGGAACACAATGTGTCTGCACAGGCGAGCAGTGCAGTGACAAAATTGCCCACAGCGCGGAATGCAGGGAGCACGTCTTTGTAGCAGCGAAAGGGTTAATGCGGCCGTGGTGGCTTTACTTCACGAACTGCGCGCTCCCCCCTACACGTAAGCTTGCGAACTATGCTATACTATGGCACTGCTTCTATTGGCGCGTGCGTCGTGTGCAACTGGCAACGCAGCAATCTCCAGCGTCTGGGCGGGCATGCGCGAGCCGCCAAGATAAAAGAATTGAACTATAACAGCGGCAAAGCTCTGTGTGTCAGTCTAAAAGTCTAAATTGTCTTCTTAAGGAAGTCCTGTCATATGATCTCTACATCAGTGTTTTAGTGAATGATTTGCTGAAAGACTGTTAGATTTGTATGAATTCCATTGTTATTTGCCTTCTGCCTTCCTTCTGATACTGATGCCTAACAAACAAGTTTTTTGTTATGATGTAATCCATCTTTTGTGTGCTGACTGGAGATATTTCTACACTAATGGAAAAATTTTAAGCAGGAACACCTGTTATCTGGATTTATTCTAAACAGACCTCATCTTCCTACCAGTGACAACAGGTTTCTGACCCTGTGTGTCCAAGACCCACCCACTATGCTCTCCCCTTTCCCACAGTAATTAAACCAACCTCCCATTCCTGTTCAGCTGCATCTCCTGTCTTGTGAAACCCAACTGGTACCTGTGCAACATACCAAAAGTCAGCCACCATCTGAATTATCCTCAGCCTTACATTAACACACTTTGCAACACTGTTACCTATAATGATATGATACCACAACGAAGTGCACAAATTTGGAAAGCTATCTTGTCCAGTTCATCACTTATATCACATGTCCAGCCCATGTCCAAATCATTTCCTTATCTACCCTTTATTGTTATGTCATCTGCACCTGTGAAATTCCTACATTAAGGTCCTAAGTCCTCTGTTGCTTCTGTCAGCTTGTCTCTGACCTGGTACTCTGACCCTAGCATTTCCTGCAACTGAGAACCTACACCTTGCCTGTGGCTATTTCCTAGCAACAGTACTTTCATCTTTCTCTCATTTTTCACACTCCTACTCTTCCTGATCATATCCTGCTGTATATTTCTTACACCTATTTGTAACTGAGCACCTATCCACATAACTCTGGCTGCTCCTGAAACCTGCTGTTTGGGTATATGCTGAAACTCACAGACCTTTTCCTCTTTCTCCATGCCCTTCTGCCACCTATTGGCACCCAACTATCCTTCACCTGCCCATCATCCCTAACCCTTAGGAACTATTTCTTTGCTTCATCCAACTGTACCTTAAGGACACAGGTTTTCCCATCCTGTTCCTTTATCACATTACACAGTCTACTCACATTAATGTGACCATCTGTCAAAAGCCTAAATAACCAACTTTTGCAGATATACAGGAAGAGTGTCAATGAGTTTCTGGAAGGGTGCACATCTCTTTGCTCACACACATCTCTTTGGCCATCATTATTCCTTGTCAGCTATGGCCTGTGGTGCGCCGCAGTTGCCTTAGCACCAGTTCTGGATAGTCCCATTTTGCCGTGCACTGTGTACTTTAAACATGGTGGCAGGTGAACAGTTTACAAACTTAGCCATTTTGGGAATGCTTCCACCCTCAGCTTGAAAGCCAATGATCATTCCCTTTTGGATGTTGGATAAATCACTTCGTTTCTGCATTACAGCAACAGCACTGTTAAAGAGCCTACTTACAAAGTTTCAAGAACTGCCTTTAAATGATGATTCTTGGAATACACTACAACCTCCTACTTATTACTCACATGGGGATTGTGAGGACAGGATAAGATTAATTACAACACACATAAAGGCATTAAAAATAATTCTTCCCATACTCAAATATTGGATGGAATGGGAAGAAACCCTAATAACTGGTACAATGGACATACCCTCTGTCATGCAACTCACAGTGGTTTACAGAGTATGGATTTAGAAGTTTTCTGCATCCCTATGACATACTTTGTATACACTGCACTGCTAGTACTGCTATCTGCCATCTCTGAGTGGTTATTGCACATTGACATCAAACTTTGGTGGTGGTCAAATTTATGTGACTAGATCTTGTATTTCAACTATATATCTTGCAGTCCCAGGAGAGGGTTCATCTGACATTCCCAATGACGTCTCTTCTACACTCCCCCTCAAATGAAACCATTTCCACAAAGTTCAGTAATGTTAGCTACATGTAAACAACTAATAATAATAATAATAATAATAATAATAATAATAATGACAATAAAATAAGGTAAAAAGTTTGTTTGCAGCCTTTTCTTTACAAGTTTAGATTCTGCAATTCAGTAGAATCGATTAATGTTTACTTATGTCTAAAAGGAATGGTTGAAACAAGCTTAACAAGTACATTCAGAATTTATCACTGGAAAATTAAACCTAGACATGGAGTACTAGTATAAGAAATTCAAAGTAAATGTGAGACATTTCAAAAAATGCACTGCAGTATATCAGCTCTTCTCTGACCAGATCAAATGTTATTGACAAACTTTTACAGAATTTGTAAACTGGAAAAATTAGACATACATTGCAAGTATCAGAAACTCAGCACACTGAAATTTTTCTGGCTGTTAATTAGAACTTTACAGTTTCCAGTCATGCAACAATAGAGTACTAAGACATATATTTTCTACAAAGTTTTAAACATCTAAAATGGTCAACTTTAGCCTGTTGTGTAAGATGAAATGCACTGAACTGTGATTGATATGTAAATTATAGGCAATTTTGTCCACTGTGATTCATCTGTTTTCCATCACCATATGCTCAATGACTTCCAAATTGTCCTTAGTTGATCATATTGAGAGAATAAAATTTTGCTTCTCCAAGAGTTCTGTTTCAGAAACTATATGTTTTGTTTTTATTGGAGCTGAGCATTAATCTGTTCTCTGAAAGTCACATGCTACTGTTGCTGATTACCATATTGTAACATCATTTACATTACATTCTGCATGTTTCACAAAAACTTCTGTGTCACCCACAAAGAGAAAAATTTTTGACTCAACTTTCATATTTAATTGCAGAATATTGATTTACAAGAGGAAATTAGAAAGTAAAGGGACTTTTGAGAAAAGGAATATTTATTACAATGATAGAAAACTGAAACAAACACTTTTTTCATAACCTACCTTCTCTTCAACACAGTTTGTCCAACGTTTCATATGTTTTTTGGTTCCATTGGAAAAAAAGTTTTTTGCTTGCATCTATAACCAATTCTGCTATGCATCAATGACTTTTACATTGCTTGCAAATCTTCCTTTGATAGCTTTCTTCAATAGTCCAAAACTATGGAAATCACTTGGAGTCAAGTCTTGACTGTTTAGCAGGTGCTCCAGCAATTCGAATCCCAACTCCTGTATTGTTTCAGCCATCCATTTGCTAGAACATGGCTGAGTATTATCTTGCTATGGGATGACACCATTCTGCAGTTTTCTGCAACATTTGGATCTCAGTGCAGGTTTCAGTTTACTTCCCAACACATCCTGTTCACAGTTTTACCTCATGGAGTGAAATGCATGGCACACCATCCATGTCCCAGAATAGTATTAACATAATCCCACCAGCTGATGGTTGACATTTAGATTTCTTAACTTCTGTTGATGTGGCTGTTTCCAAACCATGCGCACAGCCATAATTTCTGGTCCCTGACGATGCATCCACGTTACATCTACAGTAATAATTTGCTGCAAAAATCCATCTCCTTCATGATGATAATGATGTATAGGTACATCAGGAAAAGCCCCAACAAGCTACGACAAAAATTTTAAAGCAGTGATAATAATCACTAACGCAACCACTATAAGCATCGGAAGAGATGTATTTTGCTACGCTGGAAGGCGAATGACAAATGATGGAAACTCCATTCAATTTTTTTTGTCAGTTATTTAGTTTTGTTCTTGTAGGGAGAAGACGTATTCTTGTGAGAAGTGTATAGTAGACATTGTGTTACCTGAATAATAATTTTTATGAAAGTATGAAGTGCGAAAATTCTTTTTAGTGAAAAACCACAAAAGTTTTCTTTTCTTCCATGCACTATGCCAATGTCATGTCACTGTAGCTGCCTGCATATGAAGATGGAGTCCGATAAAAAATCAGTATTGTATTCACGGTCAAAATTGAGAAGTAATCTTGGCAGAAGAAGAAGCATATAACCAAATTCCGTAAATCTCAGTGGCATAAAGCAAGCAAAATTGACAAGTTTTTGCCACCACTGACTTACAATTTACAAGATAGGTAAATTGAAAGTGAAAGACAATTCATTCACTACAAAGTTCTTAAAAATCAAACATGACAATAATGTAATTAATTCGATTAATAATTTTTGTATCTGGTGACCTGGTGACAGGACATTGAGAAAGCCATGAAACCAGTTGTGTATGAAGTAAATTGTTCAAAATTATTTATGACATTGTATGAAATTTTTTGCACTTATTAATTATTTTTAAATTTTCATGTGCAACATAACCAGAACCAAAAACTCGTACGGATAGAGTAACCAATTCAAAAGGGAATCAAAAATGAAACCAGAATTTATGGAAAATTTTGGTAATATGCTGTTTGTTTCATCACAGCAGAGGTAGGACCACTACATAACCACTTGCTTAGCTATGCTTGGTAACGTCTCCTGCATAGTAATTAGACACCCTTAATTTCCCTTCCTAAAGGTATTGTAATGAATTTTTCAGAGACTTTACATAATGATTAGCGAGAGAAAAGTTTGAAGTTTTTGGGTCAAAACATTTTGTGAATCATAAAAGTAGCCAATTAATGCTTGATGACATGTAAATCACGTTTAAATTTCGAAAAATAAAATATTTCAATTTTTCTTTCAAAATTTTAATTTTAATATTCAATCAGAATGGCACAAAAATCAGTTTTCAATATTGTTGACAATGGCGAAAACATAATGAGCCAAGATGGTGTACAATTGCAAGACAGAACATCTGAAGTACCAGTGTGATGCCTTCCACAGTTAGATATATTGAGTAGTTCAGAGATGAACAAAACCAAAGTAACAAGTGCTCGTGAGTTTTCACAGAATTCTAATTTTGATGATATGCTGATGACAATAGATGAAACTACATCACGTATCTCCACGGGCAACATTCTGCTCGCTCAGGAAAACATGGAAAGCAAAGATAACATGATTTTTGATGACACTTTACTGTCACCCATCATCCAAATGTCAATTTACAAAGTACAGTTGTTAACAATCAAAGTACATTGAACAGCAACCAAAATAGTGCACTTGCCACAATACTTCAAAAGCTCGATAACTTCAGCACCAAAATAAAAGATACAAACACCAATTAGACCAATTTGTGTGCATACATACAAAATACAAACACCAGTTTGCATGTAGACTTAAAAAATATAAACACCAATTTGCGAACAGACATAAATACAAAATTTGACAGTTTGTTGCAAAACCTTACAACAGTTACACAAGACATAAACAACGTAAAACAAAGGCAGAAAAAAAGTTGTAAAAATTTTCAGGATACAGTCACACAACAGATCACAAGGAAATGTATGTAAAATTTAAAGACATGGAAAAACAGCTAAAGCAAGATGTACTTCTTGAAGTAAACAATGACGTTATGGAAATAAAACAGAAATTAGACACTCTTAACGAGCAGAATGAGACAGTAGAGCAGCAAATAAAAGTGATTAAAGACACACACACACAAACTTGGAAGCTACGCAGACACAATTAACTCCCACAGTAAAGAACATCTCTACTGGAGTGAACAAATTGCATAAGGATTACAAAAATATACCAATACCAATTGATGAACTCACTTTAAAAGTAGCATCACTTGAAATCGAAACAGTCTGTGCCAAAAAGGAAAGAGACAAAATTAATGAAAATTTATCTGCTGTAATTTCACAAGCTGAAGCAGGTACTTTGGACAAAACCAGTACTGTGGCAGAAAAGGTAGTGAAGGAATGTAGATTAATCAACGATGTAGTTGAAAAAGGGAAAATGACGTTATCAATAAAGTGAACACCAATTTGCAAGCTACGGAGCACAGGATACGCAACTACTTAGATGAAAGTGTTACAGAGACACAAGTTGTACACATAAACAAAGAGCCAGCCACAGCAAACCATACTAATGCATGCACACCAATCATAGCAAACCCCACAAACAATGCCAGTAGTAATGACGGACCGCAGAGTGTAAGTTTACAGGGCATAACACCAGAACCAGAACTTACGAGAAATGCAAATAATTATGACAACTATGTAAACACAGCACAAAATGCAAACAGCTTGTGCAATATATTTGCTGAGGAAGGTCTATTAAGACGCTGTTTAGACACATTTATGAGTGAAGGTAAGAAGATGAATCCTGTTGTATTTATTAGTGCTTTTCGACATGTGTTCCCTAGAAATTGGACGGTAGCAAAAAAGATCAGGTTTGTTGTTAGGTACACCCAAGGCGATGTACTTTTGTGGGCGAGCATTGTGCCACATATTTACAATCTGAATGGGCATTTCTTGACAAATACTGGTCAGAAGCCGTACAGGAGATGCTTAGGAGAGAGGTTTTTAACCCCTCCCCTTTTAATAGCAAATATGGTAGCTTGTGAGGGTATTTTGAGAAGTATCACAATAAAATGTGTTACTGGACGAATCCTAATTCTCATGTTGATGTTTTAAAAATTTTAAAAAGTTGTTTGCCATCACACATTCGTGAAAAATTAATTGCTACACCTGAGCATGACACAGAATATTTTCTATCCATTTTAGATTCAATCAACCTAATATATGAGGAGAAAGTAATAACAGATAGGGTGTCAAACAGCCAAACACCACAACAACATAACTTGAATGGTCAATACAAAAAGCCAGATGCAAACATACAGCAAGGCTGCTACGCGGAACTGCAAGGATACATTATCCATGGTTATGAATACAGGAATGGAAATAGCAGGAACAAGAGATTTGAAAAAACTTGCCATATGACAGGAATGATTACCATCCACAAGCTAATTTTAATCCTTCCTCTCAAAACTATGCACCGTGTGTAAATCAAAACAGTCAGCTGCACCAATGGCAGGTCTGCAGCAACAACAGTAACATGCTGCACACCGTACCGCAGCCAATCTTTGCGCAAAAATCTCACAATAAGGCAACATTTCACAACAGCCATATGAACACACAGGAATGTATGTCACAAACCGCTAATGATACAAACTGGAGAAACAATCACACAGTACAACTGACAGAAATTGTTCCGTGCACAGAAGTAGGTCAGACTACAGCACAGGAAAACACGAATCAGTCGTAGTTGAGCCCCATACTATAGACCTTACAAGCGATGGGGGAAAATCAGATTTTCAAACATGTTTTGTATGATCCAATGAACAAGGAGACATAAAAGACGATCCATACCAAAATGAACTAGAATCGACGAAAAATGCACTAGAAGAACAAATGCAACCATCAATCAGGTGTTAAATGTCATAGTTTTATAAGTAAAAAAAAAAAAAAAAAATATTATGTGTATATTTGAATGAAATATGTATAGACTTAAGTAATTTCCTTGTTTTGTAAGCAAAGACAAACATTTGACAAGAAGAAAGTGTAAAAAACACAGCTTCATGCGAAGCAAAATGCAAACTGGAGCAGAGTACAATTCAGCTTGCGTGCTCAGCGATGCATGCTTATGTCAGTACTAGGGAAGAGACACTGACCTTGTGCAAGCGCAACAGGCTAACTCACAGCACAACAAAATAGAAATGCAAAGCTACACTAGTATCAAACTCAATTTCAAAATAAATAATAACACGTAACAACTATATTTGCTATCAGGGAATTAAAGAATATAATATTATATCAACATGCCGAGTTGCATCAGTGCTAAGATATATCCATTGTAGCTAGAATTAAAAGAAATCATTACAATGAAACATACAGGAAATGTTAGTGAACAAAAGATAAGATGCCATTGGGGATGTTAAAGTAACTTTCTTTGCAGTGTAAATGAATAAAAAGAATAAAAATGCAAGTGAGTAAATATACAAACAAATAAGAATGAAATCTGAAAAACGTCTGCAAACGAATATGGTAACTGAGTATATGGGTGGCCTATGAGCTACAAAACACAATTAGTTTTTAAGTTAGTTGTAAGTTTTTCTTTTATAGATTGTAGTGACCAATGCATTGACACGTTGCAGAAGAAGAGATTTATGACAGGTGTTATAGGTACCAAATGAATAAACAGGCCGCACCTCAATAAATGATTTAGTTATTAGTATGTCTGTGCATATATTTTGGTCATCAATCAAATGAAGAATAAGAATGTACATCGTCGCAGTGCAACTACAAAACATTTACCCATACCTACTGACTACAAAGTGCACATAAACATGGAGGCATGTGACCTCAAATAAAACTAATCAATTCATATCACATCACATGTGAATATAGATGATGGCATTTCCACGTAATTGTAAAGAGATAAGCATGTGGTAATGCAAAAACTTCAGTGATTACGAACACAAAGTGACACGTAAATAAATATAAGCAACACTATGGTATATGGTACCTGAGTCATTAACATGTTTCAGTTCCATGGAAAAGGAGTTCCTTGATAAGTGATTTAAGAAAGGACGAACAGCATTCCATTAGTAATCTATAAACCCGTAGAATAGTATTCCTTATTCCCTCCCCAATGCAGGAGGTGTCACTAAAGCGTATTTGATCCAGCAACACATAATGTAGAATCCTGATGTAAATGTTTTTTAGATTTCTCCCTAGGAAAATATTAAACTCTCATAACTGATGTATGCATGACTGGAAAATGAAATGTGGGTGCATTAAATGAATGTATAGTAACACAATATAATGAAATTTAAATAAGTATTTGTATTTATGTACAAAGCAACGTTTTTTTGAAGTTAACAAACAAACTATACTAACCAGTAATTGTAATTGAAGAAGGAATTTTGTAATATTTTAGTATTTTAGAATTTTCTACATTTGATACAATTAATGGGTGGAATGTCAGCCTTAGATGTAATCCATTGTAATATGCATTGTTATGTGAAAATGTTTATGTGAATTTTAAGTGTATATCAAGCCATATGTAAAAGGTGAACTTGAAAAACTAACAAAAAAGGAAAAAAAATCAAGGACTAAAACGATTCTCATGACAAAGTGAACAATGGAACATATAGTGGTATCCAAACGCATGTGCAATAGTGCAACAAATCAATTTTGGTAATGTTATGCTATGAAACATCTGATATACTAATCAACAAACTACAATTGTGCAAGCATCACTTACCTTGACATCGGGTGTTGATGTGCAATATTCACTCCACTGAAAATGTGGATACAACAGAGAAAAATTATTCCCAGGTTGTATCAAAGGTGAATTATCTGAAACATCATTGGTTCTTCAAGAGTAAACGCACATGCACCACACTCAATCAAAAACCACACCAGAGCAAATTATTCGACGGATAGTACGGCACTCAGTGCGAAAATGACACCAAAAGTATGAGTGGATGTGCAAATGACTGTACACAATAATATGTGGAGCATTAAAGGCTGTTGCACAGCCAGCAAATATATTTATTGTGCATGTGCACAGAGACTGACAAAGTTGCCAAAAGGACAAGTAGCTGCTCTCGCAGCAATCTCATGTAAATTCTTAATGAATTATCATTCTGTATGTAAGTTAAGTATTTCCTGTAAGATAATGTGTAAGCAAGACAAGCTGACATCTCCCACCCAATATACAAAGAAAAATACGCCTACAAATAAAGGTCATTGTACCCCTTTCAGCAAAATTTAAATTTAAGCTGTATGAGTGTGTACAAAACACTGTGCGCCTCCATTGCATGTCACCGCACAGTGTGGTGGGAATTGAAATGGTATGTAAGGAAAAGCCCCAACAAGCTAAGACAAAAATTCAAAACCAATGATAATAATCACTAGCATGACTGCTATAATCATCGGAAAAGATGTATTTTGCTGCACTGGAAGGTGAATGACAAATGATGGAAACTCCTTTCAATTTTTTTTGTCAATTATTTAGAGGACTTAGTTCTCATAGGGAGATGATGTATTCTTGTGAGAAACGTGTAGTAGACATTGTGGTATCTGAATAATCATTTTTATGAAAGTATGAAGTGTGAGAGTTCTTTTTAGTGCAAAACCACAAAAGTTTTCTTTTCTTCCATGAATTATGCTAATGTCATGTCACTGTAGCTGCCAGCATCTGAAGAGGAAGTTCGATAAGAAATCAGTGTTGTATTCACGGTCAAAAATGAGAAGTAATCTTGGCAGAAGAAGAAGCATATAACAGCTGTCACCATACTGTGATGGCGTTCAATGAACAACTTCCGCAGGTTTAACACCTTCTTCAAACAAAAAGCAAATCACTGCCCTCATTTCCTCCTTGATGCAGACCAACAATGGAGCTGCCATGTTTCACAGTCTGCTGCAATACAATGACTAATGCAGGGATAAGAGTAGCACATTGTATGGAACTGTTGCAGCAGACACTGGATATTAGCAGTGTTACCAAGGCCTGTGGTGAGAAATTCAAAAGTCCCTTTACTTTTTGACATCCCCTCATACATTAAAAAAAGTAGTGAGCCCAGAAAACACTGTGGCACCCTTCCCCCCTCCATCCAACCCATCTTTACAGGACTCCAATCAGGTAGAAACCCATTCCCTGTTTGTTGAAACTGATGGACAATCTACTGCTCTCTGCTTTTGGGCTATGAAGTGACCCAATGTTGAACTTAATCCATAATGCAATAATGTGCCAAATTATGGAAAAGTACTGCATTATCCAGCAATTAAGTGCTTTAATTAAATAAAAAAAAACTACTGTCATCAATTTATCATTAGTGCAGCTAGACTGTCGCACATGGAAGAGTAAATTGCATTTTCTGTGTATACTCCTTTTCAGAACCCAAACTGTGAGCCTGACAGGAAATAATATGTATTTAAATGCTTCCTTACTCTCTTATACATAGCCATTGAATTTATGTATATTTTTAAAAGAAAAATAAAGAAATTAGCCATTAATTGTCTACTTTATCTCTTTCCCCCTTTTTAGAAAGTTATTTCACTAAAAAATATGTAAATATACTAGGAAAACTATCTAGAATAGATAGTTAGGACCCCCTTTATGATGGAAATATATTGGATGCAATGGCAACAAGTAGACCTGACCTCTTTGAAGATGTCCACATTGAAACTGGTATCAGTGACTACAATGTAGTTGTCGCAACAGTGATCACAAAAAGACAAAGAACAACTAAATCAAGCAGAAAGATATACACATTGAGTGAGCCAGATTAAAAATCAGTAGTCTCATATCTCAGTGAGGAACACACTTGAAACTTTCAGCACAGAGCAGGAGCATGTAGAGGAACTACAGCTCAAGTTTAAACGAATTGTTAACCATGTACTGGATAGATATGTACCCAGTAGAACAGTTCATAATGGGAGAGAACCTTCATTGTATACAGTCACTGTAAAGAAACTTCTAAAGAAACAGAGATCACTGCATAATAGGTGTAAAACAAAGCAAAGGGCTATAGGTAGAGGGATGCTGAACGAAATGTATTTGGCTGTTGAGGGAGCAGTGCATGATGCCTTCAATGACTACCATAGCAGAATATTGTCTAGTGATCTTTTGCAGAACCAAAAGAAATTCTGGTCCAGTCCCAAGTTGACGAGACAGGAACTGAAATTGAGGGTATCAAAGCAAAAGCTGAAATGCTTAATGTGCCTTTACAAAGTAAAATCCAGGAGAACTGCCCCAATTTAATCCGTGTACCTCTGGAATGATGAATGAAATAAATATTAGTGTCACTGATGTTGACAAACAGTTGAAATCGTTGAAACTGAACAAAGCTCCCAGTCCCAGAGGAATCCGTGCCACATTCTATACTGATTTTGCAGCTGAATTAGCTCCTCCTCTAACTATAACCTGCTCTAGGTCCCCCAAACAAAAACCCATGCCCAGTTCTTGGAGAAAAGGTCACACCCATCTACAAGAAGGTTGTAGAAGTGGTCAACAGAACTACTGTCCAGTATACTTGACATTGATTTGTTGAAGAATATTAGAACATATACTGAGCTCAAATATAATGAGGTATCTTGAACTGAATGACCTCCTCAATGCCAACCAGCATGAATTCCAAAAACATCAATCATGTGAGACCCAACTTGCACTTTTCTCATATGACATACTGAAAGCTTTGGATCAGGTCAGTCAGGTAGATGCAGTATTTCTTGATTTTCAGAAAGCTTTTGACACATTGTCACACTTAAGCCTATTGTCAAAAGTATGATCATATGGGATAGCAAGAGAAATTTGTGACTGGACTGAGGACTTTTTGGTAGGGAGGACACAGCATCTTATCTTAGATGGAGGGTCATTGTCAGATGTAGAAGTAAATTCAGGTGTGTTCAAGGGAAGTGTGTTGGGACCTTTGCTGTTCAGGATGCATATTGATGACCCTGCAGAAAATGTTAATAGCTACCCCAGACATTTTTCAGGTGATGCAGTTATCTATAATAAAGTACTATCTGAAAGAGGCTGCACAAATATTCAGTTAGATCTCGATAAGATATAAAAGTGGTGCAAAGATAGCCAACTTTTTCAGAAAAGTAAAATTGTGCACTTCACAGAATGAAAAACCATAATATACTGTGACTATAATATCAATGAGTCACTCGTGTAATTGGCCAAGTTATATAAATACCTGGGTGTAACACTTTTTTGGGATGTGAAATGGAGTGATCACATAAGGTTAGTTTTGGATAAAGCAAGTGGTGGACTTCAGTTTATAGGTAGAATACTGGGAAGTGCAATCAGCCTACAAAAGAAGATAGTTTACAAATCACTCATGCAACCAGTTCTAGAATATTGCTCAAGTCTGTGGGACCAATACCAAATAGAACGAACAGGGGATATTGAACATATACAGAGAAGGGCAACATGAATGGTCACAGGTTTGTTTGATCCAAGGGAGAGTGTCACAGAGATACTGAAGAAACTGAACTGATGGACTCTTGAAGACAGACATAACTTATACTAAGAAAGTCTATCAGCAAAATTTAAAAACAAGCTTTAAATTATGATTTAGGAGTATACTACTAACCCCTACATATTGCTCACATAGTAATCTTGAGGATAGGATTAGAATAATTACTGCACATGCAGAGGCATTCAACAATCATTCTTCCTATCTTCCATACAGGAATGGAACAGGAAGAAACTCTAATAACAGGTTTAGTTGCCCTTCGCCATGCACTTCATGGTGGATTGCAGTGTATAGATGTAAATGTAACTGTAGAAACTGACCACAAATGAAGAACAAATTTGCACAGATGCCTGATTACAGAACCAGTGTATAGTGCATTATTGTTCATAATGGTTCTTCATATTTTGTCATTGTCACCATCATCATCATTGCTATACTGTCAGTTTATTGTATGATAGTTCAGGATACCACTGGGTACCCAATAAAATCATGATTCTTCCACATAATCCACAATTTTGATAACAGCTATTAGACTGATGACATGTTAAGGTTTGTGGTTGTGCAGTGTCTTTGAAGTCTCCATAATATTACCTTTCAACAAGATAGTGGAAGACAGCATATTGCTCATGCTATTCTGACATACCTCGATACTGTTCAACTATTGTCTGACTAGTACATTCTCCAGGTATCTCACCATTCAAAATATCTGTTTATGGGTTACCAAACTGGTGGTTGGTGGTATGCCACCACTTACCACCCATCAAAGATTAAGCAGCATGGAATAATATACTCGCATCTGTTATGCAAGTTTAGTGCAGTTCAGTTCTCAGCTATGTTGGAATCAGTGTTGATGTCGGCAACATTGTAGCAGCTCCATATACCACATTTTTCACCGTGTAAAATATTATTTGCTATCCTTATTGGAGTTGTAATTTTGACTGACAGTATTGTAATACCTGACTTCTGCACACCTTCAGTGCACACCTTCACCTCATCAGTATGCTTAGTGTAAGAAAGCACTGTAAAATGTTTTCCTTTGAAAGAACCTTGCTAAAATAGCTTAGGAATTATTTTATCCTTGTTAGTATGTATACATGCACATGTTTGAGGGGAGTATTGTACTAATTTTTATGTTTAGAAGTTTTACTTATTCTACATCTTTAAGGACCATTTTGGTTAGAATCTGTGGAAGGAATATTAGCTTGTTATTTATTTTGTAGACATATGTTATTTAGTCCTTAAAACCAGCTTCATGTTCCCAAGGGTTTCCTCACTGTCAGCAGTGAATCAAAATCAAATCTAGTAGAAGAACTAGAAGTCTGGTGTACTATCAATAAAAAAGTCTGTTTCAAATGACCTTTATCTTTTGGTATGTAGTTTATTAATTTAATTTCCTTGTGGTACCTAATGAATGTGCCTTCCATTGAGTTACAGTCTGTCCTATGTGAAATCAGTGGATAAATTTCTGAACTGAATGAGATGTTTTTAGGTAGAAGCAATTGTTTCCTGAACTGTCCAAAGAGCTGCAGACCTCTTACCTCCAGAAACAGAGGTTTGACTATGTGGGATCTTGGCCTCACCTCTTGTAGCCTCACTGTTTAGCCCAATCACATCTTTCACTGAATACTGTCATGAAGCAGGACATGCCTGTTCAAAACTAATTTATTGAGAGTCTCAACTGTAACCTGTAAAATATACACCACCTTGCTCATTTCAAAGCACTACTAGGTATCACTGGTCATCAACTAGTTAGTTAATTATTTAGTCTAATGTTCCATGGATCTTTTGCATGACAAATTTTAATGGTGTGCAATAAGTCATTTTAATTCACATCACAAAGTAATTTATAATTATGGCTATGTGCTGGAGATAATAAGTTTTTATTTATTATCGATATTAAATGTATAGATGTGAGTTGGTAATTCCTACCTACCACCTTTAAAATATTACAATAATAGAAATTCTTCTGCAAATTAGAAGGAGTGGTGAAGGAGAACCATTTTTAATTTGTTTCTAAATTTTAGTTTTTGATCCTTTTGAACTGTAATTGATTATTTACTACAAGCTAAATGTTAGAATAAATATACTGCAAAGCAATAGTCAGAATGCCCAGCTCATTGAACAGCTGCCTACAAGACAATAATGGGTGAGCACATTATTCTTACAGCATGCTTTTGAGCAAGGAAGACTTTCTTTCTTAAAGATGAGCTACCCCAGAACATTATCCCATATGACAACATTGAATGACAATATGCATATCAACTTACTGATTTGTCTCTCCCCAAGATAATCAATGAGTCTAAGTGCAAATGTTAAACTAAGTTGTTAACAGGAGTTCCAAAATGTGATATTTCCAGTTTAAATTCTCACCCATATGGACTCCTAAGAAATTGGAAGTTTCTGCCCAACTGTTTACTCATCATGCGTTATAACTATTATTACTGTAGTGCTCTAGATTTACTGAATTAAATAGTATGAGTAATCAGAGCTCTATTGCATCCCTATCTGTCTGCCAGCATTTTCAAATTGTGCTGCACTGACTTTTTTCAGCTGACTGAAGAATGTACTCCTTTTACTTTATTTATTTCAGAATTAAATTTATGATATAATGAATATTAATTATTGTGTGAATTAGAAACAAGAAAATTAAATTATTTATTTTATTTTAAATTTTATAAATTGCTTTGAATAAAGAGTGCAATGCCCTCTGTTTCAGAAAATGATATTCCACACCAGTCCACTTTCTTTTTCAAAATCCCAAAATTTAGTGCTAAACCAGGAGCATACAGGCTGCAGCTGAAAGTATTTGAAATAGTTGGGAAGCCTGGACGATGGAAATCACACTACAATACAATGAGCGTGAGTAACAAGTTCTTTATACCATTCATTAGTTAAATATGTTAAGACAATAGACAAATTAAACACTCCTGTCAACTTAAAGTAATTAATCAGCCCACTGAAAACAGAATGCTCACATTAACTATGATTAGGAAGTAAACAGATTTGGACTCACTTTATGAATGCATAGAAAAGTTGTAAGATTCTATGGATCTAACAGAAATGATGTTGTTTTTATGGTAATATTAAGTTCTGTCTCTCTGTCTGTCCGTCTCTCTCTCTCTGCTCTCTCTCTCTCTCTCTCTCTCTCTCTCTCTCTACTTCTTTCTGTAAACTCATCCTAACTACAGGTGGAAAAGTTTCAGCTTGTGCTTGTGGTCTTATTTTGTATGTATCTTTTGGCAACCAGCAGTACTACATCTTTTGCCTGCTCCTAGCCATTGAGCAATTGTAGCTTTCTTCAAGTAGTCTAATCCTTATCTGAAAAATCGTGATGGCCAGTGCTGACTAGCTTTTAAACCACTGATGTCTAGTGTTTCAGCTAAAACCAAGGCTTCAAGGTGGCACATTTCACTAGTCACCGCTCATCCATATTGTTGTTTCTCATCTACAAAGTCACAGAGTTTTTTTTCAAGGTCCAGATGCTTTGCTTCATGGCCACAAGATGCCCAGCAAATTGCTGTTCATTTCTTGATGCCAGATTTTGTTTTTCCATTAACACCTCACTTGCATAAAGTTAGACAAAGGAGGTGGGGTGGGGGTGGGGTGGGAGTGGGGAGGAATAGAAAAGTCAGAAAATAAAAGCTACAGAAAATTAACAGGGATTGAATAAAAGAATAGTCATTGAAAGGATAAGTTGACACTGAAGACATTAACATAAATTAAGGCCAGGTGGTTGGACAATAACTCATGGCATGTTCTAACACCAATTCCCACCTGCTTAGTTCTGAGAAACTGGTGTTAGGGTGAGAATCCACATAGCACTTGTGGTGAAACAAGCACCAAGGTCATATTTGTCTGTTGAAGAGTGTGCTCTGCAACAGGATATTGCGTGTTGCTAGTATACACCCTCCGCCTATGCCCATTCAGCCCAATTGATTGATAACTTGGTGGCAGACATACCAATGTGTGAGGCCAAACAGTGTTTACATAACAGCTGGTACATGATGTGTGACATTTCACAGGTGGCTCTCCCTTTTACAGTATACATTTTGATACTAAAATGTAAACTTTCACGGCCAGAAATATCATGTCCATTACAATTATCCGGGCTGTTATGCCGTGGTCGGCTGATGAATTCTGAGGTTTAGTCTCCGACTGCGGGAGACATCTTCAAGGGGGTCCGTAGCTTGATGGAAGGTCCAACACACACACTGGCTCGCTACTGACTGCCGCTAAATTCCGTGTCCGCGCGCCCCCCGCGCCGCGGCGTGACGTCATGTGTTTTGAAAACGTCAGTGCAATTGGCCGCTTCTTTAACACCGACATCCATATACCATTTAATTTGACGCCCTCCTCCTTTCGGTTGAAATTATTTGGGTGTTTAGCGATTTCGATTGCCTCCCTCTAGAGCCTTTCGTAGTATCCGCTCGTGGCCGCTAGTACTTGCGTCTCCTCAAAACGAATATTGTGGTTCCCTGGCTGGAAAGCATGCTCCGCAACAGCTGATCGTTCCGTTTCTCCTCTTCTACAATTTCCCTTGTGCTCTTCCAAACGCTTAGAAACAGTTCTTTTGGTGGTACCCACATAAACATCACCACAGCTGCATGGGATCCTATACACTCCAGATTTTTCCAATGGTTTGCGAGCGTCCTTGGCAGGCCTAAGGTATTCCTGTATCTTCCTGGTGGGCTTGTAAATTATGGTAATATTCCGCTTCGTCAAGATCCTCCCTATTCTTTCCGTTACATTTTTAACAAACGGCAGGAAAACCTTAGATTTTTCAGTAGCCTGTATGTCAGTATGATTTCTGCGTGGCTGCCTCAACGCACGTTTTATTTCAGCGGACGAATATCCGTTCTTCGTTAGTGCATTGTGGAGATGTTCCATCTCAGTGTCGAGCAACTCAGGTTCACAAATATTTCTAGCTCTGTCTGCTAACGTCTTGATAACACCCCGCTTCTGTTGTGGGTGGTGGTTCGAATCCCGGTGCAAATAACTGTCCGTGTGCGTGGGTTTGCGGTGCACTGAGTGGCCCAAACTACCATTTTCGTTTCTAAACACAAGCACATCGAGGAAATGTAGTTTGCCGTCTACCTCCTCCTCCATAGTAAACTGAATTCTTGAGTTTATACTGTTCAGATGTTCATGGAACCGGCTTAGTTCCTCCCTACCATGTCTCCACAACACAAATGTGTCATCCACGTATCGGAACCATACATTTGGTTTCTTGCTGGCAGTACCTAAGGTCTGTTCTTCGAATTTCTCCATAAAGAAGTTCGCAATTACGGGACTTAGGGGGCTTCCCATAGCCACGCCATCCATTTGCTCATAAAATTGTTCATTCCACTTGAAGTATGTGGTCGTCAAACAACACTTAAACAGCTCTAAAATATCGGCAGGAAAAATTCGATCCAGCTGTTCCAATACATCATTAAGTGGAACCATGGTAAATAGCGATACCACATCAAAGCTGACCAATATGTCCTCCGGCTGGACCACTATGCCATTCAATCTGCTGATGAAATGTGTCGAATTCTTTATATACGAGGCCGAACGGCCCACATGTGGTTTTAACAGCGTAGTCAAAAACTTGGCTAACGAGTAGGTGGGTGAACCAATGGCACTTAGTATTGGTCTTAACGGAACATTTTCTTTATGAATTTTGGGCAATCCATAAAGCCTCGGTGGTAGCGCAACCGAACTGCAGAGACCTTTCTGTACACTCTCTTCAATGGAGGACTTTTTTATTAACCGCGACACAGTTCTGAGAACGTTGTTAGTGGGGTCCTTATTCAGCTTCTTATATGCTTGCGGATCCAGTAGATCCGTAATTTTTCTCTGATAGTCGGCCACATCCATAACCACCGTTGCACTTCCTTTGTCAGGTGGGAGAACCAAAATACTATCGTCGTCATTCAGGAGTTTTAAAGCTCTTCTCTCACCCACAGTTATATTACTTTTCGGCGGTTTTGCATTGGCTAATATGTTCAGTGTTTCTATACGGATTTCTTCAGCTGTTACAGAATCTACACTGCGAATTCCTGCTTCTACATTGGCTATAATGTCTTCCGTGCGCACAAAACGTGGACTAACAGCAAAATTTCCTCCCTTGGCAAGCACAGATGTCTCATCGTCAGATAACGAACGTTTGGACAAATTGATAACTGTCCAGGAAACGTCTAAATGGCGAACAGTCTGATTAGGTAGCAAATTATCGAACTTCTTCTTCTGTCTACTAGACGTCGTCAACATACGCTTCCCCATGGTATCATGCAGTAGTCTATCAATTTTATCCCAATTTTCAAAACACGTGACGTCACGCCGCGGCGCGGGGGCACGCGGACACGGAATTTAGCGGCAGTCAGTAGCGAGCTAGTGTGTGTGTTGGACCTTCCATCAAGCTACGGACCCCCTTGAAGATGTCTCCCGCAGTCGGAGACGAAACGTTGGGAATCACCTCAGAATTCATCAACCGACCACGGCATAACAGCCCGGATAATTATAATGGTCAGTATACATTTTGCCAGTTACAGGGCTGGTGTAGGAGGTGGTAGAAGGGTGCATATGCCAAGTCACAGCCACAGGGGTGGGAGCCATAGGTTAGAAAAATGAGTGCAGTAAGAGGAGCATATGGTCCGGATGACCAGGATATTCTGGAGACTGGAATGGGGGTGGAGATGGGAGTGTCCAACAAAAAGCTATTCTAGGTGCTGTGGGCAAAATGTTTTAAAGAATGGGCCTCATTTGTGGGTATTATATAAGGAAGTCATGCCCTTGTTGAAGTAGCTGACTAATAAATTCAAGACCAGGATAGTACTGAGTGACAAGAGGTAGTTGTTTCTTGGAGGGATCAGCATTACCAGGATCGAACATCATATTCTGGGCAATGTGCTTTTGAACTAGGCTGGTGGGGTAATTACATCTAGTGAAGGCTGAGGTGAGAATGTTGGTATATTGCTGTAAAGAGTCTGCATCTGAACAAAAGTGTTTGATTTATGAGAGGAAACATTAAGCCATTCCACATCCTCTTGGGAGTAACATGGCAACACTTTTATACATACTAGTGGAATTTTTGTTTAGGGCTTTGACCTTCGAGCGTACGTACTGATTTTCCAACACAAGTGGGTGTGTGGCATACTGTAAACACATGTAAAGGATAGCTGTCTTTATGTTACCAAGATAAACATAAATGAGCAAAATAACAGTTTATTCTTGGTATAACTAAACAACAATAAAATAAACTTACATTACATGAGATAAATCAGTGTTTAATTAAGCGATAATAAAACAAACTTTGTTGCTGTGTACAAGTTTTCCTACACAATAATGATCCATCCAGAGCATTAAACAGTGCATTTGCATCAGATACCAGCCAAACACTTATTCCATAACTAATTATTTCATGGGCAGCTGCTTCAATTAGGGGTTTCTGCTGCTAGCTCAAAATATGGGTCATTTTCTTACACAGATCATAAATTTTTTCCGAACTGGTTAAGCATATAACAACACAGCTTATTAGTGTATAAGCTGAAGCAATAATGAAGAAATAGAAGTGGGCTCACTATTGTAAAACAACAATGGAACAGTACAAAACAATGCTATTTGTGGTTGGTGCATTTCAAACATAGACTTGCCCATGCAAGGATAAGATTACCACTTTAACAAACGAGCACCTGTTAAATGTGTTTATCCCATTGATTTAAACTCAGCAGATGGTTTTTCTACTGTTAGATGCACTATGTACAGATCACAATTTAGATACAATGTAATCATCCCTTTTAAACAGGGCCAAAGACGAATGCTAGTTTATAAATAGGTATCGTCTGGGAGAAAACTGAGAAAAATGTGGGAATTGTTCTAGTTTTCTGTTTAAGAATGATATTCTACCAAAGAATTTGACTGTAGCCCACTACTTCAGAATAATACTGTAGCAATAAAAAATAAATGAAGGTGGAAAAAAATAAAACTTAAGTTGCAAAGGAAATGCGCTATTTACAACAACAAAACACAGTGCACACGTAACTGTCTGCCAACAGCAAAATGTGTCAAAACCTTTAGGGCAAAGATTATGCAATGCTTCATAACACAAAATTCTTCCAATGTACTAGACATCACAATGGTTTACATTGGATTTGTTAGAGCAGTTGCCAGTGGGCTCTTGTGCATGCGCAGTTGAGTCACGTATGAGCAGTACCTGCTCCCGCTTACATCTACTTTAAGTGTGGCTGTATCAGCAGTAGCAACAAGAAACCAGATAAATTTTTCTGGTATGCCCAATTCGCCAGATTCTCAGATGTGCAGGGCAGTCTGAGTTGTAGCAGGGAGGGGGCTAGCTTATGGTGACCCGTGTTTAGGTTAAGTGATTTTGCTGTTTCCTCTTCATTTACAGCCGTCATGTCAAATGAAAACAAAATGGATTTCTGTAGCTGGGAACTAGCAAGTTAATTAAATTATATTCATATGATTGTTATTGTTGTTGTGGTCTTCAGTCCTGAGACTGGTTTGATGCAGCTCTCCATGCTACTCTATACTGTGCAAGCTTCTTCATCTCCAAGTACCTACTGCAGCCTACATCCTTCTGAATCTGCTTACTGCATTCATCTCTTGGTCTCCCTCTACGATTTTTACCCTCCACCACGCTGTCCTCCAATACTAAATTGGTGATCCCTCGATGTCTCAGAACATGTTCCAGAAAACAATCCCTTCTTCTAGTCAAGTTGTGCCATAAACTCCTCTTCTCCCCAATTCCATTCAGTACTTCCTCATTAGTTATGTGATCTACCCATCTAATCTTCAGCATTCATCTGTAGCACCACATTTTGAAAGCTTCTATTCTCTTCTTGTCTAAACTATTTATTGTTCATGTTTCACTTCCATACATGGCTACACTCCATACAAATACTTTCAGAAATGACTTCCTGACACTTAAATCTATACTCGAAGTTAACAAATTTCTCTTCTTCAGAAACACTTTCCTTGCCATTTCCAGTCTACATTTTATATCCTCTCTACTTCAACCATCATCAGTTATTTTGTTCCCCAAATAGCAAACCTCCTTTACTACTTTAAGTGTCTCATTTCCTAATCTAATTCCCTCAGCATCCCCCGACTTAAATCGACTACATTCCATTATCCTCATTTTGCTTTTGTTGATGTTCATCTTATACCCTCCTTTCATGACACTGTCCATTCCGTTCAACTGCTCTTCCAAGTCCTTTGCTGCCTCTGACAGAATTACAATGTCATCGGCAAACCTCAAAGTTTTTATTTCGTCTCCATGGATTTTAATACCTACTCCAAACTTTTCCTTTGTTTCCTTTACTGCTTGCTCAATATACAGATTGAATAGCATCAGGGAGAGGCTACAACCCTGTCTCACTCCCTTCCCAACCACTGCTTCCCTTTCATGTCCCTCGACTCTTATAACTGCCATCTGATTTCTGTACAAATTGTAAATGGCCTTTCGCTCCCTGTATTTTACCCCTGCCACCTTCAGATTTTGAAAGAGAGTATTCCAGTCAACATTGTCAAAAGCTTTCTCTAAGTCTACAAATGCTAGAAACATAGGTTTGCCTTTCCTTAATCTTTCTTCTAAGATAAGTCGTAAGGTCAGTATTGCCTCACGTGTTCCAACATTTCTACGGAATCCAAACTGATCTTCCTCAAGGTTGGCTTCTACCAGTTTTTCCATTCGTCTGTAAAGAATTCATGTTAGTATTTTGCAGCTGTGACTTATTAAAGTGATAGTTCAGTAATTTTCACATCTATCAACACCTGCTTTCTTTGGGATCAGAATTATTATATTCTTCTTGAAGTCTGAGGGAATTTCGCCTGTCTCATACATCTTGCTCACCAGAGGGTAGAGTTTTGTCAGGACTGGCTCTCTCAAGGTTGTCAGTAGTTCTAATGGAATTTTGTCTACTCCCGGGGCCTTCTTTCGACTTAGGTCTTTCAGTGCTCTGTCAAACTCTTCACTCAGTATCATATCTCCCATTTCATCTTCATCTACATCCTCTTCCATTTCCATAATATTGTCCTCAAGAACATCGCCCCTGCACAGACCCTCTATATACTCCTTCCACCTTTCTGATTTCCCTTCTTTGCTTAGAACTGTATTTCCATCTCAGCTCTTGATATTCATGCAAGTGGTTCTCTTTTCTCCAAAGGTCTCTTTAATTTTCCTGTAGGCAGTATCTATCTTACCCCTGGTGAGATATGCCTCTACATCCTTACATTTGTCCTCTAGCCATCCCTGCTTAGCCATTTTGCACTTCCTGTTGATCTCATTTTTGAGACGTTTGAATTCCTTTTTGCCTGCTTCACTTACTGCATTTTTGTATTTTCTCCTTTCATCAATTAAATTCAGTATCTCTTCTGTTACCCAAGGATTTCTACTAGCCCTTGTCTTTTTACCTAATTGATCGTCTGCTGCCTTCACTACTTCATCCCTCAAAGCTACCCATTTTTCTTCTACTGTATTTCTTTCCCCCATTCCTGTCAATTGTTCCCTTATGCTCTCCCTGAAACTCTGTACAACCTCTCATTCTTTCAGTTTATCCAGGTCCCATCTCCTTAAATTCCCACCTTTTTTGCAGTTTTTTTCAGTTTTAATCTACAGTTCATAACCACAGAGTCCACATCTGCCCCTGGAAATGTCTTACAATTTAAAATCTGGTTCCTAAATCTCTGTCTTACCATTACATAATCTATCTGAAACCTTTTAGTATCTCCAGGGTTCTTCAATGTATACAACCTTCTTTCATGTTTCTTGAACCAAGTGTTAGCTATGGTTAAGTTATGCTCTGTGCAAAATTCTACCAGGTGGCTTCCTCTTTCATTTCTTAGCCCCAATCCATATTCACCTACTACGTTTCTTTCTCTTCCTTTTCCTACTGTCGAATTCCAGTCACCCATGACTATTAAATTTTCGTCTCCCATCACTACCTGAATAATTTCTTTTATCTCATCATACGTTTCATCAATTTCTTCATCATCTGCAGAGCTGGTTGGCATATAAACTTGTACTGTTGTAGTAGGTTTGGGCTTCATGTCTGTCTTGGCCACAATAATGCATTCACTATGCTGTTTGTAGTAGCTTACCCGCACTACTATTTTTTTTATTCATTATTAAACCTACTCCTGCATTACCCCTATTTGATTTTGTATTTATAACCCTGTATTCACCTGACCAAAAGTCTTGTTCCTCCTGCCACTGAACTTCACTAATTCCCACTATATCTAACTTTAACCTATCAATTTCCCTTTTTAAATTTTCTAACCTACCTGCCCGATTAAGGGATCTGAAATTCCACGGTCTGACCCGTAGGATGCCAGTTTTCTTTCTCCTGATAACGACGTCCTCTTGAGTAGTCCCTGCCCGGAGATCCGAATGGAAGACTATTTTACTTCTGGAATATTTTACCCATGAGGACACCATCATCATTTAATTGTACAGTAAGGCTGCATGCCCTCGGGAATAATATCGGCTGTAGTTTCCCCTTGCTTTCAGCCATTCACAGTACCACAACAGCAAGGCCATTTTGGTTAGTGTTACAGGGCCAGATCAGTCAATCATCCAGACTGTTGCCCCTGCAACTACTGAAAAGGCTGCTGCCCCTCTTCAGGAACCACACGTTTCTCTGGCCTCTCAACGGATACCCCTCCATTGTGGTTGCACCTACGGTATGGCTATCTGTTTCATTGAGGCACGCAAGCCTCCCCACCAACGGCAAGGTCCATGATTCAAGGGGTTGGGGGGGGGGGGGGGGGGAGGTTCATATGATTATGGAAGACTAAAATATGTTATTAGTTTCTGTTTTCTGATTCTATTTTGTTTCCAGGTTCTTGGCAGTCAACTATTAATTGCCTTGGAGAACAATGAAGCTATGTTTGTTGATCTACTAAAGAAATTTGGCTTTTATTAATCTTTTCTGCAGAGGCAGCCAATTTATTTGAAATGCATTGTTTCATTCCACACTACTGGCTAGTGTCAACTGTTTGCTGCATTACAAGTGTCTGTTTTATTTTCTGGCATATATGGCATTACACCATCATAAAGAACCAAACATGAGATAATACAGTATTGGTTACTCCAAGAAAATTTGAAGCTGTAAAATAGCAATGAAAAACTTAATATCAGGTTGGGATTACTTCATTGTGAATCTGGTCATATGAATGTGCACTTTCAGCTGGGTTATGCATTTCTGTGTGGTTTACAAAATTCCAGTGCTCTTGGCATATCCTGTGATGTCCTGTTTCATTAACGTAACAATGTAAGATCTCTTAATGGTATATAGGTGCAAGCATATGGGCTTCCTACATCATTGTAGCTGTGTACACACAGTAACGTTATTTTCTGGCACTCTTTGACAACCAATGAAATGAATTCTAACAGGTCATGGGAAAATATTGCAAATGTTGTTTAAAAAGTGTTACTTTCAAAATAAATTTCATTTTATGCAAGATGAATTATGTAACATGTGTGAATGTGCTTTGAATTTCTTAAATCACAGGGCATTTCAATCTCATTTAAAGCTTAAGATTTTGAGCACCAGCCATTTAGAATTTCAAGCCCAGAAGATTAGACATTTATGTCATTATTTAAAATTTTAATAGCACATTTGTCTGTTATATCTTAAAAAAAACAATATTATATGTGAAAGCTTAGCTTTTCTTCTAGCTGCTGTGTGTATATTAATTTAAGCTAGTAACATTTCCTACTTGTGTGTTTGCACTGCTGAACAGTGATACTGCTATTGGCTGACTACATAACATGCAATATACTCCGAATATCTGCAATCGTCGACTGGCGAGATCATGTGAGTTGATTGGCTTACTAAAGTACATTACAGTCTCGAATTCAGTACCTCAGAAACTAACATGCTGTGTGCAGTGTAATTCAAATATATACTCACATTTTAATATGAAAGTATGCAGCATACATGTTGCTGCACATCAAAGATCTTCCCAAAATGTGTGTTTGCTTTTTTTTTTTTGGGGGGGGGGGGGGGGGGTTGACATTTCCTAAAATAGTAGCAAGTTTTCTATGCCGGTGCCCGCATAAAACCTTCACCATTCTAACGATTGATAAGTTTTACTGTTCCCAGGGAAAGTATACTGTCAGTTAACATGAAAAAAGTGTATTTTCACCTGGGAAAATATGTATTTTTGACCAGAAAACTGGGAATTTTGTTCCCTTGACCATGTATACACCCTGAAATATTCTTCTTGGGTGTACCCAAAGGCAAAGCAATTTTATATTGGTATTAACAGTAAATGTTGATGTATTGCATTCCCCAGTCACATCGTGATTTTTCCATAAACTGTGTTCAAAGTGGTCTATGAACCTTGATTGAATATCTTCAATGGCTTTTTCTTTTTTCAACAGCAGTTTATACTCTTCTTGCATCGTAGTTGTTTTTGCCAACCACTCCACCTTGTGTTTCTTGACTACAACCTTTCCAGTTCCAGTTTTCTTTTGCAGACACATAACCCATTAATTGCACTTAAAGGAGAAATTTCTAGAATAAATAATGTTTAGTCTCTTTTCAATGTGTTGCTACTTTTCTTAAGATCTGCAGATTAACATTATTTGTGGGAACAAATTTTTATTCCACAATATCTACATTTAATGGTACTGTGGAGAACAACGCCTGAAACTGAGATATATATGTTTCTCCAGCTTTAATATAATACTTATGTCTAGCACTTATGCTGCTATTTTGGGAATCTGGGTTAACCATTTCCATATAGTTTATCGACAGATATTTAAAACTATAGGCAGCCAGAACATAGTGTATAATGCCTCAATGCAGATTGTTTGGAGATTGTACTTTTATGGCAGTCGACTTCTGCTTTTTCATGTTGCCCTAACAGACAAATTGCAGAATACTGTTACACGCAACACAGCAAGGGTTCTTTAAGCTGTCTGATAGTTTATATCACATACAAGAGAGTGGCACAGAGTACAGTGGAGCAGATTGTAAATACTGTTTGTTGTCATTCTGTACACTTAGACAGTCTTCCACAGAGTCAAACAAATCATACAGTCTGAAGTTATGAAACATGGCTTGCAGTCTGGTAATAACATGTTCTTTGGTTAAAGAAGACATAAAAGTTTCTCATAGACACATATGAGGGCACTTTATAAAATCAGTTACATGGTTATCAATATCTTTATAGAGTTCTGTACCTCAGTCAGTAAAAATGGAACCCTTGTAGGATCACTTAATCATTTGTCCATCTGCCTGCCTGTCTGTCTGTATGTCTGACTGTTAAAAACACCTTTTCTCAAGAATGGGTAGACGTATCACATTGAAATTTATGTAACATACTAAGGCCTATAGTCCTTTGATGGCATAAAAAATCAAATCTTCTAAGTCATGGCAGTCAAAAGATATGGACATTTATGTTACGTATTTTGATACTCACAAAATCACTCATCAAAACATGTAGGTACTTCCCTTTGGCCTAGAACCATGAGATTTGGCAAAAAGGAATGTTTCACAGTAAAACCAAAGGAAGAAATCTGAAACTGTAAATGTGTAATGATGAAAAATATTTTTTTTTGTCAATTGTTATCCGACTCTCTGTTCATCCACTTGTTAAGACACATTTTTCCCAGGAACTGGTTGACATATCGAAGATGGAATTTATGTCACATACTGATCTATGGCCCTTGGCAGTGTAGTAAGTATAAGCTTCTAAGTCAATCCAATGAAAAGATATCACATATTTTGGAATTTGCAAACTCACTCACTAAAACCTATAGTTTACTTCCCATTGACCTTGAATCATAAAGAAGCAAATTTTCACAGTACAAGTAAAGGGAAAAAATCCAAAATTGGTTAATTTTTAAGTAAATCCATGAAAACATATTTTTTTTTGTCATTTGTTATCTGAAATGAAACTTGAAACTCATATGTTTCAGAATTTATCCATATTCAGATGGCCAGGAGTGACTACTGTATGTAGGTGTTTGTCATATGACTTGAAACGCCATACCTACAGGCAATAATCACTCCTGGATATCTGTCAATGTATAAATTCTGAAACACATTATATGGGCAATAAATTCATACCTTGCGTGATGTTTGACTTTTATCATTGTGACCCAGTCAGCCTGAATGGAGACCTACTGATTATTACAGTAATGATTATCTGCCTCTTGCAGGACTTTATGTCACATTCTTAGAAATCCTGGAATCCATGGGACTGATATATTGGCGGTATCAGTGTCAATAAAAGCAAAAATGATTGAAGTTCTCAATTCTCAGAATGGATGAACTGTCTATTTACATAATCAAGTGTTCGTGGAACCCTCGGTATACTAGTCATACTCATACCTGGCCAATTTTTCGCTTCTGGGCACACTATCTGCCAAACAAATTTTTGTATAACTTTGTTCTACAACTGGAGCTTGTAACAGGACAGTCTCCTCTAGCCACGTTTCCTCAACAGTAGTAGTGGATACAAATAACATTTTTCACGTTTTGGGCAGGTCAATGTCATCTCAGCTGTTTTTCTGAAAAAAATCATGTAATTTAATACACATTATGTTATATTTTAAGCTAAAATTTATGAATAGGAATTATTATTTTGTATGTTATAATTGATAAATATTAGTTCTGAATGTACAGTTAAAATTATTATTATTATTTATTTTTTTAGAAACATTGGAAATTACGAATTATTTGCTACACTTAAAATATCTATTATTAATTATGTAATCTAGCACTGTTTGTTATGTTTATGTCTGGATTCATTTACTAAATAATAACTGAAACTAATAGAAATTCATTTGTCAAGATAAACTGTAAGCCCTTTTGGATATTGTTATTACTGCAGAGTGAGGTAGTAGTAAACAGGCCTCAGATGTGATTGGATGTATTTTGGTATTTTGGGCAAACAGTGTAATTTTGGCTTTGTTAATGCGAAATTTCAAAAGATTGTATGATATACTAAAATGTGACAAAATAAATTAGCATAAAAACATAAATTCTGCCGTGACAATCATCAAAACTATTTAGATCAATTCAACCATGAGGACCTGAAATGTGAGAATTTCAGCTTCAAGAATGAAACCCCTAGAAAAGAAGAACTGGAGCCAACTGTACAAGAAAAGATAAGTAAACTAAAATATTTATTGTAATCTTACTCCTCTCTAATCTTCAGAAAAGACTTTGCTCATTGTAAATGATAGCTGCAACTAGAAAAGAGGGGTAGATTACAAGTATGGCCATCATCTGTGTTTAATTGACTAATGATGAAATTTTGTCTGTTGCAGAAAGAGCTTGATTTTGTTAGGTTTTGAAATATATATGTACAAATAAATTTTCAGTCACATGGAGCAAAAAACCAAAGGCTGTCCAACAAAGCAAATCACACCAACAGTGACGATGTACTACTAGTAACGATACACCACAGCAAATGAAAGGGAAGAGGACTTAACAACTACAACCAGGGACATCAAAAAGGAAAGATAAATACAAACTATTTGGGAAATGAATTTGTTTGTGGACTCATGTGCTTGTTAACAAAATTAATAGGGATGAAAGCAAAAGTGAAGTAGAAATGAAAGCTGTAGGATCCAGTCATGACATGTGTGAGCCGAGAGAAATCATAGTCAGTAAATAAATAGTAAAAACTGATATTTTGCAGTTACTTTTGGCAAAAATAGAGGTAATGAAGACAGATAACCATAGCAAATTGGACAGAGTACAAGGTCAGATTGGTCAATTTAGTAATCAAGTTTCAGAACTAAAAAGGGGTTGTCAGAGAGGTTAAAAAGTGTGAGTAAAAAGTTGACGTTTTAGAAAATAAATTGAAGGTTTGGAAAATGAGTTTGTAGCTGAGTCATTGAAACAATCAAACAATATTAATGACATCAGTGTTGAGCAGAAGGCTGTAGCAGAAAAAACTCAACAAAATATCACCAGTTTAAACCGAAAAATTTGTATGTAGAAAACAGTATGCAAACTAATGTAACTTTTATATCAAAAAATTTCAGCAGTTCAGGAAATTTGTCTGAACCAAAGTAAGTGAGCAAACAATGGTATTGCATGGTCCAACACTTCTATCAAAAGTTTCACATCAGATAATTTACATCTATTGGATTTTCTGCACCATTGCAAAGACAGTTTTGTATCAGGCATGAATGATAATAAAAAAATTAAATTTGATAAAAGATTTCTTGAAGGTGGAACTGTGTCTTGGTTAAATTTAAATTTAAGTCAGTGGGAAACAAGTCAGAGTGTTGAGAAAAGCTTTTTTTTATCAATTTTGGTTGGAAGCTGAACAGGGGAGAATCAAAAGTGAATTTTTGAATGGTCCAAATTATAGGAATAGGGATGGCACTTTGAAAAAGTTTTGTAAGAACTAACTTAAAAAATTAGCACATCTTGACAAACCATTTGACAAAATGAGCTTGACTGATGTGCTTGAAAGGATTACCAGAAAGATTGCAGTGGGATTTAGTACATGGATCTGACGATTAACTTGAAGAAATTTTACAATATGTTGACAGGCTGGATAGGGCAGTAGAAAGAAATATGTACCATAGCAATTGGAATGATAGAAATCACAAAGGTAGAAATCACAGATACATAGATAATGGTAACTTGTGTCAGGATCAAAGTGTCAATTGGGAGAGAAATTCTGAACATCAGCAGGATAGGAATAATGGGTATTTTTAATAGAAGAAACAATCATAGAAGTAACTACTCAGGAAATGGCAGTTCTCCTGAATGAAGGTCCACATTTTCGAAGAGAGGAAATATAAAAAGCACAGGAACCCCAAGTTACACTTGCAATTAGACAATAGTAACAGAGTTAATGATATGGCACATCTATCTGAAATTGATCAAAAGGAATATCAGATTTCTCTTTTATGTTTTGATCAAAAGTTTTGGGATGCCGTGGTTAGTTATGATGTTGATGTTAATAAAAAACCAGAATGTAAGAGTGGTGGGAATTTTGTTGTAGTATGTACTAATGATTTCTTCTCTTGGTTGGAAAACAGTGTTGTTAATACAGGGCTATTACAAATGATTGAAGCGATTTCATAAATTCACTGTAGCTCCATTCATTGACATATGGTCACGACACACTACAGATACCTAGAAAAACTCATAAAGTTTTGTTCCGCTGAAGCCGCACTTCAGGTTTCTGCCGCCAGAGCGCTCGAGAGCGCAGTGAGACAAAATGGCGACAGGACCCGAGAAAGCGTATGTCATGCTTGAAATGCACTCACATCAGTCAGTCATAACAGTGCAACGACATTTCAGGACGAAGTTCAACAAAGATCCACCAACTGCTAGCTCCATTCGGCGATGGTATGTGCAGTTTAAAGCTTCTGGATGCCTCTGTAAGGGGGAATAAACGGGTCGGCCTGCAGTGAGCGAAGAAATGGTTGAACGCATGCGGGCAAGTTTCACGCGTAGCCCGCTGAAGTCGACGAATAAAGCAAGCAGGGAGCTAAAAGTACCACAGCCGACGATTTGGAAAATCTTACGGAAAAGGCTAAAGCAGAAGCCTTACCGTTTACAATTGCTACAAGCCCTGGCACCCGATGACAAAGTCAAACGCTTTGAATTTTCGGCGCAGTTGCAACAGCTCACGGAAGAGGATGCGTTCAGTGCGAAACATTTTTTCTTAATGGTGAAGTGAACAGACACAATGTGCAAATCTGGGTGGTAGAGAGTCCTCACGCATTCGTGCAGCAAATTCGCAATTCACCAAAAGTTAACGTGTTCTGTGCAATCTCACGGTTTAAAGTTTACGGCCCCTTTTTCTTCTGCGAAAAAAACGTTACAGGACACGTGTATCTGGACATGCTGGAAAATTGGCTCATGCCACAACTGTAGACCGACAGTGCCAACTTCATCTTTCAACAGGATGGTGCTCCACCGCACTTCCATCATGATGTTTGGCATTTCTTAAACAGGAGATTGGAAAACCAATGGATCGGTGGTGGTGGAGATCATGATCAGCAATTCATGTCATGGCCTCCACACTCTCCCGACTTAACCCCATGCGATTTCTTTCTGTAGGGTTATGTGGAAGATTCAGTGTTTAAGCCTCCTCTACCAAGAAATGTGCCAAAACTGCGAGCTCGCATCAACGATGCTTTCGAACTCATTGATAGGGACTTGCTGCGCCGAGTGTGGGAGGAACTTGATTATCGGCTTGATGTCTGCCGAATCACTAAAGGGGCACAGATCAAACATTTGTGAATGCCTAAAAAAACTTTTTGAGTTTTTGTATGTGTGTGCAAAGCATTGTGAAAATATCTCAAATAATAAAGTTATTGTAGAGCTGTGAAATCGCTTCAATCATTTGTAAAAACCCTGTATATGTAAATCAGGTGATGACTGTATTGTATCTGTATTAGGTGGTATTTTTGATGTTGATGTGTATGAGAGCCGTGAAATAACTGAGCTTGGTAAATCTGAAACTGGTGACTTATTGTAAATGAATGTAGGTGAGGTAATTGACTTTGATGGATATGAGACATGTATTGTCAGTGATGTTGTTGATGAAGTAATTTTGGAGGAATATCATGATGATGGTGAGTATCAGGTGTTTGTGGAGTTTAAGAATAATGAAATTTCAGAGTTATTTGTAAATGATGTTGACAATACAGGTAAAATAAGTGATGTCTGTTATGCTGATGGTCATGGAATACCAGTCCATTCAAAACAGTTGTTCATAAATGTCATGCGGAGTAATGATCCGAACAGAAAAATGGAGTATCTGTGAGCCTGTACAATAAAGGTGAAAACTTTTTGAAGTTTGTTTGGGACCAGATTGGTGATAACATAGATAAATGTGCATTCTGGAATAAGTTAGCTGTGGTTAGTCAATATTTGTATCCCAATTGGTGGAATGAAGTGAAAGAAGATCTAAGCAAGAAGTGTAATTTTGACATTAATGTGTTTTATGTTCCTTCTGTAACAAGTGATGTTAGTTGTGCCGTGGAGCCTATTCGTTGTGTTCAATTTTTACCCAACAATGTGAGTAACCGTAGTATTGCTATGATACCTGTAAAGTTGATAAAACCTTGTGAAGATAGTGTGGATGTAGCATTTGATGAAACAAAGTGATCTTTTGCTTGAAGTGTCTGATGACAGAGAGGATGATTCAGAATTTGAGTGTCCTCAAATTAAAATTAAGACTGATCAGTAGGAAGGTAACTGTTTGATTGACACAGGTAGCCCAATTTGTGGTATATCTGAACAATTTAGAGACAAGATCAAGCACAGTAAGAATTTTGTGGAAATGCCCTTTGTAGGTGTAAAGATAAGAGGAGCTACAGGTAAGCACAGCAAACTGGTAAAACCTCTGGTACTTTCGACTTTTAGTATAGAAAACAAGACCTTTGAACATGGATGCTTAGTAATCTGGAAGAAAATATAATTCTCACTGTGGATTGGATAGTGAAACTTGAGGTTTGTTTTGGATGGACTGCTGAAGAACTGTTTATTTTGGAACCTAAAAGAAGTACTTATGTGAAAACTAATTTCTGTATTTTATGAATGAGGATCAGGTAATGACTGTTGGTGAAACAGGGAACAGTGTTGATAGGGATGGGAAATATGATGTAGGTGGTGATCTGGTAAAGACAACTACTCAAACTGGTAGCACCAATGGGCATTCCATGCAACTGTTTCAGCATCATGATCGGCCTCATTTTAATGCAGCTGTTAGGCATGTGAATATGGGGCGAAGAAGGCACTGATGGCAGAGGGCAGGGGTCACATTGCAGTGCTGCCAATATAGTCTATCAGTAGATCAGGTTTCACTAGGCATGGCCTGCACCTCAATAGGTATGGGAAGGAGAGGCTGCCAAAGTTTATAGATAACAGTGTAGTGGGTGGTGGTGGGATCATTCATGGAAAAATTTATGTAGTAAATGGTGTTAGAGCAGCACCTTTTTTTGTAGACTGAAGTCAGGTGATAGGTATACCTGCTTAAAGAAATTACCTCTAACTAAGAAATCACCTTCAGAGGTCAGGTAGTTAAGTAGTGAAGGAATTGGGATATTTCATGAAAATATGTGACGTATTGGAGATAAAGTTAGTGAACGGCTTATAGATGTTAATTTTGACTTTATTGATGTGTCAGAGCACCACTCAAGTAATTTGATAATTCAGAGGCTTCCTTTACCAGGATGCTGATTAGCTGGCTGTTTTTCAAGGAGTTCCTTGCAGAGTGGGCGAGTGGCCATGTAGGTAAGAAATAGTATTCCCTTTGAGTCCATAGATGTATCATGGCACTGCACTGAACACATATTTGAATGTTGTGCAGAGGCAATTGAATTATGTGAAACTTCTAATTGATATTGTTTATAAGTCCCCTAACTCTGACTACAGAACATTTCTGCTCATGCTAGAGAAGGTTCTTAGCTCACTTCATATGAAGTACCAAAATTTAGTTAAAGGTGGTGACCTCAATATTAACTTTGTATTTAATTGTGCAAGGAAAAGCATGTTTGTAGATCTCCTAAATTCATATGATCTCATACAGACTGTTTTTTTCCAACTATGAACAGAAGCACAGCCATAGACAATATTTTTATTCATTCTTCATTCCTAGATAGGCATACTGTTAGTATAGGGTGAAAGGCCTTTCAGACCATGATGCACAAGTTTTAACACTAAAAGGCTTTTGTACTCAAACAAATGTTACATATAATTACAAACTAAATAGGAAAGGTAATCCAATGGCAATAAAAAGTTGTTTAAACCTTGTCAAGGAACATGAGTGGCAGGATGTTTATAGTCCCGATAACATAGATGACAAATATAATGTTTCCTTAAAACATTTTTCATGCTCTTTGAGACTTGCTTTCCATTAAAACGTTCTAAATGGGGTACTAGCAGTAAAAGCCTACCTCGGTGGCTGAATAGTGGGATAAGGATATCACGTAGAAGAAAGTGGGAATTATATTAAAATCTTAGAAGTAGGCACAATCAAGCTACAGCAGTCCGTTACAAACAGTATTGTAAGGTGTTCAAAAATGTTATTGGGAAGGTAAAGAGTATCTGGTATGGAAATAGAATATCTAATTCACAGGATCAAATTAAAACCATATGGTCAGTTGTGTAGGAAGGGTCTGGTCAGCAGCAGATGGTTGACAGCATAAAGTCAGTTCACAGTAAAAATATTTCTGTTCCTGGTAAGTCAGATCTCTCTCTCTCTCTCTATTCATTTAGTCGGTTATGACTCTTTGTGACCCCATGAACCAAATCATGCCACTTTTTCCTGTCTTGGACTTTCTTCCGTGGACCTTCCAGGTTGGAACACATTGCTTCTGTGATGCCATCGATCAATCTCATCCTCTGACGTCCTCTTCTTCTAGCTCCTTCAATCTTCCCCAGCATTAATGTTTTTTCCAGCGAGGCGTGCCTTCGCATTCTGTGTCAAAAGCAGATCAGCTTTTGTTTTAACATTAGACCTTCCAGGGAGAAATCTGGTTTTATTTTCTCCAATATTGATCTGTTGGTTCTCTTTGCAGTCCATGGAACTCTAAGAAGTTTCCTCCAACACAACAATTCGAAGGAGTCAATTCTTCACCATTCAGCCTTTCTAATGGTCCACGTCTCACATCCATACATCACAACTGGAAAGACCATAGCACTCATAATACGGATCTTTGTTGCTAGTGTTATATCTCTGGACCTTATAACCTTGCTGGTGTATTAAATAAAAATTTAGTTTCTACAGGGATTCATAAAACTCTCTTGGAAAATACCTTTCCAAGACTGATGCCTGATACTCCTCTGTGATACTGACAAGTGGAAGATTGAGACAATAATTAAATCACTGAAGACTAAGGAATTTCATGGATATGATGGAGTGTGTAACATAATACTAAACTACTGTGCTGCACATTTTAACCCTGTACTTAGCTGTTTCTGTAATTTTTCCTTTAACAATGGTCAATTTCCTGAAAGATTAAAGTACTCAGGATTAAAGCTGCTTTATAAAAAGGGACAAAGATATAATGTGGACACCTATTTCTATGCCATTAGTGTTTGCTTAAGTTACTGAAATGGCTATACATGTAAGACTAATTGATAATTTTATATCACATGACTCTAAATTCACAGTTTGGCTTTAGAACAGGTTTAACAGCTGGAAATGCTATATTCTCTTTTCTCTATAAGGAACTGGATGGATTAAACAAAAGGTTTCGAATGCTAGGTATATTTTATGATTTAACTGTGGCCTTTGATTGCTCCAGAAGCTGGACCATTAAGAAATACGGGGGGGTAGCTTACAATTGGTTCACCTCTTACTTCAACAACAGACAGTAAAAGGTCATTATTCAAAGTGTTGAGAATGACTGTGATGTGGGCTCTGAATGGGGTTCGGTCAAATGGGGTGCACCCCAGGGATCAGTGTTGGGGCTACTCCTGTTCCTTATTTATTTATGTGATATGTCCTTTAGTATTATGAGGTAATTCTAAAATATTTCTACATCTACATCTACATTTATACTCCGCAAGCCATCCAATGGTGTGTGGCAGAGGGCACTTTACGTGCCACTGTCTTACCTCCCTTTCCTGTTCCAGTCCCGTATGCTTCGCGGGAAGAACGACTGCTGGAAAGCCTCCGTGCACGCTCGAATCTCTCTGATTTTACATTTGTGATCTCCTCAAGAGGTATAAGTAGGAGGAAGCAATATATTAGATAGCTCATCCAGAAACACACCCTCTCAAAACCTGGACAGCAAGCTACACCGCGATGCAGAGTCTGCCACTTGAGTTTGCTAAACATTTCCGTAACGCTATCAAGCTCACCAAATAACCCTGTGACGAAAAGCGCCACTCTTCTTTGGATCTTCTCTACCTCCTCTGTCAACCCGACCTGGTACGGATCCCACACTGATGAGCAATACTCAAGTATAGGTCACACGAGTATTTTGTAACCCAACTCCTTTGTTGATGGACTACATTTTCTAAGGACTCTCCCAATGAATCTCAACCTGGCACCTGCCTTACCAACAATTATGATCATTCCACTTCAAATCATTCTGTATGCATGCTCCCAGATATTTTACAGAAGTAACTGCTACCAGTATTTGTTCCGCTATCATATAATCATACAATGAAGGAACCTTCTTTCTATGTATTCGCAATACATTACATTTGTCTATGTTAAGGGTCAGTTGCCACTCCCTGCACCAAGTGCCTATCTGCTGCAGATATTCCTGCATTTTGCTGCAATTTTCTAATGCTGCAACTTCTATGTATACTACAGCATCACCCACGAAAAGCCGCATGGAACTTCCGACACTATCTACTAGGTCATTTATATATACTGTGAAAAGCAATGGTCCCATAACACTCCCCTGTGGCACGCCAGGGTTTACTTTAACATCTCTCCATTGAGAACAACATGCTGTGTTCTGTTTGCTAAAAACTCTTCAATCAGGCCACAGAGCTAGTCTCATATTCCGTAGGCTCTTACTTTGTTTATCAGGCGACAGTGCGGAAGTGTATCGAACACCTTCTGGAAGTCAAGGAAAATGGCATCTACCTGGGAGCTTATGTTTGCTTATGGCACTACTTGGTAGTAAAGGATGTTGTGTGCATCGGCTCTGTGTCAAACAGTGCAGTTCATGACAGAAGTGCATGGCTTGTAGAAAATAAACTAATGCTAAATCACAGTAAGACTCAGTTTTTATAGTTTCTAAGACACAGTTCAAAAAAACCCAGTGTTTTAATTTCACAGAATAGGCATCTGATTAGTGAAACTGAACAGTTCAAATTTGTAGCTGTTCAGATAGACAGATAGATAGATAGTAAACTGTCATGGAAAGCACACATTCAGGATCTTGTTCAGAAACGTTATGCTTCCATTTTTACTGTTCGAATGACATATGAAGTAAGTGATTTCTGACACAAAAATTTGTATAATTTGCTTATTTTACTCACTTATGTCATATGGTATTATATTTTGGGTTACTTCTTCCCATTCTAAAAGGGTGTTTTTTGGCTCGGAATCGGGCAGTTTGGGCAATAAGTGGTGTAAGTTTGGAAACCTCTTGTTGACCCCTGTTAACTAGTCTGAGAATTTTCATGTTGGGCTCTCAGTATATATATTCTTTACTTTCATTTCTTGTTAACAATATCTGCTTATTACCACGAATTAGCAGCTTTCACTCAGTTAATACTCACCAGAAACCGAATCTACATATGGATTGCACTTCCTCAATTCTTATGCAGAGAGGTGTGCAGTATACTGCATCTTCAGTGAGCTACCACAAGAATTCAAAAATCTTAGCAGTAATCTATGTGCCTTCAAATCAAAATTGAAGAGTTTCCTCATGGGTCACTCCTTATATTCTGTTGAGGAGTTCCTTGAAAACTTAAGCTGATTCTTATGTTACAGTGTTGATTGCATTTACTTAAACTTATGGCTTAACTTTTTTTTGGTACATAAACATTTTATTTTATCTCTTATTACTTTTATGTTGTAATTTTCTGTACTGACACATTCCATGACCTTACAGATTTGCTCCTCAGTTTGGTCGTATGAAACTAGACGAGTAAATGAAAATAACTAAATAAATAAACTGTGGGAAAAGTTGTAACTATTTGCAAAACATTGTGAACCAAGATGAGTACCAGATGTTTTATGACAATATAAATTTATTGATAGTGAGGATCAGGATTTTGAAAGTGTAGTAGATTCTGAAGTGAGGGAAGCTACAACTCTTAATGATCAGCAAAAGCAACAACTTAGGAATTTGTTATTGGGGTTTAGAAATGTGTTCGGTGAAACACCAGGGAAAGAGAAAGGCTATCAGTGCATGCTTTACCTTAAAGATCATCACATAATCTCAAATCACATAATAGACCATTTTCAAAAAGGAAAGATGTTGATAAGAAATTCAGATTTTGGAAATGTTGGGGTAATTGAGAGAAGTAAGAGTGCTTACAATAATCATTTGGTTGTGGTAACTAAGAGAAATGGTGGTGTGATAATTGGTTTGAACTCTAGACATCTCTTACCAGAGAGAATGACCATCCTGCTAACATGGTTGAGCTGTTACACAAATTTGTTAATGTAAAATTTGTTAGTAGTTTGGACTTACCTTTGGATTTCACCAGATCACATTTGAAATTAATTCCAGAAAGTACACTGCATATTTGTATCCAGGTAAGTGTTTTCAATACTATGTGGTGCTGTTTAGGCTAAATGTGTCTGTAGCTGAATTCATAAGAGCTGTGGATTCTATCTTGGGAAGTGAAGTGACTTCAAAATTAATTGTGTATATTGATGACATTTTGGTCACTGAAAAGGCTTGGGAACAATGATTGGATCTATTAAGAGACTTATTTTCAAAACTGGAATCAGGAGGTGTGGCTTTGATAATGATAACTGTAAATTTGGTATGGAAGAAGTTAAATTTTTAGGACACGTTATGTTTGAGAAAGAAATTGCACCTGATTTTTTCGGGTTAACTGGACTCTATAGAATATCTGTAGCAACCAAACTTTGAATGCTTTAGGCCTGTGAGAACTTTTGAAGAAGAATACCGTTTGGTATTGGAATCAGGAATGTCAGGATGCTTTCGATGAGATCAATGGACAGTTGTGTCATAGTCAGATATTGTTCAGACTGGATTTCTCTCTTCCTTTTTTGTACTATGACAAACAGTATTGTTGTTGGTTTGGGTGCTCATTTATTTCAGGAGGTTGAAGTTTAAGGTGTTATTGAACATATATCTCCTGCATTTGCTAGTAGGGCATTGCAGAAGCATGAAAGAACATACACTGTAACTGAGAAAAAACTTCAGGCTGCACATTGGGCGTTCAACAAATTAATGGGTCACAAAGTCATCATCTATACTGATCACAAAACATTGTGTTATACCCAGGTTTGTAAACTGTACCAAAACAGAATTACTCATTGGGTCCTGTTTTTACAGCAATTCAGTTATGAAATGAGATACATTAAGGCCACAAGCTGCTGATACTTTGCCTAGGCTACCTTTAGGGAGTTAATCATGTAACAACTTTGGAGAATGAGAGAAAGAGTTTAAAATTATGTACTTGAGGGGTGTGAAAGAGGAAAAAGAGATTTTGAAAATTTGCAAAGACATCCGCAGGTATCAAAATCATGATCGAATTTGGAAATTGGTTAAGAGCATGTTGGGCAACAAAGGACTAGAAAGGAAGGAACAATATTATAAGGTACACAGGAGTGTTTTATTCAGGAGACATAAGACTGGCTCAGATGATTAGAAACTATGTTGGCTGGAGCAATGTATTGATACTTGAATTACTTATACACATTAGAGTTTTGGTCATTGTTGACCAAACAAATGTACACAAAAGATTCATAAAAACATCTATATTTATAACATATGAAGAAGAGTCAAGAAGAAGACTGCCATCTGTGACAGATGTCAAAGAGTGAAGGTCTGTAACCTCTCCCTCACTTATCGACCTTAATGACAGTGAAAAATTAAACCGCATGCACCTAATGGAAATTTGGGAAAAGCAATTGTCACTGAAGTTAATTTGTCCATAAAGAGGGAAGAAAGAGTTACATCTAAATGAAAGGAAAAATGCAAATGTAATTGGTGGAAATTAATTTTGAGAAAAGGATAAAATTAATAAAGAAAGTAAATGTGCGGTCATTACATTAACAATTAATTGGCATTAATTAGATATTTGAGATGTGGGGAAAATTACAGTTGCCAGTCCTATGGACAACTACTATAATAACTGAAAATGAAAGATTAATGCACATATAATTAGCACTAAAAGCATGGCAACTGAAGGTTGACACGTGTTGTGTGAAAACTGAATGTTTGTCAGAAATAATAAATTTCATTACACTCTGACTTAATTTAGCAAAAGAATTAATGAAACTGGAAAATTGAAAGTTAATTTAGTGACTGAACTTAATAGTGAACTTTGTTTCTGAAGCACTACGAAATTCAATAATATAAGGTTATTCTTGGGCTACCTCAAAAATCATTTCAAAAGCTACTTGAATCTACGCAATTTAGAAATAAGAGATTTAACTTTGAACTTTAGTTAAATGATTCTGAACAATTAACAATTGTAAAATTTAGTACGTACCAAGCTGAGCTGCAATCACAGGTAAGCTAAAATATGGTAACAAAACTCGCACTCTTAATTTCTGCTCGTGTAATCTAAATATTTTAGCCTGCTATGAATACTTTAACTGAACTTTGAAATTAAAGCAGTGAAATGGAATTATATTACTTTAATGCTGGAGTATGGATTTCAACGACACTCGGGTTCATTCCAGAAAAGGAAGGGACCCTGCTTTGTAATGCAATTGGGACAATGAGCAACAAAGGTTCATGCTAAGTTGCTGTATTTTTGAGATGCAACAGTTTGAAAAGCTGAGGTCTGCCATACAGTTCTAAAACTTACGTGCTTTTAGTCTTCCTTGTTGGTTGGTTGAAGGTTTGCAGTCGTCGATCGGGGAGATGGCGACAGTCACTCATTGTCCGCCGTCGCTGTTGCAGAAGCTGGATGTTGGCGTGCCTTCTTCTCGACACGGTCATCAGGTGAAATGGGCTCTTGATGTGCGCCAACTAATGCTTCCCGTCTGCGACACCATGTCAGAAACTATCACAGCAAGTCGAGCGCAATTACATGCTGCCAAACCCCGAAAGTGCGGCAACTCACAGGAGCATCACAAAACACACCTGCTCCACCGCCCTACTCCAGCCAGACTCTCTCTGCCCGCACTCCATGCAGCAGAGTTAACACTACCAGAGATCCTAAACACTTTGGTTCTCCACATGACCTATCAATGTAATCATTCGATAGCATAATTTTCCCTAGGCCAGACCCAGCGTAAAAATACAAATAATATTTACAAAACAAACCAATTATACATCAACATAAATGCATAAATATATGCATATTCAAATAGTAAAACAATTACAGTATATAAAGACACAGAAATGTCATATCTTCAGGTAACAAAATAAGGAAAAAGTTTATAGTTCAATAGATGGAAATAGGAGGATATGCATTTCTGGTGTTACAAGTCAATAATTAAACATGTAGAGGCCAAATGCAAAACATACTGCCCAAAAGTAGCCTAGACCTTATGTCTTGTGTCTGTGGACATTTATGGACTTTTGATTAAGTCTAAGAATGGATTTTTTTAATGTTTTTGTGGTGGCTGAAGTATTTTCGAAGTTCATAAAGCTGTTTCATTTTAAGAAAGCTACCAGTAAGAAATCATTTCTAAGTTTGAAAACACATGTTTTCATCAGGTGGGTATTCCTAAAACAATTTTATCTCTCAATTGTTTCTCGGTTTACATTAAAAGCTTTGAAAGATTTTGTTGATCATGCAAAATAAGGCGTATTCCAATCTCTGTGTACCATCCTTCAAGTAATTTCCTAGAAGGGTGTATGAGCGGAATTGGAAGACTGTTAAGAAAATACTGTAGTAAGAATCATACCAGTTGGATAGACTGTGTGAGTGATTTTGAGGATATTATGAACAGCTTACAACATTCTTCAACAGGTTTTTCACCATTTAAAATCATGTTTAATGGCAGACTAGTTAACTTTATCTCTGAGAATGTTGAATTTCCTCCATGTAAAATTCTGTCACTGCAAGAGAGAGAAGAGTGTGTCAGGAAAATTATGAATAAGCAGGAGGATAGGAGAAAGCAGAGAGGTGATAGTAAAGACAGATTTTCTAAATATGAGATAAGAAATCTGTTGTTGGTGGAAGCCAAAGACAAATCTAAATTATTGCCATCTGAGATAAACAAATTTTTTGATATTTACATAGGACCATTCAAAATTCTTGAACAGCCACATTCTAATGCATACAGACTTGTGTATCCTAAATCTAAGCAGTTGTTTGGATTACACAATATCACTGAGTTGAAAGCTTATAGACATGATCTATAAGTATCTGATCTTTTTGTTTCTTTTTCTTTCTCCATTAGCAGGAATGTACTATGAAAGATGATGTGATTTCTAAAATCCTGTCTTATCTGCTGTCTGCGTTTAAATCTTTTCCACACTGCATTTGCAGGTTCATACAACTATATAATTCTGTTTTGTGATAGATTTGTGCTTTAGAATTTGAGGCATATATGCCATGTGACTAAATGAGTAGATCCTTTTACAATTTTGATATGGGACAATGCCATTAAATGTGTAGTAATAAATTTATACTCTGAGAATGCTATTGGTGTTAAATGTTATTATTATTTCTGTGCACCCTGCAGAGAATAATTAAATTTAATTGTCAAAAACTCTTTTGGGTAAAGTCATGAGTGTTAAGTTAAGTGAAGACACATTTTATTCATGTGTAATGTAAATATTAGGAATAATGTCTTAAAGTTTCACATGGGCAAGTATATCTGTGTATATTACCTTACTAGTTCATTTCTTTCATTGCATTTAGCTTTGTTTATTAATGTATCAGGTATGTGAACACTTTTTAATCCATTCTGATGTAGACCCTATATATTTATTTTTTCAATATAGATATGCCGTTTGATATGAAAAAGGTATTGAACAGCATACTTAGTACATAAAACAATGTTTCAGGAATCAGTGTGAAAGATATACAGGAAGCTACCTATCTGTTGGAGCATGTGATGAGAAATCTAGGGATGAAACTGTAAGATGAGGGTGGATCCACTCCTACACTCCTGCATGGTTGCACCCTAGTTGGTCCAGTCAACTCACAAGAGCTCATAGGTGCTGGGTAATACACTCAAACTTCTGTTACCTGCATCATCCTTGGGACTGAAATTTTTAAACTGTTAGACATGAATTTATCCTATGTGAAGAATTTGTGGAAGTATTTGTTTAGAAAATTAGTCACTACTACGGACAGTGTTATTCCACATAAATGTATGTTTTTTTCAACTAGAGGGATTAACTTCCCAATATATTATGTAACTTTAAATAATACTGGGGAAGGTTGATGTTCTATGATTGATGATTTTTCATGTTCAACTCAGAAATGTGAAGACTTAAAAAGATGAAGGGTACAGTCTAAGAATCATGTTGTGAAAAATTATCAGAATCTGATAAAGTTAGGCAGTATTAGCTTAGTAGTCATACATTTCAATCGATTTTATTGTATAAACAGTATGTATTTTTCTTTATCAATTGCAAATGAACCTTCTTGGCTTCTATGTACATTGGTTAGTTTGTATGAACAGTTAGCAAATAGTGTGGAAGACACTTATGATTGTGATTATAAATCAAGTATGGACTGATAACAAGTTAAATACAGTTATAATTTCACACAATGATTTTGGTCCTCTAGGTACTTGATTATATCATCATTCAAAGCTATTTATTACTCTGATTATCTGTATTTATCTGAGTGGTGCATAGGATCTATTGTAGCAACTATTTCTTACTTCTTTGAATCTTTTGGATTGATAGATATGCTCTGACAAGAAGTCACTTTAAATCGAACTGAATGTATTTCAATTTATGCTATAAGCGAAAACAGAGTCTATTGTTGTGTGAATGTTATATGAAGAATGTATAACCAAACAAGAGTAAAATGGGTACTCATACAATTGGAATCGAATAATGTAACAAAAATGAAAACAAAATGATTAGCAATGACACTATGTATAAAAAGGGGAGAAAATATGTTACAGACTATAATGTATATAAGCAACGATAATGGCATGTCAGCAATTGAATAGGATAAGTATATTTTGTAATTGTATTTGTATTTTATTATATTATGTGTACAGTATGTGGAAAGGATAGTACAGAAACTTTATATAATGCAACAGCATGAAAGATGCTCAAAAACAAAGCACAAATACATATGAAACCTGGTGTTAAGTGTACGTGTGTTAAAACACTATACATAGTACCATAGATAACATTGACATAGAAACAGAAGAGGTAGAGATGATCTTCAATTTTTTAATTGCTTTAGATTTGTCTGTTCATCTCAATAAGTGATAGCAGGTGGACAGCAGACATATTGTGAGTTCTGCCAAGTTAATATTGTAAAAAAAAAAAAAAAAAAAAAAAGAAATGTGTATTCCAATTGTACATTAAAAAGTGTTATCAAGATAGTAAAGTTTATCCACACAGTCCTATTCTGTTCATTATTCCACAATGCGCTGAGAATCCTGCATCAAGAGGATCGAAGCCAACAAGAAGAATTCACGTGAGCAGGGGAGGGGCGATCCGTAACTAGTATTGTCATACCAATCTCCATGCACAATAGCGGTTACAAGAAAAGGATGTATGTAAATTTATGAATGTTAAATGCTGAATATATGTATTGAATATTTATATTAGTGACAGTTAAAGTTCACTCAGGATATGTTTACCTTCCAATTGTTTTTAAAATCATTCTTTCAAGATTTTCCTTTCAATTATTTAAGCAGCAAATTTTTATTCAGTTTTCCAATATGTATTACATTTTATATTTCGCCCCTCCGCCACTATTCAACAACTGTTGTTCAAAGGACAGTGCTAAGTGGAATATGAACAGACCTCTCAATTGTTGAGATAAATTTTTTTAGGATAAATGATGCATTTTATTGTTACAAGAAATTAATGAGGCCTTTGTTGCATTTGTTACATGTCCTTGAGATTGGAACTATTAACAACTTAAAGGAGCAACTGAAAAATTAAATACTGCCTACAAACTAGACGGATCGGGAATGCGGATTTCAGTGGTTAAGATAGGAAGCTGCTATGCTGTATGCTTATATGGCCATGCTTGGCACTGTCTCTCTTACAGTACATAATCTCTTTTTTTTCCAATTACTATCCTTAGTCAAAAGAGCATTTCTGTACAAAAGACAATAATCTGTGTAAAGTCAACATTAAGGTGCAAAATAATTCTTTCAAATTCTGTAAGACTGCATCAATTGGACTGTATCAGAGAATAATTAGGTTCATTAATGAAAATGAATATAAAACTGCTTTAATTGATGGATACCGATACAAACAAAATTCCGTTTTTGAGTATAATTTTTTTTCATAATTTTTCTAAATACTGTTCACAATGAAGTTGAAGGAAATGGCCATTGTTGAAAATTCATTACAAACTGCAATATTCCAAGATGGTTGAGATCCATGCTTGACAACAGTTGAAAGATGCAATGTCAGTCCCAAAACTTGCAGACTTCAATCTTTCATTGTCATTCTCTAGAATTATATCCAGTCGTGGAGGGTCAGGTATATTTGATGAAACTGGTATTGATTATTGTAACATAAAACCCATTGAACTGTTAGCTGAAGAGAAAGTTTTTGACGTATCTGCAGTTGAACTCTCTGCATTAAAATTAATAATCATCTTTGTATATAGGATGGGAACTGAAATGACTACTGTCATCAACTAGAAGCTCGTGGTCTTGCGGTAGTGTTCAAACTTCCCATGCATGGGGTCCCAGGTTTGATTCCCGGCGGGGTCAGGGATTTTCTCTGTCTCGTGATGACTGGGTGTTGTGTGTTCTTCATCACCAATGATGCGCAAAGTCGCCAAAGTGGTGTCAACTAAAAAGAACTTGCAATACGGCGACCAAACTTCCCCACATGGGGCCTCCTGGCCAACAATGCCATATGGTCATCATCATCATGAACTTGAAGCAGCTTTAAATACTACAAAAAACTTCAAAAAAACAGTGATCACATGTGGAGACTGTAATATTGATTTTCAAGAAATCTCAAAACACTAGCAAAGCTTAATGGCTCTACTGGAAACATATTACATAAAAGCCACCATAGTTTCTCCTACAAGAGTTATGCCAACAACTAGCACAACAGTTGATCAGATATTAATGACACAAATGTAAATCACAATTTCTGTGCCAGAAGTCTTAATACTGGCTTCAGTGATCACTATGCACAGTTTATTGCTTTACTCACCCCAAGTGAAATAAATGAGAAAGAGGAACTTGTAAAAGGAACAAGAAAATTCACTAACAAACAAATAAATGTTTTTATCCAGAGACTAAGTGAAGAAACCTGGTATGAAGTGTATACTTGTGAAAATACCAACAAAAAGTTTGAAAAATTAATGGAAATCTTCAAGTCATACTTTGAAGCTGCATTTCCATATAAAAAAAAAAAAAAAAAAAAAAAAAAAAAAAAAAAAAAAAAAAAAAAATCAACCTAACTTCAAAAAGAACAAATGGATTACAACAGGTATTAGAATCTCTTGTGCAGAGAAAAGAGGATTACACAGTATAGCAAAGACGCAGAACATACTTCATGAATTTCATTTGTACCTGAAGGATTGCAAGAGGATCCTCAAAAAATGTTGTAAGGGAAGCTAAAACAATGGCAAATGACAAATACATTGAAAATTCAAAAAACAAATCTAAAGCTATATGGGAAGTTATAGAAAATCAAATGAGTGAAACTAAACAATATAAAAATATAAACTTATGTTATGAATGGCAAATGATTTCCTGCCCAACAAAAGTGGCAGGGACTTTCAACAAATATTTTGCAAACATAAGTGAACTGTTGGTGAGTGGACTGGAAGAACACGACAAAATATCACCTCCATCATCCAGTAGCATGAGAAATGTGTCTACATCATTGTTCCTTTCACCCACAAATACTGAAGAAATTTTATCAGTTATTGAAATTCTTGAAAACAGGGTACTCATGTGGAATTGACAGAATACCAGATGAAATTACGAAAAAATGATGTCTTGCCTTAGCTGAACCCTTGACACACTTGTGAAACAGCTCACTGTTATCAGGAACCTTCCCTTAATACTTAAAAACAGCAAAACTGAAACCACTGCTCGAGAAAGGAAATCCAGAATGTGTTTAATTATAGACCAATAGTCCTACTGCCTGTATTTTCAAAAATTTTAGAATTTTTTTTTTTTTTTATAAGAGGTTGTCTGATTTTTTAAATAAAAATAAAATTCTCTCTCCCTCACAGCATGGTTTCAGGAAAGGCTATTCAACTGAAAGTGAAATATTTTAATTTCTTTATGAAATCTATACTAAACTGGATGCAAGTGAGTTTGTGACAGGCATATGTGTTGATTTAGCCATGCGTTTGATATCATTGGCCATAATGCCCTACTGCAGAAGCTTGACCAATTGGGAATTAGAGGTATATTCAATGACTGGCTCAGGACATACCTATGTGGTCGCAAACAGGTGGTTGACGTGCAATATACTGACCATAACAAAATCAGCTACTACTATTCAGGACGTGAAAATGTGGAATATGGTGACGCTCAAGGATCAGTATTAGGACGCATTCTGTTTCTCCACTATGTCAATGATCTTATGTACAACAAGTATTGCCAAACTACCCTCCAATCTGCAGACAATACAAGCTTCCTTATTACTGGTAAAACAGAAGAAAAACTAAAAGACTCTGCTACCCAAACAATGAACAGTGTACAACAGTGGTTCAGCTATAACAGGCTAATTATAAACAAAGAAAATACAGTAGCACTGAACTTCTATAATCTAAATGGAAGACACCACCTAACCATAAAAATAGAACTAAGGGACAGTGTTCTTGAAAGTGCTGACAGCACAAAATTTCTGGGACTCTGGCTCCAGAACAACACAAAATGGGAGGTACACATTGGCTATTTGCAAAGAACACTAAGCAAAACCTGCTACATGATAAAGATTTTAAGAGCTTGGTTGGAGCAAAGCAGGCCTGTTAAATGTATACTACTCCTACGTGCATTCTGTAATTAAATGTAGCATAATGTTCTGGGGCAATGAAACAACAAATATTAAAGTTTTCAGGACATGAAAGAGAATATTAAGAATTATTGAAGGGGTAAACAATACGAAATCCTGCAGACCCATAGTCAAAAAACTGTCAGTTCTTCCTCTTCCTTGAATTTTTATCTATGAAACATCAGTTTTCATCAAACAATATATTGATAGATACCCAGATATCTAATTAAAAAATGAAAATATACATGCATACAATACAAGGCAAAAATCTGACCTTCATATGAAACAGGTGAGAACATCATTGTGCCAAAAAGGCACTCTATATTCTGGGATAAAGATTTACAATAATCTGCCTAACCATACTAAATCAGTAAGTAAACTCAGTCGTTTTAAGGCTGAATTAAAGGCATATTTAATTGATCATTTCTTTTACAGTCTGACAGAGTACCTAGAAACAAAACAACGAAAATGAAGATGCATTATGAAGATTCTACTTTGTATGTTGCCTCTAACGCTTCTTGTATATAAGATTCTTTGCTAAATTACTTCAATATCTAGTCCTTAGGAATGCAAACAAACTGTATTTATCTTGTAAAGACCTATCCATGTCCAGTTCCTTCTGTATGTTCTATAAATGTAGGATTTGAAGGACGAATAAATAAATGAAGTAACGCGCCAACTCATGAACTGGCCAATGGCTGCCAAAATAACCAGGTTGGCATCACGCTATAAAGAATTGATGACACTGGTGATATAACTAATCATGATGTCACTTTTATGACAATTGATGAACAATTTGTCAGTTTTCACCAGGAAACATTATTCCAAATAGTGAGACTGAAGTGCCTGACAGCAAAAATTCCTTTGATTATTCGCTCACAACTTTGCGAACACAAGAAAAGGAAACAGTTTGAAAAAGCAATGTAAATAGTAGTGACACCCACGATTTGACTAAACTCTCTCAACTAATAACACAACAGCTTACAAAACAACAGGAATTTCAAGAACGTGTAACCACAGGTTAATACTGTAACACAGCAGTTCACGTGATGTCAAGAAAACATAGGACAACAGTTTACACAGCAAAATCAGGCCCTTGATGATTTTAGGAATAATATTAGTCAATGGTTCAGTGAACTATCTGATGACTTACGTGGTAAGTTCATGCTATGCCAATACCAGCCAGGTTTATTAACCCATAAAAAGAGAAATACATTCAGACACTGTGCAACTCCATATGACATCAGTGCACAGTGGGGGTCAGTTATAATGTAACATATTATTTCTCCCTTTTATTTTCTACCTCGTTCTTTTCTTTGTATGTATAATTTTGTACCATAGATAACATTGACATAGAAACAAAAGAAGTAGAGAGATGCTCTTCAATTTTTTAATTGCTTGAAATTCGTCTGTTTCTCTCTATAAGTGATAGTGGGCAGACATATTGCAAGTTCTGCTGAGTTAATATTGTTAAAAAAAATATGTATTCCAATTGTACATTAAAAAGTGTTATCACCATAGCAAAGTTTATTTACACAGTCATATTCTGTTCATTATTCCGTGATGCTCCAAGAACCTTGCATCAAGAGGATTGAAGCTAACAAGAAGAATTCACGTGAGCAGAGTAGGGGTGATCCAGAACCAGTATTGTCATATTAATCTTCATGCACAATAGCAGTAACAAGAAAAGGATGTATGTACATTTACTAATGTTACATGCTGAATATATGTATTTTAATATCGAAGGTCTGTTTATATTACTGCCATTTAAAGTTCACTCACAATATGTGTACCTTCCAATTTTTTTTAATCATTCCTTCAAATTTTCCATTTAATTATTTAAGCAGAAAACTTTTATTAAGATATCCAATATATACCACATTTCTTCCCCCCCCCCCCCCCCCCCTGTAACTATTCAGTGTGGTCAACTAAAATTGGCAATACCTTTTGTAGTATGTCGGATGTTTGGCTGTTGTCTCCACTGAATAAGTGAGAGTGATGAGGTGAAATAAATTCCTTGGGCCAGTTATATGGAAACCATTTGTCACCACATTTAAGATTTCCCAAAGTATCACACCACCGAACATGAGCTTCATGAATTTGTTAATTGAAAGCTGTTTTAAATGCAATACATGGACAATCTGGCCTTGTACTGAACATGTGAGTGTAAACCGTGACAGTAATGGACAATGTGTTCTGAGCACGTACTTCGCAAGCTGAATGCTGTGCAGATGCTGACTGACGACAATGGGGCTATGCAGATGCAGCAATCACTTATACATGTATGTGTTAAAAGAAGCTGCCATGCCCACATAAAACAATAACCATTCACTGCGCACCCCCATATGATGTCAGTGCATGGTGGGGGACAATTGTATTGAATCATTTTTTTTTTTCATTCTTTTCTATTCTTATATATAAGCTATATGTAAACTGAATGGGTTATAGACCCTGCCAAAGGTAAATTAATGAGTTGTTTTGTGGCAAGGATAATGTTTCAATACATCATTAAATATCTGTATGAAACAAAATAAGAAATATGCTCATCAATTTATTAATTCCTGTATCTTCATCATTTTGTTTCGATAAGTGGTAGCGTACAGATGTGTGTTTGGGCTCATTGTACCAACACTGTAAAAATGTGTATTTTAACCAGACATTAAAAATGTTATGAAAAGGTATTTGCACATTTAAGACATCGATTCCAATCTGTTCATCATTTAACTCACTGGTGAGATCCTTCATCAAGAAGTTCAGAGCAGACAAGAAGAATTTATGCAATATACAATAACATTATCACAAACAAGACCAAACACAATGAAATTAATGTGAAGGAGTATGTAACCCATATTATGAATATTGACCTTGAATCTATTGATACTGGATTAGATTAGATTAGATTAGTATTTGTTCCATAGATCATGAATACAACACTTCGTAATGATGTGGAACATATCAGGTTAATAAAAGGTGTCTATACCCGATATTACATTAGAGAAAATATCACATGACACAAATTTTTTTTTTGGGTGGGGGGGGGGGGGGGAGGGGGGGGGGGGAAATTACCCACTTACTATATCCAAAAATTCCTCTAATGACTAGAAGGAGTTGCCATTAAGAAATTCTTTTAATTTCCTTTTAAATGCTATATGGCTATCTGTCAGACTTTGATGCTATTAAGTAAGTGACCAAAGACTTTTGTGGCAGCATAATTTACCCCCTTCTGAGCCAAAGTTAGATTTAACCTTGAGTAGTGAAGATCATCCTTTCTCATAGTGTTGTAGCCATGTACACTGTTATTACTTTTGAATTCGTTCGGATTGTTAATATCAAATTTCATAAGTGAATATATATATTGCGAGGCTGCAGTGAAGATTTCTAGCTCTTTAAATAAGTGTCTGCAGGGTGATCTTGGATGAGCTCCAGCAATTATTCTGATTACATGCTTTTATGCAATGAACACTCTTTTACTCAGTGATGAGTTACCCCAGAATATGATGCCATACGAAAGGAGAGAATGAAAATAGGAGTGGTAAGCTAATTTACTCAGATGTATATCACCAAAATTTGCAGTAACCCTAATAGCATAAGTAGCTGAACTCAAAGGTTTCAGCAGATCCTCAGTGTGTTTTTTCCAGTTCAACCCCACATCAATGCATGTTGTTGTTGTGGTCTTCAGTCCTGAGACTGGTTTGATGCAGCTCTCCATGCTACTCTACCCTGTGCAAGCCTCATCATCTCCCAGTACCTACTGCAACCTACATCCTTCTGAATCTGCTTAGTTTATTCATCTCTTGGTCTCCCTCTACGATTTTTACCCTCAACGCTGCCCTCCAATACTAAATTGGTGATTCTTTGATGCCCCAGAACACGTCCTACCAACCGATCCCTTCTTCTGGTCAAGTTGTGCCACAAACTTCTCTTCTCCCCAATCCTATTCAATACTTTCTCATTAGTTATGTGATCTACCCATCTAATCTTCAGCATTCTTCTGTAGCACCACATTTTGAAAGCTTCTATTCTCTTCTTGTCCAAACTATTTATCGTCCATGTTTCACTTCCATACATGGCTACACTCCATACAAATACTTTCAGAAATGACTTCCTGACACTTAAATCTATACTCGATGTTAACAAATTTCTCTTCTTCAGAAATGCTTTCCTTGCCATTGCCAGTCTACATTTTATATCCTCTCTACTTCGACCATCATCAGTTATTTTGCTCCCCAAATAGCAAAACTCCTTTACTACTTTAAGTGTCTCTTTTCCTAATCTAATTCCCTCAGCATCACCCGATTTAATTCGACTACATTCCATTATCCTCGTTTTGCTTTTGTTGATGTTCATCTTATATCCTCCTTTCAAGACACTGTCCATTCCGTTCAACTGCTCTTCCAAGTCCTTTGCTGTCTCTGACAGAATTACAATGTCATCGGCGAACCTCAAAGTTTTTATTTCTTCTCCATGGATTTTAATACTTACTCCGAAATTTTCTTTTGTTTCCTTTACTGCTTGCTCAATATACAGATTGAATAACATCGGGGAGAGGCTACAACCCTGTCTTACTCCCTTCCCAACCACTGCTTTCCTTTCATGTCCCTCGACTCTTATAACTGCCATCTGGTTTCTGTACAAATTGTAAATGGCCTTTCGCTCCCTGTATTTTACCCCTGCCACCTTTAGAATTTGAAAGAGAGTATCCCAGTCAACATTGTCAAAAGCTTTCTCTAAGTCTACAAATGCTAGAAACATAGGTTTGCCTTTCCTTAATCTTTCTTCTAAGATAAGTCGTAAGGTCAGTATTGCCTCACGTGTTCCAGTGTTTATACGGAATCCAAACTGATCTTCCCCAAGGTCAGCTTCTACTAGTTTTTCCATTCATCTGTAAAGAATTCGTGTCAGTATTTTGCAGCTGTGGCTTATTAAACTGATTGTTCGGTAATTTTTGCATCTGTCAACACCTGCTTTCTTTGGGATTGCATACACCTAGAAATTTTGAATATTCTACCTTAGCTACCGATTTCTGATCAAAGTCTATATTTATTAATGGGGTCATACCATTTAATGTGTGGAACTGTATATACTGTGTTTTGTCAAAGTTTAATGAGAGCCCATTTGCAGAGAACCAGTTAATGATTTTCTGAAAAACATCGTTTACAATTTCACCAGTTAATTCTTGTCTGTCGGGTGTGATAGCTATACTTGTATCATCGGCAAAAAGTACCACCTTTGCATCTTTGTGAATATAGAATGGCAAGTCTGTTGATATTGGTATCACTTAAAGTTCACCCAGGATTGTTTACAGATTGATAAATTAACTACAGATTTCTTTCAACTATTCTTTCGAATCAATTTTTCCAATTATTCAAGCAATTATTAATCAATTTCCATGCCCCCACATATCACTATCCAGTTTCTTGCAAATTTGTCAAATGTTTGCTTTTGTTCCTTTTTAAAATTATTTTTTTAATCATCGAATAATTGTGCTAGTATATTGATTTTTGCATGAAAGTATCTCACTATCTCTTGAATTAATTTGTCATGTTCAGGGTATAGGTTGTGCCCACCATGTTTCATTCAGTTATTTTGCATTTACATGTCTGTGTCAGACAGGAAAAGCATAATTTAATGAATCTACACTATTGCAAATATCATACTCACCATGAGAGAAGATGCTCCCACTGAAAATTCAGAAACTGTTTCATCTACCATAATCATGGTAGCATCACAACTGCGTCCATAGCATCTCAAGGGTATAGTTGGCCGTCATAAGGCCATCATCACGGCGACCAACATTTTCAACTTCACTGTCATTTATTGTTATCTCCTTGTCAATGACGTCTTGTGTCTTAATATTTGATAATAGACTGCCATCAGTGGACTTACCTGATGTACTAATTTATTTCACTTTCAGTAAAATAATTACACAACTGAAAATTTCGTAATAAAACATCCTTTTTGTAATTGTGATAGTTCCACTTCACAACCTAATCCACAGTGCATCACTGGCATGTACTACAGTTCATTGTTAGCATAACCTAACTGGATGCACACACTTCTCACCATCAAAATAATTTCTTAACATAAATATTTATTTTTTTAAAAAAAGAATGCTTCAGATCGGCATATAAGTTCAAAGAATTGGTACTAAGTGCAGTCATGCAAGCAAGATGTCATAAATTTCCCTATATTCATGTTGGTCTTTTTGCTATTCTCGATATAATTTCTCCAGTAAATCCTCTCTGGTTTTTGCATACCATGTATTAGCCTCTCCTCCTTTATGACGGCAATAATATTCCAACAGTGAAGCGAAAAAAGACAATGACAATTAATATAATGAAACATTACAAAATATACAATTATACAACATTTAAGCAATAACCTGATTCTTCCTGTCTTTGGCACCATCCAAGGAGTGGTTGCCACTGTATAAAAATACAATTAATTTGGTGAGAGAGATAAGTATAATGATAGTATTGTAGTCAGTAACACCTATCAATTGGTAAAGATTTTTTGTTCTTTTGCACAAACACCATCCAGAATATAATGACAGGTACTGCTTTCAGTCTTCTGCAATATGAACTCAAAATGATTAGTCCTCAAAGTTCTCTTCCTAGTAATGAAAATTAACTATTCTCTCTCATAGTATGTCAATGCCAATGATGATGTGACAATTCTTTTCTTTGCTGCAATGGTTCATGATGTGGAGCAGATGTCCCTGAAGCTCATAGAAATAAAATACATTTCTGTTACAAGCTATCCATTTTTTATTTATTAGACACATAGAGAGCAAATACACATCTGTAATTCACAATAGACAAGAACAGAAGAGCTATGTTACAAGCATTAAAACAAGAGAAGTGTTGTAAAAATCTGAGAGTACTGCATTTTTAATTTTCTGACTGCTCTCTCAGATTAAAGTAATGTGGCATAATATGATTTAATATATCTTTGGTGCATTCAGCTGGCACCTGTATAATTAATACATCTCATTTGTCTATGCAGATAAACCTAATAGGTACCTACACACATGACATCATTGTTTCCTCAGCAGTGTTGACTTAATATCATGGAAGATGTCACTGTTCCTTCAGAACACTACCATCAGACAGTTATTCTCTGAACCAAGGTGTTCTTTGTCCAGATTTGTTCTGGCACTGTGTGTTAGGGTGCTCAGCAAAGCTTGCTTCTGAGCTGGAGGATGAAAGCTTCACCTGCTGCTCATGTGCATTGGCTCTCAATATGTATAATGGCCTATGCATAAATATAATTTCTGTTCAACCAACACATCTAAGAAAGGCAACTTACTCTACTTCTCCATCTTTGCCACTGGTATTTATATCTTTCTGCAGTCGGACAACTAACAAGATAGCTAGAGCCCTAAACAGGCAAGGAATCAGATTAGTCTTCCAGCCATCAAGGAAGATTAGAAGAATTCTGTGACTTGTTAAAGATAATCTTGGCATGAAAGTACCAGTGATTTATAATATACCTAGGTAGCGTGGCAAAAGTTACGTGTAGTAGTTTATACCAACTGTTGCTGATCACCGGCTTGAGCATCAGCATCACCTTAAATACAGGAATTTTGAAAAATCAGTAGCATCCAATCACAGCCTCTTAAATAAATACAAGATTATTTTTGAACAAGGGAGAATTCTTGCAAACACATTGAACTACTGGGATTGTTATCAGGGAAGCAGTTGAAATTAGACTATGAGAAGAGCTTTAATGGAGATACCAGCAATGTACTTAGCAGTATGTGGAGCATGCACATAATAAAGAAAGAACACAAAGAACCCTCATAGTCTTTCACATGATGTCACCAGTGCAAACTAGGTGTCAATAGACAGCAAATGCAAATGTAATCGATGGACACAAAGGGTGTCACCTCAGCATGCTCCATCTCTATCATGTAATCCAGCTAATCATGTGCTGTCCTCTGTGTGTAAAAGTGGAGGCATCATCAGTTTCATAGCAGTCAGACTTAGCCCCTGGTGGCTGTGATGGAGACAGTCATAAGAAGCTTAGGATTTTATCAAAATTTTATGTGGTAAATTAACACCAATAATTTTTTATTCTTTATTGGACATTGAAATAATTATTGTAAAAGCAATACTTGTAAGTTATTCAATAATAATGCTTTTCTTCACTTCCAGTCTCAATAATAATTTTTAATCTTTGGCATCATTTTCTGTGTGAAGTGGGTTTCTTCTTCTTAAGACTGAAGCCAAGTTTTTGCATAACGTTTTCAGAATTTTGGTCATTCAGCATACCTTTCAGATCTTTATGTACAACATTGCACACAATGGAAATGGAAACATTATTAACATGCTTTCAAAACCTGTAGTGAGCTGAGCTTAGTCACAAAAATGTTTTGTAAGTAACAGACAAAGATACACACAAAAGAAAGAAAATTTGCTAGCTTTTCACGTAATTATTTTTTGAGCTAAAGTGCATGCACACATACACACACACACACACACACACACACACACTCACTCACTCACTCACACACACACACACACACACACACACACACACACACACACACACCTATGCTCTACATGGTGCCGGGTGGACAAAGAGTGCCAGTGCCACATTTCAGCAGGTGGACTAGTTAGTGATAGGGGTTGTGTTGGTTGGGGTGTGCAGAGGGAGACAGGTGGGAGGCAGACAGAGGGGTAGGGGTGGGTGGCTAGACACTTGGAGGGAGGCAACAGGTTTACCAGCTAGGAATGTGGGAGGGAGGGGTGACAAGTGCATGAGCTAAGCATAATATGTACAGTTGTCAGATCTGGCAAGGAGTGACTCACGTTGATGATGATGTGGAGATGTGTATTGGAAGGTGGTGATAGGATGGAGGAAGGGAAAACTGTTGGTTGGAGGGTATGGGAACTGTAGGCTACTAGAGACAATTAGGAAAGCCAAGGATGTGTTGCAAGGATAGTTTCTTCCTGTGTATTGCAGAGAAGCTGGTGATAGAGAAAAGGATGCAGATGCCTGGTTTGTGAATCAGCCATTGAAATTTAGCACGGTGTGCTCAGCTGCATGATGTGCCACTGGTTGGTCAACTTTGCTCTTGGAAACAATTTCACTCTGACCATTTGTCCTGGTGTCCTCGTGAACAGCTGGTTGGTAGCCATAGTAACATAAAAAATTGTGCAATGTTTGGAGCAGAGATAGTATATGCCATGGCTGCTTTCACAGGTGACCTGGCCTCTAATGGGATAGGACTGGAGTAGGAAGTACTGGGTGGGTGGATTGGGCAGGTCCAGCACTTTGGTCTACCAGAGGGATATGACCCCTTTGGTTTGGGAATGTGGTGGAAGAGGGAGTGGTGTAGGATGGACTAGGATGTTGTGGGAGGTGGGTGGGTGGCTGATGGAATGCTACTTTAGGGATGATGGGAATGATCTTGGGTAGGATGTTTCTCATTATGGTCATGATGAGAGATGGTCAAAACCCTGACGAAGGATATGGTTCAGTTCGTCCAGCACAGGATGATACTGAGTGATGAGAGGTGTGCTACTTTGTAGCTAGAATGAGATTCTCACTCTGCACTGGAGTGTGTGCTGCTATGAAACATATAATATGGAAGGTAGGAGACGAGGTACTGGAAGAATTGAAACTGTGAGGATAGGTCGTGAGTCATGCTTGGGTAGCTCAATTGGTAGAGCGCTGTCCCGTGAAAGGCAAAGGTCCTGAGTTCGAGTCTCGGTCCAGCACTCAGTTTTAATCTGCCAGGAAGTTTCATACTTTGTAGCTGATTGTTGGTGGCATAGGAGTACAGATGCTGTGTGAGGATATGGCAGTCTGTTTGTGGACTATGTTTAGAGGCTAGTGACTATCTGTGAAGTCCTTCTTCCGAAGTCTTCACAAAATCCAGAACACAAACACACTAAAAATACTGTTGTTATACTTTCTATGAAAAACCTCAGTCCCACAGAAGTTTCAGTCCAGTCCAAAGGCTTAACCTTCAGCTCCACACCCAAGTTTAACCATGTTGGACTTGTCAAAGACCAAATCTTCTTCCTCCCGTACCTAAAGTGGAAACATTTGTATGCACAATTCCTCATATCAAAGCCAACATAATACCTAACATTGAACCTAGCCATTCCCAGTTCATACGCACATCCAATTGTGACCTTCCCCTCCTCTCACCTAACGAAGCCCTGGTCCTCTTCTTGGAATTTCTTACCTCCAACTTGACCTCACCATCCTTTCCCAGTTCCCTTCCAAAGAACACTTAGTTTTGAACAAAAAAACAGGATAGCTGTACAGAATTAAAACATTTTCTGCCCTAGTTGTCCTACCTGCAGACATAGGCCCCACCAATGTCATGATGAGTCGTAGCAACTACCAGACAGAAGGCCTGTGCCAACAGTCTGCCTCCTCTGCCTACAAACTCTGCCATAGTGATCCCATGCCAGAAGTCCAACATAACCTCCAATCCCTACTGATACCCGGAGGCCCTTCCCAGATCCTTTACTGTGAGTCCATCTCCCTACTCACAGCAATGATATTCCACACACCCACCTTCTACACATTCCCCAGAATCCACAAATCTGACAGTCTTGGATGCCTATTGTAGCTGGCTATGGTGCTCCCACTGAAAGAATATTTGCTCTTGTTGATCAGCATCTCCAAACAATTGCACGAAACCTAGGTCCCCACATCAAAGATACTAACCACTTCCTTCACCTACTCTCCACCATCCTCACCCCTTTACCTCCTGGAATCCTACTTGTCACTTTAGATGCCACTACCCTATACACCAACATCCATTATGCCCTTGGCTCTTGCTACTATCAAACACTATCTCTCCCAATGTTCTTCACACTCGAGATCCACCACCTCACTCATTACAAACCCTACTGATTATATCCTGACTCAGAACTACACTTCTTTTGAAGGAAAATCTATGGCATACCATGGGCACCCACATGGTACCCTACTATGCCAACCTGTTTATGGGTCATCTAGAAGAATTCTTCCTAGCTTCTCAACCCTTAGTTAGGTTCAGGTTTACCGAAGATATCATCATGATGTGGACTCAGGGCCAAGACACCCTACTGTCGCTCCTTCACAACCTCAAAACCTTATCTCACATTCAGTTCAGCTGATCCTACTCAAACCAACATGTCAATATCATGGACATTAACCAACACCTCTCCACATCTTTGTCCACATTAAGTACACTAACGACCAACAGTTCCTTTACTTTCACAGGTGACATCTCTCCCACACCAAAAACATCCCTCCCATGCAAGCTAGCCACCTGTGGATGACTTATCTGCAATGATGAGAACTCCTTTGCCCAGTATGCTAAAACTCTCGTGAAGGCCTTTACAAGCAGCTACTACCTCCCAAACCTAGTCCACAAATAGATTTCCATGCCATATACTCACATCCCTTGTTCTTGCACTACCCCCAAAAATTAGCTACAAACGAGTAGCAACAACTGAACCATAGATTTGTCATTTGTCAGGGCATTGATTATCTCTCATCATGCCCTGAAATGAGGGAGATCCTACCCAAGAAATTTCCCATCCCTACCAACGTGATATTCCATCACCAGCCTAACCTACACAGCTTCCTAGTCCATCCTTATACCACTTCCATTCCTAACACCTTGCCTCAGGGATCATATCCCAGTGGCAGGCAAAACGCAAGATGCTCCCAGTATTCCCATCCAGCACTTCCCATTGCAGTTCTGTGACAGGCTTACACTATCCCATCAAAGACTGTGTCACTTTTGAAAGCAGCCATGTTGTATACTAACTCTGCTGCAAACACTGCTCAGCTGTTTGTTTTAGTATGACTGCCAACCACCTGTCCACCAGGATGAATGGCCACAGCTAACCTGTTGCCAGGAACAAAGTTGACCACCTAGTAACACCACATGCAGCTGTGTACAACATGCTAAATTTTAATGGCTACTTTGCAGCCTGGGCTGTCTGGATACTTACCACCACCAACAGCTTCTCTCTCGTAGCTACGAGTTAACCTTGCAACACGTTTTTCCTCCTGTAATCGTTTCGGCCTCAGTCTCCAATAACTAGCTGTTCCCACACCCTCCACACAACAGTTTGCCATTCCTCTGTCCTGTCACCTTCAGAATACACTGCTCCCCAATGGCTCTGACAGCCATGCATCACATGCCCAGCTTGTGTGTCTGCCACCCCCACCTTCCACACTCCTGTCAGGCAAACAGGCTGCCTCCCTCTTAGCATCCACATTGCCCAGCTTTTTCCGTGACTCCTGCTTGTATTTCCCTCTAACCATCATCCCACCCCCCACCTCTACTCCCCCCCCCCCCTTCTCTTGCAGAACCTCCATCACAAACTAAACTTCCTTCTAAAATGCAGCACTGGCACTGTTCATCCAGCAAGCACCATTTAGGAGCATAGGCATGTATGTATGCTTGTGTGCAGTGACACATGTGCACTGATGTGTGTGTGTGTGTGTGTGTGCATGTGTGTGTGTGTGTGTGTGTGTGTGTGTGTGTGTGTTTTGTGTGTATTTTACTTGAGCTCAAGAAATGATTACTGTGAAAGCTAGGAAGTTTACTTTCTTTTTGCATGTACCTGTCGACAACCCAATACCTCTCTTTTTTGCTAAGTGGTCTCCATTATTTTTAGTTGCACAAATTAAATTTTAACTTGAAACAGAAAGTTCATAAAATGCCTGAAATGCCTATCATGTTTACATTCTGGATTTTTTTTTGGAGAAATTAATGTTATTGAAGTTATCTATGTAATTTTAATGAGCTGTAAATTGTAATGTGCAAACCTCCAAATAAAACGTTCACAGTTTAAAGAATTATGAACCTATCAGCTTGTATCTACATATATCTATACAGGAAAATTTATTACTAATAATGCAGTCATGAACTATTTTTATCTTTTGTTAAGGTTTTTTTTTTCCACGTGAAGCTATAGGGTGATGAACGTTTCTTGGGAAATATTATGTATATGTACCAGATTAGATTAGATTAGATTAGATTAGATGTACTTTTGGTCCAATACATCCATGGTGAGGTGATCCTCTAGACATAAGACATGTCAGAAAAAAAGAATGCACAATACATATTTATATGGAAAACCAATATGCTAATGTACCTTCCACAGATGGTCCTCATGGAATGGAATTAGTAAGAAACATCTAACATTTTTCTTTCAATTTAAAAGGTGATAAGTAACTTGTCTCAATACATGTAAATGTTCAACACAATGACATTTTTTTTTAATGGAATGAAAGTAAGCATAGTATGCTACCTCTTTCTCTTATAATTTCTGAATTGGATGTAGCATGTTTTTTCAAAGTTAAATGACAAAGAATTGGTTAAAAACCATTTATAAATCTTGATGAAAATGTCATTAACTGACCTTTCTAAGAGTATACTTAATTTGTTATGTATTGCAATAGATTTATTATCTGCATGCAAAACAAACTTCATACCTGGTAATGTTACAGACCAAAGGTCACTGATATACACAAAAAAATTAAGCCCTATGATGGAGCCTTGTGGGACACCACATTGTAAAAATCATAACTGAAAGCAATGTTCTTGTTAACAACTGAAAGCTGAAGTAATGTTTTTCATGCAATAACCGAAATGTATTGTATAATTCAGCCATAAACATGTATCACAGACTAAAATCTAAAACTGCATTATATGGTATTATTTTTGTTAGTTATTAATCTCTTCAATTTATAAATGTATCCTCTTCTCTAAGGCTTTACAAGTTATAAGCACTGAAGCAGATGAAATGGAAGCAATAGTTGAGAAGGCAGTGACACAGGTTTGTAGCCTGCTCCACATGTTATCTGTACAAGGCAGTAAAGGAAAAGAAGAAGAGATTCTGAAATGGAATTAAAAATCAAGGGGAAGAAATAAAAACTCTGAAGTTTGCCTGCAGCATTGTAATTCTATAAGAAATGGCAAAGGACTTTGAAGGTTAGTCAAATGGAATAGATAGTGGCTTGAAAAGAGACTATGAAGTGAGCATCATTAATTAGGCATATAAAAAAAAATTCAGTTAAAAAACTGTGGCATTTGCCATGAGACATCATAGAATACTCCCACTTCAGCCACTATAGTTTCATGAAGTTCCAGTAGGTGGCAGCACTACATGTAGCCTTCAAAATGGCATCTGTGACGTAGGTGCGTTCCAAGCAGAGAGTTGTCATTGAGTTTCCTTTGGCAGAAAAGCAGAGCATCACAGACATTCATAGATGCCTGTAGAATGTCTACAGAGACTGAGCAGTGAACAAAAGCCAAAGGTGTGTGCCTGCTGTGTTCCTCACTGCCTAATAGAAGACCATATATACCAATGAAGGACCTTGTGTGTGGAATTGCTTGCGTGTTACAAGGCTGATGTGGACAACACTGCTGAACCAGCTCTAATCTTACACACTAGATGTTGCTAACCAAGTTTTAACTGTTACCACAGTGGACAACATGTCCATCCTCTGAGACTGTCGAATGAGCTCTGATCTTACAGCCAACCACTTCACCCTCCATCCAAGTTAGGCATGATCTGAAGATCATGGGGTTTGTCTGTATTTTCATTTCACAGTTGTTTATTATTCTGCTGGTTTTTATTACATGTGAAATAATGGAAAGACAGCACACTATTGATAGATGCTTTAATTGTTACAATTTTGGCATGCAACTTCTGAGTGCAGCAGCCAATCATGGAGAACGACCACAATTTAGGCATCTTTCTCATGATATCTGTACCAAACAAACCATCTGCCATCAGTACCTCACACCATATTATGTCATCTCGCAACTGCTGCCTTCTCAACTTCTTTCAAGAGAGTTCCTTGTAGCCAAATATGACGGCTGCAAAGCCAGAAATATTACAAAATATATGACAAAACATGACTATAACAATTAATAGGTTGATAGAACATATCCTGGGACATCAAGAAATAGTCAGTTAGGCAACAGAAGGAAATGTATGAGGGGGACAGATAAAGATTGTAAAGGGACACTAAAGTATGAGCATGGTAAGCATGTTTAAATGGATGTAGGTTGCAGCATTAATCAGAGATAAAGTGGCTTGCACAGGATAGACTAGTGTAGCTAGCTGCATCAACCCAGGCTTTGGACTGAAGATCACTACAACAACAACAATAACAATAATATCTCATTAGTACATACTATGACACAAGTATGTGTACAAGTGTAGACGTTATTGATAATGTTCAAAGACACTTGAAGAACTCTCAAAGGAAATTGTTGCATCAATTGACACAGATGACAGGCATTTCAAACGGCACGTGGCCAAGAGCTGTGAAGAAATTGGCATTGCGACCATACAGGGTACCAAGATGTAGCACTTCCAAAACATTTTCTACACTATGTATTTTAGGTGACCGTTTTACAAGGAGACAGAATGGTTGGACATAAATAACCAACTTAGGTGAACTCATGATAATCATTGGTTGGTTTTACTGGCCACATCTCTGAGAGAATCAGATGTACCACCCATTTTTGGCAAATTGATTACTATTTTTGCAGATGACGTCCTTTTTCCAGTATAGTGCCATGCTTGCACAGCTCTTGCAGGTTCATTTGTAGACTCATTGATCATAGTCTGTGAGTATGTAGTTCAAGCCACTTGATAACAAGCAAATTAGTGATTTATTCTCTGTTTTTATCTGATAGGAACATGCCTCAAAACACTGTTTTTCTTGCTGGCCAGTGTCGCCAATCGGTTCTAGGCACTTCAGTCTGGAACCGCGCGACCGCTACAGTCGCAGGTTCGAATCCTGCCTCGGGCATGGATGTGTGTGATGTCCTTAGGTTAGTTAGGTTTAAGTAGTTCTAAGTTCTAGGGGACTGATGACCTCAGATGTTAAGTCCCATAGTGCTCAGAGCCATTTGAACCATTTTGAAATGTTTTTGTTGTGAAAAAAACAAACTCATTGGTTACATCACAATGGAAACTCCAGAGAGAATTCACTGTGGACAGTATTCAAACAAAGACAATGATTTTATTATGTAAACATAGACCATCATTGAGTGTAGATGTTATTGATAATGTTCAAAGACACTTGAAGAACTCTCAAAGGAAATTGTTGCATCGACTGATCCAAGTAACAGACATTTCATACTGCACATGTCAGAAAGCTTTGAAGACATTGGCATTGTGACATTACAGATTGGACGTGATGCAAACATTCTAAGAAACAGATATGAGAAAATAAAATGGTACTGTGATGGTTTCAGGGGTTTTGTATTCAACATCCAAACATTTTCTCCACTACTTGGTTCACAGATGAGGTGTGGTTCCATCTCTCAGGTTACATCAACATACAAAAACAGCAGATCTGGGCTGGTGTATAACCTCTTAGCATCCACAAAATACTACTGCATAGTGAAAAGATTGGAGTGTAGTGCACAGTTCCAGCTTCCAGGATCATTAGCCCCATTTCCTTTGATATGACTGTAGACACCACAGCTTATGGACATCTTCAATACATTTTTGGGGAAGCTGGAGATGTTGAGCTTAGAGAAGGTTATTTCCAAGAAGTTGGAGCAATGTGTCACATCTAATAATTCCATGCATCTTGTTACCAGTCTCTCTGGTGATCAAATAACATCAAAAAATTTGTGGCCTCCCCAACCACCTGACATAACTCTTGCCCCACCCCCCCCCTCCCGCCACACTGTATTTTTTCTTGTGGAGTTACCTTAAAAGCAGAGGAAAAAGAATAGACCATGGACAACTGCAGAATTCTGTGAGACCATCACACACAAAATAAGCAATAATGGTGACGATAAACTTCACAGAATGGTACAGAATATGGTGAAATGAGTACGGTTGTGCATCTTTGCTGATGGGCCGCAATTCCAACAGTAATGAGTTTTGCATGTATGTATGTAATTTCCCAGTCATGTATTATCATCTCCCAAAAGATGCAAATGTGTCCAATTATTGGTTAAATTGTTATGACTCATTAAAGTGGTTCAGATGTATATGGATCACACTGTAATACTGAACAAATTTACAAAATCTAGGAGCTAGTTCAACAGGCCACACAAAGCAGAAATCAGTATATATTATAAAAGTAGGTGTACAATGTGCATGTCGCCAAATCAGTGAAACAAGTCCCAGTATGATCAAGGGAGTTATGTTGTGTGGTAGCCTGCTATCCCCCACCCATGCAGAAGGTTGCTGTTTTTACATGAATGATGTGTTTTTGAAGATATAAAGGGCTTGGATGTTTCACTCTCTAGAAATTTCTAGAACATTTGAGAGCATTGTACAACATTTCAGAGTGTTCTGGAATGACTCACAATGATCGGGGATGTTCTGGAGTTCTACATTCAGGTAGGTTCCAGAATGTTAGGGAACATTCCAGATCATTTTGGAACATTCCAAAATGTGTTGTGGAATGTTTTGGAACATTGTGGATATTTCAAAGCCTTTTTGGTATGTTCTGATATTTGCCACTGATGAGGCTACCCATTGGTAGGGGTGCATAAAGCAAGACCTATGGTGGGTTTGAACATCAGTGACAAAGGGAGGAACCGAAAATGTAGCAATGTGAGTGAATAAAAGCAAACCGTGAAATGTGAGTAGTCAAAGTGATACAGTGACTGAATATAAATCAGAATGAAGTGTGTGAAGTGTACTTATTGTATTTGTTAATAAAAAGTTGATTTGATTTGTATTTTACACAATGCCCAAATGTAAAAGAGGAGATCTTGCCAATTCTGAAGCAAAACAGTGAAAACAAAAAAACACTGAAAAAACAAAATAGACAAAGAGCATAAAGCACGTTTAAGTTACCAATGAAAAACAATGAACACTGTGAGAAGCAGGCAAACAGAAGAACAACAAAATGAACGGATTGAGAAATCAAGAATTGTGACACAATCTGATGATAAAAGACTCCAAACTCAAGCCAGCCATGAAAAAATCACCCTACAAGAAGTGCAGACAATGACAAGTAACCTGTACAGCATAACAAATGAAGCATTCCACTATGATCCAAGGAAAGAATATAACAAACACAAACACATCATAATCAGAAAAATGGATAACATCTGCCAATTTTGCAACATGAAAAAATTCAGCAGAGAAACACCAGTACTCTTCTGCATGAATGGAAAATTTCAGATGCCACAACTGGAAGCACCTCCACAAGAATTTTTACATTACATGACTGGGGAAACTCCAGAACTGAAACACTTCTTACAGTGTCAATTCAGTCCAAGATATCCAGAAGATCTTACACAAACATTGTCAACTGATTGACACACGCAAAATAGCTAGACTGAATGATTTCTGTTGACTATAAAGCTATAATTCAAGCTGACAAGAGACCACTTGGACAACATGGACATTCATTAAATGCACCTCAGATAAATGAAGTCACCTGCTTCCAAATTAGCTATTTTAATGTCACTTTCATCAATACTAACAAGAGATGAAATAAATTATGCTTTTTCCATCCAAGGACATGGGAACACTTCTACCACTAGCCAACGAAGACCATAAATTTTTGCAAGTATAATTCATCAAAATAAAGAAACAGAAATTGATTATGGTTACGCAAACATCAGTGGACTGAGATGATAAATAGTCCAAGATGTACAGAGGATCTTACACAAATACAATCAACTGATTCCCGTACACAAAACAGTACTTGACCGAATGACTTCTGATGAATACAAAATTGTAAACAATCCTGTTGGAGGAACCTACACAACTGAGCATTATACCAGAGATTGAAAATACTGTGACAGTTGTAAGGTTCTTTTTATTTAAGACATTACCAGTTTTGGGCTCTTATACACACATCTTTAGGTGTCACACTGAAAATAGCAAGAGAAGGGGGATAATCTTTACACGCAGCAATACACATAAAAAAAAAAAAAAAAAGATATCCATAAAAATTTGAAAACCTCTAAAAATGGCGCCACATTCTCCTTCCAGTCAACAGATGGTAGTACTTTTGCCACTCTGGTTTACCAGCTGGCTTCCTCCTTCATGTCCACTACTCCATGTTGCGACAGAAACTGTCTCTTAGTCCACTGTCACTGAAGCAAGCTGCAAATTAAAATTCACCTACCTCAGATCGATGTCTACTCAGTGTCCCTTCACTCTGCAATGTAGACACTTAGAAGGTGATGAAAAAGCAGCGTTGATGAAAACAGCACCTAATATCTACAACTACTGAGGCTGCATAAATCTCGTTATGATAGTTCATGTAAATATTCATAATAAATTTTCAGGTGGAAAAACGGAGTCCTGATCTTCATTGAAAGTTCAGAAATCTGGTAAAAGTAGGTTTTAATTTCTTTGCTTAAACATGTGTCATTATCCCACATTTAATATGCAAAGACTGGTATTATAAGTTCCCAGTTTACGTCACACATAAAACAGCCAGAATTCTCCTAAGCCCATTCTAAAAGTAATCACATGAATATACAGTCACTTTCTACACATAGCGTTGATTTCTTACATAAGTCATTCAGGGAATTTCTTTTGAAAAGATTGCTCGTCGAATATATTCTGTAGTGGAACACAGAACATTGCCATGAGGAATTTTGTAAGTGCAACAAGTTGCACGCGGATATCTCTCAAAGAAATATCCCATGACTCTCAAACTTTTATAAAATGTTTGTAGCAACAAAAGCTACCATTTCAAATCCATCTGAACATGAAGGACGAAACTCTTCTTCATCTTACACATTTTATGGGTGGACATATTTAACATGACCTTCACGTCTGAAAACCTAGTTCACGACTCTTTCCCTCTAGCTACTGATGCAACCTAAGTATCTCGCAGGGCACGGGAACTGTACTGACTTCTGATTGACTGTTCAAAAAGCCCAGTCAATCTGATCACACCTTCTAGATCTTACTCGTGCCAAAACTGTTCTGAGCCAATCACTACATCAGATTTATTGGCGTCACTTCCACAAGAAAATTGTTACTATAATGTTTATTAATTGAAACTAAACAAAAATTAATCTTGAAATAACTTTGGAAAACTGATTATGTCATTACCAACTTTCTGGCTGCTTTATTACATAAGCAAACACTCATAGATGTATGTCATCTGCCAGTTAGGGGGATTTACAATTTTCATGACACCCTGGTGGCATAGCAGTTGCTAGTTACATGAGGTGTATTACCATGTAAGTTTGAAATTTGACGTAGGTCTCCCATATGCACTCACATTAATTCTCATTTACTCTCACCCTAACACAAAACATAAATGTTGACTTTTAAACAGTTATTTTCATTGCAAAGAAAAATTATTCAAAGTTTAGAATTGAAAATCTTTATAAAATAAATCGGCACACTGAGAGTGCTATTACTGTTTACAAATAACAAAAGAAATATGAACTGTTATGGTTTCTATCTGAATTTACTTTCTTAAGTTCTGGTCAAGTACTTTTTTAATGGGTTTTTCATATCTCCGAAACTATTATAGGTAGCGGTATCAAATTTTGACACACTGTTCATCTGAATAACAAAAGGTCCTGTACCACTTTTGCAATAAAGCAGATAATATTTAACATAGTTCTTTAGTTTCTTATGCGAGGTGAATAAGTGGAATCTATACATGGCACTCAAAAGCATTCCCACTCTCGGCCAGAAGGGCAGGTGGCTGATGACACAATCAGCAGGCTACAAGTTGGCCACCAGTGGATGCTACTATGCTGCAGGCTTCTAATAGTTTGTCATAATGTAACAAATCTTACTGCAAAAACGGCGGGTAGCGGATTAACCCGCAATGCTGTACACTCCCTAAGAAACTAAAAGTATTTCCTTGAAATTATTTTTTTTATGTTTCTTATAGGTATTTGGCTGTAATGTTTTTTTTCCAACTACACTAACTGCACTATCATAAAACTGTTTAACGACGAAATTTTTTTTTTTAATCAAATTATTCTGACTACCTAACACCATAACATCATATACCTATTTACATAAACTGTCAGTGGCTAGGGCTGATGTCATACATAACACTGTTTTTTACAAAAATAAAAATTGTCATTAGCTGAAAGAAAAACACATCTAATCTTCTTAAAAGAATTCTTTACAAAATAATATTTTCTTGTTCAAAGAATATGTTTGACCAAATCATGACTAAAATTTTTTTTAAACACTCATAATGAAAATTTTTACAAGAGTTCTTTAAACAAAAACTCGACTTTAAATCCAGTTTTTATATTCCCCCCCCCCCCCCACCCCCAAAAAACAGAGAAAAGACACAAACTTTGTTTCTTCTTTTGACAACATCCAAACATATGATTCTTGAGTTTCTCGCGGCGTATTTGATAGTCAAAATATCCATGGGTGTGCTGCCGGTCTATAGTGTCGAACGGGCACAATATTTCGGCGATACCGCCATCATCAGGTGAACTGACGGACTGAGCTTCTGTGAACGTGCCGGCACGGAGATCCGTAAGCTGTGGCTGCTCAGAGGGAACTGGGTTCGGTCGGGGCGGCGGCCGATTTAAATACCCTCCGCCCGCGGCGCGCTCCCTCCACCGTCCGCGCCACGGTCGCACGATGGAACAGATTGCGACGGCATCTGAGATGATGTCGGTGTGATGGCTCTGTCCACCGTGGTTGTCACAACTATACGTTTGCTCGATTTACTCTTGATTAACCCAATTGCTGGTTCCCAAGCCTCACTAAGATTATAGCCACAGTCACAGTATATGAGGTCATCATTGGTGCGAATTTCAATGGCCTCTCTAACAATACTGTCCCAGTATCTCGATGTCTGTACCAGAATCCTCATTCGGTCATACTCCATGGCATGATTTTCCGGCAAACAATGTTCAGCGACCACCAACTTGCTCGGATACATCAGTCGAGTGTGCCTCTGGTGTTCACGGCATCGATCCTTGACGGTACGCATCGTCTGACCAATATACGACTTGCCACATTGACACGGAATCTGGTACACGCTGGCCTTCCTCAAACCGAGGTCATCTTTGGCGCTTCCCACCAGTGCACGAGTTTTAGTTGGAGGACAAAACACAGTTCCGGCACGGTGTTTCTTCCGAATGCGGGCGATTTTCCCTGAGAGTGCGCCTGTGTATGGAATAAATGCAGTGCCTACCTCCTCCCTCGTGACTTCATCCATCTCAACAGGTTGTGCTGCAGTGGTTGGGCAGAGAGCACGTTGAATCTGCCACTCTGAGTACCCATTTTTTCGAAATACAGTTCTCAAATCTTCCAATTCCTGGGGTAGACTCTCTGCATCAGAGATAGTGCGCGCCCTATGTACTAGAGTTTTAAGTACCCCATTCCTCTGTGAAGGGTGGTGGCAGCTGTCTGCGTGCAAATACAGGTCAGTGTGCGTTGTCGTCCGATACACCCTATGACCTAGGGTGCCGTCAGCCCTTCTCTTGACCAAGACATCAAGGAAAGGTAATTTAACCCCCGTTCAGTCTCCATAGTGAATTTGATGTTGGAGTGTATGGAGTTTAGATGTGTAAGGAAGTCAAGGAGTTTATCCATACCATGTGGCCAGATGACAAACGTGTCGTCCACGTAACGGAAAAAGCAAGTAGGTTTCCATACGGATGACGACTGGGCTTCCTCCTCGAAGTTCTCTATGTACAAATTCGCTACCACCGGTGAGAGTGGGCTACCCATGGCGACTCCCTCCATTTGTTCATAGTATTCTCCATTGAAAAGAAAATACGTGGAAGTCAAGACATGCCTAAAAAGTTCAGTGGTCTTCTCATCAATATTCTGACTAATCAATTCTAGTGACTCTCGCAGGGGTACCCTCGTAAACAAGGAAACGATGTCAAAACTCACCATGATATCTGACTCATCCAACCTGAAGCTATCAAGGCATTTAACAAAATCCACAGAATTACGGATGTGACGAAGGCATTTACCCACATAAGGACTTAATATTCCCGTCAGGTATTTGGCCAACAAATATGTACGTGCCCTGATGTTGCTGACAATGGGGCATAATGGTATCCCCTCTTAGCAAACGACATCTACGGTGGCACAACTTTTCAAATTTCTTCATACTGCGATACATCTCCTTCCCGTAAAGGTGTATGATGTGATTCTTGAGTTTCTCCCGGCGTATTTGATAGTCAAAATATCCACGGGTGTGCTGCCGTACTATAGTGTCGAACGGGTGCAATATTTCGGCGATCATACATGTCGCCATCATCAGGTGAACTGTCGGACTGAGCTCCTGTGAACGTGCTGGCACGGTGATCCGTACGCTATGGCTGGCCAGAGGGAACTGGGTTCGGTCGCGGCGGCGGCCGATTTAAGTACTCTTGCCTTAAGTACTCTTGCCTTTCTAAAGAGATGTCATTCTGAGAATGTTGTTCCAAATTTTGCTAAGGTTATGCATCACATCGATTCTGCAGCAGCTAAGAGAATCAAGAAACGATCCAGCCTCGCATTGGTACGTGAGAGAGTGCAATTCACCCGCTGAAGCCTTGAGTTTATCCCACAGGAATTACTCAAACTACATTTGCAACTGGCTAGTAAGTTCACTTCTTGTTCCTGGTATTGGATTGATGGTGTCACCTGGGTGTCAGCTGATTCCGTGCGTAAGAAAGCTACGGGACGTCAAACAGCTAAGTTCTCACGTCTCCTTGACAAACCATCTCTGCAGGTTCCGTGCAAGACTGTTATCAATTTGAGTGGCATGGTGTTGAGTGATGATGCGGTCTCGGTTTTGCAGAAAGGTCTCAACTTCGCTCCCACCCCCAAGTTCACTCCAGTCGCAGAAATTGTTAGTGCTGTTGAACACGTTGTAGCTCGACTTCCGCCAGAATCAGCCAAGGAAATACGTCGTGAAACTTGTCGTGTGTTGACGAAATCCAAGCCGATGAAGTCAAATATCAGCAGTAAAGGGAGGGTGGCCATCCGTGATCTGAGGGAGCGTTCTGAAATTGTTGTCTTACCGGCTGACAAAGGCAATGCTACAGTTGTTGTCTCCCATAAGGACTACACTGATAAGATGCATAGCCTGCTAAATGACGATTCCTACCAGAAGATCAGCGTTGACCCTACAAAGAAGGTGGAGAACAAGACGAGGGCGCTTCTCAAGGACGTTTATCGGAGGGTGACGCTAAGAAATTGTTGCCCCAAGGTCCGGTACCCGCCTAGACTATATGGACTCCCGAAGGTTCACAAAGAGGCGATACCATTACGCCCCATTGTCTGCAACATCAGGGCACCTACATACTTGTTGGCCAAATACCTGACGGGAATATTAAGTCCTTATGTGGGTAAATGCCCTCATCACATCCGTAATTCCGTGGATATTGTTAAACGCCTTGATAGCTTCAGGTTGGATGAGTCAAATATCATGATGAGTTTTGACGTCATTTCCTTTGTTTATGAGGGTACCCCTGCTAGAGTCACTAGAATTGATTAGTCAGAAGTTTGACGAGAAGACCACTGAACTTTTTAGGCATGTCTTGACTTCCACATATTTTCTTTTTAATGGAGAATACTATGAACAAACGGAGTGAGTCGCCATGGGTAGCCCACTCTCACCGGTGGTAGCGAATTTGTACATGGAGAACTTCGAGGAGGAAGCCCTGTCGTCATCCGTATGGAAACCTACTTGCTTTTTCCGTTACGTGGACGACACGTTTGTCATCTGGCCACATGGTATGGATAAACTCCTTGACTTCCTTACACATCTAAACTCCATACACCCCAACATCAAATTCACTATGGAGACTGAAACGGAGGTTAAATTACCTTTCCTTGATGTCTTGGTCAAGAGGAGGGCTGACGGCATCCTAGGTCATAGGGTGTATCGGAAGACAACGCACACTGATCTGTATTTGCACGCAGACAGCTGCCACCATCCTTCACAGAGGAATGGGGTACTTAAAACTCTAGTACATAGGGCATGCACTATCTCTGACGCAGAGAGTCTACCCCAGGAACTGGAATATCTGAGAACTGTATTTCGAAAAAATGGGTACTCAGAGTGGCAAATTCAACGTGCTCTCTGCTCAACCACTGCAGCACAACCTGTTGAGATGGATGAAGTCACGAGGGAGGAGGTAGGCACTGCATTTATTCCATACACAGGCGCACTCTCGGGGAAAATCGCCCGCATTCGGAAGAAACACCGTGTCGGACTGTGTTTTGTCCTCCAAATAAAACTCGTGCACTGGTGGGGAGCACCAAAGATGACCTCGGTTTGAGGAAGGCCGGCGTGTACCAGATTCCGTGTCAATGTGGCAAGTCGTATATTGGTCAGACGATGCGTACCATCGAGGATCAATGTCGTGAACACCAGAGGCACACTCGACTGATGTATCCGAGCAAGTCAGCGGTCGCTGAACATTGTTTGTCGGAAAATCACGCCATGGAGTATGACCGCACGAGGATTCTGGTATAGACGTCGAGATACTGGGACAGCGTTGTTAGAGAGGCCATTGAAATTTGCACCAATGACGACCTCATAAACCGTGACTGTGGCTATAATCTTAGCAAGGCTTGGGAACCAGCGATTGGGTTAATCAAGAGTAAATCGAGCAAATGTGTAGTTGTGACAACCACGACCGTGGCGCGGACGGCTGATGGAGCGCGCCGCGGGCGGGGGGTATTTAAATCTGCTGCCACCGCGACCGAACCCAGTTCCCTCTGAGCAGCCACAGCTTACAGATCTCCATGCCGGCACGTTCACAGGAGCTCAGGCCATCAGTTCACCTGATGATGGCGACATGTAAGATCGCCGAAATATTGTGCCCGTTCGACACTATAGACCGGCAGCACACCCGTGGATATTTTGACTAACATCCAAACACTTTACTGAAAATCTAAATGAAGCATCATGTCCATCATAACTATCACTTTTAAATTTTGACCCTTTGGAGGTATTCATTTCAAAGGAAAACACTTACTCTTCCATCACAAAATAGCTCGTCTCTGGCCTACAGCATCCAGCTTGGTCTGAAACTTGGGTTCTCTCTCAGTCTTGTAGTAGTTTCATTACAATTTTCATACCTGTAAAATACAGTAATTTCCAGTGTCCATTCCCCAACTTTTTTAAAGAACTTATTCAATTTTTTTTTTTTATATCAAAATTTTACTAAAAGTTCCTTCTCAGGCAACACGTATTCATTATTTCTTCAACATTTCTTTACATTTTTCATTAACTAACTCAGTGAAAAATGAATTAACTACTTTCTGAAAACTTCTACAGTACCCAAAATTGGCATTATTACTAAAACCTTTTTTTAAAATCTGTTTATGATTAAGTAAGTTTCTGTTACAAAGTCTGCTGATTCACAAAAAAACAAAATTTACTGTTTGACTTCATACAAATAAGCTATTGTACACAAAAAAATAAACATCATTAAACATAGTGAAAAACTACTACCGCCACCCCTTGAGGTTCTGAAAAAACGTCATTACATGTTATATAAGAAAAGACAAAATCATTAAATTCACTGAAAAATTATTCAGTACACCTTCATACTTCAAAATTTCTTAGTTTCAGCCATAAGTTTCTTAGATTTTTCCGTAGTCTTTAGGAGCACTTATTTTACTTGGATCAGGCATAATTCCTTCCCCACTTACTATATGCCCCAGGAATTTTATCTCTTTTTTGACAAATTCTGTCTTATCTAACTTCAATTTCACCCCCCCCCCCCCCTATGTTTTAATATCATTTAACACATTGTCTAACAAAGTGGGAGTCGAAATCAATACATTGTCCATGTGAACAGTAAATTGCCTTAATAATTGATCACCTAAAACCTGAGACATTGCCCTGACAAATGCACAAACACTGATATTCAACCCAAAAGGCACAAACTTATACTGGTAACATTGTCCTTCAAACAAGAATGCTGTATATTTTCTGGATTCCTTAGCCAGTGGTAGATTCCAGTATCCATACATCCACAGAAGTAAAAAATTTAGCCCCTTTAAACTTCTATAATAGTTCTTCAATGTTTTCTGGCCTGTCACTCTCTGGTAAAACAAACTTATTCAATGCTCTAGTGTCTTAAATCAGCCTAATTGAGCTGTCCTGCTTAGGTACTACAACCAATGGGTTGTTGTATACACTAACAACCTTTTCAATTATCCCCCAGTTGAGAATTTTCTGTATTAGGTCCCGAATGGCTTCCTTATGCACTTCTGGATCAGCAACTTCTTTTTTTTTTTTTTTTAAATGTGCATAGTTAAATAACATTTGTAATTTTGAACTAATCCAGGCTGATCTGAAAATACCTCACAATGTTTATTCAAAATTTGTCTTAAATCATCCTTTTGTATATCTCTTAATTTGGTAAGTTCCTCTAGTTTTTCATCTATCTGACATTTTCTAGTTCAGATGGATCCAATTCCTCCCTTTTGCCATATTTGTTATAGCCATCAATTAAATTGGCAGTCCTACAGAGACAAATGGGAATGTAACTCTGTTCATTGCTTACATATGATTTTTTTCCAATAAATGGAATAATTAGAAGTTTTCCTTTTATTCTTATAATTACATCATTAGCACTAAAATTAATCCTTCCTTCTTACTTATGCAGGAAATCAGCACCTACCAACATTTACACACTAAGTCCATTAACAATAAAGAAATTCATTTTAGTTTGTACATCACTTATGGTAAATGGTAACAATATTTCCTGCTTAACCATCTTTTTACTTTTACCTGTGGCCACTACAATTTTTACTCCACTAATGGACATTATAACTATTTGTTTACTCTTTGGGAGAGCATTTACAAAATTCTGTGATACAGCACACACTTCCGAACCAGTATCAATTAGACAATGAACCTTTTCTCCAAACACAATTACTTCAATAACCAGTTGTCCCACATACTCTCTTCTAACAACAGATTCAGGTTTTTCTAGCAAATCTTGCACTACTTCTCGTCTGTCAAAACCTACCCGTTCAGTGGAAAGTACACATAGCTTAATTGAATCACCTTTCACTTCATTTAATGTGGTGGAATTTACTATCAAATCCAGTATAGACAAATCAAAACACTTCTCTTACACTTCACCCTCCGTTACCATTTGTGTTTTGCAATCCTGTTGAAGGTGTTGTCAGAATTACTTAAATTAACCCCTTATCCTTCTGATTATTCTTCTTCACTTTCTGTAATTACTTGGTTCAGCCTATTCACCACCTCCTCATATATTTTCTTAGCATTACTTCCACCATCTACAGGTACAGGGTGTTTCAAAAATGACCGGTATATTTGAAACGGCAATAAAAACTAAACGAGCAGCGATAGAAATACACCATTTGTTGCAATATGCTTGGGACAACAGTACATTTTCAGGCAGACAAACTTTCGAAATTACAGTAGTTATAATTTTCAACAACAGATGGCGCTGCGGTCTGGGAAACTCTATAGTACGGTATTTTCCACATATCCACCATGCATAGCAATAATATGGCGTAGTCTCTGAATGAAATTACCCGAAACCTTTGACAACGTGTCTGGCAGAATGGCTTCACATGCAGATGAGATGTACTGCTTCAGCTGTTCAATTGTTTCTGGATTCTGGCGGTACACCTGGTCTTTCAAGTGTCCCCACAGAAAGAAGTCACAGGGGTTCATGTCTGGCGAATAGGGAGGCCAATCCACACCGCCTCCTGTATGTTTCGGATAGCCCAAAGCAATCACACGATCATCGAAATATTCATTCAGGAAATTAAAGATGTCGGCCATGCGATGTGGCCGGGCACCATCTTGCATAAACCACGAAGTGTTCGCAGTGTCGTCTAAGGCAGTTTGTACTGCCACAAATTCACGAAGAATGTCCAGATAGCGTGATGCAGTAATCGTTTCGGATCTGAAAAATGGGCCAATGATTCCTTTGGAAGAAATGGCGGCCCAGAGTAGTACTTTTTGAGGATGCAGGGATGATGGGACTGCAACATGGGGCTTTTCGGTTCCCCATATGCACCAGTTCTGTTTATTGATGAAGCCGTCCAGGTAAAAATAAGCTTCGTCAGTAAACCAAATGCTGCCCACATGCATATCACCGTCAGCAATCCTGTGCACTATATCGTTAGTGAATGTCTGTCGTGCAGCAATGGTAGCGGCGCTGACGGGTTGCCGCGTTTGAATTTTGTATGGATAAAGGTGTAAACTCTGGGGCATGAGACGATACGTGGACGTTGGCGTCATTTGGACCGCAGCTGCAACACGGCGAACGGAAACCCGAGGCCGCTGTTGGATCACCTGCTGCACTAGCTGCGCATTGCCCTCTGTGGTTGCCGTACGCGGTCGCCCTACCTTTCCAGCACGTTCATCCGTCACGTTCCCAGTCCGTTGAAATTTTTCAAACAGATCCTTTATTGTATCGCTTTTCGGTCCTTTGGTTACATTAAACCGCCGTTGAAAACTTCATCTTGTTGCAACAACACTGTGTTCTAGGCGGTGGAATTCCAACACCAGAAAAATCCTCTGTTCTAAGGAATAAACCATGTTGTCTACAGCACACTTGCACGTTGTGAACAGCACACGCTTACAGCAGAAAGACGACGTACAGAATGGCGCACCCACAGACTGCGTTGTCTTCTATATCTTTCACATCACTTGCAGCGCCTTCTGTTGTTGAAAATTGTAACTACTGTAATTTTGAAAGTTTGTCCACCTGAAAATGTACTGTTGTCCCAAGCATATTGCAACAAACGGTGTATTTCTATCGCTGCTTGTTTAGGTTTTATTGCCGTTTCAAATATACCGGTCATTTTTGAAACACCCTGTAGCTTCTCATTTTTTTCGTAGCACTGATTCACCTCCATCTCCTGATCTGAGTCTTCACTCGCCGTTCTTATTTCCCCTTTTGGATGGTTCCAGTTTTCCTTACTATTACTCTCCTCTGCCCTCCTGAAAAAGTTACTATTACTTTCTAGACACTGTTTAACATGAGCTTTCTTTGCAAATGGTTTCACTAGTGAGTTTAATTGGTAATGCTTCTGCCTGCGAACGCCAGTGTTTTTGCAGACTCTTAACAGATTTCCTGCCATGTGTTGTTGTTGTTGCCTCTGATGTTCCTTCCATCTGACAGGTGATGCTCATGCATTATGTCATCAGCTTGCAGCTGACTGCAGTCAAAATACTGTACTCTGTCAGTGTACCTGCCTCCAGCATTACCTCCTCTTCCTCTGTACCTACCCTGGTAATCATTACTTCTTTGTACACTTATTCTATTTACATTGATGGGAGGTCTATATTATCTTCTGTTATTTTCTTCCTTTTTCAAAATGTCTTCGATGCTCTCTCAATCGTGAACAAATCTGTCAATGTCATCTCTGGGTGCAGAAATGATTTTATTCCGCCAGGACAATGGCAACTTATTTTCAATGCTCATGATTATCTGTTGTAGCACAACTTTTGAATTTAAATACAACAGTGTAGTCACCCACTGTTGCACAAACCTTTTAATGCTATCTTTCTTAGGATCATTTTTTCCCCTGTCCAAACCTTATTCAAAACTTCTATTTGATTTTTCTTACCCCAATATTCTTCAATGAATGCCTGCTTAAATTCCACTAGACTGTCGTATTTACCTGAAACTATGTTACCCAAAATTCTAGCTTCCCCTACTAGATTAGAAGTAATGAAACTGATTTTTTGTTATCGTTCCACACTCTAGGTAACACATCTTCAAAGTTACTCCAGAATTCTTTCGGATGCACATTCTTATTTGGATCAAATTTCAGAAATTGGTGATGCATTACATAGGCAATTTCCGTAGACTCCACTACACCATCAGACATTACACAAACATTATGGCTATTACCATTCCATTCAACATTTGTTAGTCCATTCTCATGGTTACATAATTGCTCATTCACACTAGTACTGAACTGACTAATGTTAGTTTCTAGGTTAGCGGTTTACTAGCCACTTGTGCTCCAAACTTCATACACATATCTTTCCCTTCTTTAATTTTACTTTCTAAGACAGCATGGTTAACCTCACAGTAATTTTCTATACTTTGTAGATGTTCATGAATTTTCTCCACTTCTGTATTTACATATTCTTTGAACTGTTCGCTATTCTCAGCAACCTTCTTAATCTGGGAAGATAGGTCACTTTCCACTGTTACAATTGTAGCATTACATTCTTGCCTGACCTGATTAATATCACTGTTAATATTATTGCCAAACACAGTCAGGTCATTTTTCCACATTTCCCTCTAATTCGAAATTTTATTTTCCATTTTGGATTCCATTTCTACAACCTCACTGTGTAACTCATTTATATCCAAACCTAATTTATTCATTTTAGTATCAATGTCAGAACTTATTGAAGATTTAATTTCTGAACCCATTTGACTGATTTTAGCATCAATATTTAATCCCATTTTATTTATTTTTTTGCCAATATCAGAACTCAGTGACGTTTTAATTTTGGAACCCAAATAATTCATTTTACTAGTAAAATCTGATCCCATTTCTTTCATGTGTTGGAGAATATTCACAAACGTATCTGAGACACTGTTTTTTGCTTTTTCAGCAATTGACACTGGTTCCTGTTTTGTTTTAGGAGTAGTTACCAGCAGATATTTAATACCATCTTCTACCATTCTCAAATCATTTTCTTGACCAGAATTAGAAGGTAATGACTCAGGCAAACTGTCATTTGCTTGTGATACATCAAAACTGAAGTTACCTATCATGGAATTTTCTACATAGTATACATCGCCTAAATCTACCTTTAGTTTTTCACCTACTAGTTTCTGATTATGTTCTGCCACGATGCAAAGTTTTTTGACACACACACGAACAATGAAGTAGAACACTTATCTTTGATCTTGTCCGGTTAACTGCTCGGCAAGATGAATCTGTGGTTCCGAACTCCAGGCTCAGAATACTAGTACAGAATGAGGTTCCCCACTTCTGCCATGTCTCCAACTGCTCCATCCGTTATGTTTACTGTAGTAGCACTGCGCTGGTTGATCTTCCATTGTCAACATGTCATCTGCTACAGCGCACCATCCATTGTTCTTGCTGCTGTTGCCAAAGTCTGCTCCTCATTCCACCCATTGCCGCATTTTTGATGCACATTCAATTGCACATGTGTCTACTGTCCTACAGTCAGTTCCTTTTCCCACACGCATCTGACTGCTTCATGGCACAAGTCCCAATACACTGCTGCATTTTAATAACTTTCAATCCATATGAACTCAAATACTTTCAGATTTTTCCCAGCCGATGCACCAATTGGGGTGGAAAATGTCTCTGTATATAACCAGGTGATGCACCAAATGCAACAGAAACTGTCTCTTAGTCCACTGTCACAGAAGCCAGCTGCAAATTGATACTCACCTACCTCAGATCGATGTCTGCTCAGTGTCCCTTCACACTGCAAGGTAAATACTTACAAGGTGATGAAAAATCAGCATTAATGAAAACAGCACCTAATATCTACAATTACTGAGGCCGCGTAAATCTTGTTATGATTGTTCCTGTAAATATTCATAATAAATTTTCTTGTGGAGAAACAGAGTCCTGATCTTCATTGAAAGTTCACAAATCTGATAAAAGTAGGTTTTATTCTCTTTGCTTAAACATGTATCATCAGCCCACATTTAATGTGCAAAACTTATATTATAAATTCGCAGTTTATGTCACACGTAGAGCAGCCAGAAATCTCCTAATCCCATTCCAAAAATAATCACACAAATATACAGCCATTTTCTACACATAACAGTGATTTCTTACATAAGTCATTCGGGGGATTTCTTTTGCAAAGATTGCTTGCCGAATATATTCTGTAGTAGAACACAGAACATTGCCATGAGGAATTTTATAAGCCCAACAATTTTTGGTTTTCCCATGCATGAACATGAGCCAAATGTGCTTTATAGAGCAATACATTTGGAGAATGGACAAAGATTTCACATTAAATAAGACACTGCCAGATAAATTACAAGTGAACCACCTCAGATCACAAAATTAACAAGTTTTAATCAACTTTGCCAAACCAATCCATTCGCAAAAACATTACTGAATGTCAACAACCCTAACTGTTATTTGTGGAACACAACCAGAAAAATCCCTCAACAATAAAAGCGAGGAATTGCAGTAGAAGATCATCCAGGAATTATGAAAAGTGACACACAAGGCTGAATATACACTGTACATCGGAATGAAACTAAATGTTTCTATCTCTGTATGTTGCTACACAAAATACGGGGACCAACAAGTTTCACAGACTTCAAGAATGTTGACAGTTACCAATGCCAGATGTACAGAGAGGGAAACCAAAGCTTAGGACTACTGAAAAACGACAGCAACTGGGAATTAACACTGCAGGAAGCCTCATTCACAGCCTCAGCTGAACAAATGAGAGACTTATTCACCATTATTCTAGCAACATATAACTCATCAAATCGAAAACAGCTATGGGACTCCTTCAAAGAGAGTGTGAGTGATGACCTGATCTTTGTCCAGAAAAAATATTTTGAATACCTGATGGGGTTGGGTCCCTAATCCCCTTCAAAGTAGGTCCCTTGTGCTTGCACACACTTAGCCCACTGATCCTTCCACAGCTGGAAACACCTTTGGAAGTCTTATTTTGGAATGTTGTTCAGCTCCATTGTTGTGTTCCACATTGTTTCTTCTCAACTCAACAACCAGAAGTACAAGGAGCCATGTCTGAAGAGTAGGGACGTTAGCAAATAGTTGTAATTCCATGCTTGGTCAAGATATTTTGGGTCAAGTGGGATGAATGTGCAGGGACATTGTCGTGATGCAGTTACCAGTTTTTCGCCATCCACATGTCTGGTCTTTTGTGACGAACTGTGTCATGGAGTCACTGGAGAACATCTTGGTAGCACTCCTCGGTCACTGCCATTCTCAAATTTTGCACCCTCTCAACAACAGCTGCATCCCGAGCAGTTTGGGCCCTGTCAGAACGCTGGTCACTCTCCACTGATGTGTGGCCATTTTTGAATCGGTTGAACCACTTCTTAATTTGTGTTACACCCATCCGATCTTCTCCAAACACCTGCTGAATCTTAAGAATTGTTTCGCTTTGAGAATCATCAAGCTTTTCACAAAATTTTATGCAGTAGCTTTGCTCAACACATTCAGTCATCTTGAGAGAATCAGTAATCTGACAAACACATTGTGTAGCACCTCACGCAGTGACTGATAGGCAGTGACTGACTTGCTGGAAGGCAGGGACAAAATTCATGGATGTGCATAAAGGTCTCTTCCTCTACTGTGTACAGTCGCACCACACTATCATCTCTATTTTGCATGGGAAAATCAAAGGTTGGATACTTTTTAGACAGACCTCATATGTTTAGCAATAAGCAACCAGGAATTAGTAGAACTTCAGATGCAAGCACTACAGAAAGATGCTATCTTTGTGGCTAAAATTCAAAATTACAGAGGAAAAATGTACAATATCATGAAAATAGTTCAGTACATTGTGAATAGTGGCATATGTGTGCAGGCAAATAATGGAAACTGATTAATAATTGTTGCTTGAATAATTGGAAAAAAATTGATTGCAAAGAATAGTTGAATAAAATTGGAAGGTAATTTATAAATCTGTACACATATCCTGGGTGAACTTTAACTGATACCAATATCAACAGACCTTCAATATCAATACATTCATGGTCAATATTCATAATTTGTGTTACTTACTGCTTCACCTTAATTCCATTGTGTGTAGTCCTGATTATAACACTGCCAATGCAGGATCTCTCCTCCACTGCTCGCAAAAATTCCTCTTGTCTGCTCTGAACCCCGTGATGCATGATCTCAGCAGTGGGAAAAATGATTAATGGACAGGGACACACATCTCATGTATGTGGATTAATTTTACCTTTCTAATATTTTATAACAGTTTTGATGTAGGATTGTGATACGCATTTTTTAACAGTTCTGGTATGTCAGAACCAAGCATATGTCCTCATGCTACCACTTATAGAAGCAAACAGGTGATGAGACAGGAATTAATAAATTGAAGAGCACATAAACAACTTATTGATTTACCTATGGCATTGTGAGTATACAGGGTGAGTCACCTAACGTTACCGCTGGATATATTTCGTAAACCACATCAAATACTGAGGAACCGATTCCATAGACCGAACGTGAGGAGAGGGGCTAGTGTAATTGTTTAATACAAACCATACAAAAATGCACGGAAGTATGTTTTTTAACACAAACCTACGTTTTTTTAAAATGGAACCACGTTAATTTTGTTAGCACATCTGAACATATAAACAAATACGTAATCAGTGCTGTTTGTTGCATTGTAAAATGTTAATTACATCTGGAGATATTGTAACCTAAAGTTGACGCTTGAGTACCACTCCTCCGTTGTTCGATCGTGTGTACCGGAGAGCACCGAATTACGTAAGGATCCAAAGGGAACAGTGATGGACTTTAGGTACAGAAGAGACTGGAACAGCACATTACGTCCACATGCTTACACCTTTTTATTGGTCTTTTTCACTGACGCACATGTACATTACCATGAGGGGTGAGGTACACGTACACACGTGGTTTCCGTTTTCAATTACGGAGTCCCGACATGTCAGGCCAATAGATGTTCAATGTGGTGGCCATCATTTGCTGCACTCAATTGCAATCTCTGGCGTAATGAATGTCGTACACGCCGCAGTACATCTGGTGTAATGTCGCCGCAGGCTGCCACAATACGTTGTTGCATATCCTCTGGGGTTGTAGGCACATCACGGTACACATTCTTCTTTGACGTACCCCACAGAAAGTAGTCCAGAGGTGTAAGATCAGGAGAACGGGCTGGCCAATTTATGCGTCCTCCACGTCCTATGAAACGCCCGTCGAACATCCTGTCAAGCGTCAACTTTAGGTTACAATACCTCCGGATGTAATTAACATTTTACAATGCAACAAACGGCACTGATTACGTGTTTGTTTATATGTTCAGATGTGCTAACAAAACTAACATGGTTCCATTTAAAAAAACGTAGGTTTGTGTTAAAAACATACTTCCGTGCATTTTGTATGGTTTGTATTAAACAATTACACTAGCCCCTCTCCTCACGTTCAGTCTATGGAATCGGTTCCTCAGTATTTGATGTGGTTTACGAAGTATATCCAGCGGTAGCGTTAGGTGACTCACCCTATATAGCTGACATGTATAAAAAGAAAATAACGAAAAAATAATATGATTCAACATAATTGCACCCCATTGTGCACTGACATCATTTATTTCCCTTGTTTGAGGCTTGATAATCCTGGCTAGTATGGACATAGCCTTTATTTTTGGCCATTGGAGTTATTCTGAATGGTTATCAATTTATATGGGCATTCAGCTCCTTTTAAAACATACATATTTAAGTTTTCTCTATTGACCAAATGCTTGCTGTGAGCGCTTAGTCCTATTGTTGCCAGCCAGCATCTACACAGTGTTTAGCTTGTGGAGCATGTGAAATGTCCATTATCATCACAGTTCACTCTCACATGTTCAATACAACACCAGAGTGTCCATGTCATGCATTTACTGTAGCTTTCACTGCACAAATTTGTGAAGCTCACATTCAGCTGTGTGATCCTTTGTGAAATCTTCAATTCGGTGACAACTGGTTTCCATATCAGTGCCCTGAGGAATTTATCTCACCTTAAGCTCTCACACCGGCCATACGTCCAACATTCGTCAATAAGGTATGTTCCTTGCTGCTTTTATGGCATTGCTGTGCACAGAAAATTCATGCTACATGAAGTATTGTCATTTTCAGTTTATCACGTGCTCACCCACATATTGTTTTATCATATGCACACTTAACACTTTGCAGACAAATTTTGTGTGTTTTTGCACTTTGTTTTTGAAAGTTTTTCATACTGTTGCACTACATAATGTTTCTGTAGTGTCCTTTCCACATATTGTACACATAAGATAATAAAATACAAATATAATTAATTAAAAAATACACTTATCCTTTTCATTTTCTGACATGCCATTATCATTAGTTACATACAATATTTTCTACCCTTTTTATATATAGTGTCACTGCTTGTCATTTTGTTTTCATTTTCACTTCATTATTTGATTCCAATTATGTGAGTACACATTCTACTCTCATTTGGTTATACATTCTTCATCTAACATTGATACAATGATAAATTCTATTTTCATTTATGGCAAAAATTGACATATATTTCATTTCAGTTTACAATGACTTCTTGTTGGAGCATATTTATCAATTCCAAAGAATTAAAGATGTAAACACTGTGGCTACAATAGATACTATGCACTGCTCAGATGACTACACATGCGCTTGCCTCTCTAGCATTCTTCAGGAAGGATCTACATGCTACAGGGGTGAGGAAATTCCATGGAAAGGCATTTACGTGCTCAATTAAATCTTGTAAATAGACTTAACTGTGATCCCAAGAACAAAATAGTTTGCTGTTTATAAACACAACACAAATCTGATGATACCAATCATATCAAATACTTATTCAGTGTTTAAAGGTGCAACGCAGTATTTACTGTTATGTTCATTGTATAAAGGATAACCATTTCATGTGCTGATGTATACAGAGTTGTATCATCAATACATTATGTTACATACAATGACCATTAAACAATGTTTGCATAAGTAACAAATGTACATAAAAATTTCAATATAAATCAGGTGTTTGACACTTTCATGGATAATCGATGTTCACAGTAGTTAGGTTTTGAGCCCTTGACTATTTGGTAGTGCTCAGCCTTAGTTCAGTATCAGCAACTGTTTTCTTATTCACATACTTCCACACTATCACATTCATACCTATCATAAAATTATAGCTACATTTACTTGTGGTGCAGTCCTTTCTTATGTTAATATGGTACCTAACACTCTACAAGCATTTATCTTTCTTAACTTTAGGATGTGTTGATACATCATACCCTGGAAGAAAAAACTTAATACTAACTTAAAACTAAATCTTCATAGACAAGAGTATTGTGGCTTGATGGCTACTAGTACCTTTTTCATATATTGAACCATGTATTCATTCACTTCAGTGTGCAGTCATGCTATCACAAAACTTATTTTATGTCATGTGTCCATCTCAACTTACATTATAAATCTGAAAGATAAAGTGTATTAGAGGCATGCTGCGAACTTTTATTCAGTTTGCCATTTATAATGTACTCACTTGTTTGCCCGCAGCAAGACTTTTCTCTTCCATCAAGTATAATTAGTGCTTGCACTTTCACTAATTAAATTTGTAAATATTGTACATGTATAAAGTAGCATTGCTTAAGTAAATATCTCATAGTTTAGCAACCCTTTTACTGTGTATATAATCCATTAGCTTATCTTTGTATGCATGTATTGTGTTGATAGTCATAGGTGTAGTATAGACTATCCCTTAATTTTCTATGTCCCTGTTTATTCAGTAGGCTTTAAAACTGATAGTGCAGGATGTAGATCATCAGGTTTGTTAGTTTTGAGCACTCCAACAGTCCCAGCTGTGCCTCTCTTGTGCACACATGCTTGCAGATTGTTAACTAGATTGCTCCCCAATGCACATGGGCTGTGTCACTCTGATACAACTTGTGTATTGCATTGCGTGCTACCGTGCATTTCACAGGCTCGTTTAGTTTTTTACAGCTGGGCTACATGCATGGCAAAGCATGAAATTTAGAGTATTGTCATCTCTAAATACATAAAAATAAAATTCTTCCTTGTTGCAATGACTCATATTATCGTTTACACATTTGACTTATAAGAAAAAACACAAACAAAAATTTTCCTAGAATGAAATTTTCACTCTACAGTGGAGTGTGCGCTGATATGAAACTTCCTGGCAGATTAAAACTGTGTGCCAGACCGAGACTGGAACTCAGGACCTTTGCCTTTCGCCGGCAAGTGCTCTACCAACTGAGCTACCAATGCAAGACTCACGTTTGGAAGGTAGGAGACGAGGTACTGGTGGAATTAAAGCTGTGAGGATGGGACATGAGTTGTGCATGGGTAGCTCAGTTGCTAGAGCACTTGCCCGCGAAAGGCAAAGGTCACGAGTTTGAGTCTCAGTCCGACACACAGATTTAATCTGCCAGGAAGTTTCAATAATTTTCCTTATCAGACACAAGATAAATTCTGGGACGTGACTTTTCAGCATCCTAAATCTAATATTATTATACATATATACAACTTAGAGTAGAGGGTATACAGCCCTTCTTCAATACAAAAACATTCTCAAGTGTTTGTGTGGGTAAAGGCCCTTGTCTTTACCTGTGTTCGTAAGTGCCAATTTGTATGCTCCTGGGTAGGTGATTTTAGTTATTATGCATGGTTCAGTGATATTAATTGTGATAGTAATTGCCACTTATGGTCGAGTTTTCCCATTTTTGTGGATTTGAGGATTTGGGATGTGTTTTGAGTAACACCTTTTGTCCTATCTAAAATTGTGTTGTACGTTTGAGCTTTCTGTCATAAATTCCTTTCTATATTTAGCCCAAGTTTCAAGGTTGATTACTGCTTGTCATATTATATCATCCAGTGATAACTCCAGTATCAGTATCTTGAACAAAGGTTTCTCCCACTCATCTACTTGTTTGCCATTGAACGTCAAGTCATTTGGTGTAAATCCAGTTGATGTATGGGGATGGTTGTTAACAACCTGTAAAAAGGGAGTGACATATTCAGTCCACTTGGTGTGTGTACAAGGTATTTAGGTCCTCACAAACCATTTGAATTCCTTAAACTCCTTTTCTATGGTGGATGCTTCAGGATGAAATTTGGTTACTAAAATTGGTTTTATTTGGTTGGAATCTACAAACAGTCTCCATTTACATTCAACAAAATATAATGCATTATCTGTTAACATGGCTTCTGGTTTCTCTGCTCTTGCAAAGTAATCCTCTTTGATTCATCTTATAACTGAACTGGTTGTAATGTTCTGCACAGCATCCAGTTCTGCATATTTGGTAAAAATATCATACAGACCTACTATATACTTTACTTGCCCCTTACCTCTGGGACAGGGTCCAGCCACATCCAACTACACCTCTTCTAGAGCTTTCTTTAGCCACAATGGGATGTAATTTTATCTATTTGGAGATGTTAGAATGTTTTGCTTTCTGGCAGACAGTACATTTTCTTACCGCCTGTAGTACTCTTTGTCTAAGGTTGGGGAAATGACAGTATTTTCTATTTCGTCAGTGCATTTTGCAATACCATAATGGCCCCAAGGAATGTGTGTGTATAAGATAAAATCATCCACATATTCCTCTGGCAAACACATGTGCCATTGTTCTTGTTCGGTATGGTTCCTGTGGAACAAAACACCATTATGAATTGTGAAAAACCTTTTTAACTTTTCATTTCTGTTCTGCATACGTTTTGCTCTTACCTTACTCCAGCGTGTGCCTTCATGCTCTAAATGCTACATGTGCTTACACATTTGGACATAATACAGTTGGAGTGTTTTGTCTTCCTTCAACATAGCGCTTATTTCACCTTCCTGCTCTAAACAATCATTGAATTCCTCTAAGCTTTGTGATAATTGAGAAAGGGCATCAGCTATTATATTTTGGTATCATTTTATGTACACTATTTTGCAATCGAATTCTTGAAGATACGTAAACCATCTGGCTAGTCATTGGTGTCACAATTTACAGGTTAACAAAATGACAGGGACTGATGGTCATAATATACTTTTGTGTGTTTACCCCAAAGTAAATATTTAAACATTTTAAAGGACCAAATTATAGCAAAACCCTCCAACTCCACAACTGAATATGAACATTCAGCTTCAGATAAGGTGTGGCTGGTGAAGATAATTATTTTAGGGATGAGATTTCCCTCTTCTTCTACCATTTGAAAAAGGCATGCACCCAGACCTTGAGAAGATGCGTCAGTGCGTAAACAAAAATCTTTCTTCATGTCTCGTTGAGATAAAATGTTAGCATTTACTAAGGCTTCCTTGATGTTTTCAAAATCAGTTTGACATTGCTTGTCCCATGACCAAGCTCTGTTTGTCTATAGAAGATTGAGTTAAGCATCACTGTTCATAAGTTGATTGCCGATGAATTTCCTGAAAAATGAGACTAGGCCTAAGTATGCCTATAATTGCCTCTGTTTTGAGGAACAGGACAGTTCCTAATTGCATCAAGATTTTTTAGGATCTGGTACTATGCCTTCTGAAGAGATTATTGTCCTAAAAATTTTACCATTTCTTGCCCAAAATTAGATTTCTTGAGATTTGCTGTTACTCCATGTTCGGAAAATGGGCTCAATACTAGTTCAATTAATCTGCTCATGTACATTCAATATTGAAGTATGGTATAATTTTCTGGGGAAATGTACATCAGGCCATAACAGTTTTCAGGAAACAAAAGGCAATTATAAGAATAATAAAACAAGTGAGCAGCAGAAAATCAAGCAAACCTTTCTTTAAAGATCTATAGATCCTACCCCTTCCCTGCATTTATATACTGGAAGTAGTCACGCATGTCAAAAAAAGCATACTGAGAAAAGAAAACCTTTTTCCTCAAAACAAAAGTGTCTACGATTACAGTACCAGGTCAAACAGTGACACACATCTTAATCATTGTAACACCACTTTATGCCAAAAAGGTGTATATCATGCAGGAACAAAACTTTACAACATATTACCAAGACATATAAAATCTCTTCCTGAACTACAAAGCCTTAAAAAGTCTGTGACATCCTACCTTCTGAAAAACTGCTACTATTCAATTTCACAGTATCTTATGCGTTAACACATCCAGAGCAGTTAAAGGGTTAATACTTGAAATTCGAACCTCCTGCCCCCACATACAATGGCAGTATACTTCTGACTTTCTTCATGTTGTTTTATTTGCCTATATGAGGATGTGAGATTGGTTATAGTAAGAAATTTAGCACCATGGAATTTCATAAGCTGTTCCTCTAAATTGTCTGGACATGTTCAAACTGGTACAATAATCTTATTAATGTTATGTGCATCAAGGACCAAGCACACCTTTCCATCTGCCATACTCTTGGCCAAAATAGGACATAGGAGTACAAGAAGGAGAAAATGATGGCTGTATTATGCCCCATTCACGACCCAGCATACCTTTCCATCTGCCATACTCTTGGCCAAAATAGGACTACAAGAAGGAGAAAATGATGGCTGTATTACGCCCCATCCAAGCTTCCTGTCAATTTCTCTTCTCACTGCTTCCTCTTTGCCAATGGTATAGGGTATGAAGTAGAGCAAAACGTTTTGTGAGGATATACTTCCATTTTGTACACAAAATCCTTTATGATACCTGGTCTTTTTTCAAATACATATATATAAGCAAGTATCAGCTCCTTAAGTTTCACTTGCTGTTCTTGAGACAAGCACTTTGATTCACGTAGCTTCATGTATATTGTGTCGACGACTACCTCTTTTACTGCCAACTTCTTGTTATTGTGTGTGTTGACAAACACAATGATGGGATTTACCAATTGAACCACAAAGTTGGCAGTAGCTTCTGTTTTACATCTATTAATACTTTCCCTGATTATGTCTACTACAAATAATTGGTTATTTACAGTGAAATGACATTGACCCTTTCCTATATCAGTTTGTACTTGGTATTTCCTAAATGTATCCACACTGATAAAACAATCAACTATTAATTTCTATCCTATCAAAAAATTGCACTGTACAGAAAGCTGTCGTAATTGGATGGGAATTAAGGCTTGTATTTTGACTCCTTTTGATTTCTGACCCATGGCAATTTGTAACTTGCAATTTTGCACTGGCAGTGTGGGTATATGCTCACGTTTTTTCAGTTCTTGAAAGTATCCCTGTGACATCAAATTAGTCATAGAACCTGTGTCAAACACAATGGGTATATCAAGATCAAATAGTAGATTGTACCTTGCCCTTTGTCAAGTTTTCCTGTGTATCCTCATTACTTTGATGTAGATCTTCTTTCAGATCACTACTTTGATTGTATCTGATGAAGCAAGTGTGGGTCAAGCTCATGCCCCCACTCTCCTCCTGCATCACAGAACAGGGGCCTGCCGTGACTGGTTCAAGTTTTCTGGTGTCGCATTGGCATCAGTCTCTGGGTTAGGTGTAACCTATATGGACTGTTGGTGTTTGATTATGCCAATTCGTATCATGTGAGGCTCTGGATTGAAATTCTCTTTCATTTTGCACATTATTTGGCATATGTATGTTACTACTACTTGTGAATATAGCCGAAGAACAATTCCCAGCATGTAAAATCCCAAGAGCATCTGGATAGGCCGAAATTCTAAAGTATGACAAATTATCTTCTGAGACAAATGTACAATGGCACATAAAAATAAAGAAAGCTATGGACAGAACATTAAAAGACTTATGAGGAAACTCCAAAGTGATGGGAGGCACTCTACTCTACTCTGGGGAGATTTTCAAGAAACATTTCCAGTTGTAACTAAGTCAATATCAGCAGATGAGATCAATGCTTGTTTAAGAAAATCACATCTCTGATGACACATACAAATTATGCAACTAACAAGAAATATGAGAGTTGAACTATTTAAAGATAAAACAACAGCACATTTTGCTCAACAGTTTTCATAGATAGTTGAAGACACACATCCTATTGACCAGACAGCCAGCCTCATTAAGCTCAACAGTGGTTTCTGCAACATAGCCACTGTTGAAAATGAACTCATTGATCAAATTTATCCAAACATTATTCAAAACTGTACAAATCTGGACTGGCTGTTTTGCCAACTAAAAGAAGTATTTTTGACCATATCAACTTTAATACCCAAAAGAAAATTTCTGGTGAAGAGAGAATATACAAATCAGTTGACACAATGGTAAACATCAAAGAAATATGTAACTTCCCTACACAATTTCTAAAGTCTTTGCAAGTACCAGAATGCCATTATCTTATGTTCAACTAAAATTAGATCTCTGATCAAACTACTTATAAACTCAACTCACCAAAACTATGTGATGGAACAAGGATGATCATCAAACAGCTATCAAATAACATCATCAAAGCTGAATTTATGATTGTAAAGTACAAGGGAGACACACTATTTACACCCACAATAGCTCTGATCTCTACTGAAATGTCATTCCAATTTGAAAGACTGCAATTTCCAAATTACAGTTTTACAATTAACAAAGCACAAGGACAAACTTTAAAATGTTATAGCACAAACCTCAAAGATTCCTGCTTCTTTCATGGTCAGCTATATGTAGTTTGTTTTTGAGCAAGAAATTCGAAAAATTTATATACACATGCACTTGATAACAAAATGAAAAATGTTTTTTATAAACAAATATTGTAAATAATTGGAATATAGTAGCAGAATTAGAATATGTTTTCGATAAAAAAAATTTAATTCTTGTGCTCCAACAAGTATTGTAAATAGTTAGAATATATTTTCAATATTTTTTTACTTCTGATGATTTAAAGTCTACCCTTTTATTCCAAGTACCACACAATCTCATACAAACTGCCTGGTGAAGCAGGATACCCCAATTAATATTTTATAACAGACCTCAGTGTTAGTATAGAGATTGGGATTAGTGGCCAAAGCACTGATGGTTACTAAAATTTGTAAATCCATTAAGAAGGCTAGAAGAGTTTTTATGCAGGGAAGTGCAAAAAGGGTGTTGCTAGAATCTTACTTATGCAATGATTGGACATGATTTATTACAAATATGATGGACATACAGGAAATACAGGGAATGTGTAAACCAATTTTACTTCACACTCTGGAGAAGCAAAAACTGTGCAAGTTTATTAAGGGCAAAAATGGCTCTGAGTGGTTTTGTAACAAAATTTGGACAATACTGAGGAAGCAGAGATTGTTTCACACTTGGTTAAAAAAGGATGTGGGAATGTGAACTGGCAAAAATTAGCAGAAATTTGTGCATCTATAAAAAGATTGATGTGCCAAACATACCATTTCTGCCGTCATACATTACTTAAAGATTATGGCAAGAATATTAGAAAATCCTGGTCCTATGTAAAATGACCAAGTGAGTTGAAGGTATCTAACCACTCACTCATCGACCAGTCTCACCTGGCAATAGAAGACTACAAAAGAAAAACTGAAGTTTAAAATTTGTTTTTAAAAAATCATTCACACTGGAGGATGGTACAGGCTTATCACCATTTGACTGTAGCACAGACTCCCACATGGAGGACATACACGTAGGCATCCCTGGCATTCAGAAGCAACTGGAAATGTTGAAAACAAATAAGGTACTGATTCAGATGGACCCCCCATTCAGTTTTACAGGGTGTGCTCCTTGGCACTGGCCGTTTACTTGGTTTATGTTTATCACAAATCTCTCATCCAGTGCAAAGTCCTAAGTAATTGGGAAAAAGCACAGGTGACTCCCATATATAAGAAGGGTAAAACAATAGGTCCACAAAATTTCAGGCCAATATCCTAAACATTTTCTGTCCACAAATTGCTCATGCAACTCTCAGCTTCCATTTTTTTCAAACAATACACATGAATGAAAGGCAATTGGCAGATTCCATACTCTTAGAATTCTGGGAAGTGTTGAGTGCAGTGCTCCACATCTGACTGTTAATGAAAGTGTGGGCATGTGGAGTAGGTTCCCATATATATGAGAGGCTGAGAGATGTTGTACGTTATAGAACCTGTTACATTGTTCTGAACAATAAGTGTTTATCAGAGACAAGGGTATCATCAGAGCCAAGCAGTTCTAGGCACTTCAGTCCACTACCGCGCTGCTGCTACAGTCACAGGTTCGAGTTCTGCCTCGGGCATGGATGTGTGTGATGTCCTTAGGTTCGTTAGGTTTAAGTAGTTCTAAGTCTATGGGACTGATGACCTCAGATGTTAAGTCCCATAGTGCTTAGAGCCATTTGAACCATTTGGTATCATCAAAGGATCCCAGGAAGTGCGACAGGACTGCTCTTGTTCTATATAGATATGACGATCTAATGGATGGTGGTGACCAGCAATATGTGCTACTGACAACACTCTAGTAGATGGGAAAGTATCACTAGTGAGTGATGGTAGGAAGATAAAGGATGACTTAGATGGAATTTCTGTTTGGTTTGATGAACAGCAACTTGCTCAAAGTGTAAAAAAGTATAAGTTAATGCAGATGAGTTGGAAAAACAATCCTGTAATATTCAAATAAAGTTTTAGCTGTGTGCTGCTTGATATGGTCACATTTATTAAATATCTTGGCATAATGTTGGAATGAGTAAATACCAAAAGTAGTAGAGAAGGGGAAAGATTGACTTCAGTTTACTAAAAGAATTTTAGGAAAATGTGACTCATATATATAAAGGACATTACATATGGAACACTAGTGCACCTATTCTTGAGTACTGCATGAGGGTTTGGTTTCTCCACAGCTCATATTAAAGGGGGACATTGAAGTCATTCAGAAGTATGCTACTGGACCAGTTAACAGCAGGTCTGATTAGCAAGTGAATATTGTGGATTTGCTCCAAGAACTCAAATGGGAATCCTTAGAGGGGAGATGACTCTCATTTCACAGATCAGTAATGAGGTAATTGAGAGAACCAGAATTTGTGGTTAATGCAGAACAAATCTTCTCCTGCCAATGTACTTTTCATGTAAGGAGCACAAAGGCAGGATAAATTGTGCCTCATATGGAAGCATATAGACAGTTGTTTCTCCCTTGCTCCTTTTGCAAATGGAACAGGGATGGGAATAATTTATAGTGGTATGAGGCACTCTCCTCCATATGTCATATGATGCCTTGAGGAGTTTGTATGTAGATGTACTTACATTCACCAGGAGAAATTTTAAGTACTGTCAGTTGACACACATAGAAGTATCATAAAATTATTCTAGTTTTTGGAACTGTTAATTCCTTCCTCATAAATAAAAACAGATGATTTGGGGAAGATTAAAATCACTACATGGATTAAAACTACATTCTGATTGATGTTCCAGTGAATTGGCTGCTAGGGGTGAGGACACAGCCAATCACAACTGTTTCTCAGGCTCCATATGCCTGCTCTGTTGCCTGCTCTGGAGGCACAAGTCTGGCAGGAGAGGCAACCCATGGAAGCCAGTAGGGCAGCAAGCATGGCAGACCAAAGGGAGGGAGAAGAGGGGAACGACTACCAAATATGCAGTGATTTTTTTCTTTGCAACACTGTAAAATTATTTTTATGGAAATAAGGCAAACTATATCAGCTGCTGAAGCAAGTCTTTTCTAAAAGCTTTAGTTTCTGCACAAAAATATTGGAATGAAAAATGTCAGATTCATAATCTTTATCACACAATCACAAATAAATTATTTGGTTAAAACTCGAATTCTTTCGCAACTTATAGTCTCACAATGTAGCTTGCCTTTAGTGATCATAGTTTTTATGATGGTTTGAAACTAATAAACATACATCATTGAATTCAGAGAGCTTTCAGGAAAAAAATGTGATTGCTTTACATTCAGGGGACATTAGTTCATATGTTATTGTGCATGAAATGCAACCAGCAAGCCAAAATTGTTTTTAAATGTAGAAGGGGAGCCATGTCTCATTACTGTTACTATCTCTGAGGAAACTATGGTCTTTTCATAACGTGGTCAAACAATTAACATTTTGGAGACCGGGTGCTTAGAAGAATATCAGTCCTAGTGAACTGATCATTTCTGCATTATTTAAAGCATTGATAGCACATATGTATTTGAGGTATCTTCGAGAGAAATACACACTAAAAAAGAAAAGACTAAGGCTCAAGATTTACACTTCTGGCCATTAAAATTGCTAAACCAAGAAGAAATGGAGATGATAAACAGGTATTCATTGGACAAATATATTATACTAGAACTGACATGCGATTACATTTTCACGCAATTTGGGTGCATAGATCTTGAGAAATCAGTACCCAGAACAACCACCTCTGGCCGTAATAACGGCCTTGATACACCTGGGCATTGAGTCACACAGAGCTTGGATGGCGTATACAGGTGCAGCTGCCCATGAAGCTTCAACATGATACAACAGTTCATCAAGAGTAGTTACTGGCATATTGTCACAAGTCAGTTGCTCGGCCACCATTGACCAGACGTTTTCAATTGGTGAGAGATCTGGAGAATGTGCTGGCCAAGGCACAAGCGGGTGTACATTTTCTGTATCCAGAAAGGCCTGTACAGGACCTGCAACATGTGGCCATGCATTATCCTTGTGAAATGTAGGGTTTAACAGCAATCAAATGAAGGGTAGACCCATGGGTCATAACACATCTGAAATGTAACATCCACTATTCAAAGTACCGTCGATGCAAACAAGAGGTGACCGAGACATGTAACCTATAGCAGCCCATACCATCATGCCAGGTGATGTGCCAGTATGGTAATGATGAATACATGCTTCCAATGTGCATTCACCACGATGTCGCCAAACACGGATGCGACCACCATGATGCTGTAAAGAGAACCTGGATTCATCCGAAAAAATGACATTTTGCCATTCGTGCACCCAGGTTCATTGTTGAGTACACCATCGCAGGTGCTCCTGCCTGTAATGCAGTGTCAAGGGTAACCGCAGCCATAGTCTCCAAGCTGATAGTCCATGCTGCTACAAACATCGTCGAACTGTTCGTACAGATGGTTGTTGCATTGTAAACGACCCCATCACTGACTCAAGGATCAAGACGTGGCTGCACGATACATTACAGCCATGCAGATAAGATGCCTGTCATCTTGACTGCAAGTGATACGAGGCCACTGGGATCCAGCATGGTGTTCCGTATTACCCTCCTGAACCCACTGATTCCATATTCTGCTAACAGTCATTGGATCTCAACCAACTTGAGCAGCAATGTCACAATACAATAAACCACAATCACGATAGGCTACAATCTGACCTTTATCAAAGTCGGAAACATGATGGTATGCATTTCTCTTCCTTACACGAGGCATCACAACAATGTTTCACCAGGCAAACCGGTCAACTGCTGTTTGTGTATGAGAAATCGGTTGGAAACGTTCCTCATGTCAGCAGGTTGTAGGTGTCACCAGCAGTGCCAACCTTGTGTGAATGCTCTGAAAAGCTAATGATTTGCATATCACAGCATCTTCTTCCTATTGGTTAAATTTTGCATCTGTAGCACATCATCTTCATGGTGTAGCAATTTTAATGGCCAGTAGTGTATTTTTCATACTTAAGTGAGTACTTCCATAGATTACAAATTTTGAAATAATGATAACAGTAAGTATAATTAACCTTATAAAAAAAAGAAAAAAAATTCGTGACAGCAGGCGTTAAATTTCAAAATGGATCTTTTGAAATAATTCAGGAAATTGACAATATTAGGCAGCACTAAACTTAACAGAAGTTCTCCCATGAAACTTATAGGGCTAGCACTTCTGGAAGGAAGGATATTGTGGAGGTACAGCTTAGCCACAGCCTGGGGGATGTTTCCAGAATGAAGTTTTTACTCTGTCGTGGAGAGTGCAGTGCTATGAAACTTCTGTGAAGTTTGAAAGGTAGGGGACAGAGTACTGGCGGAAGTGAAATTGTGAAGATGAGTCACAAGTGTGCTTGGGTAGCTCAGTCAGTAGAGCAGTTGCCTGTTAAAGGCGAAGGTCCTGAGTTTCAGTCGTGGTCCAGAACACAGTTTTAATCTCCCAAGAAGCTTTACATCATCACACATTCCACTGCAGAGTGAAAACTTCATTCTGGAAACAACCTCCAGGCTGTGGCTAAGCCATATCTCTGCAATATCCTTCCTTCTTCAAGTCCTAGTGCTGCAAGTTTTGTGGGAGAACTTCTGTGAAGTATGGAAGGTGGGAGACGAGGTACTGGTGGAAGTGAAATTGTCAGGACAAGTCATGAGTCGTGCTTGGGTAGCTCAGTTGGTAGAGCAATTGCTCACAAAAGGCAAAGGTCCCAATTCAGAGTCTCTGTCCAGGACTTAGTTTTAATCTGCCAGGAAGTTTCATCTGTACATTGTTCTCATATGCAATGAGCCCAGTCTGGAGCAACAGATGGCTTGCACATTGAGAAAATCATGGCCCATCATATACTCAAGCACAGTCTTTTTAAAACAATGTTTGAATAGCTCTCATTTTAGTGTAATACTTGTACTAACGTAAAAATGGTCATAAAAACTGAGAATTTATGTAAATCATTATTCCTTGGATTTAGATGATGATCTATGTATATACAGAAATGTGATGGAGATTTGTCTCAGCTAAAGGCATACAGTACTGGAATCTATGAACTATTATGTAGCTGTTGATATCAAAGAACCTTGAGAAGACATTCAGTAATAGTTATGGACAACACCTTGTGTCATTCATCTGTGCTTGATGAGGCACCAATAATAATTTCCAGAAAACAGACATTACCAAAATTTCCCATGCAGACAGCTGTAGAAAGAGTGAATTAATGCACCTTGTGGCTCAGAATAAATCACTGTTACCTCTGTATGTTGTAGATGAGCTGTCAAAAGAATATGGCCATAGGGTCCTCAGACTGCTAGCAGATCACTGCCATGTCAATTACAGTGAACTTACATGGGCTCAAGTTATGGATTATGTGACAAGGAACAGCAAAAAATGTACTCTGGCAGAAGTGGAAAGACTGACAAAGGATGCTACAAACAGAACTTCATCATCAGATTGACATAATGTCATAAGATACTTGAGGAAAATAATAATGAAAGCATGGGATAATGAATGTGTAGTGGAAAATATTGCAGAACAACTTATTATTTCATTAAATTATGATAACAAATCTAGTAAATACGTGGAAAATAGTGAAACTGTTTCAAATATAATTGGCATACTTCAGTTAGTGGTATAGTGTGTTACCAGAAACTCAGCTGGGTTCACCCCTTACAATTTTCTCTTTGTTACTTTGTGGTGTGTGTGCCTGACTGCTTTTCTTATTTTGCCATTACCTTTGTATGAAATGTGATTATTGTGTCTTAGGACATCACTGTTGCTACACCAGCGGCAGCTCCCTCTACTGCTCTCCCCAACCACTACCTACAAAGATGTTGACAACAATGGGGAAGTAGACAAATTGTTTCTTTTTTGGTACATGCACAACCATCAGTCGCATGAGCACATGATATGTTGTGTATGAACCGGCAACTCTATTTTCCACCACTATCATCTGGCAGTCACAAAGTAATTTTAATTGTAGTGTAACACTGCATCTATGGCATATCAGTAGATAATAAACTCCTTACGAATTGCTTATAGCTGAAATATGTTTCATATTGAGTACTTACAGTGTTAATGTTCCATTGTTTACCAATAAATTACGTGTTTTAAGCATTCTTTACACAAACTGAAAGAACAATGACAAATGTTCTACAAATATTTCTATACAATGCCAACATTTGTATCAATTGTCCTTTCTGGAGTAATTACGGGTGCTGATTTTTCTGGAAATAGTTAAGATCAACATTGTGTGGTCCCACAGTCTCTGTAATTTAATTGCAGTTTGCCAAAAGGAATCTTGTGTTGTTCCCATGTGGCTTGAACTTGGCAAATGGACATACTTTTTTGCTTTGCCATGCAGCATCTTCTTTCCACTAGAAATCATTTTTTCATAATATGTTGATGGCAAAATTTGTTGAATAACTTTTGTTTTCATAAAGACTCACATATTTTCCCTTCAAAAACAGCACTTTTGCTACAGAGCTTTAGTATTGGTGATTTGGTGAACATGCTCCAGCAACAACTCATGTAGACAGATGAAGCTAATTAAATAAACTGACTATAGCCCAGTCTTCAGCTTTCATTTATGACTTCAAAGATATTATGTTTTTAGCTCCTATTACTATGTACAATTTACTGTAAGCAGTTACAGAATAATAAAGATTATCATAAAAAAATTCTGTTTTCTTTTATCCTTCCTAGATGCATTAAATACTACTTTAGGCAAAACATACATACATTAGCAGTAAATGATGCTGTCACAGAACTGATAACTGTCTCAAGTGTAGTATCCTTCATGTAATTTAATCATTTATTTTGACTTAACAACAATATAGTTACATTCTTTCTGTACACTGTCATATTGGGTTTGCCCGTTTAAGACATCACTTTCCAGCTGTGAGTAATTTGCCTACATGTTCTTCTTTTTGGTGCTGTTCCCTGTGACAATAATTATTAGCTGTCTCTCTTCCTCTGCAAGTCTAAAAATTGATCACAAATCTATTCCATCATAATTAGCACTGTAACTAATTCAAATAATTTCTAGCTCTATAACAGCTGTTGGTTGACCAGTGTATTTTATTTCCTGAAATTGACTACTGATATATAGATTGAAACTGATATTTCAGTTTCACTATCTACTAAATTGTTCTTTTTCATTTACAGTGTCTATTTTTCATAAAAACTGAGCCCTTGGTTGGTATCATTGCTGGGGGCAAAGAACGATCTGTTGGAATTAAGCATGGTTTTTTGGTAAATGCATCTGCTTCATACAATCCAAATGAACCATCTAATAAACAGCATCTCGTATTCGAGTGGTCATGTTTCGCCCTGATTGGTTCCAACATATGTGATTTTGAAAGGATTACAGGTAATAATAAAAATAAAATTGTTAATATCTGATTGCTTGCAGGATGTTTAAGAAGGTAGAATTTTAGAAATCGAAAAATATTTCGGCATTGTGACAGATCATTGTCAGTGAAGGTTATCTACTGATACATGATGAACTTTCAGGAAATTATTAATGACACAGTTATCAGACAGAGTTTTTGGCCAAGAGAAATGTCAGTACAACCAGTAGACACATGCAGAGGTATTTATCCTATCATAGCTTTCATAATTATTGCTTCTTTCCTTGGGAAGGGAACAAGGATAGATCTGGGAAGGTTAAAATGGAAGCCCCCTGTTTTGAGGACAAGGGAAAATATTCTCTTCTGACAATGTGCTACACTTGAGGTGAAATGGTCTTAGTGTGGGACAACATGTGTAATTTACTTTCTGAAGTCCTCTTGTATATCACTGTAATGCACAGTCATATGTCTGTGTACCTAGTCATGAAATGACAGAGTTTCTTATGATGGAAGTCCCTGATGTTTTGACTCTATTACATGCATGTCATTGTAATGTATACAACTCACTTGACCCTTCTTCTAGAATTGGTCCTGTACAGCTTACTTGACATAGATAAAATCACTGATATGACATTTCCAATAGATGTGTGTTTCTTGTACTTTTCCTTACTCAGGAACAATGTGCTGCTTCACTGCATCAATTGCCTTCAATTCTCTCCTTCATAATAATGCATTCAGAGCTTAATCCACTGTCACAATTCAATTAATTTAAGTGACCCATTTAAACTTATGACAGACCAGGTTGTTGTTTTCAATCCAATGATTTTTTTGATGCAGCTCTCCGTGCTACTCTATCCTGTGCAAGCCTCCTCATCTCTGAGCAACAACTGCAGCCTACATCCATCTGATCTGCTTACTGTATTCATCTCTTGGCCTCTCTCTATGATTTTTGCCCCCTACAATTCCCTACAGTACTAAACTGGTGTTCCATTGATGTCTCAGAATGTGTCCTACCAACTGATTCCTTATTCTAGTCAGCTTGTGCCTCAAATTTCTCTTCTCTCCAGTTCTACTCACTACTTCCTCATTAGTTACATGATCTACCCATCTAAACGGCTTAATTCTTCTGTAGCCCTAGCTTTCAAAAACTTTTATTTTCTTCTTGTCTAAACCATTTATCCATGTTTCACTTCCATACATGGCAACACTCCATACAAATACTTTCAGCAAAGAATTCTTGACACTTAAATCTATACTTGATGTTAACAAAGCTCTTTTCTTCAGAAATGCTTTCCTTACCATTGCAGTTCTACATGTTATATCCTCTCTGCCTCAACCATCAGTTATTTTGCTGCTCAAATATCAAAACTCATCTACTACTCTAAGTGTCTAATTTCCTAATCTAATTTCCTCTGCATCACCTGATTTAGTTCAGCAACATTCCATTATCCCTGTGTTGCTTTTGTTGATGTTCACCTTGTGTTCTCCTTTCAAGATACTGCCCACGCCATTCAGCTGTGCCTCCAAATCCTTTGTTGTTTCTGACAGAATTACAGTGTCATCGGCAAACCTCAAAGCTTTTATTTCTTCTCCCTGGACTTTAACTCCTACTACAAATTTTTCTTTTGTTTCCTATACAGCTTGCTCAGTAACAGATTGAATAATAACCCTGTCTCGCTCCTTTCTCAACACCTGCTTCTCTTTCATGCTCCTTGACTCTTATAATTGCCATGTGGTTTTTGTACAAACTGTAAATTGCATGTCACTCCCTGTATTTTTCCCCTGATGTCCTTAAAATTTGAAAGAGAGTATTTTTGACTCCAAATTGTCATTATACTGCACCTAACGGATGTGTAGGGTAGGGCCCAGGAGGCATTGATTTTCTTGAAGTGTTTTAGTCACAGGTCCCAGGGAGTGGACTGCGCATGACTGCTCTAGTTTTATAGTGCCTTTTTGGGATGTCAGGTGGACTATGGGTGCACAGTGCATGGGTCAGTGAGGCCAGCTTATCTGAAGATCATTATTGCTATGTGCTATAAGTGGATTAGGCAGACCATGTGTACTTACAGGACCATCCCCACACCTGGTCTCTGTGCTGAGGCTGGTGAACCACTGCTTGCCATCTGGCAGCAACTCGTGGTGCATCAGGCATGTAAGTCCCGCCTGTTCCCACTCTCCCAGTATACTATATCATTACTCATCCATCTATGGAACACCTCTTCAGCAATTTTCCATGGGCAATGAGCCTGTTTGGGAACCACGTGATGTGTGCAGGAGACCCTCGACGTGGAGCATGTAAGGGCTCAAATCTAGAATTTGAGTGGCTGCAATCTTGGTTACTGCAGAGGCCTAAAGTGATTTTAGATTTAGTGCTGCACAAGAGAGATTGAACCCCTGATTACATTTTTAATATGATATTTTCTGATATTTTAAATGGGAACCACAGATATGTAACTATAGTGACTGGTGGGTCCGAACAAGGGGATTTTGTTGGCTGATCTGTTGTTTTCTCTGATGATGTACTCAAGATTCAGTTGGCTCCAGACTTCATTGTCTTCAAAGCTGATTTATCTGTGATCTTGAGGGTGCCAGAGCAGATGAGATGTGCCACACATGCTAAATTCCTTGTGTTTTCCAATGCCCTGGGTGCAATGCATGTATTCAGCTGATAAAGTGGCCCAGGATATCCAGGATTCAGTTCTTCATGGACAAAATTTGGGCAAGGAGGTATCTTTCTGGTTGGACCCAGGACAAATGGATATTGTGGGGAATGAAAGAGCGCATGTAGCAGCCAAGGAGGCATGTCATGATCTTCAGTTAGTTCACTGTGCCATCACCCTTCATGCTATCACCTTGCTGTTGAGATACAGAGACATGCATTGATATTGATTGGGAGAAGTGTGGCTGGAAGTGACAGACAATGAGCTGCTTCTAGTAAAGCCCACTACACAGCCATTGTGTACCTCCTTCCAGCCATGCAGGGGGGATGAGGTCTTCCTTACTCATATCCACATAGGCCACAGCCCTATGACGCATGGCTTTTTGCTCCAGCAAGAGGACCCTCTAGTGTTTTCTGCCTGTGGCATACAACTTATTGTGCACCCAATTCTACAAGGGTGTGTGCTATACTCAGACCAGAGGGCAGTGACAGATTTTCCAACAGATCTGCCCACTGTTTTAAGTGACTTTCAAACTACTGTGGTTAGAGTTTTAAGGTTTTATGATATGTCCAGCCTGTTTCATAAATTTTATGGAGATGTTCCCAATATATTAACTGGGTGACTGGCCCACCCACATTTCTTGTAAGTAGTCAGTCAGTCACATTCCCTCACCCTTTCTCCACTGTCTTATGATGTGTAAAATAGACTGATAGAGCATGACAACATGAGTGTGGTGGGAGTGGCTGAGTGTCATTTTGTGTAATAGTATTTTTAGCCCTTTTATCCACATTCACTTCTTTTAATAAAAACTCATAAACTCCAAACACACACACACACACACACACACACACACACAGACACACACACACACACACACGGGATTCGATTTCGGAAATGTGATGTATGTAGCAGGGATTGCACCATAGCACTATGATGAGGGTAGAGCAAAGGTGGTTCTGGAATACATGTGACATAGAAATTGTTTTTGAAGTGCTAGGATTGTGAGGGATAGGGAGTGGTGGAATCTGAAAAGTTGGAGCTCATTGTGAAAGAAGGGATGGGACCCAGAGAAAGGTATTTTCATGGTTAGGCCATTGGTTGGAGGGTGGGGGTGGGGGGGTTTCTATAGTTTAGGCAACATTTGAGGAACAGGGTGTGGTGCCGTGCTTTAGCCAGGGAAAAGGAAACTTTCCTGAACTAGTCCACACAGATGGAGCAAGGGTCCCCTATGGCAGGGATTGTGTTTGGGAAATGGGACGTGATGTAGGAGGTGGGCAAATGAAGGCATTAGGTTGTTGTGAGGTGGGCTGGATAACAGAAAAACTTGTGTGAAAAAACGCATGCAGTTACACAAAAGATGCACAAATACATAAAAATACACAAAAATAATCACAAATACCTGAAAATGTGCACAAATACACACAAATATGTAAATAACATACATAAACAAAGGAAGAAGGATAGAATGGATGAGGTATGGAAGTATGTGCCTGTTGGAATGAGGGAAGAGGGAGAGAGAGGGAGGGGTGATTGGTTGGATTGAGGTTCGCAAGTTAGTGTGGCATGGGTAGGTGCAGAAAATAACAAGTGAAAATATGTGAGTATGAGGGAGGAAATGTGATTAACAGGAATAATTGCAATCATCAGGGGGAAGAATTTGTGGCATGAGATGCTGCACTGACAATCCACATGGTCACCTAGCATATTTTGTGTTTGGGCGAGACCACTGATACAGTGTCGCTCATACATCAGAGCGCATACTGTATGGAAGATGATGAAAAAACACCGGAGAGCAGAGAAAGAACAGTCACTGAGTAGAATAATGCTTTAGAGAATAGTAGTAAAGGAAAACATTTCAGTGTTGTGTGATGAAAGAAAAGCCGTTAGGCAAAATCAAATAATGGAAAGTTCAGGTTGGTATATCAAGGATATTATGAAAAGGATTGATGGCTACTCACCATAAAGTTAGCATATTCAGTTGTAGACAGGCACAGTGAAAAGGGTGTTACATATTAAGATTTTTGCTAAAGCTTCCTTCATAAAAAGAAAAAAAAAACACACACACACACACACACAAACATCAGCACTATCTCTGGCCAGAATGGAGTTGTGTTGAACAAAAGCAGTAGTCTAGGGTGCATGGGAAAGGGGGAGAGATAGCAGGATACACATGGCGGGAGAGAAGAGCGCTTTCTGGCAGAGCATATGTAAACTAGATGTCAGCAGGACACGTCTGTGAGGAAGAGCAACAGGAGGCTGTTTGGGAGGAAGGGGGTGGCGAATGGGGAATGGGGAGCAGAATCAGAGTGTAACAGAGAAGGAGAAAAGACTAATGGATGCATTGGCAAAGAGTGGTACACAGTGATGCTAAGGGTACATGAACTGGGAGGAGATGATGGGACAGAGGGGGCAGAAACTGTTGAGTGAAGGGTGTGGGGACAGCAAGTTACTGTAGGTTGAGTTTGGGATGAATTAGGGAGTGAAGAGAGTGTTTTAAGGACAACTCCTACCTGTGAAGTTTGGAAAAGCTGGTGGTGGTGGAGGGGAGGATCCAGATAGCCTAGGTTGTGAAACAGCCATTGATATGCAGCATGTTATGTTCAGTTCCATGTTGTGCCACTGGGCTGCTTCCTAGTAGACAGCTAGTTGGTAGTCATACTAATATAAAAACCTGTACAATAATTTCAGCAGAGCTGGTATATAACATGGCTGCTTACACATGTGGCTTGACATCTGATGGGGTAGGATAAGCCTGTGACAGGAGTGGAATAGTAAGTGCTGGGATGGTGGACTGAGTAGGTCTTGCAACCGGGTCTTCCACAGGGATATGACAGCTGTGGCAAGTGGTTGGGATTGGGACTGGCATAGGCATGAACTAGGATGTTGTGGAGGCTCTGACATCCATGGTATCATCTAATCACAACACATGCATAAGTGACCACAAGGATTGTTGATGCAGCATCTCATACCCAAAATTGTTCCCACCAATTATTAGAATTATTCCTATTGATCACATTTCCTCGCTTACTCACACTCAATTTTTGTGTGTGTTATTTTCCATACACACCTGTGCCATGCAAACCAAATAACCTCATCTTAACCAATACCCTCTCCACCCCTCTCCCCCATTATGCCAACAAGTGTATACTTCACACCTAATCCATTCTGTCTTTTTTCCTACATTTCTGTATATTCTTTATGTATTTGTTCATGTATCTATGCATTTGTGCATGTATCTACATATTTGCGTATATGTTTCAAGTATTTGTGCACATTTCTATATATTTGTGTGTATTTTGGCATGTTCTTGTGCTAAATATTCTATTCTTCTATTTTTATGCACCTTTTTCTGTTGTCCTGCCCCTTCAAAACCGTCTAATGCCTTCATTTGCCCATTTCCTATGACATTTCCTGTTTCCCCAACACCATCCCTGCCACAGTGGGCTTCTGCTCCATCTTTTGGCACCTTTTACCTGTTCTGTGGCACGCCCCCCCCCCCTCCCCCCACACACATACACACACTCATCAATGGCCTAACCATAAAAAATCCTTTCTCTGGATCTCACTCCTCCCTTCTCAATGACCTTCAACTTTTCAGAGTCCAACAATCCCTGTCACTCACAAACTTGCTTCTGCAAAAAAACATCTCCACAGTTCAGGCCTCACAGGACCACCCTCTGCTACTGTGTAGTTCCACTACAAACATCATATCTCTGAAACTGAATTCCTTGTACTCCAGCACCTAGAAGAACTTTCCAGGCACCATCTCCAAAGTTACCCATCCTGCTGACATTCTACTGCTACCTTGGGGCACCACAATCCAACTCCTGTCCTACCCACACAGTTCCTCCTTGTGAACCCTGCATAGCACCCAGACCATGTGGATCTGGCCTTCTCAAATTGCCATATCCCCTAAAACTCTCTGCCAACACTACTGTAGTTAACCTTTCCACAAAAATCCTCAGCCCCTCAGAAGTTTCAGTCCTGACCAAAGGCTTCACCTTCAGCCCTACACCAAATTTTTCCATGGTAGACTTGTCGAAGATCTAGTCTCCTCCAGCCCATTCACAAAAAGGGAGCACTTCTTTGCTACCAATCCCTCAAACCAAGGCCAACCCAATCCAAACATGTAAATACACTTCTCCCGGTTCATACCATCATCCAACCATGATCATCCCACTTCCCAACTAACCACCCTGGCCACCTTCCAGGAAATCCTTACCTCCAACTTGGCCCTCCACATCCTTTCCCAGATCCATTCCTAAAAAATGTCACCCTTTCAGCAGCAGAAAGGACAGCCCTACACAGTCTCAAAATAGATCCTGATGTAATTGTCCTACCTGCAGACAAATGTTCCGCCACTGTCATTATGAATCACAGTGACTACTTGTGGAGGGCCTCTGTCAGTTTTCTGGCTGACACATCCAACCAGTTGCCCAGAATCTAGCCTCTCACATCAGAGATACTACCCACATCCTCACTTACTCTCCACCATCCTCAACCTTTTACCTCCTGGATCCCTACTTGGTGCTGTTGATTCAACTTTAATATACATCAACATCCCTAATGCCTATGGTCTAGCCACTATTGAACATTACCTCTGTCAATGTCCTTCAGACTACAAAACCCAGTGCCTAATTCCTCATAGACCATAATAACGTTATCCAAAATACACTATTACTCTTCCTTTGAAGGGAAGGTATATCCACAGCACAGGCATGGGTGCCCACATAGCAGCCTCGCATACCTGTATACCAGCCTGTTCATGGGCCATCTAGAGGATACCTTCATATGCTCCCAAAACCCCAAACCTCTGGTCTGGTTCATTATCTGATTCAGGTCCAAGACAGCCTGTTCTCATTCCTTCACAATTGCAACATCTTCTCTCCTATACTCTTCACCTGGTCCTCCTCAACCCAGGTGCCCTAAGAAATGACAGAAATCCTATCCTAGTGCCTTCTCATCTTTCCTAAAGTGGTGTTCTGTCACCCACCCAAACTTCACAATGTCATATGCCATCCATATGCCATTCTAATCCCAGTCACTTGCCCCAGGCATCGTATCTCTGTGAAAGACCCAGGTGCAAGACCTGCCCAATCCAACCATCCAGCACTTCATGTTCCAGTACTGATTGTCCTACCCCACCAGAGGCCAGACCACCTGTGAAAGCAACTGTGTCATGTATCAGCTCTGCAGCAGTCATTTTACAATTTTTCTGTATTGTATAGCCACCATCTAGCCATCCATCTGGATGAATGCCCATCACCAAACTGCTGCCACCAGCAAAGTTGGCTACCCGGTGGCACTTCATGCAACTGAACATGAAATGCTAGATTTCAATGGCTGCTTCCCAACCCAGGCTATCTAGGTCCTCCCTTACACTACCAGATTTTCTGACTTTCACAGATGGGAGTTATCCTTAGATTGCATTCTCTGTTCCTGGAATTATCCTGGCCTCAACCTACAGTAACCTACCGTCCCTACACCCTGCACCCACCAGTTTCCACCCCCTCTGTCCTATCACCTCCTCACAGTTCACATCCCCTCACCCTCATTGTGTGCCGCTCTCTGCCAATGCAATTATCTGTCTTCTCTCCTTTTCTGATCCTCTCCTATTCTGATTCCCTCTCCTACTCCCCCATGCCCTCCTAATGTCGCTGCTGGTAACCTTGCACTGCTGTCATGTAGTTCCTGCATGCTCCACCAGAAAGTGATCTTCTCTCCCACACAGTTGCAATCTGGCTGGAGCAGCTAGAGGTATCCATCATGTGTGCATAAGGTCTGCTCACTTGTGTGAATATTTATATGTGTTTTGTTTTCTTTTTTCTCAAGAAGTTTGTGGCCAAAAGCACAATGTGTAACAGCGTTATGTTGTGCCTATCTGAAATTAAGTGTATCATCTTTACGGAGAATAGTAGTCTATCCTTTTCATAATATTTTTGAATTTGTGTTTTCTATCACAGAAGAATGATTTTCTCTGAAAGCTTTAAGAATTTAGCACTTTTATTCATTGTGCCTGTCTGCAACTCAACACCTTTTCTATATGTTGAGTAGCGATCTATTCTTCCTGTGTTGTTGTTGCGATGAATGAATGTGATACAAGGCAATCACAGACATAGACCATTTTAATTTCTACTATATGGAAATATGCCATAAGAGCCAGTTTTGTAGTAAGGGTTATATACTTTGAGGATGGAGAGAAATGCATTTTAGATACCGTAACTCTGACATCAGCTCTGTTTAATCAAATGAGAGTGACATTAGTTTGATTTAGAGTTCTGTATCTGTTTCCCATTTAGAAGTAGTGTAAGGCAGTTGTTTGTGAATCTCCAGAGAAATGCAGTATGATCACTATAAGTGTGTGATTTTATCTTCATGAGTAAACATGATTAGAGTTCTTTTGGCACACAAAGACATTTAGATGATAGGAGAAAAAGAATACTATCAGAACTGTGTAGATGAATACTTTGTGCTTGTTTAGGATGTAAACATGCATTTTAAGCAGTCTATAGCCAAGAACTTCAAAATCAATTAAACAATGTATGTACATTTTCAAGGCTTGAAAATGAGTGTTCTGGATAGAAATATCTATTGAATAAAGAGGTGGTTTTTCATTTTCATTCTGTTGAAAGATTAGTGATAATTTGTTTAAGACTAATATTCCTGAATGAGGATTATATTGACATATGGAAGTCATTTAACTGAAGTGTAAGGGATAATCTTCAAGAAGAAATACTGAACTTTACATATCAAAAGACCTGCAAGTATCAATGGTTTAGAGTGTAATTTCTTCCTTTACAGAAAACACATGGGTTCACCCAGTTCAGGAGATATCTTTTTCCTTTAATGTGAAAATGTGATCTTATGGGGTAGCTTGAAGTGAAATAAGAGGGGGCTGTTGTGGTAGAACTGCTTGTTCCTCATATACAACTGGTCACCTTGATGCTATTTTAAATAGATGTTACCTTACCTAATCTTTTGTAGTTTCTTGATGCAGTGGATCTACTATGCTGTGCTACAGCTTCTGCCCATGTGACTAAGTTTCCATCTGAAGATGGTTGAGGGCTGTAAGAGAGTGCTCAACTACTCAGAGTTGCTACAAAATATCGCACCCACCTTGAACAATCTCTTCCATATTCTACTTTTTTCATTTATGACAGAATAGATACTATATTACAGACTACATCTTCTTTTGTTTCTTTATGTCCCCATTCTTACCATTGCCCCTTTCCCCTTGAGTTCCAGGACACTGTGAAGCTGCATCTCCAAAGCATAATCAGAACTCCACAGCAGGTGAAGATGCGCAATCGCTGCCATGCCTTGCTGATGTTTGGAGTTTTTTCCTCTTTCTATTAATCTGAAAAGACACTACAAAGGGCATGCACAGTCCACTGTTCCACACTCACTATCTACTTAAAATACCTATTTAACAATCGCAAACACCTTTCGTTGGCCTAAGAGATAATAGTGGAACATGTTATTCTGAAGAATCTCCTGTCACACTACAGATTCCCCCACTTAGATGAAAGATGTTATGAAACTCAACTTACGTAACTAATTACAGTACTTGTCTAATCTATAGGTTTCATCACATGATTACATTTACTTTCTTACAGCCTCGTAGGAATAAAATTCATTTTACAAAATTTCGTGGGTGAACACGTTTCTCAGCTCAGTTGTTTTTACTCGATAACAGATCAGTTCATCAGGACTAAGTCTTATAACTTGTCTTTCCATTTTTCTTTAAGTATCTTACAATAATTAAGATTAAATGGAAAAGTAAATTTCCTGTCTCTGTAGTCTTCTCTCTTTCTTAACATAACATGTTTGAAATAATAGCAGGTATTTATTTCGGTGTGAAGTTGTTTTCTTTATCATCATCCAGCAGATGACTGTTAATATATGTCTTTCAAGAGCTAATTATTCTACTCTTACATCATTGCATTGTTGTAAAAACATATGCATGAAAGTACTTATTATAATCGATCAGGCTCTATCAGGATTATAACATTCTCAGACAAAAGTAATCATACATGATTATTTAGTAAGCACATAGTTTTACAACCATATCTTAGATGGAAAGAGTTTAACTTTTATTTACCATAAGGAGTTACATGCTGACACTTTACTCCATATACATTCCACAATTTCAAATGTACTGAAACACCATTTAAAACATCAATCATTTCCTAGGTAAGTCTATTTGCTTTTGAACAGTTTGGACACTAATTCATTAGCATGACTTATTGTCACAGTGCACCGTGCTATCCTTGTAGTAGCTGGCTGGTTGACTGATTTTGAGAAGGGGATCAAGCAGTAAGGTCATCCAAGAATGGGGTAGGCAGTTGGTTGTGTCCTTTCAAAGCAGCCATCCCAGTATATGTCTGAAGTAATTTAGGGAAATCATGGAAAATCTAAATCAGGATGACTGGAAGTAGGTCTGAACTGTTGTCCTCCTGAATGTGAGTCCAGTGTGCTTGTAGTAGCTGCAATTACACCTGATTCTTTGGACAGATATTGTGTACACACTTTGTCCTCTTCGCAATGTGACTGTCCCTTCCTTTATACCTCAATACAAAAACTGTACAGATCATTCCTTCTATAGATTCACCTGACCACTTGTAAGACCATCCCTCCTACAAGTCCGTCTATCCCTCCTCACTTCCCTACACAAAATTGGTTCCACTCAACCTTGAAAATTATAACTATATGTACAGCCTTTCCCTTTACACCTGTCAACAATGAAGTGTAGCTTATTTAACTTTTAACTGGCTACCTAAGACACAGGTTTCTTGCCTCCTTTTTTCTATCACTCTCACTATGCTTTTCACAAAGCCATTCCTCCCATCTATGATATATTAATATTTAATACCAAACCTTCTCTCATATGCACTTCATTGTAACTAATCTGTTTATTAAGTCTTTATTTTCTGTTACTAGATAATAATTGTCTAGTGTTTATTCTTATTAATACAATAATTACCATCTTTCTGTCATATGTAAATATTAATATGTGAGATCAGGTCACACTCAGTTATATTCCCTTATGACATGAGTACATGTTCTTTTGACATATTTATCATGCTCAGTTTCTGTACCATCACATTTGCACTAATGTAATATAACATGCTTGAAATGACATGCTAGACATAAGATTAATATCAGAATCTCTCTTAAGAATTTAACACAAACTTCTTTACAACATTTTTCAGTTAACACAGATTGCTAACATAACCTGTACCTTGCATAATTTGTAAACATTTGTGCATAAAAAAGATATTACCACTCATGGACTATGTCTTATGCCTGTTCCAACTGGCTGCGTGCTGCCTGCAAGGCAATACGAGGAACAATCTATGATTACAGGACAGGTGGTCAGCATATTGCAAATCCCACCAGCCTGTATTGTTGATGCTGCTGCTGCCGCTTTATTCAAACAGCTCCTCACAGGGGGTGAGCTGATCCAACACCAGACCTCCCTACCTCAGAAAAATCTGAGGAAGTACTGGGAATTGAACCCTTGTCTTTCTGTACTGAAGGTAGCAATGCTAACCATTTGGAATTGTAATTAAATAAGCATATGTGACTGATTCAGTGGCTTCTTTCACTCATATGGATTCTCCAGTATCTGCTTACTACTGTATTGCAAAATCCATTTTGATTTCATTGCCTAGTATTAATGAGAGAGAGCAAGCATTAGATCTCATTTGGATGGCCTCTTACTTCTTATAAATCTCCCTCAGTCTCTGTCCGCTTTTGATGAACTACATATTTAATAACAACCTTTTAACTATTTCTAATTTAAAAGTTCCTCGTAGACTTGTCCCATCAGTATCTCCTGGGAGAAGTTCCGGAAACTAAGTTATCATGATGTTCAAGTAGGTACAATACAAATAACAGTTATGATATACTGATAAAACTATTGCCACCCATCTGGTAGTAAATACTATAAATCCCCATGCATAATTTAAAATGAAAATTAAATCCAACGTTTTTTCATCCCCTATAAAATAGTATCATCATTTCTAATATATGAAATTTTAAACATTCTTCAAAGCAGTGAATAGGTAGTTTGCTCTATACTGCTTTTTCACACCACACACACACACACACAGGTATACTACCAACATAAATTCATTTTCTATATAATGGACTATTTATTTTTATTCAAGAATTCCTCTGTGGTATAGAAGCAGGTGTTAAGGAGAATCATATTTAATACATCTGAAAACACACTATTTGCCAAACATTTCATTTCAATGGGAAGATTGTCAAAAACTCATTTAGCTACATGTTTCACCCATTGTGTGACAAGGTGAGCTTCATTAAAGAGTTATGCAGATGATTTTTCCTTCTAATGTTCCACTTGTGAATGTCTCTGTTACTCTGAGACTCAGACACATTATTGATAACAAATTTTGTATGTGAATACCTATCCTGTGAGATTCATAAGTGAATAACTGTGCTGTGAGGCTGTGATTAGCACACTAATCTGTTTAAAGAGATTCCTGAAAAATGTTCATACGTGAAATTTACACATAATTCTAAATAATTTCTACTGTGCAGTTAATATTTTTTGCCTAAATGAGTAGTTTTCCCATATTGCCCATAAAACACCAGTGAATGAAAGTGTGAGAAATAGATTAACATCTACCCATTTTAGCAGGATTACTACATGGTTCTTTCAGATTAAGTTTTAGTAAATATGCACATCTAAGAACTTAAAACTTCCTGCACAGTTTATTATTTCTTGTTGGTACACTAGGTTAATAGAAGTTGAGATATTTTTGACAGAAGGAAATGAATTCTCTGTGTTTTCTCAAAATTTAAATTAGCCCTAATCAGTCAGTAACCTTCACAGAAACATGATTTACAATCTTATCTTTTGATGCTTTTTTGCTCAGCTTAACAACAATTATTTAATTATTATCTAATTATTAAATTATTATCTATCCAATTAAATTATTCTGCAAAAAATTGATTGTTTTCATTGTTATATTAGCATATGAGACAACAATTATTGTATCATACGCAGACAGGACTAATTCCACTTCTTCATTAAAATCAAATAGCGTATCATTAACACAAAGCAAGAAAAGTAATGCACTAATGTTTGAATCTTGTGAGACTGTTGCTGTGATTCATCCTGATGCAAATGATGTGACGTCCCTCTTTGTATTACCCTAACAGTCTAGGGTAACTTTCTGCATTCTGTTTCTTAAAGAACAACTAAGCCAGGCTTGTGTTGAACTATATATTCCGCAAAAACTTAACTCTTGTAATAGTATTTTATGACTGAGACAGTCAAATACCATCAGTAAATCACTCAATATCCCAACGTATAATATTTTGTCATTTAAAGTAGTTATTAAGTACTTACTAAATGTTTAAATAGCTACTCTTTTGAAATCCACACTACAATTGGCTAAGTATCCTATTACTAAACAGTTAGGTTACAACCTTGGAGTAGCTAACCTTCTCAAAAAATTACAAAAAGATTGTAATGAGTGACAGTGGGCAGTATTTTTTGATATCTGAGGATTCATCCTGGAGATGCCTAACAATGGCATATTTTAATCTGTATGGGTAAACACCCTGAATTAGTGATATTCGTGACTAATAAAACTATGTATTATAGGGTCAATATCAATTTTTCAAACACTGGGAAGTCCAGGGTGGAATATCGGTATGGGGAGGATATATTTGTCTCTCCTGACATAGAGAAGGCACTGAGTTGCAGACGGGTCAGTGAAAAAGAATGTCAGAGATACTTCAGCTCTTGGTCAAAGTCCTTCCTCAGAAGTAGTATATTCACACACACTCACATAACAACAGCAGCTGACACACACATGGCCACTATTTCTGTGCACTAATGCCCGACTGTGACTTTGTCTGATGCAGTAATCCAGTTGGGATGGGTTGTTGGGGTAAGGAAGTGGCATGTAGTGTGAAAGGGGGGGGGGGGGGGATAGCAAGATAGGGATGGGGGAAGAGGCTAGCGTTGTCTGTTGGACCACACAGGGATGTGGTGGTGATAAGAGCAGGAAGGCTGTTAGGTTGTGGGTGGGTTGGGGGCTTGGGGTGTGGGCTGGGGGGGGGGGGGGGGAGGGGGGTAGGACAAGGCAACAAAACCCTAAACAATGTAACAATGTATGTGCAGTGGTAGGATAGAAGGCATGCATAGTTCTGGAGTGGGAACAGGGAAGGAGACATGCAGGTGGAGGACGTAACCTACCTGGGCTCAACCTTCACAAGTCAGTGTCGTCTACCAGCCTTCCCCTTCCCTGCTTCCATTCTGGTACTAGCCACACCCTCTGTCCTGCCAGCACACCTTAGTCCTTTTCCTTTCTCCCCCCCCCCCCCCTCCCCATCCCCCTCAATCCTCACTGCCCCATGCCTTCTCTTTACCCCCAACTACTCACCACAGCTAGATTCTTGTTCATCTCAGAAGCAGTGACAGTGAGGCCTTAGTGATCATAGACAGTGGCCAAGTTTAGTGAGTTGTACTTATGTGTATGTGTATGAGTTTTCTACTTCTCAAGAAGGACTTTGTCCAAAAGCTGAAATATTTCTAGCATTCCTTTTAATTGAGCCCGTCTGCAACTTAAAATTTCCTCCAACAGATTTTTTTCTTTTTTGGGGCAGGATGATCTTTATAATTTCAAATGATGATGCAAATTAACTTTTGTTTCATTTAATTTGCTCTGTATAGAATCTTCGGTGTATAGTTTTACGTCCTCTTCTGAACTGTTTGAAACAATTTTTGTGTTTATTTTCAAAAGGCATTTATTAAACATATCTGCCACATATGAACTCTTTTTCACAAAGTTTCCATTTTCTGTAACAGAAGTGATGCCATCTTTTATGACTTTTGCCCTGATCCCCTTTTAACAATATTACCTGCTGATTTTATTTTACTTCCTGATCTGTCAATTTTAAATAAGATATTCAAGATTCTGGACTGTATACTACTTTTTTTTATATGCTAAATAAATTTGTAGCATTTAGAATACCAGTACACAAAATGAAAATTTACCTCTTTAACCAACAAAAAGTGGTAACTTGTTTTATGGAATGCTTTATTCGATTTATTCTATACTACTACCTCTTGAAATATTTATTATTAATTCTGGAAGACACTGTATTTTCTGTCATAGCATTTGTGATTAATGTCAAGAGTGCTTCTATGCTAACTGTGCAGTTCACAATCGTAATACTAAAAGTAAACATAATTTCCAAATAAAGTAAACACATTTTTCTAGAATTCAGGATGTAAGTTTGTACTCTGGTGCACTATTCTCAAACAGCTTATATGTGAACATTGGACAAAAAAATCTAAAAATGTTAAAAAAATCAAGGAAAAGTGACATTGAGGGATTGCTGCTGCCAGCAGTATACCCAGAACTCTCCTTAATATAACATGTGTAGAACCATCTGGAATGTCAACTCCATTCCAGTACCAGTATCAAAGACATCAATAGTTGTTAGCCATTTTGCCTCAGAAGCTGATACAATGGTTTATGACAATGTTCGATACTGATCCAGTGCAAAAACCAGGCCAGAAAGGGTGCAACATCCTACTGATGAGTGTACTTACATGCATACATACATTAATCCTTGTTCCATAGATCATGAATACAACATTTCATAATGATGTGGAAAGTGTCACCTTAACATAAAGTTAACATTACACTAAATAATTAATTAATTAATTTTTTATTTACTTATATTTTATTTATTTTTTACTTATATTGTATTTTTTACAGTTACTATTTCATATCTATTAATTTATCTATTGAGTAGAAGGAGTTGTCATTGAGAGATTCTATTAATTTGCTTTTAAATGTTGGTTGGCTATATGACAGACTTTTAATACTATTTGGCAAATGACCAAAGATTTTTGTGGCAGTGCAATTCACCCCTCTCTGTGCCAAAGTGAATTCAGCCTAATCCAGAATACTGAAAATCATCCTTTCTTCTAGTGTTATAGCTATGCACTTCTCTGTTATTTTTGAGTTGGGATGGGTTGTTAATGACAAATTTCATAAGTGAGTATATGTATTGTGAAAGTAGTGCAAATATACCGCGTTCAAATAAATGTCTGCAAGGTGATCTTGTGTGGCCTCCAGCTATTATTCTGATTACACACTTTTGTGCAATGAATACTTTCTCTCTTAATGACGAATTGCTCCAAAATATGATGCCATATGAAAGCAGTGAATGAAAATAGGCATAGTAGGTTAATTTAATGATCTGTTTATAACCAAAATTTTCAATAACCCTAATAGCATAAGTAGCTGAACCTAACCCTTTCAGCAGATCATTGATGTGTGTCTTCCAGTTCAATTTCTCATCAATGCACACACCCAGAAATTTTGAGTATTCTGCTTAGCAACAGACTTCTGTTCATAGTCTATATTTATCAGTGCTGTTATGCCATTTACTGGACAGAATCGCATAAACTGTGTTTTCTCAAAATTTAGTGAGAGTCAATTTGCAGAGAAACACTTAATAATTTTCTGAAAGACATTATTTGAAATTTCTTCAGCTAATTTTTGCTTCTTGAGTGTGATTACTATTCTTGTATCATCAGTAAAAAGAACTAGCTTTGCTTCTTCATGAATATAGAGTGGCAAATAGTTAATATATATTAAGAACAATAAGGGACCCAAGACTGAACCCTGTGAGACACCATTCTTGATACCTCCCCCAGTAGAGGAGTATGCAGGTTTTTGCAGACTATCTGTACTGTTAATTTTAACCTTCTGCATTCTTCCAGTTAAGTATGAATTAAACCGTTTGTGCACTGTCCCACTCATACCACAGTACATAAGCTTATCTTGAATAATTTCATGATTCACAAAATCAAAAACTTTTGAGAGATCACAGAATATCCCAGTGGGTGATGTTCAGTTATTCAATGCATTTAATATTTGATCAGTGAAAGCATATATAGCATTTCCTGTTGAAAAGCCTTTCTGAAAACTGAATTGACATTTTGCTACTACTTCATTTTTACAAATATGTGATGCTACTCTTGAATACACTACTTTTTCAAGAATTTTGGATAAAGCTGTCAGAAGTGAGATTGGGTGGTAGTTGTTAGCTTCAGATCCATCCCATTTTTTATGCAATGGTTTAACAATAGCGTATTTCAGTCTATCTGGAAAAATGCGCTGTTTCAGTGAGCCACTACATATGTGGCCGAGATTCCTAGTTATTTGTTGGGAACAAGCTTTCAGTACTCTGCTGGAAATGCCATCAATTCCATGTGAGGTTTTACTTTTGAGTGAATTTATTATTCTCCTAATTTCAGTAGGAGAGGTGGGTTGAATTTCAATTTTATCAAATTGCATAGGTACTGCCTCTTCTATGTACTGCCTTGCATTTACTAATAAATAGCTGGATCCTATTTTCTCTACTACACTTAAAAATGGTTATTAAAAATCTTTTCTACTTATGACTTTTTGTTAACAAACTTTTCATTGTGTTTGATAGAAATACAGTCTTCCTGTGCTCTTGGTTGCCCTGTTTCCCTTTCCACAATATTTCACATTGTTTTAATTTTATTATCAGATGTGCTAATCTCAAACACAGTGCACGTACTTCTGGACTGTTTAATAAATTTTCTTAATACAGTGCAGTAGTTTTTATAATGTTTCACTGTTTCGGGATCATTAGTCCTCCTAGCTATAAGATACGTTTCCATTTTCTGTTTACAAGATATTTTTATCCCTTTAGTAAGCCATGGCTTTTTACATGGTTTCTTAGAATTATATTTCAATGTTTTCTTAGGAAAACTGTTTTCAAATATACTCACAAATGTATCAAGAAATAGGTTAAGTTTTAAATTAGCATCAGGTTACCTGTACACCTGATCCCAGTCTAACAGTTGCTAACTTTCCCTAAAATTTTGAATTGTTAAATCGTTAGTGGAACGCACTATTTTGGACGACTGTTTCACATTGCTGTATGGAGCTATATCATACACTGTAACTAGCTGTACATCATTAACAGACAGTTCATTCTTAACTGGGAAAGTTTTTATTTGATTAAATTTATCTTGGTCTGCGAAAACGTTATCTATTAGTGTGCTGCTTTCCTGTAGCACCCAAGTAGGAAAATCAATAAGTGATGTTAAATTGAAAGGATCAAGTAATACTTAAAAGTCAAGCTTTCTATCAGACTCCTTCAGAAAATCTACATTGAAAACCCCACAAACAATAATTTGCTTTCCTTTGTCTGACAGGTAGCACAGGAAAGAATCCAAATTTTTCAAAAATAGTTGAAATTTTCTCAGTGGGGACCTATAGACAGCTACAATTATAAATGTGCTGTTATTTAGTTTAAGGTCACATGCACATACTTCTATATGTTGCTCTACACAATTTTTTTTAGTTTCCAGATTTTTCACCCTATTACTGATTTTAACATATATGGTAGCTCCTCCTCACTCCATAGTGTCTCTACATACTTGTTCTGAAAGCTTATATCCACCTACATTTACAGTTTACCACTATAAGTGTGCAAATGTAAGTTAAAAACAAAAGACTTGGTACCGTTTGAATTGCTGTAAAGACAAAATGCACAAAAATGTAAACAGCAAAGACACTAAAGATGCTATTATAGTATTTCTATTAGATGAAATTCATGGGTTAAAACTAAAACATGATGAACTTAAACAACAAAAACAAGAGTGTGAATCTCCATTGTACAATGACATGCTGATAGAAAATTTGACTGGTAAAAATGTAGGCGACAGGACAAATGAACATTGTCAAAAATACCAGAAAACTGTAAGAAGTGGTGTTGAGGGCACAGAGTGTGGAAATGTATTTCATTTTCGATGTGGAAAAGTAGATCCCTCACTAAAGGGACAGGAGACAACCATAAAAAACTGGAACTGCGATGAATGTAGGTCGTAAACTATTAGGCCTAAAATAGGTATCACACCCAGTTATAGTGGACCTGAAGATAATGAAATTCACTCAATCACATCTGAAGCCAAACACACGAGCAAATAGTGCAGATATATTTAAATAATTGAATAAAAACCACAGCAAAAAATCTTGCAGCAACCCAGATTTGATGGTGCCTGTTACGAAATTGAGTAAAAGAAACAATGAATCAAATGCAGCAGGTAAAGAACAAGATAGAACACAGAGTCAAGAATCTACTCTGATGCTTTTGGAAGAGGGATGGCTGCAGAAACAAAGACACTGAGGGACTGATGACCTTCGCTGTTTAGTCCCCCTTAAACATCCCAACAACAAAGACACTAAAAAAAAAAAAAAAAAAATTGAAGGCATAGTGAAACCTGGAGCAAGATTCAACCAGATCCTCACCAACATTGAAGATTGCAGTAATTTGATGAGGAATGACTTTGTAGTTCTTATAGGTGGTTCCAATGATGTATACCATAATGAAACAACTGCTGCAACAACAGCTCTGAAGACAACACTGGGCAAGTTAACAAACACACATGCTATATTATTTAAGATACCTCATTGTCACAATTTAATTGAAACATCACATGTAAACAGAGAGATAACCAAAGCTAACAAGTATTTTGAAACAATTTGCAAACAGTTTAAAAATGTAATGCTTTTAGATATTAAGGAATGTATCAGTTGTAACCATCAACCCTCTGACTATTGTAACTGCTCAAGAACTTGTCATACAAGACATGGTCAAGGACTAAGTGGTTTAGGAAAGACACTGCTGGCCAAAAAAAGTACTTAGTATGGTAAATAACAAATTATCTTGCATCAGCAATTTGGAACATATGTCTCAAAACTCAGAACCAGATCAGAGAAACGTATAAGGCTGATCAAGCCTGAAATATGTCAGACTTGGTCAAAACAAAGAGCTTCAGATCACAATACAAAAAACACACTTAAAGTAAATAACCAAACTAAGCTCAACTTTTGCAGCAAAAATGAATTACTTTTGTTACATATAAATGTACATACCCTAAGAAGCGTAGTTAGTGAACTACTATACTGGATGGAGGAAATTCAGTGTGGCATTCTCTGTGTGAATGAACATTGGATTAAAAGTAAGGAAATAAGCCTATTCGAACCATTTGGCTACTCATTGGCAACAAGCTACTGTAGACCAAACAATGCCCATGGCAGAGTGTCCATTTATATCAACAAAAACTTGAATCTAAAGTATTCAATCACAGACCTCACAAACCTGTCTGTTGAAGGACTGTTCGAAGCCTCTGCCTTGGTTATGCACACTCGGAAACTCATTATTGCAGCAGTATACCGACCACCAGCTTCTGATGAGGTGATATACACAGAAAAACTCTCTGGATTAATCTAACTGACTGCCAAATACAAGCAGTATAAAACATTTATCACAGGAGACATAAATATAGATGTAAGAGTAAAGAGAAAAACTGTTCTATACATCCTAAATATCTTAAGATCAATGAATTATTACTGCTTTTATGAAAAACTGACCAGAATGGAGGCATACTTTGACAATATAATTAAATATGTGTGTAGGAATGAAGTAGATGGGATACCATCAAATTAGGACTATCTGATCATGTTGGCATATGGCTGAAAATTGGAAATCTGACACTTGATGATACCAGAATGCTAACTATATATAGAGCTCTCAAGGAAGAGAACATTGAAGTAATGAGAAATGAACTGAGTAGATTCGAACGGGCTACAATACTAACCATTGAGATTGGAACAGGCTACAATACTAACCATTGACAAAGATATAAATGAAACCTTTTCTGCATTCATACCCAATATAAAAAATACATTAGAAAGTAACTGCCCTCTTATTACTAACAAGGTGAGGCCATGACATTTGGAATGCAGATTTACTACAAACTTCATACAGTTGTAGTACACCATCATGACAACAAAATGTGTAAGCAGAAGTGTGTACTTCTCAAACGTTATTGATAAAATAGCAAGATAATTATGGTCGTCAAATATATACCTGTTTGTGGCTATTTCTATCGTGAAGTGGTGGCACCCAAGTTGTTAGCGTTCAAGCCCTGTAATTGCTGGATCACTGGATCTAGTCCCATTTCTAAGTTTTTCATTTCCAACACAGTCATATTCTTTGCTATTTATATTACAACTGATATAATGGGAAAAATAGGTGTATCCAGATGAACTTTTATTAAATTTACAATGTTATTTGGCAGTCTACAAATTTTTATTATCACAAATAATATAATATTCAAAACTATCGACTAGTAAAAGACCAAACGCATGAACTGATACTGAAAATGTATGCTTGTCCGTGATTTGAGAGCTCCCTTGTACCTGGAAGGAGCCCGAAACTACTTGTTACCTGCAAGTTTTGACCGGCACAAATGGCTTTCAAAGAATGAAGGGAGGGCCAGGCTTGAACTGGGATAGAATGGGGATCACTTGATGGTTAACTCGCATAGTGGTGAGACCTTGATTGTGTAACAGGAAGAAATAATGTATGTGCAAATTGTTCATGAAGTATAAAACCTTACATCTTGACTAGAAAAATGGAAGTGACACTTGATTTGTCAAGAACTGGGGACAAGGAGTGTCATGAATATTCAATCCATAGTGCAGTTGTGAAATGGCAGTTGACATATGTATTCATATACTGTGATAGTCTTCTTCAAGAAGCAGACGTTGTTGATACAGAAGCATCAGCAACAATTTTGCCGATGCATTGGTGATTGGAGAAGAACTGTATCAGACTACCATGGAAATGTTAGGAGAAAAAATACTCATCATTGATGAGGATCTTAATCATTTTGGTGAAGTAGATGAAGAAAATCAATTCTGTGAAGTTGAAGAAAATTTGTCAGACGATGAAGATTATGAGTCTGCGGAAAAGAGTAAAAGGCGATTGTTCCATTGGAGACCAAAATAAAAGTTGTTAAACTGGCGAAAAAGCACCCCAAATTGAGTCTCCAAACTCTCCAGATAAAAGGGTCTAGAAGTTTGACAAGAAATGATGACTTGAAGAGATGGGAAGAAAACATAAAATCTGGAGGATCAACGATCAATAAATATTCAATAATTGATTCGTACACCTATGACCATTTTGTGGAGTCTCGCCAGAATTATCAGCAAGTAAGTGTTCATTTTTATCTCTCTACATCTAAATTTCTATATCTTCAACAACCTCATTTGAAGAAACAATTATGTTAATATAATGAAACTTTGATTTTACTTTTCAGGTAACAACCAGAAACCTACAGCAGTGGGCTTTGGCTCCTGCAAGCCAATTCAAATCTGAGGACTTCATCTTCAAAGCACCGCTTTCATCGATAAAAAAATTCACACTATGGCACAGAATTCGTCAGAGGAAGATCACACAGTATGTGAGTTTGAGGGAATGTGTGTCTGCGGACGAAACCCTGAAAGCCGTGAGAAAGTTTCAATTGCAGATGAGGGCAATCATCCCAAATTTTGAGAAAAGTTTTTTATCAGTACAGACCAGACAGGTTGCCAGTACCAGTTCACATACAACAGAACTCTCACTGAAAGAAATTCGAAGACCATTTTTGTCAGAAGGTGCGATATGAATGAGATGACGCACTTGTAAATAGCACAATCTACTATAACATTTTGTGGCGAATGATTGTCGCACATGTTTCTTTGTTTGTGGGAAGCCATAGGGAAGATGAAACCAAAGGTTCAGAACACTGTTGACAAATTAATGAAAGATCTTCTGAATGTCATCATAATGAGTTCAAAATCCGGCAAACTTATCAAGCAGTTATATTACTCATTTTTATCTAGTGTCATGCTTCCCTGTGTGAATAAAGAAAAATTCTTATTAATAATAGATGCTTTGGGGGGAGGGGGGTCAAACATCCTGGTTTGTATGACAACATTTTCACCAATGACCAAGGACTTGGACATGCACAGTTAAAGTCATACCTCCGAAATGCATGCCAGTTTGCCAACCGTCTGATGTTTATTTCCATGGGAAAGTTAAAAATTTCGTTAAGTGTCTTCAAAATTGTTCTTATTTGATCAAAAGAGAATGAGAAATTTCTTCTCTTGAAGATGCTATTAAAATACACTCAATACTGCATTACCAATTATCAGCACTGGTATGTAAGGAAATGCTGCTTTATGCATGGTTTGCTTCCAAACTATCGACTGAAAGAGAGGTTTTTGAAAATGTTAATGAGGTTTGTTTTTCCATGCAAAACCTTTAAGGGGAGTTGGAATGCCCTATCTCGCCAATGTTAAATTTGCTAACTTTGTGTACCTTTTTCTTTGGAACTATTATCTTCAGAACTTTGAAATTCTGGCAGAGGTTTTCAGCATATATTGTGAGCCCACTGAACTAGAACCAATGTTTTCTTTTTGTTGGTATAGTATTTATGAATTTTTTACCATTAAGCCATTTTTTATTGGAAAAAGTATAACATAAACTTCCCTAGTTCAGAGAATAAGCCAGTTCTTGTCATGATTCTAGTTCAGTGGCCTCTTTGAACTGTTTTGCAGCATTTCTGAAAATTTGAATGTTGTTGGTTGAGTGGTTTATGAGATAAAGGTACATGTAACACTAAAAATGTCAAATGCCAGAAAATGCGATTAAAGTAATTTATTATGAAAATTCACAAATACCTTTTATTCTATTATCAAAAGTGTCCAGCAGAGTAATCAGGGTCATCTTCTAGTTCTTCTTCTTCACCTAGAAGCTTTCTTCTCCTTGCTGCCCTTGCTTTTTTTGTATTAAATTCAGCTGCATACTGAGCCTTCCTTACTCGCACGCTGTCCAGAAGCTGAAGACCTCTGATGGTGTTGATACCAGGAGCAATGCCGAGCCTTGCCATGACCTTTAGCCTACCCATATGACCATCATTGAATGAAATAACAGCATCACTGACTCCCCATTTCAATGTTTTTATCCCAACAAATACATTCTTAGGTACACGAGTCCAAATGAGGTTGTTGAACGACTCGTTTTGATTCTGGGTACAACCATGAAGACATTTTCGCAGAAGATCAGGATGCCCCAAGTCTCTATATATTGGTTTAATTACTTCCATAACAGCCAATGGAATATAATTTTTATGGTGATAAGGATCCCCAGTAGCTTGAGATTTTCTATAATTGCACCATGACTGAGGACCATCTGGACAAGCAAAATGTTGAGGATTATCATCAGTTGATGATCGATGTAAATATGTGGCCCATACAGCTTGTCTCATTTCCTGCAAATTATTTGCATTATTTCTTATTGCCATACCATAGTATTGTTGTAATTCATTTATAATTTTATCTGACAGGCGACCTCTAATGGTTTTACCATCTGACAAAATTTTGTCCTTCAGATTCTGTTTCAGTTTCCTTAGACGAGTGCCCATTCGTTTCTGAACATGACCGACACATTCTAGTTTAGTTATTGTCTTATTGACATATGGCATGGATTCTGTAACACTTTTGTATGCCTTGGAGTCCCCATCTCCAAGGAATTTTGTGTAAAATACTCCCCGTTCTTTTTCTGATCTGCTAAACATTTTCACAGCAGCGGCAGCCTCCATGCCTCCACTCGTACCTTCATAATTCTTGCTACATATGTGAGCTGCTTCTATCTTACCAGATGCACAATGGTAACAATGTTTAGTGAGCACTTCATAGTCCAAAACTTTACCGCTGTCCACACTAGTAACAGTAGCAACAGCATTTTTGGATGTGTGACCCCTTTTCTGCCAGGTTCCATCAAAAGCAACAGGGATATCTGGGTTTCCTTCATTTATATATTTTGCTTCACTGGCAGCAGCTTTCATTGATAAATCTGCTACAGACTGAACAGCATCTCCTATCACTTCAGTGTAATTGTCAATTTTAGCAGGTGGAGGTGGAAGATTCATTATGGCACAAAATGTTTGAGCACCAGTATGTCCTTTACCAATTGCTCTCATTGCATACATTAGCCTGATATTACTCTCAAACAAATTGCTACTGCATGTTTTAGAGCTCCAAAAACAGGTCTCATTTTCACAACTGGCACAAACTATAGCAATTTTGCAGGAAAGTCCTATAGATTTTGTTATGTTCATATCAAAAGAACCTCCACAAAGATTACAACACAAACATTTCTTCATAAACTCAGTAAAAACAGGAAAGTCGACTAAAACATATTGTTCATTAGAAGCTTCATCTGTAATTTCACTTGCACAGTTTGATAACTTCTTTTTTGATGCACTGGTGGGCGTGTCTCCTTCACACATCTCAGCTGTACAAACGTCAGAACTTTCACCAGCATCAACAGGTGCTGAAGCAGAATCACTTGAACAAACGTTATTTGTAAATCTATTACCGCGAAACTTTCGCTTTTTAAATAATGATGCACTCCTAGGCATCGTAGAAACTACGCACTCACCACTGAAAGTCAAAACAAGACAGATAACAAACTCCAAATGAGCGACAAACTAAACTCGAGGCTCAAAACAAACACTCACAGATCAAAAACTGAACAATAAACACAGCTAGTCGTAAAAACAATGGTACCTATGGAAGGATCAAAGATTCTACAACTGAAGAGTGAAATCCACAGCCTTCTATATGTAATGTTTTCGGAAATGCGAAGATTTAAATGTGTACAAATCACAAGATGGGTAACTTTGCTGGGCGCACATGTAATTTTGAAAAATTAAATAAAAATACTTCCAATTGGAATTTCTTAACAAATTTTGCACCATTTTAAGCAGAAAATTTCAAATTAAGTTATAAGGTTAAAAACTGAAAATGTGAATTTTTTCCATTTTCCGGCATTCCAACTCCCCTTAAAGACCTTGCGTATGCAGAAACATAACATTTATTTGATGCAGCTTGTGCCTTTTAACTTTAAGTTTTCCACATTTTTACATAAAATACCATCCTGCAACTTGTACTCGTAATGTCAAAAGTGACGATTAATTGTACATCTTTCAAAAGCTGTCTGTGCCAGTCAAAACTTGCAGGTAACAAGTAGTTTTGGGCTCCTTCCAAACCTCACACCATCACACATTTTCAGTATCACTTTATGCGTTTGGTTGTTTACTAGTCAATAATTATGAATGTTATATTATTTGTGATAATACAAATTTGTAGACTGCCAAACAACATTGTAAATTTAATAAAAGTTCATCTGGTTACATGTATTTTCCAATTATATCAATTATAACAAAAATAGTAAAGAATATGACTAAAAAAAAAAAACACTGACCAATTGGGACTCGATCCGGTGATTTCGGAGCTTGAATGCTAACCACTTGGCTGCTGCCACTTCACAGTAAAAATAAAATTATCTTGTGATTTTCTCAGTAATGCTTGAGCAGTATGCATTATTGCTTACACATTTTGTTGTCCTAATGGAGTACTACGGGTGTATGAAGTTTGCAGTAAATCTGGATTCCAAACATTGTGATCTCCCCTTGTAAGAGATGTAACCGTAGCAATATGCATAAAACACAACACACAAAAAAGTGGTACACCCTGCACCTCAATAAAATTAGATTCCTTCTACTCATGCTGAAGGACAAAGTTGAGGCAATCAAGAAAACAAGAATAGATATATAAACTTAAGAAAAATGTACAAACCTGAAATTAAAGCAGCAAAAATGAAAGCAAATGAGGAGTATATTTTAAATTCTAAAAACAAATGTAAAAATGCCTGGAACATAGATAAAGTGAGATAAACATGAGGAAAGAAGAAATCAGTAACCCAATTAATTGCAACACTCTCAACGATCACTTCATAAATTCAGTAAATGCCCATGTACCAAAAAGTGACGATTTAACTGATGTGGATGCTTTTCTTTTGCAAACACAGAATGAAACAGATAAAAGATTTATCTGTAGTAGAATTACTGCTACAGATATAAATAACTCTGTAAACAAGTGAAATAACTGTAGGTCAGAAGACTACTATGTATTTTGTATCTTTGTAATAAAGGATATAGTTAAGGAAATAAGTATTCCTCTACTCTACCTTGCAAATAAAATCCTTGATGATGGCATTTTCCCTAATTGCCTTAAAATTATGGTTACACTCCCCATATACAAAAAGTGTGACAGAGAAATGCCAGATAACTATAGACCAATATCAGTTGTCCCTATACTGGCCAAAATCATGCAGAGCAGCTCACACACACAGATTTACATGTATTTTTAGAGCAATAAATTTCTTAATGACAGTCAGTTTGGATTTAGAACTAACCAGTCAATGATAAAAGCTATTGAAAGCATAATAACAGAAATCCACAATGCTTTTGAAAGGAAACTGACCACATGTGCAACACTCATAGACTTAAGCAAAGCATTTGATTCAATATCACATGAGATAATTGTTAAAAAATTAGAATATTATGGTACTGCAGACAAACCACTCAATTTGATTAAGTCATATGTAAATAACAGGCAACAATTATTGTATGTCAACAATGAATCGTCAGATCTAATCAAACTTAAGAGAGTAATTCCACAGGGATCCGTTCTTGGACTGCTCCTCTTTATTATCTATGTTAATGACTTCTCAAACTATATAGTCTGCAAAAATGTTTTATATGCTGATGATATAACCATGATCTCCACGGTGATAGTATGCAGTAGTGGTAAACAAAAATAACGAACTTTTTGAAAAATGTAGGATGTGGTGTGTTGGTAACCAGTTGTTTATAACACAAAAACAGGAAATTTATTTTAATCTGAAGGTACGGAAAGCAGAGAATCACAATGTCAAAGTATTGGGACAAAAAATAGACCAAAGACTATCATGGGATGGCCATATAAGCTATCTGACAGGTAAACTTGCACGCGTAATATTCCTGCAGTATAAACTAAGATATTCTGTCAGTAAACGTTAATTGATGCTTTGCTGCTATGCATTCTTTCAGTCACAGCAACAATACGGGATTTTGTTGTGGGGTAATTCACCAGGCACAAACTGTGTACTGGGTCCATGAGAAACCTATAAGGAGCACTTCAGTATATTAAACATAATGACATATTCCTAAGTCACTGTATGTGAAACTGCTTAGTATACATAAAAGAAAATATACAACAACTTACACAGAGAATGAATTTACATTTGCACAGCACCCGAAACAACTGCATGCTTGATATACCGTATTCCAGGCTGTCACTGGCACACAACAGTCACAAACACCTAAGCCATAAGTTATTATAAACTGCCACAATCCATCAAAACCGTGACCCTCTTTAAATTTAAGGAGGTATTAGACACATGGCTCAAAAATGAAGCATATGACTCAATTGAAGAGTATCTTGGAAGTAATTTGGAAGGAATGTATAAACACTGAAATAATTTAACTATCATTAACTAAATGTGTAAAACTGTATAATTAATTCTTGAATGTAAACTGTATAATGATTATTGCTGAAATTGTCTGATTAGTAAGAAGTTTATTTATTTATATGTATTTATGTATATGTAAAATGATGATGTGAGTAAAATGTACAAATTACTAACTATAAAAAAGATGTATGAATATTATGCATAATTTATAATGTAAAAATTAGTAAGAACTATACTTTTATGAAATATGTAAAATGTATTTTGATGAAGCCAATTGTGTAGGAAACATGCTGAATGGCTAATAAATAAACATATGAATATATGAAATATATGAATAATAAACAGAGATAGCAACAGCACTTTGATAAGTATCCAAAAAGCTTGGTTGAGCCTACTTTACACATTGAAATTTCTCTTCTCTAGTTGACCTGCAGTGCGACTGCTGGTATATTTTATGTACTCAAAAAAGTATTTACTGTTTAGTAGAGTGCTGTAAACATTTTTCTCAAACTGGTAACTGATACCTTGCAAAAGTATTTTAAAGTAACTAGTGATTCTTAAATTTAAACACCATACATACAGGCTATTTAAGGAGGAATAATAATTAATTCAAGAGGCAGCATTACAAACTAATTTGAATACTCCACATAACATGTGACCAATTTTTATTTCATCAACTTTTCACAGGTGTTTCCATAGTAAATGAAATGGATATCAGCCATGCATGCATAATGTCCACCACATTCTTGTAAGTAGAATGTTAGAACAATTACTAAAATAGAATATTTGGTGTGATTGGGTAAAGAGGGGAAAAAGCCACAGAGGGTTAATTGTGATGACTTTGAAAATGTTCATGAGAAAGAAAATAAGATAAAAATCATGTTGGCTCCTAATCTTTGTGTTTATTGTTAAACTCATATAATATTCAAATGGGGTGCATACTACCATTTAAAATGTGTCACTATACCACCCACAACTAAATAAAATGAGACATGGAACACCAATACATGTAGAAATTCAGTGTATGCTTGTTGAAGGACTATGTAGCACCAAATTAATACAGTCTTCTACTTTATTTGCATGGTCAGATCAAATATGCCTCCTGGGCACTGCACCAGTCTAATGCAGTTAAGCAAAAACACAATTAAAGACTGTTCAACCTGATATTCTGTGATTAATTGAGGTATTGGCTACTGCAATCTCCATAAGCAATAGCAGTATTTCTATGACAAACTCTTGCACAAACACAATATTTGCATGTTCAGCATTTTTAAATACATGTGCCATGCTTAAATTATACAGTAATACTGGCCAACAACATGTAATTACAATCACAGTCGAAAAATTTAATTATATAAACTCACACACAGTTTCACAAATTGAACTTCAAAACTAAACTAACAATCTCTAAATAAATCTATAGCATTTGGAGTACCAATGCACAAATTGAAAACTTACCTCTGTAACTAGCTGTAACTATGTAACCCATACAGACTGGTCATGTTCTTACAGAAACACACTGTATACTCTATCATTGCATTTTGATCAATAGAAAGAGTGGATTTATAATGACTGTGCAGTCGAAAACATAATACTTAAAGTAAAACTAATTTCCATATAAAGTACACATCCTTATCCAGATTTCAGAATGGCATTTTATACTCAGGCACACAATTCTGAAACTGCGTGCTTGTGGACATCAAACTGGAAATTTAAAATCCAAAAATATTAAATACCACTACACTTCAAATTCTCAATTGGTACATCATTTGTTGTACATAATTTTGAACTCTATTCAAAGAGATGTCAAATGGTTCTCTAACCTTTAGTATTTTATTTCTTATTTTTAGACAAATCATTTCACAAAACATTAGTGAAATCTTTTTATATTTTTTTGTTTTGTTTTCCAGTTTCATTCAGAAACCATGAAATACAATATACTTAACTACTGATTGGTATTCCACTGTCATTAAATGTATCTAGATCAACAGAGAGGAGAAAAATTTCAATTTATACAGTAATTAGATATTTATTTTATTTTTTCAGCATGAATGAAAGAATTCTGCAATTTTACATCAATATAACGTCTTAAGAACAAAATAACTAGACCTTAAATAATTAATTTTTTGACGCCTCATTTACGACATCTCGTACGTAGCTAGCAGCAGCTGTTTGTGAAACATTTCAATTTTCCCTCGCATCACTATAAGTTTTTATTAATTATCTCAATTACTTTCAAATAATTAAATATTTTTTGCAAGACCTCAAGCTGGTCAATTTGATACATCATTTGACCATTTCTAATTCTTTATTTGGCTATGAAAATTTGGATAAAAACTAGCTGTGTAATTTTCTCTCAAATTACAATTAATTTTCTCTTAATTACCTTTATTGCTCATAAGTAAATAAACATTTTTTACCAAAACTAAACTTCAAGGTGGTCTATTTGATGCACCATTTGTCCTTTTCCTACTCATTTGACTGTGAAAATTCGGAAAAAGTCCATTGTGTGATTTATAGAGTGACTCCTTTTCACTCCATCGAAACATTTGTGCAGAAACGTAAAAGAACAGTTCATTAGCCACTCCAACAACCTATCACAATATCTGGACTCAAGAATGTACTTCCACATAACTGTAATATTTGTGTAACACAGATCTTGTCTTTACCAGTATACAGCCAGCTGATAGTGGTCTGTGCAAAGTAAGAACCCTGGTCAGGAAAGAGTCAAGGAAAAAGACTGGAAACTATCACCCTATTTTTGTTCTTCCATTCCTGTCATAAGTGTTGGGAGAATGTAGCTGCAGTCCAGAGCCAAATTTTATTTTTAAAAAATTGCATTATTCTACCTCTACATCTACATACATACTCTGCAATCCACCATATGGTGCATGGCGAAAGGTACTTCGTACCACAACTAGCATCTTCACTCCCTGTTCCACTCCCAAACAGAACGAGGGAAAAATTACTGCCTATACGCCTCTGTACGAGCCCTAATCTCTCTTATCTTATCTTTGTGGTCTTTCCGCGAAATCTAAGTTGGTGGCAGTAAAATTGTACTGCAGTCAGCCTCAAATGCTGGTTCTCTAAATTTCCTCAGTAGCGATTCACGAAAAGAATGCCTCCTTTCCTCTAGAGACTCCCACCCGCGTCCCTGAAGCATTTCCGTAACACTCGTGTGATGATCAAACCTACCAGTAACAAATCTAGCAGCCCACCTCTGAATTGCTTCTATGTCCTCCCTCAATCCGACCTGATAGGGATCCCAAACACTTGAGCAGTACTCAAGAATAGATCGTATTAGTGTTTCATAAGCGGTCTCCTTTACAGATGAACCACATCTTCCCAAAATTCTGCCAATGAACCAAAGACGACTATCTGCCTTCCCCACAACTGCCATTACATGCTTGTCCCACTTCATATCGCTCTGCAATGTTACGCCTAAATATTTAATCGATGTGACTGTGTCAAGCGCTACACTACTAATGGAGTATTCAAACATTACGGGATTCTTTTTCCTATTAATCTGGATTAATTTACATTTATCTATATTTAGAGTTAGCTGCTCTTCTTTACACCAATCACAAATCCTGTCCAAGTCATCTTTATCCTCCTACAGCCACTTAACGATGACACCTTCCCGTACACCACAGCATCATCAGCAAACAGCCGCACATTGCTATCCACCCTATCCAAAAGATTATTTATGTAGATAGAAAACAACAGCAGACCTACCACACTTCCCTGGGGCACTCCAGATGATACCCTCACCTCTGATGAACACTCACCATCGAGGACAACGTACTGGGTTCTATTACTTAAGAAGTCTTCGAGCCACTTACATACTTGGGAACCAATTCCATATGCTCTTACCTTAGGAGTCTGCAGTGGGGCACCGAGTCAAACGCTTTCCGGAAGTCAAGGAATATGGCATTCCTCTGATACACTTCATCCATGGTTCGCAAGATGTCATGTGAAAAAAGGGCGAGTTGTGTTTCGCAGGAGCGATGCTTTCTAAAGCCGTGCTGATGCATGGACAGCAACTTCTCTGTCTCAAGGAAATTCATTATATTCGAACTGAAAATTTGTTTGAGAATCCTGCAACAAACTGATGTTAAGGATATTGGTCTGTAATTTTGAGGATCCATCCTTCTACCCTTCTTATATACAGGGATCACCTGCACTTTTTGCCAGTTGGTTGGGACTTTACATTCAGCAAGACATTCACGATAAATGCAAGCTAAGTAAGAAGCCAATGCAGTAGAGTACTCTCTGTAAAACTGCTTTGGAATCCCATCAGGACCTGGTGATTTATTTATTTTCAACCCATTCAGCTGCTTCACAACCCCAGGGATGTCTAGCACTATGTCCTACACAGGAATCTGTACGAGACTCAAACAGCGTTATGTTTGTACGATCCTCCTGCATGAAAGATTTCTCAAATGCTAAATTTAAAATTTCAGCTTTCGTTTTGCTGTCTTCCATTACCAGGCCAGACTGATTAGTGAGTGACTGGATGGAAGCCTTCAACCCACTTTCCGATTTTATGTAAGACCAGAATTTCGTTGGGTTTTCAGCAAGATCTTTTGCTAAGGTATGACAGTGGTAGTGGTTGAATGCTTCATGCATCACTCCTTTTGCAGCAGCATGAATCTCTTCTAACTTTTGCCTGTCCTCATTCTCCCGATCTTTCTTGTACTACGAGTGCAACTGCCTTTGCGCCCTGAGCACTCTCCGAATTGCGCTGTTAAACCACGGTGGGTCTTTTCCATCCATAACCCACTTTTTTGGCACATACTTGTCCAATGTGTGGTTTACAATGTGTTTAAAATTTGCCCATAATTCTTCCATGTCCATCGTACCGGAAGTAAATGAAGTCAATTCATTTACTAAGTGGGATGCTAGCAACTGCTTATCTGCTCTTTGTAGTAAGAATACTCTCCTAGCCTTCTTGTCTGACTTTTTAACTTTTGTAACCATAGTCATAATGACAACATCATGATCACTAATCCCTGTCTCAAGACTGACACCGTCGATGAGTTCTGGTTTGTTTGTGGCTACCAGATCTAAAATATTTCCATTACGCGTTGGCTGTCGATTTAGCTGCTCAAGACAGTTTTTGGATAATGTGTTCAAAAGTAATTCACATGTAATGAATCCATAGACATCCCAGTCTATACTAGGTAGGTTGAAGTCGCCTCCGACTAATATTGCATGATCCGGGTACTTCTGCAATACAGAATGCAGACTTCCTTTGAATGATTCTAGAACTGTCAACGTGGAACCTGGTGGCTGGTACTAACCTCAGTAACCATTCTGGTGTCCAACAAAGAAAAAACCACCTGGATTCAGTCAATAACTTTAATGGTAAGATAAGCAAAGCATTAGATCATGTGTGTAAAGTTGCAGTTAATTGCATGGTGGCTGTCACCAAATATGTTGTGCACTCAGCTTAGGTTTGGATTATCTGTTGCTCGTTGCTGTCTTTTCCGATTTTGAAACAATTGAAGAGACTAGTCCTGGACACTTATAGTGACCAAGTACAATTTGAACAACACCAGAAAGGATCAATTTTCTCAGGAAACATCTGTCATTTTTGCTTCCACAAAAACACGGAACAATGGTGTAGGTTGACTGCCCTGTGAGAAGGCAGTGGGGCTTATTCCCTGCATTCCTACTGATCTCTCGGGCACTGAAAGTTATACTTTGTGTACACTTACATTTGACTGCCTCATTATATGGTGTTCACACTATAGCAACTAGAAAATAAAACCAGTCAATGTATTTCAACTATGCCACTCTATTGGTTTCATGTCTAGTATTGTCAAGCATTGGCCATATGGATGTGAATGACCATAAAAGGGCTCTGCGGTATGATTATCAGTGTTTGTATACTACAGATTCAACATCAGTGTTCTGCATATTTTGTAATTTATTGAATTGGGTGGGAAAATAAAGATAATGTTGAGAATCACCTTAAATCAGAGAAGGACTCCATTCATAATAGTGTAAATGCTGCTGTTCCTCATCAGACACAGTTATTTGTAGAGAGCTTAGACATAGCCAAAAAAGGAAACAAGTAAAACCCAGCTGAGAAAAAACGTTGTTGAAGGTTTTGAAAAAAGGAAACATTCGAGTCAAAAAACTCTCAGTGCAGAGAATGAAAATTATAATATTTTATTGTATCTTCAATCTCTCTCTCTATTCGTTCAGTCGGTTCCAACTCTTCGTGACCCCATGAACCAGATCACGCCACTTTTTCCTGTCTTGCACTTTCTCCCATAGACCTTCCAGGTTGGAACACATTGCTTCTGTGATGCCATCGATCCTTCTCATCCTCTGACGTCCTCTTCTTCCCCAGCATTAATGTTTTTTCCAGTGAGGCATGCCTTCGCATTGTGTGTCCAAAGTAAGTCAGCTTTTGTTTTAACATGAGACCTTCCAGGGAGAAATCTGGTTTTATTTGCTCCAATATTGATCTGTTGGTTCTCTTTGCAGTCCATGGAACTCTAAGAAGTTTCCTCCAACACCACAATTCAAAGGAGTCAATTCTTTGCCGTTCAGTCTTTCTAATGGTCCAGGTCTCACATCCATACATCACATACAGTATCTCCAATCACTTTTTTCAATTTTTTGTTTCCTTGTTTACTATTTGTGTCCAGTTTAAAACCACTGAGGATTATCTTTCAGGCAAGTAGCATGGCAACCTTGTATATAATATGTTTTAATTACATACAGGGTTAATCACCTAAAACGTGCACCACATATAATGCACTGCTATAGATGTGCAGTTTTCAGATAATGGTTTGGTAAGTAGAGGACCCATATTGTTAGCCAATAAACAGATTGTAATAATACTTACAAAGTGTATTTATTATGCAGACATACATTTTTTAAATAGAACAATACTTCCTAACTTTAACAAACCAAAAGTAATGTTATGTAGAATGTCAATGGTGTTTGTTGCAGGATTCTAGTGTGAGTCATTTATGAGATATCATATTTTGAAAAGTTTCCACACCATCACTTTTTTGTGTCATTCATCCTGCATAGTTGTTAGGTATGATGGTATTACATTCACTTATAGTGTGCTTGTGTGTTCCTTGAGTGCACTGCTACTTGCCAGTCAGTCACTGTTTGATGGTCCAAGTAGTAGGTTGTGAGTGTATGATGGATTTACCAGTGCAGAAAATGACAACATGTTCATGGTGTATGGGGAGTGTAGGAAGAATGCAGTTCATTCTTGTGTAGTGTATCCAACAACGTATCCCAATAGATGTCACCCATCTCAGCAATTATTTATCTACCTCTCCAAGTAGTTACATGAAAGTGGTAGTATGGTAGTATAGCAGCTAGACAATGTAACAGAAGGAAACAACTGATGAGAGAAGAGGGAGAAATTAACATTCTTGGTGCTGTTGCAGTTAATCCATACATTAGCTCCTGCTCAATCCCACAAGAAAGTGGTTTGAGTCAGGCAAGTGTCCTATGCATTCTTCATTGACATAGATTTCATCCATATCATATCTCCCTCCCTCCAGAGCTGAATGGAAATGGTCATGAGAATCATGTTAACTTCTGTACATGAGCATTAAGACAGGATATTACAAATATAATGCGTGTTTTGTTCAGCGATGAAGCCACATTTACCAACCGTGGCCAGGTAAACTGTTCTGACATGAACTATTGGTCTGTTGATAATCCTCACTGGCTTCACCATGTAGAACATCAACAACCACAGACTGTAAATTTGTGGTGTATGATAGTGAACCATCAACTAATAGGCCTGTTTTCATAGACAGAACACTGAATGTATCACAGCCTCCTAACATGGATGCTAGAAGATGTTCCTCTGCTGTCTAGGTGGAACCCGTGACACCAATATGATGGCTGTCCAGCCCATAGCACATGTAGTGCTACAAAATGTTTTCACAAATTGTTTCCAAATGGTTGGATGGGTGCACAGAACCTGTACCATTTCAGGCCCATCCCCCTGGATTTGATACCTACAGACTTCTTGCTTTACGCTTATGTTTTACCACATATCTCCCATACCGGTATGAAATGATTTAGATTATGTGCATTATAAAACTATTAAATCACAATTTATAAAAATTTACATAACTGCTTTCTTTGAAATATCAGACAAAAACAACATTTGAAGAATATAGAAGAAAGAGCAGTTTCTTGTCTCTGAGTTGCTATTTTCTCTTAAAATACATTTACAATAAATTCTGAATTTAATAATCCTCCTCCTCATGCAGGCCCTCAGTGTACTCTTGTCATCTAACCACTTTCTCATCTTTGTTTAATGTAGAATTCAGTTTTTTTCTAAACATTGACAGGATTGCTTAAACCTGACGAGTTAGTGTGGCCTGATCATATTTTGAATCTGTTTGTTGGTGACTATTTCTTTAGCACTTTATTCACATTGTTCACACAACCATGTCACTTTATCTTCTTCGCACTTCTCATGAATTTCTCATTTAATTGACTTACAGTGCTGTATTTCTTTCTTTTCCTGAATGTTACCCACTGTTTTAAGCTCCCATTTTTCATACTTCTATTTGTCTGCATAACATCTGTGATTATCCTCAACTACACTTCTTACTGTAGTATTCTTTATCACAGTTTTAGAGAAATTTGAATTTACATTCACTGAGAAACCAAAACTGCCCACTGCTCACTGCCCACGTGAGGTTGATGCTGATGTTGTGGACACGTGGCACATCATGAAAAATATGTAAGTGCAGCTGTGCTGGATGGGAATCACCCTAGCAGAGATATGTCCTACAAATGGGGCAATATCAATTGATGGGTTATTAGTACACAAAGCCTGTGAACAAATATCTAGAAAGTAATGAAGCTAGACAAATGTTCATGTACTACTGTCATGAGCATCTTGAGAAGGAGAGAGAAACTATCATCAAGCACCAAATAGTTGGATGTCCACGATTCTTCACAGAACATGGGATCTGGAGGCTTGTCTGCTCAGTAAAGCAGGATAGATGGTGATCTGTTGTATTTCTACCAAAAGAGTGCAAGGGCGCACCATTCATTATACATTGTTGAACATGCTGTTCTGCAGCAGACTATGCCTTTGTGTTCACGTGTTTACCCAATGACACAACCATTTATGATTGCAGTGAGCACAGGACCATTGGAATATGACCATCAATCAATGGAAATGTGTCATCTCTTTGGGTGAATCACACTTTTGCTACACTAGATTGACAAAAGGACAATGAAAATATATGGCTTATACAATGCAATAGCTACTCCAACACATAACAGCAAACTCCTGTACTCAAATAGATCACATCTTCACAAATTTAAGGGACTTTCAGTACAAAAGTGAAGTTATAGAAACGGCCCTGTCAGACCATGATGCAATAAAAATGTGTCTAAATCATATCACCACAAATGAAAAGATATGAAAAATACGGAAAAAAGAAGCTTAAATGAAGAAAACTTAAAAGTTCTTAGAATAAAACTTGAAAAAGAAGGGTGGAAAATACTGGAAAAAGACTCTCCATCAGTGGATGATAAAACGACATATTTTGTTGACACACTTTCCTACCATCTGAATATTACATGCCCAGTAATAAAAACTAAAGCCAAAACCACAAGTAAAAGCAAAAATGTATAATAAAAGGAATTTTGATCTCAATGATGCAGTAATAGCCTCATCGAAAATGTCATAAGAAAGTTGGACTCTAAAAATAAATGTGTAGGAGTGTTCATGGATCTAACAAAGGCATTTGACTGTGTAGACCACAAAAATTTAGTAGAAATATTAGGAGTATATGGCATAAGAGGAAATGCAGGAGACTGGATTCCCTCATATCTGACAAACAGGAGCCAATATAATTAAATTACAAACACTTCTGGTGAAAAAATAAGATCTAAAGCAAGAATTTTACACTTCTCTGTGCCACAAGGCTCCATTCTTGGCCCAATATTCTTCATTCTGTACTCAAATCACATCCCAAATATGATGAGGTATGGTAGTATTTACCTATGCAGATGACACAACTCTTCTGTTCAAGGATAAAGACACAGAAAAGTTAGAAATAAAAGCCAATGTAGAAGTAAGTAATGCTCTCCAAAGATTTACTGAATTAAACCTGCACAACAATATTACTAAAATGCTTTGACTAAACTTCAGACTTCAAAACTTCCACAGTGAAGATATCAATGTCTGCATAGATGGGTGCATAGCAGAAAACACCAAATATACAAAATTCCTTGGGATAATTATCAATGAAAATGTAAACTGTGATAAGCATGTAGAATATATCAGGAGGAAACTCAGTCCCAACCTATATGTGCTGCACAAACTCAGCTACCTAAAAGATACATGCATTATGAAAGCAATATACTACGCCTTAATTCATATGACATTAAGTTATGGCATAATTTTGTGGGGAGGTACCTCAAAAACAAACATTAAAGAAGTATTTCAATTACAAAAAAGAGGCATAAGGATGATAGCCAACCTTAAATGGAAAGATCCATGTAAACCAGCGTTCAAGGCTCTCAAAATACGAACATTACTCAGTACATACCTATACAAACTCCTCTGTTGGACAAAATTCAAACATTCTGCTGATACGAGAGATAACAACACACAACACAACCATGACACAAGAAAATGGAATCTCTTCCATGAGCCTACACACAACATCACAAAATACCAAAAAAAATCCATGATACACTGGACCTAAAGCCCTTGAAAAACTCCCTTCATTCTTGAGAGAAATAAACAATAAAAATATTTTCAAAAATTTCTTAAAAATTTTCTAATAGAACACTGTTACTACAGTGTTAATGAACTTATGTGCACTACAGTACAAAACAATTGCAATACCATTATTGTATCAAAAGAAAAATTGTACAAAATTTAGTTCAATATGAAATAGCCCTGGAATAATTTTATAATAAATTATATTTTTGTTAAACCATAGACAGTAAAAACTATGTACCTGTTGATGTGTGAAATGAAAATATATCTTGATCCATACATTGTCCTTTGTCAAAGGATAAATAAATAAGTAAATAAATGGCCATCTCCCCAAATGCCACGATCAAGCTGAACAGCAGTTTGAAATACACAGTATGCCACAGACACAGGCAACTGGGAGTAGTATTATGCTGTGGGAGATATTCTCCAGTACTTGCATGGGACCTGTGGTAGTAATTGAGGATATGCTGACAGCTGTGAACCACCGCCATCCCTTAATGCTTGATGTCTTCCCCAGTGGCGATGTCATCATTCAGCAGTATAATTGTCTGTGTCACAGAGCCACAAACATACCACAGTGGTCTGAGGAGCATTATAGTGAACTCATGCTGATGTATTGGTGATCATGTTAGCCTGATATAAATTCTGTGGAACCCATCTGGGTCAGTATCAAGTGCCATCACTGCATCTTATAACGACTCCATTTCTTACTAGGCTAATTACTGTTTAGCTCTACAGGGCCATTATACTGAAATGTTTCCCCACACCACCTAGTATTGTCTTTCTATTTGTGTGAGTAACTGTATGTTCACTGTTGTGGGTAAATACATATAGCGTACACAGGGCGGTGTGTGAAACTGATGGCGATTACACGCTTCCGCTGTTGTAGAAATCTGCTCCAGATGCTGCAGATACCGTGTTGAGCTGAAAGTGGTAACCAAAATACGGAGAAATATTCTTCGGGGGTCTGTTGCATAGCAATCAGATTGCTTTCAGTTCTGAGAAATGTCCAGTTACTATTGTGGATATGAATGATCCATGAAGTGACTTCTTTTCCGAAGAAAACATCGAACTATTTCACTAGAACTGAACGCTCCCATCGGATCTGTTCTCAACTGGTGTTTATTAGTAAATCACAATAGCAGTACATCGCTGGGTGTATAATAAGACGTACCTTCTTGAAATGAACAATATTTTATTGTTCAATTAACTGATTTCCTTCCATATGCACTTATATTTTACAATGTGAATCAAAAACTCGCAATGGCGTCGATTTTTTACATCACAAGAATGGCTCTCCTCTACTAAAATTACTCTTAACCAGAACAAACAAAAACTATATCCTAAGAATAATTATGTGAGCGCTGTCCACCACAGAGTAATAAACAATATCTTTGTCTCTCTCTCGCACTGTCACAGCAAGTTACGCTGCATGATACATCATATATGCCCCTCTTGTGGACGAACGTTTTTGGGCAAAAACAAACACGAGCGTTCACACAACACTATATCGGTGATTGTTTATGACGCTGTATTAAAGTCCACTAGAGTATTAATGTCCACTGTATTTCTTATGATATTTTGGTATTAGTGAATGACTATCTAAATGTAAATTATAGATTTGGGTGCATATACTGCTGACAAAGGCTGTGCTGAATTCCTGATGCAGCATATATGCATAGCTTACATGCTTGCTTTTATTCATTTGTCAAGGATGGCATGAGATGTGATCAGAAACCTTTTTTATCATCATTCAAAGCTTCTGTCACTCGCCTTGGGATGTCTCAAACGGATAATCTAGCCATTCGGCCAAGCCCCACAAAGGAAAACCAAGGAAAACCTCGGGGTAGATTTACCATCCTCGTATTTCTCATTTGCAATGGTAATTAATTGAATTACAATGGAAAATAAAAAAAAATATTTACAATATGGATTTTTTTGTTGAATGAATTTAAACACTGTTCACAAAAGAAACACAACACTGTTAATCTTCTGTGTCTTGAGGTGAACCGTCGACGCGTTGGTTTACGTCCATCTACGATTCCCTTCTATCAGTCATCTCCGGGTAACTGATTGAATTCTATTCCCATTTCACCGTCTCCTCGTGGGTATTATGGTTTTCCGCATATGGTTAACATGAAAATAAGAGTCAGTGTAAGTTCCGTGGAAAAGGTGTTTGATCTATGCTGAGCTGAAATAGAATCTAATCTAAAGTTCTTTCTAATTCTCTGTCCTGAATTCGAAATATTCGGAAGTCGTAAGGTGTTCTTCATTTCTATCAACAACCCTAGAATGCACTATACACAAATCCAACTGGAGCTGCCGTGTCAACTTATGCTCGTCATCCTTCAGATGGACTTTAACACTTGTTGATGGGCTTATAACTGAAAAGCATTCACTCAGTTGGTAACTTCGCGAGCAACAATTGATATAACATAATTTACATACACAGGTATGTTACAACAATAGTACAATTCTAAAGACAATGTTCATCACAAAAGATTGAAACAAAGTAATAGGCGTCCTTTTAAAACTGAGAACGGGTTACCCCTTCCGAACAGCATGACTTCAGCTCAGCACGTAAAAAAGCAAATACAAACATACATTGAGATTGTTAAGTTGACATAAGAAAAAATATCTTGCCGTATACCAGATTCATTTGAGTCACTGACCCATGGTCATTATGCATTGTGAAACCTGATTGAAATTACTATCTACTAAATAAAATTTTTTTAAAAGAAATTATTCATACTATAGCTAAATTCTCTGCATACTGAAAAGAAAACTTATCCTTACAGTGGAAAACCTATACATAATGTCTGCATATCTCTCGTACAGTATGCCTGAAAAGGAAAACTAACTACTAAATTGCAAAAAAAAAAAAAGAAACTATCCTAAGTATGATTCATAGGTTTAATGAAAATTCTCTAATCAATATTATTTGATAAGAATAGTATTTTCAATCTTCAGAATCTTCAGTCATCATGAAATTGCTTTAACAAGTGATGAGGATACATTCCTTTCACCTTTCCATTCTTCACATCCTTCAAAACATAAGTTCCTGGATGGGGTATTTTGGTAATCACAAATGGTCCTTGATACAATAATTGCCATTTTGTGTTCTTCCTCTGTATAAGTGAAGCCTTAGGATGAGTTTTTACTAAAACTTGGTCTTTCACTTTATATGTTTTTATTTTTCCAAGTCGATTGTCAAAATATATTTTCCTTTTTCTTGCCTTGTCCATTATATTAAGTAAGGATTGTCGTACTTTATTTTGTAGGTCTATTTTGTTAATAGCTACTTTAGGAATTGGTCGAATCCAGTCATTCTGTTCCTGTTTTCCAAACATCAGTTCGTATGGGGTGTATTCTGTCGTAGTATGTGGCATATTGTTTACAATTTTCTGAAAATCGTGAAGATAATCGATCCATTTGGGTTGCTGGTTGTGGCAATATGTTCTCATGAACCGGTTTAATTCACGAAAAATTCGTTCCACGGGATTCGCCGAAGGGTGGTACACTGATGTTAGAATTTGTTTTATACCACAACTGGCTAATGTTTGCCTCCAACGAAATCCAGTGAACATTGACCCATTGTCAGAAAGAATAGCCTCTGGTTTGCCTACTTTGACTATATAATCTTTGACCAGCTTCTTGGCTATGGATGCAGCAGTAGCTGATTTTAATGGATAAAGTTTGACATACTTAGTGAATATATCAAGAAAAGCTACAATATATTTGCATCCTCCCCTTGATGATGGTAGAGGACCACAGATGTCGACCAAAATGATTGACAGCGGTTTAGTGGGTATAATAGGATGTAGGAAATCTTTCACACAAAAATTTCCTGGTTTGGCTAGTTGACAAATTTTACATTTCCTTAACTGTCTGTGCACTTTCCCGCGAATGTTTGGGAAGTAGCAATATGCTTGAACCTTCCGAGCACACTTTAATACTCCAAAATGTCCCCAAGTGATGTGCGTGTGCAAAATTAAGTCATTCTCATTCTTCTCGGGAATACACACCTTCCAATTATCTGAATCAAGATGCCCTTTGAAAAATAAGACATCGTCCTCAACTTTGTACAGTCTCTTCAGATCATCGTTTCCAGGCTTTGCTAAAGTTTCCTCTATTGAATGCCAACGAGGATCTTCATTCTGTAGTTTTTCCATGTTCTTACACATGTCAAGAAAATGTTTCCTATATATTCTATCAGTCATTATAAGAACATTAAATTCGGACGGATTGCCGGTGATGTTGATAGTTGACAAATCTCCATCTGGCATTCTAGACAGTGCATCAGCAATGAAATTATCCTGTCCGCTTAGGTATTTAATTTCAAATTGAAACTCTTGGAGTGAGAGCGTCCATCTTGCTAATCTTGGATGTAATAATTTACATGTTTGCAAAAAACTTAACGCTTTGTGGTCACAGTATACTGTTGTCTTCGCTCCATATAAGTAACAGTAAAATTTCTTAAATGACCAGACTACGGCCAATGCTTCCCTTTCAGTAGTCGTATATGTTCTTTCACAAGCAGTTAAGAGTCGGCTAGCAAAAGCTATTGGACAGAAAGTTGATTTCCTATCTATCATCTTTACTTGGAAGAGGCATGAACCTATTCCAATTTCCGAAGCGTCTGCCATTAAACCGAATTCTTGGCTCATATCCGGATGATATAATATTCGTGAATTGACTAAGGCATGTTTTATTGCTTCAAATGCATTCTGACATTGTTGCGTCCACACCCACGGAGTATTTTTGCGCAACAAGCTGTACAACGGTTCTGCATTAATAGAGTGGTCGTGAATGAAACGCCTGAAAAAAGAGACAACTCCGAGGTAGCCCTTTAACTGTCTTTTTGTTGTTGGAACTGCAAAGTTTTTGATTGCCTTTAGTTTCTCGAAGTCCGGTAAGATGCCTTTTTCATTTATAAGATGACCCAAAAATTTGATTTTATCTCGAGCAAAATGGGACTTTTGCAGATTTGCGGTTATGCCTGCTTCCTTGAAACGTTCTAACACTCTTCTCAATAAATCAACGTGCTCCTCCCATGTGCTCGTAGCTATGAGCATGTCGTCCACAAATAAAGTTAAATTGCTTCGAAGTGCAGGTCCCAATGCACAATCTAGAGCATTTATAAAAACTCCTGAGCTCACGTTTAGCCCAAAAGGTAAAACCTTAAATTGATAGCTTCTACCTGCATGTACAAATGAGGTGTACTTTTTTGATGGTTCGTCTAGAGCCACCTGCCAAAATGAACTTCTCAAATCAATATTTGTTAAGTATTTCATCCCCTCAAACTTTTGAATTAGCTCATCGATGTTTTCCGGGTGAGTTCGCACGGGCATGATAATCTTATTTATCTGCCGTGCGTCTAGCACGAGACGAACTTTTCCTCCCTTTTTCGAGACAACATGAAGCGGACTACAGTATGGACTCGTCGAAGGTTCGATCAGATCCCATTCAAGCATCTGGTGGATTTCCGCATCAACAGCCTTTCGTTGGTGCCACGGTACTGGATAAAAAATACGGCAGAAAACTTGGTGTGGTATCACATCTAAATGGCATGTGTATCCCTTGATTACACCAGGTCTTTCTTGAAAGACTTCATGATATTCCTGTAGAAGATCATATAATTGCTTTCTTTGGTGTTGTTGCAAATATTCAGGTTCTTGCACCTTTTCATATACCATAACTTCAGGGTTTAAAACTGGTTGCAAGTAATTAATTTGGTAATACCGTACAGGTTTGGTATGTATCCACTTTATTTGCAGCTTTCGTCCCTGACAATACTTTCCATGGGTACTATATTCCCTGAGAAGATTCAGTTGATGTTTCTGATCCATTATTGTAAAACTGGCACGGCCTAGAGAAAAATCGATATGCCAATTTCTCTCTCTAAATTCATCTATACCCAGGATACAGTCCTCAACCAATTTTTTTATTACAAGGAACGTGCAATTTATAGCTACATTTCCTATATCTAACTGGAGTTGAGTCTGCACTTTAACCTGAGAAGACTTATGACCAGTAGGACCTACAATTCTACAACATTGAACAGGAAAAATCGGTGGATTTGCTTTCTGAAGTATTCTTTGAAATAACTTCTCAGAAATGACATTTACTGCTGCTCCTGTATCTAAAGTAACTTGCATGGTGATGCCTTCAATCGCCGCCTGAATTTTCGCAACAGGTACAGTGATATGTTCCTCTTGACAAGGCATCATATCCTGCTGAAGTTCTTCTATTAATAATTTGCCATCATTGTACCGAAAGAAATTGACGCTTGAATTTTCACCCCTGAAAACTTCCTCGACTGCACCGTCGGGGCTTCTGACAGTCGAGTTTAGTTTGACGATTGTCCATTATTAGTAGATGTCTGCTCCGTTATGTCGGTTATTATTGGTGGTTGATTTCTCCATTCATTTGCATTATCATTTGGTACCCAACCTGAAGTTTGTGGTTGGTTGTGATATTCATGGGTTGGTTGCTGATATCGGCGTTTTTGCTGATAATTCCCTTCTTGATAGTATCCTTTCCTCTTCTTATTATTCTTCCTCCATTTCCGTTTATATGTTTGTTCACATTGTTGGTCATGATTACACTGGTCGGGATTTTCGTTACCAAATTTCACGTTTTTCTGGAAATAATTCACCTGTGGGTTTGGTGAATTGTGTGCAAAAGGTTTGTTTCCATACTGTTTGTTGTTACTATTGTATTTGTTAGGTTGGTAACTTGGTTGGTTATAGCGCATACGAGATTCTTCGAACAGAATGTCTATTGAATCCAATGTGGCTAGAAAATCTTCCACATGTTGTTCAGGCACATGTAGAAGTTTTTCCTTAACTTCAAGTGGAAGTTTGCCCTTTAATATTCGAATGATATCCTGCGTCGGGATTGGTTCATTCCAGTATTTACTTTTATTTATATACTTCTCGAAATACTTTCTTAAAGATCCATTTTTGAAAGAAAAAGGTTGTGGATTAAAAACTTCCTTACGTAGTCTTTCTTGTACACCTTTATTCCAGTATTTGTGCAAGAAAGCGCGTTCAAATTGGTCATAATCTTGACACCAATCAGATGCTTCTGACGCCCACATCGATCCATCTCCATGTATGAATCCTGCAACGTACATAATTTTTTGTTGCTCAGTCCACATTCGCGGCAATATCCCTTTAAATTGCTTGATAAATACCACGGGATTGATCGACTTACTTTCGGGAATAAATATCTGGAATTGACGATATTTAAGCATTTTTTCTTCATTCATAGTCACAGGTGTATTCTGGTGGCTACTACCCGGTGAATGATAATCTCGATAATTTGTTTCTGGTTGATTATGTAAATATGCACCAGTACATGGATATTGTTGCATGGATTCGGTTTCACTGGTTTCATCAGGAATAATGTCTGCTTTTGATAAACTGCAAGTAGTATGTGCCCCTGTAGTATTAACTAGACCCTGCTGGCATGCTTTTAATGTATTTTCTATCTTTGCTTTCCAAGCAGGAAATTCATCTCCTATATTCTCCTTAATCTCTTTAACTTCTGCTTTAAGTTGTTCTTGTGCAGCTTTGTTGTTAACTTGCACGTTAGAAACCGCTTCTTTCAAGGTTTTGTCAACATAATTTTGCACTGTCTCGGTTTGCTCTTTCGCCCAATCTTCAATGTCCTTAGAAAATGCGATCTTATGTTCATTGAAAAGTTTCTCTATGTGTTTCTCGCCTTCGAGACTGAGAGTGTCTATCCTCCGAGTAAGCTCAATGACAGCTTGCTCGTTATCGTGCTTAATTGTATTCACGTCTTGCGCAATAGTGTTCTGTACATGAATAACTTCTTGCACTTGATGATTTAGTGTATCTTGACGACATAAGATGTCTTTGTATTTGTTTGTTAATTCCTGATACTGTTGTTCTTGTGTAACTATGAGTTGTGCCTGACTGGTAATCAAGTGACTCTGCTTTGTTTCCAAACTCTGGAATTTTTCAGTAATCTTATCATTTATTTCTTTTAGTTTATTAGATTGTTCCTGAGCCAAATTAAATTGCGCACTCTCCAATGCCTGGAATCTACGATTCATGTCGTTTGCAAACGTGGATTGTGCCATTGCAAGATTAGATTGCGATGTTTCCAATGCCTTAATCCCTTGTGTTATGACAGTCAAACTTGACATCAGCTGGGATAACAAATCGGTATTCTCAGCAATTGGCGATTGCACTGGGCTTAATGAGGATTGTACCGACACAATTTTCGGTACAGTCATTTCGTTTTCGCACGCGTCTGTGTCAGAGATGAAATTCATGTTGTTTGTTGGTTGCTGCATATTTCTCTGGACTTCTTTCGACATATGAATGTCGGAACTAGCAACTGTTTGTGTCGACGGCATGAGCGCATTAATTATTGCTGGTTGCTCAGCCGTAATCGACTTATCGCTAACTACGGCGGTATTAAATTCTGTGGCACTAGTTGACGATGCATTCACACTATTTAATTCATTTTGTGGCATTGTGATGCGTGCTTGCTTATTGGCTTTGAACATAGATCTAGTTATCATCATGTAAATGAGTAATTGACAGTTTCTCCTCTAAATAAGTCCCACAAAAGTGACTATTAAACTTTTACACACGCAAAAACGTTAATGTCCTAATGCTGTTAATGTACACTTTACAATGTGACACAAAAACAGTGCATAGATAACACATAAAATGTTGTCTTACTGTATCTACTGAAATACTGGAATTCTAGTAAAATTAATATAGCAACTCTATTTATACTAAGAAAATTTCTACATGAGGGGTCACTACAATGCATAAATGCTCAAGAAAGCTAGTAATTCAAATGTTCTGGCCTTTTTGAAGTTTCTGCTCAGCTGCTGGGACGGCGCACTCGTTCTCTTCACAAGATACTCCCGCACGTTAGCGTTAGCATGAAACATACAAAGGACCATAACGTAGTTACTCTATAAGACTAGACATATATACGCACAATGAAACATTACTTACTAAATTACTAACATATTTGTATTGCAGGTTCACTATGAGTGTTGTATCAGGATCGTGTCCTGTCTAACGGTAGACACATTTATAACGACTCCATTTCTTACTAGGCTAATTACTGTTTAGCTCTACAGGGCCATTATACTGAAATGTTTCCCCACACCACCTAGTATTGTCTTTCTATTTGTGTGAGTAACTGTATGTTCACTGTTGTGGGTAAATACATACAGCGTACACAGGGCGGTGTGTGAAACTGATGGCGATTACACGCTTCCGCTGTTGTAGAAATCTGCTCCAGATGCTGCAGATACCGTGTTGAGCTGAAAGTGGTAACCAAAATACGGAGAAATATTCTTCGGGGGTCTGTTGCATAGCAATCAGATTGCTTTCAGTTCTGAGAAATGTCCAGTTACTATTGTGGATTTGAATGATCCATGAAGTGACTTCTTTTCCGAAGAAAACATCGAACTATTTCACTAGAACTGAACGCTCCCGTCGGATCTGTTCTCAACTGGTGTTTATTAGTAAATCACAATAGCAGTACATCGCTGGGTGTATAATAAGATGTACCTTCTTGAAATGAACAATATTTTATTGTTCAATTAACTGATTTTTTCTTCCATATGCACTTATATTTTACAATGTGAATCAAAAACTCGCAATGGCGTCGATTTTTTACATCACAAGAATGGCTCTCCTCTACTAAAATTACTCTTAACCAGAACAAACAAAAACTATATCCTAAGAATAATTATGTGAGCGCTGTCCGCCACAGAGTAATAAACAATATCTTTGTCTCTCTCTCGCACTGTCACAGCAAGTTACGCTGCATGATACATCATAATCTGTGAATCAGGGGCCCATTATTTATGTGCATTACATGACTAGTGCATAGATGTCTAATCCAATATGCCTCCACAAACCTACTAACAAACTGTTAGATCCATGATATGTCGAATCAGTGATGTATTTTGTTATAAATATGAACAAACAACCTGAAGAAAGCTTTAGCCTACTCTTCACAATTACAAGTCAATTTCAATCCAGGGTAGCACTTACAATTCATTAACTTTGTCCCACCATACTTTAATGTAATTGCTACTTTGTTGTGTTTCATAGTCTTTTCTAATTACACCTCTTCCTTTCATGATTTTTAAACAGTCTACTTGATGGTCAGTATTACTACATTGTACTGGAAACTTATCAACCAATCTTGAAACTATGAGCAGATTTGGCAGTAGTACAAGAAGAGTTATTACAGTTACAAGTAGCAGTTTACAGTACTACTATTTGAGTTAAATTAAGAGACTGCATTACATTCAAGACATCCAAATGATTGAGAAAATTCTGAAAATAAGCTAGTTTCAGTCTAGACATCTCCAGTAGCTTCTAAACTTCAGAAAATGAAGGAAGACTAGGAATTAACATCCCACTCATGATAAGTGGACTGCGGGCCTTTAGGCTGAAACCTACTCTTTTGCTGAGTTACTAATTGACAATAAGCTTCTACTAACACATTTCATGACTAATTAAACTCAAAACCATTAATTTTATACCAACTAAAACGCCTACTTTGACATTATTGTCTAATTTAGCCTTAAAATCCTAAAAGGTAACTATTTCTTTAACGTGAAATAAAATTCTTATTTTTTTGAAAGATTAAGAATTACTTAGAAGAATCAACATTGAGAAAGCAGAAGTTGATATTTGGGGGTTTGGAATGGGGGATGGGGGGAGCAACACAGCTCACAGAATCCTGGCCAACTACCTGTTTCGACAAAGAAGGTATTGGTATGCTTTGAACTGATCTCAGATAAAAAACACCCACCCACTCACTCACCCACCCACCCACGCACACACACACACACACACACACACACACACACACACACACACACACACACACATGCAAGAGGAGAGTTGCACAGCCATTGTAGTGAAAAGAAGCTCACACCTCTCCTTGGTTATACACAGACTCACATTGTAGGAAAATGAGACCATTGTCAAATTTTTTTAGCTATCAACCAAACTGAAGTAGTACATTGTGTAGTGTTGGATGTATGAAGTGTAACGAGTCCATTGTTCAAAACCTATTGTAGTTTCAGTGTGTGAATAACTAGCAGAATGCTGAAAACAACTAATTCAAAGTCTATGTGCATAAGATAGTGCTGCCAAAGTTTGCTGCACTCTTGGTCAGATTAAAAAATTATATTCTGGCAGGCACACAACAAAGAGGCTAAATGGTATGTTTTTATACTTCTTACTTTTTCCTGCCATTTCACAACTGCAAATTTCTTCTCACATCTTTAGACACCAGAGCTTTTGTGAAGCATATTATTTTATAAACATTGTTTGAAATTATGCTAAGAGATGCAGGAATTTAGTTGTTCACTTTATCATAGTTTTTAAGTTACTGAAATCAGTTTTGATATAAAGAAAATGTAAACAATGAGAAAAGGTCATACCTACAGGTTAAAGCAAAAATGTTTTCAAAATGATGAACTAAGTTTTAATTTTTTTAAATTCTGAGTTTTAACAAAATTCTGTTCAGTGTCAGGATAGTTGAAAAACTAAATCTGCTAAACATTACTATATTTCCTTTTTATTTTATTTTGCTAAAATAATTACTGATGTCCCTTAACAATACCAAATACTTTTTATACACACTTCTATGTACCAACTTGTTTCTTTCTTGTATTAGATTCTGAATAATAAAAAGTCCCACTTAAATCATCACGCAGATGGAGTGCTACATAAGAAAAACATTAAACAAGAATCCAAATTTAAGCAGGCACTTTTAACAAAAACATCTGATGAAATCACCAAAAAGAATCAATTGTATAGTGGCATGTGTCATGCTAGCATGGCAGCAAACATCCCAATTTGAAAAGTAAGAAATCCCATCTTCAGAGGTTTTCTTTAGAAGTATTGCAATCTCTATGTTCCTACAGGCTTAATATTGCATAAAAACTATGTGGATTCAGCTTACACTGGTGCACTGTCCAGAATACAAGAAGATAGTGAGAAGTCTTGCATACGGATTTCTGTTGATGGAACTACCGGCAGTCTTGGCCAGTACATTGCAAATCTGACTATTGGCAGGTTGGATGCAGTTGTGCAATCCAGTGTTTATTTCGTTTGTTCCAAACAACTCCCAAAGACAAACCACCAAACAATTGTGCACTTTGTCAACAGTGGGCTGAATGGTGTGGCATCCACTGATTTCACAGCATATACGGCTGCAGCATTTCAGTTGCTTCCAGTATTCCACCCTTTAATGCTACATTTAGGTTATGTGACACACAGGCATCTCCGTGGTAAAGAAAGTTTTTGTTACAGCAGCATCAAGGGTACAGGCTTTTAGAGAGCAACTTCCAGAAGTTTCCTTGCAATTTGAACCTGTTATTACCTACTGGGACACATGGTTAGAAGCAGCAGAATTCTACAGTAAGCATATCCCAGCAGTCCAGAAGGTAACTGAAAATCCACCAGAGGATGCCACCTTTATAACTTCAGCAAAACTATTATTCAACGGTCCCTCAATCAATCAGGTGTTGGCTTATGTTAGAGCCAACTACACATTTACGGCAAGAATTATTTTTTTAATTGTAAGGCACAGACAGACCCATCTATAAGAACATTTCTTTAGTGGATGAAGATAAAAAGAAAATTAATGAAGTGCCAGGCAAAGTAGAGAAAAAGTATTGGCAAAAATGCAGACAACTCTAGCCTGGAAGGCTTGTGCACAGCAGCTTACATACTTAGTGGTAAATTCAGCACCCCCGATTGCAGTGTTCCTGTCCCACATCTGCCAAAAGTGAAGTATTCTTATGTTGTCACATGCATTGATGTAGAAAGTCCGTTTTCCACATATAAATTAATTCTGACTGACGGGTGCCATTTTTTCTCTGAGAAACCTAGGAAAAGTTGTACTTATTTACTGCAAAGTCAACTATGGTCTTGAGTGTTTGAAACCACTGGTTTATTAGACGTTCATTAAATTACATATTACTCTTATTTTGACATATAGTTATAAATGTTTTATACAGTATTTTTATCTTGAAAAACTGAAAGGTTTTGGGATCAGTTTGAACATCAAGTAGAATAATGTTTGCTGTGTTTTGCAACTGTTCATATTTTTGTTTTTCTTGTTTTTGATTAATAGTAATACACTGACAAGCCAAAAATTATGAGCACTGCCCCCTGCAACATTGAATGTCACTTGGTGATGTTGCAGGCATGTGACGTGTTATCAAAAGTATTGCAGTGTTCCTGTCTGCCAAAAGTGAAGTATGCTCTTGTTGTCACATGCATTGATGTAGAAAGTCCTTTTTCCACATATAAATTAATACTGACTGACAGGTGCCATATTTTCTCTGAAAAACTTAGAATAATTGTACTTATTTATTGCAAAGCCAACTATGGTCTGAGTGTTCAAAACCACTGGTTTATTAGACGTTTATTAAATTACATATTACACTTATTTTGACATATGGCTATATATGTTTTATACAGTGTTTTTATCTAGAAAAAGTGAAAGGTTTTGGAATCAGTTTGAACATGAAGTAGAATAATGTTTGCTGTGTTTTGCAACTCTTCATATTTTTGTTTTTCTTGTTTTTAATGAATAATAATACACTGATAGGCCAAAAATTATGAGCACGGCCCACTGCAACATTGAATGCCACCTGGTGACATTGCAGGCATGTGACGTGCTATGAAAAGTATGCAAGCACAGCAGAGCCGCATGGGGATCACCCTAGCGAAGATATGGGTTGCAAATGGGGAAATCCACTAAGATAAATGACTTTATCAAAGGACAGATTATTATTATGCAATTTTCATGTGCTGCTGTTGTGAGCATCTATGGAAAGCTGGCTGTGGATATGGAGCGGCATGTGGTCAGCACACAGCTCTCCCAGCCATATGTCAATTTACGAGATCGGAGCCACTACTTATCAATCAAGGAGCTCCTCAGTTTGCCTCACAAGGGCTGAGTGCACTCTGCTTGCCAACAGCACCCGGCAGGCCGGATGGTCACCCGTCCAAAGGCTAGCCCTACCTCACAGTGCATAACTTCAGTGATCTGACGGGAACCAGTGTTACCACTGTGGCAAGCCCATTGGCTCATCTATCTAAAGAGGAAGAAGAATAGTGAAACTACCACTAGGCTCTAAATGGTTGGAAGTCCATGACCATTCACAGAACGTAGGGTTTGTTTGCTTGTCTGCTCTGTGAAGTTGGGTAGATGGTGATATGTGGCACCTCTGTCAAAAGAGCACAATACTGGCACATGTACAAGTGTTTTGAAGCACACTGTTCATCATACACTGTTGTATATGGACCTCCATTGCAGACCACCCCTGTGTGTCACATACTGACCCATTGACATCATCAGTTATGATTTCAGTGGACACAGGACCATCGTGATTCGGCTGTTGGTCAATGAAAACATATAGGCTTTTTCCATGAATCACACTTTTACTACACTAGCTCAATGATCACATCCACAAACGATGTCATCGAGATGTATGGTGGCTTGTAAAATGCAACACACTATAGATGCAGGCTGATGGGAGCAGTGTTATACTATGGGAAACATTCTCCTGCACTTACATGGGACCTGTGGTAGTAATAAAAGACACCCTGATGGCTGTGAACCGCCTGCATTCCTCCATGCTTGATGTCTTCCTCAGCAGCAATGTCATATTTCAGCTGTATAGTTGTCCATGTCAGGGAGCCAGATCTGTGCTACAGTGGTTTAAGGAGCATTATAGTGAACACATGTTAAGTCTTTGTGACAAAATTCACCTGACGTAAATTGTATGGAACCCATCTGAGTTGGTACTGGGTGCCAACACCACATATGCAAATCAGGGGCCTGTTATTTACACGAATTAGATGACCTGTGCATCTATATCTAATGCCACACACCTACAATAACTTACCAACAAAATGTCAGATCCATGATATGCAGGATCAGTGACATATTACATTCCAACGATGGACAACAAGCTATTAAGCAAGTGGTCATTCTATTTTGTCTCATTGGTGTTTGGTTATATGTCAGTACTTTGTATTTTAGATTAGATATCATTTTTCTGTATAAAACGTTTCAGAACCTATTTCAGTTTTTATACAGCTTAAATGAGGTACTGAAAGAGCGTATTTTAGGTGTCAAAAATGCATTATTTGTGACCCAAATATCTGTGATGTAGTAATAATGAGATTAGATATGGAGATCATGATGCACAACTAGTCACAGTATGTGACATGGCTCCATATTGTAATGCAAAAGAGTCCTCCAAAATACTATGTTCAATTAATGACTTAACAATTGAAAATTTTAGGGAAACCTTGGAACAGTTAGACTGGGATGAGGTGTACAGGGAACCAGATGCTAAATGGGTAAAAATATCTTGCAAACAGAAAAGGAAAATGCATCTCATAGCTAGAAGAACTACTGATCCAGAAACAGTGAAACATTATAAAAAATACTGCACTGTATTAAAAAAAAGTTTTTAAAAATTACAGAAGTGTGTGCATTATGTTTGAGATTATCATATCTGATAACAAAATAAAAATTATTTGGAGTATTGTTCAAGGGGATACAGGGAAACCGAGAACACAGGAAGACAGCGTTTATATCAAAGTCAATTAAAAGTTTCCAAATGAAAAGTCAGAAGTATGAAACATTAATCATTTTTAAGTGTTGTAGAAAAAAATAGGATCCAGCTGTTCATTAGAAAATGCAAGGCAGTATATGGAAGAGGCAATACTTGCTGAAATTCAACTCAACTCTGCTACTGAAATTAGGAAAATAATAAATTCAGTCAAAAGTGAAAGCTCACATAGAGTTCACAGCATTTGCAACAGAGTACTAAAAGCTTGTTCCCAGGAGATCAGTAGGATTCTCAGCCACATATGTAGTAGCTGACTGAAACAGAGCATTTTTCCAGATAGACTGAAATACACTATTGTTAAACCATTACATAAAAAAGGGGATAGATCTGATGCCAACAAATACCACCCACTCTCACTTCTGACAACTTTATCAAAAATTCTTGAAAAAGTCATGTATTCAAGAGTAGGATCACATATTTGTAAAAATGAAGTACTAACAAAATGTCAGTCTGATTTTCAGAAAGGCTTTTTAATAGTAAATGCTATATATACTTTCACTGGTCAAATATTAAACGCTTTGGACAATTGAACATCACCCATTGGGATATTTTGTGATCTCTCAAAGGATTTTGACTGTGTGAATCATGAATTCAACATTGCGATATGAGTGTGACGGTACACAAATGGTTTAATTCATATTTAACTGGAAGGGTGCAGAAGGGTGAAATTAACAGTACAGATAGTCTTCAAACATCAGCAGAAGCCTCTAACTGGGGAGGTATCGAGAATGGTATCCTACAGGGTTCGGTTGTGGGTCCTTTATTGTCCTTAGTACATTTTAATGACTTGCCACTCTATAACCATGAAGATGAAAAGCTAGTCCTTTTTATTGTTATACAAGTATAGAAATCACACCCCATAAACAAGAATCATCTGAGGAAATTGTAAATAATACCTTTCAAAAATTAATAAGTGGTTCTCTGCAAATGGATCTCACTAAAACACAGAACATACAATTCTGTACAGAAAATGCCATAACACCATTGATAAATATAGACTTTGAACAGAAGTCTATTGCTTAGACAGAATATTCAAAATTTCTGGGTGTGTGCATTGATGAGTAATTGAATTGGAAAAAATGCATTGATGATCTGCTGAAACTGTTAGGTTCAGCTACGTATGCCCTTAGGGTTATTACAAATTGTGGTGATAGAAATATCAATAAGTTAGCCTACTGTGCCTGTTTTCATTGACTGCTTTCATATGGAATATTTTGGGGTAATTTTCCATTAAGAGAAAAGGTACTCATTGCACAAAAGCATGTAATCAGATTATTAGCTGGAGCCCACCCAAAATCACCTTGCAGACTTTTCTGTAAGGGACTTGGGATATTCACAGTATATTTTCAATACACATATTCACTTTCTTATTAATAACTCATATCAGTTCAAAAATAATAGTTAAGTGAATACCTACAACACTAGAAGACTGGATTGTCTTCACTATTCTGGGTTAAATATGACTATAGCACAGAAAGGGATGAATTATGCTGCCACAAAAATGTTAGGTCATTTGCCAAATGACATTAAAAGTCTGACAGATAGCCAACCAACATTTAAGAACAAATTAAAAGAATTTTAGAATGACAGCTCTTACTTTAAAGGTCTTTAAATATGTCTGCTTGTGTCTGTATGTGTGGATGGATATGTGCGTGTGTGCGAGTGTATACCTGTCCTTTTTTCCCCCTAAGGTAAGTCTTTCCGCTCCCGGGATTGGAATGACTCCTTACCCTCTCCCTTAAAACCCACTTCCTTTCGTCTTCCCCTCTCCTTCCCTCTTTCCTGATGAGGCAACAGTTTGTTGCGAAAGCTTGAATTTTGTGTGTATGTTTGTGTTTGTTTGTGTGTCTATCGACCTGCCAGCACTTTTGTTCGGTAAGTCACCTCATCTTTGTTTTTTATATATATATATATATATATATATATATATATATATATATATATATATATATATATAGCTCAGTGAGTTCACAAGCTGTCTGACAGTATCAGGCTCTTAAGGTGCAAGCTAGAGATTGGAAGAAAAGACTTAAAAAGACCAAGAGGATCTAATTGGTTGGTAAATTCATAGGAAGGGAACACCAGAACTAGTACAAAGCTTCCACTAAATATATTTCCACAAATTCCTTAATAATTAAATCCCAGAAGAATGTAACCTTGACCAATATTTATGGGGCAGAATAGTTCATGGAATTTCACACAGAGGTACAATATCTAGCTATGGCTGACTTACTGTACTGCAAAAGGCGATTGTGCCCATCATGCTTTGTGCACTTTTCATGCATATGGACGCGATCTGAACTATATAGGCATCACTGCAGTGACTTCAAATTTTGTAAACCAGAAAACATGATCATCCTGTACCAAGCTGAGAGTAGCACAACTCTCTCTCTCTCTCTCTCTCTCTCTCTCTCTCTCTCTCTCTCTGTCTCTCTCTGTCCCTGAAGATGGAAAGATTGTCCTAGATTTGAACAGCTCATTATCTTGTATCCTATCACATTTACTCCTCATTAAAGCTGTGCAAATTTGATGTGAAGAATATCTATTGTACTCAAACATAGTTTACATTTCAACTCCTTTTAATGATCGTCCACATCAGACAAAACATTGTTCTGGTGCACCAGTGTATGAGGGGACACCCACAGTTCAGTTTCTGAAGGATGGTAGCGGTTGGATGCCTTCATTTACTAGCCCGTATAGCTTATTATAAATTATATATACTGGAGAATCATCCATTTTCTGATTGACTGGAAATATAAATGAGGTAGACAGTCACTTTCTTCCAATTCCACCATAAATTGGACATTTTTGTAGACTGAATTTATGTGGTGGACATTGTGACACCTCTTCCTCACAAAAGGACACTTAGTAAGTGCCTGGAGGCATTTTGTTTAAACACTGCTGACTCCAGTGCCCTCTTCTCAAAGTCTTTCATAGGGAAGTATGCTGTTAGTACACACATGAGACTAAGCATTGTAACATCAGTTGAATAAGAAGTAAGTTGAAGATATGGAATGATGGAATAGAGCTCTTATATTGGCTCTGAACCTTCTGTCAATAGATGGCAATGGATGAATGTAAGGAACCCTGCTAAGGAGTGAGAAAACCTAAAAGCATATTAATAAGGCCAGTTCATTGACTAGGAGAGACTTCAGTCTATTAATAAATTGAGTAGAAATGTATATATGATTTGGGCCTTTTCCTGCAAAAGGTCTCAGTAACACAGGACAGTGTAATGTTAAATCATAATTCATTGTTCTCATACTACTTGCAACTGACTGGAATGATACAGTTTCTTTGTGGGTTTTCAGTAGATATATACTGGTTTTTGTAGAGAGCGTACAGTTTTAATACTTTTGTAACTTCTTAAGAAAAGAAGAAGAATTTAACAATGTTGACTTGGGCCTGATGCTGGGGCAGTGACAGGAAGATGGGGAAGTGGTCACTACCACACAGGTTGTCACGTGCTCTTCGGTGGATGGATGGGAGAAGCCCTGTGCTGCAAATTGATAAATCAAAGGCCGAGTAACTACCATGAGCCACACTAAAATGTGTGGCAGCCCCAGTATTTAAGTGGCAAAGATGAAACTGAGACAGTAAAGTTTTGACATCTCTGACACGCCCAGTAAGCACGGTACCACCCCACAAGGGGTTTTGGGCATTAAAATCTCCCAAAAGTAGGAAAGGTTTAGGGAGTTGATCAACCAGTTCAGCTAATACATTCAGCGGTACTGCACCATCTGGAGGAAGATATACATTGCAGACAGCTATTTCCTGTGTCATGCGTATTCTGACAGCCACAGCTTCAAGAGCGGTTTGAAGGGTCACAGGTTGACTACAGACTGAGTTTAGGACATAAACACAAACTCCACCTGACACTCGATTATAGTCGCTAAAGTTCCAGTAATATCCCTTATAGTCCGCAGCTCGTGGTCGTGCGGTAGCGTTCTCGCTTACCGCGCCCAGGTCCCTGGGTTCAATTCCCGGTGGGGTCAGGGATTTTCTCTGCCTCGTGATGACTGGGTGTGGTGTGATGCCCTTAGGTTAGTTAGGATTAAGTAGTTCTAAGTTCTAGGGGACTGATGACCATAGATGTTAAGTCCCATAGTGCTCAGAGCCATTCAATTCAATATCCCTTATAGCCAAGGAGGGCAGGGGTCTGCATTGCTGGGAACCAGGTTTCTTGGAGGGCAATGCAAATAGCAAGTGTAAACCTTAACAATTGCTGTAGCTCAGCCAGGTGATGGTAAAAACCACCACAATTCCACTGGAAGATGACATCATCGTGAGACTGGGAAGGCATGGAACATTCAATGAGGTAGTTTATGCCTCAGAGTCGCCTGCTGCCACCGACTTATTGCCTGAGCAGTCTGTATCCATAGTGTCTGAGGGTCTGGCTAGATGTAGGTCCTCAGTGGATGCCAAAATCTAAACCCCATCCTCAGACGCAGAGCTTGTAGGTAGCAGTGGTGTGGGTGTCACCACAATTTCCATGGTCTTAGGGGTTTTCTTTTTGGATTTCTCTTGCTGCTCCTTGGGTTTCCTAGGCTGGGAGGACTTCACTGGCTCAGTCTCTGGGACTGAAGATGAGCGTGAAGCCCTACGACCAGCTGCTTTTGGGTTCTTCAGCCACTGGCAGGTGTCATCTTTCCCACTAACAGATACCTGGGAAGGGTATGACCCAAGGGGCCCCTTCCTAGCGAAAGAAGCCAAAGAAGACTTATGCTTCTCTGGCTTACAAGTGGGGACAGACGTCCGTGATGGTTGGGGGGTTGTTGCTCCCGAAGTCAGTGGTGCAGGAGCAACAGAGAGGGAAATGCACGTCTCCCCTCCCTATCAAGTGGGCAGGTGTAGTCTTCCAGCTCTGAGAGGTGACTGGGGTTGATGGAGCTGATTGTGCCGGAACTGTTGTAGCGGTGGTGTAAGTCGATGTCTGACGTACAGGATGCAGGTGTTGAAATTTTCTCTTACCCTCAGTGTAGGTCAGTTGGGCCAGGGTCTTGTACTCCATGATTTTCCTTTCTTTCTGGAGAACACTGCAGTCTGGCAAGCAAGGCAAATGGTGCTCTCCACAGCTTACACAGATGGAAGGTGGGGCACATGAAGTATTGAGATGTGATGGGCATCCACAATTTCGACATGTGACACTGGAAGTACAGCGTGAAGACATATGGCCGAACTTCCAGCACTTAAGGCACTGCATCAGGGTAGGGATATAGGGCTTTACATCACAGCGGTAGACCATCACCTTGACCTTCTCGGGCAATGTACCACCCTCAAAAACCATGATGAAGGCATCGGAGGCAACCTGATTATCCCTCGGACCACAGTAGGCACGCTGGACAAAATGTGCTCCTCGCCGCTCTAAAGTGGCGTGCAGCTCATCTACACACTGCAAAAGAAGGTCCCTGTGAAATATGATATCCTGGACCATATTTAAGCTATTATGGGGCATGATGATTACAGAAACATCCCCCCACTTGACACAAGCGTGTAACACCCATGATTGGGCAGAGGATGCTGCTTTGATCAAGACTGACCCAGATTTCATTTTGGAGAAGCCCTCCACCTCCCCAAACTTGTCCTCTAAATGCTCAACAAATATTGAGGCTTCATCGTCATGAAAGGTTCCCCATCAGCTCTCAAACATACAACATATCGGGACGAATAAGATCTGCTGCCATCCCTAGCCTGACGTTCCTCCCATGGTGAGGCCAGGGAGGGGAATGATTTGGGGTCATACTTAAGTGTGTTGAATTGAGCTCATGAACACTTAGAGACTGCTGGTGTTTCACCACCAGCAAGAGATGATGGACTATGCCTCGTTGCATGTCACCCACCCTGATGCCACCCACTCCAATCAGGGGCCTTCCCCACTGGTGCCACCCACCCAAAGGAAAGGCCACCAGGCAGGATGGCCATTGCCAGGAGTCCCAATGCCCCATGGGGATGGGCATCTACTTATTGGCATATGTGGGGAGTTAACGGTACAGGCATCAGCAGAGTATTCCGTGTATGCTCAGGACGCAACAACCAATAGGGTACATGGTGGCCCCACCACAGTGGACTGGCTACTGTGCTAGATATCAGGTGCAAAGAAGTCCATGGACATCATCGACCCAGAGAGCGACACTGCGTAGTGCATGGAGGAAAACACACCCAGGAAGGTGACCTTTCCCAAGAGATGGAGAATGAGCAGGATTGAAATGCGATGATGAGAAAGTAGGCTAAAGATCTCAGTGCACCAATTAAGGTGCCCTTCCCCAATTGGCTCACCCTTCAGGAAAAGTTTTGAAAAATGGAGGTCAAACCGTACAGGGGAGCATCACATATAGTCCGAAAGGTGTGAGACTCCTTTTAGCTGCCTCTTACGACAGGCAGGAATACCCCTGGACCTGCATGGGGCGGTATTTGGCTGACATGGAAATAATAGCGTGGAGTTGCCTTTGTCTGTTAGAAGCACCAACTTCTGAGAATCTGCTTGAAGCTTGTGTAGTGTAGCCATTGCCATGGAGAAATAATATTTTTCTGAAGACACGTTCTTGCGAGTCTGTGGAATGTTTCATGCCTTCTTTCTTCAACTGCATAACAAGTAATAAGTGTAGCACTTTCTTCAATAACTCTAATAAAATCAATTAAATTCAGTGTTTTGAGTGTATGTATGAAGTTCAAACCTTTACCAGATACAGATAACATTCCACTGTTAAGAGCTCAACTGTGAAACTGACCATGGAGCCTTATAAAGTAATTTCTAGTGGTTTGTTTTATCAGTTTCTTCACCGAATTTTAGCTGTGCAGGTCCATACTTCGACAGATGGTATGTGTGTAATTGCACCATCACGCATGTTACTGTGTGCCTCAGATGGAGCAATATTTAACAGAGGGCACTAAATTCAACACAGGTAGCCATGTACTACCACACCTATGTATAGCGTAAATTTGGAGAAAAGCACCAGCAGTTTCAAGGTATAGAACTCACCAGATGATGCCTACCTAGTTGTCAGCCAAAAAATCATGATAAGAAGTTGGTCTCATCCCAAAACCACATGTAATACTCATTATAATGGGAAAACTTCAAGATACACATTTCAGGAATTTTAAAAAATAGGCCTGTCTTAGAACTCTATCTCTTTTTTCTGAGCATATTTTTTAACTGTGTCTTAGTTTTGTTTTTAGAAAGGATTACTCATGGACAATTTTATTCAGGAATTAACAAATTATGTCCTGACAGAGTTAAACAAGAAAAAATAATCTGCCGGTGTATTCCAGGACCTTGTCAAAGCCTTTAACTGTGTGGATCACAAAATTCTATTTGATAAATTGAAATATCATGACATAACTAGCATTCATCTCACATGAGATGTATTTTAATACGAAGCAATCACGACACCTACAGACTAACAGGAATGGAACTAACCATAGATGGTACTCATAAACTTTCCACAAGTTTTGGTACTGTATTTGCTCTTGTTGTTAACCTACAAGAATGATCTTCCAGTGTGTTTGAAGGAGAGTTCAAAAGCTGTGAAGGGACCAAACTCGGCCTTACCACAGAGTGACTGGATGTTAGCTGTACCAATTTATAAGTAGTTTACAGAAAATTATTTTCGAATTAATTGCACAAACTGCCCTCACAACAGCTTGTATCCTCTCATCCTGGTGTCTGAGTAACATGCTGTTCCTTTTTAACCTTCTCCTTCCTAAAGAAGGAGCTATTAGTTCTGAACACTAGGACAGTGTTGTGATTTTTACTTAAGCCTGGAGCAGTAATAATAACCAACTTGATTTTTTTGTTGTCTCTTCAATAGTGCACCAGTGTGTAGCCATGAAGCTGTAAATGTTAATGGACAGCGGATGGTTAACATAAAATCATGTTACCTCTCACATGTAACAACAGGTAAACAGGCCTTTTCTCTTCAGACACATCCAAATAGGTTTTTGACACATATATATTGTACATATTACCTCCTGCACCCTCTCTGTGCTCACCTCTTTGAATCTTCGTCTTCCTCTCTGCCTCATCCTCCCACCTCTATTCAACCATCTCCTCCACCTTCCACTCTAGAAAATCTCCTCCTTGCCCTCTCTCTGTCCATTTCCTTCTTCCCCCTTGTTGCCCATCTTCTCATCTCCTCTGCTCATCATGTCCTCCCCCTGTTTTTCTGCCTATCTCGTCACTCTCTCTCTGTCCCTCTCTCCTGCCCTCTCTCTCTGACCATCCTGCCCTGTCTACCTTTCTCTGTCCATCCCCTCCTCCATCTATCCCAACCCTCTGCCAGCTGTGGCCATCCACATGTGTAGACCCTGCAAAACGAGTTGATAAAGCAGGCCAATACTATGTCAGCACAACATGCTTGTTATGGAGAGCAGCCTATATGAATGGGACTGAAAAACAAGCCTTTGCCCATATCTTGACTCCTATTGGAGCAAGAAGATTAAAAATCCCACAGTGCTAATACTAGTGAAGTTTGCTGTGTGTGTGTGTGTGTGTGTGTGTGTGTGTGTGTGTGTGTGTGTGGGTGTGGGTGTGTCAGGTTCCAATGAAATCAGCCCCAGACACACATTCTTACATTCAGCCAGCTTTACAGGTATATCCATATAAATCCTATCAATAATGAAGCTCAATTTTTAGAAACACTGTTCAGGAATCAATAGTTGCTCTAAAGTCACCAAAGTTATTGGCTGGGGACAGAGATCCCAGTCCAGATTTACCTAATGCATCACAGTAAACAAATGTCTTGCAATAATCCAACAAACTAAATTTACACAGAGATATTTCACTTGGTCCAGTCTTTAACAATAGTTGTAACATATAACAATCTGTTATACTGATGACAATGATGAGCTAACTTTTCTATTATTTGCTAGACAATATAGACAAAATAATCACAAACTTGATTTTAGAGAATTCACTAGTTGTTTCTTAGGCCTAATATTTTTAAGTTTTTGGGGATACCAATACATGCAATTTCATGGAGATGTTAACACTTTCACATTTTAGGGCTGGTCTTTTTATGTATGAGGGTAGTGCAGAGATGTTAAGCATAGTGGTTAGCTGGCACAGACTGACTATTTTGGTATGGATTGGGTCATATAAAGACATATTTTGGTTTCAAAAACAAGATAATCATTTCAAAATCTGTTTGTTAGATTTTGCTACCCAGGATGGACTATAGATATTAATAGTAATTTTGTTTATGAAATATGTGGTGTTCTGTGTTGGTAACACCTCTTTTACTAGTACAAGCACCATATTGGAATTTAAAGTAAATTATACAAAAATCTTAACTAATGGCTTAATCAGTTAGTGAAGTATGTCGTTTGTGTATAAAAATTAGATAAAAAATTTTTTAACTGCAAAGGTCAGAGTATCACAAGCACAAAGTAAAACCTGCCATGGAAAATGTAACTGTTCACAAACTTTATTGTTACTTATATCATCATAAGTTAATTATGGTAGGAATGCTATGGTAGAACATAAATAATTTAGGATTAAACAAGACCACTCACCAAATAGCAGAAGCATTGAGTCATCGATTGGCACACACAAACGGAAATGAAAACTTGTTAGCTTTCGGAGTAAATACTTTTTGAGCTAGAGTAAACACAAACACACACACACACACACACACACACACACACACACACACACACACACACACACACACAACCACACACATACACACACACCTGAGTTCCTCCATAGTGCCGTCTGTACACTGTGTCTCTATAAAAAAAATTGTGATGGGATCAGAATAAAGATGGAATGCTAGTTTGGATTTACCTCAGCACCCACATTATTCTGAATGAAACAAAGCCACAAAAGGTCAAGCAGGAGTGAAAAGGTCATGTTTATTTGCTGTTAAAATAGGATTTAAATGAAGCTCCTCCTACAACTTGATTCTGCACTTTCTTACCTCTTAAATTTCCAGTTATGATGAAAACAGGTGCAGAGATCACTGTAGGAGAGCTATAAGATCAGTGATGGTTGATCATGTTAAAATTCAGCACAACGCAACAATGTATGTTGCAGGGTGCTGCAAAAATAAACAGGTTTCACCTAACAGATAATTTAGACTACAGGTTCTAAGAGAAAGGATGCAAATGTGCGTATGATAGGACACTGACAGCACATGATCATCACATCATGAAACTTTCGCTTCTCAGTGAAATTAAGCAGTTGAAACATATATAAATTTGTACAGCCAGTAAGTGATGGTTGAGGTAAATAGTCAGTAAAATAATAATTCATTTTAACAGATAATAACCTTATTATTCAAAATTATGTTGGAACTAAGGAAATGATGTTCTTACATCTGTCAAGGAGAGATAGCAAGAATGACTCTAAAGGTACTTCCGTTTTAGTACAGAAGAACAACATAATTATTCCATCAACTCTGACACATTGAGTTCAGAGATATATAAATTTCTAACTATGCTTCTTGAATAAATGACAATTAGAAAGACTGGCATTCAGACACTTCTCAGTAACCCCCCCCCCCCTACCGCCCCCTCCCACACACACACACACTTACACACACACACACACACACACACACACACACACACACACACACACATCTTTGCCACTACATTGTGTTGTTGATTGATTGTATGTCCAGTTGGCACTATATAGGGACCTAAGTATGTGTGTGTGTGTGTGTGTGTGTGTGTGTGTGTGTGTGTGTGTGTGTAATTTGAAGCAAACAAGAGTGATGTACTAGCATCAGACATAAAGAAAAATAGCCATACAGTAAATTAAACACTGTTAGTAAAAATTGGTGTAGTCCAAGTTGATACGTCAAAATTGAGTTAATGCATAGATAAGCTAATCAAGAAGTTTAGTGCAGCATAATTTGTCCTTGAGGTGTCTCTTGCTGCATTGTCCTGAAGTCAAGGGTGCTGCCTTATTTGGCATATTTTCATTCCCTATTGTCATTTTGTTTTCTCTTCTGGAACAGTACACCTGAAATAAATTAACTATTTATTTTATTGAAGGAAGCAGAAAGGATATTGTGCAATTTACACAATCACATATCTTGAAGAAACTTCTTTAAGGATCGTGGGATTCTCGCACTCACTTCCCAGTAACTTAGATTCGTAATGGACTTGTTTCAAACGTTAAAAATTCATTTAAGCTGAATGGTATTTCCACAAACACAACTCATGACACAAAAATATTTTTTATGCAGACTGGTTCCCTGCTTAAAGCAGAGGAGTCATATATCCTGAAGCAAAACAAGATGCTGAGGATTTGCACAAATTCAGAAGAAAATTAAGGACATATATCATTTGCCACATCTTTTGCAATTTATCTGGTTATCTAGATTAAATTAAACAATGGAAAATTCACAATGGAATAATGACAGTAGTATGAAAAGCATAGACTGGTACTCACAGTGTAGTGGGGATGCTGAGTTGCAGACAGGTACAACAAAAAGACTACTAAACATGTAAGCTTTCAGCCAAAAGGCCTTCTTCTGAATGGTTAGATTAGGTTAGGTTATGTTAGGTTAGCAACATACACACACACATTCACACAAATGTAGCTCACTTGTCCTTTACACACCTGTCCCTTTCCTGGTTTCCACACCACAGCCTTCTCTACCACAAGCACACCCACAGTCTTTTTACTTATCTCCTTTTCCACTCCCCCTCCTCCCTCCCTCTGTCTAATCTCCCAAATGCACCTAGCTTCCATACACTGTACAACGTTTTTCCACCCCCACCCATACACTCTTCTCCCTTCCCCTCCCAACCCCAGCCTCCTCCTTACACCCACCACTTACGTAGGTCGCTTCTCCCACCATGTGCAGTTGTTCACAGTCTGGCCTCGGCAGCCAGAGACAGTGGTCATGTGTATGTGAGCTATGTTTGTGTGAATACATGTGAGTATGTTGCCTATTTCAGGAGAAAATCTTTTGGCTGTAAACTTACATGTTTAGTAGTCTTTTTGTTGTGCCTGTCTGTAACTTAACATCTCCACCGTATTCTGCATAGCAATCTATCCATTTTTTAATATTATCTAGATTAAATGATTGAAAATTTCTTTTAACCACATGCCAAATTGCAATATCCAATGCAAAGCTGCATGTCAAGTAATCATGAATAGATAACTAGACTCTGTTTTTTATGCAAATAGGTAACTTTTTTCCTTTTTGTACAAGCATCAGTGTAATCAAGTAAATATCAAATTATCAGTCAGTGATAAACACAAGTTATTTAACTTATCTGAGGAAGTAGCAGCCTGTTACATATTTGTGTCTTTCTTCTAGTTTACTAGAATACATTTAGCTTCTCCAAGAACAAATAGTATAAGCATTATTGTGGTAACTTATTATAAACCCAGTGTACAAAATAAGTTTCTTTGAGTTTCTTATCTTTTGGTAATGTTAGCTTTGACTTAGTCCATATACTTTTAAATGCTCCTTCTCAATGCGATGCTCAGGATATGGTCAACAAAAGAAGGAATGAAAAATGAATAAATATTCCACAAAAAATAATAGGCATGAATGTTGAATTTGTTTGTTATTCAAGTTTCTTGTTTCAAAGGGTACATTGTACACATGAAATGAAGACAAAAACTTTCACTGCAGATCTAACACATTCTGAATGTCTCCCAATATTTTATTAATTTAATAAAATTGGAGCCAAAAAGCGCCATAGAGTTACTTTGCTTAACATCTGACATTTACATTTTACATTTTTGCATTTTCATTTATATATTTCACTCTTTTACTGCAACCGCCATGACCCATGGACCTTCCCATTGGTGGGGAGGCTTGCGTACCTCAGTGATACAGATGGCCATACCGTAGGTGCAACCACAATGGAGGGGTATCTGTTGAGAGGCCAGACAAACATATGTATGGTTCCTGAAGAGGGGCAGCAGCCTTTTCAGTAGCCGCAGGGGCAACAGTCTGGATGATTGACTGATCTGGCCTTGTAACAATAACCAAAACGGCCTTGCTGTGCTGGTGCTGTGAACGGCTGAAAGCAAGGGGAAACTACAACCGTAATTTTTCCCGAGGGCATGCAGCTTTACTGTATGGTCAAATGATGATGGCGTCCTCTTGGGTAAAATATTCCGGAGGTAAAATAGTCCCCCTGTAACATTACGAGTCAAGATAGCTGTAACGGAGATTGAATAGCGTAAAGTTATCATTAAAAATGCACGCCGCGCGATTTGTGATGATTTGGTTGGTCATAATAGTAGTAACATGCTTTTGAATACAATTAAAATATAACGGCGATACCTGTTTAGTGTTATTGGAAATAATATGTAGTAAATTAATGAGTAAGGTAGCCAATCCTATAAGAAGAGGTGAAATTGGGCATATTAAGGTGTTTTGCTTTATGTTGACTAATACGATGATATGGCGTCTTTTTTTCCATTCACTCTTAGAAAAAAAAAAAAACAAGCAACGAAGTGCTAATTGTGCGTTGTGAAAAATATAGGGGCGAATTTTAAATAGCTACAGTGTATAATCAGACTAACAAATGGACATTCAGTTACGCGAAATAGCGGACAGCGAAGTGTGGTCATTAAATTGAGTACACCTACAGGGCGGTCAATTCCAGGATAAGTCTATTCGCATCTCACGAGGGACGCGGTATTGAGATCGTATTTTTTAAATTATATCACGGAGAGCGGGCTTCAATTTATAAAAAGGAGAAAAGCTGTATCATTATCATTGACTGTTGGTGTTAAGCAACCAAAACTGTTCATCAAAGGGTTTCGGTGAATGAGTGGTGAATGCGAAATGAAACTGTGAACGAAGTTATGTTAAATAAAGCAGAAGAGACAAGACAGTTTGGTCATATCTGTTATTATTCCATAAACCGTAACATTTCTTCTCGTTGTACAAAGCTTTTATAGACGATCGTTACAACAATTTGCTTTGAAGGGATCTCGTTATGAGTTAAGTTTTGGGGACCTGGTCAACAGGGGATAGTTCGTAGATCTTAACTACTGCAGCTATTCTGGAATCAGGTGCTACTGTGACCGTTGTGTGTTGTCAATGGCTTAAGGTCATCATATCTCATGCTCTAAGATCAATGCGCCTTTCCTCTTGGTATAACGGTGTCCCATGGTAACAATGTCAACGCCGACGGTGAAGGAAGATACGGTTGAAGTGGCGCCACAACGTGCGGCTCGATCGAGGAGGATTGCTGCATCGAGTCGAGTGTCATCCGGATTCACGAACCCTAGAGTTGGAAAATATTGTAGCAGCCAGTGAGTCTGTCCAATGAAAGAGGTATTCTTCAATAATCGCTAAAAGTAGCGATACTACCAGGTATGTTTAAAATAACTGTATAATTATAAAAAAAAGGAAGTTGAGACTTGTGATTTCGGTAGATAAATATATATAAATACATAGTGAAAATAAGTGTATGTCTTGGTAGTGAATAATCATGTCAAAACGAACGAAAAGAATACATGATAATGTGCAGTTGAGTAGAGTAATGAGTAGAGAGAGAGAGGAAAGTGAAGAGGATAGGGATGATGCATCCCATGAGCTCAATGTGGAACAGGAGACATGTACAGATAATAATACAGTTATTGATTTAGAGCCATTAGGAGATTCAAATACAGTGATAAGTTAGGTAAGCAGCGTGGGAGAACATAAAGATCTTGAGGTTTCGGAAGTAGATCAACAAGTTGAGCCACAAAATGGAAATATTAATCAAAAAATGTTTGATATGTTGGTATCAATAAATGCTCAAATGGGTGTAATGAATGGAAGACTTGGTACACTAGAAAAAAGATAATAAGCAATTAAAAGAGGACAATCAAAAGTTAAATGAAAAATTTGAGGCCAAATTTGATTCATTAGAAGTTAAAATGGACTCTTTGGAAAGCAAACTGAACACCTTTGATTACAAACTGGAAAATACTAAGAAAGAATTAAAGGCGGACTGGGAGAATCAATTAAATGCGAAATTTGGAGAACTAGATGTAGAGTTTTCTAACACCTGAGAAAGGCAATATAATAATTTAATGGGAAAACTTCATGAAGTAGAAAAGAAATATGAGGTAGTTTCGAAGAGTTATGATGGCCTGTCCAATAGGATGGTTATGTGTGAAAGCAGCTGTTTCAATGCTAGCGCACAGATAGAAGAGCTTTCGAAACAAATAGTCGAGTTTGAGTCCGATGCTCGTAAGGGGATTGACAAGTATTTAGTAGATCAAACTAAAAGACTTGACGAAGATCTATCTGAATGGATAGAAATAAAAGGAAATGAAATTGTAGAAAAGGTTAAGACTACTATTGGATCCCAGCCAAATGAAAATATCAATGAGCACCTAAGCAGAAATGATGAATTAATTAAGCTCTTCATTAGCGAAATTCAGAAAATAAAAGGCAAAATAGTTGATGAGTTACATAAATGGCAAAAGGAAACCAATCATAAATTGGCGGAGTTAGAACGAAAGTCATCACAAAATTTGTTGACAGAGGATGAACGTTCGGAGAATAGGTCGAAAAACAACCGAACATGTGATAATACGCAGTACAATTGTGGTGAAAATTTGCATTGAGAAGTTGTTGATTCAGTTGGTAAAGATCTTTTGGTCAGTGAGGATATTTGTCTTCTTTAAAGGTGGAGAACAGCATTTTTAAAAGTAGACAATTCCCAACATTCTCCACTGAAAAGAACAACCTGCATCCGAAAATCTTTATCAATAATTTCAAAAGAATATTTCCACGTAGCTGGTCAGAACATGACCGACTTCAATTTATAGTATCCAAAATTACCGGAGAAGCCGCATTATGGGCCGACGAAGTGAGTGAAAGTTGCCATACTTGCGCTGAGTTTGAACAACTTTTTTTGGCTAAATACTGGTCGTCGAGTAAACAAGAGAAATTAAGAAAAGAGGTTTACCAACCTGAGTATTTTAACAGTAAAAGGAGTACTTTAAGGCAATATTTTGAAAAGTACATAAATAAGACACGTTATTGGAGTGATCCAATTTCTCACAAGGAAGTGATCAGAATTTTGAAGGGAAGGTTGCCCATAAATATACATGAAAAGTTAATAAATGTTCCTGACTACGATGTAGAACAGTTCTTGTCGGTGATTGACTCTATAGATATGATTATGGAAGACGCGAGACAAATGTCGACTCACACTCATAGTAATACGAATAATTATAATAATAATTTAATGTATGATAATAATAATACCGAAAACCAGGTCAAACCCGCATCACAGGAGCGTGGACAATCTTCATCCTATGGTTGCAATAAAAACAATGATTATAATAAATATAGAAGAGATACTTACTGTGCTAGAGGTAAACCTCGATATGGTGACGCGAATGTGCATAGTAGTGATATTAATAAGAGTAACAGATACCCAAGTGATGAACCCAATTGTATTTGACCTTGGGAAGATAATTTGAAGCATAATGTTCATTGGCAGGATGGAACAAATGCCTCGAGTCCTCATCCAGCACAAGGAGTTATACCTATGGGCGAAGGAGCCTCCAATGTGCGACGGGGTGAATACCATAACTCGGATCATACTGTACGGATTGTGGAAGTTCATGAACCCCCACCGATGACTCAAGACTCAAGATAGCTGTAACGGAAATTGAATAGCATAAAGTTATCATTAAAAACGCACGCCGCGCGAGTTGTGACGATTTGGTTGGTCATAATAGCAGTAACATGCTTTTGAATACAATTAAAATATAACGGCAATACCTGTTTAGTATTATTGGAAATAATATGTAGTAAATTAATGAGTAAGGTAGCCGATCCTATAAGAAGAGATGAAATTGGGCATATTAAGGTGTTTTGCTTTATGTCGACTAAGCCGATGATATGACGTCTTTTTTTCCGTTTACTATTTAAAAAAAAAAAAAAACAAGTAACGAAGTGCTAATTGTGGGTTGTGAAAAATATAGGGGCGAATTTTAAATAGCTACAGTGTATAATAGCTACATTAAATTGAGTACACCTACAGGGCGGTCAATTCCGGGATAAGTCTATTCGCATCTCACGAGGGACGCGGTATTGAGACTGTTTTTTTTAAATTATATCATGAAGAGCGGGCTTCAATTTATAAAAAGGAGAAAAGCTGTATCATTATCATTGACTGTTGGTGTTAAGCAACCAAAACTGTTCATCAAAGGGTTTCAGTGAATGAGTGGTGAATGCGAAATGAAACTGTGAACGAAGTTATGTTAAATAAAGCAGAAGAGACAAGACAGTTTGGTCGTATCTGTTATTATTCCATAAACCGTAACATTTCTTCTCGTTGTACAAAGCCTTTATAGACGATCATTACGACAATTTGCTTTGAAGGGATCTCGTTACGAGTTAAGTTTTGGGGACCTGGTCAACAGGGGATAGTTCGTAGATCTTAACTACTGCAGCTATTCTGAAATCAGGTGCTACTGTGACCGTTGTGTGTTGTCAATGGCTTAAGGTCATCATATCTCATGCTCTAAGATCGACGCGCCTTTCCTCTTGGTATAACGGTGTCCCACGGTAACAACGACAATGCCAACAGCGAAGGAAGATACGGTAGACCCCATTCGGATCTCCGGGCGGGGACTACTCAAGAGGACGTTGCTATCAGGAGAAAGAAAACTGGTGTTCTACGGATCGGAGCGTGGAATGTCGGATCCCTAAATCAAGCAGGTAGGTTAGAAAATTTAAAAAGGGAAATGGGTAGGTTAAAGTTAGATATAGTGGGAATTAGTGAAGTTCGGTAGCAGGAGGAACAAGACTTTCGCTCAGGTGAATACAGGGCTCTAAATACAAAATCAAATAGAGGTAATGCAGGAGTAGGTTTAATAATGAATTAAAAAAATAGGCATGTGGGTAAGCTACTACAAACAGCATAGTGAACGCATTATTGTGGCCAAGATAGACGTGAAGCCTACGCCTACTACAGTAGTACAAGTTTATATGCCAACTAGCTCTGCAGATAATGGAGAAATTGATGAAATGTATGATGAGATAAAAGAAATTATTCAGATAGTGAAGGGAGACGAAAATTTAATAGTCATGGGTGACTGGAATTCGAGTGTAGGAAAAGGGAGAGAAGGAAACATAGTAAGTGAATATGGATTGGGGCTAAGAAATGAAAGAGGAAGCCGTCTGGTAGAATTTTGCAAAGAGCATAACTTAATCATAGCTAACACTTGGTTCAAGAATCATAAAAGAAGGTTGTATACATGGAAGAATCCCGGAGATACTAAAAGGTATCAGATAGATTCTATAATGGTAAGACAGAGATTTAGGAACCATGTTTTAAATTGTAAGACATTTCCAGGTGCAGATGTGGACTCTGACCACAATCTATTGGTTATGAACTGCACATTAAAATTGAAAAAATGCAAAAAGGTGGGAATTTATGGAGATGGGACCTGGATAAGCTGACTAAACCAGAGGTTGTACAGAGTTTCAGGGAGAGTATAAGGGGACAATTGACAGCAGTGGGGGAAAGAAGTACAGTAGAAGAAAAATGGGTAGCTCTGAGGGATGATGTAGTGAAGGCAACAGAGGATCAAGTAGGTAAAAAGACGAGGTCTAGTAGAAATCCTTGGGTAACAGAAGAAATATTGAATTTAATTGATGAAAGGAGAAAATATAAAAATGCAGTAAATGAAGCAGGCAAAAAGGAATACAAACGTCTCAAAAATGAGATCGACAGGAAGTGCAAAATGGCTAAGCAGGGATGGCTAGAGGGCAAATGTAAGGATGTGGAGGCTTATCTCACTAGGGGGTAAGATAGATACTGCATACAGGAAAATTAAAGAGACCTTTGGAGAAAAGAGAACCACTTGTATGAATATCAAGAGCTCAGATGGAATCCCAGTTCCAACCAAAGAAGGGAAAGCAAAACGGTGGAAGGAGTATATAGAGGGTCTATACAAGGGCGATGTACTTGGGGACAATATTATAGAAATGGAAGAGAATGTAGATGTGAAGATGAAATGGGAGATGCGATACTGCATGAAGAGTTTGACAGAGTGCTGAAAGACCTGAGCCGAAACAAGGCCCCGGGAGTAGACAACATTCCATTAGAACTACTGACGGCCTTGGGAGAGCCAGTCCTGACAGCACTCTACCATCTGGTGAGGAAGATGTACGAGACAGGCGAAGTACCCTCAGACTTCAAGAAGAATATAATAAATCCAATCCCAAAGAAAGCAGGTGTTGACAGATGTGAAAATTACTGAACTATCAGTTTAATAAGTCACAGCTGCAAAATACTAATGTGAATTCTGTACAGATGAATGGAAAAACTGGTAGAAGCGGACCTCGGGGAAGATCAGTTTGGATTTCGTAGAAGTAATGGAACACGTGAGGCAATACTGACCTTACGACTTATCTTAGTAGAAAGATTAAGGAAAGGCAAAACTACGTTTCTAGCATTTGTAGACTTAGAAAAAGCTTTAACAACATTGACTGGAATACTCTCTAGCAAATTCTAAAGGTGGCAGGGGTAAAATGCAGGGAGCGAAAGGCTATTTACAATTTGTACAGAAACCAGGTGGCAGTTATAAGAGTTGAGGGACATGAAGTGAAGCAGTGGTTGGGAAGGGAGTGAGACAGGGTTGTAGCCTCTCCCCAATGTTATTCAATCTGTATATTGAGCAAGCAGTAAAGGAAATAAAAGAAAAATTTGGAGTAGGTATTAAAATCCATTGGGAAAAAATAAAAACTTTGAGGTTCGCTGATGACATTGTAATTTGCTATTTGGGGAGCAAAATAACTGATGATGTTCGAAGTAGAGAAGATATAAAATGTAGACTGGCAATGGCAAGGAAAGCATTTCTGAAGAAGAGAAATTTGTTAACATCGAGTATAGATTTAAGTGTCAGGAAGTCGTTTCTGAAAGTATTTGTATGGAGTGTAGCCATGTATGGAAGTGAAACACGGACGATAAATAGTTTGGCCAGGAAGAGATTAGAAGCTTTCAAAATGTGCTGCTACAGAAGAATGCTGAAGATTGGATGGGTATATCACATAACTAATAAGGAGGTATTGAATAGAATTGGGGAGAAGAGGAGTCTGTGGCACAACTTGATGAGAAGAAGGGACCGGTTGGTAGGACATGTTCTGAGGCATCTGTAATTCCGTGGATTTTGTTAAACGCCTTGATAGCTTGAGGTTGGATGAGTCAGATCTCATGGTGAGCTTTGATGTCATTTCCTTGTTTACGAGGGTTCGCTTGCGAGAGTCACTAGAACTGATTAGTCGGAAGTTTGATGAGAAGACCACTGAACTTTTTAGGCATGTCTTGACCTCCACGTATTTTCTTTTTAATGGAGAATACTATGAACAAATGGAGGGAGTTGCCATGGGTAGCCCACTCTCACCGGTGGTAGCGAATTTGTACATGGAGAACTTCGAGGAGGAAGCCCTGTCATCATCCGAATGGAAACCTACTTGCTTTTCCCGTTACGTGGACAACACGTTCGTCATCTGGCCACATGGTATGGATAAACTCCATGACCTCCTTTCACATCTAAACTCCATACTCCCCAACATAAAATTCACTATGGAGACTGAAACGGATGGTAAATTACCTTTCCTTTATGTCTTGGTCAAGAGAAGGGCTGACGGCACCCTAGGTCATTGGGTGTATCGGAAGACAACACACACTGATCTGTATTTACACACAGACAGCTGTCACCACCCTTCACAGAAAAATGGGGTACTTAAAACTCTAGTACATAGGGCGCGCACTATCTCTGACACAGAGAGTCTACCCCAGGAATTGGAACATCTGGAACTGTATTTCGAAAAAATGGGTACTCAGAGTGGCAGATTCAACATGCTCTCTGCCCAACCACTACAGCACAACCTGTGGAGATGGATGAAATCACGAGGGAGCAGGTAGGCAGTGCGTTTATTCCATATACAGGCTCACTCTCGGGGAAAATCGTCCGCATTTTGAAGAAACACTGGGTCGGAACTGTGTTTTGTCCTCCAAATAAAACTCGTGCACTGGTGGGGAGCACCAAAGTTGACCTTGGTGTGAGGAAGGCCGGCGTGTACCAGATTCCATATCAATGTGGCAAGTCATACATAGGTCAGACAATGCGTACTGTCGAGGATCGATGCCGTGAACACCAGAGGCACACTCGACTGATGTATCCGAGCAAGTTGGCGGTCGCTGAACATTGTTTGTCGGAAAATCACGCTATGGAGTATGAACACACAAGGTTTCTGGTACAGACATCGAGATACTGGGACAGCATTGTTAGAGAGGCCATCGAAATTCACACCAATGATGACCTCATAAACTGTGACTGTGGCTATAATCTTAGCAAGGCTTGGGAACCAGCAATTGGGTTAATCAAGAGTAAATCGAGCAAACGTATTGTTGTGACGGCCATGGCGGACAGAGCCATCACATCGACGTCATCTCAGACACCGTTGCAATCTGTTCCTCTGCGTGACCGTGGCGCGGGGCGTGGACGGCGGAGGGAGAGCGCCGCGGGCGGAGAGTATTTAAATCGGCCGCCGCCACGACCGAAACCAGTTCCCCCTGAGCAGCCATAGTGTACGGATCTCCATACCAGCACGTTCACAGGAGCTCAGTCCGTCAGTTCACCTGATGATGGCGACATGTATGATCGCCGAAATATTGTGCCCGTTGGACACTGTAGACCGGCAGTACACCCGTGTATATTTTGATTATCAAATACGCCGGGAGAAACTTAAGAATCACATCACGATAACTTTTGTTTTTGCAAATTAGATGCTGAAAGCCATGAATAGATAACCTAGTTGTGACATGTTGCATTTCAGAGTTTGGTGCTGTCCATGAGTGGTTCGCCATTGCTTCAGTGCCATATAAATCTGGCTATACTTTTCCTCATTTATCCTCCATGATCGTCTGTTGATTTCTGGAAGCCTTGGTGTCAGGCATCATATACTGAAGTTTGATGTCTTCAATTAGTAATGTCTCTCTCACTAGCAGGTACACTGGTCTAGACCTACATCTACATCCATACTCGGCAAGCCACCTGACGGTATGTGGTGGAGGGCACCTTGAGTACCTCTATCGGTTCTCCCTTATATTCCAGTCTTATATTGTTCGTCGAAAGAAAGATTGTTGGTACGCCTGTGTGGGCTCTGATCTCTCCTGATTTTATCCTCATGGTCTCTTCACGAGATATACGTAGGAGGGAGCAATATACTGCTTGACTCCTCGGTAAAGGTATGTTCTCGAAACTTCAACAAAAGCCCAAACCAAGCTATTGAGCATCTCTCTTGCAGAGTCTTCCACTGGAGTTTATCTATCATCTCCTTCATGCTTTTGCGATTACTAAATGATTCTGTAATGAAGCCCGCTGTGCTCCATTGGATCTTCTCTATCTCTTCTATCAACCCTATCTGGTACAGATCCCACACCAGTGAGCAGTATTCAAGCAGTGGGTGAATAAGTGTACTGTAACCTACTTCCTTTGTTTTCCGACTGAATTTCCTTAGGATTCTTCCAATGAATTTCAGTCTGGCATCTGCTTTACCGATGATTAATTTTATGTGGTCATTCGATTTTAAATCACTCCTAATGCCTCCTCCCAGATAATTTGTGGCTGACCTGCTATATTGTGGCTAAATGATAAAGGATCTTTCTCTCTATGTATTCACAGCACATTGCACTTGTCTACATTGAGATTCAATTGCCATTCCATGCACCATGTGTCAATTCGTTGCAGATCCTCCTGCATTTGAGTACAATTTTCCATTGCTACAACCTCTCGATATACTACAGCATCATCTGCAAAAAGCCTCAGTGAACTTCCAATGTTATCCACAAGGTCATTTATATAAACTCTGAATAGCAATGGTCCTATGACACTCTCCTGAAGCACACCTGAAATCCCTCTTACCTCAGAAGACTTCTCTCCAATTTAGAATGAAATGCTGCGCTCTGTTATGTATGAACTCTTCAATCCAATCACACAATTGGTCTGTTAGTCCATATGCTTTTACTTTGTTCATTAAACAACTGTGAGGAACTGTATCAAATGTCTTGCGGAAGTCAAGAACCGTGGCATCTACCTGGGAACTCATGTCTATGGGCCTCTGAGTCTATTAGACGAACAGCGTGAGCTGGGTTTCACACGATCGTCTTTCTTGAAACCCATGCTAATTCCTACACAGAAGATTTCTAGTCTCCAGAAAAGTCATTATACTCTAACATAATACGTGTTCCAAAATTCTACAACTGATCGACGTTAGAGATATAGTTCTATAGTTCTGCACATCTGTTCAACATACCTTCTTGAAAATGGGGATGACCTGTGCCAATTTCCAATCTTTTGGAACGCTATGCTCTTCTAGAGACCTACAGTACACCGCTGCAAGAAGGGGGGCATGTTCCTTCTTGTTCTCAGTGTAAAATCAAACTGGTACATGTAGCAGCCCTTTTTCTGTTTTTGCTTTTTCGTCTAATAGTTGAAAGTTTGATTTCATTTTTTTCACATTGACTGTCATCAAAGGGTTTTACTTTTATTTAATATTGTCCCGGCTAAGTATCAGTTTGATTAATTTTAAAACCCAATGTTAAACGTGGGTCACTACATGTATAGTCTTCCCCACTCAGAGAGAAAAAATCTTTAGTAGCTTAACTACCAATGTTTACAGACGATGATACTTTAACCTTTCATTCAATTGTTTTAGTTACGAATCGCTAGTTTGTTCTTTTCATATCATGTAACCTTAACATTTATTAATCTAAGTTAAATTAATGTTCAAGACTTGTATTTTGTTTCAAATTAACAATGTCAGTTTATTAACAAGGATTATTAATAAATAGGTTGGCTCATACGATCTCATTCAAAGAAGTTGTTTAATTAGATGTCTAAGTATGATTCCCGCTAGCATCAGAGACGTTAGATAATATCCTGTCGCTTTCGGCAAATAAGTTATTTCTATTTAATATCCGCAAACTGTCATTAACTATGATCACTAGTTGCGTGAAGTTAAAGTTTCCCACTACCACTATTCAAAGTCCGAATCCAGTTCAAATTCTCAATTCAGTAAAGTGTTTAAATATTCACATGAATTAACATTAAAGCCAAAATAGATTACTATTTACCTTCCCGTTTATCTAATCTGATAAATGTCCAAATTAAAGTCTTGAATTGACAATACTCAAAAAAATCTTGTTACGATCTATTCTTGATCCCTGTTTAATAAAGTCCCAATCGTTGTTCTCTAAAGCTGTACGTCCTCAATAACTTTCGAACTAGAACAGACTAGAGACTGGAGTATTGTTATTACAATGTATGGCTATTTATACTTTAATAAACACTATCTTTGGTGTCCCAGACCTATGTTCTATGACTATAATATTGATTTTCTTACATATTGGAATAACTAATATTTTAATATTTTCTACTGTTTTTCCCCCTTCCCATGTTTCTAAAATTTATCATAAAATTTTTCTTTTCTTTTCTTTTGCTTACTATGCTAGATATTTCCCTCTATTTGTTTTATATTTATTTTTCATAGTTACTACTTGTGGAGGGACTTGGGTCATTTTGTGAATTGATATTTTAAGGACATGGGAGCTAATTTGGGAGCTATTTTTTCAACACTGAGAGGTGCTGTAGGTGTTACATATCCCATCAGGTCCAGCGGCCTTTCCCTTTTTGATCAATTTTAATTGTTTTCTATCCCTCTGTCATCTATTTTGATATCTAGTCGTCTATTTTGATATCTTCTATTTTGTCATCTTTGCGACAATCTAGAGAAGGAACTACAGAGACATTTAGTATTCTGGCCCTTAGTCTGTCATCCTCTGTTTCAGTACCGTTTTGGTCACAGAGTGTCTGGACATTTTTGCCTTCCAATATTGACAGTACCAGCCTAAACTGTCCTCTAGTGAGAATGCTAAAAAGTTGGCAAGCCTATATGGAGTGTCAGTTTCTGCTCAGAAGGGATAGACTTTTTCCAGAGGATCTAAAGAATACACGAGTTGGATCACTATTAAAAAGAGGTATTGAGCAAACCATTGAAAACTACTAGTCATTTTCCAACTCTCATTATTTTCAAAAAAGATAAAATCTATTGTGACAGACAGAGTAATGATTTACTTGAGTAAACACAACTCAGTTTGACTTGCATATTGGACCAGTGCTAGCCAAACAGATTCACAAAATCAATACTCAAAGCTCTTGACATAGAAGAATGTGTTACAGGCATATTTTTAGATGTATCCATGGATTTTGACAGTGTTGACCATAAAACACTTCTAAATAATCTAGGAACACTAAGTGTAAATGAAATAGGAAATGACTGCTTACAATCATACCTGGATAACAGGGTACAAAATATGGAGTTAGACTATCCTATATGAGGTTAAAATCTTAGTGAAATGATTGTCAGCACCAAAACATACTAAGGTAAGCGTTCCTCTGTTCTGAATCTATGTCAATGACTTCTCAGCTTGTCAAACAATGGAAAATCTATGCATGGTATAAAGACAATATTATGGAGCCACCTAGCACCTCCCACATTCTCATAATTTCACAATCCAGTCACAAAGAAGCACTCCCATTTCGACTCAGTACTATTCAGGGCCGATGCAACTGAATCACTTTCTCTGTCATGGTTTTGGCTGCCTCTCATCATGCCCTGAAATGAGCAAAATTCTATCCACAGTACTTCCCACACCCCCTTCATATCAAAATTCACCTTCCCTGCTCTCACTCCAGCACTACACAGCCTTTGAATGTAAACAAGACAAAAAGCATAAACTTTTGCTTCAAAAGGAAGAGCAACTATCACATTAGGCATAAAGAGTAAACCTACAGATTGTGTAGCAAACACTAAGTTCTTAGGGAAGAATATTGATTGCAAACCGACATGGAGGGGCACACAAAGAGACTATCTAAGAGAATGACATTATCGTGCTGTGGCCTAAGGGTCCAATCATCAGTGTGGACCCTTGTGACATAGTTTTCCTATGCACAATCAGTTGTTAGCTATTATGGGATTTTTTCTGGAGAGGACTCACATGAAATGTGGGCACAATATATCACATCCCTGGGCACCATATAAGCCTTAGGTCAGGCAAATCTGAAATATTGTTACATCAATTAAAAACTAAAAAACTGTGTAAGGAACTAGTTAAATGTGCTGTCTTTAACATAGATGTAAGAACTGATGGCAAATTTGCTTCATATTTAAAGAACGTGATAATCACAAATGGGATAAATCTATATTTTGACTGATGCACAAGAGTTACAGCAACAGCTTCATCATCTACTGGAAATACTTTAAGTGCTTCAACATGTACTGGAAATACTGGAAATAGTTATAATAACAGTGTCAAAGATAAGTTATTTTTGATTTATGGATATCAGACCCTGCAGCATTATTTGCATCGCTATCAAAATTAAATTGTGGCTACACAACAAAAAGATGTAGGAACTTCAGTCAACAAAATAAGGTAATTTTTAGAAATACTAAGCCTCACCAGGTGGTCAAATACAAACACAAATACAAACACACTTCAACAAGTGACAACTATAATAACTTTTTAGCTGAATTTAAGAGTATATTTGAGGAAAGCTTCCCTTTTGTAATGGTGTGGGCTGAGTCTCATAAAAGTAGATCATGGGTAACAAAAGGCATTCGAGTGTCTGGCATTAAGAAGAGGAAACTGCATATGGGGGTAAAAGTGAATCAAAATTCTGAATTTCTTAAATACGTAAGCACATGTGAAAATATTTGACAAAGTAGTTAAATTAGTAAAGTCTACTGTAAAGCCACATGGAGTGTCTGCTTGGTTTGAGGTGCCATGTCACAGATCGCATGGCCCCTCCCGCCAGAGGTTCGAGTCCTCCCTCATGCATGGGTGTGTGTGTTGTTCTTAGCGTAAGTTAGTTTAAGTAGTGTGTAAGTCCAGGGACCAATGACCTCAGCAGTTTGGTCCCTTTGTAATTCATACACATTTGAACATTTTTTGTGCTGTAAACAATACATTTGTTTGAGATGCTAAAAACAAATCCAAAGCTTCTTAGTCAGTTTTAAGGAGTGAAGTTGGCAGTTAAATAGAGAAAAATGTCCCTCTGAACTTGTGATAAATGGTTGTGGTGCTACATATCCCAGTGCCATACATGGGTCTTTCAGTGATACAATCATTAGTTGTAATAAAATTTCTGATTACTCATCACTGCTCAAGTTTTGAGTTTTCCCATGTCTCAAGCTCTGATGCTCTTAATATCATTACTTCCCTAAAAAATTTAAACTCATTGGATTGGGATGAGGTTCCCACTTGTATAATAAAAAATCTTTCACAGTATTGCACATCAACTTACCCTCTTAATCAAATAGTCTTTTGAAGAGGGATCTTAACCAAATTGCTTAAAATATGCTGAAGTTCAGCCAATACATAAAAAAGGCAAACAACATAAAAGAGGAAACTATAGGCCTATCTCATTGTTACCAGGTTTTGAAAAATATTTGAAACAGCTGAATATGATTAGATGAAAAATCATAATTCATATCACAACATTATTTTATATTATATAATCAGTGTGGTTTCAAGAAAGACTGCAGGACAACCCTTACAATAAATGAAATGTTAAAGAAATATGGCAGTTGGCCCAGTAATAAAATGTGTGCATCAGGCATCTTTTGTGGCCTTACCAAAGCCTTTGATACTGTAAATCATACTGACTAACCTTGGTTTTCAAGGAAAATCTCTTAATTGGATATTGCACTACTTGGAAAACAGAAAACAAAGAGTACTCGTTAATAACAGTTCCAGGAGTTAGGTTTTCCACAAGGTTCAATATTAGAGGCTCTTTTTTACTGCATTAATGATATGCCACGTGAGTTTCAGTCAGACACCATCCTTTATGCAGGTGACTCAGGAGCAATAACCTGCAGTAAAGCCAATGAAGACTTAATCCACAGTATTGAGCAGACACTTGAGGATGAGGAAGAATGGATCAAAAATAATAATTTGAAATTAAACTTAGTAAAAACAGAAATTGTTCATTTAACCACAAAACAAATAGCTCAGTGTATAAGTGAAATAAGCTATATAGACAAAAAGTTGGACACTGCAACCTGCATCAAATTCCCTGGTGTCTTAGTAAACAAAAATATGTTGTTAAGTTATCATGTTGACAGCATACTGAGTCCACTGAACAGTCTCGCATGTGTCATGAATGTCTTACATAATATCACTGATTTAGCTGTAAAAAAACTCTATGTTATGCATATTTTGTTTCACTAGTCTAGTACAATATAATTTTCTGGTAATCTGAGAAAAACAATCTGTTCAAATCCTTAAGACCGCAAAGAAGATCATGTTACCATGGCAGGTGCTAAAAAGTGAGGACACTGCAAACATTTATTTGAGAAGCTAGATTTAATGTCCATTCCAAGCATGTATGTATAAATAAGTTTCTCATTTTCACAAAGAGAAACCCACATCTGTTTCTTGCACCAGTATGAGATTAGACATAGGGCATGTTACATGTTATCTACTTATAGTGTAAAACTGAACAAAAGAAACTCCACACAATATGGGCATGACATTTACAAATAGAATCTGTAAGGGGAAGTGTGACCCAAATGTAAAAAATTCTGGAAGAGACCTGGAAAAATATTTGAAAAATAAATCCTATTGTAATGTAGATGATTTCTTGGGTGATGACTACATCTATCTAAAAAGTAAGAACACATATAGTATAGCCATAGATTATTTTAGTGATAACCACGTAAAGTAATAATCAAACAATAGAAAATCCAGGTTGGTAGTGTTGTTTCAGTTATCTGAGCCTGCAGACGTGTGTGCAAGTTGCTTTTCCGTGAGTGTGTGTATGTGTACGATTGTGTATATGTGTCTATTACTGACAAAGGCCATAATGGCCGAAAGCTGTAATTGTGTGAATCTTTTTGCTGTGCCTATCATGACTCAGCATCTCTGCTATATAGTGAAGGGAGTAGCAGCTTTCCTTCTCAGATATTGTTAAATGTAAAGTAATAACTGTCTGAAGCAGCAACAAGATATGTGCTGTAAGCTTAGGTGAAGTTTATTAGTCTGTATGCAGTTTTAGAATTGACAAGTCACCTATGTCACAATCTTTGATTTATAAGGCTTGTTATCTGATAATAAAAATTGGATTTGATTTACACAATATTCAGAGTGTATAAATGCACCATTGGAATAACAGCAGTCTTCATAAGTAAATGTTTAGCTCACTTAATTTCCTTGGACATCATCAGATTTTATCAAATAAGATGCAACAGAATTTTCTAAGCAATTAACAAATGCTGCAAAATGAATATCACAGGTGTATGTGACATTTTTCTCATTTACCAGAGGAATTTTGTTGGTTAGTGCCCTTGGCCCTACAGGTCATAGACAAACATTTTGTATCAAGCACAAACACTACCAAAACTTCATTGTTAAATGTTGTTGTTGAGTTAGTTTACAATAAGAAAGGAATATTGTCTCCAAAAGATTGTTTTATTAGGAGTTGGATTTCACCATTTACTGCAGATCATAAAAAGCAAGAAGAATTATCACAGATGTTCTTCCATGAATGACAAAAAATTCTGTTTTCTCATTGTAAAATATAATTTGTACAATATTGCATGTGACAATGTCACTCATTTCACATTTCACTTGTGAAACTATGTATATTCATCGCAGAAATAGCTAGGGAGTTTCTGTTAACAAGCATCATTTAGGATTAGTATGTGCTGCAAATTTGTTGAACATATGAATTTGTTGTTTTTCCTCTGATTTATATTTTATATGTAGATAAATGTCACTCAGTATCAATACTTTCTTGTCATATGTACTGAGCTTTTTTGCTTGGATCTCAATCACTTTGGCATACAAGAAGTGCTATGGTAAATGAAAGCAAATATCCATTTGTAAATATCTTCTTTCATTTCTGGAAATCTTTTTCTTGCAGAAGGTGTAGTACATGTAGCTGGAAGCAAAATTAGAGTTGGTGATAAGGCAACATTCAAGGTTATAATTAAAGTGCTTGGAGAAAAGCCTCTGAAGAATAAACAAAAGCAAACAATTAATGTTGTCCCATATGATGTACCAGAAATAATGATAAAGTAAGGAATGTTTGAAACCTACATTTTCTAGTGTAGAAGACTTATAGATCTTAAGACTGAAAATGGAATGTGGAAACATTTCCACCCACAGTAAAGATGAAGCAGGTGGGTTGATGTGGTGATTATTGTAACTCATTTATTGAATATAATTCTTCATCAGGACACACACACACACACACACACACACACACACACACACACACACACACAGAGAGAGAGAGAGAGAGAGAGAGAGAGAGAGAGAGAGAGACTCCCTCTCTCTCTCTTTCTCTCTGACAACATGAAGACAGAGACAGAATATCTGCTGATGATAAAAGCTGATGAGAGTGAGTGAATAGTGATCACAGTTCTAGGCTTGGAAGGGGAGTGATAGGAGTTAATATGGTGAGTGCAAGCAATACAGTTAAATGTCTCCTGCCATTTAATGAATATTGGCTTGCAGTTGTGGTCTTCAGTCCTGAGACTGGTTTGATGCAGCTCTCCATGCTACTCTATCCTGTACGGGCTTCTTCATCTCCCAGTACCAACTGCAGCCTACATCCTTCTGAATCTGCTTGGTGTATTCATCTCTTGATCTCCCTCTACAATTTTTACCCTCCATGCTGCCCTCCAATACTAAATTGGTGATCCCTCGATGTCTCAGAACATGTCCTACCAACCGATCCCTTCTTCTAGTCAAGTTGTGCCACGAGCTCCTCTTCTCCCCAATTCTATTCAATACCTCCTTATTAGTTATCTTCAGCATTCTTCTGTAGCACCACATTTCAAAAGCTTCTATTCTCTTCTTGTCTAAACTATTTATCGTCGACATTTCACTTCCATACATGGCTACACTCCATACAAATACTTTCAGAAATGACTTCCTGACATTTAAATCTATACTCAATGTTAACAAATTTTTCTTCTTCAGAAATGCTTTCCTTGCCATTGCCAGTCTACATTTTATATCCTCTCTACTTCAACCATCATCAGTTATTTTGCTCCCCAAATAGCAAAACTCCTTTACTACTTTAAGTGTCTCATTTCCTAATCTAATTCCCTCTGCATCACCCGATTTAATTCGACTACATTCCATTATCCTCATTTTGCTTTTGTTGATGTTCAACTTATACCCTCCTTTCAAGACACTGTCCATTCCGTTCAACTGCTCTTCCAGGTCCTTTGCTGTCTCTGACAGAATTACAATGTCATCAGCGAACCTCAAAGTTTTTATTTCTTCTCCATGGATTTTAATACCTACTTCAAACTTTTCCTTTGTTTCCTTTATTGCTTACTCAATATACAGATTGAATAACATCAGGAATAGGCTACAACCCTGTCTCACTCCCTTCCCCACCACTGCTTCCCTTTCATACCCATGGACTCGTATGACTGCCATCTGCTTTCTGTACAAATTGTAAATAGCCTTTTGCTCCCTGTATTTTACCCCTGCCACCTTCAGAATTTGAAAGAGAGTATTCCAATCAACATTGTCAAAAGCTTTCTCTAAGTCTACAAATGCTAGAAATGTAGGTTTGCCTTTCCTTAATCTTTCTTCTAAGATAAGTCGTAGGGTCAGTATTGCCTCACGTGTTCCAACATTTTGTCTGTAACGAATTCGTGTTAGTATTTTGCAGCTGTGACTTATTAAACTGATAGTTCAGTAATTTTCACATCTGTCAACACCTGCTTTCTTTGGGATTGGAATTATTATATTCTTCTTGAAGTCTGAGGGTATTTCACCTGTCTCATACATCTTGCTCACCAGATGGTAGAATTTTGTCAGGACTGGCTCTCCCAAGGCTGTCAGTAGTTCTAATCGAATGTTGTCTACTCGCGGGGCCTTGTTTCGACTCAGGTCTTTCAGTGCTCTGTGAAACTCTTCACGCAGTATCATATCTCCCATTTCATCTTCACCTACATCCTCTTCCATTTCCATAATATTGTCCACAAGTACATCACCCTTGTGTAGACCCTCTATATACTCCTTCCACCTTTCTGCTTTCCCTTCTTTGCTTAGAACTGGGTTTCCATCAAAGCTCTTGATATTCATGCAAGTGGTTCTCCTGTATGCAGTACCTATCTTACCCCTAGTGAGATAAGCCTCTACATCCTTACATTTGTCCTCTAGCCATGCCTACTAACCATTTTGCACTTCCTGTCGATCTCATTTTTGAGACGTTTGTATTCCTTTTTGCCTGCTTCGTTTACTGCATTTTTATATTTTCTCCTTTCATCTATTAAATTCAATATTTCTTCTGTTACCCAAGGGTTTCTACTAGCCCTCGTCTTTTTACCTACTTGATCCTCTGCTGCCTTCACTATTGCATCCCTGAAAGCTACCCATTCTTCTTCTACTGTGTTTCTTTCCCCTATTCCTGTCAATTGTTCCCTTGTCCTCTCCCTGAAACTCTGTACAACCTCTGGTTCTTTCAGTTTATCCAGGTCCCATCTCCTTAAATTCCCACCTTTTTGCAGTTTCTTCAGTTTTAATCTACAGCTCATAACCAATAGATTGTGGTCAGAGTCCATATCTGCCCCTGGAAATGTCTTACAATTTAAAACCTGGTTCCTAAATATCTGTCTTACCATTATATAACCTATATGATACCTTTTAGTATCTCCAGGGTTCTTCCATGTATACAACCTTCTTTCATGATTCTTGATCTAAGTGTTAGCTATGATTAAGTTATGATTATGCTATATATTGAGCTGTAATAGCCTCAAACCATGATGTGATGTGTTGCCCAATGCAAGGGATACTTGTTATTTGGCTCATTGATACATATACAATATCATTACAAATACCATCCTTCTAGAAAATTAGCAATTACATTATTCTTCAGCACAAGAATATAAATGTGTTACATTAAGCCATACTCTATTGTATGCAACACTGATGTCGAACATGATAGTCTTGGTGATGTATTTATCAAGGACAGTTATGTACTGTCACATATGCCACTTGTATAATTAAGTGTTCTGTGGCTGTGCCCTCTTGTAATGTTTTGTGGTTCCTGGCTGGATGAGGAGAATGTGGTATAATTGGTGGGTGCTCGGTTTCCTCTCATTACAACACAAAATGCACTTGTGATTAAAATACACTTTATTACAGGAACCAACTGAGTACTTAACTTCAGTGATGTCCAATCTGAAGTTCTGTGGTTAACGGCAATCAAATAACATGTACTAATTCTTGAATCTTGTCCACGTCCATATCACAACTATATACAATGTTCAACGTTCGCTCACAGCTAGCTAAGGTGCAAGGCAATTACTATCACTGTGGAAGACTAGACCACAATGTGACGTAATGAGATGCAATGTAATCCGAATCCCAATGTGCCATACTGAGGTACTCAGATTGAGAGATTGATACAGCTTGGTTGGTGGTGGTGGTGGCATGCAAGCATGCTGCCCAGGGCATTATGTGTGTGTAGCCCGGGGGGGTGTGTCTCTTGTTATAGGCATACATAGTTCAGCGCCTGCTATGCAATGTTTCCTAGTGCCAACTGGTGTCCTGGCATAGGCGTACACCAGCACAAAGTGTACTTATTTCTTTACAAACAGAACTTTCCTTGGGGGAGTAATAGAAACTGTTTTTTGATGAAGCTTCTTCGAAATCTTTCCATATAAGATAGACAGTTAAATTCTTAAAATACACAACTATTATCTTATGTAAACTTCAATTATCAATTCATAAAAGAATTCTTTTCTTTAAGTTGTTCCTATGACTGATTTTGTATCTTTCAGTAGTCGTGTATTAAAATGCCCCCTGCCTCTTTCTCTTTTACATTTTCAGTATCTGGTTACTAGTACACATTTCAGATTTCTTTTAGCTTAACTTAGTTATTACTGTGGGAGTATAACTTTATTTCAGCAAACACCACACAACATTTTCAATGGTAAGCTACTAGTAGTGGCATATTATGCTACAAAAAGCTTAAAAATTCATAGAAAGCTCTAGAACAGGGTGTCCTAAACTGTGTTGTGTAGAACAATGATGTTCTGCAGGAAGCGATAAGTGCTCTGCAAAAAAACTGTGAATGAAATGGTGTTTCTTTTTCCTGACTTTCTTCTTATTTTTTAAAATTTTATTATTTGTGTGATATTATTTATGATTTAAAATTGAAGTAATCACTGAATAAAGCAAGTTTTTATCCTATTTGGAATTTTATTAATTTTGTTAACTTTCAAAATAAACCAGGTGTTACAACAAAGTGTGAATGTTGTGTCAGAGGAAAAGGTTGCGAACCCCTGCTCTAGTGCCCTTCATGTCATTTAACTTAATAAACTATGCCTAACTAAGAGATGCTCATGGCTCTGTCCCACCAGGCTTCTGTAGCCATAAATCAATATACTACAGGAGAATTTGACGACAGCATAGCAGTGCATTGGCTACTTGTTTTAAATTCAACCTGACAAGCAACAGTGTTGTCACAATGACACTACTGAATGTAGAGAAGGAGGTGGGGGTGAGGGGTATACAGAGAAAGAAAATGAAAAAGGGAGGATCAGAGAAGCAAGAGCCAAAGAAGAAGAGACTTTAGGTCTCAAAGATGACTACCCTTCCTACTCCTCAAGCCATGACCCATCCCTGAGAGTGTATTTCATTGTCAGGCTTGGTGTTTATCAGTCCTAGAAACAAGGCACTCCTAACTCCACACTCACAGGGTGTGAAGACTGACACTGACTCCTTGCTATGGCAACATCTTGAATCAGTGCTCTTGCCCTTTCTTCTTCTCTCTTACAACAGACTGCCAGCAACTATGTCCTCCCAGTGGATGGGGAAAACGTACAACAAGTAAATAACAATAACTGTGATACTTTGTATCACACCACAATCTATTTTAAACATCACTACAAAACTACTTCTGCCCACTTGGTAAAAAATAGTACAAATTCAGTGGTGCAGTTACTTGTTATAAAAATTAAATACAAAGCTTTGTTATCCCAAAGAAAAATAATACTATAAAATCTTTTTCATCATTGGTGCTACATGGAATATTATAAATTTTTCAATATCTTGCATAACTAGCATTCAATATATTGCTCTCATTCACACTAATCAAAGCCCTAAATATTGTAGATTCTTTTTTCTCTTAATATGGTGATCTTAGACTTCTCATCAGTATTTATTCATGATCCCTTTTCATCTTTGACAGAATTTTTGCAAGTCTGTAACTAGCTCCCTGCATGTAAGAAAACATTTACCAAAAATTTTTGGTTCCCTGTGGCCTTGAATAAAGTCGAAACATCTGTGCAACCAATTATAAAAAAACCATTAATTGTTACATAAGTTCAAATTAAATGTCATTAAAACAGTATGAAAACAGTTGTCCACATTAGGACTGGTAACCACATTATTTCACTTAAGTTCTCAATAGATTGCAGCTTTGTAATTAGCCCTGTTGCTGTTATAGATGAGCCCTTTGCATACCATGCTGTGGTGGCTTTTATTATGGCTGTACTGCTCACCAATTTCTGGTGTCTGTGCTTAGAGACAGCATTTGATTGACATGAAATACTTATGACCAGATTTTTCGGAAACTACTAGGTGAAAAAAATTGGTTTTCGCACATCTTAGAGACTGATAACTTCACTTGATAAAGAACTGAATTTCTTGTGCTTATCTGTCATATTTACTGTGTGGCATCAAATTAAATAAAACATGTGATGAAATTTCAAAGAATTCACAGCAGTAAAAACACATTGTGTAAACTTTGAGTATAGACGGGGACACTTTAATGATTAAGCAAGACTAGACCACCACCTAGGGCAGAAAATTTTAGGGATGGCAAAGGGCAGAAAAAATTAATTTTAAATCAAACAGAGAAAAAATTGAGCAAACAAGGAGAAAAAAATGAAAAAGAGAGAGTATGAAAATGGTGAATTGTTTTCAAAATTACATGGAACATTTACTTAATCAGCCACTACTGAGTATGAAATGGAAACAAAAATTTTTGCAATTATATAAAATTAGTAACTGATGACAAATTGGTTTTCACTGGTATATTCAGCTCAGTTTCAGTTGAAAATATTCAGCACATACTTGCTATATCAATTATTTTGGAAAATTACAAAAATTGAGGAAAAAAATAAGAAATTGAAGACATTTGTTATCTTACATCAGTTTTAAAAGAATTGAGGACTCTCCCTAGTAAATGAGGGTGTCTTGTCACCTTGGTTCAATAAATAGAAGTATAATAGGAGATTTGCATTGTGTTGATGTTGGATGCTGGTGGAGGGGGAGGGGGCAGGGGTATCGGGGACACTGACGATAGTAGAAAACTGAGTGTGTCACTTCTCATTTCTCACATAGTGCAGCAGAACACCTAGCAATGGCCCTCCATATGGTAGATTTTAGCTCATACATTGAGTGAATGAAATGTAGATAAGACATCTAAAGGTTATTTAAAACTGAGATCAAATTGGTATCTCATTTATTTATCCTTTTATTGGTTTTTATATCTGACAGATGGTCAATCATGATGCAGCCATTATTGTCCATTTGGACTTGGAAGCTGCTGTGAAATATTTATCATCCATTTTTAGGAAAACTATTTAGTGACAATATTTGATTTTGGCGCTTCTTACAGCTTGATATCTTTACTTGATAAAGGATTGAATTTATTTTCATTATATGCTATAGTTACTATGCTGCATCAAATTAAGTGAAACTTTGCACAAAATTTTAAAGATTTTGCAGAGGTAAAACTGTATCATGTAAACTTTTTGTAAGTTGGTTATTGCTCATACACTGCACTGAACAAAATGTAGATAAGATATTGACATATTATTTAAAACTGAGAGCAGAAGAACATCTCATTTCATTCTTGCATTATTGGATTTTATATGTGAAGGATGGTCACATGTGATGCATACTTTCATGCCCTTGTGCATTGCAAATCATGGGGTTATAACAATCATCATATCTTATAAACAATACAAGGCATCAAAACGAGGTTTTCTGTGAATGATAGTACATAATGATACACATACACTGTATGATAAACAATGAAAACTTTTTTGATCTCTAAGATATGGAAGATGACTTTTTGGTCAACTATTTCCTCTACCTGTTCCTCCAGACTGCTTATATTTATGCTGTCCGAGGTTGCTAGATTTTCTTTAAAATTTCTCTCCACATCATCAGCTCGAGTGCTGACACCTTCAATTTGCAATTGGACGATAGGAATCAACTTAATCTGTCCTTCTAGGCAATCATTTAAGGTACGTAGTTTTTGTTTCACTGCATCGAATGTAACATTACACACACTCTTGAAATGACCCTAACTTTTCGTTAAATTCAGAATCTATTTTTTTACACTTATCTTCAATATCATATTCTAATTTCTGGGTCAACTTCTGAAACTGATCATCCTGCTTATTGCTAAAATCTGTAAACATTTGATTCATTTGGACAGTTAAAGAATTACTTAATTCATTCTTTAAATGTAATCGTAAATTTTCCACTTTATCATTTAACACATCAAACTTGGAATTTAGAGCTTCACCCTGTGCTTCTAACTTTTCACTTAAAGTGGCTGTATTGGCCTCCTGGTTATCCAACTTAGCACTTTGGTCATCTAATCTGGCATTCAGTTCTTGTCTTTGGTTATCTAATTTAAGGCTTAGTGCTTTAATTAAATTTGCTACCTCAGTCAAGTCAGGCATTTCCTTTGTTACAGTCATTGCCATGGCTGGCTCTGAAGTTTCCCCAACTTTCTGAATGTTATCCATCTCTCTACTTTTCTTTGACCTCATAATCATCTAACCTAAAATACAATATTGTGTACAATAACTACACTAACAATTTCTAGTCCCTCTTTCAACTTTATCAAACAGTTATTGGTTTTCGCTCACCTGCCGTAAAGGTCTGGGCAGCGTCCATAAGCAGGTGTAGAAATGACACTGGTGAACAGCACGGGTGCCAGAGCAGCGTTGAACAGTAGTTGTGCCATCGGTGTCGGTATGCAGACGCGAAGTCAGCAATGAACAGCAATTGCAGACAGCGATGATGGCTGGTTACCATGTTGGCATCATTGGCAGGATACTGTGCTGATGTTGGAGGCTGGTTTCTGCATTGGCATCAGCTGGGTCGACGTATGTATGAGGACTGCTTGCTTCCCCACACCAAATCTTCTTAGTCAATCTATTCTCTGCATCTTCCTTTGTTCGGTGCTTATTAACTTTTTCACCCCTTTTTTCCTTTAGGCAGAATCTAATTCTGTGTAACAGTTTCTTTGTTTTGTTACTCTCAGTTGCTATGGCAACTCAATATCTTCGTATCTCGATTTCAGTTGTAAAATTCCTCCTTTGCGAGTCCTGATAACGTTGGTCCCCGTGTTCTCAAGGTTTCCAGTGACTAGAGGAAGCAATGTGGTGCTGGTGAGAAAGACTCACATGTCCCCTTCATCATTGGACTTACTTGGAGGTGCTGGACTTACTTGGAGGTGCCTTGATGATCTTCTTCTCAGGATAGCCAGCTGTGATGATCTGCTCAACTTCTTCTCCAAGGATATGATGCTGTTTGGAGGAATTTCCTCTACTCTTAAAATGATTGCATACTCAGGATACTTTTAAATCATCCCTTCTATATTTCACTTCCACAAACAGAACACCACATAACAGTTTCACATCAATGAATCATATTTCATAAATCAAAAGGCTTTCGGTCCATCAGAAACTATTGATTACTTTCACAATAAATACAGTTCCAAAAATCTCTCAAGACTCTCACTAGTCCACCATCTGCAACTCTAGAGAGCCAATAAGGAAGTAAGTAAAAGTAAGTGTTTTTTTTTCTTTTTCATGATTCAACTGTTCCTAATAATGACTGACATAGCATCGTTACGGAGTAAGGCGTGCTTCCTCCTAGTGCTGGTCATGTAACTTCTGTGATGAACGAGGCAACCACTTACCCACACTGATCAGCTGTTCACCTTGTGGCATTCTCTTGACACACATCTACCCTGTAAACACAGAAAACCAGTGTGAGGGAGAAATTTCCCATTTTTCACACTCATACGTAAAATATCAAGTAATCAAGAAAGTGGAAAGTGGAGGGTGTCTAGAATTTGCGTCAAAATTCTCGAGGCACTACAACACCCTCCTTTCATTAGTACAGGTGACATTGGCTGAGGTACGAAGGAGGCCATTGGATACGGCTGTAGCAGGATTGCTGGTCAGCATCAAAGTTTCCAGGTTGTTGTGGCACAATGTTTGATTGCGGTGGTGACAGAAGAGGTAATGCAGTTTTGCCTTCCTCTTCGCGTGTGTTTGGTGGAGGCAACTGTTTCAAAGGATCTGGGATGGTTTCTAAACTGTTGACTAATAGGCATGATGTTATCACCTTTGGTTCAATGCTGTTGGGTACCTTGGAGCAGTGAAGGAACTGTTGAACTGTCTGGAAATAAAAACACTCTAAACCCGCCTTTCCTCATCCTGAGCTTCAACAATGACAAAATTGTGCATCAGTTTTATGCTCATTTCATTCCTCTAGAACTATTGTACATCAAGACTCGCCTTGAAATCATTGTTAATATTCTGAGTGGTTGATGTTCCACCATGCAATACAGATAGCCGTACCATAGGTGCAACCACAACGGAAGGGTTTCTGTTGAGAGGCCAGACAAACGCGTGGTTCCTGAAGAGGGGCTGCAGCCTTTTCAGTAGTTGCAGGAGCAACAGTCTGGATGATTGACTGCTCTGGCCTTGTAACACTAACCTAAATGGCCTTGCTGTGCTGGTACTGTGAACGAGTGAAAACAAGGGGAAACTACAGCCGTAATTTTTCCCGAGGACATTCAGCTTTACTGTATGGTTAAATGATGATGGCGTCCTCTTGGGTAAAATATTCCGGAAGTAAAATAGTCCCCCATTCAGATCTCCAGGAGGGGACTACTCAAGAGGACGTCATTATCAAGAGAAAGAAACCTGGTGATCTATGGATCAGAGTGTGGAATGTCATATCCCTTAATCAGGCAGGTAGGTTAAAAATTTGAAAAGGGAAATGGATAGGTTAAAGTTAGATATAGTGGGAATTAGCGAAGTTCTGTGGCAGGAGAAACAAGACTTTTGGTCAGGTGAATACAGGGTCATAAATACATCAATTAAATAGGGGTAATGCAGGAGTAGGTTTAATAATGAATAAAAAAATAGGAGTGCGGGTAAGCTACTACAAACAGCATAGTGAATGCCTTATTGTGGCCAAGATAAACCTGAAGCCCATGCCTACTACAGTAGTACAAGTTTATATGCCAACTAGATCTGCAGATGACAAAGAAATTGAAGAAATGTATGATGAGATAGAAGAAATTATTCAGATAGTGAAGCGAGATGAAAATGTAATAGTCATGGGTGGCTGGAATTCGATAGTAGGAAAAGGAAGAGAAGGGAACATAGTAGGTGAATATGGATTGGGGGTAAGAAATGAAAAAGGAAGCTGTGTGGTAGAATTTTGCACAGAGCATAATTTAATCACAGCTAACACTTGGTTCAAGAATTGTGAAAGAAGGCTGTATACATGGAAGAAGCCTGGAGATACTAAAAGGTATCATATAGGTTATATAATGGTAAGACAGAGATTTGTGAACCAGGTTTTAAATTGTCAGACATTTCCAGGGGCAGATGTGGACTCTGACCACAATGTATTGGTTATGAACTGTAGATTCAAACTGAAGAAACTGCAAAGAGATGGGAAATTAAGGAGATGGGACCTGGATAAACTGAAAGAACCAGAGGTTGTACAGAGTTTCAGGCAGAGCATAAGGGAACAATTGACGGAAATGGGGGAAAGAAATACAGTAGAAGAAGAATGGGTAGCTTTCAGGGATGAAGTAGTGAAGGCAGCAGAGGATCAAGTAGGTAAAAAGACAAGCTCTAGTAGAAACCCTTGGGTAACAGAAGAAATATTGAATTTAATAGATGAAAGGAGTAAATATAAAAATGCAGTAAATGAAGCAGGCAAAAAGGAATACAAATGTCTCAAAAATGAGATTTACAGGAAGTGCAAAATGGCTATGCAGGGATGGCTAGAGGACAAATGTCAGGATGTAGATGTGCATATCAGTAGGGGTAGGATACTGCCTACATGTAAATTAAAGAAACCTTTGGAGAAAAGAGAACCACTTGCATGAAAATCAAGAGCTCAGATGGATACCCAGTTCTAAGCAAAGAAGGGAAAGCAGAATGGTGGAGGAGTATATAGAGGGTTTATATAAGGGCGATGTACTTGAGGAAAATATTATGGAAATGGAAGAGGATGTAGATGAAGACGAAATGGGAGATATGAATCTGCATGAAGAGTTTGACAGAGCACTGAAAGACCTAAGTCGAAACAAGGCCCCAAAGGAGACAACATTCCATTAGAACTACTGACAGCCTTGGGTGAGCTAGTCCTGATGTATGAGACAGGCGAAATACCCTCAGATTTCAAGAAGAATATAATAATTCCAGTCCGAAAGAAAGCAGGTGTTGCCAGATGTGAAAATTACCAAACTATCAGTTTAATAAGTCACAGCTGCAAAATACTAATGCAAATTCTTTACAGATGAATGGAAAAACTGGTAAAAGCCGCCCTTGGGGAAGATCAGTTTGGATTCCGTGGAAATATTGGAACACGTGAGGCAATACTGACCCTACAAATTACCTTAGAAAATAGATTAAGGAAAGGCAAACCTACGTTTCTAGCATTTGTAGACTTAGAGAAAGCTTTTGATAATATTGACTGGAATATTCTCTTTCAAATTCTGAAGGTGGCAAGGGTAAAATACAGGGAACGAAAGGCTATTTACAGTTTGTACAGAAACCAGATGGCAGTTATAAGAGTCAAGGGATGTGAAAGGGAAGCAGTGGTTAGGAAGGTAGTGAGACAGGGTTTTAGCATCTCCCTGATGTTATTCAATCTGTATATTGAGCAAGCAGTAAAGGTAGCAAAAGAAAAATATGGAGTAGATATTAAAATCAATGGAGAAGAAATAAAAACTTTAAGGTTCACTGATGACATTTTAATTCTGTCAGAGACAGCAAAGGACTTGGAAGAGCAGTTGAACAGAATGGACAGTGTCTTGAAAGGAGGGTATAAGATGAACATCAACAAAAGCACCCTAATGGAATGTAGTCAAATTAAGTCAGGTGATGCTGAGGGAATTAGATTAGGAAATGAGGCACATAAAGTAGTAAAGAAGTTTTGCTATTTGGTAGCAAAATAACTGATGATGGTTGAAGTAGACAGGATATAAAATGTAGACTGGAAATGGCAAGGAAAGTGTTTCTGAAGAAGAGAAATTTGTTAACATCGAGTATAGATTTAAGTGTCAGGAAGTCATTTCTGAAAGTATTTGTATGGAGTGTAGCCATGTATGGAAGTGAAACATGAACAATAAATAGTTTAGACAAGAAGAAAATAGAAGCTTTCAAAATGTGGTGCTACAGATGAATGCTGAAGATTAGATGGGTAGATCACATAACTAATGAGGAAGTATTGAATAGAATTGGGGAGAAGAGGAGTTTATGGCACAACTTGACTAGAAGAAGGGATTGTTTTCTGGGACATGTTCTGAGGCATCGAGGGATCACCAATTTAGTATTCGAGGGCAACGTGGAGGGTAAAAATCATAGAGGGAGACCAAGAGATGAAACACTAAGCAGATTCAGAAGGATGTAGGCTGCAGCACATACTGGGAGATGTAGCAGCTTGCATAGGATAGAGTAGCACGGAGAGCTGCTTCAAACCAGTCTCAGGACTGAAGACCACAACAACAACAACAACAGGCTATGGCACACTTGTGCTAAATACTGCAAAGGCTTACATGCCTCAGAGAACAGTACAGACACAAATTTTCTTCCCTAGTCAGCAATGATGAATGCTGCACTGCCTTAATGTGATGCCCATAACTATGAAAATACCCTCTCCATACCATTATGTCCGGCAAAGGTGTCACCTCGACATAGCGAATGACGTGATCAATCATGGAAAGAATATGCCAGTAACCTTCCAACTCTGGCAGGGAGCTGGCCAGATCAATGTGTAATGTTGTAACCAGACTTAAGCATTTTGTATTGTACTTGTTCCCAGTGTGCTTGTTGACCAGTCTTGCAGCACTGTCAAGCCAAGCTAATTTGATTCCACAGTTTGCAGTCTCTATTCAGATCAGGCCAGACAAATAATTTCATACAAATGGAAATAGTAGGGTGTAACCCTGGGTGTGACAGTTAGTGCAAGCTATTGAAGATAGGCTTCCTAATATTCAGTGGCACTAGTGGGCAGAGGCAGTGTTACGATACATCACACCAGACTTGCTTGAGGAACCAGGGGTGGTATTACTTTGAAGTCAAATTTCAAATCAGTCATATCTACATCTACATCTACATGGATACTCTGCAAATCACATTTAAGTGCCTGGCTGAGGGTTCATCAAACCACCTTCACAATTCTCTATTATTCCAATCTCGTATAGCGCGCAGAAAGAATGAACACCTATATCTTTCTGTATGAGATCCGATTTCCATTATTTTATCATGGTGATCATTCCTCCCTATGTAGATTGGTGTCAACAAATTTTCTCTTTCAGAGGAGAAAGTTGGTGATTGGAATTTTGTGAGAAGATTCTGTTGCAGCGAAAAATGTCTTTCTTTTAATGATGTCCAACCAAATCCTGTATCTTTTCTGTGACACTCTCTCCCATATTTCATGATAATGTAAAATGTGCTACCTTTCTTTGAACTTTTTTGATGTACTCTGTCAGTCCTATCTGTTAAGGAACCCACACCATGCAGCAGTATTCTTCGAAGAGAACGGACACGCTTAGTGTGGGCAGTCTCCTTAGTAGGTCTCTAACATTTTCTAAGTGTCCTGCCAATAAAACAAAGTCTTTCGGTAGCCTTCCACACAACATCTTCTATGTGTTCCTTCCAATTTAAGTAGTTCATAATTGTAATACCTATGAATTAGTTGAACTTATGGCTTTTAGATTACACTGATTTATCGTGTAACTGATGTTTAAGGAGTTCCTTTTAGCACTCATGTGGATGACCTCACACTTTTCATTATTTAATGTCAACTACCACTTTTCGCATCATTCAGATATTTCTTCTAAATCATTTTGCAGTTTGTTTTGATCTTATGATAACTTTATTAGTCGATAAAAGACAGCATCATCTGCAAACAACCGAAGACTCCTGCTTAGATTGTCCCCCAAGTCATTTATATAGATAAGGAACAGCAAAGGGCCTATAACACTACCTTGGGGAATGCCAGAAATCACCTCTCTTTTACTTGATGACTTTCCATCAATTACTAAGAACTGTGACCTCTCTCACAGGAAATCACAAATCCAGTGACATAACTCAGTTGATATTCTGTAAGCACACAATTTCACTACGAACCACTTGTGCGGTACAGTATCAAAAGCCTTCTGGAAATCAAGAAATATGGAATTGATCTGAAATCCCTTGTCAATAGCACTCAACACTTCATGTGAATAAAGAGCTATGTGTTTCACAGGAATGATGTTTTCTAAACCCTTGTTGACTGTGTGTCAATACACCATTTTCTTTGAGGTAATTCATAATGTTCGAACACAATATATGTTCCAAAATCCTGCTGCATATCAGTGTTAAGGATATGGGCCTGTCTGTAGTTTAGTTGATTACTCCTACTACCTTTCTTGAATATTGGTGTGACCTGTGGTACTTTCCAGTCTTTGGGTACAGATCTTTCATCAAGTGAACGGTTGTATATGATTGTTAAGTATGGAGCTAAGGCATCAGCATACTCTGAAAGGAACCTAATTGATATACAGTCTGGACCAGAAGACTTGCTTTTATTAAGTGATTTAAGTTACTTCACTACTCCAAGGATATTTACTTCTACGTTTCTCATGTTGGCAGCTGTATATTGTAAAAGACTGGAAATTCATAGAACATGTTTTTGAGCCATGGTGAGGCTGTCATAGTTGATGTCAACTGACAGTTCATTGATTTGAGACAGGTAACCTGCCATAACATTGTCTGCATCCTTTAGGTGTAATAAATTGTGCACTCTATTGGAGGTGGTGTAAATTTTGTGGAAATCGTGTGATGTAATTGAGATTGTCATGAGAACAGATTTTTACAAGATTTCCTAGTGTTTTGTGGTCCATGTAAATTGTGGGTTGTCTACCCTTGATGTCGTCTTTGAAGTGCCACACTGTCTCACATGCAGCAAACAGTTCTCGATCATTAGCTGACAACTTAACATTGTAACTCAGTTAGCTTCTGTGAGAAGAAATGCAATGGAGTTGCTCACCTGCAACTGTCTACTGATGAACTGTGCTGATTCCTGTTTCATTCATGTGAGAAGTAGTTGACAAAGGAACCATCAAGATAAAATTGGCTAATATTGTAGCATGCAGCAATCTGAGCTTTATTTGGTCAAAGGCCTGTTCAGTTTATGTGCCCGAGTGAGAGTGTGTTTGATATGTATTTCCAACCAAAGCATCTGTCAGTGGGGACTGTATGGCTGTCGCTTGTAGCACATGATGCGTATAGAAATTAATCGTGCTGTAAAATCACTTTAACTCAGATAATTTCAGTGCTGCTCTGTGTGTTGGACCATGGGTCATACACAGTTTAACTGATGGAGTGTACTAGAAATGTTGCTTTGCATTATTGAATGGTCATTCATTACTGCGCCAAAATGTTCAAGGGTCTCATTAGTAAGTGTTAGGTGACCTTTATGTTCTTCTGAAGAAGCTGAAAAAGCTAATACAACGACTACGTATGAGAAACAGAATGGAAATTGGAAGAGAATTTTATTGATGAAATATTACCAAATTTGCATTTTTTGAACAGTAAGGCTTGGTGGTTCTGTGGTAAATTGCCAGACTGCAAAACCAGATGTCTTGATTTGATGCCTGGTCAGCTGTAGGATTTTTATTTGCCATTTATCACTTTTTTCACCTCTGGTAACGTTTGTTGATGTGAAAAATGCCAAGCTGCAATGTGGTTCTGAATCCACATTTAGCTGCAGGTCCCCAAGTAACTGGCAAGGTAGGTCAGATAAAAGTTCAGACGAAAGCAACGGCATACCAACTCCAACAGGACAATGCATAGTAAAGCATTGTGTTATTCAAAACAGTCTTAAGACTGACAACTGCTTTTCTTTAAGGCATGAAAAACGATTCTTAGAGCCAGAACAAAGTTATTATTGCCATTTAGGTTATGTCCTTGGTAGAAATGTGAATCTGCAGGTAAGCTGAAAACAGAAGCACCTGCTAATGTGTGTCAAGTCTCGGAAGTGTGACACTGGGTAACAGTCAGGTACTGTGTTTTAGAATACACAATATATTACAACACACAAAAGCCTTGACAACTTAAGTGAAAGATTATGGGAAAATGACCAAATGAGTAAAAGAACTAGGTTTATGGGCGAAACCTTTGGGCTGTCTAATAGCCTGACTATGCATGCTTGCAGTATTTCATTGACAGCTCTGCTTATAAGCCACACACATTGTGTGTGGATCATGGGAGCCACATGTGGGTGACGCATTGATTGTATTGATAATGGCTCATGACATGCAATATGAGCAGTATGTGCATGTGTGTCATCTGAAAATATAGCAGTGACTGTTACCTTGTTCACACTGGCTATTTACTCCACACATATCCTGACACTGATATGCTGGAACATATGGTATGATGGTGATGGCATGCAAGTTCCCTTGAATCATGTGCAGTGTAAGTGATCAATGGAAATCCTTCTTGAGTGGCCCAGTGGGCTTGATGCTACTGTGGAGTTACAAAGAGATTCTGATAGATTGGTCCTGGTGCATATGGACTGGGAATCACACAAGGTGTTGTCATTTGTATACAAATTGGTGGAATTTTGTTTTGTTTGTGTGAGGGGAATGAGCCTCTCCGTCAAAATCACAGAGGAGGTTGAAAGGCATTACACATTGTTCATGCACACATTCACCATTGTTATTATCAATGGAAGACATGGCAGAACCTCACTTTCATGTCTCAAACAAATCATAGACAGGTAGATTCATATGGATAAAGTGTTATGTGAGCTATTTTGAAAGTCACTGGTTTGTCCAGATACTTTGAAAGGATGATGATCATTAAACAGGTTCATTTTTGAAGTGAACACAATATGACAAAGTACTCTTGTTATGTAAAAGTAGTTGCACATTGTGGTGTCACCACAGTAGTGATTCCAGTGAGGAATGGTTGCAAGATGAAGTAGAATGCTGGTAAATATGGTAACAATCACTTTATAAGCAACAGTAGACATGCAACAGAAATGCATACTCACTACAGAATTATTCATACTGAATGGTGTAAGCTAAAATGTCAAAGATATCCCACTTTGTGGGAGGGCTAAACTCACATTCCTCCCAAAGAGTTTTTTTTTTAATATAATATTTTATGTCATCAGTGGTGAGGCCCTACACACATATACTTCAGTGTCTCCTGTAGCTATTATTATCTAGACTGGATAAAAAAATCATCTAAGCTAAAACCTATTTTGGGCACTGCACTAAAAGTCAGCCATCTGGTTAATAGCTTCTGATGTGTAGTGCACCTTTGTCCAATTTAAGAGAAACCCAAATTTTGAAGCCCATTGGTACAAATCGTGAAAGCCACAGATTGGTTTGTCACAGAACCATCAGACCTCTGGTTCAATACTTTAATTTGGCTCAAAATCAGAGATCCCTCATCAGTTCTCTGAAAAACATAGCATATTTTGAGGCTCAGTGCACGTCTGTAAGCAAGGCTGGTTTTCTCTACACTCTCTGCCAGTCAGTGGAATGACTGAAGTATGATCTTGGGCCCAGTCAACATACACAATTTATTAAATTGTGTACAAAAATCTGTAATTAGTTGCATCCTGCTTCCTCATTGGATGCCAGAATATCCTCCTACGCCTGATGAATCAGGCCTCCAAGAATACACGCACAATGCACAAGATAGTCTTTACCATCTCTTGCCAAAATTTCTGCAAGGTTTCAATTATTTGCTGTATGTTTGAACTGCTAATTGTTAATATACTCTTACCTTTTTGCAACTGGTCCCCCTTGACCGCTGGTTACGCCAGACTCCCCTACAGTTGAAGAGTGTCTCACTAGCTCAATTTCAGTTTCAGTGGAAGAGAGAACCTCAAACTTGTTGATTAGGGGGTGAGATTATACCCTAAGTTCTCCCTGGTCCCTGCTTCCCCTGTACAGGACCTCTAGACCTACCACTGACACAACTGTCATTGTTAAGTGAATGAGTGATGAAAGATACTGTATTTCCTGCAGAGGGAAACATATCCTGTGGTGAGGTTAGTACTTGAAGACCTTTGGCAGTATCTTTGGCGCATAAATATCACCATTTCACCCAACATAGTCATTTGAAGGAGGTTCCAATTGATTGGTAGGAGAACAGTTTCCAGGAGCTTATGAACAACAACCAATTCATGCTGTACCCAAGAACCACTAACACAGTGGGGCATTCTGACTCGTTCAATGTTTATATAAACAGTTAATCTTAATTAGTCCTCAAGGGTGTTTTAATTTCAGTATTTATTAAGTTAGAAGGATCTACATCTACGTACATACTCCGCAATCGACCATACGATGTGTGGCGGACTGTACCTCATACCACAACTAGCATCTTCTCTCCCTGTTCCACTCCCAAACAGAATGAGAGAAAAATGACTGCCTATATGCCTCTGTATGAGCCCTAATCTCTCTTATCTTATCTTTGTGGCCTTTCCGCGAAATGTAAGTTGGCGGCAGTAAAATTGCACTGCAGTCAGCCTCAAATGCTGGTTCTCTAAATTTCCTCAGTGGCGATTCACAAAAAGAACATCTCCTTTCCTCTAAATACTCCCACCTGAGTTCCTGAAGCATTTCCGTAACACTCGCATGATGATCAAACATACCAGTAACAAATCTAGCAGCCTGCCTCTGAATTGCAAGATCCCTTTAAGGTCTGAAGCTACAAGACCCAAAATAATGCATTGTGTAAATAATCTGAGATAAAATTAACAATTTCTTTGAAGACAAGTTTGCATTTCAAATTTTTGTCTCATTTATGCTTACTTAACAGCCATTTTAAGAAACAGCGTTAATGTAAGGCAAATGTTGCCCCTATGTATTACTGTATAATTGAGAAAATGAGTAATACATGATATAACAGCTTTAGTAAGTTCAACATACAATATTACAATGCAGCAGTTGAATACATAAGAGCTAAGTTTACATCAGAGTTACAAAATAGGTAACAATACCTTAGAATAAATAAATCAGAGAGCCTAAAAAATTGGAGATTTTGCACTAATCACATAAGTTATGGGGAAGGTGATTTCCTGTGAAGATAGTACTTCCAAAGTTGAAAGAGTACATAACTGAAGATTTGAATATATTATGAAATACATTATAAACATCATTAATGTTCCCAGAAATTTTCAAAAATATACCTTTTACCATGTAAATACACAAAAATTTAGTAAGTAGTTGTTTTTGAATAACATTACTGTTTCCACATCCTTCTAAGGAGCAAAATTTTTTTTGTAGCTGATGATAGAGTACAAATTTTGTGTAGAAATTCCACATGTTTGAAAATACAGAATACATGACAGTACACACAAGCATTGATACTTTCACTGAAAGATTATGGGGAAATGGGCCAAACAGTAAAATATTAAAACCTAAAATTTGAAATCAGGCCAATGTAATGAAATTAGATAGATAAGAAATCTACTCACCAAGTGGCAACAGGAGAACACAAATAGATTTTACTTACGCCAATCTGTAGGTCAATGCGTTAGGTAGTTGCACGCAAAGGAAACTTGGGAAGTCATCTTATATATGTAAATAAAGATGCCAAAAGTACAGATTTTTAACTTAGATGAAATTGTGATATTGTCTGCACTAGATGAACACTAAGATAATGAAAATTACAGACACCAACAAAGCAATTGAGGTGATCAACAATCCATTGGTCAAACCTTGTCATTATGATGATATTAGGGGGCTTTAGTATATTCCTAGATACTTGACTTAAAAGCTAGTTCTTAATACTTTATAGGCAGGGTGTCACAGAATACTTGACAAGCAACTTAAAGTACTTCCTAATTAAAGTTTTTAGCTTCTTTGTTATGCTGTCCCATGAGTTGAACAAAACTGAGATCATTTATGCTGCCATTCGTATAGCTTTATGTCTATGGGAATTATAGTATTCAGCTGAAAATGAAAATGTATGTTTCACAAGTATTTACCTTAAGAAAAGAGTAATTAAAGCAGGGGATGGACACATGTTGTAACTGAGTGGTCAGTGTGGGAGCTTGTGATTTGGAAGGCCTCAGTTTGATTTCCAGTGGGTCAGAGGTTTTACCCTCTTGGGGACAGTGTTTTGTGTCATCATCATCATCATTTCATTATCATCATCAATGCACAAGTTGTTGAAGTGACCTAAAATAAAAAGACCTGCACTAGGTGACTGAACAGCTGTAGATAGGGTCTCCTTGCTAGTAATGCCATATGATCTGCGTAGATTCTTTAAATGTCCTACAAATAAAAATAAATATTCATGTTATCGCCATGTGGTTAAGGTATCATATAGGAGGTATGATTATCTCAGTAATCTAACAGAAAGTTGAAGGGTAAACTATGAGTTATTTTATGTACCTTATTTGTTTTTCTTCCCCGATCTCCATGTCTGCTGGCCTTTTGAGGTGATGTGATGTAGACATACATAATTATGCAGTCCCAGTATGGTGTTAATTAAAAGTTATAATGTTTGGAAGTCACAAGATTTTATTCTCACACCTAGTTACATCATATTCTCACCCTCCCGATGTGATGTGGACTTGCATTTTGAAATGGACCATTTGTTGGAACGAAAGTCAGTATGAAAAAAGAATAGCTGCCTCAGCCACATTAGAACTGTTGTACATCATTGGGGAAACAAGGTAAGTATTAAGCTGCACACCAAAATTCAAAGGAATTAACATTAAATTAATGTTCCAGAATTGCCACAATGTTTCTTAACACTCACACATCTATACTTGCACATGCTTTCTGGGCATATAAATTCTGGTGCAGCTAAACAATAATTACTTCAGCTCTGAAAAGTTCACATTATAAGTCTCCCCAGTCTTTATATCTGGTCACCTGTACTAGGATGTCACCTTCAGGAGAGTGTTAATTAAAAATAATTACATAGATTTGTAAATTTTCTATTATACTAAGTGCTGTCTTCTTCTGTATCATGAATGGGATACTATATTATCACAATGAGGATGGAAATTACGTGATGTGCAACAGATTAATCATAATCAACTGGAGAATTAATTCTGGATGGAGTGAGAAAGCCAACAAGAAGATAATAAAATTCATGACCCATTGTATGCGTGACTGCACTTAGCGGCATCGCTGCCAATAGTGATCATAATGCCTTTCCTAATCCAGTTCCCAAATTGAAGCATTCCTGTAAAATACATGGACATTTGGACAGAAAATTAATTTTAGGAAATAATGTGTGCATACAATTGAGTTACACCGACAGTGTGTTTTGATCTACATCTACATCTACATCTACATGATTACTCTGCTATTCACAATAAAGTGCCTGGCAGAGGGTTCACTTTTCAATGACAGTGTATTTTGATATGTTTTAGCAAGGCACCAATGAGTAGATTTCGTGGTGGTATCCTCACTATTACAAGAAGAATATTTGATTTTTGAAAGTGTTCATTTACTTTGTCATTTTGTAAACTTATAAAACAGTGAGTACACACGATAGGCACATTGTTACCAGTCCATTGCTGGATAGCCAGGCAGAAGAGATTGCCAAAATGGACATGGCGGCAAATTAAATCAAAACTGAAAATGTCGGATGCAGTGATGATTACTTATTACATTTTTCAATTAACAAGGAAACAGATGATAGTAACATTACCACTCAAAATGATGATGGTGACAGTAGATGAGATGGGGTCACAATTTTCTTCAGGGAGTATTTTTTCCCCTGGTGAAAGTGTAACGTCCAACAGTGCAGACTTATTAAATCATTCTTTTTCTACCACACTTACGACTAATGATTTGACAGGGTGCATTGTGCACACTGGAAACTCCAATTATGATGTAAATGTTACAACAGTTATTTAAACAAAGCATCTATGATTTAAAAAATGAGTTTAAGGATGATTAAAAACAAACACTCAGACAAAAAATTGATGAAAAATTAAATGAGTTTTCAGAACAACAAAATGAAAGATTTAATAAGCTTAATGAGCAAAATCAAACACTTAAATGAAGCAGCAATGAAAAATTTAATCATTTTAGGAAACAAGACAGATACACAAAAGAAATTAAGTGAACAGCAAATGCAAACTCTTGACGCTTTCAAAACCAAGATAATACAACAGTTAAATTTCTTGGAAAAAGATATGCATGCTGATGAATTGTAAAATAAACTTGTAAGGGGAAAGACCTAAAAACACAATTGCTCACTGTTTTATCACAAGATATAAATAATTTAAGCCGAAAAGTGTCGTCAATAGGTGAGACACAAGGACATTTTGTAGAAGAGGAAGAAGGTATCTGAAGCTCAGACAAAAATGCAACTGGAGCAGTCAAAATTGTGTCAGAATATAGACATACACACAGGTACCGCTGACAGGTTGCAAACAACATACATGGTCTACCTGAACAGGTGCAAAACCTGTCATTGCAACTAGGTTTAAATACTCAGTTCATCAGGAAGGAGCAATAAATGATACGTTAAGAGAGGCTAGATAATTTGAACAACTATCCACATTTTAACTCTAACCTGTCAAGTGAAATAGGTAGCAACTATGACATGCAGCAGACACTGCCAACTTCTGTCCCTGTCATGTAAAGGTATTCAGGATACTATCTGATACATCAAAATAATGCTATGCCAGCAACAGCCTACTTTGCTCATGGATGAAGGCTTATCACAACACAGGCAGTTCTAATTTTTTCTTCAGCAGGTAAGTGAATAAACCCAGTCATGTCATTAAGAGCCTTTTGGAACATTTTGCTGAGGAATTTGACTGAAGCACAGAATACACACTTTGTGTAAGTTATACACAGGGTGATGTCTTACTGTGGGCCACTGACATGGAAGAGAAATAGTTTGAAAGGACATTCATAAACAAATTCTGGACCATCACAGTACAAGAGGGATTGAGGCACGAAGTTTTTAACCTAGTGCAATTCAGCAGTGAGCACAGAGGCCTCAGAAGATGCTTTGAGAAGTACCTAAATAAAAGTCATTTCTAGACAAATCTGATATCACACATAGAAGTCCCAAAAAGTTTGGATAGCCAACTATGTGCTAACATACATGAGAAATTAATCACCATTCATGACCACAAAATAGAGAATTTCTTCTCTTTTCTCAATTCCATTGATCTTGTCTATGAAGAAAGACCTGCACAACCATGAAGTGACAGCATGCAAGCAGACCCTACAAGAACTAATGAACAGTGCAGCAGGAATGGCAATAACAACCAACATGGCTGGCAGGCATATTTCCCTCACAGCAGTACCAAAAGGAAGCAATTTGATAATGGAAAGGGACAAAAATTCAAGTGAGGATATAAAAATAACCATCGACAGAATTTTGATCAGTCAGGATTTAATGGCTATAGAGGTTATAGTAAGCAAGAGTACAATGTGCCGCCAATCGGAGGCAATGACCCTAACAACAACTGGCAAGGGTAGAAAGCAACTGGGTGATGAAACAATTCACTGCTGTGTGACTATAATCAGTACAATCAAAATTACATTTCAAATACTGGCCAGAGACAACAGAATTTTGGATTGAGAGCTGCACGAATTACGAAGTGGCAAGACCAGATGCATTATGTGCACATACTTGAGGTTACCCCTAATGAGGAGATCACTGCTCAAGGTAATTTGGAAAACTTGAACCAGTATTGTTAGCCCCCATTTGATGACCAGTAATAGTGGTGGGGGCAAGGAACCAGTTAATATCTGTCTTCTTAGATTTGGAAACTGTGGTGATATGGAAGATACCTTGTGTCAGGATGATTTTACCAGGTGTGTAGATGGAAATGAAGACACAATAAAGGCAGTAATCAATGCACAAATACTTGGTTTTGGTGCTGAACAAAGAGGACACATTCTGATGCTTCAATCGAAAACTGTAAAATACAAACAACTGTTGAAGATCAGTCTTACGGCATAAAACAACAGACATGGATTCCTATTCAGATTGAGAGCTTTTCTTTACACTGCATTTTTCTTGTGGTTGACAGGCTAATAGTATACAGCATTACTGGCATGGACACCTTTAGGAAGTACCAAGCACAAATTGATTGTGTTCATTTCATTGTGAATGACGAACAATATTCAATAGACCAAGTCAAGTCAAATGCCAGACAAAGCAAACCAAAACATACCGCTGATGTTCAAATACAGTTCTTCTCTTGTACCACCATGTTTGTAAACACACAGGGACTTGAACAATCACAGGAAGAGGAAATAGGCCCTGAGATCATGAATGCCAAGGAAAGGGAGTCAGCATGTCTTATGGAAAAACAAAAGAAAGAACTGCAGGCGCTTTTAATATGTTATGCTCATGTTTTTGAATCATGCCCTTGTATAATATGAGGTTACAGACACAAAATGAAGGTATACCTACACAAAAATTGCTTTTCATCGTACCCCATTCCATAGGCCAAGAAGGAGGCTGTGAGAAAAAGAGATCAATAGAATGCTAAACTGGAAAATAATACAACCATACTTATCTCCATACTGTAGCCCCATTTTAATAATTTGCAAATCAGATGGTAGTGTCTTAACACATGACAAATAAATAAAATTATTGTGCCTGTCAGGAAGTGGCCTGTCAACCTGGAAGTAAAAACTTTTAAAAATCCATAACATTAAGTACCTCATCATAATAGATCCATTGATACTCATACTGGCAAATTGTTCTACATAAAGACAGCCAAACACTCCCTTTGCATGTGGGGGCAGAAGTATGAGTTCTCTGTCCTCCCTTTTGGTTTAAATGTCAGTGCAGCTGTATTTATTTGTGCTTTAGATTGAATCTTACGACCTGAGTTGTTAAGTAGAGTCACTGTGTATGTTAATGATTTACTGATTGCTACCATCACATGGTCAGAACATTTAAGGCTCTTGTCTCAAGTCTTGTATAGGTTTTCAGAATATGGAGTCACAGCCTACCTAATGAAGTCACATTTTCAGTAAGGGAAGGGTTAAATTCATTGGACACATAATATCAACTCAATGCATACTTCCACAACCTAAGAAGCTTGATGCTATCAGACACTGCCCTGTATTTCAAAATAAGAAAAAGTTGAAGGGCTATCTTGGATTAATATCTTTCTTCAGAAAATTTATACCATAGTAGCTTTTAAATAGTGCACACACGGCCATTTGTTATATAAAAAATCCCTCACCCAGAAGCCTAAAAGTTTGTACACTTAAACAGTGGCAAGGGAAGAGGGTCTTACCCACACAAAGATTTACATGAATTTGTGCACAAACAGAACTTTAAACTGATAGAAATTGAATATATGAATACTGAAAGTGTGATACATTAGTAGTAGTAAGTGTATGCCAGCTGTATAAAAGGTTTGAACTTAGGTCTGGTGCTATCACATGAAGAAGGGTAAGAGGTCAGATCAAGGCCATGTGATTGAGAAGAGCACCAAGCAAGAGTTATTACAGTACATTTCATGTGTGTTTCCCTATTAAGATGTAAGGTTTAGTTATGTAAGATTTTTATTGTATGCTTACAGGTCAGAGAAGTTCAGAAAAGATTACCCTCATGAAGTATGAGAAATTTTTTAATTTTTCACTGTACTGTTTAAACACACAGTAGATATGTGACTGAGGTGCAGCACATGTAAGTAGCAAATTGGAGTGAGAACAGAAATGCACACATGCAGTAGCCAACTTTAAGTTTGACAACCTCTGCTCATGTGCACAGCACATTATGAGCCGATGGGTTGCCACCAGTGATGATCATAGCTTAGATGCAAAGCAGTCTGCTCTTAGAGAAAACTTAATAATATGAGTTGACTACTAAGGAAACATATTCATATTTAAACATTTTGCATGTAATTGGTGTTATATAATAAAAGTTACAGATACATTGTATACATCTATATATACATATGTTTGACAAGACAAATTGCCTGCATAATATTATATTTCTAATTTTGTAATATATGCTCCTTTCACAGAATGTACCATCAAAATTCAATACATTTATTGCACTCTCTTGAAATTCTTGAACCATATAAAAAATTTTACTTTTCATCCATTTTGCTACTTTTACTTTAAATTTATCTATGGGCATAGAATGTGGATTTTGGGTAATTTGTTAAAAAATGTGGGTGCTAGATACTTATAACTGCAGTGAATCTTCGATAGTCTGTCAAATGGGATGTCAATTGTGTCACCATTTCTTGTGTTATGTGACTGCAATGCCATCCTAAGGTCAGAGTTATTTAAATTTTGTTTGGCGTATATCAGTTTTTTTTTTTTTTTTCAACACACTCTTTGAAATTGGGCAGTTTCCCCATAGCGTAATCCCATAAGTGAGATGAGAGTGGAAGGAGGCAGAGCATGCAAATAGTAGGAGTGTTCTATTAACAGAGCCTCTCAGTTTATGTAACAAGAAGATTACACGTGAGAGGTTTTAGCATAACATGTCTGTGTGAGTTTCCCAGTTAAGTTTTTGGTCGATATGGAACCCTAGTAGTTTTACAGATTTTTTTTCATGTTTTGGGGGCTTTCAAATTAAATACAATATCTTCTGTCATACTATTATTTAACTCTAATGAATCTGCCTGAAACCAGCTTGTGCATCTGTCCATTGCTGTTGTTACATTATTCTGTAATTCATCCATGTTGTTTCCCTGAGAAATAAGCATTGTATTGTCTACATACAGTGCTATGTCACAAGTCAATGAGGAAGGCAAATCATTTATATAGACTAAAAAAAGAAAAGGTCCAAGTATGGAGCCCTGTGGTACTCCTTTGGTAACTGGCAAGAAACAGGATATTTGTTCATTTAGGCCCAATGTTTGTTTTCTATTGCATAAGTAAGACTGTAATAGTTGGAGAGCACTCTCCCTATTCTGTAATACTGTAGCTTTCTTATAGTACTATTGTGGGATACAGTATCAAATGCTTTCCTAAGCTCCAATAGTCTCCACTAATTATGGATTTATTCTCAAAGGAGTCATATACTTTAGTCACAATGCTCTCTGCTGCCTTCACAGTTGAGAGACCAGTTCTGAACCCATACTGTGTGGAACATAGCAGTTTATTCGATTCAAAATACTGACCCATTTGCTGATGGATACAGTACTCTATTATTTTTGAAATTATGGGAACTAGCAAGAGGGGTCGGTAATTGTCAGGTAAATCATTGTCACCTTTCTTATCCACAGGTATGATAACAGAAATTTTTAAACAATCTGGGTAAACACTTTCTTTCAATATCTTATTTAAGGGGATTATTATTTCTCTCTTATATTTTTTATAACATAATTAGATAAAGCATAGTAGTCTTCAGTTCTGGAGTTACTGAGCTTAGCTATTGATTCACTGACCTGTCTAGGAGTTGCTAATGCCCATTCAAATTTATCACTCAGCTTTATATGTGTTGTAGGTAGCAGTGCTTCTGCCTTTCTCACATCTTCCTCTATCTTAATGTCAGAGACAGGATTGGCAAAATGTGCATTTAATATATGTGGAGGAATTTGTATACTGTTTTCTTTCTTTTGGCAGTTTATTTCTGTTTTAATGACTTTCCATGCTGCTTTGCATTTATTTGTGGAATTGAGTATGAGTGTGTCATTGGCTTTGCATTCTGCTGTCTTGATTTCAGACTTATAGTGTTTTCTGGCTAGTTTATACTTATTTTTATCTGCTTCACTATGGTGAGACCTGTCATGATACATGAGCATAACTGTTCTTAAATTGTTTAACTGTGGTGTGTACCATTCTTTCATTCTTTTGGTTTTTTGGTGGGTGTTATTCTTGGTACTGTTTATGGCAGGTTTCTTCAAATAATTTTTATTAGGGGTACGATACAGAGTTACAACTAATATACCAATACTTGGAAACAATACAGCTGCTGCTTCAAAATATGTTTCAGTACAAAAACTACTCATACCTATAGCTTCATTTATTAATTGCACTCTCTTACAGATATATATGGCTACACCACCATGCTTCATGTTAGTTCTATAGTACCCTGTAGCTAGTTCAAAACCATTAGGCACACTCAAATCTATTTCTGTGTGAGACAGCCAATTTTCATTCACCAAAAGCACAACACAGTTCAGTTTTTCCAGCAATATTGCAGCTCCAAGAACTTATTTTTCATTGACTGAATATTAATATGCAAAAAGGGTAGACAGTTTTCATTGACAGTTGGCACTGACTGTCTGTGAGTTTAACACATCTTCCTCATTCCTGATGCATCAATTACCTTAGGCAACTTCTTCTGTTTGTTTTTCTTCTGGTTTTCCTCCCTATTCTGCTTCCAACTAAAAATCCTCTCAGATGAGTGGGAGACACTGTTTTCTGTTTGGTTTGCAAGGTGGTCAAATTTTCTTTTTCACTGCTTCTTATTGTAGACACTGTCATTGATATTGATTCTGCTGATGTACATTCTAATATTGCTGTTGCTGGAGCTACTGTCGATGCTTTTGCTGCAGCTATTGCCACTGATGTTGGTTCTACAGTTGTTGCTGTTGGCATTTCTGTTTGATCTGCTGGTTGAACTTGTGCTATTGCTGTTGCTAGAGGAGCTGCAGCTGATCTTGCTGCTATTGTTTTTGAAGGTGGTGTTGCTGCCATCATTGTTGAAGATGGTGCTTCAGCTGCTATTAAATTCTGATCTGATGGTGTTTCCACAGTTGGTGTAGCACTATATTGATTGGGTGGGTATTACCAGTTAAGTGCCACTTTCTTCTCAGATTTTTTATTCTGTTTTTCTGAAACAGTATTAGCTATTTGATTGTCTACTATACGCTTTCCCAACTTGTTTAGATGTAGATCACGTTCCGTATAAAATCTGTGACCAATATTGTTTATGTCAATAATTTGCACATTTATGAAACATTTGCAAATGCTCATATATTGATTATTTGCCACTCTGATTTCACTAGTAACACAGGACCATTGAGGTAGGTTGTGCCTGTGCGGTTAATTGCAAACTACTACATTTGTATGGGTAAGGTGGATCAGGTATCTTATCAGATTCTGTGTGGCCTCCTTAGTTTCACTTTTATTTAAATTGTTCAATCACCCTAACAGAACAACAAAATCATTTTGATTAAGCTTTGCATTTCACACTCAGCAGATTGTGCTACCTTTCCTACTTCAGATAGTGGGGCATTTGGCTTAATAAAACTGGTTGCTTTCAGCTGTTTACACTGATTAAGAATATCTGCTAAATCACTCCTGTGACAGGCTAAAACACTATAATTTTGCTGACATTATTTACCGTTTTTTTCACACCAAGTTCTCTGATTTGTTTAGGACTGCATTTGTTAATTGTAGTATTTTGCTCGTTGAGGCACTCACTTTGTTCTTCAGGTGTGGTTTGTCTTTTCTGTTCTAACAATAATTCACAATGATGCTTTAAATTATTTATTTCTTGAAGTAGCCCATGACTGTCTGCCAACGTTATAATTTTGCTTACATTATTTCCTGTTTTTTCCTCACCAAGTTCTCTGATTTGTTTAGGATTGCATTTGTTAATTGTAGTATTTTGCTCATTGAGGAACTCAGTTTGTTCTTTAGGTGTGTTTTGTCTTTTCTGTTCTAATAATAGTTGACACTGATGCTTTAAATAATGTTTTTCTTGAATTAACACAGATATAATTTCATATTTGTCGCCTGTGTTGCAAAGTTTTAGGCCTAAATTTTCATCAGCATATTCTGAGAAACTCCAGAATTTTGTTTGCATTCCACAGTCACACAGCTATAGTGGTACACTGTACTTTTAATGCACATTACACCTTTAGTAGGACACTTTTTCTTGCAGTAGCACTGTTTTGTTAACATTGTTTCATACATTTCCTTGGGAAATGATGGTGGTGCTTCACAGTGTATATTGTTTTGCATTTGTTGAGTTTCTTTTCACTTAATTTCGAGACTAGATCAGACACAACACATTTTCCTCTGCTTTAGACGTTAATAGTTCCACATATTGAACACTTTTCTTCATTTTGGTTAGCTAAAACATTGAGTCTTCAAAACATACAACTTCCACTAGGTGCCATTTTGGTTAGCTAAAACATTGAGTCTTCAAAACATACAACTTCCACTAGGTGCCATATTACATCTACATCTACAGGACATCTACATCTACATGACTACTATGCAATTCAAATTTAAGTGCTTGGCAGAGGGTTCATCGAACCACAATCATACTATCTCTCTACCATTCCCCTCCCGAACAGCGCGCGGGAAAAACGAACACCTAAACCTTTCTGTTCGAGCTCTGATTTCTCTTATTTTATTTTGATGATCATTCCTACCTATGTAGGTTGGGTTCAACAAAATATTTTCGGATTCAGAAGAGAAAGTTTGTGACTGAAATTTTGTAAATAGATCTCGCCGCGACGAAAAACGTCTTTGCTTTAATGACTTCTACCCCAACTCACGTATCATATCTGCCACACTCTCTCCCCTATTACGTGATAATACAAAATGAGCTGCCCTTTTTTGCACCCTTTCGATGTCCTCCGTCAATCCCACCTGGTAAGGATCCCATACCGCGCAGCAATATTCTAACAGAGGACGAACGAGTATAGTGTAAGCTGTCTCTTTAGTGGACTTGTTGCATCTTTTAAGTGTCCTGCCAATGAAATGCAACCTTTGGCTCACCTTCCCCACAATATTACCTATGTGGTCTTTCCAACTGAAGTTGTTCGTAATTTTAACACCCATGTACTTAGTTGAATTGACAGCATTGAGAATTGTACTATTTATCGAGTAATCAAATTCCAATGGATTTCTTTTAGAACTCATGTAGATCACCTCACACTTTTCGTTATTTAGCGTCAACTGCCACCTGCCACACCATACAGCAATCTTTTCTAAATCGCTTTGCAACTGATACTGGTCTTCGGATGACCTTACTAGACGGTGAATTACAGCATCATCTGCGAACAACCTAAGAGAACTGCCCAGATTGTCACCCAGGTCATTTATATAGATCAGGAACAGCAGAGGTCCCAGGACACTTCCCTGGGGAACACCTGATATCACTTCAGTTTTACTCGATAATTTGCCGTCTATTACTACGAACCTTCATGACCTTCCTGACAGGAAATCACGAATCCAGTCGCACAACTGAGATGATACCCCATAGGCCCGCAGCTTGATTAAAAGTCACTTGTGACAGACAGTGTCAAAAGCTTTCCAGAAATCCAGAAATACGGAATCAACCTGAGATCCCCTGTCGATAGCGGCCATTACTTCGTGCGAATAAAGAGCTAGCTGTGTTGCACAGGAACAATGTTTTCTGAAACCAGGCTGATTATGTATCAATAGATCATTCCCTTCAAGGTGATTCATAATGTTTGAATACTGTATATGCTCCAAAACCCTACTGCAAACCGACGTCAATGATATTGGTCTGTAGTTCGATGTATTACTCCTACTACCCTTTATTAAACACTGGTGCAACCTGCGCAATTTTCCAATCTGCAGGTACAGATCTATCGGTGAGCAAGTGGTTGTATATGATTGCTAAGTAGGGAGCTATTGTATCAGCATAATCTGAAAGGAACCTAATTGGTATACAATCTGGACCTGAAGACTTGCCCATATCAAGCGATTTGAGTTGCTTCGCAACCCCTAAGGTATCTACTTCTAAGAAACTCATGCTAGCAGCTGTTCGTGTTTCAAATTCTGGAATATTCTATTCATCTTCCCTGGTGAAGGAATTTTGGAAAACTGTGTTCAATAACTCCGCTTTAGTGGCACAGTCGTCGGTAACAGTACCATCGGCACTGCGCAGCGAAGGTATTGACTGCGTCTTGCCACTTGTGTACTTTACACATGACCAGAATTTCTTTGGATTTTCTACCAAATTTCGAGAGAATGTTTCATAGTGGAACGTATTAAAGGCATCTCGCATTGAAGTCCGTGCCAAATTTCGCGCGTCAGTAAATTTTAGCCAATCTTCGGGATTTCACGTTCTTCTGAACTTCGCATGCTTTTTCCGTTGCCTCTGCAACAGCGTTCAGAACTGTTTTGTGTACCATATTACATGAAAACAAAATATCTACATTGCAGAACTAAACCAAGATTAAGCAGTTAGGAAGAACTAAGCTGAGGAATATATGTACAAAGGCTGAAGTAAACACTATCTGCAGAAAACTAGCTGCTTACTATGATACAATGTAAAAGCTATTTACCTTTATATAAGTGGATGCATACATGCTACATGAAAGGGGATATATAGATGATGAATGAAGGAATATAAACTAAATCTTGGATATACTATGAGAGACAGGATTGTGCCCTGCCTATGAAAACACTTTTCTTTCTAGCTGCAAAAAGGTAAGTCCCAACGACATATGCGATATGAATACATGCATTCTCACAACTAAAAGAAATTGAATATATGAATATTGAAAGTGTGATACATTAGTAATAGCCACTCTACACCAGCTGTATAAAAGGTTTGAACTTAGGTCTGGTGCTATCACATGAAGAATGTTTAGAGGTCAGACCAAGTCCATGTTACTGAGACGTGCACCAAGCAAGGGTTATTACAGTACATTTGCACATGAACACAAATTGTCTCAGCATTGTTTTACAATGGTTCATTAGCACAATTCTTGTAGAGACATACTCATCCCCTTCAGAATACACAAGAATGATATCATGTGGCAAAAGGAAGTGGGCCTATAAGTTACCAACCCTGAGGTACACTGTTTACAGTTGATGATGAGACTCATATAACACAATATCGTACTGTCAAGATGTACCAGTGGATAGTATTTGCTAAATAAGTGGATTAATGTGAGTGGATAGTCATGAAATGATATAGTCAGCAGTTCTCTCATGATGAATGAAGGATTGCAGGGGTAGAGCAAAAATGAATGCTTCTTCCTGTTCATGAAATATCCTGTAGACCAGTAGACACATTCTACTAAACTTGTCAGAGGTGTAGCTAAATGTACTTATGTAGGATTACTGATGTTATGAGGCTTTCCTTCCCCCACATCTATAATGATGGAAATTTCATGTCAGGTGTGATGTATGAAGACAAAACTTACACACATCATATGATAATGTTGTATGCAAATATTTTGTCAATACAAGAAAATGAGATTGAAAAAATGAAAACCTGTATAATGTTACGTAAAGGTGAGGCTATGGACACAGATTATTCACAAATGAACATTTAAAAAGGGTAATACCCTAGATCAAAGTGCGATAAAAATGATAATGTAAAAACTGAAAGACATTTTGTGAGACAAAATTACAAGAAATGTATATAATATTAACTGTCTTGTATGTGGAATTTCTGTACAGTGTTTATGTAAATTTTTGTACAATATTTATGTAAAGAAATGTAAAATGGCACATGAAAATGTATATTTATGGAATAAGAAATACACAAACCTGGCATGTCAATATATCTTAAAATGTAAATGCTTAGGTTATCATGACAGTGATGAAATGTGAAAGAACATGATGCAATGTAAAACTTAATATGTTTTCCAGGACTGCATATGTGGACTAATAACTGTAAATGTGCTACAAACATTTTGTGAAGATTTAAAACCCATAATTCTGTGTGTGTTCCCACAAAAAGTGAGTGCCAGTGCTAGGGAGTTACAAACATTTATATTCTCTATGGACTTCTGTGAAACATGGACAATAAGTAGTTTGGACAAGAAGAGAACAGAAGCTTTCAAAATGTATTGCTACAGAAGAATGCTCAAGATTAGATGGGTAGATCACGTAACTAATGAGGAAATATTGATTAGGATCGGGGAGAAGAGAAGTTTGTGGCACAACTTGACTAAATGAAGGGATTGGTTGGTAGGACATGTTCTGAGGCATCAAGGGATCACCAATTTAGTATTGGAGGGCAGCGTGGAGGGTAAAAATCGTAGAGGGAGACCAAGAGATGAAACACTAAGCAGATTCAGAAGGATGTAGATTGCAGTAGGTACTGGGAGATGAAGAAGCTTGCACAGGATAGAGTAGCATGGAGAGCTGCATCAAACAGGCTCAGGACTGAAGACCACAACAACAACAACAACATGGACTTAGGTATCAACAAGAAGACATTTTACTGCAGCGAGGGTATGGAAATTAATACAGGCTCTGGAGACTTACATTGAACCCATTCATGTGTCTTTGTGATGCTAATAGTGTGAGCCTGGTTCAACCACTGAAACATATGGATTACAACAGGAACAAATGCCTTGGCCATAAATGTTGAACCTCCTCACCACAGCATCCATGCTTCCACTATGCACAAGCTTCAGTAAACAAATTTGCAGCAATGGGATAAACACTTTTATTAACTTTGGGTGAACAAGTGAAGTTGTAGTGCACTCATGGACAGCTCAACTTAACTGCAGCATTATCAAACTCAAGTGTGCATGCAGCATGCATCACATGAGATGTACATGCTGGACAGTGCCACAATGGCAGAGTTGAGGTTCCAATAATCAAACTACATACTCTGAATTCAAAGGCTCCTGTTGACGGAACCCTTAAAAAAATTATTTTTAAATGGTAGTAGTAATATTTTGTGAACTGTACACTAAAGAAAAATTTATATATTTATATGTATATATCCCCTAAGTGATCAAAAGTATCCGGACACCTGGCTAGAAATGACTTACAAGTTCATGGCACCCTCCATCAATAATGCTGGAATTCAACATGGTGTTGACCCACACTTGCCCTTGATGACAGCTTCCACTCTCTCATGCATATGTTCGATCAGGTGCTGGGATGTTACTTGAGAATGACAGCCCATTCTTCATGGAGTGCTGGACTGAGGAGAGGTATCGATGTCGGTCAGTGAGGTATGTAATGAAGACAACGTTCCAAAACATGCCAAAGGAATTCTATAGGGTTCACGCCAGTATTCTGTGCATGCCAATCAATTACAAGGATGTTCTTTTTATGTAACCACTCTGCCACTGGCCGTGCATTATGAACAGGTGCCCGATCATGTCGAATGATGCAATCACCATCCCAAAATTGCTCTTCAATAGTGGGAAGCAAAGAGGTGCTTAAAACATCAATGTAGGTCTGTACTGTGATAGTGCCATGCAAAACAAGAACAGGTGCAACCCCCCTCCATGAAAAACATGACCACACCATAAGATCACCACCTCTGAATTTTACTGTTAGCACTACACACGCTGGCAGATGACATTCACTGGGCACTCACAATTCCCACTTCCTGCCATCGGATTGCCTCATTATGTACCATGATTCATCACTCCAAACAATGATTTTCCAGTGTTCAGTCATCCAGTGTTTATGCTCCATCACCAAGCAAGGCATCATTTGGCATTTATCGGCATGACATGTGGCTCATGAGCAGCCTCCCGGCCATGAAATCCTAGTTTTCTCACCTCCTGCCTAATTGTCATAGTACTTGCATGGATCCTGATGCAGTATGGAATTCCTGTGTGATGGTCTGGATAGATATCTGCCTTTACACATTACAACCCTATTCAACTGTCAACGGTCTCTGTCAGTCAACAGATGAGGTCGGCGTGTACTCTTTTGTGCTGTACGTGTCCCTTCACATTCCCACTTCACTATCACATTGGAAAGAGAAGACCTAGGGATGTTTAGGAATGAGGAAATACTGCTTACAGACGTATGACACAAGTGACACCCAATCACCTGACCAAATTCGAAGTTCTGTGGAGTGCCTCATTCTGCTCTCTTACGACATCAAATGATAAATGGGGCCGCTGATTAGGAGTACATGGCAGTAGGTAGCAGCCAAATGCACCTAATATGAAAAATGTATGTTTTTCGGGGTGTCCAGATACTTTTGATCACATAGTGAATGTAAGACACTTTCCAGATGTAAACGAGGTATACTTTGGCACTAATAAATGTCTCAGTACAATGACAGGCCGAGTTTAAAGTACCAAAAAAGGTGCAAATAGTCTAACACAGCACGGCTGTGTACTGTTGTCCAGTGACATGCTTCACACCAGTATACAGTGGATGGTGGTGTGGGGGCAGCAGTTGTGTAGCTTCTTTAAATGGTCTACACTTATAAACAAATATTTGTGTTGCCGCATGCAGTAAAGATATCATAGGGAGGTATGATTATTTCAGTAAGTTAACAGGAAGTTGAATGGTAAACTATCAGTTATTTTATGTACCTCAGTTGTTTTTGTTTACCCGTCTCAATGTCTGTCAGTCTTTTGAGCTGGTGTGATAATAATACATGCAACTGAATTCTCACAGTATGGTGTTGATTAAAAGTTATAATATGCAGAAGTCGCAAGTTTTCATTCTCATACCTAGCTACATCATATTCTCCACCTCCCAATGTGATGAGGACTTGCATTTTTTAATGGATCTTTTTGGAATGAAGTCAACATGTAGAAAGAACAGCCACTGCAGCTACGCTAGCATTGTTGTACATCATTTGGGAGACAGGGTTAATATTGAGCTGCAAACCAATGGAATTAACTTTGAATTAATGTTCCAGAACTGTCACAACAAATCTTAACATGCATGCATCAATAGCTATGCTTGTTTTCTGGGCATATGTGAGGGTGGTTTGAAAAGTTCTCGGAGCACCATGAGAGGTCAGCACGAATTGTTCACGTGATATTCATTGGACTGTTGCCTGTAAACACATGTCACATCATTGCTCTTGGAAGAGAGCTGTGGCAGTGACATGGCTCTGTTGTTGTTCCTGCATAATGATTTGTGAAGATGGAAAGATCTAGATTCATGCAATGATTAAGTAATTTGTAAAGAAAGGTATGAAAGCAAAGGACATTCATGCTGATTTTCAGAATACACTGGGATCTCTGCTCCTTTATATTTAACTGTTGCCAAGTGGACAAATGAACTTAAATTTTGTTGGGAGAGCTTAAATTATGATAAGCACACAGGTTGGCCAAGATGTGTCACCACTCTAGTAATCATTGCAAAAGTGCACAAAATGGTCATGGAGGATCACCTATTGAAAGTGCATGAAATTAGTCACTCTTTTCAGATGTCATCTGCAAGGGTATGTTACATTTTAACTGAAGAATTAGAAATGAAAAAATTATCTGCAAGATGGGTGCTACAACTCTTGATGCTGGATCAAAAACGCATGAAAATGGACAAATCGGAACAGTGTTTGACCTGCTTTAGGAGAAACAGACAAACATTTTGCACCATTTTGTGACCACAGATGAATCTTGGGTGCACTACTACACCCCAGAGACAAAACAACAGTCAAAGCAGTGGAAACATGCTGATTCTCCCCAACAAAGAACGCAAAGGCAATTCCTTCAGTGGAAAAGGTCATGGCATCTGTGTTCTGGGATGCAAAGGGTATTCTGCTTGTAAATTATCTCCGCACTGGGCAAACAATTACTGGAGAATACTATACTAACCTCCTGGACAATTTACAATGAATGATATGTGAAAAAAGGACAGGTTTAGCAAGGAAGAAAGCCATCTTCCATCAAGACAATTTGCACCCGCACACATGTGCAGTTGTCATGGCAAAATTACATGAACTAAGATATGAATTGTTGACATACCCACCTTATTCATCTGATATGGCTCCATCAGTCTCCCATACCTTCCCAAAACTGAAAATTTTTATTGGTGGACAAAGATTCACTTCAAACGAAGAGTTGATAGCCGGAGTTGACAACTATTTTGCAGGCCTGGAGGATATTCATTTTCAAGATTGGATAAAGACTCTGGAACATCATTGGACCCAGTGCATTAATTTACAAGGAGACTACATTGAAAAATAAATAATGTTTCAGTGATGTAAGCACATTTTTTCTACTCTGTTCCAAGAACTTTTCAAACAACCCTCATAAATTCTGGTGCAGTTAAACATTAATTACTTCAGTTCTGAATAGTTCACATTATTTCTCTCCCCAACCACTCTTTTATCATTTCATTTCAGTTGAGGGGTTCAATGGCAAGTAAAGTTCAACATATTTTTAAAGCTAGTTATATAATGTGTGGACAGTTAAGCCATACTTCATTGGTCATGCACCATCTTGTACCTTGAAATGGAAGAAGGTCTATTACCATGGAACTATGATTGCTACAGATGACCTGAGTTTCTTTCATCATTTGAATATTTTACATCTCCTGAAAATAATTTTTTTTTTGTTTCCAATATCTTCTTTTTCACAATGTATTTAACTTATAACTGGTCTTTGATAATAGTTTTGCTTAATTTGATTTCACTTACTGATTATTGGTATGTAAATAATTTATTAGATTGACTATTAAATACTGTATTGGTAAGATTTTCTCAATTAATAATACTTTAAATTTTAGTAGGATATTTTTTCCCAGATATACAATCATGTTATACCTTGGCACATTTTTTTCGCATTTGGAAAATCTTACTTTTCCAGAGTAGTTCTGTAATTTATTAAAACAACTGCAACTTAGAAAATGTGAATGCAGCAATTTAAAATGGAATTAAAATACATACTGAGCTTTTGTTACAGGGTGAAAGTCTGAAAAAGTTCCAAGGTTCAGCACTTTCCCCCACCTTTATAATGAAATACAAAATTTTAAATGATTTTTGTCCATAATGTCATATGTAATTCTGAAATTCCTGCAATATTTCTTAGGTACAACTGACTGTCATCTGCTGCTTATTTATGCCAGTCTCAGTAGAAAATGCACAGACATGAAGTAACCAAATTGTATGGCCAATTGTGGAGATATTCTGATCTGTTGCAGATAAGACAGCTACGACACCTGTTGGACAATGAACCAAGAGCCTCAGCACTACCACGAAGACTGTCATTCAAGTTGTATGCTACCGTTGGCTGATGAAGTCCCCTCTGTAGATAACGACATGCTGATATACCATCTATAGCTCCCAAAACTGGGTGCTCAGATGGCTGATGGCAGAGCACAATATGAACAACAGCCTTTTCATGTACACCAAAGCTCTTGGTTGATTATCCCCAGGTGGCACAGCTGTCTTTCCCTTTACCAACCAGCAAATCTTTGTTGTAGGTCCCAAAATTTGGTGTCTTCACATCTGCACATTTTTTACATCAGCGTAAACAGGAGGCTTTACTCACAGCTCAGCAGTGTTTTCACTGTGATGGTACAATGTTGTTGGTCAACCATTCTGATGAAACATTGTGGGAATGTCAAAATAATATGCAACATCTTGTCCAGGAACCATTTCTACAACTAGTCCCTTGGGAGTCTCAAACAACACACAAAAATAATAGTATATATTTTGGGTTTTGTACTATACTGTACACTTTTTAAGTGTTATAATAATTTACTTTTCCACAATAATTTACTCACATTTGGTTTAATTTCTACACATCCCATAATTAAGGTTTGATTGTATACTGCCTAAAAAAGAGTAAATAATTTTGTTTTGAAAGTACTATCATATTAATGACAAAATGAAAATTTGATGCGTCTGTGACAGACAGCTGTACATTATTTTTGCTCGTCTTAACTTTTTGTGATCTACAAACTAATCAGTAATCATTGTTTTCCCATAACAGCTGCTTAAAGAACTGTGGACATAGTTTTAAGCCAAATACAAGAGAACCTATAATTATTGAAGTTAACTGCATCAATTATTGTGCAGATATTGGTGATAATTTTTATGAGTGGGATGTTGTCTGTGGTGGCACTCCAGTAAATATAAACTGGGAGACAGACACTCTATTTGGAAAAAAGAATCCAAAACTTGGACTTAAGCAGAATGTCTTGCAACCTGGAAAAAGATGTGATTTCATTGTTAAGGGTAAAGTATATCTAATATGTGCACATTATTTTCATCATAACGTTACAAAAAGAAATGGAGAGCACTTGGTTGCTTACTTTGGAAAATTTTGCTTAAAGTATGAAATTAAATTACATTATTATTATTATTTTTATTATTACTGGCCAGCCCCTCTATCTCTTTGTTAGTACTCAAATCATTAAAGTTCCTGTTCACAGTCCTCGTCACTCTCAAACAGTCAGAACTTTTCGTATCCAATCCTGAAATCATTTGCGAGAGTAACACAGTCCATAAACTGCTATTTACTTTTGCACTTGGCATTCAGTGGTTGTCTTTAAATAAAGTTTTTGCTCGCCATAAATACTCAGTAAAAAAATTTACTTAGTACCGCCACCTTTTTAGTTCAAAGTTTACACATGCAATTTTTTCCAGAAGAAAGTATTTGTCGACCCTTAAAATTTCACAAATAGTTAATGGTAAACACCAGCTACCTCTATCTCTGTACCGAAATGCAGAAGTCACAATATCACTTCATTTTACACATAATGCGTTCGGACACTTTCAGCATGACTGGCTCCTTCAAAAGCTAGTCCACCACTTCCTTCTTCTCTCTGCCTCTATAAGCACCTCTATCTCATGCGTTAGGTGGCAAACTGTCTCACTTCTTATTAGCTGTACAGAATTATGGCCAATCAGAAATGACTTTCAGGGTGTGTCTTGCGCCACAATCTAGCAAGAACCAACCACTGCTCTGAGCTCATTGATGTCATTAAAACAAGCAACTCAAAACGCTCTTGTTAAACAAATAAAATGAAATAAACTTTATGCTGTACTTTACATCTGGAATTTAACTATATAGTTGTGAACATTCTGGCTGTCTCTTACACATTCAAACATGCTTGGACATCCATCATCCACTGGTGGGGGAACCACTAGTGGATTCATTCCCATGATACAAAGCTGGAACACTTGCAAGTTCCTATAGAGAATTACAAACTGAAAATTTAATATTGGCAGATGTCCCACATACACTCACACAAGTACTGTCTTTCACACTCACCCTAACACAAAACATAAATATCTACTTGAAATTCTTACAGTTATTACTACAGCAAAATTGCGAAAGGTTTTCTAAAATGAGAACTTAAATTTGAATCTAAACACTGAAGGTGTTATCATATCTTTTCAAATAGTCACAGTTGGTGAACTATTAACATATATATATTGATTTAGTTTTTTAAGTGTCAGATAATTACATTTTTACTGACTTTTTTTATTTTTTATTTTTTGTGACTTCCAAATTATGACAGTTATTGACTTCAGATTTTGACAGATTGTTCCTTTACTCAACAGGAGGTTATGTACCTAATATGAAGTTCCTCAGGCTATTTGTAGATCAGTTATTAATTTTTATAGTTCCAGAGAGTGTAACTACTCTGTAATCACCTCTCCACTACTTTCACACGCTGCAGTCATGCCATATGGTCATGACGCATGTCTGCAGGACACAGCTTGCCCGTTGCAGATCAAATAAGATTCTGACTGCTTACGCTGGAGCCTACATACATTCATACAAGAAAGCTTTAATAGAGAAATTGGTGATCTTGCCCTAGCTGTGATGCCTCATACCTCCTGAGGAACTAAAAAATTTTAACCTCTTAAAATGATTTTGTTTCTTACAAATTTTTCTATAAAGCCATTACCCTAACTAATCCGATACTTTCAATCTCATATTCAATTAAACTTCCCTAAATATTAATATATGACATCTCAATTATGTATATACATCATTCATTTTTATCTAGGGCTGATGACCTACAATCAATTAATTCTAAACAGTCTTATTAGAACATCATTTGATGCAAAGAAAAACAAATACAATCTTCACAAAGCTTTACAAATTGCTGAAAAAGAAACAACACCTACAATCTTCATATTTTATAATATTGCTTTTTCTTCTTTACATATCGTTATGGCGAGCATCTGCGTAACAACATTTTACTCTTTGTACATCACATGCATGATAACAACACCATCACTTTGGGGAGCATCTACCTATGAACACTTACACCTTTCACTTTGCTAGCACTCGTTGTTCAAGTCAGTCCTGCTTTGGAGGGCTCTATGAGTCTTGTGCTATCTCTGTATGGTGTCAGTGCACCTGAAAAATTCAGCTGACTTCAGATTCCATCCTTAATTGCTACTTCTTAACCTAACATGAATATACTTCTCAAAATTTCTTTAATTCTTCTTTCAATGACTTTTTCTGTATAAATCTACTTTCTCATGTTGCAGCGTAATTTTTTTTTTCATCGTTTACATTTACTGATAATCTCTTAGCAAAAAGTGAACTAACTTTCCATGAAGCAGTACCAAAGTGGCACATTGACTATTAATCTTATCTTCAAAATCTCACTACAATCAATCAAACAAGTTACTGTTACAATTTTATATACAAATTACTTCTGAAAATCATTACACAAATAAACATCAAATTCCAGCCAATGCTTGTGGCTCTCCAATCCTGCATAACACGTTACCTTTAAAAAAACGTAATATTATTAACTAAACAAATTTTCTCTAGGCCCTCTCCTGTAGTCCTGTAAATCTGACATATACACCTACTTAAATATAATACACATAGAAATAGAAATTATTAATGAATCCACTGTGAATCATTGCAGCCACTGTGGCTTCAACACCTTCTCGACACCTTTAGTTCTTGACAACTTCCGTGACCCTCATAAGAGTCATCATCAGTACTCTATATATACAAGGAAAACAAAAGCTGAAAACAGTTATATACAAAACATTTCTTAAAACCACTAATCTTGAAAATAGTTCTGCCAACTTCTGTGGCACTTCAACATATCAGATTCACATACATTTTATTATTTGCCAAAGTCCACTTAGGGTTTCTCAAGCCAGCCTTTTGCTGCTCTGTTACAATAACATCTACATCAGGTTTCACAAACTAGCTCTTTTACTGCTCAGGTTCAATGTCTCACAACTATAACATCAGGTTCCTCCAGTCACATTCAGTATTTATTACATTGTCATATCCATACCACATTCACTCAGATTAGTGATGGTTAATTATGTACATATCTATTCGTGGTTACTTCAGGTCCTTTCTTATGCCTCTTGTTTGCACTTCCATCTGTTTCTAAACTTTGATCCCTTTTGTTTAACCACATTACATTTCTTTGTTTACTACAATTAGCAGGCAACACCTTGAGACTCACTCATTTGTTTATTCATTACCACTGTCTTACAGTCAGACTTGCTGTTTTTTAAATACTTACCTACACGAAATATAACCCCTTCTGAGGGTACCCAGTACCTCCATGTCTAAATATACTTATATAATTCATCTCTTCCTGGACAATATTACCATTGTCTTACAGCCAGCCTTGCTGTTCTGTAAATATTTTTCGTTTCTTCTTACAATAGCATCCTTCTGATGTTTCCACAGCACTTAGCTCTCTTACTTAATATTACTATCGTGAAGAAGGAAAGATTACAGTCAAAAGTACTGAATGATGAAGAGCAATAATGACAACATGAAATGAAAATTAAGTAGCATTGTCATTAGCTCGAGTCCTAGTGTTCGTCAAACACTTAGCCTTGCAAAGAGTGCAAAGCCCTCTGAGGTGTTTAGTTATTCCTGGCCATCTCCCCTTTTTGTACCTATCTCTTTAGATCAATAATATTTTTTAAGCCTAGCAGCTTATGAGACTTTACAAATTCCAATCGGTAAGCATTAGGGTGAGGTTTCTCTATTATCCTAAATGGACCCACATACTTGTCAGTAAACTTTTTGGTTTCTGAGGTAAGCTTTTTTGATTTCTCCCTGTTCTTTATTAAAACTAGATCACCTATTCGGAAGGTAGTAGGATTAGCTCTAGCATCATGTCTCCTCTTTCTTTCCAGTTCCTTCTTTCTTATAATAGCATGTGCTAGTTTCTTCTTTTCTTCCATAGCTAAATCAGTAAGATTAGGGAATTCTACGAGATCAAACAAGATATTATTTGGCCTAATTCCACACATTAGTTCTACAGGTGCAAATCTGGTGGCTTTATTTTTAAGATGGTTAATGACCTATTCAAAATACTCTATGTAGTTGGCCCACACAGAATGTTTCTTGTGGCAGTAAGTCCTACATGATCGGTTTAGTTCCTTCATGACCCTCTCACACATATTACCTTGAGGAAAATATGCTGAGATCTTAATATGGTCACCCAACATTGTTTTAGGCACTCCTCAAACCTCTTAGAAATAAATTGTGGCCCATTGTCAGATAAGATAGCTTTAGGCACTCCTATATTTACAGAGTAATCCTTTTCCAATTTGCTTACTATTACTTTAGAATTAGCTTCCTTGATAGGGTAAAATCTAATGTACTTGGAAAAACCATCTACCATTACAAAAACATACTCACAGCCACCTCGTGACACTGGTAGCAGGACGAATAAATCCACTGCTACCAACTCCAATCATTTCTGTTGTTCTACAGAATACGTCTGACCTTGAATAATTTTATTGTTGGCTCTGGCTTTCTGACACCAATCACATGACTCTAACCACTGTTGAACCCTTCTCCACATGTTGTTAAATATCACCACTTCACTCAACCTAGCTATGCACTTACGAGATCCGTAGTGTCTGTACTTAAAGTGTATATAGTCAATTAATGCATCTACATGCTGTTCCAGGAAAAACATTTTCCAGTTCTCCTCCAGATTTTTCCTATGCCTAAATAAGACATCTTTGTGCACCTTATACTATACAGATAGTTTTGGAAAATCAGGATGACCTATTCTGCTTTTTACTAATTTGATATTGTTGTCTTGGTTTTGGCTCCCTTTGCAGAGTCTTACAAATACGTTTGATTGAGCCTTCATCCTGCAACTGCATAACTGCCAACAACACTTCATTATATTCTCTATTACAGATGGAATTCACTCCCTGTCCGTTGTCTTTTACACTTCTTGATAAGGCATCCACCACAATGTTCTCCGAGCCCTTAATATAGATCATCTTATACTTAAACTGTTGTAGATACAGGGATCATTTCCTTAACCTACCATGCTTAAGTTGACAGGTATCTAGATAGGTGAGTGCACTATGGTCAGTGAAAATTAAAATCTCATGTCCTAAAAGCTACTTCTCGAATTTTTTAAAGACAAAAATTATAGCTAAAGCTTCTAATTCGGATATACTGTAGTTCTTTTCTGCTTGTTGAAGGGACCTACTTGCAAAAGCAATGGTTTTGTGTACTTCTTCTTCTCCTTCTTTCTCAATCTGAAACAGTTCAACTCCTAATCCATATCCACAGGCATCAGGTCCAAGACAGAATGGTTTTGAAAAATCTGGATGGTTTAAAACCTGACTATTAACTAAGGCTTCTTTTAGATCTTTGAAAGCCTTCTGACATTCAATAGTCCACTTATATACTACATTTTTCTTTAACAGTTCTCTTAAGCAAGGTGCATTAAACAATTGAGCAGACACAAATTCAACAGACCAAACATCCCCTTTAGTACTTTGCATGTTGCTGGTGGAGCATAGTCTCGGATAGCTTTAATTTTCTCTGGATGACGTATGATACCTTCTCCACTTACTACATGCTCCAAGAATTTGATCTGCTTATTGACAAATTATGTCTTATCTAATTTAATTTCAATTCCCCCATTTTAATTGCTTTCAGTACCTCATCTAGTAATAAACAATGTTCCTCCCAAGTAGGCGTCAATATTAAAACGTCATCTACATACACAGTTACTCTTCTTAACAATGGTCCCCTAAGACCTGAGACATAGCTCTTACAAATGCACATACACTTATATTTAGGCCAAATGACACCACCTTATATTGATAACATCTACCTTCAAATAGAAATGCTGTATACTTTCTTCATTCCTTGGCTAAAGGAAGATTCCAGTAACCACAGGTTACATCCATGGATGTGAAAAATTTTGCCCCTTTAAACTTCTGTAATAGTTCTATATTTTCAGGTCTGTCACTCTCAGGTAATACTATCTTATTCAAGGCTCTAGCATCTAATACTAATCTGATCAAGCCATACTTCTTTGGTACTATAACCAGTGGGTTGTTATAAACACTTATTGCTCTTTCAATGATCCCCCACTCTAGCATATTCTGAATCAGGTCACGTACTGCTTCCTTTTGCAATTCAGGAACTGCAAACGATTTTTTGAAAAAATGGGCATCTTTTTTACTGTCAAAAAACACTCATAATCTTTAACTAGACCTGGCTGATTATAAAACACTCCTATAAGCTTAGTCAAAATTTGTCTTAGGTCATTTCTTTGTCCCTCATCTAGGTCACTTAATTCTAGCAATTTATCATTGATCCTAGTTCTGACACTATCCAGCTCAGACGGATCCACTTCTTCACTTCCACCATACTCATTATAGCCTTCCATTAGTTTTGTTGTCCTGTAAATATGGATTGGCAAGTCATTTAGTTCTTCATCCTCACTTGGTCCCTTACCTATGAATGGTATAGTGATAAAGTTACCATTAATTCTTATCATTACATCATTGGTCCCGAAATTTACCCATCCTTCATGTTCACTAAGAAAATCGGCACCCACCAGCATATCAACACTTAGTCCACTAATTACTAAGAAATTTGCCTAATTGCTACCACCTTTACCACTATGGGTAGAAATATTTCTTGCTTCACCACCCTTTTGGTTTTTCCTGTTCCTACAATTATATTTAGTCCACTTACTGGCATCCTTACTACTTGCTTATTTGCTGGGAGTTCATTAACAAAATTTTGGGACACAGCACACACCTCTGATCCCGTATAAATCAAACACTTTACATTTTCATCAAAAACACTTATTTCTATTATAGGCTGTCCTATGTACTCTCTTTTATTTGCAGGTTCTACCTCGTCTAGTAAATCCTGCACTGTTTCCCTTCTGTCAAAACCTATGTTCTGTGTGGATATCATATTTATGTTTACTGGGTCTTCCTCATGCTTAATATAATTACTACTAGTGGCAGCTCCTACCAGTCTGTCCACTATTGCTAAATTAAAACATCTTTCTAGTGTCTCCCTTTCTGTATTTACCTCTGTTTCTGCGACCCTACACCAGGTGTCATCAGCATTATATATTTCCTCCTCTTCTTCCTTTTCCTCCTGCTCTTCACTACTCTCAATTACTTCAAATAACCTATCAAGCAGCCCTTTGACCCCTGCTCCATTATTAATTCCACAACTGTCAGACAGTTCATCGTCTGTTTCGCTGTGCAGGTTTACCTCCAGCTCCTGATTCAAAACTGTGTTACTAGTACTTATCTCCTCTACAAATGTGTTCTTACTACATGTGTTACTACTACTGTGCTCCCTTAACTCAACATTGGTTAATTCTCTTGCCTCTTGCTGCTCCCAGTTAATCTCCCCTTCTTTCTTAGTGACTACATTAATACTAGGTTGTTGTACTGGTGCCATTCTTAATAATGGTTTCAGCAGTGGGTTCAACTGGTAATGTTGTTGTCTATGAGCACCAGCCTTCTTGTAGGCTCTTAGCAGTTTTCCTGTTGAGGTACGTCACTACTAACTGATGGTCCTCTGCCAGCTGGTTGCGTCATCTCCTGGCAGCTGTCTACAGTCACCACACTGACCCCGGTCACTGACCCAATTATCATATGTCCGGCCTCTCCCTCCTGATCAACCTCGGTATCTGCTTCCTCTCTGTTCACTCATACTGTTTGTGTTTACCTCAGCTCAATTTTCATTCTGCCTAAGAGAATGTCGATACTCTTTCTTCGCGCTGTTGTCCTCTTTCAGTACAGATTCTACACATTCAAGATATTGCACGAATTTATCTACATTATCTCTAAGTGCAGATATAATCTTATTCTCCCAATACCAAGGTAGCTTATTTTCTACCCCCATAACTATTTGTTCAGTTTCTACCTTAGTACTAAGATAGGATAGAGTAGTTACCCACATGTATACAAATCTTTTTATCCCTTCTTTCTTGGGGTTATATTTTTCCCAGATCAAAACTGATTTAGCACATCCATTTGTTTACCCTTTCCCCAGCACTCTTCAAAGAAAACTTGCTTAAATTCCTGTAACTTATTATATTTATCTGATGCCAAGTTTCCTCAGATTCTTGCCTCCCCCATTAAGTTAGAAATAACAAACCCAATCTTCTGCTTATCAGTCCAACCTTTGGGTTAGATATCCTCAAAGTCATTCCAAAATTCATGTGAATGTACACTTTTATTTGGCTCAAACTTGAGAAAATGATTATGTGTGACATAAGCAATCTCAGTGGATTCTATTATTCCACTAGAAATAATGCTACAACTACTGTTAGTAACACACTGTTCTACTTTTGTTATTTGATAGTCATGCTCACACAGTTGCTCATTCACACTGTTACTGAATTATTGTTAAGCACTGCCATGTCATGCTTCCAAAATTCTCTTAGATCTGCAATTTTTTTTATCCAGTTTAGATCCTATTTCAACACCCAAATTACTCAATTTTGAATCTATCCCACTCATTTTTGTATCAATGTCAGACCGCATTACGCTTATTTTAGATTCCATCTCATCACTTAATAACGTACCCATTTTTCTCATATTAGAATCTAATCCACTCATTTTTGTGAATTGATTCATTAACATTCCTGCTACACTATCTTTCGCCCCATCATTGACTGACACAATTTCCTGATCAATATTAGCTACCGAACAGGTAGGTCTGAAACAATGGGGCCCGATAAATTCTGTTCCTCTCTGATCAATAATTACCATATAATGAATCTGACAAATTAATACTAAAATTCAAGCTAAAGCTCTTAGAATCGTTAACTTCTTCCCCTTTTTCTTTCCCCAAATCTACCTTAAGCTCATCCTTTACACTTGTCTGCTTACTTTCAGCCATTTTATTCAATTTCTGCACACTCACACACAAAGTTTTAAAGAGCACACTGCTTAACTTTGTGCTTCTGATGTCTCTGACACAACTAGCTGTAACTGCTGGTCCAACCACCATGCGCAGTGCCGTCGTACAAGTTTATGGATCACCACTCTGGTCAGCGTTGCCAACTGCTTTTTTTGCAGGTGTCACGTCATCTCTCGTAGCTTGTGGTCTGCATCAAGTCACCACAATCTGCTTCTCCAGTTGGCGAGATATAACTGCAAATCCATCCGCCAAGCACAGGAAATGCAATCAAAGTTCATGGGCTATCACTTTCTTTCTATCCACATCGCAATAGTTCTCTCATAATATTTGTCTTTTCACAGTTCCTATTTAGTCGCAAGCACTTTTCACAGTCTGATTATTGCAACATTACTGCTTTTCTAGAAAGCCGTCAACTTTACTAATGGTTTCCCCAGCCAATCCAGCATCAATTGCGATTTAACGCACTCTCTCACACATCGACAGCGATTCTGCAACATAAATTGTCCACCTACCTCAATACTGCTGCAGATCTGCACACCTAACTCCAGATTGCAGCAGATCTGCACACCTAGCTCCAGATTGCAGCTATGTAAGAGATCTCAGAAAAGCAGTGTTGAAGAAACTGAGATTTCATAACTAAATGTCGGAGGCCGCTATATGTACAAAAAGCTGAAAAGAGTCTTGTGAACTCTAAAGAATAAATCAGAAATGGGTTCCTGTCAAATTTCTAAGTTCAAAGTTCTTTTTAAATTTGCATTAGGATTTTTTATTGCTATTAAGCAAGATCATCAGCCCACATCTGTTCAAATCATTAAAGTTCCTGTTCGCAGTCCTCATCACCCTTAAACAGCCAGAAACTTTCCTACCCAATTCCGAAATCATTTATGAGAATAACACTGTCAATAAACTGCTGTTTACTTTTGCACTCGACATTCAGTGGCTGTCTTTAAATAATGTTTTTGCTCGCCATAAATACTCAGTAAAAAAAATTTACTTAGTACCGCCACCCTTTTACGCACACAATTTTCTCCAGAACAAAATATCTCTCAACCCTTAAAATTTCACAGATAGTTAATGGTAAACAACAGCTACCTCTATGAATGTACCAAAACGTGGAAGTCACAATATCACTTCATTTTACACATAATGGATTCGGACACTTTCAGCATGACCGCCTCCTTTGAAAGCTAGTCCACTACTTCCTTCTTCTCTCTGCCTCTAGAAGCACCTCTATCTCATGAGTTAGGTGGCAAACTGTCTCACTTCTTATTGGCTGTACAGAATTACGGCCAATCAGAACTGAATTTTAGGGCACGGCTCACGCCAAAATCTAGCAAGAACCAACCACTGCTCTCAGCTCAATGACGTCACTAAAATAAGCAACTCAAAACTCTCTTGTTAAACAAATAAAATGAAATAAACTTTAAGCTGTACTTTATGTATGGAATTTAACTATATAGTTGTGAACATTCTGGCTGTCTCTTACGTATTCAAACTTGCTTGGACACCCGTCATGCACCAGTAGGGGAACCACTGTGGATTCATTCCCAAGATCCAAAGCTGGAGCACTTGCAAGTTCCTATAGAGAATTACAAACTGAAAATTTAATATTGGCAAATGTCCCACATACACTCACACAAGTACTGTCTTTCACACTCACCCTAACACAAAACATAAATATCTACTTGAAATTCTTACAGTTATTACTACAGCAAAATTACGAAACGTTTTCTAAAATGAGAACTTAAATTTGAATCTAAACACTGAAGGTGTTATCATATCTTTTCAAATAATCACAGTTGGTGAGCTATTAATATATAAAGAGGGAAAGAGAGGGAAAGACGAAAGGATGTGGGTTTTAAGGGAGAGGGTAAGGAGTCATTCCAATCCCGGGAGCGTAAAGACTCACCTTAGGGGGAAAAAAGGACAGATACACACTCGCACACATGCACATATCCATCCGCACATACACAGACACAAGAAGACATTTGTAAAGGCAAAGAGTTTGGGCAGAGATGTCAGTCAAGGCGGAAGTAAAGAGGCAAAGATGTTGTTGAAAGCCAAGTGAGGTATGAGTGGCGGCAACTTGAAATTAGCGGAGGTTGAGGCCTGGCGGATAACGAGAAGAGAGGATATACTGAAGGGCAAGTTCCCATCTCCGGAGTTCTGACAGCTTGGTGTTAGTGGGAAGTATCCAGATAACCCGGACAGTGTAACACTGTGCCAAGGTGTGCTGGCCGTGCACCAAGGCCACACCCTGTTTAGCCACAGGGTGATCCTCATTACCAACAAACACTGACTGCCTGTGTCCATTCATGCGAATGGACAGTTTGTTGCTGGTCATTCCCACATAGAATGCATCACAGTGTAGGCAGGTCAGTTGGTAAATCACGTGGGTGCTTTCACACGTGGCTCTGCCTTTGATCGTGTACACCTTCCGGGTTACAGGACTGGAGTAGCTAATGGTGGGAGGGTGCATGGGACAGGTTTTACACCGGGGGCAGTTACAAGGGTAGGAGCCAGAGGATAGGGAAGGTGGTTTGGGGATTTAATAGGGATGAACTAAGAGGTTACGAAGGGTAGGTGGACGGCGGAAAGACACTCTTGGTGGAGTGGGGAGGATTTCATGAAGGATGGATCTCATTTCAGGGCAGGATTTGAGGAAGTCGTATCCCTGCTGGAGAGCCACATTCAGAGTCTGATCCAGTCCCTGAAAGTATCCTGTCACAAGTGGGGCACTTTTGGGGTTGTTCTGTGGGAGGTTCTGGGTTTGAGGGGATGAGGAAGTGGCTCTGGTTATTTGCTTCTGTACCAGGTCGGAAGGGTAGTTGTGGGATGCGAAAGCTGTTTTGAGGTTGTTGGTGTAATGGTTCAGGGCTTCCGGACTGGAGCAGATTCGTTTGCCATAAAGACCTAGGCTGTAGGGAAGGGACCATTTGATGTGGAATGGGTGGCAGCTGTCATAATGGAGGTACTGTTGCTTGTTGGTGGGTTTGATGTGGACGGACGTGTGAAGCTGGACATTGGACAGATGGAGGTCAACGTCAAGGAAAGTGGCATGGGATTTAGAGTAGGACCAGGTGAATCTGATGGAACCAAAGGAGTTGAGGTTGGAGAGGAAATTCTGGAGTTCTTCTTCACTGTGAGTCCAGATCATGAAGATGTCATCAATAAATCTGTACCAAACTTTAGGTTTGCAGGCCTGGGTAACCAAGAAGGCTTCCTCTAAGCGACCCATGAATAGGGTGGCATACGAGGGGGCCATCCTGGTGCCCATGGCTGTTCCCTTTAATTGTTGGTATGTCTGGCCTTCTAAAGTGAAGAAGTTGTGGGTCAGGATGAAGCTGGCTAAGGTAATGAGGAAAGAGGTTTTAGGTAGGGTGGCAGGTGATCGGCGTGAAAGGAAGTGCTCCATCGCAGTGAGGCCCTGGACATGCGGAATGTTTGTGTATAAGGAAGTGGCATCAATGGTTACAAGGATGGTTTCCGGGGGTAACAGACTGGGTAAGGATTCCAGGTGTTTGAGAAAGTGGTTGGTGTCTTTGATGAAGGATGGGAGACTGCATGTAATGGGTTGAAGGTGTTGATCTACGCAGGCAGAGATATGTTCTGTGGGGGCTTGGTAACCAGCTACAATGGGGCAGCCGGGATGATTGGGTTTGTGAATTTTAGGAAGAAGGTAGAAGGTAGGGGTGCGGTTTGTCGGTTGGGTCAGGAGGTTGATGGAGTCAAGTGAAAAGATTTGTAGGGGGCCTAAGGCTCTGAGGATTCCTTGAAGCTCTGCCTGGACATCAGGAATGGGATCACCTTGGCAAACTTTGTATGTGGTGTTGTCTGAAAGCTGACGCAGTCCCTCAGCCACATACTCCCGACGATCAAGTACCACTGTTGTGGAACCCTTGTCCGCCGGAAGAATGACGATGGAACGGTCAGCCTTCAGATCATTGATAGCTTGGGCTTCAGCAGTGGTGATGATTGAAGTAGTATTAAGATTTTTTTATGAAGGATTGAGAGGCAAGGCTGGAAGTCAGTAATTCCTGGAAGGTTTGGAGGCGGTGATTTTGAGGAAGAGGAGGTGGGTCCCGCTGTGATGGAGGACAGAACTGTTCCAGGCAGGGTTCAATTTGAATAGTGTCTTGGGGAGTTGAATCATTAGGAGTAGGATTAGGAACATTTTTCTTTGTGGCAAAGTGATATTTCCAGCAGAGAGTATGAGTGTAGGACAGTAAATCTTTGACGAGGGCTGTTTGGTTGAATCTGGGAGTGGGGCAGAAGGTGAGGCCTTTGGATAGGACAGAGGTTTCAGATTGGGAGAGAGGTTTGGAGGAAAGGTTAACTACTGAATTAGGGTGTTGTGGTTCCAGATTGTGTTGATTGGAATTTTGAGGTTTTGGAGGGAGTGGAGCTGGAAGTGGGAGATTGAGTAGATGGGAGAGACTGGGTTTGTGTGCAATGAGAGGAGGTTGAGGTTTGCTGGAAAGGTTGTGAAGGGTGAGTGAGTTGCCTTCCCGGAGGTGGGAAACCAGGAGATTGGATAGTTTTTAGGGTGGAGGGTGGCATGCTGTTCTAATTTGCGTTTGGCCTGTAGGAGGATGCTCTGAACAGCCGGTGTGAATGTGGGAGAGGAAAGATTGAGGACTTTTATTAAGGATAGGAGTTGACAGGTGTGTTCATTGGCTGAGTTGATGTGTAGGTGAAGGATTAGGTGGGTGAGGGCAATGGATTGTTCAGTCTGGAACTGGTATAGGGATTGATGGAAAGAAGGGTTGCAGCCAGAGATGGGAACTTGAAGTGTGAGGCCTTTGGGGGTAATGCAAAATGTCAGACAAGCCTGAGAAAATAAAATATGGGAGTGTAATCTGGCTAGGGCGAAGGCATGTTTGCGGAGGGAATGTAAATAAAACTTAATGGGGTCATTGTTGGGGTGTTGTGAGGGTGACATGGTATTAGAAGGTGGAAAGTGTAGCATGAGGCTGAAATGAAAATGAAAATAAAAATATATGGGGAGAGATAAAGGTGAACTAGAAAGCAACTGGAGATCTGGTGTGAAGAAAGGCGAAAAAGTGTTGGTTAGAGCTGGGCTATGTTGATCCTGTGATGAACTTGTGTAGGTAGACAATGATGTGCATAAAGGTTAGGTGGTTGTGTTGCCGCCAAAACACGTTAAAGGGTGGAGAAATTCGGAAAAATTTCGAAAATTATCATATAGAGGGAAACATTCCACATGGGAAAAATCTATCTAAAAACAAAGATAATGTAACTTACCAAACGAAAGCACTGGCATGTTTATAGACACACAAAATTCAAGCTTTCGCAACCAACAGTTGCTTCTTCGGGAAGAGGGAAGGAGAGGGAAAGACGAAAGGATGTGGGTTTTAAGGGAGAGGGTAAGGAGTCATTCCAATCCCGAGAGCGGAAAGACTTACCTTAGGGGGAAAAAAGGACAGGTATACTCTCGCACACACACACACACACACACACACATATCCATCTGCACATACACAGACACAAGCAGACATTTGTAATGGCAAAGAGTTTGAGCCTAGCTGCAACACCTCACTACCAAACTCTTTGCCTTTACAAATGTCTGCTTGTGTCTGTGTATGTACAGATGGATATGTGTGTGTGTGTGTGTGTGTGTGTGTGTGTGTGTGTGAGAGTGTACACCTGTCCTTTACATTTTTTACTGACTCTTCTTTTGTAACTTCCAAATTATGTCAGTTATTGACTTCAGATTTTGACAGATTGTTCCTTTGCGCAACAGAAGGTTATGTACCTAATATGAAGTTCCTCAGGCTATTTGTAGATCAGTTATTAATTTGTATAGTTCCAGAGAGTGTAACTACTCTGTAAGTTCCTCTCCACTACTTTCACACGCTGCAGTCACACCATATGGTCATGACGCATGTCTGCAGGACACAGCTCACCCATTGCACATTGTATAAGGTTCTTACTGATTACACTGGAGCCCACATACATTCATACAATAAATCTTTAATAGACAAATTGGTGATCACACCCTAGCTGTAACACCTCACTACCAAAGACTTATACTATCCCATAAGATGCAGGACCTCCAATGAAAGCAGCCATGTTGTATACAGTGCTTCTACATGTCATCCACAACATTTTATATGGGAATGATCACCAACCAGCTGTCTACCAGAATGGATGGCCACTAACAAACTGAGGCCAAGAGCACATTTGGCTACCCAGTGGTGGAACAAACTCCTAAGAACAATATCTGTGTGTCCACTGACTGCTTCAAAAGCCTTGTCATATGGACCCTTCCCTCCAGTGCCAGCTTATTTGAATCATGTAACTGGGAGTTATCCTTATAACACAAAATTTATTCTGCAATCCTCCTTGTCCCAGTCACTGCTAATACACCACACTCATACCCTCTATTTAGCTGTCTCCCCTTTCTCTGTCCCGCAAATCCTCCCAGTCCATTCTTCCATGTTATCACAATTATGCACTGCACAAACCCGTTGGCTCTGGAGATTGTGTGTCTCATTCCTATCCCTGTGGACCTGCTGCCTCTTCCCTCTACATTCCTATCCCACATACCTCTGACCTCTCTCCAAGGGATGATTCACCCTTCCCCAACACTCCCTGCTACCTCCCATCTCTTTTCTCCCTCCACATACCCCATTTGCCACTACCACTCAGCCCAGTCTACCTGCCAAACTGCAGTCTCAGCATTATGTTCCCATCCAGCATATTGTAGTGTTCGGATGCAGGTGTGGGTGGGGAGTCTTTGTGTGTATGCGTAAATGTATGTGTACCCTATCTTGTTAAAATATTTTACCAAAAGCTAGACAAATTTTCAATCTTTCTTGCATGCCTGTGGATGACTTGAAACCTGCACTGTTCAATCAAATGCCTCCTTTACTCTTAAATTACTTACATTCTGCCTCAACTTTCTTCACCGTATTTATAAATGCTACAATTGAAATGACTTGGCAGATAAAAATATTATGGCATTTATGGCATCTGTCTTGCACAAAGGGAATCTTACATTCCTAAAAACAGTAGGGAGTAATATTAGTGAACTATAGCAACCAACCTCAGAATATTGGAACATAATGTATGTGGCCCCACAGGGATCTCGATTAATCATTTTGGTCATGGGCATTTGGTTAAAACACCATTACGTGTTAAGACACGAAGGAATTACAGACATTGGATGCAAGTGTGCTTCGAAATCAATGAGGAAATTTGGGTCAAAAATATTGTCTGTTCTTTCAGATATCTCTCAAAGAACAGACACCACATATATATTATCTTTATGTATTTATTTAATTATAAGGAGAAATAAATAGTCAACAACACTTCAGAGTGATGTTTTCAACATACACTGTACATTAAGTATATATACAGTCCATTGATAGTGACCGGGCCAAATACCTCAAGAAGTTAGCATCAAATGAAAAAATAAGAACAACAAATCTGTTCGAGCAAGACGGGGGAAAAGAGATGGTGCTATGGATGGCCCACTAGATGGAGCAGCCATATGTCACATAGATAGAAACTGCATTTTTTAAAAATAGGTACACCCATTTTTTATTACATATTCATATAGTACAAAAATAAATGTGAATATTTTATTTGGAACATTTGTTTCGCTTTGTGGTGGATGGTGCTGTTTATTCTCACAAATGTAGCAACACACCCGATTGGACTGTGCAATTCATTACTTAAATTGGGTATGATAATATACTTGTCCAAGAAGGGGTCAGAGCACCATAGTGCTAACTGTACATGTCTTTGCAATTGTGTGGGTAGATTTTTTGTTACATTCTCTATAGTGTTGCACTGTTGTTTCATATGACGTGATTTGTTACTGCCTTCTTAGGCATTATTTTTGGTGTGCATCTTTTTCAGCCTTGTTGTAGATACTGTTACAGCCAGAGTTTTTTATGGTTAATGCCTGGCCCTTCAGGCCACGGGTAGGTGACTCATCCGACACCCTGCGCGGTAGTGTGGTGCCTATCAAGCAGCGTGCTGGTGGTGGTGTTAATCCATGAGACCTGGAGGTTAATCCCATTGCCCACACATGTGATCTCCCTCTCTAGAAGGGATGATATTGAAAGAATCTACCAAATCCAGTGGCAATGGTCTTGCCGCAGTGGATACACCAGGTCCCGTGAGATCACTGAAGTTAAGCGCTGTCGGGCGTGGCCGGCACTTCGATGTGTGACCATCCAGTTGCCATGCGGTGTTGCCATTTTTTGGGGTGCACTCAGCCTCATGACACCAATTGAGGAGCCACTTGACCGAATAGTTGCGGCTCCGGTCAAAGAAAACCATCATAACGACCGGGAGAGCGGTGTGCCGACCACACGCCCCTCCTATCCGCATCCTCAAATGAGGATGACACGGCGGTCGGATGGTCCCGATGGGCCACTTGTGGCCTGAAGATGGAGTGCTACCAAATCCAGTATCTTCTGAGAACTAAAGTGTGCATTAAATCCTATGAAGGCCGCTCTGGGCCCTCCATTTGCCATAGTGCCAGCACTTGCACCACACTGCTAATTACTGTTCCTTGCCATTGTGGTGTGTCAAGTGTGCTGGACTGCATGTGTCAGAGATGTGCAACCTCTCAGCCTCAGAGAAGCCCAAGTGTGCCAGATGTCAGGGCACTTCTCATGACCCCCACCACTTGGCATCCTGGAAGGATTGCCCTATGTATCTAAAGGTGTTAAAGTCTTCCTGCCCTCCCAGGAAGAAACCTCGGTCAAATCGACCACCTCCAACTCTGCGAGATCTCACCCATTTTCCCTCATTGAGGGCTAACCTGAGGTTCCTCTGACAATGGATGTTCAGACTCCAACTGCAATTGCAACACAGGAGCCCCCTTCAGTTCAGTCCGATATGCCTGCCTTTGCTGATGTGGCTTGGCCTCCTGCTCCTCGTCTGTCTCCTGTGGTGGCCACTAATGATCACCAACAAAAAACCAAGCTGCAGCATCCTCATGACCATCTGCTAAAGTCACTCAAATTGTCAGAGTGGTACCTCCTCCACCTATGACAACTCCTGCGCCTGCTCATTGCAGGGTCCAGCAACCCACCCAGGCAGTACCCCCAGCTCTGGAAGCCGACACATCCTTTCAGAATGAGATGCGAGAAATCCTACAGGTTGTCTCCTTTTTCTCAAACCCCATATCAGGGCAGTTATTCATGACACAGCTAAAAAAATCTGTGTGTCAGAGGATGGGCTCACAAAGGTCATTGCCCTGGTTGAAGGCTCAGTCAGATCTTAATATAATGGCGGATCAACCACCACATGACCACCGTCCCCCTAGGGATCTCATCGTCTGCATCGTTAATTCCAATGGTATTGAATGGATGAACACACCTTAAGCAGAGTCACAAGTTTTACCTATGCAACATGGTCTGCTATCAGACTGACCCACTCAATTGCTGTGGTGGGGACAGCCACAGGGCATTGGTCCACAACCAAGAGGCTCTTCAGCCACTGGACTGCATAGAGGCCATAGCTGTCACTGTCTCCACTGCCCTGGGGCCATCACTTTTGCTGCAGCTTATTGGAGCCCTAACCAACCCCTCCTTGAGGCAGACCTCCGCTAGCTGACAGGCTTATCATTGGGGCTGATCTCAAAGCCAAACATCTAGCATGGCATTCTCATTTCACCAATCCCAAAGGTCTCCTCCTCCTTGAGCTGGAAGATATCCTGGAAATGTCCATCTATGGCTCTCACAGTCCTACTCACATAACAGTCCACTCCAACTGCCAACCAGATGCTTTGGATGTGGCCATTTTTAAAAACATTGCCGTACAGTTTTCCTTGGAAACAATACATGACCTAACTTCTGACCATAACCTGGTACTTCTACACCTTACCGATGTTGCGTTGTCCTTTGACGGCTGTTCTACTGTCACGACTACTGGTTGGGACAAATTTTGCAATGGTCCTCAACAACAGCACCCGGCTGGACCTAGACCTGATGATGATTTACCTCCACTTTTACGTGAATTGAAAATCCAGAAAAACAGTTGGACACAATTAGTAAGTCCCGGATGCTCCAGTGCCTACAGAATAAAGTTCTCCAGTGGAGTCTTCATGCCCCTCTGCTCACCAGGATTGTCACTCTGCTTGAGGAAACAAATATGGCCCTTCTCAAGATGACCATTCACCATAAGGCTCGACAACTATACTGTAAAGTGGAAGGCCTCCGAGAAACCTGAAGTGTTGAGCCAAAGAAGAAGAGACAACCAAGAACTGCAACAAATGAAGATTCCCAAATAAGTGTTTTAACTACAGTTGAGGCAAATCTGCACATAAGTAGCAGACATTTTGAATGGGAATCGTGAATTTAAAAAATGTCAATTTTTGCCACTGGGTACAAAATAAGTTATGAGATGATCACAAGTTTTTTTTCAAGAGTTCTGTTTCATGACAAAGCATCATTCACAAACAGTGGTAATGTAAACCAGCATAATATGCACTATTGGGCAACAGAAAATCCATGATGGCTGCAACATGTAGAACATAAGCGACCCTGGTGAATTAATGTATGGTGTGGAATTATGGGAGAACATCTCATTGGCCCTTACTGGTATTTGATCAGTGACAATCTAAATGGTGCTATGTATGCCAACTTTTTAATTAATGTTTTATTGATTCTACTAAAAGATGTTTCACTTCATGACAGAATGGCAATGTACTTTCAACATGATGGATGTCCATCTCATAGCACGTGCACAGTTGAAGTGATATTAAATAGAATTTTTAATGATAGGTGGATTGTTCATAGAAGCACCATACCATGGACTGCACGTTCACCTTTACATCTCTGAACTTCTTTATGTGGGGAAAATTGAAAGATATTTGTTGTCAGGATCCACTGACAATGCCTGAATACATGTGTTTTCACATTTTCAATGCATGTGTGACAATTACTAAAGGCGATCTACTCACTTTTGAGAGGAATTTCGTTATGTATATTGCCAAATGCATTGAAGTTGGAAGGCATCATTTTGAGCATTTATTATATTAATGAGGTTATTATGGTTTCTCATGAAGTAACAGCATGCATTTGCATAATTTATGATAAGGTCAGAAAAGTAAATGTATCACATTGGAACAACAGAAATAAAGTCCAAATGTGACTGTTTATTGTGTTTTAATTTGAAAAACCACGTTGTTACCGGCTATTGATCTAAATGGTTGAGGCATAATATAAGTGTTGGAATATTACAGTGCCATCCGTCAAAAAGCAAAACAAATGTTCCAAATCAGTCATTCATATTTATTTATGTACTATATGAATGTGTAATAAAAATAGGGGTGCCAATTAGAAATGCAGTTTCTATCAATTTAACCAATGGCAGTGCCATCCATAGTGCCATCTGTTTTCCCCCATCAACAGATTTGTTCTTCTTATCTTTTCATTTGATGCTTATTTTGTGAGATATTTGGTCTGGTCACTATCAGTGGACCACCCTGTATAGTAAAAAAGGACAGAATGCAAAGAGAAAAATACATAGCAGACAGTAGTCCGTCACAGAACATTATATACGCTACGATATCATAATACAAAACAGTCATTTTCAACTCTACACTTCAAATATGCGGAATGTATAACTACACTTTAGCTTTGAACTTCTTTAATTTTTTGAGAATATTTCAGATTTTTGATTAAGCTTTGATGCATATAATGTAGCCTATTATTCAGTTGTAATATACTAAAAATCTAGTATTATTTTCTAAATTGTTTGAAATAACCTCATACCTAAACAATGGAAAGTCCATGTTGGAATATCAACCATTACGGACGGGATAGATTGCTACTCACCATAAAGATGACACACTGAGTTGCAGGCAGGCATAATGAAAATACTAATCAAACAATGAAAAATCCAGGATGGAATGTAACAATATTATATAAAGGAAAGTTGCTAATCACCATACAGTGGAGAGGTGGAGAGGCTGAGTCACAGATCCCACCTGTACAGTTCAGAAAACCTGGTGTTGGTGGGACGGATCCAGATGGAACAGGCTGTGAAGCAGTCACAGAAATAAAGGATGACATCCTTCATTTCAATGAGTGCTTCACAGCCTGTGCCATATGGAACCTTCCCACCAACACCAGTTTTTCTGCATTGCGCAGGTGGGAACTCTCACTGTACTATATCCTTCATTCCTGTAACCCTCTGTGATGAAGCAAGCTGGGATCTCTTTACTTCATCTCTTGTTTTGCCATCTCCCTCCTTAAATTTTTTTTTTCATTTTTCACTAATTACCATTAACGTACGTGAATATAATCTGTATTTTCTTGAAAGAGGAAGGTTGGCCCTCAGTCTTAAGAAATATAGTACCAGATCTAATTTTATGCTTAGTTTTATGTATGTAATCAATTTCCTAATTTATTTGCACAATTCCTAGTTAATACCTTTGTTATAGGGTGAAATCAGTAATTGTTTGAAGGGTTATATTCTGTGGTTGACTTATAAACAAATATAAATTCTGTATTAATTATAAACATTTGAAATAAGAACTATTAGGATTCTTAAAATATTTATTTGGCTCTATTTGAAAACTTATTAACAAAGCCAGCCCTACCCTACTTAATTCCAAAATAATTACAGGTTTGTCAAAAGTATTGTTTGTGTAACTATTCCCGTTAATTTCATTATTTAAACAAATTATTTGGCCTAACCATTGTGGTAGAAGAAACTGTTAAAAAGAAGGAATTTTTTGATGGATTCAGTTAATCGAGTGAATTATGTTTTAATTGTAATTTATGTAACTTAAACGTCGAACAATGTATAGTTTCAGTGCCTATTATTGTGAGGATATGTAAAGGATGGAATTTTGTTCCTGAGACAGTCAGTCCATGACTGATTTTCACACAGGAAATCTGTATCAGTTAGAACAACAATAATACATTAACTGAACAGTTGAATTAGTGTAACACAAATGGGCTGTGTGTTAAAACAGTGACAGTGTCTGTTCAGTTTATTTGAGAAATTGTGTTACATACCTTACTATTCTTGAAGAACTCTGAACTGTGTTGTTAGGTATTTACTGCTCATATATGTTCATCAACAAACTATTGTAGCAGTATTCTGATGTTTGCTTGCAATGTATTAATGAGGCTTAAATGTATCAATAGTAACCTGGTCATATAACTGTGTAATGTTGTACTGGGGGGTTGTGAACAGTGAAAGTACATTTTTCAGCCACAATAATGATGCAGTATGTCAACACCAAGGACTGTTAATGAAGAAATAAAGCAGGTGAATGTCACACCTCCTGGCCTCAAACTTCGTTAGTCACTGTCCTCACCTGTCCAATCCCTTTCCAGTTCCCATTTGAGCACTACTCAGTCATCATTCCACCATCACACTCAATCATTTTACTTCTCTCCTTTCCCTATACTCCTCCCCCTCCCCCATCTTTGCACTGCCCTCCATCTAACCTGCAACATTTTGCTGTCCGCCACTCCCACCATACATCCCACCCCGTCCCCTCCCCAGCCGTCTCCTGTCGCACACCCAGCAGTCCCCACTAACATCATGCACTGATGTTGCTGTTTGCAGTGTGGTTTCAGTTGCCTGAGGCTGCAGTAGTGTGTGTGAGGTGTGTGTGTGTGTGTGTGTGTGTGTGTGTGTGTGTGTGTGTGTATGTGTGTGTGTGTGTGTGCCTATTGTTGATGAAGGCCTTAATGGCCAAAAGCTTTTTGTTATGCCTGTCTGTGACTCAGCATCTCTGCTATATGGTGAATAGCAACTTTCTTTTTTATAATATTGGTACATTGAAAATACTGTTACACATCAAGCTTTCAGCCAAAGCCTTCATTAGAAAATAAAAACACACAAGCATTCACACAAGTAGGTGCACTTCACACACACACACACATGACCACTATCTCTGACAACTCAGGTCAGTCTAGCCTGATGTGTGTGCCTGCTGTTGAAGTCTCAGTGCTTAATCCCTCATTCATGATGGGGAAGCTGTAATAGTGTGACTACCCATTTGTGATGAGTTGTACATAAGAACATATAGTGTTAAGCTCATCTGCAGTTGAAAGAGTTTTAGCATGCAATTAGTAATTCTCCTCATATAAGCTGAGCATTTCCTTTCTGACTTTTTCATAACTGTGCATAATCCATTACCTGGCAGTTGTGGAGGAGTCACAGAGGCTATCTCAAGCAGTGAGGATTTGGTGTCTGCAAGTCTGTATCTGTCAGCAACCATGGTTCATATTGTGATGAGCCCCAGTGAAGCTGGTAATGAATTCTCCTCTGCTGTGGTGTGTGAGGGTCCCATGTGCTAGGTCAGGATAGAGATGGAAGTGGTGAAGAAAGTCTGCCATAAATACAGGTTCTCTGATATCTGCAAATGAAAACTACAATGGGAATGTTGCATGGAGACCCATATCAACCATTCAAGTGCCAGTTCTATAAATCACTCTGCTGGGTGAAGAATGGGCTGGTCCTCATATGGGTGACACTCACTTCTGAACCTGTCTCAATGAGAAACAGTTAACAAATGGCCAAGCAATCCAGTATGTAGAGTCTGCCATTGTCGCATGGAAATGAGGTGAAACTAGTTCGGTCCACATGTTGTAACTATAGGTGACTGTGATGAGTACTGCAATCTAAAGTACTTATTGCAACTCATGTTTCAAGATTGGGTGATTGCATGGCAGAAAGCAGTTGCTGTTGCATGCATGGAACCAATACTACCAAGGCTGATCCAGCTTGCCTGAGTGTGGAACATTGTTGATGTCTGCGGGTGTGTTTGTTTTGAATGGCTGGATGTCACTGCTCTCATGGTGGCTGGTGGCATTGCCATCCTTGGGAGTGCTAGTGAGTGATCAATTCGGGTCAGCAGCCTGTAGCCACAGGCCATGGCAAGATCCTTGCCTGTGCTGCTGGTTGCCATTGTTGTCCAGGAAATCCATATGTTGCCAGTGTTGTAACATTGCTATAGCCTATTAGTGAAAATTAATTTGCACTCCATTGTTTTATCCTAACGTGAAATCATTGCTATCATGCCAGTGGCGGTAGCTTGATGAGCCACAAAGACCATATTACATTGTCTGGCAGGAATCAATTAATGTGCAGAGGGGCCTCTGAAGCTGAGAAGATTTATTGGTTTGTTCACTGTAAATGGCTTTATATAGTTGTTCTACTCTCCCGCCTAAATGGTTTCTTGATATGTTTACCTAACTGAGATTGGCAAGATGGCGGCTAGTGTAAAAATTTGATGTGTGTCTCCGAGAAAAAGTGTGAATTTTGCTTTCAAAAAGAAAAATTGTGACTGTTATAAGGATGAAATTACAAAGCTCAGTGAACGTGTGTCTAGTTTACAATTTATTATCAGTTCCTTGAAGATGGATGTCAAGAAACTTAATGAAGAAAAAAGTGAAAGGAACATGACAAAATCGCGCCATGAAGGTACGAATGTGTTGAAGAATTGGACGGAAGTGAAGTACAAAAAACGCAAACAGATAATAAAAGATACAGAAAATGGCGAAAAAAACATAAATGTAGTGAACAAAAATTACTTTGAGGCTCTTTCAACTATGGATTGTGACAGTGTAGTTAACAGTTCGAGTGTACCATGTGGAAAACCAAACTACTTTGTGAATGAGGTAAAACATGGAATATTTCAGCAGCAGTTAAGTAAAAGATCATATTTATTTATTTATTTATTTAGTCCTTCAAATCCTACATGTATAGAGTATATACAAGGATATTGGACATGGTTAGGTATTTACTAGATAAAACACAATTTGTATAGAAATCCTAAGGACTAGTTATTGAAGTAATTTAGCAAAGATTCATACATACAACAAACATTACAGGCACATACAAAGTAGAATATTCATAATCTTTATTTTTGTTGTTTGGCTTTTATGTATTCTTTCAGACTGTAAAAGCAATGATCAATTAAATATGCCTTTACTTCAGCCTTAAAACTACAGAGTTTGCCTGCTGATTTAATATGGTTAGGTAGATTATTGAAAATCTTTATCCCAGTATGTAGTGTGCATTTTTGGCATAATGATGTTCTCACCTGCTTCATATGAAGTTCAGATTTTTGCCTTGTATTGTGTGTATGTATATCTTCATTTTAATAAGATATCTGGGTGTCTATCAATATATTGTTTGATGAAAACTGGTGTTTCATAGATAAAAATGCAAGGAAGAGGAAGAACTGACAGTTTTTTGAATATAGGTCTGCATGATTTCGTATTGTTTACCCCTTCAATAATTCTTAATATTCTCGTCTGCATCCTGGAAAGTTTAGTATTTGTTGTTGCATTGCTCCAGAAGATTATGCCATATTTAATTACAGAATGCACATAGGAGTAGTATACATTTAACAGGCTGGCTTTGCTGCAACCAAGTTTTTAAGATCCTTATCATGTAGCAGGTTTTGCTCAGTTTTCTTTGCAAATATTCAATGTGTACCTCCCATTTTGCGTTGTTCTGGAGCCAGAGTCCCAGAAATTTTGTGCTGTCAACACTTTCAAGAACTCTCTCCCTAAGTTCTATTTGTGTGTTTGGGTGGTGTCTTCCTTTTACATTATAGAAGTTCAGTGCTACTGTCTTTTCTTTGTTTATAATTAGCTTGTTATAGCTGAACCACTGTTCTACACTTTTAACTTTTGGATAGCAGAGTCTTTTAGTTTTTCTTCTGTTTTACCACTAATAAGGAAGCTTGTATCGTCTGCAAATTGGAGTGTAGTTTGGCAATACTTGTTGTACGTAAGATCATTGACATAGAGGAGAAACAGAATGGGTCCTAATACTGATCCTTAAGGGACGACATATTTCACATTTTCATATCCTGAATAGTATTAGCTGATTTTGTTATGGTCAGTATATTGCACTTCAACCACCTGTTTGTGACCACATAGGTATGTCCTGAGCCATTCATTGGATATACCTCTAATTCCTAAATGGTCAAGCTTCTGCAGTAGACTATTATCGTCAATGATGTCAAAAGCTTTAGATAAATCAAGACATATGCCTGTCACAAACTCACTTTCATCTAGTTTAGTATAGATTTCATTAAGACATTAAAATATTGCACTTTCAGTTGAATAGCCTTTCCTAAAGCCATGCTGTGAGGGAGAGAGAATTTTATTTTTATTTAGGAAACCAAACAATCTCTTACAAAAAAAAAAAAAAAAAAATTCTAAAATTTTTGAAAATACAGGCCGTAGGGCTATTGGCCTATAATTTGAAACACATTCTGGATTTCCTTTTTTGAATAATGGTTTCAGTTCTGCTGTTTTCAAGCATGAAGGGAAGGTTCCTGATGCCAGTGAGCTGTTGCACAAGTGTGTCAAGGGTTCAGCTAAGGCAAGACAGCATTTTTTAATAATTGCATCTGGTATTCCATCAATTCCACATGAGTATCCTGTTTTCAAGGTTTTTATAACTGATAAAATTTCTTCAGTATTTGTGGGTGAAAGGAACAAAGATGTAGACACATTTCTCACACTATTGGATGATGGAGGTGATATTTTGTTGTGTTCCTCCAGTCCACTTACCAACTGTTCACTTAACATTTGCAAAATATTTGTTGAAGGTCCCTGCAACTTTTGTTGGGCAAGAAATCATTTGTCCTTCATAACATAAGTTCATATTTTTATATTGTTTAGTTTCACTTGTTGTTCACTTTCTTGTAACTTCCCTTATAGCTTTAGATTTGTTTTTTGAATTTTCAATGTGTTGGTCATTTGCCATTGTTTTAGCTTTCCTTACAACATTTTTGAGGATCCTCTTGTAATTCTTCAGGTACAAATGAAATTCATGAGGCATGTTCTGTGTCTTTGCTATATTGTATAATCTTCTTTTCTCTGCACAAGAGATTCTAATACCTGTTGTAATCCATTTGTTCTTTTTGAAGTTAGGTTGAGATTTTTGTTTTTTTAATGGAAATGCAGCTTCAAAGTATGACATGAAGATTTCCATGAATTTTTCAACTTTTTATTAGTGCTCATGAAAAATGTTCCACGGTTAAGCTGTTCTACTGAGACAATATCGACGTGTGTTAACAAAAAAGACATAATAAATTATGCCAAACAAGACTTTGCTTACTGCAAAGGTAGGCAGAAAACAGGTAATCTTGGAACAGCAGCATGTACAGTAAAATTGAACTGTATGCCGACAGCCAAGGACGAAATATAGCCACAGAATTTCGGCGTACAAGCAGTCGGAATTTTAATTTTAACTGTACAATAAAACCAGGAGCAAAATTCAGTGCTTCTATGTCAATGAGTCATGAAAAAAATTCCTCATTGAGCAAAAAGGACTTTTCCATCTTCCTGGCAGGATCAAATGATGTCACTAGGAATGAAAAAAACGATCTCTTAATCTCGCGAAAAAGAAAACTGTATGAGCTGAGAGGAACAAACGTTATTGTTTTTTCAGTGCCACACCATTATGACTTAATAGAATGGTCCTGTGTAAATAAAGAAATTGAAACTGCAAATAAAGAGATGCAAAATATTTGCAAACGGTTAGAAAATGTAACATTTGTGAACATCAACAGTTTAGGGAAAAGATTTTACAAAACACTTGGTTCTCATCTAAATGTACTTTGAAAAAACATAATAGTAACAAAAATTTTAGAACTAGTAAATAAAATCTCAAATGTGCAGTGTGATGATAGAAAAGTCATACCTCTCATGGACAGGAAGTGTGTGTTACCTGGAGACTCAAATGTGAAATCTGCTGTCAGTGAAGCTACACCTCTCCATGACAAATGTGAAATTTTATTAATGCAAGTGAACACTCCAAATGTTAATAATTCACAGAAAGGCACAGCAGTTGTGGAACAACAAACACCAGAAATAAGTGAAACAGCAGCAGCACCATCATTATCAGCAGAAGCAGCAGTAGCAGAACCAACAACAACTGGAGCAGCAACACAGCAATGCTTAAGGAGGAGCCAAAGGAAAAATACATCTATGTCATTCAGTGATAGTTTTTTATGGTTTCAAGCCAAGAAGAAAATAAAAATGTGAAAAACCAATCTGATAACTCACAGATAAGTCACAACAACATCCTATTTTTAAACATTCAGGGTCTCGAAAACAAAGTTGAAATTCTGGAAGAGTCATTGCCACAGCATAAGTATTCTTTCTTATGTCTATCAGAACATTGGCTTAAACCAGAACAAATACAATACTATGTACCAGGAGGTTATAACCATGGAAACAATTTTTGCAGATCTCAGTACCATAATAGTGGTACCGCTATCTATGTTTCAAATTAAATAAAGTGTAGACCACTAGATCTTAGCTGGGCATGAGTAGAGAAACACTTTGAAGTTACCGGGATCATATGCGGTATAATGAAACTTATTAGATTAGCTAAAACTAACAATAGTCATAAGTATATGGCAATTAAAATATATAACAAATTGTCTAAAAATGTGTCAATCAACCCTGACAAATTATTTAAAGAAAATGTACATAACTTCTTGTTAACTAATGCATTCTATTCATTAGAAGAATTTTTAGAAATGCCCAATATCAACTTAAATATGTAAAAATTTATTTTGTAAAATTAATAGGTTAAGTGAACTGATTAAGTCTATTGCATCTACCATTCCCCTGACTCAGACGATAAAGCATTTTTAGATAATTTAGACAGTGTAATCTGCTACATAACGAAGTGGAAACAGTTTGTAACTGTAATTGGGGGAGACTTTAATTCAAGTTTTCATTTAACATGTAACAAACCCAGTGTAGGCTAAATAAGTTACTGAATATGCTAAGGCAACACAACTTCCATCATGTAAATTCAGAACCAGCAGGACTAAAAGCATGCTTTGATAATGCTTTTGTCAACTGTGCTCGTGATATGTACTCCACCAAGGTAAAGGAATTTGTTTTCTCAGACCACTCCATGTTAACAATAGAGTTAAGACATTTTGTCAAAGGGAATGAGACCAAGGCTGCACAAATGTTAACAAAAGCCAATACCTTAATACTAACAAAACACAATCTCATAAAACTAACACGCCAGCTGGGCATAACAAACTGGGACAAATTATTTCAAAACTGTGATTCCAGTGCCCAGTTTATGAAACATTCCAACATTCCAGAATTACTTAACAGGTACTTAGGTACTTTAAAATTCCATCTTGTTCAAAAGAAATATCACAAAACAAGAAAGGGTAAATTGTGGTACACCAAAGAACTGGAGAATCAAAAAAAAAAAAAAAAAAAAAAAAAAAAAAAAAAAAAAAAAAAAAAAAAAAAAAAAAAAAAAAAGACTAACAAACTGTATAAGAAGGCAAAGCAAAGATATAGTTTGACAAGACAGTCTCAATACCAGCAGATACATTCAATAAATATTTTGTAATGTGTGCAGATGATATCAAAAAGTTGATCAGTAAACCCAATGTAACATTTATAGATTATCTCAACAGTTCAAACCTAAATCATAATAGGGCCAGATCATCATTGAAACACTTTAAAGAGTTACACCAACAAGAAGTTCTTAAAATAGTCAAAGAAATGAAAAATTCATACGCTACAGATATTTTTAATATGTCAAACAATCTATTGAAAGAATCATACATTACATTGCAGCACCATTAACATACTCTATAAACCTGTGTCTCATAGAAGGGGTTTTTCCTAATGCTCTCAAACTATCCAAGGTAACTCCAGTCTTTAAGAAAGGTATCAAATCAGATACTGCAAACTACAGACCAGTTACACTAATTCCAGTACTAGGAAAAGTCTTTGAAGGCATAATATATCAGCAGATGTATGAGTACCTAGAACTAAATGGTATGTTAAGTGCATCACAATTTGGTTACAGAAAAGGAAGGTCAGCTATACATGCTGTAGAGCTCTTAGTCAGAGACATTTTAGCAGCATTTGAGGACCATGCTCACACACAGGTAACGTTATGTGATCTGAGCAAAGCTTTTGACTGTGTTGGCCACTTACTTTTGCTCTGTAAACTTGAGTACTATGGAATATGTGATAAAAGTTTAAAACTCATCAAATCATACCTCAATAAAAGGAAACAGGTGGTTAGTTCTGGAAGTCATCTGTCAAACACACTCAAGGTTCTACACTGAGTGCCACAGGGATCTAAATTGGGATCACTTCTTTGCCCTGTACACATAAATGACTTAGCAGGAAATATAGATGTAAAGACGTATATGTATGCAGATGATACAACTTTTCTATCTGTAAACCATATGCTTGATAACCTTGTAAGTGATATGAAATTGGCAAAAGAAAATGCAACATCATGGTTTAATGCAAATGCTCTACTATTAAATGAGGAAAAGACCCAGAATATGTGATTCAGTCTATCAAAGACTACAAAAATAGAAAAACAAATGGTAAAGTTTTTAGGTATCATACTGATAACAGTCTAACATGGAAATCTCATGTTGATCACATAGTGGTTAGGTTGTCAAGAGCTGTATATTTGTTGAAGAGACTGATGTGTTGTGTGACTTTTGTGTATGTAAGGACAGCATACTTTGCCTTTTTTCAATCTGTTGTAAGGTATGGGTTAATACCCTGGGGAAACAGCAGAAAAATAAATGATCCAGAAGAAAGCAATCAGTGTAATGACTAAGGTAGATAATAGAACACATTGTAAACCATTGTTCATTAAATATAAAATTTTAACAGTTATTAATTTATATATTCTTGACAGCGTTGACTACATACTTGCTGAACTACCTAATTTAAGTGTAACAAATCAAAGGCATGACCACTATACAAGAACCTGTACTTCTTTGCTGTTGCCACAAAATAGATTAGCTAAAACTAACAATAGTCATAAATATATGGCAATTAAAATATATAACAAATTGCCTAAAAATGTATCAATCAAGCCTGACAAATTATTCAAAGAAAATGTACATAACTTCTTGTTAACTAATACATTCTATTCATTAGAAGAACTTTTAGAAATGCCGAATATCAACTTAAATATGTAAAAATTTATTTTGTAAAATTAATAGGTTAAGTGAACTGATGAAGTATATTGCATGTAATAATGGTGAATGACCAATAAACAATCTGAATTTGAATCTTAATGAGTTTACGTAGTTGCTCTGGTGTCTTGCCTAAATGGTGATGCAGCAATGCCTTAGCCACATCAAATTTGCCATCAACTGGGGGTGTCTGTCTGATATGACTGATGATGTTGACATTTTCCTCTATGTGGCTTGAAAGAGGACCAAACTCGGAGTGTCAGTCTAAAATGCCATGGTTCTGCAAGATGGAATTGATGATTGCAAACCATGTCATTGGTTAGTCTGGGCAAAATGATAACAGTTTGGGTTGAGGTCCCAGTTGAATGAATCCTCCAAAGAAGGTAAGACATAGATGTGGAGATGTGTGAGGTCAGAAAGTGACAGCAGATGATCTCCTTGGATTGAGTTGTGGTGCAGAAGAAAATCAGAATCTTCTTGCATATCACTGCAAGCTGGTCTCTGCATGATATTACAAGCAGGTGTGACTGGAATGTTAATTATTTGGCATGCCCAAGAAAACTGAACAGCATCCCAGTGTATCTGCCTTGGTGATATTAAAACAGGTTTAAATCTTTACTAAAACACCTAGGAGGACAGCATTGTAAATGTTGTGAATCCAGGTGGGAGTACTCACAGTGGGATAACAAAGCCAACTTGTGTTGATAACACATTTTATTTTCAGGACAACAATACTGATGTGGCACCGATGAGATCGACACCATCATCGATATACATTTGTCTCTGGACTCTGAGCTTTGTCTTCGGATGCTGAGCATAGTGTTTGGGCCATTCCACCATGTCAGTTCTTTGTGAGCCTTTGATGTGTTTAGGTGAATAAATAAACTACTGTTAAATTGGTGTTGTTTGGTGTAACCAACCCAAACATTCACCTCACTGGTGACCCCGAGTTGTAACATCTTCCATTTTCGCCATTCTACTGTGTCCGCAACCTCTGCATCGGTTATTTTCGTGTGTGTTACATTGACACAGCATTCGAACAATGACTTCGGCCCAGTGCCTAACACCGGATTTTGTGATCGACATGCATTGTGTTGCGGGCGATGTACACCCACCAGGACTCCAACACGATGCCTCTCACTCGACGATTACACCGATTTCACCGGACGTTTTCAACCCTGCAACAATAAAAAAAAAAAAAAAAATCAAATGTGTGTGAAATCTTATGGGACTTAACTGCTAAGGTCATCACTGCCTAAGCTTACACACTACTTAACCCTAAATTGTCCTAAGGACAAATACACACACCCATGGCTGAAGGAGGACTCAAACCTCCACTGGGATCAGCTGCACAGTCCATGACTGAAGTGCCTTAGACCGCTCAGCTAATCTCGCACGGCAACTCCTGCTGTCAGACGCCTTTGTTCCCACCACATGTGCCCTCCTTCATCGATGGTGCAGTTACCTCTTATGGATCTCTGTGCAGTGTGGGACCAATGCCGATTTCTGCAAATGCTTCATTGAACAACCTACCACCACCGGGACAACAATTTTCCATGCCGCAATCCATGCAGTACCACATGGATTCCTGCCACGTGGCCGGAACTGCTTCATTTACAGGCCAACCTCTTCAGCACCCGACCATGCCTGCGCCTGCCTCAGTTCAGCTTCAGCACATGCCTTCCTACTTTGATACCTTTGCCTGCAACAGGAACAACAACTTGTTATCTGTGACTGACCTCTATCTCCGTCCCACTGCTATGCCTCAGTGTTTTGTGCCATGACAGTCACTTTATCCACACACCATTTTGAGTGGAGTGACTATGAAGAGTGAACATTCACACATTCCATCCCACATTCGACATCATTTCCCACACTCTGCTTCTGGACAGCCTGCACCTCTGCAGCCTCCCTGCAACACAAGTGGCCCCAGCTCTGACCATACATTGAGCTTTCCGCAGACCAACACGCGTTCTCAAACTTTTTCTCACCTGTCGCCCCTGCGCTGGCTCCAGTCGAGGTTCCGCTACCTATCTCGGCACATCTCGGTGCCTCATCCGTGTCAGTCTTCCACGACATTTCAATCCACACACACCCACATCATGTTGAGCCTCCGCAACCACAATCGACACATTATAGTGTCTCACCCGCGTCGGCTTTCCGCATTGCGACAGATTGCACTCAAGCACAACACGGCACCTTCATGCTGCTACCCGAACAGCCGTTGTTGCCACATCCCCTGGAGGCACACTCTCCTGGAATACTATGGGAACAACAGCTCGTTTCAGGCAGTGCCCCGACGAACTCAACTCAACCTGTTCTTTCGAACATTCTACAACGCTTACCAACGCTGCCGTCATTTAACTCCGATAGAGCAACAACCTGCTTCAAAATTGTGGACGAAGTGTTCGACCATTAGAAAACTCGACAAGTCAACCAGGTTTCTGTGCCTCATCACCCACCTGCACGACCAGTAGGACTTGATTGCTGACCTGGTTGACACCCCGGACTCAGCTAACCGGTACACTCTAGCCCAAAAGACAATTCTACGTCGGCTTGCACACTCAACTCAGGCAGCAATACAGCAAGTGCTCCACATCGAGTAACTAGGCAATGACAAACCTTCTCAGCTCTGGAGATGGCTATGTGCCCTGGTCAGCAAAGATCTACTCTCTGACACAGCTCTCCTCGCCATCTGATCAGATAAACTATCTTCTCACATCTGCTTTGATCTGGCTCAGAGGTCTCCCGAACCTGTCGAGCAAAGAATGACAATTGCTGACAAGCTACATGGTGTATCATTGCTCTCTTTCGCCAGCCACTGCCTACCTGACAAGTCTCAGGTTCAGGCTCATTGTCCTGCGGCCGGACGTGGCTGGGGCCGCACTGTACTGACTGTTCTGCTCGACCCGGGAAGCAGTAAACAAGCAACTGGGACATCACCGGCTCCACCCATGCTCATGCCCCCTCCTGCAACGAAACCTGCTGTGGCCACGGAACCTCAGCCACCACCACTGGAAACAAACTTTGCGCAGGAAATGCAAACGCACTACCCACACTGTTACTTCCACACGGTTTGGTGAGGCAGCACGGAACTCCAGACCACCCTACCCTGCTACTTCCCAAACGCCAATCGCAGGTCGGTCTGGGTGCCACCTCCTGCGCACAACATGACGGGCACCCCCCAGTGCTCCATTCTGTCCAGGAACGACCGGATAATTGCGGATGACTTTATATTAAAGACATGTCCTCAGGATACTTTTTCCTAGTGGACACAGGTGCCGATGTTTCACTGCTGCCTACGTCCTTAGTGTAATCGAACATCCACCCTCATCATACTTCACTGCAAGCCGTGAATTTAACTAAACTACAATGCTTGGGTTCAACTTCCCACGTCATCTCACTCTCCGCAAACTGCAAACTCGAGTGGACTTTTTTAGCGTGCAAACTTGACGAACCTATACTATGCATTAACTTCTTGCGACACCACAAACTTTCACTGGACCTAGTGCAAAACACCATGTTTCATCATCTGTCCAAGAGTCACTTCCCCTGTGTTTTGTCGAGCAAACCCCCCCGTGACACGTCGGTCCGGCCTCATCTCATCCACACATGCTCATCTCTGTCAACGACGTTACAAGAAACGATGCACAAGTGCCTTGTCGAGCTTGAAAACGTCACTCGCCTACACAAGGAGAACTTTGAGCTCTCCCTCTGGCTCAACAAAACTCAGCTCCAGCTGTCTGATGCAGCAAAGGAATTACAGACACTATAGTAAGGACATAGCAAGGTCAGTAAGTGCACCGAATCTGCTTGCAGTCCCAAAAATCGAGCCTCCATGTGCTTATCTCCTGCTACCCCTCACAACTGTGCTATCAAGTCTGCCATAGCGTGTACTGACAATTTCGCAGGGTCACACCCCCCCTAACATGGCAGCATTTGACACTTGGCCAGACACAAGTGTGCATGTGCAACGAGTGTCACGTGTTCCCGAACTGATGGCTCCTACCCCGCCCCTCGCGGACAGCACCTCAAACTATGCAACTTCGGCTCCTGCGTGCCACTGTGTGACTGCCACTGACAACACAAACAATGCACTCAGGCCAAACACTTCGCCCACGACTGTGCTGCCACAGGCCGCACCCTCGGAAAATGGGCTCACTAATGGCTCACAAGCTGTACCGAGCTCACCTGACCATGGTGCCACTGCTTTGGGCTGACAGCCATCTTGTTGCATTGACTCCTGGGACACTTTGCTGGCTCGGCTCCTGTCGGATCTGCCGAGTGGCTCCAAACACCATGACCCCACCTCGCCTACACTGCCCACCACCTACTGTAAACAAACCACCTCCCATGCTGCCGGCAATATTTCCGTCATCACCAATGGCACGGTTCACAAACTTCACCTCACGCCAGGTCTCCCAATCTCCAGTAAACCACGTCGACTTTGTCCCAAGCGCCTCTCCCATCTCAAAAATCAGATTTCTGAACTACTAATCACCAGCATCATTGAACCCTCTGCCAGTAGCTGGTCTACGCCCATACATATGACACCCAAGAAAGACGGATCATGGCGCATGTGCGGAGACTACCATAGACTAAATGCATGAACAATTATGGACACCTACCCCATACCCAACATTGCCATCTTTACCAGTTCCCTCGCAGGTGTGACCACGTTCTCTGTCATTGATTGCAAACGGGCCTACCACCTGATCCCCATGGCACCTGAAGACATTGAGAAGACTGCAATCACCACCCTGATTGTGTTATTGCGGTTTAGATTCATGCCCTTTGGTCTGAAAAACGCAACCCACACCTGGCAACGCTTCATCAACAAAGTGCTATTCTACCTAAAATTCTGCTTTGCATATCTTGATGACATTCTTGTGTTCAGCTCCTCCATTGAGGACAACATTTGACGTGTGCAACTGTTATGAACACTCTTGCAGCAGCAGGCATCAAGACAAACCAGGACAAATTGCAGCTACATCAACCCGCTGTCACTTTTCTTGATTTTTGGGTCTCTGCCAATGGCATTTTGCCCCCCCCCCCCCCTCCTGAGCAAGTACAAACAATACTAAACCTACCCAAACCTTTGTCATTCAAAGAGCTCTGGCACTTTCTGGGGACGGTTAATTATTATCGTCGACATCTACCTCAGGCTGTAGAGAATCAGGCTCCACTGATGGATGCCTTGGCAGACACCAACACTTCTGGATCTTGACCCATTCCATGGACCACTGCTATGACTGACTCCTTCACTGCCCTCAAAAATCTTCTTGCCAAGTCCTGCACCATCATGCATCCTCATCCCAATGCGCAGCTTTTTATCACCACAAACACGAGCGATACTGCCATCGGCGCGGTCCTTAGCCAGACAAGCAATGGCCAAATTTCGCCTCTGCAGTTATTCTTGTGCGGGCTCACCAATGCACAACAGAAATATTCTGCACTTGACAGGGAGTTGCTTGCAGTCTATGAAGCAATTAAGCATTTTAAGACAGATGTTGAGGGACACCTTTTCTATGTTTTAACAGACCACAAACCCCTGTCTGCGGCCATTACTAACCCACCAGCTGACCCGCCTCCTCACCGCTTCAGATACATGGACTTCATATCTCAGTTCACCACCAATGTCAGACATATAAAGGGTGCTGATAATATACTTGTGGATTTCCTTTCAGAAGTCAATGCCATCCATTCGCTGTTAGACCTCTCTGAACTGCCTAACCTCCAACCCTCTGAAAGGAAACACAAAACCTGATTTCAGACTCTACTTCTTCATTACACTTCATCCACACCACCTTCCCTGGCATCTCTGGTGAGATCTGGTGTGACAACAGTACGGGCACGTTACGCCCCCTCATCCCAACCACGCTCCATCGAGCTGTCTTCAATGCATTGCATAATTTAGCCCACCCCAGCTTTTGTGCATCCGCCTGCCTCGTAGTGGAGCACTTTGCATGGAGAAATGTCAACAAGGACTGCCAGCAATGGGCACGCTCCTACATCGCGTGCCAAGTGTGTACTGCAAAGTACACAAGCACACTTCACCCCCCCTCGGCTCCTTATCAATCCCTATTGGGCGTTTCCAGCATATTCATATTGACATTGTTGGCTCTCTCTCCCCCTTTAATGGCTCTCTTTATGTTCTCTCGTCTATCAACCGAACAACTTGCTGGGTCGAGGCTGCCCCCCTCCCCAATATTACGGCAAAAACTGTTGCTCGAGGTTTTGTCGAGTCATGGCTATCGCATTTCGGATGTCCTGCTATCATCATGACTGACCAAGGCAGACAATTTAAGTCGGCCCTGTTCAATGGGATTTGTAACATTTGCAGCATCCGGTACATCCATACCACAGCATATCATCCGCAAAGTAATGGGCTAGTCAAGCGCAGGCACCGCACTCTCAAGGCGGCTCTTCGATGCCACAACTGTCTATGGACGGAGGCCATTCCCCTTGTTCTACTTGGCATTCGTGTGATCTATAAGGAAGACCTCAAAGGCAGAATAGCCGAGTTCATATACGGCCAGTACATTGTTCTCCCTGGCGAACTTGTGAGCCCTTCCGCTTCTCTCCCTCAGTCTGACTTACCTTCCTTTGTGGACCATGTCAGATGCCACTTCATCAACCTCCACATCCCTCTGCCCACCAGCCATTCCCATCCTAAGGTTCACATCCCAAAATCTCTGGACAATTGTGGGTGCATAATGCTCCAAGATGACACTGTCCGTGCTCCGCTCCAACCTCCATATACCAGCCCGTACCGAGTTCTCCGGCACTCAGCCAACACCTATGACATCCAGATGAGAAATTCAGCTGTCACAGTCTCTCTCAACAGACTTAAGCCTGCTCCTGTCGAGTCTTCTTCTACCCCCCTTCAGGCCACGACCACGCCACTCACTGTCATGACTCATGAGACTCCGACCACTCCCTCCACGTCGGTCTTACACACTCGATCCAGTGACTTCCAGCTCCAATCGTCAAGCTCTCCTCTGACTTTACCCGCTACACCAGTTTCACACACACCATCGAGTGAATTCCAGCTCCAGTTGTTGAGCTCTCCTCCGACCTCGCCCCCTACTCCGGTCTCACGCACTCCGTTGGGTGACCACATGCTCCCCACGTCGAGCTTACCTACAATCACGCCCTAGCTGCCAGGCCCTTTGCTGGTCCCTTTGACCTCTCCACCATCGCTTGCCTTGCAATGTCGAGGTTTCTCACGCCCCCCCATCTTGAACATGCCCTCGCTTGATGTGTTTGTGCCTGCCCCCCAGACATCGGACATAATCCATGACATCTCAATAATACTGCGCAATTATACACTGTTCGTTATGTGGTTCCCTTCATTCAGTGCTCATGACACAACCTTCACCATTCCGTGCCACCTGGTGAAATGTGTTCCCCTCTTGCCCAACGTCAACTTGGACATGCTTTGTGTGTTTGCCATGCTTACAAGAGCCATCGGCGTCGTCGTCACTCCGTTCCAACCTCAAACTGCCAGCCTACCTGTCGCCGCATGACCAGCACGCCCAGTACAACGCCTGGCGTGCTTCAAAGACTTCCAGGTTTGGTGGCCGAACCTTCCTTCATAACATCTATCCACGCAGCTCCCTGACGACGCTGTGCAGCTGACCGTGGTCCGGCTCCTGCGGACCACCCCTGCCTACGCCTTGGTCACACCCCCCCTCTCCCCCCGGCCTCTCAAGAGTACTCCATACCATGGGGGGTGGGGGATGGTGGAGGGTGGGGGGGGGGGGGTGGCTTTGTGGCATCGATGAAGTTAACACCAGCATCGATATACGTTTGTCTCTGGACTCCGAGCACCATCTTTGGACGCTCAGCATAGTCTTTGGGCTGTTCCGCCATGTCAGTTCTTTGTGAGCCTTTGATGTGTTTAGGTGAATAAACGAACTACTGTTAAATTGGTGTTGCTTGGTGTAACCAACCCAAACATTCACCTCACAGATAAAAGCCTGTGAACACACAATTATTATTTAGGGTGAACTGACTCACCCAGGGTTAATCTCATCACAGGTGCTCTTATTGCAGACTGAAGAGCCTCCTTGCTCTTTGTTATGATTATCGATGGAAGAGCAGCCTTAAGCTTACCTTTCTATTTTTTCATAACTGTATATACTAAAAAGGTTTGACTACTTTTTCAGAATCTGCAGTATATGCTGGAACTATAGAACACAGTATACTGTGCAGTTGTGTAAATAAATACAACATGTCAGCAATCAGTGTGATGAATATGTAACCTTTTCTTCGTGATGAACATTTCTTTCTCTAGAAACACTACAATAACTACTTGACACTCAATCTCAACATAAATGTCAAGTTGACAGATGGGATCACAACAGAAGAAAATTTGGTTTTTGACAGGTCTGTCTATACATCTTTTGTCCACTGTGACATCATTAGCATAGTCATGGTGAGGTCTTTACTCAGTGACACATTCTACTTCTCCAAGCTGAGATGGTGAAGCATGGAATAAGGGTGAAGCACAGCAGTTCTGCAACTCTTGGTAATTCTCAAATTTTGCCCCTCCATCATAACATGTGGCATCCATCCATATCTGTTCATATGCAAAAACCTCCAAACAGTTTTCATTCCAAAACTTGGTAACTAAAAAGTGGTTTCCACTATCACACTCATCATTCATCATCTAGACATTGGGTAAAAACCACTCTACCAGAATGATACATGATGTCACAAAACTGGGTATTGTAAATAAATAAATATCTGCTACTATCTATTTTGAACTTTTTGGGCTTCCAACCAATACATAACTTATATAAATAAGTATTTGGCTTTTTAGTTATCTAATTTCTTGTATATTTTTCAACTCTAGTTTGGTTTTGTATTTTTTTTCTGTTTTGTTCCAAATTTAAATCAGTAATTCATTTGTTACTTAAATTACATCAACTTGAGATTACATCATGCATGAAGTTACTTGACTATTACTACATCTCATAAGTGGTCTTAAATCTTTTTGTATAAATCAGGGCAGGTAATTATGTTCATTACTTAACTAAGTTTTGTTAACTTCCCCTAAGAAATTTTTTTAAAAATCCAACTACAGAATTTAGTAGATTCAAAGTAATACAATATCCTTTTGTTCCAAACCATGTAGCGATTATTATTACAACTATCCCATATAAACTTGTACAAGCCCTCACTAAATTTTGTCATTCATTATGTGAAATATAAAAATCCCTCACAAATATCAGTAAAGTGTACACGCAAGAATATGCCATCATAAAGTGTCATTGAATGTACACAACTGTTATTACTTTTGATCATGTCATGCAGTTAAAATTTCATTCCTTATGACAACATATTTTTTATGATAGATGTATTCCATTTTGGCCACTGCCATCAAACAGGAGGAGTTACAGGTTTGAACAACTAACAACTTCTTAGCTTTGTACGCTGCCCTCCTTTCATTACTATAGCTTACATTACAGTTAGCAAACGAACTCAGACATTTGCCTTGTTTTTAATTATTTTCTAATCCAGTGTATCTATTAGATCACTAAAAGAGGATAGGTTTCACTACTTCATTACTGAAAAGATCTGTGGGTCCTCTGCTTCATACTGCAAAATATAAACACTTATCTAAAATGTGCAGAACTTGACAAATTTAGTCTTTTCATTGGCACATAGCCACAAACTCTTATTGCTAACAAAAATCTTCCTACAGATCCAGTACACACCTCCACAGTACAACTATGCATAACAGACTCTCACCAGCCAGATACACAGATCAACAAGAACAAAGATATCACGAGAAGTTACAGTATAGTCACAGAATAACGTAACAGTCCTGACACTTCATCTGGATTTTGTTCTCTACTACGCCAGTCGTGCCCCAAGCAATGAGTAAGTTAAACTGTTGACATTGGCGCGATCATGAAAGTGAAAGCAAATGAATAGTAGTTGTTCATTTTGGTTTGTACAATGGCTTTTACAAATGTGAGCATAGCGTAGCATAGATTGCAGCAGAAGAAGATACCACGCCCTTTTTTTTTTTTTTTTTTTTTTTTTTTTTTTGGGGGGGGGGGGGGGGGGGCGATGTTTCCTAAGGTCCCTGAGAGGTAAATACCATTATGATATTAAATTGTATCGCCGGGATTCATGTGCAAACTATTGTATACTGAAGATTAATGTTTTTTTTAGGAGCAGAAAATGGCTAGCGAATAGCAGATGAGAAGATCTCGCAAAAAGAGACCCTGATTACCTTTATAATAATGTTTTGTCCACTACATGTCAAAGCCAGTTCATGAATGCAGACAATAATAAACTCATGTGAATCGCAGTTAACCACATTGTTTGACATTCCAAATAAGCTGTGCCATCCATAGTTCATAAATGGAGTTATGCCTACCTGTACTTCTTGCAGTTGTGCTGAAATGCTAATATTCTCACACCCAAGCATGTACCACATGTCTCTATGATGTTTGTTGCATGCCACCTTCTTGGTGCTGCAGTTTTTATGACCAGCAGTGTCTGGGGTCCAAATACATACAAACCAGACACAACCAGGAGGCTGATGGAATGGACTTACAACCAGTTGATGACGAACAGTTTAAATTATTTTCTGTTTTTATGTGTCCATAGATGTGCAATATGTTAAAAAGGTTGACCATTTACATGTGGACAGTTATTAAATGCTTTATTCACCTGAATTGTGATTTCATCCTAATGTGTCATTTTAAAGTGACAGCTCACAATGAACTGTGTCAATGCATCTCTTCTTAAAAAGAACACTGTCCTCATCTCAACTATGTGTAAATACTTCATGCATACAATAATATGGGAGTCTTTTTCATTTATATTAAAAAGTTAAGTGCTTCATTTTTTTACATAAAAGATGGAAGGCTTCTATCTTGTTATACAACTGTGATATTCAAATGTGTCTGACATGAGGACAGTGTCCTCTGAAAAGTAAAGATGCACTGACTCACTTAACAGTACACTGTCAGTTGAAAATGGCACAAAAGCCTGAAACCATGCTCATGGTGAAGAAATAATTTAATAACAGTTGAGGCAGAAAATGTTGTCTTTCAAAAACATCTTAACCCTCAGTCTAACCAATATGCATTTTCTGCATCTCCAAACAATTATGTTGACTTAGAGATACAAGATATACAAATCAATGGATGCATGCAGACACACATACACACACACACACACACACACACACACACAAGTTGACATTCCACTGACGAAATTCATAGGTACTGATGGCAATGGGTAACAAACTTTGCTAATCATATTAGCAAGGGATTCCTACTCTATATATTTTTACTCAATACTAGCCTATGTGATATTTATGTGTAGCAGTGCAGTAAAGGTCATGAAAGTGTTCATTCCACATATTTTAAGAATATTTTAGGAATTTTATGTGAAGTTAATGACTGAATATCTTTCAGAAGCATCTTCATGGCAATATATCTTTCAGAAGTGTCTTCTTGGCAGTTTTTATTCTTAAACATATGTGCCTACATATTTACCTCCTAATGCTAAGAGGCTTAGTCAAATGAAAACCATAAATATAATGGAAGGAAACATTCCACGTGGGAAAAAATATATATAAAAACAAAGATGAGGTGACTTACCGAACAAAAGCGCTGGCAGGTCGATAGACACACAAACAAACACAAACACACACACAAAATTCAAGCTTTCACAACAAACTGTTGCCTCATCAGGAAAGAGGGAAGGAGAGGGGAAGACGAAAGGAAGTGGGTTTTAAGGGAGAGGGTAAGGAGTCATTCCAATCCCGGGAGCGGAAAGACTTACCTTAGGGGGAAAAAGGACAGGTATACACTCGCACACACGCACATATCCATCCACACATACAGACAGATGTCTGCTTGTGTCTGTATGTGTGGATGGATATGTGCGTGTGTGCGAGTGTATACCTGTCCTTTTTCCCCCTAAGGTAAGTCTTTCCGCTCCCGGGATTGGAATGACTCCTTACCCTCTCCCTTAAAACCCACTTCCTTTCGTCTTCCCCTCTCCTTCCCTCTTTCCTGATGAGGCAACAGTTTGTTGCGAAAGCTTGAATTTTGTGTGTGTGTTTGTGTTTGTTTGTGTGTCTATCGACCTGCCAGCGCTTTTGTTCGGTAAGTCACCTCATCTTTGAAAACCATAAATACTTTTTTAAATGTTATTTAATGTGCAGAAGTGGTACAAAGCTGTATCACTTTTCATCATAATCACCCCCTCACTCAATGCAAGTCCTCTAATGCTTACAAAGTGCATAAATTCCTTTAGAAAAAAATTCTTTTGGTAGTCTGTGCAACTACTCACGCAACATGTGGCATACCTCTTCATCAGAACAGAACTTCTTTCCACCCATTGCATCTTTAAGTGGTCCAAACATATGGAAATAACTTGGGGAAAGGTCTGGTGAGTATGCTGAATGAGGAAGACACTCAAAATGCAGGTCTGTGATTGTTGCGACTGTTGTATGGGCAGTGTGGGGCCTTGCATTGTCATGTTGCAAAAGGAAACCTGCTGACAGCAACCCACATCGCTTTGATTTGATTGCAGGCCGCAGATGATTTTTTAGGAGATCTGTGTATGATGCATTGGTGACAGTGGTCCCTCTAGGCATGTAATGCTCCAAAGTGACACCTTTTTCATCCCAAAAGAGAGTCAGCGTTGTCTTCCGTATTGATGGTTCTGTTCAAAACTTGTTTGGTTTTGGTGATGAGGAATGGTGCCATTCCTTGCTCACTCTCTTCATTTCCAGTTGGTGGAAATTAACCCAGGTTTTGTCCCCAGTAATGATTCTTGCAAGAAAGCCATCACCTTCTCATTCAAAGCACCGAAGAACTTCTTCACAAGCATCAACACATTGTTCTCTCATTTCAGGAGTCAGCTGCCATGGCACCCATCTTGCAGACACTTTGTGAAACTGGAGCACATCATGCACAATGTGGTGTGCTGACCCATGACTAATCTATAAATATGCTGTAATGTCATTCAGTGTAGTTCGGCAGTTTCCCTTCACTATGGCTTCAACTGCTGCAATGTTCTGTGGAGTCACAACTCGTGCCTGACCTGGACGACGAGCATCTTCCACTGAAGTCATACGATTTTCCAACTTCCTTCTCCATTCGTAGATTTGCTGCTGTGACAAACATGCATCACCGTACTGAACCTTCATTCATCGATGAATTTCATTAGGTTTCACACATTCACTATGCAAAAACCAAATAACACGAGGCTGTCCTTCCCTGGTGCAAGACACTAGTGAGGCAGCCATCTTCATACTGATGCTGTGATGGTATGTGTGCATCTGCACTATGCTGCCACCTACAGGCCATTCTGCACACTGTTTATAGCATGCTTAACAACTTACAGGATAACAGCATGAAATTTGGATTTTTTATTACAAATTTAAGGTTTCCATTTGACTCAGCCTCATATATGCAGTTGAAAACAAGAATGACTCTAGGATGAACTGTATAATCAAAGCCATAATACTAGAAGTAAAAGTTGTTTCCTTATAAAGAGTGTATCTCAGTATATGGTTCTGAATGAAGTTTTATACTGTGATGTAAAAGTTCTTTAATGGGTTTCCAGAAGACATAAGCCAGGAAAGTGAAAATTTCCAGATATTCAAAGGCAAAGATGTGTAGTACTTCATTAGCCACTCTTTCCATAATGTATCAGAATGTTGGGACTCAGCCGGCCGGTGTGGCTGAGTGGTTCTAGGTGCTTCAGTCTGGAACTGCACGACTGCTATGGTCGCAGGTTTGAATCCTACCTTGGGCATGGATGTGTGTGATGTCCTTAGGTTAGTTAGGTTTAAGTAGTTCTAAGTTATAGGAGACTGATGACCTCAGATGTTAAGTCCCATAGTGGTCAGAGCCATTTTTGTTGGGACTCAGAGATTTACATTCTTCTTCATTATAATATTTATATTGAGTATACATTTATTTTCCCAGTATATGGTTCACTGATAATGTTCTACATCTACATCTACATCTACATTTATACTCCGCAAGCCACCCAACGGTGTGTGGTGGAGGGCACTTTACGTGCCACCTTCATTACCTCCCTTTCCTGTTCCAGTCGTGTATGGTTCGCGGGAAGAACGACTGTCTGAAAGCCTCCGTGCACGCTCTAATCTCTCTAATTTTACATTCATGATCTCCTTGGGAGGTATAAGTAGGGGGAAGCAATATATTCGATACATCATCCAGAAACACACCCTCTCGAAACCTGGCGAGCAAGCTACACCGCGATGCAGAGCGCCTCTCTTGCAGAGTCTGCCACTTGAGTTTGTTAAACATCTCCGTAATGCTATCACGGTTACCAAATAACCCTGTGACAAAACGTGCCGCTCATCTTTGGATCTTCTCTATCTCCTCCGTCAACCCGATCTGGTACGGATCCCACACTGATGAGCCATACTCAAGTATAGGTCGAACGAGTGTTTTATAAGCCACCTCCTTTGTTGATGGACTACATTTTCTAAGGACTCTCCCAACGAATCTCAACCTGGTACCCGCCTTACCAACAATTAATTTTATATGATCGTTCCACATCAAATTGTTCCGCACGCATACTACCAGATATTTTACAGAAGTAACTGCTACCAGTGTTTGTTCCGCCTATCATATAATCATACAATAAAGGATCCTTCTTTCTATGTATTCGCAATACATTACATTTGTCTATGTTAAGGGTCAGTTGCCACTCCCTGCACCAAGTGCCTATATGCTGCAGATCTTCCTGCATTTCGTTACAATTTTCTAATGCTGCAACTTCTCTGTATACTACAGCATCATCCGCAAAAAGCCGCATGGAACTTCTGACACTATCTACTAGGTCATTTATATATATTGTGAAAAGCAACGGTCCCATAACACTCCCCTGTGGCACGCCAGAGGTTACTTTAACGTCTGTAGACGTCTCTCCATTGATAACAACATGCTGTGTTCTGTTTGCTAAAAGCTTTTCAATCCAGCCACACAGCTGGTCTGATATTCCGTAGACTCTTACTTTGGCTGCGTTTAAACTTGGAGTGAAGCTCTCTTTGCTTTTGCAGTAGTTTCCTAACTTTGTTGTTGTACCACAGTGGGTTTTTCCCATACCTCACAGTTTTACTCGGCACGTACCTGTCTAAAACGCATTTTACAATTGCCTTGAACTTTTTCCATAAACACTCAACATTGTCAGTGTCAGACCAGAAATTTTTGTTTTGATCTGTTAGGTAGTCTGAAATCTGCCTTCTATTACTCTTGCTAAACAGATAAACCTTCCTCCCTTTTTTATATTCCTATTAACTTCCATATTCAGGGATGCTGCAATGGCCTTACGATCACTGAATCCCTGTTCTGCACATACAGAGTCGAAAAGTTTGTGTCCGTTTGTTATCAGTAGGTCCAAGATGTTATCTCCACGAGTCGGTTCTCTGTTTAATTGCTCGAGGTAATTTTCGGATAGCGCACTCAGTATAATGTCACTCAATGCTCTGTCCCTACCACCCGTCCTAAACATCTGAGTGTCCCAGTCTATATCTGGTAAATTGAAATCTACACCTAAGACCATAACATGCTGAGAAAATTTATGTGAAATGTATACCAAATTTTCTCTCAGTTGTTCTGCCACTAATGCTTCTGAGTCGGGAGGTCGGTAAAAGGAGCCAATTATTAACCTAGCTCGGTTGTTGAGTGTAACCTCCACCCATAATAATTCACAGGAACTATCTACTTCTATTTCACTACAGGATAAACTACTACTAATAGTGATGAACACTCCACCACCGGTTGCATGCGATCTATCCTTTCTAAACACCGTCTGTAGCTTTGTAGAAATTTCGGCAGAATTTATCTCTGGCTTCAGCCAGCTTTCTATACCTATAACGATTTCAGCTTCGGTGCTTTCTATCAGCGCTTGAAGTTCCTGTACTTTACCAACGCAGCTTCAACAGTTTACAATTACAATACCGATTGCTGCTTGGTCCCTGCATGTCCTGACTTTGCCCCGCACCCATTGAAGCTGTTGCCCTTTCTGTACTTGCCCAAGGCCATCTAACCTAAAAAAAACACCCAGCCCACGCCACACAACCCCTGCTGCCTGTGTAGCCGCTTGTTGCATGTAGTGGACACCTGACCTATCCAGCAGAACCTGAAACCCCACCACCCTATGGTGCAAGTCGAGGAATCTGCAGCCCACACGGTTGCAGAACCGTCTCAGCCTCTGATTCAGACCCTCCACTCGGCTCCGTACCAAAGGTCCGCAGTCAGTCCTGTCGACGATGCTGCAGATGGTGAGCTCTGCTTTCATCCCGCTAGCGAGACTGGCAGTCTTCACCAAATCAGATAGCCGCCGGAAGCCAGAGAGGATTTCCTCTGATCCATAGCGACACACATCATTGGTGCCGACATGAGTGACCACCTGCAGATGGGTGCACCCTGTACCCTTCATGGCATCCAGAAGGACCCTTTCCACATCTGGAATGGCTCCCCCCCCCCTCCCCCCCCCCCCCCCCCCCCGGTATGCACACGGAGTGCACATCGGTTTTCTTCCCCTCTCTTGCTGCCATATCCCTAAGGGGGCCCATTACACACCTGATGTTGGAGCTCCCAACTACCAGTAAGCCCACCCTCTGTGACCGCCCGGATCTTGCAGACTGAGGGGCAACCTCTGGAACAAGACAAGCAGCCATGTCAGGCTGAAGATCAGTATCAGCCTGAGACAGAGCCTGAAACCGGTTCATCAGACAAACTGGAGAGGCCTTCCGTTCAGCCCTCCGGAATGTCTTTCACCCCCTGCCACACCTTGAGACGATCTCCCACTCTACCACAGGTGAGGGATCAGCCTGAATGCGGGCAGTATCCCGGGCAACCACAGTCGTAGTCCAATCGGGGGATGTGTGGGACGAGCTGGCCGTCCCCAACAAACCCCCATCCGGACCCCCACAGTGATGCCCATTGGCAACAGCCTCAAGCTGTGTGACCGAAGCCAACACTGCCTGAAGCTGGGCGCGAAACGGATGCCAACTCAGCCTGCATCCGAACACAGCAGTTGCAGTCCCTATCCATGCTAAAAACTGTTGTGCAAAGAACGTCTGAGCTAATCTACAGAGAGCGGAAACAAATTGACACAAAATTTAAATGGTTATTAAAATACAAGATTGCCTAGTAAATGCAGTAATGCTGTTACTTGCGCACTGCTGACACACTGCTCGGCGGCGGAAGGAGACTACGTGATTTTACACTATTCAGGTACTAAAACGCAATGCTACAACTCTCAAATACTATAATACGCCTGAAATTTATGAATTAAACAATGCAAGTACCAAAAACACACAAAGAAATTAAGAATTAAACTATGTAACAAATGAGTGAGCTAGGAGTATACGACTTGCTGCTGCAGCTGCTTATCCAATGGCAGCAGGGAGCACACTGTCTGTGACCAACAGAAGACAGACGACTACGCGAATTTACACTATTCAGGTACTAAAACGCGATGCTACAACTCTCAAATACTATAATACACCCGAAATTTATGAATTAAACAATGCAAGTACCAAAAACACACAAAGAAATTAAGAATTAAACTATGTAACCTAGGTTTCAGCCAAAATAAATTGGCCTTCTTCAGAATCTATTGACACTAAACTATTGCATGCCAAAGTTTGGCCATGTCAAGTATAAAACTATAGCACCGTAGTACCTAGTCATAAATGTAGATTACTTAGCTGAAGAGAAACAGTAGGCTCCACTATGCAAACAAGGTTGGTAAGCCGTGAGAGCTGTGCCGGAACTACTTGCAGTGAGCAGCTACATACCATGCACCGCTGATGGTCAAGCACATGCGCATGTGGAAATATAGATGCATAACAGCAGCTACCTTTACATTAGGAATTGGATTAATATAACCAACAAAACTGTTAATGGTGTAACATGTAACTGAACTTACTTCTGAGGAGAATGACAACTCTATGAACGGATTTGGAGCCCATACGAAAGATTAGCTATTACGTTGCAAAATTATTCCTCAATTTTGAATACGTTACTATTTGACTAAAGAAAGTGGAGTGAGGCATCAGTGAATGCAAAGGAAATGCAACATCAGGGCTGGTGAAGCAAAGGTTGAAAACCTTCATAAAAGTTCTTACTTCTCAATTGTAGCTGGTCATTAAGTAGGTTTTCTTTATCAAGCAACAGGTGTTTAAAGATTTGCAACTCAGCCTAGTGCCTTTAACCCCGCAATTTAATAGATCTTATAAAATAGGGTGACTCTTAAAGAACCAGCCTCAAAAAGAACTTGGTCCACTTATTAAAAAAATACTAATGACAAATTATCTCGTTCTGGGGTGTACAAAATCACCTGTAGTGACTGCCCGAGTTATTACATTGGCCAGACAGGGAGAGCCCTCTCAGCTAGATATATATAATAATTGATAATGAAAACCTACTTAATGACCAGCTACAAATGAGAAATAAGAACTTTTACGTAGGTTTTCAACCTTTGCTTCACCAGCCCTGATGTTACATTTCCTTTGCAGTCACTGATGCTTCACTTCGCTTTCTTTAGTCAAATAGTAATGTATTTAAAATTGAGGAATAATTTTGCTAAGTAATAGCTAATCTTTCATACGGGCTCCAAATCCATTCATAGAGTTCTCATTCTTCTCAGAAGTAAGTTCAATTACATGTTACACCATTAACAGTTTTGATGGTTATATTAATCCAATTCCTAACGTAAAGGTAGCTGCTGTTATGCATCTATATTTCCACATGCGCATGTGCTTGACCATCAGTGGTGCATGGTATGTAGCTGCTCGCTGCGGTAAGTTCTGGTGCAACTCTCACGGCCTACCAAACTTGTCTGCACAGTGGGGCCTGCTGTTTCTCTTCAGCTAGGTAATGTAGATTTATGATTGGGTACTACGGTGCTACAGTTTTATAGTTGACATGGCCAAACATTGGCATGCAATAGTTCAGTGTCAATAGCTTCTGAAGAAGGCCAAATTATTTTAATTGAAACCTAGATAAAGATTTGTTTCTATTTCACAACTGAGGCTGACATGTTATATGAGGGCTATTCACAAAGTACATTACGTTTTGGATTTAAAAATAAATAAAGTATTGGAAATTTTTTTTATTATATACAAATGAAAGCCACACTTAAATACTACTTTTCTACATAGTTGCCATGTAAATTAAGGCACTTATTGTAGTGATGGATGAGCTTGGAAATTCCTTCATATTAAAATTCGGCCGCCTGTGCCTTCAACCACGTGGTTACCTCTTTTGGGACAGAAAAGGTGTGATTTTTGTGAATTTCCTGGAAAGAGGCACTACAATAAACTCTAAAAGGTATTGCCAAACTCTGCACAACTTCAGAAGAGCAATACAAAACAAGCACAGGGGAAAGTTAGGCTCAAAGATCTTGCTGATTCACGACAACGCCCAGGCCCACACGGCAAATGCCACTCGTGAAGTTCTCGAATCTCTTAAGTGGGAGTTGTTTCCTCATCCGCCGTACAGTCCCAAACTGGCACCGAGCAACTTCCACTTATTCCCAGCAATGAAGAAGTGGTTGGCTATGCAGCATTTTGATGATGACACACAGCTTCAAGAAGAGGTAACCATGTGGTTGAAGGTGCAGGCGGCTGAATTTTACGACGAAGGAATTTCCAAGCTCGTCCATCGCTACGATAAGTGCCTTAATTTAAATGGCAACTATGTAGAAAAGTAGTATTTAAGTATGGCTTTCATCTGTACACAATAAAAAAATTTTCCAATACTTTATTTATTTTTAATTCCAAAACGTAATGTACTTTGTGGATAGCCTTCGTATGTTTAATGTAAAATTTGCCTTGAAACTCATAATGTACAGACAGACTGAAAGCTGCTTTGTGAACTGCTCTTGTTTTACAACCAGTCTTAGTCCTTCACACCATCTCCAGATGTAAAAACGTTACCATGCCATACATACGTTCACTTTATATTTTCTAAAAACATTTATCACACCATTTTTTGATATCATCATGTGAACATATGTACACAGTGGTAATGATTTTTGACTTGAAGGTGATCTGGAAGATGAAACTAGTTCGTCAAATAAAACTAATTTACTTTCCAGTTGTCACCCTATCTACATATTATGAGTTTGATACAGCTGCGGAGTCCTAAAGAGCAAAAATAATTTAATTTTTTCCATACCCTGCAATGCACTTCATGACAGAATTTACAGAATGTGGTGAATCAATGAATGAATGCGTTTATAGTTGCTGAAAGAGTAATATAATATTTTCTCTTGGTTACAGGTGGAAATAAAGCATCAGTCACAATGCGCATGACTATGAATTCTCCACCAGCTCAGGGTGTATGTTCATTGTCACCAGAAAATGGTGTAAGTGGGACAACAGACTTTCATTTAAGTTGCAGTGGTTTTAATGATGAGGATGAGAGACTTACAATGTATTATGATATATATCAAGAAATGAAAGTTCAGGAAACTAGACAAGGTAAATGCTTAGTAAAACTCTTGATGTTTAATATCTTACGAAGCATATTAAAGTTAATGTAAGTTTCATAATTAAGTTTTCTATAACTTAACACATTACATTTTATTCATATTTCATTAAGAATACTGGGATTAAGTGCCTTGACTGTCCACACATCTTTTAGTGCCTCCTTATCTTTCTGCTGAAACAAAAACTTTGCTGTTTTTGTATGTGGGTCCAGGTACTTTGTGATAAATGCAGTTGTGGTGCTTGATGTAACTGCTGCAGAACTAGAGTAGGTAATACTTTACAACAGAATTATGGTCAACATTCCTTACTGCCACACTTAGAAAAGTATGAGAATTAGGGTGGTCAATGTTACTTTGTCCTTTAAGATAAGATTAATCTTATTTTCTATACCATTGATTTGAGCTGAGACAGTCTTCCGAAAGTTCTTATTTAGTGTTCCAGCTCTTCACTTGTAAAGTTTGAGAGGAAAATTCTAGAGAAAATGAACAAGGATAAAAACATTAGAAAAATTATTTAAAAAGTTATACAAGACAATTTTCAGATGGTCGTTCATTACACTATAGTTAATGAATTACTTGTCCCAGAGATCAGATACACAATAAACTTTATAATGTCAAATGTGTCAAAAGAACAAACATAGAACTTGTATGTACAACTAAAAAAAATGTAAAAAAATGTTTATGTCACTAAATGCTGACCATTAACATCACATTATTTATTTATTCATTTATTGCAGTAAAAAATTACTTCTACCCAAGAATTCATCTATGGTACAGAAGGAGTCATTAAGGGGAAACATCTTTAACCTACATTTGAAAGGTTTCTGCTATTTGTGAGACATTTCATTTTCATGTGTGCATCACCATGGAGTTTTATAGCTGCAATTTCACCCCTGTTTGTGACATAGTGAGATTCAGTGGAGGTTAATGCAGATCACATGTTTATATGTGTGTGGAATGGTTACAGATATACAGGCATCCTTCAGAGAATGTCATTTTTTCAGAGGACATGTATCTTGGTGATGTAGCTTGTGTAAATGCATCCATTGTTGTGTTGTCAGTTGAGGACAAGTAGAGATGCTGGCAGTTGCAGGCAGCATACTACACATGATACCAGCATTGTTGTACCATGGGTAGGCAAGATCAGCTGGTGCAGCATTTTCAGGTGCTGTGGTGCAATCTGCAATCTGTCTGATAGGGCAAGTTTTTATCTAACTGTTCTGCTTCATGCGCAGCTATTATGAGCTGTAGCTGACACATAAGTTTGATGGACCATAATGACCAGAGAGTCAGTTCTGGCATTACTGTGAGCTCCAATAGTGACTATAAACAGTGCCAAAATTGCAAAGGAGATCCCTTTATGAGCTGCTCATTCTAGAGAAGCTGTCACATTTGCTGCCCAGGGGAGAGAGCAATCCATTGTGGCAATGCTGTTTTTGCTGCATTGTCCTTATTGCATCACTGACTAATTGTGCATGCTCCATGAGATGGCAGATCAGTATTACAAACATTGAGTTAAACGTTTACATCACCTAATGAAATGAATACGCAGTCAGATAAGGCAAACCATAATGTCACTTGATCAGTCCAGAAAGGTGGGACGTTAAGATATGGCGCAGCTCTACACTACCATGTGAAGCCTGATAATGAATGTATCACCTGAGCTGAATGGTAAAGCATCACCAGTGCTGAAGCCATCATTCATAGCATGGGTGGAGCTTGGAACATGGCATCAGTGTTGCAGAATGGCTGTGCATGTAAAGTGATTGCATCTAATGTAGGCATTCATGGCACTGTAGTCATGGAAGACACTGTTGACACCATATCCATTGCATGAAAACTGAACACGAATTGTCCTCAAACTTGGTCGGCTTGGGGTCGGTGGCAAAGGTCACCAATAAAAGGCTCCATGGTAGCCATTGTCAAGTAAAGTCTCTGTGTTGTGTGTGGAGACATTCTTGCAATCTTCTTGTTCTGTATTCCAAGTTGATGATGAAAGCAATGAGAACATTGAACCATAGTTGGTGCCAATGTGTGCAGAGCAATAGAGCTGTGAGAAACAGTGAATGAAGTGAATTTCATGACTGTTGTTAATGTGCATTAAGGCAGTGCAAGACAGCATTTTAGGAGTAACTCAGTGTCCGCTGCAGTTGGGTTCGCCAATGTAGGTGTCCTCCTCTATGTAGATGAAAGGAAGACACCTATAACAACCATATGTCAATGTACAGATTAAACATTTATTTCTGATTGCACAGAGCAAAAAGCTTCCTCTCTCTCATTGTTCAGTATGAATTGCTGTCCAAAGTGCAGAGGTTCTGCACTTCTGCTCAATTAAATTTGGCAACAGTCGTCTTTGTCTGAATAACCCACAGACACCTTACAGCAACAAACAAATTTCATTTAGCAAAATTTTACTCTTTATTGCTTAGCAGACAAAAGCTTGTTCCTTATGTTTAAGTTGATTATATGAGGACATTAAATTACTTCAAAAATTATTAGTCTCTTCCTATCCTGCCTGAAGGGCACCCACAAGGCAAACATTCAATTTCCATTGCTATACTGTGACATATTCTTATGAAAGCTGCTGCCTTATGATGACAGACTATTTTTACTTCCATGTTTAACTGAGGAAAAAGATGGTAAGCTTATTCCTTTTGCTGCTACATTAATGGTTGACTACTTTTTCAGATATACTGGGTGAACCAAGACAGGTCACCCAAATAATCCATCCACTTTTTGTGATAGAAGAAAATCTTTCAAACAGAAGCTGCTTTTCTTGAATGTGTAAGTAGTGTGGTGCTCATCAGTTTTTTGTTGGAGGAAGGATACAGGAAATATGATAATTATCATTGTACCTTTAAGTGGGTTGGCATGTTATATTATTAATCTTTTAATAATACACAAAGTGTTAAGTTTTGTTAGGTTTGGTTATGTATGATCATTCATTAATCAGGGGTATCAACAACAAAAAACAAATACACTATGTGTATGCTTTAATGTACAGGTTGCATTGAACGTGAACAACATTCCACTCACTGAGGGTTCCATGTGTTTATCTTTTGCATGAAGGCTATCAAAAGTAAATGACATTCCACTCTCTGAAGGGTTTGGATGTTTATCGGCTTCATGATGATGACAAGTCTATGACTTGCTTTCGTAGTGAGTAGATGACATCTAGCTATCAGATCTTCACAATTTTCCATGCAAAAGCTTAGAAAGTTGCTATGATTTTTATTTATTGCAAATGTCACCAAAATATGAGAATAGCACTCCAGTTGTATGCTGAGAAATATCCTGAATGTGAAACACCTTTGTGCTGTACCTTTGCAGACATAATACAAACATTTCAAGAAATAGGAAACTATGATAATAAACAATGTGAACAGCTTAAAACAGGAACCAGTGTGCAACATGCTGTTAACAATTTAGAAGGTGCAACACACAATCCTTACATTAGTATAAGACAGCTCGAACACAAGGAGATAATCAGTCCATGTAGTGTCCTGCAAATTCTACATCCCAACAAATTTCACAATACCACATATTACTTCATTAGGAACTTCTTGACAATGAGTTCTGATGAAGGGTACAGTTCTTCAAATGGGGCCTATGGAAACTACAAACAGATAACATATTTTTGGCCTATGTATTATTTACTAATGAAGTGTCATTTGCCAACTATGGACATATTAATTTTTGCAGCATGCACTCCTGGTCTTCTCAAAACCCACAGTGTCTCAGAGAACTGGGAAAACAGAGATTTTGGTCAGTCAATGTGTGGTGCAGTCTTCTAAATAATCAAATTATTGGTCCATATTTTATTGATGGACACTTAAATAGTACAAGCAATTATGATTTTTAACAGAAGTAGTACCACTAATATCAGTAGACATATCACTGGATGTAAAATGAGTCATGTGGTACCAACAGGTGGATATCCTGCCAATTCCGTGTAGAGAATTATGGAGATTCTGAACAACAGATTATTCAGCCTGTGAACACAGAGTGGCTTGCATGTTTTCCAGACCTGTCACCTCTGGACTTTCACTTGTGGAGTAATCTGAAACAAGTTTACAATGAAATTCCAACCACTGACAAAGAGATAAAATGTTATATTACAAGAAATTGTGCTGGTATCAGCTGGATGAAATTCAACATGTAGTGCTGTTCATGTCCAGCATGTGTAATTGTTAATGATCACCATTTTGAACACATGTTGTAACAATATTATCTGATGTCATTAAATTACTTACTGTACATTTCACCTTAGTCACATTGTATGTGTTTACAAACCCACATATATAAAAGATCAATACCATGGTCTGATGTAAGATAATTACTGTACAATCTAATGCATTATATGCATCTCCAAACTTAGTATTAAAACATAAAAGATATAACATGCCAATGATGTATTAAAATATGTATCTATATTAAAATTAAATGATGAATACCACACTGTGTTGCCCTTCAAGCTAAGCACTAAGCAACTTTCGTTTGAAAAATTTTCTTCTCTCACCAAAAGTGGCTGAGTTATTCATATGGCCTGCCTTAGGTGTTACATCTTGACTCTCTCTCTCTCTCTCTCTCTCTCTCTCTCTCTCACACACACACACACACACACACACACACACACACACACACACAAAACATTATAAAAATGTGTGTGAGTATATTTTCAATATCTCCTCCTAAACCACTGGACCGATTTCAACTAAACTTGGTACATGTATCCCTTGCTGTGAGGCAAGAATTGTTGTGGAGGTAAGAACCACCTACTTTTCATTGTTCATGTGATATGTTGTCATAAACACAGAGATACAAAAATATGTAGCATCATGCTTAAGGTCTTAATACATTCATTCTGTACTACTAAGGTACTCCTACAGTTGAGTCAACTTAAGGAAGCCCCTGATATCTGGCACTGCTTTTGACCATCTTCACCTCCAAAGTTGAAATGGCCATAGGCAAAAGTAATTGCCATCCAAACAGCTGTGCAATGGTGTTGCCATAGAGATGTTTACTACATTGTGATGTGGACACATGGACAGCTGCACCCAATGTACAGAAACTGTCTGGGATCATGTTTCTCAATTTGGATACTGTGCGTATAACTGTGTGCATTATGCATATTTCTTGGTATGATTGACTCATAACTTCAAAGGTGTTTTCATGAGTACATGGAAATGACATTTTTTTGATACTTCACTACACATCAGTTCATTTCTTTGCCCACACACACACACACACACACACACACACACACACACACACACACAAGTAGTAGAAGAAGATCACCTTTTTCTAAATACTATGGATGGGTTGGTTAAGTGAGTGATTCAAGAAATGAAATATAGAATCATCCAGCTAGCGAAGGCACTAGTCACCAATTAGTGGGTTCACCAAAGTTCATGGAACCTCTAACTACTCATGGATTCACAATTGTTCTGACCCCCTGCTCTTCCATTTGGTATTAGTACATTGGGTGAATTCCTACTTTCAATATTCAAACAATTGAAAGTATAGCACTCTACCTAACAAAATCTTTGATGATCCACCCTACATACACAATTCCACTGAAAATTACTTTCTGTGAATTAGTTACTGCAGTGTCAGTTTCAAAAATTTTAAATACATTTAGCAGTGGGCATTTACCAACAGTTATATTTACATAACCAACCTTTCAGTCATTACCTGTTTACACATTGTCTTAATTTTTGGCATATATTTCATTTCAACATTATTTATATCCATTTTAATTAATTGCACGTCATTTACTTCACCATTAACACTTTAACTGCTGTGGATTAACTGTCTACCTTTTTGTGTATATTTCATTTCAACTTTGTCTATCCATTTTAATTAACTGCATCCATTTACCTATCCATTTAACCTTAACTGCTATCCATTTACCTTCATCATTAACCCTTTACAACTGCTGTAGCAGAGTTAACTCATCAAGCTCCACCACTCTCCAGATACTGAGAACATGTTTAAGTGTGGCTCCTAGATTTTCCTGAAGCTCTGTTCACACATTTATGCATCCTGTCCACAGACCTCCCACTGCTGGAGATGAGTCACTTCCATATCTAAGTGAATAAATGAGTTTCAAATATTTATCTACAACACACATGACACTCTGAATGCCGTTGTTTGAAAAACAACCTTGTTTCAGTACCTTGAACCATTTATGAAAAATGATGATTGCTGTCACCACATGATTTCTGATGTGCAGATATGGAAATGAGCTCATCTCATGTGACCGTCCACCAGAAATAAAAACCAGTAACTTGAGAATTAAATGAGATATCATTCTGCACTCAATTGTAAACAAAATTTTAGTATCATATCTACATTTCATACACATCAATGTGTGAAAATTATTTAATTGGATAGATAAAAAATCTACTTACCAATCAGCGACATAACACACACATAAGAGAGGGTAGTAATTGTCAAGCTTCTGGAGCCAGTGGCTCCTTCTTCAGTCTAAAGCGTTGAAGGGTAAGGAAAAAGGGTGAAGGAACAGGACTGGTCTAGGAAAATGGTTAGATTTTGGGAAAGCCATCCAGAACCGTGGATCAGGGGAGACTTACTGTACAGGATAAGAAGGAAAGACTGATTGTTGGGGACTGCATTGGATGAGATTTGGAAACCTGAGAGCATAAAGGTGGAAGACAGGGTCGTATGCAGACAGAAATTACTTCATAAACATCATGCACGAGTTAATAAGGGTGAAAATCTATGTGCATTGTACGTAACAGAGGTGGAAAGTGGGTGTAGAAAAATAGATGGAAAAGACAAAGAAAGATGTAGAAAGCTAAAACAGACTGAAGCAAAGAGTAGTTACAGGGAAGAGATGCTGGGACAGAAGAAGTTTACATAAATTAAGGCCAGGTGGGTGGCAAAAACCAAGGACATGTTGTAGGGCTAGTTCCCACCTGTGGAGTTCTGAGAGACTGGTATCCGGGGGAAGAATCCAGATGGTGCATTTGGTGAAACAGGCACCTGCGTCATGAATGTCATGTTGGAGAGCATGCTCACCAATAGGATATTGTAAGTTGGCAGTAGACACCCTCTGCCTGTGACAATTTGTCCTAATTGATAATTTAGTGGTAGTCATGCCGATGTAGAAAGCTCGGAGACCATGGATGCAGTTACCCTTGACGCTGCATCACAGACAGGAGCACCTGTGATGGTGTACTCAGTGACAAACCTGGCTGCAAGAATTGCAAAACATAATTTTTTCGGTTGAATCCAGGTTCTGTTTACAGCATCATGGTGGTCACATCCATGTTTGGTGACATCATGGTGAATACACTTTGGAAGCGTGTATTCATCATCGCCATACTGGTGTATCACCTGGCGTGATGGTATGGGGTGCCATTGGTTACACGTCTCAGTCACCTCTTGTTCGCATTGACGGCACTTTGAACAGTGGACATTACATTTCAGATGTGTTACGACCCATGGCTCTACCCTTCATTCGATCCCTGCGAAAGCCTACATTTCAGCAGGATAATGCATGATCGCATGTTGCAGGTCCTGTACAGGCCTTTCTGGATACAGAAAATGTTCAACTGCTGCCCTGACCAGCACATTCTCCAGATCTCTCACCAACTGAAAATGTTTGGTCAATGGTAGCCGAGCACCTTGTTTGTCACAATACGCCAGTCACTACTCTTGAAGTGTAGTATGGTGTTGAAGCTGCATGGGCAGCTGTAACTGTACACACCATCCAAGCTCTGTTTGACTCAATGCCCAGACATATCAAGGCCATTATTATGGCCAGAGGTGGTTGTTCTGGGCACTGATTTCTCAGGATCTATGCACCCAAATTGCGTGAAAATTCACTAATTAAATAGAATGACTTTTGTATTAGGTATTTCTTCAGTTTGTCTTGAACTACGGTGTTTCGGGAGGAAGACTTTTGATGACACTAGGTAGATGATTGTAAATTTTGATGTCTGTATAATTTACTCCTTTCTGTACAAGGGTATAGTTTGGCTGGTTACTATGAAAGCCCTGTTATGATTTTGTGTTGTGACCATGATATTCACTGTTGGTTTTGAAGAGAAAGGGGTTTTTGTTAATGAAACATACAAGGGAGTATATGTACTGAGGTGTCATTGTAAATACCTGTAGTTCCCTAAACAGATTACTGCATGAGTGCCTTGGATGCACCACTCATGGTACATATAGCTCTCTTCTGAGCAATAAAAACTTTTTTTGCCAAGTGCAGGTTGCCCCAAAAGATGATTCCATAAGCCAAAAGTGCATTAAAATATCTGAAATAAGCAGCTCTTATGGCGTCCTTATCTGTGGTTGATGCAATTACGCATAAGGTAAGTGTTGCAGAACATAGTCTTTTTTCTAGATATAGGATATAGTTGAACCAATTTAGCTTACAGTCTATATACACACCCAAGAACTTAGCTGAGTCAACTTGCTTTTTTTGTTGTCCATTACATTCTATAATTGTATCCCCTGATTCTTTATGTGCCATGTGAAACTGTACATAATGAGTTTATTTGATATTTAGAGAGAGTCCATTGCAGTTAAACCATTTCAATATGTCATCAAATGTATTGTTCACAGATGTTTCCCAGTTGTTCCCTGTTGCTTTGTCAACTATAAGAGAAGTATCATCAGCGAATAGGGAGAACTTGCTCACTGACATGTTGCAGTGTGGAAGGTCATTTATAAATATGAGAAACATTAAGGGTCCCAGTACCAATCCTTGAGGCACTCCAGTGTTGCCTGTACCCCACTTGGATAAAGCTGGGATTCCACTACTGTCAGTAATTATTACCCTTTGTTTCCTATCAGTAAGGTAGCATTTAATCCATGTTCCCATTATTCTACTTAACCCATAGTAGTCTGCTTTATTTAGCAGAATTTCATGCTTGACACAGTCAAAAGCTTTGGATAGGTAACATAGGATTCCAATTGGTACCTATTTTCTGTTAAGAGATTTGAGAATTTGGTAGGTGAAAGAGAAAATAGCATCATCAATTGATATGCCTTGCCAGAAACCAAACTGGCGTTGACTGATAATGTTATGGCTGTTCAGGTGATTATCAATTCTCCTGTATACCAGTTTCTCAAGGATCTTTGAAAAACTTGTTAGCAGGGATATTGTGTGGTAGTTTGTTACATCAAGTGGTTTCACACAGGCATATTTTAGTCTAAGTGGAACTATACCTTGTTTTAGGGATTCATTAAAAATGTGACACAAGACTGCATTTATGTAGCTATGAAAGTGCTTGAGTATCTTAGATGAAATATTATCGACCCCACAAGAGCTTTTGACTTCATCTCTCTGATTGCCTTATTGATTTCGCTAATTGTTAGGAGGTTATCTGCATCTGGCAAACTCTAGCATTGTTAGCTTTATGCAGTAGGGCTATCACATCATCCACTGAGCCTTCACAGCCAATTTTTTCTGCAACTGTTAAAAAATGTTTATTGAAGATATTAGCAATTTCCTCGTTATTTTTTATGATATTTCCATCCTGAATTAATTCAATGTCAGTCATGTATTGTACTTTTTTACCACTCTCCCTTTTTATAACTTGCAAGATGGTTTTTGACTAATTGTTTGAGTTATCAATTTCGGATGCTATGTACATGGTTTTGGTTTTTTTTTATTACTCTTTTTAAAATAGTACAGTACAATCTATAGTCCTCCTTTTTGATGGAATTAAGGACTCATACAAATTCCTTTTTGTTCTACAGGAAATTTTGGTCCCTTTTTAATCCAGGATTTCCATTTTGTGGCCTGAGGATTGTTTCTCAGGACTATATTTGGAAATACAGTTTCAAATAATGACACAAACTCATTAGAGAACAGATTAACTTTTTCATTAATATTCCTCTCCATAAATACAGGGGTCCAGTCCATCTGCTGTAAGAGAGGGTTGAAGGTTTCTAAGTTATCATTATTGACTGGCCTGACAGTTTTAAAGGAGTGTTTATGTTTATCACGCAGTTTGATATAATTTACTGTAAGCAGATGACCATAATGAGCTGACATACCATTGAGAATTTGACTTACAATAATACTGCTGCTTCTGTATTTGTCCAGGAATATATTATCAATTAGGCTCTTACAAGTACTAGTTACTCTAGTTTGGGAAAGTTAACTACTGAAATTAGGTTAAATGATTCCATCAGGTGTTCTAGTTCTCTTCTGCTGTTACTTGTAGTTAAGAAGTTAATATTAAAATCACCCATGATTCAGGCAGTGTTGGCTTCGGTCACACAGCTTGAGGCTGTTGCCAATGGGCATCACTGTGGGGGTCGGGATGGGGGTTTGTCGGGGACGGCCAGCTCGTCCCACGCATCCCCTGATCGGACTACGACTGTGGTTGCCCGGGATACTGCCCGCATTGAGGCTGATCCCTCACCTGCGGTAGAGTGGGAGGTCGTTTCAAGGTGTGGCAGGGGGCGAAAGACATTCCGGAGGGCTGAACGGAAAGCCTCTCCAGTTTGTCTGACGAACCGGTTTCAGGCTCTGTCTCAGGCTGATACTGATCTTCGGCCTGACATGGCTGCTTGTCCTGTTCCAGAGGTTGCCCCTCAGTCTGCAAGATCCGGGCAGTCGCAGAGGGTGGGCTTACTGGTAGTTGGGAGCTCCAACGTCAGGCGCGTAATGGGGCCCCTTAGGGAAATGGCAGCAAGAGAGGGGAAGAAAACCAATGTGCACTCCGTGTGCATACCGGGGGGAGTCATTCCAGATGTGGAAAGGGTCCTTCCGGATGCCATGAAGGGTACAGGGTGCACCCATCTGCAGGTGGTCGCTCATGTCGGCACCAATGATGTGTGTCGCTATGGATCGGAGGAAATCCTCTCTGGCTTCCGGCGGCTATCTGATTTGGTGAAGACTGCCAGTCTCGCTAGCGGGATGAAAGCAGAGCTCACCATCTGCAGCATCGTCGACAGGACTGACTGCGGACCTTTGGTACAGAGCCGAGTGGAGGGTCTGAATCAGAGGCTGAGACGGTTCTGCGACCGTGTGGGCTGCAGATTCCTCGACTTGCGCCATAGGGTGGTGGGGTTTCGGGTTCCGCTGGATAGGTCAGGAGTCCACTACACGCAACAAGCGGCTACACGGGTAGCAGGGGTTGTGTGGCGTGGGCTGGGCGGTTTTTTAGGTTAGATGGCCTTGGGCAAGTACAGAAAGGGCAACAGCCTCAACGGGTGCGGGGCAAAGTCAGGACATGCGGGGACCAAGCAGCAATCGGTATTGTAATTGTCAACTGTCGAAGCTGCGTTGGTAAAGTACCGGAACTTCAAGCGCTGATAGAAAGCACCGAAGCTGAAATCGTTATAGGTACAGAAAGCTGGCTTAAGCCAGAGATAAATTCTGCCGAAATTTTTACAAAGGTACAGACGGTGTTTAGAAAGGATAGATTCTGTTAGTAGTAGTTTATCCTGTAGTGAAGTAGAAGTGGATAGTTCCTGTGAATTATTATGGGTGGAGGTTACACTAAACAACCGAACTAGGTTAATAATTGGCTCCTTTTACCGACCTCCCGACTCAGCAGCATTAGTGGCAGAACAACTGAGAGAAAATTTGGAATACATTTCACATAAATTTTCTCAGCATGTTATAGTCTTAGGTGGAGATTTCAATTTACCAGATATAGACTAGGACACTCAGATGTTTAGGACGGGTGGTAGGGACAGAGCATCGAGTGACATTATACTGAGTGCAGTATCCGAAAATTACCTCGAGCAATTAAACAGAGAACCGACTCGTGGAGATAACATATTGGACCTACTGATAACAAACAGACCCGAACTTTTCGAATCTGTATGTACAGAACAGGGAATCAGTGATCATAAGGCCGTTGCAGCATCCCTGAATATGGAAGTTAATAGGAATATAAAAAAAGGGAGGAAGGTTTATCTGTTTAGCAAGAGTAATAGAAGGCAGATTTCAGACTACCTAACAGATCAAAACGAAAATTTCTGTTCCGACACTGACAATGTTGAGCGTTTATGGAAAAAGTTCAAGGCAATCGTAAAATGCGTTTTAGACAGGTACGTGCCGAGTAAAACTGTGAGGGACGGGAAAAACCCACCGTGGTACAACAACAATGTTAGGAAACTACTGCGAAAGCAAAGAGAGCTCCACTCCAAGTTTAAACGCAGCCAAAACCTCTCAGACAAACAGAAGCTAAACGATGTCAAAGTTAGCGTAAGGAGGGCTATGCGTGAAGCGTTCATTGAATTCGAAAGTAAAATTCTATGTACCGACTTGACAGAAAATCCTAGGAAGTTCTGGTCGTATGTTAAATCAGTAAGTGGCTCGAAACAGCATATCCAGACACTACGGGATGATGATGGCATTGAAACAGAGGATGACACGCGTAAAGCTGAAATACTAAACACCTTTTTCCAAAGCTGTTTCACAGAGGAAGACCGCACTGCAGTTCCTTCTCTAAATCCTCGCACAAACGAAAAAATGGCTGACATCGAAATAAGTGTCCAAGGAATAGAAAAGCAACTGGAATCACTCAATAGAGGAAAGTCCACTGGACCTGACGGGATACCAATTCGATTCTACACAGAGTACGCGAAAGAACTTGCCCCCCTTCTAACAGCCGTGTACCGCAAGTCTCTAGAGGAACGGAGGGTTCCAAATGATTGGAAAAGAGCACAGATAGTCCCAGTCTTCAAGAAGGGTCGTCGAGCAGATGCGCAAAACTATAGACCTATATCTCTTACGTCGATCTCTTGTAGAATTTTAGAACATGTTTTTTGCTCGCGTATCATGTCATTTCTGGAAACCCAGAATCTACTATGTAGGAATCAACATGGATTCCGGAAACAGCGATCGTGTGAGACCCAACTCGCCTTATTTGTTCATGAGACCCAGAAAATATTAGATACAGGCTCCCAGGTAGATGCTATTTTTCTTGACTTCCGGAAGGCGTTCGATACAGTTCCGCACTGTCGCCTGATAAACAAAGTAAGAGCCTACGGAATATCAGACCAGCTGTGTGGCTGGATTGAAGAGTTTTTAGCAAACAGAACACAGCATGTTGTTATCAATGGAGAGACGTCTACAGACGTTAAAGTAACCTCTGGCGTGCCACAGGGGAGTGTTATGGGACCATTGCTTTTCACAGTATATATAAATGACTTAGTAGATAGTGTCGGAAGTTCCATGCGGCTTTTCGCGGATGATGCTGTAGTATACAGAGAAGTTGCTGCATTAGAAAATTGTAGCGAAATACAGGAAGATCTGCAGCGGATAGGCACTTGGTGCAGGGAGTGGCAACTGACCCTTAACATAGACAAATGTAATGTATTGCGAATACATAGAAAGAAGGATCCTTTATTGTATGATTATATGATAGCGGAACAACCACTGGTAGCAGTTACTTCTGTAAAATATCTGGGAGTATGCGTACGGAATGATTTGAAGTGGAATGATCATATAAAACTAATTGTTGGTAAGGCGGGTACCAGGTTAAGATTCATTGGGAGAGTGCTTAGAAAACGTAGTCCATCAACAAAGGAGGTGGCTTACAAAACACTCGTTCGACCTATACTTGAGTATTGCTCATCAGTGTGGGATCCGTACCAGGTCGGGTTGACGGAGGAGATAGAGAAGATCCAAAGAAGAGCGGCGCGTTTCGTCACTGGGTTATTTGGTAACCGTGATAGCGTTACGGAGATGTTTAACAAACTCAAGTGGCAGACTCCGCAAGAGAGGCGCTCTGCATCGCGGTGTAGCTTGCTCGCCAGGTTTCGAGAGGGTGCGTTTCTGGATGAGGTATCGAATATATTGCTTCCCCCTACTTATACTTCCCGAGGAGATCACGAATGTAAAATTAGAGAGATTAGAGCGCGCACGGAGGCTTTCAGACAGTCGTTCTTCCCGCGAACCATACGCGACTGGAACAGGAAAGGGAGGTAATGACAGTGGCACGTAAAGTGCCCTCCGCCACACACCGTTGGGTGGCTTGCGGAGTATCAATGTAGATGTAGATGTAGATGTAAATCCTTGTGTTTTGAATATATTTGTATTGTATTGTATTTATTGGTCCAGTAAATCTTCCATGTACAGTACAGCACATCAGATATTGGACAGGTCAAAGTATATCTTACAATTAAAACACTTTAGAAACTAGAAAATTATGTTCACAAAATTTCACAGCACTTCATATACTGGACAAGTCAATGTGTAAGTTATAATTAAACCACATTAGAAACTTGAAGTTTACAACTGAATACATGTATAAGCCAATATTAACGATTACAGTATTTGCTTGATCCTCACTTTAAGCTCTAAGGATTTTTGAGGAACTCTTCTGCACAATGAATTGACATGTACACTACAGAATTACATTCACAGAATTTTACTTCATATACTGGGCAAGTCGGTATACAACTTATACTTGAATTCCATTAGAACTTGAGAATTACATCTGAATGTATTTATTAATGCAACTGCCGCTAGCACTCCTTACGATGTTGTCTGGTGCTAGCAAACTACATGAGAAAAAATTGATGTATTTCCTTACAAATTGACACTACAGTCACATCTGGTGGTGCTATGAATTAATTTATATGAATTTTCAAAGTTGGAAAGTCCTTTTAGAAACATCCTGTATTTGACAATTTTCACGTCACTCAATACACATTAAAAAAAAAAAAAAAAAAAAAAAAAAAAAAAAAAAAAAAAAAAAAAAAAAAAAAAAAAAACACGGTAGAATGATTCAGTGTTTATCTTTTTGTTTTCATGTGAGCTGTAAAAAAATACAACCCAATTCATGACTCACCTTTCACTTTCATGTAATTTGTCACAATTATCACAGCCCCAAGAATTTTCTTTTCATGTAACAATTAAATTTTCTTTCTCTCAATTTCAAATTTACTGAGAAACATGATAAATGATTAGTATTCCAGTCACAATATAACATTATCCCAGGAAGAATTCCCATATTCTGGCTTACATTCCAATAAACAGATACTGGAAAGTGTCATTAATTAAATGCAATTAGTCTAACACTTAATTTCATGACAAATTGAATATATGGAACCAAAAGAAAACTATTTACATTGTTCTTTTAGGCTTATCATGATGTTCTTTGATTTGCTTGTAGGAAAAGTTGGTAGTAAGTTTTCAGCTAGACAATGTAATACCGTTTCATATCACATAAATTTGTATTGTCACATTATGAAATACAATGTCAAAATTGTATAGAAACTAGTTGAAAATTGCTAAAATACTGTGCAATGAACATATTCCTCAGGTCATATAAATGTATATTGTCACATTGTGAAACACAGTGTCAAACTTGTATAAAAACTGGTTGAAAATTGCTAAAATACTGCCTACAAATATGGCCTGGCATGTCCCACATATATTAAATAATAGTCACAAACCTTTGCCACATTATCGTGAGAATATTTATAGGACTCTAATGAAGACTCAAATATTCATGTAATTTTAAGTATTTAAGCTGGTTCTCCATTGCCAAAGACAATATCCAAAAAAATGTTTTATTGCATATTGATTTGCTTTATATTGAAACTCATCATATTTTATGTCAAAAGGATGATGCAAGCAATATTAAGATTCCATTGATGAAGTGTTGTTAACCCACGCATAAGGATGTTTTATAATCATTTCACGATAGTTCAAAATGTTTATATTCTGAATGATAAATGGTTCGATTCTACTTCTTTTTCTAGATGTTTCTGTGTTTTAAACATGTGTGTTTCGTTATGTTATGAAGTTATGTAAATGAATTTCTGTTTTCTGGATCTGAAACTATAAAACTGAGTGAACTGAAATATATGTGCATGAAGTTTCGATTTGTATACAACCATAATTTTAAATATAAAGTGGGAGGATATACATTTATTCTGCAAATCATTAAATTGTTGTAAATTATATTAATCAATCATTAATATGTGTGATGATCAGAGAAGGTTTGAGAATAACTTTCCAAATAATTATGATTTGGCACTCGGCACTCCTTTTGCTCTTCCCGCCCCCCCCCCCCCCCCCTGCCCCCACCCCCACCCCTCCTTCCCCCCTGTTACAGCCATCACTTACCTCCCTGACCACAGTCCAACACTTTGTACTTTCCACATCTTCACCCATTCCAGTTTCCTCTAATAATTGAGATAGGTACTGTATACAAATATTGCACTCGAGCATCCTGGTGATCCTCTCAACTTGAACCTCAAGCAGCTGTTTCTAATCGTGATATGTCCTTCAGTTGTGGTGTCTCTGGCACCCCTCTCAGCTTTACACCCAGACTGGTGGCTTGTGTCATTGGGCCTTAAACAGGCCCTTGTGATTGTAAGAAATGAAAAGTGTACACCTACTCCCATAGCTATCTATTATTCAGTGTTTCATTATAGTGCTCTCCCAGAAACCTTGTAACATCACACTGTACACAAAGCAGGCTTGTCCAAGGACCTCTATACTTAAAGACATGACTTCCTACTTTCTGTCTGCAATCACTTTTTTGTGGAAGTTATGCTTGTGCTTGTAGATTCCAGTGGCTTTTCAGAATAAAAACGTATGCTGAACCTGTACATCGAAAACTCTTGAATTGCACTGACTGTTACTCAATGTTCTACATCACTCAGTACATTCAGCCGTGCCTCATTTCTCCACTTATCTCATCCAGCCATGTCTCATTTCTCCACATGTCTCAGAGAACCATTATGTTAAACATAAATTTTTTATGTTCCCCATGATCTTAAAATTAACTTACCATCCTGATACACAATTTTCTAGAAGCCAGTGGTATTCATTATAATCCTGAGTGAGTCTTAATTCTCCTTGGCTGATCTGAACACTTTTTCATTATTTTAAGTGTCAGTCAGTATATTGTCTTGCCATGTTTTTTTATGCTTTTGGTCTTCACCTAGAGGAGTATGACAGATAAAACATTTCTGGAATTTCTCATTTTAGATGTTACTTCACCAGATATTGGATTTTCTCATCCGCTCCAAGTCCTTAATTGAATATCTATTGCTTTTCAGAATGAAATCCCAATGACGAGTCATGGTTCAGATATTCTTGTCGTAAATGGTATGCAGCTATTAATTATGCTTCTCTTTCAGCTAGGATGATAATCTGAGATTAAGTATAAATATCAGTTCACCTCTATATATGTTTGCAATATTTAATGTCACCTAAGTTTTCACTCTTCCTAAAACGTAGCTCATCAAGGAATGGGAAACTGCTATTATGCTTTTTCATTTTACACTGTAAAATGAATGCTGTCACAGAAACAGATTAAATGTTTCAGGAGGTCAATCAGCTGTACCTCAGCATAAAACCTACATAAGGAACATGTCTTCTATATGCATATAACACACTACAGTTTTCTATAGCATCAGAAGTTCATAGAATCAAGGTTCACCAGATATTTCAATCATCTGTTTATACCAGTGTGATAGAATGTAAGTGAAATTGCAGGCTGGGATGGAAAGGGAAATCTGCTACACACGAAGAGGCATAGATTCAAAAGAGCCATTGCATATAATTTGTGTGACAGGAGTTCTGTCTGTGGAAATTAATTAACTTTCTCATTTCTTCATAAAAGTATATTAATAAATTCAGCAAGAAATAGGAAAGCTTCAGGCTAATTGATGTTTGATTTCATGTCTTATAAAGGGCATCAGCCTCCAATATTAACAGTGAAGGCACACTGAAAGTGACTGCAGATAGGTCGTTGCACAAGACCACCACAAATAGCCTACATATAAGCTCAAAAATGCAAATTCACTAACAACCTACCAGGAGCAATGAAAGACAATTTTTGGGGAATTCCAGCCATTTGTACTAGCAAAATATAAGCATGAATCAAACATGTCAAAAAATGTCCGCAGAAGTCCAGATGGGGACAATAATAATTTCTTTTCTTGTGTGTTCCACTGAAGTGTACCATCTACTTACACTTTCTTGAATATTTTTAAAGGATATATTTTTGGATTTGACCCAGTTTCATGTTCACTTTGCACAACATTTCCAAAAACTATAAACTACAGTTATTAGATTTTTACAGAACTCTCAGAGCCCAGTTTTTAAAATTTTTCAAGTATATTTATGTTACCTTCTATAGGCACACAAACAAAAGGTGCAGAGATTGTTAGCTTTTGGAATACACTTCCTTTTTCTAGCTTGTTGGAAAGATGCACACAAATGAACACACACACACACACACACACACACACACACACACACACACACAGTATTGATTGGGTAGAAGGTGGTGGAAGGGGGGGGGGGTGGCAGCCATGAGTTAGGCCAGGAAGGTTACAAGGGCAAAGGATGTGCTGTAAGGATAGCTTCCATCTGCACAGTTCAGGGAAGGTGGTGGTGGTGGGGAGAATCCAGATGGCACCAATTGTGAAGCAGCTATTGAAATCTCACATGCTGTGTTCTGCTGCATGTTATTGCACTGGGTGGTTCACCTTGTTTTTGGCTACAGTTTGGTGGTGGCCATTCGTTCTAGGTGAAGGCTGATGGGTTGTCATACCAATGTAAAAATCCTTTGTAGTAGCTGCAGGTGAGCTGGTGTATAACATTGCTGCTTTCACAGATGGTACATCCACTGGAAGTGTAGCATAAGCCTGTGATGGAAATGGCATAGGTGGTGGTGGGTGGGTGGATTGGGTAGGTCATGCATCTGGGTGTTCCAATGGGCTATGTTCCTTGTGGTACGGGACTGGGGGAGGGAGCGGCATACAGATGGGCCAGGATGTTGTGGATGTTGGGTGGGTGGAGGAACACCACTTTTGGAAGCGTTGGGAGTGGCTTGAGTGGTATGTCTCTCATTTGAGGGCAGGATGATGGATAATTAAATCCCTGAAGAAGGATGTGATTCAGTTGTTCCAGTCCGGACTGGTATTGGGTGACAAGAGGGGGGGGGGGGGGGGGGGTGCTTCTTTGTTGCATCCATCCCAAGAACCAACTACAAAGAATTGCTCCCTGTCACCCAATATCAACCCAGACTGGAGCAACTGAACCATATCCTTCATCAGGTCTTTAATTATTTATGATCATGGCCTGAAATGAGAGACATCTTACCCAAGATACTCCCAACCCTTTCCAATGTGGTGTTCCACTGCCCTCCCAACCTCCACAACATCCTAGTCTATCCCTATGGCACTCCCTCCCCCAGTCCTCTACCACAGGGATCATAACCCCTGCTGCCAGGGGCCAAGTGATCTATATAGCCTATATAGCAGCCATGTTATAAACCAGGTCTGGTGCAAATACTGCACAGCATTTTACATTGGTATGACAGCCAAACAGCTGTCAACTAGAATGAATGGACCACCCACTGCCACAACATGCAGCAGAGCACAACATGTGAGATTTTAATAACTGCTTCACAACCCATATCATTTGGATCCTCCACAGTTCCACCATCTTTTCTGAGCTGTGCAGATGGGAGCTATCCTTACCAGCACACCCTTTGCTCCTGTAACCTTCCTGGCTTAAACCTAAGGTAATGCATTGCCCTCAGTCCACCGCCAACACAATAGTGTGTGAAACTTCCTGGCAGATTAAAACGGTGTGCCGGACTGAGACTCAAAATTGCGACCTTTGCCTTTCGCGGGCAAGTGCTCTACCAGCTGAGCTACCCAAGCACGACTCATGCCCTGTCCTCACAGCTTTACTTCTGCCAGTATCTCGTCTCCTACCTTCCAACTTAACAGAAGCTCTCCTGCGAAACAAGCAGAACTAGCACTCCTGAAACAAAGGATATTGCGGAGACACAGCCTGGGGGATGTTTCCAGAATGAGATTTTCACTCTGCAGTGGAGTGTGCACTGATATGAAACTTCCTGGCAGATTAAAAAGGTGTACCGGACCGAGACTCGAACTATTCTACAATAGTGTGTGTTGTGTGTGTGTGTGTGTGTGTGTGTGTGTGTGTGTGTGTGTGTGTGTGTGTGTGTGAACACTATCCCCTGCCTCAATACCATCACCCAGTTTGTGTCTCCACATCAGCTAGTTGTATGCTGTTATCTCATGCCCTAGTCTATTAAATGGTAGGCCCAGCTGTCTGTCATCTGCCACAGATGCCTCCCGGTGCTCCCACATGTCACTTTCCCCCAGCCCCCTCCCTGCCTCCTGGCTTTCTCCATTCCTCATCCCACACCACCACACACCCCCACCTCACCCAGTACACTCACAGTGGGCCAGAAAGAGCTGATAGTTGACTTTCACAATGTAGGGAGACAGGCATCTGCATGTGAGTGAGTGTCTGCATGTGTGTGTGCATTTGAGTGCATGCTTTTCCTACGAGCTTGAAAAAGGAAGTGTATTCCAAAAGCTAGCCAATCTCTGTCCCTTTTGTTTGTGTAGCTATTGACAATGCCGTGCTTCTGCCTTTTGGTGAGTCATCCCCATTATTCCTAAATAATTCATATTTCTCAACCAGGACTTACTGTTCATTTACGTTTCCTTCATTATTTGTCTCACAGGTGTTCTTATTCAGTACTCTACAACACCAGATATGAAATTCAAGCTAATGGAAGGAAAGAAAGAAGATGGATTTTACACTGATTTGACTGTTCGTGTGTCAGATTATTATGGCATGTCAACGGAATACAAGTTAAAAACTAAAGTTAGTATGATTCAACTATTATACATAAAGAGGAATTTTATCACCCACTCCCATTAAATAAAGAATCAAAATACAGAGTGTTTGAAAAAGAACTACCTAGTTTTAATGTGTACTAGCATCTGTACAAAGTAACATACACTATTCTAGTTTGTGGTGTTTGATTCATCAACTCTCCAAGTTTGGCTCCCCTGCAGTTGGTAGGTCGGCTTGACCTTGAGACGACACCACTGCTGATTTTTCCTCTGTTCCATCAGATCAGTCCAGGCGTGCATGCAGTGCAGTGCAGAGCAACTCAGCAACAAAAGACAGAGTATGTCTTTCTGCAAGTGGATGATATTGAGGCAGAAAAGGGGTTGTGTTTTTCCAACAAGGTGGTGTCCCACCTCATTACAGTAACCATGTGCATGCAGCTCTTTCCAGGAAGATGGGTAGACAGGCCTGGCCCAATACCTTGTCCACCATGAAGCCCAGACTTAACCCCACATAAAATGTTGTGTACAGTGAAAAGGTCAGAGACATCAGTCATTTATGAGAAAGAACTGTCCTGGCAACTGCGACAGTTACACCTGAAATGTTGATGAATACATGGCGAGATGTGGAATATTGTCTCAACGTGTGCAGAGCAACAAATGAGTTCCACATTGTCGTCTACTAACATTAAACAAAACTTGAAGAAATTCTCTTTCATGAGATACACTCATTGATGTAAATTTATACTTAAAACTTGGGAGTTTTTTTTCAAACACCTTGTATTTTACAGTTTTTTATGTTTACAAAATTAAGTAACTGAAAAGATATTTCATATTCTGATTACACAATTATGTTTAGCTTTTTGGGTTTTATTCCTTTTTCTATTTTTCATTAACTTCTGACTGTTCTTGAAATATGAGAAATTTATATGATATTAGAGTGGAGCTATAATTCTGTAGACTATCTATTTTGCGAAAATTAATTTACCTGTCAAACATGTTGGACAAAAAGTCCTACATAATTTTCTATAAACTTTTTGTTAATTTATTTCAGAGATTTATTTTAAGCTTACATACATCCCTGATAACCTTCCATTTCTAAATGAAATTTATTATCATACTTTTCTTTAAAGCTTTAGATATGTATTGCCTCAGTGTCAGTTTAAATCATTTATAAAGACTTCCAATATCATCCAATGTTTTTTCATGTATATTTTCTTGATACCACACAGGACACCTAAAACAAATAGAAAGATATATATCCTCAATAAACTAGATAAAAAAGTCACTAATGTCATATCTCAATGAGGAACTTGAAATTTTCAGCACAGGAAGGAGCATGTAGAGCAGTTATGGCTCAAGTTTAAAAGAAAAGCTCACCATACACTGGATGGATACGTACCCTGCATAAAAGTTCATAATAGAGGAAACTTACATGGTATGCAGTCACTGTACAGAAACTTTTAAAGAAACTGAATTTGGGTACAATAGGTGGAAAACAAAGCGTAGGACTATAGATAGAGAGATGCTGAATGAAACATGTTTAGATCTCAAGAGAGCAATTCATGATGCCTTCAGTGACTCCCATAGCATAATACTGTCAAATGATATTTCACAAAACCCAAAGAAAGTCTGGTCGTATGTAAAGGCTGTAGTTGCACCAAAGCTAGTGTCCAGTCCCTGGTGAATAAGACAGGAACTAAAGTTGAGGTTAGCAAAGCAAAGGCTGAAACATTTTACTCCATTTTCAAGTGTTCCTTTTCAAAGGAAAACCGAGGAGAACTGCCTCAATTTAATCCTCATACCACTGAAAAGATGAATGAAGTAAGTGTTAGAGTCAGTGTTGTTGAGAAACAACTGAAATCTTAACACTCAACAAAGCTCCAGTGGGGGCAAAAAATATCCGTTGTAACAAAGAAAATAAAGTAATTCCTTTTTATAGATTTCAGCTTGAAATATAACACAGCGTGCACAAAATCTTATGAAATTTTTTTAGGAAAACAGCTGAGATAATACTGACCTGTACAAAATTTAAAAATTAGTTGTGGTATTGACTACTTCTGTTCAGGAAAATTAATCCTTGAAAATGGTGTCCCTTCACAAAGTCCCCCTCACAAAATTTGAAAAAAATGTGTTTACAATATTTTGTGACCTTCTATAAAAGTTGCAATATGGTGTACAAAATGATGCCAAAAAGATATAATATGGATTTGTAGAAGTTGTTGTTGTTGTGGTCTTCAGTCCAGAGATTTTTTTGATGCAGCTCTCCATGCTCCTCTATCCTGTGCAAGCTTCTTCATATCCCAGTACCTACTGCAACCTACATCCTTCTCAATCTGTTTAGTGTGTTCATCTCTTGGTCTTCATCCATGATTTTTACCCTCCTCGCTGCCCTCCAATACTAAATTGGTGATTCCTTGAAGTCTCAGAATATGCCCTACCAACCGATCCCTTCTTCTAGTCAAGTTGTGCCACAGATTTCTCTTCTCTCCAATTCTATTTAATACCTACTCATTAGTTGTGTTATCTACCCATCTAATGTTCAGCATTCTTCTGTAGCACCACATTTCGAAAGCTTCTATTCACTTCTTGTCTAAACTATTTATCATCCACATTTCACTTCCATAAATGGCTACACTCCATACAAATACTTAAATCTATACTCGATGTTAACAAATTTCTCTTCTTCAGAAACACTTTTCTTGCCTTTGCCAGTCTACATTTTATATTGTCTCAACTTCGACCAACATAAGTTATTTTGCTCCATAAGTAGCAAAACTCATTTACTACTTTAAGCCTCTCATATCCTAATCTAATTCTCACAGCATCACCTGATTTAATTTGACTACATTCAGTTCTCCTCATTTTGCTTTTGTAGATGTTCATCTTATATCCTCCTTTTAAGACACTGTCCATTCAATTCAGCAGCTCTTCCAGGTCCTTTCCTGCCTCTGAGAGAATTAAAAGTCATTGGCGAACCTCAAAGTTTTTATTTCTTCCCCGTGGATTTTCATTCCTACCCCAAATCTTTCTTTTGTTTCCTTTACTGCCTGCACAATATGCAGATTGAATAACATTGGGGTTAGGCTACAATCCTGTCTCACTCCCTTCCCAACCACTGCTTCCTTTTCATGCCCCTCGACACTTATAACTGCCATCTGGTTTCTGTACAAATTGTAAATAGCCTTTTGCTGTCTGAATTTTGCCCCTGCCACCTTCAGAATTTCAAAGAGAGTATTCCAGTCAACATTGTCAAAAGCTTTCTCTAAGTCTACAAATGCTAGGAATGTAGGTTTGCCTTTCCCTAATCTATTTTCTAAGATAAGTCATAGGTTAAGTGTTGTCTTACGTTCCAACATTTCTATGGAATCCAAACTGATCTTCCCTGAGGTTGGCTACTACCAGTTTTTTTTATTAATCTGTAAAGAATTCGTGTTAGGATTTTGCAGCCATGGCTTATTAAACTGTTAGTTTGGTAATTTTCACATCTGTCAACACCTGCTTTCTTTGGGATTGGAATTATTATATTCTTCTTGAACTCTGAGGGTATTTCGGCTCTCTCATACATCTTGCTCACTAGATGGTGGTGTTTTGTTATGCCTGGCTCTCCCAAGGCTGTCGGTAGTTCTAATGGAATGTTGTCTACTCCCTGGGCCTTGTTTCGACTTAGGCCTTTCAGTGCTCTATCAAACTCTTTATGCAGTATCATATCTCCTATTTTATCTTCATCTTCATTCTCTTCCAGTTCTATAACATTGTTCTCAAGAACATCACCCTTGTATAGACCCTCTATATACTCCTTCCACATTTCTGCTTTTCCTTCTTTGCTTAGAACTGGGTTTCCATCTGAGCTCTTGAGATTCATGCAAGTGGTTCTCTTTTCTCCAAAGGTCCCTTTAATTTATGTGTAGGCAGTATCTATCTTACCCATAGTGATATGCACCTCTACATTCTTACATTTATCCTCTAGCCATCCCTGCTTAGCCATTTTGCACTTCCTGTCGATCTCATTTTTGAGACGTTTGCATTCCTTTTTGCCTGCTTCATTTACTACATTTTTATAGTGTCTCCTTTCATCAATTAAATACAATATCTCTTCTGTTACCCAAGTATTTCTACTAGCCCTCAACTTTTAACTTACTTGATACTCTGCTACCTTCACTATTTCATCTCTCAAAGCTAACCATTCTTTTTCTACTGTATTTCTTTCCCCCATTCTTGCCAGTCATTCCCTAATGCTCTCCCTGAAACTCTGTACAACCTCTGGTTCTGTCAGTTTACTCAGGTCCCATCTCCTCAAATTCCCACCTTTTTGCAGTTTCTTCAGTTTTAATCTACAGTTCATAACCAATAGATCATGGTCAGAGTCCACATCTGCCCCTGGAAATGTCTTACAATTTAAAACCTGGTTCCTGAATCTCTGTCTTACCATTATACATGGTGGTCCATTGATAGTGACTGGGCCAAATACCTCATGAAATAAGCATGAAACGAACAAACTACAAAGAACAAAACTTGTCTAGCTTGAAGGGGGAAACCAGATGGCGCTATGGTTGGCCTGCAAGATGGCACTGCCATGGGTCAAACAGATATCAACTGCATTTTTTAAAATAGGAACCCCCATTTTTTATTACATATTCATGTAGTACATAAAGAAATATGAATGTTTTAGTTGTACCACTTTTTTTGCTTTCTGATAGACGGTGCTGTAATAGTCACAAACGTGTAAGTATGTGGTATCATGTGACATTCTGCCAGTGTTGATGGTATTTGCTTCATGATACAATACCCATGTTAAAATGGATCATTTTCCAATTGTGGAAAAGGTCGATATCTGTTGTGATCAAAAACCCAACGGGCATGTGCTGTGTATTCTGCTCGGTATCCTGGATGACATCATCCAAGTGTCCGGAATGTTCGCTGGATAGTTACATTATTTAAGGAAACAGGAAGTGTTCAGCCACATGTGAAACATCAACCACGGCCTGCATCAAATGATGATGCCCAAGTAGATGTTTTAGCTGCTGTCATGGCTAATCTGCACATCAGTAGTAGACAAATTGCATGAGCATCGAGAATCTCAAGAATGTTGGTGTTGAGAATGCTACATCAACATCTATTGCACCTGTATGATATTTCTATGCACCAGGAATTGCTTGGCAATGACTTTGAACTTTGTGTACAGTTCTATGTAGCGACGAAGTGTCATTCACCAACAGCGGTAATGTAAACCGGCATAATATGCACTGTTGGGCAACAGAAAATCCATGATGGCTGTGACAAGTGGAACATCAGTGACCTTGGCGGGTTAATGTATTGCGCAGCATTGTGGAAGGAAGGATAATTAGCCCCTATTTTATCAATGGGAATTTAAATGGTGCAATGTATTCTGATTTCCTACGTAATGTTCTACCAATGTTACTACAAGATGTTTCACTGCATGTCAGAATGGGGATGTACTTCAAACATGATGGATGTCCAGCACTTAGCTCATGTGGTGTTGAAGCGGTATTGAATAGCATTTTTCATGACAGGTGGATTGGTCGTCGAAGCACCATCACGTGATCTGATGTCCCCAGATTTCTTTCTGTGGGGAAAGTTGAAGGATATTTGCTATCGTGATCCACCGACAGTGCCTAACTACATTCATCAGCACATTGTCAATGCATGTGCGAACATTACTGAAGGCGAACTACTTCATATTGAGAATAATGTCATTACACGTATTGCCAAATGCATTGAGGTTGAAGGACATCATTTTGAGCATTTATTGAATTAATGTGGTATTTACAGGTAATCATGCTGTAACAGCATGCGTTCTCAGAAATGATAAGTTCACAAAGGTACATGTATCACATTGGAACAATGAAATAAAATATTCAAACTTACCTAAGTTCTGTATTTTAATTTAAAAAACCTACCTGTTACCAACTGTTCATCTAAAATTGTGAGCCATAGGTTTGTGACTATTACAGCGCCATCTATCACAAAGTGAAAAATGTGGTCCAACTAAAACACTCATATTTCTTAATGTACTACACGAATATGTAATAAAAAAGGGGGACTCCTATTTTTAAAAAAATGCAGTTGATATCCATCTGACCTATGGCAGCGCCATCTAGTGGGCCAACCATAGCGCAATCTGGTTTCCCCCTTCAAGCTAGAAAAGTTTTGTTCTTTGTAGTTTTTTCGTTTGATGCTTATTTCATGAGATGTTTGGCCCGGTCATGATCAGTGGATCACCCTGAATTTTAATATTAACAAATCCAAAATTAAATTGTCCTTTCATAATACAAAAGCACTTCCAATCACATCAGAGGCAGGCCAATTACTACTTCACACTGCGGTGATAACAATATTTGAAACGGTTTACAATTTTTCTTGACAAATGAATTTCTATTAATATATATTGTTATTACATAAATGAATCCAGAAATAAACATATTAAATAGCACCAAAGTGTGTAATTAATAATAGAAATTTTAAGTGTGCCAAATATTTTGTAATTTCAAATGTTTCTAAAAAAATGATTTCACCTGTACATTCAGAGCTAGTACATATTGATTGTAACAAAGAAAGTGAAGTAATTTCTTTTTATAGAGTTTAGCTCAAAATATGACACATCGTGTTCAAAATCATATGACATTTTTTAGAAAAACGGCTGAGACAATATGGACCTATTCAGAATTCGAAAATTATTTGTGGTATCAACTTCATCTGTTGAGGAAAAGTAATGCTAGAGAAGAGTTTCTCTTTACAGTGTGTATGCCGTTTTTGTAGTGCTAGAGAAGAGTTTCTCTTTACACTGTGTATGCCATTTGTTAATAATCCAAATTTGAAATTTTGTGATACAAACTGTCAGCCATGTTGCACCACATATTCTTGAAAATTTACTTCTCCCCTGTCTCTGAAAAGCCATGAGGTTTATTCCTTATGATTACTTAAAATGACAGCTCTACTTGAGAGCTATCCAAAACGCCAATAACAATATTTTATTTAAAGTAATTTGTTTATAATTAACTAAAAGTGTTGTATTCTGAAACTCATTGAAATTGTATATGAAATTGAGTAAATTCTTACAAATTGCAAATCAGTACATGTAGGGCATATGTGGCCCAATTTTTTGACGTAAGTAAGTGAAATTATCTAATGACTTGTAACTGTTATTTTGTAAATCTTATGTCTAACAATGTATTAAATTGTTGAGTTTTATATAAAAGGAATTGCAGCATGAGCCACACAAGCAGAGTTGGTAAAGATGTAGTAGCAAGAGACAGTCAGTCTGCATTATTGTCTTTATGAAGTTGTTTGAGCTAGACTCTTTTGGAGGTTGTCAGAAATAAAATATAACTACCATCAATGTATAAGCTAATTGACCATAATACAAAACAAGAAAAGTGATATGCTTTATATTTTATATAATAATTAGTAAATCAGCAATGTTGAACTCTGAGATTTCTATGATATCAAAGTTGAATATCTTATTATATGGCGCAGCTAAGCTATTGTGAGTACTTTCATTAATTGCGATTGAAATTTTCTAGTTTTCACTCATCCTCATGTCTTCATACTTGTCAATGGTGGACGCCCAAACTCTTAATTTGTTCCGTTGGTATGACTGAGAATTCACTATTACCACTGCCCATTTATAGATAGAATTATAAAAACACTACTTGCACACATGACTTCAGTCTCAGGCAACTTAAGCGTCGCATGAGTGTGTGTGTGTGTGTGTATATCTGTGTCTGTGTGTGTGTGTGTGTGTGTGTGTGTGTGTGTGTGTTTGTGTGCGTGTGTATGTCTGCTGTTGACAAAGACCTTAAAGGCCGAAAGCTATAATTCTGAGAATCTTTTTGTTGTGCCTGTCTGCAACTCAGCATCTCTGCTATTTGCCCTACATTTCGTAGTCTAATTGTGATATGTGACAATCGATTATTGGACTACAGTTGGGATGAGACAGAAAATGTAGTGTGGTAACTCATCATCGGACCGCATTTGAGATAACTACAATTTTTTAAAATTTTAATTACTTTTCCTTACACTATTGTTTTTCCAACTTTCTTTTGTTGTGTGACTTTTGATAGCTAGGATTATCTTCAAGTTGCATGTGATGATAATCTGGCTAGGTTGGTTCATTTGTTTTACCCAATATTATCTTCAAATAAGGCAAGCATGGAAAATCTTGATACAACTGAAGAGGTTTCAATGTCCTCAGTTGTTGACACTGAACCTGCAACAGTCATCCAAGGCATAACATTTCTTAAGGTTTTCCCCAAGTGAACTGGCCTCAGGTTTATTGGAAAGATTATCTCAACTCTTGCATCATAAGTTTATGAATCAGTCTCAACTCTTGGAACACAAGCGTACAAGTCATAATAATGATTTTAAAGAATGAACTTACAAGTTAAAGCAGTGACCTAAAGAAGATTACTGTTAATTTGAATGACACTGTTAAGACAATTGAGAGAGAAACTCAGGCATCACAGAAACAAGTAGTAAAGCCCCTTTGAAAACTTAATCAATTACGTGAGTCGATTCCCTTGAAGTTTAAACAGTAAATTATAAGGTTTATCACATAATGTTGTATTTGAAAAATGTTGAGAATGTTATTCATGTTGAGTTAGGTAGAAGGAACTCTAAATTCAAAATCATGCATGCATATATAGAGTAGGAAAATGAATTCATTGAACAGAAATTAAAACTAAGTAATGATCAAATTCGTGGCCATACTGTCAGTATTAACAATAAAATTGAGTCTTTATCTGAAAATTTACAGCACATTAACATACAACTAAGTGATGTTGAAACAAATGTGTCATATCTGAAAACTGATGGAAATTTTGTACCATTTTGTAACAATTTATCTCTTAAATACTTGTCTGGGGATTTTAAAATAAACCCAGTGGTCTTCCTGTATCAGTGTAAAGATAGTTTTCCTCTGAACTTTCCTGATTCTGTGAAAATTACACTAGCCAAACATTTCCTTCATGGTGAATGGAAATAAGCGTTTGATGTCATTGGCTGGGAAGCACCTTATGGGGCAGGTCCGGCTGCCTTGGTGCAGGTCTTATTACATTTGACGCCACATTGGGTGACCTTCTCACTGGACGGGGATGAAATGATGATGAAGACAACACAGCACGCAGTCCCTGAGTGGATAAAACCCCGACCCAGCTGGGAATCGAACCCAGGCCCATAGGACGGCAATCCATCATGCTGACCACTCAGCTATCGGGTCGGACTCCTTCATGGTGAAATGTGATCATGGGCTAAGCAATACAAAAGCCACACATAACATTTAATGAGTTTGAAAAGTGTTTTTGAATAAATTTTTGTCCAAAAGTAAACAGGTGGTCATCAAAACAGCATTTTTGAATGGTAGTGGGTACATGTGAGGTAATATTTCAATGCAAGAATTTTGTGAGAAACAGTTACGTAAGCTTACTCACCTGGTTAAACCTTTTGATGATTTTATTCGTATTGATGCCTTGAGATGTCTACCAATGAGAGCTCATAGGGGCCTTGTTTGTGGTCCCAATGATTCATTAGAGAATTTTTTTGAAAATTTTGATAAGCTTGACAAGGCATTTGAGGAATAGGGAATGGTTAATAGCTCACATTGCAACAGAAAGAAACAGCAAAATAGATTGAATGGTAAGAGGAGGAACCATAATACTTATATTAACCGTAACAATAATAACAGGAATGGTAATGGCAATACTCAGAGCAGAAACCACTGTAACCAGAAACAGGAGAAGCCTTAATACCTTTACCTGGTGCCTGTCAAGTGGAGGAGGTAAATAATTTTCATGACCAGGCAATAACAAATTCAGATCAACAGGACTGTGATGATGAGAATGTATATGACTATCCTGTTAAAACAACTAACTTTGAAAGTGAGTTTTGGGATGTTACAATTAAACAGATGTATGTAGGTAAGGAAAGTATTTTGGTTCCTTATTAACTGAAGTAGGTTTTCAAGTAAAATTGTTCAACTCTGGATGTTCTGAGGATATTGATAATGATTATTTTGGTGTTGGTATTTTAATGTACTCTTAGCAGCAGACTTTTGTAGCTAATTGTGATGAGGAGGGGGAGGCTTATACCAAGTCAGTGGTGGTGGAAGTGTGTGACACCCAGGTGAGTGGTCTCAGCACTAATGATTTAGTAGTTGAAGCTGAAGCTGATACATGTGATTTAGGAGAGCTGGATGGTATGGTTTATGTTGAAGTAATTGATTATTGACATTTTGTGTGAATGCCAGGACATTAGAACACATCACTGTGAGGTAAATAGGAGGATTATTAAACATTTGAGAGATGCTGATAAGAATGAGTCAGATTTCAGTTCAGAGAGTCAGATTATTTATTATTCTCAGCCTGATTTTACTTGAAACACTAATGCATACACCTATTCAAGGCCAATTTGTAAGAGCAAACAAGCACTACAAGTTATTCATGACATTGCCCTATACAGCTATCTAATGATAACGAGAGCCATTAGCAGAAAGATTTATATTTTGAAGGTACAGAGGATGATTTGCTTAGAAAAACTAATTTAACAAACAGGAGGATTTATTTGGTAGTCCATACATCAAAATCGCAGTTGGTGATTGGCACGGTTATAGTTTGACTGACACAGGTAATCAGTTTCTATTATTTCTGAAAAATTGAGGGATAGACTTAAGCAGAGTTCTCAGTACACTGAATTTCCTATAACTGGATCTAGGATTAAAGGTGCTACAGGTAAGTTTAGTACAGTTGTAAAAACCAAGCTTTAATCACAGTTCATGATGACAATGCATTTTTTGAGCAAGGATGCTTTGTAGTCAATGATCCAAATGAGGAGATGTAGCTAGGCTTGGGTTGGATATTGTAAAACAAGGTAACATTTGACTGGGTAAAATTTAGGGTAAATTTTTTAATGTCAATACACATTTTTCTACTTATGCTAGGTTACACTTAAAAGCAGGTGACACATTTCCTAATAAAATATATAGTTTTGACATTGAGCTAGAAAGAGGCTATATAGATGATCAGTTGTTAAGTAAATAGGGATTATGATGAACATTTTCCGACAAGATAAAAGAAGCAGATAAGCTTACTTAAGTTGAGAAGTCAGGATTGGAAGAAATACTGAGGTGCTGTAACCTCAGGTAGAGTTAAGAACTGTGCATGTAGGCTAGGGCTCAAAGAGCACCAGCCTTTCTTTATAAAACCATATTATGTTCCTCTTTGTAAAAGACAGGTTGTAGAGAGAGAGTTACAGAAGATACAAAACTGGAGGATTATTGAAAGGAGTACTATCCAATACAACAACCTTTTGTTTGTTGTAACAAAAAAGGATGGTGGGGTCAGGCTCGTGCTTGATTCCCATCATCTAAATAAGTTTTTGGAAAGATAAACTGATCACCATCAGTCAATGGTAAAAGTACTCTGTACATTTTCTGGAGCCAAGTATTTTTCATGCCTAGATCTGACCTCAGGTTTCCATCAGATAACATTAAAATCAGAATCTAGGAAATATACTGTTTTCTTATTCTCTGGTAAAAGCTATCAGTATTGTGTAATATGTTTTGTTTTAAATATATCTGTAGGAGAGTTTATTACAGCCTTACATCCTGTGTTGGGTAGTGAAATATATTCAAAACTTGTAATATACAGGGTTAAAGTTAAACAGTCAAACCACTGTAGAAGTAACACCACTGGTCAGAATGACATCAATTTGCAATGGAATATTATCAGAGAAGTGGGAAAATGTATGGAAGAAGAAAAATAAATGTTTACAAAATGTAGCAATAGATGGCTCTGTAAGCATCATAATTTAATAGTGGTCAACTACAAATGACAAATGAATGATACAATAATGCTTATGGTGTACGTTTGATGTCAAACAAACTGTACTACTCAGTGTGGATGGATGTACAGGTGTAGTGCTGTTAGGTATGTAAGCTCATCACCCATGGCAAGGTCATATCACATGGGATGGAAAAAATTGGTTTTTAATTGCCCTGAGGCCAAAAACTGCATAAAAAGCATCAATCAAAATCACGTTGAATCATTAATTTCCGTGGGACTGGCGCAAAACATGTTCAGTATGCTGTCCAATGTTTTCTGCAACAAGTTAAAATCGAGAAACAGCATGTTCCACAACTGATCAAAGTGTTTCCAAGGTCATATTCAGAATGTGTTGCAAAATATGTGCCTTCAATGAAGCTAAGTTTGCAGTCAGAACACTGATCACAACATCTTTCAGATAGTCTCACAGCCAGAAGTCACGCAGATTAAGTTCAACTGATTGGTATGGCCAGGCTGTAAGGAAATGATGGCTGATAATTATAGCGCTTCAGAAATGGCGCTTCAGCAGCTGCTTCACTGGATTTGCAATGTAAGGAGATGTGCCATCTTGTATAAAATGATGCCATCCACACATCCATGCTCTTGGAGAACTGGGACAATGTGGTTGCACTAAAGACACTCATAGCTCTTACCACTGACAGTACAGGTAACACAACCAGAAGCACCTGTCTCTTTGAAAAAATATGGCCCTATGATGAATGATTCTCTAAACCCACACCACACAGTGATGTGCTCATGGATACTTCCCACTAACACCAACCTATCAGAACTCCAGAGATGGGAACTTGCCCTTCAATATATCCTCTCTTCCCGTTACCCACCAGGCCTCAACCTCCGCTAGTTTCAAGTTGCCGCCGCTCATACCTCACCTGTCATTCAACAACATCTTTGCCTCTGTACTTCTGCCTCGACCAACATCTCTTCTCAAACTCTTTGCCTTTACATATGTCTGCTTGTGTCGGTATATGTGCGGTTGGACATGTGTGTGTGTGCGAGTGTATACCTGTCCCTTTTTCCTGCTAAGGTAAGTCTTTCCACTCCCGGGATTGGAATGACTCCTTACCCTCTCCCTTAAAACCCACATCCTTTTGTCTTTCCCTCTCCTTCCCTCTTTCCTGATGAAGCAACTGTGGATTGCAAAAGCTTGAATTTTGTGTGTGTGTTTGTGTTTGTTAGTGTCTCTATCAACATACCAAAACTTTCGTTTGGTAAGTTACATCATCTTTGTTGTTAGATATATTTTTCCCACGTGGAATGTTTCCCTCTATTATATTCATAAAATTATATTATTATTATTATGATCCCATTTGTTAAAATCAGTTGTTGTAATTAATTGTTAGTTTTTTATTGTATGTGTATTTCTATATTGTATTATTGTTATGGTACCATTTGTTAAAATCAGGTGTTGTATGTATATGGTAAAACTTTACCATAATTTTGATGTGTCTCCTGTACCTGAATCAAATGATTTAGATTATGTACGTTTTGAGACTAATAAACCACAGTTCACAATGGAAGAATGCAAAATATGCATAACAGAAGTTCTTTAGTGTCACTGCTCCTCAGCTTGTACAGCAGATAGATGACGTATGTCAATTTGACACATAATTTCCCTGTGTGGGTATCCCAGATACGCTTTTGGCCTATATGAAATCCTAACAATTTTATTGTTTTGTTATCATGACTGGGAGCATTCAGATTGAATAAAATAGCTTCAGTTTTACTATCATTCTTGAGCAGTACATTTGCCTCAAACAAATTAGTGCATATCACAATTTCCAGTGCCACACAGTAAGCTGTTATCTGATAGAGGACTTATGAAATGTGCATTTGGAAATCAGGTGGAATTAGTGTCTGGTATACTTTACCATCATAGTTTATTTCTGTTTTAATAATTTCCCATGCAGCTTTGCATTTATTCGCTGAGTTCAGTATATGCTTATCACTTCTTTTGCACTTAGCTGCCTTGATTTCAGACCTGTAGATCTTTTTCACTTTCGTATACATTTCTTTGTCAACATTGTTGTGCTTAGACTTATCATGATAGGGTAGTGGGGTGTACCAGCTTTTCAGATTTTGTGGTTGGGTGTAACAATTTTGCTTCATTATTTTCTTGCAGAATTTAGGACAACATGCTTCAAAAATTTCAGTTAATAGTTCTAAAAATCTGTTGGTAGATTCATTTGAATCCGCAGTGGCTATTATTTTATTCCATTTTATTAAGTTCAGTTTACTTATCAACTTGTTTAGCTTTGGTTCATTAATTAGTCTAATAATTTTTCTACTGACTGTGGAAGTTTCAGTTGCTTTACTGTTAAGAGTTTGTTTTTACCATAGTCCCTTGTGATATGAAATACCTAGCTTTATTGTGTTGAATTCTGTTTTGTTTAGATTAAAGTTACATATTACGTTATCTAGACATGCTGCCTGCCCTGTGGGTTGGTCATCACCACATAATCACTGCTATTGAAAATAGGGATAAAGCCTCACTTGTTTTATGTGATGTAAATAAAGCCTTTGATTGTATCCCATAAGAAATATTGATTGAGAAGCTTGAATTTTATGGAGTATAAACTACAGCACTAAAAATAATTGCTTCATACTTAAGACACAGAAAACAATATATTTCAGTAAGAAATAGACACTCTTTAACGAATATGATAGTGACATTGGTACCAAGGGCATCAGTACTTGGGCTGGTGTTTTTCATAATTGCCATCAATGATTTGACACATCACGTTCCTCAATCTGTGACTTGCTGTGCAGATGAGACAACAATAATTGGAACTCACCAGATTTCTTATGGGTGTCTAGTGTGGGGCCTCTCCACACATATAGCTGATATACTGGGAAAAAAAAGGTCATAAGAGAAATGTGTAGGGCTGTACCAACAGAACCACTGCAACATCTGTTTAGAGAACTCAACATACTTACACTTGTAAACCTGTGTATGTATGTCTCATCAGTAGGTCTATACATTATAACAAATATCAAAGAATTACATATAAGAGAAGATATACACCAACATAACACCAGAGTAAAAATTAAAGTTGATATTCTGAAACACAGACTAGTAAAAACAGCTGGCTCAACCACAGTCAGCTCTCAAATAATCATTGACAAATTACCGCCTTTAGCATGGTCCATGCCTTCTACACTATTTCAAAGAAAACCGTACAGCTGGCTGGCTGAAAATCCATTTTATAATGTAACAGAATTTTTTGATGAAAGAAATGTGAACATATCTTAAGATTTAAAATGTATGGCCAAATGTTTGCAATCGTATAGGTAACTCAGTATAAATGTTTGTAATTGTGTATGTAATTAAGTTTAAACATCTATCATTGAGCATGCAATAAAATATACAAAACATATGTTAAAATTTAGAGTGTATGGTTGACATTTGTGGTTATATATAGAACTAAATATATCAGTACTATAAATAGGGCATAAAGCCTATTCTGTTATGTTTATGGTCAATGGCAAATAAAGATGAATAAAGATGATGATCACCAAAAGGATTTACCTCTTTTCCTTATGCATATATTTTTGTCACTGAAATCCTTGACATTATCTGTGTCATATGTCGTCTTCAACCTGAGATTTCAGGAATGGTCCAGAAAGAAAATCTGCAAGTTCTCTACCTTTGACACATACCTGATTTTTCATGACTAAATTAAACTAAGTGCTAATACTACAAGTTGCATTTATTTTGTGAATATGGTCTGTGATGATTTTCTTGTTTAACTAAGTAACTGATTAATTATGAACATGTTGGAATCTAAGTACTACATGGTAAATTTAGAGTTAAGTTTATTCATATGAAAAACAGCCCTCCTACAAAATATATGTACAGGGTGATTATATTTAAAGTTAAACTTTCAAACTACTGGTCGGAATGACATCAAATTCAATGGAATATTATCAGAGGAGGGGTAAAATGTATGGTAGAAGAAAAATAAATAGTTACAAAATGAAGCAATAGATGGTGCTGTAAGCATCATAATTTAATAGTGGTCGACTACAAATGACAAATGAATCATACAACAATGCCCAAGGTGTACATTTGATGTTAAGCAAACTGTACTACACAGTGTGGATGCGTGTACAGGAGTCATACTGTTAGTTACGTAAGCCCATCCACCATGGCAAGGTCATATCAAATCGCATGGCAAGAAAGAGATTTAGTTGTCCTGAGGCCAAAAACCACATAAAAAGCATCATTCTAATCAGTTTTTAATTAAATTGAGGCCAAAAACCGCACAAAAAGCATCAATCACATCAGTTTTTAATTATCCTGAGGCCAAAAACTGCATAAAAAGCATCAATCAGAATCAGATCAGACTATTAATTTCCATGTGACTGCCACAAAACATGTTCAATAAGCTGTCCACCATTTGCAGCAACAAGTTGAAATCAAGAAACAGCATGTTCCAGGACTGATAGAAGTATTTCCAGGGTCACATTCAGGATATGTTGCACAATGCATGCCTTCAATGCAGCTAACTTTGCAGTTGGAACACTGAACACAACATCTTTCAGACAGCCCCACAACAAGAAGTCACACTGGTTAAGATCAGGTGATTGGGATGTTCAGGCTTTAGGGAAACAATGGCTGATAATTATGGCCTTTCTGAATGAAGATTCAGCAGCTGCTTAATTGGATTTTCAATGTGCCAAGGTGTGCCATCTTGAATAAAAATGATCCCATCCCCAGATCCATGCTGTTGTAGAGCTGGAATGATGTGGTTGTGCAAAAGACACTCATTGTGCTTACCAGTGATGGTACATGTAACAGGACTGGAAGCACCCGTCTATTCGAAAAAAATATGGCCCTATGATAAGTGATGCCATAAATCAGCACCACACAGTGACCTTTCCAGAATGAAATGGTACTGGTTGATTAGCTTGTGGATTTTCTGTTGCCCATATTTGACAATTCTGCATGTATCATGTCAGATTGAATTGGGCTTTGTTTGTCCACAAAATCTTCCATGGCCAATCTTGTCCACTTCCATGTGAGCAAGAAATTCTAAAGCAAAAGTCTCTCTTGCTGGCAGGTCAACAGGAAGCAAGTCATGCACATGGGTAGTTCTGAATGGAGAGCAAAGAGGGATGATTTGTAGAAATTTATGCTCATGGGTATGACCAGTACTTGGGCAATTCTCCATGCATTAAACATTTGCTCACCACCATACCTCTCCTCCTGCATTGCTGTGGCCACTGCTTACACTGACATCGAATAAGTTCGCTTCCTCCCTCTACCAGGTTGCACGCCTAAGGAACCCGCCTTTTTCGAATGTCCAAATCATTTTCTCCAGACCCATGGCAGTCTTCAGACCAGTGCCTTTTTTCAAACCCTTCAGTGTCTGGAACTTCTGCAGAACAATGTGTGCACAGTCATCATTCTTGTAATACAGCTTCACAACCAGAGCGTGATCCTGCATTGAGACAGTCATGGCGAACATCGCAGATGCAAAAGGAGGAAAAGCCATTTACCCAACGTGTTTATACCAACTTCAATGGGTAGTTCGCATAACAGATATTTTCATTTACATATTGTGATACATACAGCACAATCTATTGATGAATTTTCACACTATTTTTTTTCTTCTGCCATATGTTTTCTCCCGTCTCCATGTTTAACTTTAATTATAATCACTCTGTGTGTGTGTGTGTCTGTGTGTGTGTGTGTGTGTGTGTGTGTGTGTGTGTGTGTGTGTGTGTGTGTGTGTGTTGCAAGGAACTTCAAGTTGATGCTGTGAAGCAAATTGAAAATGATTATACATACATTGAGACTGTACTCATATCACACAAAGATGATAATTCTGATATAAACACTTTATACTTGGTCAAATGGTTCTAATGGCCCTGAGCACTATGGGACTTAACTTCTGAGGTCATCAGTCTCCTAGAACTTAGAACTAGTTAAACCTAAGCAACCTAAGGACATCACAAATATCCATGAACGAGGCAGGTTTCGAACCTGCGACCGTAGCGGTCATGCCATTCCAGACTGTAGCGCCTAGAACGTCTCAGCCACCCCGGCCAGCTATACTCAGTCATTAAATATGATTTTTGATCTCACTCTTACATATATTGTTGGATTAGAGTCACACTTGTGATTTCAGTTAGGTGTCAGGCTGAGCAAGCATTTTGTCTCATGGGAATTTTTCTGTTTAGACTTTCCTAAAATACCACATTGATTGCAGAGGGTGGAGATCCCACCAGAAGAAGTAACTTATGTAGAAAAATAAAATTTCTAGATGAATGTTAAAATGTATCTTATATTTCTTAGAAAAGAATCTTGGGTTACATGTTTTGGGCTTTGTTTTGGTTCACACTGTGGGAGTTTCTCAAATATGCTTTTAGTATGGTTTGTTGTAATTGAAACCACATACCAATGTAAACTTTAATATTTTAAATTGTTTGTCCCTAAAGTGTTCTCTACATCTATATCTACATCTACATCTACATGGATACTCTGCAAATCACTTTTAAGTGCCTGGCAGAGGGTTCATCGAACCACCTTCACAATTCTCTATTATTCCAATCTTGTATAGCACTCGGAAAGAATGAACACCTGTATCTTTCCGTACGAGCTCTGATTTCTCTTATTTTATTGTGGTGATCATTCCGGCCTATGTAGCTCAGTGTCAACAAAATATTTTCACATTTAGAGGAGAAAGTTGATGACTGGAAGTTCGTGAGAAGATTCCATCGCAAAGAAAAATGCTTTTCTTTTAATGATTTCCAGCCCAAATCCTGTATCATTTCTGTGACACTCTCTCCCATATTTTGCGATAATACAAAATGTGCTGCCTTTCTTTGAACTTTTTTGATGTACTCTGTCAGTCCTACCTGGTAAGGATCCCACATTGCACAGCAGTATTCTAAAAGAGGATGGACAAGCATAGTGTAGGCAGTCTCCTTAGAAGGTCTGTCACATTTTCTAAGTGTCCTGCCAATAAATGGCAGCCTTTGGTTAGCCTTCCCCTCAACATTTTCTGTGTGTTCTCTCCAACTTAAGTTGTTTGTAATTGTAATACCTAGGTATTTAGTAGAATTTACGGCATTTAGATTAGACTGATATATCATGTAACTGAAGTTTAATGAGTTCCTTTTCACACTCATGTGGATGACCTCACACTTTTCGTTATTTAGGGTCAACTGCCACTTTTCAAACCATTCATATATTTTTTCTAAATCGTTTTGTGGTTTGTTTTGACCTTCTGATGACTTTATTAGTTGATAAACGACAGCATCATTTGCAAATGACTTTCCATCAATTACTATGAACTGTGACCTCTCTGACAGGAAATTGCAAATCCAGTCACATAACTGAGATGATATTCCATAAGCACGTAATTTTACTATGGGCTGCTTGTATGTCAAAAGCCTTCCGGAAATCCAGGAATACGGAATCGATCTGAAATCCCTTGTCAATAGCACTCAGTAGTTCATGTGATTAAAGAGCTAGTTGTGTTCCACAGGAATGATGTTTTCTAAATCCATGTTAACTGTGTGTCAATAGACTGTTTCCTTTGAGGTAATTCATAATGTTCAAACACAATATATGTTCTAAAATCCTGCTACATATTGATGTTAACGATATGGGCCTGTAATTTAGTGGATTACTCCTACTACACACTATTAACACTATACCTTTATAGTTTTGTATATTTCGGGTACTACACATATGACCCATGTTTTTTCTTACATAATTTAACCATTTAATGTTTATGGTGTTTCACACCACCCATATCTCACTATTTTTTACATTTACACCTGTATTTGTTAGTTTACCCTTGAGTACTGGGTTGTAATTCTTTTTACAAATTGTCTACATTCCACCTTCTGGATTGTAGAAGAGCATTTCACTAACCTTTGGTTAGTAAAACCTCTTTGGGGGTTTTTAAAATGGGTCTACTTCCCATTCCTATCTTAAATTCCCTCTCCATATCAGCATTCACTGAAGGGGACATTCTAGCCCAAATTGTTAACTTTCTGAATTTTATACTGTTATGAGTGTACAAAGTTCCAGTTGTAAACTGCCCTTTAAAATATAAGTACAAATAAGTTTACAATTTCAGATTACATTTCACATTAATATGTTATCCAATTTATATTAGCAACTAAAGGGAGTAAACTGTTTGTTAATAATCCAGCTTTGAAGTTTTGTTATACAAACTGTCCAGCTATGTTGCACCACATAGTCTTGAAACTTTACTTCTTCCCTATTTCTGAAAACCATGATGTTTATTTGTTATGGATATTTAACCCTCCGTCGGGCACAATCAGGCTGACAGGCACAGCTGACGTGTTTTTCTCCCTCTTTCGCCAAGTAGGTGGCATGGGATTTCCTCACCACTAGTAGCTTCCTATCTTCAGGTGCTGTTTACAACTCACTCCATTAATGTTTGCATGACCCTCGTGGAGAGGAGATGTGATGTTCGTGGCCTCTCAAGCTCATTGCACCTGATCACATCTCACTTACGAAGGTGCGTATTTTTTGTTCTTTTCATCAGAGTGCTTATTTTACTCATTTGGTGGATGAGTAACGTGAATATTGTGAATTACTTACACAAATATATACTATTTTGAGATCGGCCTTTCAGGCACAATGCGCCTGAACACGTAATTATCCTGGTGTTTTCTCTTTTACGCCCCAGATTTTCCACAAATATAGCTCGGAATTACTATGATCTGTCTAACCCACATCATCTTGAGGAAATACAGGATTTGCTGATGTGTGCTGAAGAGGAAGACCCCATGCTGATTGAGGATCTTGGAGATGAGAATGACATTGATTCTGAAGACAAGGTGGAAGAATGTGAAGATGATTCTGTAACAGAGCAAGATGGTGAGGAGACTGATGAAGATGAAGAAAGAAGGGACAACAAAACAAATAGCTTTTATTTAGGAAGAGATAATAAGACCATGTGGGCAAAAAAGCCACCTGGGAAAAGAAGGCGCAAGGAGTCTCACAACGTCATCACTCACCTTCCTGGAGTCATAGGAAATGCTAAGAATGCTAAAACTGCAGTTGAATGTTGGAATAAAATATTCACTGATGACATCCTTGATATAATTGTTAGATACACAAACCAATACATCGACACTATCAAGGATCATTTCTCCAGAGAGAGAGACATCAGGTCCACAGACGTAATCAAACTAAGGGTCTTTATTGGCTTGTTGTACCTAGCAGGAGGATCCAGAGGGAACCGTCAAAGTATGGAGGAAGTTTTGGGGACTGAAGGCAATGGCATTGAAAAATTCAGCCTTGTGATGAATCTCAAATGATTTAAGAGTCTGATATGTTGCCTTCGTCTTGATGACCGAATGACCAGAACCCAATGGAAAGAATTTGACCAGCTAGCACTGATTCGTGAAGTTTTTGAAAAACCAAACAAATATGGAATAAAACATTTTGCTCTTGTTGATGCTAACATGATGTATACAGACAACATGGAGATCTACATTGGATTATAGCCATTGGGTCCCTTCTGTTTCAGCAACAAGCCAAGTGAAGTTATCAAGAGAATGGCTAAGACTTTATTTGGATCTGGTCACAATATTATGGCAGATAACTGGTTTTCTGAATTTGAACTCATCGACTATTTGAAAACAAAAAAGCTGTGATTTGTTGGAACTGTTAGAAAAAATAAAAGGCAATTGCCATCAGAATTTGTTGAAGTAAAAGGGAAGGAATTATACAGCAGCATGTTTGGCTTTAATGATGGGGTGGTTTTGGTTTCCTACATACCACATGAGAACAAAAATGTGATTCTTGTATCTTCATTGCACAATGACACTGCTATTGATACCAAATGTGAAGAGAAAAATAAACCACAGATTGTTACTTTCTACAATTCAACAAAAGTTGGTGTTGATACTGTAGATCAGATGTATGCTACTTACAGTGTCAGCTGAAACACAAAGTGCTGGCCAATGATAATTTTTTTCACAATGCTGAATGTGGGTGGTATCAACTCACACGTAATTTATCTTGGAAATCAACTAGAGAAAATGCATAGAAGAGTGCACCTAAAATCAGTTGCACATCAACTTGTTCTTGGAGAGTACACAGAAGAAGTGTGAAAAAGATTGAAATCCCCTCCAGCCTGCAAAGTTGGCTCAAAAGATTTATCCCCACTGAAGATAGAGAGGAACCACCACATTCCCCACGTCAAAAAAGACATAAATGCACCACCTGCACTACAGAAACGGGTTGTGGAAGGATGTCAAACTACGAATGTAAAAACTGCCATAACACAATCTGCCTCTCCAATGCAAATATGGTCTGCCAACTTTGCTTTTCTGTGCGCCAATGTATTCATTTTGGTAATTCTGAGTGAGTGTGAAAAGTGGCTTACAATTGGAGTTTTTTTTTTTTCTTAAATTTACTATTTAGTAAAATTTATTCACTAAAAACTGTAACTGTTTGGTGGTGGTTTCAAAATTTCAGTCCTTTCAATTTTGTTACTTTTGTGGTTAATAATTTTTTTTTCATCCGTTTTCATATGTTCTGTCTATACACATTCCCATGAAAGTAACTGATTACGTTTAGGGTACTAAAGTTGAGAATCTGAGATAATAAGTGATTTCAAAATCTGTGCCTGTCAGGCTCATTGTGCCCGAACTCAGGAGTACCAGAATTCTGCCTGACCGAGGGTTAAAATGATAGCTCTACTTGAGAGCTATCCAAAACACCAGTAATAATAGCTTATTCAAAGTAATTTGTCTATAATTAACTAAAAGGCAATTTAAATTTTTGTAGTCTAAAACTCAATAAAATTGTATATGAAATTAAGTAAACTCTTCCAAATTGCATATCAGAACATGTAGGGCAATATGTGGCCCATTTTTTGATGTAAGTAAGTGAAATCATCTAATGACTTTTAATTGCTATTTTTTAAATCTAATATCTAACAATGTATTGAATTGTTTAGTTTAAATAAAAGGAAATGGTGGAAGAGCCATGCAAGCAAAGTTAGTAAAGTTGTGGTAGTAAAAGGTCAGTCAGAGAGAGAGAGAGTCAGACAGTCAGTCTGCAACATTGTTTTTGAGAAGTTGTTTGCTTGAGACACTTTAGGAGGATGTCAGATGATAAAATGTATCTACTGTCAAAGTATCTACTAATTGGTAACAATATGAAACAAAAAAAGTGGTATACTCTACTTTTTATTAAAAATTAGTAAATCAGCAACGTTGAATTCTGTGACTTTCTGAAACGATAACCCCCAAGCATATCAGAGTTGAGTACCTCTGATTAAATTTTTCTAGTTTGCACTTGTCTTCAAACTTGTGAATGGTGGAGGCCAAAACTATTAACTTGTTCCTATGGTATGATTAGAATTCACTATTATCCCTGTCCATTTATGGATAGAACTATAAAAACTCAGCATCATAGGATCACTTCATCATGGTTGTCAGGTGGCTTAACTTATCTTTATATGTCTCCAAAAAATGGCGGTATTATAGAGATAGCAAAGACACATCATCAGTTTAATGTGTCAGAATATCAGAATAGGTTGTACTTCATATGTTCAAAGGCAGGTGGAGTATTACATAGTCCAAATGGCATAAATTTAAATTTATAGAGGCTATCAGGCGTTATGGCACCATTCTTTTCACAGTCAGCCTTGATTTGCCAGTAGCCTATACGCATGTTCATAGTTGAGAAATTCTTTGCTCTCAAACAGTCTAGTGTTCCATCAGTGCACAGCTGGCTGATAATGCCTTTCTCATAATATTTTTGAGACATCAGTATTAAATGCAGATATGCCATGTGCCATCCTCCTTCACAAGGGTTGTAGGAGAGTACTATGGAATCTCTAAATGTCCAGTGTTGTCAACTTGCAGTATCTTCTCCACTTCCTCCTGGATTATCCATTATCCATCCAGTAACACCGTCTATGAGCAATGGATAATCTATGAGCAATGATCTTGTAACCTAGCCAGTTAATATAGTAGTGGTTTTACTCACACTTGTAATATTACCCCAGGTCTTCAAACACTCTGCTCATTTTGTGACATAATATAAACAAGCACAAACATTATGGTTGAATGCCAGTTCTTTATTGTTCACTTATATGAACACAAATTTTCACCACAAATAACAATAGTAACAAAAACTTTATTGAAATAGTTTTTTTGACTGCCCATGCCATTTCACATCTCAACTCTTTCTCACTGTTAGAACTTAAAGATGACTACTCACAACAATACATGTGGTCAATTCACACTGGCTGTCAGGATCTATCACATCACATCAGAATAATCACATCACATCACATTTCAAATGGTGGCATGCACACAGACCATCAACAGACCAGTGTGTCATGTCATGTCATGTAAAAGTTTCTCAAGAAGAAAGTTTTGACAATGTTGTCTTTTGTTAATATCAGAAGTTAACCTCTTTTTGTCATGCTCACTAATGTTATAGTAGTGGATTTTGTGTCATCTCAATTTTCTTTTATTATTGTGCTTTGTTTTCTTGGCAAACTGCAAATGTTCATCATGCCTTGGATTCTTTTTTCATTGAGTGTTCTTCCACAACTGGGTCAGATATGCGAAAGCAAAAAATTATAGCAGGAGAAAGTTGACACCTTCACACTATACAAATAAGAACATAAGTCAGTGAAACAGTGATAGTGAAATAACACTTTCACTGAAAAAGTCAGCTCAAGTGAAGGTGAAAAATTGTTTATGATGTTATTAGTTACACAAGGCGAAAAAGGCTCTTCAAGGATAAAGTAAACATACTCTGCTTATTCCCTTATAAATACTGTTTCATTCTTTTTGTTGAAAATGTGTGAAAGAAGGACAAATTTATTTGTTATATTTATGTTAGAGTCTCAGTGATTCATTTTTTTTGGTTCTCACAACATTTTGCTGCGTGCATTTTCTTTGCAGTCCAGTATCTCTGTATTGTTATTGTACGTATCCATTCTCCCCAGTGTGTTGTGTTTAACTGTGCATCAAATAAATATCCAACTTCTACATGTTCAATATATTATTTGTTATCTCAGAAATAAGTAGTTCCAACAGGTTATGGGCTGAGGAGCGCTAGAGTGATAATATTGTGTAAAAGTTTAATATCGGAGGTGAAATAATAATTTAAATATGATCGTGCCATGTGAGGTTAGTTTTCTGGCCACAAGCAAAGAGAAAAATAGCTTAACCGCAAGATGGAAAGTGAGTGCATCCACATAAACAACCTCAGAGGTGTCAAAAATTGGATTGCCTGGAAGTTTCAAGTGTGCAAAGTGTTGAAACCACACAATGCTTGGTCTGTTGTTGATGGTTCGTATAATTTGCCTGAAGAAACATTTGATGATGTTGCATACAGCAAGTTGGTTGCAATCTGGATGATGTGTGACACAACAGCTCAACGAATTATTACCATGTCAGTTCAAGAAAAAACAATGCTGCATATTATGAACTGCAACACATCGAAAGAAATGTGGGACAAGCTCATGTGTATTTATGAACAAAAATCTGGAACCAGTGTGTACATGCTACTGCAACAGAAACCAGCAGATGACATAGTGACTCATATTGCTAGAATTGAAGATCTTGCACATTGCTTGCAGATTCTTGGTGAGCAAATACTGGAGCAAATGGTTGTTACAAAAATTTTGATGACTTTACCAGTGGCATGGGAATCTGTGCAGGCAAGTGAACGAACACTTAGTAACCTGATCTCCAGACTTGCCATTTACAAAAATAGAATAAAGGGAAGAGATCAAGGTGCAAGTACAGCATATGCAGCAAACAACAGCTCTCATAAAAATAGTGGTAAAAAACACTACCATTTTGAAAAATCAGGCACTTGTCACTATTGTCCAGAGTTGGCCTACAATCTGATCTCTTTGGGTGCTGCAATTGATAAAGGTACGACACATCGATCTGACATCATAATTTGTAAATTTTTAAAGAATGAAAGTGTTGTAGCAGTGGGAGAGAGATATGACAAGCTTTTTCATATGAAATTTAAGGTTGTGACAAATACTGAGTATTGTGCAAATGTTGCTGTGTGTGAACCTCTTTTTCTGCAGCACAAGAGGATATCACATGATAATATCATGCAAGTTAAGCAAGTTTTGTCAAGTGCTAACATAAATTTCCAAGATCAGAAGTTTCAGTGTGTAGACTGCATTATTGGTACAATGCATAAACTGCCATTTCCATCCTGTGATACAAAGTGAAAACAAATAGGTGAGATTTTACATGTAGATTTGTGTGGTGAAATGCAAGAAGACTCTCTGGGTGGTGCAAAGTATTTCTTGATGTTGAAAGATGGCTATAGTAACTGGAGAATGATGTACTATGTCAAGAATAAATCAGACACAGCTGAATGTCTGGAAAACTTCTTTAAAGTGAGTGAGAAACATTTGTGCTGAGGCATAAAGACATTAAGAACAGATAATGGATTACTATTTTGTAATGAACTGGTTGCCAATCTGATTAACCAGCATGACATCTTGCATCAGGAAACAGTGCCATACAGTCCACCACAGAATGGAGTCATTGAAAAGAAAAACAGAACTGTTGTCAAGTTAGCCAGGACTTGTATGCATCAGGTGGAATGCCAACTGAAATGTGGGCAGAAGCTGTGAATTATGCAGTATTCACACTCAACTGGACTGGAACAATTAAAGAAAGGGGTGTTGTGCCATGTGAGCTGTGGCTAGGAAAGAAACCAAGCTTAAAAATCCTCAGAACTTCTGGTGAAGAAGTTTATGTCCATATTTATAATGAGAAGAGGCAAAAATGGGATGCAAAGGCTTTAAAAGGGGTTGTTTTGTTGGCTATGACCAAAACACGAAAGGTTATTGTGTGTGGTTTCCAGATGTGGGGCAAGTAAAAGTCCACAGAGATGTTACTTTTACTGGGAAACTGTTTAAGGACAACTGCAGCAAACATGAAACATCAACACCAAGAGCAGTGAACTTTTTCTTACCTGGAAATAGTTTATCATCTGTAGAAACCAACCTTCAAACTATTCCTGTGGTGTGGTATTCTACAGAAGCATGTGAAGAAAGAGACAACAATGCACATTCCAATGGTATCAGTGAATGGGAAGCAGTAGCTGATGAAGCTGTTCAGTCTGATAGGAAATATTGACTAAGAGATCACAGATCATTAAGATTACCAGCAAGATACACGAACATCTATCCGTTTTAGATATTGGTGAACCAGAGACATCTGACAAAGCATTTATGTGTGATGAGGCAGAAAAGCGGAAGGATGCTATGAATGATGAAATTAATTCTTTGGAAGCTAACCAAACCTGGACATTAGTGGATCTACCTGCACATCACCAAGTCATTGATAACCATTGGGTGTACAAAATAAAGTATTCTAACAGTGAGGATGCTCCACATTTCGAGGCTAGACTTGTGGCTAGAGGTTTCTAGCGAGTTGCAGGTTTAGATTATCTGGAAACGTACAGTCCAGTGACTAGATTTTACTAACATTGTATAGTATTATCCATTGCAGCATCCAGAAAAATGTGTCTTGAACTGTTTGATGTCTAAACTGCTTTTCTTTATGAAAATTTAGGACAGAACATTTATATGAATCAACTGAAAGGTTTCAAAGATGGGACTGACCTTGTGTGTAAACTAAATAAAAGCTTGTATGGCCTTAAACTAGCTTCCAGGTGCTGGAACCAACATTTCACAACAGTTTTATGCAAGTCTGGACTTCATCCAACAAATGCAGATCCATGTGTATTCAGCAATCAGGACACAAATAATCCATCAATCTTGGCAGTAGATGTGGATGATGATCTGATAGCTGCTGAAGATCCTTCTTCCATTAACCTTTTGCTTAGTGAACTACAAAGAGAATATGACATCACATTCAGAAAATTGGATACGTACTTGGGCTCGCAGGTAGAACAATCAGCAGATGCCTCTATTTTTCTGCATGAAGAGGCTTATGCCATGAAGGTTTTATGCTGCTTCAGGATGGAGGATGCTAACCCTGTAACTGTACCTACAGACCATCATCATCAGTTGTGTGCTGACCTGCATACGGGGGAGAAGGACATGTCCAATGTTACATATAGGCAAGCTGTGGGTAGTCTGATGTATTTGTCGATAGAAACATGCCCAGACATCATTTTCACAGTCAAAAGTGCTGGTCAGCATCTCGAGAAACCGATGAAAATATATTGGAGTGCTGTGAAAAGGATCCTGAAATTTGCTAGAGGCAGTATGGTCTATGGACTTTATTTTCCTTCAAAGGACGAGAATCACCTTCATGCCTACTGTGATGCAGACTATGCTGGTGGATGGAAACTAGGAGATCCACAACTAGTATGTTGTTAAGGCTTAGTGAATCCACTATTACTTGGGCCTCAACAAAGCAGAGACTATAACTGAGGCTGAATTTTTTGCAGCTAGTCAGACAGTGGGAGAAATTGTTTGGGTGAAAAGTTTGCTCAATGACTTGGCTTTGTTCAGCAAAATAAAAACAACTTTGAACATTCACAATTTAAGTGCAGTGAAACTTATTAAAAACCTGGAGTTTCATCAAAGACGTAAGCTTATTGATGTATATTATCACTTTGTGTGCAATAAGTACAAGGAGAATGAGTTTGTACTAGAGCAATGACTTGACGTGATTACTGCCCTTTATGTGATCAAGTCATTCAAAGACCTCTCAAACTTATTGACTACAGAGATCTTACAAAACTACGCAAAAAATAGTGTTATATGGAAAGATTCATATGGGGAGCAGGCACTTCCAATGTTTCAGTACCCTTTCACTTACTTTTGCTTTGGAGTTTATTAAATAGGACACTTTAAAGTCAGTGCAGAGAAACGTATTTCGTAATTGCCGTAGAATAATGCTGAAATAAAAAAAAAGGATGTCATATTAATTTTAGTTTAGTTTTATACTTTGTGAATTGTGATTTATTTGTCTCATAACATGCATAAGCCAACCATATGATTAGAGTACTAGAGACATTTCTAAATATGGTTTATACAATTTCATTGATATAAAGCTATGGTTAATAAAATGATTTAAATATTAATGTAACTTATTGTAAAAAGATACCTTCACATATTTACATAATAAGACAATTGATAAACTACGTTGTACTCAAATATACAATTCATTGTTCATGAATTCTTGAACTGAGTAATAGCATCACTGAAGTAAAGTGTAGTGCAGTTTTCTTTCCAGTGAATCTAGATTCATACCCAGAATGTTCTTGGCTTTTAGTTTGTTGTAAATTTTCATTCCCATGTACTAGGGAGCTCAAGCATAAAATTTTAAATGATGAGCAGGTTACATAAAATTTTTTTATTTCCGGTATTGAAGGTGTGATCAAAGCAGTTCTCATGGCATACCTCTAAATTATTGTGTAAAATAATTATATCATAGGTAGGGAGGGTATTGTTAATAATTTCAGATTCTTAAATAATGGCCAACATGATTTTCTTGGATGTATAGCACACATGTTTCTAACAGTTCTTTTCTGTAATTTCAGCATGTGCAGTAGGTTGCTTGAATGTCCCTGAAAAACAAAACCATACCTCATAACTGACTGGAAGTAGCTATGATATGCAATTCTCCTTGTGTCCATGTCAGTAGCGTTACCTAACATTTGTATTACAAGTGCAAAGCTACACAGTTTATTTAATAGATATTCAACATGTTTATTCCAATTTAAATTTTTGTCTAGGTTTAATCCTAAAAATTTCCCAGAATTCCCTTCCTATAGATTTTGATTTTTGTGATTCATTTTAATTTCCCATGATGTTGACTGTTTTGTTCTGAACTAAACCACATGGGTGTTCTGCATGTTTAGGGTTAATCCATTGAGGTGAAACCAAGCTTCTAAGTGGTCCATTGTATTGATGATACTGCTGGGAATAGTTTCTGGCTCCTCTTCTGCAATTAATATAGCCATGTCATCTGCAAATAAGACCTATGGAGCATTTACATTAATTGATACGTCAATAATGGAGAATAGAAACAAAATAGGTCCTAGAATAGAATCTTGAGGGACACATTCTTCCATTTGGAAAACTAATTTGCTGCATTTGCAGGGACAATCACTCTTTGTTTCCTATTGCACAGGTATAAAGGAAGCCACTGTAAAACACTACACCTAATTCAATACATGTCAAGTTTGTGGATAAGAAGTGCATAGTTTACTGAGTCAAAAGCTTTTGTGGGATCACAAAAGATCCCTGTGACTTTATTCTTATTGTCTAATGATTTTATCAACAAACTTTTTTATCACATCTGTAGTGCTTTTTCCACATTGGAAGAAAAATTGAGTTTTAAAAATAATCTTGTATTTTTCAATAAAATTTTGAATCTGGATGAAAGCAGCTTTTCCAAATACTTTTGACAGTGCTGTGAGAAGATATGTGGGATGATAATTTCCCATGTCCTCTCTTGACCCTTTTTTGAACAGCAGTTTTACTTCTGCATATTTTAGCACCTCTAGGAAACACCCATGTTCAAAAGACTGGTTTATTATTAAATGTAGGGGGGAGGGGGTGGTCTTATTATTTTACACACAAATTTCAAAACATTTGTGGGTACCTCATCCCAAACTGAATAATTTTTGTTTTTCAGTGTTAATATAATGTTTTCTACTTCTGTTAGTGACCACTTAAAATATTTTGTGAAGCATTCTGACATTTGATCAAGTCCGAAGGGACATACTTTGTTGTCATAATCTGCAACACTGAATCTGATTTCACTTCATTAATGAAGAATTCATTGAATAATTCTGGAATTCTATCTGGATTCACAATAAGCTTATCCTCAAGCTTGATTTTACAAATTTCATGATTAGATGCTCTAATAAATAATTCAGATTTCGCAACTGACTACACTACTTTTGATTTACCAGGTGCAATTCAATTTAACTTTTTGCAGCCCATGGTCATTTATTCTTTGAAGCAAGACAGAACATGTATAAAGTGATATTTATCTTAGAATGTAATCTTTTTTTATCCAAAAAGGACATCACTTATGATGAATGTGCCTAATTTTATTACAAATATAATTTGTGGAATTGTACAATACACTATATGTAAATATAGGCATTGTACAATACACTATATGTAAATATTTTGTATGGGGATTTTCATTTGGCCAGTCCATATAAGCAGAAATTTGAAACACATATGTACTGTAGTTTTTGATAAGAAGATTTCTTATGTAATATTCTTTTGTGTGTAGATTGTTAAACCCACTTTCTGGGGTTACTTGTGGTCATTGAATTGCCCAGTTAGCATTTTGCAGTATCTAACTGGTCAATCCAATGAAGGGGTAATGTGACAAAGCAAGCTGGAGAACTACTAGGATTCTTAAAGTATTTATTTGGCTCTATTCAAAAACATTTCAGCAAATCCCGCTCTTAATTAATTCCAAAATAATTACCAAGTTTGTCAAAAGTATTGTTTGTATAACTACTTTTCCTAATTTCATCATATAAGCAAATAATTCCGCTTAGCCTTTGTGGTAGAATGAACTGTTAAAAAGTAGGAATTTTTTGATGTATTTACTTACTTGAATGAGTTATGTTTTAATGGTAATTCCTGTAACTTAAACATCAAACAATCTGTAGCTTCAGTGCCTATTACTGTGAGGATATATAGAGGATTGATTTTTGGACCTGAGACAGTCAGTCCAAAGCCAATTTTCAGACATGAATTATGTGTTGGTTAAATTAAAACAATGCATCAGATTAGCAGTGGAATAAGTGTAACACAGATAGGCTGTGTGTTAGAACAACTAATGATAATGTCTGTTCAGTTCATTTGAGAAATAGTGTCACACATACCTTATTATTCTGCAAGAACTGTGAACTGTGTGGTTAGGTTTTTATTGCTCACAGATGTTCAACAGCAAACTATTATAGCAGTATGCTGATGTTGCCTGCAATGTATTAATGAGGCTTTTCAACATTTATCAGTAGTGAACTGGCCATATAATTGAGTTAAATGTTTGTGTGTGTGTGTGTGTGTGTGTGTGTGGGAGGGGGGGGGGGGGGGGTTGTCAACTGTGAACTGTGGAAGTAAAGAAGACCTGTGAAGTGCACTTGTGCAACTGTCGGCTACAGTGCTGAACTTCCACACACCATTTTTCAGCCAGTGTAACAATGCTGTACATTGACACCTAGGACTATTAATGAAGAAATAAAGCAGGTGAATGTCACAAGCTGTATGACTATCCAAACTGCAAGAATGATCTTTTGGGTACAAGGGTACAACAGATCACAAAAATTATAAATAGTGACGTAATATGGACCAAAACAAAACAAAGAAATTGTCTAGTAAATATAGTCTCAAAAATGTGTACCTTAAGAGCTATGAAGAGTGGAAGAGTTTTGTTTCACAGTAGTGAAGATGAAGAAGTGCTTGTAGTTTTTAAAGTATGCATGTTACAGCACTTGCTTCCTGGACATTTTTTTTCTTGTTTTGGTACTTATGATCTAAAAATAAACTAAACTTCATCTGAACAGGCTTCAGAAGGCCCAACAGTACTGATGAATGGCCACGTCATCCTCTGCCGATAGGTGTCACTGGATGTGGATGTGGAGTGGCAGGTGGTCAGCACACTGCTTTCCTGACCATTGTCAGTTTTCATGACTGGAGCCACTACTTTTTGATCAAATAATTCCTCAATTTTGCCTCACAAAAGCTGAGTGCACCCCATCTGACAACTGTGTTCAGCAGACTGGATATTCACCCATCCAAGTGTAGCCAAGTCCAGCAGTGCTTTACTTCAGTGATCTAACAATAACCGGTGTTATCACTGTGGCAAGGCAGTTGGCTGGTACTTACAACCACTTCTCAAAAAATGGAAAGCAAAGAGCTTGGAGTAGAAGAGATTTGTTTCACAGTATGATAGATGCAGAAGTGCTCATAGCACTTAAGGTATGCATTTTAGGGCCCATGTTTATTCGACTTCTGTGCTTCAAATGATCCTATAATATACCTGAATATTCACCATTCCTTCTGAGGCACCCTGTATGTCATTCCAACTGTCTGTGGGCATCTCTCATACACTTGGTCCATATAAAAGAAGGCTTGTGGAGACCCACCAGTGATTATAGCAGATTGAATTGTAGACCTGTCACAGATAGGTATCGCAAATGCAATATCCAAGAATTCACATGCAATTTTGCAGGTGGAACTGTTTTCACTGTTCTGGACTGCCTCAAGGCTTTTAATCAAATTCTGGTAGTTCCTTGTGATGTACCAAAATCAGTAGTGATTACACTTTTCACTCTTCTTGAATTCTTATTCATATTGTTCAGACATAAAAATGCTACCAAACTTGGTAACAGTTCATTGATGAAGTTTTACAGGGACTAGCATTTTGGTTGGTTGGTTGATTTCAGGCAGGGGACCAAACAGCAAGGTCATTGGTCCCATTGGAGTAGGGAAGGATGGGGATGGGAGTAGGCCATGCCCTTTCAAATGAACCATCCTGGCATTAGCCTGAAGAAATTTAGGGAAATCACAGAAAACCTAAGTCAGTATGGCTGGATATGTGTTTGAACCATCGACCTCGTGAATGTGAGTCCAGTGTGCTAACCGCTATACTGCCTCACTTGGTGACTAGCATTTTGTTTGATATATTTGGATGATATCCTGGTGCTCTCATCTGACATTCAGATATATGAAAGACATGTTAATGATGAATGATGGAGATTGTGTAGCCGCAGCATTGTGTCAAACAAGTACAAATGCATCAGTGGCAAAAGTGAAGTACTGTTCCTTGGCCTTAGGCTCTCAGCTGAAGGTACCTACCTATTACTAGACACGTTCTCTGTTTTACTTGATCTTTTAAAGCCAACGGATTACCAGCAGCTCAGATGTCTTTATGACCATGATGAATTTTCATCACCACTATCTTCTGGAAGCAGCTTCCGTTTAAGCAACTCTAATGAATGCACTTTCCACTCCCCACATCAAACTGTAAATATGTACACAAGTGGATTCCAGAAATGGACAAGACCTTCCATGACCTACAGGTGAGCCTCATGGAGGCAGTGCAGCTTGCCCACCATGTACTAATTATTCCATTGGTTTTTGTTGTAGACAATAGACAAAATGCAATTGGAGCTACTCTGCACCAAAAGTGAGCAATCATTGGCAGCTGTTAACCTTTTTCAATAAACTTACAGCCAGGGCAAAGGAAATGGAGTGTTTATGATAGAGAGTTGTCTGTGATATACAAGAGTGTGAGGCATTATCACCTTCAAATTGAAGCCGAGCCAGAGATAAGGCCACATTCAATCATCCAAACCCTTCAAAATGTTAGTGGTGTGTTCCCATAAAGAATTCTGAAACATTGACTTGATCAGAAAATTTACCACAGACATTTGCCATACTAAATTCAGAGAAAACATATTGACTGAATACTTTTTTTGGGTTTCCAGTCTGGTAGACATTTAGTACTGCAACATTCTTGCCATGGTCAAAGTAATCTATCAATAACTACAACTGCTGCTGGAAGATCCTTCCGTGGGACTAATATGCATTGTCTCGCAACATAAGCCAAAGCTCTATATGTTCATTGCCATGGATGATGTGCTGCTTTAACATGCCCAGGAAAGAAAATATGGAAGACAGTAACAAAAGGCTGTCTACAGGGTTCAGTGTGTGGTCCAGAGTTTTGGGATGCAGCACTCGAGCCCATTCTACAGAAGTTGCATGACAGCAGTAACATAAGTGGACTGGTAGCATTTGCAGATGATGTTCTGCTTGTTGTAAGTGCTGACTCTGGAAGAATTATAGAAGGCAAATGTACTATGACACTCCATGAACTTAAGGGCTGGTGTCAAAATGTTGAATTGTCACCAGGATCTCCCAAAATAATGTATCTCCTTCTGAAAGGAAACCTATTAAGACACCCAAAAATAAAATTAATTGTGTTACATTTAGAAGAAAGTGCAATAACAAGATATGTAGGGGTATTTCTGGATGAACATTGTAACTGTGCACATCATACATAGGAAGCAAGCAGAAAAGATTTAAACATGATGAATAAAATTATAACCTTTGCAAATGGGAAATTTTGTCTTCCCTTGAAGACACCAGGTTATACCACCAATCTATATTAACATGAGTCATAAGTATGGTGTGAGCATTTGGGGACCTAGATTGCAGCTAATGAAGCCATCTTCATTAGTGAGAAGAGTGAAATGAGGAGAGCTACTAAGGTTGACAGGCACATACTGCACTACCCTTTGTTAGTAATTCTAGGAACATGTCCACTGCACTTGAAAATTAGGAAAAGGGGAGCCTTTTACTGGTTAAAGAAAAACAATGAAATGGAAGTGTGAAGGGTGCTTGGAACTAAGGCCAATTGGAAAAAGATAAGAAAAGTTTGCGTATTACAACTGTGTCAAAATGAATGGAACACTTCAGGCACAGGCAGGATAAAATACGAATTTCTTGCTAACATGAGGGAGAGATTGAATATGAGATTTCTTAACCCATTGAGTGGTTTGATACATTACAGGTAGAATATTCAAAATTTCTAGGTGTATGCATTGATGAGGGGTTGAACTGGAAAAAAACACACTGAGGATCTGCTGAAACGTTTGAGTTCAGCTACTCAAGCTATTAGGGTCATTGCAAATTTTGGCAATATACATCTGAGTAAATTAGCTTACCACTCCTATTTTCATTCTCTGCTTTCGTATGGCATCATATTCTGGGGTAACTCATCATTGAGTAAAAGAGTGTTCATTGCACAAAAGCGTGTAATCAGAATAATTGCTGGAGCTCATCCAAGATCATCCTGCAGACACTTATTTAAAGAGCTAGAAATCTTCACTTTAGTCTCGCAATATATATATTGACTTCTGAAATTTGTTATTAACAATCCGAACAAATTCAAAAGTAATAGCAGTGTACATGGTGTAAGGTAACAGGGGATAATATGGAACTCTTTCAAGTGATTTAAAATTTAAAGCACAGCAGCAGAGATAATATGCTGGGCAAAATAGACCGGTAAATACTTGTTTTGTGTTTTGATGGAGGTTGTAGTTCCGTTGCATAGTGTTTTGGTTTTCTTTTAATTGCAACAAATTATATAAGTGTGGTGATAATTTGTAAAATTATATAATGGATTTAGATTTAAGTATCTAAATATTATAAAATATTGAAAACGAATTGTGGCCATGTTTAGCGATTATTTTGACTACTGTGGTGTCATGTGACCCGACTCAGGACTGTGGATATGAGCAGGAAAATCGGGGTCTTTGGTCGTTGGCCATTGTGGTGGCGAGTTGGGAGCGGCAAAGTGCCGCAAGTGCAAGCATGGATGCCAGGGTATGTGAAGGAACAAAGTGAAAGTGTGTGGGTGTGAGACAAACAGTGTACGAATTGCACCAATTATTATTTGTGAACTTAAAAATGCATGGCCACAACGTTACAGTGTTTCTTTTGAATAAATAAGTTTCAATCTGAACGTGTATAGTTCAGTTCACTGCTCTTCAAAAGCCAGCCAATATCTGACTCAATAATAGGGGCACAAATGCAACCATTTACTACCAACCCCCTTTACAGATGAGCCACGTGAAAAATAGGTAGTAAACGAGCCCGAGTTCAGTTGCAATTGGGGGCTCATCTGGGATAGGACTTTTCTTTCATATTCCATAGTATTTCGGAATCAGATGTCCATCTGATGTTAGGCTTTTGAACAGTCAGTGTGGGAGCTCTGAGCTAAATCAGTGCATTAGCAGTACTGGAGTGTTTGTGCTGGACAAGATGCACACTGCCCCGTGGTTACGCCGATATAAGGCCATCACGATTGTGGAGCAGTGAGTTACACAGTCTGATGTGCCATGTCCACGTGTTGCTGCGGGTAAAACAGTCGTCCGTGCCGTGACCACGTGTTCCGCGAAAAAAAAAACAAAAAAAAAACGTCGTCCATGCCATGTCCATGTGTTGCTACGGGTAAAGCAGTCGAAGCTGTATCCATGTGCTGCCGACGATCAACTCCGTCGTCCGTGCCACCGACCAACACGACTACATGCTGGCAGGGGCCCACACAATGTGAAGATAAGTACAGCCAGCAGCTACAATGCAAAATTGTGTCCGTTCATTGGTCATGGCTGATGAGATGCGTGAATCTCAAAGTGAAGGCGAATCAGTGGATGTTAGGAGTACCTGTAGTAGCCCTAGCATGCCAAAGGAAATAGGCTGGATACCAGGAAGTGACCTCAGTACATTTTTTGTAAAAGTTACTAGTAAATTAGGAGAAATAGACACAAAAGTAGGGAATATAAAAACTGCAATAGTTGGAGAAATGGATTCGAAAATTAGGAGATATGGAATTAAGGCTTAGTGATAAGATAAAGACAGTGAGTGAAAAATTTGATCAGCTAGATCTCAAATTCACTCAAATTACAGATAAAGTCGAAAACACAGTTAAAATTGTTGAGGGAATTATTAAGAGAGTTGATGAGGTTGAAAGAGGCCTAGTAGCCAAGGTGGACACTGTGCAAAGTAATCTTGTGGGGCAGATTCAGGTACAGGAACAGAAATGTACATTATTTCAAAGACAAACAGAGGCAGACATTGAATCCATTAAGATAGGAGTGCTGGATTGCCATAAGGGAATTATTGACAATAAGAAGGAATTAGAAGGGGAAATAAATGTCTTGAGGGAAACAGTTAATACTGTGGCAGCAGGGAATGGAAATTTATTGTTGGGATATCCTCTGGGGCATGGATTTCAGTCAAAACCTTTTAATGGGGAGAATAAATACCATGCAGTTGACTTTCTAGCTGGGTGTAAGAATAAATTTGTGACAGGGATGAGTGAGCAGGCAAAAATTAAATATGTTAAGAGGAAGTTGGAAGGGGGAGCTTAAACATGGGCGAACCAAAATGATGATAAATTTTGTGATTTTAAAACCTTCGAAAACCTGTTCTTGAACAAATACTGGGGCCAAGCAAAGCAATTAAGATTGCAAAACTATTTTTTGAATGGATCCAGTTACAAGAGTGGAAAGGAAAGTATGAGAGAGTTCTGTGTTAGAGAACTGAATATATTAAATCATCTGGATAGGCCACTGGGCGTATTAACAGAAATATCTACACTAAAGAGAAGATTACCAGACCATTTGCAATGGGATTTGATTCACAGTGCAACAGATTCAGTGGAAGAATTTCTTAGTTTTGTGGATAATATGGACAGGGCATTGTGTTACAGACCTAAATACATGGAACATAGGGAGAGTGGAAGGTATGATGAAAGGGGAAACAGTATCAATTATGAATACAGCAATAACCATAACAGGTGGAGAGAAGATAGAAGCGATCAGAATAATCAGGATAGAGATTGGAGAAGCAAGCCACAAAGGTATAACAGAAATTTTGGGGGGAGAAGAGACAATTTTGATCAGATGAGGAGTGATAGAGAAGGTATGAGAGTAGGAATGCCAGATGCAAATGGACAGGGTAGGCAATCAAAAAACAAATTGATGCCTCACTTAAGGTCCGCAGGGGGGCTGGAAATTATGTGAACAGGGCCAGACAAGGACATGATGGGATGAGTAATAAAGTCAGCAAGGAAAATAGGGAAATTGGGATATGTCATATGGATGCTGTCTTATGAAATGAAAATCTATGGGGAGGACTTAACAATTATAGAAATACTGATAAAAGGTATAAGAGGAAAAAAGGGAACAAAACTAATATCAGCAATGAACAGTGTGAGTTTTACATTGATGAGATGTTTAAAAGGGAAGAGAAATTTCAAGCAGAGGAGGACAATATTGGTTTGTGTGCAGCAAAATTCATTGAAAGATCAGAGACAGAGGTAGTTTCATCAAAAGGGGGAACAGAAGTGGATAAGGAATTAAGGGGCAATGTTCACAGTAATAATGGGTGTGATGAATGGGTAGAGATGTCTATTGGAAATAGTATGGAGAATTGTGGAAAAGGTGAGGAGAGGGTGATTCAGTGTGATGTAAAGGTTAATATGAGTGGTGTATTTGACAATGTGGAAAATGCTGGTAAATTACCTACTGATAAGGTTACTGTGCTTGTGGGTGCAGGTGTTAACTGTGGTAGGGATAATGACTTCAGTGTGGATATGGAAATGTGTAATGATATGGAGAATGTTGCTGTAGGTTGCCCAGAAGATAAAATTGAAACCTATGTTTTCTTAACTGATGATGCAAGCCTGAAAGATGTTAATTGTGGATGGTTAGGAAAGGAAGAGGCTGATTATGATTTGAGTGATTGGGTGTCCTATGCAAAATTACATAAAGCTTTGATGACTGAGGAATGGGGTAAAATAAAATTTAAAATTGCCAGAAAATTGGAAGAATTAAGTGAAGAAGAGAATGTTGAGTTTGCTATTAAGGATCTGTTTGAAGGGGATACTGATGTATGTTTTGGAGAAAGACCTAAAGATATTTGCATTATGCAAGAGGAAAGCAGGAGTGAAGTAGAAAGAGATTTATTACAGGAATCAGGGCTGAACAGAGTAGAAATATAGGTGATACAGCCAATAATTGATATCAATGTGGAAGGAGCTACAGATATAGAATTATTAGACTTTGGCTCAAGTTTATCTGCAATCTCTGAATCTTTCTGGTAGCAAATTAAAGGTTTAGGATTAACAGAATTACCAGTTACAGGAGTCAAAATTAAGACAGCAACTGGGACATGTAGCAAGCCCATCAGCAGGGAAGTATTACTGGAATTTAATAGTAATGAGTATTGTTTTGATATTAGTTGCTTTGTGGTGAGGGATTTGGCATTGAATGTAATTTTGGGTATGGACTTCTTGTACAAATATGACTGTAGCATTTTTGTAAAGGACAGAGTGGTAGAATTCGATGCTGGTGGAAATAGATGAAGAATAAAATTTAAAGGGGAATTAAAAGGAGGTGAGACAATTACTCATTTACAAAGGATAGAAGAGGTGGGTGATGAAATGTGCACTGAACAGCAGATACATGACAAAGTAAATGAAATGGGACATTTAAATGAGGAATAAAAGGTGCAGCTTACAGGTTTATTGTGTAAGCATAAGCATGTGTTCTCTGACAGACCTGGAAAAGTCGTAGATTTCAGTTATGTTTTGAGGGTATTGCCACATGAAGTGATAAGGGCCAAACCTTATCCTATAGCAATAGCTAATAGAGAGGCTGTAAGGGCAAGGATACAGATGATGTTGAAGTGGGGCACACTGGAAATGGGGAGGAGTGAGTATTGTAATCCAATAGTAGTGGTGAAAAAGAGGGATGGTTCTATAGGAATAGTAGATATTAGCTAATAGAGAGGCTGTAAGGGCAAGGATACAGATGATGTTGAAGTGGGGCACACTGGAAATGGGGAGGAGTGAGTATTGCAATCCAATAGTAGTGGTGAAAAAGAGGGATGGTTCTATAGGAATAGTATTGGATGCAAGAAAGCTAAATAAAATAATAGTCAAAGAAAATGATCAGCCAGAGAACATGGATGAGTTGTTGCAAAAATTTTATAATGTTAAAATTCTGTCAAGTGTTGATTTGACTTCAGGGTTCTGGCAGGTGCAATTGGCTGAAGAGAGCAGAAAGTACACTGCTTTCTTATTTGATGGCAGGACTTATATGTTTACAGTTGTGCCATTTGGTTTATCAATATCTGTAGCAGTTTTTGTAAGGGCTTTAAGTCATGTGTTGGGTGATGAACTAATGAGAAAATTTACAGTGTACGTAGATGACATTTTGATTATGAGTAGCAATTGGCAAGAGCACTGTCAGCTGTTGGAGGATGTATTCAAGGCTCTATCTAAAGGGGGGATGACCCTTAAGTTAAGTAAGTGTGAATTTTTTCAAGCAGCATTACTCTTTCTCGGTCATCAGTTAACTCCTGATGGCATTCTGCCCAATAAAGAGAAAATCAAGGCTATTGTTGACTGCAAGGTGCCAACGAACAGGAAACAATTGAAATCATTTATAGGACTATGTTCATTCTACAGGAAGTACATAAGTGGTTATAGCCTGAATTCACCTAACTTATGTAGACTATTAAAGAAAAGTGTAACCTGGTGCTGGATGTCTGAGTGTGACAGGGAATTTAAAGCCATCAAGAATAGCTTAAAAAATAGCAAAATTTTGTTCTATCCAGATTTATCTTTGCCTTTCTGTATTGGGGCAGACACCTCAGATTATGGGATAGGAGCAGTGCTATTTCAGGAGAGGGTAGTAGATGGGAAGACCAAGCACAGGGCAATCGCTTTTGCAAGCAGAATGCTGTCCAAACATGAATTAATGTATGGTATCTCAGAGAAGGTACTTTTAGCCATAGTTTTTGGATTTCAGAAGTTCAGGATATATGTGGAAGGTAGAAAAGTGATTGTTTACAAAGACCATAAGACTCTGAGCTATTTGCAAGAATGTAAGCTGTTAAATAATAGACTCATGAGATGGGCCATGATTTTGCAGCAGTTTAACTATGAGATAAGATATATTAAGGGAACAGACAACAATGTGGCTGATGCCTTATCAAGATTACCTTTTATTGGAGAAGAACATGAAGTGAATGGAGACGACAATGAACTACAGGTATTGTATATGAAAGAAGTGGGTGGAGAGAAGGAAATCAGATCCAGCTGTAAGGACATGAGGAGACTTCAGAATGGGGACCAAACCTTGAAATTTATCAAAACAAACTTTGGAAGTAAAGAACATGAAAAAATAGCTAAATATTATAGAATTTACAGTGGTATTTTATTTAGACGAAGAAATTTGGACAAAGAGGAGTGGAAGGTATGTTTTCCGGATAAGCATGTGGAAAAATTAATCAATTACATCCACCTTAGCCATGGGCATTATGGGGCTCAGAAATGTTTGGAAATACTGCAGCACTATGTTAGTTTTAACAACATGTCCAGGAGAGTAAAGAGACAGTTGGCTTCTTGTGACAAATGCCAAAAAGTGAAGTATAATACTATTGCAGTACAAGGAGAGATGCAGAATATTGTTCCTAAAAGAAATGGTGAACTGCTGGCTATTGATTTATTTGGGAGGCTGCCAACAGGTCGAGGGGGCGTAAAGTATGTTCTTTTAGCTGTTGATGTATTCTTAAAGTTTGTAAGGCTGTATCCACTGAAAAAGGCCACTAGCCAGAATATAATTAACAAGCTAGAGAAAGATTACTTTGTGAATGTTATAAAACCAGAGAATGTTCTGTCTGATAATGGAGCACAATTTGTATCTAGTGTGTGGGGGAAATTTATGCAAAGATCTGGGATGAAGCATATAAGGATTTCAGAGTATTATCCCATGGGAAAAAAAAAAAAAAAAAAAATGGGGGCCATGTATACGTGTATTTATAATTGGAGTATTATTTGTGTTACTGTGTATGTTGCGATGCCATTGTTGGTGGTCAACAAACTTCATTATACTGTATGTATTTGCAATAAGGGAATCTGTTGTCCAATGGATTTGCACAACTGGTGTGGATGTGATAGAAGCCTTGTTGAAAGTCATACGGGAACTGAAACCTACTGTACATGTAGTCTATTTCTGTATAAATGTGTGGAGAATATAGGAAGGAGGAAATCTGCAAATAGTTTGTTAAAAAAAAATAGTTATGATTTTATTAAAATTTCTAATGTATCTGTGGCACCTGGAGTTGATACTGGTGCGTGGGGGTAGGATTGTTGCTGGGACAGTCATGTAGGGCAGTCACTAAATATGCAAACTGTAGAGGCATATGGGAAATAATTAACTTGCTTATTATAAGATGTTCATGAGGGAAGTGAGGGAAAGAACATAATGGCTAAGTGGATGCTTGCAAAAGTTTGACCTTGGTGAGTTTGTTTGCCATTTATGATTGAATCTAGATAGCCATGGAAATGTCATAAATGAATGGGTTTCAAGATATTGCCAAATCTTATGTGAAAATTTATACAGGAATTCATTAAAAAAAATATTGAGTGTATTTATGTACTGTGATATAGCTGTATGGATGCTTAAAAAAATATAAGAATCAGCATCTGGGAATAAATTCTCTTGGTGTGGGGAGTAGAAGTGTCGGAGCTCCTGATCTGGGAACATTTGAAGGGTGAAATAGAATATATTTAACTATGCCATGTTTGTGTTTGATTTGTGTGTATGTTTGTCATTTGTACAAACCTCAATAAGAACTGATCAGTGAAAACAGGATGTTCTAGTGAGGATTTGGATAGCCTGATTCCTGGGAAATGTGGGTCTGCATGTCTAGGCAAGATTTATGAGGATTTGATTAAATTTTGAGAGGAAGCACAGTGCTGCTGGCTGACAAGTTTAGAAAGACTGTATTCCAATGCATAAAACTGTGAACACAAGGATCTGGTTACAACAACTTCATGCATCTTACAGAAACAACTGTCTAAAATGTGGAAGTGTTAATGTGCAGTGAGTGTGCAACCTACATATAGACTAACATGGGCATTTATTTTGCCTGCCCAATCAGACTCAATAGGATACTATCTAATTGTATATTTGAGTTGGATACATTGTTGGATTATGCATGTATGTTTTCTGATGACAGTACTTACCCTGATTAACTCACCACTATAACACTGTTCTACATGTTTTGGTGCCCTTATAGTTATAATAAAAATGTAAAATATATGAAGTAATATGGGTTCACTCCATTTGGTGCTACTTCATGTTGCCATTACTAAGGTAATGTCTCCATGAAATGGGGTTATGTAAGGTAACGGGGGATAATATGGAACACTTTCAAGTAATTTAAAATTTAAAGCACAGCAGCAGAGATAATATGCTGGGCAAAATAGACCAGAAAATACTTGTTTTGTGTTTTGATGGACGTTGTAGTTCCGTTGCATAGTGTTTCGGTTTTCTTTTAATTGCAACAAATTATATAAGTGTGGTGATAATTTGTAAAATTATATACTGGATTTAGATTTAAGTATTTAAATATTATAAAATATTGTAAACGAATTGTGGCCATGTTTAGCGATTATTTTGACTACTGTGGTGTCATGTGACCCGACTCAGGACTGTGGATATGAGCGGGAAATCGGGGTCTTTGGTCGTTGGCCGTTGTGGTGGCGAGTTGGGAGAGGCAAAGTGCCGCAAGTGCAAGCATGGATGGCACGGTATGCAAAGGAACAAAGTGAAAGTGCGTGGGTGTGAGACAAACAGTGTACAAATTGCACCGATTATTATTTGTGAACTTAAAAATGCATGGCCACAACGTTAAAGTGTTTCTTTTGAATAAATAAGTTTCAATCTGAACGTGTATAATTCAATTCACTGCTCTTCAAAAGCCAGCCAATATCTGACTCAATAATAGGGGCACAAATGCAACCGTTTACTACCAACCCCCTTTACAGATGAGCCATGTGAAAATTTAACGTAAACGAGCCCGAGTTCAGTTGCAATGGCTACACTAGGAGAAAGGATGATCTTCACTACTCAAGGTTAAATCTAACTTTGGCTCAGAAGGGGGTAAATTATGCTGCCACAAAAGTATTTGGTCACTTACCTAATAGCATCAAAAAAAAAATTATTGAGTGTCATGTAATATTTTGTCTAATGTAATATCTTGTATAGACACCTTTTATTAACCTGACATGTTCCACATCATTATGAAGTGTCATATTCATGATCTATGGAACAAGTACTAATCTAATCTAATGTGATCTCAACTACAAAGTCAATGTCCAGCCACCCACCAACAGCCATGCTTTCAACCATACCAATGTCTGCATTGGTGCCAGAATCAACCATCTGCATGACAGCCAAATAACAAGTTAGGGTCAAATACTGCTGTATCCTGGGTGCTCCACAATTTGGGTGTGGGCTGTGTAGGACTAAATGATCAATCAAAAAAGTTAAATATATGGTCTGTGAAAGAGTTGGTTGTTCTTTATCTAACTTTTGATAGTCCTTTTGTACATTCCTAGTGTGGTCCAGAATTTAAAAAAAATGATTATCATTATTCCCTAAATTTACAATGTTATTGTTGATTTTGTTCCTGCAATGTTTTCTTTGAGTTAATACTTATAATCAGGGCTAGTTGAAGAATGTTTTTCCATACAAGCAACATATCATTAGGTGCCTCTCTTCCCCTCTTTTCCATTGCACAGTTTCATCCATATTGGTTTTCACTGCTGCTTAAGATATGCAGATGTTGCAGTTTGGCACCTTTGAAACCCCTCTCATGTTGATGTCCCTATCAGTTGGTGCTCCAAGTGGCTGTTACAAATTGTAATGTCCTGTAAAGAAATATTACTGTTGAGGTGCCCCTGGCTCACCTCTTCACCTTGGTGTCCCAAGCAGTGGCACATGTCACTTGGGCTTTAAATCAGCCCTACATATACATCCCAATTGATCCATCATATTATCACACACTCGCTATTAAATAATCATAACATTGAGTGTTAAAATGTTGTTTGACAAATTTCAGAGAAAAATGAGCTCTCATTAAAGCGATAGCAACATGACAAATAAGTAATTCAGAACTGATATCTTCAGTCGCCAAGCAAATTGCCACAATATTTGGATGATAATGATGAACATTTCTAGAAAAAAACCTGCAAGTAAAGTGAAAATAGAGAAAATACACAATGTACAACCATAAGTCTTAAAAGAAATATGATGTTCATTATATGCAAGCACACATAAAACAGTATGGAGTATAAAGGCACTAATCACAGACAAGGTTTTGGTCTTTAGTAAAACCAGAATAACAAAGCCAGTAGCGTTGTTTCAAGACACTGATGCATGCAACAAAATTAAATTAAAATCTTGATGCAGTAAATAACAACATGAAAATGACTGATTAGAATTAACGTTCATGATGTATAGATTTTGTATTCTGGAAACTCTGTGAGCATTTATTTCAGTTACATTAATTAGTTACCAAGGTTTACTAAGCATTTGCAAATGAAAATTTGGGCAGCAAAGATAAAATAGAACAGATTCTGAGATATATCAGAGACGAAATTAGCGTAACACTTAATGTACATTTGCCAGTATTACCTACATTTAATATACAATCATTTTCTGAAAAGAACAGATTATACTTTACATGTATAATGAAAACGTATTCACTCAAATCAAAACTTCAATCCTTCTAGCCAATATAATGATACAACTTTGCTATTTTGTTACCCATCTTTATAATTTAACGTGAAAGTTAAAGAAAATATGGAAATTTTGGATGAAAGACACAAGGTGTTACGTTAATTCAGCAGTTGAAAATGGATGATACTGTGTTTAAGTAGGCTGTTTACTTATTTGAAACTCATTGTGCATTATAGAAACTGCTTGGGTGGATACTCTTATGTGTGTGGCATAGAGCACCATAAATATCGGTATTTGTTCAGTGCATAAGTGCGCTATCTTTGAGAAGAGGGCTTTGGGCAGGATGTTGGATGCTAACGGCAGTTAGCCTCCGGACTTGTATCTGTGTAGAAGCTAAGTGTGAATAAATCTGTATCCGAGAGTATTCTAGTTGTTTACTTGCAACTATTCCTTATTCCCTCACTGGTGACCCCGTTTTTTTGTGTAATACGTGTCCGAGTTACTGCCCGAAGGTTATTTACACGCCTACCGCGTCGGCTTTCTCCACGATCACGGAGCCTTTGTTCAGCTCCAGACAATGGCCTTTCAGCACTCACCACTGCCCGGATTTCAGCAACATCTCTTCGGCACTCCTGCCGCCATAGAGGACATGCTGCAAGAATCTTCAGAATCCTTCAGTCAGAACATGCAGTGGAATTCATAGAGTGCCGCCAGTTTCTTCCAACCGCCAACGGTCGTGAGATCTGGCTTTGTTAGCCTAGACCTTCCCATGTGTTCTCCACAGAGTGTTGGTCAGAACATTCCTACTCCTGTTTCGAACACACTATTCAATACAGTTTGTGGCGTCAAGTGAGGTTTTGCTACTTTGGAAAATCCAGTAGTAAATTCAAACTCGAATCAGTTCCTGCCACGTGTGTATCCTTCCGCACCGGCTAGTCAACAGGTGTTCAATGCTCGCCAAACAGCAAATATCACACCGAGTGTGCATCCTAGTGGACATGTGTGGGATCCTTGTGTTGCTTCTAATCAAGTCAACAATTCTGTGCTGGACAGTAATTACTCCGACATCTACAACCAGCCCCACCACTCATGGTCGAGTGAATAGTGTGTGCATAACGGACATTCACCGGCGTACTTAAGTACTTGTGGCTTCTCTCTGAGCTACCACATCAATGAGAATGCACATTTTGACTATGATCCTCACACCGTTAGAGCATCTGTCGCTTCTCAGCCGCACCCACGGCGTCAAGTGAATTTCGCGATTCTCGCATTACGGGACTCCAATAATTCGGACTCGCTATCTTCTGCATGCTCTACTTCCATCCAATGTAATAGGCGCACCTCCACAGTGACTGCAGTGCCGAATCTGCCGAAACTACCAGACTTCAAACCCGCTCACCTGGAGTTCTGGTTTAACCTGGTTGAGCAAACATTCAATGTCTGTGCTTTGGACGATGATGCACACTTCGCCTGCCTCATGAACCATCTTCATGACCACGTCGATTTAATTTACGATCTGGTCAAAGCACCCCCCCCTAGCAGGGAAGTATGCTGTGACGAAACAGACGATACTGGAGCACGTCTCTAAAACCAGGAGAGAAAATGTGCGACAGCTCATCTTCGAAGAGCGTCTCGGCGACAGGTCTCTGTCCCAGCTGTGGCGGTGCATCTGTCTCCTTGTCGATGAGCAAGTTATGCCTGATGACACGCTCGCAGAAATCTGGACTGAAAAGCTGCCTTTGCCTGTCCAGACTGCAATCTCTGCGTATGAAGATAGGCCAGTAAATGAACGACAGAGCAACGTGAGCTCCGTGCACTGCATTCTGGACGTAACTGCACTAAGACGCTTTCTGACACCACGCCCTTGTCTGGTGCTGCTAATAACAAGTTTGTTAAACTAGCCGCTCTGCCTGCACCTTCAACTCCCCGCAACGACAGTGCACCGGCCTCTGTGGAAGACTCTGGGACACATACTCCGTCACCTAGCAACTACCCACAGGAGCACAGGCCCGCTCAACCTTACTGTTTCTTCCACGTGAGATTCGAGGAGCAAGTTCGCAAATGCCAGTCACTGTGTTCTTACCCAAACTCTAACCGCAGGTAGGCTATGGTGCCACCTCCTGTGATGTAAACAACGGGCACCATCCCACGTTGCACTCGGTTTCGGACAACAACAGTAAGTGTGGTCGAGTCTATATTCGCGATTTACGATCAGGTGTATGTTTTCTGGTAGACACTGGCACAGACGTCTCTTTGCTGCCGGTTCACCTAGCAACCAATAAAGTGAAACCACACAAAACAGTACTTTGTGCAGTGAACTTGTCTATCCTACAGTGTTCGAGTTCCACTTTGTATACAGTGAAACTTTCGCCCGAGTGCAAGCTGGAGTAAAGTTTCTAGTGTCAACAATTGAAGAACCTATTCTCGGAATTGATTTCCTCAAACACTGTAAGTTGTCACTAGATTTTGTGCAAAATACTGTTTTTTACCCCCCCCCCCCCCCCCTTAACAAACATATTCCTTTCGCTCCGCCGAGTGACCGAGTGTGACAGTTCGGCTAACACCAAACATGTGTGCTGTGCTAAGAAGTGTGTAAACCTATCCTTGGAGCTGCAATCTTGGACAAACAAGTGGCTAGTGGAGTGCGCCAAGTCTTTGAAGTTGCAGATGGAACGTACGGAAATGCTGCTGCATCTCCGCAACATACACCATGAGTTGGCCTCCACACAACAACGCCTCGCAGCACTACAAGGAGACGACTCATCAGCTACAGACAAGGTCAGTCCATGACAATCTCGTGTTCCCATGCCTGCGCACGTTAACGACAATGTTGTGAACTCTGTAAACTGTGTCAGCACCCCCTTTTGTAATGATAGTGTATGCCCGAGTGCTCATGCTCCTTGCGTTCCGAATGGACAGTTAACTTCCCAAGATCATGGCAATGAACTATGGCCAGCTGCTGTTTGGCCATGCCCACTCGTGCCTACAGCACTCATAGCAGCATGGCCCGCTACCAAAAACCAGTGTACCAACCTTGCCCATGTTAACACGCGTGCAGCCTTTTCGAAGCCTACGAGCGGTTGGCACACCTGTACTTCCGTACCCTCAGAGCCACAGCTTTGCCCATTAGCCACTGCCTGCTCTGCTTCATGGAGATCTGACTGTCATGCTGTGCCATGTATTGCAGTAATCACTAATGGCACAGTTCGTCGGTTACGTCTAACCAATGGGCCACCCATATCGCAACGCCCACGCCGCCTCAAGCCGGAATTTATGAAAATTGCAAAAGAACAATTAGATGATCTATTACAAAAGGGAATAATTGAACATTCTTCCGGCTGATGGGCTAGTCCTATCCTGTTTGACCAAAAGAAAGACGGTACTTGGCGTATGGTCGGAGACTATAGGCGTTTAAATGCCCGCACCATCATTGATAAATATCCGGTCCCATACATTGCAGACGTCAATCATGCGCTTGCAGGTGCAAAGTACTGCTCTGTTTTGGACTGTAAGCATGCATTTCATCAGATTCCTATGGCTCTGGAGGATATTGAAAAGACTGCCATAACCACTCCCTTCGGGCTGTTCCAATACAAATTTATGCTGTTTGGGTTGAAAAACGCCCCCCAAACATGGCAGCGTTTCATCAATCAAACTTTAGGAACAGAGTGAGAAGCATGTTCAAGTCGTGACAAATATTTTAGCAGCCTCTGGTATTGAACTGAACAATAAAAAGACTCAATTGGACCAGTCATCCGTCACATTCCTAAGTTATGTTGTGTCATTGGACGGTCTGACACCACCGCAGGACAAGATCAAGCCTGTTCTCGAGATGCTACACCCTCAGACCTATAGGGAATTATGCAGGTTCATCAGAACAGTTAATTATTACCGAAAACATTTGCTAGCCGCTTCTGCAGTGCAGGCTCCTCTCACAGATGCTCTTGCTGGCCCACAAACTTCTGGCACCCACCAGGTCTCATGGACACCAGACATGGACAAGGCATTTAACAAACTCGAGCAGCTGTTGGCCTCTGCTGTCACTATTGCTCACCCATGTGCAGACGCCACAATGTTTATCACTACTGATGCTAGTGACAATGCTATCGGTGCAGTACTGAGTCAGACATACAACGATGTTACGACCCCCCTGCAGTTTTTCTCAAAAAAGCTAAACAACGCGCAGAAGACATACTCAGCATTTGACAGAGAATTACTTGCAATTTACAAGGCCATAGGACATTTCAGAACTGATGTTGATGGATGCGATTTCTATGTGCTCACTGATCACAAGCCATTGGTTCCGCCCCCACAACGGTTTCGTCACATCGATTACATCTTGCAATTTACAAATGACATTCGCTACATCAGAGGAGCGGACAATGTGGTTGCTGATTTTCTCTCGTGTGTTGGTGCTGTCACAACCTTAATTGACTTAACGGACCTACCTCGGTTGCAATCGGCAGACTCTGATACCATGCAGTTAATTTCGGACCACAGCTCCTCTCTCCAACCGGTACGCTCTACTTTCCCTGGCATATCTGACTTAGTGTGGTGTGATGAATTGACTGGTACGTTGCAGCCATTCATTCCTAAGCCCCTTCAACGCCAGGTCTTTGACAAATTACACACATTAGCACACCCCGGTGTCAAAGCTTCCACCTGTCTGGTAGCTGAACGGTTTGTCTGGAGAGACATGTGCCGCGACTGTCAGTCTTGGGCCAGGGCATGCATGTTGTATCAACAGAACAAAGTTTCCAGGCACACTTCCCCACCCCTTGGCTGTTTTGCCCAACTGCCAGGCCAGTTTCATCATGTTCATGTCAACCTCGTAGGCCCTTTGCCCCCCTCCGAGGGTTTCCATTACTTGTTTACAGCTATTGACAGGATGACTCGGTGGGCTGAGGCTGTGCCTATTCTGAACATTACCTCTGAGACAGTAAGTCGAACATTCTTAGATTTGTAGATCTCTAGATTTGGCTCACCTGTTTACCTCACCACTGGCCAGGGGCGACAATTCGAGTCTTCAGTTTTCTCTGACTTATGTAAAATGTGTGGTATTGTCAAAATTCATACTTCTGCATACCACCCCCAAAGCAATGGGGTTGTTGAGTGATGGCATCACACCTTAAAGTCTGCCCTGCGTTGCCATGACTCACTATGGACAGAGGCACTGCCCTCCGTGCTTCTTGGCCTTCGTGCGACTTTCAAGGAAGACCTCAAGGGTTCCGTAGCCGAGTTTGTGTATGGCCAACCTCTGGTTTTGCCTGGAGAATTAGTCACTCCCACCCCACTTCTACGGCCCTCTGAACTCCCTTCACTTCTCGAGTGGGTGCGCTTGCACTGCAGCAAAATTCAGCCTCCACCTCCGGCTGCTCATATACCTCCGCGCGTGTACGTACCGCGCGCGCTAGACTCTTGTGAGTACGTGTTTCTCAGAGACGACTCAATCAAAGCCCCGCTTCAGTCGCCCTACACAGGTCCTTACAAGGTCGTCAAACGCTCTGAGAATAACATGGAACTCCTCATAAAAGACTCTGTAACCACGGTCTCACTCAACCGAGTGAAACCAGCTTTCATTGAGCCTCGGGTGAACCTCCCTGATTCTGCCCCTATTTCTCCCACTCCTGCTTTGAGCAGCCATCCATCTTCCTATACCATGCATTTGGGTATTGATTCTCCACAGCGTGCTTCTCTGCCGAGCACTGCTCTTTCTCTGCGTTCATCTAATTCAAGTGGCCAAATTTTTCAGGGCTTCACTCCTCACAGCCCTCGCAGTCGAACTGTCAACCACTCGGATTCTACCATTGTGTTACCATCTTCGTGTGACAGCTCTTTGTCACGCCATTCAATCCACGCTGGTTCCTCGTTGCCTTCGGTCATGCTCCCTTGTCTGTCAGCTGATAGCCTGAGTTTGTCTCCTGTGCAGTCCAGTGCACCTGCAACCCCCCTCTTAGCAGATGCTTCCCCTTGCCATGGCTTTCCCACACCTCCCTGCCTCCCTACCATTGCTTGTACAGGTGCCACCCAAGAATTCACAACACATGTACACCCTGATGACATACATAAATTATCTGTTGTCATAGATGGCGATACTGTGTGTGTGGTACTCGCGTGTGACAATGTTGAGGAAGGAAGTGCAGAATCTCATGTGGTGCGCCGCTTTAAATTGAGCAAAAGTGCTGCGTGTGGCAATTTGCGTGCCTTTGTTAGGCCTTCTGGCAAGGTGATTCTCCGCCTGCCTGCTGATGAAGTTCTACACCTCCACTCTAGGATGGGACGACGTCTTCAGCCGCCGGTGTCGCTTGCTGACTTCACTGGCAACGTACCAGGTTTCACTCCCCAGTCTCCTACCAGTCGACTGCTTCCGCCTGATGCAGAAGAACTGTACGTTACCTTCCTAACTTCTCACCCCCTCCATTCAGAGAGACGTGCTCCATACTGTGTGGGTGGGGTGGGGGGGGTGGGGGGGGCTATGTGGCATAGAGCACCATAAATATCGATATTTGTTCAGTGCGTAAGTGTGCTATCTTTGAGGAGAGGGTTTTGGGCAGGATGTTGGACACTAATGGCAGTTAGCCTCCGAACTTGTATCTGTGTAGAAGCTAAGTGTGATTAAATCTGTATCCGAGAGAATTCTAGTTGTTTACCTACAACTATTCCTTATTCTCTCATAAGCATTATTAGATTTTGAGGTTTTAAAGCATCAACAAAATTGTTAGAGGCAGTGAGGCATTGATGGGTGTTACCAAAGAAAGTAGATAAAATTAACTGAATACTGAACAGAAAGTCGTTTAAAAAATAATTAGTCTGTAAATAGAATATTTATAATCTCATAACTACAGAGAAATAAAACAGTATTATATCTGTGTTGGTAGATTATTAAGCTATCAACAAATATACAGTATGTGTATATATTGTTGTGGATGAAAGGCATTTCAATATTATTGAAAACATCTCTAAACCTTTGAAAAATGTCTTACTTTGATCTAACTTATTTGTTTTCCACTCAAGACTCTCTCACTAACAGAGATACTGCTGTTTTCCAGCATAGCTACACACACAAAGAGCCAGAAAATTACAGCACCCAATATCTGCAATAAAAAAAGGAATGTTTAGAGAAGATAATATTTATTCGAAATAAGTTATATATTTAATTGGTAAAATTGTCTGGAATACAATGAGGAAAGCACAGTAGAGTCAGATAAGGTATAAAAAGAAAAGAAACTGACCATAAATTTAATAAATGGAAATGTGTTCCCATCTACTGTTCAGTACATTTTTAAGCACATTTATTGTGGTGTTCTAAGGAGCACTGTAATACTGAAAACTCTTTGAGTATTTGTTACATGTTATTATAATACAGTAAATAAACTGAAAATGTTAAACATTATTTCTTTCCATCTAAAGGAATTTTTTCAGTTGCTCTTTTGGTGCTAAACAAAGCTCATGATAGAATTTGTTTCCACCACTGGGAAAAATGAAATAATTGATAAGTTAACACTATCATCATTTGATGCTAATTTCATCATTCATCACTCCATTGCAGGTGGAACCACTTGCGGAGACAATGGAAGAAGATAAGCTTGTGATACGATTATTCCAGCTCCTTGAAGATGATTCAGAACCAAATAGTGTACCAAATCTAACCATCACAGGATATATATCTGGTAATATTTTTTAAAGGTGACTAAAGATGTTTCTGACATTTAAAATTGTAAGTCACATGTCTTCACGAATTATTGTTTCAATAATTACAGGGATGGTACAGACAGTTCTTATGCTGTGTGACATATTGGTCAGTCTGAAGGACTCCCCAGAAAATAAGAAAATAAAGGATGAATCCCACATTAAGCTCATATGGTCATTAAATCTGGTAATAATTTACATGAAATTGACGTAATTCATACTGAAATGCTTTCTTACCACTGCCATGTGTATTCAGAGATATGATCAGATTTTGAAGAATATTGGTAATGAATAGAAAACCTGTTTATTGTCAAGTATGAACAAATTTTAAAACCACTTGTAGATAATAAGTAGTAGCACATTAATGAAGAAACAGCTAGCTTTTTAAAAAGGTAGTGATTCTTCTGCTAATTTTAATCAATTAAATTTTACCCATGAATAGAATACAGCAGTCTGTTGACATATAGTTTATTAGTAAACTATGTATAAACTTAATTTCAGGCAGCTTACTCTCTTTGTTTACGCCTGTCTTGACATTTTCACACCACTGAAAGCAGGCTTTTCTGATTGGGAGAACATACGACAATGAATGAATGTGTAGAGAATTTTGTAGAAAGTCAAATAATCAGAATAAAACATCATGCTTCAACCCAAAAGATAAAGATTATAGAACCTTGCAACTAATTAATAGTAAACATTATATTAATTCCCAGTCACACAAAATACAAAGAATCCTCATACTACTCGCTTAAAAAGGAGTGGGCATCACCAAATTTTCTCAGGGTGCAACACGTAACTTTTATTATGTGAATAAGCGGAATCAGTGGATTTATGTAGTTAGTAATAATTTCAAGACATAGATTACTTGTGTGCCAAAAGTTCTATTAGTAGATACCTTCCTACAAGTCCTAATGTTCATAAATTATCTTTCTGTAAGATGCCCCCCCCTGTTCTGTTGTCAAACCTATTTTATCCATATTCCTGTATTATTAGAAATAATAAGTTTCTTACATTGTGATGTTTTTCAGAATTGAATATGTTTAAGCTTTCTGTTATCAGTAGATGTTATGTATCAAACTGGCTAATGAAGACATCAGTGTATATCTAAATTTCCATAAATACATGCATAAGACAATTATTTATTTAACAGGGCAAGTCAAATAATGTTTTTGAAACAGTTTCCCTACCAGCTATACCACTGTCATAGGTACCTAATTCATTTATGATAATCTGGTTTCATAATGAATTAAATTTTTTCATGGTATTCTATGTAGGATTCATTGGATTCATCTACAACTGAATTTATTCTCAGGAGAAATTTGAGCACATACTACAGCCATTTTCTTGAGCATCCCTAACACTTTCGTACTGATATACTGATCTGTTACAATCCTAACCATACATTATGAGTTCCTTGAATAGAATAAAAAGGCACAAAATATAACAGCTAAAGTGACTAAAAGTAATCCCATTTGCTTTGTGAATGTTTTCAGACATAGATTATATAAAAATAAAAATTCTATGCTATGCTTACTTTAACGCCATAGTGTTGTAGCAGATTATTGTTTGGGGTATTTCATCAAGCCAAACTAAAGTTTTCCAGGTTCAAAATAACGTAATAAGAAATATTTGTGTTGTGAATTCAAGACTGTCCTGCAGAAGCCTGTTTAGAGGACTAAGGATACCAACTAGTTGTTTTGCAATATATCTATTCTTTAATGAAACTTTAATGGAAAAATATATCTGTTGTTAAAACCAACAGCTCTGTTCATGCAGTGAGTAACAGATAAGAATAATCCTTATGAAGGTTCAAGTCATTTACTTTGGTCATGAAACATCCATTATTCAGGAACACACATTCTCAATAACATTCCAGCAGCCGTAAAACATTTAACTATTAATAAAGTCAATTTCAGGAGTAGGCTAAATTTCTTATTAGCACCTACTGTTATGTATATGTTAATAACAATATCAAATAAGTCAAGTATTACATAGAATCTGGCTTCTGTCTGAATTCAATGCAGTAATTCAATTATTGTAAAGAAGCAGTAGTGAGATATATACATAGAAAAAGGTAAGTTAATGCAGATGAGTAGGAAAAACAATTCCATAATGTCTGAATATTGCATTAGGTAATGAGCTACTTGACACTGTTATGTTTGTTAAATATCTAGGCATAACACTGCAGAGCAATATGAAATGAAATGAGCATGTTCCATTCTTGAGTACTGCTAAACTGTTTGTGTGGATGGATATGTGTGTGTGTGCGAGTGTATACCTGTCCTTTATTCCCCCTAAGGTAAGTCTTTCCGCTCCCGGGATTGGAATCACTCCTTACCCTCTCCCTTAAAACCCACTTCCTTTCGTCTTTCCCTCTCCTTCCCTCTTTCCTGACGAAGCAACCGTTTATTGCGAAAGCTAGAATTTTGTGTGTATGTTTGTGTGTCTATCGACCTGCCAGCGCTATCGTTCGGTAAGTCACATCATCTTTGTTTTTAGATACATTTAAATATTTGTTTTTATTTGTGAATATTTATTGTGAATTCTTGTTTTCTGAGTTCTACATCCTGGAAGGTCTCTTCATTCAGGATCAATTGGAACAAAATGCTGCTGGAGTTGCTGGCCATGTGCACATGATGTGTGTCTTCTTGTGTGTATGAATGGTGTGTGTTCTTCTTTTGCTGCTGAAAGCTGTGGCCAAAAGTTTCTTCAATTGTGCCCGTCTGCAAATTAATGTGTCTTCTTTATAGTAAGTAGCATTGTTGATATTCCTACTTGAAGTTTTCATAGTTTGGTTTTATTATAAAACCATTGGTTTAATGAGTTAGGATTGTAAAATAGTTGACACAAATTACTTCCAGAAGGATATAAGGACTGATAAATGCTGACCTTGAGAAAAATCAGTTTGTGTTCTGGAGGAATCTAAGAAGTCATCAAGTAATACCATACAACTTATTTTAGGATAAAGGTTGAAGACAAGCAAACTAACATTCATAGCAGTTGTAGATTTACTGAAAGCCTTTGGTGATAGTTACTGGAAAACACACTATGAAACTCTGAAGATATCAGGGATAAACTGTATGGAACAAACGGTTAGCTACAGATTGTACAGAAAGCAGACTGGAGTTATGAGAGTCAAAGGACATGACAGAGAAGGAATAATTGGAAAGGAAGTGAGACAGGTTTGTAGCCTATCCGTGTTACTTACTCAATACATATTGAGTAACCAGTAAAGGAAAGCAGTAAGAAATTGGGAAAGTAAATTAAAGTTTAGGGAGAAGGAGTTCAAATTTGGAGGTTTGCTTATGACTTTGTAATTCTGCCAGAGACAGAAACGTTCTGGAAGCTCAGTTAAAATGGGAAGGAAGTTATAAAATGAACAGTAAAACAAGTTTAATGGAATGTAGTTGAAAAAAATCAGGCAATGACGAAGGATTTAGAATAGAAAACAAGACACTTTAAGTAGTAGATTGTTTTTTCTATTTGGCAGCAAAATAAATGATGATATCTGAAGTAGACAGGCTATAAAATGCAGATTGGCAATAGCAAGAAAGGGAATCCTGAAAAAGAGGAATTTATTAACATCAGATTTAGATTACAGAGTTATAATGTAACTGGATAGATCAAAAGTATACTCACCAAGAGGTGCCAGAAGAACACACATACAAAACAAGGTTTTAGGTATGCAAGCTTTTGGAACCAGTGGTTCCTTCTTCTGACAGAGGATTTGAAGAGGAAGGAAGAAGGATGAAGTAAGAGGACTGGAGAGGTTTAGGAAGATGGGTAGAGTTCGAAAAAGTCACCAAGAATCTTGGCTCAGGAGAGACATACCAGACCTTCTGATCCCATTGGGTAAGTCTCCCCTGACCCAGGGTTCTGGGTGACTTTTCTGAATTCCACCCCTTTTCACTAACCTCTCTATTCCTTTTCCTTCACCGCTCTTCCTTCTCCTTCAACCTTTCTGCTGGAAGAAGGAGCCATTGCCTCTGAAAGCTTGCATACCTAAAACCTTTTTTCACAAGTGTGGTCTCCCCCCACCACATGGTAAGCAGATTTTTTATCTATCCAATTAAATTATATTGTCAGAAACTGATTATTTTCATTGTTTGTTTCAGTGTTAGGAAGTCTTCACTGAAGGTATTTCTCTAGAGTTGTACAGAAGCGAAATGTGGGTGATAATGTATTCAGACAAGAAGAGAATGGAACCATTTGGAATGTGATGCTACAGATGAATGATGGAGATTTTATGGGTAGAATGAAAATAAATAAATAAAAAAAAAAAAAAAATGTACTGGTAGTGAATTCAATTCCAGAGAAAATAAATTTATGACACAACTTGATTCAAAAAGGGACTGTGTTGGAGTGGAATAAACAAATACACTACACACATCAATATTTATTGAAAGAAAAGTGACTTGCATACACTATTAAAAAAGCTTCTTACCTTCTTCTTTTTAAAAGAACAAAAGCTTCTTTAGTGTTAGTTGCCTTTTTGTTGATGTTGTGTCCTTCAGTCCAGAGACAGGTTTAATGCTACTCTATCCTGTGCAAGCACAATCCTTTCCTCTAGTCAAGTTGTGCCACAAATTCCTCTTCTTCCCAATTCTGTTCAGTACCTCTTCATCAGTTATGGGATCCACCCATCTTATCTTCAGCATTCTTCCGTGGCACCATATTTCGAAAGTTTATGTTCTCTTCTTGTCTGAACTATTTATCGTCCACATTTTACATCCATACATGGCCATACTCCATACAAATACTTTTTGAAAAGACTTCCTGGCACTTAAATCTATAGTTGATTTATCAAATTTCTGTTCTTCAGAAACCCTTTTCTTGCCATTGCCAGTCTACATTTTACATCCTCCTTATTCAGACCATCATCAGTTCTTTTGCTCCCCGAATAGTAAAACTCATCTACTGCTTTAAGTGTCTAATTTCTAAGTTAAGTCCCTCAGCATCATCTGATTTAATTAGATTACATTTCATTATCATCATTTTGCTTTTGTTGATGTTCATCTTACATCCTCCTTTCAAGACAGTGTCCTTTCAGTTCAACTTATCTTCCAGGTCCTTTGCTGCTGCTGGCAGAATTACAATGTCATCAGTGAACCTAAAAGTTTTTATTTCTTCTCCACAGATTTTAACTCCTACTGAAAAATTTTATTTTGTTTCCTTTACTGCTTGCTCAATGAATAGATTGAATAACATCAGGGAAATGTTACAACCTTGTTTTTGCAAAACAGTTGAGGTGATAGATGAAAATATCAAAAACAGGTGGAATGATACATCTGTTCGCTTAAACGATGATTCTGCTGCACCTACGGAAGAAACCCACGTGAAAGTCTCAAAAACCGAAAACAAATATAAGTGGACAACTGTAACATACAGTAAAAAGAATTCGAAGCACCTGAGTAACGAAAAACAAAATGAAACAAATTACTTCCTTGTTATTGATGATTCTCTGCTCAAAAATGTGTTAGTACCAAAATGCAAAGTAGATGTTCGCCCAGGGATCAAGACTCACCAGCTGAACAAACACTTCAGCAACATACATAGGTCACAGAATGGTCCAGCAGAGGCTTCTTGGAAGAATTATAAAGGAGTCTTCACGCAGGTACAAATTCTCTTAGAATCAACACTGAAGAGGAACTTGTAAGTGAAACAAAAAACTTAATTCAATCAGCCAGTAATTTCTACAAAACATCTAGAATTGTAGTGAGTGGTATTGTATACAGACGATCCATCAGTGATCAATACATAGACAGAATAAACCGTGATGTAAACGAAATCTGTAACACTCTAGGAGCTGTGTTTATAAATCCGAACAAGATCTTAAACAATAAATGCTTGGGTAAGGATGGTCTTCATTTAAATAGGCTAGGATCCAGAATTCTCAGTAAAATGTTTGCTGATACATGTAAAATTCTAAATAATAAGGGAAAATTGTAAGTAATGATGGGGATGGGTAACAGTGTTTGCTAACAAAAACGGCGAGACCAAAACAGTACTCAAGAAAGGGTTGGCCTATGCCTGAACCCATAAATAAAAAAGAGTGTCCATGTATAATGCACTTGAATGTAAACGGTCTCAGTGCCAACTTTTCAAACAAAAATCATAAATTTGATGACTTACAAATTATTCTTTCAGAATTTAAAAATATTTAAGTTATCTGTGTCAATGAGCATTGGTTTACATGTGGTAACATTAAAATTCTTAATAAAATCAAAAATTTCGAATTAGCTAACAGTTTTTGTAGACGAGAGAAATCACGTGGAGGTTCTTGCATAGTTACTCATTCTGACATGAAATATGAAGTAAGGAACAATTTTAATCATTTGAATGAAGAATGTATATTTGAAAACTGTTGAATCAAGTTAAGAGACCTAAATGTCTTAGTAGTTTCTATTTACAGAGTACCAGACAAAACTACAATTGAAGCTTTCCTGCTCAGATTTAAGTGCCTTCTTGAAAATCTTAATAGAGAAAAAAGGAAAAATATTATAATAGCTGCTGATTTCAATATTAATATCACAGCTGACAGCAATGATGTGTCCAAATTCAATGACTTAATAAAAAAACTTTGGCTTCAAAGCAAACTTCATGCAACCCACTAGAATAAATGCAGTCAGGGACCTGCATTGATAATATTTTAAGAAATTGTGTATTTGAAGATGTTAATAAATTTTGCTTAGATTTAGGAATCTCTGACCACTCTGCATTATTCATTGAACTACCAAAACTCTATAAAGACAGGTAACAAAAGCCACATGAAAAGGAACTTCAATGAAAAAAACTTAACTATATTTAGCAATAAGTTAAGAGAGGCTGAATGGCCTTATGACAGCTGTATCTCAAGTAGTACTAGCTTTAACAAATTTCTTGAAATATTTAATGAAACTCTTCCACTTAAAGCCAAATGTAACAAAACGACTAGGAAGATTAAATGGATAACTCAGGGTATAAAAATTTCTAGTGCCAGAAAGAGGTAACTACACAATGAACTGAAATATAACAAAAACAGACATTTTGCTGTGTATGTGAAACATTATAAGCCATATTCAAAAAATTTGTAAAGGCAGCAAAACAAATGGCAAACAATAAGTTTATTTTACAACATAATAGTAAGACAAAGGCAGTGTGGTCTGTTGTCAAATCAGAGTTAAGTGTTAAAGTCAGTAGTAATGAAATAACTAAGATTAAAGTAGATGATAATGTTGTTGTAAACCCAGCTCAAATATCAGAGTGTTTAAATGAATTCTTCATAAATGTACCAAAGTCAGAAGTTGATGTAGCAGGATATCAGAGTAAAGTAAATCCCTTTGGACTCGACCAAGAAGCTGAGTATCTCACAGATTTTAAAAAAGTCACAATAAAGGATGTGAAAAATGTTATATTCTCATTAAAAAATAAAAATTCTGCTGGGTGGGATGGGACATCAAGTAAAGTGATTAAAGCAGTATATGACATAATAGCACCCCCACTAGCTAAAATAATCAACCAATCTTTTGAACAGGGGTGCTTTCCTGATGTGTTAAAATATGCTGAAGTGAGACCTCTGTTCAAGAAAGGGTGGAGGGAAGATGCGGGAAACTACCGCTCTATTTCTATTCTCCCAATCCTGTCAAAAGTGTTAGAGAAAGTAGCTGCAAATCATATCAAAAATTTTATCGTAAAAAATGATATTATTGTAAGTAACCAATTTGGATTCCAACAAGGAAAAACACACTGGCTGCAGTAAATAACTTTATTGAGAAAATATGCAAATCATTGGATCAGGGGAGTAAAGTCACAGGTATTTTCTGAGATTTTTCCAAAGCATTTGACTTGGTGAACCATGACTTGCTTATCTACAAATCAAACAAATATGGGATTAAGGACAAAGCTCTGAAATGGCCCACATCATACTTCCACAACAGAAAGCAAAGGGTAAGTGTCACATCAAATGCAGTGAATTATTATTCTAAATGGAGTACAGTATCACAAGGTGTGCCTCAGGGCTCCATTTTGGGGCCAATCCTGTTCCTATTCTATGTAAATGACTTGCCCATAAACATAAATTCCCCATCAGTTCTGTTTGCGGAAGACACTTCTGTTTTAATTGAAGATGATGCAGAAAAATACAGAGCTCCATTGTGAGCACAATGGGTACTCTAGAAAACTGGTTCCAGTTAAATGGCATGAAACTGAACATTGCAAAAACCAATATGGTACATTTCAAAACAAAACATTTGAAATGTGTGGATCTTAAAATACATCATCACAATCATCCTATGGAAGAAGTTAACACAGTCAAATTCCTAGAACTAATTGTGGACAACAACTTAAATGCAAATACACATATTGAGTTCCTATCAAATAAACTAAGCAGCTTTGCATTTGCAATGCAAACACTAGAAAACTCTACTGACATGAGTACACAAAAAACAGCATATCATCGTTATTTTGTATCTGTCATTAGGTATGGTATAATTTTCTGGGGAAATTCAAGTAGTGTATCTCGAATACAGAAACTGCAAAAGAAAATTATAAGATACATGTGTAGTGCACAACAAACAGAATCTTGTCGCCCATTATTTTGGAACCTGCAAATCCAATCAGTTCCCTCCATATACATTTATGAAATTATAATCTTTGTACACAGCAGACAAAAATTATTATAGGAAAATCATTTTAACCACATGTACAACACAAGAAATAAAAATAATTTTATGTTACCCTCACAACATTTGAAATTATGTGCACGAACTCCACATATATGGGGATGACAATATATAACAAGCTAATGAGCAAAAATATATTTAATATGAAGCCAGGGAGTCTAAAAATAAGGCTACAGTAGATTCTGTGGGATAAATGCTACGAATTCCTAGAGGATGACATGATAATTTGAGCAAGGGGTAATTAATTCTAAGTCTTTTATTGTATGTGCAACAAAATTGTATTATTATTATGATATCATTTGTTAAAATCAGTTGTTGTAATTAATTGTTAGTTTTTTTATTGTATGTGTATTTTTATATTGTATTATTGTTATGGTACCACTTGTTAAAGCCAGGTGTTGTATGTATATGGTAAAACTTTACCAAAATTTTGACATGCCTCCTGTACCTGAATCAAATGAATAAAGATTATGTACATTATGACACTAATAAACCACAATTCACATTCACTCTCTTCTCAACCATTACTTCCCTTTCATGCCCCTTGACTCTTATAATTGCCATCTGGTTTCTGTACAAATCATAAACAGCCTTTTGCTCCCTGTATTTGATCCCTGCAACCTCCAGAATTTGAAAGGGAGTATTCCAGTCAACATTGTCAAAAGCTTCCTCTAATTCTACAAATGCTCTAACATAGGTTTGTCTTTCATTAGTTTATCTTCTAAGGTAAGTCATAGGGTTAGTATTGCATCACATGTTCCGACATTTATATGGAATCCAAACTGTACTTCCCCAAGATCAGCTTCTACCACTTTTTCCATTCGCCTGTAAAGATTTTGTTTCAGTATTTTGCAGCCATGGCTTATTAAACTGATAGTTTGGTAATTATCATACCAGTCAACACCTGCTTTCTTTGGGATTGGATACCGTATTCTTCTTGAAATCTGAGGGTATTTTGCCTGTCTCATACACCTTCATCACCAGATGGTAAGTTTTGTCAGGGCTGTCTCTCCCCAAGGCTATCAGCAGTTCTAATGGAATGTTGTCTACTCCCAGTGCATTGTTTCAACTTAGGACTTTCATTGCTCTGTCAAATTTTTCATGCAGTTTCGTATTTTCCATTTCATCTTCACTTACATTCTCTTACATTTCCATAATATTGCCCTCAAGTACATTGCCCTTGCATAAACACTCTATATACTATATCTTCCTGCTTTCCCTTCTTTGCTTGGAACCGGTTTTCCATCTGAGCTCTTGATATTCATACAAGTGGTTCTCTTTTCTTCAAAGGTCTCTTTAATTTTCCTGTAGGCAGCATCTGTCTTACCCCTAGTGATATATGCCTCTACATCCTTACATTTGTCCTCTAGCCATGCCTGCTTAGCCATTTTGCATTTCCTGTCAATCTCTTTTTTGAGACATTTGTATTCCTTTTTGCCTACTTCATTTACTGCATTTTTATATTTCCTCCTTTCATCAGTTGTATTCAATATCTCTTCTGTTACCTAAGGATTTTTATTAGCCCTTGTTTTTTTACCTACTTGCTCCTCTGCAGCCTACGTTATTTCATCTCTCAAAGCTACCCATTCTTCTTCTGCTGTATTTATTTCCCCTGTTCGTCTCAATTATTCACTCCCTGAAACTCATTGCAACCTGTCTATTTCACTTTATCCATGTCCCATCTGCTTAAATTCCCACCTTTTTGCAGTTTCTTCAGTTTTAATCTATTGTTTAGAACCAATAGACTGTGATCAGAGTCCACATCTGCCACTGGAAATGTTTGCAATTTAAAATCTGGTTCCTAAATCCCTTTCATACCATTATATAATCTAGCTGAATCCTTCCAGTGCCTCCAGGCCTCATCCACTTATACAGCCTTCTTTCATGATTCATAAAACAAGTGTTAGCTATGTTTAAGCTATGCTCTGTGCAAAATTCTACCAGGCAGCTTCCTCTTCCATTCCTTACTCCCACAGTCACCTACTACTTTTCTGTCTTTTATTACTATCTGGTTCCAGTCCTTCATGACTATTAGATTTTTGTCTCCATTCACTTTCTGGATAATTTCTTTTATCTCATCATACATTTCTTCAATCTCTTTGTCAACTGTGGACCTAGCTGGCAAATAAACTTCTACTACTGTGGTAGGTGTGGGCTTTTTGTCTATCTTGGCTACAATAATGTCTTCACTATGCTCTTTGTAGTAAGTGACCCACACTGCTATTTTTTTATTCATTATTAAATCTACTCCTGCATTACACCTATTTGATTTAGTATTTACAATCCTGTATCCACCTGATCAGAAGTCTTGTTCCTCCTGCCTCCAAACTTCACTAATTCCCACTTTATCCAACATTAACCTCTCCATTTCCCTTTTTAAATTTTCTTACCTTTCTGCCCGGTTAAGGGATCTGACATTCCACACTCCGATCCATAGAATGCCAGTTTTGTTTCTCCTGATAATGACATCATCCTGAGTAGTCCCTGCCTGGAAATCCAAATGGGGGACTATTATACCTTCAAAATATTTTACCCAAGAGGACACCATCATCATTTAATCACACAGTAAAGCTGCATGCCCTTGGGAAAAATTATGGCTGTAGATTCCCCTTGCTTTCAGCTGTTCACAGTACCAGCAGAGCAAGGCTGTTTTGGTTAAGGTTACAAGGCCAGATCAATCAATCATGCCCCTGCATCTACTGAAAAGGCTGCTGCCCCTCTCCAGGAACCACACATTTGTCTGGCCTCTCAAAAGGTACCCCTCCATTGAGGTTGCACCTACGGTACAGCTATCTGTATCACTGAGATACTCAAGCCTCCCCGCCAATGGCAAGGTTCATTGTTAATGGGAGGGGGGGATTGCATTTTTGAACAACTATTATGTCAAAAATAATCCATTTACAAAAAACAGAATAAATAAAAGAGCTGTTAACCACTTATTTAACTCTGAACACTCAGCACTTCCCCCACTCCCTCTAAATGATATCTGAAGTAAACGCTAATCATGTATATTATTTTGAATTATTTCGGTGGCTTTATTATAAAGTCTATTTGATTTTTAGCCTTCAAGATTATGAAATGTCAGTTGTTCCATCTGTTACCTTCTGTCCGATGAAATGACATTTTGTGGCAGTTCGTTTTATTCTTGACTTATGTACATGACTCTTGGAGTTTATAACTGCTGCTTGATTATCACCCCATACATACCTTAATTATCACATCCATTTTTTCAAGTCAAGGCTCTTCAATAACCCTGTCATTTATACCATCCCTCTTTTACAGGCTGCCCCTGACACATAAATTGCTGCCATTGAGCCCAGTCCAACTGCAGTTTGTTTTATAATCTTCCAGTACACTGTCAAACTGCCTCTCATATCTTCAACTTTGTTTAAATATGATGTTAACTGCAAATTCTGCAAATTATCTCCTTGCATATATGTTTGCAACATTTATCGAATGGTTGACTTATTAAGGGGGGGGGGGGGGGGGAAGGTTCTTTTTTTTCACTTCACTTATTGTCTTGATATCAATATATTTTGATGTCTCTGTTGGTTCAACTAGGAGTATACTTTCTTCTTATGAGAGAAAATTCAATTTTTCTGTACAATATGTATTTGGGATGAATCATTGCAGGCACATTATCTTTTGCACAAACATTTAATTATTATATGTTCTGACACATACACCACAGTTTCAATGTACAGACAAGTCCTTCACAGTATAACATGACACACGCAACCAAGCAGCTTCCTACCAACTGCAACATTCAATAAGTCACCAAGAAGAACGAAGATTCAACATACATCAATAAAATTCTTTTACACAACAAATGGCTTATGTATTGATAATCTATTTTCTGAGGCTGTTTTAAAAGTTTATAATGATGTCAACTGAAAATAAAATTGAACAAGTAAATTTTGAAATAATGGCAGTACATGAAAAATAATTAATTTTTTGAAAAATAGTATGTTTAATATCATTTGTATTACATCCATAGTTAGAAAATATCTCATTATATTTGTTTATAAATAAAGTAATACTTTGCTATTTACTTACTCAAAGACCAAATTTTTTGTGATTTTGAGGAACGTCTGTGTATTGAGTATTTCATTTGTTTCTGTCTATTGAGTGAGCCAAGTGTTTCTATGTACTGGGTAATCCATTTAGTTGTGTTTGCCATCAACCACCATACATAGTGAAACATGAGACATTATAACTGGAGATGTGTCCAGTATTACCAAACATCTGGTATTACTTTTGTGATCAGCTTTACAAGTAGTCCAACCCACATTGGCTAGTGCTTCATGTGTTGGACCAGTGGGACAATATGTGAGTTTGTAATGTACTGTTTCCTTCACATGCCTTAGTAAACTTTTTGCAGCATTCCAGTTATTCATGTTAAATTTAGGACAGTACTGTGACAACTCTGCCACCAAGAAAGCTATGCCAGGTCACGTCCTCTGTAAGAGACAAAGGAGGCCACAAATAAGCACATAATATTGCAGATTTTTAAATTCATCATCTCAGTTCTCACCCAGAAAATTTGGTTAGCATTTTGAAGTCCGAATTTGTCAAGTAGTTGATCAATATAATCCCTGTTTTCACATTTCACTTCTGACATGTGTGGCACCATATGTGTATGTTTGATTGCAAAACAGGTTCTTAGAGGAGTTTTCATCTTCTGCCTCATTTTCATTTCTGATGAATGTAAATATCTCAACCACATATTCTGTCAGAATCGCTTGTAATGTGGCAAAATGGTGTACCATATACTAAAAAAGACTTATACAAGGACTAGTAATGTATTTGATCTAATAGTCGCTTATGTTTCTGGGACATTTTGAATAATTGCTGTTTTGCCTATTCATATTTCCCATTTGTTGTGAACTTAATAGTTGTTTCTGTAACATAAATGTAAATTTTGAATTCATGTTTATGGTGTAGATTAACTTTTCTTTGGCTATTCTAGAATTATTTACATATCAACTGTTTTGGGATGGAATAAATACTTATTCACCTCTGATGATTTGTATGCATCAGAATCCACAACGTACACAAACACCTAAAATATGTTTATAACAAAATTTTTAGAGAATTAATTTGTTATTAAAATGTAAAATAAATCATTGTTCACCAAATATTTTATTTTATTTCATGTGAACACAATTAGAATTACAATAAAAACAGATGATTTGTTTCAATTTGTACTAGTAATGAGGTAAAAATCCTGTTACAAAACATAAATTTTCATAATCAATTAATTAATGTAATACTGTCAATAACAAAGTTCAACAACATGGAAGGGCTATATTGCTCCTCAACATATAGAGGATTTTCAGCTTTCAGGCAAAGACCTTTTTCAGAAGTAGAATTCTCACCCATTCACAAAACAACTCACAGATGGCCATGGTCTCCAGGTGCTGAGGCCCAACTCATCAGGTGTTTGTGCAAGAGACAATGGCTGTGTGTTTACAAGTTGTTGTTGTGTGAATATGTGGAAGTTCTACTTCTGAAGAAGGACTTTGCCCAAAAGCCGAAAATCTTCTATGTGATGAGAAGCAGTTTATCCGTTCCATGTTGTTGAACTTCATTACTGTCACTATTACATTAACTAAATTGCTATTGAAAATTTATATTCTTTTTTACTATGCCTGTTCATAGCCAACACCTCTGTGTGTCAAGTAACAGTGTAATCATTCTGTTCTTCAATAATGAAGTCTAATACATATATGTATGAAATGTATGACGAGATAAAAGAAATTATTCAGATAGTGAAGGGAGACGAAAATTTAATAGTCATGGGTGACTAGAATTCGTCAGTAGGAAAAGGGAGAGAAGGAAACATAGTAGGTGAATATGGATTGGGGGGAAGAAATGAAAGAGGAAGCCGCCTTGTAGAATTTTGCACAGAGCATAACTTAATCATAGCTAACACTTGGTTCAAGAATCATGAAAGAAGGTTGTATACCTGGAACAATCCTGGAGATACTAAAAGATATCAGATAGATTACATAATGGTAAGACAGAGATTTAGGAACCAGGATTTAAATTGTAAGACATTTCCAGGGGCAGATGTGGATTCTGACCACAATCTATTGGTTATGAACTGCAGATTGAAACTGAAGAAACTGCAAAAAGGCGGGAATTTAAGGAGATGGGACTTGGATAAACTGAAAGAACCAGAGGTTGTAGAGAGTTTCAGGGAGAGCATAAGGGAACAATTGACAGGAATGGGGGAAAGAAATACAGTAGAAGAAGAATGGGTAGCTCTGAGGGATGAAGTAGTGAAAGCAGCAGAGGATCAAGTAGGTAAAAAGACTAGGGCTAATAGAAACCCTTGGGTAACAGAAGAAATATTGAATTTAATTGATGAAAGGAGAAAATATAAAAATGCAGTAAATGAAGCAGGCAAAAAGGAATACAAACGTCTCAAAAATGAGATCGACAGGAAGTGCAAAATGGCTAAGCAGGGATGGCTAGAGTACAAATGTAAGGATGTAGAGGCTTGTCTCGCTAGGGGTAAGATAGATACTGCCTACAGGAAAATTAAAGAGACCTTTGGAGAGAAGAGAACCACTTGTATGAATATCAAGAGCTCAGATGGCAACCCAGTTTTAAGCAAAGAAAGGAAGGCAGAAAGGTGGAAGGTGTATATAGAGGGTTTATACAAGGGCGATGCGCTTGAGGACAATATTATGGAAATGGAAGAGGATGTAGATGAAGATGAAATGGGTGATAAGATACTGCGTGAAGAGTTTGACAGAGCACTGAAAGACCTGAGTCGAAACAAGGCCCCGGAAGTAGACAACATTCCATTAGAACTACTGATGGCCTTGGGAGAGCCAGTCATGACAAAACTCTACCATCTGGTGAGCAAGATGTATGAGACAGGCGAAATACCCACAGACTTCAAGAAGAATATAATAATTCCAATCCCAAAGAAAGCAGGTGTTGACAGATGTGAAAACTACAGAACTATCAGTTTAATATGTCACAGCTGCAAAATACTAACGCAAATTCTTTACGGATGAATGGAAAAACTGGTAGAAGCGGACCTCGGGGAAGATCAGTTTGGATTCCGTAGAAATGTTGGAACACGTGAGGCAATACTAACCTTACGACTTATCTTAGAAGAAAGATTAAGAAAAGGCAAACCTACGTTTCTAGCATTTGTAGACTTAGAGAAAGCTTTTGACAACGTTAACTGCAATACTCTCTTTCAAATTCTGAAGGTGGCAGGGGTAAAATACAGGGAGCGAAAGGCTATTTACAATTTGTACAGAAACCAGATGGCAGTTATAAGAGTCGAGGGGCATGAAAGGGAAGCAGTGGTTGGGAAAGGAGTGAGACAGGGTTGTAGCCTCTCCCCGATGTTATTCAATCTGTATATTGAGCAAGCAGTAAAGGAAACAAAAGAAAAATTCGGAGTAGGTATTAAAATTCATGGAGAAGAAGTAAAAACTTTGAGGTTTGCCGATGACATTGTAATTCTGTCAGAGACAGCAAAGGACTTGGAAGAGCAGTTGAACGGAATGGACAGTGTCTTGAAAGGAGGATATAAGATGAACATCAACAAAAGCAAAACGAGGATAATGGAACGTAGTCAAATTAAATCGGGTGATGCTGAGGGGATTAGATTAGGAAATGAGACACTTAAAGTAGTAAAGGAGTTTTGCTATTTAGGGAGTAAAATAACTGATGATGGTCGAAGTACAGAGGATATAAAATGTAGACTGGCAATGGCAAGGAAATCGTTTCTGAAGAAGAGAAATTTGTTAACATCGAGTATAGATTTAAGTGTCAGGAAGTCGTTTCTGAAAGTATTTGTATGGAGTGTAGCCATGTATGGAAGTGAAACATGGACGATAATCAGTTTGGACAAGAAGAGAATAGAAGCTTTCGAAATGTGGTGCTACAGAAGAATGCTGAAGATAAGGTGGGTAGATCACGTAACTAATGAGGAGGTATTGAATATGGTAGGGGAGAAGAGAAGTTTGTGGCACAACTTGACTAGAAGAAGGGATCGGTTGGTAGGACATGTTTTGAGGCATCAAGGGATCACAAATTTAGCATTGGAGGGCAGCGTGGAGGGTAAAAATCGTAGAGGGAGACCAAGAGATCAATACACTAAGCAGATTCAGAAGGATGTAGGTTGCAGTAGGTACTGGGAGATGAAGAAGCTTGCACAGGATAGAGTAGCATGGAGAGCTGCATCAAACCAGTCTCAGGACTGAAGACCACAACAACAACAACAATACATATATGGGAAATGGAAATACGGATAACTGTATACGCAACAAACTGTTCCCATAATTGTCTATACATACACTTGTACACTGTACAAGGTACAAATGTTGACTGGAAAATTAACATGGCGGCTCATCAGAGCAGTTAGAGTTCAAAAGTCATGCTTTACTTGATCAATGTGCCCTATTGATGCCAGAAACCCCCCACCCCACCCCCCCACCCCCTCCCCAACAGTATGGAGTAAGGTCTATGAGGCCTGAGGGGAGGTCATTTGGGCGTCAGTGATGGAGTGAGTAGTGCACATGACTGGAAGCTCCATCTCAGTCAGGGCGGCGTGCAAAGGTGTGCAAAGTTGCGGTGACGGGATGGGCTGCAGGTCCACGTCGTAATTAGACAGCCAGTGTGTTTGGGCGATGCGTCATCTGGCCCAGGAGTAGAGGCGTGGTTAGGGGTGCAGCATGTGAGCATGCCTGCCCATAATGCAGATTGAGCTGTCCTAGGAGATGAATGCACGAACTCTGGATGGATCGCACACTCGGGGGGACAGGCTATGCACTATCTTGACATCTAGTTCTTCATTGAGTGTTGAGCCTGCTGTGTGTGTAAGGAGCATGAGCACACGGTCATCAAAAGTGACGATCAACACATTGTCAATGCTGTTAGGTGGTACATTGCAGTGCAAGTTGAAAGTCAGGGAGCAAGTCTCTGCGGTAGATGAAAAGTCATCAAAACCTGTGCTTGGGGTTGATGATGACATGCTTGGGAAACCCACAAACTGTGTTGACAAATCATCAGAAGGAGAAGACCCTACCATGGGATGACCTAACTCTTTATCAGGCTCGGCAATGGAAAATTCATCCGCATGGTCCGAATGGCAGAGGGGCATTGGAGTCCACAAAAGCAGGCTTGAGCCTGTGTAGCAAAACGGTCTGCGGGTGATCTTTAACCAGAATATCAAACGTCGTCTCTCCCCTACAGAGTACTTCAAAGGGGCTGAGGTATGAGGGTTGCAGGGGTTGTCTAATGGAATCATCCCTGAGCATAACGTGGGAGCATGTGTTGAGTGCAGCTGGCACGTAAATGTCCGGCAAGGAATGACTGACAGGCGGGTGTAGCCGTGCATGTCTAAAATGGGTGCGCATTCTACTAATAAAGTCTGTGGAGGTGGGGAAATCCTTGGGTGCTTGAGGCAGGATGAGTTCTCCTAGTAGAACCGGGTTTTCGCTGAAAACGAATTCAGAGATGGTTCCCTGTACGTGAGGCTTAAAGGTCAAACGGAGACCAAGTAACACCCAAGGATGCGCCTCAGTTCAGAGGCAGTCATGGCACTTGAGTGCTGTATTAAGGGTGCATTGCCATTGTTCCACTAAACCATTGATTTATTGGTGGTAAGCTGTTGTATGATTTTTTTATTTTTATATATATATATATATATATATATATATATATATATATATATATATATATATATATATATATATATATATATATATATATATATATATATAAAAAAAAATCATACAACAGCTTACCATATTATATATATATATATATATATATATATATATATATATATATATATATATATATATATATATATATATATATATATATATATATACCACAAAGGTTACATTGTATCGTGATAGGTGCAGACTTGAGCTGTCGACTCTGGTCGGTGGTGATGGTGGACAGGCAACAGAAGCTAGCAATCCCTGATGAGGCGAATCCCTTGGCCACAGTTTCTGCTGTGATGCTGGATATAGGAACAGCTTCACCTAATGAGACACGCGGTTGATTGTGGGGAGGATATATCTGTGGCCCTCTGACGGAGGCAGAGGGCCGATGAAGTTGATATGTACATGACGAAAACATACTTGCGGAATGTCAAACTTGCCAAGGTGGGGAGAGTTGTGGCATTCAATTTTGTTGCATTGGCAGGAAATGCAGCTGCGTGCCCAGGTTTGACAGTCCTGATTAACATTTCTCCAAACAAAACTCTTGATGAAGAGGCATGTGGTGGCGTGTACGCTAGGGTGGGTGAGGTTGTACAAGAAGTTGAAGGCTTGTCAGCGCAACATGGGAGGGAGCAACGGCCGCAGAGTGCCAGTAGAAGAGTCGCACCACACTTCTTCAGAAATGCCATGGAGTTTGGCTTTGGTAAACACAAGCAATGTCTGAGGATCTGTGAGGAGAGCTTGAAATTCCTTGTCAGGGACCTGGAGAGTGGTGAGATCAGATAAATCAACGATGCATGATACAGTATTGATCCATGAAAAGAAATCATTGGGGATGTTTTCTGTGCCTTTGATGTAGTGTACATCCATAGTAAGTTGAGAGACAAGGTCCTCACAGCCTTACTTCTTCCAGTATCTCGTCTCCTACATTCCAAACTTTACAGAAGTTCTCCTGTGAACCTTGCAGAACTAGCACTCCCGAAAGAAAGGAATGCGGAGACATAGCTTAGCTACAGTCTGGCAGAAGTAAAGCTGTGAGGACGGGGCTTGAGTCATGCTAGGGTAGCTCAGATGGCAGAGCACTATCCCGAGAAAGGCAAAGGTCCCGAATTTGAGTCTTGGTCTGGCAGACAGTTTTAATCTGCCAGGAAGTTTCTTTGCCTGCATCATTTTGAAGAAGTTTCAGAATGAGTCACAAGTTCCTGATCACTTTCAGTTAATAAAGGCATTTCTTCCAAATGTTTCTCCTAATATAATAAACCATAAAATTCCTCTTCACCTCTTGAATATTCTCTTTTACTTCATATTTTATCTTCAGTAGCTGGAAACAGTTACAATCCCTCACTGTAATATTCAATAAATTTTTCCTGTTCTCTGTTTTCAATTGAGCACATGCCATTCAAAAATATTTTGAGTATACAGAACCTAGATTCCACAAATCATCTTGTTCTGGGCATCCAGGTCCTGTATCCAAGGTCATGTAGAGAGTAACCAAAAATAATGCCTTTTTCTTGTCCTTGTGGGTAATTTAGAACAATTTCTGTGTTTGCGTACTGAACAAAACTTTTGCAGTCTACCAAAATTAAATGTGTTCTAGGCTTTCTTCCTACTCGCAATGCATATGGTGTCCTTTCATTGATGTGGCTATTTGTCAGAATATTTCTTATGTATGCCACAATGTACAACAGCTTAGTCCAAGAACTCTTTCGTAAATTACCTCCTAGCAACCGCAACATTACTATATTCTTTAATGTTCTATTCAGGCATTTGGCCACATGATTTTGCTGCACTGTACGTGTAGCTTCATGCTGAATTGCTTCAGATTCACAGGAATGCAACCATTTGAGTGCAGAGAATTCCAGTCCACTTTCAGTGAAGATTCTGGTCAAGTATATACTTATTTGTTTGTTTCCATTTGAATACTGAATTCTTCAAATATTTTATCCTTATTTTTTAAGAAACTCACCAATATGCCTGTTTGTATCATTCAAAATAATCATTAACTTTCTTTTGCTTCGCAAACTTAGAACATCAATCGGTCCTGTGAGATCATTACAGAAAAATTCTAAAGTGGTCACTTGTTCCTTTGAATTTTGGGATACAATATTCAGAAACAGTCTTCAGATTGATTTCCTGACTAAACAATCATCACAAGGATTTATTTTGCCTTTTTAATGGTCTAATCTCAGGAATGCTGCTTTATTATCATGTTGTTGGTTGTACTCTTACTGTCATGCTTCATTTAGTGATGACATAAATCTAGCGATATTGTGGTTCTTTCATTATTTATTATTATTTTTATTGACCTGTCTTTTGCACATGCCTTTACATTTATGTAATACTAGTGAACCCAACAATGCTTCACAACTGATAAATATGTTTGAGGAATGGATATACCCCTAATCTCTTTCTGCCCCTCTCTCTCTGTCTGTCTCATCCTTCTCCCTCTCATTGTCCATCTCCACTTCCATCCTCTCTGTGTCCATCACCATATCCTCCCTCTCTGTCCACCTTCTCTTTCACCTCTCCATCTCCTCCTGCTACCTCTGTCTTCCCATCCTCCCCTTTTCCCTCTCCCCTCCCCCCTCTGATTGCGAGCATTGTTTATCGTCATTTCAGACTGAAGTCATGTGAAATGAATGGGTAAATCCATTGGAATCATTGGTAATGAGGGCATGAGACAGACCTCTCCAGTTGTTGGATCTGCAAGGATAGTAGCTTCAATGACAGTATTTCACATAATTGTAATCTGCAAATTGGTAGGATTACAAAGTGGTTTACAATTTAGATACCATAAATAAGATTTTCATGTTTTCTGTTAAAACTGGCTTTGAGGAAGAAACAAAATGGTTCATTGTTGTACATACACTTTTTGTATCTAAGGATAAAATGTGTGGGGGATACAATTTACCTAATGATTTAAATGCCTTGTAAGCATAGTTAAAAGTGATGGTGAGAAAGAAAACAAAACGACACATTTTCATTGTGCAGAAGAGTGCAGAATAGCATTTTCTTTCTTGCAGTCTGTTTTAAAAGAAAACATGTACATTGTTGTTTTAAAAAAATGTGCAGCCTGTGTCCATCTAAATATTTATTAGATTATCACGTAAAAATTTGAAGTAGATCAGTCAAGCATTTTTCAAGATTTTGGCTAACAATTTTTCACCTTTATAAACTATGTACTTTATGTCCATCCAAATGTTTATTAAAGTATTACAAAAAACTTGAAGTGAATCAGTCAAGAATTATTCGAGGTTTTTGCTAACATCATTTCTCGTTTACATACAAGGTGGTCAGGAACAGTCTGAAAGCCCCATAATGGTGTTGCAGGGTAGATTGTGCTGAGAAGTAATTGCTAAGAAAAAAATTCAATACATTACACTGTTTCTGAGTTTGAAACTTAATGACATAGGAATCTGAGGATGATACATCCAGTCAGCTAACTTGGAGATGGCTAACTGAACATTTTGAAGGACTTACAGAATTCAGTCAGGAAATATATGAACAAATAAGCAAGACTTGAATAACTACAATCTTTAGTAGTCATCTGAGCAATACTGAACAAGTGACCTGAATGAAAGTACACTATTCCCTATTTTCCAAAAATCCCCTGTAGTGAGGTATGTGGCTAAGTGTGAATGTGAGCAGAACCAGGGTGAATACTAAAAGTACAGGCCCCAGATCTGACCTGCACAGATATCCTGCCTGTGCGGCTATCTGAAGTGAACTCACTTTCAGACACCACCACCTTCACCTTTATATTGTATGGTAAGCCTCACTGCCCCTTCCACACTGGTACTTCTGGCCACCACACCGTGAGTCCTTGTGTCTGACCATATATGATCACTGTCAATGCACTGTCATACCATGCAGCTTCTCCATGTGAGTTCATATGATACCTCATGAGCCCACACAACATTTCCTACCAATGCCCAAACCAATACCCTTCCTGTGGCATCTTCTCTCTACTCTGAGTACTTTCTAGAAAACTTATTCATTGTGGCTGCTATTCTATTACCGTTAAGGCATTGCATTTTTAAATTTGTGACAATGGCTTAATTGGCTACTTTCAGTGTTGATCACCTCAGAATTGTGACAAAATTTTAATATCAAGGATAAAGAGTTTAAGCTCAGAATTCTGCATGGAAGTAAACAATGTATGACCAATAAAAAATTGAAACTAGAAGTATTTACAAATGAAACATGCCCAGACACAATGTAAGTGAACACTGATTGAAAGGCAATCAAATATGAACTTTCACCATAAAAGAGTAAGTTGTTGCAAACTATTTCTCAGTATAGGAACATAAGGATGGAAGAGTAGCAAGATTTGTTAAAATAGCTGAGAAGTGTGATAGTAATGCGAATGATACATACAAAAATTTAACCAAAAGGAAGGAAAAGGATTTTGAAATTACAGGTATTGTGTGCAATGGGTTGAGAGTATTCTGTGTGTACCACTCACCAAGTGTCAAAATAAATACTTTCCTAAAAAACAAATTTCCTGTTATACTATTAATAATAATAATAATAATAATAATAATAATAATAATAATAATAGTAATAATTTTTTTTAATGAAAGATTGTGTAATACATGGTGATTTTAATATTGATATGGGAAGAGAGAAGAATAGAAAGGAAAATCTTTGAGGAGATGCTATTAAAATGCAACATAAGGACACTTTAATGGAACCAACAAGAGTGATGTTCAAAACTGAATCAGTTATTGACAATATTATCACTAAAGTAGATATAAATACATCTGAAACAAAGGTTCTACAAACAGGACTTTAAGATCTTTTGGACAGCTGTGTGTAGTATACAAAAATCCTAATTTACAAACAGAAGATAAAAATGTAAGATGATGTTAGGCTTTGAAGCCAACAAAACATCAATATATTTAAAGTAATATTGAGAAAAGAACAGTGGACAGATACAATTCAAGCCCAGGGGACATGTGGAAAATACGATATTTTCCAAGAAACCTTAGCACATTACTTTAATACAGCATTTCCAAAAACCAAATAAAAGAAAAATTTTCCAAAACAAACAGTGAATTATAGAGGTATAACAGATCTGAGGACTACCTTAAGAGTAATAAAACACATGAAAAGTATTGTAACCTTACAAACAGCACCAGCATATGTATAGACAGTTGACAGGACAAGAAAAAGCCATATCAATTAATGAGATTATTTCAAAAGCAACAAACAAAATGAAAACAGCCTGGTATATAATTAATTCTGAAAGGGGCAATAAAAGATACATACAGAAAACAACTGAAGCAGAAAGTATGGCAGTAAGTAAAAAAACATAAGACATAAAGCATAAATTGTCAACATCTTGAACAATAACTACTTAAATACAGTGTGAAAATTATGACATGGATATAGTAACCAATGAAATCACCGGGCCACACTGACAGACAAGCTAATCAACTCAATGTTCCTTAAACTAATATTTGAAGAGTCTGCTTGACATGATGAAGTGTCAAACTACCTGATCAAGCTGGTGGCAGCAGAAGTAATTATATCATTATTCTATATTGTCAACTACTCATTCAAAGAAGGAGTATTTCCTGATCAGCTTAAATTAATTAAAGTAGTACCTGTGCACGAAGAGGGAAAGAACGATCATCCCAACAACCACAGAACAGTATCTATAATATGAGGCTTCTCTAAAATATTAGAAATGTTCTTGCTAAACAGACTAACTGCTTACTTCAAAAAGCATAATGTAATAACTGTAGTACAGCATGCATATCAGGAAATGAAATCAATGGAAACAGAAACTGAATCGTTAACAGAATTTATTGTATATGCCTATGACAACAGGATGGTAATATCTGGGGTTTGACTTATCCAAGGTGCTTGGCACAATTTATCGTGCAGTCCTAGTAAAGAAGCTAGAAAATACTGGCTTTCATGGACATGCAGCAGATTCTGCAACAATGCACCTGAGTAACAGGAGGCAATATATAACTATGAACACATTAAGAAGCAGCTTCAACTAAGTTTTTAGGTATAATAATAGACAGTGAGCTAAATTTGAAAGAGAAGATAAATGCTGTTTCTAAAAGCTTATCTCAGTGATATTTGTAATGAAACAACTGGCTCAGTATTCTCATACAGACTTCTTGTGAAGTGACAGTGAGGAAGGTGGTGCACTGGTTAGCTCACTGAACTTGCATGAATGAGGATGACAGTTGAAACCTGTGTCGAAGCATACTGATTTTGGTTTTATGTGGTTTTCATAAATCACTTCACACAAATGCTGATATGAGTCCTATGAAAGGGTATGGCCAACTTCCTTCCACATCCACCCCTAATCTGATGGGGCAGAAAACCTTGCTGTTTGGTCTCCTCCCCCAAATCAACCAACCAACCTATCATGGACTTTTTGAACCATAGATACAATATGGAAGCCAACTATTACAGGAATGAAAAGAATACTCACACTGCAGAAGAAAGCCCTTCAGAGTGTCCTAAAAAAAGAAGCAAAAAGAGTCTTGTAGAAATTGTTTCAAAGACCTCAGTACTTTGACATTTCCATCAGTGTGTATATTCAGAACCATTGTGAGAGCATTATGGGGTTTCACAAAACTGGAGCTCACTGAGACTGCTCATTTCCATAACACAAGGAACAGAAAACAATTGCAGTGCATTTCACACAGCCTTCAGATTTCCAAAAAACCACCTAAATGCTCTTGTATTAATTACCATGATAATTACAACACCTAACGACTGAAGAGACATTTGCTACAACCCTAATGAAGTTTCTAATAGAGGAAGAATTCTGTAGAGTGGGTAAGTACATGAGCAGACAGTGAGCAAAAGTTCATTCTGTGAGTGATGAAACTTCCTGATCACATTAAGAGAAACTTGCATTACAGTTTAATGCTAGTAAGTGAACTATTATTAGAACTTAGTTCATACAGCTTATAAAGTGATGTATAATGGTTGCAAAATTTTTGTACAAATTAAATCCAGTTTGAGAAATAAAACTAGTTTTGCATTATTTCAGTTTCACATAAGTAAACTGTCAACATTTAACTGGCCCATGAAGTTCATTTATATGAGTAACATGAGGTGCTGTAACAGGGAAAAGAAGGGAGGAGCCAACAGAAAAATGCTCCTATCAGAGCACAAAAAAGGCAAATTTGCTCCTGTTTAAAGGACTCTGAAAAAAGCGTGCCAACTGCCTCATTCTACCTTCCCACTACCTTTAAAATTTTCCCAAAAGTTTGGCATTTGCAACATGTTCACACTTTTTTATACTGACAGAGATGGAGCCAGTGACAGTGGGAAAGGGATGGAAAAGTAATAAGAACTGGAAGATAGTAGGCTGTGATAGTGCTGTTGGAAGGGTGAAGCTGAAAATAGCAGTGTGAGAGAGTGAGCATAATACAGTTAGGGGAGTCTGTGGGAGTGAAGAGTGACTTCCACATTGAAAAGAGCTTGAATATGTTTGCATGCTGAAATTGTTGGGCAAATTTTTAAAGGTGCTAATGAGCCATAACAGTCTATAATGATACAGCTACCCCCAGGACTCATATTAAATGTCCAATACCACCTCTTTTTTATGTGTATCCGGATAGTAATCGGACAATTCAATGCTTCCTAAGGCCTTGTATGTATGTCTTTATATGTATCATTCTGTCCTATTTGATAAAAAACTTGATATTCATTGTGAAGGCATGTGGAATGTTCTGAAAAGATGTGTGTTTTCATAATTATCGGTGGATTGTTGTCATTGATAAAATTATGTACAACCACTAAATTAAGCAACTAATCAAGAAATTGAAGGAATAAATCCTTAGCAACAAATAACTAGAGACTGCAGAGATGTTAGGATCAAAAATCAATGCTTCTAATTAACAAAATTGTAATCTAAAAATCCATTAACAGAAGTCCTCACTATCTTCAGAAACAGCTTAAAAGCTATTACCAAGTGATGTATTTTCACTTGTTATTTATTTTTTTGTCTTCCTCACAAATTAATATTCTTTGTAGTTAAATTTCCAATTAATTCTCCAATTGTTTGCATCTCACAGTTTTCCAATTTCCAGAATTGGAGGCCTTATTTGTGCATTTTATATATGTAATTGGATAAAGCAGGAGCTCTGTACTACGACTAAATGTTACTAACCAAATTAAACTGTAATTAATTATGTAACTAAAATAATGCTAGAGACATTATTGTAATTAAAGTTCAGAATGATTTTCTTATGGAAAATTAAAGATATTATCATAAAAGATTGTCATTCATTATTGTATTTTATACCTTATTCGGCTGTAACATCAGTTTCTTTATGTTTTGTAAATTTTAATTGTAACATCAAAATTGTACAAAATTAATAATGCTTTATTTTGGAAGCTGTTTTTAAAATTCTGTATAAAGCAATGCAGCAATGCTGCAAGGGGTCAGTTTTTGATGTTACTTTTGGATGTCAAAGAGATCAGTGAAGTCTGTCCGTGTTTTGTTTACATGATGACTGTGCAGTCTAATGTCAATTAATGTGAATAAATTTTGTGAAGCATGAACATTTTGCATTCATTCATCAATGGACCAGGCAGAAGAAAGTTTAACATTCAACATGAATCGTTACATTTGGTGGAGTTGAGCTGGGATCGATGTTTGAAATGTGGAAATATGTTTAACAAGCGACTGTTTCAGCTGAATTTAAGACGAATGCCAAGCATAAATTGTCTATAAAAATTTTATGTTATGGAAGGACAGAACGAATTTGGTGTGGATAAAAAAGAATAAATTCTTGGACAGCAGTGTCAACTGTCAAATGAGTAACACTTTATTTTCTTAATTAGTGTTTTTGTGAAAGTGACAAACATTTGTGTGGGAAGTTTTATATCTCATAATTTAGTATGGCTGATAAAGACTATTTAAAAATGAGCAAGAAAAAAGGAGTTAGTAGTGAATCTGTAGAAAACACTTTGGACCTAGCAGCATGTATCAGTGAACTATCATCCAATAGTAATCAAAGTGCTGATTGAAGCTTTGGTGGAGAGGGCACCAGTGAAAATGTCACCACGAGTACTCCAATTTAACAGGGAAGTTTAGGTGGAGATGATTTGTTCATTTTATTAATGCAGCATATGAGAGAAGTGAAGGAACAGATGGGACAGATTAGGCAGGATACTAGTTTTTTTCACACAAGAGTTGTCAAAAGACGAGGAGAGATTCAAAAAACTAGATAAGCATGTAGACGTAGAAAATTCTAAACTTAAAGTAGAGGTCGTCCAGACAAGGAGAATATTAGAAGAAAAAATAGAAACTTACAAAACAAACTCTGAATTAGAACTTACAGATACATTCAATTGAATGAGTAATGTAGAATTGAAGTGTGATGAAAAAATAGATTTGTGTAAAAATAATGTTGTAGATTTATGTACGAAAGTTGTAGAATTACTAGTGGGTGTAGCCCAAAGAAATTTTGTTAGCGATATTAATTGGGTATGGTGTGGCATACCTTTAAAATGCTTTCCAGGAGATGGTAAATTTCATCATGTTGATTTTTTACAGCATTGTCAAGATAATTTTAGTAATGACATGACAGACAATGTTAAAATTAAATTTGTTAAGAGATTTTTGGATGGAGAAGCAATCTCATGGGCAAATCAGAATGATAATTGTAACAGTCATATGACGAATGTTAAAGAAAGTTATTAAATAACTTTTGATCAGAATCTGAGCAAACTAGGATTAAGAGTGAGTTTTTGAATTGTCTACTTTATAGGGAAGGAGATGGTAACTTGAATTGTTTTTGTGAAAACCAATTGAGGAAATTATTACACTTAGACAAATCTTTGATGGGCTAACATAAATAGATGCCTTAAAAAGGAGATTACCAAAAAGAGTACAGTGGGAGTTGATTTATGGACCAGATGACTCCGTAGATCAGTTCTTGAGGTATGTAGATAAGTTTGATAGAGACTTTGAGAGAAAGGAGAGGTTAAGTAATGGCAGATTTGGCAATCAACAATCTAGGGGGGTGGAATCAGAGCAGGAATCAAGGTAGGAGCGACAATGAAAATCAGAATAATAATAGTGGTTACAATAGAAGTGATAATAGATAGATCAACTATAGGAATAGGAATGGAAATAGAGGACATGACAACAGGGAGGGACTCTGGGAGAAAAATAACAGGCAACTAGATAATCACCAATAAAGACCAGGCAATTTAAACTGATGGACGCTTCATTGGAAGCCCATCAGTTTGGGGCAAGGAATAAGTACCAAAATCAGGCTAAACACCACCAGACTAGAAACATCAAAAATAATTACATAAGACAGAGTAATCAAAGATAATGGAGTGGAAATCACAGAACTAATGTAAGAAGAGCACATCAGATTAGCAAATTACAGTTTTACAGTAAATTCTGGAAAAGTATCAATGAAAGTGTTGAAGATAGCAGCAATAGCATCTGTAAGAATGTTGAAGAGGTTCTATTAGAGGAGTAAACTATCTCAAGTCTGTATAATCAGTGTAGACTATAAGTTTGCAAAGAAAATGTTGGTTCTGATGGTAATCTTCATGAGTTTGGATTAAGTAAATTAATGGAGGGAGAATCTATCACCGTTAAGCACTTAAGTAATAATACTTGTACTGGTGTACTTGTCAACAATTCTGATGATCACTGTAAAGATTTTGTAGAAGTGCCTAGTATTGGAGATGATAGCAAGTCTTCCTCTGCAATTAATATTCTTTGTAATTACATATCTAATTAACTCTCCAATTGTTTACATCTCACAGTTTTCTAATTTCCAGAATTTGATGCCATATTTGTGCATTTTATATATATAATCATATAAAGTATGAGCACTGTACTACCATTAAATGTTACTAACCAAATCCATACTGTAATTAATTATGTATCTAAAATAATACAAAAGACATTATTGTAATTAAAGTTCAGAATGATTTTCTTATGGAAAACTAAAGATATTAATATGAAATATTGTCAAGCAATATTGTATTTTAAACCTTATTCGTCTGTAACATCAGTTTCTTTACGTTTTGTATGTTTTAATTGCAACTTAAAAATTGTACATAATTAATAATGCTTTATTTTGGAAGCTATTGTTAAAATTCTATAGAAAGCAATGTAGCAATGCTGCAAGGGATCAGTTTTTGAAGTTACTTTTGGAAGTCAAAGAGATCAGTGAAGTCTGCCCATGTTTTGCTTCAATGATGAGTGTGCATTTCAGATGTCAATTAATGTGAATAAATTTTGTGAAGCATGAAAAAAATATCACATTCATTCATTAATGGACCAGGCAGAAGTAATGTAAGTTAAGTAACATTCTACATCCATCACTACAAGTCTGTAGAAACCCATTTAAAACACATATTTTTTTATCCAATTTGAAGTAACCTGGAATCACTGATGTAAACAAAAGACAGCGGTATAAATAAACCTATACTTATAAATTGTTACAATGAAACCAGTTACTAAATTATAATTGTATTGAAGTATTTATGTACAATAATTGGTAGGAATATTTAGGACTAATGTAATTAGGTGAAATCTGAAACAATTGATAGAGTACATTGGTCAACATCATTTCTTTGAAACTGAGATGGATTTGTGTCAAAACAGTATCTAAATTAAAGTCTGTGGTATTTAAATGAAAAACCAACTGAAAGAATCAAAATTTATTGGAAAATTAAAATGTAATTAGCAAAAATGTTATAAGTGGCATGTAATCATAGGCAGTTCTTTAGGTGTTTTGTCAATAATAAATAAAAGACTTATTTTGTCGCCTTCAATGGGAGACTTGGAAGCATATATATTAGTAGGAGCATTTTCCAGTCCATGCATCTTTTGAATCTTATAAAATAGTAAAGTATTGTTAATATTTCATATTTGAGTATTTACACACTCCCAAAATGTTAAATGCTTGAACATTGATATATGTAATTGCTCTACTAGAGCCAGTGGAACTGTTGAAATATGTCATTAATTTTGAGGCAACAGTTTTAATTGTAATTTTATCAAAAAACCCTTTATAACAATACCGAGGATTGTTCGCATTTATCTATAAAGGGGTAGCCATGTTGGCATTGGTTGGCAGTGTCTTATGAGATGTTGTGCAAGAAGCATGTAAATGCTTAAGTGAGATGTATGTCAGTGTTGCATGCATGCCAGTATTTTTGAGTTTTGTCAGAGTAACATAATAATTATGAAGTGCTATAGAATAAAGTTTCTGAACTGCAATGTTTGTATTGCTCATTCTTGGTGTAAAACCCAAATTACAGTGGACTTGAAGGAAGACAGTGCTTGTGGCAGCAGCAGATAAAAAGCAGATGGATGAGTACACCCTAAATAATTTTAAGAATTTTTTATAAGAATTTCACACTAAGTAAGGTAGATTGAGGTAGCTGGTACCGTGCTTTTCATTCAGTGTCTTTTAACCAGGTACATATTCACCTTTTTTGTGGTCCAATAGGAGCATTTTTCCACTATAGCTTTCATGACTGCACAATGTTTATCTTCACTGAATTCATGACATCTGGCATCTTCAGCAGGCAGACACCTTTTAATTGAAGCACATTTATAATCATTACCTGATAAATAGCACAAATATGTAACTACTGCATTCTGCCCCTATGGAAAGTTAAATAGAATAGACTTTGCTAGATCTTCAACTTCAATTTTGTCACTGATGCTCATTTGATCATGTACAATTTTGTTTATTAGTCTCAAATAATTTCTCATAGATTCATAGTTCTCCATTTTTAGCAAACATAATTTCCATCTCATTTGCACAGTGAGACATTTGCTATCTTTTGTGGTGTATAATTTTTTAGGATCTTCCCATACTGTTTTTGGATTAGTTGCTTTTTATGTATGGATTTGCTGGTCATCACAGATGAAAAGTACAGTTTTTGCTAGTCCTATACAAAGACCAGATATATAAGGAATCTCTAAATGAAAAGGTATGGAACATTGCAGCAACCAAACTGGTTGAAATTTACATGTGCATCTTTGGGATAATGTAGTAGATGTCTAGGGATGCTAGTACATTGTCTGGCATGGTTGTGCACACATGCAGACATGTGAAACAGGAGAGAAATAAAAAGTTGTGTGTTCAATCTACTTGATATGTTAGGACATCACTGCATTCAAATTACAAAAGTCAATGAGTTAGGAGCAGTGAAGTGTGGAGAGGATCAAACCAGCCAATATTCAACACTGAACTGTGGCCGCATACTAGGGGAGACCATATATCTGAAAGACAGTGAGGAAGTGTTCAAATGATGACCTGAGACCAGGCCAAGCAAACTAATTAATCACAACTGAACTCATCAACAAGCTGAACAACTGAGTGAGAGCTGATAATGATGTCAAAATACAAATGTTGACAGTGGTTTTTGGGGCCAGTGTTGAAAAAGTGTGGAAAACTGTGCACAACAGTTTGAGTTACCAGAGAGTGTGCACACTGTGGGCTCCAAAGAAACTCAGTGAACCACTTAAATAACTGCATATAGAGCTAGCATTGCAACACCTGTTCCAGTATCATGAAGACTTCAGACCTTACCTTCTCAGAGTGGATCATCACTAGTGATGAGAGCTGGTGCCACCACTTCAAGCTAGAGACAAAGCAGAATAACATGAAATGGAAGAAAGTGTTGTCACCTCCTCCTAAAAAATTTAAAACTGTGCTCTCAGCAGGGCATGTGATAATCACCATATTTTTTGATGCCCCAGGTCTGATTTTCATATTGAATTCCTAGAGCATGAAAAAACATTAATAGTGACGTGTACTGTTATACATTACATAGCCTACACAAATCCAACAAGAGCAAATAGCCCAAAGTGTAATGGACAAGTTCAAGTGGGAGCAGACTAAGCATCCGCTCTACAGCTCAGATGTGCCATCCTGTGCCTTGGACTGTGAAATGTAAGACGCAATGGAGGAATGCCTCCTGTAACAGCTGCAGGAATTCTGTGAACAGGTAATCCTTTTTATCATGAAAGAGGATCATTTGCGCAGGCCTCTGGTGAATACTATTGAATAAAGTGTTTAATTATACCCACAGTATTGTTTCAGACCTTTTGTTTTGAACACCACTCGTACATGCCTTGTTATCAGCAACTGATGCACCTCCGCCAGTTCTATCTCACAAGGCTCAATTACAGTCCACATGTCAGAATTGATTAGAATCATTTACATGATTCTCACAGTTTAATTTCTCAATGGTTTTCTGTTCTCAGTCATCTCTGTATATTTCACAAATTGTCTTACTGTTGTTAAAACGACACATTTTCTTTAGCATGAAAATTCATGAATACTGTTTAGCTTCAGTTAACATTTTCTAAACCTATGACACAAAAATACTCCACCAGTATTGGCAAATTTTTTCTATTTTAACATACATACACATTAAAACACCAAAACTAAGCTTCCTTTTCTAACATAACAAAGGACTCTTCTTTCTTCATTGCCTTTTTAAAAAACATCAATGTCAAACATAGTTCAGTTCATAAGGAATGGAACAAACTAATGGGGGTTGTCCACTTATTTAACTCTTTAACAGTCAACAGATCATGTGACATACGATCTCTGACATAATGAAGTTTGAAATTGGGTAATGGAGAGAAATTGGGGGTGGGGGAATTAAACAATAAAGGGAGACCAAGGGTTGACTAGGTAGGAGTAATTTCACTACATAAAGGAAAACGCTTGTGTGGATTTTATACTGTGAATGACCACTTTTATTGTACCGCACAAACACAATACATACATACGTTAATGCGGGAAACGATGAACACTGGTTGTTTCCTCCAAAGAACCTCAGTCACAAAGAGAATGTTTCAGTGTCCTGTCATCAACTTGTCACTCCCACACAGCCCCCCCCCCCCCCTGAAGCGCGGAGCACCCAGTATGGGTACTTAAACTTCACCTCTCGGCCTGCTCCCAGTGCAGATAGTGCGGGTGTGGGTGCTGCTTGATGATTCCGCTGCTGCATTAGGTCCCCTGGTGTGGAGCTCGGGTGGGTCGCAGCTGTCTGGCTTTGCGGAAGGTGTGGGTTCATTGCGAGTTGTGTCTGAAGTTTTCTGTGAGACTGCAGTCTGTGCTGTCATTGTCCAAGTGGGTTTTACCCGCTCAATGGAAACCTTGGTTGACTTTCCCTGTAGGAGAATATCCATTGTGTGTGTGTCCCGTCCTAGCACTTGGTATGGCCCAGTGTACAGTAGCTGTAATGAATGACGTACCAGGTCTGTGTGGAGCATGATGTGGGAACAAGTATCAAGGGACTTGTGTATGAGTACTGGATGCGTGCCGTGCTGAGACATCGGGGCTGCACGTAGCATCTCTGCCTGCTTCCTCATTTGTTGCAAGAGGTGGGGTAGTTGTGTGTCATCTGAGAGAGGAACTTGTGCAAGGAATTCTGCTGGAACACGGAGTGCTTCTTCATATACCAACTCTGCTGAGGAACAACTGATGTCTGTTTTTAATGTGGTCCGTAACCCCAGCAAAACTAATGGCAATGCTCGAGACCATGAGTCCTCATGGCACATCGGAGCAGCCTTTAAAGTCCGGTGCCACATTTCCACCAAACCGTTGCTGGCCGTGTGGTAGCTAGTTGTCTGGTTTCGTTGGAAGCCACAGAGTTTCGACAGTTGTTGGAATAGTGTCGACTCGAACTGTCGTCCTTGGTTAGTGGTAACAAAAAATGGGCACCCAAAACAAGCCACCCAAGCTTCTAAGAATGGCCGTGCAGTAGTCTCCGCAGAAATGTCCCTGATTGGTGTAGCCTCTGCCCACTGTGTGCAACGATCCACTGTCATAAACAAGTACCTGTAACCTTCTGAAGGGGGGGAGGGGTCCATCCAATTCAATGTGTACATGCCCAAAACGTGCCGCTGGGGTTGGGAATTGTCCTACTGGAGCATGAACATGGCGTCCCACTTTGCTACGTTGACACTGATATCAGCTGCGGGCCCACTCCCGTGTATCTTTCTTGATTGAAGGCCACACAAAATTGTCTGTCACTAACTTCACTGAGGCATTGGTTCCTGGGTTGCCAGGTTGTGAATGCTGTCAAATACCTTTCGTCGGAACTGGGGGGGGGGGGGGGGGGGGTGATGTATGGGCATGGTCTAACCTTAAATGGGTTACAGGGGGCGTCCACAAGTTGTAAATGTAGGCCAGTTGACGGGTCCACCAACAAGGACTGCAGCTGTGGATCTGAAGCCTGTGCCCTTGCCAGTTCAGAATAATCCAACATTGGACTTATCCCATTAATACATGAGAAACAGTCTGCCACAATGTTGTTGGCACCATGGATGTGACGCACGCCTGACGAAAACTGGCATATAAACTCATGGCGGGCTTGGCGGGGGGAACATGAATCACTGATTTTGTAGAAAGCTGCCACGAGAGGTTTATGGTCGGTGTATATGGTGAATTGCCTGCCCTCAACGAAAGGGCGGAAGTGCCTGACACTTTCATACATTGCGAGGAGTTCTCTGACATATGCACTCCAACGAGTTTGACTAATCTGTAGTTTGTATGAGAAAAACTTAGTGGTTGCCAATGACCCTTCACTCTCTGGTGCAGTGCTGCACTGATTGCAACTTGACTTGCGTCCACTACTAGGGCTAGCTGAGCTCCTGGTGCAGGGTGTGCAAGCCCCACTGTGTTGTGAAGGCTGTTTCGCAGTGCCTTGAAAGCAGAGTCCATCTTGGGTGTCCATTGGAGTGGGCGCTTGCCAATTTTGTTGTGTCTGGCCAAGGCATTGTTCAGTGGCATCTGGATTGCAGCTGTTCTGGGGAGGTGGCGATAATAGAAATTTATCATTCCTAGGAATCATCAGAGATCATGGTAGTTTTGAAGCTGTGGTAGGGCCCGCAACAACTCCAGCTTCTCTGGCAGTGGGAAAATGCCCTGAGCTGACACTTTATAACCCAGGAAGGTTACCATGGGTTCCCCAAACATACACTTGCCCTTGTTAAGTGTTATTCCATGAGCACTAAACCTGCTTTTCACCTCGTTTACGTGTTTCTGATGGTCAGAAACATTCCCCAAAATCACCAGAATATCGTCTAAATAGGCGAAACAATATGGCAGCCCTCTTAGCACGCTGTCTAGAAACCGTTGCCATGATTGGGCAGCATTTTTCAGCCCGAATGGCATCACCAAAAATTCAAACAGCCCGAATGGGGTTGTCACTGCAGTCTTTGGTATGTCCTGCTCTGCCATTGGGATCTGATTATAAGCCTTACAGCAATCCAAAATACTGAATATGGTTGCCCCGGCCAGTGAATGGGTCAAATCCTGTATATGTGGGACAGGGTATCTGTCTGGAACAGTTCGGGCATTCAAAGCTCGATAATCGCCGCACGGGCGCCATGACCCATTCTTTTTACAGGCGAGGTGCGGAGGAGAGGACCACCAACTGTTGGATGACTGTATAGTTCCTTCCTGTAGCATCTCGTTGAAAATGGTCTTGGTTTCCTGCAAGTGATCAGGTGCAAGCCTGCGGATACGTGAGGAGACTGGAGGGCCTGGAGTTGTACGGATGTGTTGCACTGTCTCATGCTTCACCCTGCTCTTTCTTGTTCCATGTTGTGGCTTGGGTATTGCCTTTGCAGTTGAAACAGCAGGAGCCTGTTGTTGTGTCATCAACTGTTTTGATGTCATTTGAGCCATCTGCAGGTCAGACTCCTTCGTTGCTACGGTGTCCTCCCAGGTGGGTGCACTGAGGTTATCTGCCCTTTGGCATGCATGAGAGGTCCCGGTATAACCCATCCATTGGAAGAATGGATGAGTTGTGACTTGCATAAATCCACAGACAATGTTTTGCCAGGAAATCAGCACCTAATATAGGTTGGTCGATATCAGCCATAACGAAGGTCCAGTTGCATTTTTCTGGTAGCCCAATGTCCACTGCCAGTGTTCTCTGTCCATGTGTGTGGATGACTGAATTATTGACTGCTTTCAAAGTGGTCTCTTCGGCGCATTTGTCTGAAGGGAAGAAATTGACAGGCAGAGTGCTGACATCTGAGCCAGTGTCAACCAAGAACATCCATCCTGTAGAGCAATCAGGAACGAAAAGTCTTTGTGAAGCTGCATAGCTTACAGCTGTAGGAGAAGTCAATCCGCATAACGTAGGCTTGTGCTGAAATGGGGGTGTTCTCCTTCCATGCGTCCGTGAGTTTAGGCACAGTTGCTTGTTACCACGGTTGGTTGCACCTAAAGCAGGCCATGGGATGCATTTGGGTGCAAACACGTCGCCTTACACTTCTTAGCTCGCACACCAAAACGCTGGTGGAACCAGCAATAACAGGTGCCATTGTTTGCATGATGCAGCGGGCTCGTCAGCTGGCGACGATGCGTGTGTGTGTCAGCTGCCACAATGTCGCGTGGCTCTAGCTGCTACAGCTGGGCGGTCAGCTGATTGATGGCAGTGCAGAGAGATCAGAAATCTTTGGTCGCATCCGGCATTCGTCATGCTGTCGTGACAGCACAAGCTGGAGGCGCTGCATCAATTGGCTCCAGCCATGCTTGGCTGGTGTCATTGACCAAGGTGATTGCGGCGGCAGCAACAGTGGTGCGCAAGTCGAGCAGGGAGTGCACTCTATCGGCCACTTAAAGCAACTCACTTAATGGGCAGCCCTCGTAAGCAATTAAGGTTAAGCACACCTGCGGAGGTAACTGCTGTTGCCATATGTGCACAAGTAATGTGTCTGAGAGCACGGAAGGGTCCACCATAGCACATAAATGCCGGTAAAAGTCTGAAGGTTACCTGTCACCGCGTTTCTCATGGTACAGGAGCTGTGTTATCTGCTGGTCCACAGGTTTTGTACAACGTGGCGTAGGCTTGTTGTGGTGGGGGTTGCATAATTATATCCGATATCACTGACAACGCACGTTGGTCCAGGTTGCGTATCACTAGCGTGAACTGTTCAAAATCATTGACTATTTGTTGCTGCACGAAAATGTTCTCCATAATAGTGAACCAAATTTCCGGACATTCGGAAACGAAAGGTGGGGTTCGAATTTGTAGAGGCAATATCCTGTGGCGGCAGCACAGGACCCGCTGGCTCACACGGCACAGTTGGAAACGTAACGTCATGGATGAAGTCAGTTTGAGATGTAGGAATACGTGGCACTGTGAACTGAGGGTTTTGCTGCATAGTATTGAGCTCCTTCTTGATATTCTGGATGACGCTGTTAATGTCGCAGAAGAGGTTCTGTGCAGACGACATGTCGATACAAGATGTCGCGGTAACTATCTAAAGAAGCTTGTCTACTGTCACACCACTTAGTTACAGGGCCACCACTTATGTAGGAGTAATTTCACTACATAAAGGAAAACGCTTGTGTGGATTTTATACTGTTAATGACCACTTTTATTGTACCCCACAAACACAATACATACATACATTAATGCGGGAAACAAACACTGGATTTTCTTGTAAAGAACCTCGCTCGCAAAGAGAATGTTTCAGTGTCTTGTCGACGATTGACTTGTCACTCCGACAACTACAATAAGCAAATTCAAATACATGCAGACTGCAACAGTTACACCAATATTAAGCCCCTTGAACAGATCATACTGCATGAAGAGCTGTATCAGACTTTTCTTTGGACTGGAGGCCACAGCAATACCAAAATGTGTGTCTTGCATATTGGATAACATTGCCTAGTGTTTTGTATTTGGGTATACCAGGAAAGTGATAAAGGCAATGATATGTGGGAGATGAGCAATTGTATTATCATATAACATTGAACAATTTATTAATTACATAATGTAAATCTGGACAGTGTTGCTCTATCTGATTGGGTTGGTGGCAAACGTGCTGCTATCACAGAAGCAGTGACTGGTTTTAAAGTGTAACTTAAAAGTACTTCACAACCATACACATGAGAGCTGTTTAACACAGGTCCTTAAGAAAGAAGAGTAAGAAAACTGAATATATATGATTGGTCAAAAACAGAGAGAGAGAGAGAGAGAGAGAGAGAGAGAGAGAGAGAGAGAGAGAGAGATGTAGGACACAAGACAGCATCAAAGAATGGATGACATGAATTAATAGGACTGATGGAAACCTTATGATGATAATACAACAATGGAGGTTATTGAATACATTTAGGTATTCTTTATTTGGAGCTCCAGCGTTAGGCAGGTGATGGAGTGTCTCAGAGAAATAGCAGCTAGGTTAGCAGGGAAGCCTGGTTTTAACTTATTACAGTTGGTGGGGATAGGAGAATGATCATATAGTGCATGGATTAAGCAATTCACAAGCATATAAACAAAACTGTAGTCATTGATAAGTTTTGGGGCAATGTCCCTCCTAACAGTTAACCCTCCAGCTGCAGGCAGACTGTTTGGGTGCATTCAGCTCTTTCTATACAGTTTCAGAGGGAATGCAGTTATTGTGTTGGACATAATTCCTCCTCTGTTTGAATGTCAGAAGTCACAATCTTCTTGTCAAATATTGATCTGTGACTCTGGAACATTTATGGTCACTATTTTCCCTTACAAAAGTTTGGCAGTCATGTTTTACACATTCTCCATTCTCACTCACATACTTTCACCTACACCTCCTTGTGGCAGCAGTTTTGTAACCATATACCCAAGCTTGAGTATTCAACCTAGCTTTAACATATACAGCACACAGAAAATTTAACAATAAGTTTATTCTGATTTTATAATGTTGAATTTGATTTCATGTTTCCTGCATTATTTATATTAAATGTCAATTTAAAGTCAACTCTGAAATAAGTTTTGAGGTTCTTATTGGTTCCTATGATTTTGTCAGTACAACTACTCTAATTATCATATAAAATGTCCCATAATTTTGTACATAAATATTAGAGAATCATCTGTGGTTAGAGTGTTAACAGACTAACAGAAGGACACAAACACGCATTTCCTTCCCCATTTCTCCATATTTCAACTTGTGAAGTGACTCTTAGTATTGCTGTGAAAAATTAATTTTATTCCTGACTAGAGTGGAGTCCCCTTCCAGAGCAATTTAATTACCATCTAACATGTGATGCATTTCATTTTGCTGCATCTTGAAGCAGAGTTTCCACACTGCAAGTGACCTGGACAACACTCTTGTTTGTGCTACATCGAACAACTCATTCATTGTACAGATGGATACCCTTATACTAAAAAACCTTCGCGTAAATGCCATACTTACAAGCAGGGCTCAACCATTTTTGGGCTGACAGTACAGGTCAAAAAATTTATACCCAAGTTTGTGACAAAATTAATGAAGCCTATAGTTTAAGTATTGAGCATGACTCCAAACCCGAGAGCTACAGTCTATCTTGAGGCTAATGATGCAAACCACATTCTGTGCTTTCACTTGTAACTGCCTTTCCTACTTTCCTGAACAATTTGCCTATAAAAACCAGCTCACTGCTTCCTCTTCATGTAGGGAACTAAATGTAATGATTTTCTTGCAAATGAAAACACTCTCTCAAAATTAAGCACAGTTTAGTTTTTCATTTGTAGCCAGTTTATGGTCCCCCATCAGCTCATTTAGCTATATATATGTCAGGTGCTTTCTACTATCTCACATGGTGAATAAATCAATTATTTACTTTCTTCACTTGATAGTCAATATTTGTACATGGTTGTTTAAGAAATTTGTGTGTCACATTTTTATAATTAGGTGTAAGTACAACACAGCTGGTAGACTGGACACAACTTTATTCCACAGAAGCATTAACCATTTGAACACAGTATTTAAGTAACATTCAGCAGGAACCAATTACATACACAAATAATGGTAGCAACACACATAGAGAACTGAGACTGAACATAGCTTGACTAGCCTCAAGCCTAGCGTGCCCCTTTGAAAGCACACACATGCATCACTGCATTCCTTATCTCTTTGGGAGATCTCAGATTTTTGAGATGTCCATGCTGCCCTCCTTGCCCACTGGGCTCTGGCTAAGGTGGCATGCTGCAATGGGAACATAGTCTGAAGTGCATTGAACATGGACACATTCTGTGTCCACCTTCCTGTGTCAAACCATTTTGCAATACTGGCGACTCCAGGGCTGTTTCCACGTCAACCTTGAGCACCTGCCAGTTGTTCAGCAATGGGTGACAGAATCCCTGATGATGGTGTTGGAAGCAATAGAGGAAGTGCTGCTTCAGCCACCAAGGATAGATGCTGACATTTGTGGAATTGTGAAGCCAGGTGCTAAACTTCAAGAAGTTGTAGCGCGATGTGATCCTGAAAAAGTAAAAAACAAGTGTGTGATCTTAATAGGTGGCTCAAACAACATTGCCTGCAATGAAGGGAATGATGTCATACAGTCGCTCAGGAGGAAAATATCGGCGCTTTGTCAGTCTAAGGTATTTGTTGTGAACATTCCAAAGAGACATGACTTAATCCCACAGTCCTGTATAAATGAAGCTATCTCACAAATGAACTCTAAGTTAGCAAAGTTGTGTAAGCATTTTAACAATACCTGTGTTGTAGATATAAGCAGTTTTGGACGAGAATTATTTACAAGACACGGTATGCACCTGAACAGATCAGGAAAAAAAGCATTAGGTACCCTCTTAGAAACAAAAATATTGGAAGAAGTCCACAAATGTACCCCAAAGTTGGAACAAATCACACTTAAATGGCTCCAGCCATCAAGTCAGACTCGGTTTCAAACTCAAATGTTTCAGGAAATTGTTAGTAATGAACGTACTGTGTCTGTAGCTACAGATAATTTTTTAGGCAAAAGTTTACATCTGTCTTTAGTCCCAAAGAAATGACGATTTTTCACCAAAATGTGGGAGGACTTGGTAATAAAGTAAATGACATTGCTGTTCTGTTAGAGGAACCACAAGGAATAAAAGATACTGATGTATTATGTTTTAGTGAACATCATGTGAAAGATATTGAAAGGTTACAGCTAAGTGGTTACTGTTAGGCAATGCATTACTCTAAAACCATCATGGAAAAAGGTGGAGTGGTAATTTATGTAAAAAACAACATATCTTACAATGCATTGGATTTAAAGAGCCATTGTATAGAGCAACAAATTGAAGTATGTGGTGTTGAGATTACTGTAAATGACTTCACGGCTGTAGTGTTAGCACTGTATAGATCTCCCTCAGGGAATTTGAATGTATTTCTTAAGCACTTAGATTCTTTACTATTCATACTGTACTCATAGTCCAAGAACTTCCTAATTACTGGTGACTTTAATGTTGATTTCCTAAATGAGAGCAATAGTAAAGCTGATTTAGTACATTTAATGGAGTCTTATAATCTGATGGCAATAGCAGATTTCCCAACTAGAGTTACTGTTAACAGTAAAAGTCTGATAGATAATACATTTATAGATAAGTCTAAATGCAATGAGATCACTGTACATCCAATCCTTGGCCTTTCTGATCATGGTGGTCAATTGCTTAGGGTCAGTTACATCAGTATGTGCAACAGTTCCGAGCATTATTGGAAATCTTTTAGGATAATAAATGAACAGGGCCTTAAAAAATTCAATGACAGCCTAAAAGAGATAGATTGGAGCCCAGTTTATAGGGAAACAGATGTAAACAAAAAGTACAATTCATTTTTAAATGAATTCATGTCTGTATTTGAGTTCATCTTTCCCAAAAAAGTAGCTAGAAATAGTCATATAGGCAAAGCCAAGAAGTCTTGGATCACTACAGGGATAACAACATCTTGTAGAACAAAAGAGGATGTTATACAGTTCTCTCAGGACTTCTAATGATCCAAAGATATGACAACACTACAAACTTTACTGTAGCATTCTCAAGAAGGTTATAAATAAATCTAAAAGTATGTGCATAAAATCAGAAATTGAAAGCTCAGAAAATAAAATTAAAACTATATGGAATGTAATAAAAAGGGAAACTGGCAGGACAACAGGGAATATGTCTCAGGTAGAGATTAAAACAGGGGACAGTATCATAAAGAAACATGAGTTGGTTGCAGAAATATTTAATAACCACTTTTTGAGAGCAGCAGAGAAGACAGGCTGTAATGGTTCTATGGAAGAATCATTGTCCCTCCTGCAGAAAGCTATTAGCAACAGAATCCCACAGTTATCCTTACCTCCAGTTACTGTAAGCGAAGTCATAAGAGTAATTAGATCATCAAAAAATAAAAATTCTGCTGGTGTGGATAATAATCTAGTAAAATACTGAAACACTGTTATAAATTTGTTAGTCCCATCTTATGCAACATATACAACGCATCCCTACAAGATGGGATTGTCCCTGACAGACTAAAGTTGGCTGTAGTTATTCCTCTCTTTAAAAAAGGTGATAAAAGCATTGTTACAAACTATAGCCCAATATCCATATTAACTACCTTCTCGAAAATTCTAGAAAAACTCATGCACAGGAGGACTGTAGACCATCTCAACTTCCACAGTATCTTAAGCAAAAATCAGTTTGGTTTTCATGCCAGTCTTTGTACTGAACAGGAAATATTCTCTTTCAGCAACCAAGTTTTGGAAGCCATTAACAAAAAAAATGTCTCCAGTGGGTATTTTTTGTGATCTTACGAAAGCCTTTGACTGTGTAAACCACCAAATTCTTTTGAAAAAGACAGAATACTATGGTTTAGGTGGTACTGTTGGCTTGTGGCTACAATCATATCTACAGGATCGGAAGTAGACTGTAATGCTAAATGGCTTTTCTGGAGAACCTGCCTCGTCTGAATGGGGCACGATAATGTGTGGTGTGCCTCAAGGCTCCGTTTTGGGCCCACTGCTTTTCCTCATCTTTATTAGTGAGCTTCCTCTTTGTTCTGAGACAAACAGCAAATTTACTCTGTTTGCTGATGATACCACAATTCTAATTGACGATTTGATTGATCATGATTTTGAACAAACTACAAATACTGTTTTTAATGACATCTTAAATTGGTTCTCCTCAAATGGTCTCTCACTCAATGCAGATAAAACTCATTATATGAGGTTCCATACATCACAAAGTAATCCTGATGAAATTAACATAAAATGTAGAGATCAACCAATACAGAAAGTTGAAGATACAAAATTCCTGGGTGTTTACATAGACAGTAAATGTAATTGGTCAGTTCACATTCTTCATCTATGTAAAAAAAGTTAGCTCGGCAACATTTGCGTTATGGGTAATTTCTTCAGTAGCTGAAGTTGACACCATTAAGGTTGCCTGCTTTGGCTACTTCCACTCATTGATGTCATATGCTATCATATTATGGGGGAACCAACCAATTGCAAAAAAAGTTTTCACCATCCAAAACAAAGCAATCAGAATAATGTGTGGGGTCCATCGAAGACACTCTTGCTGGCACTTGTTTCGGAAGATAAGTATCCTAACAACTGCCTCACAGTATATTTTTTCCTTGCTGACCTTTGTGTGCAAAAATTATTCTATCTACCAAGACAACAGTAAATTCCATGGTTATAACACCAGGAACAAAAACAATCTACATTTCAAAATGAAACATCTCACTCTGGTACAAAAAGGAGTTTACTACTCCAGCATTAAGCTGTTCAATGCTCTACCACTACATATCAAATGTGTTCATACAGAACTGCTAAAATTTAAACAAGTTCTCAAAGATTACCTGACAGAGAAATCTTATTATACTGTGGATGAATATCTGAAAGAAAATGTATACCATCACTAAACTTATTGTGTCTAGAAGTAGTTCAATTGATTTTATTGTGCATTTGGGCATTAGCACACTTTTTGTAACAACAAATTGGCTGTACCTGTATTTACTCTTGCAGGCCTAATATCTGATTTAACTTTGTGCTCTTATCTTTAACCTTTATTTGAAAAACATTTTTCTGTTAAATGGTTGTTATGTTATCTAGCTGACATTGTATCTGTTACTGTATTTATGGTATGTGTTACTTAAACTATGTACAATTTGGCATTGAATTGCCTTGTATTTATTGTAAGTTTAAATTGAAACCTATACAATTTGACACGTTCCATATCCTTGTGATTGACTCACTAACTGGATCTATGGAACAAGAAATAAATAAATAAATAAAATAAATAAATCACCTGTGCAGGAATGGAAAACTGACACCAGAAGGTGACATGAAGCCCAATGTGGATGGGCTCAGAGGTAACAATGTGACATCAGGTGGCACCCAGGCTTCCACGCAAAGGTAAAAGTGATCATTATACCTTGAGCAGAGGCTGTCCTCCATGCAGATTGCTCAGAGATGCCGCCCCTAGCATCTGGCAATGGCAGCTGAAATTCATTTACTGTGACATAAAAACCATGCTCCCAAACAGCCACACCCAGATGGAAGAGGCACAGCAGCTACTGGGGCTGATGTCTTGGTGGAGGGGGCAGGAGGTGTAGCAGTGACCTTGACTGACAACTGTGAAGTAGTTGCACCGGGCTCTCTCACTAAATTGCGTGAAACAGTGTGAGGAGGGAAGCCCATCTAAGGCAACATTGGATGAAGAATTGGCAACATACTTCTTATCCAAGTTTCTAACATTTGCACTATGTTTTCCACTTCACCAATAGATTGTGGGTGGAATGATGGGATAAGGATATGACAGATACCACAGCAATCACAAAATGCTGTATACTCTTCTGATGAAAATTGTGGACCATTATTGGACACTAATGTCATGGGCAGAGCTTCAAGTGAGAAGATTTTGGACAAGTCTGTGACAGTGGCAGCTGTGGATGTTGAGACACAATGAATGACATATGGAAAATGAGAATATACATCAATGACCAACAGCCAATCACTGCTAGTGAAATACACATGTATACAGCCCCAAACACGTGACAGCATCAGCCAAAGAGACAATGATGCCTGTTGAGCTGCTTGGTTCATTGCACACTGTGAACAGGTGGCAATGAGCGAGGTAATGTCACAACCCAATCTGAGCCAAAATATGGGTTGACAGGCCAATGCGTCTATGCATGACACACCCCAGTGATCTATATGTAATAAATGAATAACCTCCAAATGAAGAACTGAGGCAATCACTACCTGAGAAGCCACATGATCTATGTTAAAAGCAGAATGCCATCCACAACAGAGAATCAGTGTTGAAAGATGTAATAGTTACTGATGGGGTCTGATGCATGAGAAGGTGGTGAATCCAGCCAACCATGTTGAATGAATGTTATGACCTTCCGCAAAATGAGATCCAAAGCTACAGCCTTTGCAATCCATGTGCTAGTTACAGGAAAATCATTAGCTCTCTGCTGTGTGGATACATCAATGTGGAAACAAATTAATGCCTCCTCATCAGATCTTGGTTCTGGACTGGGTGGAAGGTGGGACAAAGCATCAGCATTTTTTTGTTGATTCGTGGGACAGTAATTAATCTTGTAGTAGTGACATGAAAGGGAAAGAGCCCAACAGTGAATGTTATGTGCTGATTTATCTGGTAATGGAACAGAAGAACTGAATAAGGAAACCAACAGTTTGTGATCAGTGGCCAGGTGGAATTTGGTACCACAGAGAAAAACTTGGAATTTGTTCACAGCATATACAGTGGCCAAAGACTCTTTTTCTATCTGAAAGTACCTTGCCTGAGCAGGAGTCAGCTGTTTTTAAGCATAAGCAACAGGCCATTTAAAACCATCAGGATATCGATGAACCAATACTGCCCTAACCTGTACTGTGAAGCATCTGTCTCATGGATGAAGTGGAGGTCTGGTTGGTACATCACTAAGCTGGGCATGATCTTAAGGGTAGAAAACATGGTTTCACAAGTCAGCAACCAATGAAACTGAGTCCCTTTGAGCAGCAACACATGTAACGGCTGCATGACATTGCTGCCCCAGGCACAAATTTATGGTAGTAGGTGACTCTGGCTAGAAAAACCTGAAATTCTGTGACTTACATAGGGCATGGGAGTGATACTATAGCAAAAACACATTGATAGTAGGTTGAAAAAATTGACATTTTTCAAAATTACAAACCAACCTGGCCACTTGCAGGACAGGAAGAAAGAGTACAGAGATTTTGTAAATGTTCCTCAGTGGAGGCACCAGAAACAACAATGCCATCCAAATAATTTGCACTACCCAGTACAGACATTGTAAGTTGTTCCAAAAATCATTGAAAAATAGAGGTCGCGCTGACGACTCCAAAAGGCAACCGCAGATATTGGTACAGGCCAAAAGGGCTATTGACAACTAACATATGCTGTGACTCTGTATCTAAAGGGAGTTGAAAATAGGCATCCAACAACTCAATTTTTGAGAAATATTGTCTATGCAACAACTTTGCAAAGGGTTCATGCAGCTGTGGTATTGCGTATGTATCCACTATAAATTATGCATTAAAAAAAAAAAAACAAAAAAAAAAAAACAAAAACTCTAAAATCACCACAGACGTGTTAGCAGACTGATGCTTTCCTTACTATAATTAAGTGGGTAGACTATTCACATGATGCGATAGGCCAAACAATGCCAGATTCCATGAGACAATCTCATTCATCTTTGACTTGTTGCCTGAGTGACACTGGAACTGGACAGGACAAGAAGAAAAATGATGCTGAGCAGAAGGTTTCATGGTAATGTGTACTTGAAATTTTTTGGCACACCACATTCTAGGAGAGAACAGAGGTGAAATCTCAGAACAAAATGCGTGTAACTATGTATATAGTGCTTGTTCAGACATTAAATTCACTTCATCTACAATGGTAAAAACCAAACAACTTCAAAGTATCTAGTGCAAAAAGACTCTCCATATGTGAGTTACCTACAACATGAAATGTAAGTGACCAGACTACTGACTTCTAGTTACTGGGTCAGAGAATTGGCAGAGGATAGGAATATTCTGTTTATTGTAAATTACTAACTTTCATGACACAGGGAGAAGTGGAGTGGAGCCCAAGTCCATATAAGTAATAAGGTTATCACAGCTCCTGTATCCACTCGTAATGGTAGAACATTACAAAAAACCATATCATCAATGAAAAGCTTGTTTGGTGCAACAGAAATAGCCCAGCAGATTAGTGTCGAGTTCTGGTGTGCCGGCCAGCTTGTGTATGGTTTTTAAGGTGGTTTTCCATCTACCTCCATAAATGTGGGCTGTTTCATTTTATTCTGCCTCAGTTACACCATAATGGCAATTTCTGTGCAAACACTGTCTCCATGTATACTTATACCATCATTACTCTACCACACAAACATTTGGGGTTACACTCGTCTGGAGTGAGACATTCCCTGAGGTAGTGGGGGGTGAGCCCACTAGGTGCCAAACTGCACAATAACCCTGGGTTCAGTGTAAGGTATGGTGGGGTGGGTGGACTGTTATGGCCTGTTGTGGGGTTGTGAGCCACTGAGGGCTATGGCAGGATGAAACCTCTACATAATTTCTAGGTCCCTGGTTTAATACACAATACGACGTGTGAAACACTGCAACCATGTCTTCCCCCTGCAAACTATCTGAAGCTCAGTGTGGAGGAGAAGTTTGGATTGATGATGCCTCACATGATGACTCATTTTGGTAACATGCAGCTCTTGACACCTCAAATGACCATACAATAGCTGGAAGCTCAGAGAGGGATGGATTTTCACACTGGAGGGCACAATATCATACCTCACAAACTTGGGCTAATGAATGATTGCATCTCTCACCATCTGATCAACACACGACTCTTTATGCATGTCAGACACAAGATGACAACAATGACTTAACTCATGGAGTTCAGCCCCATGCTCTATAGGACTGATGCAGTTGATTCCTACAATGCTAAAACTCAACCTATGATGCAATTACATGGGTGCACTTACAGTAGTATTTTGAAGGAATTTCACACTTTTGGTCAAACATTAAAGAAGACAGATCCTGAAAAGGCCTGAGTTGACATAGGACTTGATATATTGTTGGCCATATTTATGAAAGGTTGTCCAGTCCTGGTGATTGGTGATGCAACACCATGGTTAATGATTCTTGCTGTTCAGTCAAACTGCGTAAAATTTCCTCTGTAACACCATCAACCAACCATTGTGAGAGTAAACAGAGGACCAATCATAGTAGAAATTTTTGCAAAGAACAGGACAACAATCATTGCCAATAATGTTGTAGGAATAAGTACAACATGACCAATAGACAGAACACAACATTATTCCACAGAAGGAATCATTACTGCACACATGCTAACATTCACATAACACTCCACAATTATCAATAAATGCTCAAAGCTCACAAATTGGCTCAGTTTTATTTCACAAAATTACTTCCTTTGAATATCTGGCCACAAAGAAGAATCATATATTTTTCATTTTCACTTTTAGCTTCAATATACTTTAGAATTAAACTTTTATTCATTCCCTTTGCTGCATTCCAATTAACAACCAAGACCACTAGTCACCAATTGACTCTTTCTCATGACATGAAATTGCATCAGTTCCCTACAGTTAGCCCATAACTGTAATGTTCAAACTTTTTGCAACACTAGAAATGCAGCAGCCACCAGAAGTTAGCTGTTGATATCTATATTTTAATAAATGTAATGGTAATTGAAGCTTTCTATACTACATGGAAGAGACTAGGTGCTCATCATTGCTACCATGACTCAGAAAAAGGACCAAGGATGATTTCTCAACACAGGTGATTGGCATCATTGGTGCTGAAATGAACTTTAGCTTACGACTGGCAGTATCCAGTGCTGCCAGAACTACTTTTTTGGATCAGAGAATATTCTCCCACCTCCCAGCAAGTGTAGTGAGATCAAATAGGACTTCCCTCCTAACCTAGATGCTATTTCTCTCTGAGACACTCCATCACCTGCTTAATGTTGTAATTTCAAGTAATGAGTAACTCTTCCTGGATGCAACTCTAGACCTTTCAGGAAGGCTGGCCTAGCACCAGAAAATGAGATAACACTTAATGATTTAGTGGGAATCAACTGCTTCAGCAAAAAATAATAACAGGTCAGTCAGATAACATGAAAATTAAAAAAATTGGCTTTTGTTGTTGTAAAAATCAAAGAATGAAAATACTGATTATCAGGTACTACAGGTGTTGGTTGGTTGGTTGGTTGTGTTGGGGAAGGAGACCAGACAGCGAGGTCATCGGTCTCATTGGATTAGGGGACAGGGAAGGAAGTCGGCCGTGCCCTTTGAAAGGAACCATTCCGGAATTTGCCTGGAGCGATTTAGGGAAATCACGGAAAACCTAAATCAGGATGGCCGGACGCAGGATTGAACCGTCGTCCTTCCGAATGCGAGTCCAGTGTGCTAACCACTGCGCCACCTCGCTCGGTACTACTACAGGTGTACTCTTGCCCTTGTTGCTATGCAAATCCATATAAAATATTAAATGCTACACAAATAGGAAAACAGTCTTCTTGATGCTTTAAGTGACTAATTGTCTGCTTGTCCATCATAAACACAGTGCACCTTACACTTACCATTTACTACATTAGTCAAGAAACTGAAACAGTTTATTTTATGGGTTACCATGAAATTAGTTTTTTTAGATCCATGGATGGGAACATTTGATACAACCATTCAAAGATAAATAGTTTTGAGGAACACAATGAGCAACATCTGAGATCTTTTTATACTTCACAAAAAAGTGAAAATTAAAAAAAACTGCATTATTATGAAAATGATTGATTGTTACTCACCATATAGATGTATAGAGGCGAAGTTGAGTCAAGGACAGGCACAATTAAATGTCTGCTATACATTTCAGCTGCCAACCAAAAGGCATTCTTCTAAACTAGGAAACACACATGTTCATTCACACAAGCACAACTCACATGTAAATGACCACCATCTCTGGCTGTTGTGGCCAGACTACAACTGCATCTGATGGGAGCAGCAGTCTAGCATGGGCTGTGCGAGTAAAGAGGAGGCATGTGGTGGGGAGGGGGCAAGGGGTAGTGCTACTTGTGGGAGCATGCAGGGATATGGTGAGAACAGAATAAGACTACTAGGTGTGTTGTGAGTTTTGGAAGGGTGGGGTGAGTGGGTGGCAAAAGGAACAAAAACGGAGAGAATTAGAGAAGGGGAAAAAGAATAGCAGGTGTATTGACAGATTAGAAGGCTGCCTAGTGCTGGAATGGGAACAAGAAAAGAGATTGGTAGGTGGAGGACAGGGAGTAATTGAGATACAGGCCAGGGTATTATGGGAACATGGGATATATTGCAGAGATAGTTCCCCACAATTCAGAAAAGCTGGTGTTGGAGGAAGGATCCAGCTGGTGCAGGTTGTGGAGCAGTCATTGAAGTGAAGCACACTGTGTTGAGCAACATGTTCAGCAACTGGGTGAACCAGTTTTTTGGTTGCCATGCTCATGTAGAAAGTAACTTATCTTGTAGATCACAAGACTGATTTCATGTGTGGCTCTGCAATTGGTGAGACAGGAGATGCCTGTGACCAGAGTGGAGTAATGTAATAGGTTGTGGTGGGATAGGTGTTGCATCTAGGTCTATTGCACAGTTATGAGCCGTAAAGCAAGGGGTTGAAAACAGGTGTGGGGTAGGGATGAACAAGGATATTGCATAGGTTTGGTGAGCGGCAGAATACCATTGCTGTGCGGGTGGAAGGGGGGGGGGGGTTGGGGCGGAGATAGTGGACAGGCTATCCCTCATTCTAGGGCATAGTAAGAATTAGTTGAAATGCTGTCAGAGAACATGATTCATTTGCTTCAGTCCTGGGTGGTACTGAATCACAAGGGGAGCTCTCCTTCATAGCCAGACAGTGAGTATGTGAGAGATGGTACATCACTGGAGAGATAAGGCACCAGAGATCTTTTTCTGTACAAGGCTGAGGGGGTAATTTAGTCTGTGATAAACTCAGTGAGACCCTTCATATAGTTGTAGAGATGTGACAACCACTGGCAACTAAGCTGGATGGAAGGGACTTCATGGTATGGAGTGGGTGGCAGTTGTCAAACTGGGGGTGTTTCTGGTGGTTTGGAGGTTTGATATGGACAGTGTCACTGATGTTGCCATCCTTAAGGTGATGTTAACATTGAGAGAGGTGGGTTGTTGGTTTGAGGGGAACCAAGTGAAATGAATGTGATAGAAGGGGCTGAAGTTCTGGAGGAATGTGGATAGGATGTCCACACCCTCTGTTATGTCACAAAGATGTCATCAATGAATATGAAACAAGTAAGGGGTGATAGATTCATTGTTAGCAAGGATTCCTCTAGTTGGCCCATGAGTAGCTTCGCATAGGATTGTGCATGTGGGTGCCCTTTGCTGTACCATGAATTTGTTTGTAGATGATGCCTTTAGAATTGTGGGTGAGGATATAGTTGGTCATGGTGCCCAGGAAGAAGGTTGTATGTTTGGAATCAGTCATGTGTTGGGAAAGGTAGTGCTCAATAGCAGGAAGGTCATGTGCATTGGGGATGTAGCATCAACAGTGTCAAGCTGGGCACTGTGTGGTAAATGAACAGGAACTATGGAGAGCTGGTGGGGAAGAGAGTCCAAGGAATGGTAGTGTGAGGAGAGAGGTAGACTCAGGGGAAAGTTTCTGGGATTTGAGGAGGGAGTGGAGATCCTCTTGAATTCTGGAATAGAGCCATTGTGGCAGAGTTTGAAGATGGACAAAGCTGACAGCTGGCAGAGTCCCTGTGCCAGTTTATATCTGCAGATCTAAACCACATATGTGGAGTCTTTGCTGGCACATACAATTATAAGGTCAGAGTCAGTTTTAACATGGTGTGTTGCATTTCTTTCTGCAGATGTAAGGTTAGTTTCCCAGTTGAATAATTGGGTGTAAGACAGTGAAATAAAGTTTGAGCTTAAGAAATTCTGGAATGTTAACAAGAATGGATTTGGGGGTGTAGAGGTGGAACATGGTCGGATGGAGAAGTGAATGGAGTCAGGCTGGGTTCAGTATTAGTTTTGGATTGATACTGATTGGTAGTGCTGGTGACAAAACAAGTTTTTCCACAGTATGGACCAGCAGAAGGAGAGAAAGTCTTTAACAAGTTCAGCATGATTGAATTTGAGAGATGGGCAAAAGGTAAGGCATTTGGAAAAGACTGCTACTTCTTTGGAACCAAAGCTTTTGAAGGAAAGGTTCATGACTGTGTTTCATGTCTGTTTAGGTTGCAGATTCTGAATGATGGTGGGAATTTCTGAGGGTGTGGTAAATGCAGCAGGTATTTGAAATAGAGTTTGTTGGCTATGAGAGGATGTGGAGAGGTTTGGAGGCTGTTGCAGAAGTGATGGATCTAGTAGTCCAAGGCATTACCTTACATTTATTGTTTTCCATGGATCCCTTGGAGAGGAGTGGGATACAGAGAGAGTTAAAGTGTTTTTTCCCCCAAGACTTTTGATATGCTCTGGTAAGTTATTGAATATGCAAGTACCCATGAATTTGACTCCTTTTTGTACTAATGTTAAGCTTTTATAGTCCTTATACAGATTTTATTTTGGTTCTGGTATTATAATCATGTTTTGCACTATTTTGTGTAAAAAGAGACATGTTGGAAATGACAAAGGACACCAATGGGTATATGTACTGAGAAGTAGTAGTTGCAATAGCAAGTTTCTTAAAGAGGTCTCTGCATGATGATCTAGTACTGACACCAGATATAATTCTAAATACTCGTTTCTGAATTTTGAAAATGTTCTCTTTGTGAGAAGAGTTTCCCCAAAGATGATTCCATACCTCATTAGTGAATGGAAGTAGGCTGAATAAACTAAATTCTTCATTTTTAAATCACCTATTTCTGCTACCATGTGTACTGCAAATATAGCTGAACTAAGGTGTTTCATTAAGTGTAGAGTGTGAGTTTTCCAATTTAGGTTGTGGTCAATTTGTAGCCCTAAAAATTTGACACTGTCTACAGCTTTAATTTCATTGTTTGAATACATTATGCTTATAGGGTCAGTTATTCTTTGTGAGGTACTAAACTGCATGTACTAGGTCTTCTCAAAATTCTGTGACAATCATTTGCTGTGAACCACCCATTGATACTTACAAATATTTCATTAGCTGATTGCTCAGTGAGATCACGGGTACTGTTTTTTATATCAATACTTGTATCACCTGCAAATAAGACAAAATTTGCACTTAGTGACACTGCATATGGAAGGTAATTAATATATAATAGGAACAACGAGGGACCTAAAATAGAGTCCTGGGGCACTCCTTGTCTGATGGTTTCATATTCTGAAAGACTATTCTTATGTGGTAAGCCTGATACAGACACACAATGTTTTCTATTAAAAAGATAGGATGAGAACCATGAACCTGCTACTCCTGTTATCCCATAATATTTTAACTTTTGTATAAGAATATCATGCTTAACGCAATCAACAGCTTTAGCCAGATCACAGAATAACTTTTGATTTATTGATTTGATTTGATTCTTATGTATCATCTGTAAAAGTGGACATAGCTTGATCAGTTGACAATCCTTTCCAAAATCCAAACTGATTGTGAATGAGAATATTTTTCTGTATTAAGTGTTTATAAAGTCTATTGCATATAACCCTTTCAAACACTTTTGAAAATATTGCCAATAATAAAATGGGATGGAAGTTTTCCACTTATGATTTGTTTCATTTTTTGTGTAATGGTTTGACAATAGCACATTTAAGCCTATCTGGAAGAGTACCGCTGTGGAGGGATCATTACAGAAGTAACTCAGTATGTCACAAAGTTCTGAGGAGCAACATTTAGTTATGGTAGTGTTGATTTCACCACAACCACTGGAACATTTGTTTTTAAGAGAGCTAATAATATTAGAAATCTATTTCAGTGAGGAAGGATATAGTTGAATTTTGTCAAATTTCTGTGGAAATGCATTTTTTAAATATTTTGAGCTGTGTTCTGAGGAACTATGCAAACCTAAGGTGTCTGCTATTGAAAGGGAAATGTTGAAATTTTATATGTATCTCTAATCAATTCATTATTTACATTATCATAATTTCCTCATTTGCCTGATTAGTTTTTCCTGTTTCACTTTTTACTATGTTCCATATAGTTTTTATCTTGTTAGTAGTAGAAGGTAGAAGGTGGAAAGGTTGGACGGTTTTTTGATGTGGTATTGAGCATGCTGCTCTAGTTTCTGGAGAGGAGAGTCTCAGTGTGAATGATGGGGTTTAGGTATTTGAGACTGCAGAGCTACTACACCTAGCAGCTCTACCCTGTCCCCATCATGTCCCTGCACTCTTCCACAAGCGGAACTACATTTTCCCTCACCCTTACTCTGCTATCACTGCCCCTGCCTGCACCATGCCTCCTCCTTAGCCACACCTGACTGCTGCTCCCATCAGGCATGGTTTCTGTCTGCAGTCTGGCCACATTAGCCATAGACAGTGGTCATGTGTTTGTTAGTTGTGCTTGTATAAATGTTCATGATTTTACTAATTCAGAAGTGTAGCAGTCTTCCCATTGTGCCTGTCTCTGAGACTCAGTGTCTTCTCTGTACAGTGACAAACAATATTTCCTTTTCCTAATGTTGTTGTTATTCCATTCTGAGTTTTCAAAATAGAAAAACGTGTTAACATTTTCACACAGAAAATGTTCACAAGTGCATCTGGAACCTAACCTTGACCATAACTTAATTAAATATTGCAAATATTTGTTGCAGGTTCCAGCATTCAACTTGAGAGTTGTTTCACAACTTTCATCAGCTGTCAGAAAAATGTCTGCAGTTGGCATATCGGCAAAAGATCACTATCTTGCTAAAGGTGTGGGTGCAATTCTGAGAAATTTATGCATCAAATTTCTCCATCTTATTCAGTCACAAGATAATGAAAAATACAATGGAAGAGAAATATTAGACCTATCTCAGTAAGTAAGGTAGTTAATTAGTTTCAGGTCTGTATAGTATTTGATTTAAAAAAGCAATTTGTGTGTGAATCAACTGAATACTTACATAACATTGGCCATTTAGAGCACAGCTCCTGAAATGTTAGAATATTATTAAGGTTGTTAGCTAATGTAAAGTCAAGTGTATATACTCATTGCTTATTTTCGAATATTTAATGTTTAAAAACTATTTGAAAAAGAAAATCTGTTCACATGTTTTTAATTTTTTAGTGTACCCAATTGGTAATGGTATAATATCAAAAAGTTTTGTGACACCTTAATTTTCAGTTTTTGATTCAAAGAAAGGATTATTTGACAGCTAAAATTATCTCCACCACTAGGAAGATGTTCTTTCTATTTAAAGCTGAAATGCTGCACAAAAATTATTTACATATGAAAAAATTCTATTTTATTAAACAGTTTTTGATGTTGCTGAGCAACAGTCTTACAATAAATTTTATATAAAGACACTGCCATTCGACTGTATTGTTGTTTATTTAATTATGACCCAGGTTTCAGACTTTTATGCCATTTTCAAGTGAATGAGTTTATCTCATTAACATATATTGCAAGAATCAAGTTCAAAATTAGTCTTAATTTAAGGCCAATATCCTTCTCATACCGTGTGGTAAGTCTCCCCTGACTTGTGGTTCTTGGTTATTTTTTTGAAATCTACCCCTTTCTCTAGATCTCTTTAGTCCTTTTCCTTCACCCCTCTTCCTTCCCTCTCAACCCTTCTTCCTGATCTTCTTCTTGAAGAAGGAACCACTGACTCCAAAAGCTTGCCTAGTTGTAATGTTCTTTTATGTGTTCTTTCTGGGCCACTTGAGGACTAGATATTTTATCTATCCAATTACATTACATTGTGAAAAATTGAATGTTCTCATAATTATATAGTTTGTGTGCAGTGTATATTCTAAAATAACCTCATATTCATCTAATGCACTTACTTTTTCCTTTTAAAAGATTCTAGGATCATATTCCCATCACATCTCTCTATTTTGTTATCTCATTTAAAACACTCCATAAGTATGTCAGTACCAAGTGTTACAGGAACTGTGTTGAAAGTGTTGACAACATTTGAGAGAATACAGAAAACACCATAATAGAATTTTTGTTGAAGCCTTGTCTATGAAGTAAGCATGTGTTAGTTACTAGTTTTCAGGAAAAAGATGTAGAGCTATCAGGAGTTGAGCTAGTGGACACTAAACTAGCCATTATTGTTTATACAGAGCTCCAACTGGTGACATAAATACTTTCCTAAAAAGTTTGGAATTTTCACTTAACAGGCTAACACAAAGAAACAGAGGAGTTAATCTGTGTGGTCATTTTAATATTGACTTTGCAAAAGACACCAAAGTAACGAATCTCTTGCAAGTATTTAACATAAAATCTACTGTAGAAACAGCAACTGATATCACAAAGACTTCATCTACCACTATTGATCAGACATTTGTAACTGCAGAAATGAACTATAAATAGAAACAATAAACACAGGCTTTGGGGATCACACAGCTCAAATACCCTCTCTGAGTACAGAAACTGATGTGCAATTTAAACTCTGTCTAACTACCACCAATAGAAAATACAGTAATGAAAATATAAATCACTTTCTCCATCACTTTAACAAAGAAAACTGGGAAGAGATTTATAACTGCAAACACACAGATGGAGAATATAATAACTTTATCATTAATTTTTCCTCTTATTTTGAATTATACTTCCCTCCAACACAAGGAAAAATATACAAAAGAAAAACAAAACGTAAATGGATCACTTCTGGGATTCTGGTATCCTCAAACAGAAAAAAGATTACTACACAGATTGTCCCAATAGCTCACATCACTAGAATCTGACACTTATTACCTCTAAAAAGGTCTTCAAAAATGTTGTCAAACAAGCAAAAATATTGGCATATGACACATAAATTAAAAAATTCCATCAATGAAAGCCATATGAAATATTGCAAGGAAGGAAACTGCAGCAGTTAAGTGCCTAATGGAGAAGTTAGCTGTGATAACTGAACATACAAAAATTGCAAATAAATTTAATTCCTACCTTACACAGGTCGCTGAATATCTTATAAATCAAAATTTAGAGTATACTCCCAGAATCAGTCCAGATGTACTATAAATACTGGTAATAGATCTGTTTTTCTGTACCCCACCAATGAAAAGGAAATACTTGTTATAATCAAAGAAATGAAGCCCAAGAACTGAAGCCCAAATCCTGTGTTAGTACCAACAATATTTTTGTCTTCATGTTGAGGAAATATGCTGCCCTCATTGCACGGCCACTTGTTGACATCTGTAACTGTTCTCTATCAGAAGGGGTACTCATAGAAAAATTGAAGGCAGCCAAAGTAAAAGCTCTGTTCAAGAAAGAGATAAAAACAGAAGTATCAAACTACAGGCCTATTTTGCTACTATCTGGTTTTTCCAAAATAACTGAAAAACTCTACTATACAAGACTAATCAATTTCATAGAAAAAAATAATCGCTTCTCAAATATGCAACATGGATCCCAGGAATCTAAATCTACTGAGACTGCTATTTTTGCTTTCCTAAATGAAGCCTTAAATCCTATTGACAGCAAGGAGCATAACTCAGAAATATTTCTTGACATCTCTAAAGCATCTGATGTCATCAGTCACAACAACCTGCTTAAGAAAATTGAATCTGTAGATATTAGGGGCCCAGCCTACAGTTGAATCAAATCATATCTCCAAAATAAAGAGCAAGTACTTGAGCTTGCTTTCCAAGAAGGGAACAAGATAAAGTCCTACTTCTCAGAAAAGCAGGGCATTAAGTACGGTGTACCACAATGTTCCATTTTAGGACTAATTCTGTTTCTACTCTTTGTAAACGACCTGGAACTGAGGAGTCCATGCCACAGTTACGTAAAATTCACTGATAACACAAATGTAATAATAAAAGGAAGGACCAGAGAAGAATTCTGCACGAGATTAGAAAGTGTACCACTCACATTACAGACTGGTTTCTGGAAACAATTTAGTAATAAACACAGAAAAAACAGTTACAAAGCATTTCCACACAGTGCATAATAAATCCACACTAACACCAGACATAGAGTTGTTTAGCAGAGGTTTAAAAATGTAAGCTCTACAAAATTTCTTCGAATATGGATCCAAGAAGATCTAAGATGGATCCAACATACAAAACACATTACAAATAAATTGAATACCATTTGTTATATTATCAAAATTCTCTCTGGTTGCACACTGAAAGAGACATTAAAAATGCATACTTTGCTCAGGCAAGATCTTTACTGTGATATGGCATATGCTTTTGGGGAAATACGTCTGCCAGCAAAAGTAGTTTTATATGCCAAAAGAGAATTGTATGAGCCATAGAAAATGCTGCCTCAAAAAGCTAATGCAAGACCTTCACATCCTTCCACTACCATGTCTTTATATTTTCAAACTAATACTATTTGTTAGGAAAATCTTAGAAAACAGCAATAAAATCAACTAACCCGGTTGTCCATCTGTATAACACAAGAAGAAAGCTGGATATACATGTTCAACTCACTTGAACAACACTAAAACAGAATGGACCACCACATACACTAAGCAGACTAATAACATTAAAATAATAAAAAAAAAACACTTCAAAATTTAAAAATGCATCGATAAATATTTATTGCAAAACTATTGTTATAGTATAGATGAATACCTTGAAACATAAAAATTTGTTCTGTACATGTTCTGTACTTTGTATGTAAACCTGAACATCTTGATGTAGAAATGTGTCACCTTTACTGTTTTACTTTACAAATGGATATTTAAATGGATATGGAGCTTTTGCATTTTTATGCTATTTGCTTATATGTTTTTTTCCCTTAATAATGTGAACTTATGTATAAATACTGTGGAATTCTGAACTATTCACAAGACATCCACCTATACACTTTTCTGTTTCTTGGTATTACACATGTATTCTATAAACATCTGTATAATTATAAGATCACTCACATAATCATTTTAACAATGTATCATCTCATCTCCATTTTTTACTTGTCCTATATCATCATGTGCTTCTCTGCACACAATGTATGATCTACAGGATAAATAAAACTACAAATTACAATAGAATAGAATAGAATAAAAGTTAATGACTTGTGCAATGTCAAGCCACTGACTTAAAGCACAGGAGACTCTTCAAAAGACAAAGACAGTCTACAATTTTCCATATAATATCACTAATATAATATATGATACTGAGTAGTTACTAAATTAAGCAATTCATATTTTTCTTCAAAAGTAACAAACTTTTAAAAATTAGTAGTCCTTCAGGTAGTGAAGGGAGACGAAAATTTAATAGTCATGGGTGACTGGAATTCGTCAGTAGGAAAAGGGACAGAAGGAAACATAGTAGGTGAATATGGATTGGGGGGAAGAAATGAAAGAGGAAGCCACCTTGCAGAATTTTGCACAGAGCATAACTTAATCATAGCTAACACTTGGTTCAAGAATCATGAAAGAAGGTTGTATACCTGGAAGAATCCTGGAGATACTAAAAGGTATCAGATAGATTACATAATGGTAAGACAGAGATTTAGGAACCAGGTTTTAAATTGTAAGACATTTCCAGGGGCAGATGTGGATTCTGACCACAATCTATTGGTTATGAACTGTAGATTGAAACTGAAGAAACTGCAAAAAGGCGGGAATTTAAGGAGATGGGACCTGGATAAATTGAAAGAACCAGAGGTTGTAGAGAGTTTCAGGGAGAGCATAAGGGAACAATTGACAGGAATGGGGGAAAGAAATACAGTAGAAGAAGAATGGGTAGCTCTGAGGGATGAAGTAGTGAAAACAGCAGAGAATCAAGTAGGTAAAAAGATGAGGGCTAATAGAAATCCTTGGGTAACAGAAGAAATATTGAATTTAATTGATGAAAGGAGAAAATATAAAAATGCAGTAAATGAAGCAGGCAAAAAGGAATACAAACGTCTCAAAAATGAGATCGACAGGAAGTGCAAAATGGCTAAGCAGGGATGGCTAGAGGACAAATGTAAGGATGTAGAGGCTTGTCTCACTAGGGGTAAGATAGATACTGCCTACAGGAAATTTAAAGAGACCTTTGGAGAGAAGAGAACCACTTGTATGAATATCAAGAGCTCAGATGGAAACCCAGTTCTAAGCAAAGAAGGGAAGGCAGAAAGGTGGAAGGAGTATATAGAGAGTTTATACAAGGGCGATGTACTTGAGGACAATATTATGGAAATGGAAGAGGATGTAGATGAAGATGAAATGGGAGGTACGATACTGCATGAAGAGTTTGACAGAGCACTGAAAGACCTGAGTTGAAACAAGGCCTCGGGAGTAGACAACATTCCATTAGAACTACTGATGGCCTTGGGAGAGCCAGTCATGACAAAACTCTACCATCTGGTGAGCAAGAAGTGTGAGACAGGCGAAATACCCACAGACTTCAAGAAGAATATAATAATTCCAATCCCAAAGAAAAAAGGTGTTGACAGATGTGAAAATTACCGAACTATCAGTTTAATAAGTCACAGCTGCAAAATACTAACGCGAATTCTTTACAGACGAATGGAAAAACTGGCAGAAGCCAACCTCGGGGAAGATCAGTTTGGATTCCGTAGAAATGTTGGAACACGAGAGGCAATACTAACCTTATGACTTATCTTAGAAGAAAGATTAAGAAAAGGCAAACCTACGTTTCTAGCATTTGTAGACTTAGAGAAAGCTTTTGACAACGTTAACTGGAATACTCTCTTTCAAATTCAGAAGGTGGCAGGGGTAAAATACAGGGAGCGAAAGGCTATTTACAATTTGTACAGAAACCAGATGGCAGTTATAAGAGTCGAGGGGTATGAAAGGGAAGCAGTGGTTGGGAAAGGAGTGAGACAGGGTTGTAGCCTCTCCCCGATGTTATTCAATCTGTATATTGAGCAAGCAGTAAAGGAAACAAAAGAAAAATTTGGAGTAGGTATTAAAATTCATGGAGAAGAAGTAAAAACTTTGAGGTTTGCCGATGACATTGTAATTCTGTCAGAGACAGCAAAGGACTTGGAAGAGCAGTTGAACGGAATGGACAGTGTCTTGAAAGGAGGATATAAGATGAACATCAACAAAAGCAAAACGAGGATAATGGAACGTAGTCAAATTAAATCGGGTGATGCTGAGGGGATTAGATTAGGAAATGAGACACTTAAAGTAGTAAAGGAGTTTTGCTATTTAGGGAGTAAAATAACTGATGATGGTCGAAGTACAGAGGATATAAAATGTAGACTGGCAATGGCAAGGAAATCGTTTCTGAAGAAGAGAAATTTGTTAACATCGAGTATAGATTTAAATGTCAGGAAGTCGTTTCTGAAAGTATTTGTATGGAGTGTAGCCATGTATGGAAGTGAAACATGGACGATAATCAGTTTGGACAAGAAGAGAATAGAAGCTTTCGAAATGTGGTGCTACAGAAGAATGCTGAAGATAAGGTGGGTAGATCACGTAACTAATGAGGAGGTATTGAATATGATAGGGGAGAAGAGAAGTTTGTGGCACAACTTGACTAGAAGAAGGGATTGGTTGGTAGGACATGTTTTGAGGCATCAAGGGATCACAAATTTAGCATTGGAGGGCAGCGTGGAGGGTAAAAATCGTAGAGGGAGACCAAGAGATCAATACACTAAGCAGATTCAGAAGGATGTAGGTTGCAGTAGGTACTGGGAGATGAAGAAGCTTGCACAGGATAGAGTAGCATGGAGAGCTGCATCAAACCAGTCTCAGGACTGAAGACCACAACAACAACAGTCCTAACTACTTGCTCTCTCCTGCGCAAATTTTCAGGTTGTTAGTTAAGAATTCTTCTGCTGAATAGTAACATTTCTCCACTGGTTTCTCATACAAGATTCTTTTCAGTCTTCCTAAATTTATGCTGAGCATTTGTATTACTTTCACTTTGTTATAAATTTTCGAAGTCATATAATGTGGAGTTTGAGCACAAAGTCTTAAATGGTGGGTGGGCAGAATAAAATTATTTTGATTTCTGGTGTTTTAATGATTTTGAGAATGATGTGCTACAAATAAATCAGCGTTACCATGTACAAAGATAATCAGCTCATATATGTATGCTGAGGGAACACTTAATATAACTATATTTTTTAGGATTGGGTGACATCATTTTCTTTACCCTATATTGTTCATATTTCTGATGATGGTTTTCCAAAGTTTTAGTATTCGGCACATATGGTTTGTGTTACCCCAAATTACAATTCCATACCTTATTGCTGACTCAAAGTAGCTGTGGTATAGTGCTTTTCTTATGCCCATACTGATAGCATTGTACAATATCCTCATTGCTAATGCTAGGCTATTTAATTTAATTGCAAGGTACTGCATACATGATCCCCGTGATAGTTTATTATCTAGTTGCATCCCTACCAATTTCACACAGCTAGCTCCCTGCAAATCCTGGTTTCTGTGACTGTCTTGTTTTGTTTTAAACTGCATTAACTTAGACTTTTCCATGTTTAACTTTAACCCATTTAAATCAAACCAGGTATCTAATTCTTCCAAATTATTTAATGCAGTTTGTGGAATTTGGTCATTACTGTTACTTTAAATGATAAGAGATGTTTTATCTGCAAATAAAACTGAGTGACACTTAATATTACGCAGCAGATCATTTATGTGAAACAGAAACAGAATGGGACCTAAGACAGAACCTAGGGGTACTCCATGTGGAATGGTTTCCCATTTTGAAGTGTAAGTTCCTCTTTCTGATGATATAACCACTCTTTGTCTTTGGTTGGTTAGATAGGACTTAAATCATACTAATACCATGCCCTTAATTCCACACTTTTTCATCTTACAGAGTAGCAAGGAGTAATTCACACTATCAAATGTCTTTGATAGATCACAAAAAATTCCTGTGGTATGCAGTGAGTTGTATAGAGATGAACTAATTTTATCAACAAAATGATTTATACCAGATACTGTGAATTTGTCTTTTTCAAATCCGTACTGATTTTTCGAAATTATTTTAAATTTTTCTAAGAAATTTTGAGCTATTATGGTGACTACTTTTTCAAATATTTTTGATAGTTACGGAAGACAAGAGACTGGGTGATAGTTTCCTACATATTCTTTTGTGCATTTTTTGAATAGAGGCTTAACTACTGTGTACTTCAATGTGTCTGGAAAATAACCTTCTTTAAGTGACTGGTTAACATTTGTAGTTAGTGGCTGCACAATAATTTTAGAGACTATTTTTAACACTGATACTGAAAAACTAGTAATTTCAGCACTCTGAGACTGCAGACATGTGTGCAAGTTGTGTTTGTGTGAGTGTGTGTGCATGTGTGTATGTGTGTCTACTGCTGACAAAGGCCTTAATGGGCAAAAGCTATGAATGTGTGAATCTTTATATTGTGCCTATCGCGACTCAGCATCTCCGCTATATGGTGATTAGCAACTTTCCTTGTCTGGTATTGTTACATTTTCATATTATGTATTTTGAGAACTTTACATATTATTCCCAATCACATTTTGGCATGAAGATTGATTACAAACAAATGGATTGCGTATGAGATCACTCTCTAAGTTTTCATCTATTTTTAGGTTGCAGATATATATTTTAACGGTTTTTGTGATAATATTTACTATATAAGTGACTTATTAGCGGTTCCTTCATTCACCTCTGCCTGCAGCCCTGCAGCCAAGCGACTAGCGCGAGGTTTGGTGTTCTCGTAAAGATAAGTTATTTTAGATTATAAAACACATAGATTAGTACTGATCACGTGGTAAATAAGTGTATTAGTGTGCCGTTTAAGTGTACCATTAAAGGTTTCATTTCTCATTACGTAATATAGCAGAAAACGCGAAAAGACCGTACAGTCGTATTTTCTGTTTACGTTCTGCTGCAGCAAATCTATAGAATTTCGTTTAGTTGTTCCTTGCTCTCTCCAGCAATTTAACTTAGCGTACCTCTTCATTATTTAACTAGCATTTCCGGAAAGTAGCGTAAAGTTTAACTTGTTGTTTCAGAAACTTTGCACTTTTGTTTTTGTTTACACACAGTTGCGTATAGGCCAAATTTGTGTAACCATATTTTCGTGTTTATCTGTAATTTAACTGACTTATTCTTAATAAATTATTACGTTTATCATGAGTGAAAAGTGCTTGACTTGCCGTAGAATTGTTAGGTCGGGGCTTTGGTGTGATGGGTGCTGTAGTTTTTTCCATGTGGGTAACTGTAGTGGCGTGGGAATAGGGGAAGTAAATGAGACTCATCAGTGGTTTTGTAGGATTTGTAGTAGAGATAGGAAGATACTGGAACAGGAGGGGAAAATTGCTGCCCTTCAGGCTGAGTTAGACAAGGCCAGGGGAGATCTTGACAGGTTAAGGAGGGAGAAGGGTAAAGAGAGGTGGGAAGTGGCAACAGGCAACAGGAGGAACAGGCCTAGAACTTTGTCTGACAGCTTTATGGTGAATGTGGAAAATAGATTTGACCTGTTGCTTCAGTTAGAAGCTGGTGAGCCTCAAGCAGTTACAGGTGTAGACAGGGCACAACAAACTTTCAGCAGCAAATTGAAAAGTAAGAATGTAGGGAAATCAGTAAAGAGAAAGAAAGTGTTGTTGTTAGGTAGTTCCCATGGAAGAGGTGTTGGCCAACTCTTGCAGGATGAACTAGGATCAGAATACCAGGTCACCAATTTTTTTAAACCTAATGCTGGTCTGGAGCAGGTGACAGAGGATTTAGGATCACTTTGCAAAGATTTCACTAAGGAAGACACCGTGGTTATAGTGGGTGGGGCAGGTAACAGTATTGACAGAGATCCTGGGTACAGCATAGAGTGTGACCTGGCGAAGATTGCATCAGCATCGAGGCATACCAGTGTTGAGTTTGTATCTGTTCTTGGGCGCCATGACCGACCTCATTTGAACTCTTCTGTCAAGAGAGTTAATTTGGAGCTGGAACGGCTGCTCATGTCGGGTGCGGGGTCACACATTGGTGTGGTTCATGTTGATTCTGTCAGTAGGCGGGATTATACTAGGCATGGCCTTCACCTCAACAGGAAGGGGAAGGGTAAATTGGCTGGGGAAATAGCAGGAAAGTTAAAGGGGGGAGGCACTGTCATGAGTGGTAAAATACCAGTGGTTATAGGATTCAGAAAAGACCCTTTTTTAGGGTAGGGAGGACAGAAAGAAAACAAATTTTAAGAGAGGTTAGAACTGAGACAAACCTTCAGTTTGAGAAAGAAATCAAAAAACATAATTCCAGCTTATTACATCAACATAAACAACCATTGGTTAAGAATTTTCAACTGTCAGCAGATATTTTAACTCCATCCAATTTTAAGTCAGTCAATGTGAAATGTCAGCTATCTTTATTGCATCAAAATATTCGAGGACTGAGAAATAAAATTAATGAATTAACTATCTGCATAGATGAATTAGAGTCTTCAAACCCAGCTGACATAATCTGCCTCTCTGAACATCATGTGACCACTGGTATAGAACTTTTAAGTGTTACAGGGTTTAGGTTAGCATCTCACTATTGTAGATCAGAAATGGAGAAAGGAGGAGTTGCCACATTCATCAGGAACTGTCATAAATTTAAGAACATAGACATTCATAAATTTTGCCTAGAACAGCATATGGAAGCATGTGCAACAGAATTAGAATTTCACAAAAAATCTTTCATAATATTAAGTGTATATCGAGCACCTGCAGGTAACTTTAATCTGTTTGTAAACCACCTTGAAGCTGTACTGGCCCATTTAACAACCAAAAACAAAGAAATAGTGGTTGCTGGTGATTTCAATGTAGATTTCCTTAAAGACTCTCCCAATAAGAACCTATTTGAGTTAGTAACACTATCATTCAACTTAATTCCCACAGTAAAGTTCCCTACTAGGATAACCACTTGCTCACAAACAGCCATTGATAATATCTTTACAGAAAAGTCAAATGAACAAAATTATATTACAAAACCAATAGTCAATGGCCTCTCAGACCATGACATGCAGTTCCTTCTGTTAAATGTTAATACTGAACAAGATATAAAATCTGTTAAATCTGAGCTCAAGAGGGTAATCAGTAAGCCAAAAATTGATTATTTTAGGACACTCCTCAGAGACATTCACTGGACTGATGTTTACAGTGCTCATGGCATGAATGAAAAATATAACATTTTTGCTAATAAAGTGCTTACCTTATTTGAACACTGCTTTCCCCCAAAACTTACCAAGGTTAGAGCAAAGTCTACAAAGAAGCCATGGATTACTCGAGGAATAGGGGTATCTTGTAAAACAAAAAGAAAACTGTATCTGTCAATCCGAAACATTTCCAATGTTGATGCTATAGCACATTATAAGAAATACTGCAAAATATTAAAGACTGTAATACGGATGTCAAAGCAAATATATTACAAGGAAAAGATAGTCATATCAGATAACAAAATAAAGACAATATGGGATATAGTGAAGGAGGAGACCGGTAGAACCAGACATGAAGAGGAACAAATAGCATTAAGAGTAAATGATGCATTGGTGACAGATGTGTATAGTGTTGCAGAACTTTTTAACAAACATTTTATAACTGTTACTGAAAAGATGGGGTTGTCAGGTTCGGTAGATGCTGCTATGGATTACCTTAGACCAGACATTTCAAGTAACTTCCATAATATGAATTTGACCCTCACTACCCCAACAGAAATAATGTCCATCATAAAATCTTTAAAATCAAAAACATCTAGTGGGTATGATGAAATATCAACAAAGTTAATTAAAGAATGTGATTCTGAGCTAAGTAACATATTAAGCTATCTGTGTAACCAGTCGTTTATCAGTGGAATATTTCCCGAATGGCTGAAATATGCTGAAGTTAAGCCACTGTTTAAGAAGGGAGATAAAGAAATAGCATCAAATTTCCGTCCAGTTTCACTGTTGCCAGCATTCTCAAAAATTTTCGAAAAAGTAATGTACAGTCGTCTTTATAACCATCTTATCTCAAATAACATACTGTCAAAGTCACAGTTTGGATTTCTAAAAGGTTCTGATATTGAGAAGGCTATCTACACTTACAGTGAAAATGTACTTAATTCATTAGACAAAAAATTGCAGGCAACTGGTATATTTTGTGATCTGTCAAAGGCATTTGACTGTGTAAATCACAATATCCTTTTAAGTAAACTAGAATATTATAGTGTAACAGGAAATGCTGCAAAATGGTTCAAATCTTATATCTCTGGCAGGAAACAAAGGGTGTTATTAGGAAAGAGACATGTATCAAGCTATCAGGCATCATCCAACTGGGAACTAATTACATGTGGGGTCCCACAAGGTTCCATTTTGGGGCCCTTACTTTTTCTTGTGTATATCAATGACCTTTCATCAGTAACATTACCAGATGCCAAGTTTGTTTTGTTTGCTGATGATACAAACATTGCAATAAATAGCAAATCAAGTGTAGTCTTAGAAAGATCAGCCAATAAAATATTTGTAGACATTAATCACTGGTTCCTAGCCAATTCTTTGTCACTAAACTTTGAAAAAACACACTACATGCAGTTCAGAACTTGTAAGGGGTGTCCCAAGAGTATATGTCTAACATATGATGACAAGAAGATAGAAGAAGTGGACGGTGTTAAATTCTTGGGATTACAGCTTGATAATAAATTCAACTGGGAGGAGCACACCACAGAACTGCTGAAGCGTTTAACAAATCTCTGTTTGCAATGCGAATTTTGTCAGACACAGGGGATATAAAAATGAAAAAGCTGGCATACTATGCTTACTTTCATTCCATAATGTCATATGGGATTATTTTCTGGGGTAATTCATCAAGCCAAGCTAAAGTTTTCCGGGCACAAAAACGTGCAGTAAGAATTATATGTGGTGTGAACTCAAGAACATCCTGCAGAAGCCTGTTTAGGGAACTAGGGATACTAACTACAGCTTCCCAATATATTTATTCCTTAATGAAATTTGTCATTAAAAATATATCACTTTTTCAAACCAATAGCTCAATTCATGGAATCAATACTAGAAATAAGAATAATCTTCACAAGGATTTAAAGTCACTTAGTCTTGTACAAAAAGGTGTGCATTATTCAGGAACACACATTTTCAATAACTTGCCAGCAGCCATAAAAAGCTTAACAACCAATGAAATTCAGTTTAAGAGAAGCCTAAAGGATTTATTGGTGGCCAACTCCTTCTACTCCATTGATGAATTTCTGAGGAAAACCAACTGATTTGTATATAAGTACAACATATCTTCTGCACAATTTCAGTGCAGTAATGTGTTCACTGAAAATTTGTGTGTGTGTGTGTGTGTGTGTGTGTGTGTGTGTGTGTGTGTGTGTGTGCGTGTGTGTGTAAGTATAATCTAACTTCTGCATCATTTCAGTGCAGTAATGTGTTCATTGTAAATAAGTATTACAGTAGTTGTATTACATGTTTCTTACCTTATAAACAAATAAAAAACTTTTTTATTTTAAATTCAGTGCAATAGTATTTGTAAAATGACTCTTAGTGTTCATTAAAAAATGACGATCATTCCACTTGGGACCTGTGGAATGGTACATTAGCTTATTTGTTTTAGTTTAAATATTTGTCATGTATTGTTGTTCTTCTGACATGTTCCACATCCTGGAGGACCTCCTCACTACGGATCAATTGGAATGAAAGTAAATCTAATCTAATCTAATCTTTCTTGTCTTGTGACCTGATATTTGTGAGTGTTTTGTATTGAGCAACTTAACCTCTTACCCGTGTTTACATTCCGCGCTGACCAGTTGCAGCTGTAGCGGCGCATCGAAAGCTAAGTACTAATTAATTGTTTGTGTACAGTAGTTTATTTAGGAGCTTAAGAAGTCTTCAACCGGTGTTCTTGGTGTTTTCCAGTGAAATAATTTCAGAAGAAATTTTTGCGAACTGCTTTCAGTTTCGTTACTGTCATTAGACGTTTGATTTTCTTTCTATGTTAGTATTTTGTTATATTCTCATTTGTTGTTGATTAACACTGTCAATAATAGTAGTTACTTTCCTTGTAGAGCAAGTTTGTGATTATTGTAGTCAGTTTTTAACATCTTCTTATTGTAGTAGCGGAACTTAGATAAAATTGTTTTCTTGTTTCAATAACTGTAAAATTTTACCATGAGTGAGAAGTGTGGACTTTGCCGTAGGTTCGTGAGTAGTGGATTGCGGTGTGAGACTTGTTCAAAATATTTTCACTGGGGGGAATGCAGTGGGGAAGCCAGTGGGCATTCTGCATTCTGGTGAGATCCTCTCCTGGAACTGCAGGTTATGTAGCAAGAGTAATTTGATAGAGGAGTGGGAGCGTAAGATCTGTGCCCTTCAGGTGCAGTTGAAAAACGCACAGGAGGAGCTAGATAGGATGAGGAGGGAGAAGGGGGTTGGGCAATGGGAGCTGGCTGTTGGCAAGAGATCTGCTAGGAGAAGGAGATTTTCAGATGGTTTTACTATTGGTGTTTGTGATAGATATGACCAACTGTCAGAGTCTAGTGGAGAGGAATCTCTAGCAGCTGTAGATGTAGGAAGTATGCATCAGACCTCAGCAGTTACGGTGGCTAGGACAGTTGCAAATTCTAAGAGAAAGAAGAAGGTTCTGCTGTTAGGTAGTTCTCATGGTAGAGGTGTAGGCCAGCAGTTGCAGGAAGTTTTGGGGAGTGAGTACCAGGTCATCAGCATTGTGAAGCCTAATGCAGGATTGGCTCAGGTGACTTTTAACATAGGGGGGTTACGTAGGGATTTTACAAAAGAGGATCAGGTAGTGACTGTGGGTGGGGCTGGTAATAGTATTGATAGGGATGGGGAGTATGACATAGATGGTGACCTGGAAAAGATAGCCACTCAGACTGGCAACACGAATGTGCATTTCGTAGAACTGTTTCAGTGTCAGGATCGGCCTCATCTTAATACAGCCATCAGGCGTAATAACGTGAGTCTTGGGGGTGCGCTAATGACAGAAGGCATGAGTCACATTTCAGTGGTGTCGGTGGAGTCTATCAGCAGGACGGGTTTCACTAGACATGGCCTGCACCTCAACAGGTATGGGAAGGGGAGGTTGGCAAAGCTTATAGGTGACAGCATAGGTGGGGGTGGTGGGATCACTCATGGGAAAATTCCGGTAGTTGTGGGTGTTAGAGCTGTACCTTTTTTCGATTGAAGTCAGCTGACAGGTATTCCTGCTTAAGGGAAGTCTCTCTAACAAAGAAACCACTTTCGACAAAGCTTAGGTATCTGATTAATGAGGGAATTAGTATATTTCATCAAAACATACAAGGCATTAGAGATAAAGTTAGTGAACTGCTTATAGATGTTGACTCTGAAATTATTGGTATATTTGAACACTTCATAAATAAGGAGATAATTGAGAGGCTTCCTTTACCAGGATACAGGTTGGCTGGCAGCTTTTCGAGGAGTTCTTTGCGGTGTGGGGGAGTAGCCATGTATGTGAAAAACGGTATCCCATTTGAGTCAATTGATGTTTCAAAGTACTGCACTGAAAAGGTGTTTGAATGTTGTGCAGGTGTGGTTAAATTTAGTGGAGCTAAACTTCTTACTGTTGTTATTTATAGATCCCCAGACTCCGATTTCACAACATTTTTGCTAAAGCTAGAGGAGGTTCTTTGTTCACTTTATAGGAAATACAAAAAGTTAGTTATATGTGGTGACTTCAATATAAATTGTATAACTGATTGTGCAAGGAAAAGGATGCTGGTAGACCTCCTTAATTCATATAATCTTATGCAAACCATAGTCTTTCCAACGAGAGTGCAAGGGAACAGTAGAACAACCATAGACAATATTTTTGTTCATTCATCATTACTAGAAGGGTATTCTGTTAGCAAAATGGTGAATGGCCTTTCAGATCATGATGCACAAATTTTTAGTCTAAAAAATTTTTGTGCTGCAACACATGTTAAATATAGTTACCAACTTTTTAGGAAAGCTGATCCAGTTGCTGCAGAGACTTTTGTAAACCTTATCAAGGAACAAGAGTGGCAAGATGTTTATAGTGCTGATACAGTAGACAATAAATATACTGCTTTCCTCAAGACTTTTCTCATGCTCTTTGAAAGTTGCTTTCCATTAGAACATTCAAAACAGGGTACTAGCACAAACAGGCAGCCTGGGTGGCTGACTAAAGGTATAAGAATATCTTGTAGAACAAAGTGGCAATTACATCAAAACATTAGAAACAGTCACAATCTAAATGCAATAGCCCATTACAAACAGTATTGTAAGGTGCTTAAAAAAGTTATTAGGAAGGCAAAAAGTATGTGGTATGCAGATAGAATAGCTAAGTCTCAGGATAAAATTAAAACCATACGGTCAGTCGTAAAGGAAGTGGCTGGTCTGCAGAGACAGGTCGAAGATATAGAATCAGTGCATAGTGGTAATGTCCGTGTTACTGATAAGTTGCATATATGTACAGTATTTAATAATCACTTTCTGAATATAGCAGGTGAACTAAATAGAAACCTAGTCCCAACAGGGAATCATATAGCGCTCGTAGAAAAAAGTGTTCCGAGACTGTTACCTGAAATGCTCCTCTATTATACTGACAAGAGGGATATTGAGTTAATAATTACATCACTAAAGACCAAGAACTCTCATGGATATGATGGGGTATCTAGCAGAATACTGAAGTATTGTTCCATGTATGTTAGCCCAGTACTTAGCCATATCTGTAACTTTTCCTTTAGGAGTGGTCTGTTTCCTGACCGATTAAAGTACTCGGTAGTGAAGCCACTTTATAAAAAGGGAGACAGGGATAATGTTGATAATTATAGACCTATTTCTATGCCATCGGTGTTTGCTAAAGTTATCAAGAGGGTTGTATATACAAGGTTACTGCAGCATTTAAATTCTCATAATTTGCTGTCAAAAGTATAGTTTGGTTTTAGAAATGGTTTAACAACTGAAAATGCTATAGTCTCTTTTCTCTGTGAGTTTTTGGATGGATTAAATAAAAGGTTGTGAACGTTAGGTGTTTTCTTTGATTTAACGAAGGCTTTTGACTGTGTTGACCACAAAATATTACTGCAGAAGTTGGAACATTATGGAGTAAGGGGAGTAGCTTACAATTGGTTCGCCTCTTACTTTAAGAACAGAGAGCAGAAGGTAATTCTCCGCAATATTGAGAGTGGTAATGATGTTCAGTCCCAATGGGGCACTGTTAAATGGGGCGTTCCCCAAGGATCGGTGCTGGGGCCACTGCTCTTTCTTATTTATATAAATGATATGCCTTCTAGTATTACAGGTGATTCAAAAATATTTCTGTTTGCTGATGACACCAGCTTGGTAGAGAAGGATCTTGTGTGTAATATTGAAACATTATCAAATAATGTAGTTCATGAAATAAGTTCATGGCTTGTGGAAAATAATTTGATGCTAAATCACAGTAAGACTCAGTTTTTACAGTTTCTAACTCACAATTCAACAAGAACTGATATTTTAATCAGACAGAATGGGCATATTATAAGCGAGACGGAACAGTTCAAGTTCCTAGGCATTCAGATAGATCATAAGCTGTTGTGGAAAGCCCATGTCCAGGATCTTGTTCAGAAACTAAATGCTGCATTATTTACCATTAGAACAGTATCTGAAATAAGTGACAGTTCAACATGAAAAGTAGTCTACTTTGCATATTTTCATTCGCTTATGTCGTATGGCATTATTTTTTGGGGTAATTCTTCTGATTCAAAGAGGGTATTTTTGGCTCAAAAATGGGCTGTTTGCGCTGTATGTGGTTTAAGTTCAAGAACCTCCTGTCGACCCCTATTCAATAGTCTGGGAATTCTGACATTGCCCTCACAGTATATATTTTCTTTAATGTCATTTGTTGTTAGCAATATTAGCCTATTCCCAAGAGTTAGCAGCTTTCACTCAGTTAATACTAGGCAGAAATCAAATCTGCATGTGGAATGCACTTCCTTGACTCTGGTGCAGAAAGGAGTGCAGTATTCTGCTGCATCCATTTTCAATAAGCTACCACAAGAACTCAAAAACCTTAGCAGTAGCCCAAACGCTTTTAAGTCTAAACTGAAGAGTTTCCTCATGGCTCACTCCTTCTACTCTGTCGAGGAGCTCCTGGAAGAGCTAAAAAATTAAGCAAATTCCAGTGTTACATTCTTGATTTTCTTTATTTAAACTAATGACATGTCACCTGAATATGTTTCTTATATTTCATTTTATCTGTTTCTACAATCGTGTTGTAATTTCATGTATTGACTCATTCCATGAGCATGGAGACTTCTCCTTAATGTGGTCCCATGGAGCAATAAATAGATAAATAAATAAATAAATAAAAATGTTTATTAAGGAATGCCGAGAATTCTTTGGATGAGAAGCTGAAGGATTTGATTATGCACTACTTGGTTACAAACTGAATATGAATGTGCTGATGCTGCAGACATGACATGAAGTATGTGTTGCACTGAAGAAGTATGAAAATAATAATTATGCCTATGCTGCTGATGATGATGTCAGGGTTAGGGATCTTGTGCTGAAACTTTGTATTCATATTGTCATATTATGGACATTCATATTTGTTTATGATATATCTATGAACATTGCAGTTTTAAGGAATTTTGTCCCACTATGTTTCTTGACATCTTCCTAGATGATGAACAACAAACTTCTTGCCACACTTGTTAAGGCTACACTTTATTGTCACTTCTGTCTGTTGTACAATATCCAAGATACAAATTGATAACCTCATATATCGATTAATATTTGGCTTTACCAGTATTTTTCATTCTCTTTATGGCTACTTACAAGTCATCTTCCATCTTCTGTAATATTAAAAATACTCCATACCTGTAGGACTATGCCATCGCCCCCCCCCCCCCCCCCCCCACCAACCAAGAGTTATTGTATAGGTGCCAGTAACCTTGCCTATTTTTTAACATCTGATGTGGTACTAAGGCTATCTTTTATTTCTTTTTCTTTGAAAGGATGGCAGCTTATACTGAATCCTCCCAGCAGCAATGGTTTTGCTATCTCATCTTTACATCCATTCTTTACATCCATAACATTGAGGCATCAAGCCTCCCTTGTTGCTCTGTCCACTAGCACTCCCCTCTTGTGGTTCTACCATCAATAATGAACTTCCAGTCATTTCCTTGTGCATAATTAGTAAACAGTTGATTTATTTATCAATGACTTTATATTTTTTGCCTGTTCAGTACTGATCCTTATCTTAATTGTTGCAGTCACTCTAATGTTAATTGTATCTGAGTGTTATGTCTTGTATGAATCATATGCAGTACTATTCCATATAGAGCTGAAGGGTTGAAAATTTTCCATGGGTGTGTTTCTTCTCTACTCTTCTGCTTCATGTTCTTACTGTGACTAATGAATTGGTTAACTGAACATTGTGTGATGTAGTGAGTTGAAAAAGGTTGATGATTTTTGTTTTTATACTTCAGGGAGTTTCATAGGCAATCAATTGATACAGTGTATATGTGTGTTGTCTCTTGTATGGTAGCATTGGTAAATTATGTATGGTAACTTGAGATCTCAGTTTAGCTTCCAGTAATCCATTCCGAATGGAGAAACTTTGCCAGTAACATTTGCCTAGCTTACAGCTATTGTCATCCACGTGTTCATCAGAGCCTGCCAAATGATCCTATGATCTTGTCAGAGTATGACAGGAAAGAAGGAAGATTAGAGTTTATTGTCCCACTCACAGCATGTTCATTAAACATGAAGCACAAACTCAGATTACAAAAGTTTTGGGATGGTAATTGGCCATACCCTTTTGAAAAGAACCATCTTGGCATTTATCTGGATTGATTTAGAGAAATAACGGAAAAGCTGAATCTGTATAGCTGGATGGGGATTTGAACCATCAGCCTCCAGCATGTGAGTCCAGTGTGCAGATGGGGAAGACAGACCAATTAAAACTGATACTGCATTTTAGTTCTGGAAAATGGTATTTTTGGTATTTGTTTGTCCTGGGTTGCAGCTGTTTGCTATTTTTTACTAATAACCAAAAAAATTGGAATATCAATATGTCACAGCAGTGATGCTAATTTAAAAAAAAAAAAAAAAAAAAAAAAAGAATGTTCGTAAACTTTCAATTGCTTTATAAATATTGGGTTATTATAGGGAATGGAAAAACCTATTTTAATAACAATGACCACAGCATGTGATGGTCAACTGCTTTATTTCATTGTTGGTTGTCCTCAGTGTTGATGTACTGCATTGTGAAACTGGTTGAAAAATGGCGGATGTATTTCAACATTGACTACTTTAAACGATGAAGCCAACAGGTCCACAGCTGTATTTCACAGTTCTTTACTTTCACTGTTCACAACCCCCCCTCCCCCCTCCCAACAATACACAGTTATGGGGCCAGTTAACTATTGTTTAACTTTCAATAAGCCTCATTAATAGATCTCAGGCAAACATACACACACTGCTACTATAGTTTACTGTTGAACATCTACAAGCAGTAAAAACCTAACTACACATTTCAGTCTTTCAGATAAATTCAACAGACACTGTCATTGCTTTAACACATGGCCTATTGGTGTAACAGTTATTTCACACTTAAGTTGATGCACTGTTGTTGATCTAACCAATGTAGGTTCCACATCTGAAACTTGGCCCTGGACTGACTGTCTCATGAGAAAAACTGGGCTTTTATATATCAGCACAATAATACGCTCTGAAACTACACTTTGTTTGATGTTTAATTTACAGCAATTACAATTAAAACTTAACTCATTAAATTAACTAATTGGTTCTTTTTAACAGTTTCTTCTAGCACAAGGGTTAGGCTGAATTATTTGTTTAAATGATAAAATGAACAGATATAGTTACGTAAATAATACTTTTGATGAAACTGTTAATTATTTATGAATTAATTAAGGCCTGGCTTTGCTAATGTTTTTGGATAGATAATAAATCCTCACAGATTACAATAAGTTAAATTACACTACGTTTAGCAGTTCACTTTTTAGACAAACAATTTCACTTGCTCAGTGTTTAGTATTTTTCACAAGCACTTTCACTGATTTACAATGGGCTTCTACACACTTTCTCATCAAGTAGTCCACACCTTCAACAAGTCCAAGTGCCAGTTAGTAGGGAAATGCACTGTTATCAGTTCCCTTTGGAGTTGGTTCCTTCTGACACAGTATATGAAAAAAATTGACAAAATACCCAACTTTATTACACTCTCTTTTACATCTAACTAAGTATAGAAAGATGTTCCACACTAAAATTGATAGTCATTACCTCATAAATAGATGCATTACATAGTTCTCTTAACATTACAATAATTAACACAAAAATTTTAAAATCAAGTGCACATTACACTACAAAGCATAACACTGAGTCATAACTCTGTCTGAAACTGGTTCAGATTGCAAGACTTTTGTTTCTTTCCCATTTGGGGAGCACAAATCAGCATGTTATTTGTATTTAAGCCTCTATTCAAGAAAGGGGATAAAGAGATACCATCAAACTACAGACCGATTTCACTTTTGCCAGCATTCTCAAAAATTTTAGGAAAAGTAATGTACAGGCAGCTGCTCAACCACCCGACCACAAATAACATATTATCAAGAACACAGTTTGGATTTCTGAAGGGTTTTGATATTGAGAAGGTTATTTACACCTACAGTGAAAATGTACTTAATTCATTAAATAACAAATTACAAGCAGTAGGTATTTTCTGTGATATGTCAAAGGCATTTGATTGTGTGAACCACAACATCCTTTTAAGTAAATTAGAATTCTGTGGTGTCATTGGCAGTGCTGCAAAATGGTTCAAGTCATGCCTCACTAACAGGAAACAAAGGGTGTCAGGGCAAGGGACTAGTGAATTAAGTCATCAGTCATCTTCAGAATGGGAAGAAATTACATGTGGTGTCCCACAAAGATCCATCTTAGGGCCATTGCTTTTTCTTGTGAACATTAATGATCTCTCATCAGTTACACTGCCAGAAGCAGAGTTCGTTATTTTTTGCAGATGACACAAGTATTGCAATAAATAGTATGTCAAGTGTAGTTCTAGAAAGATCTGCTAATGATATTTTCATGGATATTAATAAATGGTTTAAAGCCAACTCACTGACATTAAACTTCGAAAAGACTCACTATATGCAATTCAGAACCTGTAAGAGGTTTCCACCCAGCATATGCATAAAATACGAAGAAGAGCAGATAGAAGAGGTTGACAGTCTTAAATTCCTGGGATTACAACTTGATAATAAATTCAGTTGGGAGAGCACACCACAGGCGCCATAAAAATGAAAAAGCTTGCATACTTCGCCTACTTTCATTCCATAATGTCATATGGTATAATATTTTGGGGTAACTCTTCTAGTCAAACAAAAGTTTTCAGAGTTCAAAAGCATGTAATACGTATTATTTGTGGAGTAAATTCATGGACGTCCTGTAGAAACCTCTTCAAAGAACTGGGTATACTAACTACTGCCTCTCAGTATATTTACTCATTAATGAAATTTGTCCTAAATAATATATCTCTTTTTCCAACAAATAGCTCAGTTCATACATACAATACCAGGAACAAAAATGATTTGCACAAGGACTTAAAAGCACTTACTTTAGTTCAAAAAGGGGTCCACTACTCAGGAACACACATCTTCAATAATTTGCCAGCACACATAAAAAATTTAGTTACAAATAAAGATCAGTTTAAAAGGAGCCTGAAAGACTTACTAGTGGCCAACCCCTTCTACTCCATTGACGAATTTTTTAATAGAAACAAATGATGTATTGTATGTATTCATACTATTAGTATTGTTATATCAGCTTTAAAAAAAAAAAAAAAAAAAAAAAAGTTGACATGTTCCACATCCACGGGGATCTCCTCAGCATGGATCTATGGAACAAAAAACTAATCTAATGTAATGTAATCTAATCTAATCAGAATGTGGTGGTAAATGAGTGTTAAAACCACCCTGTCACCACATTAATGTTCTGAGCGATGAAATAAACATTAAATTGAAAATTGGAGCTGGCCACTACACTTTTGGCGTGGACGTAATTCAAAAACAAAGGCGACATTTTGACATCATCCTGGGGAATGATTTCCTCCACCACTATCAGAGTGTAGTAGATTACAGAATGCAAACTGTCCACCTCAGTGAGGAAACCCACCATTTCAGCGGGCCCCATGTTGCTCCGCTGCTTTCGCAGGTTTGAAAACGTGGGCATTATTCTAACCTCTGTTAGAATCAGCAGTGGCATGGGACACATTCTCAGGCTTGGGGCGAATCCCACAAACTGCCAAGAACAGCCATATTGGTGGACCTTCTGCATCAAAATGATGTCCTTGACAGATTACATGTACATGTTAAATGTGGTCAAATGACAGCAGAAGTGCAGGGAAAGAAATTTTATGTTCCTGTCTGTTTGGACAATTTCAGAATGAAAGACGTAGAAATTCATAGTGGCACCATTCTAGCTAGTGGCCATGAGATTGAAGAAAAACCCTGTACAAGAGAAGGTACAACTTAACCAAAAACATCAGCTTCCAGAATGCAGCATATTTCATATTGCTCCTGTGCTCAGAACAAATTTAAGGGTAAGCCAGCTCATCTGCCAGTGGCTGACCAAAACAAACTGTACTCCATCTTGGAGGAACACTCCTGGTTATTTGAGCAAAGGTGTTAATTGCCAGCTACTAATCTTGTTCACCAAGAAATTCCAACCAGAGACACAAGGCCCAATACGCAGATACCACATAGAATACCGCAGCACCTTCAGCCTGTTGTGGAGGAAACTATCCAACAGCAGCTAGAGGCAGGGATAATAATACCCTCCACCACCCCCAGTCATAGTCGTCCCAAAGAAATCAGTCAATGGAGAGAACACCTACCGTCTTTGTATCGATATGAGGGCAATAAATAAGGTAAACAGTCGTGATACTTACCCTCTCTCACATATCGATGAAACACTGGACAGGTTAGGAAATTGTAAATACTTCACTACCCTTGATATGAAGTGTGGGTACTATCAAATACCAGTTTCACCACATGACAGGCCTAAAACAGCATTTGTAGTTCCCTCTGATCTATTTGAATTTTTGAGAATGCCATTTGGGCTGTGCAACATGCTAGCCACTTTCCAACATTTTGCGAACTTACTGTTATGAGGACTAAAACCTACAATGTGCCTAGATTATCTAGATGATATCATTGTCTTTCCCATAACCATAGAATAGCATGTTACCAGGTTAAGAAGTGTTTTGTCTAGACTAAGAAGCCGCAATTTAAGTTTGAAAATAGAAAAATGTTCCTTTGCTGATAGTCAACTACAGTATCTAGAGCATATTATTGGTGCTGATGGAGTAAAGCCAAATCCCTGCCTAACTGAAGCAGTCAGAACATTCCCTTCCCCTGAAATGTAAAAGAATGCAAAGCTTCCTGGGACTCAGCAATTATTATAGGTGTTTTGTAAAGGACTATGCCACAGAAGCCAAACCCCTTACCCACCTGTTGGAAAAAGATGTACCCTATCAATGGACCCCCAAGTGTGAAGCTGCTGTGCAGAATATGAGAGATGTTCTGACTAGTTCCCCTTTATTGATCTACCCTGATTTTGAAAAACCATTCATTCTCTCCTGTGATGCCTCCAATTTTGCAATGGGGGATATTCTGAGTCAAATTATTGATGGTGAGTAAAGACCAATTGGTTACACATCCTGTCAGCTGAACCTGGTGGAAATTAATTATGTAATGTTCTCCTTGGATCATTGTAGGGTTCAACTTCTTATCATGTTTGTTTTTCCTCAATTTCCCTTGTTGTTCCATTACTTTCCTAACTATTTCTTCCCTTTCATATGGATTCATAGCCTTACATGCTGGGAATTCAATTAATTCATTGATCACATTCAGTGGTTTCTTATGATACATTATTTCAGAACTGAGTAGATGAATGTTGTAAGATGTTCAGTATATCTTCAAAGCTGTCTACATACTCTCTCCAACTTACATGATTCTTGTTGCAATAAGTTCTAAATAATCTCCCTATTTCTCTCTTGTAATGTTGAGCCAAATTGCTTGACAGGTTATAAGCAGATATCAGACTATGGTTTATGTTCTCATCCTCAAAAAATGTTTTCCAAAGTTTAAGTAAATTGTGCTCCATTGTCAGAAAGTATGCTCTTCAGTTTCCCTACCTTTGTGAAATAGTCTCTTCTAATTTTCAAAATGATGTTCATAATTGTTGCTTTCTCGGATATAGTTTAATGAATTTTGAAAAAAGATCTAACATGTCGATTTTTTCATTTACACAAATCACTCTTCTAATTTGAAAATTGTTCTTCAGGCAATTTTGGATGATTAGTTCAGTCACATGCTTTACATCTGTCTTTGGGTTGGTAAACTGTAACTTTTTGTTATTCCAGTCGAAATCTGCACTTACTCCTTGTATCTAATTCATTCCAAACTAAATATTTTCATTGAGGTCAGGCACTAAAAAAACATCCTTGGTTATACTGTACATCATTAATGGTGATAGATATTAAGGCTTGCCTGTTTACAACTTTGCTGTGCCTACCAGTTGCTCCCTTAATTTTGATTCCAATAACAGGACATTCTTTAAAGTCAGCACTGTGTCTTATCTGGTCTCTAAATTTTTCAGAAATGGCACAAACAGGACTACCCATGTCTAAGAGGCAAACTCCTTCATAATTTGCATCTTTTCTAAGTATGTACAGGCAACCTAAAACTTTTTTCTTCCTGCTTTCCTAACATTCATGCCACAAATCATACTCAATTTCTCTAAAGTCCAAGTCATTTATACTATTTTTGTCTGCACAATTTCTCTTACTTGTCTGTGTTTTACTTAGAGTTACATCAGATGATTGCTTGATGCCATGCCCCTCTTTTACATACTGTCTACTTTTCCCAGAACTGATCTTACTTTAAGCCTGCTGATTGGTTCTACCTTCCCAGTTGGATTCCAATTCTTCACAAGTAATCTTGATGACCCTTTTTACTCTGCCGTTGTCACTGTAATATTTGTAAGTATCCCATAAATTTTATAGCATTGCATCTAAATCATAATGGCTGTCCAGATGTTCCTTATCTGATGATACCTCCCCAGTTTCCATTGGTACAATGTAGTTCTCATATTCTTCACAAATACTACTGACATCATCTTCATCATTAATTAAATATTCTTTAAGCTCCTTGTACACCATGTCATCTAATTATTCCTCCCATTCATCATTACTACAGTCACTTCCACTATCAACATTGTCACACATGCTATCATCTACAATACTAGACTCTTTTACAAGAACTTTACAATGATCATCAGAATTGTTGACAAGCACACCAGTACAAGTATCATCACTTAAGTGCTTAACAGGGATAGATTCTTCCCCCATTAATTTACCTAATCCAAACTCATAAAGATCACTATTAGAAACAACATTTTCTTTGCAAACATCTTCACCACACTGATTATATAGACCTGAGATAGTTCACTGCTCTAAAGGAACCTCTTCAACATTCTTACAGATGCTATTACTTCTGTCTTCAACACTTTCATTCATACTTTTCCAGAATTTACTGTCAAACTGTAATTTGCTAATCTGATGTGCTCTTCTTACATTAATTCTCTTGTTTCCCCTCCAATATCTTCGATTACTCTGTCTTATGTAATTATTTTTGATGTCTGTAGGCCGGTAGTGTTTAGCCTGATTTCGGTACTTATTTCTTGCCCCAAACTGACATGCTCCCAGTGAGGCATCCATCAGTGTAAATTGGTGTAAATTGCCTGGTCTTGAGTGACGGTTATCTAATTGTATGCTATTTTTCTCCCAAGGAAGGTCTCTCCCTGTTATAATGTCATCTTTTTCCATTCATTGTCACTGGTACCTTGATTCTTGATTCCTGCTGTGATTCCACTCCCCCCCCTCTCCCCCCCCCCCCCGCCTGCCCCCCTGCCCCCCCCCCCCCCCCCCCCCCCCGATGGTTGATTGCCAAGTCTGCCATTACTTAACCACTCCTTTCTTTCAAAGGCTCTATCCAACTTATTTACATACCTCAAGAACTGATCTACAGAGTTGTCTGGTCCATAAATCAACTCCCAATGTACTCTTTTTGGTAATCTCCTTTTTAAGGCATCTATTTGTATTAGTTTGTCAAAAGGATTGCCTCAGTGTATTAATTTCCTCAATTGGTTTTCACAAAAACACATCAAGCTACCATCACCTTCTCTATATATTTGACCACCCAAGAACTCACTTATAATCCTAGCATACTCAAATTCTGACCAAACTTATTTAAGAACTTTCTTTCACATTCATCATATGACATGGTAGAATTAACATTCTGATTGTCCCATTAAATTGCTTCTCCATTCAAAGATTGCTTAACAAATTTAATTTTAACATTGTCTGTCATATCATTACTAAAATTATCTTGACAATGGTGTAAAAAATTAACAGGATGCAATTTACCATCTCCTGGGAAGTATTTTAAAGGTATGCTACCGCATACACAATTAATATTGCTAACAAAATTTCTTTGGGCTACACCCAATAGTAATTCTACAAATTTTGTACTTAAATCTACAACATTATTTTTTACACAAATCTATTTTTTCACCACACTTCAATTCTACATTACTTATTCAATTGGAAATATCTGTAAGTTTTAATTCATAGTTCGTTTTGTAAGTTTCTGCTTTTTCAATTAAGATTGTCCTTGTCTGAACAACCTCTACTTTAAGTTTAGAATTTTCTACTTCTACATGCTTCTGTAGTTTTTTGAATCTCTCCTCATTTTTGGATAACTCCTGTGGGAAATTAGTTTATAATACATCAACCCGTTGTTCTTCTGCTGCTACATGACTACTGAGTTCACCATGCCCTGTCTCAACAGTAGTTTTTAGTCCTCCCAAACCTTCCTGGATTTCTCTTATCTGATTAGTACTTTCAGTAACAGTATTCATTCATTGGGCCATTTTTTCACTAAATTGCTGACTTAACTGTAGATCTTGTTGACCAATATCTTTCCTAATCTGTCCCATCTGTTGCTTTGCTCCTTTCATATGCTGCATTAATAACATTAACAAATTATTTCTCCCTACTTTTCCCTGTGTAATTGGAGTACTTGTGGCGACATTTTGACTGGAACTCTCTCCACCAAAACTTCGATCTACACTTGGATTGCTGCTGGACGATAGTTCCCTGACACTTGATCTTAGGTCCAAAGTGTTTTCCATTGGTTCACTGCCTACAAGTTTTTCCTCACTCATTTTTACCTTGTCATTATCAGCCACAGTAAATTACAAATTACAAAAACTTTCCACAAAATTGTTTGTCACTGTCACAAAACTATTTAATTACAAAAAGAACTGTTACTCACCTGATGGTTGATGGTGATGTCTGAGAATTTGGTCCATTTTATACACACCAACTCCTTCCATGTGGCAACATCTATTCGTTCCATGTGTCTGTAACATAAGTTTTTCCAAACAAATTGTGCTTGGCAGTCATCTTATGTTCACCTGAAACAGTGACTTAATAAACATAGTTCTAGTCCCAGCTCAACTCCACCATTTACAATGATTCATGTTGAATGTTACTCAACTTAAGTTTCTTCTGCCTGGTCCATTGATGAATGAATATGAAATTTTCATGCTTCACAAAATTTATTTATATTAATTGACAACCAGACTGCACACTCATCATGTAAACAACACACAAACAAACTTCACTGATCTCTTTGACTTCCAAAAATAACTTCCAAACTCACCTCTCACAGCATTGCTGCATCACTTTATATAGAATTTTAACAATAAATATCGAAGTAAACAGTTATTAATTTTGTACAATTCCAATGTTACTATTAAAATTTACAAAACATAAAGAAACTAATGTTACAGCCGAATAAGGTATAAAATACAATATAGAATGACGCAATCTTTTACTTTAATATCTCTAGTTTTATATAAGAAAATCAATCTGAACTTTAATTACAATAAGTCTGTTGTATTATTTTAGTTATGTAATTACATACAGTTTGGATTTGATTACTTACATTCAGTGGTAGTACAGAACTCCTGCTTTATCTGATTACATAGATAAAATTTACAAACAAGGCCTCAAATTCTGGAAATCAGGAAGTTGCATGATGTAAACAATTGAAGAGTTAATTAGAAATGTAATTACAAAGAATGTTAATTACATAGGAGGGCATAAAAATACATAACCTGGTAATAACTTTTAAGCTGTTTCTCAAGATAATGAGGTTTTCTGTGTTTATTCGCTACTCAATTGCAATTATGGTAATTAGAGGCATTAGTTATTTATGCCAACATTTCCACAGTCTCTTATTATCTGTTGCTGAATGTTTGTTACTTCAAAGTCTTGATTAGATATTTAATTTAGCTTATGTACATAATTGTATTAATGACAATCACAATAACACACGTCCTTCAAGAATATTCTATATGCTTTCACAATGAATATCAAGTGTTTTAGCAAATTGGACAGAATGATATATATATATATATATATATATATATATATATATATATATATATATATATATATATATATATATAAAGACACACATACAAGGCCTTAGGAAGCACTAAATTGTCTGATAACTATCCGGATGCATATAAAGAAATGTGGTATCAGACATTTCAGATGAACCTTGGGGGAGGTTGTACTGTTATATTATTCTTTATCTATTATATTTCTTGATACCTTATTTTGGTACCCATTGCTGACATGTCAGGTGAAACAGTAGCACGAGCTTTTGTGGATCATCTTGTCCTTCCTTTCGGAAGCCCTGAAGCCATTATAACAGAACAAGGAAACAATTTTATGTCCATCTTATTTGTCCAAGTTTGTAAATTGCTGAGAATAAGAAGATGGAGAACCACCCCTTTTTAACCCAGGCAAATGGCGGTATTGAGTGTGTCCACCGCAATATGAAACAAATGCTTTCCTATTAATTCAACTCAGCCCACTGTGACTGGCAAAGGTACATTCTGTACATGGCAAGTGCTTACAACAACCACTTCCACAAAGACACTGAACATACCCCTTATGAGATGGTGTTTGGCTGCTCTACGCTCTATGGAATCTCCCTTTCAGATCGATAAATTACCTCCGGGAATCGATCACACAGATGTTAAGGGGCTAGCCCGCCGTCTCAAGGCCATTTGGAAGAAGGTGCAAGAGAACAACCACTAAGCAACCAGGAAACAGGTGGGAAGAAGTAATAAAAATGCTATCCTCCCCCCCCCCCCCCTCCTCCCCCTGTGAACCTGGTGGTTTGGTTTTGCTGGTATAAGGAAAGGAAGAGTGAAGAAACTCCCCTCTCTCTATGACGGACCATATTCAATCATTTGGTTCACTTCCCCATGTTCATGCAAAATTACAACTGCCTCACCATAAGGTGGTTGTCCATTTTGATAGACTAAAACCCTATTCAGCATCTATACCTCTCCCACTACCCCCTGATACAAGTGCCGGATCTCCAGCAGGTTCTGCTCCCCCAGCCCCCCTCCCCACCACGTGAAGTGGTGGAAAAGGAAAATTTCCCAATTCCCCCTCCCCCAGCTCATCCTAGATGTGCTCTGTGATTTAAACACCCATACGCCCTTAGGTTAAGAGACTAAACATCCAGGTAATTCTTCTTACTTAGGAGATTCCCAGTCATAGGAACAAAAAAAAAAAAAAAAAAAAAAAAAAAAAAAAAAAAAAAAAAAAAAAAAAAAAGGCATCAAGGCAGAGGCAACCAATTATTACTCCCCTTTGCAAATGAAGATGTCAACCTAGCCTCCCTCTCTGAAAGAGTTTATCAGAGCTTTACCCATCCAGCCTGTTCTGCAATGCTGGCCTAGCCTAAGTAGTCCCTAGTTTTAACCAGTATTTTTATTATGTTATTTGTTATGACATGTCTAGTGGTCAGAAAACAGCACTATTTTCAATACCAGTACATTTAATTCTAAGTAAGAGTATCATATGGAGAAGCTATGGATCAGTATTAGGATATTGTATGAAGTAATGATTGCATTAAGTCTCTACCTTTTCTTTCCAAAGACTTTCTCCCTGAAATGGCACCACAATTCATTAAGTTATTTTCCCTTTTAAACACCCAGAGTGATAATTAATGACACTTTAACATCTGACACACAGTACTAACTGAGAGATTTGCTCCTAACAAAGATACATAACATGTCGCCTTGATACCAAACAAAATGTTAGGTAACTTAATGATTATTCCTGTACCACAGCCGCATGGCCTGCACTCCCAACAGTGATACTCTAAACTTCCTCTACCGTCCCTCTTGGATACACATTCTTTTTCAGGTTAACTCAGAAGGTAAGTTTAGTAACTTGGAGGAACACATGCACTCCACTTGTCAGAATCAGGTGGACCTGTTAAAAAGGAATCGCACGTGCAGCAGCCATAATGTGAGGTGCAGAGTCACTTCAAACACCTGACACTACTGCTACCTCCCTGCCCCACGTCGGCCCACTAGCCGCCCCTTCTGTTGCTGCCTGAATCCTCCCCCCCCCCCCCCCCCTCTCCTCCCACCGACCGTGCACCTGCCTGCCGCTGTTAAAGGAGCCTTACACAGATTAGAACATACTATCTTCACTAGCAGCCAATGAATAGAAACTTAATACAGAGTGATACCATCTTCTTATGTAATACCTATTTCAAATGTGATTTCTTCTACCCTTCAGTCTCATACCCAGGTAACTTCAACAACTCGAAAACCCACCCATAAATTTACTTGCATGCCTAAACCCTTAACCTGCCTGCTGACCAGACTATAACTCTGAGGGGAGTTTGGAAGCAAGTGACCTCCAGCTGATGGACCGCAAAGCGGAAAAGCATTGCAGTAACAAAGTGTGCCATTATGGGGTGTCTTCCCATGCACCGCCATTTAGTTTGGTGGTACTCTGCATTTCTGAGTCTTCTCCTAAGCACAGTACCACCATACCACCTTCTGTCTAGTCTGACAGATCTTAAGAAATTTTTAAATGCTTTCACCATTACATGCCCATCACAGCCTATTCACAAAGAAGGTAAAAAAAGAAAGACAAAGAAATTCTTTATACTTGAGTTGTAGTAATTTTATCCAACAAACCCATGTATATGAACTTGTTTGGGAAAAATTTAGAATACTATTGCAACAGTCACTAATCCCACTCTAATATTATTAATTTACCTGAAGTACATTTTTACAGACAGCTGATTCAAATGCTCCAAGGAGTCAAGGAGTCGCTCACTCAGGACATGCTTGGCATGCTGCATATGCTGCCCCACTGCTATCTCAGTGCTACAAGCTTTGTGCAGCTGTCCTGCTATCTCAGTGCTAACCTAACACCTGCCTCCTTCACAACACGTCTGCCTGTGTCTCTTACCAGTTTCATAATGCTACCTGCTACACCATGTACTGAGTTTGATAAATTGTTTTACCACCCAGTTTTGGTGGCACCCTAAAAACTCTTACCATACCTGCATATCCACCAATGAGAGAATGCCCAAAGAGACAAATTCAAGTATTAATACCACAAATTAATTATTATGTACCTATTCACTATACCCCACACCTCAAACATAAGATTTATGAAAATTGACAATTGAGTTGTCCCCTTGATACTCTTGATAGCTTTACAGGTATTATGAGAGAGCACATGACCCAAGAGAACCAGACTTGGAGCCTCGGCCACAGCTGACAATAAAAAAAAAAAAATTACAGGTAAGTTCGTCTCGTCACTGAAACATGATACACCACCAGAACACTAAAACAAGTACACCCCACCAGTAAATGGCGCCTAACCTCTTCTTCTCCACCCAGAAATATACCAGAAGGCTCAGTATCATGCACATTTTGTATGATGAGTGGTGTTGAGTGATATCCGACCCACTATGGATTGCCAGTTGTAAACTGTTTATTAATTGTTGCCCAATAACTTGTATTTTTCTCCTCTTATGATTTTGTGTTATTTACACATTTCACAATCATTTTGCTGTGCAGCAAAGCCCTTGCTATACCCTATATGAGTGTACTTTTATAATGTATGCCATTTGTTTTTTACAATATGTACTTGCATTTTATAGTTATGACCCCAGTATGTAGAGGCCTACCACAGGCCTGGGATCTAGATATGCTGCACTATAGCAACACTCTCATTATGTAAGATTCCCCTTCAGTCGTGATACACAGTTTGGTGAGTTAGCAATTCCTGAATCATATTATGCACCATGTTTGTGCCCAAAGGTGGACTGGTATGTTTAGAAGAAAGGAAGCACCTGAGTTATCTAAGATACTCAATAGAGAAGAGTCGAATGCACACCTGAGGTTGAGAAGAAGTGCACTACCCTCTCACTTAGAGCGGTAAGCAAAATAGATTTTGTGGTAGGATAAAACCAAAGAAGTTTCACCCAAGTAAGTGTAGAATTGTAGTTCACATCCCATGTGCGTTTTGCACATTTAAAAGTTCACCTAGACGAACACAAGTTTTGTTATTGTTCACCCTACTTTTTATGAAGTAATTTAGTGGTGAAGTGAAGATGTTATGAGCGGGCACAGAAATCAGCACTGCTACCATTTGGATAAAGTGCTCCGCCACGTGTTTAAGAAGTGAGAGACACCCGTTTGTTTATTAAAAAAAATACACCCATGACATAATAAGATTAAAGCACCCACTGAAATAAGCACTAGATTGTTTATGATTAGCACCCATGATGTGACATCATTACCCAAACGCAGTAATGCATTATCTTGTTGGAAATATAGTTAGCAAGAGACTTCCACCCTAATGAATAAAAGTTTTTATTGCACGATGTCTCAGTAGTTTGCACTCACCTTTTTATTGTAGTTCACCCTGTTACTTCATGGATTTTGGGAATTTTGTAGTAGTTAACCCCCATGAGATGAAATTGCCCCTATGGAGATAGAGCATAGTTTCTCCCTCAACCATGCATTTCACTGGGTTACTACCATTACTCTGAGTCACTCGTCTATCTGTTCCAACCTTAACCATTACTTTGTACCACCCTCCTCCAGGGCCTTGTGCCTTACACAGTGTGGTTACTGCCTGAAGAATGCCCAGCTGATCAGGTTATTCTTTCAGTTTTCACTTTCATAAGTTGATCGCCTACCTATCTCTTTCATCTATGCATCATTGACACATCATGATGAGGCTCACCTTTGTCTGCACCCTGGTTGGTAGCCAATGTTACTCAGACATACTGCCTCCCCCCAGAGGGAGAGGGAAGAAAAAAACCTTGTGACTAGTAGATACATCACTGCTGACTCAGACTTATTCTGAAACTCTTTACCTGAACTTGTTCCCGATTATACACAATTCCTTATTCTTTAACATGAGCACCCTTCCGGTTTGCTGTGAGTGGGCCACTTGGTATAGATGGCCAATATGTTGAGCTACCCTGGTGTTGCAGTCATGGATGGCTGTCCACAAATACATCCAGAAAAAACCCTACATTAACCGCAACATAATTTTCTCATTAGTCAAATCCCTTTTCCTCCTAAGCCACAACATCCATTACTAAAGCTTCCAATTCAGTAAATCACTTATGAAACCACTAAATACCAGGAATACCGCATATGTGTTGATTGCAGGCATTGATTAATGCAACCCCACATTTTTGCACTCATGCTGATCAGGATGATGAGTAAGCTTCTTTTCTGCATGACCATACCCCCCTCCTTCCCTCATGACCCCTTTGCTATTAACTTATACCCCTGCAGTTCTTTGGAATTGCCAGTTTAGATTGCCCAGTAATATAGTGCCCACAGGTCTGTTAACCATCAACTTTTCACCCACCACTACAACCTCAGGAAATTACTTACTACTTTTTCAAACACTGTAATACTTACCTTTTGTAACATAACTACCAACTGGAGCTAACAAGATTAGTTTGTTGCTATAGGCTACAGTATTTTATACACTGTACCCCACCCAGTAACAGCCACTATCGTGTGTTACGAGTATGTACGAACAACCCAGCCCTTCTGTATACTACTCATTGGTAGCATTTTACTATTTAATAGATCTCACTGTGATATCACTGCCCCCACCGAACAGGTGTTTGCACACTTGTCTTATGCCTATAACTTGTGGCTCCCCCCTCTCCTGTGGTATTTGACAGAGCAACCGATGGTACTACCATTGCCTGACAATTGGCCATCTCTTCCCAATCACTGACATTCACAGCTGGTCTGATCTTTAACTGACCTGGTAAACAAGGAGACAGGGCAGATTACGCTAGACTGTGTCACTGTGCATATCACAGATTGGCACCTCAGTCGTATAGTTATTCCAAGTTCTGTATGTATCCCCTTAGTAATTATCCTATTTGGTTTAATTCTATGGGCAGCCATTAGAAAAGGACTTTTTGTGCATCTTTGGTTACCCCTTCCTGCTGTCCCTGAACTTCAATCTCCTGTGGAATATCATGCTTAAGTTTTGTAATGGGAGCAGGAATGTTCCTTGTTGCCCCATACTGTAGTAGCCCAGTAGAAAACAGCCATGGTCTGAGTGCCGTGTCAATAGAAAATAAATAGTAAATAAATAAAATACCTCCAAGAAGAAAAGGCATGGCCCTCCTTTATATACAAGCAACAAAGTGAATCACCGTGTGCGTGTGAAGTGATGCAAAAATGTTAACCCCTTCCTCTGTGCATCACCCCTTCTGGAACCACCCACTCATACACTCCCGTGGAAGTTGCAGTATGGCACAGCGTGCCACTGCCCCTCCCCCCCCCCCCCCCCTTGCAGCCAGCAACCTAACCCATGCCAGCACCAACAGCTGATCGTGCTGCCATTTGCAGTGCCTCACAACACCGCCACACCATCCACCATTGTCCAAATTTTGTCACGCAAGATCTCATTACCAAATTATTGTTATTCTGTCAATGCAAATTTTACAAAAATCAAAAATGTATTGTCAAAATTATGTAAGGCCATCCTTTGCAGGAGCCCCATAGTAACTGTCAATTTGTGCCCCCCTCCCACCCACTCTCCCCACCCCCCTCAATGCTTCACTCCTGAGGAGGGGAGAAGGGTGTACAGTTGGGGCTGTTACTGAATGGATTTAAAACTATAAAAATTTTATTTTATTTTTCACTTGATGTTCGTCAGTGTCTTCTGCCTGTCAGCTAGTTGCAGCATATAAGTCATGTTGCACAAAATGGGACAGAACCACATTGAAACTCATGTGTTGAACCATCAGCAGCTAAACTCACATGTTGCTGATGAGGTAACGCTACTGAACTGCGCATCTACAACTTGGCTGTCTAATAGGTAGGGTTGGAGTTGGTCACTTGGAGGTGGAACCGTGGCCAGCCGCTGAGGGTGCCTGTTTCTTCTGCTGGCAGCTTCTGACCCAACCAGACACTCTCCTCTCCTGCTCTCTTGGGCAGTTGCACATTCAGTTTCAATGACTTCTCTAAGCCTGCCATGCTTTCTTAATGCATAAATAACCATCCTCTTAAAACATGTTTTGACTTCTTCACATCAGCGGGTGCCCACTGCTTTCCCCTCCTCGCCAATCTTGGCACTTTAACAATATATCAATAGGTTCCTTAATTCTTAGACAGTAGATGCAATTGCTTAATACTTCCATTTGCTTTGTATTTACGTTAGGTACTTGTATACATCACATTCATATTTGGTTGCGCCTTTTGCCAGTCTGTCTTGCATGTGCACAGGTTAATGCCTCATCCCCTACTACTGATGTCAGTGTGTATTGTTCAGTGTGGGCAGCTGAGCCATAAGCTAATTTTGTTTATAATTTTGCTTTGGGTTAAGTGGTGTATTACTTCTCATTGCTGTTAATTTATGCTTACATGTACAAATCAAAAGAATACTTATGCCTATACACATTACTTTACCTTAAAACACACTCTATAAGAAAAATTACACTTAGAGTTATGTACACTATGTACAATTGTCCTCTGAGAGAAAGAAAAAATGCTACATAGCCTCATCATTCTATAAAACCTTTAATATCTTTGTGAGGGTGGCGACCCTTGTCTCTCCCTGTTTTCTCATAGATTATGGCGTATGTTTTTTTGGAAATTACACATGGTCCTGAATAGAGCAACTGCCAGTTGCTATCCAGTTTGCCAAATTTTGTCGATTTAGGGTGCATCCACAAGAGGACTCATTTTCCTTCAAAAAATAGTGTAACACATTTCAATTTCTTATTATAAATTTCATTTCTATACTCGACCTTATTTTCTAGGGTAACCATGGCCTGTTTCATTTTGTCTTGTAGTGTCATTTCTGTAGTGGATACCTTTGATATGGCTAACTCCCACTAATTCAATTGTTTTGTCTGGAACATCAATTCATGAAGGTGATTGACAACTTGCATGAAAGAAGTTATGTATTCTACCCATCAGGTGTGTTTGTGATGTGTGTATGTCCTAATAAACCAGCTAAGTATAGTAAAGACTCAGTCTATTGGGCTTGCTTCTGTGTGAAAAAAGCTTACTAATACATGTTTTATTTCCTGTGGGGTCATAAATTGTTTCCACTTTTTCCCAACTAAATATGAATCATTATCAGTTAGTAGTACCTTTGGTTTACCTACTCTTTTCAAATATTCTCCCTCAATTCTTTTTCTGATATTTGTGGATGTCACATTTTTAATGGCATACTTTTTGACTTGTTTCAAGAAAATATCATATAGTGCTACTATGTATCTTATTCCTCCTTTACTTTTTCGATATGGACCAGCTATGCAAAGGGATACTATATCTAGAGGTTGTTTTTGTGAGTATTGGCTGTAGCTCAGTATATTTTGACACATTGGACTGTTTTGATTTTTGGCATATTGCACACTTTTCTTAATATGTGCAGGACTCACCTTCTCAAATTTGGAAAATAACAAAGTGTTGCAATTTTTTCTGTACATTTGCCTACTCCATAATGTCCCCATACTTCATCTGTGTGTCTTATAAATTCATCAATATAATCTTCAGGAATACACACAAACCATTGATCAAATGTTTCATGTTTCCTATGAAACAAAACGCCCTTGTACTCCTCATACCATGTACTTACCATTCCACTTTCATCTTGCTTAATATTTTGCACGACTTTACTCCATCTGCGATCTTATTGTTTTATAATTTTTATTTGGTTACAAAACTTATGGTAATGAGACTGTTGTGTTGTACTTTGCATTAATAACATTTTGATTTCTGCATCTTGCTCTGTTGATGCACCAAATTCCTCTAAACCTTGTGGTAACTTAGACAATGCATCTGACTTCCTCTGATATAAATGATCTCAAAATTGAATTATTGAAAGTATAAACATGACCTAGCCAATCTATGGTGCAATAGTTTAAGTGTTAAAAGAAAAGACTTAGACTGATGATCACAATAAACTTTCATATTCTTACCCCACAAAAAATATTCACACTTTTTAAATGCCCATATTACAGGTAAACTTTCCAGTTCTGACACTGAGTAAGATCTTTCTACCTCTGATAATGTGTGACTAGCAAAACTGATGTCCTTGGGTACTTCTTTACCTTCATCTGGAACAAACATATCCCCAGCCCCTGAGATGAGGCATCTGTGCATAGACAAAAATCCTCTGTCAGGGTGGCTGAGAATGTTTGCATTGACTAATGCCTGCTTAATTTTATTAAAGCCCTCCTGACACTTATCATCCCATAACCAAGGCCTATTTTTCATAACAAACTGAGTAATGCATCACTGTTGATTCGTTGATGTGGTATGACTTTATGAAAAAATGATGCTAGTCCTAAAAAAGCTTTTAGGTGTTTTTGTTCCTTAGAGCTGGACAACTGTGTATGGCATCAAGATTTTTTGGATCAGATACTACACATTGTGCTGACACAACATGTCCTAAAAATTTGACCTGCTCCCCACCAAAACTACACATTTTTAAATGGGCTGTTGTTCTGTAATCTGCAAATTGTTGAAGTGCCTGTTCAAACAACCTGATATGTTCCAACCAAGTGGGTGTGTATATTAGCATGTCATGTACATAAACAGTGACTTTGCTAAGCATTTCTGGTTCTAAAACCTCATCCAGTACAGATATAGACATGCCTGCACTAATGTTCAGTACAGAAGGTTGAACATGGAATTCTTAACTTTTGTCACCACAAAAAAATGCTGTATATTTTTGACTTTCTTTGTGGACCTTTATTCGCCAGTAGGACTCCCTGAGATTGAGTATACTGAAATAGTTTGTAATGTAAAACTTTAGAAGCTGTTTGTCCAAGTTGTCTGGTCTTATGCGTACTGGTACTAAAACCTTATTGATACATGCCGCATCGAGAACTAATCTTACAGACCTGTTTGGTTTACTTACTGGTAATATAGGACTACAATAGGGTGAAAATGAAGGTTGTATCACTCCCCATTTAATCATATGACTGATCTCTTCCCTTACTCCTCGTTTTGCTCATGGAATGGGATATGACATTACACAAAGTGTTTCCTGTGGATAGACTTTAAATTGATATTCATAGTTTTTGGTCACTCCTGGCTCCTTACTGAAAACATTTGCATACTTAAATAACAAGTTAGAAAGTTCTTGTCATTGCATATCATTTAGTATTGTGACTCACTTAGTTTCTGCTCTACCATTTCATAACTGACCTCAGTGTTTACTTCACTTATCCTTTACATAAAAGGGCCATTTACCACTACCTATGTCAATCTGTGTTTTGTATGTTCTAAATGTGTCCATGCCAATTCGACAATTAACTATAAATTTGTCAATTATAAGAAAATTGCACTTCATTGTAAACGTTCAATTTTTGATGGAATAAGTGCCTGATATTCAACCAATTTCGTCTTACTTCCTGCAGCAGTTTGCACCTTACAATTCTGGACAGGAAATCTTGGAAATTTGCCTCTCTACTTTAATTCACAGAAAAATGTATTTGACATTAATAGTTGCTCCTGTATCTAAAATTAACTGTGTGTCAATGTTAAATATGTGAATTTTAAATTTTCCCGGTGAATTGACTGTTCAAACAAATTTTGGGCTTGCAGCCAGTCATCGTTCAATACTTCACACGATATTTCAACTGGGCACCTGCCAGTCATCTTCAGGTGAGCTGTAGCAGACTGGCGAAAATGTCCTCCATTCTGCAATATATAGTGTACGGTAACTATTCTGCACATGCATTGAAAACTTGATAGATGAACCAGTCCGCCTGCCGGCAGCACCCTTGCTGCTGGAATAGCGGAACTCAGTCACCCTCTGCATTGCTGTTTGCCACGGCTGTCGACGCACTCTGTCGTCTTCGATTTGAGCAAATCATGGAGATGATGGAATTCCATGCACTATCCAACTCTAAGCTGCTGTCACAGTTTAACGGATTTTCTGCCAGTCATATTTCTACAGCTTCTTTAATAATGGAGTCCCAGAAAGACGTTGCTGTGGACAAAATCATTGTTTTCTCATACTCCATTAAATGTCCAACATAAAAGCAATGTTCAGCAATAGCAGACTTGCTTGGCTGCAAAAGGTGGGTGTAATGTTGATGTTCAGTGCAGCGTTCTTTCATGGTGCATGTGGTTTGACCCTCTTTATGAACCTTTCCTGTTGATATCACTGCTTTGTTCAGGATCCGGTAATATTTTCTTCTAAAAAATTGTGGAGCCTATTTTCCATAGCTTGTAGGTTAATATTTACCTTGTTCACTAATTCACTTTCTTTCTTCTGAATAGCTTTTTCTACTACATCTGTGTATAACTTTCAATCTGTTACTAACTTCTGTCCAATGATACTCTCCTACCTGCTTCAGTTTGACTAATGATATCACTTAGATTTTCATTAATGCTCTCTCTCTCCTTCTTAGCACATACTGAGTCAACTTCTAATGTTGCTAACCTTAAAGTAAGCTCTTCTACAGCTACAGGTACACCTTCATCATCTTTATTTAGTTTGTTAACAACAGTGGTTACCTATCTTACTATCAAACACAACTGGTTTTGTGTGGCTTCAATATTTGTGTTTGCATCTATGATTTTCTTTATCTGTCACTCTACTGGATCATGACGTTTGTTAAAAGACTCTACCTTTTGTTTTAACCGCATAATGTTACTGTTAACTTCAGAAAGTACTTCATGCTTTACTATTTTTCATATCATTGAATTTTTCATCGATTTCAGTGCAAATTTTTTTTGGCTAAGACACTGAATTTATGTGAGACCATCTCTTGCAAATCCTTGAATACATGTTTTTGTTCTTGTTTCATTATATTTAGGTCTTGTGTGGCAGTGTTCAGAATGTGTGTCAAATTATCAATTTTGGTATTCATATCTTGATTTATATCACTGAAATTGGTGTTCATATTGTGTTTCCTATCACTGAGATGAAGCACTCAAGGTTTCGCTGCCACAAAAGTTTCTATAAAATCCAGTTCACCCAAAAAATGATTTAAGCTTCTTTTTAGCAATAGCAACAAATTTCTCTTTATCAAGTGCAATTTCTTTCTCACTTATAACATGTTCTAAAAAGTTTACTCATCCACATCAAATTTACAGCTACCTATTTCCAAACTCATACCTCCTGATTCCAATTTTGAAAATACATCTCTTAAAAATCCAAATGTTGTTCCCAAGGCTTTTCAGTGACCAAAATGTCATCAATATACACAATTAATTTTGAACTCACTTCACTTCCCAAGACAGAATCAAGAGCACTTATTAATTCAGCTATAGATACATAAGTCCAAATGGTACCACACAGTACTGAAAACACTTACCTCCATACAAATATGTTGTATACTTTCTAGGACTAATTTCAAGTGGGATCTGGTGAAATCCAGAGGTCAAGTCCAAACTACTCAAGTATTTTACATAATCAAATTTGTGTAAAAGCTCAGCCATGTTCTCAGGACGGACAGTCTCTCTAATAAGAAATTTATTAAAATGTCTAGAGTCCAAAACAATTCTCACACCATCATTTCTCTTACTTACCACAACACAAAGCATTATTGTAAGCACTCCTACTTCTCTCAATTACCCCACACTTTTTGATTTTCTGAATTTCTTTCTCAACATCCTTCCTTTTAGAAAAGATTATATTATTGGCTTGAGAAAGGAAAGTACATCTCTAAATTAAACCATGCTCTGATAGCCTTTTACTCTCCCTGGTGTTTCACTGAACATATTTCTAATCTCCAATAACAAATTCTTAATTTGTTCCTTTTGTTTGTCATTTAGAATCTACTACACTCTCAAAATCCTGATCCGCAGTCCCATCAAAATTTATATCATCATCAAACACCTGGTACTCACGTTGGCTCACAGTGTTTTGCAAATACAACTATCCCCACAGTTTAGAATACAGAAATTAGTTCTTACATAAGAAGTACTTTTAGGTTCCAAAATAAAGGATTCTTCAAAATTCCATCCAAAACAAGAGTCAACTTACACTTCCCAATCCATATTGAGAATTATATTTCCTTCCAGACCAAGGCTCACTAAGTATCCACGTTCAAAAGTTTTGCCTTCCATACTAAAATTTATAAGTACTTGAGATTTTACCACTTTGCTTTGTTTACCTGCAGTCCTCTTGTCTTTATACCTACAATGGCCATTTCCACAAAATTTTTAATGTTGTTGTTGTGGTCTTCAGTCCAGGGACTGGTTTGATGCAGCTCTCCATGCTACTCTATCCTGTGCAAAATTCTTCACCTCCCCGTACCTACTGCAACCTACATCCTTCTAAATCTGCTTAGTGTATTCATCTGTTGGTCTCCCTCCACGATTTTTACCCTCCATGCTGCCCTCCAATACTAAATTGGTGTTCCCTTGATGCCTCAGAACATGTCCTACCAACCGATCCCTACTTCTAGTCAGGTTGTACCACAAATTTCTCTTCTCCTCAATTCTATTCAATTCCTCTTCATTAGTTATGTGATCTACCCATCTAATCTTCAGCATTCTACTGTAACGCCACATTCTGAAAGCTTCTATTCTCTTCTTGTCCAAACTACTTATCGTCCATTTTTCACTTTTATACATGGCTACACTCCATATAAATACTTTCAGAAATGACTTCCAGACACTGTCAAAGATGTTACTGACTGTATGTTTCTACTTCAGTCTAGACGTGTTACTCCTTTTCCAATATTGTTTGCAAACATTGTAACTTCTTTGGAGACAACACTCAGTAAATGTCTGAAGATGGCCTTGTAAGCCAAAAACCAGCTAACAATAAAAGTAATATTGTAGAACAAAAGCAAACTGGTGCTTTTTATATATTATAATGTAGTTCTACCAAGAACCAACGGAAAATTCTGTTAACATCAACTACATTCCATTATCCTCATTTTGCTTTTGTTGATGTTCATCTTATATCCTCCTTTCAAGACACTGTCCATTCTGTTCAATTGCTCTTCCAGGTCTTTTCTTGTCTCTGATAGAATTACAGTGTCATCAATGAACCTCAAAGTTTTTATTTCTCCTCCATGGCAGGCCACAACCCTGTCTCACTCCCTTCCCAATCACTGCTTTCCTTTCATGCCCCTCAACTCTTCTAACTGCCATCTGGTTTCTGTACAAATTGTAAATAGCCTTTTGCTCCCTGTATTTTACCCCTGCCGCCTTCAGAATTTGAAAGAGTGTATTCCAATCGACATTGCCAAAAGATTTCTGTAGGTCTACAAATGCTAGAAATGTAGATTGGCCTTTCCTTAATCTATGTTCTGAGATAAGTCATATGGTCAGTATTACCTCATGTGTTCCAACATTTCTACTAAATTCAAACTGACCTTCCCTGAGGTCATCATCTACCAGTTTTTTCATTTGTCTGTAAAGAATTTCTGTTAGTATTTTGCAGCCATGAATTATTAAACTGATACTTCAGTAATTCTCACGTCTTTCAACACCTACTTTCTTTGGGATTGGAATTATTATATTCTTCTAGAAGTCTGAGGGTATTTTGCCTGTCTCCTTCATATTGCTCACCAGATGGCAGAGTTTTGTCAGGGCTGGCTCTCTTAAGGCTATCACTAGTTCTAATAGAATGTTATCCACTCCCAAAGCCTTGTTCCAACTTAGATCTTTCACTGCTCTGTCAATTTTTTCATGCAGTATCATATTTCCCATTTCATCTTCATTTACATCCTCTTCCATTTCCATAATATTGTCCTCAAGTACATCACCCTTGTATAGACCCTCTATATAATACTTCCACCTTTCTGCTTTTCCTTCTTTTCTTAGAATTGGGTTTCCATCTGACCTCTTGATATTCATACAATTGGTTCTCTTTTCTCCAAAGGTCTCTTTAATTTTCCTGTAGGCAGCATCTGTCTTACCCATGGTGATATATGCCTCTACATCCTTAAATTGGTCTTCTAGCCATCCCTGCTTAGCCATTTTGCACTTTCTGTTGATCTCATTTTTGAGACATTTGTATTCCTTTCACTTTCTTCATTTACTGAATTTTTATATTTTCTCTTTTCATCAATGAAATTCAATATATCTTCTTGTTACTCAAAGATTTCTACTAGGCCTCATCTTTTTACTTACTTGATCGTCTGCTGCCTTCACTATTTCATCTCTCAAAGCTACCTATTCTTCTTCTACTGCATTTCTTTCCCCCATTCTTGTCAATTGTACCTTAATGCTCTCCATGAAACTCTCTACAACCTCTGGTTCTGTTAGTTATCCAGGTCCCATCTCCTTAAATTCCCACTTTTTTCTAATTTCTTCAGTTTTAATATACAGTTCATAACCAATACATTGTGGACAGAGTCCTCAACTGCCCCTGGAAATGTCTTACAATTTAAAATATGGTTCCTAAATCTCTGTCTTATCATTATATATTCTGTCTGAAACCTTCCAGTGTCTCCAGGCCTCTTCCATGTATACAACCTTCTTTTATGATTCTTGAAGCAAGTGTTAGCTATGATTAAGTTATGCTCTGTGCAGAATTCTACCAGACAGCTTCCTCTTTCATTCCGTACCCCCATTCCATATTCACTTACTACGTTTCCTTCTCTTCCTTTTCCTACTATCGAATTCCAATCATCCTTGACTATTAAATTTTCATCTCCCTTCACTTTCTGAATAATTTCTTTTATCTCATCATACATTTCATCAATCTCTTCATTATCTGTGGAGCTAGTTGGCATACAAACTTGTACTACAGTGGTAGGTGTGGGCTTTATGTCTATCTTGGTCACAATAATGCATTCACTATGCTGTTTGAAGTAGCTTACCCGTACTCCTATTTTTTTATTCATTATTAAACCTACTCCTGCATTACCCATATTTGATTTTGTATTCATAACCCTGTATTCACCTGACCAAAAGTCTTGTTCCTCCTGCCACTGAACTTCACTAATTCCCACTATATCTAGCTTTAACCTATCCATTTCCCTTTTTAAATTTTCTAACCTACGTGCCCAATTAAGGAATCTGACATTCCATGCTCCGATCCGTAGAATGCCAGTTTTCTTTCTCCTGATAACAATGTCCTCCTGAGTAGTCCCCACCTGGAGATCTAAATGGGGCACTATTTTACCTCCAGAATATTTTACCCAATAGGACACCATCATCATTTAATCATACAGTAAAGCAGCATGCCCTTGGGAAAAATTATGGTTGTAGTTTCCCCTTGCTTTCATCTGTTCACAGTACCAGCAAAGCAAGGCCATTTTGGTTAGTGTTACAATGCCAGGTCAGTCAATCATCCAGACTGTTGCCCCTGCAACTACTGAAAGTGCTGCTGCCGCTCTTCATGAACCACATGTTTGTCTGGCCTCTCAGCAGATACTCCTCCATTTTGGTTGCACCTACAGTATGGCTGTCTGTATCACTGAGGCACACAAGCCCCCCAAGCAATGGCATGTTCCAATTTTTACTATACTTGATATTTTCCCTAAACTGTTGTGATATGCCTCAAACTGGGTACCTGAATCAATCAAACAGCTACCTATCCACAGATCAGTCTTAATTTTGATGTAACTACACTCAAAATGTGAATCATCTTCACTGTTGTCAGACACTTTATGCAAAAATCACTTTCAGTTTCATCAAATGCTACACCCACATTGTCTTCACAGGGTTTTATCAAATTTACAGGTATCATATCATTACTTTTGTTACTCATGTAGTCAGGTATATATTGAACATAATGAATAGATTCCCTGCACAACTAACTTCACTTGTTACAGAAGGAACACAAAATGAAAACCTTAGCTAATGTGTTCCAGAATGCTCTTTTATCTATGTTATCATCAATCTGGTCCCAAACAAACATCAAAACGCTTTCACCTTTATTCTCCGGCCTCACTGAATCCTCACCTTTACTGTTTGGGTCATTACTCTACATGAAATTAATGAATAACTGCTTTGACTCGGTTGGTATTTCATGACTATCACTTACAGCATCACATACATAACTTACCTTACCTGTATTGCCAACATAATGTACAAATAACTCTGAAACTACACTATTCTTAAACTCCACAAATACCTGGTACTCATCATCATCATACTCCTCCAAAATTACTTCATCAACAACACTAGCAACGCAAGTGTCATGTCTATCAAAGTCACTTACCTCACCTACATTCATTTGCAATAAGCTACCAATCTCAGACTTACCAACTTCATTAATTTCATAGCTCTCACTCACATCTATACCAAAAATATCACCTAGTTCAGATCCATCACAGTCATCACCTGATTTACCTACATTGACAATACTGTTTTCCACTCAAAAGAAGACATCATTAGTACATGTTACACCAAAATTCTCACAACTCTCACATTCTGGTTTGAGATTAGCAACTACACTACCATAATTAAAATGGTATTCCAAAACTTTTGATCAAAATATAGCTGCAAAAGCTGATATTCCTTCTGTTAAATTTCAGATACATGTGCCATATCCTTGACACTGTTAATATTGTCTAATTTCAAGTGTGACTTGTGGGGTCCTATGCTTGTAAAAGTTCCTCACCCCAAAACTATAGACCTCCATTGAGGGGAACTGCTGTTTCCTGAGTAGTTACTTCTACGATTGTTTCTCTATTAAAATGCCAATGGTTATCCCCATTTTTCCTACCCTCATGATTTTGAGAATTTCTCTCTCTATTGACACTTTGATCCTGATAGAAGTTACTGTTATCTTTGTTTCTGTAATTATTCTCATTGTGACTTCTATCATTCTGATTATTATGCTACATACTTCTTTATGCTGCCCTATCCAGCCTGTCAACATAGTGTAAAAATTTCTCAAGACAATCATCAGGTCCATGTACTAAACCACTCTGGAATCTTTCTGGTAATCTCCTTTTAAGTGCATCAATCCAGGTCATTTCGTCAAATGGTTTGTCAAGATGTGCTAACTTTTAAGTTGGTTCTTACAAAACTCTATCAAAGTGCTATCCCTATTTCTATAATTAGAACTAATCAAAAATTCACTTTTGATTCTGAACTGTATAGATTCTGAACCAAATTTTTAAAAAAACTTTTCATAAAAGTCTGATATGTTTCCCACTGACTTAAATTTAAATTTACCCAAGAAAAAGCTTCACCTTCATGACATCATTTAACAAATTAAAGTTTCTGATTGTCATTCATGCCTGACACAAAACCATCTCTGCAGTGGTGCAGAAAATCCACTGGATGTAAATTATCTGATGGAAACCATTTGATAGTAGTGTTGGACCATGCAGTACCATTGTTTGTACACAGACTTTGGTTCAGACAAATTTCCTAAATTGCTGAAATTTCTCATAAAACAGTTACATTCGTTTTCGTATTGTTTTCCATATTTAAAATATTTTTGTTTGAACTGACATTTGTTTGTTGAGTTTTTCCCACTACGACATTCTGTTCAACTCTGATGTCATCAACACTCTTTGGCTGTTTTGCTCACTCAGCTACAAACTCGTTTTCCAAAATAATAAATTTATTTTCTAAAACATTAATTTTTCCATTCACACTTTTTAACTCCAATAACAACCCATTTTTTAGCTCTGAAACTTAAATACTAGGTTGATCCATCAGATCTTGTCCAATTTGCTAATGTTATCTGACTTCATTTCCTGTATTTTTTTCCGAAATTAGCTGTGAAATATCAGTTTTTACTGTTTCTTTAGTGACAACAATTTCACTCAGCTCAGACATGTCCTGACTGAAACCTACAGCCTTCATTTCTATCTCAGTCCTACCCTCATCCTTATTCAATTTGTTAACAATTGCATAAGTCCATAACCAAATTAACTTCACAAATAGTTTGTACTTATCTTTCCTTTTTGATATCCCTGGTTGTAATTGTGAATTCCTCTTCACTTTCGTTTGATCTGGTCCATCGTTATTAGTAGTATATTGTCACTGTTGGTATGATTTGCTTTGTTGTGCAGCCTCTGGCTTTTGCTTCATGTGCTCAAAAATTTATTCATACACAAACTGTAAAGGAAATAATGCACTTTCTTCTCTGCAACAGACCAAACTTCATTATTAGTCAACTAATCACCAATGACACCCACATTTGTAATCCACCCCACCTCCCATCTTTGTTGTTGCTACTGTCCACTATGGTAATGTCTTTTTTGAAGATATGAGAGGAATGAGGTTTACAATATGTTCCCATGGTTCAATTGATCTACATAATTTTGAAGAATGTCATCGCAGAATTTTTGTTTTTGTGTTAATTTATTGTGTCACATTTTACTATATCACACTTTCTTTTGAATTTTCAAATTAACAAAGTCAAAATTACTTTCTGGCCCAAAATACAATAATACATCCAATCACATAAGAGGCATGCTCACTACTGTCTTACTCAGTGAAAATAACAATGTTCCAAAGGGTTTATAATTTTTCTTGACAAATGAATTTCTATTAGCTCTATCATTCTTTCCTAAATGTATCCAAAAATAAACATAATAAACAGTACTAGATTACATAATTAATAATAGAAATTTTAAATGTGCCAAATACTTCTTAATTTGAAAGGATTCTAAAAAAATAGAAGAAGAAAAAACAGTTTTAACTGTACGTTCAGATCTACTACACATAAATTGTAACAAAGAAAATAAACTAATGGCTTTTCATAAATTTTGCATTGAAATGTAACATAGTGTGTATAAAAGTATACGAAATTTTTCAGAAAAACAGCTGAGATAATATTGACTTGTACCAAATTCGAAAAATATTACTGGTGTCCACTACGACTGTTGAGGAAAAGTAAGTCTAGAGGAGGATGTATCTTTACATCCTGATGTTGAAGATTTGGAGTCTGTTTCCTGCAGCTTGCCCCAGGTGAAAATTAGATCCTGATGTTTCCATATGGTCAGGCAACTTATGTGTTAGTTAATCTTCTTCTACTAAATGGTGTAGCTGAAACATTTAAATCTGTTTTATAACACTTTTATTACATCACAGATATGACAGATATGTTAATACAAGACTGCTGTGTACCTGTTACAAAATTATCTGCTTTTGACTGTTTGCACTAAGGTTTATGTCGACTCTGATAGTAGAAGCATAGCTGTTTGCATTGTTGAACACAGTTATTTTGATGATTAAAATTAAAAATTGAATAATTCTTAGAGTGGTTTACAGAATTTATAATAATAAACAAGTTGAAACAATATTGTTAATGTTTCCAAAATAGAGAGAATGTTGTTTTAAAATAATACTCAATTTACAAAACTAAATACCTTTCTAATTTTGGAATGGCTTTTATCGCAGCATGTTTCCAAATGTTTTCATTAATGTGAATGTAAATAACAATTAGCATTTAATGAAAAAATTTTATAAATATGTGTTTCAGTATTTGTTTACATTCATTCAATGACCATGGACCTTACCATTGGTGAGGAGGCTTGTGTGCCTCAGTGATACAGATAGTTGTACCGTAGGTGCAACCACAATGGAGGGGTATCTGCTGAGAGGCCAGACAACGTGTGGTTCCTGAAGAGGGGCAGCAGCCTTTTCAGTAGTTGCAGAGGCAACAGTCTGGATGATCGACTGATCTGGCCTTGTAACACTAAACAAAATGGCCTTGCTGTTCTGGTACTGCGAACACCTGAAAGCAAGGGGAAACTACAGCCGTAATTTTTCCCAAGGGCATGCAGCTTAACTGTATGATTAAATGATGATGGATCTCCAGGCAGGGACTACTCAAGAGGACGTCGTTATCAGGAGAAAGAATACTGGCATTCTACGGATCGGAGTGTGGAATGTCAGATCCCTTAATCGGGCAGGTAGGTTAGAAAATTTAAAAAGGGAAATGGATAGGTTAAAGCTAGATATAGTGGGAATTAGTGGAGTTTAGTGGCAAGAGGAACAAGACTTTTGGTCAGGTGAATGCAGGGTTATAAATACTAAATCAAATAGGGGTAATGCAGGAGTAGGTTTAATAATGAATAAAAAAAATAGGAGTACGGGTAAGCTACTACAAACAGCATAGTGAATGCATTATTGTGGCCAAGATAGACATAAAGCCCACACCTACCACTGTAGTACAAGTTTGTATGCCAACTAGCTCCGCAGATAATGAAGAGATTGATGAAATGTATGATGAGATAAAAGAAATTATTCAGAAAGTGAAGGGAGATAAAAATTTAATAGTCAAGGATGATTGGAATTCGATAGTAGGAAAAGGAAGAGAAGGAAACGTAGTAAGTGAATATGGAATGGGGGTACGGAATGAAAGAGGAAGCTGTCTGGTAGAATTCTGCACAGAGCATAACTTAATCATAGCTAACACTTGCTTCAAGAATCATAAAAGAAGGTTGTATACATGGAAGAGGCCTGGAGACACTGGAAGGTTTCAGACAGAATATATAATGATAAGACAGAGATTTAGGAACCATATTTTAAATTGTAAGACATTTCTAGGGGCAGTTGAGGACTCTGTCCACAATGTATTGGTTATGAACTGTATATTAAAACTGAAGAAATTAGAAAAAAGTGGGAATTTAAGGAGATGGGACCTGGATAACTAACAGAACCAGAGGTTGTAGAGAGTTTCATGGAGAGCATTAAGGTACAATTGACAAGAATGGGGGAAAGAAATGCAGTAGAAGAAGAATAGGTAGCTTTGAGAGATGAAATAGTGAAGGCAGCAGACGATCAAGTAGGAAAAAGATGAGGCCTAGTAGAAATCCTTGAGTAACAGAAGATATATTGAATTTAATTGGTAAAAGAAGAAAATATAAAAATTCAGTAAATGAAGAAAGTAAAAAGGAATACAAATGTCTCAAAAATGAGATCAACAGAAAGTGCAAATGAATATCAAGAGGTCAGATGGAAACCCAATTCTAAGCAAAGAAGGGAAAGCAGAAAGGTGGAAGGAGTATATAGAGGGTCTATACAAGAGCGATGTACTTGAGGACAATATTATGGAAATGGAAGAGGATGTAGATGAAGATAAAATGGGAGATATGATACTGCATGAAGAGTTTGACAGAGCACTGAATGACCTGAGTCAAAACAAGGCTCCCGGAGTAGACACCATTCCATTAGAACTGCTGACAGCCTTGGGAGAGCCAGCCCTGACAAAACTCTACCATCTGGTGAGCAAGATGTATGAGACAGTCGAAATACCCTCAGACTTCAAGAAGAATATAATAATTCCAGTCCCAAAGAAAACAGATGTTGACAGATGTGAAAATTACTGAACTATCAGTTTAATAAGTCACACCTGAAAAATACTAACGTGAATTCTTTGCAGATGGATGGAGAAACTGACAGAAGCTGACCTTGGGGAAGATCAGTTTGGATTCCGTAGAAATGTTGGAACACATGATGCAATACTGACCCTACGACGTATCTTAGAAGAAAGAGTAAGGAAAGGCAAACCTATGTTTCTAGCATTTGTAGACTTAGAGAAAGCTTTTGACAATGTTGATTGGTATACTCTCTTTCAAATTCTGAAGGTAGCAGGGGTAAAATACAGGGAGCAAAAGGCTATTTACAATTGGTACAGAAAGCAGATGGCAGTTATAAGAGTTGAGGGGTATGTAAGGGAAGCAGTGGTTGGGAAGGGAGTGAGACAGGGTTGTAGCCTATCCCCGATGTTATTCAATGTGTATATTGAGCAAGCAGCAAAGGAAACAAAAGAAAAGTTAGGATTAGGAATTAAAATCCATGGAGAAGAAATAAAAACTTTGAGGTTCCCCGATGTCATTGTAGTTCTGTCAGAGGCAGCAAAAGACTTGGAAGAGCAGCTGAACGCAATGGACAGTGTCTTGAAAGGAGGGTATAAGATGAACATCAACAATAGTAAAACGAGGGTAATGGGATGTAGTCGAATTATATCGGGTGATGCTGAGGGAATTAGATTAGGAAATGAGACACTTAAAGTAGTAAAGGAGTTTGGCTATTTGGTGAGCAAAATAACTGATGATAGTCAAAGTAGACAGGATATAAAATGTAGAATGGCAATGGCAAGGAAAGCATTTCTGAAGAAGAAAAATTTGTTAACATCGAGTATAGATTTAAATGTCAGGAAGTCGTTTCTGAAAGTATTTGTATGGATTGTAGCCATGTATGGAAGTGAAACATGGACGATAAATAGTTTAGACAAGAAGAGAATAGAAGCTTTCAAAATGTGGAGCTACAGAAGAATGCTGAAGATTAGATGGGTAGATCACGTAACTAATGAGGAGGTATTGAATAGAACTGGGGAGAAGAGGAGCTTGTTGCACAACTTGACTAGAAGAAGGGATTGGTTGGTAGGATAAATTCTGAGACATCGAGGGATCACCAATTTAGTATTGGAGGGCAGTGTGGAGGGTAAAAATCATAGAGGGAGACCAAGAGATCAATACACTAAGCAGATTCAGGAGGATGTAGGCTGCAGTAGGTACTGGGAGATGAAGAAGCTTGCACAGGATAGAGTAACATGGAGAGAGAGCTGCATCAAACCAGTCTCAAGACTGAAGACCACAACAACAACAACTTTTGGACAAAACTATATCTCATGACATTTTAGTTAAGAATTATAATAAAGACATTCAAAGTGCGCAAACAAACATGAATTAACGTCACGGTACTATTACAATATGTTCTCATTACATATATCAATATTACACACAAATCACGCATTAGTATTGGTTATCCCAGGAGAGTCAGGTGTTACAGATTTTATGTAGCGATGTGCTGTTCTGTTACATTACAAGGTGACCATTTTATGACTATCTATCTATACAAACACATAGGATATTGACATACACAGAGAAGTTATGAACCAATAAATCTCTACTACCTGTATGGAGAGGATTGCGCTTAATAATGTAAGAACAACATTCATTCACAGTATATTCAGCAAAGGCAGAATCTTTTTTTGTCAGTCTCCAGCTCTTTTCGTGTTCAGTTAGTCTAGTAGTTATAGCCTCACCTGATTGCCCTATGTATAATTTGCTACACAAGATGCAGGAAAGCCTATAAATTCCATTCTGTTCTGTAGAAAGTCTTTAGCTCTGAACTGGAAGTGAGCAACATTGTTCCTAGTACACAAAGTCAAATACATTTTATGGATTAATTTTACTGTGAAATTATATGTGCTTTAAGATGAACTTAATATCTTTTCAGTCTTATTAAAATTGTTGTAAGTAATGTAATATTTTGTAGTGCAAGGGTGTTTGAGTGATCATTTCAGTGACAGCACACAGTGCTCAAATTATTTTCGTTCAGTGATTGGTTCAGCAATACAAGTTTATTCTTTGGGTTTGTAGTACATTGACATACCTTGGTCTTAAACAATAAATGTTGTATGCTATGTGGTTATGTCACTTTATCAGTACTACTGTCCTAGGACAGTGCAAATACGCACCATTTTCATTGTTGATCCCAATGTGATCAGAATAATGTAATGTGATCAGAAGCAAATGTGCTACACTGGTTCAACTGTTTGATGTACTTGAAACAAATGCAGCACGCCATGTCATGTTTCACATTTCTTATGTGTTCTGTTGTCATATTCCTGTGATGGACACATCACCTATGATCAAGGCACCTATAGGCACCATATTCAGCAGAGTCTCAATTAAACTCACACCATTATGGCAGTAAAGTTCTGTTTTATGGTTCATGTAATTAAAGAGTCAGTTTGTGTTGGTACAGGTGATGCCAGATGAAGCAAACTCTAGCTACATCATCAGAGCACTGAACGGGCCATTGCTTCATCAGTGAAAGACATTTTGGCTGCACAGATCAGTTTGTGATGATAAAGAATGCCTGTTGCAGTCTGAGGGGAAAAGCCTTGAGTAATGGTTGCACACTGAGGAGCTGGGAGATGGCATACCCTCATAGCTGCTTAATTGTCTGTGGATGTTTGTGAGCGATGCCATGAGTGATGATATGCTACATAACATCTGTGTGTTGTGCCAACCACAGAAAATGTTAACAGTGTACACTGGTGGTTTAGGCACAATAGCTCAGAATGAAACTGGCGTTCTACGGATCGGAGCGTGGAATGTCAGATCCCTTAATCGGGCAGGTAGGTTAGAAAATTTAAAAAGGGAAATGGATAGGTTGAAGTTAGATATAGTGGGAATTAGTGAAGTTCGGTGGCAGGAGGAACAAGACTTCTGGTCAGGTGACTACAGGGTTATAAACACAAAATCAAATAGGGGTAATGCAGGAGTAGGTTTAATAATGAATAGGAAAATAGGAATGCGGGTAAGCTACTACAAACAGCATAGTGAACGCATTATTGTGGCCAAGATAGATACGAAGCCCACACCTACTACAGTAGTACAAGTTTATATGCCAACTAGCTCTGCAGATGACGAAGAAATTGAAGAAATGTATGATGAAATAAAAGAAATTATTCAGATTGTGAAGGGAGACGAAAATTTAATAGTCATGGGTGACTGGAATTCGAGTGTAGGAAAAGGGAGAGAAGGAAACATAGTAGGTGAATATGGATTGGGGGACAGAAATGAAAGAGGAAGCCGCCTGGTAGAATTTTGCACAGAGCACAACATAATCATAACTAACACTTGGTTTAAGAATCATGAAAGAAGGTTGTATACATGGAAGAACCCTGGAGATACTAAAAGGTATCAGATAGATTATATAATGGTAAGACAGAGATTTAGGAACCAGGTTTTAAATTGTAAGACATTTCCAGGGGCAGATGTGGACTCTGACCACAATCTATTGGTTATGACCTGTAGATTAAAACTGAAGAAACTGCAAAAAGGTGGGAATTTAAGGAGATGGGACCTGGATAAACTGAAAGAACCAGAGGTTGTACAGAGATTCAGGGAGAGCATAAGGGAGCAATTGACAGGAATAGGGGAAATAAATACAGTAGAAGAAGAATGGGTAGCTTTGAGGGATGGAGTAGTGAAGGCAGCAGAGGATCAAGTAGGTAAAAAGACGAGGGCTAGTAGAAATCCTTGGGTAACAGAAGAAATATTGAATTTAATTGATGAAAGGAGAAAATATAAAAATGCGGTAAGTGAAACAGGCAAAAAGGAATACAAACGTCTCAAAAACGAGATCGACAGGAAGTGCAAAATGGCTAAACAGGGATGGCTAGAGGACAAATGTAAGGATGTAGAGGCCTATCTCACTAGGGGTAAGATAGATACCGCCTACAGGAAAATTAAAGAGACCTTTGGAGATAAGAGAACGACTTGTATGAATATCAAGAGCTCAGATGGAAACCCAGTTCTAAGCAAAGAAGGGAAAGCAGAAAGGTGGAAGGAGTATATAGAGGGTCTATACAAGGGCGATGTACTTGAGGACAATATTATGGAAATGGAAGAGGATGTAGATGAAGATGAAATGGGAGATACGATACTGCGTGAAGAGTTTGACAGAGCACTGAAAGACCTGAGTTCCATTGGAACTACTGACGGCCGTGGGAGAGCCAGTCCTGACAAAACTCTACCATCTGGTGAGCAAGATGTATGAAACAGGCGAAATACCCTCAGACTTCAAGAAGAATATAATAATTCCAATCCCAAAGAAAGCAGGTGTTGACAGATGTGAAAATTACCGAACAATCAGTTTAATAAGCCACAGCTGCAAAATACTAACACGAATTCTTTACAGACGAATGGAAAAACTAGTAGAAGCCAACCTCGGGGAAGATCAGTTTGGATTCCGTAGAAACACTGGAACACGTGAGGCAATACTGACCTTACGACTTATCTTAGAAGAAAGATTAAGGAAAGGCAAACCTACGTTTCTAGCATTTGTAGACTTAGAGAAAGCTTTTGACAATGTTGACTGGAATACTCTCTTTCAAATTCTGAAGGTGGCAGGGGTAAAATACAGGGAGCGAAAGGCTATTTACAATTTGTACAGAAACCAGATGGCAGTTATAAGAGTCGAGGGACATGAAAGGGAAGCAGTGGTTGGGAAGGGAGTAAGACAGGGTTGTAGCCTCTCCCCGATGTTGTTCAATCTGTATATTGAGCAAGCAGTAAAGGAAACAAAAGAAAAATTCGGGGTAGGTATTAAAATTCATGGAGAAGAAATAAAAACTTTGAGGTTCGCCGATGACATTGTAATTCTGTCAGAGACAGCAAAGGACTTGGAAGAGCAGTTGAATGGAATGGACAGTGTCTTGAAAGGAGGATATAAGATGAACATCAACAAAAGCAAAACAAGGATAATGGAATGTAGTCTAATTAAGTCGGGTGATGCTGAGGGAATTAGATTAGGAAATGAAGCACTTAAAGTAGTAAAGGAGTTTTGCTATTTGGGGAGCAAAATAACTGATGATGGTCGAAGTAGAGAGGATATAAAATGTAGGCTGGCAATGGCAAGGAAAGCGTTTCTGAAGAAGAGAAATTTGTTAAAATCCAGTATTGATTTAAGTGTCAGGAAGTCATTTCTGAAAGTATTTGTATGGAGTGTAGCCATGTATGGAAGTGAAACATGGACGATAAATAGTTTGGACAAGAAGAGAATAGAAGCTTTCGAAATGTGGTGCTACAGAAGAATGCTGAAGATTAGATGGGTAGATCACATAACTAATGAGGAAGTATTGAATAGGATTGGGGAGAAGAGAAGTTTGTGGCACAACTTGACCAGAAGAAGGGATCGGTTGGTAGGACATGTTCTGAGGCATCAAGGGATCACCAATTTAGTATTGGAGGGCAGCGTGGAGGGTAAAAATCGTAGAGGGAGACCAAGAGATGAATACACTAAGCAGATTCAGAAGGATGTAGGTTGCAATAGGTACTGGGAGATGAAAAAGCTTGCACAGGATAGAGTAGCATGGAGAGCTGCATCAAACCAGTCTCAGGACTGAAGACCACAACAACAACAGCTCAGAATGTGGACCATATTTCAAAGATGTATCTTACCACAAGCATTGAAGCTGTAGATCCACAGATGACAGCACTCCTGCAATGGAGCTGTCATATATATGCAAGTACAAATCTCTGAACTTATGGTGCAAGTTGCTGCTTTGCAACATACACAACACCACTGCTTAGTGAGTAGACACAATCAACCACCATCACCAGTTAGTTGGTAACCATTTGAAGTTCAATTCAGAAGCACAAAAATGCAAACCCCTGTACGAGATGGGAAATGCAGTGGGAAGTCAGTGATGAATGTAACTGGTTCTCCCAAAAGCATCCATCACTTATTTGTTGTAGAGCGATACAGGAGGCAACCATTTTTGGTCAATATAGGAGATAAGCTAGTTGTCTTCATGCTGCAGATGTGATGACTTTAATGACCTCTTTTGTTAGACACAATGAATTACCTATAATTGTAATAATGGTTCATGGAGTAATTAAATATTGTTGGCCAGATCTAGTGGTAGTTTTAAGGAAAAAATACTCATCTAGTTTCTTGAGGATCTCTATAAATCCATTGCTTGAACTACTTCTGTCTGGAAGCCAGATTATCTTGAAGGTCTGGAAGCCCTATGGGTTGACATGTTTGTAGACTAACGTTGACAACAAAACTGATCCATACGTAATTTTCATATTTAATAGTTCTAGATGCTTTGCTGCTATAAATTTACAATGTTCACTCAGTGAAATACTTTCCATTTTTACACAACTCCAGAAAACTTTTACATCTCTCTTCCCTTGATTCCCGCCACACACATGGAAGCCAACCACACCCCATTAACATTTCCGAAGTACATCAGTAAAGATACATTCACACTAAGATCAAAAGGTAGACCATAGAACATTAAATTGAAAATAACTTACAATAAATGAAATTCACTCAGCAGTACAATACAACAATTATGGTATCACATTAACAAAAATATATAACTTTTTGTAGCACAGTAATTTTATGAAATTTGTTTCTTAATCACTGGGGTTAACTATGTTAGTATGACATATTACACAGTCAGAGCTTAAAACATTTCAAATAAGATTGAAAAAAGCACAAGATCAAAAATTTGTGAATGATAATAGTCCAAATGTCTTATTGCACATTACACTCCCCCCCCCCCCCCCCCCCTGCCGAATTTTGCTCACATTCCACAGTGAGGGAAAGTCTCTCAGGCACGCATGGTGCTTATAAAGTAGAACATACAGCAACATAAGTGTTTGCAAAATCATAGGTTTCTGTGGTCTGAATAGTTGAAGGCTGGTAAAAAGAGGCATCATGTGTGCGTTTGGTACTGAATTGGAGGGTGGTGTCCTATGGTTCTTGAGACTGCTGATGGTCTTGATGATTTAATTTTTTTCTTTTTTTTAGGAGAGGGTACAGCTCCCAAGCTATTCCCTAGAACATTTTGCAGTGTATCAGCTTCAGAATCCAACGCCCCGTAATCACATTTATGAAATATTTCGTGAGAAAATGGCAAGACAAATAAAGGCTCTCAGAATCTGTTTTTTTTTTTTTTTTTTTTTTTTTTTTTTTTTTTTTTTTTTTTTTTTAAAAAAAGGGAGAAACGTCAAAACGATGTCTTCACTGATTTGAAGTTAAGCGAAAAAAATAATTGGAAAAATCAGAACTAACTCATCTCTAAAAAAATTGAAAAGGGTTACTTTTCACAAAAAATATTTTAGATTTTGTAAGATGTAATTATGCTGTTGAATTTTGTACAAGTACTAATTAATAATACTAAAAAATACTTATACTAAGACAAAATTCTAAAGCAAGTATTAATGCATTAGGGATAACTAGACTAAAAATAACACTTAGTAGTCAGTAAATTTTAACTTGGATGCAGAAAATAATAGGATAAATGATTTGCTCTCTTATACACTTGACTTTCTAAAGTTACACAATTTTGGAAAAGTTAATAGTATTTTGAAAACAGTCTTTTCTGTTATTTTCATCATAACTGTAAAATACGATACCACTTTCAATGTTGTAGATTACGATACCAAATTCACTACCAAAAAATGCGATACGATGTCTCAGAAGCAAGTCCTCTGTGCCTTTTTGGCACTACCATGGCTTACAATACCATTTTATACTGTCAGTAGTTCATGCAATACTGTGTGCAGCATAGACACTACAAAAACAACAAGGCATTTGATAAAGTTCTGTGTGCTATATAATTACTACTCAGTTGCAGGGTACTAGATTATGTGTGTAGTAGTTCAGATATAAGCCCAGTGTACTAAGATGGGACAGATTAAATTGAGGATACTGTATGGTAAAATCTATCACATAACTAACAGTTCTTTATGGCAATTTAAGTTCAAGTCCAATTGGGGTCACCAATTAATGTGTTTAAACAAACACACAACCAAGTTCACTATTGATTTGGTTCAACTCATGGCTGAGGATACTGAGGATACTATACAACAGCAATGAAATAACTTTTTTTATAACCACTATGGTAAATGTCCATAGAACATTTTGTGTAAATAAGACTTAAAGCACAAAAATGGAAATGTCCCCTCCCAATCATGGGAATGTCTGAAATTTACATATTATTTCTGGTCGAAAATTCACTCAAAGTAGGATAGAATTGGAAAATGTCCACTTAGATAATACACAAAATTACAGACTGTACATAGTTGATATTATGCATCAAATTTTGGGAAACAATTGCCCACAGATTTCAATAGCTCTCCTCATATAGTATTCGCATGAAGATAAGATTTATTCGTTTCAGAGCTCTGTGTCATATATATCTACATAACATTGCATGGTGCATTCTGCACTGTTTGCAAGTAGTTCAAACACAAAGAATAGTATACATATGTTACAAATTATCAGGCAGTATTTTCAATGTATTTACAGAAATGATAAAATGTTGTATGGTATTTATGGGGTGGCAAAATGTTCTTGTACCTGTTAGTATCATTCAAGAATGACCCCCCCCCCCCCCCCCATTATATGTTTCAATAAGTTCACAAACAAACAGTTTTCACTTCTCATTACCTTTCAACAGTGAACAGGTATTCAGTGGTGTGTAGGTATAGTTGTTAATTCACTCAAAAAATTTTCCTGTTTACTTCCTATTTTCAAGTGTCATGTTCTTTACATTAATTACCTACAAGATGCTTTATCACTTTTTTGATGTTCAGATTACTGACATGTTACCTAATTACAAAAGATGTCACACTTCACATAGAATCAACATTTCTGCATAAATGTGACTGAGTATTTACTTGCATCTGTTACTTCAAATTAAAAAACAAATTGCATTACAAACCTTGCTGACTGTGTATGTCTTTCATAAACTTTCTACAAAGTAAAGAATGACCAGTTCCCTAATCAGTCCCTACCTAACATCATTCTCTGCATTAGATCAGTAATACATCAATACTTCATTAAAGACATCAAACATCTCCTCATTGCACCAATATAATAACTTCTCCTCATATCCTCATAATACCACCCCATTACTCCTCTAAATACTCCATAATAGTAATCACCTAAGAAAAATCACCTACTTCATCTTGCACAATAAATCAACCACAAAATAACACCACATAGCAGCAGGCCTCACAACTGGTATAGCTTTTCCTCTAACGATTGAAACAGACATTACACTATTTGCATATTATATTACTTTACTGTATGTAATCATTGCATTGCTTGCATGACTCATTACTGTATACAATCATATTAATCAACTTAAGGGTCAGAAAGGTAACACTCTCTAAAATCATTTCATTACTTTCAAATACGCTTCACTAGGTATGGGTAATTTCCCTTGTTACATTGTACAAACACTTTGAACAATTAGTGCACGGCATTAAATATCTTAGATGTAATCTTCTCCTGGTAGCATCACTTAAGATTTGAGCATGACTGAGCAATTGTAATACTTAAGTTTGTAGGTAATTTAAATGTTCTGAAAAACCCTCTTTGTACCATCAAGTTCCATTAATTCTGAAAATTCTCCATCATTATCATCACAACAAAACTTCATCACTCATGTCAGGGAGAAAACTACCACAACAGTGTTGTATAAAATCAACTGGATGAAAATAATTTATCACTGGGGAAGCGCTACAGTGGCATACTCAGAAATCTTGGGTGTCCCACATTACAGAATGCTTTTAGATAAGCACCATCTTGTATCTGTTGTACGTGTTTTTTTTTTTTAATAATGACAATCACTATGTAAATCTGACTCATTTGAGTCTGTTATCTCAGTTATCTTCTGAACTTTTTCATCTACATCTGAGCCAACACCGTATATTTTTTCACTTAATTTATTTATAAATGTTATAGCTTGTTTACTAGTGTCTCCATCAGCATCTTTACATCTGTCTTCGACAGCACCTATCTCAGATCTGAGATCTTTGTCCACTTCCCCTACTTTTGTCTCTAATGACTGTATTTTGGATTCTGAAGCCTATACCCTCCCCTCTACTTTGTTCACACATTCATCTGTAGCTTTCACTTGAGAAAACACACCAACTAAGTCTTTTTCAATATTTGGAGGCTGTAGGCACCTGTTGAGGTGAAGATGCCGTAAAGAAAGGCAGGCCTGGAGAATCCACCGAGACTGAATGGGCAGCTGCCGAAGAGAGCAGGTGAGGAGGGCGTCTAATCGGTTTGGAAGCTGCCAGCAGAAGAGAGCAAATGGTGTGTCCACTCCTGGCAGCTAGCCACAGTTCCACCCCCACTTGACCTCCTCCAAGCCTCCCTATTGGTTCTTCAGATCATAAGATGTGTTTTTTGGTGGTGTTACCTCATCAGTAACATGTGAGTGTAGCTGCTGATGGCTCAACATGTGAGTTTCAGGGTGGTTCTATCCAGTTTTGTGCAGTGTGACTGAGATGCTGCAACTTACCGCCAGGCAGAAGGCACTGATGAACATCAAGTGAAAAAATAAAAATCAAACTTAATACTAATAAATCCACTCAGTATCGGCCCCCACTGTACACCCTTCTCCCCTCCACAGGAGTGAGACATGGGGAGATGGTAGATTACAGATAGTAAGGGGCTCCTGTGATAGGTGGCCTTACATAATTTTAACAATATATCTTGATTATTTGTGTTTCCGTGTTATATTTGTATTAAAAATGACAATAATTAGGTGATGAATGCTTGACTGACAAAATTTGGGAGACAGCAGGTGGTGCGGTGGTGGTGTGGGATGCTACGAGTAGTAGCATGTGTTGCGGTGATCAGCTGTTGGCTGTGGCTGCGGTGGACGTTGCTGACCACTGCAGGCAATGCACAAGTCACAAGGAGGTGGGGAAGGGGTTAACACTGGTGGAGCACTTCACATGCATATTTTGTTACTTACATCTAAAGGGGGGGCCATGCCTTCCCTTTTGGGTAGATTTTACCTAGTTCCTATTCTCTTCTACTCACTAGTACCTGTTACTGACTTCTACAGTATGGGGGCAGCAAGGAACATTCTTGCTCCCATTTCTTGCTTAAGCATGGAATTCCACAAAAGGTTGCTGTTTGGGGCCAGCAGTTGGGGACGACCAAAGTTGTGCAAAAAGTCCTTTTCTAAATGTTACCCATAGCGAGAAACCAATAAAAATAATTACTAAAGGGGTATATGCGGAACTAGGAATAACTATACGACTGAGATACTGGTGGTGGTGCCAATCCATGATGTGCACGGTGGCATGATCTAGTGTAATCTGCCCTAACTCTTTGTTTACCAGATGAGTTAAAGAGTGGACCAGCTGGGAATGTGAGTGATTGGGGAGAGATTGCCAATTTTCAGGTGACGGTAGTACCATCAGTTGCTCTGGTAAATACTGCATAAGAGGAGGGAGTCGCACATTTTGGGCATAAGGATAAGTGTGCAAACACTTCCTCAGTGGGGGTAGTGATATCGCAGTGAGAGCTATTAAATAGTAAACTGCTACTGTTAAGTAGAACACGGTAGGGCTGAGTTGCTTGAAGGTACTCGTAACATATGATCATGGCTGTCATGGGGTAGGGTATGGTGTATAGAATCCTGTTGCCTATGGCAATGAACTGAGGTTCAGTTATGGGTACAACTAGGTGGCTACACAGGGGGGTCACTTGCTCCGAGAGAAACAATGTGACTTTGCATGCCTTTTTGTGATTGTGAAGGATGAGTGTTGAACACATGTAGTACTTTCCCTGCAGGCAGCTTTGCAAAGCACACTCAGACAGGACAGAATGAGTCCCATAGTTCTTACTGATAACCAGAATTTTGCAAGTTTTCCATACAACATAAACTTGTACAACGGGCCAGCACACTGGAGAAGCGTGGATACGGTAGCTTTCACATTCACAATTGGCACAAGAGACTGGTAGGTGGATCTTAGTATTCAAGTAATTGTGGTCTTGGGTCATTTGGACATGAGCAGAACTGTAGTATAATGTGAGAGTTGCTTCTTGCATGGGATATATCATCATCATCCCTAGAGGGATCGGGGGGCAGGATGAAATATTGGTTAAGTTTTGTAGAAAAAGTTCAGTGGGTAATAAATGGGGACTTAGTCAATGACCTAGACCATTCTGGATGACATTATGCAGAGGGCTCACATGTACTTGGGTGGCCTGCAGATTGTGTAAAAGTACTGCAGGGTATTCATCACCATAAGCATGGTGGTTACATTGTTAAGTTCCAAAGTGAGATCATGCTGAATCAAATTACTTACTCCTTCATACTGGTGGGCTAATTCAGTAGCAGTTTCACACACTTAGTGGGTGGTTTCCAATAGGTTATCTTCTATTTGTGTGAAGCAAACGTTCTGATGTATTATAGCCTTGTGCTTGTGATCTGCCATGTGTGCGGCATCATCCCAATGATCCGCATCTGATTGATCGGGTGTGCCAAAAACTGTTTTCAAGATTATACTGCCAGCATTAAACCATGCCTGCTTAGTGTGGCAGAAGCTACGGCATCGGATATGCTACACAGTTGCCCCAGGCTATGTGTAATTACTCGTCTTAGATCACGCAACGTGCGGAGAGCCTCTTTCTGATCGGCATGTTCTAATAACCTCTCACAGGTTAACAAACTGTTCACCACATCTTGCAATGCGAATTCTTCCTTTTTAAGTGCAGATAGATCCAAGTTGGTAGAAATTACTACCTGGTGTGGAGTATACAATAGATTATTTAACCGTTCAAACATAACTCCTTAATTGGATGGGTGATTCCGAAATGGTGGAAGGTCGACAACAATGGCAATTAGGGTGAGCACCAAGTATTATATCATTGTGTTAGCGCACTGGAAGACAGGAAGTCATTAACACAATAATAGTGGCATCGAGGTGGCAGGTGGTAGAACAGGATGCAGACAGTCCAGCTTGACTACCTATAAGTAAGAATTAATTTTGTGTGCTCCGGCTAGTGGTTATTTTGCAAAAGGGAAGTATTACATTTGCTGAAGAAGTGGTAAGTAAATACCTGAAATTGTAGTGGCAGTTGAAATGTCAAATGCGCACTATGTCAAGGGGTAATCCAAACTGGCGACCCCAGAATTGCTAACTCATAAAGTCAGATAACACAACTGTAGGGGGAGTCTTACAAAATGGGAGAACTGGTGTAGTGCAATATCTCCTAAATCCAGGGCTGTGGTGGGCCTTTACATACTGGGGTTAGCAATAGAAAATACAAGTACATAAGATACAACACAAATGGCATAAATTATAAAAACACACACATGAAATAACATATGGAAAATGGCAGGGCATTGCTGCACAGCAAGATGATGGTGAAATGTTTAAACCTAACATAAAACCATAAGGGGAGAGAAAAAAGAAAAATACAGGTTATTGGTACCAATTATTAACTGGCTATCAACTGACAATGTGTAGCGGGTCGGACATCGCTCAACACTGCTAAGCATACAAAAGGCATAAATTACAGAGTGGTGAAACTATTTATCAGGCTCCATACTCGGAAAACAGGTAGCATTATGAAGCTGGCTGGAGGCAATAACAGACCGAGGTGACAGAAGCAGGTATCAAGTGCTGAGGTTGCAGCACAGCATGTGCATGTGGGGGCTGAGATAGCGGTACAGCTGTGAGGCACGTGTAACGCTGAGCTAGCCAGGAGTGATGCCGTGGGTGTTGTAACTAACCAGTGGTAGATGTAGTCCATAAAAATTAGTAAGATTAAAGCAAATTTAGTGTTTGTAGTGAATAGTATTGACCAATGAAATGGTAAAAAAGGGGTGAATAGGTTGTGATGAGCACGTAATGGTGAAGCCATTTACAAATTTGGAAAAAGTGTAGGTAGTCAGTTTTTAAGAAGTGTTAAACTAGATGAAGGGTGGTAGGTCGGTATTATTCTTCAGGGGAGATTCAGAACCGCAAAGCACCACCAAACTAAATGTTGATGTGCTGGAAGACACCTCTGTAATGGCGCGCTTCATTATTGAGGTGTGTTTCCCCTTCATGATCCATCATCTGGAGGTCACTTGCTTCTAAACTTCCCATGCAGGTATAGCCAGATTAGCTCACATGAGAGTTAGAAACTCGCAATCATTTGTAATCTTAGGCAGCCTGAAAGAAAACAAGGGAATAAATGCTCCAAAAACAACAGTAGACCTAGCACATCTGCAAAGTAATGGAACAGTGGAACATTAGTTGCAAAAATTAGATGAGAAATCAATGTAACACAATCTATTGAACAAGAAAGACAAATGCAATGGACAACACAAGGAGGGGCTCCACATTCTAGGTTTGACAACAAAACGAAACATTCAACGGTGTAGGATTGTAAAAAGTAACATTGGAGAAGAATTTTTGTAAGGTAAACTTGATGCATTCTTTCGATAGGCAAAACAAAATCATTGTCAATGGAGATCCAAAAGTGAAAAACAGTATAATACAAAAATTCTGCAACAAAGCTGAAAATAAGGCAAAAAGCTTAATATCATCAAATAGGAAATACTTATACAGTAGTTCGGAGAGGGTGCCTTTAAACACTTAATACTTTCCGTGCATGCGGACATGTTAGGGGCTTAGGAATGCAAATAAATTTATGAGTTGAAGTTACTTGGTCAGTGAGGTGGAAAGATGGAGAAAAATATGTTTATAATAGGTATGGCATAGAAATGTGGTGCACTTCTATGTTAAAGTGCTCTGCATTGTTGGTAAAGATAGTTCTAGTAAGTGTATATTAATTTACTGATGAAAGACAGGCACTCAGATGGTGTGCGGAGAGCGGGGAAGGAAGGAAAAGTAGGGGGGGTGGGGGGCTCAGGCAGCGACAGCTGGGTGCGGCTAGTGGGACGGCGCAGGTTGGTGGAGGGGCGGGGAGGTACCACAGTGTCAGATGAGTGTCTCTGGACTTCTATATGATGGAAGCCACATGTGTGGCTCCCTGGTTGACACCACAGCTGATTTTGACAGGCAGAGCATACGTGCTCAAAGATGTGCAGCATCAGTGTTCAAACGGGGAAATTACATAATGCAATCACTTCTTGACACAATATTCTTATTTAGAATTAACTGTATTGTTACTGAACAAAGAGCTGCTGTCTGACCACTAGGCATGTCATAACACGTAAATAACATAAATAAGAATACCATATGTAGAATGCAGGTTAAAACTAGAGTTTAGGACTAGGCCAGCATTGCAGAACAGGCTGGGCGGTTAAAACTCTAACAATCTCTTTCTGAGGGGGATGCTAGGGTGACACTTTAGTTGTTATAGTGTGGGAGCACAAAATACAATTTGTAGAGGTACAATGTTCACTTGCAAAGAGGAAGAAGAAAAAAGAATAATAAGGTGGTTGCCTGAATCTTTTTACTTTCTCATTTTGTTGATCAAACTAGGAATTTCTTAGGCACAAAATAGCATCTCCTTTTCTAGTCCCTAGCTCTGAGAGCATAAGGATGCTTCAATCTGAGACTGTATTTGGGGCAAGCTGGGGTGGGGGAACTTTCCACTTTCTCCACTTCACAGGAGGAGCAGGCCCTGCAGAAGGTCCGGTGCTTGTCTCAGAAGGTGGTGGGAGGGACATAGTTCCCGAATAGGGTTTTAACCTGTTAAAATGGACAGTCACCTTGTAATCAGGCAGTTGTAGTTCTGAATTAACAGGGGAAGTAAGCTGAATAATTAAATATGGTCAATCATACAGAGGGGGGGGGGGGGGGGGGGTAAGTTTCTTCAGTCTTCCTTTTTTTACACTAGGTTTTTTCAGTAAAACCAAATCACCAGGTTTGTAGAGGGGGAGGATAGCATTTTTATTTCTTCTTTCTATCTGCTTCCTAGTTGCCTTGCATTTGTTCTCTTGTACCTTCTTCTAAATTGCCTTAAGGCAGCGAGCTAGCCCCTTAATGGCTGTGTGATCAATTCCCAGAGGTAATTTAACGATCTCAAAGGGAGATTCCATAGGGAGGCCAAACACTATCTCGTAAGGGGTATGTTCAGTGGCTTTGTGGAAACGGATGTTGTATACACTTGCCATGTAGGGAATGTATCTTTGCCAGTTGCTGTGGGTTGAGTTAATGTAATAGGAAAGCATTCGTTCCACAGTATGATGACCACGTGCAATGCGGCCATTTACCTGGGGGTGAAAAGGAGTGGTTCTCCAGTTTTTAATTCTCAGTAATTTGCAAACTTGGATAAATAAGGTGGACATAAAGATGGTTCCTTGGTCAGTTATAATGGCTTCAGGGCTTCTGAGAGGAAGGACAAGATGATCTACAAAAGTTCCTGCTCCAGTTTCAGCTGACATATCAGCGATGGGTACCAAAATAAGGTATTGGGAAAAGCGATCAATGATAGATAGAATATATTTACTTCCTTGTGTACTTACTCAAAGTGGCCAGACCACATCTAAAGTGATGAACTGAAAAGGTTTTGATGCCTCAGGAAGAGACTGTAATGGAATTTTGATTCGTGGGAGTGGTGCTCATTGGACACATGGTAGGCAATTTTTTATGTACTTAGCAACATCTCGCCATCCGTTGTCCCACCAATACTTTGCATAAGTGTTGGCTTTTGTGGCTCTTCATCCACTATGGCAAGCTTGGATGCTGTTATGACACTGGGCAATAATTCTTGATTGCAAATCTTTTGGTATTACTATACATTTACCCATGGGGGTCTTACGATACAGAATTGCATCCTCTGTAACAAAATCCAGATGGGAGCATACTGGCAACATTTTGCATCATTTTCCTGGGAGTCTTTTAATTCATCAATTAATACATTACATGTTTGAGCTACTCACACCTTTCTACTAAGTGTATCAGCATTCTGGAACAATATTCCAGCTTTTTGTTGCACATGATAATCATACTCACTCAATTTCAGAGCCCAGCATGTGAGACGGCTGCTAGGGTCTTTTAAATTTAATAGCCATTCCAGTGCTCCATGATCTGTTACTATCGTAAATTTTCTCCTATGAAGGTAGTATCTAAAGTAATTAACTCCCAACATTAGTGCCAGTAATCCTTTCTCTATTGTATTATAGTTAATTTCTGCCTAGTTCAGTTGATGGGATGCGTAACCAATTGGTCTTTCCTCACCGTCAATAATTTGACTCAGAACAGCTCCTATGGCAAAGTCAGAAGCATCACATGAGAGAATGAATTGTTTTTCAAAATGGGGGGATAGATCAACTAGGGGGAACTAGTTAGAACATCTCTGAGATACTGCACGGCAGCTTCGCACTCAGTGATAGGATACATATTTTTGATAGGGTACATTTTTTTTCAACAGGTCTGTGAGGGGTTTAGCTATTGTGGCATAGATCTTAACAAAACGCCTATAATTATTGCTGAGTCCCATAAAGCTTTGCAATTTCTTTACATTTTTAGGGGAGGGGAAGATTCTAACTGCTTCGATTAGATGGGGGTTTGGTTTTACTCCATCAGCACTAATAATGTGCCCAAGATACTGCACTTGACTCTCAGCAAAGGAACATTTTTTCTATTTTTAAGCTTAAATTAGGACTTCTTAGTCTAGACAAAATACTTCTTAACCTGGTAACATGCTCATCTATGATCCTGGAAGAAATAATGATATCATCTAGATAGACTAGGCACATTGTGGGTTTCAGTCCTCTAAGTAATAGGTCAGCAAATTTCGGAAAGTGGCTGGCGCATTGCACAATCTGAATGGCATTCTCAGAAATTTATATAGACTGGAGGGAACTACAAATGCTGGTTTTTGCCTGTCCTGTGGTGCAATTGTTATTTGGTGGTACCCACTCTTCATGTGAAGGGCAGTGAAGTATTTACAATTTCCTAACCTGTCTAGTGTCTCGTCAATATGGGGGAGAGGTTAAATATCTGGAATGGTTACCTTATTTACTGCTCTCATATCACCACAAAAAAAGGTTCAAATGGCTCTGAGCACTATGGGACTTAACATCTTAGGTCATCAGTCCCCTAGAACTTAGAACTACTTAAACCTAACTAACCTAAGGACGTCACACACATCCATGCCCGAGGCAGGATTCGAACCCTCGATCATAGCAGTCCCGCGGTTCCGGACTGCAGCACCTAGAACCGCATGGCTACTGCAGCTGGCATATCACCACAAAGACAGTAGGTCTTCTCTCTATTGATTTAGTTCTTGGAGACTACAATGACTGCGGATGGCCAGGTACTGATGGAGGGTTGTATTATCCATGCTTCTAGTTGTTGTTGGATAGTTTCTTCCATAATGGGCTGGAGGTGGTACAAAATTCTATATGGTTTCTGTGCAATGGACCTTTCATCTCCTGTGTTAATTTCATGGTAAACAATGTCAGTAGCTGGCAGATAATGCCTTTCCTTGAAAAAGCAGGAGTGTTCTTCCAAGACAGAGTACAATTTATTTTGTTCAGCCACAGGCAGATGAGCTAACTTACCCTTAAATTTGTCTTTGAGCACAGGAGCGATATGACATATGTTACATCCCAGGAGCCAGTGTTTTTGGGTAGATTTTGGCTTCTCTTGTACAAGGTTGTCTTCTTCAGTCTCATGGCTGCTAGCTATAATGGTGTCACTAGGAAACTCTACCTCATTCATTCCAAAATTATCCAAAGAGACAGGAATGTAAAATTTCTTCCTATGCACATCTACTATTATTGAACTGTGTTTAACATTGACTTGTAATCTGTCGAGGACATCGTTTTGATGGGGAGGATCCACCAATATGGCTGTTCTTGGCAGTTGGCAGGATTTGACCCCAAGCCAGAGACTGCGTCTTATGCCACCGCTGATTCTAACAGAGGTAGTTGTACGTAATGCACATATTTGTGTAGAAGGAACTTGTGGAAGTGGCAGCCTTTCACAAATTTCTTGTGATGGAGTGATGTGGGGTCCGCCAAAATGGTGGGTTTCCTCACCGAGATGGACGGTTTGAGTTCTGTAATTGACTACACTCTAGTAGTGGTGAAGGAAATCACTCCCCAGGATGACATCAAATTCTTGCCTTCGTTTATGTATTACATCCATGTCAAAAGGGTAGTAGCTTGCTCAGATTCTCAGCTTAACTTCATGATACCCAGCAGGTACGATTATCTCATCACTCAGACAATTTATGTGGTGACAGGGTGGTTTTAACACTTGTCTATACCCATGCCCTACAAATAAACTCGTTTGTACTCCCATGTCAATGAGTACTCTTACCCTCTTTCCTCTAATTTTACCCTGGAGGAAGATACTCGCCACCTCATTTACGACACCTTGGTGGACTGGATGCATAAATTTTACAGGGGATGCTGTCTTGTGGTGTGACTTGCCCCTCGACTGTTTCCCAGCTGTCTTTGGGGTCGGTGTGGATTGTTGGTAAATTGTTCCCTCTGGTTGTTATACGAGGGGCACCTGTTCCCCGAGTTCTGTGGGCAGTTTTTACTCATGTGCCCTACAATTCCACACTGAGAGCAATAAGGTGCACTGCACAGCAGCATGGCCTGCCTTCTGGCAATGTTGGCATGCCTGCTCTTATTCAAAACTTGGACGCTGCTGTTCATCTGGGTGCGCCGAATTAGCAGCAAAATGTGCTACCTCCTCTTGCATTACCGCATGTTGTGTGGCATCACGCAATGAGGCAGGTGATGCTATTTTGACCTCCCCTCCCATGTATATGTCAATCGAGCGGGCTTCTGCTTGCTCGATTAACACTTCATTACACACATGATCCGAACCCACCGTGTAAGTGTGGCAAGCCACAGTGCATAATCGGTCATAAAACGCTTCTACGTTCTCTCCTTGCTTCTGCCAGAGAGTGGATAACTTATCCCTGTAATAGCAGGCATCACGTTGGTCCAAATACCTTTCTTTCAACCCAGCTTCAAATGTGGCGAAAGAGGTAGTGTTCCTAAGTGTGTGTACTCATTCAATATAGGTACGGGCATCACCTGACAATTTAAGGTGAAGTACAATCACCAGGAAATTGTCTGGCCAAGTGCAAGTGTGGCCTACATCATGGGCAGTTTGCAAAAAGGAGTTTATCTGTTCAATGGGTTTCCTGGAAAATGTCAGGATAAAGTTAACTGCAAGGAAACTGTTAGTCAAGGTGGCAATGTGTGGCTGGGGTATTATGCTACTGGAGGTGCTTGCAGCCATCATTTACGGGGTAGCAGGGTGTGTTTCTGGCAAACTTAAACTGGCAGACTGGGTTTGAGCTAATTTTTGGCATTCTTTCGTTAATTCTATCTTCTGTAATAGTAATTTGTCAATTTCTGCTTTGAGGGCAGCTACTGGGTCTTGTTTTCCCATAGGTGGGGAGTTATCTTCACCAGTGGTGGTACTATGTGTTTGAGACATGGTTACAAATTTAGGGCACCTAGTGCTCGCTAAAAACTTTTACAATTGTAACACAGAAAGAAAAGAAAGGGCCTATATTGGACTGGATGATGGCATAGCTGACAGCATGGAGGTGGCAGAGTAGCTAAATGAATCGACAAACTTACAGAAGCTGCTGCAGTGGTGCATTGGGTGACAGTGCCTGGAAATGGTAACGGAGATGAGGGTGGCGGTGTTGATAGCTGGGCGCCATGTCTCAGCTAGCCGGCTGTAACATGTGTCCATAATGTGGCGTGGTGTGGAAGGTGGCTTCCTGCAACATAGCATGCCACCTGCGGCAGCAGAAGCACAATGACTGATGGTGATTTGTGGCGAGGAACCGGCCATGTGGCCTGGTGTTTACTGTGGAAGCTGTCTGTAGAGAATCACCAAACAGCAGAAAGTTGCGTGGCGATACCACAAATGCGTGCGCTTGTTGTTGCATGGTGCATCTGGCATGTCAAGCGCGAAGTATTACTGGCTGCTTCATTAGGTACAGCTAGTTGAACTTCAAATGAGATGGTCCTAATGGTGAGATATACCACTCCTGACACCAGTTGTTAATGCATCAGAATTGGCCAGGAGGGGAAAGCAGTAGGCACCTGTTTAGGTGAAGAATAAAACATACTCTAAACTATATGAAGTGTTAATGTCATAAAGAAAGGCAGGCCTGGAGAAGCCACTGAGACTGAATGGGCAGCTGACCAAGAGAGCAGGTGAGGAGGGCTTCTGATCAGTTGGGATGCTGCCAGCAGAAGAGAGCAAATGGTGTGTCCACTCCCAGCAGCTAGCCACAGTTCCCCTCCCACTTGACCACCTCCAAGCCTCCCTAATGGTCAGTCAGATCATAAGACGTGTTGTTCGGTGGTGTTACCTCATCAGCAACATATGAGTGTAGCTGCTGATGGCTCAACATGCGAGTTTCAGGGTGGTTCTATCCAGTTTTGTGCAATGTGACTGAGACGCTGCAACTTACCACCAGGCAGAAGGTACTGATGAACATCAAGCGAAAAAATAAAAATCAAACTTTATACTAATAAATCAACTCAGCATCAGCCCCCACTGTATAATACTAAGATCAAAACATAGAACATTAAATCAAAAATAATTTACAAAAATAAATTTCAGTCAGCAGTACAGGTACAGTTGCTTGTTGGTGGGTTTGATGTGGATGGACGTGTGAAGCTGGCCATTGGACAGATGGAAGTCAACATCAAGGAAAGTGGCATGGGATTTGGAGTAGGACCAGGTGAATCTGATGGAACCAAAGGAGTTGAGGTTGGAGAGGAAATTCTGGAGTTCTTCTTCACTGTGAGTCCAGATCATGAAGATGTCATCAATGAATCTGTATCAAACTTTGGGTTGGCAGGCCTGGGTAACCAAGAAGGCTTCCTCTAAGCGACCCATGAAGAGGTTGGAGTATGAGGGGGCCATCCTGGTACCCACGGCTGTTTCCTTTAATTGTTGGTATGTCTGGCCTTCAAAAGTGAAGAAGTTGTGGGTCAGGATGAAGCTGGCTAAGGTAATGAGGAAAGAGGTTTTAGGTAGGGTGGCAGGTGATCGGCATGAAAGGAAGTGCTCCATCGCAGCAAGGCACTGGGCGTGCAGAATATGTGTGTATAAGGAAGTGGCATCAATGGTTACAAGGATGGTTTCCGGGGTAATAGATTGGGTAATGATTCCAGGTGTTTGAGGAAGTGGTTGGTGTCTTTGATGAAGGATGGAAAACTGCATGTAATGGGTTGAAGGTGTTGATCTACGCAGGCAGAGGTACGTTCTGTGGGGGCTTGGTAACCAGCTACAATGGGGCGGCCGGGATGATTGGGTTTGTGAATATTAAGAAGAAGGTAGAAGGTAGGGGTGCAGGGTGTCGGTGGGGTCAGGAGGTTGATGGAGTCAGGTGAAAGGTTTTGTAGGGGGCCTAAGGTTCTGAGGATTCCTTGAAGCTCCGCCTGGACATCAGGAATGGGATTACCTTGGCAAACTTTGTATGTGGTGTTGTCTGAAAGCTGACGCAGTCCCTCAGCCACATACCACCGACGATCAAGTACCATGGTCATGGAACCCTTGTCCGCCGGAAGAATGACGACGGATCGGTCAGCCTTCAGATCACGGATAGCCTGGGCTTCAGCAGTGGTGATGTTGGGAGTAGGATTAAGGTTTTTTAAGAAGGATTGAGAAGCAAGGCTGGAAGTCAGAAATTCCTGGAAGGATTGGAGAGGGTGATTTTGAGGAAGAGGAGGTGGGTCCCGCTGTGATGGAGGATGGAACTGTTCCAGGCAGGGTTCAATTTGGATAGTGTGGGACAGTAAATCTTTGATGAGGGCTTTTTGGTTGAATCTGGGAGTGGGGCTGAAGGTGAGGCCTTTGGATAGGACAGAGGTTTCGGATTGGGAGAGTGGTTTGGAGGAAAGGTTAACTACTGAATTGGGGTGTTGTGGTTCCAGATTGCGTTGATTGGAATTTTGAGGTTTTGGAGGGAGTGGAGCTGGAAGTGGGAGATTGAGTAGATGGGAGAGACTGGGTTTGTGTGCAATGAGAGGAGGTTGAGGTTTGCTGGAAAGGTTGTGAAGGGTGAGTGAGTTGCCTTTCTGGAGGTGGGAAACCAGGAGACTGGATAATTTTTTTGAGGTGGAGGGTGGCATGCTGTTCTAATTTGTGGTTGGCCTGTAGGAGGATGCTTTGAACAGCTGGTGTGGGTGCAGGAGAGGAAAGATTGAGGATTTTTATTAAGGATAGGATTTGACGGGTGTGTTCATTGACTGAGTTGATGTGTAGGCGAAGGATTAGGTGGGTGAGGGCAATGGATTGTTCAGTTTGGAACTGGTATAGGGACTGATGGAAAGAAGGGTTGCAGCCAGAGATGGGAACTTTAAGTGTGAGATCTTTGGGGGTAATGCCAAATGTCAGACAAGCCTGAGAAAATAAAATATGGGAGTGTAATCTGGCTAGGGCGAAGGCATGTTTGTGGAGGGAATGTAAATAAAACTTAATGGGGCCATTGTGGGGGCGTTTTGAGGGTGACATGGTGTTAGAAGGTGGAAAAATTAACATGAGGCTGAAATGAAAATGAAAAAAATTTGTATATGGGGAGAGATAAAGGTGAACTAGAAAGCAGCTGGAGATCTGGTGTGATAAAAGGCGAAAAAGTGTTGGTTAAAGCTGGGATGTGTTGATCCTGTGGTGAACTTGGGTTGGTAGACAACGATGTGCATAAAGGTTAGGTGGTTGTGTTGCCGCCAAAACATGTTAAAGGGTGGAGAAATTCCAGAAAATTTCGAAAAACTACGTGTAAATGTATTAAAAGGAGTGGTTTTGTGGTGGCAGATTATGAGAATGAGGCTAACAATTGTCTGACGAAGAAATAATGACGTTAAAACCTGTGGGAAGCAGCAAAAAATGATCAATGATGTGTGAAAAACGGGAATGGAAATAAAGCGGAAGTTATTACAACTAGCCGAAATGGTTGTTTAATAGGTGAAAGGAACTATTTGTGAACTAGAAACGGTGGATTTTATAGCAGCGGTAGTGTTGAAAGCGGAAAAAAAAAGAAAATTTTTTTTGGTTATGGTTTGGAAGTGGGTTACGTATTATTGAGTATATATAGGCCAGACGTACCAACAATTAAAGGGAACAGCCATGGGTACCAGGATGGCCCCCTCGTACACCAACCTATTCATGGGTCACTTAGAGGAAGCCTTCTTGGTTACCCAGGCTTGCCAACCCAAAGTTTGGTACAGATTTATTGATGACATCTTCATGATCTGGACTCACAGTGAAGAAGAACTCCAGAATTTCCTCTCCAACCTCAACTCCTTTGGTTCCATCAGATTCACCTGGTCCTACTCCAAATCCCATGCCACTTTCCTTGACGTTGACCTCCATCTGTCCAATGGCCAGCTTCACACGTCTGTCCACATCAAACCCACCAACAAGCAACAGTACCTCCATTATGACAGCTGCCACCCACTCCACATCAAACGGTCCCTTCCCTACAGCTTAGGTCTTCGTGGCAAACGAATCTGTTCCAGTCCGGAATCCCTGAACGATTACACCAACAACCTGAAAACAGCTGTCACATCCCGCAACTACCCTCCCGACCTGGTACAGAAGCAAATAACCATAGCCACTTCCTCATCCCCTCAAACCCAGAACCTCCCACAGAAGAACCACAAAAGTGCCCCACTTGTGACAGGATACTTTCCGGGACTGGATCAGACTCTGAATGTGGCTCTCCAGCAGGGATATGACTTCCTCAAATCCTGCCCTGAAATGAGATCCATCCTTCATGAAATCCTCCCCACTCCACCAAGAGTGTCTTTCTGCCATCCACCTAATCTTCGTAACCTCTTAGTTCATCCCTATGAAATCCCCAAACTACCTTCCTTACCCTCTGGCTCTTACCCTTGTAACCGCCCCCGGTGTAAAACCTGTCCCATGCACCCTCCCACCACCACCTACTCCAGTCCTGTAACCCTGAAGGTGTACACGATCAAAGGTAGAGCCACGTGTGAAAGCACCCACGTGATTTACCAACTGACCTGCCTACACTGTGAAGCTTTCTATGTGGGAATGACCGGCAACAAACTGTCCATTCGCATGAATGGACACAGGCAGACAGTGTTTGTTGGTAATGAGGATCACCCTGTGGCTAAACATGCCTTGGTGCATGGCCAGCACATCTTGGCACAGTGTTACACCATCCGGGTTATCTGGATACTTCCCACTAACACCAACCTGTCAGAACTCCGGAGATGGGAACTTTCCCTACAGTATATCCTCTCTTCTCGTTACCCACCAGGCCTCAGCCTCCGCTAATTTCAAGTTGCTGCCGCTCATACCTCACCTGTCTTTCAACAACATCTGTGCCTCTTTACTTCCGCCTCGACTGACATCTCTGCCCAAACTCTTTGCCTTTACAAATGTCTGCTTGTGTCTGTGTATGTGCGGATGGATATGTGTGTGTACGAGTGTATACCCGTCCTTTTCTCCCCCTAAGGTAAGTCTTACCGCTCCTGGGATTGGAATGACTCCCTATCCTCTGCCTTAAAACCTACATCCTTTCATCTTTCCCTCTCCTTCCCTCTTTCCTGACGAAGCAACCGTTGGTTGAGAAAGCTAGAATTTTGTGTTATATATATATGTGTGTGTGTGTGTGTATCCTTGTAGTACAGTAATTTTGAGAAATTTGTTTTTTAATGACAGGGGTTAATTGTGTTACCATAGCATATTACAAAGTTGGAGACTAAAACATTTAAAATAACTTTGAAAAAAGTAATATCATAACTTTGTGAATATACATGGTCCAAATGGCTTATTGCATGTTACAATGTGTGAGTCTATGAAGTAAGTTTGGGTGGCAGTTCATAGTGGCAGATGTGGGACACCCCATTTTTGAGCCTGATATATTTTTATTTCGTAGTCTTTTACCAGATGTCCAGCATTACTGTCTCCTTGACACTGCTACTAGTTTCACCAACCATGGAAGATGATGCAATGTCACTGATAAAACCATACATACCACCACAGCTGCATCACCATACGAAGAGCTTCTCAAGCAGTCCCAGAACTTTCCTACTAATGCCTATACAACATACCACATGGTACTATACACATACTACTCGAGGACCTCCAATCGACTTGAGGTCCCATCAGTTAACACCTGAGAAATTGAGCGTAGTGAAGCAAGAGTTTTTGTCAATGTTTGCACAAGGAATTAGTTGAGCCTCAATCAGTAACTAGTCTGTACCATTATAGGTAATGCCAAACAGCAACAGTGATTGGCATCCGTGTAGCGACTATCGTCAACTGAATGTGAGGACAATCCAAACATGTATCCATTGTCACACACTCAGGAGATCACAACAGAATACATGGAAAGTGCAGCTCTTCTACCACTGATTTAGTGCAAGTGTGTCATCAGATACCCATCCCACCTGTTGATAGAGACAAACCTGCTGTTACTAATCTGTTCTCCCACTTTGAGTTTATGAGATGTCATTTGGACTATGTAACACCATACAGACATTGCGACATTTCATGGATGAATTAATATGTGACCTTGATTTCTGTTGTGTGTATACTGATGATATTTTGGAAATGTCTATTTCAGAATCAAAGTATGGGAAGCATTTGTGCTAAATATTCAACCATCTTTGTTCACAAGTACTGATTATTAACCCTTTGAAGTGCACATTCGGAGCGACAGAGATGCAGTTCCTTGTATACACCACTGATGCCCTAGAAACCTGACCACCACAAGAGAAGTTGGTAGCCATAGTCAAATACCCATAACTAGTCGTAGTCTGGGAATTGCAGTGATTTCTTGGTGTTATAAATTTCTACCACCGTTTCTACATAACCATACACAGGCAACAAATCAGTTAAATGACTTGTTGAAATCTACATTGAAAGTGAAGGCTGCAATCTTATGGACCAGTGCGACTGAAACAGCTTTCACAAAAGTGACAACTGCCATCACTGAAGCTATGATTCTAGTGCACCCAGTCGCTCAGGCCCACGTTACTTTGATGGTAGATGCATCAGCAACAGTGATAGGCACTGTTCAACATCAGCATATAGAGCAATGTTGGCAACCTCTTGCATTTTTCAGCCAAATGCTTTCACCAGCACAAAAAGGCTGTTTGACATAGAATCACAAGTTTTATGTGGTATATGCTCCCATAAACAATTTTTTACCATACACTCAAAGGGCAGCACTTTACCTTGATAACTGACTGCAGACCACTGACATTTGCTTTGCATCAGAAGACAGGCAAGACATCACCATAACAGCTACACCAGTTAGACTGTTTCAGCCAATTTATCATTAATATTATTCATGTTCAGGGTGAACTGAATATTCCAGCTCATGGCTGCAATTGACTATGATGCTCTTGGTGTGTTCGCAACATCTCAATCCAGATCTATGTGGACTGCAGGAACAAACAACTGACCTGCACCTCCAACACATCCCACGAATACCAGTGAACACATAGATATATTGTGATGTTTCAAAGATGAAGATATGACCACTTTTTTCTCTGCAGTTTCAGTATAAAGCCATGGTATCATTGCATAACTTGGCACATCCAGGGGGCCATCAACATTGTGATTTTATGAACCGCACTATCATGTGGCCCGATATGAACAAGGATTTCAAGCTCTTTGTGTGACAGCCCATTGCTTGCTAGAGCAATAATATCACTCGACATATCAAAGCACCACCTGGCATGGTTATACCAACTAATCAACAATTCAGGCTCATATATTTAGACACAATTGGACCATTATATACATCTTAAGGTTTCAGTTACTGTCTCACATTTGAAACATTTTGCCTTCCCTATGAATAACATACCTGCTGAAGCAGTGTCAATGTGTTCTTTCAAGGATGGATAGCGCATTTCAGCATGTCTCTTTGTGACACCACAGATCAAGGATACAAACTTTGGGTGTAATTTTTTTTTTTTTTTTTTTTTTTTCAGGCACTCGCTAGTATGTTAAGCTGAAAACATATCCACACTATGCTTCACCACCCTGAAGATAATGGACTTGTGGAACAACTGCACTGACAATTGAAGACAGCATTAAGATATCACGACTCACCTCATTGGATGGATTGTGCATCACGGCCTCCATCCATCCATTAAAGGTGACCTCCAGCCTACAGCAGCTGATCTGGTACATGGGAAAACAATATGACTACCAAACAAATTGCTCAAGAATACACCTAATGACTATGCTGATGTGTCAAATTTTGTCTCCAAGCTATGGACACAAATTCTACCCTTCTGCATCATGGGGCCAACTCAGTCTTCATTTTCCATTTTCAAGGACCTATGAATGTGTGACCAGGTTTTTATTTCGCACAATATCTTATGCAAACCTCTTGAACCTCTGCGTGGTGGACCTTACACAGTCCTAACTGTTATGAAAAGTTGTCCAAGATCAATATAGTGGGTACACCAACCATAATGTCCATGGATCACCTGCATCCCACATTTTGCAGCTCACTCACTGGCACAGGCAATGCAGATACTTCACGTAGGTACTCAGAATACCATACCCCTCAGATACTGGCAACCATCCCATCACAAGCAGCCACCACAGTCAAGAAATGATGAACTCATGGATACTGCAGGTGATGTGGCTCCACAAAAACACATAATGAACTGCATTTCAAAAAATAGATAATGGCCTCCACAAAGTAAGTGATTATGCAAGCAGGATGCCATTTTCATTTCAATACTAAATTTTGTTGACACTAACATGAATGTAATGTAGTGATCGGCCATTGCAGTGATGATTGTAGTGAGAGCACACAGTGTTCAAAGTATCTATGTTCAGTGATAAGTTCGGTGATATATGTTTACTCTTTGGGTTTGTAATAGTTAGTTATTTCTTGGTTTTAAATAATAAATTTTGTAGTCTATCTGCATATATCACTATATTAGTTCTGCTGTCCTGATATAGCACAAATACACAACAACTTTGTGAGGAAATAGTCTATATCATTATTATAGTTTTCTAACTGTACAAGAGAGTAACGTTCAAAAAGAGTACTAATACACCAAAATATGTAAACAGCTAGAAATCTATACCACAATGACTTGTTATTTTACCCATTTATACAATAATTAAACCAAGGATGTCAAAAACTATCACATAATTTCTTCTACATAAACTGTGACATAATCCCTTTTACTATGAAGTATTACAATAGTATCAATGCCCTTGGTTATGATGTAATGAAAATACATAAACAGTTGAGAAAGATTAGCATCACATGTCCCACTTTCTCACAGCAACACAGCTATTATTTAGTGACGATTAACCTTAAAGAATGTTTTCTTAATTTATGATTAACCTGGAAATTTATTGTGCTACTTTACAGAAACCTACTGAACTGTGTGTCTGATATTGTGTCTGTAGCTCCACCAGATAAAGAGGCAATCAATGTTGATGATTCTGATTACCCATTTTATGTGGACATTGAGCCCAGCATTATAGCTATGAGGATGAATGTAAGATTTTTTTCATGTGAAAATTTTATCAACATGCAGCAGCAAATAAATACTAACAAAAGTACTTTTATTCAGTTTAAATCAGGAATAATGAACACCCTTGAAGGCTTGATTGCTCTCAGTCAGACTCTTTCCATCCATTTAATATCTGGTGAGAATGAGGTGAAACTACATGCAGAAAATGTTTTCTTGTGGTTAAAGGTATGTATTTTTACAATTCAGTCACTTCAGTTTCCAGTTCCTGAAAAAATATTCTTTTTTGTGCCAAACAGACTCAGTCTTGTCCTTGAAAGTGATTATTGACAGAACAGACAACTATTTATTATTTTAAAAGATCTGCTCAGTGATAGGTAAGATTGTAGCATGTAATGCTTACTACTGGTTTTCTGAATTTCCATTTTTCTTTAGAGTACAGACCAAGTCTATAAACACACAAATATTCATGTATTTTTGATATACCATCAGAAGTACATGTGTATTTACTTACATTGATTGATAATCCAGGATGGAACATAATTCAAACTATGAGTGTAAGTCACTTATTATTTAAATTCGTGATATATGTGCATTTTCTGTAATTGCACCATGAGAATAATAAATTAAACTTAATAATATCACAATTAAAATTAAATTTAGACATGTATATTGCTTTAAATTTGACAGTTGGGCTTATATGTAAGGTACCACACATTTATGTGTAAGATACCACACATTTATTGTTAGTTCATCAAATTAATTTTGCAAGTGGAAAAATCAGTAGTCATTTGTATCTTCTTTGTGAGATGTGAAAAATCAGCCCTAGCCAAACATTGAATATTGTACATTATGGGGCTCTTTATACTTTTTTGAGCTGTGAAACTAAATTATGGGGCTGTGCAGCAGATATGCACATCAACACAGCTTTTCTGTTACAGAAAATGGCAAAATGTAGTGGATCAGATAATATTTTTCTGATGTTATTAGATTAAATACTCAGCAATATGTACTTCATATAGCATTTTATATTCTGGGAAACTGCAGCTGTTGAAAAGAATGATGTTAGAAGGAAACCTTATAACAACTGGTAAAACTGTTGTTTATTAAAATACAAATGGTTTCGTGCCCTAAAGCCACATCATCAGGTGCAACCTAGGTGGTAAAATGCAAAGTACAGTGTCACCACATTTTGTGAATATTAACATTAATAAAGGAATATATAAAATGTACATACAATATTAAATGTCCACAGGCATACCCATCCCTCGTACTCAAAATTTACTTTTCAGTGAATATCATCAATACTTTGGTGAGTAAAAATTAAAGATGTGAAGATGTGTGTTAGCTCTTGTTCATGCTTGGAGGCAGCCCAACAGCTAACACAAAGTGTATGAATTGGCACAAAATTTTTATAATGAGAGATAATTAATACTTGCAGTACTGGAATTAAAGCATGAATTCTTGTGGAAACTAAATTTGGTGTCATGAATAATCAGCAACAAATAGAAGTCACTATTAAGTTATGCTGATGTTACCTCTAATGTTCTGTAGTTGCTGATATACAGTCCATCCATTAAATCTTGATGATTAGTAGATGTTTTGCCAGTTGGGAGAAATTACTGCCTCTTCTTACAATTCCAAGATAAGTCATATGGAGAAATAAAAAAAACCTTGTGTCTTTTATCACTCATAATATATACTTTTTTCTCTTGCATTTTTATCACATATAGCATTCACAACACTCATTGTTGACGCAGGAGAGAAAATTACACGTCCCTCTTGTATGAAATCTAAAACAGAAGTACTCTCAAGTGAGATCTGAAATTAAAGTTGTTATAAAAAATTGAATATTCTCCTGGCATTTCTCATTTGTTGCAAAGATTATTTTCAAATCCTGTCTTTGCTGTCTTCTATGCTGATGTACCCATTTCTTATTGCTAATGACAAAAAGAAAAGATTCATATAATTTGATATTGCGACAAAAAATACAAAGGTATTACACAGATGTGCTCCGTTCTTTACATTTTACATGCTTCTAAAATGGAAAAAAATAAAATATTTTATAGTGGGCAGAGATTAAAAGTTTTAAAACGGGTCCAGATTAGTGATAAGAAATTGTCACTGCTAACATGTTTAGTCACAGCTTTATGTAAATTACTATGTGGAATGTATAAGGTGGTAGCGTCTCACCGGTGTGATGGTATGGCAGCACGGTGTAGGGGAAAGCAAAAAAGGCCTACATGCATCACAAAGAGCGACCTGCTATCTGGCAGAGCAGAAGCTATCCAATTGGACAGTGTAATAGTGTGACTTCACATACTCATGATCAGGAGCACTGTGTTACTACTTTCACAAGTAAGAATAATACAGAATTTTATTATGTACCTGTACCTAATTATACAAACTAATCATATTAGCAGTGACAATTTTTTTTAATTGCCAGTCTGACCCCTTTTTAAAAATTTTTGCATCCAATCACTACAAAATATTTTCTTTTATCTTTTTAGAAGCAAGCAAAATTTAAAGAATGGAGCACATCTTCTTTACCTTACACTCACCATAGCATTGACAAAATTCACTGAGTAATAAATTTTGATGAAGATTGAGTGTTATGCCTATTACTTTTTAATATTGTGAGTGTATTTTAGACATACTCTAAAGCTCTAATGAATTAAAGTGTAAGTGTGGATCTGGGTTATATTGGCTTATTCCCCCAAACCACTTTCCACTTCTTTACAAGGTGAATTACTTGCAACTTGCAGCCACTTTTCTTTACTGAATAACCAGCTGCTGGAAACCCTCTTGACTTCTTCTCTGTTGAATAACACTAGGAACAGGAAGTTTCAGACCCTTTCTACTTATGAAATAAGTAGACATACAAACTCTACTTTTCATCACCGAATTATGTATTTGACCTCCATACAGTCTCATATTGTTGGACAGTAGAAACAAACTCAGGTAAAAGACAGTTGGCTTGGATACCATGAGACTTGCCTCTAACAAGGTTGCATCAAGAGTCTACAAGTGTACTTTTCTTTTTCAACTGTTCTTGTTTTAATAAAAATAGCCAATGACCCAATTAGCATAGAGCTGCATATAAACTCCATGGTTCTTCCTTACACACTCACTGAAACATCTATGGATTGCCCAACATGTACTTGTCAGTGCCTTTTGTCTGCGGCATCTACTTCCTTCCCATGACTGATTTTAAACCTGGACACATAACCATGTGATGCACAGTAGGTAGGGTTCTACCATTCCACACTCATATCCAGAATATCATGTGTTCAAGACAGTAGAAGGCTGAGTGGTTCTAGAATTTATGCAGAAATTATTGAATCACTTCACCAGTTCACAGCCACCTATTACATGATCACTGACACAGCAGTACTGTACTTGAACAACCAGACATCAGATCCCCACCCTCATCTTGTGGTGATCTGTCCATAGTGTACATGATACAAATGTAACAGTCCCTTTTCAGTGTTGGCCTACTCTTAACCTAAGCATTATATTTCAGCTTATATTACTCATAGTAGCCCTTACACTTTGCTCAACTAGCTTCCACAGGAATACATGAATTAAAATAATATTTACAAAACTTGAAATGAGCCTGCACACACTGCAGATACTGTGCCCACTGAATATATTTATTGTCATGCCTAAGCATGACATTAGCTAGTCTCCATGTTGTAGTGAGGAAAATAAAATTCTACAAGTTACCCACATATTAAGAATCATATTGACAATTTGGAACACACCCATCTAGCTTTTTCATAAAAAAAATTCACACATGAGACAAACACTATAAAATACTCAAACATGAACATAATGCCAGGCCACTTAGCATGTTAACACATATCAGTACTACTCAAAACTATTACTTTAACTCAGTACCACCACTCAGCTCTAAGATCACAAGAAAACGTCACTAAATGATTCCATAAGAAATAAACACTTATTCATACTATTCAAATGTTGTCATTCTGAATAAACAATTAACTATATAATCACATACACAGCATAATTATTTTACCTTACATTTTGCTTAGCGACTTTAAACATATTAGTTCTCAGTACTGCTCATAATATAGTTTGATATTTTCCGCACGATGTTTGCACTCACTCCTACCAGACCTTATGTCTTCCTATTCTTATTCTCCTAGTAGCAGCTTTGCCTTCCATTCTCAGTGCAATAAAGCAAATCTTCTGCTGTTCATCCCACAGTTCAGGTAGCACACCCTTAAACTGGTCTAAATAGCCCCTCTGATGCCATTTTCCATTTGGATCCAAATTCCTAACATTCCCAACATTTAGAAAGACCTCGTCATTTTGTATGCCAAGTATGTTGCCTCTTGTTATGTCTCTATTCCACAATAATAATTTTACTTCACTTTTAACCTGTTGACCCACAAGTGACTGGATCTTGGGTACTCTACACGGCATACGTAAGCATCTTGATTCAGCATAACAACTTGCACCTTGTGTTTACTTCATATCTGTTTGGCTCAGTCTTTATGTTTTGGATAATACCGTCACTAAAAAAGTAAAAAAAAAAAAAATTGTAAACGTCAGTTCCAGTTCACAAACAAGTGGTTCCAGATGCCAACTGAAATACTGGAAGCTGAGGCCGTGTGCTGTGCTTCTGACTGGTCATCGACATTGTGTTGAGTAAGACCTACCATCGTATTTGTTGCTGTAGCATTTGTTGATCATTGCAGCTCCTCATCTAATGCAAAATCATAATTCAAATTAGATAAAAAGAAAAAAAATAGTGTGTTTTCTTTACAAATTCTCCATATACATTAGCGACAAAATTAAAAAAAAAAAAAAAAAAAAAACTGTCATCACCGACATCAATATCAGAGTTATTTTCTCTGAATAAAATGTCCAGAACTTCACTTTCCACTGTCATTTTTGCTCAAAATTCTCATGCATAATCGCAAATTTATGGTTCCGTGCCAAGTGAAAATGTCGTCAAAGAACTGATTGGTATTCTGACAGATACTCTACTCATACAACCGATACACACATCTCATCATCTGCTGCCGCATCTAGTGGACAAAATATGAACGACTGCAGTTATCTCACAACCGCCAGCCATGTACCACAGTGAAAACCACCTTTCAGTGACCGCAAAAGTGGTGCCCATACAGGATGCAGGTGCGTCCACACAGCCAAAACATGCTCGCCTGTATGGAGTATGGGCATAGTGCTGAATGTGTTAATACCTACCCATATGTAAAATTTTTGGTGTCCTGTGTGAATGATAATTCACAGTGCTACTACAGAAAGCCACAAGCTGTGACATCAAATTTGTTGATGGCCAGTTCCAGTTTTATAGATCACAGTTATACATGTAAAAGATTCACATCCCTGCCTTCATGATGATATTTGGAAAATAAATAATCCAGACATTAAGTAGTGAACAAATATTTCTTGAATATCAGTGGCAAAATTTGCAGTGACAGAAATATGAAATCATAGTGCAAATGATATAACTTGTGGTACAGTCACCAAAATTAATTATACTATTCAGTAAAAAGTATTTATGGAAAATTAGTGTTTCAAGTTTATAGGTTTGCTATTGTATATGAGATTCTATGGTGGAATGATATTTTGCAGTTGCAGAATCTTTAGGCACGTAGTTGTTACAATTGTGATATCAGGACACAGACTCTCATTTTAACTGACATAGCTATAGAGTGCCCACATATATGAGTCATACTTCCTCTTTAACTGACGTAGTTCTTAACACTTACTTCCTGGTCACAGACTCTAAGCTACATAATGTTACTTGCTTAATCACTTGACCAGGATGGGCAATTTTTGGGGGATGGATGGCTATTTAAAGACAGTCATAAGAACATGATGTGATTTCTGAAATTACTCAATGTTCTGAAATAGGCTAGATTAGATTTTAATATATCATACGGACTCTAAGATTTTACTGTTATCTGGTTTATAAAAATGTGTTCTAGGTTAATAATACATAAAAGTGTATGGAAAGTTATTATGTTCTGATTCTCTGAAAACACCTGCTTGTGAGTATGGTATCTATCTAAAAATCAGTGTATTATGATTCTAAATTATTCAGAATCTTAATTAGTGACTTAATTAATTGGTGAGAGGTGTTGTCTGATATGGAAAACGTATAATGTTCATGTCCAGTATCCTGTATGCACTGAGGCAAAATAGGCAACTGAAACTGTGAGTGTATGAATTTTCAATTCCATTTGTCTCAGAAGTTAATTAGTTTCAAGCAATTTAAAATAAATTCTTGAAAATAAAAGGAAGTTTGCTTCTGACTGAATGGTACGGATATTTCCTATTCTGCCAATTAGCTCAAAATATTTTCCCATTAGATGACATTTGATAAGTCATTACTTTTACATAATTGAGGTTTTAGTGAAATTAATTGTATCATTGGCATCAGCAATATCACTAGAACCACTTAAGTAATAAATTTACACTGAATTCAACCTAAATAACATTCTAGAATACTCATGTGTTTTATACATTTTGTGCTGCTTGTATAAAATTTAAAAAAAGTTATTCATGGTAACAGAAAACACAACAGATGGTGAAGTTTCCAACTTACTATGTATCAAAGATTAGAAAGAATGATATAGGTCTGTAGTTGTAAGTCATTTGTTTATCTTCTGTTTTGTAGATGGATGTTAATACACAATAGTGGGCAACTATAGACTGAGGCTCTACCTATGGTATCTGCTCACCAATGAATGTAATGATGAAACTTGGTCAGTTACTGGAGGTGATGATTTTGGTTTTCAAACTCCACGTACAGATGATGATGCAGTTGTGGTTATATATCAGTATATTAATCAGAGGTAAGAGAAGAAAGCCAACAATAATTAAAAAAAAAAAAAAAATGTGTATGTGAGAACACAAATGTACGTCACATTAGTGTAGCACAGACCAAGGTCCAAAGATCTTGGTGTTCATCATCTTAGGGGCTTGGTGGAATATCAACAGGTGCCACAGTACCAGTGTTAGGTCTGGCAGAGTGGAGCAGTGGTTGGGTGGCGTAAGAAGAGGCAGTCAGCAATATCGCATGACCAGCTGTGTCATAGCAGGTTCACAAGAGACATGGCATGACCATTTCTGAATGACTGTGAAGGTTGGAGGTGCAGATGTCAAAGACCATATAGTCTTATAACTAGGCAGAAGATTGTAGATGTCGATCTGCACAGGAAAGAGGGATCTCTGGTGCATATGCCTGGTTATGTGGATCCACAGGTAGAGGTTGTATAGATACATAAGGAAAATACCCAGCACATTATGACAAAAGTTAAAAACCAATGATAAAAAACACTGGAGCAACTGCTGTAAGCGTCGAAAAAGATCTATTTTGCTATGCCAGAAGACAAATGAAGGGAAATTCGTGCAATTTTTTTTTGTCAGTTATTTAATAGACTCTGTCTTTAGTCCTCATAGGGTGAAGACATATTTTTTGTGAAAAATGTATAGTAGAATTTGTGATATCTGAATAAAAATTTTTTTGAAAATCTGGAGTGTGAGGATTCTTATTAGTGCAAAACAACAAAGATTTTATTTTCTTCCATGCATTATGCTAACGTCATGTCACTGTAACTGCCTGCATCTGAAGAAGTCTTATTAGTGCAAAACAACGAAGATTTTATTTTCTTCCATGCATTATGCTAATGTCATGTCACTGTGACTGCCTGCATCTGAAGAGGAAGTCTGATAAAAATCAGTATTTATTCACGGTCAAAAATGGAAGTACTTATGGTGGAAGAAGAAGAATATAACAAAATTGCATAAATCCAATGGCGTAGAGAAAACAAAAATCAATGTAAGTTCACGTTACTACTGACTTACAATTTTGAAAGATTTGTAAAGTAAGACTGAAAGAAAATTCATTCACTTCAAAATTTATAAAAATCAGACTTGATAATATTGTAATTAATTCAATTATTAATAATAATTTTTTTGATAAATATTTGCACAAGTGATGACTGTGACAGGATATTGAGAAAGCCATGAAACCAGTTGCGTATAAAGTAAGTTGTTCAAAATTATTTATGACATTGTATGAAATTTATTTTTAAATTTTCATGTGCAAAATCATGACTGGGAGCAAAATAACCAGAACCAAAAATTCTTGTGGATAAAGTAACTAATTCAGAAGAGAATCAAAAGTTAAACCAGAATTTATTGAAAATTTTGGAAATACGCTGTTTGTTTCATCGCAGCAAAGGTGGCACTGCTATGCAATCCCTTTATTGGCTATGTTTGTTAGTGTCTCCTGTGTAGTAATTAGATGGCTCTTTCCTTAGTTTCCCTTCCTAACTGTATTGTAATGAATAGTGAGAGAAAAGTTTGTAGTTTTTGTGTCACAACATTTCATGTGTTATGGAAGTAGTCAGTTAATGCTTGACGACTCATAAATCATATGTATAAATTTCCAAAAATAACATATTTCAATTTTCTATTTTTCAAAATTTTAATTTTAATATTCAATCAAAATGGCACAAAAATCACTTTCCATAATTGTTGATAATGGCGAAAATGCAATGAGACAAGACGGTGTACGATTGCAAGACAGAACATCTGAAGTACCAGTGCCATGTCTTCCATACTGAGAAGTATTAAGTAGCTCAGACACAAGTGCTGACTTGAAAATGTTTTTTGGGGGGCAAGAGTCATATTTTTAGGTACTACATTTGACAGATAACTTTGCATTTCCATCTACATGTTCGACACTCCAAACCAGTCCTATTTGCAGATGACACCAGTGTATTGATTGAAGGTGGAAATAGAAAGGCTCTTATTCTGTATGCTGAAGTCACAAATGAAAGGATTTCAGAGTGGTTCGTGAGGAATAAGCTGCTGATTAACCCTTAAGAAGAAAGAAAAAAAAACTGCCACTATACAATTCCACACACAGCAAAATTAAAAATCCATTAAAACCAAATATTTCTTTGGCAAACCACAAAATTAAGTGTCACTGAAACAAAATTGCTTTGTTTACTTACAAGACAATTTGAAATGGAATTATGCATCACATTCTTAAATTCTAAGCTATCTATAATGACCTATGCAATGAGAATTATATATAACAACACAAGTGCTGAAGGAGAGAGGTGTATTATGGATGCATACTTTCCCTTTTGAGTTATGACATCATTTTCTTAGGAAATTCCCCTCACAGCATAACAACTTTCAAGAAACAAAAAAAGATTGTGAGGATAATGAAAAATGCAAACAGCTGGAAATCATGCAAACTATGATTGGCTGGTGACTAGCCCCTACCCCTTGACTCGCTGAAACGTCAACCACAATGTCATTTCAGAGTATAGGTCAGTGGTACAAAACAAATACATAAATAAAGTTGAAGAAACAAACCTTAATTTTTGATGGCAAATGTACTCCTCCTCAGATGATTCCTGCGTATGAACTCATCACATATGGCATCAAGGTTGAGTTTCATCAATTCATCTCTATGGGCATTGAGAAGGGCGATGGCATTAAGATGATCCTGCCTCATTATAGAACAAAGATATGTTTTCACCCTTTGCAGACAAGAAAATGATCTCTCAGTGGTGCAGGACATTACCGGAATTGTCAGCAGTACACGTATGAATTTCACTAGTTCAGGCACTAGGTCAAACAGATGGTTTTCTTGTTTTAGGTACTTCACTACGTCATCGAATGAACTAATATTCGCACAATCACTACTTTGGATAATCTCATGAAACATGTTTCAGTGGAGAAGCATGCATTCTTTGTCTGTATCTGATTTGTAGAAAGATAAAATATCAAATGAATGTTTGATATCACCAATAATAAATTGTTCAATTTGATTTACAAACATGAATGATTGAGTTTTGAACTGTGATTTCAAGAAGCTGATGGATGTATCCATTGTTTCATAATACAATCCTCTATATTTGTCACATACTTCAGTGAATGTTTCTACAGATGAATTGATGCAGTCATCGTATTTCTTAGGGACTTTTCTTCTACAGGGTAATTTTGGGGAATCAACATCCATATCTTGACATTTTGAAGTTACTTCACCCCAGAATGATTCAAAACTGTTTCTCATAAAATTAATAGAAGTTACAAGAGTGGAAATCATCTTATTGGCCTCATCTAAGTGTAGGGATTTCCTCTGAAGTACTATGTTTATGGTATCAATGTGACCTAACAGTTTTACCAAAAGTGATAACATGAAAAAGAAATCATATGCCTGAATATTAATCAAAAAGCTGTTTGCTTTGGCACCAGTGTCTGCATTGAAAAAAATCCTGAAGTTCTGTATAACTGGACAAAACTGAATACATTGCCAAGTATCTTATGGCCCACCTTGTAAGACAGAGTGGTTTCAAATTTGTTGAGGCATCTGCCTTCAGGTGAGCAAAAAGATCTAATCTTTTAGGCGAATCTCTCACAAAATGTATTAAGTCCTTCATAACATTCAATGCATTTTGACATTCTGGAACTGCTTTCACAGTGTCTTGTAGTGTTAGATTTAAACAGTGTGCAATGCAGTGCACAAACATAGCTCTCTTCTCCATTTCTATTAACTTTGCCCGGACACCATTATATAATCCAGCCATATTAGCTGAACCGTCAAAGCATTGGCCCCTACAATTAGATGTAGGCAAATCAAATCTTCTTAAAATGTCGATAATAATATCAAACAGAGCCTTAGCTGTGGTACTTTGTATTGAGTATAGCCCTAAAAAGTATTCTTCTGTCTCTAGCGAACATCAACAAATCTTATACAGATACTAAATTGCTCTTTGGTGGCTATGTCTGTTGTTTTGTCTCCTATTATTGCAAAATACTCTGTACTCTTGATATCCTCCAATAATTTTCTAAGAAGTGTATGACTTAAAATGGCCAAAATTTTGTTTCCAACATCATGGGATGTCCATTTGTAAGTTTTGTGATGTAGCCATATTAAAAGTAGCTGGTTATCTTCACACAAAGGCGTAATAAAGTGTCAAAGTTACTTGTTTCATCAGTATGCCCACGTATTGCAAGCCCCTGGACTGCTAAATAACGGAGGGAAGATATGATTTTTAGTAACCAACTCGGTTTTGTTTAATTTGCGTCAGTTTTTCTTTGGAAATCTGGCTAAATATATTGACATTCGATTTTAAGGATTTGAATTTCAGTACAGCTTCTCTGTGGCAGCCCAATTCTTCATGTACTTTCAACTTTTCTACCCCTTTCTTCCAGTTCGAAAAACCAGTTTCCATGAAAGTTTCTTCCATTTTGTGAGAAAATTGAAAACGACTTTCTTCAAACATTTGTCTGCAAATTTTGCAAAAAATAACACACAGCACCACCAACACAGGGTCTAGCTTCACCATCGCTAACACTTGCCACATTCTCACATTTCTTCCTAATTATAAACTTGTCCATTTTAAACTGGACAGTAAGGGACATAAGATTAACAACTGAAGCAAGTCACAATAAGACTAACTGACCACTGGTGATGCCCCGCTCCAGAATATTTACGTTCGCTGCCAACATTAGCTGCGACCTGCATAACAGTACTGTGCGCCTAACAAGAAGTAGTCATGTAACAATAGTGTTGATTGTTGTCAGGGCCGGCTCTAGGGAGGGCAGTGGGGGGGGGGGGGGGGGGGGGGGTTTAAGGGGCCATTGCTTAGGGTGGCAAATCCATCTTGTGTAAATGAAGGAATGTGAGAATAAATTGGAAATACAAATTATTCATAAAGTCAAGGGTCTAACTGAAAATTATCTATGTTACAGAAACAGTGTGCTCTGATTTACAAAAGAAACGTTTCCTCCAACAAAAACGGCTTAAAATGTGCTTTGATCTTAAAGACATATTCACAACAAAGAGATGAATGTGTGTGATATGTGAAAATAAGGCATCATGTATGAAATATATTGTGGGAAAAGTTGACTATGTCGAAAAAGACTGGGGGGGGGGGGGGAGGGGGGAGGGAGAGGGGCGCTTGACATGTTCAGTGGTGTTGTGCCTAGTGATTGTCAATAGAATTTACAAAAAATGAAAGAAGAGTCTTTAATGTTACCTAGTCCTTCTAGCGATTGACATCAAATTCAGTGTCACTATTTCTCATTAGTTTCTTTTACAAGCTGCCAGCAGGCTGCTGTGGGAGGAAGTGGAGTTCGTCTTAGCAGCCGAAGTACTGCAGGATCATGGTCAGCTTTCATTCCCCACATACCTCCCTACAGTAAAAGTGTGTGAATAGTACAGATGCAGGGGACAAACCCTGTCATGACAGTTCGTCATATGCAGAGGTTGGAGGAGTAGCAGAAAGGAATACGCAATAGCTCTTCCCAGTAAAGGATGAGGAAGGGGTAGAGAGCAGTGAGAAATGCATGTTTGAATACTGGGCGGGGGGGGGGGGGGGGGGGGGGGGGGGGAGGCCCCTGCTTTTAACTCTAGGGGGGGAGAACAAAGTACCTTGCTCCCCCCCCCTCCCCCCCTCCCACCCCCCCCTTCCTCGCCACTAAGTCGGCACCACTGAGTTCAGACATGAAAATAGCTAAAGTAACAAGTGCTAGTAATCTTTCACAGAGTTCTAACTTTGGTGTTACACTGATGACAACAGATGAAACAACATCATGTATATCCATGAGCAACATTCTGCTGGCACAGGAAAACATGGGAAGCGAAGATAACATGATTTTTGACACCACTTTACCGTCACCCATCATACAAAATCTTAATGTCAATTTACAGAGTACAGTTGTTAACAACCAAAGTACATTAGATAACAACCAAAATCACACACTAGCCATTATACTTCAGAAACTCAATTGTATGAACACCAATTTGCATGCAGACATAAAAAATACAAACACCAGTTTGTGTACGGACGTAAATACAAAATTTGACAGTTTGTATCAAAAACTTACCGTAGCCACACAAGAAATAAACAACATAAAACAAGAGCAGAAGTTTTAAAAGAGTTTCAGGATACAGTCACACAACAGATCAGTGATTTGACAAAGAATTTTCATGAAGAAATGAATGTAAAATTAAAAGACATGGTCAAACAGCTAAAGTAAGATGTACTTTTCGAAGTAAACAATGACATTACAGAAATAAAACAGAAATTAGACACTCTTAACGAGCAGAATGATACAGTAAAGCAGCAACTAAAAGTGAGTAAAGACTCACACGCAAACCTGGAAGCTACAGAAACACAATTAACTTCCACAGTAAAGAACATCTCTGCCATAGTAAACAAACTGCATAAGAATTATGAAAATATACCAATAGCTATTGATGAACTCACTTTAAAAGTAGCATCACTTGAAACCAAATCAGTCTGTGCAAAAAGGAAAGAGACAAAATTAGTGAAAATTTATCTGATGTAATTTCACAAGCTGAAGCATGTGCTTTGGACAAAACCAGTACTGCAGCAGAAAAAGTAGTGAAGGAATGTAGATTAATCACTGATGTAGTTGAAAAAGTTATTCAGCAATAGGAAAATGACATTATCAACAAAGTAAACACCAATTTGCAAGCTACAGAGCACAGGATAAGCAACTACATAGGTGACAGTGTTACAGAGACACAATCTGTTCACATAATCAAAGTAGCAACCACAACAAACCAAAGTAATGCATGCACACAGATCATTGCAAACCCTACAAACAATGCCAGTAGTAATGACAGACTGCAGAATACAAGTTTACATATCATAACACCAGAACCAGTACCTTTGAGAAATGTAAATAATTATGACAGCTATGTAAACACACCACAAAATGCAGACAGCTCATCCACTATATTTGCTGAGGAAGATCTATTAGGGGGGCAGGAGAGAAACCACAGGACTTTTAAATTTACACTGTCTATACTTTTACAAAAATATTCATAAAACTTTGTTATCATGACCAGAAAGGATTCAGGATTCACAGTCATAGCAGAGGAAGTTTAAAAGCATAACAAAACAATTTTTTTTACATGTGCAATTTCATCATTTTTTCACTTGGTATTGACTGCATTTGTTGCTGTAGGTATACTTTTCTTCATAAGTAAGAGAGATTCTTTGATGAATTTTGCACAGCATACAAACCATACTTACAGGTGTATGAAACTCTAGAATTTCCCAAATCTGTTAAAAACTGTGATAAAAATTTAGATAATTAAATACAAAATTCGAGTTTTCTCAAAACACAAAGTTTAAAACATAACAGCCCCATTCATTTTTCCATAGATTAAATAAATTATGGAGTCTCATACACCTGTAAGTATGGTTTGTAAGCTGTGCAAAATTCATCAAAGAATCTCTCTTACTTATGAAGAAAAGTGTACCTACAGCAACAAATGCAGCCAATACCAAGTGTAAAAAATTATGACATTTCACATTTAAAAAATATTATTTTTTTGTGTTTTTGAACTTCCACTGCTATGAGTGTGAATCCTGAATCCTTCCTGGTCATACTGACAAAGTTTTATGAATTTATTTGTAAAAGTATAGACAGTGCAAATTAAAATGTCCTGTGGTGCTTCTTCTTCTCAAAGTTGACCCGTTTGATGTCCTACCCCCCTTAAGACACTGTCAATTCCCAACGTTTACGAGTGAAGGTAAGAGGATGAACCCTGTTGTATTTATTAGCGCTTTTTGACATGTGTTTCCTAGAAATTGGACAGAAGCTCAAAAGATCAGGTTTGTTGTTGGGTACATGCAAGGCAATATACTTTTGTGGGCAACTGAGGTAGCCGAGCATTGAGCCACATATTTACAATTTGAATGGGCATTTCTTGAAAAACACTGGCCAGAAGCTGTACAGGAGAGACTTAGGCAAGAGGTTTTTACCCCTGCTCCCTTTAATAGCAAATATGGTAGCTAGCAAGGGTATTTTGAGAAGTATCTCAATAAAACATGTTATTGGATGAATCCTATGTCTCATGTTGATGTTTTAAAAATTGCAAAAAGGCGTTTGTCATCACACTTTTGTTGAAAATTAGTTACTACATCTGAGCACAACACAAAATATTTTCTATCCTAATGTATGAAGAGAGAGTAATAACAAATAGAGCATCAGACAGCCAAAAACCACAACAATGTAACTTGAATAGTCAGTACAAAAAGGTAGACGGGAACATACAGCAAAGTTGGTATGCACAACTGCAAGTATACATTAACCATGCTAATGGATACAGGAATGGAAATGGCAAGAAAAAAGATTTAAATGAAACTTTCCATATAACAGAAACGATTACCATCCACAAGCTAAATTTCTATCCTTCATCTCAAAATTATGCACCCCGTGTAAATAAAAAAGTCAGCCGCACCAGTCGCCAGCACACGGCAACAACAATAACATGCAACACACCATACCACAGAAAACCTTTGCACAACAAAATCACAATACAGTTACATTTTGCAACAGCCATGTGAACACATGAGAAAATACACTACTGGACATTAAAATTGCTACACCAAGAAGAAATGCAGATTATCAACGGGTATTCATTGGACAAATATATTATACTAGAACTGACATGTGATTACATTTTCACGCAATTTGGGTGGATAGATCTTGAGAAATCAGTACCCAGAACAACCACCTCTGGCCGTAATAACTGCCTTGATACGCCTGAGCATTGAGTCGCACAGAGCTTGGGTGGCGTGTACAGGTACAGCTGCCCATGCAGCTTCAACACGATACAACAGTTCATCAAGAGTAATTAATGGCATATTGTCACAAGCCAGTTGCTCGGCCACCATTGACCAGACATTTTCAATTGGGGAGAGATCTGAAGAATGTGCTGGCCAAGGCAGCAGTCATACATTTTCTGTATCCAGAAATACCCGTACGTGACCTGCAACATACGGTCATGCATTATCCTGCTGAAATGTAGGGTTTCACAGGGATCGAATGAAGGGTAGAGCCACGGGTCATAACACATCTGAAATGTAACGTCCACTGTTCAAAGTGCCCTCAATGCGAACAAGAGGTGACCAAGACACGTAACCAGTGGCACCCCATACCATCATGCCGGGTGATATGCCAGTGTGTCGATGATGGATACACGCTTCCAATGTGCATTCACTGCAATGTCACCAAACACGGATGCGACCATCATGATGCTGTAAACAGAACCTAGATTCATCCAAAAAAATGACGTTTTGCCATTCGTGCACCCAGGTTCGTCGTTGAGTACACCATCGCAGGCACTCCTGTCTGTGATGCAGCGTCAAGGGTAAACGCAGCCATGGTCTCCGAGCTGATAGTCCATGCTGCTGCAAATGTCATCGAACTGTTCATGCAGATTGCTGTTGTCTTGCAAACGTCCCCATCCGTTGACTCAGGGATCGGGATATGGCTGCACGATCCGTTACAGTCATGCAGATAAGATGCCTGTCATCTCAACTGCTAGGGATATGAGGCCATTGGGAGCCAGCACGGTGTTCCGTATTACCCTCCTGAACCCACCGATTCCATATTCTGCTAACAGTCATTGGATCTTGACCAACACGAGCAGCAATGTCGCGATACGATAAACCGCAATCATGATAGGCTACAATCCGACTTTTATCAAAGTCGTAAACATGATGGTACTCATTTCTCCACCTTACACAAGGCATCACAACAACGTTTCACCAGGCAGCACAGGGCAACTGCTGTTTGTGTATGACAAATTGGTTGGAAACTTTCCTCATGTCAGCACGTTGTAGGTGTCGCCACCAGTGCCAACCTTATGTGAATGCTCTGAAAGGCTAATCATTTGCATATCACAGCATCTTCTTCCTGTCGGTTAAATTTTGCATATGTAGCCCATCATCTTCACGGTGTAGCAATTTTAATGGCCAGTAGTGTATGCCATGAGCTGGTAATGATATAAATTCGAGAAACTCTGCAGGAGAGATGCTCAGTAGCTCGGTACAGGCTTTTGTTAAAGTTTCGAGAACATACCTTCACCGAAGAGTCAAGCAGTATATTGCTCCCTCCTAAGTATATCTCGCAAAGAGACCACGAGGATAAAATCAGAGAGATTAGAGCCCACACAGAAGCATACTGACAATCCTTCTTTCCATGAACAATACGAGACTGGAATAGAAGGGAGAACCGATAGAGGTACTCTGGGTACCCTCCGCCACACACCGTCAGGTGGCTTGCGGAGTATGGATGTAGATGTATATGTAGAACAATCACACAGTACAGCTGACAGAAGCTGTTCCGTGCACAGAAGTAGATTAGACTACACTGCAGGAAAACTGGAATCGGTCATAATTGAGCCCCGTACTATAGCCCTTTCAAGATTTGGGGGCAAATCAGATTTTCAAACATATTTTATATGACACAAAGAGAAAGGTAAGTAATGTCATACTTTTATAAGTAAAAAAAAAGTATTATGTGTATATTTGTATGAAATATGTATAGACTTCAGTAATTTTCTTGTTTCATAAGCAAAGACAAACACTTGACTTGAAGGAAGTATAAACACACAGCTTCAAAATGCAAACTGGAGCAACACGACCACTGTAAGTGTTGGAAAAGATGTATTTTGCTACGCCGGTAGACAAATGATAGAAACTTCATTCAATTTTTTTTTGTCAATTATTTAATAGACCCTGTCTTTAGTCCTTCTATGGAGAAGATGTATTTTTTGTGAGAAGTGTGTAGTAGAATTTGTGATATCTGAACAAAAATTTTTATGAAAATTTGGAGTGTGAGGATTCTTATTAGTACATACCACAAAAGTTTTTATTTTCTTCCATGCATTATGCTAATGTCATGTCACTGTAACTGTCTGCATCTGAAGAGGAAGCCTAATAAAAATCAGTATTGTATTCACGGTCAAAAATGAGAAGTACTTATGGTGGAAGAAGAAGCATAAAACTAAATTGCGTAAATCCAATGGCATAGAGAATGCAAAAATTGATGTAAGTTCATGCTACAACTGACTTACAATGTACAAGATTTGTAAATTAAGACTGAAAGACAATTCAAAATTTATAAAAATCAAATTTGATAATATTGTAATTAATTTGATTAATAATAACAATTTGTTAAATTTTTTTATATGTATTTGCACATGTTCCAATAATGGTGACACTACTGCATCCGTTGATGGTGGCCACGATGTTGTCTTCATTGACATCACTCAGTAGCTTAGCTTGCACATGCAGAAACCTCAGTGGGGACGAGCCTAAATGTCTGAAATGTGAGTTGGCCACAAACCAATAAGGCTGATGACAGTGTGGTGAGCACATGCCACTTTGTCCAACACATCATTTATCAGCTGTTGAAGTTTAGAATTGTGTGTCCTTAGGGTGTCAATCAAGCTCGACTGAGGAGTTGGTGTGATGAGCGATCAACAAGGAGTACTCAGAGAAAGTAACTAGTAGTGGATCACTTTTTGCCAAAGAAGAGGGTATCAAAGAGCCAAAGGAACCTGGGATATGCATACCCATCAGTTGGTGTTGCAATAACACTATACATAAGTCTGGAGAGAGGCCAAACTTCTTGAGAAACTCAATCCTGAGGACAGGACTGTCCACATCAGTCCAGGGAAACTGCAAATGTGGCATAAGTTGGAACCAAACTCAACCATGCTTTAGACAGAATTGTGAAAACTGTTGCTGGAATGAAGGAAGAGTTTCACTTGGAGAGTATGCTTGGGTGCACATGAGGAGAGGATGACACTGGATCAGTCCTCATGTCTAGGAGGAAATAAAGGTTCTCAGCATAATTTAAGATGTAAAACCTTCCACTGTTGCATGTAACAGTGCCCTGTATGTCATTGTGAGCCATAGTGCCTAAACTGGCTCCAGTGAAGAGTTTGGGTGACAGGCACCGGGAGGAAGAAGTTTCTTCTCATGCCGCTGGTGTGATACCAACAGAGCAAATAGATGGGGTAGGGAGTTGACATCTGTCACCTGCACCACCTGTTGTGCATTGAAGAAATTTAACATGCAGTCAAGTAAGTGGTTGACAAAAGGAAACAGTGGAGGGGGAACTAGTGGAGGTAGTGTTAGTGACCAGCCACCAGGTGGTGGCAGGGCGTTCTGCTGTGTCAGGTGATCTCTTGATCTCTCATGTGGCCTCTGCCAGGCAAGTGCATTGGAGATGGAGGGGAATGGATATACTGCTAACACCTTTCTCATATGCCGAAGGGCTTCTGGTTGGAAGTAGCTGCCAATGACTTCTGATTCCAAGTGTCTGATCCCCCATCTGGAGTTTAGTCTCTAAGGGGTTTGGGGAGTTTGAGAGCAGCTGAAGTTGTGGATCATGTGGTAGCTTAGAAAGCAAAGAGCAATGTCTGGCATTACCTCACATTTGACCTGTGCCTGGAGGTGTCACTACAACTGTGAAGACAATCTGTCACTGAGTTGCTCTTCATGGATTATATGATGAATTGGTTCCATGAGGGGACACAATAGGAATTCAGTGATAACTGACTTTGCAGCATCATACATGGGTTGTGCAGGAGGGCTGAAAATCAGGTCACTAATGAGGCCTGCAAAATGTATGTTTGTGAGTTCCACAAACAGTTCTAATTAATTGTTGGGGATTGAATACATGAGGTATTTCAACATATGAGGGTACAGTGTCCTCACATGGTGAAGTATTTGCTGTATACTAATAATTTAGATATATATACAATTATCAATGAAGTTCTCCCCTGAGCATATTGTAGCAGTGTGTGGGGTGGTGGTTTGAATGGATAATAATTGGTTTGGAGGGAATTTGTTGTTGTAAATATTGTTCACCATCTTTTATGAGACCCTGGCAACTATTTTTGTGGTCAGCCTGAAAGCAATGGATAAAATACTGACCATAGTTTCCAGTCTGCAAGCCCTCATTCTTGTCCAGCCCACTGAAAGAAACTTTTCTATTCTCTAATTGCTCAGTGGGATCAGGACTAAGATTATCAATGTAGATTTTGAATTGGTATATATATTTAGTAAAGTTTCACATGCACAAAGTGTAATATTCATTATTTTCATATTGACAGGAAATCTTTCTATTCTAAACAGCAGCATAAGCAGTTTATAGGCAATCTCTATGGTAAGTTTCTACCAAATTGTCTTTCACCCTGACTACTGATAATCCAAATAAATGCTCACCACAAAAGTGGAAAATAATTGTCACCACTTGCCATGCTGATTTGTAAATATTATGGGTAGCACACCAATAGTTAATTTTGCTGAATGAAAGTGATCCAGGATGGTGTACAGTCCACATGAGTACACTGTCTACTTTTATTTAAAATAAGAGTTTTGTAATAGCCAGTCTCTGATGTCGTCTGAGGCAGCTCACACTCCAGCATTTAACTGATGTGGATCTTACAGTGGTAGGGTGTGAAGAGAAGTCTAGTCTTGTCTCTTGGGCTGTATTTATTCATGTGATGCAGTAGACGGCCATCAGAACATGTGGTGTCATCCGTCCCATGCACACGGCATCAGTCTCTAAACGGCCACTTTCTCGGACACTCAATATTTAATAAGAATGTTATCAATCAATTAAGATCCTTCATAAATTTGCAGGAATATAGGTAGGTTGGTTGAAATCACAGAAAAAGTTGTAGCTCAGTTGCATATAATTTCTGCCTACTACAATTTCTAGAACGGAACTGACAGTAGATCGTCACCTCCGAACTATATCTTTAAGAGACCTTGTATTGGTTGTCATTAACATCATGGTCCTAAAGCTTGCTCCAGTTCTATTACTTAAGAGGTTTTATCATGTGCTATAACCAAAACTTTGTAACATTAATATAACTAATACTTAATCTACTACAAATGAGGACGTGTTAGTTCCAAATTTGGTTTTCATTACATTACTAAGAAACTATTAAAGGTAGCTTAATGGGGCCTATTTAAATGTTATTTTTAGGTTGAACTAAAGTGTCATACAAATTTTCACATTTCTGTGTCTAATATTTAGCGCCTTAAATTTTTCTTAAACATGTGGATTCTGACCACAATTTTTGGTTAATCATGTTGAGACTTGCACCAGTTCATTTTCACATCCATCTGCACATTACTACTAATTTCTGGCTTTCTAGCCTTATTATTTAATGCCACTTATCTTTTTCTTAAAATGATGTATTTAGGTAAAATATTGACCTAATCAATCTGAGACTTCAGATTTTAAACATTATGACATTAAAGTATATGTTTGAAAAAGCAATTTTAATTTTTAATTTTATTCTTAATTATGGTGCAATACTTGTGTGCTACACATTTATGCATTATGGTGATGTGGTGCTACCAGCAGTGTACTTGGGTAGTCCCAGCACATTCGCTCACCTCTGTATCTTTCAAGCAATACCTTCTATTTAGTTTAATGAAAAAAATATTTTGAACAAAAGTAAATATTAGAAACAAGAGATGTTATTCTAACTGACCTTTTGTAAATGAAATTGACTTTTAGAAAATTCCTTAATACTACACATACAAAATAACCATGTATATGTACACATAGAAAAACATGACATAACCGACTTTTAGAAATCCTGTAATAAATTACATAGAAACATGAAAAAAAATTTGATGATTACAAAATTATTATATTGTTTTTCTTACATAAATTTTTCAGTCTTTATGTGAAAAAGAAACACACAAATTCTTTTACTTTTCAGTACGCACATATTGCATCACCTTTGTAGGCACCAATGTGAGCATCCGTACAACACTTCTACTAATTCAGTAGAAGTAGGGGTGGGAATTCACTTATCCAGCAAAATTTTTATTACAGAAAGGACAGGGGATGATTCACTGAAGATCATGTCTTCCTTGCTTCCTTTTCCACTACAGCTAGTAAGCTGCCTTTCATGAAGCCTCCATGTCATCTGAGAAATGGATACATAGCCTAAGCTTCTGTTCTCAGCTTACATCTAAGAGGTAAAAGCACATTTTATATTCTATTTTCTGTCAATAGCTCTAAGAACTGAGATGTTACCATTTAACTATGTATGTCAGCCTACTGACTTCATTTCTCCTGTTTCTCCCCGTTTTTGTTAATACATATATTTCAGCACTTCTTTCTCCCTTTTCTCTTTGTCAGCCTACTGACCTCATTATTTACTTTTACATTTGATGTGATCCTCACACCACTTCCACACATCTCTTTTAATTAATATTAAAATGCTTCAGCTTTCCTCAAGAGGCACTACATTCTTACCCTTTTTTACCCTCAGACAACCTTATTTCCAACTGAAAAATGTTACTTTATGCAGAACCTATTGAATCAGATTTTAGGAAGTTTCTGCTTCAATAACTTCCCTTAATGCAAAGTGTTTCTCTATTTTCATATTTGCTAGCTCTTTTTACAGATCTTATTTATTATTTATTTGTTTTAGGCATGCTTTCCCTATTATTGGTGCACAAAAGTTCCCCATTGTTGTTTTAATCTTTAGAATTTACTCCTGCAAACTACCTGTCACATTCTTTTTTAAGTCATCAGTTGTGTGTAGTCAAGTTAGGAAATCATTCTTATTTACTAGGAAGACATTACAACTTAATAAAATATATATGACATGAAGCCATATGTTCCTTACTTACTATGATAGGAGAGAAGAAGGGAATGAAACTTGAAAGGGAAATATAGTTTCATCCGGCTGGGACTGCATGGTACTCCAAACTGTGTGTCTGCCAAAGAGTGGCAGACTACTTAAGTAACTAGTTATTTTTATTTTTAAATCACCTTTTTATCATCCTGAATGATCCTTGATGACCTTGTGTAAGATTCTTGGTTTTAGATATTTCTTTCTTTTCAACTACTACTAGTTTATCAATGCTAAAACTAGTAGGGAAAACTTTTGTGTCATGCCTTCTTTTGCTGTTCAATATTTGATTTGTTGGCTGCATCTTAATATCTATTTCCTTTAGTATATAATTCTCTTCTGCATTAGCATCTTGCATCTTACTACTGAATTCAATATCTTGGTGCAAATACCTGTTATTCCTCACTATGGCAATAGGCAGTTCCCATGCTTTGCCTCTTTGTTTACACACAATCTGATCTATTGTTACTGTATCTACATCAACTGGTATCAAATCCTCATGCTGTACTGGTATAGAAAATTTTCCAGCAGCACCTACTATTCTTAAACCACTTTCTTTCAAGTCAGCTAATACATTCTCATTAGTAACAGCATCAAAGACTGCTTCAAACAAGGCACTTACTTCACTACCACTATCAAGAATACAACACTGTGTTACTCCTGAGATGTCAGTTTTTATAATAGGGTGAGTTATTTTACTCTGAAAAGGTTCCTCCCAGACATCTTCTAATAAATCACTTTCAACCTGTTTCCAGCTAAAGTAGTATTGTTCAATTGCAAGTACATTCACACTTAAATTCTGGGGTTCATCACTCTCTACATTCTCAGCTGCATTTTCCCATGTGTCCACTAATTTTAAATCAAAGCGCTCAATGACTCCCTCTACTTCCATTTGCTGCACATCAGCTAAATTGTTCTCTACCCCTGGGCAACTGTGCCCCTGCACAACATTGCTGCTTATAACACTGTAGTCAGCTTTTTCAGTTTGTAGCAAGTCAATAGAGCTATTAGGTACCTTGACCTCATTATTATTGCTGCCCCTTCATTCATCAATTCCTTCACTTTAAAACTTTGCAAGACTGACTTTAACTCCTCTCTCGCAACTTTAGCCTTCAGATTACCATCATTGTCAAAGACGTAATATTTTACCTCATCTTTGTCCATATCAGACTCAAACCTGTTAATGTCTTTCTCCCTATTATCTATAGTGTTTTCTGGTTCTTCCTTGACCCATTTTTCCAAAGTATCCAAAATTCTGTCAACTATATTAAGAGAATGATTTAACACATGACTGGTACTGTCTGTTCCTATTTCATCATTCCTGTTTTCTGTTTGCATGTGTTGGCTGACTGTGGTGTGTGTCTGTTATTGGCTTTGTTACTGTTACCACCTTGTGAGTGGCAGTTTCCTCATGGATGGGATTTAGCTTCCCACATGTTGTTTGCTATTTTCATCTGATACAGCACCTGATATGGCAGCATTTTGCTCTCTGTCTTGTCTCAACTGTACAGTATTTACATTTCTGCTTTTGTCATAATAGCTCTTGTGAATGCATGGTGACTGTCTACCCCCTCGTCCTGTACCATGGCCTTGATTATGATAATTGGACCTCGTATTCCTGACCTCCACACTTCTAACATTCACATTCCCACTGTCATTATTTCTGTTATTTACATGACTGTTAAAAGATCTGTTAGTATTTTGCATCTGCTCCTCAGCAACAGCTACTCTTTTTACTTGCTCTAAATATTCAATGAACCTATCCACATTATCCCTAGTGTGGAAATAATTCTTTTCTGCCAGTACCAAGGCAGCTTAACTTTTAGACCCATGATAATCATTCCTGGTTTCATCTTTTGTGTCAGATGTGACAGTCGTGAAATCCACTTTGTAGAGAATTCTTCCACTGACTCATGTCCTGGAGCAAACTTTATACCACTCCAAAACTCTCTTAAAACATTGTTTTGTTTGTTGTGTGACCAGTACTCATTAAGAAATAAAGATTTAAATCCATAAAGAGTTTGGCATCTTATCATTCATCAACTGACCACTGTCTCCTGACAAATGACTTCTTACAAAAGAAATTTTCTCTTGTTCTGACCATGCACTAGGCAAAATATTCTCAAAATCATTCTAGGACTCTAATGGATGAATTGGTTTGTCCGGATCAAAACAAAATAATTGACGATATCCAATGAAAGCGGCATCAACTGAAGCCACATGCTGTACAGTAGTATTACTACAACTACCAGAGGTTACTCTGTTCTCTAAGTTAGGAAGATTAGTATTGAGTTCTTCTACTTGTAGGTCTACTGCTTCCATCTAGTCAGACATCTTTTGTCCACATCATTACATAGCTGCACACAATCTACTTTTGTTTTCTTAATAACTTTCTGATAATCATTTACTTTAATATTTATCTCCTCAAATCGATTAGAGCAAAGTTTGGATTCGTTTCCTATTCTTTCTCACAATCTCCATTCCAAAAATTCATCTGCATCTTTGAAATCTTTGTGAACTTTGTCAATTTCACTTTTGAAAGTACTATGCAGTTTATTTAACTGTTGCCCTCCTTTGACTTGTAGATCAAGGTGGACAGCATAAATTTTATAATTTAAACTACTCATTTTTTAGGTCATTTCATCCTTTAACTCTTTACTACTGGATTCAGTCTTACTGTTTAGTAATTTGTTACTGGACTCCATATTACTTAAGTTTTTGCTCCTTTTCCCCCAGTTCCGTACTACTAGATTCACTCTTATTTTCCAGTTTTGTATGATGTGATTCAAATTTGGAACTGTAATTGCATCCAATTTAGAGTCTCTACATTGCCACTTGGCATTTCCACTGATTTTAAAGGAGCTTTTAGCATTTCCTAATATGGCTGAATTGCAGACATATTGAGTTCAGTTTCATGATCTGATAACGTTTTTAATTCTATCTTCTCCTTTTTGACCTCTATTTCAATTACTTCATTATCAGAAAATGGTTCAAACTTTGCAGTATCTTTGAAATTCAAATAGGTTTCTACTTTTGACAAATCACACTCTGATTTTTGATTTGTTAGTTTGACAGAACCATCCTCATTAAATTCAGTTTCTGATTCTGATGATTCATGGTCAGATATTGGTTCCATCTTAATCTTCATGTAGATTTGCAGTTTTAATAGTCTGTTATCAGCAACTAACATATGCTTTTAATATCCTTGACATAACTTAATTGCTTGACCTCGATGAATGGTGCCTTCATGGTGTACAAGCAACTATGACGCAACGCATCGCCACATAACGCAGGCAGCAGCAGCAGCAGCAGCAGCAGCAGCAGCTGTGGTGGTGGGAATGGGTGTGGGTATTGCCTACCGCAATAGCTCCAGGACGGGGGTGGGACACTGGTGCGCATGTGCAGCAGCTTGCAGGTGTCTGATGGGTCCACACAACTCTGCGAGAATTCCCCATCTTCTTCTAACCTCAGCACCGGTGGCAGCTGTGATCTAGTGTCATATTCTTCCTTCCATTCATCACAATCAAGATTACCGTGGGTAATATTCACAGATTATTTACCACATTCACGAGTAAATCTTAGCACTGTTCTAGACTTGTTTCTGCCTATTTCACTATGGTATCCTGTTAGGGACTACTGAGTTAATTGTTTTTCACATATCACTTCCACTGTTCAATTTCCCGGCTGATGCACCATACGCAGGGTGGCACGTTGAATAGATACTAATTGATTTGGAGGGAATCTGATTGTTGTAAATATTGTTCAGCATCTTTTACGAGAGCCTGGCAACTATTTTTGTGGTTAGCCTCAAAACAATGGATAAAATACCGACCATAGTTTCCAGTCTGCAAGTCATCATTCTTGTCCAGCCCACCGAAAGAAACTTTTCTATTCTCTAATTGTTTAGTGGGATCTGGACTATGATGATCAATGAAGATTTTGAGTTCTAATTGATACATATATGTAGTAAAGTTTCACACGCACAAGATGTAATATGCATTATGCTCATACTGACAGGAAATCTTTCTATTCAAAACAACACTATGAGCAGTTCATAGGTGATCTCTATGGTAAGTTTTTACCAAATTATCTTTCACCCTGACTACTGATAATCAAAATAAATGCTCACCACAAAAGTGGAAAATAACTTTCACCACTTGCCATGTGGATTTGTAAATATTATGGGCAGCACACTGACAGTTAATTTTACCAAATGAAAGCGATCCAGGATGATGTACAATTCTCATGAGTTCACTGTCTACTATTACTGAAAATAAACATTTTGTAATAGCCTGCCTTTGATGTCGTCCGAGGCAGCTCACACTCCGGCGTTTAACTAACATGGATCTTACAGTGGCTGGCCGTGAAGTGAAGCCTAGTCTTGACTCTTGGGCTGTATTTATGCATGTGATGCAGCAGATGGCCAAGGGAACATCTGCTGTCATCCGCCCCATGCACACAGCAGCAGTCTCTAAATGGCCGCTTTCTCGGACACCCAATAATTAATCTTCATAATTTTTGCAGGGATGTAGGTAAGTTGGTTGAAATCACAGAAAAAGTTGTAGCTCAGTTGCATACAAACATTGCCTTCTAGAATTTTTGGAACGGAACTAACAATAGAACGTCATCTCTGAACCATAACTTTAAGGGACCTTGTATTGGTTGTCATTAACATCATGGTCCTAAAACTTGATCTAGCTCTTTTATTAAATAGGTTTTATCATGTGCTTTAATCAGAACTTTGTAACACTAATATAACAGATACTTAATCTACTAAAAATAAGGATGTTTAGTTCCAAATTTAGTTTTCATTAAATTACTTGAAAACTATTAGAGGTAACTTAATGGAGTACGTATACTTATTATTTTTAGGTTGAACTGAAGCATCATACAAGTTTTCACATTTTTAAGTCTAATATTTTGCACCTTCAATTTTTCTTAAAAGCGTGGATTCTGACCACAGTTTTCGCTTAATCATATTGTGACTTGCACCAGTTCATTTTGACATCCATCTGCAGATTATGACCAATTTCTGGCTTTCTAGCTTTATTGTTTTTTCTTAAAATGATGTATTTAGTTAAAATATTGACCTAATCGATCTGAGAGTTGACGTTTTAAACATTATTACATTAATGTATATGTTTGAAAAAGCAATTTTAACTATTAATTTTTTTCTTAATTATGGTGCAATACTTGTGCACTACACACTGCAATGTTATGGTGATGTGGCGCTACTAGCAGTGAACTGGGTTAAGTCCCGGCACACTCACTCACCTCTGTATCTTTCAAATGATACAGGACTTGTTTCACTATACAGGGGTACCAGTGTAAGATATCCTTGTTTCTGACAATATGCTGGGGACCAGTTACTGTTGTGGCAAGAAATAGTTGCCTTGGGTTCTCAGCCTGGATGGAGTGAGCCAAGGTTGGATAGTGCATTGGTCAGCACTGCTCAGTAGCTATCTTAATGCTTTTATAGTGTGTCTGTGCCATGATCAGTCATTGCTTAAGTTTCAGTGTGGAAGTGACTGGCAGTAAATAATGGCACACAGATTGAAATGCTGAATGTTATCAGAAGTAATAATGTTTATTGAGAGTCTGTACAAATTATAATTTGTCATTCTGTAACGATTGATATTCTCTCTTAAAACAGTTATCATAGTATCCCTGGAGGAATTATTTTATGAGATTAGCTGTATCAAATGTTTGTTGGGAAAGTGAGGAGAGACTGTGATGTAACATAGCTGGCCTGGAGGAATACCAACAGCATCATTATAACCAGAATACTGTCCTGTAAAACACGAGTGAATGAAACTATAAAAAATGTTAACTTGCTGGCATACATATTACCAAATTTGACAATTATTCTAATGGCAAAAGTAGCTGAGTCTAAACATTTTTGAAGATATGCTGTTTGGTTTCCCAGTTTAAGTTTTCTTCTATATACACACCTAACATTCTAAAACTTTCTACCATATTTATTTATTATTACTGGCATACTATATTAACAGGAGGAGAGACATTTTTGATAGTACAAAACTCAATGAGCTGTGTTTTCCAAAAGTATGAAGGTAGCCCATTTGTGAAAAACTGGGCCATAACATTCACTGAAACATCATTTCCTGTTATCTTGGTTGATATTTCATGTCTCACTTCACTAAAGTGTTTCCATTACCTGCAAATAGAACTATTTCTACCTCCCATTTCAAATAAAATGACAGATAATTATTATAAAGCAACAGTAGTGGGCCAGTGATTAAATTCTGTAGCAATCTAAGTGTGAATTCTCCTCATTTTACTGTATTGTCAGTATAAGGAATAATAAATGGTATCACTGACCTTGGAAATTTAGACATATATTACAAAATCCATTGCAATTGATACCTAAGTCACTTCTCAAATACCCATATTTCATTAAAGGTGTGTAAAGTTTCTTATGTTTTCTTACCGAGCTCTTATACAGTGATTTTACTTTCACACATGAGGGAAATTCGTCTGATGTCCTTTTATAACTATGATGTAGTACCTCTTCTTTCTTGACCATATTGCCTAGATTTTAAAGTAATGATCTTTCCTTCTCAGTATTCCTTAAGAGAAGTGTACAATTTAATATTCTTTCATCTATAAGTGTATTCATGCTACAAGTACAGTTGTGGTACATTACAGCTGACACAATTATCACCTCTGTCGTACAATAATTTTTGTTCATTATTGAGAATTGATTTTTGGTGTGGCATCTCCACTAGTCACCTTGAAAAAAAAAAAACTCAAATAATGGAATATTGAATTCATAAGGCTTTATGTAATAAAATGACTTTAATGTCCAACTGTCTGCAGTGTAATGCATTGCCTCACAATAATTATTCTTCAACATTGAATGTTTATGCTCAAGAAGCTGATTGTTTTATATTTTATAAAAATAAAAGTTTGTATGTTCTTATGTGGCTTTCTTTGTCACTTGAGTTATTTTACTGTTTGTTAGGACAAATTCCATAATTTTAAACATCAGCCTACAGGATCTGCCATACACTTAAATGGTACCTTAGATTCATCCCCTAGTCTGCCATAAGAAATATTAGCATTCTTGTGGATTAAAATAGGTAGCAGGTAAATCTGCTGTATACATATACTCTACTGGCCATTAAAATTGCTACACCATGAAGATGACATGCTACAGGTGCAAAATTTAACCGACAAGAAGAAGATGCTGTGATGTGCAAATGATTAGCTTTTCAGAGCATTCACACAAGGTTTGCACCAGTGGCGACACATACAACATGCTGACATGAGGAAAGTTTCCAACCAATTTCTCATACACAAACAGCAGTTGACCGACATTGCCTGGTGAAACATTGTTGTGATGCCTCGTGTAAGGAGGAGAAATGGGCACCATCACATTTCCGAATTTGATAAAAGTCGGATTGTAGCCTATCGCGATTGCAGTTTATCATATCGTGACATTGCTACTCGCGTTGGTCGAGATTCAATGATTGTTAGCAGAATATTGAATCGGTGGGTTTCAGGAGGGTAATACGGAATGCCGTGCTGGATCCAAATGGCCTCGTATCACAAGCAGTCGAGATGACAGGCATCTTATCCGCATGGCTTTAACGGATCATGCAGCCACGTCTTGATACCTGAGTCAACAGATGGGGATGTTTGCAAGACAACAACCATCTGCATGAACAGTTTGACGACATTTACAGCAGCATGGACTATCAGCTCGGAGATCATGGCTGTGGTTAACCTTGACACTGGATCACAGACAGGAGAGCCGGTGGTGGTGTACTCAACGATGAACCTGGGTGTATGAATGGCAAAACGTCATTTTTTCAGATGAATTCAGGTTTTGAAACTTCCTGGCAGATTAAAACTGTGTGCCGGACCGGGACTCGAACTCAGGACCTTTGCCTTTTGTGGGTAAGTGCTCTACCAACTAAGCTACCCAAGCACAATTCACGCCCCATCCTCACAGCTTTGCTTCTGTGAGGATGGGGCGTGAGTCGTGCTTGGGTAGCTCAGTTGGTAGAGCACTTGCCCGCAAAAAGCAAAGGTCCTGAGTTCGAGTCTAGGTCCAGCACACAGTTTTAATCTGCCAGGAAGTTTCATATCAGCGCACACTCCGCTGCAGAGTGAAAATCTCATTCTGAATCCAGGTTTTGTTTACAGCATCATGATGGTCCCATCCGTATTTGGCGACATCACGGTGAACGCACATTGGAAGCGAGTATTTGTCAGCGCCATACCGGCGTATCACCCAGCGTGATGGTATGGGGTGCCATTGGTTACATGTCTCGGTCACCTCTTGTTCACATTGAGGGTACTTTGAACAGTGGATATTACATTTCAGGTGTGTTACGACCCGTGGCTCTGCCCCTCATTCAATCCCTGCGAAACCCTACATTTCAGCAGGATAATGCATGACCACATGTTGCAGGTCCAGTGCAGGCCTTTGTGGATACAGAAAATGTTTGACTGCTGCCCGGGCCAGCACATTCTCCAGATCTCTCACCAATTGAAAATGTCTGGTCAATGGCGGCCGAGCAACTGGCTCGTCACAATACGTATCATGTTGAAGCTGCATGGGCAGCTGTACCTGTACACGCTATCCAAGCTATGTTTGACTCAATGCCCAGGCATATCATGGCCATTATTACGGCCAGAGGTGGTTGTTCTGAGTACTGATTTCTCAGGATATATGCACCCAAATTGCGTGAAAATGTAATCACATGTCAGTTCTAGTAAAATATATTTGTCCAATGAGTACCTGTTTATAATCTGCATTTCTTCTTGATGTAGCAATTTTAATGGCCATTAGTGTATGTCAAAGACATTTTGAGCACTTACAATTATGGATTTATTTTACTTATTTTAAAAATTTACTTATATCTAAATTTTCTTTCATAATTTGGTCTGGGGATAGGGAAATTCTTTATTAGGGACCATTTTTTTAAAAGTACACATCTGTTCAAAATGATTTACATACTAGAAACTAAGTAATAGTAAAATGTAGAGAAATGCAGGTGTTAAGAATGGTAAGTCTGAATGTATGTTGCTCCCCATTGCGTTTTCAGACATTTCAAAGTTTAAACTCTCACATTATACAGTTTGCACAATGTGTTTAATACAATGTTTATCCCCTGCAAGTCTCTTTATTTTCATTCTTGAAAGTGTGTCTTGATTTATTTTTGGCTGTACTATTTTCCCAACTCTAAATTGTTGAGTGCCGTCTCTCTGCTCTCAGCATTTGTTGCCTCAGCAATGCAAACAGTCAGTAACAGCGAGCAGCTTATATAGCTTGATGCCTTGTTAGCATTAGGTGGAAATATTCTATCCTAAGACATACTACTAATTGTGAAGGGTTACAGAGTTAGGAGTACACAATGGACAGCATACCACCATAGACTTTTTGTTTATTTTTCTAACTCTGTTAGATTTTGGAATGTTTTCATAACAACCTCTCATCTCCTGTCTGTAAGGTGTAAGTTTGGCCAAAATTCTTGTCACACTTGGCCTTCCTCTTTTGTGCTCGTTACTCACAATAATTGCAGCTTGTCTTATTTTCTCTTTAAGTGAAATTTTGGGTACTGTCATATGTGGCAAAGGTTTTGACAACTCATGAAGCTCATTTTACCCTAAAATTAGTTTGGCAGATGTAGATTCTTGAGAACGGTTGTAGTGATTCGAGAATTTCTGTGTAAATTCTAGAACCACTCAGCCTTCTACCATTTCAAAAACATGATATTCTAGATACAAATGTGGGATGGTAAAATCCTACCTACTGCACATCACATGTTTGTGTGTGCAGGTTTAAAATCAGTCATGGGAAGAAAGTAGATGCGGAGGTCAAATGGCACCGACAAGTACCTGTCGGGCAGTCCATAGAGGTTTTAGTGTGTGTGTAAGGAAGAACCATTGACAGGATCGAAAAAACAGGAGTTTTCAGTCAAAAATGAGAAAAGATGCTATTGTGTGTTGCCACAGCAACCAAACATAACACGACAAGGGATTTACTCTGAGACACTCAAATATGTCCAAGTATCTAATGGAGCAAAATTTGAATGAAAAATGATGAAGACGTGAAATTGACAATGACATGAAATTCAAAACTATAAAACAAGAAAGAAAATTTCGATGTATTTGTCTAAAAAGAAATACTCATAGAATGCTTCAACCAAGAGGATCCAGTGTGAGGAGTATACAGCCCTCACTCACATCACAGGGAAGCAGACATGGAAACCAATGTACACCTTATGCTTCCGGCACCAGATGCTGTTCACCAGTGCTGACCTGCCTTCACATCTGCTCACCTATGCTACGAGAATTCTGCGCTGAGTGAGTGTGAAACTAAACTTCATTACTTTAATACAAAATGGTACAAGATATTGTTGAGTGAACTTTATTTCTGTAGTTATCATATTTAAAGTTAGTTTTAAATGCTTACAAGACCTAAAGCATACAAGAGAATGGAAAACATACAACAGGTTGGAGAAACTCAAGACCCAGCTATGGCTATGAAAGTTTGCAATACTGGGCTAGGTTGAGTTAAATGTTCAGAGTGAGACTCTAAGGAAAGAATTAGGCTTGGTAAATTCTCAATTAAATACCCAGAGTGAGGCTGTAAATGCTCAGAGGGAAGCTTTAAATATTCAAATGACAAATTTAGGTTTTTAAGTTGCAAGGTCAACTCTCAAAGCAAAGAATTTAGTAATCCTCATCAAGGCATGGGTGCTTTGAAGACAGGTTCGATGCTATAAGTACTATAGTAGAGAATTTAAAAGTAGATCTAAAAAATGAGTTGACAAACACTTTGACTACCCTTATAAATCATATATGTACTGACCATTGAGAACAAATGTCATAATGTAGAATCCAAACTTATTGAAAAGTTAGGCTTTTTTGAAAATGTGTACAATATTAAGTATAATGATGTAAGACATGTGTTGTATGCTTTGCAAAAGAGTGTAGATTAGCACAATGAGTTAATGCCAGTCATTCAATTGCAAATTACAGGTGTCAACACACAGGTAGATAATGTAGAAAGGAATTTCAAAGAGAAAATAGCTAACTTGAGGAACAATTTGGGGAAATTATACATCAAAAAGTTACCGAGAGAATAACATCTGGGAATGTATTGCCTATTCTTTCTTCTGAACTTAATGATAGCAAGAAGGGTATGAACGGCCTGTGTAAAGTGATTAAGCTTATACAGGATAAAGAGAAAAAAGGGTTTCTTCAACTAATTTTGTACTAACTAGTGAAACTGTGACCGATTTACAATGGGGAGCTAATTCAGGGTTATCTAGACAATTCCCTAAATTTAAGCTGGACGGTGATGTACATCTGACCCATTTCTTAAGAAAGTTTAACCAGGCTTTACCAAAAAACTGGGAAGATCAAATTTGTTGTGGGGTACCTCCTAGGGGAAGCCTCTGAATGGGGTATAGTAAATATCGAGAATTTTTTTTCTTGGGAAGACTTCAAAAGAAATTTAAAGAAAATTACTGGTCTGCCAGTGCACAAGAAAGCTTAATATCAGATCAATGGCACCTGGGCGGTGTCATCTATCCCCGAGGGATGTTAACACTCCGAGTTAACAGGCTGAGTGACGACCATTGGATCCTGAATTGTTTTTGGTTTTTAGTTTTTAGTTTTCCTGCACCGAATTCCTTTAAAATCTAAAACTATCCTATAATCTTATTACTTAAAAAAAAGAAAAAAGAAAATAACTGAATATGAATATGACCATAACTGGCTTAGGAGAATCACACAGAAAGGTGATATCTAAATGAAATATACTGAATAAAGTAGTGGATTTGTAGAAAATGTAAAATGATGTGACTAATTGAACAATTGTTATACCAAAGTGTATAACCATTCTATTTTGTATAGAGTATTTTATACCTTTTATGAGATGTGATATAGATGGGAGGGTTTGTATAAATTTTCAAAGGGATGGGTATGTAGCTAAAAGCTTGATTTACAAGAACAGATAAATCATGACTCACACAAAACACACATCACATCTTTCAAACAACCCTCACAAACAAGTGTGACTGATTATTCTTCATTTACTGATTCCATAGGGTTGTTAGGATTTCCTTCTGTAGGAGACGATTTAACACCAAACCTCCTCTGGCATCTCACTCAAGTACCTGAGGGGTAGGGATCCAGGGGAAGTGGGTGGAAAGGGTTTCCTGTCTTTGGGGCTATCTTCTTTCTCTCCATTGGTCCTAGCAACCACATCTATCTTTTTCCTTTCTTACTTCTCATCTTGAGGACCTGTCTATCTTTTCCCTCTTTCCATATTCATAAACTTCTATTGCTGAAATCCTTCCTTATTTCCATGGTTATTAATAACCTCCATCTTATCTTTAGATAAGAAGGCCGAAGAATCAGATTACACAAACACACGTTCACGTATACACACATATACACTTCTACGCAAACATTAAATTATATAAGACAAAGCTTGTCATGTTGTGAGGACTGCCAGGTGTAGGGAAAAGGGTGTGTACATATGGAATTATGCACAAATATATGGGGAGTTATGATGGGTCTACATCAAATATACATAAGGAGAGGTGCCCATACTTAACGAACAAATATAAATTAGTAATGAGTAATGGATAAGTAAGAAAAAGGCATGAACAATGTCAGTGCAGTAAAAACTCTGATGAATTGAAGGATAGGGGGATGTAAGTAGTATATATAGACATAATATCTATTGTAAGTATAGAAGTTGATAATTAGAGGAGGACTCTAGGGAGTAAATGACATATTAAAGAATGACTGCAAGGTTTAAGATAGCTTTATACATTTACCAGATGATGCTTAATTATAGTATACATAGAAATGTATATTAGGGTAATGAACCGTAAGGCCTACTCAGAAAGGATAAGGGGGGCATACCGAGCAATCACTAACTATAAAGGACAGACGTACCTATGTGGAGATAGAATGATCTGTGGCCAAAGCAATAGAGATGTTTTGTAAGGGGCGTACCTACCAGAATGTAAAGAGGAAGTGCTCTCATAAGGTCAACCCACAAGCAAGGAGTAGGTGTATCCTAGGAGAATGGGAAAGTATCATGACAAAAGTCACAAACTCTATAGGAATTATTCTGGAAAGTGTAAATTCTATGAACAACTAGTATTATTATGTTTCATGGAAGTAAATGAATGTCAAAAGAATACTTTCATTTCGTCCAGAGTTCCTCCAAGCTACAACTAATGAAAATAGGACATACTAGGAAAAAGTAGTACAAAAAGATAAGAATAGAAAATAGATGACTCATGTGTCATAAACAAGTGAAGTTTTTGATTGAAAAGGAAATAAAGGAAAGAAAAAGTGTCCTCACAATTCCTAATTATTAGTAAAGCTGACTAAAACCATGAGTAAATGCTCATGTCTTAATAACAAAGTAAAATAATAAATGAACAGAGAAACAATAAGTGAAAGATTGTTCTAGAGAGTAGAGAAAATTGTTACGGAAATAAGAGATATGTAGTGATTCAAGAATTTATTTGTAAATTCTAGAACCATTCAGCCTTCTACCATCTTGAACACACAATATTCTAGAAATGAGTGTGGGTTGGTAAAAGCCAACCTACTGTGCATCTCATGTTTGTGTGTCCAGGTTTAAAATCAGTCACAGGAAAAAAGCAGATGCGGTAGACGAACGGCATCGACAAGTACCTGTTGGGCAATCCATAGAGGTTATAGTGTGTGTGTAAGGAAGATCCATGGAGTTTTTATGCCACTCTGTGCTTATTGTGTCATTGGCTATTGTTGTGTGAAACCAGAGCAGTTGAGAAGGTACTCTTGTAGACTCCTGACTCAGCCTTGTTAGACGTAAGATATATTTTCTGATTCATATTAAGAAACTCATGGTAGTCAAGCCAACTTTCTTTTAACTGTAACTCATTTTCTTTCTAATGTTTGATGGTATGAGGTACTTACATAAAGTTACGTATGTATATTGAAAGTGTGAACTATATTGTGTATGAAAGTCAAATTTATCATTAACTGATGAAAGGGAAAGTTTGTATGTTTACTCATTTTATAAGTAGAAACAGGATTAAAAGTTCCTGTACCTAGCATTATTCAATGGAGAAGAAGACAAGAGATTTTCCAGTAGCTGACTATCCCATAAAGAAGAGGTGTTGAAAAATTCCAAGTAAGTCACCTCATAAAGAAGTGGAATGTGGTTTGGGGAAATAAGTCAGTATAACCCACACTCACACTCACACTTTAAGTCATCAGAACATTAGAGGGTGTGGTGAATTATTAACTATGTGCTGAAAGTGGGCAATGTACTCTACCCATTTCATTTGCTTGTTTGGCATATAAGTCCTAATGAAGTGACTAAACTCTTTAAATATATTTTTACTGGACTTTCTTCTGTGTGAAATTGGAATACTAAAATTTGTTTTACTGGTGTCCTTTGAGAAAAAATTTCCATTTAGGATTCATAAAATACACTCCTGGAAATTGAAATAAGAACACCGTGAATTCATTGTCCCAGGAAGGGGAAACTTTATTGACACATTCCTGGGGTCAGATACATCACATGATCACACTGACAGAACCACAGGCACATAGACACAGGCAACAGAGCATGCACAATGTCGGCACTAGTACAGTGTATATCCACCTTTCGCAGCAATGCAGGCTGCTATTCTCCCATGGAGACGATCATAGAGATGCTGGATGTAGTCCTGTGGAATGGCTTGCCATGCCATTTCCACCTGGCGCCTCAGTTGGACCAGCGTTCGTGCTGGACGTGCAGACTGTGTGAGATGACGCTTCATCCAGTCCCAAACATGCTCAATGGGGGACAGATCCGGAGATCTTGCTGGCCAGGGTAGTTGACTTACACCTTCTAGAGCACGTTGGGTGGCACGGGATACATGCGGACGTGCATTGTCCTGTTGGAACAGCAAGTTCCCTTGCCGGTCTAGGAATGGTAGAACGATGGGTTCGATGACGGTTTGGATGTACCGTGCACTATTCAGTGTCCCCTCGACGATCACCAGTGGTGTACGGCCAGTGTAGGAGATCGCTCCCCACACCATGATGCCGGGTGTTGGCCCTGTGTGCCTCGGTCGTATGCAGTCCTGATTGTGGCGCTCACCTGCACGGCGCCAAACACGCATACGACCATCATTGGCACCAAGGCAGAAGCGACTCTCATCGCTGAAGACGACACATCTCCATTCGTCCCTCCATTCACGCCTGTCGCGACACCACTGGAGGCGGGCTGCACGATGTTGGGGCGTGAGCGGAAGTAGGCCTAACGGTGTGCGGGACCGTAGCCCAGCTTCATGGAGACGGTTGCGAATGGTCCTCGCCGATACCCCAGGAGCAACAGTGTCCCTAATTTGCTGGGAAGTGGCGGCGCGGTCCCCTACGGCACTGCGTAGGATCCTACGGTCTTGGCGTGCATCCGTGCGTCGCTGCAGTCCGGTCCCAGGTCGACGGGCACGTGCACCTTCCGCCGACCACTGGCAACAACATCGATGTACTGTGGAGCCCTCACGCCCCACGTGTTGAGCAATTCGGCGGTACGTCCACCCGGCCTCCCGCATGCCCACTATGCGCCCTCGCTCAAAGTCCGTCAACTGCACATACGGTTCACGTCCACGCTGTCGCGGCATGCTACCAGTGTTAAAGACTGCGATGGAGCTCCGTATGCCATGGCAAACTGGCTGACACTGACGGCGGCGGTGCACAAATGCTGCGCAGCTAGCACCATTCGACGGCCAACACCGCGGTTCCTGGTGTGTTCGCTGTGCCGTGCGTGTGATCATTGCTTGTACAGCCCTCTCGCAGTGTCCGGAGCAAGTATGGTGGGTCTGACACACCGGTGTCAATGTGTTCTTTTTTCCATTTCCAGGAGTGTATGATGTGTTGTTAGTTAATGGAGACTTAGGTACACCTGTTGTAGGAACATAGGCCACAATTATCCTCCTAATAATTATATTAGTTACAATGGTTCTCATAGCATGCATACATTCATACATATTTCATGAAAACATCATATATAGCAATCAGATATTTAACACCTCCTCTTCCTCCAGGAAATGGTCCATCTGTGTCAACTGACCCTAATTCTTGTGTTTTTTTGTTATGATAGGATGTTATTCATTCACATGAAACTGATTTGTGTGACCTTCTGACATACAATATACATTTTTATTACTATTTGGACATTGCAGTGCAAATTTGGAGAAAGACAATAAGACATAATTAACACATTGCACCTTTTTACTCCGCAATAATGCCACATGTTGGGTGTAAACCTACTAAATTCAGTTACATAGTCTTCATGTATACAGACCCACCAGCAGTTTGATTCTGGTGCTTGCTGGTGAAATAGCAAGCCTTTGTGTATTGTGAGATACTTACATATATTCCCATCTTACTTGTTATTTAGTTTCTCTTTTAACTTCCTCCAACAAGGATCCTTTTCTTTTAAATTTCCCAGTTTGTGACACAGTAGGGTCTACAATTTTTGTCTTGTATTAATAATATTCTACAATCTGAGGTCTGTTCATTTAGTTCTTTAAATTCATTTAGTCTTGTTGGAGTCTTGAAATTATGTCAGCTGAAGCGTTTCACTCCCATTTTATATACATTACTTCAAAACTGAATTCTGTAAGAATAAGTACCATAAGCAAGTTTCATGTGTAACAATTTGCAAGTCAGCAAAAAAGACAAAGCTTTGTTGTGAAAATAAACTTTTGGTGCTTTTCCCACAAATAGTATGCAAACTTCTAAAAGCCCCATACTACGAATACACTTCATGTTCAGTAAGGTTCTCCACACTTGATAAGTGTTAGGCTGAGAAAACTGATTAAACAGCTTGTATTCTTTCCATCTGTTTCTCTAACTTGAAACTGACAAGGCCCAAGACTCTGAAATGATACGTCTGCGCCTAAGCAAAACTCTTGTGTCATATTGGGATGGTGTAAAATATTTACATTTACTAAAGTTTCCTTTATGACCTGGAAGTCTCTTTGCAATCCTTCAGTGCATGTATTATTTTATCTTAACAGTTTAAGGGTCAGTTCACTATTTAACAATTGTTTAGGTATGAACTTTCTAAAGAATGAAGTTAGTCTGTAAACACTGTTAATTGTTTTCTGTTCTGTAATGTAGAAAAATTTCTGGGATCAAGAAAAATAACTGTGGGGGAGATAATGTAACTGAAATATATTATTTTTTGTCTTCCATGTGTGGAGTTTTCTAAATTAAATATAATATTAAAGTCAAGAAATTTTCAGTACCTCACCTAACAAACCTAAATGTTTCCTACACGAACTCGTGGTCAATACGACATTGACATATATGGTGACTCTCTTGTGCAGTCCTGATCCCAAAACAGGGTCCAGTGCTGCTGTAAGGACACTCACACTAACATTGAGTCAGAAAGTTAATAAACAAAAATTATAACTGTGGCCAGGACATAAACATGCAGTATATTTCCTACTATCTAGGTGAAGTAATGCCTGCCAGTACGAAAAGCACAGATCCAGTGAAGTTAAATACTTAACACTATGAAATTTCAAGTTTTGTTCATCCTTACATGAATAACAATTTTGTTAATAGATCAAGCAACAAGTAGTAATAAAATACTATCATTTTCATTAATGATGGCCAACAACAGACTGCAATATGGAAAGTTCAAAGGTTCTGCTACTCACCAACTTAACATTCCTTCTATTTCTTTATTTGCTACCTCTTTCTTTACCCAATGGATTGGGTAAGAATTATGACAGATAGTGTGATGTGGATATACATCCACTTTCTAAATGTAATCTTTTATAATACTTGGTTATTTACAAAACATCTGTGTCATGGCGTATGAATAATTTACATAACTGCTTTCTTTGTGCCTCAGCTAAATAACCTCACCCCCCAACCTTTTCTTTGATAACATTATGTGATATCAAGTTACACAACACCTCATAACTGCATTGCTCATTAATTAATAGTATTTCGGGATAGGTACAGTTAAAAGTTGCTTTAAAGCTATTTTGTGTATAGTCTTCCTTCATCATAACCAAATTAACTGATAAAATCTGTCAACCTGCAAGCAGCAGTTACCAGTATCTACATTGATACCTTAAGTTTGTCTTATACTGTGTACAAAACTCCATTCCTAGAATACAATTTACTATTAACCTGCCAAACATAAGAAAATATATTTGATCATAGTATTATCTAAGGTAACAGAAATGAATGCTTGCTAGTTGTCACTTGATGTCTTGTTTCCTATGGCTGTTAATACTGTGGAGTTCTGTCAAGGAAAAGTGGGTAAAGCAGGTCCTTTGCTATCATGTCAGACAAACTTTTGGAGAAAACATTTGCAGAAACAACTGCATCCAGCATTTCCTATGTTTGCCTATATTTGCCTATATTGCTTGTACCACTTCCTCTTTGTCCTTCATTGTCTCATCAGAAAGTAACTACTCTCCAAAGTTGTTTTCCTCATCATAGCTCAAAAGATGAGTAGTTGCCAAATACACTCCCATAAATCCTGAATCTCATGGGCTAGCATTATTTTATGGTGGCGTTGGAATACTCTCATTACTATTAACCATCTCAAATATTTGAACTGGATTCTCTTAAGTATGCCAGTTGTTGGTTTGATTACTATGAAAGGCTGGTTCCCCTTGTCTAATGTTATTACTTTAGACAGGTTTCATGTGATATTTTGTTTTTCTGTGATAACCATTGCTATTTTTTAGATTCCTGTTAGATGGTTCACCATACCAGTTTTGTCTATTATGATTAATTTGCATTTTGGGATAACCAAGGTTGATATGTTCTGTTCGCTTTTCTGTGTGTTTCCATTGGCTTTAAAATAATTGCTATTGGGTTTATTATCTAATGTTACTGGTTGCTGCTACTCCTGTTGGTAATTAATATTATTGACTTGACCTGCCATAGTAATACTATGAAAATCACAGGGTGAATCCATGTTTCTTGTTTGCATACATCCCTCCTCATAAATGAGGTCAATGGCATCAACTACAGACCAAAGAATTCTCTAAATCAATTTCTTGTATTGTAACTAACTTCTCCTTAATGTGTGATATAGCCTAATCTTTAAAATCTTAAAATTTATCTACATGTGACATAGGTTTACTCCACTAAGGAATCTTCTTCAGATGTTTTTCAAAATATTTTCTTAGTTCACTTGTATGTTATTAAATGGTTCTAGGTCAAAAACGTCTTGTTTGAGTTATTCCTGTACTCCTGGTGACAAAAATGTAGGAAAAAAAAGCCTGTTCAAATTGTTCAGAGTTTCACAACACTCTGTTATGTTTGCAGCTCATAGCAAGGTGCCCCCTGTGTGTTTCCTACCACACAATGAATCTTTTCCTGTTCATTCCAGCTATGTGGTAGAATATCTTGAACATATTTAATGAATACTATGGGGCACACCTTTTTTTAGGTAGAATATACCTGGAACTGTTAATGTTTTAAAAGACTTTCATCTGCCAACATCATCAACTTGCAAGATGTATGAACATGTGTATGCGGTATAGTTACTGGAGTCACACATGAATAGTTTCCTCACTGTACATAAGGTACTGATAACTGCTAACATGCCTTCTACTCCCTTCTTTTACACAGTGTGTAATATTAAGTAAAGAACTACTGACTTGCTTATTTACTGTTTTACCATTTGTCTTCTTGTTATTAACAACAAAGTGCTAACTTGAACTCAAGCTTGTACACCTGTTCGAGAGAAGGAAAAGAGAGAGAAGGAAACATAATAGGTGAATTTGGATTGGGGATAAGAAATGAAAGAGGAAGCCATCTGGTAGAATTTTGCATAGAGCATAATTTAATCATGGCTAATACTTGGTTCAAGAATCATAAAAGAAGGTTGTATACATGGAAGAATCCTGGAGATACTAGAAGGTATCAGACAGATTATAAAATGGTAAGATAGAGATTTAGGAACCAGGTTTTAAATTGTAAGACATTTCCAGGGGCAGATGTGGACTCTGACCCAAATCTATTGGTTATGAACTGTAGATTAAAACTGAAGAAACTGCAAAAAAGTGAGAATTTAAGGAGATGGGACCTGGATAAACTGAAAGAGCCAGAGGTTGTACAGAGTTTCAGGGAGAAGCATAAGGGAACAATTGACAGAAATGGGGGAAAGAAATACAGTAGAAGAAGAATGGGTAGTTCTGAGGGATGAAGTGGTGAAGGCAGCAGACAATCAAGTAGGTAAAAAGGTGGGGGCTTGTAGAAATCCTTGGGTAACAGAAGATATATTGAATTTAATTGATGAAAGGAGGAAATATAAAAATGCAGTAAATGAAGCACGCAAAAAGGAATACAAACGTCTCAAAAATGAGATCGACAGGAAGTGCAAAATGGCTAAGCAGGGATGGCTAGAGGACAAATGTAAGGATGTAGAGGCTTACCTCACTAGGGGTAAGATAGATACTGCCTACAGGAAAATTAAAGAGACCTTTAGAGAAAGGAGAATTACTTGTATGAATATCAAGAGCTCAGATGGAAACCCAGTTCTAAGGAAAGTCGGGAAGGCAGAAAGGTGGAAGGAGTACATAGAGAGCCTATAAAAGGGTGATGTACTTGAGGACAATATTATGGAGATGGAAGAGGATGTAGATGAAGACGAAATGGGAGTTACAATACTGCATGAAGAGTTTGACAGAGCAGTGAAAGACCTGAGTCGAAACAAGACCCGGGAGTAGACAACATTCCATTAGAACTACTGATAGCCTTGGGAGAGCCAGTCCTAACATAACTCTACCATCTGGTGAGCAAGATGTATGAGACAGGCGAAATACCCTCAGACTTCAACAAAAATATAATAATTTCAATCCCAAAGAAAGCAGGCGTTGACAGATGTGAAAATTACCGAACTATCAGTTTAATAAGTCACAGCTGCAAAATACTAACATAAATTCTTTACAGACAAATGGAAAAACTGGTAGAAGCTGACCTCAGGGAAGATAAGTTTGGATTCCATAGAAACATTGGAACACGTGAGGCAATACTGACCTTACGACTTATCTTAGAAGAAAGATAAAGGAAAGGCAAACCTACATTTTTAGATTTGTAGATTAGAGAAAGTTGTTGACAATGTTGACTGGAATATTCTCTTTCAAATTCTAAAGGTGGCAAGGTTAAAATACGGGGAGCGAATGGCTATTTACAATTTGTACAGAAACCAGATGGCAGTTTTAAGAGTTGAGTGGCATGAAAGGGAAGCAGTGGTTGGGAAGGGAGTGAGATAGGGTTGTAGCCTGTCCCCGATGTTATTCAATCTGTATATTGAGCAAGCAGTGAAGGAAACAAAAGAAAAATTTGGAGTAGGTATTAAAATCCATGGAGAAGAAATAAAAACTTTGAGGTTCACTGATGACATTGTAATTCTATCAGAGACAGCAAAGTACTTGGAAGAGCAGTTGAACGGAATGAACAGTGTCTTGAAAGGAGGATATAAGATGAACTTCAACAAAAGCAAAACGAGGATAATGGAATGTAGTCTAATTAAGTCGGGTGATGCTGAGGGAATTAGATTAGGAAATGAGACACTTAAAGTAGTAAAGGAGTTTTGTTGAAGATGGTTGAAGTAGAGAGGATATAAAATGTAGACTGGCAATGGCAAGGAAAGCGTTTATGAAGAAGAGAAATTTGTTAACATCGAGTATAGATTTAAGTGTCAGGAAGTCGTTTCTGAAAGTATTTGTATGGAGTGTAGCCATGTATGGAAGTCAAAAATGGATGATAAATAGTTTGGACAAGAAGAGAATGGAAGCTTTCAAAATGTAGTGCTACAGAAGAATGCTGGAGATTAGATCACATAAGTAATGAGGTGGTATCGAATAGAATTGGGGAGAAGAGGAGTTTGTGGCACTTGACAAGAAGAAGGGACCAGTTGGTAGGACATACTCTGAGTCATTAAGGGATCAAAAATTTAGCATTGGAGGGCAGCGTGTAGGGTAAAAATCATAGAGGGAGACCAAGAGATGAATACACTAAGCAGATTGAGAAGGATGTAGGTTGCAATAAGTACTGGGAGATGAAGAAGCTTGCACAGGATAGAGTAGCATGGAGAGCTGAATCAAACCAGTCTCAGGACTGAAGACCACATCAATAACAGCATAAGGTACTGATAACTGCCCACATGCCTTCTACTCCCTTCATTTACACTGTGTGCAATATTAAGTAAAGAACTGTTGTTTTGCTTATTTACTGTTTTACTATTTGTCTTCTTGTTATTAACAACAAAGGGTTAACTTGAACTCAAGCTTGTACACCTGTTTCATTACATATTTTTTGGATAGCATTCTTCTAATCAGTGTTGAGTTTGTTAACAATCATGCCCCCTCTTTCAGTTAGTATTTTCCATAGAAAATACCTGAAACTGTTTATGTTTAAATAGACTTTTATCTGCCAACATCATCAACTGGCAATATGTATTATCATGTGTATGTGATATAGTTACTTGAGTCACATATGAATAGTTTCCTCACTGTAAGTAAGGTACTGATAACTGCCCATATACCTTATAATCCCTTCACTTACATTGTGTGTAATATTAGTTGAATATCTGTTGTTTTGTTTATTTACTCTTTTACCATTTGTCTTCTTGTTACTAACAACAAACAGTTCACTTGAACCCAAGCTTGTATACTTCTTTCATTACATATTTGTTGAGCAGCATTCTTCAAATTAGTATTGCATTTGTTAACAATCTTCTCTTTCAGTTAGTATCCTTTCCATTCCTGCAAGGTGAGTATGGTGTTGCTCTACTGCCTGTTCTGCAAGTGTAGTGTCACGGTCAAATAACCCACCATTAGCAAGACTGTTTAATTTTTGTATTTCATTACTGATGTATTTCTGTTCTAATTTAAGAAAACCCATGTCCTCCAATATCTTTTGTACCTGAACCACTCAATCACCATATATGTTGTGTAAATCTGACATGCTAGCTTTCATTACTTGATACCACCATTGCTAAGATTCAATTTTCTGTCTGTAAACTTGTTTGTTTCCAGGTAAGCTCATCTAACTGTTAAGTAATATTCTTCTGTTTGGCTTAAAGTTTGGAAAATTTTTCCTGAAACTTGTGTTTCAATTTTTGCTCAAAACTCAAAAATTCTGTTTTGAAACTCAAATATTTCTGATCAAAATTATTTGACATTCTTTCCAACTGCTTAGACAATATTTGTTAAAACTGCTTCGACATCTGCTCTAGGCATTTTAGGACAAGGCTGTCACCTTCAGATGCTGATAAGACTGGTTTCCTACTATTTTTTTATTGTTCTTTTTCAATGGATACTTCCTGTTCTACTATTTGCGTGCTAGGAAAGATATGTGATTCACGCAAATCATTATGATAGAAACTATTGCTCTTGTGGGCGCAGTTCCATACAGCCACTTATCACAAGTTATCACTGTTATCATCTGTTTCGACAAACCATTCTTCGTTAATTGTATTGAGTTTGAGATCCAGTTATCACCTGTCCTTCTTTCTATGGTTTTCTGTCTCACTGCAATTGCCAGTGATGACTCTTTATCAGTTACCAGTACATTCATTTCATGGGACTGCATTATTTCACCCAGTTTTTCAGTAATATTGTTCACTTCCATAACAAAATTCTATCAGTAATGTCTATATTTAGTGAAAGATATCACTTATTACCATAGGTATGAGTAAGCTACAGGAAGGATGGTTTTCCTCTACCTATTGAATGTAAAAACAATACAGACACTGTTTCATCAGCCACTACAGGTTTTATGCTATTGTAATAAGTGAAATTACCTGTATGAAAGAAAGAAATTACTGAGAATAGACTACCAAAAGTGTAATACAAAGTGGAAGGAAATGTGCCTAGTATGATTAACGTGACATTATTAACTGAAATTTTACTCAGATTTTCCAAAAATGTGTTCATTTGTAAATGTTATTGCCTATAAATGGTTTGTTATATTCTTTAATTATTTATACTTTTCCAGGATTCCAGTTCTTTTTATGACATGTATATAAAATTCTTATTAATGAAATGGAAATTATTGGCTTATTCTCAAAAATTATATTCACACAGTGCTAATACTTCAATCCTTAAAACTCTTTCATGATTTTATAAACTCAGGTCCTGTCATGCAAAGGCACAAGTATACTGTATTATCAATATAGGTAATGATACAGTGATGTGACTGACCTTGGAAAGTCAGATTTATGTTACAAAAATCATTACTGTTGTTCCTTGAGTCAATTTCAGAATCTGCATATTTCATGAAACGTGTAATTTTTCTTATATTTTCTTAGCAAGCTCTTGCTTAGTGATTTTTCCTTTTATACATGAGGCGAATACTTCTGACATCCTTTTATGACCACATTGTTTTACCTTTTCTTTCTTGGCTGTGTCACCGGCCTTTTCGAAGTACTGAACTTCACTCCTCAGCATCGTTCATGGGAAGGGCCAAACTTGATTTTCATCCATTTGAAATTGTATTCTTGTTATAAGTACAGCTGTGGTACATTACAGCTGACACGTTTGTCACCTCTGTGATACAGTAACTTTTGTTTATTATTCAGAAATGACTTCTGGTGTATCAGCTTCACTAGTGATCACAGAAAAAGCTCAAATAATGCAACATAGAGTTCATAAGACTTCATGTAATAACATGTCAAGATGACTTGGACAGGATTTGTGATTGGTGTAAAGAATGGCAGCTAACTCTAAATATAGATAAATGTATATTAATGCAGATGAATAGAAAAAAGAATCCCATAATGTTTGAATACTCCATTAGTAGTGTAGCACTTGACACAGTCATGTTGATTAAATATTTGGGTGTAACATTGCAGAGCGATATGAACTGGGATAAGCATGTAATGGCAGTTGTGGGGAAGGCGGATAGTCATCTTCAGTTCATTGGTAGAATTTTGGGAAGATGTGGTTCATCTGTAAAGGAGACCGCTTATAAAACACTAATACAACCTATTCTTGAGTACTGCTTGAGCATTCGGGACTCCGATCAGGTCGGATTGAGGGAGGACATAGAAGCAATTCAGAGGCAGGGTGCTAGATTTGTTACTGGTAGGTTTGATCATTATGCGAGTGTTACGGAAATGGTTCAGGAACTCGGGTGGGAGTCTCTGGAGGAAGGGAGGTGTTCTTTTCGTGAATTGCTACTGAGGGAATTTAGAGAACCAGCATTTGAGGCTGCCTGCAGTACAATTTTACTGCTACCAACTTATATTTCGCGGAAAGACCACAAAGATAAGATAAGAGAGATTAGGGCTCGTACAGAGGCATATAGGCAGTCATTTTTCCCTCGTTCTGTTTGGGAGTGGAACAGGGAGAGAAGATGCTAGTTGTGGTACGTGGTACCGTCCGCCACGCACTGTATAGTGGATTGTGGAGTATGTATGTAGATGTAGATTTCTCCAATGTTCAGACATCTACAATGTAATATATTGTCTCACAATAATTATTCTTTGACATGGAATTTTTATGCTCAAAGCACAGAAAACATAATGTTTTATAAAAGTAAATGTTGAAATATCCTTATTTCGTTTTCTTTCTCATTTGGAACCTCTTAGCATTCATTAGGACAAATTACATTATTTTGAACTTCTACCTACAACACACATTGTACACTTACTATGTACCTACATGTTTAGTTTGATGTTGATACTACATCAGAATATTTTATGATCTGTAGATGGTAGCAGCCAAAACCAGTCATAGTGAAATGTAAAATTTATGTGATCAAAATGGACCTGTAAAATAAAGTACCAAAAATATGATCATGGGCTCATTTTCAGACTTTATGTCTTCAATATGATAACTTAAATGATACATTATACCATGCAGAAGGTGTGGCATCCATCACTGTACCACTCAAATATATACAATAACTTTCTGCTTTCTGTTTCTTAAATAGGAACTAAACTAGACATGTACTAAACTCAAATTGTTTAAAAACTTAAATTCTATGACTGACAAAATCAAATGGCTTCAATTAGTTACAGAAGAGACCAGTTGGTGCTACTTCATAATTCAAAGATTCCAATATGTGCAAATATTCCATTATGACATAGATGTGTAACAAGCTTGGAGTCAGAAATTTTAGAAAATGATCTAACAAGTGACGCTGTTAGTAGTTATTTGCATTTGTTAATTTATACTTCTTATAGAGAAGCTTGACAATGGCATGTTGCAGTCTGACTGGGGAACACACTGAATTAATGATTCATTACATTAGTTAATAAGAACTGATACTTCTGATGTGATGTAGTGATATTTGGCATGTTTGTTGCCAAAGACCACATGGCGTGTAGGCAGATTGGAGGTGTGTGTGCTTGAAAACATGTCCTTTTCAGTGTTCTGTGGTGGAGCCATGGCCTGTTGCCTGTGGGTGAGAATGACACTCACTAGAAGGGGCCAGTGGCAGAGCAAGACAGGTCTGTGTTGAGAGTGCAGCCAGGAGAGAGTTCACAGGGAGAGGACGAAAAGCAAGCCCAAGTGCCTGCTCACCCACAAGTGTGCTATATATGATATTGCATACAGTAGCTAGTAGTGGCTCATGGAACTTATCAACAAAAGTGCTGGAAGGAACTGGATTCCCAGTTCACCCAATTCTGGTTGATCCAGGCACTGTTCTTGTTTAGCACTCCTGGCTGTGCCAAGGAATAGCAGGAAATAAACCAATTTTCCCTTTTTAAATAATTGTTCACTGACTGTGTTTTGTACTCCCTGTTATCTTTGATATACATAATCTCATATAGTTTTTCTGATCTTTTAGAACTCAAACTGGTTACTTAAGTAATGTTTTGTTGGTTGTTAAATTCATAGCACATTGTACTGCTGTGGTATACCAAAAGCAGTTGTGACCATCCAAATACCAGATGCCCTTCCCACTCTTTTGGATGACTGCAACTGGCCCAAAAATTCTGGAACTATACTTGTAGTAGTTACAAACTGCTTAGAGGTTTGGTTATGTAAAATCCACCAAGTACTCTCTTGATAGGGTGAAACTGATGAAAATTTCTATTTTCACTGTGGCAGTTTTATTATGAGTAATAGTATATGGACTAGTTAATGATTTGCAAATCATGTGAGGGCAAATAACAGCAAATGCCTGGTTATTCCTTGTATATTGAAACTTGTTTTACAGCTGAAGGGGCTAGTGTTGGACATCTATTGCTGATTTTTGGTATTAATTATTTTTAATAACTTATTATTAATAGAAGTCAAGGTTGCTTCATTTGTTCTATATTGAAATTTGTTTAACATTTGGTGGGACCAGTTTGCAGCCACTGTTTCCTGCTTTTTCTGCATTAATTGTTTTTAATAACTAATAATTCAAAGGGATAGTGCTCACTTATTGTCTCCATATTGAAATTTGTTTAACATCTGCAGGTGCTAGATGCCAACACCTATTTGCTGATTTTCGTGATAAGTGTCTTTAGTTACTAATGATTAAAGGAGGCCAGTGCTGGTTTATCTTTTCTGCAATGAATTTTGTTCATTAATTGTTACTTATCACTAGTCATTTAAAGGGGCTAGTGTTTACTTTTCTTTCTATTTGTTCAATATTTGAAGGTGCTAGTGCCTCATATCTGTTTGCTGATTTTTCTGCATTAATTATTTGTAATCACTAGTCATTGAAAGGGGCTACTGCCCAGACATTCTTTCTATATTTAAATTAACATTTGAAGGGTCTAGTGCCTGATGTTTATTAGTTAATTCTGTACTGATTGTTTTAGTCACTAATCATTGAAAGGATTACTGCCTCTTTATCTTTTTCATAGTGAAAATTGTTTAATATTTGAAGGGACTAGTGTACAACATTATATTTAAATTTTCATACCATCATCTGAGACCAGTGTCCATTTGCCTTGCTATATCCAAACCATTTTGACATTTTGAGGAGCTAGAGGAAAGGCTTATGGTCATAACTTGGCTTATATCATGTTACTGTTATCATGTGTTTCAATTAAGTAAATGAACTGAAAGAGCCTTAGAACATTAATCGGCAGCCCTTTAAGGATTTTGAGTGGCAAGAGTTGTTAACTAATTGTTGAAGTTGTATACTGCTCAAGACACATTTATACTGTTGTTGTTTAATAAAAGTGTTTAAATATTAAAAATTAGTTCATTGCCCAATTGCTTCCACATCATGATCCCTGTATCCTAGCTAGCATGCTCTAAAAAGGTGCAAGAATGTGTGTGAAAAGCATTATATATTATTGGGTCACAATTTTTGAAATTTTACTGGAACATTGTACACACCATGTGCGGTTTTAATTTTAGAGTCATAATGATCTTAGTTATTTGAAATGAGGATGTTAGATTAGTTCTTTTTTCACCAATTGTTCTTTCTGTTGCTTCTTTGGTGTATTGTTTTGCTCTCTGTTTCATGCTGTTTGCACCAATATTCTTACTTATTTTAAAAAGGTAATTATTAATAATATCAGCTATCTTTGAACTGCTTTTTAGACTGTTTTCATTCTCTTTAGCAGAAAGATCATCAAAAATCTATGGCTTTTGTCCCTGTCTCTCTTCTAACAGTATTTGATTTTGATTTGATTTTATTGCCTGATATGTCAGTTTGAGAGAAGATGTGTGTACTTCAGGATTTTTAACAACTTTTCTTAATATACTGCAGTACAGTTTATAATATGAAAATATTTCTCCTTCATTACTTCTTCAGGCTATTTTTCGCACAGGGACTCCAAAACAAGAGCTACACATTATTATAGCATGTCAATTAACTATTATTGAGTATTGCACTACACCTCAGTGTACCAAAGATACATTGCTAAGTTTTTCAGCATAGTCATCAAATCTCCATAAACAATGTTAATAATGTTCTACCAATCATTCTGTTCCTCAGAGAGAGAAATCTACTACTTGGTCATACTCATTATTGGAAAACCTCTCCCCCACCCTGCATACCTTTTCGGCTTGTCATAAAAGTCTGGACTAAATGATGTATCAACATCACCCAATTTTATGGAGCCTCGAACAAATTGTTGGCTACAACTGGACACAACACCCTATTTGGTCCATAAACTGAAAGAGTGTCAAGGCGAGTCAGTAAGCAATTTAGATGATTTGCCAACTAGAATCATACTTAACTTCATCTGAGTCAGAAATTCGTAAGGTTTCTTTAAAATTTTCAGTAGTGCTGTCATTAATCACCATCAGTGCTACCTCTGAGTGCCTCCAAACTGAATGTGGAACTAAGTTAAGGACAGGGATGTTAAGGACAGGGATGCATTTCTTTAACTTCTGTTTCTTGTATGAAGACTTTACCTGTGTACTACTATTTGGAGCAAACCAGTCAGGAAGTTTATGACTGAAATTATTAGTAGCTTACACCACATATGAATCACATTTTCTGTCAGATTCCTTCAAGAGATTTACATTTAAGTCACCGCAACTAAACAATCCCTTCTTCGTGCCTGCAAAGCAACACAATAAACCATCACAGTTTCTCATGAAAATCTCTCAGTTATCCAGTAGGGACATGTATGATGTAACAATCACAAGTATTAACACACAAGTAGATCCCTTTAAATCCTGATCTATAAATTTTTTTATTGTTTCTGTATTTTTGTATTTACATTCCTGTTTTATATATGAATGTGCTGTCTCTTCCTGTGAACTGATCTACTTGAATATGAAGCTTATGTATAACCACTGTACATGTCACAACTTCTATGTGTCTCCCGTATGCACAGTATATGGCACTGGTGCTGACTACACAGTTCTCTAGCAGTTCTTCTATGTTAATATATGTAAGCGTTAATTGTGGCCCTGAAAAGGGCTCAGTTATGTATATACTTAGGAGTGACACTTGACATATCTCTTACTTTCAAAAAGCACTGCATGAAATGCAAGTTGAAAGTTTCCACCAGGAAATTGGCCAGATTACAGTGGGGTAGTCAACCTGAAACAATCCGAACATCTGGAATGGTACTATGCTATTCTGCGGCAGAATATGCCTGTCCTGTTTAGTAGATTTCAACTCATGCCAAACAGGTTGATGTAGCCCTTAATGAAACATGCAGAATTATAACAGGTTGCTTGAAATCCATTCCATTGAAATGGCTTTACCACCTCGCAGAAATAGCACCACCACCTGTTAGAAGAGAGATAGCTGTGAGCAAGGAAAGAAAGGCATTGGAACAGGAAATTACCCATCCTCTGTATGAGCATGAGCCACATCTGCAATGACTGAAGTCAACGACACCAAAGGAACTTAGAACCACTGCTGAAAATGTTAGGTTACAACTGTGTAGTGTTATGACCTACCTTCCCACTGGTTGGAAAAGAGTTGTTGAAGTTTTACCTCCAGGCCTTGACAGGGAATGGACAAGTTGGACACCCTCAATAGACTGAGATCTGGAGTTGGAAGATCAAAAGTTAACATGGCAAGATGGGGACACACTGATGCAAACAATATTCAGAGTGACTGTGTAGAAGAACAGACAGTTCGGCACATGCTTCGGTGTCAATTGTGCCCAGTCTCCTGTACAGAAGATGATCTTCAACAATCAACAGAGAATACACTGGAAGTGGCCAAGTTTTGATCAAAAGTAATTTAATCGTAGCTGTGTAAAATGTATGTACCTGTACCGACACATTTCTGACATGAGAAAAATAATAATGTATAACCACTAACATTAATATTTTCTATTGGTGTGGTTATGTAATGATATGATGCTCTGATAGGCAACTAACACTATTTTTTTTCAAATGATTTATACCTCCTAAAAAAAATGAATAACTCAAATAGTTTATTTGCTTTATTCCTTTATTCCCCCCTCCCCTCTCCACTAATATTCTGATGAATGAAGTGGCCTTCAGCTTTCCATTTCTCTCTCAGTTTCATTTCCTGTAACATAGTGTGTTGGAATTTGACTAAAGCCAGTGTTTCACCTAATCCCAATAACCAATGGCATTTACCTCTGTGTGCTGGTGCAACCTCTCTTGTTTTTTGCCAACAGATATAATTACTTGTCCTTGCCTTGTCTATTGAGTTGTGAGCCATGAGGATTCGCATGTCTGAAGGAGCCTCCTCAGCTCCATGTTTACTCACTCACTGGCAGAGTGGTGCCATGGAAACTCCACAAAACCCACATTTCTGTGCTGCTATTTTGTCCAGGTCATCTCAAATACTATACAGACATATAGAAGTGGTGCATAAACCAGAATAATCAAAAAGTAGATAAATATTTTTCTTTTAAACAAACATATTTTTTAAAGTTCAGTTACATAAAATTAACTTATTAACAATATCAGGGAGTAGAATTAAGTTCCTTTCATTCAGCAAAAGGATAACAGAGAGTCAACAGAAACATTTCTGCCTCCTCCTGTAGAGTTCATAGAATACTTAAGGTAGTCCTACATATCATTATGTAATAGACTAATATCCTTATTTATTTCATTTGGCCAGATGTGGACTTATTAGTGGAACATACTTCATTTAGGATTTAATGAGTAAAATGTCAGTAAATGTGATGTTATAAAACAGTATGTATCTCAGTGCAAAGTGATGATCACTACCTATTCTTTGAGACCAACATTCAAATTTTATTCATAAGATTTATAAACTGAGATGGGAGTGAAAGTGAAAAAGGGTCACTGACACTTTAATCTCTCACTAGAAAACATCTGAACCTTTATTATAGTTTTGTTTACTGCAGTTTCTTGTGTTTTTCAGTCTGATACAGTGAAAAGCTTGAGTGCTGCAGTGGTGCCTTATGGAGAAAACACGAATGGAGTGAAAATATCTGGAGATCTTTCTGCATACTTGGACACAGTTTCTGACAGCATTAAACTACAGGTATTTTACTTTGAAAATTTTAAAAGTAAGTGTACATATTCATAATCAAAGTTTAGTTGTCATAAATGTTTCACAAAAAAAGAAAAAATAAGAAATAAATTCACTCAGAAGTTCCACTAAACTTCAGGAAGTGGGCGCTATAAATTATACTGTATATCCTGAATAAGTGATTGAAAATCCAAGAGCATGTTCTTTAAATCTAAAATAAAAAGTTCATAGCATAAAATAAAAACATTTAGTGGAGCCATGCCAGAGATCAGAGCATACAGAGATGATCAAAGTATGCTCTATTAGTAGCATGATTGATAAAGGTGAAATAGTTGCCAATATCTTCAACAACCTCTATTTGACACTAGTTGTAAGTGGTCTTTTATTGAATCCACAAACCTTCTACAAAAATCAGTGCAGCACAACATTAGCCAGATGCATGTACCCTATATAAAAACAGATGAGGTAGAGAAGGTGGTAAGCCAAATGAAAAACAAAAGTGCCACTGGTGTGGAAAACATCTCAGTGAAAGTACGGAATCATGCTGCAGTTTTATTCTTCAAATTATCTCTTGCATACTTAGTGAGTCTCTGAATGTAGGTAATGGCTCTAAAAGACTTAAATACGCAATTTTCAAACCACTGTTCAAAAAAATGATGAAGCAGAGGTTTCCAACTACTGACCAGTTTCATCATTAAAAAGTCTTTCTAAATGAATAAACACAACATTCTTAATTTACATTAGTTTGGATTCCAAAAGGGTACTTCAACTGAACAGGCAATTTTTATCATTTGTTAACCATTTCCTTGAATTAATAAACCATAATAGTCACCAGAGGGAATCTTTCATATCCTCTCTAAAGCACTTAACTGTGGAGATTCTACCTAAAAAGGCTGAGCACTATGACTTAAATGGTAAAGTAGTGAAGTGGCTGGAGTCATACCTCAGACAAAGAGAGCAATAGTGTTGAATAAATGTGGAATGACAACTGCCTGCTCCAACTGAGTCATAATGAAATGTGGAGAGCCACAGGGCTATTTTGGTCTCTTGCTGTTGTTAATATTTATGAATAGCCTGTCATGGTGTATGAGACAAAAAGCACACTTCATGTTACTTGCAGGCAACACGACTGTTATGATTTACAAAGCCCTCTGTGCAGTCCAGAGAACACTGTGATCACTATGTTCAAACAAGCCCTAGACTGATTCAGAATTAACAGGGTATCTTTCATTCACTTTCACAGTGCACACAAAAAATTGGATGACACCAAAATTAAAAATGGTGACAAAGAAATGTTTAGAGAGAACTCTTCCAAACTCCAGGGATTACAAATTAACAACAACCTACAGTCACTGTACACTGCGGTGGCACAGTGTGGGGCTGCTGTGAATAGAGTTCCAAGCACCTTGTGGTGAATCTCTTCTCAAAGGCATGCCCCCTTGAAGTTACTGAAATGCAGCTTCTAGATGGAACAAGCTATGGCAAAACAGCTGTACACCTTATAACCACTAAAAACAATTTCTTTTGGTGGAAGGTTAATAACAGTTAATGAAAGTATTTATGTGCATAAAATTTATTTTATTACGGGAAGCTTGCATACACCAGTTACAACCAAGCCTTACACTAAGGTGCACAGAGTATGAAATTCTACATGCACACATCATTCATAACCATAGCCAGTTAATTACAATTATTAGCTATCCTTCGCAGAAAGTGTATACCTAAATGGACTGTTTCATTTAGATCAGCTTGCTCAAATGTTGCTATAATCAGTCTCACCTAATAAAATGTCCATGTTCAAGAGAGAAGCAACATGCTATGCAGAATTCAGTTATTTTTGATGTCAAGAAGTTCTGAATTTCACAATGTGTATTACACTGAACTCTCTTCCACACTTAATGACATTCTCAAACATTTTGGTGCAGGTATATCACATTATTAATAATTTTTTTCAGAGCACCTATCAATAGGTCTGATCAGTATGAGATCCTAACTCAGACTCATCTCTCTACACATAAGAAGTTTCCAGTTCACAAAATATGCACAAATATGCTAATTTCTGAATGGCAGAGAAATGTCACTGAATTGTTAAGTTTTTATACTATAGATTTAAGTCAGTTATCTTATGAGGAATGATTGAGAATAATGTGTGTGTTAGTCATTCCTACTGGAGCATTTGTTATAAACTATTTCGTGAGTTTATGGTGCTGGGGAAATGAGATTATGATTTCAGTAAAGAATTTTTGTTAAGAGGGAGATAATTTTATATTAATGGATTTTCAGGATTTATTTATGTTATTTTACCTGTTCTGATTCAGTGACAAAATTTGATTGGTTCTATGTATGTGGGTGGTACTGAACAGGTTTGATGCTGCTCTCTAAGCTATCAGTAGTTCTGATGGAATATTGTCTACCCCAGAGCCCTCGTTTTGATTTAGATCTTTCAGAGCTTTGTCAGATTCTTCTCACAGTACCATATTTTCCATGTCCTCTTCATCTACAATGTCAAAGTTTATCTCCCTTGTATAGATCCTCTATATACCCCTTCCATCTCTCAGTTTTCCCTTCTTTGCTAATCACTTGATTTTCCATCTGTGGACTTGATATTCATACAGCTGCTTCTCTTTTCCACAAAGGCCTCTTTAATTTTCCTGTAGGTGGTACCTATCTTGCTCCTAGTGAAATTTGCTTCTAAATCCTTACATTTGTCCTTAAGACATTCCTCCTTAACCATTTTGCACGTCCTGTGAATATGATTTTTTAACCTTTGTATTCCGTTTCACTTGCTTCATTTGCTGCATTTTTATATTTTTTTCTTTCAACAGTTAAAACAAATATCTGTTGTGTTATCCAAGGATTTCTACTAGGCCCTGTCTTTTTACTTGTCTGATCCTCTACTGTTTCATTATATCATGTCTTAAAGCCAACCATTCATTTTCTACTGTATTCCTTTACCCTGTTCTAGTCAATTGTTAACCAATCCTTCCACTGAAACTGTCAGCAACCTCTAGTTCCTTCAACTTATCCAGGTCCCATCTCCTTCATTTCCTATCTTTTTGACACTTCTTCAGTTTTAATCTGCAGTGCGTAACCAATAAATTGTGGTCAGACTCCACATCTGCCCCTGGGAATGTCTTAAAATTTAGAATATGGTTCCCAAATCTCTGTCTGACCAGTATATAATCAATCTGAAAACTTCTCGTGTCTTCAGGTCTTCTTCTTGTGTACAACCTTCTTTCATGATACTTAAACCAAGTGTTGGCAATGATTAAATTATGCTCTGTGCAGAATTCTACCAGACAGCTTTCTCTTTCATTCCTTTCCCCAAGTCCATATTCACCTACAATTTTTCTTTCTATTTCCTTTCCTACTATCGAATTCCAGTCCCCCATCACAATTTAATTTTTGTTTCCATTATCTATCTGTATAGTTTCTTTTATCTTATCATACATTCCTTCACTCTGTTATTTCTGTAATAATCTGACATGTTCTAGATCCTAGCAATATACTCTCATCAAGCAGCCATGGAATTAAAAAATAAGTAAAAAATAAATAAATTAATAAGCTGTGATGATTCACTAAATACCAAGGAATACTCACCATGAGGTGACAGTACATTCTTTCACTTTTGTGCTTCATTGGAAAAAAGTCAAGCTTTATCAAGACTTAGCAGCACATATCATGATTGTGATAGCAATATTAGGCAATATTTACATTGATAAATAGAAAATCTCACTATGTTAAGTAAAGGAGTCTCCCACTAAAGTGTATAAAGATATAATGTCTTATAAGTTCATGTCAAATCTGTTGATGGTGACCTAACTAAATTAAACCAGAAAAATGTATGTTGTAAAAGGTATTCTTATTTGTTTAGCACCCATTTTATCACAGTCATGATGTAGGACCTGTCAAAATACTCATGATGTAGGACAGAAATTTTTTTTTCAAAAGTATATACAAAATACAATTGTAAGTTGTAATATCATATCTACATTAAAGAGCATCTGTAAAGTTTGGAAGGTAGGAAGTGAGGTAGTGGCGGAAGTAAAGCTATGAGGATGGGACGTGAGTCGTGTTTGGGTAGCTCAGTTGGCAGAGCACTTGCCTGTGAAGGCAAAGGTCCCGAGTTCGAGTCTTGGTCTGGCACACAGTTTTAATCTGCCAGTAAGTTTCACATCAGTGCACACTCCTCTGCAGAGTGAAAATCTCATTCTTGAAACATCCCCCAGGCTGTGGCTAAGCCATGTCTCCAAAATACCTCTTCTTTCAGGAGTGCTAGTTCTGCAAGTCATGCAGGGGAGCTTCTGTAAGGTTTGGATGGTAGGAGGGGAGATACTGGCAGAAGTAAAGCTGTGAGGATGGGGCATAAGTCATGCTTGGGTAGCTCTGTTGGTAGAGCACTTGCCCACAAAAGGCATAGGTCCCGAGTTCGAGTCTCAGTCCGGCACACAGTTTAATCTACCAGGAAGATACACATCCACCCACACTCTGCTGCACATTGAAAATCTCATTCCTGGAACATCCCCCAGGCCGTGGCTAAACCATGTCTCCGCAATATCCTTTCTTTCAGGAGTGCTAGTTCTGCAAGCTTCACAGGAGAGCTTCTGTAAAGTTTGGCAGGTAGGAGGTGATGTGCTGGCAGAAGTAAAGCTGTGAGGACGGGGTGTGAGTTATGCTTGGGTAGCTCAGTTGGCAGAGCACTTGCCCGCAAAAGGCAAAGGTCCCAAGTTCGAGTCTCGGTCCGGCACACAGTTTTAATCTGCCAGGAAGTTTCACATCAGCACACACTCAACTGCGGAGTGAAAATCTCATTCTGGAAACATCCCCCAGGCTGTGGCTAATCCATGTCTCCACAATACCTCTTCTTTCAAGAGTGTTAGTACTGCAAGTCACGCAGGAGAGCTTCTGTGAAGTTTGACAGGTAGGAGGTGAGGTACTGGCGGAAGTAAAGCTGTGAGGATGGGTCGTAAGACATGTTTGGGTAGCTCAGTTGGTAGAGCACTTGCCTGCAAAAGGCAATGGTCCCGAGTTTGAGTCTCAGTCTGGCAAACAGTTTTATTCTGCCAGGAAGTTTCACATCAGCGCACACTCTGCTGCAGAGTGAAAAATCTCATTCTGGAAACATCCCCAAGGCTGTGGCTAAGCCATGTCTCCGCAATATCCTTTCTTTCCCGAGTGCTAGTTCTGCAAACTTCGCAGGAGAGCTTCTGTAAAGTTTGGCAGGTAGGAGGCAAGATACTGGTGGAAGTACAGCTGTGAGGATGGGGCATTAGATGTGCTTGGGTAGGTCAGTTGGTAGAGCACTTGCCCATGAAAGGCAAAGGTCTCAATTTCAAATCTTCGTCCAGCACACAGTTTTAATCTGCCAGGAAGTTTCACATCAGCACACACTCTGCTGCAGAGTGAAAATCTCATTCTACATACACTTGCATTTGGTGTCACACTGGTCGAAGATTTTATTGTCCTGCTGATGTATTGCTTTATTGGCCTGGCATTTCATGGCTGATTCTCCCAAGTATTCATTATTTATGTCCTTGCGAGGGAGAGCAACCGTAGCACAACACTGTTCATTCAATTTGCTGTTCACTACTTCTTGGATCTGTGATGTAAATAAGTCCTTCCCTAGTCTGCTAAGATGTAAGCCATAGGATGCATGCAATCTTTCTCCTATGCAGCTTATGTCCACAAATGTCATGTTTTTGAATCTTGTGCATATATTTAGGATCTGCTTACTTGTGCATTGGACTTCTTTATTTACACACAACCAGATTGGTAAGTAATGTCAATGTGGAACAGAGAAGATGAACCTGTTTGAGCTTCTCAGTTCACTTTGCCTTATTTTGATGGAGACCACTGGATCTTTCATTTCGTTTTTGGCTACATCTTCTATTCCCGCTAAGAACATGAAAAAGTCATTATTTGTTGTTGCTGTTTTCTTGTCATGGTTCATGGAACTCACTGCCTGAAATTTTGTGCCTGGTTTCACAATGCTAGTTATTTTGTGATTGCTTCTAGACTGAAATTCGGCTGCTATGTTCCTTCCTTGACTATCTGCAAATAGGTTTATTTTACACATTTTTGATGGTGGATGATGACTGTTTTGAGACCTGCCAGTACTTGTGTGTTGAATTGTGGCAGTGTTTGTTTTGTCTTTTTTGTCCACATTAGTCAATAACCCATCATTCAGAAGTGTGTATTCCAATTATATCTTTAAAAAAATGTTGTTATTGTTGTGATCTTCATTCCTGAGACTGGTTTGATGCAGCTCTCCATGCTACCCTATCGTGTGCAAGCTTCTTCATCTCCCAGTACTTACTGTAACCTACATCCTTCTGAATCTGCTTAGTGTTTTCATCTCTTGGTCTCCCTCTACGATTTTTACCCTCCACGCTGCCCTCCAATACTAAATTTGTGATCCCTTGATGCCTCAGAACATGTCCTACCAACAGGTCCCTTCTTCTTGTCAAGTTGTGCCACAAATTTCTCTTCTCCTCAATTCTATTCAGTACCTCCTCATTAGTTACGTGATCTACCCATCTAATCTTCAGCATTCTTCTGTAGCACCACATTTCGAAAGCTTCTATTCTTTTCTTGTCCAAACTATTTATTGTCCATGTTTCACTTCCATACATGGCTACACTCCATACAAATACTCTCAGAAACAACTTCCTGACACTTAAATCTATACTTGATGTTAACAAATTTCTCTTCTTCAGAAACACTTTCCTTGCCATTGGCAGTACACATTTCATATCCTCTCTTCTTCAACCATCATCAGTTATTTTGCTCCCCAAATAGAAAAGCTCCTTTACTACTTTAAGTGTCTCATTCCGTAATCTAATTCCCTCAGCATCACCCAAGTTAACTCGACTACATTTCATTATCCTCATTTTGCTTTTGTTGATGTTATCTTATATCCTCCTTTCAAGACACACAAAACAATTAAGATTGCAAAATAATTTTTTGAATGGACCCAGTTACAAGAGTGGGAAGGAATGTATGAGAGAGTTCTGTGTTAGAGAACTGAATAAATGAAATCATCTGGATAAGCCACAGGATATTTTAACAGAAATATCAACACTAAAGAGAAGATTACCAGAGCATTTGCAATGGGATTTGATTCACAGTGCAACAGATGGAGTGGAAGAATTTCTTAGTTTTGTGGATAATATGGACAAGGCATTGTGTTACAGACCTAAATACACAGAATAGAGGGAGAGTGGAAGGTATCATGAAAGGGGAAGCAGTATTAATTATGAGTACAGTAATAATCATAACAGGTGGTTCTACAATATGAGCTTGCTAATTCAAATCCTTCTGTGGTATACAGGGCAATTTCAGCTGGTGTGAGCCAGTGTTCATTTACACAGAAAACATGGCATGGGTTTGAACTTAGGAACACATCAATTTCATCTATTTTGTTTTTGATTGATTTTACATTTAGGTGCATAATTAAAGTTCTGTTTTTGGGAAGGATAGGCAAAAAATTAGATGTTTCTATATTTACAGTTTTTGTGGCACTGGCTGGGGGATGATAGTCCATAAAAAATCTTCACTGCAGCTACTTTCATTCTTACTGCTGGTAGATAAGCAAGTGGCAGCTGTATTGTCCCTCATGGCTGTTGGTGTGACTGTATCTGCAGTTCTAGCTGGTGCACTGCTGTTGTCCTCTGTTGAAGGGGCTGCTGTTGTTGATCTCACACAAAGTTCATACCACACTAGTTCTCTGACTTTCTTTTGGGACTTACTTTTAATTAGTTCACTTATCAGTTTTCCTAATTTGCACTTTCCTTTACGATTCAAGTGAAGTCCATGTCTGGTGAAGCATGTTCTGTCAAGTGAGCTGACATCTATTAGTTCCACATTACTGAACATCTTACACGTTCTCTTGAGTTTATCATTTATTTTACGAATTTCTTTGCTTATGGGTGAGTATTCAGGCAGGTCGTATCTGCGGCTGAAATTCACGAGTATGATATTTGTGTTAGTTAGGAGTAATAGAAGTCTCACAAGCTGTTTAAACATGTACACAGCTCTGTTTTTGTATATGGCATTAGCTCCAGCACAGATAATTACACTGTCTTGTCCAGTATAGTTATTTTTCACGATGTTTGTCGTCGCCTCCTTGAAATCGGCTCCTGGCTTGATCATACCTGTTACTGCCAATGACTTACTGATGCTTTTAAGTTCTTGAGAGAGTCCCTTGCCGTGGCTGTCCCCATATACATCGAATTTTGATTCACACTTTTTCACAGTGCGTACTTCATTTTTGTTTACACTTTTTAAGGGTCTTTTTGGGTCATTTTTCATAGATAGATTTATACTAACGAGAACTGTAGTAGCGGTATCGTGAGTTTGTTGTGTGTTCACATCTAGGGGTGGGAAAGCATTTTTGTCATTGTTCATTGCACTGCATTTTTCCTGACACTCGAGAGCACCAAATTTGTTTGTAACACTTAATACATTGGCACTTTTAATTTTGTTTTGCACAACATTCTATGGAACACTGTTTGTAGGTCAGTGCCATGTATCTTTGTTTACATTTGCATGGCCACAAAGTTAGAAGTGTTTTGTTTCAAATAAATAAGTTTCAATCTGAACTTGTATAGTGTACCTCATTTTGTGCAGGGTTGTGGTATAGACAATTGTGTATTCAATTCATTGCTGTTCAAAGGCTAGCCAATATGTGACTCATTATTAGGGGTGCAAATGCAACCATTCACTACTAACCCCCTTTGCAAATGAGCCACATGAAAAATAGGTAATGAACGAGCCCGAGTATAGTTGCAATATATTGTTCAGTAACAAGATTTTTTTTTTTTTATTTTTTTTTTTTAGATCTGTCAGCTGTTTTGTTTACTACATATTTTGTCAGTTTTGAGATTTGGATTTGTAGCTGCTGTCCATTATTTTGATTTTCTTTATGGGAATACTATGGTTAAACAGGATCAAGAATGCATTAAAAAATCTATCAAATATTATTTTGGCTGGCAATTCATTACTTGATGTGTAATGTCCATCAGCACTACAATGGCCAAACCAGTCTCTGCCAGCAAGGGAATTACGAAATGTGTTAACTTTATCCTCAGTTACTGGCCTGGTAATCACAACTGTTCGGACAGGTCTGTTTGTATTGCTCCTATTGCGGGGAATTTTACTTGCATAATTTAGAGATACGGAGTCATCATCTGAGAATGAGAACACTACAACTTCACATATGTTTTCAGTGGTCTTGAAGTTTACGAAGATGTTATCTAAACATGCTTTGTTTCTTGTAGGCCTGTTATTGACATGATGTAAACTGTATTGTCTTCGTAAGTTTTACAGTTCTGCAACACTACCCTTACATTAAGTAACATCAAAATCAGCATTCAAAACACCACCTATTGCAATATCATAGTGTAGCCATTTAATATTACTTAATTCACTCAATAGCATGTCCATTTTTTCTAAAAATATGTTAATGTTTCCCTTTGGTGATCTGTACATGGATACTACTATTCACTTATGACTATTAATGATTATACCCATAACTTCAAAGTGCTGTTCATCACACAAGAAATGTAGGTCAAGTTTAGTTACTGTACAATTGAGTGACTGGTTGGTATAAATTGCCACACCACCTCTAATGTGCTCTTTCCTACAGTAGCTATTTACTATACTAAAATTGTCAAATTTGGTAACTGCAAGTTGATTCTCAGTAGCCCAGTGTTCACTCAGACAAAAAATATCAAACTAGTTATCAAGACCAAACTCATTTATGATAAGTTCTTTATCTTTCAGTCCTTGAATGTTAAGGTAACATATTTTAAGATCCACACTCTTATTGCTTACTCACTGAACACTATGGTGATTGGTTTTCAAACCTTTTACAGGGCTTATCTTTTGGATTTCTGCCTCTTGTTGCATTTTACTAAAGAATTGTTCACTTGGAGTGGTAGCACATCTACTGTTGTATGCCTCCCTCCTTGTGCTGATATTGTAGGTGAGGCTGTTATTATAGGAATTGATGGAACTGCTGTTATGGTGTGTGGAGACACTGTTCTGGCATATGGTGACTGTAGAGATGTAGTTGTTGCTTCTTCTTCTGCTGCTGTTGAATCTTGCTAACGAAGTGTGGTAGGTACTGCTGCTGCTGCTGCTGCTGTAGGCACTGTTGTGGCAACTGGTGACTGTGGAGATGTGGATGTTGCTTCATCTTCTGCTGCTGTTGAATCCAGTAGATGAAGTGTGACAGGTGGGGTAAGTGAGGTTACTGGTCATGGAGGTTAACTGAACCACTCTATTAAAAATTAACGAGGAGGGAAATTTTAGCCAAAGGAAAATTTGGTTATTTAAAGTTGGCAGCCCTCCATCATTTCATGCGATGTTTTGGTGCCTAAAGCTGGTTACTGCAGTGTTATTAACCAAAGTTGTGTTTTCAAGATTCAAGGTAAATATTTTGCTATTTGTGTTTTTCTTCTGCCTGCAGTCATTGAGTCTCAAATAAATTGGTGATACTTTCATTTAAAAGTATGTATTTAAAGGCTTCATTACATATCTTATTTCCAAATGTTCTTTTGGTTGAGGTTATGCTGTTGCACAATATATTCCATGAGTGCATGTGGGGTTAAGTGCCCACACATTTTGGGGTTAACTGGTCAGCGGTCCAGTTAACCCCACTGAAAACTTGCCTGACAATTACCCTTATACTTACTACTGTATATAAACAGAAGCATTATTAAACATAATAATTACACATTCTGTTAATTGCAGGGTTCATAATGCCAAGAATTAGGTAGTGAACTACCAATAACAGAGATTTTCCACCAGAACTGCTGAAAGACGCAGTCAGCCAACATATTCATCGATATGTGTCTTTGCAAAAATTAGAAAGAAGTGTGGGCATTCCTAGACCAACCCTTAAATGATTCATAGAAAAGGCTGTTCATCTAGAAGTTGACAATATAAATTTTAGGCCATCAAATGAACATCTACAAATTTTCTCATAACAGGAGGAGAAAACACTTGCTGACTATATTACTACTGCATGCAATATTCATTATGGCTTAACCACAAAAACTGCAAGGATTCTGGCTTATGAATATGCTAAGAGGAATGGAAAATCTGTACCACAGAACTGGGAAAGAGAGAAAATGGTAGGACTGGAGTGGCTCAGGGCATTTATGAAATGAAACAGACCTTCACTACGAACACCAGAACAGACAAGCATATCAAGGGCCACTTGCTTCACAGAGGCAAATGTGAAAATGTTCTTTGGCAATCTGATTTGCCTTAAAGAAAAATACAGGTTTGAACAACAAGACATATACAATCTGAATGCGATTGCAGCAACCACTGTGCAGAAACCACCTAAAGTATTGGCACAGACTGGGTGCAGAACAGTTGGACAAGCTACATCTACTGAAAGAGGATCACTTGTGACAATGGTTGCAATAATCAGTGCTTCTGGAACAGCTGTGCCAACATTCCTTGTGTTTCCTAGGGTGAATTTTAAAAATCACGTGCTGCATAATGCTCCACAAGGCTCCGGGGATGCAGCCACTGCCTCGGGCTGGATGAACAGTGAACTATTTTTACCAGTCCTGCAGCACTCTGTAAATCATCAAAGGCCTACGCACAAACATCCTAGGCTCATGATTCCTGACAATCACGAAAGCCACACAAGCATAGCAAGTGGCAAATCTCTTCCCTTTGTGGTCCTCTGTGAGGTGTCTGGGTACCCACCGAGAACACAGTTTCTTAAAGTTTAGGTTTTCAGACACAATTTTGTACAAAACCAATCTTGAAACTTGTGGAAATTCCAAAGAAAGAGTGGAAATTGTGATTCTTCTGTCCTCACGAATCTTTGTTTCGACTGGAGCCACCAAATCATAAGTGATCACAGAGGGCCGACCTGAGCGTTCTTTGTCATGGACGTTTTGAGGGCCATTTTTAACTCTCGAACCCATTGACGCACTTTACCATCACTAATTGCATTCAAGCCATAAACTTCTGTTAACTGACGATGAATTTCTGCAGCTGATAGGCTTCTTGCGGTCATAAAATGTATCACTGACCGTATCTCACATGCAGCGGGCGATTCAATAATCGTAAACATTATAAAGTAGCACAGCGATGTGTACACGTCAGCTACAGAGCTGCAACTTGCATCAGTGTGAATGCGAAGGATGCCGGCAAGTAGCGCAGTGGCAGTGGCTTGCGGCGTCCGCGCGAACTACGGGACAATACGCGCGAACGGCCCTTACTTAAAAAAACAACCCTCATACATCTACAATTAATTGCAGACTTGATACACGTTCATTCAGCTTCACTATTTCACTGTTATAATTTACGTATATTCCATTTTTCACTTTCTGACTATAAACAACTGCACCAGATGCCACCTTGAAATACCATAATGACATAATCTTCAAGTGGTTCTGCTGGCATAGTTTGGCAAGTCTTTTGTTTTACATTTGTCCATGGGAAAATTTTCCACAGTTCTCTGGTGACTTTTTCTCTGCTGATTTGTGCGTTGAAATCACTTAGCAAAATTTTTATATCATGTTTGGGGATCTTGAACATCACAGCTCCTAATGTATCCCAGAATTCCTCTGTTGACATTTTTTGTTATCTCCATTTGGGGGTTTGTGTATGCTGATAGTAGCATACTTCTTGTTAGCATACAGTAGGTGCATTGTCATTAGCCTCTTGTTTATGTGGGTGCCTTACCTGATTGAGCTGAATACCTTCTTGTATACTATCAAGACTATGTCCAGAAATGGAGTACCCCTGGTGAATCGTTTTTCTGTTTAGATCTTGAAAATGTGGTAGTTTCCATGGTCCACTGTGCCTACATCTGTTATGTGTGTTTCCTGCACAGGAAGGGCCATTATCTTCTGGGTTGGATCTATGTGTTTATGTTAATGTTACTAAAGAATGTAGAAGTTTTACTTGACAGTTTATCAGAGGACTCCAACTTTCTCTGTGACTGTGTAAGTCCAAGTACCCCAGAATCCAATTTCCTGATCGCTGTCTAGTGATAGATGGATTAGTTATGACCTAGGGTATTGTTTTCATACTTTGCATGAGTAATGGTAGCTTGTAATCATGTTGGTCCCATGTTTCCAAATGTATAATAGAGCCAGAGAATGTTAGTTCCTGGAGCATTTGTTCATTGGCACACTCTCTGGGTGGACAGACACTGACCTGGAAGCCACTCACTATGGATAGCATCATGTGTGTATTTGCTGTGCTATTTTTGCCCCACCCTGAGTATTTCAGTTCCTCAGTACACATAATATCTGATGAACATTCCCCTACACACACACACACACACACACACACACACACACACACACACACACACACACACACACACACACACTCAGAAGGAAGAGCTGACTGAATATTTATGCATGTACTTTCAGATAGTACTACCTTGTAAATAAGTGCATCATGTGCAAAAAGTATGATTATACTATTAATATTGTCTGCAAGGTCATTAATGGATAACATGAACAGCAGAGGTCCCATCCCACTTCCCTGGGGCACACCCAAACTTACTTCTCAATAATTATCAGAAATGGTATGTCGCTTAGCCAAAAAAATGTTCTTTACAAACAGTCACTTGGTACAGTCAAGAAGCATTTAACAATACATATAATTCAGTAATTCTATAAGCAATACAAAAATTCTATGTAACACAAAAGTATTGAATGTGTTTGTATGTACTTAAACCAAGTAAATTTTGTGATATCATACACATAATGAATATTGTCTACAGGTAAATAAATAAATTATGATGGCTGACAAAAACAAAAACAAATAGCTCAGCAGTGTCTGGCACTTTACAAAAGGATTTCATAGGATTTTGCTTACTAACATGTTACTTACGTTGAGACATATGCCTAACGCTTCAAGCCAAAAACAAATCATTGGTCAAAGTAGTTTGAGGAATCCAATAGCCCTCTACTGAGATAAAAATAAAGTTCAATTTACTCACCGAAAATACTGTACTCTAGAATGGACAGGTGATTCCTGTGATTAATTACCTTGAAAAGAGTAAACCAAAACCTTGTGAATACTATGCAAGTAATATGGAAGAATTAGGTTACAAAATATGTAAGGAGGAGACTGGCCAAAAGAGAGGGGGGGAAAAGTCGCCTTTTTTCAGGACACTGCAAGTACTGACAAATGTGATTCTGTACTGGAAAAGCTATAGCTTTGAAGTACAGATCATTGGAAAATCTAATCTATTTACTACATTTGTGACCCAATTGATTTCCACTTAGTCCTGCATTTAATGAAGTTAAACTGTAGAGAATATTTTGATTCAAGAGGAGACATTGGAAATATTATTTCATGATCATTCTAAAAGGTGTACAACTTTGCTTCCACCGTTTACCAATAGGTGGCGACAACGGTAAGTAGCGGTTGAAAGAAACAGATTGCAGATCAGGCAGTTAGCTTGAACCTCAGTCAACAGAACCTCATGCAAACATTAGCCGATATGTGTCTGCATCATAAAGTTGTTTTTGACTGAAAATGTCAGTTTATGAGCCTAATTCTCGTCATTTGCAGGAGGTGTTACTGTTTTGTTTCAATATGAAGAAAACAGTGGCTGAGCCTAATTGAATGCTCTCAAGTACATATAGTAAGGATGCTGTTAGTGAAAGAATGTGTTGTGAATGGTTTAAATGCTTCAAGAATGGTGATTTTAATGTCATAGAGTGGCATAGTGGTGGAAGAGAGAATGTTTTCGAAGATGCAGTATTGGAGAAATTGCTGAGTGAAGACTCAGATCAAACTCAAGAAGAATTGGCATGATTAGTGGGAGTGACACAGCAAGACATTTCAAAACGTCTCAAGGCTATGAGCATGATTTAGAAAGAAGGAACTTGGGTTCCGTGTGGGCTGCAACCAAGAGACATTGAACAGCATTTGTGTGTTTGTAAACAGTAGCTTCAGAGGCAACAACAGAACGGATTATTGTACTGCATTGTGACCATGGACAAAAAATGGGTTCATTATAATAATCCTAAATGCAAAAAGTCATGGAGATATCCTGGCCATGCTTCCACATTGACGCCCAAACCGAATTTTCATGGCTCCAAGATCATGCTTTGCATTTGGTGGGAACAGCTTGGCGTCATGTACTATGAGGTGTTAAAACCAAGTGAAACAATCACAGGTGCTCATTATCGAATACAATTCATGCATCTGAGCAGAGCATTAAAAGACAAACAGCCTCAATACAGTGAGAGCCACAACAAAGTGATTTTGCAGCATGAAAACGCTTGACCACGTGTTTCAAAAGAGGTCATAACATACTTGGAAACATTAAAATGGTAAGTCCTACCCCACCTGCCATATTCTCCAGACATTGCTCCCTCTGACTATCACCTGTTTAGATGAATGGCGCATGGCCTAGGTGAACAACACTTCCAATGTCATGGAGAAGTCACAAATCGGATCAATTCGTGGATCACTTCAAAAGATGAATAATTTTTTCAACACAGGGTTCGTACACTGCCCAAAATATGGGAGAAAGTAGTGGCCAGTGATGGAAAATACTTTGAATGATACATGTGTAACCAATTTGTTTCATTCAAGCCTCAAATGTTGGGGAAAAAATGGCTGAAGCAAAGTTGTACGACTTATAGTTAGCAACTTTGGAAAGTGTTACAACATTTTTCAAAAATTTGAAAGTTATGGAATATAATTTACAAAATATTTCTATTAAAAGGACTATGGGAACCATCTTTAAGTATTTTCCTGTCTTTCATTAAGTACACTTCAGAGATGGGTTCTGCTTATTGGAAAGACTTATGCAAATTCTTTCAATTAAATGGGGACTTCTTTTATCCAAAACATAGTCTGAGAAAATTTCATTTTGTCTTAGTTGACACTCATGTTTAATTGTCATAATATAGTTTCAAATTTCTTCCCACACTCCTTACTGTGGTACCACTTTGGTTCAAAACATTCCTATTAGCAAAAGTGCTGGATTATTGGGTTGTGAAATTTATTTTATTCGTTTATTTTGAAAACTTAGGGTATATAGTGTACTGTACTTTATTAAGCCAAGGACACAATTTTAAAACATAGAGGATATACTTTATTAAATCCAAAAATATGTTAATTTTCAAGGAAAACTTAGTTCTTGAGTGTACAATATACTATACATAATTATACAGTTGTATCAGTCACTATGAAACATGTCCCTAATTTTTAACTGTCACAATGATGATACACAATGGTGGCATGTTTCATCAGACAACCACTTTACAAGCATTACATTGGTGCTGAATGTACCTGGTTGTTGCATAATGTACTCCAGGAAGACCTTGGCAATTTCAGCACCAGCAGTGTGAGAAATTTTTATGCTCTCTCCTCCTGTGTCCTCTTCTTCATTACGTTCATCATTACTTCCTTGCATGCTTTTGATTATTTTTTGTCTGTTAAGTTTGGTCCATATCGCAGTTTTCCTGATTCAGCCACTTAGTAACATCTTCATCATCAATTTCTTCTCCTCTTGGAAGGTTGTGGAACATGTCAGTGTACAAAGTAATTCTCATCATTGTCACTCCCTGCTGGATCCAATTCAGCATCAATGGATGGTCACAATTTTATCTAGTTCTTTATTATGGTAGCGCTCTCCACTTCATCCCATGCTTTGGCTGCTTGGAAAACTACATAACGTATTGTGGTGACGATGAGGTCGACAGCAGCATCGATCTGAGTATCGTCTTTGAACTAAGCTAAAATCATCTTTGCTCTCTTCCGCCATCACCAGTTCTTTGTAAGCCTTGCTTGTGTAAAGAGGTGTATAAATGAACTACTGCAAAATGGGAGTATTGTTTGGTGTAACCGACCCGAACTTCCTCCTCACTGGTGACCCCGAGTTGTAACGTCTTCTGTTTTCGCCATTTTACTGTGTCTGTGACCTTCGCGTTGGTTATTTTCGTGTGTATTACTTTGACACAACATTCGCACAATGCCTTCGGCCCAACGTCTAATGCCAGATTTTGTGATTGACATGCATCGTGTTGCGTGTGATGTACACCCACCAGGACTGCAACACAATGTCTCTCACTTGATGATTACGCCAATTTCGCTGGACGTTTTTGAGCCTGCAACAATAAGTGAGGTTAGGAGTGTGCATGACTCCGGCTATCAAACGCCTTTATTCCCACCACATGTGCCCTCCCTCATCAATTGTGCAGTTACTTCTTACAGAACTCTGTGCAGTGCAGGACCAATGCCAATTTCTGCAAATGTTTTGTTGGACAACCTACCACCGTCAGGACAACGATTTGCCACGCCAAAATCCATGCAGTACCACGCGGATACCTGCCACGTGGCCAGAACTGCTTAGTTCACAGGTCAACCTGCTCAGCATCCAACCATGCCTGCGCCTGCCTCAGTTCAGCATCAGCACTTGCCTTCCTACTTCGATACCTCAGCCTGCAACAGGAACAATTACTTGTTATCTGTGCCTGACTTCCACCTCCGCCCCACTGCTACACCTTAGTGTTTTGTGCCATGACATTCACCTTATCCTCACACCATTTTGAGTGGAGTGACTATGAACAGTGAACTTTCACACATTCCATCCCACGTTGGACATCATTTCCCACACTGTGCTTCTGGGCAACATGCACCTCCACAGCCTTCCTGCAACACAGGTGGCCCCGGTTCTGATCATACATCGAGCTTTCCGCGGACTAGCATGCGTTCACATACTTTGAACTTTCTCTCACCTATCTCCCAAGTGCCGGCTCCAGTTGAGCTTCCGCTACCATGCTCGGGATATCTCGGTGCCTCATCCACGTCGGTCTTCTGTGATGCATCAATCCAAATATACCCACAACGTGTTGAGCTTCCGCAACCGCAATCGACACATTATGGTGTTTCACCCGTGTCGGCCCTCTGTGTCACGACAGATCGTGCTCAACCACAACATGTCACCTTCACGCTGCCACCCAGCACAGCAACAACAGCTCGTTTCAGGCAGTGCCCCGACGAACTCAACTCAACCTGTTCTTCCGAACATTCTACAAAGTTTACTGATGCTGCCGCCATTTAATCCTGACAGAGCTACAATCTGGCTCAAAATTGCGAATGAAGTGTTCAACCATTACAAACTCGATGAGTTAACCAGGTTTCTGTGCCTCATCACCCACCTGCACGACCAGGAGGACTTGATTGCAGACTCTAGCCAAAGAGACAGTTCTACGTTGGCTTGCATGCTCAACTGAGGCAGCAATACGGCAAGTGCTCCACGTCGAGCAAGTAGGCAACAACAAACCTTCCCAGTTCTGCAGAAGGCTATGTGCCCTGGTCAGTGCCAATCTATTCTCTGACACAGCTCTACTCGCCATCAGGTCAGATAAACTATCTCCTCACATCCGCTTTGCTCTGGCTCAATGGCCTCCTGAATCTGTCGAGCAAAGAATGACGATTGCTGACAAGCTATATGATGCATCACTGCTCAACTTCACCAGCCACTGCCTACCTGACAAGCCTCAGGATCAGGCTCATCGCCCTGCGGCCGGACGTGGCCAGGGCTGTACTGTGCCGACCATTCCACTCACTCCGGGAAGCAGTAAACAAGCAACTGCGACATCACCAGCTCTTCCCGTGGTCACGCCCCCTCCTGCAACCGAACCTCGGCCACCGCCACTGGCAACCAACTTTCCACAGGAAATACAACCACACTACCTGTACTGTTACTTCCACACACGGTTTGGTGAGGTGGCACGGATCTGAAGACTACCCTGCTACTTCCCAAACGCCAATCGCAGGTAGGTTCGGGTGCTGCCTCCTGTGCACAACATGACAGGCACCACCCAGTGCTCCATTCTGACTGGGAACGACTGGATAATTGTGGATGACTTTACATTAAAGACATTTCGTCAGGATATCTTTTCCTAGTGGACACAGGTGCCGATGTTTCACTGCTGCCCACATCCTTAGCATCGTTGAACATCCGCCCTCATCATATTTCACCGCAAGCCATGAATTCAACTAAACTACAATGCTTGGGTTCAACTTCACATGTCATCTCACTCTCTGCAAACTGCAAACTCAAATGGACTCTTTTAGTGTGCGAAATTGACAAACCTATACTGGGCATTGACTTCTTGCGACACCACAAACTTTCACTGAACTTAATGCGAAACACCATGTTTCATCATCCATTCCATCAAGCAACTCCGCCCCTCTCCCCCCTCCCCCCTCCCATCCCTCCCTCCCTCCCTCCCCCCCCCCCCCCCTCCACATGACACATCGGTCCGGGCTCATCTCTTCTGTGCATGCTTATCTCTGTCGATGATGTTACAAGAAACCATGCGTAAGTGCCTTGTTGAGCTCGAACACGTCACTTGCCTACACCAGGAAAACTTTGAGCTCTCCCTCCAGCTCCACAAAACACAGCTCCAGCACTCCAATGCAGCAAAGGAATTACAGACACTACAGCAAGGACAAAGCAATGTCAGTAAGTGTGGCGAATCTGCTTGCAATCCCAGCAATCGAGCCTCCATGTCACGTGTTCCCGAACTGATGGCTCTTACCCCGCCCCTCGTGGACAGTACCTCCAACTATACAACTTTGGCTCCCGCGCACTGCTGTGTGACCGCCACTGACAACACAAGCAGTGCACTCACACCAAGCGTCTCGCCCGCGACCGTGCTGCCACAGCCCGCACCCTTGGACAAAGGGGCCCACTAACGGCTCTCGATCTCTACAGAGCTCAACCCACCATGGTGCCACTACTTCAGTCCCATGGCCATCTTGTTGCATCTACTCCTGAGACACTTCACTGCCTTGGCTCCCATTGGATCTGTCGAGTGGGTCTGAACACCATGACCATGCCTCGCCTGCCCTGCCTGCCACATATTGTAAACAAACCTCCTCCCACGCCACTAGCAACATTTCCGTCGTCACCAATGGCACTGTTCACAAGTTTCGCCTCATGCCAGGTCCCCTGATCTCCAGTAAACCCCATCGACCTTGTCCTGAACACCTCTCCAACCTTAAAAAACTGATTTCTGATCTACTAAGCTCCGGCGTCATCGAACCCTCAGCCAGCAGCTCGTCCACGCCCATACATATGACACACAAGAAAGATGGGTCCTGGTGCATGTGCGGAGATTACCATTGACTAAACGCACAAACAATTATGGACACCTACCCCATACCCAACATTGCCAACTTTACCAGTTCCCTCGCAGGTGCGACCACGTTCTCTGTCATTGATTGCAAATGGGCCTACCACCAGATCCCCATGGCACCTGAAGACATCAAGAAGACAGCAATCACCAACCTGATTGGGTTATTTCAGTTTCGATTCATGCCCTTTGGTCTGAAAAACACAACCCAGACCTGGCAACACTTCATCAATGAAGTGCTATTCGAACTAAAATTCTGCTTTGCATATCTTGATGACATTCTTGTGTTCAGATCCTCCATCGAGGACAACATTCAACATGTGCAAACTGTTATGAACACTCTCAAAGCAGGCATCGAGACCATTCAGGAAAAATTGCAGCTACATCAACCTGCTGTCTCTTTTCTTGGTTTCCGGGTCTCTGCTGATGGCTTTTTACCGGCCCCTGAGAAAGCACAAAGAACACTAAACCTACTCAGACCTTCATCATTCAAAGAGTTCCGGCACTTTCTGGGGACAGTAAATTATTATTGCTGACATCTACCTCGGGCTGTGGAGATTCAGGCTCCACTGCCGGATGCCTTGGCAGGCACCAACACTTCTGGATCTCAGCCCATTCTATGGACCCCTGCTATGACTGACTCTTTCATCGCCCTCAAAAATCTTCTTGCCGAGGCTTGCACCATCGCACATCCTCATCCCAATGCGCAGCTTTTCATCACCACAGACGCCAGCAGTACTGCCATCGGCGCTGTCCTTAGCCAGACATTTGATGGCCAAACTTCGCCTCTGCTGTTTTTCTCGTGCGAGCTCACCAATGCACAATGGAAATATTCCACGTTTGACAGGGAGTTTCTCATGGTCTATTAAGTGATCAAGCATTTTAAGACTGATGTTGAGGGATGCGCTTTCTATATTTTAACAGACCACAAACCCTTGGCTGCAGCCATTACAATCACAGCAGCTGACCCGCCTCCTCGCCGCTTCAGATACATGGACTTCATATCTCAGCTCACCACTGATGTCAGACACATACAGGGTGCTGACAATATTGTTGCTGATTTCCTTTCATGAGTCAACACCGTTCATTCGCTGTTAGAACTCTCTGAACTGCCTAACCTCCAACCTGCCAACGAGGACACACAAAACCTGATTTCACACTCTACCTCTTCACTACACTTCATCCGCACCACCTTCCCTGGCATGTCTGGTGAGATCTGGTGCAACGTGAGTATGGGTACGTTACACCCCCTCATCCCAACCACGCTCTGTCGAGCTGTCGTCAATGCACTGCATAATTTAGCCCACCCCGGAGTCTGTGCGTCCGCCCACCTTGTAGCGGAGCACTTTGTGTGGAGAAATGTCAACAAGGGCTGCCAGCAACGGGCACACTCCTGCATCGCATGCCAATGCTGCAAAGTACACAAGCACACTTCACCCCCCCTCGGCACCTTTTCAATCCCTCCTGGACGTTTCCAGCATATTCATATTGACATTGTCGGCCCTCTCCCCCCCTCTAACGGCTTTCGTTACGTTCTCTCACCTATCGACTGAACAACTCTCTGGGTCGAGGCTGTTCCCCTCCCCAACATTATGGCAGAAACTGTTGATCGAGCTTTCGTCAAGTCATGGGTATCGCTTTTCGGATGTCCAGCTATCATCACGACTGACCAGGGCAGGCAATTTGAGTTGGCCCTGTTCAATGAGATTTGTAATATTTGTGGCATCCGACGCATCCATACCACAGCATAACACCCACAAAGTAACTGGCCAGTTGAGCACTGGCACCGCACTTTCAGGGCAGCTCTTCAATGCCACGACTCTCTATGGATGGAGGCGCTTACCCTTGTGCTACTTGGCATTCGTGCACTCTATAAGGAAGACCTCAAAGGCACAATAGCCAAGTTCATATACGGCCAGAACATTGTTCTCCCTGGTGAACTTGTGAGCCCTTCCACTTCTCTCCCTCAGTCTGACTTACCTTCCTTCATGGACTGTGTCAGACGCCACTTCACCAACCTCCATATCCCTCTACCTGCCAGCCACTCCTGCCCTAATGTTCATGTCCTGAAATCTCTGGACAATTGCGAATTCATCATGTTCCGAGATGACACTGTCCGTGCTCCCATCCAACCTCCATATACAGGCCCGTACTGAGTTCTCTGATGCTCAGCCAACACCTATGACATCCAGATAAAAGATTCGGGTGTTACAGTCTCTCTCAACAGACTTAACCCTGCTCATTTGAGCTCATTTCTACCCCCCTTTAGGCCACGACCATGCCACTCACTGTCATGGCTCCGACGCTCTGACTGCTCCCTCCACTTCGGACTTACACACTCGGTTGAGTGACTTCCAGCTCCAATCCTCGAGCTCTTCTCCGACCTCACCTTCTACTCCGGTCTCACACACTCCGTTGAGTGATCACATGTTCCCCACGTCGAGATCACCTACGATCACGCCCTCGCCGCTGGGCCCTTCGCCGGTCCCTTCGAGCTCTCCCCCGTCACCAGCCTCGCCCTCTGGAGGTTTCTCACTCCCCCCCCCCATCTTGAACGCACCCTCACTTGAGGTGATTGTGCCTGTATTCCTAGACATAATCCACGACATCTCCATAATACTATGCGATGACACACTGATCGTCATGTGTTTCCCTTCATCCAGTGCTCATGACAACACAACCTCCGCCACTCCCTGCCATCCAGTGAAATGTGTTTCCCTCTCGCCTGACGTCAACCTGGACATGCTTCATGTGTTCACCACACCCTCCAGAGACATTGTCGTCAACGCTCAATTCCACCCGCAAACCGCCGGCCTCCCTGTCGCCGCACAACCAGCATGCCCAGTACAATGCCCAGCATGCTTCAATGACTTCCAGGTTCAGTGGCCGAACCTTCCTTCACAACATCTACCAACACAACTCCCCGACGACACTGTCGAGCTGACTGTGGTCTGGCTCCCGCAGGCCACCCCTGCCGACGCCATAGTCAACCCCCCCCTCCCCCTGGCCTCTCAAGAGTACTCTGTACTGCGGGGGAGGGGGGGGGGGACTATGTGGTGCCGATGAGGTCGACACAACCATCGATCTGAGTATCGTCTTTGAACTAAGCTGAAATCATCTTTGCTCTCTTCTGCCATCACCAGTTCTTTGTAAGCCTTGCTTGTGTAAAGAGGTGAATAAATGAACTACTGCAAAATGGGAGTGTTGTTTGGTGTCACCGACCTGAACTTCCTCCTCAGTATGTTAATTGCTTTCCATACCTTCAGCATAGTCTTGATAGAGTTGTTTTCATTTTCATTCAGATAGAAAACAAGAAGTGAATGTCAATAATGACATTTAATTGATTCCAAAATTTCCTGGTCAATGGGCTGAATTAGGGCTGTCACATCAGGTGGGAGAAAGAGTGCTTGTATACCAATGGACTTTAGAGAAACATCTGAAGGATCACTAGGAGCATTGTCAATTATAAGGATAGCTTTCAGTGGAAGCTTTTTCTTCTTTAGCTCTTTTCTCACTGCTGGCAAAAACGTTTCATGGAACCACCGAAAGAATTTTTGTCTGTCGATCCATGCTTCCTTCTGATCACAATACTGCACTGGTAGAGTATTTATGTCAGTGTGTTGAAAACAATGTAGATGTTGGGATTTTCCAATCACCGTAAGTGGTAGTTTATGATTCTCATTTGCATTGCAACACACTATTAATGCTGTGCTCTGTTTCTGTTGCTTTTAACCACGAGCTTCCTTCTCGTTTTTGGCAGCCAGTGTTTTTGAAGGAAGCATCTTGTAAAAGAGTCCTGTTTCATCATCAATAAACAAGGCATCAGTGGTTAAATCATCTTCCTCTATTATCTTCTGTATCTTGCTTACAAACTCATCAGCATCCTTATGATTAGCTAAGCAACTTTCCCCAGTGACTGTCAGCTGCCGAATGCCATGTCAATTTTTTCGTTTTGATAGCCAACCTTTACTCGCTGCAAACACGTTACTATCACCAAGCTGTTAGTTAAATGCAGCTGCTTTTTCCTTTATAATCAGGCTGCTGACTGGAATTCCTTTACTGTGTTGTTGAATGAAATATGTATAAACAGCTACATCCAGTTCTTCATTCTCACTCATTTGCATAATCTTCCACTTTCCCAACTCACTATCCATTTGTGTTGAGTACTGTTGAATAACATCTTCTTTCCTTTTGATGTCATAAATAGTTGCCCACCAACACTGAACTCAGCAGCAATGGCTTTCTGCGAAGAACCTCAATTTAACTTGTCTAAAATTTTGAGTTTCTGCTTGAGGTCTAGTGTAACATGTGTCCTTTTAGAAGACATGATTCAGAATTGTAAATAAAGCTACAATTTCAAATACAGTATATAAAGCACTGCTTAACTAAGCATTGTTGTGCACAATAATCCATTGTGCATGTGTTTTTGGATTTGCACTGGATTACTGAGAGGCCGGACTTCTGAGGGTCAGATTAGTGAGAGACTCGTGTATGTAATCCAGTAACTTACTCTTACTGCTTAAAATGCTCCAAATTTCTTGGATCTTGAAGTTTAGTGGGTAACTGAAATATGGTGTAAGTTAAGTGTTTTAAAGTATAATTAACAAAATCTACAAATAATTTGGTCTACTTTTCTGCCTTTTCAAGAGAATATAAGGCACATGAAATGAGACAAAAATTTTGGTTTTTATTAGATCTGGAATAGTGCTGCATTAACAAGGAGTTACAGTAATTTTTTCAGTATATTTAACACTTCCCATTCTTAAGTCATTTCACTATTTAAATACTACTTCATACTCTGTTTCTCACTTCTTTCAGGTTGGAATTGTATTTAAGAATCAGTTCTGGTGGCAAACCTCAGGATATCAGATAAAGACAGGAGTTATTCTTGTCTCAATAGCTGCTGAAAACAACATCATTATTTCAGCTGAGCTACCATCACCCATTCATATATACTTTGAAACAAGTGAATCACAAGAGGGAGATAGTACTTTATCTGGAAATTTGGACATGTCTGTCAACTGGAATCATGACGATACTCTTGAAGAAAACATCATAATGCATCGGGTGGAAGTAAAGAGTGGAATGGCATTAATGCTTGTATTTGCACCATTCAGTGATTCAAAGTGCAAGATCAAGGTGTGCCAAAGATTATATCTATTATATTTATACTCTGTACAACACAAAGATGAATTATCAGTTTCATTTGTTACAAATTTCCCTTCTGTTACCAAAATGTTTAAAAATGTGAGTGATCGGAGAATAACGTCTCAAAGTAATTCAAGGGGAACAATATTTCAGTTGACAAACTCCCTGCAATGCATAAACTTCTAACATTACTGCCCGTGTTCTACAATTTATAACTGCAGTGGACAGTGAAAATCTAGGAAGCATTTTCTGACAACTAAAACCATGGATAATGAGAGTCACGGGTGTTTTCATATGGCAATAACTGTAGCTGGGAAGATTAATTGGTAGAGCCTGTGTGACTCCTCTATTGTTGAGAACCTGTACTTTTGGTACTGTTTCTTGTGATTAAGAGTTATTACTGGTCTGGGAGGCAGTGGTGAAGGCTGTGGGATGTTAAGAAAGTTGGCCAAGTTAAAGTTGTAGGAGAGGAGTGGTGGTTTATAGAGTGGCTATTGTGAGAGACAGGAAGGGAAACACCACTGTTGACATAGTTTAGGGGAAAGTGGGATAGCTTTTTGAGGTGAAGTCAGGCATGCTGTTGTAGTCTGAAATTGGCTTGGTCGATGATATCGTCTAAGAAAACAAGAGAGGCAGATAACTGCAGGATTTTGTAGAAGGAAAAAGTCTGTTGGAGTCAAAACTGGCAGGTGAGATTAGTTGGGTAAGTGCAAGAGATTGCTGTATTTGAAACTGTAAAAGAGGCTGGTACAGAGTAGGATTACACCCAGAAACAGGGACTTTCCATGTTAGGCCTTTGGGGGTAGCTCCAAGGGGCAAGTAGATTTCAAAAAACAGAATGTTGGACTTAGTTTTGATAGTGCAAAAACATTTTTCCAAAAATAATTGTAATATGAGATGGGATTCAACATGGCAAGAGACAACAGTTTAGAGTGTTAGAAATGGTTGGAGTGGTAAAAAAGAGAGGTAGAGGGTGTAAAAAGATGGAAAAATTGAAGAAAAGCTGGGAAAAATTTTGGAAAAGTCCTTCCATCGCAGCATTTCTTCACAGTAACTACTCTTTCCTCCAGTCTGTTTTAGTTTCCTACACCATTCATTGTCTTGCCCAACTCATCTGTCCACTCTCCCACCTCTGTTACATACAATGTACTTATCCTTTCACTTTTACTGACTCATGCATGATGTTTTAATGGTAATCTCAGTCTTGCATATTACCCTGTCTTCCACCTTTAAGCTCTCAGGTTTCCAAATCTTGTCCAGTGCAGCCCCCAACAATTAGTTTCTCGTTCTCACCCCTTCCTGTAAGTCTTCCCTGACCCAAGGTTCTGGGTGACTTCGACTTTGCTGAGGAGCACTCAATATTAAAACTGACTTGAGCTTTCATCTGTATTTGATAACTCACATATTTTCATCCCTGTCAGACATTTTTCAATATCAGGATTGCTTTTTCTCTGTCATCGATATGGGAGTTTGTGCAGCAATCAAATGATGTTATTGGTATGTCTGTATGATCCTCCTGTCTGAATGATTTTTTAAATGCGAAGTTTAAAACTTTAGCTTCCTTTTTGGTGTCTTCTTTTGATACACTCAAGTGCTTTACAAATGACTGAACAGAAGCCTTGAACCTGCTTAATGATTTATGTATGACCAGAGTTTTGTAGGATTTTTGGCAAGATCTTTCACTAATGTATGATGGCAGTAGTTGCTGTATGCTTTGTGCATCAAACTTTTTATGTATGCGTGAATTTCTACTAACAAAGATGTAGATATACACTCCTGGAAATGGAAAAAAGAACACATTGACACCGGTGTGTCAGACCCACCATACTTGCTCCGGACACTGCGAGAGGGCTGTACAAGCAATGATCACACGCACGGCACAGCGGACACACCAGGAACCGCAGTGTTGGCCGTCGAATGGCGCTAGCGCAGCATTTGTGTACCACCGCCGTCAGTGTCAGCCAGTTTGCCGTGGCATACGGAGCTCCATCGCAGTCTTTAACACTGGTAGCATGCCGCGACAGCGTGGATGTGAACCGCATGTGCAGTTGACGGACTTTGAGCGAGGGCGTATAGTGGGCATGCGGGAGGCCGGGTGGACGTACCGCCGAGTTGCTCAACACGTGGGGTGTGAGGTCTCCACAGTACAGCGATGTTGTCGCCAGTGGTTGGCGGAAGGTGCACGTGCCCGTCAACCTGGGACCGGACCGCAGTGACGCACGGATGCACGCCAAGACCGTAGGATCCTACGCAGTGCCGTAGGGGACCGCACCGCCACTTCCCAGCAAATTAGGGACACTGTTGCTCCTGGGGTATCGGCGAGGACCATTCGCAACCGTCTCCATGAAGCTGGGCTACGGTCCCGCACACCGTTAGGCCGTCTTCCGCTCACGCCCCAACATTGTGCAGCCCGCCTCCAGTGGTGTCGCGACAGGCGTGAATGGAGGGACGAATGGAGACGTGTCGTCTTCAGGGATGAGAGTCGCTTCTGCCTTGGTGCCAATGATGGTCATATGCGTGTTTGGTGCCGTGCAGGTGAGCGCCACAATCCGGACTGCATACGACCGAGGCACACAGGGCCAACACCCGGCATCGTGGTGTGGGGAGCGATCTCCTACACTGGCCGTACACCACTGGTGATCGTCGAGGGGACACTGAATAGTGCACGGTACATCCAAACCGTCATCAAACCCATCGTTCTACCATTCCTAGACCGGCAAGGGAACTTGCTGTTCCAACAGGACAATGCACATCCGCATGTATCCCGTGCCACCCAACGTGCTCTAGAAGGTGTAAGTCAACTACCCTGGCCAGCAAGATCTCCGGATCTGTCCCCCATTGAGCATGTTTGGGACTGGATGAAGCATCGTCTCACGCGGTCTGCACGTCCAGCACGAATGCTGGTCCAACTGAGGCGCCAGGTGGAAATGGCATGGCAAGCCGTTCCACAGGACTACATCCAGCATCTCTACGATCGTCTCCATGGGAGAATAGCAGCCTGCATTGCTGCGAAAGGTGGATATACACTGTACTAGTGCCGACATTGTGCATGCTCTGTTGCCTGTGTCAATGTGCCTGTGGTTCTGTCAGTGTGATCATGTGATGTATCTGACCCCAGGAATGTGTCAATAAAGTTTCCCCTTCCTGGGACAATGAATTCACGGTGTTCTTATTTCAATTTCCAGGAGTGTATTTCCTCACCAGTTCTTTTTATACTTATTCATTATGTACTTGATGTGTTCAATTCATTACTAGTATTCTTTGATAGTATCACATTTCAAATGCTTCCAATATCTTGTATTCATGATTTTTGATAGTCTATTTAACACTTTGGAGACCAAGCCTGATCAATGCTCAGGCTGTAACTTTGTGTTAAAATGATATGTAATCTATCAAAGAACTAAAGTAAATATGACAAATAAATCTTGAAGCTTGTTGCATTTAAGTATGTGTAACTTTTGAAGTACACCAATTGTGTGTGTACCAACAATGCTTCAAATAATGGTATAAATGGCCAATTTCCTAGGACCAGTATTCTTTCAAGTGGCCAGTCTTCAAAGTGTTAACTCCAGAAGTATACTTCCAGGAAGTTCTTCTTCATTTCCACATTAATTTCAGGTACCAGCAGTACTATTTTACTGAAGAAAGCTTTCATTGTGTGCGCTTATCTAGATTTGATATCATTATTGCTCTGCCCATTGTTTATAATCTTGTTCCATAGATGTGAGACTTTTATCACTACTAGCTGTATTGCTCAACATATTGATGTAAAGTAAGTCAGAATTCTCCTTTCTGCTACTATTTATTGCCATTGGCTGGTTTATCACCACCCATATTCTGTATGAAGTATGTTATCCACACCTTATTAACTGTTCCTTACATTTACCCAGAAGAGTTACGTTGTTTGCACATCTGAGCATAGTAATCTGTCCCCTTTGCATTTTGATCACTCTTTTGAAGTTTTCTTTTGCTTTCTTCGTTGCTCCTTTTATGTACAAGACAATCAGCATAAAAGCTCAACAGTGGCAACAAGATGCTACCTTGCCATATAGTTATACTACACTTACCTTTCTTGCATTCCACTTTTATTAATGCCACTTTGTTTTTGCTTATCTCCATAATTTAGTCACAGTATTTTAAATATTAAGAACATTTTATGCTAACTTACATTACTGAAACCTTTCCCACATCCATAAAAATTAAAAAGGTATTTTGATTTTTCTTCATTCTACATTTCATTGCTCAGCACAATGTCAGGATTACTTTTTGGATACATTTACCAATCCTGAAAATGAACTAATGTCAACCCTCAACCAATGATATTTCTGAACTGGGGCAAAAACCTAATAGTGGCACATCCCCTACCCCCCCCCACCCCCCACCCGCCCCACCCACAACTCACACACGCCCTTCCAATCCTCCAGTCCCATCCCATGAAGAGTTGGAGGTAGAACATAAAAATTTTTAAAAACTCAATTTTTCAAAATTATCTTCATTTTGTAGTGTACATTGTTCTGAAGAGTTATTTATATATAAAACATATATGTCTGAGGAAATGTAACACATTTTATTTGGTCTCAAGTGTGCCAAAGTACTGTGTCATGCCTCTTTACACAGCATTATTCTATTGTATGTCACTGTATTTTGCTCTATGGAATGTATATTTTGTAATGGAAGTATCAAACCCATATTCAGGACAGTGTAAATTAAAATACCCTGTGGAGTCTCACCTGCTCCCATTTGGTTGGTTTGAAATCCTACCTTCCTTAAAAAAAAGCCTCACAATTAATATTAGGTGGGATTATTTGTGACTGGGAGAATAAGAACGCTTCAGAAAATTTGCGCTCTTTATTGCCTATTAGCTAATAATGTTCTCTTTTGCGTGACATAAAATTAAATATAGGAAACATAAAGCAGTTAAGACAAGAGACAAGCAATACAGTGCACATTTCTTCAACTCTTAGGTCCCAGCAATTTTTTCTCTCTAAACTTGCTACAGATTTACATGGAATGCTTTCCTTTCTGTGAAAGAATCTATTACCTCATGAAAATTCATCAAACATTTTGGTACATGAAAAATTAAAATGTCATTGCCTTATATTGAAAAAGCTGTTAATACAAGTAGAACCCAGGACTGATGTGATTTCTCAATTTGATTACATCTGTTTTCTCACTGTCTGCTAGATAAAATGAAACAGGCTTCTCTAATATTGCAGAAATTGTAATGTACACCAAATAAGTGAGACCATTTCTGTACAAATGGTCATTTTATCTACCTTGTTTACATAAGTAATGTGAGAGAATATAATTGAACAAGTATGTAACCTCCTCCCCCCCCCCCCCCTTTCCTTCTTGCAGTTATTGTCCTCAATGAGCAAAGTCTTTTCTGAAGATGAGAGAGGAGTAAGAATACACAGTTCTACTTGTGTAGGGGTCTGATTCTTGAAGCTAAAATTCTCACATCTTAGGTTCTTATGGTTGAATTGGTCTAAATAATTTTGAAGACTGTTGTTGCAGAATTATTGTTTTTACATTAATTTATTTTGTCACATTCTAGTATATCACACAGCCTTTCGAATTTTCACAAAATAAAAAGTCAAAATTACATTGTTCACCCAAAATACAAAAATACATCTGATCACATCTGAGGCATGCTTTCTACTCCTTCACTCTGTGGAAAAAACAATACTCCAAAGGGTTTACAATTTTTCTTGACAAATGAATTTCTATCAGTTCTGATTTTTATTTCATAAACGAACCCAGAAATAAACATAATAAACATACTAAATTGCATAATTAATAATAGAAATTTTAAGTATGCCAAGTAATTCATAATTTCAACTGTTTCTAATTAAAAAAAATTAACTGTATATCCAGAACTTGAATTTATTGATTATAACATCCAAAATAATATTTCCTATTAATAAATTTTAGATTGAAATATAACATATTGTGTATAAAATTATTTTTCAGAAAAACAGCTGAGATAATATTGAACTGTCAAAAATTCAAAAAATATTTCTGGTATTGGTTACTATTGCTTAGGAAAAGTACTGCTAGAGGAGAATGTCCAATATCAAGTACTGCTGGGGCCCCCCCTCCCCCCCCCCCCCTTCCCAGACCTGGACCTAACTGATGTTCGTGATATGTGTCATAATTCCTTCTCTTTTGTTTATTATTCTGGTCAGCAGTTTCCAACCAGGCCCTGTCTGACAAATTATCTGAAAGTTTTCATATTTCTTCAAACCTGCCTCCTTTAATAATATGATGGTAAAAGTTATATAGCTCAGATCATGCTTCATCCATTTCTGAAAACATTCCTGCATCATCTATTTCTTCAAGATTAATTTACTCCTCCTCTTCTTCCACAATTTCTCTCCATTGTACAGATACTGAATGCACCCCAACCATGCCTTCAAATAAAAATCCATACTGTACATATTTCTGTTTCACAAGTATGGCAGTAAAAGTTTTGAATTTCCACATAAGACTTCCGATGTGCTGCTTCAAAGTCAAATCCTCTTTTTCCGGCTATTCTATAGAGTCTTTTGCACCAGCATTCCTTAACTCCCCATCCTTGATACAAAGATAGAACACCAATACATGCTTCATACACAAGAATTTAAGTAGTATTAAAATTATCTGCAAATCACACTTTCATTAATTCTGCTGCTGTCAGACTTCTTTTTTTCATGCACACCAGAACACACATTACTGTCATCATGAAAATATGTGTCTGTTACACTATCAACAGGCTGAAAGTTGTAACCAAGTAATTGACTTCAGTATATGAAGTTCAATTGCCATCTATATTGGCCTATTTGGTGTCAGACCTTTTCTCAAAATTTGTATCCTCCATCTCTGTCAGACAATCGCATTCCAATCCTGTTTTCTCGTGATATCATCTTTCCATGCTCTGTTATACTGTTTATTCTTTTCGTCTGTTATGATGCTTCTTACAACCATTCCAAAACATATCATGTCACTATCCACTTCACAGTTCTTCCTGTTGTTTTGGACCATTTTGTTGTCAGGTTTTAATCTCATCTGTGGACTTTAGTGACAGTGCACTCTAGACTCATGCACTCAGTTTGTTGTTAATAAGACTGATATTCTTGGGAATGTTCATAATCCCTCTTCTGATCATAATTATTATTGTATTCCACCAGTTTCTTGTCATAATTTCACTCTAGTTGCTACATGTGTGCTACAGTAAGAATAAACATGATTTATGGAATGCAGTGCATTATAGAGAAACATGTAAGATACAATGAAGTACACATTGTGCACAGCACTGAACACCTTGACTGAACAACAGCAATACACGTTACAGAAAATCCCCCCCCCCCCAAACAAAGTGAGCTTCTGATTCACAATCTCTTATATTTTGTTCATTCACTCTACATATTTCCAGAATTTTAAATGATTGTGACTTTTCTTGCACTGAAATATAGCAGTATTGTGGTGGGTAGCTGTTTCCCTACTCGAGTGAATGTGTTTACAAAGTAGAAGATAGCATGTCTCTCTGCCTCTGAATGAAGAGTACCAGCTCTAAGGAAATTGAAAGTCTCAGAGCTGCTTGAATAAAGCTCTGTCAACGAACACATCCCTTGCCTAACAAAATGAATTCACAGCAATTTGTAATGCAATGGGCTTCTCCTTTACAGCCCATTGTACACAAATAATTTAATGAATTAGTGCCTACAAATTACCAGCTATTCACTCCATTTCTCAAAAATCTCAAGTAATTGAATAGGTTCTAGAAGACACTTTGATTCAGTCATCCAGAAAACGTTTTGTTTCCTTATACACTGTTTTATAATGTATTAATTATTTCTTTACCAATAATAATTTTTTCTGCCTTGTTTCATCTACCATATGATAATATTTATCTTTACTCTTACTAAAGGACTTTGGTCTCTTTTCATGTAAACAATAGCTGATTGTTACCATGATTCACTTACTTGAATGTTGTTCATGTAGATTTCCTAGTGGATCAAATGATTAGAATAGGTCACTTCATAATTAAATTGTTGCATTACTTCAAAATCTCCTAAAGGAATGATTACTGATGGGATATGTTATTTCTCTTGACAGGTTTCATATCGGTCCTTCTATCTTCTACAGTTTCATAAAAAGCAGTCTCTCCTCTCCATATCAATTTCACTACAGGTGTAGCTTCCATTACAGGACTTGTGCTTTATTTCCTGATCTGTGGGTTTCTTATTTTGAACAGTCCATATTATTAAACTTGTTCTTTATTTTATATTTTTGAACTTATTTATTTTAACGTACTATGAGTTTAGTAACATTTTTTATTAATCTTATATTTCCCTATCCCCATGTTTTTTTCCCTCACTGTAATTTGTAAGGTCCAAGCAGGCACACGGGGGGAGGAGTTTATTAGTTATTGGGAACTCCAACGTTAGGCGGGTGATGGAGCCTCTTAGGGAAATAGCGGAAAGGTCGGGGAAGAAGGCCAGTGTTTGCTCTGTTCGCTTGCCAGGGGGTCTCATCCGAGATGTGGAGGAGGCCCTGCTGGCAGCGATAGAGGGCACTGGGTGCACCTGACTGCTAATTGTTGCTCATGTTGGCACCAATGACTCCTGCCGTCTGGGTTCAGAGGTCATCCTCAGTTCGTACAGGCGATTGGCGGAGTTGGTGAAGGTGAAAAGCCTCGCTCGCGGGGTGGAATCTGGGCTAACTGTTTGTAGTATCGTTCCCAGAACCGATTGCAGTCCTCTGGTTTGGAGCCAAGTAGAAGGTTTAAACCAGAGGCTCAGATGATTCTGTGGAGATCTGGGGTGCAAATTTCTTGACCTCCTCTATCGGGTGGAGAAATGTAAAGTCCCCCTGAATAGGTCAGGCGTGCACTACATGCAGGAAGCGGCTACAAGGGTAGCAGAGTACATGTGGAGTGCACATGTGGAGTTTTTAGGTTAGAGCATTCCCTCCCTAGGCCCAACAAGACGCCTCCTGAGATGAAATTCTAAACTCAGATTGGAATGTATATCGCAGAGACAGGCTGGACAGTGAAGGGGGAGGCATGTTTATAGTGATAAGAAGTGCAATAGTATCGAAGGAAATTGACTGAGATCCAAAATGTGAAATAATTTCAGTGAAGGTCACAGTTAAAGCAGCCTCAGACATGGTAATTGGATGTCTCTATAGGCCCCCTGGCTCAGCAGCTGTTGTGGCTGAGCACCTGAAGTATAATTTGGAAAATATTTCGAGTAGATTTCCCCACCATGTTATAGTTTTGGGTGGAGATTTTAATTTGCCGGATGTAGACTGGGAGACTCAAGCGTTCATAATGGGTGGCAGGGACAAAGAATCCAGTGAAATTTTTTAACTGCTTTATCTGAAAACTACCTTGAGCAGTTAAACAGAGAACCGACTCATGGTGATAACATATTAGACCTTCTGGTGACAAATAGACCCCAACTATTTGAAACAGTTAACGCAGAACAGGGAATCAGCGATCATAAAGCGGTTACTGAATCGATGATTTCAGCCATAAATAGAAATATTAAAAATGGTAGGGAGATTTTTCTGTTTAACAAAAGTGACAAAAAGCAGGTTTCAGAGTACCTGACCGCTCAACACAAAAGTTTTGTTTTAAGTACAGATAGTGTTGAGGATCAGTGGACAAAGTTCAAAACCAATGTACAATATGCATTAGATGAGTATGTGCCAAGCAAGATCATAAGAGATGGAAAAGAGCCACCATGGTACAACAACCGAGTTAGAAAACTGCTGCAGAAGCATAGGGAACATCACAACAAACATAAACATAGCCAACGCCTTGCGGACATACAAAAAGTATGCGAAGCGAAATGTAATGTGAGGAGGGCCATGCGAGAGGTGTTCAATGAATTCGAAAGTAAAGTTGTATGTACTGATTTGGCAGAAAATCCTAAGAAATTTTGGTCTTATGTCAAAGCAGTAGGTGGATCAAAACAAAATGTCCAGACACTCTGTGACCAAAATGGTACTGAAACAGAGGATGACAGACGGATCGATTGATTGATTTCTTTATTAATCCATGTAACAATTTACATTGTGTGGATTTTGTCAGCAAAATCATATACAATACAGTATACCTATAATTTATACACATAAACTAATATTTACACACATTTTTAAGGTATTTTATGTTAGTTTTATATCCTTATGTAATTTTATTATACTACTGAACAATTCTGGATTTCATATTGTAAATTTTTCCTTGTGTATTACAATGCAGGCTACTTTAATTACACTATGTGTTTTAATTCAGATAGTCCATTACTGTGTAATAACTTTTATTTAATAAAGATTTTTTTAGTTTTGTTTTGAACTTTCCAATTGTGTCAATATCTTTTATATTTTGGGGTAATTTATCTTATAATTTAATGGCATTGTACAACAAGCTCTGCTGAGTTTTAACTTTATTTTTCCTCTCTAGGTGCAGATTTTATTGGTTTCTAGTTTCATAGCTGTATACTAAAGAATTTTTAACATAGCAGTCAATATTTTTTTTCTTTTTTTACATACATAATACTTTGAAAAATGTATTCACAGGGGATAGTTAGGATTTCCAGCATTTGGAAATGTTCAAGGCAGTGAGCCCTACTGCCACTCTTAGTTATTATACGAATTGCTCTTTTCTGTAATTTGAAAACTATTTGAATTTTTTTACAGTTGACCCCCAAAATATTATTCCATAAGTAATAACAGAGAGGATATAAGAAAAATATACAGATCTGACACATGTAGTATCACACACTGCAGTCAGAATTCTAAGAGCATAGCATACAGCAGCGGTTCTGTTACTAAGTATTTTAATATGTTCTTCCCACCTAAACTGACTGCCAACATGCATATCAAGAAATTTTGTGTAGTCTACACATTATATAGTTTCATCGTGTAACTTAAAGTTGTTATAGTGTGGTTTTTTGCAGACATAGAAGTTAACAGCATTTGTTTTTTTTTTTAATTTAGTGTTAGTTTATTATTGGATGCCCACTCACATACACTGTTTAGTGTTTGCTCGGCTTTTTCTTTCAGTGCATCTGGTGATTTGTCACTGATTAGAACATTTGAGTCATCTGCAAACAATATTGTTTGTCCATGCCAAAGGCCAAAATACTAAATGTCTTTTTCCAAAGCTGATTCACAGAGGAAGACTGCACTGTAGTTCCTTCTCTAGATTGTCACACAGATGACAAAATGGTAGATATTGAAATAGATGACAGAGGGATAGAGAAACAATTAAAATTGCTCAAAAGAGAAAAGTCCGCTGGACCTGATGGGATACTAGTTCGATTTTACACAGAGTACGCAAAGGAACTTGCCCCCCTTCTTGCAGCGGTGTACCGTAGGTCTCTAGAAGAGCGTAGCATTCCAAAGGATTGGAAAAGGGCACAGGTCATCCCCGTTTTCAAGAAGGGACGTTGAACAGATGTGCAGAACAATAGACATATCTCTAACGTCGATCAGTTGTAGATTTTGGAACATGTATTATGTTCGAGTATAATAACTTTTCTGGAGACTAGAAATATACTCTGTAGGAATCAGCATGGGTTTAGAAAAAGACAGTCATGTGAAACCCAGCTCATGCTATTCGTCCATGAGACTCAGAGGGCCATAGACACGGGTTCACAGGTAGATGCCGTGTTTCTTGACTTCTGCAAGGTGTTCGATACAATTCCCCACACTCATTTAATAAACAAAGTAAGAGCATATGGACTATCAGACCAACTGTGTGATTGGATTGAAGAGTTCCTAGACAACAGAATGCATCATGTCATTCTCAATGGAGAGAAGTCTTCCGAAGTAAGAGTGATTTCAGGTGTGCCATAGGGGAGTGTTGTAGGACCATTGCTATTCACAATATACATAAATGACCTTGTGGATGACATCGGAAGTTCACTGAGGCTTTTTGCGGATGATGCTGTGGTATATCGAGAGGTTATAACAATGGAAAATTGTACTGAAATGCAGGAGGATCTGCAGCACATTGACGCATGGTGCAGGGAATGGCAATTGAATCTCAATGTGGACAAGTGTAATGAGCTGTGAATACATAGAAAGAAAGATCCCTTATCATTTAGCTACAATATAGCAGGTCAGCAACTGGAAGCAGTTAATTCCATAAATTATCTGGGAGTACGCATTAGGAGTGATTTAAAATGGAATGATCATATAAAGTTGATCGTCAGTAAAGCAGATGCCAGACTGAGATTCATTGGAAGGATCCTAAGGAAATATAATCCGAAAACAAAGGAAGTAGGCTACAGTATGCTTGTTTGCCCACTGCTTGAATACTGCTCAGCAGTGTGGGATAGGGTTGATAGAAGAGATAGAGAAGATCCAACGGAAAGTAGCACGTTTCATTGCAGGATCATTTAGTAATTGCAAAAGCATTACGGAGATGATAGATAAACTCCAGTGGAAGAATCTGCAGGAGAGATGCTCAGTAGCTCGGTACGGGTTTTATTGAAGTTTTGAGAACATACCTTCACTGAGGAGTCAAGCAGTATATTGCTCCCTCCTATGTATATCTCACAAAGAGACCATGAGGATAAAATCAGAGAGGCATACTGACAATCCTTCTTTCCTTGAACAATATGAGACTGGAATAGAAGGGAGAACTGATAGAGGTACACTCTGCCACACACCGTCAGGTGGCTTGCGGAGTATGAATGTAGATGTAGATGTAGATATTTTGTAAATACTTTGTTTGATTTCTAGATAAACAACTAATGCATGAATACTCTTTTTTTCTTCCAATGTCCTCCCCACTTCTTCTGCGTGAAGGAATTCTTGGTTTCAGAATTGAGTAAATCTGTCATTTCAGCTGATTATATCTATCTATTGGCAACTGGCAATTGCATTATTTCCTACCTGCATTTTGGATGTATATATATATATATTATTTAGTTAGGGACTTTGAACATTTTTTCCTTGAAGTAGCCTCCTTAACCACCCAAAAATGTGAAATGTGATATTCTCATTATCATATCACAGAATGAATTGTATCAGTACCTATACAGAGATGAAATTGTAACTCCATTATTTCCCCTGTGCATACGTTTGCTACCTACAAATATTTACATTTTCAGGTTGTAATTCATCTGGGAAAACGTCCGTCAGCAAGAGAATTTAAGAAAAATTTTATAGTTATTCCTACTCACAATTATGAAGAAAAATCCATAATTTTGTCACAAGAAGTATCTACTGAAGATGACCTATGGTTTTATATTGGAATTGTCCCTCATGAACACATGGTCAAGGTGACACAACTGCATTTTCTTAAACATTTTTAAGTATTAAAAATTTTCATTTTCTGTTTCAGTAAGACTTTTTTAACGATGAGCTGGATAAAACTGCCAAGAAACTAAAGATTTTTTTCTAGAATATCATTTAAGAGTCACAATACTCTTTGAAACTAAGTTATCACTCATTCCTGCATTTTACCCCTTACTCACTTAACACACACCCTTCCCCTTTCCCTGTCCATAATATAAAATGAAAGCGTGATAGTTTACACATAATATAATCTAATTTGGAATTACTGAGGCACCAAATGTAAAGAACCATTACCAGGAATTATTCTACATCTGAAAAGGAACTGACGTAAACAGTTAGTGCTATCTTATTTTAATATAAGTTCCAAACAATGCTACAAATGACACTGAATTTTCATAACAGTTGTAACAGCATGAATGATATAAGTGTTTATTACTTATTACAGTACATAGAAGTCATAGATTAGATACCATGAATAACAAATACACTCTAAACAAAACAAACAAAAAAATTACACAAAAGAATTATTTGAATGTTTTGAATGGGACAGAAATCAGTAGATGTCATTGTAGGTCGTGGGAAGTAGGTGTGGTAATTACAACAATAAATAATCACTGACACTGCCACCACTTACCACAAATACACAATGCACGTAACATAAAGTGCATACTGCAGAGAATTGATCTGGCAAAAATACAGTTGTTCCTGCTGTGGGTAGGGCAGCAATAGTATTGGAGGGTAGAGCCAGTGGTTCTACATCCCTACATCATGTACTTGTACAGAAAAACAAATGATTATAGTTCCAGAAAAATTGGATGATTTATTCAAGAGAAAGAGCTTCAGAAATTGTACAATCCACCTATTACCCATTTGCAAGAAGTTATTTATCTTGGCATTCATTGATAGAGATATTGTCTGTCCTCTTGAGGAATAGCACTCCAAATTCTGCCCAAATTGGTGTGTTAGCTCATCAAAATCCTGAGATGACGGTGGGGGGGGGGGGGGGGGGGGGGGCGGATGCTGCCCATAATAATCCAAATGTTATCAATTGTGAAGAGACCAGTCACCTTTCCAGGCAAGGTAGCATTTTGAAAGCATGAAAGCAACCAGTAGAAGCTCTTGCCATGTGGGAGTGCCTGACTGTCACCCGCCATACTGTCTGACAATCAGGAATGATGATCTGTAGTGCCATTTATTTTCATAGCAGGACCCCTTTGGTTGTCATCTTCAGCACCATTACAACACAGTGGTACACTGATGATATTCTATGCCCCATCTTGTTGCCCTTCATGGCAAGTCATCCTGGACTGGCAAGAGTTTCTACTGCTTAGCTCACGTTTGCCAACCCCTACCTTGGCCTGCAAAGTCATTGGATCTCTCCCCAATTGAGAATGTTTGGACCATTATGGACACCCCCCCCCCCCCCCACCGCCACCATCCCCAAATCATCTCAGGAGTTTGATGATTTAACACTAATTTGATAGAATTTGGCATTATATTCTCCAGGAGGATATCCAACAGCTCTAAGAATCAGTGCCAAGCCAAATAACTCCTTCCATAAGGGCCAGAGGTGGACCTTACTGACTTGCTCAATTTCAGAAGCTCTTCCTCTCAAATAAATTATCTAATTTTCCTGAAATTGTAATCATTTGTTTGTCTGTACACGTACATAACACCTACCAATTGCCATCCCATTTGGATAAATTCTTCATGATGGGTAATTTTTCCTTGATTACAAGTATGGTGTTGTACAGTACTTCTGATTTTATGAATTCTGTATGGTGTACAACACTCATATGATGAAGCCTGAGCCTCTAAACCTGGTTTTTAAAAGTCCACAAAGCAGCAACACATGTTTCTGTAAGTCCATCACAAACAGATCTCTAAACAAGAAAATAGGAGTTTATGGCTCTGATGAGATGGGACAAGGTGGCAAAGGGAAGATACTTTATACAGGTGCAGGTCTTGAAAACAGGCATATAGTCAGTGATACTTATAATGGTTAAGGTGATAGCAGTTGCATAACTTATGACAGTCACAGGTAAAGAAATGCACAGGAATGGGAAATTACAAATTGAGGTGATGCCTACTTGACTAAGTAGATGATGTGGAAACTTCACCAAATCATCCATAGCAACTGAGAGAATAGCCAACATTTGCCTCAAAATGAGTGGATAAGGAATTCAGTTCTCAACTGGACACATTTTCTGGAAGTATGAAATATAATGTGTTGGTGCCACTCAGTATGCAAGTAACTAACAAACTTGTTTCACTTACTCCCATTTTCCACAGCCTTATAGGAATTGGTGTATGACATAGCACTGACCTAATTTTTTCATAGCAATATGGTGATGATTTGGTTCAGTATGATACAGAAGTCATTTTTTACCGTATATAGTACACATTTCATGAATATTTGCAAATAGTACATGCATAGATACTATGTGTGGAGATATACATTCTAGTGTAATCTGTCATATGATGAAAGGGTGAATAAGTATGTCAGCTACTAAACCTCATTGATATACACAATTAACAATCCAAATTTATTTCTGCATGTAAAAGGGAACTGCACATCAATTTCATTATAATAAATATTATTATATTCCTTTCTGTCTGCTTCCATAATCAACTGGTCAACTCAACCGACCTTCATGTGAGGGACACAGGTGTGATTGTCAGTACTGCTAGGGATTTTTCCTTGGTTGGAGGACTGGACAGGGGTGCACCCAGCTTTGTGATACCAATTGAGGTGCTACCTGATTGAGAGGTAGTGGCTCCAAGTTTGAATTGTTGACAGCAGTCAGAAGCACAGTGTGCTGTCCCCATACCCCTCCATACTGCATCTAATGATGAATGACTGAGGATAATGCAGTGTCTGGTCAAATATTGCATGTTCTTCAGTACCTGCTCATGGGGTTTTCTTTTTCCTTTTCCATTTTTATGGTCTATTCCTGCAATTACTTGCACTATGCATTAAAAGGTCATCAGATTTAAAGCATACCTATCTCACATCTTCCCCATGAGTTCTGTCCCATCTGCATGACATTCAAAAAGCTGGTGGTTCAAATTCCTGTGTGAGCATCCAGATTTATATTTTCATGGCTTCCCTAAATCACTTAAATCTAATCCAGGATCGTTCCTTTAAAAAAGACAAGGCCAGTTTTATAAACCAGCTTTCTTCAATCTGAGCTAGTGCTCCATTTTTAATGATCTAGTCACCAGCAGTATCTTAAGCACTGATATTCCTTCCTTCCACATGCATCCTCATACTGCTCCTTCTTGCAAGTTTGTGACTGCGGTACACTCATCCATAAATATAAAAATGGATGTACGTATGCACATATGTATCTTCCACATCTACTCATAAATTGCTCAACTGATTTCAACCAAACTTGGTACACATATTCCTTATTATCAGGCAACACTCACCATGGGGACGTTAAGGGTAAGAATCATCTGTCTATGGCAGTTCATGAGACATGACATCATAAACACTGAGGTGTGTGAAAAACTGATGCATCATGCATGACATTTAAATTTATTACTGCTGTTCTACTAACTCTGTTCACAATAAGTTTCACAGACAGTATCCATTTATACCACTAAATGCACTTACAAAGTTATATCATGGTACCACACATAGTTTTAGAGATATGATGTCATTAACACCAAGAGATGTGAAAAACAGCTGCATTCTGCATGATGATTAAATTTATTACTTATTCGCTACTATATCTATCCACAACATATTTTGCATACAGTATTTATATATGCTGCTGAATGTACAAAACAAAAACCTCTTTGGATGTGTGTTGATTTCCAATTAATTTTCATTCAGTGTCCAATTCCATGTACATACAGATGGAGTTGAGATGAGGAGCCCTTTGCCACCTATTATTGCCAGTCTTTTCAAGGAAGAATTCAACAAACATCTCTGGATTCACTATAATTGAAAGCTGCATTGTTTTTCTTTCAGATATGTAGGTGATACATTTTGTTTGGCTTCATGGAAGTAAGAACTGAAACAGCTTTGTAGAACATTTGATTTCAAGCCACCCAAATATTTTCTTCATGATGTAGATGGAAAAGGATGGCTATCTTCCTTCCTTATTGTGTTTTTCAGGAGGAAGTTTGTTGGTATACTGGGATTTGCCATTTACAGGAAACCAACTTACACTTCAGACTGACAGTTGTCACCATCTAACTTTAAATGGAAGAATATTTGTAACTTGGTTCATAGTGGCCCATGATATCTCAAGACCATGAAAGTGTGTCAGAAGAGTAAGCCCACCTTGAAGTCACCTTTAAAGAGAATTGTTATAGGGAAAGACAGATCAGACATCTGTTACACTATCAACCATCTGTGAATTGGGTGAGTGTTGGAAATAATGAAATGGCATAAAATTCTACAGCCCATTTTCATGAAACATGTAGATTTTTCAACAGCATTGTGTTCTGTGGAAACTTGATGGAAAATGTGTTTCTCATCCACCATTGAAGATGAGGGACCTTTTAGCCTGTGTAAGTAGGAGTTTTGTTTGTATAAGATTGAATGTTCTACTATATCCCTTGCAGTTGCAACACACCAGACATTGGTCAGATAATCAGGACCATGGGGAACCAGTGTACTGAGCACAGGAGTTGCACATGCTTACAACTGCCAAGCTAATCTGCTATTGCAGAACATTTCCTTGGCACCAGCCATCCTATGGAATATAACAAGGAACTCTAACTTGACTTCTAGCTATGGGGATATATTTATTAAGGAAGCAGTAGAGATTAAATCAACAAGTTACCATGTAAACAGAAATGGAGGTGTCAGCTTTAATTCTGCTTGGAATGCTGCTGCTCTCTTGCTGGTGAAGCAACATAGAGCCACAGTTAACACCACTTCACCCACTGGCAATTAATATTTACTATTGATAATTTCCGATATTGGTCATCTTTGGTTGTGTGGTGGCACTTATATTTGCAGTGTGTGCATGTGTGTTGTGTTAAAGTACATTCCCTGTGTACCAAGGTTTTAAATTTCCTTCCATGGTGCACTTTCAATGTGTTTCAGTCTTGAAAATGACAGGGTGTGCACCAGTTCCATTGAGTTGTTTGCACATTTTATACACTGGTAGAAATTCAGTTTCACTTTCACAGATATTTTGAACCCAATAAAAAATTATGGATAAAATCCTTAATATGGAAACTTCCTGAAAATAATTTTACCTCCATCTACATGAATATTTATATGTGTACTGTGCAAACCACTGTTAAGGGCCTGAGAGAGTGTAATTCCCATGTATCAAAAATTAATATTTCTCCCCATTTCATTGGCTTCTGGTGTGCAACAAGAATGATTCTTTAAATATGAGAGCTCATTAACAGAGACTGAGATTGATTTTTTTCATTTAGCATTCATGATAATTTTTTACCTGTACCATGTACTTGAAAAGAGCATCTTTTTATGTATGTTGTACATAGACAGCAACAGTCTTGTATCAGTAGTTGGTAGTAATGCCTTAAAAAGAAAAGTGTTCATTTAAACCATACAGCTACTAAAACTTGTGAAATGCTGCAGTATGCATACACTGAAGATGCACTACCTTGTGCAATGGTGTTTAGGTAGTTCTTACTTCTCTGTGTTAAGCAATGCGAGCTTCTGCTGTGGCTGAAGTCAAATTGACACAACTTTCTGATTGTCCATGAGGATTGGAGGATAACATTGTATAACCTCAGTGTGGTGTTGAGAATTTCATGTGGCAGTGTCTTTATGATTGTGCATGATCATCCCCTTTGACCCACGTATGTCCTTGCCGGATGCCACATCTGTTGACTGTTGAACAAAATGCTGTGTGAACAGCAACAAGCAATGACGTGCTGCATCTCTTTGCTTATGCTAGGGGGGCCGGCTCTCGCTGGGGCATCTCGAACGATGGCGATGCCGGTGCTGGAGATACTGGAGGCTGCCAAGGCTGAGAACCATCGCAGTGTGGCAGAGTCACAGAGGGGAGAGGAGGTAACGTCCCCTGTGAAACCAACATAGGTGCCGGCAATGGGGAAGCCAGTGTCTGAGAGGTCGGAGGGTGGGTGCCCGAACGTGGACATAGCTGATTTTGGTGACGACGTACCACCTGGTCCCCCACCTGCAAGGTATAGAGCCGGTGGCCATTTCGGCGCAGGACCACCACCGGTATCCAACCTGGATTGCGACCAAACCCACGGGTCCAGACCGACATACCCAGTGGAAAGCCAGGTACTCCGTTTTGTTAAGACTGGTGAGGACCAGGCCGGAGGAGGTGCAGCAGAGTCCTAGGTTGACGCCCATGGAGGAGCTCTGCGGGGCTGCATTCTCCCATTGGTGTGGTCCGGTATGCCGTCAAGAAAAAGTCAATGCTTCCTCCGCAGGAAATTCGTGCACATACTTTTTCATCTGCATCTTCAATGTGCGCACCATGCGCTCAGCTTCCCCATTCGATTGTGGATGGAAGGGGGGAGAGCAAACGTGCTGAATACCGAAGCGCCTACAAAAATCCTGGAAGGTCTGCGAAATAAACTGCGGTCCATTGTCTGAGACCAGGGTGATTGGCAGACCTTCCACAGAAAAGATTTTTGCTAGTGCCTGGATTGCAACTTCTGAAGTGGTTGAGGAGAAGTGAACCACATATGGGAATCGGGAATAAGCATCAATGACAATGAGCCAAAAGCCATTGAGAAACGGGCCCGCAAAATCGATGTGAACACGTTCCCATGCTTGGGTTGCCGCCGGCCATGAAGAGAACGCTGCCCTGGGAGATGCTTGTTGGCTTGCACACTGGGAACAGGTGGCCACCAAGTGCACAATTTCTCTGTCAATACCAGGCCAGTATACATGTCTGCGAGCCAAGGTTTTAGTACGGGAAACACCCCAGTGCCCCTCATGTAATAATGTGAGGACCTCCCTTCGTAAACTTGCAGGAACAACCACACAAGGAGCTGTATCATCAGTAGCCAGAAGGAGAACTCCTTCCAAGACCGAGAGGCGGTCTTGTAGAAGAAAATAATTACGAAGAGGGTCCGAGGCCCGGCCCGGAGGGCGGGATGACCACCCCTGCTGAATGAGGCGAACTACTTGCCGGAGAACTGGGTCAGCTGCCGTTTCCCTGGCGACTCGAGAACTAGTGATCGGGAAGCCATCAACTGCTTGGTGGGACGCCACATCCAAATGAAAACACATAATCTCCTCTCGATCGAACGTAGGATCTGGGCCCACCGGAAGATGGGAAAGAGCGTCGGCGTTGGCATGCTGTCCTGTAGGGCGAAAATGAATATCATAATGGTACTTAGAGAGGAACAAGGCCCAGCACTGTAGTCTGTGGGCCACCCTATCCGAAATCTGAGAGGCGGGGCCAAATAACGATATTAACGCCTTATGGTCAGTGATTAACTGAAACTTCGTGCCATACAAGAAAGGGTGAAACTTGATAACAGCGTAGACAATGGCCAAAGCCTCTTTTTCCACCTGGGAGGAATGGGCCTGCATGGGACTAAGCGTTTTAGACGCAAACGCCAGTGGTTGCTTGGAACCATCTGCGTTGCGATGGGCCAGGACCGCCCCCACCCCATACTGCGAAGCATCTGTAGCCAGGACCAACAGCTTATGGGGATCAAAAGTAGCCAAACAAGGGGCTGATGTGAGGAGGCCCTTCAACGAGGTGAACACTCGCTCGCATGCAGGTGACCTAGTGGAAGCCCTAGGAATGAACCGGTGGTAATAGGCTATCTTGCCTAAAAAAGCTTGTAACTCTTTCAGCAAAGCGGGCTGAGGAAGGTTGACGATACCTTGGACCAAACTTCCTAGTGGCTGGATGCCGTGCCGAGAGATGGTGTAGCCCACATACTCAATGGACGGTTGGAAGAAGATTGACTTATGCAGGTTGCAACACAAGCCCACAGACCTGAATTTGAGAAAGAGGGTGTGAAGGTTGTGCAAGTGTTCCTTCGTGCTGCGGCCTGTGACAATTATGTCATCCAGGTAATTAATACAATGAGGGATTGTCGACGTGACATGCTCAAGATAACGCTGGAATATCGCCGGGGCACTGGATATTCCAAAGGCCAACCGCTGGTATTGGTAAAGGCCAAACAGGGTGTTGATGACCGCCAGCTGTTTGGAGTCCTCATCAAGTGGTATCTGATGATAAGCCTCTGACAGATCGATTTTCGAAAAATATTGGCCTCCCGCCATGGCGGAGAACAATTCATCAGCACGAGGCAAAGGATAGGTGTCCACCACCAATTGGGAATTAATGGTGGCCTTGAAATCGCCACAAAGACGTAATTTTCCCGAGGGCTTCCTTACAATAACGAGGGCGAAGCCCACTCACTGGAAGAAATGGGAAGAACGATCCCAATGGCTGTCAGCCGGTCTAGCTCTTCCTTTACCTGAGGGCGGGGAGCCAATGGGATCTGCCTCGCACGTAGAAAATGGGGGCGAGCCGACGCCTTCAATGTTAAGTGAGCTACAAAATCTGAAACATGCTCCAGGCCCTTCCCAAAAATATTGGGAAAGTCTGAGATCAAAGATTCCAATGATTGATAGGGAATGTCGTCGGAGGCCAACTGTATAGTGTCAGCGATAGAAAAACCGAAAGCTTGAAAGGCATCCAGGCCAAAAAGGTTAGCGGAGCTCGCATCACTGACAACAATAAAAGTAATAGGCCGAGTGACTGGTTTGTAAGTCACATCGATAGTGAACTGACCCAGTAGGGGAATGAACTGTTTATCATAACCGCGTAGACGCCGGTAAACTGGCGCCAACGGGGGCAATCCAAGGTCGGAATAAGTTTGTGCATTCAACAACGAAACTGCCGCGCCTGTATCTACTTGCAGCTGTAACCGGCGCAACCGAACCGACACCTCGATAAAGAGTTTGCGTGCCGATGCGTCGGGAGCCTGGCCCGATGAAACTTCCTGAATGTCAACGTCCATTTCCTCTGTACCTGCTTCCTTCGATTCTTTTGAGGCTGAGCGGCTAACTTTAGCAATGTGACATTTTTTATTACATTTGCGACAAACGGCCCAACGCTGGGGGCACTCTGACCGATCATGATGTATATAGCACGACGCACAGGACGGTAACAGGGGCCGGCGCCCGGAATTCTGTTTACGCGCCATGCGGGAGCGGCCGTAACGGCCGGATTGTACCGCTCGCACGTCGTCCACCCCGGACACAGTGGACGCGGCCGTGCCGCCCTGAACCTCCGCGACGTCGCACCAGGCTTCCAGCTGTTGACCTGCTGCGTGAGAGACTTCATACGATTGAGCAATGGACAGGACTTCCTCGAGGGAAGGGTCTTCTAACTGCAGGGCCCATTGCCGGACCTCCCTATCAGGGGCCGAACGAACAATGACGTCGCGTACCATTACGTGGGCATACGACTCTCGCGACTGCTCCATGACAAAATGACACTTGTGACTAAGATCGTACAGGGTAGTGGCCCACGCTCGGTAAGACTGATGGGGTTGTTTCTTGCATTGATAGAACTCGACCCTAGGCGCCACAACATGCGTGCGGCGGCGATAATATGAAGACAGCAATGAACACAATGCGTCAAAAGACAAGGACGAGGATTCCTGCAACGGCGCTAGCTGCCACAAAACTTGATACAGTGAGGGAGATATCCAAGACAAGAAGAGAGCACGACATACCTCCGAATCGGCAACACGAAATGCCTGGAAATGCTGCCGAAGGCGATGTTCATATGCGTCCGAATCCTCTGCCATTTCGTCATACGGGGGAAAGGGAGGAGGGAACTGCGCCGGAGCAGACGGCGTGGAGAGCAACGCTGGAAGCACTTGTTTCATGGTGGCCATGAGCTCCATCTGCTGTGCAACCAAAACCTGCACCAAATCCGCCATGCCATGGAGAAGCTGCGAAACCGGAACAACGACGCAACATGCGAAAGAAAGACCCTATTCGTCGCCAATTGTGTAGTAACACTGTTCACGTTTACGTCGCACTTCACTTAGCGTAGACCGGGACTGTGTCCTAGTCATGCCCAATGTTAACTGACTGGGCACAGCCCGTGCTGCCGGAGCTGTTCTTGTTGTTGTTGCTATGCCGGCATAGGTCGCATCCGAATTCTCGCGTGCCTTCTGGTGGATGGGACTCTACTTGCGGCAACTACCGTCCATGACGCACCGTGCCATTGTGCGCCTCCCGTGATCTTTCTGGTGGCTACTGCACAGCTGATATTTAATTCCAAAATAATTACCAGGTTTGTCAAATATATTGTTTGTATAACTATATCTGTTAATTTCATTATTTAGACAAATATTTGGCTTAACATTTGTAGCAGAAGAACTGTTAAAAAGAAGGAATTTTTTGATGTATTCAGTTAACTGAGTAAGATATGTTTTAATTGTAATTCCTGTAACTTGAACAGTGAACAGTACATAGTTTCAGTGCCTATTTTTGTGAGGTTATATAAAGGACCGAGTTTTGGTCCTAAAACAGTTAGTCCAAGGCTGATTTTCAGACATGAAACATGTATTGGTTACATTAACAGCAATGCATCAACTTAACAGTGGTTCAAGTGTAACGCAAATAGGCAATGTGTTACAACAATTAATGACAGTGCATGTTTAATTTATTTAAAAACAAAAAAGGTCACACATACCGTATTATTTTGCAAGAACTGTGACAGTGTTGTCAGGTGTTTACTGCTCACAGATGTTCAACAGCAAACTATTTTAGCAGTATGCTGATGTTGCCTGCAACATATTAATGAGCCTTACCAATATTTACCAACAGTGAACTGGCCATATAATTGTGTAATATTGAGGGGTTGTGAATAGTGAAAGTAAACAACTGTGAAATTCAATTGTGCAGCTATCAGCTACATCATTTGTAGTATTCAGTGTTGAACTTCCACCCCTCATTTTTCAGCCAGTACAACAATGCAGTATGTCAGCACTGAGGACTATGAACCAAGAAATAAAGCAGGCAAATGTCACAACTGGCAGAGAAAGTATAAAAAGTGCATTCAAGTGGGAGGGTACTACTTTGAAAACAAATCATGTAAATATTGAAGCAGAGTAATAAACATCTGTAAAAAATGATTGGTCTCTGTCTTCGTTGATTAGCCCTCTTACCTCTGTACACACTGTAGTTATGTCTTATCTTGGCTTTGTGGCCACTGTGGGAATGATACATAAGAGAATAAGGGATATCTTCGCTTTATACAGTGTTTTCAAACTTTATAATTAGACTTTCATGGTATAATTGACTTCTATAAGTTCACATTTCTCAATGTTCCCATGAACGTCTCCCATGGAGCTGGCAAATCTGTGAACATTCAAGCATGTCACCTTTGTACACTAGCAATATTAGTCTTATTTGTTATGGTTCTGACACACTTGAGCAATATTCTTATATAGGATACACGAGCTGTTTGTGAATGGTGTCCCTTTTAAACTGATAGAATTTTCCCAGTATCCTGCCAATGAACCAAAGTTTGCTACCTGTCTTAGCTGTGGTTGAGCGTATGTTATCATTCAGTTTCCTGTCCCTACAAATTTTTATACTCATGTATTTAAATGAGTTTATGGATACTAATGCTGAATAATTGATACTGTAGTCATAGAATATTATCTGATTTTGTTTCGTCAAGTGAGTAATTTTACATTTCACTACCAGGATTTCAAAATGGTGTAAGACTGGCAACTTAATTCAAATCACATCATGATCTGACTGGATATTTGTAGAGCTTGTAATGTTCTCCTCAGATCATTACATTTAACTTAAATTTCTTCTGTCTGATCCACTGATAAATGAATTCGAAATTTTCATGCTCCACAAAATTTATTTACATTAATTGACAATGGAACTGTACACTCAGCATGTAAACAAAACACAGACAGACTTCGCAGATCTTTCACTTCCAAAACTAACTTCCAAACTGACTTCTCGCAGCATCGCTGTGTCACTTTATATAGGATTTTAACAATAGATTTCAAAATAACCCATTATCAATTTTGTAAAATTTTGATGTTGCAATTAAAATTTACAAAATGTAAATAAACTGATGTTACAGCTGAATGAGGTATAAAATACATTATCAAATGACAATCTTTTGTAGTAATATCTTTAGTTTTCCATAAGAAAATCAATCTGAGCTTTAATCACAATAATGTCTCTTGTATTATTTTAGTTATGTAATTAATTACAGTTTGGATCTGGTTACTAACATTCAGTGGTAGTACAGAACTCATACTTTATCCGATTACATACATAAAATGCACAAATAAGGCACCAAATTCTGGAAATCAGAAATTTGTGTGATGTAAGCAATTGGAGGGTTAAGTAGATATGTAAATAACAAGAATATCAATTACAGAGGAGGACATAAAAGTAGATAACAAATGAAAATACTTTGCTTTGTAATAACTCTTGAGCTGTTTCACAAGATAATGACGTTTTCTAGATTTACTCTTTACTCAATTGAAATTATGATAATTAGAGGCATTAGTTATTTATGCCAACATTTTCACAGCCTCTTATCATCTGTTGCTGAATATTTATTACTTAAATTTCTTGATTAGATATTTAATTTAGAATATGTCCATAATTACTCAACATTAATTTTTGGGGTTCTAAACATATACATTAGGAAAATGACAGCCAGAAATGTTAATTTAGTAAATATATTAAGATCTTATAATTTCTTTTGTGCTAATGAAAGGCATTTCTCTTGTCTTGACAATCTAATAAATAATGTACACAAATGTGATTTTGAGCTAGGCTTATTTAATGTCGATTGCCTGTCAGACCAAAGGGTATATGGGTGAAACTAATTACTGAAAAACCATAAGAAGACCAGAACCAAACTCAGTGCGTGAGACTATTTACAGATAGAAATATTAGCAAGTATAGAGAATAACTTAAGTCTATAAATTGGAATACTGTTATACATTCCTCCAGAAATGTTAATGAACCCTTCAGCACTTCAGCACATTCCCCAAAAACATTTCTGAAATCCTCCATACATGCTGTCCACTGGTTAAAAAAAAAAAAAAAAAAAAAAAACCTGGAAAGAAAATGCAGATAATAAACTAAAATAGCCAAGTGTAAAGCAAATGGTGATTTCATTAAAAAATCACACAATAAATTTAAGACTGCATGGAAAGTAACAAAAGCAGCACTAGTTATGGATATAAACTACAAAAACAACACAAATTCTGCTAACATCACTGCTGATGATTTCAGTCACTTTTTTGTCAACTCTGCCAAACTTGGCCTCTCAAATCAGGGCAACCAGAATTCCATTTCTACAAATACACCTATTTCCCACCCCATATCCGGCAGAAATTTTCAACAAAATATTACAAACATAGTGTCAGCTTGTAAATGGAGCGAAGTACAAGTGATTGATATAATTAAAGCAACCTCTAAATTAAGATACTTCAGATCTGAAGATGTTTATGGCCTGTCAAACTTTGTAATTAAAAACATTGTAGATCTCAAATTGTATCCTCTTTGCATACTGATAAACTGGATGCTCTCTAGTGGACACTTTCCAGAATGTCTCAAAAAGAAAGTTGTCATACCATTTTTAATTAAAATGTAGATACAGTTTTACAAAAAGGGTGACAAGCCTTGTATCAATAATTAGAGAGCAATTTCGCTCATGCCTTTTCTCTCAAAAATAATAAAATATTGCATACTGCAGCAAATATGCATGCACCTATCAGACAATAAAATATTAAATGATTCTCAATATGGATTTAGGTCAAACTTATCAATGGTCAAAGCAGTTGAAACCTTATCTCTTTTGTATTAAGCTCCTTCAAGTCAGAACTATCTGCTGAAGCCATTCAAATTGACTTGAGGAAGGCTTTCAACTCAGTTAACCACAAATTATTATTAGATAAGCTGTGTTGCTACGGAATCAAACACTTGGAACTCTCACTAATTGAATAATACCTCAGCAATAGAAAACAAATTGTAAAGCATAATGGCCAAAAAGCTCAGACTCTAAGTATAAAACGAGGTGTTCTTCAGGACTCAGTGCTTGGCCCTGTACTATTTACATTATATGTAAATGACTTTCCAAGTAACTTACCCTGTAACTCTATCCATTATGCTGATGACACAACATTAGCTGATTCTGGAAAAGATATAAACAAATTCCGGGAGGAAAGTGAAGAAGTCTCAAAATATTTAACGTCTCCTTTAAAGCAAATGAATTAACTATGAACGATGAAAAGACTGTCAAGATAATCTTCAATCTATCAAACAGTAACACTGAGTTATCATATGTTAGGCTTCTAGGAATACAGGTTGACTCGAAATTAACATGGGACACACATACAGATTATGTATGTCGAATGTTATCACAAGTTTCTATCTACTGGTCAAACTACACACAAGCATTAGACAAGATTTATTACTTCATTCATAGTGCACCTGCTTTCACTGCCATCTACCATATGGCATTCTTTTGCGGGGAAACTCCCCAGGATCCAAAAAAATTTTCACTTCACGGAAAAAAGCAATTATTGAATCACTGACAACAAGACCGCATGTAAACCTTATTTTAAAGACTATAAAATTCTCACAGTCACATCTGTTTACGTATGTTGTTGCCTATTAAACATAAAAGAAAACTTAAATACTACACTATAAGAAAATCTGTTCATCAACACAATACTCGACAAACAAATATGATTAATATACCCACAACCAGGATTAAGAAAACCAAATCTAGCTATGAATACATATACATAAAATTATTCAACACTTTACCTGTAAAGACTCCGTTGGTTTCACTAGATATTTTCAAAACTAAAACCAAAGTGTGGATGGAGGAAAATACTTTCTACAGTATAGAAGAACTTCAAAATAGTTGTAAAAATGACCTAATATATTGATAAATTAATGCTTACGTATAGATACATGTGTAAGGCAGCTATAAGCTAATAGAGAACAACACTGGTATATTTTGTACCATGTAATTATTTGTTATATGAAACATAATGAACAAATAGCTATAATTCTTCTGACAACATCGATTGCATGTTAATGCTGATAAATTAAGGTTTACTGTTATGCGTAGCTATGCGTGCAGAGATAGTTATAAGTTAATAGAGTACAACACTGATATACCATGTAATATTTTGTTATGTAAAATATAATCTACAAATAGCTGTAATTCTTCTGATGGCATTGATTGCATGTTAGTGCTGAAAAATGGATAAAATAAATAAAAAATAAATAAACTAAATAAATTTTATCAATGACAAGCTGTAGGAAGCACTGAATTGTCCGGTAACTATCTGAATGCATAAGAAAAATGTGGTATCAAACATTTCATATGAATCTTGGGGGTGGCTATACCATTATAAGTTTTGGAGATTTTTTTCAGATAGTACTTCATGACTGATACTTGTATCATCTGCAAAAAGCTTTATGTTGCTATTATTACTGTCTGTCAGGTAATTAATATTCAGTATGAACAAGAAGGGTCACAACATACTTCCTGGGAGCCCCTGAAGTTCTTTCTGTTAACGATGCTGTTTCCTCATTACCAAGAAATCCTCAAACCAGTCACAACTTATACTTTCATTAATAAGCATGGTTTTCTGAAGTCAAGAAATACTGAACGTACTAGATTGTCTTAGTCCTTGACTTTCAGAATGCTAGGTACCAAGCTTGTACCTGCCAGATTTGGCACATGTTTCCACCGGTCACAAATTCAAACAGTTGCTGTTATTGAAGAAAACCTTGTGAGTGTGGTGATCTGTTTCTTAATTTGATCACCGTGAATGATTTTCAGAACACTCAACTGATTATTAATGCTTTGCAGAAGGAGTATTATGTGTATAATTTAAATAAGTGTAAAGAGATGGACAAAATACATTAGTTCCACTACGAAAGTGTATCACTTTATAGGATGTACATCTGGCAGAGGATGCCACCCATGATGTCAAAATAAAGGGACATCACTTTGGTAGGCAACTCCATATGACCATACTAGAGAAAACAGTAATTACTTTCTGCTACCATTCATAGCTAACAAGTTTGAATTTCAGTTTAAAGCAATTTACTTATACTAGTGAAAACAACAGACACATGAAGTATTAATAAGTCTTAAATAAATGTGAATCAATGTATGGGAAACTTGTGTGACAAGTCAGTGAACAAAATGATATTTAGTGCAGGAATTGTAACATAATATACTAAACATTCCAAAAGCAGGTAAAAATCATTTGGACAAACACCAAACAAGCTAACTGAAAGCAAAATGTGTGTCAAGAAGAAACTAGAAGCATACAATGTGAATCGTGTAATTAAAAAAGAATGGATTATATAAATGTAGACTCCTCACTTAGTGAAGATGAAGTTCAAACAGATACACTTACACTGTACATAATACAAGGCTTAGTAAAAATATACAAAATGGGGAAATGAAGTCAGTCCCTAACTCCCAAGCATGACTTATTCCACCATGTATTTAATTTATGGGCTTTTGCTGCCCAGTATTACAAATGTTTAAATGTAGTTACACAAGTTCCCAGTGACATGCAAATCATGGAAAAGGTTGATTAAAACAATGTAGATTATTTTCTCTATGGAATCTTTATGTATACCATGTTAACTTTATCACAAAGAACCAATCATGTTGAAACATATATTCTATGAGCTGCATGAATTTAAGTATATATTTATTGTTACACTCATACATTTTCTTAAATAACTGCATTGAAGTGTTGTTATTGCTCAACACTTAGGACTTATGAAAGATACAATGCATTATTTTTTCCTTTCGCCGTAGGCCCTACAGTAATGACTTATAATACTAAGTAGCATGTATAAGACATACTTAACTTTCACAATGGTATATTGTTGCAGGCATTCAATGGAGTTTCTGTGATGATAGACTATTCTTTCAGTTTATATGCACTAAGATGTCAGCATTGGAAAGATGATATTTATGAATGGTCATTTAATAGATGCCAAGTAGGTGTTGACAGTAATACTGAAAAATCAATAGCAAGAATGTCTTGTTGTACATGAAACATTTTATTACATGATATTTAATTACTGTTACAGATTGGACATGAAACAACTACAACAAAAATGCACTGTTCATGCAATCATTCTTCCATATTCAGTGGCATTTCTTTTATTCCTCCTAACAAAATTGATGCATTTTATAATCTGTCATTAATTATTGCACTTTATGAGAATCCACTTGTTCTAGTGACAGTTGGTTTAATGTTCATTCTCTTCCTTATAACACTTCTATGGGCTAGGAGACGAGATGTGAAAGACCTGATGTGTGTAAGTACTTAAGCTCTGTGGCTTCATTTCTGAGCTATCATTATAGACTAAATTTGTTCATGCTAATATTTATTATTATCATTGTGGTGGTTTTGTTTGTTGTTTATAAAAATTTGCAAACATTTCTTTCTCAGATAGGAATAATTAATGAAATTGAGCAATGTCAATGTGTGGTTGCAGTGCTGTGTTTTATCACTAGCCAATAGGATTGAAGAAACATCTTCCAATACCTATATAATGTTTACAATTTTTGTCTGCAAGCTCAGAAAAACAAGACCAATTTTAATTCCACCCATACACTGTGAATTTTATTAATGCAGCAATACTGGTTTGTTATAAAACAGTATTTCAAATTTGAAGAGGTGTCAGTATTCACAAAAACAAGACAAAAATGTCCAGTAAAAATGGGCTCTTAAATGTATATTCTAAGCATTTGGTCATCTTTGCTTTCCATATTTTGAGAAGTGATAGTATGGACCAAACCAGGAGAAGATGTTCAGTAAACTTGGGCTGTAAAGTGCACACTTTAAGAGATATGAGCATTGGTTCATCTTTGCTGCTGTGAAACAAATTTTTCACCCTGAACAAGTGTTCAAAGCTCTTAAGGTACACATTTTCGAGTCCATGTTCACTGTATATTTTTTTGTGTTTTGATCCATACTCCCACCTTCGAAAATGCGGAAAGCAAAGAGCTTGCAGTGAAAGAGATGTGTTTTACAGTGGTGCAGATTGACATATACTCACAGCTCTTAAGGTATGAACTTTAGAGAAAATTTCTTCTTTTTGTCCATACCACTACCTATGAAAATATGGTATGCTTATATTTAACATTGTATACCGTATGCAAAATAATAGGATAACAAACTATTACTAATATATTACTATCTGTGGATTTACTGAATATGGGAAAATCTCTTTCTCACTCAGTAAAGAATCAGAATCACAATTTTTATTATCCCATAACATGGAAAGTCAATTCATAGATCTGATGTACCAGAGATTCATCAACATTACATTAATGATATACAGTATTTCAAAAACAATACAGCAACACTACAGTTTACATGTATTACAAAGTAATATATAACAACAGTGTTTACATAGTGAACATATTTTTACAATAATTTATTTCATACAAAACTGCTAAGCTTAATTTACAGGTGATTTTTCCTTGCTCAGACTTCCACATCATCAGTTATAAATTATTCTGGAGTAATAACATTTCTCCACTAGTAACTTGTGCAGATTTGGTTTCATTTGTCCTAGCTCCATGCTGTTTTTTGTTTCCTTTTTAGCATGTTGTAGATTTTCATGCCCATATATTCTAGGGTTCGTGCAATTAACTGTAACCTGTGAGGAGGATGCATGAAGTCTGTCTTATTCCTAGTGCTGTATTGATGCTTAAAATTGTTGTCTGTGAATAACATAGGGCTACTGTATACAAAAATAATCAGTTCATAGATGTAAAAACAGGGGGCACTTAATATTTTTAGATTTCTTAACAGTGGGCGACAAGATTCCTTTGGTCATGCGTTACACATATTTCTAACAATTGATTTTTGTAATTTTAATATTCTAATGATATTGCTTATATTACCCCAAAAGATATGCCATACCTTATAACAGCTTCAAAATAGCTGTAATAAACTACTTTTCTTATCTCCATGCTAGTTGAATATGACAAAATCTTCATAGCAAATGTCAGGCTGTTTAACTTATTTGCTAGGTATTCTGTATGTGAAGACTGGGATAAATTTTGCTCCAAATGAATTCCTAAATATTTGACACAAACTTATTCTTTCAGTTCCTGGTTTCTGCAGGTAATATGAATTTCATTCATCTTAGAGTCTTTACTTTTAAACTGTAGTAAATGTGTTTTTGCAATATTCAGTTTTAACCCACTTAGTTGGAACCAGTTTTCTAAACTGTCTAGTAGATTTGTGACAGTTGAGGGAATTTGTTCTGAGTGACTGCTTTTGATGAGAGCAGACATATCATTAACAAATAAAAGTGAGTGTGAATTTATGCTTAGTGTCAAGTCATTTACGTAAGGTTCAAATGGCTCTGAGAACTATGTGACTTAACTTCTGAGGTCACCAGATGCCTAGAACTTAGAACTAATTAAACCTAACTAACCTAAGGACATCACACACATCCATGCCCAAGGCAGGATTCGAACCTGCGACCGTAGCGGTCGCTCGGCTCCAGACTGCAGCGCCTTGAACCGCTCGGCCACTCCGGCCGGCATTTACGTAAGGTGTGAATACAACTCGACGCAGAATTGGCCCTTGTGGAACGCCTTGTGTGAAATAATCATCCAGTCTGAGAAGAAATTTCCCTTGCTTGATGATATAACTACTCTTTGTTTTCTCTTTGTGAGGCATGACCACTCTAAAACACGACCTCCAATTCTATATTTTTCCATTTTATACAGGAGACATTGATGGTTTACATAATCAAATGCTTTTGTGAGGGCAGGGAACAATCCGCCAACTTTGCTAGACTTGTCTAAGGCAGAAAAAATTTGTTTCACAAACTCATTTATGGCGTCTATTCTGTTTTTGCCTTTCTGAAAGCCGTATTGATTAACTGACAGTATGTTTGATTTTCTGTAATTTTCTTGATTTGCATTACTATCACTTTTTCAAATATTTTTGAGAAAATTGGGAGAATAGAGATTGGGCAGTAGTTCCCCATGTCATTTCTTGACCCTTTTTTTGAACAAAGGTTTTACCTCTGCATGCTTCAAGGCATCTGAAAACTGGCCTTCTTCAAATGATTTATTGATTATTGAGCAAAGGGGTGAGCTCTTATCCTGGCAGCTGATTTAACTACTTTAGTAGGTATGCCATCCCACCCTGTGGAATTTTTGTTTTTGAGCTGTAATATAGTATTCTCTACATCTTTGGCTGACTTTTTTCAAATTTGTTAAAGCATTACTCTGCCTTCTGACCTAATTGTACTTTTTCGGTATAACCACCTACATCTGCAACTGATTTTGCTACATTTATTAAAAAAAATTGTTAAAAGATTCTGAAATCAAATCAGGATTTGTTATAGTTTTATTTCCCTCCTTAATTTTGGAGATAACTTTGCTGTTAGTTCTCATTCCCTGTTTTGATTTTACAACAGGCCATGAGCCAAGATGTATTTGTTATTTACCATTTCTTTTGTAGCTTTCACTACCCTTTTAAATTTGCCTTTCTACCATTTGACATAATTTATGAAAACATGGTCTTTGTTGAATTTCAACTCCCTGTGCAGTTGTCTTTTCTTCCAGCTGGATGTTTAGTTAGTTACGTGTTCCATTGATCAATAGCACGAAAAACTGTTATGATGTGGAACGTGTCAAATGCACAAGAAATGCGCACAGGAAACAAGGTTTCCTTTTTTTTACATTATAGTGTTATAACTAAATATTTCTATTATCTATCCATCTATCCCATTCCCTTAAATGGCACAAAATGCATATATTATATCTCCAGATTTATTTACTCATATTCAAGAATTTATCTGTTGTATAGAAGTAGTTGTCAAGCAGATACGATTTCAATTTGTTTTTGAAACTATTACTGCTATCTGTCAGACATTTTATTTCATCTGGTAATTTATCAAAAAGTTTTATAGCAGGATATTTTACCCCTTTCTCTGCCAAAGATAGGTTAAGTAAAGGATAGTGTAGGTCTTTCCTTTTTCTGCTATTGTAATCTTGAATGTTGCTGTTGATTTTAAACTGGTCCATGTTGTTGAGAAATTACTGAGTAAATGTACTGTGAAGCAGTTGTAAGAATTCCTAACCTTTTAAACAGATGCCTACAAGATGTGTGACTATGAACCCCACACATTATGCTAACTACTTTCTTTTGAGCAGTGAACACCTTTTGTCTAAGTGTTGAGTTGCCCCAGAATATTATTCTGTATGACCTCAGAGAGTGGAAGTATGTCAAGTATGCTAGCTTACTAATTTCTACATCCTCAAAATTGGCAATTATTCTGATTGTAAAAGTTGCTGAACCTAGTCGCTTTAGGAGATCCAAAATATGACTTTTCCAATTAAGATTCTCATCTATATGTACACCCAAAAACTTAGTATGCTCTACCCTGGCTACTGACATCTTTTGATGTGCTATGTTCATTGAAGGAATTATACTTTTTGCAGCAGAAAATTGGATGTACTGTGTTTTTTCAAAGTTCAGAACAAGCCCATTTGCAGAAAACCAATTAATATCTTTTCCAAAGACCTTATTTGTATCGTTTTCTATCAGACTTTCCTTTACTGGATTAATAATAATGCTTGTATCATCAGCAAACAGTGTCAGTTTAGCATCTTGTTCACATATGAAGGGAGGTCATTCGCATATATCAAGAACAGGAGGGGACCCATTATCGAACCTAGTGGAACACCTAATGTAATTTCACCCCAGTTAGATGAAGTGGCAAACTCCTTTCAATCACTTGAAGCATGTAAAGAGACTTCTTGCTTCCTGTTCTGTAGATATGACTTAAACCACTCATATGCTGTTCCATTTATACCATAGAATTGTAATTTCGCTAACATAATGTCATGGTCCACACAATATTTTTATTCCAGTGGTGATCCAATTTAGCTTATTTGACACCTTTGTGTAGAATACTCTAAGTGGAAATATTTCATTAAATACATGTAAGAAACTTTCTAGAAACCTGTTAAATTGTACCGAGATTGAAGTATCATCTTCAACTTGCCACTCCACCCCTTCTAATTTAGAGCAGAACTGTTTTAAATTTTCAGCAGTAAAATGTCTTTTGCTATAAGTATTTCTAGTGCTTAGTTCATTTGCATTTGCTATTTCAATGAACAGAGAAGAGTGGTCTGAGAGTCCTAATTCCACACATAACTTCTTTGCATCATCAAATTTATAATTTGTTAAAATGTTTTCAATACAGCTTCCTGTATTTTCGTTTCCTCTTGTGATTTCAATGAAGTTTATCTTGAAACGAAATTTTTGGATTAAGTCCATAAACTTTATTGAGTCATTTGTTTGATTCAATAAATTTATATTGAAATCAACTGCTATTAATACCTTTTTCTTTTTCTCGTTGATGACTTTCTGTAAAATATTTTATAATTTTGGTAAAAATAATTTTATCTTTACACCTGGGATTCTATATATAGAAACAATAACAACATTTTGTGTTTCTAATTCAATTGAGCAGCTTCCAAATACTCCTTCTTCATTTATAAAATTGAAATTGTCTTTTACTTTATACTCTAAAGAGTTATTTACAAGTATGCACAAGCCCCCATGAGCACTGTTTGTTCTACAAAAACTTGAGGCTACATTGAAATTTTTTAACTTATTTAAAATTATGATACCATATTTTGTAAGCCAATGCTCATATAAAACAAACAATTTTAATATTTTTGCTTTCTGAGAGTAAAATTTGCAGTTCATCAATTTTATTCATTCTTTCATTTTGATGGGTTGTAACCATGCCATTTATGTTCAAGTGCATTAAAACAGTGCTATTTTTTGGCCTAAGGTTTCAAGAATAGCTTTCTTTATTGGATTTTTACACTTCCTATTCTCTTTTTCCTTCTTTACAGTCTTTGTTGGAAATGTTTGGGAACCAGTACAATCATGAATAAAAACACTTCTTACCAGCCTATACAATAAGTACAGACACAAGATACTGGCATTAATCAGCCAATTGCTTGGCAAATGCAAAACAATAACAGACCACTGAATATCCCACAGACAGCAGAATTTGGCCTGCAAAGTAACACACATATCCTGCATAACGTGCAGAGGCAAAGAGAATTTCAGTCAAGAGCTTCACAGAATGCTAATTGTCATAATTGAATGCCAACAGTCAATATAATAGAAGTTACACCTAATTCAGAGACCTATGCCACTGCATGACCTGGTCATGGTTGGCCCCCATTCTGTGACTATGGAGGAGAGTGGGGGCATGACCTTGGTCAACACTTGCTTTATCAGATATGATCAAGGTAGATATACCTTCTAAGCTGTACACATGTATAATAATATTAGATAATTCACATTCCAGAATTTATGTTGTTAGTTGATAAGGAAATTATTATTATTATTATTATTATTATTATTTTCCTGATGTGTGGAATGTGTAAATGATAAGGTGAGTGGATGCAACAAGGAAGAACTTTACTTTTATGTTTTTAGAGATGATCATACTTTAAACACAATGTTTCACCTTGCACATAGCCCAGTTGTACAATAATAGATGAACTTGTAAAATGCACAGTAGAGTGCCAAACAGTACACAACTTGCCTCTAACATTGGTTAGAGCTAACAGACAGATGCAGCACATTCTCATTGGGGTAAAGGTTAGTCAACAAACCACAAGTGGGTGTGTACCAGACAAACAAAGCTGAAAGTGTTGGAGCACCCAAAACAAACTAACCTTACAAGCTACAGCCTGTACTAGCATTAGTAAATCCTGTTGCATAAAGAGGGACATAGAAAATTAAGGGAGAGCCTATACTACAACTATAACTATCTACACAAGACCCACAAACAAAGATATGTTAATGGATTATATACACAGAAAGGGATCCTAAACTATGAGATATTTACTGAAGTTAAGCTACTATATACATTATATCTAAACATTTACAAATTTAAGTATTGAAAGTACATGCAGTAATTATAATCGAGGGACAAGAAAACTCATGCTGCAGGTAAACAAGCGAGTACAATATAAGTGGCTAACTGAATAAGAGGTAGAATCATGCATATAATATGCTTTATCTTTTAGATTTATAAGGTAAGTAGATATGCACATATGACATTACATGAGTTTGTGATAGCACGACTGCACACTGAAGTAAATGAATACATCATTGAATATATGAAAGAGGTATTAGTGACCATTGGGTCATTGTACACTTATCTATGAAGATTTAGTTTTAAGTTAGTATTAAGTTTTTTCTCCAGGGAATGATGCATTGACATGTCCTAAAGTGAAGAAAGATAAATGCTTGTGAAGTGTTAGGTACCATATAAGCATAAGAAAGGACCACACTGCAAGTAAATATAGTTGTAAGTTTATGATATGATATGTATGAATGCGACAGTGTGAAAATATGTGTAGAAGAATACAGTTACAGTTCATCACATATCACAATGCTGAACTAAGGTGGAGCACTACCAAATGATCAAGGGGTTGAAACCAGACTACTTTGAACATTGACTACCCATGAAAGTGTCAAAACCTGATTTACATTGAAATTTTTATGGATGTTTGTGACTCATATAAACACTGTTTTAAGCTCATTGGACAGCAATAGGACTACCCCTCTTGGGTTCCCTCCTTTCTATATCAACAAATCAGAGACTCCCTTTCCACTTTCTATCCTAGACCAGCTTCATGCCACATGGAACCTTATATTTTTATTCACAAAAACTTGGCTCTCTGCTCTAATGTGATGCCATGTACAGATTTAGTTAGAACCCCTTCTACCCTTCTGCATCCAGTGCTGGACTGTACAACTCACACTGTGACCACCTTATTTAATGGCAACCCTCTCAACATTACTACTGAGCATGTCAAACCAGCTTACCTATTCCTGAAAGATAATGTGGAAGACCTACTCTGCTACTGTCACCTGATGCCTATGTTGCCACCATGAGCATTTGTGCAACTGGCACAGTTGCCTGACATGTCCTCTCCTCTTATACCTACATCATCTGATGCTGCTACTAGTGATATTCTACCATCACTCAAACCTTCTTCACAGGACACCCCCTTAGTTTCTCATCTACTACAACAAGTGCACACAAGAGCCAGTGGCCTCATCTATCATAAACACCCATTCATTTCCAGAACTCCACTTTATATGAGAAGGAGGCAGGAGGGGAGGGGGCTGTGTGGTAACACTAGTAGTAGACTAACAAGAATAAAAGTGTGGTATGTCTTTGCATCTATTGTAGACTTGCTTTTGTTTGTTTCTATTGCTTTTCCTCTCTTTAGACATAGTGCATCTCACTCTCTTAAGCTATATACTGTTGTTACAAGTGTTTCATGGTTAAATACAGTGTACTGTGATATGCTGCTCTTAATTGCAGACTGCCATACTCACACCCTCATTATAGCTTTGTAAAACAGTTCTAGAATGAAGTATCCAGTATACGCAGCCATCTGACAATAGAAAAACGAATTCTTTCCCCATCACAAGAGAAATCAGCTTCAGCAACATGCCAAATGTCAGGCAAATTCTAGCACATAAAGGACACAGAAAATTATGGTGGATATACTTATGTAGTATACAGGCATCATGCTCTTAAGTGTTAAGCCATTTCATTAGTTTCACTTTTAAATTTAGCTCATAGTAGTTATTTTGTAATATACAATGCAATAGTCTGAAAGAATTTGTTTGGAGCAGAAATATTCTTAAAAGGTAGATAAGGGTATATAATTATTATTATCAATCAGAGATATATTTCTTCTTCCTTGCAGAGGCAAATAATACTACTTGAAGATAATTTACCAGATGACAAATACTTTTACTTGATTATGGTACATACGGGATACAAATGGGATGCCGGTACATCATCTAATGTTGGTATCCAACTAATTGGACACAAATACAAGAGTATGGTAAAGAAAAATTTCTTCCTCAACTTACAGTATGATGTTTCACACTGATTATATTAGTATAAAGTCACACATCTAGCGGTGACAGGAGAACACACATACGAAGGTGTTGAAATCTGAAAGCTTTTTGAGTCAGAACCTCCTTCATCTGGCAGAAGAGTTGAAGGGAAAGGAATAGGGGTGAAGGGAATTGACTGGTGAGCTTTAGGAAACAGGGAGGGTTTGGAAAAGTCAACCTGAACCCTGGGTCAGGTGAGACTTTCTGGATGAGGTGAGAAGGATGGACTGATTGTTGGGGATTCCACCAGACAAGATTTGAAAACCTGAGAGCTCAAAAGTGGAAGACAGGGTAACAGTAATACACAAGATTCCAAAGGGTTTACAATTTATCTTGATAAATGAATTTGTATTAGTTTATTATTATTATTGTTATTGACAGAACATTGTGCACGAGTTAGTAAGAGTGGGAAGTTAATATGGTACAGTTCGTGTGAGTGGGGGGGGGGGGGGGGGGGGGTGATGGTGGAGGGGAAGTATATGCAGCTTAAAAAGTGCTGAGACCAAAGAAATTAATTTAACTAAGGCAAGGAGAATGGCAAGAACCGAGGACATATTGTAAAGGCAGGTCCCGCCTGTGGTGATCTGAGAAACAGATGTCTGTATGAAATCTACCCCTCGCTCCTTTTTTGTCACTACTGTCTATGATGGTTAGTCTTTTCCTAAGATTCAAGAGGAGTAAGATTTACATTAAAGGTTTTGCTTATCATTTCTCATGCAGCTGGCTCGACTTTCTCATGTCTAGCGATCTGATTCTCGAAACTGAAATTTTCACACTTTAGGTTCTCATGGTCCAATTGATCTGAATAAACTTGAAGAATGTCTGTGCACACATTTTGTTCTTTTTGATGTTTATTTGCATCACATTTTACTACATTACACTGCGTTTTGAATTTCCACATTAACAAAACCGAAATTACATTGTTCATCCAAAATACAAAAATATATCTCATCACATCAGAGCCATGCTTACTGCTACTTCACTCTGTGATAACAACAATATTCCAAAGGGTTTACAATTTTTCTTGACAAATGAATTTGTATTAGTTTATTATTATTATTATTATTGTTATTTTATAATTGAATCCAGAAATAAACATAGTAAACAGCACTAAATTCCATAATTAATAATAGAAATTTTAAGGGTGCCAAATATTTTGTAATATCAAATATTTAAAAAAAAAAAAATTAACTGTACATTTAGAACTAGTACATATCGAATGTAACAATTAAACCAAAGTAATTCCTTTTCATAGATTCTGATTGAAATTTGCTGTGTATATATAAAAATTTATGAAATTTTTCAGAAAAAAGGCTGAGATGATACTGAGCTGTCCAAAATTCAGAAAATAATACTGGTATCGACAACTACTGTTGAGGAAAAGTAATGCTAGAGGAGGATGTCCTTTTACATGGGGGAAGAACTGGGAACTGACATTGCTACAGTCCTTGGTTCTTTCCAACCATCTGGTCTTAATTTGTGTTAATGTCTTTGGTCTCAGCATTTTGTGACCAGTCTATTGTTTCCCCATCCACCACCTCTATCACATTAAATGCATTTAGCTTTCTGTTCTTATTCACTCAAGCATAATGTTTAGTCAGTATCACCCTATCTTCCACCTTTTAGCTCTCAGGTTTTCAACTCTCATCTGGGCCTCTGGGTGACTTTTCCAAATTCCTCCTGTTTCCTAATGCTCACTAGTTCTTTTCCTTCACACTTCTTTCTCTACCTTCAACCCTTCTATGTGAAGAAGCCACTGGCTTCAAGAGCATGCAAATTTCAGTATCATATATGTGTGTTCTCCTGCCACTTCTATGTGAGTAGATTTTCTTATCTACCCAGTTACATTACAATTTCAAAAATTGATTATTTCCATTAATATAATAATATTAGTAGATGAGAACAGTAAATTGCTGGTTTGTTCATAGTACATTTCAAAACTGTATACTACTAATATTTGAGAAAAAAGGAGGCTTATGAAAACAGAAACAGCTGTTGCAGATTCTTGAAACTAAAAATGTGATTGTATCTACAATATTTTAACTGTTTCAAGTTCTTACAGCAATATTTACTAGGACATTACTATTGTATAGACCTCAATGGTCTTCTGGAGGATTATCAGCTCAAATATATTTTTAAAATAAATGTGATCCTATATATCAGATTCACAGCACTGGCAATAAAATGGCATATAACAAACAATGGTAGCATTATTCTAATGTTCATTGTTATGTTAAACATTAGTTCATGAGTACAATTATACACATATTCCAAATCAAACAATTTTTGTCAGGTTGTTTAAACATCAATCCACTTCATAAGTACTCACCACAGATCTATTGCATTTCTTTGTTCATATTTCTTCCAGACTGATAGATTGTTGTCTCCACATCTCCATGATTAGACTGACTTATGACATTGAGTAACTGAATTTCATAGGAACCAGATTTTGTTTTTAAATCTTCGAAAAGTTTGTGTCAAGTTTGATCCTAGCCGTTGCTCAAATTTTCAGCAAAAAATCATCAGCAATTGTGCCTGAAGCTTCCAGAATACACCATCAATTCAAAAAGTTCTGAGTCCTGATGTATAGGTAATGTAAGCACAGAAAATATTGTGGCCACTGGAACTAACAACTGTAAACAACTGTTGTGCCTTTGACCAATCCATTGTGAGCCGACAGTGGCAAGTAGTGGCTTGGGACTATTGTGTGTCAGTGTTGCTGTGTCACAAACTACAATTGAGCAACACCTCTAAACCAAGTGTTCAGGACATTCTCCAAAATGTTTAAAAAATATATAAAACCATATGCAAAGTTTGTTCTGCACACCTTGACTCCCAGTCAAATATGCCGATATGTGGACACCTAAAATGACTTGACTGAAATGCAGTAAGTTTATTTCTGGAGAAAATAATTGTTATGACCTGACAGAACTACAATCATCTGGTCATAACAATGGGTTCTTTGACTGCTGTGGCAGATGGCTGATTAGAACAGTAACATTATTACAAGAATGATATAACAATTTTTTAACTTTATATAACCCATTGACACAGGAATGAGCAGAATGTCTACAACTATCTTTGAACAATAAAGTATCACATGATGCACACAATTACAAACTCTTCCCATGAAATATAAGTCCAACATTTACAAAAGTGCAGTTCTATCTGATAAGGACCACCATAAGTGTGAGGTCACAATTTTAGTCTTTATTCAGGCTCATTTGAAAGTGTTGCATTAGCAATCATGGTAGAAAAAATAGTAGCTGCTAATGACTCCCCATGTATGTGCATCAGGAGGGTGGCAGAAAAAGTGTGTCCGGGAGGTGCAGAGATCGACCTTCTATGGTCTGCGTGCATTATGCTTCACAAAACAGACATCTTAACATTCAAGAAATGTTCAAAGCAAACCAGTGAGCACCATGAATACCAAATGAAAACTGGTGCACCACAGAGATCACAAAGATTTGCACTTTCAAGATTGAAGGCAAACTCTTTGGGAGTAACAAGTTGCACAGACTTTCAGATAGTTATACACTCTTAAAGAGTGAATATAGAATCATATTGGTTTAAGAGGCTGGTGAGGAGTGATGGAAAATCATGGCATGTTACCGAATCCAAAATAGTCTGTCATGGAGTTTATCATGAAACTGGCTATCCTTTAAAGGATAGCTGCAAATAGTATGATATCTTTTACAGGCACAGAAAAAATAAACATCCAGAAGCTGAATTTGTTCAGTGCTCCCAGGTGATATGAATTGTAATGTCACACACTTTTCAGGTTGTTTAATTTGCTCTAAGGAATATTATTTTTATATGCAGACCATAAATCAAGCAAAAGCAAGTTATTTTGATCAGTTACTGGCCAAAAGCAGTTCTCATCTCATAATTGTAGTTCTCATATGCCCATTTTCCCACACATGCTTTCTGTGATGTAGATATTCCCTATTACCCTTGCAAGATCACACACACAGGAAAGAATCATAAGGGACAGAGCACCTTCAACTTCTTTCAGAATGATAAGTAATTTTCCAGGCAGTTTACTATCCAGGTTAACAATCACCATTATTGTATATGGATGTGTTAAGGCATTGATGTTAGTTAATCTTGATACAACTCTCTTATTTTCAAGGTTCCTTTCATACGCATTTCCTCTTCAAATTGCGATAGGTCAAAACTAAAAAAAAAATTTCGTTATTGAATGATAGGCGAGTTTGTTTATCTCTTCTACAAATTTTTGGGCTAGTTCTGCTGTCTGCTGTGCATCATCAAGTTGATGCTTTGTTTGAAATTTTGTTATTGTAGATTTTTCAATTCTGTTGCACTGATTGAAGTTATGCAACCATCCAGTGCTTCCCTTGAAGTCACTGTAACCTATGTCATGCACAATTTGATATGTATAATGTAAATCCTGTAAATTTTATTGAGCATCCTTGAAAATCATAAACACCAGTGTCCTCCCTTGATTACCCATTGTTTTCATTTTGCATTTCATGGTCATATTGTTGTGGACTTGTTCAAAATCTGTTCATATTTGCTTTTTTACGATGATGCAGGTGATCTCCAATGTACATAATTATGTTTAGCACTTGCTGGCTCCACATCTGTTGCAGTGTCACTTTCACCTGTTAATCATATATCATAACCATTGTACTCTTCATGTACACTGTCGGCACAGTCAGGCATGTATGAAACCACACATTCCACTGGCTCATCTTGCAGGAATGTTAATATTTCATCTGCCACCTCTTTCTCACTCTGCAAAATTCCTTGGGTTTCTTTCTGTTGAAATGTCAACTTTGGCAACTGTTGTTGTAGATATGATGCAATGTTTACTTTGTTTATTATTGCTCTGCTTTGTATCAACACTGCTACTGCTGTAGCACAGTTGTGAGCTACTGATCAACTAAGCAGTTTAGCTACACTCTGTAGCCCCATGCTACACTCACCATTAGATACCTCCAGTCCAGGCCCCATTTGCTGTTAGCAGCCAATATCTTGGTAGCATGGTAGACAATATGTGTGGCTTCAAATGCTGTAAACAACATTGGCCTTGTGTGACCTCGCATTCAAGGGGTTCCTTGTGAGGCTTGAACAGCACCCATGTCCTACCTATGATATTGTCTACTTCATCAGAGATCAAGAACTGGGAGAGAGTGCATCGAAGCTTGGCTCTACATCTACCACCATGTGATGGCACTGTGGTGTTGAGAGAGAATGTGTCTTCAAGAACACCTGCTATTCTTCATTGAGGTTTGCAGCAGAACTTCTCTAGTGTCTGTGGTATCAATGTGTGTTGCGAACTTTGGTGTCGTACCATAATCTTTCTATGATACCACACAATAATCGTGGCTGACAGGGCTTGGAATTATCAATACAAACCTGCCACAAAATAATAAAGTGAAGAAATTCATCTGAAGTATCAATGGTCTGATGACATAATAAACACTCAAGCCAGTGTGACATTTGAGTTGAACTGTATCCTAAAGAAGGATTTTTCTGAAGGTTTGGAAGGGTGGGTGGGGCAGGGGGTGGGGGTGGGTGAAGGGGGGGGGGGGGGGCTATCTTTAACTTATATAGTATCATCTTAATGTTTGTCTATTTTTTTTTCAATCTAGTCTCAAAAGGTTTTTGACTGTTAGGGTAATATCACCCTCATTTTTTCAGCAGCCTTGTGAAAGGGCACAAGGGAGCTGACACAGGTTTGAACACCTTATTATCCTTGAAATGGGAAAGGCAGAAGCATTAGCAATGATCAAGCACATGATAATACAGAATGCAGTAGAAACCACTACAACACATGTGGCCATGTAAAATGTCATAATAATATCTCCATTGTTAAAAGATTGCAGATTAGTCCCTCAATCAGATCTCTTGGAGGGAACTATCAAACTAGAGTGGACCATGGGAAGAATTTAATAACCAGCAAAGTGTAACACTCCACAAGTTGAACAAAGAATATGATAATTCTGAATGTCATACAGGTGCTAGAATATCTGATATGGGAAATGCAAAGGCTCCTTGTAGATATATTGCGGGTCAGTGAAATACAATGGAAAGAAGATAAAGATTTATGGTCAAATGAATATAGAGTAACATCAAAATCAGCAGAAAACTGTGTACCTAGAGAGGACTTCACTATGAACAGTAAGGTAGGGCAGAGAGTGATTTACTGTGAACAGTTCAGATGTAGTGTTATTCTCAGCAGAATGGGCAGCAAGCTAATGCTAACAATAGTAATTCATGTATAAATGTGAACATTACAAGCAGAAGATGATAAAGACAGAGTATAGTAAGGTACTAAGCATTTAACCCATAAATTGTTGACTAGTTTTCTTTTTACTTCATTGTCGGCTTACAATTATTTTTAGCTGTGGCGGTCACATATTATTTTCAGGGAGGGTTTGAATTTTACGTACATTGTGTTAACACTTTATTGTTACCATTTACACTGTGATTGTGACAGCCTGTATTTGAGGGAGTGCTTTGACGTCTGCAATGGAGCATGTTGATGTAAAGTAAGTAATGTTTCATAAAGAACTTCTTCATTCTGGCATGTGAAACTGTTTGCAGTATATCTAAATATGTTTATAGAGATTCTCATTTGAGAAAAGTTATTATCCATCGATTCACTTTCCGTTTATGAAGTGATTATTTCAGCCGTGTCCATATGGACACGCTGGGCAGTTGCAGGGTCAAAAATTATTTCGTTTCTTTTTCTCTCTTCATATCATATCAGAGGTCTGGTAGAATCTTTAGAGCCTGGTTTGACTGTGCAGGATGTTTTAGACGTCCTGTTTGAGGATTCAAATGCTCCTCAGGCTGATGGAATTTACATCAGGCCCCCTGATCCAGCAGTCCTCACGGATGAGGACTTGGGTGATGAGGATGAAGGAGGAATAGCAAATAATCTCAATCCTAGACAACTCCAGGATGAAGCTGAAATAAGATTAACAGACACACACACAGAAATAGATTTTAGAAATATAGATTACAGGAACAGAAGTATGCAAAAAACCTGGTTTCATGGTGCACTAATTTCATATTTGAAGTTTTTTCCTGATCCATGCTTTGATACGTATGTTGATAAGTCTGCAGCGGAAATTTTCAAATTATTCTTTGATGATGATCTGATACAATTCCTAGTTGATGAGTCAAACAACTACACACTTTTCAAGAACTTTCCAAATCCTAATATAACTTGTAAAGAAATGAGGTGTTTTCTGGGGATCCTCACTCTAAGTAGTTATAACTCTCTCCCTAATAAGAGGTTATACTGGGTTTCCAATTTAGACACACGAAATGATTTTGTATGCAATGCCATGAGGAGAAATCATTTTGAACAAATTCTTATATTTCTGCACTGTAACGACAATAAGAAATTTGATGAAAAGGACATGATGTGGAAAATTAGGCCCTTTATTGAAATAGTAAGAGACAAATGTAATAAGCTGTTTGTTCCTCAGCAACATGTCTTACAATGAATCAATGATAAATATTTTGGGAGACACTCTTGCAAGCAATTTATCGGGGGGAAACCGATACGATTTGGATATAAAGCATAGTGTTTATGCACTACTTCTGGATATCTGGTAAATTTTTCCTTTTATCAAGGAAAATCACCCAATCCAAATACAGTACTGCCCCACTTGTTGAGATGATAGATGATTTGACACTGTATTTAAAGCTACTGCCATTCTACTTTTTCTTCAACAACCTATGTATGGGTTTCTCTGTTCTGTCATACCTGAGAGAAAAGGGCTATGGAGCAACAGGCACTATCAGAGAAAACAGAGTTCCCAAATCGCACCCAGTTTTCTCAAAGAAAGCGCTAATTAAAAAGGAAAGGGTGTGTTTTGAATCCTCACTTTCCAAGGATGATTGTGTTATAGTCACAAAATGGATGGACAATTCAGTGGTTACCATAGCTTCTACCTGTGAAGGAGTTGAACCTGTATCATTTGTAAAAGATATTTTGCTAAGGAGAAGAAGACAGTTCAAGTAAAACGTCCTGAAATTATCACAGCCTGTAATAAACACGTGGGAGGAATGGATAGGATGGATGAAAACATTGCCATATACAGAATAAACATACGAAACAAGAAGTGGTACTGGGCTTTACTTTCTTGGCTGATTGACGTATCTGTACGTAATGCATGGCAGCTGAAGAAAGAAATGCTAGCTAGGACTACTCAACCTGAATTCAGAAGAGAAATTGTACAAGTTTACCTAAATAGATATATGAATCCCGTAAAAGGAGCAGGCAGGCCGTCTATCAGCCCTATGTGTGGATACAAATCGTGTGTTCCAAGTGATATCAGATATGATGGCATAAAGCACCATATCAAGAAAACTGAGAAGAAGAGAAGATGTGTAGGTTTGTACTGCAAACAGAATTCATCAGTTGTTCACTCAAAATGTGGGAAATGTGATGCAGGACTGTGTCTAGAATGCTTTGAAGTGTACCATGAAAGTCAGTAAAACAAATGATTGTGAAATGTTTTGTGTATGGTGTTATAAATTGGTTTGTAAGAATTATTTTGTTCAAATTTTACCTTACTTGTATTACAACTCTGATTAATAAAACATATCTTCAAATGTATTTCAATTTCACAGAAAATATTTGAAATATTCATCTGAGTGCCCAGCGTGTCTATATGGACATGTTATGTTACAGACAAACTAAGACAGAGAAGAGTCAAATAATGGTTTATATGCACTACTTAGATGCACAAGAAGTCAAAAAATTGAAAATAAATTTAAGTATCCAATTTTGAAAAATTCGGGCAGTTAATGGTTAAGCCAGTATCTAAATGGAGACAGTAATCTAATAGTCACAGAGAACTGGAACACCATGGTAGTGTAAGGAACTGAATATGGTGTTATTTGGGAATACTGACTCTATAATAGGAGAGAGAGAGAAGGAAAACTGAGTTCTTCAGTAAATTTCAGATAGTTATAGTGAATGCACTGTTCAAAAATCACAAGAGGAGGAGGTATACTCAGAAAAGTTCTGGTGCCATGGGAGTATACTGCTGTAATACATTATAGTCTGACAGATTCCAAAATGAGATAATGTATAGTAAGGCATGGGTAGGTGGGGGTAAAGCCCCACAGTTCTGTTTTTATAATATTGTGGTCAATAATAGATAGATTTCCTTGTGATTTCAAATTGAAATCATAGATTGGGTTGTTACATATAACTCACCCAAAGTCCAGCACTGTCTGACTGTTAATTACATAGAAACTTGGAAGGTTTTACCTCACAAAGTTGTCTAAGGACAAACACTCTGGGTCTCTTCCCCATTTGAGATAGACCTGGATAAAATTGGATGACTTCATAATAAAATCACTCAAAATAACCATTTTCAACATTGATGTGTTGTAGCCAAGTTACCCAACATAATATTGAACTGAAATGTCTCGTAAATTTGAACATAGTGTTTGAAAGTACTTGTACAAAAATAATACGTTCTTCTCCACAAAAGGAGAAATAGTAGGGTAACCCAAACAAGTTCAATTACTGGGGCTAAGCTGCCTAGGCACCTAGTAAACAGTGTTCTTTGTTAGGTCCTCAGATTCTTCCTTGAACTCCCAGGCTCTTTTACTTCTTCTTCAGATACTTCTTTGCAAATAGCTAGTCCATGTCTATATCTGAACTATTGTCACAATGTAAGAAGTCTGAATGTCACCGTGAAGAATAGTGAACTGGCTGTGTGATGTGATTTTTCCTTCTTTTTTTCTTTTTTCCACTTCATAATTAATAAAACTGTCTAATTAAGGCACTAATTAAGATTTTAAATAATTTTCAACCATAAAAGACCATTTTCAATATTGATGCCATACTTATAGGTAGAGGTTTTCTGACTACAGTTCATAACAGTGTTCATATACTTTTATAATTTACAAAATTTCAGCAATTTTCATAAACTAGATAATAGTATCATCTTATAGTCCACATAAAAAAGCAAAATTTAACTTGTTGATTTTCAAAATGTTAGGTAGTTTAAAAAATCACATCAAAATCTCATGCCTCTTTTTAAATAGCTACTCCTTCTCTAAAATTGCCTGTCTCAGGTGCGCTATTAAATGAGTAACATCTGAATATCACAAAATCCACATCAGCAAGCATTTGTATAACATCCTTATGTTGAATTGAGTTAAATTCTGTGCTGAGCTAATATAATATTAATATCTCCATGAAAGTTTGTACTGGAATAATAATTGTGTCATATCAGTGCCTCTAAAATTTCTGTGTACAATATTAATTACAGAATATCAAAGTGTTAAAGTTACAAAATTGGTTTTCAATGGCTGGTTTGTTTTATGGGGATGAATCCTTTAATGCCATAGTGTTTGTTCTGTATTTGCAGTAGATGATGCTACTGTATCTAATTTCCACTGTGAATGTGTTACTCTGGTGAAATTATTCTGACACTCAACATTGTCACTGTGCTTGTGAGATTTATGTTGACTATCATTTGCCACAATGAACTACCACTTATTATTTCTCTAAGAGCAGGTTTACTGCAAAAAAACTTTGTAACAAAAACTGTACTAAAAGTAAAATACGTAGTTCTGTCGTACCTGTGAAAACTGAACTGGTCATTGATCATGAATATAAGACAAGTGGAGGTAGTGATTGATTTATAACTTTAAATCATCTGTGGGCTACATTATTGGGTCTATCCTTTTCTCAATTAGTTTTTTGCCAGCTACAACTAAAGAGACAAGGGGCATCAGCTAAAAAGGCCACCAAGGCAGGTAAAGTGGAATACCTACAATAAGAGGGGTAGATAAGTCTGAGAATTATGTCATAATCATGCATCAAAGTTCCTGACAAAAATAATATACAGAAGAACAGAAAAATTGTAAACCTCCTAGGTGATGATCTGTTTGGCTTTACGAAAGGAAAAGGCACCAGAGAGGCATTCCAACATACTACCTGATAATGCAAGTAACATCTTAGAAAAGTCAACATTTGTCAACCCAGACATAGGTAAAATGGCACAATATATTCAAAATTTCCAGAAAAATATGTTTAAGCTATTGCAAGAGATGAGTAATGTACGAACTGTATGAGGACCATGGTGGAACAATAAGAATGAGAGTCTAACAATGAAGCACTTTGACTAATAAAGGTATAAGATGAGAATGCAGTGTAACTCCCCTATCATTCAGTTTCAACATCAAAGAAATGATGTTGAAAATAAAAGAAATGCTTATAAGTGGCATTGAATTTGAGTATGAAATTACTGTCCTCATTGGAAACAAGAATGACCTACAAGACCTGTTGAATGAATTTAATAGTCTAATGAGCACATGCTATAAAGTGTGAGTAAACCAAAGAAAGACAAAAGTAATGAGAAGTAGCAGATATGATAACAATAAACCTAACATCAAAACTGGGGACAACAAAGGGAACAAAGTAAAGGAATTCTGCAACCTTGCAAGCAGACAAACACATTATGGATGAAACATAGAGGAGGTAAGAAGCAGAGTAGCACAGGCAAAGAGGGCATTCCTTACCAAAAGAAGTATAGTAGTATTAAGCATTGGTCTTAATTTGAGAATGATATTCCTGAGAATGTACATCTGGAGCATGGAATTGTGTGGAAGTAAATGGTAGACTGTGAGGAAATGAGACAAGGAGAGAATTCTTATCTTTTAAGATAAGGTGGTGTAGAAATAACACTGAAAATTAGATGGGCTGGTCAAATAGGAACTGAGGAGCTTATACAAACAATGTGGGATGAAAGAAAGGTGGGGAAAACATCAAGAAAAAGAAGAGTCAGAAGAACAGGACATCTGTTAGGACATCAGGGAACAACTTCCTTAGTACATTAGAAAGTAGTAGAGAGTAAAAACTGAAGGGGAAGACATTGACTGTACAACAACTAATTGAAGTGCAAGTACTACTCTGAGTTGAAGATAGCACAGGAAAGGAACTCATGGCAGCCCACATCAAAGTAACCAAAAGTTTGATGATACCAAAAAGAAGAAAAGATTTTGGAACAGATCATATTGTTGGTCTTACAATAACTCTAATTGATGTACACAACACTCTGTCTGATAAATGTGGGTGAAACAGTTATATTATTAATACTCCAATGGTCTGCAATGAGACCTGGAGTCCATGTTATCTTCACTACCTTCACATGCAATTTAAAAACTATAGTTGTATGTATTTGTTAGCCTTTTGTGTGGTTTTATTGAAGATATGACTTAGTACTGGGTATAATAAATAACTTTGAGCACAGATATGTCTTACATTCTCTATTTATATGGATTGTAGCTTAGTGTGTAAGTATCAAACTACAGACCTAAAAGTCTAGGCTTGAATTACCATTCAGTCTCAGAAGTTTCTTGTGCTACCTGTTGCTCTCATAATGATACATTTATGGGAAAAATACTGAGTAGCATAATGATTTAGAATGCATCTTAAACTCTATGTCCTTCTGTAACTGGCTGGATAAGTGAATTTAAAAGTTTGAAAGAAGTCAATAGAATACCACCTGCATAAACACAGTTGTGTCTGAATCAAAATTCATGTTGAGGATAGCTCTGTTAATTTCGTTTTGCATAGATCATTTGCATGACTAATAATGATATTTTTAATGATTTCATGATGCTGTCAACTCTCTTAATTTGATGTATGCTTGTGCAAAGTTAGCACTAGATCATTTTCATGTATTTAAATCAGAAGCATTATATATTGGCTGCATTAATATCACTTATGATTTTAACATAGGAACAAGTAGTATTTCAAGACATATTAAGCAGATCATAATTTATTTTATGGATGATTCTTTCACGGAATATCATTCCAGGCATGTTGCTCCTATCACTGTATGTAAATATCATAAAATAAATGAGAAATAGTTTTTTGCCACTCAGTTGGTAGAGCACTTGCCCGCGAAAGGCAAAGGTCCCGAGTTCGAGTCTCGGTCGGGCACACAGCTTTAATCTGCCAGGAAGTTTCATATCAGCACACACTCCGCTGCAGAATGAAAATCTCATTCTGGAAACATCCCCCAGGCTGTGGCTAAGCCATGTCTCCACAATATCCTTTCTTTCAGGAGTGCTAGTTCTGCATGGTTCGCCGGAGAGCTTCTGTAAAGTTTGGAAGGTAGGGGACGAGGTACTGGCAGAAGTAAAGCTGTGAGTACTGGGCGTGAGTCGTGCTTCGGTAGCTCAGTTGGTAGAGCATTTGCCCGCGAAAGGCAAAGGTTTCGAGTTCGAGTCTCGGTCGGGCACACAGTTTTAATCTGCCAGGAAGTTTCATATCAGCGCACACTCCGCTGCAGAGTGAAAATCTCATTCTGGAAGGAAGATGTTACTTTGAACAGTTGTTGAAAAGCTCCTATATATAAGATACTTACACTAAGAAGATTGTAATTATTTTACAGAAATTTGTTAACTAAGCTATATATGTCTTTGTTCTCATTTGTATTTAAGTATCATTCCTCGCTGGTATAAATATGACTGTTTTTACAAAGATCTTATATATAAAATTGGTCACAGTACTCTAACGAAACAGTAATGAAAACTATGAGAATCGAGTAAAACCTGCCTTATGGTTACATGATCTTTCAGATTACTGTCATATTTATAATAAGTACAGCCAAAATTATACATTCTATAGTTCTATAATACTTCATTGTACATCTGGTAAAAAGTTGTTTAGGAATTCTCCAGTTCACTGGTCTTCAAAAGTAATTTTGTTAAAACATGATTTTAAGAACGTGTGACACTAAGTGACCATAGTTCATCCACCTAACAGCCACAAAATGCCTAATACAGATGAATCACTACACATATTACATGAATTACAGAAATACAAAATCATGGATGTGATGGAAGAAATTGAAATTTTTATGTCCATCTAAAAAACGAGTCAGACAGAGATTTTAATGAAGGAAAAGACCCAAAAAACGTAAAATTCCTTGACAGCATTTTACCACTTTTATGATGAAGCATTATAGAACCACAGAATGTAAAATTGTGGCTATATTCATTAATAAATGTGACTGTAATATGTAAGGTCATATACCATAAAGCAGTTTTTACTTGATTATCATAGTTTAATGTTTCATTAGAGTTTGTGATATATTTTATACATATAAGATCTTTTTAACAACTGCTCAAAATGATGAGCTCTCACAAGTAAAAGAATAAATATTTGAAAGTTATTATAAAGAAATTGTATATAGTCATATTTACACTAATGATGAATGATAATTTTAAATGTAACTGAGAAGAAAGACACATTTAGCTTAATTATCAAGTTTTTGTGAAATAATTAGAATCTTCCTAGCGTAAGCATGATAAACTGACATTATGTATAAGAACATGCTCTTAAAACAATGAAAAACTATTTCTAATTTACTTTGTGGTAACTACATGTAGTCATAGCAGCAAGGACTTAAATGGTATAACATTCCATTACAGAATCATTGATAAATTAAGTTATAATCCACCTAGTGTGTCTTGAAATATGATTTGTTCCTATGTCAAAATCATAAGTGATACTAATGCATCCAACATATAACGTTAACACTTAGGAAAGTTGAAAATGACCTAAGGTCAAAATTGTACATCAAATAAAGAGAATGGCAGCTGAAGGCATAATTAAAGCATTCAAAAAATTTATTGCAGTTATAGACTCTATCAAAATGGAAATTACTAATCATAACAATGTGGAACATGTCATTTTACATTCATATTACACAACATATTTTCTTGTATATACATACAATAAAATCTAACACTTAATTAGCCCTTGTTCAACTAATCATTTCATCCTCTATGAATTCCTCTAGTCAATAGCACCATTTCCCCCACAGAATCTGCGGTAGCCTCATTTTTAAAATTTTTGACTTTGTATTAAATATTTTTTGTGCATTAAATTGTTATATATTGTCACACCCACATACTGTGAGGCCTGTGCATGTGATTTCAACTGGTGTGTGGGTAGCATAAAATTATTTTTCTTTCTCATGTTATATGAGTGGTTAAAATGGTTTTCCTTAAATAATTTTTTTCTGCTGTGTTGGCAGATTATAATTTCATAAGTGTATATGGAGGGAACAGTTAAGATTTGTAGTTTCTGAAATAATGGGCGACAAGACTGTTTGCTATGCAGTGCCAATGTATCTGACAATTTTCTTTTGCTATTTTAGTATTCGACATACACTACTTGAACTTTCCCAGAAAATTAAACCATATCTAACAACAGATTCAAAATGACTATGATAGCAACTTTTGTGTATTCATGTCAATGGAATTTGCTAGTGCTTCCATTGCAAATACAAAACTGCATAGTTTACTAGTGTATTGCTGCTTAAGCTCTTGTCCACATTTAGTCCTCGGAATTTGACTGTATACACTTCTTCCATAAGCTGACTGACACATTGTTTTTTAAGTTCCACACATTTTTAATGTTTGGTTTTGAAATGTACCACATGAGTTTTTGCAATGTTCAGTTTCAACTCATTTAACTGGGATCATTTTTCTAAAGAATTCAGTGTGCTTAAGACGGAACTTGGAATTTTTTCTACATCGTCATCCTCAATCAAAACAGAAGTATTGTCTGCAAACAGAAGTGATATGCAGTTTATATTTATGGATAAGTGATTTACATAGAACAGGAACAGGATTAGCCCCAAAAACGGAGCCTTGAGGCACACCTTCTGATACTGTGCTCCATTTAAAATAACAATTCACTGTCTCTGAACTGATAGTTACCCTTGTAGATAAGCGAGTTATGGTTGACAGAGTCAAATGCTTCTGTAAGATCACAGAAGATACCTGCAGCTTTACTCCTCTGATCCAATGATTTGCATTTCTTTACAGTAAAGTTATTCACTGCATCCACAGTGTTTGTTGTGGCTGAAATCGAAATTGGTTACTTACAGTAATAAATCTTTTTACAGCAAAAATTTTGGTCTGGTTTGCAGCTACTTTCTCTAACATCTGACAGGACTGCGAGAATAGAAATACACCAATAGTTTCCATGTCTTGCCTCAATCTTTTCTTGAACACAGCTATGACTTCAGCATACTTCAAAACAGTGGGAAAGCATCCCTGTTCAAAAAAGTGGTTGAATATTTTAGTTGGAGGGGCGGTGGGTGCTATTATGCCACACAATGTTTTAATCACTATATTGGGGCCCCCACCCCACACAGCAGAATTTTTATTTTTTAATGATAATATAACATTTTCCACATCCTTTATTCTGACTCTTAAAACCCATAAGATACTCAACCTCTTGGTGGAGTCCAAAGGGATTTACTTTACTCTGGTACTCAGCTACATCAACATCTGCCTTTGCCATAAATGCTGTCTCAGGTAACTGAAACCACACTGCAAGCAGCAGCATCAGCATGATGGGAATGCGACTGAGTGGTGGTAAGAAGGAGGCTGAGGCAGGAAGGAGAAGGGATAGTCGATGGGAGGTGGTGGACAGTGAAGTGCTGCAGGTTTGACAGAGTGAGGGGCAGAGGGCGGAGAGGGGTGGTGGAAAAGGAGAGAAGTAAAAAGACTGAGCGTGATGGTGGAGTGATAGCCATATAGTGCTGGAATGGGAACATGAAAGGGGCTGGATGAGTGATGACACCGACCAATGAAGACTGAGGCCAAGAGGGTTACAGGAATGTCTTCAGCAAGTGGGTGGTCCACTTGTTTCTTGTCCACAGTTTGTCAGAGGCCATTGATGTGGATGGACAGCTTGTTGATTGTCATGCCCCCATAGAGTGCAGCACAGTGGATGCAGCTAAGGTTGTAGTTCATATGACTGGTTTCACAGGTAGCCCTGCCTTTGATGCAATAGGTGATGTTTGTGACTGGACTGGAGTAGGTGGTGGTGGGAGGTTGTATGGGACAGGTCTTGCATCTAGGTCTATTACAGGGGTATGAGCTATGAGGTAAGGGGTTGGGAACAGATGTCATGTAAAGATGGACAAATACATTGTGTAGGTTCAGTGGACGGTGGAATACCACAATGGGATGGGAAGCACAGTGGGCAGGACATTTCTCATTTCATGGCATGACAAAAGGTAGTCTGTGGCTGGACAGTGGGACTTTGTGAGGGGATGGGAAACTGGAAATATAAGGCATAGGAGATTTGTTTTTGTGCAAGTTTGGGAGGATAATCACAGTCTGTGAAGTCTTTATTGAGAACTTTGGTACATTTCAAGAGGGACCACTCATAACAGCAGATACAGCGACTCTTGTCCTTTGGGAACTTGAGCAACATGCACAACTCCACCAGAAAGAGCTCTTCATCCTGCTCACTTCCTATTCCTGCTTTGGAGTACCTTTGTCCACCATGTCCACAAATACCTCCAAACCTCCCCCACGTCCCCTCTTAGCTGAAAAGCCCTGTATTGCAGACCTACTACACTTACCCCACCCTCCAAAACCCCCTCCCACCACCACACAGAATCCAGAACCTGAACAGACCCATAACACAGTCATGAACCTTTTCCTCCAGTGGCCTTAGCCCCACAGAAATGTCAGTCATTTCCAAAGGCCTCACCTTTTGCCCCATTTCCACACCCAATGAAACAGGACTCATTAAAGATCTTCTCAACTTCTCCCAGTTCCTTCAGTGGAAACACTCTTTCGCCACTAACCCTACAAAACAGACTCTACCAAAGACCAATATTGAACTCTGCCTATCTCAGTTCACTCCTCCATCCAAATGTGATCCACCCCCACTGCCCCAAAATCACCCCTTTCTAAATTTGCAGAATTTCTTAACCTTGAACCTTGCCTCACTGTCATTCCCCAGATCTCTCAACATCCAAACTAACCTTACATCCACAGAAAGAACTGCAGTCCACCATCTAAAAACTGATCCCAAACTTATAATCCTACCTGTGATCAAAGGCTCCACCATTGTTACTTTGAACTGCAAGGATTACCTGGCCATCAGATGTTGTCACCTACAAACTTTGCCACATTGACCCCATTCCAGAAATACAGCAGGATCTCCAGCTGCTAGTCAAATCCTTAGGCCCATTCCAGAACCTCTCCCCGGAGTCCATCTCTCTACTCACCCCTACCACTTCCTGCACACCTACCTTCCTAAAGCACATAAACCTAACCACCCAGGAAGCCACATTGTGGCCAGTTACTGTGCACCCTCTGAGAGAACCTCTGCTCTCGTAGACCACCACCTGCAACATATTACCCAGAACCTGCCCTCCTACAAAAAGATACCAACCATTTAATGCAGTGACTCTTCACAGTTCCTGTCCCTTTACCACATGGTGCCCTGTTCATCACAACTGATGCCATCTCCCTTTACACTAACATTCCTAATGCCCAAGGCCATATCACTATTGAACACTACCTTACCCAACACCCAACAGATTCCTAACCAACAATCTCTTTCCTAGTCGCCATGACCAACTATTTCCTCACACACAATTACTTCTCCTTTGAAGGCATTACCTAGAAACAAATCAGTGGTTCAGTTAAGGGCACCCACATGGCACCATCCTATACCAATGTATTCATGGGCCATCTAGAGGAATTCTTTCTAAAAATCCAGATCCTAAACCTCTCACCTGCTTCCAATTTATTGCTATCTGGATCAAGGGTGAGGACATCCTATCCACATTCATCCAGAACCTGAACTACTTCTCCCCCATTTGCTTCACCTGGGCCTACTCAACCCAATAAGCCATCTTACTAGATGCTGACCTACACCTCAAAGATGGCTACATCGGTACCTCCATCCATATCAAACTTATTAACCACCAGTAATACCTCCACTTTGATAGCTGCCACCCATTCCATACCAAAAAGACCCTTCCATACAGCCTAGTCACTCATGGTCATCACATGTGCAGTGATGAGCAGTCCCTCTTCAAATATACTGAATGTGTCACTGAGGCCTTATCATCGCAACCTTGTACAAAAACAAATCTCCCATGCCTTATCATTCCAGACTCCCACCACCTCACAAAGTCCCACTGTCCAGCCACAGATGAGCACTCCCCTAGTAACTCAGTACCACCCACATCTGTAGCAACTGAATTAAATTCTCTGCCATGGTTTTGACTACATTTAGTTGTGTCCTGAAATAAGAAATGTCCTGCCATTATCCTTCCCACCTTTTCCACAACAGTATACCTCCATCCACTGAACGTACACAATGTACTTATCCATCCTTACACAATCCCTGCTCTCAACCCTTCACCTCATGGCTTGTACCCCTGTAATAGACCTAGAGGCAAGACCCGTCCCATACAACCTCCCATCACCACCTACTCCAGTCCGGTCATGAACATCACTTATCACATCAAAGACAGGTCTACCAGTGAAACCAGTCATGTGATCTACAAGCTAAGTTGCAACCACTGTGCTGCATTCTATGTGGGCATGACAAGCAACAAGTTGTCCACCCGCATGAATGGCCACCGACAAACTGTGGGCAAGAAACAATTTGACCATCGTGTTGCTGAACATGATGCCAAAAAGGACATCCTTCATTGCAATGACTGCTTCAAAGCTTGTGCCATAAGGATCTTTCCCACCAACACCAGCTTTTCTGAACTGCACAAGTGGGAACTCTCCCTCTCCATGCAATGCATCCTATGTTCCCGTAACCCTCCGGGCCTCAACCTTTGTTAGTCACTGTCCTCACCCATCCAGCCCCTTCTCTATTCGTGCACTACACAGCTGCCATTTCACTACTACACTCAGTCTTTTTACTTCTCTAATTTTCCACTAATTACCCCCCCCCTCCCCTCCCCACTACTCTTGTGCACTCTGTCTAATCTGCACTTCACTGTCTGCCGTCCCCACCATACTATTCTCCCCCTCCCTGCCCCAGCTTCCTCCTTATGCACACCCAGTCATCACTCTGATCATCCACTGGTGCTGCTACTTGCAGTGTAGTTTCAGCTCCCTGAGACTGCAGTTGAAAGTGTGAGTTGCATTTGTTTGTGTGCATGTGTGTGTGTGTGTGTGTGTGTGTGTGTGTGTGTGTGTGTGTGTGTGGGTGGGTGGGTGGGTGGGTGGGTGCATGGGTGTGGGTTGTCTATTGCTGATGAACACCTTAATGGCTGAAAGCTTTATGTGTCACAGTCTTTTTGTTGTGCCTATCTGCAAGAAAGCATCTCTGCTATATGGTGAGTATCAACTTTCCTTTTCATGATATTGTTACATTCCATTCTGGATTTTCCATTCTTTGGACTTTGATTGTAATTTTTGTTTCTGCAAATAGTGGTCAATTATTTGTGCTATGTTTTGTCAATTGCGTTATTACCAGTATTGTCTTATGAAGGGGCACAGTTAGAATTATTCCAGATGCTGTACCATGCGTATAATATTTCCTTTTTCAACTATCTACACTGTTTGATGGAAGAGGACTAATTTTGTTTGTGGGAACATAGTCACGAAATGCATCTGTCGTGTCTGAGGATGTGTGCAGTGGCTGTGTGGTTGAATGACAAAGTCTGGTCACTTCATTTCATTCCTCTGATGTTCAGGCTGGTCAGTGACAGATGAATGAGGAGTCACCTTTGGTAAAACATGTCTATTCTCTGGCCATAATCCACTTACTCAGAAAACATTGATGGCTCTTTACATAGTTGCTGCCCTAGGGAACACTACTCCCAGTAAGAATGCTATGTGCTCTATTGTCAGTCATCTCCCAGGATTCTTCCTTAGTTCTGTTGCTGTTGCTGACCCAAAGAATGTATTAAGCAGTTTGAAGAAAGCCACATCCAAACTCTGCATGTGTTATGTGGAATGTCATGGCAACAATAACATGATCATCCCATTTCCTGAACAAATTATATGGCAGCTATACTTTGGGTGCAACTACTGTACCCATCAAGTATCAACAAGATTTTTGTTTCTGGAGAAGGCTTAAATGCAGACACAAAGTGCTCCATCCATTCGCAGAAATCTTCCTCATTCATCCATCCCTTTTCTTGACAACAAAATATTTGCTTAGGAGGTGCTCCAAAGGAAAGAGATTCCTTCATTCTCTTTCTAGGATTGGTGGCAAGTGCACTCTTGATGCACTACAAGTGTAGACCCCTGTCAGATTTTTCTCTCATTAACAACTTGTGATAGCTACTACTTGATTTTTTTCTTCCTGAGGAAGCACCTTTTTAGGATGTTGCACAGCTGTGTGCAAAGTTTTGTCCATGATAAATATACTTGTGGTTGTGATTTTATGTTCACCCACAATCTTCGCCAAAAAATCAAAAAACTTATGGACTACTACCCTGTTGAAGACAGATGTCCTAGCATGGGATGTTAATTCCAGTTTTCGTAAGCTCACTTCATGGTGCAACCACATACAACCATCATACTATTCCTTACCAGCCAATCCTTGGTCCCTGTTCAAACACATATTGATTTTATTTGCCTTTAGTCTATCATACCCCTCCTTCTCACACTGAAAAGAATGAAACACCACACATTTAAAAGGTAAACAAGACAGTAATTTCAATTAGGAATATTGATTGTGGCAAGTTTAATTAAGTTTTGCATTAATTTGATTCTATTAGATGTAAATTTTTGTAAATGTTTAGTAAGATAATTGAAGTTACATGCTCACATAACATGCTTTCCAGGCCACTGAACAAGGCCACTTTTGACAGCAGAAGACAAATTTATTGGACAGCCAACGCAAACATCGAATGCTATGGTCTTTTTGTGGGAAGTGTATCTCTTGAATGTCATTTTGGGAATATTTTACCTCACTGCCAACACATTAAGGCCTTCCCCATTATTCACTGCTTTTAAGAGCAATGCCAAGTCACCATGTTTCCATTTATTATACCTTCCTTTCAATTTTCTTCCTTCCCTGGTGGCCATATGGAAACGTATATGAGTTGATAGACCAATATGTAATTTGGACCAGTGTACCAAATTACACACTGCAGTCTGGTCCTAATTACATGAAAGAGAACAGTTTACACCATCACAACATATTTTAAATATAATAGGGAAATTACTTACCTTACAGTTGTATTGAAAACCAGACAAAGTTGCCTTGTAGTTTGAGATAATAAAGTGGATAATACAATACACAATTACTGGTCACAATTTATAACTAACATGTGTTGTGAGAACACACCACCATCTCAGGCCAGCTGTTTGTACTCAAGTGATAGCAGATGGCAGTGGCATATGTTTTGCATGGCCGATCACAAAGTTGCCTGAGATGTGCTGCCGTCTATCAAGCTTGCACTGAATTCAGGTATGGCCTGAATTGGATGTTGTTCCAAATTCCCTATACTTCCCCTATATGTCAATCACTGAGTGATCTTCTGTTAATAATACCACTCACCACGATTTTCAATGTTTTGTAGAGGTTAGTGGCAAATCAAATTCTGTTTCTTGTTTCACTCACAATTTCTATTTCAGTGTTGTTCCTAAGAGAATTTGTGCCAACATGGACGATGACTCCTTTGTAATTCTTCCAAGATGCCTCTGCTGAACTATACTGCAACCTATATAAGTTGCTAAAGTGCTTCTTCAACTGATGGGTGTTGATTCCTGGACAAACGTCTATTGTGAAATTTGGTACTATCACATTTTCAACAGAGAATCACTTATGACAAGGTATTCATATCTTTTGCTCAGTTTTTCATTACTGAGATGTTTCAAATTCTTTTTATGATGTGCTATAATTGTCAACGTTTATTTATTTTCGGTTCTTCAGGCATCTGCATAAGTTTCTTCCGTAGGTGCAGAGCCACATTGTTTTAGCTAATAACTGTATCATTCTGCCTGTTTTTGATGTAATTTTCAACTGTCACATTAGATCTTTAGTAAAAACATGTTTTCCCATCTTTCAGGTCATAATTTTCTTGCTTCTGCACTAATGATTCTGCTTTTGAAGTGTAAATGTCACTATAAAGCACTTTAATAATTTCTTCTTGCAACCTCATTGTGGAAGCTACTTTTGTGTTTTTGTCCTGCAAACAGTCAAGGCATGTGTGGTGGTTATCATTGCTAATAAATTTTAAGCATATTTTTCCAAACCTTTCATGCAGCCAGAAGATGCACTTCACACATAGAATTCCTTTTGCAACCCATTTCTGACACTTTTTACACAATTCAATATTTGCATATTTACAAGCTTTGTGTCACCGCACTTTTCAGTAGATGACATCTGGAAATGTAAAAGTGAAGTGGGAAATGAAACACCTTTTTCTACATCAGTGAACATAAATGATGGTAAAAATAAATTAAATTTGTCATATGTGATGTACAGTACAGATGTATGCTTCTGCCCATAACATTCTAACATTCTATGCATGCACCACTTGGAAGTGGTACTGAAGAGCATGCCACATCATTGTTCATTGTGACAGTTCATTGGTGATGGCAGGAGGTGTACATACTTCATGAGCTACGCTTACATAGACAGACATACATGTCAGGGAACAGCTGGATTATTTTATGTACAAATATTATTAAAATTACACTGTGTCAAAAAAGGTGGAGTCAAATAATTTCTGTTCAAATGCCATGCAATCCATAGTCAATATGCCAATTATGCAAAATCACTGTGAGCATTTACGGGACTTGATGTGTGGAATATCTCGTGTCACTTAATCTCCATCACTTTGCATGGGGAGATTAAGTGTGGTGTGGTTTGATCACCCTCACGACACAAACTAGACCTGGGGGTCATTTTTCTCTGCACCCATCAATGTGAAGATTATTTTTCTAAATTTTCCAAGGCCTGACATTAGCCTCATTATCATGAGTTCAATTTATCACTTGTTCAAGCCCAAATTGGAGAACTTCTCCTACAACATGGCTCTGGCATCTTTAATGTGTCATGTTTTGTTTCGGATCATTGTCCTATATTCTACATGCTGCCTTCTGATCCAGTTTCATAGTTTTGATTCCACCATTGCATTACTGATGGCTAGGACAGTTTACAGTACAGCCTAATGCAGGATTGGCTCAGGTGACTGTTAACATAGGGGGGTTATGTAGGGATTTTACTAAAGAGGATCAGCTAGTGATTGTAGGTGGGGCTGGTAATAGTATTGATAGGGATGGGGAGTATGACATAGATGGTGACCTGGAAAAGATAGCCACTCAGACTGGCAACACGAATGTGCATTTCGTGGAACTGTTTCAGCGTCACGATCAGCCTCATCTTAATACAGCCGTCAGGCATAATAACATGAGACGTGGGTGTGCGCTGATGACAGAAAGCATGGGTCACATTTCAGTGGTGTTGATGGAGTCTATCAGCAGGACGGGTTTCACTAGACATGGCCTGCACCTCAACAGGTATGGGAAGGGGAGGTTGGCAAAGCTTATAGGTGACAGCATAGGTGGGGTTGGTGGGATCACTAATGGGAAAATTCCTGCTTCAGTGGGTGTTAGAGCTGCACCTTTTTTAGATTGAAGTCAGCTGATAGGTATTCCTGCTTAAGGGAAGTCTCTCTAACAAAGGAATCACTTTTGACAAAGCTTAGGTATCCAAGTAATGAGGGAATTAGTATATTTCATCAAAATATACAAGGTATTAAAGATAAAGTTAGTGAACTGCTTATAGATGTTGACTCTGAAATTATTGGTATATCTGAACACTTCTTAAATAAGGAGATGATTCAGAGGCTTCCTTTACCAGGATACAGGTTGGCTGGCAGCTTTTTGAGGAGCTCTTTGCGGTGTGGGGGAGTAGCCATGTATGTGAAAAACGTCATCCCATTTGAGTCAATTGATGTTTCAAAGTACTGCACTGAAAAGGTGTTTGAATGTTGTGCAGGTGTGGTTAAATTTAATGGAGCTAAACTTCTAACTGTTGTTATTTATAGATCCCCAGACTCCAATTTCATGACATTTTTGCTAAAGCTAGAGGAGGTTATTGGTTCACTTTATAGGAAATACAAAAAGTTATTTATATGTGGTGACTTCAATATTAATTGAATAATTGATTGTGCAAGGAAGAGGATGCTGGTAGACCTCCTTAATTCATATAATCTTATGCAAACCATATTCTTTCAAACGAGAGTGCAAGGGAACAGTAGAACAACCATAGACAACATTTTTGTTCACTCCTCATTACTAGAAGGGCATTCTGTTAGCAAAAAGGTGAATGGCCTTTCAGATCATGATGCACAAATTTTAACTCTAAAAGATTTTTGTGCTGCAACACGTGTTAAATATAGTCATCAGCTGTTTAGGAAAGCTAATCCAGTTGTTGTAGAGACCTTTGTAAACCTTATCAAGGAACAAGAGCGGCAAGATGTTTATAGCGCTGGTACAGTAGATGATAAATATAATGCTTTTCTCAAGACTTTTCTCATGCTCTTTGAAAGTTTCTTTCCGTTAGAATGTTCAAAACAGGGTACTAGCACAAACAGGCAGCCTGGGTGGCTGACTAGAGGGATAAGAATATCTTGTGGAACAAAGTGGAAATTATATCAAAACGTTAGAAACAGTCAAAATCTAAATGCAGCAGCCCATTACAAACAGTATTGTAAGATGCTTAAAAATGTTATTAGGAAGGCAAAAAGTATGTGGTATGCAGATAGAATAGCTAAGTCTCAGGATAAAATTAAAACCATATGGTCAGTCGGAAAGGAAGTGGCTGGTCTGCAGAGACAGGTCGAGGATATAGAATCAGTCCGTAGTAGGAATGTCCGTGATACTGATGAGTCGCATATATGTACAGTATTTAATAATCACTTTCTGAATATAGCAGGTGAACTAAATAGAAACCTAGTCCCAACAGGGAATCATATAGCGCTCCTAGAAAAAAGTGTTCCGAGACTGTTACCTGAAATGCTCCTTCATGATACTGACAAGAGGGAGATTGAGTTAATTATTAAATCACTAAATACAAAGAACTCTCATGGATATGATGGGTATCTAGCAGAATACTGAAGTATTGCTCTATGTATGTTAGCCCAGTTCTTAGCCATATCTGTAACTTTTCCTTTAGGAGTGGTCGGTTTCCTGACCGATTAAAGTACTCGGTAGTGAAGCCACTTTATAAAAAGGGAGACACTGATGATGTTGACAATTTTAGACCTATTTATATGCCATCAGTGTTTGCTAAAGTTATCGAGAAGGTTGTATATACAAGATTACTGGAGCATTTAAATACACATAATTTGCTGTCAAATGTTCAGTTTGGTTTTAGAAATGGTTTAACAACTGAAAATGCTATATTCTCTTTTCTCTGTGAGGTTTTGGATGGATTAAATAAAAGGTTGTGAACGCTAGGTGTTTTCTTTGATTTAACGAATGCTTTTTACTGTGTTGACCACAAAATATTACTGCAGAAGTTGGACCATTATGGAGTAAGGGGAGTAGCTTACAGTTGGTTCACCTCTTACTTTAAGAACAGAAAGCAGAAGGTAATTCTCCGGAATATTGAGAGTGGTAATGATGTGCAGTCCCAATGGGGCACTGTTAAGTGGGGCGTTCCCCAAGGGTTGGTGCTGGAGCCACTGCTCTTTCTTATTTATATAAATGATATGCCTTCTAGTGTTACAGGTGATTCAAAAATATTTCTGTTTGCTGATGACACCAGCTTGGTAGTGAAGGATCTTGTGTGTAATATTGAAACAGTAACAAATAATGTAGTTCATGAAATAAATTTGTGGCTTGTGGAAAATAATTTGATGCTAAATCACTGTAAGACTCAGTTTTTACAGTTTCTAACTCACAATTCAACAAGAACCGATATTTTGATCAGACAGAATGGGCATATTATAAGCGAGACGGAACAGTTCAATTTCTTAGGCATTCGGATAGATAGTAAGCTGTTGTGGAAAGCCCATGTTCAGGATCTTGTTCAGAAACTAAATGCTGCTTTATTTACCATTAGAACAGTATCTGAAACAAGTGACACTACAACACGAAAAGTAGTCTACTTCACATATTTTCATACGCTTATGTCGTATGGTATTATTTTTTGGGGTAATTCTTCTGATTCAAAAAGGGTATTTTTGGCTCAAAAATGGGCTGTTCGAGCTATATGTGGTGTAAGTTCGAGAACCTCTTGTCAACCCCTATTCAATAGTCTGGGAATTCTGACATTGCCCTCACAGTATATATTTTCTTTAATGTCGTTTGTTGTTAGCAATATTAGACTGTTCCCAAGAGTTAGCAGATTTCACTCAGTTAATACCAGGCAGAAATCCAATCTGCATGTGGATTGCACTTCCTTGACTCTTGTGCAGAAAGGAGTGCAGTATTCTGCTGCATCCATTTTCAATAAGCTACCACTAGAACTCAGAAATCTTAGCAGTAGCCCAAACTCTTTTAAGTCTAAACTGAAGAAGTTTCCTCATGGCTCACTCCTTCTATTCTGTCGAGGAGCTCCTGGAAGAGCTAAAAATTTAAGCAAATTCCAGTGTTACATTCTTGATTTTCTTTATTTAAACTTACGACTTGTCACATGAATATGTTCTTTTATATTTCATTTTATCTGTTTCTAATATCATGTTATAATTTCATGTATTGACTCGTTCCATGACCATGGAGACTTCTCCTTAATTTGGTCCCACAGAAAAATAAATAAATAAATAAGTGAATATGGAGTCATTGCACCTGTCCTGCCAAGCTGTCAGTTTGTTCAGTGTGACTAATTCCTGACTGACTGGGGATCCCATTATGTTTACCCTGTTGCTTTCCACTAGTCTCACAAGGACTCTGTGGCATTCTGCAATGAAATTTGATTGCATTACAGGGGCTGATTGTCCTTTCCCATGTAAGTACCAGGTTGAAGATACACATTTATAATAAAAGCCAATGTCCTAATCCATGGAGAAGTGTGTAACTGCCTGCTGCATATCCTCCTCCATCGGGAATTATAAACACTTCAAGCACTTTCCTAAGAAACTGTAGGTGTGATAGTCACTTGAGGAGAGATCAGGATTACAGGGTGGGTGCGATATGATAACATGGGCCTATTATTGGGCCTAGTGGAGCCACTTTAGTCATACACACCACTCCATAGGAATGACGGGTAAACCTTAGCTCCTTAAAGGATTCATCAGAATGTTTGCTAAATTTTCATTACATTTCTATGTATCTCTGATGATTCAAAACTTCTGCTATTCAGTGAATGTTCTCCTTTACTCCTAACTTATTTATGTTCTGCAGGAACTAACTTTTGCATAGTTCTGACAATGTTTCTTCAGTGCTGTGAAATTGAGAATCCATGTTGGTATGATGTAATAGATAGAAGCTATTTATGTGATAATTCCAATAATTTATATATTTTATGGCAATATTACATTTATTGATAAAAATGTATGTCTAATGTTCTTTAAAAAATGTTAGAATTGTGGATTTAAGTTTCCTAACAGTGATAACACTGTGGTGAAAGAGCTAATCTGATACAGACTTACAGTAGGTCACCTACAATGTTGTTTTTGGTGTGGTCTTCAGTCCTGAGACTGGTTTGATACAGCTCTCCATGCTACTCTATCCTGTACAAGCTTCTTCATCTCCCAGTACCTACTGCAACCTACATCCATCTGAATCTGTTTAGTTTATTCATCTCTTGGTCTCTCTCTATGATTTTTACCCTACACGCTGCCCTCCAATACTAAATTGGTGATCCCTTGATGCCTCAGAACATTTCCTACCAACCGATCCCCTCTTCTAGTCAAGCTGTGCCACAAACTCCTCTTCTCCCCAATCCTATTCAATACCTCCTCATTAGTTATATGATCTACCCATCTAATCTTCAGCATTCTTCTGTAGCACCACATTTTGAAAGCTTCTATTCTCTTCTTGTCCAAACTAGTTATCGTCCATGTTTCACTTCCATACATGGCTACATTCCATACAAATACTTTCAGAAACGACTTCCTGACACTTAAATCTATATTCCATAGTAACAAATTTCTCTTCTACAGAAACGCTTTCCTTGCCATTGCCAGTCTACATTTTATATCCTCTCTACTTTGACCATCATCAGTTATTTTGCTCCCCAAATAGCAAAACTCCTTTACTACTTTAAGTGTCTCATTTCCTAGTCTAATTCCCTCAGCATCACCTGACTTAATTAGACTATATTCCATTATCCTCGTTTTCTTTTGTTGATGTTCATCTTATACCCTCCTTTCATGACACTGTCCATTCCATTCAACTGCTCTTCCAAATCCTTTGCTGTCTCTGACAGATTTACAATGGCATTGGCGAACCTCAAAGTTTTTATTTCTTCTCCATGGATTTTAATACCTACTCCAAATTTTTCTTTTGTTTCCTTCACTGCTTGCTCAATATACAGATTGAATAACATCAGGGATAGGCTGTAACCCTGTCTCACTCCCTTCCCAGCCACTGCTTCTCTTTCACGCCCCTCGACTCTTATAACTGCCCTCTGGTTTCTGTACAAACTGTAAATAGCCCTTCGCTCCATGTGTTTTACCCCTGCCACATTCAGAATTTGAAAGAGAGTATTCCAGTCAACATTGTCAAAAGCTTTCTCTAAGTCTACAAATGCTAGAAATGTAGGTTTGCCTTTCCTTAATCTAGCTTCTAAGATAAGTTGTAGGGTCATTATTGCCTCACGTGTTCCAATATTTCTACGGAATCCAAACTGATCTTCCCCGAGGTCAGCTTCTACCAGTTTTTCCATTAGTCTGTAGAGAATACGCGTTAGTATTTAGCGTCTGTGACTTATTAAACTGATAGTTCGGTAATTTTCACATCTGTCAGGACCTGCTTTCTTTGGGACTGGAATTATTATATTCTTCTTGAAGTCTGAGGGTATTTCACCTGTCTCATACATCTTGCTCACCAGATGGTAGAGTTTTGTCAGGACTGGCTCTCCCAAGGCGTTCAGCAGTTCTAATGGAATGTTGTCTACTCCCGGGCCTTGTTTCGACTCAGGTCTTTCACTGCTCTGTCAAACTCTTCACGCAGTATTGTAACTCCCATTTGATCTTCATTTACATCCTCTTCCATTTCCATAATATTGTCCTCAAGTACATTGCTCTTGTATAGACCCTCTATATACTCCCTCCACCTTTCTGCTTTCCCTTCTTTGCTTAGAACTGGGTTTCCATCTGAGCTCTTGATATTCATACAAGTGGTTCTCTTTTCTCTAAAGGTCTCTTTAATTTTCCTGTAGGCAGTATCTATCTTACCCCTAGTGAGATAAGCCTCTGTCACCTTCAATAACAGAAAGAAAGTTACTGAAGAAACTGCTCTAAATCATTTACACCCAACAGAAAACCGCATTTGTGGTGACTGTGTTGAAGAACAATGAACCTGCAAGAAGTTAATAAATCCAATCTACAGTGCAGGAATTGAAACCTCTAATACTTTAGGCTGAGTATTTGTGTGGCAGTTTCCGGTGACTAGAGAAAGCAATGTGGTGCTGGTGTGCAAATCTCACACCTCCCCTTCATCATAGGGCTTACTTGGAGGTGCTTTGCTGATCTTCATCTCAGGATAGCCAGCTGCGATTATCTACCCAACTTTTTCTCCAAAGATATGAAGCTGTTTGGAGGAATTTTCTTTACTCTTAAAATGATTGCATACGATCAAGATACTTTTAAATCAACCATCTATTATTTCACTTACACAGACAGAACACCACATAACAGTTCCACATCAATGAATCTTATTTCATAAATGAATTCCAGTCCATCAGAAGCTATTGATTACTTATACAATAAATACAGTTCCAAAAATCTTTCAAGGCTCTCACCAGTCCACGATCAACAACTATAGAGAGTCATTAAGTAAGTAAGTAAAAGTAAGTGTCTTTTCTTTTCTTTTTCACAATTCAACTGTTCCTAATAATGACTGACGTAGCACCGTCAAGGAGTAAGGCGTTCTTGCTCCTAGTACTGGTCATGTAACTTCTGCGATGAGCGAGGCAACCACTTGCCCATGCCGATCACATGTTCACCTTGTGGTATTCTCTTGACACATTTCCAACCTGAGCACTCAGAAAACTTGCACGAGGAAGACACTCTCCCATTTTTCATGCTCGTATGTAAAATATCGGGTGTTAAAGATGGTGGAAAGCAGAGGGTCTCTAGAATTTTCATCAAAATTCATGAGGCACCACATGTCCCTCCCCTTAGCTCGAACACTCGATATTTTACACACACTCACTCACACACACATAAATATATATATATATAAAATAGGGAAACATTGTTGGGTTCAAATTAATGATGAATGACCAGCAACAAACTGTCCATTCGCATGAATGGACACGGGCAGACAGTCTTTGTTGGTAATGAGGATCACCCTGCGGCTAAACATGCCTTGGTGCACAGCCAGCACATCTTGGCACAGTGTTACACCATCCGGTTTACTTCCACCTCGACTGATATCTCTTCCCAAACTCTTTGCCTTTACAAATGTCTGCTTGTGTCTGTGTATGTGCGGATGGATATGTGTGTGTGTGTGTGCGAGTGTATACCTGTCCTTTTTTCCCCCTAAGGTAAGTCTTCCCACTTCCGGGATTGGAATGACTCCTTACCCTCTCCCTTAAAGCCCACATCCTTTCGTCTTTCCCTCTCCTTCCCTCTTTCCTGACCAAGCAACCATTGGTTGCGAAAGCTAGAATTTTGTGTGTATGTATGTGTTTGTTTGTGTTTCTATCAACCTGCCAGCACTTTCGTATGGTAAGTCACATCATCTTTGTTTTTAAATATATTTTTCCCGCGTGGAATGTTTCCCTATTATATTCATATCATTAATTTGAACCAAACAATTACGTTTGTTATTGTCACTGTTGCATTTCGAAATCTTTTCTGTCGTCTTGTTTTCTCTTTCTGTTTTTTGCCAGTAGTTTCACTTTGAATTCACCTTCTCCTTTTTACCGTAATCTACTATACAATTTTATCCCGCCGATATATACTCAATAATACATAATACGTAATAATACGTAACCCACTTCCAAACCATAACCAAAAAAAAATTTTTTTTTCCGCTTTCAACACTACCGTCGCTATAAAATCCACCGTTTCTAGATCACAAACAGTTCCTTTCACCTATTAAACAACCATTTCGGCTAGTTCTAATAACTTTTGCTTTATTTCTATTTCCATTTTTTCACACACCATTGATCATTTTTAGCCGCATCCCACAGGTTTTAACGTCATTATTTCTTCGTCTGACAATTGTTAGCCTCATTCTCATAATCTGCCACTACAAAACCACTCCTTTTAATACATTTACACGTAGTTTTTACGAAATTTTCTGGAATTTCTCCACCCTTTAACGTGTTTTGGCGACAACACAACCACCTAACCTTTATGCACATCATTGTCTACCAACCCAAGTTCACCACAGGATCAACACAGCCCAGCTTTAACCAACACTTTTTCGCCTTTTTTCACACCAGATCTCCAGTTGATTTCTAGTTCACCTTTATCTCTCCCCATATACATATATTTTTCATTTTCATTTCAGCCTCATGTTACACTTTCCACCTTCTAATACCATGTCACCCTCACAACACCCCACAATGACCCCATTAAGTTTTATTTACATTCCCTCCGCAAACATGCCTTCGCCCTAGCCAGATTACACTCCCATATTTTATTTTCTCAGGCTTGTCTGACATTTGGCATTACTCCCAAAGGCCTATCACTTAAAGTTCCCATCTCTGGCTGCAACCCTTCTTTCCATCAGTCCCTATACCAGTTCCAAACTGAACAATCCATTGCCCTCACCCACCTAATCCTTCACCTACACATCAACTCAGCCAATGAATACACCCGTCAACTCCTATCCTTAATAAAAGTCCTCAATCGTTCCTCTCCCGCATCCATGCCAGCTGTTCAAACCATCCTCCTACAGGCCAACCACAAATTAGAACAGCATGCCACCCTCCACCTCAAAAAATTATCCAATCTCCTGGTTTCCCACCTCCGGAAAGGCAACTCACTCACCCTTCACAAGCTTTCCAGGAAACCTCAACCTCCTCTCATGGCACACAAACCCAGTCTCTCCCATCTACTCAATCTCTCACTTCCAGCTCCACTCCCTCCAAAACCTCAAAATTCCAATCAACGCAGTCTGGAACCACAACACCCCAATTCAGTAGTTAACATTTCCTCCAAACCTCTCTCCCAATCCGAAACCTCTGTCAACCAAACGGCCCTCATCAAAGATTTACTGTCCTACACTGGTACTCTCTGCTGGAAATATCACTTTGCCATGAAGAAAAATGATCCTAATCCTACTCCTAATGATCCAACTCCCCAAGACACTATCCAAATTGAACCCTGCCTGGAACAGTTCCGTCCTCCGTCACAGTGGGACCCACCTCCTCTTCCTCAAAATCACCCTCTCCAAACCTTCCAGGAATTTCTGACTTCCAGCCTTGCTTCTCAGTCCTTCTTAAAAAACCTTAATCCTACTCCCAACATCACCACTGCTGAAGCCCAAGCTATCCGTGATCTGAAGGCTGATTGGTCCATCGTCATTCTTCCGGCGGACAAGGGTTCCATGACCGTGGTATTTGATCGTCGGGAGTATGTGGCTGAGGGACTGCTTCAGCTTTCAGACAACACCACATACAAAGTTTGCCAAGGTAATCCCATTCCTGATGTCCAGGCAGAGCTTCAAGGAATCCTCAGAACCTTAGGGGCCCTACAAAACCTTTCACCTGACTCCATCAACCTCCTGACCCCGCCGACACCCCACACCCCTACCTTCTACCTTCTTTCTAAAATTCACAAACCCAATCATCCCAGCCGCCCCATTGTAGCTGGTTACCAAGCCCCCACAGAACGTATCTCTGCCTACATAGATCAACACCTTCAACCCATTACATGCAGTCTCCCATTCTTCATCAAAGACACCAACCACTTTCTCGAACGCCTGGAATTCTTACCCAATCTATTACCCCCAGAAACCATCCTTGTAACCATTGATGCCACTTCCTTATACACAAATATTCCGCATGTCCAGGGCCTTGCCAAGATGGAGCACTTCCTTTCACGCCGATCACCTGCCACCCTACCTAAAACCTCTTTCCTCATTACCTTAGCCAGCTTCATCCTGACCCACAACTTCTTCACTTTTGAAGGCCAGACATACCAACAATTAAAGGGAACAGCCATGGGTACCAGGATGGCCACCTCGTATGCCAACCTATTCATGGGTTGCTTAGAGGAAGCCTTCTTCGTTACCCAGGCCTGCCAACCCAAAGTTTGGTACAGATTTATTGATGACGTCTTCATGATCTGGACTCACAGTGAAGAAGAATTCCAGAATTTCCTCTCCAACCTCAACTCCTTTGGTTCCATCAGATTCACCTGGTCCTACTCCAAATCCCATGCCACTTTCCTTGACGTTGAACTCCATCTGTCCAATGGCCAGCTTCACACGTCCGTCCACATCAAACCCACCAACAAGCAACAGTACCTCCATTATGACAGCTGCCACCCATTCCACATCAAACGGTCCCTTCCCTACAGCCTAGGTCTTTGTGGCATACGAATCTGCTCCAGTCCGGAATCCCTGAACCATTACACCAACAACCTGAAAACAGCTTTCACATCACCCAACTACCCTCCCGACCTGGTACAGAAGCAGATAACCAGAGCCACTTCCTCATCCCCTCAAACCCAGAACCTCCAACAGAAGAACCACAAAAGTGGCCCACTTGTGAGAGGATACTTTCCGGGACTGGATCAGACTCTGTATGTGGCCCTCCAGCAGGGATACGACTTCCTCAAATCCTGCCCTGAAATGAGATCCATCCTTCATGAAATCCTCCCCACTCCACCAAGAGTGTCTTTCCGCCCTCCACCTAACCTTCGTAACCTCTTAGTTCATCCCTATGAAATCCCCAAACCACCTTCCTTACCCTCTGGCTCCTACCATTGTAACTGCCCCCGGTGTAAAACCTGTCCAGTGCACCCTCCCACCACCATCTACTCCAGTCCTGTAACCCGGAAGGTGTACACGATCAAAGGCAGAGCCACGTGTGAAAGCACCAACTGACCTGCCTACTCTGTGAAGCTTTCTATGTGGGAATGACCAGCAACAAACTGTCCATTCACATGAATGGACACAGGCAGACAGTGTTTGTTGGTAATGAGTATCACCCTGTTGCTAATTATGCCTTGGTGCACGGCCAGCACATCTTGGCACAGTGTTACACCATCTGGGTTATCTGGATACTTCCCACTAACACCAACCTGTCAGAACTCCGGAGATGGGAACTTGCCCTTCAGTATATCCTCTTTTCTCGTTATCTGCCAGGCCTCAACCTCCGCTAATTTCAAGTTGCCACTGCTCATACCTCACCTGTCATTCAACAGCATCTTTGCCTCTTTACTTCTGCCTCGTCTGACATCTCTGCCTAAACCCTTTGCCTTTACAAATGTCTGCTTGTGTCTGTGTATGTGCGGATGTATATGTGTGTGTGTGTGTGTGTGTGAGTGTATACCTGTCCTTTTTTCCCCCTAAGGTAAGTCTTCCCACTCCCGGGATTGGAATGATTCCTTACCCTCTCCCTTCAAACCCACATCCTTTCGTCTTTCCGTCTCCTTCCCTCTTTCCTGATGAAGCAACCGTTGGTTGCGAAATATGAATTTTGTGTGTGTGTTTGGCAGAGATGTCAGTCGAGGCGGATGTAAGAGGCAAAGATGTTGCTGAATGACAGGTGAGGTGCGAGGGGCGGCAACTTGAAATTAGCGGAGGTTGAGGCCTGGTGGGTAACAGGAGGAGAGAATATATTGAAGGGTATGTTCCCATCTCCGGATCTCTGATAGGTTGGTGTCAGTGGGAAGTATCCAGATAACCCGGATGGTGTAACACTGTGCCAAGATGTGCTTGCCGTGCACCAAGGCATGTTTAGCCACAGGGTGATCCTCATTACCAACAAACACTGTCTGCCTGTGTCCATTCATGTGAATGGACAGTTTGTTGCTGGTCATTCCAACATAGAAAGCTTCACAGTGTAGGCAGGAGAGTTGGTAAATCAAGTGGGTGGTTTCACACGTGGCTCTGTTTTTGATCATGTAAACTTCTGGGTTACAGGACTGGAGTAGGAGGTGGTGGGAGGGTGCATGGGACAGGTCTTACACTGGGGGCAGTTACAAGGTTAGGAGCCAGAGGGTAGGGAAGGTGGTTTGGGGATTTCATAGGGATGAACCTAGAGGTTACGAAGGTTAGCTGGATGGCGGAAAGACACTCTTGGTGGAGTGGGGAGGATTTCATGAAGGATGGATCTCATTTCAGGGCAGGATTTGGGGAAGATGTATCCCTGCTGGAGAGCCACATTCAGAGTCTGATCCAGCCCCGGAAAGTATCCTGTCCCTAGTGGGGCACTTTTGGGTTTCTTCTGTGGGAGGTTCTGGGTTTGAAGGGATGAGGATGTGGCTCTAGTTATTTGCTTCTGTACCAGGTCGGGAGGGTAGTTGTGGTATGCAAAAGCTGTTTTCAGGTTATTGGTGCAATGGTTCGGGGATTCAGGACTGGAGCAGATTGGTTTGCCACGAAGACCTAGGCTGTAGGGAAGCGACCGTTTGATATGGAATGGTTGGCAGCTGTCAACATGGAGGTACTGTTGTTTGTTGGTGGGTTTGATGTGTGTGGATGTGTGAAGCTGGCCATTGGACAGATGGAGTTCAACGTCAAGGAAAGTGGCATGGGATTTGGAGTGGGACCAGGTGAATCTGATGGAACCAAAGGAGTTGAGGTTGGAGAGGAAATTCTGGAGTTCTTCTTCACTGTGAGTCCAGATCATGAAAATGTCGTCAATAAATCTGTACCAAACTTTGGGTTGGTAGGCTTGGGAAACCAAGTAGGCTTCCTCTAAGAGACCCATAAATAGGTTAGCATAGAGAGGGCCATCCTGATACCCATGGCTGTTCCCTTCAATTGTTGGTATGATGGCCTTCAAAAGTGAAGAAGTTGTGGGTTAGGATGAAGCTGGCTAAGGTAATGAGGAAAGAGGTTTTAGGTAGGGTGCCAGGTGATCGGCATGAAAGGAAGTGCTCCCTAGCAGTGAGGCCCTGGACATGGGGGATATTTGTGTATAAGGAAGTGGCATCAATGGTTACAAGGATGGTTTCCGGAGGTAACACAGGGAATCCTAAAAAATGTCAACACAGTTCACTGGGGCTTGTTTAATCTAACAGTTTAGAATTTTGCTCACAATTCACAATTCCCTTAAAACTTACAGGTAATGGTTATACTGAAAAATTCCACTCCATGTTGTACCACATGTATCACTAGTTGTGTCGCCTGTTTCACAAGATCAGTCACTTAAAACATGGTGCTCTTTTAACATGCAATAAGGTGATTTGTCCATGTGTGTTCTCAAATTTATGATCTTATACATTTTTTATCTTATTTGAAATGTTTTAAACTCTGACTGTATAGTAGTATATGCCATGCTAACACAATCATAAAATTTTCTCTGACACCTATAAAATTAATTTATCTAAAAAATTCTCACTGAAAAGATATGTTTAAAATCTGATACTAAATACTCAACTGATTCAACAAACTAGCAATGCCTAATTAATAAAAGAAATACAAAAATTTACTATTTTATAAAAATCTTGCAAAATTGAACCCCTTTGTTAAAAAACAAATTTCATAAAATTAGTGCACTACAAAAAGGTAAAATATTGTTTATGTGAATATATATTATCATAGTTGTTCTACTGTGCTGTTGAGTGAATTTCATTTTCTGTAAATTATTTTCAATTTAATGTTCTATGTTTCTATCTTAGTATGACAATATCATTACTGGTCTGCTTTGGAACGATGTTAATGTGTGGGCTAGTTGTGTGTTTTTCTGGTGGTAAGGAAGGAAGGAGGGATGTAAAGTTTTTTCTGTTGTGCTCAGTTATTGGAAAATGGAAATTTTAAATTAGAGTTGCATACAAATGGAATGTATTTTGCTGAATGAACATTGTAATTGATGGCAGCAAGACATCTAGGACCATTAAATATGAAAATTACATAGAAATCAGTTTCTCATCTATGTTATTCAAGAAACACATCAACTTATCAGGTTTCCAGACCTACAAGAGAATCTGGTTCCAGGCAGACGAAATTCAAGCATCAGGAGGTCCTCAACAAACAAGATTTTTTTTTTTTTTAAACTACCACTATACCTGGCAAATATGTTTTACTCCATGAACATTTATTGCAATTAAGTCATGCAATTGTTTGTAACAGGGTTGGTCATTAAACTCTCCACCATAAATCATGGAGACCAAACTTAGCTTTTGTTGTCTTCTCTTTTACATACAAAAAAGATATATTTTCCAACATGCAGTCATTACCAGCACACAATAACAGATGGTGAATTCTACATGTATGTAGGCCTGAATTCTACTAATAGTTGTTGTAGTACAAGTAATTCATTGTTTAAAAAGGGCTAATGTATTATCTAGATACTGTTGTTTAATAAATTGTAATTTTCCACTAGTGTATACTATGAAAATTGCAGGTAACTTTAAATATGTCTTTTGTGGATGTTATGGAAGGGTCAGAAATATGTGAGCACTCTATGTTTCTAACAATACAAATTATCTGTTATTGTTAACTGCAAATACGTAATTTTAAGATTCGGTGATGGTGGTAAATTTGGTTCTTGACTATAACATAAACCAAATTACTTACCTGTTCTGCAGAAGAGTGAAATAGATAGAATCTGTCAGCAGAATTTCATCAAACAGAATAAGATTGTATGAATCTAAGTCCCATACTTGGTTTTGAAAAATTGCTTCACTGGTAGATAATTATTGAAACAGTGTTTTAAAAACATTTTCAGATACACTGGGTTCGTGTATAATAGATACAAGAGCCTAATCTCTTGTCTTTAAAACAGCTATTTTTTAACTTGCCCATGACAGACAAAAAAACAGTAAATTCTGAAAGTAAACTTTGAAAGAAAAGTCTCAGTATAATGGAATCTCATAATCAGTGTAAATACAGCTCTTTTGTGTATGTGTTTCCCACAAGAAACTTGGCCAAAGTAATACATATGCTGACATAAGGAATTCCTCAGTTAACACCAGGTACTTGAAAGAAATTTTGTTTCTTAATTGCTCAAATTATCTATTTATTTTCAATATTGCTTATGCACTTTAAAATGAAACATTCCTGTAGGGGAAAACTGTAATCCAATTCTCACAATATGCTGTTATTGATTAAACCTTGTTTTCAATGTGAAGAAGTGTCAGTAAAAACTCCATCTCACATGGTGTAGAAAATCTTCAATGAATGTAATGAAAAATTAATCAGAGTTCTATGTATCACTACAATGTTTTTCTCACTCCAGAGAACATCTAAATCATCACTTAATAACATATTAAACTTGTATTGGTATTGAATAGCAGCACCACCACACTATTTCTAACTGGTAGTTTATTACTGTAATCAACTGAAATGGCTTCTCACTAAACTCTAGTCCACTGTCTGAAGTATTATCTTCAGTATGCACCCTACACTTTAACATCATCACTTTGAAATTGTTCACTACTTTGCTCTTAATACCGAAATTTACAATACTGAACTATGCTTTATACACTCTAAAGCATGAAACTGGTGCATCGTGAAGGAATTATCCAAATGGGATACGAAATGGTAGATGTGATGTACATGTAGAGACACACAAATGATTATGATTTGAGAAAAAAATTGATAATTTAGTCAAGAGAAAGAGTTTTACAAATTGAACAAGTGAATTTTGTGCTGGTCCACCTCTGAACTTTATGCAAGCAGTGATTCAGCTTGGCTTTGATTAAACAGAGCTTGTAGGCAACTTGCCTACAACAAATAATTGCATAGCCATCTGGTATAATGAGTTAACAGAAACATATTTATTCACAAAAACTCACAATGAGAAGAAACTAAAAAAACAACAGAGAAGTAACAAAAACTAGAAGACTCTATAGTCTTACGGCAAAGATAAAAAAACAACACATGGCCAGAAAAAAACTCTCACCCACTTTTGATATCATTTTGCACCAAACATGAAAAATATCACTGCCACACAGCCCCCCCCCTTCCCCCCTCTTAAAGTGCGGAGCCCCAGGGATATCTTGATACTTGAATTTTATTCGACGTCCAGCTCTGGTGTGCATCAGGTGTCTCGTGGGCAGTGACGTTGTTGTTTGTGGTGGTGTTTCACCTGTCTCGGACAATGTGCTGAGCTGTGTTTCAGTATGCTCTGATGTACAGGCATGTGTTGATGTACAGGCATGGTATCAGAGGTCAGAGAGGGTAAAACCCATGCTGGCTTGACATGTTCAGTCGATACCTTTGTCGGAACACCATTGTACATTATGTCCACGGTATGCTTATTTCTACTCAGTACCTGAAATGGGCCTGTGTATGGTGGTTGTAAAGGTGATTTGACTGAGTCTGTTTGCAACATTACATGAGAGCAATCGTATAAGTCTTTGTGTACAAACACCTTACGGTTGCCATGGCAAGAAGTTGGCGGGCAACGAATATTTGTACAGTGACATTTTACCTGCTGCACCCAGTGTGTGAGGCTCTCTGATCGAGATAGTGAGGTTGGTACTAAATAATCTGCAGGAATCTGTAGCAGCTCACCGTAAACCATCTCGGCAACTGATGCACCAATATTGGATTTGTGAGCTGTCCGCAGGCCTAACAACACTAATGGTAATGCTTCTGTCCATCTCTCTTGATGACACATCAATGCTGCTTTGAGTGTTCTGTGCCATCGTTTGACCATACCATTACTGGCAGGGTGATAGGTAGGTGTGTGGTTGTGTTGGAAACCGCACATTTTGGATAGATCGAAGAACAATGCAGATTCGATCTGACATCCTTGGTCAGTTGTGACATGAAAGGGGCATCCAAAATGGGCAACCCATGTACACAGAAAAGTCTTTGCAGTAGTTTTGGCTGAAATATTGACTATTGGAGTTGCTTCTGCCCACCTTGTGCACCTATCTATGGCCGTAAACAAATATCTGTAACCCTCTGACTGCAGGAGAGGTCCAACCAGGTCCATGTGAACGTGTGCGAGTCTAGCAGAGGTACCTTGAAAATCTCCAATATCAGCATGCACATGTCGTCCTACTTTACTTTGTTGACAAGGAATGCAGGAACGTACCCAAAGGCGAGCGTCTCTTTTCATGGAAGGCCACACATAGCGGTCTGTCAGCAGCTTGATTGTAGCATTGGCTCCTAGGTGCGATAGTGTGTGGACACTGTCGAATGCCATCTTATGCAATATTTCTGAAATGAATGGTCTTGGTCTGCCTTGAGAAAGGTCACACCATAGCTTCAGCTTGGAGCTGGGCACCAGAATTTGCTCGAACTTCAGACCTGTAGAAGGGTCATTTAACAGCTGTCTTAGCTCTGCATCCTTGGTCTGTTCCACTGCAAGTTTATTGTAGTCTATAATTTCTGAAATGCTGCAAATACGTGAAAAATAGTCAGCCACTAAATCTTCTGTGCCTCTGAAATGGCATATATCTGTCGTGAACTGACTTATGAACTCAATATAACAGAACTGTCTTGGTGAGCACTTATCACTGGTGTTTTTAAAAGCCGATGTTATGGGCTTGTGTTCTGTAAACACAGTCATTGGTCTAGCCTCTATTTGTGGGCGAAAGTATCAAATTCCTCCATAGATCATGAACAATTCTCTGTCATATGCACTCCACTTCTGTTGTGCAGTCTGTAACTTTTTAGAGAAAAACCGTAGTGGTTGCCATTGCCCTTCTACACGCTGGTGCAGTGCCACCCCTATTGCTCACTGGCTCGCGTCCACAACAATAGCTAGCTGTGTGTAGTGAACTGGGTGAGCGAGCAACACTACTTTGCTGAGGCTTGCTTGAAGATCATTAAATGCTTTGTCCATTTCTTGTGTCCACTTAATTATTGGTTGACCTTTGGCATCGCGTCCCTTGAGTGCATCAGTGAGTGGTGCTTGCAACATAGCCGTTGTTGGCAGATGACGTCTATAAAAATTTATTACTCCCTTGTATCGTCGTAGCTCTTGGTGGTTTGTCAGTTTTGGAAGGACCTGTATCACCGCGATCATCTCTGGCAGAGACAATATACCTTCTGATGACACAGTGTGGCCGAGGAAAGTGACTTGGTGCTTGTGCACTTTTGATATCACTTTGCACTCAGACATGAAAAATATCACTGCCACAAGCTGTTGTATGTCCTATGAGGGATATCATGTCACATTCTGCCCAATTGGATCAGTAGGTCATCAGAATCCTGAGGGGGATTGAGGGCCTTGCCCTTAATGCTCCAAACGTTCTCAATTGTGGAGAGATCTGGCAATGTTTTTGGTCAAAGTAGGATTTAACAAGCATAAAGACAAGGAGTTGAAACTCTCACCATGTATGAGTGGCTCAAAAAAGGCTGTAGAATATTGTTAAGTATTTCTATGCTGTAAGGGCACCATAAATGACAACCGAAGGGGTCTTGCTATGAAAAGAAATGGCATCCAAGACCATCACTCTTTGTCATTGGGCCATATGTTGTGTGACAATCAGTTGGTAACCCACCATTATCTGGGGTGCCTCCAGACACATCTTCAGTTTGAAATCTCATCAGCTGTAGTATAAATGTCTTCAGTGATGAGTCATGCTTTGAATAGAGTCCCAACAACTAGTGAAGACAGGTCTGGAGATGCCCTGGACAATGGTGGAAAACTAACCTGAATGTCACCCACCATATGGTCTGATACTTAGAAGTGATGGCCTGGTGTGCCATTTTATTTCATAGCAGGACTCCTATGGTTGTTATACATGGCACTTTTAGAGCACAGTAGTACATTGATGGTATTCTATGCCCCATTTTGTTGCACTTCATGGCAAGCCATCTGGGGCTTACGTTTCAGCAAAATAATGGTTTGCCCACCCACTCATGGCGAGAGTCTCTACAGCTAGTGTTCATGCTTGTTAAACACTGCCTTGGCCAGCATGGTCAGTTGATCTCTACCCAATTGAGGATGTTTGAAGCATTCTGAGCAGGGTTCTCCAACAGCTAGGCATTTTGATGATCTAACTTGCGAATTGGACAGAATATGGAAGACTCGTGCATTACTGACTTGGTCAGTTTATGAAGCTCTTCCTCTTGAATAAATTATCCAGTTTCTCTGAAGTTGTAATCATTTGTTTGTCTGTAAATATACATCACATCTTTCAGTTTCCACCCTATTTAAGGAATTCCTTCTTGGTGTGTGGTTTTATTTTTATCTCCCCCCCCCCCCCCCCCCCCCAAATCACCCCTCCTACAGTGTGCATTCTTACTGCAGACAGTTGTACTGTGAAATTTGTCGAACTGTGATAGGAATGAGAACCATAAATCTGAAACTGTGACTAGTATACAATAAATTTGGGATATGTCATGTGCTAATTGAATGAAGCATATCTCACTTTTGTTGTTTGCTTTTAGATGCACCAGTTAAGATAACTCTACAGACATTGAGTATTCCTGCTACATTCCAGACAGGCAGCTAAGATCAAAGAAACAGCAAGATGATGATACTGGACTGCATGCTGAAGGATTATGAACTAACAACACAGACATTAATAACTCAGTGGCGGCACTAGCTAAGTGTAGGCTGACCTTGCAAAACACTTATAAAAGTTTTAAATCTTGTGAACTATTTTTCTATATAATGGTGTAAAGACTTTTTGCAAAAGCAATGGTAGTTTCTCATTGTCACTGAATTTGTGTAGCCACAAATTTTACCAGTTTTGACAAATTAATTTGCCAACTTCAGAAGCTTAGTATTGGTTCAGCAGATCTTAATATCTTCTTTGAAGTAGCATACTACCATGGAATATGGAGAAATGTACATATTGTATGTGCTTATTTTAAGCAGTGACTGACAATTTACAGTAACTAAATCACATTACAGCCATGAATAAAATAATTTCTTTCATTCATTAAACAATTTTTTATTATAGACATACAATTCTACATACTCTTCAACTTTCAACATTGTCATTATTATTGAAAATTATTGTTATTATTACTAATAAGACTAAAGTTATTCAGCCTTTATTTTTCACTTGATTTTTTAATCACTTTTGCATATTTCTCTGTGTTATTTGTGAGGCTTTATCTTCATTTGCTTTTGTGCTAATTCTCATATGAATTACTGTCCTGAGTTGGTCAAATATGTCCACCATGCAGTGTCCACTATTAAATGAGCAGGTAGTAGCCCACCTTGACCTTTCCAGCATGTTTACTGAAATATTTTCATAGGGGAACCGTTTTTGATCTTGACAGATGTTTGAATACTCATCATATTAAGGCTTTATGTGCCTTGCTTATGTGTATGAGTATAATATTCAGATAATCTTGTGAAAAGTAAAATATTCCTGGCTTCATTTACCTCAAAACACACATACATGTTAAATCAGGAGAGACATATCTGGGTTTCTTCAGTTTTATTAGATGAGCAATGTCATTACAAGTTAGATTAGTATTTGAGGGGAACCTGGTTCATCATAAGTGTTCTACTCACCCTTGGTGAAGAAAAGTACCACTACCATGAGTAGGGTTCCCTTCATCTTCATTTCTGATGCAGAGCAACCTGGGAACATGGAATTGCTATTACATTACTTCTCCACTTCAAAACTTTGTTGTGTCACTTCACATAATTTTATCAGATAAACTGATAAGATACCATTAACATGAAGCTATAATATCTGTAGAACATAAGAAACTTCTTCCCTACATTTTTAACAACAAAATATAGCCTTCTGTTACCCACACAATACCACATTCCAACTAATGTTAGAATTCAACTTAATCTCTCAATTACATTACAAGAGAATGCAAAATATTCTTCCCTATTTCGTCAACCTTAATTCAAATGGTATTTCAACATGGATTGCACAACATCCTTGTGCTCATCTTTTTCCTTACCTCCTTTCACCTACCTTTCTAATGTTGGTGGGATGCTACTTGTGGAAATGAATCTGGAGTACCCTGAAGTGGTTGTAGGAGTCTGACTTGAACAGTCGTTGTTCTAGTTGGCAAGTGAAGCTTGACTGACTGGTGATGTTGTCTCTATTATGTGGTATGATCCCTGATATCTTGTAACTAACATTTTGCTTTGCCCTATAGGGTATACGGCCTTGATAGCAATACTCGTTGTCTTTCCCTATATGGCATTCCAGTGCCCTGGTGTTCGCTCCCTGCACCTGTCTCCACACTTCACTTGGAATTTTGGTAAAATTTTTAACTGAATCGCCCTCTTTATCAATTTTTGCTCTGACCATATCAAATGGCAAAGGTATTTCCTCCCATACACCATCTTTTAAGGGGATAGTCCGATAATAGCATGAACCTTCAAGTTGTAAGTCACAGCAACAAATGACAAGTGCATATTCCAATTGTTATGGTGAGAGTTTCTACAGTAACTTGACATCCTATGAATAGTGTGATGCACATGCTCTGTTCTGCTATTACTCTGTGGCTACAACAGAGAAGTTCTTCATTTCTGAATCTGTACCATCAATTCTGACATGAAATTTGTCCCTTGGTCTGTGATTAGTGTTTTCAGGCACTCCAAATTTGAGCAAACAGGATTTGGCCATGGTGTGTGCTATTGTTGTGCTAGCTGATTTGGAGTGGCACTCATTTCCCTATACCATGAGAATTGGTCAATAATCTTTAAAACAAAATGTTTTTCTGCTGGAGTTCAGTTAAATGGACCAAGGATATCCATTCCTGTCATTTCAAAAGTTTTATTTGCCTCTAATAATCCTTGCAATACTTGTACTTTACTAAGGTTCATGTCAGCTCATTGTGCAAACTATGCACAATCTTTTCACATATTGGTCTACATCTTCCTTTCTTGTCTTCCACCAGTACTGTTCCATTGTCTTTTGGTTCTTTGTCCTATGACCTCCATGCCCAGTTAGCACATGATCATATGTTTCCTTTAACACTTCTTCCTTGAGCTTTGATGGCACTACCACATGTGGCCTCAAACTAGTTGACTAACATAACAGGGAATTATATGGAAGGAACGATACGGAGTATGACATTACAGAAGAGTGGCACAAGAGGTGGAATGCTGGAACAATAGCATATAAAGGTTTCAAAGATCCAACTGCCAGCCTACCAGGATTTCATCTATACAGAAGTGAGTGGACACGGTTGAACAGAATAAAAACTGGCCATGCCAGATGCAATGTTATGATGCATAAGTGGGGAATCTAAGATTCTCCAGCCTGTGATTGTGGAGCCCATGAACAAACTGTTCAACATATTATTAGAGACTGTCCTCAGAGGAAGTATCCTGGACCATATAGTGAGTTTATTAATGCTATTTCCTCTGCTGTTAGTTGGCTTTAATCATTTGATATTGAACTATGATTAAATGTATCTGTCTTTTTTTAAGTTGCAATTCTATCAGTCAAAGTAGTCAGTAATATTAAGTTAGTAACTTTAACAATTTAGAAATGTGTATAAAATTAGAGCCAAAAAGTAAAACTAAACTATATGTAAATACGTAACTAGATATACATGTAATATTAAACTTTATGTACTTGTCAATGTTTGCTGTTGTTGCCATAGAATAAATAAGTAAATACAGGCAATTTTACATGCTGAACTATGGCTGCATCATATACTGCTTGGAGGTGGTGTCAGTAGTCTGTGCCTGCAACATGAGCCTGCTGGAAGTGTCCAAATAAACATTTTAGACCTGCATGATTGGTCACTACCTTGAATTTCCTTCCGTATAAATAACATTTAAAATACGTAGTTCTGTATACCAATCTGTGTGTGAAGCATCACACTATTCACTTGTGCCAATATGCCATTGGCAATGCACCTCCATTGAAACTGGTTGAAAACTTGATTGTCTAAAGTAGATTATTTTAAATGATGTAGTCCACACCCCGCTTGCAGTCCAAACACTTCAACTGCACTTTGCTGTTAAAACACTTATGGTATATAGACATACTGAGTTTCAATGATTTCAATTTATGCACAGATTAATGGTTACCCAGATACGACTTTGTGTTTATGTCCTGTAATGAGACTGTTCAATCGCAGTAACATAGCACTAAAGTGATACAAAAGTTCACATGTGACAAGTAAATCATTTGCACATTTACTGATTATATTGTCCTTCCAAGTGGATAATCATATCGAAAAGATCATGTCATGCATGACATGTGCAGTAAGTACAATTTCGAAATAACACTCTTAATATTCTGTTCCTATTACCACAGTCAGCATTATTGGAGTTATGGCACAGCTCCTGATACTAATTACACAATCACTGTCCAATCAACCATTTAAAATAGTCACGAAATTGCAGAGTGATCTCCCAGATGCAAAATTTAGATAAATCTCAGTTCATTTTATGACCTGTGATTTGTGCTAGCTCATCTGCAATATATTTCCAGAATTATCATGGAAAGGAAAGTTGCTACTCACCACATAACAGAGATGCACAATAAAAACACTGTCACAATATAAAGTTTCAAGTATCAAGGCCTTTGTTGAAAATAGATGCCAGACACACAAAATGCACACATGTAAATGAAACTCACACACACATGTCTGCAGCCTCTGGCAGCTGAAGCCACACTTGAGTTTGGTGATTTCCTATGAATGTGCCTATGTCACCACTAGAAGAATAGTAAATACATAGTGCAGTTAGTCTTTGGAACATATGTGGCTTTCTTATCTCTACAGCTGATATTTATACATGTTTTTCTTTACTTAATGAAATAATGTCACTTCTAACTTTACACATAATCCCTTCCTTTACATGTATACATGATCCATCGCCTCTCATAGTGGTTCTACTATAATGGTGTGCTAGATTATATGAGCTTAGAGCTACATCTGTAATTTCAGATCCTCTACATCAACATTCTGTGTTGTGCAAGGAAGTGAGCTATAAATAGTCTGCAGTTCCACTTCTAGCTGTTGCACATTGTTCCTTATGGAATGAATATTTTGGTGGAGAACCAACAATGGACATATATTTTTCAGCTATGTTATATGAATATACAAATGTAAAAATTTCACAAAAATGTTAAAATTTCATATGCTATTTATTACACTTTATAACTGTAATTTACATGATGTCAAAGCCTGCTTTACGTCTCTTATGATATGCAAACTATTGTGTTGCAATTGTTGGTTTTACTGATAACTTGTATAACATTGAAAAATTCCTGTAAATTTTTCAAAATAAAATTCAAGGAAGGAAATAATGAGGGAAAGGTTTGTATCCACTTCAAAAGAGGTGCTACCAAGTGCAATCACGCAAGCAACTTGCGTAGACATCGTACTTTTGCTGCATTGAACAAAACAGCTCACTATGAAAAATTTTATTTAACCTGTGTCCAATTCTTATTCCTTTCCAAATTTTTCTCCTCAATTTTTACCTTTTTGCTTTACTTGGTCCCTGTTGTGATTCATGCAAACATAAATACCAACAATTACTTTTTTGACTAATAATAGTGTCATAGAAATTTCTTATTATAACAGTAGTTAACAAACTCTACTCACAACTGGTGCCCTGAAGTCCTGGCACTCAGGTCGAAAAAAATTGTACATATCAGTGGTAAAATTAATTTATAGTGTATTAAAATTGCATTATTAGAAATGTTCTGCTTGTCCAATTTTTTGGCTAATCAGACCTCCTGTCTTACATTTCAATTCTAGAAGCAGGCAGCAGACTTCAAGGACACCAGTGCATATCAAAAATAAGAAAATCCTCCTTACTCGGATCCACTTCACTTCAATAAAAAATACTTAATACTGTTGTTAAAGATACTTTTATTCATGCACACATATGATACATAACCCAAGTAATACCTCATAATTAAAACCATACATCTTTGTCATTCTACAAACAAGAGAGTGAAAAACAAAATCATGTACAAAGAAAAAAGAATGATGGCTTTTTTTTATCATTTGTCTGCTGCTTACCGCACACTCATAACTAATGTCTTTGACGATGCTTGTGGTCAATTTGTGTTAAATTTTTTATATATATAATTTTTTTTCAATATCCTGGGAGTCTTTCACAATGTACTTACACAAAAGCCAGAATCATTTTAAACCAAACACACAATCACGGAGCATTCCAATCCTACTTCCAGTCAGTGCAATTATCTCCTGTAGAAGGCCAATGGCCATCACCATGAGATATATTACTTTGACCTCTGGATTCTTGGCAGCAAAAATAGAACTACGAGCCACACAAATAATATCACTACCAGTATCCAATTGTGTCTCCATATTGCTGGGTTGAGAGAACGTTAGATACCTCAACCCTTTAACAGGCCCATAGGGGCAGTAGCAGTGTGAATAAAACCACAATTATCAATTCTCATGGACAGGGAAGGTGTGTATCCCTGACAACAGATTGCTGGTATTGGCAGAGAATTGGAAGCTTGTTGTTATGGTAAGGTTGTGACTTATTCAGCTGGGGGCAGGGATTTAATCTCCATTGGCTCTACAGTTCTTTTCCTGTAATCTCAACATGATGAGCCTACAACATGGACAGAGGTCTCATGATTGCAGTCACACTTAAATTATCCAAAGATGAAGGTGAGTTCTGTATTGCTCCATTGTTACATGGTACCTGTGAAGCAATGGAAGTAATGATTGGAACTATGTAGCATGTTGTGAACTACTTGCTTCTGCCAACAGTGCTACTGCTGCAACTGTTTCTGGTGAAGTATATATTTCTGTACTTTTATTGACTATCTTTTTGTTGTTGGTATATTTTGTGATATACATACTCAGATGGGAACTGGAAAACCAATGGGTATATGCTCAGTTGTAAGCAAAAAGGAAAAATCATTTTAAATTTTGTGCCAGAAAATGATCAAGGCACATACAATAGTAGGTTAGTAACATTCGTTAATAGTATCAGTTACCAGGGCATTGATACTGATAAGTACTGATGGTATATATGACAAACGTGACATGTAATATTCAACTTTTTTAGAAATCGTATCTCTGTTATCAGAAAACTAAGAAGACAGGAAGCTGACAATACTTGGTTTGTATTAAAGAAAAGTTATATTTTACATTTCAGAATGTAAGGGAAGGGAAAGCTGTCCTCAACTTAAAGGTTTGCTTGAACACCACAGTGATTTACCTATGTCAAACTGTCAGAGGTGCTAGGGACTTACCTGCTTCTGGAAATATCTAGGAATCTCTCATTTCTAGGGAGTTTAATATTTATTTACTTATTTATTTACTACTTATTTAGCCTGACAAGATTAGGCCCTCTCTTACATTTGACCAGGAACAACACAAAAAATACATAAGTTATTAATAAAAATAATAATTGGCAGTAATAATGATATTAATACTAACAATGACATTAAATAAATAAGGAATTAAGAATGATGCTAATTAGTTACTAGATAGCTGATGGCTCTGAGCACTATGGGACTTAACTGCTGAGGTCATCAATCCCCTAGAACTTAGAAATACTTAAACCTAAATAACCTAAGGATGTCACACACATCCATGCCTGAGGCAGGATTCGAACCTGCGACTGCAGCGGTTGCGTGGTTCCAGACTGTAGTACTACAAAACAAACTCAATAACAATTTCCAGTAATAAATAATATAATAATTATAATATCATTAATAATAATAATAGTAATAATAATAATAATAATAATAATAAAAATAATAATAATGGATGCATTGAGAATGATTTTGATAAGTTTAGCACTTTCCAAGCCATGTTCTAATGAAAGAGGAGAGGACTGAAATGAAAATGATAGTGGTCCGTAGGAAAGAAGCGAATTTCAATAGAGAACATTAAGGACAAGAGGAGGGAATATGTGGTGAGGGAGGGAGGACTGATGAGAGTGAACTGCAAGAAGATATGGCTTTGTGATAGAAGGTGGGATGTTAATGTCTTTTGAAGATACAAAGAATTTCAAGTTATTTAATATTTTGAGGAAGATCATTCCAATGTTGTGTTCCTGATACAGAAAATAATTTAGTGAACTTGACAGTTTTTTGTGGTGGTAAATAGAGGATTTTACTTTGTTGAGAATGAGTATTTCTGCTGTGTTTTTCAGGTAGTAGTATAATGGTTGAAAATATTTGGGAAGGAATACAATGATTGAGAAGGTGATATGGCAAATCTTTATGCTTACTAGCATGTAGCCATAATAATTGTTCATAGGCAGGAGCCACATGGTTGCAATAACACACATCACAAACATGTCACACACAATTATTCATTACCAGTTCCAACTGACATGAGCCCTTGGAGAATAGGGCCGTCATAGTCAAGGATGGGGCCTATACTACACTATATTTACTATACTATGTATAGTACACTATAATGAAGTATAGACTGAAAAAAGTGTATGTAATCTCATTATTTGAAATGTGAAGACATTGTACAAAAAATTGAACTAAACAAGACCTGTTCAAAACTGCAAAGTAAAGGAAGAAGAAATTTTTGCTTAACCCTACTGCCAAATTTACTTTGTAGATATACCATTAGTGTCAGTATGACCAGACCTTTTAAACTGAACACAAGCTGATGATTTCAAAAATTCATTTACTGAAAAAAATTGAGATGTGGTAAGATCTGCACATTGCTTTTAAAAGCAAGTAATATGAATTTTAGAAATGTATCCAGCACAGTTCCTGCAAAACTTCACCTTATTGTCATTGCTGCATGTCAGGAGATTGATTCTGACGTGTGTAGTGGGCATATGTATATTGTGACATTTATTTGCAGTCACTGCATGATGTGTGTATTGCCAATTTCAGATGGTTGTCATTAAGATTGGGTTCTTTCATTGCAGCCCCAATAGGTCAGACTTCAGAATGAAATAGGCAATTTAAAGCCAATGAAACTGTGACAGATTTGTAATAATCTCTTCAGTTGTCCTGGTAGCTGTATAACTCTTGTAATTTGAGGTATAATCATGGTGGCTGTAGACTGTGTTGCAGAAGCAGTTGTACAATTGATACTATAGGGTTATTTCTTGGAAGGAGTAATTTGTATTTTGCTAACAGAACATTAACTACTGGTGTCATCAATATGCTCATTTACAGAATCATTACTCATATAATCTCCATATAAAGGAACTAAGTATTAACTGTCACAAACATTTATAATTGCTGCTGTACCACCATGAATTAGTAACTTGTTTACATGGTGAGTAATCATGATTTAAGTTACAACACTACAGCAGCAAAACAACTCACAGAAGTCTCCACCACCAGGATTTCATGTGAGCAATAATGCACAAATTGTTGACATCAAATGCATTATCACATGATATTTAAGTTATTGACGACACACATATGTAAAATGGTAGAATATCAAAGTCAGAACATTAATGGTAGATGATATAGTAAGAGATTTCTCTTTCTGATACACTGAGCTGGATGTGGGATAAAATTATATTTTAGCAACTGGAAATATTTTTGAGTTACAGGCAGCACTTCTAATCTAAAAGAAAGTCAGTGAATTTCACAAACTTATCTTACTTTAGAATATGACAATGAAGACAAGCAATTTTTGACAAAAGGGCAGCAGGGGCAGCAGAACACACACATAAAAGACAATTATAATTGGGCAATCTTTTGGAGTCATTGGTTCCTTCTTCAGGCAGAGTGTTTGAAGGGGAAGGAAGAGGGGTGAAGGAAAATGACTGGAGAGGTCTAGCAAAAGGGGGGGTTGATTTTGGGAAAGTCACCCAGAACCACAGGTCAGGGGAGACTTACCACACACACTGAGAAGCAAAGACTGATTGCTGGGGACTGCATTGGACAAGATTGGAAAACCTCAAAGTTTAAAAGTGGAAGACAGGGTAATGTGCAAGACAGAGATTACTGCTTAAACATCATGCATGAGTTAATAAGAGGGAAAAGCTAAGTGCAGTATATGTAACGGAGGTTGGAAGGGGCAGTGGAAAGTATATGGGTAAGCCAATGATAGATGTAGAAAACTAAAACAGAGTGAAGAAAAGAGTAATTACTGTGTAGAAATGCTGAGGAAATTAATGTAAATTAAGATCAGATTGTGGACGAGAACAAAGGATATCCTGTAGTGCTAGTTCCCACCTGCAGTGTTCTGAGAAAATGGTGTCTGGGGGAAGAATACAAATGGCACATGTGGTGAAAAGGCACTGAGGTCATGATTGTCATATTGTAGAGCATGCTCTGCAACAGGATATTGTGTGTTGCCAGTATACACACTCTGCCTCTTGTAATCTACCCCCTCCTTCCTACTTGCAACTATTGTCCTCATTAGTCTTTCATAAGGATTTGAGAGAAGTGAAGATTATTATAAACTTTCTAGTTTACTTATCCTTGCACATAGAATTGTCTCCAGTTCTTCTTGTCTAGGGGTCTGATTCTTGAAGCTGAAATTCTCACATTTTAGGTCCTCATGGTTGAATTGATGTAAGTAAATTTGAAAATTTTTGTTGCAGAATTTTTGTTGTTGGTTAATGTATTTTGTCATATTTTAGTATATCATACAGTCTTTCGATTTTTCATATTAACAAAGATGAAATTAGATTGTTCACCCAAAATACAAAAATAATATGTCCCATCACATCAGAGCCATGCTTACTACTGTCTAACTCAGCAGAAATAATATTATCCCAAAGTCTTTACATTTTTTGTTGACAAATGAATTTCTGTAAGTTTCTATTATTATTCCACAAATGAATCCAGAAACAAACTTAGTAAACAGTAGCAGAATGTGTAATTAAAAACGTAAATTTTAAGTGTGCCAAATATTTGGTAATTTCAAATGTATCTATAAAAAATAACTTTGACTGTACATTCAGTGATCATAACATCCAAAATAAAGTAGTTCCTTTTCACAAATTTTAGCTTGAAATATAACATACTGTGTATAAAATTATATGAAGGTTTTCAGAAAAACACCTGAAATAATACTAACCTGTCAAAAATTTGAAAAATTATACTGGTATCGACTATTACTGTTGAGGAATAGTAAGGATGGCCAGTTATACTATGCCCATTTATCCTAATTGATAGTTTGGAGGCAATCAAGCTGATGTAAGAGGCCGAACAGTGTTTACATAACAGCTGTTATTTGACACGAGTCGTTGCTCTTCCTTTGATAGTATATGTTTTGCCAGTTACAGGACTGGTATGCATGTCAGTAGGAGGGCACATGTGGCAAGTCTTGCAGTGGGGATGATCACAGGAGTCTTGCGGTAGGGAGATGGGTGAAGAAGGAGTATAGGCTCTCTCAAGAATATAGCAGAATGGGAGGGCGACGAAAAGCTATTCTAGGTGCGGTGGACAAAATGTCAGACAGAATGGATCTTATTTCAGGACATGTTTTTAGGAAGTTGTGGCCTTGTCAAAGGAGGAGCAGTACCAGGATTGGATCTAGAATGAGATGTTCACTTTGCAGTGGAGTGTGTGCTGATATGGAACTTCCTGGCACATTAAAACTGTGTGCCAGACCGAGACCTGAACTTGGGTCCTGAGCTCGAGTCTTGGTCCAGAACACAGTTTTAATCTTCCAGGAAGTTTCTAGTTTACTTATCTTTGCACATAGAATTGTCTCCAGTTCTTCTTGTCTAGGGGTCTGATTCTTGAAGCTGAAATTCTCACATTTTAGGTCCTCATGGTTGAATTGATGTAAGTAGATTTGAAAATTTTTGTTGCAGAATTTTTGTTGTTGGTTAATGTATTTTGTCATATTTTAGTATATCATACAGTCTTTCGATTTTTCATATTAACAAAGATGAAATTAGATTGTTCACCCAAAATACAAAAACTAGGCTGGTAGGGTAATTACATCCAGTGAAGGCTGTGGTGAGAGTGGTGGTGTATTACTGCAAAGAGTCTGCATCTGGACAAATACATTTGCCTTGTATGCCAAGATTGTATGGGAGGGAATGTTTGACATGGAAAGGAGTGTTACTGTCAGAATGTAAGTACTGTTGTTTGTTGGTAGGTTTAATGTGGACAAAAGTGTGTGCAGCTGGCGTTTGGTGAGGACAAGATTAACATCAATGAAGTAGTATGGGATTCAGAGACAGCACCATGTGAAATTTAACTGTGGTATTCAGAGATTCCAGTAATCTTAACAGGTTGGGATCACCATGTGTCCATATAATAAAAGTGTAATTAATGTATCTAAATCAACCCAGGGCTGAAGACTTATGGATCTAACGAAAGCTCCTCGTAAGCAACCCTTGAAAGGGTAGCTTAGGAAGGAGCTATCCTTGTTCAAATGGCAATACCCCTGATGTATTGTATGTCTGCCCCTCAAAGATGAATTAGTTGCTGGTAAGTATAAAGTTGATTAATGTGAGTAGGAAGGTTGTCATAAGTTTGGAATCAGGTGGGTGCTGACTGAGGAAATGTTTAGTGGCATGCAGCCCATGTATGTGGAGGATGTTGGTACAAAGGGAGGTGGTATCAATGCTGACAAGCAAGGTCTGTGGTGGGAGTGGGACAGGCATGGATTTCAAATGATCTAGGAAATGTTTGGTATCTTTGATATAGGTGGAAAGTCTTTGTACTATGGGGTACAGGTGCTTATCAACTAAGGCAGATATACCTTCAGTGCTTTGAAGCCAGAAAATATGGGAGAGCCAGGATGATTGGGTTTGTGGATCTTAAGAAGAAGGTAGAATGTGGGGGTGCATGGTTTGGGTTGGTTGAGAAGTTCTATGGATTGGGGTGTTAGTCCTTGTGAGGGTCCTGAGGTCTTAAGGAGGCACTGCAGGTGAGTTTCAATCACAGGGATGGGATCTTGATGGCAGACACTGTATGTAGAGAGGTCAGACAGCTGGTGTAGACCTTCACTAACACACTCCTTTCGGTCAAATGCCACAGTGGTACATCCTTTGTGTGGTGGGAGGATCATGACGGAATCATCAGCATTTTGGGGTCATAGAGCCCAGAGTTCTGCAGAGGACATGTTAGGGTCATGTTGTAGGGACCTGAGGAAGTGTTGTGCAGCAATGTTGGATGGGAGGAATTCTTGGAAGGCTTGTAAGGGATGGTTCTGAGGTAGTATTGGTGGATCACGTTGGGGTCATGGTTGAACTGTTGAATGCAGTGATCAATGTTAGGTTTGCTGTTGGAAAGATTTTGGGATTGGGTTGCAAAGTGATATTTCCAACTGACATTACATGTGAAGAAAAGTAGGTCCTTCACCACAGCAGCATGATCAAATGCAGGGTTAGGGCTGAAAGTGAGAGCCTTAGACTATACAGATATTTCAGGAGGGGAGTGCTTTAGATGAGTGGTTAAGGACACTGTACTGTTACAACTTGTTCTTGGGAAAATGGGGTATTTTTCATCTGGGAGACAGTGGTGAATGCTGTGGGATGTTAAGGAGTTTGACTAAGCTTGATTTGTAGGAAAGAGTGGTGGTTGATGGGATGGTTGTTTAGGGAGCTGCAAAGGGACAGGAAGGGAAACACCATTTTGCAGGTAGTTTAATAGACCATGGATCCTTTATTGTATGATTATATGATAGCGGAACAAACACTGGTAGCAGTTACTTCTGTAAAATATCTGGGAGTATGCGTACGGAACGATTTGAAGTGGAATGATCATATAAAACTAATTGTTGGTAAGGCGGGTACCAGGTTGAGATTCATTGGGAGAGTGCTTAGAAAATGTAGTCCATCAACAAAGGAGGTGGCTTACAAAACACTCGTTCGACCTATACTTGAGTATTGCTCATCAGTGTGGGATCCGTACCAGGTCGGGTTGACGGAGGAGATAGAGAAGATCCAAAGAAGAGCGGCGCGTTTCGTCACTGGGTTATTTGGTAACCGTGATAGCGTTACGGAGATGTTTAATAAACTCAAGTGGCAGACTCTGCAAGAGAGGCGCTCTGCATCGCGGTGTAGCTTGCTCGCCAGGTTTCGAGAGGATGCGTTTCTGGATGAGGTATCGAATATATTGCTTCCCCCTACTTATACTTCCCGAGGAGATCACGAATGTAAAATTAGAGAGATTAGAGCGCGCACGGAGGCTTTCAGACAGTCGTTCTTCCCGCGAACCATACGCGACTGGAACAGGAAAGGGAGGTAATGACAGTGGCACGTAAGGTGCCCTCCGCCACACACCGTTGGGTGGCTTGCGGAGTATCAATGTAGATGTAGATGTAGATAGCTTTTTGAGGTGAATTCCAGCATATTGCTTCAGTTGGAAGTTGGCTTGGTGTATGATACCATCCAAGGAAATATGGGCACAGATAACTGCAGGATTTTGTTGAGTGAGAGAAGTTTGGTGGAGTGTAAATTGGCTGATGAGACAAAGGTCACAGATTATCCAGGTAAGAGTGAGAGAATGCTGTGTTTGAAACTGTAGAAGAGACTGGTGTAGATTGCAATTATATCCAGACACAACGGACCTTCAGTGGTAGGCCTTTCGGATTGACTCCAAGGGACAAACAAGTTCCTAGAAACAGAATGTGGGGCCTTAGTTTTGATAGTGCAAAAGAGTGATTACAGAAATAATGGATGTAATATGAGATGGGATTCATCATAGCAAGAGGGGACAGTATAGAGTGTTTAAAATCATGGGAGTGGCAAAAAAAGAAAGAACTGAATATAAAGATAGAAAAACAGAAGAAAAGCAAGGAAAAAGTTCAGAAAAACTGATACAAAAATCGTGAGAGCAGACAATAAGAGGTAATGAGTGGGATTGACTTGTGTACTTGTTATATAGGATAAGTCAACTTAGACCTATTTTCTTACAATATTTAACCTATTTATTACAATTTAATACATGAAAGTGGCAATACTTTTAATAACGTTGCATACGTTTTTCACCAGTTTTTCAGATTCTGAAAATTATTTACATACTACATTATACTCATACTTACATTTTCCTCTCAGTAATCATGTTCTCATATTATTTACATATCATAACATGTTCAATTAGTTACAGTATCTCTATAACAATAATAGTAGCATTTTTATTCATTGATGCATGTACTCTTCTAAACTATAAAATTCTTTTTATGTTAATTAATCCTTTAAAATATTTTGGAATGTCTTTTTGCTCACATTGTCCTGCAAACTCATTGGAAGGCATTTTATGAGTTTGACACCCGAGTATCGAGGACCTTTTTCAGCAACTCTCAGTCTGTGTTGTATACTTCCCAGCTGGCTTTTATTTATTTTTTTCATGTCTATGAACATCTGCATTTCTTTCTAGTACTGCATTTCCTTTTGTTAGTGCCATTATAGTTTTGCAAATGTATAGAGATGGAAACCTCACTATTTTTAGGCTATGGACAACAGTTCTGCATGAGTCTCTTTGTTTCTTGTTCAAGATGGTCCTAACAGGTTTTTTTGCAATGTAAATATTGATTTTGTGCTTTTGCTGCTGGAATCTCTCCAAACAGCAATTCCATGTTGTAGGTACGGCTCAAATAGAGCACATTGTGAAATGCAATCCCCTAAAATTTAATAGTGGTACTTCTTCCAGTCTTCACATGCATCTTGTTTCATCTCTGAATATACCTATGTGTCCTTTCTTTTCTCTATTAGTGAACACCATGAAAGTTGTCTCTTTTAGATTTAAAATTAGGTCATTTTGTATCAGCCACTCTGCTGTGTTATTTATTGACATAAATGCACTTCTTTTCAGTGTTTCCATATTATTTCTATATTCATTTGTGTCATGCCATCTACATGTATTTTTTTTTTATCTTTCTTACTGATATCAACATTGTTTACAGATAGGACTGAACAGCAATGGGCCAAGTACAGATCCTTCAGGCACTCCTTACTTAATATTTCTGATTTCAGATCTGCATCCAGTTTCTGTTTCCACTTACTGCTTTCTGTTGCTGATGTATGATTTTATTTACTTGATTACATGTCCATGAATACAATAGCTTTCAAGTTTTTCATTAAGTGTAGTATGGGTGACTGTCAGACACTTTACACAAATCCAGAAACATAACAGAGTTTCTTTTGTCTAATGCATCTATAATGGTTTCTGTGAGGCTTGAGATGGCTTGAGATGGCAGTTTCTGAAGATTTCCCTTTCTGGAAACCATGTTGCGCTTGAATCAGAATACTGTGTTTCTCCTATAATGTGGTCAACCTACTATGCATGAGCATCTCTAGTATTTTTGAGAAACCAGAGATTAAAGATACTGGTCTGTAATTATCTGGATCATTTTCTTAAATATTGGTACTACTTTGCTTAGTTTCGATTTTTCTGGGAATACTCCTTCTCTATATGAGTGGTTTGCTATATCCAAAAGAGGTTTGATTATTTCTTCATTCACATGTTTTATTAAATAATTTGATAATTCATCACCTCCTGCAGACTCTTTCAGTTTTAATTTCTGGATTATTTTTATGAGTTCTCTTTTTGTCACTTGTTCCAGGAACATTGAGTCGATGGTTGGCCATGTGCTTTAGCCTGCTTTGACCACTGATGATTTGTTCCCCTTTTAAATTTTATATGTCATCTATGTAGTTTATGTTTAGTATATTAGCGATTTTTGAACTGTCTGTAAATATGTTATCATCAGTTCTAACAGACTTAATAAAATTGCTTTTTATATCTTTCACTGTTGATTGTATTCCATATTGTTTTACTTTTTTTATTAGAATTTGCTATGGCTCTGTTTTTTGAAATGGCTCTTGCTTCTTGTATTAATTGCCTGTTCTTCTTCTGATATTGTTTATATGTCTCTATATTCCCTGCTTCTTTTAGATCCTTCAGTCTAGTCCTGAATTCAATTATGTCTTTTGTAATCAATTTCTTACTGGGACCTCGCTTTTTCTGATAGACTGCTTTGGGGAAGACTACATGAAAGTGATGCATTAGTGTGTTAAAAATGCATCATACATCTCATTTGTACCTGTGTTTGCATTGTTTCAGCCTATTCTTCTTTTCTCAGTGTTGTTTTGAAAAATTTCATGTTTTGTACATTGATAAACCTGACTTCTTTCTTATCTCACATTTCTTTTAGTTTTGAGCTCCTGTTTATGTGGGTGTGAATTAGTAACCCATGATGGTCAAAGATTACTGTCTGTAGAACTTTTGCTTCACATTGCCTATTTTCAGTATTTGTGATTATGTTGTATTGATGGTCTGACTATGATCAGTCGCTTTTGTAGGTACATCTATTATTGTTTTCATGTTAGACTGTAATAATGTCTCTTTCTGGTTTTGTTTTGGTTTTGGTTCTTTACCTGTATCTATGTTATAGTCTCCACATATAACAACAACTTTCATTTAATCTTCATCAATAATTTTTTCTAGTTTTTTTCAGAAATGTTGTAATATTACCACTTGGAGAGCTGTATACACAGATAATTCTGAGTTCTTCACTCATTACACCAGTAATTTCAAAATCTTTTTCAATGCAAGCTGGAAGGTATTCATATTTACAGTATTCAGTATCCTGTAGACTTCCAATTTTCTTCTTGTTTATTGCAGCACCTCCATCTTTATGTTTTCATCTAAAGAAATAATTAATCAAATCATAGTCTCTTATTATTAGTCTGCTAAGTTCTGCTTCATTTAGCCCATGCTCATTGATGCTTATTATATCCAGTTGTGTTTCATTCAGGACCATTTCCACTTCAATTTTTTTGTTGCCTAAGTACTGAATAGTTTGGTACAAGATTTTAATGCTTTTGTTCTCTTTGAGTCCTAGGGTGCTGAATAACTGTAGTATTTGGAGCTTGATATGTGACTATGCTGTATTCATTATTATTTATCTTAGCCTTCTTCTCTTTCTTTGGCTGTGGAATAAAAGATCTTTTTTCTATACAATGGGGAACTGCTCATATTCTCTGAAAAGTCAACATTGGTTTCCATTCTGCTGGTTGAACTTTTGAAGTTGTTGGTTGTATGTTTTGATGTATTTCACAGTCTTTTTGTGGTGCTCTGTGTGATGATTCTTTTATGATGTTTAATTCACTATGTGTTGGTTTTGTTTTCACATTGAAATATTTCTGTTCTGTACAGTGTTTGTTCCAATATTGCTGTTAAAGCTGCATCTGCTCCTATTTTGGTTGATTCAGTGTGGCGTATCTCATTGTTGGAATGTGATGGTCCAGTCTCTTTTTCCATCTAACTGCTTAGTACACAGTATCAATACTAGGAATAAGAACAATATACATAAAGATTTAAAATCACTTACTCTTGCCCAGAAAGAAGTCCAGTATTCAGCAATGCATATTTTCAATAAGTTACCAGCAACCATTAAGAGTTAAGTTTCAGACAAGGCACAATTTAAACATAATTTAAAATAGTTTTTGGTGGCCAATTCCTTCCATTCCATCCATGAATTTCTCAACAAGTGCAGTAGACCATTTTAATGAAAATTTGTTATACCTTAATTTTTGACAGTACATGACTACCTTCCGTGTGAATGATTGATGTATGGAAAGCAGATATAAGACTTAAGTCTGTAAATAGTGGAAGTTTAATTTTAAATCTTGTACATAATTTGACTGTTCTTAACTGAGGATCATTGAAATGAATAATTAATTTTTGACAATACTTGGTTGTAATTGCCAAATAACTAGCTACTGTGTGAATGATGGATTTGATGAAAGCAGATGCAAGTATTAAACCTGTAAATATTAGAAGTTTGATTTTAATTCCTGTACATAATTTTACTGTTTATTGACAGATGATCATTAAAATTAATGAAACTCAACTATTTCTAATTACATTTTTGTAATTAGACATGTTCCACACCCAGGAGGAACCCCTCTTTTGTGGGTCTATGGAATGAATAATTAATCTAATCTTATCTAATCTAATCTTCCATCTTTGTGGTAATCATAATGAGCGTGTGGCATTGGGGGCCGGGAGACCCCTCGTGGGGCGGTTCGGCTGCCACTCCACAAGTTCTTTAACACCACTGTGGTGACTTGTGAGTGAATGAGGATTAAATGATGATGAAAGGCACACAACACCCAGGCATTTCAAGGCAGAGAAAACCCCTGACCCCACCAGGAATCGAACCTGGGACGCCATGCGCGGGAAGCGAGAACGCTACCGCAAGACCACGAGCCGTGGACATCTTCCTGGTTTTTTGATTCTGTAGAAGATTTTTCAATATCTGCCATGATGATAACTGCTATTTTGTTCCCCATGACTATGCTCTGCTTTTTGGTGGTTGTTGGATGCTTTAATTCTCTGCATAGTTTCTTTCTTCCTCTTTTGTTTATATGCAATCCTTACCATGTGAAATCTTGTCTTCTTAGGAATCTATTTACATCAAGTACTTTGGCATGACTGTATCATTCACCTGCTTTTGCAGTGTACTTATTCAGTGGATATATGAGCTAATTTGTCTGTACCTTTCCTAGGTTGTTGTGAATGTCTCTAGTAGCTTCATTAAATTAGGCACCTAGTTTAACAAATGATGTTACATTGAGCATTTCTTGTGATAATTCATTTAACAGGCTTGTGGAGTTGTGCCATTTTCGTCAGTCAACATAAAAACTTTAGTTTCTGGCATAGCTGTATTACATTGAATCCTTCCTTTTGCTACTAATTCAATTTCGGTTTGTGCAATATTTACTTTTACTGTGATGTGTGATGTAACTTAATTATTGGAACATTCAGCAGTGTTGCTATTTTGTTGTTCCTTTTATAATTTGGTATAGAGTTACAGTGAAATTGAATTGATGCACTATTTGTTGCACTCATACAGTTTAATTGTTCTTTTACATCCTTCAAACTATCAGTAAGATGTGCAATTAGAGCACACACTCGTAAAATTTTGTCTTTCATTTGACCTGTGTATTTTCTTGTACCACTGCATTGTCTCTTTGTTTAGGTTTGAGCCGTTGACTTCATTCTGTACCTTGTGCTGAGCAATTAACATACCATGCGTCATGATGATAGTTGTTTACTTTTGTGCACCTTGCTTCACTTTGTTTTTTCTTTTCTTTTTATGTTATTAGAGTAAGCATACCGGGAACACTGGTACTGTTGTATCTCCATTTTCATTTCATTTGTGTATGTTAAACATATAGTTCAGAATTATACTACACACTTATTTGAAAGTTTTTCACTAGTACATATACTGATTTATATTTATATTGAGACCACACTTTATACAAATTTCACTAGCTTTATATCATAAAAAAACTCTCTTGCAACAGCAAAAATTACATCTGTAGGCTTGATTCTTCTCTCCTTTATTCTCACAAATTTGACTATATTCACAGGATTATTTCTCTAAGCACTTGCTATCTTCGTTTTTTTCACTATTTTAAACTGTTCACTATGTTTATCTGTTTCTACTACATCCTTTCCTCTATTTTTGTGATATTATGATGCCCAATACACTTAGTAGTGTTATAAAAACCAAAACACCTGTATATTACACGTATTTTTCACTCTTTATTTTATACAAGGGTTGGAACTATAGTGAGAACTATTTATATACAGCTCATACAAAATAGATACGTGTTTCAAAGTTTTACTGACCTTCAAAGTAGTCACCAGGATTGTGTATAACCCATTGCCATAGTTACACTTACCAGTGCGAGTAGTGTTGACAGTTCAATTGGCACAATCTGTTGCTTGACGATTTTGTAGCAGTTCTGAAGTGAATGCCAGGAAGTTTTCCTTCAGTTAAGAAATTGAGTTGAACTTACGAGGGCTTAAGTCAGGGGAGTGCAGTAGGTGGTACAGCACGTAGCAGCCCCATCAGTCAGACAAATCAGTAACAGCTTGCACTGCATGTGCTTGAGCATTGTCATGCAAAATGACGGCCAGGTCCTGCAGAAGTGTCATCACTTCTGTCTCTAAGCTGGTCATAGGTTGTGTTCCAAAAATGAACAGCATAGAGACAGAAGTGGCTCCACTCATTTATGTGGGGAAACTCAGAGCTTAGTTTAAGGAAACCTCAACAAACATCAGTGAAATGAGGATTCAGCAGGGAAAATCTTTAGCAGTTTTTTGACATTTATGCACCCTTTCTAGAAAAGATAAATTTTAACTCTAAGAGGCTTTACAATTGTGATGAGACTGGTTTGACAGTTCTGTAGTATAAGACAACAAAAGTTATTGCATTGAAAGGCAAACGCCTAATTGGCTCTGTATCCTCAGCAGAGAGAGAATCATTAGAAACAGTTGTTACTTGCATGAGAGCAACAGGTCACTTTATACCACTGCCTGCTATTTTAAGTATCTTTTAGCAATTGTGAACATGTGTGTACTGTAATTTCTGTGGGTGAATTTGATGTGCAGTTATTCAGATATTATATTTGTTCAAATTGTGTCATCCACCATTTTGCTGAATGCAACAGCCAATGACAAAGAGTCAGCTGCTTACACCTCCTTGGTGCTACACACACAGATGTGAGTAAACTTAATAACAAGTGTCAGACTGAGCACTGTGTGTTCATTTAGAAGTAAATGTCCTATTGACACATCATCATAACCATACATGCATGCAGTTGTACCATACTTAACTGACAGGATTGTATCAGTGTTTTCTGATAATTAGGTGAAAATTTAGTGGCAGAGCAAAGTCATGATCACTATATATGGCTTGATTCATCACTGAACTAGATAACACTGCTGGTTATGTCTTAATTTTGTTAGCTGCGTGATGCTGGATGACTACATACGTCAACCATGTAGTGACAGGACAGTATTATATTGATGCTGTCTTGTAGAATCTGTTAATCTGGGGATTGAAGTTTCGAAATTTTGGCCATAGGTGATTTTTTTTTTTTAATTTGCCTTTATAATAAATATAATATGATGGTCAAAGAGGAACTAGTTTCAAAGCTTGGGAAGGTGACCAAAGGAAAAGCAAAGAGCAGAGTTTGTTATGGAAAAAGTTAATAAGGAATCTAATATTAAAGTGGAACCATGAGAGAAAAGACAAGTAGATGGAAGGGAGGAATAGGAAATATGTTAGCATTGCTGACAGTGAAAATGGAAGAAAACTGGCTCATACACCAAATATAGACTTGAAGGAATGGGAAGACCACTTCAGTAAGATACTGAACAAATGAGGAATCAAAACACTCCCAAAGAAAGAGAAACAACATCAGACTAAGGAAAAAGACAATGTTTGGGAACTTATAAATGAAGAAGATGTAAAAGAAGTAATAAAAGCACTGAAGAACAAGAAAGCAGCAGGACCCAATAATATATATGATGAACATATAAAAGATGTGAAATAGGCCCTCCAATACATATGGATCAAACTATTTAAGAAATGCCTGGAACTTGGAAGAATTCCGACACAATGGAGACACCTGACAATAAAAGTTCTCTACAAAGGTTGAGGAGGCCCAACGGACCCAAACAAGTACAGAAGTATAGCCCTGGAAAATACTCAGTTCAAGATGTTTTCAAAAATAATTACACAAAAAATAAAAGCCTCTGTGGACAGTCATCTCCCAGAATGACAAATGGGTTTCAGATCTGGAAGACCAACACTTATTGTAGTCAGGCTTCATTTAAACAACATTGACAAAGTGCTACAAAAGAAACAAATGTTCTACACATTGTTCATAGACTTTACCAAAGCATTTGTCTTACTGGAAAGTGATCTCATAGTCCAAAAACTGGAAAACACAATGGGAGATGAAAGCATATGGGCAAGAATAATCAAGTCACTCCTCAAATACAACTTAATCACATTATCAGACAACCTCTCTTTTTTGAACCTCATTCTGCAATTGAATGGAGTCTTACAGGGTGACCCAATGAGCCCTTTGCTGTACATTCTTGTCGCTGAAGAAGTACTCTGAACTGGAGAAAATGAAGAAGATGTGTACATATATGCATAAGCTGATGACATAGCCATAGGTTCAATAGATATACAGAAGCCGCAGAAAATTATTGAGGAAATAGACAAATGGTGCAGTGAAACCCAAACTACACATAAATATAACAAAGACAGAAATGGTGATTTTCAGAAAAGGAGGCAAACCCGCAAGAATGTGGAAATCAACATCAGAGGACAAAAAATAAAAGTCCCATCAGACTTTAAATACCTAGGAGTGACATTGCTACCAACAGCCAAATGCTTCACAAAACATACAACAGAACATGCAGCCCAAGCAATAAAAGCAATGCAGGACATCAAAAACATCCACCTACTCAGTCTAGAAACAGCCACGAAATTATTCAACGGAAAAATCTTGCCAATCCTGGCCTATGGTATGGAGGTTATATGGGACCACCTGACAGAAACACTAGAAAAGGTAAAATTGACTTATCTAAAAAGAGCACAAGGTCTCTGAAAGACAACAAGATCTAGACTAGTGTACCTGCTAGCGAGAGAGACATTCCTAATTGAAGACATCAAACTTCGGAATATGATGCCACACACCAGGGCTTCCAGAAATCAACTGAAGATCATGGAGGACAAATGAGAAAAAATATGACCAGAGTTCCACGTCACCGAAGCAATAACAAACTGCTCATGGACAGCACCAAACTTCGAGCTGCAACATGTCGTAACTAGGCTTTCTATTCATGGCTTTCATCATCTAATTTGCAAAAACAAAACTTATCATGACCCAACCTCAACATGTGTATGTGAACTGTGTAATGAAGCCTGTGAACAATATCACATAGAACTGTGCAGTAAAAGAGTGAAATCGATAAATGAATATGCAAAAATGTAAAATGTAAATGTAAATGTAAAATGTCAACCAAAGTAACTGTATATGGCTATTTGGCTGCAATCGTATTAAATAAAAAAAAATTTAAAAAAATGGAAGGAATGGTTGGACAGTTAGAAGCTGGTAACAAAAAATATTGGTAGATTGATTGAAGCTGTTGATGACAAGGTAGAAGCCATTAGCAAGTCTCAAAATGAAATGGGGGTGAGTTCAAAAATCTAGATACAAAATTTTGAATGAAGGTTGAAAGATTTTAAAAAAGAATTTGGGGAGGTATTAGAAAGTAGCATTTCTGAGGTCAAGTTACTCATGGGAAAAGATACTGAAAAGTTCAAAGATGTGGTTAAGGAGACATTTAAAGAACCTGAGTTTGAGTTAAATGAAAAAGGAAAAGAAACTTGAAAAAGGGGTGGAGGAAAGGGAAAAGCACTTGGATAAAAAATGTTGAAGCCCAAGCTAAAGAATGTGAATGGAGAAAGACTGAGGTAATGGAGTACTGTTCTCATATTTCTCCACTGCCAAAATTGCAATAGAAGGAAACTGGATTAAAAAAAGGTCCAAATTTGTTGACGTTATGGGACCCAAACTTAGAAAATGGTTTGGACTTGCTATCCTTAAGGGAATTGTAAAAAAGGCAAGGGTCGATGATTACTGGTCAACGAAACCATTGATAGACACACTGATATTTCACAAAACGATGTCCCGCAACCGATTCAGACAAATACTATCATTTTTACATTTTTCCAACAACAACAATAAACCAGATAATGCCGACTGGCTTTTCAAAGTGCAATTCGTAATTGATTACTTTCCCAAAAAGTTTAAAGAAATGTTTAATCCAAGTCAAGACATCTCAATTGGTGAAGGAATGATACCGTGGCATGGACAGTTAAATTTTAAAGATTACAATCTGTCAAAAATAATGAAATATGACATACTCATTTGGATGCTGTGTGATTTGAGTATGCAATACATTTCCTCATTCAAGATATATTCGGGCACTAGACAACTTTTAGCAAAAGCACTGATGGAATTATTGACACCTTCTTATGGAAAGTGGCATCACCTCTAAATGGATAATTATTATAACAGTGTACAACTTGCAGAGAAGTTACTTGAAAAGAAAATTCGAGTTTGTGGGATGGTACAGCAAAATAGAGGGTTTCTGGAAAAATTAAAGCATGCAGAAATCAATGTGTTTGAAGCTTGCAATTAACGGAAAGGTGACAAGTGGCCAGCTACAAGCCAAGTAATCCAAATTAGCACTTCTGGTGCCAAGCATGTAAATTTGTATCCGATGTGTGGATGGCAAAGTGTTAATAATATGAATTTTAAGTATGCCAGAAATTTTGTAGTTTCAATTATTCTTAAAAGAAGAATAATTTTCACTGTTCATACATATCGATTATAACACAATAATTTCTTTTTTATACATCTTAGCATGTAATATAATAAATCATATACAAAATTATATGAATTGTTTTGGTGAAACAGCTGAGAGAATTTTGACCTATGCAAGGATCGATAGTTTACATGCTATCGGTTATCTCCATAAAGAAAGAAGGTAATGTTAGAAGAGAACTGTTGATTACAATCTCCCACTCACAAAATTTGGAAACAGAGTGTTTGCAATATTTTGTGAAAGACAAAATGGTGCCCAGGATAACAGATGGATGTATTGAAATATCTGATACATAATGTTTTAGAGAGAACATAAGAAAAATATTTATTATAAAAAATGTAATCTATACAAATAACGGGATATGTCATTCACATTTTCAGCTCTGTGGAGCATACTGTCACAAGACAAAACATACAAGGTCAAACCTACAACATTATGCCACTAGACTATAGAAATAATTACAGAGGCAATGTAAATTACTAGAATTTATAAATTTTAAGTAAAATCTGTACAATGAAGCCTTCAAAATCTTCAAAAGAGAAGAGGAAGAATTTCAGAGCCTAAGTGTATGACAAGTGAGCTGGCTCAAAAAACTCACAACAACGGGTACAGACCAGAAGAATATACTCGATCATGAGTAGGAATCAATCATACATATAAACCATAGTATTTATGGATGTGTTGACTCATGAAAGAACAAAATAATGGAAAAATATTAGGGCCTAAGGTTACAGCATGGGGATTGACCCATGAATCCAAACCACACCTGGCACAAATCATCAAAAAAGTTTCGACCCAACAAAACGAACAAAGTTCATAATCATAACAATCAGTCCAACTATAAGCAAAAAGTAATTTGAGAAGCATCTAGCTGCAATGAATGGCTGTATGCTCTCCTTGAGTACACACAAACTCAAGATTCAATATTGCAATATTCAGGATAAATACAGGAAAACAGTCATAGTTAGCTTTGAATGATGACACAATCCATTAGCTTGAGAACCAAAATCAGAGCATGTAATCAGACATGTATACATCTTATTATCATGTCCATACTAGTAAATGTCTTCCACACTAACCCATGTACACAAAGATCTAGAAGATTCATTTACAAATCATAAAAAATACATACTGATTTAAAGTTACATAATGATTGGAGAGTCAATCCCCCAATTAAAAAAATTACAAAAATGCTTTTATGCTGAATAACACTGTCTTTAAGAATCTTGGTTAATAATTCACAAATATCAGACACAACACACATTTCAGTCAACAGATGGCTGAGTACGTTTCCCAACATCCACTATGTCTTGCAAGATGACTGTTCCAGCAGGGTGCAGCCATACAGCAGTATGGGGAGTGGACATACCCACATCTTTCAGCTTCCTCCTTAGAGTTATCATCACACACTCCAACGCATTCACATCAAACCCTCAAACATTGTTTTGTGTACTAAATATGCTATTCAGTACCTCCTTCACGTCACATGAGATATGCCCTCTATCTTCATTTTACATAGTCAGTTATATCGGCTTTACATCAGGTGAAATTAAAAAGTGTTCACATAAGAAATATTAATAAACAAATTTAAATGCCATGAAAAGAATGGACTGATAAGGTAATACAGACAGATACGTTCAGATACTATTCCTAATCTTTACAGTACAAATTAAGGATACTGTCCCATTTCAAGACTGTAAAAGGTTCTACTCATTTAGTCTCATGGCATATATGTATCAAATTCTAAAGCATAAATCTATTACAGATCTTAATTATACAGTGTCATTAAATAGTATACCATTGTGATCTCTATCATATCAGCTATTATGATACATGCTTCTTTCTGTTGCTCTATCCAGCCTGTTAACATATCATAAAAATTGTTCAAGAAATTGTCAGGTATGTGCACTGAATTCCATGTCAGTCTCTCTGGTAATCTACTTTTTAGAGCATCAATCAAAGTCATTTCATCAAATGGAATGTCAAGGTGTGCTAATTGCTTAAACTGATTCTTACCAAATACTTTCAGTGTCCTGTCCCTCTTCCTATAATTTGTACCAAGCAGAAATTCACTTTTAATTCTCTCTTGTTCAGTTCCTGACCAAAATTTATTTAAAAAACTATTTTTGAAACCTTGGTATGTTTCCCACTGACTTAAATTTAGATATACCCAAGCCAGAGCTTTGCTTTCAAGAAATCTTCCAACAAATTTAACTTTTTGATCGTCATTCATGCCTAACACAAAACTATCTCTACAGTGGTGTAGAAAATCCACTGGATGTAAATTGTCTGATGGAAAACTTTTGACTGAAATGTTGCACAATGCAATACCATTGTTTAAATACAGATTTTTGTGAATGTAATTTTCCTGAACTACCGAAGTTTTCTGGTCTAAAACATTTACATTAGTTAACATACATTTTTTTAATCTAAACTACATCTACATCTACATCTCTACATCTACATTCATACTCCGCAAGCCACCCAACGGTGTGTGGCGGAGGGCACTTTACGTGCCACTGTCATTACCTCCCTTTCCTGTTCCAGTCGTGTATGGTTCGCGTGAAGAACGACTGTCTGAAAGCCTCCGTGCGTGCTCTAATCTCTCTAATTTTACATTCGTGATCTCCTCAGGAGGTATAAGTACGGGGAAGCAATATATTCAATACCTCTCTCCAGAAACGCACCCTCTCGAAACCTGGCGAGCAAACTAAACCACGATGCAGAGCGCCTCTCTTGCAGAGTCTGCCACTTGAGTTTATTAAACATCTCTGTAACGCTATCACGGTTACCAAATAACCCTGTGACGAAACGCGCCACTCTTCTTTGGATCTTCTCTATCTCCTCCATCAAACCGATCTGGTACGGATCCCACACTGATGAGCAATACTCAAGTATAGGTCGAACGAGTGTTTTGTAAGCCACCTCCTTTGTTGATGGACTACATTTTCTAAGCACTCTCCCAATGAATCTCAACCTGGTACCCACCTTACCAACAATTAATTTTATATGATCATTTCACTTCAAATCGTTCTGCACACATACTCCCAGATATTTTACAGAAGTAACTGCTACCAGTGTTTGTTCCGCTATCATATAATCATACAATAAAGGATCCTTCTTTCTATGTATTCGCAATACATTACATTTGTCTATGTTAAGGGACAGTTGCCACTCCCTGTACCAAGTGCCTATCTGCTGCAGATCTTCCTGCATTTCGCTACAATTTTCTAATGCTGCAACTTCTCTGTATACTACAGCATCATCCGCAAAAAGCCGCATGGAACTTCCGACACTATCTACTAGGTCATTTATATATATTGTGAAAAGCAATGGTCCCATAACACTCCCCTGTGGCACACCAGAGGTTACTTTAACGTCTGTAGACGTCTCTCCATTGATAACAACATGCTGTGTTCTGTTTGCTAAAAACTCTTCAATCCAGCCACACAGCTGGTCTGATATTCCGTAGGCTCTTACTTTGTTTATCAGGTGACAGTGCGGAAATGTATCGAACGCCTTCCGGAAGTCAAGAAAAATAGCATCTACCTGGGAGCCTGTATCTAATATTTTCTGGGTCTCATGAACAAATAAAGCGAGTTGGGTCTCACACGATCCCTGTTTCTGGAATCCATGTTGATTCCTACATAGTAGATTCTGGGTTTCCAAAAACGACATGATACTCGAGCAAAAAACATGTTCTAAAATTCTACAACAGATCGACGTCAGAGATAGAGGTCTATAGTTTTGCGCATCTGCTTGACGACCCTTCTTGAAGACTGGGACTACCTGTGCTCTTTTCCAATCATTTGGAACCTTCCTCTAGAGACTTGCGGTACACGGCTGTTAGAAGGGGGGCAAGTTCTTTCGCATACTCTGTGTAGAATCAAATTGGTATCCCGTCAGGTCCAGTGGACTTTCCTCTATTGAGGGATTCCAGTTGCTTTTCTATTCCTTGGACACTTATTTCGATGTCAGCCATTTTTTCATTTGTGCGAGGATTTAGAGAAGGAACTGCAGTGCAGTCTTCCTCTGTGAAACGGCTTTGGAAAAAGGTGTTTAGTATTTCAGCTTTACGCGTGTCATCCTCTGTTTCAATGCCATCATCATCCCGGAGTGTCTGGATATGCTGTTTCAAGCCACTTACTGATTTAACGTAAGACCAGAACTTCCTAGGATTTTCTGTGAAGTCGGTACATAGAATTTCACTTTCGAATTCACTGAACGCTTCACGCATAGCCCTCCTTATGCTAACTTTGTCATCGTTTAGCTTCTGTTTGTCTGAGAGGTTTTGGCTGCGTTTAAACTTGGAGTGAAGCTCTCTTAGCTTTCGCAGTAGTTTCCTAGCTTTGTTGTTGTACCACGGTGGGTTTTTCCCATCCCTCACAGTTTTACTCGGCACGTACCTGTCTAAAACGCATTTTACGATTGCCTTGAACTTTTTCCATAAACACTCAACATTGTCAGTGTCGAAACAGAAATTTTCATTTTGATCTGTTAGGTAGTCTGAAATCTGCCTTCTATTACTCTTGCTAAACAGATAAACCTTCCTCCCTTTTTTTATATTCCTATTAACTTCCATACTCAGGGATGCTGCAACGGGCTTATGATCACTGATTCACTGTTCTGCACTTAAAGAGTCGAAAAGTTCGGGTCTGTTTGTTATCAGTAGGTCCAATATGTTATTTCCACGAGTCGGTTCTCTGTTCAATTGCTCGAGGTAATTTTCGGATAGTGCACTCAGTATAGTGTCACTCGATGCTCTGTCCCTACCACCCATCCTAAACATCTGAGTGTCCCAGTCTATATCTGGTAAATTGAAATCTCCACCTAAGACTATAACATGCTGAGAAAATTTATTGTGAAATGTATTCCAAATTTTCTCTCAGTTGTTCTGCCACTAATGCTGCTGAGTCGGGAGGTCAGTAAAAGGAGCCAATTATTAACCTAGCTCAGTTGTTGAGTGTAACCTCTACCCATAATAATTCACAGGAACTATCCACTTCTACTTCACTACAGGATAAACTACTACTAACAGCGACGATCACTCCACCACCGGTTGCATGCAATCTATCCTTTCTAAACACCATCTGTACCTTTGTAAAAATTTCGGCAGAATTTATCTCTGGCTTAAGCCAGCTTTCTGTACCTATAACGATTTCAGCTTCGGTGCTTTCTATCAGCGCTTGAAGTTCTGGTACTTTACCAACGCAGCTTCGACAGTTGACAATTACAATACCGATTGCTGCTTGGTCCCCGCATGTCCTGACTTTGCCCTGCACCCATTGTGGCTGTTGCCCTTTCCGTACTTGCCCAAGGCCATCTAACCTAAAAAACCGCCCAGCCCACGCCACACAACCCCTGCTACCCGTGTAGCCGCTTGTTGCATGTAGTGGACTCCTGACCTATCTAGCGGAACCCAAAACCCCACCACCCTATGGCGCAAGTCGAGGAATCTCCAGCCCACATGGTCGCAGAACCGTCTCAGCCTCTGATTCAGACCCTCCACTCGGCTCTGTACCAAAGGTCCGCAGTCAGTCCTGTCGACGATGCTGCAGATGGTGAGCTCTGCTTTCATCCCGCTAGCGAGACTGGCAGTCATCACCAAATCATATAGCCGCCAGAAGCCAGAGAGGATTTCCTCCAATCCATAGCGACACACATCGTTGGTGCCGACATGAGTGACCACCTGCAGATGGGTTCACCCTGTACCCTTCATGGCATCCGGAAGGACCCTTTCCACATCTGGAATGACTCCCCCCGGTATGCACACAGAGTGCACATTGGTTTTCTTCCCCTCTCTTGCTGCCATTTCCCTAAGGGGCCCCACTACGCGCCTTTTTGTTCAATTCTTTGGGTACGGCTTTCTGTTGAACCTCGAACCTCGATGTTATTAACATTCTTCTCCTGTTGTGAAGATTGTGTCATGAACGCATTTTAAAAAACAATGAATTTATTTTTTAATTTTTTAAGACACTGCCTTTTTCATTCACACCATTTAATATATCTGCCAACCCATTTCTTAATTCAAAATCCTGAATACCAAGTTTGTCTATTTCATATTTTACCCTGTTTTCAGACAGTTCTGTATTCATTTTCTCTAATTTTGCTAAAATCAACCGCAAAATATCAGTTTTCACTGTTTCTTTGCTTTTTACACTTTCACATGTTTTAAACATGTATTGGCTGGGGCCGACATGAGTGACCACCTGCAGATGGGTGCACCCTGTACCCTTCATGGCATCCGGAAGGACCCTTTCCACACCTGGAATGACTCCCCCGGGTATGCACACGGAGTGCACATTGGTTTTCTTCCCCTCTCTTGCTGCCATTTCCCTAAGGGGCCCCATTACGCGCCTTTTTGTTCAATTCGTCAGGTACGGCTTTCTGTTGAACCTCGATGTTATTAACATTCTTCTCCTGTTGTGAGATTGTGTCATGAACTCATTTTGAAAAACAATGAATTTATTTTTTAATTTTTTAAGACACTGCCTTTTTCATTCACACCATTTAATATATCTGCCAACCCATTTCTTAATTCAACATCCTGAATACCAAGTTTGTCTATTTCATATTTTACCCTGTTTTCAGACATTTCTGTATTCATTTTCTCTAATTTTGCTAAAATCAACCGCAAAATATCAGTTTTCACTGTTTCTTTGGTTTTTACACTTTCACATGTTTTAAACATGTATTGGCTGGGGCCTATAGCTTTCAGTTTATCACCACTTCCCTCATCTCTATTTATTTTGCCAGCAATCACACAAGGCCACCAATAAACACTAATTTCACAAATAATTTGTACTTACCTTTTCTGATGTCCTTTGTTGTAGTTGTCAAGTCCTCTTTCAATTCATCCAGTCCATCATTGTTGATATCCTATGAAGTTTTCATCACTGTTGATAAGACTTCATTGAGCAGTTTGCTGGTCTTCTTTCTTTGATTAATTGACTGGAAATAAATCACTGTTCTTTCTTCTTCTACTACAAGACTTCGTTATCAGTCAACAAATGAGCCCCCACTTGTAATCTTACCCTCCCACACATCACTATTAAATTCATTGTCTTACTATCTTCACTATTTTCAAAAGCTTCGAGAGGTATAAGATATACCAATTATTAACTTTTTACTTATCTTCATTACCTCACTGTTGTTGTTGATTGCTCAAAGTCTTGTCTAGGGGTACATTCTTGCAGCGGAAAAATTCAATTTCTTAATTTCGTGAAGGTGAAATATCTGATGAAGAGTTGCCTGTAACTATGAATATCTTTTTATTTTATCCCATTCTTCTAAATCACACCAACTTTATAATTCCCACATTCAAGAAACCAACAACTACATTGTTGGTGACAAACTTCTAAAAACATCTACTTCCATCTGAGGCATGCCCACTAGTACTTACATTGTATGGTACTCACAACTTCCAAAGAGTTTAAAGAGCATAATAGTTTATAAACTTTCTGGACATGTGAAGAATCTTTACCAAATTCTATCATTATTTTGTAAATCAATCTAGAAATAAATTTAATAATTAGCAATAAATTGTGCAATTAATGATATAAGTTTTAAATATGCCAGCTATTTTGTAATTTCAATTATTCTTGAAAGAAAGTTATTTTAACTGTTAGTACCTATTGACTGAAACACATTAATTTCTTTTTTATACATTTTAGCCGCAAATATAATACATCATATACAAAATCATATGAATTCTTTTAGTGAAGCAGCTGAGATGATTTTAACCTATGCAAGAATCAATAGTATACATGGTATCGGTTATCTCTATAAAAAAAGGTAATGTTGGAGGAGGAAGATTCATTATAATGGTATTTAAGCAACAGTTTGATTTTGAAATCAAGTATGTTAAGGGCTCACAGAAAAAAGTAGCGGATGCATTGTTGAGATCACCATTGGGAGAGGTTGGTAATGTAGGGCATGAATGAAGAGAAGGGCATGTTAAACTATTCTATATAAAAGGAGTATTCAGAGAAAAGAAAATAGAAAATATTTTCAAGTACATGAAGAGGTATTAGAACTTTGATGAGGTTTGGAAGATGACTCTCATTTGTGTTGCTCTAGCTTTATAATGTGTAAAATCTGGTATATTCTTAAGACCAACCTCCGTTTTTGACTTTGGGTAAACAAAATAAAATGCATTTGGGTGTGGTTTACTTGCTGCCTCAAATGGACCTTTATGCACATCAAAAAATTTAGAAATCTTATTATTTATCTGCTTGGATTTTTCATATGTGTTAACTAACACCAAATCTCCAACTTTAATATCAACTTCTTTATTTTCTCATCATGTCTCCTCTTCCTTTCCTTCAACTTCTTCTCTGCTAATTCTCTCATTATTTTATTTTCTCATCCCAATTTAATTCATCTCTGTGAGGAAAATGTAGTTTCTCCTCAACAAAACTAAAAGATCTCTCCCCCTTCTTAATTTCATGACTGAATCCCTTCACATCATGACTTACAGTTTTCATTACATCCCCAATATTTTCCACAATATCTCCCCCATGAATTATGATTGTTGCTACAATATGTTTCACACAGTTGTCCAATTTCCCTTATGTTTCACACAGTTGTCCAATTTCCCTCATATAATGTGCTGCAGGATTACCTGCTGGGTGGTAAGTTGACATATATATTGCTGTAATTTCATGGTTGGCAAGACCTTCTTTCCACTTCTGTGACCTGTTATTAGACAGTAATGTCCTCAGTTTACCAAACTTTACAAAACAGTCCTTTTGTAATTTAGTCAAGATTGCCTTTGCAGTCACTTTGCACAAAGGATAAACCGTTATAAATTTGAGAATACTTTCAACACTAAAAAGATAAGCCAAAACATCCCTTTGCCTTTCTCAGGGGGCCATAAAAGTCCACTGTCATTAGCACCATTAAGTCATTTGGTTTTACATTTCGAAAGTGAAGCTGGCACATTTGCTAACTGACATTTACCACATGTCTTAATATGGTTATTTACTCTCCTCACCATGTTGTCAAAAATCACATTCTCCCTCAATTTCTGTATATAATTCATTTCATCTAGATGTCCAAAACTCAAACGAATATAATCAATTATGACATCTATGCACTCACTGGGCCCAAAAACACATGCCAATTTTCTTAATTTTCATTAGTTTGCTTAAACAAAACTGCTCCATATACCTTGCAGTAGTTCATTTGGCAATTTAGCGTTTGTCAAGTATTTTAGGAATAATACTGTACATAAGATTTTTGTAGTCTAGTGAATTCAGACATTGATTTATAGTGAAATGATTTTTTGATTTATAGCTGACACATGGTGTGAGATGACTGGTAGTATGATGATAATTTTATCAGCTGCTTTAGTGCTCAGTTGATGAGTGACTTCGAAAAGATACAAGAATAGAGAAGAACAATATGGGCAATGACAGTTGGTAAGAGAAGAATTTAATGCGTATCCTAGATGCTGAACATTATTGTGACTTATACTCAATAATATAGAGACATAAATTTTGTGTTATAAAAGGTAACTGGTTACAAGGACACTCTAAAGTCTTTGAAGAGTGTGATCTGATGTGTATAAAGTTAGTCTCTAGTCTGTGTGAAATTATTGTGATTAGTTGATTAAACACCCAAAAGTATGTAAAAAAGGAAACAAAGAGTAGGTGTTTGCTGTAGAGGTGAGTGGTACTGTACAAATTAGTTGTAACTATTGTTTAATTTGTAATTATCTTTTTTACTACTATTCATATATTTTTAAGGATGGATTTACAAAACATAGAGCATAATCACTGTTTAAATATTTTGTTTAATTACGGTCATATACCAAAGAATTTTTGTTTTTTGTTTTTTGAAGTCCTGTTTTCATTACTGCTACACAGGTTTCTTAGTATTCCATTACAGAATTAAGTAACAATGCAAAAAGCTATGAATAAGTTTGAATTTTTCAAATAGATACATGTTACAATACTAAATAGTTTTATAAGGCATATGGTGCTGAAGACAACCTGGCATCTGGATTCTTGTCCCAGACACCAGTTCTTCAGAATTTATTTTTATTTATTTATCTTACAGCTCGAAACATGTATTTAACATGCATGGGCAATGTTATAATAATTACATTCAGATTATTGATACACAATATAAATAGATTACATGCTACTAAGTAAAATATCATTGAATTATATTTAATATAGCATTCCTGAGGTCAAATCATGTCAGCACCATACTGTATGGGCACTTCAATACAAGCCATTTTTTTAACTCGTTTTTAAAAATTCTACCAGAAAGCTGTTTCAGATTGTTTGGCAGAGAATTATAAAATATTGCTCCCTTAATGAATGGGGTATTTGTTGTTAGATTCAATCGTCTGCTCACCATATGAAAGTCTGATTTTTGTCTTGTATTGTAATCATGGATTTCCATATTCCTGTTTGTCACTTTTTTGTCTTTTTTCACTAGTAATATTGATTGAAACATATATACTGCATAGATAGTCATAATATTAAACTTAATAAACAGGTTTTTACATGAAGTTCTGGGTCTTACTTTTGCCATAGTTCTTATTACTCTTTTCTGCAATACAAATACCCTTTTTATATTGTATTGGCTACACCCACCCCACAATACAATTCCATAAGATAGATGGGGATACACCAACCCAAAATACGCTATTTTTATTGCTTCTATATCTAAATATTGAACTAATCTCCTTAGTAAATACAGACTAGATGTTATTTTACCACAGACATGATCTATTTGCTGATTCCATGAAAGCCTGTCATCTATATATATCCCCAGAAATTTACATTCTGAACAGGTATTTTCCTGAATGTCCTCATTTAGAAAAGTATTTTTATTTGAACTACTTGTCTTAAAATAAATTAAATTAGTTTTGTTAATATTGACCCTCAGGTTTTCTTTTTCAAAATGTGTTTGGGCTTTTTCAACAAAATTCTGTACCACTGAATTTAGGTCATCATTACTACGTGCCCAGCAAACCCCAGAGGTGTCATCAGCATACATAGTAATACGATGACTGGTGTCTAATACTTTTGGGAAATCATTCACGTAGCAAATAAACAAGAAGGGGCCCAAGATAGAGCCTTGTGGCACACCAAAATTTATGTTCCTTATCTTTGATCTTCTTTTTGCAATTACCTCTCCATTATCATACACAACTTCTGTGCATTGTTGTCTATCTTTAAGGTAAGATTCTATTAAGAGCAACAGTTTCCCACTGACACCATTATAAGCAAGTTTACTTAAAAGAGCGCCATGATGGACTCTGTCAAACGCTTTGGAAAGATCTAAAAACACTCCTGCTGTTTCGTATCCCTCATTTATTTTCTCCATCAGACAGTGTACAAACTGTACTGCTGCAGATATGGTGCTCCGACCACTTCTAAAGCCGTGTTGGAAATCTCCTATTAAGTTATTCATATTATAGTGCTCAATTAAGATTTCTAGCATTATTTTTTCAATTAATTTACCAAACACTGACGTTAAGGCAACTGGTCTGTAGTTCTGTGGTTGTTTTCTTTCCCCTTTTTTATATAAAGGTTTAACTAAAGCAAGTTTCAGTTTCTTCGGAAACACACCTTCTTCAAGTACACAATTTATTAGATGGACTAACGGTCTGGCTAACTCACCCTTGCATTTTTTCAGTAGAAAAGGAGAGAATTCATCCCATCCAGCTGATCTTTTATTTTTTAAGTTGTCAATTAGCTCTGTTACGTCCTTGATGGTTACTGTAGGTAGCATACAAGAGTCCCTTTCCTTTTCCTTATCATATTTAAACGGCCTCTCCTGTTTCATGCAAGTATCATTTTCAATAGCATCTATAAAGTAATCATTAAATATATTGCTAACTATATAAGGATCAGAAAAATTATCATTATGTATACTTAACTCTATATTATTAATTTTAGTTTTTGAATCAGTGTTCCTCATATCATTAACTACTGCCCAGCACGACTTTGAGACACAGTCAGAATTTCGGATCTGTTTACTAATATGTTCTACTTTCCTTCTCCTTACTTCCTTGCGATACTCATATTTATATTTTTTATAATCCTCTTTATATGAATCAAGACTGGTTTCTCTGTGTAGCTTATACATATACTCCATTCCTTCTTTGAGTCTTTTCGTTTTTTCATCAAGTTTTACATGTTTGACTATTGGAGGTTTATTTTTATTTACATTCATCTTCTTTGCCGGGATAGTAATATCAATATGTCTAGTTAAAATTTTTAAAAATACTTCCCATTTGCTGTCAACTCCCCTTTCTCTATAAACTGATTCCCAAGATTCTTGACCCAAAGTATTCTTTAGCAAGGTGATGTTGTATTCAGAAAATAATCTTCTATTCTCAAATTTTTTGTTTTGTTTAAGTTTATTAAGACAACCAATCACTAATAATTGTCCTAGATGATCAGATATGTGCCCGTTTACAGTCTGTGCCGAAACAACATTTTCATAATTGGTCATCACATGATCTATGGAACTGCTGCTTGACTCAGTTATTCTAGTGGGCACATGACCAAGTAGATCTTTAATATCATAGGATCTTATGCAGTCTTGTAAACCTTTGCATTCCTGGCTGTTGCTTAGTGTGTTTATATTAAAGTCTCCTAACATTACAATATTTACTGTATTGCCACCCTTGCTTAGCTTCCCCAATACACTATCCAGTGCTTCCAGGAAAACCTCGAGATTACCAGAAGGGGCTCGATATATACCTAGCACAATAAGTGGGATGGATACAATCATTAACTTAATTATCACTGCTTCAAAGTCTTTCTCGATACAATAATCCTTAACCCATGATACGTTTTCTACAGAACTTATTAGGTTACATTTCCTTACGTAAGTAGCAACACCCCCTCCTTTATGTTCTGTTCTACAAAAAAACGATGTAAGATTATACTCCTGTAACTTATAATACTGAATATTATGGTTAGCTTTTTGATGCTCTGTAACCATGATTACATGTGGAGCTAGATCTGTAACTAAGGCTGCGAATTAGTACTACAACATGTCCTTGGAGTGCCTGATGACCCTGTAGTTTGGCCCCTTTATGCCCCAAACCGACCAACCAGCCATCATGTCCTTGGTTCTTGCCACCCACCTGGACTTAATTTACATTAATTTCTTGCATCTCAGCATTTCTACTCAGTAGCTACTCTCTTCTTAGTTCTGTTTCAGTTTTCTAAACCTTTCATTGTCTTACCCATCTATTTTTCACAATAATTTCACACACACTAGAGACTAACTTTATACACATCAGATCACACTCTTCAAAGACTTTAGAGTGTCCTTGTAACCAGTTACCTTTTATAACACAAAATTTATGTCTCTATATTATTGAGTATAAGTCACAATAATGTTCAGCATCTAGGATACGCATTAAATTCTTCTCTTACCAACTGTCATTGCCCATATTGTTCTTCTCTATTCTTGTATCTTTTCGAAGTCACTCATCAACTGAGCACTAAAGCAGCTGATAAAATTATCATCATACTACCAGTCATCTCACACCATGTGTCAGCTATAAATCAAAAAATCATTTCACTATAAATCAATGTCTGAATTCACTAGACTACAAAAATCTTATGTACAGTATTATTCCTAAAATACTTGACAAATGCTAAATTGCCAAATGAACTACTGCAAGGTATATGGAGCAGTTTTGTTTAAGCAAACTAATGAAAATTAAGAAAATTGGCATGTGTTTTTGGGCCCAGTGAGTGCATAGATGTCATAATTGATTATATTCGTTTGAGTTTTGGACATCTAGATGAAATGAATTATATACAGAAATTGAGGGAGAATGTGATTTTTGACAACATGGTGAGGAGAGTAAATAACCATATTAAGACATGTGGTAAATGTCAGTTAGCAAATGTGCCAGCTTCACATTCGAAATGTAAAACCAAATGACTTAATGGTGCTATTGACAGTGGACTTTTATGGCCCCCTGAGAAAGGCAAAGGGATGTTTTGGCTTATCTTTTTAGTGTTGAAAGTATTCTCAAATTTATAAAGGTTTATCCTTTGTGCAAAGTGACTGCAAAGGCAATCTTGACTAAATTACAAAAGGACTGTTTTGTAAAGTTTGGTAAACTGAGGACATTACTGTCTAATAACAGGTCACAGAAGTGGAAAGAAGGTCTTGCCAACCATGAAATTACAGCAATATATATGTCAACTTACCACCCAGCAGGTAATCCTGCAACACATTATATGAGGGAAATTGGACAACTGTGTGAAACATATTGTAGCAACAATCATAATTCATGGGGGAGATATTGTGGAAAATATTGGGGATGTAATGAAAACTGTAAGTCATGATGTGAAGGGATTCAGTCATGAAATTAAGAAGGGGGAGAGATCTTTTAGTTTTGTTGAGGAGAAACTACATTTTCCTCACAGAGATGAATTAAATTGGGATGAGAAAATAAAATAATGAGAGAATTAGCAGAGAAGAAGTTGAAGGAAAGGAAGAGGAGACATGATGAGAAAATAAAGAAGTTGATATTAAAGTTGGAGATTTGGTGTTAGTTAACACATGAAAAATCCAAGCAGATAAATAATGAGATTTCTAAATTTTTTAATGTGCATAAAGGTCCAATTGAGGCAGCAAGTAAACCACACCCAAATGCATTTTATTTTGTTTACCCAAAGTCAAAAACGAAGGTTGGTCTTAAGAATATACCAGATTTTACACATTATAAAGCTAGAGCAACACAAATGAGAGTCATCTTCCAAACCTCATCGAAGTTCTAATACCTCTTCATGTACTAGAAAATATTTTCTATTTTCTTTTCTCTGAATTCTGCAGTGAGCGCTCAGCTACGATCTACTCTCTTCTGCAAGAAGGAAGTCAGTACCAAGACTAAGTTATCAGTGCACCGTTCAATCTTTCGACCAACTTTGTTGTATGGGAGCGAAAGCTGGGTGGATTCAGGTTACCTTATCAACAAGGTTGAGGTTACGGATATGAAAGTAGCTAGGATGATTGCAGGTACTAGTAGATGGGAACAATGGCAGGAGGGTGTCCACAATGAGGAAATCAAAGAAAAACTGGGAATGAACACTATAGATGCAGCAGTCAGGGCGAACAGGCTTAGATGGTGGGGTCATGTTACACGCATGGGAGAAGCAAGGTTACCCAAGAAACTCATGGATTCAGAAGTAGAGGGTAAGAGGAGTCAGGGCAGACCGAGGAGAAGGTACCTGGATTCGGTTAAGAATGATTTTGAAGTAATAGGTTTAACATGAGAAGAGGCACCAATGTTAGCACTGAATAGGGGATCATGGAGGAACTGTATAAGGGGGCTATGCTCCAGGCTGAACGCTTAAAGGCATAATCAGTCTTAAATGATGATGATGATGATGATGATGATGATGAATACTCCTTTTATATAGAATAGTTTAACATGCCCTTCTCTTCATTCATGCCCTACATTACCAACCTCTCCCAATGGTGATCTCAACAATGCATCTGCTACTTTTTTCTGTGAGCCCTTAACATACTTGATTTCAAAATCAAACTGTTGCTTAAATACCATTATAATGAATCTTCCTCCTCCAACATTACCTTTTTTTATAGAGATAACCGATACCATGTATACTATTGATTCTTGCATGGGTTAAAATCATCTCAGCTGCTTCACTAAAAGAATTCATATGATTTTGTATATGATGTATTATATTTGAGGCTAAAATGTATAAAAAAGAAATTAATGTGTTTCAGTCAATAGGTACTAACAGTTAAAATAACTTTCTTTCAAGAATAATTGAAATTACAAAATAGCTGGCATATTTAAAACTTATATCATTAATTGCACAATTTAATGCTAATTATTAAATTTATTTCTAGATTGATTTACAAAATAATGATAGAATTTGGTAAAGATTCTTCACATGTCCAGAAAGTTTATAAACTATTACACTCTTTAAACTCTTTGGAAGTTGTGAGTACCATACAATGTAAGTACTAGTGGGCATGCCTCAGATGGAAGTAGATGTTTCTAGAAGTTTGTCACCAACAATGTAGTTGTTGGTTTCTTGAATGTGGGAATTATAAAGTTGGTGTGATTTAGAAGAATGGGATAAAATAAAAAGATATTCATAGTTACAGGCAACTCTTCATCAGATATTTCACCTTCACGAAATTAAGAAATTGAATTTTTCCGCTGCAAGAATGTACCCCTAGACAAGACTTTGAGCAATCAACAACAACAGTGAGGTAATGAAGATAAGTAAAAAGTTAATAATTGGTATATCTTATACCTCTCGAAGCTTTTGAAAATAGTGAAGATAGTAAGACAATGAATTTAATAGTGATGTGTGGGAGGGTAAGATTACAAGTGGGGGCTCATTTGTTGACTGATAACGAAGTCTTGTAGTAGAAGAAGAAAGAACAGTGATTTATTTCCAGCCAATTAATCAAAGAAAGAAGACCAGCAAACTGCTCAATGAAGTCTTATCAACAGTGATGAAAACTTCATAGGATATCAACAATGATGGACTGGATGAATTGAAAGAGGACTTGACAACTACAACAAAGGACATCAGAAAAGGTAAGTACAAATTATTTGTGAAATTAGTGTTTATTGGTGGCCTTGTGTGATTGCTGGCAAAATAAATAGAGATGAGGGAAGTGGTGATAAACTGAAAGCTATAGGCCACAGCCAATACATGTTTAAAACATGTGAAAGTGTAAAAACCAAAGAAATAGTGAAAACTGATATTTTGCGGTTGATTTTAGCAAAATTAGAGAAAATGAATACATTTCCTCTACAATATGGTCATCATATTCTGAAGTTGGCATATACACCTGGACAATTAGTAAATCTTTTTGTGCTCCTTTCAACCTTACACCAATTACCCAGTCATTTGCATAGTCTACATATTCCACACATTTAGCCAATTCCTTTGTCATAATCATTCCTACTCCATTCATTCCTTTTACTTCTCCTCTTGAGTAGTACAATACATATTCATCTGACAGCAACTCTCCATGTCCATTCCATCCTACCCCAAAAACTCCTTCAAGGTCCATATGATTCTTTTCCATCTCTCTTGTAAGGTTTTCTAGTTTTCCTGCTTGGAGCAGAGTTCTAACATTCCAGGTACCAATTGTCATTTTGATTTTTTGCCTCCTTTCACGTTGTCTCCCTCCCCCCCCCCCCCCTCCCCCTCCCGCGATATCCAAATGGGGGACTATTTTACTGATTTAACATGAGAGGAAGCCATTTTTGTGCATAAAATGGAGACTGCATTATGCAAGGAAGATAATCTGCAGTGGTATTCCATTGCCTTCTGCAGTTCTGGAGGACACCCCTAACATGGGATACAGACGCCTTTTGCAGCCGCCCGCTGCATGAGAAGTATAGGTTGAAAAATGATAGACCCCTAGCTCTCGAAACCTAATAGTGTCACGGTCGGAAAAGAACAAGAGCTGGCCGAGGGTGGCAGCCCCTCTCAAAATATATCTAGTGTCTTTCTGAGGCCTTTACATATCATAATTATCCTCCAAACCTTGTACAAAAACAGATCTCTCATGCCTTATCTTTCCAGTCAGTCACTACCTCCCAAAGTCCCACGGTCTGGCCACAGAGGAGCTTTCCCCTTGTAACTCAGTCCCACCCAGGACTGGAGCAACTGAATTACATTCTCTGGTATGGTTTCAAGTATGTCACATCATGTCTTGAAATGACAAGTGTCCTGCCCACTATCCTTCCTAATCCAACCACAGTAGTATTCCGCTGCCCACCAAACCTACACAATATCCTCATCCATCCCATACAACCCCTGCCACCAAACCCTTGCCACACTGTTCTTATCCCTGTAATAGACGTAGATGCAAGACCTGTCCCATACATCCTCCCACCACCACCTATTCCAGTCCTGCCACAAACATTACCTGCCTCATCAAAGAAAGGGGTACCTGTAAACCAGTCATGTGATCTAGAAGCTACGTTGCAACCACTGTGCTGGATTCTATGTGGGCATGACAACCAATATGCTGTCTGTTCACATGAATGTCCACCAACAAACTGTGATGAAGAAACAGCTGAACCACCTCATTGCTGAGCAAGCCGTTCAACACGATGTTCTTCATTTCAATGACTGCTTCACAGCTTGCGCAATCTGGATCCTTCCCACAAACACCATCTTTTCTGAACTGTGCAGTTGTGAACTGTCGCTGGAATATATCCTGCGTTCCATAACCTTCCTCATCTCAACCTCCATTAGTCATCGTCCTTACCTATCTGGCCTCTTCCCTGTTCCCATTACAGCACTCCACAGCAGTCTATATCACCAATGCTACCAGCTCATTTTTCTTCTCACCTTTTCTGCTAATCCCCCTCTCTCTCCCCTGCCCTTTGTTTAACCTTCTGACTGCACCTAGCTGCCCCACTCTCCAACTCGTCCCTGCACACTCCCAGCACCACTTAACCATCCTTCACCCCTACCCTGCTGTTCCTCTCCTTCACCACCCCAGCTTTGTCCTCATCCCCACCTGGTTGCCTCTCCCATAATGCCCTATTGCTCACAGTCTGGCTCTAGCTGCCAGAGACCGTGCTCATGTGTGTGTGAGTTGCATTTCTGTGCATGTCTGTGCATGTGTGTATGTTGCCTAATTATGACAAAGGCGTTGTTGGCTAAAAGCTAATTGTGTGACAGTTTTTTTGTTGCACCTTCCTGCGACTCAGCATCTCTGCTATATGGTGAGTACAACTATTCTTTTCATTTCTTTATATCATTAAAATAAAGTGAATGAGACGTTATCACACAATGTATGTAACAGAGAACACAGTAAGTGCCCTCAAGCCTTTTGGGATCATGAGATTAGCATGTTTTGTCCTCAAGTATGATGCTGTAAACTGTTCTTTCACAATGGCAAGATTTCAAATTGCCATGGGTGATCCTCCAAATATCTTGACTTGCATCAAGAATATTTCAGTACATTGGTAAGGCCTCAAGAGGAGACAGACATCATAATCAGTCAAGGGAATTAGATGCAAAAAACCTCTAACAAAGTTCTTGCAACTTCAAAAGTCATACATGTCCTACAGCTATACATGACATTGATCTCCAGGACAAGTTTCTTGTCCTTCGGTATGATGCTCACATGGACCAACTGCCGTTACACAGTTTTAAAAGAAACTAATGGTGCCTTTGGAGCAAGAATCTGAGAATCTCTTTTTGATGCCCCAAATGTCTTTTTTAATGGCATCAAATTCTGGTAAACTAACCTCTCACTCTGTCAAAAGACAACTCAAGGATGTTTTCTTTCTCAGTTAGGTAGAAACACCTGTATTGTTATCGTTAGACTGTTGGAGTTGTCATTGTGTAACAACAGTTAGGAGCATCATACCTGAGGACAAGGAACATGTTCATCTCATGATCCCAAAGGGCTTGATGGCACAGGCTCAGCCATGGGATTTATACAAGTATGACTTCTGATGTTGGAAGAATATTGTAAGACTTTCAGATTTATTTCTGTTGGATGAAAACAATGTCATTCTCCACCTGAGAAGCAATATAATCAAGCTGCAGTCACTAATACAAAATCAATATTCTTTGCCTTATCAGTGTACTGAGATACGCCTGATATAAATCAGAATATTTAAAAGATCACCCACACCAATTTGAAATCCTGCTGAATGTTGTTCTATATTGTGTTTCCTGTCATCTATAATGTGAAAAGAAGTTTCATTCATTGCACATGCATATTGTAAAAATGCATTATGATAAAGCAATTTTTTTTATAAATTATCATTATTATAGTGATATTGTACCATAATGATGAATATTTAGTTTTTCAATTTACAAAATTCATGTATGTGAAACAGTAAAAATAAATAAATACATAAAACAAACTGACAGAAAGAATAAAAGAATGAAGAAAATGTTAATGTAAAAAATATAACACATATATAAATAAAATAAACAATTAGAATAATAATTAGTGTCTATGTATTTGAATTAGATATGTTGAAAATATTCTGACTGCACTCTACGTACAGTTTATTTTCCAAGAATAGTATTTAAGAAACCACCTTTATTACATGTGATTGTGTGTGGCTTGAAAGTTTCTTTGATTTTTGTTATAAAAATAGTTTTCATTCTTCAAACTTAATTAATGGTGGTGGGGTACTTTGCAAAAGTCAAACAAATGTAGAAGTTGGTTACACAGTTTTCAAGAATGTTAGTGACATATCAACTTTTTTGTAAGAAATATATTTTATATATCAGAACTTATAACATATTCTCTCTAAATTACATTTTGGAGTGTGTTTTACCCTTTAAAAGTGGAATTGTGCACAAACAAAAGAGTTAGTGTTGCATTATTTTGCCACCTCTACACACCCTCCAAGTTTCATCAAGATCATTAATTTTATTTGCACTTGGGAATGTTCCTCTGTAAGCAGGTTTTCTCAGGAAACTTTGTATCTATCTTCTAGCTTCTGCCAGGTCAGTTATTTCATCATCTTTGTCATAATCTTCAATGGCTACGAACAAGTGACCATTTGTGCTGCCCTTCTTTGTGCCCACTCAATATCACCCTGTAAGTCCTAGTTGGGTACACACCCCACAGACTTGAGCAATATTCCAGGATCAGTCACACAATCATTTTGTATGCAGGCTCCCATGTGGACTGATTGCATTTCCCTAGTATGCTTCCAATAAACCATGGTCTGTCACCTGGTTTGCCCATGACTGAGTCTATGTGATCATCCCATTTCATAGCCCTACAAATTGTCACACCTGACTATATTTTTATGAGCAGACCATTTCTAATTGTGACTCACTGATTTTACAGTAGAGGGATAGCACTTTTTTTTCATTTTATGAAGTCACACTTTTCCATTTCTGAGCAATTATGTGTTGCTTCTTTCAGAAAGAACTTGAATATAGAAGACTGCATCATCTGCAAAATATCTGAGGTTACTTTTTACATTTTCTGCAAGATCAGTAATATATGACATTAGCAGCAAGGGTCTGAACTCCCTTCCCTGGGGCACACCCAGAATTACTTCTGCATTTGTCAACAGCCCTCCATACAAGAGAACTTGATGCATCCTCCCTATAAAAAAATTCTCAATTCAGTCACAACTTTTGCTTGATACCTTACGTAATTGTACTTTTTATGTTAAGACTAGATGTAGAACTGACTCAAATTTTCTTTGGAAATTGAGCATACTGGACCTATCTCACTGCTTTCATCCACGGCTCTTAGTATATCATGTGAGAAAAATGTGAACTGAGTTTCCCATACTCAATATTTTTTGAATTCATTATAGTTGGCACAGAGGAGTTCATTCTGTATGAAATACTTCATTGTGTTTGAGCTCAGAATATGTTCTAAGATTCTACAACAAGTTTCATTTCATTTTATTTCAAGTGCATGTCAAAGATGTCCCGTACCTATTCCAATACAAGCAACTAGTTAAATGTTTCTGTAAAGATATTTTTCATTTACCATTTGTGAAATCTCATCCTTTTTAACATGAATTCACTTCTTTCTCCATGCACCAAATATTTACAAACAGGAGCTTTTCTAATACAGTTAATAATTTCATTTTCCTTCCAGAATTATAGTTGTAATTATATATTAGCTCATGCTCACTACAATTGTGACAGTTCCAGTCCTAATGATGATATGGTACAGGATGAAAATCACCAACTTTGATGAAATGAAGAAGCACAATAAAACTGAACAACTCGTAATGGAATGCAGGCACAAAAAAACAAGAGAACAGAGTCAAAGATCATAACATCAAATATGAACAATAATCTTCTAGTGCTTGAAGGTCACTGCAAGGTCATCATTTCCTTTCTCATCTTTCTTTCTTTATGGTTACTCAAGTTTTATATTCATTAAATAACAAAAGAAGTACTTCATTGAGTAGTTTCCTACTTATCATTTCCCCTGAATTTTACTAGTTAACAGAACAACTATTTTAGAACAGCCATTATTCCTCACTCTCTTCATGAGTTACACTCCCTGTGAGTTTTCTGCCAGTTTTATAATTCCTCCTTGATGCCACAGCATTCAATCAACAAAACTATTAACTCCACCATTTTAGTTAGGTTCATGTGACCCAGAAGCAATATTTCTTTGTTATCATCTGTGTTATAAAGTAATTTAATAGGATGTATAAAAATCTACTCACCAAGGGCAACAGAACATACATATGAAAGACAGTTAGTCTTCAGGCAGAAGGATCAAAGTGGAAGGAAGAGTGGTGAAGAAAAAGAACTGGAGAGATATAGGGAAAGGGGTAGCCCTCCAGAACTATGGGTACAGGGCAGACATACCACATGGCATGAGAAGGAAAGAATGATTGCTGAGGGGACTGCATTGGATGAGATTTGAAAGCGTGAGAGCTTAAAAGTGGAAGACAAGGTATTATGCAAGACAGGGATTACTGCTTGAACATTGTGCATGAGTTAAGGAGAGTATAAAGCTAAGTGTGTTGTATGTAACGGAGGTGGGAGCGAGGTGGTGAAAAATAGATGGGTAAGGCAATGAAAGATGTAGAAAAATGAAATGGAGTGAAGAAAACAGTAGTTACTGTGTAGAAATGCTGATACAGAAGAAATTAACATAAATTAATTAAGGCCAGATGGGTGGTGAGAACCAAAGACGTATTGTTGCATTAGCTCCCACCTATGGAGTTCTGAGAAACTGGTGTCTGGGGGATGAATCCACATGGTGGATCGTCAGGTTGTAGAGCATGCTCTGCAACAGGATATGGTGTATTGCTAGTATACAACCTCTGCCTATGCCAATTCATCTTAACTGATAATTTGGTGGTAGACATACCAATGAAAAGGCTGATCAGTGTTTACATAAATCTGGTTATGACATGTCATTTCACAGGTGGCTCTACCTTTGATAGTATATGTTTTGCCAGTCACAGGGCTGGTATAGGTGGTGGGAGGGGGGTACATAGAGCAAGTCTTGCAGCAGGGACAATCACAGGGTTCGGAGCCATATGGTAGTGAGATGGGTGCAGAAGGACCACACGGTCTGACAAGAATATTGTGGAGATTGGGAGGGCAATGAAAAGCTATTCTATCTGTGGTGGGCAAAATGTTAGACAGAATGGAATGCATTTCAGGGCCTGATTAGGAAGTCATGGCTTTGTTAAAGTCACTGATTAATACATTCCAGACCATGTTAATACTGAGTTACCAATGGTGTGTTGCGAAGCTGCTTTTTGGAGGAAGCAGCAGTACCAAGGTTGCATAAGATGGTCTGGGAAATTTGATTTTGAACTAGGCTGGTGGGGTAATTACATCCAGTGCGGGCTGAGGTGAGAATGGTGGTGTATTACTGTAAAGAGTCTGCATCTGAACAAATGCATTTGCCTCAAATGCTAGGGCTGTATGGTAGGAAACATTTGAAAGGAAGGGATGGCAACTGTCAAAATGTAAGTACTGTTGTTTGTTGGTAGGTTTAATGTGGCCAGAAGTGTGTAGCTGGATTTCAGTGAGGACGAAATCAACAACAAGGAAAGTGACATGGGATTTGGAATAGGACCATGTGAAATTTAATTGGGAGAAGGTATTCAGAGATTGCAGGAATTTTAAAAGGGTGGCATCACCATGAATCCATGCAGTAAAGATGTCATCAGTGTATCTAAACCAAACCAGGTGCTGAAGACTTATGGATTCCAGGAAAGCCACCTCCAAGCAACCCATGAAAGCTTAGCATAGGGAGGAGCCATTCTCGTTCAAATGGCTGTATCTCTGATCTCTTTGTATATCTGCCCCCCCCCCCCCCCTCCCAAAAAAAGGTGAAATGGTTGTTGGTAAGTATAAAGTTGATTAAGGTGAGTAGTAAGGATATCATAGGTTTGAAATCAGGTGGGTGCTAACTCAGGAAATGTTCAGCAGCAGACAGACCATGTATGTAGGGGATGTTGGTATAGAGGGAGGTTTCTGGTGACAAGCAAGGTGTGTGGTGTGGGTGGGGCGGGCATGGATTTCAGATGATCTAGGGAATGGTTGGTATATTTAATATAGGAGGTAAATCTTTGTACTTTGCAGGTGCTGATTAAGTAAGGCAGATGTACTATTGGTGCATGCTTTGAAGCCAGCAACTACAGGACAGCCAGGATTATTGGGTTAGTGGATCTTTGGAAGAAGATAAAGGTGGGGGGTGTGAGATTTGACTGTGGTGAGAAGTTCTATGGATTGAGGTGTTAGTCCTTGTGAGGGGCCCAAGGTTTTAAGGAGGCCTTGCAGGTCAGTTTCAATCACAGGGATCTTGATGGCAGATGCTGTATGTAGAGGGGCCAGACAGCTGGCATAGACCTTCAGTAACATACTCCTTTCAGTCAAATACTACAGTGGTAGAGCCTGGAGTTCTGTAGAGGGCAGATTACGGTTATGTTTTAGGGACCTTAGGAAGGGTTGTGAAGCAATGCTGGATGTGAGGAATACTTGGAAGGCTTGTAAGGGATGGTTTTGAGGTAGTATTGGTGGAACAAGTTGGGATCATGGTTGAACTGTTGAAGGCAGGGATCAATGTTAGGTTTGCTGTTGGAAAGGTTTTGGGATTGGGTTTCAAAGTGATATTTCTGACAGAAATAACATCTGGAGGAAAGTAGGTCTTTCACCAAAGCAGCATGATCAAATGCAGGGTAACGGCTGAAAGTGAGAGCCTTAGACAACTACGTGCCAAACAGGTCATGTGTAATTTCATTCAGAGTGAGTTTTAGTGTTCTCGTAAAGATAAGTCATTCTAGATTATGAAAACATATAGTTTGGTACTGATAACCTAGTAAATAGGTGTATTCCATCTGGTGAGCAAGATGTATGAGACAGGCGAAATACCCTCAGACTTCAAGAAGAATATAATAATTCCAATCCCAAAGAAAGCAGATGTGAAAATTACCGAACTATCAGTTTAATAAGTCACAGCTGCAAAATACTAATGCAAATTCTTTACAAATGAATGGAAAATTTGGTAGAAGCCAACCTCGGCGAAAATCAGTTTGGATTCCGCAGAAATGTTGGAACACATGAGGCAATACTGACCCTATGACTTATCTTTGAAAATAGATTAAGGAAAGGCAAACCTACATTTCTAGCATTTGTAGACTTAAAGAAAGCTTTTGACAATGTTGACTGGAATACTCTCTTTCAAATTCTAAAGGTGGCAGGGGTAAAATACAGGGAGCAAAAGGCTATTTACAATTTGTACAGAAACCAGAGGGCAGTTATGAGAGTCGAGGGGCATGAAAGAGAAGCAGCGGTTGGAAAGGGAGTGAGACAGGGCTGTAGCCTGTCCCCGATGTTATTCAATCTGTATATTGAGCAAGCAGTAAAGGAAACAAAAGAAATTTTCGGAGTAGGTATTAAAGTCCATGGAGAAGAAATAAAAATGCTGAAGTTCACCGATGACATTGTAATTCTGTCAGAGGCAGAGCAATTGAACGGAATGGACAGTGTCTTGAAAGGAGGATATAAGATGAACATCAACAAAAGCAAAACGAGAATAATGGAATGTAGTCAAATTAAGTCGGGTGATGCTGAGGGAATTATATTAGGAATTGAGGCACTTAAAGTAGTAAAAGAGCTTTGCTATTTGGGGAACAAAATAACTGATGATGGTCAAAGTAGAGAGGATATAAAATGTAGACTGGCAATGGCGAGGAAAGCGTTTCTGAAGAAGAGAAATTTGTAAACATCGAGTATAGATTTAAGTGTCAGGAAGTCATTTCTGTAAGTATTTGTATGGAGTGTAGCCATGTATGGAAGTGAAACATGGACAATAAATAGTTTGGACAAGAAGAGAATAGAAGCTTTTGAAATGTGGTGCTACAGAAGAATGCTGAAAAATGGGTAGATCACATAACTAATGAGGAGGTATTAAATAGAATTGGGGAGAAGAGGAGTTTGTGGCACAACTTGACAAGAAGAGGGGACTGGTTGGTAGGACATGTTCTGAGGCATCAAGGGATCACAAATTTAGCACAGCATATCTATAAAATTTCGTTTGGTTGCTCTTTGGTCTCTCCAGCAATTTAACTGTAGTGTACCTCTTCATCATTTAACTCACATTTCTGGAATGTAGCGTAAAGTTTAAGTTGCTGTTTCAGAAACTTTGCACTATTGTTTTTATTTACATGCAGTTGCATATAGGCCAAATTTGTGGAACCTTATTTTCATGTTTATCTGAAATTTAACTGACACCTTCTTAATAAACTGTTATGTTTATCATGAGTGAAAAGTGCTTGACTCGTTGTAGAATTGTTAGGTCGGGGCTTTGGTGTGATGGGTGCTGTAGTTTTTTCCATGTTGGTCACTGTTGTGGCGTGGGATAGGTTGGTGTTAGTGGGAAGTATCCAGATAACCCGGACGGTGTAACACTGTGCCAAGATGTGCTGGCTGTGCACCAAGGCATGTTTAGCCACAGGGTGATCCTCATTACCAACAAACACTGTCTGCCTGTGTCCATTCATGCGAATGGACAGTTTGTTGCTGGTCATTCCCACATAGAATGCGTCACAGTGTAGGCAGGTCAGTTGGTAAATAACATGGGTGCTTTCACACGTGGCTCTGCCTTTGATCGTGTACACTGTCCGGGTTATCTGGATACTTCCCACTAACACCAACCTATCCGAACTCTGGAGATGGGAACTTGCTCTTCAATATATCCTCTCTTCCCGTTATCCAGCAGGCCTCAATCTCCGCTAATTTCAAGTTGCCGCCACTCATACCTCACCTGTCATTCAACAACATCTTTGTCTCTGCACTTCCGCCTCGACTGACATCTCTGCCCAAACTCTTTGCTTCTGTATATGTCTGCTTGTGTCTGTATATGTGTTGATGGATATGTGTGTGTGTGCGAGTGTATACCCGTCCTTTTTCCCCCTAAGGTAAGTCTTTCCGCTCCCGGAATTGGAATGACTCATTACCCTCTCCCTTAAAACCCAAATCCTTTCGTCTTTCCCTCTCCTTCCCTCTTTCCTGATGAGGCAACAGTTTGTTCTGAAAGCTTGAACTTTGTGTGTATGTTTGTGTTTGTTTGTGTGTCTATCGATGTGCCAGCGCTTTCGTTTGGTAAGTCACATCATCTGTGTTTTTAGATATATTTTTTCCATGTGGAATGTTTCCCTTTATTAATTCATATCATTAATTTGAGCCCAACAATTACGTTTGTTATTGTCACTGTTGCATTTCGAAATCTTTTCTGTCATCTTATTTTCTCTTTTTGTTTTTGCCAGTAGTTTCACTTTGTATTCACCTTCTCCTTTTTACCGTAATCTACCATACAATTTTATCCCGCCTGTATATACTCAATAATACGTCACCCACCTCCGAACCATAACCAAAAAATTTTTTTCCGCTTTCAACTCTACCGCTGCTATAAAATCCACCGTTTCTAGTCCACAAACAGTTCCTTTCACCTATTAAACAACCATTTCGTATAGTTCTGATAACTTTCGCTTTATTTCCATTTCCGTTTTTCCCACATCACTGATCATTTTTAGCCGCTTCCCACAGGTTCTGACGTCATTATTTCTTCGCCAGACAATTGTTAGCCTCATTTTCATAATCTGCCACCACAAAACCACTCTTTTTAATACATTTACACGCCGTTTTTTCGAAATTTTCCCGAATCTCTCCATTCTTTAACGTGTTTTGGCGGCAACACAACCACCTAACCTTTGTGCACATCGTTGTCTACCAACCCAAGTTCACCACAGGATCAACATAGCCCAGCTTTATCCAACACTTTTTCGCCTTTTTTCACAATAGATCTCCAGTTATTTTCATTTTTATTTCAACCTCATGTTACACTTTCCACCTTCTAATACCATGTCACCCTCACAACACCCCCACAACGTCCCCATTAAGTTTTATTTACATTCCCTCCGCAAACATGCCTTCACCCTAGCCAGATTACGCTCGCAAATTTTATTTTCTCAGGCTTGTCTGACATTTGGCATTACCCCCAAAGGCCTCAAACTTGAAGTTCCCATCTCTGGCTGCAACCCTTCTTTCCATCAGTCCCTATACCAGTTCCAAACTGAACAATCCATTGCCCTCACCCACCTAATCCTTCACCTACACATCAACTCAGCAAATGAACACACCCGTCAACTCCTATCCTTAATAAAAGTGCTCAATCTTTCCTCTCCCACATCCACACTGGCTGTTCAGAGCATCCTCCTACAGGCCAACCGCAAATTAGAAGAGCATGCTACCCTTCACCTCAAAAAACTATCCAATTTCCTGGTTTCCCACCTCCAGAAAGGCAACTCACTCACCCTTCACAACCTTTCCAGCAAACCTCAACCTCCTCTCATTGCACACAATCCCAGTCTCTCCCATCTACTCAACCTCCCACTTCCAGCTCCACTCCCTCCAAAACCTCAAAATTCCAATCAACACAATTTGGAAGCACAACACCCTAATTCAGTAATTAACCTTTCCTCCAAACCTCTCTCCCAATCCATATCCTCTGTCCTATCCAAAGGCCTCACCTTCAGCCCCACTCCAAGATTCAACCAAACAGCCGTTGTCAAAGATTTGCTGTCCTACACTCGTACTCTCTGCTGGAAGTATCTCATTGCCACGAAGAAAAATGATCCTAATCCTACTCCTAATGATCCAACTCCCCGAGACACTATCCAAATTGAACCCTGCCTGGAAGAGTTCCGTCCTCCGTCACAGCGGGACCCACCTCCTCTTCCTCAAAATCACCTTCTCCAAACCTTCCAGGAATTTCTGACTTCCAGCCTTGCCTCTCAATCCTTCTTAAAAAAACCTTAATCCTACTCCCAACATCACCACTGCTGAAGCCCAGGCTAACCGTAATCTGAAGGCTGACCGGTCCATTGTCATTCTTCCGGCGGACAAGGGTTCCACAACCGTGGTACTTGATCATCGGGAGTATGTGGCTGAAGGACTGCGGCAGCTTTCAGACAACACCACATACAAAGTTTGCCAAGGTAATCCCATTCCTGATGTCCAGGCAGAGCTTCAAGAAATCCTCAGAACCATAGGCCCCTACAAAACCTTTCACCTGACTCCACCAACCTCCTGACCCCACCGACACCCCGCACCCCTACCTTCTACCTTCTTCCTAAAATTCACAAACCCAATCATCCTGGCCGCCCCATTGTAGCTGGTTACCAAGCCCCCACAGAACGTATCTCTGCCTAAGTAGATCAATACCTTCAACTCATTACATGCAGTCTCCCATCCTTCATCAAAGACACCAACCACTTTCTCGACCGCCTGGAATCCTTACCCAATCTGTTACACCCAGAAACCATCCTTGTAACCATTGATGCCACTTCCTTATACACAAATATCCCGCACGTCCAGGGCCTCGCTGCGATGGAGCACTTCCTTTCACGCCGATCACCTGCCACCCTACCTAAAACCTCTTTCCTCATTACCTTAGCCAGCTTCATCCTGACCCACAACTTCTTCACTTTTAGAGGCCAGACATACCAACAATTAAAGGGAACAGCCATGGGTACCAGGATGGCCCCCTCGTACGCCAACCTATTCATGGGTCGCTTAGAGGAAGCCTTCTTGGTTACCCAAGCCTGCCAACCCAAAGTCTGGTACAGATTTATTGATGATATCTTCATGATCTGGACTCACAGTGAAGAAGAACTCCAGATTTTCCTCTCCAACCTCAACTCCTTTGGTTCCATCAGATTCACCTGGTCCTACTCCAAATCCCATGCCACTTTCCTCGATGTTGACCTCCACCTGTCCAATGGCCAGCTTCACACGTCCGTCGACATCAAACCCACAAACAAGCAACAGTACCTTCATTATGACAGCTGCCACCCATTCCACATCAAACGGTCCCTTCTCTACAGCCTGGGTCTTCGTGGCAAACAAATCTGCTCCAGTCCAGAATCCCTGAACCATTACACCAACAACCTGACAACAGCTTTCGCATCCCGCAACTACCCTCCCGACCTGGTACAGAAGAAAATAACCAGTGCCACTTCCCCATCCTCTCAAACCCAGAACCTCCCACAGAAGAAACACAAAAGTGCCCCACTTGTGACAGGATACTTTCCGGGACTGAATCAGACTCTGAATGTGGCTCTCCAGCAGGGATACGACTTCCTCAAATCCTGCCCTGAAATGAGATCCATCCTTCATGAAATCCTCCCCACTCCACCGAGAGTGTCTTTCCGCCGTCCACCTAACCTTCATAACCTCTTAGTTCATCCCTATGAAATCCCCAAACCACCTTCCCTACCCTCTGGCTCCTACCCTTGTAACCGCGCCCGGTGTAAAACCTGTCCCATGCACCCTCCCACCACCACCTACTCCAGTCCTGTAACCCGGAAGGTGTACACGATCAAAGGCAGAGCCACGTGTGAAAGCACCCATGTGATTTACCAACTGACCTGCCTACACTGTGACGCATTCTATGTGGGAATGACCAGCAACAAACTGTCCATTCTCATGAATGGACACAGGCAGACAGTGTTTGTTGGTAATGAGGATCACCTTGTAGCTAAACATGCCTTGGTGCACAGCCATCACATCTTGCCACAGTGTTACACTGTCCAAGTTATCTGGATACTTCCCACTAACACCAACCTATCCGAACTCCGGAGATGGGAACTTGCTCTTCAATATATCCTCTCTTCCCGTTATCCACCAGGCCTCAATCTCCGCTAATTTCAAGATGCTGCCACTCATACCTCACCTGTCATTCAACAACATCTTTGCCTCTGCACTTCCGTCTTGACTGACATCTCTGCCCAAACTCTTTGCTTCTGTATGTGTCTGCTTATGTCTGTTTATGTGTGGATGGATATGTGTGTGTGTGCGAGTGTATACCCATCCTTTTTTCCCCCTAAGGTACGTCTTTCTGCTCCCGGGATTGGAATGACTCCTTACCCTCTCCATAAAACGCAAATCCTTTCGTCTTTCCCTCTCCTTCCCTCTTTCCTGATGAGGCAACAGTTTGTTGCGAAAGCTTGAATTTTGTGTGTATGTTTGTGTTTGTTTGTGTGTCTATCGACATGCCAGCGCTTTCGTTTGGTAAGTCGCGTCATCTGTGTTTTTAGATATATCTATTTTTACTGTTTCACATACATGAATTTTGTAAATTGAAAAACTAAATATTCATCATTATGGTATAATATCACTATAATAATGATAATTTGTAAAAAAAATTGCTTAATCATAATGCATTTTTACAGTATGCATGTGCAATGAATGAAATTTCTTTTCACATTATAGATGACAGGAAACACAATATAGAACAACACAGTATAGAAACACAATATAGAACAACATTCAGCAGGATTTCAAATTGGTGTGGGTGATCTTTTAAATATTCTGATTTATATCAGGCATATCTCAGTACACTGATAAGGCAAATAGTACTGATTTTGTATTAGTGACTGCAGCTTGATTATATTGCTTCTCAGGTGGAGAATGACATTGTTTTCATCCAACAGAAATAAATCTGAAAGTCTTACAATATTCTTCCAACATCAGAAGTCATACTTGTATACATCCCATGGCTGTGCCTGTTGCCTGTGCCATCAAGCCCTTTGGGATCATGAGATGAACATGTTCCTTGTCCTCAGGTATGATGCTCCAAACTGTTGTTACACAATGACAACTCCAACAGTCTAACGATAACAATACAGGTGTTTCTACCTAACTGAGAAAGAAAACATCCTTGAGTTGTCTTTTGACAGAGTGAGAGGTTAGTTTACCAGAATTTGATGCCATTAAAAAAGACATTTGGGGCATCAAAAAGAGATTCTCAGATTCTTGCTCCAAAGGCACCATTAGTTTCTTTTAAAACTGTGTAACGGCAGTTGGTCCATGTGAGCATCATACCGAAGGACAAGAAACTTGTCCTGGAGATCAATGTCAGGTATAGCTGTAGGACATGTATGACTTTTGAAGTTGCAAGAACTTTGTTAGAGGTTTTTCGCATCTAATCCCCTTGACTGATTATGATGTCTGTCTCCTCTTGAGGCCTTACCAATGTACTGAAATATTCTTGATGCAAGTCAAGATATTTAGAGGATCACCCATGGCAATTTGAAATCTTGCCATTGTGAAAGAACTTGAGGACAAGGAACATGCTAATCTCATGATCCCAAAAGGCTTGAGGGCACTTACTGTGTTCTCTGTTACATACATTGTGTGATAACGTCTCATTCACTTTATTTTAATGATATAAAGAAATGAAAAGAATAGTTGTACTCACCATATAGCAGAGATGCTGAGTCGCAGGAAGGTGCAACAAAAAAACTGTCACACAATTAGCTTTTAGCCAACAACGCCTTTGTCATAATTAGGCAACATACACACATGCACAGACATGCACAGAAATGCAACTCACACACACATGAGCACGGTCTCTGGCAGCTAGAGCCAGACTGTGAGCAATAGGGCATTATGGGAGAGGCAACCAGGTGGGGATGAGGACAAAGCTGGGGTGGTGAAGGAGAGGAACAGCAGGGTAGGGGTGAAGGATGGTTAAGTGGTGCTGGGAGTGTGCAGGGACGAGTTGGAGAGTGGGGCAGCTAGGTGCAGTCAGAAGGTTAAACAAAGGGCAGGGGAGAGAGAGGGGGATTAGCAGAAAAGGTGAGAAGAAAAATAGGCTGGTAGCATTGGTGACATAGACTGCTGTGTAGTGCTGTAATGGGAACAGGGAAGAGGCCAGATAGGTAAGGACGATGATTAATGGAGGTTGAGATGAGGAAGGTTATGGAACACAGGATATATTCCAGCGACAGTTCACAACTGCACAGTTCAGAAAAGATGGTGTTTGTGGGAAGGATCCAGATTGCGCAAGCTGTGAAGCAGTCATTGAAATGAAGAACATCGTGTTGAACGGCTTGCTCAGCAATGAGGTGGTTCAGCTCATTCTTCATCACAGTTTGTCGGTGGACATTCATGTGAACAGACAGCATGTTGGTTGTCATGCCCACATAGAATCCAGCACAGTGGTTGCAACGTAGCTTCTAGATCACATGACTGGTTTACAGGTACCCCTTTCTTTGATGAGGCAGGTAATGTTTGTGGCAGGACTGGAATAGGTGGTGGTGGGAGGATGTATGGGACAGGTCTTCCATCTATGTCTATTACAGGGATAAGAACAGTGTGGCAAGGGTTTGGTGGCAGGGGTTGTGTGGGATGGATGAGGATATTGTGTAGGTTTGGTGGGCAGCGGAATACTACTGTGGTTGGATTAGGAAGGATAGTGGGCAGGATACTTGTCATTTCAAGACATGATGTGACATACTTGAAACCATACCAGAGAATGTAATTCAGTTGCTCCAGTCCTGGGTGGGACTGAGTTACAAGAGGAATGCTCCTCTGTGGGCAGACCGTGGGACTTTGGGAGGTAGTGACTGACTGGAAAGATAAGGCATGAGAGATCTGTTTTTGTACAAGGTTTGGAGGATAATTATGATATGTAAAGGCCTCAGAAAGACACTAGGTATATTTTGAGAGGGGCTGCCACCCTCGGCCAGCTCTTGTTCTTTTCCGACCGTGACACTATTAGGTTTCGAGAGCTAGGGGTCTTTCATTTTTCAACCTATACTTCTCATGCAGCGGGCGGCTGCAAAAGGCGTCTGTATCACATGTTAGGTGTGGCCTCCAGAACTGCAGAAGGCAATGGAATACCACTGCAGATTATCTTCCTTGCATAATGCAGTCTCCATTTTATGCACAAAAATGGCTTCCTCTCATGTTAAATCAGTAAAATAGTCCCCCATTTGGATATCGGTGGAGGGGGGGGGGGGGGAGGGGGGGGGGGAGACAACGTGAAAGGAGGCAAAAAATCAAAACGACAATTGGTACCTGGAATGTTAGAACTCTGCTACAAGCAGGGAAACTAGAAAACCTTACAAGAGAGATGGAAAAGAATCATATGGACCTTGAATGAGTTTCTGAGGTAAGATGGAATGGACATGGAGAGTTGCAGTCAGATGAATATGTATTGTACTACTCAAGAGGAGAAGTAAAAGGAATGAATGGAGTAGGAATGATTATGACAAAGGAATTGGCTAAATGTGTGGAATATGTAGACTATGCAAATGACTGGGTTATTGGTGTAAGGTTGAAAGGAGCACAAAAAGATTTACTGATTGTCCAGGTGTATATGCCAACTTCAGAATATGATGACCATATTGTAGAGGAAATGTACAATGTAATAGAGAGAATAATGGACGAAAATTAAAAAATGCTGAAAAATAGTAATGGGAGACTGGAACGCCATTGTGGGAGAAGAAAAAGAGCGAAACATAGTAGACAGTCATGGTCTTGTTAAGAGAAATAACAGAGGTGAATGGTTAACTGACTTCTGCAGGGAAAGGCAGCTGATAGCGGCAAACACATTGTTCAAGAACCACAAGAGGAGGCTCTACACTTGGAAATCATCAGGTGATAAATACAGAAACCAAATCGATTTTACACTGGTAGAAGAAAGATACAGGAATGGAATCAAGAAGGTGCACACATTACCAGGTGCAGATATTAATAGTGACCACAACTTACTTATGGCAGAAATAGAAATAAGAATGAAAAAACTGAAGAAGGCAACCATGGTGAAGAAGTGGGATTTAGAGAAGATAAGATCCAACAAAGAACAAATTACAGAAATGCTGTCTCGGGAGTTTCTAAACACATTACAAGACAAAGAACCACCTGATAATGGCAACGAGTACTGGAATATGCTGAAAGAAGGAATCACTAAAGCAGGACAGCAAAATATAAGATATGTAAAAGGGAATAGATAAAAAAAAGCATGGGTGACACAAGAAATGATTTCCAAGATGGAGGAGAGAAGAAAATTGAAAAACAAGAACTCTGCAGATGCAAGAAGGATATACCAAAGGTTAAATAATGAAATGCGAAGAGCAACAGAGCAGGCTAGGAAAAAATGGCTAAAAGAGGAATGTGATGAAACTGAAGAACTGGACAGGAAGGGAAGATACGACTTACTATACAACAGAGTAAAGACTATGACATGGTAACAAAACAGAGCAGAAAGTTCTACTATGGAAATTTTGAGTAAAGATGAAGAGGTAGTGTACAAAGTTCGTGATGACGATATCCTCCAGAGATGGGAATAATATCTAAAAGACCTATATGACACAAATAGCAAACCAGAAATTCTGGAACTTGAATCACGCAACAGTGTAAGTGATGACGAAAAAGGACCAACCATCATAATGGAAGAAGTAAAGTCTGCCATAGCTGCAATGAAAAATGGCAAAGTGGTAGGTACAGATACAATATCAGGAGAAATACTAAAATGCGTGAACCAAGATGGAATAAGAGAAATATTGAGGTTATGTGATAAAATATATGACAGTGGTGAATGGCCTGAGGACTTTCTGACAACAGTAATGATTCCATTACCGAAAAAGCAAGGAATCAAGAAATGCAATAAGCACAGAACAATCAGCCTCATTTCACATGCAGCCAAAGTGATGTTAAGAATAATTAATAAAAGACTTGAAAAAGTAATTGAGGAGAATCTTGGCGAGGAGCAGTTTGGCTTTAGACAGAATACGGGCACCAGAGATGCAATACGGCTCATACGAATCTTGGGAGAAAGGTTTATTGAAAAAGGAAGAAACCTATGTATGTGCTTCATCGCATCGATCTAGAAAAGGCATTTGACAATGTGGTTTGGGACAAGCTGGCGCCTATGAGGGAAAAGAGAGTGGACTGGAAACCCAGAAGACTTATAAACTCATTATATCTTAATCAAAAAGTTTCAGTTAAAGTGAGAGGAGAAAGTACAAACTGGATCAGACTAGGAAAAGCAGTAAGACAAGGATGCTGTCCATCACCTACTCTTTTCAACCTCTACTTCGAAAATATGATTGACCAATGCTCATTAGATGACAAAGGAGTAGAAATTGGAGGATGAAGAGTAGGGTGTTTGAGGTTTGCTGATGACACGGTCCTTCTAGCCACAGGGGAAAAAGAATTACAGTATTTGGTGGACACCATTCCAACTAACAGAAAAAATATGGAATGAAAATTAACACTAATAAAACAAAAGTATTGGCACTAGGAGGAAATAAGGAAATAAAAATTATGCTGGATGCAGAAATACTAGAAAAGGTGCAAAATTTTAAGTATCTTGGAAGCAGGATAGACACCAACTGGAAGTGCACCACAGAAATTAAAACAAGGATAGCAATGGCAAAAGAGGCATTTTATAAGAAAAGGAGAATTTTCTGCAGTGGTCTGGACAGAGAGCTCAGAAAGAGACTCATAAAATGTCTTGTATGGAGTGTTCTTCTATATGGCGCTGAAACATTGACTATGAGGAAAAAAGAGAGAGAAAGACTGGAGGCTTTTGAGATCTGGACATGGCAGAGGATGGAAAGAATAAGTTGGATGGACAGAGTAAAAAATGAAGAGGTACTTAGAAGAGTGGGAGAGAAAAGACAGTTACTAGATGTAATAAAGAGAAGAAAAAATAATTGTGTTGGGCATATACTAAGAAAGAATGACAGACTGATAAAAACAGTTTTAGAAGGTTATGTAGAAGGAAAAAGGAAGCAAGGAAGGAAGAGATTCCAGATACTGAATGACATGATGGACAGTACAACATACAGCAGCCTTAAGAAGGCAGCAATGGATCACAGAAAATGGAGAGGCAAAGGACCTGATAATATAGCAGATAACTGATGATGATGATGCTCATCACTACAGATGTAATGCTGTCGGGTGGCTAGACCATACAGAAGAGACTTCTAGGTGTGAAATGGATGCCAACTGTTGAAGTGAATATATTGTTGGTGTTTGGTAGGTTTGATAGGGACAGAGGTACTGGTATAGCCGTCTTTGAGATGGAGGTCAACATTGAGGAAGGTGGCTTGATGGGTTGAGTAGGACCAGGTGTGGCAAGTGGGGGAGATGTCAAGGTTCTGGAGGAATGTGGATAGGATGTCCTCACACTAAATCCAGATCCCAAAGATATCATAAATAAATCTGAACCAGGCAAGGTGTTTAGGATGCTGGGTGTTTGGGAAGGATTCCTGAATGTGGCCCATGAATAGGTTGGCATAGGATGGTGTCATGTGGGTGCCCATAGCCATACCCTTGTTTGTTTGTAGGTCGTGTCTTCAAAGGAGAAGTGGTGACTAGGAAGGACGCAGTTGGTTTGGAATTAGTTGGGTGTCAGGAATGGTAGTGTTCAATAGTGGTAAGGTGGACAGGAACTGTGGAGAGTCATTGGAGGAAATGGTTGGTATATTTTATGAAGGAGGGCAGATTGCAGGAAACAGGATGAAGGTGTTGGTCAAAAAGACCAGAAATTCCCTCAGTGTGGGCATAGCAAGTGGTCACAATGATGCATCCTACATGGTTGGATTTGTGGACTTCAGGAAGCATGTAGAATATAGAAGTGCAGGGAATGGTAGAGATGAGGAGAGAGATGGACTCCAGGGTGAGGTTCTGGGATGGGCTTAAGGATTTGAGGAGAGTCTGGAGATACTGCTGGATTCCTGGAATGGGATCACTGTGGCAAGGTTTGCAGGTGCATGATTCTGACAGCTAGTGGGGTCTTTCTGTCAGGTAATCCTTGCAGTTCAGAACAACAGTGATGGAAGCTTTGTCAGCAGGTAGGATTACAAGGTCAGGATCAGTTTTTAGTTGGTGGATTGTGTATCTTTCTGCAGAGGGATTTGGGGAATGATGGGTGAGGCAAGGTTTGAGATTAAGAAATTCTGGAAATTTACCAGAGGGAAAATTTGGGAGCAGTGGGTGTGGATCATGGTTGGATATAGGAGTCAGGCAGGGTTCACCATTGGTCTTTGGTTGAGTCTGACTGGTAGGGTTGGTGGTGAAAAAGTGTTTTCACTATAGGGAGTAGGGGAAGGAAAGAAGACCTTTAACAAGACCAGCATGATTAAATTTGGGAGTAGGGAAAAAGGTGAGGTCTTTGCGAAGTGCTGATGCTTCTGCAGGATAAAGCCTTTTCGAGGAAAAGTTCATGACTGTTGTCTCAGGTCTGTTTAGGTTCTGAATTCTGTGTGGTGGTGGGAGGGAGTCTTGGAGATTGTGGTAAATGTAGTAGACGGGGTTTGCAAACTATGAGGGGACATGGGGAGGGTTTGGAGATCGTTGTAGATGTGGTGGACAGTGGTTATCCGTCATGGGAGTATGAAGTGAGTAGGTTGCAGAGTTTTTTGAGGTGGTGTTGTGCATGTTGCTCTTGTTCGTGGAGGGCAAGAATTTCAGTGCATGTTCTGGGATCCAGGAATTTGGGATTGCATACAGGAGAATTTTACAGATGGGGAGAAGGTATTGCAAGGAGGTTTCAGCCTGATTGATAAGGTTTTGCAGGAATATGTTGCCGAGGGCTAATGTTTGGCAGAATCTGAACAGATGGACGTTGTTATGGAAGGATGGGTGGCAATCAGATATGTGTAACTTGATGCTAAGACCATTTGAGGGTGGGGATTCCACGAACCAAGCAATAACACAGGAACAGTATGTGGGAGTGGTTTCCAGCTAGGGATGAGGAAACTTTTCTGTACTGACACAGATGGATGGAGAAATGATCCATGGCGGTGGAAAAATGCGAAAACGATACGTAAATAATTTAGAATTATGTCAGAAAATATTTTTAAAAAAATACTTAAACACATGGGAAAAATTATGAAAAGGGAGAAATGGTTGAAATAAGGGTAAACTGGATGAAAACTGGGAAAGTAGGCCGATAGTGAAAGATGATCTTTTAAATGAACTGAGAGGCAGGGCAAAATGCACAATAGTTCTTGGCGACTTTAACATTAATTTTAACAGATGTAATATGAACAAAGTACGATTATTAAATCTGTTTAACACATATAATATGAAACCCACAGTGCAGGAAATTACCAGCATGGTGATGCACAAACATACATTTGATGTTGTACATTATGATAATTTGCTGGCATGAAGTAATATGCCAAATGTTTACACAAACATGAGCTTACATACATATTTTCTGAGAAGTTATGAATATACAATTTTATGAACACAAATTACACACTCAGTTACACATTTGTATTTTAGCGCTGTATTCACCTAACACATATACACAACAGTACCTGTTTGGATATTCTTTCTGCACTTAATTTGCTTGGTAGCAGATGATATACACTCCTGGAAATTGAAATAAGAACACCGTGAATTCATTGTCCCAGGAAGGGGAAACTTTATTGACACATTCCTGGGGTCAGATACATCACATGATCACACTGACAGAACCACAGGCACATAGACACAGGCAACAGAGCATGCACAATGTCGGCACTAGTACAGTGTATATCCACCTTTCGCAGCAATGCAGGCTGCTATTCTCCCATGGAGACGATCGTAGAGATGCTGGATGTAGTCCTGTGGAATGGCTTGCCATGCCATTTCCACCTGGCGCCTCAGTTGGACCAGCATTCGTGCTGGACGTGCAGACCGCGTGAGACGACGCTTCATCCAGTCCCAAACATGCTCAATGGGGGACAGATCCGGAGATCTTGCTGGCCAGGGTAGTTGACTTACACCTTCTAGAGCACGTTGGGTGGCACGGGATACATGCGGACGTGCATTGTCCTGTTGGAACAGCAAGTTCCCTTGCCGGTCTAGGAATGGTAGAACGATGGGTTCGATGACGGTTTGGATGTACCGTGCACTATTCAGTGTCCCCTCGGCGATCACCAGTGGTGTACGGCCAGTGTAGGAGATCGCTCCCCACACCATGATGCCGGGTGTTGGCCCTGTGTGCCTCGGTCGTATGTAGTCCTGATTGTGGCGCTCACCTGCACGGCGCCAAACACGCATACGACCATCATTGGCACCAAGGCAGAAGCGACTCTCATCGCTGAAGACGACACGTCTCCATTCGTCCCTCCATTCACGCCTGTCGCGACACAACTGGAGGCGGGCTGCATGATGTTGGGGCGTGAGCGGAAGACGGCCTAACGGTGTGCGGGACCATAGCCCAGCTTCATGGAGACGGTTGCGAATGGTCCTCGCCGATACCCCAGGAGCAACAGTGTCCCTAATTTGCTGGGAAGTGGCGGTGCGGTCCCCTACGGCACTGCGTAGGATCCTACGGTCTTGGCGTGCATCCGTGCGTCGCTGCGGTCCGGTCCCAGGTCGACGGGCACGTGCACCTTCCGCCTACCACTGGCGACAACATCGATGTACTGTGGAGACCTCACGCCCCACGTGTTGAGCAATTCGGCGGTACGTCCACCCGGCCTCCCGCATGCCCACTATACGCCCTCGCTCAAAGTCCGTCAACTGCAGATACGGTTCACGTCCACGCTGTCGCGGCATGCTACCAGTGTTAAAGACTGCGATGGAGCTCCGTATGCCACGGCAAACTGGCTGACACTGACGGCGGCGGTGCACAAATGCTGCGCAGCTAGCGCCATTCGACGGCCAACACCGCGGTTCCTGGTGTGTCCGCTGTGCCGTGCGTGTGATCATTGCTTGTACAGCCCTCTCGCAGTGTCCGGAGCAAGTATGGTGGGTCTGACACACCGGTGTCAATGTGTTCTTTTTTCCATTTCCAGGAGTGTAGTTGCAAGATTTTTGCACATACTTGCATTAATGTTTTACTCTTTACAAAATTCTTTGCTGCAATTTGTTGCATGTATCTTTCCATCCATGTGTAGCGGAAATTTGCTTGGACTGTAGAAGCAATGTCAAGTAGGAATGATATTAATTTTTTATTAAATACAGTCAGGGACTTACTGCTTTTATTTCTGATGGCAGGCTACTGTATATTTTAATGCCTTTGTTGAAGGGAGAGTTTTTAAAGGCAGTGGTGCACATTTCTTTAACATGGAGTTTCATTTTCTGTCTAGTACCATAGTCATGGTCATTTACATTTTTGTTAAATTTTGTAACATTACTTTTTACAGATTTGCATAGTTCTAGTATATACAGGCTGCCAAGGGGTAGGATGAGCAGCTTTTGGAAGAGAGGTCTACAGCTATCAGTCGGCTTCACCTTGTTCATTATTCTTATAGCTCTCTTTTGGGTGAGGAGAATGTTTGGGCTATGTGTAGAGTCTCCCCAGAATATAATACTATACTGCATTACACTGTGGAATTCTGCATAGTAGGCTGTGTGAACAGTTTCTGGGCTTGTGCAGTATGCGAGGATTCATAGGACATAGCACACTTGGTTTAGCTTACTTTTAGTTTTATTAATATATGTTTGTCATTTTAGACAATCCTGAATCCGTAGGCCTAGAATTCTTGTTTCTATATTTGGGGATATTGGGAACCATGTAATTTCATAATTTTATTTGATCTTAGGTGGAAGTTTAGGTAAGTGGTTTTCTTTGTGTTAACTATGAGCTTTTTTTCTCAAACCAATCACCAAGTTCATCTGTATTTCCATTTATCGCCTCTTGGAGTTCATGTTCAATTTTGCTTGTTATGAGGATACTGGTATCATCTGTGAAGAGTGTACTGGTGCTGGCATTGATGTTTGACGGTAGGTCGTTTAAGTACACAAGGAAGAGCACTGGTCCAAGTATTGAGCCTTGGGGCACACCTTGTGTAATATTGCAATAGTCAGAGTAGTATGTTCCAATATTTCCTTGGTTTTTATGTTTTATTGACACTTTTTGTTTCCTATTTGTCAGGTATGAGCTGAACCAGTTTAGTGTGGTGCCTCTTATGCCATACGACTCCAGTTTGTTGAGAAGAATTTTGTGGTCTATGACATCAAATGCCTTGGACAAATCTAGGAAGATCCCAACTGCTTTTTGTTTTTTGGCTAGAGCATCTAGGGTCGAGTTTAAAAACTCATATATGGCAGTTGTCGTTGATTTGTTTTTCTGAAACCGTGCTGGGCATCAGGTAGTATCTGGTTCTTATCAAGAAAATTTATTAGTCTTCAGTGAACTAACCTCTCCAAAAGTTTACCAAACATGTAACAGAGATATGGGTCTGTAATTTTCTGCGTTGAGTTTTTCACTTTCTTAAAGATTGGGATGACTTTAGCCACTTTCATGCATTTTGTAAATGTACCTGCCATACCTGCCATCAACGATGAGTTGTACATATTTGAGAGTGAGAGAGCTATTTTATTTATGCACTTTTTGATGATAAAATCTGGGATGTCATCGATTCCAGATGAGAATTTATTCTTGAGGTACTTTGCACTTAGTACAATTTCTTCAGGAGTTTCCCAGAAGAATATAGATTCTACAGGAGTTGTTATTTTGTTTTGTCTGTTGGGTGTGGGTTTGTTGATGCTTTGTAACAGATTTTTAACAATATTTTCATGGTAATTGTTGAAAATATTTGCAATTTCTTGTGGATTAGTAACTCTGATGTTGTTGTGGATCAGGATAGTGTGTTTACATGGCTGTTGATTCGTTTCGTTCCTTATGATGTTCCTCACTGCCTTGGTTTTGTTTGAGGATGTTGTCACCTAGCTGTCATTTTCTATTTGTTTTGCTAGTGCTATGACTTTTTTAAGGCTTTTGACATATTTCTTGATATATCTTTCTTGAGATGGGGAGGCGATGGTGGTGTTATTTTTTAGATACTTCAACAGATCTCTCTTCCTTCTGCAGGAAATCTTTATACCAGTTGTTATCCATGGCTTCTTATTGGGTTCTTTTGATGTGGTGCACTTGAGTTTAAGAGGAAAGGCAATATTGAAGTGATATAGAAATGAGTTTAGAAATGATTCCATTTTGTTGTCTGTATCATCTGCTTCATATACTATGTTCCTTCTTCCTGCAGCTAAGGAATCATTGAAGATTTTCATGTTTTCATTGCTGTAGTTTCTTACTTTAGTTGTGTATTTGTTGTTACAGTCTAAAGGGAGAACATTTGTAAGGTATAGGACTTGGCCACACTGATCACTATAGCCTGTGTTCAGAGGTTTGACACTGTGGTAGGGACAGTTTACAAGTATCTGGTCAAGTATGGTTTTGGAGTTGTTTTTGCACTTTGTGGGGAATGTTACTGTGGTATTCAGACTGAATGAGTTAGTGAGATTCAGTAGGGATCCTTTTACATGACCTGTAGACTGGAAATCAACATTGAAATCACCACATAGAATTAGTACCTTTTTGTTTTGGTGAAGTTTGTTTAGGTGTATTTCAAGGTTTTTTAGGAAGACACATACATTGCCTGTTGGAGAACGATAGATACATTTTATGATTATATTTGCTTCTACAATTTTGATTACAGCTACCTCAAAATCGTTTTCTTTATTTAAGTGGTCAAACTGGTCAAAACTTCTGTAGTTTATGGTATTTTTTTATACATATGGCAGCACCTCCACTTTTCTGGCTTTTCCTGTAATAGTGGGAAGCTAATGTGTAACCAGGTATGCTAGCTGAACTAATTTGGTCTGGTTTCAGCCAATGTTCTGTAATGCAAATGACATTTACATACTGTATGTCTGTTGTGAATAGGAGTTCGATTTCTGGAAGCTTGTTTGTTATTGACTGCACATTTTGGTGGTATATGGAGATGTTGTATGTATGTGGACACCGACAGCTCTTTTTTATCACCTCTGCAGAGGTAGGGGGCTTAGCCATAAAAAATTTCTAGATTTAACATCCTACCGTTGTTGGTGTAACCTCTATGGTTTACACTGGTTTTGTCTTTGGGTGCAAGGTTTTTTACAGTTATGTTTTATTCCTTAAATCTAAGAAGTATTATAGGATTGCTTTGTCCTTTCTTTTTCTCTACAGATTGTGGTATGTGATTTGCAATTTCTCATCTGCCAAGATTGTTCAAGTGGAATCCATATCATGTGTAGTGCTCTCTGCAAGTTTGCTAGCTTCATTTATGGTGACATTTGTGAATTTTGAACAGATTTCATAGATTTGTGGGTTTGTGTGGGGATGGGTCTGAAACAACACTTGATCAGATATTTCCCAACAAACAAAGCTGTGAGTACAGTGTTGAAGTAACAGATACAGGCTTTTTTGACCATACGGCTTTAAAAAGGATGATAAGGAATGAGATCAATAAGAAATACACAGTCACTGAAAAATATGTACAAAGAAGACTTATTAATGCAAACAACATAAGGGTATTTAATAGTATGCTAAAAAGGGTGCAGTGAGGCACAGAACAAACTGATGATGCAGACAAAAAGTATGACAGTTTTCCCACTGGTTATAAATATTGCTATCATGTAGCATTCCCGTAAAAAGGAATTAAAGTCAGTGAGAAGACAAACACAAGGGTAACATAAGGGACTAAAAAATCAGCAGCCACCCTTAGAAACCTAAGCAACACGCTAAAATAAATACAGCAATAAAACCATACTTTAGGAAATATAGAAGGGTCTATAGGAATGTTTTACAGGCAGAAAAAAGGCTAAGCAATGATTCATACATTTATAATGGAAGCAATAAATCAAAATTGATTTGGAAGATTATAAACAATAGCATAGGAAATTATAAAACTAAGACCCATAATTTCAAAATTAAAAATGAGGGTAAAATGATAGAAGATGCTCAACAGGTAGCCAATATATTCAATGAACATTATGTGAACATAGCACCGAACCTAATTAAAAGTCTGTGCAATTCAAACAACAAAAACATAAAAGTACCAACTTGTGAAAAGACAATGTTTCTGTACCCAGTAACAGAATGTGAAGTTACGAATGCTATTAATAAACCAAAAAATAAAATGTCTTGTGGTATTGACAGAATTCCAGACAAGGCAATCAAACATAGTCCTCCAAGTATAGATACTCACCTAACTGACATTATTAATACTTCTTTCAGGACAGGGGTGTTCCCAACAAACCTAAAACTCTCCATAATAAAGCCACTTCACAAAAAGGATAGTACAGCTGACATAAATAATTATAGGCCTGTGTCATTATTGTCAGGTTTCTCTAAAGTAATCGAAAGAGCAATGTATGAAAGGCTAGCTGACTTCCTGAATAAAAATAAAATACTGACTAATGGTCAGAATGGGTTTAGAAAGAACAGATCCACAGAAATGGCAGTCTTCCTATTCATGAAAAGGGTTCTAAATGCCTTGGACAAGAAAGAATTAAGCTGTGGAATATTCTTAGATTTATCTAAAGCATTTTATTTAATCAGCCATGACTTATTGCTTATGAAACTAGAATGTTATGGGGTCCAGGGACTTGCCTTCAAATGGTTCAAGTCTTATCTCTCTGATAGACAACAGAAAGTACAAATATGTCATAAAGGCAAAGAGTATCTTTCAGATTTAAAAAAAAAAAAAAAAAAACTAGTTATGGAGTGCCCCAGAGTGCCTTGTTAGCCCTCTGTTGTTCTTGGTGTACATAAACGATTTGACAAACCATCTGACAGTTGCGGAAATGGTGATGTTCACTGATGACACTAGCATTTTTATAAATAGATACACTGAGGATAATGTATAGCAGAGTGTCTCTAGGACAACAAACGAGACAGGAAAATGGTTTAGTGCTAATGCTTTGATCATAAATAAGGATAAAATGGTATTGTTGAATTTCAGTGATATTAAAAGTAAAGCTAGAAGAAGAGTAAAAGCTGAGTTAAGGAACTATGTTATTACGCAAGCTCAACACACAAAATTCCTCGGTATATTGGTGGATGAGAACTGGAGTTGGGAAAAGCATCTAGAAATTTAGAGTAAAAAATTAAGTAAATGCTGCTATGTGCTAAGAATGCTTCGGGAATGCTGCAATACTGAATCATTGCTGTGTGCCTATTATGCTTACATGAATAGTTTGCTTAGATATGGTGTTATCTTCTGGGGAAATACAGGTAAGGCAAAACAAGCTCTCAAACTTCAAAAAAGGGCTATTAGAGTAATGAAAAGGGTTCCCTGCAGAGTGTCATGCAGGGAAATATTTAAAGAATTTAAAATAATGACTCTTCCTAGCTTATACATCTATGAATGCATCCAAAAACCCACCAGGAATTTTCAATATTAAATAATCAGGTTCATAACTGTGAAACAAGGAGGAGGGATGATTTTCAGAGACACCCACAAAGGAGCACTCTACCAAAAAAGTGTAAACTACCAGCCCAAAATACTTTTTAGTGCATTCCCTTCTACAATAAAGAAAATTAAAGAATTTCATAAATTCAAGGTAGATCTTGAACAGTTTTTAGTAAAACATAGTTTTTATAGCAGTGATGAATATCTGAATATGTAAAAGTAATATTATTTATAAATACTGATAAAAAATATTTGTATTTATTATCCAAGATTTTGAAACAAATTAAAGATAAGAAACTGTATCGTAACTGACTACATCCATACAATGTATATTGTTAATGGATGAATAAAAAGATTGATTGATTGAATGATCGAAAACCAACTGTAATTGGCGTGAAATTTTGTTGTGTCTTTCTGCATCTCAGCATCTCAACTATATGGTGAGTAGCAACTATCCTTTTCATTATATTGTTACATTTCATCCTGGATTTTTCCATTGTTTGGTGTAAAAAAACGTTATGTTTTGAGCATTTTCTACAAATTATCATTACTGTAATGATTTTGCATCGTAACAATGAGTTACTTATTATTTTCAAGTAACAAAATGCACATATGTGCAATAGTAAACTAGAAACATAAAAAGCAATCCATGTAAAATGTTAAACAACAATTTGAAATGTAAAATAAATACAAGTAAAATTAATAATTAGAGTAATAATGAACCCTTAGCTATTTTAATAGATTTGTTAAAAATACTCTGACAGCATAGTGTGTCGATATTTCAGAAACCAGCTTTATTACACATGACTGTATCTGACTTGAAGGCTTCTTTAGCTTATGTTGTAATAAAAATTTTCATGTGTCAAAATTAATTAGTGACAACATTTTTTCCAATATTTCAAATAACAGTTTTCAAGAATGAAAAGCATTTTTATGTATCATCATCTCAAAGGTATTCAATCTAAATTTAATGTGCCAAATTACCTTTCAGGTTATGTTTCTCCCTTAAAAGTGAAACAGATCACTAACAAAAAGTACCATTTGCATTATTTTTCCCTCTCTATCCTCCAAGTTTCATCAAGATAATTTTTTTATACTTGGGAATATTCCCTTGATAGAAATATTCTAGGGCCTACTTTAAGTAATGGCTCTAGAAATATATCACAAGCCCTTATGCATTGCTCACATTGAGATCCTTAAGACAAGATTATACTAATTAAAGCCCACACAGAGGCATTAAAGTGATAATCTGTCCCATCCTCAATATGTGAAAGGAATAGGAAAAAACCTAATAACTGGTACTGTGAGATATATTCTCTGTTCTGCCCTTTGTAGTAATTTGTGGGGTATGAATGTATATGTAGATGTAGGCCAAGTCCTGGTTTAAGTTTTGATCTAAAACCCGTTTCTCATTTGTTAGTAGGTTTTGGTAAAATAAATGCAGTGAATATGTTTAGAGCATCAAAACATTTTGGCTATAAAGTTGCAGTTGAAGGCATTGGCAATGCTTCATTTCCCAAATTAAAATTTGTTGAATGGAAAAAACAGCCTGTGTGATAAGTTTGTTTCAAATTATTTTGTTAGACATTTATCATGAAGCCTGTTGCATGTTAACTTCATATATTATGATGTTTTATAAATTATTTTCCTTATTTTTCTTTTTTACAGCCCCGAATTTTGAGAAGTAGAAAGAGAAAACTATTTAATAGAAATTCAGATGACTGGTTTATACTGTCTACAAACAAATGTCTTGGATCTGTACATCTTATCCAGTTGTGGCATGATAACACAGGAGATACACCATCATGGTAAACTGTCATAAATAATTATGGTACCAGATGTTTTTATTAAATATTTAATATCTTAGGTTTCCATACTCTGATGTTATAGGTTCAGAATCATTCACTTAACCACTTATTTATTCATTCACTCACCTAGGGATCATCTCACAATGACATAGGATTTGTCATCATAATTAAATGAAAGCAAATATGTCTAATATACACTCATGCTCATAAATTAAGTATAATTGCAGAATGTGGTGCCACACAATGTGGCAATACACAAAACTGGCACTAATAGCATAGGCACATAGGGAACACACATGACACAGATCTGTAAGTGCACGGTACTGGTAATAAGTTGAGAAAGCCGTCCCGAAACACATGTGCTACAAAACACCACTGTTTCCTGCACGTGTACCCCACCATCAGCATGGGATATGATCACCATGCACATGTACACAGGCCGTACACCGCGTTGGCATACTCTGGATCAGGTGGTCAAGCAGCTGCTGAGGTATAGGTTCCTTTTCTGGCACCAGTGCCTGTTGGAGCTCCTAAAGTGTCATAGAGGTTTGGAGATGTGCTGCGATACATCGACCGAGAGCATGCCACATGTGCTGGATGGGGTTAAGATCTGGCAAACAGGCAGGCCACTCAAATTGCCTGATATCTTCTGTTTCAAAGTACTCCTCCACGATGGCAACTCAGTGGGGCTGCACGTTATCATCCATCAGGAGGAAGGTGGAACCCACTGCACCTCTGAAATGGCAGACATACTGGTGCAAAATGGTGTCCCGATACACCTGACCTGTTACAGTTCCTTTGTCAAAGATGTGTATGGGTGTACATGCACCAATCATAATCCTACCCCACACCATCAAACCATGACCTCCATACAGGTCCCTTTCAAGGACATTAAGGGGTTGGTATCTGGTTCCTGGTTCATGCCAGAGGACAACACAGTGAGAATCACTGTTCAGACTATACCTGGACTCGTCCATGAACATAACCTGGGACCACTGTTCCAATGAACATGTACTGTGTTCTTGACACCAGGCTTTACGGTTTCTCCTGTGACCAGGGTTCAGTGGAATGCAACTTGCAGGTCTCTCGGTGAATAAACCATATCTGTTCAGTCAGCTGTAGACTGTGTGTCTGAAGACAATTGTTGCAGTGGCTGTGGTAAGGTCCCGAGCAAGGCTACCTGTAGTACTCCGTGGGTGTCTCACTGATGGTGAGATGTTGGTCTTCTTTTGGTGTTGTACACTGTGGATGTCCTGTACTGTAGTGCCTGGGCACATTTCCTGTTTGCTGGAATCTTTGCCATAATCTTGGGATCACACTTTGTGGCAAATGGAGGGCCTATGCTACGACCTTCTGTGTTTGACCAGCCTCCAGTCACCCTCCAGTCACACACACACACACACACACACACACACACACACACACACACACACACACACTTATTTACAATAAACACATTACTGCACTGAAATTGTGCAGAAGTTATATTGTACACACGCACAAAAATCAGCTGGTTTCACTGAGAAATTATCACTGGAGTAGACGGAGTTTGTCACCAATAAATCCTTTAGGCTTCTCTTAAACTGAATTTCATTGGCTGTTAAGCTTTTTATGGCTGCTGGCAAGATATTGAAAATGTGTGTTCCTGAATAATGCACACCTTTTTGTACAACAGTAAGTGACTTTAAATTCTTGTGAAGATTGTTGTTATTTCTAGTATTGATTCCATGAATTAAGCTGTTGGTTTGAAAAAATGATATATTTTTAATGACAAATTTCATGAAGGAATAAATATATGGGGAAGCACTAGTTAGTATCCCTAGTTCTTTATACAGGCTTCTGCAGTATGTTCTTGAGTTCACACCACATATAACTCATACTGCACATATTTGTGCTCAGAAAACCTTTGCTTGGCTTGATGAATTAACCCCCCCCCCCCCCCCCAAAAAAAAAAAAAGAAAAAACATATGACATTATGGAATGAAAGTAAGCATAGTATGCCAGCTTTTTTATTTTTATATCACCTAAGTCTGACACAATTCGCATTGCAAATAGAGATTTTTTAAGACACTTCAGCAGTTCTGTGGTGTGCTCCTCCCAGTTGAATTTATTATCAAGCTGTAATCGCAAGAATTTAACTTCTTCTATCTGCTTGTCATCATATGTTAGACATATTCTCATGAAACACCCCTTACATTTTCTGAACTGCATGTAGTGTATTTTTTCAAAGTTTAGCGACAGTGAATTGGTTAGGAACCAGTGATTAATGTCCACAAATATTTTATTAGCCTATCTTTCTAAGAGTACACTTGATTTGCTATTTATTGCACTGTTTGTATCATTGGCAAACAAAATGAACTTGGCATCGGGTAATTTTACTGATGATAGGTCATTAATACACAAGAAAAAGTAAGGGCCCTAAAATGGAACCTTGTGGGACCCCACAAGTAATTAGTTCGCATTTGGATGATGCTTGATAGCTTAAAGCATGTCTCTTTCCTAATAACACCCTTTGTTTCCTGCCAGAGATATAAGATTTGAAACATTCTGCAGCATTTGAAACTACAGCACCAAATATTAACCAAAAGATTAAACTAAGATCAGATCCAAAGGCTGTCACTGTAGGAAAAAAAGTTAGAAAAAGTAATGTACATTTTATAGATGATTTTTCTGCCCTTTTCGAAGAATCTTTTCCAAAGAAACGGGTCAAAAATATTGATCCAAATTCCATAAGTAAGCCTTGGATCACAGAAGGTGTTAAACAGTCATGCAGAACTAAGAGAGAAATTTATGCTAAAATCAGAACAACTAATGATACACAAAAATGGAATCATTATAGATTGTACTGCAAAATTTTAAAGAAAGTAATACAGAAGTCAAAAGCCCTTTTCTATAAGGAGAAAACAGATAAATCTAATAATAAAATGAAAACAATTGGGAACATTATAAAAAGTTCAGAGAGGTGTCCAATGGTCAGGAACTGGCAAAAGTGAATTTGGATGGAAATTTGATGCTATTTCTTTATCTCCCTTCTTAAACAGAGGCTTAACTCCAGCATATTTAGACCATTCAGGAAATATTCCACTGATAAATGACTGGTTACACAGATAGCGTAATATGTTACTTAACTCAGAATCACATTCTTTAATTAACTTTGTTGATATTTCATCATACCCACTAGATGTTTCTGATTTTAAAGCTTTTATGATGGACATTATTTATGCTGGGGTAGTGAGGCTCAAATTCATATTAAGGAAGTTACTTGAAATGTCTGGCCTTATGTATTCCATAGCAGCATCTACAGAACCTGACAGCTCCATCTTTCCAGTAACAGTTATAAAATGTTTGTTAAAAACTTCTGCAACACTATACACATCCGTCACCAATGTATCTATTTATTTTTATTTTATTTACTTATTTTAAGTTCTGTAGATCTCGTATTGTGAGATGTGGAACGAGTCAAACATACAAAACAACAAACATACAAAAAGATACAAAACAGTCTTCATTAAATATATAAAAAATGTTCTCCATAACTGCATACAGTTAATACAAAGTTTAGAGGAAAAACAGATATTGTACATATAACAGCAGATTTCTTTGACTGTTAATACAAAATTTCATGTTTTAATTTGGAGAAAAATTGCAAGCACATTTCTTTGTTAACAAGATGGATAATTCTATCTAAATGCTATTTCCCTTTTTGCATCATAAAACTATTCTAATGTATAAACAGACATATTTAACAAATATTCCTTTAGTTTTGATTTAAAAAGAGATTCATTTTCTCTTAAACATTTTATCTGGTCAGGGAGATGGTTAAAAATTTTTGTTCTTAAGTTCAAAATGAGGATTTTCTTTCCCTCTTGTATTATATTTGTGATAGTTCTTATTTCATGGAAATTGTGCAGGGTTCTTAATTACAAAACACATCAGCAAATACATGTACTGGGGATACAGTGGTCATTATTTGCAGCTTTTTGAAAAGGTTACGGCATGATGTCCCAGGGGGGGTACTCTGCACATAATTCTAATAGCCCTTTTCTGGGCCACAAAAATTTTCTTTGCCAAAGCTAAATTTCCCTAGAAGATAATTCCGTAACACATAATGGAGTGAAAATACCCATAGTATGTGGACTTCATAGAGGTTAAATCTCCAATGGAAGACATCATTCTGATAGCATACATAGCCGAGCTCAATTTTTTTTAGGGTCTGTTGTATATGGAAGTACCAGTTCATTTTGCTATCAATATGTAGTCCTAGAAATTTAGACGCATCCATTCTTTCTACTGGTTGATTTCCACATGTTACATTTATTTCTCTCACTTTTTTGTTTTCGAATGGAACTGGATAAAATTTATCTTACTTGAGTTTAGAGAGAGACCATTAACACTGAACCAGTTAATCACTTGAGAGAGTTTGTTGTTAACTGACTCCTCGAAATTAACATCTGATTTCCCACTTGTGAAGATGGTGGTATTGTCAGCAAAAAGAGTAAATTTGCAAGGCAGGCTTGCACACAATGGTAAATCATTTATAAACATAAAAAACAACAGTGGCACCAGAGTTGAGCCTTGAGGCACACCACAACTAATAGAAGTCCATTCAGACTGAGCGGAGGTATCCCTTGACTCATCTGAGCTGTTTAAAATTACTTTCTGTTTTCTTCCCTGAAGATAAGATTGCAGCCAGTTACCTGCGACACCCCTTATTCCAAGTAGTTTGGCTTTCTGCATGAGAATGTGGAGATCTGCACAATCAAATGCCTTTGGTAAGTCACAGAAAACACCAATTCCTTCATTTGTAAGTGCATACACTGCATCCTCAGTTGAACAGCCCCTTTGAAAGCCAACCTCGCTGTTGTTGATAAGTCTGTTCATTTTGAGGTGTTCAGTAATTTTATTGTGCATTACTTTTTCTAGAATTTTAGAGAAGGCTGTTAACAGTGAAATAGGGTGGTAGTTAGTGAGCTCAGCTCTATCATCCTTCTTGTGTAGGGGCTTCACAATGACATACCTGAGTCTTTCAGGAAAAATGCCTCATTGAAATGAAGCATCAAAAATATGGCACAGAATATCACAAATCTATGTACATGAAAATTTCAATAAATTATTGGATACATTATCTACTCCCGCAGAGTTCTTACACTTTAAAGACCAAATGACTGTTTGAATTTCCTTTACAGTGATAGGCTTAATGTACATTTCTAGTATTATGTTGGAGTATGCATCCTGACATAAAGTCATAGCTTCCTCAACAGAGGGCCTACAGCCAATTTGTTGGGTTACTGACAGGAAATGTTTGTTAAAAATTTCAGCCACACTTTTTTGATTTTCTGTTAAGTTACCCCCATGCCTGATTTTTAGGTCATCTGTGTCACTTGTTTTTGTCTTTGTCTCACTTTTTATAATGTTCCCAATTGTTTTCATTTTATTATTAGATTTATCTGTTTTCTCCTTATAGAAAAGGGCTTTTGACTTCTGTATTACTTTCTTTAAAATTTTGCAGTACAATCTATAATGATTCCATTTTTGTGTATCATTAGTTGTTCTGATTTTAGCATAAATTTCTCTCTTAGTTCTGCATGACTGTTTAACACCTTCTGTGATCCAAGGCTTACTTATGGAATTTGGATCAATATTTTTGACCCGTTTCTTTGGAAAAGATTCTTCGAAAAGGGCAGAAAAATCATTTATAAAATAGTTAAATTTGTCATTAGCATTATCAATGTTGTAAATAAAGGACCAGTCCATTAGCTGCAACTTACAGTTGAAGGATTCTTTTGCCTCTTTGTTCATTATTCTCATACATTTTAACTGGGGAGATAGTTTAACAAGAGGGTTAACACTGTAAAGAGTGATTAATTGACCACCATGGTCTGTGAGACCATTTATAACCTGTTTTATATTAATGTTCTGGTATCTACTTACATTTAAAAATACATTTCTATCATAGTTTGGGAATCTGGTGTGATTCTAGTGGGAAAATTGATTACTGAATTCAGATTATAAGTGGACATCACATTCTGGAAGTTATTTCTATTGTTATTATCAGACAGTTTACATTAAAATCATTTAAGGCTACAATATCCTTTGTTTTTGAAAATAAACTGGCAATACCTGGTCCATGAGACTAAAAAACATTTTTGTATTTCCTGATTTTGTAATGTAAGTTACTTTGTAATCAAAATTTTCCTTAACATATATTGCCACTCCCCCCATTTCTTTATTTACTCTACAGTATTGGGTTGCTAAGTTGTAAGTTGGTAAAAAGGGCATGATGCAGTTGCTAGTAATGTGGTGCTCAGTGAAGCACAATATCTGGGCATTATTTATACAGTCTTTCTCATTAATGTTGATAAGCAATTGGTCTACTTTGTTAGGGAGGCTTCTCACATTCTGATGAAAAATTGATAACCCTACCTTCTTTATTTTGTCAGTGCTGTTACTTCTTGACTGAGATTTCAGAGAAGTCTGCCTAAAGTCATGTGGTAGTAAATGTTTGACACTGTTTGGGGTATTGGCTTTTTCTTCTTCAGGCCTGCACATAAAAAATCATTGAAACGGGAAGGCGGCATGACATTTTTTCCACTTGACAACATTCTATCTGTTGTAGTTGTCTTCTCATTTGTGGCTGCTGGTGATACTATTGGCTGCCTGGGTGATTCTGTCATCGCTGGGACTGATGCTCCTGTAAATGTAGCTTTTGTTGACTTCACCTTTTCAGGTAGACCTAGTGCTTCTGTCACTGTTCTCTCTGTTGGCATGTTAGCAGGAGTTATACTTACAGTACCATTGCTTTTGAAGTGGTAATCAACTGATACTGATAGCTGCTCGACTATTTTTGGATACATCATTGGGATGGCTGTATTGTGAAGACTGTTATCTTGCAAACTGAGTCTTTCTAGTGTACATACAATTTTTTCACTGAGTAACCTTTTGCCACTTCTGTTCAGATGCATTCCATGTTTTGTGTAGTTGCACCTTTGAAGAAAGTCCACAATAAGAAAATGTGCATTTGGGTACATTTTGCAAATCTTGTGGAACTGCCTGTTTGCCTTTTAAATTTCGAAATTTATGCAGGAAGTAGTCATCAGATCATGTCTGTGAGGTATTCTAGTTACAATTACGATGCTCTCTCATGCAGAATGTAAAACTTGCTTCAGGTTACCGATAGCAGATTCTAGTTCATTTCTATAAACATCATTGGCTCCCACAATCAACACAATACTTCTGTATTTGTTTTCTAAATATTCCTGGTCGATACCTTTGATAACTTGCTTCATGGGTGCCCCAGGTTTAACAAAGCCACAAGCTTTCTCACTGAGTTCATAACGAAATATTCTGAGAGATTTCGTCCATGACTGTCGGAGTAAATAAGATCATTTATTCTTAATGCTATTTGTCCATCCTCATGTCTGGTTCTACCAGTCTCCTCCTTTACTATATCCCATATTGTCTTTATTTTGTTATCTGATGTGACTATTTCTTCCTTGTAATATATTTGCTTTGATGTCCTTATTACAGTCTTTAATATTTTACTGTATTTCTTGTAATGTGCTATAGCATCAACATCAGAAATGTTTTGGATTGACAGATATAGTTTTCTTTTTGTTTTATGATACCCCTATTCCTTGAGTAATCCATGGTTTCTTTGTAGACTTTTCTCTAACCTAGGTTAGTTTTGGGGGAAAACAGCGTTCAAATAAGGTAAGCACTTTATTAGCAAAAGTGCTATATTTTTCATTCATGCCATGAGCACTGTAAATATCAGTCCAGTGAATGTCTCTGAGGAGTGTCCTAAAATAATCATTTTTTGGCTTATTTATTACTCTCTTGAGCTCAGATTTAACAGATTTTATATCCTGTTCAGTATTAACATGTAACAGAAGGAACTTCAAGTCATGGTCTGAGAGGCTATTGAATGTTGGTTTTGTAATATAATTTTGTTCATTGGACTTTCCTATAAACATATTATCAATGGTTGTTTATGAACAATTGGCTACCCTAGTGGTGAACTGTACAGTGGAAATTAAGTTGAATGATAGTGTTACCAACTCAAATAAGTTCTTATTGGAAGAGTCTTTAAGGAAAGCTACATTGAAATCAACAGCAAAAACTATTTCTTTGTTTTTGGTTGTTAAATGGTCCAGTACAGCTTCAAGGTGGTTTATGAACAGATTAAACTTACCTGCAGGTGTTTGATATATACTTAATATTATGAAGGATTTTTTGTGAAATTCTACTTTTGTTGCACATACTTCCATATGCTTTTCTAGGCAAAATTAATGAATGTCTATGTTCTTAAATTTGTGACAGTTCCTGATGAATGTGGCAACTCCTCCTTTCTCCGTTTCTGCTCTACAAAAGTGAGATGCTAACCTAAACCCTGTAACACTTAAAAGTTCTATACCAGTGGTCACATGATGTTCAGAGAGCCAAGTTATGTCAGCTGGGTTTGAGGACTCTAAATCATCTATGCAGATAATTAATTAAAATAATTTTATTTCTCAGTCCTTGAATATTTTATGCAATAAAGATAGCTGACATTTCACATTGACTGAGTTAAAATTGGGCAGAGTTGAAATATCTGCTAACTGTTGAAAATTCTTAATCAATAGCTGTTTTTGCTGTTATAATAAGCTAGAATTATGTATTTGGTTTCTTTCTCAAACAGAAGGTTTGTCTCAGTCTTAACCTCTCTCTGGTTTCTTTCTGTTCTCCCTACCCCAAAAAAGGGTCTTTTCTTAACCCTATAACCATTGGTATTTTATCACTCATGACAGTGCCTCCCCCCTTTAACTTTCCTGCTATTTTCGCAGCCAGTTTACCCTTTCCTTTCCTGTTGATGTGAAGGCCATGCTTAGTATTACCCCACCTATTGAGAGAATCAACAGGAACCACACCAATGTGTGACCCTGCACCCGACATGAGCAGCCGTTCCAACTCCAAATGAACTCTCTTGACATAACAAGTGAGGTTAGTCATGGCACCCAAGAACAGATACAAACTCAACACAAGTATGCTTTGATGCTGATGCAATCTTTGCCAGGTCACACTCTATGCTGTACCCAGGATCTTTGTCAATACTGTTACCTGTCCCACCCACTATAACCACGCTGTCTTCCTTAGCGGAATCTTTGCAAAGTGATCCTAAATCCTCTGTCACCAGCTCCAGACCAGCACTAGGTTCAAAAGAATTGGTGACCTGGTATTCTGATCCTTGTTCATCTTGCAAAAGTTGGCCAACACCTCTTCCACGGGAACTACCTAACAACAACACTTTCTTACTCTTTACTGATTTCCCTACATTCTTACTTTTCAATTTGCTACTGAAAGTGTGTTGTTCTCTGTCTACACATGTAACTGTTTGAGGCTCACCAGCAGGTCAAATCTATTTTCCACATTGACCACGAACCTGTCAGACAAAGTTCTGGACCTGTTGCCTGTTGCCACTTCCCACCTCTCTTTACCCTTCTCCCTCCTTAATCTGTTAAGATCTCCTCTGGCCTTGTCTAACTCAGCCTGAAGGGCGGCAATTTTCCCCTCCTCTTCTAGAATCTTCCTATCTCTACTACATACCCTGCAAAACCACTGATGAGTCTCATTTACTTCCCCTATTCCCATGCCACAACAGTGACCAACATGGAAAAAACTACAGCACCCATCACACCAAAGCCCCAAGCTAACAATTCTGTGACAAGTCAAGCATTTTTCACTCATGATAAACATAATAGTTTATTAAGAAGATGTCAGTTAAATTACAGATACAGACGAAAATATGGTTCCACAAATTTGGCCTATATGCAGCTGTGTGTAAATAAAAACAATAGTGCAAAGTTTCTGAAACAACAACTTAAACTTTATGCTACTTTCCAGAAATGTGAAATAAATAATGAAAATTTATGCTATAGTTAAATTTCTGGAGAGATGAAAGAGCAACTAAAAGAAATTCTATAGATTTGCTGCTGCAAAACGTAAACAGAAAATACGACTGTGCAGTGTTTTCACATTTTCTGCTATATTATGTAAAGAAAAATGAAACCTTTAATGGTACACTTAAAAGGCATACTAATACACCTTTTTACCATATAATCAGTACTAAACTATATGTTTTTATAATCTAAAATGACTTATCTTTACGAGAACACCAAAACTCATGCTAGTCGCCTGGCTGCAGGGCTGTACTTTCTCTCAGAATTTGTAAGTGTGATTATGCAGAGAGGACAGGTAATGAGCCATGGCCTTTCTGAAGGAAACATAATGGCAATTGGCTGAAATGATTCAGGAAAACCTAACTCATGATGATCGCACAGAGCAAACTCCAGCCTTACATGAGGTCAATGTTCTAAACAATGCACTGCCCCATTCATTTGGTCCATGCTGTACAGTTTGCTCTTGAAGATACACGATTTGCGCCAAAATGTTATAACAAATACATAGATTTACAGTGCACCATGGAACACACCATTAATGCCCACTGATGACTATAGAACATAACAGGCACATCTCCGTGTCATCCCTTCAGTCTGTCTTTAAAATTGAGTCAGTTTCCATGCTAATCAGCTAGGGAAAAAGACAATACATTAATATCATGCACTATACACTATAGACCTTGTCACAAATGCTAATAAAATCTTGCATTGTGATTATGAATAGTGTTGCAGTTGTCATTTTTCCTCTTTTACCCCTACTGCAAGTCCACTCAGTAATCTTTAAAGGTGTAGTTTGCATTATTTATGAAGTGTTTTAGCTGCCTCCTTAGGCAATATTCTTATGTTATATAGGTTTATTCCCCAGTAGAAATTTTGCTTTTAGTTCTTTGTTTATTTTGCCTGGGAAAATGCATGTGCAGATTGGCTCTTGTTTCATGATCAGTAAAGTTTTCTCTGATATGGGCAACACAATTAAAGATATGCTCATTTGGTGCAGTAGGGATATCCAGTTTTTTAAATAGTTCTTTACAATAGGAATAACAAATACTTTTGTTATTATTCTTATGGCTCTTTTCTGCAGTTCAAAAACTGTGTCAATGTCTTACACCAGATACTCATAATAAAGCTTATCAAATTATGTGTCATGGGAAAGAGCACAGATGTTATACAGGAGGTGGAAAAGTTCTGAAAAAGATACCTAAATAATTTTCACAATAAGTATTACATAGTACAAAGATACAAATTAAATGAGCTTTTTACACTCGTTTTGTGTTTAGGATTATTATTGAGTGTTATGTTTGATAGAAGCTAGTGAGGTAATACATCCAGCAATGTACATGTTTAATGTCAACATATGAATCATTACTACGAATAGACTTCTGACTTCCAGTAAGCAAAGCTAGAATGACAGTATTGAGTTTTTTGACGGCATTTACAACACCATTGGAAGAGAAGTCCAGCACAGCATTTCAGTAGGTCATGACACAGAAAATAAAGAGGTTACTGAATGAAAATATTAATAAAGAGAAAACTACTTTGCATGGAAAATTACTGTGAAATTGTGTCATTGCCCTTAGTGACCAGGTAGAATAACTGCTTAAACAAAGAAAATGAGCATATTAGTACACACACTTAAAGTCAAATATAATTGAGGATTGGAAAGAAACACACAACAATTTTTTTGACCCTGGTACTGCAGCCAGAATGTTGATACTTTAATATGATATAGGCCAAAGTTTGTGCTACAGAGGGTATTTCGCTTTCATGTGCAGCTCAAGCAAGAGAAGCATGAACTATGAAACAAACATGGTGTGCATGTTACTGTTGTCAACTTGTGAACAGCAGAGAGGCGTGTAATCTCCCCCTATGATGAATCATACTATTATTTGTTTTTCTTTATTCTTTTCTTTTTATACGTGTAAGCTAAATATACAAAACCAATGGTAAAGTAACGAGTTCTTTTGTGGCAAAGATGAAGTTTTGATACAAAAGAAAGAAGAGATATGCTCTTCAATTGATTAATTCCAGTATCTTCATCCGTTTTTTTTTTTTTTTTTTTTTTTTTTTTTTTTTTTTTTTTTTTTTTTTTTTTTTTTTTTTTTTGTGAGAGGTAGTGAGTGGGCGGACGTATGACTAGCTCTGTCACACCAGTATTGTTTGAAAATGTATATTCCAAATGTATTTTATAAAGTGTTACAAAAGTTGTTAGTAAGGCCAAGTTTATTCATATATTTGCATCAGTCACACCTGTCAGTTCATCATTTCATGAATGCCAAGAATCCTGCATCAGGAGTTCGAAGCAGAAAAGAGGAATTTGCGCGAGGAGGAAAGGGGTGATCCTGTTTCAGCATTGTTATAATCAACACTATGCACAATGGAACTAATGTAAAGCTGTATGTAACTCAAAATCTGAATATTGATTTTGAATGTATTGACATTAAAGGTCTGTTGATATTAGTACTATTTAAAGTTCACCCAGGATATGTGTACAGATTGATAAATTACCCTCCAACCTCTTTCAGTTATTTTTCAGAATCAATTTTTTTTAATTGTCCAACCAGCAGTTATTAATCAGTTTCTATTTCCCCCCACTCACATGACACTATTCAATGGCGACCATTTAAAGGACGGTGCCAAGTGGAATATGAACAAACCTTTCAATAGTTGAGATAAAATAAATTTTGAAATAAATGATTCATTTTATCGACACAAGAAACTAATGAAACTTTTGTCGTATTTCTTACATGTCCATGAGATTGGCAGTAAGAAAAACATTGAAGGAGTAAATTAAAATTAAATTCTGCCTATAAATAAGATGAGGCGGGAATGCTGGTTTCAGAGGTAAAGGTAGGAAGTGGCTACATTGTATGCTTATATAGCCGTCCTTGGTGCCATCTCTCTGGTGGTAGATACTCTCTTTTCCTCCAATTAATATCTTTTATTGAAAGTGCATTTATAATAAAAAGACGAAAATTTGTATAGAGTCATCATTAAATTGCAATCAAATTCTATAAGTCTGTGTCCGATAATAATCAGGTTCATTAGTGAATATGCTGACAAATCTACTTTAGTTGAAAAGTACTGATACAGACAAATTTTCACTTTTGAAAAATTTTTTCATAATTTTGTGCAAACCATTCATCACAGAGTCAAAGGAAATGGTCATTTTTTGAAAATTCATTACAAAATGCAATATGCCAAGATGTCAGAAATCTGAGTTTGGCAACAGTAGAAGGTAACACTCCAACTCATAGCAACCAAAACAATGAGGTTGGCATTGCACTATCAAAAAATGATGACACAAGTAATATAACTAATCATGATTTCACTTTTATGACAATCGTCACTTTCTCAGTTCTCTCTGGGAAAATTTTTTTCAAACAGTGAAACTGATGTGTGCAACAGCAAACATTCGTTTGATTATTTGCTCATAATGTCATGAATGCAAGAAGAGGAAACAATTCATAAAATCAATGTAAATACTATTGAGACACACAATTTAACACAACTCATGCAACTAACAACACAACAATTTACAAAGTAGAATGAATTTCAGGAAAGTGTAATACAACAACTTAAGGGTGTGACACAGCAGTTTACAAAACATCAGGAAAATGTAGCATAACAGCTTACACAGCAAAATCAAGCATTTAATGATTTCAAGAACAGTATTAGTCATCATTTCAGTGTGGTGAACAAAACAATATGCACTGAATTAACTTATGAACTATCTTGGAAGTTGACTGAGCAAGATAAACAACTAAAACAAGAAATTATTACTGACATGTCACACAATATAAATATGTTAACAGAAAAAGTATCATACATAGATCATAAACAAGAACAACTAGCAGGTGAGTTACAAAACATTAGTGAAGCATATTCTCAAATTCAGGAGACTAAATCTCAAGAGGATGTAATGGTAAAAATTCAAAGCCAGGAAGCTGGATAAGGCAGCACCCTCGCTGAAAAGGTAGTGTCAGAACATAAAATTTATGTAGATACTGTAGAAGAAGTTCTAAAGGAGAAAGAAAGTCAACTTCCAGCTAAAATAGATTTACATTTAAAGGAATCAGAGGAAAGGTTAAGAGGCAGTATTGCTAAAACTACTGACTTTCCAAAACATTTGACAGAAAACAAACCCATGCTTTTAGAGAAGCTTGATACTTTCCTGGTTACCCACAATGCGGGGCTAGCAATTCGAAGGAAAATAATGAAGGTTGCAGAATGCAACAACCTTTGCCAACAGCTGTACCTGTCGAGCAATCCCAATTGCCATCCCTAAGCCACAATCGAACACAAGCATACTTGTCACTGACAGTGTGGTGTGTTTGTCAACATTACTTGCAGATGAAGGATTACTTGGGCATCAACAATTTCTAGTGTTTACCTCTGAAGGGAAAATAACAAACCCCATGGTTTTTAGCAGAGCATTTTGAAATGTTTTGCCTCATACCTGGACCAAAACCCAGAAAATTAGATTTGTTGTTGAATACACACAGAGTGAAATTCTACTATGGGATATGGACATGGTGGAATGTTACCACTACTATGAACAGTTTGAGAGAGCCTTTCTGGATAAATACTGATCTGAGGCCTTACAAGAGAGGCTCAGACGTGAAGTATTCAACCCAGCTACATTCAATAGCAAACATGGAAGCTTAAGGAGATATTTTGAAAAGTATTTGAATAAAAACTGATACTGGATGAACCTGGTATCTCAAGTAGATGTTATGAAAATTTTAGAGAACCAACTTCCTGCCCACATTAGGGAAAAACTCATTACCATTCCAGAACATGACACCAAATACTTTCTATCTGTACTGGACTCAATAGATTTGTTATACAAAAAGTAGCCAGTACAGCCCAATCCTGTTAACACGTAGATAGTGCCAAAGAGATTAACAGACCAACAAGTAAACAATGGATTCAAAGTTCAACACAGAAGGCAACCTTACCCCACACATACCTATGGTAATGGAAATGATAATCATAATGGCAATGGAAAAAGCCATAAATTCAAGAGTGGATATAAAAGAAATGGGCAAAAAATTAACAAAAACAGCTGCAACAGGCGAGTAGTGTATGGCCAGCCTGTGCAGTATATGCAGACACAAACTACTGGCAATAATTGGCCAATCACTTGGCAAACACAAAGCGATACCAGACAGCCAAATAATGCACAGACAGTGGAATACGGGCAACAAAGTAATGCACATATGCTGAATAATGTGCAAAGACAAAGAGAATTTCAGTTGAGAGCCTCACAGAATACTCATTGGTGTAATCAAACACCAACAGTTCATACAGAAGAAGTTACAACTGACCTAGAGACCAATGCCACTGTGACAGCAGTGAAGAGGGTACACAGAGAAATGCGACAGGGAACAAGACACAAGCTACTATTAAAGCCAAAATATTTGACCTCGAAGCATCCATGGTGCTTGACACAGGTGCTACAACTAATTTGATGTCACAGGGATTCTTTGAAGAACTCAAGAAGCATGGGTGTATACCCACACCGCCAGTGCAAAACTGCAATGTAAAAACTGCCACTGGTCAAAAATCAAAAGTAGTCAAAATAAAAGTCTTAATTCCTGTAAAATTAGGACAGTTTTCTGTATGAAGCAATTTTTTGATAGTAGAGAAATTAATAATTGATTGTTTAATGGCCTGTATGAAGCAATTTTTTGATAGTGGAGAAATTAATAGTTGATTGTTTAATGGGCATGGATATGTTTAGGACATACCATGTACAAATTGAGATATGAAAGGGCAAATGTCATTTCGCTGCAAATAACAAATTATTTGTAACAGACCTAATCAGGGGAAGTACTAATAGAGGTAAAACTTAAGTTACTCATGACTTTGAAGTTCAATTGATATATCCCACAGTTATGTTTGTCAATGGATTCAATAGCGAACAGTCGGCAGCAGAAGAAGTAAATGTCAACACAAGAAGCACAGTGATAAGTGAATTAAAGTTCTTGTCTCAGAAACAGCAAGAGAAACTTAGGGAACTGATACTAGCTTATACAGAATGTATCTGAAAAAATACCAGGTATCTTTAAGGATTATGTGTACAAAATGGAAGTACATCCTCACAAAACCTTTTGTTCTACTTCATACATGCTTGAATGGCACGTAACAGAACCATCATTTTCTCCTTATTATAGTCCTATTTTGGCCATGAGCAGGCCAGATAGTAAGGTGCACTTGGTCCTCGATGCACGTAACATTAATAAGATTATTGTACTAGACAATTTAGAGGAACAGGCTATGAAATTCCATGATGTTAAATTTCTTACTATAATCGACCTCTGATCTTCATACAGGCCAATAAAAAGACACAAAGAAAATCGTAAGCATACTGCCTTTGTATGTGGGGGAAAGAGCTTTGAATTTAAAGTATTACCAGTTGGAATGAACATAAGTGCAAGCGTATTTATCTCTGCACTTGACAGAATGCTAGGGCTTGAACTTTCGAATAACATAACATTATACATGGATGACCTTTTAGTCACTACACCCACTTTGGTAGAACACTTGAGATTAATCGAACAATTATTGATCTGCTTCTTGGAATACAGAGTAACAGCAAATCTCAAGAAATCTAATTTTGGACAAGAAAAGGTAGAATTTTTAGGACACTTAATCTCTTCAGAAGGTATACTGCCAAATCCTAAAAAATTTGGTGTCATCAGGAACAGCCCTGTTCCTCAAAACAAGAGGCAATTAAAGGAATACTTTAGGCCTAGTCTCATTTTTCAGAAAATTCATCCCTAACCAACTTATGAATAGTGATGCTTTACTCAATCTTCTCTGGAAAAACAGACCATGGTAATGGGATGAACAATGTCAAACCCATTTTTAAAACATCAAGAAACCCTTATTAAATGCTAATATTTAATTTCAACCAGACATGAAGAAGAATTTTTGTTTATGCACCGACACATCTTCTCAAGGTCTGGGTGAATGCCTTTTTCAAATAGTAGAAGAAGAGGGATATCTCATCCCTAAAGTAACTAACTTCACCAGCTGCACCTTATCCAAAACTTAACATTCATATTCAGTTACGGGGTTGGAGGGTTTGGCTGTAAGTTTGAATATTTCCTTTGGGAAAAATACACAAAAGTATACTGTGACCATTAGTCCTTATCATTTTTGTTAACTCAGAAATTACTACATTGGCAGATAGCCAGGTGGTGTATGTATCTTCGAGAATTCAGTTTTGAAATAGTGTACAATAAAAGGAAATCAAAACATAATAACTGATGCTCTTTCTCAATTACCCCAAGACTTGAGGGATACAACAATCTTTTAGAGCAGGAAGTGAAATAAGGTCTCTGTTGATGGAGGACAAAACACTCTGACCATACTATGTCCACATGTGTAAACACTTGGAGCAATTACAGCAGGCAGACAAATGCTGGAGTAAGATATGAGCCAAACTTATGCAAAACAGTGATCAAAAGTTGTAAAGGTTTCTCACTATTCACAAAGGTGTTCTGTTCCATAGAAACCATCCTGTACAGGAACAATGGCATGTGTGTTTGCCAGAGGAATATGTGGAGGATTTTATCTTATACACACACAATACCTGGGACCATTATGGCACTGCAAAATGCACTGACAAAATAGGTAAATATTGCTATTTCCCCAACCTTAGGTGAAGGGTACTACAGGTGGCAAGAAAATGTATCGTTTTCCAGAAAGCAAAACATGTCAACATTTCCTAACAGAGAGAACCACATCCCATTGTGGCTTAAAAATCTCTAGAAATGGTATCATTAGATGTGGCCGGACCATATCCTAGGGGTAAGAGAGGAGTAAAATATATAGTAGGTCTCTATGATATTTTCACCAAGTATGTAAAACTGTATGCTGTACAGAACATTATAGCCAGATCAATTATAAAACTAATCAAAGAGGATTATTTTGTAAGAGTGGGAAAACCAAAAGTCATGTTAGCAGATAATGATTCGTATTTTGTTGTATGTAAGTGGAAAGAGTTTGTAGATCATGAATATGTCACTACCTTCTTCCAAGTTGTTAACAACCTTCCCCATACATCAACTGGATTTACACCAAATGAGCTGATGTTCAACTGCAAACAAGTGGAGAAGTGAGAAAAATCTTTGCCCAAGATACTGATACCAGAATTATCTCTGGATGATAAAATACATTAAGCAGTAACCAACCTTGAAACCTGGACTAAATATAGGAAAGGAATTTATGACAGAAAGCTGATACGTACAACACAATTTTATATAGGACAAAAGCTGTTACTTAGAACACATCCCAAATCCAAAATAATTGGAAAACTGATCCACAAGTGGCAACTGTTATACACCTGACCATACGTATGTCCCCTACCCAGGAGCATACAGGTAAACATGGGTAAAGAGAAGAACTTTTACCGACACAAAGACTTGAAAACATTTATGTACAGTAATGTTAGATTTAGAATGTTGGAAAGTCACACTCCAGAATTTATGTTATTAGTTGATAAGAAAAATGTTTGTTTATGTTTTTTATTATATGTCAAATGTGTAAATGGTAAGATGAGTGGATGTAAGAAGGAAGAATTTTACTTTTATGTGTCTACAGATGACAATGCTCTAAATACAATGTATCACCTTGTATGTGGTCCAGATGCACACAAATAAATGAACTTGTGAAATGCATGGTAGTGTGTGATGCAATACACAACTCACCATGATGTAAGTGGTATCAGAGTGACACAGTACACGCACATTGGGGAGCAAGATAGTCAACAAATCACAAGTGCATGTCCACCAGACAGGCACAGCTGGGAGTGTTGGAGCACCAAAAACAAACAAACTCTATGAGCTATAGCCTACACTAGCATTTGTAAAGCCTATTGCATTAACAGGGACATAGAAAATTAAGGGAGGGTCTATGCTACAACTATGACTATCTACACAATACACACATACAAAGATAAGCTAAGGGATTATATACATGGAAAGGAACCCTAAACTATGAGATATTTACTTAAGTTATGCTACTATATACATTATATCTATGTACATACAATATTTCCAAATTTAAGTATTGAAAGGGAACAGAAAAGTCTTTCTGTAGATAAACAAGTGATTACAGCATAAGTGACAAACTGAACAAGAGGTCGCACCACACCTATAATAAGCTGTATCTTTCAGATTTATAAGCTAAGTAGAGATACACACATGACATTAAATAAGTTTTGTCATAGCATGACTGCGCACTGGAGTGAATGAATACATGGCTGAACATATGAAAAAAAGTATTAATAGCCATCAAGCCACTATACACTTATCTATAATGACTTAGTTTTATGTTAGTATCAAGTCTCTTTTTCCAGGGAATGCTGCATCAACATGTCCTAAAGTGAAGAAAGAGAAATGCTTGTAGACTCACAGGTACCATATAAAAATAAGAAAAGACTGCACCACAAGATAAATGTAGTTATAAGTTTATGATATGTATGAATGTGATAGTGTGAATGTATGAGAAGTTGAAAACAGTTGCAGTATGACACATATCACTATGCTGAACTAAGGTTTAGCAGTACCAAATAATGAAGGGGTCAAAACCTAACTACTGTGAGTGTCGATTACCCATGAAAGTGTCAAACGACTGATTTACATCGAAATTTTTATGTACGTTTCTTACTTACGTAAACATTTTTTAATCTCATTGTATGTAACATGCCATATTGATACAACTCTGTACACCTCAGCATTCGAAATGGTTATATTTTATACAGTAAACATAAGAAGTAAATATGGAACTACACATTTAAACACTGAATAAGTATTTAACACACTTCACATCATCAGATTTGAGTTGTGTTTATTAACAACAAACTATTTTGTTCTTAGGATCACAGTTAGTCTGGTAACGAAACATAGCTGATCACATAAATGCCTTTCTGTTAAATTTCCTCAACCCTGTAGTGTGTAGATCCTTTCTAGAGAATGTTAGAGAGGCGAGGCCATGCGTAATTATCTGACTGATGTGTAGTATCTATTGTAGCGACTGTTGTTTACTTCTTTAATTCTTTGGAATTTATAAATATGCTCTGAAAATGCACTGAAATGAAATGTAGGTCAATTTATGCCATAGAGCAAAACAGAATCTACTATTGTATGAATGTAGTATGAAGAACGTATGGATAACCATAAAGGATAACTCCAATGAACATAGGGGCTGTGCCCATACTGGTCAGGGTTATCAACCCTCAAAAAGAGAAAAAAAGGGAATTAAGCTCAGACACTGTGCACCCTTGTATGATGTCAGTGCATGCGGGGGGGGGGGGGGGGGGGGGGGCGGCAATTATTATTATTATATCTTCATTCTATTCTTTTCCTTTCATACATGTAAGATATATATACAAAAAGCCAATGGTAAAGTTATGAGTCATTTTGTGGCAGAGATAATGTTTTGATACAAAAAAAGAAAAGAGATACGCTCTTCAACTGATTAATTCCAGTATCTTCACTTGTTTCTTTCTATAAGTGGTAGCAGGTGGATGTGTCACTAGCCCCACCATGCCAGTATTGTATAAACATATATATTAAAATGTGTTATAAAAGTTATTAGAAAGGCCAAGTTTATTCATGTATTTATAACAATCAAACCAATCTCTCCACCATTTTGCCTGCACTGAGAATCCTGCATCAGGGGGTTCAAAGCAGACAAGAGGAATTGAGTGAGCAGCAGAGGGGTGATCCTGTTCTGGCATTCTCATAATCAGTACGACGCACAATGCAATTGATGTGGGGCAGTATGTAACTCAAAATCTGAGTATTGATCTTAAGAGTACTGACATTGAAGGTCTGTTCTACCAGTTAAAGTTCACCCAGGATATGTGTACAGATTTATAAATTACCTTCCAATGCAATGTCTTCCAATTATTCAAGCAGCAATTATTATTCAGTTTGTTATTTCGTCCCTCCACTCATATGACACTATTCACCACTGCTTCGTAATTCCAGTTATTGTCCACAATAAGCGAAGTCTTTTATGAAAAATTTGAGAGGAATGAAGATTATAATAAACTTACTTGTTTACTTAGCTTCTCTTGTACAGTTAGCTCCAGTTCTACTTGTCTAGGGATCCGATTCTAGAAACTGAAATTCTAACATTTTAGGTCCTTATAGTATAACTAATCTAAATAAATTTAAAGGGTGTTGTTGCAGAATTTTTGTTGTTACATTATTATATTTTGTCACATTGTAGTATATCATACAGTCTTTTGAATTTTCACATTAACAAAGCTGAATTACATTATTCGCCCAAAATACAAATATACGTCTGAACACATCAGAGGCATGCTTAGCACCACTTCACTTTGCGGTAATAACCATATTCAAATGGATTTACAATTTTTCTTGAATAATGACTTTCTATCAAGTTCAATTATTATTTCATAAATGAATCCAGAAATAAACATAGTAAACAGTCCAGAATGAAATTTTCACCCTCCAGCGGAGTGTGTTCTGATATGAAACTTCCTGAAAGATTTAAACTCGGGACCTTTGCCTTTTCCGGGCAAAAATTGTACACTCTGTGCTACCCTAGCATGACTCATGACCCATCCTCACAGCTTCAATTCTGCCAGTACCTTGTCTCCTACTTTCCAAACTTCACAGAAGCTCTTCTGTGAACCTTGTAGAACTCAAGGTTGTGTCTAAACCATGTCTCTACAGTACCCTTTCTTCCAAGAGTGCTAGTTCTGCAAGGTTCACAGAAAAGCTTCTGTGAAACATGGAAAGTTGGAGATGAGGTACTGGTAGAATTGAAGCTGTGAGGATGGGTCATGAGTCATGCTTTGGTGGACCACTTGCCCGCTATAGGCAAAGGTCCCGAGTTCAAGTCTTGGTCCGGTACACAGTTTTAATCTGCCAGGAACTTTCATAGTAAACAGTTCTAAATTGTGTAATAAATAAAAGAAATAATGGTAGTAACAATGTAATAATATAATAATAATAGAAATAATAAGTGTTTACCAAATAAATGGTAATTTTGAATGTTTCTAAAATAAACATCAGTTGAAACATCAAAAATAAAGTAATTTATTTTCATAAATTTTAGCTTGAAATATAACATATTGTATATAAAATTATATGAAATGTTTCAGAGAAGCAGCTGAGATAATATATACCTGTTCAAAATTAGAAAAATAACACTGGTATTGACAAATACTGTAGAGAAAAAGTAATTCCAGAGGGGGTTCTCCCATTACAATATCCCCCTCACATAATGCAGAAACAAAGTTCACAATATTTAGTGACATATTATAAGGTTGCTAAACAGTGTAGCAAATGATGCCAAAAGATAGAATACAGATGTATGTAAGTATCTGATACATAACATATTACAGAAAATGTAAGAAAAACATCTACTACACAAGTCATATACTATACATATATGAGGACATGGTATTAACATTTTCAGATCTGTGCAACATTCTGTTACAAAACAAATGATACAATGTCAAAACTACAACATAACAACATTAAACTATAGAAATAAGTGCAGAGGCAATGTAAATTACTAGAATTACAAATTGTGAGTTTACATCCATGAAGTCACACCTTCAAAATCATCAGAAAAGAAGAAAAAATATTCAGAGCCTAAATGTATGAAGAATGGGCCGACTCAAAAAAAACTCACAACGATTGATTCAGACTAGAAGAATGTACTCAATCACAAGTAGTGGTATAGCACAGAATCAGTTAGCCACATAAACCAGAGTATGTAAGGACATGCTGACTCATGAAAGGAGAAAATATTTTAAAAAATATTAGGGCCTATGCCTATGATGTGAGGACTGACCCATGAGTACAAACCACACTGGGTACACACCAGCAGAAATGTTTTGAAACAACAAATGAATAAAGTTCATAACCATATATTAATAAGTTCAAAACCATCTAAAGAATTATTAGAGAAAGCATCTAGCCTCAATCAATAGTTGCACACTCTCCTTGAGTACAAAAACACAGTTGCAATGACCAGATTGACCAGGGGTACCCGAAACAGAATTAAACGTGAGGTTACACATAACTCAATTTTCAATGAGATACAATAATTCAGTTCTCAGGATAAATACAGATAATTAATGACATAAACAGCTTTGAATGAATACAGAATCAAGTAGCTTGAGGTCCAAAATCAGTGTGTGAAAACCGAAATGTATACATCTTGTTGTACAGTCTACACTCAGTTTATGATCACAATCATAAATGTCTTCCATACTATTTTCTAGTTGTTCATACATATTAACCTATGTACATAGAAGCCTAGGAGATGCATTTACAACTGATAAAAAAATGCATACTAAATGTTGAGATAAAAAAATTCCTTGACTACTAACCTGACAGTGCCTAACTTTACGAGATTTTGCATATTATTTACGATATGGTTCACAGAATATACTCTTCAATTTTTTAAGTTTTCACAGTTCTTTATTGAACATAACAAATCTTCAGTCATAGAACATCAACCTTTCACAGCATTATATAAATTTACATAATGTGTTCGGAAGTTAATCCACTAATTAAAAAAACATATATTTACGTGGAATAACACTGTCAATAGCAGTGACAACTTTTCTAAATAAATAGCTCCATGAATTTTTCATAAAGTATAACTTCTTGGCTAACAATCTACAAATTTCTGTCAGAAGACTGATGTAGTTGACAGATGCTTGAGTACATTACCTAGCACCTATGATCTCTTATAAGTCAGCTGGACCAACAAGGGTTCAACCTTACAGGACTGTAGGAGTGGATCCACACACATCTTTCACTTTCCTCCCTAGATTTCTTCTCACACACTCCAGTGGATAGGTAACTTCCTGTCTAACTTTCAAACTGAATCCTGACATAGTTTTGTGTACTAAGTATGGTATTCAGTACCTCCGTCACATCACATGGAGTATGTTTTGCCTATCTGTGTTAAAAAAATATGCATTCAGGGCTCATGTCAGAATGTATTAAAAAGTGTTCACACATGTGGTACACTAATAAACAGAGCCTTAATGCAATGAAGAAATGAACTAGATAAGGTAATACAGACAAATGTTAGCAATTACCAGATTGAAAGAAATTATGTGCACAAGCAAGACAAGTTGGACTGCACTGACTTAGCATCTGACAAATGCCTACAGAATGAGAAATGGAACATAGTCCATGATGTATTTGTGATGAAGCAAGCTTGGATATTTTTGCTTCCCCTCTTGTTCTGCTATCTACCCCCTTAAAATTCAGTTTTTCAGTTTAGCCTAATTATCATTAATGCACATGAGTGTAATCTGCATTTTCATAAAAGAGAAAGGTTGGCCCTCAGTTTTAAAGAATATAACACCAGATCTAATTTTGAGCTTAGTTTTATGTATGTAATTGATTTTCTAATTTATTTTGTCTATTCGTAGTTAGTATCTTTCATAACAGTGTGAAATCAGTAACTGTTTCGTAACTTAAATTTTATAGTTGACTTAATAACAAATATAAATTCTGGGTTTAAATTGACGATATGAATATAATAGAAAGGAACATTCCACATGGGAAAAATATATTAAAAAAACAAAGATGCTGTGACTAACCAAACAAGAAAGCACTGGTAGATAGACACAATAAAAAACACACAGACACACACACAAATTTGAAGCTTTTGCAACCCACAGTTGCTTCATCAGGAAAGAGGGAAGGAGAGGGAAAGATGAAAGGATGTGGGTTTTAAGGGAGAGGGTAAGGAGTTGATGACATCTTCATGATCTGGACTCACAGTGAAGAAGAACTCCAGAATTTCCTCTACAACCTCAACTCCTTTGGTTCCATCAGATTCACCTGGTCCTACTCCAAAACCCATGCCACTTTCCTCGAAGTTGACCTCCATCTGTCCAATGGCCAGCTTCACACATCCGTCCACATCAAACCCACCAACAAGAAACAGTACCTCCATTATGACAGCTGTCACCAATTTCATATCAAACGGTCCCTTCCCTACAGCTTAGGTCTTCATGGCAAACGAATCTGCTCCAGTCCTGAATCCCTGAACCATTACACCAACAACCTGAAAGCAGCTTTTGCATCCCGCAACTACCCTCCTGACCTGGTACAGAAGCAAATAACCAGAGCCACTTCCTCATCCCCTCAAACCCAGAACCTTCCACAGAAGAACCCCAAAAGTGCCCCACTTGTGACAGGATACTTTCTGGGACTGGATCAGACTCTGAATGTGGCTCTCCAGCAGGGATACGACTTCCTCAAATCCTGCCTGAAATGAGATCCATCCTTCATGAAATCCTCCCCACTCCATCAAGAGTGTCTTTCTGCTGTCCACCTAGCCTTTATAACCTCTTGGTTTATCCCTATGAAATCCCCAAACCACCTTCCCTACCCTCTGACTCCTACCCTTGTAACCGTCCCCAGTGTAAAACCTGTCCCAAGCACCCTACCACCACCACAGTCCTGTAACCCGGAAGGTGTACACGATCAAAGGCAGAGCCACGTGTGAAAGCACCCACGTGATTTACCAACTGACCTGCCTACACTGTGAAGCCTTCTATGTGGGAATGACCAGCAACAAACTGTCCATTTGCATGAATGGAGACAGGCAGACAGTGCTTGTTGGTAATGAGGATCACCCTGTGGCTAAACATGCCTTGGTGCACGGCCAGCACATCTTGGCACAGTGTTACACCATCTGGGTTATCTGGATACTTCCCACTGACACCAACCTATCAGAACTCCAAAGATGGGAACTTGCCCATCAATATATCCTCTCTTCCCATTACCCACCAGGCCTCATACATCACTTGCCACTCAACAACATCTTTCCCTCTGTACTTCCACCTTGACTGACATCTCTGCCCAAACTCTTTTCCTTTACATACGTCTGCTTGTGTCTGTAATGTGCAGATGGATATGTATGTGTGTGTGAGTGTATATCTGTCCCTTTTTCCCCCTAAGGTAAGTCTTTCTGGTCCCGGAATTGGAATGACTCCTTACCCACTCCCTTAAAACCCACATCCTTTTGTCTTTCCTTCTCCTTCCCTCTTCCCTGATGAAGCAACTGTGGGTTGCAAAAGATTGAAATTTGTGTGTGTGTTTGTATGTTTTTTATTGTGTCTATCTACCAGCACTTTCTCATTTGGTAAGTCACAGCATATTTGTATTTTCAAATATAAATTCTGTACCAATTATAAACATTTGGAGGAACAACTAATAGTATTCTCAATTAATTCCAAAGTAGTAAACAGCTTCATCAAAAGTATTGTTTGCATAATGATATTTATTAATTCCATGATTTAAACAAATAATTCAGCCTAAACCTGATAGCAGAAGAAACTGTTAAAAAGAACCAATTTCTCAGTGTATTCAGTTAATATGATGAACCATGGACCTTGTTGTTGGTGGGGAGGCTTGCGTGCCTCAACGATAGAGATAGCCGTACCGTAGGTGCAACCACAGCGGAGGGATATCTGTTGAGAGGCCAGACAAACGTGTGGTTCCTGAAGAGGGGCAGCAGCCTTTTCAGTAGTTGCAGGGGCAACAGTCTGGATGATTGACTGATCTGGCCTGGCAACACTAACCAAAATGGCCTTGCTGTTCTGGTACTGCGAACGGCTGAAAGCAAGGGGAAACTACAGCTGTAATTTCTCCCGAGGGCATGCAGTTTTACTGTATGATTGAATGATGATGGCGTCCTCTTGGGTAAAATATTCCGGAGGTAAAATAGTCCCCCATTTGGATCTCCGGGCGGGGACTACTCAAGAGGACGTCGTTATCAGGAGAAAGAAAACTGGCGTTCTACAGATCGGAGCGTGGAATGTCAGATCCCTTAATTGGGCAGGTAGGTTAGAAAATTTAAAAAGGGTAATGGATAGATTAAAGTTAGATATAGTGGGAATTAGTGAAGTTCGGTGGCAGGAGGAACAAGACTTTTGGTCAGGTGAATACAGGGTTATAAATACAAAATCAAATAGGGGTAATGCAGGAGTAGGTTTAATAATGAATAAAAAAAAATAGGAGTACGGGTAAGCTACTACAAACAGCATAGTGAACGCATTATTGGGGCCAAGATAGACACGAAGCCCATGCCTACTGCAGTAGTACAAGTTTATATGCCAACTAGTTTTGCAGATGATGAAGAAATTGATGAAATGTATGATGAGATAAAATAAATTATTCAGGTAGTGAAGGGAGGTGAAAATTTAATAATCATGGGTGACTGGAATTTGAGAGTAGGAAAAGGGAGAGAAGGAAACATAGTAGGTGAATATGGATTGGGGGAGAGAAATGAAAGAGGAAGCCGCCTGGTAGAATTTTGTGCAGAGCGTAACTTAATCATAGCTAACACTTGGTTCAAGAATCATGAAAGGAGGTTGTACACATGGAAAAACCCTGGAGATACTAAAAGGTATCAGATAGATTATACACTCCTCGAAATGGAAAAAAGAACACATTGACACCGGTGTGTCAGACCCATCATACTTGCTCCGGACACTGCGAGAGGGCTGTACAAGCAATGATCACACGCACGGCACAGCGGACACACCAGGAACCGCGGTGCTGGCCGTCGAATGGCGCTAGCTGCGCAGCATTTGTGCACCGCCGCCGTCAGTGTCAGCCAGTTTGCCGTGTCATACGGAGCTCCATCGCAGTCTTTAACACTGGTAGCATGCCGCGACAGCGTGGACGTGAACCGTATGTGCAGTTGACGGACTTTGAGCGATGGCGTATAGTGGGCATGCGGGAGGCCGTGTGGACGTACCGCCGAATTGCTCAACACGTGGGGCGTGAGGTCTCCACAGTACATCGATGTTGTCGCCAGTGGTCGGTGGAAGGTGCACGTACCCGTCGACCTGGGACCGGACCACAGCGACGCACGGATGCACGTCAAGACCGTAGGATCCTATGCAGTGCCGTAGGGGACCGCACCGCCACTTCCCAGCAATTTAGGGACACTGTTGCTCCTGGGGTATCGGCGAGGACCATTCGCAACCGTCTCCATGAAGCTGGGCTACGGTCCCGCACACCGTTAGGCCGTCTTCCGCTCACGCCCCAACATCGTGCAGCCCGCCTCCAGTGGTGTCGCGACAGGCGTGAATGGAGGGACGAATGGAGACGTGTCGTCTTCAGCGATGAGAGTCGCTTCTGCCTTGGTGCCAATGATGGTCGTATGCGTGTTTGGTGCCGTGCAGGTGAGCGCCACAATCAAGACTGCATACGACCGAGGCACACAGGGCCAACACCCGGCATCATGGTGTGGGGAGCGATCTCCTACACTGGCCGTACACCACTGGTGATCGTCGAGGGGACACTGAATAGTGCACGGTACATCCAAACCGTCATCGAACCCATCGTTCTACCATTCCTAGACCGGCAAGGGAACTTGCTGTTCCAACAGAACAATGCACGTCCGCATGTATCCCGTGCCACCCAACGTGCTCTAGAAGGTGTAAGTCAACTACCCTGGCCAGCAAGATCTCCGGATCTGTCCCCCATTGAGCATGTTTGGGACTGGATGAAGCGTCGTCTCACGCGGTCTGCACGTCCAGCACGAACGCTGGTCCAACTGAGGCGCCAGGTGGAAATGGCATGGCAAGCCGTTCCACAGGACTACATCCAGCATCTCTACGATCGTCTCCATGGGAGAATAGCAGCCTGCATTGCTGCGAAAGGTGGATATACACTGTACTAGTGCCGACATTGTGCATGTTCTGTTGCCTGTGTCTATGTGCCTGTGGTTCTGTCAGTGCGATCATGTAATGTATCTGACCCCAGGAATGTGTCAATAAAGTTTCCCCTTCCTGGGACAATGAATTCACGGTGTTCTTATTTCAATTTCCAGGAGTGTATAATGGTAAGACAGAGATTTAGGAACCAGGTTTTAAATCGTAAGACATTTCCAGGGGCAGATGTGGACTCTGACCACAATCTATTGGTTATGAACTGTAGATTAAAACTGAAGAATCTACAAAAAGGTGTGAAATTTAAGGAGATGGGACCTGGATAAACTGAAAGAACCAGAGTTTGTACAGAGTTTCAGGGAGAGCATAAAGGAACAATTGACAGGAATGGGGGAAAGAATTACAGTAGAAGAGGAATGGGTCACTTTGAGGGATGAAATAGTGAAGGCAGCGGAGGATCAAATAGGTAAAAAGATGAGGGCTGGTAGAAACCCTTGGGTAACAGAAGAAATATTGAATTTAATTGATGAAAGGAGAAATTACAAAAATGCAGAAAATGAAGCAGGCAAAAAGGAATACAAACGTCTCAAAAATGAAATTGACAGGAAGTGCAAAATGGTTAAGCAGGCATGGCTAGAGGACAAATGTAAGGATGTAGAGGCTTATCTCACTAGGGGTAAGATAGATACTGTCTACAGGAAAATTAAAGGGACCTTTGGAGAAAGGAGAACCACTTGCATGAATATCAAGAGCTTTGATGGAAACCCAGTTCTAAGCAAAGAAGGGAAAGCAGAAAGGTGGAAGGAGTATATAGAGGGTCTACACAAGGGCGATGTACCTGAGGACAATATTATGGAAATGGAAGAGGATGTAGATGAAGATGAAATGGGAGATATGATACTGCGTGAAGAGTTTGACAGAGCACTGAAAGACCTGAGTCGAAACAAGGCCCCCGGAGTAGACACCATTCCATTAGAACTACTGACGGCCTTGGGAGAGCCAGTCCTGACAAAACTCTACCATCTGGTGAGCAAGATGTATGAAACAGGCGAAATACCCTCAGACTTCAAGAAGAATATAATAATTCCAATCCCAAAGAAAGCAGGTGTTGACAGATGTGAAAATTACCAAGCTATCAGTTTAATAAGCCACAGCTGCAAAATACTAACGCAAATTCTTTACGGACGAATGGAAAAACTGATAGAAGCCAACCTCGGGGAAGATCAATTTGGATTCCTAGAAATGTTGGAAAATGTGAGGGAATACTGACCCTACGACTTATCTTAGAAGAAAGATTAAGGAAAGATAAACCTACGTTTCTAGCATTTGTAGACTTAGAGAAAGCTTTTGACAATGTTGACTGGAATACTCTCTTTCAAAATCTGAAGGTGGCAGGGGTAAAATACAGGGAGCAAAAGGTTATTTACAATTTGTACAGAAACCAAATGGCAGTTATAAGAGTCGAAGGGTATGAAAGGGAAGCAGTCATTGGGAAGGGAGTGGGACAGGGTTGTAGCCTATCCCCGATGTTATTCAATCTGTATATTGAGCAAGCAATAAAGGAAACAAAAGAAAAGTTTGGAGTAGGTATTAAAATCCATGGAGAAGAAATAAAAACTTTGAGGTTTGCTGATGACATTGTAATTCTACCAGAGACAGCAAAGGACTTGGAAGAGCAGTTGAATGGAATGGACAGTGTCTTGAAAAGAGGGTATAAGATGAACATCAACAAAAGCAAAACGAGGATAATCGAATGTAGTCGAATTAAGTCGGGTGATGCTGAGGGAATTAGATTAGGAAATGAGACACTTAAAGTAGTAAAGGAGTTTTGCTATTTGGGGAGCAAAATAACTGATGTTGGTCGAGGTAGAGAGGATATAAAATGTAGACTGGCAATGGCAAGGAAAGCATTTCTGAAGAAGAGAAATTTGTTAACATCGAGTATAGATTTAAGTGTCAGGAAGTCGTTTCTTAAAGTCTTTGTATGGAGTGTAGCCATGTATGGAAGTGAAACATGGACGATAAATAGTTTAGACAAGAAGAGAATAGAAGCTTTCGAAATGTGGTGCTACAGAAGAAAGCTGAAGATTAGATGCGTAGATCACATAACTAATTACTCTTCCTTCTCAGATCCTCTTTCACTTCATTCTACCAATTGGGATACAAGTTCTGATGAACCACAGCCAGCTCAATTGGGATACAAGTTCTGACTGACCACAGCAAACTTAGTCCAGAATGCACCTTTATCTATGTTATCATCAATCTGGTACCAAGGAAACTTCAAAAAGCTTTCACATTTATTCTCCAGGCTCACAGATACTTTACCTTTACTGTTTGGATCATTAATCTGCATGATATTAATGAAAAACTTCTTTGACTGGACTGGTATTCGACAACACTCACTTATAACATCACATACATCTCTCACTTTACCCGTATTGTCAACATCATTTACAAATAACTCTGAAACTTCATTATTCTTAAACTCCTCACATACCTGATACTCCTCATCATCATATTCCTCCAAAATTACTTCATCAACAACATCACTGACAATACAAGTCTCATATCCATCAAAGCCACTTACCTCACCTACATTCAGTTGTGACAACTTAATAAGATAGTCTGATAACAAATCAAAAGCCATATTGGGTACTGTGAAGACTGAAACACGAAAGAAATGCGAAGACCAGGATCTCATTCTCAAAAACACAGAAAATGTCAATATTAATAAACAAGATTTGCCAAATTACATCAACAATTACTTCATTAAGCTCAAAATTCACAAACCAAGAAAAACCTCAATTTCCAAAAGCTGCTTGTAGTATGAGGAATAGATCCAACAGATGAAGATGAATTGTTCAAACTAATAAAAAGCTTGAAACCTAAAATATCAGCAGATGTAGATGAGATGCCTGTTTATATCATAACAATGACAGCTGCACAAATCCTAAGGCCATTGGCATACATAGCCAACTTATCATTTAGTGAAGGAGTGTTTCCAGAAAGGATGAAAATGTCAAAAGTGAAGCCATTATTCAAAATCAATGACAAGCATAAGGTATAAAACTACCAGCCAATATCTCTCCTTCCAGCATTTTCCAAAATAATAGAAAAATTAATGAAGCACAGAATCAACAAATACCTAAATGTCCATAAGTTAGTCAATAGAAATCAGCATGGCCTCCAGGCAGGTAAAAGACAGAAACAGCACTAATGTGTTACACTGAACAAATAATCAAAAATCTAGAAAAAGACAACAGTGTAGTAGGAATAAATTTAGATCTCTCCAAAGCATTTGACACTGTCAGTCATGGCATTCTTTTAGAAATGTGGAAGCATTAGGTATTCAATGGAGAGAGGAAAATTGGTTTGAATCATACCTCCAAAACAGAACACAGATAGTAAGACTGATGTTATGTTACTCCAACCACAAAATAAATTTAGTATCAGATGCAAAAATAGTGGAAATAGGAGTGCCTCAAGGCAGTATTCTAGGTCCCTTATACTTCCTTGTCTAAATAAATGACTTTCACACTTCAAATGGAGCAGCAAAGGCCATACTAATCACAGATGACACTAGTGTGATAATAGGTGCACCAAAGCAAATGCTGCAAACAACTACTGATCAAGTAATAAAGAATGTCCACACTTGGTTCAAAGCAAATAAAACAAATTATATGCAGTTTGGGAAAATATGTTAAAATGTAAATATTTATCTGTTGTTGGGTGACAAGGCTATAGATAGATTGGCATCAACAAAATTGATGGGGATTCATGTACATGAAAATCTGAATTTTAATGATCTTGTAATGAAACTTGTCCAGAAACTTAACTCAGCTTGTATTGCTCTTAGAATTATTGCAAATGTTTGTACTGCAGGGGGTTCCAGGATGGCATATTTTGGCTATTTTCAGTCTCTTACAACATACGGAATAATATTTTGGGGTTTCCCGTGTAAAACAAATCTTTCTGTTACAGAAGAATTCTATATGAATAATAACACACAGTCATCCATAGATGCAATGCAAACCCTTATTCAACAAGCTTAAAGTTTTGACAATAGCTTTCTTATATCTATACAAATGTGTTCCATATGTTAGGGCCCACCTTGCAGATTTTCAGACAAATGCTGGCTTGCATAACTACAATACTCAAAATACCACACGACTCCATACTCAGCGAACAAAAAGATCATATACACAAAGGCACATGAGCCATATGGGTACAAAATGCTGGAACACACTGCCAGCCAACATCAGAAAGTTAGAAAATGAAAACAGAAATTTTTTTACTCGGTAAATGACTATTTAGGAGTGGCGACTATCTAGTCTGTGAGTGATATATCTTTGCCATAGCAGGCTCACTGACCCATGCAGACCTGTTGTGCACCACCACATTGCTTTTCTTTCTGTTTTGTGCTGGTGACTGTGTATAACTTTGTAGATATTCATACATAATAAAGTTGCCTTCATGTATTTTAATGATCGCTACCACTCTGTGTATCGGGAATAGCCACATTAGTGACCCCGATCTGTTTTCATTCAATTCGCGAGTGCTATTAAAAGTGATTTGTATTGTGCTACGAAAAATGTTTCAACAACCGTTCAGTCCCTGTGATCCGACTTTACAGCCGCAGTTTTTCAAAGTGGAAAATTAACCCATACCAGAAATCATGCCGCAGTTTCAGTGAAAAAGTGAACTTTGCTGTCAACCAGGTTCTAACCTACGCAGCCACGAGTAAACCTCAATGGTTCCCCCTTGGCCGCCGCAGCATGTTCCCGTGCCTACGGCTGCCTCATGACCATCGGACTGCATTCTGCTTATCGACGCCCCAGCACTGCCAGCACCTGCCATTCCTGCTCATCTGCTGCACCCACACATGATGCCTGCTCTACAGCCGCAGACTACGCAACTATCCACCGGCATCTTACAACCCCTAAGGTATGATGCAGCCGCGCCTCCTGCGCCATGCCCCATCCCGGCTCCTGTTTGTCTTCTGCACGTTTTCCCAACAGTTTCATCCGTCTCTGCTGCATTGGTTTCAATTGCGCCTGCTACACTCCCGCACCCGTTGTTACCAGCTCCCACATGCCTACCTCCCGCTCCCGCAGCAGCACCGGCCACCCCACCCATGCCGGTCCACAACATTTCATTGACTTCCGCACCGGGTTCTTTTGCTTGACAAACACCAGTCGTGTGTTCACCTGTCCAAACCGCACCTGTTTCCATGGTACTGGAGAGTGATCTGCACCCAACCGTGCCCCCACCAGCCGGGGCCCCAGCGACTATACCTGCCTACACTACCCAACTGAACTCACATGTCAAGACTGAACTTTGTTCCTGCACTCCTGCTGCTTGTAAATAATGTTGTTTTGTCCCTATTAACCAGATTAGTACAGCTACTGTGTCCCAGTCTCCTGGTGCCTACATTCCTGATTTGGCACCACTCTACACTGCTACACCACCCGCACCTCCGAGTAATGTGTTCGCTGCACCGACCGTTCCTCAGTACCTCGTGCCTAGCAGATTCCCAAAACTGCCAGCCCTACAAACCAAGAAACCCAAGATATGGTTTGCATTAGTGGATAAAATGTTGGACATTCATGGTGTCCTAAATGACGGAGCCCGATTCGTGTGCCTTGTTAGTCACCTGAACGATCACACGGATCTTATTAGTGACATGCTGCTTTCACCTCCCATTCAGGATAAGTATGAATTTGCTGAAGCTTGTATCATTGAACGCCTATCCCATCCTCCTGCTGAGTCGATCCAACTCATTATCCATGAGGAACACATCGATCACCGCACCCTGTCACAGCTGTGGCGCCACTTACACACCTTTGTGGACACAGACTTTCTACCAGATGTTGCACTTTGGACAATTTGGCTACTTAAACTTCCTTCTGAGCTACAACTGCAACTACTGTCACATATTTCTGAGCCCCTCAAAGCACACCTGCACATTGCTGACTGTGCCTATAGCATCATTCAACACTGGTACCCCCAGCATTCAAGTCCGCCATCCACCACCCCCACACATTGTGCAGTAACAGAAGTCACGCCTACCCACGGCCACAGTAAGACACACCTCACTGTCAGCACAAGCAATGGCCCCGCCTCCCCGTGGTCGCCCAACTGCACTACCTACTTTTATATTGCCGCCCCACAGGTCACCGGAGCCGGCCGAGCGAGCACCTGAGTACACTCCGGCCGTGCAGCTGGCCGCCTCACCACCCAGCCATGCTCCTGCACCACAAGCTGGCTTTCCTTATGCTGGTTCCATGCTAACTTTGGTGATGTGGCGCGCAACTACAAACCCCAGTGCACTTTCCCAAATGCTTATTGCGGGCACATCTAGGCGCCACATCCCGCTGTGCTACCTCACGGCGCCTACCTGCATCTCGTCTGATGCCTGCTGCACTATCATCTGCTTCGCACCTCTTTGTCGAGGACACCAACACTGAACTTGGTTTTCTAGTGGACACTGGAGCCAACATTAGTGTTATCCTGCCCTCCCTCGCCCCTAACATAGATCCCTTATCTGCACCACCACTGATAGCTGCTAACAATTCCCCAATTCCAGTGCTAGGTTCCTCACAGCTCCTGCTCAAATTTTGCCCCAGATCAGGTTTTCCCCTGGACATTTTACATTGCAGAAGTTGATGCACCTGTACTGGACCTTGAGTTTCTTCATCACTTTGCCCTCTCCCCTAATCTGCAAGCTGGCTGTCTGACTCATGTCTCCGGTTTGAATGTTCCTGGTGCGTCACACCATTCCCCCTCAGCTCGAAGTTTCTACTAACTGTTCACTCTCTGCCCTTTCAGAGTGTATGTCACTTGCTGCAAACCTTTCCTCTGCTCTCTCAGCTTTCTTGCATGAGCGTTCAGATGTCGATTCGTAGTGCGCTCAGAATGTCGACCTGCGTGTTCGCATTGATGAAGTCTATGCACAACTTTTGCAGACACAACAGCAGCTTCTGCAACTCCGCACACCCACTCTTGCAATCATGGATATGCCTCCTCAGCCTGGTCATTGTTCTGCAGCTGCGACCCCATTAACGGTTTGGCCAGTCTTTGCCCCTACCCCTCCTGCCTCTACCCCCTCTGCCCCTACCCTCTCTGCTTCTCCCATGTCCCTGCGTGCAATTGCCAATGGCACGTGCCACAGAATAAACACAACTGAAGGACCCCCTGTGCAGCATAAGTCACGCCACCTAAATGCACAGAAACTTCGCCGTGCTAAAGACATTGTTAAAGATCTTTTGGATTCCAACATTCTCCATCAATCTGATAGTCACTGGTCATCGCCAATCCATCTCGTGCTGAAGGAGGACAGTACTTTCCACCTCTGTGGTGACTACCATGTGCTTAATGGACACACTACCATCGATAACTACCCTATCCCCCATATTCAAGATTGCACTCAGATGTTGCATGGTTCCCAGATCTTTTCCATTCTCGATTGTAGCAAAGCATATTATCAGATTCCCATGTTCCCCGAGGATATCCCCAAGACAGCCATAATCACTCCATTTGGTCTCTTTGAGTACTGTTCCATGCCATATGGTCTCAAAAATGCTGCACAGACATGGCAACGCTTCATCAACTCACTGTTGTTTGACCTCCCTTTCGCCTATGCCTACTTAGATTTTTTACTGATTTTCTCTCCCTCACCTGAGGAACATGCTCTCCATCTTTCCAGAGTGCTTGCACTGCTCACTGCTAATGGAGTGGAGATCAATCATGAGAAGTCTAAGCTTAGCAGTCCTGAGGTCACACTCTTAGGTCACACAGTCATGGCCGAGGGCATTCGTCCTACTTCCTCTCGGGTTGAACTCATACTTAGCCTCCCTCCCCCAGAGGACTTCGCTGAACTTCGCCAAATTTCACCATTTTCTAGGCATGGTGAATTTCTACAGGTGCCACCTGCCCAATGCTGTGTATCCGGATCCCTCTGACCGACGCTCTGGTGGGTAAGGATACTAAAGGCAAACACAAACTCGTTTGAACACTGGAGATGGCCGATTAATTCAAAAACCTCAAAACTGCCATTTCTAAAGCTGTCACACTCGCTCAACCTGCTCCTGACGCACCCATTTCTATTACAGCTGATGCAAGCGACACTGCAATTGACGCGGTCCTTCAGCAACATGTATTGGATATCCCCAACCCCTCTGTTTCTTCTCCAAGAAATTAACCAAATCCCAGTCCAAATGGTCTGCCTTCAACCGTGAACTGCTCGCCCTGTATGAAGTGGTCAAATATTTCAGTGCTTATGTCGAGGATTTATATAGATCACAAACCCTTGGCAGACACAATCCATAACCCAGCACGCGATCTCCCCCCATGACGCTTGCGCCATATGGATTTCATATCCCAATATTCCACTGATGCACAATATATCCAAGGCACTGACAATGTAGTCATTGACTACCTGTCTCACGTCAACATCATCAGTACCCCTCTTAACCTTACCGTCCTGTCCCGCCCTCTAACAGAAGACCCCAATATTCATGCCTTGCAACAAGACACAACCTCTTCCCTCCAACTGGAACAACGTGCATTCCCCGGCACCATAGAACTGGTCTGGTACGATGTTTCCACTGATAGCCCCCACCCTCTCATACCTGCAGCTCCCTGCTGCTCTGTTTTTGATGTACTCCACAACCTAGCTCACCCAGACATCAAAGCCTCCACCAGATTGGTTCAGAAAGGTAGGTCTGGCCAGGTGTTAAACATGATTGCAGGATGTGGGTTCGTGCCTGCGTGTCGTGTCAGAGAGCTAAAGTGGGCTGCCATGCACTTCCTCCGCCAGGCACTTCTGACATACCTAAAGGATGTCTACGACATGCCCATATTGATTTTGTAGGTCCCCTCCCTCACTCCAAGATCTTTCGATATATCCTGTTTTTATTGATAGGGTCACTAGATGGGTCAAGGCAGTCTCTTTGGAAGATATTTCGGCTGAGTCTGTGGCTTGGACCTTCATTGCCACTTGGATTTCCTCATTCGGAAGCCCTACCTCACTGACCACCAACCAAGGTTGGCAGTTTGAATGACAGCTGTTCGCTTCCCTCGGTTCGTACTGTGGCGTCGCGAAGTGTCACACAACCGCTTATCACACCCAGGCCAATGGACTTGTGGAGCACTGGCACCACACGCTTAAAGCCGCACTTATGTGCCACGGCAGCCAGTGGTCTGACGCTCTCCCCTGGGTTTTGCTAGGCCTCCGCAATGCATACAAAGAGGACTTGCAAGCCTCCCTCGTCAAGGTCCTTTATGGGGAGCCCCTGGCTTTACCAGCCAAATTTGTTGAGAATACGTGGCTACCAAGCTCTCCTGAGCTCCCAGCACTCATTGAGAGCATCCGAGGGCACATCATGCTCATCAAACCTCCCCTGCCCTCTGCCCACTGTAGGCCTCGTGTGTTCATGCATAAGGAACTGGCTATTTGTGAATTTATCATGTTACATGATGACACAGTATGGACAACCCTGCAGCCTCCCTACACTGGTCCGTTTAAAGTCCTGTCCCGAGAGCCTTCCACATTGTCAATACTTAACAGCAGCAAACCAGTAACTGTTTCACTCCACAGGGTGAAACCTGCGTGGACCTTGCAGGAGCACTCTGCAAGTGACCCCTACGTACGCGACACCTGCTCTCCTTCCCAGGAATCCTATCATGATTTGGACGGGCCCACCACTCCTCCCCCCCCCCTCCCTTCCTCACCCCTTGCATCCTACATCACGGGTCGGACAACCAGTGGTTCCACCCCGTTGGCACAGTGATTATGTCCTATCTTCAGTCAAGCTTGCTACACGTACTCCCAAGTGTTGTGTGTGTGATTTCAGCATGGGCAAGTGCTTTTGTGATCATCAAGTGTTCCACCCCAATTGGGCTGGCACAGGACTTCACGCACCACCGTGCTCCGCACTGCAAGGGTGGGGGGTGGGGTGGGGCTGGTGGGGCGGGAGGGGGAGGGGGGGGGGGGCTCTGTGGTGACTATCGACTCTATGAGTGATATATCTGTGCCATAGCAGGCTCTCTGACCCAAGTGGACCTGTTGTGTGCCACCATATTGCTTTTCTTTCTGTTTTGTGCCGGTACTGTGTATGACTTTGTAGTTATTCATGCATAATAAAGTTGTCTTCATGTATTTTTGTGTGTTATTTAATGGTTGCCGCAGCTCTACGTATCAGGAATAGCCACATAGGCTAGTAAATAGTTGTAATAATGTTTATATTAAGGCAAAACTAAAAACTCTGTCTTTCACCCCTAAAGTTTCTCTAAATTTTTAAATCTGATGGACAGCTTTTAAGTGTGGTAAAATCTTGACTAAATTATTGTAGTGAATAAAAGGGCTTCCTGTTTAGACAACTTGTACATTGTTGTAACTCTTAATTTTAACTGAGCAAGTAAAAATAAGAACAGTTTGTAAACCTGAAACACACTAAATGTAAACACCAGCTCACTGACAATAGAGCCATGCACAAAAACACGTCATCAATATTATTGTCAACACCATTTTTGTGGAAATATCAAAGGCACAATGCTAGACTCTTGAAAGTCTTTTAAGAGTATTATCAATGGAATAAATGCTATTTGTGTTACTAAAGGGGCTTTAGAAAGTCACTCAGTCTGTTTTTAAATGTATATACAATCTCTAGAAATGTTGTGATTTTTTGATGTTGACAAACATGCCAAATACTGGATGTGGGGATTAATCAATCAACTGTACTTGCTTGTACAGTTGTGCAACACAACCAGTTTGGCAAAAATTTCAGTCTTCACATAAATCACAACTGAATAAACAACAAAAATACTTATACAGGTATAATTTTTTTGTTACGGGCTCCCCAAAACCCCAGTCCCCTGACATTTATTGGTGTTGCCCCCCCCCCCCCCCCCCGTCCACCCTCCGCCACCTTATGGGCAGCCCTGATACAACCTGTGTTTAACCTCAGCATTTCTTGAACAAAATCGCCACTTCAGAACCACTGTGTTCACCTCAAGGAACATATGACACCAACACAAGCAATGGAAATGTTTGTGGCTGATGGAGGTCTATAATCCAGAATGATATTGGCATAGAGAATTTGCAACACAGGCAATGGAGGTCTATTTTACAAGCAACAGAATTACGGGATGAGGTACTATGTGTTACATGAACAATGTGTGCCTTGCCGTGATCACTACTGAAGTGTACTCTACAAGAGAAAATACAAATTCTTATAATGCAAGGGAATGGAATCATTAAACTGGCCTACAAATTAGCCTTTGGTTAAACTTCAGAGTCTTCCTGAATGTACTGTTAACATATTGCCACCCAAACCACCACCCATATACCACTAAAATGATTTACTATTGTGGGTCACAAATGCTCCATGTGGTACTTCAGCAGCTACAGCAAAGTCCAGTACTTCTACTGTTAAGGAAGATATTTATTTCTGGCTCAGTAGCGACTACACACACCTTATCACTTGCATTATCATTGACAATTACTGATACTGATTCCTTGGCACCATTAATTTCTAATGGTGACATTTTCACAAGGCTGCCCTCATCGAGGCACCCCTTGCAGATTGGTTGGGTGATGAACAAACATCTGGTAAACATCAGGTGCAGTGGTCGGACAATGTGATCCAGTCATTTGAGGTACTGAAAAATGTTTTAGCTAATGCTATCACACTCAGGCACCCAGTTCTGGGTGCATGTATCTCCATCACCATGGATTCATGTGGTTCCTTGATAGGTGTTGTCCTCCAACAGCACAAAAGCGAGTCCACTCTACTATTATGCTACTTTTCCAAAAAACTGTCAGGTTCACAACAAAAGTAGTTTTCATTTGGTGGTGAACTGTTCATAGTTTATAAGGCAGTTAAATACTTCTGTGATGACATCGAGGGTCATGAAGTTACCATGTCACTGAGACATTTTCAACACATGAACTTGGTTATCCAATACACAACAGACAACTGGTACATTGGGATAATGGGCAACGTACTCACAGACTATCTGTCCGGATTGGTGGTGATTTCCTCTCCTTTGGACTTTGAACAGTTTGCTTGACTGCAGCCAAAGGACACGGAAGTATAGTAACTGCTACAGGATATGTTTATGAATCTTACAGTGGTTTTTCACAGCCTACGAGGCTCCATTACCCTAATCATGTATGACATCTCCATGGGTAGCCTGCATCTGACTTCACCAGCCATCCTTTGGTGGAAGGTGTTTTCAGCCAAACATGTGCACACTGGTATTAAGACCTCCACGTGTCTTGTGACTGAATACTTCATCTTTACAGAAAGACTGCCAGAATGTACCAGCAGTGTATTCCCTGTCACCAGAGCAACATCAGTTTTCTAAACCAGCCTCCATTAGGCAATCTAAAGATACTAGTAAGGTGATTGTGTTACATCCACCTCAACATCTTCACCTCTCTTCCATCATTTGAGGGATAGTGCTACATTATTCCAGCTGTTGATAGATTGATTAGATGGGTTGAAGGAAGCTGTACGACTCATGGATGTTAATGGTGATACCATCATGACCACATTTTCCAGTATGAGGATTAATGATTCAGCTGACCTTCTTCAGTTACTACCACCGTGGACCACCAATTTGAGACCCAGCATTTTTCTAAACTGTGCACCCTGTATGGCAATGACAAACTCCACACCATTGCTTACTGCCCCAGGGCGACAGCCTCATCAAATATTGACACCATACATTTAAAGTGTCCCTCAAGTGCCATGAGGAATCCTAGACTGAGGCAATACCCTGGGTCTTTCTCAGCATTCATTCAGCATTCAAAGAAAATTAAAAGGCTTCACCCACTGAGGTACTTTATTGTGAACCCTTCATGCTCCTTGCTGACATTGTGAAAAATACAGTAATTACACATCCAGTTGAGCTTCCTGCCCTGGTCAAGCATTTAAGATCATAAATTGCCAAACTGCACAACCCTCTTTCTTGGCTGCATTCAACACACTGGGTTTTTGATCACAATGAGCTGGGTCATTGTAAGTTCACAAGATGACAGCATCCAGCCAGCATTATAGCCTCCCTAAATGGCTCAAATGGGTCTGAGCACTATGGGACTTAACATCTATGGTCATCAATCCCCCAGAACTTAGAACTACTTAAACCTAACTAACCTAAGGACATCACACAACACCCAGTCATCACGAGGCAGAGAAAGGCCTCCCTAATTGGGGCATCACTGGGTTTTGGCCAAGGTGAACAATATTACAGACTTTTTACTGAATGGCAAATGACAGAACATTTTGGTCAACTGGATCAAGCCTACTCAGACTTTAGATGATGACCCACCCACAGATGTGTCCGCACACCATACAGTGTTGAGTGGAACACCTTTAGTATCATGTAACATTCTGCCTTGCCAAGTATTCTGTCACCTATTTCTCTTAAGGTCAGCTCTTGCCAAGCTTCTGCCCCTCTTCCCATGATAGCATCGATGTTTCACTTGATCAGCCCACACTCACTTTGGTGCTGATCAACACAAATGCTGTGTTTGCTATCAGTGTATCTCACCATCATGTTGATGACCTCATCATTCATCTGTGTGACAACACCATCTTCATATTATGTAACTGCAACGAGGCTAGCACATTGCATGCCATATTTCTGTGTTCATTCCCAATTCCTCATAATGCAGACAAAGATCACATCACTGCCACGATCAATGACAGATGGTATCTCACCATCACTGTGCCTGTTCGTGCAGTCTCTTCCCCATCACTATTCTCAAATGCTGACCAGCACCACCAGCCCTCCAAGTGCCTACATGACTATATCATCTCAGGGGTCCACACCCACAAAAATGGTGAACCTCCAAGAAACAGTCCAACCATGCCCTCCTTCAGGACCTGCCATGACATGATTGGTCACTCAAGTTTGCCCCCACAGCAGTTCAGTATTGATGGGCTGCCACCATCTGTCTCAATTATGACATGCTCTGGCACCACTAATGTCTCCCTTCCAGCTTCCATCACGCTGTACATACCTGGCGCGGGAGGAGGAGTGGGGCTGCTCAGTAGTGACAATTGATAGCACCAAAGAGGTGGTCAACAAGTGAAACAAATTGCTCTGCATGAACAGTGTGCTCCAGTTTTCTGTCCAGGTGATACACATGTTTGTCATTATTTGTATTAACAACATAATTTGGTGAATAAAGTCAGATGTAATCAAGTGTTGGAGTATTCTTGTCTGCTCTGTCATTCACAGGATCATGAATATTTCCACATCTTATTTTGTGTTAGTCTAGCAACCTTTTGTACCCTGGCCAGTGTGTGGCACTCATAGACTGTATTGTAATGGACCAACAAACATGAAAATCCTTGAGGAATCATAACACTAATATCGAGGTGAAGTAATTTCTTAGGGTGTATTGTGGTGAATAGAATAATGTGAAGATTCATGAGGAAGTGACAATAATGAGGTCAAGTAAACATTTCCTTTTTCACAACTCATTGTGAGTCTATCAAGATTCATTGGGGTCTTAGTACTCTTTGTCTTGTGTGCAAGAGTGAAATCTTTCTCCCCTTGCTGCAATGAAGTACTTATTGATAGTTATCATTGTGGTCTTTGTATCTTTTGTACCCAGTGTGGAGAAGCAATAATTTTTCTGCTAGAGCAAATGACTGGTTTCTGTTTGTAATGAGCTCAAACAGATGTGTCCACAAGCAATAGTAATGCAAATATTAATTAAAATGCTTGAGAGAAAGAAACATCTGCAACCCTTCCACTATATTCATTATATGAATCTCCTAAGAATTCTTGAGTAAGGTTATTCTCAAAATAAATGATTGTTTCTATCCAAGAATAAATTGCAAACAGAGATTTTATAGCAAATACGTTAATGTGCTTTACAATTGATTTTATACATTTAATCTATTAAATGACAAAATCTAATGCAGGTATGTACTGTTTTATACAAGGTGTTAGTGATATTGATTGGTATGGATTTTTATGAAGGAATTTAGCACTTATTTTATTTTCCATGTGCTATGGTTTTGTTTGTACATGTCATTTACAGAGGAGGTTAATTTAGCTAAATTTAGATACTTAAGTTAATTGCTTAGCTTGACTTATCAAAAAGTATTAAGATTAACCCTCGAGCAGGCATGCCTGAGTATAAAGTGCCCCAACTGCAAATAATGTTGTCGTGCACAGTTCCACTGTTGTTTTACAATAGCAAGCCCCTACCTATTCCTGAATTACTTTTTCAGGTAGCACACTGAGAAATGTGTTGTCATAGGTTCACGTGGGCTGCAATAATTTAAAATAAGCTGCAAGTGTATCATCTTAGTGTAGAAAGTACACCACATGCCTGGTCATGTATGTAATTTTTCCTTCACTTTTATTTCATTGCTTTTTAATTGAATCAAAAGATAACACATAACAAGTGGGTATATCACTGAGCAGGGTGAGATCAAAGCTGATAGACAACGAGCTTGATTGATTACTCAATGAGGATCCAGAGTTCATCTCTGTACCAGACAATGAAAACGATGATGACTCCGAAGAAGAAAAGGAATTTATCACACGAAGTGGCCACTTCCTTGGCCTGCGGGTGTTTCCGGAGGGGTCACAAGTGAAACACAGGCTTTATGGACAGTACTTAGCCTAGAAATGATTGATGAAATTGTAAAATAAATGAACATATACATTCAGTTTAAGAAAGAATGTGTACAATATTACAGAGAAAGGATGCTAAGCAATCTACAAGGTGTAAAATAATGGCATTGTTGGGATTGCTGTATCTCATTGGGACTGAGAAAGCAAACCACACAAATGTCACTGAACTGTGGACCACAGATGGTACTGCTATGAAGATTACGAGAGCCGTGATGAGCTACAGAGGTAGTGTTGTCATTTTATGATGTTTCCATTTTCATGACAAGAGTACAAGACAAAAAAGAAGAGCAACTGATAAACTTGCTGCAATAATGATAATATTGGATACCTTTGTGGTGAACTGCAAGAACGCTTATAGTGTAGGACAATTTGTGACAGTAGGCGAAAAGTTGCAAGCTTTCCAGGGTCACTCTTCTTTTGTTCAATATATCCCAAACAAACCAGCGAAATATGGGATACATATTTTTGTTTTAGCAGACACTAAAACATTCTTCACTATTAATATTGAAGTCTATTGTGAAAAACAACCTAAAGGACCATATGATGTTTCTAATTCTCCCAGTGATATTATAGGAAGGCTAGTTACTCACACTGAAGGGTCAGGATGAAACATTACAATGGATAATTGGTACACTAGCTATTCCTTAACCAACTCCCTTCTGAAAAAGCAACTAACAGGCATTGGCACATTGAGAAAAAACAAATGTGAGATCCCACAAGAATTCTTACCGGATAAATGAAGGGCTATCCACTCCTCCTTATTTGGTTTTCAGAATGATATGATGCTAGTTTTTTATGTGCCGAAACAAAACAAGGCAATTATATTACTTTCAACTATTCACAATATTGAAACCATTGATGAAGTTACAGGTAAACCAGAGATAGTTTTGGATTACAGTATAACAAAAGGAGGAGTCGACGCAGTCGATCAACTAGGAGGTGCTTATTTGATGACAAGAAGATGGCCATTGGTTGCATTCTATGCTCTAATAGACATGGCAGGAATCAATGCTCAAATAACTTTTCATGTAAATGGGGCAGATCTAAAAAAGAAGAGAAGAATTTTCTTGAAAAATTGAGCACTGTTTTTTATGAAGCCTCAACTAGTGGAAAGAGCTAATATTGCTTCACTTCCTGCCGACATTTCAACTTTCCTTGTGAAATACAAAGATCAATATATTGAAAGAACTGAGGAGGATACCACCAAGAAAAAAGGTCAGTGTGTGACATGAGGATGAGCAACCATAAGGTGTAACTCATGCCACAGCTTTGTTTGCAAAGCACACTTAAAAGCAGTGCATACATGTGAGAAGTGTAAACCATTTCCCAAAAATGCACAAGACAATTAACTGTGTGGATGGAAGGCACTTTGTGATAACTGATACTTCTTCGATATATAAAGCCTTTGTAAATTTATACTGCAATGAAAGAGTTGTTCAGTATGTGGTTAAAAATGTGTTACAATAGATTGATGTGTCAGATGAGGCAATAGAAAGATATGAAATTTTCTTATTTGTTTAATCAAATAGTAAATTAGAGATGTAATATAAGTTTATTCTATTGTTGTTTAAATAAACTAAATGTAAACTGTGATCTAGTTCATACATGCTTCCCTTGGTAGAATAATGACAGCTTTTGACTACGTGTGAACAAAATGCCCCACTTGCCCACTCGTGTTACAAAAATTGGCATGCCTGCTCGAGTTTTTAGCAAGAGATGAAATTGATTAAATAATCCTCTTTACAGTTTAGTTCACATGATTGGATGAATTCAAGGAATGTGCAAATAGCTTTGTGTTAAAGTGTTCTACCACACTTAAAGAATTTGAGAAAAGATTACATGAATACTTAGAACAATGCTCAAGTACCTCACACAGAAAGTTATTTTTATCCATTATAGGACTGAGTAGTTGAGGAGAGATAAGTATGTAGGTTGGATTACTCCCAGATACTACATGACCCTTCATCATAGGCCAATTAACTATACAGTTATAAAAAGTGAAAGACTACGATAATAAAGCCGTGAAAATTACCTCAATGGGGGATCTAGTTTGAATAGTATTCTTAAAGATTTAATGATGAAATAAGAGTATTATCTAACAGTTAAATATACATCCATTATGTCACTGCCGTGACATGTTCACACTTTCAAAAGGCCGCACGTGTGGCAGTGCTATTTCATCCATGAATAGTTCCTCAGGCTTCTGTATGTGAGCGCACGTTTGTGTTTGTGTGTGTGTGTGTGTGTGTGTGTGTGTGTGTGTGTGTGTGTGTGAAATAGAGAGAGAGAGAGAGAGAGAGAGAGAGAGAGAGAGAGAGAGAGAGAAATTGGTATCAGAGCCTGCCATGTGCCTCAGTCTATTTAAGGCAAGCCAAGTCGGAATAAAGTTGTGTTCAGTCTACAGGTCATGTTGTACTTAAACCTAATTACAAGATGATTGGTGATGAGTGTTGTCCTGTTTCCTGCACAAATTTCTTCTCTGATTGGTCCTCGATTTATTCTCATGATGGCTGATGGTGTTATGGAAGACATTTTATGTTGGTTGATCAAGCAGCAAGTTTCTTGATACTATTTTATCTTGTGCCCTGTTCCTTTTCACGGACATTGCCAAGAATGTATCAAGTCTTGTGTCAACTCACCCTTTTGCAGAATCTGGCCTGTTTAATGTTTGACGAAATATGTGAACCTCTTTCAAAACACTACTCTAAGTATACCCATGTTATTGCTTCCCTGGTTGAGTTTTACCACCATAGGAAGCAACCACATCAACCCTATCAATCTGGGCAGCTGAACTCTCTTGGTTAAGTCATCGTCATTTTGTGTCCAATATACATATAGAGTACACTGGTGACATGGTGATGGGTCATGAGGTGTGAGATCATCCACTCCAGGGTCAAAATCCATCCCTCTCTGAGGTTTTAGCTGTTGCACAGTGATTCAAGGAGTCACGAGCTGCAGGTAACCTAATTAGATCATGATGTGAGGTATCAAGAACCCAACCCTCTCCTCCACACCAAGTTTCAGATAGTTCACAGGGGAAGACATGGCTGCAGTGGTCTGCACGCAATCATAGCATCAAGGCATTCAATCTCACTCCCAGAAGTGTCACACTTACAAAGTAAACAGGCCAGTAAACAGCAATGTGTGCATTCCACATCCTCATCATGCCTTTATTGTGTATTTAACCATGAGCGCCCAAACAGTCTTAAACACTGGGCTACCTGTCATAATTGCAACAAAAAAGATAACATTGCTTCTGTTTGTAATGTAAAAACTCAGCACAATGATCCTGATGTGTAAATGGCCATAAACATTGTACTAGGTGTTTCTGTTGCACCAAATGAATTTTTCATTGATGTTATGGTTTTTTCTAAAGTTCTGCACATGCAAGTGGATAAAGGAGCTAGAGCGACCTTTTTAAACTCTGAACTTATGTGGACTTGGGCTCCCCTCCTCTTCTCCCTGTGCCACAAAAGTTAGTAAATTACAATAAACAAAGTATTCCTACTCTTGGTCAGTTCTCTGCCCCAGTGACCTGAGAGACAGTAGTTCAGTCACTTACATTTCTTGCCAGAGATAAAACAAATATGGAGAATCTTTTTTGATCAGATGCCTTAAAGTTGCTTGGTTTTACCATTTCAGATGAAGTGAATTTAGTGTCTGAATTAGTGCTATACACAATTAGGTGCATTATGTTCTCAGTTTTTCTCATTGTCCTCTACTGGACTGGGGTGTGCCAATAATTTTCAAGTGCACATTACCATGTAACCTTCTGTCTGGTTCCAGTGGCACTCAGAAAACAAGTCAAAGATGAATTAGATCACCTCATGGGATTCAGCATTGTTCTGCCCATTACATCAAGTGAATTGTTTACACCCTCAGTTATAATAAAGAAACTATTGGGCCTGTTACACCCCTGCAAAGATTTTAAAGTTTCTGTGAACATGCAATCTGTAGAGGACACTGACCCGTGACTGCTCTCGAATGAACTCTTTGCAAAGTTATCAGGTGATCAATATTTCTCCAAAATTGGTTTGTCATATGTCTATTTATAACTTCCTTTAAATACAGTGTGAAAACATATGTCAGTTGTCAATACCCATTTTGGAATGTACTAATACTTCTAGTTGCTTTTTGGTGTCCCAGCACTCCTGCTATTTTTCAACTTGTTTTGGAACTACTTATAGCACATGTGCTTGGTTGTGCAAATTAGTAGTTCCCAGTGTTTCCACTGATGAACATTTATGAAATATCTATACTCTTTTCTGTCCTCCAACCAGCCAGGTTCAAGGGTCATTTAGAAAAACTTCAATTTTTTTAAGTCTTCTATCATTTATCTTGGGTTTGAAGTTTCTCACAATGGTCTCAAAACCCTTGCAAAAACTTGTTTCTGCTATGGTATTGCTTCCATGCCCTTTGTCAGCTAAAGAACTTCAGGTTTTTCTAGGCAAAGTCGCTTACTGTCATAAATTTTTGCCTGGGGCAGCAACAATTGCACTGCCATGCAGAGGAACTAAGTTTTGTTGTTCATCATCTTGTGAAACCATGTTTTCCACTCATAACAACATATTGCAGACTGCACCCTGCTTAGTGACATACTAACCATGCCTCCACTTGGTCCTTGTGATGGACACTTCACAGTACAGGTTGTGGGTGGTACTGGATCACAGATAATGAGTCACCCTCGTCTAACATTATGTTTCCTTTTTTTTCTTACAGAGATAACCAGTTCTATGTATACTATTGATTCTTGCATAGTGCGGCTGAGCGGTTCTAGGCGCTTCAGTCTGGAACCGCGTGACTTCTCAACCTTCTACGGTCACAGGTTTGAATCCTGCCTCGGGCATGGATGTGTGTTATGTGCTTAGGTTAGTTAGGTTTAAGTGGTTCTAAGTTCTAGGGGACTGATGACCTCAGATGTTAAGTCCCATAGTGCTCAGAGCCATTCAATTCTTGCATAGGTCAAAATTATCTCAACTGTTTCATTAAAAGAATTCATTTGATTTTGCATATGATATATTTGAAATCACAAAATTTCTGGTATATTTAAAATTCATATTATTAATTGTACAATCTAACTCTAATTACTAAATTTATTTCTGGATTTATTTACAAAATAATGATATAATTTGGTGAAAATTATTCTTTGGTAAAGAAAGTTTGTAAACTCTTTTGGTTTGTAAACTCTTTGGAATAATGTGAGTACCACAGACTGTAGATAGTAGTGGGCATGCCTCAGATGGTAATGCATGTATTTTGCTAATCTTGTCTCTCTTGTGGTGTGACAGAAATGGAGAGTGTGTAGTCAGTGTGGTATAGAAGAATGTGATAAAATAAAAAGATATTTGTAGCAACAGGCAAATCTTCATCAATTATTTAGTGTAGGTCACATTAAAAATGTAAAGCCTGATCTTTGAACTATAACTGCTCTGACGAGCAGTCATGTTAATGTTCCAGTCAGCCTTTGTACCTTGTACAGCATACATGTGTATCTTTCTTTCTGGTGAAATATATGTATGTATAGACATTTATGGGAACAATATATCTAAAAACAAAGATGATATGACTTACCAAACAAAAGCGCTGGCAGGTCGATAGACAAACAAACAAACACAAACATACACACAAAATTCAAGCTTTCGCAACCAACGGTTGCTTCATCAGGAAAGAGGGAAGGAGAGGGAAAGACGAAAGGATGTAGGTTTTAAGGGAGAGGGTAAGGAGTCATTCCAATCCTGGGAGCGGAAAGACTTACCTTAGGGGGAAAAAAGGACAGGTATACACTCGCACACACACACATATCCATCCGCACATACACAGACACAAGCAGACATTTCCCCCTAAGGTAAGTCTTTCCGCTCCCGGGATTGGAATGACTCCTTACCCTCTCCCTTAAAACCCACATCCTTTCGTCTTTCCCTCTCCTTCCCTCTTTCCTCATGTAGCAACCGTTGGTTGCGAAAGCTTGAATTTTGTGTGTATGTTTGTGTTTGTTTGTGTGTCTATCGACCTGCCAGCACTTTTGTTTGGTAAGTCACATCATCTTTGTTTTTAGATATATTTTTCCCATGTGGAATGTTTCCCTCTATTATATTCATTTATGGGAACAGTTTGTTGCATGTATTCCCATTTCCCATATTGGTGACCCCGAAGTTTCTATGTCTTCTGTGTTCCACACCGGCTGTTTGGAATCAACAGGTTTTACATTTGATGCCATGGCTGCCTCACCCAACATTTTATACGAGGATTTGGAGGCTCAGCTACTACTACCAGGCCACTCCAACCCCCTGCCAATGGGTATTTCGCCACTAACAGACAGACTTTGCAGCTCTGCAATGTCCAAGTGTTACACAGTTACCTCAAACAATGGACTCAGGTTCCGTGTTGCCCGACTGAATGCCAACATGTGACAGGTGAAATGGATGATTTCCAGAATTGTGTAATGATCGATCACTCATGTAGTGTTCAAAGGGACCAAAATTCACACACATGCTTTGATCCTCTATGCACCACAACAATGGCTACAGTAGTGCCGTGTGCAATGTCACCATTTGTGCAAAACGCACTGACATTGTGTGCTGCTCTTTCTTCATCCTTAATGACCACAAACCACTGGCGGACACCTTCTGCAACCTTCTCAAGGACCCACCCCCTTGGCATTTCCACCACTTTGGCCTGGTCTCTCAATTTACTACAGACATACGCTACATCAAAGGCAAGGAGAACATCCCCACTGGTTTCTTTTCACAGATCAATACTGTCTCACACATCATCGATTTATCCGACCTCGCAACTCTCCATGCCTCTGACGAGGAATCTCAAGCTCTCCTCATGGATCCTCAGACATAACTTGTGTTGACCAAAGCCAGGTTCCCCAGCATTTTGGATGAAGTGTGGTGCAACTCTTCAACCGGCACTCTGCAGCTGTTGCTCCCTCCCACATTGTGCTGACAAGCCGTCAATGCCTTGCATAACCTTGCCCAACCTGGCACCTGTGCCACCACATGCCTGTGCCACCACATGTCTCGAGTGCCACTGACCAGGGTTGACAGTTTGAGTCTACACTTTTCATGATTCTATGTAACCTTTGCGGTGTTAAAAAAATTCAATTAACATCCTACCACCTGCAAAGCAATGGTTTAGTTGATCGATGGCACCGCACCCTTAAAACAACACTCAGGTGCCATGATTGCCTCTGGTCTGATGTGCTTCCTTGGGTGTTACTCAGTCTCCATTCAATCTTTAAACCTGACTTACAGGAAACCATCTCTGACTTCGTTTTTGGCGAGAACTTGATTCTACCTGGGGAACTTATCCTGCCTCAAGCACCTGAGGATTTCCCCACCTACCCAGAATTTATTAGTAGAATGTGCACCCACTTTAGACAGTCATTCCCAGTTGGACACTTATGTGCCAACTGCACTCAACACATTCTCCCACGTTATGCTCAGGGATGATTCTGTTAGACAGCCCCTGCAACCCCCATACCTTGGCCCCTTTGAAGTACTCTGGAGGGGCGAGACGACGTTCGACATCATGGTTAAAGATCGCCATCAGACTGTTTTGCTACACAGGCTCAAGCCTGCTTTCATGGACTCCGATGCACCTCTGCCGTCCCAGTCGGACCATCTGGACGAATTTTCTATTGCCGAGCTGGATAATGAGTTAGCTCATCCCATGGTAGAGCCTTCTCCTTCTGATGATTCGTCACCACATTTCATGGGTTTCCAAAGTATGTCCTCATCAACCCCATGCGGAGGTTTTTATGACGTTTCATCCACTGGAGAGACTTGCTCCCATACTTTCAACTTGCACTGCAATCTACCACCTAACCACATCAAGGATGTGTCAACTGTCGCTTTTGATGACTGTGTGCTCATGTTCCTTAAAGTCACACTCAACGTGACACTCAACGAGGCACTAGATGTGAAGATAGTGCATAGCCTGTCCCTCCCCCAAGAGTTTGATCCATCAAGAGTTCGTGTGTTTGTCTCCTCAGATGGCTCAATGTGCATTAGGGGCAGGCACACTCACACGCTGCAAACCTCCCCACACCTCTACTCCCGGGCCGGCCGACACATCGTCTGCCCCCGCTGGCTGTCTGATTATGATGTGGACCTGCAGCCCCTCACCGTGTCTTTCCTGCCACCCTGACTGAGATGGAGCTCCCAGTCGTGCACCTGCTGCCTCGTACTACTCACTCCAATGGTGACACCCTCAAGGCCTCCACTCAGGCCTCGGAGACCGTACCCGTACTACGCACTGCGCGGTGGTGGTGGTGGGGGGGGGGGGGGGGGGGGGGGGGGGGGGGGGGGAGCGGGGGAGGACTGTGTTGTGTCGATAGGTCACATTGACAATGTAAAGCATGATCTTTGAACTCTAACTGCTCTGATGAGCTGCCATGTTAATGTTCCAGTCAGCCTTCGTACCTTGTACAGTATACACATGTCCTTTCTTGCGTATACCATTATCCGTATACCCATTTCCCATAAGTGCCACAAGAAACCTCAATGTTAAATCAAAATTTTTGGCAGCAAGAATGTACTCCTAGACACAAGAAGATTTTGAGCCAGCAACAATAACAACAAAGAGATAATCAAGACAAGTAAAAAAGGTCTTCTTTTGTAATCTTACTCCTCTCGAAGTTTCCAAAATTTGCACTGATGTGTTGGAGGGTAAGATTGCAAGTGAGTGTGTTAGCCATGATTTGTTGACTGATATTGAAGTTTTGTCTGTTGCAGAAGAAGAAAGTAGAATTATATCTCATTTGCAGTTTTTATATACATATGGAGACTCCATTCACCTTACGAAAGAAGACCAGAGAGCTGCCCAATGAGGTCATACCAACGGTGATGAGGATTTCATATGATATCAACAATGACAGACCAGATGAATTGGAAGAGAACTTGACAACTATGATGAAGAACAAGCGAAAACATAAGTACAACCACTTGTGAAATTAATCTATCTTAGTGGACTTCTATGATTCCTAGGAAAGTGAATAGAGATGAGGGTAATGCTGGTGAAATGAAAGCTGTAGGACCCAGCCTAGACAGTTTGAACTAAGTGAAAGTGTAGTTAGCAAAGAAACAGTGAAAATTGATATTTTTCTGTTGATTTTAGTAAAATTAGAGGAAATGAAGACAGACAACAACAGCAAATTTAGTGCAGTTTGTAATATTCCAGGCTTATGGTTACTACCCCCACATTATGTATTACTAATTCAATACTCTTATATCTCCAGCTATAATTAAATTCAGATATGTTTTGATAATAGGAAAAAGGCTTTTAGAAGAATAACAGCAATACCAAACAACAGTAGTTTGTACCATAAACAATCAAAATCAGATTAAGGAAATTAATATATATATATATATATATATATATATATATATATATATATATATATATATATATATATATATATATATATATATATATATATTCGTTCTTATCATCTGTAAATGGTAGACATAAAATCTCGAGCCTAATTAACAAAATATAGATAATTGATCATTTAGCATTGTTAGAATGTTTATTTCTGCAATTTCAATACTAATGTGTTTTTTATGTGTTTAGAAAATGTCAAAAACTTGTTCTATCAAAGTAGGGAATATTATAGAGTGTTTGATAATGTTGTTAAACTATTTCATATTATAGATTATATTTTGCATTATTATAACCAGTAGTACAGTGTAGCAAGAGCATAAATACTCAGAGGTTTGGATTTACAATAGAGCAAATTGTGTGTTGGACATTGGCCAAAACAGCACATTAGATCAGTTCAGTGATGGATTATTTTGGAGTGTTGAACAGTTTGATTTAATATCACAAAAGGCAGAATGATATGTGGCCTTATATTCATACTTTTTTGAGTAATAGTGTTGAACAATGCAATGTACCTCACACACATTTCTATCCAATTACTGAATTTGGACTATTTAATATCACCATTGTAGTATGTGCTAACATTGGTTAGCTGTAGCAGTAACAATGCAACGGACCTCACACACGTTACTATCAAATAACTGCATTTGGACTATTTAATATCTTCAGTGTAGTATGTGTTAATGTTGGTTAGCTGTAGTAGTAACAACAAGGCTTATTACACTGAAGATTCATCATGAGTTTATAAGGTACAGGTTTTGAAGTGAATAAATCTATGTACTTACGTTATTTCAGGTGTGGCCACATCACTGTAGTGAAATCCATTATGGAATCCTTTATTTATTGAACAAGCATGTTTTAGCTCATGTATGCACTCGCTGAGGGACACTGAAGGCAAGATATTCACAGATGTTTAAACCATTTTTAACTACTCACTAACCAGTGGGACATTACATATGGTGCCCCAGTTTGAGGAAAACCATGACTTTTATTATTTTATTGTGCATAAAAACATATTGCATATAATGCTCTGTCAAGTGAAGAACTGTTATTGAAATTAACATTTGGAAATAGATTGAAGTGCATGTAGTTTTTGGAGCTGTTTACATCAAAATAACAACAAGTACGAAGTTCACCAGCTGGAAAGAAGAGGATGATGTCAGTTCAGAAGATGCACCCTTTTGAAAGTTCTACAACCATGTACTTTGGAACTTCTGATGTAGCAAGACGCAGTTTGTTTATGATGTGGATGCAGCCACATACCTGGAAATGGCAGATGTCATCTGAAGGATAAAGAAGGCAGATTGACTGCCTAGAACAGATATACACATAGTGTATATACCATAGGGCAGATGGAATATGTGTTATTCAAAGAAATGAAAATACACCTGTTTTTAATTATTTACAGAAATTAATATCTGGAGAATGAAGTGGAGATGATAGTGGTGTAAAATTAGAGGGTTCAAAGTTTCACAGTGGAGAGAGTAGCAGTTCTGCAATGGATGAGACTGCAGTTGTAATGCTTCATAATTTTGATATCCGTTATATTAAAGTTGAAGAGACTAATGTAAATCCAAATAGTGATGTTGTGACAGAGCAAAAAGTTGTCTTGCAGGAACATAGTGATGTAAGATTAAGTTCTGAGAATAATGAAATGTTAATGGTGATGGCTAGTCTGATCAATAGTAACATTGACAATGAAATCAGTGGTCTAGCTAGTAACATGAACAGTAGCATGAGTAGTTTGAGAAGTGATATGTGTACTAAGAATGACATACGTAGTTTAAAGAATGAAATTGACAGTCACATGAGTAGTTTGTAAAGTGAAATGTGTGCTACTATTGAAAGCAAAATTAACAAGCTGGAATCAAGTTTCGACCGAAACTTACAAAAAAGTCAACAGGACCTTGTGAAGGCTTTAAATGCAACCATTGAAAATAAGTACAGTAGACAACAATTGTATTACTAGAATTAATAGTGTTTTAGAATACTGTGATGGGAAAGTGGAAGAAGCAGTTGGTTCCTGTATTAAGAAAGCTAACAGTAACTGTTCTGATAACAGAAAGGCTGTAGAATCTCCAATCCAAGTTACTGCAGACAATTTTAAAAGAGAGTTGGAATCAATATGAAAAAACCTAGAAGGGAAGTGCTTGGCCACAATTGACAGTAAAATAGAAAAGCTAGGTAAGAAATACTTGGAAATTGAAAGTAAAGTAGATAATGTGCAGAGTAAATTGTAGGAGTTTATATTGTTTTGAGAAATATGGTAAGGTGCATCCCTTAGATTTTATTAGGGAATTTAATAATCTGCCAAAGAATTGGAATGATCAAGAGAAAATGTCTTTTGTAAGGGGGTATATGAAATCTGAATCTTACAGTTTGGCAGCTAAGATTTCAGGAAAATGTGCTTCGTGGGAAGAGTGCAGCTAAGCTTTTCTAGATAAATATTGGTCTAAAGATGAGCAACAAAGGATTTTGCATGACTTCTGGTATTGAGGCAGATATGATGATAGTAAGGGAATGATTACAGAGTTTTGTGAAAAGTGGATTGGAAAAGCGAAGTATTTGGATCTTAGTAGTGAATCAGTTATAATGGGACTGGAAAATAAGTTGCCAAGTAAAATAAAAGAATGGCTTATTCCAGCTCCTAGAGATAATATTAGTAATTTTTTTAGTTGTGTGGGAAGAACAGAGAGAGCAAAGGCTGCAGTGGAAGGATCTAGGAGTTATGGAAATAGGGATAACCACAATAGACAACCCCATGCTAACAGGGACAAAAACTTCAGAGAGGAGAGATGATACAATAATGATAGAAATTCTGGAGAGGGGAGAAATTATAGTTACAATGGTAGTCATAGAAGTAACAGGAATTTCCATAATGAAGAGAGAAGAGACATGAATTCCAGACAATATAGAGGTTATAGTAATGATAACAGTTACACAAGTAGTAGATATTTCCAAAATGATAGAGAGCAAAATGAGCAAAGAAGAGGTAGCAATGATAGGAGATTTAGAGAGGAAAATGGATATAGGAATGGTGGAAATTCCCTGGATGAGGCAGTACCAGATGATCAAGGGAAAGAAAGGAATGACAGATCAGACAACAGAGGGGGTAGGAATAACAGTGGAAGACGCCACAATTTAAAATGACTTCTGCTCCGGTCGGGTTCCGAACTAGGGCAAGGGATTCAGCAGGCCCAAGATTTAGACAATTCAAACCAAGTGTAAGCAATGAACATGACTAAAGGGCTGGTGAAGATATTAGAGTACTGAATATACAGGTAGATAATGTAGAAATGGTTTCTGAAGAACAGGAACCCACAGATGTAATAGAAACTAACATAGTAAGCATGGATAATTCAGAGGTTGATCAGTATGAGGGAGAAGTTGGTGTTGGTTACACCAAACAATACCCTGTATTGGATCTGGGAGATGTGTTATTTTCTTTGTCGATACCAAATCTAATGAGGGAGGTTGTAAATGTTTTCTTATATTTTTGTCAGAATATTTTTTGTGAAATGTAATTTGCCTTATTTTATGCTAATTTGCTTATATGTTCAAGAATGACAGCATATTGATTAATACTAGTAGATGTGATGAATAATGTCAAAGAGACTGGTTACAAGTGGAAGCTTGTGTGATGTGTGAAATGTCTTTGATGCTGGAGTCGTCTTTGTGTGTGATGGTGGAACAATGTACCGGTCCCCATTATAATAATTTGCAAGTGACCAGCAAAAATGAGTTGTTCTACTACTTTTTTATATAAACATCAAGAAGGAAGTACATTCAGAAAAATGGTATTTGAAGCACCAAAAATGAGGCAAACGCATTGAACCAGGACATTTCTGCAGCCGACGAAACAGCATTATGGAATCATACTTTCACTAGATGACTGAAGCCAACACAAAAAAGTCAAATATCATTTTATAAACATCCACGCAAAAGTGAGTACTGTCACAAAATATGCTAAATTCAAGTTCATAAAATTGGTGAGCATATTTCAACTCCCATTTTGCAATAGTTTAGTTCAAGGACAATACTCAGATCAAAGCTGGTGTCAACCTCATCGGCACAACAAGTATGATGATATAAGTTGTAATAAGTTACAGTGTGAAAAACCATTAAAGTGTTTGGCCTTATCGTCTGAAAAGGAAGACAATAAACAGTTGGTTAGCCAGGCAGTAGACGGAGAGAATAGTGAGAACAAGGATGGTTTGGATAGTGCCTCACCAAGTAATAGTGATGCTAGTGAAGTAGATGAATTTGTTTATGATGAGAAAGATAACCTAATTAGTAAAGAGAGATTAATAGTTGAAGAAGTGAGTGATGAGAAAGATTGTTTTGTAGGTGATGTAACTGAGGAAGGGGATCATGTGGTATGTCACTTGACTGTAACAGATGATGTTTTTGGTGAACTAGATGATATTTTTTCGAGGAGAAAAATCAATTAGGATTTGTTGTATGAAGAGGACTCTAAAGATAATAATGATAGTAATTGGCATCCTATGGTTATGGCTAAGTTATGAGGTACACTCATACAATGCTTGTTGGACAGTGGAATTGAACTGAATGCAATATTTCATGCCTTGTTTGAGTCAATGAAATACAATAAAGAAGTGGTGGTCATGCATGTATCTAGTATGAGGGTAGTTGGTGCTACTGGAAAAATGACTAAGCCAATTAAGCAGGAAGTATTGCTGTCTGTTGAAATTTGTAATCAATTACTTGAGTGTAGATATCTGATGGTACCAGGACTCAGCCTGGATATGATTCTAGGGACAGAATTCTTGTGTAAATGGAATGTGAATATAGATATTGCTGCCAGTAAATTTAATATTGTGTGTGGTGGGAATAGATTTAAGATGAGTTTCATAGAGAAAATTACTGATGAAGAGAATAATGATTTAGGTTGTTCGTTGATATATCTGGCCAATAATAATGTAAATGAATTATGTGAAGGAGATAAAATACAAAGGGAGGTAGAGGAGAAAGTAAACAGTGTTGAAGCTGTAACAGAAGAACAGGGGGAGGAGAGACAGGTGCTAATGGAAAATAAAGAGGTATTTTCAGATACGCCAGGGTTAATAAAGGACTTTGAATGCAAATTCTCTTTTAAAGAATATGACCCTTTCTTTGTCAAACCCTATGGTATCCCATTTGCAAAAAAGGAAGCAGTTAGGAGAGAAATTCAGTCGATGTTACAGTGGGGAACAATTGAAAGAGCAAACAGTAGATACAACAATAGCTTAGTCCTGGTGAAAAAGAAGAATGGGGCTGTGCAAGTGGTTTTAAATGCTAGGAAATTAAATGAGATAGTACTAAGAGAAAGCGATGGGCCTGCAAACATAGAGGAAAATGAATAGGTAGGGGGTGGAAATGTCCATTGCATGTGTAACGATTAAAGATGGCACTGGTAAGCAAAGCAAGTATATAAAATGTCAAGTACTGTTAACATTTAGTAAAGAGGACAAGATATATGAACATGGATGCATAATGATACCTAGCCTAGAAGAAAATATTCACTATGTTTGTAGACTTTTAAGACTATGTAATTGTGTTTTGTTTGCCATGAATGTAGTATGTATGATCATTTAGTTTTAAAGTTCTATCTTACCTATTGACTGAGGGAGGTGATGAGAAAACTGGGGGTAGGAGTAAGCAGAAACATGATGGTAAAGGTAGATTTTCTAAGTTTGAAGTAGGAGATCTTGTGTTGGTGAAAGCCACAGAGAAATCTAAAGTGTTGACATCTGAGATAAAGAAATTTTTCAATATTTAAATTGGACCATACAAAGCTCTTGAAAATCCTCATCCTAATGCATACCAACTTGTGTACCCAAAATCTAAGCTGTTGTTTGGATTACGCAATATCATTGAACTGAAAGCATATAGGCATGATCCATAAGTATCAAATTTTTGATTATTTGTTCACTCTTTCTCCATTGTCATAAACTTAGTGTGTAAGAACATCTAGTTTCTAGCGTTCTGTCTTATCTATTGACTGAGTTTAAATCTATCTGTATATGCATAAGACTAGATAACTGTGTTTTGTTTGTCTCACATTTAGTATGTAAGATGATGTAATTTCTAAAGATCTGACTTATCTGTTGACTGAAATAAAATCTATGATATACTATATAATTATGTTCTGTAATAGATTTGTGCTTTAGAATTTATTATATAGATGCCATGAGACTAAATCTAAATGAGTAGACCTTTCTACAGTTTTTTTAATGAGACAATATTCATAACATGTACAGCAAAGATTAGGAACATATCTGTGTGTGTATTACCCTATTAACTCCAATTTTTTTATTGCATTTTACTCTGATGGTTCATGTTTCATATGTGAACACTTTTTAATCACATCTCACATAAATCCTTTATAACTGACTATGTAAAATATCTAAGGAAAACATATTTCTTGTGATGTGAAAGAGGAATTGAACAGCATATTTTGTATACAAACAATGTTTCAGTGTTTGATGTGATTGCTAGGCAGGACATTACCTATCCGTTGGAGCATGTGATGATAACTCTAAGGAGGAAGCTGAAAGATATGGGTTGCTCTGTTCCCCAAACTGCAGTATTGCTGTACCCTGCTGGACCAATAATCTTGCAAGAGATCAAGGTTGCTGGGTAATGTACTCGAGCATCTGTTGACTGGAATGCGTGTTGTGTTTGATATTTGTCAATTGTTAATCAAGACTGCTAAAGACAGTGCTATTCAGCTTAAACAGATTGCAACTTTAAATCAGTACATATTTTTTTACCATTTGTAAATGAATTTTCTAGGTCTTTGTGTACATATGTTAGTGTGAAAGGCATTTACTAATATGGACAATATACTAAAATGTAAACATGTCTGCTTTCATACTCTGATTCTGGTTGTCCAGCTACTGGATCGTGTCATCAATCAATGCTAATTGATGACTATGTGTACCTGAATTTATCCTGAGTATTGCAGTATTGTATCTGATTGGATCTTGAGTTGTGGACAGACTCATGCTTAGCTCTGTTTTAGGTACCCTAGTCATTGTGACAGTGTGTGTGTGGTGTGTGTGTGTGTGTGTGTGTGTGTGTGTGTGTGTGTGTGTGTGTGTGTGTGTACCACCTCCTTGTACATCATATCCCTACTGTAATTATTATTCTTTTGATATCAGTTCTCTGTTGTGGAGGTTATTCTGCTTTTATGCATGGATCACATGGTCCCTTAGGTAGTGATCCCCTCAGCACCCCATTTGGGGGTTGTCTGTTTAATATATGCAGATCATTGGGATGTGTCATGCACAAAAGCATTGGCCCCTCAACACTTGGCTTGGATCATGAAGTTATCCACATGGTTGCCTCCTGTTCACAGTGTACAATGAATGCACCAAGCAGCTCACCAGCCATTGTTTTCTCCTTGGCCAACGCAATTGCAGGCATGGGACCATATACATGTGGATTTTGCTGGCCCCTATCTCAGTGCTTATTGGCTGCTGGTTGTTGACATATATTCTCATTTTATGCATGTAGTTCATTGTGTTTCTACATCCACAACTGCTACCTTTGCAGCCTTGACCAAAATTTTTTCACTCAACGGCTTGCCCACAATGTCAGTGTCTGATAAAGGTCTACAATTTTCATCACAAGAGTTTGCAGCATTTTGCAATTCCCATGGTATCCATCACATCCTTGCCTCAGCATTCCATCCACAATCTAATGCATGATCCACGTGGTAGTTATTAGGCAGATTGCCCATTGTGAGCATTCAAAACTTAGATGAAACTGTATGTTGCTAACCCTTCATCTGACTTTGCCTTAGATTGGTTTCTCTCCTCTACTGTTTCACATTGTTTGGCAGAAGAGCCTGGCAGAGCTATTCCACAGGCACTAGCCAAGGCCACTGCTACACCTCCTGTGTCCTCCATCTGGACACCAATCCATGCAGCTGCCATGCCTCTTCCAGTTGGATGTGGCTTTCTGATTGCATGGTTTTGGATGCTGCCCTAAATGGAATCATGCTGTCATTGCCAGATGACAGCAGTGGTACCTATGCGACATCTGCATGGAGGATGGGGTCTGATTAACATGCCATCATCAGCTTTGCCTTCATGTGGATGGCTTGGTACACCTTAATGTCACACCATCACCTCCAATCCCATCCGCATTGAGTATCACATCACCTGCTGCTGCCAGTTCTCCAATCCTGCCCAGGCGAGGGCATCCATCCTTGGTGGCCAAACCAGCGGTCCTTCTATTGTTCTTGACACTGTCATCAGGAATTCTGTCACCAGTTCCTGAGCAACTGCTGATACTGGTATCATCAGCACTGTAAACACTGTCATCAGCACTGATGCCTGACTGCAACAGGAAAACAGCCGCAGTGGGACCAGTGTTGCCATCTGATTTGACACGGGTAAGTGGACATGGAATGTGTCAGTGGCTGTAGCACTTCGGACCATAAGTTCCCACTGCAGCGTGCCACCTTAGCCAGAGTCCAGCTGATAAGGGGATGGCATGGACATCTCAAGAATTCATTTATATTGGGTGGCATGTGTTTTTCCTATTTAAATTCAGGGTTTTACCCTTCTAAAGTTGGAAGTACAAAGTTTTCTGTGTCCTAAAAACCATACAACAGCCAAGACCATATAAAATATTTCTTAAGGCAACTTATTTCAAGAGACTTTCCTCTCATCTTGATATCTTAAAGATCTTTTTCTTGTAAAACGTGTTCATTTTACACTGGAACTCATGCCAAGATGTGGAAGTGGTGGTAAGCTCCTATGGGACCAAACTGCTGAGGTCATCAGTCCCTAGGCTTACATAATACTTAATCTAGCTTAAACTAACTTATGCTAAGGACAAGACACACACACACACACACACACACACACACACACACACACACACACACACACACACATGCCTGAGGGATGCCAAGATGTCAAGTGAATAAAAATCAGCGCATTATAAATGGCTTGACATTGCCAATATATTTAAAAATGTGAAACACCTTGTGTAAGAAGGCCATGTCCATTGACATAGTGCTCACAGATGCTTCTTACAACAAACAAACATGGCATGAAATAGCTTATCTGTTTACATATGATGTACCCTCATCATCTTAGACTGTAAAAATGACTAATCTTGAAATTTATTGATAAGTGTGTGGATGTGAAGGTCCATGCCTAGCATACACTGTTTTGTATCAGAACATATAGTTTGTTTGTGTCGTATTATTATCTATTTGGGAGTCTCCTTCAGCAGTGGGCATCATTTGAAGTTAGTCAGCAGATGCTTGCTACATCACAGCAATTATGGCTACAGATGTCTGTTATGTCACAGCAATTATTACGGCTCAGAGCTTTTAGCTCTACATGGAATAAAATTTTTAAGACCATCAATGAAATCTATACAGAAGAATGTTTAACATGTGACTCATACAAAGAAAAGTTTTGAGTTTGCTTTAGTACTGAAATTATGATTGAACTATTCATACATACAAATTGTTGTATTAGTTCATGTAATAAATGCAAACTGGTGTTTATCCTGTGACAATAATTTCAAAATACTTGTGGGAGTATCAGTCTCGATGCAGTATCAAGAGACCTTATACCATCAGAAGAGATTGATCTCTGGATGATTCAGAGAGAGAGAGTAGTTGATCTGACTCTTCATTTGAGCCAGTTGTATGCATTTGCGTTGGTTAATACAGTTTATGTAGCTGTATCCACTGCATACATTATTTGTTGTAGTCAGAAATACTGGCCTGTACTATGATATACCCACATTGGTGACCCATCATCAGACATGAGATGTGTAATTATTCAAATTTTCACCATTTTTATTCATGCCACACAACCCTCCAACCAGCATGCACTTCTGGACTGCAGTAATGACAGGATTGCAGTGAAGGATGTGAAGTTTTCTCAGTGATTATGAACAGTGTTGACAACTGAGAGTGCTGAAGACTCATGACTCATCCTTACCAACATCACTGAACATTTGGTGTATTAACTGTGGTATCCATTCTCACACCATGACTACAACTCTGCTATTAACAGTGTAACTGATGTACAATGATCACAGAGTTTTTGTAGGAACATTTTCATGTCATCTTCCCCTTCCCTGGTGCTTGCGCTATATGAATATTCTCATACCACAAAACAACAATCATCTGTGTATCACAGTCATCAGTCATGTTGCCTCACACTACCATTCTGCTTTTAGATTTGGATGATAGTGCCTTCAGAGACAATGCTCCCATTTGAAACTGAGTGCAACATACATGTGAAACAAACTGTGTGTCTCCCATGTCTTCCACATTGTGAAATGCATACATACACTTGTTCACTGTTTTGCCACAACAAACCAGGCTTCATGCATAATTGTCAGGCAACTTGCCTGCAACAAGAGACAATGCTCGAAATTTCACCTTCACTTCATATCTGAAGCTTAGTATTATCTGAAATGGCCACCTTCTGATGACATCAAGACCACCTTGTGGTTTATGATGACTGACAACATTTTTATGGCAACAGCAGTCTTCAATGATGATGCTAAGTATGTCAGTTTACTCTGCCATCTATTGGGTCAAGCAGAAGTCATCTGTGATACCACACTGTCACCATCTCAAACAAACATGTACAATGCACTGAAGTTAACACTGATACAGTGCCTCTCACATACTCCTGAACAAGTACAGGAGGTTATGTTTGATCAACAGCTGTATGGCAACACTCTATCAAACTTCTGGCAAAGTCTCCATGCAACCTTCAATTGCACCTTGAGGCCAGATATGGTACTATGGACACTATGCATGATTAAACTACAAATGGAACTATGACTAATGCTGATTATGTGTAATCTGAACTTCTCAACAAATGACTCATGCTAGCTGACCATATATTCTCCATCATCCATCACTATCAATGGATAAACAACTAGGATGATGACACACCAGGCAGAAAATGGGCATTATTGTCTTCAAAACCAACCACTGCCAGTCAAGTCAGCTTAATGTGCCCTGAGGGTGATGTCACACCTCTCCATGTGTAGTACAATTGGCTCTATAACCATCTTATTTCAAATAACATACTGCTGAAGTCACAGTTTGGATTTGTAAAGGGTACTGATAATGAGAAGGCTATCTACACTTACAGTGAAAATGTGCTTAATTCATTAGATAAAAAATTGCAGGCAACTGGTATATTTTGTGATCTGTCAAACGCCTTTGAGTGTGTAAATCACAATATCCTTTTAAATAAATTAGAATATTATAGTGTAACAGGAAATGCTGAAAAATGGTTCAAATCTTATATATCTGGCAGGAAACAAAGGGTGCTATTGGGAAAGAAACATGTATCAAGCTATCAGGCATCATCCAACCGGGAACTAATTACATGTGGGGTCCCACAAGGTTCCATTTTGGGGCCCTTACTTTTTCTTGTGTATATCAATGACCTTTCATCAGTAACATTACCAGATGCCAAGTTTGTTTTGTTTGCCAATTATACAAATATCGTAATAAATAGCAAATCAAGTGTACTCTTAGAAAGATCAGCTAATAAAATATTTGTGGATATTAACCACTGGTTCCTAGCCAATTCTTTGTCACTAAACTTTGAAATAACACACTACATGCAGTTCAGAACTTGTAAAGAATGTTCCATGAGCATATCCTTTACATACGATGACAAACAGATAGAAGAAGTGGACAGTGTTAAATTCTTGGGATTACAGCTTGATAATAAATTCAACTGGGAGGAGCACACCAAAGAACTCCTGAAGCATCTTAACAAATCTCTACTTGCAATGCGAATTGTGTCAGACGTAGGAGATATAAAAATGAAAAAGCTGGCATACTATACTTACTTTCATTCTATAATGTCGTATGGGATTATTTTTTGGGGTAATTCATCAAGCCAAGCTAAAGTTTTCTGGGCATGAAAACGTGCAGTAACAGTTATAAGTGGTGTGAACTCAAGAACACCCTTCAGAATCCTGTTTAGGAAACCAGGGATACTAACTACTGCTTCCCAATACTTTTATTTCTTAATGAAATTTGTCATTAAAAATATACCACTTTTTCAAACCAACAGCTCAATTCATGAAATCAATACTAGAAATGTGTGTGTGTGTGTGTGTGTGTGTGTGTGTGTGTGTGTGTGTGTGTGTGTGTGTATGTGTGTGTGTAAGTACAATCTAACTTCTGCACCATTTCAGTGCAGTAATGTGTTCATTGTAAATAAGTATTATAGTAGTTGTATTACACGTTTATTACCTCATAATTAAAAACTTTTTTTATATTAAATTCAGTGCGTTAGTATTTGTAAAATGATTCTTTCATGTACTGTTCACTAAAAAATTATGATCATTCCACTTGGGACCTTTGGAGTGGTACATTAGCTTATTTGTTTTAGTTGTAAATATTTGTCATGTATTGTTTTTCTGACATGTTCTACATCCTGGAGGATCTTCTCACTACAGATCAATTGGAATGAAAGTAAATCTAATCTAATCTAATCCATCAAGTTCCAGCATGCAGCAGCAAGAACACCCTGTCCCCATCATTGGACAAGGACATGCTTGGTGACATGACCTCTTCACTATTGTCATTCTGCTGATTTCATACTACTTTCAGGTGGACTGCTCGAAAATATCAAAAAACATATGAGTTCTCAAAGGCCTTCAGTTCCCAAAGGCTGAAATAGGTGCTTCAGTCTACTCAACACAGCATAGCTGCCCATCACCTTCACATATATTACAGGCTTACATCAGTTCTATAGCCCCCATGGGTGGATGCCTCTTCACTCAAGACCTATCTATAAAACAAATCTTCCTTGTGGGTATGGGCTCAGATATCAGTTTTCTGCCCTACAACAACATGACCATTTTCAAGCCATCGTTGACTCAGTGCATGACTCAGAAATCTCCATCAATGCCATCACCTCTCATACTGTTCAGCTTAAACACTGGATTCACAATATACCTAGACATTTTATGTCATGGGCGTCTGCAAACCTATCTGGCATGAACATCCAATGCCACCAAAAACTTTCACCCAACATAGTGCATGTGGCATTAATGATACACACAGCCAGGCTCAAGTTCAAAGATGATCCTCTAAGACTATGCCCACTACCCCTCATTTGACTGGATGCACTTCTACTGATGAGTCTATGACAGAAATAATCTGCCAGTGCATCTCTATGATTCAATGTGTGAGAAGCCAAACTTGCAACAGCATGCACACATATAGCAAGCTCGCTTCACAATGAGCACAACTGCAACAAATGGGACACCAATCAACAGTGTACATCCCCTCACAGTTGTGGCCTGGATTTAAAAGGTATTCTGCCTTGCAATGTGCAAACACCATCCGTTAACTGTAATTTTAAACTGGCCATTGCAGGTGAGGTGCACTCCTCCTCCTCAACACTTGCCACCACACTGGTCTCAGCACTTTTGCCAGAGCTGCCACTGCTGCAACGCTACAGTGCACACCTCAACATCTGAATATCACTAACTGCAGTGAACAGTTCACTTCCCTTGGCTCCCAGCCACATCTGGGCTTATGCGTGTGCAGTATATGATGGTACATGTGACACCAGATGGTCCTCCAATGAGACATAAAGCTCAACATGTTTGTCTCCCAGATTTACAAACAGCTAAAAACACCATTCAGACATTTTTACATGCAAGCATTGTCCACCCATCCAACAGCCCCTAGGCGTGACAAATTTAGTTTGTTCACAACAAAGATGGTACAACAAGCTTTTGTGGTGACTACAGAATTCTTAACTCTAGAACAGTCAGTGACAGTTACTCTGTCCTGAATTTCCAAGATTTGATGCATGCACTCACAGGTGCAACAGTGCCATTAGTTGGTGTGATGAATGGCAGCTATCTCTAAATGTCTGAAAAATCTAAGCTAATGTGGGTGAGTAGAAAAAGTGGACCCACAGTGTTCAGATACAGCATTGGTAGCATCAAGTCAAGATGTTCAAATCTCTGGGCATTAGATTGTAATGCAATATGAAAATGGAATGGAAGTGTGGAGACTGTGGTATGGAAGCTGAATGGTTGACTTTGGTTTATTGGGAGAGTTTTAGGAAAGTGTGGTACATCCATAAAGGACATGTCATATAGAATACTGGTGTGACCTATTCTTGAATGCTGTTTGAAGTTTGAGATCCATACCAGGTCAAAGTATTGGAAGACATTAAAGCAATTCAGACTCATGCTGCTGTATTTCTTACTTGTAGGTTTAAACAACACATAAGTGTTATGGAGATGCTTTGCAAACTCAAATAGGAATCCATGCAGGTAAGGCATACTGCTACTAACATACAATGTACATAAGGATCATGAAGATAAGATATGTGAAATTAGGGGTCATACAGATGCATGTACAAAGTCATTCTTCCCTTGCTCTATTTGCTTCTGGAACAGGAAAGGAAATGACTAGAAGTGGTACAGGGTACTCTTTACCACATGTCTACAGTTGCTTTTGCAGTATATATGTAGACATAGATGTAATGTTAAATTGCAGCTCCTCATCTACCCTTTGATAGTCCACATAAGCCAAATTCACTTACTTATGTGGCATATGGGCAGTTTGCTTCTTTTGACTCCAGTTTCTGTAGATTTGGGGGGGGGGGGTTGTGGATGGGGTGGGGGTGGGGGGGTTGGAGGAATGATGGAAGAGCAGGAGAGAAAGGAAAAAGCAAAGCCGAGGAAACAGGATAATACAGTGAATTATCAATATATGCTAAGCCATACAATGGAGATGCAGCACTGATATTAGGATCTTCTTTCCACACAGAATGAATGTTCCTTCCCCAAGATGGAAGGAAATGTAAGCAGGATCCAGAAGCACATTCAGTCCGTGGTGGAGGGATGAAGCATGAAGTCTCATAGTGTTAGACCAATTGTACTACCGATGTGTAGCCAAAGCAGTTAAGGTACACTCTGTGTCAAGAGGTGTTGTTTTCGCAGCAGATTGATAGGATTATGTTGGATCAGCAGTGGATATTAAGGGTACAGTGCAACATCTGGGCACCTGGAAACAAGATTTGGATACTGGAAGAAATGTTCAGGAAATTGCACAGTATGATGAGTAATCAGTCAGTTACACATGGGGAGTATCATCTGTTACGATCAGTTTGCAAGGCTACAGGTGCTCCTATGGAGTAAATCCCATGGGTGAGACAGAGAGTAGGATAGTTGGACATGGGTGGTAGGATTCTAAAGACTGTGTTTGGTGCAACCGATGTGTATGATATTAGAAAACATCCATAAGGCATCACAGAGAACCATAGTTGTCAGTATGGTCCATTCTTTAATTTATGTATCTGACTTACTTTCCTTGGTTTTATGAAAGCAAAACTCATCCAGAGAATGAACAAACAATGTATTGCAGTTGGTCAATAAATGTTGTTTTTCTATCATCACGAGCCATCATCTTATTCCTCACATCCAACAGAGAACCCATGTTTGAATCTGGTGATGGCTAGTGGAGTCCTGTGCCTGTTTACATGTACATGTAGATGGCAAGTGCACATGTCTACAGATTCCAGTGCATCCAAATAGTACATAAAAGACTGTCATCATAATACCATTCAAACTTTAGGGATACCTCTGTATACCTTACAGCTTAAAGAGTTCTGCACAAAAGTGGCGCTGAAGGCCTCCTCCACTGTTCTCTATTTTATATGTATATCTTGATGACACTTTTGTTTTATCACATCCCTCAAAGGAGCACACACTTCACCTAAAACAAGTTCTTGCAGCACTGCAGCAGGTTGATGTTATCATCAATGGTGGCAAGTCACAGATATGTCAGTCGGAAGTAACATTTCTTAGTCAGACACTTAATGTGTCCAGCATTAAGCCAACCATTGGATGAATGGATATGGTTAATGATCTGCCTCTTCCTGAAACTTACCACAACTTATGTTGTTTCTTAGGTACTCTCAATTTTTATCACAGGTATTTCCCACGCCAAGCTTCAGTCTCCCCTGACAGATGCCTTATAAGGCAATGACAAACAGAGTAAGAGGAAAACTGACTGAGCAGTGGAGGTGACTGAGGTAATCTGTAAAGGAAATAACAGCTTGCTGCAAGAATCACTCTCTTTCTCCCCAACCTGGAAGCTTGACTCACACCCTCTATTAGGTACTTCAGCAGTTTGTTGATGGAATTAATCAGGCATTATGAGTCTTCTCACAGAAATTTTCACAACCTTAGTCTAAACAGTTGGTCTTCCGCTGTGAGTGTTTCATGGTGCACAGGGCTGTCAGTCATTTTTGAGAAGACAATGAAGGACGTCAGGTGACTATATACACTGATCACAAGCTGCTGGTTGACAACAATAGAAATCCCTCCCAAGATGCCAGCCCTAGGTGGTACTGGCACTTAGATCTCAAAGTACAGTACACTGTTGACAAGCATTGCATTCACAGCGCAGATAACACCATTGCCAATTATCTGTCCTGAATCTGTATGCTTTTCCTACAGCATGATTATGAACTTATAGCTGGTGACAAATAAAAGCCCCCATTGTCATGGATCTTACCAATAATATGACTACAAACCTGCAGACTGAACTATGGAGTTTGGCCTCCACTAAGACAACACTTCTCTGAGACTTTTCTCATACAGAACACAGCCCATATTTCTGACCATCATGCAGCATGAAGTGTTTCACAGCCTACACAATCTTAGCCTCCCAAGCATCAAAGCATTGGTATGATTAGTCACAAACAGGTTTGTGAAGTGCTACTGCCATTGCTAGCTGCAGATTTGCCTTGCATTTCAGCATTCAAAAACAAACTGCCATATCCAACCACAACTCAGATGGTTCCCAATTCCAAAGATGAGATTTTATCTTGTCCACTTTGATAGTATTGGGCCACTATCAGATTCCGAGTGATTCCGTTAATTACTTTGAAGCATCATTAGAATATCTTGTTGGGTTGAAACAGTTCCCTTGGGTGATATCACTGTTAAATTGGTTGTACCCACCTTTTGTATAAATGTGGGGCACTCATTTTGGTGCGCCTGAGCTGGTCGTCTTTGATCAAGGTCACGTGCCAGCTCTGCAGGATTACCCCTGTGTGAACATCAGCTTATCATATGTAGAGCAATGGTCTCTTAGAGAGGTGGCACAGGATCACGAAGGTGACCCTAGTGTGCTACTCTGGTTGATGGACTTGCGGAAATAGGTACAAAGGCTGAAATGAATATGCTAAGATACCACATGCAGACATAAGCACTTTAATGATCAGCTTGATATCACTATACACAAACACACAGTCACTCCAGTTCAAGAATTTGAAACAAACTGAAGGTCCACACGCTATCTGTCGCAAACCTCAAAAATGGCGGACCAAACATAGGTCACTCTACTGACTGCATGCCGCCCCCCTCCCCCCCCTCCCCTGGAGTGTGGACACTGCACAGAGGCAGTACATACATCTGGGTCTGTAGGCAGGGCCCGAGTGAGTTGCTGCTGATGGGTGACGGAGGGAGGGGAAGGAATGGTGTAGTCCTTCTGCCACACAGGTGGCTGTAATAAATTGCCCACACATGAGCAGGGTGGATAATCAGAGTTGGTTGGAGGAGGGGGGGGGGGGGAGGAGTGAGTGAGTGGGATGGTGACAGTTATGAGGCCTGTAGAGTTGATGAAAAAAGAGATCACATTGACCTCCACACCTATGGGAAGTTGGAGACGTTTGATGATAGAAATGGAAGAGGAGAGAGGGTCATCGGTCGGCAGAGCAGGGAAGAGCATGAAGGATGAAAATGAAGTTGTCACATACCTATAGAGAGACATCATCCAGGACAAAATGGGATACATCTGTTTGGAAGGTGAAGGAGCTAGGAGGGGGATGGAAAAAGTGAGTGAGTGGTGACAAAGGGGACTTGGGTAGGCTGGAGTTGGAGCCAGTGCCAAGCAGGCATCTGCGGTGAGATGTTGGTGTCGGCAGAGACCTCATGTGGTGATGGAGCCAGTTTGACAGAGGCAGGCTCATCCACAATGTCATCTGCAACATTCCAAGCTGGCTTCAGTCGATGAACTGAAACGGTGAGAGTTCTGTCATGTAGGAGGATGTCAAATGTGTTCATTGTATGCACTAACACTTCATGAGGGCTGGAATATGCTCATTGTAAAGCTGCACACACTGGGTGGTTGTGTAACATCACATAATCGCACTTGTCTAGTTCCTTGTGGATAAACACAGTCAGAGTGGAGTGAGAACCAGGAAGTGGCACACACTGTCAAGAGAGTGCACCTGTTCTACTAGCAGAGGGAGTTCAGTGTCTGCAAGCTGAGGTGAGTCCTCAACAAACTGGACCAGAAGGACCAATAGTTTACAATACAGTATTTGGGCCAGGGAAGCCTTGAGGTCTTCCTTGAAAGATGCACAGATGCCCAGGAGAACCCAGGGCAATGTGTCGGATCATGAGGAGTTGTGGCCCACGAGGGCAGCTTTTAAGGTCCAATGCCACTGCTCCAGAGGCTGTTACTTTGGGTTTGGTAGACAGTGGTACAGAATCAAACCACCCCACAGAGCTTGCATAATTTGGAGAAAAGTATAGGTTCAAACTGCCATCCTTGATCTGTTGTAACATAGGATGGACAGCCAAAGCTAGAGATCCATGAGTCTATGAAAGAAAGAACAACAGAGTGTGCAGAAATGTCCACCATAGGGGTACCCTCCACCCAACGGGTTGCCCTATCAATAATTGATGGGATGTATCCACCGTTTTGTGAGGGGGGCAGTGGACTGACCAAATCAAGGTGTACATGTCTGAAGCAACCTGGTGTACATCAGACCTGCCAGTCGGGGGTTGTGTGTGCCTAGCAAGCTTGCAACATTGGAATGCAACACATACCCGTGTCCAGTTTCAGCACTGAACTTTAATTCCAGGGCACACAAAGAATTCAGTTATGAGCCTGGTCATGGCCTTGATGCCTTGGTGGGTGAGGTTATCTATGGCATAAAAAACCTTTTGTCTCACAGATGATGGGACAAGTGGGCAGGGTCAATCAAGTTAGACATCATCCTGGAATGGGATGTTTGACCAATGGAGTGTGTGAGGCTTGATCGTGAGAGCCATGGAACTGTCTGTGAGTTATTTCATGATTTCTGCATCATGATGTTACACTCAGGTTAGTGCATCATAGTGGCAGAGACGCAGGAGAGATAATCGGCCATGACATTGCCTACTACCCATATGTAGCAAGATTCGTTTGTGTATTGGGCAATAAGGTTCATGTGCCAAGACCAGATAGGGAGGGAGGTTTGCAGTTGGTTTGTGTAAAGCGTCTGTGAGGGGGTGGTGGTTGGTGAAGACCGTAATGTCTCTGCCCTCAGTGTCTTCTCGGAAATAATGTACAGCCTCGTACACAGCAAGTAACTCCCAGTCGAATGCCAACCATTTCTTCTGGGAGGGTGACAGCTTATTTGAGGAGAAATGTAGATGTTGTAATTCATCTCCAATGTGCTGTTGCAGGACAGCCCCAATGGAAGAATCTCTGGCATCCATGGTGACGGAGATTTTAATGTCCATGACTGGATGACCTGAGGTCACAGCTTGCATGAGGGCCTGTTTCAAATCCGCAAATGTGTGCTCCATTTTCTTCATCCATGGTACTTTGCATGTGCCTGTTGTATGTGGGCCTGACAGGGCATCTGTCAATGGTGTTTGTAGTGATGTGGCCTTAGGGATGTGGTGACGGAAGAAGTTAGTCTTCCCCAGAAAACGATGTAAGTCTTGGTATGTTTCAGGTGGGGGTAGCTGGCAAACCAGCGCAATTCTGTCCAAAGTGGGTCTAATACCTGCAGCTGACACTTCATGGCTAAGAATGGTCACCAAAGTGCATTGCAGTTGTGTTTTGTCCTCATTGATTACCACCCCATTATTGGATAGGATATGAAACACAGCCTTGAGATTATGCTCGTGTTCTTCTGCTGACGATAAAAAAATTAGAATATCATTGAGGTATGCATAGCAAAATGAGAGTGCAAGAAGGAGGGAGTGTAAGAAGCACTGCCATGTCTGCACTGCATACTTTAAACCATATGACATGTAGAGATACTCGAAAAGGCCGAAGGGTGTGATGATAGCAGTTTTATGTGTGGCATCAGGGTGCATTTGGATTTGATGGTATGCTTTCTTGCAATCACCATGGTGAAAATCTTAGAACCACTCAGTTGTTATGCAAAGTCCTATATATGGCGTCCTGGGTAAGTGTCCAAAATGGTTTTATCATTTAGTTTCTGGTAATTGAAACAGCCTGAATGAATCATCTTTTTATGGAACAAGTTCAGTTGGTGATGACCAATCATTGGATGATTGTGACAGCTTATTTGAGGAGAAATGTAGGCGTTGTAATTCATCTCCAATGTGCTGTTGCAGGACAGCCCCAATGGAAGAATCTCTGGCATCCATGGTGATGGAGATTTTAATGTCCATGACTGGATGACCTGAGGTCACAGCTTGCATGAGGGCCTGTTTCAAATCCGCAAATGTGTGCTCCAGGGGGCAAACAATCCCTGCAGTTAAAAATTTCTGAATAATAGACTTAGCAACCTTGAGATTATGAGAATCCAGCCTCTGAGCTTTATGTCTAATAGGGGTACATGTAGTAGTGTACAATTTATGACATGGACCACTGGTGACAGCCAAAACACTTCTCAGTTGGGGAGGGGAATCACACTGTTCACTAGGTGAGACAGGAACACTGACATTAATATCATCCATCACACAGTGGTCTCTGTCAGCAGTGAGTGGCAAGGTTGAACAGCTGGTGCTGTGAAGGCTGGAGATCTCGTGTCTGGCAAGGTCAAGGGCATGAGTAGCATCCCAATGAGTCATCGTAACATGGCTTTATTAGTTTGGAGGTCATTAATATGTTGGCATTGAACGAGAAGGTCACGTTGCACTTGCAATTTTAGCTGTAAGCAGAACACACTCAGCTGCCAAAGAGCTAAGAGAACTGTCACAAAGGGGCGGGGGTTGCGCCCGAGAGGCAGATGTGAGAGGAATAGTTGTATCAGTAGGTACATTACACAGAGTATTGTCTGACATACTGATAGAAAACTGGGTGGTGGCGTAGGAGCTCAATGTCTAGCACTGGGTAACTGACTTCTGTCACAAGGAATGTCCATGGAAACTGCAAAGAGGCATATAATTTCAGGGTGTGTGGAGCTGTTCCAAGTTTGTTGATGTTTGAATTGTTTGCAGCCTGTAGTATTGTAGGCAAGGATTGCAGATTTGGAAGTACAAGTGATGGGGGAATGATGCTTGTGTCAGCCCCACTGTCAATAAAAATCTTTTGGTTGGTGGTAGCATTGTGCACATTGAGGCATTCACCAGCAGGTGAGGTGATATGTGGTGACTGCTCATGACTGTGGTGCCATGTACTTTTTGCGTAAGATGAGGCAGCTAATGCATCTCACATTGTGTGTTTCTCACTGCACATGGTGAGTGACACTTGCAGGTGGTGTCGCCAAACATGGCGTGAAACGAGCATAACGGATAGTGTGGGTGCATTTAAGTTGCCGTGGTAGTACCGGAGGTTGTTGCTACGCTGCGCTGAATGTCACTCAAGGCCGCCCAAGTGGGGGCAGGCTGTAGTAAACGAGGTTCATGGTTTAGGCTGCCAGATGGAAGCACTCATGCTGGCTTAGGGCTGCGTGGACAAGCGCGTTCAATACCAGGTGGTGGAGCGGGCAGTAATATGCTAATGTGACTCGACTGAGTGGGGGAAGCTGGAATGTGAAATGAAAGTTCACACCAGTGAATTATTTTGAAAGCGCAGTCCACCCCTAACAGTTTATTGTCCAGTGTGCTCAATGTGAGGGGCAGGAGTAGTAGTTGTAATGTTTCTGGGAATTTCATTAATCAGATCGACCACAGTGCTACGTCTGGCAGAAAGTCACATGTTGCAAGGGCAAGTAGATGATGCCACAGTGCGGAGGGAGTGAGGTTGCCTAAATGTTCCTTGTGAAAAATGTGGGGAATTATCTCATCATAAGATAGCGACAAACGTTCACATACAATTCGTTTATTATTTGTGTATTGGGGACGGGGGGCAGATGCACCACAATGTCACTGATTAAGTGCAAATGGTTGTGTAAATGGCTGGTGAGGCACATGAAATTGATTTCTCAGCTTGGACACCAATAGCACAAAAAAGAGAGTCCACCAGTGCAAATCAGGTGTGTGGCTGGTCCTCTACAAATGTAGGCAATTTTGGAAGTTTGGCGTGCAGGACATTCGATAACACAGTGTTACTTGGGCGTTGAATGTCTGTAACTGTTTGTTTGGTGGTGGTAACACTGGGGAGAGGTGGACATGGGGTCTCAGAAATGCGACCATGTGGGCGAGGTTCCTGTTGCAGCCCAGACATCAGGAAATGTTGTGGCATGGTAGTGGCATCTCCCATATCAATAATGCACTGCTCAGAATCCATGGTAGGCATGGGACAGAGTAGTAATTCAGTCAGAATCACAGCTTGCACTCGCAGCGTGGTGGGGGCCAAGACAAGACACCATGGGCTAGTGAACCCATGTTGTCGAAATCGGATGCATAACATATCGGAGCAGAAGGCACAGTTCATGAAACATCACTCTCTTGATCAAAAAGTCTGTACATGTACAAAGGCACAGTCTGAGGCAATATGGCAGTGGCTGCATGGGTCCTATTAGCCATAGAATTCACAGGCACAGTAGAAAAATAATGGAAGTGCATGTTCGTAAGTTCAGGTTGCATAGCTGGAAGCTGCAATGGCATCTGGTTCACTGATAAGTAAGGTGATTGAGTCATGGCAGGCGAAGGTATCTGCTATTGGCTGTTGAGAGACCACATGGCGTAGCAACAAAAGATAATATCAAAAAATGAAAACAGTTTGGAGCACTTGTCATCGGGGTCACTAATGTGGAAGTAGGTATGATGGCTTAAATGAATACACTAAGATTCCACATTCAGAGATAAGCACTTGAATTATCAGCTTGATATCACTATACATATGCACACAGTCACTCCAATTCAAAAGTTAGCAATGACCTGAAGGTCCATGTGCTATCTGTCACAAACCTCACAGATGCCGGTCCAAAGATAGGTCACTTGACCAATTGCATGTCACCACACACTGAAGCACTGCCAGGGCTCTCCTTGGCATCTGCTCCTTGTATAAAGAAGAAATACCTGCCTCATATGAAACGATAATGCATGGGAAACCACTAGACCTACCAGCTGACCTTGCACAACCTATTACTGAAATCCGTCATCAGGACAAACCAGCAGTCATAGTGGTTTCATCAGCATATTCCTAAGAGGTGCTTACCACTTCCAGCTCCCTATACAACCCACAAGGTATTTGTACACAAAGAGTTGCCTACATGTGAATTCATGGTGATGAGGAATGACATGGCTTGGGCAAACATTGGCCACCATACATTGGCCAGTACAGGGTACTTCAGTGCTGGCCACAAACATTTCTTTGCAGTAAACCCATGCCAGGCTCCCTCTCCTGCCCCAAGCACACCTGGGTCCTACAAGACACTCTGGATACACTGCCTCAGTTGACACTACTATCAAAGCACCTGGCAGCTTCCTTCCCCACCACCAGAGTTGTCTCTCAATGACTGATCTCTTACTAATCTGCCATCACTGTAACTGCCCCCAGCTTTTCCATTCAGGTCATGTTATGGCCACACATGACATCCACCACCATACCTGGTGCTGTACCACATCTACAGCCTATGCATCAGTTGTGTCAATTACTTGAGAAATGTTCCAGCCATTCACATTCACACACCAGCCATGACACAGCTGGTCAAGTACACTGGTGCCAGCTGTGCACATCTATGCAACAATCTACAGTGCCCCGCACCCCTGCTGTGGACTCCATGGTAGTACTGATCTCAGTATAGTGTGGAGAGGTCCTCCACCATAAGAAGAGACCAATATCTGGATGGTGCAGAGAGAGAGAATATGATCTGAGTCTTGGTCTGAGGCAGCTGCATACATTTCTGTTTGCTAATAAGGTTTATCTAGATGTATCTGCTGCATTAGTTATTTATGGCAGTCGCAAATATTGGCCCGTACTATGATCTATCACTATAATGAATAATAGTAATAATATTAATAATAACAATAATAATAATAATTATTATTATTATTATTATTGTAAGGAACATATTTAAGGAAAGATACTAAAAGATATACTACAGTTTCACCATCCAGTGAACTCTCACATTATATGGAACAACAATATTTTCTCAAACAAAATATCATTCAACACATTTGGTCACCTTTCAGATATAGAATAAATCTCATGAGATGAGATGTATCTAAAAACACATGTAATCCTTAAATGTCATTTGTATATTCTACCTGAATCACATTTGGATTCCAACAGCAGCAATTAAATGTCTCATCTTTTTTGTCTGTACTGTAATGCTTTCCATTTATGTAACTTGAAAAATGAACATAATTAAAGGCATTACATTCATACTGACTGCCAGCAGGTTTCTTGGGTATTGCACAGGATGCTGTTACAGGAACTGCACAGTGAGCACACTGGACAAAACATTAGTGTCACTAAGAGGCTTAAGTTCCTTCACATTATGCTTTTCAGTGCACCATTGTAGCAAAGTACTTCCTAGTCTTTCGTTTTGTACAAACTGTGCTGACTGAGACTGACTATTTGTTACCCCTTAAATTGGAAAAACACTGTATGCAGAACTTCCCAGCAAGCACTTCTGTTGGTGGACTCAAATCATTTGTACAATTTTAATTGTTTTCAACCTTTAATTTTGATTGTCTGATAAAATTTCATACATATTTGTCACCGTTTTGTTTCCTCCTCATTGGTTGGCTTTCAACACTACTTTCAGTGGAGAAACCTTTGTGAAGTATCTCCACACACTTTGACATGCAAGTCGCCAAAGTGGCATCAGATCAAAAGGCTTGCACCCGTCGAATGGTCTACCTGACGGGATGCCCTGGTCACAAGACATTTACATCTCCACACAGTTGTGTTATCCACTAAATATCACAGTCTTTGAAAATTGACAACAACATGAACACATAGTTATAAGCACAACAGGCCTTCAAAGTTTCATGCTAGAACATTGTGATGCCATTTATGAACTGTAGCAGAAGCTACATAAGTCAGTGACTTATGATTCTGTAATGACTGAAATTTTATTAGGGCAGGGACAAGGCACCAGACAAGTGTGATTCAAGACACATTGTTTGTTGAGCCCAGATAAATCAGTTAATCCCAAAAAGTTATAAATATACATGGTTTTTGTAACAATTGTTCACATTTTTTATTATGTTCAGAGTGTGCTGATGTTTTATGTATGTGCTTGCTGTTCTGATGAAGCTATTCTTCCACATGCACTATAAAGAGGATCTGGATATCATGGTCTGTATGCTTTGAAATATAATAATACAAAAACTTTCATGGATACTTAACTGGAACTTTAACCAAAAATTGTTGTGACCTCAATCTGACAAAAAATTAATTACTGTGGAACTGATAATGGAGTGAAAATGGATTTTTATCTTACGTACAGTACTGAATAACAAATATTTTAGGTACAATGTATTTCCACACTATTCAACAAAAAGAGTCAAAACAAATTTTATTCTCTTAATTATTAACTTGTTAAAAGAATAATGCAGGAATAATTATCAGTTTCTTTAGTTCATTTATTTATAAAAAATTAGAAGTCATTTTTTTCTACTAAGAATTTAAGAACATATGACAAGTCCCAGATTAAAATATTTCATACATTTATGAGTAATTTGTGTCACTGTGTAGACAATCATTGATGCAAAATTCTGTTTTTATAGCTTTAATAATGAATTAGATAATAATACTGGTATGGTACCTAAGTATGCAAAAATGTTGATTATGGGGAATTGAGACTAAAGATCTGTAGGTCACTTTCTTCACAATGACAACATGTTGAAACATTCCAGCCCCATAACATTCTTGATTCTGTGTGTCCCTTTCATCGTCTTAAGTTTTCTTTCTTTTCTTTGTTATTCTGGCCTTCCTTGTCATGATATAGCAGCTTTTTCAGCAAAGCAACACATTGTCAGTACACTTGAAAACGAACATTTTTCATGTTGTCCTCAACTGTGATGCCTAGTCTGTTCATTGTTTTTAATCTGCTTGTTAACCTTTTGTTAAAATATATTATGGTATTGGTCACACCAATTTGAAAAGCTGTGATGCCTACAAAAACAGTTTTTGGCAAGTGCTCCCACATGTAACTATTGCAACTTTAATTTGGATTCTGCATTTTGCCATTAAACTTTTTTTTTTTTTTCAGGAGTTAAGAATCTGAAAGATTCCTATATATTGACTTGAGTTTTACCATAACAGTTTCAGCAAGGGGTGTGCATGTGTATGTTTGGGAGGCTTTCTGTTTCTGTTTTGGTGAGTCTATATTCTCCACCTAACCCACTTTGCTGTGGCATAACAAGTTCTTCATTTCTAATATGACTTCTTGTTTGAGAACTGTAAAATTTATGACTGTAATTAAATCCCTTAGCTTTGGGCATTGTGTGACGCACAATCAATATAACCTGTCCAAACGAAATATTTACAACATGAGTCTCCATGAAAACCATTATTAAACTAAGGTAATTACTTGTATTGACAGAAAGACTGATTTCAATAAACCCCTGCTCACAGCACACTCAACATGTTCTTCAAGAACATTATGCAAAGTAGTTGCTATGGATACATCACTGCCAAAATTAAATAACAAGACATGTGGGTAGGGTTTTGTGTTTGACAGTAGTGTAACTGCTTGGTGTTTAAAAAACACATGTGACATGCTTTAAGAAGGCATTTAAACAAAAAATGATAAAGTAATGTACAGAAAGCATATATTTTCATAATCAGAAAGAATCACAAAATTATATTAAATAAAAAATAACATTTCCATTATTTGAGTCCTCGTGATATCAAGGTCCCCTTAAGAATTAATGACAAGACAGCACACAAACTGCACATGCTCTGTTCGATCTTATTATATTTGTTTCATCACGTTCAACAGTGCATTCATATTATTTGCAAGCACAAAATTGATATCAGAATTTTAGCAATCACTGATATTTTGTTGACAGGTATTGTAACAGAGTTTTTATTAGAGACCTCCAGACAAAAAATGAATGGACATTCCTAGTGTACAGATGGTTTTCATTGACAAAAGGAGACAGAAGTATCCACTACAGAGTAAAAGAAGCATCAGAAGAAGAAATTATGTCTTTTAAAACACTTTTATATGAAAACTGTTGCTTTGATCTGGGAGAACAGCATGATTTTCTTGGCATTGTACTAAGGTATGTTTAACATGTTTGAATTCATTTAGGGTTGTGCAGCTTTCACAAATGAAAGTTACTACAAGCTATGCAACACCCAGCATGGCATAACACTTAAGACACTGCTGACAGTCAGCCTTCTGTCCTTATGTGGGGCAGTTTGACAAGGCAAGATCTTTGCCAGTGGTAGAATTCCGTCCAATGTGATTTAATGATAATACTAGCCTACTCCTATGTAACGTATTATCTAGTTTGTGTACAGTTTTGTGAAACTTTAAAAAGTATTCAAAGAATAAGTGAAGTAATTATTTATTCTAGTAAAATTTTACCTCTAATTCCTATAGCTTGTAAAAACAGGGTGAAGACAAACATGCCTTTGAGCATTTAACCTATCTGGGAAAGAAGGTTATGTATAAAAAAGTTCATTAAAAGGTATGATGAAAGGCAACAGTATGAGAAGTAAATATTTGTGTACTTCAGTATAATGCTGCAATAAAAACAATTCACAAAAAGTACACAGAAATCACAACAACAAAGTTTATAAATTTATTTTGCAAATTGTTTACACCATTAAGTGACCAGCACATGTAGGTCCTTATTCAGTTTCTTTAAAATGTCTTCCAGTTTGCTATCTTTCCTTACCACACGAATTTGGTTGTTGTCACATTGATACTGCCCATGTTAGTTGACTGAGAAGCAAGTGCTGAATACCTGCAGCATATTATTATTAAATCCAGGGACATAAAGAACTTAGTTTGCTCAAGCTTTGTCAGTAATGCTTACAGCCCTATCCCTCTCTTCTTTAATGTACTTACTTCAAGTTTGCTTGTCTAATATCAATCAAACTCCTCCAGATGGGTTTTCTTCATTGCTAACATCAGATTATTGTATGCACTTAAGCTGCATTCAGTAATGCCCTTCTCAACCATTCTTTTTGTCTCTTCATGGACAGCAGCACAAAAACTCGTCAGAATACTATATGATTTGCAAAAGAAAGGCTTTTCAACATTTATCTTATCCTGATCTTATCCTGGTTTATCTGAAAATACTTATTTATATGTGAGTAATACATTTTGTAAATCCTTCTTGTAACCCAGCATTAGTATTTTATATTTCAGTGACTTCACCTCTGCTAATCCTTCCTCTGGCATACACTGATTTTCTACTACCACCATGTTAGTTGCAGTGACTAAATGAACAATTTTCACCCTTTGTAGTTACATGGTAGTTTATAGGTAGGGTTTCCAATCTTCTATCATAATTTATTTGCTTCAAAATCAAGAGATATTTTATTGGTGACTAGCCTGTCTAGACCCAAAAGCACACCTGAGGTTGGGGTGGGTATGATTAAGTGTTTGATAGGAAGTAAAGACATTAGTTGTTCAATGCAATCTCGTTTCTTGTAAGTTTTCCTTTAGTTCCAGTTAAGTCTACAACATAGACTCTGTCAAAGGTAATATTGGGCACACACATTTGCTTCAGAGAGTTAGTATGTGATATAATTGATATCTCACCATCTGAATCTATATGAACATCCATGTACAATTTGAAAACTCTCCTTGTGTCTATGGATTTTGTTTGTCCTTCCTTATCACTGCTGTCTTCTAGTAACCACTCATATATATGTGCAGGGTGGATTAGCACTACTAGCTTTTCCATATGTAGGCCTGCTTCTCTACAGTTATGCCCTGAAGCCTGTACCCCTGCTTTGGAGCAAACTTATTAATTAGCATATTAGTATTAGCATTTTTGGAGGTAAATATCTGTGTTAGATTACTCCCTAGGCTACTTCTCCTATTACTTCTCCTATTATTAGAATGATTATTATTATTGGCCACATTACACATTCTGTCTCATTCATGCGTGTGATACATGGTGGATAACAATTTCCATTCTTATTCTTCGATCATGAGTTTTCTTCCTGAGTAGAGTCACTTCTTTTTTGTTCAGTTTATCCAGGCCTTCAACAAATGTTAGTGAATCATTCACCATTTTCCATCCCTGAAGCAATATTTCTTTCCTTACATGATAAGGTAGCATATGTACCATCACCTTAATCAAATAACTCTCCTCTATAGGTTCATCCAAGTATTTAGATCTAGTTTGGTGCTATTCAGTAATATCTTATAACTACCCCAACTATGATAATAGTATCTAGGATCCAGTAATTCCAGTGTTAACTTTTCCTGCATAGTTTTTGACTAATACTTATTCTTAACTTTAGCCTGGAAATCATCCCAAAAGAGACTTCTGAATGCAGTGTTGTCCATTCAGCAACACCCCCTCTAACTAACACATCACAAAATACACTTTCTTGAAATTATCCCATCACTTAGGAAGGGATTTACAAAACAGTCATAAGAAATAAGTAAGATAAATTTCCAATCCTCTGATTTAAATTTTTTAATAGTTTGAAAAAGTTTGTTCCATCTTCTAAACACAATTCTCTATTAACTCTAGAGAAATCACACAGTTATAGTTTCCCCACTTTTTACTAACCTCTTCGTCAGGTTTCAATAGTTACTCTACACTGCACATCCATTTCATCTGTAACCTCTGACGAAATTGTCATAGTGACAGGTGATTCTACATTTTTCTGACATTTTTGTTCAATTAACTAACTAACATTCTGCTACAAAGTCGTGAGTGTAGAGCCTGAACCTGCAGTTACATCAGAATCTTCACTCTGTTCTAAATCATTGAACTGGGCTTTAGTGTGTAGATATATTTATACACATCTGAAAATTCATGTTCAGTGAAATCTTTAATCTGTTTTAAATTCTTAGTGAGATCCCTAAATTGTTCATTAACTTCATTTCACAGTAAGTCTCACTTTTTATTTACTTCAGAATGTAGTTCCTTCATCAAGTCAGAGAATACTGTCTGCAGTTTAGAAATCTTATTATTTATCTCAATTTTTTCACGGCAAGAATCCATAAGGTTTCTCTCCAGATTAACATTTTTGCTTCTAACTTTTCATTTGCCACTAAAATAGGCTGTTAATAGCTAACCCCATAATGACATATTTTAGTAGATATTTTGTTATGGCATGCCTTCTTTATTTCTTTATTTGTTGTCCTGGGTGTCAATGTACTGCGTTGCTACACTGGCCGAAATATGAGTTGTGGAAGTACAACACTGACTACCTTAAATGGTGTAGCCGACAGACGCACATTTGCATTTAACAGTACTTTATTTTCACTGTTCACAACCCGCCAATAATACACAGTTATATATGGCCAGAGCCCTATTGTTTTAACTTTCCCTAAGTCTCTTAATAGTTTGCAGGCAAACATCCACATACTGCTACAATATTTTACTATTGTACATCTATGAGCAGTAAAAACCTATCCACAAAGTTCATAGTTCTTGAAGAATAGAAGGATAGGTTTGGAGCAGACACTGTGTTTGTTTTAACACATGGCCAAATTGTGTAGCATTCACTTCACAGTTAAGTTGAAGAACTGTTGTAAAAATGTTTCTCATCTGAATCTTGGCCATGGACCTACTGTCTAATGAGCAAAAATTTGGTCCATATATATCCTCGCAATAATAGGTACTCAAACTATACACTGTTTGAAGTTAAATTTATAGAAATTACAATTAAAACTTAACTCATTAAATTAACTGACATCAAAAAATTGGTTCTTTTTAACAGTTTCTTCTACTTCAAGAGTTAGGCTGAATTATTTGCTCCCACACTTATGTTCCACATTCTGTTTCTCTCATGACATGTGAGTTAGTACACGAGTGCTCCAACATTGTGGCCAACAATGTGACCTGTGTTAACTAACCTACTGTCAGAATACAACTCGGCGGCACAACTCCACCAGGAAAACAACGACCTGAAACAATTAATAGCACACACTTACAATGAGCTTGTCACAGCTCGTACCTAGTTGCTGAAACTGCAGTCCACAGTGCCGACACCTAACCTTGTTTCTCCAGCAGACACCAGCTCAGACACTCAGCAGGTTAGTCCAAAAACATGAATTGCATGTGACGATTCATGTCCAGTAGACATCGCTCACCCGACATGCTCGACACATTGAGTGACATGTGTTTCAAATAGTGCTTCTAACGACAGTCGCATTTGTGGTACGACCATGACCACTGTGCAGGCAGCTGCCCTGTGTGTTGATAAACATTCCCTCTCTCGCGCACCAATCATGTGACTCGGCGGCCATCGCTGTTCCCCGCGTGATGCCAATGCCCAATGCCTCTCTCACCCATGCCAGTTACCCAAGGCAAGGCTGACAACAGACAGCCACTGTGTGCCCTGATCCACTCCATGCTGCATGCTCAGCTGAGCTCTGCAAACAAGTGCACACCATGCTCACATAATATGCATGTGACTTCTGTGCTGCCTTTTCCCACTCGCGCTAATGGTTACACCTCATTGCACCCCACTCATCCAAAAACTTCATGTCAGGACATTACTCAGTCTCTTGTGGAGCTCTCAGTGTCTTCCACCACTGACAGAATGATGCACAAGATAATTACCACTGCTGGCTCTCCTTTCTTGGCACAGGGTTAGGCACCTCAACTCCATTAAGTTGTGCGCTGCCTGGAAGAAAATTAACAAACTTTTAGAGGCAGGTATTCTACAACCATTGGACAGCAACAGGTCTTCACAGATTCACCTCATCCCCAAACATGATGGTTCTTTTCGAATGTGCAATGATTACAGATGCTTAAATGCTCATACTCTCATGGACAATTACCCCGTGCCAAACATAAACAATTTCACCCGTATCTTATTGGACGCCACATTCTTCAGTGTGATTTACTGAAATGTTGTGTGATGAGGGCCTCCCGCCGGGTAGATTGCTCGCCTGTTGCAAGTCTTTCGATTTGACACCACTTCGGCGACTTGTGCGTTGATGGGGATGAAAAGATGATGATTAGGATGACACAACACCCAGTCCCTGAGCAGAGAAAATCTCCAACCCAGCCGGGAATCGAACCCGGGCCCTTAGGATTGACAGTCTGTTGTGCTGACCACTCAGCTACCGGGGACGGACGTGTGATTTACTGTAAACGTGCCTATCACTCTCAGCTTTGTTTTAAACCCCACTGTCATGTTTGTTAAGACCACTCATTATGTACCACTTAATATAAAATGGCTTTTGCTATGAAATGCCTTATTTTTCAATCACTCATCTCCTGCTGCTGTTGTTGCTGCTGTTGTGGTTGTCATCTTGGCCCATGATCTACATGGCTGCAGGAAGTTGTAATTCTCTTGGTCAAGCATCTTGTCTATCCCAGTCAGCTGTGTCCTCCTGCAGGCTGATTGGCTGCTCCTATACTCAATGGCTGCTTCTATAGAGGCCACACCCTGATTGGTTGCTGTCATAGTGTGGCCATGAAACCCAAGTGCTGTTTGGCTGTTGCATCACTGGGGCACCACATATGATGGCATGCCTTATCTATTTCTTCATTTGTTCTCCTTGATGTCGATGTACTGCATTGCTACACTGGCTAAAAATGGGTTGTGGAAGTGCAACACTGACTACTTTAAATAATGCAGCCAACAAGTGCACATTTGCATTTCACTGTACTTTACTTTCACTGTTCACAATGACCCAATAATGCACAGTTATATATCATTAGTGGACTATTGTTTTAACTTTCCATAAGCCTCACTAATAGTTTGCAGGCAAACCACCCTGTACTCCTACAATACTTTGCTATTGTACATCTACGAATAGTAAAAGCTTAACCAGAAAGTTCATAGTTCGTGAAGAATAGAAATGTACATATGGAGCAGACACTGTCATTGTTTTAACACATGGCCTATTTGTGTAACACTTATTTCACAGTTAAGTTGAAGAATTGTTGTTGTTCTAACCAACATAACTTTCTCGTCTGAAACTTTGCCGTGGACTGATTCTTGTGACCAAAAATTTGGCGCTTATATATCCTCACAATAATAGGTACTGAAACTACACATTGTTTGAAGTTAAATTTACAGAAATAATGATTAAAACTTAAATAATTAAATTAACTGAATACATCAAAAAATTGGTTCTTTTTAATAGTTTCTTATACTACAAGAGTTAGACTGAAATATTTGTTTAAATGATGAAAGTAACATACATCATTATGCAAACAATACTTTTGACAAAACTGTTAATTACTTTGGAATTAATTAAGGGCTGGTTTTGCTAACATGTTTTCGAATAGAGCCAAATAGATCCCTTAAAAATCCTATTAGTTGTTCCTCAGAATGTTTATTATTAGTACAGAATTTATATTTGTTTATAAGTCAACAACAGAACTTAAGTTACGAAACAATTACTGATTTCACCCTATAACAAAAGATGCTAAATAGGAATAGTCGAAATAAATTAGAAAATAAATTACATACATAAAACTAAGCACAAAATTAGACCTGGTGTTATATTCTTTACAACTGAGGGCCAATCTTTTTTTTATGAAAATACAGGTTATATTCATGTATGATAATGGCAATCAGTTAAAAGTAAAAAAATGAACTCTAAGGAGGCAGGTGGCAAAACAAGAGGGGTAGTAAAAATATCCCAGCCTGCTTCATCACAAGTTCAGCCTCTGAGCTTTGATAATAGAAGTTCACTATGTTTGCAAATAAGAAACATTTGTACTTATTTTAGTACCTAGCATTTTTAAATCGGCATTGGAGGTATCCATTTTAGCACACAGTTCATCACCTGGAACTTTAAAGTTTGCATTAAAGGTATCTAACATAGTATAGTTGCACATTCAAATGTTTAAATTATATCACCTCTATGCCTCCTGTCAGTATAGGCATACAATCACAGTACCAATAACCTGAATAATTAATCTTAGTCTGTGCTCAACTGTCACAGTACTTTGACACCATTGCACCCAACCCAAAAGGAAAATGCTTTGATAAACAAATTCACTTCTGATTGCCCACAACACCATCACAACCACCAACTCAGATTTAGTATAGCTCACTGCTGGTACAGCTCTCTGCATTGAGAAGGTGACTTGAGGCTGGAACATGGAGATTTATTTTATTTTATTTATTTATTTATTTATTCATCCGTGGAACAATAAATATTGTATGGATGTCGTCAGATTACAACACATGAGCACACATACATTTACAATTAAACAGGTTTCTTATATTTTGTGTAGTTTTTATAACTAGTCATACACATATTTATAATTACATAATATTTTGGTGATAATGTCATATGTTGCTAATAATCTACATCTATGTTAAATATTCTTTTACAGTATAACAACTTTTACTTACTAAAAAGGTTTTAAGCTTTTGTCTGAAAGTGAGGGGCTCATTTATTTCTTTAATTTCTTGTGGTAATTTGTTATACAGTTTTATCCCATTATGAAATATACTTTCTTGCGTCTTTGCCTTGTTCTTTCTATCTAGATGGAGGTGGTGACAAACTCTTGTTTCATGGTCATGTATTAGGCTGTTTGTGTTGTACATGTTGAGATTTTTCTTAATGAACATTATGTTCTGAAAGATATACTCACAAGAAACAGTTAGAATTCCTAGCTTTCTAAATAATTCTAGACAGTGGGTCCTGTTGTTGCTATTTGTTATTATCCTTATGGCTCTTTTTTGTACTTTGAACACAGTTTGTATGTTACTGGCACTTGTTCCCCAAAACATGATCCCATAGCTGAGGACTGAGTGTAGATATCCGTAATATGTTATTTTAAGACAGGTATTATTGCATACCGGTGCAAGGATTTGAAGAGCATAGCATGCTATGGATAATTTCTTTGCCAAAATGTTGACATGGTTTGTCCATTTCAGTTGGCTGTCTACATTCATCCCTAAGAATTTGGTACTTATTACACATTCTAATTCATTATTATTAACTTTTATTCTAGTGGCATTGTGTTTTTTGTTCAATTTGAAGTTAATATAGTTAGTTTTCTTTACAGTTAGGGTTACTTTATTTTTTAATGACCAGTTGTGGACATCATTGAGAGCCTCGTTTGCTCTTTCTGACAGATGTGTTGGATTTTCACCTGTTATTACTATGTATCAGCAAAAAGTATTTTTTCGCCATGTCTGATACTTTGTGGGAAGTCGTTAATGTATATAAGAAACAATATTGGGCCTAATACACTTCCCTGTGGGACGCCTATATTCACATTTTCTGGGTCAGACAGGTGTTTTATAAGGGAATTGTTTGAAACTTGTGATATCTCAACTCGTTGAACTCTGTTTTCCATGTATGATTTGAACCACTTCTTTGTCACACCTCTTATTCCTATTTGCCTTAATTTATGAAGTAAGATTTTGTGGTCAACTGTATCAAAGGCCTTGGACAAGTCTAAAAAGATACCACTTACATTTTCACCTTTGTCCAGTGCTTCTAAAATTACTTTAGTGAACTGTGCTATAGCATATTGTGTGCCATTTCCGGGCCTAAAACCAAATTGGTCATTGGAAAGAAGATTATATTTATTCAGGTAATTTAGCAGTCTCTTTTTTACTAGTATTTCTATTATTTTAGAAATGATAGACAGTATAGAGATCGGCCTGTAGTTCTCTACATTTTCCACATCTCCGTTTTTAAGGATAGGTATAACTTTTGCTTGTTTTAGGTACTCCGGAAAGTATCCAGATTCGAAAGATTTATTAATTATGTCTGTTAATGGGCCCTTTATGGAGTCTATACAATCTATAATTATGCAGACTGGGATTTCATCAAGTCCTACTGAAGTTTTATTTTTTAGTTGGTGTACTACTAGTGCCACTTCCCTTTCTGTAGTTGGCAAGAGCAACATTGAGTTTGTTGGCTGGTTCTGAGTAGGTAAATCATACATATCTGGAAATTTCTCTTTAATTTTTTTGCAATACTACTGAAATATGAGTTTACAAAATCAGCTAATTTTTTAGGGTTACCTACTGGTACATCTTTGTTTTTAATATGTGAATTGAGGTCCTTGTTTTCAGCTTCAAGTAATATTTTGTTGTTTGAAAGTTTTTTTGCGGCTAGCAACACCTTTCTGTAAATTTTCCTGTACTTTTTGTAGGATTGCAGAGCTTCTGGGTTAGATTGGTTATTTTTTATGGAGTTGAGATATCTAAGAGTTTCTGAGTATTTTTTGATACCTGTAGTCACCCACTGATTTCTCTTTGTAGTTTTAATTTGATAAAGAGTTTTGGGAAACATCTCTTCAAATCTGAGTTTAAAAATTGACATGAACTTGATAAATTTCTGATTTGCGCTGGTTTCTGCATAGACTTCCCTCCAATCTTCATATTCTAGCTGGGATTTAAACTGATGCAGGGCTGATTTGGAAAACATTCTTTTGTATGTCCAAAGTATAGGAGGAGTTTCTACATGAATGTTAGTTTTTAAGATCTGGCAGAGGTGGTCTGCTAGGCCCAGGTTTTGGACAACAATATGACATTTTTTACTATCAATATCTGTAGCTACATGATCTATAGATGAGGAGGATTCTTTCGTTATTCTAGTTGGACAATTAACAAGGGAGGATATTCCATAACAGCTTAGAATATTCACATATATGTTGCTAGCCTTATCAGGCTTCATCATATTAACGTTTAAGTCACCACAGATAATTACATTTGCTTTTGGTCCAGAAACCTTGTCTAAGATTTGATTCAGTTTTGAGAAGAATATATCAATGTCTCCACTGGGAGAGCGGTACACACAAAATATGACAAATTTTTTTGCTATGCCAGGTCCTATTATTTCAATAGCGGAAAGTTCAAAATGTTTGTCCTCACCTAGATCTAAAAGATCATATCTTACTTTAAATGACATACCTTTTTTTACATAGATACATGAACCTCCACCATTCATTGAGATTCTGCTATAGTAACATGCAAGGTCAAATGAGGCTAATGCAATATGTTCAATTTGCTTCCCTTTGTACCAGTGATCAGTGATACACAAAATTTGGCTATCAAATTTTTCCAATTCTACTTCTAGCTGTTGTGCTTTGTTCTTTATGGCTTGAATGTTTTGGTGAAACACTGTTAGGCATTTGTTTTCACTTATCTTGGTGGCGCCTTTCCCTTTAGACCTGATGCTAAAAAATCCTTTAGATGAGCTGGTAGCATGGTTATTCTTCTGTTGATCACAGTAGAGGTGAGTCTGTTGCCAGTTTGACTTGGAAGTAGGTGTATCTGAAGGATACTGGCTTATGTTAGTCTTGTAACTGAGGCCGGGTACCAAAAATCCTGCAGAGTTGTAAGTTTCCTGGTTCTTGTGGTAGATGCCTGTGCTGTTGAATCACCTGTTGTAGGTCATTGAGCCACAGTTATGACTGCTGTTGGATTCTTTGTTGTTTTTACAAATTGATGAAACAACTGTAGCCCTCATAAGCTGCAGTCTACTATGTTCCATATTCAACGTAGTTGTCGTCAATAGCACAGCATTAATATTGGCTCACAGAATATGCATTTCTGTTTAACACCTTTTCATTATTTTGCTAGTATTAGCTTTTTCACTGCCACAATATTGGCTTTAACCCCACTGATAAGGTCAACAACAACATATTCTGATGAATTATTTTTTTTCAGAGTTGTTACTTCCTTCATATTTCATAGTTATTTTATTCTTCTCCTCCAAATTTTGTGACTTTTCCAACTCAACACTATTCTGAGTCTAGTCATTTATGGCACCAGAATTATATCATCCCTCATGTCTAATTTTTGAGATAAAATTTGATGATTGCCATTGTTTTTAATTACTGTGCAACTGTTACTTTGTCTGACCTTCCAACAAAACTATATTTCTTCTTCATAAGCAGACTGCATCTCTTCTGCAGCCACTTCTATGTTGGAGACTGGGAAATGTTTGCAAAGCTAAAGCTTTACCAAATGATCAAAACATTTCTCCAGAAACATTCATAACGGAAAAAAAATGAAACTGTATCGTTCCACAGACCTTTTCATCTTAAAGATCCATAATGAACATGTGCAGACGGAAGCAACAAATGAAATCTTGCATGAAGATCAGGTTTTGAACCAGACTCTCCTGCTCAGTAGACAGGTGCGCTAAGCACTATACCATCCTGGCACAATGGCTTTGACCAGCTGCGTGGAGTACCCTAGCATGCCTACCTCCTGAATCTAATTCACATTCATGCCTCAGCCCACTTGGTATTTCCCCTAAACTTGAATAGCACTGCACAGGCTTTCCATTTGTATTGGAATGGCACCTCAGCATGAAATGAAATAGGGGATCCTGTCTGAAACCCAAGCATATGTGCTTCAATCATATGAAACTGAATAATTCCAGAAACGTTTCCAAGTCTGATTTTTTAAGTACAGAGGCAAAAAAAATCCATAACAATTTTACCCATTCCAAGCAGTCTGTATAACATGACATTAATGACAAATCACCCAGTTCTCAATGACAGTTCACCTTCTTCTCTGGTTCACATGATGCCATGCTGATTGTCAGCATACTCATTGCTCTATTGCATTCTGACTGTCCCCACCATCTTGTGGCTCAGTTTTGAACTTACTGATGTTTGGAGTCAGTTAGTAATTTCAGTAACTGACCACATTTTCACAGCACTCACATAGTGATACATTGCAGCAAGTGGCATAGACAGTTGAATTTAAATAGCCAGATCCATTAATATTAATTATACTCATATATTTTTGTTGCTCTTCTTTTCTGTATTTTGATGGCTCTTTGTTTCTCTTACTTTCTATGGTTCATCTTCCTGTAATTGTCTAGAGGATGATCTGATCACCACATAAATAACATTGTGAAAGTTGGTGGACTTTCTGCAGAATTATACATATATTTTCAGTCAGTCATTCCACTTCACAACAACAGATCAATAAAACACATATAACTCATTCTCCATCCTTGGACTTCTGACTTGTATAACCAACTGCACAAAATAATAAAGATTTTCCTCTAACAACTAGTAGCAAAGAAATTACTATGATATATCAATCTCTTCATGCAAAATAGACTTTGACGGCAACACAACCACCTAACCTTTGTGCACATCGTTGTCTACCAACCCAAGTCCAACATAGCCCAGCTGTTACCAACACCTTTTCGCCTTTTTTCACACCAGATCTCCAGTTACTTTCCAGTCCACCTTTATCTCTCCCCATATATTTTTATTTTCATTTTCATTTCAGCCTCATGTTGCATTTTCCACCTTCTAATACCATGTCACCCTCACAACACCCCCACAATGACCCCATTAAGTTTTATTTACATTCCCTCCGCAAACATGCCTTTGCCATAGCCAGATTACGCTCCCATATTCTATTTTCTCAGGCTTGTCTGACATTTGGCATTACCCCAAAGGTCTCACACTTAAAGTTCCCATCACTGGCTGCAACCCTTCTTTCCATCAGTCCCCATACCAGTTCCAAACTGATCAATCCATTGCCCTCACCCACCTAATCCATCACCTACACATCAACTCAGCCAATGAACACACCCATCAACTCCTATCCTTAATAATAGTCCTTAATCTTTCCTCTCCCACATCCACACCGGCTGTTCAGAGCATCCTCCTACAGGCCAACCATAAATTAGAACAGCATGCCACCCTCCACCTCAAAAAACTATCCAATCTCCTGGTTTCCCACCTGTGGAAAGGCAACTCACTCACCCTTCACAACCTTTCCAGCAAACCTCAACCTCCTTTCATTGCACACAAACCCAGTCTCTCCCATCTACTCAATCTCCCACTTCCAGCTCCACTCCCTCCAAAACCTCAAAATTCCAATCAACACAATCTGGAACCACAACACCCTAATTCAGTAGTCAACCTTTCCTCCAAACCTCTCTCCCAATCCGAAACCTCTGTCCTATCCAAAGGCCTCACCTTCAGCCCCACTCCCAGATTCAACCAAACAGCCCTTGTCAAAGATTTACTGTCCTACACTCGTACTCTCTGCTGGAAATATCACTTTGCCATGAAGAAAAATGATCCTAATCCTACTCCTAATGATCCAACTCCCCAAGACACCATCCAAATTGAACCCTGCCTGGAACAGTTCCATCCTCCGTCGCAGCGGGACCCACCTCCTCTTCCTCAAAATCACCCTCTCCAAACCTTCCAGGAATTTCTGACTTCCAGCCATGCATCACAATCCTTCTTAAAAAACCTTAATCCTACTCCCAACATCACCACTGCTGAAGCCCAGGCTATCCGTGATCTGAAGGCTGACCGATCCATCGTCATTCTTCCGCGGACAAGGGTTCCACGACCGTGGTACTTGATCGTCAGGAGTATGTGGCTGAGGGACTGCGTCAGCTTTCAGACAACACCACATACAAAGTTTGCCAAGGTAACCCCATTCCTGATGTCCAGGCAGAGCTTCAAGGAATCCTCAGAACCTTAGGCCCCCTGCAAAACCTTTCACCTGACTCCATCAACCTCCTGACCCCACCGACACCCCGCACCCCTATCTTCTACCTTCTTCCTAAAATCCACAAACCCAATCATCCCGGCCGCCCCATTGTAGCTGGTTACCAAGGCCCCACACAACGTATCTCTGCCTACGTAGATCAACACCTTCAACCCATTACATGCAGTCTCCCATCCTTCATCAAAGACACCAATCACTTTCTCGAACGCCTGGAATCCTTACCCAATCTGTTACACCCAGAAACCATCCTTGTAACCATTGATGCCACTTCCTTATACACAAATATTCCGCACGTCCAGGGCCTCACAGCGATGGAGCATTTCCTTTCATGCCTATCACCTGCCACCCTACCTAAAACCTCTTTCCTCATCACCTTAGCCAGCTTCATCCTGACCCACAACTTCTTCACTTTTGAAGGCCAGACATACCAACAATTAAAGGGAACAACCATGGGTACCAGGATGGCTCCCTCGTACGCCAACCTATTCATGGGTCGCTTAGAGGAAGCCTTCTTGGTTACCCAGGCCTGCCAACCCAAAGTTTGGTACAGATTTATTGATGACATCTTCATGATCTGGTCTCACAGTGAAGAAGAACTCCAGAATTTCCTCTCCAACCTCAACTCCTTTGGTTCCATCAGGTTCACCTGGTCCTACTCCAAATCCCATGCCACTTTCCTTGACGTTGACCTCCACCTGTCCAATGGCCAGCTTCACACGTCTGTCCACATCAAACCCACCAACAAGCAACAGTACCTCCATTATAACAGCTGCCACCCATTCCACATCAAACGGTCCCTTCCCTACAGCCTAGGTCTTCGTGGCAAACGAATCTGCTACAGTCCAGAATCCCTGAACCATTACACCAACAACCTGACACCAGCTTTCGCATCCCGCAACTACCCTCCCGACCTGGTACAGAAGCAAATAACCAGAGCCACTTCCTCATCCCCTCAAACCCAGAATCCCCCACAGAAGAACCACAAAAGTGCCCGACTTGTGACAGGATACTTTCCGGGACTGGACCAGACTCTGAATGTGGCTCTCCAGCAGGGATACGACTTCCTCAAATCCTGCCCTGAAATGAGATCCATCCTTCATGAAATCCTCCCCACTCCATTAAGAGTGTCTTTCCGCCATCCACCTAACCTTCGTAACCTGTTAGTTCATCCCTATGAAATCCCCAAACCACCTTCCCTACCCTCTGGCTCCTATCCTTGTAACCGCCCCCAGTGTAAAACCTGTCCCATGCACCCTTCCACCACCACCTACTCCAGTCCTGTAACCCGGAAGGTGTACACGATCAAAGGCAGAGCCACATGTGAAAGCACCCACGTGATTTACCAACTGACCTGCCTACACTGTGATGCATTCTATGTGGGAATGACCAGCAACGAACTGTCCATTCGCATGAATGGACACAGGCAGACAGTGTTTGTTGGTAATGAGGATCACCCTGTGGCTAAACATGCCTTGGTGCACGGCCAGCACATCTTGGCACAGTGTTACACCGTCCAGATTATCTGGATACTTCCCACCAAAACCAACCTATCCGAACTCCGGCGATGGGAACTTGCTCTTCAATATATCCTCTCTTCCCATTACCCACCAGGCCTCAATCTCCGCTAATTTCAAGTTGCCGCCACTCATACCTCACCTGTTATTCGACATCATCTTTGCCTCTTTACTTCCGCCTCGACTGACATCTCTGCCCAAACTCTTTGTCTTTAAATATGTCTGCTTGTGTCTGTATATGTGTGGATGTATATGTGTGTGTGTGCGAGTGTATACCCGTCCTTTTTTCCCCCTAAGGTAAGTCTTTCCGCTCCCGGGATTGGAATGACACCTTACCCTCTCCCTTAAAACCCATTTCCTTTCGTCTTTCCCTCTCCTTCCCTCTTTCCTGATGAAGCAACCGTTTGTTGTGAAAGCTAGAATTTTGTGTGTATGTTTGTGTTTGTTTGTGTGTCTATCGACCTGCCAGCGCTTTCGTTCGGTAAGTCACATCACCTTTGTTTTTTTTATATATATATATATATATATGTGTGTGTGTGTGTGTGTGTGTGTGTGTGTGTGTGTGTGTGTATACATATATACAATAATTTATTTCAGTTTAATATCAATATTCACTTAAAGAATAGAAACACTTGTCAATCAAGAAATATTTCAGTTTCACTTTGAATAAGTTCCCTTTGTGGCACCTTATAGAGCTCGGTAATCTGTTGTACCATATTTGACCACTAATGCATGGACTATGGTCTGTTGTTTTTAATTTGGTTCTTTGTCTGTAGTAGCAGTCTTTATTTCATGTATTATAGGCATGCATATCAGAGCACTTTGTTGCTTTGTTTTGATGTGTCACAAAAAATATAATTAATTTGTAAAGATACAGTGAGTAGACTGTGAGGTATTTATGATGAACAAAGGTTTCCCTGCATGAATCTCTATACCCTAATCCATGGATAATTCTGATTGCTTTTTTCTGTAGGATTAATATTCTGTTCATATGTATGTCGGCAGCACAACCCCATACCTCTATCCCGTAAATAATCTGTGCAAAAATGGTTCCATAATAAGTTGTTTTTAATGCCTGATGTAGGACTACTTTTGATAACTGGCTGATTAGATGTAATGAATTGCTGATTTTATTGCATAAAAATTTGATATGGTTTACCCATCTTAGATTTTCATCTAGGTGAATACCTAGAAATCTTCAGCCTTCTGTGTTCACTACTTCAATTCCAGCTATGTTACTTATAGAGGTTTGATGTGAGTTTGTAAGTTTAAATGGTAATAACTGAGTTTTACTGATACTAACTTTCAAACCTTGATCTTGGAAATAAGTAGTTATTTGATGTTGGCCCTCAGTTGCTACCAACGTTAACTCATCATTTTGTTTACCAAGAAATAACAGTGAGGTATCGTCTACATAGTTACCAATTGGGAGTTGAAAGGTTGCTCTATATCATTTATGTACACTAGGAAAAGGAAAGGGCCCAAAACTGAGCCCTGGGGTACACTTTGTGTGACTGTCTCATATTTGGACTGGAAATTAATGATCTGATTATTGATTTTGTAAGTCAGCTTTGTACACTGCTTGCGGTTAAATAAATATGTAGCCAGCAATTGCATGGATGCAGCATTTACATTGTATGACTCTAGTTTACTTAAAGGTAACTCGTGGTTTATCGAGTCAAAGGCTTTAGTGAGGTCTAGAAATATGCCAGCTGTTTGAATTCCTTGATCAAGGGCACTATATGTTTTGTGAAGAAATTCCTTAATTGCTGTGATAGTACTACGATCTTTTCGGAATCCATGTTGTGTCTCCGTTATGTAACACCTACGATTTATGTATCTCGACCCGATCCGGATCTGATAGCAGCCCAAACAAATATTAATTAATGTGACCGTGTACCTAATGGGGCTGGCAATCGGAATGTACTGCTACGGATTGTTGCATTCCATTTTGTCCTTCTCAAATGCCGTAATAATGAAATGTCTGGTGACAAGAAGAACGTCAACACAGCTTCATTAATCAAGAACCTATATTCGTCTCTAAAACGCAAGAAAAAGGAGACAGCCACTGCCTTCGTCATACATATTTAATAACAGCTAATCTCAGCACAGGCTTCCTCGCTATTCATTATTGTCACACGCAAATTCAATCACTGCAATCCAACACTGCAATCCAACACTGCAATCCAACACTACAATCCAAATGATGCCGGCACGGTAGACGCGGAACCACAAATATCGGCACAGAAATATCAGTGATCACTCTCGTAATTGTACTTTTTCACTTTCCCGTATTATTCTAACACAAAGGGGTTAAACCGCGGCGACGGCCACTCCCTTTGTCGGTAAAGCCTTGCATTACAGCAACAGGCCTCCACACGGCTTGGCCCGCAACCTGGGAACTGACTCAACTCTACACTCGCTCTCGCAACACGACACTATCGATTGTTTGCCCCATCGACCTGTGCCGAGTGCAAACTTATAGTAAGGGCCTATGGACCCCTTACATCCCCGCCCTCGAAAACTTCTTTGGAGCCTCTGTCATAAAAGAATCGGCAAGGGAATTAGACATTACTAGATCTGAACAAAACACACAGTGTAAATAATTAATGAAATTACAATTCACTAAATAATCCCACGACTCCGGTAGTGGGCTGCCTCCACAATAATTTCTACAAAAGGTTATTACATCTCATAAACATGGCATTGTCCAAATTACAATTTTTTTATATCAAGCAGCAGTAATCCTCTATAGTCAATATTGAATGTAACACTCAACATACAATCAAAAATTATTACATGAACATATGACATATGAATTATTATACTACAAATTAGTTGTTACAAGTTTGATACCCATTCTCAGGTAATCGTCAATATGAAATATGAAGTTCTAGTTATAATACATCAAAAAATACAATTCAAATAAACATTCCCCTTTTTCAAATGTCTGTTTAACAACTAAATGTCCTAAATATATCTTAGTAGGTTTATTCGGGTCCTTGTAGCTCTCACTCTTGACCGGACCTCACTTGGAGTGTCATTTAATTTTCCGGTCCCTCCACCTCTTCCTCTATAATCAGACGAATGATTAAAATGATTCCTTGGGTCATTACTTCCCTCTCGGTTTTGATCATTAGCTTGACTGTGTTCCTGTGATCGAACAGATTCCAACTGTTCCAGTATTTCCATCAAAGCCTCCCTATCTTTAATTAGGATCCCAGATACAGTTTCTTGCATTCTCCAGCTCATTCTTCTTTTTATCGCTGATATCATTACGTCATCACTCAGGGGTTGTTCCAAGGTCTCGTTCAATTCCCACAAATGTTCGGCAGACTCACTCAACTTTCCTCTCCATGTACTAAGTGACTTGCGGTGTAGTAGGTCCTCAAGTGCTGCTCACTGATGACTTTTGGATCAGTATTTCTTCAAGAATTCTCTTTCAAACTGATCATAACTAGTAGTCCCTTCCTTCTTCTTGACTCCCCAAGTGAAGGCCTCGCCTTCCATTGCAACCCTCTGGTTATCCTCTTCTCGTTGCACGGCTATAGCATTTCTCAGTTTGACAGCCAATTGGTTTTGCCTATCTCCTATCCCCTTAACCGCATCATTACATTGTTTCTGCATCTGTGTCACCTCGGTGATCCTTTCTCCCAATTCAGCTTTAGTTTCTTCAACATCGTCTTCTATCTTTTTTGTTAACTTTCCTTCCATCTTCTCCACGTCTCCCTGGACTTGGTCTATATTCTTCTGTAGCTTACTCTCTCTCTCGTCGATGTTCATCTTCAGTCGTTCTGGTAACTCCTGCATTTCCTTCTTCAGATTACATTCCATCTTCATCTGCGATGTTTTGATCTCTTGTCCTATAGTTTCCTTAAATGACCCCAAGCTTTCTTGTAAACCTTGCTTTAGTGATTTTTGTAAATTTTCCTTTAGTGATTCTCTAAATTCTTGTAAATCTTTCTTTACTGATTCTCTAAATTCTTTTAGCAAGTCTGCCAATATCGACCACTTATCTGCATCCTCTGAAACTGACTTATCTCTCGTCATTTGTGCCGGTTTCTCGGGATAACTAGTTGAATGTGTTAACGGGCTTTCTAATGACAATCCATAATCACTGATTCCTGAATCATCTCTGTCCTCCTGTCCTATCCCTTTCCTTTCAACTACTGCCTCACAAACCTGCTTATCTTCAGTAGACATGTTTGGTTTATTTTTAATGCACAGGCAAGCAATATAAAATAGCCTCTAGTAACCCAAAACACTCCTAGTTACCATGAAACTAATCAAACATTACCTACAGTATTTTCAGTTAATCCCAAATTGATACAATATGCATGAGTACTGAACATAATGACTCTCAAAACCTAATAACTTCAAATATCAATTCTCACATACACAGTTTATGTAAAGTATTTTAAATAAGACAAATCACACCACTCATAAAATCTATAAATGTAAAATCCCCAAAAACAATAAGCATATCTGTATAATCACCATTTAGACTGCGTAGTATGAATAAATAAGTATGCTATATTTCAGAGTATGTTTCGCAAACTTTTCGGAAATTACTGTAATTGGGCACTTTTCCTAATGTGAAATTCCATTTACAATTGTTTATTTACCGTGAAGACTGCGCACTACAATTTAATGTTATGCCAACCAGTCGTCTTCACTCACCAACTGACATTACCACGAGTCGATGTTTTGACGTCTGAAGTGGGCGTGGCGCTGTACTGCCGCCGGAGCCGTGTGAAGTCACGCTGAAGATCTGTGGCGAGTCGTCGTAGTTCTCCGTCGGCCGCCCTGTGGTGCTGCAAGCGGGCGTAGTTTGTAGTTCGGCCGTTAGATGCCGGGTCAGCGCTCGGTGTCTCAAAGTCGCGCTGAAGACCGTCGGTGTAGTGCGTCTGTGCTTGAACTACTCCTCGCACAGGTAGTTGGGATGACGTGTGAAATCACCTCGCAGATCGAAGCTCTTTGGCGCAACTGCTACACGGGTCTGCGTGACGTCACTCAATAATTGCGTCGCCACAATACATTGTCGCCTGCATAATAGTTTATGGGTCCACATGAAGCTGTCTGATTTTCACTACTCAAAAAGCAATTTCAGTCAAAATATTACCACTAAACACTTCTTTAAAAGCTTTTGTGACAAATTCTTAGTTCGTTTTGCTATAGTAATGTTCACACGCGTCTTTCTTTAGTGTCCACTTTTCACAGTTTTTCGCGCGGCTTTGCACATTATAACACAGTTTATTGACACTATTATTCTGATCTAATATGGCAAGGAAAAAGTTTAGTCACAATCATAAGATGCTATTACTTCGTATTGTTCAAAATGCACTGTTTCTTGTCGCGATTTCTAAGTTTATGCTCTGTCTCGAACCAAAATTGGAAAAAATATTTTCTCGCGTTAAGCAAGATAAAATTACCTATTGTTCTTTATGATTCGTCCGAAAATTGCACTTATCCTTTCACGGTAAGCCAAGGGTGTAACAAGTCCGTATTTATGTATCCCGCTCGATCGGGATCTGAAAGCAGCCCAAACAAATATTAATTAATGTGACCGTGTACCTAATGGGGCTGGCAATCGGAATGGACTGCTACGGAATTGTTACATTCCATTTTGTCATTCTCAAATTCTGTAATAATGAAATGTCTGGTGACAAGAAGAACGTCAACACAGCTTCATTAATCAAGAACCTATATTCGTCTCTAAAACACAAGAAAATGGAGACAGTCACTGCCTTCGTCATACATATTTAATAATGGCTAATCGCAGCACAGGCTTCCTCGCTATTCATTACTGTCACACGCAAATTCAATCACTGCAATCCAACACTGCAATCCAACACTGCAATCCAAATGATGCCGGCACAGAAATATCACTGATCACTCTCGTAATTATACTTTTTCACTTTCCCGTATTATTCTAACACAAAGGGGTTAAACCACGGCGACGGCCACTCCCTTTGTCGGTAAAGCCTTGCATTACAGCAACAGGCCTCCACACGGCTCGGCCCGCAACCTGGGAACTGACTCAACTCTACACTCGCTCTCGCAACACGACACTATCGATTGTTTGCCCTATCGATCTGTGCCGAGTGCAAACTTATAGTAAGGGCCTACGGACCCCTTACAGTTAGGAACTTATTTTTCAAGAATAGTCACTAAGTTATGTCAGCGGCACAACTCCAAATACTTTGCTGAAGACAGGTATTAATGATATGGGCCTGAAATTTGAAACCTCTTCCTTGGATCTTTTTTTATGCACTGGTTTAACTGTGCTCCATTTCAATACATTTGGAAATGTATGTTCTCTAATACTGCAGTTTACCAGGTGGGTGATTATTTTAACTAATTCCTTATTACATGTTTTAATCACGATACTACTCAAACCATCCCATCCGGATGAGAACTTATTCTTTAGGTTATTTATTATCTTGCCTATTTCTTTTTCACTTACTTGTTTGAATTCAAAAGGTGGCTCTTCAAAGGGGCAGAGCTTTACCTCACTACTCACAATTGTGTTATTAACTGGACTAACAGCTGCAGATATAAAGTATTTATTGAAAACATTGCAGACTTTATTAGGATCTATAATTGTGTTTCCTTCATGTCTTATATTTACAATTTCAGTTTCTGGCTTCGATGTGGCTTTGCGAAATTGGTTTACAATTCTCCATGAGGTCTTGGCTATATTGTCTCATTGAGCTATTTCACTGCTGTATATCTGTTTTCTTAGATTTGAAAGCTCTTTCTTAAAGATTTTCTTGGCTTTGTTGTACTTGGCCTTAAAAACCTGTAGGTTTGTTGACTTGTGTAACACATCCAGGTCCTGGATGTTTTGCCTGAGTTTTATCATATTTGCTGGAAGTATCAGTCTGTTGGTTTTTGCACTTTGGTTATGGGTGAACACTCTTTGTATTTTTTTAACAGGGCAGCATCTGTCAAAGTGTCTTAGCATAGTATCATAGAATTTGGCCCATTTGTTTTCAGATCCTTCAGTCTGGTAAACCAGATCCCAGTCCTCTATAGCTAATTTATTTCTTAGGGCAAGGATGTTACCGTCTGTTAGGATTCTTTTATTTTCGGTAACTTTTGTCATTTTTGGGATGCTTGTGTTTACATACTCTACAAGCTGGCATTTGTGGTCAGAGTAGTGAAAATCCATATTCCAGCACTTAACACTGTCTTTAACGTTTACATAGCATAACATAATCAATTCTGCTAGATGTGGACTTTGTTACCCTGGTATCACTATTTACTACATTTATGAGATTATATGGGTTAAGAGTGTCTATTAACCTCATATTACACAAACTGGAGGATTTTGCCTCAATATTCAGATCACCAAGTATAGTTAGGTCACTGGGACCACAACGTCCCACTACTCTACTAAATATGTCTATGAAGCTAATTACATCAGCCTTTGGTGGATGATAAATCCCAATAACTTCATGTTTTCTCATAACCTCTCTACACTCTTTGGTGTGGACTTCGATGCCTGTCACTTCAATCAAGCCTTCTTTGTTGTACTGGTCTAGATAGTTTATTTTCTTGTACTCAAGATTGTCACTAATGTAAACTGCCACACCACCACCCTTGTGTTGCTGTCTACAATAACTATTTGCTAAGGAGTAGCCCTCTAGTTTACAGTAAATAATTTCATCAGATTTTAATCCATGCTCAGTTAGCAAAACTATATGAGGTGACTGTTCATTTACAAAAACCTATAATATATTAAGCTTATTTCTAAGGTACTGTATGTTTAGGTGCATGAGCCTTAGTGGTATTTTTAACTGGTCACTGATTATCTTCCTTTAAAATGTACTGAGTTGGTTCACTTACATAAGTTCGGGATCCAGGCATTAAAAGTGTTCCTGTTCTTTGGCGATCTTGCATTTCTAGATCTACTACCGAACCTGGCTTCTGTCTGTCTAGTTGTCAAGGTAGCTGTTGAGGTGCCTTCTTGCTCCGTACAGTCCGAGAAGTTGCTGAACTGCCTGGTGTTGCAGTAACTGGAGTTGTATACTCCACCACATTTGATTGAGTAAGTGATTCCTAGGAGACTGCAGTTGATGCCACAGCTTCTGTTGTTTCAACTAGCTGGCTTGGCAAGTTGTTTTTATCCAGTGCTGGGAATTTGTTAGTTGCTTTACTTTCCCACAAAAACATGTCACTTTGAACTCTGGGTTTTATTGGTCTTGAGGATCTTCTAGGAGCACAATGTGTTTCTGGACTTTTGAATATCCTGTTGCTGCAAACTGATCTTCCTACTCCATTGTTCATTACTGTCCTCTTGACAACATTCTGGTTGATTTCTGGTACTGTAATTTTTTCTTGCTGTGGTATTATTTGTTCAGTTCCATCTGGATCCTTCCACTCAAGTCATATTGCAGGCTTTAGTTGATTTTTTGGAGAGATGACTGCAAGTAAAGTTCTGGCCATTTCTTCCTTTCCATTAGCATTTCGGTGTAGTCCGTGAGAAGTGTACCAGTCTCTGTTCTCAGGGACTGTTACAAACTGAGCTTTTTGGAAAGATTTCACTATTTTGGCTATTTTCCTATTTGTTCGCCTGGTTTCATTGTTCACACTAGACCAGTTTTCAATATCATATCCCTACTATGATTACATTTGTGTGCTGAAGCTTAATTATTGCTGATGTTATAGCATTTAATGGCTCTGAGCACTATGGGACTTAACTTCTGAGGTCATCAGTCTAGCATTTAATGCCTTGTCTGCTTCGTTTCTGGCTACATCATTTGTGCCACCCCAGATTATAACTGTGTCATTCATTGTGAATTCTGTAAGTTGTTACAGCTTTCAAGTATTGAAGTTAATGGTGCACCTGGTATAACATTTACTTGGATTACGAAATTATTATGACTTTGATGCATTAAGTTAGCTGCAACTGATCGCCCATGGCTGTCTGCAAACACTGTCATTCTTTTTTTGTGTTTAGGTGAGCTTTTTATGTTACTGCTGTGTCTGTTGTACGAATTTTTCTTGCTACTTATGCTGTTTTCTTGAACTATGAAGTTTTTATTTACCTCAGTGCTTTGTTGTTCACAAATTTAATCTTTTTGTAGCGCATCAAATCTGTTCCTTGTCGTAATGTATAACGAGGAATCATTCGCAATTTTTTTCACAGCTTTAGATGTTGTTTTAGGCGTAATATACTGATTGGTTTTTGCAGCGATTTTGTTTATACAGTTTTTGTTTTCACATGATTTGGAACTTTTTTTTTTTTTCTGAGTATTTCACCATCACTTTGTAACTTCTGTCGTGGGAGCTCGTCAGATTTACTTTTTAATTCTTTAACCTCATCAATGAGCACATTGATTATATCGTAAGTACAGTCTTTGTTATTCAATTCTAGTCCTAACTCGTCTTCCATACACAGCCAGAACTTTTGTTTAGAGTTCACATTTACACAAGAGAAATGAAACACAGTTTTACATTTTATGCATATAATTCCTTTACAGTCTCGATGTCCACAGTAGCAGAGTCCTGAAACTTTTTGACTCAATGTTGCATTTTGTTTGTTAGATGTAGTTGCTACACACTGGAATTTCTCCGACTCTGCATGTCTCCTTTCTGCAACTTTTGATATTTTAGTGCAAGTTAAGCACATCATATCACTGAAAGTGTTGTACTTTTTACACACGCAACACGTATTTTCATAAATTTTACTCTTGTTTGTCGAGTAATTTGACTGATTATTTACAATTGGCGCCATGTTGTGAGGGACTTTCAGCTGCTCAGCATTTTCGTTTCTTAAACGCGAAATGTCATATGTTAAAACGTCCACTGTTTTTTTGTAAACTTGCAATTCGTTCTTTTAGCTTCACGATTTCACTACTACAATTCCCATAGACACATGTTTTTTAAGGCACGACTGTAACTTTTGTTCACTTGATCACTACACACAACTTCACTAGACGCCATCTTTTCCTATTCCATTGCTCTCAAATTATTACGAAATATCATATAACATATATGGGATAAGTAAAATGATGGTACACGTCACAGTGATTTTATTGTATTAGCGTGACAGTAGAACTTGTATTTCATGGGAATGTCTGTATGCAAATACTTATAAATCTGTCTTTGATAGATGAAATATCATTGATTGTTAATGCACCATGATCAAAAGATAACAAACATCCTAGTCCATATAGAGTTATCTGAAGTGCATAAAAGAAAATGTAGCAAAATACTTTAGATGACAGGACAAAATTAATGTAGTTAATTAGGAACTTAATCCTTTTTCTCATAACACTGATGGAATGTTTTTTAAACAACATTTTACAATGTCTTACATCGAAGTTTACCTTTCATACAGTTGTTAAATAAAATTCAGACATTTTAACAAATCAGACTCAGCTCAAGCTTTCATAAACATCAATCATATAATCAAAGCAAATGTTCAACATAATTTTTCCTAACTTCTTTACAGTCATTGCTCAGAATTTTCTACAGTATGCCATCATAAACCAATCCACAACACATTACAAGACAGAGCACCAATATGTTCTAATATTTCATTTCCCTAAAATCATCATAACCCTCATAAACTTCACATACTCATTATAGTTCACAATACAATAAACCTTCATTCCTCACAGTACTTCATCTCAGCATAAACCTCATCAGCATCACAAAGTATTTCACAGAACCTCATAATACCATCAATATGCCTCAAATAGAAAAATTGCTATCCATTGTAATTCTTGTATTCTATTCATAATAATACTACATGTGCTATAAACCAAGAAAAATATGTTAGTCATTAATGTCACATAGGTCTGAAAAACGACACTCTCCATTATGCCTTTCCCTCATGAAAACACCACAATAATAACTGAACTGGCATAGCTTATAAACTTTTTACTTTTTCATGTTCCATAAAAATTTTCTTTTACTTGCTAAAGCAGTGCTTTTTGTACAGCAAATAAACTCATTTGAAATGACTATCATGATGGGGAACTTACCTTCAATTAATTCCATTATACAATTCCCTTATTGGGAGGCAATAGAAGACAAACACACAGTATGATGTGATTGTAAAAAGATGAATAGGCAAGTAACAGACAAACCTTGTGGCATGGAATTTCAAACTGATTAAGCAATATTAACAAGCAAAAATAGTAAATCAGATAGTTGATTTTGAGATAACAGAAAATTTTCTGCATCTCAAGTCATAGTGACCTTATCTCTATTTATCATTTCACTGTACAGTACAGTCTGTTTGCAATGTTTGGCCTCTACTTTGCTTTGCTGTCATTCTTTACTTAGCATAGTTCACAATTATTTTACTCTTTTTTATAATAGCTGAGTTAATTTGTTTCTCCACATGGTTCTATGCTTTCATGTTTGTAAAACTTGGCAAAAATTTTACTTTCACTCTTGTCTTAGATTCCTCCATTAACTACTTTTTCCATTTGTAGATACTTAGCAATAATATTTTATGAAATTTCTTGACTGTAAATAACTCTCGTACATAATATAAAGTCTGCAGTCCATTGCTTCCTCAACAAAGCTCTCCTCAATAGATCAATATAATTATCATAATTATAATTACCCTCATCATAAAACAAAAGGACATTTTAATTAATTCTCACTTCTCAGAGAATATTCTCATCTTACAGTTCACCACTAAACATCATCAATAATAATAAACTCACCTTATAGGAACATCATGTCAGTAGCATAACATTCATTTCCTCATCGCCATGTTACATGCTCTAAATCCAGCATTATGTCATTCAACATATTATATACCACACAAAAAATTATATTGAGAACTGAATAAATGCTCAGGAGTTGACTGAGTCTTCCACTGAAGTTTACTCTACACAATGACAGATAAAAAATAAAGTAATTACTTCTTATGTAAAAAAAATAATTAAAATCCAGATCATGACTTATTTACAACCTGTAAAAAAGTAACACAGTACAAGCAAAAATAATGTTACTGCATTTTAACTGTTTGCACAAAAATGTGCAAAAAACTGTAGCTACATGGTTATTTACATATGCCAAATAGCATTTTGTTTTTACAACTTTTTTTGGTTTTCTTTTGTGGAACAGATACATATAACATTCTTCCTTTTCTTTCTCTTTTTTTCTGCAACTATGTTGCTTTCCAGAATGAAGATTGTATCATTTACGCTATTGTGTTCCTTCTAATGATAATTGTTACTATTGTGATTACTATGCGCTCTCATCTTGTGATTATTACTGTGTCAATTTAGATTGGTAACTATTTCAAAATGTGTGTGTGTATTGTGGTTGTATTTCCCAGTTTTTTGCAACTTTGCCCGCAATCTATCTAAAAATCCTCTCTCTAAGTCTACATACACTGTGTGACCATTAGCATAATGATTTACGCAGTTCAATGCTTCACCTCCAGAACCTTCATAACATATAATTGAAAGAAAAACAGCCCTCGGTCACTATTTTTAACAAATTAACCTGGTTTCGAGACTGCTAGGAGTGTCTTCTTCAGAATTTAAAACAAAGAATGTTCTATATTCTATAACATGGTCACAGAATAATAACTAAAAATGTATGATAGGGTATCAGTATGGAATCATCGTAAAAGACTGACAGTACTTATATATCATTTATAAAATAATAAATATGCCAGAAGGGCTTTAATCACGAAGATATTTAAGACTAGTGCACTTTTGGCATATTTATTATTTTATAAATGACATATAAGTACTGACAGTCTCTTACGATGATTCCGTACTTACACCATATCATACGTTTTTAGTCATTATTCTGCAACCATGTTATAGAAAATAGACCATTCTTTGTTTTAAGTTCTGAAGAAGACACTCCTAGTAGTGTCGAAACCAGGTTAATTTGTTGAAAGTAGTGACCGAGGGCTGCTTTTCTTTCAATAATAACTATTCACAGTCTCTGAATGTGCAGCCATGTACAAAACTTTGACCTTCATAACAAGCCTGATATCAGACATCGGTCATATTAGACACAAAATTATCTCTGCAATGCTGCAGAAAATCTACAGGATGTACACTACCTTTACCTGAAAAGTTTTTCGCTGAAATGTCGCAAAACATGTACCAGAATTGTTAACAATATTTCTAATAACTACATCATTAGACAATTCTTCAATTTTTTTATGCAAAATGAAACACTACTTTCTAGGGAGATAGTTTTTTTGTTGCTTAATTTTACATTTTCTGTGAATTTGCTGTCTACTGTGTTCACTTGTTCAACTAAACTGCTTTCAAGAAGTGCCAGTTTGGTGTCAATATTAGTTTCCAACATCAAAATTTGCCTATTTACATTTTTGTCAACAGTTCTTGTTTCCACATGCACATTTTTGAAGTTAATTTTGTTTGTTTGTCTACTTTCAGTGATCTCATATTTGACATTTTTAACTTCAGTGTTAAAGCTGCAATCAATTTCTTTCATTTTAGACAGAAGAGATTCTACTCGAACATCTAATCTATTAATTATTTGATCAGTATCATTTACTTGAGCTGTATTTTTACTGACACAGTCAAATAATACTCCTATTGTCTGACTGAGTTTTATGAACTGATTCTGCTAATTTCTGTGAAATGATTCTTATTTTCTTGTTCATATTTTTCAAGTTGCTCATTTATTTTTGTAAACAGGTTGGTACTTATTTTTATTAGCAATAACAGTGTGGTACTTATGTCATTATTTTCATCTCATTTTAGTAAGGTACATGAATCATTGGCGTCTTTTTTCTGATCCATGGATTCATCTCTAAAGCTTTCCTGTCCTAGTTTCATGACACTACCTAAGTTTCCAATGCCTGTATTATTCCCTATTTTTCCAGATTCTTCAGTGACCATCATTGTTAACAATTATACAAAAAAACACTTCACCAAAAACAGAAAAAAAGAAATAATTTTTCCAGTACTTAACTTTATTGTTGGATGTCAGCATCGCTAAATGTTCACCTCACTTTTTATTTTTTTGCATCCTCCATGTTTGTGAACTCCTTTCTTGCTGTTATTGTTGCTGTTTTATAGCTGTGGTTCATATCTGGCTGATTATTCACATAAAATCTTCACAATATCTTTTAATCAGCAAGAAGAAATATAATCCAACACATTTCATTTTCAGAAAATCCCAGATGTTGCCAATATTTGATAGTGGGGTTTGGAGTAAGTTAGTAATTTGGGTCACTGGCCTATTTTCACAGCAGTTGCCACACTGAGGTAGTGACACTCTAACACTGTGTGGCGATAAGAAGCAGTGTGACTTTGGATTGCAAGAAAAATCCACACCTCTCTCACATCAGTTAACTTGATTGATACACACAGCTGATCTTCTTCTCTGGATAGCCGGCTGCATCAGTCTCCAAAACCTCCTTCTCCAAAGAATAATTCTGGTTATGGGAATTTATCAGACTCTCTCTCTCTCTCTCTCTCTCTCTCTCTCTCTCTCTTGAAAAAGTTGATATTTACAGAATACTTTTAATTTAGCCTTGGTATATTTCAACTTCCACAAAGAACAAATTCACCACTTCTCACATAAATATTCAAATGTTTGCAATCCAACTGATTCATCTAGCATTAGATCCAATTAAATACATTTTTATCATAGTTTTTGCAACCACATAATCATGAACATGTCTTACTTCTGGCAAGTCCAACACATAAAGTTCAGTTAAAATGTCTATGACCAACTGTTCATTTTTCTTTAACAATAACCACAGACACTAAAACAGCAAAGAATATTACATGATTACTTCTTGTTCTTTTAATATGACTTCCGTGGTGCGAGTAGCAAACACTTGTCAATGCCGTTTGACCATCGCGTCTACCTTTTGCTCATGACTCCTTTCCAGCCTGCACACACAAACATGTGTCATGCAGTATGTACATTCTCTCACACTTATTTTTAAAACATCATGTGTTCAAGATGGTAGAAGGATGAGTGGTTCTGGAATTTACTCGGAAATTCTCGAAGTACTACATATCCCTTCCCTCAGCATGAACACATGATAGTTTATACATACACATTATGTACATCAGTATTACATAGAATAACAATTCATAATTTAACTTTTTATTTATTTATTATTAAGCGTGCATAACCGTTTTATTTACTATTTTGCTTTTGTTTTTTCATTTTACTTTGATTATAAAACGGGAGTATTTCACTCAGTGTTGGGGTCAATTCTTTTATATCTAGGAGTCACGGGGCCTACTTTGGGTTTCCAATTGTAAGCTCCAAGTGTTCATGACATTTGAGTATTTTACTCTTTATTCTAATTAACTCCAATCTGCCTTACATTCTCCTATATTACTCATGCTTCCTTCTTATGTATACTGATTGTAAAATCATCATAGTTTTTCTATACTTATGTATATATGTGATATGAAATCATCATAGTTCTCATATGTATATAAAGGGTGTTACAAAAACATGACCAAATTTTCAGGAAACATTCCTCACACACAAATAAAGAATAGATGTTTGTGGACATGTGTCCGGAAACGCTTAATTTCCATGTTAGAGCTCATTTTAGTTTTGTCAGTATGTACTGTACTTCCTTGATACACCACCAGTTGGCCCAATTGAAGGAAGGTAATGTTGACTTCAGTGCTTGTGTTGACATGCGACTCATTGCTCTACAGTACTAGCATCAAGCACATCAGTACGTAACATCAGCAGGTTAGTGTTCATCACAAACGTGGTTTTGCAGTCAGTGCAATGTTTACAAATTCGGAGTTGGCAGATGCCCATTTGATGTATGAATTAGCATGGGGCAATAGCTGTGGCGTGGTATGTTTGTATTGAGACAGATTTCCAGAACGAAGGTGTCCCGACAGGAAGACGTTCGAAGCAATTGATCGGCGTCTTTGGGAGCAAGGAACATTCCAGCCTATGACTCGTGACTGGGGAACACCTAGAACAATGAGGACACCTGCAATAGACGAGGCAATTCTTTGTGCAGTTGACGATAACCCTAATGTCAGCGTCGGAGAACTTGCTGCTGTACAAGGTAACGTTGACCACGTCACTGTATGGAGAGTGCTACGGGAGAACCAGTTGTTTCTGTACCATGTACAGCGTGTGCAGGCACTATCAGCAGCTGATTGGCCTCCATGGGTACACTTCTGTGAATGGTTCATCCAACAATGTGTCAATGCTCATTTCACTGCAAATGTTCTCTTTAAAGATGAGGCTTCATTCCAACGTGATCAAATTGTAAATTTTCACAATCAACATGTGTGGGCTGACGAGAATCTGCATGAAACTGTGCAATCACGTCATCAACACAGATTTTCTGTGAACGTTTGGGCAGGCATTGTTGGTGATGTCTTGATTGGGCCCCATGTTCTTCCATCTACGCTCAATGGAGCACATTATCATGATTTCATACGGGATACTCTACCTATGCTGCTAGAACATGTGCCTTTACAAGTACGACACAACATGTGGTTCATGCACAATGGAGCTCCTGTACATTTCAGTCAAAGTGTTCATACGCTTCTCAACAACAGATTTGGTGACCGATGGATTGGTAGAGGTGGGCCAATTCCATGGCCTCCACGCTCTCCTGACCTCAACCCTCTTGACTTTCATTTACGGGGGCATTTGAAAGCTCTTGTCTACGCAACCCTGGTACCAAATGTAGAGACTCTTCATGCTCATATTGTGGATGGCTGTGATACAATACGCCATTCTCCAGGGCTGCATCAGCGCAGCAGTGATTCCATGCGACGGAGGGTGGATGCATATATCCTCCCTAACGGAGGACATTTTGAACATTTCCTGTAACAAAGTGTTTGAAGTCACGCTGGTACATTCTGTTGCTGTGTGTTTCCATTCCATTAATTAATGTGATTTGAAGAGAAGTAATAAAATGAGCTCTAACATGGAAAGTAAGCATTTCTGGACACATGTCCACATAATATATTTTCTTTCTTTGTGTGTGAGGAATGTATCATGAAAGTTTGGCTGTATATATATATATATATATATATATATATATATATATATATATAGGGAAACATTCCACGTAGGAAATATATATCTAAAAACAAAGATGATGTGACTTACCAAATGAAAGTGCTGGCAGGTCGACAGACACACAAACAAACACAAACATACACACAAAATTCAAACTTTCGCAACAAACTGTTGCCTCATCAGGAAAGAGGGAAGGAGAGGGAAAGACGAAAGGATGTGGGTTTTAAGGGAGAGGGTAAGGAGTAAGGAGTCATTCCAATCCCGGGAGCGGAAAGACTTACCTTAGGGGGAAAAAAGGACAGGTATACACTCGCACACACACTCATATCCATCCGCACATACACAGACACAAGCATATATATATGACGTGGAATTGTCGCAATAAACAACAATGTGTGCATATTTCCCAATGTACACACACCTTCTCCCTACAATGCTTGATGGTTCATACCTCTCGACAGGTTCCTAGTTAGTAGTTTCATTGTTTGCATACTTGTGTATCACTGAGTGTATGATGATGTGTGTTTGTGTGGCCTGATTCTTCAGCCTACTTATATAAGATAAATTATAGGGTACTGTAAACCACAGAAAACCACAGAAAATGAGAAGGACTTCTGCAATAGAAGTAGACGAATATGGAAAAAGGGAAAAAATAGGCAGGTACTCAAAAGAGAAGTAAGAAAGGAAAAAATGGAAATGTTTGCTAAGATTGTAGAAGAGAAAGAAGATAGCCCCAAAGACAGGAAACCCTTCCCACCCCCCCTCCCCAGGATCACTACTTTACCAGTACTTGAGTGAGAAGCTGGAGGAGGTATGATGTTAAAGGTCTCCTACAGAATGGACATTATCACCTTTGCCTTTGAAGTCCCTGAAGAAAATCTTAGCAAGCCCTATGGAATGGCAAATGGTGAAGAATCAGTCACACTTGTCTGTGAGGATTGTCTGGAAGGTGTGGTGTGTGTTCTGTGTTAGCCATGATTTATTAGTTTAATCATGCTTTAATCTATAATACCCACCCCTTCCAAAACTAATACAAACCATCCCCTTCACATCACATCTCATAAAAGGTGTAAAATGTTCCACAAAAATGGAAGATTATACACTACAATCAAGTAGTTGTTTAGTTAATCACTCTGGACTGTGTTTTATACACTCATAAAATACTCCGTTCAATTTATGTCTTCTAGACATCACCCGCTTTAAATTGTACCATCATTTTATACCTTTCACTCAAATAATATTTTATTCATTTCATTTCATGTCTAGAGATCACTGTTTGTTTATGTTTCTCTTAAATTGGTCCTAATCTTTTAGTCATATCCAGTTTCCTGATTACTAACATTATATGATAGTTTAAGAATACGAGAATAGATTACAGAATATTTTAAGAATTGAAGGGAATTTGGTGAAAGAAAACTATGTTTTAAGAAACATTGAAAACAACTAGGGATCCAACGATCATCACTCCACTCTTTAACACAGAATGTTAACATCCCTGGGGGATATATGATTCTACACAGGTCCCATGGATCTGAGATTAACTTCACTTGAGCAAATGCAGACCAATACTACTCGTTACATTTTGTTTGAAAGTCTCCCCACTGTAAAATAATCACCACTTCCCTAGGTAACACAACATTAGGTGATGATACATTTCTTCTACTTTGTTTTGGATAAGCTTGAATTCTTTCCACATGTCATATACAACATTGCTAGTATCATTAAATTTGGAAGAAACAATAGTCGAAATGTTTCCAGAGGTTATACTCTCGGTAAATTTTTGATCTATAATTTGTTCAAATGGTTCCTCCAAACTACATACATTTATAACATCAGACTTAGATATTATCTCTTTGGGGTATTTATCAACATTATTCACTTGAGTACTGACACCTGTAATTTGCGATTGAATAATCAGTATTAATTCCTTAGGCTGTTTCAAAGTATTCATTCCCTGTCTTACATTATTGTATACACTATTGTACACATCTTCCAAAGATTCTAAGTTTTCATTAGGTTCTGATTCCACGTTATTACTTTTGGTGTCAAATTCAGTTTATAGAGCACCCATGCCTTCACATAGATTACTAGATTCTTTGCTTTGAGCATCTATTTTGACATTTAATGAACCCTATATTCATAGTTTTAATATGTAGAGTTTCATTCTGAGCCCTTAATTGAGAATTTATTAAATCTAGTCCTTTATTTAGAATCCCACCTCGAGCCTTTAATTTAGAATTTATTTAGTGTATCAAGTCTAGGTCTTTTTAAAGAATTTGCATCTAAATTTGCACTCTAGGCATTGAAATGAGCATGTAAAGCTTCACTCTGGGCTTTGAAGTGTCTAATTTAGCATTTAAAGTTTTGATCAGATTTACTAACTCAGACTGGTCAGGCTCTAATTTAGTAATCCTCATAGCCATGGCTGTCTCTGACTTCTCTTCAACTTGTTGTATACTGTCCATGCTTCTATAGACTTCAGCTCTTGTGAGCATTTAATACTAGTTATAATTATACCAATTACACAGTAAAAGTTCACCCCACAGTATTTTGTAACACTTGTTACTAGAGTAATAAAGTTTTTATTTCATGCTCACCCAGCGTAGTATTCTATCTGCGTAGGTGAGGAATGTGTAATTAACACCAGTGAACAGCACTTCTCCCCCCCTGGTCACCACGTTCTAACATTTTTCAGATTACACAAAATAGTGTGGTATTGGGTTGCAAGGCACACACATCTCTCAGTTAACTTACATCATCTTATATGTTGTGTTTAGCAGATCTTCTCAGGATATCCAGCTACGCCGATCTCCAAAATCTCCTTCTCTGAAGATAATACTGGTTACAAGAAGTTTTCAGACTCTCTCTCTCTCTCTCTCTCTCTCTCTCTCTCCCTCTCTCTCTCTATCTATCTATCTATCTATCTATCCATCTATCTATCTATCTACTATTGAAATAAGTCGATATTCGCAGTTTAGCCTTGGTATATTTCAACTTCCATAAAGAACAAATTCACTACTTCCCACATAAATATTCAAATGTTGCAAGTCAATTAATTCACCTAGTATTAGATTTGATTAAATACATTTTTAGCATAGTTTTTGCAACCACATAATTATGAACATGTCTTACTTCTAGCAAGTCGAACACATGAAGAACAATTAAAATGTTGATAATAAATTGTTCATTTTTCTTTAACAATAACCACAGACACTAAAACAGCAAAGAATACTACATGATTACTTCTTGTTCTTCTAATATAACTTCTGTGGCATGAGTGGCAAACACTTGTCGATGCCGTTTGACCATCGTGTCTACAGTGTGCTTGTAACTCATTTCCAGCCTGCACACAGAAACATGTGTCATGCAGTATGTACATTCTCTCACACTTATTTTTAAAATATCATGTGTTCAAGACAGTAGAAGGACAAGTCGTTCTGGAATTTACATTGAAAAATCTCGAAACACTACAACACGTTGCAGTGAGTGACAGGGACAGTCAAATTTAAGTGACCAGTTCTATTAAAAATGAAATACTCATCAATTTTGTTTCTCTTCTGTGTTTCACATTGTTGGGACATTGTTCTCTTCCTTTCTGTGGCTTATCTTTCTATAATAGTCTAGAGGATGATTGGGATATTACTTTAATAACAACGCAGAAACTGGTGGAATTTTGCAGAATTACACATATATTTTCAGTCATTTCACTTCACAATACAATCAATAAAATACACATAATTCATTCTCCATATTCACACTTCCAATTCAAACAATCAACTACCCAAAAGAACAAGGATTTTCCTCTAACAACAGGTAGCAAAGAAATTTCTATCACATATCATTCTATTTATGGAAAATAATCTTTGGGACATACATTTCATAAATAAAATACAATTAATTGTCTATCTTTTCTAAGAAGTCCATAATCATCATTGTAATTACATTAAGTATTTGTAAACATTGACATTTAAACATTTTCACTTTGCTTTGTAGTAGTGGATTTTTACTTTTTACACCTTCACCACAGCATCATTCACTTCATATGATCCAAGACGGAGTAGTACATTTATCTCACTATAATTCGTCTTATTACAGCATGCAGCGCATCTCGGAGCAAGGACAAATCATTGTGGAATAAACTGCCAAACTCAGCAGGTACAACAGCATGATAAAGCAGCTACAATCATACTGTCTTGCAGAAATGCCTTTCCCATGAGCATCGCATTTCATACACAAACAAGATAACTCCCAGTCAGTAGATGAGTGTAAAACCATTCTCTAAATGAAAGAATATTTTTGTGGTGGTGATCATAATTTATTAGTACTATGAACATTGTGAAACATGTCACTTTACCGAAGTGATATGTTAGACCACAGTACATACAATGGGTGCATATGTAAATGATCATAGCTGCTATTCTTTGTGATGGGTACAAAGACAACCTGAGTACACTGATGTTGTTCATGTTTAGTGTTGTCACCAGACATGGTAGGGTTGCGGACAGCATCAGATGCTGTTTGAGCACAGTGAGGCACATGGGGATGCTGTATACTCATGAGAGACAGCATTATCTGATACACTGAGTTTTAATGGTGTCAAGCTGTGGGCACCTTTTGGCCAACTGGTCAATTCTGCAGCATCCAGATTTATGGGGAATTTGGAAGTAACAGTGGCATGACATACTGCATGGGAATTTGAGTGCATGCAAACTTTTCATCATGTTTCTGTCAATCACCTGTGACCACCATGAGGAGGGATTGCCTTATTGTGTACCAGTGTAAACTCATTATATCTGCATCTGCCGTCTGAGAACAAATAATCAACTCTCTGCAACATTCCTGTATCACTGGTTGGACTCTAGCAGCAGCCAGATTAGGGATTTTCTGTGCCATGCAAAGACCATCAGTAAATCTACAGCACTGGTGGTTGCAGATGGAGTTGTGCTGTGACAAGGAAGTTGGGTCTGCTGATGAATGGCATTGCAGTGTGTTCTGCAATAAACCACAATTGTACTCTACCCTGAGTTGCCAATGTTGGTAAGTATGGCAGTGATCTACAGAGAAGTCCCATTCTGACAATGTTTTTGCAGAGGAACAGTTGTGTTACTCGTGGCACCATGGTGTGGGGAGACATTGTGTATGATGTCAGGTCATGGCTGGTAGTGATTGGGGGACCTCTAATGGGACAACATTACATCAAAAATGTCTCACATTCTTGTGTATTACGTCCGAAATGACAGGATAATGCTACCATTTTTCAATAACACAATGCACATCAGTGCTTGGAATATGTCTCTATGAGTCTTTCAAACAATGGGAAATCCAGGATGGAATGTAACAATGTAATGAAAAGAATACTTGCTACTCACCACATAGCGGATGTGATGAATCTCAGAAAGGCACAACAAAATGACTGTCACACAATTAGCCATTGGCCAACAAGGCCTTTGTCAAAATTAGATAACATACACACACTCACACAAATGCAAGTCACACACACATGACCACAGTCTCTGTGTTGGCCAAAACCTAATTGTGCGACAGTCATTTTGTTGTGCCTTTCTGCAACTCAGCATCTCTGCTATATGGTGAGTAGCACCCACCCTTTTCATTCTATGAACTTTTTGTGTGATGTGGTCAGCAAGATCCCTTGATCTGTCTCCTTTAGATATGTGTGGGACTAGATCAAAATTCAACTTTCTCTCAATGCTTGTGTCCAAGATATCAGAAATAGTTACAATATTTTTGGGACAGCTTGCATCAGGAGAGTATATAACATTTTTATGACACATTTTCCAATTGAATCAGCACATGAATACATGCCAGAGGGGTGCAATGATGTGCTGATATGGGAGTTTATACAGTCAAGTTTTTGTAAATTTGAATCTGTATTGTAATCACTGATAAGGATATTACTGAGTAACTGGTACTTTATTTTTATGTGTGACAGAATATTCATATACTATAATGCACTTACATTAAAGTTACAGCCAGTGCTTCCATATATGGCACAGCTAATCCCATGTTCATGTCTTCCTTCTGTAATGCACTCGTAACCATGTGATGCTATATGTCAAAGATTGAAAATGAAATTCTCAAGTAAATGAAACATTTTTATTTGGCATCTCATAGCTCTTCAACCAAAACATTAAAGTCCTGTGGTGGTAACCAGCTACTCACCAATAGATGCACACAATACTTCCAATGTACTTTTTTTCTTTTAAAACTTAGAGCACTACATACACTATTATTGTGTTTAGCATCAGTTCTAACAACCAGCTTGTAAGTTTACTGATCTGTAACTTTGTCCTCCGGTTGTTAAAGAGACTGAAGGATATTTAATAAATAAAGTACAAAACTGCAGCAGTTGGTTTACAGTCTCTTCAAGCATATTCCACATAATATTTCCTTTATTATGACCAGTTTTTGAAGTATGTAGGACCCCCAATATTATACATAGGTCAATAAGTTACACTCATTAATAAACATTCAGTGAGTTTGCTGGTGGCAAAGAAACTCATTATTTTATGTGACTCTGAGAGACATACATTGTTTGTGGAACGACTGTTAGATTCTGACTGATGTATAACATGATATTTACTTTTTCCCTCCTGGGTACTGATTGAACAACACAAAAAAATTCACATTTGGATCTTTTAAGACTGGCTTAATGAAACATGGGTTGTCCATGAATTCAGTGTTGGACTCTGACTGACTGAGGTTTTGTATGCCATGCCCATTTATATAAGAATCACAAAATGTCAAAATTCATGGATCTTACATATTAATTAATAACACAAAAACAGGAAAATTCAAGAGGCAAAGACACAATAAACAGTGATGTAAGTTTTGTTAAGGTAATTGCTGTATAATTAGTAAACTGCTGAACTGTAAGTGCTGTTTTGAGTAAGGGCAGTATTAACAAAAAAAGAAAGAGGGTCTCTAAGTTTGCTACTCAAATCTTGAGAAAGTGATATTATCTCACTGCATTTTTTGAATCAGAAAAATCAGGGCCATGAAACTATGGTATTAAAATTTGGAAAGTACATTTTAAGACTGGAGCATTCTACACAAAATGTTTGAACAGAAATAGCTTTTGTAATGTGTAATTTTTGGCAGTTGTAAAATTATTGTTGAAAAGAGGAGAATGTGGTCTTTCAGATGAACTGTATCAATTTAGGAACAAAAAATTATTCGTTTATAGAAAATTTTACATCCATCTGGTGCATATGAATACTTAGTCACTAATACTTATCTAAAGACAATATTTCCATAAGAACAAAACATGCTGTTATCATCAGTAGTTTGAAAACTATCCTGGGAATTGAAAATTTTGATGAGATAAAGAATGGATAAGAAATTAACCATTTCATGAAACTACCATATATTTACTGCTAATAAAAATGTATTAGAAATAAAAATAATATTGACTTCGGGAGAGGTATAAAAACCAGTAGGATAGACACAATTTGCTCTGTTACAAGCTGAAAAATAATCCAGTAGACTTTAGTCCCAGAATATATAACTCTGTTCTTGAGTCTAGAAGGGGATGCATCGACTATATGGAAATTATTTCAATTTCCAGTATTGTAGCTGTGCATTGCTATGTCCATCCTAAATTCATATTCATTATTATTCACAAATATGTATGTGGGGTGTGCATACAGGCAAGTAAGTGTAAAAATCTGTAAATCCAAAAAGAGGCTTTCAAAAGATGTTTGTTTAACAACTTTACACAATATTCATATTGCACAGTTTTGTAGAACAAAAATTTCTTTACCTAGCTGCTGTGCCCCAGAATATTTCTCCACTGGGTGGAACTGAGTGAAAGTAATCATGTCAGCAGCTCAACACATTGAGAGAGGTTGTAGAGGAGAAGCAGAACTGAACTTTTTTAATGTACTCATATGCTGGTGCCTCCTCAGTTTATAATCCATCTCAATATGCAGAAATTCCACGCAAGAAGCCTCATCCACGTATGTCCATTCATCTCTATTTCTGGTACCTGTAAGTTATTTTTATCTGTTTGGGATTGCACAATACAAATTTTTGCTAGATTAACCACTTGTAAGCCTGTTCCATTATTCTCCTGTCTGTGTGGGATATGGATGTGTTTACCTACTATCAGTGTACTTGTGTCATCAGCAAACATTGTGATGAAGCAGTCTGGAGTATTTTTACTTCCCCTCTTCTTTTGCCATTTGCCTCACTAAAATTCATTTTATCAATCTTAACTAAGTACCATTCACATAAGTGAATATAATTTACATTTTCATAAAAAAAATTAACACTCAGTTTTAAAGAATATAACACCCGATCTAATTTTGTGCTTAGTTTTAGGTATAGAACTGATTTCCTAATTTATTTCAAGTATTCCCAGCTAGTATCTTTTGTTGTAGGGTGAAATCAGTAATATCAACATACCAATGCTTTTGTTTGATAAGTTACATCATCTTTGTTTCTAGATACAATTATAAATTCTGTACTAAATGTAAACAATTGGAAGGCAAAATGCTAGTAATCTTAAAGTATCTGTTTGCCTCTAGTTGGAAACATGTTAGCAAAACCAAAGTAATCAACAGTTTTGTCAAAAGTATTGTTTATGTAACAATATTTGTTAATTTCATGATTTAAACAAATAATTCAGCCTGACTCTTGTAGTAGATGAAACTGATAAAGGAATGAATTTTTTCATGTATTCAGTTAATTTAATGGATTAAGTTTTAATTGTAATTTCTGTAAATTAAACATCGAACAATGTGTAGTTTCCATAGCAATTATTGTGAGGATATACAAGGGCCCGACTTTTGGTAATGAGACAGTAAGTCCATGGTCGAGTTTCAGACGAGGAACCTGTGTTGGTTAGAATGACAACAATGCATTCACTTAATAGTGAAATAAGTGTTACACCAATTGGCTGAGTGTAAAGACAATGACATTGTCTGTTTCTGTATGTACTTGTTTAATCTTCAAGAACTGTGAACTTTGTGGCTAGGTTTTGATTGCTTGTAGATATTCTGTACAGGATGGTAGGATGGGCAGGTGGTGGCTTGTTATGGAATGATTAGGATAAAATTTCTTGGTGCTGACTTCCTGTTGCTAAACTGTGGGGCAAAGGAACTTACAGGCAGCCGACACTGCCAGCCGAGGATTGCCTGTAACAAGAAAAATGAAGTTACCCTTTGAAAGCTCATATAATAAAGTAAAATCTCCTTCTGTCTGGCTCATCCTTTACAATTCAACAGTAAACTATTGTAGCAGTATGTAGGTGTTCACCTGCAATCTATTAATGAGGCTTATGAAAAGTTAAAAAATAGTGCGCTGTCCATATAACTGTGTAATATTGGGAGTTGTGAATAGTGAAAGTAAAAGACTGTGAAACACAACTGTGCATCTATCAGATACATCATTTACAGTAGACAGTAATTGCATATCAATAATCCATTTTTCAGCCATTATCACAACACAGTACGTTGACACCGAGGACAACAAATGAAGAAACAAAGTAGGTGCCCCGGGACAAGGATATTGTATGTGGGCACAATAAGCTAGAAATCACAAAATTTGACAGTGAAATGTGAACCCAAGTGGTTTACAGTTCAGTTTTAAATGGAAGAGGTGATACAACCAATCAGCACTGGGGTTTCTTAACGAAGTAGGTGCAGCAGCCAATCATCGAGCGGGTTCTATGGAAGCAGCCACTGAGTACAGGAGCAGCCAATCAGCATGCATGTGGATACAGCTGACCGAGATAAAGAAGATGCCTCACCAAGAGAATTACAACTTCCAGCAGACGATGAGTCAAGAAGACAACCACTGCAGGGCAGCAGCAGACTAGTAATTAAAAACAAGGTAATTCATTGTAAAAGCTGTTTTATATTACGTGATAAATATTGAGTGGCTGTAATGAACAAGACAGTGTGACTGGAAACAAAGTTGGGAAGGTTAAGTTGTTAGATAAACAGAAAGACCTTAGTTTGACTGCTACTGTAGCTGATTATAAATCAAACATGAATGTAACTTTGAATGATGGGGACTAAAATCCTATTGTAGATGAAATGATAAAAGCATCATCTACACTGTGTGGTGAGGTGAGCGGAATGGACAAAAACAGTACTGAAGTGCATGAGATAATTAAAATTAAGGTGGAGGAACCTAGCAGCAAAAATGAGTGAGGGCAAAAGTTTATGACAGATGGATAAGTGGGAGCAATGTTAAGGCAAATTATGAGCAGTCTGAATAGTATGGAAAGTGGTATGAAAGAAGACATGCATAGGATGGAAAGTAGTATGGAAGAAGACATTAGTAGTGTAGAAAGTAGTTTGAAAGAAGACATTAGGAGGGGGGAAATAGCATAAAGAAAGTAGTACGTAATACTAATGAGATATTAACATCAAGTAGTAAATGTGTAGAGGAGAAGGAGAAACTTAGTGATGACAATAGTAGGAAGGTGGAGGCTTCTGAAAAACACAGTAAAGACGAAGTCAAGGCTTCTGAGAAATTTTGTGCTGAAAGCAGAGTTAAACTTGAGAACCAAATCAATCTCGTTAAAAATGATTCAGAAACTGATGTAGAAATCAAGTGTGCTGTAGGGGTAGAGGAAAAACTGGTAAAAGTAAATCAAAATGTAGATTGGAAATTGGCTAAAATAGAGGAAAAGGTACAAAATCTGAAGCATAGAGAAAGTGACAGTGTATCTGATAATCATTTTGGTAAGCAGGATGATAGCTCGTCCAAAGAAAGAATTAATGGGTATTTGTTGTATGAAGATCACATGGTAAGCAAAAAGGAAATGTGGCACCCTGTAACAGCAGCAAGTGTACAAGACATAGATGTTAAATGTTTACTGGACAGTGGTAGTGATCTGAATGGCATTTCACAGGCATTTTTTGAATCTACGAAGAACACTGAGGGTATAGTAATGGTGCATGTTTCTGGGACAAAAATTATTGGTGCTACTGGTAAACTGTCAAAGAGTGTGGAAACAAGAGGTAATACTAACTGTGAAATTGGCAGGACAGCTGTTGGAGTGCAATTTCTTGGTGATTCAAAATCTCAGCATTGATGTAATATTTGGAACTAATTTCTTGTGCAAATAGCAAGTAAGGGGTTCAACATTCTGTGTTGTACTCATTATGTGGTGATAATGCTTACCCCAGCTGTCTATCTCATTTTTTGTGTTTCCTGTGACAGTGAAACTCTTCTCCTGTCATATCTGATCTGTAGTTTATGAGTGAATCAGATTTATTCTATTTCCTACTTTCATGTAATTTTGTGTGGTAGGATACTTTAGCATAATGATATTTTAGAAAAGGTTTCTCCAGTGTTATCTGTGTGTATGTGTGCATTATGTTGTGTTAGGTATAAGTAATGGAGTCATAAGAGGATGAAAGAAAATTAAGTGGTACCATGGCTAAAGAGTTTCTGTCAAATAAAGAGGTAAGATAAACTGAAGTAATCAGCTCAGTGGTGTAGCAGCAGAGGCAATATGCAGTAAAAACCATCTTTAATACGAGATCTTAATATTAATTGTGATATAACAGAATTTTTTGTGTTCAGTGCAGTCAGTATATGGAGATAACTAACTACCCATTGAAGTGTCATGGTACAGCCTTTTCTAACATTAAGGAATTACAACTTTAAACATAGTTGCCTGGAGATATGTGTGGAAAGAATAAGTAAGATTTGTGAGTATATCAGCCTCCAAGCTAGGATCTCAAGAAATTGAATGGAATACAGTGAAATAGCTGTTTTTCTTCCTGATAATTTTGTCTGATCAGTAATGAGAATTAAGTTTGCCTTAACATAAGTATCTGGTACTGTGGGGTGTTTCTCTGTAGAGTCAATTTTGCATTACATAAGCAGGGCAGGTGTTTATTTCTTAGATAATGAGACAATAATGGAATAACAAAACAATGAATAATGTTAGGGTCTTAATGGTTAGGGAGCCAGTCTCTGCAGTAGGGATATTTTTTGAGAAAGCTCTCCACTAGTTAACAAGGTAAGAAATGTAAGTAAAATAATGGAGCTGACAGACAAGATTGAGTAATGAAGAAGATAACTGTGTACCAACAAATGTGGTGTAACTATATTGAGGATCTATTTGTGAATTAGGCAACTTTGTGTACTGTGTATATTGTGCAGTTCATGACACTGCAGCTGTGAATGAGAGCTTAATAGAAAGAGCAATATTTTAGTAAGATCCAAGTAATATAATGCTGCATCATTGGATCTATAGGTTATCTGAAAACTTCTATATGTGTTCTGAGGAATTATGAGCCTAAAGTGGCAATACTGGAAATTAATTTTGCTGATTAACTGATAATTGTGGTGTTAGACTGATGTGAATATTCTGACAGGTCAACTGTTTGGTAACATTTAGTGATTTTGTGAGGGTTTAATTTTATGGTTGAATGAGAGTAGTGCTCAGAATTGTGTGGAAAATAGAGCAATGATTTGGTACAACTTCCATCCCATTAATTTTCATACGAGTAGAAAATATTTTTTTTTAATGGTGATTCTATTCATTTTTCGTAACATAAAGATTAGTAAGTCTATGCTACTGCACATCTTGAGTTTTTGCTATTTTGCAAATGCGAAAGAAACAAAAATCTTTCAAAGTTTAACCAGTTTCAGACAGTTAAAACACAGAGTGATTTATTACAGTGTAATGTGTACTTGATTTTAAATTTTTACTAGTCCACACCTTTCATACTATTGTCAAATTTAGTCCTTATTTTTGTAATGTTATGAGAACTATGTGATGTATTTATTTATGATATAATGACTATCATTTGCCATTTGTGTTAAACATTTTTTTCTTAGACTTAAGTTAGAAGAAAAATTAAGTGGATATTTTGTCTAATTTTTTCATGTACTGAGGCAGAGGAGAACCACCTCCAAGGGAACTGAGAGCAGTGCATTTCCTTACTAACTGCCACTTGGACCTGTTGAAGGCATGGACAACTTGGTGAGAAAGTGTGCAAAAGTTCATTAAAAGTGTGAAGGTGTTTGTGAAAAATATTAAACATTGAGCAAGTGAAATTTTCTGTCTATTGCAACACATGAAGATTTATTATTTGAAGCAAGATGATTTGTATCAAATGACATGTATCTTTAAACGTAATTTTTTCTTTCCCAAAAAGGACATTGCTTGTGATGAAGATGCCAAATTTTTTGTTAAATGTATAACTTGTGCATATTTTATGTAAATGTACAATAAAAGCACTCCGTCTTTAGGCCATGAGAGGCCTACTGCGTCCATCCAACTGCTGTGTCATCCTCAGTGAAGGATGCGGATAGGAGGGGCAAGGGGTCACCACACCGCTCTTCCGGTCGTTATGATGGTATTCCTGACCGAAGCTGCTACTTTTCGGTTGAGTAGCTCCTCAATTGGCATCACAAAGCTGAGTGCACCCCGAAAAATGGCAACAGCACATGGCGGCCTGGATGGTCACCCATCCAAGTGCCGACCACGTGCGACAGCACTTAACTTCGGTGATCTCACGGGAATCGGTGTATCCACTGCGGCAAGGCCGTTGCCCAAATGAACAATAGACTGTATGTAAATATTTTATATGGGTATTTTCGCATGGCCATTTGAATAATATATGTACTGTAGTTTCTGATAGGATTCATTATGTAATATTTTTTTGTGTGTAGATTTCAAACCCAATTTTTGGGGTCACTTATGGTCATTGAACTGCCCAGTTAGTTATTTGCAATATCTATTTGGTCAATCCAGTGAGGAGGTGATGTGATGAAGCAAGCTGGGGTATTTTTACTACCCCTCTTGTTTTGCCATCTGTCTCCTTAAAATTCATTTTTTTAATCTTACCTAATTACCATTAATATACATGAATATAACCTGCATTTTTATAAAATAGAAGGGTTGACCCTAAGTTTTAAATGATATAACACCAGATCTAATTTTGTGCATAGTTTTAGGTATGCAATTGATTTCTTAATTTATTTCAACTATTCCTAGTTGCTATCTTTTGTTGTAGGGTGAAATCAGTAATTGTTTCATAAATTAAATCCTATTGTTGATTTATAAACAAATATAAATTATTTACTAATTGCAAACATTTGGAAGACAAAATACTAGAAATCTTAAAGTATCTATTTGCCTATAGTCAAAAACATGTTAGCCCTTATTTAATTCCAAAGTAATAGACAGTTATGTCAAAAGTATTGTCTGAGTAACTAATATTTGTTAATTTCATGATTTAAACAAACTATTTGGCCTAACTCTTGTAGTAGAAGAAACTGTTAAATGGAATGAATTTTTTGATGTATTCAGTTAATTTAATGAGTTAAGGTTTAATTGTAATTTCTGTAAATTAAACATCAAACAATGTGTCATTTCAGTACCTATTATTGTGAGGATATATGAGGGCCCGATTTTTGGTCATGAGACAGTCAGTCCACGGCCAAGTTTCGGACGAGGAACCTGTGTTAGTTAGAATGACAACAATGCGTTAACTTAACAGTAAAATAAGTGTTACACCAATAGGCCAGGTGTAAATACAATGACATTGTCTTTTTCCATATGTACCTGTTTATTCTTCAAAAACTGTGAACTTTGTGGCTAGGTTTTGACTGCTTGTAGATATTCAACAGTAAACTATTGTAGCGGTATGTGGGTGTTGGCCTGCAAGCTATTAATGAGGCTTATTGAAAGTTGAACAATAGTGCAGTGGCCATATAACTTTGTAATATTGGTGGTTGTGAATAGTGAAAGTGAAAGACTGTGAAACTCAAATGTGCGTCTGTCGACTACATCATTTACAGTAGACAGTAGTTGCACATCCACAACCCATTTTTCAGTCAGTATCACAATGCAGTATGACAATACCAAGGACAACCAACAAAGAAACAAAGTAGGTGAACCACTACAGTCCTTCAGTGTCCCCAGTAAGTCATTCAGGTAGACCAAGATCAGCTGTGGTCCATGCACTGATCCCTGCAACAAACCATATTTTCCACACCCTGAATTTACTCTTACTTCTGCTGTACTATGACCTTCTGCCTTCTGTTATCAAGATATGACTCCATCTATGCAAAGGGAATACCCTGAATGCCATACCATTTTGGATTCCCCAGCAAAATTTTTAGAACAAGCCTACATCTAATTCACAGCAATCAAAGTTTCAAATAAAAAAAGTATCTATTACCAACAGTAGTAGGGGTTAATGTTAAAACATTAAATGCAGCACTGGAAAATAAATTAAGAATGGAATCAACAGTCAAAATGTTAACTTTGTAATGTTTTGCTCTTAGAAGTGTGTCTTATTGTGTTGATGCAAATATTACTTTCTATTCTTGTGTTGTGTACTTTCATTTGCATTTATTTTGCTATGGGTATAATTCCTGGGTAGGTCAAAGATTTTCTTTCCTCAGGGGCTGGGTATGGCGTTGACCTTGCAAGTCGCTAAATTGTCATCAAATAAAGGCTTGCAACAGCAGCCTCTTTCAGGGGAAAGAGGCCTCCCAGCCAAAATGTGCCATATGCACATCTTATCTCATGAAATTATCCTCTGGGTAGTGCACCTAAAGTAAATAGCTTATTTATTCAACTTAAGTGAACTGTAAGAGTAGTGTCTCAAATAGATAACTGCATGTAATGAACAGATCTCTTTAAGTATCTTGGAATTCTTACATTCATTTCTGAGTACATCTACTCCCTAACTACTCCCTAACGCTTTTTGTTATTACTAGTAAAATTCAGTCTCAGGTGAGCTGCAATTTGCACAGTCACAATAAATGACACAAAAAATTGTTTTCATAGATTTTACCTCCTTGCCTATGCTTCAGAAAGGAGTTGTTCACTTGGGTGCAAGGGTACTCAAGAAGGTCTCATCTAACATGAAGTAATAAATTGTGAATCACTACCAATTCAGAGCAACATTCAAGGAAAACATCTCATTAGCCACTCCTCCTCTGGCAAGATGAAATGTTCATTGTAGATATGTATGACAAGTAGATATGTATTATAAATGGACCTCTGTCTGTACAATTGTATGTAGCCTTCTACTTCAAAAAATACAAATCTAATCAAGTAAATACTAAATTACTAGCAGGAGATGAAGAACAGCTGCTTAATATGACAGAAAATGAACCAACTTTCTTCAAAGTAGCAAATTTCTGGGTAACTTAATAGGTTCAGATTCAAATGATTCAAACTGAAATGGTATTAAGAAATAAAATGATAACTATTAATGCAGTGTACAGATAACATTCCTGTGATTGATTTGTCTCTTGTTTATTTATACCTTAAATTGTTTCACATCTCTGAAGGTACTCCTTTTGGTGAGAACTATTGAACACATTGAATGATTGACTGAACGAATGAGTGTCATAAATGTGATCAGTTTTGGTGGTGAAGAGAAGAAAGACCTTGCTCAAGTATAAGATTTGATCTGTGTAACAACATGTGAAGGCTATAATTCTTATCATTTATACATGCAAGGGGAAGTGTTGACCAGAATATGAAGCTGTTAAACAGCATTATACTTAGGATTTCCACAACATCTAAGCAAGTATTAGATGATTTACTACTGTATTACATATACAGCTGCACAGAAAACTTTTGAATGGCTTTTAACTGTAAATGACAGCTATGTAATTCTACTAAATGTTCAGTGGTTAGAATATTCTGAAAAATATATGTGATTAAAATGCATTAATCAGTTTCATCATTTTATTTCAGGAATCCACGCAATCCTTTTACACGTTGCCAGCGAACCATGGCAATTTTTGTTACTTTACTGCTTAGTATGTTGGCAAATGTGATGTTCTATGGTACACCAAATGGAACACCAGGTGAAATACATATGTTGCATTAACTAATTATTTCTTCTGTGATTATACACACATCAATAAATATTGCCAGAACTTCTGAAGATAGACGTTGACTATGAATACTGTATCACAGACAGAGTACCTTTGACTGTTCACAGATGTCACTAAACCTGTCCAAAGATGTAAACAACCATGCATGAGCAGCGTCTATTAGATGGAGGGGGTCTGACAGCTGATCAGTTCCAGTCATTCCACCAGGAAGGATGTACATGGCTCATGTTGTCTGTAGTTCAGCCATGCACACATGAGCAATACTGCAGTTTGATCATGTTCACATTGTTACTTTGTGCCAGGAAGGGCTCGCAACAAGGGAAGTGTCCAGTCATCTAGAAGTGAACCAAAGCAATGTTATTCGGACATGGAGGAGATACAGAGAGACAGGAACTGTCAATGACATGCCTCCTCTGGCCGCCCAAGGGTTACTAATACAGTTGATGACCACTACCTATGGATTATGGCTCAGAGGAACCCTGACAGCAATGCCACCATGTTGAGTAAAGCTGTTCCTACATCAATGGTGAGGTCCATCTTTCCAACCACAACACCATGCAGTGTGATACAGATGGACCCAACAACATGTCAAATGGACTGCTCAGGATTGGCATCACATCTTTGCTTGGATCAAGGAACAGTCGGAATTGTAGTTGTAAATTGTTGTAGTTGTGCCGGGAAAGTCCCTGAGCTTCAAGTGCTAATAGAAAGCACAGAAGCTGAAATCGCTATAGGTACAGAAAGCTGGTTAAAGCCTGAAATAAGTTCTGCAGAAATTTTTACAAAGTCTCAGATGGTGTTCAGGAAAGATAGATTAGGCAGAATTGGTGGTGAAGTGTTTGTGTCTGTCAGTAGTGGTTTATCTTGTAGTGAAGTCGAAGTAGATACTCCGTGCAAATTGGTACGGGTGGAGGTTATACTTAACAGCCAAACTAAGTTAATAATTGGCTCCTTCTACTGACCCCCAGACTCCAATGATATAGTTGCTGAACAGTTCAGAGAAAATTTGAGTCTTGTAACAAATAAATACCCCACTCATCCGGTTATAGTTGGTGGGGACTTCAACCTTCCCTCAATATGTTGGCAAAACTACTTGTTCAAAACCAGTGGTAGGCAGAAAACATCTTCTGAGATTGTCCTAAATGCTTTCTCTGAAAATTATTTCGAGCAGTTAGTCCACAAACCCACGCGAATTGTAAATGGTTGCGAAAAGACACTTGACCTCTTAGCCACAAACAATGCAGAGCTAATAGAGAGCATCATGACTGATACAGGGATTAGTGATCACAAGGTCGTTATAGCTAGGCTCAATACCATTTCTTCCAAATCCACCGGAAACAAACGCAAAATAATTTTATTTAAAAAAGCAGATAAAGTGTCACTAGAAGCCTTCCTAAGAGACAATCTCCATTCCTTCCAAACTGACTATGCAAATGTAGACGAGATGTGGCTCAAATTCAAAGATATAGTAGCAACAGCAATTGAGAGATTCAAACCTCATAAATTGGTAAGAGATGGATTTGATCCCCCATGGTACACAAATCAGGTCCAAACGCTGTTGCAGAGGCAACAGAAAAAGCATGCGAAGTTCAGAAGAACGCAGAATCCCGCAGATTGGCTAAAACTTACAGACACGCAAAATTTGGCACAGACTTCAATGCGAGATGCCTTTAATAGGTTCCAAAACGAAACATTGTCTCGAAATTTGGTAGAAAATCTGAAGAAATTCTGGTCGTATGTAAAGTACACAAGTGGCAAGACGCAGTCAATACCTTTGCTGCGCAGTGCCGATGGTACTGTTACCGACGACTGTGCCACTAAAGCGGAGTTATTGAACACAGTTTTCCGAAATTCCTTCACCAGGGAAGATGAATGGAATATTCCAGAATTTGAAACATGAACAGCTGCTAGCATGAGTTTCTTAGAAGTAGATACCTTAGGGGTTGCGAAGCAACTCAAATCACTTGATACGGGCAAGTCTTCAGGTCCCGATTGTATACCGATTAGGTTCCTTTCAGATTACGCTGATACAATAGCTCCCTACTTAGCAATCATATACAACCACTCGCTCACCGATAGATCTGTACCTACAGATTGGAAAATTGCGCAGGTCGCACCAGTGTTTAAGAAGGCTAGTAGGAGTAATCCATCAAACTACAGACCTATATCATTGACGTCGGTTTGCAGTAGGGTTTTGGAGCATATACTGTATTCAAACATTATGAATCACCTCAAAGGGAATGATCTATTGATACATAATCAGCATGGTTTCAGAAAACATCGTTCTTGTGCAACACAGCTAGCTCACTATTTGCACGAAGTAATTGCCACTATCAACAGGGGATCTCAAGTTGATTCTGTATTTGTAGATTTCCGGAAAGCTTTTGACACCGTCCCTCACAAGCGACTTCTAATCAAGCTGCGGGCCTATGGGGGTATCATCTCAGTTGTGCGACTGGATTCGTGATTTCCCGTCAGGAAGGTCGCAGTTCGTAGTAATAGACGGCAAATCATTGAGTAAAACTGAAGTGATATCAGGTGTTCCCCAGGGAAGCGTCCTGGGACCTCTGCTGTTCCTGATCTATATAAATGACCTGGATGACAATCTGAGCAGTTCTCTTAGGTTGTTCGCAGATGATGCTGTAATTTACTGTCTAGTAAGTTCATCCGAAGACCAGTATCAGTTGCAAAGCTAAATAACGAAAAGTGTGAGGTGATCCACATGAGTTCCAAAAGAAATCCATTGAAATTTGATTACTCAATAAATAGTACAATTCTCAAGGCTGTGAATTCAACTAAGTACCTGGGTGTTAAAATCATGAACAACTTCAGTGATAACATTGTGGGGAAGGTGCGCCAAAGGTTGCGTTTCATTGGCAGGACACTTACAAGATGCAACAAGTCCACTAAAGAGACAACTTGCACTACACTCGTTCGTCCTCTGTTAGAATATTGCTGCGCGGTGTGGGATCCTTACCAGGTGGGAATGACGGAGGACATCGAAAGGGTGCAAAAAAGGGCAGCTCGTTTTGTATTATCGCATAATAGGGGAGAGAGTGTGACAGATATGATATGCGAGTTGGGATGGAAGTCATTAATCAAAGACGTTTTTCGCCACGGCGAGATCTGTTTACGAAATTGCAGTCACAAACTTTCTCTTTCGAATGCGAAAATATTTTGTTGAGCCCAACCTACATAGGTAGGAATGATCATCAAAATAAAATAAGAGAAATCAGAGCTCGAACAGAAAAGTTTAGGTGATCGTTTTTCCCGCGTGCTGTTCGGGAGTGGAACGGTAGGGAGATAGTATGATTGTGGTTCAATGAACCCTCTGCCAAGCACTTAAATGTGAATTGCAGAGTAGTCATGTAGATGTAGATGTAGATGTAGATGTAGATGTAGAAGGAGGGATGGTGTACCGGCCGCTGTGGCCAAGCGGGTCTAGGCACTTCAGTTTGGAACCGCGCGAGTGCTACAGTCACATGTTTGAATCCTGCCTTGGGCACGGATGTGTGTGATGTCCTTAGGTTAGTTATGTTTAAGTAGTTCCAAGTTCTAGGGGACTGATGACCTGAGATGTTAAGTCAAATAGTGCTCAGAGTCATTTTGGAGGGATGGCAGCTGGAGTTGGGTAATTTGATGGGGATTCCATGAGTCATGTAACAAAGCAGGAGCAGTATGTGGGACTGGGTTCTGGCTGGGGAGAAGGAAACTTGTGTGTATTGATGCAGATGGAAGGACCAAGGATCCATGGTGATGGATAAAATGCGAAAAAGTACAAAAATTGCATAAATAACATAGAATTACGTCTAAAAAACTTGAAAAAAAATTCACAATGAGAAAGATAAAACAGAGGCAAAAGGGGTAAACAAAATGAAATCTGTGGGAGTGAAAGGTGAAACTCACTAAAATTGGGGAGAAGTCACAATGAGATCAAAGAAAAGATATAATATACAAATATATTTTATTATGGGTAGCAGCATGGATAAGTATGAAGGAGGGTGATGAAGTTAAATGATTGTTTGTGAACTGGGATAGAATGGAGAAAGAGTAGGGGGTGGGGAGGTCTTCGTAGGATAAGATACAAGATCGTGTGGCACCAGAAAGGTGAGGGAAAGAAAATGCAAAAATATGGGAGAGCGACACAGAGAGAGTGATAAATTAGATGGTATGGATTAGTGATATTGACCAGAGTGAAGTGTGTCATAAGATGCTGCACCAACAATCATTGCGGTCTCATAGCCATCTCTTGTGCACAGCCGAGACGGTTGATGCAGCGTGGCTTGTAAGTGCTATGCAATGCTGCTTGTAAGGTGACAAGGAGACACAAGAAAGAAGAGAAAGAAGGATGGACATTGAGAACAGTGATTCCTTAGAAAATAGTAAGAAAGGAAAGCAGAACTGGGTTAGGATCAAAGAAAAGGCATCAGGCAAAAATCAAACAATGGAAAATCCAGGATGGAATGTAACACTATTGTGAAAAATGTGAAAAAGAAAGTTGCTACTCACTGTATAGCGGAGATGATGATTCGCAGATAGACACAACAAAAAGACTGTCACAAATAATAGCTTTCACCCAGTAAGGCACTCTTCAAAATTAGACAGAAAACACACACAAACACACTCATGCAAATGCAACTCATACATACATGACAAACTGTGGCCAAGAAACAAGTGGACCATCCTGTTTCTGAGCACACTGCCAAACATGACATCCTTCGTTTCAGTGAATGCTTCACAGCCTGCGCCCATGTAGATCCTTCCCACCAACACCAGCTTTTCTGAGTTGCACCAGTTGGAACTTTTGCTGCTACCCCTTTCCCCCACTCCTCATGCCCTTTGTCTAATCATCCAACTGCACATAGCTGCTGCTAGGGTAGCCACACGGTCTGAAGAGCTTTTCCCCCTTTCCCCTGCACCCCCCTCCCCCTCTCACCCCGTCGGGGGTTTGAGTCCTCCCTGGAGGTTGGGTGTGAATGTTGTCCTTAGTGTAAGTTACTTTAAGTTAGATTAATTAGTGTGTAAGCCTAGGGACTGATGACCTCAGCAGCTTTATTCTGTAGGAACTTATCACCACCATCGCATCTAACTGCCCTACTCTCTCTCCATATCATCCCTGCACACTCTCACAAGCAGTACTTTACTGTCCCTCACTTCTACCCTGCTATACCTCCCCTCCTTGCACCAGTCTCCCCCTTACTGCCACGGTTACCTCTCCCATCATTCGTTGCTGCTGGCAAACTACTTCAGCATCCAGAGACTGTGGTCATCTGTGTGTGTGAGTTGTGTTTGTATAAGTGTGTGTGTGTGTGTGTGTGTGTGTGTGTGTGTGTGTGTGTGTGTGAATGTTGTCTATTTCCAACAAAGGCCATGTTGACCAACTAGCTAACTTTCTGACAGTCTTTTTGTTGTGTCTCTCTGCAACTCAGGATCTCTGCTATATGGTGAGTAGTAATTATCCTTTTCATAATGTTGTTATCTTCCATCCTCAGTTTTCCATTGTTTCATACTTTATAAACTGCTACTGGTAACAAATAGTAAACAAGTACAATTTGACATTAGTTTCAGTTGCCAGTAAATGATAATATATTTTTATAAACTGGTATTAATCAACAAGAATTGCATTGTATTCTGAATCAAGTCATTATAAGGCCAATACTCACATTACTACAGTCAGTCTCACTCCCGTCTTCATTTAGTTGCATCCAAATCAGCAGACCTGGTTTCAGGTGGAATTTAGCACCAGTCTTGTATCTATCTTTATTCACTTTGGACTCAGGACATGTTTGGACTACACAATCAATTTATCTAACCAAAAGTGAGTGAACTACTTTTGCAGATATGAGCAGTGTCTGTTAAAATGTGAGTGATTCTCTTTAGGTGAGTACTATTGTTGGACATGGTGAGCTTTTGTGCATCACTTTATTAATATGAATTATGTAACTTTATTCCCATTCATATATACTAAATGATTTTGTATTATGAATAGTTAGGTACAATTAAGCTCTGCATGTGTCTGTGCTAAATACTTGCTTGTAGATATTGTGCAAATTTATATATATATATATATATATATATATATATATATATATATATATATATATATATATATATGATGTTTATGAGTTTTATGAGTTTTTTCCTTGTTTAATTCACAAATCCTGTAAGTTGCGAGCCAGTGTTGTTCTGAACTTCTGTCTGGTATCCTTGGTTATATTCGTACTCTTCCGCCATAAGTATTTATCTCTTGACTGTGTGTATAACATTAGTTCTTGATCAGACTGTGTCTTCCAATGCAGGCCACTTGTTGACCTGACACTGAGATAATGTGCATGAAGCGGGAACGTGTTGTATCTCCGCTTACAGTCGATCATGTGCAGTGAACCGGCATTTATCGCCGCGCCCACGCACTATGCTCATGGGAGAGGCTCTGTGGCAATAAATGACTAAAGCGGTTCTGGACAGGACACATTTATTTTTCCTGCCGTTACAATAAATGACAAATAATATACTTCGCTAATGTCTGCCTATATAGGCGCGTTGCACTGGCGGCACGGCTCGGTCACCGATCCCGGAGGGTGCACACTCCAGTGACGAGCCGTGGCGCGGCCGCGTGGACCGAGCGAGACAAAAGGCCGCGTCACAGAATGTTCTGCTCTTGGTGCGACCGGAGGCGCCGTAACGTCTGCGAAGAAGCTAAAGACAATTTAACGGCGACTGCGTTACGACCGCGCATACGCGTTTACGGCGGAGTCACGTTGACTCGACGCACGTGGTCCGCGGCGGAAGAACTGGGGAGACGTGTGTCGCGTCGCGTCGACTAGCTCGCACTGCTGGCAGCTTTGTTCCCGTGCGGTCCGGTGTGCGACGCACCGTTGCCGAAATTCCGCATAACGGTACAGCTGCCCCTACTTGTGTCGGCAGTGCCGTAGTTCAGCCCTTCGTGCGTTGGACGGTGCTGCCGCCACACAGATCCCCCCTTGGAGAGCGGAGCTCCGTAGCTGCGAAAACGCGGCGATCGTTCGCGTGTGTTTAAAGTTCGTGCACTGCGTGATGGCAGTGCGGCAGCTTTGGCGGGGGTCGGTCGGCGTCGGAAGGGCGGCGGCCCATGACGTCAGCGCGCCGGACCGGCGAGCGTGCGGTGGGCGTGTCCTCGCGCTGGCGGCTAGTGACAGCGCCAGCAGGCACTGGCTGCGACTGTCCGTAGGGATGCGCGTGAAGGCGCGCGTTGCAGGTCATTGGTGGCGACGTCTCGAAGGCGCTTGCGCGGGTGCGGTACCGTCGGAACTCGAACGCGGGTCCGGGAGCTACTACGGACGGTGTGGAGCGCGATGTCCGGAGCTCGACGGAGAAGCGAATGAGGTAAGCAGGCGCGGGTGCCGATCCGGCCTCAACGCCCGACGCGGCGGAGGCAAAAGACGCGAACGCGGGTCCAGGAGCTGTGACGAACGCTCGACTGGAGTTACCGGCCGAAGGCACTTGCAGCTGGAGGTCGGGTCTCTACAGCGGACAGCGGCTTGTGGGCGCCGAATTCTGACGGCGTTCGGTGGCTCGGGCGCGTGATTGCCGGTTTGGGTGTCGTGGCGCGCTGGCGACGCAGCACGGCCGTTTGAATCGGACGCGGCGGCCGGCGCGCGTGACGTAGTCCGCTGGCGGCTGTGGTGGGGGCGACCGGTGCGCCTGTGGTGGGCGCGGTCCGGGCGGCCGTACCAGCTGCCTGGGCGTGGTGGAGGGAGGCGCACGTGGCGGCGCGATGACAGCAGGCTGCGGCTGTGCGTCACCGGCGGCTCCGGGTGCGGGTTCCGTCTGACCGCTGGCAGAGGGCGTGTCGTCCGTGATCAGATCTTCTGCCGGGTCGAAGAAATGCGTGGCTGATGGAGCGGGCAAGACGTAGGCTGGTTTGACGCGGTCGACTGACACTGTCGACGGCTTTCCGTTGCACTCGAGGACCAGCGTTTTGTCTCCTCGGGCGATCACGCGGTGCGGCCCACTGTAGGGCGGTCGGAGAGGTGGCCGTACTGCGTCGGTACGCAACATGACGTGCGTGCAGCGCTGCAGGTCGGCGTGGACGAATATCTTCCCGGTGCCGTGCCGCGTCGGTGCGTGCGCTCGGAGGCCGGCCATGTGACTGCGCAGACGTTCTGCCAGAGTGGGTGCCACGGCGTCGCGTGGGAGACTTGCATCTTCGACAAAATCGCCCGGGATTGTCAGAGATTGCCCGTAAACGAGGTCGGCAGGTGACGCGCCGATCTCCTCCTTCGGCGTGACTCGCAGGCCGAGCAGCACCAGTGGGAGCGCCTCTGGCCATGAGGTGTCGTGGCAGGTTAGAGCGGCTTTGAGAGTCCTATGGAACCGTTCGACCATGCCATTCGACGCCGGGTGGTAGCTGGTTGTCCTGTGTAACCGGGTGCCACACAGTCTGGCGACATGCGTGAACAAAGCGCAGTCAAACTGGCGGCCGCGATCAGTTGTCACGTGACTGGGACATCCGAAGCGTGCCACCCAGGTGTCGACGAATGCGGTGGCGACGGTCTCGGCCGTGACGTCCGCGACGGGCGTTGCTTCCGGCCAGCGAGTGAAGCGGTCCACCATTGTTAGGAGGTACCGCTTGCCTTGTGAGAGAGGAAGCGGGCCGACGAGGTCCACGTGGACGTGTGCAAATCGGCGTGTCGCGTCCGGGAAGGTGCCCACGGGTGCGTGGGTGTGCCTCCCGACTTTGGCGCGCTGACATGACGTGCAAGTGCGCGCCCATTCGCGGCAGTCCTTCCGAAGCCCGGGCCAGACGAAACGCGCAGCCACGAGCGTCGCAGTGGTGTTGATGCCGGGGTGTGACAGTCCGTGGACACGGTCGAAGGCACTGCGCCGGAATTTCCCCGGGAGGAACGGTCGGTGCGTGCCGGTTGAGGTGTCACACCAAATCTTCTGTGCGGAGCCGGGGACAGGCACCAGCTCCAGTTGCAGGCCGCTGGAAGTGTCGTGACGGAAGCGGTGCAGTTCTTCGTCACTCTCCTGTACTTGGGCCACGTCCTCAAAGTTCACAGGGGGTGAAATAACGGCACACGCTCGGGACAAACAATCGGCGACGATATTGTCTATCCCCGAAATGTGTCGAATGTCAGTCGTGAATTGCGACACGTACTCTAACTGCTGGAGTTGGCGCGGTGAACACTTAGTGTGGTTGTTCTCGAACGCGTGGGTAATGGGTTTGTGATCGGTGAAAATGATGAACTGTCGGGCTTCTATGGACGGTCGGAAGTATTTCACCGCCGCGTACACCACAAGCAACTCTCGGTCATAAGCGCTCCAAGCACGTTGCGAATCGGAAAGCTTTTTGGAGAAAAAACCGAGAGGCTGCCAACTCCCGCCGACGCGCTGTTGTAACGCCGCGCCGATGGCGGCCTGGCTGGCGTCCACGACTATAGCTAAGTCCGCGTCATGTACCGGGTGCGCGAGCAGCGTCGCTTCCACGAGATTCCTTTTTGAGTCCATGAAGCTCTGCTCCATTGCGTCTGTCCAATTCACGAGGGTCTTCCCTTTAGAGATAGGACCTTGTAACGCCTTAGTCAGCGGCTCTTGCACCGCTGCGGCGTTGGGCAGGTGTCGACGATAAAAGTTCAACATGCCGAGGTAGCGTCGTAATTCTTTGTGCGTCTGCGGACGCGGCATGTTCTGTATTGCCTTAACTTTCTCCGGTAGCGGTGTCGATCCGGTGGGCGTAATTAAATGGCCTAGGAACTCAATTTCCGTCACGCCGAACTCGCATTTAGCGGGGTTAATGACGATGTCGGCTTCACTCAGGCGCTGAAAGATGGTCGTTAAGTGGCGGCGGTGGAGTTCGGGCGACTTGGAATACACCAAGATGTCGTCGAGGTACGCGAAGCAAAATGGCAAGCCTCGCAAGACGCCGTCCAGGAACCGCTGCCAAGTCTGGGCAGCATTCCGAAGACCGAAAGTCATAAACAGGCTTTCGAAAAGCCCAAAGGGCGTTACGATGGCTGTTTTTTTGATGTCTTCGGGCGCCACCGGAATTTGGGTGTACGCCTTTGCGCAGTCAATCTTGCTGAACACCGCGCAGCCCGCCAAGGCGTAGCTGAAGTCTTGAAGGTGTGGGACTGGGTATCGGTCCGGCACCGTTCGCGAATTAAGGGCGCGATAGTCCCCACACGGGCGCCACGAATTGTCTTTCTTGGGCACTAAATGCAACGCCGATGACCATGGGCTGCTCGATGGTCGCACGATGCCTTGCCGCAGCATGGCCTCGAACTCTGCCTTTGCTGCTGCGAGTCTGTCCGGCGCGAGTCGACGTGGGCGACACGATGTGGGGGGTCCGGGTGTGGTTATTATGTGGTGCACCGTCAAATGTTTGATGTCTCTCGGTGCACCGGCTGGGCGGGTGAGGTTGGGGAATTGTTCCAGAATGTCAGCGTACGGTCCGGGGCACTTCACGGGTTTAACGCTGTAGTATGCAGCCTGCCGGCGCTGTCCCGCTATCTTTAACTTAGTCGTGGCGTCGATGAGCTGGCCGTTTGCGATGTCGGCTAGTAGCCCGTAGTGGCCGAGAAAGTCTGCGCCCAGGATCGGCTCATTGACGTCGGCCACGGTAAAAGTCCACGAGAACGTGCGCCGTAGGCCTATATCTATATTGCGGCTGTGTGTGCCGTAAGTTTTAATGGCGGAATTGTTCGCCGCTGTAAGGCAGAGTGCCTCGGCCCGCCTGCGGTCTCGTAACATAGAACGGGGGAAGATCGAGAGGTCCGAACCCGTGTCGACGAGGTACCTCACGCCTGCCCCCCGTTCCGCAACAAACAGACGCTTCGATATCATATTGCAGCCGGGTGCGCCTAGGTCCGGTTGCAGCTGGCGTTTGGGTGCGAGCAAGGAGCGCGGCACCTGGTTGCTTCGTTGCCGAAGCGAGCGTGGTACCAGCAGTAGCCGCTTTGTGCGTGCTGTGACGTCGGCGGGGTACCGTTGGAGCGGCTGTTGCTGCGTTGCCGGCTGCGCGAGCCACGCCGCCTGTCGCCCGGTCTGCTGCCGCTGCGGCGCGTGCTGCCCTCTTGCTGCGAGCGCGCCAACCGGTCGACTTGCGTCGAGAGAGCTGCCACCTGTGCCGTCAAGTTTTGCACTAGCTGGTGCAGGTCGGCATCCGATGCGGGTGCGGGAGGCGCTGGCCGCCACGGAGGTGGGGGGACGGAGTCGTAAGCTGCCGCAGCCACGGTGCTAGGCGCCGTTGTCAGCGCGTCGTGCACCCTGTCGGCCAAGTTAGCGACGGCGTCCAGCTGCATCTCCGTCTGTGCGGCTATCACTGCCTGCACCTGAGCTGGGAGGCTGCGCACCCAGATAGTGCGCAACAGCGAATCTGGCACCATATCGGACTGCGCGAGGCTCCGCAAGTGGCGCAGGAATTGCGAGGGCCTCCGATCGCCGCATTCCTCCTGCCGCAGCAGTTGGTGCACACGCTGTTCCTCTGACGACGAAATCCGCCGGATCAGCTCTTCCTTGAGCCGTTTGTAGCTCGACTGCGTCGGTGGGGCGGTGATTATATCCCGCACTTCGGCCGCATAGTTCTGGTCCAGCTGGCTCACCACGTGCCTGAATTTCGCCAGGTCGCAGGTCACGTGGTTGCTCATAAATACCGCCTCAACCTGGCTGAACCACATCACGGGGTCGCGCGGCCAAAAGGGAGGCAGCCTGATCAATGCCCGTCCAGCACTTGTCGGCGTTCCGGCGGTCGTAGGAGGCATCGGTGTGGCGGGGATTTGCGCGCCAACATTGTCCTGAGCTGTCTGCGGCTGCGCGGCGTCCGCGCGTGTAGTCCGTGCCTGTAGCTCATTCTCTAGCCTCGTGTTGCGTGCGAGCAGTTCTTCGACGGTCTTTCGCAACTCCTCTAGTGTCGCCATCTTAGTTCAGAGTCGAATTCTCGTACAAGAGGAAAGCACACAGTGAAAATAACACAAGGGAAACACACGAAAAGAAAAAAATAACACTAAGCAGTCCGCGATCGAAATATACGCACACAAAAACAATACAAAAAAAAGTTAGTTAAAAAAAAAAAAAAATTACTACGGAGCACTGTTCGGCGCGGGCGTATGCGCGCAAGCCTACTCGCGGTTCCACGTCTCTCGTACCGACGAACGTTTGTCACCACGTGTTTTTTAGCCTCAGATCACGTCGGGGTCACCAGTGAAGCGGGAACGTGTTGTATCTCCGCTTACAGTCGATCATGTGCAGTGAACCGGCATTTATCGCCGCGCCCACGCACTATGCTCATGGGAGAGGCTCTGTGGCAATAAATGACTAAAGCGGTTCTGGACAGGACACATTTATTTTTCCTGCCGTTACAATAAATGACAAATAATATACTTCGCTAATGTCTGCCTATATAGGCGCGTTGCACTGGCGGCACGGCTCGGTCACCGATCCCGGAGGGTGCACACTCCAGTGACGAGCCGTGGCGCGGCCGCGTGGACCGAGCGAGACAAAAGGCCGCGTCACAGAATGTTCTGCTCTTGGCGCGACCGGAGGCGCCGTAACGTCCGCGAAGAAGCTAAAGACAATTTAACGGCGACTGCGTTACGACCGCGCGTACGCGTTTACGGCGGAGTCACGTTGACTCGACGCACGTGGTCCGCGGCGGAAGAACTGGGGAGACGTGTGTCGCGTCGCGTCGACTAGCTCGCACTGCTGGCAGCTTTGTTCCCGTGCGGTCCGGTGTGCGACGCACCGTTGCCGAAATTCCGCATAACGGTACAGCTGCCCCTACTTGTGTCGGCAGTGCCGTAGTTCAGCCCTTCGTGCGTTGGACGGTGCTGCCGCCACATGCATAAGAAAGGAAAACTTTCATGGTTTTGCACAAAAATTAACTATCGGACTTAGTATTTTCATAGGATTATTATTCAGATAACACATTGATGCACAAGAAACACATCTTCTCCCCACAAGAACTGAAGACAGAGTCTCTCTAATGATTGACAAAAAGAATTGAATGGAATTTTTCTTCATTTGTTATCCACCTTACGGCATAGCAAAATATATCTTTATCGATACTTACAGCGACCGCACTAATGATTATTACCATTGGTTTTAAATTTTTTTCATAGCTTGTTGGGGCTTTTCCTTATGTACCTATACAATTGCCCCCACACTGTGTGGTGACATGCAATGGAGGTTCACAGTGTTTTGTATACACTTGTACAGCTTAAATTTAAATTTTGCCCAAAGGGGTACAATGAACTTTATTTGTCAGAGCATTTTTCTTTGTATTTTGGGTTGGAGATTTCAGCTTGTCTTGCTTACATATTATCTTACAGGAAATACATAACTTACATACAGAATGATAGTTCATTAAGTATTTACATGAGAGCACTGCTAGAGCGACTACTTGTCCTTTTGGCAACATTGGCAGTCTAAATATCTTTGTTGGCTGTGCAAGAGCCGTTAATTCTCCAAGCATTATTGTGTATGGTTGTTCGAGCTTCCACTCACACTTTAGTGTTACTTTCACACTGAGTGCCATACTATGCATTGAATAATTTGCTGCGGTGTGGTCTTCCATTGTGAGTGCAGAGCATGTGTATTTACTCTCCAAGAACCGATGCTGTGGCATTCACCTTTGATAAGGCCCGGGAATGATCTTTTCCATCGTATTCACATTTCAATTGGGGTGAATACTGCACATCAACACCTGATGTCAAAGTAAGTGATGCTTGCACAAATATAGTTTGCTGATTAATTTTTCAGATGTTGCATAGCATGACATTGCCATAATTGATTTGTTGCACTACTGCACACAGGTTTGGATACCACTATCTATATCATTGTTCACTTTGACATGAGAAATGTTTTTAGTCCTTGAGGTTTTTTCCCTTTCTGTTAGCTTTTAAGTTCATTTTTTACATATGGCTCGATATACACATAAAATTCACATAAACATTTTGACACAACAATGCATATTACAATGGCTTACATCTAAAGCTGACATTCCACCCATTATTTGTATCAAACATAGAAAATTCTTAAATACTAAAACATTACAAAATTCCTGTTTCAATTACAGTTGCTGGTTAGTATAGTTTGTTTGTTAGCTTGAAAAAAAAAAGTCCTTTTGTACATAAATACAAGTAACTTATTTACATTCCATTACATCATGTTACTATATATGCATTTAATGCATCCACATTTTATTCTCCAGTCATGCATACATCAGTTATGAAAGTTTAATGTTTTCCTAGGGAGAAATAGAGAAAAACATTTGCATCAGAACTCTGCATTATGCGTTGCTGGCTTAACTATGCTTTAGCCCTGCCTCCTGTGTTGGGGAAGGAATAAGGAGTATTATTCTAATTTATGGATTACTAAGGAAATGCTGTTCATCCTTCCTTAAATCACTTATCAGGGAACTCCTTTTTCATGGAACTGAAATGTATTAATGACTCATGTACTATACAGGGTGGTCCATTGATTGTGACTGAGCCAAATATCTCACGAAATAAGCGTCAAACAAAAAAACTACAAAGAACGAAACTTGTCTAGCTTGAAGGGGGAAACCAGATGGTGCTATGGTTGGCCTACTAGATGGCACTGCCATAGGTCAAACGGATATCAGCTGTGCTTTTTTAAATAGGAACCCCCATTTTTTTATTACAGATTTGTGTAGTATGTAAAGAAACATGAATGTTTTAGTTGGAGCACTTTTTTCACTTTGTGATAGATGGCACTGTAATGAACACAAACATATGGCTCACAATTTTAAATGAACAGTTGGTAACAGGTAGGTTTTTTAAATTAAAATACAAAATGTAGGTACGTTTGAACATTATATTTCGGTTGTTCCAATAAGATACATGTACCTTTGTGAATATATCATTTCTGAGAATGCATGTTGTTACAGCATGATTACCTGTAAATACCACATCAATGCAATAAATGCTCAAAATGGTGTCCGTCAACCTTAATGCATTTGGCAATACGTGTAACAACATTCCTCTCAACAGCTAGTAGTTCGCCTTCCATAATGTTTGCACATGCGTTGACAACATGCTGACTCATGTTGTCGGGCATTGTCCGTGGATCACGATAGCAAATATCCTTCAACTTTCCCCACAGAAAGAAATCCGGGGGTGTCACATCAGGTGAACATTGAACATGTGGGCCATGGTATGGTGCTTTGATGACCAATCCACCTGTCATGCAATATGCTATTCAATACCATTTCAACTGCATGTGAGCTATGTGCCAGACATCATGTTGGAAGTACATCGCCATTCTGTCATGAAGTGAAACATCTTGTAGTAACATCGGTAGAACATTACATAGGAAATCAGCATACATTGCACCATTTAGATTGCCATTGATAAAATGGGGTCCAATTATCCTTCCTCTCATAATGCCACACCATATATTAACCCACCAAGGTCACTGATGTTTCACTTGTCACAGCCATCGTGAATTTTCCATTGCCCAATAGTGCATATTATGGTGGTTTATGTTACTGCTGTTGGTAAACGATGCTTCATCACTAAATAGAACACATGTAAAAAATCTGTCATCATCCCGTAATTTCTCTTGAACCCAGTGGTAGAACTGTACACAGCATTCAAATTCATTGCCATGCAGTTCCTGGTGCATAGAAATATGGAACGGGTGCAATCAATGTTGATGTAGCATTCTCAACACCGACATTTTTGAGATTACCAATTCTCACACAATTTGTCTACTACAGATGTGCAGATTAGCCATGACAGCAGCTAAAACACCTACTTGGGCATCATCATGTCATGGTTGATGTTTCACATGTGGCTGAACACTTTCTGTTTCTTTAAATAATGTAACTATCTGGCAAACAGTCCAAACACTTGGATGATATCATCCTGGATACCGCAGCATACATAGAACATGCCCGTTGGGCATTTTCATCACAATAGCCATACATCAACACGATATCAACCTTTTCCACAATCAGTAAACGGTCCATTTTAACACGGGTAATGTATCACGAAGCAAATACCGTCTGCACTGGCGGAATGTTACATGATACCACTACTTACACGTTTGTGACTATTATAGCACCATCTATCACAAAGGGAAAAAAGTGGTCCAACTAAAACATTCATATTTCCTTACGTGCTACATGAATATGTAATAAAAAATGGGGGTTCCTATTTTAAAAAATGCAGTTGATATCCATTTGACCTATGGCAGTGCCATCTAGTGGGCCATCCATAGCGCCAACTGGTTTCCCCCTTCAAGCTAGACGAGTTTCGTTCTTTGTAGTTTTTCGTTTGATGCTTATTTTGTGAGATATTTGGCCCAGTCACTATCAATGGACCACCCTGTAGATGCTTATAATTGTTTACGTGTAGCTTTGTGTTCATAATGCAAAAGTTTTTGCATTATGTCATGCTTACCTCTTTACGATTATGTGAAAATGTCATTGTTTATATTCGCATGTGATGCAATATTAATTGGTTACTTTTATTTGAGGTCACATGCCTCCATGTTTATGTGCACTTTGTAGCCAGTAGGTATGGCTAAATGTTTTGTAGTTGCACTCCAATGATGTATTTTCTTATTGTTCATTTTCTTGATGACCAAAATATACACATAGACATACTAACAACTAAATCATTTCTCTGAGATGCTGCCCGTTTTTTCATTTGGTACCTATAACACCTGTTGTAAACCTCTTCTTCTGTGCTGTGTTGATGCACTGGTTGCTGTTATATAAAAAACTTACAACTAACTTAAAAACTAATTGTGTTTCATAACTCATAGGCCACACATATTCCCGGTCATCACCCTTGTTCACAGATGTTTTTTCATTTCATTCTTATTTGTTTATATATTTATTTACTTGCATTTGTGTTCCCTCTATTCATTTACCCTGCAAAGAAATTTGCTTTGACATCTCCTATGGTATCTTATCCTTTTGTTAGCTAACACATCCTGTATGTTTCATTGCAATGATTTCTTTTAATTCTAGTTACAATGTATGTATTGACACAGCTTCACATGTTGATATAAATATATTATAATATTCTTTCATTGTCTGATAGTAAATATAGTTGTTACTTGTTATTATTTATTTTGAAATTGGGCTAGATACTATTGGTTGCACCACAAGTTAGCCTGTTGCGCTTGCACAAGGTTAATATCTCCTCCCTAGTACTGATATAAGCATGCATTGTTGAGCGTGCACAGCTGAGTCATATACTGCTCCAGTTTGCGTTTCTCATCACATGAAGCTGTGTTTTTACACTTCCTTCTAGTCAAATGTTTGTCTTTGCTTACAAAACAAGAAAATTTCTTAAGTCTATATATATTTCATTCAGAAATACACATAATAAAATCTTTTAGTTATAACAATGACATTATTTATGAATATATTTTATGACTGTGATATTGTGTCGCTCTCATGAAAAGTTTTGAAGTCTTTGTGAGGGTGAAGAACATGGTCTATCCCTGTTCTTTCATATACCAACCTATAATTTCCAGGATAATGTATTTTTGCAATAATATATGGCCCTGAGTATAGTAATTGCCATTTTTTGTTCAACTTACTGATCTTTGTTGATTTGGGATGTGTTCTAAATAGAACTCGTTGCCCTTCAAAAAAATGTGTAACGCGTTTCAACTTTTTGTTGTATATTCTCTTTATGTATTCTGCTTTATTCTCCAGCATAATTACTGCTCCTTTGATTTTATCCTGTAAAGTTAACTCTTTAGTAGGTAATTTTGGTATAGGTGATTCCCATTCGTCAGTTTGCTTTGTGTTAAACATCAGTTCATTAGGAGTGAAACCTGTGGAAGAGTGGGGGAGACTGTTTATTATTTGCATAAATGCAGTCATGTATTAAATCCATCATGAACGCTTATTATGAGCATATGTCCTTATAAATCTATTGAATTCCTTAAACACCCTCTCCACGGGACTTGCTTCTGGGTGGAAGAAACTTACCAAGATGCGTTTAATGCCCTGTATATTCATGAATTGTTTCCATTTTCTTTCTACAAAATAGGCTGCAATGTCTGTTAATATTACTTCGGGTTTCCCTACTCTTCGTAAATAATCCTCTTCATTTCTCCTTATGATGCTACAGGCTGTAGTGGTTTTGATAGCATAAAGTTTGATGTATTTTGTAAAAATATCATAAAGAGCTATTATGTATTTGACACCTCCTTTTGCTCTAGGTTATGGCCCTGTGATATCCAGAGAAACCATTCCCAGTGGAGCTTTGGTTAATACGGGGTGTAGTTCTGTAAGCTTTGACATATTGGATGGGTTTATTCTTTGGCAAATAGCACACTTTTCTAATATTTGTGAAACATGTTGTCATAAATTAAGAAAGTAACAAAGTTTGGAAATCTTGTCTGTACATTTTGTTACTCCATAGTGCCCCACACTTCATGTGTGTGTGTGTGTGTGTGTGTGTGTGTGTGTGTGTGTGTGTGTGTGTGTGTGTGTGTGTGATTAATTCATCAATATATTCTTCTGGAAGGCATACAAACCAATGGTTAGAAGTTTCATGCTTCTGGTGAAACAAAACGCCTTTGTATAACTGATACCATTTACTTACCTTATGGTTTGTATTCTGATTGAGATTTTGTATTACCTTTTTCCACCTATGGTCTTGGAGTTGTATCATTCCCATCTGTTGCAAAAATTTTTGTAGTTGGATTTCTGTGTATTACTTTGAATCAATAATTTTTGGATTTCTGAATCATGGTCAGACAGTTCACTGAGCTCATCTAGTCCCTGCGGTACTCTGGACAGTGCACCTGCGATGCTATTCTGACTGCCTTTTATGTATATTATTTCAAAATTGAATTCCTGCAGGTACAAGCACCACCTCACTAGTCTCCGGTGTAACAGTTTCCATATTAAGAGAAAAGATAACGATTGGTGATCACAATAGACCTTAGAAAATACTTGATTTTCCTAAACGCCCAAATTATTGCTAAATTTTCCAGTTCTGATACAGAATATGATCCTTCTGCCTCTGATAAAGTTCTGCTGGCAAAGCTGATGGCTTTGGGTACTGTTTCTCCCTCTTCTTCTTGTATCTGGAACAAACATGCCCCAAGCCCCTGAGACGAGGCATCCATGCTTAAACAAAAGTCCTTAGACACGTCAGGATGACTCAAAATGTTTGGTGATATTAATGCATTACTAATTTTGGTAAAGTCCTCCTGTCATCTCTCATCCCATATCCAAGGTTTATCCTTTCTCAACAGGCATCGCTATTCATAATTTGTAGCGGTATAAATTTTCAAAAAAAGGTAGTTAGTCCTAGATATGCTTTCAATTGCTTTTTGTTCATTGGGGGTGGGCAATTATGTATGGCATCTAGTATCTAGTTTCTTTGGGTTGGGCAATATACCCTGTTCTGAGACGATATGTCCTAAAAATTTTATTTGTTCTTTGCCAAAGATAGATTTTTTAAGATTTCCTGTTACTTTGTACTCTGTAAATCTCTGAAATACATTTTCTGTTATACTGATGTGTTCAGCCCAACTTGATGTGGCTGTTAACATATTGTCAACATAATTGGTAATCTTACTGAGCAATTCTGGTCCTAAGACCCTGCCCAAAGCTGATATAAATATGCCTGCACTAATGTTTAAGCCAAAGGGTAGAACTTGAAATTCATTACTCCTGCCTTTGCAGACAAATGCTGTGTATTTTCCACTCTCCTCATGTAACTTTATTTGCCTGCAAGATTTTTTAAGGTCGAGGTTGCTGAAATATTTGATGTTATGAAATTGTAGTAACTGTTCATCTAAATTATCTGGCTTTGTTCTTACTGGTACTAGGATTTTGTTTATGCCTCTAGCATCTAAAACTAGTCATATTGCTCCATCAGGTTTAATTACTGGTAGTATTGGGCTTCAATATGGAGAAAATGATGACTGTATGATTCCCCATTCCCACATTCTATTGATTTCCTGCTTAATTACTTCACACTTTGCCCAAAGTATAGGGTAAAACATTACACAAAATGTTTTGTGAGGATAGATATTAAGTTTATGTTCATAATCTTTGCTTACTCCTGAATTCTTGTTAAAAACACTTGCATATTTAAAAAATAAGTCAGAAAGATCTTGTCGTTGTGTAGCATCTCGAATATTTGATTCATTCAATTTTTGCTCTGCTAATGCCTGGTTAGCTTCAGTGTTGGTATTGTGTTCGTTATCAAATTTGTTCAAAAAATACATGGTGGGATATGAATAACGTACAGTGACATGGGGTTCTGGGTTTACTGTGTCATACCTCTCTGGTGTGGTAATCAGGGTGATACAAAATCTTTGGTCTTTCACAAAGAAATGGCACTTACCATTACCTATGTCTATTTGAGTTTTGTAGGGTCTAAATGTGTCCATAACTATCAAGCAGTTGACAGTAAGTTTGTCTACTATTAAAAAATTACACTGCACAGAAAATTGTTCATTGTGCACAGTGACAAGAGCTTGGTGTTTCACTAACTTGGTTTTGCTGGGGGTAGCAGTTTGTACTTTGCAGTTTTGTACTGGCAGAACAGGAAATTTATTCCATCTTTTTAATTGAGTGAAAAATGCTCCAGACATTAAAATAGTCATGGACCTTGTATCAAGTATTTAATTTGTGTCTATACCAAAAATTTTCACTCTTACTGCTGCTCGCATCTTTTCTTCTAGTGTATTTTTCATCGGTCCTAGTTCATGTTGATATAGATCATCTTTCATGTCTACTTGCTCATCAAATTGTACAAAACATGTTTGAAGAGCTAATTTGCCTCCATCATTTATAAGGTCTATAGTATGGGTCTCAACTATGACCAATTTCGGTTTTCCTGCAGTGTAGTCTGATCTACTTAGGTACATGGGACAATTTCTGTCAGTTGTACTGTGTGATTGTTTCCCCAGTGTGTATCATTTCCAGTTTACAACATGCATTCTTGTGTGTTCATATGGCTGTTGTGGAATGTTGCCGTATTATGATTTTGCTTCACAAAGGTTGGCTGCGGTACGGTATGTGGCGTATCATTGTTGTTGCTGCTCACTGGCCTTTGGTACATCCTTGCAGTTGCACGTACCAGCTTTCTGTATGTTCGTGTCTGGCTTTTTGTATTGACCATTTGAGTTATGTTGTTGTGGTGTTTGGCTGTCTGATGCCCTATTTGTTATTACTTTCTCCTCATATAGTAGATCGATTGAATCTAAAATGGATAGAAAATATTCAGTGTCATGCTCAGGTGTAGTAATTAATTTTTCACAAATGTGAAATGGCAAATACCTTTTTAAAATTTTTAAAACATCAACATGAGAAATAGGATTCGTCCAGTAACGTGTTTTATTGAGATACTTCTCAAAATACCCTCGCAAGCTACCATATTTGCTATTAAAAGGGACGGGGTTAAAAACCTCTTGTGTAAGTCTCTCCTGCATGGCTTCTGAGCAGTATTTGTCAAGAAATGCTCATTCAAATTGTAAATATGTGGCGTAACCCTCAGCTACATCGGTCACCCAAAAAGTACATGGCCTTGCATGCACCCAAAAGAAACCTGATCTTTTGTGCTTCCATCCAATTTCTAGGAAATACATGTCAAAAAGCACTAATAAATACAACAGGATTCATCTTCTTACCTTCACTCATAAACATTGGAAACTGATGGTGTCTTAATAGTCCTTCATTAGCAAATAGAGTGGACAAGCTGTTTGTATTTTGTGCTGTGTTTACATAGCTGTCATAATTATTTAAATTTCTCATAGGTACTGGTTCTGGTGTTGTACCCTGTAAACTTACACTCTGCATTCTGTCATTACTACTGGCATTGTTTGCAGGGTTTGCAATGATCTGGGTGCATACATTACTTTGGTTTGCTGTGGCTGGCACTTTGGTTATGTGTACAACTTGTGTCTCTGTAACATTCTCAGCTAAGTAGTTGCATATCCTGTGCTCTGTAGCTTGCAAATTGGTGTTCACATTGTCGATAATGTTGTTTTCCTTTTGCTGAATAGTTTTTTCAACTACATCATTGATTAATCTACATTCCTTCACTACTTTTTCTGCTGCGGTACTGGTTTTGTCCAAAGTACCTGCTTCAGCTTTTGAAATTAATTTCCTTTTTGGCACAGACTGATTCGATTTCAAGTGATGCTACTTTTAAAGTGAGTTCATCAATAACTATTGGTATATTTTCGTAATCCTTATGCAGTTTGTTCACTACAGTAGAGATGTTCTTTACTGTGGAAGTTAATTGTGTTTGTGTAGCTTCCAAGATTGTTTGTGTGTGTGTGTGTGTGTGTGTGTGTGTGTGTGTCTTTAATCACTTTTATTTGTTGTCCTACTGTATCATTCTGCTCATTAAGAGCGTCTAATATCTGTTTTATTTCCGTAATGTCATTGCTTACTTTGGAAAGTACATCTTGCTTCAGCTGTTTTTCCATGTCTTTAAATTTTACATTCATTTCATCATGAAAATTCTTAGTGAAATCATTGGTCTGTAGTGAGATTGTATCCTGAAAATCTTTTAAAACTTGTTTTTCCTCTTGTTTTATGTTGTTTATGTCTTGTGTGACTGTGGTAAGGTTTTGCAACAAACTTTCAAATTTTGTATTTGTCTACATGCAAATTGGTGTTATTGGTGTTTGAACTTTTTATTTCTGCACTCAAGCTATTGAGTTTTTGAAGTATAACGGCAAGTGCACTGTTTTGGTTGCTATCTAATGTACTTTGGTTGTTAACAACTGTACTTTGTAAATTGATATTTGGATTTCGTATGATAGGTGATGGTAAAGTGTCATAAAAAATCATGGTATCTTCACTTTCCAAGTTTTCCTGCGTGAGAAGAATGTTGCTCTCAAAGATACGTGATGCTGTTTCATCTATTGTCATCAACATATTATCAAAAATATAACTCTGCGAAAGCTCACTAGCACTTGTTACTTTGGTTAGGTTCATCTCTGAACTACTTAATACTTCTGAGTGTGGAAGACATGGTGCTGGTACTTCAGATGTTCTGTCTTACAATTTTACACCATCTTGGCTCATTGCCTTTTCGCCATTGTCAGCAATAAGGGAAACAAATTTTTCTGCAATTTTGCTTTAATATTAAAATTAAAATTTTGAAAAATAGAAAATTGAAATATATTATTTTTGGAAATTTAAGCATATGATTTACGTGTTGTCAACCGTTAAATATCTACTATTATGATGCATGAAATGTTATAGCACAAAAACTTCAAACTTTTCTCTCACTAATCATTACATAAAATTTCTGAAAAATTCATTACAATACATTTAGAAAGGGAAATTGAGGAAAGGGATTTCTAATTACTGCACAGGAGACACTACCAAGCATAGCTAAGCAAATGGTTGTGTAACGGTCCTATATTTGCTGCAATGAAACAAACAGCATATTTCCAAAATTTTCCATAAATTCTGGTTTCACTTTTGATTCCCTTTTAAACTGATTACTTTATCCATGAGAATTTTTGGGTCTGGTTATTTTGCTCCCAGTGGTGATGTTGCACATGAAAATTTAAAAATAATTAGTACATGCAAAAAAATCTCATACAATGTCACAAAATATATATATACAAAATAGAAGGAAACATTCCACGTGGGAAAAATATATCTAAAAACAAAGATGACGTGACTTACCAAATGAAAGAGCTGGCACGTTGATAGACACACAAACAAACACAAACATACACACAAAATTCAAGCTTTCGCAACCAACGGTTGCTTCATCAGGAAAGAGGGAAGGAGAGGGAAAGACGAAAGGATGTGGGTTTTAAGGGAGAGGGTAAGGATTCATTCCAAACCCAGGAGTGGAAACACTTACCTTAGGGGGAAAAAAGGACCGGTATACACACTTGCACACACACACACACACACACACACACACACACACATATCCATCTGCACATAAACAGACACAAGCAGACATTTGTAAAGGCAAAGAGTTTGGACAGAGATGTCAGTCGAGGCAGAAGTACAGAGGCAAAGATGTTGTTGAATAACAGGTGAGGTACAAGCGGTGGCAACTTGTAATTAGCGGAGGTTGAGGCGTGGTGGGTAATGAGAAGAGAGGATATACTGAAGGGCAAGTTCCCATCTCCGGAGTTCTGACAGGTTGGTGTTAGTGGGAAGTATCCAGATAACCCGGACGGTGTTACACTGTGCCAAGATGTGCTGGCCGTGCACCAAGGCATGTTTAGCTACAGGGTGATCCTCATTACCAACTAACACTGTCTGCCTGTGACCATTCATGCAAATGGACAGTTTGTTGCTGGTCATTCCCACATAGAAAGCTTCACTGTGTAGGCAGGTCAGTTGGTAAATCACGTGGGTGCTTTCACACGTGGCTCTGCCTTTGATCGTGTACACCTTCCGGGCTACAGGACTGGAGTAGGTGGTGGTGGGAGGGCGTATGGGACAGGTTTTACACCAGGGGCAGTTACAAGGGTAGGAGCCAGAGGGTAGGGAAGGTGGTTTGGGGATTTCGTAGGGATGAACTAACAGGTTACGAAGGTTAGGTGGATGGCAGAAAGACACTCTTGGTGGAGTGGGGAGGATTTCATGAAGGATGGATCTCATTTCAGGCAGGATTTGAGGAAGTCGTATCCCTGCTGGAGAGCCACATTCAGAGTCTGATCCAGTCCCGGAAAGTATCCTGTCACAAGTGGGCACTTTTGGGGTTCTTCTGTGGGAGGTTCTGGGTTTCAGAGGATAAGGAAGTGGCTCTGGTTATTTGCTTCTGTACGAGGTTGGGAGGGTAGTTGCGGGATGCGAAAGCTGTTTTCAGGTTGTTGGTGTAATGGTTCAGGGATTCCGGACTGGAGCAGATTTGTTTGCCACGAAGACCTAGGCTGTAGGGAAGGGACTGTTTGATGTGGAATGGATGGCAGCTGTCATAACGGGGGGTACTGCTGCTTGTTGGTGGGTTTGATGTGGATGGACGTGTGAAGCTGGCCATTGGACAGATGGAGATCAACGCCAAGGAAATTGGCATGGGATTTGGAGTAGGACCAGGTGAATCTGATGGAACCAAAGGAGTTGAGGTTGGAGAGGAAATTGTGGAGTTGTTCTTCTCTGTGAGTCCAGATCATGGAGATGTCATCAATAAATCTGTACCAAACTTTGGGTTGGCAGGCCTGGGTAACCAAGAAGGCTTCCTCTAAATGACCCATAAATAGGTTGGCATACGAGGGGGCCATCCTGGTATCCATGGCAGTTCCCTTTAATTGCTGGTATGTCTGTCCTTTGAAAGTGAAGAGGTTGTGGGTCAGGATGAAGCTGGGTAAGATAAATGAGGAAAGAGGTTTTAGGTAGGGTGGCATGTGATCGCCATGAAAGGAAGTGCTCCATCGCAGCGAGGCCCTGGATGTGAGGAATATTTGTGTATAAGGAAGTGGCATCAATGGTTACAAGGATGGTTTCTGGGGGTAACAGATTGGGTAAGGATTCCAGGTGTTCGAGAAAGTGGTTGGTGTCTTTGATGATGGATGGGAGACTGCATGTAATGGGTTGAAGGTGTTGATCTACGTAGGCAGAGATACGTTCTGTGGGGGTTTGGTAACCAGCTACAATGGGGCGGCCGGGATGATTGGGTTTGTGAATTTTAGGAAGAAGGTACAAGGTGGGGGTGCGGGGTGTCAGTGGGGTCGGGAGGTTGATGGTGTCAGGTGAAAGGTTTTGTAGGGGGCCTAAGTTTCTGAGGATTCCTTGAAGCTCCACCTGGACATCAGGAATGGGATTACGTTGGCAAACTTTGTATGTAGTGTTGTCTGAAAGCTGACGCAGTCCCTCAGCCACATACTCCCGACAATCAAGTACCACGGTCGTGGAACCCTTGTCCGCCGGAAGAATGACGATGGACCAATCAGCATTCAGATCACGAATTGCTTGGGCTTCAGCAGTGGTGATGTTGGGAGTAGGATTAAGGTTTTTTAAGAAGAATTGAGAGGCAAGGCTGGAAGTCAGAAATTCCTGGAAGGTTTGGAGAGGGTGATTTTGAGGAAGAGGAGGTGGGTCCCGCTGTGACGGAGGACGGAACTGTTTCAGGCAGGGTTCAATTTGGATAGTGTCTTGGGGAGTTGGATCATTAGGAGTAGGATTTGGATTAGGATCATTTTTCTTTGTGGCAAAGTGATATTTCCAACAGAGAGTATGAGTGTAGGACAGTAAATCTTTGACGAGGTCTGTTTGGTTGAATCTGGGAGTAGGGCTGAAGGTGAGGCCTTTGGATAGGACAGAGGTTTCGGATTGGGAGAGAGGTTTGGAGGAAAGGTTAACTACTGAATTAGGGCGTTGTGGTTCCAGATTGTGTTGATTAGAATTTTGAGGTTTTGGGAAATTGAGTAGATGGGAGAAACTGGGTCTGTGTGCAATGAGAGAAGGTTGAGGTTTGCTGGAAAGGTTGTGAAGGGTGAGTGAGTTGCCTTTCTGGAGGTGGGAAACCAGGAGATTGGATAGTTTTTTGAGGTGGAGTGTGGCATGCTGTTCTAATTTGCGGTTGGCCTGTAGGAGGATGCTCTGAACAGCCGGTGTGGATGTGGGAGAGGAAAGATTGAGGACTTTTATTAAGGATAGGAGTTGAAGGGTGTGTTCATTGGCTGAGTTGATGTGTAGGTGAAGGATTAGGTGGGTGAGGGCAATGGATTGTTCAGTTTGGAACTGGTATAGGGACTGATGGAAAGAAGGGTTACAGCCAGGGATGGGAACTTTAAGTGTGAGGCCTTTGGGGGGTAATGCCAAATGTCAGACAAGCCTGAGTAAATAAAATATGGGAGCGTAATCTGGCTAGGGCGAAAGCATGATTGTGGAGGGAATGTAAATAAAACTTAATGGGGTCATTGTGGGGATGTTGTGAGGGTGAATTTTGCAAAGAGTATAACTTAATCATAGCTAACACTTGGTTCAAGAATCATAAAAGAAGTTGTATACATGGAAGAAGCCTGGAGATACTGATAGGTCTCAGATAGATTATATAATGGTAAGACAGAGATTTAGGAACCAGGTTTTAAATTGTAAGATGTGGACTCTGACCACAATCTATTGGTTATGAACTGTAGGTTAAAACTGAAGAAACTGCAAAAAGGTGGGAATTTAAGGAGATGGGACCTGGACAAACTGACTAAACCAGAGGTAGTACAGAGTTTCAGGGAGGGCATAAGGGAACAATTGACGGGAATGGGTGAAAGAAATACAGTAGAAGAAGAATAGGTAGCTTTGAGGGATGAAGTAGTGAAGGCAGCAGCGGATCAAGTAGGTAAAACAACGTGGGCTAGTAGAATCCCTTGGGTAACAGAAGAAGTATTGAATTTAATTGATGAAAGGAGGAAATATAAAAATGCAGTAAATGAAACAGGCAAAAAGGAATACAAATGTTCCAAAAATGAGATCAACAGGAAGTTCAAAATGGCTGAGCAGGCATGGCTAGAGGACAAATGTAAGGATGTGGGGGCTTATCTCAGTAGGTGTAAGGTAGATACTGCCTACAGGAAAATTAAAGAGACCTTTGGAGAAAAGAGAACCACTTGTATGAATATCAAGAGGTCAGATGGAAACCCAGTTCTAAGCAAAGAAGGGAAAGCAGAAAGGTGGAAGGAGTATATAGAGGGTCCATACATTGGCAATGTACTTGAGGGCAATATTATGGAAATGGAAGAGGATGTAGATGAAGGTGAAATGGGAGATATGATACTGCGTGAAGAGTTTGACAGAGCACTGAAAGACCTAAGTCGAAACAAAGCCCCGGGAGTAAACAACATTCCATTAGAACTACTGGCAGCCTTGGGAGAGCCAGTCCTGACAAAACTCTACCATCTAGTGAGCAAAATGTATGGGACAGGTGAGATACACTCAGACTTCAAGAAGAATATAATAATTCCAATCCCAAAGAAAGCAGTTGTTGACTAACGTGAAAATTATTGATCTATCAGTTTAATAATTCACGGCTTCAAAATACTAATGCGAATTCTTTACAGACGAATGGAAAAACTAGTAGAAGCCGACCTCGGGGAAGATCAGTTTGGATTCCGTAGAAATATTGGAACACGTGAGGCAATACTGACCTTACGACTTATCTTAGAAGTTAGACCAAGAAAAGGCAAACCTATGTTTCTGGCATTTGTAGACTCAGAGAAAGCTTTTGACAATGTTGACTGGAATACTCTCTTTCAAAATCTGAAGGTGGCAGGTGTAAAATACAGGGAACGAAAGGCTATTTACAATCTGTACAGAAGTAAGAGTCGAGGGGCATGAAAGTGAAGCAGTGATTGGGAAGGGGGTGAGCCAGGGTTGTAGCCTCTCCCCAATGTTATTTAATCTGTATATTGAGCAAGCAGTAAAGGAAACAAAAGAAAAATTCGGAGTAGGTATTAAAATCCATGGAGCAGAAATAAAAACTTTAAGGTTCACCGATGACATTGTAATTCTGTCAGAGACAGCAAAGGACTTAACACAATGGACAGTGTCTTGAAAGGAGGATATAAGATGAACACCAACAAAAGCAAAATGAGGATAGTGGAATGTAGTCGAATTGACTCAGGTGATGCTGAGGGAACTAGATTAGGAAATGAGACGCTTAAAGTAGTAAAGGAGTTTTGCTATTTGGGGAACAAATTAACTGATGATGGTCGAAGCAGAGAGGATATAAAATGTAGACTGGCAATGGCAAGGAAAGCATTTCTGAAGAAGAGAAATTTGTTAACATCAAGTATGGATTTAAGTGGCAGGAAGTCGTTTCTGAAAGTATTTGTATGGAGTGTAGCCATGTATGGAAGTGAAACATGGACAATAAATAGTTTGGACAAGAAGAGAATAGAAGCTTTTTAAATGTGGTGCTACAGAAGAATGCTGAAGATTAGATGTGTAGATCACATAACTAATGAGGAGGTATTGAATAGAATTGGGGAGAAGAGGTGTTTGTGGCACAACTTGACTAGAAGAAGGGATCGGTTGGTAGGACATGTTCTGAGGCATGAAGGAATTACCAATTTAGTATTGGAGGGCAGTGTGGAGGATAAAGTTCATAGAGGGAGACCAAGAGATGAATATACCAAGCAGATTCAGAAGGATGTAGTCTGCAGTATGTACTGGGAGATGAAGCAGTTTGCACAGGATAGAGTAACATGGAGAGATGATCAAACCAGTCTCAGGACTGAAGACCACAACAATAACAACAACAACAGTTGCTATTCACCATATAGCAGAGATGCTGAGTCACAGATAGGCACAACAAAAAGACTGTCAGAAAGTTATCAGACAACATATGCACACAGACACACAGACACATGCATACATTCACACACATGGGTGAGCTGCCATCAGCAGCACGTGATGGAAGAGGCAAAGTACGAGACTGGGGTTGGGAACGTGTGGTATAGCAGGGTATGGGTGGGGTTAGTAAAGTACTGCTTGTGGGAGCATACGTGAATGAGTTGGACAGAGAGAAGGGCAGTTAGGTGCACTTGGAAGGTTAGAAGAAAAGCAGGGGAATGGGGGAGGGAGGTAGAGAAAATGGAGAGAAGTAAAGATTGTGGGTGCATTGGTGGAAATAAAGGCTGTGTCATGCTAGAAAGGTAACAGGGAAGGGGTTAGGCTGGTAAGGATAATGGCTGACAAAAGTTGAGGTCACAAGGGTTATGGGAATGTAGGATATATTACAGGGAGAGTCCCACCTGCTCAGTTCAGAAAAGTTGGTGTTAGTGGGAAGGATCAAGATGGAAAATGCAGTAAAGCAGTCACTGAAATGAAGGACATCATGTTTGGCAGCTTGCTCAGCAACAGTGTGGTTGACTTATTTCTTGTTTGTCATTGGCCGTTCATGCTGACAGACAGCTTGTTGATTGTCATGCCCACATAGAATGCAGCACAGTAGTTGCAGCTTAGCTTGTAGATCACATGACTGGTTTCACAGCTAGCCCTGCCTTTGATGGGATAGGTGATGTTTGTGACCAGAGTGGAGTAGGTGGTGGTGGGAGGATGCATGGGACAGGTCTTGCATTTAGGTCTATTAGAAGGATATGAGCCATGAAGCAGGGGGTTGGGAGCAGGGATTGTGTAGGGATCGATGAGGATGTTGTGTAGGTTTAGTAGGCAGTGGAATATCACTGTGGTTGGAGTAGGATGGATAGTGGGCAGCACATTTCTCATTTCAGGGCATGATATGAAGTAGTCAAAACCCTACTGTAGAATTTAATTCAGTTGCTTCAGTCCTGGGTGGTACTGGGTTCGAGGGGAATGCTCCTCTGTGGCCAGACAGTGGGGCTTTTGGAAGCTGTGGGAGACTGGAAAGATAAGGCATGGGAGATTTGTTTTTGTACAAGGTTGGGAGGATAAGTATGGTTTGTGAAGGCTTCTATGAGACCCACAGTAAATTTTGAGAGGAACCGCTTGTCATTGCAGATGTGACAATCACAAGTGGCTAGGCTGTATGGAAGGGACTTCTTGGTATGGGGTAGAGGCTACCATGATGAATGAGAAGATGGTACTTAAGACCATTAGAGGCTGCCCACAAGGAGGAGTTTTGTCTCCTCTATTGTGGAATCTAGTGGTGAACGAACTCATTGGGGAACTAAATTCCAGACAATGCTTCTGCCAAGGAAACACAGATGACCTTCTCATAGTAATACTTGGCAAATTCACTGACACAGTCATGAATATGGCACGAGGACGGTTGGACATTGTGCAAAAATGGTGCATTAAACAGGATGTGAGAGTTAATTCTAAGAAGACAGTTGAGGTGCCATTTATAAAGAGACATATTCAGCATGCAAGTTGGAATCTAAAGCTCCTTGATGAAACTCTACCTGTGAAGGGGATAGTGATATATCTAGGGCTAACCTTGGATGAGAAGCTAACTTGGACCCTTCACTGAAAGAGCATCTGCTCCAAGGCTTAAAGACTGTAGTGAGTACTAGAAGGGCTTGTGGCAAAAACCGGGGCCTAAGCCCCAGGGGTATGCACTGGATAATACACCACAGTGGTTAGACCCAAGGTTTCCTATGGGGCCGTAGTATGATGGAAGAAGGTAGAACAGTGGGTTGCTGCTAAGGAGCTTGCTAAGGTGCAGAGATTGGTCTACTTAGCCATAACGGGCAGAATTAGCAGCACACCAACTGCTGGAATGGAAGCCATGCTGGATATGCCTCCACTTCACCTTTGGCTCAAGACAGAGGCAGCAGCTGCGGCACACAGACTTAAAACTGGCAAAAACTGAGTCTCATTCGTATATCCAGAATCACGCACTAACATAGTGAGTGAGGTAAATATAGGAATGGCTAGGGAAATGCCTGCCAACTATATAACAACTCCCAACTGCTTTGACAAGCCTTAAAACATAATAATTGGAAGTAGGGAGCAGTGGGAAAAACGCTTTGACACCATACGGTGGATATCATTTGGTTCACCGATGGGCCGAAAACAGACCATGGTGTTGGAACAGGGTTTACAGGGTTCAGCCAAGACTGGAGAGCATCATCTCTCTAGGGAAAGTGGCTTCTGTATTCCAAGCTGAAATTACTGCAATCAGGCCATGTGTGGAGGAGAATATGCATAGGTGCTACATCTATTCAGACAGCCAGGCAGCCCTGAAATCATTAGCAGCTCCCGCAACAAGATCTAAGATTGTTGCAGATTGCCACAGGGCTCTAGTGGAGCTAGGGGGAAGCAATAGGGTGAACCTAGTGTGGGCCCCTGTCCACTCAGGGATCTGTGGCAATGAACAAGCCAATAGATTGGCTAGGATGGGGGCAACAACTCCATTTATTGGATCAGAACCAGTCCTGACAATCACCAAGTCTGTGATCAAATTAGACCTATGGAACTGGCTTAAGAAACAGCACATAGGATATTGAACCAAGGTCCATAAACAAAAACATGGTAAGGTAATGATGCCCAAGCCATGTTTTAAAAGAAGCTCTGTAATCCTATGATTGAGCAGGGAAGAGATCAAACTCATGACTGGACTAATAACCAGCATGAGAATTTCAAAAAACACCTACACACAATGGGTATAATGGAATAGGACCCTAAATGTAGGATCTGTGATGAGGGCGAAGAAATTGCATCACACCTAATCTTCGAATGCATGGCATTGGAGAGTAAAAGATACAGAATCTTCAGGACAACTAGACCCGATGAAATTGTATCCAACAAAAAACTGGTAGAGGGACTCCTTGCACTATTTAAGGGCACTGGTTGGCTTTATTAGATATACAGGGAGTGATACCGCACAATAAACCTAGTTTTGGTGCGGGCAGTGGTGGGTCAGACCTAAGCTGTTTTAGCTCCCCTGTTAAAATCAACCAGTCAATCAATGGGTGGCAGCTGTCAAAGTGGAGCTATTGTTGGTGGTTAGTAGGTTTGGTATAGACTGAGATATAGGTTCGAAAATAAAAAATTCTTTAACACCCCATCCAAAACAAGCCTCAATTTTCACCATCAAATCCACACTGAGAATTACATGTGCTTCCAGACTAGAGGTCACTAAGCATCCATGTTTGAAGGTCTTGCCTTATATATTAAAGGTTGAAAGGACCTGAATTTTTATCAGTTTGCTTTGCTCACTTGTAACTTCTCTTATCTTTACACCTACAATGGGCATTTCCATAAAATTCTTACTATAATTGATCTTTTCTCTAAATTTTTCAGATATACCACACCTCAGGCTGACCTGTATCAATTGACAGTTTCCTTCCCACTGATCAATCTTAATTTTAATGTAAGGACACCCAAAATCTGAATCATCCTCTCTGTTGTGAGACACTTCATGCAAAAGATCACTTTCAGTTTCATCAAAAGCTGCATCCACACTGTCTTAACAAGGTTTTATCAACTTTAGTATCATAATATTACTTTCCTTACTCATGTTGTCAGGTAAAGATGGATGGATTTCATGGCTTAACTAACATGACTTGTTGCAGAATACAAAAGGAATACAAAACTCATTACTGTCAAAATTACACTTCCTGCTTGGAACCTCTTTCATTTCATTCCACCAATTGGGATACAAATTCAGTCAGTCTGGTCCCAAAGAAACTTCAAAAAACTCACCTTCACTGTTTGGATCATTATAATGCATGACATTAATGAGAAACTATTTTGACTGGATTGGTATTCCATGACCTTCACTTGCCACGTCACATACAACATGTACCTTACCTGTGTTCTTAACATCATTTACAAGTAACTCTGAAACTTGATTCTTCTTAAACTCCACATGTACCAATACTCATCATCATCATCACTATCCTCCAAAATTACTTAATCAGCAACATCACTGACAACACATCCGCCCCCAGTAGCTGAGTGGTCAGCACAACAGAATGTTAATCCTTAGGGCCCGGGTTTGATTCCCGGCTGGGTCGGAGATTTTCTCTGCTCAGGGACTGGGTATTGTGTTGTCCTAATCATCATTATTTCATCTGCATCAATGCACAAGTTGCCTAAGTGGTGTCAAATCAAAAGACTTGCACCCGGCAAATGGTCTACCCGATGGGAGGCCCTAGTCACACTGTAGCGGGACTTTGAATTTCGCTGCGCTATACTCGTTCCCTCAGATAAAAAATATCCCGTCGCAGTGGTATGAGCGCTCGACGGCAGAGAAAATACTAAAATTGTAACTCTTTTTTGTTTTCTATTCGTTTCTTATTTGTCTCTTGATAGCCAAAGCTTAAGGCAGATGTGATCTGATGAAGACGTTAAAAAAAAACTTATTAGCTAGTCTTGATCTGATTTTTATGTGTAGACATATTGTGGAAGTTGTTAAGAAATTCGGAGGATGGAAGTAGCAAAGTAAATTAAATTGCATACAGTATCAAGATTATTTTTATTGGTATAAATTAGTGATTCCTGGACGACTGCTAGATTTCGTAGCAGACTTTTCACGCAGAAATGAAGGAGATTTTTGAAGACCTGGATGCCGCACGAAAAAAAACAAGTTTACCTGGTAAAGGATGAACTCTTATCTACGTCATTTCCCCCTGTCAGTTACATTTTGTTATTCTCTGTTCTTTTTCCATACTTTTTGTAGTGGAAATTGGTTTAACTTTTGCTCAAAAATGCCACAAGGACCACCCCAACAATAGCTTTTCTGTAATACGAAGTCCGATTTGCTTTTCATTCTTTCCCTTTTTTTTTTCATGGTCATTAACGATTTTAAAAAAACCATTTTCACTTACGATTTCTTCCCACATTTTCAACCTTTTTCTCTTTCTTTTCTTCTCTCTTTTCTTTTTTTATTAACCACTACAACACGACATTTACATTTTACTGACAATACAGATCTGATCTCCATCAGAGTCATTTACCTCACCTACATTTATTTGCAATAAGCCACCAATCTCAGACTTACAAACCTTAGTTACTTCACAGACCTGATTCAGATCTACATCAAAACTACCACCTAGTTCAGATCCAATGTAGTCATCATCTGATTTGTTTACATCAACAACACTGTCTTCTGCCAAAGAGAAGAAATCATTAGTACATACTACAACAAAATTCTCACTACTCCCACATTCTGGTTTGTGATTAGCATTTACATAACCATAATTAAACACATTGTCCCAAAACTTACGATCAAAACATAAGTGAGGAATCTGATATTCCTTATGTTCAGTTTCAGATACATATGTCGTATAATTAATTGCAAGTTTAACTTAGGGGTCCTGTGCTTGTTATGTTTCCTCACCCCAAAATGTTGGACCTTTATTGAGGCAAACTGCCATTTCCAAAGTAGTTGCTTCTGAGATTGTTTCTTCTATTAAAGTGCCATGGTTATTCCCATTATTCCTATCCTACTGATGTTCAAAATTTCTCTCTCTACTGTCACTTTGATCCTTGTTTCTGTGATTCCTCCCATTGTGATTTCTATCATTCCTATTATTATGAAACAGACTTGTTCCTACTGCCCTATCCAGCCTGTCAGCATATTGTAAAAATTATTCAGTACTGAACTTTTGATAGGAGTGTTGGACCATGCAATACCATTGTTTGCACAGCAATTTTTGTTAATACAATTTTCCTGAGCTGCTGAAATTTTTGACCTGAAACAGTTACATTAGTTTGCTTATTGTTTCCAACATGCAAAACTTTTTGTTTAAATTGGCAATGTTTTGTTGGGTGGTAGCACACAACTCACACAGTTTTTCTGCTATGGCCTTCTGGTAAACTCTGATGTCATCAACATTCTTCAATTGTTTTGCACACTTAGCCACAAATTTATTTTCAAAAACAATAAATTTATTTTCTAAAATATCAGCTCTTCATTTACTTTTTTAACCCCTGTGACAACTCATCTTTTAACTCTGAAATTTGAATACTGCGCTGACCTATCTCGTCTTAAACCCTGTCCATTCTACTATTGTTTTCAGTTTTCACATCATTTAATTGTCCTTATAGTGAACTAAATTTGCTATTGTTATCTGTCTTTATTTCAATTAACTGATCATTAACTGCACTAAATTTGCTGTTGTTACCTGCCTTCATTTCCTCTAGTTTTGCCAACTTAACTGCAATATCACTCTTTAGTCTTTATTTACTGTCTAAAATTTCTCTTGGCTCAAACATGTCCTGACTGGTTCCTGAAGCTTTCATTTCTACCTCACCTTTGCATTTGTCCTTATTCATCTTGTTAACAAGCACATGAGTCCACAAGCAAATTAACTTCACAAAGTGTTTGTACTCATCTTTCCTTTTCAATGTCCCTGCTTGTAGTTGAAAAGTGCTCCTCACTTTCATCATCCAATCCATCATTACTGGAAGTGCAACATCACTGTTGTATAAAGATCCTGTGTTGTGCAGCATTCAGTTTTGCTCAATGTCATAAAAAATTTATTTGTACATAAATTTCAAAACTCAATGAAATAAAACAATTTCTGCAACAGATAAAACTTTATTATTAGTCAACTAATCACATACAATGCCCACACTGGTAATCTCCTCCCCCCCCCCCCCCCCCCTCCTGACTACCTTCTTCCTTCTGCTGTCCACATTAAGCAATGCCTAGTCCAAGTAAATAATAAGCAAAGTCTTTTATGAAGATTTGAGAAGAGCAAAGCTTACAGTAGACTTTCAAGTTTACTTAGCTTGTCCTATTGAGATGGCTCCAGTTCTTCTTGTCTAGGGTTCTGATTCTTGAAGCTGAAAATCTAACAGCAGTCCTCATGGTTGGTCTGAACTAAAGAAATTGGAAGATTGTAGTTGCAGAATTTTTATGTAAATATATTTTCTTATTTTCTCACATTTTAGTATAGCATACAATATTTTGACTTTTCACACTAACAAAGCCAAAATTACATTTTTCACGCCTGTTATACAAAACTACATCTGATCACACCAGAGGCAAACTTATGACTCTCACACACTGCAGAAGTAACAATATTCCAAAGGATTTACAGTTTCACATAACAAATGAATTACTACTAGTTTTCATTGCATTATTAATTTTGATTATTATTTCGTAAATTAATCCCGAAATAAATGTAGTAAACAGTACAGGATAGTGTAATTAATAATAGAAATTTTAAGTGTCCAATTAATTCATAATTTCAAATGTTTCTAAACAAAATAATTTTAACTCTACATTCAGAACTAGTAGTTATCAACTATAACATTGAAACTAAAATATTTTAAGAAGTAATTCCTTCCAATAATTTTAGTTTGTAATGTAATGTATTACGTATAAAATTACATGAACTCTTTCATAAAAGCAAATGCGATAATATTTACTTGTTCAAAGTTCATAAAATAATACTGCTATTGACAACTATTGTTGAGGAAAAGTAATGCTAGAGGAGGAAGTCCAGTTGCAATGCCGTATCTCCCAAGTTTTTTGATGAATGCCTATTTACAGATACCAAACAATCTGATGATATCCTGAAAAGATGAAATGTGTTATTAAATAATCATTATTTTGCAAACCATGTCTGTTTTCTTTTTGAAATAAAGACATGTACTGTACCTGCCAGTCAATGGGTTGTAAAAGATTTTATATAATTACATAAATACACAAATCTGTAAATTTGTAAATTTGTATTTTTTAATATTTGATTAGTAAAAACAAATAGTAATTCCTTTTTCTAGTGAAATATTTTTTTTCTTTCAATCACAGTTTCTTTGTCAACCACCCTGTTTCCTTTTTAAACAATCAGACTTTCTAATCAGTCAAACACTATATAATATGGATCAGGATAATTTTTTATATTAAAGTTATTTTCCATGACTTCAATATGTTTACCATCACATCAAACATTTTGCCTCCAAACTTATTTACTTCAATTAGTATTTTCCTCTTAATTATCAGATCAATTCAATTCAATTCAACAGATACATAATAAACTTTCAGCTCATTCTCTGTTCCAAACACTTACTTCATATTTACAACTGACAATATATCACTGTAAATCAGAATACAGTTCCCGAACCCTATCTTCATTATCTTGCCCACAACATTTACTTCATATCAAGTTCCAATATATCATCATCTCAGCATCACCTTAACCACCTCATTTCTCAAAACATGTAGACACCTTAAATTGGAATCTTCTCCACATTGAAAAAATAAATAAAAATATTCTAACTGTAGCATACATATAATTCAAATCACAGTCATTCAGTATCTCTTCACAGCTTTCCTGACTACCATCTTGTGACTTAGTTTCCAAACTCTATCTATGTGGTCTTAATCCTCTTTATCTAAAGCCAACATTTTCCTCAAAAACATGGATGTGACGGGGTAAAAAATTAGTTAACATGATCCCAGGTTAATATACTAGGTACTTAAAGCAAAATCCTCTTTGTTGATTCAGCTTTTTAAAACCATTCAGTTTGTAGTTCCATCGTATGATTGAGGTATACGTAACATAAATTACACTGAATACTATGTACACATGAAACTTTATTGCTCATTAAGGCACAGGTTACAAAGAATTTCAGGCATGTTAACAAGTTAAACAATTAGAACAACCAAAGAGTTTCTCATTCATGCACAAGTTTCTTGCTCATTTATGCACAAGTTACAAAGAATATCAGATATGTTAATAAGCTAAACATTAACTGCCACACCAAAAGATTTCACATCAGTCAGTTCTGTCGAGGCCAGCAGTATGGCCTCTGGGCCATATATATAGTTTGTTGAGTCCCCACGAAGCCCCCCCCTCACTCCTCCCGTCCCCCCTACTTCCCCTGTGGTGTACAGGATGGGAAGAGGTAAATGGTGCTGGGCATTGTGAGGCTGAGGATCCTGGAGTCAGAGATGATTGTTGCGAGCAGGCTGGGAAGCGAGTGCTGCAACAATGAAGCTGTCAAGATGGTAGTCCTGGCAGTGTTATGTGACTCATAGATGTCATCCAAAGCAGGACACCCCTGCAGAAGCCAGGACTGATATGAGTCTCAGGGAGGGGCCATCAGGGAGGCAGCAATGGATGGTATCAGTGCACAAATCAGCACTGTGCTGAATTGTTTCCATTAGCAGTGAGGTGGGACATAAGTCCTGCCATGTCAATATGACAAGGAAGAAAGGTTGTTCTGAAAAATCAGCTTGCAATAGATGTGTTGTCCCACATTGTTGTCCACAGTGTTGAGCTTGGCAGAAATGTCCTCTGGAAGAAAATTGGTGAGGTTAATGCTGTACTCAAAGGAGTCTGGTGAACAGGAGGGAGAAGGTTCAGGACTGTAAACCACATGTTCCACATTTGAGACTGTCCAAGCGGTTTTATGGCAATTGGTGGAAATGGTAGATCATTACCATTAAGCTGTACATGAAATGTGTTCGTCCCACAGCTTATCATCCTGTATCAGCCCTTATATGGTGGGTGAAGGGCAGGTCTTGCTGTAAAATCCTGCAGCATGATCTGTCAACAGGTTGTGTGAGGCTTGTGTATAAGAACTCTATAGGTGGAATGGGATGAAAGTGGAGGGATATGGAGATGACAGGTTTGGCAATGCACATGCAAGGTGAGGGAGGGCAGATCAGAATCATGCAAAGGGTGGTTTGAGTGACAAAGTCAGCGGGCAGGAAGAGGGTTTCTCCATTCAAAAACTCCACTGGGGAGGCATCAAGGTATTCTTTGTAGGCAGTAGAAACCTCAAGTAGTTCCCATGGAAGGGCCTCAGTCTATGCCTCATTGTGGCACATGAGCATGGCTTTTAAGGTCATTTGCCATTGTTCTACTAGGACGTTAGATTGAGGATAGTAAGCAGTGGTTTGATATTGATGGCACCCACAGAGATTACAGAGGTCACCAAACAAGGCATATTCTAAGTGGCAGCCCAGATCACTTGTTATGGGTAGAGGGCAGCCAGAGTGGGCCATCCATATTTGAAGGAACGCCTTGGCCACCAACTCAGCTGTTATTTCAGTGATGGGTGCAGCCTCAACCCAACAAGTGACACTGCTGATGAGGGACAGTATGTAATGGGATCCCCTGGATTCTGGTAGGGGCCTGACAAGGTCAATATAAACATGTTGGAAGCATCAATGTGGGAGAGCTCATTGAACAGGGTGTATTCATTTCGCAGGCTGATCACTCATTATGGACACAGAGAACAGGGCAGCCAAAGTGGATGATCCATATTGGAATGACTGCCTTGGCCATCAATGTGGCTGTTATATCATTGATGGGCGCACCATCAACCCAACAAGTGACCTTACTGACGATGGGCAGGATCTAACGGGACTCCCCAGAAGTCTGTGAGGGGCCTGACAACATGTTGGAAGCGACCTTGTAGGATAACAAATTTCCCTAAAGATGGTTGAGTGTTACAGGCAGTCTTACTTCTTTGACAGGCAATGCAGGCCCACACCCAGGTTGCACAATCTTTCTTCATATTTGGCCACACAAAATGTTATATTACCAGTCATACTGAGGAGCTGATGCCTCTGTGGGAAAGGTTATGTAAGTTGCCAAATATTTTCATGGAAAGGGGCAGGGACAACAGGGAAAATCCTATCCTGTGAGATGTCACACAGTGCTTATTTTGCAGAGCTGGTTAAGTAGTGGTACTCGAAATGGAGGCTAGTGTTTGTATCGTGGAGTAAGTCTGCAGTATGTCGATTAGTGCATTGTGTGTCCATGAACTTCTCATACTCAGTGTGAACAGATGTTGAAGAAATTCTGGATAGATAATCTACCACAAATGTTTTTGGCACCTTTGGTGTGCCTGACATAAGTGGTGAACCTTGCGACATAGTGAAGGTGAGGAAAGTTCCAAGAAGCAGTCTCGGTCAAGTGGAGTGGAGGAAGTATGTCAGTCACGGGCAGAGTGCTGATTTCCATGTCTGTGTTTATGAGGAAGCCAGTTGGTGTTGTCCATTTTAACATGTACAGGTGTGAGCCAGAGGAGTGAAGGTGTGCCACAAGGATGTTATCCACATGTGCTGTGTGAAGGCAACTTGGGCATGGAGAGCAGCTTGGTCCTACTGAGGATCACTGGTCAAGATTTGGAACATGCAGGGTGGTTTGCAGTTGTGCATGTTGTTGCTGAAATGAGTATGGAACCAGAAGTAACATGGGGAGGTGGGTGTTGTTGTGAACAGTGCAGTTTCACTAGTCTACTGAGTCTGTTTGTCAACTTGCTAGAGGTTGTTGTCCTGAATGGAGGGTGGTAGTGACAGCTCAGACAGAGTTGACTGGTCTCAGCTAGTCTCAGCAGTGTCTGGGCTATACAGCTGTTAATGCAGCCAGGAGTCAGCAACAGTGGTGACCTTTGACTACTGTGCCGCACTGTATTTTTTGCATTCTGCTACTTTGGCAGTAATAGTGATATGACAATGCAGCCTTTACTTGCCCACAATGCTAAGGTGATGAGATACAGAAGGTGGGCATTCAGTCATTGGCTCCCATTGATATATGCTTTGGCCAAACCAATGACACTACCTCTGCATCATCACATTTTGTGCCCTGTTATGACACTAAACATCCATTTCAGTGCATCAAACTGTGTTCTAACCTGAAACAATTACACAACTGAATAAACTAATCACCTAGTGCATATACAGTGTTCTGCCCTCCATCAGTGTGTGAGAACTGGCTCATCTGAATATGAAATATATAATTGACATGTCTGGTGCTCCATAATGGCACTTTTAACACTCTCCAAGTGACTTAAGTTCAGGCATGAAGTGCCATTACAGCGCCAGATGGAGTCATGTTTTCCAATGAGTTTGACAGTGTGCGCTCATTGATGCTACTTTTCGAATGTGCTGCATTCAGACAGTAAATATTTTCGTGATTGTGCCTTTCATCCGTCTGACAGTGCTCAGACATTAATTTCCACCCTACTATTTCATACAATCAACAATGTGTAACAAACACCATCAACAATGGCAGTAATCTTGCCTCACCTCAACCTCCACTCACTTCATGATGACAAGAACCCATCTGGCTGAGGTAGCATGACTTTGCCCAAATGTCACTGAAGAACCAGACATCCCATCCTGCTGTGGCAGTCAGCCATGATGTCATGCCTCTGTCTGAACGACAGAGACACATCATGACTTGGCCTAGTCACTGCCTTGCTGGGAGGAAGCCACTTCCCTACAGCAGCTACTAGACAAGGTAACAACTGTTCAAGTGGTGGATGTTGACTTCTTGCCATGTGTGACACATCTATCCTGGTTCCACCTGCATTTTGGCTCTTCTGCATGTGAGTGCTGATGGCCATGAACCATGAGTGAGAAGTGTGGGCTCTGTGCAGGTTTGTGAGTAGTGGGTTACAGTGTGGGATTTGTTCAAAGTATTTTCATTTGGGGGCGGGGGGGGGAGTGCAGTGGGGAAGCCAGTGGGCATTCTAGTGAGATTCTCTCCTGGGAATGCAGAATCTGTAGCAGAAATAAGTTGATAGAGGAGCAGGAGTGTAAGATCTGTGCCTTTCAGATGCAGTTACAATGTGCAAAGGAGGAACTAAATAGGTTGAGGAGGGTGAAGGGTGGTGGGGAATGGGAAATGGCAGTTGGAAAGAAGGCAACTGGGAAGATGAGGTATTCAGACAGTTATACTTTGCGAATATGCAATAGATTTGGGCAACTGTCAGAGTTGAGTGGAGAGGAGCCTCATGTAGCTGTACATGTAGGCAACATGCAGCAGTTCTTAGCAATTAGGAGGCCTAGGTCAGTTGAAAAGTCTAACAGAAAGAAGAAGGTTCTGCTGCTAGGTAGTTCTCATGGTAGAGGTGTGAGCCACCAGTTGCAGGAAGTGTTGGGGAGTAAGTACCAGGTCACCAGCATTGTGAACCTAGTGCTGGGTTGGCTCAAGTGACTGACAGCATAGGGGAGTTATGTAGGAATGTTACAAAGGAGGATCAGGTAGTGATAGTGGGTGGAGCAGGGAACAGTCTTGATAGGGATAGGGAATATGATGTAGGTAGTGACCTGGTAAAGATAGCTACTCAAACTGGTGGCACTAATGTGCATTTTGTGCAACTGTTTTAGCATCATGATGGCCTCACCTCAATGTGGATGTTAGGTGGGTTAACATGGGGCTGGGGAGGGCACTGATGGCAGAGGGCATGGGTCACATCTCAGTGGTGCCAGCTAGGTCTGTCAGTAGATCAGGATTCACTAGACATGACCTGCACCTCAATAGGTATGGGAAGGGGGCAAAGCTTATAGGTGATAGTGTAGTGGGTGGTGATGGTGGTGGTGGTGGGATCACTCATGGAATAATTCCTGTAGTAGTTGGTATTAGAGCTGCACCTTTTTTAAACTGAAGTCAGCTGATAAGTATACTTTCTTAAATGAAGTCCCTCTAACTAAGGCCTCACCTTCTGAGGATGTAATGTTTCCAAGTAGGGAAGGAATTAGCATATTTCATCAAAATATAAGAGGTACTAGAGATAAAGTTAGTGAACTGTTATAGATGTTGACTCTGAAATTATTGGTATATCAGAGCACCACTTAAATAATTTAACAATTCAGAGGCTTCCTTTACCAGGGTACAGATAAGTTGGCTGTTTTTCAAGGAGTTCCTTGAGGCCTGGGGGAATGGCTATGTATGTAGAAAACAGTGTTCAATTTGAGTCCATGGAAGTATCACGACACTGCACTGAACAGATATTTGAATGTTGTGCAGGGCCAGTTGAATTTGGTGAAAGTAAACTTCTAATTGTTGTTGTTTATAGGTCTCCTAACTCTGACTTCAGAGCATTTCTGCTAAAGTGGGGGAGGGTTCTCGATTCACTTTGTAGGAAGTACCAGATATTAGTTATATGTGGTGGCTTCAATATTAATTTTTCATATGATGGTGCAAGAAAAGGGATGTTGGTAGATCTCATAAGTTCATATGAACTGATGCACACCATGTGCTGGGGAACAGTAGCACAGCCATAGACAATATGTTTATTCATTCTTCATTACTAGATGGGAATTCTGTTAGTAAAAGGGTGAATGGCCTTTCAGACCATGGTGCACAAATTTTAACACTAAAAGGCTTTATTACTCAAACAAATGTCACATTTAGTTACAAAAAATGTAGGAAAGTTAACAGAGAGTTTTTTAAACCATGTCAAGGAACAAGAGTGGCAGGATATTTATGGTGCCAATAACATAGATGGCATGTGATGAGGCCCTCCCGTCAGGTAGACTGCTCACCTGGTGCAAGTCTTTCGATTTGACGCCACTTCGGCGACTTGCGCGTCCATGGTATGATAAATATGATGCTTTCCTTAACAAATTTCCCATGCTCGTTGAGAGCTGATTTCCATTAGAGCATTCTAAATAGGGTAGTAGCAGTAATAGGCAGCCAGGGTGGTTAGCTAGTGGGATAAGGGTATCTTGTAGAACAAAGTGGGAATTATATCAAAATGTTAGAAATAGTCACAATCAAGTTACAGTAGCCCATTACAAACAGTATTGTAAGGTGCTTAAAATGTTATTAGGAAGGCAAAGGGCAAAGAGTATGTGGTATGCAAATAGAATAGCTAATTCATAGTATAAAACTAAAACCGTGCGGTCAGTTTCAAAGAAAATGTCTGGTCAGCAGCACAAGGTTGATGATATAAAGTCAGTTTGCAGTAAAAATATTTCTGTTACTGATAAATCAGGTATATGTACAGTATTTAACATTCATTTTCTGAGCATTGCTGGTGAATTAAATAAAAATTTAGTTTCTGCAGGGCATCATATAAGTTTCTTGGCAAATGCCTTTCTGAGACTGATGTCTGAAATACTCCCCTGTGGTACAGACAAGAAGGAGATTGAGTCAATAATTAAATCACTGAAGACTAAGGACTCTCATGGTTATGATGGAGAGTCTAGCAGAGTATTAAAGTACTGTGCTGCACATGTTAGACCCGTATTTAGCCATATTTGTAATTTTTCCTTTAGGAATGGTCGGTTTTCTGAATGATTAAAGTACTCAGTAGTAAAGCCACCTTATAAAAAGGGATAATGTAGATAATTTTAGACCTATTTCTATGCCATAAGTGTTTTCAGAAGTTATTGAAAAGGCTGTGTATACAAGAATAATTGATCATTTTATATCACACGATTTGCTATCAAGTGTACAGTTCAGCTTTAGAAGTCATTTAACAATTGAAAATGCTATAATCTCTTTTCTCTTTGAGGTACTGGATGGGTTAAACAAAAGGTTTCGATGCTTGGAAATTTTTTTGATTTAACTAAGGCATTTGATTGTGTTGCTCACAAAATATTGCTCCAGAAGTTGGACCATTATGGAATACGGGGAGTGGCTCAGAATTGGTTCACGCCTTACTTTAGCAACAGACAGCAAAAGGTCATTATTCACAATGTTGATAATGGCTATGATGTGGGGTCTAAGTGGGGTACAGCCAAGTGGGGGGTGCCCCAGGGATCAGTGTTGGGGCCACTCCTTTTCCTTGTTTATATAAATTATATGCCCTCTAGTATTACGGGTAACTAAAATATTTCTGTTTGTTGATGAGACTAGCTTGGTAGTAAAGGATGTTGTGTGCAACATTGGCTCAGTTTCAAATAGTGTAGTACATGATCTAAGTTCATGGCTTGTAGAAAATAAACTAACGCTAAATCACAGTATGACTCAGTTTTTAAGGTTTCTAACATACAATTCATCAAAACTTGATGTTTTAATTTCACAGAACGGGCATGTGATTAGTGAAACTGAAAAGTTAAGATTTCTAGTTGTTCAGATAGATAATAAGATGTTGTGGAAAGCCTGCGTTCAGGATCTTGTTCAAAGACTTAATACTGACATTTTTACTATTCGAACGGTATCTGAAGTGAGTGATTGTTCAACACAAAATTAGTCTACTTTGCTTATTTCATTCACTTATGTCACATCTTATTATATTTTGGGATAACTCTTCCCATTCTAAAAGGATATTTTTGTCTCAGGAATGGGTGGTTGTAATTTCATGTACTGACACACTCCATGGCCTTGGAGATTTGCTCCTCAATTTGGTTATGCAGAACTTGACGTGTAAGTAAAACTAATGAAAATTCTCCACTGTGCTGTATGACGTGCATCGAGCACAAATATTACCTGAGGTACCTGCCGAGTGGATATCATAACACCCTCAATAACCTCATACTGTAGCATTCGCACTACCTGGAGAACAACGTTACTACATTAAACAAGACATTCCAGTAGCATACCATGGTTCCAACAAATCTGAACATCTGCAACAACTGTGTATATCAAGTAATGACATACATTTTACTGCTTTCGAACAACCTTCTCTCACAACAGACAACAACTGCAGTACAGGGCACATGATCTGCCGCTGCTGTCACAGTTACAAATTTTCAGCCTGACAGCTCACACCCTACAATCTCTGTGAGAAATAGTCTGGTCATGCCTCACATCTACAATGCTTATGGCATGGCCAATCATGCGCATTTGTGCCTCCATCCCATGAGAAGCAGTCCATGCCAGCCCTGTCTCACAGCCAGCCAAGACATATATGGTCATGCGCATCTGCACGAATATGACCACACTGACATTCCACCCCTCTTCTTTCTTTATCTGATGTTCTGCACTAGAGGCGAGTGTGGGGAGGGGAGGCTTTATGGGGACTCAAGCAGCAAGATTCCCCAACACAACTTCCTTGACTATCGACCAGTGCTGAGTAGATAATCTCTGCCACTTTAGTCTGGAATTGACCTGTGTGTCATTAGAACATTTGGTCCAAGACGGTGAACCCAAATATCTGAATCCATGCCAAACCTTAACACACTCATCCATGCCTGAGTTCCTACGGGTTCAAGCACTGACAGCAAATAGTAAAAGACAAAGTCTAACGTAAATATTTTCCCAAATATACACAAAAACAAAAGAAAACTGGCATTCTACGGATCGGAGCGTGGAATGTCAGATCCCTTAATCGGGCAGGTAGGTTAGAAAATTTAAAAAGGGAAATGGATAGGTTAAAGTTAGATATAGTGGGAATTAGTGAAGTTTGGTGGCAGGAGGAGCAAGACTTTTGGTCAGGTGATTACAGGGTTATAAATACAAAATCAAATAGGGGTAATGCAGGAGTAGGTTTAATAATGAATAAAAAAATAGGAGTGCGGGTTAGCTACTACAAACAGCATAGTGAACGCATTATTGTGGCCAAGATAGACACAAAGCCCATGCCTACTACAGTAGTACAAGTTTATATGCCAACTAGCTCTGCAGATGATGAAGAAATTGATGAAATGTATGACGAGATAAAAGAAATTATTCAGGTAGTGAAGGGAGACGAAAATTTAATAGTCATGGGTGACTGGAATTCGTCAGTAGGAAAAGGGAGAGAAGGAAACATAGTAGGTGAATATGGATTGGGGGGAAGAAATGAAAGAGGAAGCCGCCTTGTAGAATTTTGCACAGAGAATAACTTAATCATAGCTAACACTTGGTTCAAGAATCATAAAAGAAGGTTGTATACATGGAAGAATCCTGGAGATACTAATAGGTATCAGATAGATTATATAATGGTAAGACAGAGATTTAGGAACCAGGTTTTAAATTGTAAGACATTTCCAGGGGCAGATGTGGATTCTGACCACAATCTATTGGTTATGAACTGCAGATTGAAACTGAAGAAACTGCAAAAAGGTGGGAATTTAAGGAGATGGGACCTGGATAAACTGAAAGAACCAGAGGTTGTAGAGAGTTTCAGGGAGAGCGTAAGAGGACAATTGACAGGAATGGGGGAAAGAAATACAGTAGAAGAAGAATGGGTAGCTCTGAGGGATGAAGTAGTGAAGGCAGCAGAGGATCAAGTAGGTAAAAAGACGAGGGCTAATAGAAATCCTTGGGTAACAGAAGAAATATTGAATTTAATTGATGAAAGGAGAAAATATAAAAATGCAGTAAATGAAGCAGGCAAAATGGAATACAAACGTCTCAAAAATGAGATCGACAGAAAGTGCAAAATGGCTAAGCAGGGATGGCTAGAGGACAAATGTAAGGATGTAGAGGCTTGTCTCACTAGGGGTAAGATAGATACTGCCTACAGGAAAATTAAAGAGACCTTTGGAGAGAAGAGAACAACTTGTATGAATATCAAGAGCTCAGATGGCAACCCAGTTCTAAGCAAAGAAGGGAAGGCAGAAAGGTGGAAGGAGTATATAGAGGGTTTATACAAGGGCGATGTACTTGAGGACAGTATTATGGAAATGGAAGAGGATGTAGATGAAGATGAAATGGGAGATAAGATACTGCGTGAAGAGTTTGACAGAGCACTGAAAGACCTGAGTCAAAACAAGGCCCCGGGAGTAGACAACATTCCATTAGAACTACTGATGGCCTTGGGAGAGCCAGTCATGACAAAACTCTACCATCTGGTGAGCAAGATGTATGAGACAGGCGAAATACCCACAGACTTCAAGAAGAATATAATAATTCCAATACCAAAGAAAGCAGGTGTTGACAGATGTGAAAATTACCGAACTATCAGTTTAATAAGTCACAGCTGCAAAATACTAATGCGAATTCTTTACAGACGAATGGAAAAATTGGTAGAAGCGGAGCTCGGGGAAGATCAGTTTGGATTCCGTAGAAATGTTGGAACACGTGAGGCAATACTAACCTTACGACTTATCTTAGAAGAAAGATTAAGAAAAAGCAAACCTACGTTTCTAGCATTTGTAGACTTAGAGAAAGCTTTTGACAATGTTAACTGGAATACTCTCTTTCAAATTCTGAAGGTGGCAGGGGTAAAATACAGGGAGCGAAAGGCTATTTACAATTTGTACAGAAACCAGATGGCAGTTATAAGAGTCGAGGGGCATGAAAGGGAAGCGGTGGTTGGGAAGGGAGTGAGACAGGGTTGTAGCCTCTCCCCGATGTTATTCAATCTGTATATTGAGCAAGCAGTAAAGGAAACAAAAGAAAAATTTGGAGTAGGTATTAAAATTCATGGAGAAGAAGTAAAAACTTTGAGGTTCGCCGATGACATTGTAATTCTGTCAGAGACAGCAAAGGACTTGGAAGAGCAGTTGAACGGAATGGACAGTGTCTTGAAAGGAGGATATAAGATGAACATCAACAAAAGCAAAACGAGGATAATGGAGTGTAGTCAAATTAAATCGGGTGATGCTGAGGGGATTAGATTAGGAAATGAGACACTTAAAGTGGTAAAGGAGTTTTGCTATTTAGGGAGTAAAATAACTGATGATGGTCGAAGTAGAGAGGATATAAAATGTAGACTGGCAATGGCAAGGAAATCGTTTCTGAAGAAGAGAAATTTGTTAACATCGAGTATAGATTTAAGTGTCAGGAAGTCGTTTCTGAAAGTATTTGTATGGAGTGTAGCCATGTATGGAAGTGAAACATGGACGATAACCAGTTTGGACAAGAAGAGAATAGAAGCTTTCGAAATGTGGTGCTACAGAAGAATGCTGAAGATAAGGTGGGTAGATCACGTAACTAATGAGGAGGTACTGAACAGGATTGGGGAGAAGAGAAGTTTGTGGCACAACTTGACTAGAAGAAGGGATCGGTTGGTAGGACATGTTTTGAGGCATCAAGGGATCACAAATTTAGCATTGGAGGGCAGTGTGGAGGGTAAAAATCGTAGAGGGAGACCAAGAGATCAGTACACTAAGCAGATTCAGAAGGATGTAGGTTGCAGTAGGTACTGGGAGATGAAGAAGCTTGCACAGGATAGAGTAGCATGGAGAGCTGCATCAAACCAGTCTCAGGACTGAAGACCACAACAACAATACACAAAAACATCCACGAACACTTTTAAGAAACTGAACATCAAAGGAATCCAAAAGACATTAAATTGCATTATTTCCCCCAAAAGCATTTTCAAAATACGTATTGTAATAATATTTATGGAATCTTAGATTTCAACCACCAATGTTTTCCTATTACACAAAAAATGACAAAAGTTAGATCACATCTAAAGAAAAATTCTTGAGTACTAATCATCCTGCGCATAGCTAAAGTCAAATAATAATAATAATAATAATAAAAGCAAAAGCATTAGGTAATGACTGTACAATAGCAATCCTAATCCTACCATTATATAGGCCCAATTATTAAATGTTTGTATGCACCATTACTTCATTCACAAAACATACCCTAACAGTTACAAAAATGTTCATTACGAAAACCTAAAGTATAGTCTTTTGCATTATCTGTGAGAGATGAAAAATTACAAACATCATTGCTATTCATTTGAAACATATTTTTATCTGGTGGCTCTTTGATCTTTCTCAGTTAGACATCTTGTGTTGATTTTTCCGTTGTAAAGTTAGATTCAAAAATAATTTTGCTGTTATATTTTCTAAACAGTCAGCCTGCTAATCTAGCAGTCACTCCAAGTCTGGGTAGTTGTTTCCAAAGCACATGCATAGCTTTACATACACACACTTTAGCATTTTTTCCCCCTTAGTTACACCAAAAAGTTCAGACCAGTTATTCTTTTAGCAGAGTTAAATGCTTTAAATATGTCATCACAACTTACTGAATTAATATTAGATTCTTTCCAATTAATGTTAAGTTGTTTGCAAAACATATTCAGCACTCCTCCTGCCAATCAAGTTTTAAGTTTTCACAGAATTGTGACATCCTTTCTCAGACAGTTTTGTTATGGTATTACTAAATTTATGTACTTCAAGACTTTCTGCAGTTTATGTTAAAAGGTAATTTCTCACAACAGGAAAACAATGTTCTTCAGTACTTCATAAAAAAGGTGTGTTGAGCAGTTCCATTACACACTCCAGGTACTCTCAAAGAAATACATATTTACTGAAAGTTGATGAGTTCAAGTCCACATGAATAGTGAACTTTAAGTGTTCCCAGGAATGAGGTCAATGATCAAAGTCACCACAATGTGATTCTAACATGATTTATGCCAATCAAACTCTGTAATGGCATAACTATGTACGAACCTCACAAGGTGTCCCATCAGCTGTGGTGTCTGGAAGTCTTCCTTTGGTATTGTATTTTGTCTTCATGATCATCCATTTCAAGGAATTTCTGTGGTCCTCACATTCTAAGATGTTGGCTTTGTATACTGCATCATTAAGTAAATCATGGATAGCTTCGTCCAAGTTCAGTAATCTGGCTTATGTTTCCTGGGATGGCTGTTAATGGATCCTTTCTTATTCTTGCACATGAAATTGTCAAACTAATTTATTTGACTACTAAAGCATGTAGTGTTGGAACATTGTGTGCCTCATTTACGTTTCAACTTAAAGACACAGTCAGTTTCTTCCAAAACTTTGCTCATGTTCAATTGTAATTGTAATGTCACTAATAGGTGACGGCACCTATCAAGCCTTAATGTTAAACTTCCTTGCTACAGGGCAGCTATGCACTTGTACCATAATTTAACAAATATTCTTCTATCCTCTACTCAAATATTACTCTAATAGTAGTATGCATGCAGTAACATGAAAATTACAGTAATCAATTCAAGTATGCTTAAGTTCACCGTGGTTTTACAACTTAGCTCAGAGTGTTCTACCCGTGGAGAATTTATGTCACTCAGTTGCTCAAAATCAATGTTTATGCCTCTTGAAGTATTGCAGACATCCCAGCGATTTCACAGGTTTTCTCCTCTTGTACCTTCTCAGGTTTTGATACCAAAAAATGTATGGGAATAATTAGAAAGCGATTTAACAAAAGTCACTATACAGCTTTATTTATACAGAACTAGCTAATCATGGAAGCTACAGAGCACAATTACTTATAAATGCAGAGATACATAAATAAATGCAGAGTGCAGAGATGGCATTTAGTAATCTCCAATACTCCTTCAGCTATTCTTTCTGCCTTTTCTTTAATTTTTACTAACCCTTTCCTCACTTTGCCATATATTTTTGAACACCTCTTGGACCTATAGCGGCACAAATTTTTCTCTGCTTCCTCATTGTGCACCAACTTTCTGCAGTATCATACTATTTCTTTTTCATACTTACCTCTGTACCCTTGTTAACTATCTGAGGAGAGAGTACCTCTCACACTATTAATGCTGCCGCATCCAATATATATATATATATATATATATATATATATATATATACATATATATATATATATATATATATAAAAAACAAAGATGAGGTGACTTACCGAACAAAAGCGCTGGCAGGTCGATAGACACACAAACAAACATAAACACACACACAAAATTCAAGCTTTCGCAACAAACTGTTGCCTCATCAGGAAAGAGGGAAGGAGAGGGGAAGACGAAAGGAAGTGGGTTTTAAGGGAGAGGGTAAGGAGTCATTCCAATCCCGGGAGCGGAAAGACTTACCTTAGGGGGAAAAAAGGACAGGTATACACTCGCACACACGCACATATCCATCCACACATACAGACACAAGCAGACATATTTAAATATGTCTGCTTGTGTCTGTATGTGTGGATGGATATGTGCGTGTGTGCGAGTGTATACCTGTCCTTTTTTCCCCCTAAGGTAAGTCTTTCCGCTCCCGGGATTGGAATGACTCCTTACCCTCTCCCTTAAAACCCACTTCCTTTCGTCTTCCCCTCTCCTTCCCTCTTTCCTGATGAGGCAACAGTTTGTTGCGAAAGCTTGAATTTTTTGTGTGTGTTTGTGTTTGTTTGTGTGTCTATCGACCTGCCAGCGCTTTTGTTCGGTAAGTCACCTCATCTTTGTTTTTATATATAATTTTTCCCACGTGGAATGTTTCCTTCCATTATATTGATATATATATATATATATATATATATATATGTGTGTGTGTGTGTGTGTGTGTGTGTGTGTGTGTGTGTGTCTCTGTATAAAGAGTGTTTTAAAGAAGTTTGCAAATCCTGATAGGAGACAGTGAAGATCAAAACTAGAAGAACTCATATGAACTTATGCTCAAAAACAAATACTTGTCTGGCTATGGGCTATTTCACTAGGGCCAAGAATGATTGGTACTCACTGTTGTACACTTTGTTCTTATTGACACCTGTTGCTCTTTTCTTATTATTGTGTTTGTGTCTATGCTAAGTCCACAAACAGTCATGCTGTTGTCAGGTGATATTTCCAACTGCTTGCTACATCTGTTATTCCATATTTATTGTATTGAGTTTATGCTGGCAGCAAAACATTACCTTTGATTCCATGCTTAATGAGAGTAAAACTCAAAAGATTGTATTTAGTTTGAGAGATCCGCCAGCAGAAGACTTCAAGAATAGTGTTAAGTTCTTAGGTATTGTTATAGATACTAAACTGACTTGGGAGCCACATATTAAATACATTAGTGCAAGGCTGTCTAGAGTGGTGTATTTGTTAAAGAATTTAATGAACCATGTACCTGCGGCCTATGTAAGATCAGCCTACTTTGCTTTTTTTCAAAGTATTATATCTTATGGGCTTTTAATATGGGGCAATAGCTCACACCTTCAGGACATTTTGGTACTTCAGAAGAAAGTAATTCGAATTATCACAAACAGTGATAAACTGGCCCGCTGCAAACCACTGTTTATCAACTTAAAAATATTAACTGTGATAAACATGTATATTTACACTGCCCTACTGCATATAAAGAGCAACTTATCAGAATACCAGCGTAGAAGAGATGTACACTCTCATGGAACCAGAAATAGTAGCAATCTTGACATACCTTACTACAGATTATCCAAGTCATTGAACAGCTACGAAGTGGTGGGTATGAAGATGTTTAATAATTTGCCACTAGAATGGGTAGAAGCTCCATTTGATTTATTTAAAGACAAATTGGTCAGTTGGTTAGCTGCAAATCCATACTACTCACTTCAGGAATTTTACGACTGTAAAATATCATAGTGGTACCGATTTGGAGAGTGCAGCATAATTTCTTTAACTGAATCAGTTATGATGCAATGCTTTCATATTATTTCATTTTAAATATTGTATTTTATGTAAAACCTATGTCACATATTGATCTTTAACCCATGTATGTATGCTGTATAACTTGTATATATGTAACTTGACTTTGTCAATTGCTGTAATAGCTAAACGACAATAAAATTTCATTCATTCATTCATTCATTCATTCATTCAACACAAACATGAAGTGGAGTCCTGTTATTCAACATCGAAAATGACAGACATCATATGCTGCCATGGTTTGTCCAATGGCATTAACTGACAGGCACAGGCCAAATGACATCCTCTGTATAGCATTTTGCATGAAAACTGTCCAACTGATTGTTCCAGTTACTTGCATACATGAGGTCATGCTCAACAAGGACAAGGAATCTTGGTATAACTTGCACTGTTCACATGCCTGCTACAAGGTGAATTTGTCTTCTGGAGAGTAGATGTTCATCCTGAAAGAAACATGCAAACAGTTGATGCTGCTGAAGGCACACACCATTTACTGGTGTTGATAATTCTACAAGAGCAGCTACTTTATTCCTGTCACTTACATCATGCACAAACTTCCAAGCCACAAGACCAACAGATGTTATATTACCATTCTGTCAGTGGATTCTCAGATGAACATTGAAGATCTATAGTTCACACAGAGTGGGATAATAAACTGCCACTATAACCATTTGTAGGCGGAAAATCCTCAATCAAGCATTGATGCAGGGCATCATGTTTGCCTAAGTACCAAAGTGTGGAATCAAATTGTGGATGATGACTCATAATTTCATACAGTTTACCAGATAAATTATCCAGTTCTGTTTATTGCCAATTTCTGCATCGGAAAATACCTGCCACATGGGACAATGTTATGATTACAAAAAGGTAATGGATGTGGTTTATTCTTGACTGGGAACTACTTCATTTTCTACATCTCATAGAATAGTAGATAACAGAAATGTTTAATAATGGATTGATTTATCATGAAGGTACAGTAGTATGACCTCCACATTCACCTGAGCTTAATACATTAGATTTATGGTTACAGAGATTTTCAAAGGCAATCGTGTTCAACATCCATCAACAGTGTACACACCTCACATACATGCACAGAACCAAATCCAAGAGCAGCCATCACTGTTCATGTGAGTTCACGATCCCTTGAAATGTAGGGCACAAGTATGTATAAGAATGACAGGCAATCACATTGGTCACCTCCTATGCTATCATGGGAACAAATGACAACAAGGGGACAGTATGCTCCGTATTTCAACAAGTATTTGTTTCAAGACATATGTTTACAGGACTCTTTTCTAGTTTTGACCTGTACTATTTTACATAAGAATATGGGTCCTGCTTTTAAAAAGGAATAGTTCTTCCTTGAAACAACACAAGAAATAATTGACTATTAAAGTGCCTCTCATGTATTGACCACTTAATTTCTATGGGCAGTGGTTCTGTTTGTTCAAGTTCAAAGTATTTATTCAATCTATTATATGCTCTTAAATGGATGAGATGGGACAGAGATGTCATTCAGCTGTAGATCAAAAATAAAACCATTAGGATAACATTTATTCTAGGTCATAATTCCTTTAACTGTTTATCGTCTTATGTGGTCAGTAGCAGAGTAAGATATTTTGTTTCTCTTAGCTAGTGCTTGTTTTTACTAGAAAATGTTTGATGTTATTAGAAATTGTGGTTTGTATTTTGTGCAAATGAAACACATATTCAATATTTTAATCAATATTATGGATTTACAGCCACTATGAAACACATTTTTCCACGTAATTTGAAATTTGAAATCTGCTTTATACAAAGTCATACACTAACAAAACCTCACAATTATGTTTTGCAGATGATCTAATATCTGTTGGAAGTTTTGAAATATCATCAAAGGAGATAATCATTGCAGTGGAAAGCATATTTGTCACAGTACCATTCGCATTCATTGTATTTACACTTTTCAGGTAGGTGGTTCTAAAATAGCTGATAGTATCAGAATTTTGTAATGAAATGTTGTTAACAAATCTTTTTAAAAGATTATTTCACTATTTTTCTATATACACTGGTGGAACAAAAATTGCAATACTCAAAAATGATTAATGATGAGTTATGAAATTTCTGGAATACATTTGTCTAGGTAACATATTTAAGTGACTAACATTGCAAGTTTACAAGTTAATGTAAGTAAGTCATGATAGTTGTACTATGGAACCCATTCAGTGTGTTCAATCATTACCTGACAACATAAGTGACCAAAATAATGCTATGATACCAGCAAATTTGATAAAACCCTGCAAGGACGTTTGATGAAACTGAAACTGATCATTACATGAAGTGCCCAATAACAGGTATGATCATTCGGATTTTGGATGTCCTTACATTGAGATTATGATTGATCGGTGGGAAGGGAACTGTTTGATTGATACAGGTAGCTTGACTTGTGGTATATTGGAACAATTCAGAGACAAGATCAAGTATAGGAAGAATTTTGTGAAATGCCTGTTCTAGGTGTAAGGATAAGAAGATCTACAGTTAAGCAAAGCAAATTGGTAAAATCCCAGGTACTTTTTAACGTTTAGTATAGAAGGCGAAACCTTTGAACATGGATGTTTAGTGATCCTTAGTCTGGAAGGAAAATATAATTCTCAGTATGGATTGGATAGTGAAAGTTTAGGCTTGTTTTGGATGGAATGCTAAAGAATTGTTTGTTTTGGAACCTAAAAGTAATACTTATGTGAAAAGTAATTTCTGTATTTTAAACTGTGGAAAATATTATAACTATTTGCAAAACATTGTGAACCAAGGTGAGTACCAGGTGTCTGATGATGATATAGACTTCATTGAGACTGAGCATCAGGATTTTGAAAGTGTAGTAGATTCTAAAGTAAGAAAAGCTACGACTCTTAATGAGCTACAGAAGGAACAACTTAGGAATTTGTTACTGGAGTTTAGAAATGTGTTTTGTGAAAAACCATGGAAATTGAAAGGCTATCAGTGCATACTTTACCTTAGAGATCATCAATCTTTCTTTCTCGTGATGTATAATATACCATTTTCAAAAAGGAAAGATGTAGAGAAAGAAATTCAGAAAATGGAAACATGGGGTGTAATTGAGAGAAGTAGGAGTGCTTACAATAATCCTTTAGCTGTAGTAAGTAAGAGTAATGCTGAAGTGAGAATTGTTTTGGACTCTAGATGTCTTACTAAATTTCTTATCAGAGAGAATGATTATCCTGGAAAATGGATGAGCTGTTACACAAATTTGATTATGTAAAATACATGAGCAGTTTGGACTTGACCTCCAGATTTTATCATATCACCATTCAAATTAATTCTAGAATGTATACAGGAGGTAAGTGTTTTCAATACTATGTGGTGCCGTTTGGGATAAGTGTATCTGTAGTTGAATTCATAAGAGCTCTGGATTCTATTTTGGGAAATGCAGTGATTTCAAAATTAATTCTGAATGTTGATGACATTCTGATCACTTAAAAGGCTTGGGAACAACATTTGAATCTGTTATGAGATTGTTTTCAAAATTAGAGTCAGGAGGTATGACTTTGAAAAAAGGTAACTGTAAATTAGATGTGGAAGAAGTTAAATTTTTAGGACATGTTGTACCTGAAAAAGGAATTGCACCTGATAAAGAGAAACTTGATGCTATTGCTAATTTTCCTATTCCTCACAACAAAAAATAGCTTAAATCATTTTTTTTGGGTTAACTGACTTGTATAGAAAATTTTGTAGCAGCCAAGCTTTGAATGCTCCATGCTTGTGTGAACTTTTGAAGAAGAATACTGTTTGGTATTGGCATCATGAGTGTCAGGATGCTTTTGATGAGATCAAATGACAGTTGTGTCAAAGTCAGATATTGTTCAGACCAGATTTGTCTCTTCCTTTTTGTATTATGACAGACAGTAGTGATATTGGATTGGGTGCTCATTTATTTCAGTAGGTTGAAGTTGATGGTGTTCTTGAACATAGATCTCTTGCATTTGCTAGTAGAGTATTGCAGAAACATGAAAAGACATACACTGTAACTGAGAAAGAACTTTTGGCTGTACATTGTGCGCTCAACAAGTTTAAAAATTATTTACTAGGTCACAAAGTCATCGTGTATACTGAATACAAAGTATTATGTTACCTTCAGTTATGTAAGTTGAGCCATAGCAGAATTATTTGTTGGGCCTTGTTTTCACAGCATTTCAGTAATGAAATCAGATACATTAAGGGTACAGACACTGTAGTTGCTGCTGCTTTGTCTAGGCTACCTTTAGGGAATGAAGCATATAACAGGTTTGGAGAAAGAGAGAAAGAGTTTAAAATTGTTTACTTGAGAGGTGTGAAGGAGGAAAAAGAGATCTTGAAAATTTGCAAATACATCCACAGGTATCAAAATCATGATCAAAATTGGAAATTGGTTATGAGCATGTTGGGTAAGAAAGGAGCAGAAAAGACAGAACAGTATTATAAGGTACACAAGAGTATTTTATTCAGGGGACATAAGATTGACTCAGAGGATAGGAAACTATGTTCACCAGAACAGTGTATTGATACTTTAATTAGTTAAATACATAAGAGTTTTGGTCATTGTGGATCAACCAAATGTACACAAAAGATTCAGGAAATTGCTATTTTATAACACAGGAAGGAGAGTAAAGAAAAAGATTGCCAGCTGTGGCAGATGTCAAAGAGTGAAGGTAAGTAACCAAACAAGTATAGGTTAAATGCAAAAATGTACTGCCTTATAGTAACCTTGATCTAGTGTCTGTGGATGCTTATGGACCTTTACCTAAGCCTAAGAATGGATTTTGTTGTTTCTGTGGTGGTTGATGTATTTTCGAAATTCATAGAGCTGTTTCCTCTAAAGAAAGCTACCAGTAAGCAAATCATCACAAGTTTGAAAGCACATATTTTCATCAGGTGGGTATTCCTAAAACAATTTTATCTGATTATGGTTCTCAATTTACATCATAAGCTTGGAAAGATTTTGTTGATCACACAAAAATAAGGCATATTCTAATTTTGGTGCACCATCTTTCAAGTAACCCTGTAGAGAGATTACAGACTTATTGTAGTAAGAACCATACCAGTTGGCTAGATTATGTCAGTGATTTTGAGGATATTATGAACAGCTTACAACATTCTTTAACAGATTTTTCACCATTTGAAATCATAATCACAGACCAGCTAACCTTATATCCAAAAATTTTGAGTTTTCATCAAGTAAAATTATGTCAGCACAAGAGAGAGGAGAATGTGTTAGGGAGATGATGAAAAAACAGGGGGATAGGAGAAAGCAGAGACATGATGGCATAAGCAGTTTTTCTAAGTTTGAGGTAGGAGACTTTGTGTTGGTGAAAGCCAAAAAGAAATCTAAAGTGTTGACATCTGAGATAAAAAAAAAATTCGATATTTATATTGGACCGTTTAAAATTCTTGAAAATCCACAGCCTAATGCATACAGACCAGTGTATCCTAAATACAAGATGTTATTTGAATTATGCAACATCACTGAGCTGAAAGCCTAAAGACATGATCCATAAGTACATAATTTTTGTTTGTTTATTCTTTTTCCATTGTCATGAATTTAGTATGTAAGATGATGTGATTTCTAGAGCTCTATCTTATCTATTGACTGAGTTTAAATCTATTTGTTGATTCATAAAACTATGTTATTGTGTTTTGTTTGTCATGAATTTAGTATGTAAGATGATATGATTTTTAGAGATCTGTCTTATCTATTGATTGAGTTAAAATCTATAATAAACTATGTAATTAAGATCTGTAATAGATTTGTGCTTTAGAATTTGATACATGTATGCCATGAGACTAAATGAGTAGAATCTTTCAGAATTTTGAAACTGAACAATGTCATAATTTGAACTGTAAAAATTAGGAATAGTATCTTAGTATGTTTGTGTTCTTCTTTGTTAGTTCTTCTTTTTTTCATTACATTTAAGTCTGGTTATTAATGTTTCATATGTGAACACTTTTTAATTGCACCTGACATAAATGTCATATAATTGATTTTGAAAAATGAATTGGGAGAGCATATCTCATGTGACGTGAAGAAGGTATTGAACAGCATATTTAATATGCACAACAGTGTTTCAGTATTTTTTGTAAATACTAGACAGGAAGTGATTTATCTGTTGGAACCCGTGATGAGAACTCTATGAAGGAAACTGAAAGATGTGAGTGGATCCACTCTCCACAATGCTGTATGCTTGTACCTTACTGGACCACTCGACTTACAAGAAACCATAGGTGCCGGGTAATGTACTCAAGCATCTATCAACTGCATCATTATTGTGACTGATATTTGTGAACTGTTAGCCATGACTGCCATAGACAGTGTTATTCTGCATAAATGCATGGTTCTTCAAGTTGGGGGATTGACTTTCCATAAGTAATTTTAAATCAGTATTTTTTTTACCAATTGTAAATAAATTTTCTAGGCTTTTGTATATGTAGGTTGGTTTGCATGGACAATTAGCAAATAGTGTGGGATACATTTACTAGTTGTTGTTGTTGTTGTTGTGGTCTTCAGTCCTGAGACTGGTTTGAAGCAGCTCTCCATGTTACCCTATCTTGTGCAAGCCTCTTCATCTCTGAGTAAGTACTGCAACATAACTCCTTTGGAAACAGCTTAGTGTATAGATCTCTTGGCCTCCCACCATGATTTTTACCCTCCACACTTCCCTCCAATACTAAACTGGTGATCCCTTGATGCCTCAGGATGTATCCTACCAAATCATCCCCTCTTCTAGTCAGGTTGCGCCACAAAGTCCTCTTCTATCCAATTCTATTCAGTACCTCCTCACTAGTTCTGTGATCTACCCATCTAATCTTCAGCATTCTTCTTTAGCACCACATTTTGAAAGCTGCTATTCTCTTCCTGTCTAAACTATTTAATCATCCATGTTTCACTTCCATGGCTATACTCCACATAAATACTTTCAGAAAAGACTTCCTGACACTTAAATCTATACTTGATGTTAACAAATTTCTCTTCTTCAGAAATGCTTTCATTCCATTGCAAGCCTACGTTTTATATCCCTTCTATTTTGACTATCATCAGTTATTTTGCTGCCCAAATAGCTAAACTCATCTATTATTTTATGAGACTCATTTCCTAATCTAACTCCCTCACCATCATCTAATTTAATTTGACTACATTCTATTATTCTTGTCTTGCTTTTGTTGATGTTCATCTTAATCTTCCTTCCAGGTCCTTTGCTGTCTCTGACAGAATTACAATGTCATCAGCAGACCTCAAAGTTTTTTTTCTTCTCCATGGATTTTAATTCCTACTCCAATTTTTCTTTTGTTTTCTTTACTGCTTGCTCTATATACAGATTGAATTTACTAGTACAGACAATATAACAAGATGTATACATGTGTTTTTTTATACACTGATTTTGGTACTCAAGCTACTGGATTATATCATCATTCGAAGCTAATTATGACTCTTCTTACCTTTATTTATCCCAAGTACTACAATATTGCATCTCATTGGAACTAGAGTTGTGGGAAAATTCATGCTTAGCTCCATTTGGGTACCCCTGGTCATCGCGACTGTGTGTATGTACTCAAGGAGAGCATGCAACTATTGATTTTGGCTAGATGCTTAGTATATTTGCTCTTTACTTATGACTGAACTTACTGATATATGATTGTGAACTTTGTTCATTTTGTTGTGTCAAAATCTTTCTGCTGGTCTGTACGTGTTGTGATTTGGATTCATGGGTCGGTCCCACACTGTAAGCTTAGGACCTAATATTTTTTCATTATTTTGTTCTTTTGTGATGAGTCAACATGTCCTTGAATACTCTGGTTTATGTGGCTGATTGATTTTGTACTATATTCCTTCTCATGATTGAGTATATTCTTCTGGTCTGTACCCATCATTATGAATTTTTCACGTCGGCTCACTCATCGTACACATAGGCTCTGAAATTTTTCTCTTCTTGTTTGAAGACTTTAAAGGTTTGATTGTATGGATGTAAACATACAACTTGTAATTCTAGTAATTTGCCTTGTCTCTGTATTTATTTCTATAGTTTAGTGTTGCAATGTTGCAATTTTGACTTCACATTATTTGTCTTATGACAGTATGTTCCACAGATCTGAAAATCTGAATGTCAAATACTGAGGTATGTATAGATTATGACTTGTATAGTACATATTTTTCTTATGTTATGAATCAGATACTTCTACACATCTGTAATCTAGCTTTTGGCATCATTTTGAACACTGATTGGCAAACCTTATAGTCTGTCACAAAATATTGTAAACACACTGTTCCCAAATTTTGTGAGGGGGATATTGTAATGGGACACTCTCATCTAACATTACCCTATAGAAATAGTCGATAACATGAATATTTTCAAATCTTGTATAGGTTATCATTATCTCAGCTGTTTAACTAAATGAATTTCATAATATTTTGTATACAATGTATTACATTTCTCACTAAAATGTATAAAATGAAATTAATTTGTTTCAATCAATATTTACAACCTCTGTTTGTATAGCTAAAATTATTCTTCTTTCAGAAATATTTGAAATTACAAAATATCTAGCATACTTAAAATTCATATTATTAATTGCACAATCTAATGCTAATTATTAAATTTATTCCTGGAATCATTTACAAAATAATGATTTAACTTGGCAATGATTCTTCTTTTGTCAAGAAAGTTTGTAAAATTTTTGCTTTGTAAACTCTTTGGAACATGTTATCACCACAGAATGAGTTAGTGCTAGTGGTCATGCCTCTGAAGGAATTTGACATGTTTTTAATTTTGTCAATAATGATGTTAATTTGTGTTTTAAAATGGAGATTGTAAAGTCAGTGTGATATACAAGAATGGTAAAAAATAATAAAAAGACACTGGAACAGAAAGTAAAGTATCACAGCACAATAAAATGTATATATTTACATCTCTTACTTGTTTGCACTGTCACAGTTCCTCCATCCACCTTGGAGCACCTAAATCTAATACAATGTGTGGAATCTGTTCTACCCAGATGACCCATATACATCATCAACTGCTGCTCAAATTGCAGTTGCGGATGAAGTACGATGTGCTAGAGCTGTAGCCTGAACAAGATGGTCTTCCACCTCATTTGTGCCACAAGGCCATCTGGAGCCTTGTATTCTTGTGGCCATACACTCCTGTGACCACTGCTCCCAGCAATCATGTACAGGTGCTACATTCCTGCCAAATACTTCTGCAATGTCAGAGAAGGAACATCAAGATTCTCGCAGCCCTATTATACAACCTTGTTCAAACTAAGTCAGGTATTGATAAAAGTGTGCTTGTCACCTTAAAGCCACTCTTCAATAACATAAACTCACCATGTCCAATCTCAAAGGCAACTAATACCCATGACCATTAAAGCACACCTGATAAGTGTCCACACAGTCACATTACTAGCACAACTCCTACGTGAGGGAGCGGAATTTGAGTAGACGTCATCTTCTAGATGTGGTAACATACACTATGTGATCAAAAGTATCTGGACACCCCCAAAAACATACGTTTTTCATATTAGGTGCATTGTGCTGCCACCTACTGCAAGGTACTCCATATCAGTGACAACCAACCAGTAGTCATTAGACATAGTGAGATAGTAGAATGAGGCACTCCGCAGAACTCACGGACTTCGAATGTGCTCGGGTGATTGGGTGTCACTTGTGTCATAAGTCTGTATGCAAGATTTCCACACTCTTAAACATCCCTATGTCCACTGTTTCTGATGTGATGGTGAAATGCAAATGTTAAGTGACATGTACAGCACAAAAGCGTACAGGTCGACCTCATCCGTTGACTGTCGGAGACCTCTAACAGTTGAAGAGGGTCGTAATGTGTAATAGGCAGACATTCATCCAGACCATCACACAGGAATTCCAAACTGCATCAGGATCCACTGCAAGTACTATGACAGTTAGGCGGGAAGTGAGAAAACTTGGATTTTGTGGTAGAAGGGCTGCTCATAAGCCACACATCACGCTGGTAAATACCAAACGATGTCTCACTTGGTGTAAGGAGTGAAAACATTGGATGATTGAACAGTGGAAAAATATTGTGTGGAGTGACAAATCACGATACACAATGTGGTGATCCAACAGCAGGGTGTGAGTATGGCAAATGCCAAGTCAATATCATCTGCCAGCGTGTGTAATGCCAACAGTACAATTCGGAGGTGGTGGCATTATGGTGTGGTCATGTTTTTCATGGAGGGGGCTTGCACCCCTTGTTGTTTTGGTGGCACTATCACAGCACAGGCCTACACTGATGTTTTAACCACCTTCTTGCTTCCCATTGATGAAGACAAATTTGTGCATGGCAACTGCATCTTTCAGAAGGATCGATCACCTGTTCATAATGCACAGTCTGTGGTGGAATGGTTACATGGAAATAACATCCCTGTAATGGACTGGCCTGCACAGATTCTTGTCCTGAATCCTATAGAACACCTTTCGGATGTTTTGGAATGCCGACTTCGTGCCAGGCCTCAGCAACTGACAGCAACACCTCCCTTCAGTGCAGCACTCCATGAAGAATGGGCTGCCATTCCCCAAGAAACCTTCCAGCACCTGATTGAAAGTATGCCTGTGAGAGTGGAAGCTGTCATCAAGGCTAAGGGTGGGCCAACACCATATTGAATTCCAGAATTACCAATGGAGAGCACCACAAACTTGTAAGTCATTTTTAGCCAGGTGTACCAATACTTTTGATCACATGGTGTACCTACCAACTTTCCTTTATGTTAACCCTTTCTTGGTGTTGCAATTTTTTCCATCAGTCTGTTTAGCAAATATAGTGTTAATAAATTGCTGGATGAGCTACAAAATGTTTTATACACAAAGAAAAAGTAAGTTCTGAACATAAAAATATACACTTCAAAAATGGGTATTACAGATTCTGACATTACTGCAAAGGTGTGGCTCTGAATAAAGCTTGATTTGTGAGAGTTATAGGGACAAGCTGTAAAACATCTACTTTATGCCTTATTGCTGTATTACCAAAATAATTTAGTAAAAACGTGAATCTGTAGCTGAATAATTGACAGTAGAGATGTTATGTGAACAGTAAACTGATGAACAGGGAAAAAATTTGCAATAAACATAAGCAGCATTGCAGATTTAACTTTTAGGAACAGATTATTCACTCAATAGTGTCCAAACTCCTACTGAATGGTGGACTTATAAACAGTTTTATATGTAAATAAGGTTACTTATTAAAATATATCAGCAACCCTTGAATAATCTAGTGTGACCGAAGATGACAGAATCCCCACTAAGAGCAAGCCACAATGTGTAATCAGTATACAAGTTCCTTCACTTGCATTCTTAAATGGATGTAACCAAGATCTGATAAGTGATCCAGAGTGAATCTTCATAAGTAAAATCACACCATTCTGCCTTATTGTATGACAGTAGAAAACTAGAGTCTCTACTTCTTGATTTATGTCCCAAGCTGCTCTTCCAACTGTTCTCTCCCTCCTGCTCCAACACTAATATCTACAAATGTAATAACACTTGAGTCAATGGGAGCAGAAGCAGCCCCCCCAACAAGTTACGTATTCCATACAACACTTTGGCATATATGCAAAGGGATCCCCATTCCTAGAATAATGATTCTTGTAGTGGTACATGTTGTTATTTAATATAGCAACAATTCTCACTTCTTCTTGCCATATCAATTTAAGATGTTAATGGAGAAAAATGCTTTTAATTAGTTATATAGGGAGAATGACCCACTGTACACGCATTTTTTTGGATTTATGTGCAGATATATAGAGCAACATATGATCACAGTACTCCCACAAGGTATGATGATGAGCATACAAGCATGTGTCTTTAGTAGTGATGAAGAAGTTGTTTACACTTTGCAGTCACACTCTGGGATGCTGTGGACTCCAAAGAAGATGGGTCCTGATGACAATAGTCTAGCCCCAGAACAAATGAAGCTATATTATGTAATGTCTTACTTACTGTCATTTGATGCCACACCATGCTTGGACTGGTTACATGCATATTGTGAATGAGAGATCTGTTTAGTCAATGTTACCACATTTTATAAATACAGAAGATTACCTTAAAAAGTGGTTACATGATTTCATAGCTAGTTGCTAGAGAATACCGGCTCTCTCTTACAGGCTTCAGCCCACTGCAGTTGCAAATAAAGTCCCATGGTATAATTATTGCCATGGCATAGCAGGACCAATGCATCAAGAATTGACAAAAAAGTTGACCATAAGAAGATATTCAAGATCTCTTCATGGGATAGGTGTTCTCTCTAATGCAAACATACACCTGAGTGAATGTACCACTTCATTTTGGTGATCATGACAGGCCCCAACAAAGAGGTGTGAATAGAATTGCCGCCTGATTCACATCTCCTGTGCAGCAAGCTACATAAATTTAAGTATTAACTGTGTTTTTCTTACTTATCTCTTCTTTTTCTGTGTGTTTTTGCTTTTAGGAAGCTTTAATTTTTGAGTACTAGTAATAGTGTTCCATGGATTTTGTATTTGTTCTGAATACAGTCCAGAGACAGTTAGTGCTTATTTTCATTGTTTCCAACAAGAAGTGCCTAGTAACCACAGTTTAGTCAGCTAACAGCCGCTTTTAGGAATTAGCAGTCGAATTAAAAGTTGTTTACTTAACTCTCTATGGTAAACTGTTGATTTCTTAGGATGGATAGGATGTGTGCAGACACAGGAGGAGTTGGCCACTGATCGTGAACAGCTGAACGTGCTGATGGCCACGGTCAGCCATCTTCAGGCTGCTGCCTCAGAGTGTAGTGGCAGTGGGGAGTCTGGTGCAATTGCATGGCACACCCCAGGTGTTGCATGCTTCACCCACAGTCCCTGCTGTCGAGACATCTTCTCGGGTACTGGGTGCGGTTGGTCCACCCTCTCCCCAAGGGGAGTGGCAGGTTCAACGGCGTTTGCGTCACATGTAGTGGAAGGTCAATGTGGAGGCTGGCCATGTGGCATCGCCCACTCTGCCTGTGAGTGGACATGTGGCCGCTCTTTCAGCAAGGTCCAAGCAGGTACATGGGGAATAGGGATTTATTAGTGATTGGGAGCTCCAATGTTAGGAGGGTGATGGAGCCCCTTAGGGAAATAGTGGAAAGGTCAGGGAAAAAGACCAGTGTTCACTCTGTCTGCTCGCTGGGGGAGGTCTCATCCGAGATGTGGAGGACGGCCTGCTGGTGGTAATAGAGAGCACTGGGTGCACCCGACTGCAAATTGTTACTTATGTCAGCACCAATGACTCCTGCTGTTTGGGTTCAGAGGTCATCCTCAGTTCATACAGGCAGTTAGCAGAGTTGGTGAAGGCAGAAAGCCTCACTCTGAGCTAACAATTTGTATCGTCATTCCCAGAAAAGATCGCCATCCTCTGGTTCGGAGCCGAGTGGAAGTCATAAACCAGAGGCTCAGACGATTCTGCAGAGATCTGGGTTGCAAATTTCTCGACCTCCGCTATCGGGTGGAGAAATGTAGGGTCCCCCTGAATAGATCAGGCTTGCTCTACATGCAGGAAGTGGCTACTAGGTTAGCAGAGTACATGTGAAATGAACATGTGGGATTTTTAGGTTAGAGAATTCCCTCCCTAGGCCCGACAAGACACCTCTTGAGATGCAACAAGGTAGCAGTAGGCAAAACACAATAGGGAATGACAATATGAATGTGGTAACAGTAAACTGCAGGAGTGAAGGTCCCAGAACTGTTATCATTAATAAATGGTCACAATGCCCACATATTACTAGGGACGGAAAGTTGGCTGAAACCAGATGTAAACAGTAATGAAATTCTAAACTCAGATTGAAATGTATACCACAGAGACAGGCTAGACAGTGAAGGGGGAGGTGTGTTTATAGTGATAAAAAGCGCAATAGTATCGAAGGAAATTGACGGAGATCCAAAATGTGAAATAATTTGGGTGAAGGTTAAGGTTAAATCAGGCTCAAACATGGTAATTGGATGTCTCTATAGGCCCCCTGGCTCAGCAGCTGTTGTGGCAGAACGCCCGCAGGAAAATTTGGAAAATATTTTGAGTAGATTTCCCTACCATGTTATAGTTTTTGGTGGAGATTTCAATTTACCAGATATAGACTGGGAGGCTCAAACGTTTATACTACTTGGCAGGGACAAAAATCCAGTGAAATTTTTTAAAGTGCACTATCTGTAAACTACCTGAGCAGTTAAACAGAGAACTGACTGGTGGTTATAACATATTAGACCTTCTGGTGACAAACAGACCCAAACTATTTGAAACAGTTGACGCAGAATAGGCAATCAGCGATCATGAAGTGGTTACAGCATCAGTGATTTCAGCCATAAATAGAAATATTAAAAAAGTTAGGAATATTTTTCTGTTTGGCAAAAGTGACAAAAAGCAGATTTCAGAGTACTTGACAGCTCAACACGAAAGTTTTATCTCAAGTACAGATAGTGTAGAGGATCAGTGGACAAAGTTCAAAACCATCATACAATATGCATTACGTGAGTATGTGCCAAGCAAAATCGTAAGAGATGGAAAAGAGCCACTGTGGTACAACAACTGAGTTAGGAAACTGTTGCAGAAGCAAAGGGAACTTCACAGCAAATGTAAACATAGCCAAAGCCTTGCAGACAAGCAAAAATTACATGAAGTGAAATGTAGTGTGAGGAGCACTACGCGAGAGGCGTTCAATGAATTGGAAAGTAAGGTTCTATGGACTGACTTGGCAGAAAATCCTAAGAAAGTTTGGTCTTATGTCAAAGCAGTAGGTGGATCAAAAGAAAATGTCCAGAGACTCTGTGACCAAAATGGTACTGAAACAGAGGATGACAGACTAAAGGCTGAAATACTACATGTCTTTTTACAAAGCTATTTCACAGTGGAGGACAGACTAAAGGCTGAAATACTACATGTCTTTTTACAAAGCTATTTCACAGTGGAGGACTGCACTTCTCTAGATTGTCACACAGATGACAAAATGGTAGATATCAAAACAGATGACAGAGGGATAGAAAAACAATTAAAGTCACTCAAAAGAGGAAAGGCTGCTCGATCTGATGGGATACCAGTTCAATTTTACACAGAGTATGTGCAGGAACTTTCCCCCCTTCTTGTAGCAGTGTACCGTAGGTCTCTAGAAGAGTGTAGTGGAGCAAAAGATTGGAATAGGGCACAGGTCATCCCTGTTTTCAAGAAGGGATGTTGAACAGATGTGCAGAACTATAGACCTGTATCTCTAACGTTGATCAGTTGTATAATTTTGGAACATGTATCACGTTTGAGTATAATGACTTTTCTGGAGATTAGAAATCTACTCTGTAGGAATCAGCATGGGTTTCAAAAAAGACAATCGTGTGAAACCCTGCTTGAGCTACTCGTACACTAGACTCAGAGGGCCATAGACATGGGTTCCCAGGTAGATGCCGTGTTTCTTGACTTCTGCAAGTCGTTTGATACAGCTCCCCACAGTCGTTTAATGAACAAAGTAAGAGCATATGGCCTATCAGACCAATTGTGTGATTGGATTGAAGAGTTCCTAGATAACAGAACACAGCATGTCATTCTCAATGGAGAGAAGTCGTCCGAAGTAAGAGTGATTTCAGGTGTGCCGCAGGGGAGTGTTGTAGGACCGTTGCTATTCACTATATATATAAATCACCTTGTGGATAACGTCAGAAGTTCACTGAGGCTTTTTGTGGATGATGCTGTAGTATATTGAGAGGTTGTAACAATGGAAAATTGTACTGAAATGCAGGAGGATCTGCAATGAATTGATGCATGGTGCAGGAAATGCCAATTAAATCTCAATGTTGACAAGTGTAATGTGCTACAAATGCATAGAAAGAAAGATCCTTTATAATTTAGCTACAATATAGCAGGTCAGCAACTGGAAGCAGTTAAGTCTGCAAATTATCTGGGAGTAGGCGTTAGGAGTGATTTAAAATGGAATGACCACATAAAATTAATTGTCGGTAAAGCATATGCCAGACTGAGATTCATTGAAGAATCATAAGTAAATGCAGTCCAAAAACAAAGGAAGTAGGTTACAGTACACTTGTTCATGCACTGCTTGAATACTGATCACCAGTGTGGGATCCATACCAGATAGGATTGATAGAAGAGGTAGAGGAGATCCAATGGAGAGCAGAACGCTTCATTACAGGATCATTCAGTAATCACAAAACTGTTACAGATATGATAGACAAACTCCACTGGAAGACTCTGCAAGAGAGACACTCAATATCTTGGTATGGGCTTTTGTTGAAGTTTCGAGAACATACCTTCAGTGGAAGACTCTGCAAGAGAGACACTCAGTATCTAGGCATGGGCTTTTGTTGAAGTTTTGAGAGGAGTCAAAGAGTACATTGCTCCCTCCAACATATATCTCGTGAAGAGACCATGAGGATAAAATCTGAGAGATTACAGTCCACACAGAGGCATACTGACAATCTTTCTTTCCAAGAACAATATGAGACTGGAACAGAAGGGACAACTGATAGAGGAACTCAAGGTACCCTCCACCATACTTCATTAGGTGGCTTGCAGAATATGGATGTAGATGTAGATGTAGAAGAGAATTTTATCAAAAAGTAATGGAAGAAAATACAGAGTTGTCTGGAGCAGCTGAAGTAAGCAATGGAAAATATATAGATAAGCACGTACTTTAGTGTTTCCCAAGTACCAAATATTTAAGTAGAAGTAACTTTTTATTTGGTATGAACTAAAGAAGCATGAATTATCACAACAGAAACAATAAAGAATATTAATGGACCATGGCAACCAGGTCAACAACATGAACATATTTACTTGTTGAAATAACCATCAACACATGAATCTAGAAACATTACATTGATGAAACACAAGATTTCTCTGTGCTTCTTCCAAGGGCACAAGTAAAACTTCTGATGGCATTGAAGGTAGTCAACCTCCACAATAGCAGAGCAACTTCACTTTGTGGAATGGAGGCCTGTTAGTTAAATACACAGTGATGACAGTGTCTCATCAAGACATTGCTGCACACACACACGACACAATTGGAATAGCATTGCAGCTGATAGTATAATGAATTTGGTGAGTTCTAAAGTGTACCATATCCAGGACTTAAATAATATTTAATTTTATAACAATTTGGCCAAACCCTTTTTATTAAGATTGTGTAATGCTGTTAACATGTTTGTACTGGTAGTGAAGAGCTATTGAGTGAAGTTATTGTTATATTGAGTGCCAGTCACTACCAGGAGCATGTATAGCAATGTGTTAACAAGAGTATTAGAAAAGTTGAAACTGTTAGGTAATGTACCTATTCTATCTATCTATATCCGAATCCCGCTCCAGCTACTGCCGGGTCTGGGTGCTGACGAGTCCTCTCCATTTGGCTCGGTCCTCCCACCACTTTTCTTCCTCCACTTGCTGCCAGGTCACACCTCTCCTTTCAACAGATATTCTTACTCCCATTCTCCACCATGTTCTTGGGCGCCCTCTAGGTCTTTTCCCATCCATCTTTAGTTCTTCCATAATTTTGGGGAGTCTCTGCCCATGCATCCTCTTAACATGCCCACACCATCTTAATCTCTTTCTTTCAGTTTCTTCTCTCATACTTTTTTGTTTGAGGTCCTTTCTAATCTCTACATTCCTTACTCTGTCCATCCTTGTTTTTCCCTTAACTGCTCTAAGAAATTTCATTTCCCCTGCTTGCAGTCTGTTCCAGTCCCTTTCTGTCATTGTCCATGTTTCTCCACTATAGGTGACAATAGGGATGTAATAATTCTTATACATAAGGAGTTTTGCTCTTTCTGAAACTTCATTATTCCAAATCAGATGTTTTATTGTTTGGTAGAAATTGCCTCCCTTCTGTAACCTCCTATTAATTTCATTAGTTATTCTTCCATCCCTAGATATTTCACTCCCTAAATAAGTGAAACTTTATACCACTTTGAGGGGTTCTCCATTCAAGGTAATATTTCCATTGATTCCTTTCTCCCTTCCAAATACCATTACTTCACTCTTATCTTTATTTATTTTTAATCCATACCTTTTCATTATTTCCTTCCACGCATCAAGCTGTAACTGTACATCTACCTCTTTATCACCCCATATTACCATATCATCTGCAAAAATCATCTTTTTGTCTTTTTCTTTTACTATATCTTTAACTGCCCTATTCATTCCCTCCATCACAACATTAAAAAGCGCAGGAGATAGAATACTTCCTTGCTTAAGTCCTTGTCTTATTTCGAAGTATTCAGAGTTCCCCAATGGTGTTATAATTCTACAATTGTGGCTTCTGTACATTGTCTTTATAACATTAATGTATCCATCTTCTATATCGATCTTCTTCAGTTCATCCCAGAGTCTTTCCCTGTTAACTGAGTCATATGCCTTTTCTATGTCTATAAAAACCATTATCACCCTCTTGTTATACTCCCAACTTTTTTCCATCAGTTGACGGATAGAAAATATCAGGTCGATCATGCTCCTCCCTTTCCTAAACCCATGCTGTTCTTCACTCAGCTCCTTTTCTATCTTTTCACTTATTCGATTTAGTAAAATTCTTTCAAAAATCTTGGCTGTATGGCTCATGAGGGTCATTCCTCTGTAGTTTTTACAAAGTCTTTTATTGCCTTTCTTAAAAATGGGAACAATGTCTTCTGTTCTCCAGTCGTCAGGTATTTTACTATTTCTCCACACGCTTGATAGTACTCTATACAGCCACTGCATTCCCACTGGACCTGCTGCTCTTATCATGTCCACTGATACTTCATCAGGTCCTGGGGCTTTCCCCCCCCCCCCCCATTCATCTTCTTCACAGCTTTTTCCATTTCTTCCCGTGTAATTTGTCCTAATTCTGCTTCCCAACTTCCAACTTCTCTCAATTTCTTCATTATTTGAAGTTTCCTCATGTACCTGCTCCTCAGCGTTTAATAGCTTCTTAAAATGTTCTTTCCAGAGATCTTTTATATTCCCTGGATCTTCAATAATGGTACCGTCCTCTGTTTCCAGCTTTACTGGTACTTCAGAAGCCTTCCTTTTATTTTTCATCATTTTATAGAACATTTTCTTATTACTCTTCACATCTTCTTCAAGTTTTTTTGTAAACTCTTCCCATCCATTTTTCTTTGCTGTTTCCACTATTTCTTTGCACTTCTTCTTTTCCTCTACATATCTTTTACGATCTTCGTCATTTTTAGTTTTCCACCATTTTCTCCATGCTCCAGTTTTTCTTCTAACTGCTTGGATTGTGGTATCATCCCACCAACTTGTCTGTCTTATTTTTTCCTTTCCAGATGTTCTGCCACATACTTTTTGTGCTGCTTCGAATAAAGTGTCTTTGAATAAACTCCATTCTTTTTCTACATCACAGAAAACTTCTTTTGGAAATTTTTGTGTTATTAATTCTCTGTACTTCTCAGCACATTCACTCTCCTTCAATTTCCAATCCTGTATCCTCATCACTTTCTTCTGTTTTCTATTTTTCACACACTGATTCATTTTCCATTGTCCCACCAGTAATCTATGGTCTCCATCTGCACTCACACTTGGAATTACCTTCACATTTGTTACTTTCTCTCCCCATTCCCTATCTACTAGAATATAATCAATTACACTCTTCGTTCTTCCATCCCAACTGTATCTGGTGATAACATGACTTTCTCTCTTCATAAACCAGCTGTTTGCTATTTTCATTCCATTCCTCTGGCACAAATCCAGGAGTCTTTCCCCTTCTTCATTTCTGCCTCCATATCCAAAACATCCCAATACTTGCTCAAATCCCTTTCTGTCTTTGCTTGCCTGTGCATTAAAATCTCCCATCACTACATTAGCACTCTCTATATGGTTTTCTAACACATTTTCAAAGTCCATCTTCTCTTCTTCGTACATCCCACTTGAGGTGCATAAATCTGGATTACTTTTAGTGTTTCTTTTTGGAATCTCAGGTTTAAGATTATGATCCTGTCTGACATATATCTCACATTTTCAATACAGCTTTGTACATTCTTATTCACCATCACTGCCACACCACTCCAGTACAGTTTTCCTCCTCCTCTCAATTTCTTCTCACCTTTTCCCTTCCACTTTGTTTCGCTTCATCCCAATCTATCCAACTTCCTCTCTGTTAATACATCTGTCATTTCTTCCATTTTTCCATTGAGGGTTAATATATTAAGGGTGCCAATATTTAAGTTATTTTTTAGTCCAGTTGGTTTCATCTTCTTGTACTGATGAATATCATCAGGTCTCCCATCATTTGCACCAGTACTTGAAGAAGCAGTGGGGTCAAATCCTCAGTGGTTCGTTCCGAGGCTCATCTGTGTTTTGAGAGCAGTATATGAAGACTTTCCTACTGGCTTGCTAGGCCTAACGCAAGGACGGATTTTCTGTTGGGGTTGTCTCCCTTAGCCTTTGGAGTTTTTCCTCCACCACAAGGCAGTGGTTCCCTTCTCATTTAATCCCCAGAAAGGAGGGTTGCCTCATCTTCCAGCTACGCCATTCCGAAGTCTTCCTTCTCTGCCGTGGCTGCCATTAAGGTCTTCACCCGTAACCCTGGGCATGGGCATGGTACCTATTAAAGTGGTTAAACAAGATGAAATAACTATTAATATGACTACACTTAGAACTTACATGGATAAACTACATGAAATGTCAAAAGATAGAAATGTCCACAAAGAAGATAGAACTACACTGAAAACACAAGGAGCAAAGTTGCAAAGATTAGATAATACAGCTACTGTTGTTTTGTTGTGGTCTTCAGTCATGAGACTGGTTTGATGCAGCTCTCCATGCTACTCTATCCTGTGCAAGCTTCTTCATCTCCCAGTACCTACGGCAACCAAGATCCCTCTGAATCTGCTTGGTGTATTCATCTCTTGGTCTCCCTCTTTGATTTTTACCCTCCACGCTGCCATCCAATGCTAAATTGGTGATCCCTGATGCCTCAGAACACGTCCTACCAATCGATCCCTTCTTCTAATCAAGTTGTGCCACAAACTTCTCTTCCCCCAATTCTATTCAATACCTCCTCATTAGTTATGTGATCTACCCATCTAATCTTCAGCACTCTTCTTCCATACATGGCTACACTCCATACAAATACTTTCAGAAACGACTTCCTGACACTTAAATCTATACTCGATGTTAACAAATTTCTCGTCTTCAGAAATGCTTTCCTTGCCATTGCCAGTCTACATTTTATATCCTCTCTACTTCGACCATCATCAGTTATTTTGCTCCCCAAATAGCAAAACTCCTTTATTACTTTAAGTGTATCATTTCCTAATCTAATTCCCTCAGCATCTCCTGACTTAATTTGACTACATTCCATTATCCTCGTTTTGCTTTTGTTGATGTTCATCTTATATCCTCCTTTCAAGACGCTATCCATTCCATTCAACTGCTCTTCCAAGTCCTTTGCTGTCTCTGACAGAATTACAATGTCATCAGCGAACCTCAAGGTTTTTATTTCTTCTCCATGGATTTTAATACCTACTCCGAATTTTTCTTTTGTTTTCTTCACTACTTGCTCAATATACAGATTGAATAACATCATGGAGAGGCTACAACCCTGTCTCACTCCCTTCCCAACCACTGCTTCCCATTCATGCCCCTCAACTCTTATAACTGCCATACAGCTGCTAAAGTGGATAAAATTTCAAAAATAGAGAAAACCTTAGTCTGTTTACCCAAGTGATTGAAAACAAAATTAACTGAGTATTGTCATTTTGGTAAGAAAGAAGATGGAGAACAGTTTAAAGGTGTAAATGATAGGCTGAAACAACTAGAGGAATCATCAATTAATAATTTCAAAACTATTAATAATCAAATCTCATATACACTAAGCAGGAACTGGAACTGAACAGAAAACTGGCGGAAATAGCTAGTGATCCAAATAGTTTGCCTAATTTGTGTCTGTAGGCATTAGTAGAACAAAAGGTACAAGGAAAAGTAGGGACTACTAGTGCTAGCACCAGTTCCATGGACAATACTGCTAAACATCACAATGAATTTCAAAAATTATGTCAATAACTATAAAATACCAAGCACAAACTTAGAGATAAGATAATCATATCTAACACTGTATTATCTGATGAAGCAATAGAAGAATTGCAAGTAATTAATGGAGTGAGATGATCCAAACAGTTCACAAAATTTAAGACAGATGGCAATGTATATTGAAAATATTTTTAATGGTTTTCTCTTGATCTCTCCCAAAGAAATGGGAGGATTCAAAGAAAAGACATTTTGCATAGGGTAATTTAGTAGCTGATACTTCAGAATGGGAAACAGCCCAGTGTGAAGAATTTAAATCATGGTATGATTTCCAGGAGAAATTTAAGAAAAACTATTGGTCAAAGAGTATGCAAGAAAATATGAAGAATGAGGACATTATCTTATTTTGTGAGGAAAGAAATCTCTTATAGTGGAGAGAGGAGTATGGATAAACTATTAACATTTATAGCTCCTCTGGACACATTTAATAAAGGAAGGAGAGATTTTAATCAAGAAGAAAATCACAATGCAGTAAACATACATACAGAAAACAGTGAAGGTTCATGTTATCTGCTGAAATTTATTAGGACAAAAGAAAGTAACCTTTGTTGTGTAAATAGGTGGCTCAACATTGTAAGCAAGGGAATGAGAATAAATAAAGCAAATAATACCTCACAAGTATTTACAGTAGGAACACAAGCACTGTTGACAGTACAGTAGAGCACAATGTATCTTTCCCAATGCAAAATACGCCTATGAACCACAATATTATCTTATAATAGTAATGGAAAATGTATGACATCATACAATATGGGCCAGAATCTGGGATGTAACACCCACATCATACTGTTGGTATTTCCATACAACTGAATGAAAACTGCCTGTCAGTGACTTTCAAACCATCACAGCAGAATTGAGTGGGTGGCAAATACAGTACATCCAACAGTTAATTTGATTTCACCTACACGTCTTATACATGATGACACAGCTTCATTGTAGCACTTAGTTTTGACCTGAGTAGAGACAATATCAAATGAAAATTGATCCATTGTTTGGCCCTGTTTATCGGTGTCACAGGTAAAAATAATGGTGTGTGGTGGTGAAATTGAGATCAGCACTCTGGGAAATCAAATTCTGTACTCATTGGAGAGTGAAATGACTCACCACTTGATTGCAAGATTCAGGGTTATTTACACAATACATTGCTGTAAGAGATATAAAAAAATAGCACAGAAAAACAAGATAGAGCTGACTAGTGTTTAGTCAAACAGCTTAAGCCAAAGGTTCCAGAGACAATCGGCCATGTAACTATGAATAGTCGCTAAAAATTATAGGTGTAGATTTCACTTTGATTGGATTTCTTAACATTTCTACCAGTTATTCATTCTCTTACTACAAATATGAGTCTTCTAATAACAAATATTTATCATCTATGTGGATAATTAGGCAGTTTTACAATATTTCTTAGTTTTCTCTCATGAACTACTCTATACCAAGGCCTACATTCCAGTGGCCACTGATTCCAAAACTCCAGCTTTTCTAGCCAAACTCATGTCACTCTTGGAAATTCCACATTCAAATTAAACCAGTTCCATGAATTAAATTACCCAAAACCTCCCATAGATATTTTTTATAAACCCAACCATAATATTTATCATCTCTAACAAAAATTAAAAGAAAAAATAGAGATTTCCCTGTGAGAAGTAGATGAGATTCAACAAAATTCACAAAGCTATACTTAGATACAGCCCAGTGTAGCTGTTATAAGACCAGCTTCCTCATCAAATACTTCCACCCTTCGCAGATTACCACCACACTAGAAAAGTTATGTCTTTCAAACAATTAACAAGTGTTTGTTGTCAGATATTTCGTAATCAGTTTCCTATCTTTTTGGACATAGAGAATAACATACAAAAGTCAGACATTTGTCTCTTTACAAAGATTTGTTTAAATTAGTATATGGAACAGATTAATAAACTCAGGTAAATTAATCTATTTTACTACCTTGGAGGAAACTTGAAACTGACAGTACCAACTTAACTTTCCACATCATGATTATCTCTATATATTACTTATATAAAATGGTTGTGCCCCTATTTACATATCATCCTTTTTCTCTCAGGTATAGGTCATACTTTCCCTATATGTCCATCTTTCCTTTCCAGCACACCATACAGATGAGTTGTGATAAAAAAGTAACGAGAATTTTTGTTTTCCTTAAACAATTTTTATTTATCCATCAACATCAACTTTCCCCCTTCAAAGTAATCCACATGAGTTAAATATCATTTGTGTCAGCACTTTTCCCAGTCTTCAAACCACTGCTGGAACTCACTTTTTGCTATGGTGTTCAGCTTCTTCAGATATTCCATTTTTATCTCAACAGTTGTGGCAAAACAACGTCCTTTCATGATTGTCTTCGGCTTTGGGAATATAAAGAAATTGCAGGGGGCCATGTCTGGTGAATACAGTGACTGAGGCAACAGAACAGTTTTGTTTTTTGTCAAAAAGATGAAGAAGTGTTGCAATGTGAATGGGAGCATTCTCAAGATGCTATTCCCATGATTGTTCTTGCCTCAGTTTTGGTCATTTTCTTCAGATTACTTCATGCAGACAGTGGGTATCTCCCAGGGAGTATTCCTTATAGATCGTATGACTAAGAGACAGGAACACAATATGCACTACTGTGTTGTAATTAACGAAATTTTTTTTTCCAGGCACTTTCCATTGGAGTGATTTGACTTGGTTTCAATAACATATAGCCATGCTTCTTCACCTGTTAGGACCTCCTTACAAATTCTGAATCATTGTCAATTTCATTCAGTCTATGCAACATTGTTTCTGGTCGAAATTCAACAATTATGGAACAAACTTTGCTGCTATGTGTTTCATACCCAGTATGTCCAAACAAAAAAATTGCTTGGCATGGGCCAAAGGATATGATGACAACATAAGCAACCTCTCTGATAATGATTCAGCAACTTTCCAGAACATTTTCTTTTCTTCTTCCATTTTGTCATCAGCAATTGATGTGTTAGGTCATCCAGTGCTGGTGTCATCTTTAATGTCTTCTCAATCTTGTTTGAAACATTTATACAACTTGTAAACTCTTGTCTTACTCACAATAGATTCACCAAGAGCCACAGCCAACATTTTGAATGCAGTGCTGCACTTTATTCCATTTTTGAAGCCAAATTTAGTGCAGACTCTTTGATCCAACAAGTACAACTGTTTCAACTTTCAATAATAAGCTAAATATTCAAAACAACTGAGAAATGCAAACATACATCTGGAACATTTAACAACAAAATGATAAGAAATTTTTGAAATTGTATAAATCCCTGAAATTAAAACATTCCCATTTTTTGATCACATTGTAATGATTCATGTTGAATGTTACTTAACTAAAGTTTCTTCTGTATGGTCCACTGATGAATGAATGTGATATTTTCATGCTTCTCAAAATTTATTCACATTAATTGACACCTGAACTGCACACTTGTCATGTAAAGAAAACACTGACGGACTTCACTGATCTCTTTGACTTCCAAAAGTAACTTCAGAACTGACCTGTCACAGTATCACTACATCACTTTACATAGAATTTTAACAGTAACTTCCAAAATAAAGCACTATTAATTCTGTACAATTTTGATGTTACAATTAAAATTTACAAAATGTAAAGAATCTGATGTTGCAGCCAAATAAGGTATAAAATACAATACTGAATAACAATCTTTTATAGTAATAGCTTTAGTTTTCCATAAGAAAATAATTCTGAACTTTAATTACAATAATGTCTCTTGTATTATTTTAGTTACATAATTAATTACAGTTTGTATTTGGTTACTAACATACAGTGGTATAACAGAGCTTGTGCTTTATCCAATTATATACATAAAATGCACAAATAAGGCCTCGAATTCTGGAAATTGGAAAACTGTGAGATGTAAACAATTGGAGAGTTAATTAGAAATGTAATTACAAAGAATATTAATTACAGAGGAAGACATAAAAATATATAACAAATGAGAATACATCACTCGGTAATAACTTTTAAGCTGTTTCTCAAGATAGTGAGGTCTTCTGTTCTTGGATTTTTAGATTAGCATTTTGTTAATTAGAAGCATTGAGTTTTCATGCTAACATCTCTGCAGTCTCTAGTTATTTATTGCTAAGGACTTATTACTTCAATTTCTTGATTAGTTACTTATTTTAGTATACATACATAATTTTATCAATGACAACAATCCACCTATAATGATGACAGTGCACTTCCTTCTAGAACATCCCACATGCCTCCACAATGAATATCAAGTTTCTATCAAGTAGGACAGAATGACACATATAAAGACACACATACAAGGCCTTAGGAAACAGTGAATTGTCTTATAATTATCTGGATGCATGTAAAAAAAGGTGGCATTGAACATATCATATGAATTTTGGGGAAGGCTGTATTGTTATAACATCTCATACTTATTGGTTAGGGTGTAATTCCATGTTGATAGCATTTACAACTCTGCTCTCCTTTTATACACATAAATTGAGGCAACCTTTTCATTCCTGGTTTTTAAGCTGTTTACCATCCCACATTTGTCTTACTCCACTGTACATATCCACTTCTGTAACTCTGAACATCCGCATATTGTATGTTTCAACAAATTCCATCCAATTATGTGGTGCAACAACTGTACCTGGATGTTAGCCCATCATGTTTGCACTTCATAGGTAAGGATATATCCTCTTTGTTTCTTTCTATCAAAAGTAACAGAGCTAACATTCAGCTCCACTCAGAAATTGAAAGAACTCATCTTGGTTGTGTAGCATATTTGCTGTTTAAAGTTTATTAATTTCTATTGTCACCCATGTGGAACATAAAATTATGCTAACTGTAAACTGATGGTTCTTATGACACGTATCTTTTCATTATATCAATATTTTAGAGCCCTTCTCCTTTCCCATCAGTTGGTCTACTAAGAAAAGAGCCTTCAGATGTGGATTCCTTATAATTTTGTATGGACATTTATAACAATGGAAAAACTTGCTTGTTTTTTTCTGTTATTGTGAACTTTTGTCACTGACTTTAAAATTATGTCAAATAAAAATGTACATTCATTTATATAAGCAATAATGATGTAAACGCATTTAACAATAGGAAACATGCTTTTTCTATAATAAAGTATTATTAAATCCCAATCTAGTAATTACATAGATAAACATGCATATTGCAGTGATCCAAATTCATCTTATCACTACTCTCTTCCTCCACCAATAAACAAGTATCTGTACAGAGAACTTCACTGTCTTAGCTAAGTAAATAAATGTAAGTAATTAAAATTAAAAAATCGTAAATAGCATCATAATCTAACAATGCTTCCAGTTCAGATATTGATTTCTGAGGGGCACGTCACATTGTACAAGCACTATGTTATCTTCTGCAAAAAATAACCAAACCACTCTCACAATTTGGGTAATAGACACATTTTAAACCTAGGCTTCTAAGTGTCTCACTGAACCACCATCCTAAAAAATTACACAGCATATCAAACAATGGAAACTCCAGGTTGGAATATCTATGACGTTAGGAAAAGGATGGATTGCTAGTCCTTTAAAGATGACATGTTAAGCTAGAGATAAGAACAACAGAAAGGCTTTTATACTTCTGGCTTGCAGCCAAATCCTTTTCATAAAAGAAAACACAAACACAATTACACAATCAACTTGACCTCAAGCACACATGACCACCATTTCTGGCAGCTTGAACCAGTTGGAGCTGCCAGTGGTAGTGATCATTTGTGCAATTGCTTATGTGAATGCATGTGTGTTTTCTTTGTAGAAGAAAGCTTTGGCAAAAACCTACAATATGTAATAGTCTTTTCATTGGTCCTGTCTGCAACTCAGTGGGCTATCTTTGTCATGGTTAATAAGCTATCCGTTTCCTGATTTAATAAATTTATTTCATACAGAAAGACTTCTGTCCACAAATCCACATGATTTTAGAAAGTATCACTCATGTCAAACATAGCTTTTCTCTTTCACACATGATATCCTGTAAACCATGGGTGAAGGGAAGAGGCAGAGTTCATATTCCCAGACTTCTGGAAACTGTTTGACACAGGATAGAGCAAACCTTCTTTAGAAATCATTTTTCTTTTATTGATCTTTTAAAGTATTAAATAATTTACTTATGGAATCGATATTTTAGATATCAGTAAATCTGCTTTTGGAAAAACAGAGTATTGTTTTACATTGGTCTGGGAGGAGTAGGGAAGTGCGGGGGGAAGGGGGGGTGGGGGAGGGAAGAGTAAGTTGAATCTGCAAGATTTGCAGGTGAGCTTCTGTGAAGTTTTGAAGGTAGGAGACGAGATACTGGCAGAAGTAAAGCTGTGAGGACGGGACATGAGTCATGCTTGGGTAGCTCAGATGGTAGAGCACTTGCCCGCGAAAGGCGAAGGTCGCGAGTTCGAGTCTCAGTGTGGCACACAGTTTTAATCTGCCAGGAAGTTTCATATCAGCGTGCACTCTGCTGCAGAATGAAAATCTCATTCTATGTTGTAGTTGTTTATGCCAAAATTTTACTTTGATATCTACCTCTTCATGATGCATTCAGAATTATGTACAATTATCCAATAGATTCATCTTTGAACATAACAACCTATTTTTTCTTAAGTTATGGGATCAGTGTATTGTATCGTGAAGTTTCACACTTTTCCTAATTTTTCTGTAATATTTTGGAACATTATTTTTTTATTTTAAAAGAAGTTAGCTATACAATAAACTCTATATGTTTTATTTGACCATAAATGGCACATATTTTGCACTTCGTAATATTTTGATTACAAAATTTCTCATAATATTTTGTTATCTATTAAATCTCTAAATTTTTCAAAAGTGAACTCAATTTTACATTAAAAAACTGAGGTATTATGAAAGGAAACATAAAATATTTACTATTTGGATGATGTGACAAACTCCATAGTTCTATGAAACTCCATTTCAAAATTACTTACAATAACATTTAATAGTTTTTATTTTTATAAATTTTCTAATCTCAAGAGGTGTGTTTCCTTTGTGACTGTTCACTCAAATATGCATAGAACTATGTGCAGATCTTAATTTGTCCAGTTGTCAGTTCTGTAACAATCTAGAACATCCTACTGTAAATTATTGTTTGTCACATGTGCTAAAAGTAAGTTACGTCTTTGCTTTGGACAGTCTTTGTTTGGACACTAAACCTTTGTGCTGTGAACAGAATGTGCACCAAATATAACTTTTTATGTTGGGAGCTGTAATTTGTATTGAAAATGCATTTTATGAATTTGTTGATTGAGGACAGTGATCAGTGTGAAATCTGTTTATGCTCAACAGAAGACTCTCTTTAGCAATGTACAGAAATCTGGTGTATAAATTTGATTGTTTTGCAATGCCTGAATGGAAAATAAAAGAAAATGTGATGAAAATGTGAGTAAATGTCTTCAATAATGTTCATGAAACCTAGATCTTCACATCATTCCATCCCCGAGACAAGAACAGGTCTTGAGCCATAAGTATATTCCTGAAATAAAATAAGTTTTAAAATTTTTACTCATTATATCATCTGATTTAGAACTGATTTTTAACATTGCTGTTTCTCATACTGTATAACTACACATTTACATAGCAGTATGACTAACAGAAGAAACACAATTAATTACGATCAGACTTCATAACTGACACTGCCAGAACCACTATTAGCCATATGATTTCTTCTGCCAACATTGGTATTTGCGGGAATGTGGGTTTCATTATTCCAGTACCATGGTGTGCACAGAGACAGAAGAGCCCATTCATTATAAATATTCTTTATTTAGCATGACTTTCATACAAGAGATTGTGGCAGTATCTCTATGGTGTCTGCATTCGCAGTCTGTCAGCCTGTGGAGTGCTACCTCAGAATAACTCCCAGTGGCAGTAAGTTAGACAGTGGGGTGTTGACCCAGTGGAAGAGTATCAGCAGGCAAGGCAACAGCACTGATACAAGGAAGATGCATACAGCAGCTCGTGAACTTATGTGGCAGGCAGCACAGAACAGCAAATCAGGTGTGCAGATGGACCTTTGCCAAAAAACAGGACCCTTGGAATTTCCTGAAGCACCAAAAGGAAATACCCTACTGGTAGTTTTCACCTGATGACACTCTCTCAAGATCCGTGACTATCTGGTCTGTCAGCAGCTTATAGATGATGAGCTAGATGATGACTGAAGTCTGGTGTGAAGATTGGTACTGGCTGTAGTCGCAAATCCAGCAGCCAGTTTAAGTCTAAGTAGAGTGTATGCAAAGTAACATGGGCAGTAGATATACAGCTGGCAGAGTGAGCATGAGGTGAATGGTAGTCGTGGGTGATGCAGGGCGAGCTGTCATTGTTCTGTAGGAGAAATGCCAAGCACTGAAGCAGAAGTGTCATTCCATACTGAAGCCTACACTCACATTTTTTGTAAATATTAAGTGGAACCTCTTCACACCCACATACGCTTGGTGACCATCCAAAAAGATCTACTGCCATCTCTGCTTTGTTTAGTATCTAAAAAGAATTCTGATGAAAATAGCAACAAAGGCAGCAATTTATTTTTACCTCACTTTTCAACTTTTAGAGAAGTCTCATAAGTGGAAAATTTTGTGCAAACCTACATTTCTCTTGTTGCTATGTTAAAATTTTCTCGTTTTGGCAAAACAAATTGAAGTAGATGTTCCACAGGGCAGAATCACTGATGCATTGTTGTTTGTGATTCACGCCAATAGTATACAGGATACAGAGAGCTCAGCCAAAATTCTGTCATTTTGCAGATGACACAAGTGTCATAATTAGTGATATAAAAGAATCATGGTGTAAAACAGCAGAAAAGGTGCTCTAATACTTACAGTCATGGTTTTATTCAAATATGCTGACTTTAAATACAAAAACAGAAAAAAATCTTAGGTAATACAGCAATGAAGTAAGTGTCAAGAGAAAAATATGTGCATGACACTGGAAAACAAATAAATAGAAGAAGTGTATACTACAAACTTTCTGAGAATGTGGATTGACTAACATTTAAACTTAAATGAAAATTTTATGTATCTTACTGAAAAACACAGTTCAGCATGTTTTACCTTAAGAATAATATCCAAGGTAGGTAGCCCAGAATGTACTAGATCTGTATACATTGGTTATTTCCAGTCAGTTGCAAGCTACATCATGTGTTTTTGGGGCAAAACCAAGTCAAGTTTAGTAGGCATTTTTGCTATACAAAAAAGAGCTATTTGTATCATGGCTCATGGTGCACCACAAACATGTACATCATTATTTAAGCAGATAAAGATACTAACAGTACCATCCATATATATTTTAAAATGCCTAGAAATGACCAGTAAAAATGATCGTAATCTTCAAACCACTTCTGGCTACTACGAGGTGTGGCTAGAAAAAAACCGGACTAGTACTGGTGAAACAATAAAACGAATGCAATAAGGCTGAAAGTCGCGTGGCCTGTCACGTGACTCTCGCTCTGCCTACTGCTCGAGTTTCATCTGCCTCCTGCACTCAGTCTGCCCGTGGCGTCTGTTTTAAGTAGTTGACGTTTTGTCTGTGCGTCGGAAAATGTCGAGTGTACAGAAAGAACAGCGTGTTAACATCAAATTTTGTTTCAAACTAGGAAAATCTGCAAGTGAAACGTTTGTAATGTTACAACAAGTGTACGGCGATGATTGTTTATCGTGAACACAAGTGTTTGAGTGGTTTAAACGATTTAAAGATGGCCGCGAAGACACCAGTGGTGACACTCGCGCTGGCAGACCATTGTCAGCAAAATCTGATGCAAACATTGTAAAAATCGGTAAACTTGTTCGACAAGATCGCCGTTTAACAATCAGAGCAGTGTCTGAGTTAACAGGAGTTGACAAGGAAAGTGTTAGGCAGATTCTTCATGAAAGTTTCAACATGAACAAAGTGTGTTCAAAAATGGTTCCAAAAAGTGTCTCACAATTGAACAGAAGGAACGCCGAAGAATGATTTGTTCTGACATCCTGGAAAACATTGAAAGTGATCCCACCTTCTTACAAAATGTTATTACTTGCGATGAATCGTGGTTTTTTACTTACGATCCCGAAACTAAACGCCAATCGATGCAATGGAAAACTCCTGGTTCTCCACGAGAAAAAAAAGCACGAATGTCAAAATCGAAATTCAAGGCAATGATGATTGTTTTTTTTTTTTTTTTTTTGACATCAAAGGGATTGTGCATATTGATTGGGTACCAGAGGGACAAACAGTGAATCAGCATTACTACATTAGCATCCTGGCTACCCTACGTGAGCGAGTACGGAGAAAACGGAACGATTTGTGGAGAAAAAAGTCATGGATCCTTCACCAAGACAATGCCCCAGCTCACAGCGCATTGTCAGTGAAGACGTTTTTGGCAAAACACAACATTCCCATCTTAGATCATCCACCCTACTCACCTGATTTGGCCCCCTGTGACTTTTTTCTTTTTCCTAAAGTCAAGTCAGCTTTGAAAGGAACTAGATTTGAGACTGTTGAAGCAGTAAAAGAAAAAGCGACGGAAGTAATGTATGGACTTACCGAAAATGATCTGCAGCATTGCTATGAACAGTGGAAAATTCGTATGGAGCGGTGTAGAGACCGAGGAGGAGAGTGCATTGAAGGAGATAACATGAAATTGTAAATAATTGTAAATAAATATTTTTTCCAGCATCAGTCCAGTTTTTTTCTAGCCCCACCTCGTATAATCACAATGCAAGTCATTGTAAAGATTTCCACATTCCCTATGTAGCAAAACCAGATGTCAGAATCATGTGAGCCACTAAGGAATAAAGCTTTTAAATGCAGTTCCATCCCAAATTAAGGAACTGGAAGAAAAATGCAAATTGAACATGAAGTAAAAAAAACACTTATGGATAAATGCTTCAGCAGTGTCATTGAATATGTGTCTCAAACAATAAATTGAAACCTTTACTTGCTTTCAGTAATTTAAATAAATTTAAATTTATTTTCAAATTGTGAAATACTTATAAAAATTCTGTGGAAAGCCTCCAATAGAGTTTGTCATGAGTATGTATTTTTGTATCTACTAAGTGTTTGTTCTCTGTTTATGTACTATGGGTATGTAATTGGCTTTGCCTGTTTATTATGTTATGTGTTGTTACCATGTGTTACGTGGAAACTTTCTAATAACAAATCCTATATCACACGTATGATCTTTTGGATGATGAATAAAATAAATAAATAAATAGATAAATTGTGAGAGGATTTGGAAATAGTAGGGTTTTTTTTGGTTTATTAATTGTAGAACTGAGGACAAATAAGAAAAATAGTTCACAAAAAAGCACATCCTCAATACATAGATAAATGTGTAGTGCCTTCATTTATGTTGTTCCAAAACCCATAGCATTTCTCACCTCTCCCACTATCAAATGCCCTTAAAAATTACATTCCCTCATCAAAAAGGTCTGCTGTTAGTGTAATAACATGGTTGATAATGAAGTCTTACATAATAACCACATGTAAAAATACTCTCCTTCTTGTGTGCTATCATGTGCCAAACTTTGTTTCACTATTTCAATACGTTTATGATATATGAAAAATGTTATGGATATTTCATTCTGCCTTCATCACTAGCACCCACACTTAAAAATAAACATACTACATATGATCAATTTTCTGGAGATAATGACAGATAGAAACCTCCACCCAAGACAAAAGAAAAATTTAATATCTTAGCTAAATTTCATATGCATAAACATATTATGTAATGCATACCAAATGAAAAATCATAGCAACCCCTACTTTTGATTGCAAACTTTTTTCCAATTTCATGCAGTCTTACTTAACTCTCACCACTAACAAAATGTAGAGCATGTCATCATGAAGCCGACATATAAAGCTATAAGCAAAGCAAAAATGATTTTTTTTAAGCAAATAGTTTCCATAAATTGTTAGAAAAAACTACAGGACATGTACCTCTATTCTGTCAGTGCAGCACATTGCTAATTGCTGAAAATGGGCAAACAATGGTGGCTTCCCCTTTGAAACAAATGGATGAACTCGTCCAGCACTTTGGATGAAAACTGCTCCCTGTACACTGACCACCATTTCCTGTGTGCACTCTGGTTGCTAATAATGGCTAGTAGCAAGTACTTATAGATTCTCTGACAATCTGCATCATAAGAGGACTCCATCTTCTGAGATGTAGGCAGATACTGAAGTGCAGCAATGTGCAGTGGCATGTAGAAATCCAGCCCATTACTACAGCACACAGCTGTATTGCTGAATGCTATGCCACCACTGTTCTAGCACACACTAACAGGATTTCACAGGCAGCTCAGCTACACACCACTGGTCTAGTTAGTAAATCTGGTCTGCTGTTGTTGCCACAACACAAGTGAACACTGATAATAGTTTGTGTAAAACACTGAGCTTCAAGAATCATCTGTGAAACATAGCCGTCAAACTGAGAACTAACAACAACATTTTGCAGAAGCTTCCCAGCACTTCATGAGTGCTTTAGTCCCCATGCTATCAGCTGCAGCTTTATGTCTAATCTACATGGTAGTTGAATATTGTGCACTGGTTTGGCTCAACAGTACTCATACTAGCTGCATCAATTTTCAATTAAGTCAAACTATACATTTCATAAAAGGAACAACAAAGGTGATCTCAACCTATTGGCTACCAGCACTAATCAATATGGTTCTTTCCCATCGAAAATGAGAGAAATCACTCGTTAGGGAACTTAGAAATATCAATAACAACCATCTTTCACAAATCCATCAACATATCCCTGGCTGTGAGAGAACCAAACTGTGCTCTAGACTTCATCCCCAAAGAGTGCAGCAATTTTATATGAAAGTGGGTTCTGCCTGCCTGATACCTGGAAAGATGAGTGGATGAAACAGGCATCCTTTGCCTTTCGTAATATATCTTGCCTTACCACCACGCAACCTGAATTCAACAAGCATCACGATATCTTGTCTGCCCTACATAGAATTTGAACAATCTGTGATAGATGTGCTGACTTTTGTATAAATTGGAGAAAACAGCTGTTCCCAAGTATCATTGTTGAGCTGGTAAACACACAGTAAAACATACGATTGAAGATTATCCATTTACAGCATTCACTGGTAAGTGCCCTGAATTCTTGCATGCTACTGGAAAGGTGATCATTCATATAATCAACATGGACATTTGCCTGTAGTTGTATTTCCATATATTTTGTGGTTTTATGTATTTGTATGCCTGTTCATTTATTTCTTTCTACATGACTTGCATGTTTCCAAATCTTGATTAATATTTGTGTTTTAGTCTCTTTACATTTAGTTAGTCCAAGTGATATGCAATATCATACACTAAATAAATGTACAGGTTTGTATTTGAAGTGAAAAGTAAGTGACAACGTATTGAAACACTGGCATGTCATGTACTTAACCCAAAATTTTTCTGTTTTGACTTTACCATAGTATCATGTCATGGAACTGGGTGTACTGCCAGTGTTCTGCATCTTCCCAACACGATATTTTCATATCGTAACATCTTCATCAGGTGTTTCCTGTTACTGGTCTACAAGCTGACTGCATTCCATATTTATGCCTTGGGGCTGTCTGGTGCACCCTGTGCTGTCCATGCCTGCTGTGGCCATTTCTGGTGATGCTATTTCTCTCTAGGCATTCCATCTTTCATCTGCACATGTTCACACTGTTTTTACTTGTGGCAGCCAAGCCAAGGCATTCCATGCTAGGTCCATGCCTACCAGGCTAGTTCCCACCGCAATGAACACACTGCAGACATTTCTTATGCTGTTGGCGACTGATCTGGCTTTCTTCTGTGTCCCTGTCATTCTCCTGGTCTTGTGGGTTTGGTATGCACTACAGGATGCACTTCATGCCAAATCAGGCTGCTGTGGGAATTCATATTCCATCTGCACATGCCACATCAATCTCTCATGGTGATGGCCACTGTCTTTAGTTCTGCACCATGTCTGCTCCTAGGACATGTGGTGCTTGAGGTTTCAGGAGGTTGATGATATTGTTCCCTCTCTTGCCTGTGAGCACTACAATTGTCTCCCAATGAGGTAGCTGCCACTTCATACTCCATAAAAGCTTCAATCCCTTTAATTATGCCCCTGGCTGTCTGAGGCTCATTATCAGAGAAGGGAACATTTTTCTGTTGTTTCTTTAGTAATTCTAAAGCCAGATTCAGCATTGTACTGAACTGTTATCCTGTTTCCTGGTTGATCAGGTTCTCTGTCATCTTGATTTTGATAGGTTCAGTAACCACACTATACCAGAATCAGGGGGTCTGAACCAGGATCTTGGTTTTATTGTAATTCATGGCATATTCACCATGTTCCAGGCAATGTTCTGCTACTGCTGATTTCCTGAGCTACCTTAGCCTAGTATGTCTTTGCTGTTCTGTACATCTTATTTCAACTGTTCTGGTGGTTTGGCTGATGTAACACATACCACATTCACATGCTATATGGTAGATAGCAGGTTTCCTTAACCTCAGATCATCTTTGACTGTTCCAAGGAGTGCCGTGATTTTGTTTGGTGAGCAGAACACAATTCTGATTTTGTGTTTCTTCAGGATCTTGCTGATCTTTGGGAGGAAGGCCATTTGATTCTCTAGTAAGTAGTCAAAGTTAAAAGTATCAAAATAAGTGGAAACTTTATATAGTGTAGGCCCAGTTCTTTTTTACTTTTTGTTTCATCACATAAACAATACATGTTATATCATATATGTTTCTCCAGAAGATTTGTATTATTATCCAACTTTAGGCCTAAACTTTATAAGAAATTTAATATATTAATTGAGTTGTCTATGAAGTTATTCTTGTTTTAACTCAAACTGAAGCTAAAATCTGTTTGCCATGAGTGAGAAGTGTATGACTTTCTGCAGGATTGTTAGTTCTGGAGTGTGGTGTGAGGGTTGTTGCAGTTTCATTCACGTGGGTGACTGTAGTGGCATGGGAATTGGGGAAGTAAACAAGGCTCATTGGTTGTGTAGGATTTGCTGTAGAAATAGGAAGATAGTGGAACAGGAGGAGAGGACTGCTGCCCTTCAGGCAGAAGTAGATAAAGCAAATCAAGATCTGGAAAGGTTAAGGGGGAAGAAGCAAAAAGAAAGGTGAGAAGTGAGAACAGGTTATAGAAGAAACAGGAATATAAAATTCTCAGACAGTGTGGTTGTTAATCTGGAAAACATGTTTGATCTGTTGTCACAGTTGAAAACTGGTGAGCCACAAATAGATGTAGAGGTAGACAGGACACAACAAACTTTCAAAAAGTTGTTTGTTTTCGTTGTTAGATAGTTCACATGTTAGAGGTGTTGGGCAACTGTTGCAGGATAAACTAGGTCAGGTTATCAAGTCACAAGCTTTTTTAAACCTAGTGGAAGTCTGGATCAGGTGATAGAGAATGTAGGTTCACTTTGTAAAGACTTCACAACGGAAGACACCATGGTAATAGTCAGTGGGGTGGGCAACAGCATTGACAGGAACCCTAATTATTCAGTTGAGAGTGACCTGGTAAAGATAGTGATATAACGTCCAGTTGAACACATATATTTCTGAGACGACACGATACATGTAAGTCACAGCACAAGTAGACAAAGTAAGACATGTGTACACAGTAACATTCAAATCAGCACTGAGTCCAAGTCTGGCGGCCGCTGGCTGCTTGGCCGCTTAGGTAGCGCGGCTGCTGCATGGCTGGCAGACAGCGCCGCATATAGAGGACGCACGTAACTGCGCGGCGGCACTTTGAAAGATCGGCGAGTCACAACAGATAGCTTCAGCAATGACACATACTGGTGTTGTGCTTGTGTCTGTTCTGAGGCGCCATGACCAGCCTCATTTAAGCTCTTCTGCTAGAAGAGTTAATTTAGAGGTGGAACAGCTGCTTGGATCAGATATCGGGTTTAATATCAGTGTGGTTCCTGTTCATTCTATCAGCAGGTCGGACTATACTAAGCATGGTCCTCACCCCAACAGGAAAGGAAAGGGAAAACTATCTGGGCTAATAGTAAATAACTTAAGTACCATGCAACAGTTTAGTATCATAACCACTACACCACGGTGCTACTCAGCTTGTTCTGCAACATTGCTCCCTCCTTAAGTGAACAGCGTCTTGGTGTTACTTCCTCCTAGTCCAGGAACGAGTCATAGGTCCTGCATGATCTTCTTAGAACTTCTTTTCCTGCTACACTCTTCGGCACCTTTCTGCTTGGTGCCTGTCGCTGGAGCTTCGAATTTACACTGGGTTGCAGGATCCTTATAAGGCTTCATTCGAAGGATGTGGACCATGTCTCTGATCTTTCATCGTCTTGTGTTGGGGTTGAAATCTTCTACTTCATAAGTAACATCAGACAACTGTCTTGCAACCTTATAAGGTCCAAAGTAGCGCCTGAGGAGCTTCTCAGAGAGACCTACCTTCCGAACAGGAGTGAAGATCCAGACAAAGTCACCAGGCTGGTAGACAACAGGGCGGTGGCTTGCGTCATACGTTCTACATCTACATCTACATCTACATGATTACTCTGCAATTCACATTTAAGTGCTTGGCAGAGGTTTCATCGAACCACAATCATACTATCTCTCTACCATTCCACTCCCGAACAGCGCGCGGGAAAAACGAACACCTAAATTTTTCTGTTCGAGCTCTGATTTCTCTTATTTTATTTTGATGATCATTCCTACCTATGTAGGTTGGGCTCAACAAAATATTTTCGCATTCGGAAGAGAAAGTTGGTGACTGAAATTTCGTAAATAGATCTCGCAGCGACGAGAAACGTCTTTCTTTAATGACTTCCATCCCAACTCGCGTATCATATCTGCCACACTCTCTCCCCTATTACGTGATAATACAAAACGAGCTGCCCTATTTGGCACCCTCTTGATGTCCTTCGTCATTCCCACCTGGTAAGGATCCCACACCGCGCAGCAATATTCTAACAGAGGACATACGAGTGTAGTGTAAGCTGTCTCTTTAGTGGACTTGTTGCATCTTCTAAGTGTCCTGCCAATGAAACGCAACCTTTGGCTCGCCTTCCCCACAATATTATCTATGTGGTCTTTCCAACTGAAGTTGCTCGTAATTTTAACACCCAGGTACATAGTTGAATTGACAGCCTTGAGAATTGTACTACTTATCGAGTAATCGAAATCCAACGGATTTCTTTTGGAACTCATGTAGATCACCTCACACTTTTCGTTATTTAGCGTCAACTGCCACCTGCCACACCATACAGCAATCTTTTCTAAATCGCTTTGCAACTGATACTGGTCTTCGGATGACCTTACTAGACGGTAAATTACAGCGTCATCTGCGAACAACCTAAGAGAACTGCTCAGATTGTCACCCAGGGTATTTATATAGATCAGGAACAGCAGAGGTCCCAGGACGCTTCCCTGGGGAACTCCTGATATCACTTCAGTTTTACCCGATGATTTGCCGTCTATTACTACGAACTGCGACCTTCCTGACGGGAAATCACGAATCCAGTCGCACGACTGAGACGATACCCCATAGGCCCGCAGCTTGATTAGAAGTCGCTTGTGACGAACGGTGTCAAAAGCTTTCCGGAAATCTAGAAATACGGAATCAACTTTAGATCCCCTGTCGATAGCGGCCATTACTTCATGCGAGTAAAGAGCTAGCTGCGTTGCACAAGAACGATGTTTTCTGAAACCATGCTAATTACGTATCAATAGATTGTTCCCTTCGAGATGATTCATAATGTTTGAATACAGTATATGCTCCAGAACCCTACTGCAAACCGATGTCAATGATATAGGTCTGTAGTTCGATGGATTAGTCCTACTACCCTTCTTACACACTGGTGCGACCTGCGCAATTTTCCAATCTGTAGGTACAGATCTATCGGTGAGCGAGCGGTTGTATATGATTGCTGAGTAGGGAGCTATTGTATCAGCGTAATCTGAAAGGAACCTAATCGGTATACAATCTGGACCTGAAGACTTGCCCGTATCAAGCGATTTGAGTTGCTTCACAACCCCTAAGGTATCTACTTCTAAGAAACTCATGCTAGCAACTGTTCGTGTTTCAAATTCTGGAATATTCCATTCGTCTTCCCTGGTGAAGGAATTTCGGAAAACTGCGTTCAATAACTCCGCTTTAGCGGCACAGTCGTCGGTAACTACCATCGGCACTGCGCAGCGAAGGTATTAACTGCGTCTTGCCGCTTGTGTACTTTACATACGACCAGAATTTCTTCGGATTTTTTACTAAATTTCGGCGATCGTTTTCTTGAGCCTGCAGCATGCTGAGCCAAGCTAACTGCCGAGTTTCCTCAGCTCTGGCTAACACCTAGCCGATGTAATTTCGTCCACGTCATCAGGATGTAACGGAAACACAGTGTCCATCATCGTAGTCGCTTCACGCCCATGCACCAGGAAAAACGGCGTAAATCCTGTGGTGTCTTGTTTGGCAGTGTTGTAGGCAAACATCACGAAAGGTAGCACCTCATCCCAGTTGCTCTGCTGAACATTGACGAACATTGATAACATGTCCTGTCGGATCCTTAAGACCTGTCAACCAACAAAGTCAACGATGGTCTGTAACAACTGTCAATGGCCTTCCATAGAGATACTGTCGAAATTTGCACATGGCCCAGATCACAGCAAGACATTCTCTGTCTGTAGTTCAGCAGTTTCTCTTGGCTTTTGTAAGTGTCCTAGAAGCATAGGCTGTAGCCTTCTCTTTTCCATCCGAAATTTTCACCAGAACAGCACCGATCCCATACCGACTGGCATCTGTGTGTAGTTCTGTAGGTACTCTCTCATCATACAGACCACATACTGGGTCAGTCGACAGAGCTTTTCACGGTACATCAAAAGAATCTTGTTGAGCACCACCCTAGATAAATTTAGCACTGGCTTTTAAGATTTCTTGGAGTGGCCTGGCTTTGATATAAAAGTCTTTGATAAAACGACAGTAATAAGAACATAATCCGAGGGAGCTTCTCACATCTCTAGTACTTTTAGGAATAGGGAATTCCGTTATAGATCTCACCTTTTCTGGGTCTGGCCGCAATCCTTTGTTTGACACAAGGTGTCCAAGTATTTTGATTTATTTTGCTCCAAAGAGACACTTTCTTGGATTACGTTTCAGTCCGCCTTGTTGGAGATACTTAAGAACAGCCCTGAGTTTTTTTATATGTTCATCAAATGTCTCTGAAATACTATAATGTCATCTAAATAACAAAGACACATCATCCACTTCAGGTGACGTAGAAGATTATCTATCATCCGTTCAAAAGTTGCTGATGCATTACACAAATAAAAAGGCATTACCTTAAACTTATACAGGCCCTCAGGAGTGATGAATGCAGTTTTGTCACGATCAGCCTCATCTACTTCGAACTGCCAGTATCCCGAGTACATGTCTAGGGTTGAGAAAAACTTAGCCCCCTTCAGACAATCTAGTGCATCATCAGTTCCTGGAAGAGGGTAAACGTCCTTTTTAGTTATCTTATTAAGCTTCCTGTAATCAACACAAAAGCGCCAATTCCCATTCTTCTTTCTGACAAGGACCACTGGTGACGACCATGAGCTCTGTGAAGGCTGAATGATGTCATTCTTCATCATTATCTCTACCTCGTCGCAAATTATTCGACGTTCCATTGCTGCCACACAGTTTGCTCTCTGGCTTATTGGTTGATGGTCTCCAGTGCTAATCGGGTGCTTCACCGTCGATTTGTCTAATTTGCTCTTCACCTGTGGATTGAAGCATTCAGAGAACTCTTGAAGAATGGCAAGTAGCTCCTTCTGTTGTTCCTTAGTGATAGTCGAGCTAGATGATCTTGTCTCGTAGTGGTAGCGCTAATTTCGCCCACAGACTCGGCATGGGAGGTTTCTATGATGCTCAGCTGTTCTTCAATTATTGTCTCAGCATTTGCTGTGCACATGTGTCTTGGGGGACCTGCGGATCTCAGCGACAGTTAATTATACACAATTCACTGAATCCATTCTTGAATCCATTCTTAAGCGAGACGACAGAGGCTCGGATGACCAAGTTATTCTTCAGTGGTATGCTTCTCTTAAATTTCACTACAAGATCCATCGGTTGATGCATGGCATGACACCTGACAGTTACCTTTCTAGCGCTGACTGTAGGAATGATCACTTCATCCAGCACACATAGTCTCTACACATGTGGATGCACAGCTTCCTGTCGACAGTATCTCACCTCGTCTAGCATAATCTTCGAACGACCACAATCAATAATTGTCTGAGAAGCTTTCAAAAATTCCCATCCAAAAATGACGTCACTCTTGTAAAATGATGAATTCTAAGGGCTGTGTATGGCGACTTACACCCACACTAATGGTACATCTGCCTATAGGTTTTACATATTTCCCATTAGCCACCTTCAGCAGAGATGTTTTACTGTCGACGAATACAGTTTTTTGCAATTGGCGACAGTGCTTCTCCGAAATGACTGAATATGATGCTCCAGAGTCCACAAAAGCTTGGGCTGGTCGGCCATCCATGAGGATATCGATGTAGTTTCCTATCATTTTTGTAGTGATCGACGGTGGAGGATCTTTCTCTTCAGCGGCCTCACCTCCAAGGGAGGTCGCACTCTTTGGTTTTCCAGGTTGCAGCAGCTAGGTGATCGGCTGGAGCTTCTAAACGGCGATGGAGACCTTGATCGGCGTGTTGGAGAGCGTCCTCTCCAGCGGCTAGTTTGCGGCGATTGTGATCTATGTCGTCCTGCACCCACATCTTCTTGTTCATCTTCATCGTCAGCTAAGATTGGTCTGCTGTCTTCTGGCATGGGCGTCATCAAATATCCGCCGCCTGTCTCGACAATAGCACACCACATTTCCTGGTCGTCCTCAGTAGAAACATACTGGTTGGTTATCCTGGGTCCTCCAGACGTCAGTCTCGCTTGGTACCCAAACAGGTTCCTCATTCAGCATTGTAGGTATGTAACTGCGCCTGGGTCTCGACTTTTTCACCATTTTAAAGGAAAATGAAGGACTAGAGATTGAGTTCAATGTCTGCTCCACTTCTCCCTTACGACCTCTTGAAGCGTCTCGGTTTATTGCTTGCCGTGCAATCCAAGTGCCTTCTGTACTTCCCCTCTCATTATCTGACGAAGAACACTTGTGAAACCAGTTGCTTCCTCCATTGTGAGCGTGACGTGGGTGATATTCTGTCATTCTGCGCAATGGGTTAATCTGAGATGTACCCTTTACCCTGTGGCTCCTGCATGATGCAGACAGACGCTTCGAACGTTCTAAAGAGAAATGCCTGAAAAACTTTCAGCAATAAGTAGCCTACCTTCTCGAGTGGTCCGCTGTAAGGAAATGACACAAAAATTCACAAAATTTCTTACGTAACTAGTTGGATACTTGGGTACTGGAGTAGTGCTAATTAGTGTAAGAAAAACATGAAACTAACGTAAATTATTATTTATTTTGCAAAAATTCTGAGAAATCACAATAGCACTTTTAGTTATGAACTGAACAAGTTATTTCCGGGTTCTTTTCGGAATGTGAAGTTACCTCTTAAGGATAGGATTCGCTAATGAAATTTCTATACACAGTTTAAGATTGTTATTGACTTGGCAAAATGGCTGAGAGCCGCGCCTACTCAACTTGAATAATTATCCGTTAGAGTGTTGCTAGGTACGGTCGAGGCTGTCGTGTGTGAAATGCAGTGAAGTGTACTGTTGTGGAGGAAATATGGGGCTCGCAACAGCTGTAACGCACAATACCGTAAGCTGCGGTGACTACTGTCTGCGCCGCTCGCTGCTGACAAATAAGATAACTCTCGTTCTGTCTGGATTGACCTTCGCCAATCAAACTCTCCCTATGCCTTGATGAAGTCAAGGACTCCTATTCGCCCCTAGTCTAACTATTGGTGTGGTACACCGGTCAGATAACCAGTCCACTGTGATACCACTCAAAAATTCACTCACAGGCGTTTAACTATAACTCTGTCCGTTCACACCGCATAATAAGTGTGGTGACCAACACAGTGAACAACGCTTAATTGCAAGAACTCAATATAGAGTCGCACTTCGATTCGCTCTCGACAGAGGTGCTCTCGCATTGAACTATTGAGGAGAGACTTGTTCCTCGCTCTTTGAGTACACGGAGGAGCGCACACGCTCTCGTTACGTGTTCTCGCTCCAAGAGCGACAACAGAACGGCTCCTCTCCACGCCAGACGTGAAGGGGTATATCTTTTGGTCCCTTCCATTATTCCTTCAGCTCAAGGCGTCAGGAATATCGTCTGCCAATCAGCATTGCTCTTCTAAAACGGGAGAATGACATTTCGTTTAAGGCGACCAATCTGGAAATCTGTAGCATTGGCGTTTGGCGTTTGCTGTCTCCCTGTGAAAACCTCTGAAACTGCATGCTATGTTTGTAAAAAATGTGTAGGCTGGGCGCTCCCACACAATGTAGCGGAATTTGCTTTTAAGCCGAACACAGGATCGTTCTCCCTTTCACTCGGGCAAACGCTGTTTGCTCTACGGGCGGTCTCTGGCCAACGTAGATAGGTTGACTCGTCCTCTGGAGGGACCGGCCTCATGGCGTGTGATTTGCCTATCTCAAACTAAAAGCTTTTGTGACTGTCGTGTCTTGAATGTGTGTGTGTACGCCAGCCTCGAATATTTCAAGCTCGGTGCGCACTTGGGATTTACTAGTTCTTTGCATATCGCTTACATGAATTCATACAACATTGACTTTATCTTATCGAGTTTGGGTTCGAATGAAGAGTCTTGATGTGCGGAATATGATTGTGAGGGCGGAATATGTAAGCAGTGAAGGTCAGGAGACCACGACGTCTTACACCATCACAGACATTGATATGAAGTTTGGAAGCCATTCAAACTTCCTGCATGTAACTATTTTTTGATGCATTATCTCAATATACTGGCACCATTTTATGAAGTCGTGTGCTGTCAAAACCTCCTTCAGGAGTAGGGATTGATACAGGAGTAGGGCTTGATACATGTCCTCAGCAACACCCTTCATGAGATGTGCAACCTTATCTTCCTCCTTCATTCTAGGTACCACTATTTTACACAGTTCCAAGATGTCTTGAATGTAGGGTGCTGTAATTTCTCCTTGACCCTGTAACCTGCACTTTAATTTATCTTCAGCCTTGCAATTCTGTCGTTGTGTGTCGCCGAAATACTTGCGCAGTTCCACCTGGAATACTTCCCAAATCTGAACTTCTCCTCGTTGTTGTCATACCATTGCTTGGCAGTGACCTCCAAGTAGAAAAGTATGTTAGCCAAACGCACGGTGTCATCCCATTTGTTAAATTTGGCTACACACTCATGTACTTTCAACCACTTGTTTGTATCTTGGTCATCGTCACCAGAGAATCCGGAAGGATGTCTCATGTGGTGGCACACAGTTGCTGTCATTGTAACGTCCTCTTCTTCTTCTGTCTCTGATAGATTGTGATCTGCTGAATATGGCTTGAACTCGGGTTTCTCGCCATGTAGAGGGCGTCTCTGTCATGGCCTGATGGGAGCCACTGTGTCGTTGATAATGTGTGCTATCACAAGTTCCAATACCCAGTGCCTGCACCAGAATAATGTAACGTAGAAGAAAGTGTAATTAGATGAATGACGAACAGTAACTTAACGAAAGTTTATTCAGCACTTGCACATACAACAGCATGGAGCGAACTGCCTCTGGCCAGAACACATAGAGTATATATACAGCTACAGAACATTCCAGTACAATGATTCTTGACATTTGTGGCTACTTCTAGAATATACTGAAACTGAATATAGAAATTAAAATCGTACAGTGCATTTGAGTTTTGATCTCACAACCCTCCATGCAACAGTTAAGTATCATAACCACTACACCATGGTGCTACTCAGCTTCTTCTGCAACAATACCTTTGTAGACAAATCTAGGGAAGAAAGCCATAACACAAAACCAATAGTAAATAGTCTATCTGATCATGACATGCAGCATCTTGTGTTAAATTTTGAAACTTGTCAGGATAAAAAATCTATTAAATCTGAGTACAGGAGGGTAGCCCGCCCAGTTGGCCGTGCGGGCTAATGCACGACTTTCTGGGTGGGAAAAAGCACCTGGTCCCCAGCACGAATCCGTCCAGCGGATTTGTGTCAAGGTCCGGTGATCTGGCCAGTCTGTGGATGGTTTTTAGGCGGTTTTCCATCTGCCTCAGTGAATGCGGGCTGGTTCCCCTTATACCGCCTCAGTTACACTATGTCGGCGACTGCTGCGCAAGCAAGTTCTCCACATACACGTTCACCACCATTCCTCTACCACGCAAAGATAGGGGTTACACTCGTCTGGCGTGAGACGTTCCTTAGGGGGGCCACAGGGGGCCGAACCGCACAATAACCCTCGGTTTGGTGTGGGGCGGCAGAGGGGTGAAGTGGACTGTGGTAGTCGTCGTGGGGTTGTGGACCACTGCGACTGTGGCGGGGGCGGAGCCTCTCCGTCATTTCTAGGTCCCCAGTTACCATACAATACAATACAATACAATACAGGAGGGTAATAAATAAGTCCAAAATTGAGAAATTCTGGAAATTGCTCAGACATGGAATGGATAGATGTTTACAATACGTCTGACTCAAATGGAAAATACAGAGCATTCATTAATAAAGTTGCCTCCACTTTTGAAAATTGTTTTCCCATATGGGTAACTCAAATCACACTGAATCCAAAAAATAAATTTTGGATTACACAAGGAATAACGATATCATGCAGGACAAAAAGGATACAGTGTGTACTATCTAGGAACAGCTCTGATGTTAGAATTGTAATGAATTACAAAGAATACTGCAAAATATTGATGCAAGTACTCTAGAAATCGAAGCAGCTTTATTATGAGAAAAAGATATTACATCAGGCAACAATATAAAAACTGTGTGGGATACTGTGAAGACAGAGACAGGTAGGGCCAAAAAGGAAGAGGAACAGATAGCTCTAGAACTAAATGAACTTTGGTAACAAGTACATGTAGTGTTGCAAACCTCTTAAACAAGTACTTCACTTCTGTTACTGACAACTTGGGGTTATCAGGTTCAGTAAACAGTGCAATGGAGTAGCTGAGACCAGTCTTTAAAAATAACTTCAGTAAAATGGAAATGACACTCATGTCTCCCAGAGAAGTAGCACCCATCATAAAATCCTTAAAATCTAAATATTCCAGTGGGTATGATAACATATAAACAAAGTTAATCAAATAGGGCTCATGGGGGATGAGTTCTATCTTAAGTTATTAGTGTAATCAGTCTCTTATCAGTGGAACATTTCCAGACCGGCTAAAATATGGCGATTTTAAGCCTCTTTACAAGAAAGGGGATAAAGAGATATGATCAAACCATCAACCAATTTCACTTTTGCCAGCTTTTTCAAAAATATTTGAAAAGGTCGTGTTCAAGCATATCCTTAAGCATCTGACTGCAAATAATATATTGTCCAAGTCACAGTTTGGGTTTCTGAAGGGTTCTGATATAGAGAAAGCTATTTACACTTACAGTTAGAATGTACTTAATTCATTAAATAATAGATTAAAGGCTACTGGCATTTTCTGTGGCCTGTCAAAAGCCTTTGACTGTGTGAGCCACAGCATTCTCTTAAGTAAATTGGAATATTTTGGTGTCAATGGCAATGCTACAGAATGGTTTGCGTCTTATCTATCTAACAGGACACAAAGGGCATCGTTGCAAAATACCTGTGCAGTAATCAGCCAGCCTTCATTTGACTAGGAATTAATTACATATGGTGTTCCTCAAGGTTCCATCTTGGCTCCATTGCTTTTTCTTGTGTACATTAATGAGCTCTAATTTGTTACATTGCCAGATGCTAAGTTTGTTTTGTTTGAAGATGATACAAACATTGCAATGAATAGCAAGTCAAGTACGGATTTAGAAATAGTTGCTAATCAAATTTTCACTAACATTAATAAGTGGTTGCAAGCTAATTCACTGTCATTGAATTTTGAGAAGACCCACTAAATGCAGTTTCAGAACCTGTAAGAGATGTCCTTCCAACATGAGTATAGCATATGAAGACATGCAGATCAAAGACGATGACAGTGTTAAATTTCTGGGATTACAACTCGATAATAAATTCATTTGGGAAGGGCATACCACAGAATTGCTTAAGCACCTAACAAGTCTGTGTTTGCCATGAGAATGATGTCAGATGTAGGAGATACAAATATTTAAAAAAACTTGGATACTTTGCTTACTTTCATTCTATTATGTCATATGGGATCATATTCTATGGCAACTCATCAAACCAAGCAAAAGTTTTTAGGGTGGAAAAGCACGTGATAAGAATCATTTGTGGTGTAGATACAAGAACATCTTGTAGAAACCTGTTCAAGGAACTTTGTATTTTAACCACTGTTTTTCAGTATATTTATTCCTTAATGAAATTGTTGCAATAATACATCTATATTTCCAAACAATATCTCAATACATAGTATCAATACTAGGAATAAGAACAATCTACGTAAAGACCTAAAATTACTTACTTTGGTCCAAAAAGGGGTCCAATATTCAAGAACACACATTTTCAGTAAATTGCCAGCAACCCTTAAAAAACTTTGTTTCAGATAAAGCACGGTTTAATTTGAGTTGACTTTTTGATTGGCAACTCCTACTCCATAGATGAATATCTAGACAGAGACTGTTAAGCCAGCTTAAGTAAAAATGTCTGTTGAATTTCAGTTTTGACAACACTTGGTCACAACAGTCAAGATTCGGTATTTTGTGTATGATAAATTTATTAATAGTGCATAACAGTGTATCATTCTGACTGTGTTAATTCTGTAAACATTAGCTGTTCCAGTTTACTGCATTCTATTAACCTATTTTGACTATCTCCTGATAAATGATCAGTTAGTAACTTTATATTCAATTTTTTTATGTTATGCTTGCTGACATGTTCCACACCCAAGAGAATAATCTCATTTTTTGGGTCTATGAAAAGAAAACTGAATCTAATCTTAGCACTCCTTGTGTCTTCTACTTGTTCTCCTCCCTTTATATCAGGTTAACAGCTGGGATGTAGCACTTTACAGATGTCCCTGTCTCAGTACCCACTGTCTGTAAACTCTTGCTCAAGATGTGTGATCTGAGGATTTCCCAGGGTACAGAAATCTTGAAAATTTCTTGGGTATTCAGCCGGGTAGCGTCGTCCACAAGGCGCGATATCTTTCAAGCCGACTTCTTGCCGCCTTCAGGTGTTGTTGGTGTCTGATTGATCTCTGATGGATGCCGACTTCATATAATCTCCACCCCTCTCCTGCAGCCTCCATCTGGGCGCTTCTGAGCGGCCCATGGCCAGTGGTCGGCGAAGGGCGGCGTTGGGTGGTGGGGGAAGCGCGGCGCCCCACGACAGATCATGGGCCACAGTCCTTCCGCGGCTACGGCCGCTTGCGGAACTCTGCCATTGTGGTGACAATGCTTCTTCTTCTTCTTCTTCAGGTGTCCTGACAGGAGCGGATTTCAGTGTAGACTGTCATTGTGTTTTAATCATACTCAATGCTGGATCCCAGGCTTTGCTTAACTGGAAACCGCTGTCTATTTATTAGTTCTTCATGCAGCCGGATCTCCACTGCCACTTTGAGGAGACAATGCCAGAAGGTGTTCGACTGCTGTAGCATCTTTGTGCCATCGTAGTTCATGTCATCTCCACGTGAGATGCAAGGCGTGCAGCCAAACCACCGCAAGAAGAACTACAGAAAACTGTCATCAACTGTACAGGGAAAGTAACTGATGAAGCTACCTTATCCATACTTAAAAAGGGGCTGAATTGCGCACCAACACCAACAACATTACCAACAGAACAATTCAACAGCCCGGTAGAACAGGCCGCTCTTGGACTTCCACGTGATGCTGCAGAGGAAATACAACGGCAAACATGCCGTGTACTCACCAGTGCGGCTCATCCGAAGCGAAACATCTCCAAGGAAGAGAGGAAAGCACTGAAACGGCTCCAAGAAGATGCTGAGACTGTCGTCCTCCCAGCAGATAAAGGGAATTGCACGGCCCTACTACCATGTAATGTATAGAAGCAAAAATTGTATGACCTATTAGGAGATGACACTTACCGGAGAATCGAAGACGATCCTACCAACAGAGTGAAAAGGAGGACTACTGAGCTTCTCCAGCACACCTTTGAAGATAAGAAGACGGTGAAGAAGCTTCGTCCATGAGCAGCTGCACCTCCTTGACTTTACGGACTACCTAAAGTCCATAAGGATGGATTGCCTCTTCGTCCAATTGTAAGCAACTTTGGAGCACCAACATATGAATTAGCAAAACATCTGATGTCGATGCTCATTCCCTTTGTGGTCAGATGTCAGCACCACATCAGAAACTCGACACATTTCGTCCACCAGCTCCAGAACTTCCAACTGGTCCAAGAAGACTTCATGGTGAGCTTTCATGTGGTATCCCTCTGTACTACGGTACCTCTAAGAGACTCCCTAAGCCTCATAGGAGAAAAATTCGGACCAATAGTAACGAAAGTTTTCGAATTCGTACTTACGTCAACATACTTTCTGTTCGATGGGAATTACTACGGACAAACAGATGGAGTAGCAATGGGCTGTCCGCAATCACCAGTAGAAACCAATATGTTTACGGAGGCTTTTGAAGAAGAAGCTCTCGAGTCAGCAGCCTACAAGCCCCCTTGCTTTTTTCGATATGTAGATGATACATTCGTAATCTGGCCGCATGGACGACAAAGCCTCCAAGACTTTCTGCAGCATTTGAACTCGCTGCACCAGAATATCAAGTTCACGATGGAGGTAGAAGAAAACAACCAGCTTCCATTTCTGGATGTGCTTTTCAGGCGAAGACCAGATGGCACACAAGGACACAGCGTCTACTGTAAGTCGACACTTACAGATTTGTATCTGCATGCCACCAGCTGTCATGCTCCTTCACAGCGAGAGGGTGTTCTAAGCACACTGGTGCACAGAGCACGCGAAATCTCGGACTGTGACAGCCTAGCAGCTGAATTGCAGCACTTGCAGGCCGTGTTCCGCACGAACGATTACAACAACCGGCAGATAAAACGAGCCTTAAGACCGAAGAAGGCGAGACCGCAGCCTGCCGAGGACGAAGACAAACTGGTTGCGACAGCGATCATACCATATGTCGGGAACACATCGGCAAAGATCGGCAGAATACTCAGTAAACATAACGTCAAGTCCGTGTTTCGCCCTCCATCCAAAACGAAAACATTATTAGGATCTGTCAAGGAAGACTTAGGACTCCGGAAACCGGGAGTTTACAGCATGCGTTGCCAGAGCGGGAAAATGTATATAGGGCAGACCATACGGACGCTACGGGAGAGATGTAGTGAACATAAACGTCACGCAGACAATGCACAGCCGACCAAGTGCGCTGCGGCAGAGCACTGCATCTCACATGGGCATGAAATGAACTATGATAAAGAGTTACAGCAACTGAACACCTTCTGGGATTGTCTCCTCAAAGTGGCAGTGGAGATCCGGCTGCATGACGAACTAATAAAGACAGTGGTTTCCAGTTAAGCAAAGCCTGTGATCCAGCTTTGAGTATGATTAAAACACAATGACAGTCTACACTGAAATCCGATTCTGTCAGCACACCTGAAGAAGAAGAAGAAGCATTGTCACCACAATGGCAAAGTTCTGCAAGCGGCCGTAGCCGCGGAAGGACTGTGGCCCATGACCTGTCGCGGCGCGCTGCGCTTCCCCCACCACCCAGCGCCCCACTTCCCCCACCACCGGCCACGGACCGCTCGTAGGCGCCCAGATGGAGGCTGCAGAAGAGGGGTGGAGATTATATAAAATCGGCATCCATCAGAGATCAATCAGACACCAAGAACGCCTGAAGATGGCACAGAAGTCGGGTTGCCAAAATATCGCACCTTTTGGATGACGCTACCCAGCTGAATACCTGAGAAATTTTCAAGACTTGCTCAAGATGTTCTAACTCTTCCGCCAAGCTGTTTGAGTTGGATAGTGTCTTGACTCAATGAACAAGGCTTCTGAGTACACCATTCTTCTGCCCCAGATGATGAAAGCTGCCAGTCTGTAAATATAATTGGGTGTGTATTGTTTTCTATACACCCTATGGCTTAATGTACCTTCTGTCTTCCTTTTCACCAAGATATCCAGGAAAGGAAGTTGACCATCATTATCTAGTTCCTTTATGAACTTAATGTTGGGGTGTCTCGAGCTCTGATGGTCAAGGAACTCGTCCAGTCTTCTCCTACCATGTGGCCAAATGATGAATGTGTCATCAACATACCTGAAGAAACTGGTCAGCTGGTAGGCAGCAGTCATAAGAGGCTTATCCTCAAATCTCGCCATAAACAGATTTGTCACAACTGGAGATAAGGAGCTACCCATCACAACTCCTTTCTGTTCATAAAATTGTTGGTGTACCTTCAGTTGTCAGAGAGTGAGTGAGTTGCATTGGCATGAGTGTGTGTGTGTGTGTGTGTGAACTTTGTGTGCATGAGTGTGTGTATGTATCTGTTGTCTATTTTTCATGAAGGCTTTACTGGCCAGAAGCTTCTTATTTGTGGCAGTCTTTTTGTTGTGCTTATCTGCGACTCAGCATCTCTGCTATATGGTGAGTGACAATGTTCCTTTTCATAATATTGATACAATAATAATTGTGTGACATCACTGCAAGGAAGTCCAATATATCCTTAGAACAAAGGCAGTTTTAACATATCGGATAAAACCATGGGTGAACTGATTGCAGATTGCAGGGACCAGATGCCATGGGCACTGAAACAGAATTTTTCATCTTTGCCACTTGTCATTAATGACTGTGGCCACTAATACTATAGCCTAAATACACTTTCTACCTAACTGGAAACACTAAATTTCATTCTCTGTACAGTACAGTTTTTAATTAATAAGATGAGTGGAAAGTGACCAGCCAAAATATATGTAAAAGATGAGAACATCACCTAATTCAGATGGTTACACAGCAAATTTCTGGTTATAGGCTGCTTCCATTCGAATTTTAGTTTCAGATCTTTCTTGCTATGTTACATATGTTCAAAGACTGAAAGTCAACATAGATATTAGTTATAAAGACTTATAATTTACTCAAAATGCTTTTCAGCCTTCAGGAGGGAGAATCCTTAGTTTTGAAGGATAAAACTTATTCTAATGTGTCACATCCCATTAAAATAGACAAATATAATTTACTTCTCATTATACACCCCTTTAATAATGGAAACTTTGCTATTTTCAGGAAAACAGAACCATCTGAAATAGAGAAGCTGTTGCCTAATGACTCACATCATACACAGGAAGATGATGAAAACAGATTGACTCTGACACATTCGTACACGAAGGACAAAAAAGCTAAACTTACATCAAAGTCACATAAACACAGCAGAAAAAAAGAAAAGAAACATATTTATATATCAAGAGCAACAAGTTTGTTTTACTCCTACCCACTGGTATTTAGTTCAGATATTACAAATGAAGCAGATAATAAAGCCAGAAAGAGTACTGAAGACAGTATGAGTGTCACTGTAGTACCTAAAAGGAAAAGACAAGCAAAAATTAATAAACAAAGAGTATTAAATGATGGAAATAATACCAGAGGGAAGATTAGACACTACAGTGCAGTTCAGAATAACAATGATGATCTGTCTTATTGGTTTCCATCATGGTTCATTTACATAGCATGGTATGTAACATGTAAATTGATAACTCTGTTTTCAAACATTTGCAAGCATACTAGGTGATTAGGTGAACAAAATTTAAATTGTTCATGTAAGTACGAGTATAATTGAATATACATAACGTTTCCTATTATTTGTTCATAGAAGTCCCTACATATCACTTTTCTTGTTTTTCAGAATTTATTCATAAAAATTACGAACTTTAATATGTGAATATTATCTTCCTTACTTCCAAACACACAATATCCTGATCTTAAACAAGATAGATTTATTTCAGTTAAACTGAGAGGTAACATTGGTATAAACTTGCAATTTTTAAGCCTGATAAAATTAATTTCATGTGGGCAAAAAAATTTTAATAAGGCAACTGTTTAACATGTAGTTATTCCACATGCATTTCAAGATGTTAAAATGTGTATTACCTAATTTTCTCACTTATTTCATGCTCCATTCGTGTTCTAGAGTAGTATATAGATATTTGTATATTGCTGCACTCTGCTTCCACCACACCCCTCACACCATTGCTATGAATTCATTAATAAACATCTTCAGTAGATTTCTGTATACCCCATGCACTACTAACAATCAAGAATATCTATTTCTCTTTTGGATGGAATAAGATCGGAATGAGACTGCCGTCTTATGCAGATGAATGCCATTTTACTTTCTTTTGCATTATGTGTGTGGGATAGTAGTTCCAATCAGCAAAGTTTCCTCACCGCCAACTAATAATGTACTTTAACAGTTTATGGCCTCATTCATTGTTTATGTGTAACTATATGCTAAGTTGTGAGGCTCTATCCAGGAGTTTCTGAAAGCAGTTCAGCAGCAAAATTACTGGTAAAAATTCCTCTCCAGAAAACAAAATAGAGTTCAACTGTGTTCATATTATTCATACAATTTGTTTATTATTAATAATTTCATTTAGAAATTCATGTAATTCACTTAATACTGACTATGGTTGATAATTATACAAATATAGTACCAACATACATAAAATATAATTGATCTTCGTATCAAACATGTTAGAGAGTACTCTAATCTGTCAAATAGCAGCTCCATTACATCAAAATAACAATATCTGATGGCTGTTGTAGAAACATAATTAACGTTGTTTTTTTAGATCTTTATCTAGACAATAAATGAGAGAGCTGTTCAGCTCATGAAGAAGATTCATTTAAATATCGTGTTCTAACATAAATTTAGTGCAATAATTAAAGCAAACTTTTGTACCTTCTTTACTGTTTGGTTACTACATATTCAACATTGCATTTTATTTTTGAAAGTCTCAATTGTTCCACAGCATTCTTGGCCGCCACAATTACTCAGTGTGATTAATGACAAAAATAACAGGAGATGTGAAAGGGAAAGAATGCATAATGTTTTCAGCTGTAAATGACAGTGAGTGAGAAAAAAAGAAGTTACATGGCTTACCAATGTGCAGTAAGATCAAACAATAGAAAGGGCAAGATGAAATGAAAACAATATTATGAGAAGGATAGATTGCTTGCACCACCTAGTGGAGCCATTGAGATGCAGAGAGGCACAATGAAGACTACTAAACATTTTAATTAAAGCAATTGTGAGTTCTTGGTGAAGCACTGTAAATTAACTAAACAAACACTGTTTTGCCTTGTTTCACACTGTTATTGTTAATGTTATTGCACAACCTAAGTTTCAGGTTATACCCCCATTTTCAAGTAATGTACTTGAAAATGGGCTTATAACCTGAAACCTAAGTTGTGTAACAACATTAATAATGAAATTGTGAAACAACACCAAAAACAGTGTTTGTTTAATTGGACTACCTTAACATTAAGCTTCCAAGCAAAAAGTCATCCTTCCAAAATAGGCCACATTTTGGTAGTGGCCATTCATGCAGACAGACATATGTGGAGTTATCACGCTCAAATAGAAAGCATTATTGTAATTTCTTATTTGAGAGTTTATTCTGGAATGAAATAACAGACACGTAATAATATTATAGTGTACTTACTGTTTTGGAGCAGACATACATCTATATAAACATATTTTCAGTTTTTATATGTCAATTTTAATTGTTAATTAATCAAAAAATGATTCTAAACAATGCCGAGGATTGTTTGGGATTGTTAAGAAAGTATAAATACTAACAGCCATATTGGCATAGGGAGTCAGTCTGGTTTTGGTTTTTGAGCAGTGAGCATGTAGTTGCTCCTTTTGTATTGTAAGTATTGTTTGCCTTGTAACAATACAAGAAATTCATAGAAACAGACCAAAATATACAAAATTTCAATAAAAATCGCAAATGAAAATTTCGTGGAGCACAAGTCTAGGCGAAATTTCGAACTTCAAATCTAAATTTCAAGGAATTGAAGAGTCCGTTGCTGTGAAATCTTTCTGCAGTTACAGTCCATACTGGAGTAATGTAAACATAAAAACATTTTCAGGGCAGGGTAATATACATCCAGTTGATGTCATGTACCAGTTTAAAGACAACTTGACTGATAAAATGAGCAATAATTCGAAAATTAATTTTTTTAAAAAATTCTTGTTATGGGCGAACGAAGCAGTCAAACCGGAAATGTCATTTAATGAGTTAGAAAGAGCTTTCATGAACAAATTCTGGTCGGAAACTGAACAAACTAGAATTAAGTCAGAATTTTTGAATGGGCCAAATTTCAAACCAGGTAGTGGATGCGTGAAAACTTTTTGTCAACAACAGTTAAGAATTTTAGTACATCTTGATGAAACACTTCATGAAATCATCCAAATAGATGCTCTAAAACGAAGGTTGCCGAATAGGGCCCAGTGGAGTCTTGTGTACAGACCTGATAATACAATTGAACAATTAGATATATAAATAAACTGGATTTAGTGTGGGAGAGAAATGACAGATGTAATGGCAGACCTGATAATTGCAGGAATAACAATAACAGAGTTTTCAATGATCATTTCAGTAGCAGATTTAGAAATGATGACAGAAGAAATGGGGAGAGAAATGATAGGTAAAGCCCTGAGAATAGGAATTTCGAACCAAGAAATAGGCAGTGGATGCAAAATCAGGGAAACAATACTAACAGGATGAAAACAGAAGAAATGGTTCGGTAAACTAAGACCTGCCTCTTTCAGAGCCTGGCGAAATGGAGCAAATGGTTCAAATGGTTCTGAGCACCATGCGACTTAACTTCTGAGGTGATCAGTCGCCTAGAACTTGGGACTACTTAAACCTAACTAACCTAAGGACATCACACACATCCATGCCCGAGACAGGATTCGAACCTGTGACCGTAGCGATCGCTCGGCTCCAGACTGCAGCACCCAGAACCACACGGCCACTCCGGCTGGCGAGATGGAGCAAGTAGACATATGAACTACAATGGGAATTACAATGAATACAATATGGTGGCGCAGATATCCGTGCTTTTACTCCAAAAATAAGTTATCGTGAAGCCGTTAAAAATTCGTGTGTAAATGCAAAAGTGAATTCTTAAAGTATAGTGAACGTATTGCTAGGTTACAATGTGTAATCATAAGTCTAAGAGTAGAAACCACAGTCTAACATAACAGTCACGACACTTCGCCTCGATTTTGTTGCCTACAGCGCCAGCAGCGCCCCAAGCGGCTGGTAGGTTGAACTGTGAGTTCGGCGCGATCGTGAAAGCGATTAGTGATTGAGTATTTTGATTTATACAATGGTTTATACCATCGGGAGCGTTTGTAGCGCAATAAATTGCAGCAACAACAGGAAGAAGACACCACAGCTGTCTCTTTTTAGGTTTCCTAAGGATCCTGAGACGTATATACCATCATGTTACTAAACTGTATCGTCAGGATTCACTTGCAAACTGTATGTGTATAAATGATGAATGTATCGTTTTAGGAGCAGAAAATTGCTTGTTAATAGCAGACGAGAAGACCTTATGAAGAAAGACCCAGTTTACCCGCATAATAATATTAGGTTTTGTCCGCTACATTTCGAAGAAAACCAGTTCATGAACGCAGACAATAACAAACTCGTGTGGAATGCAGTACCCACACTGTTTGACATCCTAAATAAGCCACCTCAACTGATGATGAAGAGGAAACTGCCACAAAGATTCGACAGTCAATCAAAAGCTGTAAAACAGTCGTATGACACAGAAGCAGCCAGTTCAGCTCTCCATGTATCAGTGCCAGATTCGTGCGAATCGTCACCACAGACGTGCTTTGACGATAAAGTGGTTAGATTAAGTGCAGCTGGTCATGTCTTACAAAAGCGTGTGAAGTGTCAGAATGTGCACATCGAGCGAAACTATTACGGGGCAAGGAAAGTGCCAACAGACAGATTGTTTGAAAATTATTCAAATATTTGGTTTTTCGTGAAATGTAATGTAATCAGCTCATTATAATGTTTTCAGCATATTTCTGCCACTATTTGGCAGTTGCTTTACCCACTTTGAATAATATAAAGATTAAGGTCGTACTTGTGGTAACAGGCAACAGTGACACACACAGTAGGCCTACAGAACGATAAACGAGCTGTCGATCGCTTTTGCATGTAGAGGTACATGTCTGTGCTTCTTACATGTGAATCTGTGTGTTTATATTCTTTTGATATCAACGTGGTAAGCTGCAATTCTGTCCAATGTCACAAGTGTTTCTTCACGAATGTGTTGTAGCTTGCCACTCTATTCATGGTTTTTGTCCATACTTGCGCTTATTTTAGAATCATTAATAGAAACATATATGCGTTCCGATACTAAACAAACTCTTGGAGGCAAGAAAATAACTCGAATAATTCGGAAATTACGTAGGAAATGGATGTAAACAAACATTATGCTTACAACGCGTCTGACGTTCACCTTACCTACCGCTTGGAGCGCTAGTGTCACTCCATCTGTCAAACGGCAACAACTTTTACAGCAGTGAGTGTCGCGACTGTTATGTTAGACTGTGGTAGAAACCGACAGCCTGAAGTCCGAAAATATGGAACTGAAGTCGAAGCAAAACATGGATCCATTGCTTCAAGACAGACAGAAGAACAAAAACTTTCGCCAGAACATGGATACACTGCCGCAAAATGACGCTGATAAGTCATCAAAATGGAAGGCAGTACACAACAAGCGTCATATATTCGGCGCTGAAACGTCATCTACAGCAAATGTTTCGAGGCTCAAGAATGTAAACAATTTTGATGTACTTTGTTCTAGTAATAGTCTCACATACAGTAAAACAATCGTAAGAAGAGTGTACCGGTAAACTACCGGAAAAAAGTTAGGTTTGATTTTTCAAAGCCACAACGTTCAGTTAATAGCAGTGAAAATATCAGTGGCGTGATCCAGTCTGCTGTGAGTGAAACATCAACAAATCGCCTTCACATTTTCGCTGATAGTCATCGTAGAGGCATGGCTGATATAGTGAAAAGCAGTTTTAATGGTGCCGATGTTAGTGGAATCGTAAAACCGGGTGCTAAACTTCAAGAACTTGTAGCGGGGTGTGATCCAGAAAAAGTAAAAAACGAGTGTGCGATGTTAATAGGTGGCTCGAACAACGTTGCCTGCAACAAAGGGAATCATGTCATACAGTCGCTCAGGAAGAAAATATTGGTGCTTCATCAGTCTAAGGTATTTGTTGTGAACATTCCAAAGAGACATGACGTAATCCCACAGTCGTGTGTAAATGAGGCTATCTCACAAACGGACTCCAAGTTAGCAATGTTGTATAAGCATTTTAACAATAGGGGAGAGTGGGGGAAATACACACACCCAGATTTGTAGCGGTTTTGTGCACACAACTTTCATTGAAGCAACGAGTTCAGTAAGAGAGCATTTTACTAGACATGGACTGCACAGAAACAACCTAGGCAAGAAAGTGCTGGCCAAAGAAATTCTCCAGGTGATAAAGACAGCAGGAGTGGATGCCTATGTAAAAATAGCATTACCAGCAACAGGTTTTCTGCCAATGACAACAGAAAAGAAAAGTGCACCAACAGCATATGTGGAAGAAACATCTGCAGATACATCCTACGATGAAAAAATTACAACTGTGCAAACATGTAAAGCGTCACAGTCACCAGTGGCATTATCAGTAGCAGCAGTGGAAAAGGAAGTAACAGTTGCAGCAACAGCAGAAGTTTCACCAGCAACAGTAACTATAGTGCCTCTAAAAGGAGAAATGAGAATTGCAGCAGGAGAAGCAGCATCAAGTGTTACGGGTAGATGGAAAACTGCACCTCCTGTCCGTCTAAATGATTTTTTAGTGGAAGGCAGCAAGATGAAGAAGTCCACGAGATAAGTAGTGTAACAAATTTCATAACACCTCACCAAAATGTTCAGTCTAAAATAAACAACAATTATGATCTTAAAATTTGCTATCTGAATGTTCGAGGACTAATAGATAAAGAATTTATTGTAAACAGTTTTGGACTAGATAACAAATTTGATATTTTCTGTCTGAGTGAACATTGGGTTACTGAGAGTGTACTCCCAGTTGTCAAACTTGATAACTATAATGTAGCAAATAGTTACTGCAGAAAACTGCAAATAAGAGGTGGTGTGGCAATATATACTAATCAATCATTCACTTCTCCATTGTTAAGTTGGACCTAGATTATTTATGTGAGGAACAGAACTTTGAAGCCACTAGTCTAGTTATGGGCAGTCTTAAGTTAGTGATAGTATCCCTTCACAGGTCACCTAAGGGTATCATCAATGTGTTTCTAGAAAAATTGGACATGCTTTTAGATGTACTAAGAGGGACCAGATAGTTGCATTATGACATAGTAATTGGTGGAGATTTGAATGCAGATTTTGATATAACAACACATAAATGTACTGTGACTGAGTTGAAAAACTTTCTAAGACAGTGCAATTTGCACTCAATCAATAACAGGCCCACAAGAGATAAAGCATGTCTTGACAATATTTTTGTCAACTTTAAAACTACAGAAGAATCATGTGATGTTACAGTGTTTCCATTTTCAGATCATGACTCTGTATCTTTAAACTATCCAAGTAGGTTCTGTATTGATAATAGTAATATTCCTAAGCCTGTCCCAAAACTTATAATCACCAGACCTGTCACAGATGACAAAATTGTTCATCTCTGTAAGTCCCTTGCTGAGAGAGACTGGTTCAACCAATGTCATGGTGACACAAGTTGTAGTCTTAGTGCTGATTTGTCAGGGAAACTATTATTTGAGAGGTTTTTTAAAACATTTCTGACACAATTTAATGACAATATCCCCATAAAGAAATGCAAATTAACTGACAAAGGCTTTACAAACAGGGCTACAAACAGACAAAATTTATGGTTCACTAAACAATTATCAAATATGAAAAACCAAGTTATGGTGTTGCACAATATATGTAGCAATCAGAAAACAGAACATGCCAGATTAGCCTATATAAAATGCAGGAATGAGTATAAAAAAGCCATTGTGGAAGCCAAAAAAGCACATAATTTCAATACCATTGATAATTCCATAAATAAGTGCAAAGCTGCATGGAAATTAATAAATGGTGTTGCTAAAGATGTAAGAAGCAAAAAAATTAATATAAGTCCCCAAAAATTCAATGATTTCTTTATTAAATCTGTTGAAAATGTAGGAAATACTATAATCAAACCTGATATCAGTTCATTAGAGTTACTTTCTAAAAATGTTTGCAGAACACCAAAAGACACAGGTACGTTTATGTTCTCCAAGGTCTCACCTAGTCATGTCCTAAGCATTGTAAAATGGATGAAATCTTCAGACAGTGTAGATATATAGGACATATCCCGTAATGTACTAAAGAAAGTAATAGACTATATTGTGTACCCCTTAACATTCTGTATAAATAAATACATATTTGAAGGATATTTTCCCGAAGAACTCAAAGTGGCTAGGGTAATTCCAACATATGAAAAGGGAGATACGGACTCACCTTACAGTTACAGACCAATCTCCATAGTCCCAGCTTTTTCTAAAATACTGGAATGTGTAATTTACCAGCAGCTATCTGTTTATTTTGAAAAATTAGGAATAATTAGTGAATCTCAGTACGGTTTTAGGAAAAAGATGTCTGCTGTGGATGCTATAGACTTTGTAGTCAAATACTTACATCAAGTGTTTGAGGATAAGGGCTATGCTCAACTCACATTTTGTGATCGAAGCAAAGCTTTAGACTGTGTAAAGCATAAGCCACTCCTAGAAAAACTGGAATTCTGTGGCATTAGACATAACGGCCTTAAATTAATAAAATCATATCTTCAGAATCGTAAACAAGTTGTTTGTGTAGGGAGAGAACTGTCGAGTATAGAACAAGTCAAGGTAGGTGTTCCCCAGGGATCTGTGCTGGGCCCCTTTTTGTTCCTGATAATGATAAATGATTTGTCGTCATTTATCAAGTCCACCACTGTGTTGTATGCAGATGATACAACACTTCTTCATGCTAGTGATGATTTCTATAGCCTTAAAACTTGTGCAGCAAAGACAATTGACCAAGAATCCTATTGGTTCAAGGCAAATGGATTCCTGCTGAATGAAAACAAAACACAGCAGATGGTCTGTAGTCTTAGAGAGAAGCCTCTGTCAGATGATCCAAGTTATGTCAAATTTTTGGGGGTATACATTGATGATAAATTATCTTGGGGTCAACATGTACAATATATTAGTGGTAAATTGTCAAGAGTTATTTACATCCTATTTTTCATTCTTTCAAAGTATAATAACATAGGAATTATTTTGTGGGGGAACTCTAGTTGTCTACATGACATATTAATACTGCAAAAAAAAACTATTAGGATAATTACTGGTTGTGCATATAAGGCACACTGTAAACCATTGTTCTGTGAATAGAAAATCATGACTGTTATAAACTTGTACATATACTATGGTCTAATTTACACTGCTGGCCACCGTAAATGCAACACCCTGAAGGAAGCATCCGAATCAAGTGAAATTTACACCATGAGTTTGCAGCGATGAGATATGCAACTGATTAGAATTTCAGCGCAGACGCACATCACGCACTCCTGTGGCGCCACCTCATGGCGCCATTTAAGGCTTGGCGATTTCGACGACTGTACATTCGGCACGTGTGTTTACCTTGTCGTTGTTTCACAAGACGATCAGTTATGCCTCGTAGACAACAGCGAACATCTTTTGATCAAGTATCCGAGTGCGACAGAGGAAGGATAGTGGCTTACCGAGATTGTGGATTATCATACAGAGAAATCGCTAGTCGTGTTGGACGAAACCAAACAACTGTAATGCGGATATGTGACCGTTGGATGCAGGAGGGTACGACGGACCGACGTGGTCGATCGCATTCACCTCGGTGCACCACTGCATGTGCTGATAGGCAAATTGTGCGCATGGCAGTGACGGATCGCTCAGTGACATCCAGAACCATAGCACAGCACATTGCGTCTGTAACGCATCATCCAGTGTCTGCGCGTACCATTCGACGCCGTTTACAGCAGAGTGGTCTGTCCGCAAGACGTCCATTGCTTTGTCTACCATTGACGCAGAACCAGAGACGACTCCGTCGCCAATGGTGTGATGACAGATGGATGTGGACGGCAGAATGGAATGATGTTGTCTTTACTGATGAGGCACGCTTCTGTCTGCAGCACCACGATGGTCGGATTCAAGTGTGGAGACACCGTGGAGAGAGGATGCTGGACAGCTGCATTATGCACCGCCAAACTGGTCTTGCACCGGGTATTATGGTATGGGGCGGTATTGAATATTACTCTCGCATGCCTCTAGTACGCACTGCCGGTACTTTAAATAGCCGGCGCTACATATCCGAGGTGCTGGAGCCAGTTGTGCTTCCTTACCTTCAGGGCTCGGCCACAGACATATTTCAACAGGATAATGCGCGACCACACATGGCACGCATTGTCCAAAGGTTCTTCGTCAACAACCAGATTGAATTGCTTCCCTGGCCGGCTCGCTCTCCGGATATTTCGCCGATAGAAAACATGTGGTCCATGGTTGCTCAACGAGTGACCCAGATTACATCCCCAGCTGCCACACCAGATGATCTTTGGCAACGTGTGGAAGCTGCTTGGGCTGCTGTACCCCAGGAACACATCCAACGTCTCTTTGACTCAATGCCGAGATGTGTGGCAGCAGTGATCTCCAACAATGGCGGCTACTCTGGCAACTGATTCTGGCAGGAACCACATGTCACACACGTCTGTAAACGTAATCATTTGATACTTGGTCAACATGTTATCTACAAAATAAATTTTGTTGTGATACCCCTTGTCTTTCTTGGTGTTGCATTTACTGTGGCCAGCAGTGTATATGAAGAAGAAATTACCAGAATCAAAAACCAGAGAAAATGTACATAGCCACAATACAAGAAGGAATAGGTGCCTCTATATTCCTTACCACAGATTGTCAAAGTCACTCAACAGCTACGAAATCATGGGGTACAAATTATTTAATAATCTTCCTCAATCTGTTCAAGAATTACCTGAACAATTATTCAAACAAACAATTCATGACTGGCTAGTCCTCCACCCATTCTATGACATAAGAGAATTTATCAACTGTAATATAATACTATAATGTTAACAACAAACCTGTTGTTTCTTTCAAACTATTAATTGTGTATTAGTATGTATATGACGTTGTCTATTGCTGTAATGGACGAATGACAATAAAATTATTATTATTATTATTATTATTATTATTACTAAGGAATAATCTATGTGAACCATTCATTACGTAATTAAAACCTATGAAAATAAGTACATACCATTCAATGGACATTTCTCCACATATTCCAATCGTCTGTAAATAGTTATAAACAGTACCTTAATTTTGAGCATTAAAATAAAAAAAGTGCAAATGTGTGGTATTCCCCACCCCTGAGGGTAATGACACGCAAAGTACTGGGTAATAAACCGTAAACCAAACAAACCATAAAAATGTGCAATACTTGCTATTTTTATTTGCTTATTAGTTACTACAAATAGTAAACAACATATTTAAGAACGAAATAATGTAATTCTACAAACATCTCTTGTAATTTTAGTTTTTTACATTTATTCTGATGTGAAAAGAGTTCATTTTCTTATACACCAAAGATCGCACTTGTAACCTTTTGGAGTGTTCCAATCACTACATTCTTCATGACTCCATCTGCTACAAGAAATACATCGGTACCATAGTTCTCCATCTTTCCCACACTCTCCACAAACTAAACAGACATCTTCTGAAATTGCCAATGCATCATCCATTTCATCGTCATCACAAATGTTCTGCAAGTCCAGATTTAAGTCATCCTCGCTGCTACTTTCACTTTCCTGGTGGTGTTTCTTCTTATATAATGTCTGTTTCTTCTTTGAGACTTTTTTAAGTTGCAGATTTCTTCACTTATCTGCTTTATCCTTAAGATTTCTTTTCTTGTTTCCTTCAGATTTCCTTTTTAATGGCTTCTTTTTGTTTCTTTATTGATAACTCCATTAGCAGTTTATTCTTCTCTGGAGTTGCTGTAAGAATCACCGACATTCCCTTGGCTTGTTTCGTCTTAGGAAGAACTTGTTTTTGTTTTGGAACAGGAGATACGTCAAATACACTAACGTGCTTGACACATGCACTTTTAGTTGATGCTGTTGTGGCCTCTTCTATGCCTACTGGAAGTGGAACATCTTCTGCTAAAGATCAAGGAATTTGTTCTTGACTCCTTTTGGGGATATGTGGCTCGTTTGTAGATGCAACCACTTCATTTCCATTTGTTATATTCGGAACCTCTTCGTCTTCAAGGACAACATCTCCGAAGATCTCACATTGTTGTAAGTTGTCATGCTGAAATTTGTTTGGATTGAAAGAGCAAATCCCACGTGCCTTAAACCCTGATTGCCCTTTGCCCATGGTAGCGACCTTAATATATGCCTTATTAAAAAGTTCTGCTACCTCATATGGTGTAATTTTTTGATACACCTGTGACTCCATATACATGACATATTCACAAGTGAAGGCTGATTTCAAAGAAGAAAAGAATATAACATCTAGTGGTTGAAGGTTGTGAGAAGTGTGTGGAGGTATGTTTACCATGACAATAGAATGTTTTTTACAAAATTCAAAAAATCAAGCGAAATGTGACTGCTGTGATTATCTAAAATCAGCAGCACAGGGTCATTAACAGTTGATTTTACATTGTTCTGAAAATGTTGCATCCTTTCGAAAAATAATAACCATATATTGCTCCAACTGGTCCACCTTTACTTAAGAGATTTGACATCCTCTTTGTGGGGAAGATAAACATATGCGGGATGTAGGTACGAGCAGCACTGAAACAACATATCACAGTCACGTTTTCCCCCTTTCCCAAGATGTGGCCCCACCTATTTGTTTAACACCTTTAGGAGTCAAAATTCTCTCGGGATTTTGTTCAGTACAGTATTTACGCCCATTTCATCGACGTTGAACACTCGTCACTCTCTAAATTTATATTTTTCAAAGATATGTTCCAAGTCTTTAAAATATGCATTAAGCTATTCTTCATTAAATGCTGATATTCTATTAATGCTATTTGCTTCAGGTTTTCTCATGCTAATACTTGGGTTTCTTTTTAAAAATAGAGCTAGCCAATCCTCTCCAGCTAACCTAGATGACTTGTCAAAATTGTTTGCAATGTTGTTAGCCTCTGCATACTCAATTGCAATCTTTCGCAGCTGGATGCATGTAATGATATAAAACAGCTTGGCCATTGTAATAACATGGTCCCTAATCTCAATTTCCAGTTCTGTCGAAAATGCGGGGTTTCTTCCAAGTTTTGGAACCTCGATATTTTTAACGTTCATTCGCAGAGTAGCTTCATGAATCCCGAAAGCTCTTAATACTTCTCTTATTTTTCTTCCAGATTTGATGGCATCAAGAGCCTTACAAAGTTCCTCTAGCATCCATTTTGCTTTCTGTTTTTTTTTATAATATCCACCCATCTGAAATTTTAAAAAAAACTCGTTAGTTTTGAAAATATAACCTGCAAGGGGGAATACTACACACTTCAACAGCTGTGTGGCATTACCCCACTGTAAGTTCGATGACTAACCTAAGCATAACTCGGCACCTAATTCATATAGCGGGACCAATCTACAATTAAATTAAATGTTTCATCTAGGGTTAGTAGTTGATACACAATAATTACATTAAAGCAACTTATAATAGCATTTACATTGCAAAATACAGCTGACCAAAATTACATGAGACACGCCAAAAATAAACAATACAAGAAATACTTAATAACCGCTTTTTGAGAGCAGCAGAGAAGACAGGGTGTAATGGTTCTATGGAAGAATCATTGTCCCTCTTACAGAAAGCTATTACCAACAGAATCCCAGTCATCCTTACGTCCATTTACTGTAAACAAAGTCATAAGAGTAATTAGATCATTAAAAAATAAAAATTCTGCTGATGTGGACAATATTTACCGTAAAATACTGAAACACTGTTACAAATTTATTAGTCCCATCTTATGCAACATATGCAACACATCCCTACAAGAAGGGATTGTACCTGACAGACTAAAATTGGCTGTAGTGATTCCTCTCTTTAAAATAGGAGATAAAAACAAAGTTACAAACTATCGCCCAATATCCATATTAACTACCTTCTCGAAGATTCTTGAAAAACTAATGCACAGGAGAACTGTAGATCATCTCAACTTCCACAGTATCTTAAGCAAAAATCAGTTTGGTTTTTGTGCTGGTCTTTGTACTGAACAGGCAATATTCTCTTTCAGCAACCAAGTTTTGGAAGCCATTAACCAAAAAAAATGTCTGTAGTGGGTATTTTTTGTGATCTTACGAAAGCCTTTGACTGTGTAAACCACCAAATTCTTTTGAAAAAGGCAGAATACTATGATTTATGTGGTGCTGTTGGCTTATGGCTACAATCATATCTAAAGGATCGGAAGCAGACTGTAATGCTAAATGGTTCTTCTATAGAACCTGCGTCGTCTGAATGTGGGACGATAATGTGTGGTGTGCCTCAAGGCTCCGTTTTGGGCCCACTGCTATTCCTCATCTTCATTAATGATCTTCCTCTTTGTTCTGAGACAAACAGCAAAAATACCCTGTTCGCTGACGATACCACGATTTTAATTGACGATTTGATAGATCACAATCTTGAACAACCTGCAAATACTGTTTTTAATGATATCTTAAATTGCATCTCCTCAAATGGTTTCTCACTCAAAGCAAATAAAACTCATTATACTGGCACGAGGTCCCATACATCACAAAGTAATCTTGATGAAATTAACATAAAATGTGGAGATCAACCAATACAGAAAGTTGAAGATACAAAACTCCTGGGTGCTTATATAGACAGCAAATGTAATTGGTCAGTTCACATTCTTCATCTATATAAAAAAACTTTGCTTGGCAACATTTGCATTACAGGTAATTTCTTCAGTGGCTGAAGGTGACGCCATTAAGGTTGCCTACTTTGGCTAATGGTTCAAATGGTTCTGAGCTCTATGGGACTTAACTGCTGTGGTCATCAGTCCCTTAAAACTACTTAAACCGAACTAGCCTAAGGACATCACACACATCCATGCCCGAGGCAGGATTCGAACCTGCGACCATAGCATCAGCGCGGTTCCAGACTGTAGTGCCTAGAACCGCTCCGGCCGGCTACTTTGGCTACTTCCACTCATTGATGTCATATGCTATCATATTCTAGGAGAACCAACCATTTGCAAAAAAAAGTTTTCACCGTCCAAATAAAAGCAATCAGAATAATGTGTGGGTCCATTAAAGACACTCTTGCAGGCACTTGTTTCGAAAGACAGGTATCCCAACAACTGCCTCACAGTATATTTTTTCCTTGCTGACCTTTATGTTCAAAAATTATTCTATCTACCAAGACAACAGTGAATACCATGGCTATAACACCAGAAACAAAAATAATCTACATGTCAAAATGAAGTGTCTCACTCTGGTACAAAAAGGAGTTTACTACTCCAGCATTAAGCTGTTCAATGCTCTCCCACTACATATCAAATGTGTTCATACAGAACTGCTAAAATTTAATAAAGTTCCCAATGATTACCTGACAGAGAAATCTTTTTATACTGTGGATGAATATCTGAAAGAAAATGTATACCATAACTAAACTTATTGTGTCTAGAACTTGTTCAATTGATTTTATTGAGCATTTGAGCATTATCACACTTTTGGTAACAACAGATTGGCTGTACCTGTATTTATTCTTGTAGGCCTAATATCTGATTTAACTTTGTGCTCTTATTTATAACCTTTGTTAGAAACTCCTTTTTCTGTTAAATGGTTATGTTATCTAGCTGAAATTGTGTATGTTACTGTATTTATAGGATGTCTTACTTAAACTATGTACCTTTTGGCATTGAAATGCCCTTATATTTATTGTAAGTTTAAATTGAAACCTGTACAATTTGACACGTCCCATATCCTTGTGGTTGACTCACTAACTGGATTTACGGAACATGAAATAAATAAATAAAAATAAATCAATACAATCAAGCACATTGTAGTAATTTCAGAAGGGGAAGGGGCACAACAAATAAAATGTACCAAAATTTTGTACCCAGAATACAACCTGATGTGAGTAGAATGAGGTTTGATAGGGAATTTTGGGAAAAATTATTATCTGAAAACAAAAATGAACAAAAAAGTAAAAAATCTGAATTTGAATTAGAAGAAAACACTTTGACAAATATCTTTAACAGTAGTAATGCAGTAGTAGCTGTTGATAGGGATGGGAACAGATCGTTTGAGTATGGTTTAGTGAGAATGTTGAGTGACTTTGAAATGAGTGAAAATGCTGACACTGGTGCTGTATGTGCCAAAGCTGATGTTCATGTGCTAGGCAATGGAAGTGAGAATAACAGAGTAATTCCTGATGAAATTACAGTGGATAATAAACAGGTAAATGAGGATGAGAAATGGGTTTGGTGTTGAAAATAATATTAAATGTGATGATATTGTGTCTAATGTGAATGATTCAGATGATGATGATGATGTTGATTATGATATGTTACTTACAGAATTAGATGGGATGGTATATGTAGAAGTTAAAGTTGATGATTTGATGCTGAATGATTCTGTAATTTTTGGTGAGTGATCGAGTAATGAGTTTGAAACCAGTAGAGCAGTGCCTGATAGATTAATGTTGCCAGCTGATGTTAGTGATGTTGTGTCTGAATGTGTTTGTGAAAATGGAAAAGAAGACCTAATTAGTGACAGAATACTAAGTGTAGCCAATTACTATAGTAGCAATTGTCAGTATGGTGATCAAAAGTGTAAGGTCTTAAGTGAAATTAACAAAGTGTGTACTCAGATGATAAAATTGCCATGAAAAATGTGGAACAGTCTCCTGGTGGAGATATGATTAATAAATATGTAAAATCTGTACTAAAAGGTAGTGCTTCTGATAAAGTGGTGAAAATAGTTAGTGACTATGGTGACAGATGTAACCATAGTAGCCAAAAGTTTGAAACCATAAATGAAATTTGTCAAAATGTACATCTAGGAAAGAAAAATTGTTTTGGAAATTTGGAACAGGGATTTAATAGTAACTCAATTAGTGAATGTGAGCAAGTAGTAAAGGAAGGGAGTGTGTGTGTTGAAATCAGTAGCTTGCAGACAGATTTGAGGGAGCCTTGCAAAAACAATTACCTAGTTAATGAAAGTACTACAAAACTGAATAAACAACCAGCAAATAGTAAGTTTATATTGAAGAATGTGTGCTTCATGCCACATCAGACAGACCCATGCTGTACACCTTGTTAAGACATGTTATGAATATTCTGACCAAATAATCAAGAAAATACTAATTGAGAGAAAATTACAACTCATAAAAAGCTCAATTAATGTGCACTGTTTCTTGCAAATGCAAACACTGACAAGGGAGAAATCGGATAACTTAACACATATGAAGCACTGTAATTTTTTTTGTCATTTTGTTCATATTTCTATTGTGTGTGAATATTTGCAAATTTTTACTTATATTTTGTCTATTCATAGAATGGAGGTTGAAAAGAGTGTATTTGAACATTTGTGTATGCTTTTACGTCGCATAGGTGTTGGGTTGTTTGCTATTTATGCAGGACCATTTGAATTTGTTGTTATTTGGACTCCGAAATGTTACACAGCTGAAATTATACAAACAACCTTCATCACTCATATAACCTCATAAGAATTGTCTTTCCTCAGGAGATTGCAAGCTCTTTTTGCAATCTAGGGGTGGCGAAACCAAGGCTCCGAGCTGGTGTGACTCTTTCCTTTAAAGACACATCCTTTCTTACTTATCTGTACAAACTCACCCTCTTCCACTTTCTGATTCAGACAAATAGTTAGAGACTGGATGCCAAAAGGAACTGGTGCACATATTTTATACTAAGCAAGCTGCCCTTTTCTGGTTATCTGGATACAAGTACAAACTTTGGGCAGGTTTAATAATGTGTGTTTTAATAATGCAACATACATATGAATTTTGAGGAAAATTGGTGTAATATTTACTTATGTCTGTACAGTTATTCTCACTATGCTGATAAAGTTATAATCTCATTGTGCTAATGACTTTGTGAAAAGTTGAGAAAATGTTTGAAGTTGGTGTGAAGCTTACTTAAGATATCTGTGCTGTTATAGTAATATACTATTACTTTACAACTGATATGTGATTACAATTCGGTTAGACCGTTTGTAGCCTTATATATGCTTTCTCACTTGGTTTCACCTGTTACTACACCTCTTATGTGAAAGTCACTGGATAGATGTTGATTTATTATCAAGTATGAAAAAACATTTATGTCATGATCTTGTCCTTAACATGTATTAGGTCTACTGTGTAATTGGAAAAGGAACAATTATCAAAAAAAATATATTATGTTCAAATTACTAGAATGGCTCCATCTGTGGAGCATAAGGAAAATGGAATTTTATGATGGAGATAGTTATTGAGGCAGAAGTTTTCTGATTCCCAGGATTTAAGACTCACACAGTTTTATTTTCATGTAATTTTCTACCACTTCAATGACTAAACCATTGGTAGTCATATTTAATTATTCTTTTGCCATCCTAGTACAATAAAATAGGGATAATGTTTGCTACATGTCTGGTATCTGTACAAGTCACGCTTTCTCCTTAGTATAGATATGAGGTGTTCTTTATCGCAATATCTACACAAATCTGAACTGTTCAATACTACTGTATGTTACACCAACTCAGTGTTTTTCAATATATATGAATGTTAGCTTACAATCTGATTATTAATGAAAACTGGTTACATTTCTCCAATATCTTAATGAAAATATTCTGATGGCCACTAATGATTCATGTGTAATGAGTAGCAAAGGAAAAACTAAAAATTGAGGATTCATATTCATGATATAGTTATAGGTCTTGCAGACATCTACTTTCAATTGAAGACTAGTTGATTCATTAATATGTAACTGATGAGGGATATATATATTTATCATACCTTTAGAGTGGCTGAACTAACCATTTTACTCCTAGTATCAACCCATTCATATTTAACCACTAGTACTTTACCCTTTGCTTTAACCTATGTTGGAAGTTGCCTTATTTGTGCCCAATTTTAATTACTGTCTGATCTTATGTTGCTAAATCAAGTCTAATGTGGTGATGACCAAGAAGAAATCTGTCACCTAGTTGTTGAGCAGAATGTATTCTGGAAGTAACCTGCTGGTACTTAATTTGCCTCTGTAAATCTGATTCTACAGTGGCATGTGACCTTGTTGGCCGTCAGTCTCTAAAATAAAATGCTGAAAAATTTGGTATGACGACTTTCAAGCTATGAGAACTAGGTGCCTTTGATAGTTATTATGGGCAAATTCCTTTATCTGTCCTTGTGGTTTCCTGATCTGAAATGTTCATGTCAGTTCAGTTGTTCTAAAGTCTGAGTTTGATTTGCAAAGAAATGAGGACGTTTGGTCCTACAAGTGGTACAGTCATTATGTCTATGTGCATTTCAACAGTTGAAAACCGACATAATTTTTCCATGAAAATAGATGTCTGAGAGGCTAACAATTACAAGTTTCTTGTAAATTGCTTGACAGCTACCTTTACATGATACGATGCATACTATAATGGTCTGTTTAAACTAGTCCGTCTAGACTCTGTGTCTAGACTCTGAAGTGGAGGAAGGGCCTCCTCCAGATGTAGTTGAAAGTAGGCTGAAGCAGAATATTAGCTTAAAGAAAAAACACAGGTTGGGATCAAACCAGAACAGGAAAAAAAGAATTCTGCTTATAGGCAGCAGCCGAGGGAGGGGTGTGAACCACCAGCTTCAGGAGAAATTAGGTGCAGGGTACCAGGTCACAAGTTTTGTGAAACCAACTGCTAGTGTTAGCCGGTTGACAGAAAAGTTAGGTCAGCTAAGCAGGGGCTTTGAGAAGGAAGATCAGGTTATTATAATTGGGGGAGCAGGAAACAGCCTGGCTATGAATCCAAGATACAGTATTAGGAGTGATCTGGATAGAATAGGAGCCGAAACTGAGCACCCAAATGTGGGTTTTGTGGAGGTCTTTCAGCGCCATGATCACCCCTGTGTAAACACTGCTGTAAGGCGTGTTAACACTGAGCTGAACAGGATGCTCCAGACACTGGCAAAATCTCACATAAGTGTTGTTCCAGTAAATGCTATTGGTAGGTGGCGATACACTACACATGGCCTGCACCTGAATAGAATGGGGAAAAGTAAGTTAGCTTCTCTATCAGCAGAAACTGTAAGGGGGTTCCAACGTCACACAAGGGGTGATCCCTGTGTTTAATGGGTCCAGGCAGACAGGTTTTTTAGGTTAAATCCAAAGTCCAGAAAGATGACAGTAAAGATAAATAGAATAAAAGAAACTTCATGTACAGTTAATTGGGGTAAAGCTAAGGGCAGTATCAACATACTTCATCAAAATATTGGGGGAATAAAAAATAAAGTAGATGAGCAATCAGTGTGTTTAGATGATCTCAAAAATAAGAATGAGATTGATATAATCTGTCTGTCTGAACACCATGTAACTGTGGGCATGGATAGTGTCAGTATAAGTGGGTATAATTTAGCATGTTACACTTGTACACCTAGGATAGATAAAGGAGTAGTTGCTGTTTTCGTAAAACAAGGGTATAAATGCAAAACTGTAGAAGTAAGCAAATTTTGTGTTGATCAGCACTTTGAGGTTTGTGCATGTGAACTTCAGCAAGATAATGTAGTATTGACATTAGCAACAGTGTACAGGTCCCCATTAGGGGAATTGGAGCTGTTCATAAAAAAGTTTGAATCCAAATTATGCTGTCTGTCAGACAAAAATAAGAAGTTATTCATTTGTGGTGATTTCACTGTAAACTTTGTAAGTAATTCTGATAGGAAAAGTGAACTAGAAGTGTTATTAACAACATATAACTTAGAATCAGTGATCAATGTCCCTACATGTATATCTCAGGACAGTAGCACACTAATAGATAATCTATTTGTACAGAAAGAGGATGTAAAACAAACACATGCTTTCCCTGTGGTAAATGGATTGTCAGACCATGTTGCACAACTGATTAACTTACAAAACCTAACAGGGTGTACAGTGCAGAAACCATTAAGTAAAAGTGTGAGGTCCCTCACCCCAATATGTATACAGCACTTCAGAGAAAGCTTCACAACTGTTAACTGGGGAGATGTATATAATGAGTCAAATGCTAATGATAAGTGCAAAATATTTCTTGATAAATTTATATCCCACTTTGAACATTTTATCCCAAAGAAAATTACTAAGTGTAACATCACACTTTTCAAAGAAATCTTGCTTACTACAGGTATTAAAGTGTCTTCAGAAAGAAAAAGAAAGTGTATGAAACAGCAAGAACTAGTAAAGATCCAGAAGTAGTTTTACACTATAAAAATTATTGTAACATACTGAGAAAAGTTGTATGGAAATAAAGAAATATGTATGTTAGAGAAGAAACTCCAGCAATAAAATCAAATCAATATGGAATGTTGTTAGGAGGGAGACAGGAAAAGTAACCACTGGTGTAGGTAATATTACTGTTAAAGAGAACAAGAGCATTCTAACCAACAGTACACAAGTAGCTAATGTATTTAACAATCATTTCTTAAGTGTAGGAGAAAAAATTGGTGAGAATAGTTCAAAAGAAAAAGCTAGGCAGTACCTGAAAGAGTCTGTTTTGAAAAAATGTAGTCAGATTAAGTTTCACCTAACAACCTCTTGTGAAATAAGTAAAATTATTAAATCTGTGAAAAATAAATGTTCTTTTAGAGTAGATGACATCTCTAATAAGATATTAAAACAATGTGGAGCAATTATAGCTGATGTTCTGAGTCACTAACTCAAGGTATTTTCCCAGACAGGTTAAAATATGCAATTCTCAGGCCTCTCTACAAAAAGGGGGACACCACAGATGTCAATAATTATTGGCCAGTATCCTTGCTTACAGCATTATCAAAAATCTTCAGGAAAGTAATGTATCCAAGAGTGGTTAGCCATCTCAACAGTAATGGGATACTTAGTAAATCACAGTTTGGATTTCAGATATGCTGTTCCACTGAGACAGCAATATACAATTTCACTGTCCACATAATAGAGTCTTTAAATAGTAAAATATCATCAACAGGAATTTTCTGTGACTTGTCCAAACCATTTGATTGTATGAACCACGACATTATGTTACAGAAATTACAATTCTATGCTATAAATGGAATGGCATATGAGTGGCTTAAGTCATATCTACAGAACAGGAAGCAATAAGTTTCCTTATATGGGCCAAGTGATTTAAATAAGTTTACCACTTCATCTAACTGGGGTGAAATTACATCAGGTGTTCCACAGGGTTCAATCATGGGTCCCCCTCTATCCTTGATATATGTGAACGACCTCCCTTCCTATCTGAAACAGGAAGCTGAACTGACACTGTTTTTTGATGATACAAGCATCATTATTAATCCAGTAAAAGAAAGTCCAACTGAAAATGATGCAAATAAGGTCTCAACAAATGAAAAAAATGGAAAGATTGGACATTGGTCAGATATTTCATTCTATATATGTAAAGTGAATTATGTTAACTGCTGAGGAACTATACTCCGAGAACTTACTTCCACTATATTATAATAATATATTTCTTATTCAATACTATATGTAAATGTCAATATAAATTGCAGAGAATCGTGCTGCAACACTTTAAAATTTTTTTGTACTAGTATGATTTTAGTGATATGTTATCTAAGAACAAGTTAAAACTACAATACAAAAAAATGATTCTAAACAATGCCGAGGATTGTTGGGGATTGTTAAGAAAGTATAAATACTAACAGCCATATTGGCATAGGGAGTCAGTCTGGTTTTGGTTTTTGAGCAGTGAGCATGTAGTTGCTCCTTTTGTATTGTAAGTATTGTTTGCCTTGTAACAATACTTAAATTTTGTTTTGAAAGTATAATAAAAACTATGAAACTTAATGCAAGATAAAACTAAATCAACTCTCCAGTACTTGTTTTACAGTGGCCGTAAATGTACTCAGGACCACGACTGCAGCAGATAAAGAGTAACTATGATTAACTCCATTATTACGAGTAGTTTGAGAATTTCAAGAATTTTATTTACCATAGATCATTTTACAATGATATTGGCTTCGTCATACAAGATGTACTAGTACATACAGAATAACAAAATAAACTTCTGTCAATACATTATAAATACATTTGAAGCATGGCAGTGTACCAAATTACAAAGGATAGCCTTTAAAAGCTAACGCAACAAGCTATCTTATAATCCAATATAATAAGGTATTTTATTGTTTATAGTATAAACTTTGTAATTAAACACGATTAACCACAGCACAAAATAATATGTTTAACTACAGACAACTTTTAAATGCTTATATTCTCCTCAGGCATCTCAAAGAATTCTTTAATGTCATAGAATGGATGATCTGACAGCCAGCTGTAACACTTAATTTTAAAAGAATTTGTATCCATAGACTGAACATGAATTGGCAGTTTATTGAACATTTTGAGTGGGTTAACTTTGTGGGAATTTAATGTTCTCGCTAATCTGTGGCGCGGTATGTCTAAATTACCGTTCGCCCTGGTGTTGTGTTCGTGTATTTCCTTTCTGGCAATAAATTCTGAAATATTATTTTTAATATAGAGTACAGACACATAGATGTATAAATTTATAATTGTAAGTATTCTGAGTCTGTAGAAAACAGGACGACAGTGCTCCCTATGACCTCTTTTACATATTATACGTATGACTTTTTTTTGTAATTTCAATACGTTTTTGATGTGAGGGGAGCGCCCCCATATAATAAGACCATATGAAATATGTGACTGGAATAGCCCAAAGTATGTCACCCTGAGGTACTCCAAGCTCACTACCTCCCTTAGTTTCAGGAGAAGGTATGCCACCCGAGATATTTTTTCACATACATGATTGACATGTTCCTCCCAATATAGTTTTGAGTCAATGTGAATACCTAAGAGTTTTACCGACTTATTGCCTACTTCATTTGATCTTCCCATTAAAAGTTTTTGTGTTTTGTCAGGGTTGCATAGGAGCTTATTGGCTGCAAACCAGTCCAGGGCCTTATCTAGTGTTTCTTTTGTTAGGTTATTCAGATCTGAAATGTTCTGATGTGTTGTAAGTAGTGTTGTGTCGTCAGCATCACACACAACAGGGTGAGCTATAATTTTAGGTAAATCATTAATAGCGACAATGAAGAGGAAGGGTCCAAGGATAGACCCTTGTGGTACACCTGTGCTGATTTCCATGATGGAAGAATTTAAATTTCTGACTGAAACGAATTGTTTTCGGTTACTTAAATAAGAATTTATCACAGATAAAGTGCTCCCTCTCACCCCATAAAACTCTAGTTTCCCCAGTAGTATGTCAACAGGAATGCAATCGAAAGCTTTGCTTAGGTCACATAATACCAGTGATACCATTCTATTATTTTCAAAAGCTGTTAAGGTTTGGTCAATGATTTCCAAGATGGCCCCTGTTGTGTTCTTCCCCTTTCGAAAGCCAAACTGATTGTTACATAGGATATTGTGTTTTTCAAATAAGTTGCTTATTTGTGTGTGTACCAGCACCTCAAATACCTTTGAGAATATTGGAACAATGGAGACTGGTCTGTAGCTTTGGGGGAGGTGTTTGTCTCCTTTTTTAAAAACTGGGACAACTTTTGATACCTTGAGTGCATCTGGAAAGCTCCAAATTCTACACATTTATTAAAAATATAAGCTAATGGTTTGGCGATTGAGTGTATTGTCTTTTTAATTATGTTATTTGATAACCAATAACAGTCAATAATTTTAGAACCTGAAAATTTGGATACAGCTTTTATAACATCAGCAGGTGTGACAGCCCTCCATTGAAATGCCAGGTTAACAGGCAGTGGTGTTCCAACAAGGTTCATTGCAGATGAATTTGTTGCTTTGATACTGTTACTTATTTCTTTAACTGAGTTTAAAAAGTACTCATTTAATTCTTCAGGATCAAGCAGAGCTGTTTCTGTGCGTTTCGGTGTATTCTCTTGTTTTATTATTTGCCAGGCTGCCTTGCATTTATTGGGTGCTCTTTCTATATAGTTCTCCACTGCTTGCTTTTTTGCCAGAAGTAGTTTAGCTTTATAGTATTTTTTGCATTTCAGATATGACCTATGAATGTTCACACTCTGTTCTGCCCCTTGGTCAGAGGCTTGTTTATGCATCTGGTACAGCATATGCAAGTTTCCTCTAATTTCTATTAGCTCTTGTGTGAACCAGTTCAGACTTTTCTTTTTCATTTCATTTGGATATCTAATTTTTTTTTTACTGGTGAGCAAGAATACCATAAATCTGTGTACTTTTTAAAGAAGTTACCAAAGCTAATTTCAGCTTCCCTTTTTCCAGATTGACAATTATATATAAAGGCCCAATCTGCACTTCCTAATCTATCAACAAACATATTTATGTACTCTTCCTTCTGTCTTCGTACCACTACTACTTTAGATTCTTCAGTTTTAACTGGCAGCCTCTTACAGAGGGTAAGGAGTAGTGGCTCATGATCTGCAAGTCCACTTCCTGCAAGTCTAACTTTAAAATCCTCCCTATGGAAATTCACAATAATATTGTCTATACAGGCATTCTTACGTGTGGCACAGTTATTTGTACAATAGAGGTTTAATGATCTTAGCATATTCAAAAATGTCCTAGCAACTGGTCTCTGTGTGTTTACCATTTCTATGTTGAAATCACCACATATAGCAATTCTCGTTTTACTCTTCAATATTTTTTTAATTATTAATTCACATTTTTCAATAAACAAATTTACATCACCATCTGGCGACCTATATAGACTAACTACCACTATATTTTCATTCATTAGTTTTACACAACTAAACTCCCCATCTAGCTCTGAGGAGTATGTAGATACACATCAATTCTGGAAAACATTGTTCCTTCTTTGACAAAAATTCCCGCCCCACCACTCTTTCTCTGTTTTCTACACATCATGTCTCCCACAACATACCCTTGGGGAATGAACATATTTACTTGTTCTTGTGTTAACCAGTGCTCAGATACACATATAACATCTACATGCTCAGTGTTACATAAATGTTCTAATTCTAAAATTTTATTTCTAATACAACGTATGTTAACTTGTAGAAGAGTAAGTAGTTTGTCTCTGTCTGTATTCCTCTGAGAGCAATTTGACTTTATATTTGAAGTTGTAGGTTCCATTAATGTCTTTAATCTTGATGAACTATGATCATGTGTGTTATGATAGTCACATACCTGTTCATCCACTTGATGACTCACTTTGTTAACTGCTTTCGTCTGTGAAACCACTGCTGATCCCACCAAAAATCCTGGTCCCTCGGTTGTGGTTTCTTTTTTCGGGTTGACTGCCGTACTCCACGTGTTGGTAATCTCATCCCTTGAGCTTGATTTGCTGTTCTTCTTTTTGCAAGTAGGTCTCTCTTCTTATATGATGCCTTCTTTCCTGCCACCTTATTTGCTGTTTCTTCAAACTTTTGCACTGTCCTCTTGGGTAAGTTTATTGCTTGAGTAATTGTCCTCTCCCCACAAACAGAGTTCACTTTTAAGGATTCTGTTGTTATTTGTGCTGGAGTTGTGACAATAACAATTCTCACTGATTCTTTATCTGAGACTTCAGTATCTTTCCATTTAAGTTCTATTGCTGTTTTGTACACTTTCCTGTTTGTTTCCACTGATTCATAAATCCTTGTGGCAATTAGTTCTTTACCAGTTGCATTATGGTGTTGTCCATGTGCTGTATAAAGCTCCTTGTTACTAGGAGCATCAATAAAACAAGTGTTATGGAAGCTTTTCACTGTTTTTTTTAGTTTTCTGTTTGCAGATTGAATTTCTTGGTTTACACAAGACCATTCAGGCAGGTCATGTCTATGTGGTACACCAACTACAATCACTTTTGTATTTGTATTTTGTAATGCTGACAAGGCTTTATGTAGTGAACAAATTGCCAACTTGGTTTCATTCTTTGCTACATCGTTAGCCCCTGCCCAGATAACTGCAAAATCTTCACTTGTCAACTTATGGAGGTCATTGCATTTTTTTAGTATTACACTAGTGGGGGCACCTGGGATCACCTTCCCCTCAACATCATATTTATTTGAAGCTAAGTTTAAAATGTTTCTTGCACAGTCTCTGCCATGGCTATCTGAGGCAACGAATATTTTGGGTCTCCTATTCACTGACTGACTCTCAGGAGCAAAGGTTTGCATTTTCATTGCTGCACCCATAGACTGATTTCCTTTTTGGTCATGTCAGGTTTGATTGTCTGGTTAGCCCACAAGTGAGCCTCACCATCCAAAAATTTTTTAATGAATTTAATTTTTAAATTGTCATCCATGTTACTTTCAAATTGTCTTTAATTTGGAACATAAAGTCAACAGGATTAATATTCCCTTCCCCTGAATAGGTTCTGACATTGATATTGTTCCAAAATTGATTGAGAGTTGCTGAAAGATTTTATAGTAACAGTGTCCTCAATTTCCTGAATTTTTTAACTGAAATTTGAAATTTGCCCTAAACACGTACTACATCTCTTTTTAGTTCAGTAAAATTTAATTTTTAAATTGTCATCATTGTTACTTTCAAATTGTCTTTAATTTGGAACATAAAGTCAACAGGATTAATATTCCCTTCCCCTGAATAGGTTCTGACATTGATATTGTTCCAAAATTGATTGAGAGTTGCTGAAAGATTTTATAGTAACAGTGTCCTCAATTTCCTGAATTTTTTAACTGAAATTTGAAATTTGCCCTAAACACGTACTACATCTCTTTTTAGTTCAGTAAAATTATCATTCACAATTTTGGCAAAGTTTTGACACTTTTATCTTTTTCAGTAAAAATTTTCACAACATCTTTGTTAAACTTTTTTAAATGTTGAAATTCTGAGGTTGCAGATTTTTCGAAACTATAATCTTTTCTTTCTACAGAGTCTAACCTTTTTTCAAAATTCTGCTGTTCTCGTTTTAAAGTAGAATTTCCCCTCTATAACTGACACGTTTTTGGTGTTTTTGTCTACTTGAACCCAACATTTTTCTAAGTTATCTTTTGTTTCACATATTTGGTTCCCATGTCCATCTAATTTCTTTTCAATGGAGTCAAGTGTTTGATTGAGAGAAATTTTTTGTTCATTAATTGTCTTTTTCTGTTACTCCATTAGTTGAACTAGACGCATTTGATTCAATCCCACATAAAGGTAAAATTTCAGTAATATTATTGTGGTCACTGTTCTCCTTAATTCCGTTGCTTCGATTAACTACATTACTTTATTCATGGACTGATGAGCAAATACTTGCATCATTATCATTTATTTTCTCCCCACTAACATTTGCAGCATTGTGATTATTTACGTCAACCTCGCTGATGTCTTCCATATTAACATAGTTAGCGAAAAATTTTCAAACAAGTAACAAAAAAAATGAAATAAAATTTGTACTTACAGTACTTTTTTTCTCCTATGATTTTTTGTTTACATGAGTTTACCTCGTTTTTGGCGATTATCATCAAGTTTTTGTATTGTAGTGTTGCATATTACCATCTCATTGTTTTCCTCACATGACCCTCAAATACAAGATAGATTTACAAACTATTTTCTGAAACAAAATGTAAGATTAATTTACAGATCATGACATATCCCAGCTCCATTCACCACATGCGAAATTATTGTTAACAAAGCTTATAATTTGGTAGGGTGTGCTCATCTATTTGCTTTATATCTGCTGCTGCCACAGGCTCATGTTGTCAACTGTAACATGGTTTTTACACCATGAATAATAAATACAAACATTAAGTTTCAGAACCTTTATTCTAAGTAACTTCATAATTATACTGACATGCTTACAACACTGACCTACATCTTCCTTAAGCCATTACATGCTTCTTGCACAGAATCTAATAAGAAACTGCTCCCCTATGCCAACTTGGCTGCCCCTTTGTATATAAATCCAAACAATTTTTGGTATTGTTATAAAGGAATTTTAATAAAATTACAACTAAAACTGTTGTCTTAAAATTAATGGTATATTTCAACAGTTGTACTAGCACTTATAGAGCACATACATTTATCGAATTTTAGGCATTTAACATTTTAGAAATGTGAGAATACTCAAATATGAAATATTAACAATACTTTTACTATTTTCATAAAACGCAAAAGATACATTGATCGGAAAATGTTCCTATCAATATATGTGTTTCCAAGCCTCCCATTGAATGTGGAAAAATTGATCTTTTATTTATTATTGACAAAATACCTAAAGAACTACTTATGTTTACACACCACTTATAATATTTTCACTAGTTGCATTTTAATTTTCTAATCAATTTTGATTCTCTCAGTTGGTTTTTCGTTAAATACAACAGACTTTAATTTACTTATTGATTTCACACAAATCCATCTCAGTTTCAAAGAAATGACTTTGACCAATGTACTTGATTATTTGTTCCAGATTTCACCTAATTACGTTAATCCTAAATATTCTTACCAATTACAGGACTTATATACTTTAATACAATTATATAAATATAATAGAGGGAAACATTCCACGCTGGAAAAAATATTTAAATACAAAGATGATGTGACTTACCATACGAAAGCGCTGGCAGGTCGATAGAAACACAAACAGACACATACATACACACAAAATTCAAGCTTTTGCAACAAATCGTTGCCTCATCAGGAAAGAGGGAAGGAGAGGGAAAGGCGAAAGGAAGTGGGTTTTTTGGGAGAGGGTAAGGAGTCATTCCAGTCCCGGGCGCTCCCGGGATTGGAATGACTCCTTACCCTTTAACAGTGTCATCATTGGTGGTCCTTTTTGTCACTTATTGTTTCTTTTTACTGCTGACATGAAAATTTTCAGCTTCTGTGCTTACCTGAACAACATTGTGGTCAGAAATGGCAAGCTTGAGAGCTGATGCATTGTACATAAAGTGATACATGTTAGTTACAATCTAATCAATGCCCAACTTTATGATATTGACGTCTCCAGTGAGCTCATTTATTAGAAAAATTAAGTAAACTGAGTTAGCTTTAGCATTATTTTTTCCAACTAGAAGCAGTAGACAGCAAGTCAATGTTTATATCTCCAGAAAGCATGACTTTAATCCACCCATTTTTATTGTAGTGTTTACTGTCTATATCAATAAGCAGGTCACTAAGAACATCGAAGAAAATGTTTAGGTTACCACATGGAGGTTTGTATAGGCCTATAATAATTAAATTTTCTTTCCAAAATCCGTAGTTAATTGCTCCTAGATCTACATTGTCCAGGGACATTAATGTGCTAGAGGCAGTAGACAGCAAGTCAATGTTTACGTCTTCAGTCAGTATGATGTTAACTAACCCTTTTTTATTGCAATATTCACTGTCTATTTCTTAAGCAGGTCATTAAGAACATCAAAGAAAATATCTAGGCTACCACATGGAGATTTGTAGTTAACTGCTGCTAGGTCTACACTGTCCAGTCACAGTAATGCGACAACCAGTAAAAAGCCTGACTAACCACCTTTTGCAGTGTGGACCACTGCAAGACACACAGAAAGAGAGTCACTGTGGTTCTGGAGAGTTTCCACAGGGATGTAGAGCCTTGACAACTCCAGTACCATGTGTGACAAAGCAAACTGGGATCTCTTTACTTCCTCTCTTGTTTTGCCGTCTGCCACCTTAAATTCATTTTATTTTCATTTTCACCTAATTATCATTAACATGCATGAGTATAATCTGCATTTCCATCAAAGAGAAACGTTGGCCCTCAGTGTTAAGGAATATAGCACCAGCTCTAATTTTGTGCTTACTCTTGTGTATGTAATTATTTTCCTAATTTATTTTGACGATTACTAGTTAATACCTTTATTATAGGGTAAAATCAGTAATTGTTTTGTGACTTAGCTTCTATTGTTGACTTCTAAACAAATATAAATTCAATACTAATTATAAACATTTGGAAGAAGAACCACTAGGATTCTTAAAGTATTCATTTCGCTCTAGTCAAAAACATATTAGGAAAACCAGCCCTTAATTAATTCCAAAATAATTAAACCTTTGTGGTTGGAGGAACTGTTAGAAAGAAGGAAATTTTCGATATATTCAGTTAATTGAATGAGTTATGTTTTATTTGTAATTTAGTAACTTAAACATTGAATAATGTATTATTTCAGTGCCTGTTATTGTGAGGCTATATAAAGGACTGATTTTTGGTAAGAGACAGTCAGTCCAAGGTCAATTTTCAGATGGCAATAACTTATTGGTTAAATTAATAACGAAACTTCAACTTAAAAAAGGAACAGAAATAGGCCATGTGTTAAACCAATTAATGACAATGTTTGTTAAATTTATTTGGGAAATTGCATTACATGTACCATATGACTCTGTGAGAATTGTGAACTGTGCGGTTAGCTTTTTACTGCTCATAGATGTTCAACAGCAAACTATTGTAGCAGTATGCTGATGTTTTCCTGTAACATATTAATGAGGCTTAGCAACACTTTCCAGTAGTGAACTGGTCATATAATTGCGTAACACTGGGGGTTGTGAGCAGTGAAAGTAATGAGGCAAGTGTGCAACTGTCAGTGTTGAATATCCTCTTCCATATTTCAGCTAGTATAACAATGCAGTACATCAACACTGAGGACAACAATAGAAGCTAAGTCACAAAACAATTACTGATTTTACCCTATAATAAAGGTATTAACTAGTAATCGTCAAAATAAATTAGGAAAATAATTACATACACAAGAGTAAGCACAAAATTAGAGCTGGTGCTATATTCCTTAACACTGAGGGCCAACGTTTCTCTTTGATGGAAATGCAGATTATACTCATGCATGTTAATGATAATTAGGTGAAAATGAAAATAAAATGAATTTAAGGTGGCAGACGGCAAAACAAGAGAGGAAGTAAAGAGATCCCAGTTTGCGTTGTCACACATGGTACTGGAGTTTTCAAGGCTCTACATCCCTGCGGAAACTCTCCAGAACCACAGTGACTCTCTTTCTGTGTGTCTTGCAGTGGTCCACACTGCAAAAGGTGGTTAGTCAGGCTTTTTACTGGTTGTCGCATTACTGTGACTGGACAGTGTAGACCTAGCAGCAGTTAACTACAAATCTCCATGTGGTAGCCTAGATATTTTCTTTGATGTTCTTAATGACCTGCTTAAGAAATAGACAGTGAATATTGCAACAAAAAAGGGTTAGTTAACATCATACTGACTGAAGACGTAAACATTGACTTGCTGTCTACTGCCTCTAGCACATTAATGTCACTGGACAATGTAGATCTAGGAGCAATTAACTACGGATTTTGGAAAGAAAATTTAATTATTATAGGCCTATACAAACCTCCATGTGGTAACCTAAACATTTTCTTCGATGTTCTTAGTGACCTGCTTATTGATATAGACAGTAAACACTACAATAAAAATGGGTGGATTAAAGTCATGCTTTCTGGAGATATAAACATTGACTTGCTGTCTACTGCTTCTAGTTGTGCTGTGAAATGAACTGCATTACTTTCAGTGAACTTGCATTAGATTTTCCAGTAGATGACTGCAATAAAATACCAAAAAAATAACCAGATAAATCGTGAACTGAAAGCAGCTAGAGAAAAACTAACACTTTTCCAATGTGCAATGCTAAAAACTAGCAATAATAATAGACTAAAGGTAGAGTCTGAAGACTGTCATGATTATTATAAAGATCTACTGTTAGAAACTAAATGTAGAAACATGGCCACGCTCTCTTAGCTGTAGGGGAAGTTATAAACAGGATTAGGGATTTATGAACGAATGAATAATGATATTACCATACATAAACTATAGAGTGTTATCAGATTCCAGTATCAGATCACATATTTTTTCAACAAGTACTTTTCTTCTTTTGGAAAATCCGTGAATGACCATTTCAACGATCTTCATTAAAGATGTAAGTGCATTCCATTCCAATGAAGCATGCACTTAGCCTGAACTAACAGTAAATAAATGAAATGCATATTAATATCACCATGAAATACAAGATCAGCAGACTATGATGAACCGTCTATTAACACATTAAAAACATTGCTAGACATCATATACACTACTGGCCATTAAAAATGCTACACCAAGAAGAAAAACGGGTATTCATTGGACAAATATATTATACTAGAACTGAAATGTGATTACATTTTCACGAAATTTGGGTGCATAGATCCTGAGAAATCAGTACCCAGAACAACCACCTCTGGCCATAATAACGGCCTTGATACGCATGGGCGTTGAGTCAAACAGAGCTTGGATGGCATGTACAGGTACAGCTGCCCATGCAGCTTCAACATGATACCATAGTTCATCAAGAGTAGTGACTGGTTTAATGTGATGAGCCAGTTGCTCGGTCACCATTGACCAGACATTTTCAATTGGTGAGAGATCTGGAGAATGTGCTGGCCAGGGCAGAAGTCGAACATTTTCTGTATCCAGAAAGGCCCGTACAGGACCTGCAAAATGTGGTCGTGCATTATGCTGCTGAATGTAGGGTTTCGCAGGGATCAAATGAAGGGTAGAGGCATGGGTTGTAACACTTCTGATATGTAACGTCCACTGTTCAAAGTGCCGTCAATGCAAACAAGAAGTGACCGAGACGTGCAACCAATGGCACCCAATACCACCACGCCAGATGATACGCCAGTATGGCGATGACAAATACACGCTTCCAATGTGCGTTCACCGCAATGTCACCTAACACGGATGTGACCATCACGATGCTGTAAACAGAACCTGGATTCATCAGTAAAACTGACGTTTGGCCATTCGTGCACCCAGGTTCGTCATTGAGTACACCATCGCAGGTGCTCCTGTCTGTGATGCAGCGTCAAGGGTAACCGCAGCCATGGTCTCCAAGCTGATAGTCCATGCTGCTGAAAGCGTCGTTGAACTGTTCGTGCAGATGGTTGTTGTCTTGCAAACGTCCCCATCTGTTGACTCAGGGATCGAGACGTAGCTGCACGATCCGTTACAGCCATGCGGATAAGATGCCTGTCATCTCGACTGCTACTGATACGAGGCCATTGGGATCCCGCACGGCGTTCCTTATTACCCTCCTGAACCCATCGATTCCATGTTCTGTTAACAATCATTGAATTTCTGCCAACGCAAACTCAATGTCGGGATGCGATAAACCGCAATCGCGATAGGCTACAATCCGACATTTATCAAAGTCGGAAACGTGATGGCACGCATTTCTCCTCCTTAAACGAGGCATCTCAACAACGTTTCACCAGGCAATGCCGGTGAACTGCTGTTTGTGCATGAGAAATCGGTTGGAAACTTTCCTCATGTCAGCACGTTGTATGTGTAGCCACGGGTGCCAACCTTGTGTGAATGCTCTGATAAGCTCCTCATCTGCATCACAATATCTTCTTCCTGTCGGTTAAATTTCGCGTCCGTAGCACGTCATCTTCATGGTGTAGCAATTTCAATGGCCAGCAGTGTATGATGCCACAGCAGTAAATGGTGTAATTGCATAAGGTAGTTTCCCTGACATTAATAATAATAAATTAAAATATATAATTAATAAGTTAGTTTTTTAGTTTGAATGTGTAACCAATCATTGATTAGTCAGGAGGAAAGCTAATAAATTAAAAGTAAAATGAATTTTAATATCTCATTCGCATACACAAATCACTTTCTTAATCTTAAAACAATGAATACACTAAGCAGATTCAGAAGGATGTAGGTTGCAGTAGGTACTGGGAGATGAAAGAGCTTGCACAGGATAGAGTAGCACGGAGAGCTGCATCAAACCAGTCTCAGGACTGAAGACCACAACAACAACAATAATCTTTTTTACCTTTTTTGTTGTTTGAAGTGAAGATCAGTAGATTCTTAACATGCTGGAAAAACGTTTAGTTTGCTATCTTAAAATCTCAGGGGAATGGAAAATTGTGTTCTCGCCTTGCAAGAAAATTCAGATCAGCTCTAAATTAATTTCGTGGGTATCGCGTTGACAACGTAAGAAAAGATGTAGCAAAGCAAAATCTGTAACATGTTATAAATTGGTGATTGATAACCGTTACTATGAAATGAAAGCGGAAATGCCAAATTAAGCAATTACTATTTCACAAAGTAAGCTTTTTATTCAGAAATCTGACATCTCGAACACTAAACTCACAGTTTTGAACAAAATAAAGAATTGTGCCGTATTTTGACGAAATAAGTAGAAATTACAGTAATCTCAACTTGATTCTGGAGCGAAAGAAAAATATTCATAGTTAAGTCATTTCGGTAATCGCAATTGTCGATAATAATGACACAACTAAACAAATTCCTCACAGGAATACAATTTCAGTTCATTTGAAACGAAATGGAAGAATATAGGAGTCTGATAGCGTAAGATGCTGTCAGAAAGGCGCGCGACTAAAGAGAGCGAAAGAAAAGACGAGCGCGCGTTCTTATATAGGACAAAATACAGATGATAATACTACGTTGTTCTCGTTATCCTGGGCGTACACATGCGCTGAGTTGCAGTGCAGTTAATTGGCACAAAGATTAAATTATATCTTTAACTTCTGATATTTCGATAGGAATGGAAAATAGTACATTATTACGTTGGGAGCAGGACACAATATTTCAAAGTCTAAAAATAGCACTAGGAACTGCCTCATTTCAGTCTTACCTGCATTTTCTAAAGAAATTGAGGCACTTACTTATACTAGACTAATGATGCTCCTGAGTCGACATGATATAATATTTGAAAATCAGTATGGCTTTATAAAAAGAATTCAACTTCAGTAGCCACAAGACAATTAGTAAATAAAGTGGTAGCTGCCATAGAAACAAAGAGTATGTTACTGGAGTATTTCTCGATCTAGAAAACGGTTCGATTGTGTCAGCATCACCATATTACTTAACAAGCTGTGGAGACTGGTTATTAGAGGAACTGGCTATGAGTTAATAATAAAATCATATATGTGCAACTGAAAACAATTTGTGCTGCTCAAAACAAACAGTGGGTCTTTCAAAACCAAAAGCTACTGACAGCAAATATGGAGTGCCACTGTTTTGCGTAACTTTACAGCTAAGATGGTTAGTGCTACAATTACACTTTTATTCATAATTTCGTGATTTTCACTGATTATTGTTTCAACTTCTTGACTAAATCTGTGGACTGTTGTGTAGTATGTTTCTGAATGTTAAGTAGGGTAACAGCCCATAATTATTTCTCTATCAGCCTCATGGTTTGTAAAATCAAGGTCAAAACTAAATGAGTATTGCTAGAAACTATCCTCCTGTGGTCAAATCGCTTCTTAATACACCAGTATGCTAGTCTGAGTTTTCTAGCAAAATTTAAAAAGTGCCAAATGGAAATTTTCCAAGAGTTGGTTCATAATGTCATTATCCCTGTTCCTATTATTGCCCACCAGGTAAATAGGAGAACTTGATCAGGGTGCGATTTTAGTAAGTCATGGCTTTGTCAAATTAGCTGAGTAATACATTCAAAACCATTCCTAAAATCATGCCCTGAAATGAGGTCCATTCTGCCAGAAATTTGCCCATCACACCTACAATAGCTTTTGATGACCCTCCCAATTTCTGCAACATCCTTATCAACCGCTATGCTCCTTCTGCATCTATCACCCCACCCAGTTGCTCCCACCCCTGTGACCACCCATGGTGCAAGACTTGCCCTATGCACCATCTTACCACCACCTATACTAACCCTGTAACTGGTAAAAGATATACTATCAGTGGGAGAACCAACTCTGAAATGACACGTCATATACCAGCTGTTCTGTAAACAGAATTTAGTCTTTACTATGGCATGACTGCCACCCAGTAATCAGTTAGAATGAATATGCATAGGCAAAGGATGTACGCTGGCAATATCAATATCTTGTTGTAGAGCATGCACTACTACAACATCATAGTCATGACCTTGGTGCCTGCTTCACCACATGTGCCATCTGGATTTCTCCCCCAGACACCACTTTCATAGAATTCCACGGGGGAAACTGGCTCTACAACATGTCCTTGGTTCTCACCAGCCACCTGGTCTTAACTTACATTACTTTCGTCAGTCTTAGCATTTATTAACAGTAATCATTCCTTTTTTCACTTAATTTTAGTTTTCTCCATCTTTCATTTTCTGACATGTCTGTCATTAATTATTCCCTTCCCACCTCTGTTACATACAATGCACTTAGCTTTACACCTTTATTAACTCATGCACAATTTTTAGCAGTTATCTCTGACTTGCATAGCATATTACCCTATCTTCCACACCGGCCGGAGTGGCCGAGCGGTTCTAGGCGCTTCAGTCTGGAACGGCGCGACCGCTACGGTCGCTGGTTCGAATCCTGCCTTGGGCATGGATGTGTGTGATGTCCTTAGGTTAGTTAGGTTTAAGTAGTTCTAAGTTCTAGGGGACTGATGACCTCAGATGTTAAGTCCCATAGTGCTCAGAGCCTATCTTCCATCTTTAAGCTCTCAGGTTTGCAAATCTGGTGCAGTGCAGTCCCCAACAAAAGAATCTTTCCTTCTTATCTGCCTGGTAAGTCTCCTCTGACCCTGGGTTCTGGGTGACTTTTCCAAACTTGTTCCTAAAAATCACCAGTCTTTTCCTTCACCTTCCTTCTTACCCCTTCAACTCATCTGCCAGAAGAAGGAACCACTGTCTCCAAAAGCTTGCATGCATAATATCATTTATATTTGCATTCTCTTGCTGCCACTTGGCTAGTAGCTTTTTTGTCTATCGAATTACATCTCATTTTCAAAAACTGATTATTTTCATAAATGTAAGAGTTTGCTATTTAGACATGAAGAACATATGGGTACTTTCCGCTCACAGCTTGCTGCATCACAACATTTGTGATTCCAGTTGAAACTCAAAGAGCTCATAAACCATTGTTCTCCACTGAAATAATCAGAAAACTTCCTATTATAGAATGTACAGGCAGCATCCACAGAATCATCATCAAGATCCCGATCAAGAACATCCTTGGTGTCCCCAAGTCAAGGTTCACTCAGTAATGTCACCGTCAGATAATTTAGACTTGCTTTTAGCATAACTGTTAGCGTTGGTGGTAGGATTCCTCTTTCATGTTGCTCCACTTCCTGAAGCTTAATTTGGATGGTTTGCTCCTTTAGAAGCATAAAATATTTCCAGCTTTTATTTATAAAGAGAACTGGTCAATTCCATGCTGTCTCCATGCTTTCGTTTGATAGCTGCTGGTTGAAATTTTGGCACAGCTTTTGTATCCTTAGACAAAAGTACAGGATGGAGTAAGGTGGAACCAAATGAGGATTTATTTATTTTATTTATGTATTATTTATTTATTTCTTGTTCCAGTGATCCATGTTGTTACAGTACCACAGGATATGGAACTTGTCAAAGCTCTATAGTAGCACATAAAAACAAAACAAAATGATTTCATATTATGGTAAACAGTAACTTAGGTTCTACAACAGAAAATCAGTTTCGAGAGATAAATAAATATTACAAAATAATAAGTGTTACAGACAATAAATATTGCAAAATATGTGTTTACAACAAAGAACAGTCAGAATTACAGATGTAGATTTTAGCACCTATTTGCATATAATAATAAAAGAACTGCTAAACATTGTAGTTCAGGAACTCTTCTATCACATAAAATGATCCTTGTAATGGTAACTGCCTTAAAGTTTTTTTTTAAACAAGAGCTCATCTTCTACTAAACACTTAATTCTTGAAGGGAGGTTGTTAAAAATCTTACATTCAGTGAAATGGACTCCTTTCTGTACCATACTTAGATTTGCCTGTTCATACTGGATATCGTGTTTTCTGCAGTGAACTTAAGAATTCCAAGTTTCTTGAAAAGTTTCCTACATGTGACTCTACGATGGACTCCACAAGTGGTCCTTATGGCTCTTTTTTGTGCATACAATACACTTTTAGCCTGTGACTGATTACCCCAAAATATAATTCCATATGTTATAGTAGTGTGAAAATAACCATAATAGGCTGACTTCACGGTTTCCATACTTCTATAAGAAGAAACAATGCATAATGCATAAGATGCTGAACTCAATCTTTTGCATAGATCCAGGATGTCGTTTGACCAATTCAGTTTGCTCTCAATATGCAAGCCTAAGTATTTGGAGGTATCCGCCTTGGTTATCACCTGCTCACCTATTTTTACTACTATTTCTTCATCTTTGAATGTTGTATGGAACTGAACATACTGTGTTTTAGTGTAATTTAAAGAAAGGCCATTAATCTTAAACCAGTTCACTGTTTCACTCAAAACCTTATTTGCAGTTTCCTCAAGTTTATCTACTGAATTATCAAGAAGTAGTGTAGTGGCATCAGCAAAAATGGTGAATTTACAATATTCCGTACAGAGAGGCAGATCATTTTTAAAAACAATAAAAAGTAGGGGGCCCAGAACTGAGCCTTGGGACACTCCACATGTGATGGTACCCCATTATGAAGATAATGCGACTCCATTTTGACTATCCACTACAACTTTCTGATTCCTGTTTGACAGGAAATATTGCTTTTTCTGTTGACAAACTTTTCTGAAATCCAAACTGACTTTCGCTGATGATATTGTGATCCCTGAGATGCTTAACTATCCTGGCATGCATTAGTTTCTCTAAAACCTTTGAAAAGCTTGTCAGTAGTGATATTGGCTGATAGTTAGCAGCATCTGTCTTATCTCCCTTCTCAAGCAGGTCACAAAGAGTGAGCTCATACTGGCAATGAGCTCATTAAAGAAACTTTCAAGTGGTTTTGATGAGATTCCGGATTGTATTATAAACCAAACAAGATAACATATTGTAGAAACTCTGAAGCATATTGTTAATCACTCCTTTTCCACAGGTAGCTTTCCAGATCTTCTAAAGATTGCAAAAGTAACCCCCTTGCACAATAAGGGAGCCACAGATAATGGTAACAATTACAGACCTGCAGCACAGCTTAGTGGCTTCTCAAAGATCTTTGAGAAGCACTTTTATAATAGGTTGCTAGAGTTTGTTAACAAAACCCCATTGCTGTCAAATCATCAGCATGGCCTTAGGTAACCTAGATCCGCAACCACAGCAGTCTATGAATATTTGCACTTCATTCTAAAAGCTGTAGATGAAAAGGAAATGGCTATTGGAATATTCTTGGACCTATCCAAAGCATTTGACATTTTAGATCATGGTATCCTACTATGTAAGTTGGAAACAAAGGGAATTAGAGGTATTCCAAATGAATGGATTAGATCATATCTCACTAGCCAGCAACAAAAATTTGTTCTCAGACAAGACACAATAACTGAAAACATTTCAAGAAGAACAACAAACACATCAGAAAAACTACCATCAAATATGGGGTGCCACAAGGATCAACATTAGGTTCTATTCTCTTTCTTTTGTATATTGATGACCTGAATGACATTGTCCATGCCAAAGAGAAAACTTTATTTCCAGTTGATACTAGTAATTTGATTACAGGGTGAGACCAAAAAGAGCTTCAATTAACTACAGATGCATCATTGCTGGAGCTAACACACTGGTTTGAAAAAAATTAACTTATAATTAACACTGGGAAAACAGTGGCAATGAACTTTCATATATCCCACTATAAACAACAAAAAGAACACATATTGAAATTAAACAACATAACTGTAAAATCAGTTGATGATGTTAAGCTACTAGGAATATATCTGCAGAGTGGAGTGATCTCAGGTGGAATACACACATAAAAGCTATTACAACCACGCTATCATCAATCTGTTACATTCTATGGATACTAAGCAGAAGCTGTAATAGAGAAATAGTAATACAGGCGTATCACGCACTTTCCAGTCAGCAATCCGATATGGAATGATATTTTGGGGGAACGCACACTGTAGTCAATCTGTTTTCAAAACCCAGAAACGAGCTATCAGAATCACCTGCAACATAAAGAGGCAGGGTTCATGTCACTCTCTTTTTCCTGCCCTAAAGTCACTGAACCATCCATGCCTATATATATTTGAAACAATAGTCTTTGTAAGAGAATATTTAAAACCTACAATGCCTATCAGCTGAACAGCTCAGTGCAGAATTACACAACAAGAAATGACAATAACATTCAAGTCTCATATGCCATAACATCAGCCTACCAGAAGAGTGTCCTTTATAGAGGCACACAATTGTATAAGCACCTTCCTAAAAACATCAAGTTTGTAAAGCAAGACAACTTGTTAAAAAAAGCTGAAGTCATTACTGATGGACCACAGTTTCTACTCTGTACATGAATACCTCTCAGAATGTGTAATAGTTGTACATGTAACGTTGTATTAATGTAGAAATTTGTAGTCCACAGCATTGTATTGATTTTATTATATATATAATAAGATATTGTCACACACACACACACACACACACACACACACACACACACACACACATATATATATATATATATATATATATATATATATATATAGTTATAATAGAGGGAAACATTCCACGTAGGAAAAATATATCTAAAAACAAAGATGTAGTGACTTACCAAATGAAAGTGCTGGCAGGTCGACAGACACACAAACAAACACAAACATACACACAAAATTCAAGCTTTCGCAACAAACTCTTGCCTCATCAGGAAAGAGGGAAGGAGAGGGAAAGACGAAAGGATGTGGGTTTTAAGGGAGAGGGTAAGGAGTCATTCCAATCCCGGGAGCGGAAAGACTTACCTTAGGGGGAAAAAAGGACGGGTATACACTCGCACACACACACATATCCATCCACACATATACAGACATAAGCAGACATATTTAAAGACAAAGAGTTTGGGCAGAGATGTCAGTCGAGACAGAAGTGCAGAGGCAAAGATGTTGTTGAATGACAAGTGAGGTATGAGTGGCGGCAACTTGAAATTAGTGGAGATTGAAGCCTGGTGGATAATGGGAAAAGAGGATATATTGAAGAGCAAGTTCCCATCTCCGGAGTTCGGATAGGTTGGTGTTAGTGGGAAGTATCCAGATAACCCGGACAGTGTAACACTGTGCCAAGACGTGCTGGCCGTGCACCAAGGCATGTTTAGCCAGGAAGTTTCATATCAGCGCACACTCCGCTGCAGAGTGAAAATATAAATACATTGTCTATTAAAGTGTTAGAACTGGCTGTTACTCTACTTGGAGTGTCCACCACTGGTATAAGTTGTAACAGTAGTCGGCCGCTGGTGGCCGATCGGTTTAGGTGATTCACTCCGGAACCGTGAGACTGCTATGGCCGCAGGTTCGAATCCTGCCTCGGGCATGGATGTGTGTGATGTCCTTAGGTTAGTTAGGTTTAAGTAGTTCTAAGCTCTAGGAGACTGATGACCTCAGATGTTAAGTCCCATTGTTCTCATAACCATCTGAACCATCTGTAACAGTACATCAGGTGTTCAAAGTCTGTTTTGTTTCTATTTTCTGTTGAGAAGTCCACATTGAAGTCACCCATAACAATGGTTGATTTAGTTTTCCTACAAAAGTGGCACAGAAGCGATTCTATTTGTCTCAGAAATACATTCAGATTTCTAGCAGGTGCCCTGTTAATAGCCAGTACTATAACTGTTGCATTGTCTGCTTTTAACTTAATGCCACACACCTCAAAATGCTGTTTATCACAGTATTTGCTTAAATGTAGAGATTTATACACTACATTGTTTCTTACAAATATTGCAACTTAACCTTTCCTCACAATAGATCTACAGTAATGTGCAGCTAAACTAAAGTTCTCAGTTTGTAGCATGTGGATTCCATTCATAATAGGATGTTCTGAGAAACACAGTATATCAGACTCACTTGCACACTTGTCTTTTAAATTTACTACCGTAGTCACTGGTCTATTTTATTCTTCAGACTGAATATATTTTGGTGGAATAAAGACAAAGTTTGATTTTTGCTCACCCCTTCGTTTGCATGATGTTTGTTTTCCTTATGTATCTATACAACTGTCCCCACACTACGTGGTGACATGCAATGGAGGCACACAGTGTTTTGTGTACACTCATACAGCCTAAATTTAAATTTTGCCAAAAGGGGCACAATGACCTTTGTATATTGTGTTGGAGATGTCAGCTTGTCTTGCTTACACATTATCTTACAGGAAATACGTAACTTACATAAGGAATGATAATTCATTAAGTACTTACGTGAGAGCACTGCAAGAGGTGCCACTTGTTCTTTTGGCAACGTTGCCAGTCTCTATGTGCATGCTCACAAAATATATTTGTTGGCTTTGCAAGAGCTGTTAATGGTCCACACATTATTGTGTACCGTCATTCGTGTTTCCACTCACGCTTTTAGTGTCGTTTACACACTGAGTGTCATACTATCCCTCGAATAAGTTGCTATGGCTTTGTTTTCCATTGTGAGAGCGGTGCATGTGCGTTTTTTCTTGAAGAACTGATGCTGTGGCAGATAATTCACCTTTGATATGGCCCAGGAAGAAATCTTCTCCGTTGTATGCACATTCTCAGTTTAGTGAATACTGCACATCAACATCCAATGTCACGGTAAGTGATGTTTACGGAATTGTAGTTTGCTGATTAACACATCAGGTGTTGCATAGCAAAACATTAACAAAAATTGTTTCATTGCACTATTGCACTTTGTCATGAGAATCGTTTAAGTCTTCAAGGTTTTTTTTCCTTTTTTTTTTATAATTTGATAGTTTTCAAGTTCATCTTTTACGTATGGTTCGATATTCCATTCCATATTCACATACAAATTTTGACATAATAATGCATGTTACAATGGCTTACATCTAAGGCTGACATTCCACCCATTATTTGTACTAAATGTAGAAAACTCTTAAATGCTAAAACATTACAAAATTCCATCTTCAGTTACAGTTGCTGGTTAATATAGTTTGTTAACTCAAAAAATTCCTTCATACATAAATACATATACTTATTTATATTTATATTTGAAGATGGAATCTGTTCATTCTGACATTTCCAAAAGAATAGATACCATCTTTATATGGTGCACATTTTCAGCTGACCCCATTTATGTATATCAACGCCTGCATACAGCTAGGGGTATTCATTTCATTGTAATTATTTATATTTCCTTACACTGTGTTACAATATATGCATGTAATGCAGCCACATTTTATTTTATTTTGCATTCATGCATATATCAGTTATGAGAGTTTAATATTTTCCTAGGGAGAAATAGAGAAGAACATTTACATCAGGATTCTACATTATGTGTTGGTGGCTTAACTACGCTTTGGCTCCGCCTCCTGCGTTAGGGAGGGAATAAGGAACTACTATTCTACTGGTTTATTTACTACTAAGGAAATGCTGTTCATACTTTCTTAAATCACTCATCAAGAAACTCCTTTTTCATGGAAACGAAACATTTACATGTAGCTTTGAGTTCGTAATGCAGGAGTTTTTGCACTACCTCATGCTTATCTCTTCACAAAAACGTGGAAATGCGGTCGTTTATATTCACATGTGACGCGATAGGAATTGATTAGTTTTATTTGAGGTCACATGTCTCTGTGTTTAGGTACACATTGTAGTCATTAGGTACAGGTAAATGTTTTGTAGTTGCACTGTGACGATGTATATTCTAATTCTTCATTTGCTTGATAACCAAAATATACACATAGACATACTAATAACTAAATCATTTCTTTTTTCATTTGGTACCTATAACACCTGTCATAAATCTCTTCTTCTGCGTCACATCGATGCACTGGTCACTGCATTATAAAAAACTTATAACTAAATTAAAAACTAATTGTGTTACGTAGCTCATAGGCCACTCATATATTCGGTCATCACATTCGGTCACAGACTTTTTTCATATTTCATTCTTATTTGTTTCAATATTTATTCACTTAAATTTTTATTCATTTACCCTGCAAAGAAAGTTACCTTGACATCTACTACAGTATCTTATCTTTTTTAGTTAACACGTCCTGTATATTTTGTTGTAATGATTTCTTTTAATTCTAATCAGAATGCATGTATATTAGTACTGACGCAACTTCGCATGTTGACATAATATTATATTCTTTCATTCCCTGGTACTAAATATAGTTGTTACGAGTTATTATTGATTTTGAAATTGAGTTTGATACTTGTGCTGCTTCGCATTTCTATTTGGTTGCACTGTGAGTTAGCCTGTTGCACTTGCACAAGGTCAATGTCTCTTCCCTAGTACTGATATAAGCATGCATTGTTGAGTGTGTACAGCTGAGTCATACGTTGCTCTACTTTGCATTTTTCCTCGCATGAAGCTGTGTTTTTACACTACCTTCTACTCAAATGTTTGTCTTTTCTTACAAAACAAGAAAATTACTTAAGTCTATACATATTTCATACAAAAAAACACATAATAAACATATTTTTTTTCTCATAAAACTGACATTACTTACCTGATTACTGCTTTCACTTGTTCTTCTAGTGTATTTTTCTTCGATTGTAGTTCATGTTGTATAGATTGTATTTTATGTCTCCTTGCTCATCGAATCGTACAAAACATGTTTGAAAATCTGATTTGCCCCCATCGCTTGTAAAGTCTATAGTATGGGGCTCAACTACGATTGATTCGGGTTTTCCTGCAGTGTAGTCTGATATACTTCTGTGCACGGAACAATTTCGGTCAGTTGTACTGTCCGATTATTTCTCCAGTTTGTATCATTACTAACTCGCGACATACTTTCACGTGTATTCATATGGCTGTTGTGAAATGTAGCCGTATTGTGTTTTTGTTGTGTGTAGCATGTTATTGTTGTTGACGCTCGCTGGCCATTGGTGCGACTGACTGCTCTCATTTACACGCAGTGCATAATTTTGAGATGAGGCATGGAAATTAGCATGTGGATGGTAATCGTTTCTGTTATACGGAAAGTTTCGTTTAAATCTTTTGTTCTTGCCATTTCCATTCCCATAACCATTACCAGGATTCATGTATCCTTGCAGTTGCGCATCCCACCTTTTCTGTATGTTCGTGTCTAGCTTTTTCTACTGACTATTTAAGTTGTGTTATTGTGGTGTTTGGCTTCCAGGTTTATGTGTGTGTCTTTAATCGCTTTTATTTGCTGCTCTGCTGTATCATTCTGCTCGTTAAGAGTGTCTAATTTCTGTTTTATTTTCGTAATGTCACTTTTACTTCGAAAAGTATATCTTGCTTTAGCTGTTTTTCCATGTCTTTAAATTTCATATTCATTTCTTCGTGAAAATTCTTTGTCAAATCACTGATCAGTTGTGTGACTATATCCTGAAAAGCTATTAAAACTAGATTCTTCTCTTGTTTTATGTTGTTTATGTCTTGTGTGACTATGTTAATGTTTTCCTTCAAACTGTCAAATTCTGTACTTACCATATGTCTGTACGCAAATTGGTGTTTGAATTTTTATGTCTGCATACAAATTTGTGTAATTGGTGTTCATACTACAGAATCACTTTGGTTGCCATCTAATGTACTTTGGTTGTTAACAACTGTACTTTGTAAATTGACATTTGGATTTTGTATGATAGGAGATGGTAAAGTGTCGTCAAAAATCATGTTATCTTCGCTTTCCATGTTTTCCTGTGCGAGCAGAGATACATGATGTAGTTTCATCTACTGTCATCAACATATCATCAAAGTTAGAACCCTGTGAAAGCTCTGTGGCACTTGTTACTTCGCTTATGTTCATCTCTGAACTACTTAGTACTTCTAAGTGGGGAAGACATGGCGATGGTACTTCAGATGTTCTGTCTTGCAATTGTACACCATCTTGGCTCACTGCGTTTTTGCCATTATCAACAATAATGGAAACTGATTTTTGAGCATTTTGATTGAATATTAATATTAAAATTTTGAAAAATAGAAAATATATAATTTTTGGAAATTTAAACATACGATTTAGATGTCGTCAAGCGTTATTTGGCTACTTTTATGATGCACGAAATGTTGTGACACAAAAACTTCAAACTTTTCTTTCGCTAATCATTACGTAAAATTTCTGAAAATTCATTAAAATTCATTTAGGAAAGGAAATTAAGGACAGGGATGTCTAATTACCACCACAGGAGACGGTAGCAAGCATAGCTAAGCAAGCAGCTGCATAATGGTCCTACCTTTGCTGCAATGAAACAAACAGCGTATTTCCAAAATTTTCCATAAATTCCAGTTTCACCTTTGATTCCCTTTTGAAATGGTTACTTTATCCAGAAGAATTTTTAGTTCTGGTTATTTTGCTCCCAGTCGTGATGTCGCACTTGAAAATTTGAAAATAATTAGTAAAAGCAAAAAATTTTGTACAATGTTACAAATAATTTTGAAAAATTCATTTCATACACAACTGATTACATGGCTTTTTCAGCATCATGTTGCCAGGTCGCCACTTTTGCAGATATATATAATAAATAATAAATATTATTATTATTACTAAACAAATTAATTACAATATTATCAAATACGATTTTTATAAAATTTTGAAGTGAATGAATTGTCTTTCAGTCTTCATTTACAAATCTTGTAAATTGTAAGTCAGTAGTAAGTAGCATGAACTTACGTCGATTTTTGCGTGCTCTATGCCGTCGAGATTTATGCAATTTAGTAATATGCTTCTTCTTCTGCCCTAAGCTCTTCTCATTTTTGACCATGTGTACAATATTGATTTTTATTGGACTTTCTCTTCAGATGCAGGCAGCTACAGTGAAATGGCATTAGCATAATGTACAGAAGGAAATAAAAACTTTCGTGGTTTTGCACTAATAAGAATCCTCACACTTCATATTTTCATAAAAATTATTACTCTGATATCACAAATCCTACTACACACTTCTCACAAACAACATATTTTCTCCCTATGAGGACTAAAGACAGAGTCTATTAAATAATTGACAAAAAAATTGAATGAAATTTCCATCATTTGTCATTCACCTCCCGGCATAGAAAAATATATCTTTTCTGACTCTTACAGTGGTTGCGTTAATGTTTATTATCATTGGATTAAATTTTTGCTGAAGCATGTGGGGCTTTCCCCTACGTATCCATAAAGTAAACAATTTGGGCTCTAGACTTTCTGTATTACAATGGAATTTATCATCAACTGGTTAATCTAAATCATGTTATACATCAGAAAATACTTCTGTTGGAATAGAATTTAAACGATCCGGTTGTTCAGGAACTGGCAAATTTAAACCATGTTCTACTGGTTGGATGGTGGACAGAAGGTTAGGGTAGCTTATTACCTTATTGGAACTGCATGTGTATAGAGGTATACTGAACAAACTGTCCCACAAATATTCGCACATAAATGTATATTTCCACAGTAGTCATACACACGTACACAGCAAGAGACATAAATGCAGACTGCTATAATAACATGGCAGCTCGAATGTCCAATCTCAATCAAAGGTCACACAGCCACACAGCCCCTCATCCCCCACAGTACGGAATACCCCGATTGGGTGTTGGCTGGAGACAGTGTGGGCATTGATGCTGTTGGAGGTCGTACGAGATGGTAGACACATGACCCGGGACATTCTCCTCGACTGGGGCGGGGTGTGGAGGCAGAATGATGGGAGGCAGGTCCACCTCAAAATCATTGAGCAAGCAAGGGTGGACGATGTGACAGCCAGCCCATGAGCAGGCGGAATGGCGGATGGTGGGGTGTTGGTGTGGCAAGCCCGGATGCTAACCGAGCCGTCTGGCACGATGAAGGCTTGGATTGCCATCGGAAAGTGCTCACGAGGGAGGGTGAGGCTATGCACAACACTGACGTTTAGCTGGTCATTGGGTGGTGAGGTCATGGTATCTGTAAGTAGAATTAGAACTCGGTCGTCGAGAGTTACACTTGAAATGTCGTCCATGCGGTGTGGGGGTACATTGCAGACAGGGTGACTATGGCAGAGGGTGTATCTGTAGTCGGTGAGGTAGCTGTGAACCTCAGACATGGAGCGTAGGTTGACGTATCTGAGAAACCTGCAAATGGCGATGGGGAGGCATTGGGTGAAAAAATCGGCGTGGTGGCCTGAGGAGAAACGTTGTCAGGCTCCACGGTGGGAGAGAGACTGGTCTGAGAGTCGTTAGAAGAATCTGGTTGAGCCAGCAGGAGGGAGGGGGGCCAGCTTCGGGGTCCACAGATGCTGTTTTGAGTCATTGTAATGAAACAGTTTGGGGATAGTCTTTAAGTTCTATTGCCCCACAGGAGGACTGTAAAGGGGCTGAGGTAAGGTGGTTGCAGAGGCTGTCAGACAGTATTGTCTCTCAGCATCACATGGGAGCAAGTGTTGAGAGTGGTTGGCATGTAAGTGTCCAGTGGGGATCGGCTGATAGGTGGGTGCAGGCGCGCATGTTTGAAGTGAGTGCGCATGCGACTTATGAAATCCGGGGGGGGGGGGGGGAATCTTCTGATACCTGAGGCTGAGTGAGTTCCCCTGGTAGGACGGGGTTGTCCCTGAAAGCGAATTCTGAGATAGTTACCTGCAAGTCGGGCTTGAAAGTTGAGTGGAGGCCAAGGAGCACCCATGGAAGGGCTTTGGACCAGAGGCAGTAGTGGCACTTGAGGGCGGTGCCACCATTCTACCAACCCATTGCTTTGTGGGTGGTAGGCTGTGGTATGAAATTTGTTTCTGCCGCAGATGTTACATAAAATGGTGAAGAGGGAAGACTCAAACTGCTGACCATGGTGGATGGTCATGAGTAGATGAAACCCTTGGCTGCAGTCTCAGCCGTCATGTCAGGTAAGGGCACTGCCTCTACCCAGCGGCACATGCGGTTGATAGTGGATAGAATGTATCTGTGGCGCTCTGACAGTGGAAGAGTACCAATAAAATCGATATATACATGGCAAAATCATCCTGGGTGAATGTTGAACCTGCCCAGTGGTGGGGTGGGGTGGTGGCCGATTTTGTTGCATTGATAGGGGCAGCTTCATGCCCAGGTCTGACAGTCCCACTATATATATTTCCAAACAAACCACTCGGAGCAGAGCCGTGTAGTGGCGTGGATGCCGTGGTGAGTGAGGTTATGCAGCGCGTCAAAGGCCTGCTGGTGCAGGGTGGGTGGGAGCAATGGGCGTGAGGTACCGTTAGAACAGTCACGCCACACTTTGTCCACAAAACCAGGGAATTAAGTTTTGGTAAATGCAAGGAATGTTTGAGGGTCCACAATGAGAGCTTGAGATTCCTTGTCAGAGGCTTGTAGGGTAGCCAGGTTGGATAAGTCTATGATTCACAAAATAGTATTGATCCATGAGAAAAAATGTGCAGTGGTGTTGCCCATGCCTTTGATTTAATGAATGACGGTTGTGACTTGGGATACTAGATTAAAGTGACGGGAACATTGAGGGGGTGGGTCCTCGGAGGGGTTGCAGAAAGTGTCTGCAAGTGGTTTGTGATCTGTGAGGATGAAGAACGAGAGACCCTCCATGTCGGGACAGAAGTGTTTGACAGCCTCATAGACCTCAAGGTGTTCTCTATCGAGAGTGGAATATTTCTTCTGAGCTGTTGATAGGTTTTTAGAGAAGAAATGAAGAGGGGAAACCATGTCTGCCTTGCATTGCTGTTGTACCGCTCCTATCACGATGTCACTGACATCCCCAGTGATGAACAACTCAGCCAAGGGTTCAGGGTGGGCGAGCATCATGGCATGAGATAAAGAAATATTTAGTGCATTGAAAGCCTCCAGCATAGGTGCAGTCCAGCAAACGAGTTTGAGTCCTGAAGTCTGTGTACCTAACAGCAAGTCTGTTAGTGGGGCCTAGCCTGCATGATGGCAAAAGAGGGCAGATGACATCGGTAGTTATTTAAGGTGCCCAGAAAATGTTGGAGTTCTTTGTAAGTAGCAGGGAGCAGCATTGACATGATGGCCTGCACATAAGATTTGGGAGGCTGTATTCCGTCGGTGGAAATGGCATAACCCAAGAAAGTGATGGAAGGCTGGTGCAATTGGAATTTGTCTTTGTTGATCTCGACGCCGTTGGAGTTCAAGGTCTGGAGGACCATGGATAAATGATTTTTATTTTCCTCAGCCGACTTGCTGAAAGTGAGTATGTTATCCAGATAGGCAAAGAAAAACTCGAACTGTCGTAAGATGTAGTCAATGAATCGCTGCCACATTTGGGCCACGTTTTTCAGGCCGAATCGCATGAAGTTGTTTTGGAACAAACCAAGCAGCATGAAAATAGCTGTTTTAGGGATGTCTTCCGGCGCTACGGGAATCTGGTGGTAGGCATGTTTACAGTCAATAACACTGAAGATTGTAGCGCCCGATAACATATGAGTGAAATCATGTCTGTTAGGCATGGGGTAATTGTCCATGACAGTACAAGCATTTAGACATCTCTAATCACCGCACATTCGGAAAGAACCGTCGTGTTTGAGAGCGAGGTGAATTGGTAGAGACCAGTTGCTATCTGATGGTTGCAGGTTACATGCCTCCAAAAGTTCGTTAATTTGCTGCTGGGCTGCACGCAACTTAATAGGGTGGAGGCATCTAACCTTGTGCCTAATAGGAGGGCCGGCAATGGTAACTATCTTGTGCATCATTCTGTCAGTGACAGAAGAAACTGAGAACTGCTCACAAGACTGATCATTGTCCTGACGTGAAGTTTTTGGATGAGTAGGGCAGGACGAGGAGTAGCCTTTAGCGCGAGTGGGAAAGGGCAGCCTGAAAGTTGCATGCCTAGTATGTAAGTGTGCCATGTGCTTGTGAGGAGAGGGCAGCTGCGTGTGGAGCACGGAGCGGGTCGGCAAACGCGGTGAGTGTCTGCTGTCAACCTTGCACTTGATAACCAGCTTGGGCGAGACTGGCTTATGCTTTGTGCGTGAAACAGTGATGGATGCAGAGTCACATGGCTGGCACGCAAGAGAGGAGGAATGTTTATCAATATGCAGGGCAGCTGCTTCCGCAATGTGCGTGGTCACATAGTGAGTTCGACTGCCACTAGAAGCACTGTTTGAAACACAAGGCACTGAACATGGCGAGCATGTCGAGGGTACAGAGTCTACCAGACACCAATCGTCAAACATGATTAATGTGTTTGGACTAACCTGATGAGTGTCCGAGCTGGCGTCGGCTGGAGAAGCTCCCTTAGGTGGCGGAACTGTGGACTGCAGATTTAGCAGTGAGTTACGTTCTGCGACAAGCTCATTGTAGGTGTGTGTGGTACGTTGTTTCAGTTCATCGTTGTCCCAGCGGAGCTGTGCTGCGAAGTCATATTCTGACATTAGATTAGTTACACAAGTCACAAAATCACTCGTGAGGGTGGAGCACTTGCGTACTAACTCATATGTCGTAAGAGAAGCAGAGTGGGGAACGTAAGTGCGGAAGCACAGTATCTGAGTGTTAGTGGGATGGTGTAGCACTGAGCCCTGAACTATTTTCAGAGAGAGTTTGTAATGGGACAAAAAATCCATATCGAGAATTGGTTCACCAATGTCAGCAATGTAGAAAGTCCATGGAAAACACAGAGAATGATATAGGTGCACCATAACTTTGACAGAGCCTGAGGTTTGTAATATTCATGCGTTGACAGTGCATAGAAGTGACATCGGTGAAAAGACAGGGGGAGCCATTGATATAGGTATGATAGACACGCCAACACCAGTGTCGACTAAGAAAGTGAGCCATGATGAAATGACAGTCACGTACAAATGACCACTCAGCAAGGCGGACAAGTGGATGGAGTACAATGTATGAGGACGCCTGTGAGGTTCCCCGCAGGACACAGTGTCTTCTAGGTCCTGCGGTCGGCGTTTGGAGCCTGGCAAGGTAATCGGTACTTCTTAGTGTCCTCGCTGAAAACCTTGTGGTACCAGCAGTATGGATGAGCCAGGTGTGGTGGTGGTGGTGACTGTGGCAGCAGAGAGGGCTTGTCCTCGTCAATTTGTTCTGGCATGTGTACCAGCATGTATGCTGCGTGGGCGATCTTGGAGTGCTTGGATGTTAGAGAGAGCGAGAAGATGCTGCCAGGTGATGTAGAAGGCACAGAGATGGAGCGAGCCCTGTCTCTGCCAGCAGGCAGCCGGTAAGTGGGGAACAGTTGTGCCAACTAGCGGTGAGTGGTGAGCTGGCTGGCGTTGTTGTAGCAATGAATACAGTTGGTCTGCAATGCGGAGACGAGAGCCAATTGCCTCGCAGGAGTGTGGTAGCAGGTGGATCTGTAGCTCAGTACGCAGCTTGGCGGACCACAGAGTGACGTCTGGCATAGTATGCTCACTCATAAGTAACCAACGGCGGCGCCAGAGTTGTGATGGGTTTCAATTCCCCGGGTGTTCCTCGTACAAGATGACTAATTCTTATGATGAGCAGGCGAGTCATTCAATGACCATCTTCTTCGTTAATCGTATTTTGGTGGAGGTGGTGGCTAGAGGAGTAGATTGCAAGTTAAGTCTGAATGATCATGGAGTTGCGTGACAAGACACAGGAATTTAGAGTTGTCATTGGACATGTGATGCAACCCGAAAACATGCTTGACAAGCAAAAACCGTGACACTGGGTTATCCTTGTATAAAGGTGGCAGCTTTGCCAGATGACTTGGAGGTAGGGATGAAGGCGGCTTCACTGTCTCTTGGAAAACCATCTGGTCCATGATGGGAGAGGCTATACAGCAGGCCAGCATGGTAGGTGCTGGTGTGTTTCTGGTGATAATGTCCATAGCAACTGCGGGTGGCATTGTCCTTGATGTGTCATGAAAACACCACATGGCTGACACTGTCAGTACCATGGGAATGGGCAGGTGCATGGTAGGGGCCGGGGTCCCATAAACTGAGCCATAGGCTACAAGCGCTGATCTGAATTGACCCACCTCAGAATTAATGCGGAATCCTGGCACAGCAGACACAGGCAGTGCTTTGGGAGAGGGGAGCAGCTGAGCGGCCAGAACTGGGGCCCCCTGCGAGTGCTGGGGCAGATGGGGGTGGATTGGTAACTTGTATGACAAAAGTTTGACTTCTCCACACATGTTAAATACACGCCCCATGAGGTCAGACTATAAATGACCAGTGTAACTTGAGGAAAGTCACCTTGGTGTGGTAACATGCCATTGGAAGGCAAAACACTGAATGATGCACTCGAACCGACGTGGTCAAAAACTTGAGCGACCAGTCTGGGGGTCACTATGGAGAATTGTGCGCACTAAAATGCCTTATATTAGTTTGCAAATGATATCAAACCGGACCACATTGTGGTTGATAGTGGCCAGGTGCGTTTTGTGGTAGTGGCGGTGCTGCACACGGCACCACAATAACTGTCATTGAAGCCCATAGAGAGTCAAATACGTGGGTGAATGTAGATCGCTTTGAGCTTTACACAGTTGATCAGTAGGTACACAGTTCTGAATATTGTTCACTTCAAACTTCACACGTTGGCGAGCACAGTCCGGCGACATGAAACCCAAGTCCATGTGATGGTGTTAGCGGTGTAGCACTCGACCATTGTAGAGGGACAAAGTTTGAGGTTAATGTGGCTGAAGATCACGAATCTCTGTGGATTAACGTAGAACCGGTTATTGGTGAAGGACTGAAGAGGTCCGGCGATCATTGTTGAGCTTCCAAATCTTCCAACAAAGCGTTGGTGAGACGGCCATGGTGATGTGCACATAACCTGTTCATGCTACAACACACAGCACTGTAGACACGGAAGACGTGCAGACTTTGGGGTCACCAGTATGGGAACAGGATCCATATAGAGGTATACTGAACAAACTGTCCCACAAATATCTGCACATAAATATATATTTCCACAGTAGCTGTACACATGCACACAGTAAGAGACATAAATGCAGACTGCTAGTATAACAAGGCAGCTGGAATGTCCAATCTCAGTGAAAGATCATGTTGTTCATGGTCGATATGAGCTATCTTGTTTTTGGAATTATGACCAGTAATATCAACACTGCAAAAGTAGAAATCATCGGAATGATTTCTTCGATCCCTCCATATCAAAGGAACGGCAAATCTCTCTCCTTTTAGGACCATTTTCTCAGATCTTCAACACACACATAACATCCCTTATGTGGCGCCCAAGATTTATCTTGAGCACCAAGTTTAGATCCAAAGTATGATAGATAAACCTTTTTCACAAAGTCTGTAAGGTTTGTTTATTTTTTTTCATCACAAATTCACCACAAATATAACAAAAACTGTCAGTAGAGTTTTTACAACTAGGATTAGACATTGTACTAAGCACATGTACAGGAAATAGAAAAGTGAAGTTACATTGACAGTAAACAAAACACCATCTGTTAACCCCAAAATAAAATCAACCTTTTTTGCCAGAAAATGTTTTTCAGCAGTGCTACTAATGTCGTCTACGTTCATTACATCTCCTTTTCAAATTATTTTGTCTATATAAAAACTGTTAAACTCTTTAAAAATCTCTTAATTTAATAAATTTAATTGCAAAATGTGAAGAAATGGTGGGTGATACAGTTTTTTAAGTGTCATATTTTGATTTTGCACAGTAAAAGACATACGAATAAGCTATTTTCTGCAAAAAAGTTTTTCCATCGTTGGCCTGTGTGATGATAGCGGTTTTAAATTATAATTATAGTTACAACTTAAATTAGAAATAATCTTCTGTTATTTTTATATATCAGATCTATTTATGAAAAAGAGTGAGAATAATTTGGGTTTTAGATTTGGGTTTGATTCCATTGGATTGTATCATAAGTTTAATATGAGTATCGGATTCTACAACATGTGAGAGAGATACTAACACTGATTAGTCCCATTGGACAATACAAATCCAGGAACATAGTCCTTATGCTTAGACCTTCATTAATAATCTGCAGTGTGGCACCATGTCAAACACTTAACGGTTTATGTCAATAAAACCACTAATTCCGCAAATATAGGCAGACAAAATCAATTGCTTTTCAGAGTCGATACAACCAATAATACAACAAATCCAGACAGTCAAAGTCGATCATTTTTCGTTAGACTAATGAAAAAGAAATAGTCACATAGACAAATGATTACCAAAGCAAAATAAGAGACTACTTGCTGCCAGAAGAAAATTTCAAAACCAAAAGACTGGGTAAAAATACAGCATAACAGATATCACCAATTACTGCAATAGCAAAAATGTAATATAACTAACATGAATTGTGAAAATTACATGTCTCTTCCATGACAAATTATTTATCAATACTAGCTTAGCAACTGCAGCTATATAAACATACATTAAGCCTATGAAAAATTAACTTATTACAAAATAATGTATTAAAGTGTTGTTTCTTTTTCTGTACAATTCTGACAAAGAAACTTTGCTGTGGTGACTGTTTAATAGCTTTCTTTGATTTAGTTCACAAATTTTAAACTTTTAACGCTAATTGAGGCTGCAGAAGCATTGTCCTTCCCAAATGTACTTCTGACCAAAAGCAATTTTAGTAAGCTCAGTTAATGGTTTTGGTTAATCCTGCCTTTTGAGTTCTTGTGGTGATATTTCTATAGAAATTTTCATCCCCTATCACATATTTCTTTATTTCTAACCAGTAAGTCAAATACCAGGTAGTAAGATCTAAATGGCCGCTTTCTTGGACACACATTATTTTATAACACTGTTGTGTATCAATTTATAATCTTAATAATTTTTATATGAGTTGAGTATAGTTGGCTTTAATTACAGAAAAAGTTTCAGCACTTCTGCATTCAAACTTTGCCAGCTAGAATTTTTGGAATGAACCAACAGTAGAACATGATCTCAGACCTACATCTTTAAGAGAGCTTGTATTGATTGTTATTTATATCAAAGCCTCGAAAATTAGCATATCTACATTATTTAACAGATGTTATTAAGCGCTGTATTCAGAACTACCTGTCATTAGATTAGATTAGATTTACTTTCATTTGAATTTATCTGTAGTGAGGAGGTCCTCCAGGATGTAGAACATGTCTGAAAAACAACACTACATGACAAATATTTACAACTCAAACAAATAAGCTAATGTACCATTCCACAGGTCCCAAGTGGCATGGTTATCATTTTTTAATGAACACTATATGAAACAATCATTTTACAAATACTAATGAATAGAATTTATATATATATATATATATATATATATACAAATCAGTTGGTTCTACTGAGAAATTCATCAATGGAGTAGAAGGAGTTGGTCACCAATAAATCCTTTAGGCTTCCCTTAAACTGAATTTCATTGGTTGTTAAGATTTTTATGGCTGCTGGCAAGTTATTCAAGATGTGTGTTCCTGAATAAAGCACACCTTTTTGTACAAGACTATCTGAATTTAAATTCTTATGAAGATTATTCTTACTTCTAGTATTGATTCCATGAATTGAGCTGTTGGTTTGAAAAAGTGGTATATTTTTAATGACAAATTTCATTAATGAATAAATATATTGGGAAGCAGTAGTTAGTATCCCTAGTTCCCTAAACAGGCTTCTACAAGATGTTCCTGAGTTCACACCACATATAACTCTTACTGCACGTTTCTGTGCCCAGAAAACTTTAGCTTGGCTTGATGAATTACCCCAAAAAATAATCCCATATGACATTATGGAGTGAAAGTAAGCATAGTATGCCAGCTTTTTCATTTTTATATCCCGTATGTCTGACACGATTCACATTGCAAATAGAGATTTGTTAAGACACTTCAGCAGTTCTGTGGTGTGCTCCTCCCAGTTGAATTTATTATCAAGCTGTAATTCCAAGAATTTAACACTGTCCACTTCTCCTATCTGCTTGTCATCGTATGTTAGGCATATACTCGTGGGACACCCCTTACAAGTTCTGAACTACATGTAGTGTGTTCTTTGAAAGTTTAGTGACAAAGAATTGGCTAGGAACCAGTGATTGATGTTCACAAATATTTTATTAGCTGACCTTTCTAAGACTACACTTGATTTGCTATTTATTGCAATGTTTGTATCAGCAGTAAACAAAACGAACTTTGCTTCTGGTAATGCTACTGATGAAAGGTCATTGATATACACAAGAAAAAGTAAGGACCCTAAAATGGAACCTTGTGGGACCCCACATGTAATTAGTTCCCAGTTGGATGATGCCTGATAGCTTGATATATGTCTCTTTCGCAATAACACCCTTTGTTTCCTGACAAAGATATAAGATTTGAACCATTTTGCAGCATTTCCTGTTACACTATAATATTCTAATTTACTTAAAAGGATATTGTGATTTACACAGTCAAATGCCTTTGACAGATCACAAAATATATCAGTTGCCTGCAATTTTTTGTCTAATGAATTAAGCACATTTTCACTGTAAGTGTAGGTAGTCTTCTCAATATCAGAACCCTTTAGGAATCCAAACTGTGACTTTGACAGTTTGTTATTTGAGATAAGATGGTTATCAAGCCGATTGTACATTACGTTTTCTAAATTTTTTGAGAATGCTGACAAAAGTGAAATTGGACAGAAATTTGATGCTATTTCTGTATCTCCCTTCTTAAACAGTGGCTTAACTTCGTCATATTTCAACCATTCAGGAAATATTCCACTGATAAATGACTGGTTGCACACATAGCTTAATATGTTACTTAACTCAGAATCACATTCTTTAAATAACTTTGTTGATATTTCATCATACCACTAAATGTTTTTGATTTTAGTGGTTTTATGATGGATATTGTTTCTGCTGGGGTAATGAGGGTCAAATTCGTATTATGGAAGTTACTTGAAATGTCTGGTCTGAGGTATTCCATAGCAGTATCTACAGAACCTGACAATCCCATCTTGTAACAGGTATAGAATGTTTATTAAAAAGTTCTGCGACACTATACACGTCTGTCACCAATGTATCATTTACTCTTAATGCTATTTGTCCCTCTTCATGTCTGGTTCTACTGGTCTCCTCCTTCACTGTATCCCAGACAATTAATATTAATATAAATATTACTTAATCTATTATAAATATAGACATTTTTGTTTCAAATTTAGATTTCAGTAAATTAGTTGAAAACTATTAGAGGTAGATTAATGAGGTCAAGTAGTTAAAGTTTTTATACCAAACCGAAGTTCATACGAATTTTTATCTTCCTGAGTTTAATATTTAGCACGTTCAATTTTTCGTAAAAACGCCAATTGTGACCAAAATATTTCTCTAATCAAGTAGAAACTTCTAACTGTTGATTTTGAAATACATTTGCACATTCTGACCAATTTTTTGGTTTTCTAGATTTATTATTTAGTGCCACTTTTTTTTTATTTAAAACTGTGTGTTTAGGGAACATATTCATCTGAGTAGGCTTCTCTGAGATTTGAACATTAATATGCTGAAGCATATGTTGACAAAGTTTGGAAAAGCTACCTTAATTTTTAACTTTGTCCTTAGATTATGGTGCAATACTTGTATGCTACTCACAGGTCTGTTATGATCACGTGGCACTGGTAGCAGTGAACTGGTTTAAGACCTGGCACACTCATCTCTGTATCTCTCAAATTATACAGCATATATATATATATATATATATATATATATATATATATATATATATATATATTACACACATCGTTATTGGTGTTTTGCCCTTAAAGAGCGCAGTTAGACTAAACTAAATGGCCAGTTCCTTTTGCTGCCTTCCTTGCTGCCCAAACTTCCCTCATTCACTCGCTGTGTTTCTGTTTCCAGTCCTCTGTCCAAGCTTCTTGTCAGCTTCGTGTCTTTGGCTTCATCTTGGTTGCTTTTTGGTTGCCCATATTTATTTCATCTCCCGGCTGTGATCTTGTTTGTGTTCTTCAGTCCATTTTACGCCCATTGGTTTGTCACAGTGTATCTCATGTAGTTTACTTTTCTTAATTATGTTTCTGAATTTTATTCTGTAGTTTATTGTGCCTGGTGAGATGTTGAGTTGGTTCAGGTCGTTTTTTACCTCAGCCACCCATTTGTTGTTTCTAGTGGCTACCCACTCATAGATCTGTTTGGCCAGTCTGTGTGATTGCATTAGTGTTACCTCTCCCGCATACAGTGCTTCGCGGAGCACCACGGTGTTGTAGTGGTGTAATTTGGCTTTTTGTGACATAGACATATTGTTGTAATGATTTCACACTGATTTGTATGCCTTGTCCAGTTTAGTTTTTCTTTCTTCGTTAGAGTCTCTGTTATGCCCGCTCATTTGTAGTGTTTCACTCAGGTGTGAATTTTGCCATTTTGTAAGTTCAGAGATGAGAGTTTCTTTGTGTTCTTAAACTGTGTCTTTTTGTAAGAGATCTGTAGTCCAGTTTTCTAAGCGATTTCATGTAGTTTTTCAATAGCTTCTTTTGTTTCGTTTATGCCTTTTGTGACAATCACCCAAGCATCTGCAGGCATTTAATCTGTAAGTTTCCTAAGGTTATCCCTTGTTGCGATATTTCCCATTCTTTTATTACCTTATCTAACACTTGATTGTAAAGGAGAGGTGAAAGGCCATCGCCTTGTCGGACACCTGTGCGAATTTCAAACGGCTCTGATAGTTCCCCACAGAACTTTACTTTGGGAGTTGTCTTGGTCAAGGTTCGCTCTATGATAGTCTGTGTTTTGTTGTCTACTTTGTATTCAGCTAGAATTTTGAAGAGAGTTTTTCTGTCGATAGAGTCGTACGCATTTTTGAAGCTGACTGTGGTAATGATCAAGTTTTGTTTGTATTGTAAAATCATTTTCAGGTTCCAAATTTGTTCCACACAAGGCTGCCCTTTACAGAAGCCTGCCTGATATTCCCCAATCAAGTGGTTGGTCTGGCATTCTAGTCTGTTTAGTAAAGCTTTAGAGAGCATATTGAATGTAATCGGTAGTAGGGATATTCCTCTGTAGTTGTTTGGTTGAGTCTTGTCACCTTTTTTGTGTAGTGGGCGTATCAGGGCAGTTTTCCAGTCATCAGGAATTTTCATGGTTTCCCAGATATCTTCCAAGATCCTGTGGATGGCTTTGGTGAGTTCTGGGTCTTGTAGCTTCCAGATTTCTGCGATGATACCGTCTTCTCCTGGTGCTCTACGATTCTTCAGTAACTTGATTAATTCTTTAACTTCTTTTACAGTTGGAGGTTCATTATCTGGATTGTACGTGCTCGCCTCTGTCATCAGCTCTTCCATAGAGGGGTCTGTGTTGAAGAGTTTTTCAAAGTACTTTGCCAGAATGTCACAATTTTTTTTGCTATTGGTTTCTAGGGTTCCATACCGTCTTCTGAAGCACAAGTTTGGTGGATGATATGCAGTCATATTTTCTCTGAACGTGTGCTAGAAGTTTCTTGTGTTGTTCTTTGTGAAGTCCGATTCAATCCCCATCAGTCGCCATTTATCATACTGTCGTTTTCCACTGCAAATGATTTTGCTGCATTGTTTCTGTGTTCTCAGGAAGTTCATCCAATTCTCTGGGGATTTATGGCTACTAAATTTTTTCCATGCACTGATTCGTTGGTCAATAGCTTGGTCACATGTGTGGTTCCACCAACAGTGTTTCCTTGTGTGTGGTGCTTGTGTTAGTTTCATGCCCTCTCGGATTGCTCCTGAAAGTTGTGTCCAGTCTGTCATTTTCTCCATTTTAATTTAGTCTAATATTTGTGTCTGGTTTAAAGTAAGGTATTCTGGATCTGGTCTAACAATTTTGTTCTTCTGGAGCTTTTTCTTGGGCAAAAGACGAATCCTGATCTGTAGTAGGTGGTGGTCTGAGTCGAAGTAGCCTGTACGTGTGTCTATGTTCAATGCTTCTTTGTGTGAGTCTTTCTGGACTATTATGTGGTCGATTTGTAGTTCTTGCTTTCCTCTGAGGGATTTCCATGTGGTAAGTTTGCGTGTTGGTTTCTCGAATTTTGTTGATATAATGGCGAGGTCGTGGCTTTTGCAAAAGACTATCATGTGATTTCCATTTTTCTTTGTGTCCTTGTGTGGAGTGTGTTTTCCTGTGGTATATCTGTATTCCTTTTCTTTTCTGAGTTTAGCGTTGAAGTCTCCCAGTATTATTTTGAATCCATGTACAGGAATTTTCTTGGTAGTTTCTTCCATTGTCGTCCAGAAGTCATCAATTTCGTCTGAGTTTTTCCTATTGTAGTCATTAGTCGGTTTATGTGCGTTGATTATCAGTGGCGTAGCGTGAGGGGAGACTTTGAGACTTAGTCTCCCCTGTATTGGTACTTTAAAAAAATGCAATAGTAACTCATAACAAAAATATAAATAACTTTCTGCTAAGAGCTCTAAATGTGTGAAGACATCAGTCTTGTAGCCCACGCCGCACCTGAGTATTGGCACAGTCTAACATAACAGTCACGATACTGCTGTAAAAGTTGTTACCATTTGAGAGATGGAGCGACACTAGCGCACCAAGCGCCGAGTAAGGTGAACATGAGATGCGTTGTAAGCATAATGTTTGTTTTGCATCCATTTCCTACGTAATTTTCGAAATATTTATTTTCTTGCCTCCAAGGGTTTGTGCAGTACCAGAAGGCATATATGTTTCTAAAAATGATTCTAAAATAAGCGCAAGTATGGACAAAAACCATGAATAGAGTGGCAAGCTACAATGCATTCGTGGAGAAACACGTGTGATGTTGGGTAAAATTGCAGCTCACCTCGTTGATATCAAAACAATACAAACACACAGATTCACACGTAAGAAGCACAGACATGTACTTCTACATGCAAAAGCGATCGACAGCTCATTTATAGTTCTGTAGGCCTACTGTGTTTGTCATTGTCACCTGTTGCCACAAGTACGACCTTCATCTTTATACTATTCTTAGTGGGACAAGCAACTGCCAAATAGTGGGTGAAATATGTTGAAAACATTATAATGAGCTCATTACATTACAGTTCATGCAAAATCAAATATCTTAATAATTTTCAAACAATCTGTCAGTGAACAAGATGCTAAAAAAATAACGTCATCACATGAAGGAAGCAAGGAAAATTATGTGACTAACAACAGAAGTGAATGACATACATCCCAAGCATTAGGATTTTGTAAGACACGAATAACTGCACTTAATCTAAACACTTCATTGTCAAAGCAGGTCTGACGATTCACACGAATCTGGCACTGATACATGGAGAGCTCAACTGGCTGCTTCTGTGTCATAGGACTGTTTTACAGCTTTAGATGGATTGTCAAATGTTTGTTGCAGTTTCCTCTTCATCGTCAGTTGAGGTGGCTTATTTGGGATGTCAAAAAGTGTGGGTACTGCATTCCACACGAGTTTATTATTGTCTGCGTTCATGAACTGTTTATGTTCGAAATGTAGCGAACAAAACATAATATTATTATACAGGTAAACTGGGTCTTTTTTCATAAGGTCTTCTCGTCTGCTATTAACTAGCCATTTTCTGCTCCTAAACCGAAACATTAATCATTAATACACATGTAGTTTGCAAATGAATCTCGACGATACAGTTTAGTAACATGATGGTAAATACCTCTCAGGATCCTTACGAAACCTAAAAAAAGACAGCTGTGGTGTCCTCTTCCTGTTTTTGCTGCAATTCATTGCACTACAAACGCTCCTGCTTCTAAAATCCATTGTAGAAATCAAAATAAACAACCACTATTCGCTTTCACGAACGCGCCGAACTCACAGTTTAAGTTACTGGCCGCTTGGGGCGTTGCTGGCACGGTAGGCAACAAAATCGAGGTGAAGTGTCGCGACTGTTATGTTTGACTGTGGTATTTGCCTGCTTGAGACTCAAACTGCTCTGTCTCTGCCTCCCTTCCCTTACCTGGCTGTGTGCGCCTGCGCCCCTCTCCAGTTCCCCTCCTCCACGAAGGCCGGTGCGCTGCACTTGCTAGGAGGTATCGAGACTAGTCTCTGCCGCTTCTATACTGGCTTTTAACACGGAAGTCAACAGTCACTCGGTTTGTTTTCATAGTCATTCTTGTGTGATTTTAGTGCATATTTTCGTTGTGTCGCCAACATGAGTGAGCGAGAACTGAATACTTTACAGAATTTTTATTGAAAACGCCTTTTTATAGATTAACGTATCGTACGAAAAAAAGTGCGAAGTGTAGGACAAACGACCTATTCCTATACTCAGTGTAGTTTTAAGTGAAGCCAAACAAAAACTCACTTTTCAGACAACCTGGTACGAGAAGTATACTTGGCTGACAGCGAATGCAGTTAATAACAGATTATATTGTTATATATGTCTTCTGTTTGGTGGTGAAAGGGAATGGTGCAATGAGGGCATTTGTACAATAAAGAACTTTGACAGGAAAGCACCAAAGCATCAGATATCAAAACGTCACCTGCAGAACAAAGAATCATTTCAGTTACTGGGCAAAAGTAGAATTGAGCACGCCCTTTCTGAAGCCGCTCGTCTGACAGCAATAAAATACAACGAACAAGTTGCATCCAGCAGGAGAGTATTGGCATGTATTATTCAGGCAATTGTATTTTTTTGTAAACAAGAACTAGCCTTTCGCGGCCATCGAGAAGATGAATCCTCCAGCTACAAAGGTAACTATCTGGAATTGTTCGATTTACTAGCTCAAGGAGAGCAGTTAATCCAAGACCATCTCTCATCATCTTCAACCTTTAAAGGAACTTATCCAGATATACAGAATGATGTAATAGAAATGATAACTCTGGCAGTTAATGAGAAAATAAGATCTGAAATTCAGAACTGCAATTTCATTCCGATCTCAAGCTGATGAAATATTAGATGTGTCGTGAAGAGTCAAATGAGTATAATATTCAGATACTGTATTGCAGACAAAATTGAGGACAGATTCGTTGGATATTACGATGTTTCTGGAGATAAAACTGCTGAAGGTTTGTCAAACATTATTCATGCTGTATGGAAAGAATGGAATGTGGAAAGAAAAGTGGTTAGTCAAACATATGATGGTGCTTCAGTAATCGCGGGCAGAGAAAGAGGACTACAACAATTGGTGAGGCAGGTATGACCCTATGCGTTGTTTATTCATTTTTGCACACAACAACTGAATCTGGTACTGTTACATGCCCCCAAAATCATACGACAAGTACGCAAGTGTGTAAGCGATTTTACATCACTCCATTCGTTTTTCAACAAATCACCAAAACGAAGCGTATTGCTACCTGAGAAAGGATTTAAACTGCCACATGCAAGCAACACTCGCTGGAACTTTAATTCCAGGGCAGTTTCAACAATATCTAGTCGTTTATCAGAGCTATATAGTGTTTTTAATTATACAATTGATGATACAGACTCTCAGTGGGACCCATAATCTTAGAGCTGTGCTGTGAGAATGAAACGACGGATGGATGATCCTACGTTTGTCTACTTGCTTTGTTTCTACCGAGGATGCTTTGTTTATGTTGTTCATTTCTTTAATGTTCTTCAGTCAAAATCTGTCAATATAATTGCTTGCCACGACGAAATAAGAACTGTTTTGAGAAAATTACGACAGTCAAGAACGGAAAATTCATTGACGAATGCATTAAATTCAGTTTGTGGTTGAATGGCAACTTATCATTCCGCGACAGTCAAAAGACATCTCTCAGGGCACTAACTTATGAGATACTGGATTTGCAAATTGTTCAGATGGAAAGAAGATTTCAAGAGTTTTCCTAAATTCGGTTTGTGAACTTTTGAATGAAAAGCGTTTCCCGAACTATCAAAAAGAATTCCTAAAGTTGAAACTGCTTCAGTTATTAGAACAGCACCCTTTTTCCAAACACGAACAACTTGAAAATGCACTGTGTAACATATACGCTCATGTGAAAAAAACACTTAACTCCAAGAATCCTCTTAAAGTACATTGCCAACATTGAATTTAGACTCTGTTTATGAAGAAACAACGAAGTTCCCGCATTTGGTTTTGGCCCTACCCGCAACTACAGCAAGCAGCGAACAAAGCATAGTGGTAATAGTAGTAGTAGTTGTTGTTGTATTATTTGATGCATTTTGTTTCATTTGTTTAAATTATTGTTTATTGTACTATTTTGTCTCCCTCTAATAAATGTCGAGTCTCTCCAACCTTCACAACCACGCTACGCCACTGTTTATTATTGTGTAGGATTTGTTGGCTGATTTCACTGTGATGGTGTTGATTCTTTCGTTTGATGATGAAAGGTCGATTATGCTGTCCGTGATGGACCTGCGTACCGCAGATCCTGTGCCAAAAAGCCGTAGGTTTTTCAATTGTCTCGATGGTTTTCCTTTGTATATTCTAAAGTTCTCGGTGTTGAAATGGTCTTCGTCTGTGAATCGTGTTTCTTGCAGTGCACATATTTTGATTTGTAATTTTTCGAGAGTGTCTGTGAGTTGTTTCATCTTTCCTGTCTTCACCAGTGTGTTCATGTTGAGTGTGCCGATGTAGTGTTTGTGTTTGGTCTTGAGGGAGTTTGAGAAGCTCCGATTCTTCTCATGATGTCCGTGAGCTCACGGAATCTGATGCTCACGACGATACCAGTCCATTGACTGGGGCTGAGGGTAATGACACTTTTCTCGTTGTACCATTGTGATGTTTAGTAGTTGGATATATGGCATGCTGGCGAGTACAACCAGACTTTACAGATCAGGAGGTTGGCTGAGGCCGCCACTGACATGTGGAACAGACGCCTTTTGTAGTCGCCCACTGTGAGAACAGACGCTACTAGTAGTTTTGGTCTGACCTAGTATTTCATTTCCTCGGTACCACCTAAAGTAATAAAGTAATTATCTAGGAGGCATTCCCCTATCCGTCACCTGGGGAGGCACTCGGTTGCAGGTCTACTAACCACCCCGATATATACATATTTAGAACATGCAGGTTGGAAGGCGACAATCAACTAAGATGACAGGTCCTTCAAAACAATGGATTAAACTTGTCCAGTGCTCTAATACAACCACTGATATGCTCAATAAGATAATGATAACCAACCATATTGCATAATACATAAAATAAGCGAATGGCAACCACTCATCTGTTCGACATCCAAGTCACCAAAGTGGCGTCAAATTGAAAGACTTGCACCCAGCAAACGGTCTACCTGGCCCTAGTCATACAATCACTCATCTATAGCAACAGATGCATGGCACATAGACATATGTAACTGAAAACAGTATTTGCACTAGCTTTCAAGCTCTTGCTGTGTTTTTAGGAAATGGATGCACATTCACACACACTCACACACACACACACACACACACGCACACACACACACACACAAACAATTATTTGAAGCATTTGCCTGGACTGATGGAAGTGAGGAGGGGATAGGGGAGGACAGATGAGGCAAGGAGGTAGTAGCAGTGTATTGCGAGGCAGGTGCTTTAGATAAATCAGGAGCTCAACAACAAGATTAATGGATTGTGGCACAGGCTAGAGTGTATAACAGAGATGGAGGGGAGGACAGATGAGGCAAGGAAGGAGTAGCAGTATATTGTGAGGCAGGTGCTTTAACAGATGAATAACGAGCTCCACAAGAAGATGAAAGGAGTATGGCACAGCTTAGAGTATACGACAGAGATAGAGGGGGAGAGAGGTAAGAAGAAGAAGCCGGCATTGAAGAGGGAGACAGGATGGGTAGAGAGAAAGAGAGAGGTGGCTGAATTGGGGGAGAGAGGGGAAGGAAGGGAGATAGACGGAAGAGAGAGAGAGAGAAAGTAAGATTGTACATGATTTGGAGGCAGTATATGATCTAGACATGGAAGGAGTGGTGTGAATAGAAGTGAAAAGGGTAAAGGTGAGGCGAGACTGTGGGAAACAGGTTACTCAAGATTTAGGCCAGGGGGATTGTGAGAGTGCAGGATATGCTGGATCAAAGAAACTTGTGCTGAAAGGGAATGCCTAAATGACCCCCATACTTAACCAGCTGTTGAAGTCATTTGTGTTGTGCTATGCAATATGTTTGGCAGATGGATGGTCAAGTGTGTGTCAATTTGACAGTAGCAATTTATATGAATAGAACATTGGTTACTTGTCATGCTCACACAGAATACTGAACAGCAGTTGCAGTATAGCTGACATACAACAAGGCTGCATTTACTTGCCATCCAGCTTTTTATGCAATAGGATGTACCTGTTATGGGGCTATGGAGATAATATGGTCGATGGGTGTATGAGACAGGTTTTTCACCTGTGCTGACCACAGAGAAATGGTGCAGAGGATACAGGATTGGAATAGGGAAGAACAAGATATTTTATTAGTTGAGATGGCAGTGAAACACTACTTTAGGTGATTTGGGTAGAGCAGTGGGTAGGACACCCATAATCTCAGGGCATGATGAGAGGTAGTTGAAGCACTGGTGAAGGATGTGGTTGAGATTTTCAAGGCCAGGGTGATGCTGGATGATCAGAGAGGTGCTGGCCAGTAGTTGGTCAATATGTTTACTCATCTCACAGGAGGAAATGGCAGGGCAATCTATTTATGAATGAGCTGGATAGGAAATTGTCTTTCAATCATGGCTCTGCTAATGTTATCAGTATATTTCTTTCCATTGCAGATGCAGCATCCTTGGGCGGCAAGGCTGCTAGGAAGACACCTTTTGACATAGATCATGTATCAGCTGTCATACTGGAGGTACTGTTGGTGATTAGTGTAACTGATATAAACAGGTGGAGAGGTAGATTCTGACATCTGGTAAGGTGGCTCATTGAATTGAGGAAGAGTAGTATTGAAATTATGGAGGAAAGAACAAAGATTGTCATTTCCGTGAGTCCATGTCATGAACATATCAATGGAATTAAACCAGACAAGGTGTATTAATTGTTGACTGAATGAGGAGGATTTCTCCAGATGGCTCATAAATAAGTTGGGATAGGATGGTGTCGCGAGAGTACCCACGGCAGTACCTTGGATTTGTTAATAGATTTGGCCTTTGAAAGTGAAATAATTGTGGATCAGGATGTGATTGACTATGAAGGTTAGGAAAAAATGATGGGCTTGGCATCAAGAGAATGTAGGTATGTTGGTGTATAAGAATGTCACATCCATAGTGACCAACAAGGAGTCAAATGGTAATCAGACAGGACTTGCAGAAAGGTAGCGAAGGAAGTGATCAGTGTTTTGAAAGTATGATATTATGCTATAGATAACAGTTCGATGGTGTTGATCAGTAATGGCAGGGGTTCATTCTGTGAGAGAACTGTACCCAGTCAAATGGGATGACCAATAGGGATACCTGTGGATCTGAGTTTTAGAAGTTTGAGGAGCAGGTAAAGTGTAGGTGTGTGGGAGTTACTGCTATGAGAAGTGAGATGAATTCAGGTGTCAGATTTTGTGATGGACTTATGGCCTTGAGGAATTGCTGAAGGTCAGGCTGGATTTCTGGAATGGAGTCTGGGTCATAAGGTTTGTACGCAGAGGTGTCTTAGCCACATAGTCACTACAGTTCATGACCACTGTGGTGGAGCCATTGTCTGTGGGAAGGATAATAATGTCTGGATTGGTTTTCAGATTATGTTTAGTCATGTGTTCTTTAGAAGTAGGTTGGACTCACATGGTAAGGATTTAGGAAAGGAAGGTAAAGCCAGGTTAGGAGTGAAACATTCTTGAAAGTTTTGAGGGGATGGGTGGGTGGAAGGAGAGGGGCATCATGGTTGGATTAGGTTGGAACTGTTTTAAATGAGGTTCTGTATTGGTTTTTGTTTTACTGTTGTCAGTGCAATGCATGATGAAGAATTTTGCAAATCAGAGTTTTTAGAATTTTTGGTGGTGGCCTTATATGAGAGATACACCATCCAAAATTCCACCCACACCCCCAAGGTATTTTTCTGCCACCCACCTAAGCTATGTAGTACCCATCCGGATCCCTATTCCAAAACTCTCCTAATACTGTACCACTGCCTGTGGTTGACCCAGGTCTAAGTCCTGTCTCATGCATCCACGCAGCATCTCCTGCAGTGCAGTCACAGGCATTTCCTACCAAATAAAAGGTAGGGCCACTTGTGAAAAGAGCCACGTTATATTTCAGCTATGCTGCAATTACTGTACAGCATTCTATGAGGGCATGACATGTAACCAACTGTCTACTTCCTTGAATGACCACTATCAAACTGTGGAAAACTGCAAACTTGACCATCCAGTTGCTGCAAATACTGTACATGGCAACACAAATGACATCAACAGCTGCTTTACTACATGGGCCACGTGGTTACTGCCTTGCAGCACAAGTTTCTTTGAACTACACTGATGGGAATTGTGTCTTCAATGTATCCTGAGGTCTCACAATTCCCCTGCCCTAAACCTCTGCTAATCTATTTCCCACTAGCTCACCTTACCTTTCCCCTTCTCTCTTCTTTCTACACCTCTCGTTCACTGTCCAGACTGTGTACAGCCTTCTCTCATCTCTCTTCTTCTTTCCTCTACCCCTGTGTGAGCATCTCCCTGTCTCTCTGTCTCTCTCTCTCTCTCTCGCTCTCTCTCTCTCTCTCTCTCTCTCTCTCTCTCTCTCTCTCTCTCTCTCTCTCTCTCTCTCCCCCTCTCTCTCTATACCGATAGCCTCTGCTAGTCTTTCAACTTATTGTGTAATCTCTGAATCACCTATCTAAAGACCTAGGATTAAGAATCAAGAATATTATTCACCATAGATCATTTTACAATATTTGCTTTGTCATACAGGATGTACTAGTACATGCAGAATAATAAAATAAACGAATGTCAGTACATTATAGAATACATTTTAAGCTTGGCAGTATACCAAATTACACCAGGATATCTTCTAAAAGTTAGTGCAATAAGCTATACTGTAATTTAATATAATATATAGTATGGTATTGTTTAAGGTCTACACTATGTAATTACACACAGTTAACCACAGCACACAATAATATGTTTTTACTAGAGACAACTTTTAAATGCTAGTATCCACCTCAGACATCTCAAAGAATTCCTTAGTGTCATACAATGGATCATCTGACAACCAGCTGTGCGACTTAATTTTTGAAAAAAATTATATCCATGGACTGAACATGAATTGGCAGTTTATTGAACATTTTTAGTGCATTTACTGTGTGGGAATTTCCTGTTCTTGCTAATTTGTGGTGTGGTACGTCTAAACTACCCTTAGCTCAGGTGTAGTGTTCACGCATTTCCCCACTGGCAATAAATTCTGAAATATTATTTTTAATATAGAGTACAGACAAATAGATGTATAAATTTATAATTGTAAGTATTCTGAGTCTGCTACAGACACATAGATGTATAAATTTATAATTGTGAGTATTCTGAGTATGGAAAAAAAAGGACGACACTGCTCGCTATAACCTCTTTTACATATTATGAATAAGACTTTTTTTTGTAATTTCAAGATGTTCTTGATGTGAGGGTAGTGCCCCCATATAATCAGACCATATGAAATATGTGACTGGCATAGCCTAAAGTATGTCACCCTAAGGTACTCCAAGTTCACTACCTCCCCTACTTTCAAGACAAGGTATATCCCCGAGATATTTTTTCACATATGTGGTTGAGTCAATGTGAATACCTAAGAGCTTTACCGACTTATTGTCTACTTCATTTGATATTGCCATTAAAAGTTGTTGGGTTTTATCAGGATTATACAGGAAATTAGTGTCTGCAAACCAGTCCAGGCCCTTGTCAAGTGTTACTTTTGTTAGGCTCTTCAGGTCTAAAATGTTCTGATGTGTTGTAAGTAGTGTTGTATCGTCAGCATGACACACGATGGGGTGGGCTATATTTTTTAGGTAAATCGTTAATAGCTACAATGAAGAAGAAGGGTCCAAGGATAGACCCTTGTGGTACACCTGTGCTGATTTACATTACAGAAGAATTTACATTTCTGACTGAAACGAATTTTTTCCAGTTACTTCAATAAGAATTTATCACAGCTAAATTGCTCCCTCTCACCCCATAAAACTCTAGTTTCCTTTGTAGTATGGCAACAGGTATGCAATCAAAAGCTTTGCTTAGGTCACATAATACCAGTGATACCATGTTATTGTTTTCAAAAGCTGTTAAGGGTTGCTCAGTGGTTTCCAAGATGGCCTCTGTTGTTTCTTTTGCCTTGCGGAAACCAAACTGATTGCTACATAAGATATTGTGTTTTTCAAAGAAGCTACTTATTTGTGTGTGTATCAGTGCCCCAAATATCATTGCGAATATTGGAACAATTGAGACTGGTCTGTAGCTTTGGAGAAGATGTGTGTCCCCTTTTTTAAAAACTGGGACAATTTTTGATACCTTAAGTACATCTGGAAAAATTCGAAATTCTACATATTTATTGAATATAAAAGCTAATGGTTTGGCAATTGAGCATATTGTCTTTTTAATTATGTTATTTGATAACCAATAACAATCCATACTTTTAGAACCTGAAAATTTGGATACAGCTTTTATAACATCAGCAGGTGTGACAACCCTCCATTGAAATACCAGGTTAGGCAGTGGTGTTCCAACAAGGTCCATTGCAGATGAATTTGTTGCTTTAATGCTCTTACTTATTTCTTTAACTGAGTTTAAAAAGCACTGATTTAATTCCTCAGGTTCAAGCAGAGCTGTTTCTGTGCATTTTGGTGTATTCTCTTTTTTTTATTATTTGTCATGCTGCCTTGCATTTATTGGGAGCCCTTTCTATATAGTTTCCACTGCTTGCTTTTTTGCCATAAGAAATTCAGCTTTGTAGATTTTGTTGTATTTCTGATATGACCTATGAACGTTCACACTTTGTTCTGCCCCTTGGTTAGAGGCTTGCTTATGCATCTGGTACAGCATATGCATGTTTCCTCTAAGTTCTGCTTCCTCTTCTGTAAACCAGTTCAGACTTCTCTTTTTCATTTCACTTGGATATCCAATTTATTTTTACTGGTGAACAAGAATACCATAAATTTGTGTACTTTTTAAAGAAGTTATCAAAGGTGATTTCAGCTTCCCTTTTTCCAGACTGAAAATTATATATAAAGTCGCAATGTGCACTTTCTAATCTATCAACAAATATACTTATGTACGCTTCCTTTTCTCCTTGTACCATTACTACTTTACGATCTTCAATTTTAACTGGCTGCCTCTTACAGAGTGTAAGGAGTAGTGGCTCATGATCTGCAACCCACTTCCTTTAAGTCTGAGATATAAAATCTTCCCTATGGAAATTCACAACAATATTGTGTATGCAGGCATTCTTACATGTGGCATAGTTATTTGTACAATAAAGGTCTAATGTTCTTAGCATATTCAAAACTGTCCTTGCAACTAACATCTGTGTGTTTGCCATTTCTGTGTTGAAATCATCTAAGATAGCAATTATTTTCTTACTCTTCAATATCTTTTTAACTATTAATTCACATTTTTCAGTAAACAAATGTACATCACCACCTGGCGATCTATGTAGACTAACTACCACTATATTTTCATTCATTAGTTTTACACAACTAAACCCCCATATCGTTCTGAGGAGTACATAGATACATCAATTCTGGAAAACTTTATTCCTTCTTTGACAAATATCCCAGCCCCATGATTCTTTCTACATGTCATGTCTCCCACAACACACACTTGGGGAACAAATATATTTACTTGTTCTTGTGTTAACCAGTACTCAGATAGTATTTTGCAAAAAACTAAGCCAAACCAAGTGGACAGTCAGCAAACACACTTCCACAACTGACAATTACAATAACTTTTTAACTGAACTCTTGGGTATATTCAATGAATGCTTCCCTTTTGTAACAGTGAGGACCAGGTCCCAAAAAAGTAGATCCTGGGTAACAAAAGGAATTAGAGTGTCTAGTGCTACTAAGAGGAAACTGCATATGGAGGCAAAAGTAAATCGAAGCCCTCAATTTCTTAAGTATGTAAGCACATACAAAAAAACATTTGACAAAATAGTTAAACTAGCAAAACGTACTGCAAATAACGACTTCATTTCAAATGCAAAAAACAAATCAAAAGCTCTTTGGTCTGTTATAAGAAGTGAAGTTGGCAGTGAGGCAGAGCGAAAATGCCCTTCTAAAATAGTGATAAATGGTAGAGCTGTTACAGAACCCATTTGTGAATCATTCAATGACTTTTTCATAAACTGTAACAAATTTGGTGACTGTTCACCACCTAATACAAAGCCCAATATGACAGATAGCAATTGCACATGTTTTAAGTTTTCTCATGTTTCCATCTCAGATGTCATCAAAATCATAATGCCCCTAAAAAATTCAAAATCTGCGGGGTGGGATGAGGTCCCCACTGAAATAATAAAAATAGTCCGTCACAGTATTGCATATCCACTCTCTTTCATAATCAACCAATCATTTGATGAGGGATGTTTTCCAGATCGATTAAAATATGCAGAAGTTCGGCCCATACACAAAAAAGGCAAACAAGATGAATTGGGCAACTATAGGCCAATCTCACTGTTACCAATTTTCTCAAAAATATTTGAAAGAGCTGCATGTGATCAGATTGAAAATCACAATTCATCTAACAGCATTATCTTAGGCAATCAATATGGTTTCAGAAAAGGCCGCAGCACAATCCATGCAATAAATGAATTAGTCACAAAAGTCAGCAGATGTCTTGATGATAGAATGTGTGTGTCAGGCATCTTTTGTGACCTGTCCAAAGCCTTCGACACAGTAAATCATGACCTGCTTCTCCAAAAATTGGCACGCTATGGTTTTCAAGGCAAATCTCTTAGCTGGATGTCATCATAATTGGCAAACAGAAAACAAAGAGTACTTACTAACATCAACGGCAAGAAATTTCTCTCTGGCTGGAAAAACATTCAATTAGGTGTTCCACAAGGCTCAATATTAGGGCCACTGCTTTTTCTATATTGTATTAATGATATGCCATGTCAGGTCCAGTCTGATACTATCCTCTATGCAGATGACTCAACAGCTGTAGTCTGTTGTAAAAATGAGGTAGACCTAATTCGTCATATTGAACAAACACTTGGGGAAGTGGAGGCATGGGTCAAAAACAATAACTTGACATTAAATATTACAAAAACAGAAATTGTTCATTTTACCACAAAACAATCTGCACAGTCTATAAGTGAAATAAGGTATATGGAAAAAAAATTAGAGACTGCAGACTGTGTCAAATTCCTTGGCGTGTTAGTCAATAAAAACCTGTTATGGAGTTGCCATGTGGACAACATACTGGGTCGACTAAATAGCCTTGTATATATTATGAATATCTTGTATAGTATTACTGATTTAGCTGTAAGAAAAACTGTATATAATGCGTATTTTGTTTCAGTCATTAGGTATAGTATAATTTTCTGGGGGTCTGAAAAAACAAATTTACTTAGAGCTTTTAGACTACAAAAAAGAATCATCCGAGCAATGGTGGGAGCAAAACCAAAGCAACACTGCAAACCTTTATTTGTAAAACTGGATCTAATGAGCATTCCAAGCATATAAATCTATGAAACTCTCACTTTCACAAAAAGAAACCCACAACTTTTTGAGGGCAACTTCTTCTTGCATCAATATGATACAAGACATAGAACGAGCTATATGTTACCTACCCACCGTTTAAAATCATATGAAAAAACCCCATACTATATGGGCATGAAATTTGTAAATAAAATATGGAAAGATATGGATGACCGAAATATATAAGGCACCAAAAGAGACCTGGAAAAATATCTGAAAGATAAATGTTACTATAGTGTAGAAGATTTCATGAATGGTAACAATGCATTATAATTGTAATTAAAATACCTCTTTGAAGATGTTACACCATGTATATTATTAGTTTATTGTCTATTTTTAGTATTGTTATATATAGTGTAAAAACTGACAAGTCACCTATGTCACAATCTTTGATTGTATAAGGCATGTTATGTGATAATAAAAATTGAATTGAATTGAACTGAATAACATCTACATATGTTAACTTGTAGAAAAGTAAGTAGTTTGTCTCTGTCTGTATTCCTCTGACAGCAATTTGACTCTGTATTTGAAACTTTAGGTTCATTTAACATCTTTAATTTTGATGCACTGTGATCATCTGTGTTATGAGAGTCACACACCTGTTCATCCACTTGATGATTCACTTTGTTAACTGCTTTCTTCTGTGAAACCACTGCTGATCACACCAAAAATCCTGGTCCCTTAGTTGTGGTTTCTTTCTGTGGGTTGACTGCCGTATTCCATCTGTTGGTATTATCACTTCTTGAGCTTGAGTTGCTATTCTTCTTTTCACAGGTGGGTCTCTCTTCTTACATGGTGTCTCCTTTCCTGCCACATCGTTTGCTGCTTCTTCTAACTGTTGCACTGATCTCTTGGATATGTTTATTTCTTGAGTAGTTGTCTTCTTCAAACATACAGAATTCACTTTGAAGGATTCTGTTGTTATTTGTGCTGAAGTCGTGTCAGTAACAATTCTCATGGATTGTTTATCTGAGACTGCAGTAGCCTTCCATTTAAGTTCTATTGCTGTTTTTCACACTTCCCTGTTTGTTTCCACTGATTCATAAATCCTTGTGGCAATTAGTCCTTTACCAGTTGCATTTAGGTTCTGTCCACGTGCTCTATATAGCTCCTTGTTACTAGTAGTATTAATAAAACAAGTGTTATGGAAGCCTTTCACTATTTTTTTTTTTTTTAGTTTTCTGTTTGTGCATTGAATTTCTTAGTTTACACAAGACCATACAGGCAGGTCATGCCTGTGTGGTACACCAACTACAATCACATTTGTATTTTGTAATGCTGACAAGGCTTTATGTAGTGAATGAATTGCCAAGTTGGCTTCATTCTTTGCTATGTCATTAGCCCCTGCCCAAATAACTACAAAATATTTATTTGTCAGTGTGTGCAGGTCATTGCATTTTTTAAATATTACACTAGTGGGGGCATCTGGTATCACCTTCCCTTCAACATCATATTTATTTGAAGCTAAGTTTAAAATGTTTCTTGCACAGTCTCTGCCATGGCTTATCAGAGGCAATGAATATTTTAGGCCTCCTACTCACTAACTGACTCTCAGGAGAAAAGGTTTGCATTTTCATTGTTGCACCCTTAGATTGCTTTCCTTTTGGAACTGCTTTCTGTGTTGTGGTATGCATGCTGTGTTGCGAATCGTACTTTATGTTGGACACCTCAAATCTGTAGTTGTTACACATTTATTTCTTGGCTGATTCTGGCTCCTGTAGTTTGTTTGTTAGTACACATATAATTGTTTCCGAATACTTGAATTCCTTTCTTACTATTCTGAGTTCATTCTTTAACTTTTCGCAGACACTTTTTAATGGGCCTGTTTTGATTTCTTCCATATCTTCACATTCAGTACCAAAAGAATCACTGCATTTCCAGCTTTTCACTCTATTTTTTGCATTTACAATGAGTAATGGAATTTACTCTTGCACTTTGCACAACTCATGCCTTTTCTTGATATTTTGTTACAGGAACACGGTTTATTCCACGCTTCCTCACTTATTTTGTAAATAGTATTCAAATTTTCCGTACTGTTCATGCCCATTGTGCATGAATTTGTTATAAAACACAATATGTCCCTGTTCTTTCAACAGATCCCTATATTTTTTTTAGTTACAAGCAGAGAACAATTACTAATCCACATGTACACACCATAATATGCTTAGCTTAAGCTCATTAAACTATCAAAATAACTTACTTTATGCACAACATTATCAGTACACAGCCATTTGAAAGTACCGTACATGTGGATCGTGATAATCCCTTCAGCATCAACTAAGGCCTGAAGACGGTGCACTGAAGTGCTGAAACTGGTAGTTACACAATAAATAAGATCATAAGGTCCAGTGTAGGCGCTTCATTTTCTTGCACTAGTGACCTCCTTCCGCTGGAAGGTGGTAACCCTAGCTTTACAGAACGTTTGTTTACCATGTTTCACCTCATCCCTGGTAACTGCTTTCAGTAATTAACAGTGAGTCTTTTGGCAACCACAGTATTTTGCTTTGGGTATTTGTGTATAAAAAAGGAGATAAAAATTCTGTCTCGAGTTACAGGCCAATATCCATAGTCCCAGTTTTCTCAAAAGTTCTAGAATGCATAATTTACCAACAATTATCTGTTTACTTTGATTACATAGGATTAATAAGTGGATCACAGTATGGCTTTAGGAAAAACCTGTCAACCATTGATGCCATAGACAATGTTGTTAAATACATCCATCAAGTATTTGAAGATAAATGCTTTGCCCAAGTGACTTTTTGTGACCTAAGCAAAGCCTTTGACTGTGTAGAACATACACTGCTACTCGAAAAAATGGACTTTTACGGTGTTAAAGGTAACAGCCTTAAGCTATTAAGATCATATTTACAAAACCGTAAGCAAGCCGTCTGTGTTGGGAAAGAAATGTCCAGTATAGAACAAATTGAGGTAGGTGTTCCGCAGGGATCCATGCTGGGCCCTTTCCTTTTCCTAATAATGATAAATGACCTGCCATCATTTATCAAATCCAGAACAGTATTCTATGCTGATGATACAACATTTCTGAACAGCAGTAATGATCTTAATAGCCTTAAAACATGTGTTACAGAGACAATTGAGCAAGCTTCACTCTGGTTTAAAGCAAATGGGTTCTTGCTTAATGAAAGCAAAACCCAGCAGATGGTATTTAGTTTAAAAGACAAGTTTCCATCAGATGATCCTAGTTGTGTTAAATTTTTGGGGGTATATTTGGATGATAAACTTTCTTGGAATCCACATATTAAGTATATTAGCGGTAAATTGTCTAGGGTAATCTATTTGTTAAGACGATTAATGCACTGTGTACCTAAAAATTATGTTAGAGTATCTTACTACTCATTTTTCCAAAGCATCATATCCTATGGCATTATTTTATGGGGAAACTCCACTTGTGTGCATGATATACTATTGCTGCAAAAGAAAGCTGTTAGGATAATTACAGGCTCACCATACAAGGCTCATTGTAAACCTTTGTTTACTCAACAAAAAATCATGACAGTAATAAACATATATATTTATTATGTTTTAATCTACACAAAAAAGAACTTACCTAAAGTAAAACGCAGGGCAAATATACATTGTTACAGCACTAGGACAAACAGCTCTATCTATACGCCCTACCACAGACTGTCAAAATCAGTTAACAGTTATGAACTTATGGGCCACAAATTATTTAACAAACTTCCACAAGGTATACAAAATTTACCAGAGCAACAATACAAACAAACACTTTATGACTGGTTAGTTGTAAACCCATTCTACAATGTAAAGGATTTCATGACCTGTGATATTAAACTGTAAAGTTCTTAACAATTCTGTCCTTCTATAGCATGTACTGTACTGTATTGTATTATATGTATGACTTTGTCTATTGCTGTAATGGCTTAAAGACAATAAAATTATTATTATTATTATTATTATTATTATTATGTGTCTGTACGTGCAAACAAGTGTAAGAACTCAACAGCCAGTTCGAAAATCTTCCTGTTACTGGTACCTGTGCTCACCCACCTCTTATCAGTTTAGTATGGGTGAGTGGTTCCCTTTCCAATGTTTTAAGTCTTGTTTCCTCCAAGAATTTGCATTGTTGTTTGACTGTGCAGCCTTAAATTCAAATAGCATAGCATTCCTTGTTTATAGTAATAATGCACTTTTCCTATGCTTCTTTGTTTTCTAGTTTTGAATTTTGCAGAATTCAGATGTCTTTCTACAGGCTATATGTTCCCTTCCTCATTTTCTACAATTTTGTAATCATGCTACATTGCAGTTTACACAGTGTTTAATTACTGTTCTTTGTATGCAAGCTACAATTTTTGTATTTCATATCAATGTGAGTGCTTCAATGGCCTTATAAATGATCCATTGGCTAGTCACATGACATTCTCAGAGAAGTAATATGCACTCCAACTATTCAAAAACCTAAGTTCCTTCTACAATTTTTTTATTGTCATTGCTACATGAATATAACATTTCCACTTTCCACTTGCTGATTTATCCACTGAAAAATGTAAACTGAAAATTAATCTTTTAGGCATCTACTGTAATTAGTATGTCAGTTAAAAGTCTAGATAAAAATAGCCAACAAAACTCAGAGATATTGAAGGAAAATTTTGGCATTAATGGGGGACTAAAATTTTGCAGCCTATTCCTCTTGTTAACTGAGAGCACATAGATTTTCTCACTTAGTGCAGTAAACTATTCCATTTTGATCGCTTAACCTACTCAGATGACCCAATGTCTGCTATTAGAACATTGTGTATTGTAAAAACAGTAGTCTAGCAGTAGTGCAAAAATTTTGCTTCAGTATCACTGTATTTTGTTGTCTACTTTTATCTAGACTTTTAACTGACATAATAATTACAATAGATGCCTAAAAGATTAATTTTCAGTTTACAATTTTCAGTGGATAAATCAGCAAGTGGAATGCAGTGAGAAGAGAGGAACTAGTACCTTCTAGTGCAAGAATGTTTTTGAGTGCAAGTTTTTATTTGTTGGCTTCTAAAGTGGTATCGAACAAAAGACTAGATCACTGTGTAAAATGACATGATGGAGTTACCTTAAACGTTTTATCCTACAAATAGATAATATATTTAGCACATTCCATCAACTCAATTAAAGAGAATGAATATTTTGTAACTCATTTCAGGGCAATGTCATCAGTTATAGCAGGAACTGCCATGTTCCTTCTGATAATGTATGGATTTTCCTATGGCAGAATGAAGAGTTATTTATGGCTCACATCTATGTTAATGTCAGTGGCAATAGATGCTTTAGTGAATGAACCAGTGAAGATTATGTGTATAGATGTACTTGTCTCTTCATTACTAAAGGTATGTTTATATCTGATTACATTTCAAGTATGAAAATGCAAGCTGGCTTAACAAGTTTTCACAGATTATCAGCCAAGTAACACTGATACCAAGTAATAATATTTTGGCAAACATCTGACTCATTGTCCTCAGGTAAAGTTGAAATCTAGCAAGGTTGAATTCTATCTGCTACCAATCTACTCCTTTAGAAAACTGTTCTTATTTATTTTAATCATTAGATTTACAGCAGACATACCTCATTTATTTAAAATATCAGTTAAGTTCTAGCTAGTCAGTACTTTATTAAAAGTCATAGTTCACAAGATCATTTGAGCATTGCTAATTCTCATGGGGTAGTTAGTTTTCCATAAAACATTCTCCTTTAAGTGAATCTGTAATTCAGTTTCTTTAAATATAAAATCATAAAAATAGCTTTGAGCTAATAACTATTTATTCAGAAAAATATCTGTTTTATTAGATAGCCATAATTTCATTATTTCCTGTAAAAGTAATTAATCAGAAAGTTACTAGTAATTAAACCTGCAGATGATCTGAAGTTACTATCATTTTTTGACCTCTTAAAGCTGTTTAATGCCCAGGTATTATGTTGTACTTTTAATGTACTAATTTATTTAAAACCAAATATTGAGTGTGATTATCCAAATAAAGCACTAATTAAGAAACTGAAAAATTAGAAAAATTACAAGTGTGGAAATTTTACATGAAACCCAGTTAACTATTGTGGATGTGTACATTCAAGTATTACCTTGAATCTTCAAACAATAAAAACTCCAGGTTGGAATATCAAAAATTTAGGAAAAGATAGACTACTAGTTACCATAAATATTGCTGACAGCCATAATTAAAAAACACTTACACATATATTTCAGCTGCTGCCTTCATCAGCAAAAGAGAAACACATACCATACATAAACACAAGCAAGCATACCACATGTTCACATGACCACCAACTTCAGCAGTTCAAATCAGAATGCAGCTGTCAACACAAGCAAGCATACCACATGTTCACATGACCACCAACTTCAGCAGTTCAAATCATAATGCAGCTGTCATGTGGAATGGAAGTAGCTGTCTGGAGAGGGTAGGGAAGGGGAAGGGATAGCAGTGTACAGCTGGGAGGTGGGAGGGGGAGGAGTGGGGGGGGGGGGGGAGGAGCACTGTTTGGCAGAGTGTGCAGTAATTAGACTGTCAATAGAAGCAGTGTTTGGAGGTTGTGGGGCAGGCAGGAGGGGAAAATGGAGTAAAAGAAGGAGAGGAATGGGTAATTATGGGAAGCTGCATTGGCAGATGGTGGCACACAAAGAAGGTGGGAGACGAGACTGGGGAGGAGGTGATAGGACAATGGGGATGGAAACTGTAGGGTGGAGGGTCTGGGGACGGGATGTTATCATAGGTTGAGGCCAGGATAATTATGGGAGTGGAGAATGTTATATATTATGATATTGCATTCAATATTTAATAGTAGCCTCAAACTTTGCAGTTGATAAATTAACTTATACTCTAGCACTGAGAGAAAAAAAAGTGCACAAATATTCAGTAAGATCTTGATAAGATATCAAAGTGGTTAAAATATGCTTCAAACATTCAGATACGCAAAATTTTGCACTTCAAAGAACAAAAAAGTTTATTATCTCATGACTACAATCTCAATGATTTTCAAGGGAAATCTACCAACTCATAAAAATAATGAGTGTAAGAATTTGTAGGATTATAATATGGAACAGTCACATATGTTACGTCATAGGTAAAGCAGGTGGCAGACTTTGGTTCATAGGTAGGGTACCAGGAAAGTGCTACAGTCTACAGAAGAGATTGCTTACAAAAGCACTTCTGTAACCCATCCTAGAACGTTTCCAAAGCATCTGGGATCTGCATAAAATAGGATTAACAGGGTATAATTAACAGATACAAAGACAGGCAACAAACGGTCAGAGCTTTGTTTCAAGGATGAGAGAGACTGGCAGAAATATTGAAAAATTGATCTGTTATACCCTTGAGGATGTAAGCTATGATATGAAAGCCTAATTACAAAGTTTCAAGAACCAGCTTTAATTGAGGAATGTAGGAATATACGACACATCCCTGAATTTTGGTCCCATAGGGATTGTGAAGATAAAATTAAACTACTTACAGTGGCTATAGAAACAGCTATATTTCCATTGCTCCTCACGCAAATAAAACTGGAAGAAACCTAAACTGTTGTACAATAGAAGGAACTATCTTCTATGAACTTCTCATTAGTCTGCAAGAGTAATTGTAGATAAGAAAGCAAACAGGAACATCTAAACAGGGTACTAGTAAATAGCACAACAACCTGAGGGGACCCAATGTAGTGCCAAAAGCACAAATGTGACATATTTGCTATTCTGTTGTTATACACTAAGGCTTGAAAGATCATTAATGTGTTGTATTTATTGTTGGAGCACTATAAATTAGACATTCATTTTTGAAAGTTTCCTAATGGTAAACCTTGATTTTTCTCCTGTACCAAAATTCAAGACACACAGGTGTTTGCCACAAAAAAGAACATGAGAAATGAAACAATTTTTGCTTTTTGGAAGGAATAGGTTGATATTCGACATATAATGGAGGCATTGAGTCAGAGCCAGGCACAACAAAAAAGACTGCTAACATATTAAATCTTTTGGACAAAGTCCTTCTCTTGCAGTAGAAATAAATGCCAGTCACACAAGCACAACTCACACACACATGTCCATTGTTTCAGGGCAGAGTCAGGCTCTTGTACACTGATACAGAGGCCAAGCATGTGTGTTGTGCTTGTGCGAATGTGTGCGTGTGTGTGTGTGTGTGTGTGTGTGTGTGTGTTTTCTAGTGCAGAGGAAGGGCTTTGTCTGAAAGTTTTAACGTTTTAGCAGTCTTTCTTTCTGTGACTCAGCACGTCTTGTATATGGTGAGTAGCAATCTATCCTTGCTATGTTGCTGATATTCCATCCTGGGCTTCCCACCATTTCATTTTTACACACTGATAGTTGTGGAGTAGTACAGATGACATTGAACTTGTTTACTATTCAGTCCTGTAGTAGATAGTTCATAATGTCACATGGTAAACTGAAATCAGCGAGTGTGATAGAAGAATATGGCTTTCATGAAAACATCAATTATCTTCAAAAGAGGTGAATATTTTTGCTACCAAATACTTTTATCACTTACCTAATCACATCTTATGATAGCCAAACTCAAAGTGAAACTAAAATGTTTTTTTCTATTCATTGAAAATTTTATTTAAGAACTTGTAACTAAGTACTCATGTATAGTATGAAACAACATATTCCTTTCTGTTATCTTAAGTTATGCAGTAATGGGTAAGTGTAAATAAATTTAGTTGACTTGTACCATTCATTACTGAGTATTATGAAATCATCTACATTATATTCCGCATTAACTGTCATCTCTGCCCAACCTCTTTGCATTTACATCTATCTGCCTGTGTTTGTATATGTGCGGATGGATATGTGAGTGTGCGAGTGTATACCTGTCCCTTTTTGCCCCCAAGGTAAGTCTTTCCACTCCCAGGATTGGACTGACTCCTTAACCTCTCCCTTAAAATCCACACCCTTTCGTCTTTCCCTCTTTCCTGATGAAGCAACCAGGGATTGTGAAAGTGAAATTTGTGTGTGTGTTTGTGTTTTTTATTGTGTCTATCAACATACCAGTGCTTTCTCGTTTGGTAAGTTAAAGCATCTTTGTATATATATATATATATATATATATATATATATATATATATATATATATATATATATAGACACACACACACACACACAAAGATGATGTAACTTACCAAACGAAAGTGTTGGTACGTTGATAGAGACAATAACAAACACAAACACACACACACACACACACACACACACACACACACACAAATTTCAAGCTTTCGCAACCCACAGTTGCTTCATCAGGAAAGAGGGAAGGAGAGGGAAAGACGAAAGGATGTGGGTTTTAAGGGAGAGCGTAAGGAGTCCTTCCAATCCCAGGAGCGGAAAGACTTACCTTGGGGGCAAAAAGGGACAGGTATACACTCGCACACACACACATATCCATCCGCACATATAGAGACACAAGCAGGCATATCATGCTTGTGTCTGTATATGTGTGGGTGGGTATGTGTGCGAGTGTATACCTGTCCCTTTTTGCCCCCAAGGTAAGTCTTTCCGCTCCCGGGATTGGAATGACTCCTTACCCTCTCCCTCAAAACCCACATCCTTTCGTTTTTCCCTCTCCTTCCCTCTCTCCTGATGAAGGAACTGTGGGTTGCAAAAGCTTGAAATTTGTGTGTGTGTTTGTGTTTGTTATTGTCTCTATCAATGTACCAATGCTTTCGTTTGGTAAGTTACATCATCTTTGTTTTTAGATATATTTTTCCCACGTGGAGTGTTTCCCTCTATTATATATATATATATACCGGGTGATCAAAAAGTCAGTATAAATTTGAAAACTTAATAAACCACAGAACAATGTAGATAAAGATGTAAAAATTGATACACATGCTTGGAATGGCATGGGGTTTTATTAGAACAAAAAAAACAAAAAAAGTTCACAAAAGTCCAGCAGAGAGCGCTGGACAGCAAAACGTCTGTAACTGCTACCATGACAGGTGAGAGGTATGCCGATATGTTACAGAACCACATCATCCCCATCCTCGCTGATAAACACCTGCTGAAACGTATGATGTTTATGCAGGATGGCGCTCCACCTCAAATTGCTAGATGTGTGAAAGATCTCTTACGTGTCTCGTTTGGTGATGATCGTGTGCTCAGTCGCCACTTTTGTCATGCTTTGCCCCCCAGGTCCCCAGACCTCAGTCCATGCGATTACTGGCCTTGGGGTTACCTGAAGTCGCAAGTGTATCGTGATCGACCGACATCTCTAGTGATGCTGAAAGACAACATCCGACGGCTATGCCTCACCATAACTCCAGACATGCTTTACAGTGCTGTTCACAACATTATTCCTCGACTACAGCTATTGTTGAGGAATGATAGTGGACATATTGAGCATTTCCTGTAAAGAACATTATCTTTGTTTTGTCTTACTTTGTTATGCTAATTATTGCTAATCTGATCACATCAAGTGCCATCTGTCGGACATTTTTGAACTTTTGTATTTTTTTGGTGCTAATAAAACCCCATGTCATTCCAAGCATGTGTGTCGAATTGTACCTCTCTATCTACTTTGTTCCATGATTTTATTCAGTTTTCAAATTTATACTGACTTTTTGGTCACCCGGTATATTCAAGAAACACATTTGCCCCATGCTGGGGCAAAAATGTGGTCATTGACTGAAATTGCATGGGGTAAAAGTGGAAAATATGTTTTTGATATAAATGAAGCAAAGTTTCCCAAAACAAAGTTTTATTTATTCCTTGAAAATTTGAAACATCAATATTAAACTAAAGAATTTTTTTGTTTCTGTTAAACAAATATTGTACTTTTCAAAATTATTATTAAACTGCAGCATCCTCCCATGCCTTTGGGTCCTTGTTGTTTTTGCAGAACGCAGTTGACAAATAATATCAGACCTCTCTACTATTGACTCATCTGGAACAAAAGGGGATACAAATCCAGATCCTTTTTTCTGCATATAGGAAACATACACTTCCTCTTTCCCAATGGTATTCACAATTTGTCCAACATAATATTTAAAAGTCTTCTTGATGGCAAAATGAGCAAAAACAAAATCACCAGACCTCAGTTCTTCATCATCTGTCAACATTTGTAAGGTTTGGGATTCGTCATTGTCTCTTTCACATCACTCATCCTCAGATTACACTATAGTGGATGAAAGAGTTTCAGATTCACTGTCTGTATCACCACTGATTTTATTTTTTGCAGAGATCTTCAGATCTTTCTTGCTGTGGAACAAAGTCTTCATTAAAGCTGGTCTCATTTTGTTCCATAAAAACTCGGGCGAACTGCCGTAAGTCAGTAATATCTTGCCATGATATTTCAGCACAAAGTCTTTTGGCCGACTTCAGGTGAGTACAGCTGTACAAGTACTGGTGAATACCCACTGAGCTCTGCTATTTAAAGCCAAAGAGGGCTGCATTGCACATGCGCTGCGCATATACTGTTTAGCGTGCGCGTTCACAACTCTGTGCGCTGCGACTGGCGCCCTCCGCCATAAAAACTTGGCATTTCGATATCAGATCAATCTTCATCTTTATACGGATAACTACGTTGACTACGAAGTTCGTCTACTACGGGATTCCAAGCGGAATTTAACCGGTAACGCTATCACGATTGATAAGAGTCTTGCTGTCTGACAATTTTATTTCTGTGGATTCATTTATAATTGAGCTCCAGAAATTTGATGTTTGAGCCACAATTTTTGTATCACTGTAATTCATAGAGTGGCCAGTAGAAATGCAATGTTCAGCGATTGCGGACTTGGTGGGTTGGAGAAGGCGAGTATGCCGCTGGTGATCCACAATACGTTCCTGCACCGTTCCTGTTGTCTGCCCTATATATGACTTGCCGCAATCACACGGAATCTTGTAGACACCTGATTTATGTAGGCCCAGGTCATCCTTAACGGATCCCACCAGTGATGATATTTTAGGAGGAGGGGAAAAGATGACTCTAACTTGATGCTTCCTCTATATTCTACCTATCTGTGACGAGATGTTCCCAATAAAAGGTAGATAAGCCGTTGACCTGAAGACCTCTTCTTCTTCCTTGTTGCGTCGTTTGTAAGACTGCATAGCTCTGTTCACTTGCTTAGTTGAAAAGCCATTCATCAGGAACACTTTTTGCAGGTGTTTCAGTTCCGCTTGAAGACTGTCGACGTCAGAAATAGAATGGGCACGGTGGATTAAAGTTTTAAGGACACTCATTGTTTGTGCCGGATGGTAGCATGCAGATACAAATCTGTATGGGTCGGTTTCCTATACGCCAAATGACCAAGTGTGCCATCATTCTTGCGCCGCACCAGAACATCTAAAAATGGCAAACAACCATCTTTTTCAGTTTCCATAGAGAACTTAATATTTTCATGAATGGAATTCATATGATGTAAAAATTCCTGGAGACAGTCCACGCCATGAGGCCATACTATAAAGGTGTCATCCACGTAACGCCAAAACACTGTCGGTTTCAAAGTGGCAGAGTTGAGAGCTCTCTCTTCAAAATCTTCCATAAAAAGATTGGCCACCAGGGGAGACAAAGGACCCCCCATGGCGACACCATCAGATTGTTCATAAAATTCATTGTTGAATGTAAAATATGTAGAAGAGAGAGTATGCTTGAACAACGTTGTAATATCTGCATCAAACATATTACCGATCAGGTGTGATGAATCTACAAGAGGCACCTTGGTAAAGAGAGAAACCACGTCTAGGCTGACCAGCAAGTCGTTACTTTGCAGCTCTCATTTTACCCACCACTGGTGCCCTATGATTGCAGTACTAGTGTAAATTGTGGATTTCTTTTGCTTCAATTTTACTTCTCGCCTTGGGGCTTTTGGGAAAGGTCAACAGTCTTCAGGAGTTGGAATTTCAGTTAGGACTGCACCTGAAGTGGAAGCATCACACAAACTTGCAGGTTCAACAAGCGAAGGTGTGTCACAACTTGATGAAGAGGGTGCTGGATGCTCAATTACTTCCAATGGCCTATAATCTCCTTCATTACCTTTCGACAATGCAGGCACCTTGAAGCTAGATGTGATATATTTTTGGGTAAATGAAAGTGGAAATGCTATCTCACAAAATATAGTGATCTCTGAAATAGTGACTGGGCAACCAGGATGCATTCTCATCCAGTCAGCCATTGTTGTTCTCAGATATCTTTTAAATCACCCAAATACAGTGATATCTAGTAGCTGCATCCTGAGGGAACAATGTGGTGGGATTGTCAGCAGAGTGATTCCAGTATCTCTGGCCATATTGATATCAATGCTGATGTGACTTGCATGACTGTCCAGAAGTGTGAGTAGGTGATTGTCTTTAGAACAGCTCATGTGCTTAGCTATATGCTTCAAAACTTAGATGAATAATTCGGTTGTCATGTATTCAGATTTGCTGGCGAATCCAATACTACCATTTGGTGCACCATTCAGAAATTTGTCTTTCATATGGACTCGTGGAAAAATGAACACTGGCAGTATGACTATCCCTGAGGCTGAGCAGAAAGCACATGTGGTGGCATTTTCCCCTCCCTCTTGGGATGCTACTATTCCCACTTGCTTCATACCACATTTTGCAGTACCTTTAGGAGGCTGCATTGTGGTAGGAATGGCACACTCATCCAAGTTCATTATCCTGTCTGGAGTAAACTTAAATTTCCCCCAATACACTCAAAAAATTTTCAAAGAAAAGGTTAACATATACAAATGTGGCATCCCTTCTGAAGCTCACGTTTTCAGGTCTACAAAGAGATAGCTTCTGTTGCCTATGTAAAAATCCATAAAACCAGTTCCTTTCCCCCCCCCCCCCCCAGGGGCTCAGCATTCATTTGCTGAGTACGGGCTTGGCGACCCCGGGGTCCTGAGCTGGGGACTGGTCAGCGCCGCCAGTCTCCTGTCACCGTAAACCCCGGACATGCTTCAGCGACCACCGCATGGCGCGGCGGTGGAACGTTGTGTGCTGCGGGGAATGGTAATCTTGGCTTGACCGCCTGGATTGCGAGGAAGGTAAACCTCTATAAAAACCCCTCAATCTTACGGTGTGCTGCGCGCCTATAAGATGCACGGCTGTTGGGGTGCTTGCGGCGTCCAGGTCACTGTGCGCCACGTTCTCTTGGATTGCGTTTTATTTTCTGACCAGCGGGCCACGGCTGACTTGCCAGTGGACTTGCCAACTCTTTTAGGCAACACTCGGATGAATGTGGTTAAAGTTTTAAAGTTCTGTGCCATGTCAAATGTTTTTACAAAGATTTTAGGGAGAGGATTTTAATTTGCTCACTGTGTGACAAGCTCGCCCATATTCTATGTAAGTAGCCCGCCAGTGACAATTTCAGTGGCATTCTTGTTGCTATGTTTCCCCTTTCCTTAGGTTTTACTTTCTTATGTAGCATTTTCCCTCTTTTCCTGCTTTGTTTGAGTGTGTCCTTTAGTTTTCTTAGGTCTGTCCACATTTGTTTCTTTTAAATGTGTGTCAGGGCGCTGATGACCTCGATGTTGAGCGCCCAAAAGCCCCAACACACCACCACCACCACAGTTCCTTTCCTGCCATAGTTCCTAGCTCCCAGGGCAATTTTTTTGCAGTTTTTTTAGCATACATAACACCAGTTCACGTGCTTGGTTGTATGTCAGTCCATAATATAAATTCGATACCTTCATGAAGTATTGAGCTATTAATTTCTCTTGAGGATCTGTAAAAACATTGTTAACTCTGTATTTGGACTCTGTCTCATTGGTAAGTGTTTGGATTTCTTCATCTAAATTTCCAAAATCACTTCCGTCACATGGATCTGAAAAAAGTATATAATGCATTCAGCCACAATGTACAGAATGGAAAAGGATTCTTGCATTACACAACTGTATCGGTTATCTGTCTAAGACAGTTGGTTTAAAAACAATGATAGAATTATTATATGGTGGCATAATTGTTTGGAAACTCACCTGGATGGATATGAATGCTTTCAGCAGCATATTCCTTAGTTGTGATGACACATTTCTGTAGCATAGACCTCTTTAAACCACATTTCTCTGCAGATCGATGAATACTCCCCTTTTTGAACAAAACTTCTTTAGCGCTTTCTGAACTTTTTCTTCATCAATATTAGCCCTGTCAGTTTTCTGGATATATGTCCTTGCCATATACAATATAGATAATTTACTAAAATCATTTATAAATATAAAATAATGAAACTAAATGTTGGCCTCTGTTCTAAATTAGAACTGGGGTAACAGTGGACACCATCCAGGCTTGCCTCTCTTCAAGTGTTCACACTCGCCCCAAGGGGCCATTTTGGATATGAAATCAAATTATAAGAAATGTGTTGTATTTAGATGAAACATTACACAAGCAAAAGTTAGGGGAAATCTTTATAAATTTATAAATGACAACTGATAATATGTTCAGTACTAACCTTTTGGAGGAATCGTGATATTTTTTTTGACAAAAATTGAATAGAAAACAGAAAGTGAATTTTTGCTTCTCTCACTTGCAACAACAACCAGACTGGCTCCAAATTTTGTTTCATTGTTTCTACATCCTACAGAACTACCACCATGAACATTCAAAACTTCCAAAGATTATTTCACTGAAATAATTTTGTGTCCACACGAGCCCCTCTCACCTCTAATATATATATATATATATATATATATATATATATATATATAGGGAAACATTCCATGTGGGAAAAATATATATATAAACAAAGATGATGTAACTTACCAAACAAAAGTGTTGGTATGTTGATAGAGACACTAACAAACACAAACACACACACAAAATTCAAGCTTTTGCAACCCACGGTTGCTTCATCAGGAAAGAGTGAAGGAAAGGGAAAGACAAAAGGATGTGGGTTTTAAGGGAGAGGGTAGGGAGTCATTCCAATCCCGGGAGCAGAAGGACTTACCTTAGGGGGAAAAAGGGACAGGTATACAGCAGCACACACACACATATCCATCCGCACATATAGAGTCACAAGCAGACATATGTAAAGGCAAAGAGTTTGGGCAGAGATGTCAGTCGAGGCGGAAGTACAGAGGCAAAGATGTTGTTGAATGACAGGTGAGGTATGAGCGGCGGCAACTTACCCTCTCCCTTAAAACCCACATCCTTTTGTCTTTCCCTCTCCTTCCCCCTTTCCTGATGAGGCAACAGTTTGTTGCGAAAGCTTGAATTTTGTGTTTATGTATGTGTCTATTTGTGTTTCTATCGACCTGCCAGCGCTTTCGTATGGTAAGTCACATCATCTTTGTTTTTAAATATATTTTTCCCGTGTGGAATGTTTCCCTCTATATATATATATATATATATATATATATATATATATATATATATATATATATATATATATATATATATATATATTTTTTCTATCACAAGCACTAAGTATCAAGCACTCACAAGTTCCAGGTGTGCACCCAGTGCACAGCGCAATGCAGTGGTAGGCAGGGGGAAGGGAGGAGGGGTGAGGAAACCTGCCTGCCCTTGAGAAAATAAATAGGTACATTTAGTTAATCTCCGACAGACATGTGCCTTCTAATTGACTGCTTTGGAGTTTCCTCCCTTTCATAGTCACAACAGATCCTGTTTGCATTCTAGGGCTTGGCTTGTAGAATTTCAATTGTTGCAATATATTTGTACATAGTAGATAACTTGAATTTTTTCAGAGACAGCCAAGCATAATGGAAATACAAGCTGAAGTCATCATAGAACCACATGAGCTACAATTGCAAAGAGATCAAAAAACAAGACAAGAAAATCATTTAGATGTGTTAAGGAAGCGTATGCTCTCAGGTCCTTCAAACAGGAAAAAATTAAAGGTAATGTAAAATAAAGCATTTCATGACAGGTGTCATTCACCATATTCCACATCTGCAGCAAGAATGTGGTATTATAAGGAGATTCAGCAGAGAAAGAAACAATGTCTACTCAATACAGGGTGTCTAGAAGACAGTGTGATATTTTCATACAGGAGATTCTATTCGTCAAAACTAGAAAAAGTCTTTTGTACATGTCTGCAAATAGTTTTGAGATTTTTCGGTACTCAGTTGAGTAGACTGATTTCTTATTGATTGTGTTTGTTTCTGCACGTAGTCCTCTGACTGTGATCCTGTTGTGAGATGTAGCACTTACAAGTGTCTCTTACATCATTCATTCCTTATTTGTTGTTTTGAGTTGGTGTTGACATCAAAGCAAGGTTACTGACTGTGCCATGTATGAACAATAAACAGTTCAATGGATTGGTATTATTCCACATGGGAAATGGTAAACATGGTATTTTGCTATGGTTTAGGTAACAGCATTAATTAGTACACATATGTCATGTACACCAAACAACATTCACAATGCCACATTATATCTGAACAAAAATTCAGGTGATTGTTCTAGGCACTTTGAGACATTGGATCATGTGCAAAAAGCAGAAGCAATTGCAGTGTACCTTGTATAGTTTACATATCAGATATGAAGGAGAAAGTGTTGCAACGAGTACGATCCTGAAACAAGTGTCAAAAGAACTTTTGAAGGCATAACCCACAATTTTGTGTGGTCAGTTCTGCACAAGTAATTACTTTATTCATTTCACTTACTGGGTATGCTTATTCACAGAACACAAGTCAACCATGCCATATTACAGTTCTGACAATAGATTCTTAAATACAGTGCTGCAAATCCACAGTTTTCATCTTGAATTTGATTTAAAAATGGGATGGGATTCACACAGAGTGAGATAATAAAGGAAATGTGGGTATATGCACATCTTGTAGGATAGTGGAAGCAAAACACCAAGTTCACTTTAGTATCAACATGTTAACAGGATTTGTGAATGACACTCTCAGAAGTCCATATACTTTACTAAACATATTAAAGGAACGTACATTATAATCTGACTCAGAGGGATAACAATGCCAATCAGTTTGCCCTGTCATATTTTGCCATATGACATCATTCATATGCAATGTGAAGGGGCATTGTGGAGATACACACCACTCCAGAGGAGAGATGCATATCCCTACATCCTTTTTCCAATGAATGACACTTGCAACGAAAAGTTGTTTATAGAATAAGAAAATAGTGACATAAAAATAACACATGGGATTTAAATGTACAGATATTGTGCACTGGTTTTATTTTTGTTTTGCATTTGCTGAGCTATGTCAAGGATGATGCACATCTTCAACTGCAGATGATGATCACAGTGATTTTGCAAGAGGAAATACCTGCTCAGATGTGGCAATACATATTACTGCCTTGGACCTACTGGTGGTTGAGACAAGTGGTTCATTGTTAACCTTATACATTACTTTGTTCATATTGAAGATAAAGTAATTACTGTTTAAATAGTTGAGTGCTGGTTGTAATGGACCAGAGACAACACCTCACCTGCAAGAAGCTAAGAAAAAGTCGTGGGCAAAGCTGTTCATGATCCGTGCTTTGACAAAATACTGGTGTCAGGGTGAACATGCTTCAGTGTGTTGCAAATATTTTTTGCCTTTAGGGTCTCCCATTTCACTGAATTTGTGTAGTCTTTACAGGATAAGACACAGATTTGCTATTCCGAAGACATATTCTATCTCGTTTGAGTGTGAATTTGTGACATTGCCTATGTACATTGTCACTTAAGCCCTCAGAACCTTCATGGTTAAAGGCTTGTAGATTCCACAATTCCACAAAATAACTGTAAACTGACTTCTAAATGGTACAAATGGTGTACACAACATAGATTTCCAAATAACATAGCATTTTTCCACACCACAAACACTATGGTGATCAGATTCAGTTTCAAATTATGTTGACACAGTATCACAGTCACAAATACAATTACAGTGCACCTTTACTTCGAAAAAGTTGGTATCAAATATACACAGTTAGTGGAGACAGTAAGTTGCATAATGCCAGACAATGAAGTACAGAAACGTATTTGGTTGACACAGAAACATCGACACAATGTTAACAGATGATAACTCTGGAGTAGCGTTTAGGAACTACTCAAATATCAGCTTCAACATTTCCAGACTAGGAATATTTTTACAAGATCATTCATAGGTGTTGTGTGAGTGCTAGCTGGTACTAGACTGAATATTCTGGATAACGCCTGATTATTTACAGTCTAGCATATGAATAAATTGTGATTTCAAAAACTAAAAAATCATTTTAAAAATGACTGTGATACATTTTGCCACTCAGAGAGGACTATGATATTACCAGCAATTTTATTTATGAAATATGTGGTGCTCTAAGTTATCAGAAAAATCTCTGAAACCATTTTATGCATCTATGTTGGAAATTCCCTATTTAATAATACAAGCACAATATTGAAAATTATGGTAAATTATTCAAAAATTCTAATTAATCAGTTAATCAATTAGTGAAGTACATCATCTAGTGCATAAAAATTAGGTCAATAAAATTGTATCGCTTAAGATCAAAATCTGACAATCACAGAGGCAAAATGTGCAATGGACTGTTTAGCTGCTAACATAATTTAATATTAATTGTTTCATAATTTAATTAGCTTCAAAGAAATTTAAAAATGAGGAGAATGTTCAGGTTAGTTACACCAAACACCCCCATTTCAGCAGTTGTTCATTTATTCACCCAAACACAAGCTAGGCTCACAAAGAACTGAACATGGCGGAAGAGGTCAAAGATAATCTTAGCTTAGTTCAAAGATGGATGCATCTATGTTGGTGTTGATTTCATTGGGCCACATAGCCTCCCCTCCCTCCTCCTGCCATATGGAGTACTCTTGAGAGGACGGAGGGGGCCTGAATATGGCGTCGGCAGGAGTGGTCCGCGGGAGCCGGACCACGATCAGCTCGACAGCGTCATCACGGAGCTGTGTGGGTAGATGTCGTGAAGGAAGGTTCAGTCTCCGATCCTGGAAGTCACTGAAGTGAGCCGGGTGTTGTACTGGTCATGCTGGTCATGTGGCGACAGGTAGGGCGGCAGTTTGCATGTGGAACAGAGGGGCGACGACAATGTCTCCGGTAGGCGTGACAAACACACGAAGCATGTCCAGGTCGACTTCGGGCGGGAGGGAAACACATTTCACCAGGTGGCAGGGAATGGCGGAGGTTGTGTCATGAGCACTGGATGAAGAGAAACACATGACGAGCAACGTGGGGACCATCTGGTCACTTGATGGAGCGTGTGAAACCGGAGTAGAGGGCAAGGTCGGAGGAGAGCTCGACGATTGGAGCTGGAAGTCACTCGACCGAGTGTGTAAGTCCAACATGGAGGGAGTGGTTGGAGCGTCGTGAGCCATGACAGTGAGTGGCGTGGTCGTGGCCTGATGGGGGTAGAAGAAGGCTCGACATGAGCAGGCTTAAGTCTGTTGAGAAAGACTGTAACATCTGAATCTTTCATCAGGATGTCATAGGTGTTGGCTGAGCGCCGGAGAACTCGGTATGGGCCATTATACGGAGGTTGGGGGGGAGCACGGACATTGTCATCTCAGAGCATGATATACTTGCACTTGTCCAGAGATTTTGGGATGTGAACCTTAGGGCGGGAATGGCTGGTGGGCGGAGGGATATGGAGGTTGATGAAGTGGCGTCTGACGCGCTCCACGAAGGTAAGCCAGACTGAGGGAGAGAAGCGGAAGGGCTCACAAGTTCGCCAGGGAGAACAATGTTCTGGCCGTATATGAACTCGGCTATTGTGCCTTTGAGGTCTTCCTTATAGATCGCACGAATGCCGAGTAGCACAAAGGGGAGGGCCTCTGTCCATACAGAGTTGTGGCATCGAAGAGCCACTTTAAAAGTGTGGTTCCAGTGCTCAACTAGCCCGTTACTTTGCGGGTGATACGCTGTGGTATGGATGCGCCGGATGCCGCAAATGTTACAAATCTCGTTGAACAGGGCTGACTCAAATTGTCTGCCCTGGTCAGAGGTGATGATAGCTGCACATCCGAAACGCGATACCCATGACTCGACAAAAGCTCGAGTAACAGTTTCTGCTGTAATATTGGTGAGGGGGACAGCCTCGACCCAGCGAGTTGTTCGGTCGATAGACGAGAGAACATAACGAAAGCGGTTAGAGGGGGGGAGAGGGCCGACAATGTCACTATGAATATGCTGCTGGAAACGCCCAGGAGGGATCGAAAAGGCGCCGGGGGGGGGGGGGGGGGGGGGGAGTGAAGGGTGCTTGTGTACTTGGCAACATTGGCACGTGATGCAGGAGCGTGCCCATTGCTGGCAGTCCTTGTTGACATTTCTCCACACAAAGTGCTCTGCAACGTGGCGGGCGGACGCACGAACACCAGGGTGGGCTAAATTATGCAATGCATTGAAGACAGCTCGACGGAGCGTGGTTGGGATGAGGGGGCGTAATGTGCCTGTACTGTCGTCACATCAGATCCCACCAGAAATGCCAGGGAAGGTGGTGCGGACGAAGTGTAGTGAAGAAGTAGAGTCTGAAATCAGTTTTGTGTTTCATCGTCGGCGGGTTGGAGGTTAGGCAGTTCAGAGAGGTCTAACAGCGAATGGACGCATCGACTCATGAAAGGAAATCAGCAACTATATTGTCAGCACCCTTTATGTGTCTGACATCGGTGGTGAACTGAGATATGAAGTCCACGTATCTGAAGCAGTGAGGAGGCGGGTCAGCTGGCAGGTTTGAAATGGCCGCAGCCAGGGGTTTGTGGTCTGTTAAAACATAGAAAGGGAGTCCCTCAACATCTGTCTTAAAATGCTTGATCACTTTGTAGACCACGAGCAACTCCCTGTCAAACGCATAATATTTCTGTTGTGCATTGGTGAGCTTGCACGAGAAGAACTGCAGAGGCGAAGTTTGGCTGTCGATTGTCTGACTATGGACAGCGCCGATGGCAGTATCACTCGCATCTGTGGTGATGAAAAGCTGCATATTGGGATGAGGATGGACGATGGTGCAAGCCTCGGCAAGAACATTTTTGAGGGCAGTGAAAGAGTCAGTCATAGAGGGGTCCATGGAACAGGCCGAGATCCAGAAGTGTTGATGCCTGCCAAGGCGTCCGTCAGTGGAGCCGGAATCACCGCAGCTCAAGGTAGATGTCGGCAATAATAATTAACCGTCCCCAGAAAGCGCCGGAGCTCTTTGAATGACGAAGGTGTGGGTAGGTTTAGTATTGTTTGTACTTTCTCAGGGGGTGGTGAAATGCTGTAGGCAAAGACCCGAAAACCAACAAAAGTGACAGTGGGTTGATGTAGCTGCAATTTGTCCTGGTTTGTCTCGATACCTGCTGCCGTGAGAGTGTTTATAACAGTTTGCACATGTCAAATGTTGTCCTCGACAAAGGAGCTGAACACAAGAATGTCATCAAGATACGGAAAGCAGAATTTTCGGTCGAATAGCACTTCGTGAATGAAGCGTTGCCAGGTCTGGGTTGCGTTTTTCAGGCCAAAGGGCATGAATCAAAATTGAAATAACCTGATCGGGGTGGTAATTGCTGTCTTCTCGGTATCTTCAGGTGCAATGGGGATCTGGTGGTAGGCCCATTTGCAATCAATGACAGAGAACGTGGTTGCACCTGCGAGGGAACTGGTAAAGTCGGCAATGTTGGGTATGGAGTAGGTATCCATGATTATTAATGCGTTTAGTTGACTGCAGTCTCTGCACATGCGCCATGACCCGTCTTTCATGGGTGTCATATGTATGGGCATAGACCAGCTACTGGCAGAGGGTTCAATGATGCTGGAGCTTAGTAGTTCAGAAATCTGTTTTTTAAGGACGGAGAGGCGCTTGAGACAAAGTTGACATGGTTTACTGGAGATCGGGGGACCTGGCGTGAGGCGAAGCTTGTGAACCATGCCGTTGGTGATGAAAGAAATGTTGCCTGCTGCACGGGAGGCGGTTTATTTACAATGTGTGGTGGGTGGGGCAGGCAAGGATTGATCGTGGTGTTTGGAGCCACTCGGCGGATCCGACAGGAGCCAAGGCGGCAAAGTGTCCCAGGAGTCAACGTGAAGGCCAGAAGCAGTGGCACCGTGGTCGGGCGAGCTCGGTAGAGCTCGTGAACCGTTAGTAAGTCAGTTGTCCGAGGCCGCGGCCTGTGGCAATATGGTCGTGGGTGAAACGCTTGGCGCGAGTGCACTGTTTGTGTTGTCAGTGGCAGTCACACGGCGGTGCGCAGGAGCCGAAGTTGCATTGTTTGAAGTGCTGTCCGCATGAGGCGGGGTAGGAGCTGTCAGTTCAGGAACATGTGACGCTCGTCGCGCATGCGCACTTGTGTCCGGCCGAGTGTCAAACACTGCTGTGTTAGGAGGGTGTGGCCCTGCGGAACTGTCAGTACACATTATGGCAGTCTTGATAGCACAGTTGCGAGGGGTAGCGGGAGGTAAACACACGGAGGCTCAATTGCTGGGATTGCAAGCATATTCTGCGCACTTACTGACCTTGCTTTGTCCTTGCTGTAGTGTCTGTAATTCCTCTGCTGCATCGGAGAGCTGGAGCTGTGTTTTGTGGAGCCGGAGGGAGAGCTCGAAGTTTTCCTTGCATAGGCGAGCGACGTGTTCAAGCTCGACAAGGCACTTATGCATGGTTTCTTGTAACGTCATCGACAGAGACAACCATGTACGGATGAGATGAGCTCAGACCGATGTGTCACGGGGGGGTTCCTCGACGGAGCACAGGGGAAGTGAGTTTTGAACGGATGTTGAAACATGGTGTTTCACACTAGGTCTGGTGAAAGTTTGTGGTGTTGCAAGAAGTCAATTTCACACACTAAAAAAGTCCACTCAAATTTGCAGTTTGCGGAGAGTGGGACGATATGTGAAGTTGAACCTGATCATTGTAGTTTAGTTGAATTCACGGCTTTCAGTGAAGTATGATGGGGGCAGATGTTAGACGATGCTAAGGACATGGGCAGCAGTGAAACATCGGCGCCTGTGTCCACTAGGGAAAGGTATCCCGACGAAATGTCTTTAATGTAAAGTCGTCCACAATTATCCAGTTGTTCCCGGACAGAATGGAGCACTGGGGGGTGGCTGTCATGTAGTGCGCAGGAGGCGGCACCCAAACCTACCTGCGATTGAGGTTTGGGAAGTAGCGGGGTGGTCTGCAGTTCCGTGCCACCTCACCAAACCGTGTGTGGAAGTAACAGTACGGGTAGTGCTGTTGCATTTCCTGGGGAAAGTTCGTTGCCAGTGGCAGTGGCCAAGGTTCGGTGGATGCAGCAGTTTCGGTTGCAGGAAAGGGCGTGACCACGGGAAGAGCCGGCGCTTGTTTACTGCTTCCCGGAGCGAGCTGAATGGTAGGCACAGTATGGCCCTGGCCGCGTCCGGCCGCAGGGCGATGACCCTGAACCTGAGACTTGTCAGGTAGGCAGTGGTTGGCGAAATGGAGCAGTGATGCATCGTGTAGATTGTCAGAAATCGTCATTGTTTGCTCATCAGAGTCAGAGCAAAGTGGGTGTGAGGAGATAGTTCATCTGACCAGATGGCGAGGAGAGCTGTGTCAGAGGATAGATCGGCGCTGACCAGGGCATTTAGCCATCTCCAGAGCTGGGAAGGTTTGTCGTTGCCTAGTTGCTCGACGTGGAGCAATTGCCATATTGCTGCCTCAGTTGAGTGTGGAAACCGACGTAGAACCGTCTCTTTGGCTACAGTGTACCGGGTAGATGAGTCCGGGGCATCGATCAGGTCAGCAATCAAGTCCTTCTGGTTGTGAGGGTCATGAGGCACAGAAACCTGGTTGACTTGTCGAGTTTATAATGGTCGAACACTTCGACCGCAATTTTGAACCAGGTTGTAGCTCTGTTGGGATTAAACGGCGGCAGCGTCAGTAAGCGTTGTAGAATGTTCGGAAGAACAGGTTGAGTTGAGTTCGTCGGGGCACTGCCTGAAACGAGCTGTTGTTGCTGTAGTATTCTAGGAGAGTGTGCCTCCAGGGGATGTGTCAACGACAGCCTATTGGGAGGCAGCGTGAAGGTGACACATTGTGGTTGTGCGCGACCCGTCGCGATGCGGAAGGCCAACGCAGGTGAGACACCATAATGTGTTGATTGCAGTTGTGGAAGCTCAACACATTTTGGGTGTGTTTGGACTGAAGCGTCGCGGAAGACTGACATGGATGAGGCACCGAGATGTGCCGAGAATGGTAGCGGAAGCTCGACTGGAGCCAGCGTGTGGGCGACAGGTGAGAAATAGTTCAAAGTTTGAGAATGCGTGTTAGTCTGCGGAAAGCTCGACGTATGATCAGAGCCGGGGCTACCTGTGTTGCAGGAAGGCTGCAGAGATGCGGGCTGTCCAGAAGCAGTGTGGGAAATGATGTCGAACGTGGGACGGAATGTATGAAAGTTCACTGTTCATAGACACTTCACTCAAAATGGTGTGTGGATAAGGTGAATGTTGTGGCACGAAACACTGAGGCATAGCAGTGGGACGGAGGTGGAGGTCAGGCACAGATAACAAGTTATTGTTCCTGTTGCAGGCTGAGGTATCGAAGTAGGAAGGCAAGTGTTGAAGCTGAACGGAGGCAGGCATGGGCGTGGTCGGATGCTGAGTAGGTCGACCTGTGAATGAAGCAGTTCTGACAAGGTGGCAGGTATCCGAGTGGTACTGCATGGATTGCAGAAATCGGCATTGGTCCTTCACTGCATGGAGATCCATAAAAGGTAACTGCATAGTCGATGAGGGAGGGCACATATGGTGGGAACAAAGGCATTTGGTAGCCGGAGTCATGCACACTCCTGACTTCACTTATTGTTGCAGGCTCGAAAACGTCCGGCGAAATTGGCATAATCGTCGAGTGAGAGGCACTGTGTTACAGTCCTGGTGGGTATACATCACCCGCAACACAAAGCATGCCGATCACAACGTCCGGCATTAGGCGTTTGGCCCAAGTCATTGTTCGAATGCTGTGTCGATGTAATACACGCGAAAATAACCGACACGGAGGTTGCGGACACAATAAAACAGCAAAAATGGAAGACGTTACAACTCGGGGTCACCAGTGAGGAGAATGTTTGGGTTAGTTACACCAAACACCCCCCATTTCAGCAGTAGTTCATTTATCCACCCAAACACAAGGTAGGCTCACAAAGAACTGAACATGGTGGAAGAGGCCAAAGATAATCTTAGCTTAGTTCAAAGATGGATGCATCGATGTTGGTGTCGATTTCATTGGCACCACAAATATGTTACTGAAAAGTTGGAATACCAATCTTTATATTCAGTTTGGGCACTACGTCCATAAATACATACTAGCTACACAAAAATTGTCAAGTTGAATTGTAATAAGTGTTCAGTTAATCAGATCTTTTCGTTCATATACTTTCCAGTAAAACGATGTGCATCATCAGAATAAGCACATTGAAAACAATGCCTTTCATAATGAATGTAAGTGGGACACAGCACAGTTTTGGTTTTGAAACATTTGAGCAGCTACCACATACACTCCTGGAAATTGAAATAAGAACACCGTGAATTCATTGTCCCAGGAAGGGGAAACTTAATTGACACATTCCTGGGGTCAGATACATCACATGATCACACTGACAGAACCACAGGCACATAGACACAGGCAACAGAGCATGCACAATGTCGGCAGTAGTACAGTGTATACCCACCTTTCGCAGCAATGCAGGCTGCTATTCTCCCATGGAGACAATCGTAGAGATGCTGGATGTAGTCCTGTGGAACGGCTTGCCATGCCATTTCCACCTGGCACCTCAGTTGGACCAGCGTTCATGCTGGATGTGCAGACCGCGTGAGACGACGCTTCATCCAGTCCCAAACATGCTCAATGGGGGATAGATCCGGAGATCTTGCTGGCCAGGGTAGTTGACTTACACCTTCTAGAGCACGTTGGGTGGCACGGGATACATGCGGACGTGCATTGTCATGTTGGAACAGCAAGTTCCCTTGCCGGTCTAGGAATGGTAGAACGACGGGTTCGATGACGGTTTGGATGTACCGTGCACTATTCAGTGTCCCCTCGATGATCACCAGTGGTGTACGGCCAGTGTAGGAGATCGCTCCCCACACCATGATGCCGGGTGTTGGCCCTGTGTGCCTTGGTCGTATGCAGTCCTGATTGTGGCGCTCACTTGCACGGCGCCAAACACGCATACGACCATCATTGGCACCAAGGCAGAAGCGACTCTCATCGCTGAAGACGACACGTCTCCATTCGTCCCTCCATTCACGCCTGTCGCGACACCACTGGAGGCGGGCTGCACGATGTTGGGGCGTGAGCGGAAGACGGCCTAACGGTGTGCGGAACCGTAGCCCAGCTTCATGGAGACGGTTGCGAATGGTCCTCGCCGATACCCCAGGAGCAACAGTGTCCCTAATTTGCTGGGAAGTGGCGGTGCGGTCCCCTACGGCACTGCGTAGGATCCTACGGTCTTGGCGTGCATCCGTGCGTCGCTGCAGTCCGGTCCCAGGTCGACGGGCACGTGCACCTTCCGCCGACCACTGGCGACAACATCGATGTACTGTGGAGACCTCACGCCCCACGTGTTGAGCAATTCGGAGGTACGTCCACCCGGCCTCCCTCATGCCCACTATACGCCCTCGCTCAAAGTCCGTCAACTGCACATACGGTTCACGTCCCCGCTGTCACGGCATGCTACCAGTGTTAAAGACTGCGATGGAGCTCCGTATGCCACGGCAATCTGGCTGACACTGACGGCGGCGGTGCACAAATGCTGCGCAGCTAGCGCCATTCGACAGCCAACACCGCGGTTCCTGGTGTGTCCGCTGTGCCGTGTGTGTGATCATTGCTTGTACAGCCCTCTCGCAGTGTCCGCAGCAAGTATGGTGGGTCTGACACACCGGTGTCAATGTGTTCTTTTTTCCATTTCCAGGAGTGTATATATACATATATAACTTATAAAATGAACAGAAATTTGAAAATAAGTAAAGGAAAGAGTAACTATTAGCAGAGGTGCAGTAAGGGCAGAAGGGAGATTCTAGCTGTTCTCTTTCATGACCCCCCACCACCACCACCACCAGCATCACCCTACTTCCTACCAAATGAATTATATGGACAGATATCTGAAACAGCTGACTGGATAATTCAATGGCATACAAGTGATGACTAAACTTTCCTCCACAGTCTTAACAAATAATTAATTCCAGTTTCCAGGCACCCCATTAAGTGTCCTTGGTTTCACTTTGTAATGGGACAACCTCTTCTAACATTAATTTTTTTTATAGAAATAGTCGATACCAAGTAACTAGTATAGGTGAATGTTATCTCAGCTGTTTAACTAAATGAATTTTATATGATGTATTATATTTCAGGCTAAAATGGGTAAAAAGAAATTGTTGACTAGTCATAAAATCTATGGTAAGTGCCACAACTACTGTTTTGAGGAAATTGCAAAACACTTCCAGAAAGCATTCCTTTTTGATATCCTTATATTTTTATAGCCTAGACAAATGAAGATAGTTAATCTACAAACATTTTTAAGAGTAAAGTACAGTAAAACATTTAACAAAAACAAAAAAAAATTGTTGATGGAACAAAACAAGAACAGGGCTATGTGCCAACTACTCTACCATAGAAATTGGGCTAGGCCTACCACTTAAATTTGTAAATAAAGGGGTGTGGGAAGGATAATAATAATAATTTTACTATTAGAAAAATCTGTAAACTACTGTTTACAGTTTTTCTATAATACCTATATTATTGTGAAAAGTCAGTTAGGCCTACAGAAGTACTGTGTTAGCAAACACACCAGTTAAAAAACAAAGACACAATCAAGGACGTTAGTGTGTTCTCACAAGTTTTATTTCAAAATAAATGCATTTTACAAAGTTAAAAAAGTTACATTTTGTATTAATTTACCACTATTTTATAAACAAAATATTACAATGCTTAAGTCTGTAAACAACTTCTGTGTTTACTCAGTCAGGTTTTGGTAAAACAGTAGGTATGTTTTCTTGCTTGAGATAAGGTATCATATCTTTTAAAGTCCTTTGTCCTTCTGAGTTTTCAATCTGGCTGTTAGTTCAAGTAGATCTAAGCCTATATGCTTTCCATCCTTTTTTGAATACATTCATTTGCATTCACATTTCAACATCACTGAATGATTTTTTTTAAAAACTTTTCCTGGTCTACCGTATCGTCCTTTGCCGTCGGCGTTGTAGTTGTTACCGTGAGAAACCGTTATACCAAGAGGAAAGGCGCGTCAATCTTAGAGCATGAGATATGATGATCTTAAGCCATTGACAACACACAACGGTCACGGTAGCACCTGATTCCAGAATAGCTGCAGTAGTTAGGATCTACGAACTATCCCCTCTTGACCAGGTCCCCAAAACTTTACTCGTAACGAGATCCCTTCAAAGGAAATTGTCATAACGATCGTCTATAAAGGCTTTGTACATCGAGAAGAAATGTTACAGTTTATAGAATAATAACAGATACGACCAAACTGTCTTATCTCTTTTGCTTTATTTAACATAACTTCGTTCACAGTTTCATTTCGCATTCACCAAAACCCTTTGATGAACAGTTTTGGTTGCTTGACACCAACAGTCAATGATAATGATACAGCTTTTCTCCTTTTTATAAGTTGAAGCCCGCTCTCCGCGATATAATTAAAAAAAAAACGGTCTCAATACCGCGTCCCTCATGAGATGCGAATAGACTTATCCCGGAATTGACTGCCCTGTAGGTGTACTCAGTTTAATGACCACACTTCGCTATCCGCTATTTGGCATAACTGAATGTCCATTTGTTAGTCTGTTTATACACTGTAGCTATTTAAAATTCGCCCCCTATATTTTTCACAATGCACAATTAGCACTTCTTTACTTGTTTTTTTTTTCTAAGAGTAAACGGAAAAAAAAGATGCCGTATCATCGGCTTAGTCGATATAAAGCAAAACACCTTAATATGCCCAATTTTACCTCTTCTTATAGGATCGGCTACCTTACTCATTAATTTACTACATATTATTTCCAATAACACTAAACAGGTATCGCCGTTATATTTTAATTGTATTCAAAAGCATGTTACTACTATTATGACCGACCAAATCGTAACAAATCGCGCGGCGTGCATTTTTAACGATAACTTTACGCTATTCAAGTTCCGTTACAGCTATCTTGACTCGTAATGTTACACGGCCCCCCAGACTGTGATGTCTTGAATAGGGTTCCAGACAGAACAGTCTTATTTTTTTGTGTACTGTGACAGGAGAGAGTATTTGTTTCGGCGAATACACTCACTCTCAGATTCACTCAACAAGTCAGTACATACATTCTACGACATTTAAGTTGAGTTAATGGGCCTAGACAAAATGCCCTTAACTAAATTCCACATTTGTTTATAGGTTGTCTTAGAAACACTTCGCACTAATCACTTCATATTCACATCACAGTTTTTTTTCTTGGATGAAGCCCTCAGTTCTTTAACCGACTGCGCAAGGCAGGGATCACAGCCGGATTCGACGATTGGCATCCTAGGCCAAAACCCTTATCAGGCCACTTGATTAACCAGAGAGGATTTGGTCCTTTTCTTTTCCTCTTAATTCCACTTTTAAATCATCCATCCTTGCTGTTCGGTGAGAGGATAAATCATATTTCAGCGTTGTCATTGTTGCTGATGCCAAGAAGGTATCTCATGGAAATCTTCGGTACATTCTTTAATTTTCTTTGTAAGTTAGTATAAGTACGTATTTATCCAGTGGTGCTTTTATTTAGTCCACTCTGAGTGTATTCTTGGTATCATTCAGTGTTTCTTGAATCTATATTTTGCTCATTCTTGATAATACTTCTTCAGGTCTATGTGAGGGAACAAGCCCTTAATTACATCAGTATCACAATCTGCCAGGAGGTAGCTCCCTTCATGAGGTATTTTCATTATTTTGTATGGACCTGTATATAAATATTGCCATTTCTTGTTAAGTCTTTTCCTGGTTGATGCTTTTGGGTGATTTCTCAATAAAATTTCTTCCCCTACATCATATGTGACTACTTTCTTCACATTTTTATCAAAATGGGTTTTTCTCAATTGTGCTTGATGCTTCAGGTTTTCGTAGAGCTTCTTCACCATATCTTCTATCTTGGTAATCTTTTGTTCTATCGCAGGTAATTTCTTCATCCATTCTGGCATAATACTTTCACCAAATACTATTTGGTTAGGTGAATAACCTGTCGATAAGTGTGCTAAGTCATTATACACTTTCTCAAATTCATAAATCCAATCGATGTATTTATAATGTTGTTTGGGTATGTACGTCCATAAAAATCGGTTCAACTCTCGGAAGATTCTCTCAACCGGATTTCCACAAGGGTAAAATCTTGAGATGTAAATGTGCTGGATTCCTTGTTCTTTCATAGTGTCTCTCCATACTTTGCTTGTATAATAAGCAGCGTTGTCTGTCATGATCATTATAGGTTTGCCGAGCTCAGTTATATAGTTGTTGATAAATTTGCGTAACATGGGTCGAACGTGGAGATTTTTCAAAGGATATAATTTCACATATTTTGAAAAGAGATCATAGAAAGCCGAAACATATTTGAACCATCCACGTGTCATGGGACATGGCCCACAGACATCACATGACACCGACATTAAAGGTTGTTGTGGGATGATCGGATGTAATTCTATCTTCCAACAATAGTTTATGGGTTTTTCCTTCTGACATATTTTGCACTTCTTAAGAATATTTGTAGCTAGACGTCCCAAATTTGGATGATAGCAGTATTGTGCTATTTTGGCTGTACATTTAGCAGCACCAAAATGACCCCAATTCAAGTGAGTGTACCATACTAGTGATTCTAAATATTTATTTGGAACACAAACGTTCCAAACATCTTCTTCGTCCTTCCTCCGATACAATATTTCCGATTTTAATTGATACTGTTCTTGAGAGTGACTTAGCGTTTTGCTTTCAACAGCATGCCTAATGGCTTTCCACAACTTATCATCTTCTTGCAGTTGTGGAAGAATTTGACATAGCTGTGAAATCTGCCTCTCACAATATTGCCTTGATAAATTCATGACTTTAAAGTCAATAATCTGTTCTTCACACTCGTTGTCATTCTTTCTTTTCGGTAGTCTTGAAAGAGCATCGGCTATGATGTTGTCTTTCCCTCTGATGTATTTGAGCGTAATATCATATTCCTGCAGTTGCAAGGCCCACCGGGTTAAACGTGAATGGAACATCCTTCCCGTTAAAATAAAAGATAAAGCTTTGTGGTCGCAGAATACAATGATCTTCTTTCCATATACAAAATAGCGAAACTTTCTAAGGGACCAGACCACGGCCAGTACGTCCAATTCAGTAGTACAATATGCACGTTCGCAGCTAGAGAGTGTTCTGCTGGCAAACCCAATTTTTTTTATGGTACTGACATCTTCTGGATTGTCCATCTGGAAAAGGGTGGCACCCAATCCTGTTTCAGAAGCATCCACAGCAATATAAAAATCTTGATCAGGTCTCGGATGATGTAACAGTGGAGCATTAGTCAAAGCATTCCGGATGTTATCAAAAGCTTGCGTGCATTCGGAATTTCACTCCCACATGATATTTTTTCTTAACAGCCGTAACAAAAAGTCTTGGCTTCCTAACTGATTGGGTAAAAATCGTCGAAAAAATGAAACTAAGCCGATAAATGACTTTAATTCCGTTCTATTCTTTGATAAGCACATCTGTTAATTGCATCCATCTTTTTAGGATTTGGTTTTATCCCTTCAGGAGTCATTATATGTCCAAGAAATTTCAATTGGTTATGAGCAAACTTGGATTTGCTCAAATTTACAGTAACTCCGTATTCAAAAAAATTCGCAAAAACTCTTCTTAATAAGTCCAAATGTTCCTCCCAAGTTTCAGAAGCAATTAGCAAATCATCCACATATAAAGTAACTTCATTCGAAAGGTCTCTGCCCAGTATGGTATCTAATGCCAATATGAAAACACCACCGCTTATTTTTAACCCAAATGGCATGACGGTAAACTGGTATCTTCGGCCCAGAAAAACGAATGCAGTATATTTTCGAGATTCTTTCGATATTCTAGTTTGCCAATATGAACTACGTATGTCCAAAGAAGTTAAGAAGCGAGCACCATACAACTTTTGAACTAACTCTTCTAGGTTCTCCGGTCGCGTTTGCACAGGTATGATGATCTTATTGATCTCTCTGGCATCCAACACCAATCTGATGTCACCATTGGGTTTAATTACCGCCACAAGAGGGTTACAATATTCGGAATCTGAGGGCTCAATAATACCCCATTCTAACATTTTATTGATTTCCTTTCTGACTACTTCTTTCTTTGTTCATAGGATAGAATAGGAAGTACGACAAAAGGGTTTATGTGCATACGTCTTTATATGGTATTCAAAGTCTTTTATTATACCTGGACGTTTACTAAAAATCGACTGATATGCTTCCAACAAGTAGTACAATTCGTCCCTTTGGATAACAGATAAATATTCTGATTCTAACACCTTTTCCTGCAATGACATTTTATCCATCATTTCTTCAGAACATTCAATAAGGCAGATATCATGTACATTTTCATCATCAATACTGACATATTTTACCATTAGATTCATACACAATTGATTTGGAATTACTCGGCCCTTTCTCAGAGTGGCTGTCAAACTTTACCATTGGAATTAAATATACATTCACCTTTCTCTAAATTAATGATTGCACCGGTCTCACATAAAACATCCAAACCCCAGATACATGGTACTGTCATTTTAGGAACAACCAGGAATGTACTTTCTCTTTGAGCCCCCCGTATTGTAACGTCGACACGTACCTGTTTCACAACTTTTTGCATTTTTGCGCTGAACACGCCAGACACGGTACATCCTGTGATAGGAAAAGTGGGAATTTTTACCCCTCGGCTTATCTGTTTTAAACAGTCCAGCGTCATGACACTAATAGTCGCTCCAGTATCAATTAATATTTCAACATCAACATTATTTATACTTGTTGGAATTATTGCCTGTAAAATTTGTCCACATTTATTAGAAACTTCAGGTTTTTCTTCAATTAATTCATTCCTTATATCCTGATCATTATTGTACCTTAATACTCTCAGTTCAAATTGATGCCTTCTTTCCTTCTCCTTTCCAGTCATCCTAGGAAGGCATTTGGTGACTGGTATTAGTTTAATCTATCTCGTTGAGTCATCGGTGGGGGTTCATGAACTTCCACAATCCGTACAGTATGATCCGAGTTATGGTATTCACCCCGTCGCACATTGGAGGCTCCTTCGCCCATTGGTATAACTCCTTGTGCTGGATGAGGACTCGAGGCATTTGTTCCATCCTGCCGACGAACATTATGCTTAGAATTATCTTCCCAAGGTCGAATACAATCGGGTTCATCACTTGGGTACCTGTTACTCTTACTAATAACACTACTATGCACATTCACGTCACCACATCGAGGTTTACCTCTAGCACAGTAAGTATCCCTTCTATATTTATTATAATCATTGTTTTTATTGCAACCATAGGACGAAGATTGTCCACGCTCCTGTGATGCGGGTTTGACCTGGTTTTCAGTATTATTATTATCATACATTAAATTGCGTCTTCCACAATCATATGTATAGAGTCAATCACCAAGAAGATTTGTTCTACGTCGTGGTCAGGAACATTTATTAACTACTCACGTATATTTATGGGCAACCTTCCCTTCAAAATTCTGATTACTTCCTTGTGAGAAATTGGATCACTCCAATAACATGTCTTATTTATGTATTTTTCAAAATATTGCTTTAAAGTACTCCTTTTACTGTTAAAATACTCAGGTTGATAAACCCCTTTTCTTAATTTCTCTTGTTTACTCGACGACCAGTATTTAGCCAAAAAAAGTTGTTCAAACTCAGCACAAGTATGGCAACTTTCACTTACTTCGGTGGCCCACAATGCGGCTTCTCCGGTAATTTTGGATACTATAAATTGAAGTCGGTTGTGTTCTGACCAGCTACGTGGAAATATTCTTCTGAAATTATTGATAAAGATTTTCGGATGCAGGTTGTTCTTTTCAGTGGAGAATGTTGGGAATTGTCTACTTTTAAAAATGCTGTTCTCCACCTTTAAAGAAGACAAATATCCTCACTGGCCAAAAGAATCATCATCTTTAGCAACCGAATCATCAACTTCCCAATGGAAATTTTCACCACAATTGTACTTCGTATTATCACATGTTCGGTTGTTTTTCGACCTATTCTCCGAACGTTCGTCCTCTGTCAACAAATTTTGTGATGACTTTCGTTCTAACTCCGCCAATTTATGATTGGTTTCCTTTTGCCATTTATGTAACTCATCAACTATTTTGCCTTTTATTTTCTGAATTTCGCTAATGAAGAGCTTAATTAATTCATCATTTCTGCTTAGGTGCTCATTGATATTTTCATTTGGCTGGGATCCAATAGTAGTCTTAACCTTGTCTACAATTTCATTTCCTTTTATTTCTATCCATTCAGATAGATCTTCGTCAAGTCTTTTAGTTTGATCTACTAAATACTTGTCAATCCCCTTACGAGCGTCGGACTCAAACTCGACTATTTGTTTCGAAAGCTCTTCTATCTGTGTGCTAGCATTGAAACAGCTGCTTTCACATTTAACCATCCTATTGGACAGGCCATCATAACTCTTCAAAACTACCTCATATTTCTTTTCTACATCATGAAGTTTTCCCATTAAATTATTATATTTCCTTTCTAGGTGTTAGAAAACTCTACATCTAGTTCTCCAAATTTCGCATTTAATTGAATCTCCCAGTCTGCCTTTAATTCTTTCTTAGTATTTTCCAGTTTATAATCAAAGGTGTTCAGTTTGCTTTCCAAAGAATCCATTTTAACTTCTAATGAACCAAATTTGGCCTCAAATTTTTCATTTAACTTTTGATTGTCCTCTTTTAATTGCTTATTACCTTTTTCTAGTGAACCAAGTCTTCCATTCATTACACCCATTTGAGTATTTATTGATACCAGCACATCAAACATTTTTTGATTAATATATCCATTTTGAGGATCAACTTGCTGATCTACTTCCGAAACCTCAAGATCATTATATTTTCCCACGCTGCTTACCTTACTTATTATTGTATTTGAATCTCCTAACGGCTCTAAATCAATAACTGTACAGGGTGATACAAAAAGAATACCACAACTTCAAGAATTTAAAACTCTGCAACGACAAAAGGCAGAGCTAAGCACTATCTGTCGGCAAATTAAGCGAGCTATAAAGTTTCATTTAGTTGTACATTTGTTCGCTTGAGGCGCTGTTGACTAGGCGTCAGCGTCAGTTGATGCTAAGATGGCGACCGCTCAGCAGAAAGCTTTTTATGTTATTGAGTACGGCAGAAGTGAATCGACGACAGTTGTTCAGCGTGCATTTCGAACGAAGTATGGTGTTAAACCTCCTGATAGGTGGTGTATTAAATGTTGGTATAAACAGTTTACAGAGAATGGGTGTTTGTGCAAAGGGAAAAGTTCTGGACGGTGCTACTGTAACTGGACTACAGTATCTGGAGATGTTAGAGAATTGGCTGTTCCCTCAGCTCGAACAAGAAGCACAACAATTCATATTTCAGCAGGATGGAGCGCCACCACATTGGCACTTATCTGTCCGTAACTACCTGAACGTCAACTACCCGAGGCGATGGATCGGCCGCCAGGCAGCCCGTGACAGAGCACTTCGTCACTGGCCTCCAAGAAGCCCTGATCTTATCCCCTGCGATTTTTTCTTATGGGGGTATGTTAAGGATATGGTGTTTCGGCCACCTCTCCCAGCCACCATTGATGATTTGAAACGAGAAATAACAGCAGCTATCCAAACTGTTACGCCTGATATGCTACAGAGAGTGTGGAACGAGTTGGAGTATCGGGTTGATATTGCTCGTGTGTCTGGAGGGGGCCAGATTGAACATCTCTGAACTTGTTTTTGAGTGAAAAAAAACCTTTTTAAATACTCTTTGTACTGATGTATAACAGAAGGTTATATTATGTTTCTTTCATTAAATACACATTTTTGAAGTTGTGGCATTCTTTTTGAATCACCCTGTATTATTATCTGTACATGTCTCCTGTCCCACATTGAGCTCATGGGATGCATCATCCATATCCTATTCACTTTCCTCTCTCTCTCTACTCATTACTCTACTCAACTGCACATTATCATGTATTCTTTTCGTTCGTTTTGACATGATTATTCACTACCAAGACACACACTTATTTTCACTATGTATTTATATATATTTATCTACCAAAATCATAAGTCTCAACTTTCTTTTTTTATAATTATATTGTTATTTTAATCATACCTGGCAGTATCGCTCACGTTTAGCGATTATTGAAGAATACCTCTCTCATTGGACAGACTCACTGGCTGCTACAATATTTTCCAACTCTAGGGTTCGTGAATCCGGATGACACTCGACTCGATGCAGCAATCCTCCTCGATCAAGCCGCACGTTGTGGCGCCACTTCTACCGTATCATCCTTCGCCGTCGGCGTTGTCGTTGTTACCGTGAGACACCGTTATACCAAGAGGAAAGGCGCGTCGATCTTAGAGCATGAGATATGATGACCTTAAGCCATTGACAACACACAACGGTCACGGTAGCACCTGATTCCAGAATAGCTGCAGTAGTTAGGATCTACGAACTATCCCCTCTTGACCAGGTCCCCAAAACTTTACTCGTAATGAGATCCCTTCAAAGGAAATTGTCATAACGATCGTCTATAAAGGTTTCGTACAACTAGAAGAAATGTTACAGTTTATGGAATAATAACAGATACGATCAAACTGTCTTGTCTCTTCTGCTTTATTTAACATAACTTCGTTCACAGTTTCATTTCGCATTCACCACTCATTCACCGAAACCCTTTGATGAACAGTTTTGGTTGCTTGACACCAACAGTCAATGATAATGATACAGCTTTTCTCCTTTTTATAAATTGAAGCCCGCTCTCCGCGATACAATTAAAAAAAACGGACTCAATACCGCGTCCCTCGTGAGATGCGAATAGACTTATTCCGAAATTGACCGCCCTGTAGGTGTACTCAGTTTAATGACCACACTTCGCTATCCGCTATTTGGCGTAACTGAATGTCCATTTGTTAGACTGTTTATACACTGTAGCTATTTAAAATTCGCCCCTATATTTTTCACAACGCACAATTAGCACTTCTTTACTTGTTTTTTTTCTAAGAGTAAATGGAAAAAAAAGACGCCGTATCATCGGCTTAGTCGATATAAAGTAAAACACCTTAATATGCCCAATTTTACCTCTTCTTATAGGATCGGCTACCTTACTCATTAATTTACTATATATTATTTCCAATAACACTAAACAGGTATCGCCGTTATATTTTAATTGTATTCAAAAGCATGTTACTACTATTATGACCAACCAAATCGTAACAAATCTCGCGGCGTGCATTTTTAACGATAACTTTATGCTATTCAAGTTCCGTTACAGCTATCTTGACTCGTAATGTTACACTGGCTTGGTTTTGGAAACTTTAAGCCAAACATCCTCAGAAATTTCTAACTTATTTGTGATAAGGTGTTCTTTAGCTACTGATCTTTTTGACGTAGTTAATCTAGAATGTATTAGTGACCATAATGTCGTTGTGGCTTCCATGTCAGTGGAAGTTAAAAAAAAAAAAAAAAAACAGCGTAGATTTTTCTTGTTTGGGAAAGCAAATAAAAGTGTCATTAATGAATATCTTCATAGTCAGCTCCAAGCATTCGTCATGGAACACAAAGATATTGAGCATCCGTCAAAATTTAAAGGCATTGTCCACCATGTGCTAGACAAGTATGTGCCTAGCAAAAGTATAGGGGAGGGAAAGAATCCACCTTGGTGCAACAAATATATTAGGAATTTGCTGAGAAAGCAGAGAATTTTGCACAGTCGTTTTAAATGTAGTCACTGCCCTGCTGACAAAGAGAAATTATGAGAAATGAAAGCAGTTGTCAGAAGGACAATGAGAGATTCTTTTAACAAATTTGAAAGCAATATTTTATCTGCATATTCTAAAAATAACCCCAAAAATTTTGTTCATACGTAAAATCTATGAATGCTACAAGTAAATCAATACCTTCTCTTACTGACAGTACGGGTAATGTAACTGACGATGATAAACAGAAGGCTGAAATTCTAAACCTAGCTATCCAAAACTTGTTTACAGTAGAGGACTGCAGCACCATTCCCCCTTTCAATTATCGAACAAATGAAAGGATGGTTGATATAGTGTTTAGTGTATCTGGGAACATAAAACACTTAAGATCCTTAGACGCCAGGAAGGCATCTGGCCCAGAAGGTATCCCCATAAGATTTTATGTTGACTATGCTACAAATATAGCACCATTCTTATCCGTCATCTACCAGAGATCATTGGAACAGCGGAAAGTTCCGCAGGACTGGAAGAAGGTCCAGGTCATAGCAATCTATAAAAAGGGTAGAAAATCGGATGCACACAATTACCAACCAATTTCACTGACATCGATTTGTTGTAGAATCATGGACCATATTTTGTGTTCAGACATAGTGATCTTTCTAGACTCTGAGAAGCTCATCTGCAGAAACCAGTGTGATTTTAGGAAACAGCGGCCATGCGAGACACAACTGGCCCTCTTTGTGCATGATATACACCAGGCTCTAGATACCGGCTCCCAGGTTGATGCCGTATTTCTCGACTTTCGAAAGTCATTCGATTCAGTTCTGCACTGTCGATTCCTACAAAACATGCATGCTTACAGTCTATCCAATGACATATGCGGTTGGATAGAAAGATTTCTAACAGACAGGGAGCAGTATGTCATCCTGAATGGGGTGACTTTAACAGAAACAAGCGTAACTTCAGGTGTGCCCAAGGGCAGCGTAATAGGTCCTCTGCTTTTTACAATTTAGATAAACTATTTGGTTGATGGTATTGACATCAGCCTTAGACTTTTTGTCGATGATGCTGTAGTCTACAGGAAAGTAGTATCACATGACAGTTGTGAACAAATCAATGAGGATTTGCAGAAAATATATGCATGGTGTAATGACTGGCAGTTACTTCTCAATATTAGTAAGTGGAACCCACTGCGTATAACAAAGCGAAAATCCCCATTAATGTACGAGTACAAAATAAATGCCCAGTCTTCAGAAGTGCTAACATCCGTCAAGTATCTGGGTGTGACTATTCGAAATGATCTCAAATGGAATGATCAGATTACACAAGTAATGGGTAAGGTGAACTCTAGATTGTGGTTTATTGGTAGAATCCTGAAGCAATGCAGTCCTTCAACAAAGGAAACAGCTTACAATACATTAGCTCATCCAGTCTTGGAGTGTTGTTCATCTGTATGGGACCCTTAGAAGTTGGGTCTGATTCAAGAGATTGAGAAAGTCCAAAGAAGAGTGGCAAGATTCATGACTGGCACATTTACCCATCATGAGAGTGTTACAAATCTCATAGAAAGTTTGAAGTGGGACACACTTGCAGATAGATGGCGTGCTAAACAGAAGGGGCTGCTCACTACATTCTGAAATCCGATCTTCACCGAGGATGTAGAGTATATATTATTACCACCAACTTTCAAATCATGCAATGATCACCATTCAAAGATAAGGGAAATAAGAGCTCGTACTGAGGCATTCAGACAGTCATTTTTCCCTCGCGCAATCCGCGAGTGGAACAGAAGGGGGGAAATATGACTTTGGTGTGAATTGTGCCCTCCACTACACACCACGTGGTGGCTAGCGGAGTATATAAGTAGATGTAGATATAGATGGAAAAGTCATAAAAATCATCATCATTCATATTAGTGGTTAGAAAAGGAGTTTTGCTATTGACATTACACAAAACTCTCAAAAGATCCAAAGGAACTGCACATTTTTCTACTCTTTTTCTTTTTTCAATTAGATCAAAGTCTCGGTCACTGTAAAGTATGAGTGTCGAAAGATATCGTTACAGACCAAGTATATCCAAAGGAACAATACCATTTGATTTTTGCTTTGTCCCAGCTGTTGTCAGACGACACTATTAAGTTTTTTTCTTAATAATTTTACTTTTATTCCCAATTAACACGCAGCTCTCTATTTTGTTGCCTCCCTTGTCACTCATTCCATCATGCCAAAGAAACAAAAAACCTTTATTATTATCTGCCATCTGCAATCCCAAATTGTAGCACGAAAGTTGACGTAAATAATACATTTGGCAGTGTGACAATGTAGGCAACAGAAAACCTGTTGTAAATCTATGAATACTGGGCATGAATCACTTGTAGAATATACATGATCACATTTCATCTCTTGTCTAGCTTTTTAAGCGTGTATAGGCCTATGATGAAATTCTATTGAAGTATGATGTACATTTCTATGGTTGAGTCATTCAATATTTTGTTTTTAAGCAGATCACATGTGTTACTGGTATCTTTCCTTGGGTGGCGAAATCTCAGTTTGGGAAAGTGTTCAATTTTTTTCTGTAGTACAAATATTTAATTGTTGTGTTTGGATAAAGTGAAACAAAAGCCTCATACATTCTGCTGTAATATAAATCTTGGCTTAAAAATGAAAGGGAGCTTTTAGCCCTTGTGTAATGGCTTTGGTCCTTGGGGAAACTTTTGATGTTTCACAATGCATTTTACAACAGCAGCTTTATATTTCCTCTCTTTGTTTTTAGCCTGTTTCCCCTATGTTCAATGTAGGTAACATCACCACTCATTTTTGCTTTTACCAGTGTTTCCACTCTTTGTCTGGTAATTTTGTGTACTTTCAGAAAGGTCTTTTTGCAAACTTGAAAAGTCCACCTTCATCATCAGGAACTGTTTAACAAACACTAGCCTGTCTGTGACCCTCCTTGGGTTCTTTGTAAGAACCATGATGCCTTCTTCTAACACTGCATACACTTATCCTTCCTATCAAATAAGAGCTTTGCTTAACATTGTCGCGTAGTTCATAGAACTGATTGAATATGTTTAATTTGTATTCCAATGCAATGTCTCTAAAATGATTGCGGCACCATCATGAAACCTACAACAAACACGGGAATTAGAGGCATTAATTGATTTGTGACTGCTTAAAAATGTATATTCCAACCATATATTAAAGAAGTGCTGTAAAAGTTATTAGGAAGGCCAAGTTTATTAAGAAAACAGTTCATCATTTCACCTGTGCTGAGAATCCTGCATCAGGAGGTTCGAAGCAGACGAGAAATTTGTGTGAGCAGCGGAAGGGTGATCCTGTATAGACATTGTTATAATCAGTGCTATGTACAATGGAACTAATGTGAAGCAGTACATAACTCAAAATCTGAATATGGATATTATATGTACTGACATTGAAGGTCTGTTGATATTAGTAACAGTTAAAGTTCACGCAGGATATGTGTACAGATTTATAAATTACCTTCCAATGTCTTTCAATTATTCTTTCCAATCAAATTTTTATCAGTTTTACTATTTTGCTAGCCCCCCCCCCCCTTCACTCACTCATATTCCGCTATTCAAGAGTCATACTTATCTTTGAATGATGACACAATCCAGTAACTGGAGGACCAAAATCAGTAAATGAAAGCAGACATTTATACATACTAGGAAATGTCTTCCACACTGTTCCATAAAATTTCACGCATGCAGCCACATAAATTCAGTTTCTTGCTCCAGTATTTTGGGTGAATACCGTCCAGCAATCTTCAGAGTGAGCCGAGGTGACTAACGCTGCAACACTTGCTCCATCCTTTTAAACTCGAGGACTGAAACACTGCATATGCGGCCACTGATACACGAGGAGCCAGAGACATTGACAGGTGGCAAAGAAGTGTAAAATGAAACAGTCTTTACATTGTGAAAACATTAAGATGCATGTTTTCCACACTATTTGCTAAGTGTCCGTACAAACTAACCTACATACATAGAGACCTTGAAGATTCATTTACAATTGATTAGAAAATAAAATAAATATTGATTTAAAGTAGCTTAAAGCATTGGAAAGTTAATCCCCCTACTTGAAGAAACATACATTTATGCAAAATAGCAGTCTTTGGCAGTCTTGGCTGACAATTCATAAATATCAGTCACAACACTGATGTAGTTGACGAACGATTGAGTACATTACCCAACACTTATGATCTCTTGTAAAACAACTGGTCCAGCAGGGTACAGGCTTACAGCAGTGTGGGAAGTGTATCTGTCCACATCTCTCATTTTCCTCCTCAGAGCTCTCATCACACATCACACACTGCATGGGTAAGTACTTCCTGTTTAGAATTCACATCAAATCCTGAATCATTGCTTTGTTCACTAAATCTGCTGTTCAATACCTACTTCACATCACACATCATAAGTGTTGCCTTCTATATTAAGTATTAACAGTACTTGAAATTTGACATACTTGCTTTGCTTACCATTAGCTCCTCTTATATTTACACATGCAATGGACATTTCCACAAAATTCTTATTGTACTTAAACTTGTCTCTAAATTTTTCAGACGTACTACAAATTGGGCTACCTGTATCAGTCAAACAGTTCCCTTCCCATTGATCAATCAATTAATGTAAGGATATCCAAAATCTGAGTCATCATCTCTGTTATTAGACACCTCACTTTCAGTTTCCTCAAATGCTGCATCCTCACTGTTTTTGCAGGGTATTATCAACTTTAGTGGTATCATAGCATTATTTTGGTTACCCATGTTGTCAGATAAAGATTGAATACACTGAATGGGTCCCATATCATAATTAACATAACTTATTACAGAAGGTACTCAAAATACATTACTGTCTACATTACACTTCATGCTTACATCTTTTTTCACTTCAGTCCACCAATTGGGATACAGATTTTGACTAACCACAGCTAATTTATTCCAGAATGCAAATTTATCTATGTTATCATTAATCTGGTCCCAAACAAATTTCAAAAAGTTTTCGCCTTCATTATCTAGACGTACAGATAACTCACCTTTATTGTTTCCATCATTCCTCTGCTTGACATTAATCAAAAACTGCTTCAACTCGACTGGTATCCCATGTCTCTCACTTACATCATAACATACATCAGTTACTTTACCTGTATTCACAAACAGTTCTGCAACTTCATTTTTCTTAAACTCCGCAAATACCTGATATTCATCATCATCAGCATAATATTCTTCCAAAATTACTTCATCAGCAAAATCATTAACAACACAAGTCTCATCACCATCAAAGTCACACACATCACCTATCTTCGTTTTTAATAACCTACCAGTCGCAATTATTTCACAGCTCTCATTCACATCTATATCAAAAATTACCAACTAACTCAGATCCAATACAGTCGCCACCTGTTATACATACATCAATAACACCATTTTCTGAGCAAAAGAAGAAATTATTAGTACACACTACATCAAAATTCTCATTACTCTCACATATTGGTTTGTGATTAGTATCCCAAAACTTTTGATCAAAACATAAATGAGAAGTCTGATGTTCCTTCTGTTCAACTTCAGATACCTGCGCCACATTATTGACACTGTTATCATTGCCTAGTTGCAAGAGTAAATAGGGGTCCTGTGGTTGTTGTATTTCCTTGCCCCACAACAGTGTACCTTCGTGGAGGTGGACTGCCATTTCCTGAGTAGTTACCTTTATGATTGTTTCTCCTATTAAATTGCCCATGGTTTTACCCATTATTCATATTCTGCTGATGTTCAAAATTTCTGTCTCTATTACCATTTTCAGTTGGATAAAAATTACCATTATCTCTGTTTCTGTTGTCATTACCATTGTATTATTCAATTATTATGATACATGCTTCTTTCTGATGTTCTACCAGCCTGTCAACACAGCATAAAAATTGTTCAAGACAATCATCAGGTCTGTGTACTAAATCCCACTGCAACCTTTCTGGTAATCTCCTTTTTAGTGCATCATTCAATGTCATTTTGACAAATGGTTTATCAAGAAGTGTTCATTCCTTAAGTCAACAAAACTCTGTCAGAGTATCATCCCTATTCCTATAATTAGCACAATTCAAAAATTCACTTTTAATTCTCTCCTGTTCAGCTTCCAGCCCAAATTATTTAAAATTTTTATTCGAAACTTTGATATGTTCCCCATTGACTTAAATTTAGATTCACCCAAGACAGAGATTTGCCTTCAAGACATCTTTTAATAAATTTAATATTCTGATTGTCACTCATGCCTGACACAAAACTCTCTGTACAGTGGTGCAAAAAATCACTGGAGGTAAATTATCTGATGGAAAACTCTTGATTAGAATGTAAGACCACATGATACCATTGTTTTAATAAATATTTTTGTGAATACAATTTTCCTGAACTACTGAAATTTTCTGATCCAAAACATTTACATGACTTTGCATATTGTTTTCTAAATTTAAAATTTTTTGTTCTAAACACTAAAGTTCTGTTCCATTTTTTTCCATACAGCCTTCTGTTCAACTCTGATGTCATTAACATTCCTCATCTGTTGTGCAGGTTAGGTAACTAACCTATTTTCCAAAACAATAAATTTATTTTCTAAGACATTGACTTTTTTATTCACACTTTTTAATCATCTTACAATCCAATTTTGTAGCTCCAAAACCTGATTGCTAAGTTGGTCTATTAGGTATTGCACCCTGTCCATTTTACTATGGTTTTCAGTTTTTAGATCATTTAATTGTACTTGTAATGAAGCAAATTTGCTACCATTGTTTGTCCTTTGCGAAAATTAACTGCAAAATATCAGTTTTCACTGTTTCTTTGCTGACTACATTTTCACTTTATTCGAACATGGTATGGCTGAGTCCTACAGCTTTCAGGTCATCACTATTACCCTCATCTCTATTCATTTTCCTAGCTATCACGTGAGTACAGCATACAAACAAACAAACAAAATATTTCACAAATATTTTGTACTTATCTTTTTTCTTACTTTTGTCCCTCTTCATAGTTGTAAAGTCCTCTTTCAATTCATCCAGTCCGTCATTGTTGATACTATCTTGTCACTGTTGATATGACTTTCTTGGGCAGCTATCAGTTTCTTTCTTTGAGTGATTGGAGTTTCAAATAAATTGCAATTTACACAAATCCCTGTCCTTTCATCTTGTGCAACAGACAAGACTTCATTATCAGTCAACTGATCCCAAATGATGCCAACAATTGTAATCTTATCCTCCCACACTTCATGAGTAAATTTTTCAGTCTCTTCAAAAAGCTTAATTGCTTTGTTTCAAATGCTTCGAGGGAGTAAGACATACAAATAATTCTGTTACTTACCTTTTTTTTCTGCTACTCATTCTGTCTGGGGTAGATTCTTAAGGCTGATTTTTTTAACTTTGTGGGTTCCAGTTGACTAGATAACTAATGACGAAATTTCTGTTTCTATGACTTTTTTATTTTATCACATTCATCTATATCACAATGACTTTACAGCCTCCACTACAGAAGGCAAATTCACATTGTTATTGCCAAAATTAAAAACACATCTGATTATATCAGAGGCATACCCACTATTCATAACTCATTCTGCCATACTAACAATATTCCAAAGAGTTTACAAAATGAAAGAGTTTTCAAAATTTATTGACAAAAGAGCAATTTCCACCATGTTATATCATTATTTTATAAACAAATCCAGAAATAAATTTAATAATTAGCAAGTGATGGTGAAAATAATAATAGGCATTATAAGTATGACAGATATTTCGTAATTTCAAATATTTTTAAAAAAGAAAAATTTTAGCTGTACATACAGAGTTAGTACATATTGATTTTAACATATTAATTTATTTTCGTACGTTTTGGCCTGAAATATAATACATCCTATACAAAATCATATGAAATTCTTTTGGTTAAACAGCTTAAATAATGTTCACCAACACCAGATTTGAAAATATTCCTTGTATTCACTATTTCTGTAAAGAAAGGCAAGTTACAGAAGGGTGTCCCATTATAATCTTGCTTAACATTTCTCATTACATTACTTATTTCTTTGTATATTTCATCAACAACCGCATCTTCTTCTTTAGATATTGGCATGTTTACTTGTATTATCACAGTGTCCTATGGGTTAGTTTAAGTCTGACTAGTATTATTTGACACATGAGCCATAGTTTTTCCTCAGAATTATTCCAACATCTCCCATTCCTTATCTATCTTGGTCAGTTCCAGTGCAAATGACTCTCTATTCGGGATGATGACTTATCTCATTCATCCCTCATTCCATTTCTACTTTAGCCATCACATGAAGTCATGTTGTCCACTCTCTACCATGTTGAGGTGTAGATCAGGAGTTTCCCTTCTTTGGGTCTAGGAACCTAACAGCATTTCCTAGTCCCCTCTAGTACATTAGAGTTGTTATTGTTGTGGTCTTCAGTCCAGAAACTGGTTCGATGCACCTCTCTATGCTACTCTATCCTGTGCAAGTTTCTTCATCTCCAAGTACCTACTGCAACCTACATCCTTCTGAATCTGCTTAATGTATTCATCTCATTGTCTCCCTCTATGATTTTTACCCTCCACACTGCCCTCCAATACTAAACTGGTGACCCATTGATGCCTCAGAACATGTCCTATCAGCTGATCCCTTCTTCTAGTCAAGTTGTGCCACAAATTCCTCTTCTCCCCAGTTCTATTCAGTACCTCCTCATTAATTATGTGATCTACTCATCTAACCTTCAGTTTTCTTCTGTAGCACCACATTTCGAAAACTTCTATTTTCTTCTTGTCTAAACTATTTATCATCTGTGTTTCACTTCCATACATGGCTGTAAGCCACACAAATACTTTCAGAAAAGACTTCCTGATGCTTAAATCTATACTTAATGTTAACAAACTTCTCTTCTTGAGAAATGATTTCCTTGCCATTGCCAGACTACATTTCTTAACCTCTCTAGTTCAACAACTATCAGTTATTTTGCTCCGCAAGTAGCAAAACTCATCCACTACTTTGAGTGTCTCATTTCCTAACCTAATTCCTGATTTAATGCGACTACATTCCATTATCCTCATTTTATTCTTGTTGATGTTCATGTTATATCCTCCTTTCAAGACACTGTCCATTCCGTTCAACTGCTCTTCCAAGTCCTTTGCTGTCTCTGACAGAATTACAGTGTCATTGGTGAACCTTAAAGTTTTTATTTTTTCTCCATGGATTTTAATACCTACTCCAAATTTTTCTTTTGTTTCCTTTACTGTTTGCTCAATATACAGATTGAATAACATCAGGGATAGGATACAACCCTGTCTCACTCCCTTCCCAACCATTACTTCCCTTTCATGTCATTTGACTCTTATAACTGCCATCTGGTTTCTGTACAAACTGTAAATAGCCTGTCACTCCCTGGATTTTACCCCTACACTGTCAAACTCTTCACGCATTATCATATCTCATTTTTATCTACATCCTCTTCCACCTCCATAATATTGCGCTCAAGCACATCGCCGCTGTATAGGCCCTCTAGATACTCCTTCCACCTTTCTGCTTTCCTTTCTTTACTTAGTACTTGTTTTCCATCTGAGCTCTTGGTATTCATACAAATGGTTCTCTTTTCTCCAAAGATCTCTTTAATTTTCCTGTAGGCAGTAGCTATCTTACCCCTAGTCATATATGCCTCTAAATCCTTATATTTATCCCCTAGCCATCCCTGCTTAGCAATTTTGCATTTCCTGTTGTCATTTTTGAGACATTTATATTTCTTTTTGCCTGCTTTGTTTACTGCATTTTTATATTTTCTCCTTTCATCAATTAAATTCAATATCTCTTCTTTTACCCAAGGATTTCTACTAGCCATTGTCTTTTTACCTACTTGATCCTCTGCTGCCTCCACTATTTCGTCTCTTAAAGCTACCCATTCTTCTTCTACTGTAGTTATTTCCCCCATTCTTGTCAATTGTTCCCTAATCCTCTCACTGAAACTCTCTAAAGCCTCTGCTTCTTTCAGTTTATTCAGATCCCATCTCCTTAAATTCCTACCTTTTCGCAGTTTCTTCAGTTTTAGTCTACAGTTAATAACCGAAAAATTGTGATCAGAGTCCACGTCTTCCCCCCAGAAATGTCTTACAATTTAAAACCTTGTTCCTAAATCTCTGTCTTACCATTATGTTATCTATCTCAAACGTTCTAGTGTCTCCAGGCCTCTTCCATGTATACAACCTACTTTCATGATTCTTAAACCAAGTCTTATCTATGATTAAGTTATGCTCTGTGCAAAATTCTACCAGGCAGCTTCCTGTTTCATTCCTTACCCCCATTCCATATTCACCTACTACTTTTCCTTCCCATCCTTTCCTACTATAGAATTCCAGTCCCCCATGGCTATTAAATTTTCATCTCCCTTCACTATATGAATAATTTATTTTATCTCATCATACATTTCTTCATTTTTTTTTGTTCTCTGTGGAGCTAGTTGGCATATATACTTGTATTACTGTGGTAGGCATGGGCTTCATGGGTATCTTGGCTACAATAATGCATTCACTATGCTGATCGTAGTAGCTTACCCATGCTCCCATTTTCTTAATTCATTATTAAACCTACTCAAACATTACCCCTATTTGATTTTGTATTTACGACCCTGTATTCACCTGACAAGAAGTCTCGTTCCTCCTGAGACCAAATTTCACTAATTGCTACTATATATAATTTTAACCTATCCATTTCCCTTTTTAATTTTTCTAACCTGCCTGCCTGATCAAGGGATCTGACATTCCATGCTCCGATCTGTAGAATGCCAGTTTTGTTTCTCCTGATAAAATCGCCCTACTGAGTATTCCCACCCATAGATATGAGTGGAGGACTATTTTACCTCCAGAATATTTGACCCAAGAGGTCAACCATACAGTACAGCTGCATGCCCTTGGGAACAATTATGGCTTTAGTTTCCCCTTCCTTTCAGCTGTTCACAGTACCAGCACATCAACGCCGTTTTGGTTAGTGTTACAAGGCCAGCTCAGTCAATCATCCAGACTGTTGCCCCTACAACTATTGAAAAGGCTGCTGCCTCTCTTCAGGAATGAAACATTTGTCTGGCCTCTCAACAGATACCCATCCGTTGTAGTTGCATCTATAGTACAGCTATCTGTATTGCTGAGACATGCAAGCCTCCCCACCAACAGCAAGGTCCATGGTTCGTGGGGGGGAAGGGGGGGGGACTTTAGAGTAACAATAGTGGTTCTTTGCAAGCCTGAATAAACAAAAGTCACCAAGTAACTCATGTTACCTGTATCTGACAACTGAACGAGAGGTAAGAAAAATAATAGAGAAACTAAAAAATAAAGCATCCACAGGCCAGATCAGATCAGATCAGGCCAGATCAGTCAATCATCCAGACTGTTGCCCCTACAACTATTGAAAAGGCTGCTGCCTCTCTTCAGGAATGAAACATTTGTCTGGCCTCTCAACAGATACCCCTCCGTTGTAGTTGCATCTGTAGTACATTTATCTGTATTGCGGAGACATGCAAGCCTCCCCACCAACAGCAAGGTCCATGGTTTGTGGGGGGGGGGGGGGGGGGGGACTTTAGAGTAACAATAGTGATTCTCTGCAAGCCTGAATAAACAAAAGTCACCAAGTAACTCATGTTACCTGTATCTGACGACTGAACAAGAGGTAAGAAAAATAATAGAGAAACTAAAAAATAAAGCATCCCTAGGCGTAAATGGCCTGACAAATAAATTTTTGAAGCTAACTACTAGGGAAATTGCTAAGCCCCTCTGTCACTTAGTCAACTCATGTCTGAAAAAATGAATCTCCCCAGATAGAATGAAGATTGCCAGAGTACTACCACTATTCAAAAAAGGTGATCACATGTGCCCAGATAATTACACAACACTTAGGCTCCTTCCCATTTTGTCAAAGATCCTGGAAAGAATACTATTTGTTAGGTTAATGACACTTTTTGATAAAAACTGTATTATAAATGGTAGACAGTGTGGGTTCCAGAAGGAAAAAATCTACAGTGTCAGCTGCATTTGAAATTATTAATATAATCTCTACAGGCTTAGATCAAGGCCAGATCCCGGTTGGTGTTTTTTGTGACTTATCTAAAGCTTTTGACCTTGTCAATCACCATATATTAATAATGAAGCTACACCACTATAGAATTAAAGCAACTGCTCTTGATAAAGTAATTTCTGTAGAACAGAAAACAAGCAGTGGAAGTGTCACACAATCAAGGGAAGCAGCTATCAAATCTAAAAGATATAAAACATGGGGTGCCACAGGGTGGTATTCTAAGACCCCCCTTTTCCTTATATACATAAATGATTTACTTTGTAATGTTGACAGTGGATTGATACTCTTTGCAAATGACACAACAAGCATAACTGAGAGACCGAGCTTACAGGAGACCACAAGTAAAAGTAATCAAACAGTTGAAACGATCACCCACTGGCTTGAAGTGAATAGGTTAATTCTCAGTTATGAGAAAACAATTGCAATTCTACTCAGGAACAACAAAAGAAAAACAAGTGAACTGACAAAATTGCAAGAGCTCGATGTAAGAGTAGTTGAAAGAGCTAAATTTTTAGGGATCGCCATGGACAGTTGTTTAGGATGGAAAGATCAAATTTCACATATATAAGCAATGAACTTAGCAGTGCCATTTTTGCTCTGATGCAAATTGAGCCACTAATAACTGAAGATGATGTGTGCGTGGTGTACTTTTCATATGGAGTAATTAGAATAATAGGAAACAAAACAACAAGAGATAGTTGCAAGCCTCTTTCCAAAAAGTATAAGATTCTAACCTTCTACAGCTTGTACATATATAAAATTCTGCTCCTTGCTTGGAATCGTAAAGATAAATTCAACAAAAATGGAGATGTACAGTACCAACACACCAGAAACACCAATAAATTAAGAATTCCACAAAATAACACAACACAATATGAGAGAAGTAGTGGTTACATGGGAGTAAAGTTGTACAACTCTTTACCACCACACATCACTAATGCCAAATTGAAGGATAAGTTTAAACAGTCAATCAAACAACTGCTATTAGAAACCCCTTTATATTCAATCAGAGAATTTCTTTCAAACAAAAATAACTGAAGCAAATAGGCATAGTACACTAAAATAAATGTACACAGATATAGAGAAAAAAAGTAAAATGTCTTAACTTCTTAACAGCATTGTTTTATCTAAATATTTTGTTTTCTACAGTATTACTGCTGTTAAATTCTTTTTTATAAATGTAAACAAAACAGGATCTAGAATGTGTATGTGCTATATGACTATGTTATACCATATACATTGAATGATGGACCCTTAGAATAGAATTATTGCAATTAAATGTTCTGTAATTTAGGTGCATAGATTATGTATGGCTCATAAAATCCATTCTGTGTACAATAGCTAAAGTTTTGTAACTATGGTGTTAATTTCCAAAAATGTTGTGGCTAAAATTTATTAGATATCTCAGCAAAACTGTAGTTAGGATCAGTAAAAGTAATATATTTTGTTGGAAAACTGACAAAGCAAATATTTAATTGGACTTACTCCTTAGATAGATGTCATAAGTTGCTAAATAAATAAATAAGTACTCTAATCTTTATATAGCTCTAGAAACGCAAAGAGTATTTCTATAAAATCGGTAATTGATGCCTCTTATAATAAAATTAAAACCATATGGGACATAATAAATAGGGAAACAGGTAAAATCCCTGCTGCAGAAAACAACATGAAAATTGAAACAAATGATGCCATTCATGAAAATGAAATAATTACTGAAATTGTTAGCAACCACTTTTTGGCATCAGCTTCCAAACAGGGAAAATATGTTCTTTTGATGAATCCATGTAATTCCTTCAAAAAGGTATTAATAAAAGGCCAAGGAGTACAGGTACTTGAGAATATAATTAGACAGATGAAAAGCAAGAATTCTGTTGGTATTGACAGTATCTCTTCAAGATTATAGAAGGAATGCCATAAGCCAATAAGCAAAATACTGTGCTATATATTCAATGATTGCATCCATCATGGAATTGTTCCTGAAAGACTAAAGTATGCTACTGTCAAACCTCTCTTTAAAAAAGGTGATAAAACTGACATTACCAACTATCAATGTAGCTCCCTTTTAACATCCTTACCTAAAATTATTAAGAAATTTGTACACAAAAGACTTACTGAAAACCTCATTCATTATAAGGTATTAAACAATAGCCAGTTTGGGTTTCAAAAAAGCTATTTTCTCCTTCACTTATCAAATCTTAGAGTCTTTTAATTATAAATCATCTCCTGTTGGTATCTTCTGTGACCTTTCTAAGGCCTTTGATAGTGTTAACTATGAAATCGTCTTCATAAAGGCTGAATAGTATGGTATATATGGCACAGCTGGCTCATGGATTGTACCCTACCTAACTGTAAGAAGGCAGAAGGTCATGTTGAATGCCTCTGAGGGGCACTCTTTGTCATCTAGCTGGGGCTCTATTGGCTGTGGTGTTCTGCGGGTTTCTGTACTTGGCCCCTTCTCTTCCTCATCTTTATCAGTGACCTTCCCCTGTGTACTAGCTTAAAAACTCATTTCACCTTTTTTTGCTGATGAAAACTTCTATCTGCATCAACAAAACTCCTAACCACAATCTTGAGGAATAGGCCAACAGTGTCTATAATTAATATTTAATTGGTTTGAAAATAATAGGCTATCACTAAATGTTAACAAGATCCAGTCTGTTGATTTCCAAATAAGTAAAAAAATGGAGGATCAATTAAGTATTAAATGTAATGTTTCTACAAGTTGTGTCATCCAAGTTTTTGAGTGAACACGTTGACAGCAATCTAAAATGGTCTGAACATATTTTACAACTTCTTTAAAAACTCAGCTCAAGAACATTCGCTATTCATATTATTTTTATTGTCTGTGATTGAGACACCACAAAACTGCTTATTTTAGTTACTTCCATGCACAACTGCTGTATGGCATAGTTTTCTGGGGCAATCAGCCACATTCCAAAATAATATTCATTGCCCAAAAGAGAATTATTAGGATAACAAGCAGAGTCTAGCACAGACATTCTAGTAGAAATCTTTTTAGAAAATTAGGGACACTAAATACTGGCCGTCAATATATCTACTCCCTGTTATGTTTCATTGGTAAAAATGAGCAACTATACAAAACCAATGATTCATTGAATACCCACAATAACAGTAGGAAGATGGACGTCTATCATGAATTAAAAAACCTTAGTATTCTACCAAAAAGAAGTTCGTTACATGAGCTGTAAGGCGTTCAGTTGTTCCCACCTTCACTGAATTCACTTGTCCATGAGCTTCCCAAATTTATACAACAGCTCAAACGCTATAAAAATAGATATTTCCTTTTATTTGGTAGAAGAATATTTCAGTTGTGTTATCTCTAATTGATTTTTCTTTCAGTTTAATCTGATTTACTCTTGTGCATTATAGTAGTTTCAATCATTGTTACCATTACTATGTCTTTTATGTAGCTATTAAGATCTACCTTTATTTTAACTTTCCTAAGTGTAATTTTGTCATTGCCTATCAGTGTGTATTTTGTCTTTTACCTATATCTCCTCTTGCAAGTGGGTTTTTTATGTATCCTTTTTTATGATTTGTAATAATCTGTCATGGCCTACATCCATGCAAATGTCTCACTGTATTGGATTTATGGGATCTGAATAAATATATAAACAAATAAGGGGTATACCTTCCAGTGGAATGTTTTCACCCCCAATGATATTACAATACCTGTATTGAGATTCTCAAACTCAAGAAGTATGGGCTCTTATTGGTTCTCCAACTATGTGGTTAAAAAAATAATACAGCTGATCTGTCAACCTTTTTCTATCATCTTCAACATGGGTTTAATATCTTGGGTTTTTCCTGATGCATTCAAAATTACTAAAGTGATACCAATGTTAAAATGGGAGTTAATCTTGTACCCCAAAACTACCAGTCAGTTTCTATTGTTCCAATTTTCTCCAAAGTTTTTGAGGATATAATGTACAATCAACTAAATAACTATAACGGTCTATATTCCAGCATGGCAAAAATACCACTATTGCTGCCACTGAAGTTGTTGATCAATTGTTGACTGCATTTCAACATAAGGATCTAGTATCAGTTGTACTTTGTGACCTCAGATAAGCTTTTAAATGTGTAATTTTTAATATCTTGCTTACAAAACTGTTGTATTACATCATACACAACCCATCATAGACTTGGACTGGAGTGACACAGGGCTCAGTCCTAAGTCCCTTTCTGTTCATCATTGCTCCTAACGGTTTGCCTAACAATGTAGAAGCACATTCCATAGTGCGCTACATGGATAACACAACACTGCTCAGTACCCACCATGACCTGACAGAACTGCTTATGTCAACACAGGAAAAATTAGATCTGTCAATGAATTGGTTTTCTTCCAATGAAATCCTATGCAGTCTTGATAAAACGCATGACCTAATTCTGGACCTGACTTTGACTGTTAAGAAAGTAAATCAGTAAAATTTGTTAGTCTTTTGCATTGACTTGAAATTAAATGGGGGGGGCGGGGGGGGGGGGGGGGGGGACATATTAGCCATGACTGCAAGAGAGTAGCAGGAATAAGCTATCTCATGTGGAAACCAATAGATGCAGGCACTGGTGAGAATCTGAAGGATGCATATTTTGGCCTATTGCAGTTGCATATTTCCTATGGTATACTGCTATGTGGTCATTCCAGCTATGTCAGTGAAATTCAAAAGATTAAAAAAAATCAGAAAAATGAGCAAAGTTACATTTAAAGAACACTCCCCTCTTTATCAAGCTCCAGATATTAACTGTTGTTAATCTATACATATACACAATAAGGCTTTATATCAAAAGCAACATAAATGAGTTCAACACCAAAGAGATGATACATCCTTGCACCACCACAGGCAAATTGAATCTTGATATACCAAGACACAGACTCAGAAAGACTGCAGATTCACAAAATAACATGCTTAAAACTTTTTAATAAATGACCAACATCTGCCTAGACACTGCATTATAATTGCAAAGTTAAGATGTTTGATTGGTTACTCAAACACCCATTTTACAAGGAAGCCTAAGTATTTGAAATAAATATGATTGACATCAGTACTTAAGGATATTTCTAAAAGACATGGAACTAAATTGGAAAAAACTCACTGTAAAAATTATTCTTAATTATATGTTTAATGTTCAAGCCTATTTTCCTGTAAGTGATCAATGCTGAATAAACTGAATACTGAAGACAGAAAAAAATAAGTGTAACAGATTAAGAGAGTACAGAAGTACTGACTCCAAGAACTGGTGAAAAAAGGAAGGTATAGCTACTGAATGCATATTAAAGAATCTTCTCAGCTGAATGTAAGACACAAAGAATAAATCTTAAAATCATGAAAAAAGTGAGAGTCACATTGTTTTCTTGAAAAATTGAAAGTAAAATGTGGGCTATTCTGTTTTCACTGGAGCTTTTCTCATGAACAGGGGTCCCACTACAGATATTGATGTGACATCAATTTTAAGGCGGTATGGTAGAAGACCTAATTTATCAAGATTGGGTATTTTTCTGATCCTTGGTGTTCATAAAACAACTTGGATATTTACAAAAACTGAGTGTAGCAAGTGAAGAGGTGTTCTTGTATGATATACAGGCAATAGATATGTTACATGGAATCGTAAAACTGGAAAAGTTTTTGAAACAAGAGATCCTGAGTTTTCTTACGAATATGAAGACAAAAAATGGGGAAACCAAAGAAGAAGGAATAAAGCTAACTGTAGAAAACCAAAATTGTTGAAGAAATGGAAAGAAGATCCAAAGGAAAGAAGAGCCAAAAAAGGAGAGAAGAAGAATGAAAAGAAACACCAGAAGGAATTAAAATAATATATCAGAAAGAAAATGTATTTTTCAAAGACATGTGATGAGTATGTCATGCTTACATACAAGGAATGCATTGAAGGTTAAGACAAGGAAACTTGGATAAAGACTATAAATGAAGAAAAAAATCATTGAAGAAAAATGCAACACAGACTTTTGTTGACAAAGAAACTGCACATAGAAAATAAATAATTACTGGAAAATGGATTTTCGAGGAAAAGGAAAGTGGAAATCAAACTACAAAGTTACACTAGTTGCAAGAGGATGTCAACAAGTTCAAGCAAAATTTGATTTTAAAGGTACTTTTAGTTCTGTTGTACAAACAAATTCCCTAAGATTCCTGTTTACACTTGCTGTACAAGAGAATTTTATCATTATGACATCTGATGTCAAAGGAGCCATTCTTAATAATGGTAATCTAAAAGACAAAGTTTTCGTGGAAGATCCAGAGAGAAACAAGGCAACTGGGAAAATTTGCCTTCTGAAAAAGTCATAGTGTAATTTGAAACAAGCTCCTTTGCAATGGAATAAGCAGCTGAACAAGTTTCTTAAGAATGAAAAACATATCCAACTGAAATCAAATGAATGTGTTTACAAATCAGATACCAAGCAGAAAATGTATCTTTCTGTATACATTGGCAATGGGATTTTATTTGGAGAAGATATCTGACTAATGAAAAATTTCCTGCAGAAACTGAAGAAAAATTTTGATGTACAGTTGATGAAGAACCAACAATGTGTCTAGGATTTGAAATCAAAAGAACGTATTGCTATTCACCTATTCACAACATGTTGAACAAGTGGTGAGAATATATGGAATGGAAAAATCAAAAACTGTAATGACTCCAAATTCACCATAAGGAGAAACTGAAGAAATCAGTGCAGCAAGGTGAATCTTTCCATGCCATGAACTGATTGGCAGTTTGTTGTATTCAGCACGTGAAACTAGACTGGACTTGGCATATGCCATGAACTATGAAATGAAATCAATGGGTAATGCAAATTACTCAGACATCCAAAATTTGGAGAGAACTTTAAGATATCTGAATTGAGTGACAGGAAAGATAGAAAAAGTACTAGAAATTTTGTATTTCTGTACAATAATGATCCAGTCACTTTGTGCTGCAAGAAGCAGTATATTGTTGTACTACCTACTTCTGAAGCAGAATATGTATCTGCAGCTCAATGTTGTCAAGAGATGAAAGTTTTTAGGAGTGTCATGGAAATATTGATGAATAAAAACATAAAAATTACACTGTGTGTGGACAATCAAAGGGCAATAGCAATTATCAAATGTGGTCAGATGTCAAGAAGAAATAATCACACTGATATGAAGTATCATTTCATCAGTGACTTATTAAATAATGACCTGTCAAACATACAAAACTATAAAACTTGCTGACAGTCTAACTAAACCTCACCAAAGCATTGCAAAAAGAGAAGTTAATGTTTCATTAAAACTGAAATATTTTGTTTTTTTATTATTTCAGAGACTATAGACATTGCTGTTATCTGATATATCATTATGTTTCATTTAAGAGTGTGTGTTGAGATTTACAAAGATTGAAGTAAACAAAGCAATCGGTGTGCATTAATGTAAGATTGTTTTTTATTTATTTATTTATTTACTCTTTGCCCATCGACTCCAGCTGAAAATTCAGCTGAGAGTATTGGGTGTGTCATACAATAGGCTATTAATATCAAACTTGATTTCATTATATATAAATGAAACAAATGATTAAACAGAAATAGTTCATAATCATACAAAGGTATTACATGTTTCACATTATATGTACACACAAATCCAAACAACATACATGATAATTTTTAAATGAACATTTCAGTAATGATATAACATATTAAACACCATCTTAGTATTCACTCAAACTGTATATACATTTCCCTGTGAGATACAGTTTCAAATGATTTTTAAAACATTTTAGGTCTGCTTCTTTTTTAATGATTTTGGGGAATTTATTAAAAAACCTTTTGCCTGCTTCTTCTGGGGCAGTCATAGACAGTTTTAGATTTCTGTTTATCATGTAGTAATTTTCATTTCCTCTTGTACCGCGTTTGTGTATATCTTTATTTAGGAGGTGTTTATCACTTGACCTTACCGCCATTATGCTTTGGTATATGTACAGTGAATATACTGTCATAATATTATAGTGTACAAAAGCTTGCCTACAGGTCTGTCTTGGTGGTATTTTTGCAATACATCTCACTGCCCTTTTCTGAATTGTGAATATTCTTTTTAGGTAGCCAGCTTGTGCACTTCCCCATACATGAACTGAATAAGACAAATGTGGGAAAACAAGTCCATAATACATTGATCTGAGGACTTTATCATCCACAGTCTTAGCTGTTTTATGCATGATGAAGATCTGTTTGTTTATCTTTTTACACAGTGCATCTATGTGCTCCCCCCATCCCAAATGTTTGTCTATTATAGTTCCTAAAAAATTTGTGCTGGTTACTTCTTTAATAATCTTTCCATTTACATTAACATTTATATTATAATTTTCACTATGCTCGGTCTGAAATACTACATTCATTGTTTTAGACTGATTAATAAACAGGTTGTTTTGTGTTAAATATTTATTTGCATTTTCGATAGTCAGGAGATCTTCCTTCTCAAGCTCCTCCTTTGTGTGAGCTGTGCAAATGATTGTTGTGTCATCAGCATACATTATAAGTTTCTGATTTATATAGCTAGGGAAGTCATTTACATAGAGTATAAATAGTATTGGCCCAAGCACAGACCCTTGAGGCACACCGTGTTTAACTGTTTGTAATTCTGATCCGTGGTTTGTTATATTTCCCCCACTAGTATGTCTGATTTCTGTGCATTGTTTCCTATTTGTAATGTATGATTTAAGTATGTCATAGCATTTTCCTCTAATTCCATACTGATATAATTTCATCATTAATTTTGAGTGGTTCACACAATCAAATGCCTTAGATAGGTCCATAAAGATCCCACAAGTCTTTTGTTGCCTGTCAAGTAAATTAAGAATGTGCTCAATTATATCTGTTGATGCTGTTTTTGTTGACTTCCCTTCTCTGAAACCATGTTGTGATGAATGCAGTATACTGTACTTTGTTATAAAACTTACAATTCTATTCTTTATTATCATTTCATAGATTTTAGCAAATGTTGAGATCAATGATATTGGCCTGTAATTTCCTAATTCATCCCTGTTCCCTTTCTTAAATATTGGCTTCACTTTACTTACTTTCAGTGAATCTGGAAATATACCTTCTTCTATCGCAGCATTCAGCATGTGTGTCAATGGTTTTAATATACATTCTCTGCATTCCTTTACGAGATGTGATGTGACACCATCTAAGCCAGATGAATGTTTAATTTTAAGTTGTTTTATTAGGTTTGACACTTCTGCATCCGTTGTAGGTATGAAAACCATAGTATGATTTGTATGTGGGGGGTTTAACAATTTACTTACTGCATTTGTTTTATTTTGATTTATTAATTCGTCTGCTACAGTAATATAATATCTGTTAAAAGTATTGGCTACTTCTAGAGGGTTTGCGTTGCTTTTCCCACTCATCAGTGGGCAGATGTCCTCCGCCCGATTTGATACTTTTCCTCTCTCTTGAACCTATTGAGTGGTTCTTTCCCTTATCTATAGACATCCTGATGAATGATGCTTTAGTTTTTCTGATAAAACTACAGTACTCTTTCTTTTTTATTTTATACAGTGTGTTGTAGGCCTCAGTATTTTTTTGTTTGGATAGGTCATAATACACTCTCAGATTATTTCTGGCATGGATTACTTCTCCAGTCACCCAGATTTTCTTTTTTTGTTGCTGTTTGACAAGCCTTTTACTAACAGGACATGTAACATAATAATAATAATTGAATAAAGAAAAAAACTGGTTCCATTTGGTGTTTGCATCTTTAGCTGCATACATTGTTTCCCAGTTTTCTGCCTCTAACATCTTTTTTAGCAGATTTATGTTATGTGGGTAGTTCTGTCTTCTCATCTCCCATATCTTCTGCACTGAATCACTAGTCTTTATATTTATGTCTATCATGATTGCGAAATGGTCTGCTAATGTGGAGTTTATTACCTGTGTGTCACAATAGCATGTAGGAATATTTGTTATTACATGATCAATTATAGTTTCACTATGCTTTGTTACTCTGGTTGGTTTATCAATTTTTTTTTTTAGGTTGTATATGCACAATAAGTCCAATAGGGTCTTAGTACTGTCTGTATTTTTACTTGTGTCTATGTTCAGATCTCCTATAATTATCAAATAAGCATATGTTTTTGAGAGGTGTTGGATTATATCTTCCAGCTGTTCAAAGAAGGTTTTGATTATACCATTTGGTGATCAATACAAACCTAATACACAACATAAATTCCCAGCAATTTTAGTTTCCAGTGCTGTAGATTCAAAGCTCAATTCTATAGCATATTTTGTTGTATTTGTGGCTTTAGTTGATTTATAGTTAGAAAAAATGGCAACCCCACCACCTTTATAGGAAGTTCTGGAAAAACTGGTTACTCTCACATAATTCTTCAAGTTGTACATTCCTATGTGATTTTCTTTTAGCCCATGTTCTGTAACTACTAGTATGTTTCGCCTATACTCCTGTAATATTACCTCTAGTTCCTCTGTTTTGTTGTTTATGTATTGAACATTTTGGTGAAGTATTCTAACAGTTGGCTTTAAATGTAATAGTTCCCCTTCCTGTAATATACTAAGCACTTCACTTGCTGCCTTTGCTTCTGGTACTATGCAATGTTTTTTTTCAGTTTGTGTCATTAAAACTGGATCGTATCTTTGTCCGGTGTTTATGTTCCTCTCACTATTGTCACACTGGTATTTAAGATGGACAGTTTTACTTACATCTCTTTCCATGTTCTCTTCCTGCTTACTTGGTACCATAAAAAATCCTCACTTAGTGTAGCAGGTCTCCTAGTTCTCAGGCATCTGTCTTGATTGGAAGCTGCTTGTGCTGTTGATCTCTCAGGCCTCAGGTACCTCTTCTGTGTGGTTGCTGTTGCAGGTGGCTCCTGTGCTCCCCGACTTGGTGACTGCCCTTCTTTGTTAGCTGCTGCGGCTAATGACCCTTGTATGTTTTCCTCACATGCATTTTCATTGCCTTGAGGTAGTACTATGGGGTCTGCTGTTCTGGATGCTGTTGCTGATGACGAGAGCTATGCTGATGATTGTGGTGATTCTGCTGCTATTGGTGTATCTGACACTGCTGCGGAGAATATCTGAGCGTTTGCTGCTGCTACTGGTGTTTGTTGTAGCTCTACTGCAGATAATGATGGTTCCACTGTTACAGACAACTCTTGTTTTGGCGGAATTGGGATTGGAGACACTTCCATTACAGATGACTCATTAATAAATTTAAGTATTTTGGCACTAATAATCTTTTTCCCTTTTACGTTCATGTGGAGACCATGTCTTGTGAAGTGCTCTCTGTGAACACTGTTTATCTCTACGAAAGTCGCATTCTGGAAACCTCTACACATTTTCTCAAATAGCCTGTTTGCTGTAACAATCTCGATGTTTACGCACGAGTTTTCCATCAGATCGTGTCTCCTGGGGATACTAACAATGTAGAAATGCACTCGAGGCATCCTTTTGACAGTTTCCTTTAGGATTCTCGTTGCACGCCAAGTTTCATTACAGTAAACATCATTTGCACCTCCTATTATGATGCAGCTATTACCGGTCGTTAATATGTTGTCACTGTTTTTCAGAATCTCGCGTAATGGCGCGCCTGGTTTGATTATGCCTGTTAGATTAAGGTCTGGGTGATTTCTTCTCATAATTTCCGTAATTCCTCTCCCATGAGTATCTGCAAAAATATATGTCTGTTGCTTGTACCCTTGCTTATGCATAACGTGGTTGTTTACTTTTTTTTCTTTATGATATTTACCTTGTGTTTTTCTCTGTTTAATACACTTGTATATTTTTGTGTGGATAGTTTGTTCATATTTTTATCCATACACGCACTATTAACACTTTCTTTTCTTGCGTTTAATTCACTTGTGTTGGTTGCTCTTTATAATAATGGATGGAGAGTCTGATTCTTTTTCAATCTTGTGAGTTTGTGTGCTCCCTTAAAATATAAATAAAAGAAAATCCCAGAATTTTCCAAGTTATCTTGATAGGATTACCAACAATGAATACATCTATATTCTATGTAAGTTTATAGAGCACAGCTTGACACTAAATCATTATGGCAATACAGTCAATTGATACCTATCTGCACAAATTGTTCTTTCATCATAGCCTGTACAGTGAGTATGGAGACATCAAGATACGCACATAAAAATGAGCTAACCCTCAAATGTAAAAGCTTAGAGATAAGTGTTGCCATCTGTTGTTGGGTGTGGAAACTATCAAAATTAAAATTGGTCTCACACCTAAATATCACCTAGGGGTGAGACCAATGCCAATTTTGATAGTTCCCATACCCACTTCTAAGGTTTCACATTTAAGAGCCGGTTTTTCCATATATATCTTCATGAGTTTCTTTGAAATAACTGAGAGTTTAACTTTATGTGTCTTGCTGCAACTAAGAGTATTAGTGCTACTTGAAAGCCTTAAATATATATTCTATGTCAGTCTCAGAAGCATTAGGCTAATGTCATAATTTATATACAAGCTGTGCAAAAGACCAACATAGAAAAATTTGTTTATTCCACAGCAAATACAATCCAAAGTAATCTGAACCTGTTTAGACTTCACTTTTGAGTAATAGTTAATCCATTAACTGAAAAACAAAACTATTAGTCAAAACTTCCTGGGTCCCACATTTAAAACTTACCACTGCTTAAATTTTGAACAAAAATCATAAGCAATGGTGGCTGAAGACTTCTGGCACTCTCTGCCATGCACTTCATGGTGGTTTTCAGAGTATAGGTTTATATGTAGATGTAGACATATGATGCCACCCTTGTTTTGCCAACCGCCTTTTCAAAAAGGGTGGATGAGTGGACATAGTTTCATGGCATGCTTTTGCCCCTGGGGTTGGATACTCCCCCTAAAAGGTGGAAGAATCAACTATGATCAATGGTATGAGGATGCAGAAGCGATAGAAACCACTGCATTGAAGACACATAATATGTATCTACAGGACTTGTGACCTGTAAGTGAGAAAGTGTCATGATGCTCTCTCCACTGGCAAAATATTCCAGTCTAGTCCCCCATTTGTATCTTCAAAACTTGACTATGAAGGGGGATGTGACCATGAGAAAAAGACTGGATAACCAATGTAGTGAAAATGTTATGAGTCAGTAGTTTGGAATTTCAAAAGTCTGAATGTGGTAAGGAAGCAAGAAAATCTGAAAAGGGAACTACTAAGACTCAACCTACATATAGTGGCAGTCAGTCAACTGAAATGGAAAGAAGACAAGGATTTTTGGCGGATGAGTACAGGGAATAACAACAGTGGCACAAAATGGTATAAAGGGAGTAGAGTTCGTCATGATTAGGAAGCTAACACAGAGAGTGAGTTCATGTGAACATTTGAGTGATAGGGTTGTTCTCATCAGAATCAACAGTAAACCAGCCCTGATGACAATAGTTGATGTATACATATCAATGTCACAAGCAGAAGATGAATAGAGAGATAAAATATATGAGGATGTTGAACAGGTAATTCAATACATAAAGGGATGAAGTGTTACATACAGTTTAGGCAAATGACATTTCACACCTTTTGTATAGTGCAATGAAAGATGAAATGACAGAATAATATTAAGTGGGGAATAACTCATGGAAGATTACTGTGCATGGGTCTTTCTTTTCTTTTGTGCAGGCATTAAACAGGAGGTTCGGAATATGAGAAAACAATGAGTTGTGATGACAAGTAAGTAGCTTCACCTGCTGTTGGTGGGGCTTTTACATTTTGGCATCATGGCTTCATGGTTGCTTGACTGTTAAGGAGCAACCACACTCTCCAAGAATGAAAACAAAAGACAAGATTGTTTTGTGACAAATAAAATACATTGTAAATTTGATTAGATTAGATTTACTTTCATTCCAAATGATCCGTAGCGAGGAGGTCCTCCAGGATGTAGAACATGTCATTTTGAGCTTTTGAGGTATGAAAAGTTGTGAATCACTCTAAGGATCTGTACACCCATTATAGGAAATACATGTTTGTGAAAGGAAAGTAGTGGACATTCTTTTTTGTGATAAGAGTAGAAGTTATCTTCTTTTGCTCCAATAATGGCTGCAGAGGATGTGAAGAAGTCAAGCCTTTCCTCAACTATACATGAGATATCAGAGGCACCGATTGGTAGGACATCTACTTCAAGAGAATCGAGTATGGCAACCACACAAAAAAGAAAAAAAAAAAGAAGAAAAGGTAAATACATCAGGTGACATATCTACAGATATCATGAAGTGTTCTGACTCAGCTTCAACTACAAGTGTGTCAGCAGCAACATAAAACCTTAAACCAACAATAAATTCATTTAAACTAACAAGAACATCATTTCATTTGGATCCCAACGTGCAGGACTCAGGGCATTAGAACAAAAGGAAGAAAATAAAGAACTATAAATTTACAAAATCTTAAAATTCAACAAGTGATAAATTATTTAATTGGTAAGAGCAGCCAAACAAAAGGAGGAAATGTAAGTGAATAGACGTGAAACTCAGTAACAATCCATTAAGAAGAAAGCAAAAGGAAACATCAGAACAATTCATGAAATCTGAAGACAGAGCATACCCATACTTACATGTCAAGTAAACAACATTTGTCACATGAACTAAAGAATGTTTTAACTATAACAGAATAATTTCTTGGCAGGTTTGGGAAAGAAGAATATTTTGTCAGGTTCGGATAAGAATATTTTGAATCTTGACATTGGTGGGGACACAGTACTAGCTGAGCAATGCTGCAGAGGTGCTGTTGTATGACACAGTACAGCCCACCTATCGCTTTGTTAAAAACATCTGCTGTGCTGGGCAGTGCAGATCATCACGGTACATTGCCATGTACATGGTTGCATTACCTATATGACAAGAGAGTGCAGTTCATCAGAAAAGGAAAACTGTTCCAAAAATAAAGAAATCCACTTTGAAAACTATTTTTCATCTATACAGTAACACAGTATTTCAGTGTTATCACATTTTTAAAAAACTATGCAATAACTATTTATTATGATAATAGAGGGTTACGTAATAGAAAATATTTGTGTTGTATGCCAGTCATTACTAGAAATATCACCACAGAGGCTCCACAATGGTTTAGAGGTTTATTACAACACTTGTCAGATGAAATTAATTCTAATTTTAAGAAATTATCTGACAAAGTAGATCTAACAAATAAGAAACTGTCTGAAAATAGGAATGAATTATCTGATACTAGGAAGAAACTACCTGATAAAGTAGACTCTAAAAGTAATGAACTGTCTGTCAGGTTAGTAAATACAACAGAACTAAAATTAGAAATTACAGAACATGTCACACAGGAAATAGAAGCTAATTAATTAATATTGCAGGTACTTTGACACATTTTCACATTGAAGGATGAGATCAATAATCAATGCAATTGGTTTCGCAAGGAAATAAAAGAGTAATTCACAGAATCTGATGGTAAAATTAACAAAGTAGGCCAGTTTGCCATTTGAGAGATCAACCGTGTTAATGACAAAATCTCAGAAATTGATGAGCTTATAACCAGCTTAGAACAATGCAAAGAATTTAAAGAAACAGTTAACATACCTTAAACACTAACAAACTTGAAGAAATGATTATGCAAATTTGTACTGTACAAGAGAAAGTGAGATCGCTTAATACTAGCACTCTTTTTAAGGAATGTGCTGAAGAAAGTTGGTCTAAATATGTTACATTTTAACCTATTAAACAAGAAAGTATCAATGCAGTAATGCATTGTGTGCAAGAGTATTTTCGAGATGTGAGAAAACCATGTTGTCTTTTAACTGATAATGGCCCACACTTTATTAGCCATAAAAAGAAATTCTTGGCTGCGGAAGGAATAATGTATATAACTATATACAAGTACAGTCCACAAACTCATCCTTGTGGAGATATTATGAAGGACTTAGGACGATGGTATAAAATGGCCTGTTCTATGTGGTACACCACCTGGGCACAACTAGTGCTGGAATTTCACATAATCCTTAATGAATTACCAAGTATGTCAACAGGATTAGTTTCTGCAGAAATTGTGAATAAAAACTTTACAGAAGAGCGCCTGTTAAAATCATTTAGACGGACAAATTCGCCAGAATTGACTTGAGAAAAGTTGCAACAGACGGTACAAGAGAAGCTGATTACACAGACACAAGAAAGAGTCAGGACTTTTAATGATATGGCTATTGTACCAGACTTCAAATAAATGATTTGGTTTAGTACGTTCGAATTTAAAAAAGGAAACAAACAATTTTTTTCAGCGTTACACTGGATCTTTTAAGTTCATGATGTACCACATCCAAAACCAGTATATCTAATAGGCCCTGATGCAGAGAAAGATCAAGGATTATACAATATGGATATGGTTAAGAGATTTAACGACCCAGGAGAGTTCACACTCTTTGTGAATTTGGTAGATTGAGTACCACTGGCCATCCAAATTAAATTGTTTCCGTATTTCTGTCTTATTTTTCTCAGAGACAATTTCTGTCTTCTTTGATTATTCTATTATCTTTTATTAATACTATACCTTCTATTACCATTACTTCCAGAAACAGAACTAAAAATGTGACCAAAATACCTGTATGTATAGTGTCTAGTGTTTATTCAAGAATAACTGTATGGGTATGTTTATGAATATTGCCATGAGCTTAGGTAATAAACTTAACAATAAATTAAGATTTCAAGTAAAATTTTGAAGATGTATAATGTACATGTAGTAAATGAAAACCCAAAAATAAGAACGAGTTTAGCTCCATCATCATATGGTAGTAGCAGAAAGTGGAGGAAGTTATAGCATTATGACATTTGCAGAGAAATGCCATAACTGACAATGTCTTTGCATAAGCTACGATTATTGTAATCAAAATATTCTGGAATTTAGAATAAAAAGTTACTGGTTTTGTACATTTTTAAACATAAAGAAATAAAAAGAAAAAGGTGGGGTTTATATTTTAATTTGATTATGGGAGGCTAATCATGGGTTTTGATACCTGACGAATGAATAAACCAACCACAGAAATCATACTCACTGTTGACAATGACTTACATGAATACACTTGCCTATTCCATTGCATTTCATAGGGGTCTGTTAGGACCAATCTTAAGGTGTCTGCAATAGTGAGGGCAGGGTGAGTCTGTTTGGTAGGGAATACTGGAATACTTAAAAACTTCTCCATCTGGCACAATGGTGAAGTAGCTTAGCAGATGGAGAACCCAGGGTTAGGGGTGGTAAGGGGAGTCTATCTATTGTATATTGTCTTCTTTTCTTCTTGAATTCTAACATACCTGTCTCTCTATTTCCTTTTCTCACTTCTCCATTATAAGTACCAAATCTATCTTCTCTCAGTCCATATGTAAAGTTCTTATCATGGGATCTCTTCTCTGTATAGTCTATATATGGGGTCTGGGGACATGCCTTCAAATGGTTCAAATCTTATCTCTCTGATAGACAACAGAAAGTACAAATATGTCATGAAGGCAAAGAGTATCTCTCAGATTTCAGGAAAAACTAGCTATGGAGTGCCCCAGGGTCCCGTGTTAGGCCCTCTGTTGTTCTTGGTGTACATAAACGATTTGCCAAACCATCTGACAGTTGCAGAAATGGTGATGTTCGCTGATGACACTAGCATTTTTATGAAAGGATACACTGAGGATGATGTACAGCAGAGTGGCTCTAGGACAATAAATGAGACAGGAAAATGGTTTAGTGATAATGCTTTGATCATAAATAAGGATAAAACGGTATTGATGAATTTCAGTAATATTAAAAGTAAAGCTAGAAGAAGAGTAAAAGCTGAGTTAGGGAATTGTGTTATTGCACAAGCTCCATACACAGAATTCCTTGGTATATGGGTGGATTAGCACTTTAGATGGGAAAAGCTTCTAGAAGTTTTGAGTAAAAAATTAAGTAAATGTTGCTATGTGCTAAGAATGCTTCAGGAATGTTGCGACACTGAATCATTGCTGTGTGCCTATTATGCTTAAATGAACAGTTTGCTTAGATATGGTGTGATATTCCGGAGAAATACAGGTACAGCAAAACAAGCTTTCAAACTTAAAAAAAGCGCTATTAGAATAACGAAAGGGGTTCCCTGCAAAGTGTCATGCAGGGAAACATTTAAAGAATTTAAAATAATGACTCTTCCTAGCTTATAAATCTATGAATGTGTATGCTTTCCGAAAACTCACCAGGAATTTTCAACATTAAATAATCAGGTTCATAACCATGAAACAGGGAACAGGGATGACTTTCATGGAGACACCCACAAAGGAGCACTCTTCCAAAAAAGTGTAAACTAACAGCCTAAAATACTTTTTAGTTCATTGCCTTCTACAATTAAAAAAAATTAAAGAATTTCATAAGTTCAAGGTAGATCTTAAAAAATTTTTACTAACAGTTTTTATAGCATTTAAGAATATCTGAATATGGAAAAGCAATATTATTTATATATACTGATATAAAATATTTATATTTATTATCCAAGTTCAAAAACAAATTAAAGATAAGAAACTATATTGTAATTGACTACTTCCATACAATGTATATTGTTAATGGACAAATAAAGAGACAGATTGATTGATTGATTAATTGAACAGCCTAACAGGATTTTTTAAGGGTTTAATAGGCAAAACATGTTACTCACACTACACACTGTAGGGGAGAAGAATCCAGGTAGGAGATGGAAGACAAGATAAACTGAGGCTGTGGTAACATGCATATCCAAATACGAAGCAAGATCTTAAGAGTTAACGAGAGGACAAGGAGGTTTGATAACTAGTACTCAACAAGGAGAAGGTCAATGAGGAAGTAACAGGAGATGAAGTGTTAATATTATCCTAGTGCATTCACAAGAAGTACCTGGAATGAAATCTTTCTTATTGTCTAAATGTAGTAATTATATGAAAGTAAAGGATAAGCCACATGGATTAGTAAGCAGAACCAAGATATATAAGCATGAGAAGTATGTGTATGTAGTGATGTTATTTGTGTTATAAAAAAGAAAAAAAGAAGTTTGAAGAGAAGATTTAAGATGTTCCCATCGTTAAATTGCACATATTTGCCATTGTATAAATTCCCAACAATCCAAAAACCCCAGATGCCAAGTAAAAGACAACAGCAATTGACAGGAAAACAGCAGGTGTCCTTGCAGCTTTGAATCAGGTATTGTCAACAGAAAGTAATTATGGGAGAAACTTATTGTTTAGAGTGAGAAAAGATAGTAAAAGAGTGCTAGTAACTGTGTTTACAGATAAAAGTAAGATGGATCATACTCAAATAGCAGCTGAGATGTAGGAGAGGGAAAGGATAGGTGGACCTGTAGGAGTAATGGCCCATACCTTGGTCAGGTGAATCCATGGGATGAATGACCTGTATCATTTAATATATCTAGGAGAGAGGTAAGGTTAGACAGACACATAGAAGAGAAGTTCTATATCTTGGTCAGCTGAATCCATTGAAGGAAAGACCTGTACTTTTTTTTAGGAAAATAAGGGTGAACTCACATTTACAATGGTACAGAGGTTTGAAACACTGTACTGCATGTACAGAAGTATGAATCTGTCTAATGACTGGTGGTCATGATATGTAAGTTTTCTCCAAATTAGTTCTATAATTGAATAGACTCACCTGATGGTATAGACGAAAATGGTTGGAGCAGGAATGTTCCATGCATGTTGACTAGTGCCTGTACTGAGATTTGACTCTAGAGACCAAATAATTGACATATATCTGACAAGAAAACCCACAAGTAATAACAGTGTGAGGAAAAGTAAAAAGTAACTAACTATGTGCATATACAAGAAGTAAACAAGAAACTCCGAGGCATACTGGCTTGAAGACAATGCATGGTTAAAGAAATAAATACATAAACCACAAGTAAGTTGAAGAAGTTCATTTAAGTTGAATCATGATATGCATATATATTAAGTGAGGTCTTGCTATATAAAAGACTGGTCATTACACGGCAGCTTCTTGCATCCCACAGGATGTAATGTAAATAAGATTGCGATACACAAAATAGACTAACACTGTTTAGCGCAATTTTCCAGAAATGAAACAACAAAACAGAAAAGACTTGTTATTAAAAATGAAGTTTCATTCCTTTTAAGAAAAGAGATCATATCCAATGTTTTTAAGTAATAAGGTTGTTTATAGTTGTATTTTAATGAGTTTTTTAAAGAAAAGGAAAAAAAGGTTGAGAGGTCCCAACATTCTTCCTTTAAGAGGGGGAATATGAAGTATTACATGCCTTTTTGGCAAACAACATTTTACATTTCTTGTGTAATACAGGGATAGACGATTATGGTAGAATAATATTAAGCAGGTAGTAAGTCACAGATGATTACTGTGCACAGGTGTTTGTTTCCATATGTGCAGCCATTAACCCTCAAGTGGGCATGCCTGTGTATAAAGCGTGCCAACCGCAAATAGCATTCTCGTGCACAGTTCCATTGTTGTCTTACAATAGCAAGTCCCTACCTATTCTTGCATTATTGTTTCGGCTAGCACAGTGAGGAGCGGTGTTGTCTTAGATTCATGTGAGCTACAGTAATTTAAAATAAACTGCGAGTGTGTCACCTTAATGTACAAAGTACGGCACACACCCAGTCATGTAAGTAATTTTTCCCTCAGGTTTATTTCACTCCTATTTAATCAAATCAAAAGATAACATGAAAACAAGTTGGTATGTCACTGTGCAGGGCAACATCAAAGCTGATAGACAAGCTTGGTTGGTTACTCAATGAGGATCCAAAGTCAACTCTCTACCAGGCAACGAAAACTATGTTGACTCTGAAGAAGAAGAAGAAAATTTATCACAAGAAGTGATCACGATTCATATTCTGATAAAGTCTACATCTCAGATGATGACTGCAAAGAGTTACTTTCCACTGGTGGTATTTTAGTTGGGCGGGACAAAACATGTAAATGGAATAAAATATGCCCTAATGTGACTTCAAAAACAGAAAAAAAGAATATTCTGAAGATATTCCCTGGGCCTACATATAGTACCAGAGGGGTCACAAGTGAAACAGGGGCTTTATGGACAATACTTAGCCTGGCATTGATCGTTGAAACTGAAAAATACATGAAAAATATATTTAGTCTAAGAAAAAATGTGTACAGTAATCGAGAGAAAGGGACACTAAGGAAATGCCACTGTTGGAGTTCCTGTGTCTCACTGGGCTAAGAAAGCAAACCACACTAATGTCATTGAACTGTGGACAGCAGATGGTACTGGTATGGATATTCTGAGAGCTGTGATAGACCACAGAAGATTTCTGTTCCTTTTACAATGTATCCGTTCTGATGACAAGAGTACAAGGCAAGAAAGAAGAGTAACTGATAAACTTGCTGAAATAAGGCAAATATTTTGGATGCCTTTGTGATGAACTGTAAGAATGCTAATAGTGTAGGACAATTTTTGACAGTAGACAAAAAGTTTCAAGCGTTCCAGAGTCGCTGTTCTTTTGTTCAGTATATCCTGAACAAAACAGCAAAGTGCAGAATAAAGATTTTGTTTTAGCAGATGCTAAAACATCTTTCATTAGTACTATTGAAGTATATTGTGGAAAACTACCTAAAGGACCATACAATGTTTCTAATGCTCCCTGTGATATTGTAGGAAGGCTAGTTACTCACAGTGAAGGCTCAGGAAGAAACGTTACAATGGATAATTGATACGCTAGCTATTCCTTAGCCAACTCCCTATTGAAAAAGTTACTAACATGCATTGGCACATTGAGGAAAAACAAGCTCATGACCCCACAAGAACTTTTACCTGGGAATTGTACAGCTATCCACTCTTCTTTATTTGCTTTTCGGTGTGATATTCCGTAATGTTAGTTTTGTATGTGTCGAAACAAAACAAAGCAGTCATATTACTTTCAACTGTGCACGATTTTGGAACCATTGATGAAATTACAGATAGACCAGAGATAGCTTTGGATTACAATATAACAAAGGGAGGAGTCAATACAGTCGATCAACTGGGAGTTGTATATTCCATCGCACATAGGACAAGAGGATGGCCATTGCTTGTGTTGTATGCTCTAATGTATATAGCAGGAACCAATGCTCAAATAATTTTTCATGCAAATGAGGCATATCCAAAAAAGAAGAGAAGAATTTTCTTGAAAGATTTAGCACTACCTCTTATGAAGCCTCAACTAGTGGAAAGAGCTAATATTCCTTCAGTTCCTGCTGACATTGCAACTTTCCTCGTGAAATACGAAGATCAGCATGTTGAAAGAACTGCGTAGGCTACCACCAAGAAAAGAGGCCAGTGTGTGACATGTGGATGAGCAAGAAACACATCTACTACCATAAGGCATAACCGGTGTGTGACATGTGGACGAGCAAGAAATACATCTACTACCATAAGGTGCAACTCATGCCACAGCTTTGTTTGCAAAGGACATGTAAAAACAGTATATACCTGTGAGAAGAGCAAAGCATTCCCCAATAATGCACAAGACAATCACCATGTGGATGGAAGGAATTTTGTGATAACTGATACTTCAATATATAAACCCTTTTTCCTTTTATATTGCAATGAAAGAGTGTTTTTGTTCAGTATGTGCTTTATAAAGTGTTGGAATAGATTGATATGTCAGCTGTGGCAACAGAATGATATGAAAGTTTCTTATTTGTTTAAACAAATAGTAAATTAGTGATGTAATATAATTTTCTTGCGTTGTTGTTTAAATGAAGTAAAATTAAACTGTGATTTAGCTCATACATATTTCCCTTGATAGCATAATGACAGCTTTTGACTACATGTGTACCCAATGCACCTGCTTGTGTTACAAAAATCGGCATGCCTGCTTGAGGGTAAAACAGGAGGTGCAGAATACAAGGAAACAGCAAGGTGTGCTGACAAGTAAATGACTTCATCTGCTTTGCCTTTAACATTTTGACGTTGTGGCTTGGTGGTGGCTTGACCATCAAAGAGCAACCACACTCTTGATTAATTAAAACAAAGAATAAGACTGTTTCATGACAAATGAAATATACTGCAGTCTTGAATGTCATGTTGAGCCTTTGAGGCATGTATAGTACGAAAAGTTGTGTTCTACTCTAATTCATGAGTCACTCTAATGATCTGTACACCCATTGTAGGAAATATACATTTGTAAAAGGAAAGTAGTGCACATGCTTATTCGTGATATGAGTAGCAATTATCTTCTTTTGCTCCAATAACAGCTGCAGAATGTGAAGAAATCAAGCCTTTCCTCAGTTACACTTGGTATTTCACAGGCACTGATTAGCAAGATCTCTACTTGAAGAGAATCAACAACACTGACCAGATAAAAAAGGAAAATGTGTCAGATATTAAATCAGATGACAGACCTCATGAAGTGTTTTGACTCAGCTTCAACCAGAGGAAGTGAGCTAGCAGCTACATAAAACCTTAAACCAACAGTAAAAAAAAATTCAGGGAGATGAAAAATCTAATAGTCTAATAGTGCTGTGAAGCTGAAATGCGGATGTAGGGGAAGGACTGGAAGAAAGGGTTACAAGAGAATATGGGATGGTACTAAGAACGAGAGAAGAGAAAGATTAATTCAGTTCTGCAATAAATTTCAGTTATAATAGCAAATACTTTATTTGAGTATCACAAGATGAGAGGGTGTATCTGGAAAACGTGAGAGATAAAGGAATATTCCACTTAGATTACATTGTGATCAGGCAGAGATTCCAAAATCAGATATTGGATTGTGAGGTATACCCAGGAGCAGATAGACACTCAGATCACAATTGAGTAACGATGAATATTAGCCTGATGTTCAAGAGACTAGTCAGGAACCATGAGTGCATAAAGAAGTGAGATATGGATTTATTAAGCAATGAAAAGAGACATTTAAAGTTCTCTAAGTCTGTAGATACTGTAATAATAAATAGCTGAGTAGGCAGTTCAGTTGAAGAGTAATGGACATTTCTAAAAAGGGTAGTCACAGAAGTTGTAAAGAAAAACACTCGTACTAGGAAGGAAACTGTGAAGAAGTCATAGGTAACACAAGAAATATTTCAGCTGATCAATGAAAGAACGAAATACAAAAATGTTAAGGGAAATTCAGGATTACAGAAACACAGACCACCAAGGAATGAAATAAATATGAAGTGCTGCAAAGGTTGCATGAGAAGTGTCAGGAAATCAAAAAAGAAATAATTGTTGGAAGAACTAACTTAGAATATAGAAAAGTCAAAACAACCTTCAGTGAAATTAAAATCAAGGTGGTCACATTAAGAGAGCAATGGGAATTCCACTGTTAATTGCAGAGGAGAGGGCAGATAGGCAGATGGAGTATAGTAAAGGCACCTATGATAGGGAGGATTTGTCTGATGATGTGACAAAAGCAGAAACAGGAGTTCATAGGGAACAGATATGGGATCCAGTATTAGAGTCAGAATTTAAAAGAGCTCTGGACAATTTAATAAACGATTTATTGCAGCAAAATAGCCATTGTAGTTATACATTAGATTACAATCATTTGAGAGTGAATTACAAGGATGTTTTGAGTGTCTGCATAATTCTTAGTAGTAGATTACATTCAGTGCAGATATTATAACAGATTATCATTTGAACCATTTATTGCATAGTCTCTAATTGATCTGGTCCTCTTGTTGCATATTTCTATATGGTATCTCTCACAAGACTGTCCACATAGTGTACACTTGCAATGGTTTGACGGTTCGTGGTACGTTGTATTTGCACAAATTTCATGGTGGAATCCGTGTACTGCGAGTCTTGTAATTACGTGTCTCATCTCAAAATTTGCTGCTGTCCGAGTGTGGTCGATCATGGCCCCGGATCCATAGAATTCCGTTGGTACTTCCTCTGTTTTCTTGAGTAGTGATCTTAGTAGGTTCTCCAATGCTGATGTGTTGGGAAGTAAGAACCTTGTCCTTAGATCCTCTATGAGGAAAGATTCTTGGGCGAGAAGGTAGACTAATCTTGATCGTGTGGTTTTTGCTACCCCTAATGCTCTTTTGATATAGGTTGCTTTTACTCTTTCCAATGTTTCTAAGTTCTTTTCATTTAGATGTATCCATATGATTTCTATCCCATAAGCCAGTATTGGTATTATTTTTTATCTGATGAGTGCCATAGCTGTGTCTAGATTTAGTGTTCTGATGGAACTTATTTCGTTTATCGCTCTGATGGCTTGTATCGCTTTCTCTGTTGTGTGTTTGGTGAAGCACTTTGCAGACAACTGGGATGTTATACCTAGATATTTGTAATCTTTTGTGATAGATATTTGCTTTCCTTGTAGTGCAATTCTTGTCGTTTTTGGGATTTGCCCGCCTGGTCTGAATACCATCATTTCCGTCTTGTCGGTGTTGATTACAAACTTGTGTTTTGTGCACCATTTTTCCACGTCTTCTATAGTCTCCTGTAGTTTCTTTAAGTTTTTTGAGCCTATCACAATGTTGCCCGCATAGGCATATGCTTCGACATCTTCGTCTTGAGCGATTTCCATAATGTCCTTTGCTGCCAGAATGAACAGGAGCGGGCTTAGTGGGTCTCCTTGGAGTACTCCATTTGTTTGGCTTATTGGTTCAGACAGGTCGAGATTGTCCGAGATCCTTATCTCGTTCCATTCATTTATGGAGCTTATGACCCTCGTCCAGATGCTGTCTCTTCCCAGGGTTTCATCGAGCATCCTTTTTACTAATGATCGATTGAGGAGGTCAAAGGCCTTTGTGAGGTTTATGAATACAGCATAATATTTTTGCTTCTTATCGATGGTTTCCCATATGTTTGTTAAAAGCAGCTCCACTGCTGTGATAGTGGATCTTTTTTCCCTGAACCCAAACTGAGATTCTGGGAGGTGGTATTCCAAAGCGTGTCTTATTCTTCCTGTGATTAGTTTTTTGAATACCTTAAAAGGCTTGTTTTCCAAGGCTATTCCTCTGTATTTGTTTGTGTCCTTTGGGTCGCCCTTCCCTTTGTACATTACCCTTACTATTGAATTTCTCCACTGGCCTGGGATTTTTGCTGTTTCAATGCATTTGTTATAAAGTTTTGTCCAGGTTGGTGCTAGCAGATGGGCTGGGTCCTTAAGGTATTCATTGTAAAGCATGTCCGGTCCTGCTGCTTTTTTCCTTTTTGTTGATTAAATGATGTTTCGGACCTCATTTGGAGTGAGTGGGGACCAGGCTGGCATCTCTTGCAGTGTGAGCTCTTGACTTGCCACCTGTGCTCCTTCTCTACCATCTTTGTTAAGAATGCCTTTGAAATGTCTCGTCCATTCTTCCATGCTTATATAGTGTGACTGTGCCTGCTTTCGGGGGCGGATTGCAATGAATGGGTCTCTCCTGGCTTCTTCAGCTAGTCTTCTTCCCTCTTCTTCCCTGTGTGCCATTCTTTCCTCCCTTGTTAGTGTTTTGTAGGAGCTTCTTTTCTCAGTGTATGTTTGTAGTAGTAAGTGATTATCTGTGTACGTTTTTAGTCGGTGTAAAGCTTGGAGTACTTCTTTTCTTTGCTGATAACACTCTTGATCGAACCACGGTTTAGCTCTTCTCACTTTCCTGGGGGTAGTTGCTTGTTTTAAGAGTTTCTCCAGTTCAAGCGCTGCCTCCTCTACATTTGAGTTGTCGATTAAGGACTCAATTTGTTCTATCTGCTCGTGGTATTCTTCCACTTTCCATGGATCCCGGCTCCTTGAGAGCGGTCTCTTCTCTTGGTTCTCTCTTGCCTTCCAATCATTTTGTATGGCTATGTTCATCGGGATGTGTTTCCTTATAGGCGTGTGGTTTGCATTCCAGAGAGGGCTTATGTCCCCTATTATGTTTCCTCTAATGAGGGCGATATCAATAGCACTTCTGCCATTATGGCAGAAGTACGTAGGGACGTTTGTGTCGTTTAGCAGGATGAGGCCTTCTTCTTATAGTGATTCGATTACTAATTTTGTTTTGTGATTCTGTACATCCAATCGACAGTTTAGATCCCCTGCGATAAGTAAAGGGATGTCTTTCTTGCTCCGTCTTATTTGTTGGCCCAGTTCATCAGTTATGTCTATGGCGATTCGCATGGCTGGAAGTAGGTTGCTAATATTGTGATGTGTTTTACTTCTATTAGAATGGAGTTATTTAGTTCTGTTGTCGCTATAATTGGTGTTATCCACCGTAGGACTGTTATTCCCCCTTGGGGTCGCCCCCTTTCTCCTTGCTTTGCCGGCATATTTATGCTATAGAATTTCGGGTGTTGCCAATGATCTGTGAGAAAAGTTTCTGTGAATATTGCTACGTCATAACCTTCGAGAAAGTCTGTTGGAGCTGTGCATGCTGCGTTTTTCAATCCTTCCACATTCCATGACATTATCTTCATGTTTTTTCTCCCTTCTTTTTCTCCTGGTTTTGTCGTCTCCGGGTACATTTGGTTTTGACACTCTAGTACCGGTGTGCTTCTCAGATTGTCTGCTATGTTGTGGCATTGCTGGTCTTGGGCCAGTGAAAATCGTGAGTTTCCCTTGATGACAGCCTCTTGTATGTTGGCCGGTTTCCGGCTTTGTTATATAGGAAGTCCTGGTCCCTGATAGGTTTCTTTTTTCTTTCTCCCCTCCCATATCTTATCTGTCTGGTCTCTGATGACCTTACTTCTTTTCCTGTTGTTTGCATTATCTGTTCCTCTTTTGGGGGTGGGGGTGGTGGGTCCTCTTCTGTTGGTGATGATGTTGCTTCTTTTTCCTCTATCGGGCATGGTGAGGTTTGTGGGTCTGCTTCTGTTGGTGATGAGGCTGTTTCTTTTTCTTTTATATGACACAGTGGAGACTTTCCTGCCTCTTCCTTCATTGGTAGTATTATGGGTGTCTGTGTCTGCCCTTGTAGTTTGTCAAATTTTTCCAAAATTTCTTTGCACAGAATAGTTTTTCCACGGTTGTTTCTGTGTAAACCATGCCTTGTGAAATGCTCTCTTTGTGAGCTTGTTGCACTTATGAAAGTCACATTTGGGAAGCTGCTACATATCTTCCTAAATATCTTATTTGTTCCGGAAATTTCTTTATTTACGCAGGACTCGACCATGAAGTCATGTCTTTGAGGAATGCTTAGCACATACACTTCAGAATGAGTAGCTTTCCCTAGAGTTTCCCTCACTACTCTCCTTGCATTGATACTTTCGTTTCTATAAATGTCGTTTCCTCCACCTGTAATGACACATTTTGCACCTTTTGTTACTGATGTTTCCCAGGGTTTCAACACTTCGCTTAATGGCGAGCCTGGCTTGGTGAGTCCGCTTACTTTCAATTTGTTTTGCATATTGGCCATTTTTTTCTGCTAAGCCTCTTCCATGGCTGTCTGAGAAGCATATGTATACGTCACTCTTTTTATTTCTGCCACTTGTCTTAGATGTATGTTCCTTTCTCTTGTTTCCCTGTTTGTTCATATCTTCACTAGTCATATTTATTTCTATTATTCTCTCTTGTCTCATACATATGATCCTTATTTTTAGTTCCTGTTTGATCGAGTCTTCACTGGTGTCAGGAAGCTCAACTTTATTCGTAGTTTTCAGATCGTAATGATTATTGCACTGTTTCACATGCCAGGTTATTTTATGCCTAGAACTCTGATCTATTGCCACTTTTTGTTTTTGTTTAGGATCCCAATTTACCCCTTGTTTCACACGCCAGCTTATTATAGGACTAGCAAATGACTCATTTTCCACTTTTTGTTTTTGTTTTAGTTCCCAGATTGATTTTTCTAGGTTGTTTGTATACTCTTTAGCTTGCAGTAGATCCTGATCTAAAGTTTGTACGGCGTTTTCTTCCTGCATATTTGCTTGTTTTAATAAACACATTGATCGTAAACAACGACTGATTACTCCACAGTCACAAATTGTGCTTACCTTTTGAAGTACGTCCCGTTCTTGCGTATAGCCAGCGTTTCCTTCCTGTGCGTTGTCTTGTTTTGATAAACACGTCGGTTGAAAACAACAGTAGCTAATTTCCCCCTTGTCACTTTTCATGTTTACTGCGACGAAGCGTTTGGCACATTTTGTATGAATTCATTTTTGACTCGCTGAACATAGTCTTAATCCATTTAGAAGACTTTCACTGCATAGAATACATTTTATATCAGTGAAATATACGTTTTTCCCGGAGCCCCTTACTACTGCTTCTCTACTCGTCACCATGTTCCGTCTTTGTCTCTTTGAAATAGTTTTGGTAATATGTTACGGAAGCCTCGCAAGGCTGTCTTGCTTTCGTTTTTTGTGTAATAGATTAATGCATCTTGGAATTGACATAAAAGTTGATGGCCAGTTGCTAGAAGATCCAGGTACAGCCACTCCATTCATTTATGTAAATAAGATTAACAATCACTGGACAATTTAAGATCAAATAAGAAAGAAGGTATAGATAGCACTCCATCAGAATTTCTAAAATCATTGGAGAAATGGCAGAAAAGATGACTCACATCCGTGTGTAGAATGTATGAGATTGGTGATATATCATCAGATTTTCTGGAAAACATCATCCATACAATTTCAAAGATAGCAAGTTTATCACACAATCAGCTTATGCATCCAATTTTCAGATAATAATAACATACAAATGAATGGAGAAGAAAATTGAGCATCTGTTCAATGACAATCAGTTATTTTTTAGGAAAGTTAAAGGTAACAGAGAGACAGTACTGACATTGTGGTTGATAATGGAAGCAACACTGAAGAGAAATAAAGACACATTCATATCTTCTGTCAACTGGTAAAAGTACTGAATTATGAAAAATGGCGCAAGATGTTCAAAATTCTGAGAAAAATAGGGGTAACCTATAGGAAAAGATGGGTGATATGCAATATGTACAAGAACCCAGTGGTAGCAATACAACTAGAAGACCAAGAATGAAATGCTTGGATTAAAAAGGGATTTAGATAAGGATGTAGTATAATGCCCCTACTGTTTAATTTATACATCAAAGAAGCAACGACATAAATAAAAGAAAGATTGAAGAGTAGGCTTAAAATTCAAGGTGAAGGATATCAATTACATGAATTCTGATGACATTGGTAACTCAGTGAAAGTGAAGAAGAATTAAAGGATGTGTTGAATGGAATGAACAGTTTATGGGAAACGGGGAAATTTGAATAACTGTATACATAATGAACTGTTCCCATAAATGTCTATACATACATACATTTCAGCACAAAGAAAGGTACAAGTGTACACTGTACAAGGTACAAAGGCTGCCTGGAACATTAACATGGCGGATCGTCAGAGAAGTTAGAGTTCAAAGATCATGCTTTACGTGGCCGAAGTGACTTATCGACGCCACCAGTTTAGTGAGAACAGGATATGGACTGAGAGCAAGTCAAATAAAGATAAAAGTAATGTGAAGTAGCAGAAATGAGAACAGTGAGAAACATAACATCAGAATTTCGGATCACTAAGCAGATGAAGTTAAGTAATTTTGCCACTTAGATAGCAAAACAAACTATGATGGACAGAACAAGTTGGACATAAAAACAGACTAGCACTGGAAGAAAGGGCATTGTTGGCCAAGAGAATTCTACCAACTAACTGGTGAAAATACCAACAAAAAGTTTGAAAAATTCATGGAAATTTTCAGGTCATACTTTGAAGTTGCATTTCCATTTTAAAAAAAATGTCAGCCTAACTTCAAAAAGATGAAATGAATTACAAAAGGTTTAAGAATCACTTGTGCTGAGAAAAGAAGATCACACAATATAGCAAAGACACAGAACATGCCACATGAATTTCATTTGTACCTGAAGAATTACAAGAGGATCCTCAAAAATTTCGTAAGGAAACCTAAAACAATGGCAAATGACAAATACATTGAAAATTCAAAAAACGAATCTAAATCTATATGGGAAGTTATAAAAAATCAAACAAGTGAAACCAAACAATATAAACTTATGTTATGAAGGATAAATGATTTCTTGCCCAACAAAAATTGCAGAGACCTTCAACAATTATTTTGCAAACATAAGTGAACAGCTGGAGAGTGGACTGGAAGAACACAACAAAATATCACCTCCATCATCCAATATCATGAGAAATGTGTCTACATCGTTGTTCCTTTCACCTACAAATACTGAAGAAATTTTATCAGTTATAAATATGTTGAAAATAGAGTACTCACTTGGAATTGATGGAATACCAGATGTGATCATTATAAAATGCTGTCTTGCCTTAGCTGAAGCCTTGGCACACTTATGCAACAGTCACTGGCATTAGGAACCTTCCTTTCATGCTTAAAAATAGCAAACTGGCCCATTTAACAACCAAAAACAAAGAAATAGTGGTTGCTGGTGATTTCAATGTAGATTTCCTTAAAGACTCTCCCAATAAGAACCTATTTGAGTTAGTAACACTATCATTCAACTTAATTCCCACAGTAAAGTTCCCCACTAGGATAACCACTTGCTCACAAACAGCCATTGATAATATCTTTATAGAAAAGTCAAATGAACAAAATTATATTACAAAACCAATAGTCAATGGCCTCTCAGACCATGACATGCAGTTCCTTCTGTTAAATGTTAATACTGAACAGGATATAAAATCTGTTAAATCTGAGCTCACGAGGGTAATCAGGAAGCCAAAAATTGATTATTTTAGGACACTCCTCAGAGACATTCACTGGACTGATGTTTACAGAGCTCATGGCATGAATGAAAAATATAACAGTTTTGCTAATAAAGTGCTTACCTTATTTGAACACTGCTTTCCCCCAAAACTTACCAAGGTTAGAGCAAAGTCTACAAAGAAGCCATGGATTACTCGAGGAATAGGGGTATCTTGTAAAACAAAAAGAAAACTGTATCTGTCAATCCGAAACATTTCCAATGTTGATGCTATAGCACATTATAAGAAATACTGCAAAATATTAAAGACTGTAATACCGATGTCAAAGCAAATATATTACAAGGAAAAGATAGTCATATCAGATAACAAAATAAAGACAATATGGGATATAGTGAAGGAGGAGACCGGTAGAACCAGACATGAAGAGGAACAAATAGCATTAAGAGTAAATGATGCATTGGTGACAGATGTGTATAGTGTTGCAGAACTTTTTAACAAACATTTTATAACTGTTACTGAAAAGATGGGGTTGTCAGGTTCGGTAGATGCTGCTATGGATTACCTTAGACCAGACATTTCAAGTAACTTCCATAATATGAATTTGACCCTCACTACCCCAACAGAAATAATGTCCATCATAAAATCTTTAAAATCAAAAACATCTAGTGGGTATGATGAAATATCAACAAAGTTAATTAAAGAATGTGATTCTGAGCTAAGTAACATATTAAGCTATCTGTGTAACCAGTCGTTTATCAGTGGAATATTTCCCGAATGGCTGAAATATGCTGAAGTTAAGCCACTGTTTAAGAAGGGAGATAAAGAAATAGCATCAAATTTCCGTCCAATTTCACTGTTGCCAGCATTCTCAAAAATTTTCGAAAAAGTAATGTACAGTCGTCTTTATAACCATCTTATCTCAAATAACATACTGTCAAAGTCACAGTTTGGATTTCTAAAAGGTTCTGATATTGAGAAGGCTATCTACACTTACAGTGAAAATGTACTTAATTCATTAGACAAAAAATTGCAGGCAACTGGTATATTTTGTGATCTGTCAAAGGCATTTGACTGTGTAAATCACAATATCCTTTTAAGTAAACTAGAATATTATAGTGTAACAGGAAATGCTGCAAAATGGTTCAAATCTTATATCTCTGGCAGGAAACAAAGGGTGTTATTAGGAAAGAGACATGTATCAAGCTATCAGGCATCATCCAACTGGGAACTAATTACATGTGGGGTCCCACAAGGTTCCATTTTGGGGCCCTTACTTTTTCTTGTGTATATCAATGACCTTTCATCAGTAACATTACCAGATGCCAAGTTTGTTTTGTTTGCTGATGATACAAACATTGCAATAAATAGCAAATCAAGTGTAGTCTTAGAAAGATCAGCCAATAAAATATTTGTAGACATTAATCACTGGTTCCTAGCCAATTCTTTGTCACTAAACTTTGAAAAAACACACTACATGCAGTTCAGAACTTGTAAGGGGTGTCCCAAGAGTATATGTCTAACATATGATGACAAGAAGATAGAAGAAGTGGACGGTGTTAAATTCTTGGGATTACAGCTTGATAATAAATTCAACTGGGAGGAGCACACCACAGAACTGCTGAAGCGTCTTAACAAATCTCTGTTTGCAATGCGAATTTTGTCAGACATAGGGGATATAAAAATGAAAAAGCTGGCATACTATGCTTACTTTCATTCCATAATGTCATATGGGATTATTTTCTGGGGTAATTCATCAAGCCAAGCTAAAGTTTTCCGGGCACAAAAACGTGCAGTGAGAATTATATGTGGTGTGAACTCAAGAACATCCTGCAGAAGCCTGTTTAGGGAACTAGGGATACTAACTACAGCTTCCCAATATATTTATTCCTTAATGAAATTTGTCATTAAAAATATATCACTTTTTCAAACCAACAGCTCAATTCATGGAATCAATACTAGAAATAAGAATAATCTTCACAAGGATTTAAAGTCACTTAGTCTTGTACAAAAAGGTGTGCATTATTCAGGAACACACATTTTCAATAACTTGCCAGCAGCCATAAAAAGCTTAACAACCAATGAAATTCAGTTTAAGAGAAGCCTAAAGGATTTATTGGTGGCCAACTCCTTCTACTCCATTGATGAATTTCTGAGGAAAACCAACTGATTTGTATATAAGTACAACATAACTTCTGCACAATTTCAGTGCAGTAATGTGTTCACTGAAAATTTGTGTGTGTGTGTGTGTGTGTGTGTGTGTGTGTGTGTGTGTGTAAGTATAATCTAACTTCTGCACCATTTCAGTGCAGTAATGTGTTCATTGTAAATAAGTATTACAGTAGTTGTATTACATGTTTCTTACCTTATAAATAAATAAAAAACTTTTTTATTTTAAATTCAGTGCAATAGTATTTGTAAAATGACTCTTAGTGTTCATTAAAAAATGACGATCATTCCACTTGGGACCTGTGGAATGGTACATTAGCTTATTTGTTTTAGTTTAAATATTTGTCATGTATTGTTGTTTTTCTGACATGTTCCACATCCTGGAGGACCTCCTCACTACGGATCAATTGGAATGAAAGTAAATCTAATCTAATCTAATCTAATCTAAAACTGAAACCACTGCTCAAGAAAGGAAATCCAGTAGGTGTTTCAAATTACAGACCAATAGCCCTACTGCCTGCACTTTCAAAAATTTTAGAATTATTTTTATATGAAATTGTCTGATTTCCTAAATAAACATAAAATTCCCTCTCCCACATAGCATGGTTTAAGGAAAGGCTATTCAACTGAGAGTGCAATATTTGAATTTCTTAATGAAATCTGTGCTAAACTGGATGTAAGTGAGTTTGTGATGGGCATAAGTCTTGATTTGTCCAAAGCTTTCGACTATTATTCCCTACTGCAGAAGCTTGACCAGTTAGGAGTTAGAGGTGTATCCAATGAGTGGCTCAGGACATACCTATGTGGTCGCAAACATGTGGTTGAAGTACAGTATACTGACCATAACAAAATCAGCTACTACTATTCAGGATGTGAAAATGTGAAACACAGCCTCCCTCAAGGATCAGTATTAGGACCGATTCTGTTTCTCCTCTACATCAATTATCTTATGCTCAAGAAGAATTGCCAGACTGCGCTAAAGTTTGCGGATGATACAAGCCTCATTATTAGTTGGAAAGCGGAGGAAAAACTAAAAGACTTTGCAATCCAAACAATAAACAGTGTATAGCAGTGGTTCACCTGTAACAAGCTAATTGTAAAGAAACAAAAGACAGTAGCACTGAACTTCTATAATCTAAAAGGAAGGAACCACCGAAACATACAAATGTAACTAAGGGACAGAGTTCTTGAAAGTGTTGACAGCACGAAATTTCAGGTACTCTGGCTCCAGAACAAAACCAAATGGGAGGCACACATTGAATATTTGCAAAGAAAACCAAGCAAAACCTAATACATGATAAGGATCTTACAAACTTGTTGCAGCAAAGACAACTTGTTAAATTTATACTACTCCTATGTGCATTCTGTAATTAAATATGGCATAATCTTCCGGATCAATGCAACAACAAATATTAAACTTTTCAGGATGCAAAAGAGAATATTAAGAATTATTGAAGGGTTAAACAGAAGGAAATCATGCAGATCCATATTCACAAAATCATCAGTTCTTCCTCTTCTTGCATTTTTATCTACAAAATTTCAGTTTTAATGAAACAATATATTGATAGACACCCAGACATCTTATTAAAAAAAAGAAGATATACATGCATACAATACAAGACAAAAATCTGATCTTCATATGAAACAGGTGAGAACATCATTGTGCCAAAAAGGCACTCTACAAACTGGGATAAAAATTTAAGATAATTTGCCTAACCATATTAAATCAGTAAGAAAACTCAGACGTTTTAAGGCTGAACTAAAGGCATGTTTAATTGAGCATTGTTTTTACAGTCTGACAGAGTACCTAGAAAACAAACAACAAAAATAAAGATACATTATGAATATTCTTCTTTGTATGCTGTCTCTAATGTTTGTTGTGTATATGATTCTTTGCTAAGTTACTTAAATATCTAGTCCTTAGGAATACAATACAAACTGTATTTTATCTTGTAGAGACTTAACCATGTCCAATATCCTTGTATATAATCTATACACGTAGGATTATAAGGACTGAATAAACATAAAAGCCTTAATTTTACAAAGAAATTTCTGAGAATATACAATTGGAGCACAGCATTGTATGGTAATACAACATGGATTGTGGGAAAATCAGAGTAGAAGGCAATCAAGAATTTCAAGATTTGGTGCTACAGAAGAATGTTGAAGATTAGATGGACCAATAAGATAAGGAAGAGGAAGGTGCTCTGTGAAATCAGTGAGGAAAGGATTACTGTATCTGGAAAACACTTACAAGAAGAAGAGACAGGGTGATAGGACAACTGTTATGAAAGCAGGGAATAACTTTCATCGTACTAGAGGGCTTTATAGAGGGTAAAAACTGTACAGGAAGACAAAGATTTGAATAATCTGGCAAATAATTTATGGTGTAGGTTGTATGTGCTGCTCTGAGTTGAAAAGGCTGTCACAAGAGAGGAATTAATGAGGTGCCACACCACTCAAAAGAAAAATCCAAAATCTATAGTTGCATTTACAAAAGTCTTTTTTAAAAATTGTACAAATAGCTTAAGACCAAAATTATTCAACTGTACTTAGAATAAACAGAGATAGCTGTGTACTCATTTGAAAAAAGTATGTAGCAACTGTGGACTTATGTTCACAGAATATTATAAGATTTTTATTCAAAATCTTAGCAGTGACTGGAACTGAACATGGGCCTTTTGGCTTGCTGTGGAAGAAGTATATTTTTTTATGCTCTTGGAACAGGTCTTCACTCCATAATGCTGCATGGTCACAAAGTGTTGTCCAATGGTCACTGTGTGACAAAGTTTGTAAAATTTCCATCAGTGGTTACTACAAGCAAGTTACAAGGTGAAATATGGCACAATTTCCTGAAATATGATAATTTAATTTGAATCAAGATGTCTTAAGGTTAGCCTGTACCAGAAAAGTACTTTCTAGTGCTAAAATAATTTTAAAAATCTAAACAATACAAAGTGAGATTAATATTCTTCTGTTGTGAACCATATTCTCCTACATAAACGTTTCTTTCTCAGTGATATTCCCACAAAAATATCAACAGTGAAATTAGTGACTGTCACTCAAATAGTGTTGAACAGTTGAGAGTCCCACCTCCTTGAATTGAGTGTTAATAGCAGAGCTCCAAAATAATCTATCCTTCTTCAGAGCACACAGACGCACACATTCTTTGTCCTAGTCACCAGAGCCTCCAATATGGTCACAGTACACTCATAAGAAACTTGATTACAGGTACCTTTGCTGGAGAGGGACTACTTTTGTCACACCGCAAACTGACTTTTGTGTGTACAATATGAATATCATATCTGAGAGACTTGTACTAACTTTAAGTTTAACAACCAAAGACGGGATTGATGAACCACACAATATCAGCACATTTGATTGAGGTTATGAGTACTTCACAAAACCTAGAAACCAACTCTGACATCATGAAAGCCAGAAAAAACTGCCATAACCAAGAATGTGTTGATAAAAGAGATCACTGTTTTTCATCACAGATTATACAATAAATATGGTATTCCCAGTACAGTAAATCACTTGCAATTTTAATATTGCAGAAAGATAATTGATGAGCATCCATACCACACCCAACCACCTTCTTGTTGTGGGTAGGGAACCCATCACCCTTGTTCTATTACTCACCATATAACACAGATAGTATCATCAGCCGAAGATAGTAACATTGCTTATTCGAAATGGGGGATAGGTCACTGATTGGTCATGAATACATTGATAGAAATCAAAGGAAGAGTATGATTACACTGTAAACCATATGAGATAGTTTACCCCCTTGTCAGTAGGCCAAACTTTGGCAAATTGTCTAGGTACCCTTATGAGGTGTTTTATTACATTAGATGAATGTGCCCTTTGTATGTCTGCTATTCTCTCATAACTACTGGCCTGTTACATGCATTGATTTCTTTGACTATCATGTCCTGTGGGCCTCTTACACATTCAGAAAGACAATGCACCATTCAGTTGCTTCAAAAATGTCTGAGTAATACTTCACAGACTTCTTGGTCCTTATGAGTCTGTCTTACCCTCAGGTAAACTGATGTAAATCCTATTGAACAAATTTTGAACACTATCAGATGAGATTCATGTCCTTTGGTGCAATTTCTTATGAGTAGGTATATGTTGTGGACAACAGTTGAGAATTGCTTTAGTGTCTCATAGTAAATGGAAGTCATTGTTTCCTTATATAAAAATGTACAAAGAACAACTCTGGTCAATCTTTGAACCTTCAATAATGGAGTTTGCCCCCACTTAATACATAAAACCTTCGTTGTGTTAGATTAGTGCTGTTGGCCTGATTCCATATGACACAATATAGGTAAATTAATGTAAATGTAAATCTCCTTTTAACTTTCATAAGCCTTTGGAGCCAGTAACTGCTTCTTCTGGCAGAAGAGTTGAAGGGGAAGGAAGAAGGGTGAAGGAAAGGGACTGGAGAAATTTAGGCAAAGGGGTACAGCTGATGTTTCTAAACTGTTTCGCTTTCCCTAAACTTCACCAGTTTTCCTTCACCCCTCTTCCTTCCCCTTCAACTCTTCCACCAGAAGAAAGAGCCCCAGGGTCCAAAAGCTTGTGAAAGTTAAATCCATTAGATTGTGTGTTCCCCTGCAGCCACTTGGTGAGTAGATTTTTTTTATTTGTTCATTTACATTATATTATTAATAATTGACTATTTTCATTACTATAATGTAGGTAAATTGTTAGACCTGCTGTCCACCATAAATATTCAGTAGTCCATTACTAAATTAATCAATTCTAGCACTTGTTTTCCTACTGTAGATATGTTGTCTTTCAGGAAAGTGTGAAATTTATTATTTAACAAAGCATATAATTTTGTGCTGCTGCCTCAGGTTCATGTTGTCTACTACAACATGGGTTTTAAGCCATGATTAAAACATACTTACATTCAGTTTCAGAAAATTTATTTTAAGATATTTCATAATGGTACTAACGTGTTTACAACGCTTACATCTTCCTTAAGTCATTACATACTTCTTACATGGAGTCTAATAAAATACTGCCCTCCTCATGCCAAAATGGCTGCCCCTTTATACACTCCTGGAAATGGAAAAAAGAACACATTGACACCGGTGTGTCAGACCCACCATACTTGCTCCGGACACTGCGAGAGGGCTGTACAAGCAATGATCACACGCACGGCACAGCGGACACACCAGGAACCACGGTGTTGGCCGTCGAATGGCGCTAGCTGCGCAGCATTTGTGCGCCGCCGCCGTCAGTGTCAGCCAGTTTGCCGTGGCATACGGAGCTCCATCGCAGTCTTTAACACTGGTAGCATGCCGCGACAGCGTGGACGTGAACCGTATGTGCAGTTGACGGACTTTGAGCGAGGGCGTATAGTGGGCACACGGGAGGCCGGGTGGACGTACCGCCGAATTGCTCAACACGTGGGGCGTGAGGTCTCCAAAGTACATCGATGTTGTCGCCAGTGGTCGGCGGAAGGTGCACGTGCCCGTCGACCTGGGACCGGACCGCAGCGACGCACGGATGCACGCCAAGACCGTAGGATCCTACGCAGTGCCGTAGGGGACCGCACCGCCACTTCCCAGCAAATTAGGGACACTGTTGCTCCTGGGGTATCGGCGAGGACCATTCGCAACCGTCTCCATGAAGCTGGGCTACGGTCCCGCACACCGTTAGGCCGTCTTCCGCTCACGCCCCAACATCGTGCAGCCCGCCTCCAGTGGTGTCGCGACAGGCGTGAATGGAGGGACGAATGGAGACGTGTCGTCTTCAGCGATGAGAGTCACTTCTGCCTTGGTGCCAATGATGGTCGTATGTGTGTTTGGCGCCGTGCAGGTGAGCGCCACAATCAGGACTGCATACGACCGAGGCACACAGGGCCAACACCCGGCATCGTGGTGTGAGGAGCGATCTCCTACACTGGCCGTACACCACTGGTGATCGTCGAGGGACACTGAATAGTGCACGGTACATCCAAACCGTCATCGAACCCATCGTTCTACCATTCCTAGACCGGCAAGGGAACTTGCTGTTCCAACAGGACAACGCACGTCTGCATGTATCCCGTGCCACCCAACGTGCTCTAGAAGGTGTAAGTCAACTACCCTGGCCAGCTAGATCTCCGGATCTGTCCCCCATTGAGCATGTTTGGGACTGGATGAAGCGTCGTCTCACGCGGTCTGCACGTCCAGCACGAACGCTGGTCCAACTGAGGTGCCAGGTGGAAATGGCATGGCAAGCCGTTCCACAGGACTACATCCAGCATCTCTACGATCGTCTCCATGGGAGAATAGCAGCCTGCATTGCTGCGAAAGGTGGTTATACACTGTACTAGTGCCGACATTGTGCATGCTCTGTTGCCTGTGTCTATGTGCCTGTGGTTCTGTCAGTGTGATCATGTGATGTATCTGAACCCAGGAATGTGTCATTAAAGTTTCCCCTTCCTGGGACAATGAATTCACGGTGTTCTTATTTCAATTTCCTGGAGTGTAAATAAATCTGAATAATCCTCAGTATTGTTATAAAGGGTTTTTTAATAAAATTACAATTAAAACTGTTGTCTTAAAATAATTGCAAATATCATCAGTTGTACTGGCACTTATAGAATGAATACATTTATCGAACTTTAACCATTTAATCTTGTATAAACGTGAAAATACTGAAATATGACATATTAACAATACTTTTACTATTTTTAAAAAGTGCAAAAGATACTACCAGAGTATATGTTTCCAAGTCACCCATGGAGTCTATGTTTACACACCACTTATAACATTTTTGCTAATTACATTTTAATTTTCTAATAATTTCTGATTCTCTCAGTTGGTTTTTATTTGAATACAACAGAATGTAATTTCATAGTTGTTTTAACAGAAATCCATCTCAGTTTCAAAGAAATGACCTTGACCAATGTCACCTAATTACATTAATCCTAAATGTTCCTACCAATTACAAGACTTATATACTTTAAAAGGGTTTCAATGGACTGTTACATCTCAAAAGGAATAAAATTGACACTATATTTTTCAATAGAGACTCATGAGTGAATTTGTTACACACAGAAACACTCTGTTCTAATTAAAATGACAGTCACACATTGAATCATAGACTGTTAATTATCATAGTCTGTTAATGATCAAAGAGATGAAATATAGTCTGGTTATTCACTCTCAAACAGCAGATTAGACTTACACACACTGAATGTCAAATAAAGCTTATTTATTGATACTTTTTAACATTAAACGTGAGAGAGGTACTTGTGCTCTGCTTTAAAAAATAGTAAAATGTTTAACTTGTCCAGAGTTAAAAAGTGGATTACCTCTATTGAGAAAAATAACCTTAAGTTTATTAGTGGTGTGATCAAGAAAAAATTTGCATCATCTGAAATCACAGTATCTGTCTCTTGAAATAACAGGCATAAGAATGAAAATTTCTACATTTTACTGTGAAAACTACACATTAATGTGACAGTGTGAAGGTAATATCATACTCAAGCTGAAATATTTTAGATTTACAAAATAGTCAATGCCCTGTGCACCATTACTTACACTTAATAATGGTAATGTACAGAAGTTGATTGTTACCCAAATTTATTTTGAATTAATTAGCTAATTTTTTGTTGTGATTCATTACATATTTATGTAGAACTTCAACAATGTAAGAAAATATATATTTCTAGTCACTGTAAGGATGACATGTTAAGTTGCAGACAAGTACATTTAAAAGACATTTACACATAAGCTTTTGGCCACAGCCTTCATTAGCAAAAGAAAGAGAAACATACACCAATCATCCACAAAAGAAATTTCATCTCACACAAGACAGCCAGTTCCAGCAGCTTGGACCAGAATGTGACTGTCATGTGGAATGAAAGCAGCTGTCTGGAGAGGGCAGGGAAGGGTAAGAGATAGCAGCATATGGGTGGGGCAAGAGAGGAGGACTGTTTGGCAGGACTAGGCTGCTAATAGGCACAGCATCAGGAGGTTGTGGGTAGTGTAGAGAATCATATTATTATTTTTTTTCCTCTCTTTCTTTTCTTTTTATACATAAAATAATATCAATTTTGTACCATAGATAATATTGGCACACAAACAAAACAAGTAGACATACACTCTTCAATTGCTTCATCTTCACCTTTTGTCTCTATAAGTGATAGTGGGCAGATGCATGACGAGGTCCACTGAGTTAATATTGTTAAAAAAAATGTATGTTCCAACTATAGATTAAATAAGTGTGATAGAAAGTTATGAGGAGACCAAAGTTTATTCGTACATTCATATTCTGTTCATCATTTTGCCCATGCCAATAATCCTACATCATGAGGATCGAAGCAAACAAGAAGAATTTGTGTGAGCAGGGCAGGAACCAGTATTGGCATACCAATCTCTATGCTCAATAGTGGTAATAGGAAAAGGATGTACATAAATTTGTGAATGTTAATCTAATAATGTATTGAATATTGAAGGTCTGTTGATATTAATGCCAGCTTAAGTTCACTCAGAATATGCGTACTTTCCAATTTCTTTCAATTGTTCTTTCAAATTTTCTTTTTTAATTATTTAAGCAGCAATTTTAATCTGTTTCCATTATATATTATATTTTATGCATGCCTCCCCAGTTCTCCCTGTTCTCTTAGACACTATTCAATAGGGTGGAGGGAAAAATGGAGCAAAAAGAAGGAGAGGAGGTGAGAAAAATTGGTGGATGCATAGGCTGAGGGTGGCAAACAAAGGTGTTGGGAAAAGAAAATGGGGATGTGATGAGAGAACAGAGAGAGTGGAAACTATTGGATGGAAAGTGAGGGGACAGCATGTGACTATAGGCAACATTTTCCATCCCCTCTGTCCTGTCACCTCCTCCCCATTTTTGTTTCACATCCTCTTTGTTTGCTGCCTTCTGTCAATCCACCTTCCCATCTTTCCCTGCTCCTCTATTTTTTCACTCCCTTTCCCCCACCTCCCTGACCCTGTGCCTGTTGGCAATATACTCCTTGCACACTCCATCAGACAGCACTCCTCTCTCCCCCTACTCATCCAATACTACCCTTTCCCCTTCCCCACCTCCTCCAGCCTGCTGTTTCCATTCCACATGACAGTTGAGCTGCATTCTGGTTGGAGCTGTTGAAGTTGGCAGTCAATCGTGCATGGGATGTACTTGTTGATGTGAATGAATGGTGTGTGTTTCTCCTTTCTTTTTCTGTGGCTGAAAGCTTGCGTATAATTCTCTCTTAATTGTTCCTGACTGCAACTTAATGTCACCTTTGTGGTAAGTAGCACTATTTTTTCCTACCTTGTTGGTATTACAACACAGACTTTCCCATGTATAACTTCATTTATTTCCACTACTTGAAATCAAAACTTAATTTTTTATTTTATCTTTGCAGAAATTACAACAAAGGGAATGCAAATATTTGTATTGTTCTTTTCTGATCGAGAATTTAATTGTGTCTGCAACATATTTAGTAATTTTGATCTTCAGCTTTCTCTACATGGAGGATCAGCTCATATATTTTAGCACAAGGTGTTTTGAAGATTTATTTATCAGTGGAGTTCATGGTTCAATGAATTATTCAAACATAAGATTAGAAACAGAGTAAGTACCAGTACATCAACTTTTGTTTTTACTTTTCTTTTACAGAGTCTCATTGAAGTATTGTGTTCTCGTGTATTTGTTTTCACAGCAGAGTAAACGATTAGGTGTACCTCAACATTGTACTAAAATGCCTCTTTATTTTGCTAGTCAAATTGAAAAATGCTATTAATTGTGTATTACACTGAAATTCTAAAAAGTATATCAATATTTATTAAGCAAATTGCCTTAGTCATATCACAAAAAATGAAATGATTTTTATTATTCAACTTATTCATCACTTGTTAGAATCAAATACAATATGTATCAAATATGATAATAACAGAAAGAGTGAATTAGTTCAAAGCTAATATAGAAAGGAACAACATAATCTAGCACTGACAACTGGGAACTTGAAAAAAAAATGTAATTTTCAAAAGCATAAAGTTATAAGCTATCAGGAATAAGAATAATGAGATCAAACAATGCAAGATATCTGAACAGCAGCCAGCTAACAGACATTCATTACATAAAAAGACTTTTGGTGTTAATGCATAAGAAACAATCAGAAAAATGATGTGTGGTCAGCAGAAAATCTTTTGAAATTCTTTTTTGTTCTGCAGAAGGAGATGAGAATGACAAGGAAACATCCTGACAAATTAGAACTCTATGCTAGACCAGAACTCATACCTGAAGGCACGCTTTCCATTCACTTTACAAAATATCTATTACAGCATGCCTTTGTGCTTACAGTCCTGTTCTCTAATACCTTTCTCCTACACTCAAAACACTATTGAATTAAATTGAGGTGAAAGGGTATGAAGAGAGAGCAGTGACAAATTTGAGAAAATTTATGAGGCAATGGTAATGAACAGTGATCAACATTGCCATGTGGTGAAAGAGGCTTCATGCCATCAATACACCTTTGTTGGCCATGACATTCTAAAATTACTGCCTGGTTGTATCCATATGTTCTTAGAGACAGTTATGTTAATCGCTTGGTAGACATAAGAAGCTTAACAAACTTTTTGTTTGCACAACAATGGACTGATTTACCTTTGAAGAACTTTATCTTAAGAATAATGGGAACTTAGATAGTATTGTTTTGAAGTGTATGGTATTTTACTTGTCAAATAATATATATTTTATAAACCATGTGATAGTATTTTACAGGAGGCAATTCGGTCTTAATCTTATATCAATAAAAATAGTCATTTTTTGAAAATATAATGTAATTAAATGGATAAAAAATCTACTCATCAAGTGATGGCAGAAGAAAACACGTATAAAGTTATTGAAGATATGTAAGTTTGGAAGATAGGAGACAAGATACTGGCAGAACCTAAGCTGTGGGGGTGGGTTGTGAGTTGTGCTTGGGGTAGCTCAGTTGGTAGAGCACTTGTCTGTGAAAGGCAAAGGTCCAAAGTTTGAGTCTTGGTTTGACACACAGATTTAATCTGCTAGGAAGTTTCAGAGTTATTGAAATTTGCTAGCTTTCAAAGCCAGTGGCTCCTACTTCTAGCAGAAGGGCTGAAGGGATAGGAAGAGGGTGAAGGAAAAGGTCTGTTGAGACTTAGAAAATGTGAAGAGTTTGGAAAAATCATCCAGAATACTGGGTCAGAGGAGACTTACTGGATGAGATAAGAATGAAAAACTAGTTTCTGGGGACTGCCCAAGTATAATGTTAAGGTGTGCAGGAAGGACATCATAGGACATCAGGTGGACACTTACTGAGAAAATGTTCAACAGCAGACAGACCACGTACATGGGGGATGTTGGTATAGAGGGAAGTGGCATCAATGGTGGCAAGCAAAGAATGTGAAGGCAATGGGTGGGCACATATTTCAGATGATCTAGAAAATGGTTGTTGTCTTAAATATAGGAGGGTATCTTTGTACTACAAGTTGCAGATATTGGTCAATGAAGGCAGATATATGTTTGATCGGTGTTTTGAAGTCAGCTATTATGGCACAGCCAGTGTGATTGGGTTTTCGGATCTTAGGAAGAAGGTAAGATGTGGGTGCATGGTTTCGATGGGGCAAGATGTATTATGGATTGAGGTATCAGTCATTCTAAGGGACCTGTGTTTTTAAGAAGGGAATGTACATCAGTTTTGTAAGTTTTGTATCACAAGGATGGAATCTTGATGGCATTTCCTGAATGTACAGGTGTCAGACAGCTGGAGTAGATCCTCACTTACATACTCACATCAGTCAAGTATTGCAGTGATAAACCCCTTGTCCAGTGGGAGAATTATGATGGAATAATCACTTTTTAGAGGACAAAGTATCTGTAATTCTGCAGAGGATGGATTAGCATCATGTTGGAGGGAGCTAAGGAAGGGTTGTGAAGCAATGCTTGATGTTAGAAATTCTTGGAAGACTTGTAAAGGATGATTTAGACCTAGAGGTGGTGAATCAAGATGAGATAATGCTCAGAACTGCTTAAGGCTGGTTTCAATGTCAGGTGCTCAAGGCAGGATTCAATGTCAGGTTTGCTGCTGGATAGGTTTTATGACTGAGTTGCAAATTTATATTTCCAGTTGACATTACGTGTGAAGGAGCATGTTTAAATACAGGGTTGGGGTGAAAGTGGAACCCTTGGATGACATAGATAATTCAAGAGGAGAGAGTGACTTTCATAAGAGGTTAAGAACAATGTACTGTTGTGATTGGTTCTTGTGATCATGAGTTATCATTGCTCTGGAAGACTGGTGAAGGCTGGCAATGTTAAGAAAGTTCTCCAAACTAAGTTTATAGGAGATGAGTGCTGGTTAATGGAATGGCTGTTCAGAGATGTTGAGAGGTACAGAAAGGGAAACACCATTGTTGACGCAGTTTAGGAGAGGGTAGATTAGTTTTTTGAGGTCAACTCTGGCCTATTGCTATGGTTTGAAGTTGGCTTGGCAGATAATACCATGCAAGGAAACACGAGGGGCAGATAACAGCAGTATTTTGTAGAAGGAGAGAAGTCAGGTATAGTTGAAATTAGCAGATGAGGCATATAGCTAACAGATTGGTAAGGTAAGTGCAAGAGATTGCTGCAGGACACATTTGTGTGTATTTGGAGGTTGGGAAGGAAATTGCCATGAAATTTGTAAATAAATCAGCAAAAGATGATCAGAGATTATCAACCATAAACAAAGTGTTATATAGAATACAAATTTGCAAATAACAATGGACCTGTCTAATTGCAGAAATCAGTACTAGAAAAGAAGTAGAGGCAAGATTTTGGTTAACATAGGTAGTGCAGATAAATCGACAGCTGAAATGGAATGTAAGGTCAAAAATAGATGAAAGTGTGGAAATGATACATAATAACAAAAATTGACAAAGGAATTATATAAGTTGGAAGGATAGCCACATGAGCTAGTATATCAACAAAAATAATTAATTTTTGAAAAGGCAATGTAATTGGATAGTTAAAAAATCTACTCACCAAGTAGTCACAGGAAAAAATACACATAAAGTTATTCAAATATGCAAGTATTCCAAGCCAGTAGAGCTGAAAGGGAAGGATGAGGGGGTTCTTCTCCTATTCCACTACTAGAAGCCTAGCTTGATGCTATTTTGTGGACATACTTTACACTTAATGCACTTGTTTAGATTGCTTTTTACAAATCACTATCTTTCTGGCTTCCTATTCTGCATTTTCACTCAAGAAGTCAGTCCCTAACAATTATTCCTTCCTTCTCATGATACAATATACATAGTTTTTTTCTTTTAATGTACCAATACTTTATGCCTAATTTTCCAGACACTGTTTTATAGATACAATATTACATCATTTGTCAGAAAAGTTATGGGACAGGTTTTTTTTAATTTCTGACTTCGCAATATTATAAAGAAACAAAAGCTGTTGCTGACCATGGTCCGCACATGAAGCATGAAAGTACTGAATGGCAGATTCCTGAATCACCAGCCTCAGAAAAAGTAAAATGAAAGCCTTTAAAAACAAAGACAATATTAATCACTTCCTTTGACAATAAAGGATTAGTTCACCATGAGTATGTTTCTCCAGATCAAACAGCAAACCAAATGCCATACATCAAAGTCTTGAAACATTTGCAAGAAGCATTTTGAGAATGCTGCCCTGATTTGTGGCATTCTCAAGACTGGTTCTTATTGCATGACAATGCAAGACCCCATACAGCTTTATTTATCACTGAGTATCAGGCCAGACAATCTTTTATTGTCATCTTACATTCATCATATTCACCTGACAACTTGTGATTTTTCCTTTTCTCCTGAAGTGAAAAGGCAACTGAAAAGAAAGCCTCATGAAGATATCACAGACATCCAGTGGGTTGTGATAATGAGCTTATAATGAATGCATATTTGCCAACTTAGATTTTTGTCCAATTTTTGTCACAAGAATTTGATGGACTAAGCTCCTTCCATAACTTTTTTTTCATGTGTGATACTCATCTCACAGATGGTTAGGTTTTAAATTGTGTAAACAGAGTTTTTGAACGACCATTTTGTTGAAACTTTGCATTTAGGGTGTTTAGTGTGATTAGACAATGTCCAGAATTTCTGTCACATTTTCTTTTTAAGTAAGTATTGCAGTATCATTGGCAAAATGACTGGTTCAGCACTGATATTGGAAGGTAAAATATTTATACAAAAGAGAAACAAGATTGATCCCAAGATTGACCCTGGATGGACTCCTTTTGAAATTGTATTCCACTGAGTAGCATAACTTGTGATATTAGATTTTACAGTTACCCACTGCTTCCTGTTTGTAAGCTAACACCTGAACCACTGCATAGCATGTTGTTTGACTGGGAGGACAGAAGGATGACAGTAATTTCCCATATCCTTTCTAGATAAGCTCAAGTACTGTGGTATGAATGGGACAGCGCTCAAATGGTTTAAATCATACCTAACTGGAAGAGTGCAGAAAGTTGAAATAAGCAGTTCACATAATATGCAAAAAACTGGTGATTTCTCAAACTGTGGAACAATCAAGAATGGGGTGTTGCAAGGTTCCTCTGCCATTCTATATTCACGAAGATGCAAGGCTGGTACATTTACTTGATGATACAAGTATAGCTATCACACCTAACAGACAAGAATTAACTAATGAAATTGTAAACGATGTTTTTCAGAAAATCATTAAGTGGTTCTCTCGAAATGGGCTCTCATTAACACAGAATATACAGTTCCACACAGTAAATGGAATGACACCATGAATAAATATAGACTTCAATCAGAAATCGGTAGCTAAGGTAGAATATTCAAAATTTCTAGGTGTGTGCATTGATGAGGGGTTGAACTGAAAAAAAAAAAAAAAAAAAAAAAAAGAAAACACACTGACGATATGCTGAAATATTTAAGTTGAGCTACTTATGCTATTAGGATCATTGCAAATTTTGGCAATATACATCTCAGAAAATTAGCTTACCAGGCCTATTTTCATTCTCTGCATTCATATGGCATGATATTCTGGGGTAACTCATCATTGAGTAAAAGAGTGTTCATTGCACAAAAGCATGTAATCAGAATAATTACTGGAGCTCATCAAAGATCATCCTGCAGACACTTATTTAAAGTGTCTGTAGGCTCACAATGTATATATTCACTTATGAAATTTGTTATTAACAGTCTGAAGGAATTCAAAAGTAATAGCAGTGTACATGGTTACAACACTAGGAGAAAGGATGATCTTCACTACTCAAGGTTAAATCTAACATCGGGTCAGAAGGGGGTAAATTATGCTGTCACAAAAGTCTTTGGTCGCTTACCTAATAGCATCGAAAGTCAGACAGATAGCCATATAGCATTTAAAACGAAATTAAAAGAATTTCTTAATGGAAACTCCTTCTACACTAATTAGATGAATTTTTGGATATAGTAATTGGGTAATTCCCCCTCCCCCACCCACCACAAAAAAATAATTAAGTGTCATGTAATATTTTGTGTAATGTAATATCTTGTATAGACACCTTTTATTAACCTGACAGGTTCCACATCATTACAAAGTCTCATATTCATGATCTATGGAACAAGTACTAATCTAATCTAATCTGATCATTTTTTGTGTAGTGGTTTTACCTCTAATTCATCAGGGAAGCCAGTTTGTTCAAATGATTGATCATTAAAGAGTGTGTGCTATTTTATCAAATACACAGTTAATAACTTTGGTGAATTGCAAGATGATAAACAAGGTATGGTCATAAGGTTGTGAATCATATAAGAGAAAAGGCAATCTCATTTTTATTCATGTCATAATTTCAGTATAGGGATTGAATTTGGCTTACAATTTTCAAACCTCGGTAAAACTGAATCATTAAAAAATCATTTTCATGACTATGCACAATGATTAAAATGTCTCTAGATATTTGTAAAGAATCTATGTCAGTATCAATGTGAGCCCAACATAAGAGTAGAAAATTCTAGTTTGACTGCAAACAATGCTATTAAAAACAGACCCTCACTATGTATGCACGTAAGCACACTGAGTATTAGTTCAGTCTTGTAACTTGGATTTCTTGTACTTCAGATACATGTGCATGCATGCACATGCACACACACACACACACACACACACACACACACACACACACACACACAGACACCTGACACTGTGATCTGACTGGCACTTTCTCCTCTGAGACTGTGGCATAACTTAATAACTCAACCTCTCTGTAGGTACAGATAATAAAGTTTATTTACCCCCATATATATCTGATGTCACTTAATGCATATGTTTCACTTTTTAAATCTATGGTTTTGTTGAAGTAAAAATATAACCATTTTATGCATGCACTGTGACGTATCATGTGTCTTTAATTGTCTATTTGCATGCATTTTACAGTCACCATAGATTATAAAGTTAAGTTTCTTGTACATGTAGGTAGTTGCACAATTACTGTGGCGCAGGTATCTTGACTCCAGACTCTGTACCTTCACTGCAGTGCCTTTATCAGACTGGAAAGTTACTTAAGACACTGACTATTGCTGAATGACTTCAGGCACTTCTTTTTTTCAATATGTGTTTTGCCTTCCTGTTACAATTAATATGTTGCATCATTACAATTGCTTACACTCCAAGTTATACAACATTAGCCTTGTACAATGTCTCTTGTATATCCTGGCTGTCAACCAACAACCATTTTCTTTCATAGAAACATGAACAGTCAAGCATCTACTAACTCACTGTGGGTTCCATTAACTGAGGCATATCTCCTAGACAGGATATAAGTGATATGGAATAATCTAACTGCAGCAAGTGCCACAATGCCCTGTAATAGCACCACCCCATTTTGTAGATATGCTGAGTTCATCATAGCACTTGTAGCTGTACAAACAAAACAAAATTCTGTGCACGGAAGGCAGGCCACAAATTTATAATATACTAAAATAGAAAATTGCTTATTAAAATTTGCAGTCATCTTTCTTCAAATTGAGACAGTGAGGTATAACACATCACTTTAAGCCAAGTGGTGTTTTACATCGCATAATTTGCCACTTAGGCTGATTATGGTCTGAGAATCTTATGCTACAGATAAACAAATCAACATTAATTACTTTTCAACTGACATCTTCAGTACACCCCATAACTTTTCTTTACTCATGTCTCACATCCCAAGTGAAATGATATACTTAATAATATCTTACTTAATAGTAAATATTAGCAGGCCCAACAAGAGGACTGGTGGGCTGGGGGAGGAGGGGGGGAGGCAAATCACTGGGGCCGAAGCCTCATGGGGTACCCAAATCCCTCAAGCATTTGGATCCCTCAGTGTTCTAAGTTGATAAATATCAAGCTGCTATTGTAAAATAAAATAATATAATAAATAAAATAACATGTAAGTTGTGGGGAGTGGTGGTGTGGTAATTCCAACAATAAATAATCACTGGCACTCAGGTCGTTTCCTATGAAAACTTTTATTCTTGCAACAGATACACAATGCATGCAGCATAGAGCTTGCACTACAGAGAACTGATATGGTGAAGATACAGTTGTTCATGCTGCAGTAGTGCAGAGATATTATTAGGGGGATAGAGCCAGTGGTTCTGCATCCCCATAAATGTTACTGCAATGCCAGCATAACAAGTGTTATTGTCCCTTTCCACTTCAGTTCTTTAGTTTTAAGTGTCATACAGACTAACAGCATACAGTTCTATTTCATGTTTAATCTTAAATGCACTATACTTTCTTTAGAAATCATGCACTAAAATCACCTTGCAATGGATTTGAAAATGCTCTTTCTTAAAATGTTGGAATTATACCAGAACATCTTCCCAAAAAATGTGCACAGAAACAGCTGTGAAATATTGTTATAATATTTTGCATTCAAGAGTAAAAATAAATTATTTTTATTTTTAAGAAGTTGTCCTGGAAGAAACGTAAAAATTAAGAAATGAAATGACATCAAATTGGTACTCTGGTTATGCTGATGGTCAAAAGTAAAGAGATAATGTTCTTCATTTGTTTATCTGCAGAGTAGCCAATGTACATGGGAACTCTCATGTCATATGATGTAACATTATTTCTCAGTCAAAGAGGTCTAGCTTTCAGAGGTTCAGCTCATAAATCTGGAAATCCAAATAATGAAAATTTCCTTGAAATATTAGAGCTCTAGAGTCACTACAATCCAGTTCTCACATAATATGTTAGTAATGTCAATGCCTGACAAGAAACTGGAAGTCATTTACAAGTGCATTATCTATCAAGTGATACAAAGAGTCAATTCATTTTTACTTGGGCCCATCATGTTATGTGGATGCCATCTTGAAGCACAGAAAATGAGAAGCATTATTCAAATATTGTTGATGCAACTCCTGATTCAAATCATATTGAACAAACAACATCCATCTCTGTTATATTTACTTCAAGCAGGAAACACCGTCAGGTGGCTTGTGGAGTATGGATGTAGATGTAGATGTAGAAGTAAATGAGCATCTTTTGGTATTTGCAGATTATAGTCAGAAAACACAAGAGTTGCTAGTGCATATTTAATTCAGTCAGCACTTGTGAAATATTCAGTTCCTATCAGTGAGTGCCACAGACAAGGTTAATATGATGGAAGTAATATTAGAGGGTGCTAAAAAGGAGCTCAGTCATATTTTCTTCAGTCAACTCCTCTTCCAAAATTTTCACTGTTTGCTTTCCATAGCCTTATGTGGTGCATATGTAGCTGAGAGTTGTCTTGAGGCAGATACTTTCTCAGTGTGATTCAACTTCCTTACAACCTGTTCAGGAGCAGTCCATAATGGTGGTAAATTCTGCAACAGTGTGTTGGAAGTTCTTTATATTCCATGTCTGACACCGGTCAGAGTGGTCAAGCTGATGCTGCAATACCAGTTACAGCTCAGTTGGATAAGATTTCCATTGCTGTTGAAACTCTCAGTGAATTAAATTTGTCAGCTGAAACACATACTGTGGTACATGGTGTTTTGGATTATGTGAGGCCATTTAAATGTTTAATCATGGCATTAATTTAGCTAAATTTGTTGGTACTAATTGACTACAGAAACACATTACTGCAAGCTCAAAAGACTACCATTGATAATGAGGAAGATACTTCAATAACTTATTACATGCCTCAGAATATCTTTGCAAAAACTGTAATGCCATTCTCCCCAATCTCAAGTTGTTGCTAGTGCAATTAATATCAATCCTGAATTTCTACGGGATGCCCTGAGAAGAGGAAATCATTTCATGATAAAACCAAGAATGAAATGAAAGATTTGAATTCACAGGATTTATTCAAGAAAAATGTATTTTATGTCATTATTGACAATTTAGTATCTAACTTGCAAACCTGATATGAAACAGTGAAGATTTTAGATGAAACATTTAGGTTTTATGGAAATACTCAAAGATCAAATCACTGGGGCTCACAAATTATCTGTCAATTAATACCATAATTTCATCACAGCAGATTTAGAGAAAGAAATTAAATATTTGGAATCAACTCATTTTATCTTAAAATATCTTACTTTGAAACCATTAAAGCTCCTGGATAAGATGCACAGACTTAAAATTTTAAAATTGTTTCTGAATGTATATGTAGCTACGCACATCTTTTACACTCTTCCAGTGACTGTATCTGAAGCAGCATGACCGTTCAGCCCTCTCATTTGTGTTAAAAACTGTGTCAGTTCACTATGAATCAACAATGTCTCACAGATTTGGGTACCTTGGAAACTGAATATAATTTGGCAAAGTAATTAGAATTTGATGCTGTGATTCAGACATTTCCTAAACAAAAGGCTCACAAAGTGTCACTGGCAGTGTTATAGGGAAATACACTCCTGGAAATGGAAAAAAGAACACATTGACACCGGTGTGTCAGACCCACCATACTTGCTCCGGACACTGCAAGAGGGCTGTACAAGCAATGACCACACGCACGGCACAGCGGACACACCAGGAACCGCGGTGTTGGCCGTCGAATGGCGCTAGCTGCGCAGCATTTGTGCACCGCCGCCGTCAGTGTCAGCCAGTTTGCCGTGGCATACGGAGCTCCATCGCAGTCTTTAACACTGGTAGCATACCGCGACAGCGTGGACGTGAACCGTATGTGCAGTTGACGGACTTTGAGCGAGGGCGTATAGTGGGCATGCGGGAGGCCGGGTGGACGTACCGCCGAATTGCTCAACACGTGGGGCGTGAGGTCTCCACAGTACATCGATGTTGTCGCCAGTGGTCGGCGGAAGGTGCACGTGCCCGTCGACCTGGGACCGGACCGCAGCGACGCACGGATGCACGCCAAGACCGTAGGATCCTACGCAGTGCCGTAGGGGACCGCACCGCCACTTCCCAGCAAATTAGGGACACTGTTGCTCCTGGGGTATCGGCGAGGACCATTCGCAACCGTCTCCATGAAGCTGGGCTACGGTCCCGCACACCGTTAGGCCGTCTTCCGCTCACGCCCCAACATCGTGCAGCCCGCCTCCAGTGGTGTCGCGACAGGCGTGAATGGAGGGACGAATGGAGACGTGTCGTCTTCAGCGATGAGAGTCGCTTCTGCCTTGGTGCCAATGATGGTCGTATGCGTGTTTGGCGCCGTGCAGGTGAGCGCCACAATCAGGACTGCATACGACCGAGGCACACAGGGCCAACACCCGGCATCATGGTGTGGGGAGCGATCTCCTACACTGGCCGTACACCACTGGTGATCGTCGAGGGGACACTGAATAGTGCACGGTACATCCAAACCGTCATCGAACCCATCGTTCTAACATTCCTAGACCGGCAAGGGAACTTGCTGTTCCAACAGGACAATGCACGTCCGCATGTATCCCGTGCCACCCAACGTGCTCTAGAAGGTGTAAGTCAACTACCCTGGCCAGCAAGATCTCCGGATCTGTCCCCCATTGAGCATGTTTGGGACTGGATGAAGCGTCGTCTCACGCGGTCTGCACATCCAGCACGAACGCTGGTCCAACTGAGGCGCCAGGTGGAAATGGCATGGCAAGCCGTTCCACAGGACTACATCCAGCATCTCTACGATCGTCTCCATGGGAGAACAGCAGCCTGCATTGCTGCAAAAGATGGATATACACTGTACTAGTGCCGACATTGTGCATGCTCTGTTGCCTGTGTCTATGTGCCTGTGGTTCTGTCAGTGTGATCATGTGATGTATCTGACCCTAGGAATGTGTCAATAAAGTTTCCCCCTCCTGGGACAATGAATTCACGGTGTTCTTATTTCAATTTCCAGGAGTGTAGATTATAACAGACTAGCCATTGCATAACTCATGGCATTTTACATGTGAGTGCACTTATATCTATTTCCTGAAATGCGTGAGTATGCTAGGGACCAAAGTGGGGACAGAACGCCCCATAACAAAGTGTTTCTAGAGCCAGACATTTCATCAATGTGCATATCAGTATAATACTTAGTCTTTTGTTTTAAAGTGAAGTGAAAGAAAATTAAACCAATTTAAAAAAAATAAAATTAAATGGAGCTTATCAACATTTTACAATAATTCTACATCTGTATCTACATCTACATGGATATTCTGCAAATCACATTTAAGTGCTTGGCAGAGGGTTCATCGAACCACCTTCACAATTCTTTATTATTCCAATCTCGTATAGCATGCAGAAAGAATGAACACCTATGTCTTTCCATACAAGCTCTGATTTCCCTTACTTTATCTTGCTGATCATTCTTCCCTATATAGGTTGGTGTCAACAAAATATTTGCAAATTCGGATGAGAAAGTTGGTGATAGGAATTTCGTGAGAAGATTCTGGGACAATGAAAAATGCCTTTCTTTTAATGATGTCCAGCCCAAATCCTGTATCATTTCTGTGACACTCTCTCCCGTATTTCACCGTAATACAAAATGTGCTGCCTTTCTTTGAACTTTTTCGATGTACTCCATTAGTCCTATCTGGTAAGGATCCCACACAGCATAGTAGTATTCTAAAAGAGGACGGACAAGCATAGTGTAGGCAGTCTCCTTAGTAGATCTGTTACATTTTCTAAGTGTCCTGCCAATAAAATGCATTCTTTGGTTAGCCTTCCCCACAACATTTTCTATGTGTTCCTCCCAATTTAAGTTGTTTGTAATTGTAATACCCAGGTATTTCGTTGAATTTATGGCTTTTAGATAAGACTGATTTATTGTGTACTGAAGTTTAATGAGTTCCTTTTAGCACTCATGTGGATGACCTCACACTTTTTGTTGCTTAGGGTCAACTTCCACTTTTCGCACCTTTCAGATATCTTTTCTAAATCATTTTGCTGTTTGTTTTGGTCTTCTGGTGACTTTATTAGATAATAAACGACAGCGACATCTGCAAACAACTGAAGACGGTTGCTCAGATTGTCTCCAAAATCATTAATATAGATAAGGAACAGCAAAGGACCTATAACACTATCTTGGGGAACACCAGAAATCACTTCTCTTTTACTTGATGACTTTCTGTTAATTACTACAAACTGTCTCTGACAGGAAATCACAAATCCAGTCACGTAACTGAGACGATATTCCATAAGCATGCAATTTTACTACGAGTCACTTGCTTGGTACAGTGTCAAAATTTATTATTGAGTAGCACCCGAAAGAAAACTTGTAAGTTTTTCAGTTGTATTAGTTTTCTCCCTTGTAGGTCAGGCTTGAGTTATCATCCAGTTCCCTAGCTGTGCTGCTTTGGGATCCTGATATCTGTCTTTCACACAACTATTCTTTCTGTCTGATACTCCATAAAAATATTATAGCACTAATATTCTTTATCGATATATTTAACCTTTGTGCACTCTGTTATCTGATTGGTGTATTAATATGATGCAGTGGGAAACTAGGGAGATGGTTTATGATTATTTTTGTTTTATTACATACCAATTAATTCTGTGCATAATAAAACATTATTCAAGGCATACCATAATAACTCTTACTAGTTTTCTAAAGTAACAGAGAGTATGACATCAAAAGTTTTTCTTAATAAATCAATGTCTAGCAATGAATTGTTTCAAACTTGCACTGGGATGAAAGAAACTGCATATTGTAATAAAAGTGCTGCAAGGTCTTCATTGGAAAACAAGTGTACAAGTGTGAAATTTAGAGCATGGTCTTAACAATGTCACATTACACGGGTGTACTACTGTTTTCTTTCTATGAAATTATTATAATTAAAGGCAATGAAAACTGAAAATATACTTATAAATGTTTTGTTTGTAGCTACCACAGTCTATTCTAATTCTGATCAAAAAGGTGTATGGATATCAGAACTGTGATTGCAGAAAAGTGGTCAGGAAAAAATTATGTACTGGCAGTAGCAAATTTAACATTCATTGTCAGTTCTGTAATTAGGAAGCCTGTCTTTCTCTACTTCATAGAAAAACAATGTTACACATTTTAATACACAAAACTAGCAAGGGGCACGGCATTTGGAACGCGAATTTATTGCAAACTTCATGCAATCATAGAACTCCATGAGGGCCACAAAATGTGTAAGCAGTAGCGCGTACTTCTCAAGCATTATTGAGAAAATCACAAGGTAATTTAGGTCGTTGAATATATATCCGTGCGTGGCCATTTTAACCATGAAGTTGCTGCAACCGATTGGTGCCGGTATGGTAGCTCAGTGTGTTCGCCCTTTTTAATAAAAGAACTGAGTGAACGGATCACCGAACAAACATTTATTTTATTTTTTTAATTTTTTTTAAAGTGTTTGGCGTTCAAACCGCTGGATCAAGCTCTTTTCGTCAGTTTTTTTTTTATTTTCAACACAGTCATTTTCTTGATTGTTTATATTACAATCGATATTATGGGGAAAATACGTGTAATCAGATGAAATTTTATTAAATTTACAATGTCATTTGACAATCTACTAATTTTTATTATCACAAATAATGTAATATTCATAATTATCAACTAGTAAACGACCAATTGCATGAAGTCATACTGAACATGTGTGCTCGTCCGTGATTTAAGAAATCCCTTATATCTGGAAGGAGCCCGAAAAGACTTGTTACCTCCCAGTTTTGACCGACACAGACGGCTTTCGAAAGATGTACAATTAATCGTTGCTTTAGACATTATGGCCGGCTGAAGTGGCCGAATGGTTATAGGCGCTACAGACTGGAACCGCGTGACCGCTACGGTCGCAGGTTCGAATCCTGCCTTGGGCATGGATGTGTGTGATGTCCTTAGGTTGGTTAGGTTTAAGTAGTTATAAGTTCTAGAGGACTGATGACCTCAGAAGTTAAGTCCCATAGTGCTCAGAGCCATTTGAACCATTAGACATTACAAGTTGCAGGGTGATATTTTTCGTAAAAACAAGGAAAACAAAGTTAAACGGCACAAGCTGCCTTGAATAAATGCTATGTTTCCTCATACGCAAGGTCTTTTGACGTTTTCTGTGGAAAAACAGACCTTGTTAACATTTTCAAAAACCCCTCTCTCAGACGATAGTTAAGCAAACCATGCATAACACAGTATTTCCTTAAAAATCGGCGCTGATAATTGGTTATGCAGTATCGAGTGTATTTTAATAGCGTCTTCCGAGAAGCAATTTCTCGTTCTCTTTCAATTAAATACGAACAGTTTTGAAGACACGAACAAGCATAGGGGGCCTACATTTTCAGTATCATTTTATGCGCTTGGTCGTTTACTAGTCGATAGTTATGAAAATTATATTATTTGTGATAATAAAAATTATTAGACTGCCAAATAACATTGTAAATTTAATAAAAGTTCATCTGATTACACGTATTTTTCCCGTTATATCAATTGTAATATAAATAGTAAAGAAAATGACTGTGTTGAAAATAAAATAAATAAATAAAACTGACGAACGGAACTCGATCCAGCAGCTTGAATGCCAACCACTTAAAAAAAAAAAAAAAAGAAAAAAAAAAGAAAACATTTTCTTCTATTTTGTTCAGGGCGGACATCCGATGACACCCGTTCAGTTTGTTGGTTCATCCTTTCACACACTTTATTTTAATTAGAAAGGGAAGCAAACGCTCTGACCAAACACGCTGAGCTACTGTGCCATCACCACTCAGTTGCAACCGCTTCATGGTTAAAATGGCCACACACAAATACATATTCGACGACCGAAATTATCTTGCGATTTTCTCAGTAACGCTTGAGAAGTGCACGCTACTGCTTACACATTATGCTGTCCTCATGGAGTACTACGAGTGTATGAAGTTTACAGTAAATCCCCGTTCCAAACGTCGTGGCCTCCCATTGTAAGTAAACAAATTTCATAGAAGAAATTATGTGACCAATAGCTCTTTGTTTTTGTGGTAAGAATAACAGTTGAAGCTCAAGCATTTAAATTTTGTTTTATGAGCACTGACTTTTGTGTAGGAAATGAAGCATTTTCTAGGCGCTGCATTACTGATAAGTAATGTTCACATTCTTGCCATCTGCAATGTCAGAAAAAGGAACAGTTACTCTGATACACCTGTATAGAAACTTGCTCTGCACTGGAACACTTCGCATTGTTTCTTCAGCGGCATCCACTTTCTAAATACAATGCAATAAGATGTCACAGTCTGTATAAGATCCTCAAATATTCACATGTTCTGTAGTAGAGCTGCATCCAAAATGCAGCTGAAGTTAGTGGTGTTAATATTGGCCCTACGATACAGGTGTGTATACTGCTGTGCACTCTGATTCAGCCTATTGCACCAAGTTAATTTGCTCCAATTCTGCCAGCATTATATCATGCAAAATATAGTACCAGAGTATAAACTAGCAGAAAATGCTGCTGTCAAAGTGTTCTTCTTGAATAGACTCAGACAGAAAAGAGGGGAACCAGCTGCCTCAAACCTCATTCTGCCTTTCTCACCAAACATTTTGGCATGCAAAGATATTCTTGCTCTTTTGACACTGAACAAAAATCCTTTTACCCAGTCCTTCTTTCTAGTGAAGCCTTCAGACAACAGTATCTCCCTATTGCTGCCACTGTCTGTCTCTCTCAGTACACACCGCAACCACTGTCCCCTCTCTCTCACTGTCTCTTTCATCTTTCTTTGACATTGCCTCTGTCTTCACCATATTTTGGCAGTACATTTATTTTATTTTTTTAATTTTATTTTTTTATAGGGGTTGGCCATAATTTTTTTTTTTTTTTTGAGGGGGGGGGGGGGGGGGGGGGGGGAGTGCTGTCTAGCTTACCTTTACCCCTGTACCACTTGTCTCTCTCTCTTCCACCATCACTGTCTCCCCCTCAGCACAAAAAGTGTAGATATGTGTGCATGCAATAATATTTGGTGTGGAAGTTGGTTCTCCCCATTTCTGTTAAGTGTCTTTTCTAGAGGAATATATTCTCTTTTTTGTACTCAAACACCAACATTTTTCCATGAATTCCCTTCTTTTTCCTGCTACAGCAGCATTTGTAAGAACTCCGTCTTCAGGCCACGAGTGGCCTACCAGAACCATCCGACTGTCGTGTCATCCTTGGTGGAGGATACGGATAGGAGGGGCGTGGGGTCACCACACCGCTCTCCCAGTCGTAAGATGGTATTCTTGACTGAAGCCACTAGTATTCGGCCACGTAGCTCCTCAATTGGCATTATGAGGCTGAGTGCACCCCGAAAAATGGCAACAGTGCATGGCAGCTTGCATGGTTACCCTTCCAAGTGCTGACCATGCCCGACAGTGCTTAACTTCAGTGATCTCACAGGAACAGGTGTATCCACTGTGGAAGGCCATTGATACAGCAGCATATGTAGCTTATGTAAAATAATTTCTATAAGTCAGTAAAGTTTTGATGGTTTATTAATATACTTTGACACATTTATATACTTTGACACATATACTCAACAAATAAGTATGTATAGTACAAGGTTAACATGAAATTGTCTGCTTTACACTTTTTCTCAATATATTTGTCATCAATTACTATTCATTGAAAGTGCCTGGTTTATGATTTGTATCATAAAAGAGTAAAAATGTTATTAGAAATATTTTACTGTATTTGCAGTCTTCTCAGTTTTACACAATTTTTGACAGTCATTTTAATTTCTTTTCAGACATTTTAAGACTCTTTTTAGCCCATTTTTGTGACTACAGTACCACTTTGGGCATATTTGTATAGGTGTGAAAAGCCCATTATACAGAGTGTGTCAGAATGTATTGTTAGTGAAAAACGATTGGTGACTTCAGAACCCTTGTGATGACCCTAGAACCCTTTCCTTGTATCCAAAATGTCAGTTAAAACAACATATGGGTTTTAGTGTTGTAGAACTGCTGAATACAATGATGCACACTATACCACATGTAATAAACACTATTTTATTAGTCAGAAGCACACATATACAGTTAGATACATTCCTGATTCTCTGTCCACGTGTGTACTCTTTTGCCCGCGGCCACAGACAGGTGCAAAGAGCTTGCCAAAGCAAAGATATTTCATGCAACTTGATTGATAGTCACCACATTACCCCCCCCCCCCCCCCCCCAGAGTGTGGAGGATAAGACATAAATATTGGGGCATACATGTAAAGAAAACACCCAGGGGGTAGGGAGAGGGTTTTTAAACCAGAACCATGCCTTAATTACATTACATTAGTAACTGAAGTCTTCGAGCGAGCGAGGGGGCGGATGGTTCTGCCTGACCAGGTGAATCCTCGTACAGCAGTCGAGGGATCCAGGAAGGGGATGGTGGGTTGTGAGGAGCCTGGGTAGTGGACCTGAATGCCTATTGCAGCACATAGTACTTTCACCATTGATGGGTCAGTACCAACAGGCAAGGGGACAGACTGAAGAAGATGAATGTGGATTAAGTTGTCATTGCAGGAGCTGGCTCGTTCGTAGAAGATACACACATTATCTAGCTGCATAACAAAAAACACTTTAGAGCTGCAAATAAAATCTGTATTGACATTCACAACCACTTCCATATACAGGTTGACAGAATCTCCACATGAGTCGGAAGTGGCAACATGACATATTCCGAGGCTGGCCCCTGATACATTACTGAATCCTAACAGGAGAGACGCAGTTAGCTGCCTGTAGGAGGGGGAATCATCACATGCATCACTCTGTATGGGATTGTCACATGCATCTGTAGCACTGTCACACGACTGTTAGTGGGTAACGTCACAAGTGCAGGAATGGGTGTCACTCATCTGAGGACTGTCAATAGATGCCTCGTGCAAGGCGGGTGTAGCAGGGCATCAGTGCTGACTGGATGTGGTATCAGGCAGTTCTCCTGGAGACCATGCCGGTTTAAGGCAGCAGACAGATACCGTTTGAGGTGTGCCATTAATGAGCACTTGGAACGTGTTGGTACGCCATGATATGATTCTGTGAGGGCCCGAGTATGGAGGTCTGAGTGCTGGTCAGACACTGTCATCACGCTCCATGACATGAGTGCACGACGCCAAGTCCTTATGCAGAAATACGGGTGGGAGCGAGTGTGGTCATGGTAGAGGCACGCGAATGTTAGCAATTTTCTCCTTAACATGTCTGACGAATGTCAAGTCGCAGATTTGATCTAAAGGAAGTGAAGGCTCGACTAACTCTGCTGGGAAAGTGAGGAGTTCTCCATACAGTACTTCTGCCAGGGATGCACCGAGGTCCTCTTTGTATGTGGTCCGAATGCCTAACCTTACCCATGGTAAGGCGTCAGCCCACTCAACTCCGTGGCACATCAGGGAAACTTTAAGCATTCAGTGCCAGCGTTCAACAAGCCCATTGCTCTGGGGGTGGTATGCTGTAGTCCTAAATCCCTTCACACCATACAGTTCATGAAGCTGTTGGAAGAGAGCAGACTCAAACTGGCAACCCATGTCAGTGGAGATAGAAACCGGGCAGCCAAAGTGTGAGGTCCACATTTATAAAACGGCTCAGGCTACTGTGTCGGCTGTGATAGTATGAGAGGGATTACCTCTACCCAGTGGGTAAACCTGTCAATAGCGGACAGTACGTAACAAAGGGGCCTGAGGGGGGTAAGGGTCCGACGATATCGATGTGTACGTGCGGGAATATTCTTTTTGCCATGTTGAACGTACCCATGGGGGGCTGTGCATGGCATCCTACATTTGCCCGCTGGCAAGCCACGCATGCTCGCGCCCAGCTGCGACATTGTTTTATCACTCCAAGCCAAATGAAACATTCACATATCAGACGTGTGGTGGCGCAAATGCCAGGGTGTGCTAAGTCATGGATACTATGAAAAATGTCCCGGCGAAGAGGTGCAGGAATCACAGGACCTATGCGTCCTGTTGAAGTGTCACACCAGATGGGTGATGAAAACCCTGGAAATGTCTGTAACTCTAGTTTGAGTGCTGTTTTAACATCAAAGTTCTATGTGGCGAGTTCAGTATCCTCTGTCTGCAATTTAGGCAGTTCAGTGAGGTCCAATTGTAAAGATAAAACCGACACATGAGATAGAAAATCAGCGACGACATTGTCTGTCCCTCTGGCGTGATGTATGTCATTCATAAACTGACATATGAGGTCCATACACCGAAAATGTCTTGGGGATGAGTCCTTGCCTGGGTTATGGAAAGCTTATACCAATGGCTCGTAGTCGGTGAATATCACAAGATGGCAACCTTCGATATTGTCTTGGAAATATTTGATAGCAGCATAAATAGCAAACAGTTCCTGGTCGAAAGTCGACCATTTATGTTGGGAAGCAGACAGTTTGTGGGAGAAAAATCCGAGCAGCTGTACAACAGAACCCATGGATTGCTGAAGTACTGCCCCGACTGCTGTATCACTCGTGTCTGTAGTAAGTAAGATGGGAGCATCAGGAATGGGGTGGGTGAGCGCAATGGCCATCTGTAAGGCTGACTTTAGGTTATCAAATGTGCAATGCATATCTGGAGTCCATGTGACCACCTGAGACCCTGAAGTGTTTTTTCTGTAAGAGTACCCGTCAGTGGGGCTTGTATGTCAGCGGCATGGGGGACATGTTTGCTGTAGTAATGTACCATTCCAAAGAACTGGCAGAGGCCCTGAATATCTCTGGGCAAAGGCACTGTACTAATGGCCTAGACCCGTTCGGGTAGGGGACGGATGCCGTTGGCAGAAAGCCCATGACCCAGAAAAGTGACACTAGTGCGGTGGAGTTGTGACTTAGCATTGTTCACTGGAACACCGTTTACTTTTAATAGTTGGATCACTGTATTTAAATAGAGTTCATGTTCCTCGAGGGAGGAAAAAAAAATTAGCAAGTCATCCAGGTAGGCATATGCAAAGTCCAGTTTTCCAACCAATGAGTCGATGAACTGTTGTCATGTCTGTGTGGCATTTTTAAGGCCCAATGGCATAAAAATATACTCCAACAACCCAAACGGGGTGATGATAGTGGTTTTTCCAACGTCCTCCAGTGCCATTGGCAGTTGGTGATAAACCTTGTGACAGTCAATTACACTGAAAATTTGTGCCCCGTGCAGTTGGGAACAAAAGTCTTGAATATTTGGGATGGGATAATTATCTAGAATTGTTCTTGTGTTAAGCACCTGATAGTCATCTTTCTTGGGCACCAAATGAACGAGTGACAATTAACTACTGGATGACGGGCGAATAATCTTACTATCTAAAAGTTCCTGAATAATAGCTTTGGCATATTTACACTTTTCCGGATTTAAACGCCTAGCCTTTGCACGTACCGGTGGACTTTCTCTGGTATTGATTCTGTGAACAGTACCATTGTTGATCATGAACACCAATGGGGATGATGGATCTACTCCGAGCAAACTATGACTAACCTGTAATGCACATGCTTGTGTGTCCCAGACCGGTGGGTCAGCAGCAGTGGCAGTGATCCACTGGTAGTCCTTGTCATAGAGCTCAGTGGGGTACATGGTAGTGTTGCAGACACAGCTTCTGCCCGGCAGTAGAAACGTCACGCGGTGTCGGCGGCAGGTCCGAGGAAGTGGTACGGGGGTTGGCGGCATGGCCGTGTGTGACAGCTGGGTGACATGCTTACATCCGTCTGTGAGCTTGGCTTGCACGGCGCCGATGCATAAATGCAGGGCTTCATTGCTGTTCCGAAGTTCGTTATTGTGTGATCTAAGAGAGAGCACTGCAACAGCAGTTTCAGCTAGCTCGCTCAATAGAGTGGCGCTCTCGGATGAGAGGGAAGAGATACCTGAACCGGTGGTCTGGTCTATCAAGTTAAAGGGTAGTGTACTTCATTGTAGGTTGGGTGACAGTACGTTGGCTAAGAGAAAATCTACCCCAAGCAAGGGTTCATCCATCTCCGCGATAACGAAAGTCCACTGTAGGGGGTATTAATGTCCTGCAGTTTAAGGCTTAAATTAGTTATTCCATGAGATTGTATCAGGGACTTATTGGCAGCTCAAAGTGGGGGCAAGGATAACGCTCCAATTTAATACCTGTGGACAGAGGTATCACACTAACCTCGGCCCGCATGTCGACTAGAAATGAAAGGCAAGAGACTGTGTCTTTTATGTACAAACGTCCTGGTGCATGAGGTGGTGAAGTATTAAGTGATAGGCGTCTGTGTGGTGCGAAGCAGCCCTTAGCGCCTGAATTGGGTGGCGTTATTAGTTTGGGAATGCACATGGAGGACGGCATTTCTTAGCCGCATCGCCAAAGTGGTAAATGGAAATAACATCAACTGGGATGGTATGTGGCGTCATCCATCACGTTGGCTGAGGTTGAAGTGGCAGTGGAGGGGGTCTTATGTGTAGGTTCCTCTGACAGTGGCGTTGCACTAATGCTGGTAGGAGAGGAGTTACGGTGGCGGCTGCCAGGCGACGTTGGAACTGCGCGCATGTGCGGAGTGAGTTGTGTGCACTCTGTACCACACAATGGAAGCTGCCACCCAGGTGTGCCAACCCCTGAGGCCTGAGGGCCGCCTGGGGGAGTATGCAGGGCGGGCAGAATGTTGTACACCTGGTCTGCGATCTTCAGTTTGGTGTCTAGTGGGGCTGAAGTCACATGGAGGAAGTTTGAGCAACCAGATGGACCAAAGTGTAACATCTGGCATGTGATGTGTGTATATCATGGTGCAGAGATGAGGCGAGAGCTACGACAGGGATCTAGAACCCAGCGACTCATGACTGATGAGCCAGATAGCTTCCTCTGTTGATGTGGATACTCGCTCAAGGATGGTGCATAGGGCGAATGCACATTTGTCCATAGTGGGGGGCGAAGCTACAATATCGCAGATCAGGTCCAGTTCATCATGGAGGTGACATAGTAAGCAAAGGGACTTCGAATTGTCACCGGCCATGCCATGTAGCTGCAGGCAAACCATGACCAAGGCAAACCATGTGTGTGGGTGGTCATTGCAAAGGGGTGGTAGAGTCGGCCAGTGGATGGGGAAGTCTTGACATAACTGTTTATCAGAAACTGTCACTCCCTGTCCGGAATTCTGCAGCGTAATTGGCTCAGGTGCAGTAACAGTGTACCAGCTCTCAACACTGTTAGTGGCATTTGACACGGTAGGCTCTACTGGCTTGACCTTGGTCAAGAAATCAATGAATTGTGCATTCGACGGAGTAATGCCAACAGGTGTAAAATTCACCAGCACAGTAGAGTTGACCATAGTCGACCGATGTGTGGAGAATGACGGAGTACAGTTCCTGGGCCCCTCCCCTATAGGTGCATTAAAATTGTTAAAATCACCTAATTTTTGTTGAACACACTTGGTAGACACGGCAGGAACGGTGTGTGCCATTGGAAACACTCGTAAAGTCGATGCTGGCAGTGTGGGGGTGGTATGGGGGGGGGGGGGGGCTGGTGCAAAATGTGGAGTTCCGAGATAAACATGAAATTTCCCATCTTAAGCGCCCGGCTGGATTTCCACCTCCACTGATTCAGTTGGAAAGTTCACACTGGAACTTGGGAAACCCGTAAACATAGTCGCTGGGCTTTGAGCACATTGTGTCAGCCATTGTTGAGCACTTGGAACATGCATGAAAGTTCATACTCAATGTAAAACGTTCACATTCAAAGGTTTGTGCACAAAAAACGTTCTGTTGATACAGAACACTGCCACACAACTGCTGACTCACGTACGATAACAGAAAGTTATTGATTGTACCTGATGCCGGCACCCATGGTTGTGGGAAAGCAGAAGCACTGTCTTCTTGAGTACTGCTAGAAGGTGTGTTCAGGACCTGCATCAAACTATTGTGAACACAAGGTGGATAATTGAAAAACCACGCCGAAGCATCTGTTCAGAAACTTAGTTGGCACATGTGCAGTGTAGGGGCAGCAAGTGATCAATTGTGTACTGCTTGATGGTATGAAAGATCATTGTAGCACTAGCGAACAAAATTTGGGGTCATCAGTATCGGTTTTAGTATTGTAGGACCGCCAAATACAATGATGCACACTATACCACATGTAATAAACACTATTTTTTTAGGCAGAAGCACACATATACAGTTAGATACATTCCTGATTTTCTGTCAATATGTGTACTTTTTTGCGCGTGGCCACAGGCAGGCGCAAAGAGCTTGCCAAAGCAAAGATATTTCATGTGGCTTGGTTTATAGTCGCCACAAACATTTACACCTCAGACTGGCTATTATATGCACCTTTTTTGTTTGTTTTTTTTTTTTTGTTTTTTTTTGCGTAAGTATGACAACTATGAACCTACCAGCCTTGGTCATGGATAATGATATTGAAAAAAAATTTAAAGTTCTCTGACAATATAATCTTAAGACCATATGGTATCATTTTCACTGATATGCCATGAATAGAAAGTATAGAAGTGACAATCTCCATATTTCATACCCAAAAATCATGGTTTTTCGTATTTTTTGGGAAACAACCATGAACAAATTGTGGTTTTATAAGCTGTCTAAGGTCCATCCTAGACCACATCTAATTCAAAAGAACCAACTGATTTTCTCAATTTGCCTAGGCTGCAGAAAGTGTGTAATACTTAAATCTTAATCCCATACTGTACGATAGGTACAATATGACATTTCTTTCATCAGGTACGGAAATGGATGATAGGTTGATGGCTATATTGTAGGATAGTTACAGTGTGACATTTCTTTTGACATGTATGGAAGTGGTTGATTGGCTGATGCCTGTCCAAATAGTTGACCCATTACCTCTGTGATCAATACAATCTGAGTTTTGATCCCCAGAAAACTCATTTTCTCGCATGAGTTTTTTGGCACACATTGGTTGCGCACTGCCATTCATTGTGTTTATACCATGTCAGCCCTTTTTTAACATAACAATAAAATTTGTTTGCTATGTTTTGGGAATGGGGTTAATCACACATCTTGACCCAGGCCCAGTCCTGGCTCTCAGCAGCCCTGATTACTGATTTTCAACAGTAATAATAAATGAACGTATGGCATTGGTAGCTGGGAGACCCCTCGCAGGGTGGTTTGTTTGCCGCTCCACAAGTTCTTTAACGCCACTATGGCGACTTGCGAGTGAATGAGGATGAAATGATGATGAAAGACACACAACACCCAGTCATCATGAGGCAGAGAAAATCCCTGACCCCTCCAGGAATCGAACCTGGGACCCAGTGCATGGGATGCGAGAACACTACTGCAAGACCACGAGCTGCGGAGTTTTCAACAGTCCTTAACCATCTTTCCTTGGATTCAAACCCCTATGTGTATGTGTGCTTAGTTTAATCCATGGATTTAACTTGCTAATATGGTAAGAAAAAGACAGTTTCCACACTATTGTTCTTCATACCATATTTTTTTTTTTTTTTTTTTTTTTTGAGTTACTATCAGGAATGTGTGCTCTATACACATGTTAGTTTGTCCACCAAGTGCATTCCTGGTTCAACTTCTAACTGTTCTGCTGTTTACTCATGAAAGTCCTGTTTACTAGCACAAGGCTTTATTTGCTTGTGGTAGATTTCCCTAGAATATGATGCCACATGTCATAAGTGAATGGAAATAACCAACATATGCAGTTTTGATTGTTTCCATGTCAGAAACAGATGCAATTGAGCGAATGGCACATGCTGCTGAATTCAGTCTTTTACATAGGTTGGTGATGTGGACAGACCAGTTTAGTTTGTTATCAATATTTAAACCCAGAAATTTGGAAGATACAACTTTCACTATTTCTTTGTCTCCACATTTTATATCAACATTTTCCAATTTTTTGTTTACTGTTTGAAACTGAATGAAATGAGTCTTATTAACATTGAGGGACAGACCATTTGCAGTGAACCAATCTAGAACTTATTGGAATATAGTGGTCGCAGTGTTCTCTAGACTGCAGTTGGATACCTTGTCAGTCACAATGGTTGTGTCATCTGCAAACAGGGTGAAGTGTACTTCTTGGGTCACACACCATGGGAGGTCATTTACAAAGATTAAGAAAAGTAAGGGACCAAGCACCAAGCCCTGCGGCACTCCACATTTTAATGTACCCCAATCAGAGCTGGCAGGTGCCTTTGCACAACTGTTTAATACTACCTTTTGATTTCTGTCATCTAGATATGACTCAAGTCACTGCCCTACTTTATCTTTTAAGCCATAATGCTCAGCCTTTCTTAGCAGAATCTTGTGATCTACATAGTCAAATGCTTTTGACAGATCACAAAAAATTCCAACTGGTGACATTTTCTTGTTTATTGATGTACCTTTTGGAACAATATATGTGATACAGTTGACTGATTTCTTGCATTATCCTCACTGAAGTATTACACTGGGAATAGTGCCTGCAAATGGCCACATGCTTGATATCTTCCCAAGCCATAAATTCCTTGAAATTGTTGCTTGTGAATTGTGAGCCATTGTCCATTAGCAGTCATTGTGGTTTCCCTATTCCACACATTTTTCCCTTAAACAGTTTATTATTGTAGTTGTGTTGGCTAATTTTATCAGATATAATTTTACATATTTTCACAAAAATTCAACAAACACTAAACTATGAGGAACTCCTCCTCTACCTTTTGGCAGATATCCATGTAAGTCAGTTGCTGTTAAGTCATGTAAACCTTTTGGAATTACTGGATATATTTTATGTACTTCATGGCTGTCATAATCATATACTTTATGGCACAACTCACATGTTCCTTTGTTTTTTTATTTTTTATTATTTATTTATTATTCATCTCTTAAAATGTGTAATAGACTCCCTTATACGAAATTGGGCATAATCTTAATGCAAAAACCAAACTAATGTTTCCATGGCTATGTCTGGAATACATAACTTCCATCCTCTGTCAATCTCCACAATAAGACTTCTTTTTGTATCATACATTAAGCTTTCTCAACTTCTGTTAGTTTCCTGTTCACACTCCAATAACTTCCTGCCAAAGAATTCATCAGATCATAATCATTCCTTAATATTCCTCGATAAGCATCTTATTTCATTATCTGGGCAGCTAATAGATTTTAAAAACAACACTAGGTCCTTTTGTTCTTGTCAGGGTCTTCATCTCTAAAGCTAATAGCGATATTGCATCTGACTGCCAAGATGGCGTCAGTAACAGCTGTGTGTGATAGTTTCTCTCAAGAAAACAATAATTATAAAGTAATCATTTGTGTAATCTGTATTTCAAATGTGCTAAATGGTTTCAGACTTTGCTTAGAATCACAATTACGGATACATTCTGCGTGGGTGAGATACATTAATGCAAAAACTGTGTTTTCATGTGAATGTGATCAGGGAAGTTGTAACAGATTTAACGCTATGTTAGTCGCTTACGCTACCGGACGTGAAATTAATGTGTTACAAAGTGTGTTGTATGAATTGCAAAGTGTTAAAAAAAAACAATAAAAGTCCTAAAAGCAAAGCTATGTGAATTGAATGGAGTATCACCACTTAACACAAACTCAGAAATCTACATCACATCTCTTCTTCCTAAAATGAGTGTAAATTTTAAAAATTACGAACTAAAAGCAACTAAAAGATCGCTGTACAAAATAGATACAATGCTCTGGAAATACGTGATGAAATAAAATCTTGTGGCGAGAGAGTGGAAGGAGTAAGTGTCGTGAGAACTGAAAGTAAACAAGCCTCCGAAAAGTTCGTTACACCTAACATACAAGCAACTGTTAACAAAAACCTCGAGCGAAAACTTAACAACGCAGCCCATAACGGGCTCAAAACGTTAAAATCTGTTAATAATATAAGACATAGAGACTGTGAAAAGAAAGAAGATCGTATAATAGACTGCAAAACTTCAGAAGACTTGAGCACAACAAATAATGCTTTTACTGTATATATACTTGTGGACAGTCTCGGAAAAAGACTGGCAGAAACCCTATATAACTCAGGATGCAGTGCTACTAGCATAATAAAACCTGATGCTCCACTGAAAGTGATCGTCAATAACTGCGAAAATCTGAGTATTAAGATGAAGAAAAATGACTGTGTTCTAATCCTAGGGGGCGGAGTAGACGTCCGCTGCAATGATGTATTATCATCAAGACGAGCAGTTTTTTACTGTTAGCTTAGGCATGAAACTAACCTGAAATGGCAACAGAGTTCACTGCCTACAGATAGAAGTAGTACAAGTTTATATGCCAACTGGCTCCACGTATGACAAAGAGATTGATTAAATGTATGATGAGATAAAAGAAATTATTCAGACAGCGAAGGGAGACGAAAATTTAATAGTTGTGGGTGACTGGAATTCAATAGTAGGAAAAGAAAGAGAAGGAAACGTAGTAGGTGAATATGGAATGGGGGTAAGAAATGAAAGAGGAAGCCGCCTGGTAGAATTTTGCACAGAGCATAACTTAATCATAGCTAACACTTGGTTCAAGAATCATGAAAGAGGGCTGTATGCATGGAAGAGGACTGGAGATACTGGAAGTTTTCAGATAGATTATATAATGGTAAGACAGAGATTTAGGAATCAGGTTTTAAATTGTAAGACATTTCCGGGGGCAGATATGGACTCTGACCACAATTTTTTGGTTATGAACTGTAGATTAAAACTGAAGAAACTGCAAAAAAGTAGGAATTTAAGGAGATGGGATCTGGATAAGCTGAAAGAACCTGAGGTTGTAGAGAGCTTCAGGGAGAGTATCAGGGAACAATTGACAGGAATGGGGGAAAGAAATACAGAAGAAGAATGGGTAGCTTTTAGGGATGAAACAGTGAAGGCAGCAGAGGATCAAGTAAGTAAAAAGACAAGGGCTAAGAGAAATCCTTGGGTAACAGAAGAGACAGCATTAAGGGTAGATGACACATTAGTAACCGATGGGCATAGTGTGGCAAATCTATTTAACAAGTACTTTATATCCATTACTGATAGAATGGGGTTGTCAGGATCACTAAATAATGCCCTTGAATATCTGAAACTAGCCTTTACAAATAGCTTCCGGTACATGAATATGTCACTCACTTCACCAAAAGAAATAATTTCCATAATAAAATCTTTAAAAACAAAGCATTCTAGTGGTTATGATGAAATATCAACAAAGTTAATTGAGGCATGTTCTTGTGAGTTTAGTACAATTCTAAGTTACTTGTGTAGCCAGTCAATTATAACTGGGACATTTCCTGACTGGCTAAAATATGCAGATGTTAAAACTCTATTCAAGGAAGGGGATGAAGAGATACCATCAAACTACAGACCAATTTCACTTTTGCCAGCATTCTCAGAAATTTTAGAAAAAGTAATGTACAGGCAGTTTCTCAACCATCTGACCACAAATAACATATTATCAAGCACACAGTTAGGATTTCTGAAGATTTCTGATATCGAGAAGGCTATTTACACCTACAGTGAAAATGTGCTTAATTCGTTAAATAACAAATTACAAGCAACAGGTATTTTCTGTGATTTGTCAAAGGCGTTTGATTGTGAGAATCACAATATCCTTTTAAATAAATTAGAATTCTATGGTGTCACAGGCAGTGTTGCAAAATGGTTCAACTCATACACACTAACAGGAAACAAAGAGTGTCAGTGCAAGGGACTAGTGAATTAAGTCATCAGTCGTCATCAGAATGAGAAGAAATTACATGTGGTGTCCAACAAGGATCCATCTAAGGGCCATTGCTTTTTCTTGTATACATTAATGATCTCTCATCAGTTACACTGCCAGAACCAGAGTTCGTTTTGTTTGCAGATGACACAATTATTGCAATAAATAGAATGTCGAGTGTAGTTCTAGAAAGCTCTGCTAATGATATTTTCATGGATATTAGTAAATGGTTTAAAGCCAACTCACTAACATTAAACTTCGAAAAGACTCACTATGTGCAATTCAGAACCTGTAAGAGGTTTCCACCCAGCATATGCATCAATTATGAAGAAGAGCAGATAGAAGAGGTTGACTGTCTTAAATTCCTGGTATTACAACTTGATAATAAATTCAGTTGGGAGAAGCACACTACAGAACTGCAGAAATGCCAAATCTGTATTTGCATTTCGAGTGTTAGCAGACATAGACGACATAAAAATGAAAAAGCTTGCATACTTTGCCTACTTTCATTCCATAATGTCGTATGGTATAATATTTTGGGATAACTCTTCAAATCAAACAAAAGTTTTCAGAGTCCAAAAGCGTGTAATACATATTAATTGTGGAGTAAATTCACGGACGTCCTGTACAAACCTCTTCAAAGAACTGGGTATACTTTTACGGTATATTGATAATTTTTACTTATGGATCGTCTGATAGCAACTGAATAAAACACAATTTTAGTGCCATACGCGTTTCGCCTTTAGTTTCTGCAAGGCGTCATCAGTGGCAGGTTGCGTGGACAATTTCTTACATATTACGCTCCTGTTGCATTTTTGGTGTTGTTCTTCTTCTTATGAACGCCAATTTGCTGTTTTTTCCACATTCCACAGCACTATGCACTGAACGCTTGTTTTAATGCAATGCAAATGCGTAGGGTATACCATGATCATGATGGCGGTTCCTCCGGGGTGAGGCTCTTCTATTGCACTTCGGTCGAGCTGTCCCCCGCGATTATTCCAAATGTGAGTAACTCGGGCGCATAATTTTTGGTAGTCGGGACTTGCGTTCGCACTGTCCCGGTGTCTATTTCAATTGCAAACGCAGTATTCTGAGATAGCAGTCGGTAACTAGTGCGTCTGAGCACTCGGCCAGCAATGTGTTCCGCAAGGGACTGCTAAACGCAGCAGCACTCGCGCTAGGTGTGTACCACATGGCTGCGTCGACCTGGCGTCAAACCCAGACCCAGAGCACACTGTCTGTTCGATAACTGGGTATACTAACTAATGCCTCTCAGCATATTTAATCCTTAATGAAATTTGCCCTAAATAATATATCTCTTTTTCCAACAAACAGCTTAGTTCATACATACAATACCAGGAACAAAAATGATCTGCACAAGGACTTAAAAGCACTTACTTTAGTTCAAAAAGGCCCATTACTCAGGAACAATCATCTTCAATAATTTGCCAGCAAACATAAAAAATTTAGTTACAAATAAAGATCAGTTTAAAAGGAGCTTGAAAGACTTACTAGTGGCCAACTCCTTCTACTCCATTGTATATGTATTGTATATACTCATACTATTGGTATTCTTATTTCAGCTCAAAAAAAAAAAAAAAAAAAAAAATGACATGTTCCACATCAATGAGGAGCTACTCAGCACGGATCTATGGAACAAAAAACTAATGTAATCTAATCTAATCTAATTTAATTGATGAAAGGAGAAAATATAAAAATGCAGTAAATGAAGCAGGCAAAAAGGAATACAAATGTCTCAAAAATGAGATAGACAGAAAGTGCAAAATGGCTAAGCAGGGATGGCTAGAGGACAAATGTAAGGATTTAGCGGCATATCTCGCTAGAGGTAAGATAGATACTTCCTGCAGGAAACTTAAATAGACCTTTGAAGAAAAGAGAACCACTTGTGTGAATATCAAGAGCTCAGATGGATACCCAGTTCTAAGGAAAGTCGGGAAGGCAGAAAGGTGGAAGGAGTACATAGAGAGCCTATAAAAGGGTGATGTACTTGAGGACAATATTATGGAGATGGAAGAGGATGTAGATGAAGATGAAATGGGAGATATAATATTGCGTGAAGAGTTTGACAGAGCACTGAAAAACCTAAGTTGAAACAAGGCCCAGGAGTAGACAACATTCCATTAGAACTACTGATAGACTTGGGAGAGCCAGCCATAACAAAACTCTACCATTTGGTGAGCAAGATGTATGAGACAGATGAAATATCCTCAGACTTCAAGAAGAATATAATAATTCCAATCCAAAAGAAAGCAGCACTGAACTGTCAGTTTAATAAGTCACAGCTGCAAAATACTAATGTGAATTCTTTACAGACGAATGGAAAAACTTGTAGGAGCCGACCAGTTTGGATTCCATAGAAATATTGGAACACGTGAGGCAATACTGACCCTATGACTTATCTTAGAAAACAGATTAAGGAAAGGCAAACCTATGTTTCTAGCATTTGTAGACTTCGAGAAAGCTTTTGAAAATGTTGACTGGGATACTCTCTTTCAAAATCTTAAGGTGGCAGGGGTAAAATACAGGGAGGAAAAGGCTATTTACAGTTCGTACAGAAACCTGATGGCAGTTTTAGTTGAAGGGCATGAAAGGGAAGTAATGGCTGAGAAGTGAGTGAGACAGTGTTGTAGCCTATCCCCGGTGTTATTCAATCTGTATATTGATCAAGCAGTAAAGGAAACAAAAGAAAATGAATTAAAATCCATGGAGAAGAAAGAAAAACTTTAAGGTTCAATGATGACATTGTAATTCTATCAGAGACAGCAAAGGACCTGGAAGAGCAGTTGAATGTAATGGACAGTGTCTTGAAATGAAGATATAAGATGAACATCAACAAAAGCAAAACAAGAATAATGGAATGTAGTCTAATTAAATCAGGTGATGCTGAGAGAATTAGTTTAGGAAATGAGTCACTTAAAGTAGTACATGAGTTTTACTATTTGGGGAGCAAAATAATTGATGATGGCCAAAGTATAGAGGATATAAAATGTAGACTGGCTATGGTAAGGAAGGTGTTTCTGTAGAAGAGAAATTTGTTATAGATTCGAGTGTCAGGAAGGCGTTTCTGTACATACTGTATTTGTATGGAGTGTAGACATGTATGGAAGTGAAACATGGGCGATAAAAAAGTTTGAACAAGAAGAAAGTAGAAGCTTTCAAAATGTGGTGCTACACAAGAATGCTGAAGATTAGATGGGTAGATAACATAATTAACGTGGAGGTATTGAATAAAATTGGGTAGAAGAGAAATTTCTGGCACAACTTGACTAGAAGAAGGGATCGGTTGGTAGTACATATTCTGAGGCATCAAGAGATCACCAATTTAGCATTGGAGGGCAGCATGGAGAGTAAAAGTTGTAGAGGAGACCAGGAGATGAATACACTAAGCAGATTCAGAAGGATGTAGGTTACAGTAGGTGCTGGGAGATGAAGAAGCTTGCACAGGATAGAGTGGCGTGGAGAGCTGCATCAAACCAGTCTCTGGACTGAAGACCACAACAACAGCAACAACAAAGCAATTACCCAAGTATATTTACCCAGGAAATTCAGTTTAAATGTCTCTGAGGTTTTACTAAACAGAAATATATAAATGATGCCTTTGTGTGTCTGTCTAACTGTATTCTTATCAAACTCTGAAGAAGTCTTATAGGGCAGCAGCCAATCCAACCCAAATGATATATCTATTGGTACTATTAAGCAGGTCCAATGAAATGTAGAATTAATCATTGCAATATGTAATTTAATCTTTTCTTTTATTACTTTTCCCTTAGTTACTGTTACACCCACATTATACACATCTGTCACTGGGGGTATCGGACACACATGATTATGTCAAATTATCTTCATCAACTCTTGGAATATTATTGATATGTCACTTCCTGAATCAAGATGAACACTTATGCCCACTTCAAGTACTTTGTCACCAACCATCAATTTCATTTTGTCATCCTTATCTATCCATCCTCCTCCAGTAACCACTCCCTGGTTGGCATTGTATGTGTAAATGCTACTGTTCTTTCTAGCACCTCTTTCTGGCATGTGCAGCTTCACTGGAGTAGCCTTGTCCAATTCTTCATCTTTTTCTTCTCCTTCACAGCCTTTGATGTCTGATATCCTCACAAGGTGCTATCCATGGTGAGTGAGGGGTGATGAAAAAGCAGGCAGCCCTAGGACCCATAGGCTGCAGGTCCTTCAGTCATTGTCTGCAGGTTGCTGGGAAGAGGGATCCTGAGAGGAAGTCTTGTCAGTGGAAGATGTAGGAGGAGGAAATTTCTTCTCTAGCCATGTATGGGAAGTGGTTCCTGAAGATGGTGCTGCAGGAATTGTAAGAGGGGAGGGGGTGGGGGAGGTCTGTTTTGGGAAAAAAAACTGAGGTGGTGGTGGAGGAGTGTGACAATGCAACTTTCGCATAATTGGTCATCATGTCAACAAGATATGGGTGGTCATACTTTTCATGTCTTGGTATTTGATAAGCAGACAATAAACTTATATTCTTGTATTTTTTTCTTAAAGTCTGAAAGCCAGTGAACCAGGGGGATGGTGTTTTATGCAGTTGACACACAAAAAGATGACTGTTCACAAGGACTACCTTCATGGGGTGTTCATCCACAGTTTTCAAACTTAGAATCTGCCTGGAGCAGGGCATCTTAAGACCAAGGCATAAGCATCAAAAACATCTCATGGGTGGCAGTCATTTGTTAAATCATCCATGGGACCATTCTGTACACTCCTACTCCTTAGTTGGGGAGTTGGCAGTTCAGGCAAAAGCAGTGTTGGCTCCTGCTTGGCTTTTAAGTATACACAAGAGCCTGTGCAGGAATTATGCATAGGTAATGTAGAACAGTGAATGCAGAAATGTTATTTAGGACATTTTCCTCCAGTTGGTCCACACTACAAAAAATATGTTGAGAATGAAAGTCAAACCCAGAAAAGGGCCAAAAATTGCTTCAGCCACAAGGTGTTGTAAAGTGAATAACTGAATACACTGAGAAAGGATAGCGAAACTCAGGTAATAGCCAGGCCATCATCAAAGATTCCCATCATGATAAACTAAGTAAGAGAAGGAAGAATATTTGAGATGAGAGACTGCAACAAGAAAGGAAGTAGTGGCTGCAATAGCATCGGACCTTGTGCTCATCGTGCACATATTTACAAAAGAATTGTGCGCACCTTGAAGGTGAATTTAATGTGACCTGTCTTTTTAAAGCAGTAATGCTGTAGGGCAGTAGCTCTGTAAAAAACCTGTGCTGATATTCATACACACATTAAAAAAAAGTTTTGCATCACCTCGGTTCTGAGAATTCTGGAACCTGTACAGGAAATTGGAACAGAGATCAACATAAACATCATTTCGCCCTTTTTGTTGCTCATGAAAACTACACATTGCATGTTGTATCAGCATACAATGAGACCTTCAGACGTGGTGGTCCAGATTGCTGTACTCACCAGTACCTCTAATTCCAGTAGCATGTCCTCCTGCATTGATGCATGCCCGTTTTCATCATGGCATACTCTCCATAAGTTCATCAAGGCACTGTTGGTCCAGATTGTCCCACTCATCAATGGCAATTTGGCATAGATCCCTCAGAGTGGTTGGTGGGTCATGTCATCCACAAACAGCCCTTTTCAATCAATCCCACACATGTTTGATAGGGTTCATGTCTGGATTACATGATGGGCACTCTAGTTGAGAGACGTTGTTATCCTGAAGGAAGTCATTCACAAAGTGTGCATAATTGGGGCACAAATTGTCTTCCATGAAGACGAATGCCTCGCCAATATGCTTCCGATATGATTGCACTATCGGTTGGGGATGGCACTCATGTATTATACAGCTGTTACAGCACCTTCCATGACCACCAGCAGCATCGGCCCCACACAATGCCACCCCAAAACTTGAGGGAACCTCCACCTACCTGCACTCAATGGACTGTGTGTATAAGGTGTTCAGCCTGACTGGGTTGCCTCCAAACATGTTTCCGATGTAGCTTTGTTAAGGTATATGAGACACTCATCAGTGAAGAGAATGTGATGCCAATCCTGCACTCGCTGGACTGTGTGTATAAGGTGTTCAGCCTGACTAAGTTGCCTCCAAACATGTTTCTGATGTAGCCTTGTTGAAGGTATATGAGACACTCATCAGTGAAGAGAATGTGATGCCAATCCTGAACGGTCCATTAGGCGTGTTGTTGGGCCCATCTGTACTGCGCTGCATGGTTCCATGGTTGCAAAGATGGACATTGCCATGGATGTTGGGAGTGAAATTGCACATCATGCAGCCTACTGTGCACAATTTGAGGTATAAAACAGCATCCTGAGGCTGCACAAAAAGTGATATTCAACATGTTGGGGCTGCTGTCAGGGTTCCTCTGAGCCATAACTCATAGGTAGCGATCATCCACCGCAGTAGTAGTCCTTGGGCAGCCCAAGCAAGGCATGTCATCAACAGCTCCTGTCCCTCTGTACCTCCTCCATGTCTGAACAGCAACGCTTTGGTTCACTCCGAGATGCCTGGACACTGCCCTTGTTGAGAGCCCTTCCTAGCACAAAGTAACAATGCAGACATGATCGAACCATGGCATTGAATATCTAGGTATGGCTGAACTACAACCAACATGAGTCGCGTACCTCCTTCCTGGTGGAATGACTGGAACTGATTGCTGTAGGACCCCCTCCGTCTAATAGGTGCTGCTCATGCAAGGTTGTTTACATCTTTGGGTGGATTTAGTGACATCTCTGAACAGCCAAAGGTACTGTATCTGTGATACAGTATCCATGGCCAATGACTATCTTCATGAGCTCTGGGAACCAGGTTGATGCAAAACTTTTTTTCATGTGTGTGTAAATAAGTCCATTTTCTGAGTAAAAAATTCTCATGAGAATATGGTGATATGTCATGATTATGAAAGTACCTAGCAATACGCACTCCACTGCAGAGTGATAATTTCATTCTGAAAGTCATGGTTAAGCTACAAAAATATAGCTAAGGAAATGAAATAAACATAGAACTCAAAAAATACTGGGTGCTTAAAATTAAAGTGCAGCTACTCACAGAGGTCCCGTGTGGGCTGTTGTTACTGGAACATGATAGATGTTCTAATGCCTTAATACAGAATCAGTTTATGCTGGAAAGAAACTTAGTTCCAATTTTAGCCACAAGGTGCAAAACTGCCACAATGAATGCAAGAAAGACAATGAAGAAATGTTTCCATCTGTAACAAATTAGGAATTAGATGTGGACAGAAACGTCAAATAAGTGGTAAAGACATAATGTTAATTTCATTATTAAGTGCTGCTTAAACATTTTGTTCAGTATGAGCACTGGAAAAGTTAACAAGATGCTGCATCTTTAAAACAATGTGATCGACAGTTGCTCGCAACAATTCTGTTTGTATCTCAGCAATGTGTTCATGTTTACTGGCCTTCAGATCAGGTAGAGACCAAACATTTCCTAGGTAAATGCATTCAGTTAGATACCCCCAGAGCCAAAAGTCACATGGATTCAGATCAGCTGATCTTGCAGGTCATACACCTTCTGTTGAATCATATTATTTTTTCTTCCATTGCCAGCCAGGGTGGCCGAGCGATTCTAGGCACTACAGTCTGGAACCGCGCAACCGCTGCGGTTGCAGGTTCGAATCCTGCCTCGGGCATGGATGTGTGTGATTTAAGTAGTTCTAAGTTCTAGGGGACTGATGACCTCAGAACTTAAGTCCCATAGTGCTCAGAGCCATTTGAACCATTTCTTCCATTTCTTTTTCATATATAGGAAATATGTAAACTAATTGAGTTATAGATACCAAAAAGGTAAATTAATGAGCTGTTTTGTGGCAAGAATAATGTTTTGATACACCATTAAATATTTGTATGAAACAAAGTAAGAAATCACTCTTCAATTTGTTCATTCTTGTATCTTCATTCTTTTGTTTAGGGAGTGGTAGCATACGGACATATGCTTGAATCCATCATACCAGCATGGTTAAAAATGTGTATTTTAAGTCTTCATTGGAAACATGACAAAAAGTAATTAGAAAAGGAATGTTTATTCACATGGTTAAGGGTTCAAATCCCATCTGTTCATCATTTCACTCACTGCCAAGATCCTGCATCAAGAAGTTTGGTGCAGACAAGAATAATTTACATGGTATCTGGAGGAGCATTCCTGAATCAACATTGTCACAATCAAGGATAAACACAATGGAATTAATGTGAAGATTGACAGTTTCAGTGGTTGTGGTTATGATTTGATACTGAAGACTACTGGTAGCAGCCGTACAGCATGCAAATTATGTTTATTGACCTTCAATGTAATGCTATTAAAGGTTTGTTGCTATTGGTATCAATTAAAGTTCACCGAAGATTGTGCACAGATTCATAAATTACCTTCAAAATTTTTACAACTATTCTTTCCAATCAATTTTTCAATTATTCAAGCAATTATTCATCCATTTCCATTTCCACACACCTATTCAATGACGACCGTTTAAAGGACGGCACCGAGCAAAATATGAAAAATCTTTCAATTAGTGACATAAAAATTTTTGAGTTAAATGATTCACATTATTGTTACAAGGAACTAATGAAACTTTCATTGTATCTGCTACATGTCCACGAGAATGGGAATCATAAAACCATTGAAGGAGCAAATTAAAATTAAATTCTGACCACAAACGAGATGAGCCAGGAATGCTAATTTCAGTGGTAAAGGTAGGAAGCAGCAACACTGTATGCTTATATGGCTGCACTTGGTGCTGTGTCTCTGTCAGTAGATAATCTCTTTTCCTTCCAATTAATATCATTTGTGGTAAGCGCATTTCTACAGAAAGACCAAAATTTGTACAAAGTCATCATTAAAGAGCAAGATACATCTCTCAAATTCTATAAGACTGTGTCAGATAATAATCAGATTCCTTAGCAAATATGCAGCTAAGTGCACTTTCATTGAAAATGTAGCAATACAGACAAAATTTTATTTTCGAAAAATTTTATTCGTAATTCTGATAAAAGCTAGTTACAATGGGTTGAAAGGAAATAGCCATTGTTGAAAATTCATTACAAAATGCAATATGCCAAGATGCCAGAAATCTGAGCCTGGCAACAGCTGCAGGTAATGTGCCAACTTGTGAACTGGCCAATGGCAACCTAAACAATGAGGTTGGAATCCCACTATCAATAAATGATGACATTGGTAATATAACTAATCATGATGTCACTTTTATGATGCTCCATGAGACAGTTTCTCAGTTCTCACCAGGAAACATTTTTTCAAATTGTGGAACTGAACCATACGACAGCAAAAATTTGTTTGATTACTTGTGCATGAGATCATGAGTTCAACAAATTCATAAAAACAATGTAAATGCTAATCAGACACACCATTTGACACAATTCATGCAACAAATACCACAAGAACTTAAAGGTATGACACAATAGTTCACAGAACATCAGGTTGTGGCGGCAGCACCGTTCAACGCATGAAGGGCTGAACTACGGCACTGCTGACACAAGTAGGGGCAGCTGTACCGTTACGCCGAATTTCGGCAACGGTGCGTGCCACACCGGACCGCACGGGGACAAAAAACAGGCGGACAGTGTGAGCTAGTCGACGCGACGCGACACACGTCTCTCAGTTCTCCCGCCGCGGACCACGTGCGTCGAGTCAACGTAACTCCGCCGTAAATGCGTACGCGCGGTCGTAAACGCAGTCGCCGTTCCGCAGTGTGCACCGTACTGTTAAAGTGACTTCGCTCCTTCGCGGACGTTACGGCGCCTCCGGTCGCGCCAGGAGCAGAACATTGAGTGACGCGGCCTTTTGTCTCGCTCGGTCCATGAGGTCGCACCAGGGCTCATCACTGGAGTGTACACTCTCCGGGATTGGTGATCGAGCCGTGCCGCCAGTGCAACGCACCTGTATGGACGGACATTAGCGAGGAATGTTATTTGTCATTTATTGTAACGGTAGGAAGAATAAATGTGTCCTGTCCCGAAACTGCTCTAGTCATTTTTTGCCACCAAGCCTCTCCCTTGAGCATAAGGCATGGGCGCCGCAATAAAGCCGGTTCACTGCACGTGAGTGACTGTAAGCGGAGACACAACACGTTCCTGCTTCACTGGTGACCCCGACGTGATCTGAGGCTAAAAAAAAAAAAAAAAAAAAAAAAAAAACACGTGGTGACGAACACTTGCGCGTATACGCCCGCGCCGAACAGTGCTTATACGCCCGCGCCGAACAGTGCTCCGTGGTATTTTTTTTAAGTAACTTTTTTTTTGTATTGTTTTTGTGCGCGTATGTTTTGATCGCGGACTGCTTAGTGTTATTCTTTTCCCGTGTGTTTCCCTCGTCGTGTTATTTTGACTGTGTACTTTCCTCTTGCACGAGGATTCGACTGTGAACTAAGATGGCGACATTAGAGGAGTTGCAAAAGACCATCGAAGAACTGCTCGCATGCAACACGAGGCTAGAGAGTGAGCTACAAGCATGGACTACACGCACAGATGCCGCACAGCCACAGACAGCTCAGGACAATGTTGGCGCGCAAATCCCCGCCACACCGACGCCTCCTACGACTGCCGGAACGCCGAAAAGCGCTGGACGGGCATTGATCAGGCTGCCTCCCTTTTGGCCGCATGACCCGCTAATGTGGTTCAGCCAAGTTGAGGCAGTATTTATGAGCAACTACGTGACCTGCGACCTGGCGAAATATGGGCACGTAGTGAGCCAGCTGGACCAGAACTATGCGGCCGAAGTGCGGGATATAATCACTGCCCCACCGACGCAGTCAAGCTACAAACGGCTAAAGAAAGAGCTGATCCGGCGTATTTCGTCGTCCGAGGAACGAGTGCACCAACTACTGCGGCAAGAGGAATACGGCAATCGAAGGCCCTCGCAGTTCCTGCGCCACTTGCGGAGCCTTGCGCAGTCCGATATGGTGCCAGATTCGCTGTTACACACTATCTGGGTGCACAGCCTCCCAGCTCAGGTGCAGGCAGTGATAGCCGCACAAACGGAGATGCAGCTGGACGCCGTCGCTAACTTGGCCGACAGGGTGCACGACGTGTTGACAACGGTGCCTAGCACCGTGGCTGCGGCAGCTTACGACTCTGTCCCCCCACCTCCGTGGCGGCACACGCCTCCCGCACCCACATCGGATGCCGACCTGCACCAACTAGCGCAAAACTTGACCGCACAGGTGGCAGCTCTCTCCATGCAAGTCGACCGGTTGGAGCGCTCGCAGCAAGAGGGCAGCACGCACCGCAGCGGCAGCAGACTGGGCGACAGGCGGCGTGGCTTGCGCATCCGGCAACGCAGCAACAGCCGCTCCAACAGTACCCTGCAGACGTCAGAGCACGCACAAAGCGGCTACTGCTGGTAGCACGCCCGCTTTGGCAACGAAGCAACCAGGTGCCGCACTCCTTGCTCACACCCAAAAGCCAGCTGTGACCGGACCTAGGCGCACCCGGCTGCAGTGTGATATCGAAGTGTCCGTTTGTTGTGGAACGGGGGGCAGGCGTGAGGTACCTCGTCGACACGGGTTCGGATCTCTCGATATTCCCCCGTTCTATGTTATGAGACCGCAGGTGGGCCGAGGCACTCTGCCTTACAGCGGCGAACAATTCCGCTGTTAAAACTTATGTCACACACAGCCGCAATATAGATCTGGGCCTACGGCACACGCTCTCGTGGACTTTTACCGTGGCCGACGTCAATGAGCCGATCCTGGGTGCAGACTTTCTCGGCCACTACGGGCTGCTAGCCGACATCGCAAATGGCCAGCTCATCGATGCGACAACGAATTTAAAGATAGCAGGACAGCGCCGGCAGGCTGCATACTATAGTGTTAAACCCGTGAAGTGCCCCGGACCATACGCTGACATTCTTGAACAATTCTCCGACCTCACCCGCCCAGCCGGTGCACCGAGAGACATCAAACATTCGACGGTACACGCCATAATAACCACACCCGGACCCCCTATATCATTTCGCCCACGTCGACTCGCGCCTGACAGACTTGCAGCAGCAAAGGCAGAGTTCGAGGCCATGCTGCGGCAAGGCATCGTGCGACCATCTAGCAGCTCACGGTCATCGGCGTTGCATTTAGTGCCCAAAAAAGACAATTCGTGGCGCCCGTGTGGGGACTATCGCACCCTTAATTCGCGAACGGTGCTGGACCGATACCCAGTCCCACAACTTCAAGACTTCAGCTACGCCTTGGCAGACTGGGCAGTGTTCAGCAAGATTGACTGCTCAAAGGCGTACACTCAAATTCTGGTGGGGCCCGAAGACATTGAAAAAACAGCCATCGTAACGCTCTTTGGGCTTTTCGAAAGCCTGTTTATGACTTTCGGTCTTTGGAATGCTGCCCAGACTTGGCAGCGGTTCCTGAACGGCGTCTTGCGTGGCTTGCCATTTTGCTTCGCGTACCTCGACGACATCCTGGTGTATTCCAAGTCGCCCAAACTCCACCGCCGCCACTTAACGACTGTCTTTCAGCGCCTGAGTGAAGCTGACATCGTTATTAACCCCACTAAATGAGAGTTCGGTGTGACGGAAATCGAGTTCCTCAGCCATTTAATTACGCCCACTGGATCGACACCGCTACCGGAGAAAGTAAAAGCAATACTGAACATGCCATGTCCGCAGACGCACAAAGAATTACGACGTTACCTCAGCATGTTGAACTTTTATCGTCGACACCTGCCCAACGCCGCAGCCGTGCAAGAGCCGCTGACTAAGGCGTTACAAGGTCCTACCTCAAAAGGAAAGACCATCGTGAATTGGACAGACGCAATGGAGCAGAGGTTCACGGACTCAAAAAGGAGTCTCATGGAAGCGACGCTGCTCGCGCACCCGGTACATGACGCGGACTTAGCTGTAGTCGTGGCCGCCAGCCAGGCCGCCATCGGCATGGCGTTACAACAGCGCGTCGGCAGGAGTTGGCAGCCTCTCGGTTTTTTCTCTAAAAAGCTTTCTGATTCGCAAGGTGCTTGGAGCGCTTATGACCGAGAGTTGCTTGTGGTGTACGCGGCGGTGAAATACTTCTGACCGTCCATAGAAGCCCGGCAATTCGTCATTTGCACCGACCACAAACCCATTACCCACGCGTTCGAGAACAACCACACTAAATCTTCACCGCGCCAATTCCAGCAGTTAGAGTACGTTTCGCAATTCACGACTGACATCCGACACATTTTGGGGATAGACAATATCGTCGCCGATTTTTTGTCCCGAGCGTGTGCCGTTATTTCACCCCCTGTGAACTTTGAGGACGTGGCCCAAGTACAGGAGAGTGACGAAGAACTGCACCGCTTCCGTCACGACACTTCCAGCGGCCTGCAACTGGAGCTGGTGCCTGTCCCCGGCTCCGCACGGAAGATTTGGTGTGACACTTCAACCGGCACACACCGACTGTTCCTCCCGGAGAAATTCCGGCGCAGTGCCTTCGACCGTGTCCACGGACTGTCATACCCCAGCACCAACACCACTGCGACGCTCGTGGCTGCGCGTTTCATCTGGCCCAGGCTTCGGAAGGACTGTCGCAAATGGGCGCACACTTGCACCGCATGTCAGCGCGCCAAAGTCGGGAGGCACATCCACGCACCCATGGGCACCTTCCCGGACGCGACACGCTGATTTGCACATGTTCACATGGACCTCGTCAGCCCACTTCCTCTCTCACAAGGCAAGCGGTACCTCCTAACTATGGTGGACCGTTTCACTCGCTGGCCGGAAGCAACGCCTGTCGCGGACATCACAGCCGAGACCGTCGCCACCGCATTCGTCGACACCTGGGTGGCACGCTTCAGATGTCCCAGTCACGTGACAACTGACTGCGGCCGCCAGTTTGACTGCGCGTTGTTTATGCATGTCGCCAGACTGTGTGGCATCCGGTTACACAGGACTTCGAGGAACGTGCATTGGAGTCGGCGCCTTTAAAATCCGCCTGTTTCTATAGATACGTTGACGATACCTTCGTTGTTTGGCCTCACGGTAGGGAGAATTTGAATGTCTTTCTAGAACATCTGAACTCGATCCACCCGAACATTCGTTTTACGATGGAGGTGGAAATGGATGGTTGCCTTCCCTTTCTCGACGTGTTGGTTAGGTGGAAGGATGATGGATCATTGGGACATGCAGTCTACAGGAAACGTACTCACACCGACTTGTACTTACAAGCTAATAGTTGTCACCATTCGGCTCAGCGTGAAGGGGTACTTCGTACCTTGGTACACAGGGCACATATCGTTTCTGACGCTGAGACTTTGCCAGCTGAGCTGTCCCATCTTGAAGTTACATTTCGTCAAAATGGTTACAGTGATAGACAGATTGAACGTGCGTTGCGCTATCGACCAACTGTACATCAGGTGATTGATGATAATTCTGAGTCAACACCTAAGTCTACTGCCTTCTTGGCTTACGTAGGAAACACGTCCAATAAGATCGGTCGTATTTTACGGAAATACGATGTGAAATGTGTTTTCCGACCTCCATCTAAAATTAGAGCACTTTTGAGTTCCGTTAAGGATGATCTTGGACTGCGTAAGGCAGGTGTATATCGTGTCCCTTGTAGCTGCGGCATGGCATATATTGGTCAAACTATCAGGACCGTGGAGGACAGATGTACTGAGCATAAACGGCACACACGATTACAGCAGCCAAATAGATCTGCTATTGCCCAACATTGCTTGGATACGGGTCACTCCATGTTATATAATAACACCGAGATATTGGCATGCACGTCCAGCTATTGGGACACCGTGATTCGGGAGGCAGTTGAGATTAAATTAGCGAGCAACCTTGTTAACAGGGATGAAGGTTTCTGTTTAAACTCTGTTTGGAATCCGGCTCTCTCCCTTGTCAAGAAACAGAGGGACAGACTCAATGCTACCTCACCTGCGAATTCATAGTCTCACTATCGATAGCTCTGACTCTGGCCATCTTTGGTGGCACTAGTGTTCAGTGTGTGTGTGTTATCTTTCCTGGTTGGGTCCGAGAACCGAGGTATTAAATTTGCATGTACGCCGCCTGTCCGTTGCAGTTTGCCTTGAAAATGGCGGGGTGTTCTCCCGCCGAAATATCGGCGGTCGCTGAAAGTGTTACCTGGCTGAATTCCCGGAAGTTATTTGAAAGTTGTATACGCCCGGAGAAACTCAGGTCTCAGTACTATAAATAGTTTGAGAGAGCCTTTCTGGATAAATATTGGTCTGAGGTCATACAAGAGAGGCTCAGATGTGAAGTATTCAACTCAGTTCCATTCAGTAGCAAATATGGAAGCTTAAGGGTCTATTTTCAAAAATATTTGAATAAAACCAGATTCTTGATGAACCTTGCATCTGAAATAGACATGCTGAAAATTTTAAAGAGCCTGTCAATTAGGGAAAACTCATTACCATTATGTAACATAACACCAAATACTTTCTATCTGTTCTAGATTTGATATACGAAGAGAGATGAGTACAACGCAAGCCTGTTAATATGCAAATATTGCCACAGAGATTCACAGACCAACAAGTGAACAACGGATTTGTAGTACAACATGGATGGCAACCTTACCCTACAGAGACCTATGATAACAGTAATGATAATTACAATAGCAATTGTAAAAGCCATAAATTCAAGGGCAGATATAAAAGAAATGTGCAAAAATTTAACAAAAAGAATTACAATGTGCAAGTAGCATATTGCCAGCCTGTACAATATGTACAGACACAAGCTACTGGTAATAATCAGCTGATCAATTGGCAAACACAAACAATACCACACAGCTGAATAATGCACAGACAGTGGAATTCAGCCAGAAATGTAATAGATATATGCCGAATAACACACAAAGGCAAAGAGAACTTCAGTCAAGAGCCTCGCACGATATTAACTGGCATAATCATACATCAACAGTGCAACAGCGCTTATCGTAGAAGTTACGCCTAACCTAGAGGTCGATGCCACCACAACACCAGAAAATTTGAACTGGTCATAGTAGGCCCCCATTCTGTGACCTGGAGGAGAGTGGGGGCATGAGCTTGATTGACACTTGCTTCATCAGATACGATCAAGGTATTGATGTGAAGGATGATCTGTGTCAAAGTAGTGAGGATACACAGGAAAACTTGAAAGATGTCAAGGTACAAACTACTATTAAACCCAAAATATTTCACCTTGATGTACCCACTGTGCTTGGCACAGGTGCAAGACTCATTTGATGTCACAGGGATTCTTTCACGAACTGAAGAAACATGGGGGTATACCCACACTGCCAATGAAAAATTGCAAGGTACAAACTTTGACTGGTCAAAAATCGAGAGGAGTCAAAATTCAAGATTTAATTCCCATCCAATCAAGACAGTTTTCTGTGTGATGTAATTTTTTAATAGCAGAGAAATCAATAGTTGACTATTCAATTGGTATGATACATTTAGGACATACCATATACAAATTGATATACACAAGGGTCAATGCCATTTCACAGTGAATAACCAATTATTTGTGTAGACCTAATCAGGGGAAGTACTAATAGACATAAAATTTCATAAAATATCATTTCACAGTGAATAATCAGTTATTTGCAATAGACCTAACCAGGGTAAGTACTGATATTAATAAAACTGAAGTTACTCATGACTTTGCGGTTCAATTGGCAAATCCCGTAGTCATGCACTTTGTTAGGAGAGAAAACTTACATATGTATATGATAAAAGAATCTGATATACCCATATAAATTGATAACCATTTAGGATAACTCCAATGGCCGAAAAGAAAGGTTATGCCCATACCAGACAGGATTATCAAACTTCAAAAAGGGAAATGAACTCAGTCACTGTGCACCTCCATATGACATCACTACAAAGTGTGTGTGGGTGGGGGGGGGGGGGGGGATTGTATTGAATCATACTATTTGTTTCTTTCTTTTTTTCATATATAAGAAATATGTAAACTGAATGAGCTATAGATACCACCAAAGGTAAATTAATCAATTGTTTTGTGGCAAAGATAATGTTTTGATACATTGTTAAATATCTGTGTACAACAAAGTAAGAAATATGCTCTTCAGTTTTTTCGTTCATGTATCTTCACCCTTTGTTTTGGGAACTGGTAGCATATGGACTTATGCTTGTATCCGTCATACCAGTATTGTTAAAAAGGTGTATTTTAACCCTTCATTAAAATTATTATGTAAAGTTATTAGAAAAGGAATATTTATTCGCACAAGTAAGAGTTCAAATCCTATCTGTTCAACATTCCACTAGCCTCTGAGATCCTGCCGGTTCCTTTACTTTATTTAATGTAAAATAACATAACCCTTCCATAAAGCTTAGTTTCTCTACACTTTCTTATTATATCTGAAAATTACACTTGGTGTTGCAATAAAAATTAACCAGGACAACTTTGTCCTGGACTCAAGTTGCCACAGTTATAATTAAATGCACTTCCTCATGGCACAAAATTTCGTATGGGCAAAATTCAGGATTCTGCTGAAGGATGTGTTTCCAAGATTGATTTAGAAGCTAGTGACAGAATCTCTTCAAGGCAATGAAGAAAATGTGCTTTCAGGTTTTAGAGGGTGTCGCATCTACCCTTTAGGAGCAAAAGCATTTCTGAAGAGGCTGCCTGGTGCTGATAGGTCCATCAGTGATGAATGTGTCAGTGAAATGGTATTACTGTCATTAATAAGAGAGAGCAGGGGCTATATCTGTTGTAAGAAGAAAAAAGAAATTGTTAAATCTTAAGCCCGGAAAAGGAATCACCCCTGCAGACTACTTAAAAGAGGATTACTAATGGAAAGAGAGTCTTAAAGAAAAAAACTATTTTGCAGTCAGTTGTAATGGGCCACTCTAGCCATTCAAAATGGTTGGTAAGTCACAGAAGATGGAACAAAGGAAGTTAGTGGGAGTACATGGAGAAAACTATGGCATTTTAGAACTAGCCAACAGAAGGAAAAGAAAATTTAATGACCTGTGATTTTTCAGATATGAAAATGATAATAAATGACCTCAGATCAATAGGACATGATATTACTCTCTTTTGGAATTGTGTAGCTTCATTTTTTTATTTCAAATATAGACTGTTCCTGTTTTTGATACACTCCTATGTATAACATTTTCATTGAATAAAATATTGAACAAAGTGCCAGTACATAACTTTAAGTGCATTTTTCTGCCTTGCTTTAACTTACAGAACATACTTGAACATTATTTCTACATAACTTATGTAAAATATCAATGAACTGATCAAAAGCTCTTTTGCAAAAAGTAGATCTGTAAATGGGCTACAAGACTGCATTATCCTAATGTTGCCACATAAACTGAGTAAACTTAATAAAAACAGATATGTCATCCATGAAATAATTTTTTATGCTAGCAATGAGCTTTCAGGAACAAATGCAAGATATAATTCCAGATGAATTTCAATATATTTGTTTCATGTACTAATATAATACTTGACAGTATTGATTGCAGTATCTGCAGAATAACATTGCCACACTGTTGATTATGCTCATATATCCCAATCCTTTATTATATCATTAATATATCATCTTATTTTACAGTATGATTAATTATCTAAACAGCACTTTCATTCCTGCTGTGTATGAGATAATGTGGTATAATGGAGCAGCAGTAGACTCATATGGTTGGATATCTGATGTGAATTATTACTTGATGAGTGTTCCTAGGCTTCAACAGAGACGCTTCACTGAAGGTAAATCAAAATCAGTATAATGTTCCCCAGAATATGTATAGACTTTCCACAGGGTATAAACAATGATTCAGAGCAAATCTTTTGCAGAAATTTAGTGAATGTAATTAAACTGCTCATTCTTGGAAGTTATTCCAAATAGATTCTTTATATGATTTATTTATTATTTAGTTATTTGTTCTATAAGAATTTTACAAAACATTGGCAAAAATATTTGTATGCAGAAATCCACAATAAAAATGGGGCACTCACTGTGTTCATGTATATGTGCTGTATTAAATCAGAAGTAGATTAACCTTAGTGGGTGCTAATATATTCACTTGAAATGCACCATAAAACAATCACTGAACTTAAATTGTTTTAGTTCTGGCATAAATTTATTTCCTTTGCCTAACTCCTTCCTGAACGCTGAAAGTGAGGTTAACATGTCTTTAGAGTCTACCTGATATGACCCACAATTTGTGTTGCACCTGTGGTAAAATTTGTTCACATAATATTAAAGATAATTCTTGAAAATTTTGGGTAGGGTCCTTCATAAAATAATGGAGTAATCCACGTGCTTTGAAATCAAAACTGAAGAGTTTCCTCATGGGGTCACTCCTTCTAATCTGTCAAGGAGTTCCTTGAAAAATTAAGGTGATTCATTTGTTATATTACTGACAGAATTACTTAAACTTATGGTTTAACTTTTTTGGGTTCATAACCATTTTATTTTATTTGTTATTATTTTTATGTTGTAATTTCATGTACTACCACCCTCCATGACCTTTGGGATTTGCTCCTCAATTTGGTCCTACAGAACTATATGTGAAAATAAATAAACGATTATTTAGCATTCTTCTATTATTATTCTTTTCTTTAAAAGTATTTTGATAATTATTAACAATATTAACTTTTATGACACAGATAATTATCAACATGTATCTTGAGCAGATGTTAAGCTCCCACTAAAGATTAAACGTTTTTACATCAGTTGCATTTTCTTCTTTCCATTGTTGCTTTTTACATTGGTGAAAGTCCATCATGATGGGTGTAAGATGTCGTCCTTGGTTCTCTGTATGTTCTTGGTTGCTTCAAGCAGCATCTTCGTAGCTTCAAGCAACATCTTGGCAGCTTCAAGCAGCAATTGCTATGGTGAAGGGATGACTGCTGGTAAGCTCAAATCACTGCGTTCTGCCCAAGGAGTAGCCTAATAATAAAATACAAAACAAATATTTGAAGTAATACTGGATGTCACTTAGATGTAAATAACACATTTGTATGGTACTTAACTACTATAATCATTATAGCAAAATTAGTTGCAGACGTGTTTGCTCATTTAGTGATGACAAGGGTACAGAATATCTCTCACCACTATTGCTTGTGGGAAAAATTGGAAAATTAATTTAGCTAAATTCTGTTCCCTCACATATGCCGACCCCCACAACTGAGTAAGAATTTTTATATTTTCTAATTCAAATATGAAACACTGTGGTAACACTCATTCTTTTCAACTACACCACAAATACTTGAACATTAATCTTCTCTTTTTTTAATTCATTAATCATGAATCTACTCAAAAGTAATCTACCATTTCTCATTATCTTTATTATCTTTCAAAAGCTACTAGTTTGTAATTAGGGCTATATCAGTTAAATATGTATCTAAAATCTTTTGTTTAGTTGTCTTCCATTATCATGATATTTGTTTCAAAGTTATATATATATATATATATATATATATATATATATATATATATATATATATATATATATATATATATTGGGAAAAATATATCTAGAAACAAAGATGATGTAGCTTACCAAACGAAAGCTCTGGCACATCGATAGACACACAAACAAACACAAACACAAACATACACACAAAATTCAAGCTTTCGCAACAAACTGTTGCCTCATCAGGAAATAGGGAAGGAGAGGGAAAGACGAAAGGAAGTGGGTTTTAAGGGAGAGGGTAAGGAGTCATTCCAATCCCGGGAGCAGAAAGACTTACCTTAGGGGGAAAAAAGGACGGGTATACACTTGCACACACACACCTATCCATCCACACATATACAGACACAAGCAGACATATTTAAAGACAAAGAGTTTGGGCAGAGATGTCAGTCGAGGTGGAAGTGCAGAGGCAAAGATGATGATGAATGACAGGTGAGGTGTGAGTGGCGGCAACTTGAAATTAGCGGAGATTGAGGCCTGGTGGGTAACGGGAAGAGAGGATATATTGAAGAGCAAGTTCCCATCTCCGGAGTTCGGATAGGTTGGTGTTGGTGGGAAGTATCCAGATAACCCGGACGGTGTAACACTGTGCCAAGATGTGCTGGCCGTGCACCAAGGCATGTTTAGCCACAGGGTGATCCTCATTACCAACAAACACCGTCTGCCTGTGTCCATTCATGCGAATAGACAGTTTGTTGCTGGTCATTCCCACATAGAATGCGTCACAGTGTAGGCAGGTCAGTAGGTAAATCACGTGGGTGCTTTCACACGTGGCTCTGCCTTTGATCGTGTACACCTTCCGGGTTACAGGACTGGAGTAGGTGGTGGTAGGAGGGTGCATGGGACAGGTTTTACACCGGGGGCTCCTATCCTTGTAACCGCCCCCGGTGCCAGCGCTTTCGTTTGGTAAGTCACATCATCTTTGTTTCTATATATATATATATATATAGGAATGGGTTACGCACCGCGAGTAACGAGTATAATGGGCTGGGGCACTGTGAATGTATTGCAGGACAATACGTTGAGAATGTGGGTTTCGCAGGAGGTGTGCCAGAGATAAATCCGTGCAGTCGTGCTATCCTCTGTGTCCTCAGTGGCTCAGATGAATAGAGCATCTGCCATGTAAGCAGGAGATCCCGGGTTCGGGTCCCGGTCAGGGCACACATTTTCACCTGTCCCTGTTGATATATGTCAACGCCTGTAAGCAGCTAAGGATGTTCATTTCATTGTAAAGTTTAATACATTGTGAATTGTGTGAATTGTGTTTTGATCATCTCATGACGTACATTTGCAATCCATTTGGTTTGCATACAGGAGACGTGTCAAAAATTTATAAAACAGTTACAATGATTTTTACATTAATAAATAATAGCACCATAACAAATAACGACACTATAAGGATAACACATTGTACCCAGCTTAAATTTACAGTTTGTCCGACATGAATTCATCCACTGAGTAATAACACTTCCGTGTCAATACCTTATATAGCTTTCTTTTAAGTGAATCTAAATTCATCTGCATCAACTTGTTCCCTTTTACTTTGTTATAAATTTTCATTCCCATGTATTGAGGTCCGTGGGCATACAGTCTGAGGTGGTGGGTGGGGATCATAAAATTTTCTTTGTTTCTGGTATCATGTGAATGGATGAAATGGTTTCCCTCAAATAATATATGTCTGATGTACAAAAATATAATAATCTCATATATGTATAAGGATGGCAGAGTTAATATTTTAAGTTTTGTAAATAATGGTCGACATGGTTCTTTGCGATTTGCAGTGCACATATTTAGTATAATTTTTTTCTGTATTTTTAGTATCTGCACTATGTTTGTCGAGTTACCCCAAAAAACAATACCATACCTAATAATGGATTCGAAGTAGCTTGTATACGCTACTTTTTGTGTGTCCATGTCAGTTGCAGTTGACAATATTTGCACTGAAAATGCAAAGCTGTTCAGTTTGTTTGACAGATATTCAATGTGTGCCTGCCAGCTCAAATTTTTATCTACATTTAAACCTAAGAATTTGACTGAGTCAGCTTCTTCTATATCTTGGTTGTTGTGTACAATCTTAATCTGCTCACATTTTGACTGTTTGGTTCTGAACTGCATCACGTGAGTTTTAGATATGTTTAGATTCAATTCTTTTAGCTAAAACCAAGTTTCTAAGGTACTGAGGGTACTGATCACAGATTTGGGATTTTTTTCCAAGTTCTGATCTTCAACTAAGACAGCTGTATCATCTGCAAACAGAACTGATGGGGAACTGATATTTAATGGTAAGTCATTAACATAAGAGGAAATAGGACTGGGCCCAATATGGAGCCTTGTGGAACACCCTGAGATAATTTTTTTCGAGTCAGAAAAATAATATGTGCCAGTTGATGAAATGCTATCTCTTTGCTTCCTGTTGGATAAGTAGGATTAAGTCATTGTAGGGCACTGCCGCTACTGCCATACTTTTCAAGTTTAGAAACAAGCAATTTATGTATTACAGAATCAAATGCCTTTGTGAGGTCGCAGAAAATTCCTGTCACCTTATTTCTCCTGTCTAATGATGTACTTACTTTCTCAATGAAACTGTTCACTGCATCAATGGTGTTTTTACCCTGCTGAAAACCAAATTGATCGTTTAGAACAACAGAACATTTTCCAATGAAGTTTTGGTTTTTTGCAACAGCAAGTTTTTCAAGTATTTTAGATAGAACTGGGAGAATCGAGATAGGACGATAATTTCCCCTGACCTCTCTTGGTTCCTTCTTGAAGAGTGATTTGACTTCAGCATATTTCAGTACCTCTGGGAAACAGCCCTCTTCAAAACATGGATTTATTATCTGAGTTAGTGGGTTTGCAGTTCTATTTTGTACCACTTTAGTAACTTTGGTGGGTATTCCATCCAAATCTGCAGATTTATTGTTTCTTAATGTTAGAACAGCATTTTCTACATCCTCCACAGAAACTTTTGAGAATTTTGTAAAGTTTTCAGAGTTTTCGCCTAGGCCAAAGGTATGCTCCCTGCCGCCGTTGGACAAGCAGCTGAGCAGCAAGTCGTATACTCCTAGCTCACTCGTTTGTTACATAGTTTAATTCTTAATTTCTTTGCGTGTTTTTGGTATTTGCATTGTTTAATTCATAAATTTCGGGCGTATTATAGTATTTGAGAGTTGTAGCATCGCGTTATAGTACCTGAATAGTGTAAATTCGCGTAGTCGTTTGTCTACTGTTTTTGTTTTGAACGGCCAGTGTCGGTTGGTCAGTCAGTGTGCTCCCTGCCGCCGTTGGATAAGCTGCTGAGCAGCAAGTCGTATACTCCTAGCTCACTCGTTTGTTACATAGTTTAATTCTTAATTTCTTTGCGTGTTTTTGATACTTGCATTGTTTAATTCATAAATTTCGGGCGTATTATAGTATTTGAGAGTGTAGCATCGCGTTTTAGTACCTGAATAGTGTAATTTCGCTTAGTTCCCTTCCGCCGCCGAGCAGTGTCAGCAGTGCGCAAGTAGCAGCATTACTGCATTTACTAGGCAATCTTGTATTTTAATAACCGTTTAAATTTTGTCGATTTGTTTGCGCTCTCTGTAGATTAGTTCAGACATTCTTTGCAAAACAGTTTTTAGCATGGATAGGGACTGCAACTGCTGTGTTCGGATGCAGGCTGAGTTGGGATCCCTTCGCTCCCAGCTTCAGGCAGTGTTGGCTTCGGTCACACAGCTTGAGGCTGTTGCCAATGGGCATCACTGTGGGGGTCCGGATGGGGGTTTGTTGGGGACGGCCAGCTCGTCCCACGCATCCCCTGATTGGACTACGACTGTGGTTGCCCGGGATACTGCCCGCATTGAGGCTGATCCCTCACCTGTGGTAGAGTGGGAGGTCGTTTCAGGGAGTGGCAGGGGGCGAAAGACATTCCGGGGGGCTGAACAGAAAGCCTCTCCAGTTTGTCTGGCGAACCGGTTTCAGGCTCTGTCTCAGGCTGATACTGATCTTCGGCCTGACATGGCTGCTTGTCCTGTTCCAGAGGTTGGCCCTCAGTCTGCAAGATCCGGGCAGTTGCAGAGGGTGGGCTTACTGGTAGTTGGGAGTCCAACGTCAGGCGCGTAATGGGGCCCCTTAGGGAAATGGCAGCAAGAGAGGGGAAGAAAACCAATGTGCACTCCGTGTGCATACCGGGGGGAGTCATTCCAGATGTGGAAAGGGTCCTTCCAGATGCCATGAAGGGTACAGGGTGCACCCATCTGCAGGTGGTCGCTCATGTCGGCACCAATGATGTGTGTCGCTATGGATCGGAGGAAATCCTCTCTGGCTTCCAGCGGCTATCTGATTTGGTGAAGACTGCCAGTCTCGCTAGCAGGATGAAAGCAGAGCTCACCATCTGCAGCATCGTCGACAGGACTGACTGCGGACCTTTGGTGCAGAGCCGAGTAGAGGGTCTGAATCAGAGGCTGAGACGGTTCTGCGACCATGTGGGCTGCAGATTCCTCGACTTGCGCCATAGGGTGGTGGGGTTTCGGGTTCCGCTGGATAGGTCAGGAGTCCACTACACGCAACAAGCGGCTACACGGGTAGCAGGGGTTGTGTGGCGTGGGCTGGGCGGTTTTTTAGGTTAGATGGCCTTGGGCAAGTACAGAAAGGGCAACAGCCTCAATGGGTGTGGGGCAAAGTCAGGACATGCGGGGACCAAGCAGCAATCGGTATTGTAATTGTCAATTGTCGAAGCTGCGTTGGTAAAGTACCGGAACTTCAAACGCTGATAGAAAGCACCGAAGCTGAAATCGTTATAGGTACAGAAAGCTGGCTTAAGCCAGAGATAAATTCTGCCGAAATTTTTACAAAGGTACAGACGGTGTTTAGAAAGGATAGATTGCATGCAACCGGTGGTGGAGTGTTCGTCGCTGTTAGTAGTAGTTTATCCTGTAGTGAAGTAGAAGTGGATAGTTCCTGTGAATTATTATGGGTGGAGGTTACACTAAACAACCGAACTAGGTTAATAATTGGCTCCTTTTACCGACCTCCCGACTCAGCAGCATTAGTGGCAGAACAACTGAGAGAAAATTTGGAATACATTTCACATAAATTTTCTCAGCATGTTATAGTCTTAGGTGGAGATTTCAATTTACTAGATATAGACTGGGACACTCAGATGTTTAGAACGGGTGGTAGGGACAGAGCATCGAGTGACATTATACTGAGTGCACTATCCGAAAATTACCTCGAGCAATTAAACAGAGAACCGACTCGTGGAGATAACATCTTGGACCTACTGATAACAAACAGACCCGAACTTTTCGACTCTGTGTGTACAGAACAGGGAATCAGTGATCATAAGGCCGTTGCAGCATCCCTGAATATGGAAGTTAATAGGAATATAAAAAAAGGGAGGAAGGTTTATCTGTTTAGCAAGTGTAATAGAAGGCAGATTTCAGACTACCTAACAGATCAAAACGAAAATTTCTGTTCCGACACTGACAATGTTGAGAGTTTATGGAAAAAGATCAAGGCAATCGTAAAATGCGTTTTAGACAGATACGTGCCGAGTAAAACTGTTGAGGGACGGGAAAAACCCACCGTGGTACAACAACAAAGTTAGGAAACTACTGCGAAAGCAAAGAGAGCTTCACTCTAAGTTTAAACGCAGCCAAAACCTCTCAGGCAAACAGAAGCTAAACGATGTCAAAGTTAGCGTAAGGAGGGCTATGCGTGAAGCGTTCATTGAATTCGAAAGTAAAATTCTATGTACCGACTTGACAGAAAATCCTAGGAAGTTCTGGTCTTACGTTAAATCAGTAAGTGGCTCGAAACAGCATATCCAGACACTACGGGATGATGATGGCATTGAAACAGAGGATGACACGCGTAAAGCTGAAATACTAAACACCTTTTTCCAAAGCTGTTTCACAGAGGAAGACCGCACTGCAGTTCCTTCTCTAAATCCTCGCACAAACGAAAAAATGGCTGACATCGAAATAAGTGTCCAGGGAATAGAAAAGCAACTGGAATCACTCAATAGAGTAAAGTCCACTGGACCTGACGGGATACCAATTCGATTCTACACAGAGTACGCGAAAGAACTTGCCCCCCTTCTAACAGCCTTGTACCGCAAGTCTCTAGAGGAACGGAGGGTTCCAAATGATTGGAAAAGAGCACAGATAGTCCCAGTCTTCAAGAAGGGTCGTCGAGCAGATGCGCAAAACTATAGACCTATATCTCTGACGTCGATCTGTTGTAGAATTTTAGAACATGTTTTTTGCTCGCGTATCATGTCATTTCTGGAAACCCAGAATCTACTATGTAGGAATCAACATGGATTCCGGAAACAGCGATCGTGTGAGACCCAACTCGCTTTATTTGTTCATGAGACCCAGAAAATATTAGATACAGGCTCCCAGGTAGATGCTATTTTTCTTGACTTCAGGAAGGCGTTCGATACAGTTCCGCACTGTCGCCTGATAAACAAAGTAAGAGCCTACGGAATATCAGACCAGCTGTGTGGCTGGATTGAAGAGTTTTTAGCAAACAGGACACAGCATGTTGTTATCAATAGAGAGACGTCTACAGACGTTAAAGTAACCTCTGGCGTGCCACAGGGGAGTGTTATGGGACCATTGCTTTTCACAATATATATAAATGACCTAGTAGATAGTGTCGGAAGTTCCATGCGGCTTTTCGCGGATGATGCTGTAGTATACAGAGAAGTTGCAGCATTAGAAAATTGTAGCGAAATGCAGGAAGATCTGCAGCGGATAGGCACTTGGTGCAGGGAGTGGCAACTGACCCTTAACATAGACAAATGTAATGTATTGCGAATACATAGAAAGAAGGATCCTTTATTGTATGATTATATGATAGCGGAACAAACACTGGTAGCAGTTACTTCTGTAAAATATCTGGGAGTATGCGTGCGGAACGATTTGAAGTGGAATGATCATATAAAATTAATTGTTGGTAAGGCGGGTACCAGGTTGAGATTCATTGGGAGAGTGCTTAGAAAATGTAGTCCATCAACAAAGGAGGTGGCTTACAAAACACTCATTCGACCTATACTTGAGTATTGCTCATCAGTGTGGGATCCGTACCAGATCGGTCTGACGGAGGAGATAGAGAAGATCCAAAGAAGAGCGGCGCGTTTCGTCACAGGGTTATTTGGTAACCATGATTGCGTTACGGAGATGTTTAATAAACTCAAGTGGCAGACTCTGCAAGAGAGGCGCTCTGCATCGCGGTGTAGCTTGCTCGCCAGGTTTCGAGAGGGTGCGTTTCTGGATGAGGTATCGAATATATTGATTCCCCCTACTTATACCTCCCGAGGAGATCACGGATGTAAAATTAGAGAGATTAGAGCGCGCACGGAGGCTTTCAGACAGTCGTTCTTCCCGCGAACCATACGCGACTGGAACAGAAAAGGGAGGTAATGACAGTGGCACGTAAAGTGCCCTCCGCCACACACCGTTGGGTGGCTTGCGGAGTATCAATGTAGATGTAGATGTAGATGTATTTACTTTGTTGTGATAATCTGTTACATCTACATCAGACTCTGCTACATTTATAAAGAATTCATTAAAGTACTCTGGTATTTGAGTGGGATTTACTCCCTTCAATGACAACGTTTGGAATTTCTTGGTTACAGGGTAACTCAGATTTAATGACAGACCACACAGCCTCTGTCTTATTTTTATGATTTAAAATTAGCCTGTTATTTGCCAGTTGTTTTGCTGCCTTGACAACTGTTTCAAATATGGTTTTATAGAGTCTAACATATTCAACTAAATCAATATCTTTTTTATATTTTAGTTCTCTGTGCAGTTGCCTTTTCCTTACACTGGAAATTTTTATTCTCTGGGTACAACAACAAAGTTAGGAAACTACTGTGAAAGCAAAGAGAGCTTCACTCTAAGTTTAAACGCAGCAAAAACCTCTCAGGCAAACAGAAGCTAAACGATGTCAAAGTTAGCGTAAGGAGGGCTATGCGTGAAGCGTTCATTGAATTCGAAAGTAAAATTCTATGTACCGACTTGACAGAAAATCCTAGGAAGTCCTGGTCTTACGTTAAATCAGTAAGTGGCTCGAAACAGCATATCCAGACACTACGGGATGATGATGGCATTGAAACAGAGGATGACAAGCGTAAAGCTGTATTTGTTATTTTACTGCTGCAGAGTCTAGGTGGAAATATTTCATTAAAGTCTCAAAGTTTTTGTCACTTGAGTTACAATAATCAAAAGGCCATGTTTTACATCTTAGCTTCTCACTAAATATTAGCAAGTTTTGTTTGTATAAGTTCCTATTCATATGGGTTTTCATATGTGAGATGTTCCTGTCTGTCTGTGGCAGCTCAATGAACAATGCACAATGATCTGAAATACCTAGATCTAGACAAAATTTAAAAACATCTTCATATACATAATTAGTTAGAATATTGTCAGTGCATATTGCTGATTACCCATTGTCTCTGGTAGATTCAAAGAATACCAATTTGAAACCATATTTCTTTACTAAGTCAGTGAAACTTGAAGTGTGGCTACTATCACTTATGATAATATTAAAATAAGCAGCTATTAGAACTTTTTTCTTTTTTTCTCTGCAAAGGTCTTCTAGCATAATTTGAAGCTTAGATAAGAGTAGTTCTGTTGTTGACATCCCTGGAATTCTGTATATTGAGATTATTATAACATTTGCTAGTGAGTGCACTATTTCTACACAACAGCTCTCGAACACACATTCTTCATTTAAATAATTAAAACAGTTTCTGGTCTCATAATTCATTTCACTATGTAGAAGAATACATGAGCCTCCACGAGATTTGTTTCTTCTGCAAAAGCTACTTGTTAATCTTAAGTTCCCTATTTTGTTTAGAATTTTAATTGTGTCTTCAGTAAACCAGTGCTCATTTAAACAAACAACTTTAATATTTGCACATTCTGACATAATGATTGCCAATTCATCTATTTTGGAGCTTTTATTATTAGAAGCATCAGTGAGGGAGAAATTGTTTCGAAGCGAATTTGTTCCCACATGGATAAAAACACCTTTTGGATTTCTGCTATGCTTATCTGCTGCGTTCTCTCTTGAGTTTAAGACGTTGTTTAAGATGTGCATGCCATTGATGCGTCCTGATTGGAGGTCGAACGTCGATTTCGGAGTCTGGTACGACTATGTTTTTCAACAATGAGTCACCTATAATAAAGAATTCACTTTCTGTCTTATTATAATGCTTCTTTCTGTCTTTTTTGTACGTTACACTGGTCCACTTATATTTTTTTGGTTCTTCAGTATCTTCAGTTTCCTTTTCTTTCGTAATGGCGGCTGAATTTTTTCGTTGTTTGTCAGATGTATCATTCCGCGTATTTGCCGAAATAGGTCCATCTAATACTGAAGTTTTGTCACATGCACAATACTTTTCACGTTTCAGTGCCATATTTTCTATCTTTAGTAAAGTCAGTACTTCTTTCAGAGCATCAATGTCACTTTGACGTAGACGAATAATTTCGTCCTTAGAACTCAGTGCAGATGTTAGTCGCGCATATTCGTCACTAGTACAATCGAGGCATGTCCGCTGAATATCGTCATTTATAAATTTCATGACCACGTGGACTTTAATGGAATCACTTCTAATAATGCCATAATATTTTGGTATAATTATTTATCATCATCCTTTGTGCATAACTGAGGTTTAAAGTGAACTTTACACATTTAGGTTCTGTTTTAAATGACTTGTCACATCTGACCTATCACAATCTTTCACTTATTACAACAAAAGCTTCTGTTGACCTCTGACTGTGAATTCCATTACAAGATAAATAACAGGCAGAGACTGTGGTTATGCATGTGTGAATTGTGTTTGCATGAGTGTGTGTGTGTTTTGTCTAATTCTAATGAAGGCATGTTTGCTGATAGCTATATTTAACAACCTTTTTTTGTGCCTATCTGTGACTCAGCATCTCTGCTATATGGTGAGTAGCAACTATCCTTTTAACAATATTGTTGCTGTTCCCTCCTGGATTTTCCATTGTTTGAAAAATGCATTCCAGTAACCTCAGTTTGGGAACTGGTCACTGGACTGATACAATCATTAATGCAGAACAGCAACCTTTATCTAGGAACTTGTCAGCAAATAGACACAGTCTTAATTTAGGACAGCAACTTTCATTTAGAAACATGTCAGGGAATGTATACAAAGGTCCTTTTGAGGTAACTACAATACCACACTTGATTGCAGTCCATTTAGTTCACAGAAGAAATTTGCTCTTAAGAACATACTGGACTTGAAAATTTTAAGGTTAACCCAAACCATAAAGTTGAACTCTATGAGTGCAATAAAAGGTCATTGTGAAGCTCCTTATCCAAGTTGCAAAAATAATGGAAATTCAGGGGGTGCACATTTTAAGCATAAAAGTAAAAAAAATTTTAATGTTTGCAAGGACATTTAAGACAAAGGATATTTCATAGCATGATGAGTGTTTAATTAATAGTAGTTTAATGTTTCCAAATTTGTTTACAACATGTAAATGGAGAAATAATGCTAGGAAAAGTAGTGAATGTAATGGGGACCAGGCATGCTAATTATGACAATAAATAATCAGTCCTACACCCATCACTTAGTATGAATACTTTTATTCTCACAGTGTATACACAATGTGTGTCTCATAGAGCACGTGCCATGTAGAACTGATCTGGCAAAGATACAAATGTTCTTGCTGCGGTAGGGCATCGATATTATTGGGGGGGGGGGGGGGAGCCCATGGTTCTATGTCCCCACAGAGGCCCCCTCCCCACAAGTGTGGAGCATGGTGACTGGTATATGTTGTGATGTGTTGTCCTACTGGCGGTGGCAAGGGCTGACATATCATAGTCTGCCAGGTGCCTGGGTGGCTGTAAAGGGCAGTCAGCCCATGACATCAGCAGTGGTGCTGATGGGGTGGTGTTGGTGTCTAGTTGAGGTGTTGGTGGCTGGTGATGTGTCATTCGGTGTTGGTGATGCTGTTGGTCCACCAGTCGTAGTGTCTGGGTTGTCAGTTGTCATTATGAAATGATCCAGTACTGATACAAGCTGGTAGCCATCTGAAGAAAGAGTGGATTTCAGACCTTCTGTGTTGATTGTAGGCAGGAGCGGTATGAAGTGCTCTAATGACCATGAGACCATGCTGTAGCCCAACTGTCTATTGTCAAATTTATCCATAACCATGAAGAGTGAGTCCTGCAGTGTTATGGAAATGTCTGGGAATTCTAGACCAACTGTAAATTGGCTTGAGGTGCCTGGAGCTGGGGCCAGTGGAGGGTAAACACCAGGTGTGTCCGCTAAAGTCCAAGCAGCTTTTAGGAGGTTCAGTGACACTGTTATCATTTTAACTGCTTGCAAGATAACAAAAGTGTTTGGACCTCGCTTCAACACCTTCAACAGGCCAATATACGCAGAATGGAGGATGGGTTTGGCAGCATCAGTGCTGAGCATACATTTGTAGAAGATTGGAGATTCTTGCACACAAAGATGGTCAGTCTGGTGTGGTGGATGGCAGTGGGATGTGGACTTGGTGGATGTGATCCCTGACAAGTTTTACTATGTCCAGCAGGTTGACATCCACAAAGATACTGGTTTGTGATACGAACTCTACTGGGAGTGTGATCAGTTCCCTGTAGAGCACCTCTACCAGTGAGGGTCCAGACCTTTCTAGGCAGCTTGTATGCTCAGCAGCACCCAGGGGAGGGCCTCTGTTCACTCCTGATCATGGCATAAGAGTGTCATCATGGGGGTGTGGTACCACCATTCCACAAGTCCATTGGATTGATGATGGTAGGGCATCGTGTGGAACTAGTAGCACCCACAGAGGCAACAGAGCTCGGAGAACAGGGCAGACTCAAACTGCTGGCTCTGATCAGTATTCAGGTACTCTTTGCAGCCACAGCGTGCAATCCATAGTGTGATGAAGGCTCTGGTGACGTTGTCGGCTGAGATATCAGTCAGAGGAGGGGACTCCACCTATCGAGTTGCCCTGTCTACAGCTGATAAGATATACTTGTACCCATTTGAATCTGGAAGTGGCCCCACCAGGTCTATGTCAACTTGTTGGAAACAGCCACTTGGGATAGGGAATTTCCCAAAGGGTACATCAAATTGTAAATAGAACTGGTATTTGTAAAAGTATGAATTTTTCAGTAGTTTGCATAGGTTAGTCTTGGGAAATAAGTTGAGGGACTACTTGTTTCATGAAACAAAGTAACAACAGTGACTTCTGTAACACTTGTAGCTTACATGTTAAGTGTACAGAAACAAGGACTTCATCTGTGAGGAGTTCTTCTTTCGGTGCCTGTCCAGATCAGATGTTGCCAATCATAATGGCTATTCTTGTCTTCTCGGTAACAACACAGAATAGTTCTGTCGAAGACATACTGAACCAATATCTAAGGTTGTCAAACTGAGGTATCATCTTCTTCCAGGACCTCTTTTGCTGTTGATTTTCGCTTGAAGTATTTTTTGTAGCAAACCATATCTATTTGTATTCCACATGATATCCCTTGATATTGCAACTTTTAGCATTTCACTATCTTGATTAATATAGGTGCAGTGTTCATTCTTCTCCAAACTTCTATGTTTGTCTCTCTCTGGGTCCAAGGAATTCTCAGGATCCGCCTATAAAGACACAATTCAAAGACGTCCCACTCCTTTTCATGTTTTTATTTAAGGTCCATGTCTCATCCCCATATGGGAGGACCGAATATACATAGTAGTGCAAAAGTCTGATTTTGGATCTTAAAGTCAGGTTAGGGCTTTTGAAGACAGTATTCATTTTCTGAACCACATTTCTTGCTTTCCAAATGAGAATCTTGATTTATTGTGAGTTATTCCAATTTTCATTTATTATGATTCCAAAGTATGTCTCTTGTCTTACACTTAATGTATCTCTTTAATTTACTCCTGTAATATTTTCCATACTCACGACCATAAGTTTCGGCTTTGTGGTGTTTATTTCAAGCCCATACTAACTCTTACAATTCTTTCCATTAATAATTGTAACACTTGGACAGTGTCATAAAATACAGTAGAATCATCAGCATATCGAATGTTGTTTAATCTTAATCCAGTTATTACAATTCCTTCATCTACTTCGTCCAGGGATTCTCTGAACATGAATTCTAGTATATATTAAATAATACGGGTGAAAAGTCTGACTATCCCCATACCCTTGTTGCCCAATGTTGAACTTCAGGATGTTTGTAGTAAGTCAGTAATTTGGTAGCTGGTTACAGCACTTGCCACACTGAGAGAGTGACTCACAGCAGCTAGTGACAGGGACAGTCGAATTTAAATAACCAGGTCTGTTAATAGTAAAAGAACTCATTCTTTTTGTTGCTCTTCCTTATTGCATTTTGATGGCTCATTATTCTCTTACGTTCTGGGGTTTATCTTTCTGATGCTGTGTAGAGAATGATTGGGTTAGTAGTCCAATAACAATGCAAAATCTGCTGGACTTTCTGCAGAATTACACATAAATTTTCAGTCATTTCACTTCACAGTAGAACTCAATAAAACACACACAATTTGTTCTCCATCCTTGCACTTCAGACTTGTACAACCAACTGTTCAAAAGAACAAAGATTTTCCTCTGACAACATGTAACAGAGAAATTACTATCAAATATATCAATAATTTCATAAACAAAATAGAATTAACTGTCTTTTTTGTGAAATAGATTATCATAATTGCAATTATATTAAGTATGTAGAAACACTGACATTTAAAGATTTTCGCATGGCTTTGTAGGAGTGTTTTTTTGGTTTTTACATTTTCACCACAGTATCATTCACTACATGCGATCCAAGATCAGATCTTACATTTATCTCACTATAACCAGTTTCATTATAACAGCCCCCTAAAAATTTTCAGTGTCAAATGTGAGAAAAATTTTGATACAAAATAATAAAACTGGTTATCCCAACAAGTTTTAGAGTATAACAAATTAATATCAAGTGGTTCTTCATTACATGATATACAGCATTTTGACACCCTTACAACCACCACCTCATTGAAATTAGATCAAGAACAAAATCTCACTTTACTGTCTTCTTTCCTCACAAATTTTCAAAAACACTTTCAAAGTGTGACCTTTTTACCTATTCTATTGCTCTCAAATTATTACCAAATATCGTATAACATACACTCCTGGAAATTGAAATAAGAACACCGTGAATTCATTGTCCCAGGAAGGGGAAACTTTATTGACACATTCCTGGGGTCAGATACATCACATGATCACACTGACAGAACCACAGGCACATAGACACAGGCAACAGAGCATGCACAATGTCGGCACTAGTACAGTGTATATCCACCTTTTGCAGCAATGCAGGCTGCTATTCTCCCATGGAGACGATCGTAGAGTTGCTGGATGTAGTCCTGTGGAACGGCTTGCCATGCCATTTCCACCTGGCGCCTCAGTTGGACCAGCGTTCGTGCTGGACGTGCAGACCGCGTGAGACGACGCTTCATCCAGTCCCAAACATGCTCAATGGGGGACAGATCCGGAGATCTTGCTGGCCAGGGTAGTTGACTTACACCTTCTAGAGCACGTTGGGTGGCACGGGACACATGCGGACGTGCATTGTCCTGTTGGAACAGCAAGTTCCCTTGCGGGTCTAGGAATGGTAGAACGATGGGTTCGATGACGGTTTGGATGTACCGTGCACTATTCAGTGTCCCCTCGACGATCACCAGTGGTGTACGGCCAGTGTGGGAGATCGCTCCCCACACCATGATGCCGGGTGTTGGCCCTGTGTGCCTCGGTCGTATGCAGTCCTGATTGTGGCGCTCACCTGCACGGCGCCAAACACGCATACGACCATCATTGGCACCAAGGCAGAAGCGACTCTCATCGCTGAAGACGACACGTCTCCATTCGTCCCTCCATTCACGCCTGTCGCGACACCACTGGAGGCGGGCTGCACGATGTTGGGGCGTGAGCGGAAGACGGCCTAACGGTGTGCGGGACCGTAGCCCAGCTTCATGGAGACGGTTGCGAATGGTCCTCGCCGATACCCCAGGAGCAACAGTGTCCCTAATTTGCTGGGAAGTGGCGGTGCGGTCCCCTACGGCACTGCGTAGGATCCTACGGTCTTGGCGTGCATCCGTGCGTCGCTGCGGTCCGGTCCCAGGTCGGCGGGCACGTGCACCTTCCGCCGACCACTGGCGACAACATCGATGTACTGTGGAGACCTCACGCCCCACGTGTTGAGCAATTCGGCGGTACGTCCACCCGGCCTCCCGCATGCCCACTATACGCCCTCGCTCAAAGTCCGTCAACTGCACATACGGTTCACGTCCACGCTGTCGCGGCATGCTACCAGTGTTAAAGACTGCGATGGAGCTCCGTATGCCACGGCAAACTGGCTGACACTGACGGCGGCGGTGCACAAATGCTGCGCAGCTAGCGCCATTCGACGGCCAACACCGCGGTTCCTGGTGTGTCCGCTGTGCCGTGCGTGTGATCATTGATTGTACAGCCCTCTCGCAGTGTCCGGAACAAGTATGGTGGGTCTGACACTCCGGTGTCAATGTGTTCTTTTTTCCATTTCCAGGAGTGTATATGGGATAAGCAAAATTATGGAAGAGGTAGCAGTGATTCTATTGTATTAGCAAGACAGTAGAACTTATATTTAATGAGAATATCTGTATACCAATATTTACATATCTGTCTTTAATAGGTGAAATATCATTGATTGTTAATGCCTCACAATCAAAAGAAAAATTCTTAGTCCATAGAGAGTTATTTGAAGTGGTTATAAAGAAAATAAAGCAAAAATCACATGACAAAATTAATGTACTTAATTAGGAACTTATCCTTTTTCTCATAATATCAATGAAATGTCTTTGTAACAACATTTTATAATGTCTTACTTCTAAATATTGTCCTTCATACAGAACATTGAACCCTTGGCATACAAAGCTATGCTATCATAAAAAGTATTTCTTGTTCTATTTTGCAAGAACATTCTTTTTTTTTCACAACACAGCAGATGCTACAATGGTAGTACTGTCAGATAGGATAATCTACAGAAGTTGTGGTGACATAAATAGGATAGACCCCGGTTACAAAAGACTAAAAAAAAATTGAAGAGCACAGTGGGAACAGAACCTGGATAACAAAGACTTAGAGTAGAGTACACCAGAAAATAAGAATGTGCAAAATTATCAATTTTATCTCTAATTTAGTCCTTTAGTCTCTGATTGTCAGAAACATTTTGCATTCCTTAATTTTCATGTCACATAATAGATTACACAATAAAATGTGAAAAATTACTTTTCAAGTCCAGAATGAAGTTTTCACTCTGCAGTGGAGTGTGCGCTGACATGAAACTTCCTGGTAGATTAAAACTGTGTGCTGGACCGAGACTTGAACTCAGGACCTTTGCCTTTTGCAGGCAAGTGCTCTATCAACTGAGCTACCCAAGCATGACTCATGACCCATCCTCACAGCTTCAGTTCTTTCAAGTCTTTTGAATTATGTCACAAGATGAGGTAACTAGCTCATTCTTACATGTTTTCTTGAAAACTGAATTATTTTGTTGTTTGTTGTCCGTAAAAAAAATTTTGACCATAAATTATGCCAAAATGTCAACACCGAAATCTGCTTTAAAGTGCTGTTCATTAACTATTTGTCACTGTTATATTTAAAATTATTCTTGCACATCTACACAAAGTACACTGATTCAATGGAACAATATCAATGCTCAATACATGTGCAAAATAATGTAAAACATAAAAAATATCTATCATAGTAAACACAAATAAATTATATACAGAACAAGAAGTTTAAGTTATTTTGTGATAAATGATTTGCTACCTTCCGTACACATTCCCAAAATACACAAGAAATGTCAAAGTTTCATTGGATGACAAGTAATTCTAGACAGCAAAAGGAGATGCTCCAATTGTCATTTTTCAGCTTCAACAGTCTTTTTTACACTAATATCATGGCTAAAAATAACATGAAAATGGCAAGTATTAATTCATTTTATACCACAGAGAAAGTTATACTAAGAACTGAATAAATGCTCAGAAATTAATTGAATCTTTCACTTACAGCTCAGTCTAAACATTGACAAATAACACTCTGAAAAATTAATTACTACTCATGGAAGAACATAATAAAATACAAATCATGACTTTGCAGCATATAAATGAGTAATAGAACACAAGTGAAAATAATAAGTTAACACATTTAAACTGTATGCACAAAAATGTATGAAAAACTGTAGCTACATAGTTCTTTACTTGTGTAGAAAATATTTAGTTTCTACAACATTCCAGTAAGAATATTTTCATTAGTTATCTTTACTTTCTTGCTTGTAATGTTTCAAAGAGGTAACATTTCTTAGCCCAAGAAGCTTTCTGGATTTGGGGTAAATCAGTTGGTAGGTTTTGGGGTGTGGGTTTTCAATGATCTTAAATGGACCAACATAGATACAGATAAAAAATTTTAACTCAGATGTCAAATTTTAGACTTCTCTTGTGCTTTAACAAGAACACAGTCTCCAATGTTGAACTCAGCAATTTTGACTTTATTATCATGTCTTTTCTTTCATATCTCTCCCTGCTTTTTCATGGTTTCTCTCACAATCGCTTCACATTCTTTAGCAGACACGACACTCACAGGTGTCAACTATATTATTAGTTATATTGTGCTTTGTAAAATCACAAAATTACGTTGGAATTTTTTATTTACCTTGTTTGAAGATAGTTACTTTTTAAAATACATTCAGTAAGGAGTTAAAACAAATAATTATAATGGTAGTAAGCAGGTTAACTGAAAACGAGTGGTGTGGATCATGATAATGTTACGGTGCTGCGGGCACACTCAGAATTTGTCCTGGTGCGTGAACCTTTGGGTTAAGTCTGGCGCCAGCAGGCCAGCGCTGCGGCTGCAGCGACATCAAAAGGACTGGAGCAGAAGCAACTTGAACCCTCTGCCTCGAGTCGCCTTGACGCTTTGAGACATTATGATGCCGCGGTTATACAGTGTGGTTCATTGTTGGGAACGGGCCAAATATCACACGAAATAGTAAATATTCGTGTAATACGTAAAGAAATATGAATGTTTTAGTTGGACCACTCTTTTCGCTTTGTGACAGATGGCGCTGTAAAAGTCACAAACGTGGTATCACGTAACATTCCGCCAGTGCGGACGCTATTTGCTCCGTGATACATTACCCACGTTAAAATGAACCGTTTACCAACTGTGGAAAAGGTCGATATCATGTTGATGTATGGCATGTGATCAAAATGCCAAACGGGCATGTGCTATGTATGCTGGTTGGTATCCTGGACGACATCATCCAAGTGTCCGGACCGTTTGCTGGATAGTTACGTTATTGAAGGAAACAGGAAGTGTGCAGCCACATGTGAAGTCAACCACGACCTGCAACAAATGATGATACCCAAGTAAGTGTTTTAACTGCTGTCGTGGCTAATCTGCGCATCAGTAGCAGACAAACTGCGCGAGAATCGGGAATCTGAGAAACGTCCGTGTTGAGAATGCTACATCAACATTGATTACACCCCTACCGTATTTCTATGCACCAGGAATTGCATGACAACGGCTTTGAACGTCTTGAACAGTTCTGCCACTGGGAACAAGAGAAATTACGGGACAATGGCAGATTTTTTGCAAGCGTTCTATTTAGTGAAGAAGCGTCATTCACCAACAGCGGTGACGTAAACCGGCATTAAATGCACTATTGGGCAACGCAGAATCCACGATGGCTGCGACAAGTGAAACATCAGTGACCTTGGCGGGTTAATGCATGGTGTGGCATTATGGGAGGAAGGACAGTTGGCCCACATTTTATAGATGGCAATCTAAATGGTGCAGTGTATGCTGATTTCCTATGTAATGTTTTACAGATGTTACTACAAGATGTTTCACTGCATGACAGAATGGCGATGTACTTCCAACATGATGGATGTCCGGCACAAATCTCGCGTGCAGTTGACGCGTTATTTAATAGCATATTTCATGACAGGTGGATTGGTCGCCGAAGCACCATACCATGGCCTGCACGTTCACCGGATCTGACGTCCCAGGATTTCTTTCTGTGGGGTAAGTTGAAGGATATTTGCTATCGTGATCCACCATCAATACCTGAAAACATGCATCAGCCCATTGTCAATGCATGTGCGAACATTACGAATGGCGAACTACTCACTGTTGAGAGGAATGTCGTTACACGTATTGCCAAATGCATTGAGATTGACGGACATCATTTTGAGCATTTATTGCATTAATGTGGTATTTTTCAGGTAATCACACTGTAACAGCATGCATTCTCAGAAATGATAAGTTCACAAAGGTACATGTATCACATTGGAACAACCGAAATAAAATGTTCAAATTTACCTACCTGTTACTAACTGTTTGTCTAAAATTGTGAGCCATATGTTTGTGACTATTACAGCGCCATCTACCACAAAGTGAAAAAAGTGGTCCAACTAAAAAATTCACATTTCTTTACGTACTACACGAAAATTTACTAAAAAATGGGGGTTCCTATTTTTAAAAAAACGTAGTTGATATCCGTTTGACCTATGGCAGCGCCATCTAATGGGCCAACCATAGTGCCGTCTGGTTTCCCCCTTCAAGCTGGACAAGTTTCGTTCTTTGTAGTTTTTTCTTTTACGCTTATTTCGTGAGATATTTGGCTCGCTCACGATCAATGGACCACTCTGTATAAATCCCACCCTGCAGTCACAGTCATTCAGTGTGGATAGTTTCGTTCAGTTCATACTGCAAACGTGTTTAGTGTTCCAACTTAAGTGTCAAGTGTACTGTTTTGAGTGACTATATTTTATTCGTTTACTTTAGTCTCTTAGTGTATTGTGAATTAAGTTTGCAATGGATAAATTTGTTACCAAAAAGTTGTACTTGGAAGTTGATGATACTGCAAGTCAGCCTTCAACAATTATTGTGTCGGCAATTGCTTCATCGTCGTCAGGCGGGAACCATTCACAGCCGAAAACTGGACAATCCAGTAAGGGAATATCATTTCAGAAGTCTTGGTTGATCAAATATACATGGCTACAATATGAAGCATCTACCGAAAATGTTTTTTGCAAAATCTGTGAAGAGGCAAATGCTAAAAATCTATTACAAATTTCTTCAAAAAAATTTTCCATAGGGTTTTATAACTGGAAAAAGACTTTGGGAAAATTCCGTCTTCATGAAAATACTTTTACACATAAAGGAAGTGTTCTGAAACTAAATTCTATCACTAACCAAAGTGTGGCCTCCCAATTGAATGAACAGTTAGACAGTGATATGAAGAAAGACCGTTTAGCCCTTGAGACAATTTTTACTATCGTTCAATTTCTGTGCCAACAAGGACAGGCAATTAGAGGGCACAAAGATGTAAATTCAATTTTGTTTCGATTATTGGAACTCCAACAGAATGACATACCTGAGTTTAAAAACTGATTAGGGCATTCAGGGTATAAGTGGCTGTTCTACAATACTCAAAACGAGATCATTGATCTACTAGGAAAGTCTGTGTTGAGAAAGATATTGGCTTCAATTTTCTATTATGGTTGATGAAACAAGTTATTCTTCAATTCATGAACAAGTGTCATTCTGTACTCATATTGTTGAAGATTCCTTAATCATCGATGAAGATTTTATTGGCTTATATGAGACCCCCACTACTGAATCAAAAACTCTGTTTAGTATTTGAAAAGACATTTTTGCTCATCTTGATTTGCCAATGGATAACTTAAGAGGACAGTACTATGATGGTGCCTCGAATATGAGAGGTAAGTTTGAGGGACTAAAAAAAGTTAGTTTTGCATATACAACCAAAACCACGTTATGTGCACTGCACTGCTCACAGTTTAGACTTGGTAGTTGTAGACACCAAGCTGGTCTATGACCTCTATGCCTGACTTGATGGACTATGCAAGCTTCTAATATCTCGAGAATATTGAAAAACTTTGATGAACTTGTAGTGTGTTTTGAAATATTTTCTACAGAGGTTACAATTGTACAGGCTACCTTGAGTTAATGTTACAATACAAGATTTATTTCTATTTATGTCTTTATTGCCATGCAGTGAACCCAGTAGACAATGTCAATGAAAAAATTCAATGCCCTCATCTAACTAAGTGTTGCTGATCCGGAAAAAATATTGAGGGCTTGATTTGTATATTGAATGGAAGGCATAATAGTTTTGACCACTTTTGGGAACTGTGTTCAAATGAACCTTCACAAGTTTGTGATTCTTCACTTTCTCACAATCGAAATATACCAAAGAAGTATGAAAACTATGAAGCCAGCTCACCAAACATTTTCAAAACCACAAAGGAATACTACAAAGCTATTTACATAGAAGTTTGTGAAACGGTGCAATCTTGCGTTACTGAGCGGTTTGCTTCAACTGGACTCACACAGATCACTGCTTTTAGTAAACTGAGGTGAAACAAATTTGGAAAAATCAACTGAGTTTTTTAAAAATGACCTAGACATTGAGAGACTGCGCTTACACTTGAATATGTTAGACGATATTACTAGTAAAAAAACAACTGGTCTTAAAAAGCATGCGTGATGTAAGGAAGTGCATTACGCAAGGGCCTGCTGTTGGAGAAATGTTATGTGAAGTAGTGAAGTACATTAAGCTTCTCCAAGTAGTTCCAACCATGACACAAACAGCAGAACAGTCATTTAGCGCCCTTAGAAGGCTGAAGTCATATCTATGATCAACAATGGGACAGAAACGATTGAAAAACTTGGCTGTTCTTAATGCCCACCAAGACGTTTTGAGTGAATTGGATATCTGACCAGTCATCAATGACTTCATATTCAGTAATCCAGTCAGATGGTCGACATTTGCACCTTTCTAAAGACACTCTAGCCCTAATAATGGCATTTAGAGCAGTATTAAAAATCTTTATCAAATAGAGAATTAAATACATACACGATGTTAAATTTTCAGTTTCTGAATATTAGTACTAGTTTAGTACTGTATTACTTTAGTACACTATTAGCTACTTTCAAATACTCCAATATTTTTAGGGTGTAAGACCCAATTAAAACCCGCTATTTACATACTTTTTAAGTGAAAGTATTAGTAATACTGTATTAACTTTAATAACTGTATTAAAGTGTTAACTTTGAAATATTGTTTTTATTTAATGAACCCTGAGCCTTATTCAAAGTAAGCTGAAATGAGATATTTCACTGATTAATCAAAGTGCTGTTACTGTGCAACAGTAATATTTTATGTTTTATTCTTTTAATGATAGTTTAGGATTTATTTAAATATAATTTCACTCCTCTGTAATAGTCTATAAGCATGTTTATTAGTGTTAATTAAATTAGCTTTTTATGAAAATACTCTGTCAGTTGATGTTTTGTTTCTTTTTAATTAATATAGTTATTTATTTATTTAGTTCTCGTAATTCTACATGTGTAGAATATATACAAGGATTATGCACATGGTTAAGTCTTTACAAGATAAAATACAGTTTTTATTGTATTCCTAAGAACTAGATCTTTAAGTAATTTAGCGAGAATCATATACAACAACCATTAGAGACAACATACAAAGTAAAACATTCATAATGCGCCTTTTTTGTTGTTTGGTTTCTAGGTACTCTGTCAGACTTAAAAAGCAATGATCAATTAAATATGCCTTTAGTTCACCCATAAAACTACTGATTTTAATTACTGATTTAATATGACTATGCAGATTATTGCAAATTTTTATCCCAATATATAGAGTGCCTTTTGACACAACGATGGTCTCACCTGTTTCATATGAAGATCAGATATTTGTGTTGTATTGTATGCATGTATAGCTTCATTTTTAATAAGATATCTGGGTGTCTATCAATAAATTGCTTTATGAAACTGAAGTTTCATAGATGAAAATGCAAGAACAAGGAAGAACTGACAATTTTTTGAATGTGAGACTGCATGATTTCCTATTCTTTACCCCTTCAATAAGTCTTAATATTCTCTTTTGCGTCCTGAAAAGTTTAATATTTGTTGTTGCATTGCCCCAGAATATCATGCCATATTTAATTATACAATGCAAATAGGAGTAGTATACATTTAACAGGCTGTCTTTGCCTGCAACAAGTTTTGAGGTTCTTATCATGTAGCAGGTTTTGCTTAGTTTTCTTTGCAAATATTAAATGAGTACCTCCCATTTTGTGTTGTTTTGGAGTCAGAGTCCCAGAAATTTTGTGCTGCTAACACTTTCTAGAACTCTGTCTCTTAGTTCTATTTATATGTTAGGGTGGTGCCTTCCTTTTAGATTACAGAAGTTCAGTGCTACTGTCTTTACTTTGTTTTTAATCAGCTTGTTATAGCTGAACTACTGTTCAACACTGTTCATTGTTTGGATTGGAGAGTCTTTTAGTTTTTCTTCTGTTTTCTCACTAACAAGGAAGCTTGTAATGTCTGCAAATTTGAGGGTAGTTTGGCAATACTTGTTGTACAGAAGCTCATTGACATAGAGGAGAAACAGAATGGGTCCTAATACTGATCCTTGAGGGAAGCAGTATTTCCCATTTTCACATCATGAATAGTAGTAGCTGATTTTGTTATGGTCAGTATATTGCACATCAGCCACCTGTTTGTAACTACATAGGTAATGTCCAGAGCCACTCATTGGATACACCTCTAATTCCTAATTGCCCACTGAGCGAGGTGGAGCAGTGGCTAGCACACTGGACTCATATTCGGGAGGAAGACAGTTCAATCTCACGTGTGGTCATCCTGATCTAGGTTTTCCGTGATTCCCCTAAATCGCTCCAGGCAAATGCTGGGATGGTTTCTTTGAAAGGGCACAGCTGACTTCCTTCCCCATCCTTCCCTAAGCCGATGAGTCCAATGACCTCACTGTCTGGTCTTCTCCCCCAAACAACCCAACCCAACCAACCCTTATTAGTCAAGCTTCTGCAATAGGGCATTATAGTCAATGATGTCGAAAGCTTCGGACAAATCAAGACTTATGCCCATCAGAAACTCACTCACATCCAGTTTAGCATAGATTTCATTACGAAATTCACATATTTCACTCTCAGTTGAATAGCCTTTCCTTAAACCATGCTTGAGGGAGATAGAATTTTATGTTTCTGTAGGAAATCAGACAATTTCTTATAAAAAATTTCTAATTTTTTAAAAATACAGGCAGTAGGGCTTTTGGTCTATAATCTGAAATGTTTTCTGGATTTCCTTTTTTGAACAGTGTTTTCAGTTTTGTCAAAAAATGTGTCAGGCTTGTCAAGTTTTCCAGAGTGTCGAGTTATTCAGAGTCCAGTTTTTGCGGTTCTGATGTTGATCACATGACTCTAAAATGCTTTAAAAACTTTAAAACTCACTATTTTTCATCTAAAATTTAGAAAATTTCCCAGGGCAAGACCCCCAGAGTGGGCCCCTCCAATATTTTTTATAAGTCAGAGCACCTGATGACACTACATGGTGGACAATCTACTAATTCAGAGATTTGCAGGTTTATTGTGAAACTTAACTTCAAAAGGCAAAAATCCTGTGAAACTGCATTGCAAACTATTCATTACATCTACAAAATCACTGATGTATTCATACCATGTAGGATGTTTGTAGTACAGTGTGTGTGACATAGACAATTAATGTATGCATGTATATCTTTGCTGGATTGGATGAATAATTATAAACTGAAATTAAAGTGTGTTTAATACTCGATTTTTCTATGAATGACTTAAACACTTAGATACAAATTGTGATTCATAGTCTGACAGGATTAATTTAGGTTTTCCTATATTGTTGAACTAATTTTTTTCCTGTTTTGGCAATAATCTCCTTACTTGGTGCTTTTCTGAGTGTATATAATTTTACATACTTCGAGAAAACATCAACCATATCAAAAATATAATTATATCCATTTTTACTTTTCGGCAAACTTCCATAAAAATCCACAGCAACTAAATCCATTGGTTTCTCAGTTATACTTTGCATCTCACCTTGAAAGTTCTGTTACTTACCTTGAGTCTCTGACACCTGTCACAAGTAGATAGTTCCTTCCTAACCGTTTTAGCCATTTTATATAAATAAGGTAAACAAAAAAACAAGAATATATATATATATATATATATATATATATATATATATATATATACACTGTGGTATTAAAAAAGGTAAACAAAAAACAAGAAAATGCTTATTTATATAAAATGGCTAAAACGGTTAGGAAGGAACTATCTACTTGTGACAGGTGTCAGAGACTCAAGGTATATATATATATATATACCTTGAGTCTCTGATACCTGTCCTATTTTTAATAACCTCTTTTGCCTAAATAACTCTTTACTAACCTCCTTTTTGGATCATGGTTTTGGTTCTTTCTAATTTTCTTGTTCGTTGTACTAATAATTTTATCAATGTGTATACCCTTCGTATATATGATTTTGAACTCTTTTCCCTCATTTTTATCAAAATTTTCATTACCTCCACTAAAAGGCATCCATGACAAAGAATCAGCAACAGCATTGTCTACCTCTTTAATATATTTAACTTCGTAATCAAATTGTTACAAATACATTCTCCACCTGGTAAGACTATAATGATAAAGTCTGCATTCCTGTAGGTAACTTAGAACTTCGTGGTCTGCATATGCAATCACTTATTTCCCAATAAATAGGTTCTGAATTTGGTAAATGCCCAATAAACAGTCAATAATTCCTTCTCTGTAACTGTGTAAGATTTCTCATGTTTTTACAGCATTCTACTTACAAAGGCAATCACGTCATGTATGATTTCCACATTAACTTCTTTTTCCTGAAACAGATCTCCTCCCTAACTATAACCGCTACTACTTTAACCGCTACTATCTGTGTGTAAACAAAATGGTAGGCTAAAATCAGGTGTGTGTAACAAATTTTGGTTATTCAACTTTCTGTTAATGTTTTCAAATGCTTGTTGACATTCTTGAGTCCAAACTCAGTTAGTATGGTATTCTTTCTTTTTAAGGAAACTGCTTAAACAGGATGCATTAAAACTTTATCCACACACAAATTTTCAATAAAATCCGCATACATTATAAAAAGCCTTCAATAGCTTTTTACTGTGTGGTGCTGGAAAATCTGGGATTGCTTTAATTTTATCTGGATCTACCAAGATTTCTGCCCCAGTAACTACATGCCCTAAGAATTTAAGTTCAGAGATAGCAAATTTACATTTTTCGAGTTTCAGAGTTGTACCCCCTTGTCTAAATTTTTTACATACCTGCTCGAACAACTCCAGATGCTATTCCCAACTTTGTCCAGTGATCAATATGTGATCCACACAAGCAGTAAGTTTTCCTACCAGTTCTTGACCAAGAACATAATCTAATGCTCTTATAAACTCAACTACTGATGAGTTCAGAACCAAAGGTACTACACAGTATTGCTAACATCTAAGACTGTAAAGAAAGGCGGTATATTTAAATGATTCATGAGCTAAAAGGTACCTGAAAAAATCCAGAAGATAAATCCAAACTAGACATAATCTGAATATTTTTAAATTTATGTAAAAGTTCATCAGTGTTTTCAGAATGATCTATTTCTCTGCACAAATACTTGCTTGAATGCCTAGAATCAACAACCATTCGCACTACTCCATCTCTTTTGGAACCAATGACTAATGGGGTGTTGCATGGGCTAAAACTTCTCTCAGTGATATCACACACTTTCATCTTATGCAACTCTTTCTCAACTGCAGCTCTCCTAGCTATAGGTACACTATATGGCTTTACGTAAAATGGTTGCTATGGTTTTGGCTGCAAAATACACTGATGTCCTCACAATCTACCTGGAATATTACTAAACACATCACTATACTCCCATAACAAAGATTCCAATGCTTGTTTCTGATTATTAGTTAACCCTTTTGTTTCTGAAATCTTAGTGTCTACAAGTCCTTTAAATTCAGCTTCACCAGTATCTAATCCCAGAATATCTTTAACTAAAAATCAACTCATAAGATTGTCCTCATAAGATATACTTGACATTATAAAACCAGTGCAAATACAATCTCCATCAGGTGCATTGATAACCAACTTCTGCCCTCCCAAATCAAAACCTGCACTCACACTAATTGTCCATGTCATGTCAAGGATAATACCTTCAGAGAGATCTAGAATTATTAAACATGAATGCTTAAAAGTCATTCCTTCAATTGTAAAAGATATTAAAGCATGATTTTTAACCACTTTCTCAGTTGCACCTTTAATCTGTACTCCAATTACAGGTAATTATACATAGCCCTCATCAGGTTTTAATTTTTTCTTAAGGTTTCTGAAATTTCGGTGCATGTATCAACAAGACACCTGCCTTCCCATGATCCTACTCTGACCATAATGAATGGACAATAAACTTCAGTACATTCTTCAGTCTTGACATCCTCATATGACAGGTCATCTACCATTTCTTCAATCTCTAAAATCATTATTGTTCTTACCATTTTCATTGCCCTGACACACTTTCATTAAATTAACACAAACATCATTATCACTGTCACTGAGAATTTCATCAGTCCATATGCACTTACCTGTTTCACTTAGATCAGCACTACGGTACTTGCCTTCAAGTTGTGTTACAAGAACATGTTTAATTTTATGCCACCAGTCTGGATACAAAGCGAGACACAGACTTTTTTTCATGATTCTAAAGCTTTCACAAAAGCATCTCTGTTTAGCCAGATATTATATAAAAAGGTTTTATTCTCATTCACAACACTGAGCAGCTTACTGTCACTGTTATAACTGGTAACTGAATTAATATGATCATGTACAAATGCCAACTTCTAGTAATTAAATCAAGAGTTTTGCTTGCTGTGATACTGCCATTAATGTCCCTTAGTCATTTAACAGCGTCCTTGGGTCTCTCTACAGCATTATAGTCACTACAATACATTTCCTTACTAATAGCTAATGCCTCCAATTCTTTAAACCAAACAAAAATATTTTTCTTCCTCATTACTACTGTCATTATCCCTTGCATTCAATTTATTATAATCAAAAATACGATAAACATCATCACACAAACTACCAACATCATCATTCACTACTTCATTACCATTTAAGTACCCATTTTCATTTAAGTTGCAGTTCATTAAGACAGTATTCACTTTTTTCTTACTTAGTTCTTGCAATAGTTTCTAAGCTCCAAAGTCTTCACAAAAATCAATCACTTCAGTATTTAGCAAATGACAAGCCTCTACCCAGTTACAGAATTCCGATAAATTAATTTCCTCTGTATCCTCTTTTTCAATTTCTGTGAGCTCATTTACCTTAATTATATATTCTTCCTTACCTGGAGAACATATTTCTTTCTCAATAGATATCATATTAACCCTAGAGCAACAAGCTGCAAATCCTGAGACATAAATAACAATATGTGGTAAGAATTTACCCCACATTTTTCTAAATTATCTCTATTAAGAAAAGGTTCTGGAGTAACACAAAGTAATAATCAAACAATATGCAATATTAAAGTATTGTTAATGTTTTACAATATGGCGAAGCAAATAATAGTATGATGTCAATGTATTTTACTGTATCATGTTTGTCATATATGAAAATATGAGATTGCACTTATCTGTTGTATTCAAGTACCCTTTTTGTTACAATGCTGCAAAACACAATAGAACATGTCATAAAGCATAATAATCATTGAAGGAATTGTTCTGTGTAATATACACAAACATTACATAAATTTGTAAAAAAAATATAAGGCTAACAACTACAAAAAATAGTTCCTCATGGAAAAGGAAATACAGATCTTATAAATTAATTTCCAAATTTGATGAAATTTTGAGTATATCAAACATTTACAAATTACTCTGTTGTAACAACTTTGACAAATATTTTTCGCACGGTCTTTGTACACTCATTTCGAACAGACACAGACAGCATTCAAAGGAACTTTTCTAGTCTTCTTTTTAACTGCAAAGAAAGTGTCATCCACTTTTTTTTGAGATCATTTCTGGTTGTGCTGCTGAACTGCTTGGAATATCGCTCCCAAAATGTGTCAAAATCTGTTCCATGGTTATGCAAAGCTATTTAGGTAATTTTTTCTTATGAGCCTACTTTCATTTCTCCTTCAACCAGCCCAAGACCTATTGAATTGAGAAAATTGCTTCAGTTGTTTGCGCCACCATTCCCCTTGTACAAAATATAGTCATTTATTCTTCATGCAGCTAAAAGCTCCGACAGGTCTCGCATTGGCCAGCACCTGGTTTTTCATGCCATGATCTTGTTGTGGCATAGTAAATCAAATACATCGACTCCCCCTTTGTTATCAATGTAGAAAACTACTATGTTTGATTTCTTTGCCTTCTTATCCATTTCACCTGTCTCATGCATGACTGACAAAAGAATAATGTTTAGCAACAATATTATGAAAAGGAAAGCTGCTACTAACCACACAAGTGATGCTGAGTCACAGATAGGCACAACAAAAACACTGTCACATATAAAGCTTTCAGCCAATAAGGCTTTCATACAGACACACACATGCACACACACACACACACACACACACACACACACACACACACACACACACATACAAACACAATTCACACACACGTGTCTGCACACATGTCTGCAGTTTCAGGCAACTGAAACGACACTGCCGTCGATTTTTGACGAAGGCATTACTGGCCAAAAGCTTTATTTGTGACAGTCTTTTTGTTGTGCCTATCTGTGCCTCAGTATCTCTGCATCATGCCCTATGGTTTAAAAAACGCTGCGCAGACATGGCAATGTTTCATTGATTCGATTTTCCTACCACTTCCTTTCGCTTTTGCCTATTTGGATGAAATATTTATCTTTTCCTCATCTGTGGAGGAACTTGATGGAGTCCATGCAGCTCTTTGGCCAACAGCGTAGTTATCAACCACGAGAAATCACAGCTCTGTCCTACATCTGTTACTTTCCTTGGCCTTGTGGTCTCGGCCGACAGGTTCCGCGTAACTGATTCATGAATCACGAAGATCCTCGCTCTGCCTCTCCCTGAAGATTACTTACAACTTTTTTCTATGGATGATGATCTTCTATCGGCGACATATACCTCAGGCTGCCTCCGTCCAGTTGGCTCTAACCGACACCCTCTCTGGTAAAAATACAACAGTAATGCGTAAACTGGAATGGAATAGGCCAATGCTGGACGCTTTCGACAGTTTGAAATCGGTCATCACACAGGCTATCACTCTCATGCACCCCAACCCAGAGGTGCGGTTTTCTATCCCTACCGAAGTTAACGAGTCGCCTGTAGGTACTGTCCTCCGACAGCACACTGCAAACTCAATGCAACCGCTCCATTTCGTCTCAAAAAAGCCAACAAGAAGTCAGTGTAAATGGTCGACCTTCGACTGCGAGCTCCTCACGGCTTATGAGGCAGTCAAACATTTCAGGAGCGACGCTGAAGGACGCGCTTTCACCATCTATTCAGACCATAAACCTCTTGTTGATTCGTTCCGCAACCCGGCAAAAGATCCCCCACTATGCCACTTCCGGCACATGGACTTTATTTGCCAACATGCTTCGGTCTCTTGTTACATCCATGGTTCGGAAAACGTAGTTGCCGACTACCTCTCCCGCATTTCGATGATTTTCTCGCAGTTTAACTTAGAGGAACTGGCGCGGCTTCAGGCTGAAGACGCGGACATACAACGTCTGCTCTCAGACGACGGATCTTCACTCGTCATCGAACCTATTGCTCTGCATGGGTCATCAACTTCTATCATCTGTGACGTTTCTACTTGTTCGTACCACCCCTTTGGCGCGGGATTTTCGACACGTTACATAATCTTTCCCACCTTGGGACGTAGGAAATGACATGACTCATAACGGAATGTTTCGTCTGGCAGTGCATGTGACACAGCTGCCACTCGTGGCCACGCACATGCATTCCTTGTCACTGGAGCAAGATGAGCAGACATGCACTACTGCCTTTAGGGACAGTTCGACGTTCCAAGGGCAAATTGACGTGGTCAGTCATCTTCCCCCATCTGAGGGATACAAAGACATCCTTTCCATGACCAACTGCGTCACCCGTTGGCGAGGGTGGCTGGATTTGGTTGCTTCCTGTCACTTACCATGGACCAGGGCAGCCAGTTTGAGTCGTCGCTTTTCTCTCGCCTGTGTAAGTTGTGCGGGGTGGCGAAATTCACATGAATGTATATCATCCGCAGGTCAATGGACTAGTGCAGTGGTGGTAAAGAAGCTAAAAGCTGCACTCATGTGCCATGGATGACTTTGGTCTGAGGCTCTGCCGTGGGTATTACTGGGAATCCACTCTGCTCATAAGGAGGACCTCCATGTTTTGCTGGCGTAGGTCCTGCATGGTGAACGTTGAGGACACTTCAGCGACGATTGCTACCAACCTGTCGGCCCTCATCGAACGAGTGCATGCCTACGTGGCCCGCTTTTACCCGCCTCTACCTCGCACTCACACCATGCCACATGTTTTTGTTCATAAGGACTTGAAATCATGTGATTTCGTCATGTTACAAGATGACTCTGTTCGTGCAGCTCTCCAACCTCAATACTCCGGCCCACACCACGTATTATACCGTGGGGTCATTCTGCTCAAAGGCTACCCGAGTACAAAGCCACACACTTAGCACTTAGCACGCACGATGCCATCTCCGCCTGGCAAGCTGGCACAAACATTTTTTTGTGGATGTGTGCTAGCTGTCCTCCGCCATGCTCCGCAATGCTGGGGGGGGGGGGGGGGGGGGAGGCTCTGTGGCATATCTGACGTGAAGGGACAGTTCTTTGATTATGCTATTTGGTTTTCCTTCTTTGTCTTTGTGTTCTAGCGCTATGTTGGACAGCCATCTTTCTGTATTCACTCTATTACGTGACGAAATAAATGCCGTTTCGATCCTAAAAGTGTGTAATAACAATTCACCATCACGTAAAATCCACAAGTTCATCCAAAGGTTTGCTCAATGCACTAATTTTTTAAGCTGATTTATGCAAAACTGTATCATATTAAAACACCCTTCCCTCTGATTTGGTCCATCAAGAAATTCCGTTTTTATTCTGGCTTCTTCAGTCTCTGACCAAAATTTATCTAAAATCCTTTCTCAAAATGTACAAAGGTTTTTTCATCATTAGTGTACTAATTTGGCATGCTTAATGCTTCACCTTACAGAAACTTCTAAGCAAACTTTATTTTCATATCACTCATATTAGACACAAAGTTATGTCTGCATTGCTGCTGAAAATCTACAGGATGTAAACTACCTTCACTTGAAAAGTTTTTCACTGAAATGTTGCAAAACCTGATACCAACATTGTTAACAAGATTTCCATTAACTACAACATTAGACAATTCTTCAACTTTTTTTACACAAAACCGAAACACTACTTTCTAAGGTGCTAGTTTTCTTGTTACTTAATTTTACCTTTTCTGTGAATTTTCTGTCTGTTGTTTTCACCTGTTCAAGAAAACTGCTTTCAACAAGTGGCACTTCGGTGTCAACATTAGTTTCCAAAGTCGAAATTTAACTATTAACTTTTTTGTCAAAAGTTCTTATTTCCTCATTCACTTTTTCAAAAGCAGTTTTTTTTGTTCCCTAATTTTAGCGATCTCATCTTTGACATTTTTAGCTTTATTACTAAATTTAAATTCAATTTCTTTCTTTTTGGACTCCACAGATTCTAGTTGATTATGTAGCCTCTCAATTTTTTGATAGATATCGTTTAATTGAGCGGTATTTTACCAATACAATCAAACAATGCTCCTAATGAATGGCCAATTTCTGTGAACAGATTCTTATTATTATTTAAATAAGCTGCATTTTTACCAACACAACCGAACAACACTTCTACTGAATGACTCATTTCTGTGAACTGATTCTTATTATCATTGCTCATTTTATTAACAATGACAGCTTGGTACTTATTCTTATCATTTCATTTTAATTCATCCATTAGTTTTTCCTGTTCTCTAAGTTAGTCAATAATGTTTTCCTGTCCTTGTTCCACTACACTACTTAAGTCTCCCATATCTGTGTTATTTCTTAATACTTGTACAATGAAGCACTTCAGCAAAAAAGAAAAAATAAAGAAAATATTCCCAGTACTTAACTTTGTTGCTAGATGTTGATATTGTTAATTGTTCACCTCATTTTTTGCCCATCATTTTCTTCTTCTTGTTTGCAAACTGCTTTTTTGCTGTTATTGTTGCTGTTTTGTAGCTGGGGTTTATATCTGCCTGATTATTGACGTAAAATTTTCATAATATCGTTTAATCCGCCAGAAGAAAAATAGTCGAACACGATATTCACATTTCACTTTCAGAAAATCCTGGATGGCCCACCATATTCTGACCATCCCCACCCTCCTGTTGCCAATTGTTGAACTTAACCCTTTAGCAGCTATGGGTGTACATATATGCCCAGCAGGTAGAAAGGCCACATGGCTATGGGTATAGATGTATGCCGAGCAGGTAGTAAGTCCAGACAGCTATGGGCATTCATGTATGGCCAGCAGGCAGAAAGTCCAGATGGCTAATGGCATTCATGTATGCCGGACCTCAGGAGTGGGTAAATGTGCGCAATAGAATGGCTAGTCGCTGTTGTCTGCAGTTCTCACAACAGTGTCATTATCTGGTCTTCTTTGTAATGTACGAAAGAGCATTAGTTTTCACCTACCCTCGGCCCATTCTGCTTACAAGTCTAACATTCGACCACTCCTCTTTTCGCTTCTTGTGAGACGACAGCATTCGCGTGTGTAGCCTTTGCCATGTTAAGACACAATTTATCAGACAAGGAAATAATGGATATTCTTATGAGTAGTAGTGATGAAGACTGTAGCGATACTTTGGAGGTTTAGAATATAATACATCTTTATTGTCACATGACATGTTACATACAATCATTTGACTGAAACATTGGTGACTTGTCAATGAATAATTCTATGCCTCCCTAAGTATACCTAAAACAAGAGACATTAAAATAAGGCATATGGATGCTCCCAGAAGCACGTTACAACATAAAAAGATAATTACATGCTAGATGTCTTACTTTTTCTTAAAATTTCCACACTGGTTTGGAATCATTCTTTTAAAGTATTTTTCATGTTTGTTGGTGCAGTTTATAAATATGGACATACTTCAAAGACCACATACTTTCATAAAAGTAGTGTATATGTTTACATCTAGACATTTAGATACATAGTTCACATGATACACAGTTTATAAGTATGGACACATATAAAAGGAGCATATAACCCCGTTAAAAGGGATCATAAAACATAAAAGAAAAAGCAGGAAAACAAAACAGATGTAATGTCTCCTGCTTGTCTTCCTCATTTATAAAATCATCCAAACTGTAGTAGCATTTGCTTTTTAAATATTTTTCAATGTTTGCACAGGTGGATTCTAGCTTGCAGTCCTTCAACTTTGAACGGATTTTATTTCTAAGCTTCAAAGCCATGTCAAATTATGTTGGTCTGTGCCAAGGTAACATGTAATCTTGTTTGGGCTATATTCCAAAAAGTTCAGTGCAGCAACTTTCAAATAATAGTTCCTCGGTCAAGCAATTCAAAGTCTGCCTGACTTCACAGGTTAGTGATTCTTCTACTAGAATGCACGATCCTCCAAAACCGTTTTTTCTACATAAACTCGCTGCTAAATTGTAACCTGAAAGTGAATTTATTTAGTTTATATTTTCATTTTTAAGCCAGTGCTCATTTAAGCATATATCTTTTACAGAACTTGTGTTCTCCAGAAATACTTATAGTTCATACAATTTGTTCATCATTCCTACTGATACACCGCCTATGTTAAGATGCATTATGAAATTATTAAGTCTTAACTCAAAGAAAGAATCATTTAGTTAGTGATCGAATGTGGAACCTGAGTGGGTCTTTAATTCTAAATTGCATTCCGTCATTTTGTTTCTCGTGAACCAAAATAATGGGAATTGGTCCACACTGTTCGTTTCCCTCTGAAGAATTGCCCAGCACTATTACAGACTTATTTCTACTTTCGTTGACGAGAAGCTTATGTTAGAAGCTAACATCCTTTTCTTCTGACGAAGAGTTGGATGCATATCGACATATTGCTGAATCCTCAACATCACTGACAGGAGATTCTTCCTCTGAAGATGGAAAAGAAAAAGAAGTAAGTGACACTGCATCAGGAATAAGAAAGTGTGACTAGACAGAGAATCATCCAATGACGAAATGACACGTTTTGTGTACACATTCTGTGGTTTAAAAGCAGACTTCGAAGAGTCAGCAAGTCTTTTAGATCTTGTTTTGTACTTCATGGCCATGGAATTCGTTTCTCCCATCTGTACACAATCAATAATCGTTATAAATTTATTGCTGAAAAGGTGATGACAGTGCCCAGGTGATTAGCACACTGGAAGTGAATAGAGCCAGCAGAATTTTATTGCTTCATAGCATGCTTTCTGCTTATGCCTGGAAGTGAAAAGTTATAAGTGAATGAATATTGGTTGACAGATTCTTTGCTTCAAACACCAATATTTTCTAACATAATGGCCAGGGACTGGTACAAGTTGATCCTGTATTTATTGCACTTCAGTGACAATTCCACTGCATATAAAGATATTCTTGTAAAAATACGTCTCTTGTAGATCACACAAAAAATAAATTCCGTGAGGCAGTAGTAGGTACCCTTTGAAAACCTAGTGATTGACGAAAGCCTGCTACTTTTCATAGGAAGGCTCCGATTTAAGCAGTACATACCGAATTAAGATAATGGTTTTGGAATTAGATTTTTCGTCGTTTCTGGCATACAAACCAATTATATTTAGGATTATATTGTCTACACTTGTGCCGCCACAGGAATAAAATCTGGAATTGCTGATTGGCGAAATTCGAGAGATGTTTTTGTGAGTTATTTATATAGACAATTTGTATTTGAGCCCCATACTATTCCTGTGGCTCCATGACAAATGTACAAACGCCATCATAACAGTACACAAAACAGGAAATATCTACTACCAAGCTGAAAAATGGGGAAATACAGTTCAGATCCTGTGGAACATTAATGGCAATAAAATGGATGGACGAGAAAGAAGTCTGGATTGTTTCCACCGGGAATCGACCAGAGTTTGTGCAGACAGAGAAAAAGAACGTAGAACAGGCCAAAACAACCTGAAACCTACCTGTGTTGCCAGATATAATAAGTCAATGGGTGCAGCTGATAAAACAGACATGCTGTTATATTTTGTATCTTCATTGCATCTGAAAGATAATGAAGTGGCACAAGCAAGTATTCTTTCGTTTAACTGACTTGTGTGTGCTTAATGAAAAAATTATTTTTGAAATACAAAAGCAACATAAGATACCACTAGTGAAATACCACTTGGAAATACGAGGCATGTTTTTTAAGTAAGTATCGTTTTGAAATTAAAAAAAGACGTGCTAAGATATCTCAATAATTTTATTTTTACATGAAAGCCTGTACCTTAATCTACGCACTGACGCCATTACAGTCTGATTCCTCCCTTATATTTCTTTGATTTTCTTGGGTACATTGAAAGTATCACATTTACTTTGATTAAATTCAATTTCCTCTCCCTGCTCCACTTTTTCATTTTCTTTCGCCTCCTTATTCTTCTTCTGACATCATTTTCTATCTTCCTTCATTTAACTGGGTTCCCCTTATTAATTTAACATCCTTTCCTCCATTACATTCAGTAACTCATCCATCACCAATGACTTTCTCTTTTTTCTCTCTGGATTCATGTACTTTTCTTTTATTTGCTGTACAACATTCAGTAATTGTTCGATTCCACATTTACATTCTCACTTCTGAAATCTTCTGTGTTAATCACCACATTAAGTTCTGTTTGTATATTCTGTTTTAGTATGGGGTTTTGCATTTTCCTAAAAATGGTAGATTTGCTGTTTCATTCTCTTTACTCTCTTCATTCTATTTTTAAAATTTCCTACAAGCAGTGTTTGTTCAGGATTTATGACTGCTCCTGGGTACTTTTTAACTGATGTACAACTGTTCCTGAAAATTTTAATTACTAGTAAAAATGGATTTGATTTTTCACACATTTCTGTCTATTGGAGACTTCTATGTGCACAGTCTTCTAGGTGGGAGTTTAAACCAGGTGTTCACAATCAGTAAATCATTTGGCACCACAAAATTTTCAAGATCATCCCTTCTATAATTCTTCTCTCTTCGCCCAAATGGTCCTACCATGTCTGATGTTCTCCCATCACAACTGCCAACCAATATTTGTTAATTTTTCTCAAAATTCAATTTATATTGTCGTAAAATTCTTTGATCTCTTCATCTTCCATGTCCACTGGAGGGGCATACACTTCTGTCATATTTATACCACTAGGGCTACCACTCAGCTTGTAATCTTACCCTTCCACACATCACCAGTAGATTTTCAGTCTCCTAAATAACTGATTCGTTTCATAAGCTTCAAGCAGAGGAAGATGTACAAATAACTTTTCTACTTATCTACGTTTTCTCATTGATGGCTGCAATTTGTCACATTTAGAGGTAGATTCTTGAAGCTGAAATTTTTGACTTTCTGGATTCCAGATGACCTGATAGCAGTTAAATAAGTTTGCTGCATTATTTCTGTCTCTCTGACTTCTTTATTTTATCCCATTCTTCTATGTCACACTGTCTTTACAACCTCCACTTGTAAACAGAAATTTACATTGTTTTGCCAAAATTAAAAACATGTCTGATTCCATCAAAGGTATCCCCACTATTACAACATCCTGCAGTACTAATAATGTTCTGAAGCGCTCACAAAACAAAAAGAGTGTACAAAATTTCTTAACAAAAGAAGAACCTTACCAAGTTATACCATTATTTTATAAATGAGTCCAGAAATAAATCTAATAATTGGCATCAGATTGTGTAATTAATAACAGCAATTTTAAATGTGTCAGACATTCGTAATTTCAAATATTTCCAAAGAAGAATGATTTTAGCTGTACATAGAATTAGTACATATTTATTGTAACAAAGTAATTTCTTTTTATACATTTTAGTCTGAAATATAATACATTGTGTGCAAAATCATATGAAATTCATATAAGTTAACTGCTGAGATAATGTTCATCTATACAAGAATCGAAAATATTTTGGTAATTATTCTTTCTATTAAAGAAAGGTAATGTTAGAGAAGGGTGTCCCACTACAAGCTGCAGTAACTCTATACAGGCTGATACAGGTATGAAAGTTTTGAGAGATCTTCTAGTTTCGCTGATAGTATTACATCAATTCCATGCTCAAGCCTTCCATCTACTCTTCCTTAGTATAGCACACTGTGTCCATTTATGTAACTATCTCCAAGTATCTCTATTCCCATCCTATCCATTTCTTTAATTGTACTATTTATTCCCCCCCCCCTGACTCATGAATTTTATATTCCATGTTGTCACTTTTATTTTTTCTTGCCATTTTACTTTCTTCATGTCTGTACTCGTAACTGCCCCTCCCAGAGATCCAATTGAGGAACCTACTGCAGATGCTAATTTCGCCATGAGTATAGCCATGATGACTACTAGGACATGCCATAAGGCCTTTAATGTAGTTGTTGTCCAGTGCATTCTACATCCTCATGCCACTGACCATTTTCGTGGCTCTTCCGCTTTTAGAGCCAGTATCCCACCTCTAGGTCAAAACAGTGCCCTCACCTCAATCTGCTATTGCCAAGAAGGAGGGGGACCACTTATCCTGGAAGTCACTCAGACACCAGAGCGTTGTCAGTCTAAAGCAGGGTGCACCATATGCAGGTAAAGATGGTATTTAGGTAAAAATTACCCTTCCACCCCCTGTAAGGAGTTAATTGAAAACTGACATAAAAGGACTAAAAACAATAAAAGGTAAAAAGATGATTATTATGGGTTCTAGGTAAGTTATCAGTTGTATTATGTTTTGTTGTATGCCAATGAGGAAAGATGGCATTGGTTCTTTGCTTAATGCACCATGTTATTTCTATTACTGGTATGATAATTTAAGAATTTAGGAGCAATAAAAATGTTATTCTCACTGTATTTCTAACAATGAGATATTGTATGTGATTTTGGTCTAAGCTCAAAATATAACAATAGTATTTTAAGCTACGTTAGCTTCCATGATACTAATCGGACACAAGCAACATAGTTCAACCGTGTTGGAGACATTTTATCATGTGAGATACGAGAGAAGATTATATGATAAAATGGACAGTTTTTTTCCATTTCAGTATATTTTCTTCTACTTCTTTCCTGCTTTATCTTCATCATACATTGAGTTTTGTGCATTTAATTCTTGGCATAATCATGTCTATGTTTACATAATATATTTGTTATGAATCAGATTTTCATTTTCAATTAATCTGATGTTGAGCAGTTTTTGTTTGTTAACATGTTATTTTATGTCACTTTCTATGGACAGAGAGTTGTGAAATTGTAATTTTGTATAAAACTCTAAATTGATGTAACCATAATTTTTGAAAGCGTTATATGAAGTGAGATGTATGACTGACATACAATCATATTGATATGTTGAAAGAGGAGACATCAACAAAGATCTGGGAGTGAGAAGAAGACAATGGAGGTGAGTCTTGTGCTTCATATGTACTACTATAAATATTGTGTTCACGTCTGGTGAAAAATATCATTGTTTTCACAGTGCTATATTTATGATTGCAATAGAATTAAAGAAATAGCGAATTTATATGTCACATTGCTCATTTCCTGGAATTCTGTTTTGACTCATTAAGTATGAAATTTTGATATAGTAACTGGTAAGGTATGTGCACACCATAAAGACACTGTTTTTAACTTTAGAGAGTACAAACTGTTTAGTGCATACCACAGACTGCGAAATGAAAGAGAAACTATGGTAAGACATTGGCACATCATATATTGATAGAAAGAACATGAACCATGAACATTTTGTGCGCTGATCACCATGAGATTGAAGTGATTGTATAGTTAGTTGGACCAAGTACTTATTGTTCTGTGTCAGTCATAGGCCAATAATTTAAAGTACAATTGACTTGATTTGCTGTTTAGTGCAGACAGATATACTATGAAGAGTGCCCCTCCATGATTGTAAACCACAGATCTGAAAACTGTGGCTAAAGTGTGTAACAAACATCATGTCATTAGTGTTAATAGTGTGTAAATTGAAAGAAGCATGTTTTTTCTTGTCATTGCATGCATATACATAGGTTGGAATTAATTCTGCAAACATTGAGCATATCTGTTACATTCACAACTTGGGTCACACTCAGGATCAGCAAGATGACGCCAATTATTGGATTACATGCTCAAGGATTAGGGACTAACAATGAGGAGGCTGATGACTTGCCAGTAGCAATTGCTACGTAGAAACTGTTTTGAAGGAAAATGGAGTGAGAAAGACTGTGAACTACAGCATTCTAGTCAGTGATGTACAAACCCATTAAATTCCTCCCACATGTGTAAAAACCTGATTTATGTTCTCACTGGAACACTGTTCTATTTATTTCAGGAGTTTACACCTGTATCTGCTGCCATTTCTTGGCCCACTTTCCACGCCATTAAAATATTTCTTCAAGCAGATTTCATAGCTCTGAAGAAAACAATGTCCAAACGTTGTGTTACATGTGTGGAGTTACTTGAGAGTAAAATTATTTTTATATTAGTAAAAAAATTGATTATCTTTGTGCCATCCAGTTTCCGTAAATGTGGGACAATAATTGTTTCAAGGCAGTCATCAAAGAACTCACAGTGAAACCAGCCTGAAATTCTGCTGCTAAATCATTTTCCTTTTGGAGCATTTTCCACCCAGGGAGAAAATAAATGCTTCGCTCTATAAACAGCATAAGGTGGAAGAAGTGTTCCATCAACTGACACTGCAAACATTGTGGATATAGCCAATTCTGATGAGTTTGTTACCCTTTCAGGATGTTCGCTTTATTTAAGATCTGCCGGGGTCACAGCCAAACTTTTTTCATCAAAATTGATAATATGAGTGGGAGGGATACTGTCAGTTTCTTTTTCGAGCTTTCCAAAACATTCTGCCACAGTATGGTGAGAGAATGCCTTACCTCATTCAATATTTTGGCAAAGCCTGAGGCTTAACCCTTTTGCACCAGTGAACTTCGACAGATGTTGAGAGGAATTATGTCTTTCAGCTGTTGAACTGCTGCAGAAGTAGAGAGTGAACTGTGCTTAGCCAGTGTACTTCTGTAACAGTTTTGCCTCCCTTGGTATTTCTTCCCTTCTCTAATTTTGACTCCTGTGGAAGTTCGACTTGTGCGGCATCCAGAGGCTGTGTTGGAAGACTATGGTTAGCAGTAGAGTCACTAGGTGGAAGTTGCATTCAGTTTCAAGGCATAGTATCAGCCCCTGTTACACTACTGGTTTCCTGCCTTGATTCATTCTGTAATGATATGTTGACCTTATCACTTACTTATGTTGTAAGAAATGCAGTTCAGCACTGTGTGCCTTTCTGTGCTTCAAGATTTGTGGTACTCACAAGAATTTTTGAAATGCAACAGACTGTGTGATGAAACTGACATAATGTAATGTACTGAAATATAATGTAAACCAAATGTAAATAAACATAACTGTATACATGAAAACAGACATACCAATAAACATACAATTTAAATAATAAAGCACACACCCCATCAGTGCTGTGTCTGAAACCATGGATCTGGTAGAGGATATGAAAAATATATGAATTGTCTAAAACAGTGTTTTCCAACACGTGGGTCACGACCCCCTGGGGAATTTCAAAGCCTTGGGTTACGATTGCAGGAGAAAGAAAGCAGTTGCAGCATGGCTGGTAATGTATGTCTAACACCAATCACCTGCTATGGTATAAATGTCACATGGATGTGGCAAGGTTTTGTGAAAGCACCTTGCAAATTTACTCACGTTCAGACCAGATACTTATTTATAATAATGAATATGAATTTAACTCAAACCTTTTGAAGACTTTAAATACACAAACACTTGCAACACGATGTCTATCGATCTCTTCCTACTTCTGCAAAATGGAACTAGGGCGGCGAGAGTCACTAAGTCTTGTAGAGATAGTATTTGCTATCTGTACAGATAGTATAGAGATTTGCAGGGAGAGGGAAAGGATCACACCAACTTCTGGGCTGCAACGGCAGTGCAGTGGCAGCGTCTTGTGTATTACTGACAACTTAGTTTACATACCAGTCATCTGCTGTGATAAAAATATCACACGGAATGAAAACAATTTATGAAAGCGCATTTAAAACATGCTCATGTTCAAATGTGATATAAAATGGCTGCAACAACACGCACACAGCTCATGTGCAAAATTTGGCACCATGATTACTAGAATGCATTTCAGTAAAAAGCTTCGAACCAAAAAATAGATCGCTGAGAGCAAAGTGTGAAGACAAAAATTACGACCATACTTGCTGGTGTACTCGGACATCTGATTGTAGTGACCAAAAACTCGTGACTATGCCCCTGTTGAACCCTTCTCACACCCACGCCTCTACTGCAGAAAAGAATATAATTATATCTCTGCCCACAGAGCACTGCGACCTCTTTTCACTTTGCGCTTGATTTCTCGATCAATGTAGTATCAATAGAAAGAAAATTAAATATGTTGCCTTTGAAATTGCTGACATTATGGTTCTGGGGGTCGCCAGAATATTTTTACTTCTGAAGGAGTTGCTTATACAAGAAGCTTAAAAACACTGGTCTAAAAGATGGAGAACAAACTTCATCCAAAATGAAGATCAGAAACATTTGAAAAATGTATAAATATTTTCCCAAATTAGTTTATAACATAAATTCTTGTCACTGGGATTAAACTGCATGTGTGAAAGTAGGGAAGAAAGAAGTCCGAGACAGAGGGGGTAAAAGTGTGCCACACAATGAACATGCTCAGGTAGGACAGGCTTGCATCCATAGCACATGAATCGACTATCTTTATGCCAGAGTGAGAAAGTAGACAGCAAATTCACGCCCTGGAATCTTATTTTTGAACGCTTTTACTACTTTCCCCCAAAATATAAATAGCCTTTTACAAAGAGCCTTGATATGGTCCCATCAAGAGGATACCTCCAATGAGTGCAAGATGAGATTCTGTCAACTATTAAGCTTTCTTCCTCTTCTGTCAAGGCCATTTAAACTCCCTGCTCTTTCAAGTTTGGTTTTTTTAAGTGTCTGTTCTCTAATGTCTACAAAATGGGATGTTTTTCTGTGGTTTTCCTATTGCTTGTTCCCCGTTGTATGTAGAAAAAGGCATCCACAAATTCTTCCAAGATTTTCTCTACATAATGCTTTCCTCTAGGGTCAGACTCATAATTTCGTGGCATCGCAAATCTAAAAAACAAAATATAGGTCCTGAGTCCCAGAACATGTAACAAAAAGAAATAAATAAATTAATAAATATTGCTAAATATTATTGACTCTGCGTTCGAAGACACATTTTTGTAGAATGTAACATGATTGTGTTATTAAAATATTCTGTGGTTATTTGTATCTTTTGGCCTTTAGACTTTGCTTACTTTGTAATTGTAGCTGCAGGCAGTGGACTCTGAGAACACCGACACTTGTTGTAATCAAGAAAATCCTCCTGGTATGTTCTTCACTTATTTCAATAAATAAAAAATAGTTGATACTGTTATTCAATATAAAGTTATTCACGCACATATATGATACATAGAGCTCTCAATTCTTCACATCTAGAATCGCACATCTTCATCGTCCTTCCACATACGAGAGAGAGTGTAAGAGTAAAAAAAAACTATACAAAAATTGAATGTTTTGTCTTTCATTCGTCTGCACCTTACTAAGCAATCATAATTAACGTCTAAGCAATCATAATTAACTTTCTGGTCGCTCGTTTCTTTTTTTTTTTTTAATAAATCTTTATTTTACAGCATCCTGGGGTCTTTCATCCCATACCTACACAACTGCCCCCAGACTGCACGTTGACATATTATGGAGATGTACAGCGTTTTTTTCTTTTTTTTTGTTTGTATTTACGTTTGCCGATAGGGGTCGGTACCATTTATTGTCAGCTTCCTTTTTTATTTAATGGAATGGATATATCAGCTGACCCTGTTTATATCAGAATTCTACAAGAAAGTAAAAGATTATGTACATAATATGACATTTCATTACATATTTGAAATTTAGCAAGCTAACAATGATATTCAGTTTGCTTCATTCTCGCTGCCGGGACAGATGCACTGGCCGATTTGGTGGCTAAGAGGTAGACGCTAATGGTTAACAAGCTAGAAGCTACCTTCGCACATGCATGTACTCGCTTTCTTAGTGTTGATTTCACAGTGAGCGTCATACTTTCACCTGAGTGTCACATGTTAAGGAATTGCTGTGGCATTTGTCTTTATTTCAAGTGCAGTGGGTGGGTGCTTATTGTTCAAAATCTGATGCTGTAGCAGATCTCCATTTTTACGGCCCAGGCGTCATTATTACCCGATGTACTCGCATTTTCAGTGGAGCAAACCCTGGCTAACAACATCTGTCAGTGAGGTAAGACCGGCTCGAACAACTATAATTCACTTGTCAATGTGTCAAACGTTGTGAGCCACAATACTCAGAAGTTATTTCGTTCCATATGCGTGTTCATGTCACCACACTTCACTGTCCATTTGTTGAAAGACACATATAGCTGTCCAAAACGTTGTATAAATTGCTTGTCTGTAAATTTCATTTCTTCATATAGAGTTTGGTTTCCAATGAAAATTCATAAAAGAATTGAGTTACAGCAATATACATAACACGATAGTTCATACGTACATCTAACATTCCATCCATCACTTATATTATGAAAATAAGTTTTAAAACGTCATATAATTTTCATTAACTGGGTTCTGTTACTACAGTTTGTTTGTTAGTTCTCTTCGTTCACAACACATGTACAAATTAATTACACAACACATTATTATGACACAAAATAAGCATATGATACATTTACATTTCATTTTATAGATAGGCTTTTATGACTTATAGGAGCTCATTTCTTCCTTAGGTAGAAGAAGGAGAAAAACATTGAAAATAGAACTAAAACATGGCACATTACTGGCCTAACTATGTTTGACGTGGCCTATTTTGTTTGGAAGGTGTAGTGCCTCGAGAATTTCGGAGAAAATTCTAGACACTCGTATTTTCACAGCCTCGAACACACGTTATTTTAGAGATAAGGATGGTAAAGTAGAACTATGTCTACTGCCCCACAATAAGTGTGTACAGGACGGATGTGTATCGGACGGGCCATTGGCATGAGCAAGTAGTCAACGAGCCCACATGAGAAGTTCAACATACCGCCCATGGAGTAAACACATCATACCCTGTGAAATTAAAAAAACATTGTTGGGATAAAACATTTGAATGCCATAAAGTCGGGACTCTTGTCTTGTTAAACTTGTAGAGATTTATAAACTGTATGAACTGAACTATGATTTTAATAGAGTCTGCCGGTCCGGAAGGTGTCGATCTTATGAAAAATGTTTAGTGTATGAAAACTACTACGTGTTATGAAAAATACGGTGTTCAAAGCAATCTCGAGTGTATCGATTTATTTTAAAGTAAAGAAAATCCCTCCAGAGTAGCATCTACTCTTCGGAGAAGTAGCTGAGCAGAATATTGCCGCCTGTTATCCTGAGAGAATATCGGTGAAGCAGCTTGAAGTAAGTTCGACAGCCAAAGGGGAGAGAGTGAGTCTTGTACATTAGTACCACACTGCCACCCTTAATGACTGGTAACCGCCAGAACATAGCGACCGTGACAGGACACGAAAAGGAGGATTTTTTTTGAAGAAGATTGAGATAAGAAAAAGTTGAGAGTTTCCATAGCAACCCATACTAACAAAATGAAGAAATAGCATGCACTAAACATTTCTCGTTAGATCGACACCTTACAGACGGACAGACTCTATTACAATCATCTTTCAATACATACAATTTACAAATCTCTCCAAGCTTAACAAGACAACAGTCCCGACTTTATGGCAGTAGCAGAGAGTGAATAAAAGTCTCTCCTTTCAACAACCTTCAAATGTTCATACCAACAATGTTTTTTTAATTTTACAAAGTATGATGCGTTTACTTCATGGACAGTATGTGTAACTTCTCAGGTGGGCTCGTTGACTGCCTGCTCGCGCCAATCGTTCGTCCGATACACGTCGATCCTGTACAAACATAATTGTGGGTCAGTAGACATAGTTGTACTTTACCACCGTTATCTCTAAAATAAGATGTGTTCAAGAGAATTAAAATACACTCCTGGAAATGGAAAAAAGAACGCATTGACGCCGGTGTGTCAGACCCACCATACTTGCTCCAGACACTGCGAGAGGGCTGTACAAGCAATGATCACACGCACTGCACAGCGGACACACCAGGAACCGCGGTGTTGGCCGTCGAATGGCGCTAGCTGCGCAGCATTTGTGCACCGCCGCCGTCAGTGTGAGCCAGTTTGCCGTGGCATACGGAGCTCCATCGCAGTCTTTAACACTGGTAGCATGCCGCAACAGCGTGGACGTGAACCGTATGTGCAGTTGACGGACTTTGAGCGAGGGCGTGTAGTGGGCATGCGGGAGGCCGGGTGGACGTACCGCCGAATTGCTCAACACGTGGGGCGTGAGGTCTCCACAGTACATCGATGTTGTCGCCAGTGGTCGGCGGAAGGAGCACGTGCCCGTCGACCTGGGACTGGACCGCAGCGACGCACGGATGCACGCCAAGACCGTAGGATCCTACGCAGTGCCGTAGGGGACCGCACCGCCACTTCCCAGCAAATTAGGGACACTGTTGCTCCTGGGGTATCGGCGAGGACCATTCGCAACCGTCTCCATGAAGCTGGGCTACGGTCCCGCACACCGTTAGGCCGTCTTCCGCTCACGCCCCAACATCGTGCAGCCCGCCTCCAGTGGTGTCGCGACAGGCGTGAATGGAGGGACGAATGGAGACGTGTCGTCTTCAGCGATGAGAGTCGCTTCTGCCTTGGTGCCAATGATGGTCGTATGCGTGTTTGGCGCCGTGCAGGTGAGCGCCACAATCAGGACTGCATACGACCGAGGCACACAGGACCAACACCCGGCATCATGGTGTGGGGAGCGATCTCCCACACTGGCCGTACACCACTGGTGATCGTCGAGGGGACACTGAATAGTGCACGGTACATCCAAACCGTCATCGAACCCATCGTTCTACCATTCCTAGACCGGCAAGGGAACTTGCTGTTCCAACAGGACAATGCACGTCCGCATGTATCCCGTGCCACCCAACGTGCTCTAGAAGGTGTAAGTCAACTACACTGGCCAGCAAGATCTCCGGATCTGTCCCCCATTGAGCATGTTTGGGACTGGATGAAGCGTCGTCTCACGCGGTCTGCACGTCCAGCACGAACGCTGGTCCAACTGAGGCGCCAGGTGGAAATGGCATGGCAAGCCGTTCCACAGGACTACATCCAGCATCTCTACGATCGTCTCCATGGGAGAATAGCAGCCTGCATTGCTGCGAAAGGTGGATATACACTGTACTAGTGCCGACATTGTGCATGCTCTGTTGCCTGTGTCTATGTGCCTGTGGTTCTGTCAGTGTGATCATGTGATGTATCTGACCCCAGGAATGTGTCAATAAAGTTTCCCCTTCCTGGGACAATGAATTCACGGTGTTCTTATTTCAATTTCCAGGAGTGTACTAGTGTCTCCAGAAATTTCTCCGAAATTCTCGAGGCACTACATATCCCCCTCCTTATCTCGAACACACGATATTTTATACATGTTGATTATGTACAATATTATCGTATTTATATAAGATTACTTCATGGTTATGTCCGCCCCAGTAGCTGAGTGGTCAGCGTGACGGATTGCCGTCCTCTGTGCCCGGGTTCGATTCCCGGCTGGGTCGGAGATTTTCTCCGCTCAGGGACTGGGTGTTGTGTTGTGTTCATCATCATTTCATCCCCATCCGGCGTGCAGGTCGCCCAATGTGGCGCCGAATGTAATAAGACCTGCGATATGGCGGCCGGACCTGCCCCGCGAGGGGCCTCCCGGCCAATGACGCCAAACGCTCATTTCCATTTCCACTTCATGGTTATAACTGTTTTCCTTTTAACACTTGACTACTTAATATATCATGTATCTTTGGATTAATTTAAATTATGTAAGGACAAGGATCTCTCTGTTCCCTTTCCAATCGTAAACTCTGAGTGTTCATTACCCAAGCATATGTTGCTATTTGCTCTTACTTCGTGTACTACTTTCTCTGAGTATGGATTTATTCACTATTTATTACAATCTGAATGAACCCTGGGTAAATAAAGTTGTTCTTCTCAACACATGTATCTTCACACAAACATAACACTGCGAATTGGAACAGGAATTCAATCTTATCAGAATAAGCTCTATAAATTGTGCGCCTTTTGTCACGATACTGCCCTCTTCCTTTAGGCACAGTACCTATACCTTACCTAATGGTAGACACAAGGAATGCACTACAGCCTTTCGTTTTGGTAGGTATGCCCTTTAAACAAATTCGTACTACACTATGGTACAGGTCAATCCCCTTCTTGGTGCCCTTGCTCGCACAGTATAGGTCAACTTTCCATAGGTCTGCCTACCTGCCCTGATCCATCTAGTCAACTCTTGTTGCGCCCTCCTTATCCTTCATGAGTAGTCTTCCTCCTCCATTGCCCGAATTTATGTAAACTATCAAAACTACTTGGAAAAATTAATATCCTACGTTATCCATCACACTCGCTTCACAATACTTCCTTTAACAATTTTTCAGTCCTCCATTTCTCTTCCAGTCCTAACTTTCCATTAGCCTCCATACTCGTGAATATTATTTAGTGTGTATATATATTCCTACTTATACTCTGCTTCTCCCATTATCCTACAATTCGTCAGAATAGTCGTTAAACTTGACACCATTTCTGTCCATTTAGGTATACACTGTAGCATAACAAATCACAAGATGTTTCTCCTTATACTCTGTAACCAATATACTTCTACCATGATGTAATACTGTCATCACAATCATAAATACTCTCAGCTCTTCCCTATGTCAATATCCCTGTACATGATCATGAATACTCCTCCATACATACCTTTGTGTAATGTGGAACCGTCAGCTCACATGGCCATGCGTGCATACCTGTCGCTATGTGCACATTTTTCCCCCTCCAACACATGATGGTTCTTACATTACCTTAAGCTGTATTTCCCCAGTTTGCATATTTGTATTTCACTGTGTGTATGCATACGTGTAGTTGTGTAGCCTGATTCTTCAGCCAGCTTATGCAAAATAAGTTGAAGGTTATAGAAAACCATGGAAATTGAGGACTTCAGCGATAGAATTGTATGCATATGGACAAAGGAAAGATAGACTGGTATTCAAAAGAGAAGTAAGAAAGGAAACAATAGAAATGGTTGCTAAGTTCGAAGAAGAGAAAGAAGATAGCCCCAAAGACAGGAAACCCTTCCCACCCCCCATCCCCAGGATCCCCACTTCAGTGGTACTTGAGTGAGAAGATGGACGAGATGTGATGTTAAATGTCTCCTGCAGAACGGGCATTCTCACCTTCACCTTTGAAGTTCCCAAAGAAAGATCTTAGCAACTCCTATTGAATGGCAAATGGTGAAGAAGAAGTCACACTTGTCTGCGTGGGATGTGTGAAAGGTGTGGTGTGTGTGTAGTGTTAACCCTGTCCCATTAATATCACATTTTGCAAAAGGTATAAACTATTCCATAATAAGTAGAAAGCTATGTATTATATCATCGTAAATAGGAATTATGTATCGTATTATTATCATATCATATTATGTATCATATCATCACGAATAGAAATTATATATAATATTATGTATCACATCATCACGAATAGAAATCATATATTATATCATATTGTGTCATATCATTATAAATAGAAATAATATATTACATCATATTATATGTCATATCATCATAAATAGAAATTATATACCATATCATATTGTGTATTATATCATCACACCCTATATTGTATCATCCACATCATTTTCACATTGAGACTAGAACGGAGCATGCTGCCAATTCATATATTATGATATATTACCTAATGCTGCAGCCTTGACTCAATACAACAACCAATTTCATTGCGGTGAGAGTGGAGCATGCTGATAATTCATATATTATGATATATTACCTATTGCTTCAGTCATGACTCGATATAACAACCCAATTCCTCATGGTGTATATACAACAGGGAATTATAGCGCCCGTAAACCAAGTAAGACTGAGTATAATGATGAGACCACTTACAGCTACCTCCACAAGAAGGAATACGACCTTGATATCAGTGATCTGCTGCAATGCTTGATTGTTCACCCCATTAAGACAAGTTCTAATGTTTGTGATAGTATAATAGGATGAGAACAGAATACAGGATAGTATCAGACTTGAAGAGATCCGGTGTGGAAAAACGAGTAAGGAAGTAACACTGAACCCAACTCGGGACCTGACGGTCCTCACTCCACCTGTTAACATAGATTGTTAACGTCTCTGGGGAACAGATGTGACTCCGCCCGGATCCCATGGATCTCATATTAACCTCACTTGAGCAAGTGCATAGCAGTACTTTTCGTTAAATTTTATAGAGTCTCCCCACAATGAAACAATCATCCCTTTACTACATAACACCACATTACAAAAAATTATTTCATGTTTTAATCCGCCCTGGACGAATTTGAATTCTTTCCACGACTCGTCTACAACCTTGTTAGTATCATCAAGTTCCGACACTAAACGTATTGGAACGTTATCTGTGTTTACCCTCTCGGCCACTTTCCAATCGATTAATTCAACTACTACCCTCTCGGCCACTTTCCAGCCGATTAATTCAACTACTTGTTCCTCCAGACCGCTTATATTTATAGTGTCTGAGGTTGGAAGTTTTTCCTTAAAATATCTCTTTACCGCATCTACAATTTGCGATTGGACAATTGGGAGCAGTTTGTCTTGTCGTTCAGTGAAATCATTTAAAGTATGTAACCTTTGTTGCACTGTATCTAATGTAACGTTACACACATTTTGAAATGATTCTAATTTTTCATTAAACTCCGACTCTACACTACTACATTTGTCTTCGATGCCAAATTCTAGTTTCCTGGTCAAATTCTGTAATTGTTTGTCCTGTCTTTGGTTAAATTCAGTAAATAATTGATTAACATGAGTATTTAAGGAACTGGACAGTTCACTCTATTAATCTACTTTCAGATTCTCGACTTTATTATTCAGAGTATCAAATTCCGTCCTTAGCAGACTTAAACTTCCATTCTGAGCATCTAATTTACTATTTAATTGGATATTCACTGAATCTAACTTAAGGTATAAATTCGCACTCAGTTCATCTTTCAAAGAAGCATTTTGTGCTTTAATTAAATTTACTAATTCAGACCAGTCTGGCATTTCTCTAGTCACCCTGATAGCTGTGGCCAGTTCTGTTAATTGTTGCTCCTGATTCCTACTCATCTTGCTTCCAGCTCCTGTTAGCATTAAAAAACATCACCTCTATAAATAATAACCACCTTAGCTCACTTTCAAATAGTTATTATCTTGAGCTCACCTGGCAAAAGATTTTAGTCTGCGTCAGTGAGGTGTATGAACGGCACCGGGGAATTAGACGGGCGCCAGCAGCGTCACACGTTGGTCGCGGCGTCGGCGTCGGCGGGCGCAAAGTCGGGAACTCATGCGGCAACCAGAAATGGTGGCGTGTTACTGTGACTGCGTCGGCGTCAGCTGGTTACTGCGTCTGCATCGGATGGTTACTGCATCGGCGTTGGCTGGTTACTGCGTCGAGTGGTTCCAGGATCGGCTGGTTACTGCATCAGCATCGGCTGGTTACTGCATGTGTGAGGATTTTCCTTTGTTTTGTTATTACTGGTTGCTATGGCAACTCTCAACTTTTTCTTATCTCAATCTCCTTCGAAAAAATTCCTCCTTTTCGTGTCCTGTCACGGTCGCCACGATCTGGCGGTTACTGGTGAATAAGGGCGGCAGTGTGGTACTAATGTGCAAGACTCACACTCCCCCTTTGGCTGTCGAACTTACTTCGAGCTGCTTCACCGATATTCTCTCAGCATAGCAGGCAGCGATATTCTGCTCAGCTTCTTCTCCGAAGAATAGACGCTACTCTGGAGGGATTTTCTATACTTTAAAATAATTCGTTACACTTGAGATCGCTTTGAACACTGTATTTTCATAATACATAGCAGTTTTCATATGCTGAACATTTCTCATAAGATCGATACCTTCCGGACCAACATAATCTATTACAATCATCTTTCAATACATACAGTTTATAAATCTCTCCAAGTTTAACAAGACAACAGTCCCAACTTTACGGCATTAAGTGAGAGAACGAATAAAAGTCTCTTCTTTCAACAGCCTTCAAATTTTTATACCAACAATGTTTTTTAATTTCACAGGGTATGATGTGTTTACTCCATGGGCGGTATGTTGAACTTCTCATGTGGGCTCATTGACTGCTTGCTTGCGCAGATCGCCCGGCCAGTACACATCCGTCCTGTAAACACATAATTGTGGGGCAGTAGATATAGTTCTACTTTATCACCCTTATCTCTAAAATAACATGTGTTCGAGACAGTGAAAATACGAGTGTCTCTAGAATTTTCTCCGAAATTCTCAAGGCACTACAGAGGGAAGAAGGAAAATACTCATCTACTGGTTCAAGGATTTATGAGGAAATGTTACTCGTACAATGATGACTAGTGGCCAAGAAACTTTTTTTTCATTCAAATAAAATGTACCGACTAATTACCCACGTAGTATCATGTTGTTTCTTCATGTGTTAGTGCTGTTTACTTCCATTCACGTGTAGCTTAGTGTGAAACATGACGCTTTAACCGTCATAGACTTATCTATCTCAAATACCTGCCTTTTCATGTGACACGATTAAAATTAACTAGATTTAGTAAAATCTCATGCTTAAATGTTTGTGTGTACTCTGCAGCAAACAGGTACTGATAATTGTCATGGGGTCATACTTCAACTATGCATACTTCATTTTTCATTTGCCTTATGATCTTTGTATAAATATCCTCATAGCTAAATTGTTTACTCAAGGGTCAGCCTATTTCTTCATTTGGTACCTGCTACTCTTGACGTAAATCTCTTCTTCTGCGCTGTTATGGTGCACTGATCGCTGAAAGAAATATCTTAAAACTAATTGCATTTTGTAGCTCAGTAGCCACTGATACATTTGATCATTGTATACGTCTGCAGATATTTCCATACTTTGTGTAAATTCTTAGACATTCGTTTATTCTGTTATCCATTATGATCATTTACTCTGCAAAGAAAATTATTTGACATTTCTCACGGTATTTTGTCATTAGTCCTTAGCTCGTATAGTTTTTCATATTGCTTCCTTTTGGTTGTAAATACGTTGTATATAGCTTAGTATTTAATTAAATCTTTGTGTAAATATATCAATAGGTTCCTTAGTTCTTAGGTACTAGATGCATTTGCGTAGCACTTCCATTTACTTTGTATTTAAGTTACGTACATATTGCATTCCTATTTTGGTTACACCTTCAGCCAGTCTGTCACGCATGCGCACAGGTCAATGTCCCCTCTCCTACTACTGACGTCAGCATGTATTGTTGAGTGCATGACAGCTGAACCATAAGCTAATTTCGTTTATACTTTCGCTTCACATGAAGTGTTGTGTTATTTCTCATTGCTGTTAATTTTTATGCCTACGTGTACAAATCAAAAGAATTACTTATGCCTACATACATTACTTTATCCTAAATTACATTCCAGAAGCAAAATTATACTTACAATTATGTACACTACGTACAGTTATCTTGCAATAAGAAAAAATGTTACCATGCTTCGTCATGCTATAAAGGCTTTTATATCTTTGTGAGGGTGGAGACCCTTGTCTCTTCCTGTTTTCTCATAAACTAACCTGTACGTCCCAGGATATGGTATTTTGGAAATTACATATGGTCCTGAATAGAGTAATTACCACTTCTTATTTAATTTGTCAAATTTTGTCGACTTATGGTGCATCAGTAAGAGGACTCGTTGCCCTTCAAAAAATTGTGTTACGCATTTCAGTTTTTTGTTTTAAATTTTTATTCTATACTCGGCCCTGTTTTCTATGGCTTGTTTGATTTTGTCTTGTAGTGTCTTTTCTGTAGTGAGTACCTTTGGTATGGGCGACTCCCACTCATTCGTTTGTTTTGTCCAGAACATCAATTCATTAGGAGTGAAACCTGTTGAAGAATGTGGAAGGTTATTGACCACTTGTATGAAAGGAGTAGCGTATTCTACCCATTGGATGTGTTTGTGAGGGGTACATGTCCTAATACAATGTTTAAATTCTTTAAAGATGCGTTCTACTGGCTTGCTACTTGGTGGATTTATTATGTGCTTTATGACCTGTGAGGTCACAAATTGTTTCCACTTTTGCCCAACAAAATATAAAGCATTGTCAGTTAGTAGTACCTTTGAAGAATGAAGTTTTCACTCTACAGCGGAGTGTGCGCAGATATAAAACTTCCTGGCAGATTAAAACTGTGTGCCAGAAAGAGACTCGCACTTTTTTCCACCACCATGGATCCTTGCTCCTTCCATCTGCGTCAATACAAAAAAGTTCCTATATCTCTAGCCAGAACCCAGTCCCACATACTGTACTTGTGTTGTTGCGTGGCTCATTGAATTCCCCAAAATGGCCTTATCATCAAATTACCCATCTCCAGCTGCCATCCCTCCTTCCATAATGACCTCCACCTGTTCAGATTCCGCCAATCCTTAGCCCTCACCAACATAGTCCTGCAAAACCTTATCAACCATGCCCAAATCTCCTTGCAGAACCTTCCCTCCATTTGCCAAATTCTCCTATGAGATCCCAAATTCGTGGAATCCATAACACACATCGAAACCCTTGCCCTCCAGGAACTAGGCCTACACGCACAATGCCACTTAGAAACCTCTCCACCCTGCTTACTTCTTGCAGCACTAAACAGCCCTCATTACTCCATCACGCACAGTCTTTTTACTTCTCTCCTTTTCTGCTATCCTCCCCCCCCCCCCACACCCCCTCACCACCACTCTGCTCACACCATCTATCCTCTTGACTGCCTTACCCTCTTTCCACCACGTCCCTCTGCACTCCCCAGCAGCACATCACTGCCCATCATGCCTACTCTACTATCCATCCCCTTCCTCGCCCCAGCCTCCTCCTTACCCCCACCAAAGCACCATTCCTAACACACACCAGTGCTGCTGCTCACAGTGTTGCCTCAAATTCCTAAGACTACAATCTAATGCATACTCCACACCAAATTAGAAAATACTTCCAGGATTGGGCCCATAGAAGTAGTACACATAAAAGATTCATGTACGAGACTATTGTGCAAAATTCAACAACAAATGAGCCTATAAAGGCAATAAAAGAAGAGGTATTACATGTGAAACCTATAATTACCAGTCTCAGTAGTGACTTGAAAGTTTTGGAAGAAGGTTTTCATCACAATCACAGAAGAGAGTCAAAAGAATTGTGGTAGAGTACACCCTACATTTGTTGCATAAATTTACTCAAACAATTGGGAATACTTATCATGCCATGCCAGTACATTTTCTCACTACTGTGTTTTGTGAACAATTATGATACAGTTTACAGAACAAACAGTAACTATCATGATCATGATACAAGAAGTAAATATGATCTTCGCAAAGATATAAAAAAATCTCAGCATAGTAGGAAAAGGAGCAGGCTTATGTTAGTCAAGAGGAAAAGTATGCAATAAACCTTCATTTCATGTTAAATCAGTCATTGGAGATAAGACTAAACTCAAAAAATAGCTAAAATTTCTATCAATTAAAGGAATATTTTGATAATGTCTACATAACACTGATATATCAATAGTTGACAGAAAGCTTTTAATATAAATTAGAATGTAAGCCACAAAATTTGTTTGTGTACCCATCATTACCATAATACTCTTTGTTGTTTTAGAACACTTACATATGATTCAGATTGTAAGCCTCATGACCATTTACATATGATTAGTGCAGTATTAATGGGACATGTTCTACATCCTAGTGACACCTGCATCATGGACCCATGGAACTAGAAAACAAATAAATAAAACGCTTGCCAGGGTCCTGCAGATATAAAAACCAACACCAGATTAGATAATAAGGAGTTCCATGACAAGTACACCCATCTAAAATAACCAGAACGTTTGCTTGGAAGAAATGACAAAATTCTATTGTCAAACAGCGCCAACACAACGACATATTGTGAAATCAGGATAAAGTAAATTTGGTGAAGAGAAACCACATCTGTTTCAATAAGCTGTTAATGAAGTAATACAAAATAGTTCATATGAAGTTAATATGTACAATCCCATACAGATACAACATCCCAAGAGAAAACTACTCTATTTATAAGTTAAACAGCCAAACAGTGAATGCAGCAACTGAGTACGATCATGTTACATTAATTGATATAAACGCTTTCCTCAGCAGAAATGAGTGTACAAGGCATGGGCTCATGTGGTGTATAAAGGAAATTTTTTTTATTTTTCTAACAGACTGAAAACAGGACTGATGAGGGATGCTGAGAAAAATTCATCATCAAGATCAATAAGCATATCCGTGGAAGGAAAACAGTTATCCAACGTTTATCTGAGAACAATGATCTTAACTGTGAGGTGTCCATAGTAGGAATTATGATACCATACCAAAATCCAAAATCTGGTTCAGAAGAAGAATCACTATCACTGCAAAATTAATCCAGTAGACAAACCCAACAACAAACAGTTATTCTTGATGAGACTAAGCTGAATTGTAATGCATCCTCGATAGAAATGAAGACAGTAAATAAGAACCCAGAACCCTCAGCAGAAGGAGAGCACATATCACTGGAACTAAGTCCAAAAAAACAAAACCAACAAAGCTGATGAGCAGCAGCAACCAGCAGTTTCACACAGGAAGAAAGAAAAGCTAAGTGAAATAGTGCTACAAGACTTCAAGCAAGAAAAAGGATGGCATCTCAACATCTGCCCAGTGATTTTACAGGTACAGTCAAGGAAAGAAAAAAAATTGGAAGTTGATATTAGTAGCAGGAAACATGACCATAGCAATCAAATAGATGCTGAGAATTTCATCATTAAGGAAAAAGAAATAAAGCTCAGAATTCTGTGTCAAAATATACAATACATAAGCAATAAAACATTAGAAGCAGATGTAGTTTCAAATGAAACATGTTCAGATGTAATGTGTAAAAGTGAACATGGATTAAAAGAGAATGAAAAACGCAGGTATACTATAGCAGATTATGTTCTTACAAACTATTTCTATGGATCAGAATATAAGGGTGGAGGGCTAACATTATTCGTTAAAACAGCTGAGATTTATGATAGCAGTGTGAATGATACACATAAAAATCTATCCAGAAGTACAGAGAAGATTTTGAAATTACAGGTGTTGTAGAGTATTCTGTGTGTACTGATCACCAAGTGACAAAATAAATACTTTCCTCAAAACAAGTCCAGTCTACTAGAGAAAAAGCAATGATTGTGTAATATGTGGAGATTTTAATATCGATAGGGGAGAAAGACACAAAGAAAGCAAAAATTTGAGGAAATGCTAATCCAGTACAACATGAAGGAAAATGCAATGGAACCTACAAGAGAAACTTTGGTAACTGACTCAATTATTGATAGTATTATCACTAAAATAAACAGCAACGAATATGCAACAAAGGATCTTCAGGTAGGACTTTCTCATTATTTTGAACAGTTATGTGCAGAATATGGAAATCTAAACTCAAAAACAGAATATAAGAATGTAAAAAGAAATATTAGGCTGTTTAGCTAACAAAACATCAACATATTTACAGAAATATTAAGAAAAAAACATCTGGCAGACGTTCTTTAGGGTCTTGGAACAGATGAAAAATACGATGCTTGTCCAGAAGTCTTAACACATTACTTGAATGTAGCATTTCGAAAAACCAAGAGCAAAAGAAACATCTTCCAAAACAAGCAGTGGATCACAAAGGAAATAACAGAACAGAAGGTTATCTTAAGAGTGATGTAACATAGGAAAAGTACTGAAACCTACAAACAACACTAGACAAAGTACAGACAGTTGACAGGACATGAAAAAATCAAACCAATTAATGAGATTATTACAAAATCAACAAATAAGATGAAAACAGTCTGGGTTATAATTAACTCTGAGAGGGGTAACAACAAAAGAAACGCAGAAAACCCATGAAACAGAAAATGAAAGTCAGTAACAAAATCATTATAGGCAAAAAAGAAATTGCCAACCTCCTGAGTAATGACTACATAGATACAGTAGAAAACCTGAACAATGGACGCAATAACCAAGGCACTCACCAGACCACAGCGCAAGAAAGCCAAGCCACTCAATGGTTCTGAAACCAGTGACTAAAGAGAGTGTGATGAAATGTCACACTATCTAATCAAGCACATTGCAGCAGAAATAATTACACTAATGTTGGATAATATCAAGAAAAACTGTTTCCTGATCAACTTAAATTAACTGAAGTTGTACCTGTGTACAAAAAGTGAAAGTGATGCTCCTAATAATTACAAACCAGTATCCTTAGCAACAGGCTTCTCCAAAAATATCAGAAATGCTTAGGCTCAACAGACTAACTGCTTACCTGGCAAAGCATAGTATACTAACTCCATCACAACTTCAATACTAGAAAGGCATATCAACAGAAGCAGCAAGTGAATCATTAACAGAACTTAAGGTACAGGCCTTCAACAACTGGATGATGGTGTCTGGAGCTTTTCTTGACTTATCCAAGGTGATTGACGCAGTGAATCATGCAGTTGTAGTAAAGAAACTTGAGAATACTGGTATTTGTAGACAATCTGGAGGCTGAATAACATCATATGTCAGTAACAAGAGGCAGTATGTAACCATTAACAACTTTTACAGATCAAAAGTTAGAAGCATTGAGTGTGGTGTCCTCAAGGATCTGTTATTGGACGTATCCTCTTCAACGTATTTGTAAATGATGTAAAACCCATGAAAATGCAAATAAAGTACTTTGTGCATATGATATGACTGTGGTAAATCTTTCCAACGATTTTGAAGCACGTGAGAAAAACACTTTCAAATCACTCAGTAATGCAGCACAGTGACTCTTGGACAATGAGTTCATTAATCAGAAAAAAGAAATGTACATGGTTTTCAATACTAAATGAAAGGAAGAACACATAGATGTTCTTCTAGGTGAACATAACTTCAATCAGTGTTGTAGGCATAACAATAGACAGTAAGCTAAACTTCAATCAGGAGATAAATATTGTACACAACAAGCTAAGCTTGTAATGAAACAACTGGCTCAGCGTGCACATCAAGACCTCTTGTGATTGTGTATCATGGACTTCTTGAGCCAGACAAGTGATATGGAATCACAGTATGGGGAGCTCAAACATTGCAGGAATGAAAAGAATACTCATACTACAGAAGAAAGGCAGTTAAACTGTACTGAAATGAAGTAAAAGCATCTTGTAGATACTGCTTCAAAGATTTTAATGTTTTGATGTTTCTATCACTGTATATGTTCTATTGTATTTTGTTGTGGAAAAAACTATTTCTTCTCAATAGGGATCAGGTGCTGACAAAAAAACCATGAGTTTGGTTTTCAAATACTTAGATTTATTTCTGAATCTGGAGGTACTGTTTACAGAAGAAGTCACTTGACGAAAGAGCTTCTAAAACACCTAAGAGTAAAAGTGCCAGTGTTGTGACTAAAAATAAAAAACAGAGATAAACAAAACATTCTGCTCATACATGATGCTGATTATTGATTTAACACAAAACTTCTTTTTAAATACATTAATAAAAAGAATTTACTTTAACACTTTCCCTTGTTAAATTGAAATCAACAAACAGACCAACCCACAAAACAAAACAAAACTGAGTTTTACAACAGTCCCATTTGATTACACAATCTCTTCATATGTTTCTCCAGTAGAGCTTTAGTCATGATGTCCGCTACCTGCTCTTCAGATGGGATTTCATGAAGTCTAACTCTTCCTTCATAATGTTTTTCATGAATAAAGAAATGCTTGATTGCTATATGTTTGGTTTGGCGATGAAATTCTGGAGTCTCTGCCAACTTCACTACAGCTGAATTGTCAGTTTGGACAACTGGAATTTCAGATAGTCTTGTTGTTTCTCCGAATAGACGAGTTAACCAAATAATCTCCTAGACAGATTCATTTGTGGCAACTAGTTCAGCTTCAGTTGTAGATGTTGCTACCAACGTTTGTTGCAGACTTAGCCATGATATCGCCCCTCCTGCATAGTTGATGACTACTGCAGTTGTTGATCTACCTGTTTTTGAGCAGCCTCCAAAATCTGCATCACTGTAGCATTCCAGAGCTGTGCTCTTTCCTCTTCATTTTTATGTGATTCCATATTCAGTCGTTCCTGATACATAACGAAAAACCCTTTTTACTTTTAATATGTCTTCTATGGTGGGATTCTCGAGAGATCTTGACAGAACACTTACACTGAAGGCTAGGTCTGGTCTTGTGCCAAGCATCAGATACATTAATGCTCCAACTGCTTCTCTATATGGAAAAGACTGCTCTACCGTATCATCCTTCTCTGACTGTGAAATATCTGTAACTTTCAACATTGGGGTAGAAACTACTTTACACTCTGAAAAGTTGAAATGTTTTAAAATTCGTTGTCCATAAGCCTTCTGGTGAATCTTGATACAGCCGTCCTTGCCATGTTCAATTTGCAGACCTAAATAATAGTTTGCAGGTGCCATTGTAATCTTGAACTCATTTTGCAATTGTTGAAAGAAAATGCTCAAATTGTTTGAATCAGTGGCAGCTACCAACCCATCGTCAACATACAAAATTACCAGAACTTCTTTACCATTTTTATTTTGAATGTAGAAGCATGTATCTCAAACTCTGTTGATACCATTTTCATAACCTACTTCTTGTGTCAAATAAATGGTTTCCTCAAGTTTTCCATACAGGAAGGCCTTTGACACATCAAACTGTGCGAAATACATTCTTTTAGTTGCAGCTACACTCAGAATAGACTGAAAAGTTGTCATTTTTGCTACTGGACAAAAAATGTGATTGCAATCTACACATTCTCGTTGACTGAAACCCTTGGCAATCAGTTTTGGCAACCAAATTTTTCGATCTGACCCTCTTCATTTGTTTCCAGTCGAAACACCCACTTACATGGTATTGCCTTGGCACCCTTCGGTAAGTCATTAAGCTCCCAGGTTTCATTTTCGATCAGAGGTTCCATTTCTCTGTCCATTGCTTCTTTCCATTTGATGCTGTCTGCATGTCTAAGTGCATCCTTATAATTTTCAGGAACCTCAATTGTGACAAAGAAATCGTCTTTTATCATTGAGGTATTTTGGTCTCTTTAATGATGAACGATCTCTTAACTTCACTCCTGTTTCCTTTTTGCAAGTTTCCAGAATGTCATCATCAGATTCTGTGTCTGAACTAGTTTCATGCTCCACTTTATCTTCGGAGTGTGTATTTTCCTCACCCTCTGATTGATTTGTAATATAATCTGGACTAACCAATGAGATATACTTTCATAGCTTTCTTGTCCATTTTCCTTCGTTTTTCACTTGGAATGTGTGCATAACATGTTGAGTCAATAATTCTAAGATGTTTAGTTCAAGGCCTTTTCCTTTCCCACAACTCGTAAGAACTGACACCTTCTACAGATGACTTCCCCGTCCTATTCAAGATGTAAATTGCTGTGTTAACTAGTTCAGCCCATATCTGTTCTAGATAAATGACATATGGATTTGAATACTTAAGTGTCCTGGCCATCTCAACAACTGTCCTAGTATCCTGCTTACAAATACCATTTTGCTTAGGAGTACAGGGAGCAATTAATCGCTGTGTTATACCATTTGAACTTAAGATTGATATAATCTCTTTGTCAACAAACTTCTTGCCACTGTCACTCAGCATCTCTTTAACAGAGTACTCCAATGCCTTTGTATGTGAGAAAAAATCTTTGAGAATTTTACTCAAGTCTGATTTTTCTACAGCAAAATAACAATAGTGAAACTTGGTGTAATTGTATTTGAACAAAACGAGGTAACGTTTCTTCTGGAATGACTTATAAAAATGTCCACACAGATCAGTTGATATCAACTCAGCAGGCCTTGTTGACTTTTCTCTAGTTCCAAATGGTGTATGGTGCACTTTCCCAAATCTACATGGTTCATAAATCTCTGCCCCTTCCTTAACATCAATTTTAAATTCCTTTTTGAGTTTTGGTTTAACATGATGCTAGTCTTGATGACTGCATCTCTCATGATACAGTTGAAGCACATCAAATCTATCTTCCAGCGAAATATTTGCAGTTGCACCCTTCTCTGGCACTAATGGCTTAAATTCTGCTTCTATAAAGTGCCAACAACTTTACAATTTCCACACAGTCTCACTCTACCACCAATTGTCCAAGAGCAATATGTAGTGCTTGACTGAAATATACTATTTTTGTTACAATCTAGGGCAGCTAAAACAGAAAAAAGGTTTTTGGAAATTTTTGGTACATACCAGACATCAGTCAGGGTCAGCTCTTCACATCTGCTACCAACTGTTGACTGAATCCGAACTGATCCACTTCCTGTTTCTTCTAGAGACTCTTGTCCAGGGGCCTTTATACAGCAGGGATTGTTGAATGCTTCAAAGCTGACAAAGTAATCAGAACTATTTGTCATATGTTTCGTTGCACCATTTTGAGTCCACCAATTGTATACACCCACTTCTAACAAACAAACCTCGCCAGAAATAGTAAACAATGCTACATTCGTTACTACAGTTTTGTCCATGTTTTCTGCACAGTTGTATTTTTAGCTGTACTTCTATACCCAATCCACTTCTTATAATATCTGACCCAGTGGCCCGATTCTTTGCAATAGTTACATTTTCCTTTAACTTTGAATTTGTTTGTTTTTATTTTCTTTGGACACCTGATTTGACTACTAATGCCTCTTGTTCGATTTTGTCACTACTCTGTGAAATTTCTGCCAAACATGGACAATTGTTCTTTTCATTCATCAACTGTTTTCTTATCATCTTTCGTTAATAATATCCAACTCGATTTAAAGGACTCAAAGCTTGCAGGTAGAATATGTAAAACTTTACATACCAATATCAGATCAGGTATCACAGTTTCTCCCTTTGCTTTAAGCACGTTGTTTAGTTCATTCCACAGACTTGTTAACTTCGCTACGTGTGTGGAGACATCTTCTCCCTGAGCCCAATTAAATGCAAATAAATCTGAACAAATCTAGAACAGCTGGTCCTTTGATGATTCTTCGAAATTCTGCTTCAGTGCCTCCCATGGTTCATGCGCCGTTTCTTTGTCCATGATCTTCTGATACACAGTGTCCATAACTGCACTTGTAATCATCGACTTGGCATAACTGTTTGCTTTACGATAGAAATCTGACTTGGCTCTATGATCCTTTATTGCTGCATCATTAGCACCTTCAGACAGTGGCTCAGGTTTTACTGACTTGCCATCAATTACGTCTAAAGCGCCTTCACAATAGTCAATTAGATCTCGTATTTTTCTCTTCCACAATGACTAACCAGTTTAACTATTCAATGGCTTGATATGTTTTACCAAATCCATTTCAACTCTAAAACCAATAACACACTCTCAAATACCAGTTTAAAAAACTGTATCTGTCCTTTTTGCACACGTTTTTACATACATAACTGGGACCCACAACCCATTTATTTTGTTGAGGAAAAAAAACTTATTTCTTCTGAATAAAGATCAGGTGCTGACAAAAGGCGGTGAGTTTGGTTTTCAAATACTTAGATTTACTTCTGAATCTGGAGGCACTGTTTACACAAGAAGTCACTTGGCCAAAGAGCTAAAAAACACCTAAGAGTAAAAGTGTGTGTGACTCAAAATAAAAAACCGAGATACGCTACAGTCGTAGGTTCAAATTCTGCCTCGGGCATGGATGTGTGTGATGTCCTTAGGTTAGTTAGGTTTAAGTAGTTCTAAGTTCTAGGGGACTGATGACCTCAGCAGTTTAGTCCCAAAGTGCTCAGAGCCATTTGAACCACTTTGAGAAAACAGAGATAAACAAAACATTGCGCTCATACATGATGTTGATTGATAATGTAGCACGAAAAATTTTTTTTAAATACGTTAATAAAAAGAATTTACTTTGACATGTTCCAGACCATTGTGTCAGCATTACAAGATCCCAAAAAAATTGGAGACCAATGATACTGTCCATCCTCATAACACAATGAACAGAAAACAGCTGTGGTGCAGTTCACATAATGTCAGATTTTTGAAAAAGGGCCTTAATAATCTGATAGTTGCCAAGGGACTTACAAAACCTCAAAACTAAGAGGATGTTCCCTGCCTCCCTAAAATGTTTCTAGAAAATGAATTCTATAGTGTGGCTGAATACATGAGCAAACAATCAGAAATTGCTCATAGAATGAGTGATACATGTTATGCGCAACATTAAGAGAACCTAGAGTTTCAAATTAGTGTAAGAGTGTAAACTAGGATTAAAACTGCGGATGTACAACATAAGATTCGTGAAAATGTATTTTTAACAGTGGTATCTATATTGTAAATCATTTTTCGTAATGTACATACTGTGCACGCTATTTTAACTTTTTCGTGTCTAGCCTACTAAACATATATTGTCTAAATGTAAGCAGAATGACATGTCCTATATTACATAGTGCATACCTGTACAAAACGTAATTTATGGGACCAATGAAAATCACAATCACAATCTCAATGTTCAATTATGTGACACAAATTTCACCGAATATTAAAAATACAAATCAGAAAATATTCAAAATCTTATGTGTACTTACAGTACCATTCTCTATGGTAAAAAAGCTTTCTACTGATGGTCAGAGTGTGAGGGTACAGAACTGAGCTGAATTAAATATAGAATTTCTCCCATAAGCTTTAAGATGAGAAATTGTCTGTGCACTTGTCATCTAAGATGAATTGGTGGGTCTTCAACTAATTTTATTGTAAAGTTTATAATAGTTATACACCACAGATGTGAATTATTTGTCGGATATGCTCACTGAGTGGTGTGCAGCAGCTGAAGTTCACCAGCAGACATCATTATCTCATAGTAGGTGCTGCATGAAGCTACCAGAACCAAGCACCAATAAGAACCTCAGAGAACATCATCATTCTAGATCTCCATGGATGTAAAAAGCAACAATGGAAAGAAGAGAAAGCAATCTGTGTAAGGGCATTTCATATTCTAAGAAAGAAAATGTGGGTCTAACAGGCTGTAACATTTATTGACCATGCTAACAGCTAATTTCTTCCATTAGTTAAAGAACTTATCTCAAGCATGAAGCATCACATCACATTAGACTAAATACCCAGTACATTTGTAAAAACACTCATCACTTTCTGGTGTGTGTGTGTGTGTGTGTGTGTGTGTGTGTGTGTGTGTGTGTGTGTGTGTGTGTGTGATTTTGAGGCTGTACATCCTGAGGGCAATAATGGATCAGAGGATTTCACACAATGTAACTGTATCATCTGAAGCAGCACCTCTCAAACATCAACTAGGCTAGAACGGACTGTGTTCAACTACTCAGACTGACAATAATCTGATTCATCTCACCTAAATTTACCATGTCCAGAAATTTTAACTTAACTGGAACCAGGAATACTCTACTTTTTTTCAATTTGGCTGACTATTACATTCAAAAATGCAAGTAATTGCCCAAAAACTATAACATTACAAATAATCACCCATTAGCAAGGATGAAACATATTGCCACTTTTAAAATATCGTCCTAAACAAACTGAATAACTCATGGTGTATTTCTAACCATTAATGCAGTGGCTGTTAATGGACAGCATGTAAAATACATTGACAGAGCACAATAATTCGTACAAGATTGAAGACAGAACAATAAAACATGCAAATGTAGGTAAACACTTACAGACTGCATAAATTAAGAAACATTGGCTATTAAAAACGAATGGGAAGAAGCCAACACAAACTCTTCTGAATGTTATTGAAAATACAGCTCAACAGTATTGCAATATGTTCATTTATAATTAGGTAAAATGAATGATCAAGAAACATTATTGTTGCACCGTTATAAACAGCTTGTACATCACTGACTAAAATGATATAGTTCATCATGCCTCTTAGTCAATTTTCTTTCAAAACAGTTTCTAATTAGCTGATGCTGCTGGTGAGTCATGAACATCTTCATTGTTAGTCCATGACCCTTGAGCATGAAATCCAATAACTGGTGTTGTTTTGCTGATTGAGTGTGAGTGACAGTTATGGATGTAACAGATATGCTCAATGTTTGCAGGATTAATTCCAGTCTATGTATATGCATGCAATGACAAGAATATAACATGCTTCTTTCCATTTACATGTGATGTATTGCAATATATAATAATGTTTGTTACAAGCTCTAGCCACAGTTTTCAAATTTATGGTTTACAGTCATGATCCAGCACGTTCCAATGTATCCATCTGCACTTTGAAAATAAATCAAGTCAATTGTACTTGTGATTTACTCATAACAATAAGTACTGTGCACACTGTCTACACAGTCACTTCAATCTCATGGTGACCAGCACATTCATAGTTAAAGTTCTTTGTATCAGTATACAACATGTCAATGTGCTACCATACTTCCTGTTTCAATTCACAGTCCATGGTATGTGCTAAACAGTTTGTGCTCTCTAAAGTTGAAAACTGTGTCTTAATGGTATGCATATAACTTACCAGTCTCCATATCAAAGTGTTATACTTAATGAGTCAAAACACTGTTCCAGCTAATCAGCAATGTGACATGTAAGGTCACTGATTCTTTAATCACACTGAGATCATAGAAATAGTACTGTCCAAACAATGATATTTTTCACTAGCCATGAACACAATGTGTAGCAGTACATATGCAGGCATGACAATCACCTCCACTATATTCTTGTCACTCCCAACTCTTTGTTGATGCCTCCTTTTTCAACCTATTGATAAGATTCTACTTTGCTCACACACCTCACTTCATACAACCCTTTCAAAGATTCTCATTACATCAATTTAGAGTTTTACAAAAAATTACTATTTCACATCTCTCTGTCCACAAAAAATGAATTAAAGTAAAGTGTTAACAAACAAGAAAGTATACAACATGAGACAAGAATTAATTTTAAAAAACTCATTTCAAACAACCTATTCAATGTACGATGAAAATAAGGAAGGAAATAAATAAAAGAAAATGTATTAAAAGGGAAAAAATTTTATGTCAGTCTGTAGTATTATCTTCAAATGTGACGCCCCCCCCCCATATTATCATGTGATTCTCTCTCAGACCTCACATGATAAAATTGCTTGAACACAGATGTAATATGTTGTTTGTGTCCTCTTAGTATTCATGTAAGTAACCATAATTTAAACTACCATTCCCATGTTTTGAGCTTAGGCCAGAATCACATACAAATTCTCATCATGAGAAATACTTGTCAGAATGACTTTTTCATTACTCCTAAATTCTTATATTATCCTACCAATAATAGAAACAACGTGAAACACTTTACACCATCATTGGCATACAACAAAACATAATTCAACTGATAATTTACATAGAACCCATAATAATTATCTCTAGCTTTTATTGTTTTCAGTCCTTTTATATGAGTTTTCAATTCTAGCTCCTCACATACAAAGCCCTCGTTTCTGTATATTTATTCCTTTAGCAACAAGTGTTGTGGAAATCATTGTTGTTCCTGTGTTTCATGATACAAATAGCCTTTCAACCTATTTCTTATGACTAATCTATGCAAACTACTGTGCTGATAATCTCGGCATTGAATGCCCATAAGCAAACTACAAAAAATACATACTTTTACAAATACCTATTCTGTTTATAACTTGACATAACTTTTGTCTATTACTAGTTTTCCTAGTGTTATTTCTCCCTTTACGTGTTGTAAACAAATTCAGAAATATTGAACTACTATTAAATAAACACTCATCATGCTATGAAATGTCCTTTACCTTAAATGTTCTAGCAAACTGGTAAAAAAATTAAAATTTTCCTTTTATACTTAAAAAAATATACACTTCCTACACTTCCATTTCTTTTGCATCATAGATAACAAGTATCACAATGGCCATTTATTGCACTCATGGCATTCACCTTTATTATTTGTGTTGACCTCTTACAGTTGCAAATCCATTATGTTCTTAATAACAAATTTCTGCTTTGACTTTGGGTGAACTAAATCGAATGCATTCATGTGGGAAATACTCATTACCTCAAAAGGACATTTGCATGTAACAAAAATTTTTCATATCTCATTATTTACTCTTAGGATTTTTCATACGTCTTAACTAACAATAAATGTCAACCATCTTTATCTTCTCATCATGTCTCCTCTTTCTCACCTCCAGTTTCCTTTCCACCAACTCCCTTAATTAAGGCGCCAATATTGGGAATGGGTCCACCATCTGAATCACAAGTACCATGTTCATTAACTACCACATTCACTGAATTCACATTCTTTGTCATTTAAAGGAAAATTTTAGACTTTACCTCAACTAATTCCCTCTGGACATGGATAGTGGGCAAATATATTTATTTCTGGGCAACATTACGAAACATTGTCTTATTTAGTTTCTGAGTTCATTACTATGTTACTTTTTTAAATGCTGTGTATATTTTTAATGTTTCATTTTAACTATTCCATCTTCAGTTTCTTGAGATGCACCACACTACATTAATCATCACTTTCCACATCGTTTGCTGTCCCCACAAAAAATATTTCATAATTATTCTACTTTTTTACTGAATTCAATCATTCCTCTTGACTACGATGTGGTAAGGCCCTAACAACTTCAACCTATAATTTTCTTACATTTCCTACTATTTTATCTCCTTTTTCTCTATTTCTCTTTATCTCATATTTCTACACTCACCATTTCTCATCTTGCATTACCTACTTTCTTATTAACTATTGTTCTCATTTTCTCCTTCTTGCTTTTATTAATTATCTAAGACTTTTCCTTACTATTTCCCATAAAAATTAATGGCTTCATCCAGCAGTCACTTTTTGCTAAGTTACGTATACTTATCAGCAAAACCGTCACACTCATTGACTACTCTCGTTCACATGCCTAACATGCATCATTAAATCCTTCCTATCTACAATCATTATTCCTACAAGGGAACAAAATACTCAAAATGCTTTGGTATTCTTGTTCAAAGTAAAAGCCCTAACCAATTTTAGCTGTTCAAATATTGCCACTCTACTATGCCAGTCTTGCTGTTTAACAGTACTCCTAAATTTCCTACATAAAGCTCTCCACAGATGTTTAGCTTATTCTTATTGTTTTCAGTTATCACTAATTCATCTATTCATCATAATCAGGACTGTCTCATTTTGGAGATTATTGTGATACCCAGTTATATCTGCTCAGTCCTTATTCTAGATAGTTTGATAACTGAACAGTTGTTTTGACAGAGAGAAAGCATTGTAGAGGAGTAGGATGCAGTGCAGAAAAATAAAGAAAGAAATAGTAATGTAACAGCCTGGGGCCCTATGCACACTACTGCAGATATTCATTAATGAGTAATAAACCCACTAGTGTTTACTTTGTCACAATTGACCACTTCTCTACCATTCCTCCTGGGTCCCACAATTCATGGTCTTTTTCAAGTATTCATTTCCCTTCAGACAACAGTCATAGTGTCACATTCCAATATCTGTCACTCTGTGCAATATTCCTTTAATCTATAGCCTGACCTACCACCCTAAATCTCTTCTGGTAACGCAGATTCTGTACCAAGAATAAATTTTTTAGTTTGGTAAACATTTCCTTACTATGTCCATTAACCATTGCATGGGCATGCCATTTCTCGTAACACGAGTGGGTGCAAGGCGCACTGTTTACCTATGTATAGAATAGCTTTCTTTGTTACCAAGGTAAGTCATGTATGATCAAAATCACAGTTTAATCTTAGTTTGTTTAAACAATGAGAAAATAAACTTACATAATATGAGCTAAACCACTGATTTATTAAACCTTAATGAAATAAACTTTCATTAAACACTCTATAGCCCAGGACAGGCAGTAATGACCCACTAGAAGCATTAAGCAGTTGCAGTTGTATCAGATCCCAGCCAGCAGCTTTTTTGATCATCATTTATCTCATAGACAACTGCTAGATTATGCTGCTAGTTTATAATTGGGGCTTTTTTTTTTTTTGCACAGACCATAAATTTTTTCTCACCTACTGTACCGATACATGGCACAAAATGTTAAATCGTTCAACGGCAAGTCAGACACAAAACAAAGTAAAATGAAAACTACAAAAAGCCCTGAAAATGCGCAAACGGTTAGCTGTCACAACGGTAATTTATAATGAAATGAAATAATAATGGTACAAACAGACTCTATACGATATAACTGTATAGGATATTTGCGGTAATTAATTGTTCTTTTACTCGCTGGTAAAAGGAACTAACTCTCTGTTCTAGTCTCGAAGTTAATGCACGCTACAGCGGTCATTTCCCATTGGAAGTTATAAATTTTAAATAACATACGGTAATTTATGCTGATCGTGCATTTTTCTTACATATGAATATTGACCTTCATGCAGAAGTAAACATATTAGTTGTGAGGTTTTCAGTACGCTGGATAATTAACAAGAATGGCTGAACAATCGACCATTCTTGCCAGACAGCTTGCTTAGAATAATTTCATTATAATTTCATTGTGTTTCATCAACAACAGATTCTTTGAAGGACTTGCACCAAAATTATTAAGAAAACGAAAGTGAATATATTAATTTATGTCGTATTAAGGTAAAAATTAAGAACATTCAGGTAAGTTCAGGCATTGGCCAGTTCTCAGCAAGACGGAGATTATTGTGTTTAAAAAAGAAAAATACTTTCTTTTATTAAAAGGTTTAATGTGATAACACGAAATACAATCCCTGAGATTATGTTTACATTTTTTTTTCAGTATGAACGCTCCATGTAGACATCAGTTTTAACAAATTCTAAAAGCGCCTTACATACTCCTATATTAAAAAGGCGGTGAGTTCACGACCTGTTAAACAATCAGAGCGCAGAGAATTATTTTATGAAAATATAGGTTCCGGTCCCCCATATTATCATGATTATTTCTTGTGTCTGCTCCTCTAAATAAGTGATCTATTCATGCTCTTCCTGGGCCTAAATATCAATAAAGTTAGGTGGTAAGATCTTCTTACACTCTTTTCATCACATTCGTTGAATACACCTTATGTATACTTCAGACAGTGTCCGGACTGGGGCGGTAGTGGTACAAATGTCACTCAACTTGGGGCTCGACTAAATAGATATTGCTGCTCAGTATACAACTTACAGATCAGAAATATTACTGTTGTGAGTACAACATTTATTGAAAAATTAATTATACCAGATTATTTCTATGTATGTATAATAACAATTTTGTACAGTTTGTAATTCTGTAAACATTTTGTTCCATGTAGTTATAACAATTACAATCCATTACTGAGCACAGAAAATAAGTAACTCAAGCTGCTGGACTGGGACAGACTGCAGCTGCCCTAAGATTATTGTACAAAATAGACGTCAGAACCCTGATCCGAGGCAACCATTAATAGAGATTGCTTACCAAGGTATGGATACAACTGCATGAGCTCCCAAGTTCAATATTCGAATCATTGGGTAACCAGGGGCCATGCAGATTGCTTACTGATTAAATAATGTGTGATATTCAGAACTTTGATTAGTGCAAACGGCTTCAGTAGTTTTAAAATGTCTTTGTTTGACAGCAGTGCTAAAGTTCAAGTGTAGCCACATTCTTTTAATTGACATAGGCATTTTGTGAGATAAGCTTCACAATCAGCTGTATGGTTATAGATTGTTTAAAAGTTACATTCAAGAGTAATTTTAATTTTTATTGCAAAGGTCCTGCGACCGAGTTTTTCAATGGAAGTTAAGTTGGTTGGGATACAGCGTATTATCGTGTGTACAGTGGATTTGTTAGTTAGACTAACTCATGTCTTTTTGTGTATTTTGTGACCTTTGGGGGGTAAAAGTGTTAATAAAATTATCGTTAAGACCCGCAAAGAGAGAAAAGTAGGCATGGACGACACAACAGAGATTGATGGTGAATCTGTTTCAGCACTCCACAATCTGGAAACTGAACAGGGGAATTTAGAGGAAATATTGGCTGCTGCTAGCAGTCACAACTGGAACAGCACACAGGCGTCAGCTCAGCTGACGACTCAAACAAAACAACATCAGTTGTAGACACAGCTGATCAGCTGCCTCAGCCAGCACCGACGAATAATTTTCTAGCTGTGTTGCTGGCAAATCTTGAGTTGAGAGAATGGGAATGAGAGAAACGTGAAAAAGAGGAAACGTTTAGAAAGGGAGAAACACGAAAAGGAGGAACGGTTAGCAAGAGGGAGACGCGAAAAAGAGGAGCATCTCGAAAGAGAAAAGCATTTAATAGCTCAAGTGAACGGGATATTGGAAGCAGAACGCTTAGAGAGGGAGGAAAGAGAAAAAGCAGAATGCTTGGAAAGGCAAAGGAAGAAAATGGAACGTGACGAACGTTTAGTTGGTCAGCTAAACCAGATTTTAGATGAACGAGATAAAGTCATGGTCTGACATCTTAAGAGAGAGATAGATGGTCTTTGGGATCAAGTTTCCGTATTGGTGGTACAAAGTAAAGGTATTCCAACGAATGTCCAGAAACTTGACGAGAAGGTAACCAAAATCGACAGAGCGCGACAAGCACTGGAGGGTCAGCAAATTGCCAGCTCAAAATCTAGATCAAATAGTTGAAAATAGAAACAAAAATAGAACAAGAAGTGATGAATGCGTTGCAGAGATTAAATGTAGGTGTTAAGTGTGAGAGCCAGGACTCAAACACACATGTAAACCCTGAACTAAGTGAGAAGCTGCAGTGCACTTCCACTTTAGAAAGGGAAAGTAGTCGTGGGGTACATGATAGCTCACCACACATAAGTACCGGCAGCAGGGGTAGCATTGGCCCACTTTTCCACGATATTTGACATGTTAAGCTCTTGGTAGCTGACAAAGTACTGGTAAACTGTAATACAATATTTTTTGAATCATCTATATTCCATGTGTGACCAAATCAGTCTAGTGTTACTATATTTTAGAAACTGTTTATGACCATAACATTTTTTTAAAAAAACTGAGCCAATGTTACCTTTTCTTTGGGTGACTTTGTCCCACATATTCAAATCTGTCTACATAAACCTAAAAAAATGCAATGAGCCAATGTTCAACCAACCAAAATAATATAATATAATATAATTATAGAATTGTAATAGGATGACCGGAACGGGTGACGTGGTCAGGGTTGTAGGGCGTGGCTGGGTAGAAGAAGGTGGTTGATTTTAGCAATTTTCCTCTTTATTGATGGTTTTCCAATACATTCTCCGGTAGCTCAGCCCCACCGATCCTGTCATGGTGGAGACGTGCTGATGTGTGCAGCCCAGGGAATGCGATGCCATGCTTGGTCAGCAGCTGCGCAGGCGGTAGGAGGTTAGCAGCACGGGGCCTGGCATAGCTCGCCTCCTGCAGACATGGCGGCTTGTGACAACGCTGGGAGTCGCTGGCGCAGTAGCGGGCAACGTCTTCTGCCGGCTGGTCCTCAGGGACAGCGTCACTGATGACAACGACGTAACAGTGACCGAACGCCCACTCTGTCGAACCGATGCCAACGCCCACCTCTGATGCCCTTAAATAGTGCAGACCATTGCTGAACCTGCCGGTTACGCGGCGGCATGTTTATTAACATATTCTCAATGAGTTGGCTAATGCAACCGCACCACACGTGGCCCGCACCTGCGTAATTCTGCTAATGCTGCGTTCTGGCTGTTGATGGCTGCCGTGCACATACACACATACCAATGCTCGTTGTAAAACTGTGTCACCTGGATAACGCGCCGGCCAGCCTTCATCCGCCGTCTGCCATGAGGCTGGTGCATCGTGCACTGAAACACACTAAATCACAATTTCGCACCATATTTCCTAAAAATAACCCCTTGTCCTCTACATAATGTTACTAAACTTCAATAAGTCATTTAAATCCCAAAATTGAGCTACATAACTAACATTTAAAGAGAGAGAATGAGAAAGGAAATACCAATTAGTTTATTTTCATTTTATTATTTAATGTAAAAGCTGAGAACAGTTTAAATATTGCAGAAATTGGTTAAACAAAGTTGTCCAATTCAGGAACTGAAATTTGGTTCCTTTTAGATACCTTTTTGGGTTCTTTTATTTTGAACGACACATCTTTCCGAGAATATAACATTGAATCTGGTCTTTTACGCCACCTCCAACACTTAAGTCTCTTCTACATGCATTCAACAACACAGCCCATCTCTTTTTTGTCCTGGATACTTTTCCCCACTGAAAAGGACAGTTACAAAGTCATTTTCAGCATACTCGTAATCCTCACTACAGTTTGATGAACACTCCTCAGGCACTGAAAATGTTTCACTTGATTCTTCCAGAGATACATCATCAGGATCATCATCACCTGAGCAACTTGACAGTCTGATTCTCTTCTGTATTTCCTTATTTTTCTGGGAAAATGGTGAAGAGGCAGGTATCTTGGCAGCAAGCGGTTTCGGATCGTTAACCAAGATGCTTTTCCCAGCAGGCACATCTTGCTTTTTTCTTCTTTTCTTAGCATCAGTTGAGGACGTTAAATATTCACTTCTTTGTCTCTCTAACTGTTCTAGGAATGCCTCTTCTACCATGCCAACTTGATTTTTACTCATCACCAAGCATTTATAAGCTTTTCCCTGTTTAATGGAAAAATTCCACACTTTTCAAAGTCGAATATAAGATTTTTGAATATGTTCACTTATAAGCCATCCATTAGTTCATAGAGGAGCACTGGAAACATGTCTTTAGGCACTGTAAACTTGGAGCTGGACTTGGACTCTTTCCACTTCCTCAAGATCCCCTGTCATAGTTCCTTCATTGGAGCAAAAACTGCAACATCCAATGGTTGTGTGACATGACTGGTGTTAGATGGAAAATACACAAACCTAATGGCATTTTCCTTGCACACCTGAAGCACTTGTTAGTTAATAGGGGAAGATAGGTTATCACCAATGAGTACAACTGGTTGTTCTTAATGCTTCACTGTAGGGAGAAAGGGAGATAAAAACCAACCTTCAAATGTCATTCCATCAAACCAGCCACTTTCGATTCTGTTGTATCGACTGTGCAGAGGTCTGTTTTCTGTCCACGTGGACCAAATGTGCTCAGCTTTATACACTACGTAAAGTGGCAAGTACCTGCCCTCAGCATTGACACAGAACATTATAGAAGCTGAGCTCTTACTAAAGTTACAAATGTTTTCTACTTATTTTGCACCTCATTTGCAAATCACCTTCTTACTTCCTGGGTCATCATAGAGGTTCGTTTCGTCATAATTCCAGATTTGGGACGATGGAACATCTTTCACTGCTTCACTTAAGTTATCCAGATAACTGTTCAAGTGTGCTTCACTGATTTGAGCTTTGACCTTTTTGATGTTTGAACACATTCTAACAGAAAGTTCATTGTGACGTTTCGAAAGGTATTTTGTGCACTCATAACCAGGCAAATTATTCTTGAACACAGGAATACAGTCACCCTTTTATGTAAATAACTTTTGACAGCCACACGAAAGTCCAGTTCAGCAACTGGAAATCCAAAATCGCACAACTTTATGAGATGGTGTTGAAAGTAAAGTTCTTCCTCATCTGAAAACAGTCAAGATCGACCCGTATTTTTTCAATGCTTGACAGTAAGCTTGTTTTTTATCGTCGGTCTGGGTATCACAAACCTTTTTTCTCCTTCATGTTGCATCATTTGATGTGCACGAATTGCTTCTAAACATTCTTCCAATTTCTCCAGTGAGTAATTTGCATATGATCCACAACCAAGTTTCTTCTTGTGTATTTGTGGAATTGTCTGTAAAATAAGAAGAAAAACATTTTTCAGTCTCATTGAGAAGAATTCTTTTCAAAAGAGTAATGAATCTTTAAAATAATTACTGATAGATAACGAAATAAACGACCTGGAAGCCTAACATCGTTAGGGCCAAAGTAGCCCCAAAACATGAGCCAATGTTACCCCATCGTGAAATACAATATTTATTTCTTACTTATTGGAGAAATTGACATCTCTCTATTTTAAATCTTAATCTAGACAAACGAAGCGATAACAAAAACTACTTACCGAAAATTAAATCACCTCTGTAACTGCTAACCAAATGAAAGTTGGAATCACACTAATTTGCCACGAGTTACAGACCATAACAAAACAAGTGCTGCTGCAGTGGCAAATTCGTGAACTATAAAAACAGTGAACAATCAGTGTGGCTGATGCTGCCACCTATCGTTTAAGACTAGAAACATGGATATTCGTTGATGTATGTATGAGCTGCAAGACATGAACACTTTGTTTTTCTCTGGGCCAATGTTGCCTGCAAAGGGCCAACGTTACCCTAGCTGACGGTACTCGGTACAGAAATGTACCTTTGAATATGTTAAACGGTGGGCAGTTGCCTTGCAATAATGCCAAGCAGTATAGTATGTGCAATTATGGGAGCACTGTTGGTGTGACAGATGTGGGTGCAGTGCCAACTGTCGCACAGGTAAAACATGAGGAGTCGCTTATTAAGCACAAGCAGTTCCAAACATTCACTGAAGAATGAAAGTCAATCCACCCAGCTATATTTATCAAGAGTTTTCGAAATGTTTTACCTCTTTCATGGATAGAGAAAAAGAAAATATATTTTGTGATTTCTTTTATAAGCGGAGATGCAGCTCTCTGGGCTATGGAGGCTGCAGAGAATTGTCAGGTATAATCAGACTTTGAGAAGATGTTTTTAGCTCACTTCTGGTCGTCATGTGTACAAGAACGACTCAGAAAGCTGGTGCTGGAGCTTTTAATCCCCAGCAAGGCAATCTTCGAAAATACTTCGAAAGATATTTAAACAAGACACGATACTGGGACAAACCCATGCTTCCGAGAGATGTATTGCGCATATTAAAGGGCACGTTACCAATTTCAATCAGGGTAAAGCTTGTTCATGTGCCTGATACGGATCTCGAACAATTTATGGCCACCATAGATTCGTTACATTTAATACAAGTAGACGCCAGGCAAAACGAACTGGACAATTGTGGATCAGGTTCGAACAGTAGTAACAATAACTAAAGACGTCCGAGTGGAAACAGTCCCTGAAAAGGTGGACAGAATAGAGAAAGTGATTACCACACCGATCACAGTAGCAACAAACAAAATAGTCACAGTGGTTCGGCTGGCTACCAATGCAATGGAAGTAGTAACCATTCCTCTAATAAAAACGGAAACGGAAATTTTAATAGGAAACAGAGGAACTAAAGAAATTTTAACACTTTCTTTGCTAACATAAATATGTGAACTGCAAATGAGCAGTGGAACAAATCTGACCCTGCAAATTGGCAGACACAGCATGCTTCCGACGACCAGGACGTGCCAGTGAATAACACAAATTTTATACCAATGCCGCCGCCACCTATGCAGCAGCATTGGACTCCACAACTGCAATATGTCCCAAAACACCAACAACAGAAACAAAATGATACAGTGCGCATTGTGGAAGTGGTTGAAGAGCCGCAACCCGGATGTTTGGGAGCAGTAAACTCCAGCCCACCTATGTAAGCCTTCCACATAGGGTCGGTATGTCGTAGTGCGAAGGCAAAGTGTGCAGACATTCATGTCGAGATATAATGAAGGTGAAAACCTCATGGAGGAATTAATTGCTGAACCAAGACTGGCACAGCAACAAAAGACTGAGTTGCTTTTAAGGCTCAGATAAACGGAGTACCCTTAATTGTCATTATTGATACAGGAGCAGGTGCTTCAGTTATAGATTATGAATTCTATAAATGTTGGAGAAGGAAATTTGCTATTCACCATATAGTGGAGACGCTGAGAGGCGATAGGCACAACAAAAAGATTCACACGATTATAGATTTTGGCCATTAAGGCCTTCATCAGCAACGGACACTCATACACACACACACACACACACACGCAAACGCAACTTGCACACACATCTGCAGTCTCAGATAACTGAAACCACACTGCGAGCAGCATCACCAGTGCATGACGGGAGAGGCGACTGGGTAGGCAAAAGGAGGAGGCTGGGGCAGGGAGGGGAAGCGATAGTATGGCTTGGTGGGTGAGGACAGTGACTCATGAAGGTTGAGACCAGGAGGATTATGGGAACATAGGATGTATTGCAGGGAAAGTTCCCACCTGCACAATTCAGAAAAGTTGGTGTTGGTGAGAAGGATGCATATGGCAAAGGCTGTGAAGCAGTCATTGAGATCAGGGATAACATGTTTGGCAGCGTGTTCAGCAACAGGGTGGTCCACTTGTTTTTTGGCCACAGCTTGTCGATTGTCATACCTACATAGAACGCAGCACAGTGGTTGCAGCTTAGCTTGTAAATCACATGACTGGTTTCATAGGTAGGCCTGCCTTTTATGGGATAGGTAATGTTAGTGATCGGACTGGAGTAGGTGATGGCAGGAGGATGTGTGGGACAGGTCTTGCATTTAGGTCTATTACAGGGGTATGAGCCGTAAAGTAAGGGATTGGGAACAGGGATTGTGTGAGAATGGACGAGTATATTGTGAAGGTTTGGTGGACGGCGGAATACCATCGTAGGAGTGGTGGAAAGGATAGTGGGTAGGATATTTTTCATTTCAGGGCACGACAAGAGGTAATAAAAACCCTGGTGGAGCTTGTAATTCAGTTGCTCCAGACCCATATGGTACTGAGTTACGAGGGGAATGCTCCTCTGTGGCCGGACTGTGGACTTCAGGTGGTGGTGGGAGACTGGAAAGAAAAGCACGGGAGATTTGTTTTTGTACAAGGTTGGAAGGATAATTACGGTGAGTAAAGGCTTCAGTGGGACCCTCGGTATATTTTGAGAGGGACTGTTTGTCACTGCTGATGCGACGACCATGGGTGGCTAGGCTGTATTGAAGGGACTTCTTGGTATGAAGTGCATGGCAGCTGTTGAAGTGGAGGTATTGCGGGTGTTTAGTAGGTTTGATATGAACGGAGGTATTGATGTAGCCATCTCTGAGGTGGAGGTCAACATCTAGAGCATTCCCCTCGTAACTCAGTACCATCCAGGACTAGAGCAACTGAATTACTTCTCCGCCAGGGTTTCGATTACCTCTCGTTGTGCCCTGAAATGAGAAATGTCCTACCCACTATCCTTCCCACTCCTCCTACTGTGGTATACCGCCATCCACCGAACCTACACAATACTCTCGTCCATCCTTACACAACCCCTGCATCCAATCCCTTATCTCATGGCTCATACCCTTGTAATAGACCTATATGCAAGACATGTCCCATACATCCTCCTGCTACCACCTACTCCAGCCCGGTCACAAACATTACCTATCACATCAAAGGCAGGGCTACCTGTGAAACCAGTCATGTGATCTACAAGCTAAGCTGCAACCACTGTGCTGCATTCTATGTAGACATGGCAACCAATAAGTTGTCAGTCCTCATGAATGGCTTCTGACAAACTGTGGCCAAAAGTAAGTGGACTACCCTGTTGCTGAACATGCCGCCAAATATGATACCCCTTATCTCAATGACTGCTTCACAGCCTTTGCCATATGGATCCTCCCCACCCATACCAGCTTTTCTGAATTGCACAGGTGGGAATTTTCCCTACAATACATCCTATGTTCCCGTAACCCTCCTGGTCTCAACCTTCGTTAGTCACTGTCCTCACCCATCCAGCCCCCTCCATGTTACCATCAGAGCACTACACAGCCGTCATTTCCCTGCCACACCCAGTCTTTTATTTCTCTCCTTTCCTTTACTTGCCCCCACCAACCAATCTTCTCTCCTGCCCTCCATCTAAACTGCAGAACTTAACTGTCCGCCACCCTCGCCATGTTATCGCTCCCCCTCCCCGCTCCAGCCTCCTCCTTACCACCATCCAGTCGCCACTCCCATCATTCACTGGTGATGCTGCTCGCAGTGTGGTTTCAGTTATCTGAGACTGCAGACGTGTGTGCAAGTTGCGTTTGTGTGAGTGTGTGTGTGTGTGTATGTGTGTGTGCGTGTGTGTATGTGTATCTATTACTGACAAAGGCTTTAATGGCCGAAAGCTACAATTGTGTGAATCTTTTTGTTGTGCCTATCGTGACTCAGCATCTCCACTATATGGTGAGTAGCAACTTTCCTTCTCTAACATTGTTACATTCCACCCAGGATTTTCCATTGATTGAATTTTATAAATGCATAGATCAAATTAAGATAGTGCCAATTTTACCAGTGCAAAACTGTAAAATTGTTGGGGCCATACATGGCCGGGTGCAGATCATTAAAAATCAGGTACAGAACGTCCTAGACATAGTAAAAGAAGCGATGAAATGCTCATTCTTGGTCATTAGGAACTTAGCGGTATCCTGTATCCTGGGGTTCGTACGTTGAGTGAGAGGAATGCAAAGATAGACCTCTCTCATGCGACATGCACCTTGAAAAGTCACAATAATGTTACTGAACTGACACTGATAAAGAGTGATGCCACATATAACAATTGCAGTAGGCAGGTTCAGGTGGATGTCTCTGACCAAAAGGCACTGCATGTAGAAAATGACTACTACAGGGGGACTTACAGTAAGATAGTCCATGATACTGAATCTGAAACATAAGAAATAAGACAAGGTGTTGAAGCAAAGGTGTCAGAATCGAGTTACCTCGACCAAAACCAAAAGAATGAAGTGACTCACCTGCTAAACGCGTATAGTCAGGTATTCTCCGAGAAACCTGGTATAGTAAGTGTATACACTTACTACATGCAAAGTAATCCACATGATACGTTTTGCTGCGCCACGTGTTCCGTGCCATGGGCTAAAATACGAGCCATAGCTAAAGAGATTCAATAAATGCATAAATGGCAAATAACAGAACATTCATTGTCGACATATAGCAGCCCTCTGCTCGCAGTTGCGAAAGCAATTGGAAGTATGCAGTTAGTGCTGGATGCCTGAGACATTAACAAAATCATTATGTTTGTAAAACCCAACCTGAAATGAAGATGACGAAATAAAAGTAGTTACAGTAGTGCAAGGTTATCTCATTAGTTTTAGGTTCATTCTGCTGTTGTTCTTATGTGTGTACTGTAAATATGTGTCTAACTGTTTATGTATGTGCACATTTATGTGTCTGTGTATGAAAGCAGGATATCTGCATGAATACATAAGAGAGCATGTGAAGAATGGCTACAAAAAGTTTATTACTTAAGAGGACAGTACACTTAGTTAGTGGAAATTTCATAAAATCACAATGTGAGTAAGGAAATGTGGGCAATTTGCATGGTCCCTAGGTGACTAATGTATGCCTGTAAATCACAGACCAACATCAAAGAATTTTAGAATAACCTTACTGATAGAACTGCCAAACATAAGTATTGAAATTAAACTTCTATCACAGTGGAAAGTATAAATTCTTCACACGTTAGATACTTGGGAGTAATGTGCTTGGATCCTGTTGTCAGAAAGAAAAGTAAACACTAGAGAATGAATCAGTGTTGAGAGCAAATATAGTGGTTAAATATAATGAACTGAATAGGCCAGGTGACCAATTGGTCAAACTTCCTGCATGAGGGGACACAGGCTACACGAATCCTACCGAAATATAAAGACTTTTATTGTAAAATATGTACAATGTGTGCTACATAGTACAAAAGTGAAAGTGCTTACAATGGACTCTTCACACGTACAATGTACAAACCGTGTGCGAAAAGTGCATTTTAAGTGACGAACAATCTGAACCCTAAAGTAGCGACAATGAAAGCTTAAAACCTTTAAAAAACAAGAGACAAATCGACAAACTTCGTAGGTGGAAAAAGCAGTGAGCGCAACCACAGCAAGGAATAACTGTGATACACAGTGTGCAAATTTATGTTAAAAAATATATACACTACTGGCCATTGGCTAGAGTGCCGACAAGCAGGACTCCATTGTCCTCAGGTGGCACCGTGCGGCGGGACTGAGAGATGGAGCAGATACGGGAAAGGTCAGCATATCGTATCCGGTTCGAGTCCTGCAGCCGAAACCGTGGATGAGATGGGGAAAAGTCAGTTTGGAGAGCATCTCCTGAATTTCCATGGTGGAAACTAGCCAATCTGTTTCTTCGAAGTTGATTTGATCCATGAATTCGAATCTCACTAATCGTTTGCAAGTTGGTGAGTGTCTGGTAAGACACTGGATCTGGTAAGGCACTGGACTCGCATTCGAGAGGACGGCGCTTAAATCGCCCTCCGGGCATCCAGACTTTGGTTTATACACTACTGGCCATTAAAATTGCTACACCACGAAGATGACGTGCTACAGACGCGAAATTTAACAGACAAGAAGAAGATGCTGTGATAAGCAAATTATTAGCTTTTCAGAGCATTCACACATAGTTGGCATCCGTGGCGACACATACAACGTGCTGACATGAGGAAAGTTTCCAGCCGATTTCTCATACACAAACAGCAGTTGACCGGCGTTGCCTGGTGAAACGTTGTTGTGATGCCTCGTGTAAGGAGAAGAAATGCGTACCATCACGTTTCCGACTTTGATAAACGTCGGATTGTAGCCTATCGCGATTGCGGTTTATCGCATCGCGACATTGAGCTCGCGTTGGTCGAGATCCAATGATTGTTAGCAGAACATGGAATCGATGCGTTCAGGAGGGTAATAAGGAACGCCGTGCTGGATCCCAACGGCCTCGTATCACTAGCAGTCGAGATGACAGCCATCTTATCCACATGGCTGTAACGGATCGTGCAGCCATGTCTCGATCCCTGAGTCAACAGATGGGGACGTTTGCAAGACAACAACCATCTGCACGAACAGTTCGACGACCTTTGATGCTGCATGGACTATCAGCTCGGAGACCATGGCTGCAGTTACCCCTGACGCTGCAACACAGACTGGAGTGCCTGTGATGGTGTACTCAACGACGAATCTGGGTGCACGAATGGCAAAACGTCATTTTTTCGGATGAATCCAGGTTCTGTTTACAGCATCATGATGGTCGCATCCGTGTTTGGCGACATCGCGGTGAACGCACTTTGGAAGCGTGTATTCGTCATCGCCATACTGGCGTATCATCACCCGGCGTGATGGTATGGGGTGCCATTGGTTACATGTCTCAGTCACCTCTTGTTCGCATTGACAGCACTTTGAACTGTGGACGTTACATTTCAGATGTGTTACGACCTGTGGCTCTACCCTTCATTCGATCCCTGCGAAACACTACATTTCAGCAGGATAATGCAAGACCGCATGTTGCAGGCCTTTCTGGATACAGAAAATGTTCGAATGCTGCCCTGGCCAGCACATTCTCCAGATCTCTCACCAACTGAAAACGTCTGCTCAATGGTGGCCGAGCAACTGGCTCGTCACAATACGCCAATCACTACTCTTGATGAACTGTGGTGTCGTGCTGAAGCTGCATCGGCAGCTGTACCTGTACACGCCATCCAAGCTCTGTTCGACTCAACGCCCAGGCGTATCAAGGCCGTTATTACGGCCAGAGGTGGTTGTTGTTCTGGGTACTCACTTCTCAGGATCTATGCACCCAAATTGCATGAAAATGTAATCACATGTTAGTTCTAGTATAATAATTTGTCCAATGAATACCCGTTTATCATCTGCTTTTCTTCTTGGTGTAGCAATTTTAATGGCCAGTAGTGTAATATAATTAATTAAACAAATTTATTTTTTCGCACTGTTTTCATTTTGATTCCTTATAGATTTTCAAGCGAATCCAGTGTCTTTCACTTTTAACTTACATCGTTTCCTATATTCTCTATGCTGTTGGGATTTACGCCATTTGATAATATTTGTCTTCTTCCACCATAAGTATTTCACATTCTTCACCTTGGATACAAAAAAGATTTTTAATTGGACTTCCTCTTCTGATGCAGGCAGCTGCAGTGACATGGCATTTGGATAATACGCGGAAGAAAAGAAAGCTTTCATGGTTTTAAACTAAATGAACTCTCACATTCATACTTTTTATAGGTTTATTATTCAGACAACACATTGTATCACAATAAATACGTCTTCTGGCCATGAGAACTAAAGACAGAGTCTCTGTAATAATTGTCAAAAAAAATTGAAAAATGTTTCCATAATTTGTCCTTCGCCTCCTGGCACAGCAAAATATCTCTTTGCCGACGCTCACAGTGGCCGCACTAGTGTTTATTGGTAATAACTTTTATCGTAGTGTGTCGGGGCTTTCCCTTTATTTATCAATACAATTGCCCCCACACTGTGTGGTGACATGCAATGGAGGTGCACAGTGTTTTGTATACACTTGTACAGCTTAAATTTAAATTTTGCCCAAAGGGGTACAATGACCTTTATTTGTCAGAGCATTTTTCTTTGTATTTTTGGTTGGAGATTTCAGCTTGTCTTGCTTACATATTATCTTACAGGAAATACATAACTTACATACAGAATGATAGTTCATTACGTATTTACATGAGAGTACTGCTAGAGCGACTACTTGTCCTTTTGGCAACATTGGCAGTCTAAATATCTTTGTTGGCTGTGCAAGAGCCGTTAATTCTCCAAGCATTATTGTGTATGGTCGTTCGAGCTTCCACTCACACTTTAGTGTCACTTTCACACTGAGTGCCGTACTACACATCGAATAATTTGCTGTGGTGTGGTCTTCCATTGTGAGTGCGGTGCATGTGTGTTTACTCTCCAAGAACCGATGCTGTGGCATTCACCTTTGATAAGGCCCGGGAAGGATCTTCTCCTTCGTATTCACATTTTCAGTGGGGTGAATACTGCACATCAACACCCGACGTCAAGATAAGTGATGCTTGCACAATTATAGTTTGCTGATTCATATATCTGACGTTGCGTCGCATGACATTACCACAATTGATTCGTTGCACTATTGCACACGCGTTTTGATACCACCATCAATTTCGTCGTTCACTTTGGCGTGAGAATTGTCTTTAGTCCTTGAGGTTTTTCTTTTTTGTTAGTTTTTCAAGTTCATCTTTTACATATGGCTGGATATACAATTAAAGTTTACATAAACATTTTGACATAACAATGCATATTACAATGGCTTACATCTAAGGCTGATATTCCACCCATTATTTGTATCAAATGTAGAAAATTCTTAAACATTAAAACATTACAAAATTCCTTTTTCAGTTACAGTTGCTGGTTAGTATAGTTTGTTTGTTAGCTTCAAAAGAGTTCCTTTGTAGATAACTACAAATAACTTATTTCCCTTCTATCGCACATGTTACCATGTATACATTTAATGCAACCACACTTTATTTTCCAGTCATGCATACATCAGTTATGCGAGTTTAATATTTTCATAGGGAGAAACAGAGAAAAACATTTACATCAGGATTCTACATTATGCATTTCTGGCTTAACTACGTCTTGGCGCCGCCTCCTGCATTGGGGAAGGAATACTATTCTACTGGTTTATGGATTACTAAGGAAATGCTATTCGTCCTTTCTTAAATCACTTATCAGGGAACTCCTTTTTCATGGAACTGAAACGTATTAACGACTCTTGTACTATATACCATTGTGTTGCTTACAATTGTTTACATGTAGCTTTGTGTTCATAATGCAAAAGTTTTTGCATTACCTCATGCTTACCTCTTTACGATTATGAGGAAATGTCGTCGTTTATATTCGCATGTGTCACGATATGAATTGATTAGTTTTATTTGAGGTCGCATGCCTCCCTGTTTGTGAGCACTTTGTAGTAAATGTTGTGTAGTTGCACTGCGATGATGTATATTCTTATTCTTCATTTGTCTGATGATCAAAATATACACATAGAGATACTAATAACTAAATCATTTCTTTGAGGTGCGGCCCGTTTTTTCATTTGGTACTTACAACACCCGTCGTAAATCTCTTCTGCGCCGTGTCGATGCAGTGGTCGCTGCAATATAAAAAACTTATAACTAACTTAAAAACTAATTGTGTTTCGTACCTCATAGGCCACGCATTTACTCGGTCACAACATTCGTTTGTAGACGTTTCCATATTTCGTTCTTATTTGTTTATATATTTATTCACTTGCATTTTTATTCTTTCTATTCATTCACCCCGCAAAGAAAGTTACTTTGACATCTCCTACGGTATCTTATCTTTTTGTTAGCTAACACGTCCTGTAAGTTTCGTTGTAATGATTTCTTTTAATTCTAGTTACAATGTATGTATCTTAGTATTGATGCAACTCGCATGTTTATATAAATGTAATATTATACTCTTTCGTTCCCTAATAGCAAATATAGTTGTTATGTGCTATTATTTATTTTGCAATTGAGTTTGATACTTGTGTAGATTCTCCTTTCTATTTGGTTGCGCCTCGCGTTAGCCTGTTGCGCTTGTGCAAGGTCAATGTCTCTTCCCTAGTACTGATGTAAGCATGCATTGTTGAGCGTACACAGCTGAGTCGTACACTGCTCCAGTTTGAATTTCGCTTCGCGTGAAGCTGTGTTTTTACGCTTCCTTCTTTTCAAATGCTTGTCTTTGCTTACAAAATAAGTAAATTATTTAAGTCTATACATATTTAATTCACAAATGCACATAATAAAATTTTTTACTTATGAAACTATGACACTACTTATAACTATATTTTCCGATAAGAGAACTGCTGTAATATTGGGTCACTACTCATGAAAAGCTTTTAAATCTTTGTGAGGGAGGAGACCTTTGTCTCTCCCCATTCTTTCATATACCAACCTACAAGTTCCAGGATAAGGTATTATGCAGTAATATAGGGCCCTCAGTAAAGCAATTCCCACTTTTTATTTCGCTTACCGACCTTTGTCGATTTGGGATGTGTTCTCAAGAGGACTAGTTGCCCTTTGTAAAAATGTGTAACTCGTTTTAACTTTCTGTTGTATATTCTCTTTCTGTATTCTGCTCTATTCTCTAGTGTTATTTTGCTTGTTTGATTTTATCCTGTAAAGTTAACTCTTTAGTAGGTAATTTTGGTATGGGTGATTCCCATTCGTCAGTTTGCTTTGTGTTAAACATAATTAGGAGAAAAACCTGTGGAAGAGTGGGGGAGATTGTTTGCTATTTGCGTAAATGGAGTCACGTATTCAATCCATCATGAATGCTTATTATGAGCGTATGTCCTTATAAATCTATTAAATTTTTTAAACATGCTCTCCGTGGGACTTGCTTCTGGATGGAAAAAGCTTACCAAGATGTGTTTAATGCACTGTGTATTCATGAATTGTTTCCATTTTCTTTCTACGAAATAGGCTACAATGTCTGTTAATATTACTTTGGGTTTCCCTACTCTTCGTAAATAATCCTCTTCAGTTCTCCTTATGATGCTGCTGGCTGTAGTGGTTTTGATAACATAAAGTGTGATGTATTTTGTGAAAATATCATAAAGAGCTGTTATGTATTTGACACCTCCTTTTGCTCTGGGATATGGCCCTGCCATATACAGAGAAACCATTTCCAGTGGAGCTTTGGTTAGTGTGGGGTATAGTTCTGTAAACTTTGACATATTAGATGGTTTTTTTCTTTGAGAAATAGCACACATTTTTAATATTTGTGAAACACGTCGTCGTAAATTAGGAGAGCAAAAAAGTTTGGAAATCCTGTCTGTACATTTAGTTACTTCATAGTGTCCCCATACTTCACGTGTGTGTTTGATAAATTCGCCGATACATTCCTCTGGAAGGCATACACACCAACAGTTAGAACTTTCGTGCTTCTGGTGAAAGAAAACGCGTATGTATAACTGATACCATTTACTTACCTTATGGTTTGTATTCTGGTTGAGATTTTGTATTATCTTTTTCCACCTATTGTCGTGGTGTTGTATCATACCCATCTGTTTCCAAAATTTTTTGTAGTCTGATTTTTGTGTATTACTTTGCATCAATAATGTACAGATTTCTGAATCGTGTTCAGACAATTCACTGAACTCATCTAGTCCCTGCAGTAATCTGGATAGTGCATCTGTGATAATATTCTGACTGCCTTTTATGTGTATTATTTCAAAATTGAATTACTGCTGGTACAAACACCACCTTCCTAGTCTTCAGTGTAACAGTTTACATGTTAAGAGAAACGATAATGATGGGTAATCACAATACACCGTAGTGTTTTTACCCCAAAGAAAATATTCGAATTTCTTAAGCGCCCAAATTACTGCTAAACTTTCCAGTTCTGATACTGAATATGATCTTTCTGCCTCTGATAAAGTTCTACTGGCAAAGCTGATGACTTTGGATACTCTTTTTCGTTCTTCTTCTTATATTTGGAACAAACATGCCCCCAGCCCATGAGACGAGGCGTCTGTGCTTAAACAAAAGTCCTTAGACATGTCAGGATGACTCAAAATGTTTGCTGATATTAATGCGTTTTTTATTTTGGTAAAGTCCTCCCGACATCTCTCAACCCATATCCAAGGTTTATTCTTTCTCAACTGGTTAAGTAGGGCATCGCTATTCATAAGCTGTTGTGGTATAAATTTTTCGAAAAAAGGAGGGTAGTTTCAGATATGGTTTCCATTGTTTTTGGTTCCTTGGGGGTGGGCAATTACGTATGGCATCTAGTTTCTTTGGGTCTGGTAATATACCCTGTTCTGATACGATTGTCCTAAAATTTTACCTGTTCTTTGCCAAAGCTAGATTTTTTAAGATATGCTGTTACTTTGTACTCTGTAAATCTCTGAAATACTTTTCCCATTATACTGACGTGTTCTGCCCAAGCTGATGTGGCTATTAACATATCGTCAACATAAATGGTAACTTTACTGAGCAATTATGGTCCTAAGACCCTGTCCAAAGCTGATATAAATACGCCTGTGCTAATGTTTAAGCCAAGGAGTAGAACTTGAAATTCATAACTCCTGCCATTGCAGACAAATGCTGTGTGTTTTCTACTTTCCTCAAGTAATTTTATTTGTCTGTCGGATTCTTTTCAGATCAAGGGTGCTGAAATATTTGATGTTATGAACTTTTAGCAAATTGTTCATCTAATTATCTGGTATTGTTCTTACTGGTACTAGGATTTTGCTTACGCCTCTAGCGTTTAAAACTAGTCGTGCTGATTCATCAGATTTGCTAAATGGTAATATTGGACTGTAATATGGTGAAAATGATGGCTGTATGATTCCCCATTCACACATTCTATTGATATCCTGCTTAACTTCTTCACACTTTGTCCATGGTATGGGGTAAGACATAACACAAAACGTTTCGTGAGGATAGATATTAAGTTTATGTTCATAATCTTTGATCAATCCTGAATTGTTATTAAAAAACATTTGCATATTTAAAAAGTAAGTCAGAAAGGTCTTGTCGTTGTGTAGCATCTAGAATATTTGATTCATTCAATTTTTGTTCTACTAATTCCTGGTTAACTTCAGTGTCAGTCTCGTGTTCGTTATCACATATGTTCAACAAATACACGGCGGGATATGAATACTGTACAGTGACATGGGGTTCTGGGTTAACTGTGTCACGCCTCTCCAGTGTGCTAATCGCCCTGATAGAAAATCTTTGGTCTTTCACAAAGAAATGGCACTTACCACTACCTATGCCTGTTCGAGATTTGTGGGCTCTAAATGTGTCCCTACCTATCAAGCAGTTGACTATAAGTTTGTCTATTATTAAAAAATTACACTGCACGAAAATTGTTCAGTGTGCATGGTGATAAGAGCTTGGTGTTTTACCAACTTGGTTTTGCTGCCGGTAGCAGTTTATACTTCGCAATTTTGTACTGGCAGAACAGGAAATTTATTCCGTCTTTTTAATTCAGTGAAAAATGATTCAGGCATTCTATTAGTCATGGACCCTGTATCAAGTATTAACTGTGTATCTATACCAAAAATTTTCACTCTGATTACTGCTTGCACTTGTTCTTCTAGTGTATTTTTCGCCGATTCTAGTTCATGTCGGTAAAGATCTTCTTTTATGTCTCCTTGCTCATAGAATCGTACGAAACATGTTTGATAATCTGATTTGCCCCCATCGCTTAAAAGGTCTATAGTATGGGACTCAACTACCACCGATTCGGGTTTTCCTGTGGTGTAGTCTGATCTACTTCAGTACATGTGACATTTTCTGTCAGTTGTACTGTGTGATTATTTCCCCAGTGTGTATCATTTCCAGTTCGCGACGTGCTTTCTCATGTGTTCATTTGGCTGTTGTGGAATGTTACCATATTGTGATTTTACTGGGCAAAAGTTGGCTGCGATATGGCGCGCGGCATGATATTGTTGTTGCCTCGCGCCGGCCTTTGGTATTTTATTTACAGGCGGTGCATAGTTTTGAGAGGAGGGATTGAAATTAGCGTGTGGATGGTAATTGTTCGTCTTATGCGGGAAGTTTTGTTTAAATCTCTTGTTCCTGCCATTTCCATTCCCGTATCCACTACCACGGTTAATGCATCCTTGGAGTTGCGCATTCCAGCCTTGCTGTATGTTCACGTCTGGCTTTTTGTATTGACCTTTCCTATTACGATGATGTGATGTTTGGCTGTCTGACGCCCTATTTGTTATTACTTCCTCCTCATATATGAAGTCGAATCAATCTAAAATTGATAGAAAATATTCTGTGATGTGCTCTGGTGTAGTAATTATAGTAATTAGTTTTTCACGAATGTGTGATGGCAAACGACTTTTTAAAATTTTTAAAACATCAACATGAGAAATAGGATTCGTCCAATAACGTGTTTTATTCAGATACTTCTCAAAATACCCTCACAAGCTACCCTATTTGCTATTAAATGGGGCGGCATTAAAAACCTCTCGCCTAAGTCTCTCCTGTATGGCTTCTGACCAGTTTTCGTCAATAAATGCCCGTTCAAATTGTAAATATGGCACAACACTCAGCTACCTCGGTCGCCCACAAAAGTACATCGCGTTGCGTGTACTCAACATCACACCTGATCTTTTGTGCTTCGATCCAATTTCTAGAAAACACATGTCGAAAATCACTAATAAATACAACAGGATTCATCTTCTTACCTTCACTTGTAAATGTTGGGAGTTGACGGTGTCTTAATAGATCTTCCTCAGTAAACATAGTGGACAAGCTGTTTGCATTTTGTGTTGTGATTACATACCTGTCACAATTATTTACATTTCTCGTAAGTACTGGTTCCGGTGTTACGCCCTGTAAACTTACACTCTGCAGTCTGTCATTAATACTAGCATTGTTTGTAGGATTCATAATGATCTGTGTGCATACATCACTTTGGTTTGCTGTGGCTGGCTCTTTGCTTATGTGTACCACTTGTGTCCCTGTAAAACTTTCACCTAAGTAGTTGCATGTCCAGTGCTCCGTAGCTTGTAAACTGGTGTTCACTTTGTCAATAATGTCATTTTCCTTTTGCAGGATAACTTTTCGAACTAAATCATTGATCAATCAACATTCCTTCACTATCTATTCAGCTGCAGTACTGTTTTGTCCAAAGTACCTGCTTCAGCTAGTGAAATTACATCAGATAAATTTTCACTAATTTTATCTCTTTCCTATTTGACTCAGACTGATTCGATTTCAAGTGATGCTACTTTTAAAGTGAGTTTATCAATAACTATTGGTATATTTTCGTAATCATTATGCTGTTTGTTCACTACGGTAGAGATGTTCTTTACTGTGGAAGTTAATTGTGTTTGTATAGCTTCTAGGTATGTGTCTGTGTCTTTAATCGCCATTATTTGCTGCTCTACTGCATCATTCTGCTGGTTAAGAGTGTCTAATTTCTGCTTTATTTCCGTAATGTCATTGTTTACTTCAAAAAGTACATCTTGCTTTAGCTGTTTTCCCATGTCTCTAAATTTTACATTCTTTTCTTCGTGAAAATTCTTAGTCAAATCACTGATCTGTTGAGTTACTGTATCCTGAAAGTCTTTTAAAACGTGTTTTTGCTCCTGTTCTATGTTGTTTATGCCTTCTGTGACTATGGTAAGGTTTTGCGACAAACTGTCAAGCTTTGTATTTATGTCCGTTGGCAAATTGATGTTTATATTTTTTATGTCTGCACGCAAACTGGTGTTCATACTATAGTGTTTTTGAAGTATAGCGGCAAGTGCGTCATTTTGGTTTCTGTGCAATGTACTTTGGTTGTTAACAATTGTACTTTTTAAATTGACATTTGGATTTCGTCCGATAGGTAACGGTAAAGCGTAATCAAAAATCATGTTATCTTCGCTTTCCATGTTTTCCTGGGCGAGAAGAATGTTGCTCGTGGAGATACGTGATGTAGTTTCATCTATTGTCATCAACGTATTATCAATGTTAGAACTCTGTCAAAGCTCACTAGCACTTGTTACTTCGGTTATGTTCATCGCTGAACTACTTAATACTTGGGAGTGTGGAAGACATGGCGCAAGTACTTCAGATGTTCTGTCTTGCAATTGTACACCATCTTGGCTCATTGCGTTTTTGCCATTGTCAACAATAATGGAAACTGATTATTGTGCCATTTTGATTGAATATTAAAACCAAAATTTTGAAAAATAGAAAATTGAAATATATTATTTGTAGAAATTTAAACATACGATTTACGTGTCGTCAAGCGTTAATTGGCTACTTTTATGAGACTCGAAATGTTGTGACACAAAAACTTCAAACTTTTCTCTCGCTAATCATTACGTAAAATTACTGAAAGATTCTTTACAATACATTCAGAAAGGAAAATTATGGAAAAGGATGTCTAATTACTACGCAGGAGACGCTACTTAAACATAGCTAAGCAAGTGGCTGCATGGCGGTCCGGCCTTTGCTGCGTTGAAACAAACAGCGTATTTCCAAAATTTTCCGAAAATTCCCGTTTCACTTTTGATTCCCTTCTGAATTGGTTACTTCATCCACAAAAATTTTTGGTTCCGGTTATTTTGCTCCCAGTCGTTATGTTGCACACGAAAATTTGAAAATAATTAGTACATGCAAATAATGTTCATACGATGTCATAAATAATGTTGAATAATTTACACAGCTGGTTTAATGGCTTTCTCAATGTCATGTCACCAGGTCGCCAGTTGTGCAAATTTATATTAAAACAAATGTAATAGAATTAATTAAACAAACTGATTTTTTCACTCTTCACAATTTTGATTTCTTATAGATTTTTAAGCGAATGCAATGTCTTTCACTTTTAACTTACATCGATTCCTATATTCTCTATGCTGCTGACATTTATTATACTCGTCTTCTTCCGCCATTTCTCATTCTATACCGTGGATACAATACAGATTTTTAATTGGACTTCCTTCTCTGACGGAGGCAGCTACAGTGACATGACATTGGGATAATGCGCGGAAGAAAAGAAAGCTTTCATGGTTTTGCACTAAATGAACTCCCACACTTCATACTTTCATAGGATTATTGTTCAGACAATACATTGCATCACTAGAAATACGTCTTCTCGCCACGAGAACTAAATAACTGTGAAAAAAACTGAAAAAGTATCCATCATTTGTCTTTCGCCCTCCAGAGTAGCAAAATGTGTATTTGCCGACGCTTACAGTGGCCGCGCTAGTGTATGTTGGTAATAACTTTTATCGTAGCGTGTTGGGGCTTTTCCTTTATGTACCTATACAACAGTAAGGACTGTGAATCTGTAAATAGTATGTAAATTTATGGCTAAAGTCCGTAGTGTGAGGAAATGTCTAAGTATTAATGTGAAGTTTCACATACAAAACAGTTACATGCAGTGTACAAAACTGTTGAAATATCACATGCATACAAGTGTTAGATGTACTGTCAAACCGCGGATTCCACATGAGGCAGTGAGTAACGTGAAAACTCGAGATATCTGAATGCTTGAAGTGAGAGGTGGACCAACATACAACAGAAAATCCTAACGGAACACGACGACTGTATGAACGCTCTAGGAAGTGCAAATTCAGTGTGTGTGTTTGTGTGACGGGAGGTGTTGACAAGTTATTAACCAGTAAGATAGTAGAAGCCTAACCTTAAATGCTGTAAAGTTCTGGACTAGTGACATTCAAAACAAAGTACATGCAGAAACAACAAGACAGTGACACGTGTGGCTGAAGAGTTACTGTGAACTAACCAAAACATCTTCTTAGCTTATATGTGCATATATCTTCATTATAAGATAACTGATGCGCGGTGGACTTGTTTTATGCTTCGCTTCGAGGTGGCGCGATGACAGAGCCAGCCTGCCGCCCAACAGCCGATGAGCACGCGGTGGGAGGGACACGCTACTACAACAACGATGTGCAGCTGTCCGGCGTTCTTCGACCAGCGGCAGGAGGCAAGTTCCCGATCGTTTGCCCGGCATTCCAGCGGCACCAAACAACGAAGTCAACCGACGAGAGAACCGTCATAGTTTCTTATAAAAACTATATTCAGTTCTGAAACTCTAAATTATTGATATATTCTGCAATATTGGCTGCGAGAAGCATGAATGAATAGGTTTTTGTGCTGTATGTATCTCCTAAAAACTATGTTACATTTGTAAAGAGAAGTTCATTGAAAGTTGATGCCCAAGAAAAGTGAACGAACTTGGTAAAATTAACCATCAATTGCATATTTTCATATTGTATGCCCGATAAAATGATTTAAATATGTAACTTGTAAATATTGTATAAAACTGTTTACTGTAAGAAAATAATCATCTACAGATCAAGGTAATCAAATGATATCATCATTTACAATGAGTACTTGATAGTAACGGGAGTGTGAACAGTTTAAAGATTCCGGGTGGGAGTTTTTAAGCCGGTTTTTTTCTCGTCGCTCATAACATAAACAGGGGAGTAATGCGATTTTTTACAGGGATTGTTCAATCATACCAAGCTGTTCCCACCCTTCGTGTAGTGTAAGGGCGAAAGGTAGAGCAATACCCACAGTCGAAATAGATGAAACCTCGTAAAAAGGGAAAATGTTCTTTGTAACGAAATGAATGCAAATTATCAACCATTGTAAAGTGATATATACTCTATATATACGCATATGTGTAAAAAACAAAATAGACGCAAAATGACATGCAGTGTCTAAAAAACATACATGTGAGGACATTTGTTAATATAAAGGTGTATGACTGTTCACAAACCACGAGAGTTTTTGGCCCATTCATACTAGGGGGCCCTTGTACCAATAAACGGCACAAAATATTAAATTGTGCAATGACAAGTCAGACACAAAATACAGAGAAATGAAAATTGTAAAAAGCTCTGAAAATGCACATGCAGTTAGCTGTCATAACGGTAATTTATAATGAAATGAAATAATAACGGCACAAACAGACTTTATAAGATAACTGTATAGGATCTTTGAGGTAATTAATTGTTTTTTATTCGCTGGTGACAGGAACTAAAAAAGACCAGCGTTATTACTCACTCTCTGTTCTAGTCTCGAAGCTAATGCACGCTACGGCGGCCATTTCACATTGTTACTTGTAAATTTTAAATAATATATGGTAATTTATTCTGATTGTGCATTTTTATTTCATATGAATAGTGACCTTCATGCAGAAGTAAACATATTATTTGTGAGTTTTCCAGTACACTGGATAATTAACAGGAACAGCTGAACAATCGACCATTCTGTCGAGACATCTTGCATAGGAATAATTTCATTATAATTTCATTGTGTTCCATCATCAACGGATGCTTTGAAGGACTTGCACCATAATTATTAAGAAAAAGAAAGTGAATATATTAATTTATGTCATGTTAAGGTAAAAATTAAGAACTTTCAATTAAGTTCAGACATTGGCCACTTCTTGGCAAGACAAATATTATTATGTTTAAAAAACGGAAATACTTTCTTTCATTAAAAGGTTTATTTTAATAAAGTTTCCCTACAGTAAAGATATCCTGCGCCATATTTTAATGTGATAACACGAAATACAATTCCGGAGACTATGCTTACATTTTTGTCAGTATGAATGCTCCACATACACATCAGTTTTAACAAATTTTAATCCGCCTCACACAATCCTATACTAATAAGGCAGTCAGTCGTATGCTGTTAAATAATCAGAGCTCAGAAAATTATTTTCTGAAAGTATAGATTCCGTTCCCCCATATTATCATGATTGTTTCTTGTGTCTGCTCCATCAAATAAGTGCTTTATTCGTTCTCTTGCCGGGCATAAATATCAGTAAAGTTAGGCAGTAAGATGTTCTTACACTCTTTTCATTACAATCGTTGAGTACACCATAAGTATACTTCTGACGGTGTCCAGACCAGGGCGGTAACGGTACACCCTCACTTTGTATTTTTTGTTAATGCTGCTCACTTGGACATATGACAACACAATTTATTGCTGTGATACCTGAAGCAAATAATGAAGGAATAGATATGGATTTGCAGTTGTGAATCAACAATGGAACAGCGCAAAATCATTTTATTTTTGGTTGGCGCACTTTATACACAGGCGCGCCTGCTCGAGGGTTAACGATTTCTTGATAACCATCATAATCTGGAAACATCTGACAAACTTTCATTACATCAGTCTGCCTATCAGGTGACCAATACACATCCAGGAATTATGTGGAAAGTTCCTTAAAATATTTGTACCTCTTTGGAGCATATGCCCACCATTTCAACCTTTTCCTTTTGAAGCTCACACATCCTATTCTCAGCTTATTCTTTTCTGAGCTATCAACCATAACTTGACTCCTAACAGTATTTACAACAAAAATTGAATTTAATTCTACAATGAGATCAACAGCTATGTTGTCAGTGTTATTGCCACTCTGTACCTCCATTACTTAAGATTCTCGCAATTTGTTTTTGTCCCCAATGCCGTCTTCTGAATCATCAACATTATTCTCGATTTCAGAAATGTTTTTTTTATCTCTTCCACTTCTGCCTCATTCTTCCTTCTACATCCCTAGAAAATCCGATCACATTCACTCTCTACTTCAGCTTTCTCTTGTTCAGCCTCGACAGTTAGGGTTTCAGTCTTTTTATCCAAGCATTCTACCTGTTTATTTCGAATCCATTTTTGAATCATCTTGTTTTGTAAACATTTTACTTTTAATTCCTATAAATGTCTGGTGTGTTGGTTTACCTGGCCTCGTTTTTGAATAATCCGTCTTTCTGCTAATAGTTTCTATCTGCACACTCAGTTGTTCCTTCAGTTCTTTCTACCCTCATGCAATTTTATCTTTCATTTCCTCCTGCCCTTCTTTCGCTCTGTTCTCTTCCACTAACCACAGTGCCAACATACTTCCTATTCCATACTTCCCATCTACTTCCCTTTTGATACTTGGTTCCAGTTTAATGGATGAACCTTACTCTACATTTTTCGTTACAGGTCCCGTATCTTTATCTTCTGCCTAAACACTTCATCATGTCTGGAAACTAGACACAGATGCAACCTCCTTAATCATCATTTTGAAAAACTTAGTGAATACAGAAAAATCAAAATAAATTATGTTTTCCACTAAATTTCGAACTTCAATTCAAGAATTAACAGATTCTGTCAGGACAGCACTAAAACGCCACTGCCTTGTCACAACACAGTCGACATATTTTGTGATCAGTTCATTAGGTATCACAAAATGTAACTGTACCATACTAAAGTACGCAGCACTTCCTGAACCTCGACTGGTCTACAGTCGACCACGTTCAACTACTTGGACTGACAATATTCCAATCTGTCTTCCCTAAATTTACCACACTCAGAAATTTTAAGTTAACTGTAACGAGGAATACTCTACTTCTCTTCAATTTGGCTGAACATTATATTCAAAAATGCAACTAATTACCCAAAAACTATAACATCATGAATTTAGGGGATCCTATACATCCCAAGGGCTGTTGATTGAGTTAAAACTGCTGGAAATGTGAGCTAGCTGATTCGTTTTACCCCAATACTGAGTCTAGTGGGATTACCAATAAAAAAATAATAATTTACTACGGAGTTGTAGTAGGGTAGTTCAGGTGCTCATTAGCACCACAGATTCAGAACTCTAAATTTTGAATTTTATTCCATGGTTCTTGGAACATTAGGTCAGAAGAAAACTAATTTTGATAGTAAAAAAAAAAAAAACATGCACACACAAATAATCTTCTACACCAAAATATTTTGACCAAGCAAACCCTCTAATCTAGAATGTTTGTCTAATATAACAGCTACAGCTATTGTGTAGCCCTGTCATTGCTGTACTGCATTACATATGGTATAGCGTTTCTCTGGAAATGTTTCACAAGTTACATTTATTCATACCAACGTGAAATGCAAGATCTGTTCAAAAAATTCCGTAACTTTGACCACAAAATTTTTCTCTGCTTACCTTTTACTTATTGTGCATGGCCTCCTTCAAAATACCCTCCTCCACAATTGATACACTGCTTCCAACGCCATTTCCAATTCTGGAACCAGTTTTGGTACTCCTCTTGTTGGATCTCACGAAGCACCAGCTGATAATTTTCTTTTATCTCGTCCACCGTTGCAAATCTTCATTCTTTCAATGGGGTTTTCATCTTTGGAAATAAAAAATGTCTGCAGGGGCCAGGTCTGGAGAGTATGAACGATGAGGCACCAAAGTGATTTCATATTCTGCCCAATTGTCATGCACCAACAGGGATGAATGTGCAGGTGCATTATCGTGATGCAAGAACCATGAATTTCCGCCCATATCCATCTCACATTTTCTCATGGGTGTTGCAACACATCCCAATGGTACCATCGACTAACAGTATGGCCCTGTGGCACGAATTCATGCAGAACTAATCTTTCAAACTCAAAGAAAACTATCAGCATGGCTTTCACAATTCACCTGACCTGACAAGCTTTTTTGGTCTTGGAGGAACTTACCCAACCCACTGTGAAGATCGAACTTGGTCTCAATATCATAACCATAGACCCAAGTTTCATCTTCAGTTATGATTATCTGAATGAACATCTCATTTTCATTTGCATGATCCAAAAGTTCTTCACAGATTGTGAGGCAAAGGTCTTACTGGCCTTGACTTATGCAATATGGGTAACATGATGCATTTCGAGATGCAGTATCAGGATTTCATCACATGATCAAACTGAAATGTTACATACTTTTGCAATCTCTGGGAGAGTCATCTTCAATAGGCACACAAAATTCCATTGACATTCCTGACATGAACATCTCTGGTAGATGTCGAAGGGTGTCCTGAACGAGTGTCTTCTTTAACTTCCATCCAGCCATTGTTAAACCATGTTAACCATCCATAACACCAATTAAGGCTTAAGCACTCGTCACACTGTAAGCTTTCTGCATCACTTGTTGTGTCTCTGTAAAGGTTTTCTTGAGTTTCGCACAAAATTTAATGCAGATGCATTGCTCTTCTAACTCTGCTGTCTCGACATTTGCCAACTGTGCGACAGAATGTTCTACTCAATACAGCACTAAACAATAACTAACGGACATACAATAATAAAACTCCCGGCAGTTAACATTAAACACAAATGTGAGCAGGGATGCCAACAGCATTTCACTCCAAGACGCCATGGGCGCAAAATTACGAATGTTTCGAAATTTTTGAACAGACCTCGTATTTGTAAACAACTTTTGGGAGAAGAAATCTGGTAATCAGTAAATTTACCATTATTTGTAGTGGACAAGCAGAATTACAGCATTGGATGGAAGGAGTTCAGCGCAAGTGAAATTATTAGCCTTCGCTCAATGTTACCATGGGTTTACAAGTCGACTTCACAAGCACCCAACCATACGCTTTTAGGTAAGAAGAGAGAACAATGTACATGATCATGAAAATTCAGATTCTTTCATATACCTGTTTCTTCTTAGAATCTGATTTTTTTTTCCAGATTACCTCTCATCATACAGTGGAGGCGGTTATATTACAAATCTTGGCCGTACAAGAAATAACTCCCTTACGATATTGCAATTTTTGAATGAATTCAAGTGGTTTGATGAAATGACACGATCTACAGTAATTGAATTAACAACATATAACATCAATCATTATGTTTTTAATGCGGTATCACTTTTGACAGAAAGAGAGAGAACGGGAATTCACATCACATACCCTTCTGTAAGTTGCAAGGTAGTCACCTATCTTTTCTATAATTCAAGACCAGCTTAACAGGAAACAAGTGCTACTGTTGTGCTTCAGTCAAGAAAGACACACAAACACAATATCAGATTTCATGAACACATCTTTATTTAAGAATGATTTATTCTTCGAATATGAAAAAACCGGTAACAAAATGGGTCAAGAAGATTTTTTACAGGATCTGGGATATTTAGGAACAGGGAAGAGCACATGGATTACAATGAATCCTCAACCACTTTTCCTCATATTGTTACATTTCCTCCAGAGCAAAAAATCAGTAAAACACATTAACTGAAAACTTACTGCTTGCCTTATTGTACACAGGCCACTGCTTGTAGCGTATTAAACAACATTTGTTTTAGCGGTTTTTTCAGATCAATAAACAGGTTCTTACCATCAGTGCGTTTCAGTGAAGTGCTGGGTAGTATACAATGGCTTTTTATATCTTAACACACTAGTATTGTCACTGTAGAGTTAGAAACTGTTCTAGCATTTCATATGTTTTAGGTAGTAAATGAAGTAACAAAATTAGCTCTTTGACTTCTTGACTTATTCAAATAATTTCTGACTGTTATGGATGTGGTCACTACTCTCATCAACTGACTGGTCCCTGATCTTATTCCACCAGAGTACTTTGTCATAGTTACGGTTTTGTAATGTCTTGCCTCCTTGTCAACAGTGAAATCTGAATCATTGTCAGTAATAAGTTCCTCTTTTCTATTAGATGGTGCCATTGCTTACGTGTTTTTCAGATTCTGAAATAGTTGTTCAACTTGATTCCAATGATTAGTCTTTGTTTTCTTTTCTTTAATGTGACATGTAGCTTTATTTGCCTGGAAAGTTACATATGAGAAAGTTGCAGAACAAAGAGATAAAATATTTTTGCAATAATAGATAGAAGATAAATTTGTTTTATTTCAGTTGTTCTGCTTACATCCAGTGGGAATTGAGGGAATATTGGATTCTGCCACTTCAGATCTTGCCAGTATTTGTTTTGTGTGCTGCTCTCAACATTACCACTCCACATTTATACTGCTTTCCTTTTATGCCAAGGACATTGTTGGAGTATTGAATTCATACAGTAAAGTGTCCTCCAAAACAGAAGATTTTTTCTGGGCATTACTAGCATCATTGCCATTATCTTTATACAGGAATCACATGCTCCCTCAGTTGTGTCATTTGTGTAAATATAATTTATATTGACTATTTTAATCAGTTAATTTAGTGCAGGCTTAACGTAAATAAGTAAATTGAAGGTGTAGAGGAAGAAAAGGAAAGGAAATGGATTACTCATGAATTTACATACAACTTAATACAGCTGCAGATCGCATGTGGTATCTTTTCTTTCAGACATGTCTGAAAGAACAGATACTAAGCATTTATATTATCTGTAAGTTTTGCACAATAAGTCAAAATACATCATTGACAATTATAAAATACTTCTGTTGCAATCATCTTTCTTTTTATCAGTTAAACTTTGTCTGAAAGCACTTAATTGGTATCTGATTGATTGCTCCCAACCGAAATCTCTTTGACCCTTATAAACTAAATCTTCACATAGTAAAAGTTGGTTTTGATGTAACATAACATACACTTTTTGGTACAATATCAAACTGCTTGAAATTAATCTGAACTGTAACATATCCAAAGTAGAAACGAAGACAGTAATTGAAAACCGAAAAGTGGTAAATTTTGAGAGCTCCTTAGTAGATATGATAGAACCAGTTCAAAATCCAAAATATCCAGCACTATAAAAAGCAATATCATTGCAGATTAATCTGAAAGGCCAAACTATTGATGAAGAGCAAGAAAAAGTAGCTAGTCTTAATGAGACTGAGCTGAACTGTAACATATCCACAACAGAAACAGGACACTACATAAAAGCCCAAAACCCACCGCAAAGAAGAGCATATATTACTGGAACTAAGTACAAAATTCGAATGCAGTAAAGAAGAAGAACAGTTGCAAACTGCTGCACAAAGGAATAAAAAAAAGCCTAGTGAATCAGTGCCCACGAGAACTTTAGTAAGCAGAAAGATGACGTCTTAGCATTTGGGAGATGATTTTTTATGGTACAGCCAAGTGAAGCAAAAAACTGGAAGTTAAATATTAATGGCAAGAAACATGAACATGCTAATCAAATAGAGACTGAGAATTTTATTAGTAAGCAAAAAGAAATAATGCTAAAAATTCTGCATCAAAATCTGCAATACATGAGTAATATAAGACTAGAAGTAGAACTACTTGCAAATGAAATACGCCCAGACATATTGTGAATAAGTGAAAATGGCTTAAAATAAAATGAAATTTGCAGTCTTACCATAAAAAATTATGTTCTTGTCAACTATTTCTGCAGATCAGAATATAGAGGTGGAGGAGTAGCTCTATTTGTCCAAATAACAGAGAATTATGATAGTAAAATGAATGATACATACAAAACCTTACCAAAATGCAAAGAAAAAAATTTTGAAATTTTGGGTATGGTCTACAATGAGTCAAGAGTATTCTATGTGTACCGATCGAGTGGCAAAATAAATCCTTTCCTCAAAAAAATGTCCATTCTACTATGAAAAAAATAAAATGAAAGATTGTGTAAAATGTGATGATTTTAACATTGATATGGGACACAAAGAAAGCAAAAAAATTGAGTAGCTGCTACTACAATACAACATGAAGGCAACTGTTATGGAATCAACAAGAGTGACTTTGGAAACTGAGTCAAGTATTGACAATATTATCACTAATATAGATAGCAATCCATATACAACAAAGGTTCTACAAACAGGAATTTCTGATCTTTTGGACAGTTTTGTAAAGTATACGGAAATCTGAACTCACAAAAGAGAGACAAAAGTGTAGAGATGTTAGGCTTATCAGCCAACAAAATATCAACATCTTCAAAGTGATGTTAAGAAAAAAACAGTGGATGGACACACTTGAAGCCCAAGGAACAGATGAAAAATACAGTGCTTTCCAAGACACCATAACACATTACTTCAATTTAGCATTTCCAAAAACCAAGAGTAAAAGAAAAAACCTCAAAAAAACAGCGGATGACGAAGGCATTAATAGAACAGAGACCTACCTTATGAGAAATGAAACAGAGAGAAAATATTGAAACGTACAGGCAGCGCCAGAAGAAATACAGGCAGTTCATAAGACAATAAAAAGCAAAATCAATTAATGAGACTATTTCAAAATCAACAAATAAAATGAGAGCAGCTTGGAATATAATGAATTTTTAGAGGGACAAGAAAAAATACTCACAGAGAACAAATGAAATTGAAACTATGACATTAAATAACAAAATCATCACAGATAAAACAAAAATTGCCAACATTCTGCATAATAACCATACAGATGCAATAGAAAAACTAAAGCATGAATATAATAGTCAAGGAACTGAGCAAACTGCTATGACAGATAAGCGAAGCCAATCTATGTACCTGAAACCAGCGTCTGAAAAGGTACTGACAAATGTTATGAAAAAGCTGAAAACAACAAAGCTAGCTGGACATGATGAAGTGTCAAACTACCTAATCAAGCACATGGCAGCAGAAATAATTACGCCATTACTGGATATTGCCAACTGCTCTTTCCAGGAACGAGTATTCCCAGGTAAACTCAAATTAGTTAAAGTAGTACCTGTATACAGAAAGGGAAAGCACGACGACCCTAACAACAACAGGGCAGTATTTTCAGTATCAGGCTTCTCCAAAATATTAGAAATTCTCATGCTAAACGGACTAACTGCTTTTTTGGTAAAACATAAAGTAATAATTCCAGCACAGCACGGATATCAGTAAGGGAAATCAACGGAAACAGCAACTGAATCATTAACAGACTCAATCATACAGGCCTTGGACAAGATGGTAGTCTCTGGAGTTTTTCTTGATCTATCCAAGGCATTTGACGCAGTTGGTCATAGAGTCCTAGTAAAGAAACTAGAGAATACTGGTATTCGTGGACACGCAGCAAACTGGATATCATATTTAAGTAACAGGAGGCAATATGTAGCCATTAATAGCTTACATAGATCAGAAGTTAGATGCATTAAGTATGGTGTACCTCAAGGACCTGTAATGGGATCTGTTCTCTTCAATTTAATTGTGAATAATATACAAGCATGTGCAAATGAAATCAAAATACTTTATGCAGATGATATGACTGTGCTAAATGTTTCCTACAATTTGGAGGCACTCGAGCAAAATACATTCATATCAGTCAGTAGTACAGCACAATGACTCTCCGATAACGAGTTAATTAGTAATCTGAAAAAAACTATGTACATGGTCTTCAAAAATAAACAAAAGCAAGAACATATGGATGTTTTCTTAGATGAAAAAGTACTGGAAGAAGTATCTTCAGTTACGTTTTTGGACATTTCAATAGACAGTGAGCTAAATTGGAAACAGCAGATAAATGCTATTTCCAGCAAGCTTAGCTCAGTGATATTTATAATGAAACAACTGGCTCAGCATACTCATCGAGACCTTTTGTGCACTGTCTATCATGGACTTTTTGAAGCATACATGTGATATGGAATGACAGTATGAGGGAACTCAACTATCACAGGGATGAAGAGAATATTCAGATTACATAAGCAAGCCATTCGCATTATATTGAAAAAGAAGCAAAAAGAACTGTGTAAAATTTGTTTCAAAGAACTAAACATCTAACGTTTCCATCATTGTATATATTCAAGACCACTGTGAGTGCATTACGTGATCTCACAACACTGGAGATTAATGAGACTGTTCATATACACAACACAAGGAACAGAAAACAACTGTGGTGCATTTCACATACACTTAATATTTTGGAAAAAGGACCCAAATACTCTGGTATCAAGTTAATACAAGCAATGCCAAGGGAATTGCACGACCTCAAACCCGAGAAAACGTTCCCCACAACTCTAAAAGTTTCTGATACAAGGAGAATTTTATAGTGTAGCTGACTACATTAGCAAACTGTGATCAAAAGTTCACCCTGTGAGTGACAAATCTCAGACATCAGAAAAAGACCTAGCAACAGGAATCAATGTTAAGGACATTAACTATAATTAGGAACCACTGATATATAATATAAGCTAATTATATCTCAGCAAAGTATTTTTTATGTACCATAAGTCATTTTGTACCATGTAATATTATGAATACACTGCATCATAAGGCATTGTGTACGATTTAATATTATATATATACTGTGAAAGCTCCTATGTATATTTATTGTGTAAGCTATTTTATATACCTTTATATTTTATATTGTTTAGATTGTAAGCCTAATGACCTGTCCTATGTTACAAGTACATATCTGTACAAAAGGTAATTTATGACAGCAATAAAAATCACAATCACACTGTAACCCACTACTCAAAAACCTACAACAGAGCCCACACTTCTCACTCATGGTAAAATTTTACAGTTACTGAAAAAAACTATACATCTACAGTACGTTACCTAAATTCAGTTACACCAGTAGAACTATTTATGGAAACAACAATACGGTCTCGAAATTCTCCATCTACTAAGAAAGCAACTACTTGTATTAGTACTACTACACCACAGCTAATATCAATACCAACAAAACTTCACAAAATTACTAGCTAAAACGAAAAATTCAAGGGCCCACTGGAAAATCAATGAAGATAAAATAGTGAATGAAACTTTTACTGAAGTATTTCACTAGAAACAATAAGAAACGACTTCAACGCACAGGAAATTCTAAAAAACACAGCAAGCAAACTTTCCAAAACTTTATTTAATCGTTATCTGGCCATAAACTTCACGAAACACTGCTGAAAACTATTAAATTTAATAACTGTATAACAGTGCAAAAGTAATTTTGTAAGTACTTAGTTTTATTACCAGAACAGCTGCAACTGCATGCCGCAAAATGTAAACACTTGGTGACCTACTGTGGACTACTCTCTATGTTTGGGGACACACATGGTGACCGTCATGCCACATGCCAGAACCGAGAGTGAAACCAGCAGTAGCATATGGGTTGGCTGGGGTTCCACACAAAGCTGTGTTGCCAAGTGGGCGGTACTGTGTGTCAGCACAATGAAGGCTGTTGTCCATCATGACACCTGGTGCTGGTAGCTCAGGTAGAGTCGGGTGAACTCGGTTAGTCTCAGCAGCATCCTGGCAGATCGCGCAGCAATGCGGCAGTACATTAGCAATTTGTACATTGTTAACAATGTGGTGCTACAGAAGAATGCTGAAGATTAGATGGGTAGATCACATAACTAATGAGGAAGTATTGAATAGGATTGGGGAGAAGAGAAGTTTGTGGCACAACTTGACCAGAAGAAGGGATCGGTTGGTAGGACATGTTCTGAGGCATCAAGGGATCACCAATTTAGTATTGGAGGGCAGCGTGGAGGGTAAAAATCGTAGAGGGAGACCAAGAGATGAATACACTAAGCAGATTCAAAAGGATGTAGGTTGCAGTAGGTACTGGGAGATGAAAAAGCTTGCACAGGATAGAGTAGCATGGAGAGCTGCATCAAACCAGTCTCAGGACTGAAGACCACAACAACAACAACATTGTTAACTGAATAACTAACGTCTTGTCGGTGATGGCTGATGGCACACGTTCTATCCATGAATCATAATTTCACACTGACAGGTTCCTGCTCATTCAAAATTATTGTGAGTTGCACATGCAATGGCAGTTTAACAACCCATCAAGTCCACAGAGTCCAGTCAGGAATTGGGATCATTTCCACCAGGATTTGGAGATAGTGTCATAGTTACGAAGGAGTGCTGTAACTAATGGCTTTCTCACAAAAAACATGTCAGAGCTGTTGTTCCAGTGTCCATGATAAGGAGTGGAGCAGCAGTGACTTGTCGATATTGTACTTGTTCACTGTGTCCAGCGTGAAAAATAAGTCCCTAATTAAATCCACCTGGTCATTGAGATGGCACAGTAGAGAGATGAATTTAGAAACGCCTTCAATTGTTTCATCTATGGCCATGATGCACTTACTGACAAGAATAACATTGCACGCTGACTGGTGGGGAATGGTTGAAAGTTGAATGTTGAAAGGAAAGCAGACGATTAACGATTAGACCCAAAGTTGTAGATGCAATGTAGGCCAGTATGTGAGTGGGACAGCATTCCAAACCCCAGCACCATAGGTACAGCAGCAAATTTGTCTGTTAGTAGTATGCATGGCTGTATCTGCTGTTGCAATGCAAACATTGGAATTGTGGATACATACAACGCAAACCCAGGTGGGGCAAATGGATCAGAATGTTGCCCAGTCTGACGTGTGGGATATGGTGAAATTGTCAAGGGTAAGGTGGATGCTCCATGCATACCCAACAAAGTTTATGTCCTTGATCAGGTATAAAGTTGACGTTCACAGTCAGTCAGTGGCACTGTTGCATCACATTCTCGATTTTAGGCACAGTCTGATGAGACACATTTGGTTGCATGGTGTTGTAGATGGTGCAAACCGTGAAGTAGCAGGAAAGACATCGTCTTTTCACAACAATTGTGGAACTTTGAAATACAAAAATGGCTGAATTGTTACTTTGTAGTCACTGGTGCAGTTGTACAACGAGAAAATGCAGCCAGATGCAGCCGTCGTGGGTTACCTGTGTGGTTCCTTGCTATTGTATAATAGTTTGTGTAAAACATTTTCATAGAATAATGCTCCATTCAGCCACATCCTGTTCAACTGCTTCTCACCACAGCAATAAAAATTACAATCTACTTTGGTACATTCACCCATTTTCAATCTTCCCTGACACAAATTATATTCAAGTCTTGAATCTTCATCAGGAACATTGCAGTTTAAGTGCCTTTCAAAGCTGGGTTCCTGAGCATGGCGTACCTGAGTACACTACCAAAGACATGTAAATGTTTGCTTAAAATTTACTTCCTTAGTTTCAGTTACTTCATCCCAAATTTTCCGTAGTTCACTCTCTGTCCTATCTGTTTTCACCTTAGACTGAGGTATATTTACAGATGAGTCAATGCTTTCTCATGCTTTATAACAGACTTGGTCAGCTACTACACTTACAAACCAGCAAGTGCATTGCTTGAAACCATAGCTACATCCAAATTTTTCCTCGATTCCAGTGCTCACAATCTTATTTGAGTGCATGAGATTTGACTATGTATTGTTTTAAATTCCTACTCATTTAATTCTTTTAATTTACTCGAATTCTTCTTTACACTTGTAATTTGCTCATTCACTTCATGTTGAACTAAATCATGCTCTTTCAATATTTCCAAATTGAGCTCCTCTTGCAAGGTAGAAAGTTTTGTCTGCAATTGCAATATGCAAGTTTGGATTTCTTCCTTTTGCTCATGTGACTCAGAGATATACTTTTCCAGTATAGTTTTTGTCATTTTTATTTCATTTCTTAATTTGGTTTTACACTTCTCCAGTATCATGTTTATTGTTTTTATTTCATGTTTTAATTCCATTTCAGTATTCTGTAGCACTGTGTTTCTTGTTTCATTACATTTTCAATTCTGTGTCAGTATTCTCATTTCATTTTTTTATGTCAGTTGCCAGTTGTTCACTAATTGTTTTGAAGCAAGTTGGGATTTCTGTAGCCGTTTTTCTCATCCCCACAGGCATATAATTCATGTAGTAACAGAGTTTAATTAGTCTTGTTTAATGCTACAACAAGGCTTTCTACGTGGATATAGCACATACATAAACACTGGTCCTGAAACCATGTGCAGTTTAACCCACAACATGAACACTGACAAAAAAAATAAATAAGAAGGAACTCATCAAAACTAAACACCCTATGTGATTCAGCTCTCCATAATTTTGGCATGATTAAATGCCAAGGGGAAGCTGGATCATTGTGTAGATTGTACTGCATCACTGAAAGTGACTGTCATGGGATTATTACAATCAAAACTCTCTGTGGTCATAGTTGAAATCTTGTGACTTGTAGACCATTTAATTTCTTCTTTGTCATAATTGTAGCTGACATGTTTAATAATTGTTCATCAAACACCCAAATTTCTTCAACATTCACAACAGATGTCAGCTCTCACAACTTCCCACAACTCTTCGTTCTCAAAATTAACTAATTCGCTTTAAAATTACAAATTTTTGTTTACCTTTTGTTCCTCATAAATTTCATTTCTTCCCGAACCATATTTGTTCTCGTTTTTGTCGATGGCCACCACATGTGATATTCCACTGGTTCTTTATCATGCTATTGAGTGGTGAAGTACAGTTTGTACAGAAGCAAAGAGTTTCTATTATTCAAACTTGCTCACCTTGCTATTTCATCTCTTTCATCAACTTATTCTGATTGAACTTCTTTTCTCAAAGGGCTGTTTTTCTTCTGGAAATTAAGAAAACAAGGCTAACATCCAACTCTTGAAATAAATGCAAAACTTATCATTAACAATGTCCATATGTTGCCATCTTGTTACAATAACTGTACATTACAAAATTGTTACATTATTTGGAACATCACAAAACCGTTGATAAGGACAAAATGATCTGTCTTAATTAACTGATTCCAATCAGGAGTATTCATACGAAAAGTTTTCTCTTGTCCCCACGACATCGTAAGCATTGGACAGCTACTCTTCCTCTTTGGTGTCTACCATATCTCCAAGGCCGGACCTGATGACATGGAATAAAAAGTCCAACCAGAATGCTATGATGGTTATTGTCATCCTAGCTTGTAGATACACTGTGTCCATTCACCTTATGATACATAAGTAAAGCATACATCCAAAAGTAGATTATCTAATACATTACAAAAATTAATTTTTTTATAGTGGCAATCATGACTTGTTAGTTAACAAAATTCTTGTGCAACACATCACTACATTGAAGTGATATGTTACACTGTAACCACAAACTCATTGCAACATTTTAGAACTTTGGTTTAAATATCAAGAGAAGTGCTAGTGCCTGTCAGCGATGTAGCGTTTTTTATGAGCTCTTTAACAGCCAATTTACGACAAGTGATGTTTTCTGGTGGAGAATGCAATACCAGTCTAAGTACATGTAATGGATTCCCTGTCAATAGTTCATTTTTTTGTCTCTGTTTTTGTTGCTGTTGTCAGGGGGCCTGCAGTGAAATTTCTGGCTAATATTTTAAATTAACATCATCTGCCTTCAAATAAAAGTAAAAACTTTGCTAACCAACACTTTATAAATTCCATGCATTTTAAACGTTTTGTTGCTGTATATTTACCTGTGATTATATCACATTTTATCATATACCTTGTCGCTACTGTCATCAGGATTTTACTCTTTTCACTGTAGTAATTTTTCTCTGATTTATTATAACAGTTCAAGGTGGCTTTAATTTTTGATGTGGTTTTTACTCTTTCTATTTGAATATAACAGAATGTAACAATTAACTTCAAATACTCATCTCCGTTTCTCAGTGATCTCCAGTTCTGCGATGGCTGTAAGACAATTTGCGCGTATCTGCTCCACCAAATATAAGCAACTTGCTGTGTTCTTGACAGTGTAGCTAATAATTTGATAGTGCCAAGCGAAATTTCAGGGAACTGAGGTTGATACAATGTTTCTCTTTCAGAATTATGTGTTTATTCCGTAATACAGTTACAAAACTATAACAAAACAGGGTCGCAAAAACTGTCAGAAAATTGACATCCTGATGGATGATTTGCCACTCCGTATATATTATTTTAACAATTCCTGTTTACATGATCCACTATTAGAGACAGAATTTATGGATTACAACCAAAAGCATGCTACTATATACAGACTGATATCACAAAATTAGGCATTAATTCATTTCTCTCAGTTTGCAACATAAACTTTTACATGGTTTTTAGCCTTTAATGTAGAAATTCATAAAATATGTTTGATAACAGTGGTTTTTATTAAGTTGCTTACATAATGAACAATATTAGTTTGTAAATGCTCCTAACTTTTGTACGTGTTCATTTCATAAATACTAATGAAAATCTAATTTCTCTTCTTCTGAAAGGTGATCTGCAATTGCAAAGTGAGAACAGTTTTATGTTTTATGTTCAAGTATCAATTACTACCAACTGAACCAGTACAGAGATGGGTGTATGATTCCTAAAGCTGAAACAAAATTAATGACAGAATTTGGATCAGTATAATAATCTGAGTCCTAAAATAACCAGATGAATGAAATAAGATCGTTAAAAAATTTATATAATCCTGCAAATGTGACAGCTGACACCTGAGATCAACACTTCATGTCATACGTATCCTAACATTCATGTATTAAGATTGGAAGTAAGAGTGATTTCAGGTATGCTGCAGGGGAGTGTCGTAGGACTGTTGCTATTCACAATGTACATAAATGACCTTGTGGATAACATCAGAAGTTCACTGAGGCTTTTGTGGATGACGCTGTGGTACATCGAGAGGTTGTAACAATGGAAAATTGTACTGAAATGCAGGAGGATCTGCAACGAATTGACGCATGGTGTAGGGAATGGCAATTGAATCTCAGTGCAGACAAGTGTAATGTGCTGTGAACACATAGAAAGAAAGATCCTTTATCATTTAGCTACAATACAGCAGGTTAGCAACTGGAAGTAGTTAAGTTTATAAATTATCTGGGAGTACGCATTAGGAGTGATTTAAAATGGAATGATCATATAAAGTTGATCGTCGGTAAAGCAGATGCCAGACTGTGATTCATTGGAAGAATCGTAAGGAAATGCAATCCGAAAACAAAGGAAGAAGGTTACAGTACACTTGTTCGCCCACTGCTTGAATACTGCTCACCGGTGTGGGATCCATACCAGATAGGGTTGATAGAAGAGAGAGAGAAGATCCAATGGAGAGCAGCGCGCTTCATTACAGGATCATTTATTAATCGCAAAAGCGTTACGGAGATGATAGGTAAACTCCATTGGAAGAGTTTGCAGGAGAGACGCTCAGTAGCTCGGTACGGGCTTTTGTTGAAGTTTGGAGAACATACCTTCACTGAGGAGTCAAGCAGTATATTGCTACCTCCTATGTATATCTCGCGAAGAGACCATGAGGATAAAATCAGAGATATTAGAGCCCACACAGACGCATTCCGACGACCATTCTTTCCACGAACAATACGAGACTGGAATAGAAGGGAGAGCCGATAGAGGTGCTCAAAGTATCTTCCGCCACACACCGTCAGGTGGCTTGCGGAGTATGGATGTAGATGTAGATTATGTTTATGAACAAGATACTGGCTACTCACCGTATACCAGAGATGCTGAGTAACAGATAGCCCCAACAAAAAGACTGTCACAAACATGCGCTCTCAGTCAACGACTACTTTGTTAAAAATAGACCACACACACACACACACACACACACACACACACACACACACACACACACACACACATGCAAATGCAACTCACACACACATGACCAAAGTCTCTGGCAGCTGAAGCCACATTATGAGCAGCAGCAACAGAGCAGTAGTGTGGCTTCAGCTGCCAGAGACTTTATTCGTGTGAATGTGAGTTGAATGTGTGTGTTTGTGTGTGTGTGTGTGTGTGTGTGTGTGTGTGTGTGTGTGTGTGTGTGTGTGTGTGTGTGTGTGTGTATGACTGCACCCACATGTGTGTGTGCTTGTTGTCTATTTTTGGCAAAGGTCTTGTTGGCCGAAAGTTTATTTTGTGACAGTGACTCAGCATCTCCGCTATATGGTGAGTAGCAACTACCCCTATCATAAAATTGGTACATTGCATCCTAGATTTTCCATTTTTTAACAATGATATATTGCTATATTTCAACATCCCTCCCTCTCCCTGCCCTCCTCCTCCCACAGAGTATCGTAGGTGATAATGACATGCTAATCCGCCAAAATTAAACTTTAACCTATTGCCAGAAACATTGTATACAATTTCCGAAAAGTTATCATTCAGAAGAACATGAGGTTGACTTCAATTGACATAAAATGTGACGGTGAGTGTAGCAGATCAAATGTCAAATAACTATGAGTACATGCTCAAAGCATAGGTCAGCAAACAGATGCTAATTTAAACCTTGCCTGTTTCCATATAATTTGGAAGAGGAATAAAAGAATCAACTACACATAATCATAAAATAATCTTTGGTGTTATATGCATATCCATTGCTTGAGAAGATTCCAGTTCACATCCCAACATACACAACATACGGTACAGAGAAACAGAACAGGAAATAATTACATGTGTGTGATGCTCAAATACTTAGATATAGTGCTTATATTAAATAGTTTCAAATCTCATTATCACTACACACATATGGATTCATAGACAGTAGCTTTCTAGCAAGACACGTTTTGGTCAATTCTACCGACATGGGTGCATGGCTTCACTTAGTGACACTGGTGGATAAGATGTAAATTTTCAAATATCGCCTCCAAGGCTGATTACAACTTAAAATAGTGAGTAGATAGCATGATATTTTGTTTGTGTTTTCATTGATAGAAGTTATTATATATTTGCATGATTTTATATTCATTTTAACATTACACTTGCTTCTTTTGCAAAGTAGAGCATAACTCACAGAACATCAAGATTTTAAGTAATAACATTTTTAGTTCAGAACAAGGAATCACTGTGCAGGTACATGCGTTTGTGCTAGTGTCCCTCTCCTGTCAGTAAAACGATGTGTATATTCATTAAGTAATAAACTGTCAGTTAATAAATGCCTTCCTTCAGTTTCATAGTCAACAGAACTGTGACCACCTAAGGTAATGAATACTGTGCAGGCACATGCTTTTCTGCAAGTATTCCTCACATTGACATGTAATAAAACCTCACATTGACATGTAATAAAACTTCATATGATGACAAATCAATATGTTTGGTACGCAAATGATACAATTAACAATTATTAATGCAGTCAGGTGTGTCTCTAAAAGTGATGGCTTATATGTACTTACTAATCAATCAACTCCACTTCTGATCCAACAAAGTTACATTACACTAAGGCAACAACTGTCCTTTCCCACTGTTCGTCCAAACCAAACCTCCTTTCAAATTCCTGTAAATGTACTGTGTAATAGCATTCATTGTGTCTGTAATCGAATATTCTTTTGACATAACGTGCTAAAAAGTCTGTACATCATGGTTCAATAGTAGACTTGTCTGCAACACATGTATGATGTCACATAATTTTTACATAAGTTATGTTATTTCACACGTCTCAAAATGCAGTGAAAGTGAAATTTGTGTATACACTTGCATCTCTTGACATATAAATGAACTTAAGTATAGGTTTACAAGTATGCCACTGAGCCTATATGTCTACATGATAGTAAAATGTGAAGTGTTTATTTTAAAAAACCACAGTACACAATAAAACCCTCCAATCATCATACTCATTGTCCATTGATCTTACAATACAAGAACAGTGAACAACTCACAAATACAAGAATACAAGAATGTGGACATCTGACAAGAGTGTAAACTACGTGGCTTCACAAACTGCTGCAACTGCATTCTGGTCTGAGCTACTGGAGATGGCTGTCATGTGTGCATGGGATGTGCTTGCTTTTGTGAATTAATGAGTGTGTCTTTCTCTTTCTTTTTCTGATTCCAGACTCAGTCTGAAGACCACATGATTCTATATTTGAATATGCAGCTTCCCACCGGTAAGCCCACCACAATTTCTCGGTCAAGAGCGCATCACCAGCCAGTTACTGACAACACGCTGACAAGAGTATTGACTAAATGGCTTCACACACTGCTGTGATTGCGTTCTGGTCCAAACAGATGGAGATGGTGGTCAGGAATGCATAAGGTGTGCTTGCTTGTGTGAATGAATGTGTGTGTTCTTTACTTTCTTTTTTGATGAAGGCTGTGGCCAAATGCTACTATGTGAGCATGTTTTAACTGTGCCTGTCTGCAATTTAATGTGTCATCTTGATGGAAAGTAGCAATCTATCTTTTCCTTATATTGTTGACATGTCAATTTAAAGAAATACATTTTTCAGTATCAATTTCAAGTACAAAATTCTGTGTGCATATAGCAGCATTCACTTCAAAACAACTTAACATAGTTTAATTTCAAACAGCATATAGACATACGCAACTAAATGTGTACAATCCAGTCCCTCAACAAACTATCCAAGGCCAAGCGAAATGTGTTTCATACATGTAATATTACCCGTGACTTAACTTTGAGTATATAGTTGTGTAGATGATGAATTCACATAATACAAATACGAAGAAATTAATAAAAAATTATGTTTCAGTGTACAGACTGAGATTCTTTCTCAGATTAACATTTCATCCGTTGTTTCTACCTGACTTAAGTTTTTTTGTTCCAGATATGCAAAATGACCAAAATGTTACATATTAGTAAAATGTAAATCGACATTCTTAAGTCAGACATCAGCAGCAAGGATAGAATAAAAGAATAGTTGGAGAAGGATTGTGGTATGAGAAGACTAAATTTCAGAGGCAAATGGTATAGGGCTGTGTCCTTAGAGGTTTCCAGAATCTTAATGCACAAAGGAAACACGTTTTCCAAGGGAACAACGACAATTTAGAAAAATAAAAACAGTGTCTTATGCTATACATATTCCAAAAATAGTATGTAAATGATTTATAACTTTTTTACTCCATACCACATTACAATTTACTCTCTCACTCTCTATTTGTAAGCTTTTAGTTGAATTACATTCCTTAACCCAGATATTTTTCTTGTCTTAGGATAAACTAATCTGTGAGCATTTAAATGAGGATATGATATCATTTAAATTGGCCATATGAACATGTCAAAAATCTTATTAATTCCCTTAGTAACTGCTCTAGATCCTTCATTGGTCTTCACAAGAACCCCAATTCTAAACTGTGAAACTTTTACTTTTCTGTCATGCATCTGTTTTCTTGAATTGTACTGTTATTTCACAGTCTTCCTAACAGTTTCTTCCCTTTCCTTGCGCCAACCACATTCTATAGTCCTCTACTCTTCATTTTTTCTACTTTTCTCTCAACAACTCCTCCATCTGATATATGAGTACAGTTAGGTTTTATGAAAAATGGCTCACAGGGTTTCATCGTTAATTTACACAAATAGAATGCAGCTCGATATTCAAATAAAAATTCTTTTAGTTCCCTTCCTTAATCTTGGTTAAGCATAATAGTCTCATTAACTGTTGAATTTACCCAGTTCTTAATACCCATCCCCATCTTGTACCTAATTACTAGTGTGTTCTTCATCAATTATGTACCCTATGTCCTCAACACAAACAATCCCTTTTATCTGATTGGTTTCATTGTTGCCATTTAACATTAACAACTTTGTTTTCCCAGTAAAAATGAGTTCCTCAGTTCCCCAACTAAAACATACCATTGTTCTAATGACGCAATCAGTCCCCAAAACTAAATTGTCAGTAAGCTCAGGAATGACAAGATAGCCTTGTAAAAAGAGTACACCACCAATTTCAAACTCTATCCTTATTTGAAACTTAACTGTTTCACCTGTGCCTCCTAGTAGCTCCCTTAAACTTGACACCAATGACAGGTGATTCAATAAAAGTCATACTTTGTTTAACCACGTCTCTCAGTTTCTTAAAATGCCGTAGGTTCGACTGCCAGTGTCTACCAAACAGTTCCCTTCCAGTCACCAGTTTGAAAATACATGTAAGGAGTACCTATAATTCCCAATCATATTTACCATCTTCTTCAAATAATAAATCATTTTCTATCTCTGTATAGCTAAAGGCGTCCTCACCTTCATTATTATCGCATTCATTATCTGAAACAGGCTGCAAAACACCTACAAGCAGGTTTCTGTAAATTACCCTCATTTTTTCTTTCCACCAGACCGGATGCAATTCTTTAAAGTTTCCTTTATTTTCTCAACAACAATAACATTATTTTTTATATGTTTCTAATGAACCCAAGCAACTCTTAAAATCTCATCATTAATGTAAATTAATCTTTCCTCCTCTTTACTATTAGTGCTCCCTGTTTTCCTGACATCCACCTGCAACATCTGATCCTCTTGTGCCACCTTATCATATGTGTTAACCCCCAGTGAATCATCATTCCTATTTGCATCATCATTTCCCTTCGAAACATTTTAATCTCAACTTAAATCAACTTAGTCACTTAGAACATCACAATATTTCTCCGTATTACTTTTACCAATCGCATAAACATCATCAATCTCTTCAGCCTCAAAAGCCATAGAATCATTATCAGCTCCCTCAGCACTGCCATTTACACTCTTTGTTTCTCCTTTTGACAATATTACTGGATTCACTAGTTTCAACATAAGAAAGAACAGATTGACTAACACTTTCCATACCTTTATTACTCATCACTTTATTTATAGTATTAAGATCAAAGTTGTCATCATCATTAACAGTTTCACCCACAAACTCTTACTATTCTCTTTACTATATAGATTACGCAAAGTTGTTGCATCCATTCTACATTCATATCATTAACCAGTTTCTAAATCTCTCCTATTGTATTCATTCTACTTCATTACTCTCCGTAACTGTCTATCAAAACGTGATCTACACATCTGTAGAGTTCCCTTAAATTAAATTTGTGGGATTTCACATTGCCTCTTCTAATTCTATAGTGTTTTTCTTGATTCCAAATAGTTTTTCTTCCCCCTGATTGACAGGCGTCTGTTCAAGCGACCTTCAGATTTTTGGACCATTGCCTCTGTTTTTTTGTCTTAGTTTATGATATTAGCTGTTCTCTATCCGCTATGGTCTGGTCCTGTCATCTCTTTCTCTGTTTCTACTCCTGTCTTTATCACTCCTTTAATTATTCTTTCTATTTCCTTCCCCGTGATAATCATTTCTGAAACATTCCCATCTCTCCTCATATTCTAAACCAATTATCACTCTGATTCCATCTATCTGGATAACATCTGTTGTTCCTGCTAAAATTATTGTCTTTATTGTCATAAAATTCTTCAGTTGCCTGAGCCCTATTGTATTTTCACCACGAATTTTCTCCTGATGGACACTATTCATGACATGGCTTCTCATCAGTAGATCAGTAGAGGACTTATAGAAGAATATGGCCCAAACATCTCTCTTCATTGTCTCCAGATTTTCTTTATTTCTTCTAATTGCTGCCCATAGTATAACTGCTAGTTTTCTATTTCAGTTTTAGTTAACCGATCCTGTCCGGTCAACAATTTTTCATTTTCTAATTTTTTTCCTCTCACATCAATAGTTAGTTTTCTCAGCCTTGTTCCCAAGCATTTTTGAACATGGTCTATACCTTCTATTTTACTAATAATGGCATCTCCAAATGATTTAGAGTTCACCACATTGTTGTATGTCTTACTGCCCAAATATTTGGTGTACCATACACCTCTTGTTTCTACAGAGGGATGGAATATTTGTTGTACTCCATGAACTCCCATACCATCACCTGTTCCACTAAAATTAGCCACACAGTTGCGTTCTTTATGTTCATCGACTTTACAACATCTGCACTATTTAGACATTATCTCCACATCTATAAATTTACCAGTGTCTACACTCGTGGCAGTCACTACTCCATTCAGGGAAGTATGTCCTCTTTTCTGCCAACTTTCATCAAGTGCAACTGCACTATCCAAACATCCATCATTTTCTCTCACTGCTTCACTAGCAGTCAGTTTCGTGCTTTCCGCACTGACCTCACATACACCTTTATCTAATATTCTAGTCAGTTTTTCAAAATTATTTGGTGGTCGATGTCAGTTCGTCACTGAACAAAATGTTCTCCCTGCAGCCATGCCCTTGCCAATAAATCGTCAGGTATAATCTAATCTAGTATTGATTTCATAAGGGCCACTTGCATCCGGTTTTGAAGAAATCATAAATGAAATCACAGCTGAGCATTTAGTGCAAATTAAATCCAAAGCAATTGCTAGGCCTTTACTCCCACTGGCACTCTCACAAATTTTCACACTCTGCGACTCACCACACTGTCTACATTGCACAAATTTAGAAATTACATCTGATAATATTCTCAAATTTATAATAATGTCTCCACACCCATTGTCACTTACAGTAAATTCGTTGTAACTCTCTTGAAATGGTGAGAGCTTCTTTGATTATGCACTTGTTGAAGAATTAAAATTAGAAACATTACTGCCAGGCGACATAATCTCTTGTACAGAAAGCTTTCTAAACCTGTTTCCTTTAAATTTTCGTTTCTTGAAAATGCCTTTACGTTTTGTCATCTTCAATAAACACAACAAAACACACGTAAGCAACCACTACAAACGTAAGCTTAACAACCACTTGCAATCATACTTGAACAAAACTGCGTGTTTGAAAGCGTGTTGTTTACAGAATCAAAAGAATACCGACCATTGCATTCCAAGCATATTCAACACACTCGGAAGTAAAAAGAAGAAATCTCTAACGTACAATGTAGGGGATATAAAGATCTAAAATATATGCAGAAAAGTGGGTGACAGAAAAGTGAGTGTGGCACATAAATACATGTGGTAGGAAAATGCTCTTTAAATGCAAGAAAAAAATTTTTTTCAGCAAAATCCTTTTCAGAGTACTTAAATAAAACCTTAATCTATCGAAATATGATGAAAACCGAAAATCGACTTTTTTTCGACCTGAACCACGTTGTGGTCCCCTTACAAGTTATTACAGCATTAGACGCTGCTAACTTTAGAGTCATAAGGCCAACAAATACATTTTTAGCCATACAGCACTACACAACATTACTGAAGGACTCATTCACATTCTGGGTCTTCCCATGTAAACACTTCTTTAATAGTTCAGGATTAGCCAAATCTCTGTACATGGGTTTGATTGCCTCCATTAGCCTACTACCGAAGGAAGAGAATTTTTATGAGTAAATTCATGCAGGGTGCTAGAAAATTCAGCTTGTCTATATTTACACCAAGTGTTTGGTGGAGGTGGACACAAAGCATGACATGGCTTTTTAAGTGCTCCACACAGCTCTTCTCACCTGCTCTAAATTGTCACAATTATCTCTAATGGCGTACGCTTAGTCATCTTATTTACATACAGATAGCAATAGAACTTAGCTTACTATGAAAATAGCCCATAATCACACTACTTTCAACGAAAACTGGTATCAGAAAATAGGACTGATTTGTTTATTTGTAATACCCACTTCTGAGACATAGCAGTAGGCATAAAACAAAGCAATTCACAGCCTTCTAGACTGTGTAGTTACCAAGATATGACTGCTCAACTGTGACAGTATATTCGTAGCCACGAAATTTGACAGTCACATGTCAACGTTCAAAATATGATTTGAAGGTTTCACAATTGTCTGATTTTAATGTATTATATACCAAAATCTTCAGGAAAGTCCAGAGTACATTATGGAGTAGAAAACAGAAAATATTAAATTTTAATGAATTTTACTTACAATATCCCTTTAATGCAGTTTGTGGAATTTGATCAGCACTGTTACTTTCAATGATTAAAGATGTGTCATCTGCAAATAAAACTGAATGACACTCAATATTAAGTGGCAGATCATTTATGTAAAACAAAAACAGAATGGAACCTAAGACAGAACCTTGGGGTACTCCATGTGAAATGGTTTTCTATTTTGAAGTATAAGTTACTGTCTCTGATGTTATAACCATTCTTTGTATTCGGTTTTTTAGATAGGATTTAAACCATTCTAATACTGTGCCCCTAATTCCATACTATTCCAGTTTACAGAGTAGCAAGGAGTGATTAACACTATCAAAGGCCTTTGATAAGTGACAAAAAATTCCTGTGGTATGCAGTGAGTTTTCTAGAGACGAGCTAATTTTACCAACAAAATTATTTATAGCAGATACTATGGTTTTGCCTTTTTGAAATCGATACCGATTTTTTTTATTTTAAATTCATCTGTGAAATTTTGGATTTGCATGGTTACTACCTTTTCAAATATTTTTGATAGTGATGGAATAAGAGAGACTGGGTGATAGTTTCCCATATGTACTTTTGTGCAACTTGTGAATAGTGGCTTAACTACTGCATACTTCAGTGTGTCAGGAAAATGATCTTCTCGAAGGGACTGGTTAACTATTGCAGTTAGTGGCTGCACAATTATTTTGGTGACTGTTTTTAACACTTTTGTTGGTATCCCATCCCATCCTGCTGATGTTTTACTTTTTAATGCTGGTCTTACATTTTCTATATATTTTACAGTAATTTTGGTAAATGTATTGAAATATTCACTGTCAAATTGCTCACTGTTGAAGAACTTTACCTTGTGTGGGTACTCTGCTATATTGACATTAGATTTACATTTATAAAGAATTCATTAAGTAATTCATAAATTTGAGCAGGATTTACAATAGTTTTATCCTCTATCTTAATTACAGAAATATAATGGCCTCTACCTGTGGCACCTGTTTCAACTTTGATCACTGATCACAAAGCCTTTGATTTGTTTTCATTATCCAATATAAATCTATTATTTGCCAATTCTTTGGCTGCCTTTACAACATTTTAAAAAATATTTTTGTGATCTTCACATAGGCAACAAAATCAGGACTTTTGTTACCTTTTACTTCCCAATGTATCTGTCTTTTTCTTGCACTTTAGATTTTTCATTCGTTCAGTAATCCACATTACTTTATTTCGTACTTTTTTGTGATGTACAGTAAGGGGGACGCAGGAGGAGCTGGCCACTGTTCACGAACAGCTGAACGTGTTGATGGTCGCCGTCAGCCGTCTTCAGGCTGCTGCCTCGGAGTGTAGCGGCAGTGGGGAGACTGGTGCGTCGCATGGTACACCCAGGTGTTACATGCTTCGCCCTCAGTCCCTGCTGTTGAGACATCTTCATGGGTACCAGGCATGGTTGGGCCATCCTCTCCCCAAGGAAAGTGGCGGGTTCAACGGCGTTTGCGTCGCACAAGGCGGAAAGTCAATGTGGAGGCTGGCCGTGTGGCATCGCCTGCTCTGCCTGTGAGTGGACATGTGGCCACTCCTCCAGCAAGGTCCGAGCAGGCACGCGGGGGGAAGGGGTTTATTAGTCATTGGGAGCTCCAACGTTTGGCGGGTGATGGAGCCACTTAGGGAAATAGCGGAAAGGTTGGTAGAAAAATGCCAGTATTCACTCTGCCAGCTTGCCGGGTGGTCTCATCTGAGATGTAGCCCTGCTGGCGGCGATAGAGAGCACTGGGTGCACACGACTACAAGTTGTTGTTCATGTCAGCGCCAATGACTCCTGCCATCTGGGTTCAGAGGTCATCATCAGTTCATACAGGCGGTTGGCGGAGTTGGTGAAGGCGGAAAGCCTCACTCGCAGGGTGGAATCTGAGCTAACTATTTGGAGTATCGTTCCCAGAACCGATCACGGTCCTCTGGTTTGGAGCCGAGTGGTAGGATTAAACCAGAGGCTCAGACGATTCTGCAGAGATCTGGGGTGCAAATTTTTCGACCACCGCTATCGGGTGGAGAAATCTAGAGTCCCCCTGAATAGGTCAGGCGTGCACTACACACAGGAAGCGGCTACAGTGTAGAGGAGTACGTGTGGAGTGCACATGTGGGTTTTTTAGGTTAGAGAATTCTCTCCCTAGGCCTGACAAGATGCCTTCTGAGATGCGACAAGGTAACAGTAGGCAAAACGCAACAGGGAATGACAATATTAATGTGGTAATAGTAAACTGCAGAAGCGTCTATAGAAAGGTCCCAGAACTGCTCTCATTAATAAACAGTTACAATGCCCACATAGTACGATGGACGGAAAGTTGGCTGAAACCAGATGAAAATAGTAATTAAATTCTAAACCCAGATTTGAATGTATACTGCAGAGACAGGCTGGGCAGTGAGGAGGGAGGCGTGTTAATAGCGATAAAAAGTGCAATAGTATCGAAGGAAAATGACGGAGATCCGAAATATGAAATAATTTGGGTGAAGCTCACGGATAAAGCAGGCTCAAACATGATAATTGGATGTCTCTATGGGCCCCCTGGCTCAAAAGCTGTTGTGGCAGAACATCTGAAGGAAAACTTGGCAAATATTTCGAGTAGATTTCCCGACCATGTTATAGTTTTGAGTGAAGATATTAATTTAACAGATATAGACTGGGAGACTCAAACATTTATAACAGGTGGCAGGGACAAGGGATCCAGAGAAACTTTTTTTAAGTGAATTATGTGAAAACTACCTTGAGCAATTAACAGAGAACCGATTGGTGGCGATAACATTTTAGACTCTCTGGTGACATACAGACCCAAACTATTTGAAACAGTTAATGCAGAACAGGGAATCAGTGATCATAAAGCGGTTACAGCATCAGTGATTTCAACTGTAAATAGAAATATTAAAAAAGGTAGGAAGATTTTTCTGTTTAGCAAAAGTGACAAAAAGCAGATTTCAGAGTACTTGATGGCTCAACAGAAAAGTTTTATCTCAAGTACAGATATTGTTGAGGATCAATGGACAAAGTTCAAAACCATCGTACAATAAGCATTAGATGAGTATGTGCCAAACAAGATCGTAAGAGATGGAAAAGATCCACTGTGGTACAACAACCGAGTTAGAAAACTGCTGCAGAAGCAAAGAGAACTTCACAGCAAATGTAAATATAGCCAAAGCTTTGCAGACAAACAAAAATTATGCGAAGCGAAATGTAGTGTGAGGAGGGGTATGCGAGAGGCGTTCAATGTATTCGAGAGTAAAGTTCTATGTACTGACTTGGCAGAAAATCCTAAGCAATTTTGGTCTTATGTCAAAGCGGTAGGTGGATCAAAACAAAATGTCCAGACACTTTGTGACCAAAATGGTACTGAAACAGAGGATGACAGACTAAAGGCCGAAATACTAAATGTCTTTTTCCAAAGCTGTTTCACAGAGGAAGACTGCACTTTCGTTCCCTCTCTAGATTGTCGCACAAATGACAAAATGGTAGATATCGAAATAGACGACAGAGGGATAGAGAAACAATTAAAATCTCTCAAAAGGGGAAAGGCCGCTGGACCTGATGGGATTTTACACAGAGCATGCGAAGGAACTTCCCCCCTTCTTGCAGCGGTGTACCATAGGTCTCTAGAAGAGCTTAGCGTTCCAAAGGATTGGAAAAGGGCACAGGTCATCCTCGTTTTCAAGAAGGGACGTAGAACAGATGTGCAGAACTATAGACCTATATCTCTAACGTCGATCAGTTGTAGAATTCTGGAACACGTATTATGTTCGAGTATAATGAATTTTCTGGAAGCTAGAAATCTACTCTGTAGGAATCAGCATTGGTTTCGAAAAAGACTATCGTGTGAAACCGAGCTTACGCTATTCGTCCACGAGACTCAGAGGGCCGTAGACACAGGTTCCCAGGTAGATGCCGTGTTTCTTGACTTCCGCAAGGCGTTCGATACCGTTCCCCACAGTCGTTTATTGAACAAAGTAAGAGCATATGGACTATCAGACCAATTGTGTGATTGGATTGAAAAGTTCCTAGATAACAGATCGCAGCAAGTCATTCTCAATGGAGAGAAGTCTTCCGAAGTAAGAGTGATTTCAGGTGTGCCGCAGAGGAGTGTCGTAGGACCGTTGCTATTCACAATGTACATAAATGACCTTGTGGATAACATCGGAAGTTTACTAAGGCTTTTGCGGATCATGCTGTGGTATATCGAGAGGTTGCAACAATGGAAAATTGTACTGAAATGCAGGAGGATCTGCCACGAATTGACGCACAGAGCAGGGAATGGCAATTGAATCTCAATGCAGATAAGTGTAATGTGCTGCGAATACATAGAAAGAAAGCAGTGCGCTTCGTTACAGGATTATTTAGTAATCGCAAAAGCGTTACGGAGATGATAGATAAACTCCATCGGAAGACTTTGCAGGAGAGACGCTCAGTAGCTCGGTACGGGCTTTTGTTGAAGTTTCGAGAACATACCTTCACTGAGGAGTCAAGCAGTATATTGCTACCTCCTACGTATATCTCGCGAAGAGATCATGAGGATAAAATCAGAGAGATTAGAGCTCACACAGAGGCATACAGAGAATCTTTCTTTCACGAACAATACGAGACTGGAATAGAAGGGAGAACCATTAGAGGTACTCAAAGTACCCTCCTCCACACACCGTCAGGTGGATTGCGGAGTATGGATGTAGATGTAGATGTAGATATTATGACCTATAGCCCACTCCACCTTATTTAATCTGTGATAGAATAATTCATATTTTGTTTGCTGAACTGGCGTTTGGTGCAGGTTTCTTTTCCAGCAAGGTTCTATTGTTTTTGGTCGCTTCATAAACAGAGTGGAATGATCAGGAAGTCCTAAATCTAAACAAAATTTATTTGCCTCATTATTAGCGTAATTGGTTAAAACATTATCTATACATGTTGCAGACATTTCATGTACTCGAGTAAAATGAGTGAAATTTGCGCTGAAACCCTATATTTTAAACATATCAATAAATTTTGTTGAGTTATTGACTTGCTGGTTAGATCTATGTTGAGATCAGCGGTTATTATGAATCTTTTCTTAGTTTCTTTTTGAAGTTTTCGCAATACACACTGGAATTTCGACAAAAAATGTTTATTTCTACGCCTGTAATTCTATACACAGATAAAATTACAATTTGTTGCCCTAACTCTACGCAGCAGCTTTCAAATATACGTCTTCATTAAGGGAATCCACATCGAGTCTTGTTCTACATTCCATTGAGCTTTCCACAAGTATGCACGATCCTTCTCAAGTTAAATTACTCCTACAGAAGCTGCTGGTAACATCAAAATTATTAAAGTTATTTAAGATTTTGATACTATCCTTTGCAAGCTATTGTTCATTCAAGCATACAACCTTGATATTTGGTATTTTTGGCAAAATGATTTGCAGGTCGTTAAGTTTTGTTTCTCTGCCATTTGTGTAGTTTAAACTTAACCCATTTATGTTCAAGTGTATTACGAACGTATTGTTAATTTTTTGAATATTCCTAATGTCATCTATCTTGAAATGCTGTTTGTGTATCTTCATTTCAACTTTGTTATTAATTTTTCCGCCCTCATCTCTGCATACTAGTTTCGCTTACTAAGTATGATCTTGCATATATCGCTATACATATTGCTGAGTGTTGTCGATCCTAGCCTGTTTAGATGCAGTCCATCTTGGCCTACACATTTATCATTGATAAATTTATTCGAATTCATGAAAACTGCCCCAAGTCTGTTGCACTGCTCTCTGATGCGATTGTTTATACTGCCTATGTATTTATCACTTACCGATCTTCTGTGCAGGATACTACTAATAATTAACTTTGATGCTGGGTGCACGTTTTCCGCCGTCCTGATTAGATTTCTTGCTTCGTTTACCATCTCTTCTTCACTGCTGTTTTGCAGCGAGGTCGTCCCTACATGGATGAATGCACCTTAGTAGTATTCGTTGCGATACCAGCGGGAATGCATTTTGTTTAGTTGTCTGCATGTTCTTGAGGTGACTATTTAATTAATTAATACCTATCCCTGGACGGACGTCAATTTTAGTATTCGGCACTGTAACGTTTTTTACTAGTAACTCACCAATTATTAAGAAGTCATTTCTGGTGCTTTGTTTGCCACGTTCTTGGTGCTTCCTTCCTTTGTTTTTGTACGTGACTGCAACCCACTCACATTTATTTCTAGGTTCGACATAATTTGTATTTCTTTCTACATGATTTTTCTCATTATCATCACTTTTTCAGTTTGCACACCACTTTTAACACATTTGAGTTTGACAGTTTTTTGGCCAATTTCCTTCACTGATCCACTGTTTCCACGGATCCATAAACGTTTTTCATTTAATAGTTTCTCATTTTCCTTCTTCAAGATTACAATTTCTTTTCTGAGAGTCTCAATGCCTCTATTCAGTAATTTGATAATTTCGTCTTTTGAATTTACCATGTTGAGAAAATCTTCACGTTCAGCACTTACACAGTTACGACATGACTACCTGATCTCGTCATTTACTAACTTCAGATTCACATTCACACACTTTTCGTGTAACCAGAACTAACATTTCACACAGAACAGAGGTAGAATAGAATAGAATCTTTATTTGCCTTTCAGTATGTTTTCCATACAACTGGCATCGTCAGTGTGTTCAATACATTTTTTTTTTAAATTACAATAATTATTATTGTACATAATTGTGCCTGTGCAGAGCAAGCAGATACGCATGCTAAAGTAATATTGATAATACAACAATTATTCATTAACGATAGTAATAATAATAATAATAACAATAAATCCCGTGGAGGCCCGGGAAAAGACTAGGCCTCCGGTATGTTCTGCCAGTCGTAAAAGGCGACGAAAAGAACAAACCACTAATAGGGCTAACACCCCTTTTAGTGTGATTAGTTGGTTCAGGACAGAACTAATGAAGCCTCGGATAAGCACTGTCATGGTTGAGGACGACGATTGAACCCTATGCCTGTCCACAATGATAAGGACACTGCTAGCCACACGGAAAATGATTTAAATCCAAATGGAGGTGTTTTGCAGGATATGCTTCCTGCAACCACCCTAGAAGGAAAACAAAGACATAGGATGAGATGGTCAGATGAAGTTAACTGCCACCTTATGTTCTGTTATTACCAAGCAACAAACTTAGGAACCAACACAACTGGATACAGATCACAAGTATACACAACATTTATTACCAGATACCCAGAATTATAATTTTTAACAGAACAACGACTAGCTGAACAGATCCGAGTAATAATCAAAAATAACAGGATACCCTAGTCAGAATTAGAAAACGTCAAACAACAAGTACAACAAATACTGGAACGAAATAATGTGCAGTCAGAAGAAGAAGAAAATACAATAATGGATTCAAACATCCCAGAGCAAACAAACCAAGAACGACACACATCAATTAATCAATCAGAGGGAAACGAAATCTTAAGACAGCCACCAAAGCAAGTACAAATAGAACACGAAGTGACACACATGTTACATATAGAAAAAAAATTTCAGCTGACATATATAGAATATAAAGACACAAATACAGACATTAGACCATTCTTGCATAGACCACCAAATAACCCACAAGTAGAAACAACAATAACAACTATCAACACAATCATACACAACAAAATAAATGAAAATACTACTATGGAAGAGCTACAACTACTGGTTTATATAGGAGCACTCACTACACTAAATATACACACCAGGCAGAGATCAGAACCAACCAACACACAGAAAATCCCACAAAACCAGCATGGCAACACAGGCTACAAATTAGAATAGAAAAATTGAGAAAAGACATCAGACAGCTAACACAATTTATAAGAAATGAAATATCAGACAAAAAACGAAAAAGATTAGGTAAAATCTCACAACAAGAAGCGATAGAGCAATTAGATGAAAGAAGCAGAAATTACAAGCATTGGCCAAACGACTTAGAAGATACAAAAAAAGTAAAAACAGAAGGTAACAAAACCAAACATTCAACACAAACCAATAGAAATTTTACGAGACAGTAGATAACACACGATAGGGAGCAATTGACAGGAATGGGGGAAAGAAACACAGTAGAAGAAGAATGGGTAGCTTTGAGGGATGAAGTAGTGAAGGCAGCAGAGGATCAAGTAGGTAAAAAGACGAGGGCTAGTAGAAATCCTTGGGTAACCGAAGAAATATTGAATTTAATTGATGAAAGGAGAAAATATAAAAATGCAGTAAATGAAGTGGGCAAAAACGAATACAAACGTCTCAAAAATGAGATCGACAGGAAGTGCAAAATGGCTAAGCAGGTATGGCTAGAGGACAAATGTAAGGATGTAGAGGTTTATCTCACTAGGGGTAAGATAGATACTGTCTACAGGAAAATTAAAGAGACCTTTGGAGATAAGAGAACCACTTGTATGAACATCAAGAGCTCGGAAGGAAACCCAGTTCTAAGCAAAGAAGGGAAAGCAGAAAGGTGGAAGGAGTATATAGAGGGTCTATATAAGGGCGATGTACTTAGGACAATATTACGAAAAGGGAAGAGGATGTAGATGAAGATGAAATGGGAGATACGATACTGCGTGAAGAGTTTGACAGAGCACTGAAAGACCTGAGTCGGAACAAGGCCCCCGGAGTAGACAACATTCCATTGGAACTACTGACGGCCTTGGGAGAGCCAGTCCTGACAAAACTCTACCACCTGGTGAGCAAGATGTATGAAACAGGCGAAATACCCTCAGACGTCAAGAAGAATATAATAATTCAAATCCCAAAGAAAGCTGGTGTTGACAGATGTGAGAATTACCGAACAATCAGTTTAATAAGCCACAGCTGCAAAATACTAACACGAATTCTTTACAGACGAATGGAAATACTAGTAGAAGCCAACCTCGGGGAAGATCAGTTTGGATTCCGTAGAAATACTGGAACATGTGAGGCAATACTGACCTTACGACTTATCTTAGAAGAAAGATTAAGGAAAGGCAAACCTACGTTTCTAGCATTTGTAGACTTAGAGAAAGCTTTTGACAATGTTGACTGGAATACTCTCTTTCAAATTCTAAAGGTGGCAGGGGTAAAATACAGGGAGTGAAAAGCTATTTACAATTTGTACAGAAACCAGATGGCAGTTATAGGAGTTGAGGGACATGAAAGGGAAGCAGTGGTTGGGAAGGGAGTAAGACAGGGTTGTAGCCTCCCCCGAAGTTATTCAATCTGTATATTGAGCAAGCAGTAAAGGAAACAAAAGAAAAATTCGGAGTAGGTATTAAAATACATGGAGAAGAAATAAAAACTTTGAGGTCCACCGATGACATTGTAATTCTGTCAGAGACAGCAAAGGACTTCGAAGAGCGGTTGAACGGAATGGATGGTGTCTTGAAGGGAGGATATAAGATGAACATCAACAAAAGCAAAACGAGGATAATGGAATGTAGTCGAATTAAGTCGGGTGATGTTGAGGATATTAGATTAGGAAATGAGACACTCAAAGTAGTAAAGGAGTTTTGCTATTTAGGGAGCAAAATAACTGATGATGGTCGAAGTAGAGAGGATATAAAATTTAGACTGGCAATAGCAAGGAAAGCGTTTCTGAAGAAGAGAAATTTGTTAACATCGAGTATAGATGTAAGTGTCAGGAAGTCATTTCTGAAAGTATTTGTATGGAGTGTAGCCATGTATGGAAGCTAAACATGGACGGTAAATAGTTTGGACAAGAAGAGAATAGAAGCTTTCGAAATGTGGTGCTACAGAAGAATGCTGAAGATTAGATGGGTAGATCACATAACTAATGAGGAGGTACTGAATAGGATTGGGGAGAAGAGGAGTTTGTGGCACAACTTGACCAAAAGAAGGGATCGGTTGGTAGGACATGTTCTGAGGCATCAAGGGATCACCAATTCAGTATTCGAGGGCAACGTGGAGGGTAAAAATCGTAGGGGGAGACCAAGAGATGAATACACTAAGCAGATGCAGAAGGATGTAGGTTGCAGTAGGTACTGGGAGATGAAGAAGCTTGCACAGGATAGAGTAGCATGGAGAGCTGCATCAAACCAGTCTCAGGACTGAAGACCACAACAACAACAACAGATAACACACACATTAAAATAGACAATCCACCAAACATAACAGACATGGAACACTTCTGGAGCGACATATGGTCAAACCCGGTACAACATAACAGGCATGCACGGTGGATACAAGCAGAAACAGACACATACAAGATGATACCAGAAATGCCTGAAGTGATAATTTTGCAACATGAAGTCACCCAAGCAATTAATTCTATGCACAATTGGAAAGTCCATGGAAAAGATAAAATAGCAAATTTCTGGCTAAAGAACTTCACCTCAACACATTCACATCTAACTAAATTATTTAACAGTTACATTGCAGACCCATACACATTCCCTGATACACTTACACATGGAATAACTTATCTCAAACCTAAAGATCAAGCAGACACAGCAAACCCAGCAAAATATCGCCCCATAACATGCCTACCAACAATATACAAAATATTAACTTCAATCATTCCACAGAAATTAATGACACATACAACACAGAACAAAATTATAAATGAAGAACAAAAATGCTGTTGCAAAGGAGCACGAGGATGTAAAGAGCAACTGATAATAGACACAGTGTTGACATATCAAGCTAAAACTAAACAAAGGTCGCTACACTATATATACATTGATTACCAAAAAGCTTTTGATAGTGTACCCCACTCATGGTTACTACAAATATTGGAAATATACAAAGTAGATCCTTAATTGATACAGTTCCTAAACATAGCAATGAAAAATTGGAAAACCACACTTAATATCCAAACAAATTCAAATAATATCACATCACAGCCAATACAGATTAAGCGTGGAATATACCAAGGAGACTCATTAAGTCCATTCTGGTTCTTCGTTGCTCTGAACGCACTATCCAACATGCTAAACAATACAAATTATGGATACAATATTACTGGAACATACCAAAACAAAATCACACATTTGATAGCAAATGATGATCTAGAACTACTGGCAGCAACAAATCAACAACTCAACCAATTACTAAAGTTAACAGAAGTATTCAGCAATGATATAAATATGGCTTTTGGAACAGACAAATGTAAGAAAAATAGCATAGTCAAGGGAAAACACTAAACAAGAAGATTACATATTGGATAACCACAGCGACTGCATAGAAGCGATGGAAAAAACAGATGCCTCTAAATATCTAGGATACAGACAAAAAATAGGAATACATAATACAAATATTAAAGAAGAACTAAAAGAAAAATACAGACAAAGACTAACAAAAATACTGAAAACAGAATTGACAGCAAGAAACAAGACAAAAGCTATAAATACTTATGCTATACCAATATTGACCTACGCATTTGGAGTAGTGAAATGGAGTAACACAGACCCAGAAGCACTCAATACACTTGCACGTTCACAATGCCACAAATATAGAATACATCACATACATTCAGTAACAGGAAGATTCACATTAAGCAGAAAGGAAGGAGGAAGGGGATTTATCGACATAAAAAACCTACATTATGGACAGGTAGACAATTTTAGAGAATTCTTTATAGAATGAGCAGAAACTAGCAAAATACACAAAGAAATCACTCATATAAATACGTCGGCTACACCACTGCAATTTCATAACCACTTCTACAGCCCTTCACATCACATAACATCAACAGATACGAAGAAATTAAATTGGAAAAAGAAAACACTACATGGCATATACCTGTATCATCTAACACAGCCACACATCGATCAAGACGCATCCAACACATGGCTAAGAAAAGGCAATATATACAGTGAAACGGAAGGATTCATGATTGCAATACAGGATCAAACAATAAACACCAGATATTACACCAAGCATATTATTAAAGACCCCAATACCACATCAGATAAATGCAGACTTTGCAGACAACATATAGAAACAGTACACCACATCGCAGGCGGATGTACAATACTAACAAATACAGAATATCCCAGAAGACATGACAATGTAGCAAAAATAATACATTAACAACTTGCCATACAACATAAGCTAATAAAACAACATGTTCCCACATACAAGTATGCACCACAAAATGTTCTGGAGAATTATGAATACAAATTATACTGGAACAGAACCATTATAACAGATAAAACAACACCATATAACAAACCTGACATCATACTCACCAATAAAAAGAAGAAATTAACACAACTAATCGAAATATCCATACCCAATACAACAAATATACAGAAGACAACAGGAGAAAAAATTGAAAAATACATCCAATTGGCTAAGGAAGTCAAGGACATGTGGCATCAGGATAAAGTTGACATTATACCAATTATACTATCAACTACAGGAGTCATACCACACAATATCCACCAGTACATCAACGCAATAGAGCTACATCCAAACGTATATATACAATTACAGAAATCTGTAATTATTGATACATGTTCAATTACCCAAAAGTTCCTGACTGCAATGTTACATATACCGTACAGTTAAAAGGAAGTCACACTTGATCAAGGTCTGCGTCAGTTTCCATTTTTAACCAGACATAACGTCTGAGAAAGGAAAAATAATAATAATACAACATAACAGTTAAATATACAATAGTATCAAGATATGTTTATGGTACATCTTATGTATCCATGTAAAAAGTCATTGTTGGTACAGTACTGTCACAAACATATAGGTATAATTCATTTCGCAGTTTTTTGTATCATGTAACATATCTCTTTTGTGTCACTGTTTAGAATTTCATCAAGTGAGTAATATGGCGTACATTTGAGCCACACTTTTACTGTTTCCTTAGTTATTCATTGGTAGTTCGCTCACAGCTTTTGGGAGTTTGTTATAAAATTTCAAGCTAAGGTGTTTATGGCTCTTTTGTGTTAATGTCAGCCTTGTGTATTGTAGGTCTATGTTACTATTATTTCAAGTATTATGAACATGCACTTCAGATCTTAAGTTAAAGTTCTTTACATTCTATTTAGCATATATTAAACAAATATAAATGTATATACTAGGTATTGTCATTATCTTCAGTTCTTTAAAATGATTTTTGCAACTTTTTCTTGGTGCTAGTCCTAAAATGCACCTGACTGCTTTCCAATGCCACCTGAAGATGGTACTTGAACCCACTGAGTTACCCCAAAGAAGTACCCTGTATTGTAGTTGTGAATGGAAAAAAGCAAAGTATGTGAAGATAGCAGATTTTTACTGATAACGTTACTCACCTTGTGTAATAGAAAGAGAGTTCAAGCAAGTTTGCCACACAGATAATTTGTGTGTTCCCCTCATGTAAGTTTTTGATCTATATGTAAACCTAGTAACTTGACATTTTTTGTATTCTGTTCAATTGGTTTCAGGGTGAAGTAATTTTCTTCAGTTTTCAATTTGTTTATTGATAAAAGGTTGGCTCTGCATCAGTCACTGCTCATTTCAGTTACTACTTTGTTGTATTCTATGACTCTTGCAGATTTTCTCCCTCTGTTATTAGTGTCATGTCATCAGCATACAGTACATTGTTGCATGGCATATAATTTGAGAAGTCATTGATGTAAACAATGAACAGGAAAGGGCCAAGCACTGAGTCTTTTGGAATTCCTCTCTTTATTTTCATGGATGTTGACTTTTGATAGTTTATTTTTACTAATTGTACTCTATTGCTTAAGTATGATTGAAAAAATTGGAATGGTTATCTACAATACCATAATGTTCTAGTTTTTTTATCATTATTTCGTATGTGACTGAGTCAAAGGCTTTTGTTGAATATAACAGTGTAGCACAAGTGAGTTTCTTGTTTTCATATCCTTCATATATATTAGGCATTAAACTGTTTTGGTTGTAAATAGTTCAGATCGAAAGCCAAACCGGTTCTTACTCAATAATTTATTACTTTCAAAATAATTTTAAATTTGGATATGTATGCAGTTTTCTATTACTTTTGATATAATGGGAACTATTGATATAGGTCTACAATTGTCTGGCATTTTTCTGTCACCTTTCTTATAGATTGGGAGTGTAACTGTCATTTTCAGACATTCAGGGAATACTCCTTCTTCAAGTATGTGATTCATCAGACATGTTAGTGGCATTACGATTGCAGTGGCTATGTGTTTAACATACTGTTACTAAGCCCGTAGTAGTCGTCATTTTTTGAGTTTTTAATTTTTTTTGTAGATTTGATAATGTGGCCAGAGGTGATTTTTGACCAAGAGAATTTCTTGGTTGCTGGTGCTTGTTGTTTAAGAAGGGTTACAGCAGCTGAAATATTATCACAATTATTTTTACCAAAAGAAGAAGAAGAAGAAGAATGAGAGCTGGCACAATTTATAAAATACAGTAGAGCGTCGATTATCCGAAGTAATTAGGGGATATGGGTGTTCGGAAAACTGGTTTGTTCGGATAATCAAACTGTACATCTTTATTTGCCAAAAAGAAGTACTGTACAGTAAATTTATTCATAAAAACAGGCATCTCTTTTAGTATTACAAAGTAACATACAAAGGCAACTTCAGTTGGAATATATAGTATGTGGCACAGTTTATCAAACAAAAATATATACATATTACATATGCATTTTGCATGAACAATACACACAGTATACAAAATTAATGTTTAAAGAAAATCCTTTATTTTGGTCTGTCTAAGCAAGCCTACATGCTTACGAGCAGCTAAGTCACATACTTTTTTCATTACAGATATCTGAAACTGGTCACTTTCATCTTGGGCTTCAAATCATCGCAAGGCAGTATCTAAACAACTGAACGCCTCAGAAGCTGTTTCTATACTTTCATCTTCACTTTCTGGAGCACTGATTGGTGACATGCTAGTGGCGTGACGACGTTTACAATCTCGCTGCCCTGCATGATTTGGTGTCCTGGATCTGCATCATCGATATTCATCCATTCATGAACCTCTCCTTCATCACATTCCTGGCAATCTATTTCTTTTAGCATGCCGAGAATTTCGGACATATAATTCTGTTCGTCATTTCTTCACGCAGCAGCACACAAGTGGTCGTAACAGAGAACAGAAGGTGACTGTTTGCACCGTGAGAAGCTCTTCTTGGGGGCGCGCAATCCTTCAAACTGCGCGCAGCGGCGCGCCTCAACTCTAAGCTGGCGCAGCTGTTGCTGTGAACAGCTTTGATACTGCCGCTACTTCTACTGCCAGTGCCAAGCCGACAGAAGTGTGCCGATTGTTGAAGCACAGCGACTGGCGGTTTGGCCGGTCAGCAGCGCCTTGTGAAGGCCCCAGTAGAAGCAATGTTCCGCCAGCGGTGGCCCAGTGCGGCGACTGCTGTGGGAAACTTGGTTTGGGAGTGAGGGGGATGATGGACGGTAGGGTGGGAGAGTAACAGGTGCGAGCGAGTACACAGTTCGGTTAAGCGGTCGTTCGGTTGACCGACGTTCGGATAATCGACGCTGTACTGCACTCGTTAAGGATGTTGCAATCTATAGGCACTGTGGCTTCCTGTTTGCTCATATTGATTTCACTTTTTATTATATTCCAAGCTGCTTGACGGGCATTTTTTGAACCTGCAATATATTCATCATTTACTTTACATTTAGCTGATTTTATTTCATATTTGTACAACCTCTTAAGGGTCACGTAGTGTTTCCTGGCTTCCTCATTTTTATCACTACTATTTTTTAGTATAAGTAGCAGTGTCCTCATTTGCTTGAGCTCCAGAGTGTAGCACTTCTTAGAGTGTTGAGGTTTTTTTCTGTAGTTAGGGGTGCATCTTTTTGTGATACATGGACAGTGACTATCTACTGCATTTTTAATGATATATGTATAAACATAGAGAAACATTCATCAAGACTTTTTATATTGTGTAGTGTATTTGGCCAGTCTACCACCTTCAGTTCATGATTCAATTGTACAATATTGCTCTCTTTTAGTTTTCTGAAAGTGACTAACTGTTTAGTTCTCTCTGGGTTCATACTGCCTATTCTGACCCATATCCCACCATCATCATCAGATAACTCTAACTTAATCACATCATGCTTTAGTTGATCCTGATTTACATTACTAATTACATTGTCAAGCCATGTATCTAGTCTAGTAGGTTTATCATTTATTCAGTAGGAGTTTAGTGCCTTTAGGCTGTTAACCATGTCATTTACATTTTTTCTACTTTCTCTTGTATCTATATTGAAGTCACTTGCAATAAAAATTTTGTGATTTTTGTGTTTAGTGAATATTTTGATTAGTGAATTTAGTTTATCTATAAGAACTTCCTCATCAGAGGCTGGTGTACGGTACACAGAAGCAATGATAATTTTTTGGCTATGCAGTACTATGGCTGCTACTTCAAATACACTTTCAATGCAATGCTCGTGTAGGTCTATCACTGAATGCTGCAGATTTAAGTTTTCTTTGATGTAGTTTGCAACTCCAACATATACAATATTTGTTCTACAATACTTTGTGGCTAATGTGTAGCCATAAGGTACACACAAGTCTATTTCTGAGTCATGCAACCAATGCTCATTAATACACAGTATGCTACAGTCAATTTAGTCTGTCAAGTACTGTAACTCATTAACCTTATGTCTTAGGGATTGGACATTAACATGACATAACATTAAATCGTTTTTGTTACTGGGAGGAATACTTGTTGCCTTTTTCTGTTGCATTATCTTTACTGTCCCTTGCAAACTGTTGTGACCAAGCTTGTGTTAGATTTGGCCACTGCTGGGAGTTTCCCTGTACCATATCTTTGAACTGAAGCCTATAAATTGTTTTATTAACAGAGTTTAATTTTTCTCTTACAGTCCCAAGTATTTTTTTGCTTAGAAGTGACTTTTCCAAGCGATTTAGATGCTGTCCATGGCTTGTATGACAAGCTCTGTTACAGTGACAAGGTTTTTTAAGGGGCACAATTGTGGTGTGGCAGCAGTCTGAAATATCATTCATGTCAATCAGTGTTACGTTTTTGAAATGTTTACGTACTGAATCACAAGAGGGTATTTGCTTTTTTAATTTCGTTGTTCACACATGATTGTTCTATTAGATCATAACGGTGAGGTATTTTAGCCATTATTACATTGGTATGTGTTAGCTTACCCAGTGACTCTTTCAGTGCTTTTATTGCTGCAACTGTTTCATTGTGATACACATCATTAGCACCTCCTATAATTAATGCATAGTCCTTTGATGATAGATTCTTGCATTCTTCTTCAACACTGTCAACGACTTGGCTTCATCTTGCATTTGGTTTTACTAGTCCCTGAATTTTGAACCTTCCTGCTGCATCATCTGTTTTCAGTTTTATAGCGAACCCTCTTCCAAAACTGTCTGAGAAAACTTATAGGTTATTATAGTGTTTATTTTTTCGTAATACCTTCGTGTTCGTTTGCTGAGATTGTTTTATCGCAGTTTTGTTTGGGGTATGTCTTCCTTAGACTGTCACTTGATAATCACTCTCATTGTTTACATGTGTTAGAGCTGAGTATCTATTCTCATGTTCAGGGATTGTACAAAGATTAAGATGACTATTCACTTTTGTGTTGTTTGTTACCTTACAAGGTGGTCGAGGCATAATCCATCCTGTGCTGGTTTTCAGAAAATGTGTTTGCCCTGTGGACTGGGATGGTGTTTCGTTATTTAGCTTGTCCATTGTTGTTGTAAATTCTCTATGGTAAACTTCCTGTTGGCTTCTAGCATTAGATCTTGTCCTACATTCCTCACATTTCCAGTTTGTCAACAATTTCATGTTTTCTGTAAGGGATGGATCAACTTTTTCACATCTAAAGTGAAATAGTAGACAGCATTCGTTGCACTTCACACCACTTTTCACATTTTTCTTGCAACTTTTACAACGAGACGAAATTTCATCACTTGAAACTTGGGTGCTAGGATCTAGTCTTTTATCAGTGTGAGTTGTACTACGATTTTCTGTTAGCATATACGAAAGTTCATCACATTTGTATTTTAATGTATGAATTTCTTCTATTAACGCCATAATAATTTTGTTTTTACAGTCCTTTTTAAGTTTACTATTGAATTCATTTTGATCACATTTTGCACATAACCATATTATCCATTTTGAAGTCGCATTTGCACATTGAAAATGAAATGCTGTTTTACATTTCACACTTTTTATTCCTTTGTGAGCTCGCTTTTCACAGTAGCAATAACCGGAATCGAGAAATATGTTCATATCACTGTTGTAGGACGTGGTTGCTATGCAGGCATTTTCTTTATAGCGTTTTTCTATTTCCTTAGTCTTTATTTCGGCTGTTTTTCCGGCAATATGACACACCATGCACATATTGTTACGGTAAACACTGAATTGTTTGCACTTTTCACACATTTTCTCGCTATTTCTTTGTTTACTAACAGGAATATCACACTCGCGATTTACTTCGACCACCATCTTGGTGTCATAGATGTGTATGCTTGCTGAGGTCAAAATGAAATTTATGACAGTTTGTATTAGTATAATAAATTGGGTTCTAAAATGACCAGATAAATAAAATAAGATTGTTACAAAATTTACATAACCCTGTAAAAGTGGTAGCCTGACACTTCATGTCACTTGTGTTCTAATGATTATATAATGGTACATTTCAGTGCCCAAAATTTCCCTTTTCTATGGATATAACATTCTACCATGTAGAAAAAGATAGATTGTTACTTACCATAAACAAGATACATCAAGTTACAGACAGGCATGGTTAATAGACACTCACATATCGGTACAACTTTTGGCCACAGCCTTCGTCAGTAAGGACACACACACACACACACACACACACACACACGAGTGCCAACTCCAGCATCTCAGGCCACAATGTTGCATGACATGGATTTCAAGCAGCAATCTGTGAGGGGTGGGGAGAGGAAGGGATAGTAGTTTATCAGTGGGGAGAGAGACAAATGTGTCTGGTGAAGTGGACAGGGAGTACACTGCCGACAGGCACAGCGTCAGGAGGCTGTGAAGCAAGGAGTTGGGGGAAAAAAGGAACAAAAATGGAGAGGAGCGGATAAAGATGATCAGATGCATAGTCAGAGGGCTGCAAATAAACAGGGGAGGAGACAGGAATGGAGAGGAGACGATAGAACAGAGAGTGTGGAAACTGTTGAATGGAGGATGTGGGGACAGTATATTAGCATAGGTTGAGGTCGAGATAATTATGGTAGCGGAGAATGTGCTGTAATGATAACTCCCATCCGACAATGGAAAATCCAGGTAGGAATATAACAATATTATGAAAAGGAAAGTTGATACTCACCTTATAGCAGAGATGCTGAGACAAAAAGACTGTCACAAACAAATCTTTCGGCCATTAAGGCCTTCGTCAACAATAGACATAGACACACACACACAAACACAGCTCACACACAACTGCAGTCTCAGGCAACTTTAACGACACTGCGAGCAGCAGCACCAGTGGATGATGGGAGTGGTGACTGGTTAGGGTAAGGAGGGGGCTGGGATGGGGAGGGGGAGGGATAGTATTGTGGGGGTGGCAGGAAGGGGGAGGAAGTAGTGGGAAAGGAGAATGACTGAGTGTGTTGCTGGAGTGACGGCTGTGTAGTGCTGCAATGGGAACAGAAAAGGGGCTGGATGCGTGAGGACAGTGACTAACAAACGTTGACACCATGAGGGTTATGGGAAGGTAGGATGTACTGCAGGGAAAGTTCCCACCTGCACAATTCAATTGGTGGGTGGATTCCATATGGCATAAGCTGTGAAGCACTCATTGAAATGAAGAATGTCATGTTTGGCAGTGTGTTTAGCAACAGGACTGTCCACATGTTTCATGGCCATGGTTTGTCGGTGGCCATTCATGTGCACAGAAAGCTTGTTGGTTGTCATGCCTACATTGAATGCAGCACATTGGCTGCAGCTTAGCTTGTAGATCACATGACTGGTTTCACAGATAGCCCTGCCTTTGATGGGATAGGTGATGATTGTGTTCAGACTGGAATAGGTGGTGGTGGGAGGGTGTATGCAACAGGTCTTGCATCTAGGTCTATTGCAGGAGTATGAGCCATGAGGTAAGGAATTCGGAGCAGGGGTTATGTAAGGATGGATTAGTATATTGTGGCATAATCCATATCACTTCAGGCAGGGGGGGGGGGGGGGGTACCTTCATAGTCTCGGATGTTATTGAATTTAGCATGTTAAAATTCAGGAGTAAGTAAGAAAAAGGTATTATTTGTTTTCTCCAAAAATATTCCTGCCCTAAGATACACGCCTCCAAAGATGACACTGCAAACACCATTCTGAAGATGAGAATTTCGAAAAAATGTTGTACCTCTGTAACAGTTCTAGATATTTTGTTACAGTTTTTTTATTTGAAAGATAATTGCTTTATGATTACAATGGTATCCTCCATTTTGGCATATCTGTCAAAATTCTTTTACTGTCACCTTTTGAATTTTTTATAATTTACAGAATAATGTTTTTATCAAAAATACCAAGCCAGGAAAGTTAGATTTTTTTCAGTTGGTTAGTTCCATGTAGTACCATATTCTCTGTAAATGAGAGCTTCCACTTTTAAGTTGGACAGGTTTTATTTTCAAAAATCAGGAGTAATGTATGTCTTCACTGAAGTTATTTCTTACTAATTTCTTTGTTAAAATGTTTATTTCTATTGTCTTTATTGCAGTTATTTCTTATCACTTTCTTTGTTGTAGTTACGTCTTTTCACTTTCATTGTTACAGATATTTCTTACACTTTGTTGTAGTTTCTTGTCAGTTTCTTTGTCATGGTTTTTCATTGCCGGTTTCTGTATTGTAGTTATTCAGTGCTAATTTGTTTACTGAAGAGGCTTCTAAGAATCTGAAACCATCCAGTGAGTTCTGTGTTTTTGTGAGGAATTTGTCAGTTGACACAGTTGAAGTGTGTTTTGTGAAAAGGGACTCATTCAAATCTCTTCTGACTGGAGGCACAGGAGAGTGAAGTGTGCTGACTATTTGCATATCCATATGTAAAGCAAACGAAGAAACAGACTTTGTTCTGGTTGGGAATAAGTGTTCCCATTTGAAGATTCTGTTTCAAACTGAAGATGTTTCCAGTGATGACTTTTTTTTGTTCTAAATGTTTTGACAGAATAACAACAGTGATAGAATCTGAAGAAGGTGAAGCCTCCAATGATACAGATGACGCAGATTGTGCAACAATAGAGGAAGAATTAAATACCCTCAATCAGTCAGCTACAGATCTAGGTGTTTGTCTTGTTAAGAAACAATGGTCAGTGAAGTACAGTCACAAGCTCTATCCATCAAGAAAGCGTTGAGAAATAACCGAAACTATGGATGAAGACACTACAGCAAAACTGATCACACTCTTCAAAGCAGAAATTTCATCTTCAGAAGAAAATGAACCAAAGCACTTTTGCACCTCTTGCCAGGAATTTTTCACAAATATGACTGTAGCTGTTGAATATTCTACATGCTACAGTGAAAATGTGCAAGTTTTAACTATTATTCCAGACACATTTTCAAAGAAAATTATTTTGAACCACGTTCCATCAGTATCAAAGTACATGGTAGACAAATCAAGACATGTAAGGTGCATAAAAGGAGTCCTTGGAAGACCAGATCCCTATTATGGTCATCCTGTAGAAGCAGCTCAAGTTCATATAGTGCAGTCATTTTATCTGGAAGATAAATGGGACTGTTCTCACCAGAGTGACAGCAAAAAGGACACTATTACTGTAACAGCTGAAGGCCAAAAAGTTGTGAAAGTGAAGAGGTATATGACCCGCAGAATTAAAGAAACTTTTGCAATTTATAAGAGCAACTATAGAACTACACATATTGGAAGATCAAAAGTTTATGCATTACGGCCTAAGTGGGTAGTTCCACACCCACCTAGAGATGTCTGCTTATGTCTGTACTGCACGAATTTTGAACTTTATGTGGTAACTTCGAAGAACTTGCTGGAGCACATGACATATGACACCTTGGTTGAGTGTGTGAAGTCTTTAGTAGTCTGTGACGTAAAGTGAGAGACTTGTTTGTTTCAAAAATGTGGTGACTGCCCTGGAAAGGAAGGACTGTCTTTACAGACACTTGGCCTGGAAGACGTATCAGATAACTCTGCAAAAATTACATAAGCAACATGGGAGGAAAATAAACTAATCAAGAAAACTGTTGCCTTTGACAGAGTCATTGATGAATTTGGTAAACAGTCAGTGAAAGCAATAACATACCTGCATCTCAAGAAATTGCAACAACACATTGCAGAAGTGAAAGGGTGTGTAGAGGCTGAAGAACTATGTTTAGTGCTTCACTGTGATTTTGCGGAGAACTGGCCTGTAATTCTCCCACAAGAAGTACAAGGGTATCATTGGAGTAATGATCAGTTTTCAGTTTCTACAGGACTGACATATTTTCAAAACAAGACCACAAGTTTTGCAGTTACAGGTGATGACACAGGACATGACTCAGTACATGCTTTGCTAGCAATGCTCAAAATTCTTCAACTGCAGACAGGAGCATAGAAGATCATCATTATTTCTGATGGTGCTACAAGTCATTTTTAAAATCATTAGCAGCTGTTTGAGCTGAGTAAGTCGGTAGTGCCAACTGACTGGATATACAGTGCTGCTGGTCATGGGAAGGGGTCTTGTGATGGTGTAGGAGGCCTGCTGAAGCACCATGCTACAAAACATAATCTTTCCAGACCAAATACAGCTGCATTTCAGAATGCTGAGGATTTTATGAGAGTCATGAAATCTTATACATCCACACCCCTCATTCTTTTGTCCAAAGAGGAAACTGAAGTATTCCTCGAGCAGAAAAGAGAAGAATAGTCCCAAACAAACTACTCCTATGAAAGGAATTCAGAAGACGCATTTTTGGACTCAAAGTGAGAGGCAAACTCATATTCAAGCACATTAAAGAGAAAGAAAGAAGAAAATTCTTTAATTCAGCCAACACCTCAGGAACAGCAGGATAATATTGAGATTCATAACCTAAGAAGGGGGATGTTTGTGGTTTGTGTGTATGACTGTGACTGGTGCATTGCAGAGACTATAGACACCAGTTATGAGTTAAACGAAATTGTAATGAACTTTAAGTTACTACATGGACCAGCTGCTGGATATAAGTTTCGAGCTGAAGGACAGCAACAACGCCATCAGTGCTCACGTCCAGTTCACAATGTTTTGAAGTTGTAAGTGCTCCAGTTCTTATTGGTTCAACAGCAAGGCATCACTCTATATCAAGGGAAGGTACCGAAGCAGTGGAAAACATTTTTAGTTCATTGACCGCCTAATTTCAGTACAAAACATAGTGCACAGAAGTTGTATAAATTGAAATGTTCGAGTCTTTGGACCTTTCAAATACATTTTGGAATCATTTAAAATGCTTAAAAAATGAGTCTCTTACTTATCTTTCAAACTAAAATTTTGTTAAATAAGGCTGGATTTTGAATTTTATGAGCCTGTTATGTGATAATATGATAATAAAACAGTTTTTATGTATTGAAGAAATTTCAATTGTTTATAAAGCCTGTTCAACCTAAAAGTGGAAGCTCTCCTTTTCAGAGAATGTAGAAATGTATGGTTCTAATCAACAGAAAAAATCAAACCTTTATGGATTGGCATTTAAAAAAAAAAATTCCATAAATTATAAAAAAGTTCAGAACACTATAGTAAAAGATCTTCGACAGGTAAGTCCAAATGGAGGATTTCTTTGTAATCATAAAGCAATTATCTTTGAAATAAAAAAACCAACAAAATATCTAGAACTGTTCTAGAGATACAGCATTTTAAATTTTTTTACAAAATTCGCATCTTCAAATGGTATGCAGAGTGTCCTCTTCGGAGGGCTGTGTCTAGGAGCAGAAATTTTTTTGGAGAAAATAGAAAATATGGGTTCCTTACTTAGTCCTTCATTTTAACATATGCTAAATTCAATAACATCTGAGACTATGAAGGTGAGATTGTTTCCTAGCATGCTTGAATCGGTATGGACTATGTCTTGTGTAGGTTCAGTGGACAGTGGAATACCACTGTTAGAGGGGTGGGAAGGATACCGGACAGGACATTTCTCATTTCAGGGCATGATGGCAGGGAATGTAATTCAGTTGCTCCAGTCCTGGATGATACTGAGTTATGAGGGCAATGCTTCTCTGTCGGCAAATGGTGGGACTTTGTAAGGTGGTGGGAGACTGGAAAGGTAAGCCAAAGGAGATTTGTTTTTGTATTAGGCTGGGAGGATAATTACAGTCCACGTAGGCTTCAGTGAGACCCTCAATATATTTTGAAAGGGACTGCTCATCACTGCAGATGCGATTACCACGAGTGGCTAGGCTGTACAGAAGGGACTTCTTTGTATGGAATGGGTGGCAGCTTTCTTCCACCTACAAACCTTGCCACAGTGACTCCATTCCAGAAATCGATCAGGATCTCCAGTCACTACTCAAATCCTTAGGTCCACCCCAGAACCTCCCATCATCTCTCTACTCACCCCTACCACTCCCTGCACTCCTACCTTCTACATGCTTCCTAAAGTCCATATACCTAACCACCCAGGACACCCCATTGTGGCCCGCTACTGTGCCTCCACTGAGAGAATCTCTGCTCTCGTAGACCTTCAACCTATTACCCAAAACCTACCCTCCTATATGAAATATACCTACTATTTCCTCCACTGACTCTCCACAGTTCCCGTCCCTTTACCTCTCGGTGCCCTGCTCATCACCATTGATGCCATCTCACTTTACACTAACATCCACAATGCCCATGGCTTTACCACTACTGAACACTACCTTTCCCAATGCCCGATGGATTCCAAACCAACAACCTCCTTCCTAGTCACCACAGCCAACTATATCCTCATCCACAATTACTTCTCCTTTGAAGGCATTACCTACAAACAAATCCAGGGTACAGCTATGGGCACCCACATGGCATCATCCTTTGCCAACCTATTCGTGGGCCATCTAGAGAAATCTTTCCTAAAAACTCAGAATCCTACACCCCTCACAGATTCAGATTCATTGATAACATCTTTGTGATCTGTATTGATGGTGAAGACACCCTATCCATATTCCTCCAAAAACTCAGAAACTTCTCCCCCATTTGCTTCACCTAGTCCTACTCAACCAACAAGCCACCTTCCTAGGCCTCCACCACAAAGATGGCTACATCAGTACCTCCATCCATATCAAACCTACTAACCACCAGCAATACCTCCGCTTCCAACAGCTGCCATGCATTCCATACCAATAAGTCCCTCCCATACAGCCTACCCACTCGTGGTCACCACATCTGCAGTAATGAGCACTCCCTCTCAAAATATACCAAAGGTCTCACTGAAGCCTTCACAGTTCGTAATTATCCGTCCAACCTTGTACAAAAACAAATCTCCTGTGCATTGTCTTTCCAGTCTCCCACCACCTCACAAAGTCTCACTGTCCGTCCACAGAGCAGCATTTCCCTCATAACTTAGAACCACTGAGCTGCATTCTACGTAAGCATGACAACCTACAAGCTTTCTGCCCACATGAATGGCCACCTACAAACCATGGCCAAGAAACAAGTGGACAATCCTGTTGCTGAACACACTGCCAAACATGACATCCTTCATTTCAGTGACTGTTTCACAGCCTGTGCCATATGGGACCTTCCCACCAACATCAGCTTTTCTGAATTGTGCAGGTGGGAACTTTCCATGCAATACATCCTGGCTTCCCATAACCCTCCTAGCCTCAACCTTCATTAGTCACTGTCCTTACACATCCAGCCCCTTCCCTGTTCCCATTCCAGCACTACACAGCCGTCATTCCATCATCACACTCAGTCTTTCTCCATTTCCGCTATTCTCCCACCCCCTCCCCACCTCTCCCCTGTCTTCCACCTAACCTTCAGCACTTCACTGTCTGTCACTCCCACCATACTATACCTCCCCCTCCCCACCCTTCCTCCTCCTTATCCCCACTTAGTCACCACTCTCATCATGTACTGGTGCAACTGCTCACAGTGAGGTTTCAGTTGCATGAGGCTGCAGTCATGTGTGTGTGTGTGTGTGTGTGTGTGTGTGTGAGAGAGAGAGAGAGAGAGAGAGAGAGAGAGAGAGAGAGAGAGAGAGAGAGAGAGAGGAGAGAGTGTGTGTCTATGTTTATTGTTAATGAGGCCTTAATGGCCAAAAGCTTTATTTGTGACAGTCTTTTTGTAGTGCCTACCTGTGACTATGCATCTCCGCTATATGGTGAGTAGCAACTTTCCTTTTCATAACATTGTAACTTCCATCTGAGCAGTTCAGAAAAGCTGGTGGTGGAGGGAAGGATCCAAATGGCTCACCTAGTGAAGGAGCCATTGAAACCAAATGTCTCGTATGTTCAGTTACATGTTGTGCCACACAGTGGTCTGCTTTGCTCTGGGTCACAGTTTGGTGGTGGCTGTTCATCTTGGTGGACAGCTGGTTCGTAGTCCTACCAATATAAAAGCTGCACAACAATTGCAGCAGAACTTGTAAATGATATGGCTGCTTTCACACGTGGCCCGGGCCCTGATGATGTAGGACAAATCTGTGACAGGACGGGAATAGGTGGATTGGGCATGTGTTGCACCTGGGTCTGCCATAGGGATATATGATCCTTGTGACAATGGCTTGGGATTGGCTGTGGCATAGGGATGGTCTAGGATGTTTTAGAGGTTGGGTGGGTGACAGATCACCACTTTTGGATGGGTAGGGAGTATCTTGGGTAGGATGTCCCTCATTTCAGGGTACGATGATAGGTAAGCAAAGCCCTGGCAAAGAATATGGTTCATTTGTTCCAGGGTAACAAAGGGGACACTCCTTTATGGCTGGTTTTTGGGGTTGTGGGAGGATTGGGGTTGTGAGGGGAAATGGCACAAGAAATCTGTTTGAGGACTAGGTCTGGGGGATACTGCCTGTATGTGAAGGCCTTGGTGAGCCACTAAGCATACTGAGCAAGGTAGTTTTTGTCACTGCAGATACACTGTTCCTAGGTAAGCAGGCTATATGGGAGCGATTTTTTAGTGTGAAAGGGATGACAGCTGTCAAAATGCAGGTACTGTTGGTGGTTGGTGGGTTCAATGTGGACAGAGGTGCAAATTGAGCCATCAGAGAGGAGGAGGTCAACGTCCAGTAAGGTAGCACACTGGGTTGAGAAGGACCTCATGGAGAGGATGAAAGAGAAGGTGTTGAGGTTGCAAAGGAATGAGGATAAAGTGTCTTAGTCCAGGGTCCAGATCATGAAGATATCATCAATGAATATGAACCAGACTAGGAGTTTGGTGCTTTAGGAGGCTAGGAAGGTATCCTCTAGATGGCCCATAAAGAGTTTGGCATAGGAGGGTTCCAGGCGGGTGCCCATGGCTGTGCCACAGATTTGGGTTCTGAGAAGGGGCTAAGGTTTTAAGCAGGGATTGAAATTTATGTTGGACTTCTGGGATGGGACCACTCTGCCAAAGTTTATAGATGGAGGAGTCAGACAATTGGCAGAGACCTTCTGCCAGGTAGTCACTGCGACTCAGAAAATGGTGGTGAAATCTTTGTCTGCAGGTAGGATGTTCTGAGGTTTTGTACGGCTGTTCTTTCTTCTACTGAAAGTTTGGTATTCTGGGGAAGGGGCCTGGGGAGGGATGGTGAGGCTAAACTGGGAGTAAGGAATTCCTGGAAGGTGACCAGCAGGTGTTTAGGTAGGAGGCGGGGAGGATCATGGTTGAATGGTGATATGACGTGGAAGAGGCAGGGTTCAATGTTGTAACTATGGTAAATTTGGTTGGAGAAAGCATTCTAATTATTTACTCTTTGATTAAATTTTGAATATTTCCAAACTTATCTGCAAGATTAACAATGAATGATGTTGATCACTTTTTGTGATTCATAACATTTTTGATGAGTCAGCACCTTGCCCTAAAAGCCATGAAACTTGTTAAATACCTTCTGCAAGCACATTTTTAATACTGAATTTTAAAGAAGGTCCTAGTAACTCCTGAATTCTCTGTACCCCAACTACAGTAGAAGTGATATCAAAGAACGTATTGTTTTCCATTGCTCGAGAACTCTGTGGGTTTCTTGTTTTCAACTCACTTAAATCAAGTGTGATGTACAAGTTCATAAAAATTTGTGTTCAGCTAGTATTCACCTAGTTTAGCAAATTATGTTCTGATGAATAATCTCCCTCCTGTAGGTTTTACCACTTCATAATACATATAACTTGTTCTAAGCAAGGTCATCTCAGTTATTATGAATCATAGTTAAATGTGCATTTAACAAAATAATTTTAAAGCATAATTTGTAATATTATCCTTTTTTTACAGATAAACACAGTCACAATGATACTGACAAGATTTAGTATGGATTATTGGTGCACTATACCAAACATGTGTGTAATAACCATTCTGCTGCTGCTTCTATACCAACAGATAAAGAGAGTTACAAATTCATTTTGGGAAGTCTGGATACCACAGGCCTTTCTACTAGATATGACAGTTGCCATATTTTTCATTTTATGGATTAGTATATTTCATTTTCGAAACTTGCTGCTTGCAGCACTTCTCAGAGACTTGGAGAATATTGAGAAAAATAGTTTTATCAACTTTCATACTCCTTGTTATATGGAAGTATTGTTTAGGCAGGTTGCAGGTATATTATTATTTCTTTCAGTAATAAGATTTTGGAGAATTTTCCAACATTTTCACATCCTTGTTCTATTTGAAAAGACAGTTATCTCTATTACGTATGTCCTATCAACTATGGTAGTAATGGTACTGATTTTAAATGTAGCACTTTTCTTTTCCTGCTATTCTATCATTCATTCAGTACCAACCAATTTTTCATATATCTGTACATCTTGCTTTAGTTTGCTAATGAGAGGACTGGAGGTATCCAATAGCACTGTCTGCAAACATATGACTGGAACAGAGTCTCACACTAAACTAATCTTCTTCATCTATGGTGCCATTCTGACACTAATTTACATGAATCTGTTTACTGTGACAATAATAATGCATTACAAGGAAGTGAAGCACAGACAAAACATGTTCAGTACTTTTACCCTCTACAAATGTATTAAGAGTAAACTACAAAACTGCTTTAAGAGAACGGATGTGTTATCAGCAAAAAGGTTGCGTGGAGGTGGCGAAAGGAAAACATGCAAGAGAAAAGTACTTCCTCATTTAGTTCCCTTCTCAATAACAAATAAGACAGATCGATTACCAAATGTAATTAAAATACCACTTCAGAAGGTATTTATGATGAAGCTTGTCACAGAAGAACAACTGAAGTTTTTGCGTGCTAAAAAGTTTGCATCTAAGGGAAAAGAAACCACAAGGCTACGAAATATGATTTCCACTGTAATCAACTGTCTTAACACTGAAAATAAATATAAAAGTGAAGAAAAAGCACCTGATGACATTTTTTATAAGGGATTTGAAATGTCAGAATATAAACTTATCCATAATGCGAAACTATCATATATGAAGTCAGTCTTACAAAACTCTCTTCATAATATGTTCTCATGCACCACTGAAATAGACAGGCTTATTAAAACTGTCCCCTATGACACTGGAATAGTGGATAATAATGTCACTCTTGACATAAATGATAAAGAGGCACCATTTGACAACCTGCTTTCAGTACTTGAGAGCTACATCAGTGCTACAGAACGCAGGAGACAACAAAATTTTTCATTGAAAAATGATTATTGTCAATTTCATGCACCAATACAAAGAATTATGATAGCTAAAAACAAATCAAGAAATATAAAAGACTCCAGCAGAGATTTTAAACCAATTTCTAAAACTCATAAGTTCTATGAAAATAAAAATTGATATATAGCCGCCTCCTCCTCCTGCAGCATCAAAAAAGATAATAATAGGTGCTACAATCAAATTCAACATAGCCAAAAGTTGAAGTTTTGTCTCTGACTATGGAAAGACTTCTTCAGAGAGATTCATCTCCATGAATGCAGAAGCTCCTCAACCCTTTGATTCAGTTACCGTTTTATCTCTAAAGCTATCTCCTGCAGTAGAAGGTGAAAGGTCAGGATATAGTTTTATATATCGATCAGAGACTGTCAGCCTGTGAAGTTATAACTGACATACATACCAGCAGTGGAGGCTCAGTTTTTTGAGTTCTATAGTCTCATATTATCTGCATGTTTCTCCATAAGATACATATCATAATGAATATATCAAATACAATTTAAAATGTTTACTGATAGTTGGTAAGATATCAGAAGATGTCACAAACATTACAAAATTCCGTACCATAGAACAGTTATGAGAGCAGCCCAATTTCTCAACAAAATATATGTTACATAATGTATTCAAGAACATAAAATGTGATAAATCAGTGCATCTGTACTAGACATGTAAGCCGCACTGTAATATTTTTAACTCAATAATTCAAACTATTTTTTTCATACACTGTTAGTATCAATGACTACAAGTGTAAAGTGTAGAGGCTCTGCCTTAATAACTGTAACAGAGACTTCAGTATTACATTGAAATGTTTTTTGCTAAACATGGAGAAGAAATAGAAAGAAAATTGAATGACATAAAGAAAGGGTCCAGAGCGCATTAGGGAGTGACATACTTATTGAATTTAAGACCTCACAAAACTGTAGGATTCATACTGAACACCAGGGACATCTTTTTGCATGACTGCATGGTTTGTATTGTGTGAGAATTTTTCTTAAAGTTCAAATGTACAAAGAACATCATTGTTCGTAATAACTAGCAGTACCATATTTTTTGCACATAAGACATCTAGTTCAGGTACATTAGGTTTTGTGATATTGGTAAATAATTACAAGGCAGCACTTCATACCAAACTGTATATAAATATATCTAAAATATATGGCCAAATGTGTATTCAAATGTATCCAAAGCACATCCAAAAATGAATCCAAATATGTAGCCAAGTGTATAAAATATGTATTCCAAATATATCTCAAAATAAGACTAAGTAGTGCCTTTACATATTTATTTTCTGGACAAAGAAATTCTAAGTAATCAAGAAATGGAACTCATTTGGGAATTGCATTACAAATTGTAAACATATTTAATATTACAGGGATATACATTGTCACATTACACTGAACTTTAACTGTGCAGCTGTATATGACAGATCATTTTTGGAACCAAGTGTCAACACAAATTGATTAACTTGATGTCAGTTATATTTGTTTAATACCTTATCTACATGTTTCAGAAATAAATATAAAATTTGATGATAAACATTTACCATTGCATGAAGTTACTGTCAATCAGTGAATAATTATCTATAAATAAAATGATAATTAGTTAGAGATGATATTGATAGTTATACTGTTATGAAGTATTACTGATACAAAAGCAGTTACATATGTAAAACAGAATAGTTCAAAGGGCAGATAAACACTATCCAATACAGAAGAAAATAGCTTGTTCACGAATCCCATGCATGCAATAATTTGCATCAGAATGCCTCTTGTAAGTCCCTACTTGCACTGCTAATTGCCACAAGCATTCTGTCTGAACATAGCAGTATCTATCTTTCCATCATACCCCAGAGATTTCCATTGCTTTTTCTAAGATTTTTTTAGGGTGAATACATCTGAAAGATAAAGTTGTAGAAAAAATACAGTTACAGTTGAAATAGCCACAGGTACTAGTAAAACAAAGTACTGCATATTGGTCAACATCAGAGATACTAAAGAATTTAATTTACTGTCCTCTATCAAAACATCAGAATTCTCATTGAAAAAATGATGAATGTCTTATACACATACTATCCATAAAACAAAATAAAAGGACAACTGGAATTTTAATATATTTATGTGCATATTGGAACATCACGTGGAAATCATTCAAAGCTAACGGACCATCACAATGGATGCAGGCTAATATCATATTGCTGTAGAGCCAATCAGAAGAAAAGGTGAGTGGCTATATAACCAAAAAATGTAGTGAAGTCCCAGGCTCTTCAGGTTAATGAAAATAGTTCTGAAAAGCTCTTTGACTACTGTGTCACAGTAGTGGATCAGGAAATGAAAAACTTGTAATACAAGCCAACAGCTGAAATTACCTTAAACTCCATAAAGTATCTAGAAACAGTTTTAATAAGATCACACAGACTTCACTGGAAAATCATTTCTGAGCTGAGAGGCCATGGCCAAAATATAAAATATTTCCTGATATTTTGTCTCTGACTGTGGGAGACATCTTCAGAGAGATTGATCTCCATAACTGCAAAAGATCTTAAAGCCTTTGATTCAGTTGCCATTTCATCTCTAAAGCTGTCTCCTGCAATAAAAGGTGAAAGGTCAGGATATAGTTTTATATATTGATCAAAGAGCCTCAGCCTGTAAAGGTAAATGCCAGCAGTGGAGGCTCACATTCTATGATAGAGAATCATTTTTTGTGGGCAATTACATCATCATTTTCTGTCCAATAATACTAACAAAGGACACAAAGAACTGTTGATGTACAGTTTGCATTATTTTGCACAGTAATATTGGCAATGAGGGTTGAAGGACTTAGTGCAACAGCCACAGAGAATCTGTTTTTAGAACCAACAACTGGCGTAATTTAACTGTAAAATCGATAATCAATGGTGTATCAACACCTACATCTACTATCAAGTGCAGGTCCCACTGCAACAGTTTTCAGGGCTTTTTCCCATTCCATTCTTATATGGAGTCTGGGAAGGATGATTGTTTAAATGCCTCTATAAATGGAATAATTAGTCCAATCTTATCCTCACAATCCCTATAGGAATGATATCTAGGGGTTTACAGTATATTCCTATAGTCATCATTTATAGGCAGTTCTTGAAATTTTGTTACTAGGCTTTCTTGGGATACTTTCCATCTTCATCATCTCTGTAAAACTCCCTTGCATGTCAGACAAACCTGTCACATTTCATGCTGTCCTTCGCTATATATGTTCAATATCCCTGCTAGTTGTATTTGGTATGTCATTTGAGCAATATTCTAGGGTGGATTGCACAAGCGATCTATAAATAATCGCCTTTGTAGACTGACTGCATTTCCACAGCAGTCTACCAATAACACAAACCCTGCTACCTGCTTTACTTGCAACTGAGCCAATGTGATCTTTCCATTTCATGCCCCTATTAAATGTGACAAAACATAAGAGTTTACTCATTCCAACTGTGACTCAGTGATATTATATTCTACATCCACATCTATTCTCCACAAATCACTGTGAAGCACATGGCAGAGGGTACATCCCACATTGTACAAGTTGTTAGAGTTTCTTCCCATTCCATTCACATATTGAATTGGGGGAAAACGATCCTTTAAGTGGATTTGTGTGTGCTGTAATTAATCTAATGTTTATGTCACAATCCCTATGGGAGCAATATGTAGGGGGTTGCAGTATATTCCTAGAATCATTATTTATAGCCAGTCCTTGAAGTTTAGTAAGTAGGCTTTTTTTATGTATTCTATGCCCACCTTCGAGAGTCTGCCAGTTCAGTTTCTTCTGAATCTTTCTGACTGTCTCCCATGGATCACACAAACCTGTGACCATCCATGCTGCCCTTCTGTGGATGCATTCAATATCCCCTGTTAGTCCTGTCTAGTGTGGTTCACACACATTTCAGCAATATTCCAGAATGTGTCCCATGATCATTCCAGAAGCATTCTCTTTTGTAGACTGATTGCAATTTCCCAATATTCTACCAATAAACCAAATCCCACAACCTGCCTTACCTGATCCTCCGTGATCATTCTGTTTCATATCCCTACAAAGTGTTACATCCAGGCATTTGTAGGAGATGGTCGAGTCCAACAGTGACTCATTGACATTATAGTCGCAGGATACTAAGTTATTTTTGTTTTGTGAATTGCACAGTTTTAAATTTCTGAACATTTAAAGCAAGTTGCAAATCTTTGCCCCACTTTGAAATCTTACCAAGATCTGGCTAAATATTTATGCAACTTCTTTCAGACATTACTTCACAGCTGAGAACTGCATCATCTGCAAAACATCTGAGATTATTATTAATATTACCAGCCAGGGCATCAACATACAACACGAGCAGCATGAATCCTAGCACACATGCCTAAGGCATATCCAAAGTTACTCTTACATCCAACAATGACTCTCCATCCAAGATAACATGCTGCACCATCCCTACCAAAAAACCTACAGCCAAGTCACAAGTATGATTGTACTTCTGACGATGAAAATAGGTGTGGTACTGAGTCAAATGCTTTTCAGAAATTGAGAAATACTTCATCTACCATGGTTGGCATGGAGGAGGTCACTGGATTTGAGCTACATCATCACGTTTGAGCTGAGTATATGTCGTAAGATTCTACAACAAATCAATGTCAGGGGTATTGGATGGGAGCTTTGTGGATCACATCTGCTATCCCTTCATAAACAGATGTGAGCTGAAGTTTCTTCCAGCTAACGGGCACAATTTTTTGTTTGAGGAATCTACAATAGACCGTAGTTAGAAGTGTGGCTAACTCAGCAGCAAATTCAGTGCAGACTGTGATAGGGATTCCATCAGGGCCTGGAGCTTTGTTCAGTACTTGTAGGATATGCCTACTATGTTTTTTCATTTTGTTGAGTGCACAACTTTACATTTCTGAGCATTTAAATCAAGTTGCCAATCTTTGCCACACTTTGAAATCTTATAGAGGTCTCACTGAATAACTGTACAGCTTTGTTCTTACTGTACTTCATTGGAGATAACTGCATCACTTGCATTAACTCTGAGGTTAGTACTAATATTGTCTGCAAGATCATTAATGTTCAGCCAGAAGAGTAAGGGACCCAATTCACTTCCATGAGGTACGCCCGAAGTTACTTCTACATCTGTCGATGATTCTCCTTCCAAAATAACATGCTATGGCTTTCCAACCAAGAAATCCTCAGTACAATAACAAATTTCGTCTGATACCCCATATGATCATACTTTTGGTAATAAGTGTTGGTGTCAAACTAAGTCAAATGCTTTTCAGCAATGGAAAAATGCTGCAACTACATGACTGTCTTGATCAATAGCTTTCAGGTTATCATGTGAGAAAAGAGTGAGTTGAGTTCCATGTGATCAATGTATTCGAAATCCACGCTGGTTGGCATGGAGAAGGTCTTTCCGTTCATGATACTTCGTTTTGTTTGAGCTTAGAATATGTTATAAGATTCTACAACAACTGAATGTCAAGTATATTGGATGTTAGTTTTGTGGCTCACTTCTGCTACCCAAATTTTAGACAGGTTAACCTGCACTGTCTTCCAGCCATTGGGCACAGTTTTTTGTTCAATGCTTCTACAAGAACTTGTAGTTACAAGCAGGGTTAACTCAGCAGCAAGTTGAGTGTAGAATCTGAAAAGGATTCTGCTGGGCCATGGGGCTTTCTTTTAATGGTTTCAACTATGTCTCCACCCTACTGACACTAATATCTACACTCCTGGAAATGGAAAAAAGAACACATTGACACCGGTGTGTCAGACCCACCATACTTGCTCCGGACACTGCGAGAGGTCTGTACAAGCAATGATCACACGCACGGCACAGCGGACACACCAGGAACCGCGGTGTTGGCCGTCGAATGGCGCTAGCTGCGCAGCATTTGTGCACCGCCGCCGTCAGTGTCAGCCAGTTTGCCGTGGCATACGGAGCTCCATCGCAGTCTTTAACACTGGTAGCATGCCGCGACAGCGTGGACGTTAACCGTATGTGCAGCTGACGGACTTTAAGCGAGGGCGTATAGTGGGCATGCGGGAGGCCGGGTGGACGTACCGCCGAATTGCTCAACACGTGGGGCGTGAGGTCTCCACAGTACATCGATGTTGTCGCCAGTGGTCGGCGGAAGGTGCACGTGCCCGTCGACCTGGGACCGGACCGCAGCGACGCACGGATGCACGCCAAGACCGTAGGATCCTACGCAGTGCCGTAGGGGACCGCACAGCCACTTCCCAGCAAATTAGGGACACTGTTGCTCCTGGGGTATCGGCGAGGACCATTCGCAACCGTCTCCATGAAGCTGGGCTATGGTCCCGCACACCGTTAGGCCGTCTTCCGCTCACGCCCCAACATCGTGCAGCCCGCCTCCAGTGGTGTCGCGACAGGCGTGAATGGAGGGACGAATGGAGACGTGTCGTCTTCGGCGATGAGAGTCGCTTCTGCCTTGGTGCCAATGATGGTCGTATGCGTGTTTGGCGCCGTGCAGGTCAGCGCCACAATCAGGACTGCATACGACCGAGGCACACAGCGCCAACACCCGGCATCATGGTGTGGGGAGCGATCTCCTACACTGGCCGTACACCACTGGTGATCGTCGAGGGGACACTGAATAGTGCACAGTACATCCAAACCGTCATCGAACCCATCGTTCTACCATTCCTAGACCGGCAAGGGAACTTGCTGTTCCAACAGGACAATGCACGTCCGCATGTATCCCGTGCCACCCAACGTGCTCTAGAAGGTGTAAGTCAACTACCCTGGCCAGCAAGATCTCCGGATCTGTCCCCCATTGAGCATGTTTGGGACTGGATGAAGCGTCGTCTCACGCGGTCTGCACGTCCAGCACGAACGCTGGTCCAACTGAGGCGCCAGGTGGAAATGGCATGGCAAGCCGTTCCACAGGACTACATCCAGCATCTCTACGATCGTCTCCATGGGAGAATAGCAGCCTGCATTGCTGCGAAAGGTGGATGTACACTGTACTAGTGCCGACATTGTGCATGCTCTGTTGCCTGTGTCTATGTGCCTGTGGTTCTGTCAGTGTGATCATGTGATGTATCTGACCCCAGGAATGTGTCAATAAAGTTTCCCCTTCCTGGGACAATGAATTCACGGTGTTCTTATTTCAATTTCCAGGAGTGTACTTCACTTGTCTTTTTGGTGGTACAGGAACTAACTGGGACATTAGTTCTTTTGGGAAAAAATATTTGAAAGCAGAGTTAAGCGTTTCTGCTTTTACAATAATTGTTAGAGGAACCATCTTAAGTTGTATAGGAAGTTTTATTTAACTATCGATGACTAGTTTGGCCAGCTTGTCCATTATCAATTCATCCATGTTTATTAAATCTTACATTACAAACATACACTCCTGGAAATGGAAAAAGGAACACATTGACACCGGTGTGTCAGACCCACCATACTTGCTCCGGACACTGTGAGAGGGCTGTACAAGCAATGATCACACACACGGCACAGCAGACACACCAGGAACCGCGGTGTTGGCCGTCGAATGGCGCTAGCTGCGCAGCATTTGTGCACCGCCGCCGTCAGTGTCAGCCAGTTTGCCATAGCATACGGAGCTCCATCGCAGTCTTTAACACTGGTAGCATGCCGCGACAGCGTGGACGTGAACCGTATGTGCAGTTGACGGACTTTGAGCGAGGGCGTATAGTGGGCATACGGGAGGCCGGGTGGACGTACCGCCGAATTGCTCAACACGTGGGGCGTGAGGTCTCCACAGTACATCGATGTTGTCGCCAGTGGTCGGCAGAAGGTGCACGTGCCCGTCGACCTGGGACCGGACCGCAGCGACGCACGGATGCACGCCAAGACCGTAGGATCCTACGCAGTGCCGTAGGGGACCGCACAGCCACTTCCCAGCAAATTAGGGACACTGTTGCTCCTGGGGTATCGGTGAGGACCATTCGCAACCGTCTCCATGAAGCTGGGCTACGATCCCGCACACCGTTAGGCCGTCTTCCGCTCACGCCCCAACATCGTGCAGCCCGCCTCCAGTGGTGTCGCGACAGGCGTGAATGGAGGGACGAATGGAGACGTGTCGTCTTCAGCGATGAGAGTCGCTTCTGCCTTGGTGCCATTGATGGTCGTATGCATGTTTGGCGCCGTGCAGGTGAGCGCCACAATCAGGACTGCATACGACCGAGGCACACAGGGCCAACACCCGGCATCATGGTGTGGGGAGCGATCTCCTACATTGGCCGTACACCACTGGTGATCGTCGAGGGGACACTGAATAGTGCACGGTACATCCAAACCGTCATCGAACCCATCGTTCTACCATTCCTAGACCGGCAAGGGAACTTGCTGTTCCAACAGGACAATGCACGTCCGCATGCATCCCGTGCCACCCAACGTGCTCTAGAAGGTGTAAGTCAACTACCCTGGCCAGCAAGATCTCCGGATCTGTCCCCCATTGAGCATGTTTGGGACTGGATGAAGCGTCGTCTCACGCGGTCTGCACGTCCAGCACGAACGCTGGTCCAACTGAGGCGCCAGGTGGAAATGGCATGGCAAGCCGTTCCACAGGACTACATCCAGCATCTCTACGATCGTCTCCATGGGAGAATAGCAGCCTGCATTGCTGCGAAAGGTGGATATACACTGTACTAGTGCCGACATTGTGCATGCTCTGTTGCCTGTGTCTATGTGCCTGTGGTTCTGTCAGTGTGATCATGTGATGTATCTGACCCCAGGAATGTGTCAATAAAGTTTCCCCTTCCTGGGACAATGAATTCACGGTGTTCTTATTTCAATTTCCAGGAGTGTACTTCACTTGTCTTTTTGGTGGTACAGGAACTAACTGGGACATTAGTTCTTTTGGGAAAAAATATTTGAAAGCAGAGTTAAGCGTTTCTGCTTTTACAATAATTGTTAGAGGAACCATCTTAAGTTGTATAGGAAGTTTTATTTAACTATCGATGACTAGTTTGGCCAGCTTGTCCATTATCAATTCATCCATGTTTATTAAATCTTACATTACAAACATACACTCCTGGAAATGGAAAAAGGAACACATTGACACCGGTGTGTCAGACCCACCATACTTGCTCCGGACACTGCGAGAGGGCTGTACAAGCAATGATCACACACACGGCACAGCAGACACACCAGGAACCGCGGTGTTGGCCGTCGAATGGCGCTAGCTGCGCAGCATTTGTGCACCGCCGCCGTCAGTGTCAGCCAGTTTGCCATAGCATACGGAGCTCCATCGCAGTCTTTAACACTGGTAGCATGCCGCGACAGCGTGGACGTGAACCGTATGTGCAGTTGACGGACTTTGAGCGAGGGCGTATAGTGGGCATACGGGAGGCCGGGTGGACGTACCGCCGAATTGCTCAACACGTGGGGCGTGAGGTCTCCACAGTACATCGATGTTGTCGCCAGTGGTCGGCAGAAGGTGCACGTGCCCGTCGACCTGGGACCGGACCGCAGCGACGCACGGATGCACGCCAAGACCGTAGGATCCTACGCAGTGCCGTAGGGGACCGCACAGCCACTTCCCAGCAAATTAGGGACACTGTTGCTCCTGGGGTATCGGTGAGGACCATTCGCAACCGTCTCCATGAAGCTGGGCTACGATCCCGCACACCGTTAGGCCGTCTTCCGCTCACGCCCCAACATCGTGCAGCCCGCCTCCAGTGGTGTCGCGACAGGCGTGAATGGAGGGACGAATGGAGACGTGTCGTCTTCAGCGATGAGAGTCGCTTCTGCCTTGGTGCCATTGATGGTCGTATGCATGTTTGGCGCCGTGCAGGTGAGCGCCACAATCAGGACTGCATACGACCGAGGCACACAGGGCCAACACCCGGCATCATGGTGTGGGGAGCGATCTCCTACATTGGCCGTACACCACTGGTGATCGTCGAGGGGACACTGAATAGTGCACGGTACATCCAAACCGTCATCGAACCCATCGTTCTACCATTCCTAGACCGGCAAGGGAACTTGCTGTTCCAACAGGACAATGCACGTCCGCATGCATCCCGTGCCACCCAACGTGCTCTAGAAGGTGTAAGTCAACTACCCTGGCCAGCAAGATCTCCGGATCTGTCCCCCATTGAGCATGTTTGGGACTGGATGAAGCGTCGTCTCACGCGGTCTGCACGTCCAGCACGAACGCTGGTCCAACTGAGGCGCCAGGTGGAAATGGCATGGCAAGCCGTTCCACAGGACTACATCCAGCATCTCTACGATCGTCTCCATGGGAGAATAGCAGCCTGCATTGCTGCGAAAGGTGGATATACACTGTACTAGTGCCGACATTGTGCATGCTCTGTTGCCTGTGTCTATGTGCCTGTGGTTCTGTCAGTGTGATCATGTGATGTATCTGACCCCAGGAATGTGTCAATAAAGTTTACCCTTCCTGGGACAATGAATTCACGGTGTTCTTATTTCAATTTCCAGGAGTGTACATGCATATAAAATACTGGCCACAAAACATATACATGTGGCAATATAAAATATATTGTCCATGGCCGAACATCACTGTATGACACTTTGACATACAGCGATGTTCGTGCACATCTAGTTGTAATGCAAGACGTATGTACATCGACAATTTGATGATGGACATGCTGTCCGAAAATAGTCATCAATAAATAAATAAAACTTCCTACACAGCTTGAGATGGTTTCTCTACCGGTAATTGTAAATTGTTGAAGGAGTCACACAAAAGTCTCACTGCAGGACAAAGTTTTATTGCTAAATGCTTACAAAATGTGTCGTGTAATGCAAAAAACCACATACACAAATGCTACATGTAAATATAGTCTTTTTACCAGTAATTTCACTACAGAAGTTCCAGATGGCACCATGGTATATGCAACTGCGGAGTTCACCAATTACTAACACTTGACATATAATACTATTTACAAATATAGAAGAAACAAACAAAACTGAACATTTTTAGTTGGTTATTACAAAATTCCCACTTCAATTAATAAATGTTTAACACTTCCACTGTCTTTTGTCATTACTATCTTCAGTTGTACAGCAAGAGAGCAGTTGTCTTAGCTTATTCAAGTTTCTAGTGACTAGCTTGGTGATAACATCTTCTTGCTGGTCAGCAGGGCTTACTGTTCCAGGTGGAAGAAGTCCAAGTCGATTTTTTCTCATACAAAATGATACGTCACATGTGTTTTATTCGCTTATAATGTTCAGGTTTCTTGATTAACTGTATACCACTCTGAGAGTCAATATACAGGGTGGCAGCAGTTTCTTTTAGCCTCATAATATTTTTCAAAATTGAATAGTTGCACATGATTTCCTTTACAGCTTAACCCAAAGCTAAATATTCTGCTTCTGTTGTTAACAAGGCTACCACTGTCTACATCTGAGAGTTCCATGCTATAGTGGCCCTATCAAGTTTTACAAGGAAACCTGTGGTTGATTTTTGGATAAGAACATATCCTGCATACTTCAAGTCACTGAAAACAGACAAACGAATTCCCAATCTGTGGATAATATGAGCTATAAGAGTTTGTTCCCTTTAGATATTTTAAGATTCTCTTCCCGGTTTTTCATTATACTGACTAGCACTGTGCGCTGCAAAGGTGATGTCACGTCTCATTGACACTGATAGAGCAAGCTTCCAACAGCCTGAAGTTATGGAGAACTGAATGTTTCTGAACTGAGGCCTATCTCAGAGTACTCCTGACCACAATCAGCAGGTATTGCCACAGCATTGCAATTCTTCACGTCTTACCCTTCCAGTATATCCCTCACATATGCCACTTCACTTAAGAAGATATAACCATCTTGAGAGTGCTCTATTTGAAAACCTGGATAATAACCAGCACTGCTCTTCACCCTCAATGATCAGGAAGGGTTCATCACCTTGCTTGAAAATTTTATCAGAGTGACAATCCTTGTATAATCTGCCCACAAAAACAATATCACGATGTATTCTAACTTTATCTTATGAGGAAACCAAAAAATATCCCTTCACATCTGTGTTATATATAAACAGAAAACCTTTTACAAGCTTTGGAGTCCTATATCTGCTGTGTCTCCTTTGGAACATGTGTGTAAACCGTGCATCCATATACCCTTAGTTTGGCCACATCACGGTTCAATACAGCTCATAATTTGTAGGTGTTTCTCCATTAACACTGCTTATGGTTTTCCTGTTGAAGAGATAAGTTGCGATGTTTATGGCTTCAGTCCATAATCGTATTGGCAGTCCGCTTGTCTGAAGCATTGTCTTTGCAGTCTCCTCCCATTCAGCTGCATCATTCTGTTGGGGATTGTAGACTATTGATTTTTTGTGCTTGTGCCATGGTTTTGCATTATTTTGTATTCCTCTTGATTAATAAATTCTAGTCCATTATCAGTTCTGATCACTTTAATTCCATGCTCATCTTGTTTGTCACAGGCTTTTATTAAGTATTCCAGGTGTTTGGCCACTTCAGATTTATGTTTTAAAACATAGGGGAGACCAAGGACAAAAGTAACATTCTGCAAATTGCAATTTTTTATTACCTCCCTATAAACTTCTGAAACAAAAGGAACTAATGTGTGTGTTCTCTGAAGCTTTCCTAATACAAATGAATTTAGTTTCCACAAAATTACATACATTTGGTATTTGTAAAACTAATTTTAAGGCATCAGTGTAACAGCTACTAATGTCCCCGTTACCGGGGATGGTAGTAACACAGATAGGTTACAAAAGTAACATAATAAGTTAAGCCACATTTTATTACCTAAAGGACTCATACACTAACTTAAAGTACATTACCACTACAAAACATTAATTAAACATCAATATAAACTTCAATTCTCATTAGTTTACAATTATTATATTAATCAAAATAGCAATTAATAGCACTGAACGAATTCAGGTTTTATGAGTACATGTTCAGTGAGTCAATAAAAGAGAAAAGTAATGTATATCTTAGTCCTAATCAGATTCACAATTGTGGAACATGTAAATATCCCCCCCCCCCCTCTTTGGTACAAGCAACATGAGACCAATCCTTAGATTCCCAACAATGAATCCACTTCTCTTTGGGACGACTATGAGGAAAGGCTCAACACGTACAAGGCAATAGCTATCATTGTCTTTCAATGATGATTCTTTAAGTTTTTTCTGCTTTCGCACTCTTGGCCCACTGCTTTTTTAATTTAGCTTCTTTTCTGCTTTTTTCACCTGGGGAAGGGCCTTTAGCTCTTCTTCTACAGCCAGTTTCTCTGGAGTGTCGGTCAAAACTGCAGACTTTCTCCTTTTTCTTCCTTTTCTTGTTTCTTGCCTTGGATCTGCTTTTGGTAATGGATAAACACCTTCGGGTGAAAAGGCTGTGTGAACTGAAGATAATGTTTGTAAACCACTAGTTCTGCATCACAGGCTGTGACATTTGAAAGTGTTTTCTCGTACAATGCTACTGGATCAGGATTAGATGTACTTCCAACTTCAGATTGGTCACTAGACATCGCTAATGGTTCTACTTAGGACATAGTTTGCTTTCCATAACTGGAAACTTGTGCTGGGTGATCAGTGACAGAAGATGGTGCAAAATCGATTTCACTGAAGACATTCCTATTAAATGGTACTATGCATGTGCAGTAAAACCCTGCTGCAATGTTTTTGGGAGTTACAGCAAGTGGGAGTGCTTCCCTTACAACTGAAGGGATTTCATAAATTGACATGGTCTTTCCTGGATGATTCTTGATCCATTTCTCAGCAAAAGCATTCACCATCTTTTTAAATGGACCATAAACTGAACAGTCTAGAAGCTGTATCCTATGTGTACAGTGCGGTGGAAATGACAGCGTAACAATCCCCTCGCTTTTGCAAAAATTCAGGCTTCAGATGGATATATGAGATTCGTGACTGTCGAGAAGCAGTAAACATTTGTGCTCAGGAGTTGGTCTAGAAAATTTTACTAAATGATGCAAGAATAACAAAAATTCTTCCTGTTGCATCCAGCCACTCGGATTTCCTGCTCCAATGCAACCAACAGGACATAGGACCATCTCGAATAAAATGGTCATGATACCTCAAGCGAGGGAATACAAAGAGAGGTGGTGTACTGTTTCCCTTAGCGTTGATGGCGATAGCAACACGGACAAGAGGGCCTTTTTCAGCCAACGTGATAGCTCCTACCTGCTTTATTCCCCGTTTAGCGACAATTGTGTTTGGTTTCTGAACAGTGGTGACACCTGTCTCGTCCATATTCCAGATGTCCATGGTCTCTAACTTATATCTCTCCATAGTGATAGCCAGGTTGTAGAAAAAGGCATTCACATTTGTTGGATTAAAGCTCGTTGCTCGAGCAAGACTTGTGGATTGAGGCGAACGAATAGACAACTGGAGATTCCTCTTCATGAATGTTGAAAACCAGTCTGGACCAGCAGTTTGATTATCCACCCAAGTTGTTGGAACTGGTATACTGTTTGTCGTTGCCAGTCAGTGAGTTAATTTACAGATATCCTTAGGACAAAGTACGTAAAATATCCCCAACGCTTTAATCACATATTCAGTTATAATTTTTTCTTGTTCATCAGAGAACACTCGTTTTACACTCCTATATCCAACACGAGGCATTGGTATGCTGCTATCAAGTATATGTTTCTTTTTAATGTATCGATGCAATGTCACATGGTATACATTGTGTTTCTTTGCTGCTGCTCTAACACTTATATTATAATTTGCAATATCATCTGCCGCAGTTTGATATACAGCAGTAGGAGTTAGTCCTCTTGGAGTCATCCTACGCCGTGTTCGTGGAATAATTCCCTGTAACGAAATAACTAAGTAAATAACGTGTCTGTTCAGTAATAATGAGTTTGTTCAGCTAGACACTACTACTCCTAACAGTATCATACTCAATTTACTGTTCGCCAACAAAAAAAAAAAAAAAAAAAAAAAAACATGGGACCTGCAGCTAATAACACTATTTCAGTAACGGGGACGAAAGAAACACTGTTACTTTCATCCCCAGCAGTGATATTTCTTTTGGCCCCAACCACGCTTTTCTGTTTAATTGATATTTTAGACAAAATCTATACAAGTAATAAATAAATTGACAATGGTGGCATAAAACTGGAGGTTTCACATAGTTAAATTATTACAGTACACTTACGTTTACAGCGTAATGCGACCGTTATCACTAAGAAAATTGAGAAAACTTTTGTGAGACACAGATAAAACGTTTTACTGCGCCACGCTCAACAGAGACTCTCCAATACTGACCAACAACTGGTAGGCAGTTGGGAAACACGAAGGGAATATAATGTTTGAATCACATGATTTTCGGAGCTACATGGGAAAGTAGTGGAGGGATGTAACTTCCATATCCTGTTCCTGTTACTTTTGTCCCCGGTCTCCCCTACTTAGTACGGAAATGGGAACAGTCAGCTTTTAAATAAAAGAAAGTGCCACAAGCCACCAACTACACTAACTTCCACAGGGCAACACAAATCATTGTTAATCAACTCACCTATCTTTGCTGACTTTGAGTCAGTTTTGTGGAAGGACAGCTTATGAATTTCACTCATAATGCAGTCTTCACATAAGTTTATATTCTCTTCCTGAAACTGGATTTTTCTATCTTTCAAAATCTTCTTGCACGAGAAAAATTTGGTGTGCAAGTCTTTTGTGTCAGATCTTAAGCTTAACCTTCGCAGTCACATTTGGCTGAATGTCATTTTCACTCAACAAAACTTCGTTCTATATGAGCTTTCTTCACAAACTCCCACTGCAATATCATTTTATCCCTTGAAGTGTCAGCATACTGCCTTACCGGATTTAAATGTTATTCCCCTGTCAGAAGCTACTCCAAGTGAGAATAAACTGAACTAAATCCCTGGCGGATGTGAAACATTTGACAGATGTTTCTCATTCAGTTTTTCTCCATCAAAGGCTAAAATGTTTGTCACCTTTTCCTTGTGATAGAATGACCCTACCATCACCAATACAGACTGGGACTTCAGTCCCAAACGGACTTTAACTAGTGAACCACTCAATACAATTTCACACGTAGTCAGTAGCCGCAGAATCTAAAATCCATGCATTTTCGTCTACATGCTTGTCTACTTCTGATGAGAGAATTCTGCTTATCAGGGCATCCCCTCTTGATTTACACAGATTCTGATCTTGATCCTCTGACATAAGGTTTCTCCACTGTTTCGCATAAGGGCCAGGTTTATTATATTTTGAATAAACACTTCTGCAGTCTTTTGTCCAAAGGCCAGGTTTATTACGTTTAAAACATTTACGAGGTTTTCTCGAATTCTTATCTTCAGGTCCATGGTTATCCTTAAGAGATGACTGGGTGTTGTGTGATGTCCTTAGGTTAGTTAGGTTTAACTAGTTCTAAGTTCTAGGGGACTGATGACCATAGATGTTAAGTCCCATAGTGCTCAGAGCCATATCCTTAAGATGGTTGTTCCTCTGGTGTTTACTTGCAAGAAATGTTTCTTCTGGAGACTTAGACGTATTTCTTCCATCAATAAACTTGATATCAAATTCTCTAGTGTTTATTGATCAGGACGCATTGACGCCCACGCACCCAGAAAAAGGTTGTAGCTTGTTGGTAACGTCATTAACAATTTTTTGATCACAAGTTTGAAATATTTTCACCTAGACTCCTCAAGTGATGTACCAGATCTTCTAACTGTGAATATACAGGATGGACCATTGATAGTGACCGTGCCAAATATCTCACGAAATAAGCATCAAACGAAAAAACTACAAAGAACGAAACTCGTCTAGCTTGAACGTCTTGGTTGGCCCACTAGATGGCGCTGCCATAGGTCAAACGGATATCAACTGCGTTTTTTTAAAGTAGGAACCGCCATTTTTAGTGCATATTCGTGTAGTACGTAAAGAAACATGAATGTTTTAGCCGGACCACTTTTTTCGCTTTGTGATAGATGGCGCTGTAATACTCACAAATGTATATGAACGTGGTATCACGTAACATTCCGTCAGTGCGGACGGTATTTGCTTCGTGATACATTACCCGTGATAAAATGGACCGTTTACCAATTGCGGAAAAGGTGGATATCGTGTTGATGTATGGCTACTGTGATCAAAATGTCCAACGGGCGTGTGCTATGTATGCTGCTCGGTATCCTGGACGACATCATCCGAGTGTCCGGACCGTTCGCCGGATAGTTACGTTATTTAAGGAACCAGGAAGTGTTCAGCAACATGTGAAACGTCAGCCACGACCTCCAACAAATGATGATGCCCAAGTGGCTGTCTTAGCTGCTGTCACGGCTAATACGCACATCAGTAGCAGACAAATTGCGCAAGAATCGGGAATCTCAAAAACGTCGGTGTTGAGAATGCTACATCAACATCGATTACACCTGTACCATACTTCTATGCACCAGGAATTGCATGGAACGACTTTGAACGTCGTGTACAGTTCTGCCACTGGGCACAAGAGAAATTACGGGACGATGACAGATTTTTTCCACGCGTTCTATTTAGCGACGAATCGTCATTCACCAACAGCAGTAACGTAAACTGGCATAATATGCACTATTGGGCAACAGAAAATCCACGATGGCTGCGACAAGTGGAACATCAGCGACCTTGACGGGTTAATGTATGGTGCAGCATTATGGGAGGAAGGATAATTGGCCCCCATTTTATCGATGGCAATCTAAATAGTGCAATGTATGTTGATTTCCTACGTAATGTTCTATCGATGGCTTTCTGTGGAGAAAGTTGAAGAATATTTGCTATCGTGATCCACCGACAACGCCTGACAACATACGTCAGCGCATTGTCAATACATTTGCGAACATTACAGAAGGTGAACTACTCGCTGTTGAGAAGAATGTCGTTAGATGTATTGCCAAATGCACTGAGGTTGACGGACATCATTTTGAGCATTTATTGCATTAATGTGGTATTTACAGGTAATCACACTGTAACAGGATGCGTTCTCAGAAATAATAAGTTCACAAAGCTACATGTATCACATTGGAACAACCGAAATAAAATGTTCAAACGTACCTACGTTCTGTATTTTAATTTAAGAAATCTACCTGTTTTCAACTGTTCTTCTAAAATTGTGAGCCATGTGTAATTGTAAGCAAAAAAAGTGGTCCAAATAAAACATTCATATTTCTTTACATACTACACGAATAGGTAAATAGAATGGGAGTTCCTACTTTAAAAAACGCAGTTGATATCCGTTTGACCTATGGAAGCGCCATCTAGCGGGCCAACCATAGCCCCTTCAAGCTAGACAAGTTTCGTTCTTTGTAGTTTTTTCGTTTGACGCTTATTTCGTGAGATATTTGGCCTGGTCACAATGAATGGACCACGCTGTATATGTAGCCATGTCGCTTGAAACATCCTTTTCTAAGTTGTACCATTACTGCTGGAGTAGATGTGTACTCACGTACTCACAGTTTTTCTGTTCTTAAAATGAAAGTAGTCTGGTCCACATGGCAGCTGAATATTCACAATTTATGAAGTGTAGCGGAGTTTCTCTCCTGAGCTGAGGTTCCAGTAATTTTCTGTTCTGCATTGCACATCTGTTTCCAATCTGTGAGACTCTTCTCATATCCTTGTATTGCGTCAGTGTTTATGTCGTCATTACACATTGGTTTAATTGTTTGGTCTGTGACAGCATCCCAACTCCCATGGCACTTATGGTCACATGTACTTGAAATTTGCAGGCCAAACAGTTCATGATGCATTTGACCTTTGCAAATTTGTAATGTCATTTACCATCATTTTAAGGTTACATATTCATCTGCACACTGCGGAAATAACCGCAGAACTTCTCACACATGTTTTTGATACTGGCCGGCCGAGTGGCCGAGCGGTTCTAGGCGCTACAGTCTGGAACCGCGCGACCGCTACGGTCGCAGGTTCGAATCCTGCCTCGGACATGGGTGTGTGTGATGTCCTTAGGTTAGTTAGGTTTAAGTAGTTCTAAGTTCTAGGGGACTGATGACCACAGCAGTTAAGTCCCATAGTGCTCAGAGCCATTTGAACCATTTTTTTTTATACTGCATCATAGTGTGCAATGGGGCAAAACAGACATGTTAACATTATATATATGATATTCATGTACAATGCATTAATTATAAGTGGTTGAAATTTTGTTAATTTTTTCATGGTGTTGACAAAATGACGGTTTCGCCCCATTGGTGGGATAAAACAGACACCCATAAGATTTAAATGTAAAAAAGTTTATTCCAAAATTTACAAAAGAATTTTTTAAAAAGTAATGAAACATTTATCAACATTAAATAAGATATAAATGCTACGTGAGGTTAAATTTAAATTTTATGAACAAAAGTTACAAACTAAATTATAATCTTCTGCTTCACAATTTGTACAAGCCTAGTGGGCCCATCCCTTACAATCCAGACACTGAATCCATCCCTCCCTGTCCTTTGAGTTAAAATATAATTCACTGCAGAATATGCAAGCCGCCTCCTCTTCTTCTTTTTCTTCTTCTTCTTCTGCTTCTTCTTCATCTTCTTCTTCATTCAAGTCATTGTCTTCTTCATTTACATATATTTTCATTTCTTTTCGTTTACCTTGCTATTTCCAGATTTTGTTTGGAGTTTAGTTTGGAATGAAAGATTTCTCTTTTGACATCTTTTACTTTTAGTATCTTTGTCCAATGCTCCATTTTTTTTAGCTTTCGTTCTTTCTTCTTTAATTTTCCTTTGCTATTCTTTTTTCCTTTCCTCTGTCTCCGGTTCTGATTTGTAAGGTGAGGATGTGAGGATGACTGTCTTTACTTTTTGCCTTCCATTTGTCTTGTGAACTCTCTCCTTTTCTTGTGAGGGTGGCATTAATAATTTAGGTGATATTATAAATGCACTTGTTTCCAATGGTATTTTTGTAGGTCTACTGGACTTGACCCTGAAGATCTATGTGATTAACTTGCTGCTCCAGAAATGTCAGGCTGGTTCCTTCTTCATTTTGTGCTTCAGAAGTTGAAGGCCAAGAACGTGTAGCATCAGGTATTGCAGATGTAAATGGGTGACGACGATTGTCATCAGGTATTCTAGCATCCACGCTCAGAAGGGTTGCAAAGCCCTGAGACTGTGCATCGCCTGGTGCACCAGAAGCTAAATTCTGACACTGTGCATTGTTTGATGATTTGTAGAAGTTGATGGCTGACAGTCCGTAGAATCTCACACTTCTGGCCTAGCAATAGTTTCAGATGGAGCATACAGGTGATCAGACAACATGTTTCTATTGAATGGGTGTATTCCAGTCTTCTCGAAGCCCTTTATGGCAGATTGCATAAGAGCAGCTTTTGTAAAAGCTGTATTCATAAGCTTACTGATTTGGTAGACGGTGATGCAAGGCCCAGTATGCCCAATTAACTGCTGCCTAGCTTCTTGCTCATAGTATGCACTCAAAGAGACCATAACAGAACCATCTAGGGCTGAAGGCAGTGTGCTGTATGCAGTGGAAAACACATTAGAATGACACTGTGTTTCTGAGCTAGGTCTATAAGACCGAAACTATTAGTATGTAATTTATGTGTCCATCCAAACTGAGAAAAACTGGTTTTTTCTAGTGAAGGGTTAGAAAATTCGATGAATTTCTAAAACTAAATTAGAAATCCGTGGTAACAGCTGAAGAATCCTTGAGGAGCATCATCCATTAACAATAGATTTTCCTTCTTACTGGGAAAGACAGACACTGACAGTATAAAGTTCCCAGATGGACTCATACATGTTTCTACAGTAATGAGTACACCACATTCTGCAGAAGACAAACATTCAACATTTCTTTCCCCCCAGAGGGCTAAAACCTTTGAAGGTTTTTTGGGATTGTGAGAATCCCTGTTTCATCCACATTGTACACATCATTAGGTTTAATTGTGTACTTTATGTAAATTTCCCAAGGGCAATGGCTTGAGCTAAAGATGTATGCTCTGGTGATGTTGGTTACTGAAACCATATTACAAGTCTGTACCACTCATTTTTTCGACTCCAGTGAAGGTATGGTTGATGATATTTTTTTCTGCTAAATCAAATGCCAGCCAGCATAGATCAGAAACTGTAAGACCAAAGAGCCTTTCTTCCATAAATAATACATACTTAACTATTTCATTGTCAAGGTTCTGAAAATTCAGTATCCTAGCTACCTAATCACTTTTCAGAAGCCAGCTCTGGTGCCATTTCATTTTTTCGCGCTTTTTTAACCCTTTTCTCTCAAGGTTGTACTAGATAGATTGAAAGATTCAATGCAGCAGTGTATCCCATCCCCCCCTTCAAGTACCACATTTACTACCTCCTTCATTCTTCTGGTTACCGACTCTATAATGAGCTGTCTGTTGCATGTTGTTCCTCACAATATCTCAAATGAAACTGTAGGTGTATTAGTTTTAGGAACATAAAAAATTACACATGACATTGTTTGGTGTGAGTATTAAAAATTAAGGAAGACGTTTTATTAATTTGAAGATAACATATTCCTTAGAGATTATCTTAGGCCCTATTAAAAATACCAATGTGCTGCAGTTTCAACTTATTTTGTGTAATAAGTAAAACAACTTTTGCGTTAAGTAAATAGCAAAAAATTCGGCCAAAGCCTTTTTATTTCATGTTAACTTCCATCCTCATTTTGAGTAAATTTAATGGAACGCTTATTACTAATTTGGACTTTTAATTTTTTATAAAGTATAATGGAATTCTGAATTGAGCAGTTTTAACATTGTGGGGCAAAACCAACACACCATCCATAGACGGATTACAATAACGAGACGAATATGGCAATTTCAGTTTAACAAACAACAATTGCTAGACTACTTTCACTATAAAAATATAACTAAATGAACTGAACAATCATACTTACTCACTGATGGTAAATCAGATTGGCATACTAAATTCTCAAAACCATAAACAAACTTCGTGCAATTTGGAAAAAAACTGTTTCAACCTTCAAAAATTCTCACAATCCAAACAATGGCCTGTACGCAAACGAAACCAAGCTCCAACTACTCATAATCGCTGCCTCTTCACTACTTCATAATGTTGTCACCCGATGACAGCACTTAACACGATATCTTTTAGAGGTCGTTTCGATCCACCCAGTCAGTTTTGCCCACTCTGTCCTAGCCGGTTTTCCGATTTCTTACGTCACTTGAAACTCGTCACTCAGTGACAATTAGGTCCATAATATGTTGAAGCATTCACAGTAAAATAACACTGTTTCTCATTGTAGGATAATGACAATGTTTTATTGCTAAACGGGTACAAAATAAGTCATGTAACGCACACAGCCATATGTACACAATTCTATGTGTAAAGTTGGTCTTTTTACCAGGAAGTTCACTGAGCAAGTTCCAGATGGGAGACGGCCCAAAGAAGCAAAAAGCAAAACCTGAAATACTTAACTCCGTTTTCGAATGTTCCATTATAAAGGAAACTCCAAGGATAACTGTCCCAGCTTAATTCTTGTACTACTGAAAAGATGAATCAAATAAGTGTTAGTGTAAGTGGTGTTCAAAAACAGCTGAAATCGTTAAAACTGGTAAAGCTCCAGCACCCAATGGAATCCCTGTCAGATCCCATACCGAATTTGCAGCTGAGTTATCCCCTCTTTTAATTATAATCTCTTGTAGATCCCATGCCCAGAACTTGAAAAAAAAACACACGTGTAACTAGTCTACAAGAAGGGTTTTTGATAAAGTTTTCGGCTACATCAGGAGTCTGGTGGGCAATGGAAGGATTCAGCTATTACTTATGCCCACTCCTGATATTGAGTCTTGCCCAAACAATCTCACAAAATGTTCAAATGTGTGTGAAATCTTATGAGACTTAACTGCTAAGGTCATCAGTCCCTAAGCTTACACACTACTTAACCGAAATTATCCTAAGGACGAACACACACACCCATGCCCGAGGGAGGACTCGAACCTCCGCCGGGACCAGCCACACAGTCCACGACTGCAGCGCCCCAGACCGCTCGGCTAATCACGCGCGGCAACAATCTCACCTGCAGCTTCAGTTTGTCTTGGTGGGTTTAAGTTTTTGTCTGCTGCAACAAATACACCAGCTCCATTTCCCATTTGCCTGTTTTCGATATACACTTAAATTTTCCCCAAAAATCTCACTGCTATCAATTTCCAGTTTCAGCCAACTTTCTATACCTAGTATTATGCGAGCTTCACTGCTTTTCGTGAGTACCTTAAACTCTGCCACTTTGTTATGAATGCTTTGGCAGTTAACAATTAAGATTTGAATACTCTCATCTGTGGCAGGCATTTCTGTTGATCTTACAATGATACTTCTGGGTTTCCTATACCTATCGTTATCTGGATTGGATGGAGACTCGCCTAATCTAAAAAAACCTTTATGTGTCACCTGACTAGCAACTCCTGATGTGTAGTGGACACCTGACCTTTGGAGGGGGACCCTACAGTTCTCAACCCTATAGCCAGGAAGTCGTAGCCTAGCTTGTCATTTAACCTTCAAAGACTCTGGTTCAGTCCTTTCACTAAACTCAGTAACAAAGAGCCACTATCAGTTGTGGGGACAATGCTGCAAATTGTGAGCAACTCTATGCACAAGGTTGGTCTTCTCAACCTTCTCTGCCTGTGCTGAATGACCCAAGTATGACCTCATAGCCCAGACGACAGGCATCATTTGTTCCAACATGTGCCACAATCGGCAGTTGGTTACACCCTGTTTGCTCAATGACTGCTGGAACAGCCTCTTCAACATGGTGAATGAGGCCCCCAGGCATGCAAACTGAATGCTACCAGTGTCCTTTCCTGTCCCCTGCTGCTATTTCCCTAAGGGGTACCATCATTCGCCATACATTTGAATTGCCAACAATTAACAGATCCCCTACCCTTTTGTGTTTGCATCCTCATGACACGGACCAAACAGGTTTCTCCAAAGTGGGTGAAGTGCGTGCCACTGGCTCAGCTTCAGTTTCAGTGAGAGACAGCATCTCAAACTTGTTGGTTAGCAGGAATAGCACAACACCCTGAGTCCTCTCTGGTCTAGATCTACCATTGATGTGCCACTCACAGTCAAGTGGACAAGTAATGACTGATCCTGTACTTTCTGTAGAGGAGACAGGATCCACAGGAGAGGCTGTACTTGAAGTACCTCTGGTTCTGGGATTACAGGTACACGACTTTCGGGACCTCTTCCAACACACTGATTCGCAGCAACTGCCAATCGTTTGACAGTAGTCAGGGCGATTTCCAGCTGCTTACAGACATCAACCAATTCGTCCCGTGTACGAGAACAGCATTTTGGCTAGTGCATCGTATTACAAGGCAGTGCACAAATAACTTTTAATCTATTGAGCTAAATAGTTGATAATTCCCTAAAAGAATTTATGCAAATGCACTAAACGAGATTTCTATCCATCCAACTTTAAAACTAAGATTTCCTAAAACTTTATGAACTTTTTTTGTGTGTGTCATCAGTCTTCTGATTGGTTTGATGCAGCCTGCCCACGAATTCCTCCCCTATGCCAACCTCTTCATCTCAGAGTAGCACTTGCAACCTATATCCTCAATTATTTGCTGGATGTACTCCAATCACCGTCTTACTCTAGTACCGTGGAAGTCTTTCCCTGATGTCTTTAACAGATGTCCTATCATCCTGTCCCTTCTCCTTGTCAGTGTTTTCTGCTTATTTCTTTCCTCTCTGATTCTTCTCAGGACCTTCTCATTCCTTACTTTCTCAGCCCACCTAATTTCCAACATCCGTCTGTAGCCCCACATCTCAAATACTTCGATTCTCTTCTGTTCGGTTTCCCCTCAGTCAGTGTTTCGATGCCATACAATGCTGTGCTCCAAAAGTACATTCTCAGAAATCTCTTCCTCAGATAATTGAATAACGTTAATTACAGTTGTTAGCAAACTCGGAAACTGAGTTAATATATGACAAACGCATATGCTGTACAGGGCTATTCCCCTTTAGGGAAAAGCTAGATATAAGACAATACGTTAGTTAGGAAATCTGCTACAGTAACTAAATCACGAACTCCGATTTGCTACAAATTGTTCATAGGTTATGCAAAGAACAATGGTAGCTTCTGACAGTTCTCAAAAACGCACTTTTATTTCCGTTGATATATAATGAAATTAAGGGGTGATGCATTCTTTGGGAGAGCTGTGAACCACAAACCCTGATCTGCAAGGAAATATGTTACATATTCAAAACACTTATACCGGTACTTTACGAAAACATAGTTTTGTAAGCGTTCAAAAAGGCTCAAAAATAACCTGTTTCTCACGTAATTGTACAATGAAGTCAGAGAACGATTGAGGATATGCCTACTGTACTCAAAAATTTTGAAAGAGCTCAATTAAGTTTAAAGCCCATTAGAGCAGTCCATAATGGGAGGGAAATTCCATGGTATACAGTCACCGTAAAGAAACTTTTAAAGAAACAGAGATTACTGCATAATAGATGTAAAACAAAGCGTAGGGCTATAGACAGAGAAATGGTGAATGAAACGTGCTTGGCTGTCAAGAGAGCAATGCATGTTGCCCTCAGTGACTACTGTAGCCGATAATCTTTCACAGAACCCAAGGAAATTCTTGTAGTGTGTAAAGGCTGTTAGTGGCATAATGTCAGTGTCCAGACCATAGCAAATGAGGCAGGAACTAAAATTCGGGGTAGCAAAGCAAAAGGTGAAGTGCTTAACTCTGTTTTCAAATGTTCTTTTACAAAGGAAAACCCAGGAGAATTGCCTCAATTTAATACTCGTACCACTGAAATAAGTATTAGTGCCAGTGGTGTTGAGAACCAGCTGAAATAGTTAAAACTGAACTAAGCCCCTTGGCCTGATGAAATCCCTGTCAGATTCTGTACTGAATTTGCGGCTGAGTTGGCCCCTCTTTTAACTATAACCTATTGCAGATCCCTCGAACAAAATCCCGTGCCCAGTTCTTGGAAAAAAGCACAGGTCACACCAGTCTGTAAGAAGCGTAGTAGAAGTGATCCACAAAACTGCCGTCCAATATCCTCGACATCGATTTGTTGGAGAATCTTAGTACATAAACTGAGCTCAAACATAATGAGGTATCTTGAACAGAATGACATAGCCAATGCCAACTAGCATGGATTCCAAAGACATGGATCATTTAAAACCCAACTCGCATTTTTCTCACATGACATACTGAAACCTTTGGATCAAGGCATCCAGGTCAATGCAGTATCTTGTGATTTCCAAAAAGCATCTGACTCACTACCACACCTACACTTGCTGTCAAAAGGGTGACCATATGAGTTATCAAGTGAAATTCGTGACTGGATTGAGGATTTCTTGGCAGGGAGGATGCAACATGTTGTCTTGGATGAAGAGTCATCATCAGATGTAGATCTAAATTCAGATGTACCCCAGGGAAGTGTGTTGGGCTCTTGCTGTTCATGCTGCTGCTGCAGTGGTCTTCAGTCCTGAGACTGGTTTGATGCAGCTCTCCATGCTACTCTATCCTGTGCAAGCTTCTTCATCTCCCAGTACGTACTGCAGCCTACATCCTTCTGAATCTGCTTAGTGTATTCATCTCTTGGTCTCCCTCTACGATTTTTACCCTCCACGCTGCCCTCCAATACTAAATTGATGATCCCTTGATGCCTCAGAACATGTTCTACCAACCGACCCCTTCTTCTAGTCAAGTTCTGCCACACACTCCTCTTCTCCTCAGTCCTATTCAGTCCCTCCTCATTAGTTATGTGATCTACCCATCTAATCTCCAGCATTCTTCTGTAGCACCACACTTCGGAAGCTTCTGTTCTCTTCTTGTCCAAACTATTTATCGTCCATGTTTCACTTCCATACATGGCTACACTCCATACAAATACTTTCAGAAACGACATCCTGGCACTTAAATCTATACTCGATGTTAACAAATTCCTCTTCTTCAGAAACGCTTTCCTTGCCATTGCCAGTCTACATTTTATATCCTCTCTACTTCGACCATCATCAGTTATTTTGCTCCCCAAATAGCAAAACCCCTTTACTACTTTATGTGTCTCATTTCCTAATCTAATTCCCTCAGCATCACCCGACTTAATTCGACTACATTCCATTGTCCTCGCTTTGCTTTTGTTGATGTTCATCTTATATCCTCGTTTCAAGGCACTGTCCATTCCGTTCAACTGCTCTTCCAAGTCCTTTGCTGCCTCTGACAGTATTACAATGTCATCGGCGAATCTTAAAGTTTTTATTTCTTCTCCATGGATTTTAATACCTACACCGAATTTTTCTTTTGTTTCCTTTACTGCTTGCTCAATATACAGATTCAACAACATCAGGGGAGAGGCTACAACCCTGTCTCTCTCCCTTCCCAACCACTGCTTCCCTTTCGTGTCCCTCCACTCTTATAACTGTCATCTGGTTTCTGTACAAATTGTAAATAGCCTTTCGCTCCCTGTATTTTACCCCTGCCACATTCAGAATTTTAAAGAGAATATTCCAGTCAACATTGTCAAAAGCTTTCTCTAAGTGTACAAATGCTAGATACGTAGGTTTGCCTTTTCTTAATCTAGCTTCTAAAATAAATCGTAGGGTCAGTATTGCCTCACATGTTCCCATATTTCTACGGAATCCAAACTGATCTTCCCCGAGGTCTGCTCCTACCAGTTTTTCCATTCGTCTGTAAAGGATTCGCGTTATTATTTTGCAGCCGTCACTTATTAAACTGATAGTTCGGTAATTTTTACATCTGTCAACGCCTGCATTCTTTGGGATTGGAATTATTATATTCTTCTTGAAGTCTGAGGGTATTTCGCCTGTCTCATACATTTTGCTCACCATATGGTAGAGTTTTGTCAGGACTGGCTCTCCCAAGGCTGTCAGTTGTTCTAATGGAATGTTGTCTACTCCCGGGGCCTTGTTTCGACTTAGGTCTTTCAGTGCTCTATCAAACTCTTCACGCAGTATCATATCTCCCATTTCATCTTCATCTACATCCTCTTCCATTTCTATAACACTGCCCTCAAGCACTTGTCCGTTGTATAGACCCTCTATATACTCCTTCCACCTTTCTGCTTTCCCTTCTTTGCTTAGAACTGGGTTTCCATCTGAGCTTTTGATATTCATACAAGTGGTTCTCTTTTCTCCAAAGGTTTCATTAATTTTCCTGTAGGCAGTATCTATCTTACCCCTAGTGAGATAAGCCTCTACATCTTTACATTTGTCCTCTAGCCATACCTGCTTAGCCATTTTGCACTTCCTGTCGATCTCATTTTTGAGACGTTTGTATTCCTTTTTGCTTGCTTCATTTACTGCATTTTTAGACTTTCTCCTTTCGTCAATTAAATTCAATATGTTTTCTGTCACCCAAGGATTTTTACTAGCCCTCGTCTTTTTACCTACTTCATCCTCTGCTGCCTTCACTACTTCATCCCTCAAAGCTGCCCATTCTTCTTCTACTGTATTTCTATACCCCATTCTTGTCAGTCGTTCCCTTATGCTCTCCCTGAAACTCTGTACAACCTCTGGTTTAGTCAGTTTATCCAGGTCCCATCTCCTTAAATTCCTACCTTTTTGCAGTTTCTTCAGTTTTAATCTGCAGTTCATAACCAATAGATTGTGGTCAGAGTCCACATCTGCCCCTGGAAATGTCTTACAATTTAAAGCCTGGTTCCTAAATCTCTGTCTTACCGTTGTATAATCTATCTGAAACCTGTCAGTACCTCCAGGCTTCTTCCGTGTATACAACCTTCTTTTATGATTCCTGAACCAAGTGTTAGCTATGATTAAGTTGTGCTCTGTGCAAAATTCCACCAGGTGGCTTCCTCTTTCATTTCTTACCCCCAATCCATATTCACCTACTACGTTTCCTTCTCTTCCTTTTCCTACTATCGGATTCCAGTCACCCATGACTATTAAATTTTCGTCTCCCTTCACTATCTTGCTGTTCATGTTGTATATTAATGACCTTACAAAGAACATTAATGCGAAATAACATTTGGATTTTTGTAGATGATGCACTTATCTATAATGAATCTATAATCTATCTGAAAGAAAGTGCATAAATATTCAGTCAGATCTTGATAAGATTTGAAAGTGGTGCAAAGATTGGAAATTTGCTCTCAATGTCCAGAAATATAAAATTGTGCACTTCACAAAATGAAGAACTGTAGTATCCTACAACTATAACATTGGGCTCTATTGGATCCAGCCCACTCATATAAAAATAAGGGAGTAACACGTTGTAGGGATTTGAAATCGAATGATCACATAGGCTCAGTCATGGGTAAAACAAGTGGTAGACTTTAGGTTTATTGGGAGAATACTGGGGAAGTGGAATCAACCGACAGAGGAGACAGCTTATGAATAATGCAGACGATGCATTCTAGAATATAGCTCAACTGCGTGGAACCCATACCAAATAGGACTAAAAGGGTATATTGAAAATATGCAGAGAAGGGCAGTACAAGGGATAACAGGTTTGTTTAATCTGTGGGACAATGCCACAGAGACACTGAAGCAACTGGATGGCAGACTCCTGAAGACAGATGTAAACTATCCCGAGGAATTCTGTTAATAAAGTTTCACAAATTGGCTTTAAATGATGATGCTAGACTACACAACAGTTCCCTATGTATCACTCACATTAGGATTGTGAGGACAATATTACGATAATTACTGCACACTGTAATGGAGCATATTATTTTTTCTTCCTTCATTCTTTTCTTTTCATACATATAAGCTATAATGTTAACAGTAAAGTAACAAGGTATTTAGTACCACAGACAATGTTTTGATATCAAAAAGGAGAAAAGATACTATCTTCAATTGATTAATTTCTGTATCTTCACCTGTTTCTTTCTATAAGCGGCAGTGGATGAACATAGGACTAGCCCTGCCATGCCAGTGTTTTTTAAAAATGTGTATTCCAACCATATCTTAAAAAGTGTTATAAAAGTTATTAGGATGGCAAGTTTGTTCATATATTTACGCCAATCACATCTGTCTGTTCATCATTTTGCCCATGCCAAGAATCCTGCATCAAGAGGTTCGAAGCAGAGAAGAGGAATTTGCACGAGCAATGGAGGGGCAAACCTGAATCAGCATTGTCATAATCAGCTCTATGCACGATGTAACTAATGAAAGGTACGTAGCTTTAAATGATGATTGTTGATCTTACATGTGTTGACATTGAAGGTCTGTTGATATTGGTGCCAGGTGAAGTTCACCCAGGAATGTGTGCAAATTTATAAATTACCCTCCAATTTCGTTCAATTATTCTTTCCAATCAATTTTTCTTTAATTATTCAAGCAGCAATTATTAATCAGTTTCCGATTATTTATGCCCACCCCCTATATTCCACTATCCAACACCTTTCAATTGTTGAGATAAAATTTTTTTTTAGATAAATGATTCATTTTTATTATCACAAGAAACTATGAAAATTTTGTTGTACTTGTTACGTGTCCGTGAGATTGGATATAAGAAAAACATTGAAGTAACAAATTAAAATTAAGTTCAGTCTACAGACAAGATGTGCTGGGAATGCTGGTTTTGGTGGTAAAGGTAGAAAGCTGCTATGCTGTATTCTTGTATGGCTACGTTTGGCGCTATTTCTCTGGAAGTAGATAATCTCATTTCCTTCGAACTAATATCCTTTACAGAAAAGAACAATATTTGTATAAAGTAATCAGTAATGTGCCCAGATAAGTCATCAAATTCTACAAAATTGTACCAGATAATAATCAGGTCCATTACTGAATACATAGCTAAAGCTACTTGTATTAATATAGTAGATTAAGTATTAATAGAGACAACATTTCATTGTTGAAAAAAAAAATTTTTTCATAATTTTTTTAAACACTATTCACAAGGGATTCAAAGGAAATGGCCATTGTTGAAAACTCATTACAAAATTTAATATCCGAAAATGTAGATATCCAAGCTTGGCAACAGTTGAAGGTAATGTGCCAACTCGTGAACTACCTGATGGCAACAAAAACAACGAGGTTGGCGTCCCACTTTGAAGAAATCATGACACTAATCACGATGTCACTTTTATGATGCTCGGTGAGACAATTTATCGGTTCTCACCAGGAAACACTTTTCCATATAATGAAACTGAAGTGAGAGACAGCGAAAATTCCTTTGATTGTTTGCACACGATGTCGCAAACGCAAAACGTGAAACAGTTCATAAAAGCAATGTAAATACCAGTGACATCCACAAGCTGACGCAACTCATGCAACTAATAACACAACAGTTTACAAAACAACAGGAATCTCAGGAAAGCGTAACACAACAGTTTATAAAGTTTGCAAAACAACAGGAATTTCAGCAAAGTATAACACAACAGCTTAAGGGTATAGAACAACAATTTACACACCAAAATCAGGAATTTAACAATTTCAAGTCTTAGTCAATAGTTCAGTGAGGTGAGCAAAACTATACGCACCGAATTATCGGACAAACTACCCGGAAAGTTGACAGAGCTAGGTAAACAACTGAAACAAGAAATAATTACCGATATGTCCCGCAATATAAATAAGTTAACGGAAAAAGTAACATCCATAGACGATAAACAGGAACAACTTGCAGGTCAGTTACAAAACCTAAGTGAAGCATATTCTGAAATTCAGGAGACGCAATGCCAAGTGGATGCGTCAGTAAAAAATGTGACAAACGTAGTCAGCGAGCTACAAGACTTATACAAAACTTATCTACAGGAAGTGCGAAAGTTAAGTCTAAGAGTAGACCAATTAAGATTAGAGTCATAATTTGTCAAAAAAACAGAGAGATAAGTTATGTGCAGATGTAAAGGAAATAACTGAAAAAGCTGAAGCCGTGATGCTGGATAAGGGCAGGACCCTTGCTGGAAGGGTAGTGTCAGACTGCAAAATTCATATAGACACTGTAGAAGAAACTCTAAAAGAGAAAGAAGGTTAACTCCTAGCTAAAACAGATTCACGTTTAAAGGAGATAGAGGACTGGTTACGAGGCAGTATTGCTAAAATTACTGACATTTCAAAACAACATTTGACAGAAAACAAGCCCTTGCTTTTAGAGAAGTCAGGTGCTTTTACTGGTTACCCACAACACATGGGTTGCCCATCAAAGGGAAATAGCGAAGGTTGCAGAATGCAGTAACACTTGGCGGCAGCTGTAACTGTATACGAAGAGAGACCAGTACAACCCAAACTTATTAATACGCAGATAGCACCACAGAGATTTATGGACCAACAAGTGAAGAATAGATTCATAGTACAACACGGATGGCAACATTATCCCACACAGACCTACAGTAACGGTAACAGTAATCACAACAGCAATGGCTAAAGCTGTACATTCAAGGGTGCATATAAAAGAAATGGGCGAAAATTTAACATAAACAACTACAATGGGCAAGTAGCGTACGGCCAGTATATGCAATATGTACAGGCACAGGCTACCGGCAATTATCAGCCGATGGCTTGTAAAACACAAAACAATACCAAACAGCTCAATAATCCACAGACAGCGGGTTCGGCCAGCAAAATAAAGCACATATGCCAAATAACTCGCAAAGGCTAAGAGAATTTCAGTCGAGAGCCTCACAGGATACTAATTGACGTAATAAAACACCAACAGTCCACGTAATGGAAGTTATGCCTAACCCCGAGAATGATGCCACCGCGACACCGGAAAACTTGAACTGGTAACAGTGGGCTCATGTTCATTGACATGGGAGGAGAGTGGGGGCTTGGTCAACATTCGCTTTATCAGATTCACTCAAGGTAGGTATACCCTCTAAGTTGAATATATGTATAATAATATTAGATTTAGGATGCACGAAAATCACATTCCGGAATTTAAGTTGTTAGTTGATAAGGAAAATTTCTGTTTGTGTTTTTTCTTATATGTCAAATGTGTAAGCGATAAGATGAATGGATGTAACAAGGAAGGATTTTACTTTTATGTGTCTAGAGAAGACGATTCTCTTAATACAACGCTTTGCCTTACACGTTGCCCAGTTTTAAACAGATAAATTAACTTGTGAAAAGCATGGTAGCACGCAATGCAATACACAACTTGCCACAACATAAGTGGTATAGGAGAGAGGCAGCACATGCGGATTAGGGAGCAAGGTAGTCAACAAACCACAAGTGCATATGTGCCACACAGACGCAGTTGGAAGTATTGGAGCACACAAAACAAACAAACCCCATGAGCTACAGTCTGCACTAGCATTTGTAAAACCTACCACATAAACAGGGACATAGAAAATTAAGGGAGAGTCTATACTACAACTACAACTATCTACACAATACACACATACAGAGATATACACGGACAAGGATCTGAAAGTATGAGATACTTCAGTTACACTACTATATACATCATATCTATATATGTAGAATATAGACAAACTTAAGTATGGAAAATACACGCACTAATTATATTTGATGGACCAGAAAAGTCCTACTGCAAGTAAACAAGCGAGTCCAGTATAAGTGGGAAACAGAATAAGAGGACGCACAATGCCTATAATACAGTTCAAGTTTTAGATTTATAAGGTAAGTTGAGATGCACACATGATATTAAAGTTCACAGCACACTGAAGTGTCATGCGGAGTGGCCATGCGATTTGAGATGCCATGCCGGCTTGTGTGGTCCCTCCCACCGGAGGTTCGAGTCCTCCCTCAGGCATGGGCGTGTGTGTTGTCTTAGCATAAGCTAGTTTAAGTAGTGTGTAAGTCTTGGGACCGACGACCTCAGTAATCTGGTCCCTTAGGAATTCTCACACATTTCAACATTTGAATTTGAGCACACTGAAGTGAATGAAAAAGGCATTAGTAGCCGTCGAACCAATATACACTTATCTATGAAGATTTAGTTTTAAGATAGTATTAAGTTTTTCTGCCAGGGAACGATGCATTGACATGTCCTAAAGTGAAAAAAGATAAATTTTTGCAGAGTGTTAGGTACCATATAAAAATAAGAAACGACCAATTTGCTACAAAAATATAGTTCTAAGTTTAACATACGTATGAATGTGATAGTGTGAAAGTATGTGAAGAGGAAAACAGTTGAAGTACGTCACGTATCACAATGCTGAACTAATGTTGAACACTACCAAATAATTAAGGGGTCAAAACCTAACTAAAGTGAGCATCAACTACCCATGAAAGCGTCAAACACCTGATTTACACTGAAATTTTTACTCATGTTTGTTACTTATGTAAACACTGTTTTACGTGTATTGTACATCACATGTCGTATTGATGATACAACTCCGTATACCTCAGCATACGAAATGGTTATCATTTATACAATGAACATAACAAGTAAATATTGAGTTGCACTTTTAAACACTGAATAAGTATTTGATACGATTGGTTTGCGTTATTTTTATAAACAAGAAACTATTTTGTTCTTGGGATCACAGTTAAGTCTAGTAACGAGACGTAATTGAGCACATAAATGTCTTTCCCTGTAGTGAGTAGATCCTTCCTGGAGTGTGCTAGAGAGGTGGGGCCATGCGTAGTTATTTGAGTGGCACGTAGTATCTATTGTAGCGATTATTACGTACTTCTTTCATTCTTTGGAATTGATAAATATGCTCCAACAAGAAGTCACTGTAAATTGAAATGAAATTTATGTCAGTTTATGCTATAAAGGAAAACAGAATCTATTATTGTATGAATGTTATGTAAAGAATGTATAACGAAACGAGAGTAAAAAATGTACTCACACAATCGAAATCGAACAATGTAACGAAATTCTACCTTAACAAAATGTACTAAAACAGAACGATGAGAAATGGGAAGGGAAGAGAATATATTATAGACTATAATATATATAAGTGACGGTAATGGCATGTAACCAAATGAACGGGATAAGTGTATTTTGTAATTGTATTCGTATTTTTTTTTTATTTTATGTGTGTGCTAGGTGGAAATGACACTACAGAAACTTTATGTAATGCAACTGTATGAAAGATGCTCAAAACCAAAGTACAGAAATAGATGAAACCTGTTTGCAGGGTGTTAAATGTGCATGTGGTAGACTTGTGTGTGTGTGTGTGATAAGCTTAAGATGGCAATATTTTGTGTGAATGAATTTTCTGTGCTTGGCAACGCAGTAAAAGCGGCAAGAAACCTACCCTGTAGACGGATGTCGGATGTACGGCTGGTGTCCACACTGATAAGTGAGAGTGACAAGGTGAAATAAATTCCTTGGACCTCTCATATGGAAAGCTGTTGTCACCGCATCGAAGATTTCACAAAGGATCACGCCGCTGAACATGAGCTTCAAGAATTTGTGCAGTGAAAGCTAATGTAAATGCACGACAAAGACACTCTGGTCCTTGTATTGAACATGTGAGCGCGAACTGGGACGATAATGGACATCGAGCTGCATGCGCATGCTTCATAAGCTAAACATAGTGCAGATACTGACTGACAACAGTGGGACTATTCCGTTACAGCAAGCACTTTGTTAGGAGAGAAAATTTATGTATGTATGTGTTAAAATAAGCTGACATGCCTATATAAATTGATAACCATACAGGATAACTCCAATGGCCAAAACTAAAGACTATACCTACACTGGCCATGGTTGTCAACTGTCCAAAAGGGAAATGAGGTCAGACACTGTGCACCTCCATATGATGTTAGTGCACAGTGGGGGCAGTTATAATGGGTCATATTATTTTTTTCTTTCTTTCTTCTTGTCTTTTTATACATGTAAGCGATAAGGCCAACAGTAAAGTAACATGTTATTTTGTGCCTTAGACGATGTTTTGATACAAAAAAGGAGAAAAGATACGCTCTTCAATTGATTAATTTCTGTATCTGCACCTGTTTCTTTCTATAAGTGGCAGCAGGCGTATTTAGGACTAGCTCCGCCATGCCAGTGTTGTTTAAAAATATGTATTCCAACCATATATTAAAAAGTGTTATAAAAGTTATCAGAAAGGCAAGTTTATTCATACATATATCTAAGGCAATTGCACCCATCTGTTCATCATTTTGCCCACTCCAAGAATCCTGCAACAGAAGGTTCGAAGCAGACAAGTGGAATTTGCATGAGCAGCAGAGGGGCAAACTTGAATCAGGATTATCATAATCAGCTCTATGCAAGATGGAACTAATGAAAAGTATGTAGCTTTAGTACCAGGTAAAGTTCACCCAGGAATGTGTGCAAATTTATAAATTACCCTTCAATTTCATTCAGTTATTTTTTCCTATCAATTTTTCTTTAATTATTCAAGCAGCAATTATTAAACAGTTTCCATTATTTCGTCTCCACACTCATATGATGCTGTTCAACACACAGAGGTATTCCAACAATTATTCTTCCCACACTCCAAACGTGAATGGATGGGAAGAAACCCTAATAACTGGTACAATGAGACATACCATCTGCCATGCATGTCATGGTGGTTTGCGAAGCATAGATGTATATGTAGATGGCAGCACGGTATATGAAACAGCAGAGTGCGCAAAATACAAACAGTGGGAGTATAGCAGTGTTTACGAATATAGAAGACACAAACCGAACATTTTTATTCATTACCACAAAAAAGTTGCAGACCTATTTCACTCGAAGCATGCTGGAGGTATAGAGATTTCTGTTTTTGTTTTTGTGCTCTCAGTATCTCATCTCGGCCTTGTCCATGAGTGAATGGACACTAACTTTGGTGCTGCTAACAGCCTTTACATACAATCAGAATTTCTTTGGGTTTTGTGAAAGATGTTCTAATAATATTTTGCTGCGGTACCAATAGTCATCGAAGGTTTCATGCATTGCTCTCTTGGCTGTAAAATGCATTTCATTCAGCATATGTTTATCTACAGCTCTATTCTTCGTTTTATACTTATTATGCAATACCCTGTATTTCTTTAGTTTTTTTTTTTTTTTTTTTTACAATGTCTGTATACCATGGATGATCTCTCCCATCATAAACTGTTGTACTCTGTTATATCCATTCAGTGCATGGTCAACTATTTTTTTTTTTTTTAACTTGAGCCATAGTTCTCTACGTTCTCTTGTCCTAAGCTAAAACCTTCAAGTTCTTCATTGAGCTGTGACACTACTGTTCCTCTGTCTAGTTTGCTGCACTTATAAATCATTCTGCTTGTTTTAGATGCTCTTTGAATCTTGGTTTTCGTTCTTGCTGTATCTGCCTCACAGTCACTGATTCCAGTTTTGATGTGGACATCCTCGGAGAGGTCAGGTCTGTTCGTTGCCATTAGTTCTAATATATTTCCATTATGAGTGGGGTTCTGAACTACAAGTTCTAGGTAGTTTTCAAAAAAGACATCAAGTGATTTTTTACAAGATGTCTTTTCACGCCTACCACTAACAAAACCATAATTAACACAATTGATTGTTGGAAGACTATAAGTCTTGATTATAGTTTGATTAGGGAACTTACATACAAGCGCACTGAGGTTTTCCTAAGTTTTTGGTTACATCAGCAGGTGAGTGAGTCTGGTGGTCAATAGAAAGAACCTATTGTAATTGTTTGCCCATCCTTGATACGAGTCTTGCGTAAACAATCTCATATGCAGCTTCAACTTCTATCTTGGTGGATTTGAGTTTATTGTCTGCATCACCTCCAGTACTCATTTCCCTACCAATTCAGTATATGCTTAAATTTTCCCCAGAGATCTTACTACAGTCAACTACAGGATTTAACAAGCTTTCTTTGTCTGGTATTATCTGAGCATCAGTGCTTTTTAGGTACGCTTCAAACTTTGAACGATTTTGATACTCTCACCTGAGGAAAGTATTTCTTTGGATCTTACACTGATATTTGTCGGTTTCCTGCAGCAGTCATTATCTGGACTGGATGGTGAGCTACGTAACCTAAGAAAATACCCTGCATACACAGTCAGCTCCTTGGGTAGCTGCCTCTGATTTGTAGAATACACCCATTTTGAGGGACACTCCAATCCTCCACTGTGTGTCAAAGGTCTAGGAAGTCACCACCCAGTCTCTGACTCAAGCCTTCCACCCAACTCAGAGTGAGGGAGCCACAGTCAGTTCTGGGACAGTGCTGCTTATTGTAAGCTTCGTTGAAACTCTGTAAACAGGTCAGTCACCTCTGCTAGTCACTACAGTGATCCAAGTACGATTGGAACCCTTTCTTCCAATGTGAGGCAAAATCGGTACTTGGCTGCACCCTCTTCTTTCAGTGACTGCTGGAACTGCCTATGCAACATGCTGAATAAGGCTTCCATGCATATGGACAATTGCACCTGGTGTGCCTTCTCATCTCTTGGTGCAATTTCCCTAAGGGGTGCCATTATTCAGTGTACATTTGAACTCCTGACAATTAATAGACTCCTGCCCTTTTGCTTTCACTGCCCCTTAACACAGGACACAACAAGTTTCCAAATAGATGAAGTGAACCTCAATGGCTCATTTTCAGTTTCAGAGGACGACAATACATTAAACCTGTTGTTTAGTTGGGTGGATGTAACATCCTGTATTCTATCTGATTTCTCTCTCCCCATACAAGATGCTCAGACCCACCAATGACAAGCCATTCACAGTCAAGTAGAGGAGTGATGATGAGGCTTGTATTTCAGGCAGGTGAGACAGTATCCAGAGGAGAGGATTTTACTTGAGGTACGTTTGGAACTCTTGGTACCCAACTCTTGGTAACTCTCACAGCATACCCATTCACAGCAGCTTCTATTCGCTTGACAGTAGTTCGGGTAATTTCCAGCTGCTTATGAGTAGCAACTAACTTATCCTCCATCTGAGAACAGCAAATACAATGGGACCGCATTAGGCCTGGTGCAATATTTTACAGAACAGTAAACAAATAACCTATGGGTGTGTCTGCTGCAGCATTTCACAGTATAGTAAACAAATAACTTTAAACTAAGTTTGCAGCTTCTCTTTTAATTTATGAGTCTGATGTGCTACAAATATTACCAGTAGCCTTTTGGAATTTAACTGATATGGGTACAGCCAAAAACGAGATATCTATTATGACAACAGAAAACTTGGTACAAATTTCACTGTTTCTCTGAAGCATTTTTCAGGTTATAGTCACTAAGAAAATTCTACAGTAGCATCAATTTACGATAATTACAGACAATATGCACTCCTGTTTGTTGATAATATTTATTCAGAACAAAGGTTATGTACAAATCATGGTACAACTACACACATCCATCTTTTTACAGTGAGTGAGAAAACATGCAAAGAACAAAACGGTTGTGCTATAAAGATATATCACTCTTCATTGGATTCCATATATCGATATAAATGTACAAACATTCCAACACGCCTCCTTACATTTATACCATAATCAGATTACATTTAATATGTCTCGAAATTTTACAAACTTATGCTTGCAGTTGAACGGAATGGACAGTGTCTTGAAGGGAGGGTATAAGATGAACATCAACAAAAGCAAAACGAGGGTAATGGAATGTAGTCGAATTATGTCTGGTGATGTTGAGGGAATTAGATTAGGAAATGAGACACTTAAAGTAGTAAGGGAGTTTTGCTATTTGGGGAGCAAAATAACTGATGATGGTCGAAGTAGAGAGGATATAAAATGTAGACTGGCAATGGCAAAGAAAGCGTTTCTGAAGAAGAAAAATTTGTGAACATCGAGTGGGGAGAAGAGGAGCTTGTGGCACAACTTGACTAGAAGAAGGGATCGGTTGGTAGGACATGTTCTGAGACATCGAGGGGTCACCAATTTAGTATTTGAGGGCAGCGTGGAGGGTAAAAATCGTAGAGGAAGACCAAGAGATGAATACACTAAGCAGATTCAGAAGGATGCAGGCTGCAGTAGGTACTGGGAGATGAAGAAGCTTTCACAGGATAGAGTAGCATCGAGAGCTGCATCAAACCAGTCTCAGGATTGAAGACCACAACAACAATGCTTGCTCAGAGATTTGGTAAAAATGTCTTTTACATTACTTTCTGAATCTACTTTACAAATGTCTATAATTCCGTTTTTAAAACATTCGTTCACAAAATGGTAATGCACTTCAATATTTTTAGTAAGATTACCATATCTAGCAATATTGGCTGCCCCTGAGTTGTCTTCATAAACTTTATTGGGCTTGTCAGACTTTACATCAAAAATATCCAAAACATCTAGAAATAATTCAATCTCAGTGAAAGCTTCTGACAATGCTACATACTCAGAGAAAGTAGAAGATTTTGTAACACTTCTTTGTTTCCTGGATTTCCAAAATATTACGTTTCCAAATAATCTAATTACATAGCCTGATGTGGACTTAAGATCCACAGAATCACCTGCCCAATCTGCATCTACAAAACAATCTAACAAATCCATATCTTCAGTCTTTCTACATGTTAGCTTCAAATCTTTTGTTTGATACAAATATTTCAGTGCTCTCACAGCATACTTAAAGTGAGTATCATTGTAACAGCTTTGAAATCTACTAATATAATTCACACCGTAACTTATATCTGGCCGTGTTCCAGAACTAACGTACAGGAGAGAACCTATCAAGTTCCTGTACTTGCTATCAAGACTTCCATCATGTGTTACATCTAGTTTCAAATTTTCTTCCAGTGGCGTACTGTACAATTTTGCATGTTCAATCTGATATTTGTTAGCTAGAGATTCAATGTAGCTACCCTGACTCAGAGTCATTACATTTCTGCATAATTATAATTAATATCTATCCCATGATAATTCATTACTTCACCTAAGTCTTTCATCTCAAATCGCTTGGATAACAGACATTTGGTTTCTTGTATTTTTTCTTTACTTTTACAACAAATTAGCAGATCATCAACCAACACAGTTATATAGACAACACAAATTGTAGTCCTCAGTACATACAGACAGCAGTCATAGTTACTTCTCTGAAACCCTTGACCTTTTAAAAACTCATTCAGACAATCATACCATGTTCTAGGGCTTTCCCTCAAGCCATAAAGTGCCTTAAATAACTTACAAACCCTATCTGTTCCATCCATGTATCCAGGGGGTTGCTTAACATAAATTTCTGACAAAATTTGTTCATTAAGAAATGCAGTTTGTACATCCATTTGTTCTACAACTAAGCCATTTTGACGACAGAATGACAACAACATTTTCAATGTTTACATCATAGCAACTGGTGAATAAATATCATCCACAAATTTCTTTTGTTGGAAGCCCCTTACAACTAATCTTGCTTTACAAGTGTTATCTGATTTCCTTGTAAAAACGCACTTTACATCAACAACATTTACATTTATTGGTTTAGTCACTAGTTTCCAAGTTTCATTTTTATTTAAACTTTTAATTTCTTTATCCATTGCTTCTTTCCACACTTCTGACTCATTACTATTCATTGCCTCCTCAAAATTTTCTGGACTATCAGTACAACAAAAGTTTACATAAATGCAGTTACTCAAGATGTAATCATTTAATCTATCAGGCATTCTATGTTCCCTAGTTGACCTTCTCAACTCTTGTTCCTGGTTTTGTTTTTGCTTACTCGTACAACACTCGACACTTCTTCCTTCCATATGCTCATTTACTGATTCATTGTTTATGCTTCTGCACTCAGACACACTAAAATGTTCATTCCCTGAATTGGATGTCTTAATATCAATACACTTGACATCCTCTTTCACAATATCAACATGTCTGGCAATGATAACTTTGTTATTAATCGATACTCTGTACCCAACTTCACTGTACCCAAAGTCTGATTTACAGTCCCACTTTGACCACCTCAACAGTTCTGCTACACATACAAAAACCCTACTTCCATATAACTTTAAATCTTTAACATCAGGTTTCTTCTCAAATAATATCTCATAAGGAGTTTTCTTTTCAATAGTATTAACTAAAGTTCTGTTTTTAAGGTATGCAGCTGCACATACCACTTCCAGCCAAAATCGCCTATCTATTCTCGCTTCAGATATCAGACATCGTTACATATCCATAATTGACCTGTTATACCTTTCAGCTGTACCATTTAATTCATGTGCATAGGGAGGGCATACATTTAATATGATTCCTTTCTGTCTAAATAACTGATAAACATCTGAATTTAAATATTCTTTCCCATTGTCACATCTCAATTTCTTAATAGTTTTACCAGTTAAATTTTCAATTTCATTTACTTATTCCACAAAACAATCGTAAACCTGACTTTTAGATTTAATAGTTTAGACTCTAGCTGCTTTACTATAATCATCAATGAAAGTGAGAAAATATCTTTCCCCATGCAAACCATAAGTTGAGTGAGGCCCATTTAATCAGTATGAATAATCTCTAATGTTTCTTTTGCTTTGCTTCTTTTGTTTTTGAAAGGTAAATTGTGCATTTTATTTTCAATACAGACTTTACGCTTCATAAATTCTGATTCTAAATTTGTTGGCAATCCATAAGCTAACTGCTGTTTACACAATGTATTCAAATCGTCAAAATTTACATGTCAAAGCATACAATGCCATTTCTCCTTAACTGACATACTATCCCCACTACTGACAGTGTTTACATTTATCTCCTGCTTGTAGATTTTACTTGTCACTTTATATAGCCTATCTTTTTCAAAGCAATCACAAGCAAGTTATTGTATTTATCGAAAATCTTTGAAGTATTGCCCACAGATACAACTGTATGTTTTTCTGTTACTTTAGCATAGCTAATCAAATTTCTGGCCATGCCTCTGACATAAAACACATTTTTCATTTCGATTGCAACCATATCATCATAAACTGGAAAATAACTAATTATGCTTCCTATTTTTGTAGCCTGCAAGACTTTTCCATCTGCAATTTTAACATTTACAGGCTCTCAGAAAAATAACTCTCATAATTAAGATCATGATCTGTACAATCACTATCCAATAACCAATCAATCTGTACATTGTTACCTGACTCAAGGTTGTTACACATCACTGTAGGTTGTACCTCTGTTACAAAGCTGCTCATGCTGACTCCACTCTGTTGACATCCTCGGAGTCCAGGATGACGACTTCCTCTTGTAACATGATATTTACTCTGACCAAATGACCAGTTGTTCCCACTGGAGTGATCACTCAGCCCATGTCGCCAACTGCTGCGACCACCTCCTCAGTGATGTCCGCCATGTGTCCTTGAATCTCTGCTTGTTCCTGAATGGCTACAGTCCCTCCTTATATGACCTGGTTTGCCACATCTGTAACACAATTTCTCTTGGTAGCTCATACTAGTTTTCTTTTCAGTGTGAAATGCATTGTATTTTACATATTCACTTCCATCCTTTTCTTTTAGATCAATCATCTGAAGTTTTACTTTTAACATATTCCACTGTCTGATCTTTTTCTTTCAAAACGTCGATCAAGTCCCCAATATAGCTCAAGGTTTCTGGCAATGTTCTCAACATATAATTTAGCTTCTCCTTTTCTGTCACTTTTGCACCAGCTAATTTTAATTCATTCACATTTTTTTCAAAGACACTGGAGAATGTTGCTGTATCACTATAGTCTTTCAACCTCAGTTTGTCCAACTTGTTTCTGCACACAATTTGCAGTGCTGTTGATTCTTTGCAGTGTAAATCATCAAACGTTTTCACTATTTCAAATGCAGTTTCCTTATCACTCACGTATTCTAGTTGCTTGTTCGAAATTGCTCCGTATACGTAGTTCAATGCAATCAGATTTTCTTCTTCCGACGTATCCGCTTTGTCCGCGCTTGTTTTCGCTCTTGAAGCCACTGTATGGCATTTCTTCATTTCCAGGTACATTTCCATTCTTCTTTTCCAGTTCCTGTAGTCTTCTCCATCAAATACCGGTATCTTAATATCAGCCATGTTCAGTTTCACAAATCACACTTTTTCGAATAACAGTCTTCCATTTCATTTACAACTGATCACTATTATTTTGAGGGACACACTTCGTTTGTGGTTTACAACCGCGAACTGCTACCATGTTGATAATATTTATTCGGAACAAAGGTTAAGTACAAATCATGGTACAACTACACACATCCATCATTTTACAGTGAGTGAGAAATCATGTAAAGAACAAAACGGTTGTGCTATAAAGATATATTACTCTTCATTGGATTCCATATATCGATATAAATGTACGAACATTCCAACACTGTTAACAGAGAGAACTACTGTGACACGATGTGTTATTTACAGTAACTGCAAATGACAAAAACCGATCTATTATGAAATAGGTTATGTAAATCACTTGCAAATTACGAAAATTGTTGTAATTTTAAAGTGCACAATATTACTGAGATATGGATGATGTTAGGTTGGTGAAACACACCACAAACATCATCACTGTGAATAAATGTATTCCAAAAATAACACACTCATCCACTACACAGAATGGTACTACCATCGGATTAGAGCATTTATATAGAGATGTTCTGGCACGAGTATTTTTCTTAACATTGATGATGTATGTGCTCTAATTCAACTTCTTAAACTCATCCACATATCAATAACGTCGACCACTGTAAATTTACAACAGGTTTAGAGCCCACTGTACTAGTGTGGTAAGCGTGTTTGAGTGTGACGAGAACAAAAAACACTAAGTGGAAGAACTAATGAAGACAACGTATCTGTCAGTCTATAATAGCAAACAAAAGGAATCAAATGGAATGGACAGAACCCACTGTGAATTTATTATTTAATGCTGTACCTAAGAATGTTCATTGATTACCAATCTAACAATTTACAAGTAAAATTTTGTTTACACTAAAAGAAAAAGCTCTGTTCAGTACTGAAGAGTACTTCTCTGGTAATAAAGCAGTATCTTCCTGAGCTGTATCTCAGTGCCAATGAAAAGTGTAGCATCTCTGCTATTTCACTACACTGTGTTCTAATCTTGATTGTCTTATTTTTATAAAATATAGTGTAACCTACTTCTTATCTTTATATTTATAGTATCCATTTTAGTATCATAATTTAAGCTGTACTATTGTATTCATTTTATTGTAGTAATAATATTTTAAGCTTCAAGCTTTCTCTCCAGCCATGCCTGATGAATAACATAGAATTGGTAGTAAAGCTAATAAAATAGTAAAGGAGACAGATCACTTGTGCAGCAACAACTATTTCTCGTGGTCAATATGTATTCGTTCACTGATACAGCAGCATAAGGCATGGGAAGCCGTAAAAGCTAGCTTTAGAACACGTTATGATGACCTGAATGAGGAAAAAAAGAAGAAGATCGAGAAGGCCTTGTCCCTCATTCTAATGCTTTTCGAAGACCGCTACCTGGAATTGACTGGCACTCTTAAACTAGCAAAGAAGACATGGAAAAAGCTCAAGAAAATGCACTGCAACAGTGGCCTACTTAATACTATATCCAAGATGATACACTAAGTAAACATCAAGAAAGACTGTGAAACAAAGATACTGGCTGCCAATCAGTCAAGCAAGGGGCCTTCAGCTTTGATGACAAAACAGTTGCAGGCTTCATTCTTCTTGGGCTACCTTTGGAGAAGAATGGAGGCCTCATTAGAAGTTTAGAAAGGGATGAAGACAGATTGAGCATAAACATTGTCATCAACAGATTAGAATTAGAACAGAATCGCCTAGAAACAAGTTCTAAGTCCATCAATAACTGGGAAGCACCCAAGGCATAGAGGTGCAGCACAAGACAGAGGTCAGAAACAAAACAAGTTTGTTTGGAGCCACTACAAGCACCATAAACAAAGGTGTAAAGAACACATCTAGCGGAAACAGACTGTGTTCACTTGTGTGGTGAAGCAGGCCGCATCACCAGGGAGTACCCACATTTCCATGAAAAGGAAGCAGAGAGGTGAATGAGCAAGTAGAATATTCCCAAGAATCAGCATGCAGGACAAGCAAGAGCAAGGTCAGGATTAATAAAAATTATACAAACTGTGAAGACTCATCAAGTGCAAGTACAAAGACAGATGATGAAATAGTGGCTATGACAGTGACAAAAGGTGGAGGAGGTGCTAATGGAAGGGTGTGGGTTCTGAATTCAGGAGCATCACATCACATCATTAGTCCCCAAGAGATACTGCAAGATTTTAGAGATAAGTAGATTTGGCGAAGTGAAATTTGCTGATGGAAAATTCATGTAAGTGACTAGTAAAGGAAGTATTATCGTGAAAGCAGTAAAATCATGCGGTAGTGAGTGAATCCAGGTAACAGAATTGCTTCTGGTGTAAGAACTAGATGGGAACTAATCATAGCATGTAGGCTTCCATGGCCGGCATCTTCAGTAATTAAAACTTCCGGGCTAATAGGCCGTGGTCCAATAGTAGAAATACTTCTCCCTGACGTTTCGTTGCCAGCTGCGGGCAACATCATCTGAGGTGAGTCTACGACTATTGGACCACGGCCTCTTAGCCCGTAAGTTTTAATTACTGTAGATGGGAACTTGTTGTCTGTTAAAGATATATACAAGAAATGAATGTGCATTTGATTAAAAACCGCTGATGTTATTGTGTCTATTGGTGAGAAGGAAGTGTTGAGAGCAATGCCGTCAAGCACTGACATTTATTTAATGCACTGTGAATATTAAAAAGCGAATAACGGTACAGTGATGCACCACAATGACAAAGCACATCAACAAGTAGAAAATGAAGCAACAGCCAGATGGGCTGAAGTTTTGTAGCACCAAAGACTTCAGCACAGAGAAGCTTTAATCAAAGTATATGGAGCTACTTAGTACAAGCAAAAATAAGAAGAGTGTGTGAAAGAAAAATTGAAAAGACAGCCTTTCAAATCAGGTCAAACTACTATTAAAAATGTTCTAGAACTGGTACATAGTGGTGTAGGCTATGTTGGGTGTAGCACATTACTATGCTCCTTACCTGGATGATGACTCAAAGTGTTCATTAGTGCAAGTGCAAAAACAGAAGAGTGATGTGTTTGAGAGTTTTGTGGAGTTTAAGGTATGTGCAGAGTTTGAGACAGGTAGTAAATTGCAAAATTTCCAGTCAGACAGTGAGACTAGTACACCGACAGCAAATTTCAAGAGTTTTTTAAAGAAGACATATTATGTCGGAAAAGGCCAGTATTTCCTCTATCTAACAGAAAAGTGGAGCACCTGGATCAAACAATAATTTCCATCATGAGGAGTCTAGTATTGAAAGGTTGTTTCGCCAACAACTTATGGAGGGAAGCTCTGATGTTGGCCTGCTACATCCAAAAAGAATGCCCAACAAGATTGTTTGATGAGAAAATCCCCTATTAAATTTGGAAGAAGAAAGAACGTTAGGATTTGATAATGCTCCAAGTGTTCGGCTGCAGAGCCTGGACAAGCACATTGACATCTAACGAACTCAGAGGATGAGCAGAAGAATATATTTATCTTGGAGTGGAAGCAGGATCAAAAGTATATCGTCTGTGGAGCCTTGGACAAAGAACAATCGTTTTGTGAAGAGATGTAATCTTTGACATGAGTGTATTCCATCTGAAGGCTTGGTTAAAAAAGGAACTGTCTTTCAGGGGAAGTAGACATGAATCAGGCAACAGATGGTCCACAAAGTCATGAGGTGACAGCAGACAATGCCACTACAGTGTGGTTGAGCTTTCTGGATCTATCAAGAGATGGCAACAACATACCTTCAAGAAATGCTGAACTAGTCACAGATGATGCAGTTGAATCAACAGTTGCTCAAGGAGATGAGAGCCAATCCAGTAGGAGAAGAAAATAGCTATAATACAAAAGACAATATAGTTATTGGCAGCAAAGATAAGTGATGTGTGTGAGGAGTGTAATACGGTGTTGGAAAGTAAATATCTAATCCAAGTAGCGAAGTGGGGTTACGAATGTCTTCAAATTTGATGAAACTGACAAAGTGTGCATCGTGTGTCTTTGCATGTTTTTTAACTACCATGAATCAAGTGAATCGATCTGATCCAACATCAGCAGAAGAGGCTTTTGCTTCAGTTCACAGGGACGAATAGCATAAGGCTGTGGAGTGCTGAGAGAGTAGCCTAAAACGCTACAATACGTAGCAACTTGTCGACAGATCAAAAGCTGATCATATTATAGTAAGTAAGTTGGCATTTACAGCAAAACTCTTATCAAAAATCTATATTTTTCACATAAATATGTAACGAGTTTTGGAACTGTTAGTTGCAAATGAGAATACTATGGCCAAAGTTCCTGGAAGACACAGTTAAGTTCACAGCTGACAATATAAAACTAACAAGGCGGTCATATCAAATTCCCCTCACCGATCTGATTCATATTGACAGGCTGTATAAGCCACAATTAGGACTTCAACATATGTAAATAGTAAGACACAACTCTTAACTGTTTTCGAGAAAATCGAATTTGAACATTTTAAGCATGCTTACATACTTTGTTTAGAAGCTAGTAGTGAAGGATTCTGCAGCCAAGTGAGTTAGGTCACTGTTTACGAGCACTCGATCTTCTGCAACACACAAAATATGTAAACATATATTTGGTGTGACATATTCCCCACGTAGCACAGACACTTCCTATCCCGCCAAACATGGCCTGTCACATGCTAGTGGCACTGGGTTCATTTGTTTGCCATGGCTTGCTATTCAAGATAAGATACGAAACCCTCACCCTCCGGCGGTTTATGTCTGCATCTTGTGCCTCACAGAGTGGTAGCCCTTTTCATTGGCTCTCACATGTCATTGTTGCGCTGTAGTCCTCCACGCCTATTACTAGAGGCCCTTGCGCCACACTCTCTCTCAGCACCTATCCAACTTTCGGAAGTTCCGCCGCCCTTCTTTTATTTCCGCCTCTTTTTCCTTGAACTGAGCTACGTCTGTACTGTGATACTGACAGCGCAATTGACATCCACGAAGGCAATCTATGGTTTCCGTCAGCAGTGCAGGTCACCGAATGTGATTGAGGGGAAGCTTCCCCTGTTCAACTGGCGTGCCATTTGGCGATCAGTGTGCGCTCCTTATCTTGATAATGACGTCCAGTCTGCATGGTACCTTACCGTCAATGGGAAGCAAATATGCCGGTCACACCTTCACAGGATTCACCTCGCAGACACCCCATTGTGTTTCGACTGTGATGTTATGGACACAGAAGAGCACCTGATGTCCAGATCGGCGAGAGCTATCCGATTCTTGGTGCAACAGATGTTGTCCCCAATTACCCATACGACTCAACGGATTTATACTCAATTTCTCCTCTTTCTGGTTGCAGGATACTTCCTGCAAGCAAAGACGAACTCTGTGAGGTGGATTTGTGGACATGCAGCATTCTACTTGTTTGCTGACGGTGAGAAAAGTATCCTTGACTTTTGGTAGTTCCTTAATGAATGCCACTATGCAGTTGTCCACAATCTAAAATACAGATATTATTTCTACAATTTCCTCTGCAGTGTCTTCCTTAACCCACCCCAGAGCTGGGGTGTTCCTGTCATGATCCATGCCTCTTCCACACTTAGAACCGTATTGTTCACTGGTAATCGGAATGGTCTTCTTAGTCTGACGTTTTGCTGTGCCCTCCTCATCGCGTGACGCTGCTTTCCTGATATTCTCGGCGATATTAATGACAAAAATAAATAAATAAAAATAAAAAATAACGAAAAGAAAAATAAATATGCAAACGATGTTCATTGTACCTCTACTCCATATTCCCTACGCTGTCCTTGGTCCCTGGAGGGTGGGAACGGGATACAGATATGCAAGATATGCCGCGAAATTGTGTGATGACTGAGTACCGCCGGCCGAAGTGGCCGTGCGGTTAAAGGCGCTGCAGTCTGGAACCGCAAGACCGCTACGGTCGCAGGTTCGAATCCTGCCTCGGGCATGGATGTTTGCGATGTCCTTAGGTTAGTTAGGTTTAACTAGTTCTAAGTTCTAGGGGTTGAGTCCCATAGTGCTCAGAGCCATTTGAACCATTTGACTGAGTACCGCTTACATATGTAATCCAAATTCTTTTACAATGTACACGCTGGGAAAACCGTGCACATGCAAACATTTGATGTTCAATATAAGTGTCACATGTCTCAATAATTATCGTTTCCCATGTTTCAATGATCATTATTTTCCTAATTGGTACAGTGCTCCATAGGTTACAATAAAAATTGTTCTTCCCACACATGTATCTAAAGTTACATAGATAAAATGACTATACAGGGTAATTCAAAAAGAATACCACAACTTTAAAAATGTGTATTTAATGAAAGAAACATAATATAACCTTCTGTTATACATCATTACAAAGAGTATTTAAAAAGGTTTTTTTTCACTCAAAAACAAGTTCGGAGATGTTCAATATGGCCTCCTCCAGACACTCGAGCAATATCAACCCGATACTCCAACTCGTTCCACACTCTCTGTAGCATATCAGGCGTAACAGTTTGGATAGCTGCTGTTATTTCTCGTTTCAAATCATCAATGGTGGCTGGGAGAGGTGGCCGAAACACCATATCCTTAACATACCCCCATAAGAAAAAATCGCAGGGGGTAAGATCAAGGCTTCTTGGAGGCCAGTGATTCACGGGCTGCCTGGCGGCCGATCCATCGCCTCGGGTAGTTCAGGTTTCATAACTAACCTTTTTCGTAGGACTCTCCATACAGTTGATTGTGGAATTTGCAGCTCTCTGCTAGCTCTGCGAGTCGATTTTCCTGGGCTGCGAACAAATGCTTGCTGGATGCGTGCTAGATTTTCATCACTCGTTCTCGGCCGTCCAGAACTTTTCCCTTTGCACAAACACCCATTCTCTGTAAACTGTTTATACCAACGTTTAATACACCACCTATCAGGAGGTTTAACACCATACTTCGTTCGAAATGCACGCTGAACAACTGTCGTCGATTCACTTCTGCCGTACTCAATAACACAAAAAGCTTTCTGTTGAGCGGTCGCCATCTTAGCATCAACTGACGCTGACGCCTAGTCAACAGCGCCTCAAGCGAACAAATGTACAACTAAATGAAACTTTATAGCTCCCTTAATTCGCCGACAGATAGTGTTTAGCTCTGCCTTTTGTCATTGCAGAGTTTTAAATTCCTAAAGTTGTGGTATTCTTTTTGAATCACCCTGTACTATGTGATGACCTCACTCCGTAGGAAAAATAATTATCAAAATCTAAACTGTTAAGTCACTCAAAATTCTATTTGTAAAAGCTGACTATTTGTAATACTTCTCAGTTGGTCACAATCTCACTTTATTTACGAACTGAAAAACATAATGTTTATGACAAACTGCTCTGAAAATAACCTGAGACAACAAAATTGTGTATATACCCTTTGAAGCTACAAAAACATCAAAGATAATATCTGACAGAGTTTAAAAAAAGATGACAAAATTACGTGAATCACATTCAACAACGTTAATATTTACAGGAAAACTCGGGAGGGGGGGGGGATTCACCATACATCTACCCACTTTTTGAGTATAACCAGCATCTCACAATACTACAACTCATAGCAATACAACATCAGTGGTTTTAATACTGTGTAAACATTCCCCACGTGTTTTGACAAGTGACATACATGATCCACGCTCACGGCAGGAAATGCACCAATGGTGAAATAGCAGCTTTTATGTCATTGGTCGGATCAGGAAATTACGGCGGTAGCCATTATTTACGCGCGTAGCCGTATTTCGCTACAAAATACTCTTATCAGTCGCTATCACATTGCTATACTCATAAAAATACATAAAATCACTTAAAATAACGTGGCTGCAATAATTTTGAGATGTAAGGAGAAATAGTTCTAATGAGAGGAAGAAGTTTACATTAAGTAGTGTTTCAAAAATGACTACCGTGAACTGTTAGTTCACTAATGGTACTTTAATTTCAATAGCAGAAAGTAAAAATAAACAAGCAAAGAACTGATTTAAATAGAGTCCCTAATTCTACTACTTTTAATAGGGAAAGAAAGTTTTTAGATCAGGGGATAGCGTTCAGAAAAATATCTGAGCTTTTCGTTGCATACAAAGCGTTGCGCTGGACAGCACGAAGTCGGCGGGCTACGACGTCGTCAGTAGGATACAGGCAGTTCCGCTTGTTAATCTTCTCCGGCGAAACGCGAACAAAGTTTCTGGATAGCTGAATCAGTAACCCAGTGGCGATTAACGAACTACAAAATGCTGGTATGCAACTGTTGCTGACATGTCCCCTCTTCCAAAGAACATTACATAGACAGCGTTCTTTTATACACTTTGTGCACCGTCCTCGACACTTTCGTCCATAACTACACAGTTCGTTGCGTTCATATAGCTGTAGCCACATGTACACATTCATAGAATTAGTGTTTTACATGATGTGCACCGTAAACAATGTCTACTCTGTTCTCGCAGTTCAGACTTCTTTAACGTCATTGAAAGTCAGATACACTGCACAGTACATTAAAGTCTCCATTTTCATAGCTTGATAGCGCGAAAGACAATGGTTCCACCACCCGAATATCACTGCCAGCAAAGTTCATTCGCATAAAAGCACTGTACGTGTCGGTCACAACAAAGTCTTGTTAGCGGCACTTTCACAGTCTGGTCTGTTTGTTCCTAAAGTTCACTGGCGATGGCATCACGTACTGCAGTGGTAAACCGAATTGACATTCTCATAATTCGGTAGCACTGTCCATACAATGCCGGGTGCTTTCCATAAAAACATAGTATCATTTTCCCGCGCACCCTTCACAGACGCATCGTCCACCATACCTTCTACTACACATCCTCTATTCGACTATCAGTATCACTATCGCTGTCACCTGTTTACAGATGTTACATCATTATGGTAAATTACATAAATCTTTGTAAATGTTCTTGACTGTATTTTTCACAGTTAATTGTATACCAAAAAAAAGAAGTTTACAAACCTTTCCACAGATACAAAGCAAGAAATATATTTATCCATTGGCAAACTAAATAATCACAATTACATCTTTATATTTAAAAACCACAGTAGTACGTTACATCATCATAATTACATATGCCGGTAGGAACAAAAAAAAAACAAATTGAAAAAAGAAAGAAAATTATGGCAAAAAATTTTATATTAGTAAATAGCAATGTCTTCACAACATATATGATAGAAAATTCTTGTGTATTCATTTTTTCCAATTTCATTACGAAAATGGTTTCCAGGTTGAGGATTATAAAAATAACGAATAAATCTTTCAGCAGTGGCGGTTTGCACAGTGATAATAATTACGTTCGAAGAGAAATAACTGACATGATTGTATGCATATTTGATCCATGGACCTCACGCTCCTACAACTAATCATTTATCGCTCGCCGCTGTGGACTTCTTTTGCACTAGTATTCACACACAATACATAAATGCGTGTAGAAATTTTCACAGTCGATTTTCTTCAAACAGTTGACAGCTGCATCTTCCTGTTTACATATGTTGAAATCGAAGTCGTGCCCTACACATCCTGACAATATAAATCAAATTGGTATGGTCTCCTTGTAAGAAATACATCACGTTCTTGAAAACCACAGGCTATGTTCAGAATTGACGATTTAATACTACACAATACAGGGTGTGCCAAAAAGAATAATCCTATTTTAAATTGCAATAATATTGAGACAAATGTCATTAGGTAACTGAAACAGCGCTAGATGTAATCGGCATGGTCTAGAGTTTCAGAAAAAAATCTGCTAGACGTTGCTATGAGCGCTGACCTGGAGCGTATAGCCAGTCTCGCACAATATGGCGTCAGCGCAACAGAGGGCGCAATGTGTTATTGAATTAAGACGTACTCAATCAGTGATCGCAGTTCAGTGGGCGTTTCATATTCGATTTCTTGCTAAACCACCATCACCAAAGAACATTCGACGATAGTATAAACAGTTTGAAGAAACAGGGTGCCTCTTTAAAGGCAAAAGTCCTGGCTAGCCACGCATTCCTGAACAAGCAGTGGAATTAATCCGATGAGCATTTGAGCAGAGCCCCCACAAGTCTACGCGTCTTGCTAGCTGAGAACTTGCATTATCATGCATGACAGTGTGGCGTGTGTTACGGCATCGTTCAGCCCTTAAACCATACCGATTACAACTGGTACAACCTCTTCGAGATACTGACAAAGCGAAGCGAGTAGACTTTAGCAATGCTATTCTAGAGGACATGGAAGATGACACTTTTATGTTACAGTTGACATTCAGCGATGAGTCAACTTTCCATATTAGTGATAAGGTTCACCATCATAATGTGCGTATATGGGGGCTCGAAAATCCTCGTGAAACAACTGAACACGAACATGATTCACCAAAAGTGAATGTTTTTTTGCTGTTTCGCAAAGCAGGACTTATGGGCCCTACTTTTTTGAGGAAGAAACCATAACGGGACAATCATAACTTGCAGTGATACAGAACTGGTTATTCCCACAACTTGAGTCTGAAAATTTCATCTATCAGTAAGACGGAGCACCACCGCATTGGCACAACAATGTGCGCAGTTTCCTCAATGCCAACATGCCTCATCGTTTAATAGAACATACAGGACTGTGAGATCAGGCTTTACACTCTTGTCCTCCTAGGTCCCCTGATTAGCACCATGTGATTTCTTCCTGTGGGGATATGTTGAACAATGTGTTTACGTTCCTCCCTTACCTCATGACATTAATGAACTAAAAACTAGAAAATCAGGTGCTGTAGCTTCAGTGACAGAAGACACCTTACGCTCACTTTGGGATGAATTCGGTTATCAGCTAGATGTTGTCCACACAGCCAATGGAGGACATGTTGAACATTTATGATGGATTTTTATAAACTTCTGTCTTTTCTGAGTAATTTAGTATGTAATTTGTTGGTGTTAAGCCTTTCTTCCTAACAAATAATTGAAACTGGATCATTCTTTTTGGGACACCTTGTATATTCCAACACCCACATTAATTTTGATAAAATCAGCATGAAAGACACATTTAAACTTTACAAAACAAGTTTAAATTTCTCTTGAAGTTTTTGTACCCGGGTTTCCAGAATAAATTTTTGTGACGCATGTGATTTTACTGGAAGACATAAGAAATGCCATGAATCTACATCTGTGTCTACATACATACTCCACAAGCCACCATACGGTGCGTGGTGGAAGGTACCATGTACCACTACGTTTCCTTTCATGTTCCAATCGCAGACTGAGCGAGGGAAAAACGACTATCTGTATGCCTCTGTAGGAGCCCTAATTTCTCGTGTTTTATCTTCGTGGTCCCTACGCAAATTGTATATTGGTAGCAGTAGGATCGTTTGGAAGTCAGCATCAAATGCTGGTTCTCTAAGCTACTCAACATCAAATGTTGGTTCTCTAACTTTTCCCATTAGTGTTCTACAAAATGAATGTCTTCTTCCCTCCAGGCATTCCCACTTGAGCTGCCGAAGCATGTCCATAACACCTGCACGCTGATCGAATCTACTGGTAACAAATCCAGCAGTTCGCCTCTGAACTGCTTCAATGTCGGCTTATATACAATGTAAATCTAAATAAATAAATATGTGGTTGTACAGATTTTGCCACTTAGCTGATTTCATATTCCATTTTACGGTAGCACGTCAATAACGAACACTGCAGCTTCAGTATACCTCACAAAAACAACATGAAATATGGAAGCACAACAGGCGCCCATCTGCATCAGTTGGCTAGCTGTGTGGTTCTTTGTATCTGAGCATCATGTTCATTTGATAAAATTCAGGCACCCATGTGCATCAGTTGGCTAGCTGTGTGGTTCTTTGTATCTGAGCATGATGTTCATTTGCTAAAATTCAGGCGCCCATGTGCATCTGTTGGCTAGCTGTGTGGTTCTATGTATCTGAGCATGATGTTCATTTGATAAAATTAAGTTGAAACTCCATTACCACCAGTATTGTAAACTGTTCCAGTCTGTTTGAGATGCGGCAGTGAGATGCTGTCTCACTGATCGTGCTCATTTTCGACAGATGATGCTGCATAATTTTTTAACTGCAAGAAAAGAATAACAGGGTGTAGAAGATACTCTAAATAAATCTGTTTTGTATTTTGCAATTGAGTTGTGAAGATTGCATCTCCATACAAAGCTTAGATTATGAGCTACATGACTTTAATTGAGTAGTATATCAGAATTTGGGGAAGTGTGTGGCAGCCGCATTGAGGCATTTTACATTGGTGGGTGATGTGAACCCCCTAAAGATGCAAGTCATCCAGGTGGGAGACAGAAATCATCAGTGGAGGGCAAAGTTAAGGTGTCTCGAGGGCTGTGGTAGCATGTCAAAGGAATACTTCCATCCACCCAGAAAAGTATGATGTAGATTTAGCAGGATGATACCCATTAGTAACAACTTGATGAACTTGTTCCATGGCCCTTGAGGGCGGGAGAGGGAACGTAGTCCTTCAGTAAAATTACATGTTTTGGTAGACAGAGAGATTGTAAAATTTTTATAGGAAAGGTTCCTAGGGAGTCAATGAATGAAGTAGATGTTGGAAGCATCAAAATAACAAAATTATGTGTATTCCAAAAAGTGAAGTGTGTGATGTCACACATGATCAAAAATTTACAAATAATGTCATAATTCCCTTGTTCTCTGCAAAGTGCATTCAGGGCCACCTAAGGACAAATCTGTAGTTGAGGGCAGCTCAACCTCAGTCAAACAGTTACCTTTGGTTGGTTTCCTCTGATTGTTGTGATGTACATACATGAACAGTCTTGTAGGAAGTGAGCTTAATTATTGATCTTGAAAGTTTTACAATTGGCTGTGATAATAAGTACAGATTTAGGAATGGTTAGATCAGAGGAAAAAGCTTAAGTCACACTACTACATGATCTCTCACATTGTTAAAGGTAAGTACGAGTAGGTCTACACTTATTATCTTAGTGTGTGTATACTCACTGTTGTAAATAATTGCAAATGACTTTCTGGTTGTGATTGTGAGTACAAGTAATTGGGCGTTTTCAGTGTGTAACGGTACTTTGACTACTGTGCCTCCGCCAGAGCAAAGATGCGATTTACGATCGCGCATGCAGAAGAGCGCTGCACCAGCCATAGAGTAAATATCTCTGGTGTGAGCATTCACATGCGCAGAACAGATTTTGTTTTGGCAACATACATTGCCGGCCTGGTCGCGTGTCTTCGGGACGTCGTGTGTTTGTCTGTATAGTGCCCTGTATATTTCGAATGTCACTACACCCCTAGTACAAACGGATTCTTTTCGTACCTGTCGTGGATTATTTATATATGTTGCGCAGATATTTTAACAGTATCCATCTGATACCGGGAATGTTTACTAATATTTTACGCTTCTTAATCAAATGGTCAAGAAAATAATTGAAGGCAAAATACACCAAAGAAGATGAATGTGTACTTTGATTAGCTACACTATTGTGTTTTTTATTTGATTTGTGCAGAAAATGTATTTAAACTGAATGCAGAAATTGGTAGTAGGTGCTGTGGAAAATTAAAAATAGTTGGTATAGAATCTGTCTTCAGCCACACAGGTTCAAATTTTTCTCTGTCTAAACATTCCTCTTCAAAATGATTTGAACATACTTCGGAATATTTTGTGGGGACAAAATTACTCCTCCTTATTTTCTGGAGCCACATCTTTACTCATTGTTCATCCTTCGGGAAACCAAAATATAAATCACACATAATCATTCTCCATGTCCTAGACACACTTAACATGGTCTCCTACTATAACTTTATAGTAAACAAAAAGATTTGGACACAAACATTATACAAAGACAATTACAGACTCCCACTCTATTGAATTTATCTGTCTCCCATCTTTCAATTTTATATACATAATCGACAAGTCACTGACAAATGCATGGAGGCTAGTATTTGCTGAAACAACTAAACATTCCCTTTCCTGTTCCACTAGCAAATTTACGATAGGAAGCTTTTGTACGAGCCGTAACATCTATTATATAGTCATAAAATCGTAGAAAAATAGGTCTACAGAAACAAGCCTTAATTATAATGCGTCTCGAAATTTTTAAACATGGTACCCATGAAAAGTTACTATCCCTCATTTCACATATTTTTCTTTGCATCCGTAACAACAACAGTAATTCACCGTAGCTATTACACTATCAACAAACAGGGAAAACACAACGAAAACTCTTGATATTATAAACTTCAAACTCTGCAGAAAGCATGCACGCACAGCGAAGTCCAGAAAACACATGACAATCCTGGTTTAATGTTGACAACATGCGCAGAACGCAATGCTTATTCCAGAGATATTTACTCTATGGCACCAGTGACAGATTTTCATAAGTAATTTTGATCTTCTTTTACTTTTGCGTAGGTGTTTGTTTTAACAACTAGTTCATTACTCTCTTGTTATCTTGTCTTCATACGTTTAAGACGTGTATTTTTTGGCGCTGATGTTAAAGAATAATTTTAAGTGGAAATTAAAACTGCATTATGAAACGAACACACGGCGTCTTCAAGTTATTTCAGTAGTGATTCGCAATGGTAATAGCCAAATTTATAAATTAATCTAGACAGTGAGAACTTCAAGAAATTTTCATGAGACAGAGAACAAGAGGATCAGCGAACAATGAAAAAAAGACATCCTATAAGAAAATCTAGAAATATTCCAGATGCAGCCACGAAGACTAGATTATAATAGATACTACGTTTCTGACAGAATTATAAGGTAATTTCAACTTATTTCTGGTGCTATTTCCTTACAGTAGCTTTTTGTAGTGTTGCCGACCCAGTCTGCCATTCATGGTCAAATTACAGCACTATCTCAATCAGTAATATGAAGTCTGCCTTATCTGCAACTTATTCCTGATTCAAACCCCAATCAGATTTTCTATTTTGTATTTTCATGGCAGAACCCCGAGGAAAGGAAACACTACAATTGGCGTCCTGGTGATAGGACTTACAATCTTTGGATTTGATACAAGTGCAATTATTATACATTTTGGACATTTTATCTAATTTTAATCACTTAATAGCACCAGAAAATGAATTTGGACTAATTTTCATTCATTTCAATTGTAACGTTACGTGCATGAAATTTACAACAATATTGTTTGACCTATTATTAATTCATGTTATTTTCATTTTCATGATGAAATTAATTTGTTAAAAAAAAGGAAAAGGATAATGTTACATAAAATAATTCGCACAGATGTGAAAGAAAAATTTTGGATTGAAAACTGTATAACTGATGCTATATTTGCAACATAAGACTGAAGAACAAAAAAATTCTTGAGTAGAGAAATTTAATTTTTTCCAGTTTCAAGCAGCCATCTGTACTTCGTTTATTCCGATCCATTTATTTCGAAATTATTTTTCCAAATTGTAGTTAAAATTGGCTTACTATTGCTGCAAATGGTAAGTGAAGAGCATATTCACAGTCATTTATTTGTGAGAGGGAAATTTCAGTACCAGTTTAATAATTCAATTTCATATTAAAAGTCATCTAGAAATATCCATTTCCATAAGAGAAATTTCAGATTTCAACAGATCATATTTAAAAAAAATTTTGCCATTGGAAAATTTTATTTGCAATTAATTACGAAAATCACAAGATGGGCGCTAGATGCGTAGAAATTATTTTCGAGGACGAGCTTAGTGAAAGTGACACATTGCAAAACATGTCTGACAGTCAAATGAATATTGAACTTAATAGTGAGAATGTTCAAGATGTAATTTTACCGGATCGACTAAGACAACAACCTCTACATTTAAACAGATATACAGGCGATTGGAGAGTGAGTACTACGCGACAAAACGCGACATTGACAACTCCAACTTCAGAACCAGACATTAAACAGACACTAAAAAATGACAAAACTAAGACACAGGACTCTGACATGCTCAACCAGATTCTGAAGTTACTTGGTGACCAAACCAGAAAATTTGACACTTGAGACAAAATTTTGACGCTTTAGACGAGAAAAATGACAATTTAAAACGTGACATTGAGAAATTTTACACTAAATTCGATGAACTGACACGGGACATAAAACAACATTTTCAAAAACAATCGAGATAAACTGTCGACTTGACAGAGACCACCAGTACTCTTGGAAGGAAATTTACTGACTTATCAGACAAGGTTACAAGACAAGAAAAGGTATTTGTGGAATTCAGTGACGAGACAAAAACTGACTTATGACGATGTAATGAGAAATTGTTAACAGTAATTTTTGAAACAATAGAAAACCAGTACCCAAGTTGACGAATTACGACAGTCACACAATTCCATAAAAACAAACCAAGAACACTTAGACCAGACGATTACAGACCTTTCAGACAGATTAAATTATGTAACACTGGAGCAGAAATCCTTACCGGAAAAGCTAGAAAAACTTGAAGACAGAGCAGATGTAGCATCTTTAAAGAATGACACGACTCTAGCAGAGAAACTTGTACATGAATGCAAATTATGTGATGATTATTTAGACGAGAAGTTTGAGACAATGTCACAGATCATTTTAGATAAGACAAAGGAACAAGTAAAGGGAGAAACAGATAATATTCTGAAAGAGGTACGTAAACTTAAAGAAAATGTAATACCAAGTTTGTCAGTGATACCAAAAGCCATAACGGGCAACCAAAACATAAATGAGAATCCGAATAATGCTAGGCCCACCACACAGACAAAAATAGAATTACCAATGAGTGATACAAATCCCAATGAACCATTTTCAATGCTACCACAAGATCAAAATTACTATCAGACATCACCACATACTATACACAGTTTGACACAAAATGCAGGACCAATAATACCATTGGGAGTAGCTGATGAAACATTAGTACGGTATGGATACTTTCAGACATTTTCATGTGATGAGAAAGACAAAGTGCATCCGATTGTTTTCATCCGCTCTTTTGTCGGTATTTTCCCGAAACATTGGTTAGAAGCTGATAAAATTCGATATGTTACAAATTTGTTACGTGGAAGAGCAGCTAAGTGGGGAGCAGCAATGAATAGACAATGTTTACATTTGAACAGTTTGAACAAGCATTTTTTGGGGAATTCTGGTTGATCACAGAACAGCAAAGTTTAAAACGAGAAGTATACAATCCAGAAATTTACAACCTGAAGAAAGAGACTTTATGCCAATACTTTGAACGCTACCTAGACAAAACATTATATTGGACAAAACCAGCATATTTACCAGACGTAATTAGAACACTTAAAAGCCACTTCCCATTTCCATACCATGATAAATTAATAGGAATGTCCGAGGACAACATAAAGAATTTTTTTCAGTTATGTTGATGAGATAGATGTTTACAGAGATGAGATCAGGAATTTCAATCAATTGAATCCAATCCATCCTAGCAATTCGCGTACTCACAACAACAGAAATGACAGAGGCTATTGGAATCTGCCTCTGACACCACAACAAAACACTCAACGAAACAATTTGCACTACACTGAGACAAATTCATTCAATTTTAGGAGAAACAACTCGCAGCATTGGCAAGGAAACGGTAATTATTACTATAATGGTTATCTGATCAGTAATTACAATCAGAACAATAACAGTTATATATATATACCAGAATATTTAAATCTATAACACTATAGCACTAATCTAATGGGAACTTGTAATGAAATTTATGGATTTATGTAGGCTTGACACTGCAGATTAGAAGAATTATTTAAGAAAACGTATTCAGCAGTCATCTAATGGTATAATTAAAGCTCATCTACTGTACTGAACTAATGCACCATTAAATAGAAAGGAACATAAGGAGAAAACAAAATGTCAGTCCTCTGTTGCGGCTCACACTCTCATCCCTACCTTAGAAAAATTTATACATGTTGATGAAATATTTGACATTATATAATTTGTGGTTATCTGACAGTATGGAGAGACATACACACATATTTATTTATGAATATAATTTTACAGGCACCGCAAGGTAAGCACAGAATGGATATACAGCATGGAATGCAGCAGCAATTATCTGACAAGAACTGAGAAGATTTGTTTATTTATTAAGTACAACATTTATTTATATTTCTTGATACTCATGAAAGGAAGGAGATGAACTACACAAACTTTATAGAAACATGATTGACTTGAACTAGGTGTATATATACTTACCACACTGATGTACATACTTGTAGGATCCTAAGATATTTAGAGGGGCACCACTCTTAGAAACAGTAATAGAGGGGTACCACTCTTAGAAATGGTAATAGTGGGGACACCACATTCAGAAACAGTATTAGGTATAGGAAATTTTACATCATATTAAGTTAACATGTATTCTGTCTATCGTATTTTATTTTGTGCAGTCCACTGTAGGAGATGACTTTACTAGTATTTATGATGTAGTTAGCAACCATCCCATGAACCTATCCTCCTACAGAAGGCTCTCTTGAAGCTTGAAATATGTGTAAATTTTATTCCAGGAGGCAAGATGAATTTTAAGTTGAATATTCTCTCAAGTTGCCACAATTATTTTAAAATGTTACAAGTGTAACGAAAGGCAAAGGAAAAAAAAGAAAAGAAAGGAGAAAGAATGAGCTAACAAATAAAATAAATAAAACGTATATTTCAATCTGAATGTAATGTAATTCACATGTCAGCACAATGATATTGAATGTAACGTAAAAATTTACTATATTTTTCATTTAATTCTGTATATGTACTATATGACAACAATGTAAATATCTCATGTAATGATTTATTGTAAATATTTGTATATTCATGTACTTATTATATCAAGAAATGTATTTTAAAGAGATGTTAATGAGCTGCAAAGGACTTGTGCATGTAGCACATGATTCATATAAATGGAACTGAAAATGCAAAGAAGAAACTAATGTGGTGGAACATTGGTCAAGAAATATTTACATAGTGTCAATATGCCTTGAAGTGTATAGTGTAGAGGAAGCCAGCAGGTCTTCAGGTTGGTGTAAAGAACAAGCTCATCACCTGTCGTAGGCAGTGAGGTGTTTCCTGTGCCCTCATTGACCATTTATACCCCGGTAGACGCCACCAAAATTCGACTGCTGGAGATCACAATTTCGTGTTGACACAATGAACAAACTCTGGATTTTCTTCAAGTCACCCGCAAGAGATCCAGGCAGTGCAAACACACTCAGAAGCCGATACTAAGTTTAAAGACATTGAAGCAATATACACTCCTGGAAATTGAAATAAGAACACCGTGAATTCATTGTCCCAGGAAGGGGAAACTTTATTGACACATTCCTGGGGTCAGATACATCACATGATCACACTGACAGAACCACAGGCAGATAGACACAGGCAACAGAGCATGCACAATGTCGGCACTAGTACAGTGTATATCCACCTTTCGCAGCAATGCAGGCTGCTATTCTCCCATGGAGACGATCGTAGAGATGCTGGATGTAGTCCTGTGGAACGGCTTGCCATGCCATTTCCACCTGGCGCCTCAGTTGGACCAGCGTTCGTGCTGGACGTGCAGACCGCGTGAGACGACGCTTCATCCAGTCCCAAACATGCTCAATGGGGGACAGATCCGGAGATCTTGCTGGCCAGGGTAGTTGACTTACACCTTCTAGAGCACGTTGGGTGGCACCGGATCCATGCGGACGTGCTTTGTCCTGTTGGAACAGCAAGTTCCCTTGCCGGTCTAGGAATGGTAGAACGATGGGTTCGATGACGGTTTGGATGTACCGTGCACTATTCAGTGTCCCCTCGATGATCACCAGTGGTGTACGGCCAGTGTAGGAGATCGCTCCCCACACCATGATGCAGGGTGTTGGCCCTGTGTGCCTCGGCCGTATGCAGTCCTGATTGTGGCGCTCACCTGCACGGCGCCAAACACGCATACGACCATCATTGGCACCAAGGCAGAAGCGACTCTCATCGCTGAAGACGACACGTCTCCATTCGTCCCTCCATTCACGCCTGTCGCGACACCACTGGAGGTGGGCTGCACGATGTTGGGGCGTGAGCAGAAGACGGCCTAACGGTGTGCGGGACCGTAGCCCAGCTTCATGGAGACGGTTGCGAATGGTCCTCGCCGATACACCAGGAGCAACAGTGTCCCTAATTTGCTGGGAAGTGGCGGTGCGGTCCCCTACGGCACTGCGTAGGATCCTACGGTCTTGGCGTGCATCCGTGCGTCGCTGCGGTCCGGTCCCAGGTCGACGGGCACGTGCACCTTCCGCCGACCACTGGCGACAACATCGATGTACTGTGGAGACCTCACGCCCCACGTGTTGAGCAATTCGGCGGTACGTCCACCCGGCCTCCCGCATGCCCACTATACGCCCTCGCTCAAAGTCCATCAACTGCACATACGGTTCACGTCCACGCTGTCGCGGCATGCTACCAGTGTTAAAGACTGCGATGGAGCTCCATATGCCACGGCAAACTCGCTGACACTGACGGCGGCGGTGCACAAATGCTGCGCAGCTAGCGCCATTCGACGGCCAACACCGCGGTTCTTGGTGTGTCCGCTGTGCCGTGCGTGTGATCATTGCTTGTACAGCCCTCTCGCAGTGTCCGGAGCAAGTATGGTGGGTCTGATACACCGGTGTCAATGTGTTCTTTTTTCCATTTCCAGGAGTGTAATAGAAACATTTATTGTTCAAATTAATTCCCTTGTAAACACGATTGATGTGAAATGAATTCAAACGCTGTGCTAAGCAACGATAATACGCCGAAGTGCAAAGACATTAATGTTATGAGTCGTAAAGAAGATACACACCAAAAAGACTGTATACAAAGACTGTATGCAAAGGCATTGTGCTCAGGAATATTTTTGTAATATGTAAAATTCTTATTTTCTCATATATATTGCCACGCTCGCTTGCAGTGCATGTCAGTAGAGGAGGCATTGTAACAGTACTTTGACTACCGCGCCTCCGCCAGAGCAAAGATGTGATTTACGATCGCGCATGCAGAAGAGCGCTGCGCCAGCGACAGATTTTCATAAGTAATTTTGATGATCTTTTATTTTTGCATAGGTGCTTGTTTTAACAACTAGTTCATTACTCTCTTGTTATCTTGTCTTTATACGTTTAAGAAGTGTATTTTTTGGCGTTGATGTTAAAGAATATTTTTAAGTGGAAATTAAAACTATATTATGAAACGAACACACGACGTCTTCAAGTTATTTCGGTAGTGGTTTGCAATGGTTAACGCCAAATTTTTAAATTAATCCAGACAATGAGAACTTCAGGCCCGCGTTGGTCCAGCGATGTTAACATGTTTTCGTGGACCTTGGAGTCCGCCCCCACCGACCAGTTGGGCGCACGAGGCGTGCGTGTACACAGACATACAGAAAACAGAGCAAGCGCTCTCCGAATGGGGGGGGGGGGGGGGACTGGATACTCTTGGGTCACAATTGTAGGACACAGAACGATAGGTCATGTCGCGGTCGCATGGATGGATGTGACATAAAATCGAAAGAAATGCGAAAACTGATTAGCGCATAGGTATGAACTAACCTAATATACACCGAAATGCGGTCAAAATGAGATGTACTTGCTTATCTTCAGGTTCGCAGGGGGCAATTTGTACATGGAGTCAAGTATGCTGCAACAAGAGGAATGTAGGAAAACGATGACATCGAAGCGAGCAGACTAAGGAAGGTAGTCAATTTTTTCTCGTTGAGTTCGTATTATATTGTAGCAGTGATACACGCAAGTTGAATACTGTATTTGATGCTTTTGAGGAGGACAGAGAATCATTCACATCTAAACTTACTCACTTCTTTGTTAAAGGATAACAGAGAGTGTACGGGATGATCGATTGAGACAGAGCTGTAACTAGGTAGTATTTAAACGTTGACTCATTTATTCTGGAGAAAGACAAGTTGCTGAAGGTCGATCTTTTTCCAGTGTTCTATCTGGAAGCTTTAGTCACGTGATATAGCCTGCGTTCTAGTCGTATGCAGCGACAATACTTTACACATGATACATTGGATGATTTACGTAAAAATGTATCGAACTAAGTTGCGTATAAGTATCGCTCCATTCTTGTTCTTCTTAACTGTACGCTATTAAATTAAGACACTTTGAGATCTGTTACTATAGATCGATATGGCGTGCTAAGCTCCAAGACTTGGTTACATCTAGAGAAATGTGGTGCATTTGGAGGGGTTAGGACAAGGAAAGCTCTATTCAGTCAAGAGAGGTGAAGCGTAGGTATATTCGTCTGCTCGGCATCTTGAATAATGGTAATTGCGCAGTCATCTGACGTGATGACAAAGCGCTCTGGTGCTTGTGATAGGAGCTAAACACAGTTGAACTTGGAGCCATTTTTGTTAAGTAAACGAATTGTATGATCTTCCGCCAAAATTCAAACTCCCTACCAAAATCGGACATCATGAATGAGGCCTTCTGCTGGTGGCGATGTGTACTAACCCAGTTGGACTCCGGATCTCGTCGCGAACACACGCGCATGATATAAATAACTGGAGCAGCTGTCCGAATTCAGAGACCTGTTGGAATGTATCGATCTGTAAGAGTTAACTTTGATGTCCTCTAGACGACCGAATAGCGAAGTAATAGTATGTCCTGGGCGGCTTTGGTGATCAAGTCAGAATTTGAGAAGATGATTGATTTGGGCTAGAGTGTTATTCGATGGGATGTAGATTGTTCGGTTGACTACTTCTGCACATTTGCTTCTTTTATTTAACTGAGTGAAGATCGATTGTGGTGTGTTGGATACACGCTTGTCTGTTCTCTAGACCTAGGACAGACCTTAGTTGACGTCTAAATTATAGCCAAGATCTTGAATATGTTACATGACTGGGACCGGTATTCGAGAGTGGAAATATCATTTTGCGTATGTTTGTTTCTAGTTAGTCAGTGGTTTACAGGATGCTGCACATAGATGATGTTCGGCGTTTGTAGAGAATTAATTTGAAGTCTATATCATGGGAATTATGATAAACTAGTGATCGGTAGGGTGTAGCCTAATGCATGATATTGAGAAGTACAGCTAAAATCGTGTAATATTATGGGTAAAGTACATGTGTTCTTGCAGTATATGAATCTGAGGTTGTTTGTAGAAAAGCGAACAGACAAGGAAGGAGAGACAGTAAGGTGTTTGTGCTGAGGGAGGGGATGATACTGAATTTGTAAAAAGAGTTCTGAGGATGACTTAGCTCCGTTGATGTAGCTCTAAGTGTCGGGTCGGTAGAGAGAAAGAGCAGGTTGACGGTGCTTTCCTAAGATTGGAGCGCATTGGGGTATATAGACACTGTAGGAATAGGAAATTTTTTTCGCATGCTGTAGAGATATACTGGATAAGTACAATGTTTTGTGTCAAATGTGTATATACTGTATTGTAAAGTTAATGTGGTATACATTGTGTAGCGCCTGTATATATGGTATTGTAAAGTTAATATTGTTTATGTTATGTGATGAGTAGAGAGGAAGTCGTAAGGACGGTAGAGATATTTCCAGAGTAACAGGGGTCAAGAGAGTGTATTTCCGATACTTAGCTCATTGTCGAATGCCAGCCAATTGAGGCCGCGATCGTAACACTTCACTGTAAGTATAATGACAGCAACGACTTCGGTGTTCGAGAGTGAGAATATCATTTTTTGGTCTGTTTCTTTCTAGTTACTCAGTGGTTTACAGGATGCTGTACTTCGAAAAATTTTGGTGTGTTCTTGTAGTCTGAGTGTGGAGAGAAGGCAAGGAAGAAGAGAAAGTGACGCATTTGAGTTGAGGGGAAGCGATCGCTGAAATTGTGGACCAATTATGAGAGGGACTTCTGTCCGTTGATGTTGAAGGGCTGATTACTGCTGAGTGTCACGTGTGTAGAAAGAAAGAGCAGGTTCACAGCGCTTCCTTAGGTATGGAGAGCTTTGGAGCATATAGTCGGTATTGTAAAGCTACTGTGGCTTACACTGTGTAGGGTTTGTATATAATGGATTGTAAAGTTAGTATTGCTTATGTTATGGGATGAGTAGAGAGGATGACCGTGTGTGTGTGTGTGTGTGTGTGTGTGTGTGTGTGCATAAATTGAGGGGGCTGTGGAGGTAATTAGCGATCTCTGTAAAAGTAAGCACAGAAAGCCTCAGAAAGAAAAGCAGGATGGTACTTCGATAACGGGTCCTTAGGAAATTAGGCCTGTAAATTCGATAAAAAGGAATAAGAATGATTAATCGGTTGTTCTGGGATATAGGAGGGTTGAGAACTTCTGTGTATGTTGAAAGCAGGAAGGGTATGAGGTTAGGAGCGCATTCAGTATTATTTTGGTGAACAAGTTCTGTTAGGGTAAGAATTTGAATTTACAAATAAGCTGACAAAACACGAAAGCGAGCGTTAATTATTTCTGGGGGTGGGGGGGTGGGGTGCGGGAGTGGCAGGCACTATACAATTTTGGAGAGGTTTTTAAATAGTATGATGATCGTTTTAGATTGTAAGGGGAGGGCAGCACTGGGATGTGTGTGTGAACTCGCTCTCGGATCTTCTGACAGCAGACGTAAAGGTGGAGATGTGTCGCAAATAGGCCGGCACGCAATGGAATGCGGCCTTAACATATGTGTTGGAGCGCACTGAGTTAGGACGGTGACAGACGACGCGCGCGGCCTGGCTTGGATAGTCATGTTCGGCGTCTAGTTGATATGAATTTCTCATGTGTCAGGTGTGAATGCGGCTGTCATCATGTCATGTTTGAGTGGTCGAACAGAGACCTTTGAGTGAATTGAGAGCTGTCGGACATCTGACTTAGTGTGGGACAGGTTGATTGCGCGCGTCTGTTGAGTTATTTTGCTGTGCGTTATTTGGACAGATTACGAGTACTGATGATGTTTAGAGTTATGTGTACTGCATTATTTTGGAGCAGTTTAATGCTGTGCACTGAAATTAGGAGCTGTTTGCGTGTCTGCCGACTGTGCAACATGACATCAGGTCCGTCAGGGCGAGTGTTTTTGTTTGAGAGTGATAGATATGCTCGGTGCCTACATAAAATGTACGATAAGTATTTGTGGGACGATATAGAATATGAGAGAGTTTGAGTAGGTTATTATTTTTTCTACTTGGAGGTTTTGTTAGATCGAATTGCTGAGGCAAGTAGCTACGAGAGCGCGAGGGATGTGATTGCAGCGTACCTCCGCCTCTCAGCGGTTAACTACAGGTGGGGCGAGCGATGTTCTCGGCTTAGGTACTGGGGATGTGCTCTGGCCACGTCCTAGACCATGTGGATTGAACAACAGTATTCGGGTCATAGTTTAGCTAGAATATTTACAGAGGAGTATGTCCGACGCGAGTATAAAGGTCCAGGCTGTGACGTGGAAGGTCTCGCGCTCATGGTATGTGAGAGAGGCAAAGCAGACGATTTTGAATCATCACAGGTAACTTAGGTTAATGGCTTCGTTTGCCACAATTTTCTTGTGTTGGTAGTGAAACATGAACTGACCATCAGAATTCAAACTTGTCTTATTTGTGTAGAAAAAATGTGATATACGTTAATGTAGGTTGGTGCACGTTAGTAAACGGCAGTACACATTAGTACATGTCAGCCGACGAACATGGGTCGGTAAGGGGGCTGTGGTGGTCGGTGGGGACTTTAACTATTTCATTCGAAGTCCAGGTGGGGTTGGCGCTGGTGAAAATTGATTCCTGGTCTAGGTGGACGTGAAAGTTTTCCGCATCAGAGAGGTTAATTAATTGATCAATTTAATTAAGTAGTCATGGGAACTTTGTTACATTCACTTGCGGGGGTACTAAGCTCGGCGCGCGCGAAGGCTCACGGGTACAGGCGTGTGTTTTCACGATGATCTTCGATTAGGTAAGTGCAGAATGTGGATTGGATAATGAGAGTGGGTTGAACAATTAACTTAGCGAGGGATGTCGTGGCGAGCGTATGTGCTGGACCACTTGATGTGACGTCATGGAGGATTCCACTGTCAAGCAAACTTTGGCGACAAACGTGCGGCAGGGCATTCTTTGTCAACCAAGTGCTGGATCAACCGACCGACCTTTATGAAGGCTGCATCGGCAGGTTCCAACCTGTCCAGCGAACAGCTTTGGCGCCAACTGGTCGGTGGGGGCGGACTCCAATGTCCACGAAAACATGTTTACATCGCTGGACCAACGCGGGCCTGCGAAGCGAGCCGGCGGCAGTAGGCTGTGACTTGGGCGGCCGCTTGACCGGCAGCAGGCACTGACGCGGCCGTCACGTGAGGCGACCGCTCGCTTGCCGGTGGCGCGCGGTCCGGTGCGGGTCGGCGGCGACCATGTGAACTAATTCAGTTGGACTGGGGATCTCGTGGCGGCTGGACTGCGACCTCTTGAATGTGTGCTAACTCTGTTGGAGAAGAAGTGATGACAGTACTGTTTGAAATAAAGACTTCAGTCCTTTTCCCATGAATTCACAGGAGGTGACTTACATGCACTTTATTATTATTTGACGCGATTTTCATAGCTTAGGAATGAAACAATAAGTGACAGCGAAAAATTCAAACTTTGTAGGATGAGGTGGACTTAGGTTAGTGTACATGGCCCAGTTGGTCTCTCTTTTTTCCGTAGGTGTGACAGATTATCGTGTTTGAATTTGAATTTGTGAGGGATTTTTTGTTATGGAAGTAAGGGAATTGGCTTTCTTGCCACACAAATCGACCATCTTTAATAAATAATAATAAATGCTAATAAATAATAGTAAATGCTAATAATAATAAATAGAAGTACGGTTTTCCAGAGATTATGGAGTGTGAATTTGAACATGGCGCGATTTTCTATGTTAGTGGAGGTAGGCCAATAACAACAAATAATAATAAATGATAATAACTAATAATAAATAATAAATGATAATAAATAATGATAATGAATAATAATAAAGACAAGTATGATTTTGAAGCCATTACTGTATTGGAATTTGAATTTGGGGTGAATTTTCTCGTGGAGGTAGGCCAATAATAATGGCTCTCTACTGACTGCAGCAAAATTCCGCTTCCGCTTCGAGGCTAGAAAGAAAATGGTAAGTTGAGTCGCACAGTTTACCGTAAACCTACATGAGGTTTCGAACTTCCACCCACAACAAAAGCGAGGCATCATATAAACATTGGAGTATACAGGGTGGTCCATGGATAGTGACCGTGCCAAATATATCACGAAATAAGCATCAAATGAAAAACTACAAAGAACGAAATTCGTCTAGCTTGAAGGGGGAAAGCAGATGGTGCTATGGTTGGCCCGCTAGATGGCACTGCCATAGGTCAAACGGATATCAACTGCGTTTTTTAAAATAGGAACCCCCATTTTTTATTACGTATTCGTGTAGTTTTTTCGTTTGACGCTTATTTCGTGAGATATTTGGCCCAGTCACGACCAATGGACCACCCTGTAGAGCAAAGAACATCTGTGAACCAGAATTGTTTGATGCAGAATCAAAACATCTCACCAATTCCTTGCTCAAGAATACTTGTTCTTTCGTTGAGGAGAAAAGAGCATTAAGAGCACCGCATAGAAACAGCGATGCTCAAGCGCCGTGAAATCGAAAGTTTTGCTGCCTTTCATTAAGGAAATTACTGAACGCATAGGAAAAATCTTGACATAGCGGAATATCGCGGTAATCTACAAATCCACCCTGACGATACAATATCACCAAAAATCGGCCAAGGAAGCTCACCGGCAACTGGAAAAAGCAGGAATTTATAGTATTTCATGTAGTTGTGGTGAGGTGTACATGGGTGGTACAAAAATAACGGTCAAACAACGACTAGGAGAGCACAAGGGATATTGCAGAAGAGAGGAGATAGACAGATCAGCTGTTGCGGAACATGTTTTGCAACCAGGAAACCACCACATTCATTTTGACAGCACTCAGGCACTGGCAGCAACAAGTGGGTACCATGAAAGGTTATACAGAGAAGCAATAGTGATTGTGAAACATCCCAGGAATATCAACTGGAAAGAGGAAGGCATGAAATTATATGACATCTGGATTCTGGTGCTAAAGAAGATGTATAGCAGTCTTCCACCATGGCCGGCCGGAGTGGCCGAGCGGTTCTAGGCTCTACAGTCTGAAACTGCGCGACCGCTACGGTCGCAGGTTCGAATCCTGCCTCGGGCATGGATGTGTGTGATGTCCTTAGGTTAGTTAGGTTTAAGTAGTTCTAAGTTCTAGGGGGCTGATGACCTCAGAAGTTAAGTCCCATAGAGCTCAGAGCCATTTGAACAATTCTTCCACCAGGGGGTAACAGCATCAGTCGACGACGGCAGACGAAAACGACCAATTGCGCTCGGCTGTTCAAAATATATAATGTCACGCCACTGCCAAAAATGGGGAATCGAAATTTTGCTGCAATCACTAGCGATCCAGGGTTAAGTCAGACATTCAAGGAGGCTACAATCTCCCTGGAAGACGTTCTCTGCAGATGGGGACGAAACTTTGGGTTTTGATGAGAAATTCGTTTGAGCATCGCATAACAGCCTGGAATACTTTATTAATTAAAACATTTGACGATATCTAACCTTTCATTCAGAGACAAATGTTCGACGACACACAAGGAAGTTACTGGCTGATCAGTACCAACATCAGCCCAAATTATATTCCCACACCTATCAGTATAAAGTCTTGTGTGTTGTCTTTAGGGGACCTTGTATGCTGCTTACGCGGTTTCCCCAGGCCCTAGGGCGAACCTTGCAACAGCAGTGATATTCCGACTATGGAGCATAGATGGAACAAAGTTCGATGTAGTTCCACCGTTCGCCGTTTCAGATCAACCCTTGTATGATGCGCAACAAGGTAATCTAATTCGAGAATGACGTCATAGCTGTCGCTAACGATGGGAAGAAATTCTGTATTAATGTGGAAATTAACTTTCCTCGCCTGGAAATTCAACTTCCCTAATATGGGGGAAGTCATACAACCCACACCTATGGTACTTAATGTCCAGTGTGGTGCTTTTAATTTCTTTTTTTCATGAATATACTTCTACTCGTCACAGCTATCTGTGAACCAGTAACGTATAAAACTTGCTCAACCTATTTCCCATGTAGCCGGTCAGAAAAAAGTCTGCCACTGATGTTGTACTTGGGAGCATTGTACAGTAGACACACCCTGTAATGTTCAAGTGCTGAGAGCAGGGCTGACCTCCCTGCCTCTAGCATTCCTGTTATTGAAGATACGGTCACAATGTCCAAATTACTTGCACAGCTTGCACTGCTGTTTCATACATTCCTGCTTCATATGCCCTTTGAGACCACACAAAAACCAGTTCACATCCGTACTGAAGTCTGTCTTCCTTTCTCATGTTTTGGTAACAGAATCTATTTCCACTAATGGCAATGCAATTTTCATTGCTAGGTTTAACGACTTTGGAAACTCCATTCACGACTTCCTCGAGATTTCAGTCAGCAAGCCCCATAAGAATGCATCTAGAGCCCTTTACTCAGCTTCCTGTAACATAGCTGAATTGAACCCTAAGTGCAAATATTAACCTTGTGGATGCGATCCACAAAATCCTGAACCGATTCCCCATACTTTTCATACAACCTACTGAATTGTTCTCGGTGGAGACTTACTGTGTTCTTTCTGTGACACCTATTTTTCAGTTCCACTTGGAAATCCTCAAATGATGTGCCTCTCTTAATCTTTGTTGCACATAATGTATGCCCTAGTGTAGCCTGTTAGTGTCACCCTAGCAACTCTTAGTAACAGCTTCTTAATCTAACTGCCTAACCTGGCGGCCATGGCCAGATAATCGAAAAAAATAGAAGCATCCTCCCCCCATTTCCATGAAAACAGGGTGACCAATGCCATGGTGCTGCGACATAGGGCTAGTGGGTAAGGGCTGACTGTTTACTCTTCACCTGTAGATATGCCTGCACCTGGCCTACCAGCCCTATGAGTTGCTGAATGGCCCACTTAGCCAAAATTTCCATTATCAATATGACTTATCGATCCAATCAGAGAAAGGAATACCTAAAGGTGAAAGACATGACCAGGATCAACTCAATAGGTTTGGAACAAAACTTTGAATGAGGCACTTACTTCTTCCGATAACAAGTCGTTACAATAGCTGGATGGCCCTCAGGGAGATTTTTCATCTCCTCAAAATGTACTGGCGGAGACAGCAGCAAGTGGCATGCACTGATAATGCCAGGTGCGACAGCGTGTTGCTGATCTGGTAGACGCAGAATGTGCAACTGCATCGTGGATCAGGCGTTAGCCTTCTGCAGATAGTGATAGTGATGGGGTGTTGCTTAGCTGCTGTGCCTAGCACAGTCTGGCGGGGCATGACATCAATGGCTGTGAGTGAATCATCAGTCTGTCCAGGAGACCATTCTGTAACTGCTGCTATCTGGTGAGTGGGCAGGGCAGAGTTCAGGGCTCAAGGCTTGGTTATTGTACCTGCAATGGTGGTGACGCCAGGTGGCACTGGTGATGTGTCATTAGACGCCCAGCTGCATCTGAAAATGATGGGCTGTTCTGTGGTCGTTAAGCATGCCTTTTGCTCGCTGACGTCTTCTGTTTTCATCACCATGGAAAGCTTCAGCATGTGTTTATGTCCCTGGCTGATGTAATTGGGGCATGGTTACCACATCCCATATCATCACTTTGGTGTGAAGCGCGCCATCAATCTTCACATAACCCACCTGTTGTCCTTATTTCACTATCCTGTTGTTTGACTCGGCTGGTCAGTGATCCACTTACAACAAGCCATCATTTTCCTGAGCTTCTAACAGAAGTCGTGGTAATTCTTCAAACGTTTTAATTCTTTTAACCAATTTCATCATTTTCCATCTTTGCAAGATTGCATATTACTAAAAAAGTGAAACTCACGCATTATGGTAAAAAATCAAACACTCCGAGAGAAAAACAATATCAGTCTGGAAAATTAATAAACAATAAACAAGCAAATAGAGGCCAAATGAAACTGAAACCCAGAAAATAGTTGTGGTAGAAATGATAATACTCAGTCATTGATCACCAAATTCAATGATTAGTTCTTTAAACTGCAGAAGATGTTACACCCACTATTAAACTACCCACTACAGATTATGATGCACTACCCTTGAATTTAGCTTTAAGATTACGTTGTCATATAATAATTCAGCTCACACTGGACCTCTTTGAGTACTTGCACTTTAATTATAACTACCCAGTAGTTGCAAAAAGATATAAAGAGGAGAAGGAGGAGACACACAGTACAGGAATTTGAAAACTTTGAAGAAACTCTACTACAGCTTGTGGCCTTGGGTTAGCTAAGCCTGTATCATATACAGCACATGTGATCCACTGAGGATATTATTGTTATGGTTCAGCTACATCACTTTTTTGTTTGTAGTTTATTTCATAGATTGTGCCAGCTGTAAAATTTTGCTCTGTCGCCATTTAGATTACTATTTCCGTTGTCTGTAACACCATTTAAATTTTGATCTCTGAATATTTTTTTTGTGAAATTATACCATAAGGTACTGCCAATAATTCTGCTAACATACGTTTCTGCAGATTTTAAATTCCAAGATTGTTTGAACATACTAGCATCATAGTTCTCGCAATAGCCTTTTGTAGCTACAAGTTTGTTATTGTTGGTGGTTGTCAGGATAAAGTTATAGTTGTTCCTTTCCATGCACACTTTTCCTTTGTTAGTTTCTGCCCTCATTTCAAATATGCTTCTAATAACTTTTCTTCGGACATACCCGTCATTTTGAACACAGGTAAGTTTTTAAATGGTAAATTTGGTTCAACAAAGTTTAACATTCTTTTAGTATAAAATTAGAACAAAATTACAGATTCTTTCGTTAATTAACATAACAGTATTATCTTCTGATTATAAAAACAGAAAAAATAACTAGAAGGTCTTGTAAGATCAATCAGCACAGCTTCAACACTACACCTACAAATCAGCACATTCTCCACACATTTTCCACAAATCGTGTGCTCCATACATACTGGCTTCTCACACTTTGAACAGCAATATTCTGTTTCCCTATCTTTCTTTTTTTCAGTACCATCACCACACCTGACATATCTGACAGCCATTTTTTGGGAACTAGCGTTGAATGTTCTTCCAGTTGATCAGCAATCCTCTTACGAGTTTCCTTGAAAAATGTACATTCTGTCATCTACTTTTAAGACTGTCATTTATCAGATTTGTACCTAAATTACAAATGAACTCTTGGCGTTTCATCCATTTTTTCTCACCAACGTCATTTTCTCTGTATGTTATGATCCCATTTATGGCAATCATGTTGAGTATGCCATAAAAATCGTCAGTGATCAACATTTGTCACTCAATTCATGTACACCATTGACACCAGTATCAGTTGTATTACAATAGGTAATCATTTGTTGTTTTCTTTTATCACCTGTCGATTGGTCCATCATTTTTATTGTATTATAAAGTCGATATTAACGGAGCAACTTCCTTTTTATCTTTTTAGGTGCTTAGAACATCAAGGTATGGTTATTCTAGAACCCAATTCGACAGCTATTTACTTGTGTTCCTTTTTTGAAAATCTCAGGTATACTTGTCTTATTTTTACAGATTGCACCAACAGAAGTCAATGAATGTTCTTTCAAGAGACGAATAACATGGGGGTAACTAGTAAACCAATTGTTGAATGTAAATTTCCTACCTGTTTTTGTTATTGGTTCAACTAAACGGTTTATGATACCATATGCTTTATAACTCGTTTGGTAAGGCCCTAGTGGTTGTTTGAGGATATGGAATGTCTTCCCATCTACAAGAATATGTATGTTTATGCGATATTTTGCTGGTTTGTTCGTAAAGTATAGATTGAAAGGTCATTGCCCTCGGAAAGATAACAGCATCTCATCAATAATTAGGTTCTCAGAAGACATATAATTTTGTTGAATGTCTTCAACAAAATTATCAAAAATATCTCTTGTAGATCCATTTTGTCAGACTTTTTTCTTTGGTCCTGGATGTTCTTACCACGCAATCTCCAACAGTTTTGGAGAAAGTAAAACGTTTGCAGTGACACTTAGTCCGAAAGGTTGCAACTTCTGTACAATCTGTAGGCCACAAATCGTTAATTTTTGTCTGTTTGAGCAGCTTAGGCCTGCTACATACAAAGGTCGTATAAATGCCTCCGAAGCTGCATTTTTAATTTAATAGTACTCTTTATTTTCTGGACATTTCTCTTCTTATTCCATATTTCATTATTTGTATATGTAAGTATAGCATTCAACATACTGTTTCTTATAAAGAGATTCTAACATTCAATCTCTGTTTTTCTAAGTTTTTCAGCACCTTCTGCACCTGAAAAATTAGTAATAATTTTCCCAGAACTAATACAAATACTTTGTCTAGAACAGTCCTTCATCCATTTTGTAGCATCTTTGGATTTATACCTCTTATGACTGACTAGGAGCCACTGATGCAGATTTTGGCTCTTACAAACCATACAAAATACCCTCCTGCTCCGAATCACTTTCTTCCCTTCTTTGAGAAACGTTGCCAATCTCTTCTTTGCTCTTGGAGTTACAGGAACTAGCATTTGAACAGTTTTCTAAAACTTCTTTTTTTAATTCTTGTAGCAGAGAGAAATATAAGATCTAAAAATAAATCAAAGTATACCAAAAATAACTACATCTCATAAACTTGCTCACAAATCACAATGTAACACTGAATATGAAGTCAGGTGTGATGTACCCCACCCACCTTTGCACACATGTATCGCCTGCTCAAGCTGGCACAACAATAAACTCAACACAGCACCTCGCCCCCCTCTCCTTGGCCTCTATTTACTATTTCGACGAGATATTGGTGACAACAATTGCATTCAATAAACTGGGTTCAAAAACTTCTCAGGTATGTCATACCCAACCTCCCTCACACTGGGTTAAAGGACCTTTATTAACAACATTTCTCTTTTTAGTAGTGATTTGTTCTACTATACTGTCTAAAGAAAGTTTCGTTCCTATGAATTTATTACTAATCTGTTCATCTTAATGGTAGATTCAGTTCCTCCCAATCTAGGTTTCATTTTTTCCAATTTTGAGCTTAGATTGTAACTGTTACTTTTTGTTTCACTTGTTATTGTAGATTCTAATCCTTCCAGTTTCCCAAATATTCACTATGTTTACAACAGCTCCTAAAACCGGATTTCATAAATCAATTTCCTAATACTCCTATTGGATGGCCATGTAAACACTCCAAAATCGATTGTGAAAATCTTCTTCTTGTTGCCAGTTTTTCACTTCCACAATCTATTTTTGCTACCATATAAACGTACAATCGTTTTTGAAGTGTGCTAGGGCTGTCAGGTTACGACTTATTTTTTAAAAATTTCAGCTAATATCCACAGGGTGACGTTCTGCACAATGAAGGAGAAGTAGAAATACTACACTGAGCATTAAGCTGTCTAATTTTAATAAGTAATTGAAAGGAAATAGTTTCTGTCCTAACTACACCGAAACTAGAACAGCTGGTTTCCACATGCCATATTCGACTGTACTACCAAGCGAAACGGCCGCCTAGGAGGGCGGATGAGCAGGTAGAGGCAGGGCACTCTCTTGTCCTTGGGATGGGAAACTGTCCCTAAAGGCGGAAGAGCCACATGATGGCCAACGGCATAGAATGAAGAAGGCAAGGAGAAACCACTTCATTAAAGATCTAATTAGATTCTCAAGTATCAGCAGCCATAATATGAATATGAAACAAGCTCTAGTAAAAATGCAATCCGGAGTAATAGCCCCTCATTCGGTTCTCCGGGAGGGGATTACCAGAGATCTCGTTTCAACAGTTCATAGGAAGAAAGGAAATAAAAAGAGCTATAGTAGAATTGGAACGTGGAACGTCCGCACTTTACTGCAGATGGGGAAGCTCGAAAACCTTAAGGAAGAAATGAAGAAAATGAAGTTGGATATACTAGGAGTGTCTGAAATGAGATGGCCTAACTGCGGAGATTTCTGGAGTGATGAGTACAGGATAATTCACACAGGAACGATAGAAGATAGACCTGGAGCAGGTGGGGTTGGAGTAGTTATGAGTCGAAAATTGGGGCAGAGAGTGAAGGGATATATACAATATGGAGGAAGGATAATACTTGTCAGTCTGGATACCAAACCTACAGAGACGGTTGTGATACAGGTCTATATGCCTACCACAAACCAGGAGGATGAGGAAGTTGAAGCTGTATATGAAGAGTTAAATGGAGCCTTGAGAGGAATCAAAGGAGAAACAAATTTAATAATCATGGGAGACTGGAACGCAATAGTAGGAGATAAAGAGGTACAGCCAGCTGTTGGACACTACGGCCTTGGTAAAAGGAATGATAGAGGAAACCGACTTATAGAATTTTGTAACAGGAATCAACTGATAATATCGAACACGTGGTTTCAACATCACCCCCGTAGAAGATACACCTGGAAGTCACCAGGGGATAGAGAACGATACCAAATTGATTACATTCTAGTCAAAAATAGATTTAGAAATCAACTAAAAGACTCTAGAGCATACGCAAGCCCAGATATTGTGAGTGATCACAACATGGTTGTTGCGGAATGCCGACTCAAGTTCAAATGCATAAGGAAGAAAATAGGAAATGGAAAACTGGATATAGGGAAGCTTGGAAACCGTGAGACGCAGAAGGAGTTCCAAGAAAGGGCTAAGAATCTAATTCAACAGCATCCTATAGAGAATGTAGAACAACATTGGGAAAATATGAGAGATGGCCTAATAAAAGCAGCTGAAGAGATAATTGGAAAACAAAAACCTGAAAAGAGGAAGGAGTGGATAACTGATGAAATAATACTTATGTTTGAGGAAAGAAGGAAGCTCAAAAATAATGAAACAGAAGAAGGGAAAACGGCATACCGAGTGCTTAGGAACAAAATCAACAGGAAGTTGAAGCAAGTAAAAGAAAGATTCCTTGAAGACAGATGCAAAGAAGTTGAAGACCTTCTGAAGAAAGGGAACCTTGAATTAGCATACAAAACAGTGAAACGCTTCTTCTCAGGAGGACAAAGGATTAGATGTAATGCCCTAATAAGAGAGGATAATAAGATGGTGTATAATCATGAAGATATAGCACTTACATGGAAGGAATACCTAGAGAAATTATATGGAGGCAACGTACAAGATGACATGATTGAAAGTGAGGATGAAGTAGATAAAGATGAACTAGGACACAGCATACTAAGGTCTGAATTTGATCAGGCACTACAGGCACTTAAGCACGGAAAAGCACCAGGAATTGACTCATTGCCTGCAGAAATCATCAAAGCAGCTGGAACAGAAATAAAAGATAAATTGTATAAATTAATCTGCCAAATATATGATACTGGAGAGCTGCCTGAGGACTTCAAAAGTGTATTATTGTTCCATTACCAAAGAAAATGCCAGCAAAATCGTGTGCACAATACAGAACCCTCAGCCTAACATCACATGCATCAAAAATTTTGACGACCATCCTCCTCAGAAGAATTGAAGGGAACGTGGAATGCATGCTCACAGAAGACCAGTTTGGCTTTAGAAGAGGGAGAGGTACGCGAGAAGCCATTATGGCCCTAAGGCTCATAATAGAAAAAAGAATGGAAAAAGGAAAGGACACCTACATAGCATTTATTGACCTCGAAAAAGCCTTTGATAAGGTTGAATGGAAAAAACTATTCCAGATATTGAGGGAAACTGGAGCTAAGTACAAGGACAGGAGAACGATATGGAACATATGCAAAGAAGAGGTGGCAATAGTGAGATGTGGGGAACATCAACAACAAGCAAAAATTAAACAGGGTGTGAGACAGGGATGTGCACTCTCCCCTGTCCTCTTTAATATGTACATACAGAAAGCAATGGACGAGGTCAGAGAAAAGTTAGGACAAGCTAATGGAATCAGGATCCAGGGAAAAATAGTTGATATGCTGCGTTTTGCGGATGACATTGCTGTCCTAGCAGAAAATGAGGAAGAATTACAAGTAGTGTTGGAGGAAATGGAAAACACTCTTGCTACACGGTACAACATGAAAATTAATAAGTCAAAAACAAAAATCTTAGTTGCAAGCAAACAAAATAATCAAGCAATTACGAATATAAGGCTGAATGGAGAGAAGCTGAAAGAAATACAAGACTTTGTCTACCTGGGAAGCAGAATAACATCAGATGGTCGTAGTAGGAAGGATGTAATAAGTAGAATAAATCAGGCAAAGATTGCATTCTATAAAAGGAAAGGACTCCTCACATCAAATATGATAAATCTGTCGTTAAGGTAGCGGTTAATAAAGACCTTTGTTGGGAGTGTGCTTCTCTACGGCAGCGAAACCTGGACACTTGGAGAGGACGAAAGAAGAAGGATTGAAGGATTCGAAATGTGGTGTCTGCGAAGGATGTTAAAAATTCCATGGACGGCCAGGATGACAAATGAAGAAGTCCTGCAGAGAGCGGAGGAAGTTCCAGTTCTTTGGAAGACGGTCAAGAAGAGGAGAGATATATGGATGGGACACATTCTGAGACATGAAAGTCTTCTCCACACTATAACGGAAGGCCTTGTGGAGGGCAAAAGGGCAAGAGGCAGACCTAGAAGAAAGTACATAAGCCAGATAATGCAGGACCTAGGATGCGGAAGTTTCACGGAATTGAAGAGGCTGGCCGACAATCGCACTGAATGGAGAGCTGCTGCAAATCAGTCTTAGGATTGGCAACTTAAGAAGAAGAAGTAAATTTGCTTCAGGCCTTAACATGTAAATGCGACAGTGATAAACGGTTTTTAGAAATCGAAATTCATCTTCCTGAAGATGTGTCACGTGTAAACATAGCGCTTATGTCAAAAAGGTCACGTGATCTTGCTTTTTGTCCACTGATATATCACTTGAATGTGAGAAACATCCTCATTTGCATCTATGATACCCTCACTGTGAGAGGTTCCATGCCCTCCTCTCATTTTCATCAATTTTATTAATGTTCTATGTCATTGCACGGTGGTAACAGACCGAATAAGGTTATTGTAATGAGAGTATTTGTACTGAGAGCTCAAAAATACTTTTCACTTGATTCCTAAACATGTTGGTTTAGTTCCCTCGGTGGCCTGAGCGAGGTGAGCATAGGAGGACGCGGCACACTGCGTTTCTGGTTGGGGGCTGCAATTCCCTGAATCCCGAGGGGTTCGTACAATAGGCTTAAGCGCCTGGCGGAACGACTGACGTCGGTCGAGTTTCGCCTATTGTACACAAGGCGAAACGACCTGCGAGACGTCTGAGTGTCGCCACAGTTTATGTGTTTACCGTTCTAGCGCGTCCAGAACGAAGATTCCTAGCACCGACTGGCTGCATTGTCCTCTTGATTCTGAGAATACTTGTGGACTGTGACCTGCTGGGGGCGACTGTCTGGCACCGGATGGCCGGTGGTCTAGGCAGGTCATTTTCGTAGCCGGTCAAACGGCAAGTTCAGTGCCCTCAGCCGCATAGCAGAGGCGTGATGGGTCAACTTAAACTAAGGCTAGTTGACGTCATAAAGCCCTGCTCGAAATTGGGAGAGAACGGTCGCTTTTGGCGAGAATGACGTTCTGAAACAGTGTGGGGGTATTTTGGAATCAGAACTCAATGCTGATTCACGGTTTTCGATAAGATTAGCGAGTTGAGCAATGCTGGCTTCGCTCTGGCATCGCATCACGGAAGGAGTCGGGATCCGATCTTCTTCAGAGTCGGACGGTCTTGCGACTTGCTAGCTCGTTTTCGGAAGAACTTAGAATTCTCGGAGAGCCTTCGTGCCCAGGGGTTGACACAGAGTTGCTGCACGGCAGAAGTCGGCACCTACATCAGCAGGACGCTGCCAACCGACGACGTGCTGCAGATTTCAGTACTGGTACAGTACTTTGCGGCTCTGGCATTGTAGGATCTTATCAATTTTATACTGAATCCCTCAGCAGCACGCACGCTCGCTTTGCTACAAGTCCACCTTGCTTGTTTCTCCATGTGATCCCATTTGAACTCTCATTACTAACTGCGATACTGCTATACAGTCAGGAGATTAATATTTGATTCATGAGGACCTCCAGTCACTATCGTCAATCTATTGCATCACAGAGAGTAGGAGTCCCTTTTCTTGAGCCAACTCCTATTCTCATAATAATCCTTTAACGTACTGTGTGTGTCGACAATCATGTGCATTTATGTTCTGATATATAATAAATCTCATTGTGAAATTTAATCCGCATATCATTCTGTAGATATAAGCATAATCCTATTTCCTGTTGTTTATTAGGGTAAAGTTCTCTTTTTTGAGTAGATTACAATTTTTATTAAATTATTGAGAGTGTGCACTCCTTATTATACCAACTAGCAGGATCCACCATCATTTCCATCCGTTATCATTGTGCTCATAATTAATTAGCTAGTAGATAAGGAGGGCGTCGAGTGCATGTCTCGTTCTCATGCAAAATTCGTCTGAATTAAAGAGGTACAAACTCTTCTCCACCCAAGCACCTCGCATAATATGGCGACCCTTGCTTTGGTTCTTTCCTGTGACTGCTGAGACGCTGTCAGGACTTGATCGATTGATCGATAACATTTCCTGATTAAAGAAAAACACAATAATTAGTTTTCTTTGCTGTAATTAGACTTTGCGAAAGAAATATTTTGCTGCGCACATGTAATAGCCATTGATTTTGTACATTTATTTAGTAATTTCATGTTGTTTTATATTGTGTATGTTGGTTGATGTGTGTGGGTTCTGTAGCACATCACATTCTGTTGAAACTGACAGCGTTGCTTCAGCATTGAAATTATTTTGGAGGGGTTGTTTTATCGACGTTTGCACTTGTGGGTTAAATTATTTTTTTTTTAGTAGGAGTCGATTAGTGAAATTTTTGTGTCAAGTGTTATATGAGGTTTTCGCTGTTATATTTTTGTTGTTGTTGATATTCCGTGAATGAATGTTTACTCGTAGCAGGGCATGACTGTTGTCGAACGCATCTAAACTAAATAGACTGCACATGATGGATCAGGATGAGGGTAGTAATAGGGTTGAGCCAGATGAAAAATTCTTGAGTTTTCCTATGGGGCGGGAGATGTGGAGCACAGACGATAGGCGTGAGTAGGGGGACAACCTATGTACCAGCGGACGTTGCGTTGTTGTCAAATTTACTTAAGATGGCGGCGATGACGTCATCCAAGATGGCGGCATGTAGACTTGGCAATATCGCATGCTGTCATCCAAGATGGCGGAATTTCGCTGGAGAATAGTCCAATTGTGCAATGTCCACTAACCTCCAGAAGGAAAAATGGCGGGAAGCTTGAATTCCAACAGGATAATGCATGCAAAGACTGTACTTGTCTTTTTATTATTATTGATTATCATTCGTTAACATTCATTATTATTTATTATCATTTATTATTATTTATTATCATTTACTATTATTTATTATCATTTATTATTATTTATTACCATTTATTATTATTCATTATCATTTATCATTATTTATTATCATTTATTAGTATTTATTATTATTGAGCAGCCTCCACTAGAAAATTCCCTCCAAATTCAAATTCCAACACGATAATGACCACAAAACCTTAATTTTGTTTATTATTATTCATTGTTATTTATTAACATTCATTATCATTCATTGTCATTTATTATCATTCATTATCATTTATTATCATTCATTATCATTTATTATTATTATTATTTATTATTATAGGCCTACATCAACTAGAAAATTGCGCCAAATTCAAATTCCAACACGATAATATCTCAAAAACTGTACTTCTATGTATTATTATCATTTATTATTTATTCAAGATGTCCGATTTTCTCAGCGAGAAAGCCATTTTCCTTACATCCATAACAAAAATCTATCACAAGTTCAAATCCCAACACCATAATTGATCACACGTACGAACTTTCTCCCTCACTTATCTTTTTTCACTGGTAGCCTATCATAATCGCGTCAATTAATAAAATGCTCTTATTGTAATGTAAGTCACGTTCTTTCATTTTGCAGGGGGGAAGAGACTGAAGACTTTATTTCAAGCAGTACGGTCATCACTTGTTCTCCAACACAGTCAGCACACACATCTTTGCTATCGCAATGCAGTCACCACGGCGTCCATGCTCCAACTAAATTAGTTCAAATCCTCGCCACCGCCTAGACAGTGCGCAGAGACACTGCCTACGCCTGTTGTGGTGTCACCGCCAGACACCACACTTGCTAGGTGGTAGCCTTTAAATCGGCCGTGGTCCGTTAGTATACGTCGGACCCGCGTGTCGCCACTGACAGTGACTGCAGACCGAACGTCGCCACACGGCAGGTCTAGAGAGACTTCCTAGCACTCGCCCCAGTTGTACAACCAGCTTTGCTAGCGATGGTTCACTGACAATACGCTCTCATTTGCCGAGAGGGTAGTTAGCATAGCCTTCAGCTACGTCATTTGCTACGACCTAGCAAGGCGCCATTATCAGTTGCTATTGATCTGTGATTAATGTACCGTCAGACCGACGTTCACCATTAACGGATTAAAGTTAAGTATTCCACCAGCTACGTCCGTTTTTCTAAATTCTAATTTCCTTGTCCTGTTCCAGACCTCACGCCAGCCTGCGTGAGCTAAAACGCGTGCCTTTCGGCTTCCTCTATTATTAAGGTGTTGGCTCTCCTGCCAACACAACACCTGTCACGTGAGGCGGCCGGCCACTAGCCCGGGGCACGAGCCCAGCGATCATTCCCATGCCGTAAACATGTTTTCGCTGGACACGCTGGAACTTGCCGAGTTTGACGTCACAGCGGCCCCTTGTCCGCTCACCACGTGTATTCGTCGCCTCCGCACGTTTCCCGCCAAAATTGTCTGCCTAAGAGCTGAATCACACAACGGTCGACCGTTCGCTGCCACACTTTTGACGCCACGTTCAAACCTGTCAATGCCGACCGCTCACCGTCCACCACGTGTCCCTGTGCGAGCGAGAACGCAGTGCTACACTTTTGGCGCCAAAGTTTGCTCGACAGTGCAATCCGCCATGACTATATAACAGCACGTTTGGACAGCACTAGAATGCCCGCTAATTGACTCGCTCTCGCGCGCGTAATACCTGTACAATTGCTGCGCCGCCGTCCCGCTTACATCACACACCCAGCATACATGTGACAGACATAGCCTTCTGTAAATACCTGGAAAATGACTCTTTATTTCAGACATTACGGTCATGCAGGTGTGTCCCAACTGACTTCTCGATGCTCACACAGCGAAACTCCAGAGAGCAGCTGACGTACGCGCGGCCGGCTTAGAATGCTCCATCGGCAGCTCCCTGGCCGGCTGACATCAAGCGACCAGCGATGTCCGCACACCCCCACGGCCAGCGCGCCAGGTAGGCAACGAGCGGCGTCTCAGGGTCCTGCCACAAATGGTCAGCCTCGCTCGTCTCTGAGTCTGACTACGTAAACATCTTTCCGCGCCCGCGAGTACTTAATGCTGGACAGGATGGAACCTGTCAACCGCGTGCCGGACAAAAGATACGTTTGGCGCCAGAGTTTGACCGACAGTGGAATAAACCATGACCGTATAACACCGCGTTTGCTTGTCGTGGTCGCGCTCGCTAATTCACTCTCACCACCCTGCAATATTAATAATTGAATTTACAATTTCATATACGTATGCAAACATGTTCAACTCCCTAATTTCAACTACTTTTCAAGGACCAGACCGCCACCTCCTCCTCCTAGGAACTAACTATCATTTTTTATATAGACCTGATGGAGTAATAGTATTATTTCTGACTCGTGATCTGGTGTGATCTTTGGGCACTAGACGTGTCTGCAGGGCTATATTGGGCTCGCATAACAGAAAGGAAAAGTTTTACGATTGGGATAGAGATAGCTCAGCGTAGGGTGACCGGGCAGAAGGATGTATGTCTGACAGGACGGAAAAGTAAGCGATCTAAGGTTATTGCCCGTTTTTAAGTGCTGAACGTTCTAGTCTTAGGAGTGTGTGTTTATGTTCTGTCTCTCTCTCTCTCTCTCTCTCTCTCTCTCTCTCTCTCCTACCGGAACCTTCGATGCACCGATCATGGACTCTAGAACAATACTTTACGCATGATAGATTGGATGATTTGCTGAAAAATCTATCGAACTAAGTTGTGTATAAATATTGCTCCGTTCTTGTTCTTCTTAAGTGTTTGCTATTAAATGAAGGCACTCTGAGATCTGTTACTATAGTTCGATATGGTGTGCTAAGTTTCAAGACTTGGTTACATTTCGAGAAATGTGGTGCACTTGGATGGGTTAAGACTAGGAAAGCTCTATTCAGTCAAGAGAGGTGGAGTGTAGCTGTATTTGTCTGCTCGGTTGAGGAATAATTGGGTAGCTATGTTGCAGGGTAGGTAGGTCAATGCCGAGGTGAGGATGGTCTTTTAATGTAAGAGGACTAGATAGCTCTGTGACCGCCATACGCAGAGAGATTGATCGAGTACTATGCACGAGGTCTTAGAAATATGTATAGCATTGTCTGGTATAATTTGAATCGTCTTTATGTGTTCGAGAATTAAGTGTGAAGAGACGTGCTGAGCAGTCATCTATGAATGGTCGCAATGATACTTGCAAAGTAGAGGATGTATGGTTTAGCTATGATACTGAAATTAAGAAAACAAGCTGTCACATGATTGGCCAGTTTTATCAGCTGTGATGGATAATATTACAGTAGATCGGTGATGTCTTATCCATCGCATCTGTGCATTGGGTACGACATAATGATTGACTGACAATGCTTGCTTGAGTTGGGGGAGAAATTTTGGTAGATGGACCGCAACTTCCTGGGTTGCTAGCACCGAAAACGGTGATCCTGTACTTGTGTGCAAAAATGACCAATCACTAGAAATGGAATGCAGAGTTATAAACTATTCGGTCACTGCGACATATGAGTTTAAATGTAGAGGTGGTCAATCACTTTCGAGGGAAGTCGCTACAACGCCAGCAGGCTCTTCTATTTTCCTTGTGTTGTGGATGTGTTTTATTTAAAATCATTCAATGTTATGCTATCGACTGTAAGAATATGATTTATAAGGTGCAAGGTATAGTTTCCTGTGAGAGGCCATGCATCAGTCCGTGTTAATGTCTGTTTAGAATCAGACTATGACTTCGAAGTCGCGGCAGAAAGACGAAATGCTCGGCAGTGTGCAAAAGCGTGTTAGAAAACACTGTTTGAACAAGGGCCAGAGGCAGCTTCTCATTCGCTTAGAGTATTGGTGATCGAACTTTAAAGGGGTCTCTGCAGCGTATGTGTATATTTAATATGATCTTGTTCATATAGGCATCTGTAGTTTGTGTTGGATTTGGCGAGCTGTTAAGAATTCTTGGATGGTTGCACTCTGAGTTATTCAGGGGGGGGGGGGGGGGGAGAGTATTGTGAATTCCGTTTGTCTGCACTGGAGGTGGATTGCATTGGTGCCTTCATGACTTTTTCACTGTTTGATGGTAGAGGATAAAGATGATAGGGTGTTGAGGATCTGTTGTACTTGTACCTAGTGTGAGGTGTACAAATTTGCGCGCGTTTCCGACGAATGGTCAAAACAAGGTCCTGTTGTAGTAACTGAGATCGTTCTGTTTATAGCAGAAGGAAATAGATATGTCTTTCTCCGATTTAAATTGCAGAGATCAGATGGGTGAAGATAAATGCATACTCATCTATGCTTAGAAAGGGAGAATGCTTTTTTATTATTAAGTGAGTTTTGGCAGGAGTAAATATGGTTTTATATATGCGAGTGGAAATTGTAAGAGAAGGGTGAATGACGTCGGGTTCGCTGGCTGGGGGGGGCCACTGTTTACGTGTCCTGTTGGAGATGCAAGGGGGAGACAGAGATCTGCGCTATTCAGGAATCCATTTGTGCACTGTATGTCATTAGACAATAGCTGGAGAGCAGGTATAGGGAGAGTCCACTTCAGAATTCTGGTCCTAGGGCTGAGTGGACGGCTGTTTAGATGGACAGCTATGTGGCTTTGACATGCCGCCGCCGGCGCTCGGACACTCGCTTTGTAAGGCGCTATGGAATTAGTTTGAGCATTTAGTACTTGTTTCGGTGGTTATTGGATTAAGAACTGTAATATTGAAGGTCATGTCCTCAGGGGGACCGCTGTGTAATTAAGTGCGTTTACGTACTTGAAGATATGTTTCGCGAATGGTGATGTTAAGTTGATGGCGCAGTTCAGCTACCACTGTATAAAAAATAGCTGTCTGCTGCTGAAAGAAAGAAAGAAAGAAAGGGATGACCTTGCCCCCAGACCTGATGGATGAGTTATTAGATAAGAGCAAGTGATAGTCGAATGATGATTTGTGTTCGGGTATAGGAGTCTCTAACGGTGGGGTGAGATTTTTTTTTATGTGGAAATTTATGCAATCTATAGATAGTGATATTCGACCGCTAGTGACAACAGTTAAGAGCGGAAAAATAGGTACAAATCGAGCGCTGGCAGAATGTTGCGGCAATGGTAATAATATTTAATTGAAGGTGGAGGTGGTAAATATGGACCAGGCTTTGAATATTGGTGTGAATGTCGTATGTGCTTGATGCTCTGTATAAAAGTTTGACTCTTTAATTGCGTTTGGTATTTCTGGGAGTGTGTAAAATTAATTTTACTTTTGAAAGTGCGAGAAAGATGAGTTGATTGGTGTTTAGATAGAGGCTACGTTTGTAATTCGAAAGGAGGGGATGAGAATGGTAAATTGATTGATGGGCATGGTTTATGGGGTGACATATGAGTGTCAAGATAGGGTTGAGGACGTTTGCGTATGTTGATGATGGGACAGGTGTGAGGTGAGGTGCAGTGGGAGGTGTAAATTAGATCTTATTTTTAAAAAAATGTTGTAAAGTATTGAGAAGGTTTTTAGATGGTTGGTCACGCGACGAGGCGAGAACAAGGTTGTGTAGTTATGTTTAGTTAGAGGGCCGTGTAATGTCGTGTGAGGAGCAATGTGCAGTGTGCTACAGTGTCATAGGAGGTAAAGACATGTGCTGCTATGATGTGTCTAGCGTATGGAGGCTGTGCTTTGGAATTATGCTACGTTGATATAAAGTTGACTTTCACCCGCGTTCAGTGGTCGTGGCTCGGGATCGCAGTCCTGGACGGACGTATGTGTGTGCTTTGACCGCTGACGAACGCGTTGACCGCGCCACTAACGCTTGCGGAAGCTGAGCAGGGGCTGTGCAAGGTCTGAAATCAGGTGGATAGGCGACTTCACGATCCTGTGGTCAGGGTGCAGAGTGGGGGTACCTGCGCACGTCTGCTGAGTTATTTTGCGAGTGGTTCTGCAGGCTCTGCTATGCGTTATTAGGATAGTTTACGAGTACTGAGCGTATCTAAACATCTGTGTGATGTATTATTTAGTAGCAGTTTGCTATAGTGTGTACTGAAATTATGATAGCGTGCATGTCTGTGGGCTGTGCAACATGGCCCAGGGCACATCTGGGATTGGTGTTTTGTGATAGTGTGATAGATATACTGTATGGTTAAATAAGTTGTTCGAAAAAAATAAATAGAGTGTTCTCAATGATTACACGCACCTGCAGCGCAGATCAGAGTGATTGGTTTCCGTCACCATCTCGATTGCATGCGAGTAGTAAATGTTTTCCTGGCCGCGTTAATCGAGTGTATCAACGAGCTATGACCTATTCTGACAATAGACGTGAAGGCAGGTCCAGACCCGAGACGCCGGCGGTATACATGAGAAGAACAATGCAGCTTTCACATGTGTCAGCTGTCACGAGTGCTCGGAAGCTGAGTTTGGCTGGAGACTCTGGAAGCCCCTTCCCCACCGACCGCACGCGCGCGTGGACTGCCTTGGAGCGTAATCTAAGGCGCATAGGCGATATCAATTTCTCTGGTGATAGGTGCGAATGCGACTGTGTTGAGGTCATGTTTGGGGGAGGCCGAGCAGAGACTTTTGGTCAGTTTGGCAGCTGGTGGTGTTTGGTTGCGTCTGTTGCACTATTTTGCGAGCATGTCTGTGCACAGTGCGGTGCTTTATTTGGAGAATTTAAGAGTACAGAGCTCGTCTGCTGATATTGTGTACTGCATTATTTAAGAGCTGTTTGCAATTGTGTGGTGAAATTAGGAGATGTTTACGTGTTTGTGGCCTGTGTCAGATAACCACAGTCGGATCAGTGCGGGTGTTTTGCATTATTTACGAGCGGTTTGCATGTCTGTAGGCTGCGCTATGAGTTATTTTTAACTGTTTACAATTAGTAAGGGTGTGTCAAGAACATTATAAATGAGTTATGTAGGAGTGTTTTGCAGGTCTGTATGATGTGGGACATGTCGGTGTGATAGATATCCATAGACCTAGTGCAGGGTGAGTCCGTTTACCAGAAACGTGTAGGAAGAGGTTGAGTGCTGGTGGCTTAGTTTGAAACAATTTTCTTAGGTTGGTGGCCGAATCGCAAGTGAGCTTTGTTTACTGGTGGATTTCAAACTTGGCGCTGGTTCCTAGGAGGAGGAGGTGGCGGTCTGGTCCCCGAAAAGTAGTTGAAATTAGGGAGTTGAACACGTTTGCATACGTATATGAAATTGTAAATTCAATTATTAATATAGCAGGGTGGTGAGAGTGAATTAGCGAGCGTTCTCGCGACGAGAAAACGCGATGTTATAAAGTCATGGTGGATTCCACTGTTGGTCAAACTCTGGCGCCAAACGTATCCTTTGTCCAGCATGCGGTCGACAGGTTCCATCCTGTCCAGCGTTAAGTACTCGCGGGTGCGGAAAGATGTTTACATAGTCGGACTCTGAGGCGAGCGAGGCTGACCGTTTGTGGTGGGACCCTGAGGCACCGCTCGCCGCCTACCTGTCGCGCTGGCCGTGGGGGTGTGCGGGCACCGCTGGTGGGTTGATGTCAGCCGGCCAGGGAGCTGCCGATGGAGCGTTCTAAGCCGCCCGCGCATACGTCAGCTGCACTCTGGAGTTTCGCTGTGTGAGCATGGGGAAGTCAGTTGGGACAAACCTGCATGACCGTAATGTCTGAAATAAAGAGTCATTTTCCACGTATTTACAGAAGGCTATGTCCGTTGCGTGTATGGAGGGTTGTGATGTAAGCGGAACGGCGGCACAGCAATTGTACAGTTATTACGTGGGCGCGAGAGCAAGTCAATTAGCAAGGGGCCGCTGTGACGTCAAACTCGACAAGTTCCAGAGTGTCCAGCGAAAATATGTTTACGATGTGGGAGCGATCGCTGGGCTCGCTCCCCGCGCTAGTGGCCGGCCGCCTCATATGACAGGCGTAGGCAGTGTCTCCGCGCGCTGGGCAGGCAGTGGCGAGGATTTGAACAAATTCAGTTGGAGTGCGGACGTCGTGGTGACTGCACTGCAATATCAAAGATGTGTGTGCTGACTGTGTTGGAGAACAAGTGATGACCGTACTGCTTGAAATAAAGTCTTCAGTCTCTTCCCCCCTGCAAAATCAAAGGATGTGACTTACGTTACTATAAGAGCAGTTTATTATTTGACGCAGTTATGATATGCTACCAGTGAAAAAAGATAATTGAGGGAGAAAGTTCATATGTGTAATCAATTATGGTGTTGGGATTTGAACTTGTGATAGATTTTTGTTATGGATGTAAGGAAAATGGCTTTCTCGCTGAGAAAATCGGATATCTTGAATAAATAATAAATGATAATAATACATAGAAGTACAGTTTTGAGATATTATCGTGTTGGAATTTCAATTTGGCGCAATTTTCTAGTGGATGTAGGCCTATAATAACAATAATAAATGATAATGAATGATAATAAATGATAATGAATGATAATAAATGACAATGAATGATAATGAATGTTAATAAATAATAGTGAATAATAATAAACAAAATTAAGGTTTTGTGGTCATTATCGTGTTGGAATTTGAATTTGGAGGGAATTTTCTAGTGGAGGCTGGTTAATAATAATAAATGATAATAAATAATAATAAATGATAATAAAACTAAAAAAATGATAATGAATGTTAATGAATGATAATCAATAATAATAAAAAGACAAGTACGGTCTTTGCATGCATTATCCTGTTGGAATTCAAACTACCCGCCATTTTTCCTTCTGGATGCTTAGGTTAGTGGACGTAGCACATTGGCCTATTTTCCCGCCAAAATTCAAACTTCCCGCCATTTTTTCTTGGGGTTAGGTTAGTGGACGTAGCACAATTGGACTATTCTCCAGCCAAAATCCGCCATCTTGGATGACGTCATCGCCGCTATCTTCCATAAATTTGGCAACAATGCAACGTGCGCTGGTACATAGAGTGGTCCCCCTACTGACGTGAATCGGAGGCAGACCGAGAGCAGGAGGATATGAACGGTGAAATCAATGAGGAAGAAGGGAAGGTAGAAGTGAATAGGCATGTGGAGGCTCTTGTTGATATAAATAAGAACACAGATGATAACATACCGAGGAAAATTCGACCTCGACAGTATAATAGTGCTCAAGTGTCTAGAGTAACATCACCACTTGGTGAAGAAGAGACTAGTCAGCCGAAGGATTTATTATTAGAGATTTTGGAGGTGGTAAAGGACATAAAGCAGAGCCTAGAAAAGAGAATGGATGAAGTAGAGAATAAGATACTAGCGGTTGTGAACGAAGTGAAGAGTGAAATAGCGGAGATCAGTAAGACAAGTGTCGAGGCGAAGAAAAGGGCCGTTGAAGCCGAGAAGGGAGCAGAGTTAGCAAGGGTTGAAGCAACTGGCGCCAAAAAAATTGGCAAAAGTCACAAATAGCCGTTCAAGAATCGCCAGACGAATTGGACACGTCAATGCGGTAGGAATTGATGCAATAAAAGCCCAGAGGAAGGAAGCACTTGCGATCACAACGTAAAGAATGGAAAGCATTGAAGAACACGTTGCGGGTACCATTCAAAGATGCGAAAGATTAGAGGAACGTGTAGCACTCCTGGAACGCCAGGTACAAATTGGTACATCGCGTCCAGAGGCGACGACCGGCGGACATGGAAGTGTGGCGCCTGTCTGCGGCCCACCGTGCACGGGCTCGGTGCAAGGTAATGGGCTACGAAACGTGCACAGCAGCCCAGAGAGCGAACGGATGCAAAACTACAGCCCGACCGGAGCAACAAACGCTCAGTTTCACTATCATTACGGGGCAGGACTACGTGGTCGCAGCACGCACCAGATGTCAGCTCGCGTCGAACAGACGGGCGCGTTTGATACTAGAATCAATAGAAAGAGGGACCACATTTTGATTACAAACCCTTTTTATCGGTCCTCAAATTCCAAACTTTCTGGTAAAATGAAGGCTCACTTCACCCAAAAATTTGGCTGTCACAGTTTTCTAACACGCTACCAATATCTTGGCCACTGACAGCAAAATTAGAATTTATCTGCGGGCACATTGAGGGCATGGCAGCTGAGAAAATGCGCGGTGTTGTGGGTACATGCCGAACGTACCAAGAATTCACCGACGCGTTTCTCGGAACGTATTGGTCGCGCGAAATGCAAGACCGAATAAAACAAGAAATCATATTGTGTCTAGATCTGGAGGCGTCAGGATACAAGAGCCCACGAAGCTCTTTGAGGCTTTGATTAAGAAGAATCAGTTTCTTAATGTGCCACATAGTGATGGTGAAATAATAATGTTCTGTTTCGCGAAATCGCCAAGCAGCTACCAGCAAACGCTCGTAGGAAAGTACGGATCAAATATTGAAACATTCAAAAGCCTTCTGCCCGAGTTGGAGCTAGTTTTGGAAATAGAAGCAGCACATGATTGAAGGAAAGAGCAATATAACCATTACAATGGCGACTTTCGTGGAACACCGAGCAGTAACAACAACAATGACAGGAGGAATGAGCGTGATGGAACATCCGATAGGCAGGACTATGGCAGACAAGATTCAGGACGGTAGAGTAACTTGCAGAGAAAAAACGATACCCGCCAATACGACACGAGCTGGAGGCGCAGAGATTCACATGGTCCAAATGGTTCAAATGGCTCTGAGCACTATGGGACTCAACTTCTGAGGTCATTAGTCTCCTAGAACTTAGAACTAGTTAAACCTAAGAACATCACAAACATCCATGCCCGAGGCAGGATTCGAACCTGCGACCGTAGCGGTCTTGCGGTTCCGGACTGCAGCGCCTTTAACCGCACGGCCACTTCGGCCGGCAGATTCACATGAACAGCGGGATGAGTCAATCGAAATACGTGGTCCTAACCCGAGTTCCATTCACCGAAACAGAAATGGAGGGCGAGATTGAAGCCAGGACCGTGCGGATTCGGCTTGGGGAAAATCCGCACAAATACTCGGACAGAGCCGTTTACATATGTTGAAATGTAAGGAGCGCGAGAACGTAGTTTTCGTATAGAAAAAAAAGGTGTTTCCTGTGTGTGAAACAAAAGGGAAACATTTGTAAAATAGACTGGGTTAGAAAACATTTTTCTGTTGTATACATATTAGACATTAAGTACGGTAATTTGTTTTTATTTATATTCTTTAACATGTACATGTGTAACTTGTAGGGGCTACGAAGCGACATATGATCCTTGCGCAATCTTGGTTAACTCCGAAAACGAAGTGTCGGTCTAACTCACTTTTCTGGTCTTCATGTGTATTTTGTTTCTACACCATACCTGTTATGTGTCTTTGTTGAGGAAGAGCTACTGGATGCATATCGACAGTGTTCTGGGCACGCCTTACAGCGCTGCACAATTGTTTGTTTTCGCGGTATTTGTCTCTGGTGTTTTGTGCACACTATTGCAGTATTGCACCTATTTTCAGTGAGGCTTTTTTTTTTTTTTTTTGAGGCTGCGTTCACACTGCCGGCCGGGCCGAGCCGAGCCTGGCCGGGCCGCCGCCAGCTTCGATATCAAACACATGGTTTTGAATTGCGGTGTTCACACTGGCGGCCGGGCCGCGCCGACACGGCGTGAACCTCCCGGAGCCGAGCCGGCGACATCCCGAGTGTTTAATATTGCCGGCGCGAGCCGACCGCAGGCGCGAGCCTGTGGAGCAGCACTGCAGCTTCTGCAGTACACGCATCACTCGTCTCCCTTCTGCTTTCATCACAAGTGTGACTGCACACGTCTTTTATTTTAAGATGTTACCTCACATTTCACAATCAGTGAGGAAAAATTACGTTTATTATAATGATACATGCGAAATTACTTTTATTTCATTTATTTAATCTACCGTATTTACATGCATTTACAATAATACCTTGCCAGCGATCGCGGCATTGCCGCCACTGAATAGCTCGCATTTACTTGTAAACGGAGACAGATATGAGTGTCACTGAGGGACGGAAATGTGTGCCTACCAGATGATAATGCATTGTAAAGTCATGCTGTGGCAGTTCCTTATCAGTGGAAATAGAACCACTGAGTCATAGGGCATTATCTCAAAACTCTTCGCCTATCAATCTGTCTATCTTACAAGGTAATGAAAGGAATTCTGTGAGGTCATCAGTAGCTCCACATGATGAAACATCACCACTGCCAAGCGCTGCATCATGACGAAAAAAAGTTGGAAAATTCTGAAGTATTTCTGCGGTTCTTCGTTGAAGGCACAGCAAGACATTACCCAAAATGACGAAGCTAATTACTTCCTAATGATTCTCAGAAGTCCCATAAACTCTCTTCCCCTCAGAGGTAAGGGTTTGTGAAATTTAAAACACAAAAGCATGACTACAATTAATTGGAGGTAGTGAATGCTGTACAAAGTTCTACTGCAAACCAAAAAGTGTGTACTAACGAATCTTACCTTATCGTTATACACAATTTTTCTTCTGCTGTTATACTTCCGGAGAAAATTTGTGTTCTGTTTAGAAATTTTGTCTTGAATGTTCTGCATCACATACTGAAATGTATTATGATTCATTCTGTAATTTGAATAAAATTTTTCAGGATAGTTTTTAAGTTCTTCATATAAAGAAAAAACTCTCCTAAATGTCTGTCGCTATTTATGGGATGAATCCATAACCTCCTAGTTCTTCTGCACTTCAAAACTCGACGAGTTACTGCAGAGTCAAAACAATACCAATAAAAGAGTGAAGACATTGTTCTACACGACAGCACAGACTAGCTAAAGGCGAGCAACTGTTGACTGCAGCTGCGTTTTCTACTGACTTGCTTGTCAGCTGTCGAAGGGTGGGGATCTTTTTAAATTTATTTATTTGGCCTCCGGCCAGCCATTTAGCCAAAGAGTGGGGATTACCTTGACAGTGCAGCGCAGCCCGCCAAGGAAGAAAAAAAAACAATGAAGAACAATGAAACGCACATCTGTGCCGATCTACAGTAGTTTCATTAACTCTCCATTATTTTTTCTGTCAAAGTAGACAACGAGACTACAGAATTGCGCTTCAGTTATCTTTTAGTTCGAAATACGAAATGTACATCATACTAATTGTAGGATGTTGATGACAAATAATTGTTTGTCTTCTGTGATGCAACGTGTGGCCTATTATAAAAGCATAGCAGATGATTGTCCAGTAGCCAAGGGAAATATTCTTATACATTTGGATTTATCTAGACAATGAGACCATTAAAATAATACGAGGGACCGACACCAGGTCTGCTCTGATCACTAGTAATTAGTTTTTTTCTGTCCTGCATTATATGACTACACTAAACCAAGCTGTAACCGCGCGAACTCCGTGGCTTGCGGACGCGGCACTGACGCCACTGAGTAGCTCGCATTACTTGTGACCAGAAACAGATATCAGTATCATTACCATTTCAAAAACTTTTTGGTACTTTTAGCTACATTTCATTCCCAACAATGTATGGTCTAAAACGGATCTAACAGTAAGCTACCCGCTACATAACTTTTTCACTACAAGATTTGTAAATCAAGTGCACAACGTTGACAAATAGCATCATTTCACAATGACTGTTAAGAAATATGGGAAGATAAATGATTCAATACGAAGCTAAGGTGTTGCACTACCACGTGTACAAAAATCAGATTCTTTAGCCGCATACTTTCTTCAAAATCGGTTGGGAAGCGTTACGAAACTAAGAAATCACGCGAAACGAAAAGTAGACTAGGCTACGGCCACACGAGCGTTTTTTTCACGCGCGTTTCTTCCGGCGTTCACGCCGACTTCAGGCTACGGTCACAAGAGCGTTTTTTCCACGCGCGTTTCTGCTAGAATTCAAGCAGCACGCGCGGCCACATGGCCGCCTCTCTCACGCGGCGTGAAGCCCAGCGAAACGCCAATAGTGCTTTGGTGCAAGCTGTGACAACATCCACTGTGCACAGTTTAGTATCAACTATGAGCGGAAATACATTAAGCAAGAACGCGGTTCTTGCAGTATGTGCTGCGTTAGTTGTACATAGGCGTCGGAAACGACGGCAGGAAAAAAAATACTGGATTCATCCCATATTAAGCGACAGATCTACTAAAGGAAACTTCGTGCTTCTACACAACAAACTGAAGGCAAATCCAGACAAGTTCTTTGAATACTACAGGATGTCGGTTAACTCATTTGAAATGCTTCTGAATATGATTGGACAGAAAATTTCTAAAAGGAACACGAACATGTGGGAATGTATCAGTGCAGAAGAAAAACTCGCAGTAACCTTAAGGTAAGTTTTTTTTAATTCTTTCTATGTTTAGACATTAATATTAATTAAAAATGTTTATGCCAATGAAAAAAATCTAGATCTGAAAGACCTGACATAGTTTTTAATTACAAGTCAAAAAGTGTCACAAAAGCATCTTCTCTTTCTTCTGTGGACTGTGACGAATAGCTTTCGTAGTGATGTACAAAAGACTGATTAATTGCGCTGCCACGTGGTGAAGATGGTGAAGGTGAAGACGTCGGAACTGTGTAAGACCTTAAAAGTTGAAGGAATTTCATTTGAAAATCTAATTTGTCCTCCTTTTTAAGCTTCCTAATAACAGGAAGTTGCGACATGAGGAACATCTCATCCGCATCAGGCACGTGACGTGCAGGTTGTTCCAAATGTCCTTTTAAGACCTTCACAATTTCGTCCTCGAACGTATCTTGTTTCCGCATTTTTTTTTGTTTTGGCCTTGAAATATTTTCTGCACTTCGAGGTTCTGGTGCTAGTACGCTCTCTGTTCTGTCGTCATTCTCAATGACGTTCATATTCCCAGCAGTTCTGAAAAAATAACCTTTTTCATAATTTAAAACAGTATCCTTTCATATTAAACCTACTGAAACAGCTACTATGTTCAACAAGTGACCTTATAGTCCACAGACAGTAAGGGGTAATTGTCACTTACGTCCTTTGTTGCAGCACTCCTTCAAGGAACGTCATTTGCTTATAAAATACACTCCTGGAAATGGAAAAAAGAACACATTGACACCGGTGTGTCAGACCCACCATACTTGCTCCGGACACTGCGAGAGGGCTGTACAAGCAATGATCACACGCATTGCACAGCGGACACACCAGGAACCGCGGTGTTGGCCGTCGAATGGCGCTAGCTGCGCAGCATTTGTGCACCGCCGCCGTCAGTGTCAGCCGGTTTGCCGTGGCATACGGAGCTCCATCGCAGTCTTTAACACTGGTAGCATGCCGCGACAGCGTGGACGTGAACCGTATGTGCAGTTGACGGACTTTGAGCGAGGGCGTATAGTGGGCATGCGGGAGGCCGGGTGGACGTACCGCCGCCGAATTGCTCAACACGTGGGGCGTGAGGTCTCCACAGTACATCGATGTTGTCGCCAGTGGTCGGCGGAAGGTGCACGTGCCCGTCGACCTGGGACCGGACCGCAGCGACGCACGGATGCACGCCAAGACCGTAGGATCCTACGCAGTGCCGTAGGGGACCGCACCGCCACTTCCCAGCAAATTAGGGACACTGTTGCTCCTGGGGTATCGGCGAGGACCATTCGCAACCGTCTCCATGAAGCTGGGCTACGGTCCCGCACACCGTTAGGCCGTCTTCCGCTCACGCCCCAACATCGTGCAGCCCGCCTCCAGTGGTGTCGCGACAGGCGTGAATGGAGGGACGAATGGAGATGTGTCGTCTTCAGCGATGAGAGTCGCTTCTGCCTTGGTGCCAATGATGGTCGTATGCGTGTTTGGCGCCGTGCAGGTGAGCGCCACAATCAGGACTGCATACGACCGAGGCACACAGGGCCAACACCCGGCATCATGGTGTGGGGAGCGATCTCCTACACTGGCCGTACACCACTGGTGATCGTCGAGGGGACACTGAATTGTGCACGGTACATCCAAACCGTCATCGAACCCATCGTTCTACCATTCCTAGACCGGCAAGGGAACTTGCTGTTCCAACAGGACAATGCACGTCCGCATGTATCCCGTGCCACCCAACGTGCTCTAGAAGGTGTAAGTCAACTACCCTGGCCAGCAAGATCTCCGGATCTGTCCCCCATTTAGCTTGTTTGGGACTGGATGAAGCGTCGTCTCACGCGGTCTGCACGTCCAGCACGAACGCTGGTCCAACTGAGGCGCCAGGTGGAAATGGCATGGCAAGCCGTTCCACAGGACTACATCCAGCATCTCTACGATCGTCTCCATGGGAGAATAGCAGCCTGCATTGCTGCGAAAGGTGGATATACACTGTACTAGTGCCGACATTGTGCATGCTCTGTTGCCTGTGTCTATGTGCCTGTGGTTCTGTCAGTGTGATCATGTGATGTATCTGACCCCAGGAATGTGTCAATAAAGTTTCCCCTTCCTGGGACAATGAATTCACGGTGTTCTTATTTCAATTTCCAGGAGTGTACATATGGTTTGCTGGACGTAGCAGCATCACCACTTCTTCCTTTGCTTTTCATATATTTTGTATAGGAATCTCTCATACTTTTCCACCGTTTCTGAACTTCTATCCCTAAACGATAACGAATAAAAGTATTGTAGATTTATGTAATTACCTGGAGCTCATTTAATTTCTCCTACTTAAAATGAAATCATTTAACAGGTTTGTGTATGAAACAATTTTTCTACTACCAAGAACTATTTTTTCCATTTATATTTTCCACAACGTGTTTTATGAAATGGTTCCCATTTTCAAGTGAATTTCTGCTTGCTGTCCGGTACTGCAGTCTTGTGTTGTCTTTAGTATAATGTATAAATCCATGTGCAGTTTTTAACTAATGATCGGCGTTTTTGCAGACTTTCACCATTAACTATATATAAAGACAGACAATTATTTCAGTATTCCTCTTGGTTTCATATATTACAATGAAGACAACAGGACCACGGAGCACCTTACACATGGAAAAAATCACGATGAAGTAGCATAGCACACAAAAATACGTTTGGCAGTGAGAACCATTTCCTGAAACATAAATAAAGAGAAAATCCATTGGCTTTCCCCAACCATTTCTAACTGATCAAATCAAATTTTACAGGCATCTGGGGACTGGAAATTCGATGTGTTCTCTGCATTTTGAGTTTCTTCTCGGCCGATCCACAGTTACTGATATTATTAGAGATACTTGCACTTCCATATGGGAGATGCTGAAAGTGGAGTATGTGAAACCCCCGACTACAGAAGAGTGGAAGAATATCAGCGACCAGTATGAGAAGACAGCAGACTTTTCTCATCGTGTGGGATCCATAGATGGAAAACACGCTAGAATCGTTAAACCATGGACATCAGGCAGCGAATTTTATAACTACAAAAAGTATTTTTCTATTGTATTGATGGCCATAGTAGACAGCAAATATTGTTTCAGATTCATAGACGTAGGGGCATTTGGTCATCAAGGAGACTTAAATATATTCAAAGCAACTGAATTGGGTAAAAAACTTTACCAACAAGCCTTGAATTTGCCAGAAGCTGCGCCACTTCCGAATGATCCTTGTGGACTCAAAATTCCTTATGTGTTTGTGGCTGATGAGGCTTTTGCGATGAGTGACCATTTAATGAAACCATATCCCGCAAAAAACCTTACGAATAAACAAAAAGTGGTTAACCGCAGACTGTCACGAGCACGACGTTATGTGGAATGTGCATTTGGCATTTTATCCAATAAATGGAGAATTACCCATCGTCCAATATATGTTAACGTGGATGTGGCGGATACTATTGTTCAAGCATGTTGTGTACTTCACAGTTTTGTGAGACAACATGATGGTTACAATTTTGAAGACACACTGACTTGCACAATGGAAAGTACTCCGGCACATGGGACAAAAGGAACGGTCAGTGGCAATAGTATCAGAGATCATTTTGCTGATTACTTCTGTTCCCCTCAAGGATCTGTACCATGGCAAGATCATTATGCAAACTTCTTCGGATGAAGGCTAATTTTTGTATTGGCTTGTTAACATTTTATTCATGTATAAATTTCATTGTACACTGTTTATAGCAATTAATAAAATATTTACTGTCTGTAATTACCTAGATCTGATTTTTGCTTGTTATCCATTCCATCCCATTTTTCTCCCAGAACGGCCGCTGTAACTGCTCGCCACGATTCTCTTTTTCTTTCTCTAATTTTGTATTCCGGATCCCTTGTATTGTACAGCCATGGATGTTTCTGCACTTCCATAATAATGATTTCACTGTCCAGACACTCCGTTCTGGCACTTTATATAATACAAGAAGACTTCTACAATGACAACGAAGCGAGGACGGCAAAGTCTGTCCGTAAACTGAACAGCGAGCTGCCGAGCAGGGTTGCCAACCATAGAACTTTTTTCCTCGTACATAAACAACTAAAATCTCGTACTTTGGCTTTCAAACTACGTACATTTATCATGCATTTGACATGTTATAAAACCAAAAATAAGACGTGTGGCTACTTCATTATGAAATACCTACTTTTTATATCGCACCATGCATTGTTAGACTGCGTATGTTCTTTATCATGAAATACCTATTGAAATAATACCGCTCCACGCATTGTTGCATATGTTGGCATCGCTACGATTTCAGTTCGGTAATTGTCGGTAAGCGTCGGAGGAAAGGGCTGAGGTTCCGGACTCTGTCGCAGCGGGTCTCCCGCCCGTGTGGCCAGCGCCCAGCGTGAAAAACACGCAGAGCGAATGCACCCGAGTGCGTTCGCTCAGCGTGAACGCCGAAGTTTGCGGGCCCGCGGCTTGCGAAAACGCCTCGTGTGGCCGGCGTTCACGCCGACATTATAGACCACTGCGTGTTGAATGGGGCTGACGGACGCCATTCATAGTTCCTGCACGAGTTCGTATAACTCACTATCATAGGCCGGACTGCATGCCCAAAGCAGTTCCGTGCTGGGTATTGCTGGACTGCAGTTTGTCGTGATTATCTCCTCTCCTACAGAGAGCAGTTAATAGCAATCGGCCACATTGATCGATCTGCTATCCTTGTTTCAACCTCCATCAGATAACTCCACGAGCGTTGCAGTCACTCTATGAGTAGTATCCTATATTGCTATTTTTCGGTCTAGATAAGACCAAGTGTTACTGTCTACGGACAGCCAACTACTTGTCCTATGGCTCTGTCCCGAATCTTGCAGTCCTCAATACAATCAGAGCCTGTACATGTGCTTGCCATCCTACCGCACTGTACTGCACATCAACAATAGGCTGTCGTACCACCCCAAGTGCTTCTTATCGACGGACAACGCCACTACAGAGAGTGAAGGATGACTGGAGCTACTCCCGGATGCCCCGTCTGCTTCCGAGAAACATTAGATTGGTGGCCCACACCACCAGTCGCACTCCTCACAGCTGGTGCCCCTTTCTCCACGCCAGGAACCACCACCCGCTCCACAGAAGAGTGCGGCAATGTTCGTGTGTTGAGTGATTCATTTTGTAATGTGAACGTGTGAACAATGTTACGGTCAACCTTTTTTTTCTTTTTTTGCTCATACAACTGCGAGAACACAGTAAAATTCGTGCCTTTAGTGAAAACATTGTTTTTTGCCCCCCCAAACTTTATTTCAGACACACTATGTGATACAATCTTCGATCACACAGGTATACTAACAAAATTTTTGTCTTTTTTGTGTAGACTATATCCCTCCATCTCATTTACGTTAATGCCTGTCAATTGTGTATGTATCAATTGTTACAACACAATAATATGCTACAGTTACACGAGAGTATTTTTGTTTGTGTATGTGAGTGGGATGTCTGCGTTTACAATTCTGGTTAATGGTGAATGGACCACCACTTAATCAATCACTGTGAAAAATTATCATCCTTTCTGTTCAGGGAAACGGCGTGAGTGTGGTTAAATGTTTCAACCATGAAGCATAGAAATATTGTTTGTCTTTTTGGCTCCATGCAGAAGTATGTGTGTGTTTGAGTTGGGCACCAGTAGCTAATTCTTATATGTTACCTTAATGAGAAGCTTGCACGCCCATTAGGTCAACATTTTACTGTAGCTTCGAACTTGACATTCTGGCATGTGTTCAACATTTGTATGACTGTGCAAGGATGTAATTGCATGACAGTGGGCTCCCTGAGAGTGAATCTGTGTTGTGTGTCAATGTGAGTAATACGTTGGCATCGTCATAAGAAAAATTCCACCTTTCATTTTATCATCAATTTCCAATTTAATCTCTGAATTTGTTGTGACATTTTCGAAACTGTTTAGACTGATTCTTTTTGAGTGATTGACACACTACCTTTGTCAAGTGAGTCAACCACTACCAAAAATACTCTGAAGTGACTGGGGGGGAGGGGTAATGAGAGGTTCCATACCATCCTTTGCATGTCTCCTCTCATTTTCATCAATTTTATTAATGTTCTATGTCATTGCACGGTAGTAACAGACCGAATAAGGTTATTGTAATGAGAGTATTTGTACTGAGAGCTCAAAAATACTTTTAACTTGATTCCTAAACATGTTGGTTTAGTTCCCTGGGTGGCCTGTGCGAGACGAGCACAGGAGGACGCGGCACACTGCGTTTCCGGTTGGGGGCTGCAATTCCCTAAATCCTGAGGGGTTCGTACAATAGGCTTGAGCGCCTGGCGGAACGACTGACGTCGGTCGAGTTTCGCCTATTGTATGCAGGGCGACACGACCTGTGAGACGTCTGAGTGTTGCCGCAGTTTATGTGTTTACTGTTCCGGCAACTCTGGAACGAAAATTCCTAGCACCGACTGACTGCACTGTCCTCTTGATTCTGAGAATACTTGTGGACTGTGGCTGGCTTCACTCTGGCATCGCATCACAGAGGGAGTCGGGATCTGATCTTCCTCAGAGTCGGACGGTTTTGCGACTTGGTAGCTCGTTTTCGGAAGAACTTAGAATTCTCGGACAGCCTTCACGGCCAGGGGTTGACACAGAGTTGCTGCACGGCAGAAGTCGGCGCCTACATCAACCGGACGCTGCCTACCGACGACGTGCTGCAGATTTCAGTACTGGTACAGTACTTTGCGGCTCTGGCATTGTAGGATCTTACCAATTTTATACTGAATCCCTCAACAGCACGCACGCACGCTTTGCTACAAGTCCACCTTGCTTGTTTCTCCATGTGATCCCATTTGAGCTCTCATTACTAATTTCGATACTACTATATCGTCGGGAGATTAGTATTTGATTCATTAGGACCTCCAGTCACTATCGTCAATCTATTGCATCACAGAGAGTAGGAGCCCCTTGTTCTCGAGCCAACTCCTATTCTCATAATATTTCAGTATACTCTATACTTTAACGTACTGTGTGTGTCGACAATCATGTGCATTTATGTTCTGCTAGATAATAAATCTCATTGTGATATTTAATTCGCATATCATTTATTAAGTCGGAACAAGGCCCTGGGAGTAGACAACATTCCATCAGAACTACTGATGGCCTTGCGAGAGGCAGCCCTGACAAAACTCTACCATCCGGTGAGCAAGATGTATGTGACAGGCGAAATACCCTCAGACTTCAAGAAGAAAATAATAATTCAAATCCCAAAGAAAGCAGGTGTTGAGAAATGTGAAAATTACCGAACTCTTAGTTTAATAAGCCACGGCTGAAAATACTAACGCGTATTCTTTACAGATGAATGGAAAAATTGGTAGAAGCCGGCTCGGGGAAGATCAGTTTGGAATCTGTTGAAATGTTGGAACACGTGAGGCAATACTGACCCTACGACTTATCGTAGAAAATAGATTAAGGAAGGGCAAACCTACGTTTCTAGCATTTGTAGACTTAGAGAAAGCTTTTGACAATGTTGACTGGAAAACTCTCTTTCAAATTCTGAAGGTGGCAAGGGTAAAATACAGGGAGCGAAAGACCATTTCCAATTTGTACAGAAACCAGATGGCACTTATAAGAGTCGATGGGTATGAGAGAGAAGCAATGGTTGGGAAGGGAATGAGACAGGGATGTAGCCTATCCCTGATGTTATTCAATCTGTATATTGAGCAGGCAGTAAAGGAAACAAAAGAAAAATTTGGAGTAGGGATTAAAATCCATGAAGAAGAAATTAAAACTTTATGGTTCGCCGATGACATTGTAATTCTGTCAGAGACAGCAAAGGACCTGAAAGAGCAGCTGAACGGAATGGACAGTGTCTTGAAAGGAGGATATAAGGTGAACATCAACAAAAACAAAACGAGGATAATGGAATGTGGTCGAATTAAATCCAGTGATGCTGAGGGTATTAGATTAGGAAATGAGACGCTTAAAGTAGTAAATGAGTTTTGCTATTTAGGGAACAAAGTAACTAATGATGGTCGAAGTAGAGAGGATATAAAATGTAGACTGGCAATGGCAAGGAAAGCGTTTCTGACGAAGAGAAATTTGTTAACGTCGAATATAGATTTAAGTGTCAGGAAGTATTTTCTGAAAGTATTTGTATGGAGTGTAGCCATGTATAGGAGTGAAACGTGGGCGATAAATAATTTAGACAAAAAGAGAATAGAAGCTTTCAAAATGTGGTGCTATAGAAGGGTGCTGAAGATTAGATGGGTTGATCACGTAACTAATGAGGAGGTACTGAATAGAATTGGGGAGAAGAGAAATTTGTGGCACAACTTGACTAGCAGAAGGGATCGATTGGTAGGACATATTCTGAGGCATCAAGGGATGACCAATTTAGTATTGGAGTACAGTGCAGAGGGTAAAAATCGTAGAGGGAGACCAAGAAATGAATACACTTAACAGATTCAGAAGGATGTAGGTTGCAGTACGTACTGGGAGATGAAGAAACTTGCACAGGATACAGTAGCATGGAGAGCTGCATCAAACCAATCTCAGGACTGAAAACCACAACAACAACAACAACAATATTTCGTAGACATAGGCAGAATCCCATTTCCTGTTGTTTATTATGATGAAGTTCTCTTTTTTTAGTAGATTTTTGTTAAATTACCGTCATTTGAGGTTACTTTGCTCGACTCTTTACAGATTTTTTAAGAAAATAGTTTAAAAAAAGGGTTCCTTAATGTTTTTGTTTCTCAAAATGATTTGATTAGTTACAATAGTCTTTTGCAAAGTAATCTGTATTTATATATCTTAAAATAACCTTTTATTTCTATATTTTATTGTCTTTTAAAAAAAGTGGTGCAATGTTTCCTTGCCCTGGGGATACCTTGCACCGGATGCCTAAATTTCAATAAAAATGAGGATTACAGTGGTCTGGATTTATGATTGGCCATAGGAATGAAAGGGAATAAAGCAGTTACTAAAAAAATAAGGACTACAGAGTATTGGAGCAATGATTGGCCATCAGAATTAAGAAAAAATAACAGTCTCGTTAGCAGAAACAAATTTTATTACCAAAATAGTTTAACAAATTAAAGATTTAACACGAAATGTAACCTATATTGTGAGTTAATGGGTCCAGTATGCTTCAAGCTTTGGTATGGAGAATAAGCCACGTTTGCTTATCTGTTTTGGAGGCTGAATGGTGCAAATTATTTCATTGCACTCAAACTTAGTTTCATCTCTCAGCATTGGCCACTTCCATGATTTCTTAGACTTTTGCATTGAACTTATTGTAGCTCCATCATCGCTTACATCAGTAATTAATCCAGGAAAATATTCCCCCTCATGTTTGAAGATCACGTACTGGCTCACAGTGTGCACAACTTCACCAAATTCTGGACTTTTCTTCTTCGGCCTGGTTAGTAACTGGGTTTCATCCACTTTGAACTCTACAGGTGATGGTGACCTGACTTGAGATCTCAGATAATCCTCATCTTCAGAAGAATCTCTGAGAGAAATGGCATCATAATCTTTTCCTGAACTACTATCTTGATTTTTGTGACTTCTTCTGTATTTCCTCAATACCTTTTTTTGCATTACTGTCACACTTTTACCGGGTGTGACTGAAAGCTTCTTTGTTCCTCTGTTACTGGCAACACCAGTAGTCCATTCAGTTCTCTTATTCTCAAGGGCTTCAATGAAAGAGTCTTGTACCGCATCTTTGTCACAAGTTCGTGACAGAAGACTGCAAAGAATTTCATCAACATTGATTGGATAAATACTGCACTTTTGGAAATCTGCCATTAGGTTCTTTGCTGAGTTCTTGCCAACTATGACCATTAATCTCTTTAACATAAATGGGAAATGCTGTTTCTGCAAGACAGTGTCTTTGAAACCTTGCCTGCTACTTTTCCACTCTGTAAGGACCTTTCTCCAGGCCAGTTTCATAGGTCCGAAGAAAGTAACGTCCAAAGGCTGTGTAATGTGAGTACTGTTTGCTGGTAGACAGATAAACGAAATGTTATTCTCACCACAGAGCGCTAGAACATAAGTTGTCAAATGTGAGAACAAACTGTCACAGATTAATACTTTCTTTCCTTCGAGCTTTTTCAGTCTTGATAGCATCAACCTGGTGAACCACTCGCTAAATGTATTACTGTCTAACCATCCGCTAGGACTATGTGAGTAAAGGCAGCCAGTGAGCCCATTTTCTGTCCATGTAGACCATAGATGTGCTAATTTGTAAACAACAAATGGAGGCAAAACTTCACCCTCAGCATTGCCAGCAAACATTACAGATATGCTGCTCTTGGAGGAATTACAGACGTTTCCTGAATATTTTGAACCTCTTTTTGTGAGTACTTTCTTTTTCCCTGGATCGTCGGTTAGGTTGGTTCCATCAAAATTCCATATACACTCCTGGAAATGGAAAAAAGAACACATTGACACCGGTGTGTCAGACCCACCATACTTGCTCCGGACACTGCGAGAGGGCTGTACAAGCAATGATCACACGCACGGCACAGCGGATACACCAGGAACCGCGGTGTTGGCCGTCGAATGGCGCTAGCTGCGCAGCATTTGTGCACCGCCGCCGTCAGTGTCAGCCAGTTTGCCGTGGCATACGGAGCTCCATCGCAGTCTTTAACACTGGTAGCATGCCGCGACAGCGTGGACGTGAACCGTATGTGCAGCTGACGGACTTTGAGCGAGGGCGTATAGTGGGCATGCGGGAGGCCGGGTGGACGTACCGCCGAATTGCTCAACACGTGGGGCGTGAGGTCTCCACAGTACATCGATGTTGTCGCCAGTGGTCGGCGGAAGGTGCACGTGCCCGTCGACCTGGGACCGGACCGCAGCGACGCACGGATGCACGCCAAGACCGTAGGATCCTACGCAGTGCCGTAGGGGACCGCACCGCCACTTCCCAGCAAATTAGGGACACTGTTGCTCCTGGAGTATCGGCGAGGACCATTCGCAACCGTCTCCATGAAGCTGGGCTACGGTCCCGCACACCGTTAGGCCGTCTTCCGCTCACGCCCCAACATTGTGCAACCCGCCTCCAGTGGTGTCGCGACAGGCGTGAATGGAGGGACGAATGGAGACGTGTCGTCTTCAGCGATGAGAGTCGCTTCTGCCTTGGTGCCAATGATGGTCGTATGCGTGTTTGGCGCCGTGCAGGTGAGCGCCACAATCAGGACTGCATACGACCGAGGCACACAGGGCCAACACCCGGCATCATGGTGTGGGGAGCGATCTCCTACACTGGCCGTACACCACTGGTGATCGTCGAGGGGACACTGAATAGTGCACGGTACATCCAAACCGTCATTGAACCCATCGTTCTACCATTCCTAGACCGGAAAGGGAACTTGCTGTTCCAACAGGACAATGCACGTCCGCATGTATCCCGTGCCACCCAACGTGCTCTAGAAGGTGTAAGTCAACTACCCTAGCCAGCAAGATCTCCGGATCTGTCCCCCATTGAGCATGTTTGGGACTGGATGAAGCGTCGTCTCACGCGGTCTGCACGTCCAGCACGAACGCTGGTCCAACTGAGGCGCCAGGTGGAAATGGCATGGCAAGCCGTTCCACAGGACTACATCCAGCATCTCTACGATCGTCTCCATGGGAGAATAGCAGCCTGCATTGCTGCGAAAGGTGGATATACACTGTACTAGTGCCGACATTGTGCATGCTCTGTTGCCTGTGTCTATGTGCCTGTGGTTCTGTCAGTGTGATCATGTGATGTATCTGACCCCAGGAATGTGTCAATAAAGTTTCCCCTACCTGGGACAATGAATTCACGGTGTTCTTATTTCAATTTCCAGGAGTGTATTACTAGGTGGCATATCTTTCAGTTCAACTTGCAAATGTTCAACATATTCTCTGAGAACACGCTCATCAACTGCAGCTATAGTCCTTTTCATGTTGGTTGCAAAATGTACAGAAAGTTCAGGATGGCTTTTGGTGAAGCCCAAGAGCCATTCATAACCTGGACAATTGTCTTTGAATCTAGGAACTTTACGTCCCTGTCTGGCAAGATATGACTTCACAAACATTCGGAGTTCCATTGGAGTAACAACGAACCCATATTTACTCAATTGCAAAACACATTTTACACACTCTGCTTCTACTTCATTAGTAAAAATCTGTGGAAAACCTGGTCGTGAATTACTTCCTTCCTTTGACTTCAGTTTATTAATTATGGTTCTTCTTGGGATATTAAAAAGTTTTTCAGCTTTCCTTTGTGATATCTCCTTCCTCCTAATGGCTTGTAGGCATTCTCCAGAGTTTCTGGGCTGTAATCACAGTATCGCCTATTTCCGACCATTCTCTTATACTTCCGTGGCATTTTCACCAGTCTGAAAGAGATTACAACCATTATTCACTGCCAGCGGCACGCTACGGAGGTAAAATAAGTCAGAAATGTTCGTAGATGTGGAAGAAATGCACCCTGCGGTTACTTTGCACCACTTTTGTTGTTGTGCAATGTTTCCCCAAAGTAAGAAATTTCGTAACCTACAACAGTAAATTGACAATGACACAAACAATAATCAATCAAACGAAAAACTACGATACTTTTCAGCAGCTAGACGTTCTGAGTAATTAAAATAATGGTAACTGACCTTCACAGTGACCAGTTCACCATGTGAAAAACACAGGTTTTCCAGCTTAGTTTTATACTTACTTATGAACATCTTTACTAAGATGCTTGTGAAAAATTCAGAATGGCCGACAACTGAACATGCAAGCAAGGGTGCCAACCTGTAAGCGTTACCTTTCATAGAAAACATTGTTCACGGATATACAGCAAGTAGTGTAGCATCTATGAACCAAAGAAACTTTTTTTTCAAATGGAGAAAAGTTTGACCCTATGGAGCAAAGTAACCTCAAGTGACGGTATTGTGAGTGTGCACTCCCTATTTTACCTACTAGCATGGTCCACCATCATTTCCTTCGGTTACCGTTGTGCTCATAATTAATTAAATGGTAGATAAGGAGGCGTTCGAGTGCATGTCTCGTTCTCATGCAAAATTCGTCTCAATTAAAGAGGTACAAACTCTTCTCCAACCCGACACCTCACAACTGCTTCAGTTTGTACTCCATTATTTTCACTCTTTTTCATATGGCAATAAAGCACTTTACTACAAATGTCATAATTTCAATAATTCTTCAATGTGTAGATTATAGTTTCCTCCGTAGCCTCATGCAAAACTCTTCAAATTTTTTATTTGTTTTCATTTACTGATAGTCTGTATTTGCATAATGTTCTCTTACAGCTTCCAAATCCAAATCAGGGTTAATTCACCTTCCAAATTCCATGTTTCTACACAGCATTTTGCATACATAATTTTTATCAAAATATATTTTCTTTTGTGTGACTTCCCTGTGATGGAAAAAAATATTAGTACTCTAGTCAAAACAGTTTATAATCCCAGTAGCAGCCCCCACATATTATGCACTACCCTTGATTTAGCTTTTAAGTTTTGAGTCTCATAGACATTACTTGAAAACAAAGATTATTGTGCAGCAATCTGTTTCTAAGACCAAAAGATAATGCGTTAAACATATATTTACAGAAGTTCACTTATGATATCTTTGAAAAGTGCATAGTGTCCAGCAGTGAGAAAGATGTTGCATACTATACAATTTATGGCCCAGGGTTTGAGACGTTCGACGTGGAGATAATAGTTCTTTTGTCTCATTAACTGCTTTATTCACTCTTTCACGTGACATTTCACATGTATCAGCAAAATGTCACAAGTAAATATAAAAGCATAAAACTTAGAGTTCATCATGAATTCCAAAGAATTTCTTGATCAGTCTGAAAACATTCTGACTCAATTGGTACCAAACAAACGTAATATAATACATATCAGAACATACCATAGGTCGAAATAACATTAAGAATATTTCCATTGATCAGATTATTAATCAGATTTAGTTTATTTAAAGATTGCTGAAGATATATATTTGAGTGTAGATTTTTTTGCAAATTTAAAAATGAGGAACTTCCTGTGATGTTGCAATATCGATTACATATCGATACTAATAATAAAAGTATAAATAGAAACATTTTTGTCTGCATTTAAAATCGAATGGTAAAAACATTAAGAATAATATAAATTTATTAACAATGCATGTGCTGTTAATTATTTGTCAACTATTGCTTGTAGTGTATATCAAAGTGTGTGAATATATCGATATACAATCAGAAAATTGTACTGCAGACAAATTCAACATGGAAAGTAGAAAACTCTATGATTGTTGTTGTGGTGGTCTTCAGTCCTGAGACTGGTTTGATGCAGCTCTCCATGCTACTCTATCCTGTGCAAGCTGCTTCATCTACCAGTACTTACTGCAGCCTACATCTTTCTGAATCGGCTTAGTGTGTTCATCTCTTGGTCTCCCTCTACGATTTTTACCCTCCACACTGCCCTCCAATACTAAACTGGTGATCCCTTGATGCCTCAGAACATGTCCAACCAACTGTCCCTTCTTCTTGTCAAGTTGCGCCACAAACTCCTCTTCTCCCCAATTCTATTCAATACCTCCTCATTAGTTATGCGATCTACCCATCTAATCATCAGCATTCTTCTTCGAAAGCTTCTATTCTCTTCTTGTCCAAACCATTTATTCTCCATGTTTCACTTCCATACATGGCTACACTCCATACAAATATTCTCAGAAACAAATTTCTACTCTTCATAAACGCCTTCCTTGCCATTGCCAGTCTACATTTTATATCCTCTCTACACCGACCATTAATAGTTAATTTGCTCACCAAATAGCAAAACTCCTTTACTACTATAACTGTCTCATTTCATAAGCTAATTACCTCAGAATAACTCGAGTTAACTCGACTACATGCCATTATCCTCGTTTTGCTTTTGTTGATGTTCATCTTATATCCTCCTTTCAAGACACTGTCCATTCCGTTCAACTGCTCTTCCAAGTCCTTTGCTGTCTATGACAGAATTACGACGTCATCTGCGAACCTTAAAGTTTTTTTTCTTCTCCATGGATTTTAATATCTCCTCCAAACTTCTCTTTTGTTTCCTTTATTGCTTGCTCAATATACAGATTGAACAACATCAGGGATAGGCTACAACCCTGTCTCACTCACTTCCCAACCACTGCTTCCCTTTCATGCCCCTCGACTCTTATAACTGCCATCCGGTTTTTGTACAAATTGTAAATAGCCTTTCGCTGCCTGTGTTTTAATCCCTGTCACCCTCAGGATTTGAAGAGAGTATTCCAGTCAACATTGTCAAAAGCTTTCTCTAAGTCCACAAATGTTAGAAACGTAGGTTTGCCTTTTCTTAATCTAGTTTCTAAGATAAGTCGTAGGGTCAGTGTTACCTCACGTGTTCCAACATTTCTACGGAATCCAAACTGATCTTCCGCGATGTCGGCTTCTACCAGTTTTTCCATTCGTCTGTAAAGAATTCACGTGAGTATTTTCAGCCGTGGCTTATTAAACTGAGAGGTCGGTAATTTTCACATCTGTCAATGCCTGCTTTCTTTGGGATTGGAATTATTACATTCTTCTTGAAGTCTGTCGGTATATTCGCCTGTCTCATACATTTTGCTCACCATATGGTAGAGTTTTGTCAGGACTGGCTCCCCCAAGTCTGTCAGTAGTTCTAATGGAATGTTGTCTACTCCCGGGGCCTTGTTTTGACTTAGGTCTTTCAGTGCCCTATCAATCTCCCCATTCTCTTCCATTTCCATAATATTGCTCTTAAGTACTTGTCTGTTGTATAGATCCTCTATATACTCCTTCCACCTTTCTGCTTTCCCTTCTTTGCTTAGAACTGGGTTTCCATCTGAGCTCTTGATATTCATACAAGTGGTTCTCTTTTCTCCAAAGGTCTCATTAATTTTCCTGTAGCCAGTATCTATCTTACCCCTAGTGAGATAAGCCTCTACATCCTTACATTTGTCCTTTATCCATCCCTGCTTAGCCATTTTGCACTTCCTGTCGATCTCGTTTTTGAGATGTTTGTATTCGTTTTTGCCCACTTCATTTACTGCATTTTTAGATTTTCTCCTTTCATCAATTAGATTCAATATTTCTTCTGTCACCCAAGGATTTCTACTAGCCCTCGTCTTCTTACCTACTTGATCCTCTGCTGCCTTCACTACTTCATCCCTCAAAGCTACCCATTCTTCTTCTACTCTATTTCTTTCCCAATTGCTGTCATTTGTCCCCTTATACTCTCCCTGAAACTCTGTACAACCTCTCTGTTTAGTCAGTTTATCCAGGTCCCATCTCCTTAAATTCCCACTTTTTTGCAGTTTCTTCAGTTTTAATCTACAGTTCATAACCAATAGATTGTGGTCAGAGTCCACATCTGCCCCTGGAAATGTCTTACAATTTAAAACCTGGTTCCTAAATCTCTGTCTTACCATTATATAATCTGTCTGAAACCTGCCAGTATCTCCAGGCTTCTTCCATGTATACAACCTTCTTTTATGATACTTGAACCAAGTGTTAGCTATGATTAAGTTATGCTCTGTGTAAAATTCTACCAGACGGGTTCCTCTTTCATTTCTTTCCTTCTCTTCCTTTTCCCACTATCGAATTCCAGTCACCCATGGCTATTAAATTTTCATCTTCCTTCACTATCTGAATAATTTCTTTTATCTCATCACACATTTCTTCAATTTCTTCGTCATCTGCAGAGCTATTTGGCATATAAACTTGTACTACTGCAGTAGGCATGGGCTTCATGTCTATCTTGGCCACAATAATGCATTCACTATGCTGTTTGTAGTAGCTTACCCGCACTCCTATTTTTTATTCATTGTTAAACCTACCCCTGCATTACCCCTATTTAATTTTGTATTTATAACCCTGTATTCATCTGACCAGAAGTCTTGTTTCTCCTGCCACCAGACTTCGCTAATTCCACTATATCTAAGTTTAACCTATCAATTTCCCTTTTTAAATTTTCTAACCTAGCTGCCCGATTAAGAGATCTGACATTCCACCCCCCGATCTGTGCAACGCTAGTTTTCTTTCTCCTGATAACGACATCCTCTTGAGTAGTCCCCACCCGGAGATCCGAATGAGGGACTATTTTAACTCCAGAATATTTTACCCAAGAGGACGCCATCATCATTTAACCATACAGTAAAACTGCATGCCCTTGGGAAAAACTACAGCTGTAGTTTCCCCTTGCTTTCAGTCGTTCAGAGTACCAGCACAGCAAGGCTGTTTTGGTTAGTGTTACAAGGCCAGATCAGTCAATCATCCAGACTGTTGCCCCTGCAACTACTGAAAAGGCTGCTGCCCCTCTTCAGGAACCACATGTTTGTCTGGCCTCTTAACAATTACCCCTCCATTGTGGTTGCGCCTACCATATGGCTATCTGTATCGCTGAGGCACGCAAGCCTCCCCACCAACGGCAAGGTCTATGGTTCATGGGGGGAACTCTATGATATGAAATATATAATTCATGTATGAAACCCAATTCACATCTGGCCAGAGTTAAGTTGTTTTAAGTATTTCCTTAATTGTGCAAGTTCCAATAGGATTGGCTACATTGTAAGATGCATTAGATTCTTTTTTACATATGTTACATAAACCACTGACAGACATAAACATGACTCCTAATGGTATTATGAGGTCCATCAAGTGAACAGTAAGTAGTGAACGTCTTGAACATTTCATCGATAATGGATGCCATCATAAGAACTCTGACTGTTGATAATATAAATGAAACAGTGTACTGTGCGACTTACTTATTTACTTTGCACTACATGTTTTGATGATTCACGCCATTATCTTCAGGTGGATATCAGTGTAGTTACAATGTTGGTGTTAGTGAAGAGCACAGATGCCTTTTTATAGTAGCAACTCAAATGAATGGCAAGTAACGTTTGTGAATAACTAGAAGTCTGTATCCACAGAAAGGAACTTATGGAAAAACGTACTTAAAAACAACAATGAAACAGGGTCAACCAATCAATAAATCTGTAAGACTATGAGAGGGTAGAGATCTCTTCTGAACAGCATGTTGCAAGGCATCCCAGAAATGCTCAATAATTTTCGAGTCTGGGGAGTTTGGTGGCCAGCGGAAATGTTTAAACTCAGAAGAGTATTCCTGGAGCCACTCTGTAGCAATTCTGGACGTGTGGGGTGTCGCACTGTTCTGCTGGAATTGCTCAAGTCCGTCGGAATGCACAATGGACAAGAATGGATGCAGGATTATCAGGCAGGATGCTTACGTATGTGTCACCTGTGAGAATTCTATCTAGACGTTCAGGGGTCCCATATCACTCCAGCTGCACAAGTCCCACACCATTCAATGCCTCCACCAGCTTGAACATATCCCTGCTGACATGCAGCGTCCATGGATTCATGAGATTGTCTCAAGACCTGAACACGTCCATCCAGTCGATACAATTTGAAACGAGACTCGTCCAACCAGGCAACATGTTTCCACTCATCTACAGTCGAATTTCAGTGTTGCTGAGCCCAGGCGAGGAGTAAAGCTTTGTGTATGCAGTCATCAAGGGTGCATGAGTGGGCCTTCAGTTCTGAAAGCCCATACAGATAATTTTTCATTGAATGGTTCGCACCCTGACCCTTGTTGACGGCCCAGCATTGAAATATGCAGCAATTTGCGGAAGGGTGGCGCTTCTGTCACGTTGAACGAGTCTATTCAGTCGTCGTTGGTGCCATTCTTGCACGAACTTTTTCCGGACGCATCGCTGTCGGAGATTTGTTGTTTTACTGGATTCGTGATATTCACGGTACACTCGTGAAATGGTCGCGCGGGAAAATCCCCACTTCATCGCTACATCGGAGCTGCTGTGTTCCATCGCTCGTGTGCCGACTATAACACCATCTTCAAACTCACTAAAATCTTGATAACCTGCCATTGTAGCAGCAGTAACCGATCTAACAACTACGCCAGACACTTGATGTATATAGGCGTTGCCGACAGCAGCGCCATATTCTGCCTGTTTATATTTCTCTGTATTTGAATACGCGTGCATATATAAGCTTCTTTAGCGCTTCAGTGTATTATGTACAATGAATAAATGCTGTTCCAAAATACCAACACATTGGGGATCTCTCGACAATGCGTCGGTGTTGGCAAAAATTTTTGTAACAAAGTTACGAAAAACGTCATATTGTTGGCTAAAGACGTACTTTAATTGAAGACATTTTCGTTTGGCTAAGAAGTGGCCTAAATGACCTGGCTCGTAAATTTTCTTTTATACTTTATAGATGATTGAGACTAAGTTATCTTTTAATTCTTTTGCACATCTGTCAGTCTTTTCTGTGCTTTTTATTCTGAGTGGTAGTTTGTTTTACCATATTATTAACGTGTTTTCAATATTTATTCGCATTTGTGTGTTTAACGCTTAATTGCCATGACGATTTACTTCTGAGAGAGAGAGAGCGTGAGAGAGAGAGACCACTGTATATTTACATAACATCGAATGTTACAGAACCTACTTCTATTAACTTAATAAGGTAGCCATTCTAGCAGACAAATTAAAGCACCCGCTCATTTTATATTATGTACAACGAGTAAATGCTGTTTCAAACACCAAACACTATGGAGATCCTTCTGGTTACACCTTTGTAAACAAATGTATTGTGAAGATCACGTGCATTAATTAGAAACGCGAAGGTGAAAAAAATAGATACATTACACTCCCTAACTCAACACGTATAGCCACTAGAGCATGCCGAACCAAAGAGAGCCAGTTTTTAGTTCTGTAACTTAGTTGCTTGAAGGTTTATGTGACTCTATACACAACAAATCGTACCAAAAATGACGTGTTTTTATGAATCTTCAATGTACCATTGCCTTGAAACGGCACACTTTTGTAACGGGAAAGTTACATTACGAAATTAGGAAATCCAGTATATGTGTATAGTGTCCCCAACCACCCAGAATCGAATGTTAACGAAAGTCGATAGCAGTTCCTGCACTCTTCGATAAGTGCGTGTGATGTCATAATGACATCATGTTAACATGAAGTCTTCTATGTCGTAGGTTACCCCAGTGTAGACAAATGTATAGTGAAAATCTCATGCAACAAGTAGCAATAGGCAGCATTTTTCCGACTCTGCATGCCTTATAAGTGTTTAAAGACGCAGCAATGCACTTGATCTGCTGTTACGAAAACGTGTCTCTGCTCTTCACAAATACTAGCAACGTAACTGCACAATCCTCCACATGAAGACAATGGTTTGAACCATCAAAATGCACTTTGGGATAATAAATAAGTGACTAATTTTATTATCAACAGCCCTCATCATGCCACCTTTTATGGATGAAATGTCCATTTGTATGCTAAGCGAGACATTGAATGAGTTTACAACTTACAAAAGAATGAAAGTCAATCTTACCAAAACTGTTTTAGGATTGGTTTCAACAAAGAATGCAAGAGATATGGAAGTGCCACAAGATGCAATAAAATGAAAATCCTAAACATCTCATAATTTGGTAACATCGTTCGAACAAAACTAAGTAGAAAACTGTACATAGTCATGTAAGACTAGTGGATAAAATACCAAGCTACACCTTCAACTATGTGCAGCACAAAATCAACAACAGTACTTATAAAGAGTACATGGTGTGCAAGAGGATGAGGTAGTTGAAATACTGTCAGACTTCAAGAAGTATAAAACAATTCAATTCCAAAGAAAGCAGATGCTGATAGGTGTGAATATTACCGAACTATCAATTTAATAATTCATGGCTGCAAAATGCTAACACAAAATCTTTCCAGAAGAACGCAAAAACTAGTAAAAGTCGACCTTAGGGAAGATTAGTTTGAATTCTGGAGAAATGTAGGAAGACACAAGGTGATACTGACCATATAATTTACCTTAGAAGACAGATTAAGGAAAGACAAACTTGCGTTTATCGCATTTGTAGACATAGAGAAAGCTTTTGACAATGTTGACTGCAATACTCTCTTAGAAATTCTGAAGGTAGCAGGGGTAAAATACAGGGACCGAAAGTCTATTTATAATTTGTACAGAAAGCAGATGTCAGTTACAATAGTGACAAGTGGTTGAGAAGGGAGTGAGAGTTGCAGCCTATCCCCTATGTTGATTGATCTTCACAGTGACAAAACAGTAAAAGAAACCAAAGAAAGATTTGGAGTAGGTATTAAAGTTCAGAGAGAAGAAATAAAAATTTTGAGGTTTTCTGATGACACTGTAATTCTGTCAGAGACAGCAAAGACTTGGAAGAGCAGTTAATGGACATTGCCTTGAAAGTAGGATATAAGATTAACATCCACAAAATCAAAACAGGAAAGATGGAATGTAGTCGAATTAAATCAGGTGATCCTGAGGGAATTAGAGTAGGAAATCAGATGCTTAAAGCAGTAGATGAGTTTTGCTATTTGGGTAGCAAAGTCACTGATAATGGCCAAAGCAGAGATTAGAGTTAATATAAGATGTTTACTAGCAATGTTAAGAAAAGCATTTCTGAAGAAAAGAAATTTGTTAACATCGAATACAGACTTAAGTGTCATGAAGTATTTTTTGGGAGTGTTTGTAAGGTGTGTAGCCACATATGGAAGTGAAACATGGATGATAAACAGTTTAAACAAAAAAAGAGTACTGAAGATTAGATAGGTAGACTAGAAGACGAGATCGTTGACAAGACACATTCTGCGGCACCAACGGACCATCAATTCAGTATTGAAAGGGGAAGTGTGGTGGCAAAGATCGTAGACAGAGGTCGAGAGATGAATACAATAAGCAGATTTGGAAGGATTTAAGTTGTAGTAGCTGAGATAAAGAAACCTGCACAGGATAGAGTTGCATGGGGAGCTGCACCAAACCAAACTTGGACTGAAGATTACAACAGTAACACATCAGTGTCCTACACAGCAAAAAGGAAAGCTATCCAAACTTCAAGTGACATCAAACCATGTGAATAACAACTCTGGGAACCAGCACAACTTGTACAGTAAAGTTATAAATACCATCAAAACTGAGTTCAGTGAAAATGAACTTAACTTAAATGTAATGTAGAACAACTGTTTAAAACTAGAATATTTTAAAAAAGAATACTAGCTACTAAAAATGCAGTAGATGCTGCCAAATTAGATAACACTAAAATCGCTGTAGCAGAAACAGTCAAAAATCTGCTTGATAAGAAAATCTAGAGACAAGCACTACAAATAACATTGTAATTAATGAGAACAGAAAACTCCAAACACTAAATACTAAAGTGAAAGATCATAGTGAAGTTATCACTAAGTAAACAAAGTTGACTCAGCAGTAATTATATACGAAAATGCATATATTCAGACAATCTTAAAGTTTTTTGAAGAAAATAATATCATAGGGTTAGACAAGGATCCTACCAACAAATCTCAAACTGAACTTGAGGCCTTCCTCGAAAATACTAACTTCCTGCTTACTGAAAAAGAAAAGCACCGTTGTATATTCCTGAATCGAATAGCACCATGCTAAAGGTATCAATTAAAACCTCACAAAAAATATGACTCCATAAGATCAGTTTCAAATTCAGTAAATTACACTGTGTAGAAAATTCTACAGACACTAAACAAGATCCTACAGGATTACTTTGTGTTTAAAATTAACTACTCAACAAAAAAATATGCTCTCATTTCCCAAGGAACTAAAAACATATGCACTACTAACAAAAGCAAAATGAGCTCCTTGGTTCTAACTAATCTGTATACTAACATCCTCATTGATGACGCAGTAGCTGTTATTACACAGAAGTTAATGCAATATAAGAAGTTCTGTCCTGCAGAAATCACAGAATTCATTAACCTTTTTTCAATTGGTACTGATACGTAATTACTTCTCTTCCAATGGAAAAGTCTACAGACAAATAAATGGCTAGCTACTTGCCAGCATATCAGGAACTATAGACGCAATATTCCTTGACCACCTAGAGCACAAACTTTACACAAAAATGCCGACATGTACTCAGAAAGTTCAGTTATACAGAAGACATGTAGATGATACATTTCTAGTTATTGAAAGAGAAAACAAAGATGATGTCTAAGATATTGCCCAAACCTTCATCAAAATGTGCAAAAATACTAAATTCACCTGTGAACAGGAAAGAAGTAGTAGCTACCATTAACTTCCTTGATCGAAACATCTGCAAGAAAGATGTCAAAGATATCTTCCAAATTTGCAGGGCATCAACCGCCACTGATGTAAACATAAATGCTTCCTCCCATCACCCCAAAACCCAAAAACTTGCATCATGCTACTCAGTGGCCCATAGAGCTCTAATAGTCCCACTGAAAGATTAGAATTTCCATAGTGAAATGAGAATCACAAAACAAGCAGCTGCAGTTCATGGGTATAAACCCACATTCATAGATGATTTAGTTACAAAGAAAATAAACATCAACAACTAGGAAAATCCACTAACAACATGTATCCCCATCCTCAATAATATTTTCAAAAATTTGAAAATATCTTTAAATTACATACAATGAGAACCTCACTTCCAATTAACAATAAAATTTGCCACAAACTTCCTCATAATTTAAAAAGCAGCAAGATAAATATATGCCTACATTCTCTGGCGTATATAAAATCATCTGTAATAAATGCCCAGCTCAGTATGTACGTCAATAGGCCATAGCTGCCATACCAGATTCAAGAACACATCAAAACCTTCTGATACAATGCAATACATAAATCTGCCATTCCCTCCCATATAAAATGCAGGACATCTACGTGGTAGTATACAAATCAACTTTACAATATTGCACACAACGGATATGATACAATATGTCTCTGTATGAAGAACAAGAAATCTGTGTATACAAAATGAAACTTTGGGAAAATCTGCTCAATGATAATAATCAAACATACTCACCCAGCTTTTCCAAAGGCTTTGAGAAGGTGCTTAAAGCATTTTTATAATCTACAAGAATTTCAAGGCACCCAGCAATTTATTTAGCCTCTTCAAATCAAATGTCAATGAGTTCCACCTACAGTATAGAAGTGTGGGAACAACGACCTACAAAGGTCGATTCAATGACTGAAATCGAGTACAAGAATATTAAAGTGTGTGTGTTTGATATCTTTATCTTCATAGCCCTTTGATCAGTCCTTTGATGGTAACTGAATTTAATGAACACATATTAAGATGTCTTTAATTTTATGCAAATAAAGTGAATCAGTTTCGTTGTAACAGTATGCGAGTGTTATCGTGCCAACTCACCTACATAGAATTTCCCACACTGGTGACCTGCGGCAAGCATATCGCTTCATTAGAACTTCAGAAGTATACAGTGCTTTGTTCCTACCCTACAATGCACATTTATAAAACACAAATGTTATCAGGAACTTTCGCCAAACCACATACTGTTTCACAGAATGTGGAGCAGTTTATTTATGAAGTGAAGAGTGAGAGCAATTACGTAGCTCCTCCCAGTCGATTGGAAGACCAAAGGGATCACCTGCAGCAAATTAATGTGTCACCTCCCTGAACCTTATTTGCATCATTAGAGAAGGAGATCAAAATACAGCATTACAAACATGTGTTCCTGGAACGATGTCAGATTTTCATGTGAAAGTGCATTAATCCAGCCACATCCCATACCCCTATCATCGTGCTTCCCCACCAGTATTTGAGCAGAGTAACCCATTCTTTGCTCTTTGCAGAACCTGGCCAGCTAGGTGACACATGAAGAATTATGCTTTATCTACTGTACCACACTTGATGAAAGGGGTTTTTTATGATGACACCCCCATTACATTACAAGTGTCATATGAACACGATTTGAGTGATATTCATACTCTGTGGCAGGCATTACATAAGCTGCCATTATTTCAACCTAAACATATGCAAACTTTTTTGTCAACCAACAACGTCAGTGAAGATGAGGCAAAATATTTTACTTTTCTGTGTAATATGTCATCAATGACATCATTTTGTTACCCCCAACCACTTGCAAGTGTAAAACAGCAAAGGTGGCCTTACTACAGCGGTTGCACAAATCACTGGAACAGCATATTCATCAAGTGATTTATAAGGAAAAATTGCCTGTGGGACATCTTTCCAGTTCTGTTATCATCCAAGGGGGTTAGTGGACGCCAATCGTATGCCTGACACAGCGTTGTGGGCGACCTGGATAAGCAGGTTACTTCCTCAAATCCCACTTCCTTTGATTACTAACAAAGGTGATATGTGATAAGAAATTACTGATTGCCAGCTGAATTTTTGCACTGCAAGATAGAATTCATTATCACTCAGGAGCCAACAGTGGTCTACATTAGCGGTAGCTGTATTAAACTATGACACAGCAACCTGAGCCCGATTGAGCCAAATATGTCTAGAGAAATATGGCGCATTTGATGGAGATCAACACCACTTGTCTCCCAGGCACGCCAGGATGCCTTTCAGTCTATTGCAGGTGACTGGCCAGCCCATTACTCAGGTCACTCAGAATTCCAGAAACAGCGGACAGATCATTGGTGTTGGTTTCATTTGCATTTTGGAGCATCTGCTCACAAATTAATGCACTACTTCTTACCTGTACCCAAATGCAGTTCGCGACCTCCAGTAGGCGTCATAGGTCATCTGAATAAGCAAGTACGGCTAAAGCTTATGCATGTAAGCCAAACCTCCTGGATCCAAGCTTAGCGGCCAATGTATGTCCTTGATAGAAACACAGCTCAGAATCTCCTCATTTACTTGGGCTCTGAAATAAGCATAACCTAAAAGCAGCTGCTAGGTTTCCAACTTCTGGATCTCTTCTACAGGTCCAGGTAACCAGTGATACATCTGTTAAGATATATAGTACTACCACTATGTCTACTAAACTCTGGGCACACCATTTGTATGGACAATCATAGTTGCAGACTTCAGTGAACTACTATTAGTTGCCAATTTTCTCCATCACTTCTATATTTCCTCCAATGTAGCGGAGGGAATACTTCACAGCAGAGACGCAGGTTATTCCATTGCTGTTGTTATTGACAACTTACAATTTCCTACACCATCGATGTTGGCAGATTATTCCACATAACCAAGTGAGGAACTAAAAATTTGTGCCATTCGCTAACTAAGCAGCAGGATATGATGGAGCAGATACACATAGATATGAAAATCAATGTGCAAAATTATAGGACGAAAATTTAGTTTTACACAAAACGTTCCATGACAAACGCAATTAACTGCATAATTGAGGTCAAGCACTGGCTGTTACTTTTAAGAATTAACGCAACTTTAGAGACCAAGCACGCTCCACTTTCTAATCCTCATCTCCATACTATCTTAAAAACCGCTGGAGAAATAAAAGATTATGACAAACAACTGTAGTGGATCCTTCAAGAAAGATAAAGATTATAAATGCATGGACAAGAAATTCACTCAGACCTTGTTGGACTTCTACATTCTGAACGATGGAGATAATGAGGAAACAGAATGGTTACATAAAGAGGCAGTATGTAGTATTCAAAAACGTATCTCCCAGTTGGAATTGTTTGTGGCTGCACCTACCCTCCCCAACTATCGACTTCAGACAGTAGGCATGAAGCACATACAGATCAGACACTGTGAGTCTTATCACTCTTCAAGTGTTACTTTCCTTTTGGCTAGTGTTTTTGCACTCCCAATATATTATGGTACTACGTACAGAATCATCCGCAGAATAAAAAGTTATGAGGGACTTCCGGTCTTCCAGAAAGCACAATGTCTTGGCTCCACTTAAGTTCAGGCTTCAAAAGCAGCTGTCAAAAAAATTATTAAATAAGGATATCCTGCAACCATAAGATAGCGCATGGGTCTTACACACCCATGAAGCCTATGAAGAACAGCATAGATAGGACGTGGGGGGATTCCTGGGCAATGAACTCCTAAATAGTACGAGAAAGATATCCAATCCCCAATATAAATGATTCTGTTAATTCATTATCTATGCTTCGATATTCAGTGTTATTGATTATGAAAAGGAATACCTCCAGATTCCATTGGCAACATAGGATATTTCTAGAATTTCCATCATTACTCCTTTTGGATTATTTGAATTCTTGTACAAGTCGTTTCTGTTGTGCCAAACTTCCCAGCATTTTATCAACAGCGCCCTCATTCATCTTCCATTCTGTACCCAAAGGATATACTGATTTTTTTCTTTTTTCTATAAGCAACGTGAGAAACGCCTGCAACTTGACTTCTGTGCTCTGTATAAATTTGGAATAGTTTAAACAAGGACAAATGCTAGTTATGTGAATAAGATATTAAGCACTCTTGGAATACACTGTAGCTAAAGACGGTATGAGACTTTTGCAAGAACTTACAGAACTCATCTGACACCACAGCCAACCCACTTTCAAAGAACTTCAAAGATTTATGGGTATGGTTAACTTTCACAAGCGTTCCATTCGTCATGCTGCAGGCCCTCTCAACTAATGTCTTGGTCGTTAAAAATAATAAGGATAAACAGTCTCTATTGTGGACCTCTGAGATGCAACTTGTGCTCGACACTGTCAAAGATTGCCTTCACACCCCATCACTTTGGCACACTCAATACCGTTGGTGCAACTGTCCATAACACTGGATGCTGATGAAATAGCAATCATGGCAGTTTTGCAACAAACTGTAAATGGACAACAACAGCAATTAAGTTTCTTCTCGTGAAAACTTACTGGATCACAGTAACTGAGGTCAGCTTATAACTGAGAACATTTGGTCTTATATGAAGGTATCAATTTTTCCAGGAGAATCTTGAAAGACATTCACTTACCTTAGGGTCCAACCACTGATCTCTAGTACACGAACTATGCAATCTCAGTAGGAACTGCAATCCTCACTGTTTCTATCATCTCGGTTACATCAGGCAGTTCTCTGCTGGCATTCATCATGTCAAGGGAGCGAACAATATCGCCGCTAACTATCTGTCACACATTAGTGCATTTAGTGCCTTGACAGATTTCAGTGAAATGGCAATGAGCACATAATAGCACTCTAACAAGACAACTAAATTCTAAGTGAAAAAGTGAAAAATTGTGTGAACATGCAAAGAGATTCACAACAGGACATGAAGTAGCTCTTTCACCAAAATGCCAGAGGTCTCAAAAATAAATTAGACTTTCTATCTGTAGATACAGCTGATGTAAATTTTGTTAATCATGCACGTGTTTTATGCCTTTCTGAGCACAATATGACAAATGGAATTGAAGGGCTGCAGCTTGAGGGGTATAACACAATGTTTATTTTTTTTTCAATCTTTTCCTTTAGTTGCTCTACATTCGTGGAGGTATGTACTGTCTATGCAACTAAATGAAGGCAGTTTGTTTATTACCATACGCTATTCGTTTCTTTCATTTGGGAAGCATCATCAGTGGCCTGAAATACACGTTCCTTTCTATACATGCACTAAACGTACTGTGTGATAGAAATAATATGCTGCTATATTACATTTTGTCGTGCTTTTCTCTTGCTTTTTAGGTTAGAAGCAACTTTTGTAGCACAAGTCCCGTATTGTGAATGTATTGTTTGGTGTTACTTACGATTTCCATCGCTGTCAACACGTGTGTGGTCCTGGAGATGTATTTGTTATTCTTCATACTCTAGCTGGCCGATTTCTGATGTTGGTTCACCGACATTTACACATCCCATGTATCACTTTCACTTCCATTTGATGATCAACATATTGTGTGTTTTTCGTGTGTAGTGTTGCCAGCTGTTGTTGTGTGTTTGTCTGTCTTTTGTTTCTATTGTGTTTGATGTTTTACATTTGTTGTGATTGTGTTTGTGCAAACACATGTGTGTATGTGTATTCTGTTTTTCTTTTTTTTAATAATAATAAATATGGGTGTTTGTGTGTGTGTGTGTGTGTGTGTGTGTGTGTGTGTGTGTGTGTGTGTGTGTTTGTTCGTGTGTGTGTGTGTGTTTGTGTGTGTGTGTGTGTGTGTGTACATTTCACAGTGTGTAAATGTAATTCTTTTTTTTTAAGTTTGTGTGTGTGTGTGTGTGTGTGTGTGTGTGTGTGTGTGTGTGTGTGTGTGTGTATTCCGCTGTGTGCAAATGCTTTTTCTTTTTTATATAAATATGAGTTTATGTGTGTGTGCGTGTGTGTGTGTGACAGAGAGAGAGTGTGTGTGTATTTTGTTGTGTTAACCCCTTTTCTGATCATTTCTGCTCCTGTCCAGCTTTCCTACAACTACAGTTGCTGCACCACCGTTTAACCCACCTCCCTTTACCATTCTGTGCAAAGTGTAACAGAACATGTTATACTATAGCTGGGCAAGTGCAAATTGGGAACACAGAATTAAAATTTCTGAAACACTGTCTTTCTCAAAAGGGCAATCTGACTGTGGCAGATAAACTGAATGTCGTTGCAGAATTTCCTGCAACTAAAAACAGAATACAGCTGAAACCCACTTCAGGTTAAGTGGTTGTTGTTGAAAGTATATTAATGGGCAATATATGAATGCTCATGGTTAAGTAACGATTTGGAGAAAAATTCCATATGGAAATGGGACCAGAACTATTAGGAAGCTTCTGACAAACTAAAACAAACCCTATGTTATTGCTATATCTTGTCTACACATAACATTGGATTACCTTTTTGTTTTCACTATGACTTCACTGATTATGGATTGGGAATCCATCACCTTCGATTAAATTTACAAAGTGGGTGAAAGAAAGATTAGACCATTATATTTGTTAGTACAATCTTACTAAAACATGAGCGGAGATACACAGTGACAGGAAGAGAACTACTTTTTGTACACTCGGCTTTTAGAAAAATCAAGCATTATTGAAATGGACATAAGGTCATAAGATACTCTGAGCATAAGGAATTAAGTTAATTGCAAGCGTGCAGAATGTATCATAATCAGTTTAACCATTTTACTATGAAATAAAGTATATACCAGGTTTTAAAATCAAGATAGCTGAATCTCTTTCATGATTACTGGTGTTGACACATCAGAGTTTATTGGTACATGAAACTGAAGATGAGAAGGGGTTTCATGGTTGGTGATTCCTGTCAAGTACCACTTCAATCGCGTCGATAACTGACACGAATTAACAAACATTCAGAAAGTTAACAGTCAACAGACAAAATGATATTAATACAATGACTACTGAACGTGGAGTCACTAACTGCACATTTTGGCTGATCGTTATGGACCAGAGATTACATAACATTTAAATGTTCTCCTCTGGTCAGTGACTTAGTAACTGTACTTAATGATATATTGACAGAGACTGCTTGAGACTTTGTCTCCCACACCTGTTTATAAACACCTATAATACGGAAAATTACAATATGCTAAAATATAAACTTATTATGTGTTAGTTAAAAACATAAAAGACAGAAGTATTAAAAACAACAAAGACACAATAAACAGTGATGTTAGTCTGCTTAAGTGAGATCAGTATAATTAGAAATTAGTAAAATAATAGGTTCTCCTCTATGAGAGAGTCCACCAAAAGGTTTCAAGAAAGTTAAATTTTATAGCTGGAATAATTAACCAACTAATAAGTTGTTTTAAACAAAATTTACGTTTTGGACTTAGGAAAATCGGAGCTAAAAAACTAAGGTTCCGAAGTTTGGAAGGAACTACATTTTAAGATTAGAAAACTCTAGAACATTCTATTTGTGAGGGTAAAAGGGCATTTTATGAAATATACGAAAGTTTGGGTGACATCAGTAGCGTCAATGGTTTTTATAATTGAGTAAGTGATCAGTTCAGATCAGGATTAACCAAAAATAAAATTAGCGTTTATTAGTTGACATGCTATAAGTCTGGCTTTGGTTGGCAATATTTTCACGTCTGAGGTACTCATGAGGCATGATGCAGCAATACAAGGTCTCCATTCGATGAATTTAATCATCAGCAGTACTTCCCCAGAGTCTGTGATACTGGGCACCATGCAATGGAGGCCCTCCTAGTAAAGTTTCGTGGTTTGGACTTCCCAACAATAATGAAAATATCTTTGTTATCAATTACACTGTATTGTGAACAGTTATGTGTAATACTTTTTTGTGTTGTTTACCTACCTACTTCTTTAGTAAATACTTGATTACAAAAATGTGAACAGATCATAACATATATTAGCCAACTGTTCCTATAAATAATTTTGTATAGCTGTTTATAAACTGTTGGCAATTTGAAACTTCCTGGCAGATTGAAACTGTGTGCCAGACCGAGACTCGAACGCGGGACATTTGCCTTTCGCAGGCAAGTGCTCTACTGACTGAGCCACCCAAGCACGACTCGCGCCCCATCCTCACAGCTTTAATTCCGCCAGTACCTCGTCTCCTACGTTCCAAACTTCAGAGAAGCTCTCCTGCGAACCTTGCAGAACTGGCACTCCTGGAAGAAAGGATATTACGGAGACATGGCTTAGCCACAGTCTTGGGGCTGTTTCTAGAATGAAATTTTCACTCTACAGCGGAGTGTGCGCTGATATGAAACTTCCTGGCAGATTAAAACTGTGTGCCAGACCGAGACTCGAACTCGGGACCTTTGCCTTTCGCGGGCAATTGCTCAGCCCACTGAGCTACCCAAGCACAACTCACGCCCCATCTTCACAGCTTTATTTCCGCCATTACCTCGTCTCCTACCTACCAAACATCACAGAAGCTCTCCTGCGATTTACTGCAATTTACTCAGTAAGCACGCATTTCATAGAAGAAAGTATGATACTGAAGGGATTCATGCAAGTATTATTTGAGCAATTTTCACAACTAAATAACAAATATTCACGAATGCAGAAGAGTAAACGACTAACAGATTTTTAAAAATGAAAGAGAAAAATCTTCAATTTCACACCTCGGATAAATGGCAGAACGAGTCATTTACTACAAATATTAGATATGGGATTTCAACACATAGAAGAAATAAATATATGTCTGGAAATAGCAGGAGGCAAGCTAGGCAGTAGAGTAGTATATGTACAGGCTATAAAAACAGCTGAATGGTTAAAACAGTGGAATTTTAGAAAAATAATTTTTAGGAACAAAAAATAGCTAAGAGAAAGTGACTGCTAAGAACATAAATACAATAATGATGATGATTAACGATTTATAACCTAGAATTCAGAAATTAGGATGTGGGAAAGAACTTGTGAATAAAAATGTACATGGTCAGAATAAGAATATTTTGAAACCAACTTCGGTTTCACTACTTGGTATAACACTAATAGGTGAACAGCAGTGATATCCAACACAGAAGACACAGATGGTAACAGCCAGATAACTCGTGTAAGTAATACCACATTTAACTTAGACTGTACAAGTCGGGAGAAAAAGGTAAAATATGATGGTGAGTTAATAAGAAACAAGTTACACTAAATGTATACGATTTTACAGCTGTATTAAGCAGAGGGTTTATTCATAAATTTCTCAAGTTCTCAGTATCTGGTATCATACCATATTAGTTTCTGAAAAGCTTTTAAATGTATATTACCAGACATCTGGAAGGACCATAGCAAAACAAGATTTTTTGTAAGTTATTTATTTGTTAATTTGGCACAGTGAGGTATGCTAAAGTTATAGGAATTTAAAACCTACAACGATTATGAACTCAAATAAATCGAAATACTGGAGTGAAGGAGCTCTGAAAAAAATATCTTTAGGATTATTCCAAACCTTACTACATTAACAACAGGAAAGAAAAATACTTTGAGGAACACAAATAAGTACCTAAATGACTCACTCTGTGAGGAACATTTATTGGAAGCGATAATAAGTCGATAAACTTGGAGAGTAAGAGATAAACTTTTAGGTAATGACTGGGAAAAGTAAATAATATATTGGATTATCTAAAACAACTAGATACCATAGAAACTCAGTCAGAAAGAGTGCATTCTACTGGCAGTATTGTACTAAATGGCACCAAAAACAGGAATGGTAACAGCAACACAGGGCCCAGGAATACAAGACCACAAAATACTGAGCAGAGAAATAATATGCTTAGACACAGTTGGGGGTAATGATAACAACAACAACAATAATAATAATAATAATAATAATAACACTGTTAACGATAGAGACCACCCAAACTTTAGATTCAGCAATATCACTTACAATAGCACAGAGTGGGAAAATTAGTGAGTTTCCGGAGAGAAGCTCACTCTTCAAGAGCAAATGAAACTGAGCCACAAGTAATATGTTTGCATTTGATAAGATATAATAGGGAAAATATCGTAAAAAACGATCTGTTAGAAGAACATCAGACGTCAGTTAGCAAATGTATACAGCTGAATTTAAAGGGAACCATAGAATACATTTCTGTAACTATAATCCTCGATTCTGACAGTGTGATATGTGCCATTGACCAACAATTGCTAGAGTAACATAATATGCTGAACATATTCGCTAGACTTCCTGTGAGTGCAGTAAAAGTAATAGGAGTTACAGGAACTGTAGGTAAACAAATACCTACAGTAAAGAATTATTAGTAAGAATAAATCTCCAAGGACATGATTTTGGTTACCCCATATTTCTTGTGACAGGGTTAAACATCCCAATAATTATAGGTCCAGGCTGACTAACAGAAATTCCATTTTAATAGATGTATCACATTTGCATATGGAAAAGAGAATACAGTAGGTACATCCCATATCACTAACAGCAGAAACAGTTCCATGCAAATGTCAAGATATTAATAAGGATGATTATAATATAAAAATAAGTGCATATTACACTATGCACATTATTAATGAATCTACAAGAACTGCATTAAAAGAGAAGACAGAAATATAGGCCTTTGCACAAACGAGTAATGCAATGGACACTATTTCTCCAGGAATTTAATGTTTTAATAAATATGTGAAGGGTTTTGAGAATGTGATAACAGAAGCATTATCTGGATTGCCAATAGGCTTCATACAAAACGAGGCTATTGCAATACATACTTTCTGAAAGTTATCAAATATGAAAAGGATATCAGATTACTTTGTAGGAATTAGAAAAATGAACAATATTAGACTGAAATGTGAAATAAACATACATAGTATTCAGTGAAAAACCCAGATGATAATAACATGAACTGGAAAATTGACAAAGATCTATTTTTTCATAAAAAACAAAAATGTCAATAACCAGTACAATTTATTCCTAAAAATTGCATTAGTTTATTGACATGGTACAGACACCTAAGATACACCCAATGTCGATCAAAAACTGTATAATGCCCACTCAAAATTATTCTGACTTCAGAAACATGGCCCAAAAAGTGAACAAAACATTGAAATTAAGTGATATTTTTCAAAAAGCTAAAATAATAATTTCAGAGGTGCACACCATGCTATGCCACATAATATTGCAAACATTATGTTATTTACTGGCTGTTGATTCCTATGGTCCACTAAAGTCTGTCTGTAAACTCAAGAGCGAACAGCGCTTTTGGTGAGGTAAGTGGCCTTTCCTGGAAGAACGTTGCCACCAGCTTACAGGGGCACCCAAAATGTGTTGCGGTGTAGATCAGCGTGCATTGATACACGTCGTTTCTGCTCGAGGGATCTTAGTTCCCAGGATCAGTCAGTTAACTCTGTATACTTACTGAAATACTTCGATATCCAGGAGTGATGGATAATCGTCTAGCATTGCAAGAAAATGTGCAGAATACGGGGAAGAGGAGGTATTTACGGAGTAACGAGCGTTCGATCGCCTCTAATGTTAGTACAGTGTGTATTAAAGAGGCGACCCAAAAAGAACTGGTTCAAATGACTCTGTGCACTATGGGACTTAACGTCTGAGGTCATCAGAATTTAGAACTACTTGAACCTAACTAAACTAATGACATCACACACATCCATGCCTGAGGCAGGATTCGAAACTGCGACCGTAGCAGTCGCGCTGTTCCGGACCAAAAAGAACTGTTGGCTAGCATCACAGTCCCACTCAAAGGGCTGCAAGTCATGCAAACGTCAGCCTCGTCTATTAGGACGCATAAAGAAGGAACTCGGAAATAAGCTGCATGATTTAGTGGAATCGTCACGAAGGAAAACTAATAATCTTGGGAGAAAACCGATCATTACAGACAGTTTCAAAATCACGTAAAACCTTTGATACTTATGGAACACTAAAGCTCTATCTTGGTCACTATTCACCTCATTCTGAGACATATTGCTTGAAATATATGCGCAGTAGCTATTCTAAACACTACTGAAATTTTCTTTGAAACATGTGCATCGATTCTGGACTTCTAAGCAAAAAGCTTACGAGGGGCATTCATATATTAATGTTTTAATAAATATGTGAAGGGTTCTGAGAATGTGGTAACAGAAGCATTATTCTTTAGGAACTGTTTCTTTGGGATAGTTTATAGGCCTCTTAGTTGTGCATTTTTAATCTCATCCATTTTTGTAAAACGGCTGTCCTTTAAAGCCTACTTTGAAATGTTTATACCACTTGTATGCCCTTGGTTCACTAATAACATGCTCACCAAAAGCAATATTTAACATGTCTAAAAATTTCATATACTTTATTCCATTTTTATAACAAATTTTAATACAGATTCTCTGATCTGATCTGATAATTTTTGATGTCACCAAAACACATGTAACCTTTTTGACAGCTGACAGCAGATTAAATACCTAATATGCATAACATTGTACACATACTTTTGAGACATCTTTACGAAGACAGAGACAAAAAATTAGTGCAAATCGGACCAATACAACACACAAAATTATAAATTTTTGCTTACTTTTTAAAAACTCTTCATGTTGCAAAAATTGTTAAGTTTCAGTGCATTCCTTCAAAGAAAACTTCTACCTTTTAGTAGAAAAACAAAGTAAGAACAAGCCTCAAATTCCACAGATTCACTGCATTATGTGAGGTTCGTTTTACGAATAGCAATAGAGGAACTGAAAGGTGGCTACACTGTGCCACTGCGCCAGAGATTGCGCCAAAGAGTACTATTAAGCCGCCTCCACAGTGCTTGTTGAGAGTTCGTAGTAGTCAGTGATTGTCGGGAGTTCGTAGCAGTCAGTGCTAGTGGAGAGCTCGTAGAGGACAGTGGTTGTCGAGAGTTCGTGGCAGTCTGTGCTAGCAGAGAGCTCGTAGAGGACAGTGCGTGTTAAGAGTCGTGCCGAGATGTGCTAGTGGGCACTGCTTGTCGTGAAGTCGGAGCGATATGTGGTAGTAAAGAGTGTTGTTCCATGTTTTATGCAGTTATTTGATGGAGAGATAGCAGATGTTATTGTAATGAGTGCATTTCGTCAATATATATGAAGGTAAAATCCACAATGTTCTTTTATTATTTGTGTGTCTGAAATAATGCGTCAGTACAGGTTCAGTCAACAAAGCATCTGGTTTGTGTTCTTGCATTAGAGTGTAATTCTGGTTTTCTTGCGTAATTATAGTTTTTCTAAATTTCTTTTGTCACGTCAGTATAGTTGGTATTTAAAAATTCTTGTCTTGTTGGAGAAGAACCGTGCCAGATGTGGACGTTGAGTCACACTCCCACATACAGAACAGTTACTCTTGTGCTTATTGGTTTGTAGGTTTTATAGTTGCTGGGGACTTAATTAATTAACTGTGTTTACGAAAATTTTCTTAGATTGTTTGTTGCAGTCAGATTGCGTAATAATACTAGTCAGGGCCAACCGATTACGAGACACTGCGTAATCGGACTTACAGCTATTAAAAAAAAAAAAATCATTTTCAATCTTGCATTTAATTAAGCCCCCATGCACGTGGCGACCGCTGCTTCGGATCGTCCCTTGGATTCTTCTGATTGTAAAAATAGTAGATGGTAGTACTGTTGTAGTAATTTGTAGTTAGTAATTGTAGTCTGTATTGAGTGTGTAGATTCGGTAATTGGCATTCTTCTAATGGTATTTTTTAAAATTTAGTTTTTTGGTTGTATTTTTATTGCCTTGTATACGCGTTTGACAATTTTGTGCAATTATTTCAATTGTTCGTTAATCGTGTTTGAAGGAAACATCTCGTTTGAATGGTATTGTTGAGATAAAGAGTCATTGTGTGTGATTTTAGTACAGTGACGAATCTTTTGTATATTTTGTAAATGATTACGCGATCAATGAAAAAAGCGAAAATGATGAATAGTGAGAATAACGAAATTGCTGACATGGCGAACTCGCCAACACAGGACAACAGTATGATGAATAATGGAGTTGAAAACAATGTAATAAGTCGGGAAAATAGTCCGGAACCATTTCAAAATTTTTCTCAATCAGAAAATTCACAGAATACGAGATCAACGATAGAAGATTCTGAAGTAGTATCGAACACAGATAGCCTTACAGCTATGACGAAGGAAACTGGTTTTGTGGGAAATGTTAGGCGCGAAAAGAATTGCGAACCGGTTACTATGGAGCAGTTGATGAGTGCAATATTAAATTTGGGATCACAGATAGAAGCAATGACAACATGGTTACGCTCACGAAGAGGGACAGGTTTCAAAAATACGAATGATGAATCAAAGAAAGAAATTAGAGAAGAAGTACAACCGATTTTAAATTCTCACAATAATAGTTTAATTTCAACAGAAATCAGACAAGAGGAACAGGACAGAGAACGGGAAGAAAGAGATCGCGTGATAGTACAGAAATTTTCAGAGTTAAATTTACAACGTGCACAAGACAAGGAAGAAATAATTGAAAGAATCGAGGAATCCGTACCAAATGACATAATAAATAACTTAACGCAACAGTGTGAACAGTTAACTACTAAATGTGACAATACCGAAACCCGAGTCGCGACACTTACAGAAGACGTAAATAAACATAAAGAACAATTAAATGACTCATCGGAAAGAGTTGAGGAAATTTCAGATAAATTGACAAATCTTAGTTTACATGGAGACAGAGATTCGGATGATACAGCTCCATTACCATTTGCAGAAACCGAAGAGTATCAGAACATAAATAAGCATGTTGAAAATCAGGGAAAATTTAATGAACGCGTGAAAAGGGAATTTGAGGCATTACGAAAGCAAGTCAAGCAGATCGAAGGCGAAATTGTAGGAAAAGATAGCAGAAGGAACTTAGAATCACAGGTAGCAGAGGGGTTTGAAGAAAATAATTTGTTTCATTTACGGGATGCAACAAGAGAGCGCCAGGCGCGCGAACTTTACAATAATCGACATTCGGACCGGGACAGACGCGGTAGGTCTTTGTCGCCACGAGGCGAAAACTTTGATTATAAACACTTTTTGACTGTCCGGAAATTTAAGATCTTCCGCAATTCTAAGAATGACATACATCCATGTGCATGGCTAGATCAATTTATGTACGCACTTCCACCAAATTTGCCACTAAGTCACAAACTAGAAATTATGTGCAGCTATTAAAGTCCTCAGGGGATTCACTACTCTAAGTGAATATGTGCCGTAGCGAGCATAGGGCCCCGAGCTGTAGTGGTGCTATTTCTCTTTTAGTTTTCTGTACCGCTGCCTACTCTTTTACTATTCTTTGCATCTGTCAAACCAACTCTTCGACTATCAATCTATCTAGTGAGTAAGTAAACAATAACCGGATTTGACTATTTACCTAAATGAGATTTCGAAAATTACTGTTCTAACCTATTAAAGTCCTCAGGGGATTCACTACACTAAGTGAATATGTGCCGTAGCGAGCATAGGGCCCCGAGCTGTAGTGGTGCTATTTCTCTTTTAGTTTTCTGTACCGCTGCCTACTCTTTTACTATTCTTTGCATCTGTCAAAACAACTCTTCGACTATCAATCTATCTAGTGAGTAAGTGAACAATAACCAGATATGACTGTTTTACCCAAAAGTGACTTTGGAAATTACCATGTGGACTTACTGTATCTTCAGCAGCATTCATTCGTAGTTTAAATGAAATTTTACCTGTTTATCTTCGTGACAATATTACTTCTTATGTTGACGACATTCTTATTGCTAAACGTTCTTGGAGTGAGCACAACAAAATTTTGGACTCATTATTACGTATCTTTGCAAAAGTTGGCATTACAGTAAACTTGGAAAAATCTGAATTTGGTCGTTCTCAGGTGAAATTTTTCGGCCACATTATTGCTACAGAAGGTATACTTCCTGATCCAGAGAAACTAGATGCTATTCAGTTCGCAATGACATTCTTTTTAAACGAAAATCGGTCGACAACTCCGTTTGGTTAGTTTGTATTCCTGATGAGTGGGTCAATAAATTGATTTGGTATACGCATTTCAGTTATGCACACTTTGGTCCCAGAAAATGCTTTCATAAATTACGAGAAAATTGTTACTTCAGTAATATGGAAAAACGTATTCGATCTGTTCTGGGCAAATGCAAATTATGTCAAATGGCTAAGCCTCCAACGATTTCTCACAGAGCACCGTTGTTTCCCATCATTCCAGCGAAATTAAAGGAGATGGCTGCAGTCGATTTGTTCGGTCCAGTGGTTCGATCTATTAATGGTTTTGCGTACATTTTCGTAGCAGTGGAGTTGACGTCAAAATATGTGTGTTTTACACCTTTACGCAAAGCAACAGCTCGTTCAGTATCTAACGCTTTCATCAAACATTTTCTTAAAGAAGTTGGTCATGTTGATAAGGTTATATCAGATAATGGATCACAGTTTCGTTCTAAAATTTGGCTTCGTACTCTACAGCGTCGTAAAATTAAACCAATCTTCATCTCACTTTTTCACCCTCAATCTAACGCTTCAGAAAGATGGATGAAGGAAATCAATAAATTGTGTCGTCTTTATTGTCATCAGAATCACAGAACTTGGGATCAGTATCTTCATATTTTTCAAAACATTCTGAATGAACTTCCTAATGATTCAACTTCTTTACCGCCTATAATGATATTAAAAAATAAAGCACCGACAAATCGCATTTCTGAAATAGTTCCTTTTCCGCCTTCACGGAAACTGCGGCATTCTGAAGTTGTCAACCTGGCTCTACAAAATATTGCATCTGCGGCTGCTAGAAGAGAGAAATCAGCGAAACGTCCTGGACGTTTAAAAACTTTTTCAGTTGGCCGAAAGGTATTAATTAAGTCCCACCGTTTGTCTCACAAAGGAAAAGGCTTGTGTCGCAAATTTTTTCTGCTTTATAACGGTCCATATAGAATTCGCAAAATTATTCATGATAACACTGTCGAAGTAGAAACTCTTAAATCTAGACGCTCTAAAGGAATACATCATATATCTAACGTAAAAATTTTTGTGGAATGACATACTTTGGAGAACTAACAGCTACATGTAAACATGCGGAGAGTACAAGGATACCGCGCTGTGTTTTGGCGGCGGCACATACTCAAAGCAACAGTGAAGTCTGCGCGCCGCACAAGGCAGTCGTTGACCACGAACAATACCTTCCTACGTCACGCGCCTACAGCTGATCGAGCGCTCAGTGTGAATGCACTGACAGCCGTAAACAAATACACAGTCTAATTTCTCCGATTAAATTCAGTATAAAGCTATAAGGACTTGTTGAATTGTGTTATTAACATTCAGTATTTTGCAGGATACGGTGTATAAAGTATTTAAGACCTTCAGGTAAATTCCGTGTGTCTCCGACGTTAAGACGACCTGCTATCGAGAAATTTTCAGGAAGAATGTAATTTCGAAGAAGAAAGTAATAAACTAAAAAAGGGTAACTATTAATTGAGTTTATTTTACAGGTAACCTATTTCCACTTAGGTACGTACTTTAGACGTAATTTGCTGCTCGCAATTACGTGATTCATACTTTGTGCTAATTTCATGTTCTATGAATTTACCTGTGAAGCGACGTGCTTGCGTACATTTGCTGATTTTTGTCAATGATTATTAATGAACTGGGTTGTGACTTGTATATATTATGCATCGCTTGGCTGCTATGCTTTTTCACTGATGTCATATTTTTTTTAATTATGTGCCTGCTGTGCTTATTTATTTAAATTATAATTGTAACCTGATTAATTGTGCTGACTGTGATTATGTATGTAAGTTATACTTTGTGATTTATCTGCTTGCGCCTTCATGTTTACTTATTAAGATTACATATGAACATTTATTTGCTTAGGCTGATATGTTGCTAATGACCTGTTTATTATGTTAGATGACATATGTTTGCTGCTATGCGCGTGGATTGCATATTTACACGTTTCTGTTTTGTTGGCATAACTACTCTTTAATTTGGTGTATAGAAATGCTGATATACTGTGTACAAACATAGAGTTTAGGTCACACTACTGTATTAATTATAGATTGTTCGCTTGGCAGAGCCTCGTTGTAAGAATTGTGCTACATACACTTGTTGACATTCTGTTCTCTACTGGTATATTTACTCGCTATTGCATGTTTTGCTTACGCTCAGTGCCTTATATTTTTAAGATAGGAAAATGAACTGCTATAATTCGACGAACGACATTGGTATAAAGAACTTCGTTGAAGTCACATGAGCTGAGGTTTTATGGAAGCTGTATAAATTTATGCTAATAGGAAGGAAGCTAACGACATGACATACCAACACTAGGTTTAGACCATTGACAGTCATTACACTGCATTTTTTGTGAGCAATTGAAATAGGAAGTGACACTTGACACAAAAAATACTCCACATGTTTGCTTCTGCTATGATTCTTGAAGTGGTGTACACACTGTGAAACATTATGATTATTCACACTCCGTAATCGTACTTAATTACTGAGAGTTATTCGAACTAAGTCTGTTAGAGGTCATGTATGCATTTCTTTGTTTATAATTTATAATGAGTAGAAAATTTGGGTCAGATGGATTACACAGAGGTTGTGTGTGGACACTGTGTCTTCGGATTGTATGGGATGCTGAATTGAAGTTGCAGTAGGATTTTGTCTGTACTTGTTCGAGGAGACTGACTAGAGGAAAGAGTTGTTATGGAAGTGAAATGATATTGGTGCTGAGGTTTATATTTATCGACGTATTATTATAGGTATTGAGAGTATGTGAAGTAGATGATTATTGGAGTTTTTGTGGACAAGAGATAAGGTAAATGATATTGATGATAAGAGTTATATGTATCGACGTATTGAAGAAGTATTAGCGACGTATTGAGATTATGTGATGCTGATGATTATTGGAGTTTTGGTGTATAAGAGGTAAAGTAAGTGAGGAGCATATTTTTTTTGTTGGTCTTATGGAACAAGGAGGATGAAGAGAGCAGACTAGAACACTAAAATAGAAGGAAGATAGTCTATACACACACTTTGTTAAATAACTAAGCAGTAGATACTTTTTTTTTGGAGAGAGGAAGTAATTGCATATCTTGGCTCACTGACAGTTGTTCAACAACAGTACATTTTGATCTGGCTTGGCAACATTGGTCTTGACATGATGACTATGATGTTGACTAACTATTATTGACTGTTATACATTGCTGCCAGTACTACTTGATACACATGATGAACATCAGATTTAGACAGAATTTCATTTACACAATTAACACTATTCAATTACACAGTAGTATTTAATGTGAATGAAAGATGAGTGTGTTCTGTGTGTTTTCCTTTACTAATCCTACCCACCTATCTCAAAATATTATTTTATTTGTTGGTAGTGGCTTGCACTGACACCCATAAATATTATAGGTTTACTGGTATTTGTGTATTGTAATAGTTAATAGGACAATTATCTGATATCATTTGTGTGTTTGTTATGATTTGTATGTTACTGTAAAAGCATTTGTATGTGCATTCAAACTATTGTTCATGCCTGAACTGTCTGATTAGTGAAGATAAATATTCTGAACTGTTACCTGCACTTTTTCAACATGATGTGTGACATTTAGTCATGTTTAATTTCTGCTGATGAACTGTGTGATCAGTGATTGTAAAAAAAAAATTATGGACTGTTACTTGTACCTTTTCTTCATGATTGGCCACTAGGACATGTTTAATTTCTGCTCATAAACTCTGATGAACAGTGTGATCAGTGTTAGTGAATTTTATGGAACTGCTTCTACTGAAATAATGTCACTTGTTGCTGTCTGCACCTGCTCAATATTGCTGGGTGCAACTGATGGACTGCTTCTACTGAAATGATGTCACTTGTTGGTGTCTGCACCTGCTCTCAACATTGCTGGGTGCAACTGATGGACTGTTTCTACTGAAATGAAGTCACTTGTTGGTGTCTGCACCTACTCAACATTGCTGGGTGCCACTGATGGACTGCTTCTACTGAAAAGATGTCCCCTGTTGCTGTGTGCACCTGATCAACATTGCTGATGCCACTGATGGACTGCTTCTACTGAAATGGTGTCACTTGTTGGTGTCTGCACCTGCTCAACATTGCTGGGTGCAACTGATGAACTGTTTCTACTGAAATGAAGTCACTTGTTGCTGTCTGCACCTACTTAACATTGCTGGGTGCAACTGATGAACTGCTTCTACTGAACTAATGTTACTTGTTGCTGGGTGTACCTGCTAAACTTTACTGGGTGCAACTGATGGACTGCTTCTACTGAAAAGATGTCACCTGTTAGTATCTTTTTTTTGTATAAACTAATCATTGAAAGCATTTTATGTGAACATTTGTATAAACTGATTTTTTGTATATTGTGTAAACTATTATGTAAAGCCACATGCATGAAAAGAAGTTGTATTGCTTACTGTATTTCTTATATTAGGTTAGTGAAAGGTCAGTGCAAAGCCAAAATTTTTAACTAATTATGTGATATTTAGGTATTAATATTATCTTTTATTTTTGTCTGTATTTTTCTGGACGAATTTGGTGGTATTTTCACCACCAATGCTGGCAAAAATACCATCAAATTCTGGCCTGTGGAGGAGGGGCATATGAAAGGTGGCTACACTGTGCCACTGCGCCAGAGATTGCGCCAAAGAGTACTATTAAGCCGCCTCCACAGTGCTTGTTGAGAGTTCGTAGTAGTCAGTGATTGTCGGGAGTTCGTAGCAGTCAGTGCTAGTGGAGAGCTCGTAGAGGACAGTGGTTGTCGAGAGTTCGTGGCAGTCTGTGCTAGCAGAGAGCTCGTAGAGGACAGTGCGTGTTAAGAGTCGTGCCGAGATGTGCTAGTGGGCACTGCTTGTCGTGAAGTCGGAGCGATATGTGGTAGTAAAGAGTGTTGTTCCATGTTTTATGCAGTTATTTGATGGAGAGATAGCAGATGTTATTGTAATGAGTGCATTTCGTCAATATATATGAAGGTAAAATCCACAATGTTCTTTTATTATTTGTGTGTCTGAAATAATGCGTCAGTACAGGTTCAGTCAACAAAGCATCTGGTTTGTGTTCTTGCATTAGAGTGTAATTCTGGTTTTCTTGCGTAATTATAGTTTTTCTAAATTTCTTTTGTCACGTCAGTATAGTTGGTATTTAAAAATTCTTGTCTTGTTGGAGAAGAACCGTGCCAGATGTGGACGTTGAGTCACACTCCCACATACAGAACAGTTACTCTTGTGCTTATTGGTTTGTAGGTTTTATAGTTGCTGGGGACCTAATTAATTAACTGTGTTTACGAAAATTTTCTTAGATTGTTTGTTGCAGTCAGATTGCGTAATAATACTAGTCAGGGCCAGCCGATTACGAGACACTACGTAATCGGACAGACAGCTACTACTAAAAAGAAAAATATTTTCAATCAATTATACATTTAATTAAGCCCCCATGCAGAACATACAATATATACACATGATCAAGCATTCAGTCTGTGTTTGTAGTATAATCCTGACTTCCATTCTTATCTTAATATTATTTCGTCTATAACGTTGTGTTCTGGAAGAGAGCTATCGTTTTTTGTATTCCTTTTGGTCTTAATGATGGAAATAAAAGAAAGGTACAGGAGTGGAATTAAAATACAAGGTGAAAGGATATCAATGATATGATTCGCTGATGACATTGCTATCCTGAGTGAAAGTGAAGAAGAATTAAATGATCTGCTGAACGGAATGAACAGTCTAATGAGTACACAGTATGGCTTGAGAGTAAATCGGAGAAAGACGAAGGTAATGAGAAGTAGCAGAAATGAGAACAGCGAGAAACTTAACATCAGGATTGATGGTCACGAAGTCAATGAAGTTAAGGAACTCTGCTACCTAGGCAGTAAAATAACCAATGATGGACGGAGCAAGGAGGACATCAAAAGCAGACTCGCTATGGCAAAAAAGGCATTTCTGACTAAGAGAAATCTACTAATATCAAATACCGGCCTTAATTTGAGGAAGAAATTTCTGAGAATATACGTCTGGAGTACAGCTTTGTATGGTAGTGAAACATGAACTGTGGGAAAACCGGAACAGAAGAGAATTGAAGCATTTGAGATGTGGTGCTATAGAGGAATGTTGAAAATTAGGTGGACTGATAAGGTAAGGAATGAGGAGGTTCTACGCAGAATCGGAGAGGAAAGGAATATGTGGAAAACACTGATAAGGAGAAGGGACAGGATGATAGGACATCTGCTAAGACATGAGGGAATGACTTCCATGGTACTAGAGGGAGCTGTAGAGGGCAAAAACTGTAGAGGAAGACAGAGATTGGAATACGTCAAGCAAATAATAGAGGACGTAGGTTGCAAGTGCTACTCTGAGATGAAGAGGTTAGCACAGGAAAGGAATTTGTGGTGGGCCGCATCAAACCAGTGAGTAGACTGATGACCAAAAAAAATGGTCTTAATGCATTTGTCTAAAAATAAACGCAGCCGAGACGTATCTGTACACGGCGTCGCCACAGATTTAAAGCACGCGTCGCGGCAGGGCCAGTACTACTTTGTGAACCAGCCTGTAGAAGCGCCTTGTGACGTAGCTGGGTTGGCAGAGTGGGGACTCGTTCGCTCGCTCTTCAGTTTACTGACAGACTATACCTAGAGAGCAGGGAGGAAAGGTGTACATCTTCATAATTTTGGAATGCTAATCCAAATTGGTCGAAGAATACCCAATGAAGAGAGCTATGACCAATGCCATTATTCTGAAGGTGAGGGGTAATTATTTTAAACTTGTAGGGAAAACTAAGAATTTATTATTTGATACTGAATTCCAATTCACAGCTAAGCTGAAGGAAATTTCACTTTGCAATGGAGTGTGTGCTAATATGAATCTTTCTGTCAAATTAAAAGACTGATGACCTCAGAAGTTAAGTCTCATAGTGCTCAGAGCCATTAGAGCAAATTAAAACTCGTATCAGCGTACACTGCACTGCCGAGTGAAAATTTCATCCTAGAAACATTCCCCAGTCTGTGGCTAAACCTTGTCTCTCCATTTCTTCCAGAAGTGTTAGTCTTGCGAATTTCATAGAAAGCTTTTCAGAACTTTGGAAGCTAGAAAATAAGATGCTGACTTAAGTAAAGCTCTGCGGATGTGAGTTGTGCTTGGGTAGCTCATTGGTAGAATATTAGCCAGTGAAAGGCAAAGGTCCTGATTTCGAGTCTTGGTCTGGCATACAGTTTCACTCTGCCAAGGAGTTTCATACAGCTAAACGGTTTACAGAGTTAGTAGTTTGGGGGAAAGCAAATATTAATTTTAAGTACCACTCACAAGTCAACACAGCTGAAGGGATTATAATCAAACAAACATTACAAATGAATAGAGTTAGTGGGAGACTTTGAAAAGGTATTAAATGAAGTACACCATTCTGTTACTACACTGTGTCCAGTAAAAATATTAGGTGGACAAACAGAAGGAGAGTTAATGTTAAAATGTATAGAAAGACTTGAAGTAAATGAACATCAACAGACTGCACCAATGAATGCTCTTCAAGAGCCGTCAATCAAAGATGGAAAAAAGAGAAGAAAGAGATAGAAAAAAGGTATTCTGATATTGTATAAAGCAGGGGATCTCGTTCTGGTTAGAAATCAAACCGTAACTGGAAGAATGAGAAGTTATCAGTAAGTTCTCTCCCTCTCACGAAGGACCTTTTGTGGTTACAAAAATGCCACATCCAAAAACGAATATACTAATTTACCCAGTAATTAAAATGCTAAAAGCTGTGTATAGTATCCAAGATGTTTGGCATTTTATAGTTCACCAACCATAAGTAATTATTGTTAATGTGAAAATTTAGAAAATGGAGTCTTCCAAGAGACTCCACACTAATTTAGGAACACAAGGGACTGAATAACATTTGGACTTAACTTAAGGGCTATTACAATATATTTTCATACACAACTTTAGAAGAATGGATAAAAGAAATGGTACTTTGTAAATGTTCATAGTGAAGACAGATAGTTAAGATACTAAATATGACGTTTTTTTTATGGGTCTAAGGATTCAGGTGCCCCAGCTGATGGGTGGTACACGAAATGCACACTATTAAGGAAGCATTATGAATCTAGTGGTATGCCTATGGCAACACGTTGAGCTCTGAGAGATGATCTCCAAAGAAACTTGGTTGAATATTAGTATGAAGAAGAGTGTAGTAAATGACTGTTAGTGAAAGTATGTATGGTAGTACATTATTGGTGCTACTTGTGTGATGATCCTTTTACTGAATATAGTAATTTTATTTGCTCTATGTGAAGAGTACAGGCTTGCTCCTCACGATGGAGATATTCTTTCCTAGTTATAATTGTGCTGTGGAAGAGACATAATTAATTGCAATTATAGCTCTACATGCTCATAAGTTTCTCTGTACTGCAGTGAATGTTCACTGTGAGCTTAATGTTTGTACTTGAGGCGTCAGTCTTCTAACAAAATTTCAACACTTATGTGTCAAAATAGTAGCAATAATGATTAGATTAAAAGCTAAAACGTTTATTTATTTAGTGGTAAGTTACTTTTTATAGAGTGAAGAGTTTTTACCCTTTCAGAAGAGTCTGAATTCTGGGTTTAGGATTCGCATACTTTTATCTAGAGGAAGGTACGATGGTACCTAGTGGTCACTGCTAGTGTAGTTGCTCTACCAAACAGCATCCTATACAAGCACACCAGTTGCATCTTTATCTGTGGTGATTCATACTATAGGTACTTGAGCTATGTGCAGCAGTAGTATGGTATTCTGCCTTACAGCAGGTCTTGTCATGGGTTAAGCCTCTTCCACTTTTGGCTGTCTATAGCCAGTCTTTTCATTTGTGAACATTTGTCTCCTTTGATTTTGTCCAGCATTTGATATCTTCTTTTTCCTCGTTCTCTTTTTCCCTCCACCATTGCTTCTATTCCTTCCTTCAGTAAACAGTCCCTCCTCAAACAATGTCCAATACAGTGACAGTTTTATCTTTCTCATGACTTTCAGCATGTTTCTATCTTCTCCAACTCTTCTTAATACTTCTTCATTCCTTACTCGGTCTTCCCATTTCAGTTTTTCCAATCTTCTCCATATCCACGTCTCTAGTGTCTCCAATCTTCTTTCATCTTCCTTCCTCAATGTCCAGGTCTCCGCACCATACAGTGCTATGCTCCAGATGTAATATTTGGCAAGTCTTTTCCTCAGATATTTGTATAGTGGTCCGCAAAAAGTATTTTCTGTTTCCTCTTGAATTGTTCTTTTGCCACTGCAATTCTTTTCCTAATTTCTGTTGAGCAATACATATCATCCATTATGACACTTCCCAAGCAACTGAAGTTATTCACTTGCTCTATTTCCTCTCCCCCTATTTTCATATGGCATTTTCTCCCATTTCCTCCAGTTACCATGCTTTTCGTTTTCTTCTTGTTAATCTTGATTTCATATTCTTCTAATTTTGTGTTTAGATCACATAACATTTGTTCCATCTCTCTTGCACTCTCTGTCATCACAACAATTTCGTCTGCAAATCTTATACACTCCACTCTCTGACCCCCTACACAAATTCCGCTCCTTCCATCAAAACTTTCATTAACAATTTCGTCCATTACAACAATCTTGTCTTACACCTGTTTCCATTTCAATCTCTTCACTCCCCACACCTCCTATTCTTACTTTTGCTCTTTTGTTCAAATATAAATTTCTGATTGGCTGTCTATCCCTCCAGTCAACTCCATGTTTCCTTAGGATTTCCATCAGTTTGTCCCATCTAACAAAGCCAAAAGCCTTCTCAAGTTCGATGAACACAACATAAACCTTCCTTTTCTTCTCCATGTAACGTTTCCCCTATCACTCTCAGTAGCCCAATGGCATCTCTAGTTGCCACTCATCGCCTGAAACCGAATTCTTCATCTCCTATTACACAATTCAGCTTTCCATATAGCATTCTGTTGAGCGTCCTCAGCAAGACTTTGGCTGCATATGATATCAGGCTCACTGTTCTATGTTCTTCACACTTTTTGCTGTTCTTTTTTTTCTATAGGTATTAAGATACTCCCTGTAATGTCCTTTGGCCATTTTCCTGTCATGTATATTTGATAACACAATTCAATCCACTCCCTCTTCTCTTATTTCTCCAATGACTTTATCAGTTCTTCAGATATCTCATCAATTCCCATTTCCTTTCCATTTCTCATCTACTTCCTAGATGCTTCAGTCTCACTAGTTAGTATTGCATTTACTGTGTCATCATCTGCAACTTTATCTTCTTCTTATATCCCAAGCTCTTCTTCACTTTGTCAGATGTCTGCAGCATATAGCCATTCAATATATTCTTCCCATCTTCTCATTATTTCTTGGGGTTCACTCATCATTTTACTGTCTGCTGCCTCTACTTCCTTTAGTCCATTGTTGATTCTCTTTTCCCTGAATGTCAAATCCATTGCTTCTTTGTACATCAAATCATATTTTTCTTCTTTCTCTAATTTCTCTACGTTGCAACATTTTTCTGTCAGCCATTTCTCATTTGCTTTTTCTGTCTCCCTTCTTAATTCATTATTTAACCTCCTTTAGTTGCGCTTCCCTTCTTCTGTGTTTACAGTTTTCCATTTCCTGCTGTCATCCATCTTGATCAACATATCTGGTGTTACCCATTCTTTCTTTATGTTTTTCCTCTTCTTAACTCCAAGCATTTCCTTAGCTGCCTTTTCGATCCCATTTTTAAAACGATCCCATGTTCCTTCTGTGCATTCCGTTTGCTGTCCTTGCATCATGATTTCACAATACGCTTTCTCTAATTTTTCGCAATTGCCTTTGTCTTTCAGTTTCTCAAAGTTAATGTGTTATCCCTTCTGTCCTTTCCAAGTTATTTTCAATTTGACTAGAACCTCAGCTATTACTAACATATGATCTGAATAAGTATCTAACCTTGCATAACTTTTGACACTCTTTAGGCAATTTCGGTATCTTTGTTGCATCATTATGTAATCAATTTGATATCTTTTGTTGTCAAATCGAGATATCCAAGTATACTCTCTTGTCTTGTGGTTATCAAATAGAGTATTTCCAACTACCATGAAATTTTCATTGCAGTATTCCAACAATCTTTGCCCTCTCTCATTTCTTTCTCCCAGTCCAAATTTTCCCAATGCTTTTCCTTCTGGTCCTTCCCCAACTACCGCATTCCAGTCACCCATTACAACAATGCATACATTGCTTTTCTTCTACCTCTTCATCTGAATGATTACTTGTTGGCATATAGGCCTGGATGATAATTAAGTCTTTCTTTTTCCCTTTCGGTCTGATCATCATTATTCTTCCACTAACATGTTCAACCTTGATAACCTTGTCCTTCAGTCTTTTACCTATCAAAATTCCAATCCCATACATTCCATTTTTATCTTCACCTGAATAGTAGAATCGGAAGTCGGCATTTTCCAGTTCTCCACAACCACCCCATCTCACCTCACACATTCCGAGTACATCCAATTTCTTTCTTGTCATTTCATGTTTGGCGTTTTCTAATTTCCCTTCCTGGAGAAGGGTTAAAATATTCCAAGTCCCAATCCTCAATAAGTCTTCCTCCTTCTTCTCCTTCCTTCCTTTTCAGTTTGCCCTAATCTCTGGAGTCCTAATTTTATTCCCCTCCCAGAGATCCAATTGAGGGGAAGTTTTACATCCAGAATATTGTTCAAAGAGGTCCATTCCATGAACGTTTAGGGAAGTAATTCCAGTGGTGGTTTCCTATGGCCTTCCACTGTGAGCTATGTGCAGCTCTGTTTAAAAATAATAGCTCAATGTGGTCATAGGGTTGGGCCTCACATTTCTGCTTTCATGCCCCACAGGTAATTCGCTGCAAATATTAACTTTTAGCTATCATCCTGCTGTCAAATATTCTATGTACTGGCTAGAATTCTGAATTAATAAAGTACATAGAAATACAAAATAAAAATTAAATGAATAGTTTAATAACAAGTGTTCTAGTCTAATGTCTGTAATTGATGTAGATGACAGAGTAATTTGTTGAATAATGTTTATTCAAGAAAGGACATCTCAAATAAATGGGAAGTGAGCCTACAAAATTCAGTTCAAGTACAGACAGAAAATACCCTTATCAACTACAGTAAAGTTACATTGAGTGAATTATGAGAATAGTGGCAAAATTCCTGAACTAAATTGTAATCAAAGATACATCCTTCTCTGGAGCACATTCAGACCTCTAGAAATATAAAGTCCTTTCAGAAGATAAAGTACAGTAGCGATCATTCATCACCCAGATTCAAACAGCTCCATGATCGAATACCACTCGTTACCACAGGCAGTCTGCCTCCTTCCAGAACTTAAGAAAAATCCAAATAATCGCTCCCTTGAGCTCTTCACTTGAAAAAGTCCCAGCCTCCACTTGACACACGTAGTGGTCCGCTTCTGTCTGCTTTTTCGTTGGCTGAAGTCTTTTCCCATCTAAAATACATCGTCCTTAAGTTGTGCAGACATGATTTGCCTTGTCTTGACTGCTTCCTGAACTAAATTAATGTATTACAACGATATTTAAATAAAGAAATGTTATAAACATTTTGTCAAACTCAGATTATTCACAACAAATACAAACAAAACTTTGTACATAAATAAATAAGCTGGTATTACTGCACAAGTGCGGTCATGATAATGACAACAGACTGTTGTTAGATATTGTTATTTTGGCCTCTTGTCAGAAACGACTTTTGGCACTCTTTTGCAAATGTATTGTCAGCTAACACATGTGATCAACCGCTTCTCGAATTACCATGAATTTCTGTTATCAATTGTAATTAATATTTAAATAAAATTGCAACATAGTAAACTATTCATTCAATAAACATGTGAGCATGACAAAATGTGTGGTATTCATACTGTACTCATTTGCTGTGTAACTGTGAAGGATATGATGTTCTGATAAACATTTGCATAATGAAAAGATATAAAAAACGTTATAAATCAAGAAATAAAGTAGATACAGATACACAGCTTTCAGAGATGGTAGCTACAGTGCAATGGTATCATTGTGATATTGTGTGTTGAAATCACATCAAGTGTTTAAAATTTGTTAACTTAGAGGCTCAAGGTGAAAATGTTTATTCGTTGTGAGATATTAACTTCTGTAGTTTTAAAGATATTCAACTACTGTGTCGTTGGATGTGCCTCATTTTTCTGAGGTTAAAGATGTATTCAGATTTGCTTTAATATTTGACTGTGATTATTATAGATTCTGAAAGAGCTGTACAAAGTTATCTTTCAGCTTGTCTGTCACTCTGCCATGTCTTGGAGTAGTGTCTCTTGCACATTTGCCATGCATGCAACAGCCATCCAAATTTCTGACTTTGGGATTTAACCATTTCCAGCGACATTACTCATCTTTCGATCTGGATTTGTCGATACTCATCACATATCTGGACCTGCTGTGGGCCTCCCTGAGCCCTAGGCCTTCTAGCATTCAGCCATACAACAATATGACCTCTCCTCATACCACCAAATCGCTCACCTATATGTGTAATGTTACACACCTGGACTTAGTGTGGCACATTAGCTAGCTAACTTGATACATTAAGTTGCGCCAAATTTTACATACTTACATGACACTGTAAATATGTACATAACGTAATAAATAGAATATCCTACTTTGGTGTCAGAACAATAGTGTAAGAAGCTTTGTCCTAGGACGTGTCATAACCGAATATCAGCTTTAATTTACTAAATCTAACATAAATTTAAAAAATTGTGGTATGTTAATTAAATGCCCAAATAAACGTAAATTACAAATTTATGGAAAAGTTCGTGAGGATTATCCCCTTCAAATCCCAAAAGACAATCGCCATATCCTTTCTGGCCGAAGGAATGGTCTTCACCGTTTTTGGTGGAGACTCTACCTTGGTATCCCTTTGTTTAGATTGTTGTTTGGTCCCAGGAGTATAGTAATCTATCCATGTTTCATCCACAGTGACAAAACGACGCATAAAGTCCTGCAGATTCTTCCTGAACAGATGCAATCCATCCTTGCAACACTTCATGCGAATCCGTTTTTGGTCAAGCGTGAGCAATCATGTAACACATCTTGCGGATAGCTTTCTCGTGCCTAAATGTTTATACAAAACATTATGTACCTGCATACACGTTAACTCTTCTGTCATCCATCACCATATCGTCGATTTTATCAGTGATTTCTGGAGTTGTAACCTCCACAGGGCGTCCAGAAGGTTCAGCATCACTTGTGCCCATATGGTCGCTCTGAAACTTTTAAACCTTCTATAAACTGCTCTAATTGAAGGTGCAGAGTCACCGTAATGTTAACCAAGCTTCTCTTTAGTCTGCTGAGGCGTTTCAACCTTTCATAAAGCAATGTTTAATCACCACACTAAATCCTTTTTTGTCCATTTTTTGACAATCACTCGACTTTCTTGATTCACAAAAATGCCAAAAACAAAGAAATAGACCAATATGGCTGAAACTTGGTGTGCGTTCTTTCCAAAGATGCTACAAACTAAACATGACCTCGATATGCGCCGGTGGTGCCATCTGTCGGACTTCGCACGGACTTTTCAAACGCCCCTCGTACTTTACTCATTATCCACTCCTGTATTCTCTCGATCTACTTCTAATCATCTGTAGGCAGTGAATCGCCCTCAAAATCCTTTATTTCATCACCCTTGTAAGCCTCAAATGTACTGTTCCCTTCCTCTGGAGTAAAGCTATCAGTAGATGCAACATTTTCGTAACTAACCACACAATTTAAAACTTCGTTTCTCTTAAACAAATCCTCATTTATTTCCGCTGGAACACTATAAACTTTATCACAATGAACTCCATTAACATCCATCGATATTTCATTAACTTTTTTACTTAAAACATCAGTTACATCGATTGATACATAATATAATTAACCACCAATAATTCCATCAACCTCCACTGATACACCACATAAATTTCCGCTATCGCATAGTTAGACTCACAGTACACTCGGATTGCACCAAACTTGAATCTGCCTTTGCTTCTGTGACGTTTTCTCTACTCACAGACTGTTCCAACATTCTGCATTCTGTTCTACTACCTAATACATTACTTTCACAATCATCCTCCCACATCCACTAATGATTCACGCTTTCAACAAGAGTCATTGGTTCACTCCCATCAATAGAAATAGATGCTGACGGGACTATTGCCACGTCGCCTTCATAACTACCTTTACACACTTCCGTCGGTACACCACAAAATTCTATTGCTGACAAAGCTACAGATTCGCCGCCTTCACAGACAGTTTCATCTACGTCCTCTGATAGAAAATCATCTACATTACTTTCACCTGTATTATTATAATTGTTGCTACAGACTAGTGCCTCGTCAGAATTCGTCATACATTCCACATCTACCTATTTCAGATCCATGTCAGCCTCTCTTCTGATCACAGAATCTTTCGACAAACATACACTCATTCCGTCATTCAGCTCCGTTTCACAAATTCAATTTTTCAGCTCCATACCCTCGTTATCAAATTTCTTCGTATTTTAAACCTTTGTTGCGCCTTCTTTATGGTTGCACTGTTGAAAATTTCCCCGTTTTACTCCTACTTGTTATAACCTCTATTTAGAACATTTGTGTCTTCTTTGCCAAATTTTCATCTGTCGAAGTTTTAAAACAACACGTCCTTTTCAGCTCTGGTTTATTTTGCCATCTCCAGAAATGACATTCTGCGGTCTCTAATTTCCCGACCTCGTATTCTGGAGTTGCATTTCGTGAGGCTCCTGCTCCTCGAATCTTAGTTCCCAGTTTTGATATCCTTTGTGAGAATTCCTATTTCCAGTTCCCATTCGAAAATTATTATTATGGTGATAATTATTTCTGTGATGATCGTTATAACTATTGTAGATAATACTATTCTTCCCGTTCTCGCACCCATTTCTCTGCCTAATGTTCCAAATATGTGACTTGAATTTCAATGCCTGTTCAAGTTTCTCAACAACATCTAAAAACTCGTTGATGGAATTTCTCGGACTGCAGACAAGACCCCACTGTAAAAATGCCAGTAAGGGTCTCCTGAACGCCGTACTCTCCACCAACACTCCCAGCGGACGCTTTAAATGCCCAACTTAACCAATTTGCATGCACAAAAATCCCACATCGACTCACTTCCGTGTCTGAAACTTGATCCGTTTAGGAACTCATTCTGAAGCCGCGTTTGCCTTGCTTCACTCCAGTATTTCTTCAGGAAACAACATTCAGACACTTTACACGTAGTAAATGAAGCACTCATTAAATTTGCCCATGATTCTGCATAGTCCTCAAGATTTTTTCTCCTGAAATTAATTTTTGCCTCTTCTCGCAAAACTATCTCCACATACAGCAACAAAATCAACTGGATGGTGTTTTCGTAAGTCTGCAATTTGTTGTTCCTAAATTATCCCACGAAACACCTATCACAGTAGCAGAGTTATTTTCTACAAAAAAAAAAAAAAAAAAAATTAATTCTGGCCTCATATCTTTCAACTGCTGTTCATGTTGCACAGCTTCTTTGGTTAATACATGTTAAAAATGTACTCTATTCTTGAGTGCTTCTTTCTCACATTAAGCTACTCTACCTGGCAAAATGTTAACCGATCTAGTATTCACTTCCGCAAGCATATTGTGTCTCAGTACATCGTTCTTAACATCACTACCTAGCTCGTCCTCTATCTTTCCCATCTTTTCTCTGAAATATCTTTCTAGTGTGTCGACTCTGGTGTTAACTAGGCCAGCCTCCACAGAAATCTTGCCCAGATCTACCCTTATATTTTCTAATTTTGAATCAGCCATCCCTTATATATCAGATCCAATTTTTTTCCACCTCAGGTTTTACTTTTTTGATACTCTTGAGCCCACATTTTTAATTTTTGGACATAGTTCTGTTCTCACAGAATTTATCTCTCTTTTTACAGAACGTAGCTCGATAGCCATCGCCCCATACTAGATTGCCTTGCTCCTGTACTAGCAGCAAAATTTACTTTAACTGTGACTGTTTATTGTCTGAAAGCTTGCTCCCCCTCCGTGAAATTGGACTATCTGCCCCATCAGTAAGTTCCATTTCGGCAGTCCCACGTTCAGACTTAGGACTAACTACTCCACAAGTATTATCCGAATCACTCAGAATGGGTAGTAGCTCTTTCGCTGTAGACTCCCATCACTGGCTATGGCCCCATGCGTTCATATGTTAACAACATTGGTGCAAGTGCTTATCTTATTGCATATGCTGGCTGCTAGTGCTGTGCTACTGCTGCGTGCATAGATGTTGCCGATGTTGAAGCCAATGTTGTTGATTCGAAGTCACCTCTGGTAACCCGCATTGCGCTTCAGACTTTTGCTAGGGATCTTCACAGACGCAACTGCTGCAAAATTGTATGTTGGAACCCTCATGAAAACTGCCTGTCAGTCAATAAATTTGGGACCTGAGGCACACAATATTGTAAAGTGTTAGAATTACAGTTGTAATTCTAAAAGGATTAGATTCATATCCCAGATGAGAAAATCCCAATTGTGACGGTACCTAAAGGGTTTCTACTGCTGAGCTACTCTTCTAAACAGTATCCCATACAAGTAAACCACTTGCGTCTTTACCTGTGGTTACTCCTACTTTAGGTACCTAGGCTATGAACAGCTCTGTTTAAAAAGAATAGCTCAATGTACTCGTAGAGTAGAGTGTTGACCCATACAACAATTTCACCTTCCCTGAAACCACTACTCCTACTTTAGGTACCTAGGCTATGAACAGCTCTGTTTAAAAAGAATAGCTCAATGTACTCGTAGAGTAGAATGTTGACCCACACAACAATTTCACCTTTCCTGATACCACTACCAGGCAGCCAAATCGAATGCCTATATACGTTTAATGTTACAAAGATACTTATAAGTGGATTAATTGGTTGCCTGCATAAATCAGTAACTGAGAAATAAATTTCAGTTTTCTTATTGAACCATCAACTAGATCAAAACATACCAAACACAATAATGTGAAGTTGTCAGAAGTTTTAGATCGATTCACTGTACTTTAGATTATATGTACTTTTTTTTATTCCAGTTGATACATAGTAAGGAGCTCTATGATTTAGAACATGTCAGAAGAACAAGAATACACAATAATATTTACAATAAAAACAAATATGAGTAAACTAATGTAACCTACCTTTCACAGATCTTAAGTAGAATGATCATCATGGATTTGTAATGAGTCAAAAAGCTTTTAAACATATTTTTACTTATGAGATTATAAACAGTGACTAGAAGAATCATTTTATTACATTTATTTAAATGATTGCATACGACACTGAATTTTCATAGAAGTCAGATTGCATTAATGTTTGCATCATTGCATGTTATTAGTAACACACACCTCAGCTGTTTCTATTAAGATAATCGAAAATGGAGTAAAAGGAGAATGCAACCAATAAATCCTTTAGGCTCCTCTTAAACTGAACTTTATTAATATCTAAACTTTTCATGGCTGCTGGCAAGTTACTGAAAATCTATGTATCTGAATAACAGACACATTTTAGGACCAAAGCAAGTGACTTTAAATCTTCGTGAAGATCGTTCTTATTTCTGATATTGATTCCATGAGCCAAGCTGTTAGTTTGAAAAAGAAACATATTTTTAATGACAAATTTAATGAAGGAATGAATTCAAGATGGCGGTGCATGTGGATGTAGTGGTACATCACTCCGAAAATACCGTCAAATTACCAGCATTAAATTGTCTCTTATGTGGAAAAAAAGTGATAAAAGGTGTCAGAATATGTGTAGTGATTTATAAATGCTATCATTCATGTTATTTTGAGGAAACGAAACTCAGTAAATATTTGTGTAATTGCGAACTGAGCACAATGACTATAAAGCTGCTGTAAAAATGTGTAACGCTGGACTCGAAATAACTGTCAGAGGAGAACTGCAAAACGACTTAAGCAAAGCTAGAATATATGCCGAAATGCTGAAAACTTGTGTATGTGTGGCATTGTGTATGTGGGCATTCCCACACAGATGCAAAGCTGTGAACAAGAAAGTGTATGTATTAGGACTAAGAAATTATCCCGTCCTGTGTTAAATACGAACGTTTTTCGTGTTCCATTAATGAATAAATAATATGTTCAAAATGAAGTCTCTCCAAAACACAGGAAAGAAAATTTTAGCGCTGTGGAAAATTGCTCAGTAGCAACTATTGACCAAAAATTGCCAGAGAAAACTCATTACTGTCGTGTACCGTTAAACATAAGAATCGTGTTAGTGCAACATATGAAAATAAGGGACACAAGACAGAAAAGCAAACAGCGAAAAAAAGGGAAGAAATATACATATTATCAACGAGTCATGATAGGGGACTAGCTACAACCATGTCTGATACAGTCAGAATATAGTCACTGTAACTTCGAATCAGGAGCTACTTTACTAGAAGTGTTAAAGAACTGTGAAACCACAGTAAAAAACGGTGTGAACTGTGTCATAGTCAGGGAAGAAATGATGTGTACAAAAATCAGAGTAGCCTTGGAATAAAAGAACTGAAAGAATCGCTAGGAAGAATTTCACAAGCCAAGGTGTTTATCATGTGTATTCTACACACGCATGATGTAACCTCCTAGTACCACTGGGACCAATATGACCCCGTAACCACATTCAAAATATATATCTCTCTTGTTTTCAATCGGTTATTATCAAAATTTATGATGTTATACGAAACACCTGCAACAATGAAACTAACATTTCCCACTTATTATTTACACCCATTGTTGCTGTTTCTTACGTTTGAGTAGTGCTGAAATACAAGCAATTTTGAATGAAGAAGAGAAATTAGGAGCTATATCGTCTGATGACGATTGAGAGATTAATGCTATTATTTCTGGGGGTAGCGAACCAACCGAAGATTCTGATGAGGATGTTGGAGACTTGGAAACTGTGCTTCCTGCAGTTGCTGACATCTCAAATCAGAATGTTTTCAAATAAGTATATACAGTCTACCATATGTTTGCAAAAACTTTAATGATAGTACCAATAGTAATAATATGTAAGTACATACAGGTATGTAAAATAGTAATTCCCTTTTTTTCAGATCGAGAAATGAAACATAGAGAAAAATCCTGTTGGATTACGTGGGAGGCAGCCAGCACAAAACATACTGAAGATAGGTCCAGGTCCCAAGAGGCATACTGTAAGGAACGTAAATACTTTTCAGTCAGCATTTGAATTATTTAAGAAGCCCATCATTTTCCAGATTACTTTGAAGTGGACCAACAAAGAAGGTAACATTACTTTCGGTAACAAATGGACAGATATTGATAGAGAAGAATTTGAATGTTTTCTTGACCTGCTTATTCTTTCAGGAGTGTACAAAGGTAACAATGAGAGCACAGTGAATGTACAGAACAAACAGCATGGCTGACCTATTTTCAATACTTCTATGGCTAGGAACCACTTTACAGGATATCACCTTGTATTCGATTTGATGACACTCAGCACTGGCGACAGAATCGTAGCCCTGATAAATTGACTCCTATAATGGATTTATTTGAACAGTGGGTAAGCACATTACATGATGCATATGAACCACACGAGAATATTAAAGTTAATACATACCCTCAAAACCTGGGAAGTATGGTATAAAGATATGGGCTGCATGTGACAGCACTAAATACTACGTCACACACCTGCAGCGGCTACACAGGAAAGGGTGAAGGACAGCCTAGAGAAATAAATCAGGGAAAAGGAGCGGTGTTAAAATTGACAGAAGAACATTTATCTGGGAGTGGCAGAAATATCACAAAAGATAATTTCTTTACAAGTTGGGAGTTGACAAAGAAACTAGAAAGGAAACAAATGACTGTGCTAGGAACACTAAGAAAAAGTGTCGTTAACTACCTGCAGAATTTATCGAAGCAAGCAGAAGAACTGTAGCTTCATGTCTCTTCGGATTCCAGAAATCAGCTACAGTAGTCTCCTACTGCCCAAAAAAATGTAGTATAGTGACTTTGCTGAGTACTATGCATTTCAGAGAGGAAATAGGTGGCGGCAAAGCAGCAAAACCTATTATAATCCTAGAATATAATGCAACTAAAACAGGTGTACACACAGTGGACAAGTTAGTCACGACCTACAACACAAAAGTATGGCAAGAAGATGGTCCATGGTTATTTTTATAATATTTTGAATATTAGTGCCCTAAATGCTTTCATAATTTGGCTGGACTTTAATCGTGACTGGAATAAAAAAATCAACTACAAAGAAGAGAATTTCTTCTGGAACTGGGAAAAAGTGTAGCACAGAAAACCAGAAGTTGGCGCAGTAAGCTTCTCTTCCTTGTCCTCCTCCTTCAGCAGAAGTGCAAACGGGGGCAAAACGTGGATGGTTCTCCCTATGAAAACGATCAATAGATAGAAAACATTCAAATGCATGCAGAAGATGCTCTTCTTTTGTCTGTAAACAACATTCAGAGATTGTTTTAAATGTTAAGAGTTGCTTTGTTTTAAATGTAAGGATCTATAAGATAAAGGATTAACACAAGATCTGTAAGTGCTTATATATTTATTTTACTTGGTTTCAATTAGTAATGTGTGCTTTTATATCATTTCATTAAAATAAATAAAATACTGCCAATATATTCCATGTTAATTATTTGGGGTCATATTGACTCAGCAGTACTCAGTGTAACAAAATTTCTGCTGGTAGGAGGGTTAACTGAAAGCTCTTGTTTAAATAAAGATATCGTCGCAACAAACAGAAAATTCAGGAAGATTTGCAGCAGTTTTGTGCACAAAACTTTCATTGCAACAACCATTTGTGTCAGAGAACATTGTACCAGACATAGACTGCACAGAAACCACATAGGCAAGGAAGTGCTGACCAAAGAAATTCTCCAGATCATAAAAACTATAAGAGGGGACACCCCTGAAGAAATTGAACTACCTGCAATAGGTTCGCTGCCAAAGGCAAATGAAGTGAAGAACAGACTAATACCATGTGAGGGAGGAACATCACTGGCAACATGCCATGCAGAAGAAATGAGATCAACACCAGCATGTGAACCATCACTGTCACCAGTGGCATTATTAGCAGCAGTATTAAAAAATGAAGCAGCTGTAGCAGAACAATCATAAGCCATAAAAATGGTTTCATCACCAACAGTAACTGCAGTACCATCAGGAGGAGGGAAGAGAACTGCAGCTGAAGAAGCAGTGTCAAGAGTTAAGGTAAGGAGAAACCGGTGCCTCCTCTCTGAATAAATGATTTTTTAGTGGAATGCAGCAAGATGAAGGAACTAATAAGATAAATATTGTAAAATATACTGTAGCTTCTCGCCAAATGGTTAACTCTGAAGGAAATAACAATCTCGAGACTAAAGTTTGCTGCCTAAACATTCAAGGAATAAAAGATAAAGAATATTTTGTGAATACTTTTGGTCTAGATAATAAATTTGACGTTTCTTGTTTGAGTGAACATTACACTACTGAGGGTGAACTTACTGTTGTGAAACTTGATAACTATAATATAGCAAACTGTTACTGTAGAAAATTGCATAGAAGAAGTGGTGTAACAATCTATATTAACCAGTCACTCAGTTGCTCCATTAATAGGTTACATCTGGAGTACTTGCGTGATGAACAGAATTTTGAAGCTGCCTGTATAGTCATTGATAGTTTTAAGTTAGTAATAATATCCTTGTACAGGTCATCTAAGGGTGTCACCAGCGTTTTTCTAGAAAAAACTGGATGTGCTTTTACATGTATTTGGAGAGCCACAGTGTCTGCATTATGACACTATAATAGTTGAAGACTTTAATTCATATTTTGATGTAATTACACACAAATGTAGTGTCATTGAGCTGAAAAATCTTCTAAGACAGTGCAATTTACACTTTATCAACAATAGACCCACAAGAGATGAAGCATGTTTTGACAACAGTTTTTTAAATTTTGAAACCACAAAAGAACCATGTGATGTGACAGTATTTTCATTCTCAGACCGTGACTCTGTATCCTTAAATTGTAAAACTAGATTCTCTTCTGATAAGAGTAATATTGCAAGGCCTGTCCCAAAGTTTATAATCACTAGACTTGACACAAATGATAAAATTGGATGGTTTCATAAGTCCCTTGCAGTCAGAGACTGATTTGACCAGTATTATGATGACACACATTATAGCTTATGTAATGATTCATCTGCAAAGTTAACATTTGAAAGGTTATTTAAAGCATTTTGAGACAATTTAATGACAGCTTTCCCATACACAAATGCAAAATAATTGACAAAGGCTTCAAAAGCAAGGCCACAAGTAAACAAAATCTGTGGTAGAGTGAAGAACTAACAAATCTGAAAAACCAAGTTATGCTGTTGTACAATGAATACAAAAGTCTGAAGACTGACCATGCCAGGTCAGTCTACCTTGAATATAGGAACGAGTATAAAAAAATCCATTGTGTAAACCCAAAAAGCACCCAATTTCAGCAGTATTGAGAATTCCACCAAGTGCGAAGCCACAGGGAAAAAACAAATAGTATTGCTAAAAATGAAAGAAACAAGAAAATTAATATCTGTCCCCAAAACTTCAATGGTTATTTTATTAAATAAGTCGAGGAAGTAGGAAATTCTAATATCAGAACTGAAATTAGTATTTTAGAGATTCTTTCAAAAAATGTTTGTAAGGCACTGGCTAATACACGTGTGTCTTACTTCTCTGACATCTCTCCTAGTCTCATCCTAAAAATAGTAAAACAGATAAAACTATCAGACAGTGTATATATATATATATATATATATATATATATACACTGTCTGATAGTTTTATATATATATATATATATATATATATATATATATATATATATATATATATATATATATATATATATCTTGTAACATACTAAAAATGTAATAGATTGTATTGTGTATCCCTTAACATATTGTATAGACAAGTACATAGCTGAGGGATATTTGCCTCATGAGCTAAAAGTGCCTGGGGTAATTCCAATACATAAAAAGAAGATATTGACTCACCTTCAAGTTATGGACCAATTTCTAAGGTCCCAGCTTTTTCTCAACTATTGGAATGTGTAATTTATCAAGCATTAGATGTTTACTTTGAAAATCTAGGAATAATTAGTGAATCACAGTACAGTTTTAGGAAAAATTTGTCAAGGGGTGATGCTATAGACTCTATAGTCAAATACATACATCTTGTGTTTGAGGATAAAGGCCTTTCACAAGCTACTTTTTGTGATCTAAGCAAAGCTTTTGGCCATGTAGACCACACACAACTTTGGAAAAAATTGAATTCCTTGGTACTAAAGGTAACAGCCTTAAACTATGAAAATCATATCTACAGAACTGTAGGCAAATTGTCTGTGCTTGCAAGGAAATGTCGAAAACAAGCTAAGGTAGGTGCTCCCCAAGATTCCATATTGGGTCCTTTTTTGTTCGTACTAATGATGAATGATCTGCTATCATTTATAAAGTATAGTACAGTTCTATATGCAGATGATACAACCTTCCTTCTTTGAAATGATCATCCCAGCAGCCTTAAAAGTTGTGTTGCAAAGACAAAGGGCCAAGCTTGTCATTGAATGACAACAAAACACAGCAGATGGTTTTTAGGCTGAAAGAAGGGCTTCTGTCAGGTGATTCTAGTTATGTTAAGTGTTCGGGGGTATATTTAGACGCTAAATTATCTTGAGATCAACATGTAAAATATGTTAGTGTAAGCTGTCAAGAGTAATTTATCTCTTAAGGCGACTTATGGATTGTGTACCCAAAAAGTATATTAGAACATTCTAATTTTCTTTCTTCCAAAGTATACTAACATATGGTATTATTTTATGGGGAAACTCTAGTTGTGTGCATGACATCTTGATACTGTAGAAAAAAGCAAATGGGGTACAGAACCATTGTTTTGAGAACAAAAGATCATGACAGCAGTAAACCTGTAAACATACTATGTTTTAATTTTCACAAAAGAGAAGTTAGCAGAATCAAAATGCAGTGAAAATATACATTGTTATAGTACAAGAGGGAACAGATACATTTATACCATTACTATAAAGTGTCAAAATCAATGAACAGTTATGAACTCATTGGGCACGAATTATTTAATCATATTTCACAATTTGTACAAAAATTACCCATACAAGCATTCAAACAGTTGCTGTATGACTGACTAGTTACCCACCCATTCTACAACATAAATAAATCTTTAAACTGTAATATAATATTGTTGTTTCTTTTAAATTAGCAGTTGTTTTGTATAATACATTTCGCATTGTCTACTGCTGTAATGGCTGGATGACAATAAAATTATTATTATTATTATTATTATTATTATTATTATTTCTTTCCTTTCTCAGACGTTACATCTGGTTAAAAATGAAAGTGATGCGGACCTTGATCAAGCGTGACTTCCTTTTAACTGTATGGTATGTGTTACATTGCATTTAGGAACTTTCAAGTAATTGAACATGTAACAATAATTACAGATTTCTGTAGTTGTATATATACATTTGGATGTTGCTGTATTGTGTTGATGTACTGGTGGATATTGTGTGGTATGACTCCTGTAGTTGATAGTATAATTGGTATAATGTCAACTTTATCCTGATTCCATATGTCCTTGACTTCCTCAGCCAGTTGGATGTATTTTTCAATTTTTTCTCCTGTTTTCCTCTGTATATTTGTTGTATTGTGTATGGATATTTCGATTAGTTGTGTTAATTTCTTCTTTTTATTGGTAATTATGATGTCAGGTTTGTTATGTGGTGTTGTTTTATCTGTTATAATGGTTCTGTTCCAGTATGGTAAGTATGATGTCAGATTTGTTGTGTGGTGTTGTTTTGTCTGTTATAATGGTTCTGTTCCAGTATAACTTGTATTCATCATTCTCCAGTACATTTTATGGTGCATACTTGCATGTGGGAACGTGTTGTTTTATTAGTTTATGTTGTATGGCAAGTTGTTGATGTATTATTTTTGCTAGATTGTCATGTCTTCTGGTGTATTCGGTATTTGCTAGTATTGTGCATCCGCTTGTGATGTGATCTACTGTTTCTATTTGTTGTTTGCAAAGTCTGCATTTATCTGTTGTGGTATTGGGATCTTTAATAATATGCTTGCTGTAATATCTGGTGTTTATTGTTTGATCCTCTATTGCAATCATGAATCCTTCCATCTCACTGTATATATTGCCTTTTCTTAGCCATGTGTTGGATGCATCTTGATCGATGTGTGGCTGTGATAGATGATACAGGTCCTTGCCATGCAGTGTTTTCTTTTTCGAATTTACTTTCTTTGTATCTGTTGATGTTATGTGATCTAAAGGGTTGTAGAAGTGGTTATGAAATTACAATGGTGTAGCCGATGTTTTATATGAGTGATTGCTTTGTGTATTTTGCTAGTTTCTGCTTGTTCTATAAAGAATTTTCTTAAATTGTCTACCTGTCCATAATGTAGGATTTTTATGTCGATAAATCCCCTTCCTCCTTCCTTTCTGCTTAATGTGAATCTTTCTGTTGCTGAATGTATGTGATGTATTCTATATTTGTGGCATTGTGATCGTGTAAGTGTATTGAGTGCTTCTAGTTCTGTGTTACTCCATTTCACTACTCCAAATGAATAGGTCAATATTGGTATAGCATAAGTATTTATAGCTTTTGTCTTGTTTCTTTCTGTCAATTTTGTTTTCAATATTTTTGTTAGTCTTTGCCTATATTTTTCTTTTAGTTCTTCTTTAATATTGGTATTATCTATTCCTATTTTTTCCCTGCTTCTGTTTTTTCCATCGCTTCTGTGCAGTCGCTGTGGTCATCCAATATGTAATCTTCTTGTTTAGTGTGTTTTCCCTTGACTATGCTATTTTTCTTACGTTTATCTGTTCCAAAAGCCATATTTATATCATTGCTGAATACTTCTGTTATCTTAAGTAACTGGTTGAGTTGTTCATTCGTTGCTGCCAGTAGTTTTAGATCATCCATGTATAGCAAATGTGTGATTTTGTGTTGGTATGTTCCAGCAATATTATATCCATAATTTGTAGTATTTAGCATGTTGGATAGTGGGTTCAGAGCAAGGCAGAACCAGAAAGGACTTAATGAGTCTCCTTGGTATATTCCACGCTTAATCTGTATTGTCTGTAATGTGATATTATTTGAATTTGTTTCGATATTAAGTGTGGTTTTCCAATTTTTCATTACTGTGTTTGGGAACTGTATCAATTTAGGATCTACTTTCTATATTTCCAATATTTGTAGTAACCATGAGTGGGGTACACTATCAAAAGCTTTTTGGTAATCAATGTATGCATAGTGTAGCGACCTTTCTTTAGTTTTAGCTTGATATGTCACCTCTGCCTCTATTATCAGTTGCTCTTTACATCCTCATGCTCCTTTGCAGCAGCCTTTTTGTTCTTCATTTATAATTTTGTTCTGTGTTGTATGTGTTATTAATTTCTGTGTAATGACTGAAGTTAATATTTTGTATGTTGTTGGTAGGCATGTTATGGGGCGATATTTTGCCAGGTTTGCTGTGTCTGCTTGATCTTTAGGTTTCAGATAAGTTATTCCTCATGTAAGTGTATCAGGGACTGTGTATAGGTCTGCGATGTAACTGTTAAATAATTTAGTTAGATGTGAATGTGTTGAGGTGAACTTCTTTAGCCAGAAACTTGCTATTTTATCTTTTCCAGGGGCTTTCCAATTGTGTGTAGAATTAATTGCTCGGGTGACTTCATGTTGCAAAATTATCACTTCAGGCATTTGTGGTATCATCTTGTATGTGTCTGTTTCTGCTTGTATCCACCATGCATGGCTGTTATGTTGTACCATGTTTGACCATATATTGCTCCAGAAGTGTTCCATGTCTGTTATGGTTGGTGGACTGTCTATTTTAATGTGAGTGTTATCTATCGTCTGATAAAATTTCTTTTGGTTTGTGTTGAATGTTTGGTTTTGTTTCCTTGTATTTTCATTTTCTTTGTATTTTCTAAGTCGTTCGGCCAATGCTTGTAACTTCTGCTTCTTTTCATCTAATTGCTCTATCGCTTCTTCTTGTGAGATTTTACCTAATCTTTTTCGTTTTTTGTCTGATATTTCATTTCTTATAAATTATGTTAGCTGTCCGATGTCTTTTCTCAGTTTTTCTAATCTGATCTGTAGCCTGTGTTGCCATACTGGATTTGTGGGTTTCTCCTGTGTGTTGGTTGGTTCTGATCTCTGCTTAGTGTGTATATTTAGTTTAGTGAGTGCTCCGATATAAACCAGTAGTTGTAACTCTTCCATAGTTGTATTTTCATTTACCTTGTTGTGTATGATTGTGTTGATAGTTGTTATTGTTGTTTCGACTTGTGGGTTATTTGGGGGTCTCTGCAAGAATGGTCAAATGTCTGTATTTGTGTCTTTGTATTCTTTATATGTCAACTGAATTTTTTCTTCTATATCCAACATGTGTGTCACTTAGTGTTCTATTTGTGCTTGTTCTGGTGGCTGTCTTAAGATTTCGTTTCCCTCTGATTGTTTAATTGATGTGTGTTGTTCTTTGTTTGTTTGCTCTGGGATGTTTGAGTCCACTACTGTATTTTCTTCTTCTTCTGATTGCACATTATTTTGTTCCAGTATTTGCTGCACTTGTTGTTTGATGTTTTCTGATTCTGATTGGGGTATCCTGTTATTTTTGATTATTACACGGATCTGATCAGCTAGTCGTTGTTCTGTTAACAAGTTTAATTCTGGGTATCTGGTAATAAATGTTGTGTATACTTGTGATCTGTATCCAGTTGTGTCAGTTCCTAAATTTGTTGCTTGGTAATAACAGAACATGAGGTGTCAGTTAACTTCATCCTCTGTCTTTGTTTTCCTTCTAGAGTGGTTGCAGGAAGCATATCCTGCAAAACACCTCTATTTGGATTCAAATTATTTTCCGTGTGGCTTGCAGTGTCGTTACCATTGTGGAAGGGCATAGGGTTCAAGCGTCGTCCCCGACCATGACAGCGCTTCTCCGAGGCTTCATTAGTTCTGTCCTGAACCAACTAATCACACTAAAAGGGGGTTAGCCCTATTAGTGGTTTGTTCTTTTTATCGCCTTTTACGACTGGCAGAACATACCGGAGGCCTATTCTTTTTTGTTATTATTATTATTATTATTATTATATTTGGAAGCAGTAGCTACAATACTTAGTTCCCTAAACAGGCCTCTGCAGGATGTTCTTGAGTTCACACCGAAATAACTCTTATTACACGTTTTTATACTGGGGAAACTTAGCTTGGCTTCATGAGCTACTCCAAAAAAATAATCCTATATGACATTATGGAATGAAAGTAAGCTTCCCTTAGGAAAATAGCAGAAAGGTCGGGGAAGAAGGCAGGTGTTCACTCTGTCTGCTTGGCGGGGGATCTCAGCCAAGATGTGGAGGAGGCCCTGCCGGCGGCGATAGAGAGCACTGGGTGCACCCGACTCCAAATTGTTGCTCATGTCGGCACCAATGACTACTGCCGTCTGGGTTCAGAGGTCATCCTCAGTTTATACAGGCGGTTGGCGGAATTGGTGAAAGCGGAAAGCCTCGCTCGCGGGGGGGAATCAGAGCTACCTATTTGTAGTTGAAACACGTATGTAACATAGCAGCGATGGCGAGGCATTGTAGCATCTGTGACCAGAGAGTATGCGCTTGACCGCGCGAGTGTTGCGAGCGGTTCTCAGTCTGTCAGTCAGTCGTTGCGAGTCTGTAGCTCTGTCTAGTTGAGAGCAGTACTCTGTCAGTAGTCGTCGCGTGCAGTACGCTAATAGTCGTCATGCAGAGCGGTCGGTCAGTGATAGCAGTCCAGTGCGGGTGATGTAGGCGGTCGGCAACACTGGTCAAGATGGTGAATAAGGTATACTGTTAATCAATATAATCATTAGATAATGAAAAATTTTATTTATTGTAATTATTCTCCAACAAGTCCCCCAATAATAATTCTACACATCTTAGTTTTAGTGATGAAATATGCTAGAGATAAGGAATAGTTGTATAATGAGTAATGAAGTGATTTTTTGCAGATGATAATGAATACTGATGAATAATGACGAAGGAAATGGTATTATGAATAATGAAGTTTTTCTTTACAGGTGATGATAATAATGAAGTTATGATAATGTGGATAATGAAGTGATGGATAATGAAGTTTTTTTCTTTACAGATGATGATATTGTTGAAGTTATGTATTTATGCTATGTAGTTATTTAAGTATTTGTTGCAGTTTGCTTTGACAGCAGGTGTTACATTGCATAGTAGGATGACGGAAAGTTTTGGAAAGGACAGCTATGGAACACATTTTTATACACATTTCACTGCCTGTTAATTAGAAGTTCACTACTTTTCAGCATAGTGTGCGTTTCTTCTTTCAGGTCAATAATCCGTTTTTGTATTTTTTCCAGGAGAAGCTTTTCATGATACTTACTAAACCTGTTACTTATTATACATGTTCGAGTACTTGCATTTTTATTTTTTACCCATTTGTGTTTATCATTTATAAATGTGATCACATATACTGCCTTGTTCCATAACCTTGCTACAGCTGACTCATGACGAATGACGTTACCTATCCTCATTTGCAGCAATAGGTCAAAAGCAAATAGTGTTACGTCTCAGCAACTAATTATCGATCTCAACGCAATGCATTGCTAACAAAAAAAAGTATTACCAGTCCCACATAATGTCACTAGTTTATGATAATTCTGAGTAATGCTGATTAGCTCTGAATAGTATGTCACTTGAGTAATGACTTCTTAATGAGACAAAAAAAAGTATATATTTAAAATAATGCTTTGTCACTAGCTAATAACTGCCACTGTTTATTGTAATGAGACTACTTATAATGCCTGTGATTATTAATGATTTGACTGTAATTAACTGATTTTAATAATGACTTTGTAATGATCTGAATACTACTGAATGAGGAACACTGTTTATTGTAATGAGACTACTTATAATGCCCATGATTATTAATGCTATGACTAATTAACTGATTTTTAATAATGACTTCGTGATGATCTGAATAATACTGAATGATGAACTATGTTTTATTCCATTCAATACTTGCTGGCCACTGAGTGCCAATAATTAATGTCAGTCGATGAATTGTTATTAATTATGCCATTAATTAGTTCTTGTTTTCTATGTTCATACTTTGTAATTTGAAATGAATGTGACTGTTTAATAATGCTTTGTAATTAGGAGAAGGCTAATAATTCTTACTATATTGGAATGACAAATGATTAATTAACTGTAATTAGGAGGTTAATGATTCTTAATTATGCTTTGCAACTGGAAAGGAATGTGACTGCTTAATAATGCTTTATAATTAGGAAAAGGCTAATGATTAATACTATTGGAATGACAAATGATTAATTAACGACAAATGATTAATTAACTGTAATTAGACAAATGATTAATTAACGACAAATGATTAATTAACTGTAATTAGGAAAAGGCTAATGATTATTATTGAAATGACAAATGATTAATTAACTGTAATTAGGAGAAGGTTAATGATTCTTAATTATACTCTGTAACTGGAAAAGAATGTGATTGTTTCATAATGCTTTGTAATCAGGAGAAGGCTAATGATTCTTACTATAATGGAATGACAAATGATTAATTAACCATGCTACATTTTGTAACTAGGAAAAGAAGACTACTGATTCTATGTAATACTACATACTTGGTACAGAAATGTTCAATAACTGGGCTATGAATGCCACAAACTGCTAATTAAGTCTGTAATTGTCAATATTATGTGACTTGATGTCCTTCACCTCATAAGCTGACTACCCTGAATTACTGCAATGTCCATTTGTCCTGTTTATCCTAGTGATCATGGAGCACTATCTTTGGTTTTGCACTAATTCTACGTTGGTGTGCCTTGTAAGAGCGTGGTGTTGACACGACATGCTGTCCACCACCGTGAGCGGTGAAGACGTTATTATGGTCCCACTGTTTGGTGTACCCAATGTGCTGCCAAAATGAGAACATGGAACATTACTATGACAGTTCAGTGTCTTGGCTACACTGATAAATTCTGAGGGGAAAAGAACTTCAAGTTGTGTCACTTGGTGTTGTACTTCTGTGGAAAGATATGGACTTTCAGAACAGCTGTGTGCAATCTAAAGTGCTACAACCATGATGCAATCCTTCCCTTTCCTATCCTAATTCTTGTCACATAGTGAAAATCATTTTTTGGTAACATCATTTATGTTCGTGGGTTATACATTTTTTCGATTCACTGAACTCCAGTGTGAGTACACTTATGGCACTGGTCGACATGATGTTTTGCCATTATGTTTATTTGTTGTGAAAATGCTAAAGACATTTTTTAGTGCGTGTGCACTTTGGACATGATTTTTTGCCATTATGTTTATTTATTGCGAAAATGCTAAAGACATTTTTTTTGATTTGTTCTGAAGTACAGTATATGTACACTCTTGTCTTTTATATTGTATATACATTTTTATTGTAATGATATGTTCTGAACTACAGTGCATGTGCACTTATGTTAGGTGTTAATATGTTTCCTATTGAACTTCAGTGCCTGTACACTTATCTCATTTTTCAATATGTTTTCTACTATTCTGTATATTCAATACTTTAATGCGAATGCACTTATGCCATTTGTTACTAATTGTACATACATTTCATCAATTACTGATATGTTCTCAACTGCAGTGCATGTGCACTCATGTCACTTGTCAACATAATATTTTTTGCCAGTCTGTTTATTTGTTCTGAATATGCTAAAGAATTTTTTCAGTGCCTGTGCACTTTGTTATCTGTCAAATAATTTGTATATACATTTTTCTGATTTGTTACTATGTTTTGTACTCACATTTTGTCTTTGTCTGATATATCTTGTACTTAGTGCGTGTGCACAACATTTACTTTATGTACTACATCTAATTATTCTGTAAATTGTAGAAGTTTATTAGTTAATTAAAAATTTTGCCGCGATTGGCAAGTCCAAATGACTCACCATCGCTGCCAAATTTTTGCCCCCCCAGTGGAGGGTTATGAAACACGTATGTAACATAGCAGCGATGGCGAGGCATTGTAGCATCTGTGACCAGAGAGTATGCGCTTGACCGCGCGAGTGTTGCGAGCGGTTCTCAGTCTGTCAGTCAGTCGTTGCGAGTCTGTAGCTCTGTCTAGTTGAGAGCAGTACTCTGTCAGTAGTCGTCGCGTGCAGTACGCTAATAGTCGTCATGCAGAGCGGTCGGTCAGTGATAGCAGTCCAGTGCGGGTGATGTAGGCGGTCGGCAACACTGGTCAAGATGGTGAATAAGGTATACTGTTAATCAATATAATCATTAGATAATGAAAAATTTTATTTATTGTAATTATTCTCCAACAAGTCCCCCAATAATAATTTTTATTTCAAAAGCATTTTTTCAAAAATTTAATTTTTTATTGAACTAAAGATTTCGTTGCACTTCCCCCATTCCACTTCTTTTGAAGAAAAATTTCACTAGAATCACAAAAAAAGAGAATATTATTATTTGCAATGCAATTCCTCCAAGCGGTGCGCAACAACAAGAGCAGAAATGTGACATCCATTTATTCTGAGGTAAGACTTTAACTCTGATGGTTTTACACAGGGCCAAAGACCGATATTTCGGTTTAATTGAATTTTCTTGTCACTGAATGGACTTTAATTTTTTATGAAAAACTTATACTTAAGTCAGATTGCGATTCTCACTTTTATTGCCATTAAATTTAATTGCTAGGGAGGTTACGTTTGGCTCCCATTTCTATTAAGTATTGTCATTTACATTCCTTCTAAATTTTTGTGGGGAGGTTACATAGTGTCGTTCCCAGAACCGACCGTGGTCCTCTGGTTTGGAGCTAAGTGGAAGGCTTAAACCAGAGGCTCAGACGATTCTGCGGAGATCTGGGGTGCAAATTTCTCGACCTCCGCTATCGGGTGGAGAAATGTAGGGTCCCCCTGAATAGGTCAGGCGTGCACTACATGCTGGAAGCGGCTACAAGGGTAGCGGAGCACGTGTGGAGTGCACATGTGGGTTTTTTAGGTTAGAGAATTCCCTCCCTAGGCCGACAAGATGCCTCCTGAGACGCGGCAAGGTAGGAGTAGGCAAAATGCAACAGGGAATAACAATATTAATGTGCTAACAGTAAACTGCAGGAGCGCCTATAGAAAGGTCCCAGAACTGCTCTCATTAATTAACGGTCACAACGCCCATATAGTACTAGGGACAGAAAGTTGGCTGAAACCAGACGTAAACAGTAATGAAATCCTAAACTCAGATTGGAATGTATACCGCAGAGACAGGCTGGACAGTGAAGGGGGAGGCGTGTTTATAGCGATAGGAAGTGCAATAGTATCGAAGGAAATTGGCAGAGATCCGAAATGTGAAATAATTTGGGTGAAGGTCACGGTTAAAGCAGGTTCAGACATGGTAATTGGATGTCTCTATAGGCCCCCTGGCTCAGCAGCTGTTGTGGCTGAGCACCTGAAGGATAGTTTGGAAAATATTTAGAGTAGATTTCCCCACCATGTTATAGTTCTGGGTGGAGATTTTAATTTGCCGGATATAGACTGGGAGACTCAAACGTTCATAACGGGTGGCAGGGACAAAGAATCCAGTGAAATTTTTTTAAGTGCTTTATCTGAAAACAACCTTGAGCAGTTAAATAGAGAACCGACTCGTAGCAATAACATATTAGACCTTCTGGTGACAAACAGACCCGAACTATTTGAAACAGTTAACGCAGAAAGGGATTCAGCGATCATAAAGCTGTTACTGCATCGATGATTTCAGCCGTAAATAGAAATATTAAAAAAGGTAGGAAGATTTTTCTGTTTAGCAAAAGTGACAAAAAGCAGATTACAGAGTACCTGACGGCTCAACACAAAAGTTTTGCCTCAAGTACAGATAGTTTTGAGGATCAGTGGATAAAGTTCAAAACCATCGTACAATATGCGTTAGATGAGTATGTGCCAAGAAGATCGTAAGAGATGGAAAAGAGCCACCGTGGTACAACAACCGAGTTAGAAAACTGCAGCAGAAGCAAAGGGAACTTCACAGCAAACATAAACATAGCCAAAGCCTTGCAGACAAACAAAAATCACGCGAAGCGAAATGTAGTGTGAGGAGGGCTATGCGAGAGGCGTTCAATGAATTCGAAAGTAAAGTTCTATGTACTGACTTGGCAGAAAATCCTAAGAAATTTTGGTCTTATGTGACGAAATACTAAATGTCTTTTTCCAAAGCTGTTTCACAGAGGAAGACTGCACTGTAGTTCCTTCTCTAGATTGTTGCACAGATGACAAAATGCTAGATATCGAAATAGACGACAGAGGGATAGAGAAACAATTAAAATCGCTCAAAAGAGGAAAGGGCGCTGGACCTGATGGGATACCAGTTCGATTTAACACAGAGTACGCGAAGGAACTTGCCCCCCTTCTTGCAGCGGTGTACCGTAGGTCTCTAGAAGAGCGTGGCGTTCCAAAGGATTAGAAAAGGGCACAGGCCATCCCCGTTTTCAAGAAGGGACGTCGAACTGATGTGCAGAACTATAGGGCAGTTTCCCACCCCTAGGACATGAGAGTGGCCTGAACCTCTATCCGCTCCTCCGCCCTAGACCTATATCTCTAACGTCGATCAGTTGTAGAATTTTGGAACACGTATAATGACTTTTCTGGAGACTAGAAATCTACTCTGTAGGAATCAGCATGGGTTTCGAAAAAGACGGTCGTGTGAAACCCAGCTCGCGCTATTCGTCCACGAGACTCAGAGGGCCATAGACACCGGTTCACAGGTAGATGCCGTGTTTCTTGACTTCCGCAAGGCGTTCGATACAGTTCCCCACAGTTGTTTAATGAACAAAGTAAGAGCATATGGACTATCAGACCAATTGTGTGATTGGATTGAAGAGTTCCTAGATAACAGAACGCAGCATGTCATTCTCAATGGAGAGAAGTCTTCCGAAGTAAGAGTGATTTCAGGTGTGCCGCAGGGGAGTGTCATAGGACTGTTGCTATTCACAATATACATAAATGACCTTGTGGATGACATCGGACTTTCACTGAGGCTTTTTGCAAATGATGCTGTGGTGTATCGCCCGCTTGTTCGCCCACTGCTTGAATACTGCTCAGCAGTGTGGGATCCGTACCAGATAGGGTTGATAGAAGAGATAGAGAAGATCCAACAGTGAGCAGCGCGCTTCGTTACAGGATTGTTTAGTAATCGCGAAAGCGTTACGGAGATGATAGATAAACTCCATTGGAAGACTCTGCAGGAGAGACGCTCAGTAGCTCGGTACGGGCTTTTGTTAAAGTATCGAGAACATACCTTCACCGAAGAGTCAAGCAGTGTATTGCTCCTTCTACGTATATCTCGCGAAGAGACCATGAGGATAAAATCAGAGAGATTAGAGCCCACACAGGAGCGTACCGACAATCCTTCTTTCCACGAACAATACAAGACTGGAATAGAAGGGAGAACCAATTTAAGTACTCAGGGTACCCTCCGCCACACGCCGTCAGGTGGCTTGCGTAGTATGGATGTAGATGTAGATGTAGATGTTAGTATGTCAGCTTTCTCGTTTTTATATCCCCTGTATCTGACAATATTCAGATTTCAAATAGAGATTTGTTTAGGAGCTTCAGCATTACTGTGTGTGCACCTCCCAGTTGAATTTATTATTAAGCTGTAATCCCAAGAATTTAACACTGACCACTTCTTCAGTCTGTTTGTCATCATATTTTACACATATACTGGTGGGAAACCTCTTACAAGTTCTGAATTGCATGAATTGCGTTTTTCGAAGTTTAGTGACAAAGACTTGGCTGGAAACCATTTAGTGATGTCCACGAAAATTTCACTAACTGATCTTTCTCAGACTACCCCTAATTTTTATTTATTGCAATGTTTGTACAAGAATTACCCATACAAGCATTAAAACAGTTGCTGTATGACTGGCTAGTTACCCACCCATTCTACAACATAAACAAATCTTTAAACTGTAATATAATATTGTTGTTTCTTTTAAATTAGCAGTTGTTTTGTATAATACATGTCACATTGTCTACTGCTGTAATGGCTGGATGACAATAAAATTAAAATTAATAAAAAAATCTGCAAATAAAACAAACTTGGCAACTGGTATGCTACAAAAGAAGGATCATTGATATACACAAGAAAAAGCAAGGGCCCTAAGTTGTAATTAGTTCCAAGTTGCAGCATGATGCCTGATTCTCTTCCCTAATGAGGCCATTTGTTTCCTGTTATAGATTTGGTAATTGAACCATTTTGTATCATTACCTGTTACACAGTAATATTCTAATTTACTTAAAAGGATATTGTGATTACCCAGTCAAACGCCTTTGACAGATCACAGAATATATCAGTAGCCAGTAAATTATTATCTAATGACTTAAATATATTTTTCCTATATGTGTAGATAGCCTTCTCAGTATCAGCAATCCAAACTGATACTTGGATAATATATTATTTGTTGTCAGCTGGTTAAGGAGCTGGTAATATACGAGTATTACATGTTCTAATATTTTTGAGAATGCTTGCAAAAGTGAAATTGGATGGAATTTTGAAGGTATTTCTGTTCCTCCTTTCTTAAACATTCAACCATTCAAAAAAGATGTTCCGCTGATAAATAACTAGTTACGCAGATAGCTTAATATGTTATCAAACTCAGAAACACACTATTTAATTCACTTTGTTGCTAATTCATCATAACCACTAGAACTTTTTGATTTTAAAGATTTTATAATGGACATTAATTCTTCTTGGGTTGTTTGTGTCATGTTCATATTAGTAAAGATATGTGTGCTGTCTGCTCTGAGATACTCCATGGCAGCATCTACTGAGTCTGAGAATCCCATCTTTTCAGTAACAGTTCTGAAATGTTTGTCAAAAAGTTTTGCAACACAGCACACATCTGTTACCGATGTATCATGTACTATTAACTCTATTTGCTCCTCTTCATATCTGCTTCTACTAATCTCATCCTTCGCTGCATCCCAAACTGTCCTTATTTTGTGATCTGATGAGATTATCTTTTCTTGCAATGTATTTCATTTGATGCCCAACTACTGTTTTTAATATCTTGCAGTATATCTTGTAATGTGCTGTAGCATCAACATCAAAGCTGTTTCTGACTGACAGACACAGTTCCCTTTTTATTTTACTCAATCCTTTGATCCTTGAGTAATTTATGGTTTCTTTGTAGACTGTTATACACTCTGGGTTAGTTTTTGGGGAAAGCAGTGTTGAAATAAGATAGGCACCTTATTAGTAAAGGTATTGTATTTTTCATTCAAGTCATTAGTGCTGTATACATCAGCAATCCAAACTGATACTTGGATAATATATTATTTGTTGTCAGCTGGTTAAGGAGCTGGCAATATACGAATATTACATTTTCTAATATTTTTGAGCAAGAGAGGGGAAGAAAACCAATGTGCACTCCGTGTGCATACCGGGGGGAGTCATTCCAGATGTGGAAAGGGTCCTTCCGGATGCAATGAAGGGTACAGGGTGCACCCATCTGCAGGTGGTCGCTCATGTCGGCACCAATGATGTGTGTCGCTATGGATCGGAGGAAATCCTCTCTGGCTTCCGGCGGCTATCTGATTTGGTGAAGACTGCCAGTCTCGCTAGCGGGATGAAAGCAGAGCTCACCATCTGCAGCATCATCGACAGGACTGACTGCGGACCTTTGGTACAGAGCCGAGTGGAGGGTCTGAATCAGAGGCTGAGACGGTTCTGCAACCGTGTGGGCTGCAGATTCCTCGACTTGCGCCATAGGGTGGTGGGGTTTCGGGTTCCGCTGGATAGGTCAGGAGTCCACTACACGCAACAAGCGGCTACACGGGTAGCGGGGGTTGTGTGGCGTGGGCTGGGCGGTTTTTTAGGTTAGATGGCCTTGGGCAAGTACAGAAAGGGCAACAGCCTCAACGGGTGCGGGGCAAAGTCAGGACATGCGGGGACCAAGCAGCAATCGGTATTGTAATTGTCAACTGTCGAAGCTGCGTTGGTAAAGTACCAGAACTTCAAGCGCTGATAGAAAACACCGAAGCTGAAATCGTTATAGGCACAGAAAGCTGGCTTAAGCCAGAGATAAATTCTGCCGAAATTTTTACAAAGGTACAGACGGTGTTTAGAAAGGATAGATTGCATGCAACCGGTGGTGGAGTGTTCGTCGCTGTTAGTAGTAGTTTATCCTGTAGTGAAGTAGAAGTGGATAGTTCCTGTGAATTATTATGAGTGGAGGTTACACTCAACAACCGAACTAGGTTAATAATTGGCTCCTTTTACCGACCTCCCGACTCAGCAGCATTAGTGGCAGAACAACTGAGAGAAAATTTGGAATACATTTCACATAAATTTTCTCAGCCTGTTATAGTCTTAGGTGGAGATTTCAATTTACCAGATATAGACTGGGACACTCAGATGTTTAGGACGGGTGGTAGGGACAGAGCATCGAGTGACATTATACTGGGTGCACTATCCGAAAATTACCTCGAGCAATTAAACAGAGAACCGACTCGTGGAGATAACATCTTGGACCTACTGATAACAAACAGACCCGAACTTTTCGACTCTGTATGTACAGAACAGGGAATCAGTGATCATAAGGCCGTTGCAGCATCCATGAATATGGAAGTTAATAAGAATATAAAAAAAGGGAGGAAGGTTTATCTGTTTAGCAAGAGTAATAGAAGGCAGATTTCAGACTACCTAACAGATCAAAACGAAAATTTCTGTTCCGACACTGACAATGTTGAGTGTTTATGGAAAAAGTTCAAGGCAATCGTAAAATGCGTTTTAGACAGGTACGTGCCGAGTAAAACTGTGAGGGACGGGAAAAACCCACCGTGGTACAACAACAAAGTTAGGAAACTACTGCGAAAGCAAAGAGAGCTCCACTGCAAGTGTAAACGCAGCCAAAACCTCTCAGACAAACAGAAGCTAAACGATGTCAAAGTTAGCGTGAGGAGGGCTATGCGTGAAGCGTTCAGTGAATTCGAAAGTAAAATTCTAAGTACCGACTTGACAGAAAATCCTAGGAAGTTCTGGCCTTACGTTAAATCAGTAAGTGGCTCGAAACAGCATATCCAGACACTACGGGATGATGATGGCATTGAAACAGAGGATGACACGCGTAAAGCTGAAATACTAAACACCTTTTTCCAAAGCTGTTTCACAGAGGAAGACCGCACTGCAGTTCCTTCTCTAAATCCTCGCACAAACGAAAAAATGGCTGACATCGAAATAAGTGTCCAAGGAATAGAGAAGCAACTGGAATCACTCAATAGAGGAAAGTCCACTGGACCTGACGGGATACCAATTCGATTCTACACAGAGTACGCGAAAGAACTTGCCCCCCTTCTAACAGCCGTGTACCGCAAGTCTCTAGAGGAACGGAGGGTTCCAAATGATTGGAAAAGAGCACAGATAGTCCCAGTCTTCAAGAAGGGTCGTCGAGCAGATGCGCAAAACTATAGACCTATATCTCTGACGTCGATCTGTTGTAGAATTTTAGAACATGTTTTTTGCTCGAGTATCACGTCGTTTTTGGAAACCCAGAATCTACTATGTAGGAATCAACATGGATTCCGGAAACAGCGATCGTGTGAGACCCAACTCGCTTTATTTGTTCATGAGACCCAGAAAATATTAGATACAGGCTCCCAGGTAGATGCTATTTTTCTTGACTTCCGGAAGGCGTTCGATACAGTTCCGCACTGTCGCCTGATAAACAAAGTAAGAGCCTACGGAATATCAGACCAGCTGTGTGGCTGGATTGAAGAGTTTTTAGCAAACAACGTCTACAGACGTTAAAGTAACCTCTGGCGTGCCACAGGGGAGTGTTATGGGACCATTGCTTTTCACAATATATATATATGACCTAGTAGATAGTGTCGGAAGTTCCATGCGGCTTTTCGCGGATGATGCTGTAGTATACAGAGAAGTTGCAGCATTAGAAAATTGTAGCGAAATGCAGGAAGATCTGCAGCGGATAGGCACTTGGTGCAGGGAGTGGCAACTGACCCTTAACATAGACAAATGTAATGTATTGCGAATACATAGAAATAAGGATCCTTTATTGTATGATTATATGATAGCGGAACAAACACTGGTAGCAGTTACTTCTGTAAAATATCTGGGAGTATGCGTGCGGAACGATTTGAAGTGGAATGATCATATAAAATTAATTGTTGGTAAGGCGGGTACCAGGTTGAGATTCATTGGGAGAGTGCTTAGAAAATGTAGTCCATCAACAAAGGAGGTGGCTTACAAAACACTCGTTCGACCTATACTTGAGTATTGCTCATCAGTGTGGGATCCGTACCAGATCAGTCTGACGGAGAAGATAGAGAAGATCCAAAGAAGAGCGGCGCGTTTCGTCACAGGGTTATTTGGTAACCGTGATAGTGTTACGGAGATGTTTAATAAACTCAAGTGGCAGACTCTGCAAGAGAGGCGCTCTGCATCGCGGTGTAGCTTGCTCGCCAGGTTTCGAGAGGGTGCGTTTCTGGATGAGGTATCGAATATATTGCTTCCCCCTACTTATACCTCCCGAGAAGATCACGAATGTAACATTAGAGAGATTAGAGCGCGCACGGAGGCTTTCAGACAGTCGTTCTTCCCGCGAACCATACGCGACTGGAACAGGAAAGGGAGGTAATGACAGTGGCACGTAAAGTGCCCTCCGCCACACACCGTTGGGTGGCTTGCGGAGTATAAATGTAGATGCAGATGTAGATACATTAGTCCAGTTCATATCTTCCACTAGTGCACTAAAATAATGAATTTTTTGTTTACGGACCAGTTTATTGAATTCCAATTTAATAGGTTTTATATCCTGTCTGGTATTAACATTTAACAAAAGGAAAAGTATGTCATGATCTGAGAGGCCATTGACTATTGGTTTTGTAATATAATTTTGTTCATTAGACTTTTCTGTAAGGATATTATCAGTGGCTGTCTTGAGCAATTACCAGCTCTAGTTGGGAATTCGTGGTAGTAATTGAGTTTTTTCTACAAAATCTTTGTTAAATCACCAGCAACCATTATTTCTTCGTTTTTTATATTAAATAGGCCAGTAGAGCTTCAAGGAGATTTATGAACAGATTAAAATTACCTATGGTGCTCCATATTCACTTACTACTGTGAAGCATTTATTATGAAATTCTACTTTCGTTGCATATGCTGTTCAAGGCAAAATTTATGAATGTCTATGTTCTTAAATTTATGACAATTCGGGAAGAGTGTGGTAAATTCTCATTTCTCCATGTCTGATCTACAGATTTGAAATTCTAACCTAAATCCTGTAACAATTCACACATCTATACCAGTGATAAAATGATGTTCAGAGATGCAGATTATGTCAAGTGGGTTTGATGACTCTGATTCATCAATGCAGATAATTAGTTCATTAATTTTACTTTTTAGTTCTCAAATATTTTGATGAGGTAAAGGTATCTGACATTCGCCATTGACTGAGTTAATATTTTGTGAGAATGAGATTTCCGAGGATTGCTGAACATTTTTAGCCAACAACTATTTCTGGTGATGTAATATTCCAGAATCATGTTGTGTGGTTTCTTCCTCAAACTGGAGGTTTGTTTCAATCTTAACCTCTCTTAAAATTTCGTTTCTTTCTGTCCTCCCTAACACAAAAATGTTGCTTTCCTGATCACTGTAGCAACAGGTATTTTATCACTCATAACAGTGCCTGTCCCCCTTCAATTTTCTGCTGTTAGCCCTGCCAGGTTACCCACACCTTTCCTGTTCAGGTGAAGGGCATGCCTAGTATAATCACATCTATGAAGAGAATCGACAGAAACTACACCTATATGTGACCCTGCAACCGACATAAGCAGCTGTTTCAACATCAGATTAACTCTTCTGACTCAAATGATGTCGGTCATGGCGCCTGAGAGCAGATACAAATCCACCACATTAGTATGTCTCAATGCTGATGAAATCTTTGTCAGGTCGCACTCTATATTCTATCCAGGATCTCTGGCATTTTTCTGTTGGAAGATTGTTGTGCACAGTCTATACCTGCATCTGCTTGAGCGTCACAAATTTCTGACTGAAGCAACAAGCAAAACCTATTTTTAACATTCATCACAAAGCCATCAGATGTAGTTCTAAGTGTGTTCGTGTTGTTGCCTGTTGCCACTTTCCACCCTTCTCCTCCTTCAATCTGCCCACATCATCTCTAGCCTAATCCAATTCAGCCTGAAGCATGGAAATTTTCCCCTTGTGTTCCAAAGTATTTCTGTCTCTACTATGTATCCTGCAAAACCACTTAAGAGCCTCATTTACTTCCTGAATTTCCATGCCACTACAGTCACCCACATGGAAAAAAGTACAGTACCTATCACAACACAGCCTGACCCATCAACTCTATTCCAAGTGAGGCACTTTCCACTCGTGCTAAAGATGTATACTATAGTAAGAATAAGTCAGTTAACTTACCTATAAACAAAAAAAAACACGTTTACAAAAACTAGGCCGAAATGCAACTGTATATAAACAAACTACTGCTAGTAGTGCAAAGTTTCTGAATCAACAATTTAAATATAACTACTTCCCAGAAATATGATCTAAAATAATGAATAGATATGCTCTAAATAAACTGCTGGAAAGAGAAAAGAATTAAAAGAGACTCTCTGGGTTTACTGCATCAGAAAAGTAAACAGAAATATGGCTACAAGCCGATTACCATATTTTCGCGATTTCTGTAATATTACATAAGTAATAACGAAACCTTTAATAATTGGTTTAAAACACAGCAATATACATAATTACTAAGTCATCTGTTCTAAACTAACTGTGATACAATTAAAATTACTTATCTTTAGGAGAACACAAGAGTCTCGGGGTTCTCGCTTGGTGTAGAGCTGCGATTCCTCCATAAACTCTGTAATGTAGCAGAAAGGGGACAACATTTAAAAGGAAATACGTTTCCAGTGGTAACGCAGCATCAGATACTAGGTCAGGAAGTTGAAGAGAATAGGAAAGAGGTGATGGACGAAAGAAAGTGATTTTGCTCAAAAACAGAAGATTCAGAAAGAGGTGGTAGATTCTAAACACCTCTGCAGGTTTTACGTGGATAGAATCATAATAAAGACACTTTTAGGATCGAATCGACATTTATTTCGTCACTTAATAGAGTGAAGAAGGCTTTCGAACATGGCGCTAGAACACAAAGAAAAGACAAAACCAAAGAGCATAGTCAAAGAACTATCGCTTCGCGTCAGAGACGCCACAGAACACCTCTCCCCCCCCCCCCCTCCCCCCGAAGTGGAGCACGGCAGAGATGGCGTCCGGGGCTCGAAGAGTATGGCTTGGGCGCGTCATCGTCAGGGTCCCACGCGGCAGACAGCTGCACAGGTGGTGGCGAATTGGAGGGGGCCACGGTAGCGAGCGGGGCGTCGGTGGAGGCAGGTTGGCAGTGAGCAGTGGAATTGGCTCCAGGAGGGACCACGTAGTCTTTAAACGTTGTACTGAAACTGTACTCCGGTAGCCGTTGAACTGAAACACGAATGTATTGACCCCACAGTGAAATACACAGTGCGAGCCAGAGTACAGAAGTTGCAGAACCGCACGAACAGAATCATCTTGTAAAATGGCGAAATCGCATGATTTCAAGTCCTTATGAACAAACAAGTGTGGCGTGGTGTGAGCGCGAGGTGGAGGCGGGCAAAGGCAGCTCATGTGACCACCCACTCGTTCGACAAGGACCGGCAGGTCGGTAGCATCCGTCAGAGAAATATCCTCGACGAATTCGGCCAGCAGGACGAGGGGTTCGTCATACAGGACCTCTCGCAATGAAGCATTGAGGTCCTCCTTGTGTGCAGAACAGATTCCCAGCAATACCCACGCCAGAGCCTCAGACCAAAGCCTGCCATGGCACATGAGTGCAGCTTTTAATGTTCTGTGCCATCGCTCCACTAGTCCATTGGTCTGCGGATGATATGCAGTCGTGTGAAGTTTCGTCACCGCAGACAACTCACACAGGCGAGCGAAAAGCGCCGACTAGAATTAGCGGCCCTGATCTGTGGTAAGTGACAGGGGGCAACCAAATCCAGCCACCCACGCTCAATGAACGCGCGAGCAATTGTCTCGGCTGTACTGTCCACCAGGGGTACCGCCTCAACCCAAAGGGTGACGTGGTCGATCATGGAAACGATGTATTTGTATCTCTCAGATGGGACAAGAGGACCAACCATGTCAGTGTCCATGTGGTGCCAGCAGCCCCTGGGGACGTCGAACTGTCTTAAAGGTGGTTGCGCATGTCTGCTCACCTTGCTCCGTTGACAAGGAAAACAATGTGCATGACCATGAGCAGCAATCATGGCGCACGCCTGGCCAGGCAAAACGTTCGGTTACCAGTCATGTTGTTGCCAGCATTCCGGGGTGGGCAAGATTATGTAATACGTCGAAATCCCCACGCCAAAGGGCGAACAATTAGAAACATCACAGATGAAAGGAGTTGATGAAACCTGTGCAGGGCAATAGGTTTGATGACGATCGAAGATCCGTCATCCAAGAGTAGACGTTGTGTGTCCACAGCTTCAGCCTGAAACCGCGCCAGTTCCTCTAAGTTCAACGAGGTTGAGATCATCAAAATGCGGGAGAAGTAGTGAGCAATTATGTTTTCCGCACCACGGTTGTAACAAGAGTCCAAAGAATGTTGGTAAATAAAGTCCATGTGCTGGGAGTAGAGTGGTGGGAGATTTTTCCCCGGGGTTACAGATCACGTCAACGAGAGGTTTATGGTCCGAATAGATGGTGAAAGCGCGTAATTCGTCGTCGCTCCTGAAATGTTTGACTGCCTCATAAACTGCAAGGAGCTCGCAGTCGAAGGCCGACCATTTACATTGACTTCTTGTTAGCTTTTTTGAGACGAAACCGAGCGGCTGCGTTGAGTCTGCAGTGTGCTGTTGGAGCTCAGCACCTACCGCCAACTCGCTAGCGTTGGTAGTGATAGAAATCTGTGCCTTGAGGTCGGGGTGCGCGAGACTGATAGCCTGCGCGATGGCCGATTCCAAATTGTCGAAAGCGTCCCACAGGCCGTAGTCCAGTCCAGTTTACGCTTTCTCATTGTATTTTTACCAGAGAGGGTGTTGGTTAGAGCTGACTGGACGGAGGCAGCCCAAAGTATATGTCGCCGATAAAAGTTCACCATCCCTAGCAAATGGTGCAGTTGTGCATAACCTTCAGGGAGCGGTAGAGCAAGGATGTTAGTGATTCATTAATGAGTAGGGTGAAGGCCATCAGTATAGACTGTATGGCCAAGGAAAGTAACAGATGTGGAATAGAGCTGCAATTTGTCATGGCTGATAATCACGCTGCTGGCCACAAGAGCCACATGAACTGCTTCAAGGTCAAATTGGTGTTCCTCCACAAATGAGGAAAAGATAAGTATGTCATCTAAACAGGCAAAAGCGAAAGGAAGTGGTAGCAAAATCGAATCAATGAAACATTGTCACGTCTGTGCAGCGTTTTCTAAACCATAGGGCATGAAGCAGTATTCAAAAAGGCAAAAATGCGTAATGATCGCCGTTTTTGGAATGTCCAGCGGGTGCATTGGAATTTGGTGATATGCCTTCAAACAGTCCAAGACAGAAAAGAACTTCCAGCCATGCAGTAACCTCGTGAAATCCTGCATATGAGGTTCAAATGGTTCAAATGGCTCTAAGCACTATGGGACATCTGAGGTCATCAGTCCCCTAGATTTAGAACTACTTAAACCTAACTAACCTAAGGACATCACACACATCCATACCCGAGGCAGGATTCGAACCTGCGAATGTAGCAGCAGCACGGTTCCAGACCGAAGAGCCTAGAACCGCTTGGTCACAGTGGCCGGCTGGATATGAGGAATTGGATAGTGGTCTATAATAGTCCTAGCATTAAGGGACCTGTAGTCGCCACACAGGCAGAGTGAATTGTCTTTCCTAGGTACCAGGTGGATCAGAGAGGACCAGTTGCTGTCTGATGGTTGGAGCACATCCATAGCCAGTAACTCCTGAACTATCACTTTTGCTCACAACAGCTACGAAGCGTTAAGATGTTGAGCCTTGTGATGTACAGGAGGGTTGTCTGTGGTGTTGATTTGGTGGCAGGTATTGTTGATGATTGCTGAGACCCTTGAAGGAAGGCACATGTGGTGGGGCAAGAGGGGGCCACGAGCGGTGGCAGTTGACTGACCTTGGTGTGCCGGAATGGCATGTACGAAGTGTCGACAGTAGGCGACGGCTAAGCATGCGGCGTGGTAACCACAGATAGTGAGTGATCCTGCAAAGCGGGAACATGAGCATCTGAGCTGGGCCAAAGTGATGTGGGCGGGGCCTCAGTGGGAGATGGCGATGGTGGGCGTGGCGTGAAGGCCACTCGATGCAAAGGATCCCATGAAACATGGGCAGGAGCATCCTGCAGGTCCAACTGCGTCCATGTAGAAACGGCATCAGAAAAGGTGCAGCTCCACAGAGGAGTGAAGCAGAGCAAAGACACAGTAGGATAGGGAGGCTGCAGCTCTGTAGAGAGGCAGCATAAGGTAATCTTTGCATGAGCCAACTCAGGCGAGGCAGTAGCAATTCGGGAGCATAACTCCACATTATGAGTGTGTAGTCCATCGATGTGCTTGCGGACGTCTGATAAATCAGGGTGGTGAGCCGTAATGTCTTTGAACAGAGAAGCACATGTGGAAAGCGTGGCCAAGGACATGGAGAGCAGAGATACTCTGCACTCGTTCGAGCACGGAACGGTAGAACCAGACATGTGGCAGGGCACAGCAGCCTGTATGTTCGGCGAAAGCTTGTAATGGTGTGGAAAGTCCATCCCAATCACAGGTTCGTCCACGTCATGGAAGGTCAAAGGAAATGTGGCGCCCGGGGACAGCCAAAGTACATCTTGATGGAGTCGAGGACCGCGATATGAGAGTGATTCGTGGCACTCGGTGCGAGATTAGCAGGAGACAGCATATTGCTCACATGCTTGGCTGGGATGACACTGACATTGGTGCCAGTGTCGACGAAAAAATTCGTGTCCGATGACCTTTCTGTGACGCAGAGGCGCCGCGCCGTCAGTGTAAGTGGTGTGGCGTCGGAAGGTAGACGCCATTGATGATCATAGTGGTCTGTGGCGCCTAAACATGCCCGCCAAACTCGTTTGGGTACGCACAAGGCTCATGGCAGTTGCGAGCAATGTTCCCGTAGGTTGCATGGTAGCAGCAAAATGGGTAAGCTTGGAGGCAAGGCATTGTGGGGCGGGCGGGGATGGCAGCTGGCTGCATCGTAGCTCGAGAACACTCTGGTTGCTGCTCGAATGAGGTCGGCTGCTCTTGGGAGGAAGCAGGTAGTACCGCCTGTAGGCCGCCAGGAGGCAGCTCCTGTCAGGTCGCTGAGCTGCTGAGGTGTGCATTGCCCTCTGCAGGTGGTGTGTGGAACCAGCAAAGCAGGGGTGCCAACTGAAGGTGAAGGTGCTCTCGTCCATGACAGGCAGTATCGGTGACGAATGATTGCATAGGTCCGATAAGCCATGTGTAGGAGGACTTCGAGAGGGTCGGCAACCTGTGATAGCAGGTGAAGCTGTAGGTCTGACGGGAGTTTGACCATCCACAAAGTCCATAGAGCGGTGTCAGTTAGTGCCTGGTCATCAATCAATGTATGAGGTGTGGCCAGAGCTGCGAAGGTGTGCAGTTGTCGACGTGGTCGTCATGGATGATGTGGGGTATGGCTTCGGCTGGAGGATGAGAAAAGTGTTTGATAAGCTCTGGGCGAAGTAGGCGGCGAGAGTAGCAGATCACTGATTAGGTCGGGATGGTCATGGAGGTGGCTCACCAGGCAGCCAAAACGAGCGTGGTCTTCCAAGATCTGGAGGATATCCAGTAGATGGTCCACCAGGGTGAATCAAGTCTTAGCCTTTGGCAATCCAGGCAGCTTAGGAAATCTGCTGGGTAACACATGTTGATGTAGCAGAGGCAGGCGAAGATTTGTGTTGGTGGTTGAGGAAGCCCCCAACGCTGAGAGTGCAATAGCAGTGGACGATGCGTCGCCCGAGGTCTGCGTGGGAGGCAGCCACAAGCAGCACATGAAGGGGAGTGGGCTGGCGCAACCGATGGCACAATGTGTCCCAACTGCAGGCCTGGAGGTAGGGGCGGCACGGGTGTAACGGCCGGTGCCATTGTAACAGTGGATGGAAGGCGGTTGCGATACAGCCCGAAACTAGTGTGGAAGAAACGGCTCGTGCCGTTACGAGAGCGGGCGGAATGCAATCTTGATGTGACCACAGAATAATGGTGGCAGCAACCAGAGCGACTGAGGCGACCGCTGTCGTCAAGACGCCATGCGGAGGGGTTGCAATGACTTCAGGCAAGTAAGAATGTGCGACCCCATGTGTGTCAGCGTTCGGAGTACTGTTCTGGAACTGCATCTGCACATCAAGCCAACCAGAAGGCGACTGCTTAACCAGAGGGTGAAACACGTCCTTCACACGATTATCGTTCACAATGGCAGTGAGCAGAGTGCACAGTCCGAACAGCAGACCTTGCTGCGTAGTAGCATCTGACAGTGGCCAGGTTGGGCCAGCAATGGTTAAGTGGCCAGGGGCCAGTAAATTGTTCAGTTTTAACTAACTGTACATTATAAACACTATTAAAAACGCAAGCACAATTGCTACGGCGCGACACACTTGCACAGAACGAGACTGGCAGATCCATTGTTCTCAAGAGAATGTGGGACAGCACACAGGGTCCATTACTGATGAAAATAAGGACAAAATAATTTCCGAATGCACAATGTTGAATGGGGTCACCACTGAGCGTTTTATGTGACGTTGAACCGTAATAACGTTTAAGATAGAAACGACATTTATTTTGCCACTTAATAGAGCGAATACGTAAAGAAGGCTGTCGAAAATTGCGCTAGAACTCAAAGACAAGAACACAAAACCAAAGAACATAGTCGAAGAACTGTCGCTTCGCGACAGAGACGCCACACCTCTCTTTCGAAAAGGATGCAGAAGGTTGAAGGTGCTATTAATTCTCTTTCACATCCTGAACCAGTACAAATGCCGAAACACAAGAGTTCGTCTCGCTCAAAAACTAAGTAAATAGATTGAGAAAAGAGGTGGAGCGAACGCAAGTAGCGGAGTCGCTGTTGTTAGAATCCGTTAATAGGATGAGAAACGAAAATAAGAGCAATGCAGGTGAAACTTTATGGTCTAATGATGTGCCCTTATCCGTTTCAGAACGATTCGTGGGCAGAGAAACGGGTGCAGCATCGTAGTCCGTATCCAAAACTGACAGAATGTTTGACGAAAAAGAAGTCCAGACTTGTAGGGTAGGCGGGAACCTACACGTACAGTCATGCTCAAAAGTATCCGAACGACCTGAATTGCATTTCACCTGATTCGCATGCAACCCTATAACGCAGCTGTCTAGCAGGTCCTCTAATCGCTCCTCGGTACAGTCGTTTGACTATTGAAAATGCTTCCAACAAGTCACCACTAGAAAACACTGCTCTGTATCGCAATAACTCAAGATGTAAAGTAATACCACGATACTACAAATATCAGGGAACACCTTGTCATAGATAAGACTGTCCTTAAGGCTTGTAAGCTCACATTTATTACAATAAATGACATGCCTGAAATGTTACCTCTCCCATTATTACGTCAGATAGGTAATGCACGTTGAAAGGGTCCTGTAGCCACCTTTCATTAGTCCGGTAGCCTATTTTCACTAGCATTTCTCTTTCTTTTCCTTCTTTCTCTTTTCTCATAATTATCATAGTGGTGTGATTGAATGAATATGGTTGTGTGTCACGTTGCTAGACGGTGCTGCAGGAAGTCTGCGATAGTCGTACAGATTCAGCAGCAGTTGTACAGAATAGCCAACTCTCTTAGTGGTCAAGTAGGCAAAGAGGTTTGCGCTACTGGTGAGAAATCCACCTGCGTTAGGTTGGTGGCGGAAATAGCATCTTTGGGTTTTCTAGGCCACACGGAGCGTGGAAGAGGCTGGAGAAGAAGCGGGAGGCTGTCTGCTGCCGGTAAGGGAAGCGTCCACAGCTGTGCTCCAGTCGAAGAAGGGTGAGTTAGACTGACCGCGTGGCGCATTGTTACTTGGCGAGGAGAGAGCTGTTAGCTTTTGGTCTCGCTTTTCAACTTTGAAAGATTGCTTTGCCTTGTCGCAGCAAGGAACGCAAAACTTTGGCAGATTTTTCTTTTAGTAGATTTCTATAGCAGACTTGGATCCACCGGAAGAGCGCCACACAAAGGTGTCGATAAGAAGTGAGCACTCGCTTCTGTATGAATGTCTGTTTGCCTTCAGCTGTGCCTGTATAAGATTTCATTCTTCTAAATGTTAATAGCTTTGCCTTCTCGTAAATTTTCCTTGCATTATGTATCTTTCGTCCGTGGGGAGCCTATCACGTGGTTGAACATTATTGTTTGGCTACCGTCATCACTAACTGTCCGGTTTCATGTTTGTTTTACAGAATGTTAACTGTTCATGATTGTGTGATGAGATATAGTTGCAACTTGGCCACGATACCTAGAAATTGCGTCTCCACAAACCACGTGGGCACGCGGGTGTACTGCGAAACGTGTACCGTTTCAAGAGTTACTGCGGTCAGTTATCAGGCAACAGCAGTTGTATGAATGATTCACACCAATGATTTTAGGTGTAGATTATAGCGCTGAACGTATCGACGCTTCTCTTCAATGTTATCAGGAATTGTGTACATGCTTCACATCCATGTCTTACAAATAAATTGTGTTATCCACAATTTTCTCTTGTATTCCGAGGTTACGTTTTTGCACCTGAGCCACTCACCTCGTAGCTTTCCTGTTAGCACCTCCAACGCGTTTCCTTACGCACAAGTCCAGTGATTTGTTTCCCTTTATTTTAAAACAAATGCCTTAGATTAAGTCTTTTTTCAGGTGTGTTGTTGGGAGCTGATCTTCTGCACAGTGTTCTTGCATGTGCTATTTTATTTTAAATGACTGATTCTCGTGAACAGTGCACGGGAAATACTATTAATTACATCGCATCCTCTATGAGCGATATCACGACGTACGTATTTTTATGAGTTTTTGGTCTGCGATCAAATTAATTTATTTTACGACTCGGCCAAACCTTTGATTAGTTGTATGGTTGGAGTCGGTGGCGACTCTAATCTTTACACGTTAATTTCACAATCAATAGGCATTTCCATTCCGACTCTTAACGTAATAACCCGTAGTAACAGGTTAGTTACAATGTAGTAAGTTGGACGTATTCATGATTTCCTCTTCAAAGTAACATACCGTACTTGTTATTTAACACAAAATGACATTAAAAGTTTAAGTTATTCACTAGCAGCTAGTTTTGAATATGTATGAACCTCAAATGACATGACGAACTGCCTCGTTCTGCATATGGATTCAAACCCAGGTCATGCAGACTAAGCAAAGATTTCGTGACTGACGGAAACTAACAGTCATTCCTGACTAGGCATACAGAGAGTGATATACCTAGAGTTTAGTCAGTGTCAGATAGCATATATTAACTTTAAATTATATAACGTAAACATTTTTAACGGACACGAATTCCTACCCAGCATCTATTGTCCCTGTTAACAAACTACGAGAGATGTTAAATATTGCTTCTTCACAAGTAACTTGCTTGAAACGCGGTGAGGTAAAGCTTTGGGTTGGACAGGGATTCGAACCCAGAACCTAATCGGATTGCTATCGAAGCACAGTCAACTGTAACGTATCGGATTTTCACGGCGGTAGCAAGATGTTTTAACTGAAATGACGAGACGAAATATTAATTTTTTCCTTCCCAGGACTCCAACCCGGCACATATCGCTGTTATATGCTCGAGAAAACGAACGTTAAATATGGGTTTGTTACTCCAGCAGCGACATGTGAGCATGTTTGTACTAGAAATAATATGACGAAGAGTTCAGTGCTGACTGGTAATCGAACCCCACACATATCGTTGTTGACTATACACAAAGAGACGTCAGCTACCGAATTTTTCTCCACCAGCAGCTCGTAATAATCTCCTTGAACTTCGAGTGATCTCGCAATTAGTTCTCTGTCTCACTAGGAGCCAAAAACATCAGATATCGTTAGTGTTGACAACGAATGAAAATACATTAAAAATCAAAATTATTATCCACCAGCAAATAGGTGTTCTCATGCAAGAGCTTGGTAATACATAATGAAAACTTTAGTGCCGGACCAGGATTCAGACCCATTCACGAGCAATATGTGGAGGAATCTGCAGTTTTCACAAACAACAAACTGTAGTCGAGCTGTATTGTCACAAAGGGATTAAATTTCACGTGAAGGGCTGTCTGAGTTGAATTCCCAGATCAGAACCAATACATACAGAACCAATACATACAAAAACTCAAATAAAAGATGGAATAAGTGTCCTGTGACCCTACATAGCGTTTGTTTCATCACTAGAAATAGATAACTAGTATTAGAAAGATTACTGGTGATAGTGTTTCTACATGTCGTCACACCTGACTTTATTGTGGATCAACCTAACGTCTACTTCGTAGAGAAGAAATATCATGTTAAATGTGAATTTCAAACCACAATACCATCATACTTTTTTCACTTGGCGTAGCCAGAATAGAATAGCATGTGTCTCTCCCTATCAAAATTCATCAGCAGAGGCTGGAATCGAACACACAAGATAAGTACACGAATCTATCATCAATCCAACAGTCCACCGAATGCTCTGATCTGCGCATTATTTTCCTATCATAAAGACGTTGCGAAACACTGGAAGATAATTCTGACACACAGGCTCCATGTAGTGGTTAGTAGCATGTTCAGTACATTGATTTACTTCTTTGACCGAATCACCATGAACTAGCTGCCTCGGCTACCCAGTGCATACATTCGACTCTATTTTGTAATCAACAAAATAAAATCACGTAACTACCACCTACACAGAACTGCCAACAGTGTAGGATGCAGAAATTTCATTCCCACTTGAGCTACTCTATTGCCCTATCTGTTTGTTGAAAACGCCGTGCTGTGCAAAAGAAAAGCTGTAACTATCTGTCCCTCAGAAGTCTAGATCTGGCCATATGCATTATCTCACAGCACTGTGGAATGTGGAAGTTCTGGAGGAATTGTTGTTGACTTCTGCAGCTGGTGTAACACTGTGTTGGCTAGTAGCGTAATGATAAACGTCGCGCGCTGTAGATGAGATGTCGCGAGTTTGAGTACATTCACTGCTACATTTTTTAAAACGCAATTCTGCTGTCTGCTGATCTTATCAATCTCAGGGAACTTTGAACATAATTCCCTTCGCTTCTCAACCCAAAATGGTTTCATGTGGAATAGAGCTAATTTCTGCAACATTTTGTTCTTTTCAGTTTTAATAGACAGCCAGGAAGCAGAAGCATCTCGAAACTTTTGTATTATGGATGAGGAGAGCGCATTGTGCCAAAATATGTCAGAAAAGTATTTTCTACATCAGCTGTCGTGTGGTAGCGGCATTTTATCCTTCTTCAAACCTTGTTTGACAGCTTTAACTCAGAACAAGTTTTCTACATGCATGTAATCAATATACCGCATGTGCATTGTCAGACTGCTATATATAACATCGGAGAATTCCCATATATCGTTCATGATTAATTTCTCTCTCATGTCTACTATTATTCTAACAACACTCAAAGAAACCTTGCGAGAATTGTGTATTGAATTATGAGAAATGAAATAAAACTACCCACAATAACCTGATGACAAAAGTCTGTTTTAATAGAACTGAGTAACTGTACAGAAGCGTACCTCTATCAGCACAATTAGTAAAATACTACTCACATAGATTTCGATTCGATCAGTGTTTAATTGGTATGCTGTGTCATATTCAAGAGGTATGCAAATGTGGCATTTCATAAATGAAGTTATGTATTCCTAGAAACCCAAAATTTGCTTGTCAGCAGCGTAAAGAGGCGTTACCTGTTGTGCAGCATTGTAAGTTTTTCACCATTGCACTTTGAGCTGAAACTATTTTCTTATCGAAACAAAGAGGTATGTATCTTGGCTTCCTCTTACGAGGCCAATAGAATAGCAGCTACATCTCGTAAACCGCTATTTAAAGGACCAGATTAATTACGATTTCCACGTGCAATGACTTTCCTGGGCTGAAAACCGTAAATTTACAATCTTTTGTTACACCTCAAGTGATAATAACTTAGACTATTCAATGGAAATGACAGGGAAAATCAAGTGAATTTGAGGCTTAATTCTGTGCACAATAGGAAGAAACTCGTCGACCACAGAGTTGCCAAACATACCTTGCCTTGTTGCCAAATATCAGTTACTGTGCCAGCAGGAAGAAGGAGAACCGATGTCTTCCTACAGCGGGCTGGGAAGTGACCATACCTGGCGTCCCAAAGATGCGGCTGCCACGGCCTGGAATACGTAATGCGTCTGATTCGCATTTCTGTAACTAGGCTTAGGGACTGGAGCGCAGTGACACCATGGACGTTTTCGTGCCTGGCCGATAGTCGAGCACAACAAACAAATAAAAATAAAAAAAGAATGTGTGTGTGTGTGTGTGTGTGTGTGAGAGAGAGAGAGAGAGAGAGAGAGAGAGAGAGAGAGAGAGAGAAAGAGAGAGAGATAAATATAAAAAAGAATGCGAGTCAGTGTAAAACATTGGTGTAAAGAAATTGAATCATGATATGTAAAGAAATATTTCATTAAAATGACACCTTCCACATCATTACGGAATGTCGTATTCATGATCTATGAAACAAGTATTAATCTAATCTAATCTAAACATATTGCTGACTAGCCATGAAGAGTCATCAATTACCGAAATTTTCGTCAATATCAGTAACCAAATATAAACTTGGAAATAAAAGACGACAGTTTTTGTAATAAACCGGGACTCCTATCAAGACCCTTTCGTACCTGTTAACTAAGCACGTAAGATGTCTGATATACCTCCATTCAGAAGTTACGAAGTGTGCATGCATTTAAAGATGAAGCGCATGATGTGAAGTTCTGTGATGGAGATACGAACCCAACACGTAATCGGATTGTTAAGTAAGTAAAATCAAATGTTACATATCGGTTTTTCTTACCAGCTGCTAGTTGTTTGAATCTAAGGTAAGGACACAAATTTTTGTGCCTGAGTGACAATCGAACCGCTCGCCTACCATCCTTCTTTATCGTCCACGATTATAGCTTAAGTATCAATTGCTTGCTCACCAACAGTTAGATGTGTGAGTGTCTGACCAGAAATAACGACACCTATTGTGGTTGTTGGCAACACATGAACAGATATTAAAAATGAACGTTGATTTTCACTAGCAGGCCGGTGTGCATGTGATAGGGCTTGAAATGAAGTTACGAATATTTTTGTACTGGATCAGGATTCCGTCCCACATACTTACCTTCGGAGGAGACCTAAAGAAGATTGCACTCTTGGGAAAGGGAACGAAGTGATTGAATTATACTATTCTGAGAAATTCAGACCCTCGAAAGAGGAGGTACGAATTCTAATCACAGTCCAGCACCAAACTTTTCCACGTCTCTAGTTCAATCAAGTACAAGTAAAATATGAGCCCTGTTCCTTTAAATGGCTATCGGCTCATCAAATAAAATAAAAATTTCTAATGTAAGTAAGTTTACTGGCGACAGTATTTCTGTTTACCATGACTTCCGCCTATGTCATTTCCCAACGTCAACCGGCTCTGCCCAGTTGGTAATGAAGGAACGTGATGTTTAATGCGGATTCTGGATTATAACGTCTTTCTCTTGAGGCTACCAGAGGTAAAGTAAATCTGTTTGTGCCTCTTAAATGTTCAGATCAACAAATGGCTCTGAGCACTATGGGACTTAACATCTGAGGTCATCAGTCTCCTAGAACTTAGAACTGCTTAAACGTAACAAACCTAAGGACATCACACACATCCATGCCCGTGGCAGGATTCGAACCTGCGACAGTAGCGGTCGCGCGGTTCCAGACTAAAGCACCTAGAACCACTCAGTCACTGTGCCCGGCATTAAAAGTAAATGCCTGAACCCACGCATTACACCTGTGATAGTTCGTTTCACCAGACCATTGTGGCCACATTTCCCAGCCCCAGGAGTGTGCTGTAATGGATGATGTGATTAGCTTACAACATTAGCCACGGTGGAAAAAAATGCGAGTCTACTAAACGGTTAAGTAGAAGCAAGCTTCTGATGCAGAGATTATTCTATTCTCATGTCAGCAGGATGTAAAGACTCTTCTAGGCATCATAGCATCGATGTGAAACCATTTTGAAATTTTCAAGAATTCAGCATATTTCTTAGTTCGAGAAAATCCACTGTAAAATGTGAAGCTACCGGATAATTCGATTACTACTGCGAACGGCTGAAAGCAAGGGGAAACTACAGCCGTCATTTTTCCCGAGGGCATACAGCCCTACTGTATGATTAAATGATGATGGCGTCCTCTTGAGTAAAATATTCCGGAGGTAAAATAGTCCCCCATTCGGATCTCCGGCGAGGACTACTCAGGAGGACGTTGTTATCAGGAGAAAGAAAACTGGCATTCTACGGATCGGAGCATGGAATGTCAGATCCCTTGATCGGGCAGGTAGGTTTGGAAATTTCAAAATGGAAATGGATATGTTAAAGTTAGATATAGTGGGAGTTAGTGAGGTTCGGTGGCAGGAGGAACAAGACTTTTGGTCAGGTGAATACAGGGTTATAAATACAAAATCAAATAGAGGTAATGTAGGAGTAGATTTAATAATGAATAAAAAATAATAGTGTGGGTAAGCTACTACAAACAGCATAGTGAACGCATTATTATGGCCAATATAGACACGAAGCCCACGCCTACTACAGTAGTACAAATTTATATGCCAACTAGTTCTGCCGATGATGAAGAAGTTGATGAAATGTATGACGTGATAAAAGAAATTATTCAGGTAGTGAAAGGAGATGAAAATTTAATAGTCATGGGTGACTGGAATTCGACAGTAGGAAAAGGACGAGATCGAAACGTAGTAGGTGAATATGGATTGGGGCTAGGAAATGAAAGAGGAAGCTGCCCGGTAAAATTTTGCACAGAGCATAGCTTAATCATAGCTAACACTTGGTTCAAGAATCATGAAAGAAGGTTGTATACATAGAAGAGCCCTGGAGATACTAAAAGGTATCAGATAGATTATATAATGGTAAGACAGAGATTTCGGAACCGGGTTTTAAATTGTAAGACATTTCCAGGGGCAGATGTGGACTCTGACCACAATCTATTGGTTATGAACTGTAGATTAAAACTGAAGAAACTGCAAAAAGGTGGGAATTTAAGGAGATGGGACCTGGATAAACTGAAAGAACCAGAGGTTGTATAAAGTTTCAGGGAGAGCATAAGGGAACAATTGACAGGAATGGGGGAAAGAAATACAGTAGAAGAAGAATGGGTAGCTTTGAGGGATGAAGCAGTGAAGGCAGCAGAGGATCAAGTAGGTAAAAAGACGAGGGCTAGTAGAAATCCTTGGGTAACAGAAGAGATACTGAATTTAATTGATGAAAGGAGAAAATACAAAAACGCAGCAAGTGAAGCAGGCAAAAAGGAATACAAACGTCTCAAAAATGAGATCGACAGGAAGTGCAAAATGGCTAAGCAGAGATGGCTAGAGGACAAATGTAAGGATATAGAGGCTTATCTCATGAGGGGTAAGATAGATACTGCCTACAGGAAAATTAAAGAGACCTTTGGAGGTAAGAAAACCACTAGCATGAATATCAAGAGCTCAGATGGAAACCCAGTTCTAAGCAAAGAAGGGAAAGAAGAAAGATGGAAGGACTATATAGAGGGTCTATACAGGTGTGATGTTCTTGAGGACAATATTATGGAAATGGAAGAGGAGGTAGATGAAGATGAAATGGGAGATATGATACTGCGTGAAGAGTTTGACAGAGCCCTGAAAGACATGAGTCGAAACAAGGCCCCGGGAGTAGACAACATTCAATTAAAACTACTGACAGCCTTGTGAGAGCCAGTTCTGACAAAACTCTACCATCTGGTGAGCAAGATGTATGAGACAGGCGAAATTCCCTCAGACTTCAAGAAGAATATAATAATTCCAATCCCAGATGTGAAAATTACCGAACTATCAGTTTAATAAGTCACAGCTGCAAAACACTAACGCGAATTCTTTACAGACGAATGGAAAAACTGGTAGAAGCCGACCTTGGGGAAGATCAGTTTGGATTCCGTAGAAATGTAGGAACACGTGAGGCAATACTGACCCTACGACTTATCTTAGAAGAAAGATTAAGAAAAGGCAAACCTACGTTTCTAGCATTTGTACACTTAGAGAAAGCTTTTGACAATGTTGACTGGAATACTCTCTTTCAAATTCTGAACGTGGCAGGGGTAAAATACAGGGAGCGAAAGGCTATTTACAATTTGTGCAGAAAGCAGATGGCAGTTATAAGAGTCGAGGGACATGAAAGGGCAGCAATGGTTGGGAAGAGTGTGAGACAGGGTTCTAGCCTCTCCCCGATGCTATTCAATCTGTATATTGAGCAATCAGTAAAGGAAGCGAATGAAAAGTTCAGAGTAGGTATTAAAATCCATGGTGAAGAAATAAAAACTTTGTGGTTCGCCGATGACATTGTAATTCTGTCAAAGACAGCAAAGGACTTGGAAGAGCAGTTGAATGGAATGGACAGCGTCTTGAAAGGAGGGTGTAAGATGAACATCGACAAAAACGAAACAAGGATAATGGAATGTAGTCGAATTAAGTCGGGTGATGCTGCGGTAATTAGATTAGGAAATGAAACACTTAAAGTAGTAAAAGAGTTTTGCTATTTGGGGAGCAAAATAACTGATGATGGTCGAAGTAGAGAGGATATAAAATGTAGACTGGCAATGGCAAGGAAAGCGTTTCTGAAGAAGAGAAATTTGTTAACATCGAGTATTGATTTAAGTGTCCGGAATTCGTTTCTGAAAGTATTTGTATGGAGTGTAGCCATGTATGGAAGTGAAACATGGACGATAAATAGTTTAGACAAGAAGAGAATAGAAGCTTTCGAAATGTGGTGCTACAGAAGAATGCTGAAGATTAGATGGGTAGATCACATAACTAATGAGGAGGTATTGAATAGAATTAGGGAGAAGAGGAGTTTGTGGCACAACCTGACAAGAAGATGGGATCGGTTGGTAGGACATGTTCTGAGGCATCAAGGGATCACCAATTTAGTACTGGAGGGCAGCGTGGAGGGTAAAAATCGTAGAGGGAGACCAAGAGATGAATACACTAAGCAGATTCAGAAGGATGTAGGCTGCAATAGGTACTGGGAGTTCAGGCTTCCACAGGATAGAGTGGCATGGAGAGCTGCATCAAACCAGCCCCAGGACTGAAGACCACAACAACAACAACAACAACAACTGTCATTATTACTATCATTTTCTTCATACCGTTACTGGATCACATGTGCCTGAAGATTATTTAATGCCTTTTGGTCATTATAGAAGTAGTTGCCCTAGAACCGGTTCTTTCCCTGTCTATGGAATCCTTTTCATGTTAATATCCAACATCAGCAATTACTCGTAGATTACATTAAAACTAAAGTAATTGATGATGACGTTACTTGATAACAAAAACGCGCTACCTTTCTTCATTTACTTGCACCTAGAAATGGCTGCTGAATACTGCCAAACCAAAAGCCAAGGGATCGTACTGCCTTCCGATATAAGTCGCTGTCTAATGATTTGGCGGACATGACCTGTTTCAAGTTGTGTACGACGGAGAATGTTTTAGAAAATCAATAGTTTTCCTTTGCAATAAACAGAAAGATTTGCATTCTAAGATATCCAAGTTAAAAATTTTCGCAATATTAGTTCAAATTTACACTATGGTTACTAAAATTGCCACACTACGAAGATGAAAATTCAGAAAATTGACCATGGTTGTGACCGGTGGCGACACATACAATGTGCTGACATGAGGAAAGTTTGCAACCGGTTTCTCATACTCAAACAGCAGTTGACCGGCGTTGCCTGGTGAAACGTTGTGATGCCTCGTGTAAAGAGGAGAAATGCGTACCATCACGTTTCCGACTTTGATAAAGGTCGGATTGTAGCCTATCGCGATTGCGGTTTATCGTATCGGGACATTGCTGCTCGCGTTGGTCGAGATCCAATGACTGTTAGCAGAATATGGAATCGGTGGGTTCAGTAGGGTAATACGGAACGCCGTGCTGGATCCCAACGGCCTCGTATCACTAGCAGTCGAGATGACACGCATCTTATCCGCATGGCTGTAACGGATCGTGCAACCACGTCTCGATCCCTGAGTCAACAAATGGGGACTTTTACAAGACAACAACCATATGCACGAACAGTTCGACGACGTTTGCAGCAGCGTGGGCTATTCGCTCGGAGACCATGGCTGTGGTTACCCTTGACACTGCATTACAGACAGGAGCGCCTGCGATGGTGAACTCAACGACGAACCTGGGTGCACGAATGGCAAAACGTCATTTTTGCGGATGAATCCAGGTTCTGTTTACAGCATCATGATGGTCGCATCCGTGTTTGGTGACATCGCCGTGCACGCACATTGGAAGCGTGTATTCGTCATCGCCATACTGGCGTATCACTTGGCGTGATGGTATTGGGTGCCATTGGCTACATGTCTCGGTCACCTCTTGTTCGCATTGACGGCACTTTGAACAGTGGACGTTACATTTCAGATGTGTTACGACCCGTGGCTATACCCCTCATTAGATCCCTGCGAAACACTACATTTCAGCAGGATAATGCATGACCGCATGTTGCAGGTCCTGTACGGGCCTTTCTGGATACAGAAAATGTTCGACTGCTGCCCTGGCCAGCACATTGTCCAGATCTCTCACCAATTGAAAACGTCTGGTCAATGATGGCCGAGGAACTGGCTCGTCACAATACGCCAGTCATTACTCTTTATGAACTGTGGTATCGTGTAGAAGCTGCATGGGCGGCTGTACCTGTACACGCCATCCAAGCTGACTCAATGCCCAGGCGTATCAAGGCCGTTATTGCGGCTAGAGGCGGTTGTTCTGGGTACTGATTTCTCAGGATCTATGTACCCAAATTGCGTGAAAATGTAATCACATGTCAGTTCTAGTGTAACACATTTGTCCAATGAATACCCGTTTATCATCTGCATTTCTTCTCGGTGTGGCAGTTTTAATGGCCAGTGGTGTAATATTTGCTTCTATAATGTAGGAAAGTATTTCACAGTTGGAAAACACGCATCCCACTCATTGACCTTACACTTACTCGCTGACCATAAATTCTAGCTCAGAGTGACAACAGTTTAAGTAACCTAATGTAGCGAAGAATGTTTGCCATTGCTCGTTATCACTGCAAAAATACGCAAATCACTCATTGGGCTCCATAGGTACACTGTAACAGTAAATTCTGTTTGTATGCAATGCATACAGATTGTAGAATTTAGTGATGCTCTGTCTTACACTTCTGTATACGATATGCCTGGCCAAAATGGGCCCTTTATCATTACAGGCCCTGAGCAGTGCAACATCATACTGACAACAGCAATGCGCTTATATGGACAACCTCACTGTTCGTTTTTCCCGATTTTGTAATCATTTAAATAAAACAACATGACCTACCAGTGGGAAATACTTGGTCCCCCCTTTTAGCTTTTTCCTTCCAACCATCAAAATGCGGCACAGTACGGTCGGTAAACGATTCACAAATCACGATTTAGTGCCACTAAGACGATTTCTTTAAACATTGTCGTAACTGAAGGAATTTAGTTTCTTCTTAAATCGTCTTATGCAGCAACGTTCACAGATATCTCAAATAGGACAAGCTCTTTATCCAGGTACGAAGGTTGTAAAACAAACTTCCCACAGTTTGTGTCACGTTGATCTTTTCATGTGATAGCACTGCGTAAGTATTTCGTCTAAGAGGTATCACAAGTAGTGTTCTTGTAGCTGTGGGAATCATTGGTTGAAAACGAGTTTAACATCAATGCATACAGTACTGCTAAATATTCAAAATGATGTCTACCTAAGTCTGAGTTCATGCACAAACTGAGGCGTATTTATAATACTGAAGCTAGACTGTGTATCCTGGTCTTCCTTGAGTGGGCATTGGAAGGCGTTTACACACACGTATGCAATACTATCAATACTTCGAACTCTATAGTTAACGTTGCTCTCGTAAACTAATTTTATTTTTTTAATTCTTCTGGGTCTTCAGCATGCAATAAGTGTTGTAGATGCGGTCTTAGACAAAAAATTTGACCGCCGAGTCATTCACATAAGGTGGACAATACAGTCGTGCTCCCCTCAGAATTCTATGTGCGGCAATATTGTAATAGGATGACTGAAGCGGGTGACGTGGTCGGGGTTGTAGGGTGTGGCTGGGTAGAAGAAGATGGCTGTTTTTAGTAATCTTCCTCTTTATTGTTGGTTCTCCCAATACGTTTTCCAGTAGCTCGGCCCCACCGCTCGTGTCATGGTGGAGTCGTGCTGATGCACGGAGTCCGGGGAACACAATGCCGGGCTCGGTCAGTAGCTGTGCAGGTGGTAGGAGGTTAGCGGAACGAGGCCCGGCTCAGCCCACCTCCTGCAGATGCGGCGGCTCATGTCGACGCTGGGAGTCGCTGGTGCAGCAGCGGGCAGTGCCTTCCGCTGGCCAGTCCTCAGGGAGAGCGTCACTGATGACGACAATGTGTCAGCGACCGAACGCTCAATCGGTCGATCCAAATGCCGACACCCAACTCTGATGCCCTTAAATAGTGTAGATCTCTGCTGTATCCACTGGTTACGCGGTGGCGTGTTTATTAGAAGGTTCTCGATGAGCTGGCTAACGCAACCACGCCACACGCGGGCCGCGCCTGCGTAATTCTGCTAATGCTGTGTTCTGATGGCTGCCGCTCATGTACACACATATCAATGCTCGTTGCAAAACTGTGTCACCTGCATAACACGCCGGCCAGCCTTCGTCCGCCGTCTGCAGTGAGGCTGGCGTGTCGTGCACTGAAACACACTAAACCACCACTTTGCACTGTATTTCCTAACAATTACCCCTTGTCCTCTAAATTCCTCCCTCGTATGAAACGAATTCATTCAAAAAGTCAAAAAAAGTACAATTCAGTTTACAAACCCCATAAAATGAGATTGATTCACTATTTACATTGTGTTCATTCACTTCTATTCTCAGTCTAATCTTTGTCCATAAACATTACTCAGTGTTCTGCTGCAGTGCCTCACAACTGTTCAGTGATTTTGTCTGGACCTTTAGGTTAAAGGTTGGAAGGGGCGGGATTTGGACTACCTTCCTCTTCAGCCGATAGTACACTGATCCTACGACAAAGATAAAAATACAGGTGGCGGTGGTTGATGATCCAATAACTAGTAAGCATAGCTTATGCTCATTACAGTACTTATGCACTCATTGAAAAAGATGTTCCATAGTTATACTTCCATCCTGAGCTGCTAGCATCCGCACCAAAGAGGCGAGCAAAGTCGGGTCTAATGTGCTATTCAAAAGAGTGAGATTTTCTTTCATGACGAATTGCACTGGTTGGTCGGGTATGTAGATCAATGTGCGTGTTATGTTCATGATTGTAGCTCCAGTAATCACGGCTGGTAAACAGAAAGTTGGCCCTGAAATGTCACACTGTGTGCCGTTAATTAACAGTCCCTGCCCCTGCAATTCTATTCTTTGCGTACTCCCTTGCTTATCCTGCTCGTAACAAATGCAGATAACGACTGTGTTTTCCATTACTGAAAATATCCAATGTGGACCCACTTGCTGAAAGAACTGCACCGTGCCTGCTATAATTTCCTTAGGGCACTCCGCGACTGGTTCTTGAGAGCAGAATAGAGAACACTCATAAGATTTGGGAACAGTGTGTAACAATTTCGCGGGGCAGATGGTAACTAGACCTGTTCGACAACGCCGCAAGTCTTGTGCAGTGAGGAATGCATGAGCTTGTCTGTTAAGTGCAACTAACAGTATTTCCCGTATGGTTAATTGTAAAAATTTCTGCAAAATTTCCCACTTCACTGGATACGTATGCAAGGCGTAACATTCAAATTTACAATCCTTACATGTTCTTAGCAGGGTACCCGTCGGTATACTGATAACAGTGGCCATTTTGTGGTACAGAGATAAGTGTTCGTCTGGTAATGTCGTCAGTAGCTCCAGGGGTGCTGAACTTTCCATAATCCTTCCCGAAGTTGTTCCGAAGGTAACAGTACCGGGGTTAGGTGCCCGCAGGTTGCGTACTAAAAAGCCTCTTGTAGTTCCGTGGCTTCTATGCGTGCTTCCATAATACTATCAGCAAGAAAACAGAGCAGCTTAGCGATTATCAGCTGTGCATCGATGTTATCCAACCGGTACTTGATTATACCCCAGTCGGCTGTGGCCTTAATGTGGGACATCAAGGTCGCGGCCAAGGCTCGCAATTGGCGCGTATTATTAACTACATCCTTCTCCAAGCTCTCTAATTGGGCTGTGTGAAGATCTAGCATTCCCTTGTTGCTATTCACATTATCTTGTACCTGCTGTAGGGTTTCATTAATACTTTTAATATCTTCTGCGCCAGCGGTCCCAAAAACAATTTTTAGGATACGATCACCTGCGTCTAACCATCCTCTTTTCCTACGGACGTGCGGGATTAACCCTGCAGTTTGCTGCAACTAAGCTTGTAAGCGTGAAAAAGCTGATCGTAGTAGCTGATATTCCCCTTGTGTGTCATTAAACCTTGACTGATTAGCCACGAAGGAGTGAAGTTCATTAAATGTATCCTCTAATTTACAGATTTCGTCTTCCACCGCCCAAATATTACAGTCCGCCCTTAAGGTCCATTGGTGTCCGGACATAATTATGTTCTCTTGTTGCGAGAACAAAACACCGCTTGATATAAGACATACCTTCAAGGCTTCAACTAATTTGCAACTACAAAACAGAATAACTATGCTGAGAGATTGTGCGCACCTTCCCTCTTCCCTCTTCAGTGCAACCCATGACGCTGGAATTGCTGTTCTTACCAGAGTGTCACGCCTCCTGAGAAACAAAAGAAAAACAACTCACATTAGCTCTTCCTTTTTACACGTGGCCTAAGAGCATAATAGCATGTCTGATTGCTTCCACAATTAACTTGGTTCTCCTATTTACCTGCTCTTTTCTTATTCTTTTTCTTAGATTCATCTTTCTCTCCACTAGAAGTTACTGCAGACAATGAAGGAAGTTCCTCAAAATTCCCCTTGAAAGGCCTAATTCAGCTCACATGCACAATAGCAGGGCGAGTTGGAAGCTGTAATTTGACATTCACCGACGATGTCATCTCGATCACCTGAAAAGGACCTTGATAACGGGATACAATTATTTTCGTTTTGCCTTTGGCACATACGGATTAGTCATCATCACCCATTGTGCTACATGATGTTTGGGCAAAGCTGCGTTCCTATTGTGAACTTTGTCCTGTCTCTAACGCTTTAGTGTTCATTTTTTTCACCTGTCGCCAGATTCTTTTCAACTTTGTGGATAAATCCTTAACGGCTGAAATATCAGTTCCTAGTGGGGTCTTGAGCAATTCAAATGGAGATGACATCTTACGACCGAACAGTACTTCATACAGAGACAATCCTGTACTTTCATGCACTTTTGAGTTATACGCCATGGTTACAAACACCAATAAAGTACTCCAATTGTTGTGTTGAGAATTTACATGATAGCTTAACATCTTAGCTATTGTATGATGAACTCTCTCGGTCTGACCATTAGCCTGTGGGTGTAATGTGCTCGTTCTCAATCCCTTTACATGCAACAACTTGCATAACTGTTTCATCAAATCGGACATAAAGTTTGACCCTTGATCTGTAATTATAGTTTCAGGTGTTCCAAATTTCAGTATCCATTGATGTACGATGGCATGAGCCACTGTTTTGGCTCGCTGGTCCGGAATAGCTGTCATAGACACATAGCGCGAAAAATGAGCTATTATTGTTAAAACATAGCGATTACCCGCTCGTGTTTGCACAAATGGTCCCAAGACGTCTACGCCAAGTAATTGGAGAGGTCTATCCGCTTCCAGTAGCCGTTGCAACACAATTTTCTGATGACTCAATTCCGCCCGCTGAGGACACTGAATGCAATTCTCTATGTACTGATCGACATCTTGCCTAAGTGTTGACCACCAATATCTCTGTGCTACCCTCCTTTCCGTTGCTCTTCTACCCGAATAACCAGAAAACATTTAATCATGAGCTTGCCTTAAAATTTCGCTTCGCAGTTTTTCTGGTACGACTGTGTGCGGACCATTTCTAGTTTTACGGTTCAACATCCCATCTTCCACGACGAATTGTCGCTGCGAGGTAAATCGCTGATAATCTGTGTCGGCGGTTTGTGCCTCCCCCATTTGTTCTCAGTTATTCCTGTGCATTCCATGGCGCATACTTTACGACTCAGACCATCCGCATTTCCGTGCGATTTACCCGGTTGATGAATCACTTCAAAATCGTACTCATTAAGACGCAAAGCCCACTTAGTTGACTGCTACGGTCGCAGGTTCGAATCCTGCCTCGGGCATGGATGTGTGTGATGTCCTTAGGTTAGTTAGGTTTAAGTAGTTCTAAGTTCTAGGGGACTGATGACCACTGATGTTAAGTCCCATAGTGCTCAGAGCCATTTGAACCATTTTTGAACCCACTTAGTTAATCTACTTGTTGGGTCTTTGAGCCCTAACAACCACTTAAGTGCTGCATGGTCAATAACCAACTTGAAACGTCATCCATACAAATAACACCAGAAATAGGTTATTCCGAAAATTAATGCCAATAACTCCATCTCGGTTGTTGAGAAATTTTTTTCTGCATTGTTTAGCTGTCTGGAAGCATATGCTACCAGGTGTTCCTGCCCATCTATTTCCTGAGATAATACAATACCCAAAGCACAATTGCTAGAGTCACAAGATAATACACTCCTGGAAATGGAAAAAAGAACACATTGACACCGGTGTGTCAGACCCACCATACTTGCTCCGGACACTGCGAGAGGGCTGTACAAGCAATGATCACACGCACGGCACAGCGGACACACCAGGAACCGCGGTGTTGGCCGTCGAATGGCGCTAGCTGCGCAGCATTTGTGCACCGCCGCCGTCAGTGTCAGCCAGTTTGCCGTCGCATACGGAGCTCCATCGCAGTCTTTAACACTGGTAGCATGCCGCGACAGTGTGGACGTGAACCGTATGTGCAGTTGACGGACTTTGAGCGAGGGCGTATAGTGGGCATGCGGGAGGCCGGGTGGACGTACCGCCGAATTGCTCAACACGTGGGGCGTGAGGTCTCCACAGTACATCGATGTTGTCGCCAGTGGTCCGCGGAAGGTGCACGTGCCCATCGACCTGGGACCGGACCGCAGCGACGCACGGATGCACGCCAAGACCGTAGGATCCTACGCAGTGCCGTAGGGGACCGCACCGCCACTTCCCAGCAAATTAGGGACACTGTTGCTCCTGAGGTATCGGAGAGGACCATTCGCAACCGTCTCCATGAAGCTGGGCTACGGTCCCGCACACCGTTAGGCCGTCTTCCGCTCACGCCCCAACATCGTGCAGCCCGCCTCCAGTGGTGTCGCGACAGGCGTGAATGGAGGGACGAATGGAGACGTGTCGTCTTCAGCGATGAGAGTCGCTTCTGCCTTGGTGCCAATGATGGTCGTATGCGTGTTTGGCGCCGTGCAGGTGAGCGCCACAATCAGGACTGCATACGACCAAGGCACACAGGGCCAACAACCGGCATCATGGTGTGGGGAGCGATTCCTACACTGGCCGTACACCACTGGTGATCGTCGAGGGGACACTGAATAGCGCACGGTACATCCAAACCGTCATCGAACCCATCGTTCTACCATTCCTAGACCGGCAAGGGAACTTGCTGTTCCAACAGGACAATGCACGTCCGCATGTATCCCGTGCCACCCAACGTGCTCTAGAAGGTGTAAGTCAACTACCCTGGCCACCAAGATCTCCGGATCTGTCCCCCATTGAGCATGTTTGGGACTGGATGAAGCGTCGTCTCACGCGGTCTGCACGTCCAGCACGAACACTGGTCCAACTGAGGCGCCAGGTGGAAATGGCATGGCAAGCCGTTCCACAGGACTACATCCAGCATCTCTACGATCGTCTCCATGGGAGAATAGCAGCCTGCATTGCTGCGAAAGGTGGATATACACTGTACTAGTGCCGACATTGTGCATGCTCTGTTGCCTGTGTCTATGTGCCTGTGGTTCTGCCAGTGTGATCATGTGATGTATCTGACCCCAGGAATGTGTCAATAAAGTTTCCCCTTCCTGGGACAATGAATTCACGGTGTTCTTATTTCAATTTCCAGGAGTGTATAAATTGTTTACTAAAATCTGGAAAAGCCAAAACCGGACTAGATGTTAACAAATTTTTTAACTTCTGAAAGGCCTCTTCACATTCTGCTGACCAGTGAAATTTTGCTCCCTTCTTCAACAACTGCGTGAGGGGCCTTGCAATTTCCACAAATTTTGGAATATACTTCCTGTAAAAATTTGCGAGACCTAAATAAGACTGCCACTCTTTTACTTTTGTAGGTGTCGGAAAATTCATTACCGCCTCTACAAGTTTTGGATCTGTGCGGACACCCTCCTGTCCTACAATATGACCTAAATAACGGACTTCTTGCAACAAAAAATGACATTTTTCCACATGGAGAGTTAACCGTGCTGCAATTCAGACGATCGAAAACTTCGCGCAAATGGCGCACATGTTCTTGCACGTCCTTTGAGAAAACAATTATTTTGTCCAAATATTAGCTTTCAGCCCTCGTAACACGCTAGGCATTTTTGAGTCCGAAAGGCATTCGCCGATACTGAAAATCACCTGCAGGTGTTGAAAAAGCTGTCTTCAGTCGGTCTTTCGGGGCGACCTCCAAGTGGTGGTACCCACTTCGAAGATCCAAGGTCGTGATGTACCGGCACTGACCCAAATTATCCAGAGTTTCAGTGATATTAGGCATTGGGTATGCATCTGATACAGTTTTTTGATTCTGGAAACGATAATCACAACGCTGATTAGCTTTCAGCCCTCGTAACACGCTATCTAGCATCCGTTGGAAGGTTGCCGGAGCATTTTTGAGTCCGAAAGGCATTCGCCGATACTGAAAATCACCTGTAGGTGTTGAAAAAGCTGTCTTCAGTCGGTCTTCCGGGGCGACCTCCAAGTGGTGGTACCCGCTTCGAAGATGCAAGGTCGTGAAGTACCGACACTGACCCAAATTATCCAGAGTTTCAGTGATATAAGGCATTGGGTATGCATCCGATACAGTCTTTTCATTCAGGAAACGATAATCACAACAAAAACCATATGCCTTGCCCCCATCAGGTGATTTTTTACCCACTATTACTACACGAGCGGACCAGACACTACTACTGGTTTCTATTAATCCACCCCTAAGCTGTTGATTTATAAATTCTTCCATGACAAGCTGTAAACTTTTTGGAACACGATATGGACTTTTATACACCGGTGCTTCATTCCCAATGGGGATGTAATGCTGAACTAACAGTGTGGCGGGCAGTGGAGCATGAGAATTTAATAACTCTTTATATTCCGTCAAAAGGTTCTCCATGACTTCTCTGTTTTGCCCTTCTAAATGTGCTACTTTACCCCTCAGTGCAGACCAGCTAACAGACTCTCCCGGCATTGTGTAACCTGCTGCGAAATCCTTATCCAGTTCATCTACCCCTATTATATCCAGATTCGCTATTACAGTACCCTGTGCTAACTGCACCTCTTCGAGGCCAAAATTATCAATACTGACAGGCTCAACATTTTTTCCTTCTATCTCCCACACGTAGGACACGCTACGGCGCGTAAAACACTTCATATTATCCAGCGGCTCATTCTCAGACGAAGGGTTAACGACACACAACGAATTTACCGGCACGCTAGCTGCAACAACTACCCAGATTATTTTCCCTGTACCCTTCAGTATAGTATCCCGCGAGTTAACCCTAAGAGACCTTGTACGCAGTTTAGGTGGCCCACCCCACGTCTGGGCGGTTCCTTGCGACAGTAATGGTGTTTCGGCCGCAGAACCTAGGCGAGATTGTATTCCGTCCAGTTCTACTGTACGCCGTTCAGGTTAACTTTTGCGTGATACGCAACCAGGAAATCCAATCCGAGTATGACATCACAGCTGCTGCCAACAACTGGAAGAACTTCTACCTTCACCTGGAAGTTCCTCATTCCCACTTGGAAGTTTAACACCACTGATCCGATTGACTTCACCTGTCCCCCTCCCAAGCCACTTAACGCCCAGCGTGGTGGCTTTAATTCTACTTTACCGAGTACACTTCTACTCGCCACAGATACCTGAGTCCCGGTATCCAATAAAAATTTGCACGTTCTGCCCCTTACCAAGCTGGTCAGAAAAAAGTCTGCCACTGATTCAGCACTAGCATTAATTCTTATCGGGGATGTTGCACAGTGGACACACCACCCCCTGCCCCTGTTAACTGAGGGGGGTGACTCCCACCTTGCGGTTTCCTATCATGTTTCTGCCAGGGCCCATTGCAATTACGCTCCATATGACCCCAATGTCTGCATTTCCTGCACTGCACTTCCTTGCTATAGCGTCTAATGTGTCCCATCCGACCACATCTGAAACATTTTATTTCTGCATTGAACACTGCTTTCCTGTCCCATGTCCTTGTTATTGATTCAACTTCCTCTAACCCCACAGCGATTCCGACTTCCTCGTCTTAGGGAATTCCATCCTAATCTTGCAGGAGGTTTCGGGTTGTATTCCCCGCAAAAATGCGTCTAGTGCCCTCTGCTCAGCTTCCTGCAGAATGGCTTCATTAACCCTATCAGAATCTGTTAGTTCATAGGTGTTAACATTAATTTTTCGAATTCGATCTACAAAACCTTCTATTGATTCCCCATTCCTTTGATACATTCTATTCAATTGTTCCCGATAATATCTAGACGTATTTTTCCTCCGATACCTTTCCAGCAACCCTTTTTTGAATACTCCAAATGTCCGAGAATCCCTTAATTCTTCATGGCATGTAGCGTATGCTCTGGCATCCCCAGTTACTTTCAACTTAGCCACATGCAAAAGTGTTTCTGCACCCCAATTTCCCAATTTATCGGCCGTGCTAAGGCTCTAAAAAAATCATAATATCCTCCCCAGCTTTTCCCGAGAAATGGGTGATCGAAGACGCAGCGTTAGTGTCAAGAATTACCGCATTAACAGGAAACCGTTCCTTACTCGCTTCTTTAGACTGAGCAAGCTCTATCTCTAATTCCGACACTCGCTCAAGTAGCTGCTGAATAGCCACCTCGGCTGACACAAACTGTTCCATCACTACCAGCTATCGAATCAAGACTACAGTAAGCCCAGAAAGAAGAACAGGAAGGGAAGACTGACTATGATGCAGGTTCAGACAAACCACCAAACGAAAAATTGGCACTTACTTGTCATGTTGCAGGAGTTGCTGATCCATTGTTGCCCTTCTCAGGTGCCACATGTCCTTGTCAATTACCAGCCACAATTTTCTCCAAATCCAGGGAGAAGACCACTACTGTCACCAATTGTGACAGCAGTGTGTCATGCGCAGGTCGCCCAACTGACACCACTTGTAATAGGATGACCGGAGCGGGTGACGTGGTCGGGGTTGTAGGGCGTGGCTGGGTAGAAGAAGGTGGCTGTTTTTCTCAATCTTCCTCTTTATTGTTGGTTCTCTCAATACGTTTTCCGGTAGCTCAGCCCCACTGCTCGTCTTGTGGTGTACACGTGCTGATGCACACAGTCTGGGGAACGCGACGTAATTCTGCTAATGCTGCGTTCTGATGGCTGCCACGCATGTACACACATACCGATGCTCGTTGTAAAACTGTGTCCCCTGCATAACGTGCTGGCCAGCCTTCGTCCACCGTCTGCCGTGAGGCCGGTGTATCGCGCACTGAAACACACTAAATCACCATTTCGCACCATATTTCCTAACAATTACCCCTTGTCCTCTACAATATGCTCGATCTGTCAACATTGTAGACTGCGGCACTTCCCGGAGGAAGTCTTGACTGCAGTCTGAGTACATCACTCTTGACTACAACCACAGACTTGAGGTAAAACGCGAGACTAGCTAATACGACGTCTGGCAACCAAAAAATACGTCGACAAAACTTTTATCGCCCCTTTCCTCTTTGTGCTGAAGCTATGAGTGTAATTCAAGCGAATATACAATATATTTCGCTTTTGTCACATTGGTAATCCTTGACTAACACATATGAACCCATGACAAAAATAAATTATTTGAAGAATCCCCTGTGAAAGATAAAAGAACAGGATGTGAAGCTTTAATTATAGCGCACTGGATCAGAAACAATGAAACTAATTCTGTGCCACAGTGTTGTATTAAATATTAGTGTAATCAAATACTCATCAAATAAAAACGGTTTTGTGCCTCTGTTGCTATCGAGTGTGAAACACAAATCGTAGACTGATTTTGTGGGTCACCACTCAACAACATTAAAGCATTTTACACCGTCGAGAGTGAGGAGTGGAGCAGACATTGTCAGCAGAAGGCGAGGCAGTGCAGTGCCTCAGCCCCCACCGGTAGGCAGCAAACGGGTCCCAGAGAACTCAGACGCATGCGGTGTTCAGAGGCAGATAGTCGGCAAAGAAATCTCTACTAAAATACTGTTGAACCAAACTGTTATTACCAATGTGACAAAAGCGAAATATATTGTAGATTCACTTGAATTACACTCATAACTTCAGCACCAAGAGGAAAAGGGCGATAAAAGTTTTGTCGACGTGTGCTCTCGGTTGCCAAACGCCGTATTAGCTAGTCGCACGTTTTACCTCAAGTCTGCGGTCATAGCCAAAAGTGATGTACTCAGGCTGCAGTCAAGACTTCCTCAGGGAAGTGCTGCAGTCTACAATGTTGTCAGATCGGGCATATTGCCGGCCATAGAATTCTTAGGGGAGCACGACTGTATTGTCCACCTTATGTGAACGACTCGGCGGTCAAATATTTGTCTAAGACTGCATCTACAACACATATTGCACGCTGAAGACCCAGAAGAATTAAAAAAATAAAATTAGTTTACGAGAGCAACGTTAACTATAGCGTTTGAAGTATTCATAATATTGTATACGTGTGTATAAATGCCTTCCAATGCCCACTCAAGGAAGACCAGGATACACAGTCTAGCTTCAATATTATAAATACGCCTCAGTTTGTGGATGAACTCAGACTTAGGTAGACAATCATTTTGAATATTTAGCAGTACTGTATGCATTGATGTTAAACTCGTTTTCAACCAATGATTCCCACAGCTACAAGAACACTACTTGTGATACCTCTTAGACGAAATACTTACGCAGTGCTATCACATGAAAAGATCAACGTGACACAAACTGTGGGAAGTTTGTTTTACAACCTTCGTACCTGGATAAAGAGCTTGTCCTATTTGAGATATCTGTGAACGTTGCTGCATAAGACGATTTAAGAAGAAACTAAATTCCTTCAGTTACGACAATGTTTAAAGAAATCGTCTTAGTGGCACTAAATCGTGATTTGTGAATCGTTTACCGACCGTACTGTGCCGCATTTTGATGGTTGGAAGGAAAAAGCTAAAAGGGGGGACCAAGTATTTCCCACTGGTAGGTCATGTTGTTTTATTTAAATGATTACAAAATCGGGAAAAACGAACAGTGAGGTTGTCCGTATAAGCGCATTGCTGTTGTCAGTATGATGTTGCACTGCTCAGGGCCTGTAATGATAAAGGGCCCACTTTGGCCAGGCATATCGTATACAGAAGTGTAAGAGAGAGCATCACTAAATTCTACAATCTGTATGCATTGCATACAAACAGAATTTACTGTTACAGTGTACTTATGGAGCCCAATGAGTGATTTGCGTATTTTTCCAGTGATAACGAGCAATGGCAAACATTCTTTGCTACATTAGGTTACTTAAACTGTTGTCACTATGAGCTAGAATTTATGGTCAGCGAGTAAGTGTAAGGTCAACGAGACGGATGCGTGTTTTGCAACTGTGAAATACTTTCCTACATTATAAAAGCGAATATTAAATTTGAGCTAATATTTCGAAAATTTTGAACTTGGATAGCTTAGAATGAAAATCTTTCTGTTTATTGCGAAGGAAAACTATTGATTTTCTATAACATTCTTTGTCATACACAATGCGAAACTGGTCACATCGACCAAATCAATAGACAGCGACGTATATCGGAAGGCAGTACGATCCCTTGGCTTTTGGTTTGGCAGTATTCAGCAGCCATTTCTAGGTGCAAGTAAATGAAGAAAGGCAGCGCGTTTTTGTTATCAAGTAACATCTTCATCAATTACTTTAGTTTTAATGTAATCTACGAGTAATTGCTGATGTTGGATATTAACATGAAAAGGATTCCGTAGACAGGGAAAGAACCGGTTCTTGGGCAACTACCGTAAAACGGGGTGACTTTGGACACTTTTTGTGTTTCTTTAGCTATTTCTCAGAGCCCTTCAACTTATGAAAAGGATATGTATATCAAATGTTAGGTCTGGGTCAGTAGATTACATTTATGTATCAAATATTGTCTTAAATTCGGTCATTTATTTTTAATTTAATTTTTTGTTGGTATCCCAAGTCACCCCGCAGGGTGGGGTGACTTGGGTCATGTGGGGTGACTTGGGACACCTATAAATATTTTCCACAAAACTGCATTCACCTCACCAAAGAGGTGACTGGGGACAGTGAAAATTTTTTTCTTTTTTCATTTTAAATATGTGACACCAATTTTAGTGTCTTTTAAGATGAAATAATCAAAATTATGATATATTAAAATTAATAACAAATCTTGAAAAGTTAAAGAAGAATCAAAAGAAATCTTTATGATATTTATTGTCTTAAAATAGTGTTTCATATATATATAAATGTACAAAAATGAATTGTTTCATGTTGTTTTTAATTACAGTAATTAGATTTTTTTCACATTAGGTACTCTGCAGTTTCATATGGGAACTTGTAAAGACCACGACGAACAAAGAGGGGAACAAGTTTGCACAGAACTTGTGAAATAGAAACTTCTTGAATGTCTTCTACATTTGGAAAAACATAAATGTCTGATTGCTTCTGAGACTTTCTCATAAATGAAGTTTTCACTTTGGAATCTTTTATGGCCAACATTTTCTCTATGAATGTTTTCAGAACAACCTGAGATTTTCGTCCAACATAGATAAACATTACAGAAATGAAGTCTCCTTCATTTAACTCATCCTCTGAAGTGATAGGTACTGGTGTATTAGTTTCTCTAATTGCGGCATCTGTGTGCTCACTGTATTCGTCAGTTGAAAGAGGATCATCTGTTTCATTATCATAGCTCGGATATTTTTCACTCTCTGAACTCAAATTGTCTTCAGCAGAAGGCTTAGAAGTTGAAGGCAGTAATGGAGCATTAGTGTCACTATTGTTATGAGAGTGTGAGTCATCAAGATCATCCAAATCTACATTTGAAATGCTTTTACCAGGCGGAACAGAAAATCTCTTTCATCTCACACGAAGTGGCTGTGTCTCCTTCTGAACAATTCACGCAAAAATGTACGAAATGCATTGTCCGGTGTTTGAGAGTCACCTTCATTTTCAGTAGTTTTGGGAATGAGTTTCAAGACCTGTTGTGGATCAAATGGAAACATTCCAGTTTTCTTGAATGCGGCTTTTAAGTTGTGTCTCGTTTGGTCATTGTAATTCATAACGTTGAGCGTCTTCTTCAGTGCTGCAGGAAATTTGTCCTTCGTAATAGGACCCCAATTCTTCAGCTTCCATTCTTCTAAAACTTTGGGTCACTCAGCCTTCAGTGGACGGAAGTAAGCCACGTCAACAGGTTGGCACAGATGTGTTGAATTGGGTGGCAGTAATATAAATTTAATGTTATGCTCCCTGCACTTCTGTAAAACATTTATGGAGATATGACTGCACAAGTTATCTCCTATTACAACCTTCGGCACTTCTTTGGGCAGCTTTTTCACATATGGAAGTATGATTCCTTCGAACCAATCTGAAAATATAATTTCATTAAACCAGGAAGTTTTTGAACATCCATAAAGTGCACCTTTTGGGCCGCCCTGCCTCGAAGTATCATACACATGCGATGCACCATAAACTACATAAGGTGGAAGCAGCTCACCACTAGCTGTGCCACAGAACATGACACTAATACTACTTTTTGAACTGCCCATCATACGGTACACACGTTTTGATCCTCTTCGGCCAAAGACCCTTTTAACTCCAGGATCGTCAGTAATGTTGGTTTCATCATAATTGATTATTTCTTCAGGAGGAATGCCATCTAAACTTTTTTGAAGTTCAGAAAAATATTCTTGCATCATTGTTTGGTCAATTCTAGCATGCGCTTTTTTGATATTCATACACCATCGCTCAGACGGAATTTGCTTGTGTCTTTTTAGGAAAGACACAATCCAGTCCCATCCTGGAAGGTTGTTATTAAACTTTTTCACTCTTTTTCCCAGCCTGTCTAGATATTGTTTGACAATTACTCTAATATCCATTGAAGTCAAGGGAAAACCCCTCTCACTCGCAGTTACCAAATTGCTAACTATGAGGTCTTCCTCACGGGAACTGAGAGAAGTTTGACCACTGGCTTTCTTGGGTGGAGAGTCTTTTGCTGATGATACCCATCTCTGAATAGAGCTCTTGCGGACACTATACTTATCAGCTGCATGTCTTACGGACAAAGTTTTAGCTTGAACTTCTGCCACAGCTTTTGCAAGATTCTCTGTAACACATCGTTTGTAATGCCTACCACCAACATTCCTAATAGACTCTCTAGGCATCTGAAACAACATTAACAGTTTTCTTGTATATATTTAAAGTAATATGTTCTTCAAACTATACTGCAAAACCAAACACATTTATAAACAAGTACACACAGTTATATCAAATGTGATGTAACCTAATATAACCTAACCTAACCCCTTAACCTAACCATAAAACAATAAGCAAATACTAACAATGAATCCAATGTGTATAAGAAACACCAACAACTTCATTTTAATGCGCTTCTGTGCATACAACTCTCTTTAGTTAAGTCTAATGAAAGGTTTCTGCCAATCAACGACATGTCACAAGTCACCCCAAGTTTGCTGTCATTTTCAGAATCGAAATTTTCAGTCCAAAATATGGGGCCTAAATTTTTATCTTTCTTTGTTTATTATTAGAGATAGAAATGGGAATCTCATTTAAACATTAACCACATTTCCACTATTAATCCACAACAACCAGCAGGCCTTCCTATTTCACTATCATTTTTTGTTAATATTTTGACAATTTTCAAATATTTAAAAGTAGTACTTACATTGACAACAAGTTGTTCCTTTCAACCTGAGGACATCAGCACACCATCACATAAACGATAACAATGAGCAAAACACAGTTCTGGCCACCCACTGCTGCCAATATAATAATAAACAAAACACTGTCAAATGTCCAGAGTCACTCCACTGTCCCAAGTCAGCCCATTTTACGGTACTTCTATAATGACCAAAATGCATTAAATGATCTTCAAGCACATGTGTTCCAGTAGCGGTATGAAGAAAATGATAGAAATAATGACGGTAGTAATCGAATTATCCGGTAGCTTCACACTTTACAGTGGATTTTCTCGAGCTAAGAAATATGCTGAATTCTTGAAAATTTCAAAATGGTTTCACATTGATGCTATGATGCCTAGAAGAGTCTTTACATCCTGCCGACACGAGGATAGTATAATCTCTGCGTCAGAAGCTTGCTTCTACTTAACCATTTAATAGACTCGCATTTTTTCCACTGTGACTAATGTTGTAAGCTAATCACATCATCCATTACAGCACTCTCCTGGGGCTGGGAAATGTGGCCACAATGGTCTGGTGAAGCAAACTATCACAGGTGTGGGTCCAGGCATTTGCTGAGTGATTCTACGCGCTTCAGTCTGCAACCGCGTGACCACTACGGTCGCAGGTTCGAATCTTGCCTCGGGCATGGATGTGTGTGATGTCCTTAGGTTTCTTAACCTAACGGCCTGCTAGTGAAAATTAACGTTCATTTTTAATATCTGTTCATGTGTTGCCAACAACCACAATAGGTGTCGTTATTTCTGGTCAAACACACACACATCTAACTGTTGGTGAGCAAGCAATTGATACTTAAGCTATAGTCGTGGACGATAAAGAAGGACGGTAGGTGTGCGGTTCGATTGTCACTCAGGCACAAAAATTTGTGTCCTTACCTTAGATTCAAACAACTAGCAGCTGGTAAGAAAAACCGATATGTAACATTTGATTTTACTTACTTAACAATCCGATTACGTGTTGGGTTCGTATCTCCATCACAGAACTTCACATCATGCGCTTCATCTTTAAATGCATGCACACTTCGTAACTTCTGAATGGAGGTATATCAGACATCTTACGTGCTTAGTTAACAGGTACGAAAGGGTCTTGATAGGAGTCCCGGTTTATTACAAAAACTGTCGTCTTTTATTTCCAAGTTTATATTTGGTTACTGATATTGACGAAAATTTCGGTAATTGATGACTCTTCATGGCTAGTCAGCAATATGTTTAGATTAGATTAGATTAATACTTGTTTCATAGATCATGAATACGACATTCCGTAATGATGTGGAAGGTGTCATTTTAATGAAATATTTCTTTACATATCATGATTCAATTTCTTTACACCAATGTTTTACACTGACTCGCATTCTTTTTTATATTTATCTCTCTCTCTTTCTCTCTCTCTCTCTCTCTCTCTCTCTCTCTCTCTCTCTCTCTCACACACACACACACACACACACACATTCTTTTTTTATTTTTATTTGTTTGTTGTGCTCGACTATCGGCCAGGCACGAAAACGTCCATGGTGTCACTGCGCTCCAGTCCCTAAGCCTAGTTACAGAAATGCGAATCAGACGCATTACGTATTCCAGGCCGTGGCAGCCGCATCTTTGGGACGCCAGGTATGGTCACTTCCCAGCCTGCTGTAGGAAGACATCGGTTCTCCTTCTTCCTGCTGGCACTGTAACTGAAATTTGGCAACAAGGCAAGGTATGTTTGGCAACTCTGTGGTCGACGAGTTTCTTCCTGGTGTGCAAGAATTAAGCCTCAAATTCACTTGATTTTCCCTGTCATTTCCATTGAATAGTCTGAGTTATTATCACTTGAGGTGTAACAAAAGATTGTAAATTTACGGTTTTCAGCCCAGGAAAGTCATTGCACGAGGAAATCGTAATTAATCTGGTCCTTTAAATAGCGGTTTACGAGATGTAGCTACTATTCTATTGGCCTCGTAAGAGGAAGCCAAGATACATACCTCCTTGTTAGCTCTGTGGTAACGTGCTGACCTGTAAAACAAGCATCTGTTACGGTTCGCGGTTGCAGTCTCGCTGACTGTAACGTTTCTTCCCTTCAGTGAAAGAGCTACAAGCAGTCAGATCAAACATCGATAAGAAAATACTTTCGGCTCAAAGTGCAATGGTGAAAAACTTAAAATGCTGCACAACAGGTAACGCCTCTTTACGCTGCTGACAAGCAAATTTTGGGTTTCTAGGAATACATAACTTTATCTCTTGATTATGACACAGCATACCAATTAAACACAGACCAAATCGAAATCTAAGTGAGTAGAATTTTACTCATTTGTGCTGATAGAGGCACGCTTGTGTACAGATACTCAGTTCTATTAAAACAGACTTTCTTCGTCAGTTTATTGTGTGTAGTTTTATTTCATTTCCTATAATTCAATGCACAATTCTCGTAAGGTTTCTTTTAGTGTTGTTAAAACAATAGTAGACATGAGAGAGAAATTAATCATCAACAATATATGCGATTTCTCTGATGTTATATATAACAGTCTGACAATGCACACGCAGTTTATTGATTACATGCATGTAGAAAACTTATTCTGAGTTAAAGCTGTCAGACAAGGCTTGAAGAAGAATAAAATGCCACTACCACACGACAGATAATGTAGAAAATACTTTTCTGACATATTTTGGCATGATGCACTCTCCCCATACATAATACAAAAGTTTCGAGATGCATCTGCTGCCTGGCCGTCTAATCAAGCTGAAAGGAACAAAATCTCGCAGAAGTTAGCCCTACTTCCACATGCAACTGTTTTGGGTTGAGAAGTGAAGGGAATTATGTTCAAAGTTCCATTAGATTGATAAAATCAGCAGACACCAGAATTGCGTTTTAAAAAATGTAGCAGTGAATGTACTCGCGACATCTCATCAACGATGTGCGACGTTTACTGTTACGCTACTAGCTGACATGGAGCTACAGCAGCTCCAGAAGTCAACAATTCCTCCAGAACTTCCGTATTCCACAGTGCTGTGAGATAATGCATATGGCCAGATCTAGACTTCTGAGAGACAGATAGTTACAGCTTTTCTTTTGCACAGCACGACGTTTTCAACAAACAGATAGCGCTATATAGTAGCTCAAGTGGAAAGGAACACTTCCTATTAAAATTTCTGCATTCTACACTGTTGGCCATTCTGTGTAGGTGGCAGTTATGTGATTTTATTTCGGTGATTACAAAATAGAGTTGAATGTATGCACTGTGTAGCCGAGGCAGCTAGTTCATGGCGATTTGGTAAACCAATGAATGCACTCAACATGCTGCAAACCACTACAGGGAACCAGTGTGTCCGAATTCTCATCCAGTGCGGCGCAACGGCGCTACGATAGAAAAATGAGCCACAAAGAAGAGGATTTGGTGGTCTGTTGGATTGATGATAGATTCCTATACGTATAGTCTGGGTTCAATTCCAAATTCTGCTGATGGGTTTTGATAGCGAGAGACAGATTCCATCTTTTATCTGAGCTTTTGTATGTCGATAAAACTGGTTCTGAACTGGGAATTCAACTCAGACAGCCCTTCACCTGAAATTTGATCCCTTTGTGACAATACAGCTCGACTACAGTTTGTTGTTTGTGAAAACTGCAGATTCCTCCACATATTGCCCGTGAATGGGTCTGAATCCTGGTCCGGCACTAAAGTTTTCATTATGTATTACCAAGCTCTAGCATGAGAACAACTATCTGCTGGTGGATAATAATTTTGATTTTTAATGTATTTTCATTCGTTGTCAACACTAACGATATCTGATGTTTTTGACTCCCAGTGAGACACAGAACTAATTGCAAAATCAGTCTAATTTTAAGGATGTTATTACGAGCTGCTGGTGGAGAAAAATTCGGTTACTGACATCTCTTTGTATGTAGTCAACGACGATCTGAGTGGGGTTTGATTACCAGTCAGCACTGAACTCTTCGTCATATTACTTCTAGTTAAAACATGCTCACATGTCGCTGCTGGTGTAACAAACCCATATTTAATGTTCGTTTTCTGTAGAATGTAACAGTGATTTGTGCTGGGATGGAGTCCTGGAAAGGACTCGTCATTTCAGTTAAAACATCTTGCTACCGCCGAGAAAATCCGATATGTCACAGTAGATTGTGCTTCGATAACAATCCGGGGAGATTCTGGGTTCGAATCCCTGTCCAACACAAAGCTTTACCTCACGGCGTTTCAAGTAAGTTACTTGTGAAGAAGCAATATTTAACATCTCTCGTAGTTCGTTAACAGGAACAATAGATGCTGGGTAGGAATTCGTGTCCGCTAAAAGCGTGTACGTTATGTCATTTAAAGTTGATATTTGCTAACATGCTGTCTAAAATCGAGGTATATCACTCTCTGTATGCCTATTCAGGAATGACTGTTAGTTTCCGTCATTCACGAAATCTTTGCTTAGTCTGCAAGACCTGGGTTTGAATCCATATGCAGAAGGAGGTGGTTCGTCATGTCATTTGAAGTTCATACATATTCTCAACTAGCTGCTCGTGAATAACTTAAATTTTTAATGTAATTTTGTGTTAAATCATAAGTACGGTATGTTACTTTGAAGAGGAAATCATGAATACGTCGAACTTACTACGTGCATTACCTATCTGACGTAATAATGCGAGTGGTAATATTTCAGGTATGTCATTTATTGTAATAAATGTGAGCTTACAAGCCTTAAGGACAGTCTTATCTGTGAGAAGGTGTTCCCTGATATTTGTAGTATCGTGGTATTACTTTACATCTTGAGTTATTGCGATACAGAGCAGTGTTTTCTAGTGGTGACTTGTTGGAACCATTTTCAGTAGTCAAACGACTGGTACCGAGGAGCGATTAGAGGACCTGCTAGACAGCTACGTTAGGGGGTTGCATGCGAATCAGGCGAAATTCAATTCGGGTCGTTCGGATACATTTGAACACGACTGTACTTGTATGGCTCGGTTTAGCGATAGCCTACCGATTCATGGCTGGTATGGAGAAAATTAGAATTCATAAATATCTATTTAAGTGGCGAAGATATTGGAAAAGTGTTGCCGTTTATCAAAAACTGTGCAACCATAGTACATTTCGAAACAGAAATTATGAAACTATACTGCTCTGCTGCTGAGCAAAATAGGATGCACCTTAGCGTAATTAAGGTTCCACCACTGTTAGCAACAGGGTTTTCGGCGTATTATATAGTGTACTTCGACGAAATTCTGAAGCGCGATCAATATCTGGACAACCAACATAGTAACTGTGGACTAATCCAGTTGTTTTAATACCATGCCATGGAGCTTAAAAACTTCTAAATTGTGTTTAAAGAAATAATTGGAGGCCTTCATACTGGTACGAACAGATCTGGATGAAATTAAGAGAGAAGAGAAGAAGGCGAGTGTTACTTTCGACAGGCACCAACGCGTAAACTCTTGAAGTATTGAGCGCTCAAATGTTAACGTGGAATGGAGAGGTAATTGCAAACGAATCCATAATTCAAAAGAAAATTGGTCCGGAACAGAGGCAGTTCGACGACAAAGGACCGATAGGGGACAGTATGTCAGGGCCTTCAAGAAAGAACGGTGGTGGTGAAATAATTGAGTTCTAGAATTAGTCTTTGTTTTTCATTTTTTATATATGTTCTGTAGCAACAGCATTAGGCTATCAGTTTTTGTGTGATTTATTTTTATGTGTGAATATTTAGTGTTTTTGTAGTCTTTAATGTTTTGTTCATTCTTTTGTGGATTTTGACTACATTAAATTTAATTGGATGGGTACATAGGGAGTTGGAATAAATGAGCCTCACACTCACTTGTCAGTTTGCTATAGATGTTTTAGAGAGCACATGTGATTTTCTTTCACATCCACCTGGGGGAACCTTTGTTTTATTCATGAGTGTAATACTTGTTTTCGACATTTCAAGATTATTATGTGCTGTAGTGTACTCCGAAAACCGTCGACAAAGCCTCCCAAGATGTGCCCATTTGTTTGTTGTCTGTCAGTATCTTAGCTAATATTACGTGAGGTAATCAAAAATAATACATCATTCCATATAATTTGCCCCTTTTTTTAAAAATAGTTTTGCACCGCGCCTCATTTCTGCATCATTTGTTGAATGATCGATGTGTGATTCGCTAATTTTAAGAGAGACTTTTCGTCTCTATCACTTGGAAAAGGTATAGTGGGGCGTTAATATATAGATTCGTGGCAGGAGAGCTGACTTGATGTCAGTGACGTGAGGAGGAGTCTGGTGTTTTGTGTCCTGTGTGGATCTGACACAAGTGACTGATATTGTAGAAGAGATTTGGCCTTCCGACAGCGGCGATTTACGCCCTGGGGAAACTGCCGAGATGATATGATTTTTTGTCAGCCGCCAATTATAGCCACTTGAGCGCTGTGCGTGCTTGACGATGCCATTTCGAGTTTGATGTTTATGCATCAGCTCTCTCCATCACACAGACTATCGTATCCGTGAATGGAGAAGAATTATAATTTTGCCACCGCTACTAAACCAATTATATGGTGAAACCATCTCACTAGTACCAACCACAAGAACTGAATTAATAATGAATGCACAATTTGTCAGTCAGTTGTAAAGATTTTGGAGGGACGAGAACTTGTTATTTATTTATTTTATTTATTGTGAAACACTCAATATACATTGATTTTTGCTGCGGTAACCTTTTTTTGCCTTTCTTAAAGAGAATCGATTTAAGAAGTGATGTAGCAACAATGATTGTTGCGACACTCCCACGAATCGTCCCGTAAGTGGTGTGGACTTAAGTGAAGAAGTATATTGTTAAGTTCTGCTTATGTGGATGCGATTAAGTGTTTTAATGATGTGGTTTGGTCTCTGAAGTGTTCGAAAGTTTCAGAGCCAGCCGTGTTTCGGTGCAAGCAGGGGCAAGCCTACGGCAGTCGAGAGAGACGGATAAACCTTCGCCTGAGCTGATAGCCCCGCCAGCATACCTGCTTTAATCCTGGAAACCGCAGGTCGGCGCATGCCTTATCTAGTCTGACGAGTCAGGGCATAATAGATTCTTTTGTCGATAATAGTCAGAAGGATACTGAATGTTGCTACGACACTTCTTCTTCAGAGAAGAGAGTCATTAGGTGACGACTAATATTGACGTTTTCTCGCAGGAATTTATTTTGTAAGCCCACAACCGCACTCACATATTATGTACAATAACCCTGCGACACATACAACACACTACATACAGCTGAATGAAATTCAAGGTATACATCACACCTTTAACAAAGGCGTTGATGCTCTCATTAAGATGTAGTGAGTAAAATTACCATTTATCATTTGTGTCTCGCCGAATGAGGCAGTAACCATTTAAGATAATGTATCTTGTAACGTGTTTCCTTTCTTTATTTTATTATACTTTTGTGCACACTAACAGATTCTAGTATTACTTTTTTTAAGATTAATCACTTTTTTGTAAATACGCACGGACCATTGTCCTTGTGGATAACTGCCATGGCTTTTAAAATGTTTCGTCACAAGAGATCTCCATGGAAAGACAGCTGTTGCAAAGTATCAATTTTTTGTGGAAGAATAATAGTTTATAAGTCAAATATTCATTTTATCTTCTCATTAGCGATGATGAGCAGATGATGTAATTACATTATTGGTACACCTTGTTACACTTTTATTTTAAATTTGCAGAATACTGTTAGAAATCTCAGGTTCTGAGATTTCCAGTTCTTTGGTGAAGTAGGTAGTAGGTAATCTTCTTAGAGTGCCAATATTCAGTGATCGCTGAGGATATTGATCATGGGACTTTTGTTCTTTTCAAAAGGAGGACCGATGGTGTGATGTGACATGGCAGTCACGTCACTATATGGTGTTTATCTTTTTATTTGATCATTTTTTATTATATTTGGTGAAAGCATAAGGAAGATTGGAAAAAGGGTTCAGTTTGCTTTTGTGGAAAGTGAGTGGGTTGAGTGGCAGTGTGTTGGTTGCAGCATGACAACAGTAGGTCTGTCACAAACGCTCTGATAGAAAGACGATGGATTCATGGGTGCAGCTTTTCGCAGAAGCGTCTGTATTAAGACCTGGCCGTCTATTTTGCCTATAAATGCTGTTTTCTCCTTTGAAAGGAGTTTCTGACTAGCCCCCAGAAAATTACCCAATATGACGAAAGTAGTAGGGCAACAGGAGTTTCTGGGCGTTTGGTTGTGTGGGTTGCATACATTCAAGGGCACTCCCCCCCCCCCCCCCCCCGCCCCGACCCTCGATGAAGTCGTGAGTTTTCCCCAGAAACATGGGAAATATATCATATGGTATTTTTTATGAATGTAGTGTTCATTATCTAAACTGAACATGATGTCTCAAGACAAAAATCAAGACTGACCTGTCACCTGTCCAGCGCCATCTACAGAGGTATTGTGCACATGATGAGCCAGCCAGGGGAGAAAACACCTGTCCCCAGAGGCCAGGCTAATCCACAACTTCCTGTCTGTGCCCGACCTCCTCATTACTCCCACAGCCCACTGTGGCACAATGCAAGTCAAGCACCAGTGGGCTGGGATGGATACGGTAGTTCCATCCCTGACATAGACTCCTCAGTTTAAAAAAATCCGAGGTAGGGATGTTGTTGACCATGCAACTCGAATTTATCATACAAAGTGTAGATTTCTCCCTGTTATACAATTTAGTTTCGAAGACAGGAGAAATTGGGCCATATGTGTTTTTCACATCGCTAAAGTATCGTTACTTGTTCTTAAAACCCTGTACAACAGTATAGCAAAGGCTACATTTGGTAGGTATTTCCAGAGTGCACCAGAACATAAGTACAAGAACGCGCGAAATCCCTGGCTGGCAGCCCAGCACCAACTTGTTCTGGGTACCCAGACCAGCATTCATCAGCAAGTGGGGAGAAATATCGTATTGCTACTGGCTCTCTGGGTGAAATGGTGTGTGGAGAGGGTAGAGGTTATATAAAATCTTGATGTGGTGCAGTCACTTTCATTCTGCCATCATCAGTTCGTCTGTGTGTTGGCTGTGTGTGGCAACCTGCCCTTAAGCCATTCCACCAAGTGCATCCCCTCGCAAACAAAAATGAGGGCACCACAATCTAGATAGACCCTCCTGAAGTTGAGTTCTGGGCCAGCGCCCCCCCCCCCCCCCAAATCTTTTCAAAGAGGGCCATCTGTACCAATTCCTCCTGCCGTGAGGTGATGGCTGCCATTGGATAGCTTTCCTGGATAACTGCCATCCTAAAAAACCGAGACTGGAGTACTATAGGTCTGTTTCCCTACTTCTTACCTAAGTTTTTCCTGGGCTCGCTTATCCAGGGAGGAGGGAGTCTTAGAGTACTCCCTTATCCTCTTGCCGCCTGTCTTTGATTTTGTGGGGGTCTGCGTATCCCCTTCAACTTGAGACAGTTTTTTCCTGAGGGTCTTACATTCAAGTCCCTTTAATTCCCTCCACTTGTCTTTAGGAAGCCATTCTTTCCCTTCCATTTTCCTCTGTTCCCTGAGTAGTTTCCTCCTCTGGGCTCCAGACAAGGCTTTGATCTTAATCTGGTTTAACTTCTCAGTTACAGTTCCCACTTCTGGGTCAGGTGTAGACCCTGATTTAGTAGTGGGAATGCCTTCCATCAGTCCTGAATCCGATGTTTGGGTGTCTGAGGTCTCAATTTGCCCCTCAGTTTGTTTTTCTTTATTTTCTTTAATCGTGTCCATATTGGTCCCATGAGATTTAGGGATCTACATGGTCCACACAATGAATACCCTGCACAGTGATCGCTACTTATTCAGGGAGGTCGCCCGGTATCCCTGAGTCTCTGTTTGCAACACATCTTCCCATTTGCCATGCACCCCTCCGCATGGATCGCATCACACCTTGGGTTGGGAAAGGGAATTGGATAGGACTAGGAGTGGATAGAGAAGATAGGACATTGTGGGACACTCTTACTCCGACCCATTGCCTGAGGCCTTTGGCATAGCCCTCAGCTTCATGGAGATATGCAAGCCTCTCCACCTGCACAGACAGTGCTTCATCAAGGTGGTGTCTCCAGGTGAGGAGAGGGTGTTCACGAGGAGGTATTTGTTGATGCAGAAGGATCGGATTTTCTGGAAGAGGATGTGATGCTCATGCTGCACCATTATGGGAAGAGAGGGGATGGAAGGAGGGGAGAGGAGAGCTTAAACTAGGGTGATGAGGCGGGTGAAGGTGAAGCAGGCTTGGTTGTGGGAGTAAGTGGCGAAGGGGTTGAGGTGAAACATAGAGCGAGTGGCGAGAAAGATCTGTTGGAGTGTGTGGGGGCATTGGAAAGAGCGAAGGTGTTGAAGTGAAATACAGAGCGAGCCAGCTGGTGTGGCGGAGTGGTTCTAGGCGCTTCAGTCTGGAACCACACAACCACTACAGTCGCAGGTTCGAATCCTGCCTCAGACAAGGATGTGTGTGATGTCTTAGGTTAGTTAGGTTTAAGTAGTTCTAAGGTCTAGCCCCCCCCCCCCCCCATGAACTATGGACCTTGCCGTTGGTGGGGAGGCTTGCGTGCCTCAGCGATACAGATAGCCGTACCGTAGGTGCAACCACAATGGAGGGGTATCTGTTGAGAGGTCAGACAAACATGTGGTTCCTGGAGAGGGGCAACAGCCTTTTCAGTAGTTGCAGGGGGAACAGTCTGGATGATTGACAGATCTGGCCTTGTAACACTAACCAAAATGGCCTTGCTGTTCTGGTACTGTGAACGGCTGAAAGCAAGGGGAAACTACAGCCGTCATTTTTCCCGAGGGCATGCAGCTTTACTGTATGATTAAATGATGATGGCGTCCTCTTGGGTAAAATATTCCGGAGGTAAAATAGTCCCCCATTTGGATCTCCGGGCGGGGACTACTCAAGAGGACGTTGTTATCAGGAGAAAGAAAACTGGTGTTCTATGGATCGGAGCGTGGAATGTCAGATCCCTTAATCAGGCAGATAGGTTAGAAAATTTAAAAATGGAAATGGATAGGTTAAAGTTAGATACAGTGGGAATTAGTGAAGTTCGGTGGCAGGAGAAACAAGACTTCTGGTCAGGTGAATACAGGGTTATAAATACAAAAACATATAGGGGTAATGCAGGAGTAGGTTTAATAATGAATAAAAAGATAGGTGTACGAGTAAGCTACTACAAACAGCATAGTGAACGCATTATTGTGGCCAAGATAGACACGAAGCCCACGCCTACTATAGTAGTACAAGTTTATATGACAACTAGCTCTGCAGATGACGAAGAAATTGATGAAATGTATGATGAGATAAAAGAAATTATTCAGGTAGTGGAGGGAGACGAAAATTTAATAGTCATGGGTGACTGGAATTCGACAGTAGGAAAAGGACGAGAAGGAAACATAGTAGGTGAATATGGATTGGGGCTAAGAAATGAAAGAGGAAGCCGCCTGGTAGAATTTTGCGCACAGAATAACTTAATCATAGCTAATACTTGGTTCAAGAATCATGAAAGAAGGTTGTATACATGGAAGAACCCTGGACATACTAAAAGGTATCAGATAGATTATATAATGGTAAGACAGAGATTTAGGAACCAGGTTTTAAATTGTAAGACATTTCCAGGGGCAGATGTGGACTCTGACCACAATCTATTGGTTATAAACTGTAGATTAAAATTCAAGAAACAAAAAAAAGTGGGAATTTAAGGAGATGGGACCTGGATAAACTGAAAGAACCAGAGGTTGTACAGAGTTTCAGGGGGAGCATAAGGGAACAATTGACAGGAATGGGGGAAAGAAATACAGTAGAAGAAGAATGGGTAGCTTTGAGGGATGAAATAGTGAAGGCAGCAGAGGATCAAATAGGTAAAAAGACGAGGGCTAGTAGAAACCCTTGGGTAACAGAAGAAATATTGAATTTAATTGATGAAAGGAGAAAATATAAAAATGCAGTAAATGAAGCAGGCAAAAAGGAATAAAAACGTCTAAAAAATGAGATCGACAGGAAGTGCAAAATGGCTAAGCTAGAGGACAAATATAAGGATGTAGGGGCGTATCTAACTAGGGGTAAGATAAATACTGCCTACAGGAAAATTAAAGAGACCATTGGAGAAAGGAGAACTACTTGCATGAAATCAAGAGCTTTGATGGAAACCCAGTTCTAAGCAAAGAAGGGAAAGCAGAAAGATGGAAGGAGTATATAGAGGGCCCATACAAGGGCGATGTACTTGAGGACAATATTATGGAAATGGAAGAGGATGTAGATAAAGATGAAATGGGAGATATGACATTGCGTGAAGAGTTTGACAGAGCACTGAAAGACCTGAATCGAAACAAGGCCCCCGGAGTAGATAACATTCCATTAGAACTACTGACAACCTTGGGAGAGCCAGTCCTGACAAAACTCTACCATCTGGTGAGCCAGATGTGTGAGACAAGCGAAATACCCTCAGACTTCAAGAAGAATATAATAATCCCAATCCCAAAGAAAGCAGGTGTTGACAGATGCGAAAATTACCGAACTATCAGTTTAATATGTCACAGCTGCAAAATACTAACGCGAATTCTTTACAGACAAATGGAAAAACTGATAGAAGCCGACCTCGGGGAAGATCAGTTTGGATTCCATAGATATGTTGGAACACGTGAGGCAATACTGACCCTACGACTTATCTTAGAAGAAAGATTAAGGAAAGGCTTTCTAGCATTTGTACACTTAGAGAAGACTGGAATACTCGCTTTCAAATTCTGAAGGTGGCAGGGGTAAAATACAGAGAGCGAAAGGCTATTTACAATTTGTACAGAAAGCAGATGGCAGTTATAAGAGTCGAGGGGCATGAAAGGGAAGCAGTGGTTGGGAAGGGAGTGAGACAGGGTTGTAGCCTATCCCCGATGTTATTCAATCTGTATATTGAGCAGTCAATAAAGGAAACAAAAGAAAAGTTTGGAGTAGGTATTAAATCCATGGAGAAGAAATAAAAACTTTGAGGTTCGCCGATGACATTGTAATTCTGTCAGAGACAGCAAAGGACTTGGAAGAGCAGTTGAACGGAATGGACAGTGTCTTGAAAGGAGGGTATAAGATGAACATCAACAAAACCAAAACGAGGATAATGGAATGTAGTCGAATTAAGTCGGGTGATGCTGAGGGAATTAGATTAGGAAATGACACACTTAAAGTAGTAAAGGAGTTTTGCTATTTGGGGAGCAAAATAACTGATGATGGTCGAAGCAGAGAGGATATAAAATGTAGACTGGCAATGGCAAGGAAAGCGTTTCTTAAGAAGAGAACTTTGTTAACATCGAGTATTGATTTAAGTGTCCGGAATTCGTTTCTGAAAGTATTTGTATGGAGTGTAGCCATGTATGGAAGTGAAACGTGGACGATAAATAGCTTAGACAAGAAGAGAATAGAAGCTTTCGAAATGTGGTGCTACAGAAGAATGGTGAAAATTAGATGGGTTGATCACATTACTCATGAGGAGGTATTGAATAGAATTGGGGAGAAGAGGAGCTTGTGTTACAACTTGACTAGAAGAAGGTATCGGTTGGTAGGACATGTTCTGAGGCATCAAGGGATCACCAATTTAGTAATGGAGGGCAGTGTTGAGGGTAAGAATCGTAGAGGGAGAGCAAGAGATGAATACACCAAGCAGATTCAGAAGGATGTAGGTTGCAGTAGGTACTGGGAGATGAAGAAGCTTGCACAGGATAGAGTAGCATGGAGAGCTGCATCAAACCAGTCTCAGGACTGAAGACCACAACAACAACAAGTTCTAGGGGACTGATGACCTCAGATGTTAAGTCCCATTGTGCTCAGAGCCATTTGAACCATTTGAAAAGAGAGAGCAGGTGGCAAGAGAGATCTGTTGGAGGGTGTGGGGGCATTAGAAAGGGTAAATGTTTTGGAGGACTATGGTTAAGAAATGGGTGACATCTTCAGCCGTGGGGGGGGGGGGGGATGGATGGAGGGAGTGGCATTACACTTGTGGGTGTAGATGCGATGGTGGCCATTGCAGGTGTTACAGGAAGGAGGGGTGGCGAGGTTTGGGCAGTTTTTGAGCAAATGGAAGACCCTGCAATGGGGACAGGTGGGGGTATTTACAGTCGATGGAGGGGGCGGACTCTGATAAAATGTGCGTAAGATAAGTGGGGCCAGAGGCAATGTGGATACGGCAGGTGGAGCGGATTTCAAGGTCGGGTGAGAGTTCAAGTCAGCCAGCTCCTCATCTTCCATGATCACCAGGCTGTGTAGGTTGGGGGCAATGGGGAGGCTGGGGCTGGCAAGAAGAGGAATAGGAGAGGAAGGGTGTCAGGGATGTATGGGGGCCAATCATGATGTGTGGGAGTTTACAGAAGAGAATCATATGAAAAGAGGGAGATAGGGAGTTCCTACAGGAAATCAATTGGGAAATGGGAGCACTTGGGATATACTTTCGTATCTACATGTTGAGGGTATGAGCGTCAAGGAACCTGGGGTCTGGGGTTGACAAGACAAAGGTGTGGAGGGTGGGAGCCAATGTATGGGTGACAGGAGGAGGGATGGTATACACAGCGACGATGGCGGGAGGGGGAGGGGGGCTGACTTTTTGTTCGAAGTTGTGGAAGCAGAGTCGGCATTGATGCACATACGGAATTTTTTGGTGAGGGGAGCCTGGGAGGAGGGGAGAGGGATGAGGAGGAAAGGGAGATGGCTGGCGGCAGATCCTGTAGGTGTGGTGGAGTTGCTGGGAGGTGCTGTTGGTTCTGTGGTGACAATTGTGGCCAGCATGACGTGATGCAAGTGGGCGAGGCAGACGATGAAGTGATGGGTGGGTGAGAGAGGGGAAGCCGATCACCTCAGGGGTTGCAACAGAGGCAGCAGCGGAGGCATATGTGAGGGTGGGGGCCAGAGTGAGAGCTTCTGTGGGTGTGGAGGCTGGGGGAAGGGAGTAGAGATGGGGATAGACAGCAGGGGAGGAGATGGGGGAGATGGTGAGTGGGGTGAGGGAAGGTGAGGTGTAAGGGGGGAGACCAGGGGTGGCACACCAGGAAGTGATAGTGGAAGTTGGGGGAAGAGGAGGTGTAGATGACAGTGGAGGTGGGAGCACTCATGACAGACAGCATCAGATGGACAGATGGTGATGGACGGACGGGGACGGACTGACAGCAGGTGAAGGCGAGCACCAGACAGCGAAGGCGAGCACTGGGGGGGGGGGTGAAGGCGAGCATTGGCTGATGGCGGTGAGCACCGGTCAGTGTAGGCGGGGGCAGCGGCAGCAGTGGCGGTAGTGGCAGTGGGCATTGGGCACCGGAAGGTGGCTGACAGATGGACTGATGGACCAACAGTTTACAACAGTGGCAGGTGGCAGACAGCAGGGGCTCTTCCAAAAAACCCAATTGCACCCTGAGAGCAGCCCAGGCGCAAAATCCTCCAGTTTGGTAGTGAGGGGATCCCACACTTGAGATATCCCAATGGTGCCTTTTTTTGTTTCTTTATTGTAATTTCATGCTCCTGCCCCATATGGGCAGGGATGCTGGCAGTGGCACAGTCCGCCACTCTTCAGCCAAGTGGCTTTACAAAAATACACTAAAAGGAGAAGTCTTACAAAAAAAGGGGATAAAAGGGGGACATAAAAACACAGTAAATGGAGTTGATGGGAGTAAAAGTAGTCACTAATACATGTACTTTCACTGGGGGACAGTTAAAAAGTTAACATAAAGTTAAAAAGAACACAGCTGGCAATTCGTGGCGCACTTGAAATACATTGGAGTCACACACATGTTATAAGTCGGCCACAGTATAAAAATAACACAGAGCGAGACACATAAAAAACCATTGGAAACGACAGAACACTCATGAAGAATAAAAACCGCAGGTTGGGACCTGCCGAGGGACTGGAGGCCAGAGAAGAGGGAAAAAGAGGGGAGGAAGGTGCGGTGGGGAGGCTGGGCACACTGGAAGAAGAGGAAAAAAGGGGGGCAGGGGGCACACCAAGAGGCAGAAGATGGACAATGTGGGAGAGAGAGAGGGAAGATAAGGCATGAGGGAGAGCAGAGTCACAGAAGGGTCAAAGGAAAGAGAGGGGGAGAGTGCATAGGAGGGGAGAAAACCATTCAGGTGGAGGGAAGGGGAGGGGAGGAGAGAGGGAGCCCTGAGGAGTAGGGTGAGGAAGATGGGGTTATAGTTGGTAGGAGGGGTAGATGTCAGGGCGAAGTTAATCAACTAGGATGGGTAGCTGATGGAAGATGCGTTGAGAAAGGAGGTGGAGGGTGTGGAGATGGAGAGAGGCAGGATACAACAGTAAAGGTGCAGCACTGGGATGGGGTGGAGAGGAAAGGGGACACCAGGGGATTGGGTGGGGTGGGGGTGATCTGGTCAGCGGATGATACACAGGGTGTGGCTGTGTTCAGGGACAAGAAGGAGGTGGGGGAAGGGTATGAAGTCACAGAGGATACATGTGGGGGACAGATGGCGGATACGAAAGGCAATGTGGAGTACATGGCCTCCTAGGATTTGGAGGGCTTTATAGAATCTGATAGAAGCGGAAATCTAAGTGACACTGGCATAACAAACGATGGGGGGGGGGGGGGGGGGGGAGAGGGATCAAGGATTTGTAAGTGTGAAGGATGGCGGAAGGACGCAATCCTCATGTCTGGCCAGACAGGAGGTTCAGGAGATAGAGTCTATTATAGACTTTGTGTTGTATTGTAAGGAGATAGGGAGTTCAGGTGAGGTGGCAGTCTAGGGTGATGCCAAGGTATTTTAGGGTAGGAGTGAGGTGGATAGGACGACCATCCAGTGGTGCTACTCTTTTTTTTTCTTTATTGTAATTTCATGCCCCTGCTCCATATGGGCAGGAGAGGGCTGGCAGTGGCACAGTCCACCACTCTTCAGCCAAATGGCTTTACAAAAAAACATGAAAGGGGAAATCTTACATAAAAAGAGGGAAAAAGGGGCAAATAAAAAACACAGTAAATAGGGATGATGGAAGTTAAAATATACACTAAAATGGGGACATGCACTGTGGGACAGTTAAAAACTTGACATAAAGTTGAAAGAACACAGCTGGCAATACATTTCTCACTTCAAATCAATGGAGTTAAACACAAGTGAAAAATCATGAGAAATAAAAACCGCTGGGAGGGACCTGCTGAGGGACTGGAGGCCAGAGAGGAGGGAAAAATAGGGGAGGAAGGTGCGGTTGGGGGTTGGGGGGGGGGGGTGGGAGGAAGAGGATAAAGGGGGACAGGAGGCGCACCAAGAGGAAGGAGATGGGTGGGGCGGTAGATGAAGAGTGAAGACAAGGCAGCTGGAAATGCAGAGATACAGAAGAAGGGCACAGGAGAGGGAGGGGTGAAGGATAGGAGAAACTGCTCAGGTGAAGGGAGAGGGAGGCCTGAGGAGTAGGGGAGGAAAGTGGGGTTAGAGTTGGTAGAAAGGGTAGATGTCAGGGCGAAACTCGTCATCCCAGTGGTGCTATTTTTTTTTTCTTTATTGAATTTTGATTCCCCACCAGAGGAGGGCCGGGCTGACAGCAGCTGAATATGCACTCTACAGCCTACACTAGAGTTAAAAAACATAATGAGAAGACATCAAACAATAATAAAACAGGCGATAAAGCAGTGACTTTTAAAAACTGTAACATGGCGGAAAATTGTGGAAGTTAAAATAAAAAAACAAGGGGTTGGCGAATATATTGAAGATACACAGTAAGTAGACAGGCACAATTTAAAAAACATGGTGACAGTCTGATTTCTGTTCGCAATAGATAAAAAACACACCTAACGACACTATATTTTGTTTGCAACACTTAAAAAAGGGGACGCATAACACTGAACGATCACTTAAACACTGCACTGTAGACCAGACACGAAGATAACAAACCACATCCTAAGGCAGATGGGGGGGGGGGGGGAGGGAAACACCCTGACAGATGAGAGGAACAAAGTGGGGGAGAGGAAAAGCAAAAAGGGGGGAACCGATGAAGGGAGAGAATAAATAGAAAAGGGTGGCAGCGCAGACATGAGAAGGAGTGAGGAAGGCAGAGGAGGGGAAAGCAAAAGGACTTAGGGGAGAGAATGGAGTCAAATAGAGGGTAGGCGGCGGAAAACAGGAGGGTAGGGGGCAAGAGGGAGCCTAGGAAAAGGACAGAGGTAGGAAGAGGCAGGAAGGATCAGAGTTGATCGGAGGGATAAATGGAGTGAGAGAGGGCATCACCCAGGAGGGGGAATTGATGGAAACCTCCTTGGAAAAGGAGATGAAGGGTGTAGTGGTGGAGGGTAGTGGAGACACAACAGTGAAGGCGTGGCAGTGAGTGGGAGTTGGAGAGGAGAGGAGCAACCAGGGAATGAGGGGGATCAAGTCAGTGGGAGGTGAAGAGGACTCAGATATGTTCGAGGAAAAGGAGCAGATGGAGAAAAGAATCAGGTCACAGAGTATCCACGTGGGGGCAGAGTGCATGGTACCAAAGGATCTCGAGGTACTTAACAAAACTTGGTTGGGGGGGGGGGAGAGACACAGGTAGAACTGACATAGCAGAGTATGGGACAGATTAAAGATTTGTGGTTATGGAGGATGTAAAGGGTTTCAACCTCCATGTCTGGCCAGAAAGGAGTTCAAGGAGCCAGAGGCTGTTGTGGGCTTTGGATTGGAGAGAGCGGAGATGAGGGATCGAGGGGAGGTGATGGTCCACGCTGAGGCCAAGGTAGGTGAGGGTGGGGGAGAGGTGGACAGGATGGGCGCAAATGGTAAGGGAAAAATCAAGGAGCAGGAAGGAAGGAGTGGTACAACCTGTGATGATTGCCTGGGTCTTGGAAGGATTGATTTTCAGGAGCCACTGGTCACACCATGCGGCAAAAACGTCAAGGTGATTCTGGAGAAGGCGTTGGAGGGTTGCCAAGGTATCATCAGCATGCTGCAGGAAGTGAACTGGAGGGAGGGAGGTTGGGGCATATCTGCCATGTACTGGAGGTAGAGGAAAGAGGAGAGGACAGAGCCCTGGGGCGCACCCGCAGAGGTGTAGAAGGTGCAGGAATCAGCATTATGGATGGAAACGTAGGAGAGGTGGCGGGAGAAGAAGGAGGCAATCAGAAAGACATAATTGATAGGAAGGGCATAGGTCTGGAGTTAAAACAGGAGACCAGGATGCCATACACGGTTGTAGGCCTTTTCGAGGTCTAGGAAGACAAAAATGGCGGAGCGACAGAAGTTAAGCTGGAGAGAGAGGAGATGAGTGAGGCATAAAAGTTGGTCATAAGCAGAGAAGGAAGGTCGAAAACCACATTGGGTGTTGGAGAGGAGGTGGTGTCGGTGGAGGTGGAGATGGATGTACCAGGTAAGGATGGATTCCAAGAGCTTGCTGAACACTGAGGTGAGACATATAGGGTGACAGGAAGAGGCATCAGATGAAGGCTTGTTGGGTTTGGAGAACATTGGGATATGGGAGGTTTTCCACAGGTCGTGTTAGAAGCCGGTGGCAAGGATTACGTTGTAGACACTGGCAAGGAAGGAGGGAGGGCAGTGTTTGTGACGGCAGTAAGTAACATGGTCGTGGCCAGGGGCGGTGTTGTGTTTAGTGTGGAGTTTGAGGCTGATGTCCTATTTAGCGATTGGAGTGTTAAGTTCAGATGGTGGTATGTGGCCCAAGTACTGGAAGCTAGGAACAAGGGGAGGCACAGAGGTATCTGTACATTCGATGACTAATCAAACTGGGGATCATCTGGAATGGAAAAGACATTGGATAGGTGGGATGCAAAGCAGTTGTCAGGAAAGGGAGAGTCATCAAGGAGGAGAGGGTACTGCAGGGTAGGGCGGCTTCCAGTAAGGTGGTGGAAAGCAGACCAGTACTTGAAAGAGTTTATTGGGAGTATGGCATTGAGTTGTGTGAATGTCTGTCACCTGGTATGGCTTCTCTTCGCAGTAAGCATGTTGCGGATGAGTAGTTGTAATTGCCGGTGGCAGGTGAGTGTGTCCCGGTCATGAGCACGGAGAAAAGATCGGTAGTGGCAAAGGGATTCACGAAGGAAAAGGACGGCCTGTGGGGCAGGGCTGGGTGGTGAGGGTGGATGACTTTGGTAGGGATATGGGTGGTTACAGCGTCAGACAAGGTGTGGTGGAGGAAGGCAGCGTTGTGGCAGATGTCATCAGGAGATTGTAGGGTAAGGTCATGGCGTTCGACCTGGGTGTGTATGGAGTACAGATAGACATCCCAGTTGGCACAGGACTAGTCGTGGACAAGTTTAGGACGAATTTTAGGGTGGGGAATGGGACAGGGATGGTGACCATCAGAGATAGTGGGGAGGATGGGAGCATGGTCACTGCCAGTAAGGGCAAGGACATCTGCAGTGATGCACCCAAGTAGGCTGGGAGAGGCTAGGATCACGTCAGGAGTTGTGTTGGATTCGGGTCAGGTCTGTTTGGGAAGGGGAACCAGGTCTCCCTGGAGGGTGGTGATAAACCAATGCCACTTCTGGAGTTTGGCAGGAGCACGGTTGTGGATATTGAGGTCAGTGACAATGATGTAAGAGGAAAAGGTGAGGTATGGGTTATTGGCACGGTGGAGGGTGTAATCGGCTGTGGAGACGGAGAGAGTGGTTGGAGGAAGGTTTCATTTGGGATGAACTCATCCACACGGTGTCGATTGAGGGTATGGAGGAAGAGGAGTTTGTGTGTGAGCAGTGAGCAGATATTATGGTACAGGATATTGTAATGTTGCCACGCCATTTGAGGGGAGACTTAGGCGAGGGTGGTGAGGTGGGTGAAGGTGAAGTGGGCCTGGTTCTGGGAGTAGGTGGCATAGGTGGTAAGATGGAAGACAGAATGGGCAGCGAGGGCGATTTGGGAAAGGTTGTTTGGAGCATTGGATGGGGTGAATGTTTTGAAGGACAATGGTGATGAAATGGATTATGTTCTCTGCAGTAGGGGAGGGCAGAGCGAGTTGTTGGGGTGGATGGGGTCATCGACAAGATGGACAGGGATAACAGGAGGAAGTTTTGCTTTACATGTCGTGGAGTAGGTGGGACGGGGTTCGTTACAGGAAGGGGGAGAGGTGAGGTTGTGACAGTTCTTCAAGAAGTGGGAAGCTTTGCAGTGGTGTCAGTTAGTGGGCCTCTTGCAGGTGGCAGTGACATGGTCATTGTACTTTAGGCAGCGTTAGTAGTAGTAGGATTGGACAGGGGAACGGGAGTGGTAAACTTCATGATGGCGATTGTAGATGAGGGATCCGTCTGTAAGGAGGCAGTTGATGGAGGAGCAGGATTCGGTGAATATCCACATTTCTGATCTGGTAGTCAGGGAGAGGCAGGATAAGGCAATGGCTGTAGATGGGGCCGCAATCAGCTACCGTTGGCTGCAGTAAACATATACACTTTATTTGAGGAAATAATTTTCGACAATCATTTTAAAATATTTTAATACGCTGATGGCTGAAGGCCTTATTAAGAAAGAATTCAAAATTATTTGTCGGCTGACGGCCACAAGCAACTTCAGAATACTCAACAGCTGAAGGCCTGCATTACAAGTGAGGAAGGTAGTCACATGTTAACAAATACTAAGATATTTTCTTCCTAAACAATCAAAAACTGTACAAGCTATAGTAACGGCTGAAGGCCTTATTAAGAAAGAATTGCAAATTATTTGTTGGCTGAAGGCCAAAGAAATGTTACACACAATCAACGGCTGAAAGCCTGATTAAGAAAAAATTCAAATTATTTGTCGGCAGAAGGCCACAAGTAAATTCACAATACTCAATGGCTGAAGGCCTGAATTACAAGTGAGAACGGCAATTACACGTTAAAAATACTAAAACCTTTTTAAACAATCTTAACAAACTGTAACAAGCTATATTGATGGCTGAAGGCCTTATCAAGACATAATTGAAAATTATTTGTCAGCTGAAAGTTACAAGCAATGTTAACAAACGATTGACAGCAGTAGGCCTGGTTAAAAAAATTATTCAAAATTATGTGTCAGCTGAAGACCATAAAGCAACTTCGGAATACACAACGTCTGAAGGCCTGAATCACGAATAAAGTGGTCAATTACACGTTAAAAATGTTAAAACCTTTTTTAACAATCTTAATAAACTGTAACAAGCTATAGTGATGGCTGAAGGCCTTATTAAGACAGAATTGAAAATTATTTGTCGGCTGAAGGCCACAAGATGTTACAAGTAATTAATGGCTGAAGGCCTGATTAAGAAAGGATTCAAAATTATTTGGTGGCTTAAAGCCACAAGCAGTTCACAGAAGCCCTTCTGCGAACATTACAGAAATAGCACTCATGGAAGAAGGGATACAGTGGAGACATGGTTTAGCCACAGCCTAGGGGATGTTTCCAGAATGAGATTTTCACTCTGTAATGGAGTGTGCGCTGATATGAAACTTCCTGGCAGATTAAAACTGTGTGCCAGACTGAGACTCGAATTCGGGACCTTTGCGAGGTTCGCAGGAGAGCTTCTGTGCAGTTTGGAAGGTAGGAGACGATGTGCTGGCAGAAGTAAAGTCGTGAGGAGGGTTCATCAGTCGTGCTTGGGTAGCTCAGTCGCCGGCACGATAGCTCAGTGTGTTCGTTTAGAGGCTTAGCCCCTCTCTGTAACAAAAAACTGAGTCAATGAAACGGTGTTGAACTTGAACAAGCGTCATGAGACATCCGCCCTGAAGACACAGAACGAACAATCACGATCAAAATGAGATCAACAAGAAAAGAAGGAGGAAAAATGTCGGTAGAGCACTTGCCTGTGAAAGGCAAAGGTCCTGAATTTTTGTCTCGGTCCAAAACACAGTTTTAATCTGCCAGGAAGTTTCAAGTTTTGCATAATAACCATATAGCAAACTCCTCTCCTCTTTCTCTGCTATCATTTGGCAAAATCTCATTTCGATATCTCAAACAGTTCATGAAATATGAGGAATGTTCTAAATATTTCACTCTGACTTTATCGCTGGCGCGGCGTGATAGCAAATGACTATGTTGTGTCAGATCACTTTTTTCGAAACTGGTGACAGATAGACACCTCTACGCAAATCTAAAAACAAATTCAGTTTATTAGCTAAATTTCATATGCAGCAACATATTATGTAATATGCACCAAACATAAAATCCTAGGGACCTCCAATTTTCATTGCAAACTTTTCTGAATTTTGAGCAGTGTCTTACGTCCACGTAAATATCACAATAACTATGACCATTAACGAAATGATGGCCACATCATCACGAACCTGACATATAAAGCTATAAGTAAAGCAAAAGTAATTTTTGTACCGAATAGTTTCTGTAAAATCTTTTGAGAAAGACTGCAGAGCGTGCTCCTCGATTCTGTCATCGTTAACCAGCTGAAAGATGGCAAACACTTGTTGGCCTCCCCTTCCGAAAAAAACGAATGAATTCAGCGCTTTGGACGAAAACTCGTCACTGTTCATCAGCCACCGTTTCCTGTACGGACTCTAGTTGCTTCCTCTAATACCAAAGTGGGTGGTTAACTGACGTCAGACAGCTGAAGATATCCAGTGCTATTTATATTCATTTGCAGTTGCGAATCTGGGCAACCATCAGCTGTACAATGAAACTACGACAGTGAAAATTTGTGCCAGACCGTGATTCGAACCGGGAATTTACGCTTATTACAAGTGATCCCCTTACCATTAGGCTATCCAAGGAAGGCTCACAGCCAAACTTCCATATGTCATCAATCATGTGTCCACTACCTGTACTCGTACATCCATTATATGTATTCCAGTACAGATGAGACATTTTGCTTGAAAGTCACTTGCCAGGTGTTGGCAGATAAATATGATATTGCAGTTCCTGTGTTATTCCGAATTGCAGTGCAATGTTCATTTAGAGTAGAAGAAGCTAACATAACGAATCACAGAGATGTGTATGTATTGAACAAATGAACTGCACACACACACACACACACACACGCACACACACACACATGGTTCCTGTGGCAGGGCGGGAGGGAATAACTGCCCCTCAAGAGTGTCACCCTGCCAGGTACTACATAATCACACACCACATCCAGGTACAGCACTACACTACACCATCTGTTTAATGTACTGTACCACCCCATCCGAAACCACATCCAAGTATGGCACTATGTTTGTGTACAGTGCCATGTACGTAATGGTGATGCTCATGAGGGACAGTCGTTCCCTCCCTCCTTGCCTCAGACACCATGTGTGTGTGTGGCTCACCTTGTTTGATAAATACACATGTCTGTGATTCGTCATATCCATTTGTTCTGTTCCGAAGTGTCTAGCAGCTTTCAGCTTCTTGGTAGAAGGAGGAGTCCAACTGATGAACACTTTCAAACGTGTGTGGAGGTTTTAATGGCTATCTTCATGGTAAATTTCTCAATTTCATATCTGTTAAGGCTGAGAAATCATGTCTCCTCCTTGGGAATGACAATGTGATAACAGTAGGAATACTAGGAAAAAACTTAAAGATCTAAAGTACAATGTGAAACCATATAAGTTGTAAATGTCTGACAATTAAAATTGCTTTTCCGATGGAACAGCTGTGGGGAATATTGTACTAGCTGCCAGTTCTTATAGTTCTCTTTTCCATAGCTTATGCTTATTTTGTTAGGATTTGAAACATCTGTTCGCCATCTCACTGGATATTTCTGACTGTGACTTTGTCACAGATTCTTCGCGCTTCTGTTGGAGTGTGATTGGAAGATACTATATAATGGTTGTATGCCTGAAGTAATTGTGGGAAGCCATACCAGAAAATATAAATCTTAGACCTTTTAGGGTTAGTGGTATAGGGATGGATGTAGCCAGAAATAGCATGCCTCATCTAGAATGAAATTTTCTCTCTGCAACGGAGTGTGCGCTGATACGAAACTTCCTGACAGATTAAAACTGTGTGCCACATCGAGACTAGAATTCGAGTCTCGGTCCGGCACACAGTTTTAATCTGCCAGGAAGTATCATGCTTCATCTCAGCGGTTGGAACCGAAAATGGCATGCTCCTTAGCAAGAAGAATTTGAGTGTGCCCACGCCATGTCACGGATTGCGCACGCCCCTGTATTATAATAAAAAAAAAGAATTAAGGAAAAAGTAAAGGAATTGATTGGCAATTGTCCTTTCACTTGCAATGAAAAGAGAATATTAGTACAATTGCATTATAATGAAATGTTCTGCATGTACGAAATTGTCCTATTGTTCATTCACTTTACCTTGCGTCATTTATTTTTCTGTGTCCATCACTATACATATTTTTATTACATTTCTCGTCTTCTGAAAGCTTCTCCTTCTGTTAATTTTACAAAAATATGACCGTGGTATTCTTTTCCTGCATTTCAGTTGTAGACGCAGGCAGCTGGCTCCAGGGAACACTAGTGCCTCTCAAGATGATATAAAATATGAAGGAATTCTTCTTAACTTGGTTCTATTTCACTTTAATAAAAATACTTAATACTGTTATTAAGTCTTCTCTTATTCAGAAACACATGTGATACAAAACACTCGCAGCCTGTCATACTCCGAGCAGTACAGCTTAACAAAACTTCTAAATACGAGAGAGTGAAACAAAATCATGTACAAAAAAGTGAATGTCATTTGTCTTCGCTTCATTGCACATTCATAACTAATGCCTTTGCCGACTCTTATAGTTGGTCTTTGATTCTGTCGTTACCACTGTTTCATTTTTTAATAAATTTTATCTTTATCGTATTCGAGGGGTCTTTCACCATGTACCTACACGCTCTTCCCGCTGGAGGTTCGAGTCCTCCCTCAGGCATGGGCGTGTATGTTGTTGTTAGCATAAGTTACTTTAAGTAGTGTGTAAGTCTAGGGAACGATGACCTCAGCAGTTTGGTCCCTTTGGAATTCACACACTTTTGAACATTTTTTTAGTGTGCCTATAGCCATTACAAAACCGTTTTGCCATAGCAATATGGTTGTTTATACCTTTGGTCAAATGGACTGTCAAGAGCAGTTAGAGAAGGGACAGTCTGTAATGTTAAGGAATGAAAGGTGTTTCTCATTTAATAACTATTATTTATGCTGTAAATTCTCATAGTTCGTCACTGTCAGACATGGTGTCAAAGCGAAGCTACCTTTTTTCCTACATGGAAACGACACTGTGACATCAAGAGGAACACTGGAGAAAATCGGCAAGGAAGCACTGGAAACCATTTCAAGGAAATATACACATCTTTTGGCTATACTATATAAAGTGTAAATAGCAGACATTTAAATTGGATGTTCTAATGTAAGAGCTGCTTGGAATTTTGCAGCAGCTAAGTGCAGATGACTGTTTCCTTTTGGATTTTGACATAACGCAAGGCTTTGCTGGAATTTTTAATAAAATAGAGACTTGCGACAACTTAATACCAAACCACAACTTCTGTATGGAAGGATACCACCAGGGAAGCACCAATGTGGACAAAGATAAGACAACTGGAACAGACTGCTTAACGTGAATGACCTTTAATTTCACAGTAAAGATATATAATAAATTTTTGTGTCAAATCACAAGACCAGGAGTAAAAAAAGTTATTGGTAACCAACTAGTACATGTTATAAAGTGCCGTTACAGACTGCTAGAAGGAACTTATGTCTTCTTCGGCTAAGGAGCATGGCATTTCCAGGCTAGTGGCTACAATATACATGTACAGAACGTGTTGTGTGTTCGACCTGGTGCAAGATCGTTTAAGGATACAGGGTACTTATAAATGGTGGAAAAATCGAAATTTTTTATGACTTTATTAAATTCTATGGTCTTTCCTGACTAGATTGATATTTACATTATATGATTTCAAATGAAAAAGGACTTACATATACCAAATTGTAAAGTTACAGTCATATATGCCGCCACGCACCCTTAATTTCTGTTACAGAAACCAGTATTATTTCGAAACTAATGGTGAACTTTGTTTCCAGCGATTATACGTATGATACATTGTATATGTTGGTAACAGTGCAGGTTTCTAGTGTCTGTAAATGATTATCTTTGCTAAGATTTACTTTTGTGTCGCTGAAGCAGTTTTTCACATGTTACTGAATGTTTGTTACCCAAGAGCTACATATATTTGTGGAAATACATATTCTTTAGTGTGCAATAAATATGAACTATGCTATCCATCAAGAACTTCAGTAAAAAAAAAATCCTTGGTAACCAGTTCACAAACAAAACAAGAGACAGTGTTGAAAGTAACCTATGTATCAGTTCTTTAGGGAAGAAACTCCCACATGGCACGCCTCCTGGTGATTCAAATTTTTGTGTTAACAATGATGCTGTTTGTAGTGGATTTGTTGTTGTTGATGTGGGCATCTTATCTTCTTTGATAAAGGAAATGGCGAAATGTAAACATTTCTGTCTGCAAATAACTGAACAACAAAGTATCAGGAAGGATTTAGCGTCAAAATTAGTTGTTCTGTGTAGATCCTGCAAGCTACCCCGAAAATTACTTCAAATATTGTGTATGCAATGTGTGTGGTAGGAAAAGGAAAAAAGGCTACTCAAACGTTTTGTGGTTTGATGGACCACCCTCCTCCACCCAGTAGGTTCAGCAAATACGTAAAAATACCTTTAGGTGCCTTGACGGTTGTGTCTAAAGCATATATGACATGTGCAGTAGAAGAAACTGTAAATATTAATGGGACCAGGGACATTGCTGTTGCACTTGATGGGACATGGCAATGTTGAGGACATCGTTCCTTGAATGATGTAGTAAGTGCTGCTTTTCTGGAGAATGGAAAAGTTGTTGATATTGAGTGCTTATCTAAGTACTGCCACACCTGTCATGGTAACACCAAAGGACACATTGAACATCAGTGTTCTAAGAATTATGATGGTTACAGTGGAGGTATGGAGTGTGATGAAGCTCTACAAATATTTCAGAGGTCAGTGCCTGTTTGTAATGTTAGATATACAGAGTACCTAGGTGATGGAGACTGTAAAGCTTTCAGTAAAATTAATGAGTTCAATGTTTATGGTGATACCTTGGTAGCAAGAATGGAGAGTTGTGGACATGTGCAAAAGATGATGGGTGCTAGATTGAGGAAGTATGAAGAGAAATGAAAGGAGAGTTGCTATCTGATGGAAAATCTCTGTCTGGCTGATTGACAGAAACTGAAATTGACCTTCTTCAGAGTTATTATGGACTGGCCATTAGACAAACTGGCCCTCTAAAGGATGTTACAGTAATGAGAAAAGCTGTATGGGACACCCACTTTCATAAGTTGTCCACAGATGACCAGCCTGTTCACAGACCTTGCCCTAAAGGAGTAGCTTCTTCGTGTGGTTACCATAAAGCAAAAGAAAGTGGTCAAATATACCATCACAAGCATTCTCTTCATGAGCCTGTTATGAATGAAATAAAACCAATTTTTAGAGACTTGTGTGACCCTGTTTTGCTTAGTAAATGTCTTCATGGGGGCATTCAGAATACAAATGAAAGTTTGAACCATTGAATATGGGAAAGATTGCCCAAGAATGTTTTTGTAGGACTAAATACATTAAAAGTTAGTGTACTGGACGCAGTGATATGTTTCAATGATGGAGTGGTAGGAAGGTTGGAGATCCTGAGAAATTTAGGGACAAAATGTGGCTCTAACATGGAACATCAATTGCTTGTGTGTGACAGACACCAAAGAAGCAAAAAGTGCTAAAAGGAATGGCAAGAGGAAGCTTGAAGATGAAGAAATGCTGCAGGATGAAGACTACGCTTTGGGAATGTTTTGAGGCACAGTTTAATTTGACTCATGTCTTCATTCCCAATTTCTTGCAAGTTCTATTTTTCAGAATTCAGGTACAAATATTACCTAAAGTTTATAAAGCATTGCTCTAATTTTTTCTGTAACTTGCAGTAGTCCATACTTATGTAGTAGACCTAAGCTTTATCGCAGAATCAACTAAATTATAGAAAAAATAACATTTTTACTACGAAAAAAACATAAAAATTAAAATGTAAGATGTGATATTTTGTTATCCTTGAATATACATAATAGGTGAAATTAAATAGGTCTATTACCTCAGCCATCATGTCATGCATATCTGATAAAAATATGGTCTCCTTCAAATGTATAACATTGGATTAAATGTTATCTCAATTTGAGGAAGCATTTTGGGAAAAAAATTGCATCAGTTTCTTTGTAATTTTTTTAATAAGCCTAAGCAGGTTCAAAAATATTCAAAATACTTATAATTTGTATAGAAAGTGTGCTGGATTACCTGATATCAACGAAAAATTTGTAAAACCTATACATTATAAAAAGTCCCTGAAAGAAATAGGTGTTGATATGCAGATGTGTGGTGTTTAACAACGTTCTACAATTTGTCTTCTGGGCTAATAAGAAAACCCATAAATTTTCTGGTGTACAAGTAAATCTGCCAGACTCTCAAGAGTGGGAAAAGCTTGTAAGTTACGTTTTGTTTGCATACAGTCTTAACTGAGTACCTGTAAACTATATGGAGATTCTTAATACTGACTCCAACAAAGATAAGTATTTTTCAGAAGTGTTATATTAACACATGTGAAACATGTTTTTCACAATCTAGAACATTGTTCTCCAAAATACCATCGAATATAGATATTACTATACTGGGCTGGTCCCACAAAGAATGTTATTCCACAAGTGTTAAGAAAAAGAACCAATGTGTTGAACAGACATAAATCATTCCATTTTAAGGAAATTGCTCCCCTAAGTACAGTTAATGTGCTACGTGAACGAAAAGGGAAACTGGAAACAGAGGATATCGAAGTCAAGAAACGAAAACTTAAGTATATAGCGAAGACAACTGTCATGAAGGAACAATATGAACTACAATTGGAAAAAGAAGTAGCCAATACAGATGTGTAAGCAAATTTTACATGTGAATGAAAAAATCTGGCTATAGTTGGGGAATACAGAATATCTGCATTTACAATAAACAGAACTACAAATTGGTCATATGTTGGCGCGCTGGCCGAATTCAATGAGATCGAGAATATTTACTACATAAAAGAATACGTGAAAATTATTTTTATGTTCCTCCATTTCCATTTGGACAGTCTTAGAAAATGGTTATACGAGATGTTATTAAAACCATAAAGAAAGATTTGGTTTTCGTGTCTAAATGTATATGCAGAAATTAGTGAAGATTTTCTAATAGAATATTTGCTTGTCTTATTCGCTAACCTGCCAAAAGTCAGAAGACATTCCCTATTTACAATAATTCATGTGCATGTATTTTAGGTGGGGAAAGTGTAAAATTGGATGACCTTAAAAAGTAGACGAAACTAGGTAGCTGTAAGCAAAGCGACTCTCTTTTCATACCTACATGAGGTCATTGTCAGCAGCTATCCCGACATTAACATTCGTAGGCCCTTTTGTGGTTAAATGATATGTATTGGTGAACAGCAACGTCGATTCTACAGCTCAACACTGCATAGTCGCTGACCAATCTTCCAAATCCACATCTGTTTGTGTTACATGGCTGATCCACGAAGCAAAAGCATCAAGTAGATGCTGACAGAATCGTATAGGTTGGCATACTCCATTCGAATATGTAGGGTAACGAAAAAAAAAATCTCTTGGAAAGACGATTTATTTCTCCCAGAAACTTAAGGCTGGATTAGGGCATGTAGAGAAGTATATAGATAATCATTTTTTACTCGGTATGGGCGTGAGATTGGGACGTAAGGATAATCGATAATAATTGTGTGATGCACTTTTCATCAAGCACTATACAGCGACTTGCGACGTATTTTTTTTATATGTAGAATGTTCACAGTAGATAGAGTTGTCTTCAGGTAGGTGCGAAGATCTATGGTGGGGTTGGTAGTTGACTTGAACTTAACTAAATCTTTTGCACATCAACAGGACTAGAAATCCAACACAATGTCATCAGATGCTTTGACTGTAGTAAAATGCCTAGCAGTAACCATATCCCTTTCCACCCAAGCCCACACGATCGCGCTGGTTCGGTTTTCAATTTTGTATGCCGACCTGTTCCTTCTGCTTTGCTTCCAACACAAGACACTAGCGAAAGCGAAACACAGGAAGTAACTTAGTTCACAGAAGTTACCACATCCAGTTGAAGGTGTTGCGAGTATTATCTTTGAAGGCGAAATCTTTGGTGGTCAGTAGAGGTGGGCCAAACGGTTATTCTGGAGTAACCGTTATCACAGTTCCAGTTATTCTTTGATAACCGTTATCGTTAACGGTTATTAATAACGGCCAAGTTATTTTTCGCTAGCGAATACCGATAACTCCGACAGTTAAATAACGACATAGTTGGAATCCATCAGTTTAGTTATCAGTATAACTGCGAGTAGTGTGAAATAGCAGGAATGTCGTATGAATCGTGTCATAACCTCAGCTTATTAACTCCGAGTACATTTTAGTTGATGTTAGAACGATTATTAGTGTTTCAGATTATATGTTTGTAGGTTATCGGTCGCTATTAGAAATATCATCTTCGCAGCTGCGACAGAAAGTACGCGGAACTTCGCCAAAGCACTGTTTAAGTAAAATGTTAACAACGTGCGTTTTTAAGTATGAAGTAATATGTAAACTGAGTACTGTAGGTTAAATTCGAAGCTTAATTTCTTGTGCTGCTGACATAATAGAATAAAGTGTACAGCCTTGTAATACAACAAAAAATATACGTAATGTGACAGATTCCTTTACTCCTGTGCTGTAAAAGCTAGTCCTATTGGGGAAAGTGTGAGTACGCTAATGCAAGTTTTATGTCAGATTTGCAAACTGCTCGATTTCTCCAGCGACAGCATGTTTATAACATATGAAGACATGCAGATCGAAAAGGTTGACAGTGTTACATTTCTGGGACTACAACTCGATAATAAATTCAGTTGGGAAGGGCATACCACATTTTTTCATTCTATTATTTCATAAGGGAACATATTCTGTGATAACTCATCAAACTTAGCAAAAGTTTTTCGCATGTAAAAGCGTGTAATAAAAATCGTTTGTGGTATCAATTCAAGAACATCATGTAGGAACCTGTTCAAGGAACTTTGTATTCTAACCACTGCTTCCTAGTATATTTATTCCTTAATGAAATTTGTTACAAGTATTTCCAACCAATAGCTTAATACATAATATCAGTACTAGAAATGGGAACAGCAATCTACATAAAGACCTAAAATTACTTACTTTGGTCCAAAAGGGGTCCAATATTCAGGAACATGCATTTTCAATAACCTGCCAGCAAGTCAGCAACCATTAAAAACTTGGTTTCAGATAAGGCACAGTTTACAGTGTGTTTGAATGACTATTTGATACATAAGTGTCTGATTCCACCCATCATCAATATGCCGGAAATGTCTATTTTAAGTGTGTCTATGACGTCACTACATACACATGGCAACAAACACGAAGATACATATAAATAATACAATAACATTTCCCACCAAAAATACAATCAAACCAATGGGACAACTGCGGGAAGTTGGGGGTTTTAGGGTGAGGACAAGCTAGTAAAAAAAAAAAAAAAAAAAACACACCATGATCCCAAAACACAAAATGAAGAACAAAAAGAAAAAAAAATACAGCATTCTGCTACACCAACAAAAATCTGCAGGAATCGGACACTTCCCTTGAACAATATAGGTCAACTATAGGTGACCATACCGAAACACCAATACCCACAACTAAAAGTACGAAAATTGGAATCAGACATTTCCCTTGACCTACATAGGTCAACCTCAGATGACGATACTAAAACATCAACACACACAATTATGAAAATGGGAATCGGTCATTATCCGGTGACCTATATAGGTCCACCACAGCTACTGATGCCAAAAAACCAACACCTACAACTGCGAAAAATAAAACCACAATCCCAAAAGCCCACAAATCAATCATCCCTACATAAATTAAATCACATTCAATACTTCATAAATACACAAAACATCACAGCTAGAAAAAAAATAATTAATTACCACCAGCAAATTCCGGCACTGCAACCTAGATCGACAGCCCCCCCCCCCCCCCCCCACACACACACACACACACACACACAAAAACCAACTCATAAACACCGTGCCGTAATGACATTCACACACCACAACACCTTTACGTCGAAGCAGACGGGTGGAATCAGACGCTTCCAGTGAACCTTCCTTCTACTCTGTAGATGAATATCGTAACAGAGACTGATAGACCAGCTTAGGTAAAAATTCTGCTATATTTCAGTTTTGACAGCACTTGGTTGCAACAGTCAAGATCGGATATTCTGTGTACGATAAATTTATTAAAAGTACGTAACTGTGTTTTATTCTGTCAGTGTACCAATTCTGTAAATATTAGCAGTTACTGTGATATATTCACGTATTTTGACAATCTCCTGACAAATGATGAGGATAATAATTATTATATTCCACTGTATTATGTTATACTTTCTGACATGTTATTTGTCATTCGTGATGGCCAGCGGCTATTTCCGTAGCAGTACGAAAATATTTGTTCGCTCCAGTTACTATCCTCTCTGGAAATATCACCTGGAACTACGACCTTTAACTGGAGTCACCGAGTCAGGAACGTCTAGACACACAGTTATTCCGTTGCCAGCTTCCAGGTTATCTGTGGTGGTAGCCCGATAACTACCAGAGAACTAGAACTACGAGCCAATAACGATAACTGCCAGAGGAGAATACTGGCTCTGACAGTTATTTCCATAGTCGCTCGAATTCCTTAGTAACTTTCCTTGTACTACCCGTCCAAGCTAAATTAACACGTAAGGCGGTGGCTTAAGGGAACGACCGTACTTGTTAATGCCTGTACTGCAGCTCCTATCAGCCACGGCTCGGACATTAACTTTATTTAATTGTTTATGCTAAAAGTAACGAAGGCCCACGAAATAGTACACAGTTCTTATCAACAGATGGCGCGCAGTCTCACAGTTATTCCCATGGTCTATAGAACGCCTCCAAATGCGCAGTACGATCTTCGGTCAACAGATGGCGCGAGGCACTGTTGACACTAAACAGTTATTGAAATAACTGCCAGAATCAGAGGAACGGTTATCGCAGTAACCGTTACTTCTTAGTAACCGGTTATTTCTATCAGTTACGTTATTTTTTGCCACCTCTAGTGGTCAGAAACAGTGCTACCAGTTTCGGCATTACATCGATGCCATCTTCAAGCCCCATACGTTATAGTCATAAAATTGCTATATGCGGAAGGAGCCATATAACTGGATCATGAATCAAATCGCTATGCAACAGCTTTTGGTGGCGAGGCGACACAAACTCTGTGTCGCCTGGCCACCAACAGCTGTTGCATAGCGATTTGATTCATGGTTCGAGTTATATGGTTACTTCCATGTATAGCGATTTTACGACTATGACGTGTGGGGACTGAAGATGGCATCAATGTAATGCCAAAACTGGTAGCACATAACAAGTTCATAAAATAAATTTCTACAATACATAGGGCTGTTGATAAATTATTGCATCAACAAATATAAGTTGTTTTTGGCGTTTCTTCAAAATTAGTTTTCCTACAACGAATTCTCTTCAAACCTTAAACTATTCTATAATCTGTTCTTGAATTCTTAAATTATCCTATACCTTTGGTATTTAGAAAACCGGATATGACAGAAAAATAACAGACTTAAGAGAATCACCGATAAACAGTGATCTCTGAACACGAAATGGAATGTACAGAATATAGTATTAGTGAAAAAATAATATCATGGTCCTATTCAAACAGAGTGATATCGAGACAACATAAGCTGCACAGAGTCTTTAATGTGTGTATAAAAATATAGTATAAACCGAATAACTAAACAACTATTTGATAGTAGTGCATAATTTTCTATGTTGTATAGAATATTTTATACCTTTCATGAAATATGATGTCAAGGGGAGGGTACTGTAGATTAAAGCATGATTTACACCAACAGACAAATCAGTTCTAACACAGGACACAAACCATGCCTTCCAAATGACCCTCGCGAACAATCTGTAGGAGATGATTAACACCACACCTCCTCTGGCTTATCACTCAAGTACTGGTGAGGTAGGGATCCTGGGGGAAAGGGGGGTGGGAAGGGTTTCCTGTCTTTGTGGCTATCTTCCTTCTCTTCTTCGATCTTTGCAACCATTTCTATTTTTTCCTTTCTTACTTCTAATTTTGAGTCTGCCTATTTTCTCCCTCTTTCCATATTCATCTACTTCTATCACAGAAGTCCTGAATTTCTGTGGTTTCAAATAACTTACAACTTATCTCCAGATAAGTAGGTTGAAGAATCAGGTTGCACAAACACACATCAACATACACACAATGATACACTCAAACACAAACACTAAAATTACAAATTAGAAACCTGCAGCGATGTCAGAACTGACAAGAGATGTTGGGGAATAAAGATATATGTACATCTGGGAAGATGTACACATTATATTGTTTTCATAAGTGACGGCTCTGCATTGTTCCCCTTTTTCTTGTCTCTCCTTATATATACATACATGCACATAAAGAAAGAAGGGTAGCAATCAACCCATGCACCTAAAGAGACAGGAGCAGGAGAGCTGATGTAATAATTATAAAACAGTGATAAGCCTAATTGGAGTTATTTGTGATAACCATTTGAGAAAAGTCAGGGTAGCAAATACTCTGATGAGCTATAGAGTAGTGGGACTTGATCATTATGTGTAGACATAGTATCAACTAAGAGTTGGTAAATAAAGGTAGACATAGCATCTAGTATGAGTTGAACAATAAGTGTAGGCATAGTATCTGCTTATATGATAGAAGTGAGGAGTGGAAGAGGACTCTAGGTTACTAGATGGAGTATTAGAAAGTGGAGTGAAGGTGTAAAATAGATTTGTAACGTTACCAGAAAACATTTAATTATAGTGTACATAAAGATGTATACTAGGGCAATGAACCATGAGGCATATTCAGGAAGGATAAAGGGGCACACCTAGCATTAACTGAATATAAAAGGCAGATAGGCAAACCTAAGAAAGGCTGACCTACACTGTGCAGACAGGGGCACCAAGAAGGGGATTGACCTGTACTATAGGAGAATAGGAATTAAGAGGAGCGTACCTACCGAAACGAAAGGAGGAAGTGCACTCATAGGATCAACCCATGTGTGAGACATAGGTACTGTTCCTGAAGGGGAAAAGGACAGCATCATGACAGAACCCTCACGTTTTGTAGGAATTAGTCTGGTAAGTTTGAATCATTGCATCACCAGCCTTATTATGTTTCATGTTTACAAGTGTCAAAAAAAGGAATACTTTTATTTTACCCAGAGTTTCTCGATACTACAATAAGCAATGAATAAGTACATCCTTAGAAAAGGTAGGACGGAAAGTAGGAACAAAGAGTAGATTTCTCATGGGTCATGTACTCCTGGAATTTACGATTGGAGAAAGAGCAGAAAACAGAACAATTGGTCCTCTCGGTTTTTAAATATCGAAATCCTACATGGATTGAAGGTTCACGTTTTATAATTGTAGTAAAATGGGAAAAAGGAGTGACTAGGTAATAAGAACAAGAGTATTTACGGTTGTTAATAGAAAAGGTTGTATTGTTGAAAAGTGAAGTGTTATCCTATGTGATATTGATGTACATGGTGATTATGTATAAAAATATCGCTTGTTCGAGCTGAGGAGATGGAAAAGTAGTGCTTCGAGAATTTCCGCGTAAATTCTAGAACCTGTCGTCCTTCTACCGTCTCGAACACACGATATTTTAAATATAAGTGGGAGAGTGTAAGAAGCATATCTACTGCACCACCTGTTTCTGTGTGCAGATTAGAAGTTCATTATGAGAAGACTGTAAGAGTGGCGGTCCATTGACTACGACAAGTGTCTGCCTCTAGCGCCACAAACACTGTCTGAAAGAACATGGAGTAATTATATGCTATTCTTTGCTGTGTTAGTGATTGTGATTATTGTAAGAAAAAAGGAATAATTGATTATAGACTTTTAACTTACTTCATGTCTTAGTCCCGAATGAGGCAAGATGTATGTGACGTCCATAAATTATTTGGTTGTTACACCAATGTTATTATAAATGTGTTTAATACAGTCTAATGTTTGAAGTCTAAGTTGATTAGCAGAAGTTGTTTTCTGTGAAAGTTGAAAGTATATTATGATTGAGCTTTGGGTACTCCTAGAATACTCTAGGAGTACCCAATTATTTTAAGAGTAGAGAAGGAGTGTAATGAATTCCTATAACCAGCGATAGTATTCGGAGAAGAAGCTCTTGGGAGATTGACGTGCCTGATTATCCAGAGAAGAGGATCGGCTAGACATTTCACGTAACTCAACTGATGAAAGCGAGGTGTTAACGGTGCATGCCCTGTTTCTCATATCGTCAAAACGTTTGACTACTTGAAGCATGATGCAAGAAATTAGAACGAATTTTCACTCCACAGCGCAGTGTGCTCTGTTTTCAAACTTCGTTATAAATTAAAACTGTTTGCTGGGCCATGACTTGGATCTAGGAACCCGATCTGACGCACACTTTAATTTTAGAGGAAGTTTCATGCGTGAAACTGTTTCCATTAACTTGGGAACTTCTTGAATTTGACGAAACTAGCGGACGTAGATATGGGAGGGTTGTAGATATGTAGGGGAAGAGTGGGAGGAATGAGGCAGTGGGAGGAATGGGATGTTTGAAACATCCCACCTATTTCGTTTAAATTGTTAGTTCAATACCTCGTCACCAGATGGTGTTGGTCTGATGCAGTTCCTGTTCCATCTTGGTCAACGAAGCTCATGTTGTTAGGTGAGGAGAAAACATAATCGATTTTCGCTCTTAAAAGGTAGGAATTCATCACAGAAAACAACTCAACTGTTTTTTAAATATTCGTTATTAGAATGACTTGAAAATGTGAATTAGAATGTGGAGTCATTGGTTATGTTCCTGAACCAGCAAATAAAATTTCGTATCTTTGTGGGCTATGTTTTTGACTCTTATGTATTAAAGTGCTCCTGAGGGAGAACTGGGAAATCCTGTCTCGGGAGGAGTGGGACAGTGTCCCATTTCTCCAACTATAATCATTATGAGAAATTTTGGAAATTTGTAGTAAGTCCCATGGGACCAATTTGCTGAGGTTATTGGTCCCTAGGATTACAAACTACTTAATCTTACGCTAAGGTCAACACACACACACACACACACACCCATGCCCAAGGGGGGCTCGAACCTCCGATGATGCGAGCCGCACAAATCGTGGGAAGGTGCGTCAGACCGCGCTGCTATCCTGCTACCCCGCGCAGCTTCATTATGAGAGTAACTGTTCTTATACATTGACTGTGTGCTACTTACAGGACATAATTCCCTTAAGTGGACCAATAATTTCTCTGACAGGATGGCCCCTACTAAGAGTCTAATTTTGGAGGCTAAAATGGAAGTCAACAAGTGGCAAAATCATTTGCACTCTCCAGGTCAGCACTTCAGCATAATCTTCAGAAATATTTCCAAGCAAACGATAAGGAGAGCATTGTCTTTCAATGTAATTTAGTATGTGGCTTGGTATTTTGCAAAGATCAGAAGTCAGCACTAGTGGAGTATCTTTTGACTGCCAGTAGAAAGTATTATGGGTTGACTCCAATTCAGGTTAGAATTCTTAGTTACCAGCATACTTGTGCTTTACACTGCAAAATCCCTAAATCTTGGGAAGCAACAAAAATGGCAGGACATGATTGGTTCAAAGGCTTTATGGGATGACACAAGGAACTATCATTGAGTACCCCAGAAGCGATAAGTTTAGGGTGAGCAGCCAGCTTTAACCAACCAAATGTTGATATCTTTTTAAATAATCTCAAGTTTGTTTATGGAAAATATGAACTTACACTAGTTCGCATATTCAGTTGCGATGAAACAGGAATATCTACAGTCAATACACCACCTAAGGTTGTTGCAAAGTTTCGTGAAAAACAAGTAGGTCAGGTAACATATGCAGAAAAAGGGGGGAAATTGCAGCATTATTCGCTGTAAACGCCATTGCTTTGCCTCCAGTTTTTGTTTTTCTAATAATTGGGTATAAAGATTTCTTTTTAAAGAGTGCTCCTCCAGGAAGTCTTGCACTATCAGGACAGGTTGGATGTCCAGTGTACTTTTCAAGCAGTGTTTATAGCACATAACTGACCATACCAAGTGCAGCAAGAGCCAACCTATACCACTAATTTTGGGTAATCACAAGAGCCATGTAGCAGTAGTTGTTATCATTACAGCAAAGGAAAATGGAGTTATCTTGTTAACCTTTCCACCACATTGTAGCCACAGACTCCAGCCTCTCGATGTGTCAGTGTCTGCTCCATTTAAAAGCCATTATAACAGAATTTGTAATGACTGGTTACTAAATCACAAAGGAAAAACTATTTCCATCTATTGCATAGGTGAGCTGGTTGGACAAGCATATCCTTTGGCTGTCACACAGACTACTATTCTTTCTGGCTTTAGGAAATCTGGCATATATCCATATGACAGCGAGCCCCTCACTGCGGTAGAATTTTTCATGTCTTCTGTAACTGATTGCCCACTTCCATCTCCGCAAGTTTCCCTTGAGTCAGATGGTCAACAACCTACTACATCTAAAGAATCCATTCAATCAAGTGTTTCTTCACAAGTTTCTTCTACTCTAGTTAAAAAAAGAATGAGCAGTGGACAGTTCTTCAGTGATGTGAGCAATAAGTCCTGAGCAGGTTCGTCCTTTCCTGAAAGCAGAACCATGAAAAAAAGCCAAAAGAGGAAAGAAGAGGAGAAAAAGTCGGATTTTAACTAGCACTCTGGGAAAGGCCGAGGCAGAAAGATTAGCATGTGAACAGAAAACTAAGCAATCAGAAAAATCAAGTAGGCCTAGACCTAAAGCGGCTAAAGTTGTAAGAAATCTTTCAAAAAAGAAAGCACTTGACGATTCTGAATCATCAGAGGATTTCAAGTACGAAGACACTGATGATGATCTTGACATGTTCCCGCGCTCTGAGGAAGATGAAATGGAAGAAATAGACTGGGAGGCAATCTGATGAAGATTAAGGAAAAGACATGGTTCTTGGAAAGTTTTCTACAAAGAAATCTGTGATTTATTACGTTGGGAGAATAATTAAGTATGATCCAAACAATGAAGTCGAAATTACATTTATATGGTAAAAGTGGAGTTTCCAAATTATAATTCTCAGTTGAAAATGATTAGTGTGTTGTGAAGATGTTCCAATGAAGTTACCAGCCTCATTATGTTCTGGAAGCACTGAACGATTGAAAACTTTGTATATATTTTCTGTAAATCTTTCAATGTATAATGTACAGTGCCGCTATAGACCAATAAAAGTTATATGTTGAACAGAATCTTGACAATCTGGCACTGTATGATATCGTCCCATACCTCCCTAGTTCTGTCCCGTTCCTCCCTCAGGTATGGGAGGTGTCGGGCATTTGCATCACTTCATAAATCTTTGTTGAGATGAGTTACGATGCCCATTTTCGTGAATTGATGTGCATTGAACATGGGTGTACCATTATCTACCGTTAACTTTGTTGCAGAAATCAAACAATAGAATATCCAGGATGAGATGTAACAATATAATGAGAAGGAAAGTTGCTACTCACCATATAGTGGAGATGGTGAGTCACAGATAGGAACGACAAAAAGCCTCTCACAATTGAAGCTTTCAGCCATTAAGGCCTTTGTCAACAATAGACACACAAACGCACACGCACACACACACACACACACACACACACACACACACACACTCATGCAAATGCAATTCTCACACATGACTGCAGTCTCAGGCAACTGTGGTTTTAGCTGCCTGAGACTGCAGTCGTATGTGTGTGTTGAGTTTGTGTGAGATTGTGCATGTGCTTATGTGTATCTATCGTTTACAAAGGCCTTAATGGTCGAAAGCTTTAATTGTGAGAGTCTTTTTGTTGTGCCTATCTGTAACGCAGCATCTTCGCTATATGGTGAGCAGCAACTTTCCTTCTCATAATATTGCAACTTTGTTGTAGAGTCTGTTGGAAATGAATGAGAATAAATAATTTTAATGATGTCCCATTCCTCCCACTCTTCCCCTACGATACTGCAGTGCCTGTGTTATTCTAGTTATGATGCACTGCGGCGACCACAGCCATTATGAAACACATCAAATGAATTCGAAATTGTGAGTAATGACTACCATCAGCTGTAGAACAGAATTACAATGAAAACTTGTGCCAGACCGAGACTCGAACCCAGATTTCCTGCTTATCGCAAGTGGTCACCTTATCATTTGGCTATCCGAGCAACACTCGTGGCCAGATGCAAACTTCCATATGTCGTCAACCATGCATCTGCGACCTGTACTTGTAAATCCACTTTGTATGATTCCGTACAGGTTAGACATTGTACTTGAAAGTCACATGCACTGTATCAGCAGATAAATGCGATATTGCAGTGCCTGTGTTATTCTAATTATGACGCCAGCTTCTTTTGGACATGCATACATGTAGAATGGAATGACGATGCATGCATGTAGAATGGATTGACGAAAATTAAAATTTGTTCCAGACCAGGACTAGAACCAGGTTTTCCTGCTTATTGCAAGCGGTTGCCTTATCATTTGACTAAATGTGCATGACTCACGGCCAGACCCAAATTTCTATATGTCGTCAACCATGCATCTACGACCTGTACTCCTAAATCCATTATGCACACATGTCCAAAGGAACTTTGCATCATAACCATGCGACTTTCAAGTACAACGTCTGACCTGTACAAGAATATACATAATGGATGTACGAGTACAGGTCATAGATGCATGGTTGACGACATATGGAAATTTGGGTCTGCCCGTGAGTCGTGTATCATGGTTAGCCAAATGGTAAGGCAACCGCTCGTGATAAGGGGGAAATCTGGGTTTGAGTAATGGTCCAGCACAAATTTTCATTGTCATCATTTCATTCTACAGCTGATGGTAGTCATTATTTGCAACTGCAAATTCATCTGAGGGGTTGCAGATATGGTCGTTTGAGATATTCCACCCAATTCTGTAATTATATGGATAATGTACCATACCAAAGCAAGAAGTTTGACAGACTACCTAATAAATATGATTTCAGGATTACCATGTTAGAGCCCCCCCATGAACCATGGACCTTGCCGTTGGTGGGGAGGCTTGTGTGCCTCAGCGATACAGATAGCCGTACCGTAGGTGCAACCACAACGGAGGGGTATCTGTTGAGAGGCCAGACAAACGTGTGGTTCCTGAAGAGGGGCAGCAGCCTTTTCAGTAGTTGCAAGGGCAACAGTCTGGATGATTGACTGATCTGGCCTTGTAACAATAACCAAAACGGCCTTGCTGTGCTGGTACTGCGAACGGCTGAAAGCAAGGGGAAACTACAGCCGTAATTTTTCCCGAGGGCATGCAGCTTTACTGTATGATTACATGATGATGGCGTCCTCTTGGGTAAAATACTCCGGAGGTAAAATAGTCCCCCATTCGGATCTCCGGGCGGGGACTACTCAAGAGGATGTCGTTATCAGGAGAAAGAAAACTGGCGTTCTACGGATCGGAGCGTGGAATGTCAGATCCCTTAATCGGGCAGGTAGGTTAGAAAATTTAAAAAGGGAAATGGATAGGTTGAAGTTAGATATAGTGGGAATTAGTGAAGTTCGGTGGCAGGAGGAACAAGACTTCTGGTCAGGTGAATACAGGGTTATAAATACAAAAACATATAGGGGTAATGCAGGAGTAGGTTTAATAATGAATAGGAAAATAGGAATGCGGGTAAGCTACTACAAACAGCATAGTGAACGCATTATTGTGGCCAAGATAGATACGAAGCCCACGCCTACTACAGTAATACAAGTTTATATGCCAACTAGCTCTGCAGATGACGAAGAAATTGAAGAAATGTATGATGAAATAAAAGAAATTATTCAGATTGTGAAGGGAGACGAAAATTTAATAGTCATGGGTGACTGGAATTCGAGTGTAGGAAAAGGGAGAGAAGGAAACATAGTAGGTGAGTATGGATTGGGGGACAGAAATGAAAGAGGAAGCCGCCTGGTCGAATTTTGCACAGAGCACAACATAATCATAACTAACACTTGGTTTAAGAATCATGAAAGAAGGTTGTATACATGGAAGAACCCTGGAGATACTAAAAGGTATCAGATAGATTATATAATGGTAAGACAGAGATTTAGGAACCAGGTTTTAAATTGTAAGACATTTCCAGGGGCAGATGTGGACTCTGACCACAATCTATTGGTTATGACCTGTAGATTAAAACTGAAGAAACTGCAAAAAGGTGGGAATTTAAGGAGATGGGACCTGGATAAACTAAAAGAACCAGAGGTTGTACAGAGATTCAGGGAGAGCATAAGGGAGCAATTGACAGGAATGGGGGAAATAAATACAGTAGAAGAAAAATGGGTAGCTTTGAGGGATGAAGTAGTGAATGCAGCAGAGGATCAAGTAGGTAAAAAGACGAGGGCTAGTAGAAATCCTTGGGTAACAGAAGAAATATTGAATTTAATTGATGAAAGGAGAAAATATAAAAATGCAGTAAGTGAAACAGGCAAAAAGGAATACAAACGTCTCAAAAATGAGATCGTCAGGAAGTGCAAAATGGCTAAGCAGGGATGGCTAGAGGACAAATGTAAGGATGTAGAGGCCTATCTCACTAGGGGTACGATAGATACCGCCTACAGGAAAATTAAAGAGACCTTTGGAGATAAGAGAACGACTTGTATGAATATCAAGAGCTCAGATGGAAACCCAGTTCTAAGCAAAGAAGGGAAAGCAGAAAGGTGGAAGGAGTATATAGAGGGTCTATACAAGGGCGATGTACTTGAGGACAATATTATGGAAATGGAAGAGGATGTAGATGAAGATGAAATGGGAGGTATGATACTGCGTGAAGAGTTTGACAGAGCACTGAAAGACCTGAGTCGAAACAAGGCCCCCAGAGTAGACAATATTCCATTGGAACTACTGACAGCCGTGGGAGAGCCAGTCCTGACAAAACTCTACCATCTGGTGAGCAAGATGTATGAAACAGGCGAAATACCCTCAGACTTCAAGAAGAATATAATAATTCCAATCCCAAAGAAAGCAGGTGTTGACAGATGTGAAAATTACCGAACTATCAGCTTAATAAGTCACAGCTGCAAAATACTAACACGAATTCCTTACAGACGAATGGAAAAACTAGTAGAAGCCAACCTCTGGGAAGATCAGTTTGGATTCCGTAGAAACACTGGAACACGTGAGGCAATACTGACCTTACGACTTATCTTAGAAGAAAGATTAAAGAAAGGCAAACCTACGTTTCTAGCATTTGTAGACTTGGAGAAAGCTTTTGACAATGTTGACTGGAATACTCTCTTTCAAATTCTAAAGGTGGCAGGGGTAAAATACAGGGAGCGAAAAGCTATTTACAATTTGTACAGAAACCAGATGGCAGTTATAAGAGTCGAGGGACATGAAAGGGAAGCAGTGGTTGGGAAGGGAGTAAGACAGGGTTGTAGCCTCTCCCCGATGTTGTTCAATCTGTATACTGAGCAAGCAGTAAAGGAAACAAAAGAAAAATTCGGAGTAGGTATTAAAATTCATGGAGAAGAAATAAAAACTTTGAGGTTCGCCGATGACATTGTAATTCTGTCAGAGACGGCAAAGGACTTGGAAGAGCAGGTGAATGGAATGGACAGTGTCTTGAAAGGAGGATATAAGATGAACATCAACAAAAGCAAAACAAGGATAATGGAATGTAGTCTAATTAAGTCGGGTGATGCTGAGGGAATTAGATTAGGAAATGAGGCACTTAAAGTAGTAAAGGAGTTTTGCTATTTGGGGAGCAAAATAACTGATGATGGTCGAAGTAGAGAGGATATAAAATGTAGGCTGGCAATGGCAAGGAAAGCGTTTCTGAAGAAGAGAAATTTGTTAACATCCAGTATTGATTTAAGTGTCAGGAAGTCATTTCTGAAAGTATTCGTATGGAGTGTAGCCATGTATGGAAGTGAAACATGGACGATAAATAGTTTGGACAAGAAGAGAATAGAAGCTTTTGAAATGTGGTGCTACAGAAGAATGCTGAAGATTAGATGGGTAGATCACATAACTAATGAGGAAGTATTGAATAGGATTGGGGAGAAGAGAAGTTTGTGGCACAACTTGACCAGAAGAAGGGATTGGTTGGTAGGACATGTTCTGAGGCATCAAGGGATCACCAATTTAGTATTGGAGGGCAGCGTGGAGGGTAAAAATCGTAGAGGGAGACCAAGAGATGAATACACTAAGCAGATTCAGAAGGATGTAGGTTGCAGTAGGTACTGGGAGATGAAAAAGCTTGCACAGGATAGAGTAGCATGGAGAGCTGCATCAAACCAGTCTCAGGACTGAAGACCACAACAACAACAACATGTTAGAGTAGTTGCAAGATGGGCAAATAGACTGAAACGACTCTATGAGGAATGCTGAACTATAATCTGGAATAAACGAAAACAAACCAGCTGTGAAAGTGTATGTCGTGGATAAAATTGCTGAGAGCAGAGGCCACAAAGTAGTGCATGTACTGCCCTACAACTGCAGTCTAAATCCAAAAGAATTGGCATAAGTCAAAATTAAAAAGAATTTCAGGGAGAACAATGTCGCTGGTGACATGTCGAAGGAAAGATTGCAGAATCTTGTTAGTACTGTTTTCCTTTCAGTTACTGCACAGAGTTGGCAAGGTTACTTCAGGAAAGTGCATCATTTCAGCAAGAGTATTGGACACGAGATGGAACAATGGAGATGAGCATTGATGAAGTTATCATCAGTACCATGTACTCAATGATGATGCTGATGATGATCTTGAAACAAAACATAAAGGACAGTGATCTTTAGTGAAGATCATTTTGAAAGTACTTTCAGGCACAATTAATTACACTATGAACAAATCGTTGCAATTATAAAAGCTATATAAATGGGGCCATGTGTCTTGCTATAAACAATTCACACAATCAACCTGTAGCTCAATGCTTATATATCAGATTAGTGCTGGAGGTCTATGTGTGAACTAGAAACTGACAGGGACAAATGGAACGAATAGCATAGTCCCAAAAATTATCATGTTGTAATGTTTAATATTTGATTATATTTTGTTAATTAATAAGTATCAAAACCACAATGTGACCAGGAATGTCACAACCGAATAGAATGTCGCCCAATGTCTATATGACACTTGTTGTAAGTACATTAAATAATGTTTGAGACCAAAGTGTTACGATGAATATCAGTAAACCAAGAGGGAAACACTGTCAGTGTGGGCTTTCCAAAATTCCGATGTGTATTTATCTGAGTATAAGATGACCCTGAATATAAGATGACCTCCCTCCCCTTTTTTAAGAGGCTCCTTCAGAAATAAAAGTTTTTAGCCTATACCGGCTAATGAAAATTACAAACTGTTTTACTGACATAAAGTATCAGCCAAAACATTATATCTTTTCCAAACTTATTTCATTTATTAATTCTTACATTTTGATAATACTAGGAAAAATAAAATGTACGAAAAGAAATTGTTTACATTAATTTTTGAACCATTTTCTTTTCTACCTTTTTTGCTAACTAACCATGCAGTCTATGGTGTCAATATTTTTAATCATCACCATCATCATCGTAATAGTACAGCTGTGAGATCTATATATTCGTTGTCACAAATATTTGGCTGTTTCTTCCGACTATGTTGCTATTTCTGGGGTTGTCTTGTTACAATGGGATCTGAGAACAAAGCAGTCCCCAACCCCCGAATACATATCAGATTTTGCTTCAATGGTGACACGAGAATGTTACAATGTCTCTTCTGAACATATTGATGCTCACCGCTCTTCCATCAACTGTGTACAATCAGCTAATGTGCACCCCCTTTCATTCCTGTCATACATTACAACGAATGTCAACAATATTGCAGCAAGAAACTCGCACATAGGCCACTGGGCCCTATCTAGACCTTTACCGTCTCCCGCAAAAATGAATACTGTTGTTGAGGATTTGCCCAATATTAAAGTCAGTTCAATTTGGGCAAACTGCAGTTTAAACATGCCAAAGTATGTGGTCTTCATTCCCATGGATGGCAACACGAAATGTGATGTTCGCTCCCCCACTACGGATGCAGTGTGTGGACATTTAATTGGGAACGTGGGTCTCACGGGGAGTGTGCAAGGGATAAACCCCTGCAGTCGCACTATCCTCTGTGCCCTCGGTGGCTCAGATGGACAGAGCATCTGCCATGTAAGGAGGAGATCCCGGGTTCGAGTCCTGGTCAGGGCACACATTTTCAACTGTCCCCGTTGATATATTTCAACACCTCTTGACAGCTTAGGGTCTTGATTTCATTATCATTTCATGAAAAATAATTTGTTTCAGTGTCAAGGATGGCTTATCTTTTGCTTAAGTTAATGTAGTGGATCATTTTGGGTTGTGGTAAGTGGACATCAGCTATCTACAAATAATTATCACTGCTTACTGGTGTTTTTATGGAAGTAGGGTGGTGATGCCATTACATGAAGTGGTTTGCACACGTGGTGAAAGTATGTGTTTCCACTTTTCAGTGCTTTATGTGTTCAGGGCATCTTATACTAAACTTTATGTTTGTCTTTCACTCGTATACTGAATGACAGTTATTGAAGGTTAATTGACGTATGCCTGCACAATATCAAATACATTCAGCAAAACAGGTTTCAAGTAGGCCCCTACTTGGACAAGTGTGATTTGAGGTCCATTAAAAAAATCCGATTCTCACATTAAAGATGCAGTCCTGGTTCAAGTAAAACTAGAAGTGACAATAGATCTCTGTGCAGTGTATGATTGTAACTACCTATTTTTGTAACACATGCATATAAATATAGTAAACATCAATTACAGCCTGTTAATTTCTGAGGTGGTGGTCCCTTCTGACGCTAATTGCTGGTGAGAGAAGGAAAGTGGCATCACAAAGTTAAAGCATTTTTCACTTTGTAGGATGGTGTTTTTCCCTTCATCTTGTATATTTGTAAAACTTGTCTGATAGTTCCACTTACTTTGGACAGAATGTACAGTACTCGCTAGGTTCTTTTTGAGACAGATATAGCTGATTTACACACATCTTTCAATAGCAAAAGCCGCACTGCAGGACTAGTCTTCAAGCGCAGAGGCATTGTGGTATCCATCCTGTCCTTGGAGGTTAAAACATAACCTAATACATAAAATAAATTCTAACCTAACCTAACATCCTCGATCCTGCCAAAAACTGACGAATGAGATCGGACGCATGGTGATCAAACTCTCTGCTGATGTTATCATGTAAGCTTTGGCAATGGCGCCTGATGACCGTTGTCATTGCCACTGCGAACACAGCCTTATGCAGTGGCACCGACAACTGTCATCAGACACCATCCCCATAGGTCACCCAATAACATCAGCCAATAGCATGGTCATAGTGCGCCCGATCTTTGGCAGAGTCAAAGGAGGGTAGGTTACATTATGTTCGGTCAGAATCTATTATATTTATGAAGTAGGTTAGATTTTAGCCTGTTAGGGTGGGATGGATACCATGACACCTCTGTGCTTGGATACGAGTGCTGCATAGCGGCTTCTGCTATTAAAAAGACGCCAAATGCATGTGAATGAGCTTGCCTGTCTCGTAAAGAATGCGGCGAGTACTAGACCTATACACTCTGTCCTTGGTTATTGGAATAACCAGACAAGTTTTCCAAATATATGAGATGATGGGAGAAACGTTTTGTTACATATGCAAGGTAATTCATGGTCATCTTGAAAAGCATTATAAATACTCTGTTTCTTTGTATTTGTTTAAAGATGTGCAGAAATAAGTCAATTAACCTTCAATGACTGTCATTTAGCACATGATTGAAAGACAAGCATAAAGTGTAGCATAAGTTACTCTGACAACCTGCAGCGAGTAAAAGTAGAAATACATACCGTGCACCACATTTGCAGACCACTTCATATTAAAATGCTAGTAAGCAGTAATAATAATTTGCAGACAACTAATGGCAACCTACCACAAACAAGATCCAGTACAGTAGGTGTAAGCATGTAAAATGCGCCACACTTTTCATGTGAGGTTGTAATCTACACCTAAAATTTCCAATAAGGATTTTGTCTATTTCAGGTTTCGAATAAATCTGCAATTTCAATCCATATATTCTGAACTATATCCCAGTTATGATATTTTCATCCTCAGGACGCCACAAACTCACTCTTTCTTGGACTATACTTATCAATTTCTCCGTTCCACATTTCGTATGCAAGAGTTGGATTTGACCAATAAAAATAAACTGATCTGAATTTCAACAATTGTCATCTGAAGTCTGTACATCTGGGAGATAAGATCGGCAATAGCATGACTGCACACAAAATGGCATACTGATTTGAAAGGATTGTCCGTCTCTGGCCGATGTTGGTTGTAGGCGAAAAGCTGTCAAATTTTAGTCAGAGCAATAGACTATTGTAGCGGCTAGTTCATAGTTTCTTGCATATCTCCTTGCACTGTCGCCATGTGAGTCAATGTCAGGTGATTGTACAAACTACATCAAAACAGTATCAAGTGCTTCAATGTATCGGGATAGCTCGAGCATGCTGAAACACAAGTACCTTTGCCGAGTCCTGCCCTTTAGAAGTTTTGAAAATAAATGTGCAAGTGATCTCAATGGCCAAAGCTTCATCTCTAAATGTAAGATGACCCCTATAAGCCAGCCAGGGTGGCCGAGCGGTTCTAGGCGCTACAGTCTGGAACCACGCGACTGCTATGGTCGCAGGTTCGAATCCTACCTCGCAATGGATGTGTGTGATGTCCTTAGTTTAGTTAGGTTTAAGTAGTTCTAAGTTCTAGGGGACTGATGATCTCAGCAGCTAAGTCCCATAGTGCTCAGAGCCATTTGAACCATTTTTTGACCCCTATAAATAATAAGACTACCCTGATATATTCTATTAAACAATGCAACAATGTAGACCTCAGCAAAGGGAATCAATATAAGGAGACCTCAACTTACGTGAAATTATAGAGGCACATCATCTTGACAAAAGAAATTTCATAAAAACAAACCATAAAAACTCATCAAAAATAGTAAAAGAAATTTTCTCATCAGATTCTAACTTGTCATACAATAAATTCTGAGATCTTTTCTTATAAATATAAATTTTTAGATTTTCTAAGACATCTAACCTTATCCCTTTGGAAAGGCTGTCATTTCACAACGAATATCACTAATGCTATTCTTCCTGTCTCCGAGATGATCTCGAAAGTGTTTTTATTATGAGTACTAGAGTGATCCTTTTTTTGGCCTCGAACATTATTTTATGCACATAAGACACATATCATGTAGACATTGCGTGACACACTATTAGGTTGTGACATCTCTGGTCACACTGTGCGTTTTGTGAAAACATAGAAATTTAAACATAACAATATGCCAAATTTTGGAACTATGCTAGTCATTCCATTTGTGCCTGTCAGTTTCTATTTCATACATAGACTTAAAGCACTATGGTAATACATAAATGTCGAGCTACAAGTTGATAATGTGTATTGTTTATAGCAAGATACATGGCCCTATTTGTATAGCTTTTATGACTGTAATGACTTGTTCATGGTTTTTATGACTAGAATAATTGATTATATTATATAGCAAGTTCATTGTATCACATAGTAAGGATTAAGCTATTTATTCCTAGTATCTTGTCATCCATACCTTGCACACCAAGACCTCAAGCACCTTGCTAGTACCTAAATGTCAAGTTACATATGGATAATGTGAATACTGCAATTTGTATAAAGCCAGCTAAATGATTTCACTGTATGGTTGCTGTACTTGATAGTGTGGGTACCACGATTTGTATAAAGCCAGCTAAGTGATTTCACTGTACGGTTGCTGTACATGTAATGACATGTTTGTGGTAGTTATGAGCGTAACACTTGATGTTCCCTTTGCAGTTCCTTCATGTCTTCTAGCTATGTTGAGGTAACAAACAATAGTGTATGGTTGTCGAGCTTTTATGCTGCCTGCATATTATGACGTGTATATTTTTCTTGTATTTGTTTTTATAATACAAACATGCCATATGATTGGCTTCACTACCTGAGTATTACATGATATATTGAAGATACAGCGCTTCCTGTTAAGTGTTACAGGATGGTTTAAATTTTATATAAGTTACTTTAAAATTATTATGGCAAAATAAGTGTAACACACTCTGATCTGGATTATTTAGTGTATGTCTACAGTGTAACATTCTTGGATAATTGGTTTGCCTTTATACTTTACATGACGTAAGGTATTTTTGTTTTTGTAACTACCACCACAGTGCCACATGGTGGCTGGTTGTAACATCTGTGATGCTCACTTGAGAATCTGTCTTCATTCTGCTAATGTGCAAACATGAACTTATATAATCAGTGCAACATGTGCATTGTTTTATAAATAGTTATTTTATGCTTGATTTGCTGATATACTATTGCTCCCACATTCATTAAGTGTCATTGTATGATATGACACAGCATAATATGCATTTGATCAAGTTTCTGTGAAACGTACTGCAGAAGTTATGTTATATTCCATGATATAGTCCATGTTTATGTAAAATTTTATTACACCTCTTTACGTCCGATCCCAGTGTGGTTCAATATGTTGATCTATACTTTACAGATATGATGATGCTAACATAGTTTGCTGAAATTGGTCATCACAATAAATGCTGTACAATAGTGATCTTGGCTGTTTTAAGTTGGACTTCTGTTTCTAGATTAATCTAGACTGTCCCATAACTTGATAATGTCAAGTATATACAGGGTGGTCCATCTGAAGTTTCAGATGAAATTATCACGAAAACTATACATCAGGTAAAAATAGTGAGTAAGACAAGTTCGTAAGCTCAAAGGGGGGCATCAAATGATACTACACATGACCTCCAGCCCCTGCCCCCTTGAACTTTTAAATCTTAAATGGAAACACCCATTTTTTATTGCAGATTCGGATCTCCATAAAAAAGTAATCAAGTTTTGTCTGAAACATTTTGTTAAACCATAGACAGATGGTGCTGAAATCGAGAAAAAAGTAAAATTCGGGAAGAACTCTGATTTATTTAGAATTATCCTAGAAAGACACATCAAATCGATAAAAAATGAGCACCAATTCTTTTGTTATGCCAAATTAAGCTATTTTTATACAAAATGATCCTACTTTTAGCATTACCCAGGAACAATGACATGGATGTAGTAGAATGATGTTCCCACGGAGTGCTTCATTAGTGTGAGTCCCCTTGCCTCTCACATGTTGGAGTGCTTGATTAGTGTGAGACCCCTTGCCTCTCACAATTTGGGGTGCTTAATTGATGAAATTAGCCATGAAGAAATTGTTCAAAATTATCCCCATTTGCTTCAATGCATAAAGTCAGTCATCTGCAAAACTTGTCCACAGTTTTGAGCAGCACATCCCGTGGTATGGCTGCACAGACTCTTCGAATGCATTGCTCCATATCCTTTTGGGTTGTGGGCTGTTTTCCATAAGAAGTATATTTTAAATAACCGCACAAGAACAAATCAGATGTTAGGTCTGGTGAACTTGGGAGTCCACTGAATTGGTCTGCCACATCCTATCCACCAACCAGGGTACCGTAAATTTAAAACGTTCTGCACATTTTTAGCATAGTGGGGAGCTGCTCTGACCTGTTGGAACCACATTCATTGCCTAGTTTCTAAATCAACATCTTCCATTAGCTCTAACAAATCATTGCGAAGAAGTTGTAAATAAGATTCCCCAGTAACATTTCGGTCAAAAACTACGGTCCTATCAAGTAACCGTTTAAAATTCCACACCAGACCATTAACGACCATTTGTGTTCTGTAAGTGGATCTGTGCCAGTGTGGATTGACAAGGGACCAATAATGACAATCATGATGATTTAATTTGCCATTGTTTTTGAATGTGGCTTCATCGGTGAACATAATGTAGCCAAAAAAAATCATTGTCATCTCTTATCATTTCCAAGACCCACTGGCAGAAGTGCATGCGTATTTGCATATCTTTCAGTGTTAATGCCAGTGTCAGTGTGATATGATGTTATTGTTGTTGTGGTCTTCCGTCTTGAGACTGGTTTGATGCAGCTCTCCATGCTACTCTATCCTGTGCACGCTTCTTCATCTCCCAGTACCTACTGCAACCTACATCCTTCTGAATCTGCTTGGTGTATTCATCTCTTGCTCTCCCTCTACGATTCTTACCCTCAACACTGCCCTCCATTACTAAATTGGTGATCCCTTGATGCCTCAGAACATGTCCTACCAACCGATACCTTCTTCTAGTCAAGTTGGCCACAAACTTCTCTTCTCCCCAATCCTATTCAACACCTCCTCATTAGTTATGTGATCTACCCATCTAATCTTTAGCATTCTTCTGTAGAGCACCACATTTTGAAAGCTCCTATTCTCTTCTTGTCTAAACTATTTATCGTCCATGTTTCACTTCCATACATTACTACACTCCATACAAATACTTTCAGAAACGACTTCCTAACACTTAAATCAATACTCGATGTTAACAAATTTCTCTTCTTCAGAAATGCTTTCCTTCCGATTGCCAGTCTACATTTTATATCCTCTCTACTTCGGCCATCATCAGTTATTTTGCTCCCCAAATAGCAAAACTCATTTACTACTGTAAGCGTCTCTTTTCCTTATCTAATATCCTCAGCATCATCCGACTTAATTCGACTACATTCCATTAGTCTTGTTTTGCTTTTGTTGATGTTCATCTTATATTCTCCCTTCAAGACACTATCCATTCCATTCAAATTCTCTTCCAAGTCCTTTGCTGTCTCTGACAGAATTACAATGTCATCGGCGAACCTCGAAGTTTTTATTTCTTCTCCATGGATTTTAATACCTACTCTGAATTTTTCTTTTGTTTCCTTCACTGCCTGCTCAATATACAGATTGAATAACATCGGGGAGAGGCTACAACCCTGTCTCACTCCCTTCCCAAACCACTGCTTCCCTTTCATCCCCCCTCAACCCTTATAACTGCCATTTGGTTTCTATACGAATTGTAAATAGCCTTTCGCTCCCTATATTTTACCCCTGCCACCTTCAGAATTTGAAAGAGAGTATTCCAATCAACATTGTCAAAAGCTTTCTCTAAGTCTACAAATGCTAGAAACGTAGGTTTGCCTTTCCTTAATCTAGCTTCCAAGATAAGCCGTAGGGTCAGTATTGCCTCATGTGTTCCAATATTTCTACGCAATCCACACTGATGTTCCCCAAGATAGGCTTCTACTAGTTTTTCCATTCATCTGTAAATAATTTGTGTCAGTATTTTGCAGCCGTGACTTATTAAACTGATAGTTCAGTAATTTTCACATCTGTCAACACCTGCTTTCTTTGGGATTGGAATTATTATATTCTACTTGAAGTCTGAGGGTATTTCGCTTGTCTCACACATCTTGCTCACCAGATGGTAGAGTTTTGTCAGGACTGGCTCTCCCAAGGCTGTCAGTAGTTCTAATGGAATGTTGTCTACTCCCGGGGCTTTGTTTCGACTCAGGTCTTTCAGTGCTCTGTCAAACTCTTCACGCAGTATCATATCTCCCATTTCATCTTCATCTACATCCTCTTCCATTTCCATAATATTGTCCTCAAGTACATCGCCCTTGTACAGACCCTCTATGTACTCCTTCCACCTTTCTGCTTTCCCTTCTTTGCTTAGAACTGGGTTTCCATCGCATGATAATTATGTGCCTTCAAAATCCTCTAAACGGTTGATTGCGACATTCCAGTTTGTCTCTGAATCGCACGACTAGTAACTTCGGGATCCAGTTGAACACAAGCAAGAACAATAAGGCTACGAGTGTTATTTTCATTGTATTCACGATGACGAGGTGGACAGTGCATGTATCCATTTCGAGCTCATTGAGCACAATTTCGAATATTGTTTTCACTTGGATGTCAACTGTTTGGGAAATGATTTGCATACAGCGGCGCAGCTACAGCGTAATTGTTATGGTATTCACCTAAAATTAACATCATATCAACAATCTCTGTAGAAGGATAGTGAGCCATGTTTCGCTATTTACTTTTGTCAGTTGATGTTCACGGTTCACAATCTGAAAGTGAAGTGACATCTGATCGCATTGCACCGACCTTTATACTGAGCAATAGTTCGCAGTTTGACCATGGTAGTGATACACTTGGGTGAGCAATGCTACTGTGAAGAGTTCCCTAACTAGATTTTAATACCATTCCACCTCCCTCCATCAAAAACTGTGGCGGGCCATCTCTCAATGGTTTAAAAAATATTCCAGACAAAACTTGATTATTTTGTTATGGAGAATCTGAATCTGCAGTAAAAAATGGATGTTTCCATTTAAGATTTAAAAGTTGCCCCCCACCCCACCCATGGGGGGCGGGGGCTGGGGGTCACATGTAGTATCATTTGATGTCTCCCTTTGAGCTTACAAACTTGTCTTACCCACTATTTTTACTCGATATATACACTCCTGGAAATGGAAAAAAGAACACATTGACACCGGTGTGTCAGACCCGCCATACTTGCTCCGGACACTGCGAGAGGGCTGTACAAGCAATGATCACACGCACGGCACAGCGGACACACCAGGAACCGCGGTGTTGGCCGTCGAATGGCGTTAGCTGCGCAGCATTTGTGCACCGCCGCCGTCAGTGTCAGCCAGTTTGCCGTGGCATACGGAGCTCCATCGCAGTCTTTAACACTGGTAGCATGCCGCGACAGCGTGGACGTGAACCGTATGTGCAGTTGACGGACTTTGAGCGAGGGCGTATAGTGGGCATGCGGGAGGCCGGGTGGACGTACCGCCGAATTGCTCAACACGTGGGGCGTGAGGTCTCCACAGTACATCGATGTTGTCGCCAGTGGTCGGCGGAAGGTGCACGTGCCCGTCGACCCGGGACCGGACCGCAGCGACGCACGGATGCACGCCAAGACCGTAGGATCCTACGCAGTGCCGTAGGGGACCGCACCGCCACTTCCCAGCAAATTAGGGACACTGTTGCTCCTGGGGTATCGGCGAGGACCATTCGCAACCGTCTCCATGAAGCTGGGCTACGGTCCCGCACACCGTTAGGCCGTCTTCCGCTCACGCCCCAACATCGTGCAGCCCGCCTCCAGTGGTGTCGCGACAGGCGTGAATGGAGGGACGAATGGAGACGTGTCGTCTTCAGCGATGAGAGTCGCTTCTGCCTTGGTGCCAATGATGGTCGTATGCGTGTCTGGCGCCGTGCAGGTGAGCGCCACAATCAGGACTGCATACGACCGAGGCACACAGGGCCAACACCCGGCATCATGGTGTGGGGAGCGATCTCCTACACTGGCCGTACACCACTGGTGATCGTCGAGGGGGACACTGAATAGTGCACAGTACATCCAAACCGTCATCGAACCCATCGTTCTACCATTCCTAGACCGGCAAGGGAACTTGCTGTTCCAACAGGACAATGCACGTCCGCATGTATCCCGTGCCATTCAACGTGCTCTAGAAGGTGTAAGTCAACTACCCTGGCCAGCAAGATCTCCGGCTCTGTCCCCCATTGAGCATGTTTGGGACTGGATGAAGCGTCGTCTCACGCGGTCTGCACGTCCAGCACGAACGCTGGCCCAACTGAGGCGCCAGGTGGAAATGGCATGGCAAGCCGTTCCACAGGACTACATCCAGCATCTCTACGATCGTGTCCATGGGAGAATAGCAGCCTGCATTGCTGCGAAAGGTGGATATAGACTGTACTAGTGCCGACATTGTGCATGCTCTGTTGCCTGTGTCTATGTGCCTGTGGTTCTGTCAGTGTGATCATGTGATGTATCTGACCCCAGGAATGTGTCAATAAAGTTTCCCCTTCCTGGGACAATGAATTCACGGTGTTCTTATTTCAATTTCCAGGAGTGTAGTTTTTGAGATAATCTCATCCGAAACTTCAGATGGACCACCCTGTGTAAGAATTAAAATATTTCACACAAGTATTACAAATTATTTTACTTTAGCCCCCAACTGACAAAAACTTACATCTTTCCTCTCTCTCTATGCAAAGAAAAATTATACTTTTTGACTGCAATGTTTCCTCCTGTCTGTCTTCTTCTATTACCATTACCATTACCTGCTGTCCATGTTGACAGCTCCGGGGCAGCTGACGGACACAGCAGAGGTTCATGCTTGACACCATGTGCCCACCGGTGGCCACACACTCCACTCTCTTTAGTACAATACATACAATGCACGAATTTGTATTTCTTGATTGAGTTGACACCATTGTACAGGAAATCAGGTACAATTTCTTGTTCATTTTGAACTTTTTAATTTTACGCATCACTACAAGATATGCTGTACTAAACAGATTGGAGTTTGAGGCTTCCAGTGGGCACATGGCACGATATTTCTGCTGAAGGTATCACACCAGTCAGATTAATGTGGGTTTTCTTCTTATTCTGTGTAGCCAGGGCCCAAAATTTATCTTAAATGTTTACTCTCACAAGCGATTTTATTGCACATGTAGCTACTTTTGTTTTTCCTTCTTTACAAGCAACAAGTTTTAGGAAGTGCTTTCCTTTTTCCATGCTCTGTGACAATACTGACAGTATGTTCTTCCTCTGTTGCCTAATATATTTTCTGAGCACTCATGCTGTACTGTGCTGATCAGCCAGAGCATAATGACCACCTTTAGAATGGTGCGTCCACCTTTGGAATGGATAACATTGGCAACACCTAGTGGCCAGAAGCAATGAGGCTTTGGTAGATCACTAGATGGAGTTGGCACCACATTTGCACACTCAAGCCACCTAATTCCCATAAATTTCACAGACGGGGTCAATGAGCACCGATACCAAGTTAAATCACATTCCAGATGTGTACGGGTTCTGCTCTGGCGAGTTGGGGGCCAGCACATCAACTGGGACTTGTCACTGTGTTTGTTGAACCACTCCATTGCACATCTGGCCTTGAGACATGGAACATTATCTTCTTGAAAAAGCCACTGCCAATTGGAAACATGATTGTCAAGAAGCGGTGTACGTGGTCTGCAACCAGCGTATGATACTCCATGGCCATCATGGTGCCTTGGGTGAGCTCCATTGGACCATGGAGTCACCACCAGCCTGTGTCTGTTCTCTGCAGTACAGGTGTCATGGAGCTGTTCCCCTGGAAGACAACAGGTTCACACCCTGCCATCACCATGGTGAAGAAAGTATCAGGATTCATCAGACCATGGATCACACTGCCACTGCACCAACATCCAGTGCCAATTATCAAATGCCCATTTCAGTCATAGTTGCCAAAATTGTGGTGTTAACATTGGAGGCCCACAGTTAGGAGTGTTCGGTGCACTGTGTGTTCACACACACTTGTACTCTGTGGAGGCCCACAGTTAGGAGTGTTCGGTGCACTGTGTGTTCACACACACTTGTACTCTGCCAGCACTGAAGTCTTTTATGTTAGTTCCGCCACAGTTCGCCGCCTGCCCTGTTTTACTAGTCTGCCTCACCCATGATGTCCAACATTTGTAACAAGGGGTGGCCGCCCAACACCACGATGTGGTTTCACCTTGGTTTCGCCACGTATTGCAGGCACTCACCATGGAATTCGAAACACCCGACAAGTTGTGCAGTTTCCGAAATACTCATGCTGAGCCTTCAGGCCATCACAATCTGCCCTCAGTCAAACTCAGATAGATTGTGCGACACACACACACACAGTGTCATTGATACTACATGCACTGCGCTTGTGTCTGACAATTAGCAGTCAATCCTTGCGAGGTGACAATGCTACTGCCTGGATGTGTTTACATTGGTTGTACGTCGCTGGTCATTATGTTCTGGCTGATCAGTGTTTTTTCTTCTGTGTTATATATTTCATCACATTATAGTTGTTTTTTATTACCTGTCCCAACATAAAAATATTGAAGAAACAAGCTATTTTTGCTGCTTGGTAGTCCAAAAGGAACTATAATTGCAGTGCAGTTTTTTTTACACGGGAGATTTTTCTATTACACCACCATAATTCCTTAGGTAAATCATAGTGATAACCTGTAAATTTACAACTAAACATAAGATTTTAAAAATAATTACCAAATGAGATCTTCAATTCAGAATTCTGTGAACATGAGTTGAGGATTTGCTTGCAAAAAAAATCTCAATTATTTAATGATAAATAGCACACAAAACTTCAAAAGTGTAAATCTAGAGGTTGTATTAAACTATTACACCTCGATTTACTGCTTCTGCCTCTATACCTCTTGCTATGTAATGTTGTCACAAATTAATTGCAAGTCACATCACACATACATTTAAATAACAATAAACTTGGCAACATGAAAAAACAAATTGAGGGCACAGCTTTACACAAAAGAAAGTGGCCATATTCAAGGGAACAGCACTGTTTGAAATCATACAGTTCTTTCAGATCCAGTTGTCTACATTAACACACAGGCACATTTGTTAACACGTTTCTGCAATACTGTTTAAACTCCACACACCTGGTTTTAATGAGCAATCCCTGGCAGCAATCTGCATCTTTCTGTGTACAAAGTTGATTTTTGAGGGGAAAACTGGTGGCTTTTTGCACACAATGACACTCTACAATGGAATCTGATTGACACGAGCTACAATTTTGCTTCATGCCTAACAAAAGCTAATCATTTTTCATTGTTTTTTTTTTTTTTTTTTTTTTTTTACTTTTGGAATTTTCTGTTATAGTTCAGTGCAGTGTTTTCCCTCCTTGGGAAAATGGTTTGCAACCTATATCTCTCTTCACTGTACATAAAAACAAAAATTAAGGAGCGAGCTCCTGCTTTGATATGAAAACTTTAAAGCTGTAGAACTTGATAATGAGAATCAATATCAACTATCATGTTTAATGCAACAAACTTAATTATGTCTAGTGGCATACTGTGTGCGCTCTCAGGAATTAATAAAGGAAGTACAATGAAAATGGGAAAAGAACAGTGTAATGGAAAATCAAAGTTACAAAAGTAAAATTTCAATTTAGTGGTTGTTACATTTTCAAAGAGCTGTACATGTTGCAAAATGTTATGATTCATAATAGAAAAAAAGACATAAAAACTAGAAAAAGAACCACGTTATTAATATGTACCCTTTGAAATGGTACAGCATCCCTGCATGAAGGAACTATGACATTCAAGCCCTATTTACATCCTACTTATAAAATGTGTACCTCAAACAATCTTTGAACACAGTATGTGAAGAAGTATGAAAGAACAGTAGCTCAGTGCTTTGCATGTAAAACTAAAGCACAAGAGTACGGTTGAAACATTTTTGTTAAGGTTACCAGGGACGTTAAACAAACATTTCAAAAAAACTGTATAGAAAAATACAAGTTTTCAGGTAACTTCTCACATATGCAGTTTACTTACAACTTATTTGCTAGAGAAAATAAGTCCTTCTGCAAAATTGTCAGGGTCATGCTATACTTATCATTTTTCATACACTGTTGATAGGTTTTACAGTTAAGTGTAAGTGGTGATGTTTTTCATTCCGTCTCTACAAAAACACCTTAAAATTTTATAATGAAGTTGCATAACCTGAAAGGGAAAACAAAAAGGAAGGTGGAATAAAAGACAAAGTAATACCTACGGTAGACACAATAAAGGAGTAACACAACATCTCTTTTTTCCAGTACGTCCCCCCTTCACCAGAAGAACGTAAAACAACTGTAATGGAAATTGCAAGTGCTCTATTTTCTTAGTGATGTTCAAAACTTAGACAACTGCCACATGTCTAAACCTTTCCCCTTACACACACACACACACACACACACACACACACACACACACACACACACGAGCGCGCATGAATGAATGAGTAAAACATATATTAGGATTTCACGGGAGGGAAAAAAGAACAAAACACGGAAATTGTCAAACATTTTATATTACATTTACAAATTGAAACAAACACAAAAGTTAAAAGGTACTTTTATACATTACCTTCATATAAATTACTGTATTTTAATAATATATATGTATATATATTATATACTGTTTATTGTATATATAAAAGTCTATTTAGTCTCGTGTTCTTGCTGCCTCTTGGGAAACTGTCTCTCACTGTGACACACACACACACACACACACACACACACACACACACACACACACACTTGGTATTACAATTATCTTCCTGGGAAACATCTATCAATATCACAACCAGTACTCCCCAAAACATGTTCTCCTATAAACATTCAGAATGCAAAGCAGCCTCTCTGCAGTACATTATTTTACAGTTTAGTGATAAAACAGCAAAACAATGGAAAAACTTAACAACAAAAATTAAATCGAAAATCATTTTACTGGCTTCAGTTAGGTATGAGAATATTGTTGCTCTAAATTTAACCCGTCTGTGAGATTTCTTCATTATTAATTAAAAAAACCCTCACAAAATGCAAGTTAGGTTTCTATTTTTAAATTACAACTGTATAAAACACTGTTTTTGTTGGAATAAACAACTAATAATTTACGTTACATAAAGGGACACACAATAACAAAACAATTCTGGCAAGTTGTGAGAGAAGGAGAAAATAAACATAAATGCAAGCATACTTCTTTTACATAGGCAGCTACATAATATACAGTAAGCATGACAACTTCTACTCTCGGAAATACATCACAACTGCTGCATGATGACTTCGTGCACCTATTTGGGCAAACAACAATAGAAACACGCAAAACAATGATTTATTGAATAATATACAAAACATGGGAACAAGCTGCACATTTGTTGATTTAGTGCTATGATGCTAAACTCTGACAAAGGAGCCCACTGCAGCAGAAGCAGTTAAATTCTTTTTAATGCTACATTAAAGTGAGAAACATAGTTCTGTCATTGCTACATGAAATTAACAAGACAGAAAACACAATAAAAAAAATTTACCTACAATTACCTTTAATGATTCATGTGTCATTGGCACAGTCTATGCATAGCATATATTTAATCCATGCATAATCCTATTCAATGCATATTGAAAATTGTGTGCATCAGCTGTCACCAGTGTCACCCACATAAAATGCACACACACATGTAATAGTTTTCCTATTTGTCTAGACACACTTAAATTTATAGTGATCCTGTCATAAGTATTAAAGGGGAATAATGATATATTGAACATGCACTTGTTACTTAACAGTTTTCATGTGACTAGAAAAGCAAGCAAGATTTTAGAATGGCAAGTTGCAACTTTCCTGTCACATGTCTTGTAGGAAAATTAATACAATATTCAAATGAAGGCAATGGAAAATTTACACTAAGGCAAACGTTTTGAAACTTTATGGACAAAGGAGACACTGGTTACCATAAAGTGTATTTCCAAGGAAGATTAGCACTAAGATATATTGCACTGCTTCCAATGTAAATAATGCCTGCAATAAATTATACAATATGTGTAACCGAAGAAGAGAAAATAGTATACAAATTACAAATAATATTTTCCATTGTCATGTACATTTGTGTAACAGCAACAATTTCAAATGTCGTGGTGATGTTCTCTTTCAAATAGTTCATAAAGTCTGAGCAATGGGGCACAAAATAATTTCAATTTATAATTTAAAAGTTCTCTACAACTGTAGCACCCTAACAAATCTAATGGTTTTGGAACACAGTCATTTTTCTTACCCATTCTGACAGTTCAAGGACAAATGTGAAAATAAAATTTATTGAGTGCAGCAGAAATGGAGTTTTTCAAATGCAGCTTTAAAGTATTTGTCTTTTCCATAATAACCAAAAATCTTGTCAGGCACAGATTTTGCAAATCAGGTAACAGAACAATTTTCATGCTTGATTCGAAACAACCGTGGGAAATGTAATACATGCATAAATAAATGTGATATTTGGTTTGTGACAGAATTTGTACAAGTGCAAAGGATACTTTCTCCTGGTGTCATTTTGGCAACTATCTTAATGCAAGATGTGAGTGTACTACTGCTAAAAATTTTCCTGGTCCAAAATAAAGCAAGATGCAAGTTCAAAGTATTTGCAAGGAGACCCCCCCCCCCCCCATGGGTGGGACCGACTTTTTTGAAGTCACCTATATGGTTGTGCACGTTGGGATCCCAGGTATCGCATCATGCCGCCATTCACCCCGGTGGGCCATTGTTTGCAAGTAACGTGGAGTGGAGTGGGGTGGCTTGAGGTGGGGGCTGTAATTTCGTATGATGCTCTACAGCTTTCAAAATAGTAGCAATACATAGACAAGTGATATAGCATTCCTCACAAGTAGATGGTTGTGAATTTGAGTCTCTTCAGGTGTTTTTAATTTTTTGTTGTTTTATTCATTTAACAATGATTTTGACCATTATTTTTATTCATTTAATTAGTTTAAATCTAATTTCTTAATTTTTAATCCTTATGCACATCATTTGAACCATTGTATTAACTTTTTGATTTGTTCTCATTTTTTTCCTTTCATTCTTCTTTCATTTGGAATTTTGTACACACGATTGTAATTATTATTATTAGATATCAACTTCAATTTAATGCGTTCTCTTTCATTATATTATATTACATTTCCAGCCATTTTACTGCATTCATTATTTCTATTCTTCATTTTGCTTGGATTTTGTTTTACTTATAATCCCTTCTTTCATTTAAATCTTCACCTTATTTTGTTCATAGTGCAACAAGAATTTGTATTTTAAATGTTTGTATGATGATCACCATCTAAAAAAATTATGTCTTATAATGGATTTTTTTACACCACTGCTCAATCAGTATAAATATATTACTTTGTATTCCATTTTTAGACAGTAGATCAGCATTTCCAAATGTTTCAATATTATGATAGATATATGAAAATAATTAAATTCACATGCACGATTCCAAATGGAAGAAAAAATGACAGCAAGTCACAAAGTAAAATTATGTGACAAAGGATTTGAAATTAAACTACATTAAAACCAATACTTGCATAAAAATAAGGGTCGAAATCATTGTAATAAAGATTAAAAAATAAAAAATCCAAATCACCTGAGGTGGTTTGAACCCAAGACGACCTGCAAATGAGGACTGTACCTTAACCATTATGCTATGTCATTAGCTCGTTCAAAGGTCCTATTTTGAAGGCGCTACAGGATCACATGAGATTACTTTCTCTCCCCCCCCCCCCCCCCCCCTTGATTATGAGGATCTACCAGGGTGAATGCCTGCAGGGTGTGTGGTATATGGGACACTAACCCACATCACTGTACACATGGTTTCAAAAAGTCAACTCTACCCACAGCGACCCCTCCTATTCAGATATTATTGAAACACTGTAAAGCAATACATCTCTGGGCTATCACTTCATTTTACCACCACTAACAACATATTCTTTTCTTTGACCCAAGTTCAGGGTAAATGTTGATAAAAGTGGAACATAAATATTTCTGGGGTACAACACCACCCCCTCTTTCTCGAAATCTACAACACTGTTGGGGACAGATTCAAACAATGTGATGTGGTATTATAGCCTATATAGTTTTGTTATTACATTTCAATAAGAAGACAAGGAAGAAGAAGAAACTGCAGTAACATCAAGATTCTTATTTTTGATCACAGAATTATTATGCATTTAACTCTATTTTTGTAATCTAATTACATCAAGTTCTTGTAACCCAGAACTTGCTCATTAAATGGCATAAATGTACTTTAATTTGTACATTAGAAAGTAATGATTTCAATTAAGTAATGAAGGTGTTATGCCCAAATCATTGTAGATTGGTCTCATTGTTAAAGCATAATACATGTGCACCACAGTTAATGTAAATTCTATAGTTAAGAAACTTTGTCTGCACCAATTGCTCAAGTAATAACCATCAAATTAAATGTTATTCACTGCACTTTATTTTATTTGTGTGTTAATCTTCTCCAGGTTTCCATATGTTCCACTGGACTAAATGAATTCTATTGTATAAGGCTAGTGTTGTGTAGCAGCTGTCACGTTTTGTAGCATGTTCAAAGATTGTACAAGCCAGTACAATGTCCAAACGTAGCAACAGTATCCGTCAGCAAAGAGCTATGTTGATCTCTCATCTCTGACAATACTGTGCACTGGTAGCATTAAAACAATAAGCAAAATAAACACTAATCAGCCAAAGAAAAGTTATTTTACTGATAACAGTACACACATTTCCCTTACACTCAACCACTTGCAACTCTGAAAATTTTTTTTTTTTTTAGAAATGAAAATATGCAGGAGAAATACTTTTCTTGTCGTAGGAGCATGAATCTTTGGCAAGTACACAACCTAAGGAATTTCTCCTGGATTTTTTCTGACCATTTAAGATACAATACCCAATGATAAGAAACTGATTGGAAAATATTTGAAAGTCAGTGCATATGTAAGTCTCTCTCTCTCTCGCTTTCTTTCTTTCTTTCTTTCTTTGAAATACATGAGGCATTTACAATTGTCTATTTTCCAGAAGACAATAATATAATGCACAAGAGACTTCAACTTATGAAAAATAAAATTAGGCAGTAGTTTTGATAAAAAATAACACCTTCATTTCTGGTGCATAAAATGAACACACAAGAATAATGATCCATCGCAGATGCAAGATCTTTACGGTACCCAATGCTATTGTTAATAAACAAATATGTATGGGCTGTTAATACCTAAATATGACTTATTTTATTTCTTCAGATTTTCTGATAGTGGGTTTGTAAGATGTTTCATGATTCATTCACAAATGTGTTCTCAGAGATAAGTTGATCCAGTTTAACCTCACAAATAACTCTCACAATTTCCTGTTTGACACATGCGGTGAGTTACCTGCAGGTGGGTTCTACTGTATGTGTTGCACATGCTTCTAAACTGTTAAACAATTCTTTTCAGTACACACTAAGCTGCTGATTGGAACTTTCATTCTTTGGTTTCGTTTTGGATTAATTCATAAGAATGCAGCAATTTTATATTGCTATATGAGGAAAGCAACAGCAGGTATATACATTGTCTGTTTACTTCACTGAAGCCTGTATAAAACTGAAATCTTGTGATCCTTGGGTTGCATATTCATGGAAGTCTGAAACTGTACGTTTTATTTTATGACCTTTCGCCACTCACCCAACCCCTATCAGCAAATATCTGAAAATGGTTTTGCTAGAAAAATCCTTATTTTTCAGTTAAACCTCAACAGTTAGGACCATTTACCATAGGATGATGATCTTAAACAGATTGTGAAAACAGAGTGTTATTCAGTGGGGGAATAATATTTCAAACCAGTGTCCAGTCTACACTCTTACCCTCTTCATTTGAACACAAAAACCTTTCCATCAACAAATTAGCATCACAAAACTATGATGTATGTAATTCAAGACTAAATCACTTGTTTGTAGTTTAACAGCAAATACATATCAAAATATTTTCCCATATAATTAAATTTTTATGACCAAGAGCGATAAAGTGATGTAAAATATTGTTACTTCTCCAATCATTCATATGATCTCTCTAAGTTATATCAGTAATCCATTGCTATCTTCTGATAGGAATCACTAATGGAATACAACACATAGTAAAAATTTGCCTCCGCAGTATTATGAGAGGGCATAAAATTGTTTCTCAATAAAAAGCAGAAGTGGATCATAAACCCTTACTTTTGTGGTGACAGGAGACCAATTTATGTATGTGCACATAGGGTAGACCATTTACCTGCAAGTTTTTTCTACGGCTGACTGCAATGCAACTATTTTGCTATTTGACACATTTAAGATCTTGAGAAAATTAAATAACATAAAAAAATTTTGATCTTGTTGCACAGTGTTTAGCAATGGGCGCAATAAAAGTTAGTCGACTTACTACAGGAAACAGTTCAGTATTTATACAGAACACAGATCAAGGCAACAATACAAAAAATGTAAGCTGAACTGATGATGTCAAAGTTCAGATTGCAGATAAAAGCAGCTACAGTCAAAAGAAAACAATAGCATAGCTGGTAACTTCCAGATTGTCATTGTAAAATGAAAAAGACAAATTAATAGCTATTGAGATGATGAGAAGATGAGAAGAAAATCCTAACAACGCACACCAATCAATGTTTTTTGGGATCAAAAATATAATGGAGAATCAAAATAATGGTGTTATAAATTCATATGAAGGTTAAGAAAAATTCCTGGAGTAATAATGCCTTAGGATATTAGTACCTGGTAAAGAAGCAAGATGACTTCCCGTTTATCAAGTTTTTATTATATGCATTTATATCCCACAGCAGATATAATCATCTCAACACGAAGACATGTAATGGACCCCACATCAACTGTTATGATCTATTTACTTCATACTTTATTAACTTACTGGATGTAGTTTCTCATCCCATGTGCCACAGCTGTTTTCTCCCTACCAGTTTGTTAATGTTTTTTACCATCTTTGGAATATTATTCCTGCAGATTATGCTTACACTTTCAGCGTTCTTTCTATTTTTGTTTCTAATCTGCGACCGACAGTTTTCAGTTACCTTCATCACGCTATTCTCATATCACTTGTTAGTGCACAGGTTTTCATATATTAAGCACTCTCAGTGAGTCATTTATTTTAGTTAATATCATGGCACTACTGCTCTGCTCATTTTCAGACTGCTACTGATACAGATTATGCCTGCGAATATAAGATTGATTTTAAAGCATGTCCCATTATTTCTCTCCTGTCATTCCATTTCTTCTGAGAGCACAAACCAAGAATCCAAGAATAGTTCAGTTTTTCAATTTTATTTAATTTGGGGGTTTCAGTCTATTCGCAAACAGAGAAAAATCTTAGGGCAACATGTACAAGTTTTTTTTAACATGTTTGTTTCCTAACTTGCAGTACAGATAACATGAAGCAATAATATAACATGTCTTGAATATTTTTTTTATGTCTAAAAATTGACAGTGCTTTACAACTGGATTTGTCTGGCATTTTACCAGTAAAAATGTTTATGTTTGATTGACCCCTTTTTTTTATCAGTTGCTGTGCAGTCAGTCTGATAAGTATACCATTCCTCTGCTGCTGTATTAGATAAATGTGAACCTGTTTCATGAGATACAGTTGCTCAGTTGGCCAATCAGTAATTCCCCAACACTACTCTCATTACCCCTGACTAACACCCTTCACTTGATTGGTTCACTTTGTTACTGAATTTTCCCCATTTTTGCTACTGCACAAAAATTCATATATATAAAACACATCTTAAAACATAATTACAAAGGGATTATGAGAAAGCGACAACACAACTGTGTTTATGTTGCACTGGACAGCCCATCAAACTTATCTTTCTAATTACTTGAAACTAGGGTGTAAATACTGATTTACCAAGAGAACTAGTTGGTTATTATGCACACAACAGCTCTAAAAATGCTGTAAACCAAGTGCGAACATCAGAGAAACTCCATTTCTATTGCCAAATGTACACAAAAATTTATATAAAAAATAAAAAAGCAATAACAATACCTTCCAAATTGGCAAAGAACATTTTGCCATAAAGGCAAAACAACTAAAGACAAATAGCACATGCCCCAATACAGTATTATGATATCAGGCATTTAAATGACTGGCACTCCGTTATATGACAGGTGGCAATTACGCACCAGTACATCACCTTTCACTCTTGCTAGGTGTAACATGTGAATGGTAACTATTTCCTTCGCAGCAGGATTGTTTCCCTATAGAATGTGACATCTATGAATGCTTTCTCTATCTCGCTTTTTCTTTTTCTTTCTTTTTAAAGTTAATAATTCAAGGTGCATGTAGATTTAATAATGCAACCCTAAAGTTGTTGGGAACTTCTTGCTTGAAATTGGTATAGTGTAAGTAAAATTAAAAATACATGGATATAGCTGTAACTACATGAAAAGAGACATCCCAAGACACATGCAGTTAGTGCATGTAAGGCATACAAATTTGAAAAAACCGGCAGTAAAAATATCTTTTGTAATATTGTCTTATTAAGACTTCCTATATTCTGTTCACAATAACATCTGCTCAAAAAGCAAACGTAATTTTCCTCATTAGAATATCAGGAGGCAAATGTCCACAATTTTATAGGTGTTTTAACTACATTTCTGTTAAGCTGTATTTGGAGGTACCTTCACTGGATTTTCTGCTTTCAGTTATTTTGTTGCCTTATTTCTTGATAGTTCACCAAATTCCAACTAGCTCAGAGAGACAAATTTGGTTATGATCATCTGAAAATTTGTCATAAAATTGCCAGTCAACTTTGCCTTGATTCTAACTGTTAGTAACAAGATTTATTTGTTGGTACTGCTGAATTCAAGCTAAGGCTGTTCTTATGCATAGGATAATGCACCTTGAGTTAATGCAGAGCATAGACAGAACAAATTAGTGTTGGGTTACTCACAAAAAAAAAAAAATTAATAATAATAAAAAAAATAAAAAAAGCATTATAATGAAGTTTGTAAGCACTGTATGAAGCTGCTCATTTCTCTATCTTTTAATTTCCTGAATATAAAGACTCTAATGAAGGCAATTTCACTATAAAGAAAAATATATGAAGGATAAATAAATTTACATCAGGAATCTTTTATAAAACACACATCTCATGTACTTCATAACACAAAAAAAAAAGGAAGGAGCACACACAGTATGCACAGACGTGCTATGACACAGTAACTCAAGAGCTCATGAGCCATTGCTAATTAAGATTTGGTCTTCAGACACATTAAGTACAACACAAACATCTCCAAAACATAGTTATTTCTTTTTTTTTTTCTTTTTAATTCAGCACACAAGTTTATATTCTGTGAACTTGCAGATTCAGTATACTGATATTAACAGATAATACAAAATCACAAATTAAAAAAGAAAATAATAATAATTATAAGAAATATAGTTTGAAGGCTATTTCAGTTATATAAGTATGACAAATTTTGGGACATGGGGAATATAGTGTAAAGATCTATATAAATTATGGAGTAACAGGATAACTTGCAATATTGCAGTAGCAACGATCAGTTATGTTGTGTGACGATATCAACTATTTATAATTTATGGCACTTAACAAAAACAAAATGTGTCTGTAAGTCTTTAACAATACAGTAACTACATGTTAATGCAATCATCATTAATTTGTAAAAAATTAATGTTTATTTTCTTCATTTCATTAGAAATTTGTCCTCTTTCACTTGGTAGTAACATCACAAGATTACTGGTTGTCAGGGATACAAGCTAGTACCTCAAAATGAAATGATGTTTCAATATGGTAATCTATAACCCCTTCTTGACAAAGGGAAAGTCCTGGCCCCTCGTAAGTAGTTGTAGGTTGCTTGTTTGTTGTGTGGTAACGTTCGATTTCTAAGATAACCGCACACCTGTATACCACCTGGGCCAAGCCTTCCCTATACAGAAATTTCATAATTCATATCATAAACACTAGCACGGTCTGGAGTTGGCGTTGAACTTCGATGAGTGTCTTGAAGAACTGAAGATGAGGTCCCACTCACTGGGCCGCTAACAGTTACTAGCCTATGCTCGGAACGAGGAGTACCTGGGGAAGCTGAAGTCAGCTCTATTGAATCGGACATCTCTAACGCTCGCACAAATGACATGGGTCTCCTTGAGCCCGGACTGGGTCGTCGTCCATCACAAGAAGAAACTGCCGCTGTTGGGGTGGTAGGGGTTACCATTGTCTTTCGTTTAATCTGTGGAGATTGTGGAGGAGGGTACACAGGGACACCACCACGCACTGGGGGGTAATAGGAAGCTGGAGGACGCTGACTATACATTTGCTGCTGCTGCTGTTGCTGCTGTTGCTGTTGCTGCTGCGTAGGACTTGTTGGGTTTGAGCGATAATACTCGTACCCAGCACTCCTTTGATGCTGAGAAGGCAACGGCTGATGATGATGTGATGATGCTCCAATTCCATTTCCATTGGACCCATAAGCACCAGGAGAAGTGTCCTTCCACGTATAAACTCCCCTTTGTGGAGAGCCAGCTAATTCTCGTATGTTATCTGCTGTGTTATTTGAGCGTGCATATGCGAGATCACCACCAGATCCACCTTGCCGAACAAGCTCACTTTCTGACAGGAATCGACGCTGCGGACTTCCATAACTTGACGTTGGTGGCGCAACTCTAGATGCTGGATGAGGCTGTATGCTGTGATGTGTATGGACAGCACTGATTTGTGAGGGCTGTTGCTGAAATTCATAGTATGTGGATGACGGCGTCCCCATTCCCCCAACTCCAATAAAATCTGGTCGTCGTGGCTGTGTGGGAGTGCCTGGGTTGGACCTATTAAAAACAAACATGTTTACAGAAATATTAGTACCTTCCCAAAAAACACACTAAAATTCAACTGCTTTTAACTCTGTGATTAGCTTGTCATTAATAGCATACATGGAGCAGGATTTTTTTTTTTCTGCGTTTAATTTTCAATGAGATCAGTAACAGCAAAACACTTTTACAGGATATATCACTCAAGCTTTCTAATGTATATACTTGCAAAACTAAAATAATTAAATATGTACTGTTATTGCTAAAAGCAGAACAACGACCATAGGAAGGTTGCAAGAAAGTGCTCAGAAAATAGAATAACAGTGGACCAAGACATCAAGGAAAGCAATTTATAACAGCACAACAAATGAAGTGAACAGCAAAACAAAATTACAAGCGATCTTGTGGGCATCTGCGAAACTGCTAAGGAAACAAACAGCTTAGTAGTTGCATTACGAGACATCGTATAGGGCCAAAATCTTCTCATAACCTAAACTAACTAACAATTTCAACAGATATACCAAAGAGGCTCAAACCAAAGCAGTTTGAAGCAAACTTGGTATTTAGTCATCATTTTACCTTGAAGGGAACTAAGAATGAAACCCCAGAAGAAGGTTGAGGAGTTAACAAATGATGTCGTGAACAAAGACTCAGATCAGGCTGCTTGACGAAAACATCTCCTCAACTGGTTAACATCACCTAAAGAAACATAATGTGCATATGGGTGCACAGACAGCTCTGCACAATATGGAAAAGTTGGTGTATGTGTGTGTGTTTGTGGAAAAGAAATAGTCATGTTAGAAAAAGACAGTACAAAAGAAGGAAATATAAGAAAAGTGTCTACATACAAAGACAAAAGAGAGTACTAAAATATTCACAGAGAATAATCACAGCCAACCTGCTATTCCTATGAACTAAAAAATCAGTGTAGCTCTGTATCTTCTTCCAAGACACACAAAAAATGCACTGATAAAGTAATCCAAGCTCCATAGTATGTCCTACAGCTGTTGCCGACAGTTTTCTGTTATCGATATTCTCTCTAACTCATGCAAAATATTTGACACGATATGCAATAAAACATTATGAAAAGCCTGCATATCTAAATGCAAGTTTGTGAAAGCTCAACTACTTTGACAAGTCATATTAAATTTTCTAATGCCAAAAGAAATCTAATTTACTTTGCTTCACATGCGGCAGATTACTTGTCAAATGAACACATTAAATTAAATTAATAAAAACTATAACTATAATCCAGGGAAAGATACTTGCTGCAATATTTCTTGTGGCATCACTCAAATGGATGCGACAGTGCTTCAGTTATAAACTGTAAGCTCCAATGACTGGTGGAGCAGTATAACTGAAGCACATAATATACAACAAATGTTATAAAATCTACAAAAACAACAGTTTGACATCATGTGGCTTACAACGAGAAACTACTATTAACCAGCTATTTGGATGTTTGGTTTACGTACTATAAAAATATGGCAGAAGTCAAATCTTCTGGTCTAGAAACATACAATGTGTAATTTTACATAAGAGCCAACTGATTCAGTCTTTCACATACAATGTTCGCTCTCGTTGTGGCTATAGTTCCCAGGAATTACATAGGGTCTTGCGCACAATTCACTGCCTAATGTTTCATTATCTTCTGTGCAAGACATCACAAGAGAATATGTGGAAAGGTACTTAAATTCCCTGACATCTAAAAATTTTAAGGAAAAACATGATCCAAAATTTTACTGTTGGAAATGGTGAATATGGCTCGCAGAACCATTTACTTCTTGTCCAGTACACCGGACATTGTGGCATAAGATTTGCAATTCCAGTGATGGTACTAGTTGAACTTATATTTTTAATTTTGATTACCACAACTGGTTTTGGCCACCAAGACCATTTTCCAGCGGGAGAACACATACAGTTAAGTCAGTCTGTATACTCACATAATGACAGACATATAACCACCAGCTGAAACCAGTCATGGAAATCAAAAGTAAAAATACAAGTGCAATTGGTGCTGTCATTTGATCCCACAAAACATTAACACTCAGCTCAATGAATACACAATTTGTAACGTAAGCAACAAGATGACGTATCTGCTGTCGAACTATGTGCTGGGGTCACAAAACTACCAAATACAATTCTCCAAAACCTGAGGTTTTTTCTTCTTTACTTTTTCACATATAGCCATCATTACACTATGATGTACAAGCCATAGAAACTTGCAGGATGATTTAAATTATACAAGATGTAAGCCTTGGTGTTAAAGTACATCTTACTTACATATTCATCATATGGACTCCAGGGCCCACACTGTTTCAGTACAAGATATTTATATGTGAATTGTTTAAAAAACCCCAGTACATTACAAGGTACACAAGTTACGCAGTACTATGAGTACATTGTTTTATTGTCTTGTAAGTCGAATATTGCCACTAACAGGTACCGTCGAAGTTTTGTTGCATTGGTAAAAGCATAAGCAACAGTCTAGAACTTGCTGTCTCTTACAATACAAAGAGACTGGAATTGAGTTCTGAAATAGCCAGCATTATCAATGCACACATTACAAGGTGTTAGCACTGTTTGTCAAAGAACGTCAAACAACCTTCTATTTCACACATATAATTCTTCATACGATCTCATTGGAAGAAACTGATGCAATTTACGTAGCATTCTTTCAACTGACAGAAAATAATATATGATGTGGCCACTACAGCCAGAGAGAGAGAGAGAGAGAGAGAGAGAGAGAGAGAGAGAGAGAGAGATCGTTATGTTGAGCTTTTGTGAGTGTATGTGTGTTTTCTAATATAGAAGAAGGCCTTCTCGTCAACAGCTAAATTGTACAGCAGTCTTTTCACTGTGCTCGTCTGTGACTCAAAGTCTCCTCCTCCTTCTATTCACAATACAGTGGTACCTCGCTTAACAAGCACCTCCCACACCATGTAATTTGCATAATAAGCAACAAAAAAAAATGTAAAAAAATGACTCACTTAATGAGCAATGTTCCATATAATGAGTGACGATAATGTATTGTGAGGTCACCAGCTGTTCACATGTGGAGGGGGAAACAATCAACAATATGAACCTCATTCATTCTTGACCGCAGCATACGAACAATGTCTTTAGTACGTACTGCGTCTCAGTTTAGCCCTCTTTCTGCTACCATCTTAATGCAGCTTGTCATCACACATTTTTCTAAACTTGTATTCACACAGTGTTTTCCTGTGTGCAAATTTTATAACCTTCACAAAAATGTCCCTGACGATAAAGCTGCAAGACGACGACCATAAAAGAAACACAATGACCTTAGAAATGAAGCTTAAAATCATTGAAAAGCGCCAACATTGTGTGAGCACTGCTGATTTAGTACACACATACAATCAGTCTACATCAGCTATTTGTGCTGTCCTCAAGAACAAGGACAAGATTTAAGAGACAGATGTTTGAAACTGAGTGACAAGAGTATCTAATCAACAGTTTTTCATTATCCTATGGATAATCGTATTATCCTGTGGATAAATGAAAAGCAACTACAAGGCAACACTTAATGAGAACATCATTTGTGAAAAGACGAGAATTATTTTTGCTGACCTCGTTAAGAAGACACCAGGATCATCAGTGGCCAAAGAAGTGTTTAAGACAAGCTGTGGGTGGTTCGAGAAGATTAAGAAAAGAACAGGCATCCACAGATAACAGCAAAGCAGCAATCTTGTGATGCAATATAAGAAATGCTGAAGGCATGGATATCAGTTGATCAGTTGCATCGTACATTGAAAATCATCACAGCAATAAAGAGTGGCATGTGCACTAAAAATTTATTTGATGATAATGCTGTCACATTTTTGCCAAGTGTTGAAGTGTTGGCAGAACAAATGACTTCCTTGTAAAAAAGAATTAGCTATGTATTGCAATTAGTAAAGTACATAATATTGTATGTGTAATTTTCTTTGAATATATGGCATGGAACACATTATCATATTTTACATTAATTTGTATGTGATAAATTGTTTCGCTTAATGAATGTTTCGCACTATGAGCGAGATTCTGCGATGAATTATGCTCGCTATGCGAGGTTCCACTGTATTATTGTTATTCCATCCTGGACTTTCCATTGTTCGATTTTGACAGATTAAAATAACACAGATATATGAAGCAGAATTTTGTTAATGCAGTCTACTAATGCATGAGGTAGAAAATATAATCACATTAATCCACCACTGATAACAGCAGACGAAATACTGATACTGAATTATTGTTGATTCATCTTCTCAATACCAGTATGGCACTGTAATTCCTGCAGCATCCATTTTCTGTTGTTCTCCAAGCACTGGATGACATAGGTACAAGAATTGGGTGATGTGGGTACATGAACAGTCTGTACGCACACTGACACTGGCTGGATCGGTGCATATTGGCTGTTACAGCTCTGCCATGCCTGACTGCATCTATCCACTCAGCAACCATTCTGCATGGTACAGCAGCATTTCCTACCGCTTCCACAGGCTCCTCAAGGCATTGCCATGCATTCCTTCCACGGTACACTGCAATCTTTATGTAATAATACAGTTCAAGTTTGGTAACATCCACCTTGAATGACCGCTCAACTCATATTGTGATCTCTGTTCACACTTTATACTCCTGGAAAGCACTGCCATCTTGCATCACATCATATTACTACGTATTCTTTAGGAGACTCCTGACATCATGGAATGCGCGGAGTTTGTAATGCTCTATTGTGGACTGTTGCAATTGACAGTCAAAAATGTTTGCAATGACAAACTTTTTTTTCCTTCTTTTTTTGTCATGCTATATGTTTGTGATCGTGTTTGTGTTCTTCCATCTTCCTACATGTAATGCTTATACATATGAATTAACCTTCCATTTGCATGTTGCAGAATTTTTTTAATTCATTAGCATTTTCAAGACAAAAAAAAGGTGCTACGACTTTTGCAGTAACTCTCATGGTTCATAAGAACTTCATTTCTGCACCTAGCAGTTTGTTGTTGACCTGTCTGCTTGTTGTGCAGGATTATAGGTCATGTTTTATTGTGGGAATAAAATCTGACAGGAGGAGTGTCTGTTTTGATCTTAGAACAACTTGTTTGTTTCCGAGAAGATTCTGAACTTGTATATGACTAGAAAGCACGCCATCAACAGGGCATTCTGAGGTAGCTAGTTGTTCATATAAAGCACTGAAGGCAGCAGAAAATGTTTCATATAAAGAAATTGGTTTTATTTAGAAATTCATGCTCAGAGTATAATAAAACTAACACAGTCTTCAACCTACATTATTCTCTTGTGTGCTCGGCTCTCTGTGATAACACTGAGTGTAATTTCTGCATACCAGGGCAAACCTGTTTAAGTCATGACACTGACTTTGGTGAGATAGAGAAAAAAATGAGTGCACAAGTCACATTTATGCATTTCAAAGCCACTCCACATCAAAGCGAAAAAGACAGATTTGAAGCACCATTACACCATGAACCCAAAAACAATGAAGGGTGTATATAATGATGATGCTGAGCTATCATTGTTGTTTCCAGAAGGTAGAGATATTGCTCCACTGAAACCAAGATACCTACAGTCCATGACATCTTTCAATTCATTAGTTTTCCCTTTCATTTTACAACAATTTAAAAATACAAAACAGCGCACATTGCACAGGGTATATTTAAGAAACTCAATACTCAATGTATTTGTTTCAATTTTACTTGTCAAACTTTTTAATGATTTACACAATTGTATTTGTCATGGATTCTCAGACATTTAAAAAAAATGGTTTCATATTCGCCATTAACTGTACATTACAATATCCACTGTTGCAATTTTGGCCTTATGGTCATTTTCAAATGGTTACAGATGCTGGAAAGCCAGCAGTAGACTAACAAAAAGCATAAAAATGTCATGAGCCTCTATGTCTTGTGTCTTTTGTCACTTACACCGTGTGTGATGGATAGGATAAAAACCCATGAAACTAAATTCGTGCTTATTCCACATGTCAGTAATGAACACTGTACTCACATTACCCATGAATTCAGTTTCATTGGTTTTTATCCTATTCACCATATAACGATGATGTATGTGACACAGATTGACATGAGCCATAGACACTGATGTCATTTTTATGCTTTTTAGAAATGATGACTACTACTGCGTTTCAGACTGAAAATGACCAAAAGGTCAAAACTGTGATTGTGAATATTGTAATAAATGTAGTCAATGATGAATACATGATTGTGAATATTGTAATAAATGTAGTCAATGATGAATACAAAGTCATTTCAAACAGTTTTCATGATTGTACTTTAAAATTATCCATTTGTAACAATGACTTACTTTCTAGTTTGTTAAAAAAAGTAGTATAAGCAGGAGTAGAAGTAGCTAGTATTTTTTAATTTATCGTGATTTCCAGTTGCTACATTAGATTCTACCATATGATGTGCCTATGTTGTCAACTATTTCATGCACCTTTAATTACTGGCTTTCCAATATCATACTGAGAAATATCTTGATATTTTAATCTGTTGTTGCTTGTTTGGGCTGACTTTCAACTGAATCCATTCAAAAGCAATACACACTATGTAAATACTTTAAAAAAGATATATAAATAAAACTATTCCACAGCTGGAATCCTATGTAGTACGTGCACTGGATCAGGAAGTGCTTCATCACTTACTTCAGCCAGAACATTACAGTGGCTACTATAGTACTAATGCAGGGAGTATGTTTACTCATTAAGGTTGTTAGTAACCAATTTTAAGAAATGGGCTGTTTGATTTCGAAATATGCTCACACATGATTTAAACATTCGAAGAAAAATGAGGCTGATCATCATCAGTCACTTGATTTCTTGTATAAATTGTCATTTTCAACCAAGAATTTGCGTTTATTCTGTCTACTCAGCAAAGAGTGACTAACAACAAACATTGTTCCAAGTGTTCCTGCTCCAGGGTCCTAACTTCACCCATCCTACACCCATATCCTCTTCCCCACAGACTCCCCTTCCACCATTCTGTCTACCACCTGCAAATTCATTCCAAGTCATCATTGTACACTGCGCCAACTCACCAGTGCAGGTGCAGGAGCATGCGCAGCTGCCCATGCCGCATCCCTATCCAGTGTACCTGTTGGCTCTCCCTTTCAGCTGTCAGTCACCCTTCCACAATGCTACAATGCTCCCTCTTGCCCCCCCCCCCCCCCCCCCCCCCCTGCTGGTGTGTGTGTGTAATTTTTTAATAGCTGGTACTATCACAAGACTCAATATTCTTCTTCATGCACTTGGAGTGAAGAAAGGAGAGTAAAAACCCAATCTCAATCTAAAATTACATTTGTACTCAGCAAGTCCTGGTACAGTGAGTGGTGGAGTGTAGATAGTTTAGTTTATCCTGTGTATTACCCCTACTCATTTTCCATTCCATTAGAAGACAGAACACAGGAGGAATGATTGTCAGTACTCTTGTGTGTGTGTTAATGTGTCTCTTGGTTTTCTCATTATGACCATTATGCAAATTTATGTTGGAGGAAGCAAGAGGTTTCCTGACTGGTATTAAAAATGGGCTCTTATAATTTTGAGAGTACAAGTCTCTGTGATACACAACAGCTTTCTTGTATTGTGTCCCAGTGTAATTTCTGAGTATAACTGAATTTTTCATGCCAACTCAGCAAACCTATAATGAATTGCACAATTCTTCTTTGGATCTTTTCTCCCTCTTGCATTAATCTAACTTGCCAAGGGTTCCGCATTAATGAACAGATAACATGAGATTTTTGCAAGTGGTCACTAAATTTGACTATCTCCCTTCTGCAAGCAACATTTCTGTGATCATTCACAATAGGTCACATATACTCCTAGATACTTAACAGTTCTGACTCGTTCCTGTAACTGTTCATCACTTGTAAGTTGAAACAATATTTGGTCTTTCCATGTATTACATAAATTTATATCATGAATCTGCCACCATTCTTTACACTATAAGGCTTCCTGAAATCTGTTCCAGTTTTTTAACAAAGTGAACTCTACGTAAATAACTGTCATCTATGAACAGCTTCAGACAGGTATAATGTAGTTTACATGTATTATGAACAGTAACAGACCTAATGTATGTATCTGAGGTATAATTGATGCTAATTTTGCTTTGATTTTATGGAGGTTTTCTGATTAAGGGTGTCATACAGAGTTCTGTTGGCCATGTGGTCTTCCACCTAACTGCATACCTGTTTCAAGTTACAATAAGAAATATTTTGTTTGCCAGCACAACAGTATGGGCTCATGCAAAGATTGACAACAAGAACACGTCATAAGAAAGTGTTCTACTATCTGCGTACTTATGGACCTCCGAAACAAAAAACAAGTAGGTTGCACACAATCTGTGACTGTGTAATCCATGTTGATTCCTATAGATGAGTTGTTTGGTTTTCAAAAAAGTTGCCATATGACAAGAAAAAATAATTGCACCTCACCTGCTCAACAGTAAAGTACACTGGCTCAGTACTAAAGTACCAAACTATGGATCCAAAGATCTCATCAGTCCTTCTCAGGATTCTTAGCAGTCACTTATCAATTCTTTCATCTCTGCCAATGTTTGAGAAAGATGCCACACTGCACCACAGCTCAAAATCCACATTAATTGTAGGTCCCCCATATACTTCAAATGTCCGAGGAAGGCAATAGCATATTATCCCTAACAACATCAAGTCCAGTAAAGCACTGGTGACATTCAAACGAATCTTCAAGTCAATGACAGATTTTTTTAATTTGCTACAAAATAGCCATCACTTGTTTCAGAGATACATATTATTGTGCATTTGTGTAAAAGAATGCAACTCATTGGTATCTAGCTTGGGAAGCTACTTTAAAGTACATATCTGATTTGAAGCATGTACATTTCTGTGCAAAATTTTCCAGCTGTAGCTTTTTGACAACCAAGAATTGCATGTTTCAATTCTCCAATTTCGTGTTCAATGACTTGGTGGAAATAGTGATGATCTCTGGTTTCATCACATTTAAAAATTCTACTCATGATTATATTCATTACAATCAATTGTTCACTGCACAATGAGATGTGTTAAAGTCCATATGTCTTTCAGGGAGTTTGGTACCCCCCCCCCCCCCCCCCCCTTCCAAAGGTCCCACTTTTCCAATTTGACAGAGTCTTGCAGACTGACATGAACTAAAGCTCTGCAGATGGGTGGTGGAAGTTCCTTAGTTTGTTCCATAGATTATTTGACTCATTATTTAATCAAAATGATGTGGAACGAATCAGTTTACAGGATATGTATACACGATTAGTGTTAACATTAACGAACACATTATCTTTAAGTCCTACACACACAACTACACTTAAAAAACCAGACCTTTTTACTGGCTAATAGTTTATAAATAGAAATTTGTCAATGGAGTAGAAGGAATTGTCCACGAGAAATGATTTTAAGTAAGGTTTGAAACCTGCTTTGCTAACTGTCAGACATTTAATAGTATTGGACAAATGATCAAAAATTTTTGTTGCCACATATAGAACTTCTTTCTGACCCACCGACATGTTTAATAATGGGTAATAAAGGTCATTTTAGTTTTCTTTCCACATTGTGATGGATTATTTATGATGAATTTCAATAGTGAATATATGTATTGTGATGGCACAGTTAAAATGCCGACAAGGTCTGTTCAGAAAATTCTGGAACTTTGTCCTTGAAATTTTTCTGCACTTACCTTTTACTTATTGTGCATGGTTGTAACGTAGGAAGTTATTACGAGATAACATTCAATGCAGTAAGGCACGCAGCCATATAGCAAGGTGGCTTCAGGATGACTACATTTTTTCTTCGCTCTGACTCAAAGCGCAGCTGACATTACCAGCTGTGAGAACTGTCTCAAGTAACATTCAGTCAGTACGCAAATGCATATCCCCTATAAATCTAAATAAACCATAGTAATTATCATCCAATTCTGTTCAAACTTGATACCCAATCTTTTATTGTTAAGGAAGGGATCCTGTAAAAATTTCAGATTTTTCTCTATTATAGTTATGAAAATTGAGAAAATTACTTAAGTGAACTAAAACTGACACTTATGTTTCAAAACTCAGTTAGGAACAATAACCAAATGTCTTATTATCATCTGAAGTCACAACAAAGCTCACAGCATATAAAATCACTTAATTAGAATTTTCTTTTCAAAACTTTAATTACTCTACATTACATAGTATAAAAAATCATTCAAAATTATTATTTGCTTATTATTTTGTTGTGTGAATACATGGAAATGAATGAGAGAGAGTATGTGGAACATACATTAAAACTGAATATCACTTTACATAAAACCTTATAAAATTGAACCATGGGAAAATTGTGTTGTAACCACGATGCTGATGATGTATGTCAGGGTGTGCTTGCTTTTGTAAGAGAGCAGCCAGAATGAAAGTCTGAAGCAGAATAAGTTTATCTATTAATTTAAAGATTCTTTTGCATTTTGTTTTATTTTTTTAAACAGTATATTAGAAATTGAAATTGTAATGACGTAAATGACTATCTGGTTAGTGGTTGGCTAAGGCAAGTTTTGCCGCGAGAATGATCTGGAAGGATCATTCCGATTGGTCATTCAGACCAATAGCCAATCAGAATTAAGCGGTTCCCGCGTGCGAATAGTTAGATGGGCAGAGAGGATAGGAGCATTAATAGAGTTGCTCGTTAACCTGCTTTGGGGTAACACCTTGCTAGATGTCTCTGTGAAAATAGTATGTAAAATGAAGAGCTAGTGAGATCATTTCAGATATAACGTGTCACAGCTAAAGCAGTTCAACAAGTTCTGAACATTTTGAAGAAAATGCGATGTTTCGGAACTAATCAGTTGAAGTTTTAGAAGGGTGTGATCTTTTGGTCATAGAGAGAATTCTGCACGGCATGTTCTGTGTTCTTTATGGAATACTTTGGTAAGCACTTCTGACAAAGAAGACCACTGAAATGACTGAATGTTCAACTCGCTAATAGTGGTGGGTCAGTGACTGTCAGATCGCAAAATTAACCGGGTCGAACTTACAGAAATTCTGGCTGCTTTTTCATGTGAAAATATGTTGTATAGGCTGTGAACTTGGAATGAATGAGCCTTTGCCTTATTGAATACAGACTTGATAGCCATTTCATGTGTTTTATTAAGAATAAAAAGCTGTTTCGATAGAATTTTCAAATGCTTACTGAAATTAAACTGCATCCCCCAAACGCCCAAAATTTTTGAATATGAACTTACAGGAACTGATTTGCAACTTGAGTTACGCGGCCTCTGTGTGGTAGGTATTAGGTAGCAGTTTCATCAATGCTGCTTCGCACATGCCTAGCATGTATCTACAACTGCAGAGTGAAGGGATGTCGGAAAGAAGAAATATAGGAGTAGGTGAACTGTTCGATGAAAATGACAGAGAGAGTAAGGGGATGAAAGACCAAAAAACGAACCTGCCTTGCCACATGGTCTCCCTCGAAATACTCTCCTCCACAACTGATACAATGCTCCCAATGCCGTTTCCACTTCCAGAAGCAGTCTTGGTACGCCTTTTGCTGTATCACCCGAAGTGCCGTCTGTGAATTTTCTTTTATCTTGTCTATCATTGCAAATCCTCAGCCTTTCAACACTTCAACATTACAACCATAGACCCACATCTCACCACCAGTTATGATTCTCTTAAGGAATATCTTTTTCTCATCTATACGATCCAAAATCCAATCTTCACAGATTGTTAGGCAGAGATCTTTTGGTCTTGACTCATGAGCTGTGGGACCAACTTGGTGGCAACATGATGCATTCCAAGATTCTGTGTCATAATTTCATGACATGATCCAACTGAAATGTCACATTCTTCTAGAATCTCTCGGACAGTCATCTTCGATTGGCAAGCACATTATTTCATTAACGTTCCTGATATGAGTGCTGTTGATATGCACTGAAGCGCGTCCTGAATAAGGGTCATCTTTAACTTCTGTCAGGCTATTTTTAAACCATGTGAACCATTTGTGACACAGAGTATGGCTTAAGCACTCATCACCATAGACTTCCTGCATCATTTGCTGTCTCTATAAAGGTTTCCTTGAGTTTCACACAAAATCTAATGCAGATACACTGTTCCTCTGACTCTAGCCATCTCAAAATTCACACACTGTGTGACACAATGTTCTACTCAATACAGTACTGAAAAATAACTAACAGACATACAATACTGAAACTTCAGGCAATTAATTACACATTAAACACAGGAATGTGCACGGATGCCAACTGCATTTTGTTCCAACACACCATTGGTGCAAATTACAGGAGTTTTTGAATTTTTTGAGCAGACTTCATAGCTCCTTGAAGAGGCGCCTACATGATGCCCATGAGTGAACATCACATATTCTTCTCACTACTTACTTTTGTGCAGTCAATACTTTCTAAGTACTGAGTTACCTCAGAAAACTATTTCACAAGACATTATTGAGTGGAAATATGCAATTTATGCCAGGAAGTTAATATGTTTGTTTCCAAAATTAGCAGTTATATGAAGAGCAAAAGTAGCTGAACTTAATTTTTGAGAAGCTCAGTAACATGCTTCTTTCAGTTCAAGTTTTCATCAATATGTATACCCACAAATTTGGAGCATTCTACCCTATTTACTGACTACTGCTCATGTGTTACAGCAGTTGTTGGTATGACTATCTGTAGTACAGAACTGAACACAGTGTGTTTTTCAAAATTCAAGGAGAGTACATTTTCTAAGAACCACTTTATAATTCTTCGGAAAATAACATTTACAATCCCTTCTATTATGTTCTCACTAATGGGATTTATTATAACCCTAGTGGTGTCTGCGAAAAGTACTAATTCTGCTTCTGAATATTAAGTGGAAGGTCACGCACATACATAAGGAATAGGAGTGGACCCAAACTGAACCCTGTGTAGTCCCATTGTGCTTTCTCACCATTCACTGAAATTTTCTACTTTTCCAAAATTGTTGAAATTATTCAACAACATTTTGCATTCTGCTTGTTACGTGTGATTCAAACCACTTGTGCGTAAAGTCATTAATTCCATAAAACTTTAGTTTTTCTAAGAGAGTAACATGATCTGCACAATCAAATGCCTTGGAAAGATCACAAAAATAATCAACTGGCGATATTTTATTATTTAAGGCTTGTATTATTTGATGGGTGGATGTGTAAACAGCCTTTTCATTCCTTGTCATCCTTCTTACAAAGAGGTTTAATAATTGCATATTTTAACCTGTCTGGGAAAATTCTCTTTGCCAGTGATGCATTAAATATACCATCAAGAACAGTACTTATTAAGTTGGAACAACTATCCAGAATTCTGTTCAAATTCCATCAACGCCGCATGAGCTTTTTTTTTTTTTTAATATTCTTGTTAATTTCAGTAATGGGTTGGTGCTACTTCTATTTGCTTTAAGTTTTTTGGAATGGCATTTTTTAATATATTCTGTTGCTTCTTCTACTGAACTATGAACTATTTAATCCCATTTAGGCTGCTACATGTAGAAAGCGATTGTTGTAAGTACTCTCGATTTGTGAATTATCAGTCACATCACTGTCATTTAGTTTAATTGTTATGGTACCTTGTACACTGACTGGCTGCCCTTTGTCTCATTAGACAATATCACATATATATATTGACATTTTAATGACTCTCCTTAAAAATATTACAGTATTTTTTGTAGTAAGCAAATAATATCAGATTCTGACTTACTCTAGCCTTTATATAAATTTCCCTCTTCCTCTTACATGAGGCTCCCTAGTTACCCACAATCTACTTTTTTAAGCAGAAGATCTCCTGGATATCTTTTTAGAAAAGTAACTTTAAAATTCTGGTACAAATTTACCATGGAATAAATTGAATTTGCCATTAGCATCTCTTTCTATGTATACCTCATCTCATACCTCTCACAACTTACTCTTGAAACACTGCATCCTGTTTTCATTAATAAGCTTGACTGCTTGAATGAACCTGTCTCAAGGGCATAAGGTGCCTTATCGTTTATATCCATTACCTGTGCATCATGATCAGATAGTGCATTAACATTGGACCCAAATGGGTACACATTGTTTGTTTCAGCCTAAGCACTGTCTATAAAAATGTTATCAATCAGTGACCTATCATCTTGCCGTGTGCGAGTTGGACAACTGACTACTGAAATTAGATCGTAATGTGCAAGTAATGATTCTATTTCATTTTTCCTGTCTGTGTATTTTAGAAATCTACATCACAACAATGATGCTAGTCTATAATCAATGATATTTAACTTGCCTATCCCTGGGTTATGGGGTACTCACAGAGACACAAAACATCTATCACTTCAGAATTTTCCACATCTTCTAGGCATATACCTATCTTGTTTCTCAGTCTAATGTTTTGATGAAAAAAAAAAAAATAATTATTTTTCTGAAAACTTTTACATATATTAAGGTCCTGTTCTGCTCTAATTTCATTAATACAATCTGCCTGTAACCAGACTCTAACCTAAAAAATGTGCCCCTTTGGCTCTAGTAATTACAGGGATTTTGTTTTATCTGGTGGTATCACCTATCACCAATATCTCAGAAAAAACAAATTAGTAATTTACAAGAATGCTTGCAAGCGATACAAAACAAATGCATGACTGTCGCTTTTGTTCCCAGCGACGACACACAATCTGTGGCAACGTATCTCGCTTTGAGCAACAGCATTGGCACATAAGTGGTAAGGAATATTTATTTTCAGTAGTCTCATAGAATCACCAAAGCAGCTACAGTTCCCAGTAGTGTTAGTCTCACATGAAGTGACTTGATTCCCAGGTTGAGTACCACTGAAAATTGTTTAGATTTCTACTACAGTTTCTGTAGAGAAGTGTGCTACGTAAGTGTGATTAGTGACAGTGATCTAACAGGAGGTGTCAACAACATTACAGAAATAGACGAGTCACACATAACCACCCGAAAATACAGGAAAAGAGGACTTCTTCAGAACAAAACTTAACAGATTTCGGAATTTGGAGGCTTAGAAAAAGACTCAAGAAAATGTTTCATAGTGAACATCAATTCCAGGACTAAATAAATGTTAACCCTGACATAGCCGGTCCCAAGCCCGGCTGAGAAAGGAGGAAGGGGAGAAGTAACACCTCATTAAAAAAACCTGGGTTCCTCTGGCAAGAGTGATAGTACCTTGTGAAGGCCCCTTGTTGGGTAACGGTGAAGACCTCAACAGCAGGGAAGGCGGAGATGAAGATCATCAGTACAGTGGAACTGGTGGAAGAGGCAACCCTGCAACCCAATGTGTATGTCATGGGAGTGCGCACAGCAAACTTGGTAGGCTGATACCGGGCAGAAGCGAGCACCAGTATCAACTTGACGCACAAAGCAAATGCTGCCTTAGATGGATCAAGATCAAAGACTCATGGGTGAAACCAATCAGTTTGATTCCTCGGCCATGATACTGCAATGTGGAAAGAAAATGGAAAGATACTGCATAATTATACTTCCTGAATGTCGGAAGACAAAGAATAATGATGGCACTTCCTGGAGTAAAATAGTCCCGAGGTAAGCTACTCCCTCATTTGGATCTTCGGATGGGGAGTATTTCAGAGGCAGTCATCGAAAGAGATGATCATTTTAAGTTCAGGATCTGGACATGGAATATAAGAACACTTCGAACATCAGAAAAACTGGAAAATCTAAAGAGAGAAATGGACAAACGTGAAGAGAGCATAATGGGTTTAAGTGAAGTGGGGCGATCAGATAGGGGTGAAGTAACACCAGGTAATTACACAATGTTTTATACTGGTGGAAGAAGTTTTGAATGTGGTGTGGCAAAAGTGACAGGAAATCAAATAGTTCAAAGTGAGACTAAAGTGGTATGCCACAGTAACTGTTTAATGTTTGTGACAGTAAGTGCACAACCAGTGGAATTTCTGATAGTACCAAGTGTACATGCCAACATCAGATCATGACAATGGGAAGTGGAGAAAATTTATGATGAAATAGAAGATATCACACATTCTGAAGGCAGAGGAAGAGTAAACATCATAATCATGGGTGACTTTAATAGTATTTTGTAACGAGGTAGAAGAGAAGCAAACATTGCGGGTCAATATGGATTAGGAAGAAGAAACAACAGAGGAGGGATGTTAGTGGAATTCCGTCAGAGAAACAACTTGGTGGTGATGAACACTTGGTTCCATAAAAGGAAGAGTAAATTGTGAACATGGAAGAACCCAGGAGACATTAAGAGACACCAGACAGACTATATACTTGTCAAACACAGGTTTAGGGGTATTGTGAAAGATACTGAAACTCTTACAGCTGCTGATGTCAATTCTGATCACAATCTTTTGGTTCCAGACATCAGTACAAGATTGAAGAGGATACAACAGCATGGGAAGAGAAATCAGAGAAGGGACCTGGAAAAGCTAAGAGAGAACAATGAGGCAGTAAGAGAATCCTTGGAACAACAATTTAGGAAAATGAGACGTACAAATACAAGCAAAAATGTGGATGAGCAATGACGAAATGTTAAACAGGTTTTATGGAATATATTGAAGAAGGAAGTTTGGAGGGAAACAAAGGGAGCGAGGAAACCATGGATCACCAATGAGATGTCAGAAAAGAGGGAGGAAAGGAGGAAGTGTAAAAATGTTAATTAAAAAGAATATAGAAGACTTAACAATGCACTCAGAAGAGAAACCAACAAAGTGAAAGAAAAGTATATACAAGGAATGTGCAATGAAACAGAGGACTTAAAGAGAAAAGGAAGGTATGACCTTACGTACCAGAAAACAAAGGAGCTGGGAGGTAGAGAAAACAAAGGAGTAAGGACTTCTGGGATAGAAGACTTTAGAGGACAAATGGTTACTGAACAAAAGGAGGTGCTGAAAGTATGGGAAGAATATATAAAGGAACTCTATGATAAGGAACATCATCCCCAAGACATCGAAAGAGAGACAGAGGAAGAGATTGACGAAGACAAAAAAACGGTCTAAGGACTTCCTGGATGTCACAATGGTTACTCTCGAGTAGAAACAGCAAGCCAATAAATGTAGTGATTTCAGAACAATCAGTTTAATCTCACATGTAGTAAAGATTATTGCAAGAATACTTGACAGACGACTGTAACACAAAATTGAAGAAGTAATAGGAGAGGACCAGTTTGGATTTAGAACACAAAAAGGAACCAGAGATGCCATCGGCATGGTGAGAATATTGCTGGAAAGAGTTTTGACAGTTAAAGAAGTTTGTGTTTGTTTTATAGACTGGCAGAAGGCCTTTGACAGAGTCAACTGGATAAAATTGATGAACATCCTTAAGGAGATAGGAATAAACTGGAGAGACCCGAGGTTAATTCTCAACTTGTACCTGGGACACAGAGAAAAGGTGTGGCTGAACTATGGAGAAACAAGCAGCATGGAAATAGGAAGAGGCATCAGACAAGGGCGTTGTCTACCACCCAGTCTCTTCAACCTGTATGGAGAATGGCTGGCGAGAGAAACTTCGAAAGGATGCGGAAACTTCAGGATCGGAGGACACCTCGTCAAGACCATTAAGTACCCAGATGACCTGGTGTGATTGCTAAAAATCAAAGACAACACGTGATGACACAGTTGGTGGATATGGCATGGAAATCGACATCGAAAAATGAGAAGTAGTGATGATATGAAAAAGGAAGAAACCTTTGAGGATAACCATTGACAATCGAAAACTGGAGGATGTGAAACAGTTCAAGTACTTGGGAAACTTGGTGACAAAGGATGCCCAATGCACCAGTTAAATTCGAGCAAGAATCCCTATGGCCAAAACTGCATTTAATACAAAGACGAATCTGCTGACCAGCAAGTTAAGCTTGGAATTACGGAAGAAACTGGTGAAGTGCTACATCTGGAGTATTGTACTGTACGGAGTAGACATGGACCATGAAAAAAGAAAGGAAGAAAAATACAATACCTTGAAAGTTTTGAAATGTGCTGCTGGAGGAGAATGGAGAAGATCAAGTGGACCGATCGGGTGATGAATAATGATGTACTGAGAAGAGTAGGAGACAAGAGATATATTCTGAAAACAATTCTTCAGAGGAAGGCCAACTGGATTGGACACTTACTTCGGCACTGAGAGCTCGAGAGCTCATACATGAAGTTATTGAAAAGAAAATTAAAGGAATGGTAGGATGAAGAAAAAGAACAATTCAACTTTTAGATGACATGAAAGATGGAAGGTGATACAGCAGACTGAAGGAAGATGCTGAATACAGGGAACAATGGCATCAGAAATTCTCCGTACAAAGATACAGACCTGCCACTAGGCAGAATACTACATAATAATAATAATAATAATAATAATAATGAAATGATACTGCCTCTTATTAAGAACTTCATCTCGACCGACAGCACAGTCATTAAACATGGATGGAAATTGTACAACACTTTGAAGGAAGAGGAATTCCACCAAAAGCTTGTAAACAATTTCACCACGGGTTTGTAAACCATTCTGTCGGATTAGTGTCTTCTGATGATCCATCTTTGGACACACAAAATACTGAGTGATTATGGAAATTCCTGAAATCGTGCAGCAAAAGAGGATGACAACCGGGAGATCCAGATGAACTGTATATTTTTCAATACATCTGCGTCCACAATTTGAGCTCACACAACATAAAACTCCCTTGTGAGACTCTGCCTTAAGAGATATTGCTACAGTGTACCCCAGCTATGGGGAAAAAAAGGACTTCTGATATCGGCAGCATAAACATGTTGTAGAATTGTCCAGGACAAAGATATTGATTACGTGTACGGTAAGGTCAAATGGTTCAAATGGCTCTAAGCACTATGGGACTTAACATCTGAGGTCATCACAGTCCCCCTAGAACTTAGAACTACTTAAAACTAACTAACCTAAGGACAACACACACATCCATGCCCGAGGTAGGATTCAAATCTGCGACCGTAGCAGTCGCACGGTTCCAGACTGAAATGCCTAGAACTGCTCGGCCACACAGGCCGGCGTATGGTAAGTGAAATTACATCTGATGTCGTCATTGGACAATTTCCAAGTAATGTTTTTGTCACTGCCGATGCCATAACCAAAATCCACATTGTTCACCTTCTTTTGCTGACACAGCTTTCTAGCAACATACTTCGTTCCCCCCCCCCCCCCCCCCCTTCAAATCACTAGAGCAGAGCATATAGGTCATTAACTCTCACTGTCCTACTAAGAGGTTTTCATTCTAAATATAAAATATATCATTGTTATTGTGCCAGTAGTGACAATAATATGTGATGTTCATCCACAGTCATCTTGCAGATGGCTCCTATGGGAGTTAGGCACTTTTTTGATAATGAGTATATTTGCTAGGTAAGTAAGTCAATCCATCAATCACAATATGAGAAAAATAATCATGTCCACAACTACAACCCTAGATGAAAAAAAAAAAATCTTTATTACTTAAGCTGTAAGAGGCTACAAAAATGAGTTCAATTTACAGACAAAAAAAAAATTTGGTTATTTGCCAAACAACATGAAGTGTCTAATGAATAACTCTGCCAATTTTACATACAACTTAAAAAATAATGTCGTCTGCACAACTCCTTTATTTCCACAGGCAAATTTAAATTAAAAAATAGAAATAGAGAAAAATTGAGGGTAAAAATCTAAATAAGGGTAACACTATAGTGGTTTCCACTTAAGAAGGTAGCTGTGCAATGCATTCTGTGCTGGGAAAAATGGAGGATACTTTGTCGCATTGCCAGTGTGCTCTGTCTTTGTCCCATGTCTCACACTCCAGCCACTGCCTACTCAGGAAATGCAACACTGGATAAACACTGCACGAGCCCGCTGCCACTCATAATGAACACTATGGTGATAATTAACCTCACCATAATTACACCACATGAAAATCAATGCTGGTTGTTCTATGCGCACCCCACAGTGCATGCTACAGACAAACGCAGCAAAATGATGCTACTTGTCTACATCTAAGTCTGTATCTACATCTATATTCTGCAAACCCACATGAAGTTTATGACAGAGGGTATGTCTCATTGTACCAGTTATTAGGGTCTCTTCCTGTTGCATTCACGTATGGAGTGCAGGAAGAATGGCTGTTGGAATGCCTCTGTGCATGCTGTAATTATTCTAATCTTGTCCTCATGATCCATACGTGAGCGATACATATGGGGTTGTATATTCCTCGAGTCAGCATTTTAAGCCAGTTCTAGAAACTTTGTTAGGAAACTTTCTTGGAATATCTTACATATACCTTCACGAGTCTGGCAGCTCTGTTTCTTTAATACCTCTGTGACACTCTCCCACCAGTCAAACAAACCTGTAACCATTTGTGCTGCTCTTCTTTGTATATATTCAATATCCCCTGTTAGACATATCCAGTACGGGTGCAATATGCTTGAGCAATATTCTAGAATTTGTTGCATGGGTGATTTGAAAGGAACCGCCTTAGTAGACTGATTGCACTTCTGCAGTATTCTGCCAATAAACCAAGCCTGTGTGATCATTCCACTCAATATCTCTAACTCTTTATGCCCATTTACTTGCAAAGCGTGTGCCGATTTCAACTGTGAGTCACTGATATTATAGTCATAGGAAAGTACTTTTTTCCGTTTTCTGACGTGCACAGTTTTACATTTCTCAACATTTAAAACAAGTTGCCAATCTTTACATCAGCTTTTGAAAACTTATCAAGATCTGACTGAATATATACGCGGCTTTTTTCAGACAGTACTTCATTATACATAACTGTGTGAATCTGCAAGAAGACTGAGGTTACTATTAACATCGTCCACAAGGTCATTAATGACAACATGAACGGCAAGGGTCCAAGCACAATTCCCTGGTGCATAGTCAATGTTACTTCTCCATCTGACAATGACTCTCCATTCGCGATAATGTGCTGTGTCCTCCCCACCCAAAAATTCTTCAACCCAGTCACAAATTTCACTTGATATTCTGTATAATTGTTCATGAGGGTATTTTTGATCCATCATTGCAACTACAGAATGCGTGATTTCTTCACCAGATGCGTTTCGCTTTCTTGAGCTACATCATCGCTTACATTAGGAAATGCTGTCTGCTAGCACATCGTTGCTTTTCTGTGTTACACACTGATAATTTAGGTCTAATCTTTAGATGTCCTGCAGCACTACGCATTTTTCACAACACACTTTCATGCGCAACACTGTTGTTGTTGTTGTTGTTGTCTTCAGTCCAGATACTGGCTTGATGCAGCTCTCCATGCTACTCTATCCTGTGCAAGCTTCTTCATCTCCCAGTATCTACTGCAACCTACATCCTTCTGAATCTGCTTAGTGTATTCATCTCTTGGTCTCCCTCTACGATTTTTACCGTCCATGCTGCCCTCCAATACTGAATTGGTGATCCCTTGATGCCTCAGAACATGTTGTACCAACCGATCCCTTCTTCTAGTCAAGCTGTGTCACAAATTTCTCTTCTCCCCAAGTCTATTCAATACCTTCGCAACACTATGGCTACACAAATGAAGAATTTATATTTTAGTATTTTTGACAATAAGTATAGGTGTTCTACTAAGTCAAATGCTTCTTGGAAATCGAGAAATAATGCCTTGATCCAAAGCTGTCATGTACGAAAAAAGAGAATTGGGTTTCACATAAATAATGTTTTTGGAATCCATGCTGGTTGGCATATACTTTGCAAGCTACCAGCACTAGTCATTCCCTTTTGAGTCATCAGTCTTCCGACTGGTTTGATGTGGCCCACCACAAATTCCTCTCCTGTGCCAACCTCTACATCTCTGAGTAGCACTTGCGATCTATGTCTTCAATTACTTGCTGGATGTATTTCAATCTCCATCTTCCTCTACAGTTTTTGCCCTCTACAGTTCCCCCTAGTACCATGGAAGTTATTCCCTGATGTCTTAACAGATGGCCTACATCCCCTCTTGTCACTGTTTTCCATAAATTCCTTTCCTCACTGATTCTGCCGAGTGTGTCCTCAATTCCTTACCTGCTCAGTCCACCTATTTCAACATTTGTATGTAACACCACATCTCAAAAGCTTAAATTCATTTCAATTCTCTTTGTTCCGGTTTTCCCACAGTCCATGTTTCACTACCACACAGTGCTGTGCTCCAAACCTACATTCTCAGAAATTTCTGCCTTAAATTAAGGCCTATGTTTGATACTAGCACACTTCTCTTGGCAAGGGATGCCCTTTTTCCCCAGTGCTAGTCTCCTTTTTATGTCATCTTTGCACTGTCCATCATGGATTATTTTGCTGCCTAGGTAGTAGAATTGCATAATTTCATCTACTTCATGATCATCAATCCTGATGTTATGTTTCTCAGAGTTCTCATTTCTGCTACATCTCATTACTTTCATCTTTCTTCGATTTACTCTCAATTCATATCCTGTGCTCATTAGACTGTTCATTCCATTCAGCAGATCCTGCAATTATTCTTACCTTTCATTGAAGATAGCGATGTCATTAGTGAATCTTATCATTGATCTCCTTTCACCTTGAATTTTAATTCCACTCCTGAACATTTCTTTCATTTCCGTCATTGCTTTTTCGATGTACAGATTGAACAGTAGGAGCAGAAGACTACATCTCTGTCTTACACCCTTTTTAATCCAAGTATTTAATTCTTGGTCTTTCTCTCTTATTATCCCCTCTTGGCACTTTCACACGTTTTATATTACTTGCCTCTCTCTAAAGCTTACGCCTATTTTCCTCAGAATTTCTAAAATCATGTACAATTTTACATAATCAAATACTTTTTCCAAGCCAGCAAATCCTATGAATGTGTCTTGATTTTTCTTTAGCCTTGCTTCCATTATCAACCGCAACATTGGAACTACCACTCTGGTGCCTTTACTTTTCCTAAAGCCAAGCTGATTGTCATCCAACACATCCTCAATTCTCTCTTCCATTCTTCTGTATATTATTCTTATTAGCAACTTGGATGCATGAATTGTTCAGCTGATTGTGGGACAATTCTCACACTTGTCAGATCTTTCAGTTTTCAAAAGTCTGATGGTATATCACCTCATACATTCTACACAACAACCTTAACAGTCGTTTTGTTGCCACTTTCCCAAATGATTTTAGAAATTCTGATGAAATGTTATCTACCTCTTCTGCCTTATTTGATCTTAAATCATCTTCTTCTGCTTTATTTGATCTTAAATCTTTCAGAGCTCTTTTAAATTCTGATTCTAACAATGGATCCCCTATCTCTTCTATATCGACTCCCGTTTCTTCTTCTATCACATCACACAAGTCTTCCCCACATAGAGGCCTTCAGTGTATCCTTTCCACCTATCTGCTCTCTGCTCCGTATTTAACAGTGGAATTCCCATGGCATTCCTAATGTTACCACCATTGCTTTTAATTTCACCAAAGGTTGTTTTTACTTTTCTATATGCTTGGTTTGGTTTTGTTTCATTTTGCTTTAGGGTGCAAAAAACAACTGGAGTCATACGCGCCCAAGTCAAAACTATAGCACACAAAGACAGAGAGGAGTTAAAAAAACAACTGTATGTTAGTCCCAATTGACATAATCGAAGACAGCTAAAAACAGGCATGTGGAAAAACGGCTAAAAAAGACACCATGCAGAAACAAAAGGACAAAAATAAAAATTAAATGGTCTTTACTGTATTGCTTTGGTGGATAAAAAGTAAAACGTGGTCAACAGCCCACACGTCATTTGCTAAAATGGTCGATAACTCAGACGGCAAACCCAAGTGGGAATGTAAATGGTTTAAAAAATGGGCATTCCATCAGGAAGTGGTGGACAGTTAAAACTTGGGTGCAATGTGTACAAAGTAGAGGGGTAGCGCCACTTATCAAATGACGATGGCTAAAAAGGCAGTGCCTGATAAGCAGCCTAGGGCTGAGAGGTGGCCATCCAAGCCACTGGGAGAGGCTTAATAAGCCAGAGCTTATTCCCATGAAAGGAGGACTACTGGTGATGCCAAAGGGACACCACCTCCTGAGAGACGGCAACACATAGCTCATCTAAGGGAATACAGGAACTAGCAGGCTGAAGTACGAGGACTGCAGCCTTGGCAGCAGCGTCAGCAGCCTCACTTCCTGGCAGACTGACATGACCAGGAACCCACAGAAACATCGCACTGGCTCCACCAAGAGTGAGCAAGTGACAGTTTTCCTGGACCTGCTGCACTAAGGGATGGGCAGTGTACAGCGCACATAGACTTCATAGAGCGCTGAGTGAGTATGAGCAGAGGACACAATTGAAAAGCCTGTGTCACCAGATGTACTCCTTGACCTGATACAGGGAGAACATCTTGGTTGTAAATACTAAGCAGTGGGCTGGAAGTTGATATCGAAAGACACGGGCAGCCAATGACAAAGGAACACCCGACCCCACGATCAGCCGAGAGCCATCACTGTGTACAAAGGTACTATCACAGAGTTCCATGCGAAGGTTGTGAAACTGAAGACAATAGACCAAGGCTGCAGTAGTGTCCCTAGGAATCAAATGAAGGCCAAGGTTAACATGAGCTGCTTCATGAAGCCAAGGTGGTAAAGGGTTCACACCCACCAGGAAAGTTGCAGGTAACGTTAAGTTGAACCGGTGTAGCAAGTGCTGAAAGCAGACTGCAGGAGGTAACAGAAGAGGGACACGCCCCATACTGGCAATCAAGGGAAACATCAAAGAAGGAGGCATAGGATGGGTGGCCATGCATGGCAGACAAATGGCATGCATACCTGCTGAGAAGAAAGTCATGGCGGTAGGACACTGGTAGTTCAGCAGCTTCAGAATACAGACTCTCAACCAGACTAGTGTAAAAAGCGTCTGTGACTAAACGGATGCTACGATGGTGGGTAGTGTTGAGACGGCGTATGAGGGATGGATATGCAGACACATAAACAAAGCACCCATAGTCAAGTTTCAAATGGACAAGGCACCGGTACAAACGGAGGAGGGTGGTTCAATCAGCAACCCAAGAACTGCCATTGAGGGCACATATGACATTGAGGAACCGCATACAGTGGGCTGCCAGTTGAGAGACATGGAAGGACCACCAGTGTTTCCTACTGAGCATGAGCCACAGGAATTTCCTACTTCAACAAACGGCAGGGCAATAGGCCCAAAATGTAAAGATGGTGGGGGAAACCAATTGTGGCAGCAGAAATTCATACACACGGTTTTGTCAGTGGAAAACCGAAAGTCACTGTCAATGATCCAGGAGTAAAGACGATCAAGACATCGCTGAAGACACCGCTCGATGAGACAGGTCCATGGAGAACTGGAGTAGATGGCAAAATCGTCATCAAAAAGGGAGCCAGTGATACCCAGGGGGAGACAGGCCATTATAGGGCTAACGGAGATAGCAAAGAGGACAACGCTGAGGACAGAACCCTGAGGCACACCGTTTTCCTGGATAAAGGTGTCTCACAAGGCAGAACTGAAATGCATCTTGAAAACTTGGTCTTTTAAAAATGCCTGAAGAGAACAGGGCAGGCGACCATGGATGCCCCACGTATAAAGAGTATGTAGGATACCAGTTCTCCAGCAGGTGTAATAGGCCTTCTCCAAATCGAAAAACCATAGCCGCAGTCTGGGATTTCCGTAGAAAACCATTCATGAGTGAACAAAGTAATGAGATGGTCAACTGCAGAACGCCGCACTCTAAATCCACACTGTGCACTAGAGGTGGCAAAAAATAACGTAACTGATAGAAATAACCGGTTACTAAGAAGTAACGGTTACTGCGATAACCGTTCCTCTGATTCTGGCAGTTATTTCAATAACTGTTTAGTGTCAACAGTGCCTCGCGCCATCTGTTGACCGAAGATCGTACTGCGCATTTGGAGGCGTTCTATAGACCATGGGAATAACTGTGAGACTGCGCGCCATCTGTTGATAAGAACTGTGTACTATTTCGTGGGCCTTCGTTACTTTTAGCATAAACAATTAAATAAAGTTAATGTCCGAGCCGTGGCTGATAGGAGCTGCAGTACAGGCATTAACAAGTACGGTCGTTCCCTTAAGCCACCGCCTTACGTGTTAATTTAGCTTGGACGGGTAGTACAAGGAAAGTTACTAAGGAATTCGAGCGACTATGGAAATAACTGTCAGAGCCAGTATTCTCCTCTGGCAGTTATCGTTATTGGCTCGTAGTTCTAGTTCTCTGGTAGTTATCGGGCTACCACCACAGATAACCTGGAAGCTGGCAACGGAATAACTGTGTGTCTAGACGTTCCTGACTCGGTGACTCCAGTTAAAGGTCGTAGTTCCAGGTGATATTTCCAGAGAGGATAGTAACTGGAGCGAACAAATATTTTCGTACTGCTACGGAAATAGCCGCTGGCCATCACGAATGACAAATAACATGTCAGAAAGTATAACATAATACAGTGGAATATAATAATTATTATCCTCATCATTTGTCAGGAGATTGTCAAAATACGTGAATATATCACAGTAACTGCTAATATTTACAGAATTGGTACACTGACAGAATAAAACACAGTTACGTACTTTTAATAAATTTATCGTACACAGAATATCCGATCTTGACTGTTGCAACCAAGTGCTGTCAAAACTGAAATATAGCAGAATTTTTACCTAAGCTGGTCTATCAGTCTCTGTTACGATATTCATCTACAGAGTAGAAGGAGGGGTCACTGGAAGCGTCTGATTCCACCCGTCTGCTTCGACGTAAAGGTGTTGTGGTGTGTGAATGTCATTACGGCACGGTGTTTATGAGTTGGTTTTTGTGTGTGTGTGTGTGGGGGGGGGGGGGGGGGGGCTGTCGATCTAGGTTGCAGTGCCGGAATTTGCTGGTGGTAATTAATTATTTTTTTTCTAGCTGTGATGTTTTGTGTATTTATGAAGTATTGAATGTGATTTAATTTATGTAGGGATGATTGATTTGTGGGCTTTTGGGATTGTGGTTTTATTTTTCGCAGTTGTAGGTGTTGGTTTTTTGGCATCAGTAGCTGTGGTGGACCTATATAGGTCACCGGATAATGACCGATTCCCATTTTCATAATTGTGTGTGTTGATGTTTTAGTATCGTCATCTGAGGTTGACCTATGTAGGTCAAGGGAAATGTCTGATTCCAATTTTCGTACTTTTAGTTGTGGGTATTGGTGTTTCGGTATGGTCACCTATAGTTGACCTATATTGTTCAAGGGAAGTGTCCGATTCCTGCAGATTTTTGTTGGTGTAGCAGAATGCTGTATTTTTTTTTCTTTTTGTTCTTCATTTTGTGTTTTGGGATCATGGTGTGTTTTTTTTTTTTTTTTTTTTTTTTTACTAGCTTGTCCTCACCCTAAAACCCCCAACTTCCCGCAGTTGTCCCATTGGTTTGATTGTATTTTTGGTGGGAAATGTTATTGTATTATTTATATGTATCTTCGTGTTTGTTGCCATGTGTATGTAGTGACGTCATAGACACACTTAAAATAGACATTTCCGGCATATTGATGATGGGTGGAATCAGACACTTATGTATCAAATAGTCATTCAAACACACTGTAAACTGTGCCTTATCTGAAACCAAGTTTTTAATGGTTGCTGACTTGCTGGCAGGTTATTGAAAATGCATGTTCCTGAATATTGGACCCCTTTTGGACCAAAGTAAGTAATTTTAGGTCTTTATGTAGATTGCTGTTCCCATTTCTAGTACTGATATTATGTATTAAGCTATTGGTTGGAAATACTTGTAACAAATTTCATTAAGGAATAAATATACTAGGAAGCAGTGGTTAGAATGCAAAGTTCCTTGAACAGGTTCCTACATGATGTTCTTGAATTGATACCACAAACGATTTTTATTACACGCTTTTACATGCGAAAAACTTTTGCTAAGTTTGATGAGTTATCACAGAATATGTTCCCTTATGAAATAATAGAATGAAAAAATGTGGTATGCCCTTCCCAACTGAATTTATTATCGAGTTGTAGTCCCAGAAATGTAACACTGTCAACCTTTTCGATCTGCATGTCTTCATATGTTATAAACATGCTGTCGCTGGAGAAATCGAGCAGTTTGCAAATCTGACATAAAACTTGCATTAGCGTACTCACACTTTCCCCAATAGGACTAGCTTTTACAGCACAGGAGTAAAGGAATCTGTCACATTACGTATATTTTTTGTTGTATTACAAGGCTGTACACTTTATTCTATTATGTCAGCAGCACAAGAAATTAAGCTTCGAATTTAACCTACAGTACTCAGTTTACATATTACTTCATACTTAAAAACGCACGTTGTTAACATTTTACTTAAACAGTGCTTTGGCGAAGTTCCGCGTACTTTCTGTCGCAGCTGCGAAGATGATATTTCTAATAGCGACCGATAACCTACAAACATATAATCTGAAACACTAATAATCGTTCTAACATCAACTAAAATGTACTCGGAGTTAATAAGCTGAGGTTATGACACGATTCATACGACATTCCTGCTATTTCACACTACTCGCAGTTATACTGATAACTAAACTGATGGATTCCAACTATGTCGTTATTTAACTGTCGGAGTTATCGGTATTCGCTAGCGAAAAATAACTTGGCCGTTATTAATAACCGTTAACGATAACGGTTATCAAAGAATAACTGGAACTGTGATAACGGTTACTCCAGAATAACCGTTTGGCCCACCTCTACTGTGCACTTGTCAGTAAATTGCAAGACTCGAGCCACCACACTAGCTGGTCATGAATCATACATTCCATCACCTTGCAAACACAGCTGGTAAGAGAGATGGGGCTGTAGCTAGAAGGAAGGTTTTTGTCCTTACTGGGCTTTGGTATGGCTATGACGGAGGCTTCACATCAGCATCTGGGAGATGCGCCCTCTGCCCAAATGCAGTTGTATGTGTTAAGCAGAAAGTGACTGCCTGCAAGAGAAAGGTGCTGCAACATCTGAATACGGATGGCGTCTGGCCCTGGGGCGGAGGATCGGGATGAACTGAGAGCATGATCTAGCTCCCACATAGTAAAAGCGGCATTGTAGCACTCACAATTTGGAGAAAAGAAGGGTATCACCCGAGCCTCCTCTGCTCATTTCCTAAGGAGGAAGGCAGGGTGCTTGTGAGAAGAGCTCGAAACTTCCGCAAAATGGTGGACCAAGATGTCTGCGATTGTAATAGGGTCCACGATGACGTTGTTTGCTACTCTCAGGCCAGAAATTGGGGAATGGATTTTGGTCCCAGAGAGCCACCGGAGGATGGCCCACACAACAGAGGAAGGGTTGGAACTGTTAAGAGAACTAGTGAACGAAATACTATCCTGAAGAACATGACGATACTTTGCACACAACTGTTTATAATGAATGCAGTTTGCCATTGTAGGATGATGGTTAAAAATGCAGAGAGCATGTCTCCCTTCGTAAATTGCGTTGTGGCATGCCTCAGTCCACCAAGGGACTAGGAAACGATGTGGTGAAGAGGAAGTGTGAGGAATGGAACGTTCTGCAGCAGTAAGGATAACGTTTGTAAGATATTCCACGGTCATCACAATTGGGGAAATGTTGTTCTTTGGAGGTCACCAGAGAGGAGTAAAGCTGCCAGTCAGCCTTAGTAAGCTGCCATTTGGGCATGCACATGGATGGGGTGGTAGTCTGCAAATGGATAGCACACGGGAAATGGTCGCTTGAGTAGGTGTCGGGAAGAATGGACCACTCAGGAAGCTGGGCAGGGCAGAACGATAGGTCCAAATGGGAATAGGCGTATGAGGAGCTGGAAAGGAAAATGGGTGCTCCAGTGTTAAGGCAAAAGAGATTAAGTTTGTTAAGAAGGTCAGCCAAGAAGGCACCTCTCTGACAGGTCCTTGAAGAAGCCCAAAGGGGATGATGTGCATTAAAGTCACAGAGTAGCAGAAATGGGAGAGGTACCTGCCCAATAAGCTGAAGGAAGTTGCCCTGGTGACATCGAATGGTGGAGGGACATTAATGGTACAGAGGGAAAAGTCAGGTGGAGAAAGAAAAGGCAAACTGCAACAGCTTGAAGAAGGGTAGTCAGGGAGATGGGTTTACTATGAATGTCATCCCATATGAGCAGCATGACACCCCCGTAAGATGGAATGCCGACCTCAGGAGGAAGGTCAAAATGAATCGGTAAGAAATGTGAAAGCTCAAAGCGGTCATGAGGGCGCAATTTCATTTTCTGAATGGGGTTTCTACATGCTGAATCAGTCCTCCTATAATCAGTTCTTTTTCGATTTCTTCACATTTTTTATGCAACCATATTGCCTTGGCTTCCCTGCACTTCTTATTTATTTCATTCCCAAGAGCTTGTATTTCAGTATTCCTGAATTTATGCGAACATTTTTGTACTTCCTTCTTTCATCAATAAACAGAAGTATTTCTTCTGTTATCCATGGTTTTTTGCAGTTACCTTCTTTGTACCTATGTTTTTCTTTCCAACTTCTTTGACTGCTGAACTGCCTACTGAGCTACTCCTTATCACAATATCTATAGTCAGAGAGAATTCAAAGCCTCTCTCTTCTTCAATCCTTAGTTCTTCCGTATCCCACTTCTTTGCGTACTGAATCCACCTGACTAGTTTTTTAAACTTCAGCCTACCCCACTAGTAAATTGTGATCTGAGTTTATATCTGCTCCTAAGTATGCCTTATAATCCAATATCTGATTTCAGAGTCTCCACCTGACCACAATGTAATCCAACTGAAACCTTAACCATATCTCCTGGTCTTTGCCAAGTACACCTCGTCCTCTTGTGATTCTTACACAAAGTATTCACTATTACTAGCTGAAATTTGTTGCGGAACTCAATTAGTTTTTCTCCTCTCTCATTCCTAGTGTCAGCTCATATTCTCCCATAACCCTTCTCCTACAACCAAACTCCAATCCCCCACAACTATTAGATTTTCATCTCCCTTTATGTACTAAATTACCTGTCAATACCCTCATATACCTTCCCTATCCCTTCATCTCCAGCTTGCGACATCGGCATTTATACCTAACTAACATTGTCGGTGTTGGATTACTGTCTACTATGATGAGTACAACACCATCACTGAATTGTTCACAGTCGCACAATCAGGAATACTAGTCTTCTTTCCATTTCACTTCACTGCCCCTACCATCTCTCAGATTTTCTAGCTTCCCTAACATGTTCAAGCTTCAAACATTCCATGCCCTGACTTTTAGAATGTTATCCTTTTGTTGTTTGTTCAATCTTTTCCTCATGGTCACCTCCCCCTTGGCAGTCCCCTCCCGAAGATCCAAATGGGGGACTATTCCAGAATGTTTTGCCAGTGGAGAGATTATCATGACTCTTTTCAATTACAGACAACATGTACTGTGGATACACCTTGTGTGTCTTTAATGAAGTGGTTTCCATTGACTTCTGCATCCCCATGTCGTCGATAGTTGCTGGTTATTCCGCCTTAAGGGGCAGTTTCCCACCACAAGGGCAAGTGAATGCCCTGAACCTGTGCCTGCCCCTGCGCCCTCTTCGACAAGGCTGCTGGCAGGATAAGGGTGACTTCTAATGCCAATGCTGAAGATTTTTTATTCAGAATTTAAGTGGTAGTGGGTTTCAAACCTAAGATCGAGGATGTTTTGATTAGTAATCAAAGATACTATCCCCAGACCATGGTGTTCCCTTCTTATTTTATTACGGTGATCATTTCTTCCTATGTAGGTGGGTGCCAACAAAATATTTTCACGCACTGAGGAAAAAGTTGGTGATTGAAATTTCATCAGAAGCACCTGCCGCAGCGAAAAACATCTTTGTTTTAATGAACGACTCTGCAGTTCACGTGTCTTATCCATGACACAAACCCCCTTATTTTGTGATACTACAAAACAAGCTACCCTTCTTTGAACATTTTTGATGTCCTCCATCACTCCTATCTGATGTGGATCCCACACCACATAACAATACTCCAGAAGAGGGCAGGCAAACTTAGTTTAAGCAGCAACACCTGTTACATTCTGACTATACATTCTGTCACATTCTGACAATAGATCACACTCTTAGTTTGCTTCCCGCCACATTACCTAAGTGATCATTCACATATTCCTAAATTTAATGCTTAAGTATTTAGTTAAGTGATTTATCGCATAACTGAAATTTAGCGGATTCGTTTTAGTACTCATGTGGAAACAAATTTTTACATGACCATAAATGACAGCATCACCTGCAAACAATGTAAGACGGCTCCTCAGATTGTCTCCTAAATTCTTTATGTAGATCAGGAACAACAGAGGGCCTATAACACTTCCTTGGGGATGCCAGATATTACTTCTGTTTTACTCACTGACACTCTGCGAATTATTCGAAATGTGACCTTCCTGACAGGAAATCATGAATACAGCCACGCAACTGAGATGATACTCTATAGGTGGATAATTTAGTTACAAGTTGCTTGTGAGGAATGGTGTCAAAAGCTTTCTGGAAACCTAAAAATATGCAATGGACTGTAAGGCAAAATTTTTTAAGCAAATTTTTAAAGAAAAGTTTTAGCATTTTAATCATCAGATTGCAAAGCCAGCCTAAAAGATTATTATAACGGAACTGACTTTTAAAATCTCTGAAAATTGTTGTCTCGACTTTCTCCTCCTCTTCCCTTACCGAGCAAGTTGGCGCAGTGGCTAACACACTGGACTCGCATTCGGCAGGACGACGGTTCAATCTCGCAACAGCCATCCTCATTTAGGTTTTCTGTGATTTCCCTAAATCACTCCAGGCAAATGCCGGGATGGTTTCTGTGAAAGGGCACGGTCAACTTCCTTTCTCTTCCTTCCCTAATCCGATGAGACCAATGACCTCAATGTCTGGTCTACTGCCCCAAAAACAACCCAACCCAATCCAACCCAACCTTCTTCCCTTTTCGTGGTCACTATTGTCCTCTTCATATATAAGATGGTCTTCACAGCAATTGAGAGCATTTCTTATGCCACACTTTTTTAAAGATTTAACAATAATGTCTTCTCTCATTCTAGACCTCTACTGTTTTATCCACCGATACATTTGTTTGATTGCTGGTCTTTTAAAGCTCCCTTCAGCGTGAATTCATTCTAGTTTTCATCCACCATCCATTTGTTCCATTCCTCTCATATTCCCTTTAAATGGTTTATTTATTGTGACATCAAGAGGCTGAAATTGAGAAGTCAAGTCCTCCCAGAATAACGGTACACACTGTATTTCTCTGTCTCAATTTCTCTTTCACAGAATTTTTCAATTGACTATTAACTTGATCTGGCACAAGAAGAGAACTCTTCTTCAATAAAACACCTTTCTTTCTCTCCCAGCCTCTGTTAATCCATAATTTCATACCAATCTCATCCATTTAATCTTTGTCACGTACATAAACAACACCCGATGGTATTTCAGAAGGTTTTGGCATTGTTTTGCACTCGAAAATAATCACTGGAATAAGTTTAGTATCATCAGCACAAAATGGAAGGACAGTACTGTAGTGCATTTTTTCAAGCACGTTTCCTGGCAACAGTTCTGTTACTCGGCACATCAAATGTCAGAGGAGTTTCGTCCATATTCATTATTTGGCTTGGTTCCACACTGGATTTCTTTCAAAGCTGAATAATAAAGCGATGGAAAGAAATTTTAAATTCATACTCCTGTCACATTTTCTGAGATACTTTGGTTTTGGTTCTCATGCGAAGTCCATGACCTTCACAACCAACCAACTTCATCCTTAAAGTCTGTTAAGTTCCACTATAGCATTAGCTTACAAGTGTGTACTTGAATCACTTTCATATTAATTTCAATGCTAGTTTGATAGTGTCCTTGAATCTATTTCAATGCATCATCATCTGGTTTTGGCCATTTTGCATTCAGCACACCAAATGCATGTGAGGCACATTCTGTTACAAATAAGACAAGGGAGACAACTATTAAATACTCAGATACAGCACCTTAAACAATGTAGTTTTGACATTACCCAGTATAATTAGTGAAGCCTCAGGGAACAAATTTCTTTGAATCTTAAAGCACTTCCACTTCTGCAACCCAGAAAGCTGTGTCAAAAATCACTTACTGAACTAATAAGACACTATGCACAATAAGGTGAATATTGTTTTATGAAAACCTGAATATGAATTATCTGATTTAATAATTAAATAAATTATTTAGTGTTCAGGCTGCTGTATTAAAATAAAGAAAATATGCACTCTTCACGTAAAATCTCTCTAAACGTATCTCATTTTACTGTAGCGGCATACCACAACTAAAAGAAGTATATCAAATACATGAGTAGATTCATCAATTCCACTTGTCAAATTCCAATCAAAATAGGTCTTTGGTGTGACGTCATAAGCGCGTGACTGCGTGTGAGATCGCTCTCTAAGTTTTCATCTATTTTTAGTTTTCAGATATATATTTTAACTGTTTTTGTGATAATATTTACTATATAAGTGACTTATTAGTGGTTTCTTCATTCACCTCTGCATTTCGTGTGTTGTGGCCTGATATTTGTGAGTGTTTCGTATCGAGCAACTTAACCTCTTACCCGTGTTTACATTCCGCGCTGACCAGTTGCAGCTGTAGCGGCGCATCGAAAGCTAAGTACTAATTAATTGTTTGTGTATAGTATTTTATTTAGGAACTTTAGTGGTCTTCAACCGGTGTTCTTGGTGTTTTCCGGTGAAATAACTTCAGAAGAAATTTTTGCGAACTGCTTTCAGTTTCGTTACTGTCATTAGACGTTTGATTTTCTTTCTGTGTTAGTATTTTGTTATATTCTCATTTGTTGTTGATTAATACTTTCAATAATAGTAGTTACTTCCCTTGTAGAGCAAGTTTGTGATAATTGTAGTCAGTTTTTAACATCTTCTTATTGTAGTAGCGGAACTTAGATAAAGTTGTTTTCTTGTTTCAATAATTGTAAAATTTTACCATGAGTGAGAAGTGTGGGCTTTGCCGTAGGTTTGTGAGTAGTGGATTGCGGTGTGAGACTTGTTCGAAGTATTTTCACTGGGGGGAATGCAGTGGGGAAGCCAGTGGGCATTCTGGTGAGATCCTCTCCTGGAACTGCAGGTTATGTAGCAAGAGTAAGTTGATAGAGGAGCAGGAGCGTAAGATCTGTGCCCTTCAGGTGCAGTTGAAAAACGCACAGGAGGAGCTAGATAGGATGAGGAGGGAGAAGGGGGTTGGGGAATGGGAGCTGGCTGTTGGCAAGAGATCTGCTAGGAGAAGGAGATTTTCAGATGGTTTTACTATTGGTGTTTGTAATAGATATGACCAACTGTCAGAGTCTAGTGGAGAGGAATCTCTAGTAGCTGTAGATGTAGGAAGTATGCAGCAGACCTCAGCAGTTACGGTGGCTAGGACAGTTGCAAAGTCTAAGAGAAAGAAGAAGGTTCTGCTGTTAGGTAGTTCTCATGGTAGAGGTGTAGGCCAGCAGTTGCAGGAAGTTTTGGGGAGTGAGTACCAGGTCACCAGCATTGTGAAGCCTAATGCAGGATTGGCTCAGGTGACTTTTAACATAGGGGGGTTATGTAGGGATTTTACTAAAGAGGATCAGGTAGTGATTGTGGGTGGGGCTGGTAATAGTATTGATAGGGATGGGAAGTATGACATAGATGGTGACCTGGAAAAGATAGCCACTCAGACTGGCAACACGAATGTGCATTTCGTGGAACTGTTTCAGCGTCACGATCGGCCTCATCTTAATATAGCCGTCAGGCGTAATAACATGAGACTTGGGGGTGCGCTGATGACAGAAGGCATGAGTCACATTTCAGTGGTGTCGGTGGAGTCTATCAGTAGGACGGGTTTCACTAGACATGGCCTGCACCTCAACAGGTATGGGAAGGGGAGGTTGGCAAAACTTATAGGTGACAGCATAGGTGGGGGTGGTGGGATCACTCATGGGAAAATTCCGGTAGTTGTGGGTGTTAGAGCTGTACCTTTTTTAGATTGAAGTCAGCTGATAGGTATTCCTGCTTAAGGGAAGTCTCTCTAACAAAGAAACCACTTTCTACAAAGCTTGGGTATCCGATTAATGAGGGAATTAGTATATTTCATCAAAATATACAAGGTATTCGAGATAAAGTTAGTGAACTGCTTATAGATGTTGACTCTGAAATTATTGGTATATCTGAACACTTCTTAAATAAGGAGATAATTCAGAGGCTTCCTTTACCAGGATACAGGTTGGCTGGCAGCTTTTCTAGGAGCTCTTTGCGGTGTGGGGGAGTAGCCATGTATGTGAGAAACGGTATCCCATTTGAGTCAATTGATGTTTCAAAGTACTGCACTGAAAAGGTGTTTGAATGTTGTGCAGGTGTGGTTAAATTTAGTGGAGCTAAACTTCTTACTGTTGTTATTTATAGATCCCCAGACTCCGATTTCACAACATTTTTGCTAAAGCTAGAGGAGGTTCTTGGTTCACTTTATAGGAAATACAAAAAGTTAGTTATATGTGGTGACTTCAATATTAATTGTATAAGTGATTGTGCAAGGAAAAGGATGCTGGTAGACCTCCTTAATTCATATAATCTTATGCAAACCGTATTCTTTCCAACGAGAGTGCAAGGGAACAGTAGAACAACCATAGACAATATTTTTGTTCATTCGTCATTATTAGAAGGGCATTCTGTTAGCAAAAAGGTGAATGGCCTTTCAGATCATGATGCACAAATTTTAAGTCTAAAAGATTTTTGTGCTTCAACACATGTTAAATATAGTTACCAACTTTTTAGGAAAGCTGATCCAGTTGCTGTACAGACTTTTGTAAACCTTATCAAGGAACAAGATTGGCAAGATGTTTATAGTGCTGATACAGTAGACGATAAATATAATGCTTTCCTCAAGACTTTTCTCGTGCTCTTTGAAAGTTGCTTTCCGTTAGAACGTTTAAAACAGGGTACTAGCACAAACAGGCAGCCTGGGTGGCTGACTAAAGGGATAAGAATATCTTGTAGAACAAAGTGGCAATTATATCAAAACGTTAGAAACAGTCAAAATCTAAATGCAGCAGCCCATTACAAACAGTATTGTAAGGTGCTTAAAAAAGTTATTAGGAAGGCAAAAAGTATGTGGTATGCAGATAGAATAGCTAAGTCTCAGGATAAAATTAAAACCATATGGTCAGTCGTAAAGGAAGTGGCTGGTCTGCAGAGACAGGTCGAGGATATAGAATCAGTGCGTAGTGGGGATGTCCGTGTTGCTGATAAGTCGCATATATGTACAGTACTTAATAATCACTTTCTGAATATAGCAGGTGAACTAAATAGAAACCTAGTCCCAACAGGGAATCATATAGCGCTCTTAGAAAAAAGTGTTCCGAGACTGTTACCTGAAATGCTCCTCCATGATACTGACAAGAGGGAGATTGAGTTAATAATTAAATCACTAAAGACCAAGAACTCTCATGGATATGACGGGGTATCTAGCAGAATACTGAAGTATTGTTCCACGTATATTAGCTCAGTACTTAGCCATATCTGTAACTTTTCCTTTAGCAGTGGTCGGTTTCCTGACCGATTAAAGTACTCGGTAGTGAAGCCACTTTATAAAAAGGGAGACAGGGATAATGTTGACAATTATAGACCTATTTCTATGCCATCGGTGTTTGCTAAAGTTATCGAGAGGCTTGTATATACAAGGTTACTGCAGCATTTAAATTCACATAATTTGCTGTCAAATGTACAGTTTGGTTTTAGAAATGGCTTAACAACTGAAAATGCTATATTCTCTTTTCTCTGTGAGGTTTTGGACGGATTAAATAAAAGGTTGAGAACGTTAGGTGTTTTCTTTGATCTAACGAAGGCTTTTGACTGTGTTGACCACAAAATATTACTGCAGAAGTTGGAACATTATGGAGTAAGGGGAGTAGCTTACAATTGGTTCGCCTCCTACTTTAAGAACAGAAAGCAGAAGGTAATCCTCCGCAATATTGAGAGTGGTAATGATGTTCAGTCCCAATGGGGCACTGTTAAATGGGGCGTTCCCCAAGGGTCGGTGCTGGGGCCACTGCTGTTCCTTATTTATGTAAATGATATGCCTTCTAGTATTACAGGTGATTCAAAAATATTTCTGTTTGCTGATGACACCACCTTGGTAGTGAAGGATCTTGTGTGTAATATTGAAACATTATCAAATAATGTAGTTCATGAAGTAAGTTCGTGGCTTGTGGAAAATAATTTGATGCTAAATCACAGTAAGACTCAGTTTTTACAGTTTCTAACCCACAATTCAACAAGAACTGACATTTTAATCAGACAGAATGGGCATGTTATAAGCGAGACGGAACAGTTCAAGTTCCTAGGCGTACGGATAGATAGTAAGCTGTTGTGGAAAGCCCATGTTCAGGATCTTGTTCAGAAACTAAATACCGCTTTATTTACCATTAGAACAGTATCTGAAATAAGTGACATTTCAACACGAAAAGTAGTATACTTCGCATATTTTCATACGCTTATGTCATATGGTATTATTTTTTGGGGTAATTCTTCTGATTCAAAAAGGGTATTTTTGGCTCAAAAACGGGCTGTTCGAGCTATGTATGGTGTAAGTTCGAAAACCTCTTGTCGACCCCTATTCAATAGTCTGGGAATTTTGACATTGCCCTCACAGTATGTATTTTCTTTAATGTCGTTTGTTGTTAGCAATATTAGCTTATTCCCAAGAGTTAGCAGCTTTCACTCAGTTAATACTAGGCAGAAATCAAATCTGCATGTGGAATGCACTTCCTTGACTCTTGTGCAGAAAGGAGTGCAGTATTCTGCTGCATCCATTTTCAATAAGCTACCACAAGAACTCAAAAATCTTAGCAGTAGCCCAAACACTTTTAAGTCTAAACTGAAGAGTTTCCTCATGGCTCACTCCTTCTATTCTGTCGAGGAGCTCCTGGAAGAGATAAAAAATTAAGCAAATTCCAGTGTTACATTCTTGATTTTCTTTATTTAAACTAACGACTTGTTTCATTTTATGTGTTTCTACAATCGTGTTATAATTTCATGTATTGACTCGTTCCATGACCATGGAGACTTCTCCTAAATGTGGTCCCACGGAACAATAAATAAATAAATAAATAAATAAATAAATATACGTAAAGATATCTAAGTAGCTGACAGCAATTCCGTTTCAGTACAAGAATAAAACAACAATGAAGAATAAGAAGCTCAACATGAGTAGATGTAAGAACTAAAATTATCACAGTGTCTTTGCATTCATAATTTCTTCTCACGATTTACAATGTTATTGAATCAGAACAATTCCACTGACTTATTATTAAACAAAGATGATTTGGGGGAACAAACATGACAACAGTTCTGCATTAAGTACGTATACTTTCATTAAAGACAAGCTTAAATAGCTCAAACATATTTTTAACTAACTCTCGTTTAGTTTGCTCATTTTGATTACAAAATTGTGATGTTTCACATCTCCATTATGAGTAAAAACTCATAAGGCAACATGTCCCAAAACAAACTTGAAAAATCTTTAACATAAATGAGTCATCAAGAGTAAGTAGTAGATTCTATGGAGAGAGGATCACCGTTCTTCAATATTTTTGTGGCGTATTTCATTATACAAAAGCTGTGAGTAAGTTTACATTTAACTCACAAAACTTATGTTTGGTATGCTAATACAAGTATATTACTGAGTTGAAATGCTTAAACTCTCAGCAGTTTTCAAATGTGTCCAAACTGTAACAGGGAAAACTTAGCTTAAGAGAGATCATTGTCACAGTAAACCCCCCCACATTTGTGTGTTATTTTGTACATCTTTTACAAACAACTAATATGAATGTGCCATCAAAAATGGGGAACCAAACAAAAACATCCTTTAAAAAGCGATGTTAAGTGAATACTGTTATGCTGATTTTGTTTTGGGGAAAAATATTTAAAATATGTCTCCCATTTCCCTGCAAATGAAACTTCTAATCCAATTTGGAACAGGTCTTATGTAAAAGGACAGTAAACGTCACTCTTTACTAAGGCCACCTGCTCTTGTCCAATTTGGAATAGGTCTTAATTTACTGAGGTCAAGTACATGGTCTAATGGGTAGGATTACTGACTACCAATGCACAGGTTGCAGCTTCAATTCCTGGGTCATCTCAAATATTGATGTGATGGAGAACTCTGGAACGGAATACACTTGGTCTCTTGTGGCAAAACAAGAAAGTAAGAAAGAAATTAATACACAAGCTGCCAAAGTGGCATAAAATCAAAAAGCTTTCAGCAAGTTGGGAGACAGACAACATTTATTTGTTGATTCTCTATGCAGCACACAACATAACAATTAAGTTGCATGAAACGCACACCCACTCGAATGAGACTACAAAGCAGTATACCTTTCTACTTCAGGAACTTAATGAACTTGAAACAGCATCAACTGACAGTAAGGAACAATTTCATGTTACAAAAACAAAAGTTTAAGCACAGTAACTCACCTACACCTTACCATATACAAGGCACAAAGGAGTATAATGATAGATACATCGTATTCACCCAGATTTCTGTTTCTTGTTGCATTTTTGTTACTGAAGTTTTATTTGGGACCCCAACCATGAAGAAATTGTATGGTGTACATACTAATAGATAAATGAGGATTCAATGCTGTTGTAAATAAACAATAAGAAGTATCAAATATTTCAAAGCCATGACACAGCATTTTAAATTACTGCTGTCAAATCTCTGAAGTCAGCAGTGAGGTGGTACCTCGTAGCTGGCCTGAATTTAAAAGAGAGAAAAAAAGAAACATGGAACCAACAACTTCTAAATAAATTCAACAAGAAATAAAAACAATAATTAACAAATTTAAAAAAACTGAACCAATATTGAGAAATTAATTAATGTCATGATATCATGCTGGTGGAATACTTTCATACCATATTCAATTCCATCAAAGAAAACAACATCTATGCATCCATTTTACTAACCTCCTCCTTGCAAATTCATGATGGAGACTAATATTAAAGTAATGTTACATATTTTACACCCACTCAAGCAGATTGGTCACATTTTCTCAGTCTAAAATTTCTATTAGGAAATTTTTCTTGTAATCACTGACCTGCGGACTGGACTTGACATTGCCAGTGGAGTGGGTACACCAATCGCTTTAATTCGCTGCTGCATTGTAGGACTAGGACCCTGTGGTCTAACAGCAGGTGATTGTGATGGTTGCTGCTCTGGTGACAATGGGTCAGGTGTATGACTTCGTGACTGGGACACGTCCATCCCTCTGCAAGATAACAGCTTGTAGGTAATGTATGTAGAAATCACCCAAAATAGTATTTTTGAGACAGTAATAATTATTTCCAACAAAAGCACAATGGTAGGAGAGGAGGAGGAAATACAGAGGAACAGGTACACAAGGGGACAGATTCATATACGAATATAAATGGGTAAGGGAAATGTATAAGGGAATGTACAAAACAGCAGAGGGGCTGGCGCAAGTGGGCAGCAGAACAGGTGACAGGCTGAGAGATGGGGATGGGGAAGGGGACAGGTGACAGGCTAAGAGACAGGGACAGGTGACAGGCAATATGCAGAGGATGGGTAGACATCAGGCAAGTGGGGAAATGGTGGGCGGAGACTGGAGAATGGCAGCCAAAGTAGGGTGGACACAACAAGGTGATCAGAAGGTGGCGGGATCACCGAAGGCTGGAATCAATTTGGAAGGGATTAGATAACAAAGGAGACAAGAGATATCAGGGTAACAAAGGTGGGGTGCAGCATCACGAGGGAGAGGGGGATATCAGGATTACACAGGATCACAAAATGGGGGGCCAGTATCACAGCGGAGCAAAAAAATCACAGGGATGAGGAAGGATCACAAAATGGAGGAGCAGCACCATAAAGGAAAGTAGCAGGATCTGAACGATGGTGGTGGGCTGGACCACAAAACAGCAGGCAAGGATCTCAAGGGGGTGGAGATGCAACGGAAAGGGCAGCAGGGAGGGGGGGGGGATAACAGAGTTGGTATTATGAAGGATGGCATGAAATAGAGAGCGGGCGGGCAGCCGGGCCCGGGGGCAGAGAGGGGCGGGCGGGCGCCGGGGCCCGGGGGCAGAGAGGGGCGGGCGGGGCGCCGGGGCCCGGGGGCAGAGAGGGGCGGGCGGGCACCGGGGCCCGGGGGCAGAGAAGGGCGGGGCGCGCACCCGGGCCCGGGGGCAGAGAAGGGCGGGCGCGCACCCGGGCCCGGGGGCAGAGAAGGGCGGGCGCGCACCCGGGCCCGGGGGCAGAGAAGGGCGGGCGCGCACCCGGGCCCGGGGGCAGAGAAGGGCGGGCGCGCACCCGGGCCCGGGGGCAGAGAAGGGCGGGCGCGCACCCGGGCCCGGGGGCAGAGAAGGGCGGGCGCGCACCCGGGCCCGGGGGCAGAGAAGGGCGGGCGCGCACCCGGGCCCGGGGGCAGAGAAGGGCGGGCGCGCACCCGGGCCCGGGGGCAGAGAAGGGCGGGCGCGCACCCGGGCCCGGGGGCAGAGAAGGGCGGGCGCGCACCCGGGCCCGGGGGCAGAGAAGGGCGGGCGCGCACCCGGGCCCGGGGGCAGAGAAGGGCGGGCGCGCACCCGGGCCCGGGGGCAGAGAAGGGCGGGCGCGCACCCGGGCCCGGGGGCAGAGAAGGGCGGGCGCGCACCCGGGCCCGGGGGCAGAGAAGGGCGGGCGCGCACCCGGGCCCGGGGGCAGAGATGGGCGGGCGCGCACCCGGGCCCGGGGGCAGAGATGGGCGGGCGCGCACCCGGGCCCGGGGGCAGAGATGGGCGGGCGCGCACCCGGGCCCGGGGGCAGAGATGGGCGGGCGCGCACCCGGGCCCGGGGGCAGAGATGGGCGGGCGCGCACCCGGGCCCGGGGGCAGAGAGGGGAGGGCACGCATCCAGGGACAAGGGCAAGTAGCAGACATGGGGGTGAGGGGAGAGGCAGAGGAATGCAGGTATGCATTAAGTAGAAACTGGCAGGAAAAGAGCTGAAAGTAGTCTGTATATATTGGATACTACCGAAAAGATCAAATTATTCTGCCATCCCTATGATTTGCACATGGATAGTTGAGGTGGTTGTGTTGTAATACTGCATTGGAACAACTGCTGTAACAATAATCTTGTACCTTGGTCTTGGATGAGGACTTCCACGACTATAGGGTCCTCTATGTTGTTGTTGTTGTTGTTGTTGCTGCTGAACCTGTTGCTGCAAATGGCTTGGTTTCCTTGGTGATTCTCCAGTGTCAACAGGAGGCAGGAAAAAGTTATTTTTTGAACCATGCCTTTGCAGAGGTGGTGTAGGTTCACAATCCTGTGACTGTGATGCTGTGGGCTCCATGTCTGTGTCAGAACCTTCACCTCGTCCTGGCGACAACTGGAACATACATAACACTGTTACTGCACAAGAAGATTATTACGTTTTGCCATCAGCTGAAAGACCATTCATGACAGTGTAATACCTAATGCTATTAATGATTCACAAAGTTGCAGAATTTTGTCATTGCCATTTGTAGAAATTCAGCCATTGCCCAATAACGTCTTCTGCTAATATTTCCGCTGTATATGGGTAAATGGATAACACATAGCGGAAAATATAACACAAGGAGTAGAGGTATGTGCTGCCATAACACCCTTCTTTCTGGAGAATGTTGTCACAAATTCTGGTCAACATAGAAACTTCATGACGATTGACTTGTCAATTGTGATGTTGGTTTTAATGTTGACAAAAACGTGAAATCCAGCATTTGCTCGAGTTACCTCACATTGACTATGGTACTGTTACCCTGTCAACCAGAATTCATGACACAACATCCTCCAAAGAGGGCATCAAACTAACATTAATCACTGTCGCCCATATGATATTTGTTCCAACTATGTTTATTCATGAATGCATGTGCTATTGGCTCATATTACCAGTATATAAGGCAGATGGGACAGCTTTTTCATCCATCTTTGTTGACCTGTTCAACCTGTTGCTGCAAATGATTCCATTTCCTTGGCAACTCTCCAGTGTCAACAGGAGGTTGGAGAAAAATATTTTTTGAACTATACCTTTGCATGTGGAAAATATAACATACAGGAGCAGAGATACATGCTATCACAACCCCCTTGCTGAACAGCTTACAGCTGAAATATCAGAGGAGGACCAAGTTTGGCTACCGCTCAATTCATGTTATTTTATGGCCCAAGTAAAAGGCCAAGAATCAGGGTTTTGCAATGTTATGTTACATACTTTGCCAGACTGTTAGGCCTAAAACAAAAGTATCACTTATTTCTTTTTTCCTACTGTTACTTTGAAGTATTACTGGCATTACATTATGTTCCATGATCAACAAATATCTACTGTTTTATGCTTAAATTAACATTCGTGCGTGTGCTTATCTGATAAATTAAGTGCACCTATGCATCACCTAGCCAGAGAAACACACACACACACACACACACACACACACACACACACACACACAGAAACATTATGTATACACAAACAGCTGAAGTATATACAACGCAGAATAGCTGATACAAAAGAGCAAACACATCAACATACCCACAGCAGCCACATTCAAATCGTTCGCCACTGCATCCATGTACACCAATATTCCCACCATCAATATCACCAAACTATGATTATAACAAATTCCTAAACTCCACATAAAAGAAATAACAAACACTCCAAAATTCATCAAAGAGCAAAACTCTCTCTCATTTAACAACCACTGCTACCTGCAACAGGCTGGGCTCCCCATAGGATCACCAATCAGTGGACTCATCATCTTCATCTTCATCATCATCATCATCATCATCATCATCATAAATCGCACTGGGAACAAAATGTTATGACCACAGTAAAAGCCAGACTCAACAGAAGGGCGGGTACCAGGTTGAGATTCATTGGGAGAGTGCTTAGAAAATGTAGTCCATCAACAAAGGAGGTGGCTTACAAAACACTCGTTTGACCTATACTTGAGTATTGCTCATCAGTGTGGGATCCGTACCAGGTCGGGTTGACGGAGGAGATAGAGAAGATCCAAAGAAGAGCGGCGCGTTTCGTCACTGGGTTATTTGGTAACCGTGATAGCGTTACGGGGATGTTTAATAAACTCAAGTGGCAGACTCTGCAAGAGAGGCGCTCTGCATCGCGGTGTAGCTTGCTCGCCAGGTTTCGAGAGGGTGCGTTTCTGGATGAGGTATCGAATATATTGCTTCCCCCTACTTATACTTCCCGAGGAGATCACGAATGTAAAATTAGAGAGATTAGAGCGCGCACGGAGGCTTTCAGACAGTCGTTCTTCCCGCGAACCATACGCGACTGGAACAGGAATGGGAGGTAATGACAGTGGCACGTAAAGTGCCCTCCGCCACACACCGTTGGGTGGCTTGCGGAGTATCGATGTAGATGTAGAATAATATTCTGGCATTATTACATGGACGAAATCTAATGTGTTCTAAATGAAAACCATGAAGTATACAACTACTCCACTATGACAAACACAGACAGCCCTCAGATAAAATTCCCCATAGAATCAAGAAAGGTCAAAAAGCTAAATTTCTTAGATATAACAATACACAGACACAACAACCAACATCAGTTTCCCATATTCAGAAAGCCTACAAGCAACGTCAAAACCATACATCGAAACTCAAATCACCCAATTACCCATGAAGAATCTGATTTCCAACACATGTTATGCAGGTTCAAACTGGAAAATGGGCTGCGACAGGGAAGTGCACTTTCGCCTTTATTGTTTATTATTGTTATGGATGAAATCCTACAGCAAGTACCAGATGCAATTGGAGATCATAAAATGAAAGCAGTGCTTTTTGCCGATGACCTGATGTTATGGGGAAATTGCGTGAAGGAGGTGCAAGAGCAGTTAGATGCATGGGAGGCAACGGCAGCACAATATGGAATGCATTTCTCTGCAAAGAAAAGTGAAATAATCGTCACAACAAGGAAGAAGAATAGGCCAAATGTGGATATAACTTGTGGAGGGGAAAAACTACCAGGGGGGAAACGCAATGGAAATAAATGAAAGATGCAGAAAAGCAGGGCAGTTCTACAAATGCATTAGGGGGCTTATTTGGAGCAAGGAGGTGCCACAGAAATCCAAGGGAATTATATACCGAACCTACTTTGTCCCCATATTGACATACGGAAGTGAGACATGGGTAATGCACAAACGCGACAAAAGTAGAATACAGGCTAGTGAAATGAAGTTCCAGAGGAGCAGGTTGGGTGTAACAAGACGAGACAGATTGCGAAATTTGTATGTGAGGGAAAGACTAAAGGAGGAACCAGTACAGGACAGGATAGAAAAATCAAGACTGCAGTGGTATGGACACATGAAGAGAATGGATGAGGGAAGAATTCCAAAGAGGATGTTTGATCTGCAACTGGAGGGGAAGAGGCCCAGAGGAAGACCAAGAGATAGATGGGTGAAGGGAGTGAAGGAATGTGTGATGAGAAGAGGAGAGAACTGGACGAAGGTGGAAGAGGGGGAATGGTGGAAAGACAGAACACGGTGGAGAGGCTTGTGTTCCCGACAGACCCAGCCAGTGGCTGGAAACTGTCCAAGATGATGATGATGTTATGCAGGTTGAATAAAATAGCACTGAATGAGGACTACAAAAATGAGCCACAAATAACAAAACAAACAGCTGTTGAAAATGGACAAAATAACAAACATGGTGGATTAAATGACAAAATTAAAAGAAAAACTAAAGACACCCAAAACACAGCAGCCACCACCAACACACAACAATAAGAACACAATGAAAACACACACAACACATTTGAACAAGAAACATCCACAAAACAAACAAATGGCACACATTCACGTACAACAACAAAGCAGCCCACAAGACAGGCAACATACCCAAAATACAAAGTCTGAAAATACCCTATGGAACAAACAACTTTAGACAAAAGCAACTGGTGGCAACCAACACCAACACAGAAAAACGAAACACATCTGGAATCTATCAACTCACATATCAAGACTGCAACTCAATTTACACTGTTCAATCACATTAATAAGAACACTTGTCAAAAGCCTGATTAACCATCTTTTGCAATGCAGACCACTGCGAGGCATGTGGGAAAAGTGTCAATGAGGTTGAGGTTCTGGAAAGTATCGACAGGGATGTGAAGCCATGCAGATTCCAGTGCGATGGTCAGCTACACTGTGTCTCAATTGAGGATCCAGGGCATAAACAGGCTGACTGAGATGGTCCCACAGATTCTCAATTGGGTTTAAATCCAGGAGTGTGGTGGCCAGGGGAGTACGGTGAACTACTACTCATGCTCTTCGAACAACCGTGTTTTTGACAAAGGCCGCCTTATTGGCCAAAAGCTAACATTTCGACAGTCTTTTTGTTGTGCCTTTCTGCAACTCAGCGTCTCAGCTATATGGTGAGTATCAACTATCTTTTTGTTACGTATTATTTGAAAGAGAATAAATGAATCCATTGAAGATGGAGAAACTTGTATGAAACATATTCGGGTATTGAAACAAGAAACATCTGTCTTCGCTCAAGGCAAAACCACATTTCTGTATTGTGTATTACAAAACAAACACAGAGAAAATGAGAGTGTCAACCACAAGATGATTACTTTATTACATTACTTAAAGTTCTACATTTATTTTACATCTACTTGCCATCAAAATCTAATCAAAGTAACACACAGAAAAAGTAATTCCAAAATAAATTAAAGCAATATATTACACAGCAAAAGTAGAAATACTTCAAACACAAAGTTTCTCACTCAAACAAACTCATTTCCTGAATACCAATCTCTTACAAACAATTGACACTACAGGCATTTTCCAGAGCACAAAAGACCTCAGAATTCATTTACTAATTGTGATAGATTGCTATACATTTAAAAGATACGTACACATACAAGGCAAAATGCTGGCCATTTACGGGACTGTAGTTGACTACTTACTTTTAGAATGAAATTTTCACTCAGCATTCTATGTGGGTCCTGATATGAAACTACTGCAGATATACACAAATTCCTGCACCAAAGTTAGATTGATTAGAGGTAAGTACAGACACTTTTAGGATTTTGTTTGTGCATACCTTTATTACTCTCAAATTGGAATGGGCTGTTCACGACATAATCCATCAGGAATTCATGTAATGTCAGGCTGTGATTAACAATCCCAGCTGCTTAAATGAGAGCCTGCAAGATGTAAACTGTGGACCCCACGCATCATTCTAATTACTATCTTTTGTGTAATGAATACTTCATTCCTAACATTCCTAAGTAAGGAGTTTCATTAGAATATTATCTTGTGAGACTTAGATAAATGCAAACAGGATAAATACGAATGACCAATAAGTTATCTTATATCTCATAAGAGTTCCACAGCTTTCTTCAGTTGCAAGGGTAACATGTTAGAAATTTTTTTGGCAGCTTCATCAAGAAAAGAGCTGGACAGAGGACTTCTTGGAAAAATAAATAAATAAATAAAAAGGGGGGTGGGGGGCTGTTACACTGCATGTAGATTCACCGAGATGTAGAACTGACTTCGAGTATGCCCCAGGGAAGCATTTTGGGTCTCATCCCGCTCATGTTATTTATATATAACCTGGCAGACAGTATTAACAGTACACTCTTTTTTTTTTTCAGATATAATTATTTTTAATAAAGTACTATCTGAAAAAATCTGCACAAACATCCAATATAGTGATAACGTTTCAAAGTGGGTACAAGACAGGTAACTTGTTTTAAATGTTCAGAAATGCAAAAATCTGCACGAACATCCAGTCAGATCTTGATAAGGTTTCAAAGTGGGTACGAGACTGGAATCTAGCTTGCCACAATTTCTGGGGATAGGAAATACAATCACATAGGCTCAGTCTTATGTAAAACAAGTGGCGAACTTTAATCCATTACTAGGATACTGGGAAAGTGCAGTAAGTTTGCAAAGTAAATTGCCTACAAAACACTTGTGTGATTCATCCAAGAATACTGTGGAAGTTTTTGAAACTACCAGAGGATAATCATATACAAAAGAAGGGCAGCATGACTGGTCACAAGTTTGTCTTACCTGTGACAGAGCATCACAGAAATGCAGAAAAACTGCAACTGGGAGACACTTTAAGACAAAAATTAACTATCATATGAAACCCTACTCTTGAAACTTGAAGAACCAGTATTAAATGCATAGGAATATAATATTCCTCTTTGGACTGCAAAGACAAGACTGTGCACAAAGTTATTTAAACAGTAATTCTTCCACACACCATATACGAATGGGACAAGAAGAAACCTACCCAGTGGTACAATAAGAACTAGCTGCTGAGAAGCACATCATGTTGACTGTAGAATATAGATGGAGATGCACATGGACAACTGCACAAACATGATATAATCTTGCCAGACCACACAGGTCACTTCTTCACTACATATGCAAACAAGTATCACTGTTTTACAAAACTTTTAAACAGTTCTCAATGCGAGTATGTAATTTTCTGTTGACTGTAAGCAAAGAATTTACTTTCCTTTACATCAATATAAAATTGATACTGCTACAAATACTGTAAAAACTATAAACAGAAAAGCCAACAAATTGAAGTTATCACACATAACATAGTTCAAACAACATTATAAATGCTGGAACACAACACCTCTGCAGCATTCCAGGACATTACATCAATGACAGATTGAATGATATTTCGTCACAGATGCTGCCATGGGAGGGATTGAAGCCCACATTTACTGTTCTGTATTTATTGTGCAGTTTTGACTATGAAACCATTTTCAAATGGACATACTTGCATTAAAGCCAAAGCATTTATCAAATTGGATAATGATAAATATATAAGATGTTGGCTTAGGTGGTATGTTATGTCACTGTTGTTCGAGGTGTCATGTCTCAAATTGTGAAGCCCTGATATGCCCCGAGTTTTACCATACTGTGCTTAGATGAGTGCTTGCACTCTAACCTAGATATTCCATTTTGACTGGTTGTACTAGACATTCATTTCAAAATGATTTCACAGCCAAAACAGCACATTAATGAAAGCAAAATAAGGCAGAATGTTTAATGATTTGTGGTGACTCTGGATTATTACAGCCAAAATAATGAAACTGATCCACACAAAAATAGTTTTATTTACTTATTTATTTATTTAATTATTTAAATCTAGCTTTCAGATTATGTGGGCCACTGTACACACTGAAATACAAGTGGTTTTTATACATGGCTTTTATAGCCGAGCTAATAAACTAGCATTTAGCAAAAAAATGTAATTTAATACCCTGCAGGGGAGAGTTACTGGACTGTTACAACATTTTGGCCTTACTGTTTATGATATTAGGCATATTACAGACCAAGTCTCCAAATCCAGATTTTGTATCAACTTATTCGCATCATGTACCTGCATAGCTTTCAATGTTCACTCACAGTATTTATGTTGACGGATGTTACAATCTCATGGAGTATCAAAGGTGTGGGCCAAACCAGGATTCGAACCTGGAACCCCCCCTTCCATGAGCAGTTCTCTTACTGCCTGAATGGATAGTGTTTTTGAAATGAACTTGGCTGAACTTCAAAAAAAGTAAGACAAAAGTAATTAGAGGGTGTTGTAATCATGTTCAAAATGAACAAAGGTCCAGATTCTGATGGAATCCATATCAAATTCCACACAGAGTTGCTTCTCCTTTAACCATAATATACAGATGCTACAAACAAACAATTGTGCCCAGAAGGTGGAAGAAAGTGTAGTTAAAATCTGTATACAATAAACATAAAAGAAATGATCCACAAAACTACCAGGCAATATTTTTGGCATCCATCTGTTGCAGGATCACACAACAAATTCTAAGCTCAAAATAATGATGTTTGTCAAAGATAATGATCTGCTCAACACAAAACATGGATTCTGTAAGCATCTGTCATTTGAAACCCAACTCTCACTTTTCTCACATTGCATTCCATGGATTAAGGCAGTCAGGTAGATGCAGTATTATTTATTTTCAGAAAGTGTGACTGAAAACCATACCAATACTTAATGCAAGTACAATCAGGAAATGAAATTTGTGACTGGATTGATTTCTTGGTAGGGATAATTCATATGTTATGTTGGATGGAGATTCATAGACAGATGTAGAAGTAACTTCAGGCTTGTGCCACAGAAGTGTGTTGAAACCCTTTCTGTCCATATTAATGTTCTGACAGAGAATACTGACAGCAACCTCAATCTTTTTTGCAAACAACGACATTATCTACAATGAAGTAGTGTCTGAAAAAAATCTGCACAAATATCCAAATGTTGTAGGACGGGCAATTTGCTTCAGTTGTTCAAAAATGTAAAATTGTGAACTTCACAAAATTTGAAATCATAATATTCTATGGCTAAAAGATCAGCAAGTCAACTAGAATCAATCACATAATATAAATAATTGAGCACATTAATTTGTAGGGAAATAAAATGGAATTATCACACAAGCTCAGTTGCAGGTAAATCATATGGCAGATTTTGGTTCAGCGGAAAAATACTTGTAAAATGTGATCTGTCTACAAAGGAGATTGCTTATAAAACATCTGTGCAACCCATTCTCGAGTGTTTGGGACACACACCAGATAAGACAGTGCAAATGCTCATACAGTTCTTTGGCCTACCAGATAGCACTACGGAAATGCTGAAAAACTTTTCGTCTAATCCCATCAGATAAACTAATGGATCAAAAAATGTAATTATGAGTGCATTAACTGAGGTTGTTAGGTGTGACATGGGAGAATACGTCTGCTGGTGTCAGGTCTCATGGCAAAATAAATGTAACAGATTTAAGGACTGCTGTGGACTACCACAGTTTCACTTGTCAACCAGCTGTGATGTTTACAGCATGCTCTCCAAGTATCTATTGATGAAGACCTTGCGCTAAGTGGTTTTCTCCTGGACTGTGATTTGGACTTCGGTTTGTTATGTACCCTTGACATGCGACTAGCTCATGGATTTGCCTGTCTGCCTAATGTGGTACTATCTTTGTTTTTGGTGAATGAAATTACAACATATGAGTGCACAAAGAGTTTGATTCACATTAAAGTGTTTCCCTGTTTAACCTATGAACAGTGTTCTCCTTCGCTAAAGTGAGAATTACTCAGCAGACTTCCAGAGTACTGCATTGGTGAAGAGATATCCAAATCCAGAGTTTTTCATTTTGTACTTTTCCAAGAGTGATGGGAACCATTATTTCTGTGATTTATTTGTATATAATTTGTGCACTCCATAATGCAGACACTTGGCATCTCCTTGTGAACTTATTTAAATCACCACTGCCCAGGCAGAGAATACACCACTGAGAACTGTGCAAATCTCTTTGTAGAATCAATGAGGCCACTGACCAACAATTAGGGTAAACATTAAAACAAATAGTGTACTTACATTCAAATACCTTTGCATAAGCATAACAATACACTGTGTGATTTTTTTTGAAACTCTGCAGGGTAGACTGTTTCCACCATCATTTCACTCAAATACTGGCAGGATTGATGCTCTGGGGACAGGGCGTGAGTCATGCTTGCGTAGCTCAGTCAATAGGACACTTGCCCCCGAAGACGAAAGTCCCAAGTTCAAGCCTCGGTCCGGCATACAGTTTTAATCTGTCAGGAAGTTTATATCAGAGTGAAAATTTCATGTTCACAAATGAACCACTGTCATCACCAAAATCATTGCCACTCTCTTTTTCACTTAGACATTCCTCTTAAAAGTTCTACAATCTCTTCCGCAGAAAGAACTGTGCATAAAGAACTGGCCATTGCGTTCCTACTAACTTGAACATAATAATTACAACATTTCTCTCAATACAACTGCTACAGTTGACACAGAGTTAACACAGGCTTCCCTAGATGGTAGTACTATGCAGTGATGTCTAGTACAGTCAGATTTGAGAATGTAGCATAAGACACCTATGAAAAATTTGAGGCTCAACGCTGGAGTGGAGAATAAAATTTGCAATGCTGAGTGCCATTCACTGTTTTAATGGAAAGGGTTAATAAAATCTGTATTGTTGAAGAAGATTTATAACAGTAGCAATGAGAATTTTTTGGAGCTGCAATTCACCCCTAGCCACAGAATAACATCTCGGGCAATATTTCTGAGTGTTTTAACCACAACAAACAAGTAGTTTTTCGACTCTGGGGATGACAACTGTAGCAGCAGCACAAGTTCACACAGAAGCTAATGTATCCAGAATTGTTTCTGGCATTCTTGGTTTCCCAGTTGTTCAATGAAGCTCACGAGGACAAGGAAGTGCATCAACAGCATTTAGTACTCCATTTCCAGGTACATAACATTAAGTGCACCGAGTGACGGTGAACCTTTGTATTAGCTACAAACCCACAACTTTGTTATCCTGCACAAAAAATTTCCTCTTTTATCTGACTCATCAATGCTACTATTCACTAAATTTAAGAGATATTTTGCAACAAAAATGTATGTGGGGGACCACTCCTTTAAAGTTCCTTCAGCACTGTAAGTCAACATCAGCCAGTTCTGTGTCGCGGGTTGCAGATCAATGTGGCCTGTTAGAAAATCCGGCTTTACATATTGTCGCATACTGTTATATGCAGAGTCATTAATACATGCTGTGGTGGCTACATTAACACCAGACAGTGAAGTGTGCACTGAAGCATTAGAGCAGTCAGATTCTTCCTTTGAGGGAATTCAAAAACACGGTGAACGCTTAGTCAATTGTGGACTCACTCCCCTCACCCATGTCCTGGTGAATTATTTTCAAAATCAGTAGGGTGTTATTATTTCTCCAAGACTGATCTGCTCCAAGCTTATTTTCAAATTCATTTGGACACAGCTTCCAAAGCCATTCTGGTATTAAATACTTCTTTATGCCCTTTTACATTTGAGTCGAAATGCTCTCTCTTTCACTCTTCCACTACATATATGGGATATTTCTCTAGCCAAGACTGTCTTAAACCCAAATCGGAGAATGTGGCACCCATTTCCCAGATTCCTATGCCAAAAAATGCAAAGGACCTGCAGGTATTTATCAGAAAGTTTACATACAATTCTTGAATTATCAATCAAATACTAATGATACCAAACATGTTAAACAGGCTGCAGAGAAAGGGGGACCCTTTCCAGTGGTTCACAGATAGTCACCATGTCTCCAACCCATATCTTGCCTGACCTTGTATCGACCTCATTTACTTCTTTTGTTGGCCATGGATACATCGCCATAAGCCATTGGAGTAGTTATACTGCATACATAAACATTCATAAGTTTTTGTTGTAAGTTCCTAAGGCCCCAAACTGTTGAGGTCATTGGTCCCTAGGTTTACACACTACTTAATCTAACTTAAACTAACTTACACTAAGGAAAACACGCGCACATGCGCGCATGCCTGCCCGAGGGAGAAGTCCGACCAAGTGGCTACTCGCGCAGCGTAAACATTCAGAACGGCGTATCACACTTGCCTCTAAGATACTAAGCACAGTACAAAAAAATTACTCCCCAATAAAGGAGGAGGCATTGGCTATCATCTTTGGTGTCCAAGAGTTCTGCATTTTTCTGTATGACAACCAATTTCGTCTGGTCACAGATCATAAATTACTGATGTCCACAATTGGCCCCAAGTCAAAGCTGCCTGAATGGACATTTCAGTGATTACAATTTGGGGCTCTTTTCTCATCAAATTACCAGAATTCCATTGATTATCATACATCAACCTAGCAAGTGAATGTAAAAGTGCTGTCACAATTCCCCATGAGTTGCAATGAGAAATATGCTAAACAAGAGAGACATTGCTTTCACAACTGGCACAGCCAGTGTAAGAGTTTCCCATCACTTCCAGATACGTCACAGCAGCAGGGACTCACTCTTGATACAGGTTTGCCAGGTGGTACAAACCAGCTGGCTACAAGCCTTTTCTTTGACAGCCTCCATGAAACTTTTCATGATGCCATATCCTTCATCTTTTCAAAAGTGTTGTTCTATTGAATCAACGTGGCCATCAATGTCGAGGGTGATTCTGGGGCTTCTGCACACCTGAATACTGCCACTCTTCCATCAGTCCCACTGGGACATTTCTATAATGAAGAATCTTGTGTGACAGTATGCATACTGGTCGCAGGTCGACGATGAAATTGCACCCATGATTCAACACTGCCAAGCTCTAATTGCATGGCTGAAATTTTTGTATGAACATTTAAAATGCAGATGGAAAAAACCATTGACATTCACTCCTATTGATTTTGCTCTGCTTTTCCTTTTACCCTTTTACTGGGCAACACTAATGCCTGAGCAAGCCTGGTGGAACTCTTGCATGGACACCCTCACTGTTCCTTGTGAGACCCATCGCAACCTCCATCAGCGCAAGAAAAAGCAGCGGTCGTACCCTTTAAGGCAGGTGTCCTCATATGGTACACATGTTTGGACATACACCTGACTGGGAACATGGATCCATCACCACCTAGCAAGGCTGCCAGATGGTCATGCTGGCCACATCTCAAGGCACCCTCCGTTGGCACAGGAGTGAGCTCTGTTTGCACCATCCAGGGCGAACTTCACATCTGGAATGATCACACCAGCAGGAGTGGTCCTTCTCACCCACCCCAAGGACCACAATAGTAGACATGGGGTTCAATTCCAGGACAACATCCCAAGTGGTGTGTGCCTGGCATTCCCTGTCCTCCTGTCATTCATCCATTACTGCTATGGATCTGGACCCGCACGACATGCAGGATGACCAAAAATCTGCACTGCATCTGATGTCCAAGCCACAGGTTTCTCCATACGCAGCAGCAAGCTGAGAGTCCAAACTATCATCGCCTCCTGCCTCTTTGGCAGTGACCCTGGAGTGGCTGCTCTACAACTGACAGCAACCAATGCCGTATCCTAGCCTTCACAACAGGCTATGTGACACCCACTCTTCACAGTAGGTTGTGCCACACCAAAATCATCCTCTCTGACAATGGCCTGGTTAGTTCCAACCCTGTGCATCTTTCAATGAATAAGATGTATCATGTCCTTAAATACATACATCAGAGAAAAGATGTTCATGACAAAGTAGTTGGTAAGTGGTGAGCACCACCGTTTGGAGGTGTTTTACATCATAGGTGCTGATACCACACATAAACATCCACTGACTGTGTGGAAGCAGATAGCACTCAGACAACCCTACTTACTAAGTGGAGATAAGAGTTCCATTGAGCAGGCGGTGTGGAGGAAAGAGCTTCATGAAATCTAAGAACACAAAATGTTAGAGATAATAAACGTATTGAAGTTGAAATTCTGAAGATAATATAAGAAGGTAAATGACTCTCACTTCTTAATTAAGTGGTGGAGGGAATGAGAAGTTAATTTGCAGCACCTTTATCCACAACCTGTAAGGATGTGAAGTATAGAAAACCACCACACAGCCCAAGCCAACCAACACTTTCTGTGGCCACATTAGCAGCTAAGAAAATTTTATAAGAAAGCACAAAGGAGAAAATGCATTGCAACGGGGGAGGGGGGGGGGGGGGGGGGGGACAACAAGATATTCTATATATTACTGAAGTCAAACTGAATCTGAAACAAATAATAAAATTGAGTGAAAAAGGAAGAAGAACTCTGTTGCAGAGAAACAAATTAGTATTCACACAAGGACAGCACACAGTCTACAAGCAGTCATTAAAAGATTGCAGCACACGCGCAGTTTTCGGCACATTGCTGCCTACACAGAGTTCATCGGCAGCATGCAGCTGTGAGCATCTAGCAGTTGACACGCATTCTAAAGTTAGTGGTGAGCTGTGCTTGCAACCAATTTAAAAAGTGGTATGTTTGTGACTAGTACAATAAGACAAGTGTGGAAAAAACTTAATTTTAAAATTAAAAGTATCAATATGGATGATAAGTGTGATGAGACAAGAAATAAATTATTTGTTTATGCCTGTCATCACAAGACAGATTACCATGTCAGGAGAAAAGAATTTAGAATCAATTTTGGAAAAATTTGATGAACTTACTAAGCAGGTACAAAATCAATTTAAAGACATTAATAATAAAATACAGTTATCCCAGGAGGACGTACTTACCAGTAACAATGAGAAATTTGCTCAATTTGATGAGAAACTTGAGGAGTATTTAGTGAATACATTAATTCATAAATGTTTTCAAAAACTAAATTCAAACTGAAATGCTTCAACAATGTGACCTTGTATGTAATGAAATTCAAGATCGTATTAGGGAAATTCATACTGATGTATATAGTTTGCGAGAATTTGCAGTAAAGGAATGTAAACTTGTAAAGGATCAGATTTCACATGTGCAAAATTGTTTTGAACTTTTAGAGAAAAGGTGCAAGAATTGAGATTCCATTTCTTTATGTGGTATCTTTACGGGTTTGGAGGATTGGAGGAAAAAGTACAGGCCTTAATAGATGAAAAATTTCAAGAGAGAGCATGAACTTTAGATAGTGCACAGCTTTCCGGGGATGAAATAACTCATCCAAAAATGAGTTTAAACAATTTTGGGATAAGTTAGCTAAAATGAGACAAGAAATCACAGAACGTCAGTGCACAGGGAAATCTTCAGATACAAATACTTTATTAGAAAAACTACAATTAGGCAATAGCATTAACCTATACAAGCATTTCCTGAAGTTTAAACCTGATGGAGATGTACACCCAACATACTTCTTATGAGTTTTTCCAAGTTCTTTACCTCAAAAATGGAAGGATCCTGGAAAATAGATTTTGCATTAAATAATCTAACAGGGAATGCTGCCAAGTGGGGGAATGTTCTCTGAACAATTTACTTCATGAAAGTATTTTGAAGATAAATTTAGATATAAATACTGGTCACAAACAATAGACTACAACGTCTCAGACTGCGCTATCCAAGAGAATCATGAAAGTGTGACTAAAATAGCGATCGTAATATACACAAACAGTACAGTTCAATTTAATTAATTTTATCACAGAATGTATGTCCATTTTAGAGTACATAAATGAATAAATTTTACAGTTTATAAAACTTAGGTTGAAATGTATGATCAACAGATCTTGAGAAGCATGTCAAAGGGTGAAAGGCAATAAATGTTGTAAAAGTTGCACCCTATAATACACACATTATTGCACAGCCACTCAGCAGCAGATCTTTTTGGCCAATTACCCACCAGTAAGGGAGGAGTGACTTACATGTGCAATCATGTACATGATCTCAAGCAGATGTAGGAAACATTATAAGAATAAAAATAGCTTTTTAGAAGTTAGCCTTCACACTTATTTGAGGGGAGGAATAAAGGGACCAGGTGTCGGAGTAACCCAAAGACAAGAGTGACGAGCTAACTTGTAGAAGGAAAAGCATTTTGGACTAAAGTAGCGTAGGAAGAAAAGTCAGGCAGGAGAACTGTCCGGAGAAAATCCGGAGTCTGTAGGAGTCTGTTGGGGGATGTAGAGAGAGAAAAAAGGAAAACAGAAGAGAGAGACACTGGAGTACTCAAAATAATGGTAAAGAAGCTATGTGATGCACTTTATGGAAGTTTCTGGGCAAGTTACCCCAGAGAAGGGAACTTGGACCAGGTTCGGTTGGAGGATATGTACTCATACATCCCAATCCTTGAATGAGAGATATCATGTCTTTAAATACATATGTCAGTGAAGAGATGTTCGTGGCAGAGTAGTAATTAAGTGGTGAGCATCCCAGTGTTGGCAGGTGTTGCAAGTAACAGGTTCTGATACCACAACTAACGATCCAGTGGCTGTATGGAAGTGGATGGCAGTCTGATGACTCTACCTGCTGAGTGGAGATAGTACAGTTCAGTTCAGGCAAGTCACCTAGAACTCCAGGTCAGGGGAGACATACAACACAGGATGAGAAGGAAAGACTGACTGAAGACTGCACTGAATGAGATTTTTAAACCAGTGAGCTTAAAAGTGGAAGGCGGGATAATATGCAAGACAGAGATTACTGCTAAAACATTGTCGATTAGTTAATAAGAGTGAAAAGCCAAGTGCATTGTACGCGGAAGGGGGATGTGACAAACAGACAGGTCATAAAATGAAGGATTTAGAATACATTAACGAAAATCAAGGGCAGGTGAATGGTAAGAACCAAGGACACATTGTAGTGCTAGTTTTCAACTGCAGAGTTCTGAGAAACTGGTGTCTGGGGGAAGAATCCGGATGGCAAGTGTGATGAAATGGGCAATGAGGTCACAACTGTCATGTTGTAGAGCATGCTCTGCAACAGGACACTGTGCATTGCTGGTATACAACTTCTGCCTATGCCTATTCATCCTAACTCATAACTTGTTGGTAGTCATGCCGATGTAAAAGGTCGAGTAGTGTTTACGTAACACCTGGTATATGACGTGTCATTTCACACGTGGCTCTTCCTTTAGTAGTATATGTTTTGTCAGTTACAGGGATGATATAGATAGTGGTAGGATGGTGCATAGGGCAAGTCTTGCAGTGGAGATGGTCACAGGGGTAGGAGTCATACATTAGGGAGATGGGTGCAGAAGGAGCAAAGGGTCCAACAAGGATGTTGCGGAGATTGGGAGGATGACGAAAAGCTATTCTAGGTGTGGTGAGCAAAATCTGAGACAGAATGGACCTAATTTCAGTGCATGATTTTAGGAAGTAATGTCCTTGTCGAAGTACGTAGTTGGTAAATATAAAGTCAGTTAAGGTGAGGGGGAAGGATATCATAGGTTTGGAATCAGGTAGACGGTGACTGAGGAAATGTTTAGCTGCAGACAGACCATGTACATGGGGATTGTTGGTATTGGGGGAGGAGGCATCAATCGTGACAGGCAAGGTGTATGGTGAGAGTGTGATGGACACAGATTTCAGATAATCTAGAAAATGGACGGTGTCTACAAAATAGGAAGGAGGTCTTTGTACTATGGGTTGTAGAGGCTGATGAAGATTTCCCTTCTATATTAAAGACACCAACCATTTCCTAGATTGTCGGAAATCTGTGCCCATCCCACATCCAAAGCACACCTTGCTTGTCAGCATTAAAGCCACCTCATTCTACCAACATCTGTCACATACATGGTCTTTATGCTGCTGAACATTTCCCCAGTCAGCACCCACCTGACTCTAACCCTAAGACAACCTTCCCGCTCACCTTGAGCAACTTCAGACTTACCAACACCCAATTCATCCTAGAGGGACAGGCATACAAACAGATCAGGGGCATGGCCATGGAAATCAGGATGGCTCCTTCCTATGCCAATCTTTTCAAGTGTCACTTGGAGAGAGCTTTCCTGGTATCTATAAGCCATCGGTGCCTGGTATGGTTTAGATGCATTGATGACGTCTTTCCATATGGACTCACGGTGAGGCTTACATGTTTATATTACTGGAATCTTTAAATACATTATCCCAATTAAATTTCACAGGGTCCGATTCCAAATCCTATGCCACTTTCCCTGATGTTGATCTCATCCTCACCGAAGGCCAGCAACACATTTCTGTCCACATTAAACCTGCTAACAAACAATAATGCTAACATCTCGATAGCTTCCATTCTTCCCACATCAAACATTCCCTCCCATAGAGCCCTGGCATTTGAGGCAAACATATTTGTTCAGGTGCAGACTCCTCAAAGCAGACTCCGCTTCAGCCTTCACTGTATGTAATAACCCCACCAGCCTAGTTCAAACACAGGTTTCGCGGGCCATCACATCCAACACTCCAAAAAACAACTTTGGACCACACCACTTGTCACCCAGTATTATGCTCATCTTGAATGTATTAATCAGCTACTTCGACAAAGCCATCACTTCCTAAAATCACGCCCTGAAATGAGATCAATTCTGCCTGTGTTTTTTTTTTCCATCACACCTGAAATAGCTCTTCATCGCCCTTCAAATCTCCACAATATCCCTGTCAGACCCTATGCTCCTTTTGCACCCATCTTCCTATCCTATGGTTTCTACCCCTATGACCATCCCCACTGCAAGACCTGCCCTACGCACCCTCCTACCACCATCTATACCAGCCCTGTAACTGGCAAAACATATACTATTAAAGGGAGTCCACCTGTGAAAAGACACATGTCATTTAAGAGATGTTATGGAAATGCTGTTCAGTCTTTTACATCACGTTCACAAAGTTGTCTGTTAGGATGAATAGGCATAGGCAGAATGTGTATACCAAAAATACACAATATCCTGTTGCAGGGCATGCTCTACAACATGACAGTCATGACCACAATGCTTGTTTCACCACACATGCCATCTGGATTCTTCCCAAAGACACCAGTTTCTCAGAACTACAGAGGTGGGAACTAGCATTACAACATGTCCATGGTTCTTGCCACCAACCTCGTCTTTATTAATATTACTTCCTTTCATCTCAGCATTTCTTCACAGTAACTACTCATTTCTTCATTCAATTTTAGTTTTCTACATCTTTCACTTTCTGACTTGTCAACTTTTCTCCATCCCCTGCCACCTATATTACATACAAAGCACTTAGCTTTTCATTGTTATTAACCCATGCACAATGTTTTAGTAGCAATCTGTATCTTGCATATTACCGTCTTCCACCTTTAAGTCTCAGGTTTTCAAATCTAATACAGTGCAGTCCCCACAATCAGACTTGCCTTCTCATCCCATCCAGTAAGTCTCCCTTGACCTGGGATTCTGGGTGACTTTTCCAAACGCTACACTTTTTCCTCACGCTCTCCAGTCCTTTTCATTCACCTGTCTTCCCTCCCCCTTCAATCGTGTGTTCTCCTACCACTTTTAGCTATGCAATTACATTATAGTTTCAAAAACTGATTATTTTCATTGTTCCATTAATACTATTGTTTAGATTCACATTCTGTAGCCTTACTTTGTTCTGTTAAATTACGTATCTTCCATTTCCTTGAAACATATGCAGTATAATGTTCCACATAACTAGTTTGCTCTTTAACATTACCACAAAGCAAAAATTTCAGTTAACATACTGGAAGGGTACTTTCCTGATCAAATCTGACTACAGATCTACCAGGTAATTGTTTTGGGGGGATTACTCTAACGTTTGGCAGAAATGGCTACACAGAATAGTTTGGAGTAGTTACTATGGGGAACAAAACTAGTCATATCCTTTTCAAAGGATCCAGTCTGATATTTGACTGAAACAATTTGCAGAAACAGAAAATAACACTTTGAATAGCTGGAGAAGGACTTGAACTCCAATTCACTCGATTGTGAACCCAACACCTTACCCCCTTCATTAAGCCCCACAAATAGAATTCATTAAATCCCCACTGAGCAGAGTGCGCAAGAGTAACATACGGAATGCAATTTAACAGAAGTGAGTGCACAAAGAGTACTAAAGCACTTCACCCAAGGAATTTTAAATCCTCAAACTGGGTGTGAGACAATGAACCTCATAGAATGTTCACTAAATGCTTTACGATTAAGTAATTGGTACAGTCAATCAAATTCCTTAGAGCCTGTTTTGACCATAAAATGATATCCCTCTTTATCACAAAGATCTTTCTTCGTTTTCCCCTGTAGCAAATACCATGAGGTGACACAGCTCTAGTGCTTGAAGATGAATTTTAGAAAATTTTCATTGTCACTAGCTGATACTCATACCACTTATGTTGGATATGCTATGATTTTCCTTACTTCTTACATCTTTCAGTCAACCATGACTGTCATCTGAAGGTCAATAAAAATAGCACACAATGCATGAATTTTCCTTAGGTTACACAGGAAATAAAACCTTTCAGAAGTTAACCTGCTACAAACATGGTCACACACACACACACACACACACACACACACACATACACACACACACACACGACCTATACTCTTACTTACAAGAAATAAGGTTTGTGCTGAGAAATTATTTTAGGCACTCTGATTCCGTCTTTATAGTGTAATCAGCTCAACTGCATATGGGAGGATCACAGAAGGGTAACATGAGTGCAAAAGAAAGCATGAAGGCTCCAAAGAATGTGTCCTCAGCATAATGACAGTGGTCATAACCAAGTTTGTTATTGAAATCATGTTGGTTATGTTTAACATGGCAGGTATTCTGCTATTCTGTCATTTAGTTCCACAAGGCATTTGTCTACAGAAAGTGCCAAAGTGAACATTCTGAAATATTATTGCCTACCAGCTCCAGTGATAGGTATTTTAATTAAACCGCGCGTACAAATGTGTGTCTGAATACTTATGTCCATTTACATTAGTAGTAGGTTGAGGATTTCGCAATTTATGTGGGGAGCTTGTAAAGTCACTTCACATTTTGAACAGGTGGATGTCTCCAATAATATATATCACCCTGCAGTATTGAAAGGACGGTCAACCAAGTAACAGGTGAAAATGATACTGGGTGTGTATGTTTTTGTATAGTAGATTTGTAGTCTGGTCTATTTCGTATTCAAAATGATAACTACTTGTGGTCAATGAATGGTGTCATTATAGCAAGGAGACACCAAGAAATATGATTTTGGCAACAATTCACTTCTCAGATGAGGAGCAGGAGATGGCAAAAGAATCAGCCGCATTTATCTAGATTCACCTTGCAGAAACTTTATTCGGTTCAGGAGTAAATCTCCAGTTTATTAAAAAGATTACATCTCTTTTTGATCGAGATGATAATACACGTAAGGCACTGTAATCATTCTGTTAGGATGTTTTTGAAAATTGCCTTAAACATCTTTTTGATAAGAACTAAATGTACAATGATAAAATGGTTTATTGTACGATTTATACTGCCAAAGGTATCACCTGTTTCATGGATGAACTGATAATGTGTGTTCATTAACAAGTTTGAAGCAAAAAATGGAGAGTGATGGACAAATCTTTTCACAATGCAATAGACTGTTGTGATGTGTGACAGTCTAGTGGCGAAAATACTTGTGGAGGAGTGTAACACAAAAAAACTTCTCCGTTATGACAATGATACTGCAAGAGATCTTATTTCTGGAATCATTCAGACACACTACAAAAGCTCTTGAAGGCTAGGAATATCAGACTCTTGAGTTTGTCTTGTTATGGGTGCAGAAACTGGAAAGTCATTGCAATCAAGGGCCTGATGATACAGATGTATACTGCTCTGAAATTGTATAAGTTCAAATTTTTGTTTAACAAACTGTGTCAGCAAATGCAAATTGTACTTACTGGCAATTGGCAGTGTTGTGACTTTTATATTATCTGGTACTCTTAGATAACATGAGTGATGGAAGAACTTTGCTTCCATCCCAGCACTGAATAGAATAATAACATTGCTACAGCCACCTTGCCAACTAATAAAAATGCTGGGCATTACAGATATGTGGGATACTATGTACTGAGTGTCAAATATGTCGTGAAATGTTCAGGTACCTTGAAAGTTTGTACTAACAAAGAAAGGGAAGACCAGGAAAATGCAGGCCATCGCAGGAAAGAAATGAAAGCAAATATCACAAAATTGCACAACAGAATATGCAACTTATGATACAACTTACCCTGATCTAGCAGAAACTGAACAGCACAAATGGCATTTGGTAGCAGCACTACAACAAAAGCCTTTAGCAGTTGACTGTGTTGAAGAAATTTTGCTAAACAAGTACTGAACTTGATTGCCAGTGGAAAGAGAAAGAGAGAGAGAGAGAGAGAGAGAGAGAGAGAGAGGGAGGAGGAGGAGGAGACGAGGAAGTAGTACCATCACCTTCACTTCAATAACACATCTTAACAGAATTACAGCTGACAAAGGGGATAAACTTGTCAAAATTCGTCCCATAATGGACTTGCTGAATAAGACATTACTTAAATTTCAAGTTTTTTCTGATAGCCTGAGCACTGATGAGCAAATGGTTCTATACTGCAAACACTGTTATCTAAAAGAATTCCTAAAACAATTCATTCATGGAAAACCAGCAAGTTCCAGATTCAGACAGTGGATCATGCACTGTTACCATCATCTACTTCCCCACAAATGAAAATATTCCTCTGGTTCAATTCAAAAGGATGGTGGCACGAGCATACCCTACTCAATTATCCACTGCTTCTGATTGAAAAAGGGCAGAATGTCCATCATTCCTCAAGACATCCCCTTCACGTGTTCAGCTGAACTCTGAACTTCTCGAACTGGACGTGTGACAAAGCATGGCATTGGGTAAAGAAAGAAAATGCGGAATTTGCAAGAAAAATGCAAGGAAGTAGTGTTCTGTGTGCAATGTGGGATTCCATATTAAATGCTTTGTGGTCTGGTACACAAAAAGAAAGAAAATGTTACAGTAAGTGGCTTGTGCCATAATCCCCATTTGATGATCAACTAAAATACAGCTTTTATATCAACATTATATTTTATCTTACATTCCTATTCCCAGTCCTTACGGCAGCTAGAAATAAATGCAGATTAAAGAACATTAATTTGGGATTCATCACAATATAAAGAGTAATCGGAGCCTGGTTTCAGGTTTCACTACAAACAATAATGCACAGTGCTTGAAGACAGTCATCATTTGGATTAAAACAAGAGAACACAAAGCTCTTAGGACAAAATTAAATCCATTCAGTCAGTTGTGAAAGAGGTATTGGGACAGAATGTTGATGCTTATCATATTACACCTCTATTGTAGGAAGAAACTGTTAGTCATCCACCAGCATTGTGCACAATATTTAATAATCATTTCCTATCAATAGTTGGCAAGTTGAGTCAAAATTTTAATTAAGAGTTGCAACATCCTCTTAGAAAAATTTCCCAGTGATACAGGGAGATATTTATATTTTCTGTATTCCAGCTATGGATCAGAAAAATATTTATAAATTACATTACTAATTTTGACTGGTAATGACCATCTTCAGACCTAAAAATGTACAGCGGCATTTTTCATACAAATTACAGTACCATAAATCCATTTAAGCAAAAACAAAAAAAAATTACATATCTGAGTATACGCAGTATGCTAATCATATCAAGTTGGCATAAATAAAAATAGTACAGTCACATTTTTATTGGACAAAGAAGCTTCATCAATTTCTTATAAAATTTCAGTAACATACACACAGTTGCAACAGGCATGCTAATTCTATGAAGAAACTATTTAGACCTTAATCCAACCACTACTGACATGTCTGCACAGTACGGCACACTAGGTGTCGCTACTGCATAGCAGTTCACGTGACTTGTGCATTAGCTACTTCTGTAATAAATGAATGCATCAAATCTTTTCAGTGGGAGTTAACACACCTTAATACATCAGTGTGTCTGCATATTATACGGTAATTATGAGGATAGGGGAGCCTTTATTTAACATCATCAATAACTACATGACAAAATAAATTGCAAATAACAATGCACTATTGAAACAGCAATCAAACTAAAACAAATCTGCAGACTGATGAAATAAATAAAATGGCTATTAAGTATGAGTGTGTGAATTGTGCCCATGCATGCTATATGACAAACATTAATAAAAAACAGTTTTACAATTACAAGATTGCAGTCTACTACTACTACTACTATTTGTTTGTCTAATGTACCATTTTCACACATACCGACTCGATGTGATTAACATACTGTGTGTACTCAGGTATGGGGAGTGCCTTGTTTTAACTTAACTATTAAATCACTGAAGACTGCCATGGATGTAACGAAATTTCAAGGTTTTGAAGACTAGTGCTGCACATACTAGTTCCGTTCTCAGTCACCTGCACTGTATGTCTACCATATGTGGTTAGTTTCCTGACAGAATGAAATACCCATTAGTGAAACCACTTCATAAAAAGAGTGAAAGAGAGAATGTAGACAATGATGGGCCAATTTCTTTCCTAAAAGTGTTTTTGAAAAAACAGCATGAAAGAGAATAGAGGCACATCTCAGTACACTTTAATTGCTCTCAGATTCACGGTTTAGTCTCGTGAAAGGAGTATCCAAAGAAAATGAAATTTATTATTTGATTTATTTGATTTTACAAAAGCTTTTGATGTTGACCAGGCAATACTTTTGAAACGGTTGGAAAATTATGAGATTAATGACAAAGCTCAAGAACAGTTTATTTCATATCCGGAAAATAAGAAGCAAAATGCTGTCCTCCAGTCACAACAAAAAAGCAAGCATTTCAGTCAGACTAGGGTCATGTAATCAGGGGGAAGGGGTGGGGATTGCCGTAAGGTTCTGTTTTGATCTGATATAATTCAATGACGTGCCAGCAAACATGACGGTAACTGCAAAGAGAGAAGTGTTTGCGTCATCTAAGTGTTATTGCGAAAGAGATGGAACATAATATGAATTATGTAGCTAATAGGGCAGTCAGTAACATCAGCATATTGCTTTCAGAGAACAGATTTACAACTTAACTGTGACAAAACACAATGCATACTATTTCTGATGTGGAACTCTTTGTACAAGTGAAATTTTATTGTTACAAGGTTGTCAGATAGACAGTGAATTATACCATTTTAAAATGATGGAAGGGTAGGTGGAAAGCTGTCTTGAAAGTATCAATTTTGAGATCATGTGCATAAACAAAATGCTGTCACCTTCATTACAAGAGTAATCTCCACTACGCCTGACACTGAAATGTGAGGTTTCTTCTCTTTACTTACTTTCACGCTCCTACCTAATATGTTGTTTTCACTGCTGGTTTAAGAATAAGCCACTAACGGCTAACCTGAGAGGTGGGGAAAAAAATGCAGTTTATGTACTATACTTGAGATAGTGACAGTCAATTTGACACACGTGTCAGGTGTACTTTTATCTCATGCTAAGCTTGTAAGTGTCATACGCATTACTTCAAATAAAACTTGTTACCACCTCTGATTTATTGTGAATGCAAAGGAACATTTCAAACAATGAGTTAACATGCATCTTCAGTGAAGAAGAAAAAATTTGGCTATGAAAACATCAAAACAATTTTAAAACATTGAACAAATGGCATGACAGACATTATTCAGCTGAAAGAAGTAGCCCTCTCCAGGAATATTAACAATATCCATTATAAACAGAATGCTAACTAGTTGTGTTGCTACACAACAGTTCAAACAGAATCCACAACTGTTTGGACAGTCTTTACATTCAGCTTTTGCATGTCCATCCTTTTAGCAGGAGGTCTCTGGGACAACTGCGGTATAGGTTGATACGATCCCCATGCATATCCAATCCCTTGCCAGCATTACTGGATTCGCAGATAATGCGTCAGCACTCCGACCATCTTTACATTCAGTTGGTGAGCCAGTACACCTGCTCTGTTCACTGCCCTTTTTACTCCTCTTCCTCATGGTTTGCTTTTTCACTTCAGTTGGTTCCCATATTTGCCCAATGTGTATTTTATTATGACATCTCTTTCGTATTATTTTGTATTTCTATTAGAGTAAGTAGTTCATTTATTATTTTTATTCCGTAATCACGTAGTTTCACTTTACTTGCTAGAATTTGTTCAACAGGTAATACAAAATGAAAAGAGTATTTCCTTTAGGCCACATATGATCTTCAGTTACATAAACAAAACCACTTTACTACATTTACTCTGCCATCGTCTAGTTTCACTTTCCTCCCCTAGTATTTGTTGAAAAGGTAAAGCAAACGTATTTGTTGAAAAGGTAAAGCAAACGTATTTGTTGAAAAGGTAAAGCAAACGTATTTGTTGAAAAGGTAAAGCAAACGTATTTGTTGAAAAGGTAAAGCAAACGTATTTGTTGAAAAGGTAAAGCAAACGTATTTGTTGAAAAGGTAAAGCAAACGTATTTGTTGAAAAGGTAAAGCAAACGTATTTGTTGAAAAGGTAAAGCAAACGTATTTGTTGAAAAGGTAAAGCAAACGTATTTGTTGAAAAGGTAAAGCAAACGTATTTGTTGAAAAGGTAAAGCAAACGTATTTGTTGAAAAGGTAAAGCAAACGTATTTGTTGAAAAGGTAAAGCAAACTGAAAAGTAACATTTCAATTAATTGGAAGAATTTGTTTTTTAGGCCACGGATGGTCTTCGGGTACATAAATAATGCAACAGCATCTGGTCCTGCATATCTGTGCAGTATTTGACAACTGCAGTGGTTTTGACATGCATTGGTGGCATGACTGTCACTTTCTCCATTCTATTATGAAATATTGTGGAAATTTAGATAACATTTAGTCTTTCCTTCCATTTTCCGATCAATTGTGTTTCCTTTGCTCTGCTTTGCAGAGTGTTCTTGCTATTTAACCTTAATGTGCCAGCATTGTGTTTTCACATTCAATAAGATTTTACCCAACACAAAGTTATTTTAGTAACTGTCCATATCAATATGGCTAATATGGTTTCTCCTCCAGCAAATAAAAAACAATATTTTCAGTGAAAGATTTCCACCCTTACTGTTAAGCATATGCAGTGCACAGCACATTTATTTATAAAATCACCTGGATTGTTCAGCATGTCCATTTTTATGCCATATATATGCCTTTTGTTTCATTTATATTCTCTGAAGGGCAATCCCCCTCCAAAGAATCATTGGGTCAACTAAAAATAGATCTCTTCCTTCACTTCACTTGGCATATTCTGTTGTTAAAATAACTTAATATAGGTCATATTTTATACAGTAAATCATTGGGTTTTGGGCGTCCTGGCTACAGATTTTTAGTAAAATGTAATGGGCATAAAATGATCATAAACTATCTCTGTTCATGCTCATCCCTATTCTTATGTTCTGAAATGGAGGACCTTTCTTCCAACAGTCTTGCAATCAGACGGATTTTACATTATCCATATGTAATGAAATATCTGAGAAGACAAGTAATTCATCTGTACTAAAAGATTTCCAGCTACAAATCCTAGATCAGTCCATATTATTGCTCAGAAATACATTCACAGGACTGTCATTCATTTCATCAACTATTAACTGGAGTGTACCTTCCACAAGTAGTAGCCTAATGAAATCCATTGGAATATTACTAGTAGAATGAACAAGAGAAGATCCCTGTTTTGTAAATAGATGATATTGCATGGATTCTTCATCATCTATGGTCTCACCATTATCAGCGCCCATATCTTCCGATTCTGCATTGGCATTTAACGTATTTGAAAGCTCTGTTTCCACACTGCCATCATTATGGCACATTTCTGGATTCAAGATTCCAGTTATTCTTCTTCAATTCATTATCTTCAAACTCAAACTCACTACTTCGTAATACGTTCAGCAACTGATCAGTTCTGACTTTTTTGTTGTTCTTACTCTTTTTAGCAATAAAAGGTCCTGGCGTATGTTTATTAAGCACCGATCAAACAACTTATCCCGCAAACAGAGAAAAAAAGGAAAACAACTGTAGGCCAAAAAGTATGTCCCTGGACACTTCATTGCTTGTAGAAACAGATAGCAAATTGAAAACCTCTATATTAGATTGACTTCCATTTTTTCCCAAAGATGACGAAATTATTCCATTCTCAAATACTAAATTAATACTGCTAAACATATCATTATACAAGGGAATTTCTTCATTTATTGGCAATGATTATGAAATGTTAAATGCAATGTTAAAGAATTGTACGTACGAACTCTAAACATATTTATAAAATTCTTTTAATTTTTGGAAGTCATTTTTATGAAGCTGAGTTCACGAGAAGTATAACAATTTTATAAATAAAATTACCAGTTTTTTCATAAGTACACAAGGATATCATAAAAGACTGACACTTAAGCAGTTACAGATGAAGCCACTGAAACATGATTTTAGTGATAGAGGAGATAACTAAAAAGAGGTTTGAAAACTGGAATTGCTAAAACTCGTGTGAGAGAGAGAGAGAGAGAGAGAGAGAGAGAGAGAGAGAGAGAGAGAGAGAGAGAGCACTTTTTCAAAATTTTTTCAAAATTTATCTGAAGATGTGAAATTGCCTTGATGGTTCAACTGGAAGAGGAACTACCTGCAAAGAGAGATAATTCTAGTTCTGATCCAGCATACAGTTTAGCCTTTTTACAAGTATTTAGTGTAATAAATACCCCAAAAAAGTACAACATTTACTATCATATCTTCATACATGATTTGCACATGATGAATGTTTCATGATGCTCCTTCAATTTTCTGTATGTTCTGCAAATGTAATACATATATAAAACAGGGCTGCCAAAAGCTTCCCCAAATGAAATTCCCTGATTTCCATACAGGCTGTAGGATTTTTCCCTGACAATTTTTGAGATTTCAAGAGTAAGTTAAGACATAAGTTGACAGTCTGTCTTTGCAGCTGTTGTACAAGAAATAGTGGGAAAAAACTACTTGCAAGCAGATGGTGTTTCCTGATATGAGCAAAAATCTTTTGTAATGAACTGTATTTAGACGGAGAAAGCAAGCCAAATGGTATGAGAGTTTCGTTAAGACCAGTGATGTTATTTTACCTCAATAAACAAAACACATTTGGTGCCAAAATACGCACTTCCTTGGAGTCGTAAGACAGGTTCAAAATACGTTCATTGGTTTCAGAAAAAAAACTCACAAATAAGTAGGCCTCTTTAAATATGCGGCAGGGAAGAATTGTGTAAACCAACACTGTAGGCGACCACCAATAAAATATTGGTTCTACTATGTTTGTTATTGTTGGTTATCACCCACTACATTGTATCTAGTATTTTACAGGTACTGTGTGATTTTTCTTCTGAGAAATATATGAGTACATAATGTACCAACCGTCAGCAACTGACAATTTTCTTTTTCTTAATCGTCCATACTTCCTAACTTTCTATTGTCAATTTTCTTCTTCTCATCATCCATACTTTTGAAATGTCAGAATGTGCTAGAACAAATAAAATGCCTATAAAATGCCACACTGCACAATGTATTTGCAGTGAGGCAGTCACAATTTCTGAAATCCATCACCCATGGCCTCTGGCCTCCTAAGGAGCACTGCAGTCCTGGGTCCATGGATAAACCATGAAAATCCACTGCATTATGTCACATACAGACAGATCCAGACTGTGGGCAGATTGGCGAGACTAGATCCAATCGGCAGGGCCTGCACATTGGTGGGAACTGAATGGCTTCAGATCGGCAGGCCCAATCCATTACAGATACCTGCAGAAACGGCCTGCAGTTTTGGCCCGGAGCAGAAATACACTTGTGTAGCCAGCTAGTCACAAACCACAAATGGCATGTCGATGAAATGAGACCGTGGTGATCAATCCATGCAACAGATAACGTGTTCTAATACTCTAAAACACAATAATAATGAGGATAGGTAACAACTCACTGTAAAGATGATTTCTGAGCCACAGACAGGCACATACGAATGACAATCACCCTCTCACAACTAAATTTTCAGCTGTCGCTTTTGTCAGAAAACAAAAGCATACACACAGTCACCTTGACACAACTCATGCACACAGGCCCACTGTCTAAGGCCGCTGCATCTACAGTTTCTGAGAATCAGATCCAAACAAATCACTCCTCATGTGTCTTATCGGCAGCTAATAGGCTAGCGACAAGAAGTGGTGGCAACACTGACTGCAAGCGGAGGGGAGTGGTAGAAAGGGGAGAAGCAGTAGTAATGAGGAAGTAGGGAAGCAGCACACTTAATCAGCTGCACCCCGCCAGCGACGATGCATGACACCTCAGTATTCAAATCATTTCATTTACTGAGACAAAAATGCGAGTTTTCCAGTGTTTGTTTTTTCAAATTTCCCTGATATGTTTGAAATTCCCTGATTTCCAGAAACTGTGGCAACCCTATAAAAATTTGCAGAATGTTGACAAATATTGGTGCTGTACCTAATGTAAAAAATAAACAGATTAAGAACATGTTTTACCTATACTGATAACGAAACACAAAATACACATACTTAGCTTGCTATTAGAGTTAAATGTTAATTCCATCATTTCAATATACATATTATTATTATTATTATTATTACTATTATTATTATTATTTCTTTCTTTTCTCAGACGTTATGTCTGGTCAAAAATGGAAAGTGACGTGGACCCTGATCAAGCGTGACTTCCTTTTAACTGTACGGTATATGTTATATTGCATTTAGGAACTTTCGGGTACTTGAACATGTATCAATAATTACGGATTTCTGTAGTTGTATATATAAGTTTGGATGTAGCTGTATTGCATTGATGTACTGGTGGATATTGTGTGGTATGACTCCTGTAGTTGATAGTATAATTGATATAATGTCAACTTTATCATGATGCCACATGTCCTTGACTTCCTCAGCCAGTTGGATGCATTTTTCAATTTTTTTCTCCTGTTTTCTTCTGTATATTTGTTGTATTGAGTATGGATATTTCGAATTAGTTGTGTTAATTTCTTCTTTTTATTGGTGAGTATGATGTCAGGTTTGTTATGTGGTGGTGTTTTATCTGCTATTATTATTATTATTATTATTATTATTATTATTATTATTATATGGATTTTTTCCTCACTTAAAGCTGCCCTAATATTATCTTTTGCCACACTACATACTATCCTAATATTTCTTAATCCCTTAACGCTTTGTATTGCAAATTTGCGTCAAACCAAAGCAATGCTAATAAATGGAGGGTTCATCTTCTGAGTACCAGTATCAGTAGGTGCAGATTCTACATGAAACAGCCAACGGCTCTGATATGTGATTTCGCCAAGAGACATTGTAACCAAATTTAGGCACGATGAAACACACAGACCTGCAAGCACGGAAAAGACATGACAAATAAAACCAGAGATTGGCCCTGATCCAGTACAGAGGAAAAACTACTATGCAAGAAGCACCAGGGTTCAACAAAACCAGTTCCACATAAATCCACCCAAACTGATGCAGAAGATCACTGGCCTCAGGTTACAGAAACCAAACTGTAAAGGACAGGCAGTATTCATGTGTAGCAAGCAATATTCATCTGTATGTACACAAGAGAATAAACTGTTTTCGAGAATTTCACAAATATTTCACCAATAATGTTATATTGCATTATATATAATTATTTAAAATGTTTGGCACCATGTAATTTTTATTTTTAATTTTAATCATGTAAATCCTATCAAAATATCATCAAAATCTTAAATCAAATTCTTTTACGACTTAATGTACTCTACAACATTTCATTACTGGTTACAAAATACATTTTTTTTTTTAATTTCAGGCAGACATTTATTTACGTATTAAGTAGATTAAAAAAGAAAAAAGAAAAGGGGGAAAAAGGAGGCAGGGCTACAACTATCATCAAGCTGAAGGTTGGTTGAACACCACAGTGCTTCACTAGGAATGCGGGGAGGTGATACGCATTGTTTTTCTTATGACCTCCGAGAACTGAATTAACCAGCCAGTTACTGAGTGACCAACAGTTTTATGTGTAACTCAGCATTTTTCACATTAACAAATACTGAATGATATAGAAAAATGAAAAGCCAGAGCCCCAGACTTGTAGATTCAATGTTGGCAATGAAACACCAAATAACATTTCTGTTGCTATTAAAATAATTCAGTTTTCATATTTTTGCATATTTATATTGTGAAGTTTCATTTTAGTAAAATTTTAAACTGTCAACATAAATATCACAAAATAAGATTCTTATCCCAATTCACAAAAATCCACTTATGAGTATGTATAAATAATATTCATATAGTGGAGTAAAAGAACTGCATTACACATCCAATGACAGATAGAACAGATCATGAAACAACATTTGATACCTGTCAAGAACTGTGGCATTTTATTCTTCAAACTACTACAAAATAGAAGGTGTACATTCTTTAGGTATGTATGCTGAAAGGTAAGACCACTACTGAAAAAACATACATCAGTGTTGAAATTATATTGTCAAGGAGGTAACAATAATTCATCAAACAACACACGACCAGTCCACAGTACAAGAACATATCACCACCATGGTTTCTAAGCCTATTGCGGATTTGATTACATTGTCACACAATTTAATCAAAACCATGGCACGTCAAACTCTTGTGTCTTCTTGAAATTGTCAGTCACCCACTAGCCATGTTTGCTGCACAATGTCATATAGATAATAAAGAGACATCTACTGAAAGAGCCTAAAATGTCCAGAGTGCCATAGTCATCATCCTTTTCTGTATTCACTGTCCAGTAATTTAGTGGATGGTCAGCTGAACTTTTAGAACTAACATCTACGAACCATTTCCTGCTCTGTCAACTGTCAACAATAATTTGGCTGTCTCGCCCGCCATCAACTACAACAGCTCTGCAACACCCCACAAGAAGTCTGTAAGAAGTGTGGTGTGAAGTGGAGTGACTGTGCAAAAATCAATTCTTACAACACACAATCCACTACAAGTGGATAATTGTGTGTTTCAGAGCTTGCTAGGAATTTGCCAGGAACTAATAGTTCAGTCTGGAACCACAAAATACTGTTCGAGTCACCTCAAAGGCCACCCTAATAACAAAACAAATCTTGACGGAATTCTTAAAAGATGTCTGCTCCCCATATACATTGAAGGAGTTGTCATCCTGTGACTTTCTTGGGACAGATCGAGACAGAACACATACTGATGCTATCCAATAACAAGGCATGATTTATATAAAGTATGTTTAAAAACTAAAGCGAATTTTTTGTTTTGGGAAGACTTATTTATTAATCTGCATCAATGTTATCCCCTTCAAAACAGCATCATTAAATATTAATCACATATGCCAAAGCTTTTTCCAGTCCTTTGAACACTTCTGGAACTTTACTTTTGGGAGAGCTTTCACTCAATAATGCAGTTTTAATCTCAATTAGGCTTGTGAAACAACAGCCATTTAAAGGTTTTCTCTATTTCTGGTTACAAAAAGAAGTGACATGGGGCACAATATGGCAAATATTGAGGTTGGAGCATCCTTACAGTATTGTTTTTGGTCAGAAATTCACAAACAAGCAACAAAGCTCATCAGATGCATTAGCTTGGTGCAAAATATACAAACTATTTCATCTCAAGTCTGAGCATTTTTCCAGAATGCTTTACAAAAATGGCATTGAATTTTTAAGTTGTACTCCTTATCATGTGTTAAGCCTAGTGACAAGAGCTCAGGACAGACTATGCCATTAAAATCTAAGAATACAATGAACATTAGCCTTCAAATTTGACCACTGTTGTCAACCTTTTTCTTGTTTTGGTGATCCAGACTACTTCGACTGAGATGACTGAGCCCTAGATTCAAGGTTATATCCATAAAACCATGTTTGTCACCTGTTGTGACACACATCATCTTCCCCCCCCCCCCCCCTCCCCCTCTGCCCCCCAAGAACCAAGGACCTTGCCGTTGGTGGGGAGGCTTGCGTGCCTCAGCGATACAGACAGACGTACCAGAGGTGCAACCAAAATGGAGGAGTATCTGCTGAGAGGCCAGAACAAACGTGTGGTTCCTGAAGAGGGGCAGCAGCCTTTTCAGTAGCTGCAGGGGCAACAGTCTGGATGATTGACTGATATGGCCTTGTAGCACTAACCAAAACTGCCTTACTGTGCTGGTACTGCGAACAGCTGAAAGCAAGGGGAAACAACAGCCATAATATTTCCTGAGGGCATGCACCTTAACTGTATGGTTACATGATGATGGTGTCCTCTTGGGTAAAATATTCCGGAGGTAAAATAGTCCCCCATTCGGATCTCCGGGAGGAGACTACTCAAGAGGATGTTGTTATCAGGAGAAAAGAAAAGTGGCATTCTACGGATCGGAGCATGGAATGTCAGATTCATTAGGTAGGTTAGAAAATTTAAAAAGGGAAATGGACAGGTTGAAGTTAGATATAGTGGGAATTAGTGAAGTTCGGTGGCAGGAGGAACAAGACTTCTGGTCAGGTGAATACAGGGTTATAAATACAAAATCAAATAGGGGTAATGCAGGAGTAGGTTTAATAATGAATAAAAAAGTAGGAGTGCGGGTAAGTTACTACAAACAGCACAGTGAACGCATTACTGTGGCCAAGATTGACACGAAGCCCACACCTACTACAATAGTACAAGTTTATATGCCAACTAGCTCTGCAGATGATGAAGAAATAGATGAAATGTATGACGAGATAAAAGAAATTATTCACATAGTGAAGGGAGGCGAAAATTTAATAGTCATGGGTTACTGGAATTTGATAGTAGGAAAAGGAAGAGAAGGAAACGTGGTAGGTGAATATGGATTGGGGTAAGGAATTAAAGAGGAAGCCTCCTGGTAGAATTTTGCACAGAGCATAACTTAATCATAGCTAACACTTGGTTCAAGAATCATAAAAGAAGGTTGTATACATGGAAGAATCCTGGAGATACTAGAAGGTATCAGATAGATTATATAGTGGTAAGACAGATTTAGGAACCAGGTTTTAAATTGTAAGACATTTTCAGGGGCAGACGTGGACTCTGACCACAATCTATTGGTTATGAACTGTAGATTAAAACTGAAGAAACTGCAAAAAGGTGGGAATTTAAGGAGATGGGACCTGGATAATCTGACTAAACCAGAGGTTGTACAGAGTTTCATGCAGAGCGTAAGGGAACAATTGACAGGAATGGGGGAAAGAAACACAGTAGAAGAAGATTGGGTAGCTCTGAGGGATGAAGTAGTGAATGCAGCAGAGGATCAAGTAAGTAAAAAGACGAGGGCTAGCAGAAATCCTTGTGTAATGGAAGTAATATTGAATTTAATTGATGAAAGGAGTAAATACAAAAATGCAGTATATGAAGCAGGAAAAAAGGAATACAAACGCCTCAAAAATGAGATCGACAGGAAGTGCAAAATGGCTAAGCAGGGATGGCTAGAGGACAAATGTAAGGATGTAGAGGCTTATCTCACGAGGGGTAAGATAGATACTGCCTACAGGAAAATTAAAGAGACCTTTGGAGAGAAGAGAACCACTTGTATGAATATCAAGAGCTCAGATGGAAACCCAGTTCTAAGCAAAGAAGGGGAAGCAGAAAGGTGGAAGGAGTATATAGAGGGTCTATACAAGGGCGATGTACTTGAGGACAATATTATGGAAATGGAAGAGGTTGTAGATGAAGACGAAATGGGAGATAAGATACTGCGTGAAGAGTTTGACAGAGCACTGAAAGACCTGAGTCGAAACAAGGCCCTGGGAGTAGACTACATTCCATTAGAACTACTGACGGCCGTGGGAGAGCCAATCCTGACAAAACTCTACCATCTGGTGAGCAAGATGTATGAGACAGGCGAAATACCCTCAGATTTCAAGAAGAATGTAATAATTCCAATCCCAAAGAAAGCAGGTGTTGACAGATGTGAAAATTACCAAAGTATCAGTTTAATAAGTCACAGCTGCAAAATACTAACGCGAATTCTTTACAGACGAATGGAAAAACTGGTAGAAGCCGACCTCGGGGAAGATCAATTTGGATTCCGTAGAAATGAAGGAACACGTGAGGCAATACTGATCCTTCGACCTATCTTAGAAAATAGATTCAGGAAAGGCAAACCTAAGTTTCTAGCATTTGTCAACTTAGAGAAGCTTTTGACAATGTTGACTCGAATACTCTCTTTCAAATTCTGAAGGTGACAGGGGTAAAATACAGGGAGCAAAAGGCTATTTACAATTTGTACAGAAACCAGATGGCAGTTATAAGAGTTGCGGGGCATTAAAGGGAAGCAGTGGTTGGGAAGGGAGTGAGACAGGGTTGTAGCCTATCCTTGTAGCCTTGTTATTCAATCTGTATATTGGGCAAACAGTAAAGGAAACAAAAGAAAAATTCAGAGCAGGTATTAAAATTCACGGAGAAGAAATAAAAACTTTGAGGTTCGCCATTGACACTGTAATTCTGTCAGAGACAGCAAAGGACTTGGAAGAGCAGTTGAACGGAATGGACAGTGTCTTGAAAGGAGGATATAAGATGAACATCAACAAAAGCAAAACAAGGATAATGGAATGTAGTCGAATTAAGGCGGGTGATACTGAGGGAATTAGATTAGGAAATGAGACACTAAAAGTGGTAAAGGAGTTTTGCTATTCGGGGAGCAAAATAACTGATGATGGTTGAAGTAGAGAGGATATAAAATGTAGACTGGCAATGGCAAGGAAAGCTTTTCCGAAGAAGAGAAATTTGTTAACATTGAGTATAGATTTAAGTGTCAGGAAGTCGTTTCTGAAAGTATATGTATGGAGTGTAGTCATGTATGGAAGTGAAACATGGTCGATAAATTGTTTGGACAGAAAAGAATAGAAGCTTTCAAAATGTGGTGCTACAGAAGGATGCTGAAGATTAGGTAGGTAGAGGATGAGGAGGTATTGAATAGAATTGGGAAGAGGAGGAGTTTGTGGCACAACCTGACAAGAAGAAGAGACCGGTTGGTAGGACATGTTCTGAGGCATCAAAGGATCACCAATTTAGTATTGGAGGGCAGCGTGGAGGGAAAAAATCGTAGAGGGAGACCAAGTGATGAATACACTAAGCAGATTCAGATGGATGTAGGTTGCAGTAGGTACTGGGAGATGAAAAAGCTTGCATAGGATAGAGTAGCAAGGAGAGCTGCATCAAACCAGTCTCAGGGTTGAAGACCACAACAACAACAACAACAACAACAACAACAGTGACACTTTTCAATAGCTCTGCATTGTCACTTACTTCATGTAGCAACTTCTGAGCAATTTGCATTCACGACTGTTTTTATTCCAATTCAGCAATGTTGGAACCATTTTGCTGTCATACATTTCATACCCAAAACAACCAAACAATTTCATGGCAGGTGTCAACATAATCATCAGTTTCTCCAATTGTGATTCGGAAATTGTTCATTATCATTTCTTATACTTTTTCTGCAATTTCATTGGCTGATAAAGTGGTGGAGCATACAGGGTGCAAAGTGATAATGTTATTGCAATCCCCCAAGGCAAACACTGTACTCCATATTAATGGAAAATGTACAAAAGCTTTCAGTACTAAACAGTGCAGCTACTGCTTCTGCTGTGGCTATATTGAGCATGTGGGTAACTGCAAACTGTCATCACCCCATTCTGTGTCTAATGGCCAATTTTTTATTATTGTGATTCAGGCATTGTACAAAAGAACAGTTTAAAGTTGCAAGGCGATAGCAGGGCTGGGCAGTAACTACCTCCAGGAAGCAAAATTGCAACTCCTACTAATAGTTATCTTAAAAATATATATAAAAAATGCGTATCTTTTGGAACTGTTAATTCTTTCCTCAGTGGCAAAATTAGCGATCATCACATCCTGTAATCATCCTGGACTTAACTTCCATAAACAACTCATTTTCTTCCCCCTTTCTCTCCCCCCCCCCCCCCCCCCCCACACACACACACACACACACACACACACACACACACACCACCTGCCTTCCATCCATTCCTAATCACACTTTTTATTTACCAATGTACTATTTTTAACCTCATAATGGCATACACCACCCATTTTAATTTAGTCTGTCTTGTCCTCACTACAGGTGGGCCTCTCTTAACCTGGAGTCTCCATGACTTACCCCTTTCTCCAACCTCCACAACATATCCTCTTCCTATGCCAAGTAAGGACCTAACAGTTCCAAAAAGTAGAATTTTGCCTCCTGAAGCCCAGTACAGTCAGCCACTCCATTCCTTATGCTTTTACCATTTTCACGCATGAAATTTCTTTTTGATACATTATTAAAAGACAAGGCACTCAACATGAGAAAAAGAAAGAAAGATAGAAAGAGAGAGTATTTATCTCCTGTTTTGATATTCCTACAAATGATAAAAATGTGTCGACTGAACTGGGAATTCAACTTTACATGAAACTATTTCACTAGGTATACTAGATCTTCATTGAACTTGGATCTCCTGTTTTGATATTCCTACAAATGATAAAAATGTGTCGACTGAACTGGGAATTCAACTTTACATGAAACTATTTCACTAGGTATACTAGATCTTCATTGAACTTGGATTTGCAGCTGTGAGAAATTTCTTGCAGCAGTAATTTTTTCTTTATTAGAATACTACTGCACCACTTTCAAGTATCATGGTAAACGCAACAAAAGAATTCATTGTATTAACAATCAGTTAAAAGTTAAAGACAATAACATATCACACGATAAAATGCACTAAGATTAATCACTGAGCTTGTGCTGTCCAAATGTCATTGCCAGAACCAGTATCATTTGCATTATTGATACAACTGCACATCATACATATAAAATATATGTACTTCCACACATCACTGCACTCAGCTTCCAAGTTATGACCACACACTGGTTAATGTGGACATGGCACTACGGAAAATGCTGTTACAAAAGCTTTGTTAACCAACACAGTAGATATGCATAGATCATGCACACAGGCGCCATGAGTAGCAGGTGTGTTTCAAATTTCTTCATGTAGAGTTAGGAGTGATGTTACAGGATAAATAAAATAGTCCAGGTAGATAGTTTACCAGTCAAGTACAATAAAAAGCAATAAATTATTACTTTCACAGCTACATAATAAAATAAAACATCACAACTTATGATTATGTTGGTACATCGTTCCCCAGTTTTGGTCGTGTGCATCTGTCACAATAGCAATAGCTGTGCATCCCGCAAATGTTTTAAAGTCAAAATTGTACAATAATACATAAAGAAAAGGTGTCAACTGCAGGTGGTACCAAACCATTCAAACAGCTACATTATAGTTACTGAGAGAATTGTTTAAAAAAACTGCCTGCTATTGAAAAACAATATAGTTCTGCTGTCACTGGAAGAAGAGATTTTCTCTAACACAGAGTTACGAAACAAGAAGTGTCTAGGACTTTATCATTGCTGCATTAGAACACAGCTTGCCATCACTCCAGCTGAAACAATAAATGAAAGAACAAACTATCAGATTAACAGATTTGAACCAAAACTGTTGCCACCTGCAAACAATTCTGTTCAGCTGAGCTATCCAGGTTTTGTGGTCCAGCTCAAAGCTTCTGTCTGCAGTACCTTTCTCTTACTTTCCAAGATGCACAGAGGCTTGCTTTTCTCCCAGAAGAACTAGTCAAGGAAGATATGTATGATTGTCTCCTCAAATTTGGGAAGTACAAGAGAATAAGTATGTGTGTCTTCAACAGTTCTGCCAGATGAGTTTTGCCTATGGAATCCCAGGAACTTGGTTTGCATCTGTGTCAAAAGAATTAAATTGCATTCTTTCATTTTGTTCCATAAAATTATGAGTAAATTACCGGAAGACAATAATGTGCAGCCACAATATTTTGATGCAAAGTCGTCTGTCAACTTCAGATGTATACTGCCGAAAGTGATCTGAGCTCCCCTGTTTAAACTGCCCTGGCACATGTGGTGTACCCAGTTGCCACTGCACATGCATTGCTAGAGCACACGCACATGTTGCAAGTCCGGCCACTGCTGAGAGCACTGTCCTCAATATCAGATCTTTCATCCTCAAATGGTAAAATCACAAACTGATGCCAGTTATGCAGAACATAAAGATTTTCCCTAACAGGATTCCATGTATTACGTGGCTGGAAACTGCTGTCACAATTGATAAGACCATCAGTCTTATTTCCATTGATTCACTGATAGCCGATTTCCAAAAGTTTGAAGTACAGGCCATGATATTTGGTTCACTGCCTTTAATTGAATGACCAGTAGAATTACAGTGTTAAGCAATAACAGATTTGCTGTCTCTGAGGAGGCGAGTATGCCGCACTGATGAACGGTGCACATCGTTTGCCCTAGATATTATTTAAACTCATTTGAACCACTCACCGAAAAGCACAAGCATTGAGTAGGCAACTTCTTTTCTGTGTGCCTATCAACATCTCAATGCTGCTTCTTTTTGCCGAGTTATCTCCTTTACACCAAAAGTAATCACATTCTACAAGAACTTTTCTATTTATGAATTGCTACGCTCAAACAGAAAATATGAACATGTAATGCATGGAATCTTATTATTGAAAAACTTCGTGCTCTGGGTAACTAGGTTCATCCTACAATTTTACCTTGTGAAGATGATTGATTCAATATCAAGGAGAGCACTCTCAGCAGCACACAGATTTGCAGCAGACACACATACACTCTAGCAACACATGTGCTGTGACAAGTGAGTGTATCAAGCATCCACCGGCATAGTTTATACAGAGGATATCACTGTACTTTCACCAGCATAAACCTGAAGGTGGCCAGAAGACCCAGCACCGAAATATCATCACAGCAGGCTACTGAGATCTGACAGTTCACACAAAATTTCATGGAATGAACTATAGCATGGAAAGTTTTAAATTTCACACATTTCAAGTTCTTCTCAATACTGATATTTTGTTGAAAATTGACACTATGAGATTGTGGCTGTGTTAATTCTCTCAAAAAAGTAAAAACAGTAAACAGTCCCCTTAACAATGCTATTTATTAAGATCAGAATTTCTGAAAGAGGAATTTGTGAACATCTAGTGCTAGGAAGTCTCTTCTGAAGGTATTTGTCTGGAGAGGAGCTTCGCATGGGATTTAAACATGGGCAAAGTGCAGTCCAGACAAGAAGAATACATAAGTTTTTGAAATATGCTGCTATATAAGAATGCTGAAGATTAATCCAATATTATGAAAAGGATAGACTGCTACTAACAAAATGTACACAACACTACCATTGTCCTAACTATGGGTGTGAGCGACCTGTTGTACCTCCCACAACCTATCCCCATCCCTCCCTGAGTAAGGACCTACTAATTCCAAGAGCTAGGACAGTCACGTACTTTTATTTTTGTATGTACTGTGTACAGACTACATGCCCCTCCATACCACATCCACAACCACATGGTACCGTAAGGCACAGGGCGACATGGGGGACGGTGGGCATACCTTGGGGCTTCACAGTTTGATGAGGAATCTTTTTTTTTTCTTCTTTTTATCAGTACCACTAAGTATGTGCCTCCTGAAAGTAAGTGATAGTCATTAATTCTGTCTCATAATTCTGTCTCATAATTCAATGAACAACTTTCACTAAGACAGAAACTTTTCCATGTAGGACATCTTACTGGTTTGCTATTTTATTCACCATCATGAAACCACCTGAACAAAACCTTGGAATTATTGCATCTGCTATAGAAGTTGAACAGTGATGTACATTACAAAATATTGGTGTTCACAAAACAGAAAATTCTGATCTCTCACATTCTTACATTATTAATCTTATCTGCACCATTTTCACTGAACCATCATGCACATAAGCCTGACAAAACAGCATTCAGCAGCATAAGACCATAAATACAGGGTGTACATTAAGTACAGGAACACTTTCAATTATTTATTGCACAAGAACGACACATACTACAGATATCATACAAATACCGCCACAGCGTAGTTTGGTAATTTGCTGATAGTCAGCGCTAGTCACAAACATGGCGAATTCAGGTGTGGAGCAAGCTTTCTGTGTGTTGGAGTTCGACAAAAACCAGTGTGCTACAGATATTCAATGATATTTAGAACCAAGTACAGTACCGAGCCACCAACGAGGAAAGCCATTTACCACTGGCACAACAGATTCGTTACGATGGGTTGCTTGTGCCCAGCAAAGAGAAGTGGACATCCCAATGTGAGTGAAGTGAATGTGGAGGGCGTACGAGAAACATTCATAAGAAGTCCAAAGAAACTGGTATGTCGTGCAACTCGAAATGGTTCCAATGACAGTGTGGAAAGCCCTGCTACAGAAACTGTCTATGAAATCATTCAAATTGGAGCTAGTGCAAAAGCTCAATGACGACAACAAAGACAAGCGTTTTGAGTTTAGTCTGCAGTTGCAACAACTGAATGAGGATGGGGATGGCATTTTTGATTGCTTAATTTTTAAGCGACAAAGCCACTTTTCACACTAATGGGAAAGTGAACAGGCATAATTGTTGAACCTGGGGTACAAAGTACAAATGCACTGAATTTGAAAGTGATTCGCCGAAGGTAAATTTTTTTGTGCCTTGTCATTTCGAAAACTGTACGGGTCATTCTTCTTCGCCAAGAGCACTGTCACTGGATATTCCTACTTGGACATGTTGCAGCAAAGGCTGATGCCTCAAATGCAATCTGACTCTCTGTTCATCTTTCAGCAGGATGGGGCTCCACCCTATTTGTGGATACCTGAACATGGATGGATCAGCCATGCTATAGAAGGGGGACAGCTGTTTCATGAAATGGCCTCCCCAATCACCAGATCTCACTCTATGTGACTTTTTTCTGTGGGGACATATTAAAGGTCTGATGTATGTGCCGACTCCACCATGCGATGTAGCAGAGTTCCAGGAGAGAGTACGGGAAGTGACTGCCACAGTTGACAATGCCATGTTGGGATGGGTATGGCAAGAATTCAATTACTATACTGATGTCTACCGGGTCACTCATGGTTCGCATATCGAATGTTTGTAAAAAAAAAACTTTCAGTTTGTCTTCAAAATGCAATATGTATGATATCTGTACGATGTTTAGTTCTTGTGCAATAAATAATTGAAAGGTTCCCCCGACTTTATGCACACACTGTATACAACAATACATTTTGTGGTAACATTACATACGACAGAAAAAGTAGTTCAGAACTGCAGTTTCAAACAAATTTTGCTAAAATTCGTTATTATTAGTAGGCCAAACTCCGGTGTGAAGGAATTATGACCACTTAAAAAAGCTGTATTTCAGAAGAAGCGTATTAAAAGAAAATGCAGTCATTATGTGATTAATATTTAATAACATTGCCAACACATTTCTCAAATTTGTCTGCAGATAATATTGCGCAAGCCTCAAAATATTTTATCAAAACAACATTTTCATGCAGTTTTGATATTTACTGCAACAAGAAGCAACTGGTGATAACCGCATTACAATGTCCAAACGCTTGGACTCATAAGTAGGAATCTAGCATGCATGGAAAAACTCTCAATTGAATGAAAATAGTGCTCATAAAGAGACATTTTAAAAGTGCACTAGACGCTGCTGAGCCTATAAGTTGAATTAAAACTATGCAATTGCACTACAGTGGGTCTGTTTCTGAGGTCCTTGATCCATTCTAATTTAACGGTAGCCAGCAACAGATTCCAGGCAATGCTTATATGAAATCCTGCATTCCTGTTGATGAGGCTGTCTGTAGATTTAACAGGTTGGCATTGGCATGTATGTCAACGATGTTCAACAACATTCTTTCTCAGTACAACATGTCTGCCCTATGTAAGACTTCCCACACTGGCACAGAATCTTTTCTACTCCACATTTTTAAGGCCAAGATGATCTTTCGCCAAACACAACAAATCACTCACGTTTGTCTGTGGATGAAAAATGCACTTAATGTCTTCTCTCAAGGATCCTTTTGATTCTAGAAGTCATCCTACAAAAGGGTGAAGAAGGCCATTTCAATGAGTATCTACAAATCTTTATTTACATCCCTGGATCAGTCGCTTTGTTCAGTATGAATTATGTATCTGTTTGTATGAATAACCATTATGTTGTAACACTGTTCTTATCTTTGAAGTTGCAACTCACTTAGCGGACTGTCATGAATGGCGACCACAGGTCCTCTATAAACTACAGGCCACAAGAAACAACTGCTCTGTTAACGGTGTTGACAGCTTTTGGCCTGCAAATATAGTTCTTGTGCCAGTAAGTGTGGGGATAATACTATGCACTTGTGTCCCACCAGCTTTTCTAATAACCATGACACACAAAAATAGTAGGAGACCATTTTCTTCCATTTCTGTTTTGATCTGGCTATTACAGCAGAGCGAGATCCACCTAAGTGATTACAAGTAAGGAGATGTAGTAGTAATTTAATATATGATTTTTTATATATACACAATTATTACAAAATTACATGAAACATATATTTCATAAATGTGTCTTTTTCTGTTACATAGCAATAGTGTGAATGGTAACATGCTGACATCTGAGTTTGTTTCAAAGGCCACAGACATCGTACCAGCCAACAGCACAGCTTTTGCAACAGCCAGCAATCACCATAAGATCCCACCACTCACTATTATCAACCTCTGATACCATTGTGAAAGAGAAATTCATTGCAGTAATAAAGTAAATGAACAAAATTATTATCTGCAATGTAACATCTCATATTATAATGCTCACTAATGTTTGAAATTTAGTTGAGTTCCCAGGCACTGTACACAAGTTGCAGTGTATGTACACCTGTATCAGACGACAAATTATGTTGCAATGAGAGGAGAGTCTTTTCCTACCCAATGCTTATAACTCCTGTAGAGAACAAATATAATTTTAAACATTAAACTACAATGTTTTTGAACAATTGCTTGCTGACACTGATTATTAAGTGGAAAGAAAAAGAAACTAAGAGTAAATATCTGAGAAGTGTTTAATGAAGTAAAATGAATATCTATATAAAATGAAAATAAAATATTCTCTGAGAATTAAGACTATCATTTAGACATGGCATTCAACCAATTAAAAAAGAGACTCATCTTTCCTCTTACAGCTATAAATGAACATGCAACTGCTAGAAAACCCTGAGAATTAATGTGGCCTATGAACTGGTGAAACTGGTAAAAGTTATTGTTCTGAGCATGGTCGCAAATGGTAAAAACCAAATCTTCAGAAGCCACATCTACCACCACGAGCTACACCAAAAATGTGTCATCAATACACTGCCAAAAGCATGAAGTCTAGTTTTATCCATGTACTACATTTATGGACGCGATTGTTCAACACAACTGATAATTCAGTCACACAACCGCAAAAATAAGACGACAAATTGCCATAGTTAAAAGAAGAGAAAATATTTACTAGCACCTCTAAACTGGGTCCCATTTCACAAAAAACTCCTAAGCTATTTTAGGAAATCAATGTAACAACTGTGTTTTACAAAATGGATAAATAAACGTCTGTTAACAATGTTTCTCATATTCTTTTCCATCACATGATGGGCAAAATTTAAACTCAACATCTAAAAACAGGAACATACATTTTGCATCCCCTCACTCACGAGCAGAAGTGAACTGGGTATTAAAACAATTTGCACGCAATGATGGACCCACGAAGTCCAAAATGCATCTTGTTGATTCAATGAAAGATGAAAAAATTGTGACTGAAGCCATTATTATTCATACTTCCCATGTCAAACAGTTGGCCACCAAGGGAGACAAGCAGCTAAGCAGCTCCCCATGGTGACATTGACCACAAGTTGAAGTACCAGTTATTAAGTAAGGAATATAATGAGATAATCATATGTTTAAAGAATGCTGCAATGTCTTTCTCAAACTTTTACATTGTGACTAAGGAGGCAGCATCAAAGTTAACTGTGTGCCAGACCGGCACTCGAATCCATGACCTTTGCCTTTCACAGGCAAGTGCTTTACCAACTGAGATGCCCAAGTGTGACTCACGACCCATCCTAAAAAAAGAAAGAAAGAAAGAAAGAGAGAGAGAGAGAGAGAGAGAGATTTATATGCCATGTCTCCACAATATCCATTCATGTTTCTGCAATATCCTTTCTCCAAGAAGTTATAGTTCCGCAAGGTTTGCAGGAAAACTTTTGTAAACTTAGGAAGGTATGATATGAGATACTGGCAGAATTAAAGCTATGTGGATGGGTTGAGAGTCACATCCAGGTAGCTCAGTTGTTCGAGCACTTTCATGCAACAGGGAAAGGTCCTGGGTTGCACTCCTGGGACCACACACAGTTTTACTGTGCCACAAAGTTTCCTATCAGCACTGTCTGCAAAGTGAAAAATTCATCCTAGGACTAGTTAAGATGGTTGCAAGAAATGAGTCTTCATAACTGTTTAAACTGTGAGATAACAGATACTATTATCTGTGGCTGTGAAGTGCATAAATTTTACTTCACATTGTAAAACAGAGCTTGTCATACTTAAAAGAATTATTTGCCCCAGCCACAGAGTGGTAGGTGACAATAGAGGTCGAAGACTGCATTAGCAAAACATCTTTTTCAAGCCAAATCAGTTGTGCATGGTAAGGTAGTAGATGCTCTGATAAGAATAATTGTGACCTCCCATGCCGTGCATCAGAGCCAATTGGTGATTGCGTCAGATGCATAAGTGTGACACATAAAGGAATTATTACCAATCTACCATACGTGCTTTCAAAATTTACATACAAGTTAGTATTAACTACCTAAGAACATCACAGAAAATGATCAATTATTGATAAAATAATATAAACGGACAGATAAAAAATATACTCAGCAACTGGCGGCAGGGGAACACACACACACACACACACACACACACACACACACATATATATATATATATATATATATATATATATATATATATATATATATATATATATATATATATATATATATATATATATATATAAAGATGATGAAACTTACCAAACAAAAGCGCTGGCAGGTCGATAGACACACAAACAAACACAAACATACACACAAAATTCTAGCTTTCGCAACCAATGGTTGCCTCGTCAGGAAAGAGGGAAGGAGAAGGAAAGACAAAAGGATATGGGTTTTAAGGGAGAGGGTAAGGAGTCATTCCAATCCCGGGAGCGTCCGCTCCCGGGATTGGAATGACTCCTTACCCTCTCCCTTAAAACCCATATCCTTTTGTCTTTCCTTCTCCTTCCCTCTTTCCTGACGAGGCAACCATTGGTTGCGAAAGCTAGAATTTTGTGTGTATGTTTGTGTTTGTTTGTGTGTCTATCGACCTGCCAGCGCTTTTGTTTGGTAAGTTTCATCATCTTTCTTTTTAGATATATTTTTCCCACGTGGAATATTTCCCTCTATTATATATATATATATATATATATATATATACAAAAGAGGTTTAACTATTACCGCTATAAGTTTTCAGAGCCAGTAGCTCCTTATTCTGCCAGTAGAGATGAAGGGAAAGGAAGAGGGGTGAAGGAAAAGGACTGGAGAGGTTCAGGAAAAGGGGTACAGTTCAGAGAAGTCACCCAGAACCCAGGGGTCAGGGGAGACTTACCAGACGGGATGAGAAGTAAAGACTGATTGTGTGGACTGCACTGTATGAGATTTGAAAACCTTGAGAGCTTAAAGGTGGAAGACAGGGTAATATGCACGATAGATATTACTGCTAAAACATTGTGCCCAAGTTAACAGGAGTGAAAAGCTAAGTGTTTCATACGTAACACAGGTGGGAGGGGAATGGCGAAAAGCTGATAGGTCATAAAATGAAAGATGTAGAAAACTAAAATGTAATGAACAAAGGAGTAGTTACTCTGAATAAAGGCTGAGATGGAAGGAATTCACCTAAATTGAGGCCATGGGGTTGGCAAGAACCAAACACATGTTGTAGTGCTAGTCTCCACCTGCAGAGTTCTGAGAAACTGGTGTCTGGGGGAAGAATCCAGATGGTGCATGTGGTGAAACACACACCGAGGTCATGACTGTCAAGTTGTACAGCATGCTCTGCAACAGGATATAGTGTGTGGCCTGTATACATTATCTGCATATGCCCATTCATCCTGATTGATAACTGGATGGTCGTCACACCAATGTAAGAGATCAAACAGTGTTTACATAACAGTTGGCATATGACATGTCATTTTGTAGGTGGCTCCCCTTTTAATAGTATACATTTTGCCAGTTACAGGGCTGGAATAGGTGGTGGTAGAAGGGTGCATAGGGCAAGTCTCTGCAGTGGGGATGGTCACAGAGGCGGAGCCATAGGATAGGGAGATGGGTGCAGAAGAAGCATAGGGTCTAACAAGGAGACTGGGAGGGTGACAAAAAGCTATTCTAGATGTGGTGGGCAAAATCTCAAGACAGAATGGATCTCATTTCATGGAATGATTTCTCAGAATTCTGCAGGTGGGAACTAGCACTACCACACGTCCTTGGTTCTCGCCACCCACATGGTCTTAAATTATGTTAATTCTTTCTGTCTCAGCATTTATTCACAGTAACTGCTACTTTCTTCACTCAATTTTAGTTTCCTACATCTTTCATTTTCTGATTTGTCTATTTTTCGCTGTCCCACCTCTGTTACATACAATGCCCTTAGCTTTTCACTCTTATTCACTTGTGCTCAATATTTTAGAAGTAATCTCTGTCTTGCATATTACCCTGTCTTTCACCTTTAAGCTATCAGGTTTTCAAATCTTGTCTGGTGGAGTCCCCAACAAACAGTCTTTCCCTCTCATCTTGTCTGGCAAGTCTCCCCCGACCTGGGGTTCTGGGTGGCTTTTCTGAACTGTACCCCTTTCCCGAAATCTCTCCAGTCCTTTTCCTTCCCCCCTCTTCCTTCCACTTCAACTTTTCTGCCAGAAGAAAGAGCCATTGATGTGAGTAGACTTGTTATCTATCAGTTTATATTATATATAAACATCAAAAGACATTCCTAAATTTCGTCATACTTTCTTTTTCTTCACAAAATTAGAGCATTTATAATTTGATCCACAGCAACAGGCTTTGTTGCAGATGACTTCACATTCTACAAAATTCATACTTGTTGCTTTAAAAATATTTAATTGTACTTTGAAGCACATATATGGAAGAATTTAAACAAGCTAAAGGGAATTACCTTTGAACGTTTACATACAAATTTCACCATGAAGATAGTTAAACAGATTTATGCACACTCAAATTTCAGGAGAGAAGCATATTTAAAGAAAGCAGAGAACATCCAATTAAACCATAATCCCAACTACTAAACCTGAAGCTTGGAAACTGCAATCATACTGACCATGCACCAATTTTACAAAGACCATTCTAAAACTGCCACCTACATCCCTCTTGACTAATTTACCTTTATGTAAACATTCCAAAACTAACACAATTACATAAAGTAATGAAGGACTGATTTCACTAGCTCTATTTGAATTATTATGAACAATACAGAAAGTAAAGCAAACTGTACTTTCATTGGTAGTGATGCCATGAAACACTTCAGACTTTCGAGTGAAATTCACTATAAAATGTTTGAATGTAAGAAACAATGAAAGAAAATAGAGAGAACATTGAATCTAATGGAAGCACGGCAAAACAAATAATTATCACTCCAATACACAACAAGTCACCAGCAGAAAAAAGAAATAAGCGAAGGAATACCAGCTAGGCAATCAACATTTGGAAACATTAAACAATCATCTCACATTGCTTAACTAGGAAATCCTCTATAAAATGAATGAATGAGAAATTAAAAGTGGAAAACCCAAAAACAACTCCTCAGAGAGGAATAACCAGGTAGCACAGCAAGTGACGAAAAACAGATTACCTTAGTGATCAATGAAAAAATATGTGAGTGCTAGGGGCACATGTAGACTTTCAGAAGAACGTCAAAAAATCAATTAATGGAAATTCCTAGCTGGAGCAATACATAAAACGGGAAAGGCAACCATTCATATACAGTGAAGCATGTACACACACACACACACACACACACACACACACACACACACACACACACACACACACACACACAGAGAGAGAGAGAGAGAGAGAGAGAGAGAGAGAGAGAACAGTATCCACACTAGCTTTCAAGCTCTTACTCTTTTTATAGTAAAATTCTTACTTAAAAAAAAAAAAAAGGGGGGGGGGCAAGATTTCGAAAAAGATTGTGAATATCATTTTTTGTTACATGTTTGTATCCTCCACACATTATTTCACTAGAGGCAACTGGCTGCCTTTCCCTTATTTTACATTGTGACAAAAAAATTAAATTCCAAATCTTAAATTTGTCTCTTCAGAGGTGAGAAGGGGAAAGGAGGATAAACTATGAGACATTTTGAACAATATGAAGCTTTTCATTTATCTTCACCAGTTGTATATTTCTGGTTTACTTATTTGAATTTTACTAGCCAGACTTTGTTCTCCACAGACCAGTACAGAGGGCTTCTGATGAAGTTGGAAATGGTGCTGTTGTCAGGAAAAAGTTTACCTCTGGATTTCAGTCATGTAGGGATATGAAATGGAACGATCACATAGACTCTGTCGAGGGTAAAGCATGTGGTAGACTTTGGTTTATTGGTAGGATACTGGGGAAGTTCAATCAGTCTACCCACGGAGATTGCTTACGTATCACTTGTGCAAGCCATCCCAGAATACTACTCAAGTGTGTGGGACTCATATCAAATAGGAGTAACAGGTTATATTGAATGTATACCGAGAAGGGCAGTACGAATGGTCACAGGCTTGATTAAAATGTGGGAGAGTGTCACAGAGATACTGAAGGAACTGAAAGAGGGGGGGGGGGGGGGGGGGGGGGGGGGGGACTCTTGAATACAGACAAAAACTATCCCAAGAAAGTCTATAGACAAGGATTCAAGAACCGGCTTTAAATTATGACTCTAGGAATATACTACAATCCCCTATGTACTGCTCACATAGCATGAGGATAAGGTTAGAATAATTAAAGTATGCACCAAGGCATTCAATCAATTATTCTTCCATGTTCGATATGTGAATGGAACAGAATTAAACCCTAATAACTGGTACAATGGGACATACCTTCTGCCATGCACGTCACGGTGGTTTGCAGAGTGTACACGTAGATGTTGACAAGCACGAGTTCTACAAACCCGAGTTCTAACAACTGATGCCTGGAATCTGTTTCTTGTTGCTTCTTTTCAATATTTGCTGCTACCTGTCCTCTCACATCTGGAGGTGAATCTTGACTGAGAGGTAATCTCTTTTTAACTGAAGTAGACTGAGGCATCCTGTGACTATGCAGCCTGTCTCATGAAGAGCCACATTGTCACACACCAAATCAAACATTTACCTTCAAACAACTAATTCCTCTCTCATTCGTCCTTGTAAGCTTAAAGATTTGGTGGTTCATGTCATTTCTAATTCCTTGTATCCCACTCGTAATGTCCAATTATTTCCTATTATCTGAATATCTGTCACCACTTCTACACATTTCTTAATTACAAGAAAATCATTTACTTCACTCAAACTTACCATATGTACAAACAAAATAACAGCGTCACTGTTATATTGCCAAAATGCTTCAAGAAAACTCTCTCTTAAATGACTGATCATACAAATTTATCTTTTTTACACGCAATGATGCTGCCCCTCAAATGAAAAACCTCATCATTAAAATTCTTCATTTGTGTGGCCATGGTGTGTATTTTTATACAATTACTTGAGATACTTTAAATCCATCTATACAACTACCAAATCGATTTAGATTTATTGGTGTAAAACATTGTGAGTTGTCTGGAATCAAATATACACTCATATTCAGAAGAAACAGAATATCTTGAATGACTAGAGATAGGACATTTATATTCACAAACCACGTACATTAGAATGTCCTGCAGAAACAATTAGCATTTGAGCCATGTCGACCCTCAGGTCCAAGGTCAACATCAATATTACAGTGCAACACCACTTACCCGTAAAGTGTGCCTGCAGCTCTTGTTGCCACTATAAACTGAAGGTAATGGATCAGTGTGACTTGAACATACATACAGGACACCTTGCAGGTGTATGTGCGAACTGTACCATCAAATCAGTGTGTTTGAAAGAAGGTGCACTATTGGCATGAGACAATCTGGTGCATCCATCTGGGAAATTGCTGATCACGTGGGATGAAGTGCTGCAGCAGTGCAATGGGTATGCACTTATGGTTCATGGAAGGCCACATAAAACGAGAAGACGAGTCAGGTCACACCACCTAGACCACCCTCCAAGAAGAGAGAGACCTCATCTGAATGGTGCTGCAGGACAGATCTGCATACTCCTCGGCTCTGGAGCAACAATCAAACAGTGTAACACATCTACACTATTAGGGGTGACAGTCAATCGCCATTTATTATGACATGGGTTATGTATGCATCGTCCACTCTTCCGCCAACTTTTGACAAATGTACAGTAAAGTGATAGATATTAGTGATGTATTGAACAATATCCCTTGAGGCAATAATGATATCAGATAGTGTTTTCGGATGAATCCAGGCTGTGTTTGTTTGAAAATGATGTTCGCATTTAGGTTTGGCACAAGCGGGTGGAGCGGCTTCACAGTGACTGCATTCACATAAGACATACCGTGCCAACTCAATGCCTTATGGTGTAGGGTATTATTGGGTACAACCACAACTTGTAACTGGTACGTCTCCAGGGCACTGTGGCCAGTGTGACCTACGCGAATGACATCCTGCGAGCCATACCCATAACCCTTCTGCACAACACACCAGATGCCATTTTTGAGCAAGACAATTCATGACCAAATGTTACTGCGCCTTCTAAGTGTCACAGACTATCAGCCTTTTGCCCTGGTCCACAAGATCATCACACTTTTCGTCAATCAAAAATGTGTGGGATATGGTGAAATGATGGGTGCAGCACAGTGACCCAATGCCAACATCACAGACGAACTTTGGAACCAGGTGGAAGTAACACTGACAGCTATGCCGCAGGTCGCCATTCGCGTCTAATATGCGTCGATGCCTTCATGTATGGAACCATGGCAGACCATGTGTCTATTACGCACAGAACAAATGCTGAACTGAAGTGACTGAAATGCTAATAATTTATGCAGAACACACTGATGTACATATCCTGTGAATACAGATGTCCTATCTCTAGCCATTCGAGGTGTTCTGTTCTTTCTGAACATAAGTGTATTTACAATTTTGGTTTGGTTGTAGCTCTAAATACAGTTTGTTTCATAAGTTACTGAAGTGTGATTTTTGGCTTACTGTATCTTCATCTGCTTGTTATGTTTGGCAGTGTTATTTGCACACACATTTGCTATCAGCTGTCTCCAGTCATAGAGCAGGAAGGAGCCTGCAGCATCAGCATCTACTTTGTATGTACCACTTAATTCCAATGTATTCTTGCATGCTTCTGGGAAGAAGTGAATGGTAACTCTTTTTATTACGTTTTTTTAGTAGTATTGTTACCTTTATTTCACAAATGTGCTTTTTTTGTTATTGTTAGTGTTGTGTTAGCGGACACTGAAGTTAAGGTTTTTACGGTTAATTGCCCTCCAGCAGACATTGTGTTATGTCTGCCACACACTGTTTTATTAAATTCTCAGTGATAGTGTGTGCTTCATCCACTTGCGCAATGCGACAGCTGACCAGATATGATTACTCTCTAGCTTTTATAGTCACATACTTCATAGTAAGTCTTCTTTCTTATGCATAAAAAACTCGTCATTCTGGTCTTTTCAATTGCGGTGTATGGTTTTTATATGTCAGTGCATCTTAGCAAGTACAATGGAACTATGCAGAAGTAGCTTGCTATATAAAATGCAGTGAGGCGAGCTGTTAGAATCAACAAATCTAAGATTGATTTAATGTTTGTCATTCTTTTTGGGTTTTTTTTTTTTTTCCATCTTAAGCTCCAGTAGGAACTGTACACTAAGTTGCGTCGCAAGAGGTTTATGTAGTCCCACGTAGTGAAGCGTAGACAGGGAAGTGACTAAATTCTTCAAAATGTTTATGGATAATAGCAAAATGGAGAGAGCATACTGCAATGTTTCTAGCATGTGGAGAGAGAGAGAGAGAGAGAGAGAGAGAGAGAGAGAGGGGGGGGGGGGGAGGGGGTCAGCAAGAAGCTAGAGCGTTTGCAGCATATGTGGTAATGAGTATCTAGTCACCACATACTTACTCGTATGATCTAAATATTTCAATTTGCAGTTTTTGATTGGAGCATTATTGCTGCTTATTGCCTCATTTTTGGCTGTTATGCATCGAGAGGAAAAAGAAAAACACAAACACAAACAAACTTTCATAAAAGTAACATTGATATAATATAAGTCTTTTTCTCAGTGTGTGACAAGACTTTATGTGCTTTGGTCTTTAGGTTGATGTTATTTTGGCAGAAGCAGAGGCCTTACGGAGTCACTGGGCTCCTCGGAGCACAGTGAGTATTGCTGCTTTAGAGTATTAAGGATACTCAAAAAACTTCAAAACCGATTTTGTCGAGAATTTTTAAGTTACATTGAACTGCTTTGACATACACACACATCAAAAAAAAGTTTTGCATCACCTCGGTTCTGAGAGTTGCGGAACCTGTGTGGAAAATTGGAATAGAGATCAACATAAACACCATTTACAACCTCTTTATTGCTCATGTAAACCACACATTGCATGTTGTACCACCATACAGCGAGACCTTCAGAGGTGGTGGTCCAGACTACTGTACACAAGCTACCTCTAATACCCAGTACCTTGTTCTCTTGCATTGCTGCATGCCTATATTCATCTTGGCATGCTGTCCACAAGTTCATCAAGGCACTGTTGGTCCAGACTATCCCACTCCACAACGGCAATTCGAGGTAGATCCCTCAGAGTGTTTGGTGGTTCATGTCATCCATAAACAGCCCTTCTCAATCTATCCCAGACATGTTCAACAGGATTCATGTCTGGAGAACATGCTGACCACTCTAGTCGAGCAATGTCGTTATCCTGAAGGAAGTCATTCACAAGACGTGCACGATGGGGGCATGAATCGTCGTCCACAAAGACGAATGCTTCACCAATATGCTGTCGATATGGTTGCACTACTGGTCAGAGAATGTCATTCACATATCGTACAGCCAAACAGCCATTACAGCACCTTCCACGACCACCAGCAGTGTATGTTGGCCCCAAATAATGCCACCCCAAAACAGCAGAGAAGCTCCATCTTGCTGCACTCGCTGGACAGTGTGTCTAAGGCGTTCAGCCTGACCAGGTCGCCTCCAAACATGTCTCCGACGACTGTCTGGTTGAAGGCATATGCAACACTCATCGGTAAAGAGAACGTGATGCCAATCCCAAGCAGTCCATATGGCATGTTGTTGGACCCCATCTGTACCACACTGCCTGGTGTCGTGGTTGCAAAGATGGACCTCGCCATGGACGTCGGGAGTGAAGTTGTGCATCATGCGGCTTATTGCGCACAGTTTGAATCTTAACATGATGTCCTTTGGCAGCATGAAAAGCATTATTCAACATGGTAGCGATGCTGTCCAAGCCAAAATCCGTAGGTAGCGGTCATCCACTGCAGCAGTAGCACTTGGGCAACCCAAGCAAGGCATGTAATCTACAGTTCCTGTCTCTCTGTATCTCCTCCATATCTGAGTAAAATCGCTACGGTTCACTCCAAGACACCTGGACACTTCCCTTGTTGGTAGCCCTTCCTGGCACAAAGTAACAATGCGGATGCGATCGAACTGCGGTACTCACTGTCTAGGCATGGTTGAACTACAGACAGCACGAGCTGTGTAGCTCCTTCCTGGTCCAATGACTGGAACTGATCAACTGTCAGATCCCCTCCGTCTCATGCATGTTTGTTTACAGCTTTGGGCAGGTTTAGTGACATCTCTGAATAGTCAATTGATCACAGTCTTCTGATACAGACTAGGCAGAAGGCCACAGACAACTACTCACCAATCTTAGATGCTTACTGTGTGGCCTTTCAGTAGATTGGGTGTTCATTACACAAGGTAAGTGGTTCCTCAAGCAACAGAATATGTGTACCATGCACAAGGTTTTTTTTGACCCTCTATAGAATAGATGTCGATTTACCAGCTGTTAATCTGAGACAGGTCAGCCACATTACCCCCCAAAGGAGCACTTTTGTTACAGGAGATCAAAAGGAGAAAATATCCATATGCTATTAGCAATCTGGAGCAGCATCCACAGTAAGATCCCAGAGTTATTCACATTTATTAAATGCAATAATGCCAACGTAGTATCTGGAACATAATGCTGGCTGAAAGAAGCAGTGAACAGAAGCGAAATCTTAAATTCAGGTTGGAATGGCTACTGCAATGAAAAGCTAAATGCCAATTGAGGTCGCAGATCAATTGCCCTACATAACTCAGTACCTCGTTTAGTTATTACAGAATCTGAATGTGAAAATTTGGGTGGAGGTAAGCATCAAACTGGGATTAAAGATGGTAATCTGATGCTTTAATAGACCTCCAACTCAGGAGTCATAGGAGCACAATGCTTCAGAGATAGCTTGTAGAACAATACGAGTACGTTTTCTGATTATTCTATTGTAATAAGGGAAGATTTTAATTTTACTGCTATGGAATGGTAGATACATGGACCAGTTGCATTAATGTAACCATATACTAAATTCAACACCAACATGCAATTACTACTAACAGACAGCATGTGGCACCACTAGCCTTGGAGGGTATATGAAGTGTGTCAGGAAATGGAGGTAAACAGTGCAGTCTTATTGTGGAAATGGAGCGATTCCTCTGACATCCAAAAGGGCATAATCACTGGCTTTTGGATCAAGGGTGGAAGCATTTCCGAAATAGCAGAGATTGTTAACTGTTCATGTGCCACTTTGATTAAAGTATACCGTGCATGGCAAAATGGAGTGATTCTAAGTCAGTGTCGCAGCAACTGTGGTGCACCATGGGCCAATGATGACAGGGTTGAACGACAGCTGTGGACATGTGTGTGGGTGAGTAGATGAGCAACTGACTGCCCAGATGAACAAAGCGGCTACCAACAGTGTCCCTTCAAAGACGGGTCAGCAAACATTGCTGCATATGGGCCTCCACAATAGGTGTCTTGCTCATGCTCCCATGCTGACTGCTGTTCATCAGCAATGAATGCTGGAATTTGCATGCCAATCCGTAACTAGATGTCCACTGTGTTCAACTGGCGGCCTTTTCAGATGAAGCACATTTTACGTTCCATCAGACAGATGGCCATTGGCAGGTACAGCACAAAACATCTCAAAGCAAATGCCTCACAACAATCGTCTAAATGTTCCAGGCTTGAGTGCATTCCCTGAGTGATATCATCTTGGAAGGCACAATGGATCAGCACCAGTATGCACACATCCTTGGAGACCGTGTCCACCCCTGCATGAACTTTGTTTTTACTCAGCACAATGGCATATACCAGTACGGCAATGCAATGGTTCACACAGCTCACAGTGTAGGTGTGTGGTTCAAAGAGCACCAGGACGAATTTACTATACTCTCCTGGCCACCAAACTATCTGGATTTAAATTTAACTGGGAATCCATGAGACCACTTCAATTGGTCTGTTCATGCCATGGATCCTCCATTGGGAAACCTAGCCCAGGTGGCCACAACACTGGAGTCGGCATGGCTCCACATTCCTGTTGGTACCGTCCAGAAAGTCTCTGATTTTCTTCCTGGTCTCACCAGTGGCCCACACTGCACAAGGAGGTTATTCAGGCTTCTGACAAGTGGTCACATTAATTTGACTAGATGATGTATGATTCAAAATGGTACCCCAAACAGGGATTTGTGAGAGATTATTCCAAATCTCTTGTCTGAAAATAAGGTCAAGATGATATGCAGAGAACCAACTTATGGGGGCAACACCTTAGGTCACCAGTAAGCAGCAAGCTTGAACTTTTTGAATCACTGAACATAGAGGAGGGCATTAGTGATCGTAAGACAGATAGCATCAAATGTGGGTGATACGAGGAGTGTTAATGAATGTAAGAAAATAACTTTGCTTAGCAAGAGTGACAGGGAAAAAGAACTGCACAGCATCTGAACAGAAACATTAAATATTCAGCTTGTGGGCAAAGATGTGCAGCACAAATGTTTAAAATTCTATTCCAGTATGTGTCAAGAAAGAGATAGAAAAGACTCACTATGGTTCAATTTCTTTGTTAGAAAGTTGCTACAATGGCACAGGGAGCTTACACACAGAAGACTAGTTGACATACAAAAGGTGAACAAGCAAAAATGAGAAGAAGTAGAGCAATGTGAAATGCTTTCAGCAATTTCAAAAGTCAACTGACTAAAAAGCCTAAGTAGTTTTGGTCTTACATACAGTTAGTACATAGATCAAACTCATTTGTTCAGTCAGTAAGTGACCAGTCTGGTACCACATCTGAAGCTAAAATCTTTATTTAGGTCTTTCAAAATCATTTCACTGCAGAAGATCGTAAGTCTGTTCCTCCTTTCGATCATCACAGGATTAACAAATTGACAGACATTAAGATAACTGACTGCGTAACAGAAAATCACAGAAGCACAAGTCTTCCTGTTTTTCAAGAAGTGTAATCAGGCAGATGCACATACATACAGGCTTATATTGCCAAAGTCAACCTGTTTTACAACTACGGACATGTTTATGCTCGGGCATTATGACGTTTTAGAAGAAAAAAAATTTGCTCTATGTTGTTGTTGTGGTCTTCAGTCCTGAGACTGGTTTGATGCAGCTCTCCATGCTACTTTATCCTGTGCAAGCTGCTTCATCTCCCAGTACCTACTGCAACCTACATCCTTCTGAATCTACTTAGTGTATTCATCTCTTGGTCTCCTCCTACGATTTTTACCCTCCACGCTGCCTCCAGTACTAAATTGGTGATCCCTTGATGCCTCAGAACATGTCCTACCAACCAATCCCTTCTTCTAGACAAGTTGTGCCACAAACCCCTCTTCTCTCCAATTCTGTTCAGTACCTCCTCATTGGTTATGTGATCTACCCATCTAATCTTCAGCATTCTTCTGTAGCAGCACATTTCGAAAGCTTCTATTCTCTTCTTGTCTCAACTATTTATTGTCCACGTTTCACGTCTATACATGGCTACACTCCATACAAATACTTTCAGAAACGACTTCCTGACACTTAAATCTATACTCAATGTTAAAAAATTTCTCTTCTTCAGAAATGGTTTTCTTGCCGTTGCCAGTCTACATTTTATATCCTCTCTACTTCGACCATCATCAGTCATTTTGCTCCCCAAATAGCAAAACTCCTTTACTACTTTAAGTGTCTCATTTCCTAATCTAATTCCCTCAGCATCACCAGACTTAATTAGACTACATTCCATTATCCTCGTTTTGCATTTGTTGATGTTCATCTTATACCCTCCTTTCAAGACACTGTCCATTCCGTTCAACTGCTCTTCCAAGTCCTTTGCTGTCTCTGACAGAATTACAATGTCAACGGCGAACCTCGATGTTTTTATTTCTTCTCCATGGATTATAATACCTACTCCGAACTTTTCTTTTGTTTCCTTTACTGCTTGCTCAATATACAGCTTGAATAGCATCGGGGAGAGGCTACAGCCCTGTCTCACTCCCTTCCCAACCACTGCTTCACTTTCATGTCCCGTGTCTCTTATAACTGCCATCTGCTTTCTGTACAAATTGTAAATAGCCTTTCGTTCCCTGTGTTTTACCCCTGGCACCCTCAGAATTTGAAAGAGAGTATTCCAGTCAACATTGTCAAAAGCTTTCTCTAAGTCTACAAACGCTAGAAACATATGTTTGCCTTTCCTTAATCTTTCTTCTAAGATAAGTCGTAGGGTCAGTATTGCCTCATGTGTTCCAACATTTCTACAGAATCCAAACTAATCTTCCCCGAGGTCGGCTTCTACCAGTTTTTCCATTCGTCTGTAAAGAATTCGCGTTAGTATTTTGCAGCCGTGACTTATTAAACTGATAGTTCGGTAATTTTCACATCTGTCAACACCTGCTTTCTTTGGGGTTGGAATTATTATACTCTTCTTGAAGTTTGAGGGAATTTCGCCTGTCTCCTACATCTTGCTCACCAGATGGTAGAGTTTTGTCAGGACTGGCTCTCCCACGGCCGTCAGTAGTTCTAATGGAATGTAGTCTACTCCCGGGGCCTTGTTTCGACTTAGGTCTTTCAGAGCTTTGTCAAACTCTTCATGCAGTATCTTATTTCCCATTTCATCTTCATCTACATCCTCTTCCATTTCCATAATATTATCCTCAAGAACATCACCCCTGTATAGATCCTCTATATACTCCTTCCACCTTTCTGCTTTCCCTTCTTTGCTTAGAACTGGGTTTCCATCTGAGCTCTTGATATTCATGCAGTGGTTCTCTGTTCTCCAAACTTCTCTTTAATTTTCCTGTAGGCAGTATCTATCTTAGGCCTCATGAGATAAGCCTCTACACCCTTACATTTGTCCTCTAGCCATACCTGCTTAGCCATTTCGCACTTCCTGTCAATCTCATTTTTGAGATGTTTGTATTCCTTTTTGCCTGCTTCATTTACTGCATTTTTGTATTTTCTCCTTTCATCAATTAAATTCAGTATCTCTTCTGTTACCCAAGGATTTCTAGGAGCCCTCGTCTTTTTACTTACTTGATCCTCTGCTGCATTCACTATTTCATTCCTCAGAGCTACCTATTCTTCTTCTACTGTAATCTCTCCCCCATTCCTGTCAATTGTTCCCTTATGCTCTCCCTGAAGCTCTGTACAACCTCTGGTTCTTTCAGTTTATCCAGGCCCCATCTCCTTAAATTCACGCCTTTTTGCAGTTTCTGGTCAGAGTCCACATCTGCCCCTGGAAATGTCTCACAATTTAAAACCTGGTTCCTAAATCTGTCTTACCATTATATAATCTATCTGATACCTTCTAGTATCTCTAGGATTCTTCCAGGTATACAACCTTCTTTTATGATTCTTGAACCAAGTGTTAGCTATGATTAAGTTATGCTCTGTGCAAAATTCTGCAAGACGGCTTCCTCTTTCATTTCTCTCCCTCAATCCATATTCACCCACTATGTTTCCTTCCCTCCCTTTTCCTACTCTCGAATTCCAGTCACCCATGACTATTAAATTTTCGTCTCCCTTCACTATGTGAATAATTTCTTTTATCTCATCATATTTTTCACCAATTTCTTCATCATCTGCAGAGCTAGTTGGCATATAAACTTGTACTACTGTAGTAGGCATGGGCTTCGTGTCTATCTTGGCCACAATAATGCGTTCACTATGCTGTTGGTAGTAGCGTACCCGCACTCCTATTTTTTTATTCATTATTAAACCTACTCCTGCATTACCCCTATTTGATTTTGTATTTATAACCCTGTATTCACCTGACCAAAAGTCTTGTTCCTCCTGCCACCGAACTTCACTAATTCCCACTATATGTAACTTCAACATATCCATTTCCCTTTTTAAATTTTCTAACCTACCTGCCCAATTAAGGGATCTGACATTCCATGCTCCGATCCATAGAACGCCAGTATTCTTTCTCCTGAAAACGACGTCCTCCTGAGTAGTCCCCACCCGGAGATCCGAATGGGGGACTATTTACCTCCGGAATATTTTACCCAAGAGGACGCCATCATCATTTAATCATACAGTAAAGCTGCATGCCCTCGGGAAAAATTACGGCTGTAGTTTCCCCTTGCTTTCAGCCATTTGCAGTACCAGCACAGGAAGGCCGTTTTGGTTAGTGTTGCAAGGCCAGATCAGTCAATCACCCAGACTGTTGCCCCTGCAACTACTGAAAAGGCGGCTGCCCCTCTTCTGTCAAATAATACTCAAGTGTTTATAAAAGGTCAAACAATTAAATCTAATCATTGAAAACCAGTCAAAACCCTGTGAGAGAAGCTATCTCTTCATCACTTCCATTCAGTTCAGTGGCTCTCTCTGCCAGCATCAGTTATTTTTTGGCCTCCAGCTCATTAACTTGCTGGACGATGGACCTCTTCTGTCTACCTCTCTCGGCTTCATATTTTTCAAATTGTTTCTGCTTGAAAGTCTTGCCATACGGATATCAAGCATCATGATATTCTAGAATCATTCTCTTGTTAATATCAATATTTAAGACACCACTAGCTAATTTCAGGCCATCATATACTTAACATACAGCTACCCCGAAGACTTGGTTTCTTGGCTGACTATCATACGCTCTTTATTAATGAAAAAATCTTGCTCTACAAGGGCTTGACAATCACTCAGAAGCTTTTGAAGCTACACAAATGCTGACCTATGGTATCACCATTCAAAAATCATCTCCCTTCTCTTGTATCTTGTGCAGACATCCAAAAAATTTTGCTTACCAAGGAGATGCATAAATTTTTTCTCAACTTTATCACAGTCCTTAGCACTCTTCCATTCTATGAAGATAGTTTCTGCAAGGCACTACATTCTACTCTACTCTTGCTAGCTTTTGGGCTGCTATTTACTACAAATTTATCACAAAAGCTTATGTATCTACAAATGCTATATATCAAAAGTTGTCTTTAGACGGAGATTTGAGTAGATTTAGATCACAAAATCCCTGCACTCAGTCCTGAAAGTTACAGTATCTTTGGTAGGCATTTTTCCTTTCTCTGCTCGGACCATATAGCACGATGTAAGTTAATTTCTTTGACAGGAATAAGACTAGCTTCATCATCAAGTTTATCATCACATACCAATTTCGTGGCATGTAATACATCAGGCTTAACTACTATGAGGCTTGACTGCTATGGATACCACATCAGCAAGAACTGTAGATAAAGCATTCCATCTGCTGAGCCAAAAATGAGATTTTCCAATGCTTTTTTTTTCCTCCAAATTTCCCTGACACTGTTGAAATTTCCCAATATTCCCCGATTTCCAGAACTTGCAGTAACTGTCTAAACCTGGGTTTGAGTGCAGTCCGGCACAAATTTTCACTTGTAGCCATTGAAGTCAGTATTTCTCTTTCATCATGAAATAAATGTGACTGCACCCAAATGATGTGCTTGTTTATAGGGAGGCTACAACACCAGAAGGCTGCAGCAACATGCAGGAAGGACCAAAGAGGATCAAAGACTAGTACAGAGACTGGCAGTAGACTCTGGAGGCACAAAAATGTAACATATTGCATGTAACCAGGCAAAAACATTTGATTATTCTGTGGTTACACTATTGACAATAAATCACTGGAAACAGTAAGAATTGTAGAATACCTACTGTCCAGAGCAACCTAAAGTGGTATGATCCTACAAAACTAATGAAAAGCATATGCAAGACTGATTCATTGCAATAAGCCAAGAATGTATAATACATCCTTGAAAAAAGTTGCTTGCAAAGCACTTTTAAGACTGATCCGAGAGTCCAACGAATAGCAATGAGATTCATCATGAGACAGTATCGTATGTGCGAGAGCATTACCGAGTTGTTCAGCACACTCCTGTGGCAGGTGTTTTAAGAGAGGCATTATAAAACATGGAGAAGAGCGATGCAAAAATAGTTGGGCAACATCTCTTCTTCTCACATACGTCTCAATGAATGACTACAACAGGAAAACTACAGAAATTAGAACTGATGTAAGAGGATCACAGATGGTCATTCTTTTCACACACAATTTACAAATGGAATAGGGAAGGTGAGAAATGATAATGAGACCAAACATATCCTCCGCCACACATCTTGAAGTGACTTGTGGAGTAAAAATGTAAATGCAGATTTAGATCACATAATGAATCAACCATGACCTCTGTACAGGGATTTTATGTAACCTTTTTCTACAAGTGTTCCAGATATTTGAATGTTCCCTGGAGGTTCTCGTGATTGTGCCATCTTACTATCTACTTGAAACACTTGTACTTAATCAATCCTCCTCACAATTCTTATCATTCACTATCCAATTTTTGGACTGTCTTCTCATTAGCATGACTAAAACCAGGCCACTAAGATTCCTTTAGCTACACTCAGACAAAAACACCAAATAGAATAATTTGCCATGTCACTTCATGCTGTGAAAGACTGTTTACTATGTTGAAGCTGCTTCCAGCCACAGGTAGACTATGAGTTTAGAATCCTGTCAATAACAAGATCATTATGAGAGGAAGTACAAGCTGAAGTATGATAAAAATGACACAGAAAATGGTCATGTCTTTTTAGAAACCATCCTGGCACTCCTGTAACTTAGGGAACGAATATGGATAGTTATCTGAATACTGCTTGTCAGAACTGCAACTCAGTGCTCTAAACAGCGTAAAATCTCAATTTGTTTTTAACTGCTTCCATAACTTCCTTAGATCAATAACCCTTAAAGCAAGACCCACCCTACAGAATGACAAATGAACATTTTCAGCATGATAAAGTGAAAAAAAAAAAGAGTTAAATTCATCAGCTCACATAATACTCTAAATTGAACTCTAAAACTAAAATGATCTACATATAAAAGCAGCACTGTCTGACAAACATACAGAAAATCCAACTAATACCTAACAAATTTCGACAGCCCTTTATGTTCAAAGCCACACTGTTATTATTATTATTATTATTATTATTATTATTATTATTATTTTCCATATGGGATGACTAGTGCAATTTGCTGCCAGAACACAACAACAAAGTGCCAAGATGGAACTTGAAGATGACTAAAATTGATGATCAAATGTGTAAGTACTACTTGAAGACATTTTCCTGCGAGTTAAATGTATGAAATATATTGAAATCCCATGTTACTGTGTCAGAAAGTTCTACAGTGCAATGGCCCAGTCAAAACAGAACTGAAAAGAGCAACTGGTTTCTGCCGAGAGACAATACAACAGCCACTAGACGAATATTTGCCAAAACATACACATAACTATTATAATCAGGGTAAAGAGCATTGGTACTGCTTTATTTATCAGTTTCTAAGACTAATCACATGTGACTTGAGGCTTATCCACATTCAACTGTAATTACATATTGGAAAAGTTCCATTCTGGACTGAAACAGGTCAACAAAGTAAAATCTGTTACTCATCATATGAGGGAGAGGTATCAACTTTCCAGATACTCCTGTCACTCCTGTTTTATTGTGACTGAAAATAAAAGTGTCTTAATTCTTACTTTCCTAAGGTTCTTCCTCTTTCCACCTTAGCTTCTGCAGTGAATAACACCTAATTCTGAAGTAAATTGCAACAACAGTGCAAAGTAACAATACTCCCTGTATCAAAATGTAACATTTGTTCTCCCTATGAAAGTAATTATACTGCCACATCACTCTCTTTCAGGCTATTCACAACATTCAAAAACACAATACATACAAAACACACATACCAAATGTAAATGGGGCAAAGTAAACTTTACCTGTATTTTCATACAGTAAGATAACCAAAGAAGAATAAATGCTAAAACTGCATTACAAGTCCAACATAAACATAACAAACAAAGGGGTTTTATCTAAGCAAAAAAGAAGAAAAAAGATTTTAAAGTTTCCTTAATTTCAGAACTGTTCAACAAAACAGTTTCTGAATGGTCTTTGCAGCTACTCAGGAAACCACACCACCATAAATAATGAACCTACAAGAAAGCTATGTTTGGAAATTGCTTCAGTGTTAAGTGCTTAACTAAGAGAGAAGTGAAATAAGCAAAATAATTATATTACGCAATGCAATTCCTTACTCTTACCTTATTATAAGCATTGGAACTGGCATTTCTAACCCCATTGCTGTTATCCATGTAGGTTTTTACCTGGTTCTCATTTGTAATTGTTGAAATGGCTGATGTAGAAGTGGGGTAATGTCTCGGCTTCCCTGCATATTTGTCTGTCTTCAGCAGGCTGAGAAACAAAAGAAATTACATTGAACCCAAAGTTTTGTTAGTAATCAATAGATTGTCTGAATTTCACTAATCTAGAAGCCATAAATACCCCACAAAAAATCTTTTTGTTTCTATGTCACACAAATGCATAGCGTTGCTTTTGATTTACTGTCCTAATAAATTTGACTCTTCTGCTCTTATTTTGAGGGTGCACATACATAGTCCATCCATAAGCATAGCTACAAATAACATCACAGCACACTGCTTCACACAAAGCCATTACATAGACCTGAATCAATATATGCTGTACTTAAATACTAACACTACAGTATCAAGTTCCACTTTAACTCTTCACACTATTCTTGCATATAATTGTAGCACGAAAGTTCTGGTAGAACGAAAATATGAGGATGACTCGAATATAAACAAGAATTTTTGTTTTACGTGCTATCTTGTAGACACAGAGTGGCACGATCTCTGTACATTGTTGCTTTTGTTTCAAGCAATTCCTCTTTTCAGCTAGAGTGTTATCCTGCCATTTCTTTAATCAGAATAGCTGCATCAGAGCAAGAGCCACTGTCATCTGTTATGCAACACACAATAATTAAGTTTCTCACAACACAGGGTATAAAACTGTAAAATAATTTTGAAAAGACTTGCAGTGCAGTTCAGGGATAACGCCCTGAGAAAGACTCAAGTGTACGCATGGCGCAAACAGTTTTTATGAGGGCAAGAAACAGATAAGATGTAGCTCAACAGGGTAGGATGACGACCAGCATAAATGAGGTGAATACTCACACTCACTGAAGACGATCTCCACGTAACAGTCACTGAAATTGCTATTGAGGTTGGCATACGTTACAGTTATGTTCAAGCGATTATTGAAAATCTCAGATTACAGCAACTGTCTGCAAGGTGGGTGCCTCATCATCTCGCCGCAGAGCACAAATTTCATCATCTCAAGTGTGCAAATGGCTACTGACACACAACCAAACTGAAGGGGAATATCTTTTGCACCACATTGTGGCCTGCCATGAAACATGGACGCACCATTACAAACATCATACTGTTAACACTGCATACTATTCTCAACTTTTCAACCATGTCATTAGAGGAGAAGCACGCGTTTCCAACCTGGGATGTGATTGTGCTTCATGACAGTGCTCAACCTCCCACAGCTACTCAAACTCAGGAATTGCTCTGAATGTGACTAGGGCAACCTCCCTACTGTCCAGCCTATCACCCTGAGATTTTCATTTGTTTGGACCACTACAGGAAGTAGTCTGCGTACAGAGATTTGGCCACAATGAATTCATGCGCAACTGGCTGCTGTCACAGCCACATTCATTTGACAAAGACGGGATGAAGAAACCATCTATTTGCTGAGAAAAATGTGTTTTCTGTTTAGGAGACTATACAAGCAAGTAAGTTTGTACGTATAAATTTTACTGAAGCTTAAAAACTTATAAAAAATTTTCAGTTTATATTTGATTCACTACTCTGAAAATAAGAGTAAAGGAGACCACTCACCGAAAAAGCAAAAGCACTGAGTCGTCTACAAGCACATGATTGCAGTTTGGCAAGCAAACTGGGGTGGATTGCATGTTGTATGGGGTGGTTAGAGGGATGAAGGCGAGGAGAGATTTTTTTTTGGGGGGGGGGAGGGGGGGAAGGCGAGGAGAGATTTTTTTTTGGGGGGGGGGAGGGGGGGAAGGCGAGGAGAGATTTTTTTTTTGGGGGGGGGGAGGGGGGGAAGGCGAGGAGAGATTTTTTTTTGGGGGGGGGAGGGGGGGAAGGCGAGGAGAGATTTTTTTTTTGGGGGGGGGAGGGGGGGAAGGCGAGGAGAGATTTTTTTTTTGGGGGGGGGGAGGGGGGGAAGGCGAGGAGAGATTTTTTTTTTGGGGGGGGGAGGGGGGGAAGGCGAGGAGACAGACGGGGAGGAAGGCGAGGAGACAGACGGGGAGGAAGGCGAGGAGACAGACGGGGAGGAAGGCGAGGAGACAGACGGGGAGGAAGGCGAGGAGACAGACGGGGAGGAAGGCGAGGAGACAGACGGGGAGGAAGGCAAGGAGACAGACGGGGAGGAAGGCAAGGAGAGAGACGGGGAGGAAGGCAAGGAGAGAGACGGGGAGGAAGGCAAGGAGAGAGACGGGGAGGAAGGCAAGGAGAGAGACGGGGAGGAAGGCAAGGAGAGAGACGGGGAGGAAGGCAAGGAGAGAGACGGGGTAGAAGGCAAGGAGAGAGACGGGGTAGAAGGCAAGGAGAGAGACGGGGAGGAAGGCAAGGAGAGAGACGGGGAGGAAGGCAAGGAGAGAGACGGGGAGGAAGGCAAGGAGAGAGACGGGGAGGAAGGCAAGGAGAGAGACGGGGAGGAAGGCAAGGAGACAGACGGGGAGGAAGGCAAGGAGACAGACGGGGAGGAAGGCAAGGAGACAGACGGGGAGGAAGGCAAGGAGACAGACGGGGAGGAAGGCAAGGAGACAGACGGGGAGGAAGGCAAGGAGACAGACGGGGAGGAAGGCAAGGAGACAGACGGGGAGGAAGGCAAGGAGACAGACGGGGAGGAAGGCAAGGAGACAGACGGGGAGGAAGGCAAGGAGACAGACGGGGAGGAAGGCAAGGAGACAGACGGGGAGGAAGGCAAGGAGACAGACGGGGAGGAAGGCAAGGAGACAGACGGGGAGGAAGGCAAGGAGACAGACGGGGAGGAAGGCAAGGAGACAGACGGGGAGGAAGGCAAGGAGAGAGACGGGGAGGAAGGCAAGGAGAGAGACGGGGAGGAAGGCAAGGAGAGAGACGGGGAGGAAGGCAAGGAGAGAGACGGGGAGGAAGGCAAGGAGAGAGACGGGGAGGAAGGCAAGGAGAGAGACGGGGAGGAAGGCAAGGAGAGAGACGGGGAGGAAGGCAAGGAGAGAGACGGGGAGGAAGGCAAGGAGAGAGACGGGGAGGAAGGCAAGGAGAGAGACGGGGAGGAAGGCAAGGAGAGAGACGGGGAGGAAGGCAAGGAGAGAGACGGGGAGGAAGGCAAGGAGAGAGACGGGGAGGAAGGCAAGGAGAGAGACGGGGAGGAAGGCAAGGAGAGAGACGGGGAGGAAGGCAAGGAGAGAGACGGGGAGGAAGGCAAGGAGAGAGACGGGGAGGAAGGCAAGGAGAGAGACGGGGAGGAAGGCAAGGAGAGAGACGGGGAGGAAGGCAAGGAGAGAGACGGGGAGGAAGGCAAGGAGAGAGACGGGGAGGAAGGCAAGGAGAGAGACGGGGAGGAAGGCAAGGAGAGAGACGGGGAGGAAGGCAAGGAGAGAGACGGGGAGGAAGGCAAGGAGAGAGACGGGGAGGAAGGCAAGGAGAGAGACGGGGAGGAAGGCAAGGAGAGAGACGGGGAGGAAGGCAAGGAGAGAGACGGGGAGGAAGGCAAGGAGAGAGACGGGGAGGAAGGCAAGGAGAGAGACGGGGAGGAAGGCAAGGAGAGAGACGGGGAGGAAGGCAAGGAGAGAGACGGGGAGGAAGGCAAGGAGAGAGACGGGGAGGAAGGCAAGGAGACAGACGGGGAGGAAGGCAAGGAGAGAGATGGGGAGGAAGGCAAGGAGAGATGGAGGAAGGCAAGGAGAGATGGAGGAAGGGGAAATTGTTGGGGTGGAGTGTGTGTGTGGACAGTGGATTAATGAAGACAGAGGCCAGAACAATCATGGGAGTGAAGGATATTTTCCAAGGATAACTTCTGTCTGCATAGGTCAGAGAAGCTGTTAGTTGACGGAACGATCCACATGATCCAGGTTGTGAAGCAGCCATTGAAATTGAGCACATTGTGCTCAGTCCCATGTTGTACCACCAGATGGTCAACTTTGTTCTTAGCCACAGTTTAGCAGTGGCCATTCATTCTGATGGACAAATGGTTGGTTGTCATAACAGAAAAAGCTGTGTGTCTCACCCAACCCACCCAACATCCTAGCCAATCATTATGTCACTCCTACTCTCAACCCTCTGCTGCAGAGATCATACCCTGCGGACAAGCCAGGTGCAAGATCTGCTCAATGAACGCATCTCACACTTGTCCAGTGCCGCCAGAGGACTATCATACCTAATTGGAAGCAGTGACACCTGTGAAAACAACCATGTCATATACCAATTCTGCTGAAATTACTGCACTGCTTTTTGTTTTGGTATGACAACCAATGGCCACACTGTGGCCAAGGACGAAGTTGAGCATCCTTTGACACAACATAGAGCTCTGCACAACTTGCTCAATTTCAATGGCTGCTTCACAATCCATATCATCCCTTTCCTACACCACCACCTTCTCTGAACTATGGTGATGGGAGTTATCCTAGCAACACGTCCTTCGCTTCCATAACCCTTCTGGCTTTAATCTCCATTAACCCATTGCCCCAAACCCTCCACCCAACAGTTTCTCCTCCCTATATCTGATCACCCTCTCCCAGTTCACATATCCCCATCTTCACCCATACATCATATCCCTAGCCCGTGCACCTGCCTCACCTACCTCCCCCAGTCCTAGCCAGCAAACTGCTGCCTCCCTCTGAGCCCCTAGCTCCTTCAATCCATCCCAACCCACACAAACTCCAGTTCACCCCTAATCTACCCCCCACAATGCACTACTGGTATTATGTCAGGACACTGTAGGGCACAGGGTGTGTGTGGCGGGGGGAGGGGGGGGGCGCTCGAGAAAGGATTAATTCTGATAGCTATCAAGTTTTCTTTCATTTTTGTGTGGTGTGTGCCTGTAAACAACTCGACACTTCTACCTTTTGGTGAGCTGTCTCCTTTAGGAGTAAAATGTTCTTCAATTTACATGGTTTAACACATCTGTGCTATTATCAGTGGGTCCTTATTAACTATATTAATAACTAGTCTGTTTAGCTTTACACAACATTATTTTCATTAATGATCTGATACGCTAGCATTAGCTCTGATGGTTTTAATGCCAAGAACATGCTTTGTTTGCACAATTTTATCTCCATTGCCAGTTATTTTAACGAAAATAATCAATTTTTGAAAATATAATGTAATTATATTATAAAAAAATCTTCTCACTAAGTGGCAGCAAACATATATATATATACACACACACACACACAAAGATATTGAAATCTGCAAGTTTTCAGAGACAGTGGTTCCTCCTCCTAGCGGAAGGGTTGAAGGGGAAGGAAAATGATGGGGTTAAGGAAAATGATGGGGGTTAAGGATATGGGGAGCGTTCAGAAAAGACACCCAGATCGGGGGAGGCTTATTGGATAGGATGAGAAGAAATGACTGATCGTCAAGGACTGCACCAGATGAGATTAGAGGTTTTCAAATCTCACCAACAATCAGTCTTTTCTTATCCCATCTGGTAAGCATCCCCTAACCCAGAGTTCTGGATGACTTTTCACAAGTCTCCCCATTTCCTAAACCTCACCTGTCATTTTCCTTCACCTCTCTTCCTCTACCCTTCAACTGATCTCTCAGAAGGAGCCACTGGCTCCAATAGCTTGCAAATTTCAATACCTTATGTGTGTTCTCCTGCCGCCACTTTATCAGTTATTTTGCTACCTGCCATCTTAAATGATGAAATGTAATATTGGTGCAACATCTGTTTTATTTTCTTCTTACTGTTACAATATCCACTGTACACTTTCATATCATCTCAGAATCTTTTTCGAATAGTTTTGCTTATTCTAATTATTTTTCTTTGGTTCTTATTATTTTACCTTTAATAATTAGTCCCTTTGTACAATCCGAGATTCTTTTCTTCAGATTTCTTCATGTTTTCTACATCTTTTGTCATTTTTCTATGCGCAACTGCTAAATAATTATCCCTTCCACTTGTATTTATACATTTTTTAAGCTGCTGAACGTTTTACATCATTTTATCCAGTATCTCACTATTTTCCAATAAATTATTAGAATCTAATTTCTGACTACTTCTTTGGAGTCTGTTTCTTTCTAATATTTATCCTTTTTATGATGTGCACCTTACAAATTTATGATTAGTGAAATTCCTTAGTGATATAATAATGTAACATTTTGTAGAATTTTTCTATTGTTTGATCATATGTTGTGAACTTCAATTTCAATTCCATTTCCATTTCATACTGGTCAATTAATTTCTATTTGTTTTCTTCTCATAGAATGTACTATCGATATATATATATTATTGCCAAAAGGAAAATCTATGAAACAACCTGCATCATTTTTGGTAGGATATCAAAACAGTTTCACTGAAGACTAGTTCTTTAGTTTTTCCTACTTTTTCGTTAAAATAATAAGTTTCGAAGGCAGGAGACTAGGTACTGGCAAAATTGAAGGTGTGAGGACAGTCGATAAAGCACTTGCCCATGAAAGGCAAGGTCCTTGAGTTCAAGCCTCGATCTGGCACACGGTTTTTATCTGCCAGGAAGTTTCAACAACAACAATGTAGTGTAATCTGTTGTCATTTACATAATTACTGGTATCTATAATACTCTATATTTACAGTACCTCGAGACAGAGTGCATTGGTGCAATACATTCATGCTTTACATGGAAAACTATTTGTATATTTTTGAAACAATGCATGCTATCTGTCTGGGATTCCTTTAACATATAAGCAACTTTATGGACTGAAAGAACTGTTGTGCACAGTGACCATAGGCGATAAGGAAGGAAAGGCACAGTCCCTTTAGTTTTTATCACTCTTGCATATCTAGATCTCAGCTATAAATATCTTCAGCGCAATGCCGCAAACTCAGAACAGTACATGTCACCATATGCTCTTATTGCTGTATAGGTAGAAGGAACCTGAGATGATTGTTTACATTTACTGCCACGAGTTTGTTGGATTGTAACTAAAATGCACTGAAGGTGGCTATTTACAGCCAAAATCCAGATACAGGAGTAATAAAAATTAATTGGGTTTCTTTTAAAATATCTTCTGTTATACAGCTGGTAACAAAGTATAAACAGAGACACACTGCTTTTACATTCATAAAGAGGAGGGGGGAAAAAAGGTTCTTCACCTTCTCACATTTAATGTAAGCAATGCACAATGGACATATTTATGTAAAAGACAATTATACATCTCTACAATAGTAAATTTGCAGTACACACTAATTCCCTTGTTAACTGCTTGCTCAACAAATTTGTTTTAGTTCGGCCAGAAATTAATTTCATGAGGGGCACTCTAATAGTGATCCTCACCAGAACAAGGAAGATACCATATTCATCAGTCAATGTTACTGTGAACGTTGCAGACATAATAAAGATTATGAGATGTGAATGTGGAAACCATATTGGATGTAGCATAACAATGAACAAGATACTTATCGCTTCTCCATATTTAGAAATAGTAAGTCTCTTCCCCCACTTTTATCCCCACCCCTCCCCTCTCTTCTCTAACAATCCCACATCCCATCACAGGATTACACTGCAACTCTGTAACTTGAGTTTCCGAAAAAAATGCAGAGCACCACCTGAGCATAAATAAATTTCACAGTGAGTATTACAATAATCAACTTCCTAAGTGCATCAATGAAACTGTTTTACTTCATTTATAGTTCAAACTGAATAGAAAAATTTCAAATATCTAGAATAAAACACAAATGAAGAACAAAATTTCCTACCTGGGATATAATGGTCCACATAAAATATAGCAGCAGTTACGATAACATCCACGAGAAAAAGGGTTGTAGCCACCTTTAAATTTTCCTGTAACTTGTTCATTGGTAGTTCTACCCCGTGCTACAAGCACCATATGGAATCCTGTTAACCCATATATGGGAATAATAAGCAAAATTATAATTCCCATCAAAACTATGCTGTAAATTGTGTTAAGGATGAACACAGAAAAAAAATACAAAACAACAGATAGTGTGTGTGAGATGTGTGTATAACACACAGATGACTTATACTACTTGACTTCTCACCCATTCAGCTAGAATAACAAGTAAAGCATCCCAAAAATTCCATTTATTGCCTAAACTACATCATTTTACACTTTTCACTGTAATTGTTTTTATTATGTTATTGCAGTTCCAGCTGATCTGCTACTGTCCAACATCTACAAAGATATAACAAAACATACTTTAAAAAAGTACACAACCAATTTTGCTACCTGTTCACAGTCACATATTTACAAGATTCAATGTCTCGTTACTGCATAGAAATAGCTTAAAAATTACAATGTCCTCATACGACAGTGTCACCCTTTATAACAATAGTCAATGGCTGTTATCAATGACATGAATAAAATTTTCTCCAGAGAATCAATTAATCTACCACTCTCCATCCCATGCAGTACCTTTGAAGACTCCTCAATGCTGCTGAGGTTATGACTAATTACACAGACTCGCATTAAATGAGGACTTACTTGTGTTCATGCGCTCACTGAATCTGGTGGAAAAATGCCTTGCTGTTTGCATCCCCATAGAAACTTTCACATTGGCCACATCGGAGTCCATAAATTCCTGATTGTTTAAATGGTTTTGTTTTGTGCATGGTGTGCCCGGTTATTTTTCCTATCTTGTTGTCAGTGCAGAACGCGACTCGTACAACCTCTTAGGAAACTGATGTATCTGGCACTGCAGCACAGTAAGGCAAAGCCGTGTATATCATAATTTTTCTGGGTCCACTCGTCTATGCGTCAAACTTGTGCCTAATTTTGGCAGTCACTTACTAGACAATGCACCATTGGTTTATTGTATTGCTGTTTATAAGTAACTGTTGTTATCACTTGTCTGTTTTAGTTTTAGTGTTCCATCATCTATAGCATCGCGTCTCATTGCCCGTGTTTTCTGTACAGCACTACACCGTAAATTTTTTAGTGCTTACAGTTCGGTGGTTTTATGACATCGTTGTTCTGTGTTCATTACAGTGATACAGCTTGATAATAAATTCAACTGGGAGGGGCACACCACAGAACTGCTGAAGCGTCTTAACAAATCTCTATTTGCAATGCGAATTGTGTCAGACATAGGGGACATAAAAATGAAAAAGCTGGCATACTATGCTTACTTTCATTCCATAATGTCATATGGGATTATTTTTTTGGGGTAATTCATCAAGCCTAGCTAAAGTTTTCCAGGCACAAAAATGTGCAATAAGAGTTACATGTGGTGTGAACTCAAGAACATCCTGCAGAAGCCTGTTTAGGGAACTAGGGATACTAACTACTGCTTCCCAATATATTTATTCCTTAATGAAATTTGTCATTAAAAATTTATCACTTTTGCAAACCAACAGCTCAATTCATGGAATCAATACTGGAAACAAGAATAATCTTCACAAGGATTTAAAGTCATTTACTCTTGTACAAAAAGATGTGCAATATTCAACAACACAAATTTTCAGACAGCAGCCATAAAAAGCTTAACAACTAATGAAATTCTCAGTAGAACCAACTGATTTTTTTTGTGTGTGTGTGTGTGTGTGTGTGTGTGTGTGTGTGTGTGTGTGTGTGTGTAATTTTAAATTCAATGCATTAATGCAATCTCAGTAAATGAGTGTTTGTAAAATGATTCCTTCATATAGTGTTCACGAGGGAGAGGGGGGAAAGAGACGATCATTTCACTTGGGACCTGTGGAAGGTACATTAGCTTATTTGTTTCAGTTGTAAATATCTGTCATGTATTATTATTTTTCTGGAGGACCTCCTCCACTGCGGATCAATTGCAATGAAGGTAAATCTAATCTGTAATCTAAAATGCAAGTACTTGTTTTAGATTGTTTGTATTTTACAACTGTGTGTGTTTTTTCCGCACATCAGGAGTAAAACATGAACACATTACTCTTTCATTAAATGAAATGCTAGCAGTGGTACAAAGACTGTACAAAGGGGAATCACACCGAAAAATTGCTAAGAAACTCAGTGTAGATGTTACACCAATAAAAGATTGGAGAAGAAGCCGGAAAAACATTAAATCATGTACAGTGACAATAGATAATGGAAATGCTCTTAAGAATCGCAAAACATTGAAAAAATCTGAACTTTAACTGCCCGACAATGCACCGTGGATGTGATTCGACCACGGAAAGGAACCCCAATATATTGACCATTACAATAGAAAAGGCAACAGCTTTGCACAAAAAAGCTAGAGGCCCAAAGTGAGTTCACAGGTAGTGAAGGCTGGATTCTCCGCTGGAAACTTATCATGGCATTCGGTTTGTTCCAATTTCTGGAGAAACAATACCTGCTGATGCCCAAGCAGCTAAGGAGTTTTCTGTGAAGTTTCAAGAAATTGTCAAAGAAAATGAACTGTTAACTTGCTAAGTCTTATAATACAGATGAGACAGGCCTGAACTATAAACTGCTGCCAAACAAAGCCTTTTCTGCATAGAATGAAACCTTGGCAGCAACGAAACTTAAAAAAGGTAAGTTAGCTGCTGCTCCTTCCAGTAACGCTGATGGTAAATACGAGCTTTCATGTTTGTTACTGGCAAATTTACAAAGTATTCAAAAGCATTACTAACTTATCTTCTTGCCGGTTTATCATCACACTCACAAATTTATTTGGATGGACTGCAATCTTTTCAAATGTGGTTTTTTGATGCGTTCATTCCATCTGTTGAAAAGTCTTGAAACAAAAACTGAGCTCCCTGTTTTTTGCCCTCTTGCTGTTTAAAAACACACTATCAAATCCATCTGAGGATGATTTAGTGAAAGTGGACACCAAATGTTGCATCACTTATCCTATCAATGCATCAGGGAGTGATAGAATGGATAAAGAGGCAGTACCAGAGAAAATAGATCAGTTCAATTTTAGAAACATTATGACAAAGTGACCAGACCGAAGGTGAACAAAACCACAACATGCAGGAAATCTTTAAAGATCTATAAACTGCACAATCTAATGTCCCCGACAGTGAAGCTGAAGAGTGGATTGACCAATGTGACAAAATCATGAAACCAGCAAACAGCTCAATGACAACCAGATTACTGCCACTGTTTTGGATGAAATTTGACAAGAAACTGTGAACATGGACTGTGATGGTGATTACAACAAGCCCTCTACCCAGATTTCACACATCAACACTGAGCATAACTTCCCTGCAACACCAGTTGACATCTTGTGAAGCAAGAAATGGAGAAACATTGCAGTTACGTTTAGAATTTCATCTGGTGCACAAAAATCTATACCCACATTTTTTGTAAGTAAATTTTTACTAGTGCATACACAACCCTCAGTTTTTATAGTACAACTAAAAACAAAGATGATGTAACTTACCAAACGAAAGCGTTGGTATGTTGACACACACACACACACACACACACACACACACACACACACACACACACACAGAATTCAAGCTTTAGCAACCCACGGTCGCTTCTTCAGGAAAGAACGGAAGGAAAGAACAGAAGGAGAGGGAAAGATGAAAGGATGTGGGTTTTAAGGGAGAGGGTAAGGAGTCATTCCAATTCCGGGAGCGGAAAGACTTACCTTCTCCTTTAAAACCCACATCATTCCGTCTTTCCCTCTCCTTCCCTTCTTTCCTGACGAAGCAACCGTGGGTTGCGAAAGCTTGAATTTTGTGTGTTTGTTAGTGTGTCTATGAACATACCAACGCTGTACAGTACATTATAGTAAGAACGTACTGTTCAGTAGTATTGCTCTTTTTCCAATACATAATAACAGCTTTTGTGTGGTTTATTGCAATGTTTTTACTGTAGAGAACAATATGCATACCTACAGCATTCATTTTTGAGTTCACAGACTGTCCATTTTAATGCGAATCCGTGTATTTCTGTACTTTCTGATAATCTGACCTTTTTTCCATCCCAATCCATACCTCAGACCCAAAGGTGACGGATCACATGAGTTGTATTGTATTTTGTTATTCCTATTCCATAATCTTCTAATTTACATTCCTAATACACTATCACTGCAGCCATTATATGTTGCTAAATAGTATATGAGGGACTTTTTTTAAGACTTCCAGTAGCCCATAAATAAAAGACACTTGTATCTAAAAAACTATTTTATGGCTCAAAGAGCAAAAGGCAACCACTCACCTATGGGGCATTGATGTGTGGAGCACAGAAACATGTAACAGGAAACAGCATTCACACTAGGTTTTGAGCATCAGCTCTTTCTCTAGCAACGGCCCACACATTCACACACACCGAGTGTGGCTGCGTGCAACTGTGTGCGCTATTCCTAGAAATAGAATAGTCCTTGAAAGCTATTGTGGATGTTCCTCTCTCTGTTCTGTGTTTCCGTACTCCATGCATATGTCCACTTTAAGAGAGTAGTTGCCTTTCCTTTATTTTATGTATTGTTCCATCCAAGAATTTCCAGTGTTGTTTTATTATTAAAAGTTGCGTACACTTATTGTAACTTTTTTAAATAATCACCGTAACAATTGAGGCATTTGTCATATCTGTGAATGAGCTTTCGAATACCCTCATAGGAAATGTCAATGCCTTTGAATTGCGAATAGAAATGTGAGCCGGATTCAATGACACACCCGAAACAAAACAACAATGACAACAACGGAGACACACAAATTCACCAAGAAAGAAAAACAATTCTAACAAACCTTCAACAACCAAATGGTGTGTTTTGGAGCCAAGCTTTTGGAGTTCAGTAAGCCACAGACCATGATGAACTTTGTGACTTTTGGAATCTTTGTGATCTGTAACTGTCCGTTTACTCACATTGCTGGTGCAATCCAACAGTTCCCTGTACAATTTCAACGTGACATTTTCAATCACCCATCATACATTGATAGTCTAGCACTGAGTGACTTGTATCTTTTCCCTGAACTACATAGGTGGCTCAGAGACAGCATTTCCAAAGTAACAAGGAGCTTCAAGACAAAAACAAGACTCATTTCAGTTCATTGACAGAACATTTTATGTAGAGCATATTGGAATGTTTGTTCACAGGTACAACAAATGCATCAACCATTACAGTAATTATGTCAAAAAGTAACCATAGGCTTATGTAACTTCTAGTACAAAAGTAATTTTTATATAAAGTAAAAAAACGATTATATAGTAAGTTACATGTTTCGTGTATTTTCATTCAATAATGTCATATGTAATAATGTTCTGGGTTAACTCATCTTTAAGAAGGAAAGCCTTCATGTCTCAAAAATGTGCTGTAAGAATAATATATGGTGCTCATTCATGATCATCTTGTACACATCTGTTTAAGGAGTCAAGCATTTTGACTCCTGCTTCACAGTATATTTGTTTCCTTATGAAGTTTGTTGTAAATAAACCACCTCATTCATTACACCACATTGTAGTTTTCTTTCGCACAAAAGAGGGGCACAACACTGAAATCAAAATATCACTTGCCCAATGATCTAAAATGTCAGGCAGCAAAGTTAAATTTGAAAATAAACTGAAAAATAATTTCATTGACACCTATTCTGTACAAGGATGTCTGCTTTTGTAATGTGTAGCATCCTAATATGGCACACAGCCATATTACATATGATTGGGTATCGTGAGCGTAAAATGACTTGGTTCACATCATTACAATCAATTGTACGAATGTTCCATGGAACATGAAGCTAACTAGCTAACTACTAGCTAGCTAACTGGTCTTATTTATTACCGATCAAATGTTAAAACAAAAAATTCAAATAACAAAAAAATACCATTGTATATAACTTTCACCTAAAGGGAGATTAATGAATGCATTGACCATTGAGTGAAGAAAGGCTTTTTTTTAGATATCTCTGGATGGCACTGACTGATATGGCTCATACAGTACAGTTTGTTTCCAGTACACAGCAAATTTATGGGTTCTACTGTAATTTTACTGCCAAACCTAAAAACATAACAGAATGTTGTTTCTGTAGTTCCATAGTAAAAGCAATATGAGACTGCATGACAGTTAAATTCTAATAGCATAATCTCTATTTCATGGCAAAATGAAAAAATTACACAGTTACTGTAGTAATGTTTTCTTCTAATTACTCTATGTTCAGAGACTGAATATATTCACAACCAGACTGTGTCACCATAAGCTGTTTTACCTCTAGCACATTGGCAGATATTTTCATAAATCATACATACAGAGAAAAATATACTGATATGGCCAACAAGATTTTTTTTACTACAAGAGTCATATTGAAGAAACACTTGTTCACTGTACTGACATTGTTAAAACATTGAGTGTATCATTACAATATAGCAGCATACACACAAGAAACACTTGTTCACTGTAATGACATTGTTAAAACCTTGAGTGTATCCTTACAATATAGCAGCATACATACAAATAATATTTTACTATGAAATTATAGAAAACAGCTTTCTATTAATTTTTGGGGGGTGGGGGATAATGGGGGTGAGGAGAGTCATCAGTCTTGAGTGGTTTGGTGCGGTCTGCCTTAATTTCCTCTCCTGCACCAAGTACTTCATCTCTGAGTAGCAATTACAGTCAACATGAATGTCTCCTTGATGGATATATTCCAATATATATCTTCTCCTCCAGTTTTTACCCTCTACAACATAAACTATTCCAATGTCATACCGCATCTTATCATCCTCCTCAGTCATACTTATTTTCCAAAACGTTCTAAACCACCACATCCGAAATGCTTGAATTCTCTTCTTTTTGGTTCACGAGTCACTTCCTACAATTTCTTTTATTCCAAATGTACATTCTCTAACATTTCTTCCTCAAATTAAGACCAATGTTCAATACTGGTAGATTTTGTTTGGACACGCACGCTCCCTTTGTCTGTGCCAGTTTGCTTCTTATGTCTCCCTTGGTTCATTATTTTGCTTTCACGGCACCAGAATTCCTTCATGTTATCTAATCGGCAGATCATAATTTTGATGTTCAGTTTACGACCCACATCAATTCTGTTGGTTCTCATTACTTTCATCTCTCTATTTGATTTACTCTCAGTCCACATTCTGTGCTCAGTAGACTGTCCATTCCATTCAATACATATTTTATTCTGCCTCACTGTAACTCAAAATACCAATTTAATCAGCAAATCTCGTTCATGATATTCTTGCACTCTGTAATTAATTCTACTCCTAAACTTACCTTATTTCCGCTATTGCTTCTTTTATGTACAGATTGAACAGCATGTGAGAAATACTGCATTGCTGTCTTACACTGTTAATTTTAATCTGAGCACTTCATTCTTTGTCTTATATTCTTATTGTTCCCTCTTGGTTTGTATACATTATGTACATTACCCATCTTTCCCTATAGCTTACAACTATTTTCCTGAGAATTTTGCATATCTTGAACGGAGATGTCGAGTCACAGGCAGGCACAACAAAAAGACTACTAAACATATAAGCTTTTGGCCAGAAGGTCTCCCTCTGTCTGATTCTAGGGTGGGGGATGCCAACATCAATCAAAAGACTATCAAGAAAGCTTCTGCAAAAGGCACTAGTGGCCAAATGGATAATACGATGGGGGAGCGGGTACAACAGCAGTAACGTGGAAGGGGCAGTTGTGCCACAAACTTGAGAATCATAGTCCAGACAGGACAGAACTAAGGCCCGATAAAGGTGGAGAAGTGTGACATTCTCTGTCCCAAGAGGTGTGGGCGAGGAAGCAAAAGACATTTAGCTTACGAAAACAGGCAATCTTCAGACAGAGGATATGGGGCAACAAAGTTAGCTTGTTGTCAGGATCCTGGATCCAGATGGATTAGGGTATGATAACAAATGCACCACCTGCAACTTAAGGGAAGAGAACTGAAAACTGTATTACAGAGTCAACACAGAAGCCCCAGGCCTATTAGGTGGAGGGTTCATGGTGATGCTGTATCAGACATGTCACAGATGACTCCATCTTGAAAAAAAGGGGGCAGACATGACCTGGGAGGCATAAGAGACCTCAATACAATGGAAAGCTGTGTGAGTAAACTGGCCATCGAGAGGTGGGAGGGGAATGACAATCAACAAGTTGTGGTCACTATTGCAGAGGTCATCATGCAGCAACGAGTATAATGAAGGGAGAAGAGGAGGGGAAGTGAGCAAAAGGTCAGCAGCAGAGAAAATGCTATAAGCAGCAAAAAATGGGTAGGGGAACCACCACAAAAAAGGCACATGTAGTGGACTGAATGAAACTGTTCTATGAGAAGATCCCAACTAGATGAAAAACCACTGCCCACTAGAATTGATGGGCCTTAAAATCCAAAAGGAGGAGAAAGGGAGTGCGAAGTTGCTGGAACACAGAAGTTGGGCAGAGGGCATATGTGGCCTGTTGGGAGACAGATAAAGATTGCAAACCACGACTACAAGGTCCAAGTTGTACCGGATTGCAACAGCTCCCAAAATGGTACAAAGGACACTTATGTACTAACAACGTCCACACAGACCAACTGCAAATGTCACCGGAAGCCTTCAAATGGTGATACAATTCTGACAAAGCATAGAACCCATGAAAGGTCAAAGAATGAGCATCCTCAAAGTGAGGCTCTCATAGAACAACAAGCTGCAGTGTGACAGGAAATAGGTGAGAGTAGAATCCATTACACGTCAACTGAATAAGCACAGGATAGGATTCTAAATCCACAATCTGTCATTCACAAGGACAGGACAAAATCCAGAAACAAGAGGTCAGACTCCGGCACATAAGGTAGGGAGTAAGGGTTGTGCATAGATGTGGAGGGGAGGGGGGGGGGGGGGGGGAGCAGCAGGCAACATCACCGGAGGGGATCCGTCCCATGTCTCCTCCTCCTCCTCCTCCTCCTCCTCCTCCTCCTCCTCCTCCTCCTCCTCCTCCTCCTCCAGTCAAGGAGAGCAGGCCCCGAAGAGAGAGCTGGCATCAGCGAGACCCTGAACTAAGAGCCAGAGAGCAACCTTGGTGACAGGACTGTGGCTCCCATGGCTCATCCGTAGCACTAGGCCTCTGATCAGGGACATTCTGGGGGGAGCGAGGCCCAACACCAGCTGATGCAGTAGAGAGCAAGTACTGGGGCAGAATGGTGGGGAAGTAGGAACGGACATGGGGGAGGGGAGCAATGGAAGAAGCGGTATAGAGGGTGAGAGGGAGGAGTGGAAGTGGTATAGGAGGGGTGAGGCGAGGCGGGTGGGTAGGGGGCAGAGTAACGGGCAGGGTGGTGGTGCGGGAGGGGGGGGGGCCAACGGGCAGGGTGGTGGTGCGGGAGGGGGGGGGCCAACGGGCAGGGTGGTGGTGCGGGAGGGGGGGGGCAACGGGCAGGGTGGTGGTGCGGGAGGGGGGGGGCCCAACGGGCAGTGTGGTGGTGCGGGAGGGGGGGGGGCCAAATGGCAGGGTGGTGGTACGGGAAAGGGGGGGAACCGGGCAGGGTGGCGCTGCTGGGGTGGGGGGGTGAGCAACCGGGCAGGGTGGCGTTGCTGGGGGGGGGGGGGGAGCAACCGGGCAGGGTGGCGGTGCTGGGGGGGGGGGGGGGAGCAACCGGGCAGGGTGGCGTTGCTGGGGGGGGGGAGCAACCGGGCAGGGTGGCGGTGCTGGGGGGGGGGGGAGCAACCGGGCAGGGTGGCGGTGCTGGGGGGGGGAGGAGCAACCGGGCAGGGTGGCGGTGCTGGGGGGGGGGGGAGAACCGGGCAGGGTGGCGGTGCTGGGGGGGGGGGGGGGAGCAACCGGGCAGGGTGGCGGTGCTGGGGGGGGGGGAGCAACCGGGCAGGGTGGCGGTGCTGGGGGGGGGGGAGCAACCGGGCAGGGTGGCGGTGCTGGGGGGGGGGGAGCAACCGGGCAGGGTGGCGGTGCTGGGGGGGGGGGGGAGCAACCGGGCAGGGTGGCGGTGCTGGGGGGGGGGGGGGGGGAGCAACCGGGCAGGGTGGCGGTGCTGGGGGGGGGGGAGCAACCGGGCAGGGTGGCGGTGCTGGGGGGGGGGGGAGCAACCGGGCAGGGTGGCGGTGCTGGGGGGGGGGGGGGAGCAACCGGGCAGGGTGGCGGTGCTGGGGGGGGGGGGGAGCAACCGGGCAGGGTGGCGGTGCTGGGGGGGGGGGGGGGAGCAACCGGGCAGGGTGGCGGTGCTGGGGGGGGGGGAACAACCGGGCAGGGTGGCGGTGCTGGGGGGGGGGAGCAACCGGGCAGGGTGGCGGTGCTGGGGGGGGGGGAGCAACCGGGCAGGGTGGCGGTGCTGGGGGGGGGGGGGGAGCAACCGGGCAGGGTGGCGGTGCTGGGGGGGGGGGGGGGGAGCAACCGGGCAGGGTGGCGGTGCTGGGGGGGGGGGGGGGGGGAGCAACCGGGCAGGGTGGCGGTGCTGGGGGGGGGGGAGCAACCGGGCAGGGTGGCGGTGCTGGGGGGGGGGGGGGCAACCGGGCGGGGTGGCGGTGCTGCGGGGGGGGGGGGGGGGAGCAACGGGCGGCGTGGCGGTGCGGGGGGGGGGGGGGGGGGGGTAGGGGGGTGCAACGGGTGGCGTGGCGGTGCGGGGGGGGGGAGCAACGGGCGGCGTGGCGGTGGGGGGGGGGGGGGGAGCAACGGGCGGCGTGGCGGTGCGGGGGGGGGGGGAGCAACGGGCGGCGTGGCGGTGCTCGGGGGGGGGGGGGGGGGGGGGGGAGCAAAGGGCAGGGTGGCGGTGCTCGGGGGGGGAGCAAAGGGCAGGGTGGCGGTGCTCGGGGGGGGGGGGGGGGGGGGGGAGCAAAGGGCAGGGTGGCGGTGCTCGGGGGGGGGGGGGGGGAGCAAAGGGCAGGGTGGCGGTGCTCGGGGGGGGGGGGGGGAGCAAAGGGCAGGAAGGCGGGGGGGGGAGCAAAGGGGCAGGAAGGCGGTGGGGGAGCAACGGCCAGGGTGGCGGTGCTGGGGGGAGGGAGCAACGGGCAGGGTGGCGGTGCTGGGGGGAGGGAGCAACGGGCAGGGTGGCGGTGCTGGGGGGAGGGAGCAACGGGCAGGGTGGCGGTGCTGGGGGGAGGGAGCAACGGGCAGGGTGGCGGTGCTGGGGGGAGGGAGCAACGGGCAGGGTGGCGGTGCTGGGGGGAGGGAGCAACGGGCAGGGTGGCGGTGCTGGGGGGAGGGAGCAACGGGCAGGGTGGCGGTGCTGGGGGGAGGGAGCAACGGGCAGGGTGGCGGTGCTGGGGGGAGGGAGCAACGGGCAGGGTGGCGGTGCTGGGGGGAGGGAGCAACGGGCAGGGTGGCGGTGCTGGGGGGAGGGAGCAACGGGCAGGGTGGCGGTGCTGGGGGGAGGGAGCAACGGGCAGGGTGGCGGTGCTGGGGGGAGGGAGCAACGGGCAGGGTGGCGGTGCTGGGGGGACGGGGGGAGGGAGCAACGGGCAGGGTGGCGGTGCTGGGGGGACAGGGGGGGGAGCAACGGGCAGGGTGGCGGTGCTGGGGGGACAGGGGGGGAGCAACGGGCAGGGTGGCGGTGCTGGGGGGACAGGGCGGGGGAGCAACGGGCAGGGTGGCGGTGCTGGGGGGACAGGGCGGGGGAGCAACGGGCAGGATGGCGGTGCTGGGGGGGAGGGGGGGAGCAACGGGCAGGGTGGCGGTGCTGGGGGGAGGGGGGGGAGCAACGGGCAGGGTGGCGGTGCTGGGGGGAGGGGGGGAGCAACAGGCAGGGTGGCGGTGCTGGGGGGAGGGGGGGAGCAAGGGGCAGGGTGGCGGTGCTGGGGGGAGGGGGGGAGCAACGGGCAGGGTGGCGGTGCTGGGGGGGGAGCAACGGGCAGGGTGGCGGTGCTGGAGGGGGGAGCAACGGGCAGGGTGGCGCTGCTGGGTAGGGGGGGAGCAACGGGCAGGGTAGCGGTGCTCGGGGGGGGGGGGGGGGGGGGGGGGGGAGCAACGGCAGGGTGGCGGTGCTGGGGGGGGGGGGGGGGAGCAACGGGCAGGGTGGTGGTTGTGCTGGGGGGGGGGAGCACCGGGCAGGGTGGTGGTTGTGCTGGGGGGGGAGCACCGGGCAGGGTGGTGGTTGTGCTGGGGGGGGAGCACCGGGCAGGGTGGTGGTTGTGCTGGGGGAGAGCACCGGGCAGGGTGGTGGTTGTGCTGGGGGAGAGCACCGGGCAGGGTGGTGGTTGTGCTGGGGGGGAGCACCGGGCAGGGTGGTGGTTGTGCTGGGGGGGGGGGGGAACAACGGGCAGGGTGGTGGTTGTGCTGGGGGGGGGGGGGGGAACAACAGGCAGGGTGGTGGCGTTGGGGGGGGGGACAACGGGCAGGGTGGTGGCGCTGGGGGGGGGAACAACGGGCAGGGTGGTGGCGCTGGGGGGGGGGGGGACAACGGGCAGGGTGGTGGTGCTGGGGGGGGGGGGAACATCGGGCGGGGTGGTGGTGCTGGGGGGGGGGCAACGGGCAGCGTGGTGGTGGTACTGGGGGGGGGCAACGGGCAGCGTGGTGGTGGTGCTGGGGGGGGGGGCAACGGGCAGCGTGGTGGTGGTGCTGGGGGGGGGGCAACGGGCAGCGTGGTGGTGGTGCTGGGGGGGGGGCAACGGGCAGCGTGGTGGTGGTGCTGGGGGGGGGCAACGGGCAGTGTGGTGGTGGTGCTGGGGGGGCAACGAGCAGCGTGGTGGTGGTGGTGCTGGGGGGGGGGGGGGCAACGGGCAGCGTGGTGGTGGTGCTGGGGGGGGGGGGGAAACGGGCAGGGTGGTGGCGCTGGGGGGGGGGCACAACGGGAAGGGTGGTGGTGCTGGGGGGGGGGAACAACGGGCAGGGTGGTGGTGCTGGGGGGGGGGGAAACGGGCGGGGTGGTGGTGCTGGGGGGGTCGGACAACGGGCAGGGTGGTGGTGCTGGGGGGAGGGGGGGGGGAACAACGGGCAGGGTGGTGGTGCTGGGGGGAGGGGGGGGGAACAACGGGCAGGGTGGTGGTGCTGGGGGGGGGGGGAACAACGGGCAGGGTGGTGGTGCTAGGGGGGAAGCCATGGGGGGGGGGAACAACGGGCAGGGTGGTGGTGCTAGGGGGGGGGAAGCCATGCGCAGGGTGGTGGTGCTTAGAGGGGGGAGCAACGGGCAGGGTGGTGGTGCTGGGCGAGGAGCGCAGAAATGGTCATGGGGAGGGGTCGGAACGGGCAAAGTGGTGGTGGGAGGAGTGAAACGGGCACCGTGAATGTGGGACGGAATGGGCAGATTGGGGGGGGGGGGAGTGAAACGGGCACCGTGAATGTGGGACGGAATGGGCAGATTAGGGGGGGGGGAGTCAAACGGGCACCGTGAATGTGGGACGGAATGGGCAGATTAGGTGGGGGGGGGGGGGGGGGAGTGAAACGGGCACCGTGAATGTAGGACGGAATGGGCAGATTAGGGGGCAGGAGGAACAGGCAGCTTGTGGGGTGGAGGAATGAGAAGCTCGGCAGATAGTGAGGCGGGGGGGGGGGGGGAGGAACAAGAAGGTCGGCAGCTAATGAGTGGGGGGGAGGAACGAGAAGCTCGGCAGCTAGTGAGGGGGGGGAGGAACGAGAAGCTCGGCAGCTAGTGAGGGGGGGGGGAGGAACGAGGAGCTCGGCAGCTAGTGAGGGGGGGGGGAGGAACGAGGAGCTCGGCAGCTAGTGAGGGGGGGGAGGAACGAGGAGCTCGGCAGCTAGTGAGGGGGGGGGGGAGGAACGAGGAGCTCGGCAGCTAGTGAGGGGGGGGGAGGAACGAGGAGCTCGGCAGCTAGTGAGGGGGGGGGAGGAACGAGGAGCTCGGCAGCTAGTGAGGGGGGGGGGGAGGAACGAGGAGCTCGGCAGCTAGTGAGGGGGGGGGGAGGAACGAGGAGCTCGGCAGCTAGTGAGGGGGGGGGGAGGAACGAGGAGCTCGGCAGCTAGTGAGGGGGGGGGAGGAACGAGGAGCTCGGCAGCTAGTGAGGGGGGGGGGAGGAACGAGGAGCTCGGCAGCTAGTGAGGGGGGGGGGAGGAACGAGGAGCTCGGCAGCTAGTGAGGGGGGGGGGAGGAACGAGGAGCTCGGCAGCTAGTGAGGGGGGGGGGGGGGAGGAACGAGGAGCTCGGCAACTAGTGAGGGGGGGAGGAAGGAGGAGCTCGGCAACTAGTGAGGGGGGGAGGAAGGAGGAGCTCGGCAACTAGTGAGGGGGGGAGGAAGGAGGAGCTCGGCAACTAGTGAGGGGGGGAGGAAGGAGGAGCTCGGCAACTAGTGAGGGGGGGAGGAAGGAGGAGCTCGGCAACTAGTGAGGGGGGGGAGGAAGGAGGAGCTCGGCAACTAGTGAGGGGGGGGAGGAAGGAGGAGCTCGGCAACTAGTGAGGGGGGGGAGGAAGGAGGAGCTCGGCAACTAGTGAGGGGGGGGGGAGGAAGGAGGAGCTCGGCAACTAGTGAGGGGGGGGGGAGGAAGGAGGAGCTCGGCAACTAGTGAGGGGGGGGGGAGGAAGGAGGAGCTCGGCAACTAGTGAGGGGGGGGGGAGGAAGGAGGGGCTCGGCAACTAGTGAGGGGGGGGGAGGAAGGAGGAGCTCGGCAACTAGTGAGGGGGGGGAGGAAGGAGGAGCTCGGCAACTAGTGAGGGGGGGGGAGGAAGGAGGAGCTCGGCAACTATTGAGGGGGGGGGAGGAAGGAGGAGCTCGGCAACTATTGAGGGGGGGGGGGAGGAAGGAGGAGCTCGGCAACTAGTGAGGGGGGGAGGAAGGAGGAGCTCGGCAACTAGTGAGGGGGGGAGGAAGGAGGAGCTCGGCAACTAGTGAGGGGGGGGAGGAAGGAGGAGCTCGGCAACTAGTGAGGGGGGGAGGAAGGAGGAGCTCGGCAACTAGTGAGGGGGGGAGGAAGGAGGAGCTCGGCAACTAGTGAGGGGGGGAGGAAGGAGGAGCTCGGCAACTAGTGAGGGGGGGGGGAGGAAGGAGGAGCTTGGCAGCTAGTGTGGGGGCAGGAAGTAGGAGCTCGCAGTCTGCGGGGGAAAGGGGGGGGACGCGAAATTCCTTAAGCTTGCGGGTGGAGGAGGAACGAGAAGCTCGTATACTTGGGGGGGGGGGGGGGACGAGAAGATCGTATGCTTGGGGGGGGGGAACGAGATGATTGTAAGCTTGCGGGGGGGGGGGGGGAGCAGTTTCACGGGTTGGGGGACGGGTTAGGAAGGAGCAGTTTGGCGGGGGGGCGGGTTAGGAAGGAGCAGCTTGGCAGCTTGGGGTGGGGGGGAGCAAGAACGAGCAGCTTGGCAGCTTGGGGTGGGGGGGGGGGGGAAGCAGGAACGAACAGCTCCGCAGCTTGGTGGGGGAGGGGGGCAGGAACGAGTAGCTCCGCAGCTTGGAGGGAGGGGGGGCAGGAACGAGTAGCTCCGCAGCTTGGAGGGGGGGGGGGGCAGGAACTAACAGCTCATGAGGGGAGGTGATGGGGCGAGCAGCTCATGAGGGGAGGTGATGGGGCGAGCAGCTCATGAGGGGAGGTGATGGGGCGAGCAGCTCATGAGGGGAGGTGATGGGGCGAGCAGCTCATGAGGGGAGGTGATGGGGCGAGCAGCTCATGAGGGGAGGTGATGGGGCGAGCAGCTCATGAGGGGAGGTGATGGGGCGAGCAGCTCATGAGGGGAGGTGATGGGGCGAGCAGCTCATGAGGGGAGGTGATGGGGCGAGCAGCTCATGAGGGGAGGTGATGGGGCGAGCAGCTCATGAGGGGAGGTGATGGGGCGAGCAGCTCATGAGGGGAGGTGGTGGGGCGAGCAGCTCATGAGGGGAGGTGGTGGGGCGAGCAGCTCATGAGGGGAGGTGGTGGAACGAGTAGCTCATGAGGGGAGGTGGTGGAACGAGTAGCTCATGAGGGGAGGTGGTGGAACGAGCAGCTCATGAGGGGAGGTGGTGGAACGAGCAGCTCATGAGGGGAGGTGGTGGAACGAGCAGCTCATGAGGGGAGGTGGTGGAACGAGCAGCTCATGAGGGGAGGTGGTGAAACGAGCAGCTCATGAGGGGAGGTGGTGGAACGAGCAGCTCATGAGGGGAGGTGGTGGAACGAGCAGCTCATGAGGGGAGGTGGTGGAACGAGCAGCTCATGAGGGGAGGTGGTGGAACGAGCAGCTCATGAGGGGAGGTGGTGGAACGAGCAGCTCATGAGGGGAGGTGGTGGAACGAGCAGCTCATGAGGGGAGGTGGTGGAACGAGCAGCTCATGAGGGGAGGTTGTGGAACAAGCAGCTCATGAGGGGAGGTTGTGGAACAAGCAGCTCATGAGGGGAGGTTGTGGAACAAGCAGCTCATGAGGGGAGGTTGTGGAACAAGCAGCTTATGAGGGGAGGTTGTGGAACAAGCAGCTTATGAGGGGAGGTTGTGGAACAAGCAGCTTATGAGGGGAGGTTGTGGAACAAGCAGCTTATGAGGGGAGGTTGTGGAACAAGCAGCTTATGAGGGGAGGTTGTGGAACAAGCAGCTTATGAGGGGAGGTTGTGGAACAAGCAGCTTATGAGGGGAGGTTGTGGAACAAGCAGCTTACGAGGGGAGGTTGTGGTGGTGGTGGAACAAGCAGCTTATGAGGGGAGGTGGCGGAGGAGGAACAAGCAGCTTATGAGGGGGGGTGGGGGGAGGGGGTGGAGGAACAAAAAACTTATGGGTGGGGCTAAGGAACGGGAAGTTTATTGGGAGGGGGGGTTGGTCAGAGAGGGGCGGGGTCGGAATGTGCAGGAGGGAGGGAGGCAGGGTGCTCCAGAATTAAAACTTCTAAAATCGGCAGAAATACAGGATACCTATGGTATTTGTGGAGAGGGACTGAACAGGATTTTTCTTTTATTTATTTACGCAGTACCTACAGCAATAGTGGCAGCAAAATGTAAAAACCTTTAGTAAACAAAGAAAGATGTACCAACAACATAAGTTTTTCTCAAATGCCGACAACATCTTTGATAACTAAAGAGAGAACATGTTGATCATGTTTAAAACTAACTGAATAGTATAGAAGCCATGAATGACAACTCTGTTCCAGTTACTGTATAACAAAAATTAATGAACAGTACCAAAATGAAACAATATTATTCAATGCGTTAATTACAAGATGGTCTTCACTTTCTCCTAAGTTTCTCTTCAACATTATGTACACAAGTGATGTACTGTACCTAACACATTTAAAATCTCCAACAAACGTAACCACAAAACACACAACAAATACATAACTAGTCACGTCCGTACTTTGAAAAAAAAAAAAAAAAAAAAAAAAAAAAAAAAAAAAAAAAAAATAAACAAACAAATCAATAAATAAAAACACATTATGGGATGTAATTTTCTAGCTTCCTACACCCACAGCAAAGACAGAATTGCTTAGCTTTCTAACCAATTTCTTGAACTTTAAAACACGATACAGTAACACGTACATTAAGATGGGCACACAATTTTTGCATTTCACGATTCATTTGTTTTAAAGCCTCATTGATTTCATTTGTATTAAGATCATCTTTTCATGGCAGTGAGATCTTTGTTAAATGATGGCACAATAAACGGTTCTTGTTCATTTTCATTTTCGTCAATCACATGTTAGCTTTCAGTATCTGTTACAATTTCTTCTTCACTCGCCAAGGCGTACACCTTAAGACTGTTGTTTACCTGGGTGATGTACTCTATTTCACAAAGTGACAAAGCTGGACTAAGTTCTTGTGTTAATTCTACACAAGAAATGTGAGCCTCATCCTCACCATTTTTCAATAACTGAGCTCGTAGGAATCAAGTGTGAGGTAGCTGCTCCCTTTGCGATGCTGACATTTGTTTTGCCATTTTCTAATCAGCATATTATGTGTGACCCTTCTTCAGTATTAAATACTTCCCTCTCTTCCGAGACATTTTTAAGGTGATGCTTGCACTGACTGTTAACGAACATACCGATTTGAAACCAAAAAGCTACTGAAAATAAAGGGTTTGAAAATGGGCATTATATTGTTCTTGGTATCGCATATACGAAACAAAAACGAACACTGGGCATTATAGCCAATATATTTCTCCAAAATGTAATAAAAAATACATCATTTTAAATGAGAAGCTGTAATAAGAAATGTTATACAAAGTAATTTTTCAAACATAGCGTTTACATATGATTTAGGCGGAATCATTAGATTTTGCTGATATAGCCAATGTGTCATTAAAGCAATGTTGTTCTAAATGGTAATGACTACTTTGTACCATTCCATGTCAGATCTCACACACACACACACACACACACACACACACACACACACACACACACACAGTTTACTTCACCATTTTAGACTTTTGCTAAACTCTGATATAATCAAAGTGGGTGATGAGGCTGAAAAAAAAAAAAAAGGTGTGAACAGACTTATTTAAATCACTCTAGGAGGAGGTGTTCTAATTGAGCTAGAGAACTGGAAAAGGTGTATTTTTGGATCTTTTTATGCTCTTTCCAATGGTATAGAACAACATAGCTTCTAATTATGTTTTTTTTTTTTTTTTTTCAAAATACAAATTTAAATTTTGATCTAATTTTTTTCCAAAAAGCACTTAATTTAAAATTTTCAAACTATTTCCATAAATACTTAGTACTGTTGTAAATCACATGGTAAAATATAAATATAATGTAATAATGGGTTTATTGTTAAACAAATTAATCCTGACTCTTGTTTTTCAGTAATAGCTCTGTTTGACCACATCTAGCTTTAACAAATAGTGATTTTAATTAAACTATAAAGAAAGTTAACAAAATAGTATTTGAAAAATGAAAATATCATAGTCTTAAAACAAAACCAATTAGCATATTTTATAACAAAGCTGATTGCTTACTTTAATTTTATGGAATTTAAACTAATAGCTTATTAATTAGTAAACCAAGAATGCTTAACATGAGATCTATAAGTTCAAATTTTAATAAGGTATGAAGAAAGGGAAGTATTTCTAGTATTTCTGGTCCATATTGCTTTGACCAGACTATTAAACAAAAAAGTAATTACATACATGATGCTTGTTTTTGCATAATAGGTTCCCATATGAAACACTATACTGTTGGAGCTAATGATAATTTTTAAACTATCTACAAAATATAAATTAACACTAATCTGTAAAAATATTAAGGTTTGAGTTGAAAGCAATTCCCAAAATTTTCTTGGACTTTTAAAGATTATATTTTAAAAAAGCCAACTAGGTTTGGCTTACATCACTTTCAACAAGAGTGAATGTTCTCCCAGCCGGACTAAATGTATTTACTTTTGTGAGAACATCCACAGTTGGCACTCTTAGACATCCGCATGTGTGGGAAAGGAGACTGATGTAGCTGGTCCACAAGGTTGAAGAGAAGTTATTTTCACTTCATCAAGTTCTTAATTCTTTTCTAAAATTTACCCAAGCCACAAGCTGTTGGTATACACATGTAGTCTGATACATCTTGTAACTTTGGTTTGTCCGGTGATGTAGTTACCTCCCTCTCTCAACACTACACGTTTACCTGAAAACTGTTTCACTAATAATTCTGATGTAGTATTGCGAATGACTGCACGAAATTGTTGTGTTCCTTTTAGTGTCAATGTTTCTTCAAGCTGGCTTTTTAAGAACATTTCTGAAGGAGCTTACTCTTCTTGAGTGGAATAGGCAAAAATCTATTTTTTATTTTATCTACTGATCATGAATTTCCAGCATGCTGGAATAGCTGTGGGTCAAGAAGTTCAGTTAATCAGTACAAAAAAAAAAAAAAAAACAGTCCAAAGTTGCAAATTTCAATTGTTTTATTTACTCTATTACTATTTTTGAGCCAAGACCCATTTTCAAATCAACTAACATAGTCAAAAATGGTTTCTCCCAAGATGTGAAAACCATGTCAAAAATGCGCAATGAACAGTTCATGGTATACCATATTTGATTATGTTACAATTATTTAGAAACGGGTCTCGGCCTGAAAATAGTCATTGAGTAAATAAAAAAAGTAAAATTTGCAACTTTGGACTGGTTTCCTGTTGTACGCACTGCCCACTCAAATAGATCTCATGGGGTTTGGATCTGGTTATGGTATACCTTTGCAAACTTGCATGAGCTGCCAGTCTGTTAACGGAACCCTCTAACCCAACGTAAGCCCCTTTCCAACATGTTGTCGCGACAAAGTGCCACTAAACTTTTATTTTGAGGTTTTCCTCACAAAAAAAGTTTCAGAAAGTTATTTTTATTTTTGAACCATCTGATAAATTTTTTTTGTAAGTGTAGTGATTCGAGAATTTCTGCGTAAATTCTAGAACCACTCGTCCTTCCACCGTCTCAAACACGATATTTTAGATGTGAATGGGAAAAAGGAACCCTATATGCAGTGCATCACCTGTCTGTGTGTGCAGGTCTGAAATTTGTCGTGAGAAGACTGTAGACACGGGGGTCGAACGGCACCAACGAGTACTTGTCGGTCAATCCATGGAAGTCATAGTGAAAGCACACGGAAGAACGAAGGAACTTCTGTGTTATTCTGTGCTGTTTTGTATTGGTGACTACTGTTAGTGACAAAGGAACAGTGGAGTTGAGAAAGACTTAAGTAATTCTTAACTTGGACTTGCTAGAGGCAAGACATGTTTCTGATATCTGTGTAATAGAAACGCGATTTTTAAACCCATTTCTGTTGTAAAAGTAACTTAACGGTGTGTAATGGGAGACGACATGGGTGGCTTACAAGAAGTCAAATATTTATGTGAGAAATGAGAAATTGTTCTTTATAGAAGTTGAAATGTACCTGGAGTGAACTGAAAGTATTTCTTTGAGTACCTACTTATTACACGAATAGAGAGAGAGAGAGAGAGAGAGAGAGAGAGAGAGAGAGAGAGAGAGAGAGAGACCCTTACATGTTCCTTTAACTAGCATCATTCTTTGGAGAGAGAGAGAGAGAGAGAGACCCTTACATGTTCCTTTAACTAGCATCATTCTTTGGAGAAGAAGTTTTTAGATATTCCAGTAGCTGTCTAACCAGCGAAGAAGATCGGCTGCGCACTCGCAAGTAAGTCAACTCGTGTAAAAGAAGTGGGAAGGTCGCACACATACTTCACCACTTCAAGTGGTCCAAACTGTTAGAGAAGCTTTTGAAATTTGTTATATATGAAATTAGATTCTTCTGAAAGGTCTAAACAGCAACTGTATTGTGGTGATTATTATTATTATTACTATTATTATTTTGTGGTGCACTCAACTGCACAGTCCTCAGCGCCCGTACAAAGTCCCAATTTTTATGCAGTCCAACCCAGCCACAGCCACAAATGATGATGATGAAATGATGAGGACAACACAAACACCCAGTCTCCAGGCAGAGAAAATCCCCAACCCAGCCAAGAATCAACACGGGACCCTATGATCCAAAGGCAGCAATGCTAGCCCCTAGACCATGAGCTGTGGATAACTGTATTGTGCTCTAAGCAATCTGAAACAATGCGAAAATCAGATGCTCAATTTTGTCTTCGTGTTTGTAATAAATAACTAAAGGATGTCCAGTGATAACTCTGAGCTTGATCCTGTAGAATTACACTATAATTTTCTGAAAATTCACATGTGACAACTAATTCTGATTCATTAAGATTTTCTTTTGTAGAGTTAAAGAATGCTCTTCGTTGTTTGGCAAAGAAGTCAAGCCGAATCAAAGAGAACATCTTACTACAGAATAAATCTATATACATTATTCAGAAGTTATCTGTACGATTTCCAGATTGCAGCTATCAACTGACACCCACTAGCAGAACTGAACTCTTCCATGTCTTGTATAATTTTACATATTACAGTTTCTCCTTGACAAAATTCACAAAAAAAAAAAAAATGGCTCTGAGCACTATGGGACTTAACATCTGTGGTCATCAGTCCCCTAGAACTTAGAACTACTTAAACCTAACTAACCTAAGGACACCACACACATCCATGCCCAAGGCAGGATTCGAGCCTGCGACCGTAGCAGTCGCGCGGTTCCGGACTGAGCACCTAGCAAAATTCACAATTTCCCATGTTGCAGTCAACTGATGATACTCTGCAAAGCATTTTTGCAATGTGTCGTTTGTAATTGTTTATGCTGCCATTTGTTACTGTATTTAGTTTGGCATTTTCTATCAAAAATTTTATGTTTTGGTGAGTTGTGCCTACACAAACAGAATGTGTGCTACTCTGTCCTGCTAATAAACAATGTTTTGGTCTTAACTCAGTAAATTTAGAAAAAACTGTTTATATGTTAGAAATCTTGTGTTTAAAGTGTTTGTAAACTGCTTTAAGGTTACACAATGCAAGTCTTTCTGATGTTTTTGTTTTAATTCCAATTTGTTCCACAACAGTCACACAGTCTTGAATACCTGCCATTGCCTAGCTACCATCATTTTCATAAAATGAATGCACAGTTTCTATTGGTAAACGTTTCTCTGGCTTTGGTTTGGACCTACCATATATTCTTTTTCTTTCAAAATTTTCTTTGGGTTGCCAAACAATGTAATTAGAAGCATTAAATTTGCTCTTTGTCTTCCTGTTTATTTCACTTTTCAGGTGAACTTTTAAAAACCTTTGGCCTACTTGTACAACTAAAAAACAATAGTTAAGTTGTTGTCAATATCAGTATCATCACCTGATGAAGTTTCAGTATTAACAAAATTTTACATTTCATTGACAAAGTTTTTATTCACAATTGATTTGGCATAGTGTTTAGATTTTTCTTTTCTTACCAGTTTGGGACTCAGCTAGTCCTTTAGGTGATGTATTAAGTACAAATGCATTGCTCTCATGGCAAGTCTTCTAGCCGCCACCAGAGATCCGGCAACTAATGAAGCCTGTGAAAGACGATGTAGGCCTCAGAACACCTGAATATATGAATACATGAAATACTGTATGGGTGGCGGCAGTTTTATGTCGGTCAGACTGTCTGCACTACTGAACAGTGTCACACATAACATGAAAAGTGTTTTCACCTGCGCTATCCCGAAAAATCAGCTGTAGCAGAGCATGCACTGGAAAATGGACACCAAATTGCATTTGATGACACTTCTATTTTTAAACAGACCAAAGGCTTCTTGGACAACATAATACATGAAGCAATAGATATCAAACTATCAGACAACATCCTCAATAAAGACAGTGAACTGCAGCCGAGTATGGCCTGGGATACTGCAACTGGGGAGTTGAACCAGGCACAGTGGTCGTGTCTCCAAAAACTGCCACATATGGCATGGGACTATGCACCAGTGACATCAGTGATGGCGGCATGGCTATATAAGCACAGTAGTGGCACTCCACCCACAGTCAACCACATAACAATGGCAGAGATCTCTGCAGAAAGCTCGTGGGCAGTTAACCACTTGCCATGGCTTGAGAAACCTGAGAATATTTTATTGATGTATTAAGCATTTGAACAACCACTGAAGTTGTATGGTAGTCTGGGTCTTTGTCCAGGATGATTACCTCCGATCCAGAAGACTCTTCCTCTTCAACATTTTCATCATTGATTGGCTCTATTTTTTCAATTTGAGTACATCTTTCCTGCATTCATCACAAATCATGGTGTCATTAGGTATTTATGGAAATAACTGTGGCATTCACACTGGCAACTCAATGCTGTACTCTTACAGCACTGCAGTTTTTACTAGATTCCATATTGATACAAAAAATGGCTCTGAGCACTATGGGACTTAACATCTGAGGTCATCAGTCCCCTAGAACTTACAACTACTTGAACCTAACTAACCTAAGGACATCACACACATACATGCCCGAGGCAGTATTCGAACCTGTGACCGCTGCAGTCGCGCGGTTCCGGACCAAAGCGTCTAGAACCGCTCGGCCACTGGGGCTGGCCATATTGATACAGACATTACTTAAAAACATTCCTTCAATTTATAGTTTTACTTGTAAATGAACTATTAAAAAATACTAAGTTCCACTAAAATATATTAGATAACTAATTGTTCAATGTTCCTAACATCAGAAAAGTAATATATGCAAACAGCAGAAAACACCAAGGACATGAGGGACACAAGATTGTATACATAATACTCTCAATAGAAATTACATTTCAAATATAGTATCTTATGATCCCACAATTCACCATAAAAAATTTGCTCATTAAAATTAAGTTACTACAATTTTTTAAATAATTAACTCCTGCTTTGTGCTATTGGCCAAATGAGCAATCAAAGCAGTTGTAAGCATGTAACAGGGAGGAGGGAAAAGGGACACAGCAAAATGTATCACACAGGCAGCAAGCAAAGTTGGACAGAATGTAGGAAGGAAGTTTACATTTAATGTCCTGTTAATTACAAGGGCATCTGAGTAACAACAATGGAAGGTGGTTTGACATGGATCAAAAAGATTTAAATAGGGAAGAATGAAGAGGCAATTGGCTGCTGTTTTTTTTAAAGGAACAATCTCAGCATTTGCCTTACATAAATTAGGGAAGTCACAGAAAACCTACACTGGAAAACTGAATCCTTGCCCTCTCAAAAGTGAGCCCCTATCTTACCAGTGTGCTGCCGTGTGTGGTGTAGTAGAAGAAAATTGCAGTCAACAATAGCTGATAAAAAGGGCTAAGCAAAGAGAAAGTAAAACACAGGGAGCATAAAAGCGAGTGTTACTGATAAAATGGACACACACTGCATAAAATTCCATAAATACTCTAAGCACATCATGTAGAAGTGCCCCGCCAGTTAGCAAATTACTGGTAAACCAATGAATGTACTAATGGCTGTGAGATTATCTGCTAAAAATGTATTAGCACTATTAGGGGCCATTAGAAACTCTTAATAGTACCTAAAGACTGCTGTCTGGGCCTGAAAATTACCTAAGAAACCGAACAGTTTATAGCAGAAAATACAGTAAACTGATCCCACTGCGCGTATTTTAAATTGTCGCCCAAGTTTTAAACTTCACTCCATTCTTCACACCTATCAACACAAAATCATATCATTAACTTGTCACTGCAACCATCAATAATGTTTGGTCAGCAAACCAAATTACCCACATTCATGTCCTAAGAATGATTAAGTGTGATAAACTGACCTATTTCTTCATAAAATAAAAAAAATGTCACCAGAGATCTTCAAACACTATGACAGAAATGCAGTAGATGAAAATTCCAATAGCCCACACAGCCTCCACAAGGAATCATACATTACTACACAAAAACCACAGAGTCAAATATTATGGCAAGATATTGCAAATGGTTTTTCTTTCAATGGATTAAACTTTAAAGTTTGGCTACAAGTATTGCACAGGGGAACTGTCTGATCAATATAATTTTACTTCACTGAAGTATTTGTCAACTGCATAAAACAGAATATAAATATGTGCTAATAAGTGAATTAAACATTTTATTTCATTATTAACACCCCCCCCCCCCCCCCCCACACACACACCACCACCACCACCACCACCACCACCACCACCACCACCACCAATAATAATAATAATAATAATAATAATAATAATAATATAAATTAAGAACAAAAAGGCTGTTGCAAAGGAGCACGAGGATGTAAAGAGCAACTGATAATAGATACAGAGGTGACATATCAAGCTAAAACTAAACAAAAGTCGCTACACTACGCATACATTGATTACCAAAAAGCTTTTGATAGTGTACCCCACTCACGGTTACTACAAATATCGGAAATATACAAAGTAGATCCTAAATATAGTAAGAAAAATTGGAAAACCACACTTAATATCCAAACAAATTCAAATAATACCACATCACAGCCAATACAGATTAAGCGTGGAATATACCAAAGAGACTCATTAAGTCCTTTTTGGCTCTGCCTTGCTCTGAACCCACTATCCAACATGCTAAATAATACAAATTATGGATACAATATTACTGGAACATACCCACACAAAATCACACATTTGCTATACATGGATGATCTAAAACTACTGGCAGCAACAAATCAACAACTCAACCAATTACTAAAGATAACAAAAGTATTCAGCAATGATATAAATATGGCTTTTGGAACAGACAAATGTAAGAAAAATAGCATAGTCAAGGGAAAACACACTGAACAAGAAGATTACATATTGGATAACCACAGCGACTGCATAGAAGCGATGGAAAAAACAGATGCCTATAAATATCTAGGATACAGACAAAAAAATAGGAATAGATAATACAAATATTACAGGAGAACTAAAAGAAAAATATAGACAAAGACTAACAAAAATACTGAAAACAGAATTGACAGCAAGAAACAAGACAAAAGCTATAAATACTTATGCTATACCAATATTGACCTACCCATTTGGAGTAGTGAAATGGAGTAACACAGACCTAGAAGCACTCAATACACTTACACGATCACAATGCCACAAATAATGAATACATCACATACATTCAGCAACTGAAAGATTCACATCAAGCAGAAAGGAAGGGGGAAGGGGATTTATCGATATAAAAAACCTACATTATGGACAGGTAGACAATTTAAGAAAATTCTTTATAGAACAAGCAGAAACTAGCAAAATATACAAAGCAATCACTCATATAAATACATCGGCTACACCATTGCAATTTCATAACGACTTCTACAACCCTTTAGATCACATAACATCAACAGATACGAAGAAAGTACATTGGAAAAAGAAAACACTACATGGCAAGCACCCGTATCATCTAACACAGCCACACATCGATCCAGACGCTTCCAACACATGGCTAAAAATATATATACAGTGAGACTGAAGGATTCATGATTGCAATACAGGATCAAACAATAAACACCAGATATTACAGCAAGCATATTATTAAAGATCCCAATACCACAAGAAGAATGGGTAGCTTTGAGAGATGAAGTAGTGAAGGCAGCAGAGGATCAAGTAGGTAAAAAGACGAGGGCTAGTAGAAATCCTTGGGTAATAGAAGAAATATTGAATTTAATTGATGAAAGGAGAAAATATAAAAATGCAGTAAATGAAGCAGGCAAAAAGGAATGCAAACGTCTCAAAAATGAGATTGACAGGAAGTGCAAAATGGCTAAGCAGGGATGGCTAGAGGACAAATGTAAGGATGTAGAGGCTTGTCTCACTAGGGGTAAGATAGATACTGCCTACAGGAAAATTAAAGAGACCTTTGGAGGTAAGAGAACGACTTGTATGAATATCAAGAGCTCAGATGGAAACCCAGTTCTAAGCAAAGAAGGGAAAGCAGAAAGGTGGAAGGAGTATATAGAAGGTCTATAGAAGGGCGATGTACTTGAGGACAATATTATGGAAATGGAAAAGGATGTAGATGAAGATGAAATGGGAGATGCGATACTGCGTGAAGAGTTTGACAGAGCACTGAAAGACCTGAGTCGAAACAAGGCCCCCGGAGTAGACAACATTCCATTGGAACTACTGACGGCCTTGGGAGAGCCAGTCCTGACAAAACTCTACCATCTGGTGAGCAAGATGTATGAGACAGGCGAAATACACTCAGACTTCAAGAAGAATATAATAATTCCAATCCCAAAGAAAGCAGGTGTTGACAGATGTGAAAATTACCGAACAATCAGTTTAATAAGCCACAGCTGGAAAATACTAACACGAATACTTTACAGACGAATGGAAAAACTAGTAGAAGCCGACCTCAGGGAAGATCAGTTTGGATTCCGTAGAAACACTGAAACACGTGAGGCAATACTGACCTTACGACTTATCTTAGAAGAAAGATTAAGGAAAGGCAAACCTACGTTTCTAGCATTTGTAGACTTAGAGAAAGCTTTTGACAATGTTGACTGGAATACTCTCTTTCAAATTCTAAAGGTGGCAGGGGTAAAATACAGGGAGCGAAAGGCTATTTACAATTTGTAAAGAAACCAGATGGCAGTTATAAGAGACAAGGGACAAGAAAGGGAAGCAGTGGTTGAGAAGGGAGTAAGACAGGATTGTAGCCTCTCCCTGATGTTATTCAATCTGTATATTGAGCAAGCAGTAAAGGAAACAAAAGAAAAATTCGGAGTAGGTATTAAAATCCATGGAGAAGAAATAAAAACTTCGAGGTTCGCCGATGACATTGTAATTCTGTCAGAGACAGCAAAGGACTTGGAAGAGCAGTTGAATGGAATGGACAGTGTCTTGAAAGGAAGATATAAGATGAACATCAACAAAAGCAAAACGAGGATAATGGAATGTAGTCGGATTAAGTCGGGTGATGCTGAGGGAATTAGATTAGGAAATGAGACACTAAAAGTGGTAAAGGAGTTTTGCTATTTGAGGAGCAAAATAACTGATGATGGTTGAAGTAGAGAAGATATAAAATGTAGACTGGCAATGGCAAGGAATGCATTTCTGAAGAAGAGAAATTTTTTAACATTGAGTATAGATTTAAGTGTCAGGAAGTCATTTCTGTAAGTATTTGTATGGAGTGTAGCCATGTATGGAAGTGAAACATGGACAATAAATAGTTTGGACAAGAAGAGAATAGAAGCTTTCGAAATGTGGTGCTACAGAAGAATGCTGAAGATTAGATGGGTAGATCACATAACTAACGAGGAAGTATTGAATAGGATTGGGGAGAAGAGAAGTTTGTGGCACAACTTGACCAGAAGAAGGGATCAGTTGGTAGGACATGTTCTGAGGCATCAAGGGATCACCAATTTAGTATTAGAGGGCAGCGTGGAGGGTAAAAATCGTAGAGGGAGACCAAGAGATGAATACACTAAGCAGATTCAGAAGGATGTAGGTTGCAGTAGGTACTGGGAGATGAAGAAGCTTGCACAGGATAGAGTAGCATGGAGAGCTGCATCAAACCAGTCTCAGGACTGAAGACCACAACAACAACAAATACCACAACAGATAAATGCAGACTTTGCAAACAACAAATAGAAACAGTAGATCACATCACAAGCGGATGTACAATACTAGCAAATACAGAATACCCCAGAAGACATGACAATGTAGCAAAAATAATACATCAACAGCTTGCCTTGCAACATAAACTTATAAAACAACACGTTCCCACATACAAGTATGCACCACAAAATGTACTGGAGAATGATTAATACAAATTATACTGGAACAGAACCATTATAACAGATAAAACAACACCACATAACAAACTTGACATCATGCTCACCAATAAAAAGTAGAAATTAACACAATTAATTGAAATATCCATACCCAATACAACAAATATACAAAAGAAAACAGGAGAGAAAATTGAAAAATACATCCAACTGGCTGAGGAAGTCAAAGACATGTGGCATCAGGATAAAGTTGACATTATACCAATTATACTATCAACTACAGGAGTCATACCACACAATATCCACCAGTACATCAATGCAATGCAACATATACCGTACAGTTAAAAGGAAGTCACGCTCGATCAAGGTCCGCGTCACTTTCCATTTTTGACCAGACATAACGTCTGAGGAAAGAAAGAAATACTACTACTACTACTACTACTAATACTAATACCACCACCACCCGCCCTATCTTCCTATTCCATTTGCTAATGGCACACTGGAAGAATGACAGACACTAAGCCTCAGTATGACGTTCTATTTCTCTTATCTAAATGATTAATGGAAAATCTTATATAAAGATGTGAAACAAATACTAACAAAGAGATAGAGATGTGAAACAAATACTAACAAAGAGATAGAGATGTGAAACCAATACTAACAAAGAGATAGAGATGTGAAACCAATACTAACAAAGAGATAGAGATGTGAAACCAATACTAACGAAGAGATAGAGATGTGAAACAAATACTAGCAAAGAGATAGAGGGGCTGGCCAGTACTTACCTCAGCTCAGTACAGCCGACAGGTACACAAAACAGAACAGAAAATTTTTATCCTAGCTTTCGGAACTTTTTTCCTTTGTCAGGGAGGAGAGAGGAAAAAAAGGGAAAGAAGGGAAAGTTGATTCAGTTACTCATAACCCAGGTTATGAAGCAACAGGGGAAAGGTAAACAGGGAGGGTAGCCACTCTATCTCTTTATTTCTCTTATCTGCCACTCATGATCATTCCACATATATATATATAAAAAACAAAGATGAGGTGACTTACCGAACGAAAGCGCTGGCAGGTCGATAGACACACAAACAAACACAAACATACACACAAAATTCAAGCTTTCGCAACAAACTGTTGCCTCATCAGGAAAGAGGGAAGGAGAGGGGAAGACGAAAGGAAGTGGGTTTTAAGGGAGAGGGTAAGGAGTCATTCCAATCCCGGGAGCGGAAAGACTTACCTTAGGGGGAAAAAAGGACAGGTATACACTTGCACACACGCACATATCCATCCACACATACAGACACAAGCAGACATATTTAAAGGCAAAGAGTTTGGGCAGAGATGTCAGTCGAGGCAGAAGTGTAGAGGCAAAGAAGTTGTTGAAAGACAGGTGAGGTATGGGTGGCGGCAACTTGAAATTAGCGGAGATTGAGGCCTGGTGGATGACGAGAAGAGAGGATATATTGAAGGGCAAGTTCCCATCTCCGGAGTTCGGATAGGTTGGTGTTGGTGGGAAGTATCCAGATAACCCGGACAGTGTAACACTGTGCCAAGATGTGCTGGCTGTGCACCAAGGCATGTTTGGCCACAGGGTGATCCTCATTACCAACAAACACTGTCTGCCTGTGTCCATTCATTCGAATGGACAGTTTGTTGCTGGTCATTCCCACATAGAATGCATCACAGTGTAGGCAGGTCAGTTGATAAATCACGTGGGTGCTTTCACACGTGGCTCTGCCTTTGATCGTGTACACCTTCCAGGTTACAGGACTGGAGTAGGTGGTGGTGGGAGGGTGCATGGGACAGGTTTTGCATCGGGGGCGGTTACAAGGATAGGAGCCAGAGGGTAGGGAAGGTGGTTTGGGGATTTCATAGGGATGAACTAACAGGTTACGAAGGTTAGGTGGACGGCGGAAAGACACTCTTGGCGGAGTGGGGAGGATTTCATGAAGGATGGATCTCATTTCAGGGCAGGATTTGAGGAAGTCGTATCCCTGCTGGAGAGCCACATTCAGAGTCTGATCCAGTCCCGGAAAGTATCCTGTCACAAGTGGGGCACTTTTGTGGTTCTTCTGTGGGGGATTCTGGGTTTGACGTGTGAAAGCACCCACGTGATTTATCAACTGACCTGCCTACACTGTGATGCATTCTATGTGGAAATGACCAGCAACAAACTGTCCATTCGAATGAATGGACACAGGCAGACAGTGTTTGTTGGTAATGAGGATCACCCTGTGGCCAAACATGCCTTGGTGCACAGCCAGCACATCTTGGCACAGTGTTACACTGTCCGGGTTATCTGGATACTTCCCACCAACACCAACCTATCCGAACTCCGGAGATGGGAACTTGCCCTTCAGTATATCCTCTCTTCTCGTCATCCACCAGGCCTCAATCTCCGCTAATTTCAAGTTGCCGCCACCCATACCTCACCTGTCTTTCAACAACTTCTTTGCCTCTACACTTCTGCCTCGACTGACATCTCTGCCCAAACTCTTTGCCTTTAAATATGTCTGCTTGTGTCTGTATGTGTGGATGGATATATGTGCGTGTGTGCAAGTGTATACCTGTCCTTTTTTCCCCCTAAGGTAAGTCTTTCCGCTCCCGGGATTGGAATGACTCCTTACCCTCTCCCTTAAAACCCACTTCCTTTCGTCTTCCCCTCTCCTTCCCTCTTTCCTGATGAGGCAACAGTTTGTTGCGAAAGCTTGAATTTTGTGTGTATGTTTGTGTTTGTTTGTGTGTCTATCGACCTGCCAGCGCTTTCGTTCGGTAAGTCACCTCATCTTTGTTTTTATATAAAATATATATATATGAGAGAAAATAGTATGTTGCTGGATACTTCTTAGTTAAATGTGTTCTAGAATGTCAACAGTAAACCCTTCACAACACACAATTTATCTCAAACTCTGCTTTGCCTACTATTACTTTAACAGTTTTAGTTTATAGCACTCCACACTCTCTCTCTCACACACACACACACACACACACACACACACACACACACACACACCTGAATATTGTACTATTATTACCACTTTGCACTGACTGACCACAGAGTGTAATGTAATAATAATGGATCTTTCCAGTTATTTATGTGTGATACATTAATTTTATTTCTGTAGACAGCCAACTTCCAGCCCATAAATCAAGCATCACCTTCTGCACATGTCACTCCACATCAGTGATACCTTCAACTTCATCGATAAACAGCTACACTGAACTTTTGATGTCATCCACAAGGTCATTTACATATATTGTGATCAGTAATGGCTTTGCAATTCTCCCTCAAGATATGCATGAAGTTGTATTTACATCCGAATATTCTGCATCTTGACCTCCTAAATAGTTACCCAGAGAAAACTCTGGCCTCCAAATTTTATGCATCCCTGCACGAACATCCCGATTATAAACTGCCACTGCCACTAGTTAGCACCAGCATCCAGACTATAATCTTTGTAGCTCCTCTTGCTGTCACTAGTTGCCATTTTTTTGCGGTTTCACGTTTTGTTACAGTTTACTGCTACTAGCTTGTGTTTGTGAAGTTGTTGCAACATTACCAAGTTATTTTGTAGCATTTTGCTATGGCTGTTGCAGTATTATGTCTTCCTGTAATCTTCTAAAATGAATAGTGATTATTTCAGCGAGGAAGAGCAGTAGGAAGATATCCCTGCTTCGCAATCTGGTGATGTCTTTCTTGAACTTTCATCAAGTGAGGAAGACACCGATATAAATTGGTCTCAGGCGAGAGAGCGGCATGTTGTGGATCAAAATACTGATTGCACTCCACCAAGATTTCTGTTTGCTGATAATCTCCACAGTACGATTCCTTTTGCTGATAGTGAACTCCAAATATTTGTAAACTTTCTTGACAGAGACTTGACTGAAATGATACATGTGGAAATAGCTAAACATATCAGCCAATGTGTTTCAACAATCTGATGTAATGTTTTGCAGCTACTGTGTCAAGATCTTCAAATTTTCCTTGCTCTAACCATTTTGCAAAGTGTTGTTCAGAAACCTGAATTGCATATGTTTTGGATGTAGCAGGCAAGAATATCAACTCCATTTTTCTATGATGTAATAACTTACAAGAGGTTTTGCCAACTCAAATAGTACCTTCATTTTTCTGATAAAATGTATGGTGCTATAAATTGCCCAAATCCTAAGCTCAACAAATCTGGCCACTTTAACAGCACTTTGAAAAAAATTCAAACTTCCGATGTTCCTCAATGAGACATTATGGTAGACGAAAGTCTATTTTTGTACAAGGGACAACTGGGTTGGGTACAGTACATCCCAATGAAAAGGGTGAGATTTGGGATAAAATTCTACATGCTTTGTGAATCTTCTAGTGGATAAATGTGGTCCCTGATTATTTATATGTGGGAAAGACACAAAGCTGGACGCAGACTTTATTGATTTTTCCAATGTCATCACAAGTGGTTTTGACACTTTTAATACCAAAGCTGAAGGAAGGTTACAGTCTACTGACAGCTTTTAAACTTGCCCACAGTAAACAGATGTCCTAATTTTGAAGTCCACCAATAGTTATGTAACAGTAAAAAAGGACCCTAAAAGAGATGCCACAATCCTTTTGAAATAAAAAATAGCACAGGAGCAAAATTTCAGTTGAAAGATGAGGAAAAGTTCTAGCACTGCATTAGAAATACAAGACGACATGGTATTTCTTTCAACTGTCCACACTATGGATATGGTGAGACTAAAAAAGCCAAAGCTTGTGACTGACTACAAAGACACAATGAGAGGAACTTAGGTTAAACCTATCAGAAAAAATAATTGATAAATACAAAGGGAGTGTCATTTCTCGTAAGTCAAGCTGACCAAGATGAATGCCCCACCCTCTTCAGTTGACACAAAGACAGTTCCCAGAAGTCATTAAACTGGCAGAGAAGAAGAGCAATCTGACACAAGAATGCACAGTTTGCTACAAGAAACAGGATCCACGTGGGAAACATATTCAGAGAGAAACACAATACCACAGCCCCAGGTGACAGGACCCCTTGTGCACCACACCAAGCTTCAGAATCTAAACACAAAAACATATTTATAACACCAATCTAGTGTGATTTTTATATGTATATGTTATCTACCTTTTAATTTGTATGTTCAAATAGAAAATTTTCATATTTGTTGTAACAAAGATTAGCAATGAGCCACAGTTATCCTGGGATAATACCTTTTACCCACTTCAACCTACAATATCTCCTTATATTTTCAAGCTAAACATGGGAATGAGTTGCCAAAGCAATACATTTTCGAAAATGTGTAAAACTACAAGAAAGAAAACAGATAAGGTTTTGAAAGTTTTGAGACAGGAATAAGTACATTAGCAGGTTAAGAATAACATGCTGAGTTATCCCTCAAAGTCAACACACATTATATATTCTATAACCTTGTATTTTGTTCACTATTCACTTGAAGTACACAACTGTGTCAACTGCTACTCAGAACTCAAGGAACAAAGAATTATTGTGGGCACCATTCTATGTTCTTGTTCTCGTGGATAAATAGAGCAAGCAGACTTTCACAAGACTGATGTCTGCAAAACCAATTTTTGTTCCTCCAAGAGAATTTAATTCTCAAAAAAAGTCTTAACAAAGGTATGAAAAATGTATCATAATTCTAAAAACAATTGCAAGAGGGTGATACAGGACAACATTCAACAATAATTTTCACACTACAGCAGAGTATGCACTGATTTGATAGTTCCTGGCAGATTAAAAACAGTGAGCCGAAATGGGACTTGAACCTGCGACCTGTGCATTTTGCAGGCAAGTATTGTAACAACTTAACTGTCCAAGCATGACTCACAACCCACGATCTCAGCTTTACTTCTGCCAGTTCAGCAACCTCTACCTTTCAAATCTTAAAGAAGGTATCCTGCATACATTGTGGGACTAGCACTCCTGGAAGAAAGTATACTGCGGAGACCTAGCTTAACCCCAGACCATGGTATTGTTTCCAGGATGAATTTTCACTCTGTAGAATAGTATGCGCCTATTTCAAACTTTCTGGCAAATTAAAACTATGCACCAAGCTGGGAACTCTACTGCAGAGTAATAATTATTCTGAAATGTGTTCCTTTTTAATGCTAGCCATAGCGACTTCTTGACAAATGAAAGCAAATGAATGGAAAACATAGAACAGAATCCACACAATTTATTTGCTAGGGATGGGAATTTGTCTTGCTGAAAAGTCTCTACAAAAATCTCAATTCTTGAGAATCTCACGAAGTGTTTAACTGAGTTTCACTGCCCTGTTTGAGAATTCAAATAAATGTTCTGTGTAGCAACTACTAGACAGCAGCCATCAGGTTGAGCTTTTTACCAACTTGATGCAGCTGTCACAGTCACATACAGAGTACAGATATTTCAAATGCAGTTATCAGCACAGTAATCCACGCACAGCATTTGCACATATCAATACACAGCTTGAAACAGGAGAATTCACAGCTGATAGGTTAAAGTTTGTTCTACATTAATATGGGAACTTCAGTTTATTTACACAAAGGAATACCACAGAACTAAAATCAGTAATCAGAAATGAGCATTTTGTTGCTTTTAACTGACTGAAGTTGTATTTGCTCTTCCATTGATTTCGCCTCTAATCTGCCTTTGTTCTAAACGTCTATTCACAACAAAAAAAATTTTAAAAAGTGCAAAGAGGAATAGAACAGATTTTCCTTTATGGTCTGCAAGATCAAACAAATTAATTGTTATAACAACATAAGTTTCCTGAGTTCCTAATAGAAAGCACTATATTATTTCTATATTTAAAGTACATGCTTATTACACTTTTATTTGACCAAGGACAGTTGCTACTCACCATACAGCAGAGATGCTGAGTCGCAGATAGGCATGGAGGGGTAACAGGGTGGGGTGGGGGACGGGACAGTAAAGTCCTGTTTGTGGAAGCATACAGGGACGAGGTGGGAAAGAGTAGGGCAGCTAGGTGCAGTCGGGAGGGGACAGCAGCAGAAAACGAGAAAAATAGAAAGACTGTGTGCGCATTGGTGGATTAGAGGGCTGTGTAGTACTGAATGGAGAAGGGAAGGGGATAGGTGGGGTAAAGGGCAATGACTAACAAACATTGAGGCCAGGGGAGTTACGGGAATGTAGGATAGATTGTAGGGAGAGTTGCCACCAGGGCAATTCGGAAAAGCTGGTGTCTGTGGGAAGGTTGCAGGTGGCTCTGGCTGTGAAGCAGTCACCGAAATGAAGAACGTCGTGTTGGGCAATCTGCTTCATTTCAAAGCCTGCTTCACAGCCAGTGCCATCTGGATCCTTCCCACTGACATCAGGATATAATGTAGGTAGAGTTCCTCCCTGCACAGTCCAGGAAAGCTGATCATGGTGGGAAGGATGCAGATGGCACAGGCTGTGAAGCCGTAACTGAAATGAAGAACATCATGTTGGGCGGTCTGCTTCACAACCTCTGCAATCTGGATCCTTCCCACCAGTATCAGCTTTTCTGAATTGCACAGGTAGGAAGTCTACCTGCTATACATCCCACGTTCCCATAACCCTCCTGGCCTCAAGCTACATTAGTCATTGTCCTTTACCCACCTATGCTCTTCCCTGTTCCCATTCCAGCAATATATAGCCTGGAGGTTAGACGGAGAGCAAAGGGGCACACACACACACACACACACACACACACACACACACACACACACACACACACACACACACCCTTTGCTCTCCGTCTAACCTCCCAAATACACCTAACTGCCCTACCCTCTCCCCATCTCGCCCCTGCATGCTTCTGCAAGTAGCACTTTACCGCCCTCCACATCTACCCTGCTATCCCTCCCTCTTTTTGGCCCAATCTCCTCCTTACAACCATGACCCAGTTTGCTTCTCCCATTGTGCACTTCTACTCGCAGTCTGGTCTTGGTTGTGTGTTTTACAGTACTTCTGTTGCACCTATCTGCAACACAGCATCTCTGCTATATGGTAAATAGCAACTACACTTTTCATAATACTGTCATTATTCCATCCTGTATTTTCCACTGTTTGATTTTACCCTTGTATTTATAACATTACACTGAGCACAAATGAAGCTGCAGCCACATTGTAATCGGTAATTTGAAACCTGAAGTACAGATGCAAGTCAGTATCTGTTAATGGCTGCATAATACGATGGGCTGGAATGCAAAACTTGCAATTCAGTGAGGGAATAATGGACAACAAAGTATTGATGCACGTAACACATACATATGTGAGTGAGAGAAACCTAGGTGTGAACTGGAAACAATGGTGCCTGAAGTACCCTTCGTCACATAACATATGGTGTTTTTCCATGTACAGATTTAAATGAAATTAATTTTATCTTACAACAAGATAGTGTTAATAAGCATAATAACATGAATCCAAGTCCACCACAGATGCTGACAGCTGGCCGGGGTGGCCGAGCGGTTCTAGGTGCTACAGTCTAGAACCACGCGACCGCTACGGTCGCAGGTTCGAATCCTGCCTCGGGCATTGATGTTTGTGATGTCCTTAGGTTAGTTAGGTTTAAGTAGTTCTAAGTTCTAGGGGACTGATGACCTCAGAAGTTAAGTCCCATAGTGCTCAGAGCCATTTGTACCATTTTGAAATGCTGACAATACAACTTCCCCAGCTCAGCCACACTGATCTGTGTGTTTCTTTAACTCTTTTTCACCTCTGATCAACCAGAAAATAAGTTTCCAAAAACTATCTGGATAGTTTAAAGAACACTTACAATAAGACAACTCATAAAAATGTGAAATGTCTCATATCTTTGACACACAGTTCTTTCAACGTACAGCTACCAGCAATATCATCAAAATTCACACAGTTAGGAGAAAATGAATATTATAATATCTTTAGGAGACGGTATATAAACAATACGACCATTGCTATAACCCACAGCATTAAACTGTGTCCATCAAAAGGTTTTTCTGAAAATTACAAGAAACAGGTTACCTCAGCAAGAAAAATATTTCGTATAAACACACCTTAAAGTTAATTTATAGCCTTTTTCATTGCCAAAGACGATGTATATACACTCAATTAGCACAAGACCCCACACTTTGCAGAGTAAAGAACGTAAGAGAGATGAATTCAACAATGTAGGAAAAGCTAGACTGCTCCTTACCATAAAGATAACACATTACATTGCAGACATACACAATTAGAAGACACTTACATGTAACCTTTCGGCCACAACCTTTATCAGAAGAACAGAAACACAAAACATTCACTCACGCAAAGAAGCGTATGTAATACACACATTACCACCGACTCCGGTATCCTGAGCCAAAATGTAGGAGTCTGCGGTCATGTGTTCATGAGGTGTGTTTGTTTGTGTGAATGAATGATGTGTGTGTGTGTGTGTGTGTGTGTGTGTGTGTGTGTGTGTGTGTGTGTGTGTGTTTTTCCGACGAAGGCTGTGGCCGAAAACTTGCGTGTAAGTGTCTTAACTGTGCCTTCCTGCAACTTAGCATGTTATCTGTATGATACATAGCAATTTATCTTTTCTTACATTATTGATATTCCTACCTGGAGTTTCCATTGTTTGACAGATGAATTCAATTTCCCCCTCCCCAAAGCAACTTTTCTGCACTGTCCACTCTTTCCAAAAACTGCACTAATTCCTTCATTAAGACTAGTAAATTACCATTTTCAACTTAGCGACTGACTCAAAATTTTCATATTTTCACACCATCTGAAATTAAACAGGTACTAAAAAGTTGATGTTTTACTGTTTTGATTGTGCACATCTCTCAAAAAGTGTTGTATACCTCAGATAAAAAAGTGTGCTGTGTCCCATGTCTATAGTGTATTACGTAACCTCTGTAGGAAACAGTACAACTTATTCACAACACCGCTGATAAAGTGAAAAGGACAATAACTGAAGTTGGAATCACTAAAAGTTGCTGTGACTTTTTACAATGACAGTGTATTTAGAAATGAAGTATGTAATGTTTATGACATAGTCCCTATGAACCAAATTAACCTTATTTAATCAGCAACCAAGAAAATCCCAAATTTCAGAATTAAAGGTACCAATAAGACAAAACGTTATCTTAATTTAATTCAAATCTTAGTGATATTAGGAATGGTTTCTCCAAAGCAACAGAACTATGAAACCAGCAGATACATTAAATATTAAAAAAAGGATACGATATAACAGTGTGAACTTCAGTTAGCTTCTCCTTGTTTTTCAAAACGTATATCAAACACAAAGCAAATATACTTGTCATATGCATGCTGAGAGATATAAGAAACATAAAGAAGAAACGATAGTTTCTTCTTCCAATGCAATTGTTCACCCATGGGCAGTGATGATCAAAGGTCTGAAAAGTAAGTAGTTTTCAATTATTGCTGTGTCAAAAAACAGCACACACACACAGACACAAATCAAATGTTATGGGATGAAAAATTTTTGTTACGCTACTGTAAACATTATGTACTAATACGAGAACTTTTAATGTTTATGTTTATTATACAGCATGATCAATCCTTAACACAACTGCCTGGCAGGCATTCCCCACTACTGCAGCATGTCAGGGGAATACTTCCCACTACACTATGCATTATGCTTACTTCCCTCTACACTACATATTAAGCTTACTTCCCATTCGAGTAAGCAGGAAGGAGTAGAGGTGGGGCCCAAAGGTGGTGGTGCAAAGGGTAATTGGGAGGAAGGGGCAGCAATGCTATCCATATAAAATTACACTCGTTAAATAGCTGCTTGACACTGACCTGTCAGTAAGAAACATTTGGTGTAGAATTTGTTGCTCATGTGGAAGTGAACAATGAATGACCATGGAACATTGTGGACACACAAAGCCTATTTCCATCTCCAAGAACAGGTCCATACAGAGAATTACAGAATACAGGCAAAGTAAACTCTGCTTGCACGTCAACTGGTACCACCTCATTCTGTGAAGGTAACTGTGTGGTGCAGTTTGACAGCATCACTTATCATAGAGGCATATTTCTTCAAGGAGATGGGTCCTGAGGATCTTGTTATCCATACTGTAACTGATAAATGCTACAACAGTCTTTTTTGCACAAACTTCATTCCAACCCTTCAACAGCGTGGATGTGTGAATGGATCATTTTACTGTAAGATGGTGCTCGTCCACATGCTGCACAGCCATTGCAGTAGCTGCTAATGAGAAATTCTCGAATTATCGGCCATCATTTACCTACAGTCTGGTCGTCCCCGTTACCTAATCTTAATTTACGTCATTTCTGACAATGGGGCCGACTGAAAGATGCTGTGCTCCAATTACAAACATAGCTGAATTGAAGGCATGCATTGTGCAACACATTCTGAATGCCCCTGATACACTGATATGTTGTGGAACATGCTGTTCCTCAATTTCAACTTGTGGCAGAAAACGGTGGCTAGCATACTGAACACGCCTTGCGCCAGTCTCAGAACAATTAGAAAGCAATGTCACTGTTTCTTTTTTATGCAGGTTTTGGCCTCAGCATGATTTAAAATTGATTTTTCCCATCTGATGTGGTACAACCTTGCTGTCGTGGATGGGCTTACCTAACTAACAGTGCCACAACTGTCGAATGCCAAACTTGTGCAGTCGTGCACATTGCACAATGTGGTCGATTTAATGTGCTACTCATACCGCAGCCATTGTATTGTGATTCATCTGTCATTTTTTAACAAACCTGTTTAGATTATGATGCTTACAGCACCATCTATTTGGAAAACTTTCATTACTTTTTTTGTTTTCGTAACATTTCCCCTTTCTTCAATAACATTCTGTTCACATTTTACACCATTCTAAACATCGGTTCTTTCTTACAGCATGTTGTCACAGTTTTGCACTTACGATAGGGGTGAGATTTATGTACAGAAGGTAATTCAGCAACAAAGCATGAAGACTGTCAGCTACAAACTGTGAAGTACTACTGAAGCAAATAATAAAGTGAAAATTTTGCGACAAATGTCACACTTATTATTATATTCTGGGCTATTATGTCATTGTCAAATTTGTATGTCAAAAAACATTTCATCCCCATATACAGAGAGAACCTCCCCCTCCACCCCCACTCGTTTGTTCACACCACTGTACATGGGGCAAAACACACTCTAAGAAATTCATTAAAATACAACTTAGTATCCTGGTATATTTTAATGAGACTCAAATTAACAGTAGTTATATATTTGTATACAGACACTACTTCAAGAATATGAGGTCGAAGTTGCACAACACAATGATGAATAAGAAAAATTTTGAAGGCTGCACTACAATGCACGACAGATTCAATTGAATTCTTTATATGCACTTTACATACAAAAGTACAGATTGCAAAATTACTAATACCATTTGACACACTGGGGGAGGAGTCTTGGCATATCTGAGAATAACTGGGCATACTGACAATAGCACAGTAGTTTGGCTAGGTATTGTGCAGCAAATTTCAAATTTATCATTTTCACTGCACTCTCTTACACACACACACACACACACACACACACACACACACACACACACACTGCGCATTTTTTCAAACAATTGTTTCAGCTCTATTGAACAAATTCATATTAAGTGCATCAAGAGTTTATGCTGAGGACAGCATGGTAGCAATACAATGTTTAAATTCGGACCACATGAACCATCATATTGAACTGGAATGAAATATTTTACATCAGGACCTTGACGTATGCACCATCAACCTACATCAATGAGAAGAGGAATGAAGCTGCTAAGCAGAATTGAAAACAATGACTAGAGAAACATTTACACAGTTTACAAGAACAAGTGACCACACAAAAATAACCATTTCTTACAAGTATATTTATCAATAACATCTATTCATATACACGACGGCATCAAGTAAAAAATTTGTAAACAGTGCCAGTATCATTCCACTTTTGTCAAAGGCATATTCCAGTGACAAAATTATGGATACAACTGCCTTTTTGTACTCTATTTTATAATACACTTTTAGTCTGCTTAAATTTTCTAGTGTAGACTCCTTAAAACTGACAATTTTTCAGACTTTCTTGGGTAACATTTAACTATCTGAATGTTTCCATGATTTGAGAACCAACTAAAACAGATTAGATTTATTAGTTTTAACTCTTATGTCATTTTCTACACTCATCTACACTTCTTATACTGACTGGTTACTAATCTCTATCCAAAGGTAATCATTTTACGAGCAATGAAATACAGACAAATGGCGCATTGGCTTTCCAACCTTGTTCACTGGGAGGAAATATGAAAATATTGAGACAGCCTCTAAAAATGAAAGCTTAAGAAAACCTGAGCAAGATATACTACATTTTAGGAAGAATTAAGGCTAAACATTCATTGTAGCATGGAGCTGAAGTTCAAGAACTTGGGAGGAGAGGGCTCAGGTAAAAACCGTGCATTTGTTTTTGGCAGTCCACTACATGTGTCGAGCCTTATCACATTTCGTTATGAGCTTTGCAGTCTTTGATGCATTTACAGAAGATCTGACAAATCTGGTTTTTTTTTTTTTTTTTTTTTTTTTTTTTTTTTTTTTTTTTTTTTTTTTTTAATGAGTAAACAGCAGCTGCACAACTTGATTAATCTGTAAACACTTCACACACATTTTTAAATATCTAACAACTGGTGCATTACTTTTTACCACATTTCCATTTATGGTAAGATACAAGCATCAAAAGAGAAAAAATTATAGGAACTTTATGTAGGACTAGTAGTAACACATTCTGAGACATATCGGAGGGGCTGGGATTACAAGAGAGGAGGATGGGGAGGAAGGGGCAGGGATAATAGGTTTCATAAACATCAATTATTCCAAAGCCCATTTCCTCCCCCACCAATATAGTACTTTCATAGCAAATGGTAAAGCTATAATTTTTATGCATGTGACCAATCAGTATCTTAACATCACTGAAAACCAATTTTGGTATTATGGCATCATTGTGGACTAGCATTACTTACCTCAACACAAACATTGCACACACTACAGTGAGAGCACCGTGGTGGACGATAAAACTGACAGGTGACACACCACTTCATGCGGACAGTAATCCCATTTATTTCAACATTTTTGTATAGAGGTGCTCTGAAGTCATCCTCCCTGTCCTCTTCTGGGGAAGCTACACAGCAACAAAAACATTAACAAATAGCAACATGTGATAAATGCTTGTTTACAAAAATTATTTTCTAATCACCTGCAGAAAGAAAATAATTGTAACAGAACATATAACAGAAGCTTCAACAATAACAATTCAACAAAGTATAAAGTAATATCCTGAGACATGAACACTCAATTTCTATTGTGATATTACAATTACATAACCCTCTTACCATAAACAATTTTGATTTGTTGGTTGTTCCTTCTTTATAATTCAGGATGCAAATCGACAATGCCTGCATTGTGTTACATATGAATGGACCTCTATTGAATGCACACAATGACAACACACTATCCAAGCAAGCTGTGAGCCTGTGTGTTTACTAGCTAATATACTGAAAATTATCTCAAAAAAAAAGGCCTAAGTGCAACTAAAATATGTAAAATTTTCAATGCCTACCAATCCAGCCACTCAAACAAGATTTTAGAAAAAATTCACCAACTACTTTTGACAGTGAATCATATGACATGAAGAGTCCAACAACTTCTGAAGTCTCCAGCTCGTTCTGAAGAGGGTAGATAGTTCCCATGAAAAATATTAGTTCAAGAAATAAGATATGAAACAGTTGCACACTTGGAATGTCAAAGAAGATGTGATCCATTAGCAAAATAATCTTCAAGACTCACAATGGCAGCGAATGTCTAAGCAATGAATATGTTAAGCTTTGGCCTCAAAAGATACTAAAAGAAGATCGTCTTACAAGGGGAAGGCCTCAGACACGGCCAACCGATTTGGCTCAAATTTGGCAGGTCACTTGTGTACAACCTGAAATGAAGGACTAAGATATTTTGGGTCAACACCCCTGCGTTTTTGAGAAAATCACCCCTAAAGGCTATGATGAGCAATTGACTCAAAATTGGAGGGATCGACAGATAATTGTAAATAGAGCATTTGTCATCATCAGGTATGGGGTCCACAAATGCATACTTTTCCTGAAATCGAGGAAAGAAACTTTTACAACTGCCCCTTCTGTACCCACATGGTAAAAGCTTTCCACCGACAGAGCCGATAGCGCAACGGTCACGGTAGCTGGCTTGGATTCGGAAAACCCGCGTTCGAATCTCGAAGAAACCTAGCGGATGTTATTCTTTTCATTTGTATTTTTCCATATCTCAATTGATAGGGATAGGAGGGTTAATAAGGTAGGGAAACTAATTTCCCAAATGCAGTAAGTTAGTAAAGTATTAAACTTTTAAGCCTTATCACATGAAAACAACACCGAGTAAGAGTGCTGCGAATTCCTCATGAGGGACCACAGATAGCCAACCGCGCAACGCTTGTTTACAGCGAGGCACGGGACAGAATGCACGTGGGGAAAGTTATGTTGTCCAGTTGCCTCTTCATCATATCATAGTTGTGAACCTGGAAGAGCGAAGGTGTCCAGCACAAACCTTATAGAAGTCAATCGGAAAGAGTTGTTTTCCATCATTAGGCTGCCGCGAACCTCGCGGATACATGTAGTGATTTTTCCATGGTTAATGCGCCGAATTAAATACGTTTTGTGAACAAATACTGTGTTCTTCCGTAAATAATATATGGTGAGTACTGTATGTAGTTTGTAGTAATTTGATCTTCTGTTTATGCCGCAGTAACTAGTTATTGTTTGTTGTGTCATATCTTTCAGGTGCATAATCTGAATAATGGAAGATGTACACCCTTCGACTAGCGCTGTAATATATAGTTGGGAGCCTGTCACAGACGGTGGCAAGCGGGAAGTTACCGACACTGTGTTTTGGTTTGTAAAAGTGTTGAAAGACCGATGTATTATCAATGCCCTACTGGAAGCAGGCAGTTCCGTTTCTCGGCGTTCCAGATTGATAGGAGCGGCTATCGTCGAGCGATTTTTGGAGCTGACGAACGAAATGACTTTTGTTGATACTGAAGTACTATACAATGAAGACGAAGCAGAAGGTGATTCAGTGGAAGATATCCCGACTAGTGAATCGCAAAATGGTCATAACACTTTGGAAATCTCCACGTCACTGGGAATATATGCTTCATCTGTTCCCGATGAGTATTACGAACAGGTTACTAAACGATTGAACTACGGCGTTATACCCATTGAAGTAAAAGTAAAGGCGGTAGCGCTAGCCAGGAATAATCCAAATTGGAACTTACAAACACTGAAAAAGAATGGAGCAACAACAGCCTTGAAAAGGAAGAAGGACTTGAAATTGTGGGAAAGTGACATCGTTAAAGGAGGGAAAAGCTACAGCAAATACCAGGTGGTAAATAAGTGATTTTTCCATCATTAATGCGCCGAATTAAATACATTTTGTCAATGAATACGGTGTTGTTCTGATTTGTCGAATCTCATTGTAACCACAATGCAACAATGAGAATACTTCAGGAGTGGGCTGCAGGTGCAGCACTTCAATATACGGCCAACAAGGATTTTACGTTTGCTGCACCATTATCTTTGGCAAGAAATTTCAAATCTGAGTATAAAATTCATCAACGGCACGTCACTAAATACGTCTCTCATAAGGAGGTACAAAATATAGAAGACATACAGAAAGTGGCGGCTCTTTTCAGCACGCAAACGGCGTCACTTATGACCGGTTTTAATCGTGATTACGTGATCAACACCGATCAAACAGGATGCGAGTATCGGGTGAACATTCGACGAATGTTATCGCATAAGGGAGAAAAACGAACTCTTGTTGCAGTTGGTAGTGAAAACAAACTAACACATTCATACACGGCGCAATGTGCCATCACAGCCTCTGGAAAAGTGTTGCCTAAAGTTTTCCTGTGTTTACAAGAAACGAATGTTACATTTGGTCCTCGGGTTATAGAAGAGGTCAATCGTTTAACCGACTCGTTGAAAAATGTTTACATTACCTGCTCCAAATCCGGGACACTGACAAATGCGATTTACAGAACATTTCTTGAGAATGTTTTAAAACCATACGTTTCTGATAACAAGTTTTGTGTGATATTGGATTACTGGAGTGGACAAATTAATACTACAATGCACGAGACAATGTTTATAGATGACGAGGGTCAGCCGACGTGCACAGTAGAAGTAATACCGCCAAACTGCACACTATGTGCCAGCTGTGTGGTGTTTATTTCTATCGCCAGGTTAAAAACATTATTTCCAGGTATCAGAACTGCAGTGTGCTTTTGGAAACCCAGCGGGAATTGCACAACCGCACAGATGCAATAACTATTCACGGTATAATTCATAACGAACTTTCAGCACCAATTTTTCGGGCAATGATACCGTATGCGTGGTATGCATTAAAATTAATTCCCGAAAAAGACATTTTTGAATGTAAACCAAGTTTGTTTTCCGCAGACTCTTCGGAACAGTGTAGCTGTCAAAAGACTGCATTCATTATATGTTCTTGGTGCCGTGAGTATATTTGTTTCGAATGGTTATATGACCAGTACCATCCATCTAGTTGTTCGAAGAAAAATGAGGACACGTAACGGTGACTGGAAGAGCCATTGTAAAGTGACCTGGAGTAACATTTTAGTTGTTTACTATCCCAAGAGGTTCGAGAAATTTATTTACCTACCTTATTCTTATCATTCCTTATTGATTTACGTACGTTACTAACCCTCCTATTCCTTTCAATTGACATATGGAAAAATACAAAGGAAAACAAGAACACCCGTTAGGTTTCTTCGAGATTCGAAACCGGGTTCTACAATTCCCCGCCAGCTACCTTGGCCGTTGCGCTATCAGTGCTGGCGGCGAAATGTGTTTACCATGTGGGTTCAGAAGTGGCAGTTGCAAAAGTTTCTTTCCTCGAATTCTGGACCCCATACCTGATGATGAAAAATGTTCTACTTATAATTATCTATCATGACTTGGCAGAGCAAAAGTAAAAGGAGGGTAGTGGAATGTAGTCAAATTAAATCAGACACTGCTGAGAAAATTACTAAATGAGTCACTAATAGTTGTAAACTAGTTTCCCTATTTGGGCAGCAAAATAACTGACAATGGCACAAGTAGAGATGATAAAAAATGCAGACTTTGCAACAGCATTGCTAGAAAAGTAAACATTGATTATAAATTCAAATGCTGAGAAGTCTTTTCTGAAAATATTTATCTGGAGTGTAGCCTTAGATGGAAATGAAATGTGGCAGTAAATAGTACAGGCAAGAAGAAAACAAAAGACTTCGAAATGTGCTACAGAAATATAGTGACAATTAGATGGACTGATAGGATAACTAACAAGAAAGTACTGAATCAAGTCGAGGAGCAATATTTATGACAAAATTTGACTTTAAGATGGGGTTAGTTTATATGACATATCATGAGGCATCGAGAAACCAGCTGTTGTTGTTGTTGTTGATGTTGTTGTTGTTGTTGTTGTCTTTAGTCCTGAGACTGGTTTGATGCAGCTCTCCATGCTACTCTATCCTGTGCAAGCTTCTTCATCTCCCAGTACCCACTGCAACCTACATCCTTCTGAATCTGCTTAGTGTATTGATCTCTTTGTCTCCCTCTACGATTTTTACCCTCCACGCTGCCCTCCAATGCTAAATTTGTGATTCCTTGATGCCTCAAAACATATCCTACCAACCGATCCCTTCTTCTAGTCTAGTTGTGCCACAAACTTCTCTTCTCCCCAATCCTATTCAATACCTCCTCATTAGTTACGTGATCTACCCACCTTATCTTCAGCATTCTTCTGTAGCACCACATTTCGAAAGCTTCTATTCTCATTTCGAAAGCTTCTATTCTCTTCTTGTCCAAACTGGTTATCGTCCATGTTTCACTTCCATACATGGCTACACTCCATACAAATACTTTCAAAAACGACTTCCTGACACTTAAATCTATACTCGATGTTAACAAATTTCTCTTCTTCGGAAACGATTTCCTTGCCATTGCCAGTCTACATTTTATATCTTCTCTACTTCGACCATTATCAGTTATTTTGCTCCCCAAATAGCAAAACTCCTTTACTAATTTAAGTGTCTCATTTCCTAATCTAATCCCCTCAGCATCACCCGATTTAATTTGACTACATTCCATTATCCTCGTTTTGCTTTTGTTGATGTTCATCTCATATCCTCCTTTCAAGACACTGTCCATTCCGTTCAACTGCTCTTCCAAGTCCTTTGCTGTCTCTGACAGAATTACAGTGTCAATGGCGAACCTCAAAGTTTTTATTTCTTCTCCGTGAATTTTAATACCTGCTCTGAATTTTTCTTTTGTTTCCTTTACTGCTTGCTCAATATACAGATTGAACAACATCAGGGAGAGGCTACAACCCTGTCTTACTCCCTTCCCAACCACTGCTTCCCTTTCATGTCCCTCATGCCCAATATACAGATTGAATAACAAGGCTACAAGGATAGGCTACAACCCTGTCTCACTCCTTTCCCAACCACTGCTTCCCTTTCATGCCCCTCGACTCTTATAACTGCCATCTGCTTTCTGTACAAATTGTAAATAGCATTTTGCTCCCTGTATTTTACCCCTGCCACCTTCAGAATTTGAAAGAGAGTATTCCAGTTAACGTTGTCAAAAGCTTTCTCTAAGTCTACAAATGCTAGAAACGTAGGTTTGCCTTTCCCTAATCTTTCTCCTAAGGTAAGTCTTAAGGTTAGTATTGCCTCACGTGTTCCAACATTTCTACGGAATCCCAACTGATCTTCCCCGAGGTCCGCTTCTACCAATTTTTCCATTCGTCTGTAAAGAATTCGCGTTAGTGTTTTGCAGTTGTGACTTATTAAACTGATAGTTCGGTAATTTTCACATCTGTCAACACCTGCTTTCTTTGGGATTGGAATTATTATATTCTTCTTGAAGTCTGTGGGTATTTCGCCTGTCTCATACATCTTGCTCACCAGATGGTAGAGTTTTGTCATGACTGGCTCTCCCAAGGCCATCAGTAGTTCTAATGGAATGTTGTCTACTCCCGGGGCCTTGTTTCGACTCAGGTCTTTCAGTGCTCTGTCAAACTCTTCACGCAGTATCTTATCTCCCATTTCGTCTTCATCTACATTCTCTTCCATTTCCATAATATTGTCCTCAAGTACATCGCCCTTGTATAAACCCTCTATATACTCCTTCCACCTTTCTGCCTTCTCTTCTTTGCTTAGAACTGGGTTTCCATCTGAGCTCTTGATATTCATACAAGTGGTTCTCTTCTCTCCAAAGGTCTCTTTAATTTTCCTGTAGGCAGTATCTATCTTACCCCTAGTGAGACAAGCCTCTACATCCTTACATTTGTCCTCTAGCCATCCCTGCTTAGCCATTTTGCACTTCCTGTCGATCTCATTTTTGAGACGTTTTTATTCCTTTCTGCCTGCTTCATTTACTGCATTTTTATATTTTCTCCTTTCATCAATTAAATTCAATATTTCTTCTGTTAATCAAGGATTTCTACTAGCCCTCGTCTTTTTACCTACTTGATCGTCTGCTGCCTTCACTACTTCATCCCTCAAAGCTACCCATTCTTCTTCTACTGTATTTCTTTCCCCCATTCCTGTCAATTGTTCCCTTATGCTCTCCCTGAAACTCTCTACAACCTCTGGGTCTTTCAGTTTATCCAGGTCCCATCTCCTTAAATTCCCACCTTTTTGCAGTTTCTTCAGTTTCAATCTGCAGTTCATAACCAATAGATTGTGGTCAGAATCCACATCTGTCCCTGGAAATGTCTTACAATTTAAAACCTGGTTCCTAAATCTCTGTCTTACCATTATATAATCTATCTGATACCTTTTAGTATCTCCAGGGAGGGGGGGGGGGGGGGGGGGGGGCAGCTAGTACGTAACAATCCAGGGGATTTAAATCAGTACTGTTGAGATGTAAAATTTGTTAGACCAAAACGTGTCAAAATTGTCCGGCATCCAGTTTTAAACAAAATAGCTTATGTGGTATGATGAGTCATCTTGCTGAAAAACTTCTTAAGTTCCAAACACCACTGTTTGAACCCACAGCTTCGCAACACTTAAAGTAATGTTCAAATGAACTTTTGTGGAAGTTTCTCTACCACAAAAAAAATTTGAAACTGAGGTGGCACGACACTACCCACACTGTACACAATTCTTAGCACATTAAGACTGGCAGAAAATTATGTCCTAGTAACAAAGGAAACATCCTCTGGATGCACGCAAGCCTTTTATAGCATACTATAAAAAATCTTCATGAGGAAAGAATCCAGTTCACCCCCCGCCCCGGTTGTGTCATTTTTTCCATGAACACAGAGGCAAACTGCAGCAACTAATTCCCTTTGTCCCTTTGCCTTAGCAGTGAGAGCATTTCTTTTACCATCAATGTGTAGGATCGATATCTAAGATACTCCCCAGAAATCTTAAGCATTGTTGGTCTGCTTACACAGATGATCTACAGCAATGATTGCTTTCGGTTCTCTGGAACCAGCACTTGAGCTCTTTTGACAACTTCAGGTCTTTCAAGTGACACTTCCTTGTCAGTATGTTCTAAAGCAAAATATTTTGGCACAACAACAAACTGTAGACTTCAGATATTTAAAGAGATGAATTACTTCTGCTACTGAGTGCCCAGTAAGAAGTCCTTTGACAAATCCAGCTCTATTATCATACACTGCACTTTGTTTCAATATCTTCTCCATTTTGATATTCAATTGTTTGTTAGAAACAACTGGCAGTGCAGTGCAGTGCAAACAATGTCTTTGAGAAGAATAATCAAATGAAGATTTAATTTCATCTGGATTTTTGTGATGTACAGTATAATTTAGTAACTAAAGAGAAAAAAGTCTAGCGGGCCAATGCCTGGGTACAGCAACCAGATTCAACTGACGCCTCCACAAAGAGGGAGCCCGAGACATCAGGAAGGAGATAATCCATAATTGGATTTATGGCAATGGCAAACAGTACAACACTTAGCACGGAGCCCTGGGGTACTCCGTTTTCTTGGGAGAAGGTACGGGAGAGAGTAGTGTTCACCTGCACGTCAAATGTGTGCTCCACCATAAATTCGCGAAGAAAAAGGGGCAACCGACCGAGAAAGCCCCAAGAGAATAGTGTGCGGAGGATGCCTGTCCTCCAACAGGCATCGTATGCTCTCTCCAGATCAAAATATATTGCTACTGTTTGGCGTTTCCGGAAAAAATTGTTCATGATATAACTGGAGAGAGCAACGAGATGGTCAACTGCAGAACGACGCTTTCGGAAACCTCATTGGGCAGGTGTTAAAAGATTGCGGGACTCCAGCCACCAAGCTAAACGGCAATTCACCATGCGCTCCAAAACCTTACATACACTACTCGTGAGAGAAATGGGGCGATAGCTAGAGGGGAGATGTTTGTCCTTCGTCTGGAAAAAGTACTGTCGGTCCAAATTCCATTGTAAAGGCGATGGAGGTAACGCAGACTATGGTATTATAAATGCAGCAACATTTGGATGTGGATACCATCCGGTCCTGGGGCAGAGGAACGAGAAGAAGAGAGTGCATGTTGGAGTTCCCGCATGGAGAAAACAGTATTGTAGCTTTCGCAATTTTGAGAGGAGAAAGCAAGAGGTCGCACTTCCGCTGCACGTTTCTTCAGGGGAAACGCTGGCGGGTAATTTGAAGAGCTCGAAATCTCAGCAAATTGTTGACCCAATGAGTTAGAAATTGCGAAGGGGTCCACTAATGTATCATGCGCGACAGTGAGCCCAGAGACTGGGGAGAAACTAGGCGCGCCAGATAACCATCGAATCCGACTCCAAACTTCCGAGGAGGGAGTGAAGGTGTTAAATGAGCTAGTAAAGAAGTCCTAGCTTGCCTTCTTGCTATCGCGGATGAAGCGACGACACCGCGCACAGAACTGCTTATAGCGGATACAGTTGGCTAATGTAGGATGGTGTCTGAAAACACGAAGAGCACGTCGCCGCTCACGTATTGCGTCACGGCATGCCTCGTTCCACCAAGGAACTGGGGGGCGCCGGGGAAAGTTTGAGGTGCGAGGAATCGAACGTTCCGCAGCTGTAAGAATAACGTCTGTAATATGAGTGACCTCATCGTCGACGCTAGGAAAGTGACGGTCATCGAATGTCGCTAGAGACGAAAAAAGTGTCCAATCGGCTTGGGCCAACTTCCAGCATCTCGAGCGCATATATGGCAGTTGTGGCTGCAATCGAAGGACACAAGGAAAGTGGTCACTCGAGTGTGTATCAGCAAGGGCGAACCATTCGAAGCGCCAAGCTAGCGGAACAGTACCGACCGATAGGCCCAAATGAGAGAAATTTGTCGTGGAGGCAGACAAAAATGTAGGGGCCCCAGTGTTGAGGCAAACAAGATCCGCTTGATGGAAGACATCTATCAATAGTGAGCCACGCGGACAAGGATGTGGAGATCCCCAAAGCGGGTGGTGGGCATTGAAGTCCCCAACCAGCAAATAGGGGGGTGGAAGCTGACCAAGAAGATGAAGGAGATCAGCTCGTGCCATTGGTGGGGACGATGGAATGTATACAGTACAAAGAGAGAAGGTGTATCCAGAAAGGGAAAGACTGACAGCGACTGCTTGGAAGGAAGTGTTTAAGGGGATTGGGTGGTAATGGAGAGTATCATGGAGAAGAATCATGAGTCCTACATATGCTGGAGTGCCTTCAACAGAGGGGAGATCAAATCAGACTGACTGAAAATGGGGGAAGACAAAGCGGTCATGGGGACGCAGCTTTGTTTCCTGAAGACAGAAGACGACCGGCGAGTAGGATCGTAAGAGGATCGTCAATTCATCCCGATTGGCTCGAATGCCGTGGATATTCCAATGGATAATGGACATAGGGTGGACAGAAAATGGAAGAATGCGACCAAGGTTGCCATCAACTCAACGACCGCTCAGAGCTTGCGACCGACAGCGTGGAACGGCACTCAGCTGAAGGCAGAAGATCCTGATCCATAGGTTGTTCAGAAGCAGCTCCTGCCACCAGCAATCGGCCGGTTGATTGGCCGACAGCAGTGCGCCTCGGCGACACACAAGACGGCCGAGGGCGGTTACCGCCAGGTGGTGCTGTAGATGAGACACGCCGTGGCGGAGAAGGAGAGGAACTGGGTTTCTTATCAGCCTTCTTGGAAACATGATGTTTAGATGAAGGAGGAACCGATGGCTGTGAAGTTGGGGAATGTAAAAAATCTTCACGAGTATGCTCTTTTTTGGAAGTCCGGGTGTCTGACTTTTGGGATCGAGATTTAGCAGAACCCGATGAAGGATGAGCCATAGAGTGAGCAGGTGAAAGTGGGGAGGTCGAACGGGCGATCCTTGCCCTGGCCGATCCAACGACCGTGTCACTGAAAGTGAGATCACAAGTCTGCGTGGCAGCCTCCTTTGTTGGCCGAGGAGAGGCAAGGACAGCGCTATATTTTCCTGTCTGAGGCACTGTGGGCTTTCGACTGGCGAATAATTTTCGAGCAGCAAAGGTTGACACCTTTTCCTTCACTCTGATGTCCTGAATGAGCTTTTCGTCTTTAAAAATGGAGCAATCTCGAGAGGAAGCAGCATGGTCACCCATACAGTTGATGCAACGAGGGGATGGACCCTCATGGGCATCCTTGCCACACGTAACACATTTGGCCGGGTTGGAACAGGACTGGCTGGTATGATTGAACCGCTGGCACTGATAGCAATGCGCAGGGTTTGGGACGTAGGGCGAACGGAAATTATCTCATAGCCCGCTTTTATTTTCCATGGGAGTTGAACCCTGTCAAACGTCAAGAAGACAGTACGAGTTTGAACGATGTTTGTGTCAACCCTTTTCATAACTCTATGAACAGCCGTTACGCCCTGGTCAGACAGGTAGTGTTGAATTTCCTCATCGGACAATCTGTCGAGGGAGCAGGTATAAACGACTCCACATGAGGAATTTAAAGTGCGGTGCGGTGCGCTTCCACCCGGACAGGGAAGGTGTGGAGCAGTGAAGCACGCAGCAATTTTTGTGCCTGTAAGGCACTGACTGTTTCTAACAACAAGGTGCCATTCTGTAATCTGGAACAAGACTTTACAGGACCTGCAATTGTGTCGACACCTTTCTGAATAATGAAAGGGTCGACTGTGGAGAAGTCGTGACCTTCGTCAGACCGAGAAACAACAAGGAACTGTGGCAACAATGGAAGAACTGTCTGTGGCTGTGACTCAGTGAACTTACGCTTGTGAGCAGAAATAGTAGAAGATGAGGAAACCATTGCGGAAGAATCCCCCATGATTACCGGCGTCTCCGATGGCGCGCTCCTCCCTTGTGGGGGGCCTCTCTGAGGGCACTCTCGCCTTAGGTGATTGTTCACACCTCAGGTCACACTTCCCGAGAAACGGACTGAGGGACCAATCGGCACTTTCGGAAGGTATCAGCTCGGGTACCAGGGGGCTGGCCGTTACCAGGGGTAAGTACGTGTCCTACCTGTCTACCCGGGGCGGGGAATTACGTCTTACCCCGTGACTAGCTACGCACGAAAATGCGTGGGTCGGCCATCAGACACGCACAGGGAGGAAGAAAGACAAAAGGAAAAACAAAGAAAGGGAAAGGAAAGAAGAGAGGTCTCAAACGCCACAGCGGAGAAAAGGGTAAAGAGAAGAGGTAAGGAAAAAAGAAGGACAAAGGAAGGATGAAGACGTGCAAGCAGAGAAGGCGAAGAATGCGTTACATTTACAAGCGTCCGTCTCCGGACGTAGGCACAAACCATACTCCCAGAGGGGGAGAAAGGGAAGGAAAGAGCCAGAGGTGAGGGGGGGGGGGGGGGGGGGGGGGGGGGAGGGTGAAGATGGGGAATAGGGAAGGATGCGGAAAAGGAAGGTATGCAGGAGGGCCACGTTAGCTCTGGGTCCCGTGCTCGCTACGCACTTATCCACAAAAGAGTTGTGGACCCCCTGGGGGGGATTGCATAAATGTGCAAGGGTTGGTACCATATGACCCATCCTCACTTGGGCAAGGAGACTGTTTATGAGAGTAGTTCGAGGGGCACCAGTGGCCAGTCTTACTCCACGACAATGGAATGGATCCAACAATTTCAAGGCTGAAGGAGCTGCTGATATGTAGACCTAGCAACTATTCTCCAATTGGAACGAGACCAGGGCCTGGTAAATAGGGAGGACAGTAGTGTGATCCACACCCAAATACGTGTGGACATGGAAGCAGAGACAAATTAAACTTTAGCACACAGCTTTTGCTTCCTTAGCTAACAAGTACGGGTCAGCCATGTGAGCTTTTTATCCAAGAAGTGTTTTAAAAACTGGGACTGTGCAGAAACATCTAGGTGATGGGTATTCAAGTAGAGTTCTGGGTCAGGAAGGATGATACAACAGAAATGCACGTTTCTGCAGTGGGGAACTGGGAGCCATGGGAAGGGTTCAAGCACAGTCTCAGAACTGGCACCTCAGAACTAGAATTCATTCAAGGTTACAGATAGGGAAGTATACTAAACGCAAAAGTCATCAACATACTGCACAGGGATGGCCGGTGGTCCAAAGATCGCAACTAGTCCATTGAAAATGATGTGCAATTATGTAGCACTCTGTTCTCTTGGTCCCATGAAGAGCTGAGTGATGTACCAATGCTAACGCAAAACAGTCAATGGGATAAAAACTGACAAACAAAAACCAGTAGAGAGCCTAAAGAGCCCCTATCGTGGAGGGCACGTAAAATGTGATAACACCAACTGGTGTCACATGCATTATGTAGGTCAAGAAAGACAGCATTGTCCCTCCCGGAAACCACACCAATAGGGGTACAAAAAGCCCTGCGATTCCCAGCACAATCGTCGGGCTACTCTCTTATCAAGCATTTTGCGCAGTACATTTGTGAGGTTAGTAGATGTCAACAGATATTGCGGTTTTCTCTAGCTTCAGAGCTAGGACAACGATACTACCTCGTAATTGCAAAGGGAAAGTAGCTCCTAGCCCAATATAGTTTAAGAAGTTGAATAGATAGAGTATGGTTAAAATCAGATGTTGGACCATCTGATTATGAATCAAATTGAGGCCTGGGTTGTACCACATGACAAGAAGAGACTGAAGCAATTCCTAGTCAGTGGAAGATTCATTTTACATTTCAGCATGATAGGGGTGAGGGAGGAGGAGGGAGGTGGTGTGATGGATAGGGAGATGTCTTCAACTTTTCACTTATATGTTAGGAAGGTAGCGGGTAAGTAGAGGACACCGATGTTGTCACTAAGTAGGTCACAAGATATTCAGCAAGCACCAACACATCAGTACAAATCCCATCATTAAGGACATTACCCGAAACAGTTATCTCTGGAGCTTGACTCAACCTGGATGACAAGGTATACTTTTCCAAGGAGGAGACATATCACTAGCAGCATTCTTTCTTATTACGTTTCACTAGATAGCGAGCCTCAATGCGAAGCCTCTTAAAGTTATGAATGTTTTCTGTGAAGGACATCACCTGACACACTTAACGGCTCCTTGATTATGCTGAATAGTTGTTGCAATATCTTTGGTACACTTTAGCACAGGCCAGCATTGAAGATGGCCTGCAGACAAGAGAATAGCTGTTCCAGTAGTGCAGTTGATTGCATCTGACACCTCCTGCAGCCTCATCGATGCAATCAAGACGGGGGCAAAGGTGACACCAAGACCAATTGCCTGTTGGTTCTTCGAAGAGCCCAAAGTGACAATAGGTCTGTCAAGCCACAACAACGAAGTGTCAGTATCACTGAAATGTGATCACTGTTACAATGATAATCATGTAGTGACCATTGTAGCAAAGCCTTGAGATTGGAGGATGAGATCGTAATGTCAATAGCCAGGAAATGGATGGGAGTACCATCATTGAGGTGGCACAGATCAAGATCAGAAAGAAGTTGGTCAATCAGAAGGCACCTACGAGACGAAGTATTATTTCCCTTCATGGGTGGTGAACATTGAAATCTCAAAGGAGAGAAACGGGAGGGCAAGTGGGGGAATTGTTGGATAAAGATTGTCATCTCAAGGTACGTTAAGCGCCCTGCCTGGAGGTAAAGAAATGTTTGAAATGGTGATCACTGGCATCATTAGCACTTGCACTGCTACTGCTTCCAATGTGGCACAGAGGGGAATCCACTCACTAACACTGACGACAGTCTTGCAAACCAATGTACAGACCCCTCTGTGCATACTTTCTTAGTGCCAGCATGGTTCCAACAGAATACACAGAAACCTCAAAAATTTGACGAATGGTCATCAGTGAAGTGAGTTTCTTGGAGAACTGCGTTGACCACAAGACAACAGGAAATTAGTAGTTTTTATTGTTGTTGTTCCAGCAGGAGACATTAATATTCAGTGTAGTTCCACTTGATCATCACACTGAGGATGTTGCTGTTAGAAGTGAAGGGGCCAGGAGGACAGGTCACACCCCAAAATAACTGTTATCAATGGGAGTGCTAATCGATAAACATTGGTTTGGAGCCCGATGTGGGGGAAGAGACGGTGGGACATCTGGCTTCTCCTGGATGACCCGAGTAGCGTTCCCTGAGATATCTTCCTCTTCTCTTTCACAACTTTCACAACTTCTTGGAAAGGCCTATACGCTGTGGGTTTAGGAACAGAAGAAGAGCAGGCAGTCCTGGGAGTAAACAGTCCAGGTCGCTTGTGTGTGGGTTTCCAGGAGAATGTTCCTGAGAAAGCCCTGTCCTTAGTAAACTTCAGAGAAGGAAGCTGCTACTCTGGCAGCGTACAAGGAATGGTTCCTGTAGATGGTATCATAGGAACCAGAAGAGGGAGAAAACTTATCAGCCTCTTGATCAAGTTTATTTGCACTATTGCTAAATGTCAATACTGAGGGAGTAAATAAACCAGGTATTGCTGACAATCTGGCCACAGTAGTGGCAAAGGTCAATACTGACATTGGTTACAATCCTCCTACTTCACAGTTTCTACATATTAAAGGCAATGTGTTAACTTCTGTTCCTAGATTTTGCATTCTTCACGTCAATTAATATACTTTGGAGATTAGGGAGGATGGCTGTTCCTGCAAATAACATGGACAGGTAGCAGCACACAGTGACTTTTCATGATGTGGCCAGCCACAATCTCCACAAATAAGGTTGTACATACACACCACAAAGACATACGCTCAAAGTCTCGCATTTGAAACACCTTATTGGCAGTGAGAAATACCATTTCAGCGATAACAAATTACTGACATTTTCCGGAAGCGACTATCCCTCAAAAGTGGAGATGAATACACCAGCGTCTACTTGCTGTTTGGTGGGACTCAACACACGACATACAATGTGAATCTCTCACATCTCAAAGGGTTCATGCAGTTCTTTGTCTGCCTCCAGCATTAGGTCCCAGTGAATCACTAATCCTCCTATCATGATAAAGTTCTTATGGCATGTCATGGCAACAGTGTGCATAAACTAATTATTCATAAGAAAGTAAGAATCGGGATTGGGTAAGCTTTGTCTCTTAATTAAGATACAACCACTTGGTAATTTCCTAAGGAAAGAGTGCTGCCAAATAATTTTTCGATATTCTCCACAAAGAAACTTCTGTTTAATTGCATCCTTTATCTGTTTCGGTGCAAACCATGAATTGAAGGGAGTAACTGCAAGTCATTTTATTTTACTTTCCTCCCTTGATGTAGCCATGGGGCAATGTTCCTGGGATCTTAAAAATTTGCACTGAATTGTGATCTGTCTAAAGAGACTGCCAGGACCTCATGGTCACCAACTGATAACTGTGGTCATTTCAGAATCTCAAATATCTGCCATGATGCCACCTACTCCACACAAAGGCTCTCTCCACTGGAGCCATCCAAACGTGACAGAGGTCATCTAGTGTTCTGGCATTCTGGCCAATGTCTCGAGTCCCTGTATCCCCACCCCCCACCCCTCCCCCCTCCCCAAAGAGACATGCATCTTCTCCTCAGATAAGCACTAAGCACCTACTCCTCAGCTTTCGCAGGGGGCTGACAGTCAATACTGTGATCCCTGCATGGCCTGGAAGCTGCCGCAATACAGGTACCTGGTACTGACAACCGTGCACACTGACTTGCTCTAATATTGCGCATTGGTCTTCCCCACACTGCCCACACTCCTGTAAAAAAAAAATTAGGAAAAGGTGAAGGTCAAACCCAGACGTGGGGATCGAACATAAGTTAAACAAAATATGTGGTGTAAAATAAGGGAACAAAATGGGAGAAGCCAGAGTTAACCTCCTAAGCACGAGCTAGGTTGCCAGCTGGGAATCTGTCCTAAAGATCAAGTAAGAGAGAAAGAGATAGTAAAATTGAAGCACAGGAAGGGAATAATAATGCAATAGCTAAAGGTCTTGTGCTCACCAAGCACGTACTTACAAAAGCTGTGTGCCCTCTTGGAGACTAAAAATGAAAGTAAGGTAGAAGAAAATAGAACTTAAGCAGACTGGTGGGAAAAATTTAGAATGGAAAGTAATAGCAACATAGTACCCTTTCTTTAACCATCAATCATCAATCTAGAAGGGACAGAAACTGCTACCTATTATTCTTTTTTAACTTTTCAGGAAGATTTTTCAAATACATGGAATGAAAAGAAATTCATTATCTTTCCAACTAGCCAAGTGCAAGCAGAGGACACTACTGGGTGTAAAGCACAGAAAAGAATTTAGAGACAGATGTGAATTTTTAAAGGGAGGGAGGGGGACTATCAGATTGAATATCTGTCTACCAAGGAATAGGAAATACTAATGTTACAATTACTTAAATTAGAATGTAGAGCAACATCATGAAGGAATTATCCAATGGGACACAAATATGTACATGTACATGTACAGACAAATAAATTAAAATTTCAGAGAAGTTGAATAATTTATCAAAGAGAAAGAGCTTCACAAATTTAGCAAGTCAGTAATGTGTTGGTCCACCTCTGGCTCCTATGCAAGCAGTTATTCAGCTTGGCATTGATTGATAGGAGTTGTTGGATGTCTTCCTGAGTGACATCTTACCAAATTCTGTCCATCTGGCACGTAAGATCTTCAAAATCCCGAGCTGGTTGGAAGGGGCCTACCCACAATGCTCCAAATGTTCTCAACTGGGGAGAGATTCAGCAATCTTCCTGGCCAAGGTAGGGCATGGCAAGCACAAAGACAAGCAGTAGAAAGTCGTGCTGTGTGCAGGCTAAGATGTAAACCCAGAATGACATGCCATGAAGGGCAACAAAGGGGACATAGAATATTGTCAAGGTACTGCTGTGCTGCAAGGGTACCACACATAACAACCAAAGGGGTACTGCTATAAAAAGAAATGGCATCCCAGACCATCAATCCTAGTCATAAGGCTATACAGCCTTATGACAGTGTGTGAGAGTCAGGTTGGTAACCCCACTGCTGTCCAGGCCATCTCCAGATACATTTTCAGCCTGGAATCTAATTGGCTGGAACAGAACTGTCTTCTATGATGAGTCCTGCTATGAATTGATCCCAATGACTAGTGAAGACTTCTCTGGAGATGCCCCGGACAGTACTGGAATACCAACCTGATCGCTGTCTGCCTTATGGCCTGACAACCAGGAGTGATGGTCTGGGGTGCCCTTTTGTTTCATAGCAAGAACCTTTAGGTCATTAACAGAAGCACCCTTACAGTACAGGGGTACATCAACAATATTCCATGCCCCATTCTGTTGCCCTTCATAGCACACCATCCTGGGCTTATATTTCAGCAAGTTAATGCCCACCTGCACAGAGCGCAGAGCGTGAATTTTTACTGCTTGTTTTTGTGCTTGCCAAACCCTAACTTGGCCAGCAACATCACCATATCTCTTCCCAACTGCGAAAATTTGGAGCATTATGGGCAGAGCCCTCCAACCAACTCAGGATTCTGACAATGTAACACACCAGTTAGACAAAATTTGGCATATCCCTCAGGTGGGCATCCAAAACCTCCATCAATCAATGCCATGCCAAATAATTGCTTGCACTAGGACCACCGGTAGACCCAAAACATTGTGGACTTTTGAAATACATAAAAATTCTCCCTCCCTCCCTCCTCCCTCCCTCCCTCCCTCCCTCCCTCCCTCCCTCCCTCCCTCCCTCCCTCCCTCCCTCCCTCCCTCCCCTCCGTCTGTCTCTCCGCCCACCCCCCTCTCTCCCATCCCCATAATCACCCTCCCTCTCCCCCTTCCAAGTGTCGGAAAATCTTCCAGTAGTCCATATTAAATTAACAGTTTGAGGAGGGTTTCCACAACATTTCTGGTGAGCTGTCACAGCATGCTTTAATCTATTTTTAATCTATTTTAATCTATTCTGTCATGACCTGGCACAATAATCTTATGCCTGAGACAATGTCACATCCAGCTCCCACATATATCTCATAATTGCTGGAAATGACTCCTCAACTGACCTCAGCATAATAAAATGTGAATGATTGAGGAGGTACTGATAACAGTGCTGAAGTGTATGCTCTGCCCTATGGTCATAGTCTTAGACCTTCTCATAATATGAAGTTTTTTACTGCTCAGCTATGGTAGCGTGAGCTCTGCTGTCACTTAGCAGATGACCAGTAAAAGGCCAATTCTTTAAAGAATCTAACTCCCATGTATAAACAGCTTCAAATTTTGATTACTCCACAAATGAGTTAATGTCGATAAAAAACTGACGCCAAGCATGTAGGCAAGACAAGTTTACAAAAAGTTCGAAATTATGTGTAAAGTTTGTTGGAAATCACTAAGTGCTCTCATTATCGAACACTGAACGATTATAATAAGGGTAAAACAATGGAAACTCTAGGTTGAAATTAAAAACACACACACACACACACACACACACACACACACACACACACACAGGTCAAGCACACATGACCAGAGGGGTAATTTGCACTCAATTTTATGCAAATGCTTGTTTTTCCTGTGTCTCTAAGTTTATGACATATCCCCTGAATAAGGTATCATACAATGATATTTCTTTGCAAGTTCATTTAGTAGTATGTGTAGATACTGCATGTAAAATGTGTTGCAAATAGAGTTACTAGTAAAGGAATAATAAAACATCATGCCCGATGCAGCAGCATTACTGCATGAACACTAAAAATCTCAATGGTAAACTTTTTTTCCTTTCATCATTTTATTTGGGGGGGGGGGGGGGGGGTTCATTTGAAATTGCATGTAAAGTTTGTTTCATATCTCAATGTGCTCTTATTCACAAATATTGGATGAACATGGTCTGGGCATTTGTGAATAGTCAGTTATGCTGCCTCAAGCCATGTGCACATTTTCTAACTCTCAACACTTGCCTTATTGCGTCAAACCTTTAATATAAGATTATATCCATTGATGATTAGATGATGACAGCATTTTACATGTTAGAACTCTGTCAATAATTATATTAAATACTGAAATTAAATTTCTGTTGCCCCTGGAAGCTGTTAGACAGGTAATCTGCAACTGGTGCAGGATCCTATAAACCGGGTTAACCATTTAGTAATATAGATATGCATCAAATTCCCACAAAGGAGGATGAGGGTCAAGAGGGAGGGGGTGCTGTTTAATAGGGTTGTAAAGAGCATCCGAGAGCATTATTAGAGGGCTGGTGCAGACCAAATATTATTACCTCACTTGTCATGTATATGAGGTAATCCTTTTTATGTAGGCTACAGCATCTGTAAAGATGGGCCTCTTGTATGGAAGGACTCAAGGGTCTTCTCTTTGTTAAGTACTTCTACATGTGTCCTGAATTGTTAACGTTTAACTGCAACAAAAATAGTCATTTTAACACTGAAGCTTTTATGTGCCTTATCTTCGACCCAGCAGCTAAGTGGATTTCAGATTAGGGTTTGTTGGCTCCCTTAGTAAAACACCAAAGTTTGAAAGACTGTTATAACACTATCAACCTGACAACCAATTGATGATTCAGCACAATTTTTCAGAATGCCGTTTTTCTCTCTTGTGTTTTAAATTGGTAAATTTATTACTCAAAGACATTTGCTGGTTTTTACAAATCTCTGAAAGACATGGCAGACCTTGACTTGCTGCTATCTCATCCTATCAAGTCCTGGTACACAGAATAAACTTTACTACAAATACCTGCCTGAATGGCATTTAGAAATACAGGTGTTGCCACCAGCTCACAGCAACAATGTTTACATAGAGGAGTTCCATGGCTTACAGCAGAAAGTTACATGCCATTTGTTTGTCATCCTGTATGCAGTATTGAGGTGTCCCGTAAGTCACTGCTCATTTTTGCGAAAGTGATAATTTTACTCTGTAAATGGTTCAAATGGCTCTGAGCACTATGGGACTTAACATCTGAGGTCATCCGTCCCCTAGAACTTAGAACTACTTAAACCTAACTAACCTAAGGACATCACACACATCAATGCCCGAGGCACGATTTGAACCTGCGACCGTAGCGGTCACACGGTTCCAGACTGAAGTGCTTAGACCCGCTCGGCCACACCTTACACTGTAGATCACAATTCCAAAAGCGTAGACTTATGCTACATACAACACCATGGTCATGTTTTCTTATACATTATTGTTGAGGTCTTTTTGCTGCTTCAGTCTCCAAGTGCTTTGATATTACATCATCAGTTGGAGAACTGTGGGCAATTTCAACAGTTAACTTTCCTGCTCTTGGACAATAACACTGGTGACACTTCTTTAAAGTCTATATTCTTGCTGACAAAATTAGATTTTAGCACTTTTAAGAGAAAATGAAAAATTCAGCACCACGCAGCTCTGAAACTGGTCCACACAAGACAGTGATTAACAATACCAAGATAGAACTTTTTGGGAATAATACATAGGACAAAGATTAAAGGATGAGCCATATTGGGACTCACATGGAAATGTGAAATTGTATGCATTTCTCAATAAATTTGTGTCAATTGTTTGAAAATTCAACTTAAAAAATAAAATATAATGAGAAGTTGAGAAGATATGAAAAACTCGTGGCAGAAATTAATACTGCTGATACCAGAATTTGATATGTAAGGAATACAGTGCAACAAGATCAAGGACAACCAGCAAGTACACAAGATTATATAACAAACTAAATGATTAAACAGCAACATAATTCACAAATTTCAAGTATTTTCATTAAAGATTTCCTAAATGCAGTCAAAAAATTGGGTCAAATACTTCTGTTAAAGAAAGGAGGAGATATTGAGAATTTCACACAAAAAGAAAATTAAGCCACTGGTAGTCCAGACATCCATTTCTAAAATTAATAGAAATAAAGAATTTCCGAAAAACAAGCCAACGTATTTTTATTTTATCTGACAACTGTATGACTGGGAATCCTGGGGTTGTCTTTTCATTGCAGTAAGGTCCTCCTCTAAAGGACTGTATTCAAGTTCTGAGTAGCAATGCATGTTCAGGCCAACAAACCAAAGAGAACTATGTCCCTCAGGATGGCATATTAAATGCCTTTTTTACATAACAGTGCTGTGTCCACAGTCACAACTGCTGTCCAGTGTTTTATTTTTGTGGATGATTTTTCAATCTTTTGCTGATATTCTGGTATCAAAAGACAAACAACTACAACTAAAATTCGAAAGGCTTTGATTATTATCAAAAACCACAGGTTTTCAAATTTTTCTTTGGAGAAAGTAGTTAGTGTCAATTTTAAATGTTTATGTCATGCTTGTAATCCACCTGAACTGCTACTGGAGACCATCATTCTTATTTTAAAGAAATCAATGAAGTACCTGAGCATCATCTTCAAAAAAAAAAAAATAAAATAAAAAAATAAAAAGCACACCTCACTGCCAAAAATCAGTCATCATAAGATAAGAGCTCTAGATGTTGCCAATATCTTTAAATTATTACAGGCACATACCATGGGATGGAAGGGGGCAGACGGATCCTCCTCATTGTTAGTTCACAAAGCCTCTGTTCAATCTCAACTGGCTTATATCTGTACTGTAAATACTTCTGCAGAATCATCCAGTCTAATGAACTTTGATTCCATTCACCCTGACAGATTTAGATTGAAGACAGAAGTCCTCAGCTTAAGCCCTATACTCAACATCGTTGCTTAGGAACCACCTGTAACCACTCAACCTTCCGTAAGCTCCTACAGCTTTCAAGCTTCTTATCCAACCACAATTGGAACAAGGATATATAACAACAGCAACATGACCATTGGAGATTACATCAAAAGAGCAAATTTAGAACTCATTGTGTCAGACCTGCATATTTTAACACAAGTTTGTAACACTGGAGCAAATGTCCTTCCCTGGTTAGTAGTGAGACCCCAGATCACATAAAAACAAAATCATTGCCCAACTGCTCTGGCAGGCAACCATCATCAGGAACCAACCACCACACAGCAATCTTGTCACATCCTCACTTGTGGCACCAACGACCAGATGGCACTTCGTTCAGTGAAATATGAGGAAAATTTGTCCAAGCACAGCAGTCCCTAGTTGCTAGCGGCAGGAAGTGTGTGCCAAGTACAACTGTTTCTGAGATAGTGTCAACAGCTAATTGAGCCATTGTGCCAAATGCCTACGATTACATCAATTGCGGAAAGAAAAGACTGGCTAGTCCTGAACTAAAAACATTCAGATTTACCATCAAAGATGATGAAAGGTTACAGAAAAACCATAGGAAATCATTTTTAAATGAAATCACTGCCAACACTTGACAGTGAAATAAATAAACTTACCATCACAATTTTGGCTGTGGAGCCATTTTCAAATGAAAGGTAAAAACTCAAACCAATAAAACATATGGGTAACAAAATGCAAAGCGCAGTGCAATAACATCTGATAAACCCAATTTAAGGAACATTACTTCTGATTTCACCTTGCACTTAAAGACAGACTACAGCTGAAAACACGGTAGAGAAATAAGTAAATAACAAAAACTTTTAGTCAAATGGTGGCAATGATTTCATTTAAGAGAATATAAAATATATTACGACTGAGCCCCCCAACCAACAAAAAATCATAATATGATATCACTTCCATATTCTAATGCCTGCTGCAGACTAACATAAATGGAAGCAAACACGAGCGAGCAAGCATTCACAGACAGTTCTCCAGTATTCACTATCTCTTGTTTGTATCTGTGAACAACTTTTCACACTGGAAGAAAGGGAGGAGGACACAAGGGAATGAGCACAGTGTGACAACTCTCTGAACACCGTATTTTTATTTATTTATTTATATTTATTATATTTTTAGTAATAATAATGTCACAAGTCCACTTGTTAACACTAAGTTACAGCAATGACGTAAATCTTCGTTACCGATACAAAATTATAGTCCTTGGTGTTTTTTGACAAAGCAAGGAAAATGAAATAGGAAATTAAGTATACAGGTGTCTGAATTTGTACATAAGTGTGAAACTTGCAACTCTAACAATCTTTATCATTATTCCAAAACTTTGCACACATGTCTGTTAACACCTTTTTCTGTGTCCTCATTACTGCAGCCCAGATTTCATGTTACATCAAAAAAGAAATATGTACATAAATAAGTAACCCAAATTGGTGACGTGTATAAAGCATCAATTATATGTAAAAGCCAAAATTTAATTTTTTTGTTAGAAAATGCAAGTTCAGAGGTAGGCAGGTCAAATATCCATGTTAACTCTTACTCCGTTCACTTCTGCTACAAAGTACTGAAGTAACAGTGTCTCCTGTCAAAGCATTTAAGTCACGCTGGAATGGAATGCGAAACTTTATAATAATATACTTTTCAAAATGTTATGTTACTGTGCACAGTCTTCTGTCCAACAATATGTTTTTATAAACAGAGAAAGATTGCCAACGTCGCAAGAAGTCAATGGTGCATATTTATACAGAGGGATTGTTTAGTTTGTTTTTCTTTAGGACGTGAAAACAACTAGGATCATATGCACCCATGTCAGAACCGTAGAACACGAAGACATAAAAGAAGCTAAAAATGACTACCCATTAAGCTCAATCAAAGGAAGGAAAGACCACTAAACACAGGGATGTGGAGAAAGGTCTATAAAATATGCATAGAGAAATGGAGGTCGTGAACCAAAGATTAAATGTTCTTCACCATATTGCTATGATGGATAAAAAGTAAAACGCAGTTAACAGCTGAGCATCATTCGCTAAAATGGCCAATAACTCAGACACCAAACATAAATGAGACCATAAGTGGTTAAAAAGGGAAGGGGGGGGGGGGGGGGGCATTCCATCAGGAAACGGCAAACCATCAAAGGTTGAGGGCAACGAGCACAAAGTGGCAGGGGAGCACCACTTAACAAATGGTGATGGCTAAAAAGACAGTGCCCAATACACAACTTAGCTAAACTGATCTCTGCACAGCAAGAGGGCCGAGAGGAGGTCGTCCAAGCCACTGGGAGAGGCTTAATTCCCTGTAGCTTGTTCCAATGAAGGGAGGACCAGTGGTGATGCCAAAGTGATGCCACCTGCTATCAGGAGGCACACAGTGATGGTCATTTTCCTCTCTCTCTCTCTCTCTCTCTCTCTCTCTCTCTCTCTCTCTCTCTCTCTCTCTCTCTCTCTCCCTCCTTTTTTTTTTGTGGGGTTTTAGGGCGCTCAACTTCGAAGGTCATTAGCGCCCAGCCACAAATGTAAGTGCACATATAATCTGGTAAAACTCGATGGGGGAGAAAGGGGGGGGGGGGCGGGGACGACACCAGAAAGTTCTTACAAAGACGCAGATAAAATAATTAAAAGAATTAGATGTCTTTGGACAAGTCCGTCAAAGTAATAAAACGAAGAACACAAGCAGCTGCTCGAGCGTCATCAGCTAAAATTTCCTGTAAGGTAGATGGCAAAGACAGGACAACACGAGACTGATTAAAAGGGGGACACGACAATAAAACATGGCGCGTTGTCAATGCATGACCACAAGGGCACTGCGGGGCGGGGTCACCGGATAGCAGGTAGCGGTGGTTAAACCGGCAATGCCCAATCCACAACCTGGCCAAAATGACCTCCTCTCACCGAGAGGGTCGGTAGGAGGTTATCCAATCTGTTGGGAACGGTTTTATGGCCCGGAGTTTATTTTCTTGAAGTGACGACCAAGTATCCCACCATAATGACACAAACCTCTTACAAATAACTCCACTAATGTCAGACGATGGGACACAAAGGGAGGCTGGCTGAGGCAGGAGGACTGCAGCCTTGGCCACAGCATCAGCAGCCTCATTCCCAGGCACTCCTACATGGCCTGGAACCCACAAAGCTAACAGGAGAGCCATCACCAGCAAAAGAATGGAGGGATTGCTGGATCCGTTGCACCGAGGGATGGACCGGAAATGGAGCTCCATGGCTCAGAAGAGCACTGAGTGAATCAGAGCACAGTACATACGGAGAATGGCGGTGGCAGCAGACATACTGAACGGCCTGATTGAGAGCAAAAAGCTCGGTCGTAAAGCTGCAACACTGGTCGAGGAGCCGGTATTTAAAGGTGATGTCTCTGACGACAAAAGCACAGCCGACACCATTGTCAGTTTTGGAGCCATCAGTGTAAATAAAGGTGTTACTGGCGAGTCGCGCACGAAGTTTGACAAACCGTGAGCAACACACTGCATCCGGAGTACCCTCCTTTGGGAGTGAGCTGAGGTCAAGATGAATGTGAACTGGAGCCTGGAGCCAAGGTGGTGTCGGGCTCTCACCCTCTCTGAAGGTGGAAGGGAGGGCAAAATCCAATTGTCAAAGCAGGCGACATAAGCGGACTCCAGGGGGCAGCAGGGCAGACACATACAACCCATACTGACGGTCGAAGAAGGACTGATAAGAGGGGTGGTCGGGCATTGATAACAGCCAGCAGGCATACCGACAAAGCAGTACGTTGCGCCGGTATGTCAATGGTAATTCGGCAGCTTCAGCATAAAGACTCTCGACAGGACTAGTATAGAATGCTCCGGTCACAAGACATAACCCCCGATGATGGATGGAGTTGAGACGGCGTAAGAGGGATGGCCGAGCGGACGAGTAGACGAAGCTCCCATAATCCAGCTTTGATCAGACTATGGAACGATATAAGCAAAGCAGGACAGTGTGATCCGCTCCCCAAGATGTACCACTGAGAACACGGAGGACATTAAGGGAACATGTACAACAGGCTGCCAAATAAGAGACATGTGGAGACCAACACAGTTTCCTGTCCAACGTGAGCCCTAGAAACTTAGTTGTGTCCACAAATGGGAGAACAACGGGACCGAGATGTAAGGATGGTGGAAGGAATGCTGTAAATCGCCAAAAGTTTATGCAAATAGTCTTCTCTTCAGAGAACTGGAAGCCATTAGCCACACTCCATGGGTATAGGCTGTCAAGACAACGCTGAAGGCAGCGCTCCAGGAGGCATGTTCTCTGGGCACTGCAGTAGATCGCAAAGTCATCGACGAAAAGAGAGCCGGAGACGTTAGGTGGAATGCAATCCATAATCGGATTGATCGCTATGGTAAAAAGGGCTACGCTCAAAACGGAGCCCTGAGGCATTCCATTCTCCTGGAGGAAGACGTTGGACAATACGGAACCCACACATACCCCAAACATTCAATCTGTTAAAAATGAATCAATAAAAAGTGGCAGGCGACCACGTAGGCCTCACCTGTGAATAGTGCGGAGGATACCTCCTCTCCAACAGGTATCATAAGCCTTCTCCAAATTGAAGAACACAGCTACCACTTGGCACTTTTGCAAAAAGTTGTTCATGATGAACGTCAACAAGATCACAAGGTGGTCAACAGCGGAGCGGCGTCGACGAAAGCCGCATTCAACATTGGTAAGTAGTCTTTGAGATTCAAGAATCCGAACCGACCGAGCGTTAACCATGCGCTCCATCACCTTACAGACACAGCTTGTAAGAGAAATGGGCAGTAACTAGAAGGAAGGCGTCTATCCTTCCAGGGTTTGGGTATGGGAACAACGACTGCCTCGCGCTAACACACGGGGACCTGACCTTCGGTCCAGATGCGATTATAGGTACGAAGAAGAAAGCATTTGCCTGCCAGAGAAAGGTGTGTCAGCATCTGAACGTGAATGGCATCTGGCCCCGGAGCAGAGGACTGGGACAGTGCAAGTGCACGTTCGAGTTCCCGCATGGTAAAGGGGGCATTATAACTTTCCAGGTTCAGCGAGTGGAAGGAAGGTCGCCGAGCCTCTTCTGCCTCTTTTCTGGGAAGGAAGGCAGGGTGGTAATGGGCAGAGCTTGAAACCTCCGCGAAGAAGCGGCCGGAGGCATTTGAGACATCCACAGGGTCCACAAGTACCTCATTACCAGAAGTCAGGCCAGGTATCGAGGAGTGGGCCGTAATGCCCGACAGCCAGCACAGGCCACCCCAGACGACAGACGAGGGAGTAAAACTGTTAAAGGAGCTTGTGAAAGAGGCCCAACAAGCTTTTTTGCTGTCTTTGACGACTCGACGACACTGCGCTCAGAGGCATTTGTAATTAACACAATTCGCCAGCGTAGGATGGCGGCGAAAGGTGCGTAAAGCACATCGTTGAGCACGGATAGCGTTTCTGCAAGCCTCATTCCACCAGGGGATTGAAACGTGACATGAAGAAGAGGTAGTGCGAGGAATGGAACATTCGGCCGCATTGATGATAACAGCCGTTAGGTATTCGACCTGACTGTCACAGCTGAGAAAATCTTGGTCCGGAAAGGTCGCCAGGGAGGAGTAAAGTCCCCAGTCAGCTTTCGGTATGTTCCAGCTCGAGGGACGTGGGGATGGGGTGAGGTGCAGGAGACGAACAACACAGGGGAAGTGGTCGCTCGAATAGGTGTCAGAAAGGACATACCACTCGAACCGATGGTCAAGAGTAGTAGAACAGATCGAGAGGTCCAAGTGGGAGTAGGTATCAGTAGAGTCCGAGAGGAAAGTTGGGGCACCAGTATTGAGGCAGGGAAGATTGAGATGGTTGGAAACATCCACCAAGAGGGAGCCTCTCTGACAGGATGCAGGAGAACCCCAAAGGGGATGATGGGCATTGAAGTGGCCAAACAATAAAAACGGCGGAGGAAGCTGAGTAATCAGGTGCATCATGTCAGCCCGACTATCTGCGGATGACGAAGTGTAGACAGTACAAACAGAAAAAGTAAAGGCAGAAAGAGTAATACGGACAGCTATTGCTTGGAGTGGGGTGGTCAATGGGATGGGATGGTAATGGACATCGTCCAGAACGAGCAACATGACCCCACCATGAGCTGGAATACCGTCCACAGGGGTTAGGTCAGATCACTCTGAGGTATAGTGGGTAAAAGCAATACAGTCAGTTGGGCGTAACTTCATTTCCTGGAGACCAATGACGAGCGGACAGTGCAGGCGGAGGAGCAGTTGTAACTCCTCCCGATTAGATCGAATACCTCTTATGTTCCCATGTAACAGAGCCATCGCGAATCAGAGAAAGGGGGAACAAAACAGGTGAAGAGCTGGTCACCTCGATGGCTGCGGAGGGCCAGGTTTTGAGGGAACATCACTACAACCGTCGGGAGGCGGATCCTGTTCCATCGAGTCGTCGCCAGCTGCGGCCACATTCCTGGGTTGCGCAGGAGGGGCAGCATCGTCCGGCGGCGACAGGCCAGCTGAGCGCCTGGCAGCAGAGCGTCCCGGCGAAACGGGAGATGGCCAGGAGCAGCGACTGTCGGATGGAGCATCAGACGAAATGCGCTGGGGTGGAGAGGGGGATAAAGACTTCATCTTTGAGGCCTTCTTGGAAGACCGATGAGTCACAGGGATGGTGAGCTGTGGGGGCTGGACCCGAAGAAAGTCCTCACGCTCTGGGTCCTTTTTTGAACGCCGGATCTCGGAAGCCGGGGCCCGTAAAGTTTCCCCGATTGACACCTGAGAAGAGGATCGCTTCTCAGGCGGCGTAGGGGGAGGAGGAGGGTGGGGGGGCGAGAGTGAGGAGGAGGAGGAGGAGGAGGAGGAGGAGGAGGAGGAGGAGTAGTGGCCCCCGGGGCAGAGCGGGCAGTGGTCGCGAGGGAGGAGGATTTGGAAGGGAGGGATTTGGGAGTCGTAGACTCCGGATGGGATGAGGAGGTGGAGGGGGGCAGGATAGGGGTGAGGATACTGCGGAAGGAGTGGACTCAACCGAAGCAAATGATGTTGTCAACATCACAGATTGAGGCGGTCGTATTTCTTCCTGGCCTCAGAATAAGACAGACTGTCCAAGGTTTTCAATTCTTTTATCTTCTCCTTCTGATATGCGGGGCAGTCTAAAGATCTAGGTGAGTGAAGGCCAGGACAATTGACGCACCGAGGTGGTGGGGTGCATGTATGTCCCTCACGAAGAGGACGTCCACAATCACCACAAAGGAGCTCAGCTTCACACCGTGACGACATGTGCCCGAAGCGCAAACATCGAAAGCATCGCATAGGAGGCGGGACGTAAGGTCGCACGTCGCATCGGTAGCACATCCCCTTTACCTTCTCCGGGAGAACATCCACCTCGAAGGCGAGGATAAAGGCCCCAGTGCCAACGCGATGATCTTTGGGGCCGCACTGGACTCGCAGGACCCTCATCAGATTGCAGCAGGAGGTCCCGATGGAAAATAATCTCCTGAGTCCTATTGAGTGCCAGATATGGGACAATGGACACTGGGATGTCCCCTAGTCGGTCGCATGCCTGGAGCGCCGGCGACTTTGTAGCGGAGGTGGTCTTTATGAGAATGGACTCCGAATGCATTTTACCAAGAGCCTCAATTTCTCCGAAGATATTCTTGATATGCTGTACAACGAACATGGTCTTGGAGGAGGCAAACGTCCCCCCATCGGTCCGAGAACAGACTAAATAGCGGGGGAAGTATTTTGCCCAAAGCCAGCGGGCCTGTCCTTCCTCCCAGGGAGTGGCCTAGGGGGGAAAGGCAGAAGTACCAGAACCAGAGACAGAGACAGAACCTTTCCTCTTAGAAGACGCGCCCGCAGAGCGACCTGATGCATGTTGACGTTTCATCTGCAAAACGTCCGCCCACTCCGACCAGGGGCTCTCCCCACGGGCAGCATCCAGCCTCAGCATGGGCCACCTGGCAGGAGGACCGTTGTTGGGAGTCCTGATGCAAAAGGTAGACGGGCATCTACTCCTTGGCTTACATGGGGAGGGTGCAGCAAAGGTATCGGCAGTACGATCCTTGTGTTGTCAGGGGACTACAACCTAGAGGGTACATGACGACCCCACCACAATGGGCTGGCTACTGTGCTGGATTTTGGGTGCCATGGAAAGGCCATCATGATCGTAGGTGCAGATGGGGACGCACTATGGGCGTAACTTGGGCAACCCATTAGGTGTTTAGGCTCAAATTGATGAACAGTGGGTGCAGTTACGACGCCATTACGATGATGAGTGCCAAGGTCTTATCCACTGAGGACCGGTGATACACCATGTAAGGTGTCCTTCCCAAAAGGCTCTTACTTCTGTAGAATTTTGAAAAATGGAGGTCAAACCCCAATGGGGACCATCACATTGAAGACTGAAATGGTTGAAACTCCTTTTAGTTGCCTCTTACAACAGGCAGGAATACCTCAGGCCTATTCTTACCCCGGACCCGCAGGGGGTACAGTGATCATCTGAGGGAACGGAAGAATGAGCAGGCTGAGGATCAAGGTCTGCAGCTTTGGCAGCAGTGTAAGCAGCCTTGTTGCTTGTCAGATCATGACTAACATCACAGAAGCTCCGTCAACAGTAAGCAAGTGAAAGCTTTCCTGGACTCATTGCACTAAGGGATGGATGGGGTACAGGCTCTGAATAGCACAGAGAATTGGAGCAAATACAGAGGGATTGTGCTAGTAGTTAAATTCTCAAGAGGGGTTTTATAATTTCACAAAATAACAAGATTTGAGTATCCAGAGTTCTTATTTAGTATGGATAACGATTTACTGGAAACTGCATCATCCATTCCACCTGTCAGAACACTGACCTTCCTATCTGCACCTTCCATTACAACCACAGCCTCTCTGACAGGCATACTTGCAGTCTCCAGTTTCTTGATACTGTTAAGAAGACAGTTGAAGTACTTGCTATATACAAAACTGAACTGAGCACTTTGGCTGTTGAATGCTGACAATAATTCACTTCCAGACACTGCAGAATCAGAAGAGGGGTTCTCCACCACTGACTTCACAGCTTCAAAGTGCTTACTGTGGGAAATCATGGCTTCCATCCATGTTACCCGTCTTGTTATCACTGACTCCAGAGGCAGAGGTATATCAGATATCTGCTTCCTGTAGCATTTCAAAAAAAATCACCTTTGTTGCTAATATCAGTGTACTTCTGGGAATTTCTGTCTAACTGACACTCATTTCAACGTAAGGGCTGTACATGAAACATGCACCAAGTTTGGATGTAATACATTAAGCAATTTCCCCGCTTTCAACAGCTGCATCTGTATACATTAATAGAACACTTCTTTTATGCCACCTGCCGAAAGTAGCTCAATTCAACATGAATCAATCTAACAGTTGTTGAGCTATTTGTTGCCTCCAAAGGTTTACAAAAAATTAAGTAAGGTTTATATGCAGTCTAAGAGTCCAACTTGCTCACAATTAGATTAGAAATGAAATGGCCTACACCATCAGTCATCTAGTCAGCAGAAATACATATACCTGATTTGCCAATGTCAGCCCTAAATTTCTCTCATATGACAACACAGTAAGAATCCAGGTAATTCTTCCAGACAGTGGTTTCGCCAGGAATGCTGCTATTGTAGAATTTCTGTAAGAAATCTTTAAATTCAAGTACATGATGTTTGCTCTGGGGTATGTTCCTTGCAAGCAATATAAGAACATAGTTCTTGGTAAAATTCACTATCAGATGACGTCGGCTGTCCCTGCAACTGTGCAAGTACTATTTGCTTCTTTGAAGGAACCCATTGTTTATTCCTAATATGTAAATTGCTTCATAAATGATGTTCAATTTGATATTTCATCGTCCAGCCTACACGTTTACCACAGGTCTGTCAGAGGGCTATTTTACCATCAGTGGTTAAAACAATGTCAATAGAAATCCACATTTTCAGCTTTGACAACGAAGACGTAACCTGTGCCATGGTTAACTTAAATGCAACTGACTGTTACACATTGAAGCGTTTGAGAACAAGGAAGTAAAGCATTTAAAATGAGATAGTTGTCCACATCAAACTTGTGCAGTTTAGCTTTGAGTGTAACAAGATTGACAACAGTATGAGAAATGGAACAATGAAAATAAGTTTTTCCCCCTTCTTGCTACTTAACTAAAACATGTTGAACTTACTAAAATATGTAAAATTATGTAGTGCGAAATATGTATTATACCTCAATATGTACTTTACAACTTTCGCTGACATTTTAGTTTTTCTTATAACCACATTTAAAGCAACAACATATGTAATTACATAAAATCCGGCAGAGCATTAGTTACCAATGATCAACATAAAGCAATTTGCATGCAAAACAGCAGACAAATACTCTGGACTGCTAGTGCCAAAGTGGAGAGGACTTTAGCATCCTTTGATGCTTTGCTAGAAGACAATGACAAGCTGAACATGAGAGAGCACTGATGAATGTATACCGAACACAACTGTATGTTGTTTGCTCGCGCTTGTCTACTACTGACACAGAGAATTCTGGTTCACTTATGCTCATTCGCTTGTGTTTGCTCCAGTGTAAACCAGACTTAAGTGAGCAATTTTTTAGTGATATCTGCCATTCCTTTCTATTGCTTACTACATGTTCCACTAGCATTTCACAACCAGAATTTCATCACACAAATGCATGCAAACACTGAGATTGTGCATTCACTACCAAATTATCTCTCACTATTAAAAAAAGCCAAGCACTAAAGGCGAACAATATTATAGACAGGATTTGTTCCACTTATGAAATGTCACTTAGAAGAAGAGATTAGAAATCAAGTGCTTCTGAACTTTTGCACAAACGTCCAAGACACAGTGGATAGTGATTGAACTCCTACAAACTAAACATGACTAAATTTTCGCTCACACCTACTTACCATTAACAAGATAGAATGCAGTCTGTGTTGATGTTCGTATGCTCAAAGTTAATCATGCTTAAAATACCATTGCAGTAAAGACCACATTCCCAGTATTAAAAGTCTGGAATGTAATACAGAACCGCCTCACAAATATGGTCAGGGTGCTAGCAATCTAAGTGTGGTCAAGAACTTCCAGTTTATACCTGACAGACCTTATTCCAGGATAAATGGATAGTGTGTTAGCTATTTGTGAGGTCCCACATTTATTTAAAAGTATACAGAACTATCTACTTAGTGACAACTTCATTTTGGACGGTGATGGTATTTCATTTGAAGGCATCCAGAAGGCATATGGCACTGATAAGAAGAGCAATAAAAGCAAACAACATTAAAATGCATTGACAGTTTTGCAACTAGATTCATTCCAGAAAATGAATATGAAAAATGTCGGTTCAGATGCTTAGCCACTTTGTTGCTGCAGCTGTCAGAACTTTTATATTACTGAAAACCAACTCAGCTTTATTAGTACACATTTATTATGCTACAACTGGTTTTGTTTCTTTGAACATCTTCAGGTCCTCAACTAGTACTAGTCCACCTGAAGATGTTCAAAGAAATGAAACTGGTCTTAACATAATAACTGTGTATTAATACAGCTGAGATGGTTTACATTAATGATTAAAAAAATATTAATATAGCTGAGGTGGTTTCATTAGTCATTACCATTAATGTCAGCTGTAGGATCAACATGATCAAGAACTTATATAACAGTTAAAGAATTAATATAATGGAAGGAAACATTCCACGTGGGAAAAATTATATATAAAAACAAAGATGAGGTGACTTACCGAACAAAAGCGCTGGCAGGTCGATAGACACACAAACAAACACAAACACACACACAAAATTCAAGCTTTCGCAACAAACTGTTGCCTCATCAGGAAAGAGGGAAGGAGAGGGGAAGACGAAAGGAAGTGGGTTTTAAGGGAGAGGGTAAGGAGTCATTCCAATCCCGGGAGCGGAAAGACTTACCTTAGGGGGAAAAAAGGACAGGTATACACTCGCACACACGCACATATCCATCCACACATACAGACACAAGCAGACATATTTAAAAGGTCTATCGACCTGCCAGCGCTTTTGTTCGGTAAGTTAAAGAATTAAGATTGATACAGCAGAGAACACATGTAGTTTTATAGAATTTATGAACAATTTGTTTGACATTTTGAAACATTGAACAGAATTTGCCTCTAATTCATAGAGGTGTGCATTACCAGAAAACATGACATGGATAGGAGGGAAGCTGACAGTGCAATTGCAGAACTCTCTTAACTGATCAGAAAGCTTTCATGATGCAGTCTGCACTCAAACACTACCATGCAAGAAACTTTCATGAGCATTACTTTTCATCAATTTCACTATTTATTCCATATGTATTTGGGGGTAACAAGAACAAAACTATAAATAGCAGATGGGAGAACGCCGAGTTTGCGATTAGCTAATAACTTGCCAACGACTGAGTTAAGGCACTTTTTCCTTTATCCAGATCTCTTTGACAGCCCGCTCATTAAGATACATGGGGCATTCCCAAGAGGAGGTGGCATGGCTACCATTGCAGTTGATACTGTGGGGAGAAGGAGGTGGGCAATCGCCCTCAGGCACATGCCTACCACAGGTTACACATTTGGCTGGGGGTCAACAAGATGTTCTATTGTGGTTGAAACGATGACACTGGTAGCAGCGCATCAGATTTGGAATTTACGGCCGAACTGTGATATTTTCATAGCCTGCTTTGATCTTGGACGGAAGCACCACTCTATCAAAGGTGAGAAAAAGAGTGCAGGTGGGCACTAAGGAGAAATATACCTTTTTCATTAGCCAGTGGATGGCAATGACACCCTGATCAGAGAGGTAAGACTGGATTTCAGCCTCGGTTAGACTGTCGAGCAGCCTATTATAAATAACACCACCGGAAGAATTCAAAGTTTTATGGGCCTCAACACGAACAAGGTAGCCGTGGAGAAGCGAGGCTGTAAGCAGTTGTGCTTGAAAATCAGAAGTAGTCTCCAAAAGCAAAGCGCCATTCTGTAAACGAGAGGATTTCACAGGGCCAGCAACTGCATCAACACCTTTCTGAATAATAAACAGATTTACTGTGGCTAAGGACTGACCATCTTCAGTACGTGAGACCACGAGGAACCGTGGTGCAGCAGGAAGTGTCTTTGAATCATTAGCCTCATTACGTTTACGTCTCATACACACCGATTGTGAAGTTTATTAACTCACTGCGAGAAAATCCCACACGATTGCCAGCGTCTCCAATGGTGCACTCCTTCCAACTGGGGGCCTCCTTCACAAGGGAGTGCACCCACATTAAGAGATTGTTCACACCTCCGGTCACACCTCCCGAACACCTGACGGAGCGACCAACCGACAATTTTGGAAGTTTGCAGCTCAGGTGATCCCCTCTCCCTGGGCCAGCCTGTACTGGTGGCACATGCGAACCCTACCTGTCAACCCAGGGCTGGGAATTATGCATTACCCAGTCACCTGTTACGCATCAGACGTCTGGGCCGGCCTTCAGGAGTGCACAGGAAGGAAGACGAAAACTAGGAACCTCAAACACTGAAGCGTAGGAACGAGATGAGAAGGGAAACAAAGAAGGAAAAAGGGAGTAAAAACAAACAATGGTGAGACTGTTCTTCCTTCATTGACAAACAATGCAGAACATTCCCGGTAACAACCAAGACATGTTCCCCAAGGGAGGGGAAATGGAATATCAAGAGGATAGACATACAGCACGGAAGGGAAAAAATGCTGCAAAGGCTGGGGCCCCGAGGTAGCCAAGCACGAACCCACCAAAGAGTGGCAAGCCCCCTGGGGGGAGATTTGTTTGTGAATATGGCCCCATGCCGTCTGTACAAGACTAAATAGCACAGCTGCTTAAATTTAATAATATCTAACATTACTCTGTTAATTACCTGTGAAAAACAGGTTTAACAACAAAGTAATAAAATTCTGCTGTGATACAATGTTTGCTACCAGCTTACTCTATGGAATAGACTTCATCCAGCAGTATTTGCTGAGATTAATTTTAAAATTTGCTTTCTTGCGTGTTAGACATTTTGTGTTATAAAACAAATTATCAATTATTTTTGTGGCTGTATGTTTAAATGTTTTATGAGCCACTGCATGCTTTTGAATAACGAATACCACTTTTTTCTTTGTAGTGATTATTGATATTGTGATTCTTCCTTTCTTCTCTTTATTCCTAAGTTATACATTAGGTCAAAAAATTTTACGGAGATTCATGGAGGGGGTTGCAAAGGGTTCAATTTTGAGTCTATTCCAATTCCTCTTATGTTAAGTACCTTCCAGTCAACTTAGATGCAGCATAGTTTATTCATCTTGCAAGTGACGTAATTTAATGGAACAGCCAGAGAAAAAAAGTCAATAACAATTTCCCAAAATTAAGAAGTGTTTATTAACCCTCCCTTACTTTCAAAAACATATATTATATTCAGTTCTCTACAAACAAATAAAATAATACCATAATGTAACACGTGGTCCACAGCCAATGAATTGGGTAGAATGGTCCAAATTTTTAAGAATATGTACTTACAAAAATAATGTCTGCAAGGAGCAGGGTGAGCTTCTGAAACAGCTTAGTTCAATGGCTAGTCTAAGAATTTTAATTTTGCTGTTTGCTGTAGAGAACTGGATACAATGTGTCAAATGATTATGGACCATTAAATTAAGAAACACAATTACATTACGAAGTCATAGGTTATGCCACTCACCGTGTACTCCATTTATTGAAAATACTCTCTTTCATTACTATTCAACAATAATACAAGCTTAATGTTAAAGTAGTGCGTATACAAGAAGGGATGAATACTTTGCGGCAGCACCAGTAAACGCACTGTCTCTGTCCCACAGCACAAACTTCAATCATTTCCTATCCTAGTAACTGGCAAGACTGGGTAAGTATTTCACTGGGCCATTGTTTCTGCTTCTGACTCTCCCTAGTAAAATTTATATACTCTGAAAACTCTGGCGCTTCTGAAAACAACAGTTATTGTGTTTGCTTTAAACCACCCACAATGAACCCTGCATGGCTAATCTCACCATAGGCCCTACCTAAATTAACACAAAAGTCACAGCAAATGCTGTATGCACATCCCGAATTGCTCGCTACAAGCTGATGCACCTGAATGATGCTACTAATCAGGAGCGTCACATGGTCTGCTCCTTGCCACTGTGCATCACTCCACCTGCAGCCTTCTTATGCGCACACCACTGTAATACATACATGAACACTTCCCGAAATAAAAGTTGATTATTTTCTTTTTAATAATGATTGCCAAACAATACCTTTTGGTATGACACCTGGATCCATGAAGGTTGCCAGCGTGAAATTGGTAATTACAAACAGTGTAATAACTCCTTGGTATGCAGGAACCCATGGAAATTGGAACAGGTAATACTTTTGGCACCTGGAAAATCAGAATAAAAGGAAATTACATCAAATAAATCCTCGCAATTTGCACAAGACAATAACTGTGATCAAATAGCGACAAACCCAATAAAATCCTACATTTGCACATAAACAATTACTTCACAAATTTAGTAATTTAATGTGTCCTGTGTCACAGATTTGAAAGTTATTTTGTGGTAGTAAGAAAAGGCTATCTGAATCACGCTCTATATGACCTACATAACATAAGTGCATATACCAAAATTAATACAAAAAATAAGAATTCAATAAGCAGTAAAAATAACCACCAGAGTTTGAGATATTCACATTCCGTGAATCATTTGTACAAATAATCGCAATCAAGTGGAACGAGTCAGTTTACATTCATATTACATGTTAATATGTAAATGTGGCTACATGCTGACCATTTACAAGACCTTTTTAAATTTTAAACACAGATTGAATTAGTAATTCATACTCACCATACATTACAAATTTCAGTTTTCGAAATTAACATTGCTGTCTGTCAGACTTTTATATTGTTAGGTAAGTGGTCAAAAACATAATACTGGTGGCAGTACTGTACACCCTCTTCATGCTAAAGAAAACCTTAACGTTGAATAATATGTCATTTTTTCTTCTGCTGTTTTAGATGTGTACAACATTGTTTTCAACTATAATTGGTTATTTACAATGAACTTCATGAGGAAATAAATATACTGAAGCAGTAGTGAAAATGACTGACTCCCTACACAGATGTCTACATGACGATCATAGGTGAGCATGTGTGTTTCAGAGCTATGAAAACTGACTTTCTTAAATAAGAGCCGCCCCAGAACACTGCTCCTATGACATTACTGAATGAAAATTTATAAAGTATGTTAACTTACTAATTTGCCTCTCCCCAAGATTTTCAATTATTTGAAGAGCAAATATGGCTGAACTAAGATGTTTTATGAGTCAGTTATCTGTAAGAACATTTCGACCACCTACCCAACAGCTGGTACGTCCACCTTTGGCACAAATAACGGCAGTGATGCGGCATGGCATGGCATGGCATGGCATGGAATCAATGAGGCTTTGGTAGGTCACGGGAGAGAGGTGGCAGCACACCTGCACACACAAGTCACCTAACTTGCACAAATTTCCAGCAAGTGGCAAGTTGTGAGGCCAACACATCAACTGGAACTCAGCATTGTGTTCCTCAAACCACTCCATCACACTCTTTTTGAAAAACGCCACTGCCATCAGGAAACACGTTCGTTGTGAAGGGGTGTACGTTGTCTGCTACCGACGCACCATTCTACCTGGCCATCATGATGCCTTGCAAGAACTCCAATGGATCCACAGATGCCCATGTGAATGTTCCCTAGAGCACAATGGAGTCACCGCCAGCTTTTCTCCATCTTGCAGTATGGGTGTCAAGGAGCTGTTCCCCTGGAAGCCAATGGTTTCGTACCTTCCATGGCACGATGAAGAAGATATCGGGATGCATTAGACCAAGCAATACTCTGACACTGCACCTGCATCCAGTGCCAACAGTCACATGTCTATTTCACTCACAATTGCCAATGTCACGGTGTCGGCATGCGCACATGCATGGGTCGTCGGATGCAGAAGCCCATTGTTAGGATTGTTTGGTGCACTGTGTGTTCAGGCACACTTGTACTCTGCCCAGCATTAAAGTCTGATGTTAGTTCCACCTGCTCCTACAACTTTCGACATCTGTAATGAGGGGTGGTTGCCCAACGCTTTGACGTCTGGATATGGTTTCACCTTCATTTTACAACGTGTTGAAGACATGCACCACAACACTACTCAAATAATCGACAAGTCATACAGTTTCCGAAATGCTAACAGCGAGCCTCCAGGCCATCATGTGAAATCCACCCGCTGTCAAACTCAGATCATGCACCTTCCCTACTCTACTCCCAGAAAGTATGCTCACTGATATTACATGCACAATGCTTGTGTCTGAGTATCAGTTACTCTTCACTGGCTGATGCCGTTTTCGTCTGGACGGGTCTGTATTGATAAACAGGTATACGGTTATAAAGTTCTGACTGATCAGTGTATACCTTATAATGATGATTCATACCTTGAGACACAAGAGAACAAAAGAGGTTGCATATATGGAAGGATTATGGTGTACGATACACAGTATATATCACAAAATTATTAAAAGCCAAACAAACACAAATGAAAATCAGAAGGGCAAATAGGGAAGCTATTCCTACACATACTCTTTTGCATGTCGTGCAATCACTAAGGGAATGTTTTGAACAAGACATCCACTCAATGAACAGAAATGTTATCTTCACTATTTATACTTCCTTAGCTTTTACAGGAAATTCCTTTGTGGTATCGATTCAATTTGATTCCAAAGTATAAAATTTAATTTAGTAACTGTAACTAATAAATCACAAACTTTTTTCATATTAAATTACAAAATCCTATGCTGATTCACTGTGGACTGTGACGTACTTTTCTTCAAGAACTTCATTTCTTTTCGTACAATGCACTTTTTGAATGAGTGTACACCACACAACTTTCTACATTACATGCCAATCTAATAGTTTACCCTTTATCTATGTATTCATCTCCCTGCAACACTATAAAATAACTGCTGCAGAATTAAATCCTTTGTTATGCTATGCCATACACTGCAGCAATCATGTTAATCTGTGTACATCATTATGCAATTCAAAATATAAATTAGCATTCCACTTACTATTAACAGTACAATTACAGATGCATAGAAGTAAAAGAAAACTAAAAAATATGTGAACAGATGATTACAATTTAAGGTCTCATTGCTGACAAAGTCATTAAGATGGAGCCTAAGTTCTGACTAAGGAAGTATAAAGATGGAAGTTGGCTGTACCTCTGCAAAGGAGCCAGCCGAGTATTTGCCTTAATTAACAGAAATTGCAGAAAACCTAAATGTGTGTGGCTGGCCATGGGTTTGACCTGCCCTCTTCTTGAATATAAGTCCTGTGTTTTACCACTGTGCCACATTGCTTGGTGTAAAATGCGCATCAGTTATGAAAAGGAAAGTTGCCACTCGGTATACAGTGGAGATGCTGAGTTGCAGAGAGGCACAACAAAAAAACTGTCACAATATAAGCTTTTGGCCAATAAGGCCTTCATCAACACACACACACACACACACACACGCACACACACAGGCGCTACTTCTGGCAGAAGGGTTGGAGGGGAAGAGGGGTGAAGGGAAAGGAACTGGAGAGCTTTAGGAAAAGGGGTAACATTCTGAGAAGTAACCCAGAACCCCAGGTAAGGGAACACTTACCTGATGCAATGAGAAGCAAGATTGATTGTGGGGATTGCACTTTGTGAGATTTGAAAACCTGAGAGATTAAAGGTGGAAGACGGGGGTAATATGCAAGATAGAGATTACTGCTAAAACATCATGCACGAGTTAATAACACTGAAACGTAAAGTGCATTGTATGTAATAGAGGTGGGAGATGGGCAGTGAAAGACTGACATAAGACAATGAAAGATGTAGAAAACTAGAATGGAGTGAAGAAAAGAGCAGTTACTGTGGAAAAAACCAGAGATGGAAGAAACTAACAAAAATTAAGGCAGGTGGATGGTGAGAACCAAGGATATGTTTTAGCACTAGTTCCCATCTGCAGAGCTCTAAGAAACTGGTGTCTGCAGGATCCATTACGCGTGTAGTGAAACAGGCACAGAGGTCATTGCTAACATGTTGTAGAGCATGATCTGCAACAGGATACTGTGTGTTGCCAGTGTACACCTTTCCCTATTCCCACTCATCCTAATTGGTAACTTGGTGGCAGCCATGCCAATGTAAAAGGCCGAACAGTGTCTACACAACAGCTGATGAATGACGTGTTGTGTCACAGGTGGCTCTCCATTTCATTGTGTATGTTTTGCCAGTTACAGAGCTGATGTACGTAATGGTAGGAAGATGCATAGCGCAAGTCTTGCAGTGGGGATGGTCACAAGGGTAGGAGCAGTAAGGTAGGGACATGGGTGCAAAAGGAGCATAGTGTCTTACAAGGATATTACTGTTTTATACCTTATGTGCTAGTTGGTTTGTTCACTTATCTGTACCGCCCAGATCTTTTCTAGTACTGATTTCCATGCAAGTAGCTGGGTCGATTGTTTATGAATTTGCATACAACAATTCCACTGTTATTCATGAATTTGCCTATAAAAATTCATTTACAGTTCACTACACTACAGGGCCTTCTCCCAATTGTCTTCTGCCAATTTATTTGCTAATCTGACAGTTACTTTCTTTCCTACTCTCCACTTATCTTGTTTATACATAATTCTTTCATGTTTTTCTGCATTTGTTTTTCACCCAACAGCTCTGATCGACTTTTACTGCCATCTCCTACATTAGTTTGTTTGTCAAGTAAAATAGTTTACATTTTCTCCTATGATTTTCTCTTTTTTTCTCAGTTTTTAAAATTTGGGTTCTATTTCACAATTTTACCTTTCGATTTTTTCTTCGCCAATAATTTTTTCTTATCATATAGACCACTTTACTAGCAAGAAATTCTCACCCACTCATTACCTCTTGTCAATCATTCCCTGTTCTCACAACTTTCATATGAATTTTTGTCATTTTTCCGTACTTTTCTTCAGTTTTTCTACCTTTTTTCATCCTCTGCTTCTCCTTTTTACCACTACCACCATTTCTAACACTCCAAACTGACCTCTCTTCACATGATGAATCGCATATCATATTACACCCATTCTTTTCTAAAAGATGCTTTTGCACTATGGCCTCACACTGTAATGGGACACCCTCCTCGGACATTATCTTTTTATTTATAGAAATAACCGATACCATTTATACTATCAATTCTTGTATAGGTGAACATTATATGAGATGTTTAACTGAATGAACTTCATATGATTTTGTAAACAATGTGTTATGCTCCGGGCTAAAATATGTAAAAAGAAATTAATTTGTTAGTACTCTGTACATACGGTCAAAATTACTCTTCTTTTAGAAATGTTTGAAATTACAAAATATCTGGCATATTTAAAATTCATATTATTAATTGCACAATCTAATGCTAATTACTAAATTCCTTTCTGGACTCATTTACAAAATAATGATATAAATTAGTAAAGGTTCTTCTTTTGTCAAGAAAGTTTGTAAACTCTTTGAAACAGTCTGTGAGTACAACAGACTGCAGTAGGAGTGGCCATGCCTCTGATGGAAACAGACATGTTTTTAATTTTGTCTACAACAATGTAATTGATGGTTTTATGAAAATGGAAATCGTGAAGTCAGTGTGATATAGAAAAAAAGGGACAAAATAAAATCATAGCAACAGATAGCTCTTCATTAGTAATTTAATCATTAGGAACCCACAATGTTAAATCAAAATTTCAGTTGCAAGAATGTACCAATGTACACCTAGACGCAAGAACTGGAGTCAGCAACAAGAAAAGAAAATGAAGATAAATAAAAAGTTTTTCTTTTGTGCATCTTATGCCTCTTGAATCTTTTGAAACTTTTAGAAACAGAGAATTTTAACAGTGATGTGTGGGAGGATAAGATTACAACATCTTGTTTCTTGAAATCTGCTTGTCCCTTGGAGGCACTCCCAAAGGCCGAACACAGTAAGTCTTTGTTTCTGGACGTAATCCTGCTCTACACCAGGCTCATTTACAGTTTCAAATACAGCAGTATGTTGCACTTACCCAATTATCTGTGACCTATATATCTCATCTGTCAATTTCCACTCCACTAGACTTCTCTCCTCCTATAAAATCATGCAGTTATCTGCCCCTAATGCCACCTTGGATGGTATCACCCACCAAGCCAATTCAAACTGCTACAATGTGCCAGACTTCACCTCAAAAAGCTATCCCATCTTCTCCTAAACTACCTCAACAGTGGTGTTTCCCTTCATGTCCATCTGCAGCTCCCTAAACAGACACACAATCAACCACCACTCTTCTCCACATACTGAGCTTGGGCAACCTCCTCAACAAACCACAGCCTTCACCACTGCCTCTCAGACCAGAAATAACTCAATCACAAGAGCCAGTCCCGACAGTACAGTGTTCTCAACCTCTAGTCAAATGCACTCTCCCCTCCTGAATTACCTGTACTATCCAAGGCCCTCACTCTCAGCCCTAAACCTGCATTTAACCAGGCTGCTTTGGTGAAGGCCCTACTTTCCTTCACATGCAATGTCACAGGAAATATCACTTTGCAATCCAATCCAAAAACCTTTCCAACAGTAAAGCTGACATTGAACCCTGCCTTGAATAGTTCTGACCACGATCCCAACTTGATCCCCCACCACTACCTCAGAATTATCCCTCACAAGGCTTCCAAGAATTCCTCACAACCCTTCCTCACATTCCTACAACATGACCCTAATCTGTCCTCTGCACAACTCCAGGCTCTGCATTCCCTTGAAGCTAATAATTCCAGCACTATCCTTCCAACACACAAAGGATCCACCACTGTGGTACTTTACCAAAAGGAGTATATTAGTGAAGGTCTGCATCAACTGTCTTACACTTCTACATACAGCATCTGCATCAAGATCCCATCCCTGAGATTCAAACAGACCTGCAGTTCCTACTTAAAACCTCAGTCCCCACCCCCCACAAGGACTAACAGCTCAATCCTTACAACTTCTTACCACAACCAAACAAGACACCTCCAACTTTTATCTTCTTCCAAAGAGGCACAAATCCAATCATCCTGGCCGTCCTATATTTGCTGGCTTCAAAGCATCCACCAAATGTATACCTTATGCCTTAGTTGGTCAGCATCTGCAACCCACAGTTCAAAGACTTTCCTCCTATATCAAAGATATCAACTATTTCCTAGGTCGTCTGAAATCCGTGCCCATCCCATTCTTGCCTCACACCTTGCTTATCACCATTCATGCCGTCTCCCTCTATACAAACATCCCTCACTTACATGGTCTACTTATTGCTGAACATTTCCTCAGTCAGCACCCACCTCATTCCAAACCTATGGCATCCTTCCTGCTCACCTTAATCAACTTCACATTTACCAACAACTACTACATCTTTGAGGGGTAAACATACGAACAGTTCAGGGGTACATATGTGGGAACCAGAATGGCTCCTTCCTCTGCCACCCTTTTCATAGGTCACTTGGAAGGGGCTTTCCTGGATCCATAAGCTGTCAGTGCCTGGTTTGGTTTAGATACACTGATTTGCCTTATGGACTCCTGGAATCTCTAAATACATTCTCCCAATTAAATTTCACATGGTCGTATTCCGAATCCCATGCCACTTTCCTTGATATTGATCTAATCCTCACCTAAGGCCAGCTACACATTTCTGTCTGCATTAAACCTGCTAACAACAGTATTTACATTTGGACAGCTGCCATTCTTCCTATGTCAAATATTCCGTCCCACACAGCCTTGGCATTCGAAGCAAACGTATTTGCTCAGGTGAAGACACTACACCAATGCACCACCATTCTAACCTCAGTCATCTTTTTTTTCTTCTTCTCCTCCTCCTCCTCCTCCTCCTCCTCATGGCATTACAACCCTGTGTGGGTTTTAGCCTGATTAACAAGTTTCCTCCATTCCGCCCTCTCCAGCGCAGTTCTCCTCCATCCTTGGACTCCAAAATTTTATATCTTCTTCCACATCATCTATCCACCATTTTCGTGGCCTTCCTCTCTGTCTTCTTCCAGCTGGCCTCCTTTCAAAAATCTTTTTAGTTGTACTTCCAGTGTCCATCCTGAGGACATGCCCAAGGTAGCCAATTCTTCTACTGTTTGAAATTCTTATGATGTAAGCTCCTTGTATGGAGCAGTCCAGCTCAGTATTTGTTCTAGATCTCCAGAAACCATTATTATCCTGAACTGCCCCATAGATCTTATGCAGCACTCTACATTCAGATATCATGAGCTGTTGCTCAAGAACACTCAGTGTCCACATCTGTAGGTTACAACTGGCCTGATCATGACCTTACACAGTTGCAGCTTCAGCTGCCTATTTAATAAATTAGAAGCCAACAGCTTCTTAAACATGTGGAAGCATCTATTACCATTTAGAATGCACCGTTTTATTTCAGTTGACATGGAATTTGTACTGTTAATATCAGAACCCAAATAGTCAAATTTCTGCACATGTTCAAAATTTAAACCATCTGCTGATAGTCTATCCAAGTTGTTGTTTTCCCTCCTGGTGAAATTCATGTACTTAAGTCTTTGTTTCATTTATGGAAAGGCCTCTAGGCCCTGTGGCTTCTTTCAGCTCACATATTGTCCTCTCTAGTGATACCCTGCTTCTACTGATAACTGCTACATCATCAGCATATGCGCATATCTCAGTCAGCTTTTGCCTATGTAACCAGATATCTGAAGCTTCGGCATGGCTGCTTCAAGAGTCAGATTGAAAAGCATTGTAAAGAGTGTGTCCCCTTGTCCTACTGGCACCTTTAATACAGTTCCATTCTTTGCATATATCATCTCCTCCATCTTTTGTTCGTAACTCCTGTCTCAATCTGTTTTGATACTCCTGAATAGTAGATCTATCTTTCAGTTGTTCTATATTCCATTTCTTTACTCTGGTACTACTTCGTCTTGCAGCCATGGCAAGTTTCTGTCCAGTTCAGCCTTTTACAACTGCATGACTACCACCAAGTTTTCAGTTAGAATGAATGGGAATAGGCAGACATTTTATACTGGCAACACACAATACCCTGTCGCAGACCATGCTCTACAACATGATAGTCATGACCTTTGTGCCTATTTCACCTCACGTGCCATCTGGATTCTTCCCCCAGATACCAGTTTGTCAGAACTCCGCAGGTGGGAGCTAGCACTGCAACGTATCCTTGGGTCTTGCCATCCACTTGGCCTTAATTTTTTGTTAATTTCTTCTATCTCAGCATTTCTTCACATTAACTACTCCTTTCTTCACTCCGTTTAGTTTTCTACATCTTTCATTTTCTGTGTTGCCAACTTTTAGCTGTCCCCTTCCCACCTGTGTTACATACAAAGCAGTTAGCTTTTCACTCTTATTAACTAATGAAAGATGTTTTAGACATAATTTCTGTCTTGCATATTAACCTGTCTTCCACCTTTAAACTCTCAGGTTTTCAGATCTTGTCCAGTGTGGTCCCTAACAATCAGTCTTGCCTTTTCATCGTAGCTGGTACGTCTCCCCTGACCTGGGGGCTCTGGGTGACTTTTCCTAACTCTACCCGTTTTCCTAATACTCTCCAGTTCCTTTCCCTTCACCCCTCTTCCTTCCCCTTCAACCCCTCTGCTGGAAGGAGGAGCCTCTGGCTCCAAAAGCTTGCATAAGTAAAACCTTTTTTATGTGTGTTTCTCCTACAGTGTTTGGTGACTTTTATATCTATCCAGTTACATTACAGAGCAAATTTTGCTAGACTCAAGCTTTTGAGAAGAGCTATATGTATTTCCAGTTCCAATTCTAATCAACATGCACTTCGAATTTTACTTATTTGCTTTTCCCTTTGCTGTATTCTTACTGGTGTATCTTGCCTTTTACAGAATAGAACGAACTGTGCTTTTGCAAGTGACAGGCGATTTACTAAGAACAGAACCGATTAACAATACTTTTGAATATTTCATTTATTGTTCCTATAAGTGTTATTCCTGTCTCATCAGAGTGATATGGAACATCTATGCAATTACTGCAAGAAAAATTATCCCAGAAAAGAACATTGTGGAATATGATAAGTATAATTTGTTCCGACTCCAAAGAAGATTCCGCATGAGAGCCACATAATCCATTTAATACGATATTTTGCTTCCTATCAGTTAAATATTAAGTGAACAACCTCCTCATTGTAGCATCAAAGTAATAAACTTCGTGTTATTCCATAAGAATGTGGTGGTCTGCATGGTCTTTAAATGCATCATCTTTTCCAAACCTTTTGAGAAAAGAGTTAACAGGGAAACTGATGGATAGTAATATCTGTCCTACTAGCTTTCTTAAAGAGAGGGCTTGCAATGGCACACTTTAGTCAGTCTGACAAGACTTTGTCTTTTGACAAAGAAAAATTGCAGGAGAAGTCTGATAGTCTAGCACATTCGGGACTGGCCCATTGCCGGATTACTGAAAAGTCCAGACGGTTGGCTGTACCTCTTACTGCTGGTATAGGCTGAACCAGACAGCTGTAACACCGTGTTTTGCGTTAAAATCTGGATTAGCAGAATCATTACATTAATAACTTTAGCTCAAAATTAGGCCAGTATCAAATTTTTATTCAACACATTTAGTTTACATACATGTACTCTACAATATTTTAATTTGGGTTAAAAAATCTCTCATGTCTTGTTTTCCAGATCATTGTTGCTTGGCATAAAAGTTGTTTCTAATGATGTGTAAATCCGTAAGTTCAGAGGCATTATAATTAGCATTAGACTCAGCGAAAGTGATGAATTTACTTAGGGATTCTGCGGCTTTTGCCCAGTTGACTGTCTCCTTGTCTTCCAATTCCTCAACTGAGGCACTCTCTTCGAGATTTTGTATAGGTTGAGGATTCACTATACTTCAGATAATGTCTTCAGCAGTCAACTCCTGTTAGATAGGTTTATTGTTATCCACTTTAACACATTCCACGAGTTCCTCTTCAGATACGTACTCCAAAGAACTGTTGTTTGTTACACTTCTTATAACATCCAAACCTTCAGACACTGAAGATTTTGTCCCCTCTCAACAGCCTGACGTTAAATCAAATGTAGGATCTGCAGTTGCCCAAAGTTTTCTCCAGCACCTTTGTAAAGAAACTTTTTTCAATTGAGCCCAAGACAGTGTGACAGCATAAATGGCATCTTTTACATTAAACTTTTTTTAAGTCAGTTACATCACAATTGGCATTTAACAGATTGTGAATGAATGAGCTGCTATAAAAATATTCATTTAAAATTCTGGATTATCCCATGATCCATTGGTTGGATCAGTGATGTTACATTAGGTGAGAGAAGTGTAGCAAATGTGTTTCCAGAAAGTAATTCAGTTACTGACGGATGTGCTTTACAGTCATCCGAAAGAAGGATATTACTATCTGATTATTTCCTTTAAACTCATCTTTTTATTTTTCTGTCGAGTCTTGATTTGCTGAAACTGTTTCTCCAGTTACATAAAGTCTTTAAATTCCACACTATCAACAAGCCAACCATCGAAAAATTGAATTCACTTTCTGGAACACCTAAATATAGTCTAAATTCTTTTGCCTTTTCAATGATTATTGGCCGCATTGCCAGCTTTCCTTCAGAGCATAATGCACTGAACCATTTTTACAATACCCTACCTAATTGTTAAGATTGTGTCATTTTTCAAAAATTGCCTGGAAGCCAATTTTTCAGTCGTTATCAACTGACAAGCAAATTTCATTAGTTCATCTTTTCGTTTTTATGTCATAAATGACTGACGTGCCAATATTAAGTTTATTCATCAAAATATTTCTGTTCTCACCTTTCCCCAGGTGTTTGAGGACCAAGTTTCTGGCTGATGGGAGGATGCTTCTGTGCCCCAACAATACAGATGGCCATACCATATGCACAACCACAACAGAGAGGTATCTGTTGAGAGGCCAGCCAAACAAATGGTTCCAGAAGAGAGACAGCAGCCTTTTCAGTAATTGCAGGGACTAGTCAGGATGATTGGTCTAGTCTTGTATCATCAAGGTCAAGCCCCAGCTCTCAACTGATATGCATCTACAGAATGGCAATTTAAGTGTATCTTTTCCTGTGTTTTCTTGTAGTACATTTCTTGAATTTTGTAGGTATTTTTCTGTTTAAGAGATCAAGTCTCACATTTTGTATGTGTAAATTCATTCAGTCTGTAGTGCAATATTCATTTCTTCTGAAAAGCCAGCTACATAGCTCGTGAATGCATCGGTGTCCATAGGTGACACATCAGGAGGGTAGCAAGTTGCACATCTCTGAGTCTGTCAGCTGTTACAGTTCACTTCTTCAGTTAGGACTGGTTAACATGGGTAAGTTTTGTGTGCTTGCTGTGTGCGGGTGTGGGAGGAGCTGGCTGCAGTTCGCAAACAGCTGAATGCACTTTTGGTTATGCAGTCACATTCAGGCTGCTGCCTCAGGGTTGGCAGTTATTTGTTTTAAGGCACTAAAACAACTGAGGTCATAAGCACCCATGTCATAACCTTGGAACACCAAGAAGTAAACAAAGTTAAAAACAACTATACATTAAGCCCAATTGATGGAAGGAAAGACAGCCTTTTTTAAAAAAAAGTCTTGCTCTTTGAGAAAGGTCCGCAAAAAACGTGGCAGACACAGCGGAGGTCCCAAAACAAAGATTAAATATCCTTCGCCACACTGCTATGATATACAGAAAGTAAAACATGGTCGACAGCCCAAGCTTCATGCACTAAAACAGCCAATAACTCAGACGGCAAAAATATGCTGGAACGTAAGCAGTTAAAAGAAATTCATTCAGTCAGGGAATGGCAAACTGTAAAAGGTTAACGACAATGAGCACAAAGTGGTGGGGGATCACCACTTAAATGGCAATGGCTAAAAAGATAGTGCCCAACACACAATCGAGCTAAAATGATCTCCCGGCGAGAGGGCCGAGAGGTGGTCAGCCAAGCCACTGGGAGAGATTTAATTCCCTGGAATTTGCTCCCATGAAGAAAAGACCAGTGGTGATGCCAAAGTGACACCACCTGCCAATAGATGGCAGCATGGATATCATCCAAAGGAACAGAAGAGCTAGCAGGCCAAGGTAGGAGGACTGCAGCCTTAGCAGCAGCATTTCCTGCCAGACCCATGAACATCACACAGGCTCCCCAACAGTGAGAAAGTGGAGGCTTTCTTGGACCCATTACACTAAGGGATGAACCATGTACAGCATACAGAGGCTCTGCAGGGCACAGAGAATCAGAGCATACGACACTAATTAAAAAGCCCATGTTGCCAGAGGTACTGGGTGGCCTGATATAGGGCGAAGAGCTCTGCTATAAATACTGGGCAGTGTTCTACAAGCTGATACTGAAAATTGTGTGTGGCAATGAAGCACACCCCACATCACGGCCAGTCTTAGAGCCATCAGTGTACATGAAGGTGCTATCAAAAGTTGAGAGAAAGTCGCACAAAAGTCGAGAAACTTTCAGTGATAGATCAAATCCAGAGCAGTTTCTCTGGGAAGCGAATGAAGTCCAAGATTAACACAGGCCACTGCACAAAGGCAAGGTGGTGAAGGGTTCACACCCAGCAGAAACGTGGCAGGTAGTGTGAAGTTAAGCTGCTGGACCAGTAGCTGAGAGCAAACTCCGAGAGGTAACAGAAGAGGGGCATGCCCCATACTGGCAGTCAAAGGAGTCATCGAAAAAGAGGGCATAGGATGGGTGGCTAGACATGTGAGACAACCAGCATGCATACCTGCTGAGGAGAATGTCATGCCAGTGCGACAGTGGTTGTTTGGCAGCTTCTGCAGAGAGACTCTCACTCAGGCTAGTGTAAAAGGCACCAGTGGCCAAACACATTCCGTGATGGTGGATTGTAATAAAATAGTGTACAATGGACAGACGTGCAGATGAATAAACAAAACATCTGTAGTCTAGTTTCAAACGGACATGGGATTGGCATCAATGGAGGACAGTGGTCTGATCTGGTCCCCAGGAAGTACCGTTTAGGTTCTTAGGAGAATGGGGAAGATGGAACAAAGGAAGAGTAGTCACCTCGGCACGTGTTGAGTGCCAGCCTTCAATGACTTACTGCAACAGAGTGCAGAGGCTTGAGGGTCCTGTCCCATGATATCTACACAGGCAACAGCATTCTCCCTGGTTCAGCCTGCGAATTCCAGGACAGAAAACCGGTAGGTGGTATGCATCAGCAAAATGGAAGACAGCCGGATGAAGGTATCATGCGCTGATACCACCGAATAGGATCTCCGAGTTGGGGAGGAGAAAACCGTTTGCCTTTATTCGAACATTTGGCAGATGAAGATTGGCAGACGAAGACTCAAAATGGCCATTGGCTGGAGGGACGTAAAAAGTCTTCATGGGAGTTTTCCTTTTGTCCTTTCCAGCCTGTCGGTTGCATGGAAGGCAATTTCGCTGCCAGGGGGAAGATTTGGTGGCTTGTTTTGGATTTGCAGGAGGAGACAGGGATGCTACTTTGATATTACGTGATTTTACAATTGGAGTACTGAACTGGATGTTGCAAGTCAGTGTGGCCATGTCCTTTGTGGAATGAGGTGTAGCAAGAGCGGTACTAAAAGTGCCAGATGGTAAAATGCAGGGCTTTTCATTAGCCAACAACTTGCAAGCGATAGGGTAAGGTACTTTTTCTTCACCTGGATCTCCTGGATGGTCCACTTATCGAGATACAAGAAACTTTCATGGGATGAGGCTGCTTGGTCGCCATGCCATTACAACTGGTATAGCGGAGAAGAGGAGAAGACGATGAGAAATCGGCCTTGTGAGCTTCCCTACCACAAGTATCACATCCGGCCGTGTTTTGCCAGACGTGAGTGTGGTTGTTACACTGACACCGGTAGCAACACATTGGGTTTGTAATGTATGATCAGATCATGATGATTTCATAGCCTGCTTTGATCTTTGATGAAAGCACTAATTGACGAAACGTGAGAAAAGCAGTGCATATAGGTACTAAATTTTCATGAACATTTTTCATTGCTCGACAGACTACAGTGATGCCCTGGTCAGAGAGGTAAGTTTAAGTTTCTCCCTCTGTCAGATCACAAATCAGCCAAGTGTAAATAAGACAACATGAAGAATTCATTGTTTGATGGGCCTCGACACAAACAAGCTGTAAGCAGTTGTTGGGCTTGAAAAATCACAGTTGGTATCTAGAATTATGGAAACAAGAACAGTATTTCATAGGGCCTGCAACTGCAACACCACCTTTCTCAATAATGATCAGGTTAACCATAGCAAAGGACTGACCTTCAGTATGTGATACCATGAGAAACAGATGTGCAGCTAGGAGAGTCTTTGGATCTTTAGCCTCATTCCCTTTCCTTTTAGCAGACTTACACCAAAATAATGATTGGCTCATTGTGAAAAAATCCTCCATGATTGCCAGCATCTCTGATGGTATGCTCCTTCCAACTGGGAGCCTCCCTCAGAGGGCAACTCACATGTCCTAGGTGGTTGTCACACCTCAGATCACACCTCCCAAACTCCCAACAGAGAGATGGATTGGCAGTTGGAAAGGCAACAGCTCAGGCAATCACCCCCCCCCCCTCCCTCCCCCCTCTCTGCCGGGCCTGGCCTGTACCAGGGGGTACATGCGAAACCCTGCCCATTGACCGGGGGCTGGAAATTATTCTTTACCCAGGGCAACCTGTTATGCATCAAAAATGTGTGCTGGCCTTCAGGAGCACATGGGGGAGAAGAAGAAACAAAGAAAAACCTCAAACACCAGAGCACAGGGAGGGAAGGAGATGGAGAATGAAGAAAAAAAGAAAAACAGATGAGGACTGTACCAATGCTGAGCTACGAAAACTGCAACCACATTCTCAAAAATATCTCAGATGTGTTCCCAAGGGAAGAGAAAAAGAACAGTGGGAGGATAGACATGCAGCACAGTAAGGGAAGAGGTGCTGCTAAGACTGGGGCCCTGTGTAAGGCAGGCAAAAACTCCGAGTGGTGAGCCCTCGGGGACACTGCCTCAGGGCACAGCAGTGGTGAAGAATCCGGTGTGTCGCAAGAGACACCTCAGATGTTTGTTTCACCCACACGCTCTGGTGCCAAGGCACCTCCTACTGTACCTGACAGTGGATCCACCCTCACTGAAGGGTGAGTAGCAGGTGGTAACACATTCGTGGAGACTGGCTGCCTGGCCTCACCCATTCATCCTGCGAGTGGAAGTCAGCAAGGTGCGAGCAGGCATATTGAAGAAGAGGTTTACTTGTTATTGGGCGCTCAAATGTTAGTTATGTTACGGAAGCCCTTAGGCAGATAGCGTTCAGGGCTGGAACAAAAGCCAATGTATGTCTGCTGAGGGGTCTCATTCAATATGTTGAGTCAGCCCTGCCTGCAGCTATCAAGACTGCAGGGTCCAGTCATCTGCAAGCTGTGCTCACGTCAGCACCAATGACGCCTATCGCACGAGTTTAGGCAGCCCTCAGTTCATACAAATGGCTGGCGGAGGTGGTGAAGACTGCTGGCTTCGCAAAAGTAGTGCAAGCAGAGATCGCAATTTGTAGCATTGTTCCCAGAGTTATTCAGGGGTCCTTTGGTTTGAAGCCAATTGGAGGGTCAGGTTGGGATTTGTAGGACTCCCCTTTATAGGTCAAGGGTGGACTACACAAAGGAAGCAGTTACTCAGGTAGCAGAGAACTTGTAGAGTGCACGTGAGGGATTTTAGGCTAGCCAGTAATTTGAGGTACTGTGACAAACACTCGATATTCGGTACGGGAGGATGTCAAACCGTGCTGAGAATAAAGACATTTCAACTATCAAAATTTTATCAGTAACTTACCGAAGTATTCATAATAAAGTTCCTGAAATTACCACCCTCCAGGGAATTTCCCGAGCTCAAATTATTCTCGGGACCAACAGCTGGCTGAAACCTGTAGTGGAAAGCTCTTAGATATTTAGCAAGTCATGGAACATGTATCAGATAGAAAGAGTACAGGCCATAGGAGGAGGAGTTTCACTGCAATTGCCAAAAATTTTATCTCTATTGAGGTTGAAGTTGTGTCTGACAGAAAAGTTATCTTGCTGCATATAATAGATGTACATTAAACTAAGTTAATTGTTTGACATTTTTACCAGCCACTTTATTCTGCTAAGACAGTTCTAGACTCATTCAAAGAAAGTCCAATCGCTAGCGCATAAAAAAAAACAGATCATGCAATGCTAGTGGGAGTCAACTTTAACCTCCGAGTACAGGCTGGGATGTCTGTGGATTCATTGCAGGGGGTACCAACAGACAGTCATGAAAAATACTTTTGAACAAGTTTTCTGAAAACTTTTTTGTTTTGGTTTTTTGGTTTCTGAAAACTTGTCTTGAGCAGCCAGTTCAGCAGCCCAAACGCAATGGAAATATCTTAGACCTTTTAGCTACAAACAGGCTGGACTTTACGACAATGTCAGTACAGAAATGGGGATTAGTGATCATGACATTACAGCAGCTATGAGTAAGGAAGTTAACGAATCAGTCAAGAAGGCTAGGAGAATGTTTCTGCTAGGAAGAGCAGATAAGCAGTTGATAGCATTTCATGTAGACAGAGAACCGACATCACTTACTTCCAGTAAAATGTACATAGAGGTATTACGGGCAAAGTTTAAGCAGACTATAAACTGTCATCTGGAGAGTTCTGTGCCTTGTGAATGGATTAAGAGTGAAAAAGACCCACCACGGTTTAATAACAAAATTAGGAAAATGCTGAGCAACCACGGGCTGTTATGTTCTCAGTTCAAAAGAGAATGCAAAAATGATGACAAGCAGAGGTTAGTAGAGATTCATGCATCTGTGAAAAGACCTATGCGCAAAACAAACAACTACCACCATCACATCTTAGCAAAAGATTTGGCAGAGAACCCAAGAAAATTCTAGTCTTATGTAAAATCGCTAAGTGGGTCTAATGCTTCCATTCAGCCCCTTGTTGACCAGCCGGGTGTGGCAGCTGAAGATAGCAAAACGAAAGCCAAAGTTTTAAATTTCTTGTTTAATAAATTGTTCACGCAGGTGAATCATACGAACATACCATTGTTTCACATAGCTGAAAAATTTGGAGTTTTACAAAGACCCCTTACCTAGCTCGCACTTATTGCTAATCTTTTGCCCAGTTGCCACATAATAGGAAAAAAACAGCAGGTGCCTCCCGCATATATGAAGGGTAAAAGGGACCTGCAAAATTACATACCAATATCCTTAACTTCAGTTTGCTACAGAATCCCTTAATATATTCTCAGTTCGAATATAATGAATTCTTGAGACCGAGAAGCTTATATCCACAATTCAGCATGGTTTTAGGACATATCACTTGTGCAAAACTCAGCTTGTCCTTTCCTCACATGATATACTGTGAACAATGAATGAAGGCAACAGGCAGATTCTATAATTCTAGATTTCTGGCAATCATTTGACACAGTGCACCACTGCAGGCTGTTAAAGGTGCAAGCATACTGAATAGGTTCCCAATATGTCAGTGGCTTGAAGACTTCTTAAATAATACAAGCCAGTATGTTGTCCTTGATGGCAAATGTTCATGAGAAAAATGGTATTATCTGAAGTGCCCCAGGGAGGTGTGGTCGGGCTACTGTTTTTCTAAATACATAGAAATTATTTTGCAGAAAAATTTACGGTTTTTTGCTGATAATGCTGTGGTGTACAGTAAGGTGTCAAAGTAGAGTGACTGTAGGATGATACAAGAGAACTTAAACAAAATTTTTAGTTGGTGTGATAAATGGCAGCTAACCCCAAATGCGCACAAATAAGTTAATACAGATTGGCTGGAAAAACAAATCCGTAATGTTCAGATACAGCAGTAATAGTGTCCTCCTTGACACAGTCATGTATTTTAAATACGTGGCCATAACACTGCAAAGTCTGCAATTCATCGTCTTGTGGTTAGCATTGTTGCCTCTGGATCATGGTGTCCCAGGTTTGATTCCTGGGTGGGTTGGGGATTTTCTCTGCCCGAGGACTGGCTGTTTGTGTCATCATCACCATCATCCATCATCACCATCATCCATCATCACCATCATCCATCATCACCATCATCCATCATCACCATCATCCATCATCACCATCATCCATCATCACCATCATCCATCATCACCATCATCCATCATCACCATCATCCATCATCACCATCATCCATCATCACCATCATCCATCATCACCATCATCACCATCATCCATCATCACCATCATCCATCATCACCATCATCCATCATCACCATCATCCATCATCACCATCATCCATCATCACCATCATCCATCATCACCATCATCCATCATCACCATCATCCATCATCACCATCATCCATCATCACCATCATCCATCATCACCATCATCCATCATCATCATCATCCATCATCATCATTCATGACAGTGGCTGGATTTAACTGTGTAAAAACTGGACTGTGTAAAAATTGGGACTTTGTACAGGCGCTGATGACCGCACCCCACAAACCAATCATCATAACGCAGCAAAGCAATATAAAACGTGACGTCCATGTGAGGACTGTCGTAGGAAGGCAAATGAATAATTTCGATTTATTGGGAGGGTTTTAGGAAAATGTGGCTTATCTGTAAAAGAGACTGCATATAGGACACTGGTGCAATCTATTCTTGAGTATTGCTTGTGTTGTGACTTGGCAAGACAGCCAAGCCACTAGGAGGTAGCCGAAAGGCACACATTTAAGCTCACGCAGGCTGGCGTGAGGTCTGGAACATTAAAGGAGTTGAGTCTAGCAAAAAAGGTATGTAGCTTCTGGAATACTTAACTTTAATCCATAATTGGTGAACATCGGTCTGACGGTACATGCATCACAAGATAAATAGCAAATGATAATGGCGCCTTGCTAGGTCGTAGCAAATGACGTAGCTGAAGGCTATGCTAACTATCGTCTTGGCAAATGAGAGCGTAATTTGTCAGTGAACCATCGCTAGCAAAGTCGGCTGTACAACTGGGGCGAGTGCTAGGAAGTCTCTCTAAACCTGCCGTGTGGCGGCGTTCGGTCTGTAATCACTGATAGTGGCGACACGCGGGTCCGACGTATACTAACGGACCTCGGCCGATTTAAAGGCTACCACCTAGCAAGTGTGGTATCTGGCGGTGACACCACAGCTTGAGTGTTCGGAACCTGTACCAGTATGGATTAATGGAAGACATTAATATAATTCAGAGGCAGGCTGCTAGACTTGTTATCAGTAGGTTCAAGGAACATGTGTCACAGAGATGCTTCAGGATCATTATGTGCTTAAAGGGACTAAACTACTAACTCATCAGACCTTCCATTTCATGAGAGAAACACAGAAAGTTATAAACTATATAAGGGCATGGCACTGGCTGTAACACAATAGGTAACAGAAAAGAGATAACCGAGGCAGCATCTTGCACAAGACGATCTAAAGGCACAACAACATGGCGGACAGGAGAGGGAGGGAGGGAGGGGAGAGTAATCCGCAGTCGCATGAGGGGTACCGACAGCAGAGGATGCTCTCCCCTCCCCCCCCCCCCCCCCCCCACAACTACCCCTAACACTGGAAGCAGAGAGAGTATTATAGTTCAGTACAAAATCCTCTCTCCCTCTCTCAGGAAATGCAACACTTCAGCAGTGGCAGCCTCGTCATCCACAAGCATCTGAGGTAGTGAGGCAGGGAAGTTGAGAGTGTGCCACAGAGCAGCCAGCATAGTGCACTCAACAAGAACATTCGCTATCATCAGCAGCTTACCGCAGGTGCAGTGAGGATAATCCTCCTGACAGAAGGAACTCATGCGTCAGTCTCATGGGGCTGACAATGGCATCTTCCCAAGAGGCTCGGAAAGATGTAGGCCACACCTCAGTGGACCCTGTAATCACTCTTAACTTGTTTTGGGTCACAGTAGTCTGCCATTTGAATTCCCAGCACTTCAAAATATTGCATTGAAGTTGTAATCTTAAGTTTGTGCCTGGCACTCCAATGTCAAGATGATCTACTGTAGTTGCACCTTTAGCTAGACAGTCAGCAAGTTCATTTCCTTGAATGCCTTTGTGGCTTGGTGTCGACATGAAGGTCACTGTCTTTCCAGAGCTGTACATGTCAACCAGTAGGTCCTGGATGTTGACAACCAAAGGATTTTTGGGATACCACAGGGATATGCCTTTTAAACAACTCGTGGAATTACTACAGATCAGAAAGTTCATCATTGCCAGGATTTGACGTACTGCAAAGCCTGAGATCTGGCAACCCACTCCATAGTGTGTACACTGCAGGCACTTGGCAGAATGTGCTTCTCACATCCCCTTGCATGTGCAAAAGCGAAACCAACCCTGTTGTTGACTTTCGATCCATCCGTGTAGATACATACCTAATTAGAATAGACGTGCAGGATTGAACGACACAGGTGTTGGAGAAAGGTAGAATCAGCATCCTTCTTGGGGCCACAAAAGAGGTCTATTCATATCACAGGACAGGGTACAGAACACAGGGGGTGTCAAGAGGGAGCCCGAGAACCACAGACTAATGGAGGCTGTTGGATGTCCTTCAGTGGAGTATCGAGTCAGATCCCTGCTGGTCTACCAAGTTTTGGGCAGTGCGCAAACAGTCTGAACTGTTGGTTGTGGAAAAGAGTTGAGCGATATGGGTGAGGAGGCATCTAACATACTGTACGGCGTAATTTGCCAGAAGGGTTGTTTGGGGAAGGAGACCAGACAGCGAGGTCATCAGTCTCATCAGATTACGGAAGTACGGGGAAGGAAGTCTGCCGTGCCCTTTGAAAGGAACCATCCCGGCATTTGCCTGGAGCGATTTAGAGAAATCACGGAAAACCTAAATCAGGATGGCTGGACGCAGGATTGAACCGTCGTCCTCCTGAATGCGAGTCCAGTTTCTAACCACTGGGCCACCTCGCTCGGCAATTTGCCAGAAGCTGCTGTCGTCTAACCCGCAGTGACGAGACACCAGCTTTCACTACAGGTCTGCGAACAGGGCTCGTACGTAAGGGCCCCATCACCAGCCCCACACAAGTCTGGTGAACAGGGTCCAGTAAGCTCAGTACGAATGGTGCTGCTGACCCATAGGCAACACATCCACAGTCCAAGTGTGATAAAAATCAGCACTTAGTAAAATCTCTGAACAACTTTGCACTCCACACCCCACGAGGAGCTATTACGAAAACAGATTGCATTTAGTTTCTTCATGCAAGTTGCCTTGAGTCGGAGCACATTTAGCAGCCAAGTTAGTTTCTTGTCAAATAAAATACCAAAGAACTGAAAAGTTTCGACGACTTCAAGTAACTGGTCACCGATATAAATTTCGGAGTGAAGTCCATAGTCAGCAAAGATGCTCAACTCATGATTTTTGCAGGAGGGAATCATTGTCTGTGAGTGGAGAGGGAGAGAGCAATACGAAAATGGTCACTTGTAAATAATAGATTTCAGCTATCAGTCGTCCTTTTTAAATTTTATTAGCAGATCTAGATTTCAGCTAGAAACTAGCCATTCTCAATGCCTATCACTTTTTTTTTTTTTTTTTGTGGGGTTTAAGGGCACTCAACTACTGAGGTCATTAGCACCCAGTCACTGTTGTTAGAGCACATGGAATCTAGTAAAACTCAAGGGGATGGGGGTGACACCAGAAGGACCTGACAAAGATGCAGATAAAATAAGTAAAAAGGTTAGATGTCTTTGGACAAGCCAGTCAAAGTTATAAAACGCAGAATACGAGCAGCTGCTCGAGCGTCATCAGCTAAAACATCTGGTAAAGTAGATGGCAGGGACAGGACAACACGAAATTGACTAAAACGGGGTCACGACAATAAAACATGGCGCATTGTCAATGCATGACCACAAGGGCACTGCGGGGCTGGGTCACCGGAGAGCAGGTAGCGGTGGCTAAACCGGCAATGCCCAATCCGCAACCTGGTCAGAAGGACCTCCTCTCACCGAGATGGTCGGGAGGAGGTTGTCCAAGCAGTTGGGAGCGGTTTTACTGCCCGGAGCTTGTTTCCTTGGAGGGATGACCAAACATCCCACCACAACGACACAAGCCTCTTACATACATCCCCACGAACGTCAGATGACGGGACACAATGGGAGGCTGGCCGAGGCAGGAGGACTGCAGCCTTGGCTGCAGCATCCGCAGCCTCATTCCCAGGCACTCCTACATGTCCGGGAACCCACAGAAAGCTGACAGGAGAACCATTAGCAGCGAAAGAATGGAGGGACTGCTGTATCCGTTGAATCAAGGGATGGACCGGATAGGGAGCTCCAAGGCTCTGAAGAGCACTGAGTGAGTCAGAGCAGAGTACATACAATGAATGGCGGTGGCGGCGGGCATACTGAACGGCCTGATGGAGAGCAAAAAGCTCGGCCGTAAAGCTGGAACATTGGTCGAGGAGCCAGTATTTAAAGGTGGCGGCCCCGACGACAAAGGCACAGCCGACACCATCGTCAGTTTTGGAGCCATCGGTGTAAATAAAGGTGTGATCGGGTAGTCGAGCACGAAGTTCGACAAATCGTGAGCAATACACTGCAGCCAGAGTACCCTCCTTTGGGAGTGAGCTGAGGTCGAGATAAATATGAACCGGAGCCTGGAGCCAAGGTGGTGTCGGGCTCTCACCCTCTCTGAAGGTGGTAGGGAGGGCAAAATCCAATTGTCGAAGCAGGCGACGGAAGCGGACTCCGGGGGGCAGCAGGGCAGACACATACAACCCGTACTGACGGTCGAGAGAATCGGCGAAGAAGGACTGGTAAGCGGGCTGGTCGGGCATAGACAACAGCCAGCAGGCATACCGACATAACAGTACGTCGCGCCGGTAGGTCAATGGTAACTCGGCAGCTTCAGCATAAAGACTCTCGACAGGACTAGTGTAGAAGGCTCCAGTCGCAAGACGTATCCCCCGATGGTGGATGGAGTTGAGCCGGCGTAAGAGGGATGGCCGAGCGGACGAGTAGACGAAGCTCCCATAATCCAGCTTCGATCGGACTATGGACCGATACAAGCGAAGCAGGACAGTGCGATCCGCTCCCCAAGATGAACCGCTAAGAACTCTGAGGACATTAAGAGAACGTGTACAACGGGCCGCCAAATAAGAGACATGTGGAGACCAACACAGTTTCCTGTCCAACGTGAGCCCTAGAAACTTAGTTGTGTCCACGAATGGGAGAACAACGGGACCGAGATGTAAGGATGGCGGAAGGAACGCTTTATATCGCCAAAAGTTGATACAAACCGTCTTCTCTTCAGAGAACCGGAAGCCATTTGCCACGCTCCATGAGTAGAGGCTGTCTAGACAACGCTGAAGGCAGCGCTCCAGGAGGCATGTTCTCTGGGCACTGCAGTAGATCGCAAAGTCATCGACAAAGAGAGAGCCTAAGACATTAGGTGGAATGCAATCCATAATTGGATTGATCGCGATGGCAAAAAGGGCTACGCTCAAGATGGAGCCCTGAGCCACTCCGTTCTCCTGGAGGAAGACGTCGGACAATACTGAACCCACACATACCCTAAACTTTCAATCCGTTAAAAAGGAATCAATAAAAAGGGGCAGGCGACCGCGTAGGCCCCACCTGTGCATAGTGCGGAGGATACCTCCTCTCCAACAGGTATCATAAGCCTTCTCCAAGTCGAAGAACACGGCTACCGTTTGGCGCCTTCGCAAAAAGTTGTTCATGATGAATGTCGACAAGGTCACAAGGTAGTCAACAGCGGAGCGGCGGCGACGAAAGCCGCATTGGACATTAGTAAGTAGCCGACGAGATTCAAGAATCCAAACTAACCGAGCACTAACCATGCGCTCCATCACCTTACAGACACAGCTTGAAAGAGAAATGGGGCGGTAACTAGAAGGAAGGTGTCTATCCTTCCCGGGTTTGGGTATAGGAACAACGACGGCGTCACGCCAACGCATGGGGACCTGACCTTCGGTCCAGACGCGATTGTACGTACGAAGAAGGAAGCTTTTGCCCACCGGAGAAAGGTGTGCCAGCATCTGAACGTGAATGGCATCTGGCCCCGGAGCAGAGGACCGGGACAGTGCAAGCGCATGTTCGAGTTCCCGCGTAGTAAAGGGGGCATTATAAGTTTCCAGATTCAGCGAGTGGAAGGAAGGTCGCCGAGCCTCTTCTGCCTCTTTCCTGGGAAGGAAGGCAGGGTGGTAATGGGCGGAGCTTGAAACCTCCGCGAAAAAGCGGCCAAAGGCGTTGAAGACAGCCACAGGATCAGCAAGGACCTCATTACCTGAGGTCAGGCCAGGTACCGAGGAGTGGGCCTTAATGCCCGACAGCCGGCGCAGGCCACCCCAAACGACGAAAGTGGGAGTAAAACTGTTAAAGGAGCTGGTGAAAGAGGCCCAACAAGCTTTTTTGCTGTCTTTGATGACTCTACGGCATTGCGCTCGGAGTCGTTTGTATTCAATACAATTTGCCAACATAGGATGGCGGCGAAAGGTGCGTAAAGCACGTCGTCGAGCACGGATAGCGTCCCTACAAGCCTCGTTCCACCAGGGGACGGAAACGCGACATGAAGAAGAGGTAGTACGAGGAATGGAACGTTCAGCAGCATTGATGATAACAGCGATGAGGTATTCGACCTGACTGTCACAACTGAGAAAATCGTGGTCCGAAAAGGTCGCCAGTCAGCTTTCGGTATGTTCCAGCGCGAAGGACGTGGGGATGGGGTGTTGTGCAGGAGCCGAACGACACAGGGGAACTGGTCACTCAAATAGGTGTCAGAAAGGACATACCACTCGAACCGACCGGCAAGAGTGGTAGAACAGATCGAGAGGTCCAAGTGGGAGTAGGTATGAGTAGAGTCCGAGAGGAAAGTCGGGGCGCCGGTATTGAGGCAGACAAGATTGAGATGGTTGAAGACATCCACCAAGAGTGAGCCTCTTTGACAGGATGCAGGAGAGCCCCAAAAGGGATGATGGGCATTGAAGTCGCCAAACAATAAAAACGGTGGGGGAAGCTGAACGATCAGGTGCATCATGTCAGCCAGACTAACAGCAGATGACGGTGGAGTGTAGATGGTACAAACTGAAAAAGTAAAAGCAGAAAGAGTAATGCGGACAGCTATTGCTTGGAGTGGGGTAGTCAATGGGATGGGATGGTAATAGACATCGTCCCGAACGAGCAACATGACCCCACCATGAGCTGGGATACCGTCCACAGGGGTGAGGTCATACCGCTCCGAGGTATAGTGGGTAAAGGCAATACGGTCAGTCGGGCGCAACTTGGTTTCCTGGAGACCAAGGACGAGCGGACAGTGCAGGCGGAGGAGCAGTTGTAATTCCTCCCAATTAGATCGAATACCTCTTATGTTCCAATGAAACAACGCCATCGCTAGTCAAAAAGTTGGGGGAACGAGACGGGGGAAGAGCTGGTCACCTCGACGGCCGCGGAGGGCCAGGTTGCAAGGGAACAACGCTACAACCGACGGGAGGCGGATCCGGTTCCATTGACTCGTCGCCAGCTGCGGCCGCTGTCCCTGGTTGTGTAGGAGGGGCAGCATCATTTGCCGACGAGAGGCCAGCTGAGCGCCTGGCAGCAGAGCGTCACGGTGAAACTGAGGACGGCCGGGAGCAGCGACTCACGGATGGAGCGTCAGATGAAACGCGCCGGGGTGGAGAGGGGGATAGAGACTTCTTCTTTGAGGCCTTCTTGGAAGGCCAAGGAGGCACAGGGATGGTGGGCTGGACCCGATGAAGGTCCTCACGCACGGGGTCCGTTTTGGAACGCCGGACCTCGAAAGCTGGGGTCCGGAACGTTTCCCCGATGGACGCCTGAGAAGAGGATCGCTTCTCAGGTGGCGGGGGGAGAGGAGGAGGAGGAAGGGTGGCCCCTGGGGCAGAGGGGGCGGGGGCCACGGGGGAGGAGGATTTGGAAGGGAGGGATTTGGGAGGCGGAGGCAGAGCCCCCTGATGGGCGGTGGAGGCGGAGGGGGGGACAGGATAGGGGTGAGGATACCGCGGAAGGAGTGGACACAACTGAGGCAAACGAAGTGGTCAACGGCACGGGATGGAGGCGGTCATACTTCTTCCTGGCCTCAGAATAAGAGAGCCGATCCAAAGTTTTGAGTTCTTGTATCTTCTTCTCCTTCTGATATGCGAGGCAGTCTGAGGATCTAGACGAGTGGAGGCCGGGGCAATTAATGCACCGAGGTGGTGGGGTGCATGTATGTTACTCACGAAGAGGACGTCCGCAATCGCCACAAAGGGGCTCAGCCTCACACCGTGACGACATGTGCCCAAAGAGCAAACACTGAAAACAGCGCATAGGAGGGGGGACGTAAGATCGCACGTCGCACCAGTAGCACATCACCTTTACCTTCTCCGGGAGAACGTCCCCCTCGAAGGCGAGGATAAAGGCCCCGGTGTCGATGCGACGGTCTTTGGGGCTGCGCTGGACTCGCCGGACGAAATGCACGCCTCGGCACTGCAGGTTGGCCCTGAGCTCCTCATCAGATTGTCGCAGGAGGTCACGATGAAAAATAACCCCCAGCATCCTATTTAGTGCCAGATGCGGGACAACGGACACTGGGATGTCCCCTAGGCGGTCTTCACGCCTGGAGCGCTGCCGACTGTGTGGCGGAGGTGGTCTTGATAAGAACGGACCCTGAACGCATCTTGCTGAGAGCCTCAATTTCCCCGAAGATATCCTGAATGTGCTGAACAAAGAACATGGGCTTGGAGGTGGCGAACGTCCCCCCATCGGTTCGAGAACAGACCAAATAACGGAGGAAGTACTTCGCCCCAAGCCGGCGGGCCTGTCCCTCCTCCCAGGGAATGGCCAAGGGGGAAAGGGCAGGAGAACCAGAACTAGAAACGGTACCTTTTCTTTTGAAAGACTTGGCCGCAGAGCGAGCTGATACGTGTTGACGTTTCATCTGCGAAACGTCCGCCCCGATGCCACCCACTCTGACCAGGTGCTCTCCCCACGGGCGCCACCCAGCCTCAGCAAGGGCCACCTGGCAGGATGACCGTTGCCGGGAGTCCTGATGCCCCAAGGAGACGGGCATCTACTCCTTGGCCGACGTGGGGAGGGTGCAGCTCAGGTATCGGCAGTACGATCCCTGTGTTGTCAGGGGGCTACAACCTAGAGGGTACATGACGACCCCACCACAACGGGCTGGCTACCGTGCTGGATTTATGGTGCCATGGAAAGTCCATCATGATCACTGGTGCAGATGGGGACGCACTATGGGCGTAACTTGTACAACCCATCAGGCGTTTAGGCCCAATTTGAGGAATAGCGGGCATGGTTACAACGCCGGTACAATGCTGAGTGCCAAGGTCTTAGTGCACTTAGGACCAGTGGTACACCACGTAAGGTGTCCTTCCCAAAAAGGCTCGTACTTCTGTAGAATTTTGAAAAATGGAGGTCAAACCCCAAGGGGGACCATCACATGGAAGGCCGAAACAGTTGAAACTCCTTTTAGTCGCCTCTTACGACAGGCAGGAATACCTCGGGCCTATTATAATCCCCGGACCCGCAGGGGGATCCTATCACTTTTGATCAATGCACGTAATGCCCGTTTTCCAACAGTAGTATTCAATGAACTTTGGATGAAGCCCGACCAACAGGCATTACATGCTTTGATCAAAAATAATAGTGCCTTGAGAATGGCTGGTTTCTAGCCGAAATCTAGATCTGCAAATAAAATTTAAAAAGGACAACTGATAGCTGGATTCTATTATTTACATGACAAAATAACAGTCGCTGCACGCAACAGCCTTTTGAATGGAAGGTAACCTGATGAAAATGGTCACCGTTGCACAGGTCATCATGGATGTGCCACTAAATCAGGGGCAAGACACACGGGCTGCAAACTGTATAATCAATAGTTGAGTACGTTCCATGGGCCGCACTGAAATGTGCTGCAGCTCCAGTGTTGAGCAGGCATGTGTCCAATTCTTAAAGGAGATGTTTTAGTACTTGGCCTCTGACAGTGTTGCCGCCCCATGGAGAGTTATCAGCATGAAAGCACCACCCCCCCCCCCCCTCATAAGAGGAAGAGGTGAGGAAGATGTTCCACTAACGGTTCATGATGATGGAAAGGTCTGCATGGGGGTTGATAAACATTACATATTTTCATCTGAACTGACAGGTAGGCATTAACGGCCACGGCCTCTAGTGCAGTGGTACCAGGGCATGAGCGGATGTACTCAAGAGCACAAGATATGGCCACCAGCTCTGCAGTGAAAACACTGCAGCCAACTGGTAAGGAGTGCTGATCAGTATGTCCTCCATCAACATATGCAAAGCCTATGTAATCGTCAGCAATTGAGCCGTCGGTGTAAACCACTTCAGAACCCCGGAACATGTCAAGAATCAAGAGGAAGTGACAGCGGAGAGCAGTGGGGTTAACGGAGTCCTTGGGCTATGCAAAAGGTCCAGACAGAGCTGCGGCTAAGGCATACACTATGGAGGCATACGTGAACGGACCGCAAGTGGTAAACGGAAGGACTCCAGTTCGGAGAGAAGGGACCACACGTGAACCACAATCGTTAGCCCCGATCTGGGCCGCCGATGAGGGAGATGGACTGCCGTGGGCGGGAAATGGAGATGGTAATTCGGATGCTCAGGGGAACTATGAATGTGTTCTGCGTACCTGGTGAGCAGTTGCGCAGGGACACCAGTCTCCACCAGTACACTGGTCACCGGACTCGTCCTAAAAGCTCCTGTCGCTAATCGAACCCCACAGTGGTGCACAGGGTCAAGTAGATGCAATGCTGAAGGAGCTGCCGAACCATAAACCACACTCCCCTAGACAATTCAGGATTCGACAAGGGCTCTGTAGATCTGCAACAGCAATCTGTACCCAAATTTGTTGTTGCTCAGACAACGAAGGACATTGAGATGCTGCCAGCACATCTGCTTAAGCTGACAAAGATGAGGGAGCCAAGTCAATTGAGCATCAAAAACAGTCCTAGACACTGGTATGTCTCCACTACAGTGAGTGGATCGTCATTAAAAAGGTAAAGTGCGGGTTCTGGATGAACGGTACAATGCCGACAAAAGTGTACACGATTTTGCGGCTGAAAACTGGAAGCTGTGGGCTAAAGCCTATTACTGCACTTGTGGATGGCTCCCTGGAGGCGCCATTCAGCGACAACAGTACTGGAGCAACAGTACGAAATGCAGAAGTCATCTGCATACAGAGAAGGTGAGACGGAGGGGCCAACAGCTGCTGCTAGACCGTTAATGGCCACTAAAAGTAGAGAGACACTTAATACAGAGCACTGCGGGACTCCATTCTCCTGGATACGGATAGAACTATGGGAGTCACCAACTTGGACACAGAAAGTAAGACAGGAAGTTTTGGATAAAAATCAGGAGTGGTCCCCAGAGACCCCACTCATACAATGTGGCAGCAACATGATGTCACCAAGTTGTGTCATATGCTTTACGCAAGTAAAAAAAGATGACAATCGGGTGTTACCATCTGGAAAAGGCTGTTCGGATGGCTGACTTTATGGACACAAGATTATCAGCAATAGACCGACCCTGGCGGAAGCTGCCCTGACATGGAGCCAGCAAGCCACGTGACTCCAGGACCCAACCCAACTGCCGACATACCATACGTTCCAGCAGCTTACAAAGAACATTGGTGAGGCTGATGGGCCGATAGCTATCCACATCAAGTGGGTTTTTACCAGGTTTGAGCACCGGAATGATGGTGCTCTCCCACCATTTTGATGGAAAGATGCCATCGCACAAGAGCCCACTGAAGATGACGAGAAGATGTAGCTTGTAGTCAGATGAGAGATGTTTAATCATCTGGCTGTGGATGCGATCAGGCCCGGAAGCTGTGTCGGGGCAATGTGCAAGGGCACTGAGGAGCTCCCACTGTAGTATGTAGTGAATGAGAGGAGGCTCCCTTTCAGCCACCGTTTGGGTGTGTGAAAGGCTGGGTGGATGGGGGGGAATTCTCCAATGCAGAGGCTTGAGCAAAGTGCTCGGCAATCGCGTTTGCATCAGTACATAGCTCGCCATTTATTGTAACACCAGGGACAGCTGTTGGGGCCTGGTACCCGAAAAGATGTTCGATCTTTGCCCAAACTTGGGAAGGTGAGATATGGCACCCAATAGTGGAGACTTATCTCTCCCATTGTTTGATAAGGTAGCGAGCCGCTTAAAGGCTATGAGGTGCTCTAGGGAAAGGTGCCGCTTATGCCGCTGTAGAGCTTACCAATGCTCCTTAATTGCTTCACTGACTTCCGGCGACCACCAAGGGGCTGCCTTATGCCTCGGGTACCCTAAAGACTGAGGGAAGATATACATTGCAGACAGTTATTTCCTGCGTCGTCCTTATTCTGACAGCCACAGCTTCATTAGGGGTTTGAAGGGGCACTTGTTCATTACAGACCGAGTTTAGGACATAAACGCAAACTCCACCTGACACACTATTATAATCGCTACGGTTCCTGTAACATCCCTTACAGCCGTGGAGGGCAGGAGTCCACATTGTTGGGAACTAGATTTCCTGGAGGGCAATGCAGATAGCAGGTGTAAAGCGTAACAGTTGCCGCAGCTCAGTCAGGCGGTGGAAAAAAACGGCGCAATTCCACTGGAGGATGACATCGTGAGACTGGTAAGGCATGGAACATCCAGTGAGGCAGCTTACACCTTAGAGTCACCTGCTGCCACCAATTTATTGCCTGAGCAGTCTATATCCATTGTGTCTGAGGGCCTGGCGAGATCTAGGTCCTCAGCGGATGCCAAAATCTCCATCCCATCCTCAACCGCAGAGCTTTTCGGTAGCGGTGGTGTGGGTTCCATTGCAATTTCCTTGGTCTTAGGGGGTTTTCTTATTTGGATTTCTCTCGCTGCTCCTTGGGTTTCCCTGGCTGGGAGGACTTCACTGGCTCAGTCTGCAGGATTGAGGATGAGCGTGAGGCCCTAAGACCAGCTGCTTTTGGGCTCTTCAGCCACTGGCGGGTGTTGTCTTTCCCACTAGAAGAAACCTCAGAAGCGAGTGACCGACGGAACCCCTTCCTAGCGAGAGAAGCTGAAGACGACTTATGCTTCTCTGGCTTAGTAGTGGGGCCGGACGTCCCCAATTGTGGGGAGGGTTGCTCCCGAAGTAGCTGGTGCAAGGAGCAACAGGGAGGGAAATGCTCCCCACCATCAAGGGGGCAGGTATAGTCTTCCGGCTCGGGGAGGTGACTGGGGTTGGTGGAGCTGATAGTGCCAAAACTGTTGTTGCAGCGGCGTAAGACTATGTCATATGTACAGGAGGCAGGCGTTCAAATTTTCTCTTAGCCTCAGTGCAGGCCAGTCGGTCCAGGGTCTTTTACTCCATGATTTTCCTTTCTGGAGAATCCTGCAGTCAGATGAGCAAGGTGAATGGTGCTCTCCGCAGTTGACACAGATGGGAGGTGGAGAACATTGAGTATTGGGATGCGATTTGCGTCCGCAATCTAGGCATGTGACGCTAGAAGTATAGCCGGAAGACATATGGCTGAAGTTCTAGCACTTAAAGCATCACATCAGAGGAGGAATATAGGGCTTTACACCACACTGGTAGACCATCACCATGACCTTCTCGGGCAATGTATCACCCTAAAAGGCCAAGATGAAGGCACCAATGGGAACCTGATTATCCTTCAGACCCCGATGGACACGCCAGACGAAATTTACACCTCACCGCTCTAAATTGGCGCACAGCTCATTGTCCAACTGCAAAAGAAGATCTCTGAAATACGATACCCTGGACCATATTTAAGCTCTAATGGGGCGTGATGGTAACAGAAACATCCCCCAGCTTGTCACAAGTTAGTAACTCCCGTGACTGGGCAGAGGATGCTGTTTTGATGAAGACTGACCCAGATCCCATTTTGGACAAGCCCTCCACCTCCCCGAACTTGCCCTCTAAATGCCTACAAAAAATCTGAGGCTTCATCCTCATGAAAGATTCCCCATCAGCTCTCGAACATACAAGGTACCGGGACAAATAAGATCCACTGCCGTCCTTAGCCTGACGTTCCTTCCATGGTGTGGCCAGGGAGGTGAATGGTTTGAGGTCATACTTCTGTGTGTTGAATTGAGCTCGGGATCGCTTAGAGACTGCTGGTGTTTCACCACCAGCAAGAGATGATGGACTACGCTTCATCACTTGTCATCCACCCTGATGCCACCCACTCCTACCAGGGGCCCTCTCCATGGATGCCATCCAGCCACAGCGAAGGCCACCTGGCAGGATGGCCATTGCTGGGAGTCCCGATGCCCCAGGGGGATGGGCATTTACCACTTGGCATACGTGGGGAGTTAACGGTGCAGGCATCAGCAGAGCAAACCCTGTGTGGTCAGGGGTACAAACCAACAGCATACATAGCGGCCCCACCACAACAGACTGGCTACCGTGCTGGAATCAGGTGCAAACAAGTCCATGGTCGTCGTCGACGCAGAAATCGACACTGCATAGTGCATGGTGGAAAACACACCCAGGAAGGTGTCCTAGCCCAAGAGATGGACAATGGGCAGGACTGCAATGCGACGATGAGAAAGTGAGCTAAAGATCTCAATGCATGAGGGACACGATGCACCTTGTAAGGCGCCCTTCCCCAACTGGCTCACTCTTCGAGAAAATTTTGACGAATGGAGGTCAAACCCTACAGGGGACCATCACAAAGGCCAAAACGTGTAAAACTCCTTTTAGTGGCCTCGTACGACAGGCAGGAATACCTCGGGCCTATTCTAACCCCCAGACCCGCAGGGGGCAGAGATGAAAGCCCAGAAAAAATACAGCACAGACGTTGTTAAAAGATCAGTCAAGACATGGCATTAAAACTAAAAAATGAGAGAAAATAAAAAAAGGCAGAAAGAGTAGAGGCCAGGCAGGGACACCGAGAAAGATCCAACAAGGGACCATTAATGGAAGGGAGTGGGGGGGGGGGGGGGGGGGGTCGCACCAATCCCTCAGGCATTCAGTGGGGCCAAAAAGCCCTATATCTTACAGGAGTGAACAGAAACCACCTTCGTGGATGAAATATAACACCAGATCAGCCGCTTTGGTCTTGTTTGCTAGCACCATCTGTAGCGTGCCAGGAAGATGCCGCCTCAAAGCAGCCAAATTACGGCAGTCTATGAGTAAGTGGGGCAGTGAGGGGGAGCCTCATATCAGAGAATGCGACCACGTGTCAGCCTAGTGTGGCCAATACAGAGTTGGCAGAGGACAGTGGATTCTCTATGAAAAGCACACAGGGAAGACTGCCACATGGTTGTGGTCTCCTTAATTGTCCTCAGTTGGTCTACGTATGTCTCAAGGAGAGTCAATAATAGATAGCGAAAAATCTCAGGGTCAACACAATCTTTTCGATCAAAGGAGACTGAGACAAATCCCAGTTTGGTGCACAAGCCATGGCGGCAAATGCAATGTCTTTCTGACTAGAGGTGACAGTGGAGGAAGGTGCAACTCCAAACAGAGACACTGGGAGAGCACAGCAATTATAAACCTGCTTCTGGGTCACTGTTATTGGAGGTGCAGCTCCCTCCCACAGGAAAGGACACTGTAGTTGGGATGTTTATGAAAGATAGGAACGCATATAGCATAATTCAGCATCTGTTGTTGGCACCTGACAGCTAATGGAGGTATTGTAGCCTCTACTTGTAGGCTGTTCACAGGGCTAGTTTGGAAGGCTCCTGTCGCAAGTGTGACTCCACAATGATGAATGGGGTCCAGTATCTCCAATACCGACGGTGATGCTGAACCATATGCACGACTTCCATACTCAAGATGGAACAAAATCAGGACTTTGTAGAGCCCCAAAGGATAGAGCAATCTGCACCTCATTTAGTGTTACTGAGGCAGCAAAGTGTATTGAGGTGTCGCCAGCTAAGCTGGTGAAGGTAGGGAAGCCGTGTCAGCCGGGAATCTAAGCCCTGTCCCAAAATGCAGTGCATCTCAACTACAAGAAGTAATTTATTGTCTAGGTAAAGCTCTGTGCTTAAAAGCTGCCATAACTCAGCCAGGTGGTGGAAAAATTGTTACAATTTCATTGGAGGATCACTGTCTGAATACTGTGAGTGTATGAAGTGACCGGGGGGGGGGGGGGGGGGAGTGACCAAGGGGAGGAGGGGGGGGGGGGGGGGATCATGACTGCTCCCATTGGTTGAGACATCAATGGATCCACTGATAAGTTCTGTGGCACATTGCCTGGGGAGATCTGGAGTCTCAGGGCGATGGTATCTCCACCTTGGGCATATACTGAGTATAAGCAAAGTCTGGTGGCTCGGGGACCACTGGAGCTTTCTACAAGTACGTTTTTTGTCCTCTTTGTCCTCCCTCTCCTTAGAAGATGAGAACTGCGAAGATGTCCCTGAATTGATTTCAGGGACAGAGGAAGAACAAGAAGTCCAACAGTCAGCAGCCTGTGGTTCCTTCAGATACCAGATTGTGTCACTGCGAACCAGCAGGAACCATGGAAAGAAGAGTCCAGAGGGACCTCTTCCTAGCTAGAGAAGTGGGAGGAGGATGAAGTACCTCTGGCTGGGGGATGGGGACAAATGGCCCCAGCAAGTGGAGAGCCAATGCTCTCAAAGTGGGTGCAATGAAACCACCAGAAGAGCCCCCGATCGCCTGGGGGCTGGTATCATTGGGCAGCTCTGAGGTCCCACTGTAAGAGGCACAAGAGAGTAAAGCACAGTCAATGGAGAAGGCAATGACACTCCAGCTGTAGAGTAAAAGGGGGTCATTTGTAAGGATTAAGACACACTTTCTGTCCTCTTGATATGCGAGCTTGTCCAGAGTATTATACTCCTGGATTTTCTTCTCATGCTTAAAAGGAAGGAGATAGTGTTTAACACCCCTTTTACAATGAAGTCATTAGAGACGCAGCACAAGCTCAGGTTAGGGAAGGAAATTGGCCATGCCCTTTCGAAGAAAACATTCCAGCATTTGCCTGAAGTGATTTAGGGAAATCACGGAAAACCTAAATCAGGATGGCCAGATGCGGGTTTGAACTGTTGTCCTCCCAAATGCGAGTCCAGTGTGCTAACCACTGTGCCACATTGCTCAGTTCCAACACTTAAAAATGGAGCAATCTCTTGAGCAGGAAGAGTGAAGCTCACTGCAGTTTACTACATAGACTGTGGGGAGGAGCACAAGGAAATTCGTGTGCATCAGTCCATCTACAATACTTGCAGACTGCGGTAGTGGTGCAACGGGAAGATATGTTCAAACTTCATACACCTGAAACATCTCATTGGAGGAGGAACGTAACAGCTTCACATCACACCGGAAGACCATCACCTTAACCTTCTCAGGCAATGAATCACCCTCAAAAGCCATGCTGAAGACTCCAGTAGCAGCTCCATTTCCCCTCAATTCCTTATGGACACAACAAATGAAGTGCACACCCTGTCGCTCTAAGTTGGCCTGTAGTTTATTGCCAGATCGCAAAAGAAGATGACAATGTAGGTGATGCCCAGGATCATACATATTGAGACACTTGTGGGGAGTGACAGTCACAGGAATGTCACTCAACTTTTCACAAGAGAGCAGCACCTATGACTGGGCAGGATATGACTTTTTAATTAGGAGAGAACCGCTCTTCATCTTAAAGAAGCCACAACTTCTCCGTATTTGTCTTCAGTGTGTTCAACAAAAAATAAAGGCTTCGGGGCCAAAATGGTGTCCCAGTTGATCCTGAAACACACCAGGTGTAGGGAGAAGGATTTTGCTCCTTGTCGACTAGTCCTTCATTCCTCCCAAAGCATGGCATGGGAGGGGAGCGCATTGGGATTATACTTCATTGCAGCGTATGAGGCTTTTCCATTTGGAGAGACTGATGGGGCCTTGTGACCACCAGTGGGAGAAAGTTTAAGTCTCTTCATGTGTGAACTATCAGCTACTGTGTTCCCACTCTGAACACGAGCTCTCCCCATGGGTGTTACCCAGTCACAGCAATGGCTTCCTGGCCAGTAATCCATTGCTGGAAGTCCCCCAATGAAGCAATGATGTCTTTGGAGAAAAGAGACGCAGCTGTACAAATATCAAGAGCTCAGATGGAAAACCACTAGTAAGCACAGAAGGGAAAGCTGAAAGCCGGAAGGTGGAAGGTGGAAGGTGGAAGGAGTTACAGAGGGGCTATATGGAGGGCAATATCATAAAAAGGGAAGAGGATATATGAAGATAAAATTGGAGATATGACACTGTGGGGATAAATTTGACAGGGCACTGGAAGACCTATGTCAAAACAAGGCCCCTGGAGTAAACAACATTCCATCACAACTATTGATAACCTTGAGAGGGCAAACTATGACAAAACTATTCCACCTCATCTGCAAGATGTATGAGACAGGCAAAATTCCCTCAGACTTAAAGAAGAATATGTTGTTGATGTTGTTGTGGTCTTCAGTCCTGAGACTGGTTTGATGCAGCTCTCCATGCTACTCTATCCTGTGCAAGCTTTTTCATCTCCCAGTACCTACTGCAACCTACATCCTTCTGAATCTGCTTAGTGTATTCATCTCTTGGTCTCCCTCTACGATTTTTACCCTCCACGCTGCCCTCCAATACTAAACTGGTGATCCCTTGATGCCTCAGAACATGTCCTACCAACTGATCCCTTCTTCTGGTCAAGTTGTGCCACAAACTTCTCTTCTCCCCAATCCTATTCAATACTTCCTCATTAGTTATGTGATCTACCCATCTAATCTTCAGCATTCTTCTGTAGCACCACATTTCGAAAGCTTCTATTCTCTTCTTGTCCAAACTATTTATTGTCCATGTTTCACTTCCATACATGGCTACACTCCATACAAATACTTTCAGAAATGACTTCCTGACACTTAAATCAATACTGGATGTTAACAAATTTCTCTTCTTCAGAAACGCTTTCCTTGCCATTGCCAGCCTACATTTTATATCCTCTCTACTTCGACCATCATCAGTTATTTTGCTCCCCAAATAGCAAAACTCCTTTACTACTTTAAGTGCCTCATTTCCAAATCTAATTCCCTCAGCATCACCCGACTTAATTAGACTACATTCCATTATCCTTGTTTTGCTTTTGTTGATATTCATCTTATATCCTCCTTTCAAGACACTGTCCATTCCATTCAAATGCTCTTCCAAGTCCTTTGCTGTCTCTGACAGAATTACAACGTCATCGGCGAACCTCAAAGTTTTTATTTCTTCTCCATGAATTTTAATACCTACTCCGAATTTTTCCTTTTGTTTCACAAGAAGAATATATTAATTCCAATTTCAAGGAAACCAGGTACCAACAGGCATGAATATTATTGAAATACCAGTTTAATAAGTCATGGCTGCTATTTACAGAAGCATCAAAAAACTGATAGAAGCTGACCTAAGGGAAGATCAGTTTGGATTCTGGAAAAAATGTATGGTCAGCTTCACATGTTTCTGCAACTTATCTTAGAAGGTAGGATACGAAAAATGCAAACCTATCTTTAAAGCTGTCGTAGATTTTGAAAAGGTTTTTCACAATGTTGATTGGAATACATTCTGAAATTCTGTAGGTAGCAGGGACATAACACAGGAACCAAAAGGTTAGATAGAATTTGTATGGAAACCAGATGTTGACAGACATTAAAGAGAAGCAGTGGCTGAAAAGGGAGTGAAACAGTGTTTTAGCATATCCCAGATGTTATTCAAACTGTACATTGAGCAAGCAATATAGGAAACCAAAGAAAAATTTGGAGTAGGAACTGAAAGTTCCGGCAGAAGAAATAAAATCTTTGAGATTTACCAATGACACTGCAATTCTGTCAGACTGGAAAGACTTGGAAGAGCAGTTGAACAAAATGTACAGCATCTTGAAAGGATGAACATCAACAAAAGCAAACCAAGGACATTGGATGTAGTCCAATTAAATCAGGCAATGTTGAGGGAATTAGGTTAGTAAATGAGACACTGAAAATAGTAGACAGGTTTTGCTATTTGGGCAGAAAAATAGCTGATTGTGGCCAACATTGAGAAGACACGAAATGTGGACTGCTAATGCCAAGAAAAGTGTTTCTGAAGAAGAGAAAGTTGTTCAATAAAACAAAGATTTATATGTTAGGAAGTCTTTTCTGAAGGTAATTACCTGAAATGTAGCCTTGCACATAAGTGAAAACTGGATGACAGACAGTTCAGACAAGAAGAGGACAGAAGCCTTTGAACTTTGGTGCTACAGAAAAATGTTGAAGATTAGATGGGTATACCATGTGACCAATGAGAATATACTGAATAGAGTCGGTAAGAAACAAAGTTTGTGGTATAATCTGACTAAAACAGTGGTCAGTTGGTTGTACACATTCAGAGACATCAAGAGGTCATCGATTTAGAACTGAAGAGAACTTTGTGTGCACGCGTGTCAGAGGGGCAGCTTAAATTGTTGAGCAAGACCAAGAAATGAACACAGTGAGCAGGTTCAAAAAAAGTCATTTGGAGACAAAGATGCTCGCATAGGACAGAGTAGAGAGGAGAGTGGTATCAAATCAGTCTTTAGACTGATAACAACAACATACTAATTTGCTGTCCCTAGACAGACAAAAATACTTCCACCCCTCATTTACATGTAAATGTACCCCCAAGTAACTTACATGTGTACATAACTGAATATTGCGACTGTTGCTGCTCATAATAAATAATAACAAGCACTGGACTCACTGGCATTAAGTTAGGCAAAGATGTTTAAGGTGTGCTTTCTTCATAGCAAATTCATAGACCACATCTTCATAGTCTAACTGCTGTGTTAGTCAGAAATCTTAGAGGTGATGGCAGTACTGTCACAAAGATGACCACAAATAATTCTAGAGTCTTAAGGAATGAGAAAGAGCATTAGGCTGAATAGCTGGTTGCAACATTTGACAAACTTATTCTTAGTGTAGACTCCAAATCTGGAAACAGTTCTTGAATGTGGGTTTCATGCAAGACTGTGCACAAAATAAATGACACTACTCTTCCATCCCACTTTTGTAGTGCGGTTGCAATTTTCTTAACACATTTCATTTCAATAGTTCAGTGCTGTCATGTTCATAAAAATTACCTAGGAACCCAACGTTTCTATAAAACTCTTCCAACAATTTTTTCTTGTCACCAATTCCGATATCAACATGTCTGGAACAACCAGAAATGTTGTCACTCAAATCTTCCTTTTCTTCGAAAGTAGTATTTTGTCCACTTCCAGTTTCCTTAATTTTTCTCCTTTGGGTGGCTACTTTGTACGTATTTTCTTGCTCTTTTGGATGCCAGCATTTTCATATGTCTCATACATAGAATGATTCTCTCTAATATAATCAGGTAAAGAATCGCACAACTTCATTAGTCTCAATGTCAATATCTACATCTACATGGATACTCTGCAAATAACATTTAAGTGCCTGGTAGAGGGTTCATCAAACTACCTTCACAATTCTGTATTATTCCAATCTCGTATAGCGCGCGGAAAGAATGAACACCTGTATCTTTCCGTACAAACTCTGACTTCCCTTATTTTATCTTGATGATCGTTCCTCCCTATGTAAGTTGGTATCAACAAAATATTTTCACATTCAGAGGAGAAAGTTGGTGATTGGAAATTCGGGAGAAGATTCCGTCGCAATGAAAAATGCCTTTCTTTTAATGATGTCCATCCCAAATCCTGTATCATTTCTGTGACACACTCCCATATTTCGCGATAATACAGATATCAATGCTTTGCAAGAATTTATTTGTAATATTAAAACACTTCAATATCACTGAAAAATAAGTTGTCATTATTGCAGATTCCAGTCTCTGAAAACTACTCAGCATTCCAGTTGCCTCGAATCTTACTGAAGCCTTTTGGGAATTTCATCACCCAAAGCTGATGCTACTTTTACCCAGTTAACATTGTTTTTTTTTTTTTTTTTTTTTTTTTTTTGCGCGCTCAACTACTAAGGTTATTAGTGCCCAGTCACAAACATTAGTGCACTAATAGCATAGAAAAACGCAAGGGGGCAACATCAGACAGTACTTACAAAGATGCAGATAAACAAAATAAAAATTAGATCTTGTTGGGGAAAAGTCCGTCAATGCAATAAACTTAAGGACACGAGCAGCTGCTCGAGCGTCATCAGCTAAAAGTTCCTATAAGGTAGACAGCAGACACAGGACAACACGAGAGTGAATAAAATGGGGACAGCACAATAAAACATGGCGCATTGTCAATGGATGACCACAGGGGCACTGCAGGGCGGGGTCACCGGACAACAGGTAGTGGTGGCTAAATCGGCAATGTCCAATCCGCAACCTGGCCAAAATGACCACCTCTCGCCGGGAAGGGCGTAAGGAGGTCATCCAAGCCGTCAGGATCGGTTTGATGGCCCTAAGGTTATTTTCATGGAGAGAGGACCAAGCCTCATGCCACAATGATGAAACGCGCCGACAAAGAACCCCACTAACATCAGTTGATGAGACACAAAAGGAAGCTTTCTGAGGCAGGAGGACAGCAGCCATGGCCGCAGCATCAGCAGCTTCGTTCCCAGGCACACCAACAAGGCCAGGAATCCACAAAAAAAGGACACGAGCGCCGGTATCAGCTAGTGACTAAAATGACCGTTGAATTCGTTGCATGAGAGGGTGGTCCGAATATGGGTCATGGAGACTGAATGGTGCTCAAAGAATCAGAGCAGATGGCATAGGGAGAATGACGATGGCGGCAGATATATTGAACAGCCTGATAGAGAGCAAAAAGCTCAGCTGTAAAGATTGAACACTGGTCAAGGAGCCAGTATTGAAAGGCACCATCCCAACAACAAAGGCACATTTGACGCCAGCAGTAGTCTTGGAGCCAACTGTCTAAATAAAGACGTTATTAGCGAACCTCGAACGAAGTTCGACAAACCTGAAGCGGTATATCAAATCCACAGTCCTCTCCTTTGGGAGCGAGCTGAGTTCAAGGTGAACACGAACCTGAGCCTGGAGCCAAGGTGGCGTCGGGCTCCCACCCACTCGAAAAGTCATAGAGAAGGTAAAATCAAGTTGCTGAAGCAGGCAACGGAAGCAAACTCCAGGAGGTAACAGGACAGAGACATACAGCCCGTACTGGCAGTCGAGAGAGTCGTCAAAGAACGAGAAATATGACGGGTGGTCGGGCATTGACATCAGTCGGCAGGCGTACTGACAAAGCAACATATCGCACCGGTAGTTTAGCAGTAATTCGGCAGCTTCAGCATACAGACTCTCAACAGGGCTGGTGTAGAATGTTCCAGTCACCAGATGTAACCCCCGATGGTGGATAGAGTTTAGACGGCGTAAGATGGACAGCCGGGCAAAAGAGTAGACGAAGCTCCCAAAATCCAGCTTTGATCGGACAATGGACTGATATAAGCGAAGCAGGACCATTTGATCTGCTCCTCACGACGTACCGCTGGGAACACGGAGGACATTTAGGGAACAGGTACAACGAGTAGCCAAGTAAGACACATGTGAAGACCAGCAAAGTTTCCTGTCAAATGTAAGACCTAAAAATTTTGTCATCTACACGAATGGGAGAGCAACGAGACCGAGATGTAAGGATGGTGGAAGAAACTGTAATGCCAGAAGTTCATACAGACCATTTTCTCAACCGGAAAAACAGAAACCGTTAGCGACACTCCAGGAATATAGACAACGCTGAAGACAGCACTCCAGGAGACATGTTCTCTGAGTGCTGCAGTAGATCGTAAAGTCGTCCACGAAAAGGGAGTCTGAAACGTCAGCTGGAAGGCAATCCATTATTGGATTGATAGCTATGGCAAAAATGGCCATGCTCAAAACGGAGCCCTGGGGCACCCCATTCTCCTGGCGAAACGCATCTAACAAAACAGAACCCACACGTACCCTGAACATTCAATCCATTAAAAGTGCATTAATAAAAAGGAGGCAACCACCCCAAGTGTGGCTGGTGCGGAGAATGCCCGCTCTCCAACAGGTGTCTTAAGCCTTCTCCAAATCGAAGAACACAGCCACCGTCTGGCACTTGCACAAAAAGTTGTTCATAATGAAGGTCGACAAGGTAATTAGGTGGTCAACAGCAGAGCGGCAGCTACAACAGCCACATTGGACATTGGTAAGGAGGTGTCGAGATTCAAGGAGCCAAACCAATCGAGAATTTACCATGCGCTCCATCATCTTGCAGACGCAGCTGGTAAGGGAGATGGGGCGATAACTGGAAGGAAGGTAGGTGTTTGTCCTTTCCTGGTTTGGGTATGGGAACAACAATTGCTTCACGCCAGCATGTGGGAACATGACCTTCAGTTCAGATGTGATTATAGGTGCAAAGAAGAAAGCCTTTAAGTGCAGGAGAAAGGTTCTTCAGCATTTGAATATGGATACCATCGGGCCCCGGAGCAGAGGATCGGGACCGGGCGAGTGCACTTCCGAGTTCCCGCGTGGTGAAGGTGGCATTGTAACTTTCACGATTCAAAGACTGGAAAGAAAGTGGCCGTGCCTCCTCTGCTTGTTTTTGGGGAAGGAAGGCAAAGTGGTAACGGGCAGAGCTCGAAACCTCTGCGTAAAAGCGGCCGAAGGCGTTTGAGGCATCCTCAGGATCCACAAGGAGTTCATTCGCTACAGCCAGGCCAGAAATCGGGGAGTGGACCTTGGTGCCAGATAGCCGGCGCAGGCCACCCCAGACAACTGAAGAAGGAGTAAAACTGTTGAATGAGCTGATGAATGCCACCCAGCAAGCCTTTTTGCTTTCTTTGATAACACGACGACATTGTACACGGAGTCGTTTGTAAGTGGTACAGTTCGCCATCGTAGGGTGGCGTAGGAAAGTGCGTAAAGCACATCGCCGAGCACGAATAGCGTTGCTGCATGCTTTAGTCCACCAGGGAACTGGGACTCGACGTGGAGAAGAGGAAGAACGAGGGATAGAATATTCAGCAGCAGTGAGAATAACATCCGTGAGGTATGCGACCTGACTATCACAGCTGGAGAAGTTTTGATCATGGAAGGTCGCCAGCAAGGTGAAAAGCCCCCAGTCAGCTTTGGAGATGTTCCAGCTAGTGGAACTTGGAGAAGGGGTGTGTTGCAGGAGATGGATTTTGCAGGGGAAATGGTCGCTTGAGTATGTATCAGACAGAGCATACCACTTGAAACAACGTGCAAGTTGGATAGTGGATACTGAGAGGTCCAAGTGGGAATAGGTATGCGTTGCGTCCAAAAGGAAGGTAGGTGCACCAGTATTGAAGCAGACTAGATTGAGGTGGTCGAAAAGGCCTGCCAAGAGTGAGCCTCTCGGGCAGGATGCTGGAGAGCCCCAAAGGGGATGGTGGGCATTAAAGTCTCCAATCAAAAAAAATTGTGTAGGAAGCTGAGCAATCAGTTGTATCATGTCCGCCCTAGTAAAAGCAGACGATGATGGAGTATAAACAGTACAAATGGAAAATGTGAAAGTGGAGAGGGTGAATCAGATGGCAACTGCCTGCAGATCTGTGAGCAATGTGATTGGATCGTAGTAGATATCATCCCGAACCAGCAACATGACCCCTCCATCAGCCGAAATACCTGCCACAGGGGGTAGGTCAAAATGCACGGAGGTATAGTGTGCAGGGTGTATACGTGGACAAGGAAAAAAATTCCCAGATTTTTCCCGGATTTCCCGGTTAAAAATACACTTTCTCCCAGGTGACGGTATATTTTCCCTTATCAATTCTTTGAATGGTTATGGTTTTATACACGGGCGTACAATTTCCCGGCACTTTAGAAAACGAAACTCAGGGAAAAAGACATGTTTTGGAAACATCTTTGATGTGCAGCAACATGTACGCTGCGTATTTTTGTATTACGAAAGTATACACTGAAATTCCACCAAACACTGCATGTTACTTTCCGAATAATTGATATCGAGATTTTGATGTGCTTTTGTAGGCCGTTCGTAGCTCATGTCACGTGATCTCACCAGCCGATGACAGTGGATATTCAGAGCATAGGACACGTGACGTAGTCAGCCAACAGTAACATCACTGTTAAGTAGTACAAACACACAAACAGGGAAAGTTAATAGTTTAAATTAATATACATAATGTTGCTACAAGAAAAGCAAAGTTTCCACTTATAGTATTGTTCTCAAGCTGCAAGAGAAGCTAAGCTTTCGCATATACTGTTTATCTTTTTTGTGCGAGTTACGCTTTAAGATATATCACACAAACGTGCCAGCAAAATTTTTAATAATGATATAAATGTCTCATCTTTAGGGTTCGAAATTCTTCTAAATGGTGCGTCATCAAAGAGTTGATTTTTAAATGAGAGTCAAACGCTCTGTGATTTAATAAATTCATAGCTCAACTTACATAAAAGGATATTTACTTTGAAAGTAACGCTTTTCAAACCACTATTCGCAATATTTTCCCGCAACCTGTTAGAAATAGGTTCGTTTCAGCAGTTGCCAGAAAGCGAAGGTAACAGGCGACACCGCGCTTGGGTAGCTATCATGACGTAGGAAGCCCGTATGTATGTACTTGTAAAACATTGAAAGATCATACATTGTGGCATAAAAGAAACAAGACATCAGAGCATACTGCAAGAGAATCAGAATTTCGTGGACAATATTAAAATGTGCACATTTAAAGTGCACACTTAAAAGTGCATATTCGTATGTCCAGATTCCCAATGCAGTAGACCTCAACCCGATATTAAACTTTTCAGTGTGGTTTTCGGGATGTAAATTTTCTTTGAGCACCAGTACTGTATTATACAATGTTTGGTGCTAGAAAATGAAAACACGCACTTGAAATGCAGCAAACAGTTGAAACTAGCCAGTACTGTGGAATTAAACATTTCGTTTCAAACACATTGACTGCCTCTGCAGAAAAGGTTAATAAAAATCAAATTTCTTTAGCAAACAGAGAAAAATAACTTCATTGTTCCGCAAGACGATTAATGCTTGACTGTCAGAAAGATGGAAATAAAATAAAATCTGAAACTAATGATATATTTTAGCCTTCGGTAATTATGAGAATGTGTTTTAATTCACTTGATAGTTCCTGGCCACAGATATCTGTTTTGTTTTCGTTTGACGTGAGAGTAAACGAAGGGGAAACAGCAAAATCACTAAATGTAAACACGGGTCATGTGGATACTACCCACTATAACTCAGACTGCTCTGCGCATCAGCCCGCATCTACATTTGCGAACCGAGTCAATATTTTTTAAAAAAAAAAAAAAAAAAAAAAAAAAAAAAAAAAAAAAAAAAAAAAAAAAATCGAATTTTCAAAATATGTTCATCTTGTAGCGCACATCTTTCTGAAAAGTCTGAAACATAAAACAAATGTATTCGAGGAAATGAAAGACATATTATTTGGTCTTAACTATGCCAAAGTGCAGTGCCACGCCTCTTCATAAAGCATTTTTCTACCGGACATCCGAACTATATTCAGGCGAGTGGAAATTGAAAAGTCCTGCGGTGCCTCTCCCGCTCCCATCGGCCAGTTTGACAGCCTGCCCCTCTTTAAAAAAATTCTCACAATTAATAGCGGATGGGATTATTTGTAATTGAGAGAACAAGAACTCTTCAGAAAATCTGAACTCTTTATTGTCTTTTAGTTAATAACTTGCTGTTTTGTGCGACATAAAATTAAATACAGGATACATAAGACTAATACTGACAAGAGATAAGCAAGAAATTACACATTTCTTCAAACCTTAGCTCCTAGCATTTTTTCTCTCTAATCTAGCTACAGCTTTACGTGACGTGCTTTCCTTTCTGCGAAAGAATCTATTACCTCGTCAAAGTTAGTCAAACGTTTTGCTATATGAAAAAACTAAATGCCGTTATCTAATACTGAAAAAGCTGTTAATACAAATAATACCCAAGACTGGTGTGGTTTCTCGATATGATTACCTCTATTTTGTCACTATCTGCTAGATAAAACAAAATAGGCCTTTCTAATATGGCAGCAGTTTTGTAAGACACATCAAATAAATGAGACTGTTTTGGCACAAATGGCCATTTTTATAACATGACAGAATGTAATTCACGAAGTACCAATATCAAAAGTTTATTAGGCCTACTACAAGCAAAAATCTTTATGTTAGGAAATAGTTTCACGTTTCATTCATACACACCAGCTTCTCAATATAAATTTGGAATTATCTTATTCTTCCATAATTTGTGTGATGTCCCCGTTTCTTCTCCTTCCTCGTTCTAACAATCTTGTCATCACCAATTCTGTACCTACTGTTGCCATTGTCAAAATTTGTTCGCAAATTAACTGCACTACCCCTGTCAGAATCACATGTTTAGTTATCCCGCGAATATTTTCTGGTTACGCGTTATTACGTGTTCGGACAACACGTTTGACAATGTTGACTGGAATACTCTCTTTCACATTCTTAAGGTGGCAGGGGTAAAATACAGGGAGCGAAAGGCTATTTACAATTTGTACAGAAACCAGATGGCAGTTATAAGAGTCGAGGGACATGAACGGGAAGCAATGGTTGGGAAGAGTGTGAGACAGGGTTCTAGCCTCTCCCCGATGCTATTCAATCTGTATATTGAGTAAGCAGTAAAGGAAACAAAAGAAAAATTCGGAGTAGGTATTAAAATCCGTGGAGAAGAAATAAAAACTGAGGTTCGCCGATGACATTGTAATTCTGTCAGAGACAGCAAAGGACTTGGAAGAGCAGCTGAACGGAATGGACAGTGTCTTGAAATGAGGATATAAGATGAACATCAACAAAAGCAAAACGAGGATAATGGAATGTAGTCGGATTAAGTCTGGTGATGCTGAGGGAATTAGATTAGGAAATGAGACACTTAAAGTAGTAAAGGAGTTTTGCAATTTGGGGAGCAAAATAACTGACGATGGTCGAAGTAGAGAGGATATAAAATGTAGACTGGCAATGGCAAGGAAAGCGTTTCTGAAGAAGAGAAATTTGTTGACATCGAGTATAGATTTAAGTGTCAGAAAGTCATTTCTGAAAGTATTTGTATGAAGTGTAGCCATGTATGGAAGTGAAACATGGACAATAAATAGTTTGGACAAGAAGAGAATAGAAGCTTTCGAAATGTGGTGCTACGAAGAATGCTGAAGATTAGATGGGTAGATCACATAACTAATGAGGAGGTACTGAATAGGATTGGGGAGAAGAGGACTTTGTGGCACAACTTGACTAGAAGAAGGGATCAGTTGGTAGGACATGTTCTGAGGCATCAAGGGATCACCAATTTAGTATTGGAGGGCAGCGTGGAGGGTAAAAATCATAGAGGGAGACCAAGAGATGAATACACTAAGCAGGTTCAGGGGGATGTAGGCTGCAGTACGTACTGGGAGATGAAGAAGCTGGCACAGGATATAGTAGCGTGGAGAGCTGCATCAAACCAGTCTCAGGACTGAAGACAACAACAACAACAACAACAACAACAACAACAACAAGATGTGTTAACCACGTAATCTTAGAGTCAACTGTGTCTTTACTTTTACAGTGTCCCTCATCCTCGACTCAGGAAAGTTTACAATGGAACGAGAACGGTTAAAAAGAACACACAGACTTCTCGATGGAAACCTTAAAACCACTCTTCTGCACCCATTCATCCAAACCTCAAAGAGTTAGTTGGAACTGACATGCTGTCATTGCGAGGCTTGAAGAAGAGTGAAACACAAAGAAGTCATCCACAAACAGATAACGCTGGACAGGACGTTTCACTATGGACTTAATGCTGTTAATAGTTACGGCCAAGACAGTCACACTTAAAGTGCTACCTTGAGAGACACCGTTCTCCTGCTCACAGTGATCAGACAGGATGTCACCGACTTGGTATCTAAAATATCACAGTGAGAGGAAAGACTGAATAAAAATGGGAAGACAACCACGAAAACCCCATTCCTGAAGCTGCCCAAGATAAGATACCTCCAAGTAGTATCACAGGCATTCTTGATGTCAAGAAATATACCTAAAAGGTTATGCCAGCATAGGAAAGCCTGTTGCATAGCCGCCTCCAGGAGGGCAAGGCTATCAAAAGTGGAGCGATACCTTCTCAACCCACACTGAAAAGTGTCTAAGGAGTTGCCTGCATTCTAAGATCCAGACAAGGCGGTGGTTGACATCCACTCCAATGTCTTCCCCATGCAGCTAGTGAGGGCAACACTGCAGTAACTAATTGGACATGAACGGTCTTCCCCAGACTTTAAAAGAGGAATTAAAATTGCCTCACGCCACGAGTCGCGAAAGTGACCTGACGCCAAAATGGCATTGAAAAGTGCGAGGAGGATATCTGTTTCACCTTGTGAGGTGCTGCAGCATACTGTAACGGATCCTGTCATGACCAGGGGGTGTGTTACAAGCTGCACACAATACAGAATCCAGCTCTTACATGGAAAATGGACAGTTGTAATCTTCTTCAGGGATGGACTGGAAGTCCAAACTACACCCCTCAGCAACCACTCTATGGTGTTGGAAACCTGGACCCTGACTGGTTGTTACAGTAACTGTGGCAAAACATGCTGCCACAGTCGGGGCAATGTCTCGTGGACTGGTTTGGAGAGTGTTGTTCCCCATTACAGCAGTCATGAGGCACCTGCCTCCTCTCCCAGAAATTATTCTGACGGTCTCCCACACAACACAACTTTTGGTGGAATGATTAATCGTGTTCAGGAACTGTTGCCACAACCTCTTCTTGCTCTCTTGAATAATTTGGCGACACTTTGCCCTCACCACATGAAAGGCTTCAAGATTCTCTGCAGTTGGATGACACTTGAGCCTAAGCAGAGCCGCATGCCTGGTCCTGGTTGCACAGCTCAACACTGCAACAAGGGACAGACTGCCTGTTCTGTTGTCCCGTGGACTGTGGAATGGATGCTGCAAAGGCATGATGGATCATTTTGGTAATATGATCCACCCATGCCTCGACATTAGCACAATGTTCAAACTGGGCCAACTGGCTATAAAGTGTCCAGTCGGCTTTACTGCGCACCCACCGCGGCGGTTTCCTTTCGCGTTCCATCCTATCTGGCAGGTGAATCCAAATCAGGAAGTGATCACTTCCGTGCAAGTCATCGACTACTTCCCACTGAGCAATGTGAGCAAGAGCGAGAGAGCACAGCAAAGATCAATGTCAGAGAACCACCCAGTTGCTGTGCAGAAGTGAGTGCTCTGTCCTGCTTTTAGCAAGTACGCGCATGACGACATGAGATGCCTCTCAATTGCTTTACCCCTGAGGCAGGTAGTTGCAGAGCCCCAGAGCACATTGTGTGCATCAAAACCACCACAGAGGATGAAAGGGCACGGGAGCAAAGTAATATGGTCAGTTAGGGCCTCTTCATCAAGTGCATCATATGGGAGTAAGTAAACAGAACATATTTTCAACGGATGACGCATGTGGACTGATACAGCAACTGCTTGTAAAGCCATCTTAAGTGGGAGGGGCAGTGAGTGGTAGTCGGTATTGACAAAAATACCTATGCCTCCTCTAGCTCTCTCTCCACTTAGGTTGTCCTTTTTGTGGAGTACATAGCGTCGTAGCTCAGGAGTGTACGAATGATGGAAATGAATCTCCTGGAGACACAGGGACAGTGGTCTACCCTGAGATAAGAGATGGAGTTGTTCCACATGCATGCTGAACCCTTGCAAGTTTCACTGTAGGATACGACCCATGTCATCGATGTGGTTTTAATTTACCCCTATCTTTGCACCACAGAGGTGAAGTACTTTTAGAGCGAAGTGGAGGGGCTGCCTGGATCAAAGGCATCTATTTCTATGACGTCCTCTTCATTAGTCAGACGTGAAAGAATGACCTCTGACAGTGCTCAAGACAGCTTTTGAACTGAACGTTGTTAACCTTTCCCTGCATCTTATCCTTTCGAGAATGAGGGGGAAAGGGGGCGTTGGAGGCACTGTGCTTGTTGCATGCCTTCTTGACACTCACTATGGAACTGTTGCTGGTCTTTTCTGTGGTAACTGCTTGGATTGCTTTACCCTTACGCGTTTTGCCTTGGCATGTTCATGCAAGTACAGGTGCTGTTGGTGGAGGTTTGTAAACTGGACGACGTCTGCATCATGGCGTCGACCTTAGGAGCAGATTTCTGCACCATGGAAGCATAAGGAGTGGTAAAGACAAGAGGTTTCGTCGCCTTATATTCCTTTTTGGCTTCAGCATGGGTGATCAGCTGGTGACTTTTAGTTCCTGAATTTTTCGTTCCTCTGCAAAAACAGTGCAGTCTCGGCTCCAGACTTGGTAGCTCCCAGAGCAGTAAACGCAGACTGCTGGAGATGGACAGTCAATCCCAGCTTCGTGGGCTGCCATTCCACATTTCCCACAGGTCGTTTCAATCCCGCAACTCAGCGTTGTGCAACCAAAACGCTAGCATTTGTAGCACCGCATAGGGGTAGGTACATAAGGCCTGACCCTAAGTCAAAGAAAACCTGCCATGATGTGATCAGAAGACAACGTTGGAGAATTCTCAAATTCTACATTATCCCTACACATCCTTTGCTCTACATCCACTATCCCCTGTTTAAGTTCGGCTATGTCAATATCCATAATGTCACGGCATGTGACCACACCTTTGCTAGAGTAAAGGGAGTTATGCAGTTCAACAGTTGCATCACATTCACCCAATTTTTCAGTCTTCGTAAGTAGTTACACATGCTTTGCCCTGTTAGTCTCAACCAGGAGGGAACCATTCCACAGCCGCTTTATAGAGTTCAGGCTTCCAGAAGTCCATCCAAGGCTTTATGGATATAGAAGGGGGACACTTTTTCAAATGTCCCCTCCTTCTTCTAAATAACCAAAAACACATTTTGATTTATGACTCCGTAAGCCCTGTCACTATAATTCAACTGATGCATGCTAGGGAAACAAGGGTTCACTCAGACAGAGCCCTGCATGCCTGAGTAAGCCTTATACAACTCAGGTGCGGCAGGTTCCCCAGAGGTTGCCCACTAACAACTATTCCACATTAACAGCCATGCACCTCATCAGCATGCAGCACACCTTGAGATTGTGAGGTTTTTTGTACAGGTTTTTACCATCGTCACGATCCAAGCAGTCAAGCCAAGTTCCCCATTCCCTGTGACACACATTGTTCCACTGCCACACAGTACAGGGGTCAATAAAGCATGCTCAGAGCTTAACAGGAGACTGGCAGCACTTACCAGTCCCCAGCTCAGGAACCCTGGGGTCGCCGAGCCCGTACTCAGCAAACAAATGCTGGACCCCTGAGGGTAGCAAGGCTGGAGGCTTCTCAAATGTATATTCATTTTGTTTTTAGGGCGCAAAAACAACTAGGGTCATATGTGGCCATGTCAAAACTGTAGAACACGAAGAAAGAAGAGGAGTTAAAAAAACAACTGCACATCCATCCCAATCAACGGAAGAGAAGATACATAAAAACAAGGACATGGAGAAAGGCCTATAAAATACGCCCTACAGAAACAGAGGTCCAGAACTAAAAATTAAATGACCTATGCCATATTGCTACATTGGTGGGCTAAGGGACAAGGACTGCAGCCTTGGCAAGCAGCATCAGCAGTCTCATTTCCCGCCAGACTGATGTGACCAGGAACTCACATAAACATCACAGGTGCCCCATTAAGAGTGAGCAAGTGACAGCTTTCCTCAACCTGTTGCACAAAGGGATGGATGGTGTACAGCACACAGAAGTTTTGAAGGGTGCAAAGAGCGTCTGAGCAGATGACACAATTGAAAAGCCTGCGTCACTGGATGCACTGCATGGCCTGATACAGAGCAGAAGCGCTCTGCTGTAAATACTGAGCAGTGTTCCGGAAGTCAAAACCGGGATATGTCAGCACCAATGACAAAGGCACACCCAACACCGGTCAGTCCTAGAGTCATTAGTGTGCACAAAGGTAGTATCACAAAGTGCCATGCAAAGGTTGTGAAACTGAAAGCAGTAGAACGAGGCTGGAGTAGTGCCCTTAGGAAGAGAATGAAGGCCAAGGTGAATACGGCCCGCCACATGAAGCCAAAGTGGTGAAGGGTTCACACCCACGAGGAAAGTTGCAGGTAGCGTGTAGTTAAGACGCCAAAGCAAGAGCCGAAAGCAAACTCCAGGAGGTAACAGAGATGATGGACACACCCTATACTGGCGATCAAAGGAGTCACCGAAGGTGGAGGCAGAGGATGGGAGGCCATGCATGGCATAGAAACGGCATGCATATCTGCTGTGGAGAAAGTCACGGTGGTAGAACAGCAGTAGTTCAGCAGCTTCTGCATACAGACTCTCAACCGGGCTAGTGTAAAAGGCACCAGCGGCCAAACGGATGATACAATGGCAAGTAGTATCGAGATGGCGTAAGACGAACGGACATACATTTGCATAAACAAAACTCTCATAGTCTAGTTTCGAATGGATGAGGGACTGGTACAAATGGAGGAGGATTGTTCTATCTGCACCCCAGGAAGTACCATTGAGGAACACAGGACAATGAGGCACTGCGTACAGCGGGCTGCCAGGTAAGATAGGTGGGAGGACCAAGAAAGTTTCCTATCGTGCACGAGCGCCAGGAATTTCATAGTTTCAACTAACAGAAGAGCAACAGACCCAACATGTAAAGACGGTGGAAGAAACCAACTACAGCGCCAGAAATTCATACAAATGTTTTCTCAGTGGAAAAATGAAAGCAATAGTCGATGCTCCATGAGTAAAGACGATCGAGACATCACTGAAGTCATTGCTAAATGAAACAAGTCCATGGAGAACTGCAACAGATGGCAAAACCATGACGAAAAGGGAGCCAGAGATGCCTAGGGGGGAGACAGGCCATTGTAGGGTTAATAGATATAGCAATGAGGATGACGCTCACGACAAAACCCTGAGGCACATAGTTTTGCTGGATAAAGGTGTCAGGCAAGGCAGAACCCACACGTACCTTGAAAACTTGGTCTTTTTAAGATTCCTGAAGGAAACCGGGCAGGCGGGGCAATAATACATCTTGAGAAACATTACTAAATGCCTTCCTTGAAAACTACATAGAACAGATAGTTTGGAACCGCACTCACAATGGAGGTATATTGGATCTAATGGCAACAAACAGCCCTGACATATTTGAGATGTCCATATCAAAGCTGGTATCAGTGACCATGAAGCAGTTGTGGCAACAATGATCTTTTTTTGCCGATGACCTTGCAATTTTGACAGACAATGAACAAACTGCAAAACATCAAATAGGAATACTCAAGGAATGTGCCGATAAGGTTCGCTTGCAAATTTCTTTTGAGAAAACGGAATTTGTGTGTACACTCAAACATACAGAATCTCACCACAAAATATGGATGGATAAACAGAGTTCCACATTTTGAATACCTGGTGGAAATTTTGAAACCCAATGGACTAGAAAAAATCTCAAGAAACTCGAGCACAGAAACTAAAGAGAGCCTACAGTTGAACACACCAACTTTACAATAAAAAGTGGATGTCCACGAATACAAAAATCAGGCACTACAGCACTGCCATTAAACCCGAGGTGCTATACGCAGCAGAAACCTTGTTACTCCGTAACAAGAAGCTACTCCAAGAACTACAAAAAGAAGAACAAAAGATTATTAGGAAAATCCTTGGACCTGGATATAAACTGCAAACCAACAGAACTACAGAGGAAATTTCAAATATTGCTGCTGACATTAGAAAAAGACGCCTTAACTTCTATGGACACATACACAGACTCCTTGAGTAAAGACTCAAGCCAGATACTCGCAGCCACTGAAAACCTAAGATGTATGACATGGGCCGAACAAGTACAAAGAGACCTTATTCGTGCTCAACCCAGTATTCAGGACACTGCAGGAACAAAACAGGCAAGTGGGAAGTCCAGCCAGAGACAAGAGCCGAAAAGACTGGTAGAAAGTGGACAGATGAAAGAAAGAAAAGAAAGCTATGAGCAAAAAAATGGTCTCATGAAAAAACCACAGGAAGAAGTGTGTGTGTGTGTGTGTGTGTGTGTGTGTGTGTGTGTGTGTGTGTGTGTGTGCGCGCGCGCGCGCGCGGCGCGCGCGCGCAGCGCGCTGCAGCGCGCGCGCGCGCGCACATGTGCAGTAAACCAGATAAAAAAGCAGTAGTTCATATCACAATGAGGAACTTTAAACTTACTGCACATGGCAGAAGCATGTAGAGGAACTATGGCTTGAATTCAAAAGAACACTTGACCATGCACTGGATGTATATGTACCCAGTAGAACAATTCATATTGGAAGGGACCCTCCATGGTATAGTCACTGCAAAGAAATTTCTGAAGAAAAAGGGACTACAGCACAACAAGTGTAAAACGAAGTGTAGGACCATAGACAGGAGCACAGTGAATGGGACATGTTTGGCTGACAAGAGAGCAGTGCATGACATCTTCAATTACTAGTAAAGCAAAATATCATCAAATGATCTTTGCAAAAAGAACCCACAGAAATTATGGTTATATGTAAAAGCTTTTAGTGGTACCAAAGTGTCCAATCCCCAGAAAATGAGACAGGAACTGAAATTGAGGCTAGCGAAACAAAAGCTGAAATGCTTAACTTTGCTTTCAAAAGGTCCTTTAGAAAGGAAAACCAAGGAGACGTCTCATACCATTGAGAAGATGAGTGAAATAAGCATTAGTGTCAGATGTGTCCAGGAATAGCTGAACTCTTTAAAACTGAACAAAGTTCGAGGGCCCGATGGAAACCTTATCAGATTCTGTACTTAATTTGCAGCTGAGCTGGCCCCTCTCCTAACTATGAGATCCATTCAAATGAAACCTGGTCAGTGGGTCTACCTTTGCCTTACACATAAGGTGGCACCACATAACTGCGGGTATGGTGGTGCCATCTATTGGTAGAGTGTGAGGCGTGCACACCATTTGATGTTGCATAGTGACAGTGTGGTTTCACCCCGAAGAGAAGGTGGTCTCACAATTATCGTCCACTACCGAACATGCAGGTGAGTACACAGAAACAACGAGGAATGATTTGATTTTTGGCAATGGAGAGTGTTAGAGGCGATGAAATGTATCTACAAAAGAAGGCTGTGTACAGTGAGTACAGCCTCAGTCGTTCAAGTATTGTGAAATGGCGAAAACGATGCCTTGAGGAGCACATGTCACTGGAAGACTATGCTCGTCCTGGGCAGGCTCATCGTGTCATCACACCAGAAATGGTTGCGAAAGTGAATGCTTTTTGTCTTTGACAACCACAGAATCACCATGGACAAGATACATTGGTCACTGGGTATTGGCGTGGACACCACCCCCACCATAATGCATCAACACTTGAACTTTCGAAAAATCTGTGCGCAGTGGGTTCCCCACCATCTGACCACCGAAAAGCGCAATACTCAAATGGCGCTTCCTTTGAGTCATACGCAATGTTATCATGAGGAGGAATACAGCTTTCTGTCACATATTGTCACAGGTGACGAAACATGGTGTCACCATTTTGAACCAGAAGGCAAGCGTCAGAGCAAGCAGTGGAAACATGCAACCTCACAACCTACAAAGAGGTCAAAGGCTGTGAACACCAGTTCTGGTAAGGTCATGATGTCCTTTTCTGATCACAAGGGCCCACTGCTTGTGAAGTTCCTGGAAGGGGGAACCACCACCAATACCCAGCGTTATCAAGCCACTTTACAGAACTTTAGATGAGCCATCAAGTCTAAACGCCAAGGCATGTTGTCCAATGGCGTTATCCTCCTGTATGATAATGCCTGCCCACACATGGCCAATGTGGTGAAGACAACATTGTAGCTATTTTGGTGGGAAACACAAGAACATACACTGCACAGTCTGGACCTTTCACTGCATGACTTGTTTGAATCTCTAAAACAAGCTGTTCACGCACATCGATTCACAACGGACGGCGAAGTGTGTGACGGGGTCAGGGTCTGGATCCGACAGCATCCTACTAGCTTCTTCAAGGATGGAATCTACCGGCTAGTGTCGCAATGGGATAAACGTGCCAACAGTTTTAGCGACTATTTTTGAGTATGTGTACTGTGTATAACAACATTTTTGAGTTAATAAAATAATTACTGTTACTTTACTCTTGAGACCAGGTTTCGTTTGAATGGCCATTGTATAATCTACTGAAGATGCCTAACAAAAACCATGCCCAGCAGTTGGAAGACAGCACATGCCACAAACGTCTACAAGAAGGGTAGCAAAAGTGATCCACGAAACTACCATCCAATAACCTTGACATTGATTTGTTGTAGGCTCTTAGAACATATTCTGAGCTCAAACATAATGAGGTATCTTGAACAGAATGACCTCCTCCATCGCAACCAGCATGGATTCCGAAAACATCAATCATGTGAAACCCAACTCGCACTTCTCTCATAACACTGAAAGCTATGGATAAAGGCAGTCATGTAGATGCAGAATTTCTTGCTTTTCGAAAAGCATTTGACCCACTACCACACTTATGCTTACTGTTAGAAGTTCAATGATATGGGGTACCAAATAAAATTTGACTGGACAGAACTTTTTGGTTGGGGCAACACAGCATATTATCTTGGATGGAAAGTCATCAGCATCTATAAAAGTAACTCTGGGTATGACCCAGTGAAGTGTATTGGGACTCTTGCTGTTCATGCTGTATATTAATGACCTTACAGACAATATTATAGTAACTTGAAACTTTTTTGCAGATGTTACAGTTATCTATAATAAAGTACTGTCTGCGAGAATCTGCATAAATATTCAGTCAGATTTTGATAAGATTTCAGCTTACTTTAAAGGTTCAGATATGCAAAAGTGTGCAGGTTACAAAATGAAAAAATATAATATCCAATGGCTACAATATCAATGAGTCACATTTGGAATTGGCAAACTCATACAAATACCTGGGTGCAAAACTTTGTAGGGATGTGAAATGGAATGATCACACAGTCTCAGTTTTGGGTAAAGCATGTGGTACACTAGCTTATTGGCAGAATACTGGGGAAGCGCAATCAGTCTACAAAGAAGATAGCTTACGAATCACTCGTGCAATCCACTCTAGAATATTGCTCAAGTGTTTGGAACCCATACCACATAGGACTAATCGGCAATATCGAACACATACGGAGAAGGGCAGTACAAATGATCACAGGTTTATCTGACCTGTGAGAGAATTTCACATAGATGCTGAAGAAACTGACTGGACAGACTCTTGAAGATGAATGTAAAGTATTCCAAGAAAGTCTATTAACAAAGTTTCAAGAACCAGCTTTAAATGATGACTAGAATATACAACCCCCTACGACTTTCACATAGGGATCATGATAACAATATTAGATTAATTACAGCACACACAGACGCATTAATCATTCTTCCTGGGTGCCACATCAGGGGGCAGCAGGTATAATTTTTCATTAAAATCCAAAAAGAGAAACATGGCATGCAAACGATGACAAAACCATGTTTTCAGATAAGTTCTGCATTCTTCAGCTTGAACAGGAGACAGATTAAACTCATGGTAGGTCTAACAACTGACCGTACGAACTTCAGGAAACATCTGCACACTTTAAATAAAGAGAGAGAGAAACCCGTAAGTGCAGACTATGCAGTTGTGGGATGAAACTGCACCACTATCTTCTAATGTGAAGCACTGAAGTTAAAAGGCACAAAATACTTGGGTTACTAATTACTGAAGATATTGCGTCTCAGAAAGACCTAGTGAAGGGTCTTGTACTAATCTTCAGTGGTACTGGCTGGCCTTACTAGAATGACAAGAAGAGAGACCTTCTCATACACTTTGTTTCGGTGCACGCAACAAGTGGCTAAAACCATTGTTATTTGTCTCCCTTGTTAAATCAAATAAAATCAAAACTGCCTTCTGACAAAAATAAAAGTGTGTTGAGGAAAGAACATAATGAGCGTCACAAACTTTCCAATGCAGATTTCCAATCAAAGATAAAGATAAGATCCCATCAAAAGGCAATTTACAAGGAAAACTAAAATATTTGATTTACAACAGGATCTACATATGCCTCTTTTACTTAACTCAGTAGCTTTCTACAAAAAGTAAATACAAACTTGTAATACCCCTGCCTATCAGTGATATGAAGAGTTACCAGCAAGAGGAGAAAATGTGATAAGTGGTCGGTTGTTTCAGAGCATCACCAAGGAATTACACTGGCTCATACGTGGTATCACAAGAAAGTGATTCAGATGTACTTTTCTGAATGAATTCTCCAAACCAATACTTCACTAAATTTACAGACAGACAACCGAATCTTCAAATGTGAAGGAAGTATACACTGATGCATACGATTGTGATTAATTAGAAAGGTAACCATTTTCTTTACGAGAAAAAATATCTAGTGTTTATCGGAATCGGATATGGCATCTGCCTAACCTAAAGTCATTTGAAGCAAGCAGTAGGTGCTGCATCACTAGATACAGGAGTCCTTAATAGTAGCTGACAATCTTTTTATTATTTAATATTTTATGTAACTCATGATAAAGAGAATAAACAACAAAATTAATGTGTAATCTGTAATACAAGGATAAATTCCTCTAACAGTTTCCAATCCATCAATTTTCAAAGTACTCCAGATTTTATTGTAAGCCTTTAGGAGGATAATGAAATCTTAGTATTGTCAGAGGTAATTCACAACACCCCTTTAAAGTTTTAATTTAAATTTTCTCAGAATTTCATTTTCTCTTAACTAAACATCTCAGCTGCTATTTCAAAGGCTGCTTTTTTGCTACAGTTACGTTCTTGGAGAACTGTCATACAACATGTCATTAGGGGCATACAGAATGCTTTACAACACATCTGCAAACTGTTAAAATGATACACGAGTACTGATCACAGGATCAGAATTATTTTCAAATATGCACACTGCTTTGAAATGTTACTGGTACAATATTTTAAATACGCAGATAATTCAGCAGGTAGTGGTTGATCTATGACTGCTAATTGCTTCTCATACTGAAATAGATGAGTAAGCGCATTTTCCACCACATGAAGTTATCCTTGCTATCACCCGACCTGGTGGTTGAGGTAAGGTCTTTTGGGACCAAACTGCTGAGGTCATTGGTCCCTAAGCTTACGTACTACTTAATCTAACTTAAACTAACTTATTACACTAAGAACAACACTACACACACCTATGCCCAAGGGAGGACTAACTTCTGACAGGGGGAGCCACCCAGAACGTGACAAGACACCTCAGACCATGCGGCTATCACCCGACCTGATTTAGGGGTACCTAGATAACAATTGCTGTACAAGGACATGAAACCAGCTTCTACCATACACAAAATATTTCCTAGACCTAGAAAGTAGGTAAAATGCCAAACATTTCAGATAGTCAAATTTTGCCTCCCCCCCCCCCCCCCCCTCCTCCTCCTCCTCAATGATCAGCCATTTAGCAAAATCTTATTTTGAGCAGCGAGCAAGCCATGAAAACAATCTGTTACAAAGATTTGCAACAGGTCTTAAGTCACATGCACAAACACAAAGACACAGAGTAGATCCCTGAACCATTCAAACATAACTATGAACTACCAAGTTTCAGGATTTAACACATATGTCATAGTTAACTTAAAAGCTCAATGAACATGCGAATGCTGTTTCATACTCAGAACAAAAAATTAATATCTCTGGAAACCTATCGGATTCTTGCTAGCCTACAAACTTTCCTTGCACAGTTATTTTCCACTAGAAATTATAACCAGGAATGAGGTAATTATTTTCCACCAGAAATTAGAACCATGACAGTTTATTATTTTGCCACTTCCATTAATCAGGAAAACACATTTTCAATAATTTGCCAGCAACTATGAAGAGTCAAGCTAATACACTTCAACATGAGGCTGCAGAATTTATTTGTGGTCATGTCTGCCAATTCTATCCCCTTCTGATTTATGTATTATGAATAATATCCAACTTCTGCATCTCTTCAGTGTAGTGATGTTATCAGTGCCAGAAAGGATTGTAAACAGTTTATTTTCATAAAGCCTAGCTGTAACAGCATACTTATTTGTATATTCATTTTAGTATGTTTGTAGCAGCATGTCTGTGGTAAGTTTTTAACCATTGATTTATAAATAAAAATATGTATACAATGTTCTTTTTCAAACTACATACCCCTCCCCCAACATGTTCCACAGCCTGAAAAATTTCTACTGAATGAACAGTGTACTGATTCCTAGTCCAACCTAATCCAGTATTTGTAGATAACATGATACCTTTCAATGAACTGATGATGCCACCAACAAGATGGAAGTAAAGGCCTCAAGAAACTACTTACGCGTGACATCACTAAATCTACAGAAACCTTAAGAAAGTGGCACCAAAAAACTATTGGAATATCTTTTGGAAACATTGGTTGACAGTTGATAATTTTTTTGCCACAAGCCCAGAGTATGTTTGATATCATTAACTAGTACCTGCCACTTTTTTCCAAGATAAGAACGGAAAGCAGCATCAGATAGGCATCAAATAATGCTTGGTTGGTGGAACTTTATGCTGATGCCTTTAAACAAACCAAGCACTTAAAAATTTCATACCACGGTGGGGAAAATGGGGATTTTACTGTGGAGGTAAAGTACTAATGGTATCCTGAACATAGAGGACGAGGAGGAGAGGAAAGAAGAGAGCAAATCCATAAGTATCACCTGAATGAGAAATTATATATAGCCTGGAACAGTTTACAACTCACTAAACAATCAAATAAAATACAGTTTGACATGTCTCGCCTCTCTCAGAATTGTTACAACATTCTTCAGTAGGAGGTGTGCACTTGACTGCCTTTGACTAAGTTTCTTCCCCATCTGATATTACAGTTTTAGATATTAATTAATAATGATATTTCACAAACAATTTGTGTTAAAATTATTTCATGCAGGCCCAAATTCACACACAAACAATGAAAAAATGGAGTCTGTATCAAGAAAAACGTACAGTACATACTTCAAATAACATGTGGGTTAGCAATAACATACTGCACACAAACTTTAGATAAACAGTACATAACATAGTCAGCTAATCATAATTTACATTACAGCAGTCACAGGACAAGCAATACAGTGAGCTCGACTGAAGATGCTCATTTGCTAGCAAAAATAATTTCTCAGTACTTTTAACTTTGGAAATAACAAAATATGTTTGTCAATATTTCTATCTCCATGCTTTTTTTCCTTCCCTTCTATAACAAAACTTGTTTGTTATTACACGCTAAATACGACACTCCAGCAGAAATAAATGCATAGACTACACTGGAGGGTACCGCATTGTTTTGACGTTATATTTAATAACAGTTACTGTCAAAACTTCCACCTAAACAATCTAACAGCTACTACTGGCACTTCCCGTTATCATGTAGCCATATTTACGACACCCTATGATTGTAAAACAGGGAAAACAAACAAGCTGACACGTAAATACCATAAATATCGCGAAAAATCTGTTACCAATACAACACTAACATGTAAATACTTTAAGCAGCTAAGAACATACGGCCTCTTGTTGTTTGACAGCTAGATCACTAAATGTCAGTTCGTTACAAAATGATAGTTTACAAAAAAAGGAGAACCGTCACACAATTCTGATGTCAACTTACGAGCAGACTGGCAGTATCACAACCATTCCATAACTTGTCAACAAGAATTCAATGCCTAAAATCAAATGGTGTTTATTATTTGGCTTCTCAAATGCATACTTACGGAAAATAGAAGAAAAGAGTAGTTGCGCCCAAGAGCAATATCCAGGCAAATGTGGCCGGAGTATACTTCGTACAGCTATCACATTTCGGCATTATGTTACCTGAACAATTATTGTGGCCAAAATTATTCCAAAAGTTTTCTGCTATAGGTCAACATGGCCGCACCTATTACTGATGGACTATATCCCGGTGTTGAAACTTAAGTCAACATGTAGGTGCCTACACTGCGCTTGATCAAGTTCCATATTCATCAGCCTCACTTCATAATCCCTAATTTGTGTACCGATTTCTTGACAGCAACTCAAATCTTATTAACACATGATAAAGTAAATTACTAATGTTTCCCATTTCCTGTGTGTATTCGTCCGCGAAACGGATCCTCACTGCGTACTACCACAACTTGAATAACAAATTCAATATCTAATGAAGATGAGAATATGTCTGACATACGAAACTTGACGATTCCGGGCATAATAATATTGAATTAAATTAATTAGGACGTCAGGATGCTGGTGCGAAACAACTTACAGTTGAGATATTCTACAAAACAAATTAAATAACTGACATTATCAGTCAGTCCAAGTCGTCCTGTTTATTATAGAAATCATTTCGATATTCACGTCTGTGTTGCACATGTGCTACAAATAATTTGACAAACAAGTCAAAAGTATAATTTATTACAGCTTATTCAGAAGAGCAACTTTAAAAAAGCCTAACTCTATCTTTACCTGATGATGAAAAATTCTTTATCCAAACATGTCTCAAGAAACAAAATTCATATATAGGTCGACATAAGTTTATTTAGCCCAATTCACACGGACCGTCTCGTCACGTCACGTCAAAATATCTCACATGTTTTTCAAATGGAGGCATTGAAACAGGTCATCAGCAGGCTGTCAGGTCACATCAAGGTTTCTCGGGAAGGATGTTTTGGTGGCGACGTCGTCTGCTAACATCCAGAAATTACTCTATTTTCGCTGAGCTCACTCATGTTGTTACTGTTGTTGCAGTCTTCAGTCCAGAGACTGGTTTGATGCAGCTCTCCACGCTACTATATCCCGTGCAAGCTTCTTCATCTCCCAGTACGTACTGCAGCCTACATCCCTCTGAATCTGCTTAGTGTATTCATCTCTTGGTCTCCCTCTATGATTTTTAACTTCCACGCTTCCCTCCAATACTAAATTGGTGATCCCTTGATGGCTCAAAACGTGTCGTTCCAACCGATCCCTTCTTCTAGTCAAGTTGTGCCACAAATTCCTCTTCTCCCCAGTTCTATTCAGTACCTTCCCATTACTTACGTAATCTACCCATCTAACCTTCAGCATTTATCTGTAGCACCTCATTTCGAAAGCTTCTGTTCTTTTTTGTCTACACTGATTATCGATCATATTTCATTCCCATACATGCCTATACTTCATACAAATGCTTTCAGAAACGACTTCCTGTCACTTAAATCTGTATGTCCTCTCTACTTCGACCATAATGGACACACTGAAAAAAAAAAAATTATCAATTATTTTGCTCCCCAAATAATAAAACTCATTTACTACTTTAAGTGTCTCATTTTCTGATCTAATTCCCTTGGCATCACCTGATTTAATTCGACCGAATTCCATTATCCTTGTTTTGCTTTTGTTGATGTTCATCTTATATCCTTCTTTCAAGACACTGTCCATTCCATTCAGCTGCTCTTCCAGATCCTTTGCTGTCTCTGACAGCATTACAATGTCGTTGGCAAACCTCAAAGTTTTTATTTCTTCTCCATAGATTTTAATTCCTACTCCAAATTTTTCTTTTGTTTCCTTTACTGCTTGCTCAATTTACAGATTGAATAGCATCAGGGACAGACTACAATCCTGTCTCACTCCCTTCTCAATCGCTGCTTCCCTTTCATGCCCCTTGACTATGATAACTGCCATCTGGTTTCTGTATAAATTGTAAATAGCCTTTCGCTCACTGTATTTTACACCTGCCACCTTCAGATTTTGAAAGAGAATATTCCAGTCAACATTGTCAAAAGCTTTTTCTAAGCCTACAAATGATAGGAACATAGGTTTGCCTTTCCTTAACCTATCTTCTAAGATAAGTCGTAGGGGTCAGGATTGCCTCAAGTGTCCCAGTATTTTTATGGAATTCAAAGTGATCATCCTCAATGTTGGCTTCTACCAGTTTTTCCACTCATTTCTAAAGAATTCGTGTTAGTATTTTGCAACCATGACTTATTAAACTGATAGTTTGGTAATTTGCACACCTGTCAACACCTGCTTTCTTTGGGATTGGAATTATTATATCCTTCTTGGAGTCTGACGGTATTTCGCGTGTCTCACACATCTTGCTCACCAAATGGAAAAGTTTTGTGATAGCTGGTTCTCCTGAGGCTGTCGGTAGCTCTAATGGAATGTTGTCTACTCCCAGGGTCTTGTTTCGACTTAGGTTTTTCAGTTCTCTGTCAAATTATTCACACAGTATCATATATCCCATTTTTCTTTTTCTACATCCTCTTCCATTTCCATAATTTTGCTCTCAAGTTGTAATTTTTCCTCCCCTCCATGTAATTATGCAGTTATGTAGTTCTCAATTCGTTCGAGCAATCAATCATTCATAATAGGAAACACAGTCATAGCTCAGTCACTCAAAATGATTCAGAAATTTTACTTGTTAGAATGAAATCAGGTGATGATTCTTCTTCTCTGCAGGCTCATGCTTTGCGGCAGTCTGCTAATCTGTACAAATAAAATGCCTCGTATTTTTGGGAGCATTGTATAATCAGTCGGGAAACATCAGATCAAGCAGATATTTGGCTTTGATGAAGTTTAAACTTCCAAAGAAGTAATGGAGCTCTTGGATTATTAAATGCAGGTTCGTATCCATTCTTTCGGAAGTTCCCTTCTGATTAACAACTACGCAATATATTGATGAATATCATTAATTATCAAATGTCAAATAATTTAAACTGTTACACACCTTTTGTATGAAGGAGCAATATATATATATATATATATATATATATATATATATATATATATATATATATATATATATATATATTTCCCTTTTAATCGTACAGTTTCGTATCAGTTATCTTTTGTCATAAATCTCAATATTCAGATTACAATTCTTTTAACAATGCTCAGGCTAATCGGCACGAAGACAATCTCAGAAGCCTTTTTTCTAACAACCACCAGAGAGAGTACTACAATGAATAATTATGCGATCAAGATAGAAAATTAGTAAACGTCATTCAAGGGTAGAATTGTATCAGAATAATTCATTGAATATAAAGAGATATTACAATTGCCCCTAGCAGCAAGCAAAGTTAATGATAATACACTTTGCGAGCTAACAGAAAAAATTTGTTGGGTTGTTTATTCAAAAGAGGAATATTTTGAATTAATAGACTTTTACTATAGAGAGTATGGATAGCATGTTAAGACAGTAAGTTACGAGAATACCTAACCTATAGCTTTTACATGTACCGGGGTATACCTGCATCCCGAGTACATAACCAGGGAAGATGTAGATTGGTCTAATTACGAGAAAGGTCTACCCATTTGGGAACTGGCCTTCACAAGGAAACCCTGGAAAACCCGGAAGAATAGATCCCAGCTCAGGTATTAAAGAAGATAGGAAAGCCTAAATCCAGTAATTTTGAAATATATAGAAGCTCCATAGATTAGATCGAAGGAAAAGTGTCCCATAGCCAAAAAAATATTTACAATAGTGCTCCAAAAAAATTTTCAAAATTCTTCTTTCGACGATGTAGCCAGCGATCTCGTTGTGAAGTCGATGGAACAGGAACACTGGGTATGGACAGCGGGTAGGCGACGTACAGCGTTTGGTGGAGGCGGTACGGAGGACAGGCGATGGCTTATGGTACAGGACAGAAGCTGGTAATGTGCCATAGAAACAGCAAGATGATCTCAGGAACAGATGGTCAGGGAAGTGAAGATGGAACAGGTTTAAAGTGGAATAAGAAAAGGTTCTGACTGAATAAATCTCTGGAAGAGAGTGGATTAAGGCAACGAAGTCCATATTTAATCATTGAACTCAAAATCGGAGTGGATTCTTATATTCTTCCATCTGTACTAGACTGTAACATCCATCAGTCCTGACAATCGCGAATTTTTTTGTAATCCTCAATTACAACTGCTGATTGTCCAAAACATTGCCAAACAGACTGTGGGCATTTATATTTTGTTGTAACTTATATCGAATGTATTCCTCTCGAAATTTTTTTTAAATCTAATCTTCGTTTTGCTATAGTGCAGGTGGAAGTAGAGCATTGAATCTGTCCGAGGTTTGCTTTCAATTACGAAATTATGGATAAAATTTAAGTTTACACCTGATGAAAAATTTTAAACATAGGCATATGACACTGACTCCACAAAAGTAATAATTTCTAGAAAAAATTCTCTGAAAAATTTACATTATTCATATAATTAATTGATTTATAGGTCCACCTGCAAATAAATATCATTATTGACGATGTATTTTCATTTAACAAATCATCCACTCGCAGAATCTTGTTCATTCTCTCATAAACATTTTTGGAAATATATTTCAACAATTATGTCCCTAATATGAAACACACAAACTGCTATTCTTAAAATGTTAGTTAAAATTCTGCTATTCTTAAAATGTTAGTTAAAATTCTTAAATTAATTCTCCTGGTAAAGAAGGCATAATGAAAAAATCTAAAATTTATAATAATTTTCTCTCACGCAACCAGGGAGTTTCTTCAGTTGTTTGCAACAGTGACATTAGTGACTGTTGCTTCATTACACAGTTCATTTGTTTCCTCACGCGAACATCGCACATCATACACACAGTGTATTTACCTACACATCCCACACTGTTCAAGTTTCACACGCAATTCTTACATAAGTGCTGTGTCTTGAGGAAATGTAGATGCACTTTCATTGTATATCACTATGGCTTCTGCTCATAGTCCACACTTACAAACACTAGTAATTAACAAATTCTTCTACCTATCTTAAAATTTTGTGCTAAACTATCACAGGAGTAATCTCACTGTCTCTTAACCTATCACAGGAGTAATCTCTTCGACCATAGATATTGGTAGACTGGTCATGACGTATATTTCGTGGCACCAACATCTCTACTGCTATACCACGTGACTATTGGCAAAACAATGGTGGTATCCTGTTGTGCTTATGGTTGTACCGAGCGTTTTGTGAAGGGAAGTAACATTAAATTTCACGTGTAAGTATTATTAGTACAATTTAGTGGCATTTCTTGAATACTGATAAACTATTGTGTGTATCATATCCTTACCCAGAACGCCACAGTTACATAAATTGGCGCTTTGAAGTGCTGTGTGTGTTTCCACACGCACATTGCAATCGTATATATTTCTTGAAATGGTAAGCTACAAAGCTGCTTTTTCTCTTTCGTATAGGTTTCCAAAGGATGAAGGGCGCAGGCAGATGTGGATACAGGCAGTGAAACGAAAAGATTTCAAGCCTACTGCGCACACACGCATCTGTTCGAAGCACTTTGAAGAATATATATATATATATATATATATATATATATATATATAAACAAAGATGATGTGACTTACCAAACAAAAGCGCTGGCATGTCGATAGACACACAAACAAACATACACACAAAATTCAAGCTTTCGCAACCAATGGTTGCTTCGTCACAAAAGAGGGAAAGAGAGGAAAAGACGAAAGGATGTGTGTTTTAAGGGAGAGGGTAAGGAGTCATTCCAATCCCGGGAGCGGAAAGACTTACCTTAGGGGGGAAAAAAGGACAGGTATACACACACACACACACATATCCATCCGCACATACACACACACATATATATTGTGTGTGTGTGTGTGTGTGAGAGAGAGAGAGAGAGAGAGAGATATTTATTACCAATAACCCTTCCCACTCCAAAAGCAATGGCAATGTGCATTGCTACTACATAAGAAGAAAGGATGATTTTTACTATCCTGGATTAAATCCGACTTTGGTACAAAAAGGGGTGAATTATGCTGGTATCATTTTAAAGAACAATTTGCAAAAACAAGTTAGGGGTTTGATTTCTCATCAGGGTTTAGTTTTATTTTGTACTTCCCAGTTACAAAACATACAAATATCAGAAACAAATACTGAATACCATTCGCAAAAAGGTAATAGTATGGCCTATGTTAGTTTCCAGATAATAAGCTGTAATGTATGGGATAAATAATATGCTGCTACAAAAATCTTTGGTCATTTACCAAAAAGCATTAAAAGCCTGACAGATAGCCAACCAGCATTTAAAATCAAACTAAAAGAATCTATGAATGACAGCTCCTACTCAGTAGACGATTTTTTAGGTATAAATAAGTGATTGGAAGAATTGTCATGTAATGATAGGTCTACCTTTCATTAAACTGACACATCATTGCGAAGTATCGTATTCATGATCTGTGGAACAAGTATTCATGTAAGTAGGTACTGATTTTGTAGATATCTTATTTGATACATGTACGAAACGAGCTGTTTAAACCAAAAAAGAGCTTTCAAATGAAACTGATTTACGTTTTGTGGGTGAACGACACAATTGAGTTCGTTACTTGCGATGTGAACACGTGTGTTTACGTTACAGGTTTCGTTGTTTATGCCGATTTATGAAGTCTATAACACTTTCTACAACCAAGGCACTAAAACACACACACGCAATATTTACATTTTATGCAGTGCATAACGCGTATTGTTAGTAGAGAATGCATCTCATATCTGGTAATACTGAAATATTCGCGGCGAATATATTGCCGAACATCGAAAGTGTTTCAGCAGTTCACAAAGTTCATTGTGAAGTAATGGCTGTAAAACTAAATTTGTACAGTGGTTACGCAATAATTTATCACTTCCAGCTGTGTTTACATAAGCTACATTTAATGTGGGGAAGTTAGCAGGAAATCCACTGAGAAATACTGGAAGTGAAATCAGGAATCATAATGCTGCCTTGAACTCCCGCCGACGTTCTGCCAACAGTCACGTGATTCTATGTTGCAGCCACGCCAGATGTATAGCCGCTGCACTGCTTGCCCAGTCTATTAGTATCTATGGTCGAAGAGTAATCTCGAGTCTCTTAACCTATCACAGGAGTAATCTCACTGTCTCTTAACTTATCACAGGAGTAATCTAACTGTCTCTTACCCTCTAAACACATAAACATCTTGATATTTATGTAGGGGAGAGTGGGGCAATGCCGTACAGTGGGGTAATACCGTGTACCGCTTTATCCAGTTTCCCAGAGAACGCAAAGAGCGCTGCATAGTGCTGCCACGTAGCGGAAGTAACTATAGTCACATACAGAGGGGTCTATATCGTTCAACAGCGCAGACGTCTTCGACAATCGGTTTCAGCTGATTTCGACTGTTTTCTTATAAACTCTGAAGATAATAAGTCTAGATGTGAGAGAAATATGTTAATAACAACAATATTTAAAAAAGCTCTATTTAATTACGCATTTCTTGATCTTCTTTTAAACATCAAATGTTAGACGTTAAATTTCGTGATTGTTGGGTTAGAATTTACAATATCGAGTCATGTTGTCTCGGGGCAATACCGTGCCCGACGCATGTATGTGTGTCATCTTACAAGTTTTCTTTCTTTTTTTTTTAATCACAGGAGGTGAGAAACAGAGCCGGAACCACAGAAAGGAGCAAATGGTGGATGGAACATGAAATGAATTGCGCACTCCACAATGTTATAGAAAATGCAAAGCCACAGAGAGTAGCTGCAAGAATGTATGGAATACCTCTTTCTACTTTAAGAGATAGGCTAAAAACAGGAAATTGCTCTAAAGTAAATTTGGGAAGAAAACGTATATTTTCAAAAGAACAGGAAGATGACATAGCTAAGCATGTTCTTTTGCTAGCAAAGACATTTTATGGAATATCGTCGGTGGAGTTGAGATTAGTTTATGAATGTGCCGAGGCAAATAATATTCAGCATAATTTTAATAAAATATCAAAAAGAGCTCGACAGGATTAGCTCTCTGGGTTTCTTAGAAGAAATCCATCAGTCAGCATTCGCCAACCTGAGGCTACGAGTCTCAATCGGATCCCAGCTTTTAATTCAAGCGAAGTTAAGCTTTTTTTCTTGAATCTCACCATTGTGGAGGATGTCCTTAAGTTCGATGCCTCCAGAATTCACAATTTTGATGAGACAGGAATATCAAAGATTCAGAAGCCAGGAAAAATTTTAGCACCCAAAGGAGCTAAACAAGTTGGCTCAGCAACAAGCTGGGAACGTGGGAAAAATGTTACAGTGTGTTCTGCAGTGAGTGCCAGTGGGGTATATGTGGCCCCAATGTTTATTTTTCCGAGGGTTAGGATGACGCCTGCCCTACAGAGAGGAGGACCACCAAATTCAATATAAGAATGTAGCAAGAATGGTTGGATGACTGAGGAGCTCTTCCCAAAGTTTCTGAAACTTTTGCTAACGTTACCAAAGCCTCTAAGGACCACACCATTCTCTTGATTTTAGACAATCACACCAGCCATGTCTCTCTAGAAGCCTACAACGTTTGTAAATACAATGGAATAGTAGTGATAACACTGCTGCCTCACTGCTCACACAGGCTACAACTTTTAGATGTGGCCTTTTTCAGTAACCTGAAGGCTGCATTTTATGAAGAATGTGAGAGTTTTATGAGGTCTAATCCCCATCAGAAAATAACTCCTTATGACATTTGTCTTATCTTTAGCAAAGGCTTCATGAGGATTGCTAATTTTGAGAATGGTATCTCTGGCTTTAGCAAAACAGGAATATTCCCTCTAAATCCTACCACATTTATTGACGAAGATTTCATGCATGTGCACGCAGGTGAAGAAATAGGCCTAGCTTTTCCAGTTGTTGGGGATTGCAGCGCTAATAATGATGAAAGCAGTGACACAGTTGTGCTCTGTTCTTCACAGACAGCGACTAGTATCCCCGATGATGGAGACAAAGCCTTAGACCTACATGTTCAGCCCAAAGCTGGACTACAGTTCAAAGATATTTCTCTCTTACCAGGACCTCTTAAACTCACGAAAACTGCCAGACAATATCATTCCTCAATTTTTACTTTGACTCCTAACAAAGCTAGTTTACAAAAAGCAGCAGAGAGCAAAAAAGCAAAATTAACAAACAGAGAAAGGAAATCAGTGCTAGAGCCTAAGGGAAAAAGCAAGTTCAGAAAGTTTTCTTCAAAGATAAGACCTCAAAAATTTGAAACAAAGAAATGTCGACGGAATCTTTCTTTTGAATCTTCATCAGATGATGATTTGGACCTACCATTGCACAAACTTTCTAGTGACGATGAGATGGATGACGTTCACCCTTTCGGAGAAACTAGTGTTAGGCCTGTGAGCAAGAATGGAACTTTTAGGGACGACACCTCTGTTTGCATGCTTTGCGGAGAGTTTGGGAAAAACAGGGAGCTGTGGTTTTGATGTGTGATTTGCAGTGAATGGGTTCATTCAGAGTGTAGTACATGTGACACAGCTGAAAACTATATTTGCGACTACTGCCATTAAAACAGGGGATAAATGTGTTCAGAGACAAGTTGACACCATAATCCAATAATTTTATTTTACCAGTAAAAGGATTTTCTGTCTTTAGAAAATTTAATAAGTTGTAAAAATTCTAAATAAATTCTGAATTTCGAATTTCTTAATTTGATTTATTTTTACAGAGTTTTTGTCATTTTATGTGCTATACTATATCATAAGATATATTGCGCAGTATTACCACACCCCTCGGAGTAATACCGTGCAACGTAACACTTTTGTAAAACAGCTGTAGCAACGTAAATCGATTTAATGTAGCAAATATGAAGCCATAAACGTGTGGGGCATTGATTTCTTGCACAAAAAATGTGTTCATCATTTCAATATAGTTCGCAAAATACGAAATATTTGAAAAATGGCTTACGCGCATGGTATTTCCCCCGCTATCCTCTACACACGACCCATAGTCAAATTCCACTCTAAATTCTTCTCCATATTTGGTATCACAGATCTACGATCCTTCAAAAAATTTCTTAATATCATTATGCGGGAATAATCCCTTTATTCTTTTCGATTCGGGATATGTCAACAAGTATGATCCAGGATTTGGTATATTTACATTAACATATGGTCTGGTATAAATAAGATTCCATTTCTTTATGTTCTCCATCAGTTTCGAGGAATTGATGAGTCACCTCAATAAAACCTTTTCTCCAAGATGAAACATCTGAATCCAGTGAATCCGTTTATCATATGTCAATTTCCGTTGTATTGCCCATTTTAAATTCTGGTCTTCATACTTTGGCAGATGGTTTATCCAGAAATTCTTTTCAATATGACTAAACATAAGCTCTGTTGGAGTAAAGTTAATTGAGGTATGTGTCAGATTATTAAATATTCGTTCAAATAATGACAAATAATCAGCCCATGATGTTTGTTTACTGTGACAGTATGTACGCATGAATCAGTTTAATTCTTGGAAAACTCGTTCTATTGGATTACCTTGTGTATTATAACATGATGTCAAAATTTGTCGAATACCAAGCTGTGTTAATGTTTGCTTCAGTTTAAATCCGGTAAAAATTCTGGCATTATCTGTAATTATGGATTTCGGTAAACCTACATGCGGAAGATAGTCACCCACCAATCTCACTACAACAGCTCTGGCACACTTTAATGGATATAGTTTTACATATTTTGTAAATATGTCAAAGAATCCAACAATGAATTTGACTCCTCCTCTTGATTGTGGGAGAGGGCCACAGATATCACACGAAATAAACACCCTTGACTCTCGTGGAATTATTGAATGCAGAACATGCTTACTGCCTCTATTATCCGGTTTTGCCTTTTGACAGAGTAAACAGTTTTGTATTGTTTGGTGCACTTTTCTCTGAATATTCGGAAAATAACAGTATGCTCCTATTTTATTGGCACATTTGATCACACCAAAATGTCCCCATGATAATTGGGTAAACCAAATTAATTTTTCCTCAGATTCCTTCGGGATACATATGCACCACCGTGGATTGTTGTGCTTCCCACATCTGAAGAATAATACTCCATTTACTAATTTATAATGATCTAAACTAACCCTTGAATTTTGTTGTTCCTTTAGCTGAATTATCTTCTTCCATCGAGGGTCTTTTCGTTGTAAATTTCCCATTTCCCATATCTCTACAAAGATGTACATAATAAGTTGTGTAGATATTGTCCTGCAACAGTAATACTGGAAAATCCGAAGTATTTACTGATTCTATCTCCGGCGTTAAATCTTCTGGGGATCGTGAAAGTGCATCTGCAATAATATTTCCTTTGCCAGACACATGAATAATTTTAAATTGGTACTGTTGTAGTGTCATTGTGTCAACGTGAAAGTCTGGGATGTGATAATTTACATGTTTGCAAAAAGATTAGTGATTGATGGTCACAATAGACAATCATTTTCGAACCATATAAATAATAGATAAACTTCTTGAATGCCCATATAACAGCAAGTGCTTCAGGTTCTGTGGTCGTATAGGCTCTATCACAGGGCGATAACACTCGACTAGCAAATGCTATCAGGCAGAATGTTGGTACCCCTTTTATTTTCCTTATTTGTAAGAGACAAGCACCTAATCCAACATCCGATGAATCCGTGGACAGACAGAACTTACAATTCATATCGGGGTGATATAATAAGGATGCGTTAACGAGTTGGTCTTTAATGTCTCGAAAAGCTAGTTCACATTCTTCAGTCCATTGCCATGGCATATCCTTCCGTACAAGCCGGTTTAATGCCTCAGAATTCATGGCTTGATTCTTTATGAAATGACGGAAGAACGATGCCATACCTATAAATCCCTTCAGCTGTCTTTTATTCAGTGGTGATGAAAAATTTCGAATTGCACTTATCTTCTTCTCGGTAGGCAGGATACCTTTCACATCTATCATATGTCCTAAGAACTTAATTTGTGGTAGAGCAAAATGAGACTTCTGTAAGTTTACTGCAATTCTGGTTTTCTTGCAAACAGCAGAAATCCTTTCCAAAACATGCAAATGCTCTTCCCATGTTTTCGTGGCTATTAATAAGTCGTCAACATACACAGTTATACGACTACGCAACTCTTCTCCAATAACATAATCCAACGCTGAAATAAATATTCCGGTACTAATATTAAGTCCGAACAGGACAACTCTAAATTGGTATCTTCTCCCGGTATAGATAAATGCGGTATATTTCCTAGATTCTTCATCCATTTGGACCTGCCAGTACGAACTTCTCAAATCAACACTAGTTAAGTACGAAACATCCTGGAAATTTTGAATTAATTCATCTATATTTTCCGGATGAGTTCTTACAGGTACTATTATTTTATTAATCTCTCTCGCATCCAGAACTAATCTTACGTTACCTCCAGGTTTTGGAATGACTAAGAGCAGAGAACAATATGGACTAGTTGATGGCTCAATCAAGTTCCATTCTAACATTCTATTTACCTACCTTTGAACAGATTGTTTTAAACGCCAGGGGATCGGGTAGTGTGTGTAACAGTAAGTCTGATGTGGCTTCACTTGTAGGTGACAAATATAACCTTTAATAATTCCTGGTTTCTCATCAAAAATCTCTTCATATGCCTCTAACAAATAATGAAGCTGCTGCGTTTGTTCTCCGGTAAGCTGCTTTGATTCACTAGCTTTTATCATTGTTGTTTGGTTAAAGTCCTCCTGTTGTATCAAATCCTTTGAAAGCTCCTTCCAACGACCATTTGTAGTGTCAATTAAATGAATTATGGCACCGCGACAATATTTCTCATGCACTGTCTCCTTTCTATTTAAATCCAGTGCTATCTCTTCTCCATTTAATCTAAATTTAACTATTCCTTCCAAAAAATCAATCTGACAATCGTACTCCTGCATACTCCCAATACCAAGAATACAGTCCACTAATAACGTCTCCACTACAGGGAACGTGCATTTTATTGCTACATTTCTCATTTTCATCTCTAATTGTGTTTGTATTTTGACATTGGGAGAGCGTGCTCCAACAGCTCCGATGATTTTTCAGTTCTGTGCTGGCAAAATTGGTACCTTCTTCTTCCTAATAATTCTCCTAAAAAGAGCGCCTGAGATAACGTTGGCGGAAGTGGCGGTGTGTAACATCACATTCGTTGGAACTTCCTCTATTTCAATAAATACTTCCGATACCGGAACACTCGATCTGTCATTATGACACGTTATGAAAGCCTTTGTTAACTCTTCAGTCAACAGCTCACCATCATTATATCTTAACAATTGTAATTTTACTGTTTCGCCCCTAACTGATCCCCTGACCGCTCCTCCAGGGCACAATGCGGTCATGTTTAGTTTGACTGATTGTTGGTCCGATTGGTATTTGTCTCTTCAGCTAATTCAGTGTTTATTGGTTGTTGTGGTGAATTCGGTCTATATTGTCTTGCTTGATTCGTGTAATTATTGTTGTTGTTCTGCTGGTGTTGGTAGAACTGTCTTGTGTTGCCATACATTGGATTATATCGATTAAAATTCCTATTGTTCCCAAAGTAGCCCCTCGCTGCACCATTACTAAAGTTTCCATTATGGTAATAAGTATTGTTTGCATTTTGTCCATTTCTAAGTCTCCTCAGATACTGTAGTTGGCTGTGATCATTGTCACTGCTACCATTGCTGCCATTCCCATTCGAGTTGCAGCTCGGATTCGCTTCTATTGCTCTTCTTTGATATGACATTTCTCTTGACCTTTTATTGTTCTCCTCAAATAAATCAATATGATCAAGCATAGTCATAAATGAGTCTATATCCTTATCATTTATATATAACAGCTGATTCCTTATACTGGTAGGTAGTCTTGACTTGAGTATCCTAAGTATATCCGGAAAAGGAATCGGTACATCCCAATACAAAGATTTATTAATGTATTTGTCAAAATATCTCTTTAGAGATCCTCTAGAAAATGAGAAAGGCTCAGGATATAATACTTCCTGCCTAAGTCTTTCTTGTATTCCAGCAGCCCAATATTTTGCTAGAAAAGCCTGCTCTAATTCTTTATAACATTTACAAGAAGATATTTGTTCGGATGCCCACAATGCTCCTGATCCTTGTATATATTCAGATACAAAACTAATCTTTTGCCATTTTGTCCAAAATCGTGGAAATTGATCTCTGAAACTTCGAATAAAGACTGCAGGATGAACATTCCTTTTGTCAGGGTTAAAGATTTGAAATTGTCTCTGTTTAATCATCTTTTCCTCAATGGTACTACGATTCCAAAAATCATCCTGTTCGTACTCTTCCCTGTATCTGTCCATTATATCGAATCTAACTTGTAACGTTCCAGTTCTGTCTACATAGGATCTTGACGTGGACGGAATGTCACGTGCAGATTGAGAATTTTGTTTCCTACTTCTCACTGTTTCTAAATCCTCCTGTGAGAGATTTAGTGATCTTTCGATATTTTCTTTCCAACGCGAGAATTCTTCGCCAAGTTGTTCACGAACTTCCTTTAATCCTTTGTTGAAAAAATTATCTTTGGAACTCTCTGAAATTGACTGTAAAGCTACTTTCACAGCTTCTTCTATCGTTTCCGAAGGAAAATTTTGCCGCTCTAATGTCATTTCTGAAAAATTTCCCGCAAGTACATTCATTCTATGTTCCACTGTCGTCTGTTTTTCCTTCACTTCGTCAAATTGCTTCTTTAGATTATCTTGGGATTCTATAATTTCTGGTATCATAGCTTCGGAACACTGTATGTCCTCTTGAGCTTGTATTACTTGACGAAACAGTTCTACTTGTTTTGTATCGTGTCAATTTTGACAGATACATATTCGGTTAGTTCCGCTTTTAATTTATATTGTTTTCTTGCCATTGTTGGCGGAGCAGCTCAATTTGAGCAATAAGATTCTGTTCGGTCCTTTCTGCCTGTTCTTTTATTTCCTGTGTCTGGGTATTTAATCTCTGATCTAATTCGCTAAAGGTTGCTCTTAATTGATTTTGTAATTCTGTTTGATTTTCAGCTAATTGATTTTGGAGTTCATTTTGTATGGCTGATAAGTCTCGTTTTACTTCAGATTGTATAACGGATAAGACTCGTTTTACCTCCGCTTGGCCTTCTGCAAAATCTCGCTGTACAACGGACAAGTCTCGTTGTACTTCAGACTGTATAATGGATAAGTCTTGTTTTACTTCCACTTGGGCTTCTGCAAAATCTCGTTTAATTTCTACATGAGCCTTCGCAAGGTTTGACACATTTTCGGCTAATAGAGACAACTGTTGCATAATACCAACTAATGGGTCAACAACAGCCTGATCAGATGTTGTATGAATGTTTTCTGAACCAGCGGGATTATTTATATTGATACCGCTAGCCAGAACAGTCTCAGAATTGCTCTCCGTGGCCTTTCTTTCTATACAAACAGCTGAAGGCTGTTGCACGTCTCGTTGCTGATTCAATGACATTTTAAATGCCACTCTAGTCAATACCATTAAATAACTGTCAATATCAGGTTCTAGTTATTAAATACAGCGCCAAATTTACTGTCGTAGACACACTTAACTTTCAAATTACTTCGTAGATGGTATAAAGTTCAATGTCCAGATACGAAAATCACATAATATACAGTTTACAATCTAACTACTATCTGGAAAAAGGTTCTTTCTAAATTAATTTCAAATTATTTTAAGTACAAAATGTAAAAATTGAAATTATCTGGCCTTGTTCCACAGTATGTGTCTTGTCCAATAGTTGAAATCGTTCCTTGGTATCAGCAATCTTTTACTACGGGCACTGAATCTCTCTTCAGATTAGTTACCTCTTGTTCTCGTTGGTTTTCATGAAACACAAAATACATATATTATATAACAATCCAAGAGAGTCCTGTCACACTGGCACCACTGTAATTTTTCCTCCTCTCTATGTAATTATGCAGTAATGTAGTTCTCAATTCGTTCGAGCAATCAATCATTCATAATAGGAAACACAGTCATAGCTCAGTCACTCAAAATGATTCAGAAATTTTACTTGTTAGAGTGAAATCAGGTGATGATTCTTCTTCTCTGCAGGCTCATGCTTTGCGGCAGTCTGCTAATCTGTACAAATAAAATGCCTCGTATTTTTGGGAGCATTGTATAATCAGTCGGGAAACCTCAGATCAAGCAGATATTTGGCTTTGATGAAGTTTAAACTCCCAAAGAAGTAATGGAGCTCTTGGATTATTAAATGCAGGTTCGTATCCAGTCTTTCGGAAGTTCCCTTCTGATTAACAACTACGCAATATATCGATGAATATCATTAATTATCAAATGTCAAATAATGTAAATTGTTACACACCTTTTGTATGAAGGAGCAATATATATATATTTCCCTTTTAATCGTACAATTTCGTATCAGTTATCTTTTGTCATAAATCTCAATATTCAGATTACAATTCTTCAAATAATGCTCAGGCTAATCAGCACGAAGACAATCTCGGAAGCCTTTTTTCTAACAATCACCAGAGAGAGTACTACAAAGAATAATTATGAGCTCATGGCATAGCTATTGTATGAAACTACTTTGCGCATGGATTCTGCGAGTATGAAGATAGAAAATTAGTAAACGTCATTCAAGGGCAGAATTGTATCGGAATAATTCATTGAATATAAAGAGATATTACAAAGTACATCACCCTTGTATAGATCCTCTATATACTCCTTCCACCTTTCTACTTTCCCTACTTTGCTTAGGACTCGTTTTCCATTTGATCTCTTGATATTCATGCAGATCCTTAAATTTGTCTCCAGCCATCTCCACTTAGCCATTTTGCACTTCCTGTCGATCTCATTTTTAAGACATTTGTATTCCTTTTCGCCGGCTTCATATACTTAATTTTTATGTTTTCTCCTTTCATCAGTTAAATTCAATATCTCTTCTGTTACCTAAGGATTTCTACTAGCTCTTATCTTTTTACCTACTTAACCTTCTGCTGCCTTCACTATTTCATCTCTCAAAGCTACCCATTCTTCTACTACTGTATTTCTTTTCCCTGTTCTTATCAACAGTTCCCTAATGCTGTCTATGAAACTCTCTACAACCTCTGGTTCTTTCCATTTATCCATTTCCCATCTCCTTAAATTCCTACCTTTATGCAGTTTATTCAGTTTTAATCTCCAGTCCATAACCAATAAATTGTCATCAGAGTCCACATCTGCCCCTGGAAATCTCATACAGTTTCAAACCCAGTTCCTAAATCTCTGTCTTACCATTATATAATCTATCAGAAACCTTCCAGTGTGTCCAGGCCTCTTTGATCTATACAGTCTTCTTTCATGATTCGTAAACCAAGTGTTAGCTATGATTAAGTTACGATCTGTGCAAAATTCTACCAGGCGGTTTCCTCTTCCATTCCTTACCCCCAGACTATATTCACCAACTACTTTTCCTTCTCTTCATTTTCAAAATATCGAATTCCAGTTGAATAGTGGCGGAGGGACTTGAAATGTGATATATGTATTGGAAATCTTAATAAAAATTTGCAGCTTAAATAATTAAAAGGGAAATTTTTAAAGAATGATTAAAAAAGATTGGAAAGTACTCATGTTCTGGAAGAACTTTAACTAGCACTAATATAAACAGACTTTCATTATTACATACATATATTCAACTTCTAACGTTCGTAAATTTGAGTATATCCGATTTGTTACCACTATTATGCCTGGAGAATGGTATGACGATCTGGCTTCGGATCAAACCTCCTCTGCTCTCACGAATTCTTCTTGTTAGCTTCCATCCTTCTGATGCAAAATTCTCGGCACATTGCGGAGATATGAAGAGACAGATATCGTCGGCATGATTGAATGACTAAACTTTGCTATCTCGATAAGTGTTCTTAATATTTTCTAACGCACAAGTACTATACACACTTCTGAACAATACCAATGTGGCAGAACTCATCACACATACATCTGCTATCACTTATAGAAACAAACAGATGAATCTAAAAAAATTAAAGAGCATCTCTCTATCTATATAATGGCATCTTGGATTGTCGGGTGTTCTGCCAGATATCAGAGTTGTACTTGCACGATATTTCGGTAGTGTAACTCGTTACCTTCATCAGGTGCGACCTGAGACTACTCCTCGATGTTTTTTTTTTTTTTTTTTTTTTTTAAAGCACATTTCATTCCATCTCCTGAGAGGAGAAGGCGGGCTGTTCTAGGGCTTATCTTTTTGCCCTATATCAGCCAATGGTTACAGTTTTTATTTTATTTATTTCCATTTTTTCACATGTTCGATTATATGCTATTATTTTATATTGAGTATCTTTAGTTTTACGTTACTTTTTAGTGAATAGAATGTGAAAGAAATTTGATTGAATTAATTTTGCAAAAAACTGAACTTACTTAACAATTATGTAATTTGACAAAACTAATTGGACAATTAATTGAATTTGAAATGGTGATAATAGTTTAAATGTGATGAGTGAAATGACCTAATAAGGTATGTGGGGGTGATTTGACAATATAACTGGAAGTGACACGTTAACCTAATGGGGGATTCTTGTAGTGTTTACATTTAATTTTCCCTATGTAATCATCCCAAGAAAGTGCAGAAGGATGGAGGAGGGCGTTGTTGATGTGGGTGATATCCTCTAGCTTATAACTAATCTTAAAACTAGTGTTACATGTCCTCCTTTCCTGCTTCGCAGTACTTGGAGCTGGTTGCTACAATGGTTCTTTTTGCCTTATATCTAGTTTTACATGTTCTCCTTTCCTTTTGGTAGTACTTGGAGCTGATTTTTACAAAGGGTCTTGATCTTATCTATGATTTCCTTAAAGCTATTGTGTTCAGTGTTATGAGGTGTGTTGTATGTTGAATGCAGGGGGCTGTTGTGGTGCACTAGGTCGTTCGTTAGTGTATTACTGTCTTTCGTCTAGGTGGGGCGGGGTAGTTTCTCCTCCTGTCAGTTGTGTCATTGTGGGCGCTAAGTCGGGGAACTCGGTTGATGTATTTTGTTCTACTGTACACGCCAGGTAAATGTATTTGGTTTTTGGGCGTCTCTTTGTGTGTGGTTTGGTCGTCACTATGTCTTCCATATTGGGCCGTTTGTGTAGGATGTGTGAACCGTATCTTGCCCTAAGTTTTGCCAGTCTTGTTTGTAGTGGGGTTATTCCTGTTGTCTCGTATACTTCGTCGATAGGGGTGCAGTATGGTAGCTTTGCTACGCTGCGCAGTAGTCGGCGTTCTGTCGAGTATAGTCTGTTTGCTACTGTTTTTGGTATTCCGCCCAGTGGTACAGTGGTGTATTCATAGATTGGTCTTATGTATGTCTTGTATGTGTGTATGGCTGTCCTGGTGAAGCAGCCATACAGTCGTCCTTGTACTTGTCGAATTAACTGTTGTCGTTTCCTCGTTTTGTTGAGCAGGTATTGTAGGTGAGTTTGGTAGTTGAGGTGTTTGTCAAGATAGCCGCCGAAGTATCTCGCCATGTCAGTCAGTTGTAGGGGCTCGTTCCATAGTCGGAGTGGACCTGGTCCAGTATTTATGCCTGTGGCCTTCCCCCTTCACCGGGCGCTCCCTCTGCGGTCCGCGCCCGCTCACTGAGATCTTCTGGAGCATTTCCATTCCCTTTTCCATCCGCTGCAGTCCTGGATCTACACTGAAACAAATTGAGATGGCACTCCAACCAGCCACTACACCACAAGTTCCAGAAGCAGAGCAAGATGAAGCAAAGAAGGTGGTGTATTTGTCCTAAGCTGGCTCTATTTCTGCCAGAATTAGTAGGATCCTCTATAAACACAATATCAAGTGTGTTTTCTTTCCACCTAGCAAGATCGGGGGACTGGTGGGAAATGTTAAGGACAACCTAGGTTTACAGAAACCAGGGATTTGTAATATACCTTGCCAATGTGGCATGTCCTACATTGGCCAGACGACAAGAACAGTAGATATCAGGTGCAAGGAACATCAGAGGCAATCCCGATTAAGACAGGCAACAAAATCTGTCATTGCTGAACACTGCCTAGAACTAGGTCACGCCATGAATTATGAAGAAACCAAGTTTCTAGCACAGAGGCCCAGATTTTGGAACAGTGTTATGAGGGAGTCAATAGAGATAAATGTGACTGATAATCTCATGAACCATTACATGGGGTACCAGCTAAGTAGAGCTGGGGATCCTGCTCTGGAATTGCTGAAGAAGCAACGGGGACAGCTGCAGCACTCCACAAATAGAAGAACTGAAGGGGTGGACATGGAGAACGATCCCCATACATAGTTACTGGCGCATCAGACCGAAGATGGAACGCGCAGGGTCGGGACTGACGGGCGCGGACCGCAGAGGGAACACCTAGAACCGCAGCGGACCGAAAATGGAACGGCAACGCTGCAGCAGATCACAGTGAGCGGGAGAGGACCATATGGGGAATGCCTGGTACCACAGACGGGATTCCAAACACACCAGACCAAAGATGGAACACCCAGGAGCGTGTCTGGTGGGCGCGGACAGCAAAGAGAACACCCAGAACTGCAGCGGACGGAAAAGGAACGGCAATGTTCCAGAAGATCGCAGCGAGCGGGCGCGGACCCCAGAGGGAGCGCCTGGTGAAGGGGGAAGGCCACAGGCATAAATACTGGACCAGGTCCACTCGAGGAGTAGTCTCAGGTAGCACCTGATGAAGGTAACGAGTGCGGCTACCGAAATATCGTGCAAGTACGACGCTGATATCCAGAAGAACACAACAATCCAATGTGTCATTAGATCACTGGGAAAGCCTAAATAATAATAATATTAATAATAATAATAATATGTTCCACTATAATTGCCCCCCACTGTGCACTGACGTCATGCAGAGGTGCAAAGTGTCAGAGCTTATTTCTCTTTTTATGGGCTAATAACTCTGGCTGGTATGGGCATAGCCTTTATTTTTCGGCCATTTGAGTCGTCATCTGTGATTACCAATTTATATAGGCATGTCAGCTCCCTTAACACATACATACATAAGTTCTCCTTCCTAACAAAGTGTTTGCTGTAAGCGCATGGTCCAATTACTGTCAGACAATATCTGTCCAGTGTTTAACTTGCCAAGCAATTGTGCGCAGCTCGACGTCCGTTACCGTTCCTGCTCGGTTTCACGTTTTTAATACTGTCATGTAGAGGAAGGTGTAAGTAGATGATGACGAACACTAAGTTCACTTAACGAAGGTTTATTCAGCTCATACAAGAGTGCAGAGCACATACAAGAGTGCAGAGCAAACTGCCTCTGGCCAGAGCACATGCAGTATATATACAGCTACAGAACAGTCCAATACAACGATTCTTCACATTTGTGGCTACTTCTAGAATGTACTCGAACCGAATATAGAAATTAAAATTTTTCAGTGCAGGTGAGTTCTGAACTCACGATTCTCCATGCAACAATCTAGCATCATAACCACTGCACCATTGCGACTGCGCTATTCTGCTTCTTCTGCGACATTTCTCCCTCCCCAAGAGAACAGTGTCTAAGTGTTCCATCGACCTAGTACAGGAACGAGTCATCGGTCTGTAACCGCCCTCTCACTTACTGACCGTAATGACAGTGAAAAATTAAGCCCCGTGCACCTAATGGAAATTTGGGAAAAGCAATCGTCACCGAAGTTAATTTGTCGGTAAAGAGGGAGGAAAGGGTTACTTCTTAATGAAAGGAAAAACGCAAATGAAATTGGTGAAAATTAATTTTGAAAAGGGGTAAAGTTAATACAGAAATTAAATAAAAGCGTGGCAACTGAAGGTTGACAGGTGTTGTGTGAAAACTGAATGTTTGTCAGAAGTAATAAATTTCGCTACACTCTGACTTAATTTAGCAAAAGAATTAACAAAACCGGAAAATTGAAAGTTAATTTAGTGACTGAAATTAATAGTGAACTTTGTTTCTGAAGCACTACGAAATTCAATAAAATAAGGTTAGTCTTGGGCTACCTTAACAATCATTTCAAAAGCTACTTGAATCTACGCAATTTAGAAATAAGAGATTTAACTTTGGACTTGAATTAAATGATTCTGAACATTTAACAATAGTAAAATTTAGTGCATACCAAGCTGAGCTGCAGTCACAGGTAAGCTAAAATATGGTAACAAAATTCGCACTCTTAATTTGTGCTTGTGTAATCTAAATATTGTAGCCAGCTATGAATACTTTAACTGAACTTTGAAACTAAAGCAGTGAAATGGAATGATATTACTTTAATGCTGGCGTTTGAATTTCAACGACACTCTGGTTCATTCTGGAAAAGGAAGGGACCCTGCTTGGTAATGCAATTGGGACAATGAGCAACAAAGGTTCATGCTATGTTGCTGTACTTTGGTGACACAACTTGACCGGTTTGAAAAGCTGAGGTCTGCCATACAGTTCTAAAACTTTATGTGCTTTTAGTCTTCCTTGTTGGTTGATTGAAGGTTTGAAGTCGTCGGTCGAGGAGGTGGCGACAGTCACTCATTGTCGGCTGTCGCTGTTGCTGAAGCTGGATGTTGGCGCACCTTCTTCTCGACATTATCGCCGGCGAAACGGGCTCTTGATGTGCGCCAGCTAATGCTTCCCGTCCGCGACACCGTGTCAGAAACTATCATAGCAAGTCGAGCGCAATTACATGCTGCCAAACCCCGGAAGGGCAGCAACTGGCGGGAGCGTCACTCAAATCACCTGCTCCACCGCCCTACTCCAGCCAGACCCTCCCTTCCCGCGCTCCATGCGGCAGAGTTAACAATACCAAAGATCCGAAATACTTTGGTTCTCCACACGACCTATCGATGTCATCGTTCGATAGCATAGTTTTCCCTGGGCCAGACCCAGCGTAAAAATACAAATAAAATTTACAAAACAAACCAATTACACATCGATATATATGTATATATATATATATATATATATATATATATACATATACGTATATATATATATATATATATATATATATATATATTCATATATATACATATATATATATATATATTACAATAGATGGAAATAGGAGGATATGCATTTCTGGCATTACACGTGCCCACAATTTCTGAGGATGTTCGTGTACCCTAAACAGACTCAGAAAATGTCCCAAAAAGGAAAAAAAAAACAGTGGAAATGCATATTCTCAAAAGATCACGAAAATTTAGCATTAGGTTAATTAACCATAAACTAATTTTTAGACCATATTAATTAAGTGGAGACACTCCTAACCTTATTCCACTCTGTCATCTTACACAAAAGGAAACTGGTCGACAACATATTAAAATTCATAGAAAATATAGAAAATGTTTCAGCTATTCTAAAATCAGCAAAATTTCTAACAGTATCAAGAAATGGAATACTATTTACAAAATTAATCAGAGTATTTCGTCATAAAAAACAGGTATATCAAAATACGCAAATTAATAATTAATTGCATAGAATAACATTTTTATATAACCTTTTCATAATTAGTATTCTCGTCATGAGAGTCCAGTTTACGCCGAACAAGAAAATAATATACAGCAGATCGAAAAAAAATATTGTCAGCAGTATTCTTTCACATCAGCTGCCCGGGAAGAAAAACAACTCCGCCTTCCGTACCCGCAGGTACAAAGAATGCCGACCGGCACAAGAGCCGACAGCGGCTCCGCCTCGCCATTACTGTTGCGCCCGCCTGTGCAGCACGCTTGATCTCACTCGCCTGTGTAACGGCATTTCCAGAACGTCCGTTTCACTGAATTCTTTCGGAAAAACTGACTCCCGAGTAATCTCAAGGAGTCCATTAGCACTATCACAGTGGATAACTCAACACTGTCCATCATCACAAGCATGTATTAGCCTGAAACTTAAAACAGCGTCTAAGTACATCGGCAATGACTAGTAAATCACATATTCATGAAATCTTACAGCTAGTTACAAAATCATATTTACATTCCTTAACCTATTGTGACTCAGCTGGAACCTAAAACTAGCAGCTTGGATTTTTCAATTGATTAATAATCAGTTACTCTTAAATCATTTAGTCAGAATTAATTACTTATTAATTACAACTTCTTTAATGTCCTCTTGGTCAGGCAAATGCATGGCAATCTAGCAAATCGTTAAATATTACACTCTATATTTACATACTGTACAAATTACCCATTCTGTGGTATTAATCAATCCTAGGTTGGTACAATTTCAAGTCTACAATGTTCCGTATACCCAACAGTTTTCCAGAGCTTGGATACTCTAAGCAATAAGCTTTTGTGTGAGGTATACCAATGACTTTATATGGTCCATTATAAACAAACTTAAATTTAGAGATTTCATTGTCTATCTCGCTCGATTTCTCATGAGCTTTTACAAGTACTGAGTCTCCGATTGCAAACTTAGCAAAACGCGCTTTAGCGTCATGACGACGTATGAGAGCATCGGCTTTTAGCTTCATTATTTCTCGCAAACGATCTTTTTTCACACCAATACTAATCTCAATTCGTGGAGGGAATTTGATTATCTCTTCCACAAGTCTCGGTTTGTCTGAAAACACACTCTTATTCCTCATTATTACTTCATACAGGCCTCATCTTTGTTCGTGTGTTACGTTTGACACACCGTCTACAATACTTTCCAATTCACTTTCTACACTATTGTCAATGCCGAGATTCCTCACGTTACAGTAGTTCAAATTCATACCTACGTCAATGGCATCCGGCCGGTTAACAATGTGTATAGGCTGGTATTGCCCATGCACACCATCTCCTGCCTCGTCAAAACTAACAACTATTGTTTTATCTTGTGACGTACATGTTAAAGTTTTGCTTTCGCAATTAATCACTGCACGGTACTTTAATAGCCAATCTAACCTGATAATTACTTCCGTAGTTAAGTCTGGCACGACGACAAACTCTTGTTCAAATCGTGTCCCACATATCTCGAAGTTAACAAAAATCTGTTTTGTGATCGGTTTACTGGCCTTCCCAGTAGCAACGATAATTTTCACTCCTGTTACTGGCATAACTACGATACCAGGTTTGTCCTTCAGTAACTCAAATATTTTCCCAGATACAGTACTCAATTCTGCACCGGTGTCAATCAACATGTTTAGTTGTAGGCCGTGCATATTAACAGACACTACTACCTGTCTACACTTATCCTTGACTGTTTCTTTATTTTCCCACAATAAATCCTCATCTATATCCAGGTCATTCCAGAAAAAACCATCCGGCTTTGATCCTAAATGCGGCTTATTGGCGGCTTTTTCAGCCTCTGTTCACGTACAGCTTTAATTTCAACACGTTTGTCCTCAGGCTTAGTCTGTAGCTTCGCCTCCAGTACCGAAACCTTTTCCTGTAACTCGTCAACTAGTGAGTGTTGCGCTGCCAATCTACCTGGAGGAATGCGCCCAGAAGTATCTGCAATTACTTCCTCTGGATCTGCGCAACCCACACTGCTACCGTCCGACCGTATAACGTCAGCTCTAACCTCATACACGCTTTAATCTTCGTGCTTTTCTAACAGTCGCGTCCGGCTATCACTAAAATTCTCGTAATCTTTCTCCTTAATACTCTCGCTATGTTTAAACTGGAGTTTTGGGTCGGATGGGTCGGCTACTTCTACCACTATAACTTTCGGTAAGGTCTGCCAGTTAGGGCCGGAACTTTCCGTTACTACTTCAACATCCAATTCCTGCGGGACGAACCACGACGAATCTTGCTCGTGCTCCCCATTAACACCAACTATTTCTGGTAAAGTCTGCCGGTTAGAGCCAGAACCTTCTATCACTTCACAAACACTATCTTCCTGCGGGACGAGACGTGGCAAATCCTGCCCGCGCTCCCCATAAACACTTCTCCCGTACAGGCCCCTGTAATCTCTTAGTTCGTCGTATAAGCGACCGAACTGCCTTAACCGGACCTCATCCCTCTCTGCATACCCTCGCTCGATGACGGACGTGTTATCCGACATCTGATCTTCTCTCAACAATTGCGGACCATTCTTAAACTCAATCTCCAGTTCCGCTGTAGGTGTTACAGCTGCCACTTTATAATCGATTTCCGGAACACTACTTAAATTGTTCTCACTGACAGTGAATGTATTTTCTACTGCCGTGTCTACAGCTGATCTACTACTTGTGGGCGCACTCCTTTCTCTTAACACTGGCACACTCTCCCGCCGCTGATTATTCCATACGGAATTTTCATAACGACGACACCTGGGTTTTCTCCTGTTATTGGGCCGCCAAAATTTCTCCACGCCCGGTCAGCCCCTCACCGGCGCGGCTACTGGTTTCCCTGTCTCGTCCCAGCAGATCTGCTTCCCAGATGCTGCTGAGGCGGCTTATCACACCCTCTGGCGTTATTACTATTCTGTGAAGCCCGTATCACGTTAGTATGATACTGGTTTCCGTCATTCCTGTTATTATTTGCATTGTACCGATTGTTATTACGGTCCGAACCATTATTGTTATTGCTGCCATGGTTGCGGTATGCATTATTCCCATGGTTATCGTTGTTGTGGTTGCTGTGGTACCCGTTGTTGTTACCACGGCCTCTACCACTATCGCGATTATTGCGCCAATTGTCCTCGTCCTCAACTCTTTCCAGGAAATCATTGATAGTCCTGTAATTGCTTCCTATGTAGCGTTTTGTATTATCTGGAAGCTTCTTGTAGAGTTCCCAGACTATTTAGGATTCTGTGCGGCGATCACGCAAATATTCCAACTTGCGGATCCAGCCCTCACAAAACTCCTTCATCGAGCCGCGCGAATTCGCATCGAGAGGCCTCTATACGACAAATTCGCGCCAGACACTTTGCTGTTTTTGCTCTGACCAGTATTCAGCCAGAAACAAATTTTTAAACTCGTCAAAAGTCAGGTTGGTAATATTGAGGTTTAAGCCCCAACGCTTGGCATCACATCAATAACCGCATTAATTTTTCTCTCATTAGTCCATGATCTGGGTAAAACTCTTTCACAATATTTAATGAAATCCGTCGCGTATACCGCCTTTTTTCAAGGGGTCGAACCGCTCCTGTTTCGTCAACAATTCCGAACTATGTGCACAGATTGGCACATAACTCTGCTTTTCATCAAGTTTCTTTTCTAATTCCGACACTCTCGTAATTACCTGGCAAGTGGTTGTCGCAAGCGTTTCCACTTCCCTCTTTTCCTCTTCGCATGTATTAGCCTGCTTCCTCACTTTAGTATCTACTTCGGACACTAAAGCCTTTATAAAGTTTCCACCTTCTGTTGATCCTCTTTTTTCACTAATTGAATTTGTTCCGTCACCTTATTCTCGATGATCGGAGCAACCACTTCTCCTACACTTTTCTCGATTCTGCTAATTTCGGAATCAAAACGAGTATTTATGCTCGTAATTTCCGCCTGAACGCCTATCATTTCCTGTTCAGGATTACCGATTTCGGTACTAATTACAACAATATCTTCTTTGATTTTATCAACTTTTGTGTTAACAAGTCCAACATTGTTGTTAACAACATTAATAGCTTTGTTCTGATTGTCTAGCTTCCTGTCAATTTTTTCAGACTGAGCTTCTTGCTTGGCAGACTGAGCTTTAATTTCTGCCTATTGACTCTTGATTTCGTTAATCAAAACATTCAATAAATCAGTTAAATTCCCGGAAACTACCGGTTTTACTTCCGTAGCGGCTTCCTCTTTAATTGTCCCCCCGTATTCGTCTTCAAGGGGTTCAGATTTGATTTTCACTTCCGATTCCGAAACATTTTCTAAAGTTTGGAATTTCATATCTGCTCTTTGTTGCGTTTCGGCGGTTGCGTCTTTCATGCTAGCCGCCTGCCCCTGAACAATGGGTTCCCCGGTGCGCGTTTCCAACTGTTCGACGGATTGTTCCGTGCCCAAGTCTACCAAATTCTGGTAATTGTTGCCTTCACTCGTTTTACAAATTTTCAATATAAATGACAAATCGCTAAATCTAATTAGGATTCCTCCCACTACTTATTCTCGCTGACGTAACGACCTGTTCGTAACCAGTACTTTGTTACGAGATTTGCACAATGCAAAATTCGTGTCCAGACCAACCTCTAATCCGAAGATTATCCTGTCACCAGGTCGCCACGTGTAACCTCCCCCTCTCTTATCGACCTTAATGACAGTGAAAAATTAAGCCGCGTGCACCTAATGGAAATTTGGGAAAAGCAATCGTCACCGAAGTTAATTTGTCGGTAAAGAGGGAGGAAAGGGTTACATCTTAATGAAAGGAAAAACGCAATTGAAATTGGTGAAAATTAATTTTGAAAAGGGGTAAAGTTAATACAGAAATTAAATGTGCAGTCGTTACGTTAACAATTAATTGGCGTTAATTAGATATTTGAGAATTGGAGAAAATTACGGTCGCCAGTCTCATGGACAACTACTATAATAACTGAAAATGAAAGATTAATGCACATATATTTAGCAATAAAAGCGTGGCAACTGAAGGTTGACAGGTGTTGTGTGAAAACTGAATGTTTGTCAGAAGTAATAAATTTCGCTACACTCTGACTTAATTTAGCAAAAGAATTAACAAAACCGGAAAATTGAAAGTTAATTTAGTGACTGAAATTAATAGTGAACTTTGTTTCTGAAGCACTACGAAATTCAATAAAATAAGGTTAGTCTTGGGCTACCTTAACAATCATTTCAAAAGCTACTTGAATCTACGCAATTTAGAAATAAGAGATTTAACTTTGGACTTGAATTAAATGATTCTGAACATTTAACAATAGTAAAATTTAGTGCATACCAAGCTGAGCTGCAGTCACAGGTAAGCTAAAATATGGTAACAAAATTCGCACTCTTAATTTGTGCTTGTGTAATCTAAATATTGTAGCCAGCTATGAATACTTTAACTGAACTTTGAAACTAAAGCAGTGAAATGGAATGATATTACTTTAATGCTGGCGTTTGAATTTCAACGACACTCTGGTTCATTCCGGAAAAGGAAGGGACCCTGCTTGGTAATGCAATTGGGACAATGAGCAACAAAGGTTCATGCTACGTTGCTGTAATTTGGTGACACAAACTGACCAGTTTAAAAAGCTGAGGTCTGCCATACAGTTCTAAAACTTTATGTGCTTTTAGTCTTCCTTGTTGGTTGATTGAAGGTTTGAAGTCGTCGGTCGAGGAGGTGGCGACAGTCACTCATTGTCGGCCGTCGCTATTGCAGATGCTGGATGTTGGCGCGCCTTCTTCTCGACATTATCGCCGGCGAAACGGGCTCTTGATGTGCGCCAGCTAATGCTTCCCGTCCGCGACACCGTGTCAGAAACTATCATAGCAAGTCGAGCGCAATTACATGCTGCCAAACCCTGGAAGCGCGGCAACTCGCGGGAGTGTCACTCAAATCACCTGCTGCACCGCCCTACTCCAGCCAGACCCTCCCTGCCCGCGCTCCATGCGGCAGAGTTAACACTACCAAAGATCCTAAACACTTTGGTTCTCCACACGACCTAACGATGTCATTGTTCTATAGCATAGTTTTCCCTATGCCAGACCCAGCGTAAATATACAAATAAAATTTACAAAACAAAACAATTACACGTCGACATATATATATACAAATAACAAAATAATTACAATATATAAAGACACAGAAATGTCATATCTTCAGGTAACAAAATAAGGAAAAAAATTATAGTACAATAGATGGAAATAGGAGGATATGCATTTCCCGCATTACAGGTCCTGCATACTCCGGCTCCCAATGACTGTTTCTCGCCCGGCCGGCCGCGGTGGTCTAGCGGTTCTAGGCGTGCAGTCCGGAACCGCGCGACTGCTACGGTCGCAGGTTCGAATCCTGCCTCGGGCATGGATGTGTGTGATGTCCTTAGGTTAGTTAGGTTTAAGTAGTTCTAAGTTCTAGGGGACTGATGGCCACAGTAGTTAAGTCCCATAGTGCTCAGAGCCATTTGTTTCTCGCCCTGGCGGCGATCTTCTTAGAACTTCGTTTGCCACTACACTCTCTGTCACCTTTCCGCTTGTTGCCTGTCGCTGGAGCTTCGAATTTACCCTGGGTTGCAGGATCCTTACAGGGTTTCATTCGAAGGATGTGGACCGTATCTCTGATTTTTCGTCGTCCACGTCATCAGGATGTAACGGAAACACAATGTCCACTGTCGTCGTCGCGTCACGCCCAAGCACCAGGGAAAATGGAGTAAATCCTGTGGGGCCTTGTTTGGCGGTGTTGTAGGCAAACGTCATGAAAGGGAGCACCTCGGTCCAGTTGCTCTACTCAACACTGACGAACACTGATAGCATGTCGGCCAAGGTATTATTAAGGCATTCAGTAAGCCTATTAGTCTGCGGATGGTAGGCAACCATCATGTGATGAGTAATGTTGCACTTACGGTTTATCTCTGTCAGAAGATTCGATTGAAAAACCTTCCCTCACTCCGTAATTAACGACCTTGGGGCACCGTGTTTTAATACAATTTCTTCTACGATGAATTTCGCTACCTCAGTTGCTGCGGCTGTTTTCACGGCTTTTGTAATGGCATAGTGTGTCCGATAACCAGTGCAAACAATAATCCATCTATTGACTCTAGCAAACGTCGGAAATCGTCCGAGGAGGTCAATCCCAACACGCTGGAAAGGCGTTTCGGCTGGTGGAATTGGTATGAGTCGGCCAGGTGGTTTCTGAGGAACTGCCTTTCTCCTCTGGCACTCTCGACAGCGCGACACATAGTGAAGGACACTCCTAAATAAACCTGGCCAGAAAAATCTCTTGTGGATCCCATGGTATGTCTTAATAAATCCTAAACGTCCGTCCTCAGGTGTGTCATGGAATTTCTGTAGAACATCTAAGCGCATGTGTTTAGGAATCACTGGTAGCCACCTGTTTCCAAACGGATCAAAGTTTTTCTTGCAAAGTAATGCATTAACTACCTTAAATTGTCTTTTCGCATCCTCTGACCGATTTAAGGCAAGCATAATTTCAGATATCTTGGTATCCTTCTGCTTAGCAGAGAGATCCTGGAGTGCAGCGAGACAGTCACTATCTTCATCAAAGTCTTGATGGTCTTGCACAGGGTTTCTTGAGAGACAGTTGGCATCTTGGTGTTTTCTTCCACTTTTGTACACTATGTTAGTGTCATACTCTTGAAGATGTAGTGCCCACCTGGCGAGTCGTCCTGTTGGATCCTTAAGACCTGTCAACCAACAAAATGAATGATAGCCTGTAACAACCGTGAATAACCTTACATAGAGGTACTGTTGAAATTTGCACATGGTCCAGATCACAGCAAGACATTCTCTTTCTGTAGTTGAGTAGTTTCTCTCGGCTTTTGTAAGTGTCTTAGAAGCATTGGCTATAACCTTCTCTTTTCCATCCGAAATCTGTACCAGAACAGCACCGATCCCATACCCACTGGCATCTGTGTGTAGTTCTGGAGGTGCTCTCTCATCATACACAACAAGCACAAGGTCAGTCGTAAGAGCTTTTTGCAGCACATCGAAAGAATGTTGTTGAACACCACCACAGATAAATTTAGCATTGGCTTTTAACAACTCTTGGAGTGGTCTGGCTTTGATACAAAAGTCTTTGATAAAACGACAGCAATAAGAACACAATCCGAGAAAGCTTCTCACATCTCTAATACTTTTAGGAAGAGGAAATACCGTTATAGCTCTCACCTGTTCTGGGTCTGGCCCCACACCTTCGTTTGACACAAGGTGCCCAAGTATTTTGATTTTTTTTGTTCCAAAGTGGCATTTTCTTGGATTAAGTTTCAGTCCGGCTTGTTGGAGACACTTAAGAATGGCGCTCAGTCTTTTTATGTGTTCATAAAATGTCTCTGAGAACACTATAATGTCATCTAAATAACAAAGACACATCGTCCACTTCAGTTGTCTTAGAAGATTATCCATCATTCATTCAAAAGTTGCTGGTGCAGTACACAAACCAAATGGCATTACCTTAAACTCATCCAGGCCCTCAGGGGTGATGAATGCAGTTTTCTCACGACCAGTCTCATCTACTTCGATTTGCCAGTATCCCTAGTACATGTCCATGGTTGGGAAAAACTTAGCCCCCTTCAGACAATCTAGTGTATCTTCAATCCGTGGAAGAGGGTAAACGTCCTTTTTAGTTACCCTAATAAACTTCCTGTAATCAACACAAAAGCGCCAACTGCCATCCTTCTTCCTGACGAGAACCACTGGGACTACTATGGGCTCTGTAAAGGCTGAATGATGTCATTATTCATCATTTTCTCTACCTCATCGCGAATTATTCGATGTTCCATTGCTGACACATGGTATGCTCTCTGGCTTATTGATTAATCGTCTCCAGTGCCAATCCAGTGCTTCACGGTCGATTTGTCTAATTTGCTCTTCACCTGTGGATTGAAGCATTCAGAGAACTCTTGAAGAATGACAAGTAGCTATTTCTGTTGTTCCTTAGCGAGATCTGGTGATAGTCGAGCTAGAAGAGCTTGTCTCGTAGTGGTAGCGCTAATTTCGCCCACAGACTCGGCATGGGAGCTTTCTATGACGCCCAGCTGTCCTGCAACTAACAGCTCAGCATTTGCTATGTACATGCGTCTTGGAAGGATCTGCAGTTCTCGGCGACAGTTAATTATCCACAATTCACCGAATCCGTTCTTAAACGAGATGACAGAGTCTGGGGGGACCAAGTTATTCTTCAGTGGTATGCTTCTCTAACATTCCACTACAAGATCCATGGGTTGATGCATGGCATGACACGTGACAGCTACCTTTCTAGCGCTGACTGCAGAAATGATCACTTCACCCAGCACACATGGTCTCCACACAAGTGGATACGCATCTTTCTGTCCACAGTATCTCATCGCATCTAGTATAATCTTCGAGAGACCACAATCTATTATTGCTTGAGAAGCTTTCGAAAAGTCCCATCCGAGAATGACGTCATGACTACACTCTTGTAAGACGACGAATTCTAAGGGCTGTGTATGGCAACTTATACCCGCAAGAATGGTACATCTTCCTGTAGGTTTTACATATTTCCCATTAGCCACCTTCAGCAGAGATGTTTTGTTGTCGAAGAATGCAGTTTTCTGCAACTGGCAACGGTACTTCTCCGAAATGACCGGATATGATGCTCCAGAGTCCACAAGAGCTTGGGCTGGTCGGCCATCCATGAGTATATCGACGTAGTTTCCTGTCATTTTTGTACTGATCGACGGCAGAGGATTTTTCTCTTCGGCGGCCTCACCTCCAAGGAAGGTTGTACTCTTTAGTTTTCCAGGTTACGGCGGCTAGGTGACCGGCTGGAACTTGTAAATGGCGATGGAGACCTTGATCAGCGTGTTGGGGAGCGTCCTCTCCAGCGGATAGCTTGAGGCGATGGTGACCTACGTCGTCCTGCACCCACGTCTTCTTGTTCATCTTCGTCATCCCGGGGTTGGCATTGGCTAAGATCGGTCTGCTGTCATCTGGCGTGGGCGTCATCAAATATCTGCCGCCTTTCTCGACAATAGCGCACCACATGTCCTGATCATCCGCAGTGGAAACATATTGGTTGGTTATCCTGGGTCCTCCAGACATCAGTCTTCCTTGGTGCCCAAACAGGTTCCTCATGCAGCATTGTAGGAACGTAAATTCTCCTGGGTCTCGACTTTTTTACCGTTTTAAAGGACGAGAGATTGGGTTCAATGTCTGTTCCACTTCCTCTCTTACGACCTCTTGAAGCGTCTCGGTTTTGTGGTCGCCATGCAATTCAAGGGCCTTCTGAACTTCCTCTCTCACTATCTGACGAAGAACACTTGTAAACCAGTTTCTTCCTCCATCACAGACATCGATACGACGTTTTGAAGCCGTTCAAACTGCTTACGTGTAATTCTTTTTTGATGCATTGTCTCGATATACTGGCACCATTTTATGATGTCATCTGCTGTCGAAACCTCCTTCAGCAACACCCTTTATAAGATGTGCAACCTTATCTTCCTCCTTTATTCTAGGATCCACTACTTTGCACAGCTCCAAGAAGTCTTAAATGTAGGATGCTGTCGTTTCTCCTGGACGCTTTGCCCTGCACTTTAATTTATCTTCAGCCTTGCGCTTCTGTCGTTGTGTGTCACCGAAATACTTGTGCAGTTCCGCTTGGAATTCTTCCCAGCTTGTGAACTTCTCCTCATTGTTCTTATACCACTGCTTGGCGGTGCCCTCCAAGTAGGAAAATACGTTAGCCACACACACGGCGTCATCCCATTTGTTAAATTTGGCTATACGCCCATATACCTCCAGCCACTTTTTTGGATCGCGTCCATCGTCACCAGAGAACCCGGAAGGATGTCTCATGTGGTGGCACACAGTTGCTGTCATCGTGACGTCTTGTTCTTCTGTCTCCGATAGATTGCGATCTGTTGAATATGGCTCGAGCTCGGGTTTCTCGCCACGCAAACGGCGGGTCTGTCGTCGCCTGATGGTAGCCACTGTGTCGTCGATAATGTGCGGTATCACAAGTTCCAATACCCAGCGCCTCCACCAGAATAATGTCACGTACAAGAAGGTATAATTAGATGAATGACGAACACTAACTTCACGTAACGAAGGTTTATTCAGCTCTTGCACATACAAGAGCGTGGAGCGGACTGCCTCCGGCCAGAGCACATACAGTATATATATAGCTACAGAAAATTCCAGTACTATGATTCTTGCCATTTGTGGCTACTTATAGAATGTACTCGAACCGAATATAAAAATTAAAATTTTTCAGGTCAGGTGAGTTCTAAACCCAGGACCCTCCAGGCAACAGTCTAGTACCAGAACCACTTCACTATGTCGACTGCACTATTCAGCCAACGATCTCAAATTATGCTTGCCTTAAATCAGTCAGAGGATGCGAAAGGACAATTTAAAGTAATTAATGGATTACTTTGCAAGAAAAACTTTGATCCGTTTGGAAACAGGTGGCTACCAGTGATTCCTAAACACATGCGCTTAGATGTTCTACAGAAATTCCATGACACACCTGAGGACGGACATTTAGGATTTATTAAGACATACCATGGGATCCACAAGAGATTTTTCTGGCCAGGTTTATTTAGGAGTGTCCTTCACTATGTGTCGCGCTGTCGAGAGTGCCAGAGGAGAAAGGCAGTTCCTCAGAAACCACCTGGCCGACTCATACCAATTCCACCAGCCGAAACGCCTTTCCAGCGTGTTGGGATTGACCTCCTCGGACGATTTCCGACGTTTGTTAGTGGCAATAGATGGATTATTGTTTGCACTGGTTATCGGACACACTATGCCATTACAAAAGCCGTGAAAACAGCCGCAGCAACTGAGGTAGCGAAATTCATCGTAGAAGAAATTGTATTAAAACACGGTGCCCCAAGGTCGTTAATTACGGATTGAGGGAAAGTTTTTCAATCGAATCTTCTGACAGAGATAAAGCGTTGGTGCAACATTACTCCTCACATGACGACTGCCTACCATCTGCAAACTAATGGGCTTACTGAATGCCTTAATAAGACCTTGGCCGACATGCTATCAATGTTCGTCAGTGTTGAATAGAGCAACTGGGCTGAGGTGCTCCCTTTCATGATGCTTGCCTACAACTCCGCCAAACGAGACTCCACATGATTTACGCCGTTTTTCCTGGTGCATTGGCGTGAGGCGACTACGACGATGGACACTGTGTTTCCGTTACATACTGATGACGTGGACGACGACTACATCAGCTTGGTGTTAACCAGAGCTGAGGAAGTTCGGCAGTTAGCTCGTCTCCGCACACTGCAGGCTCAAGAAAACGATCGCTGAAGGTATGACACGAGTCATCGCCCTTTTGTCTGCCAGCCTGGTGACCTCATCTGGATCTTCACTCCTTTTTTGGATGGTTGGTCTCTCTGAGAAGCTCCTCAGGCGCTGTTTTGGACCTTATAAGGTTGTACGACAGTTGTCTGATGTTACTTATGAAGTTGAAGATTTCGACCCCGACACAAGACGACGAAAGATCAGAGATATGGTCCACGTCCTTCGAATGAAACCCTGTAAGCATCCTGCAACCCAGGGTAAATTCGAAGCTCCAGCGACAGGCAACAAACGAAAAGGTGACGAAGAGTGTAGTGGCGAACTAAGTTCAAAGAAGATTACCGCCAGAGCAAATCAGTCATCGGGAGTCGGAGTGTGCAGGACCGATGGCTCGTTCCCGGACTAGGACGACGTAACATCGAGATACTGTTCCCTTAAGGAAGGAGCAATGTTGCAGAACAAGCTGAGTAGCACCTTGGTGTAGTGGTGGTGATACTAAACTGTTACATGATAGGTCGTGAGTTCAAAACTCCCCTCGCCTGTCAATTTTAATTTCTATATTCGGTTCGAGTACATTCTAAAAGTATCTACAAATGTGAAGAATCATTGTACTGTAATGTTCTGTAGCTGTATGTATACTGTATGTGTTCTGGCCAGAGGCAGTTCACTACGCGCTCTTGCATGTGCAAGTGCTGAATAAACCTTCGTTAAGTGAAGTTAGCGCTCGTCATTCATCTCCTTACTCCTTCTTCTATGTGACGTCAGAATGCCCGTGTCGTGCGTCCACGTAGTCTTTACTGCAAGAAATCGTGAAACTCGTGTTCAGCAGCGCGATAGTTCGCAACTCTTCAATGCATTGACAACTGGTTTCCATATCAGCAGCCCAAGGAAATTATCTCATCTTGTCACTCACATTAATTCAGTGGGGATAACCAGGGGGGCGGGGGGCACTCAGGCAAAAACGCTTGCTATTGGGTGGAGCGTCGTGACGTCACGACGAGGACCCTAGTGCAGCGCAGCCGTATGCTTACACGCAAAGGCGCCGCACCACAGACTCAGTGCCATGTTACTCGTTCATTTTACTTTCGGTTTCGTTCGATACGCATCTGCACAAGTCAAAACAAGGGGCATGACAGGTTTTGTACACATTAAGAGCAAATAAATGATAATTAAGACAAAAAATAACTCACTCGTTTGATAAAGAAGCAAATGTTTATGTAGCCTGCTTCTACTGCCGTTTACCAGACGACGATGCAATCCATAACTGCTTCCTCTTTGCAGCACATTTCTTCATTGCTTCCAACCTTGCTTCTTGATTGAGATGCCTAATCCTTATAAATCTTCTCGTTTTTAAGTAAAGAGTAATAACTGCTTCATGAACCTCGGGAAACTTTTGTTTTAAAGTAGAGCACAGAGACTTTACGACATTTGTTTGTTTACACAGAGTCCAAGCCCGACTATTCTGTCATCTTTTATGGACTGCTTGAAAGAAAATATCAAAGTATCAGAGAAAAAAATGCGGTTCCAACTGAAATGTACCTTTATTTAAGTGTTAAGAACATATTATGTCATGAAAATCCATACACATGGTGGCCAGCAAGAAAAGATAAATTTCCATGTTTAGTAAATCTTGCAGCAAAATATTTGTCAGCACCAGGAAATAGTGCTTGTTAAGAGCATATTTTCTCTGATGCTGGGAATGTCTACAAGAAGAAAAGAAGTAAATTACTGGCTAAAGATGCAGAAAAATTAGACTTTCAGCACCATTATTTTCCACTTCTAAATTTTAATCATGAGAATTCAAAAATGTGGCCACAGAAGACAAATTTATTTTACTTGACAACTAGTTTTTTGTTAATTTGTATAATACAGAACTTGATTATGTACCTATAACAACTTTAACAATTACAAGAAAAATACAATATCATTATAAAATAAATCTGTGATTCCAAATACGATGAAAGTGACTGAATACCAACTAATAGCTGCATGTTCGTTGCAAGTGTAGTTGAAATGTCATGGATAACAAGGGAACACACTACGACTCTCTTAAGTCATTGGTGTTTCGTCACATATGCTTACCATCCCTGATGATCGTTTCATAGTGGATGACGTGAACATACCATAATTTCCCAACTGAAATCAGACATGAAGTTCATAAACAGTTTGCTGTTATATATCTTTGGAAACCTATAAATAGTTTGTGTCAGACAGAATGAGTGTTGCATCCGGTGGCCAAGGTAATACAGTCTGTGAACATAGAGTGTGGAACTTGCCAGCTAGATGTATTTTTATGCAGTGTTGTATGGCATATATTAAGACTTTTCGTGTGTGTGCGCGTGCGTGGACGCATGCGTGTGTATTTTCTACACTCTCACCTTGTGTGTACAAGAATGATTCTCATGAACAACTGAAAAATGATCTAGCGGTTCAAAAATTGCACTGCTCATCAGAAATGTGTGTGGAATGTTCAGCTCCCAAGTCGCGGTGGTTTTGAGTCTGTGGTGGAAATAATTTAATAGATAGTAGTAGTGTATGTCAGAATTACACCTGCTCTGCAAGTCTGGAGTTATAGCAGAAATGTAAAATGTACTGAGTGATGTATCATTGGGTTGCACACAAGCAAAGAACTATATCACTACTTGGCAGCTGAGGTTTGGAAAATGATCTATGCCTTCCTGGAGACAGAATAACAACATGTTTTCCATCTCTTTCAACATATCATATCAAAAGCTTGTCTAATCCATGCAACAAAGAATCGCAACACACTCCATGAAAAGCAGCAAATTCTTCTTCAAACTGCAACACTCTGTTTTCCCATGCTGGCGTTGGAGTATAAAGACCACCACAAGATATAATTGATATCCAGTCTGCAGCATGATCTCCTTCACTTTTTGCTGCTGGAAAGATTAGTGATTTATCAATGTGGTGGCACTTAAATGCAACATAGCTTGCAATGTATTTTACCGCACTTGGAAGAACATCTGAGATTACAGAGTCATCCCCCATTGCTACCACATCTGTCAGTAAATTTTCTTCCACATTCACAGTTTCTGAGATTTCTCATAGCAGCACTTCATCAACAACATTCACACAGAGCTCACTGGTAATGAAACTTAGGGATGCAGAATCCAGGTCGATGTCATACTGGGAAGACTCTGTGTTTAATTCTTTAGTAACTGGCGTGTTCCCAGAGAAAGAAATATCACTTGCATTACCCATCAGTATAAGGAGACGTATCCTGTTCCTTACTTCAAAAGGTGTAGGATTGTTATAAAATATACCTAATACTCGTACCCTAGAAAAAAAGCTTTTCCAGGCAATCTTGATTCAGTCTACAGGTTACTATATAGCTAACTTTCATACTTTTCAGATTTTCGAAAAGACCAAAGAGAGATTTTATTGAAGTTATGAAATCTTTTTGGGAAGGCAACATTCTTTCTTTGTCACCAACGCGCATTGCTGAGCAGATATCTAAGAAATCTCTCCAAAGTATTTTCTTGAATTGTGAGATTCACTCCAAACCCACTACGCAGGGTGATCATTCATCTTTTAGAACTCTAAAGTTCAAGACATCAAAGACGTCTTTAATGAGTTCAATAAAATTACTTTCAACGTCTTTACGAAGAACATACTTCAAAGTCTGAGCTGTTCGTCGTGAAAATAGGCGCGCTGCAATCCGTGCATTCTGCCTTGCTCGTCCAGTTACGTTTAAGTGCGCTTCAGTAATGTGGTGTGTTATCGTTAAGTCACTCTTTTGATGCTTTAAAAGTTCCTGTATAGCTGCCTTAGATATTTTGGATCCATTCCATCTGGTAGTGTAATGCCTGTATCCAAGAAATGGTTCCATAGTAACTTTAACAGATGTGGTAGATCGAAGAAAACCCATGCATTCCTGGTGTCGTCTGGGGGATTTACGAAATAAGTTCTCTCTGTATCGACAGACAGTTCCTTCCAAACTTCATATTTTTTCCACTCATATTACATGTCACAGCAACAACACTGATTCCTAAACTGCCTTAATGATGTTCTGAAGCAAATTACTAGTCATTACAGTGTCGAAATCATAGTAAACTGGTTGTTTCCACTGCTTACACAACCCACGTATCATGCAAACTTGTACATTGGAACATGGTCCGACTACTAACAAGGGAACCTTCCCATCGCACCCCCCTCAGATTTAGTTATAATTTGGCACAGTGGATAGGCCTAGAAAAACTGTACGCAGATCAGTCGAGAAAACAGGAAAAAGTTGTGTGGAACTATGAAAAAATAAGCAAAATATACAAACTGAGTAGTCCATGGGCAACATATGCAACATCGTGGCATATCTAGGCACAAGAGCGCCGTGGTCCCTTGGTTAGCGTGAGCAGCTGCGGAGTGAAAGGTCCTTGGTTCAAGTCTACCCTTCAGCGAAAAGTTTACTTACTTTGTTTTTGCAAGTTATGATCTGTCCGTTCGTTCATTGACGTCTCTATTCACTGTAATAAGTGTAGGGCCTGTGTTTTGCGGCCGCACCGCAAAACCGTGCGATTAGTAGACGAAAGGACGTGCCTCTCCAATGGGAACCGAAAACATTTGATCCAGGAAAACACGTCTGATATATTCTATACAACACTGGCGACGGCATGTGCGTCACATGACAGGAATATGTTGTCGACCCACCTAACTTGCACACTTGGCGAATGGGTAAAAAGATTCTTCTACCTTGCCCGATTTAGGTTTTCTTGTGGATGTGATAATCACTCCCAAAAAAGTGATGAAAACATTAGTGTGTGTCACATAAACTGCAACAAATGAATGCAACAGTTTCACAGTCGTACAGTTTTCTCTGTGCTCTGTCAAAACATATGTTTTTAACGTTTTCAAATTTTTCCCTGTGTAGACCGTCAAATCCTGCATATGTCCAAGCAAATCTGAACACGTCCTGGAATTTTGGAGAGCGAAATTGATTATGTGTGAGTGCCTGAACTCTGATAATAGTCTGAAAATAAAAATTAAAACTTTTTACTGGAAGGGAGACTTGAACCCAGGACCCTTACTTCCGCAGCTGCTCACGCTAACCACAGGACCAGGGCGCTGCTGACATCACATTCTCCTTGATGTTGCATATGTTGCCCACGGACTACTCAGTTTGTATATTTTGCTTATTTTTTCATAGTTCCACACAACTTCTTCCTGTTTTCTCGATTGATCTGTGTTCAGTTTTTCAAGGCCTTCCACTGTGCCAACTTATAACTAAATCTGAGGGGGGTGCGATGGGGAGGTTCCCTTGTAAGTCTCCAGACAAATCGTAACATATGCGCCCATCAACATTCATTTCGTCAAATGTCAGAACTGCTAGTCTCAGTTGAGTAGTAAAAGTGTGTGACTTGGCTTTCAATAAACACAGGATATCTTCAAGAATACCCGGTCTGCATTTAAATTCCTTTGTCCATTTCTGAAGGTTTGCCCTGCACAGCAAAGGAATTTTTCGCTTTAGGTGACAGAGCTCTTAAAGTCAATGCATGGGCAATGTCCTCTGAATTCCACTTTACCCTTTGATTTTCGTTTAATAGACATCTTATTTGCGCCAGTGTAAAACACTTTGACAATACACTATTTACACTTTTGTGCAATTTGACTTTTTCTTTCGCGTCAGATGACTTTTCTGCCCGCTTCATCGAAAGAACACGTCGGAGATCGTTCATTTTACTTCGTAAGGCGGCATCACATTTTTTTAGAGCCGCTTAGGTGCATTCAGTTTTTTTTTGTTTTTAAGTTCAGTCTCAGCCCTCACTTCCTTAATTTCCTTCTACTTCACCGAGTTCATGAACGAAATCTGTACATGTGGTTCAGCCGACTTTCTTTTTTTTCGGTGACACAGTTTCTAAAGTCGTCAAAGCTCGCTTTTGCAAACTTCTTGCTCCACAGCGTTGTGCACGACTTCCGGTTCCCTAAGAAATGAATTTAATTTTAATTTTATTATTGCTAAAATTATTTACCGAGTAGGCCTACTATTCCTAAAATTTTTTACTTAGTACTGTGCAACTGCATTAATTTCTCGCTAAAAATCACATAAATTGACAAAAGCGATTAAATATCAGTGGCATAAGCGGCTACAATAGCTTAATTTGATAAAATGTAAAAATAATAACTGAAGAGGAGATACTGGTACACGAACCCTTAATCTCCAACATGGGAGTCAGAAATCACACGACTACACTACAAAGGCAACCCTTCAGTATGACCTATTCTTACAGAAGTAAATGTAAACACATTACGCGAAATATGCAGATTTTTGTCAAGTTGAACTATATACTAGCTTTAAAACGATTAACATATCAAGAATACGTAAAACTAGCGGCCATTAATACGGCAAATGAAGCTATTATATCCAGGAGGAAAAGAAAATACACCTGAGCAACATTATTTATTGCCTGTACAATACAGCGAGTCATTTACTCCAGTAAAGCAATATAGTAATGCGTCAAAAAGCGTTGTATTTATGTGAATTCGTTTGTATTACGGTAATTTTTCAGTTTCAGTTATTTAAAGTGTTATGTACGTGCAGACGTCTTACCCTTTCGTTTGCATCACTGCTTTCCGCAATTTCTTCTCCATGCCAGTTCGGAATGTTTTTGCAGGGGATTGCTGTTAGTAATAACTCTTTCTTGAAGGTAACCCTAGAATCTCATTTCTCAGATCCCGTTCATCATCTTCAGGGCGAAAATGAACTGAACACACACGTGCAGTTTTCATATTCACTTTTTCCTTGCGTTTGCATTGAACTATCCATTCATGTTGAAAGTGCTCACCCATGGGAAAAATGTGATAAATAACGTCCGTCTTCGTTCGAGCAGTATTAATGCAATGTACCACGGCACAGTGACAGAGACCCATGCTCATGGCTGTCTCAAAACAAATTACTTTTATTGGATGTACACTACCACTTCTGTGTTCCACTGAATGCACAGCACTGCAGCGTCCTCTCCGTGACGTCAAGGCGCGCAAGGGCGTCTGGGAGTTTTTTACTCGCTTGGGGCCAGAATGGCCCACCTGCTTTTTCTATATACCTTGGGACATAACAGCCATACATCTGACATCCGCCGACAATGTAAGTTTCTTGCCCCTTCTACGTCGCTGTCAAGCATGTTTGTATGACGTTGTCGAGCACAGAGAATTCATATTTATACGACGTTGTCGAGCACAGAAAATTCATGTTACACGAAGTACTGTCGGTTTTTAGCTCATCATGCGTGTACCCACATATCTCACATGCACACTTAACACTTTGCAGGCAGGTTTCGTATGTTTTTGAGCTTTTTTTTTTAGAGTCTTTCATACTGTTGCATTACACAAAGTTTTTGTAGTGTCCTTTCCACATACCAAAGAAATAATAAAAATACAACTACAAAAATAAACTTTATTTATTTATTTAGCGCCTGTATTATCACATTCATGATATTGGACTTGTCAAAGTACAGAACAGTATAAAATATTACATATTTACACCATGTACAAAATCTTATCATTGGTACCAATATATCTTTATAACAAAAACATTATTCTGCTTATGTACATACAGACAGAAGAAAAGCTTGCGAAACCACTTGGTTGATTTTACTAAAAGACTGATGACCTCAGATGTTAAGTCCCATAATGCTCAGCCATTTTACTAAAACTATTAAGTACCAGTACTTTCGTTAACTAGGCATAGTAACATACAGCACAAAAGATAGGTCCATAATTACATACATACATTGATGAAAGAAGTTTGTTTTTATCTAGGTATGGTTGACACTTATGAATTTTTGTTTAGAGAGTTAGGAAGTAGGTCTGGTCTACAGATTTGAGCAAAATTCCAGGTATCTGTTAATCTGTAGAAGCTGTTGTTTATTAGCAGATTTTTTTGTTCTTTTTTTGAATGTATTACTGTTTGGTATTTTTTTATGTTATTTGGCAATGCACTGTACAGAATTTTTGGTTTCTAAACAGCACTGTCCTGATATATTGACTTTCTGTGCACATCCCTGTGATAGTCATTCCTGTTCCTTGTTTGATAATGGTGGATAACACTATTCAAAATTGTAACGTGATCGTTTTTAATGAAACTGTAAGGTGGCTATAATTTCGCACCTTCCAAGCACTCATCTAAATACTTTGCTGTGATCTACAAACACAATTAGGTATCATGTGATAGGTTGTACATCGTATATATGAATATATAAAGGAAAGTGCCGAAAAGTGCCGAAATGGGAAATAAAATTCAAGGGGTCAGCGCTGAATTGAGAGAGCAACTAAAACAGGGGAATTATGAAGTACGCTCTGAAATGGGAAGTAAAAGTCAAAACGTTAGTGCTGAAATGGGAAGTAGAATTCGGAATGTTAGTGTCGAAATTCAGTCAACAAAACGTGAGACGAGGGAAGTGAGAAATGAGGTAATAAAGCCCCGAACAAAACTAGAACGAGAGATTGCGGAGGTCAGAGGAACCGCGAACGAGGCATGATTTGCTAGAGAGGGGTGCAAAGCGGATTGCTATTGAAACATTAGACACAACTGAAAATACGACAAAGATAGGTAGATGTGCATTAACGAAGTTACAGAGGAGCGTGAAACAAGTAGAAATAACGCAGCTGCAAAAGACGGAAAGTGCACCAAATAAGGCATTGACAGAGGAGCTATCCCAATTTAAACAGAAAATAGAGAGCGGAATTAAGCAATTATCACAGGAAGTCAGGTCGCAACAAAGGCAAAAATCACCTCTCAGAAAAGAAGTAGTAGGCTATTTGGAAACAACAGGAACAGAAAGAGCCAGTTCAAACTCTACACGAACATGTCCAAGCCCAGACGATATTAGAATGTGCTCGAATGGAGTTGCTCGTCAACTACAGACTGAAAGTGTATCTGCAAAGCAACGAAATATCGCTAGAGATATGGTCCGGTCATCTACACAGGGCACGGCTGGATCACAGATTGCGAATATGGAGAATAGCAATGAAATATTTCATACGTATAATTGTTATGCGATAATGCGCACCACGGAACATTTTTCCAGTGAGGAAAGCGGGACAGAAAGTAGAAGAGAGGACATCCAATGTAACGGTAGACAGGGAACGTTAGCGCCAAGTGAGAATGTGGTAGGCCGAGTGGGAAGAACCTATAATGAAATGTTCGATTTTAAGCATTTTATCTCTGTACGAAAATGTCAGCACTACAAAGACGACGGTAATATCTTACACCCGAAAACTTAAATTGGACAATTTGATGTATCATTACCTCCTCACTGGTCTCTGAGGTACAAACTGGACTTCGTATGTTCACATATCGAGGGAACAACGGCCGAATGCATGTGGAACATTGCCAAAACGTGCACATCATACGAAGAGTTTCGTGACGCATTTTTAAACAAATACTGGTCCAAGGAGACACAGGATAGGATCAAGCAGGAAATAATAATGAGCAGAGACTTGGAGAGTTCAGGGTTCCTTAGTCCGGTGAAGTTTTAGAAAACTTGACCAAGAAAAGTCAGTATTTGGACGATCCATGCACACCGGCTGAGATCATAAGATTGTGTTACATGAAGTTGCCAATTTCCTACTAGCAAACGCTCGTCGGCCGATGTGGAAGTGATGTAGAAGGATTCAAGGGTATCTTAAGAGAGTTGGAGTTCGCTTTCGATGAGCAGCAGGCGCGAGAAAAACGTAGGCAGAGAGAGGTGCAAGGTAAAAGAAAGGAGAACAACGGAGGGATAATAGAGGTCATAATTGGCAAAACAATGTAAGTTGTCCGCCTCACCAATACGTGGACCAGAGAGATCGTAGTGGGAATAATGGTCAGTGGAGGAACTATGGCAGAGAATGTAGTGAACAAAATGACCGGAGATGGGAGCCACAGCCGGCCGTGGAGGCCGAGTGGTTCTAGGCGCTTCAGTCTGGAACCGCGCGACCACTACGGTGACAGGTTCGAATCCTGCCTCGGGCATGGATGTGTGTGATGTCCTTAGGTTAGTTAGGTTTAAGTAGTTCTAAGTTCTAAGGGACTGATGACCTCAGATGTTAAGTCCCATAGTGCTCAGAGCCATTTGAACCATTTTGGGAGCCACAAAACAATGGCGCATCATGGGGCGACAATAGAGAAATTCATCAACGGTCGGACCATGGATGGTGTGGAACGAATAACGACAGGAATCGGGAACAATCAGTTGAAATTAGATCCCCTCCCCCCCCCCCCCCCCCAACCCTGGGAGAGTGCGGCAAAATAGTGTAGAACAGTAGGAAAAATTAAAGTGAGTTGGTATGGCGACAGTAAAGGATAATGATATAGTCAGCAATTAAGTTAAGTATTACACTGAAGGGATCTGTAGATTTATCAAATTTTCTATAATATTATCATGTTAAAAGAGGTACTACATTACATAAAAGTGCAGAATGTCGTGGGTAAGAAAATTAAGGCATGTTTCTTTGTGTAGGCTATCACTATGTGCACAGCAAGCTGAGCGCACAATTTTAGAAAGTGTTTAGAGTTTAAGATGTGCTATCTGTGCATGAAGGAATAAAGTGAAATTGAGAAACGTGTGGTACAGCAAAAATGTTGTAAAGATGTGTGAACCGATAAAAAAAGTTGTTAACCAATTCATGTGGAACGTATTAGCAGAGAACATCAGTAGTTAAAATTGTAGAAATGAGTATCTATTTTACATGTTTAGCAGTGAGATCATAAATGAGTGATTTGCAAATAGGGTTTGTGGTGACATGCAGGTGTGTCGTCCAAGTGTGATTTGTCTCCATTCAGAGAAACGGGAGTTCAATAGGTGTCCAGCGCCACGTGTCAACGCGAGAGCGCACCGTTATTTGTATGGGAAAGTTGAATTTATGCTGTCCAAAGAGTTGGAATAATTGTGTACATGGTGGCCAGTTCTGCAGAATTCCGTGTTATTTGAGTGTTACAGGGGCATGAAATGGAATTGTAATAAGGGGATATAGGCATGTAAAATGTAATAAAGGAAAAGTATGAAGCTGTACGTTCAAAGCACATGACTCAGAGGGTGATACATAAGGATATGGCAGTCATGTTGATGAGCAGCGATTTTATATAATGTACTAAAATCTTTGTATTTCCAGGTACCACTAATAAAATAAATGTAATTTTATTAAGATGAAAAAAAGAGACCGCCAGAGAAAGGTAACAGTAGCAGATCCGAAGAAGGGAGACAGAGAAGGAAATGTATTACTGAGTAAAACCATGAGAAAAGGTATGTGAAAGCATGATTAAAATAATAGATCAGTATTTGCACTAAACTTGGTATGTAGTATGATTGTCCACAGGAAGCACGCGAGGAGCATGAAATGAAAAAGTGGCCCACGTAATCATTCATTTGTGTATGTTTGTGGGTGCAGACATGCGCTTTATTGTTCACAGATATTCACGACGACAGCCACGCCGTAACCAAGATCCGAGAGATCGGACGTTCTTGTGATACCCACGACAGTGTAGTAGTTAAACTAGTATGAACATCCTACTGGCTATTAGTTTAACAAGTAGTTAACAAATAGTTTAACAAGTAGTTTAGCAAATAGTTTAACAAGTAGTATTTGCAAATATTAACATTGGAATTTGGTGAGCATTAATTCTATTATTGTATGAACAACTAATGAACATGTATTTTTATAGGTATACAGGTGCCGATGGATACTTAATAATTCATTGACGTAGGTAGAGGTGTATTACTTTATAATTAACATTAACTTCGTACATTAAATCTTTATTATAATAATAATAGTAAATATGTGAGCATCTTGGGTGATTGTACAACTCAAACAGTAATAAATGTAAAGATAAATGACCTCACTAGTGAATGCATCTTATATTTCATAAATGTCAGTAAATTGTGCTATGTATTGTGTAGTGTTTGTTGTAAATTGGAAACTAATTGTGGGCATTAGTGAGCACAGGGTGCGCAAAAAACTTTTCTAGACGCACTGGAAGCAACAACTTGGTGTGCAGATGGAACGGTCCAGATGCAATAGCTCTGATAGTCATCTAACGGTGGATATAGGCGGACACGGACGTGGGCCATTCATCGGCTGACTGAAGACCTTGACTGGGCGGCAAACAATGGCATCAGATAACGCGGCCAGCGCAGCAGAGTGGTGTTTAAAAAATCACTAATGACTTGTCTCCACAGTTGTACTACATGACGGGGATGAGATAAACCAATTGCAGACATAATACAGTCAGTTAAGCCTACAGCGGAACTGCTAATAACTGTAAGGAATCATGAACTCTATTTACTTTTCTTCTGTGGTCCTCCACCAGACAGAGGCTGATATCATCATAAACTGTAGCAGTCAGTCACCTGGCATTGACTTCTGATGAATGTGTCACATACAACTTAGTCACATACAATGACTCAAGTTCCATGTATAGTGTCACCAAACAGATAACCTACATGTCCATAATTACTGATATCCTTATCCAAAATACAATAGTTATATAAAGAGAAAGAAGCGACATGAAGAACAGAAGAGTAGGAACACAAACATAGTAAAAGAAGAAACATGAAGAACTGAAGCCTAGGCACAATTACACTTCTCTTAGACGACACAGAAGAATTCTAGGTGACCTATAACGATCCTAGTTGACTGTACCTCCCTCATACTGTGTGTAAATTGGACGAAAACTTGGCTGTTTCAACATAAACCCACTTACCTGGCTGTATAATCCAAGGATCCTTCCACATCATCAGTTCTGCGAGAGACTGGTAACTTGATGGGACCAACAATCGGCTGAGGGTCCAAAGACTGACTTGTAAGGGCCACATGTCCCGTCTCAAATAATCTTGCGTCCTAAACTTCACAAAAAAAAAAAAAAAAAAGAAACTGTAGCTTCCGTCCCCGAACACAAATGAAGACGAAAGTGCGTTGTGAAATCCGAATCAGTCTATGACTCATGACAAAAAAGGTGCATAATGTAGTGAGCACTGAACAGTTACACCCACAAATTAACCGTTTCTGATATCTATCATTGTGTAAACATTTTGTACTTAGATTTCGTGGTAGCCTTAAGAAAATATTTGTGTATGTATTCATCTAAAATATTGTTTGACATTGTCTTTGATAATGACGTGATGTCTTTCACTGTTTTTATGTATTTGTGTATTTCCAGAATTTTATTTGTGTATGTATTTATGTAAAATTATTGTTTGTAATTTTCTTTGTTAATGATGCTATGTGTTTTCAATGTTTTATGTATTACATTTTACACACTGAACAAACACATTAGTTAAAATTGGTGATCGATCCGAACTCCTATTACAAATATTAATTGTCACAGTAAATGCAAATGCAGTTTGTCAAAGAATGCTTTAGAACATAAGATTTTTGAAATGTTTAAAGAGTATACACGTTAGGGAAACACTAGACTTGGTAAATCAGTTTGTGAAATGATGTTTGTTTTAAAATGTAAGCTAAGAGCATAAATATGACCAAGTGAAATTACGTAGGATGTTTCACAGAAGTTTGTATTATGGTATAATGACCAATAGATAACCGCTTGAATAACTGACACAACTGCTTGTTTTGCATATTAATGGATAAACGAATCACATGTAATTTATTGGATGACCACTTTCAAATGATTAGGATACTTTACTTTAATATTTCTTGCCCCAACCTATGTCTTAATGATGGATGAATGACAGAGAGTGTGGGCCTTACGTCTAAAGAAAGATGGGAAATGCCATTCTTGGAAGAGAATAAAAATTTTGTAATGTTATGTAAAGATCTACGGATTGTGCGCAGCCGTACGATATGTAATACGCACTCGACAGCCGACCTGTCTGGAATGCTGGCAATTTGCTTGTTCAGTAGACGCTCGTCCGGCCGCACTGCGATGCGGAGTACACCACTGGCCGACGACTGAAGCGCGCCGTATTAACTAGCGTGGCCTCGGGCATCAATATGTCTCTGTTCTTAGCTCACCATGGAGCCTTTCGATACGACCGTAATTAGCCATATTAGGATGTCAGACGCAGTGATGAAGGGTGCAAGTAGCGTACGTGTTCTATAATCCGCCTTTGTTAGTAAAACTGTTTAAACGTACTTCTCGGTGGTCGCATATGCCGTACCTCAAGGACCCACCGCTTGCAAATCCTGACAAAACATTCGTGTAATTATCATCTGGGACAACAACACAAACGAACCCCTTAGAGAAGTGGTGTCAGCATGCGGATAATTATGGAAAATCTACAGTCCTGGAGAGGTGCAGTACAATGTGAACTTCGAGCAGCAGCAGCATGAACATCTTCCGTCTACGTGGGGACATCCAGTGTTGGAATTCAGGAATTCAGATTGGTCTACTACAGTTTGGCTAGAATACGAAAGGCAGTGATGGATTTTTGTTTTACATTTGAGTGACTAATTGGCATTAAATTAGACAAAATGTATCAATCCAGTCAGAGTAACGTTGTCGATCTACAAACTGTTATTAATGAACTGCAAGAAGAGATTCGGCAGTTAAAAAAAGAAAGAAGCCAATGTAACATTCTGAAAGACTTGGCAAATGATAGTTCATGTAGTACAGGTACAACTACAATAAAGAATTTTTCATTACTGCCATCAGTACCAGTGTTTAGCGGGAAATCCGAAGATGATTTGAAGGTGTTTTTTCGTAAACTTGAAGGTGCCGCCCAGTTAGGATCATGGACAGATTCCGATAAGCTAGTAGTTGCCAAATTAAGAATTCAGGAGGCAGCACAAGATTTCATTAGCGCGGAGCCTACTTGTGTGAAAACAGAAGATTACAATGAGTTTAGAACGATTGTTGCTCAGAGAATTAAAAGCAAAAACGCGATCAGATTTTACAGAGAGCAGCTTCACAGTTTGCAAATGCGACGAGACGAATCTATCGAGCGGTTTGCCGACAGAATTCGAAGCATTAACGCTCAAACGTACGAGCTAGTAGAAGATGAAAATGAAAATCGCATTCAGTTGTTCGAAGCCAACCAGAGAGACTTGGACACATTCATTCATGGGTTGCACGGAGAGGAAGTAAGCAAATCTGTTAGATTAACACGATGTGAAACGTTTCAGGAAGCAGTAGAATCAGCTGTTGGTTTCGTTGAAGCACTAAGACGACCGAATGAGGTGCAGAAACAAGAACGCAGAGTTTTCAACACAACAGTACAATGCTACAGATGCAATAAACTGGGTCACAAGCGTAAGGATTGTAAGGAGAATCGAATCTGCTATCATTGCGAGATGTAAATCTGCCAGATCTTCAAACGAGTACAGGGAGGTACGGGCCACCACTCCGTCCGCCCCTTGGCAGAGACAGCGATTCCTGTTGGTTCCAGTGAAAATCAGACCGAAAATGACTTCGTGATAGGTGCTGTATATCGCAGGAGAAACGTCAAACCATTTTTTGACACAGGAGCACAGACCCCATTAATGTCGTGTTGTATAGATAAACGGGATAAATTGAAACCGCCGCTATGAGAAGTGCGAGGGTTAAACGGAGGAAAGTTACGTAACTATGGAGATGCTGATGTATAATTAGTTCTTGGCCAAGGCCAAGATGAAGGTGAAAATAAAGATGAAGATAAATATACAGCAAGGGTGCAAGTAGTTTCAAATAACGAAATGCGTTATGACGGTGTACTTGCATTCGATTTCTTGTCCGCTAATGACGCAGAGATATTTGTCACAGAAAGAAAGATCAGACTAGGCCGTAGCAACTACAACCTAGGAAATCGTTCCTCAGATCGTACTCAAAGGAGCAGCAATACTGCCGTCGTGGGAAAGGACCGCCCAAACGATGCATCAGTTCGAACCGTCCGAGTCGATGTTCAAATTGATCAGCCATATCGCGGGAGAAACGTCAAACCATTTTTTGACACAGGAGCACAGACCCCATTAATGTCGTGTTGTATAGATAAACGGGATAAATTGAAACCGCCGCTATGAGAAGTGCGAGGGTTAAACGGAGGAAAGTTACGTAACTATGGAGATGCTGATGTATAATTAGTTCTTGGCCAAGGCCAAGATGAAGGTGAAAATAAAGATGAAGATAAATATTCAGCATGGGTGCAAGTAGTTTCAAATAACGAAATGCGTTATGACGGTGTACTTGCATTCGATTTCTTGTCCGCTAATGACGCAGAGATATTTGTCACAGAAAGAAAGATCAGACTAGGCCGTAGCAACTACAACCTAGGAAATCGTTCTTCAGATCGTACTCAAAGGAGCAGCAATACTGCCGTCGTGGGAAAGGACCGCCCAAACGATGCATCAGTTCGAACCGTCCGAGTCGATGTTCAAATTGATCAGCCTCAGCAAATTCCCTAAGGAGCAGGAAAGACAATCTACGTTGAAGTTAAGTCACCATGATGCAAGGAAGGAACTTTGTTATTAATTGAGCGATCCGAGAAAAGTGAGTTACTGGATACAATGCATTGTTATGTTGCTAGAAGTGTTAGGTGTCGCTACAATGGTGAGACAGAATGTCGCAAAAGTCCCGGTTACAATAACGAATATGAGCAATGAGGATGTTGTTTTGCCACGAGGAACAAAAGTTGCTGAAATGTCGAGCGTAAGTAACAGTGACATAATACAGATTCCAGATGAGGTAACAAAGGAGGTGAGGTGATTAGTGTTTAACGTCCCGTCGACAACGAGGTCATTAGAGACGTAGCGCAAGCTCGGGTGATGGAAAGATGGGGAAGGAAATCGGCCGTGCCCTTTCAAAGGAACCATCCCGGCATTTGCCTGAAGCGATTTAGGGAAATCACGGAAAACCTTAATCAGGATGGCCGGAGACGGGATTGAACCGTCGTCCTCCCGAATGCGAGTCCAGTGTGCTAACCACTGCGCCACCTCGCTCGGTGAGGTAACAAATGCTGCAATCATAAACACAGATTTTTGTAACAGTACCGCAAAATTAGAACGAGGAGACGAAGTTAATAATGAACTGAAGCGCAAGATTTCGAAAAAGATAGAACATTTAACAGCTGATGAACAGAAGATTTTAGCGCCTGTTTTGTTGGGGTATGCAGATCTATTACGAGAACGTACAAATTTATCTGTCACTCATTTAGTTCAGCATCGTATTCATACAGGGAATGCAACCCCAATCACACAAAAACCTTACCAAATACCATTCGGTCAAAGAGAATTGGTAGAAGACATGGTTAAAGAACAATTAGAGCCCAGAACTATAAAATCAAAAGATCTTTCAGACCCACTGTGGTGTTCGCCTGTTGTAATTGTAAACAAGAAACCAACTTCTGGAGAACCACAGTCCCGTTTTTGTGTTGATTACTGATCTTTAAATGCTGTGACCACACCCAACATTTACCCCTTACCAAATTTAGTGGGAACCTTGGATTACTTGGGCAGATGTCGAATTTTTTTCAGTACGCGATTTAACAAGTGGTTATCACCAGTTAACAGTGCATCCAGATGATCAAGCAAAAACTTCATTTGTAACAGCAACCGGAGTATACAAGTATGTTCGTATGCCGTTTCGACTTCGTAATGCTCCAACTACATTTCAACGCCTGATGGATTCAGTTTTACGAGGGCTCGCCCCAACACAAGCACTTCTTTACCTTGATGATGTAATAATTTTTGGTGACAACATGAAGCAGCATACTGAGAGACTGGTAACTGTTTTTGAGTGTATAAGAAGTGCAAAATTGTCCTTATCAATACATTAATGCGGTGCAATGAAGGAGCCTCCCCGAAGATTGCGACAGCAAGATACAAACGAGAACCGCAATTGGGCGCACCCCGGGCAACGTTGATTTATCAGCGGCTAATCCTAAATGAAGACCAATAAGACCCTACCCAAACGGTCTTTTCAAAGGCCACTTGTGATGATGTCGATAAACATTGAAGAAATATCGAGAGACAAAGAAGTTTTATTATCTGACTTGTGTAAAGAATATCTATGTGACTTCCTCCTGATTCAAGAAACTCATCGGGGCAGTACAAGACCCACACCCAAAATAGATGGAATGAAGGTGATCTTGGAGAGACCACATGAACGATACGGTAGTGCCATCTTCGCCAGGTCAGGAATTAGAGTCACTTCTGCATCATTGACTGACAGGCAAGACGTCGATATATTAACCATTCGAACTCAGCAGTATAACGTTACCTCTGTGTACAAACCCCCAGAATCAGATTTTGTCCTCACTGAGCCTGGCAAGTTACCAAGACTTTAATTTTGTATTGGGCGATTTTAACTGTCAGAGCACTGCATGGGGCTATAAAGAAACTAACAGCAGCGGAGTGGAACTAGAGACCTGGGCTGAGGTACACGATCTACTGCTCGTACATGACCCGAAACTGCCAAGCTCCTTTAATAGTGGCAGATGGAAGAAAGGGTACAATCCCGATAACATCTTTGTTAGCAAGAAACTCGCTGGCCAATGTGGAAAACTGATTGGGGAACCAATTCCCCATACGCAGCATTAGCCCGTAATTTGCACGGTCAATGCAGTTGTTAAGCCTGAACAAGTTCCTTTCAAAAGAAGGTTCAATTTTAAAAAGGCCAATTGGAAGAAATTTAGAGAGCTCATTGATGTAGAAATAACAAAAATCCCCCCACAACCTGAGATGTACGACTCTTTGGTCAAACTCGTTCAGAAGGTGTCTAGGAAAACAATACCGCGTGGATGCAGAACACAGCATATTACGGGACTGTCTGAGGACGCAAAGCCACTACTGGAAAGATACCAGTAGCTCTTCGATAACGACCCATTTGATGATGAGACACTTCTAGCAGGTGATGAACTCATGTCAGTCATAGCTGAGAACCGCAAAGCCAAATGGTGTGATCTCATGGAGAACCTGGACATGAAAGTGAACAGTAGGCGGGCATGGAAATTGTTAAAGAACCTTAACGGTGACGCCACAAAGTCAAATGATAAATTTACTAACGTCACGGCAGACTAAGTCGCCACTAGACTCCTTATGAATGGCAAAACCCACGGCAGAAAGTACCAGGAACCATTAGCACATGATCCGGCAGAGGAAAATCATCACATCAAGACACCATTTACGTCAGAACTCACTGCAGTCATTTCCAGCTTGAAGATTAACAGAGCTCCTGGTATCGATGAACTTAGAGTCGAGCAAATTAAAAACTTTGGCAGTAATACCCTACAGTGGCTGCTAGATTTGATAAACGCATGTGTACAAAGGCTCCATATTCTAAAGATGTGGAGGAAAGCCCGAGTGGTTGCACTTCTGAAACCAGGAAAGGACTCTCATGATCCAAAAAGCTTCCGACCTGTGTCTCTTTTATGTCACTGTTTTAAGAGTTGGAACGCCTGACGCTAAGTCGCATAGAAAGCGTCTTGGAACAACAGATCATCCAACAGCAGGGAGGTTTCCGACCAGGTAAATCGTGCTGCGGTCAAGTCCTGAACCTGACCCAACATATCGAGGATGGGTTTGAGAGGAAAGAGATCACGGAAGTGGCATTCATAGACCTTTCAGCTGCATATGATACTGTAAACCATCGGAGGCTCCTTAGGAAAGTATATAATGTGACAAGAGATTACCATTTAACATCACTGATAGGTACTTTCCTGCATAATAGGAGATTTTTCGTCTGTCTCCAGGAGAAGAAGAGCAGGTGGAGAAATCAGAGGAATGGTCTACCTCAGGGAAGCGTCCTCGCCCCAGCTCTGTATAATATATATACAAATGACCAAACAGTGCCAAACATCACGTGCCAATTTATGTATGCCGATGACACGGCAGTTGCAGCTCAAGGTAACAAACCACCTAAGGCCGAACCCTTCCAAGACGCAGGTCTGTGCATTACATTTAAAGAACAGGGAGGCAAATCGCGAATTAAATGTAATATGGAGAGGTGAAAGTCTGGAGCACTGTAAAACGCCCAAATATCTTGGTGTCACGTTGGATCGCACACTGACCTATAAACATCATTGTAATGCCACAAAGGAAAAAGTCTCAACTAGAAACAACATCATCAGGAAACTAACCAGCGGATCCTTGGGTGCAAACCCAGAAGTCCTGAGAACTTCAGCCCTTGCGCTCAGTGTTGTCAGCCGCGGAATACGCCGCTCCAGTATGGTCTGCATCAACACACGTGAGAAAAGTTGATGTCGCGGTGAATGAAATGGCACGGATTGTTACCGGATGCTTGAGGCCAACCCCAGTGCACAAATGTACTTAATCATGGGGATCGCACCGCCCAACATACGACGTGACATCGCTGCCGAAGCCGAAAAAATCAAGCAAGAAAAGGACATGCGTCATCCTTTATATGGACACCAGCCTGCTGACGGACGGCTTTGTTTGAGGAAGAGTTTCCTGTCACGTACCCAAGCCCTGGAAGGGTCGGCTGCAAAGAATCGTTTGAAAAGTTGAGAAATTCCCATAAATATGTAAAAGAAGAACTGGCGCCTGGTGGAGGACTACCGTACACAGTCTGAAGAACCCTAAGCCGTATGAGGGTAGAAGTGCCAAAGTGCAAGTCAAACCTGCAGCGATGGGGTTTCCTAAAAGAGAATGAGAATACTCTCTGTCTGTGTGGTTCTGTCCAGGATCCTCAACACCTGCTTATCTGTCCATATTTAGACCAGCCCTGCACAATGAATGACTTATGGGAGGCAAATGACAAGGCCATATTGGCTGCTGATTTTTGGAAGTCTGAAGTCTAGTTCCGGACATGGAAAGTAAGTAAGTAATAGATTAATGTCATTTTGCACAAAGTAAAGTAAACTATCTTGGTCATGTTATAATCAGTGAAACTGTTCAACCTGATCCAAAATTGATTGAAGATGTAAAGAATATTCCTGAACCACAGAATTTTAAAGAATTACAATCATTCTTCGGATTGTCCAATTTCTACAGACGATTTATAGCTGGTTCTGCGAATATGACACGTCCAATGACACAGCTACTGAAGAAAGGAGCCACTTTTAATTGGTCAACAGAATACAAAGAAGAACTTAAAACTGCTCTAACCACAGCCCCAGTCTTAGCCTATCCGGATTTTAGTAAACCTTTTATTCTTTCAACATGTGCATCCAATTTTGCCGTAAGTGCAATGTTGTCTCAAGAAGTTGACGGTCATGAACATCCAATCTCATTTGCTTCAAGACAATTAAACAAAGCAGAATGTAATTATACTACTACTGAGAAGGAGCTCTGCACTTTGGTTTTTTTCTATAACACATAACAGATGTTTCATAACAAGAAGAGAATTTACAGTTATTGCAGATGATGCCACACTTAAATGGTTACTGAGCTTAAATGATCCAAGTTCCAGATTAACAAGATGGGCATTAAGACTGAGTGAGTACCTATTTTAGGTTATTCACCGACCTGGTAAACAACATGTGAATGCTGATGCAATGAGTCGAAAAGTCAATGTTTGTGTTACAGTAAGTGGAGAAGAAGAGTTAAAGGCAGCTCAAGAAGAAGATCCACAATGCAAACTATGGAAAAATGATCAACGTTCTGTCGAAATAGATGGATTATTGTACAAAATCAGTACTAAAGGAAACCGCCTAGTTACTCCAGAAAGCATGAAAGAGCAAATCATGAGAGAACAGCACGATTCTTTATTATCAGGACATTGCAGTAAAAAAGCAACAAACATTAGAATAGCTCAAGTGTTTTGGTGGCCGAGCTGCAACGTTGACGTTTTCGAGTTTGTCTCGCAATGTGATTCCTGTAACAGACGGAATAATGTAGGAAAAAGTAGAGCACCATTGCAAGAACTGCCAGAGACAAGTGAACCATTTGAACGAGTAGGACGAGATGCCATAGGACCGTTGCCTAAGACTAAAGATGGAAACAAATACATATTGACAATGTTAGATCATTTCTCTAGATAACTTCTCATGATGCCAGTACCTGATCAGAGCGCTGAGACTACAGTTAAAGTTTTTGTAAGAAAATGAATTCTTAAGTTTGGATCACCATTAAGTATAATTAGTGATCAAGGAACGAATTTCATGAGTGAATTACTTAAACAGACTTGTAAGCTCATGCAAATAACTCAGTTAAGGACTACACCAGCATATCCTGAAGGAAATGGAAGTGTCGAGCGAGTCCACAGAACAATTATTCAAATTGTTAGCCATTATGTGAGCAGCAAACACAACAATTGGTATGTCCATTTACTGTACTTGGTAAGTTGCTACAATGCCAAAATGCACAGCTCAACTGACCTAAGTCCATATGAGATCGTCTACGGAAGAAGAATACATTTACCCTTGGACTTTGCACGATAGACTGCTGGAATCAGCAATGATAAGGTAAGGGATCCAGCACGCAAGCTAAAGGAAACATGGAGGGTAGTGAAATAGCGAAATCATCGATCTTTTCTTCAACAAGCAAGACAACACGACCGCCAAGCAGCAGTGCCACAGTATCGAGTTGGAGATCTTGTGTATCTAAGCAGTATGGTGTTAAAGAAGAGTCAAGTCAAAAAGTTTAAGAAGTTTTGGAAAGGACCATATCCAATCTTGGAGGTGTTGACGCCAGTCACTCTTAAGCTCCAACTACACTTTCGTTCAATTGTCGTTCGTGTCAATTGTGTAAAGCCATTTCTGGGTAGATTTCCTGGAGTATCGCAAGACGACAACGACCGACCGAGAGGCAGACCTGCTGTTTTCAAACCCAGGAAGCGAGAATCGCAAGCTCGCATTTCAGACTATGAGGCCGAGGCATCGCCACGTTCTGAGCGATCCTGAGCCAGACACCCCTACAATCTGTGTAAACGTGTGTAGTTGTAAGAGTGCAATGTGTGTTTGTTTATTTCAGCCATGTGCTTATGTGAATGTGTTGCGAAAATTTAGTACTGAAGCTATTACACGAGTGCACAAGTGAAACTAAATCTTTTATTCCACAGGTTACCACAAGAAACTCATTAATTTAATGCTAGTTGTTAACTCTAGTATTTAGAACTAATTAACCATGTTCATTTTTATTCTAATGTCCGCTATGATAGCAGATTCTACTAATGCTGTAGTAATAGTACCACAGAGTACAGGTGTTTCGTTTGAACCACAGGCAGACATGGTAGTTTCAACAACTAATGCAAAACTTGTCCTTAATGAGTGAAATCCAGCAACAGTTCAGTTCTGTAAAGAAGCGAATTGATCTAATTAGTTCTGTTAAATGGTAATGGTACAATTTTCGGAATGGGTACATGTTGGTATAATAAGTGGATCACAGTCAAAATGCAGGTAGAGTCTACATTTGCTAATTATCAAGAAGAGATTTACTGTTTTTTAAAGCTTTTGCCACACAAAACTTTAATTAAGCGCAAACGTGCATGGTTTGATTTTGGAGAAAGTATCCTTCGTTCTGTATTTGGTACTTTAACTAGTCGAGATCTACTGGAAGTTAAAGGCAAAATATTAGCTCTTGATCAACAGTCCAGTACAGATCCAACTAACCTCTCTAATGAAATTATCGTATTAAAGAATATGCAAAGAACCATTACTAACCACACAGTTTTCATTGAAGAGATTGTAAAGCAATTTATCTCACATTTCCACGTAATTCTTAATTAAACGAACGAAAATATCCAAGAACTATTCCAAGGATTAAATGCTTTGAGTGCTCACTTTGATCTAAACACTCTTTTGTTAAGGATTACTGATACTTCATCAAATGCTAGAATTGATGCCCTTAACTTAAGAACAGCCTTAGAAAGTAGTTCAAATGATTGTTTGAGCAGTGTACTACTACATCCAGAACAATTTTTACAGATCCTACTATCAAATGAACGAAAGTTAGATGCAACATATACTATGATTTACCCTGTTAACTCTTATAGTTTATATGTTAACTACGAGTTAACCACCAAACACTTTTTAATGATTGAAGATGAATTAACTGTTGTTGTTTCTATTCCCGTTGCTAGATCCAAGCACAATTTTGAAATGTATAAGACTTATAATTACCCTGTGAAATGTAGACAGGCAGGTATTCATGTAAAGTACGTACTGAATGATTATCTACTGATCAGCAAGGATCGAAGATATTTTGTGTCCCTAAATGAAAATGATTTGCATATGTGTAAATGTAGTCATAAGTTAATTTGCCCTGAATCGGCAGTCTTCTTAAGCAGTAGAGTGTCCAGCTGTTAGAAAGAATTGTTTATGAATCATCTCCCAAGAAATGATTGCCCTAGAATTTTAATGCATCTTTATCATCCATTTCTTGAATGATGTCCTCAAGGTATAATTTTCTTGTTTAACTCCACCCTTGATGTCACATTTACATGTAAAAATTATGATACACCTGAGTTAACCTTTACACTCAAATTGAATAGTGGATTAATATTGAATGTCACACATTGTGATTTATCATGTGAACTATTTGATATGCCCAGTGTATTGCCAACTACATTTCATGCAACTGGACGTTTCTCTTTAACGAGAATGTTATCTGTTTATTACAAACGAGTCATACATATTAACATAAGGAAAGCATTCCTCATCAAGTTTTTCTGAAGATGGTAATTTAATTACGGATATCCATGAAAAGGTAATTTCTTCCAATAGTGAGTTACACTTCATCAAAGCAGCAAATAGAATTAAGTCCTTCGATTGATCCAGTAATGTCAATGCTTACTTGATTGTCAGTATTGGGTTTTATTGCTTTTATTAATATATCTTTTGTCAACAGCACTCTCCATGTATGAAAGCCCACTACTCTGTACTGAACTACGATATGTAACACGCACTCGACAGCCGAACTGTCTGGAACTTTGACAACTTGCTTGGTCAGCAGACACTCGTCCGGCCGCACTGCAATGCGGAGTACGCCACTGGCCGACTTCTGAACCGCGCCATATTAACTAGCGTGGCCTCGGGCATGAATATGTCTCTGTTCTTAGCTCACCATGGAGCCTTTCGACACGACCGTAATTAGCCGGTGTTAGGATGTAAGACACAGTGATGAAGGTGCACGTAGAGTACGTGTTGTATAGTCCGCCTTTGTTAATAAAACCGTTTAAACTTACTTCTCGGTGTTCGCATATTGCTGTACCTCAAGGACCCACTGCTTACAAATTCTCACAAAATATTCGTGTAATTATCGCCTGGGATAACAACACAAACTATTCCATTATAGTCAGTTAATTTTCTTTTTATATTATATATTCCAATTGTCATGTCTCGGAACAATGTTCCAAGCATAAGGGGTAGACAGAGTATAATAAACATGTAATAAGTAAATTTATGGCAGTAAGCCCATGAATTGATACAGAATGACTGTAGAAGAACATGTCATGATTCAAGCGTTCCTGTGCCCTTGTAGAGACAATTGATGGTTATATGATTTTGTACTGGATGAGATAATACTATAAGAATTACCCCTTCCAAATACAAAATAGTTCGTTAGGTGGGGGTAACTGTAAGATGGCTATAATTTCGCACCTTACAAGCACTCATCTAAATACTTTGCAGTGATCTGCAAACACAATTGGGTATCATGTGATGGGTTGTACATCGTATATATGAATATACAGAGGGGACTGACACTGTCACATACGCTTTGTAAATAGTTGTTAACGCTTATTACGTGAAAGGTGACAGAGTGTCTTTATAACCAGAATGGCTTAATGAATGATTGCCTATACTAGTAGAGGTTGGAACGCCAGTTGAGATGAAACGGTACGAAGAACTCAAGCTCTGGGTGGAAGGCCCGCACAGGTGTTGGTCTTGCTTAAACACAGGAAGTAGCTAGACGGACGTCATGACATCAGAGCTCGAAGTACAATGCAGGGGCGACCGGCCGCTATCGGGCGCTATTGTAGTAGGGTCGGAAGGATAACTGGATAATACTTCCGAACTTCGCAAATCTTGGATGCAGGTGAGAGCAATGAAGAACCGACACCTCGGAAACCACGCAGGCTGGGTTATTTCCAAGGATCTTTACTCAAAAGTGTACCATTGTATGAGTATAGGTATTTCCTCGCAAACTTTGCGCGCTGGACGAAAAAAGACTAAAATATGGTTGGTCGGCGTTCGGAAGAATCTGTAGAGAGGGAGAATATTCCGTGGTTTCGGGAATACGATTCGTTTTCGGAATAACGATGGTGGGGAGCTGAGCCTTGCTGGGAGGGCAGCGGTGGAGAGACGAGGTGTTCCGTTGTGAGCGCCCGTGTGACAGTAGCTCGATATCAGCTTTGTTGGTACAAACGGACTTGCTGTCTTTGCTCTCAGGAGAGTTTATGGTTAGAACAGTTAGGCATTGTACTGTTGCGAACCTATACGATTCTGTACTTCACCTCTGGCTTTGGAAGTCGTCATTGAGTACGCAGTGTTCAGTAACTGAGAGCACTTCCTCTGCCTATAATTACGTTGAGACGATATCTGAACTCCGTCCTTGTGGCTGCGAGTTCGCGTTTCTCGTCTGTAGAACACAGAGACGAGAAAACAGTATTAGAGTATATTAGTCAGAGGACCGCCTTTTGCCGTCCTAGTGTTTGAAAGAGTTTATTTGCGGCTGGAGTTCATCCATCGTCGCAGACGAGTACGAGAACCATCACTTTGTCGCATCAGACGCAGTACATACGGATACCGCAAATTGCTTCGGCTTATTAGGGCTGTAAAAGCTAAACAGCTGTGACCACGTTAGTTTATTTCCACTGATGTTCCACATCACTGTAGATCATCTTTGAAAGTAGTGCCCCTTAGTGTTTGGTACATAGATGATGTCAGTCATTTCACGTTATTGATATTAGACCGGACAGTCATAATAAGCGGCAGAGTTGGGCAATTGATTAGTAATTTTACTTAGGTTTTTTAATCAACAATAAATAGATAAGCAGTAACAACGTTTATAATTTAGTAGGATTAGTTGCCTTCATCATTCATTTATGTTTAGATTGTAATTTATAGAATTAATAGATCCTAAGGTCTTCCTCCGGGGGTAGTCAGACATGGCCAAATCTTCATATTTAGCGTTTATTATTTTTCATTGAGTACATTCATTTTACACCCGCCTGGAGTAGCATCTTGGATATGGCTTACCCTGCCAGGATCCTACTTAGACTCTTCTGATAGTAGTCATAAAGTGGTTTGAAACACTGTTTCGGTACTGCAGCAATCTTTAAGCATTTTTAATATGTAACAGTACTTGTTTAATTTTTTGTTAAGCATTTCTACATGTTTTAACCATCTCAGATGCTCATCCACCCATAATCCTAAAAATGTGACGTGATTCTTTTACTGAATTTGGCTATTCGATAATATTAAATTTACATTCGTTCTGTTTTTGTTCCTTATATGGTTAAAGTTCATCCATACAGTTTTCTTGTCATTGACATCTAGACAGTTATCCTTAAACCATTTTTCTACCACTTCTGCTGTTTTGTCGATTTTTTTGGTGCATCTCATAATCATTTTACCCTTTTATAATGAAGCTGGTATCATCAGCAAATAATATGGTGTTAGCTGTTGAAAACTGTTGAGGTGGGTCATTAATAAAAATCAAGAATAACAAAGTTCCCAATACAGAGGCCTGGGGCACCCCATAATTAACTCATTTATATTCAGAATGGTACACATTTCCATCCCAAGAAATTTGTTCTCTTTGTTTCCTATCGGTTAAATATGATTTGAACCACTTGTAGGAAATACCATGCACACCATAATTATACAGTTTTAACATTAGTAGATTATGATTTATAAGATCGAACGCTTTGGAAAGATCCAAAAACAACCCACAGAGCAGTTCCTTGTCCTCAATAGTTTTGTAAACAAGTTTGAGAAAACTAAAGAGAGCTGTTTGTGTAGATTTGCCTTTTCTGAAACCATTGTGTGCATTTAGAAGAATTTTATTTTTGTTTAAAAAGTCTAGCAATTTGTTGTACATTATTCTTTCAATTATTTCCGAAAATACAGGTAATAATGACAGAAATCTTAAATTTTTAATATCAAACTTGTCACTACTTTTATAAATTGGTATTACTGTTGACTGCTTAAGTTTACTTGGAAACACATCACCTTAATAGTGACTTTAGACTGATTTTTGTCTTTTATGGAGACATGCACTTTCTATAAAGGATGTTAATGGGAAGGAAAAGAGATTATTTACTGTGAGAGCGACAGCGCCAAGCGCGTTCATATAAGCGTACTGCGTAGCAGCTTCCTACCTTTACCACTGAAATCAGCATCCCCGGTGTGTCTCGTTTGTAGGCAGTATTTGATTTTACTTTGCTCCTTCAAGTTGTTAATATTTCCAATCTCATGAGCATGTGACAAATACAACAATGGCTACATTAGTTTCCCATAACGATAAATAGAGATCATGTATCTAAAAAAAAATTTATCTCAACAATTGAAAGGTCTGTTCATATCATGCTCGGCGCCATCCTCTGAACGGTCGCCATTGGATAGTGGTGGAGGGACTTGAAATGTGATATACATATTGGAAATCTTAAAAATTTAGAGCTTAAATAATTAAAACGGAAATTTTTTAAGAATGATTATGAATGGATAGGAACGTACTCATATTCTGGGAGAACTTTAACTGACACTAATATAAACAGACCTTCAGGATTACATACATATATTCAACATTTAACATTCGTAAATTTGAGTACATCCAGTTGTTACAGCTATTATGTTTGGAGATTGGTATGACAATACTGGCTGTAGATCGCCCTCTGCCCACACAGATTCTTCTTGTTAAAATTCAAATGACTACAAGCACTATGGGACTTAACATCTGAGGTCATCAGTCCCCTAGACTTAGAACTACTTAAACCTAACTGAAACTACTTAAACGTAAGGGCATCACACACATCCATGCCCGAGGCAGGATTCGAACCTGCGACTGTAGCAGCAGCACTCTTCTTGTTAGTTTCGATCCTTTTGATGCAGCATTTTCGGCGCGTCGCAGAGATATCAACATACGGGTATCCTTGGCATGATCAAATGAATAAACTTTGCTATCTTGATAAGTGTTTTTAACATTTTCTAATGCACGATTAGAATGAACACTTCTGAACAATACCAATGCGGCGGAACTCGTCACATGTTCACCCGCTACCACTTATAGAAACAGACAGATGAACTAGAAAATTGAAGAGCGTGTCTTTATCTCTCTTTTTTTTCTTATGTCAATGTTATCTATGGTATAAAATTATTATTATATATATTTTTTGTATGTATAAAAAGAAAAGAACGAGAGAAAAAAGTAAGGAAAAATAGTAATATGTTTCTTCACTCAGTCCCCCATGAACATTACATTTTCGGCTCCCTTAACTATCTGAATCATTTCCTTTATTGCATCATGTATTTCTTCAATCTCTTCATCAACAGTTGGAGCTAGTTGGCATAAAACTTACACTACTGTGGTAGATGTGGGTTTTGTGTCTATCTTGGCTATAATAATGCATTCACTATGCTGTTTGTAGTAGCATATCCGTGTTGCTATTTTTTATTCATTATTAAAACTACTCCTCCAATACCATTATTTGATTTTGTATTTATAACCAGGTATTCACCTGGCCAGAATTCCTGTTGCTCCTGCCACCGAACTTCACTAATTCCCACTATATCTAACTTTAACCTATCCATTTCCCTTTTTAAATTTTCTAAACTATTTACACTATTAAGGGATCTGACATTCCATGCTCCAATCTGTAGAACACAGTTTTGTTTCTCCTGATAACGACGTCGTCCTCCTGAGTAACCGCACCTGGAGATTCAAATGGGGGACTATTTTACCTCTGGAATATTTTACCGAGGAGGATGCCATCGTCATTCAACCATGCAATAAAGCTGCATGCCCTCAGGAAAAATTAGTCTGTAGGTTGCCCTTGCTTTCAGCACAGCAAGGTCGTTTTGGTTGATGTTACAAGGCCCAATCAGTCAGTCATCCAGACTGTTGCCCCTGCAACTACTGAAAAGGCTGCTGCTTCTCTTTAGGAAATATGTGTTTGTCTGGCCTCTCAACAGATACCCCTCCATTTTGGTTGCACCTATCACTGTATCGCTGATGCATGCACACCTCAGCACCAACGACAAGGTTCATGGTTCATGGATTTCATGCCATTGTTTCTTCTCTGTCTTTGTTTTACTATTGTGTTTTGCTATTGTGGCAAATTGAAAATGTTCTGTCGTGACTTGGATATCTTTTCTATTGAGTGTTGTTCCACAAGCGAGCTCAGATATCTGAAAGTGAAACGTTATTTAAGTTTTACAATAACAGAACAGAGCTGCCACCCACGTTGTATACAAATAAGAGCGTAAGGTGGTAAAGTAGTTTTCAATTAATAACATTTTAAGTGAAGAATGCAGCTTTAATGAAGGAGAAAAGGGCAGTTGTTTGTGGCGTTATTAGTTAGGAAGTAACGAAAACTTTGTGGATAATGTGATCAGGTTCTATTTATTCCCTTGTAGATATTGTTTGATTTGTTTGTATATATCTACATTTACCAAATAAATGTTGATGTTTTCAAATGTTGGTTCACTTGTGAGCACTTTACCACACAAAACTGGTCAAGAATATGCATTGGATTTGCTTTGGCCATTAATAAATCTTATCGTTATTAGTTCCTCTATTCCGATACTATACTCCGAATTTTTTGAATCACCAAAGGTAATTCAAAACTTCGCTTACCCATTCGGTACTGGGCTAAGAAAATTAACACGACGTAATGTGATGTTAACAGATGACATGGTGGTCAGTGTGAAATGGTCTTTTCCAGCTAATGTAATCGTCTTTAATCGGATGCAGGCATGACCTCCTGCTACAGGGAGGTAGTGTCACTTGATATCTAAAATATTCCTTTAAGAAGCAATTGGTGTACACCACTACTTGTGCGGTGAAAACTGCAACATTCACAAAATGATTTCATCATTATACGTATGTGAGCTGTTAACAAATATCCGTCATAAATTTTTAATTGTTGAGTTCAACAATGGTATCAGGGCGCGCACTCTAACTTTTTACACATACATAATAGACATGGCTGGTTTTCTTCTTGGGTGCAGAAACAACCACTCACTGCCTGGCTGTTGACAAGTGTAAGTGGTGCTCCTCGGATTTTGTGTTTTGGGCAAAAAGGCAGAAAAAGTGGAACAACTTTATTGGATAAAATTTTGATGGCGATTCTCAAGTAGAAGCAATTTGCGAGATTCGACAATTATTTGGGACCGAAGCAATGGATACCACATACATAAAGAACTGGTACAAACGCTTCAAAGATGGTCATACATCAATGAAGAGTGAAGTACATTCAGGCAGACCCTCAACATCCGTAAATGAGGTTCTTATTCATCACACAAAGACCCTGATGATACAGGATAGAAGAATCACGATCAGAGGACTTGCAGGTGAGATCAAAATTGGTACTGAATCCGTTCTCTCCATTTTAACGAAATATTTGGACATCAGAACGATTTCAGCAAAATGTATACCAAAGTTCCTAACAACTGAGCAGAAGCAACTTTGTTCAAAGATTGCATAGGGCACGCTGGATACTGTGAACCGTAATCCTAACTTTCTTAACACAGTGATCACTGGTGATGTATCCGGAGTTTATGGATTCAACTCAGAAACAAAGTTCCAGTCATCGCAATGGAAGAATGCAACATACGTGAGGCCCAAAAAAGGCAGGTCTGCAGCAATGTGAAAGTCATGCTCACCACCTTTTTTGACTAATAGTGTGGTCCACCACAAGTATGCACCAGGAGGTAGTAATGTCAACAAGGAGTTCCTCCAAGAGATTCTGTGTCGCCTTCAAGGAGCAGTGAGACGAGAAAGACCAGAGTTGTAGGCATCACCATCACCATAACACACCCACTCATCATTCTCAATTAATTAAGATGTTTTTGCACAAACAAAGCCTAAGTAATGAGTAACTTCCAGCTTTTCTCTAAACTGAAAAAGACAGTGAAAGCGAGCAGATTTCAGAACAGGGAATATATTATACAGAATCTGATGGGGCATATACGCGTCATAGCAAAAGAGGCCTTCCAGCAATGCTTCCAGCAGTGGCAGCAGCGTTGAGAGAGATGAATAGGAGCTGAAGGTTACTGCTTTTGAGATAATGGTGTCAAAAAGTTTTGTCTGAATAAAGACTGATTTTATAAGTAAAAGTTGTATACTTTTTGAACAGCAGCTGTACATGCATTATTTATGAAAGCAGTACATAAGGTAAGAATAATGAAAAAAAACACGATATACATAAGAAATTCATGGTTATAGTCATGTACATGCTGAACCAGAACTCCACTGATAAACTTCTCAAAGGCGCTTTCTTGTTTTGATCCCCACTACCAACTCTCAAGGTGTGTAAAGCAGGTATTTTTCAGTATAAATAATGTGTCTAACAGCAGCAAGGCTTAAGAAGTGCTCATAGCTTTCATGGTATGTATTTTTGAACCCATGTTTACTTGACATTTCTTTTTTGTTCTAGTCCATAGGAGAACACTTCATAACCATAACACAAGAAGTGCACATACAGTGTTTTATATGCTACACTGGCGAAGATCCATAACATTTACAAATATCTTGGGCTTGACTGCTTCAACATATAACCTGAAAATGCTTGCGGACTACCAGTACATGAATTTAAAACTAGTCTTTTCAGATAGACGAAAATACAGGAATCTACTCTGCTCAAGAATTCCTTGAGTGTGGGTCAACAAATGACACATTTCTTATAAGACTGAGCAATAAATTAACAACAAACTTTATATATGCCATGCTATGCAATTGTTTTAGTATTGTTTCATTTGTCTGTTTAATTGTTTATTAACTTTGTAATTCACCTAACTACACTCCTGGAAATGGAAAAAAGAACACATTGACACCGGTGTGTCAGACCCACCATACTTGCTCCGGACACTGCGAGAGGGCTGTACAAGCAATGATCACACGCACGGCACAGCGGACACACCAGGAACCGCGGTGATGGCCGTCGAATGGCGCTAGCTGCGCAGCATTTGTGCACCGCCGCCGTCAGTGTCAGCCAGTTTGCCGTGGCATACGGAGCTCCATCGCAGTCTTTAACACTGGTAGCATGCCGCGACAGCGTGGACGTGAACCGTATGTGCAGTTGACGGACTTTGAGCGAGGGCGTATAGTGGGCATGCGGGAGGCCGGGTGGACGTACCGCCGAATTGCTCAACACGTGGGGCGTGAGGTCTCCACAGTACATCGATGTTGTCGCCAATGGTCGGCGGAAGGTGCACGTGCCCGTCGACCTGGGACCGGACTGCAGCGACGCACGGATGCACGCCAAGACCGTAGGATCCTACGCAGTGCCGTAGGGGACCGCACCGCCACTTCCCAGCAAATTAGGGACACTGTTGCTCCTGGGGTATCGGCGAGGACCATTCGCAACCGTCTCCATGAAGCTGGGCTACGGTCCCGCACACCGTTAGGCCGTCTTCCGCTCACGCCCCAACATCGTGCAGCCCGCCTCCAGTGGTGTCGCGACAGGCGTGAATGGAGGGACGAATGGAGACGTGTCGTCTTCAGCGATGAGAGTCGCTTCTGCCTTGGTGCCAATGATGGTCGTATGCGTGTTTGGCGCAGTGCAGGTGAGCGCCACAATCAGGACTGCATACGACCGAGGCACACAGGACCAACACCCGGCATCATGGTGTGGGGAGCGATCTCCTACACTGGCCGTACACCACTGGTGATCGTCGAGGGGACACTGAATAGTGCACGGTACATCCAAACCGTCATCGAACCCATCGTTCTACCATTCCTAGACCGGCAAGGGAACTTGCTGTTCCAGCAGGACAATGCACGTCCGCATGTATCCCGTGCCACCCAACGTGCTCTAGAAGGTGTAAGTCAACTACCCTGGCCAGCAATATCTCCGAATCTGTCCCCCATTGAGCATGTTTGGGACTGGATGAAGCGTCGTCTCACGCGGTCTGCACGTCCAGCACGAACGCTGGTCCAACTGAGGCGCCAGGTGGAAATGGCATGGCAAGCCGTTCCACAGGACTACATCCAGCATCTCTACGATCGTCTCCATGGGAGAATAGCAGCCTGCATTGCTGCGAAAGGTGGATATACACTGTACTAGTGCCGACATTGTGCATGCTCTGTTGCCTGTGTCTATGTGCCTGTGGTTCTGTCAGTGTGATCATGTGATGTATCTGACCCCAGGAATGTGTCAATAAAGTTTCCCCTTCCTGGGACAATGAATTCACGGTGTTCTTATTTCAATTTCCAGGAGTGTATGTAGTTCATTTATTTTGTAACTGCTTTACTAGGAAACCAGTTGTTGTTATTGTCGCTTAAATACACAGTGTATCTATCTTGTATTATTTTCTTGTGATTAAGGACATTTACCCAATTTTCTATTATTATTATTATTGTTATTGTGTTAACTTTGAAGAGACTGATTGCATGTAAAGATACTAAAGGATGAAGTACCATATAAAATAAAACATACTATGATCACTAAAGGTTTGTTGGCGAGATTTTGGTTCACTCTGTACTGACCACCACTGAATTACATGAGGCAAGATTAAAGAAACAGAAATGACCTTCAAACATGAGAAACGAATCACAAGAATCCTCCAATAATACATCTTGATTTTTAATTACATTAAATAATTTAGAAACTAGGCGTGTATTGTGTGGCTTAATAATGTACTCCATCTTCTTTGACTACTCTTTAATAATTTTATATCACATGAACTCCTTGGTAAAACATAGTGGTTTGGGTCTTAATTTTATTTTCTCTATAGGTGCAAGTAATCACTGTATCTTGTTCAGCATTGACATATGGATCTGCATACTGCTCAGTTTTTTTTCTGTATAAGAACTGCAGTTTGAAAGATACATTCTCTTGAAACTGACAAAATTGCACTTTCTTAAAATTAGCTAAATGCATTGGACATTTTTGTGACTCTTGTTCATCATTCTGATAGCTGGGTTTTGCAGACTGAATTCATTTTTCATATTCTGAGCATTTGAATTCCAGAGTATTATGCCATAACTGATGATACAACGTATGTGTGCAAAGTATGTTGTTCTTAAGCATGAGCTATTATACATGTGGTTAATATTTGTGAGGCAGAGCATACTGTGCTAATTCTTTTTTCAATTACTCTGATATGTTCATCCCACTTCAGTTGGGAAAATCTTGTTTGTCTCACTAGCTCTACAGTTATATTTCTTTTCTTTACCAGTAAGGAATAAACATAAAACTGTACAGCTGGTGGCACAACCATAGTTTTCCAAATTATTTAACAGCTATGGACAATTACCCACGAAAAGCTCTACAACTTTAACTGCTCACCAACATTCGCACCTAAAACTTTTGTGGTAGCCATATTCTCTATAGTCTCATTATGTTCTATAAGTCTTTTGGTTTTCAGCTTTTTGATGTATAGCTGTTTATGTTATTACTCATTTTACACTTCTATAATCCTATCTAATTATTATATTCTTGTAATCAGCAAATAACACTGTTTCACCTTGTGTGACCCAGAGTGGGGTGCCATTAATGTATTTGAGAAACAGTATTGCATCTAACACACCCCCTTGTCGGACTCCAACGTTCAAATATTCTGAATCTCAGAGACGTTTTACCACATATTTTGAGACATGTGAAATTTGGGAAATCTCTACTCCATGAACATAGTCTGCTAGGTAGGATCTAAAGCATTTATTTACAACCCATCTTATTCTTAGTGCTTCAAGTTTACATAGAAGTATATCATGATTAACTATATCAAACGGTTTATTGAGCTCTATGAGAATACCTGTTATAAGATTTTTGAAAACGTAGTCAGCAATCTTAAAAGTAGTTAAAATTCAAATTTAAAACAGTCTTGATCGCAATCTGCTAAAATATTTTTTTATTGGAGCTAATGATCGGTTTTGACCCAAGCATCAACATAATATAAAAATGTATTGAACATAATAATACGAAAACGAAAGAGCTGTTCTTTATAATAGGTCTTCAAAAAGGTCATAAAAATGATTTCCCTTAAGTCTAGCTGTTCATTGAGCAGGGCTAGGGGTTCACTTTTACAATGTGCATAGATTTAAATTTCCTCTAATGCATTAAGTAATGGTTCTTCATTCATACGAATTTAAAAATCCTTCAATCTGTTCCAAAATTAGCATTACTTAATGCATTAGAGGAAAATGAAATCTATGCACATTGTAAAAGTGAACCCTAGCTCTACTTATTACCTTTTTGAAGACTTATTATAAAGAACTGCTCCTTCGTTTTCGTATTATTATGTTCACATATTTTTTTATATTATGCTGACACTTGTTTTATCATTAGTATTTTACAACTACATTTTGAACTATTTGTATCTCATTTTTATAATGTTTCTTATTTTAAAATCCACAACACAACAACATGTAAACTGTAACTTCACACTTTTCATTTTTTTATTTGTGATCCATATTTTTCCATCAAATGATGCTAGTTGTCGTTTATTTTTGATGTCCACTTTGTACTTGCCATAGTGGTATCAGGCAACTGGTTCCCACTATTCACCATACACTTACATTAGCATTCTGTTGCCAATATTAGAACCTATACTAAGTCCAGCCTGACATAGACAATTTCTTGTGAACAGATTTTAGAAGAAAACATAATTTTGAGCTGGATACAAACCTGTAATTTTATCCTTTTATGACGTGTAATTTTGTCATAATGACGTATACTATACGATGTATTCCAACTGTAACTGTTTCTTTGTAGTTATGTATTAAGTTATCTAATCATGAACGTGTTTTCTGTTTGGCTCCTTATGATATCATACTCAGAAAAGTGGGTGTGACCAGCCCTATTAATACCCATTACCTCCATGCACAGTCAGCAGTTGCACGAGCGTCACAGGTTGATGGAACTCATCTAGCAGTGTTCATCCACTGCTCTGTATGTAATTTATTACTATTTATCTTATTTTTATATTTTTTATGCTGATTATAACGTTTATAGTGCTTTGGCAATATATCTTTACAGGGTCTGAAGATCACTCTTTCATAGAGTCAAAACCGATCACTCACTCCAATAAAAAAATATTTTAATAACATTGTGTTCAAGATTGTTTTAAATTTTAATTTTAAATACCTGTTACATGTTCTCCTTTATCTAGGGCTTCCAAATCTATTACTGTAAACCTTGCTACCTCAGCTTCTGTTCCATTTCCAGAACTAAAACGCAACTGTTCTTTGCATAGCAGTTGGTATTTACTTAAATATTTAAGTTGTTGTTGTTGTTGTGGTCTTCAGTCCTGAGACTGGTTTGATGCAGCTCTCCATGCTACTCTATGCTGTGCAAGCTTTTTCATCTCCCAGTACCTACTGCAACCTACATCCTTCTGAATCTGCTTAGTGTATTCATCTCTTGGTCTCCCTCTACGATTTTTACCCTCCACGCTGCCCTCCAATACTAAATTGGTGATCCCTTGATGCCTCAGAACATGTCCTACCAACCGATCCCTTCTTCTGGTCAAGTTGTGTCACAAACTTCTCTTCTCCCCCATCCTATTCAATACTTCCTCATTAGTTATGTGATCTACCCATCTAATCTTCAACATTCTTCTGTAGCACCACATTTCGAAAGCTTCTATTCTCTTCTTGTCCAAACTATTTATCGTCCATGTTTCACTTCCATACATGGCTACACTCCATACGAATACTTTCAGAAATGACTTCCTGACACTTAAATCAATACTGGATGTTAACAAATTTCTCTTCTTCAGAAACGCTTTCCTTGCCATTGCCAGCCTACATTTTATATCCTCTCTACTTCGACCATCATCAGTTATTTTGCTCCCCAAATAGCAAAACTCCTTTACTACTTTAAATGCCTCATTTCCTAATCTAATTCCCTCAGCATCACCCGACTTAATTAGACTACATTCCATTATCCTTGTTTTGCTTTTGTTGATGTTCATCTTATATCCTCCTTTCAAGACACTGTCCATTCCATTCAACTGCTCTTCCAAGTCCTTTGCTGTCTCTGACAGAATTACAATGTCATCGGCGAACCTCAAAGTTTTTATTTCTTCTCCATGAATTTTAATACCTACTCCGAATTTTTCTTTTGTTTCCTTTACTGCTTGCTCAATATACAGATTGAACAACATCAGGGAGAGGCTACAACCCTCTCTTACTCCCTTCCCAACCACTGCTTCCCTTTCATGTCCCTCGACTCTTATAACTGCCATCTGGTTTCTGTACAAATTGTAAATAGCCTTTCGCTCCCTGTATTTTACCCCTGCCACCTTTAGAATTTGAAAGAGAGTATTCCAGTCAACATTGTCAAAAGCTTTCTCTAAGTCTACAAATGCTAGAAACATAGGTTTGCCTTTCCTTAATCTCTCATCCAAGATAAGTCGTAAGGTCAGTATTGCCTCACGTGTTCCAGTGTTTCTACGGAATCCAAACTGATCTTCCCCGAGGTTGGCTTCTACTAGTTTTTCCATTCGTCTGTAAAGAATTCGTGTTAGTATTTTGCAGCTGTGACTTATTAAGCTGATAGTTCGGTAATTTTCACATCTGTCAACACCTGCTTTCTTTGGGATTGGAATTATTATATTCTTCTTGAAGTCTGAGGGTATTTCGCCTGTTTCATACATCTTGCTCACCAAATGGTAGAGTTTTGTCAGGACTGGCTCTCCCACGGCCGTCAGTAGTTCCAATGGAATATTATCTACTCCGGGGGCCTTGTTTCGACTCTGGTCTTTCAGTGCTCTGTCAAACTCTTCACGCAGTATCATATCTCCCATTTCATCTTCATCTACATCCTCTTCCATTTCCATAATATTGTCCTGAAGTACATCGCCCTTGTATAGACCCTCTATATACTCCTTCCACCTTTCTGCTTTCCCTTCTTTGCTTAGAACTGGGTTTCCATCTGAGCTCTTGATATTCATACAAGTCGTTCTCTTATCTCCAAAGGTCTCTTTAATTTTCCTGTAGGCGGTATCTATCTTACCCCTAGTGTGATAGGCCTCTACATCCTTACATTTGTCCTCTAGCCATCCCTGCTTAGCCATTTTGCACTTCCTGTCGATCTCATTTTTGAGACGTTTGTATTCCTTTTTGCCTGTTTCATGTACTGCATTTTTATATTTTCTCCTTTCATCAATTAAATTCAATATTTCTTCTGTTACCCAAGGATTTCTACTAGCCCTCGTCTTTTTACCTACTTGATCCTCTGCTGCCTTCACTACTTCGTCCCTCAAAGCTACCCATTCTTCTTCTACTGTATTTATTTCCCCCATTCCTGTCAATTGCTCCCTTATGCTCTCCCTGAATCTCTGTACAACCTCCGGTTCTTTTAGTTTATCCAGGTCCCATCTCCTTAAATTCCCACCTTTTTGCAGTTTCTTCAGTTTTAATCTACAGGTCATAACCAATAGATTGTGGTCAGAGTCCACATCTGCCCCTGGAAATGTCTTACAATTTAAAACCTGGTTCCTAAATCTCTGTCTTACCATTATATAATCTATCTGATACCTTTTAGTATCTCCAGGGTTCTTCCATGTATACAACCTTCTTTCATGATTCTTAAACCAAGTGTTAGTTATGATTATGTTGTGCTCTGTGCAAAATTCTACCAGACGGCTTCCTCTTTCATTTCTGTCCCCCAATCCATATTCACCCACTATGTTTCCTTCTCTCCCTTTTCCTACTCTCGAATTCCAGTCACCCATGACTATTAAATTTTCGTTTCCCTTCACTACCTGAATAATTTCTTTTATTTCATCATACATTTCTTCAATTTCTTCGTCATCTGCAGAGCTAGTTGGCATATAAACTTGTACTACTGTAGAAGGTGTGGGCTTCGTATCTATCTTGGCCACAATAATGCGTTCACTATGCTGTTTGTAGTAGCTTACCCGCATTCCTATTTTCCTATTCATTATTAAACCTACTCCTGCATTACCCCTATTTGATTTTGTGTTTATAACCCTGTAGTCACCTGACCAGAAGTCTTGTTCCTCCTGCCACATAACTTCACTAATTCCCACTATATCTAAGTTCAACCTATCCATTTCCCTTTTTAAATTTTCTAACCTACCTGCCCGATTAAGGGATCAGACATTCCACGCTCCGATCCGTAGAACGCCAGTTTTCTTTCTCCTGATAACGACATCCTCTTGAGTACTCCCCGCCCGGAGATCCGAATGGGGGACAATTTTGCCTCCGGAATATTTTACTCAAGAGGACGCCATCATCATGTAATCATACAGTAAAGCTGCATGCCCTCGGGAAAAATTACGGCTGTAGTTTCCCCTTGCTTTCAGCCGTTTGCAGTACCAGCACAGCAAGGCCGTTTTGGTTATTGTTACAAGGCCAGATCAGTCAATCATCCAGACTGTTGCCCTTGCAACTACTGAAAAGGCTGCTGCCCCTCTTCAGGAACCACACGTTTGTCTGGCCTCTCAACAGATACCCCTCCGTTGTAATTGCACCTACGGTACAGCTATTTGTATCGCTGAGGCACGCAAGCCTCCCCACCAGCGGCAAGGTCCATGGTTCATGGGGGGGGGGGGGGGGAAATATTTAAGTATGTTTTGATAATAATTTCTATTGGAATAGATATTAATCAAACTGGCCTGTAATTCCCTATATTTTCAGTGTTACTTTTTTGTGGATGGACAGACATTTTGCATCCTTTAGGTATCCAGTAAAGCAACCTTTTTGAGAATAACTCATATTTCGTGTCTGTTGTTTTATAATGCAAATCCCGTCTCTTAGTAGACACATTAGAGGCTTGTTTAGACCTCTGGACATTTTACTACTACATTTGTGTATGTTCCCACATATTTCCCCCCAGTGGTGGATAGCAGCAGCACTCTTACAATTTAGATCTTTTGTTACGAAAGTAGTTGTTTACAAAGTTGGCCAGTCTCTTAAGATTGTCTGTTAAACAGTCGTCTGATTTTGTGTGCTTTGGCTTTGTTTTATCAGTTTCTTGTTTTAATTTAGTGCAAATGGCTCTGCTTACATTGATTGAGTTCCAGGTGATCTTATCATTTGGAATTTCTTTTACTGCCTAAAGCAGTTTGCTGCATGATGTTTCATATCTGACAAAAAACTATATGAGGGCTGGGTCGCAGACATGTATGACTGGCCTGGGTCACATGCATTATCTTTTATATAGCTGAGGTATCTGAGTTTTTCCAGAGAATTTTCTGATACCTTTCATTACCAACTTCTATCTACTAGATTCACTAACAGGATGTACTGTTTTAGGAAATGTCTCCGAAAATATTAGTTTGTTTTGTCATGAATATATTGAATTTCTCATTTACATCTACATCTACATCTACATTTATACTTCGCAAGCCACCCAACGGTGTGTGGCGGAGGGCACTTTACGTGCCACTGTCATTACCTCGCTTTCCTGTTCCAGTCGCATATGGTTCGCGGGAAGAACGACTGTCTGAAAGCCTCCGTGCGCGCTCTAATCTCTCTAATTTTACATTCGTGATCTCGTCGGGAGGTATAAGTAGGGGGAAGCAATATATTCGATACCTCATCCAGAAACGCACCCTCTCGAAACCTGGCGAGCAAGCTACACCGCGATGCAGAGCGCCTCTCTTGCAGAGTCTGCCACTTGAGTTTGTTAAACATCTCCGTAACGCTATCACGGTTACCAAATAACCCTGTGACGAAACGCGCCGCTCTTCTTTGGATCTTCTCTATCTCCTCTGTCAACCCGATCTGGTACGGATCCCACACTGATGAGCAATACTCAAGTATAGGTCGAACTAGTGGTTTGTAAGCCACCTCCTTTGTTGATGGACTACATTTTCTAAGGACTCTCCCAATGAATCTCAGCCTGGTACCCGCCTTACCAACAATTAATTTTATATGATCATTCCACTTCAAATCGTTCCACACGCATACTCCCAGATATTTTACAGAAGTAACTGCTGCCAGTGTTTGTTCCACTATCATATAATCATAGAATAAAGGATCCTTCTTTCTATGTATTCGCAATACATTACATTTGTCTATGTTAAGGGTCAGTTGCCACTCCCTGCACCAAGTGCCTATCCGCTGCAGATCTTCCTGCATCTCGCTACAATTTTCTAATGCTGCAACTTCTCTGTACACTACAGCATCATTCGCGAAAAGCCGCATGGGACTTCCGACACTATCTACTAGGTCATTTATATATATTGTGAAAAGCAATGGTCCCATAACACTCCCCTGTGGCACGCCAGAGGTTATTTTAACGTCAGTAGACGTCTCTCCATTGATAACAACATGCTGTGTTCTGTTTGCTAAAAACTCTTCAATTCAGTCACACAGCTGGTCTGATATTCCGTAGGCTCTTACTTTGTTTATCGGGCGACAGTGCGGAACTTTATCGAACGCGTTCTGGAAGTCAAGAAAAATAGCATCTACCTGGGAGCCTGTATCTAATATTTTCTGGGTCTCATGAACAAATAAAGCGAGTTGGGTCTCACACGATCGCTGTTTCCGGAATCCATGTTGATTCCTACAGAGTAGATTCTGGGTTTCTAAAAACGACATGATACGCGAGCAAAAAACATGTTCTAATATTCTACAACAGATCGACGTGAGAAATATAGGTCTATAGTTTTGCGCATCTGCTCGAGGACCCTTCTTCGAGACTGGGACTACCTGTGCTCTTTTCCAATCATTTGGAACCTTCCGTACCTCCAGAGACTTGCGGTACACGGCTGTTAGAAGGGGGGCAAGTTCTTTCGCGTACTCTGTGTAGAATCGAATTGGTATCCCATCAGGTCCAATGGACTTTCCTCTGTTGAGTGATTCCAGTTACTTTTCTATTCCTTGGACACTTATTTTGATGTCAGCCATTTTTTTGTTTGTGCGAGGATTTAGAGAAGGAACTGCAGTGTGATCTTCCTCTGTGAAACAGCTTTGGAAAAAGGTGTTTAGTATTTCAGCTTTACGCATGTCATCCTCTGTTTCATTGCCATCATCATCCCAGAGTGTCTGGATATGCTGTTTCGAGCCACTTACTGATTTAACGTAAGACCAGAACTTCCTAGGATTTTCTGTCAAGTCGGTACATAGAATTTTACTTTCGAATTCACTGAACGCTCCACACATAGCCCTCCTTATGCTAACTTTGACATCGTTTAGCTTCTGTTTGTCTGAGAGGTTTTGGCTGCGTTTAAACTTAGAGTGAAGCTCTCTTTGCTTTCGCAGTAGTTTCCTAACTTTGTTGTTGTACCACGGTGGGTTTTTCCTGTCCCTCACAGTTTTACTCGGCACGTACCTGTCTAAAACGCACTTACATGTGTTCTTGAACATAGGTCTGATCCAGTCTGTCTGGTCATCTGCACTGCAATTTCACATCTTTCTGAGGTATGAAATACCCTTTGCAGCTACTTTATTTTGTATCTTTGCAGATACTTTACGTTTTAAATGGAACAAAATGATCTGACACACAAAGGTTTCAACAGTGAACTCACAATATTTATGGTTAATGTGTTAGAATGTTGTCAGTAATTGAGAATGAGTGTTTGGTTATACTTGTTGCGTTGGTTTCCCCTTCTGAAATACCATAACTACATGAGATATGCAAAAACCACTTTCATTAAAGTAATTTTAAGTCTCCACAAATGTGAATGAGTTTTTAAAAGTGCGGTACATATCTATTCCAGCATTTGTATTTTCGACATTAACATTGGGAGACTTACAGGATGAACTAGAACTCGACCAACAAACTTTCAGAGGTTGTTCAGACATACCTTCCAAGTACTGTGGTTAAAATAATTTCATCATTTAGCCTATACAGCGAGGTTGCAGGTCTGTACACAAAGGAGCTATTCACACATCTTTACTTTCATGGAAATTTATTTTGCTTTTCCTTTTTAATAAATCTTGTGCTTATTTATTCCGTAGGTCAAGTGAAAGGCATTTTCTGGCCAAAGTGATTCCAGAGAACAATTGCTTCAAGCAATAACAGGAACAGATTTCACACCCAATCTATAACGAAATTTACTGTCTTGCATTATGTCCTCAATTGCAACAAATTACTGCCAGTGAAATATTTAGCTGTTGTTTCCAGGATTTCTAAGGGACCCACAGTACAAGACTGTGTCTGCGTCAAACAAAGCTTCCTCGAAATGTGCTGTTGGATGCGTATACACCATTTTGATATCACTTCAGTGTCCATCCACTGCAGCTGCTTAGGCTTATGCGCCTGCTACTATTCTCCCAGCCTCCTCACTTCACTCGGCACTTGAGCAATCCAGCACCACCTCTGTTGCTGTGGTCCTAGTAGCATGCAGTAGACCCATGTTTGACAGCCTTTAAATCAATAGTCCAAACAGTGTAAACATCTTGCTTTGTCATTTCCCTGTCTTGATTTGTGACAGCATATCGAAGTGTGATAAAGTAATTGTAGCGACTTTATTTCATTTATAGGCAGGTATGTAAACACAGTAATTTATTATAAGAAACCGCTGCAGATCTCGAATAAATCCGATGTACTTTTCATGTTTCACATACACTCTATAATTTCTCACCCCATCAGTTCATCTGCTCAAATTAGTTATTTCTTATGATCTGCCCATGCACTGCATTAACATAGAAACATATTGTTACAAGTTTTAGTTTACCAACAACAGTGATGTATTGCTGTGTGCCCTTTTCCATGAGTCCAAGTGGTAAAGTGATGAAATTTCCTGGCCAAACTGATCCCAGAGAATAATGGCTTAAAGCAATATCCAGAGCAGCTTTCACACTCAATTTAAATTCTAGATCTTAGGTCACATATAGCCTTCATTTCCTGGAGTCTGACTATCGATCTGTATTAAAAAATTGCAGGATATTGTTGTTCCTTCGCTTTCCCTATATATACAGCTTATAAAGTTAGAGAACTGAAATGAGAACTTAGAATTATTATCAAGCACTGAGTTGATGCAACATACAGAAAATGGAAATATGAAAACACTGAGCAAACCAATGATCAAAACATTACTTTGGTGTATCCAAAAAATGGTTCAAATGGTTCTGAGCACTATGGGACTTAACATCTGAGGTCATCAGTCCCCTATAACTTAGAACTACTTAAACCTGACTAACCTAAGGACATCACACGCATCCATGCCCCAGGCAGGATTCGAACCTGTGACCGTAGCAGTTGTGTGGTTCCGGACTGCAGCGCCTAGGACCGCGTGGCCACCGCAGTCGCCTTGGTGTATCCCTGCACAAATAATACAGCAATAATAATTGCCATTCCTCTATTCATATCCATTAGACTGAAAGGTTACCAAAATAGAACAAGATAAAATGCAACTGAAACTGTAGAGAAGGTGGATTAAAATTTTACATCTTGAAAAGGAACTCAATGAAACGACTCATAAATTGGAGTGCTATACTAATGGTTATCACAAAACTTTGTCACATATAATTAAAACAGCACAGCAAGATCCATCAAATGCAAAGTCTTACTTTCTTCCTATGTAAATAGCAAATTTGAAGAAATCTTCTCCCAGACGAACAGAGGATACTATATAAAATAGATCAGTGTGGGAATCAGTACAAACCAAACTATACAGGTATACTGGAAAAATATCTTAGAGTTGCCTTCTATAAGCACACTGACCTATCATTTGGATGACACTTTAGACACACAGGCACGAACCTTGTAAAAGAGAGATGATTAATCTCATAAGCTAAATTTTTGCATGAGATGAAAGATTTTGTTGCTTGACAGTACATGAAATGGCAACAACAATTGCAATATGATAGAAAGCTAGATACTTTCTTTGGTCATAAAGACACCTGTTAACTTCATCACAGAGGGCTTATGCACAAAGTACAGACTGGCTCTGCATTCTTCTTCACCAAACGTGATTTGACACTTTCTGTCCATAAAGTAAATGCCTAAATTTAACCAAAAAATTAATAAAATTTTTCAATTAAACTGTAGCTACAAACAATCGATAAATACAGCTATCTATGTTTTCAAAACTGTTAAAATTATCGATGTGTACAAAATATATTGATAATCTGTAAAAAGTAGATTAAATATTAGATACTGTTTAAAGAAACCAGAAGCTTTTTAAGAAAGTTGTCTTATGAACATACTGACTGTAATATTCATGTGTTAATTACAGCTTTTAATTTCTTTTGACAATGTATCTAAGAATATCGAGAAATCACTTGGTGCTAGAGGCATGGTGAAAGGGCGGAACACAACGAAAAGGCAGTAGTCACAGGCAGAGTAGCATGGTGTATATATGTGGTTGCACCACAGTCTAACATAACAGTCGCGACACTCACTGCTGTAAAAGTTGCTGCCGTTTGACAGATGGAACGACACTAGCGCTCCAAGTGGCAGGTAAGGTGAACGTCAGACGCGTCGTAAGCATAATGTTTGTTTACATCCATTTCCTACGTAATTTCCGAATTATTCGAGTTATTTTCTTGCCTCCAAGAGTTTGTGTAGTATCAGGAGGCAAATATGTTTCTAAAAGTGATTCTAAAATAAGCGCAAGTATGGACAAAAACCATGAATAGAGTGGCAAGCTACAACACATTCGTGAAGAAACACTTGTGACATTGGACAGAATTGCAGCTTACCTCGTTGATATCAAAAGAATATAAACACACAGATTCACATGTGAGAAGCACAGACCTGTACCTCTACATGCAAAAGTGATCGACAGCTCGTTTATCGTTCTGTAGGCCTACTGTGTGTGTCATTGCCGCCTGTTGCCACAAGTACGACCTTCACCTCTATATTATTCTAAGTGGGACAAGCAACTGCCAAATTGTGGGAGAAATATGCTGAAAATATTATAATTAGCTGATTACATTACATTTCATGAAAAATCACATATTTGAATAATTTTCAAACAATCTGTCTGTAGGCACTTTGCTTGTCCCGTAATAGTTTCGCTCGATCTGCACATTCTGACACTTCACACGCTTTTGTAAGACACGAACAGCTGCACTTAATCTAACCACTTCATCGCCTAAGCATATCTGTGTTGATGTTCACACGAATCTGGCACTGATACATGGAGAGTTGAACTGGCTGCTTCTGTGTCATAGGACTGTTTTACAGCTTTAGATTGACTGTAGAATCTTTGTGGCAGTTTCCTCTTCATCGTCAGTTGCGGTGGTTTATTTGGAATGTCAGACAGTGTGGGTACTGCATTCCACACGAGTTTGTTATTGTCTGCGTTCACGAACTGGTTTTGTTCGAAATGTAGCGGACAAAACCTAATATTATTGTACAGGTAAACTGGGTCTTTCTTCATAAGGTCTTCTCGTCTGCTATTAACTAGCCATTTTCTGCTCCTAAAACGAAACATTCATCATTTATTCACATACAGTTTGCAAGTGAATCCTGACGATACAGTTTAGTAACATGATGGTATATACCTCTCAGGATCCTTAGGAAACCTAAAAAAAGACAGCTGTGGTGTCTTCTTCCTGTTGTTGCTGCAATTTATTGCGCTACAAACGCTCCCGATGGTAAAAACCATTGTATAAATCAAAATAAATAATCACTATTCGCTTTCACGATCGCGCCGAACGCACAGTTCAACCTACCGACCGCTTGGGGCGCTGCTGGCGCTGTAGGCAACAAAATCGAGGCGAAGTGTCGCGACTGTTATGTTAGACTGTGGTTGCACTATGTCTGGCGATGTCAAAATTCTGCGAGTGCTGAAACGGTACCTATGTGAGCGAAAGTTCGTGTGACAGCGACCTGTGTGTGCTAAAGTCATCTCCAGAAATTGTGGGTTTTGCACAACAAGAATATCCATCTTTTATTTAAGATAGAATTTAGAGCTAACGCAACTTAAAGGAAAATGGCTACCACAAGCAACGTGGTAGTAATAAATTAATTCCATCTTAGGCCAGTATTATACTATCATATTTTTTTGTCAAAGTTGATATGTCAAATATTTATGTCGAAGAAATTTGATGATGTAATAGGGAAATTTGTCAAATCTTGCCTGTCATCAAATAAATATGATCAAATCTAGGACCTCGCTGTAGATTTGATCATAAAAGTCGTTTGTCTTCTGTTCATTCATCACTGCAATATGAAATGTTACCACTTGGAGCGCTAGCATCGCTGCTGCGTTCTTTACCAATAGCGTGTTTGTAAACATGGCTGCGAAGCTTAATTCATGTGTGCCGTCAACTACAAAATTAATATAAATGTATGAAGCTGATGATGAGGTGCTTTACAATATGTGGAATCTGGACTACAAAAACAGATTAAGAAGACTGGAGAGCTACAAAACAATTGCAGAGATCATTGACCTGGGTGCATAGCTGATGACATAAAAAAGAAAATAAATGGCCTCTGCTCAAGCTACTCTCACGAGAAAGCAAAAGTACATATTGACATAATTATTTCATTTATTCTGAGCTCTCCAGTCTTCTTAATCTAATCTTGTACTCAGATGCCTCACATTGTAAAGCGTATCAGCTTTATACAGTTCTATTAATTTTGTACTTGTTGAACAGAAAAGAAATTACTAGTTTCATCTACAATAAAAATAGTTCTTAATGCACATAAAGTGTATTGAACATTTACTTACTTTTAGATATTGGCCCTTTAGTGCTTTATAAATTGGTTTAAGCTTTTGAGGTATTATTTTAGTTAATGTGCACTGTGGTATTCGAGTGCTGTACTGTAAGCTATAGTAACTGTCTCCTGTTGCAAGAAGTCAGAGTGTTACTGTGAGCCTGTCTTCTGCAGATATAGCAGTTCTTAAGTGAGTATTGTGCTTTGTGATATGGCAAGACACTTTACTGAGCAAATACTGAAATGTATGCTCACCCATTCTAAAGTAATTTATGTACAACTTGATGTCCTCCACTAGAGGCTCATGTAACAAATTTTGTTGAAGCATTTATTATCTCGTCACAAAACCCATAGCTTCACCCATGTACTTGCTTCCCTTCACAATGTAGCACACCATGCAATTTTAATACATGTAACAGCTGTGCACAATAACAAGTTGTTGCTGTCAGCCATCTTGAACTTTGGAGGTAAATATGATGACAGTGTAATATCCATTTTTTGCACCATGTCAAATATCTTTGTCAAAGAAATATGACAGTGTCATACTGGCCTTAGTGGGAAAGTGAAATTTATCTTTCTGTAGCCATCATGTATAGCACCACAATGACTGTGATAATCAAGGCAAGACGTCTTATTAAATCCAAGTAATTAAAAGTGTAATGGATATTACAGTAACAAGCAATATATATAATTATTGAATAGATTCAGTTTTTTCTGAAGTGTTTGTTAAAGTTATTCTCCTAAAGTAAGAAACTGAAACCTAAATTTCCTTTTCAGTTTGTTAAAATATTTTTGAGCAAATCTTAATGGTCAAAAGATACTATAAAATAATTCCAGAATAACAACAACGATAGATTGTTGCAAATAGTATGACATGTAAAACACAGCTTTAAATTTATGTACATAAAAATTGTGGCTACATTGCGGATTCACTTCAAGTTTCGGACATTGGGATTAATTTCACTTAATTTTCAGTTATCCAATTTTCAATAATATGTAACTGCTAATTTTAAACACAGAAGCCACTGTGCTATTTCAGAAGCCACAGCTTCCATCCATCTTGAATCCAAGTAGAACAATGAAAAATTACTGATAATAACGTAAATTCACTTCAGTAACAGTTAAATAAATTCTGAAAGAATAAAGTTAAATTGCTCCTTCACAGCTAGTGACTACAAGTCTTCCTAGTATTAGTATCTCTTCATAAGGGCTGTTGTATGGTAAGGTTATACCAGTCTACAGTCTGTTCATTACTACATTGGTACGGGTAAGACTACCAGGTAGTCGGTGCAGTGTTTCCAGTGTAATATGCTTTGTTGTGTACCAACACTGTTGTAAAACGAGCCCTGTTATATTCCTTTGTTACATATGGTCCATTCATAAATTAAATATTGTTGGAATCAGCAACAGTAATAACAGTGATATTGTGCAGATTCAATGCCAATGTTTGACCAAGAGCACGAAAGGCTGTGTTTTCCTGGAAATTGAAAGAAGTTCGACAGGGAGCCCATTTTCTTTTTGAACATGCACAAGACAGGAGCGAAATCGTAAGCCGTTCTGCCGTAAAAGCGGCCGTTATAATGGCATGTCTTAACATAACTTCATGGGCGTCGAAGCTTTTCCATTCTAAAAACTTAAAACATCATTCTTTACTGTATTAAGCATAATTTAAAGCAAACACAACTATTGCAATAGCTAAAAATTGCTAGTTTTATAGTTGAAAATAAACAGTTTACCTAATATAAAAACATTAAAAAGTTCTTATATTTACTATCAAAAACAGTCTTGATCACAATTTATTTATTACAGTGACCGGTTTCGACTACTACTGTGATCATCTTCAGACCAATGAGTAAGAACCTCCTCTGCTGGAGAATCACTACTCCGGTAACCGTAATAAATAAATTGTGATCAATACTGTTTTTGACAATAAATATCTGTAACACATTTATCACTGTTCACTCCCATAATGTATTCAAAAGTAATTAAAAAGTTCAATTATATGCAATCCACATATTTTGAAATAAATGATGAATCGGGGACACAGTGAACCAGTGGGTTCCGTTACAATTGCGACTGTGATAGGACTTTTCAGATTTTTCTGGTGAAAAAAACTTAAATTCTGTTCACAACAAGAAACGAAAAAAAACAGGATTTCATAAAGTATATGACAACTTGTAAAGTAGTGGAACTGAGGCAGTTCAGAATGGTACTGAAAGTTGTATTAGATTGTATTATGATACTAGAGAGACAGGAAAAAGAATTATCTAGTATGACGATTTCTAACAGATTAGATTAATTATTCATTCCATAGACCCATAGAAGAGAGAATCATCCTGGCTGTGGAACATGTCAGATAAACACATTACAAAAATGTAATTAGAAAAACTTGAGTTTCATTAATTTTAATGATCCTCAGTCAATAAACAGTAAAATCACGTACATGAATTAAATTTATACTTCTAATATTTACAGGTTTAATACTTACATCTGCTTTCATTAAATCCATCATTCAAACATTTGCTGGTCTCTTGGCTATTACAACCAAGTATTGTCAAAAATTGAAGTACATTATTCATTTCAGTGCTCCTCAGTTAAGAACAGTCAGTTATGTACAATTTTTCAAATTAAACTTCCACTGTTTACAGACTTAAGACTTTCATCTGCTTTCCATACATCCATCATTCGCACAGTAGGTAGTTACTTGGCTGTTACAACCAAGTATTGTCAAAAATTGGAGTATAATAAATTTTCATTAAAATGGTCTACTGCACTTGTTGAGAAACTCGTGGGTGGAATAGAAGGAGTTGGCAACCAAAAATTCTTTTAAATTATGTTTAAATTGTGCCTTGTCTGAAACTAAACTCTTAATGGTCGCTGGTAACTTATTGAAAATATGCTTTTCTGAATACTGGACTCCTATCTGGGCAAGAGAAAGTGATTTTAAATCTTTATATATATTGTTCTTATTCCTGGTATTGATACTGTGTACTAAGCAGTTAGTTAGAAAAAGTGATGTATTATTTACAACAAACTTCATTAAGGAATAAATATACTGAGAAGCTGTGGTTAATATGCCCAATTCTTTGAATAGGTTTCGACATGATGTTCTTGGATTTACACTACTCATTACTCTTATTATACGCTTTTGTACTTTAAAAATGTTTTCTCTGTTTGTGGAGTTAACCCAAAATATGATACCATACGACATAATGGAGTGAAAATAAGCAAAAGATGCCAGTTTTTTATATTTATATCTCCTATGTCTGACATCATTCGCATTGCAAACACAGTCTTGTTTAGGCGCTTTAGCAATTCGTTAGTATGTTGCTCCCAACTGAATTTATTATCAGGTTGTAATCCCAAGAATTTTACACTCTCAACTTCTCCTAGTTCCATGTTATATTTTATACACACACCAGAAGGAAATCTCTTGGAAGTTCTGAACTGCATGTAGTAGGTCTTTTCACAGTTTAATGACAGTGAATTGGCTATGAATCACTTATTAATATCAGTAAACATTTTATTAGCTGCCCTTTCTAAATTTGTATTTGATTTAGTATTTATTGCAATGTTTGTATCATCTGCAAATAAGACAAACTTGGCTTCTGGTAATCTAATAGATGACAGGTCATTAATATACAGAAGAGACAGAAATGGACGTAGTATGGAACCTTGGAGAACACCAGATGTAATTTCTTCCCAGTCAGACGATGTCTGATAGCCTACTGCTGAAGTGTTACGTAATGACACCCTTTGTTTACTATTAGTAAGATATGACTGAAACCACTTTGCAGCACTACCAGTGACGTCATAATATTTTAATTTACTTAAAAGAATGCTGTGATTCACACAGTCAAATGCCTTTTCACAGAATATGACAGTTGCCTCTAATTTGTTGTCCAATGAATTAAGGACATTTTTGCTGTAAGTGTAAATAGCATTCTCAATATCAGAACCCTTAACAAACCCAACCTGTGACTTTGACAGAATGTTATTTTCACTAAGGTGCTGAAGTAGACACTTGAACGTAACCTTTTCAAAGATTTTTGAAAAAACTGTCAAAAGTGAGATTGGTCGGTAATTTGATGGCATTTCTTTGTCCCCTTTCTTGTGGAGTGGTATAACTTCAGCATATTTGAGCCAGTCCGGAAATGTTCCTGTGACAAGTGACTGATTACACAAATAACTTAAGATATGACTAAGCTCATATGAACATTCTTTTATTAACTTTGTTGATATGTTATCATAACCACTAGAATGCTTTGATTTCAAGGACATTATGATGGATTCTGTTTCTTTGGGCGAGGTAAGTGTCAATTTCATTTCACTGAGATTGCTTGCGTACACTGGTCTCAGATATTCCATTGCATTATTTACTGAACCTGACAGCCCCATGCTATCATTAACAGAGACAAAATACTTGTTTAAATGGTTTACAACACAACATGCGTTTGTTACCACGGTTTCATTTATTTTTAGAGCTATTTGTTCCTCCTCATTTCTGGTCCTACCTGTCTCTGACTTAACTATATCCAATATTGTTTTTATTTTATTGCTGGATGTACTTATCTTCTCATAATGCAGGTGTTTAGAGTTCTGGATAACCTTCTTCAATATTTTGCGGTAATTTTTGTAATGAGCTATAATGCTAGTATCAAAGGTGTCCCTACATATCAGATAGAGTTTCCTTTTTCTCTCACATGATATCTTTATCTCTTGTGTGATCCATGGTTTCTTATTAGACTTCTGCTTAATTTAAGTTACCTTCAGGGGAAAACAATTTTCAAATAAGGTGCTAACTTTATTAATGAATGATTTGTATTTTCCATTTGCGTCTTGGATGCTGTAAACATCCATCCCATTAATTTCTTTGGGGAATCTCCTAAATTTCTCAGTTTCTGACTGTTTCATTGGCCTTCTGTACTCAGTTCTGATAGAGGTTTTACCCTGACAATTTTCAAACTTTAATGTGAGGTGTTGCATGTCATGGTCAGATAGCCCATTTACTGCTGGTTTTGTAAGGTAGCTTAGTTGCCTAAAATTGTCTATAAATATACACTCCCGGAAATTGAAATAAGAACACCGTGAATTCATTGTCCCAGGAAGGGGAAACTTTATTGACACATTCCTGGGGTCAGATACATCACATGATCACACTGACAGAACCACAGGCACATAGACACAGGCAACAGAGCATGCACAATGTCGGCACTAGTACAGTGTATATCCACCTTTCGCAGCAATGCAGGCTGCTATTCTCCCATGGAGACGATCGTAGAGATGCTGGATGTAGTCCTGTGGAACGGCTTGCCATGCCATTTCCACCTGGCGCCTCAGTTGGACCAGCGTTCGTGCTGGACGTGCAGACCGCGTGAGACGACGCTTCATCCAGTCCCAAACATTCTCAATGGGGGACAGATCCGGAGATCTTGCTGGCCAGGGTAGTTGACTTACACCTTCTAGAGCACGTTGGGTGGCACGGGATACATGCGGACGTGCATTGTCCTGTTGGAACAGCAAGTTCCCTTGCCAGTCTAGGAATGGTAGAACGATGGGTTCGATGACGGTTTGGATGTACCGTGCACTATTCAGTGTCCCCTCGACGATCACCGGTGGTGTACGGCCAGTGTAGGAGATCGCTCCCCACACCATGATGCCGGGTGTAGGCCCTGTGTGCCTCGGTCGTATGCAGTCCTGATTGTGGCGCTCACCTGCACGGCGCCAAACACGCATACGACCATCATTGGCACCAAGGCAGAAGCGACTCTCATCGCTGAAGACGACACGTCTCCATTCGTCCCTCCATTCACGCCTGTCGCGACACCACTGGAGGCGGGCTGCACGATGTTGGGGCGTGAGGGGAAGACGGCCTAACGGTGTGCGGGACTGTAGCCCAGCTTCATGGAGACGGTTGCGAATGGTCCTCGCCGATACCCCAGGAGCAACAGTGTCCCTAATTTGCTGGGAAGTGGCGGTGCGGTCCCCTACGGCACTGCGTAGGATCCTACGGTCTTGGCGTGCATCCGTGCGTCGCTGCGGTCCGGTCCCAGGTCGACGGGCACGTGCACCTTCCGCCGACCACTGGCGACAACATCGATGTACTGTGGAGACCTCACGCCCCACGTGTTGAGCAATTCGGCGGTACGTCCACCCGGCCTCCCGCATGCCCACTATACGCCTTCGCTCAAAGTCCGTCAACTGCACATACGGTTCACGTCCACGCTGTCGCGGCATGCTACCAGTGTTAAAGACTGCGATGGAGCTCCGTATGCCACGGCAAACTGGCTGACACTGACGGCGGCGGTGCACAAATGCTGCGCAGCTAGCGCCATTCAACGGCCAACACCGCGGTTCCTGGTGTGTTCGCTGTGCCGTGCGTGTGATCATTCCTTGTACAGCCCTCTCGCAGTGTCCGGAGCAAGTATGGTGGGTCTGACACACCGGTGTCAATGTGTTCTTTTTTCCATTTCCAGGAGTGTATTATCAATGGCAGTCTTAGAACATTTGTATATCCTAGTTGGGAAATTTACAGTAGAAATTAAATTGAATGACAAAGTAACTAATTTCAGTAACTGTTCACTTACAGTTTTTTTCAGGACATCTGTATTAAAATCACCATCAACCACTAGTTCTTTGTTTTTTAATTTTAGATGAGATAATAAAACTTCAAGACATTTTATAAACAGGTTGAAATTTCCTGAAGGTGCTCTGTATATGGCTACTATTATAAAGGACCAATTATGAAATTCTATCTCTGTTGCACATGCTTCTAAGTGCTGCTCTAAACAAAATTTATTAATGTCAGTATTCTTAAATTTAAAACTGTTTTTAACAAATGTGGCAACTCCTCCTTTCTTCATCTTTTGTCTACAGAAGTAGGAGGCTAACTCAAATTCTGTAAGGTTTAACATATACCAGTGGTCACATGATGTTCAGAGAGGCAGATTATATCAACTGGGTTCGATGACTCTAATTCGTCAACGCACATAAGTAGTTCATTAATTTTACTTCTAAGCGCTTGAGTATTTTGATGCACTAAAGATAGTTGGCATTTTACATTTACCGATAAAATTTCTGCTGATTGCTGTAAATTTTTTACCAACAGCTTTGTTCGCAGATCCAATGTGCATGGATTATGCTGTTTGATTTCTTTATCAAACTGAAGGTTTGTTTCAGTCTTTACTTCTCTCAAAACTTGACTTTGTTCTGTCTTACCTATCCTAAAAAAGGTGCTGCTCCAACACCTATGACCACTGGTATATATTACCACTCATGGCAATGCCTCCCCCTCTTACATTTCCTGCTATTAGCACAGCCAGTTTACCCTTACCTTTCCTGTTGAGGTGTAGGCCATATCTAGTATAATCCCACCTACTGAGAGAATCAACAGGAACCAAACCAATATGTGACCCGGCACCCGACCCAAGCAGCTGTTCCAACTCTAAATTAACTCTCCCAACAGAAGAGTTTAAATGAGGTCGGTCATGGCGTCTCAGAACAGACACAAACTCAACACTGGTATGTGTCGTTGCTGATGCAATCATTGCCAGTCTCACTCTATATTGTACCCAGGATCTCTGTCAATACTATTGCCCGGCCCACCCAGAACAACCACAGTGTCTTCCTTGGTAAAATCTTTACAGAGTGAACCTAAACCCTCTGTCACCTGACCCAGACTAGCACTTGGTTTAAAAAAATTTGTGACCTGGTATTCTGATCATAACTGGTCCTGCAAAAGTTGGCCTGCACCTCTGGCATGTGAACTACCTAACAACAAAACTTTCTTTCTCTTTGCTGACTTCCCTACATTCTTATTCAATACTGAAAGTTTGTTGTGCCCTCTCTACACCTACCTCTGTCTGAGGCTCATCAGCTTCTAACTGAAGTAACAGGTCAAACTTATTCTTCATATTCATCACAAAGGTGACAAAGTTCTAGGTCTGTTTCTCCTATTATCTGTTGCCACTTCCCACCTCTCTTTACCGTTCTCCCTCCTTAACCTGTTCAGATCTTCCCTAGCCTGCTCTAAATGTGCCTGAAGGGCAGCAATTTTCCCCTCCTGTTCCACTATTTTCCTATCTCTACTGCATATCCTACAGAACCACTGATGAGTCTGATCCACTTCCCCATTTCCCACGCCACTACAGTCATCCCAATGGAAAAAACTACTGCACCCATCACGCCAAACCCCAGAGCTAACAATTCTACGGCACGTCAGACACTTTTCACTCATGGCAAAAATCTTACTTTAGTGAGAACAAGTCAAATTAAATTACAGAGAAACAAGAAAACATGCTTACGAAAGATTAGGTCCAGTCTCAATCGTATGTAAACAAACTTACTTTAGTGACAATAAGTTAGATTACCGAAAAGAAGAAGAAAAAAGGGTTTACAAAAATTAGGCCTAGTCGCAACTGTATGTAAACAAAGCTACTATCGTATGTACAAAGTTTCCAGATACCGGAATTTAAAATTTACACTGTGTTTCGCAAAATAAGAGCTAAACAACAAAGGGATACGCTTTTCTTAACTTGCTGGAACGGAACAGAACAATTAAATGAGATTCTATAAGTTTTACTGCGCTAAAATGTATTCAAGAATACGATCGTAACCCTACTTAATGTTCCTTTCACGTTTTCTAGAATAATACGTAAAGAGAAGTGAAACCTTTAATAGTAAGCTTGCAAACCACGCTAATACACGTGTTAAACTAGTTTCCTGAACTAAACAGAGTTTATCTGTACGGCAGCACAAAACTAACCCGTCTCGCCTGGTGCAGGGCTAATAACGATCAGGGACAGGAAAAAAATCAAGATCGAACTTGACAGTGTTAGCAATTATGAAGTACTTGCTGACAGCGCATCTGTGAGGAGAGAGTGAAAGCAATAGCCAGCAGGTGGCACCACCATCAGAGACAGTGTGCTTGAAATTACACACCCTCTATGAGAATTCACAGCAGTAGTAAGCAAATTAGAAAATGAAACTACATTTTTCGATCAGCAAAATGCTGAAAAGACTTGAGCAATGGGGGCAGTACATCAATCTTCTACTTCAGCATTAATTGAAATATTGAAAAAATGACCATGTACATGCCCATAGTTAATGATAATGTTGGGGTATGCAAACTAATATTGTGACTCAGGTCCAAACACAAGCTAGAAATGAGAGCCAGAAGACAGAAACTGAAACCACTACTCAATCAAAAACTAAAAATCAGAAACTGTAGACAAAAATCAAGGCTCAAATCTGGTTACTGAATTCAGTATTTCCATTTCTTCAGATGACGTAACAAAATGGCCAGCATGAAGTAACATTATCAATGAGAGACTTGATACTGAATTGGAAAAAATAGAAGGAAGTGTAGGATCAGTTTGGAGTAAATTGCAGGAACTCTTTCTGGTAATAAATACCAAAGTAACAGAAACGAAGATTTCGTGCCATTAAAATAACTTTCACGAAAGTACACTATGTTTTTACTCAAGTACAAAGCGGTGTAGATGATGTGACTACATAAATTTGTAATGAAGTGCAGTCATTACACATCGAGTTGCAAAATAAAGCTAGTAATACTCCTTTGGTTGTGCAAAAATCAGAGCTATTGAGCAAAGTACAATCCTCAAACCAAACAATGGGGTTGGCAGCCAGCAGATTTCATAAATAACTGTGACTGGGTGCTGCCAAAGGGCATTAAAGATCAGGAAAACATTAATTTAGCAAATGATGCTATTCCTAATAGTGCAAATACACTCCTGGAAATGGAAAAAGGAACACATTGACACCGGTGTGTCAGACCCACCATACTTGCTCCGGACACTGCGAGAGGGCTGTACAAGCAATGATCACACGCACGGCACAGCGGACACACCAGGAACCGCGGTGTTGGCCGTCGAATGGCGCTAGCTGCGCAGCATTTGTGCACCGCCGCCGTCAGTGTCAGCCAGTTTGCCGTGGCATACGGAGCTCCATCGCAGTCTTTAACACTGGTAGCATGCCGCGACAGCGTGGACGTGAACCGTATGTGCAGTTGACGGACTTTGAGCGAGGGCGTATAGTGGGCATGCGGGAGGCCGGGTGGACGTACCGCCGAATTGCTCAACACGTGGGGCGTGAGGTCTCCACAGTACATCGATGTTGTCGCCAGTGGTCGGCGGAAGGTGCACGTGCCCGTCGACCTGGGACCGGACCGCAGCGACGCACGGATGCACGCCAAGACCGTAGGATCTACGCAGTGCCGTAGGGGACCGCACCGCCACTTCCCAGCAAATTAGGGACACTGTTGCTCCTGGGGTATCGGCGAGGACCATTCGCAACCGTCTCCATGAAGCTGGGCTACGGTCCCGCACACCGTTAGGCCGTCTTCCGCTCACGCCCCAACATCGTGCAGCCCGCCTCCAGTGGTGTCGCGACAGGCGTGAATGGAGGGACGAATGGAGACGTGTCGTCTTCAGCGATGAGAGTCGCTTCTGCCTTGGTGCCAATGATGGTCGTATGCGTGTTTGGCGCCGTGCAGGTGAGTGCCACAATCAGGACTGCATACGACCGAGGCACACAGGGCCAACACCCGGCATCATGGTGTGGGGAGCGATCTCCTACACTGGCCGTACACCACTGGTGATCGTCGAGGGGACACTGAATAGTGCACGGTACATCCAAACCGTCATCGAACCCATCGTTCTACCATTCCTAGACCAGCAAGGGAACTTGCTGTTCCAACAGGACAATGCACGTCCGCATGTATCCCGTGCCACCCAACGTGCTCTAGAAGGTGTAAGTCAACTACCCTGGCCAGCAAGATCTCCGGATCTGTCCCCCATTGAGCATGTTTGGGACTGGATGAAGCGTCGTCTCACGCGGTCTGCACGTCCAGCACGAACGCTGGTCCAACTGAGGCGCCAGGTGGAAATGGCATGGCAAGCCGTTCCACAGGACTACATCCAGCATCTCTACGATCGTCTCCATGGGAGAATAGCAGCCTGCATTGCTGCGAAAGGTGGATATACACTGTACTAGTGCCGACATTGTGCATGCTCTGTTGCCTGTGTCTATGTGCCTGTGGTTCTGTCAGTGTGATCATGTGATGTATCTGACCCCAGGAATGTGTCAATAAAGTTTCCCCTTCCTGGGACAATGAATTCACGGTGTTCTTATTTCAGTTTCCAGGAGTGTACATTGGTATTGAACTTAGGCACATCAAACATGACTCTCCAGAAGTTAAAAGAGAAATTTGTAGAGGAGTTTTGGTCTGTGCAAAAACAGGATAAGTTCGTTGTTGCGTCAGTGCCAGACAATCGTGCACATAGTATCATGAAGGACTACATGGGTGCTAGTTTAAGACATTAGAATATTCGAAAGATAGGTGTTCAGAATCAGAGCAAGCGTGGAAGTGATTGAAGAAACTACTTGGCGATTCGAAAAATTATGTCGGCAGCAGTCATAAAACTGTCGACGATTTCTTACAGAAAGTCGAAAACAAAAGTCGTTTGCGTAAAACAAGAAATCATACAACTTTAAGGGAAATTGAAAGAAAGTACCTGAAAGAGCATGTCGAAATAGACATCAAACAAATATGAGGAGAAGGTGTAGTAGAGGAAGTCTCAGTATACAGGCAATTGAAGTTAAGAAAGAAACAGTTGTTGAGGAGGTAGATGAAGCTGAAATTATTCAAATGGAACTGGGTATATAGGGAGGAAGAAAAATAGCGATTATGGATCACAAAGAAGATGGTTCTTAAGTACTGAAGGAAGGGCATATTGTTACAGAAGGTAATTATAAGGGCAGTTTTGAAGACTGTTCAGACAATGTGGCATGGTTTGGGGGACTTTATCAAATATAAAATGGGTTGAAAAAAGGGGAAGTAAAGCAAGATATGAGAGGTAGTGACCTAGAAGATGCTCTGCCCTTACTACTAGAAGGGGAGGAAAGGAAAAAGCCTTGCCCACATTGTGTGGTCAAATAGATTTTGATGAGATAATCCCATTCCCCAAACTCAAACAATGTTTAGAGAAGACTGTCAAAAAGATAACCCTTGAAGAAAAATGAAGACAATGATCTTAGAATCAAATTAACAGAAACCCATTCCTATTTTGTTGCATATTCAGTAAGGACAGAAATTCAACACTATTCAATAAATAGTAGTGATATCAGAAGGTGTTCATCCGATGACACAAAAGCTCATGAGAATTATACTGGTTTTGCTGATGTCTAAGAAAATCAGGACAATGAGGAACATTATGTATATGATTGAGACAAAAACTTGTTAGAAGAGGATGAAGATTATGAAGAGATTTATCGACTAATCTCTGAATTTCTAGCAGCACACCAAGGAAAATAAATAAATGAAACAGAGTAATATAAAGAGAACAATGCAGTTGAATGCAATAGCAACGACAAGTTTATCTTTTCTCTCAAAATAATTAATATTGTCAGCACTGATGAGTAGTGGGGCAAGGGTGGCATGTGTGCATTTTGTTAGTGTGGGTTTCCTACATCTAGGAGCAAGTATGCATTTGGGCGCAAATCCTATTTTTCTCTTTTAATTGACAGGTCCTTAACCTGTTGTTCACCCACCAAACCCCCTTTCCCTCCTCCTCCTCCTCCTCCTCCCCCATCCCTCTGGGAACTCCCCTCACTGATAATAGCACATTTTTGATATGAATTTGATTGACTAACTAATTATGTCGATAAATTAAGCCCCCTTCTGGGAAACCCCCCAGATCTTCCCATTCCCACTCCTCCCCCTGGAAATCGGTGGCAAACGACTCAGTCTCTGCTGGAGAGGAAGGATCTCATGACAGGAAATTCAATTATATAGCATAGGATGAACAGTTTATTTATAAAAATCTATTCACAGGGGCTGGATCTCACTTTCATTTGGTGGAAATAGCTCCCATCTAGCAACGATATGTCCTAATTATGTAATTGCACTGCTGCAGTCTGGAGGTGTCGTCGTATTGGAAATTTTTGTGTATGAGCTCACCTTGGCATGCAGGGATCGACTGAGCTAGTGCACAGTGTCACCACCAAAGGATGTCCCACACCCTTGTCCTCGCCCCCCTCCCTCCCTACCCCTCACAGAAAAAACTGGTAGGAAAAGACTCACTTGTGCTGGAGGGAGAGGATCTCATGACATGACATTCAAATCAAAAGCCTGTTTAATCAGTTTATGGAAGACAGGGTTCCCCCACTTGGGTTGACTTCATGACTGTACCCCTCACCCTTGCTCTTCATGACATAATAACTGTAGTCACCAGGGAATGGAATGAAGTGCAGCATAGTAGTCACCGTTTGGAGTCTCCCATGTGTGTGTTTATCGTCAGTGCGCCGCCATGAAGGTCAAAACAACTCAGTGACCTAATTACAGGTCACATTACTAAATACCACTGGCCACAGAGTAGATATCGGCCTCCTTTGATTTCGCGGCCCTCAAACGAACCATCAAGTGGTAGCATTCTGTTGATCAGCTAATTTCAGACTTGTTTCCTGTCTCTGTCTGTCACAAGAGTCCACTCCCTATTTGTCTGTGTGATCCAATGTATCTAAACACGAACATAGAGGTTTCTATCTCTCCTCAGATTACTGTATTTCTATTGACTAATGCTGAAGACAAAAGGAATGTTGGCGCAATTTCCATATCAAAAATGGAGGGAAATAATCTATTTGCACTACCCTATCAAATAAGTCGTTTCAACATGTACAGAAGTCAACAAGGTCACATAGAACACTCACCTCCACCTTACAATGATTATTAAATATATTGCCAACATTTCAGTATTTCATTAAAACATTATGCAAATCAGGTACTGAAATTTCCATCACAAATAGATCATAGTGCTAAATAGATCTGAGGTCTTGCATGCACCAGTGTTTGAGAACACAAACACCCTCCTCCACCAGAAAGATTCCACTAAACGTACCTGGTGAAATAAAAAAAAAATCCTTCTGATCACACAAACCCGCGATCACAAAGCGCGCTGTCAGCTGACTGCATGGTAGCCTCATCCACACAGGTTGGGAGAGAGAGCCACACATACGGCAGCCATGCCCACCTACACCGAATGCATGCGTGCATGCAATGCAACTATTGGAAACAATAAATTGATCTTTCGGCAATTTGATGTCATTATTGGGTTTTTAAAAGTACTATAGAATTCCTAAAATGGTTCTCTCAGCTACATTTGGAAGGAGGGAGGAAAGGGTCTACTGCATCATAGTACAGTAACAACAATAAATACTACTACGATGTATTGATAAACACAATCCATTCATGGCTAGATACCTGAGATCGTTGAAAACACACTTACATCCCATGTACTCACCTTCCAGATGCCCACACACACAGTGCCGCAGTACTACGCCAATGGACGAAACTACCACTGTAAACGCGGCCTATGACCACAGTCACAGTAGTGTGTGTTAGCAAGACAGGTCCCCACCCCAGGAGGACCTGAGTGATAGGAGTTCAAATGCTGTCAATACTCTCAGCACAAACACTAATCATATTGAATCTTCTCATTTTTCGTTTCAGCCTACACACAGCACGCATAGCTCAAGGCGACTCAATGCAAACTGGGTATTAGATTACTGTTCACCCACCCATGGGGAGCCGAGAGCCTCATCGTCATAAGTCGGAGGCTTTCTCAACCTATTTGAACTGATGTATAAAAGATGGGCACGCCCCAGTCCAGAACAAAGGTATCCACTGAGATGCTGTTTCCGGCCCTGACATTCTTAGTTGCTGTTATGCTTTCTATGGCAATCTCCAGACTCACAAGAATACTGGGAATTAGGTACATATATTATCAGTGTAACTACAATTAAATATTACGATTGCTGCTGCAGTCTGATACCGAGTGATGAACTGGAAATGTCTCCTCTGTTCTGGAACAAATATCACGTTGAAATTTAAATATCTACATGGCACATAATTTTCCATGTAAAATCTCTCATAACCCTTATGGGTATCAATGTGTTGAATTGTTGCCAACACACAGTGGCGTCATTTATATATTCAGACTGCCAAAACAAGGTTTGTCTCAGTGCATTCCATGCATAGCTCACATAGACCTACCTACCACCACCCACATCATACAAATTTCCTCTAACTAATAAATCATTGCGAGTGTAATATAGAGTACATCCATTTGGGGCCAATTTTCAGGGGCCAAGCAAATGGGTGGAGAAACCGCAGAACCGCTCTAGGGTAAGAACATTCTAAGTTCCAGTTGCTAAGCTCCACACTCGTTTAACACTTTGGAGCAGGAAGAGGATCACTGCGAGACGGATCTGCTATTGCAGCTGGCGAAACTGAGTTTGTTACGAAAAATGAAAAAATCCTGTTAGAGTGTCATATAAAGATTTTGTTTGTTACGTGTGTAACGGCGACTTAATTATATAGACCTCTTTAGACCCTATTACATTTGTGTGCAGGGGTTGAATTTTCAGAAACAAATACCATTATATAGACCTCTTTAGACCCTATGGCATTTGTATGCAGGAGTTGAATTTTCAGAAACGAATACCATGCTATATAGAAATCTCCTACAGGGTTGAAAGCAAATAATGCTTTATTCCAAGCGTACAACAGTCTTTTGTTTATCCCTTTCAGCGCACCAGCTGCATGTAACTGAATAATCACTATGAATCCATCGTCATTTAGTTATTCAACTTCAAGTGTGCGCGGGATGTCTGTGAATAAGGTAAAACCGTAATTATGATAGTGAATTTGAGGGGTGGAAGTGAGTGTATTGTGCAAAGTATGGTTATGAACTGTAGATTAAAACTGAAGAAACTGCAAAAAGGTGGGAATTTAAGGAGATGGGACCTGGATAAACTGAAAGAACCAGAGGTTGTACAGAGTTTCAAGGAGAGCGTAAGGGAACAATTGACAGGAATGGGGGAAAGAAATACAGTAGAAGACGAATGGGTAGCTCTGAGGGATGAAGTAGTGAAGGCGGCAGAGGATCAAGTAGGTAAAAAGATGAGGGCTAGTAGAAATCCTTGGGTAACAGAAGAAATATTGAATTTAATTGATGAAAGGAGAAAATATAAAAATACAGTAAATGAAGAAGCAAAAAGGAATACAAACATCTCAAAAATGAGATGGACAGGAAGTGCAAAATGGCTAAGCAGGGATGGCTAGAGAACAAATGTAAGGATGTAGAGGCTTATCTCACTAGGGGTAAGATAGATACAGCCTACAGGAAAATTAAAGAGACCTTTGGAGAAAAGAGAGCCACTTGTATGAATATCAAGAGCTCAGATGGAAACCCAGTTCTAAGCAAAGAGGGGAAAGCAGAAAGGTGGAAGGAGTATATAGAGGGTCTATACAAGGGCGATGTACTTGAGGACAATATTATGGAAATGGAAGAGGATGTAGATGAAGATGAAATGGGAGATACGATACTGCGTGAAATGTTTGACAGAGCACTGAAAGTCCTGAGTCGAAACAAGGCCCCGGGAGTAGACAACATTCCATTAGAACTACTGACGGCCTTAGGAGAGCCAGTCCTGACAAAACTCTACCATCTGGTGAGCAAGATGTACGAGACAGGCGAAATACCCTCAGACTTCAAGAAGAATATAATAATTCCAATCCCAAAGAAAGCAGGTGTTGACAGATGTGAAAATTACCGAACTATCAGTTTAATAAGTCACAGCTGTAAAATACTAACGCGAATTCTTTACAGACGAATGGAAAAACTGGTAGAAGCCGACCTCGGGGAAGATCAGTTTGGATTCCATAGAAATGATGGAACATGTGAGGCAATACTGACCTTACGACTTATCTTAGATGAGAGATTAAGGAAAGGCAAACCTACGTTTCTAGCATTTGTAGACTTAGAGAAAGCTTTTGACAATGTTGACTGGAATACTCTCTTTCAAATTCAAAAGGTGGCAGGGGTAAAATACAGGGAGCGAAAGGCTATTTACAATTTGTACAGAAACCAGATGGCAGTTATAAGAGTTGAGGGACATGAAAGGGAAGCAGTGGTTGGGAAGGGAGTAAGACAGGGTTGTAGCCTCTCCCCGGTGTTGTTCAATCTGTATATTGAGCAAGCAGTAAAGGAAACAAAAGAAAAATTCGGAGTAGGTATTAAAATTCATGGAGAAGAAATAAAAACTTTGAGGTTCGCCGATGACATTGTAATTCTGTCAGAGACAGCAAAGGACTTGGAAGAGCAGTTGAATGGAATGGACAGTGTCTTGAAAGGAGGATATAAGATGAACATCAACAAAAGCAAAACAAGGATAATGGAATGTAGTCTAATTAAGTCGGGTGATGCTGAGGGAATTAGATTAGGAAATGAGGCACTTAAAGTAGTAAAGGAGTTTTGCTATTTGGGGAGCAAAATAACTGATGATGGTCGAAGTAGAGAGGATATAAAATGTAGACTGGCAATGGAAAGGAAAGCGTTTCTGAAGAAGAGAAATTTGTTAACATCTAGTATAGGTTTAAGTGTCAGGAAATCGTTTCTGAAAGTATTTGTATGGAGTGTAGCCATGTATGGAAGTGAAACATGGACAATAAATAGTTTGGGCAAGAAGAGAATAGAAGCTTTTGAAATGTGGTGCTACAGAAAAATGTTGAAGATTAGGTGGGTAGATCATGTAACTAATGAGGAGGTATTGAATAGGATTGGGGAGAAGTTTGTGGCACAACTTGACTAGATGAAGGGATCGGTTTGTAGGACATGTCCTGAGGCATCAAGGGATCACAAATTTAGCATTGGAGGGCAGTGTGGAGGGTAAAAATCGTAGAGGGAGACCAAGAGATGAATACACTAAGCAGATTCAGAAGGATGTAGGTTGCAGTAGGTATTGGGAGATGAAGGAGCTTGCACAGGATAGATTAGCATGGAGAGCTTTATCAAACCAGTCTCAGGACTGAAGACCACAACAACAACAACATATATTTTATTTGCTTCTGACGTATTTATAAGGGATGAACTCATTTTAAAGTATGAGCCGTCCTTTAAGCACCATGACTCGAATGTATGTTGCCACACTGATGGACCACCATCAATGTCCCTTATCTCACTTTAGTTTAAGCTTTGCAGCAAAGTGATTCTCTTTTTCTGAGATGTATCACGGTTAATTTGTTATTAAGGTGCTTGATTGTTTCAAGTGAACTTAAAATGCCGAAGACGAAGTCTTCATTCCAAGGAAAATATATTCAGATGAATGGATCTTCATAAAACGGGGGAGGCGTGACTATGAAGCAGAAAGAGTAATTTGTGTTACCATATTATTGCAAATGGGGAAGACAAGATATTAAGGATCATTTAGCTAATGCAACGTACAAATCAAACGTGCACTCTAGAAGTACTTAAAGAAATGGACAGTTACTTGTTTCAAATCCATTCATAGAGAGAAATTAGCAATTGTCTGTCATATCAGTAAAAGTCATCATGTCTTTGAAACGCTAAGCTCCAAACATTTTAATGTTTCCGAAGCCCCCCAAAATCATGACGTTGGGCACAACAAAATCAACAGCAATTGTGAAATAATTGTTAGCGTCCGACACAGTCAAACAAATACACAGTGGTCTTCCAGATTTCCGTTATTTTTTGTATAGCTGCAGCTCTAGGCAATTAAAAGCGCATTTGCTCCAATCTTTCACTTTTCTAGCTTAAGAGAAGTAGCCCACTTTGTTCCAATTTCTCCTTCCCAATTACATTCATTTTTAGTCAGTTTGAGGGAAACGTCCCGGCTTGTCAGACAGAAATTATGGCAACCCTGTATACATAGAAAGCTGAACTTAGAGTTATCGCGACATGGGGGGCGAGCATTACCAATATTTAATCTTACATTCTGTTTCGTCGAATAGCAGAAATCAGCAAGACACAGGCTGTGCTCCGGCACCGACCTGTTCAGTGTGCGCTGCGTTCCTATTGGCACCCTGGAGGATATAGTGGGTTGAGGGGGCAGAGGGTATATAAAGGCCATTTCAACCCCAGTTGCTCTCAAGACCACTGCATCTTGCGGTATCCGTAGAAATAAATTAGTAGCAAATGAACGCATCAAGACCACATTATCACTGAATTTCTCACCCTAGTAACGAAGTTAGAAGGAGATACAGAAATGAGCTTCTCTAAGATGCCGCATCGACCAGTTGCCCTCAATCTGTCGTCAACCGCCGTAGTGTGAGGTAGATCGCCTTTCTCTTCCTCGTGTGCGTTAATCGTAGAGATTCAAACGGTAACGGTAACTGTAACTTTTGTCTTCCAGTATGACTTTCGTTATATTGAATACATCTATTCCCACTGTTTCAGCACGTATCCACCAACACCAAATCGTGGATGAAATGAATGCAGTGGCTCAACAGCAGAGACAGTGGCAGCAGCTGCTACAGCAGCAGCATCGGCAGCATTGTAAGTATGCATTCCATCTTTGTAGTATTGGCGTGACCAGCGAGTCTGTTGATGATTTCGAGGGATTTTTTTCACTAAGAACTCCGTATCAAAAAACATGTCTTAGGGTTCCAGCGTATACCCAGCGGGTAATTGAAGAGGCTGAGAGACAACAGCTACAGCAACAGCAGTGCCAGCAACAACAGTGGCAGGAGCTGCAACAGCAATAACAGTGCCTGCAGCTGCATCAGCAGCAGCAGTGGCAGCAGCTGCAGCTTCAGCAGCAGCAATATCATCATTAGTGTATATATTATTCATCAAATATGTAATGTGTTGTGGCGAACGAGTCTGAAAAAAAATTGTGGTAGGGTCTTCTGGGACCTAACTTCTGAGGTCATCAGTCCCTAAGCTTACACACTACTTAATCTAACTTACACTAAGGGCAACACACACACACACACACACACACACACACACACACATGGCAAAGGGAGACTCGAACTTCCGAGGGGTGTAGCTGCGCGAGCCGGACAAGGCGCCCGAGACCGCTCGGCTACCAAGCGCGGCGAACGAGTCTACATTTACATCTACATCTACATCCATACTCCGCAAGCCACCTGACGGTGTGTGGCGCAGGGTACCCTGAGTACCTCTATCGGTACCGAGCGAGGTGGCGCAGTGGTTCGACACTGGACTCGCATTCGGGAGGACGACGGTTCAATCCCGCGTCCGGCCATCCTGATTTAGGTTTTCCGTGATTTCCCTAAATAGCTCCAGGCAAATGCCGGGATGGTTCCTTTCAAAGGGCACGGCCGACTTCCTTCCCTGTCCTTCCCTAGTCCGATGAGACCGATGACCTCGCTGTCTGGTCTTGCCCAAAACAACCAACCAACCATCCAACCTCTATCGGTTCTCCCTTCTATTCCAGTCTCGTATTGTTCGTGGAAAGAAGGACTGTCGGTATGCTTCTGTGTGGGCTCTAATCTCTCTGATTTTATCCTCATGGTCTCTTCGCGAGATATACGTAGGAGGGAGTAATATACTGCTTGACTCTTCGGTGAAGGTATGTTCTCGAAACTTTAACAAAAGCCCGTACCGAGCTACTGAGCGTCTCTCCTGCGGAGTCTTCCACTGGAGTTTATCTGTCATCTCCGTAATGCTTTCGCGATTACTAAATGATCCTGTAACGAAGCGCGCTGCTCTCCGTTGGATCTTCTCTATCTCTTCTATCAACCCTATCTGGTACGGATCCCACACTGCTGAGCAGTATTCAAGCAGTGGGCGAACAAGCGTACTGTAACCTACTTCCTTTGTTTTCGGATTGCATTTCCTTAGGATTCTTCCAATGAATCTCAGTCTGGCATCTGCTTTACCGACGATCAACTTTATATGATCATTCCATTTTAAATCACTCCTAATGCATACTCCAAGATAATTTATGGAATTAACTGCTTCCAGTTGCTGACCTGCTATTTTGTAGCTAAATGATAAGGGATCTATCTTTCTATGCAGTAGTAGTCAGAGTTGGGCATCGGTCTGAGCAACACGTTCTGGATCGAGGAGGCTCTCCTGGAAGACGTAGTTTCATTGAGCCTCGGATATGCCGTTCTGACGCCTGTACAGAATGGCAAAATTCCGTAGGCACTAAATGGAAAAGTATTGCGACGCTATGAAGAAGTAAAGTGCCGATACATCAAGAGCCATTGCTGTGGTTGTATGTGTGCTCTGTGCCTCGCCATCTCGCCGCCCGCCAACCGCCACATTGATACAAACAGGTTGAAACTTTTAGTACTGTATTCGTGCGGACCAGTGCTACTTTTGTTCCATACTGTTCAATAACAACTTAAATTTTACCAGAACTGTCCTATCATTTAATTATCCTCACAACTAACCTAGCCAGGGTCCTTTCCAAATGTTGTGCAATCCGAGTGTCCCGAAATGAAGAATTAAAGTTTATGTTAATAATAATTACCTGCAGACCTAGCTATGTTAGAATGATGTTTAAAGAACTTTTTTGTTAATGAACTAATAGACGAATAACAAAGATCTGAAAAAGTTGGAAGATAATTTTGATATTGATTTAGTAGTGAAGTTTAATCATTTCGAGACAGATATAATGGTATTTAAATGAGCAGGAAAAAAAATGAAAAGAGTAGTAACTAATATACTGGAAATCTTGAGCACATAATGATTTCAGTAATCGAATATTTTAATACAGTGATCATAACAGTTTCAGGGTCCCCCCCCTCTTTTTTTATTCATTTGAATCCTGAAGTGTTCTAGACTGATTTGATCAGCAAAGTTAAAGTCAATATAAAAAACCAAAATTTATCAGTGTTTTACCTTTATCAAAATTGAAATTGTGTGTGTGATTCGAAAGTGCTATTTCTAGGGTAACCTATGCCCGATTTTAATCAGATCAATAGACAGTACGAAGTTTTGTAGTAAACATTATAGTGTAGTGTTATGTATTTATGGTTTATCCCTATCAGTACAGAAAGTAAAATTATCAGTTCAGTAGATTTTCTGGTTCTAAAATTTACCATATTATGCAGTGTTATTACGTGTTGTTTTGCAAGCACGTACATCAACTTGTACAGGGAAGAAACTCAGTTAATGTCTAATTAGGCTGGCGACCATATTATTATCAAATTGGTAGCATCTTCTGTGTTGTTTCTTGTCCGTCCTGACGTGTAGTTGCATTTCGGACTTGCTTGACGTATCATTGTTATTACAGAGTGGGTGTAAGTCTGATTTGCCTCCATTCAGGTACACGCGGTCAATATCTATACAAAAATCCTTTCTCATAAGGTGAAGCCCGTCAACTTACCATAGTACAGGCTTTAATGAGTACCGTGTGCCCCAAAGCGCAGCGTTACAAGTGGCTCCTGGTGACAGGACATCCAGTTGTTATTGGTCACAAATTAATGTGAATACCGAACAGTGGACGTTCAGTGGCACGAATTGCAATAATATTTAGTAAAATAAATAGCAGTGAACGTCAAGTACGGTAGTGTGGTGTAATTTGCGTTCAGTATGGACAGGAACGTAGAAACAGTAGATGTGCCGAGCGTAATGGAAAATGCGACTGGCAATAACAGGAGTTTACGCGGCCAGATAACAGATGGCGTTAGCGGAAGACAATTGGCGTACATACAATATCACGAACATCTTAACGAACAGATTGAAATGTCGAGATTGCCTAGAACACAGCAAGGAATAAAACAGGAAGTAGAGGATGACTTTGTAGATGATAGTGGGTACGTGAACGAATCCACTGAGATATTTGATTCACCACAGATAAAGAAAGAACCGAAAGAAAATTTTGATGTAGGATCGGAACACACCGATTCCGTAGAACAAGACAGTGTGAAAATTTTAAGCATGAACGTTTTATTTGAACAATTAACCAAACAAATTGCCAGACAGAGTGAGCAGCTCAAAACACAGAATGATCAGCTTAAAAGACAAGTTGATGAGCAGCTTAAAACTCAAAGTAATCAGCTCAAAACACAGAATGATCAGCTTAAAACACACGTTGACGAGCAGCTTAAAACGCAAAGTAATCAGCTCAAAACACAGAATGATCAGCTTAAAACACACGTTGGTCAGCTTAAAGCACAGGTCGGAGAACAAGGAATTAAAATTAGTAAACAAATAGAACAGGTAGAACAAAAAGTGGGTAATTTAAGCACTGTAGTAAATACTATGAAGTTTGAAATTGACACAGTTAATAAAAATATGGATACTATGCAGGGGGAAATTGACAACATTAACAGTAGGTTTGATGTTGAAATTCTCAACATCCAAGAGAAAGTAGAGCCTATGGTTGAAACAAAAGTAGACGAAAACGTTTTCGGTCTTAAAACTGAGATCGTAAACGAATGTCAACACGGAATCTCACAGTTGAAAACACAGTCTAACATAACAGTCGCGACACTTCGCCTCGATTTTGTTGCCTTCAGCGCCAGAGCGCCCCAAGCGGCCGGTAGGTTGAACTGTGAGTTCGGCGCGATCGTGAAAGCGAATAGTGGTTGTTTATTTTGATTTATACTATGGTTTTTACCATCGGGAGCGTTTGTAGCGCAATAAATTGCAGCAGCAACAGGAAGAAGACACCACAGCTGTCTTTTTTAGGTTTCCTAAGGATCCTGAGAGGTAAATACCATCATGTTACTAAACTGTATCGTCAGGATTCACTTGCAAACTGTATGTGTATAAATGATGACTGTTTCGTTTTAGGAGCTGAAAAGGGCTAGTTAATAGCAGACGAGAAGACCTTATGAAGAAAGACCCAGTTTACCTGTATAATAATATTAGGTTTTGTTCGCTACATTTCGAACAAAACCAGTTCGTGAACGCAGACAATAACAAACTCGTGTGGAATGCAGTACCCACAGAGTTTGACATTCCAAATAAGCCACCTCAGCTGACGATGAAGAGGAAACTGCCACAAAGATTCTACAGTCAATCTAAAGCTGTAAAACTGTCCTATGTCAGAATGTGCAGATCGCTAGACTTCGAGCGAAACTATTATGGGACAAGGAAAATGCCTACAGACAGATTGTTTGAAAATTATTCAAATATTTGGTTTTTCGTGAAATGTAATGTAATCAGCTCATTATAATGTTTTCAGTATATTTCTCCCACTATTTGGCAGTTGCTTGTCCCACTTAGAATAATATAAAGATGGAGGTCGTACTTGTGGGGACAGGCGACAATGACAAACACAGTAGGCCTACAGAACGATAAACGAGCTGTCGATCGCTTTTGCATGTAGAGGTACATGTCTGTGCTTCTTACATGTGAATCTGTGTGTTTATATCCTTTTGATATCAACATGGTCAGCTGCAATTCTGTTCAATGTCACAAGTGTTTCTTCACGAATGTGTTGTAGCTTGCCACTCTATTCATTGTTTTTGTCCATACTTGCGCTTATTTTAGAATCATTTTTAGAAACATATATGCCTTCTGATACTACACAAGCTCTTGAAGGCAAGAAAATCGCTCGAATAATTCGGAAATTACATAGGAAATGGATGCAAACAAACATTATGCTTACGACGCGTCTGACGTTCACCTTACCTGCCGCTTGGAGCGCTAGTGTCGCTCCATCTGTCAAACGGCAACAACTTTCACAGCAGTGAGTGTCGCGACTGTTATGTTAGACTGTGGTTGAAAAAGGCAGTTTCAGACACTGAAAGAGATTTAGACGAGAAAGTTACCGGATGTGTACAAAAGTGTGAACAAAATACATCGAAAATTCAAGGCATAATTTTCGATCTCGAGAGTAAAATCAAAGATAGGCCTGGTGTTGTCTGTAATGGCACACCACTTACGAAGCTGTTGGAAGGTGAGGAACGCTTCGATCCCGCCAAGAAACATAACGGATGGCATCCGTTAGATTTCATCAAAAATTGCGAGAGAATGTTTCCTGAACACTTGTCTGGTCAGGAAAAGATAAACGTAGTAATTAGCGCCTTAGCAGGTGACGCTAAGCGCTGGGGAATTAATTTGAATACCAAACAAATGACGTTCGAAGAATTTAAGCAAAAGTTTACGGAAGAATATTGGTCCGAACAAAAACAGGATCATTTGTGGCGCGAGAATATCATGGCCAAGCTTCATTATAACAGGGGCAGGAATTCTTTGAAAGATTTCTGCGAATATTGGTACCGAAAATTGACACATTTAAGAGGGAGAAGATCCGATTCTGAAATCATATGGGAGCTATATAAAAAGCTTCCAGAAGATATGTGGGAAGCAATCATCGTAGCTTCCAAGCGTTTCTCGAGAGGGTCGAAGACGAAGGCCATTGGCGCGAAAGTCGTGCCAATTATCAGAATTTTGGTAACAGAAATAATCGCAATAATGACGAGAGAAATGACGGCGATGGGTTTCGCGTCAACGTGATACAAAGAGGTAGAGGCAGAGGAAAAGGAAGAGTGAGTTATCCAGGTCGCCTTTAGAGGGTACGCCGCGCAAAATAATAACGACGCGGGAAACTGATTTCCGCGAACGTTGCGGGGCAAACGGAAGCGGACAGAACATACCGGCCCCGATTTAAGAAATGTTACTGGACTGACAATAAAGTTATGAGAAAGGTTAGAGACAGGCGTGGAACGACGCAACGTGTTGTTGCGAAACAAGCGTCAGGTGCGAGCGCTGGTGAGTCATCTTCGCCGCGCAGAGCAATACATGTTAACAGGCGATTGGAGCATCAGAGGGCAACGGCCCAGCCTAGCAGAACAACTGTTCAGAGAGAAGCCGCTAGCAAGGCGGCAGCATTACGTACGAACATCATTGTCGTAAGAGCTGGTGAATACATTACGAGTGGTAATTCCATGGCGAAGGAAATAGTAGATAAAACAGTGGATACACAGAGAGGTGCGGTTAGCAGTGTTAGCAATAAAGTAAAAGGCGAGAATGAATTAGCAGAAGTAACTGATTGGCGTGTGCAGATCGACGATCTGTACAAGGGCCTCAAGCAATGTGAGTGGGAGGATTTTAAGAAGGAATATGAGGCAAGGACGTTAATTAGTGAAAAAGGAAATAGTAGGGACGTCGATTAGGTGACGTGGCCTGAATTTAAAGAGGAGAGAGTAAATAGCGCCGCGCAAAGTACGCGTGCTGCCGATAGGACGATGGTTAAAGATAGGAAGGAATTGGAGAATGAAATCCTAAGCATTGACGAGGAAGTAACTTCTGTTAACGATCAGCCAATAGTACAAGCTGTTACCGAAAGGCACCGTGGGGAAGGGGCAGATAATTACCTAAACGTAATTGAAGTCCACGAGGATTACACTAAATATGAAGTAACAGTGGATGTGAGTAAAGCCGATAATGAGGCTGTTTTGCCAAAAGAAGATACTGAGTTATAATCAAAGCCTGATGAAAATGCAGAGGAAGAACTTTAGTGCCTGTCTCAGAAAAGCTTTTATGTTAGAGCCTGAAAGCGATCCAGAATGGTCGGATTCGGACGATAGTTCAGATGGCGAATATTTCGGTACTAGTGAAAATAATGGGAATACAGCTAATTGTGATATTGTACCTACTGATGATGTAGTGTCAAAACAAAACCCAGACTGAACACAGAAAGAAAGAGCCACCTGACGACTCAGGGTCTATTTTACAAAGAGTTCAAGTAATTAATGACTTTGAACTCCCAGAACCAAAGAAACCGCCAGATATAGGTGATGTGAATGTTAAAAGCATATCTTGGGACGATGTTATCATCGACCTGGATTTGCTTAGGGAAGACCACAACAATGAAAAGCATTTGACGGTTAAACAAACTGTAATACCAGTTGAAATTTATAATGTGAAATTGCAAGTACTTCTTGATACTGGATCTCAGATAAGTGCAATCTCCCAGTCGTTTTTCGAACACATTTGTGATAAGCCTGGACTAGTAATTATGTCAGTGACGGGTGTAAAAATTGTTGGTGCTACTGGCAAGACAAGCAAGCTGGTAAAGAACCAGATTTTGGTTGAATTTAGTATAAAAGGACAAAAATTTGAACATGATTTTTTGGTTGTGCCAGACTTGAGTACTGAAATGATTCTGGGAATAGATTGGTTAGATAAAGAAAAGGTTATTATTGATTGTAGCCAGGAAGTGATCAAAATTAATAATGCATCTATGAATTTGGAATTAAAATTTGAGGAAAATGGGAAGGTGTTCGATTCAGGAATTGATTCTTTATTGTTGGAGGTCGACCAAGGAAATGATGGTTTGACAAACATGTATGAGGTGTACCATATAAAGAGGTTAATAGATGAGAGTGACAACAGAGGCATGATTTTAAAGAAATTGTGGAAAATTTGAAGGAGATATCTCCTGATCAAAAAACAGAATTGCTTGATATTTTAGAAAGTAATAGCACCGTATTTTCGGACAAACCTGGCCTAGTTAAGAACTTTGAACACCAGATTGAGACAATAGAGCATAAACCTTTCTTTGTAAGGCCGTTTTCGATACCCATATCAAACAGGCAGGCTGTTCAAGTGGAAATAGATAAAATGATAGAATGGGGTGTAATCGAACAGAGTAGCAGCGAATATAATAGTCCCCTTACCATCGTGAATAAAAGGGTGGGGGAGTAAGAGTAGTTATTGACGCCAGGACTTTGAACAAAATTGTAAAGAAGGAAATAGACAGACCTGAAAATCTGGACGAAATGCTCCAAAAATTTTATAATGTGAAGTATTTAACCAGTCTGGACATGATCGCCAGATACTGGCAAATCCCATTGAGCAAAGAATCCCATAAATATACCGCTTTTCTATTCGCCAGGGAATGCTATCAGTATAAAGTAGTGCCATTTGGGCTTAGCACTTCTGTGGCAGTTTTTATTAGGGCACTGGACTTTGTATTAGGTAGAGAATTGAGTTCCCGGCTAACCATTTATGTAGATGATTTACTGATTGCTACAGAAGAATGGCAAGAGCATTGTGAATTATTGCAGAAAGTTTTTGTTGCTCTACAAGCAGGGGGCATGACACTTAAGTGGAAAAAACGTGAATTCGTGAAGTCGGAAATAAAGTTTCTGGGGCACATCGTTACTACGACCGGTATTGGCAAGGACCCGGAAAAGTTAAGTGCAATAGCAGGATGTCCAGCTCCTAGAAATAGAAAACAGTTAAAAGCCTTCTTAGGTTTATGTGGGTTCTATAGAAAATTCGTCAAGGGGCAAGTTTTTAATAGTCCTCATTTGAATAATCTACTTAAGAAAAATAGTGCTTTTGTGCGGACTGAAGGGTGCATGAGAGATTTTGAAAATTTAAAAAGTGAACTTTTGAATGACAATATTTTGCATCACCCCATACTGTCAAAACCTTTCCACATGAGTACTGACAGCAGTGCTTATGGAATTGGTATAGAAGTTTTCCTAGAAATCTGTGATGGCAAAGAAATCGAACACAGGACTATCGTGTTTGCAAGTATAACTCTAACAAAATACGAGAGAAACTACACTATATCGGAAAAGGAAGCTTTAGCCATTATATGGGGGTTAAAGAAATTCAGAAATTATCTGTGGGGCCATAAGCTCATCATACATACTGACCACCAAGCTTTAACTTTTCTTAAGGATTGTCGTTTACTTAATGGCAGGCTAACTCGTTGGGCTTTGTACCTGCAACAATTTGATAATGAGATTTGCTATGTTAAGGGTACTGAGAATTATGTGGCAGATGCTTTATCTCGATTGCCCAATGGTATGAGTGAAGTGCCCAATGAAAATGGTGAAGAGGGTACTTTTCAGATAAGGTATATGAAAGAGGTTTCAGGAAAAAGGAAAATTGAGCAAATATGTAAAAATATGAGATACCATCAGAATGAGGATCCGACATGGAAGTCTGTGAAGGTAAATTTTGACAGAGTGCAGTATCCTCAAATTAAGAAGTATTACAAAATCTTTAAAGGCATTTTATATAGGAGGAAAGATTTAGTCACTGAGGAATGGAGAGTATGTTGGCCACACCAGTTTGATACAGATGTCATAGACTATTTTCATTTAGCATTGGGGCATAGGGGGCCAAAGAAATGTTTGGATAAATTGAATAATGTAGTAGTGATTGCTGGTAGTGTCAGTAAGAAGGTAAAGCAACGAATTAAGTCGTGTGATGTCTGTCAAAGGGCCAAAGTACCGAACAGAACTAGTAGAGATACAATGCAAAGTACATTACCTGAAGACACCCTAGAATTATTATCAGTAGATTTGTATGGTCCCCTCCCAAAGACTTCGGGAAATTGTGCATATATTTTAGTAATTTTGGAAGAATTCTCAAGGTTTGTGAAATTATACCCCCTGAAAAAGGCAACAGCAAAAGCTGTATTTAGTAGGATGATCGAATACTTTAGAACCATTGGGAAACCCAAGGCAGTACTATCTGACAATGAACATCAGTTTATATCCGAAATTTGGAAGGGAGGAATGGAGCAAATTGGTGTGGAGGTTAAATATTTCTCAGCATGTCACCCAGCTAGCAACTCAGTTGAAAGGTACATGCAAGAAATCAGGAGATTGTGTAGAACGTACTGCAGTCATAACCATAGAGCCTGGGGTAGATTTATATCGGATTTTGAGAATGTCATGAACACCTTACATCATGAATCTACTGGGTTCCCTCCGGAAGAAATTTTGTTAGGCAGCAGAAGTAAAAGTTTAATTGAGGAAAAACTGGAGTTTCCACCTTGTACAAGCTTGGGGTTGAGTCAAAACAAAGAATTAGTCAGAAAAAGGGCAAAGCAAAAAGCTGAATCTAGATCTAAAAGATATGATAAAAATCTGAAAGTTTCAAAATTTAAAATTGGAGATTATGTTCTTTTAAAAACCCACGAAAAATCTAGTGAACTGAACCATGAAATTTCCAAATTTAAATATATTTATAATGGACCGTATGTAATACAGAACATTCCACACGATAATGCTTACTACCTGATCTACCCAAAATCCAAAAGACCTTTAGGTGTAAGATATGTTGTGGACCTGAAACTGTATGTTCCTAGGAGTGAGTGACCTAAGTACACTCAGAGAGCAAATTGCAGTAAATGTGCTGTATCTTATGCTGAAACCATTTTATTCTAAATGAAACAAATCTTTGTAAATGTATGTATACCAATGTCAGTGTGCTAATGTAGTTATGTGAGTTTCAGATTACCAAATGTCCTATAAATGTAAAGATGTATGGAGAAAAGGGTTGAAAAGAAAAAGCAAATGCTGTAAGCCAGATAAAAGATAGGACTGCCGAAAACCAAAGTGGGCAGTATATGAGTCATAATATAAAGGACTGCCAAAATCAAAGAGGGCAGATAAATAGTCAAAGGAGAACTGTAAGTGTGGTACAGGAGATGTGATAAAATGGTGCGAAATGGACTGCCCAAATCTGAATAATAGGCAGCAAATATGTGTAGTAATTTTCTAAATATTATTGTGTGTTTATTAGTAAATAAGGAAATGGACTGCCATTCAATGCAAGCAGCAACTAATTGTTTTATAGTGTATATAGGTGTTTGTATCTGCTTTATTGTTAAGTGTTAGTGTTCCAGAATTTGAAATTATTTCTTTGAGAAATTTAATAAAAAAATGAGTAATTTGCTATTTAAATCATGTTGTGATAGGAGGTTGGACTGTGCCAAAGGCACTTAAGCAAACGATAGGTAAATATTCTTGATATGTTAAAAAGTATAGTCCTAGATAATGTGAGTGAAAGGAAGTTTGTGGTATAAACTTTTGTGATGGGACATTCACACAAAGATTCAGAACCACTGTATAAATATAAAATTCAGTGTTCCCATCAAATTTGCACTTAGTGAAATTTACTGGAAACAGGGGCATGTGTAACAACAACGCCGTACTATTGTACATATAATATTTTTTTCTTCTGACTTTTCGATAAATTAGTGTAATCGATGTTCTGATTTCATTTGTTTTCTTGTTTCATGCCATTGTGTTAAGAAAACTATAAAAAATTTTCAATCTGAATATTAATGTTTATATCAAATGTCAAACAATATTGTAACAGAATTGAAATGTAAGAAATGTTGAATTTATTGTAACATATTTAAAATTGTAATTGTGCATCTGGTGCATACGTAGGCAATGTGTTAGGATATGTAGAATGCAAAACCTCTGGTGAATACCCTGTCGGTAGGGGAGCGGTAAAAGGTGGATGGCAGGTGAGCAGGGGAAAATGCACACGGGCGCTGCACGGCATAACGGGCTCAGCAGTAGTAGTCAGAGTTGGGCATTGGTCTGAGCAACACGTTCTGGATCGAGGAGGCTCTCCTGGAAGACGTAGTTTCATTGAGCCTCGGATATGTCGTTCCGACGCCTATACAGCATGGCAAAATTCCATAGGCACTAAATGGAAAAGTATTGCGACGCTATGAAGAAGTAAAGTGCCGATACATCAAGAGCCATTGCTGTGGTTGTATGTGTGCTCTGTGCCTCGCCATCTCGCCGCCCGCTAACCGCCACATCGATACAAACAGGTTGAAACTTTTAGTACTGTATTCGTGTGGAGCAGTGCTACTTTTGTTCCATACTGTTCAATAACAACTTAAATTTTACCATAACTGTCCTATCATTTAATTATCCTCACAACTAACCTAGCCAGGGTCCTTTCCAAATGTTGTGCAATCCGAGTGTCCCGAAATGAAGAATTAAAGTTTATGTTAATAATAATTACCTGCAGACCTAGCTATGTTAGAATGATGTTTAAAGAACTTTTTTGTTAATGAACTAATAGACGAATAACAAAGATCTGAAAAAGTTGGAAGATAATTTTGATATTGATTTAGTAGTGAAGTTTAATCATTTCAAGACAGATATAATGGTATTTAAATGAGCAGGAAAAAAAAATGAAAAGAGTAGTAACTAATATACTGCAAATCTTGAGCACATAATGATTTCAGTAATCGAATTTTCTAATACAGTGATCATAACAGTTTCAGGGTCCCCCCCCCCCTCTTTTTTTATTCATTTGAATTCTGAAGTGTTCTAGACTGATTTGATCAGCAAAGTTAAAGTCAATATAAAAAACCAAAATTTATCAGTGTTTTACCTTTATCAAAATTGACATTGTGTGTGTGATTCGAAAGTGCTATTTCTAGGGTAACCTATGCCCGATTTTAATCAGATCAATAGACAGTACGAAGTTTTGTAGTAAACATTATAGTGTAGTGTTATGTATTTATGGTTTATCCCTATCAGTACAGAAAGTAAAATTATCAGTTCAGTAGATTTTCTGGTTCTAAAATTTACCATATTATGCAGTGTTATTACGTGTTGTTTTGCAAGCACGTACATCAACTTGTACAGGGAAGAAACTCAGTTAATGCCTAATTAGGCTAGCGACCGTATTATTAAAAAATTGGTAGCATCTTCTGTGTTGTTTCTTGTCCGTCCTGACGTGTAGTTGCATTTCGGACTTGCTTGACGTATCATTGTTATTACAGAGTGGGTGTAAGTCTGATTTGCCTCCATTCAGGTAGACGCGGTCAATATCTATACAAAAATCCTTTCTCATAAGGTGAAGCCCGTCAACTCACCATAGTACAGGCTTTAATGAGTATCGTGTGCCCCAAAGCGCAGTGTTACAAGATGATTTCGAGGGACCACACCCGATAAATTTCATTTTATCTTTAAGAATTTCGTGTTGCTACAGTATATGTTGTGTATTGTAGTTTCTCTTAAATTTCATTGTTTACATAAAATGTTGCTGTTGTTATTGTTGTAGATGCTTTCGAGAATAAAAATCGATAAACGTCACTTCTTTTCTTTTCACTAAGAATTTCGAATTGTTTCAGTACATATATAAGTAGTGAAATCAAGAGAGCATCAGTGCGATTTGTTAGTGCAGCCTGCATACATTCAGGACAAATATGCAATCAGGGCAAATTTGATTCACAGGTCCTTAACATATTGTTACCCCTCCTCCTCCCCCATCCCACTAGGCACTCCAATCACCAATACAAGCATACTTTTGATATCAATTTCATTGACTAATTAATTAAATCGATGAATTACTTAAACTCCCCTTCCAGGAAACCCCCCAGCCCTTCTCCTTCCCTCATGTACCCGGAAATTGGTGGAAAAAGACTCAGTCTCAGCAGGAGAGGAAGGATCTCACTACAGGAAATTCGATTATATAGCAAAGGGTATACTCTTTATTTATAAAATTAAATTCACAGGGGCTGTAGCTCACTTTTATTTGGTGGGAAAACCTCACATCCAGCAACTACATGTCCTAATTACATAATTACACTGCTGCAGACTGGAGGTATCGTCTCATTGGGAAATTTTCGTGTGTGCTTTCAGCTTGACATGCAGTAAACATTGCGTTTTCTATCGGATGAAGTTGGCGGAGTTTTTCATAGTTCGTAATTTTTCTCTGTTGGATGGTGCAGAATGACGATGTTAGAATGTTGGGGTGATAGACGTGAATGGACTCTGAGGGACGTGGATCTGCTTCGGGCTGCAGTACCTGTATGATGTTGAATCTTTCTCATTTTTCCGATAAGAAACACCACTGTAACAGTTCGTACCATCTTTATACTGCCTCGTGTTGCAGGAGTGGGCTTCGTTTGGCGCCAACCTTACACATTGTGCATGCTTGATGCAGCTATGACAAAATGTTGCCATTTCCATCGACTGGTCAAAACACAGTCATAACGCACTGACTGTAGCAGATAGGTTCGAAAAAGGTGATACTAGTGGTTGTAATCATTGAAAGACTTCTCTACAGCCTCCAGTGCAGATATGTGGTTGAATGGAAAGACTAGATTCCAAATCGCAGACAGCATTTCTATCAGAAAACATAGCACTAGTGATCTAAAAAGCCTGTATACATTTCTTACGTCCTCAGTCAGCACACCATCTGCCGTTTGTAGTCATTCTCAATCAACCATCGCCTATAACCCAGTGGATATATCGCAGAACCTCTGACGTGGCATTGAGACAAAATGCGTTACAAATACTGGAGGAATATCTAGCGGCGGTATGAGGGAGCTACAAATACGAGCTTCATACCGCATTCCTTAGCCGAAGCACTATCTAAATTCGGTGGTTTTATTACGAGCTTACACCGCCGGCGACGTGTAACCGCACTTTTGGTCTATTAATATACACCCAGCGATCACTGTGAATATTCAGTGTTGAGGTATTTATGTGTAAAAAGCAATTCATTCGGAGGTAATGCCATTCCACTATTTATAAGGCTTTTATAGTTTTTAACATGGATATCGTTGGCGATACTGGTGAGTACTTGTAGAACCAAGGCCGCGTGTGACAGTAACATAGTCGTTGCGATGGTGTTTTTAACATCTGGCGGCTTGTAAGACGATAACGTCTCTCTTTCTAAGACACTGATGGACCACTCGTAAGAAGAACTTATGAGACATGTCCACTCATTGTTAATTCTCGCTCAGTATGTTTCCGTATCGCCAGCAATCAGTTATTGACGAAGTATTACACTTGGTAGTAGGGGATACATGATAGGTTCGCCTTGAGCATCGGGCTTTTAAGTATTGTGTGTGTGTGTGTGTGTGTGTGTGTGTGTGTGTGTGTGTTCTTTTGGACATGTGCAAAGAAAATTATTATGTCCTGTTGTAAGGGAAGGTATGGATTGTAATACTGAGATAGCCGCAAAAGGAATGAAGGTTTTTTTTTTTTTTTTTTTTTTTTTTTTTTTTTTTTTTTTTTTTTTTTTTTTTACTTGGAAAAGTATGTCAAGTCATAAAAATGGTACAGATATTTCTATTTCCAGAACCACAGCCATCAATCAGCTGATGTATTTCCGATACTTCGCTCATTGTCGAATGTCGTCCAATTGAAACTGCAATCGTTATATTTAATTTAAGTATAGAGATCAAATATGTATGTGGCCGGTTCCTAGGACGATTCTGTCTGGAGGAGCGTGGCATACAGCGGCGGTGGCCTGTAACGGGAATGATTCACTTTCCCAGCTAACGGCAGGAGCTGTCCAAATGGAAAGGCCTGTTGGGGTACAGGAATGTACCTGACGTAACCGTGTCCTCCTCCAGACGACTGAATAGCGAGCCATTACACAGTATGCGTTGGGGAGCCTTCATAATCACGTGTGTTCTCCGTGGAAATTTGGAAAAGGATGATTTGGAATCTGTTATATCACCAACATCGGTATTAACGAGTGGAAATATGTTTCCTCTTTTTTTTCGAGTTTTCACACAAAGGTCTTCTCAGACGAGATAAGCTTCTAGTTACTCAGTTGTTTACATCACACTCCACCTTGCTAAAGTTTCGGGTTTCTAGAGAAATAATTTCCAGTCTATATCTTCGGAATTATGGTGTGCAAGCGATCGATAGCATACTGCTAAGTGCCTGATACCGAGAAATATGGCGACAATGGTATGATATTCTGGTAAACTGGTAAATCATGTGAAAATACATATGTTCTTGTAGTCCAAGAGTCTGGAGACGGGTAAGCAGTAAGAGCCAGAATCATTAAACCTTTTGTGCCTAGGGGAACCGATCCAGCATTTGTACAGCAGTTTCGAGAATGACCTCAGTCCACTGAGGGCACTCTGGTCACGCACCGGGCCAGTATGTATGTGGGTGCAGGTGACTTGTGACTGTCGGCTGCAGTGGGTGACCACCTGACTGTGCAGGAAATATCTAGTGCTGTGAGGAGTATATATGATGCAGGTGCTTTTGCTGTCTGTCTTCACGGTATATCTTGGAGTTATAACACTAGTGTGTATGTGTCACTCTCCCCTAACAACCGAACCTTTAGTCCTGTCATGCAAAAAGCAACATATAACACTAATGTGCCATGAAACACTCTAATGTTACCCTCTGAGAGGATTTCGAATTATGACTGTACATTTGTCTAATGGACAAAGGTATCGGACTATAATTTTGAATATGGTGAAATTAACAGAAAAAATAAACGGACTTTAATCTTTGGAGTCAATGAAAGTGGTAAAATCATAAGTGAATGAAAAAAAAAGAATGGTCGCCAACCCAATGAGGCACATTAATTTGGAAATATATGTTTGAGAAAATTGGATATTGGTTATTGAAGTTTCTTTTGTTGATATTTCCCATTGAATAGCACACAGACACAGTGCACTCTGAACTGTGTGTAGCAGCAGTTACCAACAACACACACACACCAGTGAATTACAGGAAGCAAATTTGCACCAACCTCATACTAATGACAGGTACACTCAACATCATTACTTAATCAAATACTGAAATGTTACTGCATGAAGTGCAGAACTAAATTTTAACATGAGGGGCTTGTATCTTAACTGACACGAAAAAAAACCAAATAAAGATGAACAGTATCGTAAATACACTGTTTAAAAGCCTCTATATATATCAGTTTTCCTTAGCAATGGCAATAATTCGATTTTCTTTCTAATAGGTGGAGAATATGATAGGGACCCATAAACTAGTATAGTTTCACTAGTCAATGCTCTCTGATTATTACAGTAGCAAACACCAATTATAAAAGCTAATCATTCACTTCACTTAGAGTAGTTCATAATTTACTTTGCAAGACAATACAATACAATGCTGGACTTAATTAACTTCAAAAAAGAAACCATTCATGATAGAAACCAAAGCAACACTAATTTTTGAAATGAGCTTAACTTGTTTGCCTTTTTATCACCTATGAAGCAGGTTTTCTAGACAATAATATTTACACGATCTTGCACTGTAATCCTACAAAACTATATTTTGTAATGAACTATGGATACTTTAGCAAACACATATCCAACTTCACTTTTGTGGTTTTAACTTTAGCTTCTATTACTCCTTTTATATTAGACAAATATCACTATTAATCACTTGAATCCAAGAATTGTTCATTTAAACCAGGATACTCAGTTTAGTAGAACTTAGGTGAGGACCCTGCATAGGTTCGTGATCAGGATAGAAAATATAGTTCAGGACACGGATTTATAATGTTGTGATTATTATTAAAACAACACACAACTTAACTGGTCCATGCCCATATACATTACTGAATGTATGAAGTTAGTGAAGCAGTGGCGAGGATTGGTGGCAAGCGACATGGCGGCTAACTGTACTCACGGCTCTTGATGTTCGAATACTCTATAAAATCTCTTCTTGGCCTCGGATTTTCAACATATTAGAACCATTACTTTATGTCAAGAATAGTAAATAATAGTCAGATACACATCTGAGGCAAATCCCTTGTAAAGCAGCTTCCAATTGCCTCTCTTAGCACCGTCGAAGTGTACTGTCTATGGCTAGCCACTTACTGCGTACCGTTCACACCAAGGAGCCACTTAGTCCGAGCGCCAAAACCACCTCTTACATGCGCCATGCCACTTCCGTTATGGGGGGCTTCCCTACAGCTATTACATGTAATAAATACAAGTGCCCTAAGCATGACCAGCTATCGATAAACATTTTCTTTTTATGAACATACACATATTATAATAATTTTTCATTTTAAGATATCCTTTCGCTTTTTTCATATATACTGTGGAGGACAAGGGGTTATGTTTAGGAAAATGGGGTGCAAAATTGTGATTTAGTGTGTTTCAGAGCGCGATGCGCCAGCCTCACGGCAGACGGCGGACGAAGGCTGGCCAGCGCGTTATGCAGGTGACACAGTTTTGCAACGAGCATCGGTATGTGTGTACGTGTGCAGCAGCCATCAGAACACAGCATTAGCAGAATTAAGCAGGCGCGGGCCGCATGTGGCGCAGTTGCGTTAGCGAAGTCAATGAGAACCTTCTAATAAACACGCCGCCGGGTAACCGGCGGATTCAGCAGCAGTCTGTACTACACTCCTGGAAATTGAAATAAGAACACCGTGAATTCATTGTCCCAGGAAGGGGAAACTTTATTGACACATTCCTGGGGTCAGATACATCACATGATCACACTGACAGAACCACAGGCACATAGACACAGGCAACAGAGCATGCACAATGTCGGCACTAGTACAGTGTATATCCACCTTTCGCAGCAATGCAGGCTGCCATTCTCCCATGGAGACGATCGTAGAGATGCTGGATGTAGTCCTGTGGAACGGCTTGCCATGCCATTTCCACCTGGCGCCTCAGTTGGACCAGCGTTCGTGCTGGACGTGCAGACCGCGTAAGACGACGCTTCATCCAGTCCCAAACATGCTCAATGGGGGACAGATCTGGAGATCTTGCTGGCCAGGGTAGTTGACTTACACCTTCTAGAGCACGTTGGGTGGCACGGGATACATGCGGACGTGCATTGTCCTGTTGGAACAGCAAGTTCCCTTGCCGGTCTAGGAATGGTAGAACGATGGGTCCGATGGCGGTTTGGATGTACCGTGCACTATTCAGTGTCCCCTCGACGATCACCAGTGGTGTACGGCCAGTGTAGGAGATCGCTCCCCACACCATGATGCCGGGTGTAGGCCCTGTGTGCCTCGGTCGTATGCAGTCCTGATTGTGGCGCTCACCTGCACGGCGCCAAACACGCATACGACCATCATTGGCACCAAGGCAGAAGCGACTCTCATCGCTGAAGACGACACATCTCCATTCGTCCCTCCATTCACGCCTGTCGCGACACCACTGGAGGCGGGCTGCACGATGTTGGGGCGTGAGCGGAAGACGGCCTAACGGTGTGCGGGACCGTAGCCCAGCTTCATGGAGACGGTTGCGAATGGTCCTCGCCGATACCCCAGGAGCAACAGTGTCCCTAATTTGCTGGGAAGTGGCGGAGCGGTCCCCTACGGCACTGCGTAGGATCCTACGGTCTTGGCGTGCATCCGTGCGTCGCTGCGGTCCGGTCCCGGGTCGACGGGCACGTGCACCTTCCGCCGACCACTGGCGACAACATCGATGTACTGTGGAGACCTCACGCCCCACGTGTTGAGCAATTCGGCGGTACGTCCACCCGGCCTCCCGATGGCCACTATACGCCCTCGCTCAAAGTCCGTCAACTGCACATACGGTTCACGTCCACGCTGTCGCGGCATGCTACCAGTGTTAAAGACTGCGATGGAGCTCCGTATGCCACGGCAAAATGGCTGACACTGACGGCGGCGGTGCACAAATGCTGCGCAGCTAGCGCCATTCGACGGCCAACACCGCGGTTCCTGGTGTGTCCACTGTGCCGTGCGTGTGATCATTGCTTGTACAGCCCTCTCGCAGTGTCCGGAGCAAGTATGGTGGGTCTGACACACCGGTGTCAATGTGTTCTTTTTTCCATTTCCAGGAGTGTATTTAAGGGCATCAGAGGTGGGTGTCGGCATTCGGTTCGACCGATTGGGCGTTCGGTCGCTGTCACGTCATCGTCATCAGTGACGCTGTCCCCGAGGACTGGCCGGCAGGGGGGTGTTTCCTGCTGCTGCACCGGCGACTCCCGGCGTCGTCACGAGCCGCCGCATCTGCAGGAGGCGTGCTGGGCCGCGCCTCATGCCGCTAACCTCCTACCGCCTGCACAGCCGCTGACCGAGCCCTGCGTCGCGTTCCCGGACTGCGTGCATCAGCACTTTTCCACCACAACACGAGCAGTGGGGCTGAGCTACTGGAAAATGTATTGGGAGAACCAACAACAAAGAGGGAGATTGCTAAAAACAGCCACCTTCTTCTACCCACCCACGCCTTACGATCCTGACCACGTCAGCCACTCTGGTCATCCTGTTACAATACATTACAAAATTCTAATTTTCTTGCCATAGCTCAAGGACTTTAAATGACGAAGAATACACACTCCATAATTGTAGATACACAGTTATATAATATAAAGCTACTTCTAATCGATATAAGTGTTACAGAGTGTCTGGTGATCGATATCTATATGTAGGGCGCGGAAGTGGTGATTCTGTATGGCGCAGGGTAGGAATAGTGTGCTTACTACATCGATATGGTACGTGGAGATCGGTTTCACGCTGAAACATTCAAGCTGCAGTCGTCTGTGGCAGAGCAGTGTGATTGAGGAAGTGTCATTCCATATTTGACGATCTGTAGACCACTTTTACAGCGCTTAACTGTCAATGCAATATGGCGATCTGTACAATATAGCTTTGGTGGTGAAAGTCTCATCTGCAGAAAAAAATGGCGGACAGTGTTCCCACACGAGCAGCAGCAGCAGCAATTTGGTGGGTAAATTCAGTAAGAGCCAATCAGAATGCTCCATTCATTCACAAGACATCCTTTGTACTGGGACATAGGAGCCTCTACATCCTGGTTCGAACAAAATGGGGGCACGGTATCTATGGAAATTTCTGAGAGTAAGGTGATGTATTCTTTGTTCAAGTGTTCAAAGACAAGTTGAAGTAGACTATCCATCTCTGGTGTGATGCTGTCCCTCATCTGCCATTGTGGCATTATGACATCTTCAGACCAGTAGCTGTAGGACAGCGAAAATTCCAGCCACGCTTCGCAAACATCTCGCGTCTATGCGTCAGCCATACTGGGCAGGTAAACACTTGTGCGCGTTCGACACGTCTCGCATTTGGAACAGGATGTCCCATTAGGTTCGCTAGGAAGACTGCAACCTGTGTTATTCTGGGAAGCATTGCAATAGATTTCTGTAGCTCGTCCAGAGGGAGACTTGGCTGTTATTTACATAGACATGTGACGTCAGACAACCTTTTGGCTGTGCTTGCGATGGTGAGGCGCTAGGCAACCATCTCTCGCTTGGCAATTAGGCCTGCACAAGTACAAAAGCTATGCATCAGCAAATGGTGAATGTGTGCACGCTCAGACGCATCTCGCATGTGGGACTTGCTTGAATGCGCTGCCTTGTGGGCTCTGTACGGAACAGTTTGCTGATACGTTGCAATCGAATTTCTTAACGATAGTTCGAAAGCGTTTTTACATGCAATGAGTATATGCGCAGTGCATTATTTAATGCTGTTTAAGCGTAGTGAGCGTATTTGCAGAGCATCACAGATGCATTATTTTGCCAATTTTATGCTTAGTCAACATGTCTGTTGCATTATTTTGTGAACAAGTCTGTAGGCTGTGCCATGCGTTATTTCGACAGTTTATAATTAGGAGCGTGTCTGCAGAGCGTTCTACATGCATTATTTTGACAGTTTACAAGTTGTTTCCATGCCTCTACATCAGTGTACTGCGTAATTTTGGCTATTTACGAGTAGTTTCCAGGTCTGGCTGTGAATTGTGACCCCAAGCACGTCAGAGCGAGTGTTTTGTATCAGGTAATAAATAAACCATGTGAAATCCATCCCTAAATAAACTGCTCCAACTTCCCACTGAAAATAAAGTACACTCTTTCCTCTCTAGCAGCCCAGCACAGGCTGACTAATTTTCCCGCCAATTCCAAGGAAGAGATGGTGGTTGGATGACTTAGGTTAGTGGAGGTAGCCCAACTGACCTTTTTTCCGGCCAAAATTTTCCCACCATTTTCTTAGATTAGTGTAGGTAGCCCAAGTGACCTTTCCCCACCAAAATTTGAATTTGCTACCATTTTCTTGGAGAGGGGGGAGGGAAGGGCAGAGGGGAGGGGAGGGCGAGAGGGTAGTGGAGGTAGCCCAACTGACCTATTTTCCTGCCAAAATTTGAACATCCCACCATGACGTCATTGCAGCATAGCCACATCTATCGCCGCCATCTTGGATCTGCTGTCTCGTATAATTCTGGCAACAAGACAACATGGGATGATACGCAGGTTGCCCTCCTACTGACGTGTGTGTATGCCAGAGTGCACCATCACCGGCCATGGAGGACATCTGGGGATGACTGGAGTGGTAGGAATTCAGATGTTATCAATATGTCCACTGCAAACATCCATTTTCAATCTTCTCACAAGCAACACGCACATGTCCAGCTCTGTCATGCTCACCCAGCACACTGGTCACTGCAACAGCCCTTACTGCCTTGGGCAAGGTCACACAGGTAGGAGCATTATTTGTACCTGGCCCAGGCTGAACTAGTCCGTTACTTCTGGTTGCTGACTCCTGGTAACCACCACTGCAACCAGCCACAGTCCACTGTGAAACAAGCAGCTGCAGCTTGGACGCATACAGTAGTTCTAAAAAATTCCACCCAGACGTAGACCAACCAGCTTAAAAAGTCTACTTTGCCCAAACCGGGGTAGCGATGATGTTCACCATACACCTCAAATTTCTCGTGCGAAATGTAGATTCTTCCCGTCTTCCAGAAAAAAAACGGACAATACACTCGTTTTCACATTGCTAAAGTATCATTGCTTGTTGTGAAAATCCTGTACAGGACCATGGCATAGGCTATATTCCCTCTAACTATTCTTTCATCAGGTAGAAAAATATGTTTTCTTATCTGGCACGTCTTGCGTCACAGGACTAGAACATTAAACACATTCTTGGCTCATGTTGGCGTGCTAAGATCTACCACTGTCACAGGACGCCTCCTCGCTTTCGGACTCTCTCTTAACAGAATGGCACAGAGAAGTTGTAACTATAAGTTTTATGCTACGTATCACTTTATAAATTCAGTAATACATCTGATTTTATTATGATGGTCGTCTCTCCCTGTGTAGGTGAGATTTTCAAATATCTTAAAAGCTATCGCCCCAACGAAAAAAAACACAAAGTCAACGATCACATCTGTGGTGCCCTAACCATCACATCCATCCAGCAGGCAGCGTGTCACTGATATCAAATTGATAGGATAGTTAATTAAATTCATCATGAGAGTCACTTTACATGGCGAGTAATTTTTCTTTTTCAGTCGTTGGATTACACTCACCAGGTAGTTCAAATGGGAATCCCTGGATGGAAGACAATGTTCTTTTCGAGGGACACTATTGAGAACCAACATTTGAAGCTGACCACAGAGGGACTCTAACTCCACCAACATACATTTCGCGTAAAGACCTCGCTATTAAAAGAAAATCACAATGACTATGTTACTATAACCCTGCATAAAAAGCGGTCTAGGTTCTACAGGCACACATGAGAGTCACTGATAGCATTACGCTTTCTGGTAGAAATGCTGCCTGCGATTTGGAATCAAGTCTTTCCATTTAACCACACACTTGCGTTGGATACTGTGGAGATGTCTTTTAATGATTACAGCCACGGGAGAATCATATTCATGCCACTCTCATATCCCAAAATAAGTCACCTTTTTCGAACCAAACTGCTACAGCAAAACGCCAATGTGGCTTTAGACAGTCCCTCTGCCTCTTGTAACTGTTCCTCAGTCCCTGCCCCGCCCTCCCTGCAGCTTTGTCCAGGTGATTATCTCAGTTTACCAGGCAGAGGTAGGAGAACGCTCAATCTACCACCTTCTGGAACCGACATAGAAATAGGCTGAGCGAAGTTAATCGACTGGAGCGTGTTTTTTGACCACTCGGTGAAAATGGGAATACATTGTCGTAGCTCCCCCAATGGTGTACGATGTGTAGGGCCAGCGCCGACAGGGAGCTTTCTCCTGCAACTCGAGGTAGTATAAAAGACAGTACAGGAACTGGAAGATGGACGAGGGTTTTGCTACTGCACTGCGATGCGTTTCCAAACTACATATAGGAACTGCAGTCAGAAGGAGATCACTGTCCCTCAGCATGCATACACGTCTGTCACCTAAACATTCTATTATTGTTTTTTTGTACCCACCAACAGAGAGAAACTATGAACTGTAAAAGCTCCGCTAAATTCATCCGACAGAGAAATCGATAAGATTTTACTCCATCTCTCTCTTCTGATACGTCAAAAACAAGTACTGTCTTTGTGCTGGCACCGTGCATGGTTGGCGATCCTATTAAATATATAGGTATTGATCCATTGGAGCAGGTGACCAGTTATTGAAGTTGCCTCCACAGATCAGTGTAAAGTTTCGTCACCTGTATCGTAGGAGGACCATATCCCACAGACTGACAGTTGCAAGACAGGGTCCCTGTTCTGTTGTCTGATACATTGTTATTTCTGCCGTAACACGTCCAAGCAGCGTATGATTGCAGTTTTGTGCACCACCACGGATTTTATTTTTTTCCACCATGACTTTGAGGTCTGTATCAGGTTCTTAAGTCACATTAACATGCTTCGATCCATTGATTCTCACAGAAAATAGGCCATCGCATGCTGATCCCACATCATACACAATGAATGATTGAAATAAAAGACAGTCACAGCATATCGAAATTGGAAGAGTTATTCAGCATTGTCGAGCATTTCCAGACAGCCATCCAAAGGTGATTGACGACCTCTATGTTTAAACTCATCTTTCACTGTGATGGGCCAGCATATGGCTCGGTGTTCCATTTCGATTAATCCGTCATATTGCAGTCGTGTACGCGATCGCTATTCCGGTGCTAGCCCTCGCCCAAGAAGGTGTTGCTCCTCCATCAAGACTCTTTCTCCACTTCAAACAAGTGATGTCAGTCAGTCATTATGTGGTTATCAACAGTATACCAGTGGATGGATGGGATGGAAAAGACACTGTCGAAGCACTGTAATAAGCACCACAGTTGTTAGAGGTGTATTATCGGTACTATATGTCATGCACAATGAGCAAAAAAAGTGTTTATATAAGTAACAAAATTGTACAAAAAAATTCAATGTAAATCAGGTTTGTCGCTTTCATGTGTAGTCGACGCTCACAGTTGTTAGGTTCTGACCCCTTCAAAATAATGTTCAAATCTATGTAAATTCCTAAGAGACTAAATTTCTGAGGTCATCACTCCCTAGACTTACACAACACTTAAACTAACTTATGCTAAAAACAACACACACACACACACCCATGCCCGAGGGAGGACTCGAACCTCTGATGGGAGCGGCCACACAGTCCATGGGACTGCGGCTCAAACTGCGCAGCCACTTTGCGTGGTTTTTCACCCCTTCTTTATTTGGTAGTGCTCCACCTTACCTCAGCATCGTGATAGACGTCGTACTGCAATTGTATTCTTCTATGCATATTTTGACACTAGCACATTCATACTTATCATAAACATAAAACTATATTTACTTGGCGGTGCAGCCCGTTCCTGTGTTTATATGGCACCTAACACTCGACAAGCATTTATCTTTCTTCACTTTATGACATGTTGACACATCGTTCCCTAGAAGAAAAAATTTAATACTAACTTAAAAGTAAATTATCATAGATAAGTGTAAGTGGCTCGATGGTCACTAATATCTCTTTTATATATTTAACCATGTACTCGTTTACTTCACTGTGCAGTTGTGCTATCACAAAATCATTCAACGTCATGTGGCCGGCCGCTGTGGCCGAGCGGTTCTAGGTGCTTCAGTCCGGAACCACGCTGTTGCTGCGATCACAGGTTCGAATCCTGCCTTGGGCATGGATGTGTGTGATGTCCTTAGGTTAGTTAGGTTCAAGTAGTTCTAAGTCTAGGGGACTGATGACCTCAGATGTTAAGACTCATAGTGCTTAGAGCCATTTGAACCATTTTTAATCTCTACTTACCTTGTAAATCTGAAAGATAAAGTGTATTATCAGTGTGGGGCGACCTCTTATTCAGTTTGCCACTCATATTGTACTCGCTTGTGTACCTGCAGCAAGAGGTTTTCTGGCCCCTTCATTATAATTAGTGCATGTACTTTCAATACTTAAATCTGTAAATATATAGATATAGTGTACATAGTAACGTAACTTCAGTAAATATTTCGTAGTTTAGGACCCTCTTCCGTGTATATAATCCCTTAGTTTATCTTTGTATGTATTGTGTAGATAGTCGTAGTTGTAGTATAGACTCTCCCTTAATTTTCTATGTCCCAGTTTATGCAACAGGATTTAGAAGTGCAAGTGCAGGCATAGCAGGTCTGTTTGTTTTTTGGTGCTCCAATACTTTCAGCTATGTCTGGCACCCACACGCTTTCAGTTTGTTGACTAACTTTCTCCCAAAAGTGTATACACTGCGTCGCTCTGTTACCACCAACGTCGCGGCGAGCTGTGCATTGCAGTACGCGCCACCATGTTTCTCACGTTCGTTTATTCATCTACAACTGGGCTACTCTCAAGGCGAGGCGTTGTGTTTAAAGTATCGTCATCTCTAGATACATTAAAGTAAAATTCTTCCTTGTTATATACAACTTACCTTATCGTTTATACATTTGACATATAAGAAAAAACCTAAACAAAAATTTTTCTTATCAACTAACAATATAAATTCTGGGATGTGAATTTCCAGCATCCTAAATCTAATATTGTTATTCATATATACAACTTAGACTGTATACCAACCTTGATCGTATCTGATAATGCAAATCTCGATCTAGCTCGTGCCCCCACTCCCCTCCAAAGTCACAGAACGGGGTCCTACTGTGACCGGTTCAAGTTTTTCGGCGACTCGATGGCATTGACCTCTACGTTAGGCATAACTTCCACTATGTTGAACCTTGGTGTTTGGTTACGCCAATTATTGTCCTGAGAGGCTCTCGACTGAAATTCTCTTTGCCTTTGCGTGTTACTCGACATGTGTGTTACTTTGCTGGCCAAATTCCGCTGCCTGTGCCTTATTCGATTGTCTGTTATTGTTTTGCGCTTACCAAGCGACCGGCTGACGATTGCCGTAGCTTGTGTCTGTAGATACTGTACAGGCTGGCCATACGCTACTCGCCCATTGTAATTGATTTTGCTGAATTATTGCCCATTTCTTTTACATCTACCTTTGTGTTTACGGCTTTCACCATTGCCATTGTGATTACTGTTACCATTAACATAGCTCTGTGTGGGGTAAGGTTGCCATCCGTGTTGTACTACGAATCCATTGTTTACTTGCTGGTCCGTAAATCTCTGTGTCGATATCGGCGTATTAACGGGCTTCGGCTGTACTGGTCTCTCTTCATGTATTAAATCTATTGATTCCAGCACAGACAGAAAGTATTCAGTGTCGTGTTCCGGGTTGATAATGAGTTTTCCCTAGCATGGACAGGAAGACGGCTCTTTAAAATTTTCAACACGTCTACTTGAGATACCGGGTTCGTCCGGTATCTGGTATTATTGAAATATTTTTCCGTACTTGCCACTGAACAGGGCTGGGTTGAATACTTCACGCCTGAGCCTCTCTTATACGGCCTCAGACCAATACTTATCCAGAAATGCTCCCTCAAACTGTTCATAGTAGGGGCAACGTTCCGCCATGTCCGTAGCCTATGGCAGAACGTCACCTTGTGTGTATCCAACAACAAATGTACTTTTCTGGGCTTCGGTCCAGGTACAAGGTAAAACATTTCAAAATGCTGTAATAAAGACTACAGGGTGTGTTTTTTCCCTTAAATATCGCAAATTGTCGATGACTAAGTAATCCCTCATCTGCAAGTAATGTTGACAAACATGCCACGCTGTCAGTGACAAGCATGTTTATGTTCGCTTGTGGGGTAGCTCATGGCAATTGCGCTCGTTGGACAGGTGGAACTGCCGGCAAGAGTTGTTGCATTGTGCAGCCTTCGCTATTTCCCTTCGATGGGCTAGCCCCGTATTGTGGGTAACCAGTGAAGGTATCTAACTTCCCTAAAAATCGTAGGTTTGTTTTCTGTCATATGTTGTTTTGGAATGTTAGCGGGCTTAGCAATACTGCCTCGTATCCTTTCCTCTGCTTCCTTTAAACCCGAGTCTATTTTAGCTGGAAGTTGACTTTCCTTCTCTTTTATATTTTCTTCTACAGCACCTACGTAAATTTCGCATTCTGACACTACCTTTTCAGCAAGGTTGCTGCCAGGCTTCAGCTTTTCCAGTTATTTGCTCTACATCTGTATATAACTTATCTCTCTTTTTTTTTTTTTTTGGAAAATTCTGACGCTAAACTTAACTGATATACTGTACTCTTAGAGTCAACTTGTGTCCTTCTGTGGGTAGGTTATTGCAGGCGTCTTGCAGCTCGCTGACTGTGTTCGCCACGTTTTTTAGCGACGCATCCACTTGGGATTGCGTCTTCTGAATTTGGGAATATGCTTCACTGACGTTTTGCAACTCACTTGCCAGTTGTTCTTGTTTACGATCTACAGAGGTTACCTTTTCCGTTAGCGTATTTATATTGCGGGACATGTTCTTGTTTTAGTTGTTTACCGAGCTCTGTCAACTTCCCGGATAGTTCGTCAGATAATTCAGTGCGTATAGTTTTGCTCACCTCACTGAACTGTTGACTAATACTATTCCTGAAATCGTTAAATGCCTTTGCTGTGCAAACTGCTGTCCTATATTTTCCTGAAATTCCTCTTTGTTTTGTAAGCTGTTGTGTTATTAGTTATATGAGTTGTGTCAAATTGTGGGTGTCACTAGTATTTACATTTCTTTTTTGAACTGTTTCCTGCTCTACCGTTCGCGACGTAACGAGCAAATAGCTAGAGGAAGTTTCGCTGTCGCGCGCTTCAGTTTCACTATTTGGAAAATTGTTTCCCAGTGAGAAGTGAGGAATTGTCTCATCGAGTGTCATAAAAGTGACATCATGATTAGTTATATCACCAGTGTCATCATTTTTTAATAATGGGGCGCCAACCTGATTGCTTTGATACCCATCGGCGAGTTCACGAGTTGGCGCGTTAGTTTCAGCTGTTGCCAATCGCGAATTTCCGCCATCTTAGCATATTGCATTTTGTAATGATATTTCAACAATGGTCATTTCCTTTGACTACATTGTGAATAATGCTTAGCAGAATTATGAAAGAAAAAATTTTCAAAACCGGAATTTTGTTTGTATCGGTATCTTTCAATTAAAGCAGTTTTATGAGCGTTTTCATTAATGAACCTATGTATTCTATGATGCAGTCCTACTGATAAAGTCTTACAGAATTTGCAAGAATTATTTTGTACCTTAATGGTGCCTTTATACAGATTTTTGTCTTTTATAGAGAACTGCACTTCCCATTAAGGATATTAATTGGAAGGAAAAGAGATTATTTACTGCAAGAGAGACGGCACTAAGTGCGGCCATATAAGCATACTGTGTAGCAGCTTCCTACCTTTACTGTTGAAATCAGCATTCTTGGTGCGTCTCGTTTGTAGGCAGTAGTTAATTTTTACTTTTCTCCTTCAAGCCGTTAATATTTCCAATCTCATGGACATGTAATAAATGCCTCATTAGTTGCTTGTAAAAATACAAATGGATCCTTTATTTCCAAAAAAAATTTTATGTCAACAATTGAAAGGTCTGTGAATCTTCAGGTTTTGGCGGCGCAAAGACTTTCCATTAAGTTTCGGGTGTGCAGCCGTAAGAAATCTCCTTCTTCTTCTAATATTTCGGCTGAATAACGTTCAGCCATCTTCAGAGTGAGCCGCAGCCTTGCAGTCGAAATATTAGAAGAAGAAGGAGATTTCTTGCGGCTGCACATCCGAACTTAATGGAACAATTGAAAGGTCTGTTCATATTCCGCTCAGCGCCATCCTTTGAACGGTCGCCATTAAAGAATGGCAGGGGGACTAGAAATGTGAGGAAATCTTAATAAAAATTTGCTACTTAAATAATTAATAGGAAAATTATGAAATAATGATTTAAAAAATGATTAGAAAGTACTCATATTTTGGGTGAACTTTAAGCAGCACTAATATCAACAGACCTTCAAGATTGCATAGATATATTCAACATCTAACATTCGTAAATTTGAGTACATCCGTTATGCTATCGCTATTATGCTTGGAGATTGGCATGACAATTCTGGCTTCAGATCTACTCTCATCTGTTCACGTGAATTCTTCTCATTAGCTACAATCCTCTTGATGCAGGATTCTTGGCACATCACGGAGATATGAACAGACAGGTAGCGTCTGCATGACTGAATGAATAAGCTTTGCTACCTCGATAAGTATTTTTAATATTTTCTAACGCACAATTAGAATAAGCAATACCAATGCGGCAGAATTCGTCACACGTCCACCCACTACCACTTACAGGAACAGACAATTGAATCTAAAAAATTAAAAATTGAAAAGCATCTCTTTATCTCTCTCTTTTTTTCTGTATTAATGTTATATATGGTACACAATAATAATAATGTTTCATTATACCACTCAAACTAAATGCAGTGCCTTGATGGTCGTTTCTATCAGCCACCACTCTTATATTTACTTTATTTAACTGTTTGCGTCGAAAGTAGTCAGAGCTCACGAAATGGTACACAGTTATATCAACAGATGGCGTGCAATCTCACACGTATTTCCATGGCGTACAAAACACCTTCCAGATGGTCTATTCCTCTCCAACGTAGCCAGATTCAGATGAGTTGACGTGAAAGCGTAGTACGATCTTTGGTAAACAGATGGCATGAGGTGCTGTTGGCAGTTATTGAAATAACTGCTAGTATCAGATGAGCGGTTATCACAGTAACTGCTACTTCTCAATAACGGGTTATTTCTATTAGTTGTGTTATTTTTTGGCGCCTCTAAGAAGAAGAAAGTGAGGTGATTGTCATGCCATGTACATACTGCTACACATTGTGTTCATGGCCAGCGAAAAACATCAGTGTTTGGACAGTGCTACATATATGAACTCAGTGTGTACCACGATCAAAGAATTAGTGACTTTCTGTGTCAGATTGCTCATTTGCTGGAACTGCATTTTGACTCATTCTGCATAAAACTTTGACCGTTAAGCTATGTGCATGATGTAAAGATACTGTTTTCGATTCTAGATGTGAGATGGCTCATGATTAGACATAAGAATTAAATTAATGTATTTTGTTTCCTTGTCATATACAGGGTGGCGCAGATGGATCGGGTGGTTTTAAAATACTTGTCAAACTGTCAATTGTAAAGGTATTGGATTGAAATAAAGTGCAAAACGTGTAGTTACAATGGAAGTTTATTAACAAAAAATAGTAATGTTAGTTTTTAAAAATTACATCCATCAAATGCCCTCCTTCTCGAGCGACGCATTCTTGGAGTCGGTCCTTAACGTTCCGCATTGCCCGCTCAAGCACATCACCAGGAATTGATGTGATTTCGGTGTGAATTGCTGCCTTCAACTCCTGAATGGTCCGGGGTTTGTTCATGTAGACCCTTGCTTTTAAATAGCCCCATAAGAAAAAGTCACATACCGTGAGGTCCGGCGAGCGAGGGGGCCAATGGACATCTCCATTACGGGAAATCAAACGGCCAGGGAACAGAGCGCGTACAGCTTGCATTGATATCCTAGCGGTATGTGCAGTTGCCCCGTCTTGTTGGAACCACATATTGCCCATGTCGTAATTGTTCTCTTCAAGTTGTGGGAGAAGAAAATCTTCAATCATGTTCACATAATGCTGCGAATTAACAGTAACCGCCTGCTCCCTTTCATTTTCAAAAAAGTAAGGACCAATTATCCCTACCTTAGAAACCCCACACCAAACCGTCACTTTGTCACTATGGAGAGGCCGTTGGTGTAGATCTCTTGGGTTAGTGTCGGCCCAGTAACGGCAATTTTGCTTGTTTACGTATCCGTTAATGTGAAAGTGAGCCTCGTCAGACATCATGATAATCAGGTTTACATCTTCCAATAACTCCAACATCTGTTGGCTAAACTGAAGCCTTTGAAGATGGTCTGTTGGGAGAATCTTCTGTACCAACAGGATTTTATAGGGGTGGAATTTCAGTTCTTCGTTAAGAATCCTTTGAAGGCTCCGACGTGACATTCCAAGAGCTTGAGCACGACGTCTCGTTGATCGACGTGGGCTCGCAGTGACATCGCGTCTCACACGCTCCACGTTCTCAGGCGTTGTTATTGTTGGCGGTCTAGGCGTCCATTTTGGAGCACATGAACCAGTAGTGCGGAAATTATGCACCCAACTCAATATCGTATCTCGCTTAGGAACACTACCGCGAGGTGGGATGTTGAAACGCCGGCGAAAGGCACGCGTCACAGCAACAATTGACTCGTTATTGCGTATGAACTCTTCCACTGCGAAAACACGATGCTCAACGGACCACGTAGCCATCGCGACTGACTGCCAGCCTGCAACTGAAACTTCCCGTCCCCCCCCACCACAGGACGAAGTCGCCGAACACCTGGCTCCCCCCCTCCAGACGTACAGTCCACTTCAAAACCACCCGATCCATCTGCGCCACCCTGTATTACTTCTCAAAATGAGTGTTGTCAAGGACAAAGGTTTGATGGAACCAGTGTCACAAGGTGTGTCAGTGCCGGAAGCAGTAAGCACTTTCTTAGCAAAGGTAGCATAATTAATGGTGGATAATACAGAACTGTGTGGGTTGGTAGAATCGCTATTGTCAGAACTGGGTGCAGATTTATCAGTAGTAAGTTTAATTGCTCCTTTTTCTGGTGAGACTACCGAAAATGTGCAGCTCTTTGTGGGAGCCCTTGGAAATCTGTTTGAGATGTAAGGTTGGACTGATAAGGAATTATTGAGTGCCGCAAAACTGAGACCAACAGGGGAAGCTAAAACTTATGTACGGTATATAGAAGCTCTTAAGGGAGGCACATTTCAAGACTTTAAAGATGTGTTAATTCAGAGATATACAAAACAACATAATGTCAGACACTATAGGGAACAATTAGAGAGTTAAATAAGAGAAATATGGAAACTGTGGAACAATTTGTAGATAGGATAAGGAAAGTTAATGGATGTATCTATGAATTAGAACAGGATGCAGCAGTCAATGAAATTAATTTGCCAGAAGGTGAGGGTTCTCAGTGCTTTCGTAAGAGGGTTGTGTGCAGAAATATTAAGATGTGTATGAACAGTGGTCCAAGAAATTTGTGCACAGCAGTGCTGTTAGTTACAGAATTTGAGGGATCGATTTGCCAACTGGAATGCAGGGTAAACAGACAGTGTTTGCAGCTAATATAAAATGTTTTAGGTATGGACAAACAGGGCATGAAAGGAGGAATTTTTATAAGTAGAGGACTGGGGATGAATATGGTGTTAAACGCCAATGGGTACCCCATGTCCACCTAGAGTCATTGCCAGTAACATTGGAGGCTACAAAATCGTATGCAAATGTGGACTGTGTGATAAGAGGAATAGTAGAAAAAAAAGAGTGGCAATGAATTATTGGACACAAGGGTGCATGCGTTGGTCGCCAGTAGTGATTTGGTGAAACATAAGTAGTGGAAACTATCACAGTACAGACTGCATGGAGCTGGGGACAAAGATGTCGCACCATTAGGATAGTGGACATAGACTTTTGCTCCGATATGGTTCAATTTAAACAATTCAGAGATTCTGGCACACATGAGTGAGGGCTACAACATGATTCTTGGATTAGATTTCTTATATCAGCGTTGTGTGTGATCGATCTTCAGCAACATAGGGTGGAACTTGACAGAAAAATGTTCCAGTCAGGTGAATCCATTGCCACGGTAACGGTGTTCTAAGGGGAGTCTGTCACGAAAGATCGTTTACAGCACAAACGATCACGCTAAGACTTGGTTTGCATAATTGAGTATCTAAAGGTACTGGGAAATTACTTGGGTTCAGTGTTGAGTCTAGCTTGCTAGGAGGGATTTTGTATGAGGTGAAACTGTTGGAAGAGAATGAAGAACTACATCAAATGGGTTGCTTAGTTAAAAGAGTACTGTACGCATTGTTGTTATTGTTGTGGTCTTCAGTCCTGAGACTGGTTTGATGCAGCTCTCCATGCTACTCTATCCTGTGCAAGCTTCGTCATCTCCCAGTACCTACTGCAGCCTACATCCTTCTGAATCTGCTTAGTGTATTCATCTCTTGGTCTCCCTCTTCGATTTTTACCCTCCACGCTGCCCTCCAATACTAAATTGGTGATCCATCGATGTCTCAGAACATGTCCTACCAACCGATCCCTCCTTCTAGTCACGTTGTGCCACAAGCTCCTCTTCTCCCCAATTCTATTCAACATCTCCTCATCAGTTATGTGATCTACCCATCTAATCTTCAGCATTTTTCTGTAGCACCACATTTCGAAAGCTTCTATTCTCTTCTTGTCTAAACTGTTTATCGTCCATGTTTCTCTTCCATACATGGCTACACCCCATACAAATTGTACGCATATAAGAAATAAAGGGTGAAAAGAGGGCAGATACATATGGGGGGCGCCCCTCCGCCAGTCAGCCCACACACTATTCGTTCTTTTCTTTCGTCAGTCGACTCGACTCAATCGAGTTATCGAGTAGTTGTACTTTCCTATGTAGCATGCGTGTCTGCATCATCGTATTTTATACGTTTCTGTCTGGCACATAGGGATCGATTTAATGGCTTAGCTCTGTTGAACGAACACCCCGACATTGACTGTCCAATTGACAATGTAATCAACCAATTTTCCTGGAAGTATAGGCTCATAGAATTCATCATTTAAGGAAGAGAACCACAATTCTAACTTTTTTTTATTCAAATGATGGCATTGTCTTGTATATGTGTATTATCAGTTTAAATAAAACTTTCTTAAACATTGGATGTGATATGATTATTTTTTATTATGGTAAAAGTAAAGGTAGCTCAAGATATCTTTAGGGCCACCTCCCTGAAGTTCTTCTGTATCCACCACTCAAAGAAGGTACCTATTTTTATCGATAATTTTAGTGCAGAGGACATGGGATTAACGAAAGGATTGTTAATCGCTAATACAGATATCCTATAGGAAGAAGAATGGGACACGATGGGTGTCAGCCATAGACAATCTCCAAACGCCATTGAAACTAGATTAGGAGGAAAATTGAAGCACTTGGATGGAAGCAATAGGGAACAAATGGAAAAATTACTTTTAGAATTTAAGGAATTATTTTTTCCAAATGGGCCATTGCCCACATAGTACACAGCACCACACACCAATGGGAAATGAATCACCAGTCTACCGCAAATCGTACAGAATACATAAGTACTTATAGCCAATGTTGAACCAATTTATCGATTAACAGCTGAGAGGTGACATAATTGAAGGAAATAATAATCCATTGGGGGGTAAGAAGAGTCGTTGCGCAAAAAAAAAAAAAAAAAAAAAAAAAATCAATGGATGAAGCACGAAAAGATACATTTTGTTGTGATTACAGCCATCTACTCGTAAATGCGAAAACCATAATGGATGCCTACCCTTTGTCAAACATCACTGAAACCTTGAACCCTTTAGGGCAATGCAAATATTTTTCAGCAATGAATGTGGAAAGTGGTTGTCACCAGATAGAGTCTCCACCAGAGGATCGACACAAAACAACCTGGCGACACTACCAATTCAGAAGAATGCCATCCAATCAAAAATGCACCTGTAACGTTTCAGAGATTTGCTGGCTGGAGTTTTCAGAGAATTAAAACCACGTCAATGCTTAGTGTATCTTGATGACATAAATTTCTATGGGAGTGATTCGAAACAGCGTATGCAGTGATTATGGGAAGAATTCCTAAACAGCGAAGTAAACACTGAGTACAGCAAAGTGTAATTTTGTGATGGAAGAGACAGCATACCTAGCTCGTATCTTAAGTAAAGATGGGGTTAAGACAGACCCAAGATTAAGTAGAGCTGTACGTGAATTTCCTGTACCATAATCTGTAAAGAAGTTAGAATCATTCCTAGGAATCACAACTTATTACTGCTGGTTCGTAAAAGAATATTCAGATATTGCCAGACCATTGACATAGTTGTTAAAAAAAGGATAATAAATTTGTATGGTCAGAAGTGTGCCAGTTGAGGAGCTAAAATAAACTTTAACATCGAGTCTGATGTTGGTATTTCCAAATTTTAATAGAGAATTTGTTTAATCAAGTGATGCATCAAAACACGAACTTGGTTGTGTGTTGTTACAAGAGGTAGAAGGCATAGAAGATCCGGCAACATACACATAAAGACAACAAAATTTGCAGAAAGATATTATTCTGCAATGGAGAAAGAGATGTTAGCCTTATTTATGGAATCACATATTTCAAATGTCATATGTACAGTGAGAGGTTAAGAGTAATAACAGATCTTGTGGCATTAAAATGGTTGATTTCAAAGTCATGCATAAACCTGGGAAGAAGCACAGAAATGTGGATGGCTTAAGTAGAAAAGTGGCAGTATTACATATGGGGGCTAATCAACATAAGAAATGGCAAACTACACAGAGAGCGGATGATGAATATAACCAATATTGTAAGCAGTGACAGTTTTATATACAGCATGCATTGCTATGCAGAGAAACCAAGTTGGGACTGTGGGTAGTGGTACCAGCAAAACTAAGGAATAGAGTGCTAAAAGAAGCTCATGATCACAATTATCGGATCATGGAGATTGTAGATCTACCAACAGAAGAGTACCAGGAAGGTATTGTGGAGGAATGAGCAGATGAATGTAAACCCGTATGTGAAGAACTGCATACGTGGTGCAAGAGAGCGGATTTGTATCGAACAAGAGTACCATTGCAGAGATTACCTGAAGCATTAGCACCTTCGAATTTCTGGCGATTGATGTTTCAGATCCATTCAATAAAACATCTGCAGGGAATAAATACATATTCAAAATCAAAGTTCATTTTTCAGTATGCATAGGAATAGTCATGAAGCTGAACCAGCAGGCAAAAGCAGTGGCACAAGCACTTACGAATGATTGGATGCTACAGTTTGGAGTGCCTGAAACAATAGTAACAGACCAGGGACCGAATTTCATGTCTGCTCTATTCAAGGAATTGTGTAAGTTATTGAATCTGAAGAGGTCAAAGACGAGTTCTCTCCATCCACAAGCGAATGGAAGAACTGAAAGAGTGCATAGGACAATTGGGAAGATGCTTGGATACTACGTTGTCTTAGATACGACAACTGCAATGTCTATTTGAAGTATATCGTCTCTGTGTACAACTCAAAAGCAGAATACAAATACAGTATTACAGGATCATCGCCATAAAAAGTAGTGTATGATCGTAAAATGCCATCACCCTTCGACATGTTGAAATGGAAGACTGGAGAGTCCATTAAGGAATTTGCAAGAGTAATCAGGGAAATTTGGAATAGAGTATGGGGGTAAATACATGAGCACTGGAGAAACAGGAAGAAGCAGTAGGCCGCATAGCTAGAATGCCACAGTATTAGGTTGGTTAGTGGATGATGCTATCAAATTTGTATTTGCTAAAGGAAGAGACAAATAAATTTTTTGCAAAGGCTCAGGGTCCATATTAAGATGTAGACACGACACTGTCAGTAATTGTAGGATTCAGTTGCTGATGGGGATCACAACTGTGCAGTAGGATGGATGAAACCTATTCAAGGGAGACCAGGAGTTATTCCAAGGATAGGAGATGCGGACCAGAAAGCGAGAATGAGTACAAAAGTATCAGAAGATAAACAAGAGGTTTTGAGTCAAATGGTAATGATGAACCTAAATGGATTAAGGCCTAGGAGATGGACATTTAATATTTTTTTAGCTATAGATTTAGTGTAATTAGTATAAGCGGCTGTGGAGCAGCAATAAATTTAATGGGAAGGAAAGTGACAGGTATTCCTGGCTGTAGATGAGGAGCAGAGAAGGCGATATGATGAGATTCATAGAGGGACCACTGATCCTCGACAGGGTGGGAGCGTTACAGAACCAATGCCTGGAAGAAGGAGCGCTATTCTACAGTCAGGAAGACATAGTGATCACCAGTCATGGCTGGGTGATACAGGTGGTATTCAGTGCATGGGAGATGCATAACAAGGTGAGAAGATTGGAAGAAGCCTTCAATAAGTTCCGTCAGGGAACAGAAAGGCACGGGATACTGAAAGGAAGTACTGGGATGTATGGGAGAGTACATGGAATGAATGAGAAACTAAGGAATGAGATGACACAAGTACTGAGGCTTATTCCACATATGTGAAGGAAAAGGGTTGGATTGGCGCTGGAAGTGAGCTTATGAAAACAATATTTGGCACTGCTGATGAGGAAGCCATTGGAAGGGTGAACGATACCATAAAAGAGGTTAAGTAGTGGGTAAAATGGAACAGAGCCATGAGTGATTAGCACACTACACAGAATGCAAGTTTAGAGAAGGATGTATCGACTAACACACGACTACTACGACAACTGACTGGGTAAGTAATGTTGTATATCAGAGCTACAGAAGAGACAATTAACCAAACTATCAGGGAACTACAAACCGAAGCAGAAGTCTTAGATAGGGAAATAGTAATGACAAAATCGTTGCAGCCTGTAGAAGATAGTGTTTGGGAAGCACGAGGAAAAGTAACAGGACTACAGGAGGCTATGCAGCAGGCTATAAGAGGTCAGCTAGGGGTAAACTTGTTGTTCCCAGAGCAGTATTTAGAATGTCTAATGAAAGTACAGAATGAACTACTGCCAGAGTTGGGGTAGGTTTTAAAACCCAGGCACAAAAAATTATCTTTTTATTTCAAGGTAGCTACAGCATCTGTGAGAACTGATAGAACAAAAATTTAGATTTTCCTTTCTGTAAAAGCAGCAATGAAACAAGCACGTTGGAGTACTACATGGTACGTGCGTAGCTTGTCTTGAAGAAATTTGTTACTGTAAAAATGCAGCGACTATTATTAATTGCAAAAGACAAGGGAATATATGTAGGAATGGAGGAAGCAAAGTTACAAAAATGCTACTGAGGGGAAATGAGTCTTTCTGAATATGGTAATAAGAGAGGGCCAAGATTCCTGCACAGTGAAATTGATGATGGGACAAAATGATGTACGAGGGTGTATTAAAGAAGTATTTAAGCTGGAATTGTACTTTCAGCTGGTCGGAGCAAATTGGTTGTACTCTGTCTTTGGCAAGATGGTTGTTTCGCGCTGAGAAAGCTTATGTCATCAAAGAGGCTAGAATTAAACAGGAGTGGTTTGTTATTACATGGAACAGCGTGCAATATAATGGGGCCTACGATTTCAGGGATGACAGACCTAAATATTTTGCAACCTCTTCTTCATTGGCCAGAGGAGCCCTTGGAAGTGCTAACTGCTGCAAATCTAACCAGCTTAAATCAAACTCTAGGGCCAGAATTAAAGCAGTCTGTAAACGTGCTTCTGAACCAGCGGGATGGACGAGTCTCCCTGGAAACCTTAGTGCAGTATGTAATTTGTCATATCAAGCACCGCAGCAACAATTGTTCTGCTGAGCTTAGTCCTTGTATGTAGAAGACGAAACACAAGACTAAGTTCAGACGAAGCTGTCATTCAGATTCTAGTGGGTCAGAGAGTCGGAGCATTAAAGCAGCAGAAGAAAGATGAACGCACAAGGGGGTAGTGTTAATGATAACTGTTTCATTTTAGCTTGTAAGTTTGGGATAGAGAGTTAGATGTTACTGTGCAGGAGACCTAGTAATGAAATAAGTTCCATGGTGTTTGAGTTAAGGAGCAGGGCACGGAGCCCTGTAAATTCTTAAGAAGTGAAACAGAGCCACAAGGGCCAGTCGCCATGAACTCTAGCGTGAAGGGTAATCTAGTTTGGTGTACCTGAGGGACTGGTCTGGATAAAAAAAGGAGGGAATGTAGCATAGTGACCACGCTTGGTCAAAATTATGCCAGAGCAGAAGTGAGTAGCAACAGAGCCAGCCGCAGGTAGGCAAGAGTATTTACTATATGTGGTGAAGCGAACCACAGCCACCAGGTGTTGCAAAGTAAAGCCAGCTGATGCTGCAATATGCTAACAGATGGACAGAAGCCTTTCCTCAATTGCGACCACAGAAGAGTGTAGATGGCTTTAAGCACTATGGCACTTAACAGCTGAGGTCATCAGTCCCCTAAACTTAGAACTACTTAAACCTAACTAACCTAAGGACATCACACGCATCCATGCCCGAGGCAGGATTCGAACCCGCAACCGTAGCAGCCCTGTGGTTCCGGACTGAAGCGCCTATAAACGCTCGGCCACCGCGGCCGGCGAAGAGTGTAGAGCACATGCCTTAAGCCTAAATTAACATAGTCGGGACCATGAACTCAGCCACTCGTGCACTAAAATATTCTTATGTCAGTATCACAGCCTACTCCACGAGCCTGTGACACCTAGAGTGACGTACTGGAACGCAGTACAAGGTCGACCACAGGACAGGAAGCCTAGCCTGAGTCACAAAGGGCAGCTGCCTCTGGAGCAGAGAGCCCCCAGCTCGCTGGAGGGAGGTCATGGGCGCCTCCGCAGTGTCATCAGCTGTGTTGCTACACTGTCATCATGGTGGCAGCTGGAGACATCAGTGACAGCAGCGTTCAAGTGACTCCATGCTCGACCCCGCTCTTTGAACTGTCAGTAGTGCCAGACGTCTATTTTTTCGCATGAGAGACAACTGGACGCCTTCACCAAGAACTTCCTGATGTACTACAACCGAGGGACAGAATAAAGAAGTTACTTAAATAAATCTCCCCAGAGGTGACAATACATGGGTCGTCTGACAACAGTGGCCTTCTTGCAAACTACTTTCAATTCCATATCAGTAACTTCCATAAACACACCTAGTTCAACTTCGTCGAATCTCTCAACAGTACAATTTATGTTTCTATTAGCCTATTTGATCGAAATTTTTATTTATACTCTTATTTTGTTCTGACAATTTGCTACCAAAGAATATCGTTAACAGATCAAAAAGATCTTTTAATGGATATGGCTGTTGAAATCACTGAGGCTGCAAACAAATACTGCTTGCATTATCTTCAGTATCCTCTTCCCCCCTGGTGATTAACACTGGATTCGACGACTGAAAATGCTCCACTTCGTCGTTATTACGATCTGTGTTATCAATGCGCCTACCTCACTTACATTGTTTATGCTTGTTTTGAAAAAAATTCTACATATTTATCACACACAAACCTTTCAAAACACAAGTATCATACAAGCCCTAACAAACCAAATGAAAAACATTACTGATGAAACTACTAATCTTTTTATTGCACTGTGATGTGAGGCAGCAGTGTGGCACGCAATTAATATCAACTCGATTATCCACATGTCCTCTAAGTGATCGTCCACAATTGTCCACAGTCCTTATTGTTGAAAAATATGCAAACCTGAAACTTTCAGATAACATCGGCACTGTGTACAGCCTGAAACACATCCCAGCTCCCACCAACACTTTGTAACATTACTGAGGGAAAGTGAGTAAATATAATTATTTAAAACTGATAAACAGTAATGTTCACTTTGAAATCTCATTGCGTAGTCTCATCAGAAATGAATAATAAAAATGGTTCCTCCACCAGGTTCAGAACACGATGTGCTTGTATCAAAAATTTATATCTGATTTTCTGCTGATGTCCTGTTGACCATAATATGTTGCTGTAAAAAATTGTAACAATTTTGCCACATTGTGGTAATCGCCAATGAAAGTTTGGAGTTGCAAAGAATATTTTTGTTACTGCATACGTGATATGCAACAGTTAACAACTGGTGTTTCAAACTTGACTACATCTTGACGCTCCAAAAACTGACTACAGTCTGTTTAATAACAATGCTATTGCACATCTGTTTATACTTTTAGTAACAATGAATAGCATTGTTTAAGAGGAAAATTTACAAAATTACAATAATAAAGGAACATCATTTCCTGATGAGTATCAATTGGTAGTTTGTGATATAATTTGTAAGTGTGAACCAAGATAATATACCGAAATTAACAATAGATTTGGTTGATTTATAAGCTAAATATAAGTCGAATCGTTTACCTGACACAAATTAAGTAAGCTATCATTTAATAGTAGCCACATAGTTCAAAGTGATTGTTAGGGCTGAATATCAGTACACATTTCCATTTGTAATAAAGGACTGAATAATTCCTCTTGAATTACAAAGAATGTTGCAAGCATTTTACATTGCTGACCTATTATGTTGCAAACTTTGATGAAATAAGCATACAATGCAAACAGAATATGAGGCAAATACAATTTCTAGTGAACACTTGTAGTCATCAAAGAATTTAGTCAATTAGTGGCTTCAGTGTTAACAAAAAATATTCCTACCAGTTACAGAATCTCAGGATTAAGTATACTTGAATCTGATGTAGTCATGAGCTTTCTATTTGCCATTTAACTAGAACTTCATGTAGTAATTAGAATAAAATTGCAACATATGAATGTTTGACAATGTTTTGTATGCATGTCTGAGGTTTAAAGGCCTCTTTTGATGGTGACTGTCCCTGGCTTTTTTTAGATTTCTAGGCATAATCGTTCTCCTAAAATCGAAAAAATACTATTACCACATTGAAATTGTACTTATAAATAATAACTGAAATAACAAGGAGTGACATAAGACACTGTGCTTTATTAGCCCAAGATTGTGCCTTCACAAGAATTTTTGTAAGCAGCACTTCTTGTGTTTGCAACAGTGAACTTTCAAGTGTGCCAGTGTAATATTTGCTGTTATGTTACAATAGTATTGAAATTGACTCAATAATGAAGGTAATTTCAAGACAATCAAAGTTCCTTGAGCCATTTTTAACATTAATTTAAACATCTGACATTAAAAATAAGTTTAAACTCTCCTTCAACAAATTCAACAACTATTTGTTTCAAAATAAACCAGTTCTTCTGTGGGCAGAAGTACTGTGTCTAACGGATAGAAATGATGAAGATAACTCATTTTCTTCATTTATCATTGTATATTATGAAATGTATTTTCCAAAGAATCTGTCAAGAATCATAGTAGATGGCAATATGTAGCCAAGTTACAGATCACAGCTGACATGAAAACTTCTTGTGGAACTCTAAAGTGACTTGTATCTAAAATAAAAACATCCAGGCCACACATTCATAGAATATGTTAAGAATTACAGGACAGTATATCAAATAGCAATTTCCAAGGCAAAATCTATGAGCAGTGATAGTGTAATAAGATAATCTGATAACAAATCAAAAGCTATATGGGATATTGTGAAGACTGAAACAGTGAAGAGATGTAAAGACCAGGAAATCATTCTCAAATAGTAGAAAAGGTCACTATTAAAACACAAGATTAGGCAAATTATTTAAACAATTATTTCATAAATTCAACAACTTCATTAAGCTCTACATTCACAAACCAACAAAACCAGATTTTTCAGAAGCTGCTTGTAACGTGAGGGTAGAGCCAGCAAACAAACATAAAATGTTAAAACTGGTGAAAAGCTTGAAAAATAAAATGTTGGCAGTAATAGATGACAGCTATACAGATTACAAGGCCATTGGCACGGATACTCAGCTTATCATTCAGTGTAACAGTACAAAAAGTACCTCAGCGCTATGACTTGACAGGAACATCCTGTGTAATCAGTGAACTAACTAAAGCATATGATTATCTTTATCTAGCTGCAAACAATTTAAGAATGTGACACCTACTGATATTAAAGATTGTGTTAATTGTAATCATCCACCTGTGAATAATCGTAACTGCTCAAGAGTTTGCCATGCAAGTCATCATTGCAACCTATATGGGCTAGGAAAGACGTTATTGGCTCAATAAATACTTAATGTTGTGTATAACAAATTGACCTCCTCTATCAATTCAGACAACATGTCTCAACCCTCAGAACCAAATCAGGAAAACACGTGAGTCTCACAAAGCCTGAGCTATACTAGTCTTGGTAACAACAAAGAACAGCAAAACCTTGTATAAAAGACATACTAAAAATTAATAAACAAACTGGGCCCAATAAAAACACACTATCCCAATGCGACAAAAATGACCTAATTTTGTTACACATGAAGATGCAGTCTTTGAAAAGTAGTTACTGAGTTCCAGTACTGGTTGGATGAAATTAATTGCAGCATTCTCTGTGTGAATGAATGAACGAACACTGGCTTAAAAGCACAGGCATAAACTTATTTCTATCATTTGGTAACTCTCTATCAGCTGCAGTAGTTACTGTAAAACAAACATTGTCCAAGGTGGAGTGTCCATCTATATCAACAAGAACATGAATCTGGAATATTCAATTATAGATCTCACTAGCCTGCACGTAATAATGCTTTTCAAATTTCTGCTATGGCACTACACAAACACAACTTCATTATTGCATCATTTACTGAACAAGAGCTTATGATGAAGAAACATTTGCACATAAACTCTCTGCTTTGTTTTTGAAGAGTGCTAAATATAAGCATTATAAATTTTTATCACAGGAGATATTAACCCAGATATAAGAGTAAAGAGAAACAAACGTGATATACTAACTGCATATGTTACTATTAACGAACTTTCATGGCTTAAATGAATCATCAACCAGGGTCGAAGCATGTCTTGACAAGTAATTAGCAATATGTGTAAAAATCAAGTAGTATGTGACAGAATCAGATTAAGAATGTCTGACCATGGTGGCATATGGCTCAGAATTGGAAATCTGCCTATTGATAACTCAGAGATATTAATTATGTACAGAGTTCTAAGTGAAAAGAACACCGAAATACTGAGAAGTGAACTGAGACCAATAGAGTCCAGTGTATCAACCAGTGAGAAAGGTATGAATGAATACTTCTCCACATTCATTTTCATCATAAACCATGCACTACAATGAAACTGTCCCCTTGTTCCAAAAAATGCCACCCTAGGAATAGACACAAACCATAGGAATAGACACCTAACTCATTAGAATCAGTACAGTTTTACTCATGCTGAAGGACAGAATTGCTGAAAGTTGTGAGAACATGAAGAGTACATTTTACATCCTAAAAATAAATATGAAGCAGCTTGGAATATAGAGAGAAGCAGGAGAAACACACAAAAGTAAGAAATCAGTATTCCAATTAACTGAAAATTTTGTAATCAGTACAAGTTCCCTTGTATCATAAACTAATAATATATCTGATGCTGAGGACTTCCTTTCGTGATCAGAGACCAAACCAAATGTAAAATTCGCCTGGAGAAGAAATTACAAATTACGTAAACAAGCTGAGCAGCTCCAGAAAAGAGGACTACTATGGATTCAGTAACTATGTTCTAAAATCTATAATTAAGGAAGTCATAAAGCCCCTCTCTATCTTTTATATAAAATTCTTGATGACAGTACTTTCCCCGTATGCCTTAAAATTATATTTACTCTTCCGATATGTTAAAAGTGTGACAGAGCCATACCAGAAAACTTTAGATCAATATCAGTTGTCTCTTTAATATCTAAAATCATACAGAGCTACATAAATACACTGTACAGATCTACAAGTATTTTGAGAATAACGAGTTTCTGAATGGAAATAGTTTGGATTCAGGTCTGACTAGTCAACCATAAAGGCTATTGAAAGCCTGTTGACTGTAATTCACAATGGTTATGAAAGGAAATTGGTTACTTGTTCCACACTTATAGACTTAAGTAAAGTTATTGATTCTGTATCAAATGACATTATCACAAAAAAGGTAGAATACTATAGTTTTGTGGATTAACCACTAAATTTAGTTAAATCCTGCCTAAGCAACAGACAATAATTAGTGTAGGTCAACAAAAAGAGGTCAGAACTAATGAAAATTAAGAGATAAATCCCACAAGGCTCTGTCCTTGGGCTATTCCTTTTTTTGTCTATTTTAATGACTTCTCAAACTATGTGCATGCAAAAATTTTCTCTGTTCTGATGATACACCTATGATCTCATCTGGTGAGAATATATTAGTAGTTATAGACAGAAATAAGATACCATCTGGAAAAAATTAGTCAATGGTGTAAAGTTAGCCACCTGGGTATAAATAAAACAAATGCAGAGGAAATATATTTGAATCTAAAGGCACAAAAGTAAGAGAATCAAGTGTCAAACCGTTGAGCCTCATAATAGATCAGACTCTCAAGGGAAGAGTATATAAAGCACCTGACAGATAAACTGGCATGTGTGATTTTTCTGCTATATATACTTAGGTGACAAAAGTTATGGGGTACCTCCTAATATCATGTCATATCTCATTTTTCCCAACATAGTATAGGAACTTGATACGGCGTGGACTCAACAAATTGTTGAAAGCCCCCTGCAGAAATACTGAGCCATGCTGTCTCTATAGCCACCCATAATTGCGAAGGAGTTGCCAGTGCACGTTGTCTCGATTATGTCCCATAAATGTTCGATGGGATTCATGTTGGGCCATCTGCATTACAAAATCATTTACTCCAACTGTCCACATGGTTCTTCAAACCAATCGTGAATAACTGTGCCCAGGTAACATGGCGCATTGTCATCCATAAAAATTCTATTGTTGTTCGGGAACATGAAGTCCACGAATGGCTGCAGATAGACTCCAAGTAGCTGAACATAACCATTCTCAGTCAATGATTGATTCAGTTGGAGTAGAGAACCCCTGTCCATACCATTTAAATATATCCCATATTCAGTCACCACCAGCTTGCACAGTGCCTTGTTGACAACATGCATCTGTGGATTTGTGGGGTCTGTGCCCCACTCGAACCCTACCCTCAACTCTTATAAACTGAAATTGGGACTCATTAGAACAGGTCACGATTCGTCAATCATCTAGGGTCCGACGGATATGGTCACAAGCACAGGAGAGCTGCTACAGGCGACGTCATACTGTTAGCAAAGGCACTCGCATCAGTCGTCTGCTGCCTGCACCGCCCCCAGTAGAAATATTACAAAAAACTTGAAAGTGGTATTTGAAAAAAAAATTAATATTGGATTATTTGCGAACATTACCCACTCAGGCAATATGAAATTTTCTCTTATGTGTATTATTATAACCATCATGTAAAATTCTGTCCATCATTTTCGAGTGCAAATATAAAAAAATGCATCTGACAATAATGGACCACGCAGATGGAAATGGAACCATCTTTTGTCATCTTTTATCTGTTGTCACTCCCTCTCTTGTCTTCGATGCGAGTAGTCGGACATCTTGGCGAGTGTTGTTGAATGTAAGCATTATTGTACTTGTAAGCACATAACATATTAGATTCATGCTATTATTCACTTTTAGTTGTAAGAGGTGAGCCCTATCTCATGTCAGCTTCCTTTGAATATCAGTAATTAAAGTGATTTTCAGAGCAACAGTTGCAGCCGCCATTGCAGCCTCAGCCGCAACTACGTGGCGATTTTAATTTATGAAATTAGCGGGAGCGAATTATTCGCCCGCTTCAATTATAATAGACATTTTTTCCACAGCCGCCACCTGCTGCAACGGAAGACATAGCTTTAAGATTTTTATTTTCAGTTTAACAGCCGAGATCCAGAGCCACGACTCAGACTGCAATACAATATGAAAGAAAATGCTAAGAAATTATTCTCTCGAGCGTGTGTGGGCAAATGCAAATAATAATCAGAGATCTCATGTTTGAGCAGAAACATTTAACCGAGACAACAACCTAAAAAAAGTTTATTTCATTTTTCAATTTACATGTAACGTGTTACAAGATCAGTGTGTCTTACAATTATTAACGTGATTAATGATTTTGCTAAGGATTAACTTTCATTGAACAAACCGTCTTACAAAATGCAATTTAATTCAAATCAAAGAAAAAATCAAAATTAAAGTAAAAACCAAATTAGCAATTAACTTTGAGAAAAGCCCACCACTAATAACAACATTCATATAAAAAGAAAGAGAAAAATATTTTATATTATCATAAATCACGCAAGATTGTTAGCAATTAATTTTGAGAAAAGCCCACTACATAATAACGATATTCATATAAAAAGAAAGAGAAAATATTTTATATTATCATAAATCACGCGAGATGCCATAGACCATTAATGCCAAATTTCGCCACACTGTCCTAATGGATACATTCATCGTACATCCCATACTGATTTCTGCATTTATTCACGTATTGTTACCAATGACAACTCTATGGATACACCACAGCTCTCGGTCATTATGTGAAGGTGTTTGACTACTGTATTGTCTGTGTGGTGAGGTAACGCCTGAGATCTGGTATTTTTGATCACTTTTGTCACCGTGGATTCAGAGTATCGAATTCCGTAACGCTGTCAAAAAGGAATGGCCCCATTCCGTATTCAAAGTCTCTTACCTAGAGTTGGGTAGGCATAATCGCGTTGGAAAGCTTTTCACATGAATGACCTGAGTACAAATAACAGCTCTGCCAATGCAGTCCCTTTTTATACTTTGTGAACATGATACTACCATCATCTCTGTATGCCCATATCACTGTCCCTTGACTTTCGTCATCTCAGTGTAAACTTAAGTATTCTATTAACAAAAAGTCATTGGATCTCTGTAACTTCGTATTCTTCCAGTCACAACTGCAGTATGGAGTACTGTTTTGGGTCCACCAGATACAGACAGCTACATTTTCAGACGGTAGAAAAAGCAGTCGGATGTATTCAAGGATTGGGTTCTAGGGAATTCTGTAAGAAATACTTCAGCCTACTCAGTACATTGACGCTCTCAAGTCTTTATACACACATCAAAAATAGTTTTGCATCACCTCGGTTCCAAAAGTTCCAGAATCTGTACAGAAAATTGGAATAGAGATCAACATAAACATCATTTCCACCCATTTAATTGCTCATGAAAACCACACATTGCGGGTTGTACAACCATACAACGAGACTTTCAGGGGTGGTGGTCCAGATTGCTATACACACAGGTATCTCTAATACCCAGTGGCATATCCTCTTGCATTGATGCATGCCTGTATTCGTCGTGGTATTCTATCCACGAGTTCATCAAGGCACTGTTGTTGGTGGGTCACGTCGTCCATAAACAGCACTTTTCAATCTATCCCAGACATGTTCGATAAGGTTCATGTCTGGAGAACATGATGGCCACTCTAGTCGAGAGATGTCGTTATCCTGATCCTGAAGGAAGTCATTCACAAGATGTGCACGATTGGGGCGCGACTTGTCAACCATGAAGACGAATGTCTCGCCAATACACTGCTGATCTGGTTGAACTATCGGTCGGAGGAGGGCAATCACTTATTGTACACCTGTTACAGGGCCTTCCATGAGCGGCGTATGTCGGCCCCACATAATGTCACCCCAAAACAGCAGGGAACCTCCACCTTGCTGCACTCGCTGGACAGTGTGTATAAGGTCTTCTACCTGACTGGGTTGCCTCCTAACACGTCTCCGACTATTTTCTGCTTGAACACTCATCGGTGAAGAGAAAATGATGCCAGTCCTGAGCAGTCCATTCGGCACGTTGTTGGGCCCATGTGTACGCACTGCATAGTGTTGTGGTTGCAAAGATGGACCTCGCCATGGACGTCGGGAGTGAAGTTGCGGATCATGCAGCCTATTGCACACAGTTTGAGTCGTAACACGACGTCCTGTAGCTGCACGAAAAGCATTGTTCAACATGGTGACGTTGCTGTCAGGGTTCCTCCATACCATAATCCGTAGGTAGCCATCATCCACTGCAGTAGTTGCCCTTGGGTGGCCTGAGCTAGGCATGTCATCGACAGTTTCTGTCTCTCTGTATCTCCTCCCTGTCTGAACAACATCACTTTGGTTCACTCTGAGACAACTGGACAGTTCCCTTGTTGAGAGCCCTTCCTGGCACAAATAACAATTTGGACGCAATCGAACAGCGGTATTGACCATCTAGACATGGTTGAACTACAGACAACACGGGCAGTATACCTGCTGCCTGGCAGAATGACCGGAACTGATCAGCTGTCAGACCCCCTCCATCTAATAGGCACTGCTCATGTATGGTTGTTTAAATATTTGGGTGGGTTTAGTGACATCTCTGAAGAGTCAAAGGGACTGTGGCTGTGTTACAGTATCCACAGTCAACCTCTATCTCCAGGAGTTCTGGGAACTGGGGTGATGCAAAACTTTTTTTGATGTGTGTATAAATAACTACTGACTATAAGTCAAAGAAGACGTACAGATGTATAGTCTGAGAATGAATGTGCATATGCATAGCAGTAGAAACAACTGTATGCAACACATACAGTGTTCAAGGCTGTCACTGATACGTAATAGCCACAAACACCTAAGTCTGAAGATGTAAAATAAACTGCCACAATTAGTAACAATCCTCACTATAAGTATATTTAAGGTAGTGTTAGAGGTATGGTTAAAGAACATGGCATGTTATTCAGTAGAACTATACCTTCAATGTAAACTGAAGGACATGTATAATGAGGTAGAAGACCTTAATTACTTGTAAATAAAAGTGCCAAAGCTTTGTAATCAGAATACACTTTCTTATTCACATAAAATGTAAATGCATCATGTACATAATTGGATGCTAGAAGAAATATGTGTACTTCTGCAATTAATATTAAGATATGTAATAAAAGAGGTGATATATTTATTTATGTAAAAGTATGTGGTTTATGTGATGAGATATACTAGAATGTAAATTAGGTAATGAGAATCATTAATTCGTAAATGTGCTACAAACTGTTTGTGATTAATTAAAAAGTACATGTACATGTATAACATCGATTGATGTAGCCAACTGCACAAAAAATGCTGAAAGACTCATAAATAAACATATAAATATCGAAATATCTAGTGAAGGAGTGTTCCCAGAAAGAGTGGAAAGCTTAAAAGTGAAGCCATTATTTAAAAAATGGTGACTAGTACAAAGTAGAAAACTATTGGCCAATATTAGTCCTCCCAGCATTTTCCAAAATATTAGAAAACCTGATAAAGCACAGCATCAACAGATATCTAAATGACCATAAGTTGCTAAACAGAAATAAGCATGGCTTCCAGATAAAAACACAGAAACAGCAGTGGGGTGCTACACTGAACAACAATCAAAAATCTAGAAAACGATAATAGCATAGTAGGAGTAAATTTAGATCTCTTCAAAGTATTTGATACCTTCAGTCATGGCATTCTTTCAGAAAAGTTGGATGTGTTAGGAATTCATGGGACAGAGAAAAAGTATTTTGAATCATACCTACTAAACAGAACACAGATTGTAGGACTGGTGTCAACTTACTCTAACCACAACACAAATTTAATATCAGATGCAAAAAAGTGGAAATAGGAATACAATAAAGCAGTATTCTATGCCCAATATTGTTTCTTGTCTACATAAATAAAATCCATACTTCAGATGGTGCAGCCAATACCATTATGTTTGCAGATGATACTAGTATCATAATAAGTGCACTAAAGCAGCTGTTTCAAAAACTACTGATCTAGTCCTAAAGAATGTCCACTCTTGGTTAAATGCAAACAAGTCGACATTAATGGCAAATAAAACAAATTATATGCAATTCGAAAAAAAACAAAATGTAAATGATGGTCTAGTTTTGGGTGTTCATACTATAGACAGAGAAGGATTCATGTTGATGAAAACTTAAATTTTAACAACGATGCAGTGAAACTTTCACAGAAACTTAATTTATCTCAGAGGTCGCCAGGTTGGAATATTTTAGCTACTGTCAGTCTCTTGCAACTTAGGGGATAATATTTTGGTGATTCCACACACCGACACACCCACTCACTCACCCACCCACCCACCCACCCACCCACACTAACACACACACACACACACACACACACACACACACACACACACACACATATATATATATATATATATATATATATATATATATATATATATACCCAAATTAGCACAGCACTCCATACTCAAAAAGAACAAAAACAGTTAAAATGGCATGTAGCCATATTGGCACAAAACTTTGTAACAGACTGCCAGTCAGCATCAGAAAGTCAGAAGATGTTGTGAAAGATATAAATACAAAAAATCAAAATGTAAAAATGGTCCAGTTAACCCAACTGTAACCTACATTTGGACAATTTCCATACAATATTTATTGTCTATGGATGGATTAATAAAATAAAATAAAGATCACATCCCAATAACGAAACAATATCACCAAATCACCGATGTAGCCAAACATGCACTTAATTTAGTTAATGTCAAAGTGGTTCATATTATCCCACTGTCCTATTTTAAATCAGATGTTAAAAGGGGGTTCAAAAAGATTAGCGTTTCGCTTTGGTTCTTTTAGGAAATTAATATTAAAATATCAAAGTACAATGAGATTTTTGCACCTTTTTGTTACATATGAAAAGACGAATCCATCTTCTGAATAGCTGTTTAATAAAAGTTAAATTAATAAATATTAAGTTAAGGTGTACTCTGAGTTGTTAGTCTTATTGCTGTAACCCAGATAGATATTTATCACACAATGTGTATCAAATTATAAAGAACATGACAGGTGTCAGTAACTAATTTCTCAAGTACTGTGAAACAGCAAAAGTAGTGCAGCTGACCTTTTATATTATGTCGTTGCTTCTACACTGGCAAGCTATGAATGCATTATTAGGCATGCCGACACGTCACGAGTGATTTATCAGGAAATGATAGTCTTTATCTTGAAAATAAATAGTGCTTGGTCTGACAGCTGATTGGGGTATGTTGCCAGAGGCGCAAAATGTCATATAAGAACATAAACATTTGATTAGTGAGTTGTGTTGTCTGATTGTCATGTGTATTGTATTTCGTTTCTGAATGTATACCTGTTAATGAAAGTGGCTCAGTTAACCCCACCACATAGCTCAATTAACTTGCTGCAGTGGGTTAATTTAGTTTAGTTTTTTATTTAGTTATGTGTTCCACTGGTCAGTCTCACAGTAACTGTTATAATGTGTAATGTGTCAAGCGCATAAGAAATGCACACATGAATCAAGGTTTTGTTATGTGTTTTTGTTTTTAAAGCTTAATATTTGTATTGCCTGTCCCATTTCCTTAAATGGCAAAAAATGGATGTATTATACCTATAGATTTATTTATTCCCATTCAAGAATTCATCTGTGGTATAGAAGGAGTTTTCAAGGACATATGATTTGAATTTATTTTTGAAACTATTATTGCTGTCTGTCAGGCATTTTACTTCAACAGATAATTTATTGAAACGTTTTGCAGCAGCGTATTTTACGCCTATATATGCCAAAGAGAAGTTAAGTAGAGGATATTGTAAGTCTTTCTTCCTTATGGAATTATAATCATGAATGTCACTGTTGTTTTTAACTGGTCCATGTTGTTAAGAACAAATTTCATTAGTGACTAAATGCGCTTTGAAACTGTTGTAAGAATTCCTAGCCTTTAAACAGATACCTACTAGATTTGCGACTATGAGCCTCACACATTATTCTAACCACTTTTTTTTAGCAGTGACTACTTTTTGCCTAAGAGTTGAGTTCCCCAAAATGTTATTCTGTATGACATCAGAGAGTGAATGTATGCAAAGTACGTTAGCTTACTAACTTCTATATATATTGGCAGTTATTCTGATTGCAAATGTTGCTGATCCTAATTGCCTTAGAAGATCCAAATATTAATTTTCCAATTAAGATTTTCATTTATATGTACATCCAAAAACTTAGTATGCTCTGTCCTGACTATTGACTTCTGTTGATATGTTATATTTATTGAAGGAACTGTACTCTTTGCAGCAGAAAATTTGATGTAGTGTGTTTCTTCAAAGTTCAGAGTAAGCCCATTTGCAGAACCCAATTAATAACTTTTTCCAATGACATTATTTGTATAATTTTCTATTGGAGTTTCTTTCAATGGATTAATAATGATGCTTGTATCATCGCAACCTATGTCAGTTTAGTTTCTTGTTTCGATAAGAAGGGATGTCATTCATGTATATCAATATCACAAGGAGACACATGATCGAACCCTGTGGAACATCTAATGGAATTTCACCCCAGTTAGATGAAGTGGCAAACTTCCTTAAATCAACTAAACCACACAAACAAACTTTTTGCCTTCCTGTTCTGTAGATATGATATAAACCACTCACATGCTGTACCATTTGTACCATAGAACTGCAATTTCTGTAACATAATGTCATGGTTTGCACAATCAAATCCTCTGGATAAGTCACAGAAAATTCCTATTGGTGACATTTTACTATTTAAAGACTCTATTAAGTGGGCATTGAAATTGTATATTGTCTCAGTGCAGCAGCATTTTTGAAATCCAGACTGTGAATTACTAAGTATCTCATTACTGTTGAGAAGGCTAACCACTCTTGGATACATTATTTTCTCTGGGCAGTAATTATTGACATTTGTGGTGTACCATTTTTTGTAGAGAGGCTTGACAATGACATATTTTAACCTGTCTGGGTTACATACCTTGAGTTAAGTGATGCATTACATAGCTGACTCAGAACATCTGCTATAACTGCTCCACATTCTTCTAATATCTTGTTAGATATGTCATCTACTCAAAAGAGCATTTATTTTTCAAAAATTTTATGATTTCTTCTTATTTCACAAGAGGTTGTTAGGCGAAAATTAATCTGATTAAGATTTCTCAAAACTGACTGTTCCATGTGCTGCTTGGCCTTTTCTTTTGAACTATTCTCACCAATTTTTTACCTACATTAAAAATGATTGTTAAATACATTATCTACTTGTGTATTGTTGGTTAAGATAGTCTCATTCTCTTTAATAGTAATACTACCTACCCCAGTAGTCACTTTCCGTGTCTCCCTTCTAACAACATTCCATATTTCGTGATTTCGTGACATGTTTTCTTAGTATGTTACAATAATTTTTATAAGGTAAAATTACTTCTGGTGTTTAATTAATTCTTGCTGTCTCATGCAGTTTTCTTTTTCTTTCTGAAGACACTGTAATACCTTTGGTAATCCAAGATTTCTTTGAAAACTTTTTGTTGTCGCAGTTAGTAATTTTTTAGGGCAACAATGTTCAGAAAGGGATACAAATTCATCAAGAAATTTGTGGCATTTTTCATTAGCGTTTGACTCATTATTGATGAAAAATATTATTTAAAGGCAAGAAAACATTTTATTAGCTTTGCAATTATACCTTGGATACGAAAAAAACGCATTTACTATAAGAAAATACACAGAAGTTACACACAAGCCAAGAATAAAAGATATTGACAGCAGAGTCATGGAGCAGTGCATAAATATAGACGTCAAGGAATTTTTTCTTTTCTTTTAACAATTATATACATCTTCCCAATTAACATTTCTTAAACGTTCTCTGAAGTGCTCTATAGATATCAGATTGAGCAACTTTACACTTTTACTTAGCGGTTTCTGGACTGTACACTCTGCTAGATTTTATAAGTTTATCAGTTGTGCATCATGGTCTGACAATCCATTTATCACAGGGAAAGTGTGGGTCAGTTTTACATCCTATTGCTGTGCAAATACATCTATTAGAGTGCTACTATCTTCAGATGTACATGTAGGGAAAACGATTACTAATTCTAAGTTATGTCATTAATAACACTTCTGGTTCACCACAGATTAATAACTTCTTCTTTCTGTCTGACAGAGAGCATAATGTGTAGTAAGACCTTTTTTATGAATAGATCTGAATCTCCTAATGGGGACATGTACACTATTGCTAATATCAACACTACATTATCTAACTGTAGTTCACATGCACGAACTTTAAAGTGCTGATCGAAACATAATTTGCTTACTTTTACAATTTCTTATTTAAATCCTTGTTTTGTGTTAATGGCAACTCCTCCTCTATCCACATTAGATCTGCAGCTGTAAGTTGCTAATTTATACCTATTTATACTGACAATTTCTATCCCCACAGTTACTACTACTTTATTTTTTATTCCCCCCATGTTTTAGATGAAGTAAATTGATACTACCCTTAGCTTTATCTCTAATTACTGTACATGAAGCTTCTTTTATACTATTTTTCTTGATTGTTGTCTGTCTGGAGTTTCACTTTAACCTAAAAAAACCTGTCTGCCTGGTCCCCACTAACCACAGGGATCATCACTTGTGTGACTGTGGCCCTCCCTACAATGGACCACTTGAAACTATGTTACGTTTTCGTCTCTCCTTTTGTTAACAATTAGGTTTGGTTCTTATTATTTTTTTTCAGACATTCACTACATGGAACCAAAATAATTATGCACTAAATATTCACTTGTTGTGAGAGATATAAATACAAAAAAATAAAAAGGTCCAGTTAACCTAACTGTACACTAAATTACATGTACAACTTCCATATAACATCTATTGTCTATGGGTGGATAAATAAAATGAAATAAAGACCACATCCCAACAGTATCACCAAACCACCAATGTAGCCACAACGTGCACTTAACTCAGTTAATGTCAAAGTGGTTCATGTTACCCCACTGTCCTATTTTACCCCATTTTACAGGAGGCTTTTAAAATAAACGTTAAAATAAATGTCTTAAATGAATGTTAAAAGGAGGCTTAAAAAGATAAGCTATTTGCTCTGATTCTTTCAGGAATTTTAAAATATCGCTATATAATTATACAATATTATATAATATTAAAATATCGAAATATAATGAGATTTTTGCACCTTTTAGTTACATATGCAGAGACGACTCCATCTTCTGAACAGCATAACAATAAAAGTTAAATTAATAAATATAAATTAAAGAGTACTCTCAGTTGTTACTCTTATTGCTGTAACCCAGATAGATATTTAGCATACAATACGTGTCTAATTAGAAATAATGTGACAGGTGTCAGTAACTAATTTCTCTAGTACTGTGAAACAGCGAAAGTAGTGCAGCTGACCTTTTATATTATGTCGTTGCTTCTTCACTGGCAAGCTATGAGTGCAGTATCAGGCATGCTGACAAGTCACGTACGATTTATCAGGAAATATTCATTTTCCTTCTTTATTGTGACGATAGTCTTGATCTTGAAACAAAGTAGTGCTTGGTCTGACGGCTGATTGGGGTATGTTGCCAGAGATGCAAAATGTCACATCAGAACATAAACATTTGACCAGTGAGTTGTGTTGTATGATTGTCATGTGTACTGTACATTTACATTATTCTGCAAGACAGAGTGGTTTTATAGAGATATGGTGGGTGGAGGGTTTGGGCCGTCGTTAAGTAAAAGAGAAGCGGTACGTTTGAAGGGAGTGAGAATGGGCGGGTTTCTGCCTTAGTATAGCGCTAATATCCTCTCACTGAGTTAACAATTTTTTTATGGACTGTGGAATATTAGACATGGTTTTGTGCTATATTTCTGTGGTCATGTACAGTGTAACCGATCCAAAAAAGCTTGAAGTAACGGAAACAAAACGGATGTTAAGTGGTACTAGCAGCCCAAGATTCATGTCTCACAAAAACCTTTCACATGTCCCGTACACTTTTAATCGATATCTGTTAAATATTGCGCCTTTCCATCATGCGAAATTTATTGTAAGTTGCTTTGACTGTGTTAAGTTCCTGAAACCAATTTTAAGAACTTTCCACCAACTACGAAAATAGTAATTACAAGATGTAAACACGTTTTACTGTGTTAGCGAAATTTTCTCTTTCATATCGGTGTTACGATGTGGACCAATTGACTTTAAAACTTATGCTTTTTGCATACGTTCTATTAAATACGCCCTCCCCAAAACTTTTTCAATTGGAATTTCATGAAATATGGAGGGTTATTGTTTAAACTTACCGAAATATAGTGTCTGCTTGCCGTATTACCGAGTTCTTTTTTTAATTGTACTTGGCATTATAAATTGTTTCTGAGTCGAGAAAGAGTGCCTTTTTTTTCCAGCTGTGTATAAATTCAACTTCTTCATTGTACATTAAGGAATTCATTGAGAAGAGTTCATTATTGCGTCTTTCACTCAGTGTTTTGTAATCAATCAATCGATCTCTGTATTCATCCGTTAACAATATACATTGTATGGATGTAGTCAATTACAATATAGTTTCTTATCTTTAATTTGTTTCAAAAACTTGGATAATAAATACATTTTATACCAGTATATATAAATATTATTTTTTCATATTCAGATATTCTTCAATGCTATAAAAACTATGTGTTACTAAAAATTGTTTAAGATCTACCTTGAATTTAAGAAATCCTTTAATTTTCTTTATTGTAGAAGGCAATGCACTAAAAAGTATTTTGAGCTGGTAATTTATGTAAGCATAATAGGCACACAGCTATGATTCAGTGTTGCAACCTTCCCGAAGCATTCTTAGCACATAGCAGCATTTACTTAATTTTTTACTCAAAACTTCTAGATGCTTTTCAAGTGCTCATCCACCCATATAATGAGGAATTTAGTGAATGGAGCTTGTGCAATAACATAGTTCCTTAACTCAGCTTGTACTCTTCTTCTAGCTTTACTTTTAATATTACTGAAATTCATCAGTACTGTTTTATCCTTATTTATGATCTAAGCATTATCGCTAAACCATTTTCCTGTCTCATTTATTGTCCTAGAGACACTGCTGTAGATTATCCTCAGTGTATCCTTTTATAAAAATGCTAGTGTCATCAGCGAACATCACAGTTTCTGCAACTGTCAGTTGGTTTGGCAAATCGTTTATGTACACCAAGAACAACAGAGGGCCTAACACGGAACCCTGGGGCACTCCATATCTGGTTTTTTGAAATCTGAAAGACACTCTTTGCCTTCATGACATATTTGTATTTTCTGCTGTCTATCAGAGAGATAAGACTTGAAGCATTTGAAGGCAAGTCCCCAGACCCCATAACATTCTAGTTTCATAATAGTCATCTGTAATTAAATCAAACGCTTTAGATAAATCTAAGACTGTTTCTCATCTTAATTTGTTCTTGTACAAGGCATTTAGAACCATTTTCATAAATTGGAAGACTGCCGTTTCTGTGGATCTGTTTTTTCTAAACCCGTTTTGAGTGTTAGTCAGTGTTTTATTTTTATTCAGGAAGTGAGCTATCCTTTCATACATTACTCTTTCAATTACTTTAGAGAAACCTGACAATAATGGTACTGGCCTGTAATTATTTGTCAGCTGTACTATCCTGTTTGTGAAGTGGCTTTATCATGGAGAGTTTTAGTTTTGATGAGAACACCCTTGTCCTGAAAGAAGTATTAGTAATGTCCACTAGGTGAGTATCTACACTGGTAGAACTATGTTTGATTACCTTGTCTGGAATTCCGTTAATACCGTAAGACATTTTATTTTTTAGTTTATTAGTAGCATTTGTAACTTCACATTCTCTTACTGGGTAGTCTTTTCACAAGTTGGTACTTTTATGTTTTTGTTGTTTGAATTGCACAGACTTTTAATTAGGTTCGGTGCTATGTTCACATAATGTTCATTGAATATATTGGCTACCTGTTGATCATCTTCTATCACTTTACCCTCACTTTTAATTTTGAAATTATGAGTCTTGGTTTTAAGTTTTCCCATTGTTTATAACATTCCAAATCGATTTTGATTTATTGTTTCCCTTATTAATGTATGTATCATTGCTTAGCCATTTTTCTGCCTTTAAAACTTTCCTATAGACCCTTCTATATTTCCTGTAGTATGGTTTTATTGTTGTATTTATTTTAGCATGTTTGCTTAGGTTTGTAAGGGTGGTTGCTGATTTTTTTTTTTTTTTTTTTTTTTTTTTTTTTTAAAAATCCCTTGTGTTACCCCATGTGTTTGTCTTCTCACTGACTTTAATTCTTTGTGACAGGAATGCTGCATTGTAGCAGTATTTATAATCAGTGAGAAAACTGTCATACTTTCTGTCTGCAATATCAGTTTGTTCTATGCCCCACTGGTCCCTTTTTAGCATACGAATAAATACCCTTACATCATTTGCATTAACAAGTCTTCTTTGTACGTATTTTCAGTGACTGTGTATTTCTTATTGTTCTCATTTAAAGCCATATGGTCAGAAAAGCCTGTATCTGTTACTTCAACATTGTACTCACAGCTTTGTTTGTTGGTAAATATCTGATAGTGTTGTTTCAGACCCATCCCCATATCTGGTAATTTCCTGCACTGTAAGTTGCATGTTGTATGTGTTAAACGGATTTAATAATTGTATCTTGTTCTTATTACTTTTGTTATAATTAATGTTAGTCACCAAGAACTATTGTGCATTTTGACCTGCCTCTCAATTCATTTAAAAGATCATCTATATAATAAGAATTGGGTAAAGTAATCTAATGGGAACCTATAGATGCAAGCAATGATAGTTTGACAGTCTGTAAGTTCACAAATACAACATTCAAAATATTTTTCTGCGCACTTCACCTTGCTAAGTTTTACCTCCGTAGATCACATAATGTAGGAGAAATTGCAGTGTTCTCAAACAAGTTAATGAATAGGTCAGTTAAAAAATGTAAAATATGTAGCTTTTAGATGCTTTGTTAATTGGTATAATTGTTGTTGGTCTGCATTAACTCTTACTTTGTACTTGAAATGTCTGAAAAATAACGTGTTGTATCTATATAAAGGAAGGCAACTTTCACTAATCAACAGTTGTTTTACCTGCTACCATGTTATCTTTATTTAATTAAAATGGGAAATGGATCGTATTTTACTAGTAATTGAAATAGGAACAACAACAACAGCTTTAACACACAAATGTATCAACCCTGTTAAAAATGCCTCTCCATAAGTGGTTAACAATTAGGTGCAGTTTTTCTTATAATTTCATCCTTTGTATTGTATATTGGTCTGAAACTGTATGGATAACAGTAACTTATTCAGCCAAAGAACATATATTAAAATACTGTTAAACTGCTATTGGACCATTTATTTATACTTGAAAGTAGGCCCTACTTGCACAAATTGTAACTGGAGTTACGAACTATTTTACTTTGAATCGTCTGAATTTCAATGGATTCGTGAAATTCACTGTTATACTGTAAGCTACTTGTGGAGGACTTTCGTAACGGGAAGCTAATTTGGAACAAACACAATCACTTAAGAGGATGTTTGGTCTTTTCAGTCATTCCAGTATTTAAGTTTCCCAAACAGTCAGAAGCATCAGTGTAAAAGTCATTCTGGTTTTGAAAATAATGTCTTGAAGGTATGTGATGTTCCTTCAGAATTCTTCCAGTGAACTGCTATCAGATGGTTTTTGCCCAGTCCAAGCTGCATGCAGTCGTTTCATGTTACACATTTGACTAAGGGTCATTCATGGTCGGAGGGACATTTTACTGGAAGTTGTAAAGTGGTAAAATTATTGTTAATTTATTCTTGCACTGTTGTCTACACTACATTCTTCTTGCCAACAAAGAAATTTTTGGTGAGAATGGATTTTGTATAAGGTTATAACTCCAAGAAGATAGTGCTACTTCTTGTGATTATTCCATCATTTTCTTTGTTTTCAAGGCATGGTTTTGACAATTTAATAGTAGTATTTTAATGAAAATGTATAAGAATTATTTTACTTACATTTTAATGTTCAAAATAGAATGAGAAGACTGCACTGCGGTACTAATAGTCAAACTATAGAAGCTTTAGAAAATAGTATCATCATCATCTTGTGTCTAAAGACAGGTTTGATGCCTCCTTTTACGCTGCTATATCCTGTGCAGGACTCTTTATCTCCGAGTAAGGAATCCTACTGAATCTGCTTGCTGTATTTGTCTCTTGGTCTCCCTCTACCTTCTACAGTTTTTGCCCTTCTCCATCCTCCACCCTTTTCCCATTTCTCTGAAATGTAATCTCTTGATGTCTCAGAATGTGTCCTATCAACCAATCCCTCCTCAAGAAGTTGTCACAAATTCCTTTCCTCACCAGTTCTTTTCAGTGCCTCCTAATTAGTTACAGGGTCTATCTGTCCATCTACTTATCTAATTGTGAGCCTGTTTCTGTAGCACCAGATTTAGAAAGTGTTGATTCTCTCCTTGCCCTGTTTATTGTCCATGTCTCATTTTCATACATGGCTACGCTCCAAACAAAGAAAGGTGACAAAAAGAGAGATGTCAGTAACCACTGACCTGTTTCACTACTGACATCATTTTCTAAATTTTTGAGAAGGTGATGTATTCTAGGATAGTATCTCACCTTCCTACAATAATATCTTCAGCAAATTGCAGTCTGGGTTTTGGAAGGATAGTTCTACTGAGAAAGAGAGATTTGTGTACACTCACCGGATTTTATGATTGCATTAAATAATACAACAGCACTGGTTGGTATTTTCTACCGCTGGGTCAATGGAAGCAACAGATTCCACACAGTAGCTTCAACCTGTGATGTAATGGTAGTGGTGTGTGTGGTATCACTATGGCACGGTGTTTTTGAGTTGGTTCTGTTTGTAGGCGTTGTTGAATTTCATGATGCACCTCTGGTGTTGGATGTGGACGTGCAGAGTTTAACGTGTGGTATTCGGTTCATTTTATTTGAATTTTGGTTGTCGTTGTGCTAAAGTGGTTTCGAGTTTAGGTAGTTGATGCGGTAACATTTTGTTATTTGTTTTGGTTTTATTCTATAGTAATTGTGATGTTATGTCTGTTGTATATTTATAGTAGGTTAGTTGTGTTTTAATTCATAAAGTGAATATGGAGTATTTGGGTATCTCTAAATTGTTGGAGTTTTTGTTTCCACTTTCTGGAGTTGTCGGTGTTAGTTTTTTGGTATCGATAGCTGTGGTTAAGCTATAAAGGTAAGGAGAATTTCAGATTCCACCTTTCAGCGACGTAGGTGTTGGGGTTGAATTATATAGGTAAAGGGAAATGTCAGATTCCTGTGGTTTTGTTGGTGTAGCGGAATGTTGTAATTTAATTTTTTTATATCATTTGTTTTAGGATGGTGTGGTGGTCTTTTTTATTATTACATCTTTACCATGTCCCCCCCCACCCCCCAACTCCCAAATTTCCACGGTTGTCCCATTAGCTTAATTTTACTTTTGGTGTGAGACATTATTGTTTCATTTTTATTTTTGTTAGTGTGTGAATGTAGTGATGCCATCATCACAGTTTTGTATATCCTGCAACTAGCCATTTCTGCCATATTGGTGACATCATCTGTCAAAGCAGATGAATAGAATTGGACACTTTTGTAATGCCCTGTGGCCTATCTTGTGTGAATAACAGTATTCTCGCAGATAAATTGAAGTTTCATGGGATTGATGGTACATAGCCAACCAATGGATAATATCATCTAACAAGAAAAAAAAATAAAAATAAAAAATGCAGGAAGTTGTACTTAGTAATTCAACAAAGTCTGGGGTCATAATGCTGACTGGGGAGAAGAAATATCGCTGCGGTTCCCTGATGCTCAGTCTTAGGTGAGCTATTGGTCTTCATATCTACACCTACATCTATACTCCACAAACCACAGTGAGGTGCTTGGCATAGTGTATATCCCATTGTACCAGTTATTAGGGCTGCTTCCCATTCCATTCAAGTATGGAGTGCAAGAAGAACGATTGTTTTAATGGCTTTGTGCCTGCTGTAGGTATCCTTATCTTATTCTTATGATGCCTGTGTGAGAGAAATGTAGGGTACTGTAATGTATTAGTAGAGTTGTCATTTAAAGCGGGTTGTTGAAACTTTGTGAATAGATTTTCTTGGGGTTTTTGAGCCCTGCAGTTTAATTCCTTCAGAATCTGTGACATTCCGCCACAGATGAAACATATGTGACCATTCATAAGGCCCTTCCTTGTATGTGTTAAATATCCCCTGTTCGTCTTATGTTGTATGGGTCCCGCACACTTCAACAATATTCTAGAACCAATCACAAGAGTTATTTGTAAGTAATATGTTTTGTAGACTGATTGCATTTCCCCTGTATTCTACCAATAAACTGAAGTTTACTGCTTGTTTTTTCCATGACTGAAGCTGTGTGATCATTCTGTTTCATATCCCAAGTGTTACAGCCATGTAGTTGTACGAGTTGGCTGATTCCAACAATGACTATTGTCATCGAATACTAGGTTTTTTGTTTTATGAAGTGCACAATTTTACAAGTCTGAACATTGAAATCAAGTTGTCAGCCTCTGCACCACTTTGAAATCTTTCAAAGATCTGACTGAATATTTGTGTACTTTCTATCTGACAGTACTTCATTATAGATAACTGCATCATCTGCAAAAAGTCAGAGGTTACTATTAATGTTGTCCGCAAGGTCCTTAATATATAACATGAACAGTAAGAATGTCAACACACTTCCCTGGGGCACATCTGAAGTTAATTCTACATATGACGAAGACTGCCCATCCAAGATAACATGCCGCGTCCTCCCTGTCAATAGGCCCTCAGTCCAATTACAAAATTAGTTTGAAACCACATATGATGGTACTTCGACAATAAGCATAGATGTACCAGTGAGTCAAATGTTTTTCGAAAATAGAGACATACTGCATCTACCTGACTGGCTTGATCCAGAGCTATCAGTGTATCATGTGATACAAGTGCGAGTTGGGTTTCACATTGTCAACACTTTCTGAATCCTTGCTGGTTGGCACTGATGAGGTATATGTAAACGATCTTCCATGTAACTTATGAAAGCAGAATAAGTTCTTTTTGGAGACAACATTAGTATTGTAATGAATCCAACCATAGATACTGAAACAGAATAAATGATTAGCAAAATTCGTAATAGTACCGTTGACTTGTTTCTGCGAATGGCCTCGCCCTCAATTTTAAAAAGACACAACATACTCAGTTCTGCACATCTAGAGGTGCTACACCAGAGATAAGTGCAAGACATGGTGAGGAAATTATAAATAGGGTGTTAACTTCAGAATTATTGGGTGTCAATACTGATGAGAATTTAAATAGGAAAAAATGTGTTTTGGATCTCCTAAAACAACTTAGTTCAGCCATATTTGCACTTAGTCATTGCAAATCGTGGGGAGAGACAAATCATTAAGATGACGTGTTTTGTGTATTTCCATTCAATAATGTCATAGTGAATAATGTTCTGGGGAAACTCGGATAAGAAAGAAAATCTTCATTGCACAAAAAGATGCAGAAAGAATGTGTGATGCTCACCCACGATCATCTTGTAGACATCTGTTTAAGGAGTTGGACATTCTAACTACTGCTTCATAGTATATTTGTATTCCCTCGAAGTTTGTTTTAAATAATTCACTACAGTTCAAAAAGAGTAATGATGTACATAATTACAATACCCGAAGGAAAAACAGCATTCATTACTCCACTTTAAGGTTGTCCTTAGCACAATAAGGGGTGCACAATGCTGCAACAAAAATTTTTGATCTCTTTCCAAGTGATATAAAATGTCTGACAGACAGCAGGGTAAATTTGGAAACAAGCTGAGAAAGTTTCTCCTTGACAGATCCATCTATTCTGCAGAAGCATTTCTGTTACTGTAATGTGTAAAAGGTGGTGGGTAGGAATTACTGACTCACATCATATGATATCTTTTTGTTCTTTTTGGAAAAAGAATTAGAAACTCTCAGAATGTAAACTTGTGTACAAATTAATTTGTGATGTAAATGTAAAATGACTCATCCCTCATCAGTACATCCTATTGTGCAAAATGAAAGTGACTTACTAATAAATTTCCTTCCTAATAGTCAAATCTATATTTGATAACAAATTTCATGCCCAAATTGCAAAACTCATCTACTACTTTGTGTCTCATTTCCTTACCAAAGTTTCTCAACATCACCTGATATAATTAGACTGCCTTCAGTTATCCTTGTTTTGCATTTGTTGATGTTCATATCATATCCCCATTTCAAGATTAGATTAGATTAGACACAGAGTTCATTCTATAGACCAAGAAAGAAAATGATTCTTGTGGTTGTGGAAGATGTCAAATTATAACACAGAAAACATAGAACATTTGACTATAATACTCACTTCTGATCATTTATCAAGAGATGGTCAAAATATGTGAATACATTACACTAAACTGCAACTGCTAATATTTACAGAATTAATCAAATGTCAGAATGGAACACAGTCTTTCAAACTCTGTTTAATCTGTGCTTTATCTGAAACCAAGTTTTTAATGGTTGCTGGTAGTTCATTGAAAATGTATGTTCCTGAATATTGGACCCTGTTTTGGACCAAAGTAAGAGATTTTATATCTTTATGTAGATTGTTCTTATTCCTAGTATTGATTTGCAACAAATTTCAATAAGGAATAAATATACTGAGAAGCAGTGGCTAGAACAGTCTGTTCCTGGCATTGATTTGTAAATGATGAGCTTGAAATGAGTTTATTACATGCTTCCGCACTTTAAAAACTTTTGCTTGTTTGATGAGTTACCCCAAATATGATGCCATACGACATAATAGAATGAAAGTAAGCAAAGTGTATATATACCTCCTACATCTGACATCACTTGTGTGCCAAATATAGAGTTATTTAGGCATGTCAGTAATTCAGTGGTATTTGCTTCCCTTCCGACTTTATTTTAGAGTTGTAATCCCAGAAATTTAACAATGTCAACCTCTTCCAACTGCAAGTCTTCATATGTTATACAAATGCTGCAAGGAAATCTCGTACAGGTTCTGAATTGCAAATAGTGCATTTTTTCAAAGATCAGCAACAGTGAATTAGCTTTAAACCATTTATTAATGTAAGTGAAAATTTGATTAGCAGTCATTTCTAAATCTGTACTCGACTTGGTATTTATTGCAATGTTCGCATCATCTGCAAACAAAACAAACTTACCTGGCAATGTTACATGCGAGACATCATTAATGTACACAAGAAAAAGCATTGGATCCAAGATGAAACATTGAGGAACATCACATGTAGTTAACTCCCAATCAGATGGAGACTCATTGCTTACTCAAGACATTGTCCATTCATTTCAGCTTTTCTTCAGAGTCCTTTGCTGTCTCTGACAGAATTAAGATGTCATCGGGGAACCTCAAAGGATTTATTTCTTCTCCCTGAACTTCAGCATGGAGAGCTGCATCAAACCAGTCGCAGGACTGAAGACGACAACAACAACCTGAACTTCAATTCCTTCTCCAAATGTTTCTTTGGTTTCCTTTACTGCTTGGTCAGTGTACAATTTGCACTGCTTCCCTTTAACATCTCTCGTCTCTTAGAACTGCAGTCTGGTTTTTGTAAAAGTTGTATATAACCATTTGCTCCCTGTATTTGACCCCTGCTACCTTCAGAATTTTGAAGTGAGTATTCCAGACAACATTGTCAAAAGCTTTCTCCAAGTCTACAAATGCTATAAACACATCTTCTAAGAGAAGTTGTAGGGTTAGTATTTCCTCATGTGTTCCTACATTTCTCCAGAATCCAAACTGACCTTTACTGAGTTTGGTTTCCATAAGTTCTTCATTCTTCTGTAAAGAATTCATATTAGTATTTTGCAGCCATGACATGCTAAACTGTTATATCAGTAATTTTCACATCTGTCTCGACCTGCTTTCTCTCCAACTGAAAATATTACGTTCTTCTTGAAATCTGAGGGCATTTTACGCGTTATACATTTTGCGTACTGGGTAGAATAATTTTGTCGTGGCTGGCACTTGCAAGGATGTCAGTAGTTCTGACAGAACGTGGTCAATGCCTAGGGCCTTGTTTAGATGTAAGTCTTTAAGAGCTCTGTCAAATTATTCTCCCCCTGCAGATCCAGGGGTAAGAATAGGCCGTAGGTATTCCTGCCTGTCGTAAGAGGCGACTAAAAGGAGTCTTACACCTTTCAGCTTTAATGTGATGGTCCCCTGTAGGGTCTGACCTCCATTCTTCAAAATTTTTCCGAAAAGTGAGCCAATTGGGGAAGGGCGCCTTACACAGTGCATCGTGCCTTGAGATCTGTAGCCCGCTTTCTTGTCGGCGCATTCCAGTCCTGCTCATTCTCCATCTCTTGGGCAAGGACACCTTCTTGGGTGTGTTTACCACCATGCACTATGCAGTGTCACTTTGTGCCAACGATGACCATGGACTTGTTCCAGCACAGTAGCCAGTCCGTTGTGGTGGGGCCACCATGTACCCTGTTGGTTGTAGCCCCCTGACAACATAGGGATTTCTCTGCTGATGCCTGCACTGTTAAATCCCCACGTATGCCAAGGAGTAGATGCCTGTCACCCTGGGACATCGGGACTCCCGGCAGTGACCATACTGCCAGGTGGCCTTTGCTGTGGCTGGCTGGCACCCGTGGGGAGGCCCCCTGGTCAGAATGGGTGGCATTACGGCGGATGATGCGCGATGACGTGTACCACATGCTCACACTGGTGATCAAACACCAGGTGTCTCTAAGCGTTCCAAGTCTCAGTACAATGTAAGTAAGTACGACCCTAAATCATTGGCTTCCCTGGCCACACCATAGGAGGAACACCATGCTAAGGATGGCAGCGAACCTTATTCACTCTGGTACCTCGTATGTACAAGAACTGATGGGGACGCCTCCGTTTTGATGAAGCCACAGTTTTTTGTAGACCATTTAGAAGACAAGTGCGGTCGGGGTCAGTCTTGGTAAAAACAGCATCCTTTGCCCAGTCAAGAGGATTACTCACTTGTGACAAGCTGGGGGATGTTCCGTTACCATCACACCCCATAAGAGCTTAAATATGGTTCAGGGTATTATATTTCACAGGGACCTTCTTTTGCAGTCTGACAATGAGCTGCATGCAAACTTAGTGATGGGGCATTCATTTTGTCCGGTGCGTCCATCGGGGTCGGAGGGGTAATCAGTTTGCCACCAGTGCCTTCCTTTTGGCCTTCTAGGATGACCCATTGCCCAAGAATGTTAAGGTGGTGGTCTATTGCGTGATGTAAAGCCATGTATCCCTCCCCCTATGCGGTGCTTTAAGTGCTGGAAGTTCGACCATTTGTCTTCCCGCTGGATTTCCAACGTCACATGTCGAGATTGTGGGTGTCCATCACATCCCAATAATCCATGTGTCCCGCCTCCTATCTGTGTCAACTGCGGAGAGCATCTATCCTCTTGGTCACCAGACTGCAGGATTTCACAGCGCCAAAGGGAAATCGTGGAATAAAAGGCCCTAGACCGACTGACACCTACACTGAGGCTAAGAGGAAATTTGAGCATCTACATCCTGTGGCTATGACCACCTCTTAAGCCCCTGCTATGAGAATAGTTGTAGCCGCATCCGTTCTGCGAATTCCGGTTGGCTCTCAGAGCCGGAAGACTACACCTGCCCCCTTGATGGTGGGGGGCATTTCCCTTCCTGTTGCTCCCACACCACCTACCTTGGGAGCACTGCCCCCCCCCCCCCCCCCCCCCCCCCCCCCCCCCTTCGCCCCTCAACCATCAGGGACACCAGTCCCCACTTCCCAGCCAGAGAAGTTTGAATCTTCTTCTTCACCTCTCACTAGGAAGGGGTCCCTTGGGTCACTCCCTTCCCAAGTTTCTGCTAGTGGGAAAGATTATTCCCACCAGTGGCTGAAGTGCCCAAAAGTAGCTAGTCATAGGGCTTCGCGATCATCCTCAGTCCCGTAGACTGAATCAGTGAAATCCTACCAGCCAGAGAAACCCAAGGAGTAGTGAGAGAAATCCAAAAAGAAGACCCCCTAAGGCCAAGGGATTTGCGGTTGCACCCGCACCACCACTACCTACAAGCTTTGCTCCTAAGGATGAGATGGAGATTCTGGAGTCTGCTGAGGACCCAGATCTCGCCTGACCCACAGACACTATGGACACAGACTGCTCAGGAAATAAATTGGTGGCAGCAGGTGACCCTGAGGCGTAAACTGCCTCATCGAATGTTCCATCCCTTCTCAGCCTCTTGATCATGTCATCCTCTGTTGGAGTTTGGGTGGTTTTTTCCACTGCCTGGCTCAGCTACTGCAACTGTTTAGCTTGACACCCTATTTCTGCATTGCCCTCCAGGAAACCTGGTTCGCAGCAATGCAGAACCCTGCCCTCTGCAGCTATAACGGATATTACAGGAACAATAGTGACAACAATCGAGTGTGAGGTGTAGATTGTGTCAATGTTCTCAACTCGGTATGTAGTGAACCTTGCCCCTTCAAACCTCTCTTGAAGCTGTGGCCGTCAGGATAAGGATGACTCGGGAAATAACTGCCTGCAACATATATCTTCCTCCAGATGGTGCAGTACCCCTGAACGCATTGGCTGCACTGATTGATCAAATCCCTAAACCTTTCCTACTTCTGGGGGATTTTAATGCCCGTAATAGCACCGTGCTTACTGGCCGAGGCAGAGAGATCAAAAATGTACTGTCACAACTCGACCTCTGCCTCTTAAAATACAGGTGCCCCCACACATTTCAGTCTGGCACATGGCACATATTTGGCTATTGATCTCTTCAGTTTGCAGACCTGGCCTTCTTCCATGTATCCACTGGAGAGCACATTATGACGAGTGTTAGTGACCACTTCCTTACCTTCCTGTCACTCCCCCAGCATCAGGCGCATGGAGGCCTGCCCAGATGGGCTTTAAGTAATGCGGACTGGGAAATTTTCACCTCTGCTGTCACTGTTGAATCTCCCCCACACGGGGACATCAATGTGATGGTTAAGCAGGTGACTACAACAATTGTCTGCGGCAGAAACCGCGATCCCTCGCTCTTCAGGGTGCCCCTGGTGTAAGGCAGTCCCTTGGTGGTCGTGGTCACCAGAAGTCGCTGAAGCAATTCAGGAGTGTCGGCGAGCTCTACAGCTGCATAAGTGGCACCCTTCCCTGGAGCACCTCGTAGCCTTTAAACGGTTCCGTGCCCACGTTCGCCAACTTCCCAAACGACGGAAGCAGAAGTGCTGGTTGAGATATGTCTCGACCATTGGGTGCCATAAATCACCTTCCCAAGTCTGGGCAGAGATCAAACGTGTTTTCGGGTACCAGACCCCAACAGGTGTTCCCGGTGTTACCATAAATGGCGTGTTTTCTATCAACGCAAATGCGATTGCTGAGCACTTTGCTTGAGCCTCTGCATTGGAGAATTACCCCCAGCCTTTCGCACTCTCAAATGGCGGCTGGAAGAGAAAGTGATTTTGTTCACTACACATGACAGTGAATCCTATAATGCCCCATTTACAGAGTGGGAGCTCATCAATGCCCTTGCACATTGCCCTGACACAGCTCCTGGGCCTGACCGGATCCACAGTCAGCTGATTAAACGTCTCTCATCTGACGTATGCTTGTGATCTTCAACTGTATCTGATGCGACGACATCCTTCCATCGCAATGGTGGGATAGTGCCATCATTCCGGTGCTCAGTCCCGCTAAAAAACCGCTTGATGTGGATAGCTATCGGCCCATCAGCCTCACCAACGTTGTTTGTAGGCTGCTGGAACGTATGGTGTGTTGGCAGTTGGTTTGGGTCCTGGAGTCACGTGGCCTACTGGCTCCATGTCAGGGAGGCTTCCGCCAGCATCACTCTACCACTGATAATCTTGAGTCCTTAGAATCTGTCATCTGCACAGCCTTTTCCAGATGCCAACACTTGGCTGTTGTCTTTTTTGATTTACGAAAAGCGTATGACATGACCTGGCGACATCATATCCTTGCCACATTATATGGGTGGGTTCTCAGAGACCCACTCCCGTTTTTTATCCAAAACTTCCTGTTGCTCTGTACTTTCTGTGTCCAAGTTGGTGCCTTTCACAGTTCCATCCATATCCAGGAGATATGCAGTCCCACAGGGCTCCGTATTGAATGCATCTCTATTTTTAGTGGCCGTTAACAGTCTAGAGGCAGCTGTAGGGCCACCAGTCTCGCCTTCTCTATATGCGGATGACTTCTGCATTTCTTCCTGCACCTCCAGTACTGGTGTTACTGCGCGGCCCCTACTGGGAGCCATTCACAAGGCGGTATCATGTGCTCTAGCCCATGGCTTCCAGTTCTCAGGTGCGAAGTCGTTTGTCGTGCACTTCTGTAGATGTCGTACCATTCATCCGGAACCAGAACTTTATCTTACTGACGATCCACTCACTGTAGTGGAGGCATATCGATTCTTAGGACAGGTTTTTGATGCCAAATTGACTTGGCTGCCTCATCTCTGTCAGCTTAAGCGGAAATGCTGACAGCACCTCAATGCCCTCCGCTGCCTGAGCAACACCAACTGGGGTGCAGATCGCTCTAAGCTGCTGCAGCTCTACAGAGCCCTTGTTCAATTCCATCTTGACTATGGGAGTGTGGTTTATGGTTTGGCAGCGCCGTCGGCGTTGCGTTTACTCGAACCAGTTCACCACTGTGGCGTTCACCTAGCGATTGGTTCCTTTAGAACGAGTCTGGTGGCTAGTGTCCTGGTGGAGGCCGGAGTCCCTCCATTGAAGGTGCACAACTGCTCGCTAGTTACATTGCACATGTTCGTAGTTCTCCTGCGCATCCAAATTATCGTCACCCACATTGGCGACCCAGGTGAGGGCTAATGATTGTGGTTCGCGTGCGTTCCCTTCTGTCTGAACTGGAGTCCTTCCCTCTACCACCTCTGCTTGAAGTCCATTCACATACAGCTCGATGATGTACACCTAGGCTACCGCTTTGCCTGAACCTTCCACATGGCCCTAAGGACTTAATGTACCAGGGCCACGAAGTGGTTTGCACCGATAGCTCAATGGCTGATGGTCATGTTGGCTTTGCATATGTTCATGGAGGATGTATAGAACAGCACTCCTTGGCCAGTGGCTGCAGTGTTTTCACTGCAGAGGTGGCAGCCATATTTCGTTCTCTTGAGCACGTCCGTTCATTCCCAGGCGAGTAATTTCTCCTGTGTACTGACTACTGACTCCTTGAGCAGCCTGCAAGGTATCGACCAGTGCTACCCTTGTCATCCTTTGGTAGCGACCATCCAAGGGTCCATCTATGCCCTGGAACAGTTCAGTCGTTTGATGGTGTTTGTCTGGACCCCAGGTCACGTCGGAATCCCAGGCAACAAACTTACCGACAGGCTGGTCTAACAGGCTATGCGGAAACCGGTTCTGGAGATAGGCACCTCTGAACCTGACCTGCATTCTGACTTATGCCGCAGGGTTTTTCGGCTTTGGGAGACGGAATGGCATAACAGTACGCACAACAAACTGTGTGTCATTAAGGAGACTACAAATGTGTGGAGGCCTTCCATGCGGGCCTTTTGCAGGGAGTCAGATGTCCTCTGCCGACTCCGCATTGGCCACACTTGTGCGACCCACAGTTACCTCTTGCGCCATGAAGACCAGCCTCAGTGTCGGTGCGGTGCCCAGTTGACAGTGGCCCATCTTCTGGTGCACTGTCCCACTTTGACTGCCCAGCGATGAAATCTTGGGTTACCAGACTCGTTGCCGCTAATTTTATCTGACAAAGCCTCATTGGCTGATTTAGTTTACGTTTTATTCGTGAGGGTGGGTTTTATAATTTGATCTAAGTTTTAGCGCATGTCCGTTGTTCCAGCAGCCTACAAACAACGTTGGTGAGGCTGATGGGCCGATAGCTATCCACATCAAGCGGTTTTTTAGCGGGACTGAGCACCGGAATGATGGCACTATCCAACCTAGTGCTTTTAGGGTGGAGGTTTGAATGTGTTGCAGAGTGGCTGGCTTCTCCTTTTTATTTTCATGGCCAGCCAGCCACGGTCTTCTGCTTTGTTGTTTTTACTCTCTTCATCTCGTTCCTGTGGTTTTCTTGTTCCTCTTTTGCCCATTTACACGTTTGTTGCCCTTCATCATTCTTGTGATTTTTTTCTTTTCATTCTGTTTCGTGTTGTCAGTCTAGTTTGTTTTATTCTCACACTTGTGGCATTGTTTTATTCAGAACAAGGGACTGATGAGCTCATAGTTTGGTCCCTTCCTCCCTCTTTTAATCCAACCAACCAATCAAATTCTTCTTGCAGTATCATGTATTCCATTTCGTCTTCATGTACATCCTCTTCCATTTCTATAATATTTCCTGCTAGTTCATCTTTCTTATATAGATACTCTATATACTCCTTCCATCTATCGGCTTCCCTTCTTTGCTTAGGATTAGTTTTCCATCTGATCTCTTGATATTCACACAGCTGCTTTTCTTTCCTCCAAAGGTCTCCTTAATTTTCCTGCAAGTCTATGTTTTCCGTAATGATATATGCTTCTAGATCCTTACATTTGTCCTCTAACCATTCCTGCTTGTTGTAGTAGTAGTAGTAGTAGTAGTAGTAGTAGTAGTAGTAGTAGTTGTTGTTGTTGTTGTTGTTGTTGTTGTGGTCTTCAGTCATGAGACTGATTTGAGCAGCTCTCCATGCTACTCTATCCTGTGCAAGCTCCTTCATCTTCCAGTACCTACTGCAACCTACATCCTTCTGAATCTGCTTAGTGTATTCATCTCTTTATCTCCCTCTTTGATTTTTACCCTCCACGCTGCCTTCCAATGCTAAATTTGTGATCTCTTGATGCCTCAGAACATGTCCTACCAACCGATCCCTTCTTCTAGTCAAGTTGTGCCACAAACTTCTCTTCTCCCCAATCCTATTCAATACTTCCTCATTAGTTATGTGATCTACCCATCTAATCTTCAGCATTCTTCTGTAGCACCACATTTCGAAAGCTTCCATTCTCTTCTTATCGAAACTATTTATTGTCCATGTTTCACTTCCATACATGGCTACACTCCATACAAACACTTTCAGAAACGACGTCCTGACACTTAAATCAATACTCGATTTTAACAAATTTATCTTGTTCACAAACGCTTTCCTTGCCATTGCCAGCCTACATTTTATATCCTCTCTACTTCGACCATCATCAGTTATTTTGATCCCCAAATAGCAAAACTCCTTTACTACTTTAAGTGTCTCCTTTCCTTATCTAATTCCCTCAGCATCACCCGACTTAATTAGACTACATTCCATTATCCTCGTTTTGCTTTTGTTAATGTTAATGGAGTGTAGCCATGTATGGAAGTGAAACATGGACGATAACCAGTTTGGACAAGAAGAGAATAGAAGCTTTCGAAATGTGGTGCTACAGAAGAATGCTGAAGATAAGGTGGGTAGATCACGTAACTAATGAGGAGGTATTGAATAGGATTGGGGAGAAAAGAAGTTTGTGGCACAACTTGACTAGAAGAAGGGATCGGTTGGTAGGACATGTTTTGAGGCATCAAGGGATCACAAATTTAGCATTGGAGGGCAGCGTGGAGGGTAAAAATCGTAGAGGGAGACCAAGAGATGAATACACTAAGCAGATTCAGAAGGATGTAGGTTGCAGTAGGTACTGGGAGATGAAGAAGCTTGCACAGGATAGAGTAGCATGGAGAGCTGCATCAAACCAGTCTCAGGACTGAAGACCACAACAACAACAGATGTTAATCTTATATCCTCCTTTCAAGACGCTGTCCATTCCGTTCAGCTGCTCTTCCAAGTCCTTTGCTGTCTCTGACAGAATTACAGTGTCATCGGCGAACCTCAAAGTTTTTATTTCTTCTCCCTGGATTTTAATACCTACTCCAAATTTTTCTTTTGTTTCCTTTACTGCTTGCTCAATATACAGATTGAATAACATCGGGGAGAGGCTACAACCCTGTCTCACTCCCTTCCCAACCACTGCTTCTCTTTCATGCCCCTCGACTCTTAGAACTGCCATCTGGTTTCTGTACAAATTGTAAATAGCCTTTCGCTCCCTGTATTTTACCCTTGCCACCTTCAGAATTTGAAAGGGAGTATTCCAGTCAACATTGCTTAGCCATTTTCATCCCTTTCCCCAGCCGATGTTCACCAATTTTTCCATCTGTATCAGTTCCTACTATTGAATTGGAGACCCCCATCAAAATTAAATTTTTGTCTGCCGTTACTATCTAAATAATTTCTTTTGTCTCGTCAGACGCTTCTTCAGTCTCTTCATCTGCGGAGCTAGTTGGCATTTAAACCTTTACTACTGTGGTGGGTGTGGACTTTGCATATCTTGTCTAAGGTGTCTTCCTGTCACTGCCCCAGCATCAGGCCCACGGACGCCTGCCCAAATGGGCTTTAAGTAAGGTGGACTTAGAAACTTTCACCTCTGCTGTCACTGTTGAATCTCCCCCACACGGGAACATCAATGTGATGGTTAAGCAGGTGACTACAACAATTGTCTGCGGCAGAAACCGCGATCCCTCGCTCTTCAGGGTGCCCCTGGCGTAAGGCAGTCCCTTGGTGGTCATGGTCACCAGAAGTCGCTAAAGCAATTAAGGAGTGTCGGCGAGCTCTACAGCTGCATAAGTGGCACCCTTCCCTGGAGGACCTCGTAGCCTTTAAACGGCTCCGTGCCCACGTTTGCCCCCCCCCCCCCCCCCCCCCCTGCGGGTCCGGGGTAAGAATAGGCCTGAGGTATTCCTGCCTGTCGTACGAGGCGACTAAAAGGAGTTTCAACCGTTTCGGCCTTCCATGTGATGGTCCCCCTAGGGGTTTGACCTCCATTTTTCAAAATTCTACAGAAGTACGAGCCTTTTGGGGAAGGACACCTTAAGTGGTGTACCACTGGTCCTAAGTGCACTAAGACCTTGGCACTCAGCATTGCACCGGCGTTGTAACCATACCCACTATTCCTCAAATTGGGCCTAAACGCCTGATGGGTTGTCCAAGTTACGCCCATAGTGCATCTCCATTTGCACCAGCGATCATGATGGACTTTCCATGGCACCATAAATCCAGCACGGTAGCCAGCCCGTTGTGGTGGGGTCGTCATGTACCCTCTAGGTTGTAGCCCCCTGACAACACAGGGATCGTACTGCCGATACCTGAGCTGCACCCTCCCCACGTCGGCCAAGGAGTAGATGCCCGTCTCCTTGGGGCATCAGGACTCCCGGCAATGGTCATCCTGCCAGGTGGCCCTTGCTGCGGCTGGGTGGCGCCCGTGGGGAGAGCCCGTGGTCGGAGTGGGTGGTATCGGGGCGGACGTTTCGCAGATGAAACGTCAACATGTATCAGGTCGCTGTGCGGCCGAGTCTTTCAAAAGAAAAGGTACCGTTTCTAGTTCTGGTTCTCCTGCCCTTTCCCCCTTGGCCACTCCATGGGAGGAGGGACAGGCCTGCCGGCTTGGGGCGAAGTACTTCCCCCGTTATTTGGTCTGTTCTCGAACCGATGGGGGGACGTTCGCCACCTCCAAGCCCATGTTCTTTGTTCAGCACATTGAGGACGTCTTCGGGGAAATCGAGGCTCTCAGCAAGATGCGTTCAGGGTCCGTCCTTATCAAGACCACCTCCGCCACACAGTCGGCGGCGCTCCAGGCGTGCGACCGCCAAGGGGACATCCCAGTATCCATTGTCCCACATCTGGCACTAAATAGGACGCAGGGGGTTATTTTTCATCGTGACCTCCTGCTACAATCTGATGAGGAGCTCAGGGCCAACCTGGAGCGCCGAGGCGTGCATTTCGTCCGGCGAGTCCAGCGCGGCCCCAAAGACCGTCGCATCGACACCGGGGCCTTTATCCTCGCCTTCGAGGGGGACGTTCTCCCGGAGAAGGTAAAGGTGATGTGCTACCGGTGTGACGTGCGACCCTACGTCCCGCCTCCTATGCGCTGTTTTAAGTGTTTGCGCTTTGGGCACATGTCATCACGGTGTGAGGCTGAGCCCCTTTGTGGCGATTGTGGATGTCCTCTCCATGAGGAACATACATGCACCCCACCACCTCGGTGCGTTAATTGTCCTGGCGTCCACTCGCCTAGATCCTCAGATTGCCCCGCATATCAGAAGGAGAAGAAGATACAAGAACTCAAAACTTTGGATCGGCTCTCTTATTCTGAGGCCCGGAAGAAGTACGACCGCCTCCATCCCGTGCCATTGACCACCTCGTTTGCCTCAGTTGTGTCCACTCTTTCCGCGGTATCCTCACCCCTATCCTGTCCCCCCTCCGCCTCCTCCGCCCATCAGGGGGCTCTGCCTCCGCCTCCCAAATCCCTCCCTTCCAAATCCTCCTCCCCCGTGGCCCCCACCCCCTCTGCCCCAGGGGCCACCCTTCCTCCTCCTCCTCCCCCCACGCCACCTGAGAAGCGATCCTCTTCTCAGGCGTCCATCGGGGCAACGTTCCGGACCCCAGCTTCCAAGGTCCGGCGTTCCAAAACGGACCCCGCGCGTGAGGACCTTCTTCGGGACCAGCCCACCATCCCTGTGCCTCCTCGGCCTTCCAAGAAGGCCTCCAAGAAGTAGTCTCTATCCCCCTCTCCACCCCGGCGCGTTTCGTCTGACGCTCCATCCGTGAGTCGCTGCTCCCGGCCGTCCTCAGTTTCGCCGGGACGCTCTGCTGCCAGGCGCTCCGCCGGCCTTTCGTCGGCAAATGATGCGGCCCGTCCTACACAACCAGGGACAGCGGCCGCGGCTGGCGACGAGTCAATGGAACCGGATCCGCCTCCCGTCGGTTGTAGCGTTGTTCCCTCGCAACCTGGCCCTCCGCGGCCGTCGAGGTGACCAGCTCTTCCCCCGTCTCGTTCCCCCAACCTTTTGACTAGCGATGGCGTTGTTTCATTGGAACATAAGAGGTATTCGATCTAATCGGGAGGAATTACAACTGCTCCTCCGCCTGCACTGTCCGCTCGTCCTTGGTCTCCAGCAAACCAAGTTGCGCCCGACTGACCGTATTGCCTTTACCCACTATACCTCGGAGCGGTATGACCTCACCCCTGTGGACGGTATCCCAGCTCATGGAGGGGTCATGTTGCTCGTTCGGGACGATGTTTATTACCATCCCATCCCATTGACCACCCCACTCCAAGCAATAGCTGTCCGCATTACTCTTTCTGCTTTTACTTTTTCAGTTTGTACCATCTACACTCCACCGTCATCTGCTGTTAGTCGGGCTGACATGATGCTCCTGATCGTTCAGCTTCCCCCGCTATTCTTATTGTTTGGCGACTTCAATGCCCGTCATCCTCTTTGGGGCTCTCCTGCATCCTGTCCAAGAGGCTCACTCTTGGTGGATGTCTTCAACCATCTCAATCTTGTCTGCCTCAATACCGGCGCCCCGACTTTCCTCTCGGACTCTACTCATACCTACTCCCACTTGGATCTCTCGATCTGTTCTACCACTCTTGCCCGTAGGTTCGAGTGGTATGTCCTTTCTGACACCTATTCGAGCGACCACTTCCCCTGTGTCGTTCGTCTCCTGCACCACACCCCATCCCCACGTCCTTCGAGCTGGAACATACTGAAAGCTGACTGGGAACTTTACTCCTCCCTGGCAACCTTTCCGGACCACGATTTTCCCAGTTGTGATAGTCAGGTCGAATACCTCACGGCTGTTATCATCAATGCTGCCGAACGTTCCATTCCTCGTACTACTTCTTCTTCACGTCGCGTTTCCGTCCCCTGGTGGAACGAGGCTTGTAGGGACGCTATCCGTGCTCGACGACGTGCTTTACGCACCTTTCGCCGCCATCCTACGTTGGCGAATTGTATTGAATACAAACGACTCCGAGCGCAAAGCCGTAGCGTGATCAAAGACAGCAAAAAAGCTTGTTGGGCCTCTTTCACCAGCTCCTTTAACAGTTTTACTCCCTCTTCCGTCGTTTGGGGTAGCCTGCGCCGGCTGTCGGGCATTAAGGCCCACTCCTCAGTACCTGGCCTGACCTCAGGTAATGAGGTCCTTGTTGATCCTGTGGCTGTCTCCAACGCCTTTGGCCGCTTTTTCGCGGAGGTTTCAAGCTCCGCCCATTACCATCCTGCCTTCCTTCCCAGGAAAGAGGCAGAAGAGGCTCGGCGACCTTCCTTCCACTCGCTGAATCTGGAAACTTATAATGCCTCCTTTACTATGCGGGAACTCGAACGTGCGCTTGCACTGTCCCGGTCCTCTGCTCCGGGGCCAGATGCCATTCACGTTCAGATGCTGGCACACCTTTCTCCAGCGGGCAAAAGCTTCCTTCTTCGTACCTACAATCGCGTCTGGACCGAAGGTCAAGTCCCCATGCGTTGGCGTGACGCCGTTGTTGTTCCTATACCCAAACCCGGGAAGGATAGACACCTTCCTTCTAGTTACCGCCCCATTTCTCTTACAAGCTGTGTCTGTAAGGTGATGGAGCGCATGGTTAATGCTCGGTTAGTCTGGATTCTTGAATCTCGACGACTACTTACTAATGTCCAATGCGGCTTTCGTCGCCGCCGCTCCGCTGTTGACCACCTTGTGACCTTGTCGACATTCATCATGAACAACTTTTTGCGAAGGCGCCAAACGGTAGCCGTGTTCTTCGACTTGGAGAAGGCTTATGATACCTGTTGGAGAGGAGGTATCCTCCGCACTATGCACAGGTGGGGCCTACGCGGTCGCCTGCCCCTTTTTATTGATTCCTTTTTAACGGAACGAAAGTTTAGGGTACGTGTGGGTTCCGTATTGTCCGACGTCTTCCTCCAGGAGAACGGAGTGCCTCAGGGCTCCGTCTTGAGTGTAGCCCTTTTTGCCATCGCGATCAATCCAATTATGGATTGCATTCCACCTAATGTCTCAGGCTCTCTCTTTGTCGATGACTTTGCGATCTACTGCAGTGCCCAGAGAACATGCCTCCTGGAGCGCTGCCTTCAGCGTTGTCTAGACAGCCTCTACTCATGGAGCGTTGCAAATGGCTTCCGGTTCTCTGAAGAGAAGACGGTTTGTATCAACTTTTGGCGATATAAAGCATTCCTTCTGCCATCCTTACATCTCGGTCCCGTTGTTCTCCCATTCGTGGACACAACTAAGTTTCTAGGGCTCACGTTGGACAGGAAACTGTGTTGGTCTCCACATGTCTCTTATTTGGCGGCCTGTTGTACACGTTCCCTTAATGTCCTCAGAGTTCTTAGCGGTTCATCTTGGGGAGCGGATCGCACTGTCCTGCTTCGCTTGTATCGGTCCATAGTCCGATCAAGCTGGATTATGGGAGCTTCGTCTACTCGTCCGCTCGGCCATCCCTCTTACGCCGGCTCAACTCCATCCACCATCGGGGGATACGTCTTGCGACCGGAGCCTTCTACACTAGTCCTGTCGAGAGTCTTTATGCTGAAGCTGCCGAGTTACCATTGACCTACCGGCGCGACGTACTGCTGTGTCGGTATGCCTGCCGGCTGTTGTCTATGCCCGACCACCCCTCTTAAGAGTCCTTCTTCGCCGATTCTCCCGACCGTCAGTATGGGTTGTATGTGTCTGCCCTGCTGCCCCCCGGAGTCCGCTTCCGTCGCCTGCTTCGACAATTGGATTTTGCCATCCCTACCACCTTCAGAGAGAGTGAGAGCCCGACACCACCTTGGCTCCAGGCTCCGGTTCCTATTTATCTCGACCTCAGCCCACTCCCGAAGGAGGGTACTCCGGCTGCAGTGTATTGCTCACGGTTTGTCGAACTTCGTGCTCGACTTGCCGGTCACACCTTTATTTACACCGATGGCTCCAAAACTGACGATGGTGTCGGCTGTGCCTTTGTCGTCGGGGCCGCCACCTTTAAATACCGGCTCCTCGACCAATGTTCCAGCTTTACGGCAAAGCTTTTTGCTCTCCATCAGGCCGTTCAGTATGCCCGCCGCCACCGCCATTCATTGTATGTACTCTGCTCTGACTCACTCAGTGCTCTTCAGAGCCTTGGAGCTCCCAATCCGGTCCATCCCTTGATTCAACGGATACAGCAGTCCCTCCATTCTTTCGCTGATAATGGTGGTTCTGCCAGCTTTCTGTGGGTTCCCGGACATGTAGGAGTGCCTGGGAATGAGGCTGCGGATGCTGCAGCCAAGGCTGCAGTCCTCCTGCCTCGGCCAGCCTCCCATTGTGTCCCGTCATCTGACGTTCGTGGGGATGTATGTAAGAGACTTGTGTCGTCGTGGTGGGATGCTTGGTCATCCCTCCAAGGAAACAAACTCCGGGCAGTAAAACTGCTCCCAACTGCTTGGACAACATCCTCCCGACCATCTCGGCGCGAGGAGGTCCTTCCGACCAGGTTGCGGATTGGGCATTGCCGGTTTAGCCACTGCTATCTGCTCTCCGGTGACCCAGCCCCGCAGTGCCCTTGTGGTCAGGCATTAACAGTGCGCCATGTTTTATTGTCGTGTCCCCGTTTTAGTCAATTTCGTGTTATCCTGTCCCTGCCATCTACTTTACCGGATGTTTTAGCTGATGACACTCGAGCAGCTGCTCGTATTCTGCGTTTTATAACTTTAACTGGCTTGTCCAAAGACATTTAACCTTTTTACTTATTTTATCTGCATCCTTGTCAGGTCCTTGTGATGTCCCCCCATCCCCTTGAGTTTTAGCAGATTCCATGTGCTCTAACACCAGTGACTGGGCGCTAATGACCTCAGCAGTTGAGTGCCCTTAAACCCTACCAAAAAAAAAAAAAAAAAAAAAAACCACGTTTGCCAACTTACCAAACGACGGAAGCAGAAGTGCTTGGAGAGATATGTCTAGACAATTGGGTGCCATACACCACCTTCACAAGTTTGGGCAAAGATTAACGTGTTGGGTACCAGACCCCAACAAGTGTTCCCGGTGTTACCATAAATGCCGTGTTATCTATCAACGCAAATGCGATTGCTGAGCACTTTGCTCGAGCCTCTGCATTGGAGAATTACCCCCAGCCTTTCACACTCTCAAACGGTGGCTGGAAGGGAATGTGATTTTGTTCACTACACGCCACAGTGAATCCTATAATGCCCCCTTTACAGAGTGGGAGCTCCTCAGTGCCCTTGCACATTGCCCTGACACGGCTCCTTGGCCTGATCGGACCCACAGTCAGCTGAGTAAACATCTGACTAAAAGCGACATATCCTTGTGATCTTCAACTGTATCTGGTGCGATGGCATCCTTCCGTCGCAATGGTGGGATAGCACCATCATTCCGGTGCTCAAACCCAGTAAAAACTCACTTGATGTGGATAGCTATTGACCCATCAGCCTCACCAACGTTGTTTGTAGGCTGCTGGAACGTATGGTGTGTCGGCGGTTGGTTTGGGTCCTGTATTCACTTGGCCTACTGGCTCCATGCGAGGGCGGCTTCCGCCAGGGTTGCTCTACCACTGATAATTTTGTGTCCCTTGAGTCTGCCATCTGAACAGCCTATTCCAGAGGCTCACACCTATTTGCTATCTTTTTTTCTTACGTAAAGCATACGACACGACTTGGTGACATCATACCCTTGCTACTTGTATGAGTGGGATCTCCGGGGCCTGCTCCCATTTTTTATTCAAAACTTCCTGTCTCTCTGTACTTTCTGTGTCCAAGTTGGTGCCTCCCATAGTTCCATCCATATCCAGGAGAATGGAGTCCCGCAGGGCTCTGTTTTGGGTGTCCCTCTATTTTTAGTGGCCATTAACAGTCTAGCAGCAGCTGTCAGGCCATCCATCTTGCTTTATCTGTATGCAGATGACTTCTGCATTTTATACTGTTGTTCCAGTACTGGTGTTGCTGAGTCGCCTACAGGAAGCCATCCTCAAGGCATAGTCATGGGCTCTAGCCCATGGCTTCCAGTTTCCCACCATGAAGACGGGTGTCATGCATTTGTCGGCGTCGTACCGTTCATCTGGAACCAGCACTTCACCTTAATGAGGATCCACTCTCTGTAGTGGAGACATATCGATTCTTAGGTCTGATTTTTGATGCTTGTTTGACTTGGCTTCCTCATCTTCATCAGCTTAAACAGACGTGGGGTGCAGATCGCTCCATGCTGATGCAGCTCTACAGAGCCCTTGTTCAATACTGCCTTGACTGTGGGAGTGTGATTTATGGTTCGGCAGAGCCCTCAGTATTACATTTGCTTGGACCATTGCACCATTGCGGAGTTCGACTAGCGACAGGGGCTTTTAGGATGAGTCCGGTGACAGGCATACTGGTGGAGACTGGAGTCCCTCCGATGATCAGACGTGCACAACTGATTGCCAATTTAACGTTGCACACATTCATAGCTCTCCTGAACATCCTAATTACAGTCTTCTTTTCCCAACCATGGCAGTTCAACTCCCGCTTAAGTGGCCCAGGTCAGGGCTAACGATTGCAGTTTGCGTGCGATCACTTCTATCTGATCTGGAGACCTTCCCTTTAACACCTCTCCTCGAAGTCCATTCATGTACACATCCATGTAGGCTGAAGCTTTGCCTGGACCTTACGCGTGGCCCTAAGGACTCTGTCAACCCTGCGGCTCTCTGCTGTCACTTCCTCTAGGTTCTTGAAGTGTTCCGGGGCTCTTAAGTGGTTTACACCGACGGTTCGATGGCTGATGTAATGTTGGCTTCGCCTTTGTCCACACAGGCCATATTGAACAGCATTCCTTGCCCGATGGCTGCAGTGTTTTCAGTGCAGAACTGGTGGCCATTCTTGTGCACTTCATTGTATCCGTTCATGCCCCGAAGAATCAGTTTCTTCTGTGTACTGACTCCTTGAGCAGCCTACAGGCTATCGACCAGTGCTACCCTCGCCATCCTTTGTGGTGTCCATCAAGGAGTTCATCTATGCCCTGGACCGGTCCTGTCATTCAGTGGTGTTTGTGTGGACCCCAGGACACGTTGGCATCTCATGCAATGAACTTGCCAACAGGCTGGCCTAACAGGCTATGTGGAAACCGCTTCTGGAGATGGGCATCTCTGAACCTGACCTGCATTCTGACTTGTGCCGCAGGGTTTTTCAGCTTTGGGAGACAGAATGGCATAACATACGCACAACAAACTGTGTGTCACTAAGGAGACTACGAATGTGTGGAAGTCTTCCATGCAGGCCTCTCGCAGGGAATCAGATGTCCTCTGCCGGCTCCGCATTGGCCACGCTTGTGCGACCCACAGTTATCTGTTGCGCCATGAAGACCAGCCTCAGTGTCGGTGCAGCGCCCAATTGACAGTGGCCCATCTTGTGGTGCACTGTCCCACTTTGACTGCCCAGTGACGGAATCTTGGGTTACCAGACTCATTGCCGCTAATTTTATGTGACAAATCCTCATTGGCTGATTTAGTTTTACGTTTTATTCATGAGGGTGGGTTTTATCATTTGATCAAGTTTTAGAGCATGTCCTTTGTCTCTTTGTTCCTCCACCCTAGTGCTTCTAGGGTGAAGGTTTGAATGTGCTGCAGATTAGCTGGCTTCTCCTTTTTATTCTCATGGTCAGCCAGCCACTGTAATCTGCTTTCTTGTTTTACTCTCTTCTATTTCTAGCGTTTGTTGTTTTCTTGTCTTTTTTGGTTCCGTTTAGTGTTTGTTGCCTTTCCTTCGTTCTTGTGGTTTTTCTTTTCTTTCCATTTTGTGTTATATGTCTCGTCTTGTTTATTCTCACATTGTGGCATTGTTTTATTAGGATCAAGGGACCGATGACCTTGTAGTTTGCCCTTTCCTTCCCCGCCCCCCCCCCCCCCCCCTTCTTTTAAACCAACGAGCCAACCTTTCTTTGTGCAGAATATGAGAGTTGTGCTCCGACCAATATCTGCAATTACAGAAGTTTTCATAACCTGACAAATGAAACGGGTGTTGTCTGACACGAAGCGAGGGATCTAAGTAACCATCAGCAGTTGACGTTCACAGCCAGTTAAAATTATGAATTCTGTTTTTTCCTGATCCTCAAACTACAGCTCCTGCTCTACACCCACACGATAGACCTGTAAGTTCATGTCTTTTCGTACACGATGACATGCTGTGAAAGATACACCAACCTGCTGCAGTAATCTCCTTAATGACTTGTGGGGACTTCTCATAATGCAAGTGCATTCTGTCTGTAGAGTCTGGGGTCTTGATTCTCTGCACTTGCTGAATGGATCTTATAGCCCCCCCCATTTTTTGTACAGATCCAAAGTGCTGGTTGAGGGGAGTTTCCTACCAGGACACTTCAATTGAAATATTTCTTTACATTCCTTGATGGAGCCTGTCTTTATCTAACACTCCACAATATCAATTTGTTTGTCTAGTGCAAGGTGCTCCATTTCTGTGACAACTCAACAATACGAGCTTCTAACAGCAACTGATGTATGAATACACAGTAGCTCTCAACTTTCCAGTAAAATGCAGTATAGCCAACTTTAGAGACAGTGTTGCCACTTCATAAGCATTTGAACTAGAGATAATTAAATGGTACATGAAATATACTGGTTTTATGTGGGACATCCTGTACTTATACATTACCACTGAAAAAAAGGAATAGCAGTAAATCCATTCACTGTACCTGAGAAATGTCCCAAAATTTGTGTAACTGCTTACTTTGCAGCCTCAGAAAGAACATAATCAGAGACTTGTAGTTAAATACTCCACACTATTCAGTAATGGCCAAATCTGAACTGTACTTGCTGGGTTGTTAACTACTTACTGTGATGGGTTCCTTGGCATCTTCATCTATGTGCATAATCTGCAAGCCCCCCTATGGTGTGTGGGGAAGGGTACGTTGTACCACCATTAGTCTTTCTGTTCCACGTGCAGAGCTAGGGAGAAACGATGGTTTATAAGCGCCATTTGTGCCCAGATTTCTCTTATCTTCATGGTCGTTATGTAAAATGTTATAGAGAAAGAATATAGTCTTTCCTCCAGGGACTTCCATTTGAGTTCACTAAGCATCTCTATAATACTTGCATGTTGATCAAATCCACTGGTAACAAATCTAGCAGCATGCATCTGAATTGCTTCAATGTTTTCCTGTAATCTGACATCCTACAGATACCAAATACTCGAGCTATAATCAAGAATGGGTCGTACTGGTGTTCTCTGTGCAATCTCCTTTGAAGATGAACCACACTTTCGCAGATTTCTCCTAATAAACTGAAGCCAACCATTTATCTTCCCTGCTACAAACCTTAAATGGTCATTCCATTTTATATCGCTTTGCAACATTATGCCCTTAGATTTAATTGGCACGACTGTGTCCAGCAACACACTGCTAATGCCATATTCAAAAATTATGGGATTGTTTTTCCTACTCACCTGAATTAATGTTAATTTTACTACGTTTACAACAAGCAGCCAGTCATCACACCAACTAGAAATTTTGTCTAAATTGTCTTGTATCGTAAGCAAAGGGGCCCAAATTGGTGCTCAAACTGTCCATCAGACCATTTATGTACCCTCTAAAGCAAAGACACATCGTGAAGAAATTATCTGAATGACACAGAAATCAGATGGTGTGACATACTTCAACAGAAAAACAAATGATTACAATTTCAGAAAAATTGGACCCCCCACAGGGTTTAGAATTCCTTTGTGAGTAGATGCTTGGGTATCACAGACCTCCAGCCTATGCAGCATTACTTCCTTTTCATGCTGCACACTTGTACTTCCAATATCCTTTTTCCCCCCTTCATCCACTCAGATGGTTTTCTTGGCACAGGCCCAGTTTGAACGTGGTTATGATTATGATTTGGGACTCTGTTTTCCCTTCCAGTGATCTCTGTAACTTTTCGTTAAATAAACACATTGTTGTTGGGTTCCACTTACCACCAGTTTTCAAAAGTCTCCAGAAGTGCAGATCATTCAGGGAAGGTTGCCCAATGTGGTGTATGCTGACCCTTTGTGCCTTTCCATCGTTGAACTCTTCCCTTTATTAAGGCAATACACACAAAACCCAGCGTGATAGCCATGCCATGGTGGTGGTGGTGGTGGTGGTGGTGGTGGTGGTGGTGGAGGGGGAGGGAGGGGGGGGGGGGGGAGAGTCGTCATGTACCTGTATGGTAGTAGCCCCTGACTGTGCAAGAATCACATTGTTTTTACATGAGCTGAAAACTCCCCATGCCCACCAAGAGTATGTGCCCATTGTGACTGGGGTACAGGGACTCCGAGCAAAGGATTTACTGGCCAGGTAGCCATTGGTGAGGCAGGGTGGCACCCATGGGGAGAGCTCCCATTTAAAGTGGGCGGCACCATGGCAGATGAGCTGCAAGTGAAGTGGATGAAGTTATCTCCATCTAGTGGTCATACAGCCCCAGCAGTCTGTATGGAAGGAATGTCCTCGTTTAATGCAGAAGATATGACCCTAAAATGGTCCCTTCCCTGGCTACACTGTGGGAGGAATGTAGGGCTAAGCAGCAAGCAGAGAAATACTCCCTGAAATACTTGGTTTGCGCAAGGACGGTTGGGGATTCCTTCTGGGCCAAAAAGCTCTTATTCTGCTTGGAAAACACAGAAGACAAGTTTGGGGGAGTGGCAGGCAGCTGTAAAATTAAAAGCGGATCAGTTTTGATCCAAACAGCATCCCCTGTCCAGTCACTGGTGTTGCTTACTTGTAACAAGTTGAGTGGCATACTGGTGACTGTCACTACTCATAATAGTCTAAATATGGTTCAGGGCTTTATTTTTCACCGAAACCTGCTCTTGTAGTTGGATGATGAGCTATCCGTCAACTTGGATGGTCTGAGAGTGCACACTTTGTCATGTCCATATGGGACCAAAGGATTTTAGGATTGTTACCAGTGCCTTCATCTTGGTATCTGAGGGTAATTCATTGCCTGGTCCATAGGGGGCCAAAGGACTTCAGGATTGTTAACAGTGCCTTCATCTTGGCCTTTGAGGGTGATTCATTATCAGAAAACATCAAGGTGATGGTATACCAGTACAATGTGAAACCATGAGTCCCCCCCCCCTCTCCGCCCCGCGTCCCTCTCTTCCCATGCAATGCTTTAAGTGTTTGAAATTTGAGTACATGTCTTCGCATTGCAAGCACACCCATCTGTAGAGATTGCGGAAGACCACTGCGTGTGAATGCTCCTTGTGCACCTCCCACCCATCTGTGTTACCTGTGGAAAGCACCATTCTCCCTACTTTCTGGATTGCTGAAAGAAAATAAAATAAAAGAATATACGACTCTGGACAAACTTATCAAGAATCTTAGTAGTAGTATGAGTGGCTGCACCCACCATGTAGGATGGTGTCATATGCTGCAGCTGCGATGACATTTACCCCTTTGGCGATGGTACTCCTGCCCCTTACACCACCTACGTGTGCCGTCAGGGCCACTCGACCAAGCCTGCCCCCTTGATGGTTGGAGCTCTCCTCTTGCTGCTTTTTTCACACCTACATTGGGATCATTGGCTTCCCACCCTCTGGGGCCATTGGTCCCCACCTCCCAGCAAAAGACAGATCACCTTCGTCCGACAGCTTCTCTTGCTAGAAAGGGGTCACTTGGGACCCTTCCTTCCAAGGCTACTGCTGGTTTACAACCAAACACCAGCTACTGGCTGAAGGAGCACAGACTACTGGTTGCAGGGCTTTGCGATCATCATTGCCTGAAAATGATCCAAAGAAGCTCTTGCAATCATCCAAGTCCTCAAAGAAGAGGAAAGATAAGTAGTACTCCAAGAGGGAGGAAATTCCAGTGGTCCTCATGCTACCGTACCCCGCCTGTTCCACTCCTGTGGCTAAGGTGGAGAAGAAGCAGGTGGCCTCTGCGGCACCGGGTCACACCACAAAACAGAACCCAGAACCTTTGTTTATGCCTTAACCACCAGCAGCAGCAGCAGGTGACCCTAGGTCATGACGTGCCTCCTTGATCCCTTCAATGGCCTCACAGAACATCGACAACATTATTCTCCAGTGGAATTGTGGTCCACCACCTGGCTGAGCTAAGACATCTTTTAAGCACTTTCCCTGCCTTCTGTATTGCCCTTCAGGAGACTTGGTTTCCAGCAACTTGTACCCTGGACCTTTATAGATATTAGGGATATTATAAGAATTGTTGCTATTTATGACAGTGTGTTGGGTGGTGTTAGCTTGTATGTTCTGGACACACTATATATAAGGGCATTTCGGATATTGCCATCTCCAATGTTCATCTCCCTCCCAATGATGAAATGTCTGAGGACATACTGTTTTCATTGGATTCTCAGCTCTCCCCGCCTTTCCCAATCTTGGATGATGTCAACACCCATAACATTTTGTTGGGTGGTACAATGATCACTGGCTGCAGTAAAGACCTCGAAAATTTACTGGCACAACTTGATGTTTGCCTCTCGAATACTGGTGGCCCTACACGCTTGATTGTGGCATACGGATATTATTTGGCCATGATCTTCCCATTTGCAGCTCTTGTCTCCTCCCATCCATCCACTTGAGTCCACGATAACCTTTATGGTAGTGACCACTTCCCTTCCCTCCCTCAGCATCACTCCCCTGCATGCCTGCCCAGATGGACTCTCAACAGTGCTGACTGGGGTGGGGTATTTTAGCCTCAGCTGTCACCCTTTCACCCCCTCCGCCACATGGAGATTTGATGAGGCAGTCCAGAATACAACTATAGCAATTCTTTTTGGCAGCTGATTTAGTGGTTCCCAGTTCTACGGACCGACCCTAGTCTAAGACAGTCTCTTGGTGATCATCAGAAATCGCAAAAGCCATTAGAGGTCGTAGGTAGGCTCTCAAATGCCGTAAGTGGTACCCATCGATGGAGCACCTCATTGCCTTCAAGTGGCTCTGTGCCCAGGACCAACACTAATAAAAAGATAGAAATGAGAGTGCTGGGAACTATAAGTTTCAACCATTGCGCCACATACCTTTCCTTCGCAGGTTTGGACAAAGATCAGATGTCTCTATGGGTACCAGATACCCGTTGAAACTGTGCTGTGGCGGTATACATGGAAAAAAACTTTCAGGATTTCTCTTCAAAATAACATGTGTATGACATCTGTACAATGTTTGGTTCTTGTGCAATAGATAATTGAAAGTGTTCCCAGACTTTATGTACACCCTGTATGTTAGAAATGTCATTAACATAAGTGAGGTCTGGTTTTGAGTGAGGCAGTTTGAAAAGTTACCTCCTCAAAGTGTTCTATGTAGAAAACAGCAATCTTGGGGGCCAGTTGGGTTCTCCTGGGTACACCACCTGTTCCTCATATAACAGCTGCTACGTATAGAGCAGGTGGGGCTGAGGTACTTGGTTTTGTTCCCTGTGTAGGGATGCCCTTAGCGAAGCTTGCAAGGGTTCTCAGGAAATGAATCATTAAAACTCTTCAAACCACTGCAAATGCTGAAAGGATATTTGAAAGAGAAGTTTTCTGTAAGGCTGTAGTTCTTCATGCTCACAAGAAAAGAATTAACATGTTTGTGTTATGTTTTGCTACTAAAATCTTATTTACTGTCCATCCTTTGTTGTTTTCCTTTACCATCTTTTGCTACCCATATTTAACAAATATCAAAACCAAACTTCCATTGCTAGTTGGATATACTGTCTTCAGGAAACAAGGGTGAATCACGTTTTAAGGACAGCAATCATTTGACACCCCCCTGCCTCCTGCCCCCCCCCCCCCCCCCCTCCTCCTCCTTCTCACCCGTTTGAATTTTTCCACTATATGGCTATGTAGCTCATCGGTGCTGAGAAGTGAAGTGGTGAAATGTGATGTCAATTGACTCTTCCCTGTCCATCCAGTCCATCCATCCTATGGTATTTTTCTTTTTCTTTGTTATTTGTTTCATTTCTAATAGAGCATGGCATTTCATTAGTAATGGGGCAGAACATGTATGTTAATTTCATAGGAAGAAATTAATGACTGAGTAGTAACTGTTACATACACTGGTATTTTACAGGCAAAATGGATGATAATTGAATTATCCTTCACTTTTATCATTCATTATCAAATAAAAGAAGATGGCTTGTGAGGAATGCTCTATTCGGTTTTCTGTCTTCAAAAGAAAAGTAAGTAGTTGCTACATTAATATTGAAAATATGTTAGTGCGTGTGTTTATGCAGGTAAATGTAAGTAATGCCAACAACAAACTATCCAAATACTCTGCATAGCAAAGATAAGTTAAAGTAAAACCATATTAACAGTTTTTGAATTTAGATAATTTTTAATTTAGAATTTACCTGGGAAATTCATTTTTTAAAATAATCCTAGTTGCAACTTACCATTTTATCTAAACGAAGAACCAGTTTTCTCTTTTGTTGAAAATTCAGTGATTGTAATTGGTCATGATATGGAAATGTCAATTATATAAATATAGTAGTAGTAGTAGTAGTAGTAGTAGTAGTAGAAGGAAACAAAACCAAACATTCAATACAAACCAAAAGAAATTTTACCAGACAATAGATAACACACACATTAAAATAGACAATCCACCAAACATAAGACATGGAACACTTCTGGAGCAACATATGGTCAAACCCGGTACAACATAACAGGCATGCACGGTGGATACAAGCAGAAACAGACCCATACAAGATGATACCACAAATGCCTGAAGTGATAATTTTGCAACATGAAGTCACCCAAGCAATTAATTCTACTCGCAATTGGAAAGCCCCTGGAAAAGATAAAATAGCAAATTTCTGGCTAAAGAAATTCACCTCAACACATTCACATCTAACTAAAATAATTTAACAGTTACATTGCAGACCCATACACATTCCCTGATACACTTACACATGGAATAACTTATCTGAAACCTAAAGATCAAGCAGACACAGCAAACCCAGCTAAATATCGCCCCATAACATGCCTACCAACAATATACAAAATATTAACTTCAGTCATTACACAGAAATTAATGACACAAACAACACAGAACAAAATTATAAATGAAGAACAAAAAAGACTGTTGCAAAGGAGCACTAGGATGTAAAGAGCAACTGATAATAGACACAGTGGTGACATATCAAGCTAAAACCAAACAAAGGTCGCTACACTATGTATACATTGATTACCAAAAAGCTTTTGGTAGTGTACCCCAATCATGGTTACTACAAATATTGGAAATATACAAATTAGATCCTAAATTGATACAGTTCCTAAACATAGTAATGAAAAATTGGAAAACCACACTTAATATCCAAGCAAATTCAAATAATATCACATTACAGCCAATACAGATTAAGCATGGAATATACCAAGGAGATTCATTAAGTCCTTTCTGGTTCTGCCTTGCTCTGAACACACTATCCAACATGCTAAATAATTCAAATTATGGATACAATATTACTGGAACATACCCACACAAAATCACACATCTGCTATACGTGGATGATCTAAAACTACTGGCAGCAACAAATCAACAACTCAACCAATTACTAAAGATAACAGAAGTATTCAGCAATGATATAAATATGGCTTTTGGAACAGACAAATGTAAGAAAAATAGCATAGTCAAGGGAAAACACACTAAACAAGAAGATTACATATTGGATAACCACAGCGACTGCATAGAAGCGATGGAAAAAACAGATGCCTATAAATATCTAGGATACAGACAAAAAATAGGAATAGATAATACAAATATTAAAGAAGAACTAAACGAAAAATATAGACAAAGACTAACAAAAATACTGAAAACAGAATTGACAGCAAGAAACAAGACAAAAGCTATAAATACTTATGCTATACCAATATTGACCTACCCATTTGGAGTAGTGAAATGGAGTAACACAGACCTAGAAACACTCAATACACTTACACGATCACAATGCCACAAATATAGAATACATCACATACATTCAGCATCTGAAAGATTCACATTAAGCAGAAAGGAAGGAGGAAGGGGATTTATCGACATAAAAAACCTACATTATGGACAGGTAGACAATTTAAGAAAATTCTTTATAGAACGAGCAGAAACTAGCAAAATACACAAAGCAATCACTCATATAAATACATCGGCTACACCACTGCAATTTCATAACCACTTCTACAACCCTTTAGATCACATAACATCAACAGATACGAAGAAAGTAAATTGGAAAAATAAAACACTGCATGGGAAGCACCCGTATCATCTAACACAGCCACACATCGATCCAGACGCATCCAACACATGGCTAAGAAAAGGCAATATATGCAGTGCGACAGGAAGGATTCATGATTGCAATACAGGATCAAACAATAAACACCAGATATTACAGCAAGCATATTATTAAAGATCCCAATACCACAACAGATAAATGCAGACTTTGCAAACAACAAATAGAAACAGTAGATCACATCACAAGTGGATGTACAATACTAGCAAATACAGAATACCCCAGAAGACATGACAATGTAGCAAAAATAATACATCAACAGCTTGCCTTACAACATAAACTTATAAAACAACATGTTCCCACATACAAGTATGCACCACAAAATGTACTGGAGAACGATGAATACAAATTATACTGTAGCAGAACCATTATAACAGATAAAACAACACCACATAACAAACCTGACATCATACTCACCAATAAAAAGAAGAAATTAACACAACTAATCGAAATATCCATACCCAATACAACAAATACAGGGCGTTTCAAAAAGAAAGAGCAGATTTCAAACATTTATTTCTCAAAAACTACAAATGATAGAAACACAATTCAAACGTTTCTTGTCAGAGAAAGGTTCAAAGTTTTTCAATGGTCCGCGCAGAAGTTCCATGCAAATCCGCAGTGGCGCTGGCGTTTGTTTGTAGGAAAATGGCGACGACACCACAGGAACGATCATTTTGTGTGCTGCAATTTGCAAAGTTAGAGTCCATTGTTGGTGTGCAACGTGCATTCCGCCGTCAATTCAACAAACAGCCGCCTCGTCATAAGCAAATTTATGAGTGGCATCACAGATTCGTAGAAGATGGTTGCATCTGCAAGCGAAAAAGCACGGGTCGTCCACGCACATCGGATGAAAATGTCGAGCGTGTCCGTGCAGCTTACGAAAGGAGCCCTAGAAAATCCACGGCACGGGCAAGTCACGAACTAAACATGTCTAAAACAACGGTATGGCGCGTTCTGAGTAACCGTCTGCACATGAAGCCGTACAAACTGCAGTTATTGCAAGCATTGCGTCCTGACGACCACAACAAAAGGTTCGAATTTTCAACTGCAATTCTACAGGACATGGAAGAGGACAATTTTGCCGAACGATTAATTTTTTCAGATGAATCAACGTTTCACATTTCTGGTAAAGTTAATCGGCATAACGTACGAATTTGGGCGAGTGAAACTCCGAGGGACGTTATTCAACATGAAAGAGACTCACCAAAGGTTAACGTCTTTTGTGCAATTTCGGTAAACAAAGTTTATGGACCTTTCTTTTTCATGGAGAAAACTATCACAGGAACCATTTACCTGGACATGTTAGAAAACTGGCTATTTCCTCAACTTCAGGAAGATTCAAATCACTTCATCTTCATGCAAGATGGCGCCCCACCACACTTCTCTGAACCTGTACGACGGTACCTAAATAACACCATTCCAGGACGGTGGATTGGAAGAGCAGGAGCACAAGATCAATGTCATCGTCTGTGGCCTCCCAGGTCACCAGACCTTACTCCCTGCGATTTTTATTTGTGGGGGTACATAAAGGACTGTGTTTATGTCCCACCTATGCCCGCTACTCTTCAAGAGGTACGACATCGAATTGTTGCGGCCGTGAATTCGGTAACTAAAGACCAGTTGCGTCGTGTGTGGCAAGAAATGAGATACCGGTTTGATATTTGTCGTGTAACAAATGGTGCTCATATTGAGGTACAGTTTTGATATTTGTTGTGTAACATTTGGTACTCATATTGAGTGAAGGACCGTTGGAATTGTGTTTCTATCATTTGTAGTTTTTGAGAAATAAATGTTTGAAATCTGCTCTTTCTTTTTGAAACGCCCTGTACACAAAAGAAAACAGGAGAGAAAATTGAAAAATACATCCAACTGGCTGAGGAAGTCAAGGACATGTGGCATCAGGATAAAGTTGACATTATACCAATTATACTATCAACTACAGGAGTCATACCATACAATATCCACCAGTACATCAATGCAATACAGCTACATCCAAACTCATATATACAACTACAGAAATCTGTAATTATTGATACATGTTCAATTACCCGAAAGTTCCTAAATGCAATATAACACATACCATACAGTTAAAAGGAAGTGACGCTTGATCAAGGTCCGCATCACTTTCCATTTTTAACCAGACTTAACGTCTGAGAAAGTAAAGAAAGAATGAATAATAATAATAATAATAATAATAAGTGTATTGGAGATTTGATAATGTGTATAGTTTCTCCATTCAGTTCATTGTATTTTTGGGTACATAAAAGTATATACTTCACTCTTGCATCTGCAAGAAATAAAAGCAGCCATGGAGTGAATACATTTGTATGGTAAAAGTCAAAACTGAAATGCTTTTTACATTAAAAGTAGTGTAGTGTGATAGATCTTAAATGATTAATAAACTACAAACTTAAAGTACTCCTCTCTGGGACTCTGAACTGATTATATTTTCTTTAGAAACAGTGTGGCATTTGCCTTCGTTACTACTGCAAACACTGTTTACTTCCAAGAAGAGATGACTGTACAATCAAGTCACCATGTATACGATTGTCAGACAAGAAGTACATGTGTAGAAAATGCCGAATTTTGAGTGCTCGTCCACTAAATCGTTCTCTTCTCCTTCAACTAAGAGTGAGAGATTTGCAGCTGTATCTCTCTTCCCAGAAAATTTCTACAAGAGGATGTGTTGGTATGTATAATTTTTTGGCCTTGTCTTTTTGTTGAAATTGCACTGAGAACTAAGTGCTTTATTTAATTTCTTTGTGCATAAAATTAAACTACAGTGCTTTGAAAACATGTGTTCACAAGAAAACAAAAGTCTCACATAGAACTAATAAGTAAATGGGCATTGTATATGCGTCGCTTGCATTATATGCAAAGGTCGTTAGTGGTAGTAGCAGTAGTTTAGTCATTCAGAGAGAGTATAGATTGAATGGATTTCATAAAAAAATAAAATGTGTATAATACCCTGCACAATATTCAAAACTACATATACAATAATGGAAAAAAAGAATCACTACATGAAGGATTAGGTCTGCAACATAAATGAAAGTTGGTAGGCATGTTTCTACATCTGAAAGATGATGATGTATTCCCATTTAGCACCAGTCACATAAGAGTGGCACCAGTAGCGCCACTGGGAGTACTTAAATCTGGTTTGCTTTAAATATGTGTTGTAATGGTCATGAGTGTTACTTACCGTAGAGATTGGACATAGTGAATTTATGTTAGTCAAGAAAGCCTTTAATATGACAGATGCCATCATCAACAGCTCACGTAGTTTGAATGAGGTTGTGTAATAGGGCTACGAGAAGCAGGATGCTCCTTGTGCAATATTATAGAAAGACTTGGCATGAATGTAGCCACGCCATATGATTTGGCAGTGATCATAAGAATGTACAGCTGCAAGATGACTGCATTCCAGAATGCCCTGTGGCACTACTGAGAGGGAAGACCATGTTTGGTGTACGGCTGTGGTGTATCATACTGCATCTGCAGAAACAATTTGAGCAGCAGTTGGGACGACAAATGGTTACAAATCGCTTTTAATAACTTTACTTATGTCTTGACCAGGCTTTTATTTTTCGTCAACCTTAAACTTTTCCAGTTTTTTTCAAAGTCGTATGTCAGTCGTATAAAAACATTAGATGCATTGTATAACGTCAACATTCTCAAGCATGAGACAGTTTGCACTTGCCTTGTGTTCGAGAATATTGATGTGAAGCAGTGTATCTGATGTTTTCGTATGACTTACATAGCACTGTCTTTCAAAATGATAGAAAGTGGAAAAGTGTAAGGATGATGAGAAATAAGCCTGGTCAAGACATATTTTAAGTCATTAAAATCGTAACCAGATGGTTGTGTTGTCTCACAGCATTTTCATGCAAATTGCAGCTGTTACAAATCGATTACTTCAACAGCTCTGAACCAGACACCCTGGAGCATGCATTTCATTGACACCAAAAAACCACCATTTGTGCCTTCGGTGGTGTCAAACGAGAGCTCATAGGAGGGCAGGTTGGAGGTCTGTTGTTTTTTCTGATAAAAACTGGTTCTGCCTTGGTGCCCATGATGGCCATGTGTTGGTTAGGAGAAAGCAAGTCAAGGGCCTGCAGGCAACCTGTCTGCGGGCTACACACACTGGATTTCCACATGAAGTTATGGTCTAGGATGCGATTTTGTATGACAGCAGGAGCAACCTTGTTTTTATCACAAGCACTATGACTGAAAATATGTATGTCTGTTTGGTGATTTGACCTTTTGTGCTGCCATTTGTGAACAGCTTTCCAGGGGGTGTTTTCAAACAGATAATGCTCGCCCACATACCACTGTTGTAACCCAACATCATCCGCGACAAAGTGCAACAGGCGTGGAACTCCATCCAGCAACTGACATCTGGCATCTGTACAACAGAATCCATGCACATTTGTGTGCTTGCATTCAACATTCTGGTATATCACTGATTGTTAATGTACCAGGTTTCACATTTGCAATGTTTTATCTCGCAATTGCATAACCTGTGATCTTGCTATGTTAATCTCTTAAAAATATGTAACCTAGCCAAATGTGTTCCCAAAATTTCATTGCTTCACTTTCATTATTTTTTGGTGCTGCAATTTTTCTTTTTTTGTCCCCCATCAGTATACAATACTGATGAATTACAAAAATTTATTTTTTAATATGTAGTTGATATTTATTACAAATAATGTGTTGTTAAATTTTGCTCGAAATATTAAACGACATTAGAGCAAGCACTCGATGACTTGCAATAAATTAATATAGTTGTTTACCACAAGTTTATTGCAGGTACACATTTACATTGTAATAAAAACATAAAGATTTGAATAATGCTCTCTTAAATGAAGAAATCTTGTTTATTTCTTTTATCTGTGCTGAAAGTTTTTGTAAAGTCTAGTACCCTGGATGTATGTATGTCTTTGTGCTGAAGCCATGCTTACCTTTTCTATATGGATGTCATTAAAAGAATGAAGGTCTACGTCAGTTCTGAAACTGTCAGTCTATTTGTGTTAATTACACTTGTTTTGTATATAGAGTCATAGCAAGGGTGGAGTATTTAGTTGTTGACATAATTGTTTGGAGGGTGTTGAACTGTTGGTAATCATTCAATCAGCTTACTTTTGTATAGTGATGGTAGTTTGCAGGTTTGCCTTACAACCACCCCAAGAGGTGAAGCTATTGGTAATAGCGGAATGGAAGTAAGCTACATTGTCTACTACATGTATTACTAATTATGCATAGGGCACAAAGCAAGCTGAGCTTATCTTAGTGAGATAGAGGATGTGATCTTCCATCCTAAATTTTCTTAAACGTGCACACCTAAAAATTTGGTAACAGCTACTCTCTCAATTCATTTATTTTGAATTCTGAGGTCCAGATCATGATTTAACTTTTTTCTGTAATGAATATAATTGGTTTCTGATAGATTAAAGATTAACTAGTACATTTCGAACCAGTTTTGCATGTATTCCTAAACTCTGGTTGCAGATGTTGGCAATACCTGTTTTATATCAGTTCCATCATCTGTGTCATCAGTAAACACATTTATGAGTCTCCCATTGATAGGAATCTCTATAATTTACGTAAATAAGAAATAAGACATCCTAGAACACTGTCCTGTGGTAACAGTCTGAAAATCAGATCTGTAAACAAGTAATTTCTATTGTTTCTGTCATTGCCTTCAGTCCAAAGACTGGTTTAATGCAGCACTCCACACTACTGTATCTGGTGCAATCCTCTTCATCTCCTAATAACTACTGCAACTCGCGTCCTTTTGTACTTACTTACTGCATTCATCTCTGTCTCACTCAACAATTCTTACCACCCCGCCTTGCACTCGCATAACCACTCTCCCTTCCCTTCTATTCTAAATTGGTGATCCCTTGATGTCTCAGAATGTGTCCAGTGTTCATGTGTCCTTTTAGTCAGGTCATGCCACATATTTCTTTTCTCCTCAGTTCTATTCAGTAACTTCTCATTGGTTACATGATCGCCCATCTGATCTTCAGCATTCTTCAGTAGCTCCACATTTCAAAAGCAACTATCTTCTTGCGTGAAATAATTCTCATCCACATTTCAGTTCCCTACTATGCTACAATCGAGACAATACCTCCAGGAAATACTTCATAACACTTAACTCTGTATTAGATTTTAGCAAATTTCTCTTCTTCAGAAAAATTTTTCTAGCCATGCCAGTCTGTATTTTATATCGTCTCTACTTTGGTAATAATCTGCTACTTTACTGCCCAAATAGCAAAACTCATTTACTACTTTTAGTGACTCATTGCCTAATTTAATTACCTCAGCATCACCTAATTTAATTAAACTTTATTTCATTACCCTTGGTTTGCTTTTGATGATGTCCCTCTTATGTCATCCTCTCTAGACACAGTCCATTCCAATCAACTGCTCTTCAGGGTTCTTTGCTGTCTCTGGCAGTATTACATTGTCATCGGCAAACCTCAAAGTTTTTATTTCTTTTCCCTGGATTGTAATTCATACTCAAAATTTTTCTTTGGTTTCCATCGATTTAATGTCATCAGGGATAGTTAGAACCCTATCTCACTCTGTTCTCAACGACTGTTTCTCTTTCATGTCTGTCGACTCCTATAACTGCATCTGGTTTCTGTACATGTTATAAATAGCCCTTAGCTCCTGGCATTTTATGCCCTCTACCTTCAGAGAGCATTTTGTCGAAAGCTTTCTCTAAGTTCACGAATGCTAAAAACGTATGTTTGCCTTTCCTAAACCTATTTTCTAAGAGAAGTCGTAGGGTCATCGCTGCCTTGCATGTTCCTACATTTCTCCAGAATCCAAACTGATCTTCACTTAGGTCAAATTCTGTTAGTTTTTCATTCTTCTGTAAATAATTTGTGTTAGTATTTTGTAACCATGACCTATTAAATGGATAGTTTGATAATTTTCAGATCTGTCAGCACCTGCTTTCTTTGGAGTTGGAACTTTTTCTTCTTGAAGTCTAAGGTTCAGTGTTTAGTCAGATTGTTCTTGCAGTACCAAATCTCTAATCTCGCCTTCATCTAGATCCTCTTCCCTTTCTGTAATATTGGCTTCAAGTTAACGTCCCTTATACAGCCTCTCTATATACCCCTTCCACCTCTCAGCTTTCCCTTCTTTGCATAGCACTAGTTTATTATCTGAGCTCTTGGTCTAGGTGGTGTCAGTCGTAACAAATACTGCTCATAACATCTTTCGCGAAACACTCGGTGTCTAAGGAAGGCATCCGTTAGTTTTCTGTTTCAAACAAACTGAGTTTTATAGCTGACCTTCACATGCTCATTCTATAGAGTGGTCCCCTATAAGTCCACTCCAATGTGTGTTTTATTGGTATGCACTAACAGGGAAAGCAAAATATGAAGAATAAACCAGTATTCCAACAGCAGTAGCACTGCTATGGTCCATGGTGACTGCTACAGCACTACAGCAACATTGGTCAGTCACTGCTGGAGTAATGTTTATGCTTCATGTTTTACTGTCCCTCTTAATGCTTATTGATAGAATGAATATCACCCTAGACAAATTTAGGATTACTCTATTGAATGGGCATATAAAATTCAGCATTTTCTTGTAATGGAAACAAACCGACACTCTCCGTCAACACTAGGTGTTGAGTGGAAGATATGATGAGCAGTATTTATTTGGACTGACTCCAGCTACACATGGCAAAAACGATATTGCAGATGTCTGCCAAAACATCAGAGAAAATAACACTGATGACTCTTAGGGGGCGACACCTTGTATATGCTTGTATGTCATTACATTTGGGCTCTAGTTGTCCCTGCTTAGCCATTTTGCACGTTTTGTCAATCTCATTTTTTAGAAGTTTATATTCCTGTTTGCTTGCTTCACTTGCTGCATTTTTATATTTTCTCCTTTCATCAGTTAAATTTGATATGCTCTGGGATACCCTAGAATTTCTACTGGGCCTTGTCTTTTTACCTATTTGGTCCTGTGCTGCCTTCATTACTTCGTCTCCTGTTTGTCTTCTACTGCGTACCTTTTCTCTGTCAGTTGTTGCCCAATTCTTCCTCTGAAACTCTCAATGATCTCTTGTTCTTTCAACTTATTCAGGACCCATCTCCTTGTTTTGCTATCTATTTTCAATTTCTTCATTTTTAATTAGAGTTCGTAATTAATGAATTTATGTCCATGTTTACATCTGCCCCTGGAAACATCTTGCAATTTAAAATCTGGTCACGAAATCTCTATCTTAACTTTAAAATAACTAATCTGGAAGCTTTCAGGTCTCTTTCACAAATACAGCCTTCTGTCATGATTCTTAAACCAAATGTTAGCTATGATTAAATTTTGCTCTGGGCAGAATTCTACCCATAGTGTCTACTTTCATTCCTTTCACCCAGTCCACATTCATCTACTACTTTCCTCCTCTTCAGTTTCCTTTCATAGAATTGCAGTGCCCGTCACAATTAAATTTTCCTCTCCCTTAGCTATTTGAAGAATTTCTTTAATCTTATCATACATTTTTCCAGTCTCTTTATCTGCATAGCTGATTAGCGTACAAATTTATACTACTATGGTGGGTGTTGCCTTCTTGTATATCTTGGCTACAATAATGCATTCACTATGCTGTTCATAGCAGCTACCCACATTCCTATTTTCTTATTTATTATTAAACCTACTTCTCCTTTACCCCTACTTGATTTTGTATTTATAACCCTGTATTGATGTGCCCAGATGACCTGTTCCTCCTGCCACTGAACTTCACTAATTCCCACTATATCTAATGTCTCTTTTTAAATTTTCTAACCTACCTGCCCATTTAAGGGCTCTAACGTTTGATTGTCCAATCTGTAGATTGTCGGTTTCATTTTCCATGATTATGGCATCCTCCTGCGATCGCGGTCCGCGTCAGAGAACTTCTCTCCGGGCTTGGGGCCTTACTTCTTCCGACTCTTTTCAGGGCACCTCTGTGTACACCCCCATGGTGTGTGCCCCGCCCTCGCCTTCAGCTGGAATTGGCACAGTGCGTGAAGGACTCAGTCCCTCCGGAGGCCTTCCGCCACCGCTTTCTTTCCCTCCTTGCAATGTATCAGGGCTCTGGCATTGCGTACACGGACGGCTCGATGGTTGCTTGTCGTGCCGGTTATGCGCTTACTCTAGGGGACCATTCCGAACAACATTCATTGCCGGCTGGCTGCAGCGTTTACACTGCTGAGCTGGTCGCCATCTTTCGTGCCCTAGAGTATATCCGCTCCTGCTCAGGTGAGTCCTTTGTGATCTGTAGCGATTCCCTGAGCGGTTTACGAGCTCTTGACCAGTGTTTCCCTCGTTCTCGTCTGGTGATGGCTATCTAGGAGTCCCTGCATACTCTTGCCCGTTGCGGCCGCTCTGTGGGCTTTGTGTGGCCCCCGGTCATGTCGGTATCCCGGGCAATGAATATGTTGACCGCCTGGCGAAAGAGGCCATCAGTAAACCATCTATGAACATTGGCCTCCCAGAGACTGATTTGCGAGCAGTCCTCCGCCGAAAAGTTTTTGCGCTTTGGGACGCTGAATGGCGCGATCGGATCACGCCCAATAAACTCCGTGCCATTAAGGAGACGACGACTGTGTGGCGGTCATCCATGCGAGCCAACCGCAGGGACTCAGTCGTCCTTTGTCGGCTCCGCATTGGCCGCTCTTGGCTGACACACAGTTACTTAATGCGTCGGGAGGACCCTCCTCTGTGTCGCTGCGGGGCGGCTTTGACAGTGGCCCACATTTTGTTGGCCTGCCCCCTTTTAGCTGTGGTCAGGCAGACATTTGCGCTGCCTGATACGCTCCCTGCCCTTTTAACTGATGACCCTGCTATGGCTGGCTTAGTTTTACGTTTTATTCGGGCAGGGGGTTTTTATCATTTAATTTGAGTGTTTGTTTTATTTTATTGTTTTGTGTTGATTCTGGCCTTTGGCCTACAGTTTTAAACTGGGTTTTTAATGTGTTCTCGGTGGTTGGCTTTTCCTTTTTTATTCTATGGTCGGCCAACCACTCAGTGTGATTTTAATTTGTTATGTCTGTTCTTTGTCTGAGTTTTTCTTGTCCTGTGTTGTCTGTTGTCTCTATTATCCGTTTTTTTTACTCTGTGTGGTAGTTTTTAAGTTTTGGAACAAAGGACCGATGACCGTTGCAGTATGGTCCCTTTAATCCCACAAACCAACCAACCGACATCCTCCTGAGTAATCCCCATCTGGAGGTCCAAATGGGGGTCTGTTTTACTTAGGAAATATTTTACCCATGGTGAGGCCCTCATCATGTCACCATACAGTAGTGCTGTATGCTCTTTGCTGTCAGCCGTTTCCAGTACCAGCACAGCAAGGCCATGCTGGTTGATGTTATAAGGCCAGATCAACCAACCAGATTGCTGCCCCTCTTTAGGAACCACACATTTGTCTGGCCTTCAACTGATACCCCTCCATTGTGGTTGCACCTATGGTACGGCTGTCTATATTGTCGAAGCACGCAGGCCACCCCCACCACTGCAAGGTCCATGGTTCATGAAGGGGTCATTACACTACCTGTCTCCTGTTTTGGATATACACTATGTGATCCCCCCCTCTAGCCTTGATGACAGCTTCCACTCTCGCAGGCATATGTTCAGTCAGGTGCTGGAAGGTGTCTTCGGGGAATGGCAGCCCATTCTTCACGGAGTGCTGCACTGAGGAGAGGTATTGGTGTTGGTCGATGAGTCCCAGCATGAAGTCTGCGTTCAAAAACATCCAAAAAGTGTTCTATAGGATTCAAGTCAGGGCTCTGTGCAGGCCAGTCCATTACAGGGATATTATTGTATAATCACTCCACCACAGACCGTGAATTATGAACGGGTGCTCGATCGTGTTGAAAGACGCAATCGCCATCCCCGACTTGCTCTTCAACAGTGAAAAACAAGAATGTGCTTAAATGTATGCCTGTGCTGTGATAGTGCCATGCAAAACAATGAAGGGTGCAAGCCCCCTCCATGAAAAACACGACCACAACATAACACTACCGCCTCTGAATTTTACTGTTTGCACGACACAAGCCATTTTAGTTACCCTCCATGACTGGGGTTTTTGTGGCCCTCTTCCAATTTTTATCCACGAGTTTTTATCCCACTGGCTCTTCCGGGTTAGAGTTGGCACTTCACTCAGCACTCCTCGGATTCAGAAGAACGGTATCCCAAAGGGTACTGTATTGTTACACTCTTCCTCACAACCATCAATGAGCTTGTAACCTCTGTTGTGCCTCTGGTTATATTCGCCACCTGAAGCCTACATGCTCTCCGCCTCCTGACCCGCACATTTTGGGGTGCAGACTGTGCTGCTCTTCTCCATTCTTACTGTGCTCTGGTCTTGTCCAGACTACACTATGGTAGTCAGGTTTATGGCTCAGCAGCTCCTGCCACTCTGAAAATACTTGAACCTGTTCAACATTGTAGTGTGAATTTGGATATTGGTGCCTTTCGCACTAGTCTTATTGACAGACAGTCTTCGGGGATTCCTCCTCTGCAAATACGAAGAAGCCAACGTTTGGTTTCCTATGTAATCACCATTTGCAAATTCCCTGACCGTCCCATGTACCCTGTTCTGTCAACAAATGAGGGATGTTTCCTTCCCGACAATCTCCCAAGGGTGTGCGGGTGGGATTGCCGGTTGGAATGCATCTCACTTCTCTCTGTCAAGATATCCATGTCCACTCACTGGAATGCACCCCCCTGTATTTCCTCTCATAACCCCACCCCCCCCCCCCCCCCCTCCTCCTCGGATGGTGCCTAGACCACAGATTAGGACCAACCAATTCCAGGGTCCTAAGGTCGCTATTACCCCTATGGTCGTTTGGCGTCTTGTATGTTCCATCCTTGCAGAGTTGCAGGGTGCTGCCATCTTCTACACTGACATTTCTAAGACGATAGATACAGCAGGATATGCTTTCACCTCTCCTCCTGGCTTAGAACACAATTTATTGTTGGGATCATGTACTGTGTTCACAGCAGAGCTGCTAGTCATTAACAGGGCCCTCCATTTTGCCGCTCGGGCGTCCCTCCATAATGTTTTAATGTGCACAGACTTGATGAACATCCTGCAGGAATCAACCGATGACTCTCGTAAACTTCTAGTCTCTGCTATTCATTACCTTCTCTCTGCCCTTGGCTATGCTGCCTGCTCAGTTATCTTTCTCTCGGTCCATAGTCATGTGGGTATCCCAGGGAATGAACTGGCTGACCATTTGGGTAGCGAAGCAGATGCTTAACCCCCATTCCTTTTCATAATTCCAGCTGTGGATATGTGGATCTACCGTATTTACTCGAATCTAAGCCGCACTCGAATCTAAGCCGCACCTGAAAAATGAAACTCGAAATAAAGGAAAAAAAAATTCTCGAATCTAAGCCGCACCTGAAATCTGAGACTCGAAATTCAAGGGGAGAAAAAGTTTTGGGCCGCACCTCCAAATCGAAACAAAAGTTGATCCATTGTAATATGAGACACAATTTAGGTCGAATGAACGACGATGCAGCTGCAGTAGTTTGGTTCGAGTCGTAAGCTTAGCAGTTAAGCTTTACCAGGTAGCCATTGCTATGCGTCAGGCGATCCATCCGTATTTATGCGGGTACCCTTCCTTTTTCACGCGCTTCGTCTGGTTTGAATCGATTGCTTATTTTGCTTTGCTCTGATAAGTGCCGTTTTCTTTGTTATAGGTGTTTACGTCACTCTAAGCTGAAAATGCATTACTGTACTGCGTCATGCATTGTTTGTCGCATTCTGATAGTTCGTGTTTACGGCCTGTCACCGCTCGCGGCATGGCTTGCTTTTGTGCGCGCTACCGCCGCTTACAATAATAAAAAAGAGAGGAATTGTCTCATAACCGAAACAACGGCATGAGACTGCTATTTGTTGTTACTTACACTGCTGCTTTCTTTGATGATGATCAACAAGAACCAAATAATAGACCGCGTATGGTAGAATATAGTTCTGAACGAGAGTTAGGCGAAAATTTTTCTCCGTTTGAAAATCTTTGCGGCCGCTTCGTTAGTACATCAAATTCTGCACAGAAATTAGTCACCTTAGATTTAAAAATCTAGTCAGTTGCCGTGCTTCATTTCTAACTGTATCACTATTAGGCATAAGAATATTATGAATATAAACATGAAACGATACGTATATTGTTCCGCGTTTGCTGTTGTCTCACTCGAGTTTCGTAGTTTATTAGGCAGACAGGATTTAAATGAGATAGCAGCAAACACGAAAGAATACATTGCAAAATGTTTATATTCGTATTATTCTTATAGTGAAGAGAATACTGCATGTGATTCACATTTCATCAGGTTCCTATTACCAACCATCTCTTTTCACAGGTGGGAAAAAATTCAGAACGTAGAGTTGGCCATATTGACAAACATCCCAAACAGTCTTGCCAGTCGGATTTTCGTATTACATTGAAATTCTGCTACATTCGAAGATGAACAATACGGAATTTGTATTTACTTCGTTGAATAATGTATGAAAATGCAGTGGTCGAAACTCGGGGCGGAGAAAAAAGCTCGTCTTCCACCTTTTTCTTTTTTTAAATTTATTTACTGACGCAGAGGTTTTGGCGCCAGTATTTATCTTTGTGCCTGCAAAGCATGCCTGTGTAGCGCTACATATATTCGACGGCAGAAGTTAGCTGTGGCGGCACCTACCAACATTTTTCAGAACTTCCGCTTGCTTTGCACTCGATTCTAAGCCGTAGGCGGTTTTTTGGATTACAAAAACCGGAAAAAAGTGCGGCTTAGATTCGAGTAAATACGGTATGTCAAATCTCTCTTTGCCCAAAAGTGGAATGACATCTGGTGCACTACTGCTCTCAGGAATAAACTTCACACAATCAAGGAGACTACTGTGGTTTGATGCCCTTCCTTCCACTCCTCTCGGAAAGAGTCCACTATCTTATGCCTTATACGCATTGGTCATACCAGGCTCAACCATTGTTTCCTCTTGTGTAACAAACCACCTCCTCAATGTAGTTGTGGAGCCAGACTGACGGTATCCCATATATTGGTGGAATGTACCCTTCTTTGGCCTTTTGTGCTAAGTATAGTCTTCTAGGTGCCTTAATTTTAATGTTAGCAGATGATTCATGGATGGTCCTCAGTTTCCTCTGTGAAAGTGGTATTTATTTTCAGATATAAGGTTTTGCTTTACTCCTAGAGCAGAGGCTAGGTGATTGGGGGCCTCTCTTCGTTTTCTCGGTCTGAGACCCCATGGCCAGTCAGCCATGGAAAGACCGCTCATTTTTTCCAGTTTTTGGATTTGGTCTACTGTTTTATTCCTTCCACTGTGTATTTTAACTTTCTTGTTTGATAATGTGACTCCTTTGATTGGATCCATCCACTTTTAGCAGACCTGCTCTCTTTCATGAGTAACTTTGGAATTGTGGGACTGAAACCTGGCCATTTAGTCCCATGACCCCCTCTCACTTGGAGTTGAGCATAAGACAGGAAATACAATGGTGCTGTATCTGAGATGATGCTGTCATCTTAATTGATCACAAACTGGGATGAGCCTTCCTCTGCTTGGCTGCATATCGGCATCTCAGTGTGGTTGCACTGTGAAGCTGAGTGATGGTGTGGTTTTGCCATCGCCTCCCATTCGCTGTCACAGCATGTAGTCAGACATGGTTACCTTCTGTGGTATTGATGCGATGTTCTGAGCTTTTTAAGGCACCGTGATCTTTGAATGACACCTCATTCCTCCTCCCCCTCCCCCACCCCACAAACATCTGTCATGTAGGGCGAACGTACATGACAGTGGCAGAGGTGGAGGAGGATAGGGGGTGGGCACTGAATGTGGATGCAGACCAGGAGGCATGGAAGGTGTAATGATGGCCAATGGCACATCCCTGCCCACACCCTGATATCCTTCATTAGAGTTACTGGTAACACTGGCAAAAAAAAACCAGCCCGAGTGCACATCTGCAACCAGAGATGCAGATGCTGTGGTCAGGTGAATGGCAAAGGGATTTATTGGAGTGGTGTGATGACATGGTGGGTGGCATGTCCATAGACATCAGTTCAGGCTGTGGGATAGGTGGCGATGTTGGCAGCGGTGCCAGTGTTAGTGGCAGTGGCAGGGCATTGAGGTCTATGGGCACGACAGTAGATTGGCCAGTCAGTGAGTGCGGAGACACGCGATTTCTGTGCCGTGCCAAGTGTGGCTAAACACTCTGCGGCAGAATCTTGGACACCTCAGACGCCTGCCACAGCTGGTTTTGGTGGCACCGCTACAGTTCTGCAGAACCTTGGTTGATGTATGAACAACGTCCAATTGCTTTGGTAATGACTCCGCATTCCCAATGCTGTTTCTTCCCGAAAACTATGTGGAAGTCAACATCTTGTGGCTGCAACTTTGTCTGATCTGGTGGAATGAATTGTTTCTATGGCGGTTGCAGGAGATGCCATAGGGTTCTGCTTTAGTGTTAGAGCAGGGCTTCACAACATACGTGCTCGCGGAGCAAGCTGTGAGCAGTAAGGCGCGAGCACGGAGCTACGCGAGCACGCTACCCCCACTACCGGACCAGAGCGGAGAGTGGGGAAAGTCACATGGGGCACACAACAGCTGCCGCCAGTCAATGTAAATCCGCGGCCACCTGCAGGGATATCACTCACGAATTACTACTGCGACAAATGAAACAAATAAAGGAGAATGTACACATGCCACACAATTTTATTAGCTTAGTGTATGCCTCTACATTCGCATTAATTTGTGAACTGTTACACAATAAAAGGTGTCACTGAAGTGTGGGATTCTCGATTATCTTGTACTTTTTGCTCTTTACAATTGCGTCTATGTTCGGAGTAATTGTTCTTGTGCATTTTAGGCGCAGCGCGCAGTTTAAATTTCGATCAGACAATGCTTTTCTCAGGCGCGTCTTGTTACATTTCACTGCAGAGAACAGTTGTTCACAAACATACGTGGAACCGAACATTGATATTATTGTAGCCGCCAGTTTGTGCAAACGAGGAAATCTATCCTGAAGAAAGTGTCTGTAGAATTCCAAAATGTTTTTCTTGTTCTGAAATTTGTCTCTGTATTCTCTGTCACACTGCAGGTCAATAATTTCTTGCTGCAGCTCAGGACGAATCTCTTAAATATTCGCTGAATATGCAGAGAACAAATCAAAATCACTGTCTAGTGCTGTCAGATCCTGAAAGCGCTGATCAACTAAACTATTTGAATAACGTTCACAGTCTTTGTGAAGATCTTGCATGGATGATAATTTAGGAAAATGAGCTAGGTTTCCTGTTTCCAGCTGACTCACCCAAAGTGTCAATTTCATTTTAAAAGCTCGTATTCGATCTATGAAATGAGTAATTAGCAGAGCTTTACCTTGTGGTAAAATGTTCAAAGCATTCAGATGGCTAGTTAAATCTGCTAAGAACGCGAGATCACATTAAAACGTGCGCGCGCATTTCCCCTACCTCCCCTCCCTCCCTACTCCGCGACCTTGCACCTGCTCGCGAGCACGTGCCCGAGCAGACGCGAGTACTCGCGCTCAAAACCGGCCAGTTGTTAAGCCCTGTGTTAGAGTGAAGGTGAAAAGGTGCAGTTGTCACATGATGTATGCCATTGGCGGCACAAAGCTGGTGGAAATTGGCTGTTGTGAATTGTGGGCCATTTTCCAAGACAGTGACCTCTGGAAGACCTTAAAGACAGGTGGATGTCACAGGAACAACAAAAGGAAACTTACTATGCGTGTCAACCACTAACAACCATTGTTTTTTCTATAATGGTCCCGCAAAATCAATATGAATGTATTGCTACTGTCTGGATGGAGGTGGCCCCTCAGAAAAGCAATGCAGAGGCAGTGACTAATGTTCCACATTATTTTCTTCTGTGGTATCAATATGAGGTGCCAACTTTGTTACAGCACTGAGATATTTGGATGGTACCACAATGTGGGGTTGTCGCAAACTTGAAAGGTGCCGGTAGATAGGATGTGTAGGCACACAGTGGAAAATTTTTAAAATATGCAGTACTCTTACTCTTGCCAAAGGATTTTGACCTATCATCTGGGGGAACTCCAGTATTATTAGAATGCCAAAATTCTGTAAGTTGTTTCTTATTTTATTTTATTAGTTGGATCTGAAGATGACTGTTAGGTATGATCTAAACTATTCATTGATAATTTTTGTTGTTGTGCATCTAAGGCTGTAAAAAAAACTTCTCTTAAAATAGATCTTGTTGGGGTATTTCTAGTGATAAAATGTTGTCCATTATAAGCATCTATTAATCAAAATAGACGTCACGTGATTATGCTTTTTTCCAATCACAGAGTTTGGAAATCATGAGTGACTTTGATTCCCACCTTGAATGAACTTTCATATGTTACATGTGACACATGATGATATGATTTAAAATTCATTTGTGTCTGTCTCCATTTCACATAATTTTCTTTGTTGTTGAACAGCACTAGACTATACACACTAAACTCGGTAGCAAAATGTAATTGTGGGGTGCAAATACTCTTCTCGGGTTTGTTGTTGGATCATATTGTGAAAATCTCACAATATTTTTGTCAATACAACTGTTCAACATCTTCAGATGGTGCTAGCTGCTGTTGTCACTGCTAAAAAGCATGACTGATTGATATAGGTGCACGCCATCTTCGAAATTAGTCAGACCAGGAGGAGGCAATATGCACTTGTAGGAAGGTGCTTGGAGTTGGAGGAAAGTGGTGCTCTTAGTGCCCCCTGCCAGGAACTGTAGAGACCTTTTGCGCTTGCACTGTGGGCAGTGACTGTGCTGCCAGATGCTCCTGTGGTGAATTAAATGTCAGCAGTGTGCTGTGTTGCGTTACGAATAAAAATTCTTGTTTATTCTGTTTTGATTTAATGGCAGCTAGTGGTGTATTCTAGGCCGCTTTTAATTGAAGACGTCCATCCTTGTTAAGATTGTCTTTAAGGAGGCCACATTTGTGTGTACGGTGGACACAGTCCCAGAAAGATAATGCTGAGGGTACAACTTCGGTCTTCTCATAAAACGTGCAATGTCCCATGTACAGGCTACGCTCTTCTACCACTGATTTATCAGGTTGGCCCAGGTGTATATGACAGTAGTGTTAACACAATGTTCTTGCATGGTTTAGCATGTCTGCCCCATATAAGATTTCCCACATTGGTATGGGATCTTATGCAAGCTATGTTTCTTAAGAAGAAGATCGTCTTTGACCGAGCGCAACAAATTCCTCAATTTTCCTTGTGGCCACACTTGATGTTGTGAGATTATTTCTATTCCTGAAGACATGTCACCAAAATACAGGAAGAATGCTGTTGTTGTGGGTGCCGCCGCATAGTCATTTGTGTCCCTGCTTAGAACAGAATGTGTGACTTATCTATCAGAAAAGCCACTCTGTTTGAATACTGTTCTTAGCTGTTGTAGCTCAACGGGTGGATTTTACGTATCTGGGGCCACATGCGCTCTATGCACGAAGGAGCTTAAGGCACCACTGCATCATGCAGGATGATGACATTTTGTGGCCTGTAAATAAAACTCTCTGTGATTTGGTTTACGTTAGACTCTGTCCCAGTGTACCATCAACTTTTCTTCTAACCATGGCATCCAGGAATGGTAAAATGCCATATTTTTCCGTTCCAAGGGGAACTGTACATTTGATTGGAGAAAGTTCAAATGCTAGAGAAACATGGGTAATGTGTTTATTCCATGGACCCACATCACAAATATATTGTCTACACGTCACCAGAAGCAGGAAGGTTGGGGACTTGTGAACTGCAGCACTTTTTGCTCAGTCTTCCATAAAATAGTCAGCTACCATGAGAGACAGAGAACTTCCCATGGCGACACCATCAACTTGTTCAAAATACTGGTTATTGAATAAGAAATAAGTTGAGGTAAGTTCACGTTTGAACAATGTCACAGTGTCTTACCTGAAACTTAATGCTGATAAACTCTAATGAGTCCTGCAGAGGTACATTCATGAATAAAGATAAAACATCAAGGCTAACCAAAAGATTCAATGTTTGTAGCTTAAGAGTCTTCAGGCATTCTATGAAGTCCTCTGAATTCCAGATATGATGGTCACATTAGCCTAAGAGATGTCCAAACAGTAAAATAAAAAAATTTACAGAGGAAATAAGTAGTCTTCCCAATATTGTTCACTATTGGAAGAATAGGGTTCACATCGTTACGTATCTTTGGTCGGCTGTACAGTCTTGGGGGGAGAAGTGCAGTCTGTTGGTACAGGCCTACCAAAGATAAATAAGGATGGGTCCCCTTTTCCCCCAATAGTGAGAAATATTGCAGCCCCCATGTATTTCCCCGTTAAATATGTTAATTCGCTGTTGGGACCACTGACACGAAAATGTGATCGCCATATCCAGAATTCTAATGACTTTATAGAACACCTGGATGCTTAAGCTACAATTGTTGGATCTTTTGCTTAGTTTAAATACACATAACTTTACCCGTAATTAATCATAGAGTGTAGGCTTTCACGGCCAGTGTTGTCTTCAGTTGAAACTTCCCGACTGAGAGGCCATGGTCGATGTATAAAATTTCCACCTAACTTTTCGTCTCAATCTGCGGGAGACATCTTCTGAGGTCATCGGGCTACTGCCACTGAGGCTCCAGGTACTCTCGCATTTATATAGCGCATAGAGGGCACCACCATTCATCACGTGATGCTGACAGTATGCCTATCTTTGGAAGTCGTAGTCATTCTCGATTAAGAGTAATAGATTGTCATTCTGCTGGCACTACGTCGACATCCATATTTTGTCCAACTTTAAAACTTCCTCTTTTCTATTAAAATTATTATGGTGTTTGTGAATCTCTCTTCCTTCTCTATACACGTGCGCATGATAATGAGATGTTCGTGCTAGAACGCTTGTCTCATTAAATTTAATTTTGTGGTTCCCATCTTGAAAAACATGCTCAGCCGATTTTTTTTTTGATGTGTCCTAAGTGGCAGTTTTTTATGTTTCGCTAAGCGAATGTTTACATTTCTTTTCATTGTTCCAATATCTACTTGTCCACAACTGCATAGAATTTTGTATACCCCAGGTGTTGCTAGGCGGTGTCGGGCGTCTTTTGCAGTTCTTAAATATTCCTTAATCTTCTTGGTGGGTCTGAAGATTGTTTCGATCCCATACTTGCCCAGAACTTTCCCGATACATTCTGTGACTGTATTAATGAATGGTAGGAAAACTTTTCCAGTAGGTGACCGTTGTTGCTCTTGACTTCTGGCTTCTTTTCTTCTTTGATGGAGGGCTCGATCAATTTCCTTACTGGTATATCCGTTTTTCATGAAGGCTGACCGTTAGTGATTTAATTCATCTTGCAAGTAAGCCGGCTCGCAGATTTTGTTGGCTCTGTCCATCGAGGTTTTCATGACGCCTCTTTTTTGCCTGAGATGATGGTTTGATTCCTTGTGGAGGTATCGATCCTTGTGAGTGTTCTTTCTATATATATTGTGGCCCAGCGTCCCATCCACCCGTTTAATTACTGACACATCCAGGAAATTGAGTTGACTGTTGCTCTCTTTCTCCATCATAAACTGTATCTTCGGGTTAATACTGTTCAGATGCACCAAGAAGACATCCAGCTCTTCTTCACCATGAGTCCACGCTACAAATGTGTCAACATAGCATTACTATTTAGTTGGCTTTTTACTGGCAGTCTGCAGTGCTCGCTGTTCGAAGATCTCCATAAGTAAATTGGCAACAGCTGGGCTGAGAGGGTTTCCCATCGCCACCCTGTCAATCTGTTCGTAAAACTTGTTGTTGTACTGGAAATAAGTTGTCATCAGGCAGTGTTTAAATAAACCCACTATGTCATTCGGAAAAATATCTGCTATAATAACTTTGTTTACAGGCACCATGGTAAACAATGACAGTACATCGAAGCTCACAAGAATCACTTGGGCTGACGTTAATCTCCCTCAGTTTTTCAATAAAATGCGCCAAGTTTTTAATGTAACTGACCGTTCTGCCAATGTATGGTTGCAGCAAGCAGGCGAGATATCTGGCCACTTCTTGTGTTGGAGATCCTATAGCACTCACAATCGGTCTCATCGGGACCGGTGGTTTATGTACCTTTGGCAGTCCATATAGTCTGGGTGGATAAGCTTCCATTTTGCAGAGTTGTATATTGACCACGGCCTCTCAGCCTGGAGGTTTCAACTGAAGACTTACCCTTAATTATCCTAACAATCTGTAACAAACACAAACAAACAAAATAAGCAAAATTGCAAAAATCGTAACAAAACAACACATTAACTACTTCATTGACCGTAACACTTAAAGCATACGAGGTATATGGACATTTTCCTCCTTTCGTTTACTTTCCTGTTCCATCTCTCTTGCTTTCTTCCTTGTTTGCACTTTATTCCCTCTGGGATTGATTCTGACTCACCTCTGACAGCTGTTGTAGACATAAAGTATGTAAAATTTTTGAAAACTGAAGTTCCATGTTCACATGATTTGTTGCTTGGTAAGGGCCACGGTACTGTCACAAAGTTCTTTTTTTTTTTTTTTGAGTGTATGGACTTGACAACATTACAGTGGAACTTCGATTTTACATTTTTCACAATTCTACGACATAAATTTTTATCCACTGTGAAAAACCCATAAGATCAGTGCTAAAAATTCCTTGATTTTGTGTGTCTTTGAAGTAAAGTTTACTTCAGTTCTGTGCTCTTATTTGATGTATCACTTGACTTCATCCTGTTTTCTTCCTATTAACGTGTCATGTCACTGAATGAGTTATAAGTGGCACGAAAGACAGACGGTTCACACCATGGGTAGTGGAGGAGTCAAGGGAATATTTTTGGCCATTGCAGAGAGAGAGAGAGAGAGAGAGAGAGGAGTCGTGAGAGAAAATGCTGATGTAATCTATGATTGGTGTTGCCAACACAACTTGCAACATTTAGCTCTTACATAACCTCTTTAACACCCTCCTCAATTCCTTGGTGAATATTCTTGCATACAAGTGAAAAAACATGTAGTCTAAAATATCAGGAAAAGGGTAGATTGCTATTCACTGTAAAGATGACCCATTGAACTGCAAAGAGGCACAATGAAAAGACTGTTTACCACACACACAAACAAATTCACACAAGCAAGCACACCTCGTGCACAAGTGACTGGTCCTCTCCATTCCCCCCCAACTCACCTCCCAACGCTCCACCTGGCATTCTCGCCATATCACTATCTAGTCTCTGCATGTCCCACTAAACATCGCTCTTCTCTTCCCCCACCTGTACCCTGCTCCCCTCCTGCCCCATTCCAGATTGTTATTTATGACAGTTGTATTCCGGTTAGACCTACCTATGTTAGCAGTCATGTGTGCATGAGGTGTGCTTGCTTATGTGGATAGGTTTTTTGGCCAAAAACTGTCTTTTCGTTATGCCTTTCTGCAACTCAGTGGGTCATGTTTGCGGTGAGTAGCAATCTATCCTTTTTGTAATATTGCCGATTTTCCAACCTGGCGTTTCCATTGTTTAATTATGCAATCTAGGTACACTAGACATTGATGAAGCTTCAATCCTTTCAGCACCTGGCCCAACAAAAGCTGGAAGGCTGCTGGTGCATTCTTTAAACCAAATGGTATTCTTCAGTAGTAAAACGCCCCCAGATGCTGAAAACACACTAGCCACTCTATCCTCTGGAGCCACTTTGAACTTGTACCCACTCTTCAAGTACATTGTTGAGAAGTACGGCACTGCCAAAGACTATCAGAGTGTGTGTGTGTGTGTGTGTGTGTGTGTGTGTGTGTGTGTGTGTGTGTGTGTGTGTGTGTGTGTGTGTGAATTGGGTAGGTACCTGTTGTAGCCTTACTATTCAAATGGCAGTAATCGCAACAGAATCAATATTTCCTCTATATATCTGCGACATCTTTCGTACAATTAAAATTCTCATCCCAGGGGCCTCACGGTAAAAAAGTCCTGACACTCTAACATCTCTTCCATCTGTGTCCTCTGTTCCCTTAAAATGCTTCACTGTATCATGAAATGCTGTCTTAGCAGCATCTTGTGTTAGCAGCATCTTGTGCCATCTTCTAGCCTACACTTTCCGTGCAGCAATCCTCCATCTCCAGGATTTCTAACATTGGCACCAATATTACCTTTAACAACTTAACTTGTCAGTACCAAAGTCATTCACATGGTCGGGCGCTACCTTACCTACAGACCTCTGATGTGTGTGGATGATACTTTACTGTAAAACATGCTGCATTTAATAGTCACTATTTTCCAGTAGTTCCACTCCACACAACGTACATAGCGATCAGTCAGGCTCCATATTCGCCCTTGTGACTTCCCAGCACCACTTGACACGCAGTCCCACAATCATGCGAATTAAGCCTTAATGTCATTGTATGTGGTGTAACTGTATTACCTTGTACAGCAGATGCCTCACTAGAAATAAACAGCTTCCCCTAGTGGAAATGTTTTCCCACTGAGCTCAACCACACATAATTAAAGGTCGTTTGTGGTACGATGCTGACACAGTATAGCCCAAGGATCATGCTGTAGCCCTCACTTACATAAGACACCACTTCCATACACCTTTTCCATAATTATCGACCCTAATGGCTGTAAATCACTATGTTCTATCGCACACAGTTTATAATGTGTTGGGTTCCACTGCCTCCTACCCGCCAACTCTCCAGGGACTATAGACACATGCCTCCCTGTGTCTGATGAAAACTTACACTCTTACCACCTATTACACCCACTATGGCGCATTCTGCCTACGCATTTACTTTTACTGGGAATGCTTTTTGGTGGATCTGGGGTTCCCTCTTAAGTTAAATCAGTGCTTATTACCACCACCCAGACCACCCCTATCTTTATTATTTTAATAATGTTGCTGGTCTATACTTTGCCAGCTGTTCCCACGAGACCACTGATAATTCGTACCTCCCCTATTATTAAATAGCTGGCAGGACTGCCTCTGTATGTGCCCCATATGTCCAAAATTAAATCATCATATATTTGCCGAATGCTCTTTGATAATCTCTTACCTTGGTTGCAACATCAGTCTTCTCAAATTCAAATTCCAACCTAATTACTGCATGGGGGAGACCTCTAAGAGCAGCAGTGTGCACCCTGAGGATAGCATTTCTGTATGGAGACCTCTTAAGTGCAACAATCTGCACCCTCAGAAAAACATAGAGTGCCCTTTACTTAGTTTCCTGTATTAACACCTTAATTACAACCTGACTAGGTGTTAACTCATATGTGTATACATTAAGCTTTCTAATTATGTCAACAAAATCTTTCATGGCTTTGTTAGGCCTCTTAGAAAAACCATTTAATTGTTCACAGAAAAACCACACACTATTTTGCTTCCTGTAATACTGTACCAGTCCCTGCTGGAGTTGCTCAAAAGTTTTTGTCCAGTGCCTCTGTGCAACATACAAATGACTTTCTCCCCCTGAAAAGTGCAGCCTTGCTATTTGTAACAACGGTTTGTCTGACTAACCCTCTGTCAGCTGATGACATGAGATCCTCTACAAATGATAATTTAGAAGACCTGCCGGAAAAGAGAGCAACGAGGTTCACAACAGCTGGATCTACCCCCAGACTCGTGTGATTTCAACAATCCTAATTCATCCTCCTTCTCTGCTAATTTATTATACACAAATGTATTGCCTGCCTCCAGTTGCACTAATCGATTAACAATGGCATAACCTCCTCTCCAGTGACACCTTGTCTCTCTGATTTTGCCATTGCCTCCCTCTTACTCATATTTACATCTCAGAAATAAGAACCCAAAAATAATATGAACAGCACACTTGTCAGCTACAAGCGTGGTTTGATAAATTTTGGTAAAAAAGCAAGGAAAAAAGTTTGTTACATAAAAACTCACCTTCTTGACATTGTCTCGTTTGAGGAATATACAAGTGGTCCAGTGACCTTCCAGGTTTTCATCCCATCAGAAAAATAGGTTCTGTCAAACTCTGCAGAATACTCATTGACTACAAATATCACTTCCTAATTTGATGAAAATGTCTTACAAGCAAGCCAAAGTTCCAAGTGAGGGAACAGGAACAAGTCACTTGGGGCTAAGTCAGGTGAATATGGTGGATGAGGAACCAATTCAAAGCCCAATTCTTGCAGTTTCACCACTTTTACCACTAATCTGTGGGATGTTGTATTACCATGATGAAAGAGCACTTTTTTTATATGCCAACCTCAGTCTTCTGCAGCCATTGCAAGTTTCAAGCACTCCAACAATGAAGCATAATGGGGTCCTGTTGTGTTCTGCTTTTTCCCAAGTAAGATATGAGGAGAATTCCTTGGGGGAAAAAAATAGTGGCCATCACCTTACCAGCTGCCAAAATGGTCTTTATCTTCTTTGGTGCACTTTCACCAACCTTTGCCCATTGTTTTGACTGCTGTTCTGACTTGATGGCCCCAGGTTTAAACAACAGTCACCCCCAGGGGGTCCACAACTCTTTTTGTGGATACGTGCGTAGCGAGCACCGAGCTAATGTGGCCCGCCTTCCTTTCCGAACTGCATACCTTCCATTTCCGCATCCTTCCCTATCCCCCATCTTTGCCCACCCTCCCCTCACCTCCGGCTCTTTCCTTCCCTTTCTCCCCCTCTGGGAGTATGTTTTGTGCCTACGTCCGGAGACGGACACTCGAAAATGTAACACATTCTTCGCTTTCTCTGCTTGCACGTCTTCATCCTTCCTTTGTCCTTCTCTTTTCCTTACCTCTTCTCTTTACCCTTCTCTCCGCTGCAGCGTTTGAGACCTCTCTCCTTCTTTTCCCTGTCTTTGTTTTTCCCTGTCTTTGTTTTTCCCTTTCTCTTTTTTCCTCCCTGTGCGTGTCTGAAGGCTGACCCACGCATTTTCGTGCGTAGCCGGTGACGGGGTAACGCGTAATTCCCTGCCCCGAGTAGACAGGTAGGACACGTATGTACCCCCTGGTAACGGCCAGGCCCAGGGAGGGGTCCCTCTGTCCGTTTCTTGGGAGGTGTGACCTGAGGTGTGAACAATCACCTAAGGCGGGAGTGCCCTCAGAGAGGGCCCCCACAAGGGAGGAGCGCCCCATCGGAGACGCCGGTAATCATGGGGGATTCTTCCGCAATGGTTTCTTCATCTTCCACTATGTCTGCTCACAAGTGTAAGTTCACTGAGTCACAGCCACAGATAGTTCTTCCATTGTTGCCACAGTTCCTTGTTGTTTCTCGGTCTGACGAAGGTCACGACTTCTCCACGGTCGACTCTTTCATTATTCAGAAAGGTGTCGACGCAATTGCAGGTCCTGTAAAGTCTTGTTCCAGATTACGGAATGGCACCTTGTTGTTAGAAACAGTCAGTGCCCTCCAGGCACAAAAATTGCTGCATACTTCACTGCTCCACACCTTCCCTGCCCAGGTGGAAGCGCACCGCACCGCACTTTAAATTCCTCATGTGGAGTCGTTTATACCTGCTCCCTCGACAGATTGTCCGATGAGGAAATTCAATACTACCTGTCTGACCAGGGCGTAACGGCTGTTCATAGAGTCATGAAAAGGGTTGACACGAACATCGTTCCAACCTGTACTGTCTTCTTGACGTTTGACAGAGTTCAGCTCCCATCAAACATAAAAGCGGGCTATGAGATAATTTCCGTTAGCCCCTACGTCCCAAACCCCTACGTCTCAAACCCTACACGTTGCTATTGGTGTCAGCGGTTCAATCATACCAGCCAGTCCTGTTCCAACCCGGCCAAATGTGTTGTGTGTAGCAAGGATGCCCATGAGGGTGCTTGTCCACCTCCATCCCCTCGTTGCATCAACTGTATGGGTGACCACGCTGCTTCCTCTCGAGATTGCCTCATTTTTAAAGACGAAAAGCTCATTCAGGAAATCAGAGTGAAGGAAAAGGTGTTGACCTTTGCTGCTCGAAAATTATTCGCCAGTCGAAAGCCCACTGTGCCTCAGACAGGAAAATACAGCGCTGTCCTTGCCTCTCCTCGGCCAACAAAGGAGGCGGCCACGCAGTCTTGTGATGCCACCTTTAGTGACACGGTCGTCAGATCGGCCAGCGCAAAGATCACCCGTTCAACCTCCCCACTTCCACCTGCTCACTCTATGGCTCATCCTTCATCGGGTTCTGCTAAATCTCGATCCCAAAAGTCAGACACCCGGACTTCCAAAAAAGATCATACTTGTGAAGATTTTTTACGTTCCCCAACTTCACAACCATCGGTTCCTCCTTCATCTAAACATCATGGTTCCAAGATGGCTAATAAGAAACCAAGTTCCTCTCCTTCTCCGCCATGGTGTGTCTCATCTACAGCACCACTTGGCGGTAACCACCCTCGGCAGTCTTCTGTGTCGCCGAGGCGCACTGCTGGTGGCCGATCAACCGGCCGATCGCTGGTGGCAGGAGCTGCTCCTGAACAACCTATGGATCATGATCTTCTGCCTTCGCCTGAGTGCCATTCCATGCTGTTGGTCACAAGCTCTGAGCAGTCGTTGAGTTGACGGCAACCTTGGTCACATTCTTCCATTTTCTGTACACCCTATGTCCATTATCCATTGGAATATCCACGGCATTCGAGCCAATCGGGATGAATTGACGATCCCCTTACGATCCTACTCGCCGGTCGTCTTCTGTCTTCAGGAAACAAAGCTGCGTCCCCATGACCTCTTTGTCTTCCCCCATTTTCAGTCAGTCCGATTTGATCTCCCCTCTGTTGAAGGCACTCCAGCATATGTAGGACTCATGATTCTTCTCCATGATACTCTCCATTATCACCCAATCCCCTTAAACACTTCCTTCCAAGCAGTGCTGTCAGTCTTTTCCCTTTCTGGATACACCTTCTCTCTTTGTACTGTATACATTCCATCGTTCCCACCAATGGCACGAGCTGATCTCCTTCATCTCCTTCATCTTCTTGGTCAGCTTCCACCCCCCTATTTGCTGGTTGGGGACTTCATGCCCACCACCCACTTTGGGGATCTCCACATCCTTGTCCGCATGGCTCACTATTGATAGATGTCTTCCATCAAGTGGATCTTGTTTGCCTCAACACTGGGGCCCCTACATTTTTGTCTGCCTCCACGACAAATTTCCCTCATTTGGGCCTATCGGTCGGTACTGTTCCGCTAGCTTGGCGATTCGAATGGTTCGCCCTTGCTGATACACACTCGAGTGACCACGTTCCTTGTGTCCTTCGATTGCAGCCACAACTGCCGTATATGCACCCGAGACGCTGGAAGTTGGCCCAAGCCGATTGGACACTTTTTTCGTCTCTAGCGACATTCGATGACCGTCACTTTCCTAGCGTCGACGATGAGGTCACTCATATTACAGACGTTATTCTTACAGCTGCGGAACGTTCAATACCTTGCACCCCCGAATTGCCCCGGCACCCCCCAGTTCATTGGTGGAACGAGGCATGCCGTGACGCAATACGTGAGCAGCGATGTGCTCTTCACGTTTTCAGACACCATCCTACTTTGGCCAACTGTATCCACTATAAGCAGTTCCGTGTGCGGTGCCGTCGCGTCATCCGCGATAGCAAGAAGGCAAGCTAGGACTTCTTTACTAGCTCATTTAACACCTTCACTCCCTCCTCGGAAGTTTGGAGTCGGATTCGACGGTTATCAGGCGCGCCTAGTTTCTCCCCGGTCTCTGGGCTCACTGTTGCGCATGATACATTAGTGGACCCCGTCGCAATTTCTAACTCATTGGGTCAACACTTTGCTGAGATTTTGAGCTCTTCAAATTACCTGCCAGCGTTTCTCCTGAAGAAACGTGCAGCGGAATTGCGACCTCTTGCTTTCTCCTCTCAAAATTGCGAAAGTTACAATACTGTTTTCTCCATGCGGGAACTCCAACATGCACTCTGTTCTTCTCGCTCCTCCGCCCCAAGACCGGATGGTATCCACATCCAAATGTTGCTACATTTATCATACCATAGTCTGCGTTGCCTCCTTCGCCTTTATAATCGAATTTGGACTGACAGTACTTTTTCCAGACGATGGCGGGAAGCTACCGTCGTTCCTGTTCCGAAACCTGGAAAGGACAAACATCTCCCCTCTAGCTATCGCCCCATTTCTCTCACGAGTAGGTATGTAAGGTTTTGGAGTGTATGGTGAATTGCTGTTTAGCTTGGTGGCTGGAGTCCCGCAGTCTTTTAACACCTGCCCAATGAGGTTTCCGAAAGCATCGTTCTGCAGTTGACCATCTCGTTGCTCTCTCCACTTATATCATGAACAATTTTCTCCGGAAACGCTAAACAGTAGCAATATTTTTTGATCTGGAGAGAGTATACGATACCTGTTGGAGGACAGGCATCCTCCGCACACTATTCTCTTGGGGCTTTCTCGGTCGGTTGGCCCTTTTTCTTCGCGAATTTATGGTGGAGCACACATTTGAAGTGCAGGTGAACACTACTCTCTCCCGTACCTTCTCCCAAGAAAACGGAGTACCCCAGGGCTCAGTGCTAAGTGTTGTACTGTTTGCCATTGCCATAAATCCAATTATGGATTGTCTCCTTCCTGATGTCTCGGGCTCCCTCTTTGTGGACGACTTTGCGATCTACTACAGCTCTCAACGGACCAGCCTTCTTGAACGACGTCTTCAAGGCTGTCTCGATCGCCTCCACTCTTGGAGCATCGAAACAGGCTTCCGCTTTTCTCCCAGTAAGACCGTTTGTGTTAATTTTTGGCATCGTACGGAGTTTCTTCCACCTTCTTTACATCAAGGACCTGTCAATCTTCCGTTTCTGGACGTTGCTAAATTCTTTTGTCTTATGTTTGACAGAAAACTGTGCTGGTCCTCCCACGTTTCCTATCTTTCGGCTCGCTGTCTGCGATCCCTCAACACCCTCAGTGTCCAGAATGGTACCTCCTGGGGAGCGGACGGAGTGGTCCTTCTCCGCCTCTATCACGCCTTAGTGCGCTCGAAATTGGACTATGGAAGCATAGTTTACTCCTCTGCTCGGCCGTCTATTCTTCGGCGTCTCGACTCTATCCACCACCGTGGATTACGTTTAGTATCTGGAGTTTTATACACCAGCCTTGTGGAAAGCCTTTATGCTGAGACTGCTGAACCTCCGCTGTCCAATTGGCGAGCAGTCCTTCTAAGTCATTATGCTAGCTATTTGTCTTCCATGCCTGCTAATCTGGCCCATGACCTTTTTTTTTTTTTTTTTCGACACCTCCTTGGATTTAGGGTATGCCAGGCCACCTTTCCTCCCTACTACCACCGGGAGTCCGCTTCCGTCAACTGCTCCATTCTCTTCCCTTCCACTTTCCTAAAACTTTCTTAACAACTTGGTGCACCTTGGCTCCATCCCCGGACCTGCCTGCTCCGTGACCTTTGTCAGTTTCCCAAGGATGGTACCCCTTCACTTGTTTATCGTCGTGCATTTTCTGCTCTATGTGCACAAATGAAGGAAGCCACATTTATTTACACTGATGGCTCAAAAACATCGTTTGGTGTAGGGAGTGCCCATATTGTTGGCGACACCCCAAATTGATTTCGGCTTCCCGACCAGTGTTCGGTTTAGACTGCGGAGCTTTACGCTGTTCTCCAGGCTGTCCAATACATCCGTCGCCATCAGCAGATACAGTATGTTATCTGTTCAGATTCTCTCAGCTCGCTCTTCAGTCTCCAAGCTCTCTACCCTGTCCACCCTCTGGTCCACCGGATTCAGGACTGCCTACGCTTGCTCCACTTGGGGGGCATCTCGTTGGCGTTCCTCTGGATCCCAGGACGCGTTGGTATCTGTGGAAATGAGGCGGCCGATATAGCGGCCAAGGCTGTGGTCTCTCTTCTTCGGCCAGCTATTTGCACTATTCCCTTCGCCGATCTATGGAGTGTTTCATGTCGTCGTGTTGTTCTTTTATGGCATGCACATTGGTCAACACTTCCCCATAATAAATTGCGGGACGTGAAAGCTTTTCCCTGTGCTTGGACCTCTTCCTCCCGAACGCGTCATCGGGAGGAGGTAATTTTAACTAGACTCTGGATAGGGCACTGTCTTTTTAGCCATCGACATCTTTTAAGTGGCGATCCTCCCCCACTCTGTCCCCACTGATCTCAGCTGTGGACGCTAAGACACCTTTTACTTGAGTGCCCCTATTTTACTCCGTTATGCGCCAGTCTACAGGTGTCGTCTGATATATCGTCCATTTTAGCAGATGACACGTGCTCAGCCGATCGCGTTCTCGAGTTTATTAGTGCCAGTGAGATGACGTCAGTCATTTGAAGCTCTTTTGGGGGACAACCAGCCCCTTTCTGTAGTGGTTTTTTGAGCTTTCCATCTGCTTTTAGTTTCTCCAATTTTTTGAGTTTCGTTCCCATTGCTGCTGGTTTCCATTTTCGTTTTTTACCTTTTCCTAAGTCACAGACCGGCCGCTAATGACCATAGCAGTTTTGTGCCTTAAATTAAAAAAAAATAAATAAAAAATTAAAAAAAAGTCACAAATCAATCCAAAAAGTCTTGCACTTAAATATCGCTAGACATTATGTTGAAATGTTGTACCGGATGTGCTTTCAGTTGAGTGTGGACAATCGTGGCTCTCAGCTCATACACAGCTTCTTCATAGCCAATTCTCCATGCAGGTTATTATGCACACTGTTCACTGTCGCAACATCAGCTTTCCTGATATTTCTGAAGAGTGCCAGTGACGTTTGCTGGTGTGAATAGCACAGCAGCAGGCTGGTAGGGCCCAGCAGATACACTGATGATAGGGAAACAAAACTTCATTAGCTTCAGATACAGATCAGATCATTAGCAGTGTGAGGCAGACATGTCGCACTTTGGTGATACAGTCTGTCAAAGGATCACAGGCAGCCGCTTCAATCTTGGCAAGAAGGAACAGTGTCAGCACACTGTGATGTTAACACAAAGCAGAGCAATGCCCGATGGCCTGGCAGTGGGCCACGTCCTTGATGATGATGATGATGATGATGATGATGTCAGCAGCACTCCATTTTATGTTGTGATGGTGTTATGCTGTGGTGGACACTTACATTTCGGTAGCTCAGGCCTGTTGACATCCACAGTGAAGGCAAAGGAAGACTGCTGTGCACGAGAGAGTACCTTCTGCTCTCTGGCAAGACTCGGACGGTGATAAGTGCAGGCAGCAGGTCAGCAGCACTGTTGTACGAAGTCCTACAAGGAGACTCAATGCTGGCGAAAGCTGGCTTGACCCAGTCTCAAACCCACGGCAGCAGCTGGTGATGCCCAGCCATCATGCGATCTGATGTGGCCCTGCTGTCATGGTTGTGCTCCTGGACTCCGAATGCCTCTGCCGCAAAATCTGCTACTTTGCACTAAAACCGTGCACAGAGTCGCGTAGCTCATAACAAGCCTCTTGTCCTAGTGTGATGTTACTGTCCTGCCTGCTCTGGTTGAAACCACTGCATGGTGCAGTTATCTGCTGAGTGCGGCTAGCCTGTCTCCCAATCCATTTGCGTACATGTTGTAATAATCCACATGATGCCACACTACGCTTTCTGCTCAGTAGTAGCTTGACAGAACGTTACACTGTGTCTCCTTACAAATTATTCAAAGTTCTAATTAAACTAAGTAGTGACACTACAGTATTGTAATCGTAAGATAATCCTGCTACATTATTGTGTTTTGTGACAAGCTTAATTTTACATTTTTGATCATACTATACAAAGTAGGTTCTCAATCTTTGTACCTGTAAAGATTTGATTTAATATATGTGAGAATAGCTTCAGGTGTTAAGTTACTTCATTACATGTAACTGCATCTGCAAAAGTCAGATAACAGTTAACTATTTGACTGCTACAGATGAGCTCACAGCATTGTGTGCCGAGTGCAGCTTTGCCATTGCTATACTTCTTGCGTAATTCTACTATCCATGCTGAGAGATGGCATTCTGGCTGCTGTGAAATACCTATCACCTTATTGTAAGAAAACTAGAAGATGAAAATAATTGATTTTTTTCTTATCTTGCAGTCTGGCATCTTTGCTCAGTAAAGGACTGATTTTATCCTAGTCATTCATCATAGTTAACTGTGCTGCTTCAGATTGAGAAAAAGCATTTCACGAAATTTTAAAGTATTTGCATAAACTTTGCACACAGTTGATTACGGCTTATGCATAGCTAAATATGAAATGTATACAAGATATTGAAATTTCTCATCAACAGCAGTGAAAGGTCAGCAGAATGGATCGTGTAAACACACAAATAGTGCTTAAGGAAAACTAAGGGGCCTTCTTTAAAACAAGTCCTCAGCACACGGAGAGCAGCAAAGCGTAACGAGTCCACAGCAGTCAAAGAGTTAATACGAAACATGAAGAGAAAGGGACCCACCGTACTTGCCTGCGGCACAGCTGAAGAGGAATGAAACAATTTTTCCCCCACATTTCATTTATTTTCATTCATAATTGTTGCTGGGCTTGGATCATTAATTCTTCCTTCTTTCCATGCTACTTCCTTATTTTCTCACAGCAGTTTTCCGTTCTTCTGTGGGGATGGGGTGTGAAGCTATTTTTATTGGTGCATATCACTTTGATATTATCCTTGTTACATTTACTTTGTATGCAGTTTGTAACATTTTTTTTTCCTCCACTACACTGCATATTTATGTACCTCTATGTGTAACCTTAAGTGACATTTATGATTTTTTCAATTTTGCAGAGAAAGATGACTTGATAAACTTGCTACTTCAACATGTCAATGGTGCTAATAATGTGCCAAGGTATGCAACAACTGGATTTCATAGTCAAACAGATTTATCTTGGAGAGAGGAGAGGCAAGAGCAACAACAGCGTAGCAATTCTGCAGAAGATTTTGCATCATACACTGATTCTCCTGCTTCTGCCAGTAATGTCATGGCTGATCAACCAGCGAACACATTCCAAAGTAGTACAGCTACAAATTCTTGTTCAGACTTGGACAGTGGTAATGGCAGAATTTCAAATGATAGCAATTTACACAGAAGCAGTAGCATAGATATCAACTCTGAAAATCAGTGGAGTAATACTAATCATGGGTCCATTGATGGAGTGGTCCAGCAGGAAGATACCATACAGAAAGATACCAAGTTTAAGGTAAATATGCACATATGTTATGTATGTTTTGTAATGGGAAATAAGTGTTTGTGTGTATCTCTGTAAAAATATTGTTCAGGTTTTCTATTTTAAAGGGCAACAGTTCTCTCACATTTTTATTTTGTGAGCATAAATCCCATTAGAGGCTTTCCATTTGAAAGTGTACACTAGTTGAGAATAAAATAGATGTTACTGAAGTGACATGGTGGTACTTGAAGTATGATAATTATTCCTACTTTGTAACAACCCTAGTAAAAATACCATCATTATTAATGGTTAACACACTGTAAGAACTTGTTCTGGCTGAATGTAATTGGCCAGTTCTGGAAGAAACAAAATATCTTAATTCTATGGCTAACAAGACCTTATTGATTGTATCAAGCACTTGTCATGTACTCTGGGGCAATTACTAACGGGTCTTACCGTCCCTCTCCTATCTCCCCCCCCCCCCCCCCCCCCTTTTCAACAAAACACACAAGAGGTCAAAACTGCTCTGTAATGGCAACGGATTTGCCACCTTGGGAACACCCTGATTTCCCCATAACTTGTTGGTGGTCACATTTAATAACATGTTATACAGTGGGGGATTTCTCTGTGCATCTAGTATATCAAACTACATAGATAAAATCTAAGAGTCGTGGTATTGCTAACTTTCATGCACCCATAGAGTTGTTGTACTGTGTGTTACTATTTACTGCCTTTTTTATAATGACAATAAGTATCAACTAACAGAAAATCGTGCATCTCTTCTGGGGACCTTAAATTAGTGATTAACTTTTCTGATATGGTTTAATTTGAAATATTTCACCAGGAAGTAAATCAGGATTACAGAACTTTAATGGTAAAGTAAATGTTATTTTCATGGCTTTGTCTTCATTTCTGCCATATAAATTTTTATATTTAAGTGTTCAGAGAGTGTTGCTGTTGGACAAAGTCATGATAGATGTACGAGGGTCTTTCTGAAAGTAATGTCTCCTATTTTTATTCATGGTAACAGCTGGAGGTACATAAATTGCAACAGCACAGCTAAATAGAGCAATATTTCAGCTGCAGACTCATTTTTCCACATAGTTACCACCATTTGTTACGCAGTTTTGCCAACAATGAACAAGAACTTTCATGACACACTTGTAAAAATTGGAATCTGTTGAGACTAACCACTTTCTTAAAGCTTTGACAACAGCATCCACATACTGAAAATGTTCATCTTGTCGCTCATCTTTGACAGATGGAAGTATGAAGACACTAAATTGAGACTGTACAGTGGATGTGGTAAGACAGTCCAGCCAAATTTTACATTGAATTACATGATTACAAAACTTGTGTGGGGCCTGGCATTATCAAGTTGCAGGTGAAAGTTGTTCTTCTTTCAGCCTTACCCTTGAAATTTGGGCTTTCAGTTTGGTCACTGTTGTGTTGTAGTGTGCTGAATTTACAGTTTTTCCGGGCTCCAGGACATCCAAAAGAAACCACACACAGGATATCCCAAAAGACTGTGCACCTCACTTTACCTGCAGACTGCTGTGTCTTGAATTCCTTCTTTGACAGAGAATTTGCGTGTCGCCATTCCATAGACTGTCTTTTGGATTCTGTCTCTTAGTGGAGACACCACATCTTATCTCCAGTGACAATGCTATTCAGAAAATTTTTAGCTTCCTATTGGTCCAGCAGATCCCGACAAATTTCCATTTAGTGAGTTTTTTCTTTTGTAAGCATCCATCTGATAACAAAGATGTCCTAACGTTGTTTCCAAGGCATCACAGCTGACATTCAGCTTTGCACACAATTCTCTGGTCATTATCTGCTGTTCAGCACGGATGATTTGGTCAAGATGGACTTAATTGCGAGGGATGACAGCTGTGCAGGGTCAACCAGGCTGTGGCTTGTTATGCACACCCTTTTCACCACCTTGAAAATGCCGTCCCATTGCCTCACATTGCTCACGTCTATTGTTTTGTTTCCTACACCTTTAGCAAGCATCAGTGAATTTCAGTTGGTGCAGTTTCTTCAGCAGCAAGGAATTAAAGCACCCATTGCTGCTGTATACCCGCATCCATATCAGACTCGATTTTAGGAGACTCCTCAGCTGGTGCCAACTAGTGCAGAATATTGGGACCACCTGCAAGTGAAAGAGGAAGTTCAGTCATTGTCACTACACCAATGACATCTGGCATGAACATCCAAAGTCACCACAAAAAATAGGAGGCAATACTTTGGAATGACCCTCATAAGTGCCTATCTGAGACAGTACTACATCTCTAATAACATAATAGTCAACAAAGCAGTAAACTCAAATCTGTGTTGCTTCTGCATTCCATTGATGTCTGGTAGCCAAACACTCATTTATAACTAGATGTGTGTCTGGAATAACACTGGCAGTCCTTGAGACACACACACACACACACACACACACACACACACACTCTCTCTCTCTCCCCCCCCCCCTCCCCCCTCTCTCTCTCTCTCTCTCTCTCTCTCTCTCTCTCTCTCTCTCTATTTGAAAGCTTCATAATTTGGCTAAACCATTAATCATAGAAAAGGATTTTGAAGCAGTAGCCATTCAGTTATATAGTTTAAAGAAGAAAATAATTGTTGCAGCAATTTACAGATCACCATCTTGGAGATACTGAAGTCTTTCTTAAGAATTTGGAAGAAATGCTCAACATTTTCTCAAGTGAGAACTCTACCATAATTCTTTGTGGTGACTTTAATATTAATCTATTGGTCCAGAGTTCAGTAAAAAAAAGTTTTTAGACATACTAAAAAGCTTCAGCATGTTCACCCACATGTCAGCTCCCACTAGAACAACAGATTCCAGTGAAAGCTTAATAGATAACACCTTCTCAAATGTGGTCACACATGAAGTTGCAGTTACAAATGTGAATATAGGATTATCAGATTATAATGCACTAACCTTTAATCTCACTGCAACTCCCAAGGAGGAGGAAAATAAAAATGAGTACAAACGATTTTTCTCTACTGAAAATTGTAATCAGTTCAAAAATAATTTTAAAAATGCAGTTTGGTCAGAGGTCTTGGCACAAACAAACACAAATTATGCTTACAATACATTTGCTTCCACTTTTATGACATACTTTGAAATGTGTTTCCCAAAAAAGCTTTTGAGTTATAGATCATCTGGATCCAAAGGGACCTGGATTACAGCTGGGCACAAAGTAATAGCAAAAGCAAAATTATTAAGTAATGATAGATTGATAAGGCAGGCTAGTAACAAGTCCAGAATGATGTGGAAAATGGTAAAAAAAGAAACTGGGGGTCAAACTAAAGAACAGGAAATCAATCTTAAAAATAATGAAAATATCCCCATAGAAAAAGATGCAATGGCAAACTATGTAAACAATTATTTTGTAAATATTCCCCTTACTTTAAGTAGTAAATTTAAGCAACAACCAACAGCGACGACTCCAATGGTAAATACAACATGATGGCAATCCCAACAGATGAGCATGAAGTTCTAAAAGTCATTAAATGCTTGAAATCCAAAATGTCCTCTGGGTTAGATGATGTACCTCTATCAATAATTAAGAAAATTGCTCCATGTGTTGTCAAACCTATAGTGCACATAGCAAACTTGTCCCTTAGTGAAGGGATATTTCCGGATAAACTTAAAATCTCTAAAGTGATACCTCTGTACGAAAATGGTGACAGACATAAAATAGAAAATTACTGACCTATATCTCTCCTCCCAGCCTTCTCCAAAATACTTGAGGAATTAATGAAAACCAGGGTCACAAAATATCTAGAAAAACATAAACTAATAAATAAGTCAACATGGTTTTCGAGCAGGGCACAGTACAGAAACAGCCATTTTGGACTACACAACAGAAATAGTAAGAAATTTGGAGTCAAATAAACAGATTGTTGGAATTAATCTAGATTTATCTAAAGCCGTAGATACCGTGAACCATGTAAAAAAAATGGTTTGAATCTTATCTGCAAAACAGGTAACAAGTTGTTGAGCTGAGGTCATCCAACAATCTTCACAATTTTAAACTCATATATGAACCAAAACAAATTGAAATAGGTGTTCCACAGGGCAGCATTCTGGGCCCATTGTTATTTCTAATTTATATCAATGATGTACAGGCTCCAGACAGCTCAGCCAAAATTCTACTCCCCCCAGGGGATCCACAACTCTTTTGTGGATACGTGCGTGGCGAGCACGGGGCCCCGAGCCATTGCAGCCTTCTTTCTCTCCCGGGCTGCATTTCCTTTCCCTTCCCCTCCTTTCCCCTCCATGCCCCTTTCCCCTCGCCCTCTCCTCTCCCTCTATTGGTGTCCTTGCTTATGTTGGCTCCTGGTTCTGTTGGTTTTACACTCCGGCTTCGTTGTGTAATCATCTCCTCCTTTTGGCATTCCTTGGTCCCCCTCTGGGGTTTGACCTCCATTCCAAAATTTCTCTTCCTTAGTGAACCATTTGGGGAAGAGCACCTTACCTAGTGTCTCCAACGTGCGCCCTCCTAGTACATTCCACCTTTTCTTTTACATCATTATCTGATGCTAGGGTGCATAGCCAGCACGGTAGCCAGCTCGTGTGGTGGGGTCGCTATGTACCCTTTTGGTTGAGCCCCCTGAACACACAGGGATCACACTTCTGATACCTGAGCTGTGACCTCCTCATGCATGCCTTGGAGTGGTTGCTCGTCATCCTGGAGCATCGGAACTCCCGGCAATGGCCGCCGTGCCAGACGGCCATTGCTGTGGCTGGGTGGCGCCCGTGAGGAGAGCCCCTGATCGGAGTGGGTGGTATCAGGGCGGACGCTATGCAGATGAAACGCATACGGGTCCAAAACTCTGGCCGCTCTTCTGCGGCTGTCTCTCTGCGTGGTACTGATTCCTCAAGTGCTGCTTCTCTTGCCCCTTCAGCCTTCCCTTCCATGGCTACCCCCTGGGAGGAGGGTCAGGCCCGTCGTCTAGGGGCAAAACCTTTCCCCCGTTATCTAGTTTGCACCAGGACTGATGGAGATACTTTCACCAGTGTCAAACCGTTATTCTTTGTGGAACACATTGAAGACAAGTTCGGCGAAGTGGACTCCCTGAGCAAGATGCGGTCGGGTTCGTTGCTGATAAAAACTGCTTCGGCTGCCCAATCTGCGGCCCTTCGTGCCTGTACCCATCCTGGCACAATTCCCGTGTCCATTACCCCTCACCAGTCTCTAAATATGGTACAAGGTGTGATTTTTCACAGGGACTTCATCCTTCAAACTGATGAGGAACTTCGGGACAATCTCGGACGGCGGGGTGTTCACTTTGTTCGGCGTGTTCAGAAGGGTCCTAAAGATAATCGTATTGATACTGGTGCCTTTATCCTGGCCTTTGAAGGGGATACCCTTCCTGAGAAAGTTAAGATTATGGTCTATCGCTGTGATGTGAAGCCGTACATCCCACCTCCTATGCGGTGTTTTAAGTGCTTGCGTTTTGGCCACATGTCTTCTCGCTGTTCCCAGGACCCTCTCTGTGGTGACTGTGGATGTCCACTCCATGAGGGGAGTCCCTCCTGTATGTGTAAATTGTCATGGTAGTCATTCTCCACGTTCAGCAGATTGCCCAGTCTATAAGAAAGAAAAAAAGATACAGGAGTATAAGTCCCTTGATCGTTTAAGCTACACAGAGGCCCGTAAGAAATATGCACGATTGCACCCTGTGTCCATGACATCTAGTTACGCCTTGGTTACATCTTCATCCCTTCCTCCCCCTTCCTTACCCCCATCCCGGACCCCTCTCCTTCCCCCCTCCCCTGCGGCTCCCACACCTTCTCCTCTGGGCGCTGCTCCCCCTCCCCAGCCGGAAAAGTGTCCCACTCCTTCGGCGTCTGCCGGTCATGGGCGCCTCTCCCGGGATGCCCCTTCCCGGCACCTTCCAGGTCAAAGGTCTGCTGCAGCGCGGCGACCGCGAGAGCCGCGGTCTCTCGGCCCCCAGGTCGCCCGGTCTCTTTCTGTTACTGATCTTGCTGCAGCTGGCTCCTTTATGCCACACAGCCCTCCTCAGTCTCAGCCTGAAAAGAAGAAGAAACATAAGTCCCGGGACAAAGAGCCTCTGGTGTCACCGGAGGTCCCTTCCCCGACTTCACAACCGGATTCTGACCTGTCGTTTATGGATGTCGCCCCCTCCTTGTTGGTGATGGGTGGGGACCCGGCGGTATGACTGGATTTAGCGTGTTCAGCCCTCATTTAAACCATCGTTCTGTGGTTCTCCAATGGAATTGTAATGGCTACTATCGTCACCTTCCGGAATTGAAATCCCTTCTTTCATCCTACTCAGCAGCTTGTGTGGTTCTCCAGGAATCTCATTTTACTGATGCTCACTCACCGACCCTCCGTGGGTTCAGTGTTTTCTGTCGAAATCGGGTCGGACCCTTGCGGGCTTCTGGTGGCGTTTGTACGTTGGTCCGTACAGACATTGCTAGCACGTGGATTCCTCTCCAAACTACATTGGAAGCGGTTGCTGTTAGGGTCCACTTAGACTCTGCAGTCACAGTTTGCATCTTTATCTCCCTCCTGACAGGACTCTTACACCAGCTGCCTTAGCCACCCTTCTTCAGCAACTTCCTCCTCCCTTCCTCCTCCCTTCCTCCTCCTTGGGGATTTTAATGCTCATCATCCTTTGTGGGGCAGTGCCTTTCCATCTAGACGAGGTCTTCTTATAGACCAATTTATTGCAGACCACGACCTGTGCCTTCTTAATGATGGCTCCCCTACTCATTTCAGTGCTGGTCATGGTACCTTTTCTGCCATTGATCTTTCTCTTTCTTCTCCCTCTCTCCTCCCTTCATTACACTGGTTGCCACACGACGACTTTTGTGATAGTGACCATTTCCCGTTGATTATCACGCTCCCTTCCCGCTCCTCGATGGACGGGTTACCTCGTTGGTCTTTCCACCGCGCCGATTGGCCCCTATACACTGCACAGGTAGAGTTTTCTCCCTCTTTGTCGGGTTGTATTGATGACGTCCTACGTGACGTGTCTGACGCGATTGTTCGCGCTGCTAACCTCGCTGTCCCGCACTCATCTGGACAATTTCGTCGTTGGCAAGTCCCGTGGTGGAGTACGGCCATTGCCATTGCCATCCGTGATCGCCGTCGAGCTTTGCAACACTTTAAGAGGCACCCATCCGTAGCCAGCCTTTCTACCTTTAAGCGCCTTCACGCTAAAGCCCGTTATTTAATCAAACAGAGCAAGCGGATATGTTGGGAACGATTCGTTTCTTCCCTTGGTTCCACTGTCCCTCTGTCACAGGTATGGGCTACACTTCGCTCTCTCCAAGGTTGCCATCGGCAGTCCACCCTCCCAGGCCTTCACCTCCCAGATGGCATTTGTACGGACCCATTAGTTCTCGCAGAACATCTTGTGACCCATTTTGCAGTGGCATCAGTGTCGGCCTCCTATCCAGCTGCTTTCCTTCATCAAAAACAGCAGGCTGAAGCTGTCACCTTATGTTTCACCACTTGTGAGTCAGAATCTTACAACGAACCTTTCACTGAATGGGAATTTCTTTCTGCTCTATCTTCTTCTCATGATACGGCCCCTGGCCCAGATTCCATTCATAACCAGCTGCTTCAACATCTCAGTGCTCCACAACGGCACCATCTTCTTCGGGTGTTTAACCGTATCTGGCTCCAGGGTGACTTCCCTTCTCAGTGGAGGGATAGCATTGTGGTTCCTGTCCTTAAGCCTGGTCAGAACCCCCTATCTGTTGACAGCTATCGGCCAATTAGTTTGACCAATGTTGTTTGTAAGTTACTTGAACAGCTGGTAGCCCGTCGGCTCACTTGGGTCCTCGAATTTCGGGATCTATTGTCCCCTTACCAGTGTGGCTTTCGAGAGGGACGATCTCCAATCGATCATTTACTTCGCTTGGAATCCGCAGTTCGGCAGGCTTTTTCCCAGCGCCGCCATTTGGTTGCAGTGTTTTTTGACCTTCGCAAGGCCTATGACACGGCCTGGCGCCATCACATCTTACTAACCCTTCATCAGTGGGGTCTTCGGGGCCCACTCCCGATTTTTATCCGCCAGTTCCTGATCCATCGGTCATTCAGAGTTCGAGTTGGTACTGCTTTTAGTTCTCCACGGACCCAGGAGACGGGCATCCCACAGGGTTCTGTCTTGAGTGTCCTTTTCCTCATTGCTATCGATGGACTTGTGGCCTCTGTCGGTCCCTTGGTCGCCCCTGCCCTGTATGTGGATGATTTCTGCATTTGGGTTAGTTCCTCCTCGATGCCATCTGCAGAACGGCAGCTCCAGGTGGCTATACGGCGTGCCTCTGCATGGACCCTCTCACACTGGTTTCAATTCTCTCCTTTAAAATCGCGGGTGGTCCACTTCTGTCGCCGTACTACGGTCCACCCTGATCCAGAGCTCTATCTCGCTGCACAAAGATTGCCTGTGGTTCCACAGTTTCGTTTCCTGGGTCTTCTTTTCGACAACAAGCTCACTTGGCTGCCCCATATCAGACTCCTGAAGGTAGGATGTTTCCGTAAACTCAATGTCCTTCGCTTCCTTGCCCACTCCTCTTGGGGTGCGGACCGTTCCCTCCTCCTCAGTCTTTATCGTGCTCTAGTTCTGTCACGTTTGGACTATGGTTGTCAAGTTTATGGTTCAGCTGCTCCTTCCACACTGCACATGCTGGATCCAGTCCACCATCGTGGTATCCGTTTGGCCACCGGTGCCTTCCCTACTAGCCCTGTTGATAGTCTCCTGGTTGAAGCTGGGATCCCCCCCCCTTTCTGTTTGGCGGTCCCAGCTTCTGGTGTCTTATGCCCTTACTATCCGTTCTTCTCCCACTCATCCTTCCTATTCTATCCTATTCCCAGACCATGGACGTCGCCCGCCCGACTCCCGCCCTCGGGCGGGTTTACCGGTTAGGCTGCGCCTTGCGTCTCTTAACCGGGATTTTCAGCTTCCTTCTTTGTCCTGTCTTCCTCGCTCCCTCCCCTCCACCCCTCCTTGGTTAGTTCCTCGGCCTCGAATTCGGATGGATCTCCGCCGCGGTCCGAAAGATTCCATCCCCCCGGTGGTGTTCCGTTCCTTTTTCCGCCAAATTTTATGGGAGTTTCGGGATGCTGTTGTTTTTTTACACTGATGGCTCTAAATCTGCTGATCATGTTGGGTATGCCTTCACGTCCTTTGTTGGAACGGAAAATCATCTGCTGCCACCCTCATGTGGGGTGTTTACTGCGGAATTGATGGCAATTTCCCGGGCCCTTACCTTTATTAAACAATCCCAACACATCCGCGTTTTGTTATGTACGGACTCGATGAGTGACCTTCTTGCTATTGACCGGTGTTTTTCGCGCCATCCCTTGGTCTCTGCCGTCCATGACCATCTCGCTGATCTTCACCGTGCTGCTTGTTCCATTGACTTCCTATGGGTCCCGGGCCATGTGGGTATCCCAGGTAATGAGCTCGCTGATCGTTTGGCTGGGGGAGCAGTTACTTACCCCTGTTTTCTGTAACCCCTCCTGCAGCGGATTTACGGCTTCACATCAAATCCCACTTTGCACAGTCATGGGCCAATTCTTGGGAGGCTACTCCACTGTCTAATAAACTTCGTGCAATTAAGGTGAATCCAGGCCCATGGCGTTCTTCCTTTCGCCTCTCCCGCAAGGACTCGACCACACTGTGTCGTCTCCGCATTGGCCATACCAGGCTGACCCATGGTTTCCTTTTGCGTGATGAGCCACACCCGCTATGTGGTTGTGGAGCCTTCCAGTCAGTGGCCCACATTTTGGTTGAATGCCCCCTTCTTTTGGCTCTGCGTGCTAAGTACAGACTCCCCCCACACTTTACTTTTGATGTTGGCTGACGATTCCCGGATGGTCTTTCTGGTTCTAGGTTTCCTCCGGGAGAGTGGTTTTTATTCTCAGTTTTAAAGTTTTTAATCTCCCTCTGGTGTTGGGGCAGGGCGGTGAGTGTTTGGGTGTCTCCCACTGTAGGCAGTGTTCAGAGATTCCCGATTCACCTCCCTGACCGGAATCCTCTTTTCTTCCCCTTTTACTCTGTTTTTACCCCTTCTTTTTAAGGCTTGGTTAGTTTTTCTATTCCCATATGTACTTTCTGCATTATAGCAGTTGTACCTTTTAAGTCACAGGTGGTCTTGCCTATGCTGCTTCAGCATAGTGTTGGGTTCGTTCTCTTGCCAACTTCCCTCATTTGTTTTTACTAATGACAACGTGACTGCCCTTTTACGTTTCCCCTTTTTCCGTTTTATTGTTCTGACTTTTCTGAGATGTCCCGTTAGCAGAATGGAGTCTATTTGAAACAAGGGACTGATGACCTTGCTGTTTGGTCCCTTTAACTTCAAACAACCAACCAAAATTCTACTATTTGCAGATGACACGAGTATCATAATTAGTGATATAAAAGAATCACTGTGTACTACAGCAGAAAAAATGCTCTCATACATACAGTCATGGTTTTGTTCAAATAAGCTGACATTAAATACAAAGAAAACAAACTTTATACAATATGAAAGCAAGTGTCAGGGGGAAAATATGTGCCTTATGCTGGATAGCAAACAAATAGGAAAAGTGTGCACCACAAAGTTTCTGGGTATGTGAATTGACCAAGATTTAAACTGGAATGAACACAGTGTATATCTTACTCAGAAACTTAGCTCAGCATGTTTTGCATTAAGAATAATATCAAAGGTATGTAGGAAGAAATGTATTAGAGCGGTGTACTTTAGTTATTTCCAATCAGTTGCAAGCTATGGCATAAGTTTTTGGGTAAAACCAGGTCAAGACTGACATTTTTACTATGCAAAAAAGAGCTATTCATATCATGACACACAGCCCACCACAAACTCACTGTAGACCCTTATTCAGACAACTAAAGATACTGACAATACCATCGAAATATATATTTAAATACCTGGAAATGATCAGTAAAAATAATTGCAATCTCAAACCAACTCAAGCTACCATTATCACAATACAAGGTATTGTAAAGACTTCCACATTCCCTATGTAGCAAAAACTAGAAGTCAGAAACATGTTAGCCACTTAGGAATAAAGCTTTTAAATGCACTTCCATCTCAAATTAAAGAATTGAAAGGCAAAAATAATTTCAAGCATGAAGTAAAAAATACTTGATGGAAAAATGCTACTACAGTGTAATTGAATACCTGTCTCAGACTGTGGATTGAAACCTGTACTTATTTTTTTTTATTTAAACTAATTTAATTATGTTTTAAACTTCGTAATTATGTTACTTATGAAAAATTTGTTAAATATCCATAATACATTTTGTGTATAAGGCATAGTTCATGATCTGTAATTGTTTATCATGAGCACATACTTCTGCTTTTGTGTAATAAGTTCTTGTACACTACTTACGTACTATGTGTATGTAATTTGTTTTACTGTCCATTTATTATGTGTATGTGTTATGTGTTACTTGTAATCAAATGACAAATCCTTTATCACATGTGTCATCTATTGGATGCTAAATAAATAAATCAGACCAACTGCTGCTCCATGATAAGGAATTCTCTTAAAGTGTTCTTCATTTGCTTTTCTTTTGGAACTCATATGTAAGCACTTGGTTATTGTTGAGTGAAGTCAGTATAGGGTTGCAATCTGACACGCACTGGTTGATGTAATTCTCTTGGTGTATGCATAAGATTTATTGTGTCTGATGACACAAATGCATAAAACAGTAGTAGCTTTGCCAAGACCTAGGAACTTAATGTCAATGTAAATGCCTGTTATATCAGGGTAACTTGCTCCCCTTGATTACTTCGTATGTACAAGTGTGTGCAGTTGATCTTCAAGGTTTGGACTGATTATAATGTGCATCACATCAGGAGGTGGCTCTACACCTGGGGGTAGGGGACAGGGGACGCATTTAGGGCATTGTGGAGGGGATGATGTTTGCTTAGGTGTGATGGCAGAGACGGGTCAGGGACTGTGCGTGTTGCCAAGCCATGTTGTTGCAGAATCTTGAAACCAGTTTTGATCAATCGTTGAGAATAGACCAATTTTGAAAAACCTTACTTTATGTCTTGACGAAGTAGCGTTAACTGATGAATAACTGTACAGCCAATTACCTGCACAGTGGTAGTCCCCTGACCATGCAGAGATCACACTGTTGGTGGCTGAGTTCGCATGACTGATCTGCAGTTGACAGTTGATGGTTGGAGAGACATCATTACAGTTACAGGTTAGTCTGCGTAAACCAGTTATGTTAGCCACTGAGACATCGTGTATATGGATGGTGTTAACCCCTTCAGCATCAGCTAAGGCCTGAAGATGGTGCACTGAAGTGCTGAAACTTGAAGCCATACAATAGGTGACATCATAAGGACGGTTGTAGGTGGTTTCATTTTCTTAAAATAAGAAATGGCCATACTCCCCCTGGCCTCCAGTCACAAGGATGGACGTACAAAACTTTGCTCACCAAAGGTTACGGAGGAGGAAGAGGGGGAGAATTGGGGCAAGGCTCCTTTGGTGCCCCTGGAGGTGCTGATCACCCCACACATTTGGAATCTGAGCTGATGTTTGTGGATGTGGTTGCATCCCCATTGGTGACACACAGTGAACTGCAGCGTGTCCAGTCCTCCTGTCCCTTTCACACCTGACCTGGCCACCATTCATACAACCATTCAGTGGAATTGTAATGCATACTACTTTAACCTGCCAGAGCTACATCATCGTATTTGCTTTTCTTCTGTAGTTTGCATTGCTCTCCTAGAAATGCACTTCATTGATGACTGTTCTCCAATGCTCTGTCATTGCACATTCTGTCGGAACCATGCTGGTCCTGAAAGAGCATCTGAAGATGTCTGTACCTGGAGTTTGTACAGATGTGTCAGTGAATAGACCCTCCTTTGCAACTAGTTCGAGGCAATAGCAGTGCAGGTGCAAAAGACTTAAGCTATTACCATTTGCAGTCTTTCCCTACTTCCAGGCAGGTCAGTTCCTTATGTTGAACTGACCACATTAATCAAACTATTACCCCCGCTCCTTGCCCACCCTTTTCTCCTACTTGGAGTCTTCAGCACACACCACCCCTTGTGGGGGAGTAGCACTTCAGACCGTGGTCTGTTTCTCCTCAATGATGGTTCTCCTACACATTTCAGTGCCATCCATGGCACTTTTTCAGCTATTTATCTAATGGTCTCTTCACCCAATCTTGCGGCTTCTGTACATTGCTCACTACATGATGACATTTGTGACAGTGACCACTTCTTGGTGATACTTTAGTTTCCTTGCCATCACCAGACTGACTGACTGCCATGTTCGGCACTTCAGAGGCATCTGGCCTTCGTATGCCTCTGGTGTTACATTCGATGCCTGTGTTGTGCAAAGCATCTCCGTTCCGATCATCCACACTGCCGTAACTTCTATTCCCCTTTCTACAGTTCTCAACCCAGCCCCCCCCCCCCCCCTCCTCCTCCCCTCACCCCCATCCATCGGCTGGTGCCATGATAGACCAAAGACATTGCAATAGCTATTCAGGATCACCGCTGAGCCCTACAATGATTGAAAAGACATCCATCGCAGATCAGCTTTATAACTTTCAAGTTACTTCATACTGAGGCTTGCTATCTAATCAGATGCAGTAAGGAGGAGTGCTGAAACTGCTCTCTCTCTTCTCCCTGGGAACATGTGCCTCTTTATCTAAGGTGTTAGCTCCTTGCTAATACCTCTCCTAACTCCTCAGCTCCTTGGTTTTATGGGCCATCAATGATCAACAGCTATGCCAGGTCTTGTCCTACAGGGTGGTCTGTGTACTGATTCATCCATTCTTGCAGAACACCTTGCAACCCACTTTGCGGTAGCTTTGGCTTCATCTCCCTATCTAGGTACCTACTGCAGAAGTGACAAGTTGAAGACATCTTATTATGTTTCATTCTCCACCAATCTGAATCCTGTAATGAACTGGGAACTATGTGATACTCTTGGCTTGTTCCAAGACACAGCCCCAAGCCCTGATTCAATTCAGTCAGATGGTCCAACACTTGAATGTTCCCCAAATGCAACATCTACTCATGGTCTTTAACTGTATTTAGCTCCAAGGTGCCTTCCTCTCATGATGACGAGATGACAGAGTTGTCTCAGTCCTGAAGCCAGGCAAGAACACAGCACCTCTTGACTGTTACTGGCTGATTAGACTGACTGACATACTCAGTAAGCTACTTGAGAGGATGGTTGCCCACAGATTATGCTGAGTTCTCGAAATGTGGAGCCTTTTGTCCCCCTATCTTTGTGGGAGTTTCTGTGAGGAAACTGCTAAGGTTGGGAGCTGTAGTCTAACAGGATTTTTCTAAACACCAATACCTTATCAATGTCTTTTTTGACCTGCACGACACTGCTTGGCATCATCACATTTAACTTTCATCCGTGACTGGAACTTTCGAGGCCAACTAACAATTTTTATTCAAAAACTTTTGTCCATCGGTTGATCCAGGTTAGAGTTGGCAGTTCACTCAACTCCTCACGGGTCCAAGATAAGAGCATCTCACAAAGCTCTGTGTTGAGTGTCACACTCTTCCTTTTACTATCAGTGGGCTAGTGACATGTGTTGGGCCACTGGTCATCAATGTGCTGTATATTGATGGTTTTTGCATTTGGTACAGCTCCCAGTTGGTAGCCTCTACTGCATGCTAGCTCTGAGGTGCCATCCAGTAGCCCTCGGCATGAGCTCTTTCCTGTGCTTCCCAGTTGTCTCCTACGAAAATGAAAGTCAATAACTTCTGCCATCATATCATGGTCCATCGTGACCTGGAACTTTACCAAAAGTTGATTGGCTGCCCAGATTCATCACCTGAAGATAGCTGCATGTGGAAGTTTAAAGCTCTCTGCTTTCTTGCCCACACGTCTTGGGGTTTGGTTCATGCTAACCTTATCAGTGTTTACTTGGCCCTGGTTTCGTCCCATCTGGTCTAGGATTGCCAGGTTTGTGGCTCGGTGTCTCCTTCAACTTTGAAACTGTTTGATCCAGTCCACCATTGGATGATGATCTTGGTCACGGGTACTTTTCAGACACACATAGTGTGTTTACAGCAGAGCTGAGAGCTATTATCAGAGCCCTCCATTCTATTAAACGGACCTCAATTTACCATCTTTTAATATGTTTTGACTCAATGTGCAGTCTCCCGCATTATTGACCAATGCTATTGTTGCCACCCTTCGGTCTCCATTATTTATGACCTTCTCACTGATCTCCGTCGTGTTGTCTGGCCAGTTGTCTTTCTCAGAGTCCTAAGTCCTGTTGGTATCCCAGGAAATGAACTGGCCCATCATTTGACTAGAGGAGCACTTACTTGCCAATACCAGGTGCTAATTTGCATGTGCACATGAGATTCTGCTTGCTTGGAAATGCAGTGACGTCTGGTGGACTACTGTCCCATCTAACAAACTCTGCAAAAGTGAGGAGACTACTGAGTGTGGTACTCTTCCTCCTGCTTCTCCCAGCAGGACTCCACACTCCTTTGTCGACTTCACATTGGTCATATCAGGTTAACCCTTAGTTTTACTGTATGTAATGAGCCTTCCAGACGGTAGCTCGTATCTTGGTGGAATCCTCCTTCCTCCCTCCCCCTCCTCGCCCCATTTCCGTTTCCTTGGTAGTGCAGATTCAGTTTGCCTTCTTTCTGCTGCATCCAGTTTTCTGTTGTAGGTGTTGCAGTCTGTTGAATAGTGGGTGCGGTTGACTGTTACGGATGAGGGGTGGGACAATTGTAGGGGGAACATTTACTGATGCGTGCAGAGCCCCGGCATACCCGTCTGGTGACTTCCCTATTTCCTTTCTCGCTTTGCCAGTATCGCATGTCTTTTGCTGTAGTATTATTTGAACAGTGAGAAGATAATCCATCAGCAGAATTTAGAACATATCTCAGAAAACTGATGTCATGACCTTTCTGGCCAGTTGCATAGCATTTAGTTTCTTCGTGGTGGTGAATCAATATGTTTCCACTGCTTTGACTGTTGTTTCGTCACTGAGGTATAGTAGTGGACTCAAGTTTCATCTGTTGTCATAAACCAGTGCAAAAAAATCCTTTTGGTTGTTCCGAAAATGGGTCCGATATTTTTTTGACATTTCCATTCTGATGTGTTGCTGGTTGAATTGCGGCACCCATCTAGCAGATAATTTTCACGTACAAAATTCCACTGTTAAAATGTGATATGCCTGTTCAGATAACATCCCTATAGCTTCAGCGGTTGCTCTAACTTTGCCAATGATCCTCCATGACAATTTTATGCACTTTTGGAATAATTTCTGGGGTGATAGCACATCTTGGCCACTCGAATCTCTATTTTCCCCTCATCTTCACAAACCATTTACGCGGGAGCATCAACAGAGAGACATCCACACTCCTCATCTCATCCAGAGCACTGATGCACCTTGTGTTTACTCATTCTCTAAATCTAAACATATTTGTTAGACATTCACATTTTTTCCTTTTAGGCCTGCAGTGGAATATCTCTTGAAGATATAAAAAGTGCCGAAGAGATGGAAAAACTTTCCGTGAAGCAAATAAAGGAAATTCTGTCACTGAATAGAGTAGACTTCAGAGGGTGTGTGGAAAAATCAGAATTAATAGAACGCTTGTCTCGTCTCTGGCACGATAATCACAAATCAAGAACAGGTACTGTATAATAAGTTGATTTTGTGATAAAAAATAAATGTTTCTTTCCTTTCAACCTTGAGCTTCTTAGCATAATCAAACTAATTTTCAATTTGTCATAGATATTAAGGTAATTAGTTTCTTGCACAATGATGTCAATGTTGCTGTTAGTTTTAGAACTGTAATTCAGATACTTAGGCATTATGCATCCCATTACCTTTGAGGCAGCGTCATACCCCAGGGATGGAAGGCTGACATCATTTTTGTATTTTCCTATTTTTCTGTTGTGAACTATTGAGAAGCCTTTTACTCCCAGTGTCCTTCAGTTATAAGGACATTGTGTGTAATACGCTATATGATCAAAAGTATCCGGACACCCCAAAACCATATGTTTTTCATGTTAGGTGCATTGTGCTGCCACCTACTGCCAAGTACTCCATATCAGTGACCTCAGTAATCATTACACATCATGAGATAACAGAATGGGGCACTCCACGGAACTCATGGGCTTCAAATGTGGTCAGGTGATTGGGTGTTTCTTGGGTCATAGGTCTGTATGCAAGATTTCCACACTCCTGAACATCCCTAGGTCCACTGTTTCCGATGTGATAGTGAACTCGAAACGTGAAGGACACCTACAACACACAAGCATACAGGCCGACCTCACCTGTTGACTGACAGACTGCCAACAGTTGAAGATGGTTGTAATGTGTAGTAGGCAGACATCTATCTGGACCATCACACAGGAATTGCAATCTCCATCAGGAACCACTGTAAGTACTAAGACAGTTAGGCAGGAGGCAATCAGACTTGGATTTCATGGTGAAGCGGCTGCTTGTAAGCCATACATTACATCTGTAAATGCCAAACGATGTCTCGATTGGTGTAAGGAGTGTAAACATTGGACGATTGAACAATGGAAAAACATTTCTTGGCATAACGAATCATGGTACACAATGTGGCGATCCAATGGCATGGTGTGGGTACGGCAAATGCCTGGTGAATGTCATCTGCCAGAGTGTGTAGTGCTGACAGTAAAATTTGGAGGCGGCGGTGTTATGGTGTGGTTGTGTTTTTCATGGAGGGGACTTGCACCCCCTTGTTTTGAGTGGCGCCATCGCAGCACAGGTCTACATTGATGTTTTAAGCACCTCCTTGCTTCCCACTGTTCAAGAGCAATTCGGAGATGGCGATTGCATCTTACAACACGATCGAGCAACCGTTCATAATGCACGTCCTGTGGCGGAGTAGTTACATGACAATAACATCCCTGTGATGGACTGGCCTGCACAGAGTCCTGACTTGAATAATTTAGAACACCTTTGGGACGTTTTGTAACACAGACTTTGTGTCAGGTCTGCTGACCGACATCGATCTCTCTCCTCAGTGCAGCACTCCTTGAAGAATGGGCTGCCATTCCCCAAGAAACCTTCCAGCATCTGATTGAACGTATGCCTGTGAAAGTGGAAGCTGTCATCAATGCTAAGGGTGGCCCAACACCAAATTGAACTCCAGTATTGCCGATGGAGGATGCCGCAAACTTGCAAGTCTTTTCAGCCAGAGTCCGAATACTTTGGATCACATAGTGTGTTTAGAACATTGCACCATATTATGAAGACAGGATAGTGAAAGTGAAAGTGTGAGAAGTTAATAGATTATCCAAATTACTTTCATAATGTTCCTTTGCTTCTTGTTTCCTAAATAAATTATATCTTCTCTAAGCAAATTATATCAGCATTTACAGTGGTCGTATATTGTTCAATTAATACAGATTGCGCATCACTGTTGTTCTTACTATTGTTGTATGAATGTGAGGCAGACAAATTTCAGAAACATATGGTGAAACTTTCAGATTTGCTTTTATTAAGTTTGCTCCCCCCTGCGGGTCCGGGCATTAGAATAGGCCCAAGGTATTCCTGCCTGTCGTAAGAGGTGACTAAAAGGAGTCTCTCACATTTCAGCCTTTATTTGATGGTCTCCTGTAGGGTTTGACCTCCATTTTCAAAATTTCCTGAAGAGCGAGCCAATTCGGGAAGGGCACCTTACATGGTGCATAGTGTCAATCGTGCGCTGAGACTTTTCACATCCTTCGTCGATGTGGATCTGCACTTCGGCTAATTCTCCAGCTGTTGGTGGAGGTTACCCTCCTGGGTTTTCCTCCATCCTCTGTGCAGTAGCGCTTTCTGCACAGTCAGTCGTGGTGGAGCTGCCCTGTACTCTGTTGGTTACAGTCCCCTGACCACACAAGGGTTGCTCTGCTGGTGCCTGCGCCGTTAACTCCCCACGTATGCCAAGGAGTAGATGCCCGCCACCCTGGGGCATCGGCACTCCCGGCAATGGCCATCCTGCGAGGTGGCCTTTACTGTGGCTGTGTGGCACCTATGGGGAGGGCCCCTGGTCGCAGTGGGTAGTATCAGGGTAGATGACATGCTTGAAGGGTAGTATGTCTTCTCTTGCTGGTGTTTGACACCAGCAGTCTCTAAGTGGTCAAGATCTAACTTCAATGCTAAGAAATACGACCCCATATCATTCCCCTGGCCACACCATGGGAGGAATGCCAGGCTAAGGATGGCAACAAAGCTTATTCACCCCAGTACCTCGTATTTATGAGAGTTGATGGGGAATCTTGTTTGTCAATGAAACCTCAGTTCTTTGTGGAGCATTTAGAGGACAAATTTGGGGAGGTGGAGGGCTTCTCCAAAATGCAGTCGGTCGGTCTTGATCAAAACAGTACCCTCTGCCCAGTCATGGGCACTACTCGCCTGTGACAAGTTGGGGGATGTTTCCATTACCACCACGCCCCATAAGAGCCTAAATATGGTCCAGGGTGTCATATTTCACAGGGACCTTCCTTTGCAGTCTGACAATGAGCTGCGTGCCAATTTAGAACGGCGAGGTGTTCATTTTGTCCAGCGCGTCCACCGGGATCCAAGGGATAATCAGGTTGCCACTGGTGCCTTCATCTTGGCCTTCAAGGGTGACACATTACCTGAGAAGGTCAAGGTGATGGTCTACAATTGTGACGTAAAGCCATATATCCCTTTCCAGATGTGGTGCTTCAAGTGCTGGAGATCCTTCCTGCTGTGCTTCCAGTGTCACCTGTGTAGATTGTGGATGCCCTTCACATCCCAATACTGCTTATGCTCCATCTCCCATATGCGTCAACTGTGGAGAGCACCATTCGCCTAGCTCGCCAGACTGCAGGATTCTCCACAAAGGAAGAAAGAACAATAATGGAAAAAAAGACGCTGGACTGACTGACCTACACTGAAGCTAAGAGAAAATATGAGAGGCTGCATCCTGTGTATGACATCAACCTATGCCACCGCTATGACAACAGTTCTACCATCTTCCGTTCCACCGTGTACAGTTGGCTGTCGGAGCTGTTAGACTCCACTTGCCCCTTGATGGTGGGGGGCACTTCCCACCCTGTTGCACCTGCACAACCTACTTCAGGAGCAACATCCTCCTCCCCCCCCCCTTCCCCCCCACCCAACCATTGGGGTCATCTATCCCCACTGCTCAGCCAGAGAAGATTAAGAATTCTTTCGCTCCTCTTGCCAGGAAGGGATCCCGTGGGTCACTTCCTTCCCACGTTCCTACCAGTGGCAAAGCTGACACCCACCAGTTGCTGCAGCAACCAAAGGTAGCTGGTCGTAGGGCTTCACGGTCCTCCTCAGTCACTGAGATTGAATCAGTGAAGCCCTCCCAGCCAGACAAACCTAAGGAGCAGCGAGAGAAACCTAAAAATAAGACCCCCAAGAACCAAGGCACTGCACTGGCACCCACACCACCACTACCTACAAGCTTTGCGTCTGAGGATGAGATGGAGATTCTGGTGTCTGCTAAGGACCTAGATCTCTCTGGGCCCTCAGACACAATGAATGTCGACCCTACAGCAACATAAGCAGCACTCTTCCTTAGAGCACCTAATAGTCCTTAAGCGGCCCCATGCCCGCATTCGTCAGCCTATAAAAAGACGGAAACAGGAGTGTTGGGAGAGGTACATGTTGACCATTGGGTGCCATACATCACCTTCCCAAGTCTGGACGAAGATCAGTCATGGTTTTGGGTACCAGACCCCCAACAGGTGTCCCTGGCATTAACATCAGTGGCATGTTGTCTACCAATGCAAACGTGATTGCTGAGTACTTTGCTGAGCACTATGCTTGAGCCTGTACGTTGGAGAACTACCTCCCAGCCTGTTGCACCCTCAATCGGTGGATGGAAAGGAATGTCCTCTCGTTCACTTCATGCCACAGTGAACCCCATAACGTCCCATTTACAGAGTTGGAGCTCCTCAGCGTCCTTGCACATAGCCTCAACATAGCACCGGATCCGGATCGGATCCACAGTCAATGATCAAACATCTTTCGTCTGACTACAAGCAACATTTCCTCGTCATCTTCAACCAGATCTGGTGTGATTGCGTCTTTCTGTCACAATGGCATGAGAGCACCATCATTCTGGTGCTCAACCCGGTCAAAACACACTTGATGTGGATAGTTACTGGCCCATCAGCCTCATCAACTTTCTTTGTAAGCTGCTAAAAAGTGTGGTGTATTGGCGGTTGGGTCAGGACCTGGAGTCATGTGGCCTACTGGCTCCGTGTCAAGGTGGCTTCCGCCAGATTCGCTATATCACTGATAATCTTGTGTCCTTAGAGCCTGCCATTCGAGCAGCCTTTTCCAGACACCAACATCTGGTGGCTGTCTTTTTTGACTTATGTAAAGCATACGACATGACCTGGTGACATCATATCCTTGCCACATTGTATGAGTGGGGTCTCTGGGGCCCGCTCCTGATATTTATCCAAAACTTCCTGTCGCTCCGTACTTACCGTGTCTTAGTCGGTGCCTCCCATAGTCTCCCCCCCCCCCCCCCCCCCTCCCCCTCCCACCCCATATTCAGGAGAACAGCATTCTGCAGGGCTCCATATTGAGTTTCTCTCTATTTTTAGTGGCTATTAATGGTCTAGCAGCAGCTGTAGGACCATGGTCTCACTTTCTCTGTATGTGGATGACTTCTGCATTTCATACTGCTCCTCAAGTACTGGTGTTGCTGTGCTGCTCCTACAGGGAGCCATTCACAAGGCGCGTTCATGGGCTCTAGCCCATGGCTCCCAGGTTTCATCCACAAAGTCGTGTGTAATGCATTTCTGTAGGCATCGCACCATTCATCCAGAACCAGAACTTTACCTTAATGATGATCCACTCACTGTAGTGGAGACACATCAATTCTTAGGACTGGTTTTTGACAACCGATTGACTTGGCTACCTCACCTTAGTCAGCTTAAGGGGAACTGCTGGCAGCACCTCACTGCCCTCCGCTGCCTGAGCAACACCAACTGGGGTGCAGATAGCTCTACACTGCTGCAGCTCTACTGAGCCCTTGTTCAATCCCGCCTTGACTATGGGAGTCTGGTTTACGGTTCGGCAGCGCCATCAGCGTTGTGTTTACTCGATCCAGAGCACCACTGTGGCGTTCGCCTAGCGACGGGAGCTTCCTTCCCCATCCTTTGGTAGCGTCCATCTATGCTCTGGAATGGTCCCATCGTTCAGTGGTGTTTATGTGGACCCTAGGACATGTCGGAATCTCAGGCATTGAACACGCCGACATGCTGGCCAAACAGGCTACACAGAAACTGCTTCTAGAGATAGGCATCTCTGAAACTGACCTCCATTCTGTCTTACGCAGCAGGTGTTTTCGGCTTTGGGAGACAGAATGGCATAACAGTACGCACAACAATCTGCATGTCATTGAGGAGACTACAAATGTGCGCAAGTCTTCCATGCATCCCTCTCGCAGGGAATCAGTTGTCCTCTGCTGGTTCTGTCGCATGGTAACCTCCTCCGTTGCGAGGACCACCTTGGTGTCTCTGTGGCTCACAAATGACTGTCGTCGACCTCTTGTTGGACTGCCCACTTTTAGGTGCTGTGTGGCGGGCTTTTAACTTTCCCAGTATCCTACCTTCAGTGTTGGGTGAAAATGCCTCAACAGCAGCTTTAGTTTTACGTTTTATTCGTGAGGGTGGGTTTTATCATTTGATCTACAACTATTAACCTGGTAGGTCACAAATTCACAATAAATCTCAGTTGGGTTACAAGGTAAAGTATTTTATTAATTTTAAGTAGTAAACTAAAAGGAAAATAATATTTTATTTTTATGTAAAATGCAGTACTTTAAATCTTTTACGTGTAAAGTAGTTTGGTTCTGATATACATTTATTCTGTCTTAACAGAGTTGGACAATTTGAGCCTTCAAGAATTATGCAAAATATGTATGGATGCTCCTATTGAATGTGTTATTTTGGAATGTGGACATATGGCTACTTGTATGAAATGTGGAAAGCAACTAAGCGAGTGTCCTATTTGCCGGCAATTTGTTGTGAGAGTTGTGCGAACTTTTCGAGCATAAGTGGTAATTTTATATTTACTGTTACAAAAATTTACTTTTTATGTGTGTGAATTTTAGTATTACATAAAAGGAAAAGTTTTTGTGTGTATTGAGATAACTAAAGATATGTGCTTTTAAAAACAATAAAAAAAACATTGTAAACTAGTATTTCTATTACCAGTAGCTTAGAAGGCCGTGTACTTTGTTACCAATAAATGACTGGATGAATTAAAACTGTGTATCAACTATAAGCATGTGTACATTGTGCATGTCAGATTTAATAAGAACAAAACTGAAATAGACCTATATTTCCTTACTTTCGTCTTTTGGTGAAGCACGTTACTCTGCCCATGTGTTCATACAGCTATTATTATTATTATTATTATTATTATTATTATTATTATTATTATTATTATATTGTGACTCTTACAGGAGCACTGGATGAATAGATTTCTGCAACAAAGTAATGATTAGAAGGGAAAAATCTCAATTTCTTTAAGCAGATTATTGATAAAGGAACAAGATGCCTGTGTTAATTTTATGATGCAGTTCCATGCAAGAGGGAATAATTGGTGGAGAGCCACACACTGTTCTCGTAGCTATGAAACAGTGTGTTTTGCAAAGCTGCTTAAAACTTGAAAGGTTGTTATTTGTAAACTCATCTAATGTCAAGACATTTAGTGCAGACACACTTAAGTATTCCTTTACCTGAGCACATCACCTGACAAAGGAACCAAGTACCTGCTTGTGGAGGATGGGCAAATGAATTGCTCAGTTCAAAAATTAGCTCGTTATATGTCCTAGCATTTAGTCGCACACAACACTAAGGCCAGCAGCTGAACCCACCAAAATAATGAGGCAAGAGATTTGTACGTTGTTGCAGACAGTTCAGATGAATCAAAATTTTACAGTCTTATTACAGTTTGTAGAGTTTGTAGCAGCATCCCCATGCATCACCAAATTATTGCTGACTGAACACATTCTTCAGTTTGTGCTCTGCATTCTTAACTCTCATGCCTGTTGTTCTCTGTAGAAGTGTACAGTACTGCAGTTGGTTTTGTATGTTGAGTGAAAAGTTTACTACAAGAAGACTGTATAATGAATACACAAAGTATGGATTCACATTCTTTGAAACGCAAAGTTCCATGTTATAATGTCCTCAGTAACAACTCGTGGCAGGCTCTACATCTGGAACATCATCTAACATCTCATTTGGCATTGAAAAATATAAAAAAAGCTTTTTCTTGCAAAAAGAGTTTTCACTGCACTTGACTTGCACTTTCAGTGCAGCATCCAGTTCCTCAGGTGAAGTGTATGAAGCTAAAGATAGTATGTGGATCTTAGTGAGGGCTAATAGGATCAGGATTTTTCTTTCTGGAAATACTTAGGAAACCAGAAAGTGAACCTAACATGGTCAGTTAAATTGCATGAAACTAGACTCGACTGGGATCTTTCAGCAGGAAAATGAGAAAGTTATTGAAGAATCATTTGATATTTCCCTTTTTATGTAAATAAAAAAAATAAAAAAATAAAACACACACACACACACACACACACACACACACAGAATTGGTGAGATGTATACAAATCTTCCATTTTTAAAGCAACAAGAATTGGTTTTGGAGAAAAGAGTGAAAAATGGATGACATACATCTTTCAAACAACAGTGTGCAATGTAGGCTTGAAGAAATGGCACTGAATGTGAAAGAACAGCTAGTTAAGTCTGAAAATATTTCTATTTTTTGCCTTGCAGTGTGATTATATCTTCAACGACGTCACTTAATAGTGTACTGCCGGTTTATGGACGAGAAGAAAGTAATGGTAGAACTATTGTTACCTGAAAACCTGGAAACATCAAAAGTTTGGGACTTACTTTCCACCATTAGTGAATCATTGGTTCAAAATGGTTTGTCTTGGGACAGTTATGGGAATTTGTACTGATAGAGCACAAGCTATGTTAGGTTCACTTTGTAGCTTCCTAAGTATTGCCAAATAAATAAATATAATCTTATTGGTTCTCACTGTAAGATCCACAGGCAAGCCCTAGCTTCTAAAATTATGTGAGAAGCTGAACACTGCACTGAAAGAGGCTATCAGTGTATTTAATATAATTAAGTCGATTATTCTGAAAACACATTTTTTCCTAGTCTGTCTCTTGATCAGTGCTGAACATCTGTCATTAATCTTTCGTACAAGTCTGGCGGCTTTGAAAGGTCAATATGGTTAGTGGGCTGTATGAATTGAAATCAGAGGTAGAACTATTTCTTTTGAGTCGAGGGAAAGCCGAGCAGCATTCATTCACTAATGTCTGCTTTATATTTTCCACAGCATACCTTGCAAGCTTCTTTGAAATCATGAATCACCTGACTGAAACTACAAAGTAGAAACACCACAATAGTGGATGCCAGTGATGCCATAAGGGCCTTCTTGGAAAAGGCAAATTTACTGAAGCATCACTAGGTGCTCCCATTACTAACTTTTCATCGTTCTCTCAATACAGTGAACTTCCATATAGACAACAGCGCAATGTCAACGACTGGAAAGTGGTCGTCAGTGAACACCTGGAACAGCCTCAAGAAAAGTTCCTCATTTGTCTTCAGAAGACTGGCAGGGTATAATAGGAAGAGTACCAATCATCTTTTGTAGCTGATGTGCATGCAAATGCTGATGAAATACAGGATGATGCTATTAAACTGATTAGAGTGCTAAAGAACAGTTTGCAACAAATGTGGCTGGAAGAATTTTGGGTCAGTTTCCTTCCTGTTCATCCAGAAGTGGAAAAGGAAGCCTCAAGTCCTTCTGCAGTTCTCATGTACAGTCGTATAAGAGACTAGATTCTCGACAGTAGCCATCATGAAAACAAAACACCATGCTCGCCTGAATGTGGAGAGTGACCTTAGACGTGCTTTAACATTCAGGAGCTCCTTAAAGAAAAACAGTCTCTATCATCTCATTGATGGTCTGAAATTTTCTTCAGATTTTCATTACATAAAAAATGTTGGATGTGAGAATTGTTGTTCAATTGAAAACAATATCATTAGGTATTCAAGAAACATATAAAGACGTTTCTATTTTTGACTACAAAGTCCTTTGAAACACTATAGTTCTGTACTAATCTACATTTAATAACACTCTTTTACTGAAGTGTGAACTGCAGATAACTGCCAAATAAAATTTCTTAAAAGAAGCAAAATAAGTTATTAAATAAATGCACAAAGATAGTGGTGCATGGGATGTTATGGAGCTGCAAATGAGAGATAACAGGTAGGAAAGGGTGCAATCTACTGGTCCAATATCTTGACTGTAATTGTTGCTCAAAGTGTTTGAGAGAGATTAATTCTCAAAAGTTTAAGCGATGTGGTTCACATATTGTGTCAATGTAACTTCTGTCATTTTTTAAGTATAGTTATTATTAAAGTGGTAATGTATGTTTCTCACTGTTCTAATTTTCGTGGATTTTTCATATGATGATTCTATGCTTTATTATGTAATTTTGTTGTATTCTGGAGTAACCATAACTTCACACATTGCAAAGACATCCATCTTTGATGGAATCAAACCTTTGGCGCCTGTTCAACCATCCCATCCCTACTACAGTACATGGGGAAATCCAGTGGACAGGTAGACATGGTTGCTCACTTGCTTTGCATTTGCTCTGCCCCAGTCATGTCTACATAATACGCCCACTGCCAGCTTGGTAAATGGGCATTACCTCACATCTTACAGCCCATTGTTACCACAGGAGCAGTTAGTCGATGTTGACTGCTATTGGTGATTTAGCATAGATAATTTTCCCATCATATTAGCTAGATTTTTCTGTGCTCTATTAGTTTACATCATCTAAAGGATTAGTTCACAACTCAAGTTTTCTTTTGACTTCATACTATGGCATGCTCTAAACGGGTTCTAAAACAGTGAAATTATTAATACATTGAGACAAGAACTGGATATCAGAAATATTGTAGATGCAGCCCACTAAATGTACTTTGTACTTTCATCCACATTGTAAGATGTTATGAGTTCCTCTTAATAGGGGTTTAGCCTTGACTAGCTCCAGTAGAGGGCTTATTTCTCAGTTACATTATATGTAAAATTCAGGACCTACCTTTAATGCCGAGACCAGTACAGTGAAACAACTGGAACAATGTTCTCAACAGAATCTGAGGAAGCTGCTGCTGCTTGAGAGTACAGCTAGTGCAGAGTAAGGGTTTCTCGAGCTGATGTGTTTACAGCCTGAGCTGTGGGTGAGTTCATCTCTTCCTTCCTAAGCCATGTATTGTATCTGCCTGAGATGAACTGTTGCACAACGTAGAGGTGTACTGTGGGTTGCCTCCTCTGTAGGCTGCTGGTGATAACATTGCAGGAGATACAGAATAAACAATACAACCATGACATCAGCATACTGTGTTTGTCGTCAACCACATCTGCTGTAGACACCTTGGTATCGGGTGACGCCAGTTTCACTAATAGAGGCACAAGAGTCGATGGAGTTAATGCTGCCATTGTTCATCTTATGTAGATCACATGCCTGATGGTCACCGCAGCAGTATTCTTCCACTTGGTGACTCTAAAGGACACCACCTGGCCGACCAGAGCCATATCACACCTGGTGTCACTCCGGGCTAAGCACTGACCGCAATTACCGGCCCCTCTGTCAGATCTCAATTTGCCCCACTGCAGTCCTTCACTCTGTTATGTGAGTCTTCACACTTTGACTCGCTGGCCATCCAAGCTGGGCCTGATGTTGGCTGCAGTTGAGAACCATCAGTGCAAAACTCATTGTCACTCTTGGATCTTGCTAGCTGTATCCCATCCAATGGCGCCATCTCTATTCAACAGCCATGCTACCTCCAACTGGACTCTGCCTCACTTGGACCTCGTTCCTGGATCATCCCCAAGTCCTGAAACTCACACAGCGATGGTGCCCTTGTCAGAACTCTCCCAATGCTGCAGCAACAATATAAGGAATAGATAGATTGCTATTTATCATAAAGATGACACGTTAAGTTGCAGGGAGGTACAATGAAAAGACAGTTACGCATTAGATTTTGCCCAAAGCCTTCTTCAAAAAATGACACACGCACACACGCACATACACACACACGCACACACGCACACACACACACACACACACACACACACACACACTTTAACATAAGGAAGCACACCTTGCATACACATGCTGCCAACTCCGGCAGCTCTGACCAGAATGCAGCAATCTGGAGGGGGCAGGGAAGCAGGGAAAGAACAGCGGGGTTCACATGAGAGGAGAGAAGATCACTTTGTCTCATAGCATGCAGGGACTAGACTGCCAACAAGTGCAGTGTTGGGAGGCTGTCAGGCAGGAAGGGTTGGGGATGGGGGAGTGAAGGAGGAGAGGAGTGGGGAAGAGGAAAGACAGGCAGGTGCTTTGGCAGAGGACAGCACACAAAGAGGGTGGGAGACAAGAATAGGAGGTACGACAGATGGGGTGTTTGATGTTAGGTGGAGGGTGTGGAGACAGTAGATTACCATTGGTTGAGGCTAGGATAATTTCAGAAGCACAGAACATTTCATAAGTATAAATCCCATTTGCACAGTTCATAAAAGCTGGAAGGGAGGGGAGGATCCAGGTAGTGAACCAGCCCTTGAAATAAAACATCTTACATTCAGCTGTATGTTGTGCTACAGGGTGATCTACTTTACTCTTGGCCACAGTTTGGCAGTGGCTGTTCATCCTGGTGGACAGCTGGTTGTATATATACAAAGCTATGAAGTGATTGCAGCAGATCTGGTGTATAACATGCTTCCTCAGGTGGCCTGGCGCCTGATGTGGTAGGATAAACCTGTGATTGGTATGGAATAGGAAGTACTGTGTATGTGGATCAGGCACATTTTGCACCTGGGTCTTCCACAGGGATATGATCCCTGTCACAAGGTGTTGGGATTGGGAGTGGTATGGGGATGGACAAGGATTTTATGGAGGTTGGGGCACTCCTTTGCGGCTGGTTCTTAGGGATGGTGGGAGGATATGGTGTATGAGGGAAAATGGCATGAGAGATATGTTTGCAGACTAAGTCTGGGGGGATAGTGCATGTCTATGAAGGTCATTGTGAGACCTTCAGAATACTGGGCAAGGAAGTTACTGTCACTGCAAATACCCTGTCCCATGGTGACCAGGCTGTATAAGAGGGAATTTTGGTGTGAAAGGGATGACAGCTGTCAAAATACAGGTATTGTTGGTGGGTTTAATGTGGACGGCAGTGTGGAGGGATCCACCACAGAGTATTAGTTAAACATCCAGGAGGGTGGCACAATGAGTTGAGGACCAGGTGTCATATTCCTGAGTCCAGATCATGAAAATATCAGCAATGAACCTAAACCAGACCTGGGGTTAAGCATTGTGGGAGCTTGGAAGTTCTCCTCTAGATGGCACAGGCATCCCAGAACCACATCTGCTTCCTCTGCAAGAAACTGCTACTGCGTAATTCCTGCTACATACATCACATCTGATACTGAATCCCTTGCTCTCCAGCATCTATGAGAGCATTCCAGACAAACTTCATAAGCTATTCAATCTGCTGACATCCTAGTGCTGCCTCTAAGCACTGTAATCCAACTGCTACCCAACCCACAGTGTTCCTGCTCCTTAACCCCTCATAGGACACAGAGACCCTCCTAGTTGACCTTTTGAACCTACCACATCCCCCAAAACTCCGTATCGACACTGTCACAGTGTTTTCCTACATGATGCTTTACTCGGCACTACCCTACCACTGAGTTGCACAACAGTATGTAATACACACAATTTCTGACTCCCAACATTCCTTCACATTTTAACTAACTTCATTACTGTAAAACTCCTACGTTTAACTAACTTAATCACTCGAATCATTCAATCCTCTACACAACTTCCATGAAGGTGGCACGCTGGGTTGAGGAGGACCACTTGAAGCAGTTACGAGAGAAGCTGTTGAAGTTGTGTCTTGGCCCGAGTCCAGATCATGAAGATACCATCAATGAACCTAAACCAGACTAGGAGTTTGGCGTTTTGGGAGACCAGGATGGTCCCTTCTAGATAGCCAATAAAAAGGTTGGCATAGGTCGATGAGACAGGGCACTGACCTGTCCCATTGCCATCACTGCCATGCTCCTCCAGCCACGATCACAGCAGAGGTCCGCAGTGTGTGGTTCCAGATGCCGTGGTATAACCCAGCGAGGCCATAGCAGCTACAGTCACTGCAACGGGGGACACCTGTGAGAATCCACCAGCCACCTTCACGGTCAGGCACAGGCACAAGAGTCGCTTTCAATGGGATGCCCACCTCGACGGCTGCCCACTCCCCCATTTAGCTGCCTTCACAGTTCCAGCCCAAGCTGTATTGCAGACACTGTACCATTGGCTGCCAAAAAGCCCATTTCCACCATTAACCCTCATCCTAATGCCAGTAGCTTCTTGAGCCTGTCTTTTTATCTTACAGCAGTCCCCCTACACCCAGGCAGATCCTAAATACACACTACTTCCAGACACACGTCTTCATGCTATCAGCATTACTGCCTATCTGTTTAATAAAAGTCTGACCCCCTCATAAGGCCTAATATTCAGCCCCCAAATGCAGGTTTAATTGTGCTAAAATTATGAAGATAGTCCTTTGCTGTACTTTCTTTAGTGGGAGCATTTGTTCACGAGCCACCTTACCACAGCCAGCCCGAAGCGCACATTGAATCTTGCCATAACTAGTGCACAACTTCTTCCAGAGAAGATCTTGCCCTCCACTTGTTCCTGGAAACTATTCCCAAAATCATCTTTGATTTTCTTGCCATGTCTGATTAATGGTGCACTTCTGCTTATATGGCAGAGGTGTTGTTTCCCTTTATTCCACAATATTTGGTGACTGAATCTACATCTTCAATTGCTGAAAGTTTTGCTGTCATGTGTACCTGCTGCATGGACTCGGCATTCCAACCGTTCGCCCCCAGTAGCTGAGTGGTCAGTGCGACATAATGTCAATTCTAAGGGCCCAGGTTCGATTCCCGGCTGAGTCAAAGATTTCCTCTGCTCAGGGACTGGGTGTTGTGTTGTCCTTATGATCATCATTTCATCCCTATTGATGCTCAAGTCGCCAAAGTGGCGTCAAATCGAAAGACTTGCACCCGGCGAACGTTCTACCCGACGGGAGGCCCTAGTCACACGACATTTTTTTTAGCATTCCAACCAGAGCACCACTGTTTATAGTCTAGTTTGGCTTGTGATGAACATTCTGATATACTGTCTTGTAGCATTTCCCAGCTCTGGTGGATGTGATGGGCTGGTAAGATTTTAATAAATTGAGTACCTGACTCCAAACCTTGTTTAAATTGAAACCTTTGTCCTTATTTACTACATTTGACACATTTATTTCAATAGACTCTTTAATTTACTGTGTTAGAAATTTTGATTTGCACCACAATACTGGAATCGCCATATTTCATTTCATGATTAATTCAAGGTGGTACTTGGTGACCGCTGATTTGTGTGGTTGTTTGGCATGTTTCACTGTTGTTCCTTGCCTCTATCCTCAATTGTTCTCCCCCTCATAAGACTACCTGCAGTCACGTGAATGCAGTAGACACCCAGCATGTGTAGACCTGGATCACCTCCGGCATTACAAAGATTATTTTTTAACTTTGTTGATGGGGGCAAAATACAGTGGCTGCCACATTTATGAAGAATCTACTAATCTTTCTGAACATTTGGCCTGGATAAGGTGAACAAGTGGTTCTTTGCTTATCTTTCTCCGTCTCATTTTCAACCTCCTTTTCAGGAGTTCTTGATTTTTTAACTGCAAAGCCGTGGATTTCAGGGAATATCAGTATAGGCTCTGAAAAACGAAAGAGCATCAACGGGAGTAGTGGGCATCGGGAGTCGAACTTGGCTATAAATCGCAGCACAGGATCAATGATAGTTCAGTCTTGTTGGAGTGTTAGGAGGCCAGGCAGTAAGTACACACAACACCAAAACTTCATTTCAGTTGGCTTTTAATTTTCTTTGGTAGAACAATCAGTGGTACTTTGTGTGTGGTATTTTCATATCTGTATACTATTCTACTTCAACATTTCACTTCTACTCCTTTTCAAATTCACTTTCAAACTGACACTACTAGTTCTTCTGACACTAATAAACAAACCTCTAATTCTACAAATAGCTGTTTCTTGTCTTCTTAATGTGACAACACGTAAAAACTGAAACTATTCACCAATATTGATAACTACAGATAAATTTGCAACATTTACAGTCTTAGTACAAAAGTGTTTCAGGATAAAGCTGGTGGACAGCGAATGATGTTGACAAGTCAATGCCACGTATTTTCCCATTGGAAACAAATATTTTGCAAAAAACTATGTTATTCTCAACAGTACTGCAAAGTTGTTTCCAATTATTTCTTAATTGGCCACAGAATTCATTTACGTGGTGGTGGTCTTCGGTCCAAAGACTAGTTTCAAGCAGCTCTCTATGCTACTCTATCCGTGCAAGCCTCTTCATCTCCAAGTAACTACCACACCCTACATCCTTCTGAATCTGCTTACTGTATTCATCTTTTGGTCTCTCTCTATGATTTTTAACACCCACACTTCTCTCCAGCACTAAATTGGTGGTCCCCTGATGCCTCAGAATGTGTGCTATGAACAGATCCCTTCTTATAGTTGAGTTGTGCCACAAATTCCTCTTCTCTCCTATTCTGTTTAGTACCTCCTCATTAGTTATGTGATCAACTCATTTAATCTTCAGCATTCTTCTGTAGCACCACATTTCGAAAGCTTCTATTCTCCTCTCATCCAAACTGTTTATCGTCCTTATTTCATGTCCATACATGGCTGCACTCCATACAAATACTTTCAGTAACGACCTCCTGACAATTAAATCCGTACTGTATGTTAACAAATTTCTCTTCTTCAGAAACACTTTCCTTGCCGTTGCCAGTCTGCATTTAATATCCTCTCTACTTCGACTATCATCAGTTATTTTGCTCTCCAAGTAGTGAAGCACATATACTGCTTTAAGTGTCTCGTTTCCTAATCTAATTCCCTCAGCATCACTTGATTTAATTTGACCACATTCCATTATCATCGTTTTACTGTTGCTGATGTTCATCTTATATCCTGCTTTCAAGACACTGTCCATTCCGTTCAACTGCTTTTCCAAGTCCTTTGCTGTCTCTGACAGAATTACGATGTCATCGGTGAACCTCAAAGTTTTTATTTCTTCCCCATGCATTTAATTTCCTAGTCCAAATTTTTCTTTTCTTTCCTTTGCTGCTTGCTCAATATACAGATTGAATAATATTGGGAATAGGCTACAATCCTGTCTCACTCCCTTCTCAACCTTTGCCTCCCTTTCTTGCCCCCTCAACTTTTATAACTGCTATCTGATTTCTGTACAAATTATAAATAGCCTTTCGCTCACTGTGTTTGACCCCTGCCACCTTTAGAATTTGAAAGAGAGTATTCCAGTCAACATTGTCAAAAGCTTTCTCTTCGTCTACAAATGCTATAAACTTTGCGTTTCCTAAACCTATCTCCTATGAGAAGCCATAGGATAGGTACTGCCTTGCGTGTTCCTACATTCTCCAGATCCAAAAAAGATCTTCCCTGAGGTCAGTGTCTACCAGTTTTCCATTCGTCTATAAAGAATTCGTGCTAGTATTTTGCAACCGTGACTTATTAAACTGATAGTTTGGTAATCTTCACACCTATGAGCACCTGCTTCCTTTGGAGTTGGTATTATTATAATCTTCTTGAAGTCTTGAGGGTATTTTTCATTTAAGTAATTCTCTTAAATGTTAAATTTCATTTCATGACAAAAATTAGGCTATACTTTCCCAACAGACTCATTTTTATGTAATTAAAGCAGATTTGTATATACAGATTGTTTGTGTGTGACAGGTTTCCTGTGGTTTGCTATATCACTGTAATTGACACCCATAAATTAATTGCCTTATTGTCTACCTGCATCAACTACTTTAACATATGTGTTATTAATTACATTGTTTTGTACATCTTCTAAGTGAAATTCCACAAAGCATTAAATTGTTTTTGTCCTAATCTACTGTTTAATTCAATTTGACAGTTTCAACCTTGGTTTTTACAATTGAAAAGTTCAGTTTCTCACTCATTCATCACTTATGAAAGTTTTTCATCAATTTTGGAATGCTTTCTGCACTTTGGCTACTTAACTTGCTTTTTTACTCTTCGGTTCTGTTTATTTCAGCTATCTGACTGCCTCGCTCACTTATTGAGACTTTAATTTTGTTACTTAATTCATATTTTGATTCACTGTTAAAAATATTGAATTTGTTGTGTGTTTGGCATTTGAGTCAACTTGCACTTCGATTTCCCCCCCCGCCCCCCCTCCCCCCCATAACTGTTCAAGCATAACATTTCCCCCTTTTGGATGAAAACTTTGTTCATAACTCGGAGCCTCCCCCATCTCTTTGTCTGACATCAACTCCTGTTTAATTAGTTTTTAAGGTGCTTCCTTCAGTTTAGAACTGTAAAAAAAAGTGACTTCACAGACAAAGTACTACAGTCACTGATCAAAAATCACAATGAAAAACAGTACTTGTCTTTTTGCTTTGTAAGTTGTTGAGGTTCCAATCCAATCTGAAATCACTCACTGTGTTCCATTTGGCCTATCTTTCCTCTTATCCTTCCGGTATGCAGTATGACTGTTGGCTTCCCAGTATGATTTTGTTTGTCCTTGCAAAACATCCCAAATTTGCAGATGATTGAAATCTAAGATACAAAACAAAATTTTGTACTGAAACTGCATTGTCGTCAATCCTAGCTCCTAACACCATTTTGTAACATTTTGATACAAAATAGTATGATCTATTGACAATAAAAACAAATCTTTGTCTTCTAACTGGTTCATGAAGCGTCTTGATAGAATTTCTAGCAGGAACTTTGCTTACCCTTGTCCCCTTTTTCACGGTAGGCCTGATTGTTAAAAATCTTGCTATGTTGCTATTTAAATTAATCGTGGTTCTTAATACATGTTGGATGTCAGATACCCATTTTAATTAACAAACTATATACATGTTTTTGATCAATTTTTCACTTTGTATTATTACTTTTCACAATTACATCGATCTTTACAAAACATATTGCATGTGGCCAAGACTGAGACATGCTGTGTAATACTGACTGGAACTCAGAAAAATTGAGACTGAGCCAAAAACTGAGACCTGTGGGTATATTTGTCCAGCTATGTGTAAATGACAATAAGTTCATATAACATTATTAACATGACTTAGTAAATGTATTTGCATTTAACATTTACAACTCAGTAAGAATTTGATTACTCAGTTTGGTCCTTAAGAAAGTGTTGCCATGTTTTATATAAGTCATATTATTGTAAACACACATTTCTTATACAAAATTTGGGAAAGTGATTATTTGACACAATCAGCTTAAAAAAGTTTTAATTTCTGCTTTAATTAACAGTACAATTTGTAATGCTATTGTTCTCATAGAATCTTGCTTTGGTTACAGGCATTATGCCAAACTGTTGTTTCCAAAATAAATAGTCAGGATATAAGGAAATGATGTCAAACCGATATTCTGAAAATTTCTTCAAAAGTAAGTTTACATAAAATAATGAAAATTTGATATCCAGTAGAAAGCCTTTTTTAAGTGTAATGTTAACTGTACACACACATTCTAGTGAAATTACGAATGTCAATGTTAACAGTAATTTACAAAATATATGTTCCATTGTTTAACCCTTATGATGTCTGTGGGAAATTTTCTCATAAATTTGTATGCTATAAGTCACATGTGAAGATGTAAACAATCAAAAAGCATTGGGAATTGATATTCTGAAACAAAAAAAAGACCTGCCCTCTCAGCAAATGTACTAAAATATTGGTACCTTTAAGGTGCTAGTAAAGATAAACAGATCGATAAGGACCTAATGATAACAGGCAGACATTGAGAAGCAGATTAGATCAGCGCTTTGATTCACAACTGAGGATATGCTTGTACAGATCAGTATTAATTGTGCATAGTTGCATTTACCAGTTTTATAAATAAAGCGAAGTTGAAAATTGTGTACTTTGTTATGTTGGACATCATAACCCAAATTCTGTCAACCAACCAACTTAAAGGATCTCAAAACAAACAACAAAAAACAAAACTACAATGTCCAGCTTGTTTATTGGCCAGTCCACTGTTTAGAGTCTCATCTATACAGTTCGGGTTTGTCTTTTCTTACTTCATTAATCATAGATTTTTCACATTTAGCAGAAGCAATGAAAATCCCAAATGCTCTGTGGTATCTCATTATAGCTGACATGTGAGCCATGTATGTCACACGGGCTGAAAGAAAGTGCCATCCACTTTTTTTTTTTGCATGGAATTACATATTGTTGCTGATAATTTTAGGCTTGTGAATATAGTTATTACAATACTAGAGCTTGATGAACGGAGTTAGTACAGTGATGGCTGTATAATCTTGTAATGGCTGTATTTGCATCAGAATAGATTTTCTGAAATGGAAATGTCTCAGTAGTGTCTGCACTAGGTAAATCACAGGGGGAATGTAGGACAAAATGTCATTTGGTATACTAACCAATTCCCAAAATAAAAACCATTACTAACCACCTCAGCATTCTTTTAATACAGATGATCAAATTTGTAATGTTAAGTGTGTGTTAACATAACCCATTTTGAAGTTGGACTATTGATAAAAATTTTAAAAGATGATGCCCAAAAATAGATTGTCCCATATAACTTTTTTCAGTACACACACAAAATTAAGTTACTGTATACATTTAATCCAAAATCCAGATTGAATTATGTGAATTCAGTATAAATAGAGTAATGAGTTATTATGATACAAAATTGCTAAATGCATAATTGATAAATAATAGTGGAAGGTACAGGAACTTGAAAGTTTTTTTGCTCTTATGCCCAAAATCTGTAGAACAGGATCATACCAACAGATTGCCAGATAATCATTCCGCTATGGATGAAGCCAAGAATGAGTGATCAAAACATCTGGACTTGTAAATTAATGAGCAGAACAACAGAGAGAATGCCATTGGCACAGGATAAGGAGTTAGTTGGCACTGAATGATGCATCAGGACAAGAATGCAGATCTGGAACTGAATGGTTTTGGAAAAAATAGTGACCCTCTGATTTCAATGGGCAAAGAGGCTAGACATTGTGACCCACTGATTTCAGTGGGCTTCAGGAGATTGGTTGTGGCAGAGGAGGTCAAAGGTTATGAAGGATCTTTGGAATCTATACAGTACTTAAAAATAAGGGAAGTTTCTTAGTCTTTCAGGCCTGTAACTAATAATTACTAAGAAATCAAAGAATAGTGATTTTTGATCTGTGCTTATAGGTTCTATTCACCTGTTTTACAGTTTGTTTACTTCTTGATAAAAGAATTGAAGTTATATATTGTTAGTTAAAAAAAATTGCGCACAATAAAAAAAAGAAAAATTAATGGTGGATGTGCATACGTATTTCGAGGTCATGTATTTGATTGTTTGTACACATTGTACTTTCCTCATTTAGAATATCAGCAAAGGATCCAAATCAGTGATTCTTCAATTTCTCGGAAACTTTTAAATTGCATGCTACATATAAATGAAATTTCCTTATTTCTGAGTCTTTCAATAACTATACCTTGTCCACTTTGCATTTTGACCTTAAACCATCGTACATTAAATGTATTTTGCATTTTACTTGAAAGTCGCTTGCCTGGTGTTGACAGATATATACGATATTGCAGTGTATGTGTTATTTCAGATACGATGCAAAATTCCTTTACACATGCATGCACTGTTGCGATTACAGCCATCATGAAATACATTAAATGTATTTGCAATAGTGGATATGGACAACAGTCAGCTGCAGAATGGAATGACAACAGTGAAAATTTGTGCCAGAGCAATACTTGAACTCAGATTTCCCACTTATCGCAAGCGGTCGCCTTACCATTTGGCTATCGATACACACTTCATGGCCAGACCAAAAGGTCCATACGTCATCAACCATGTGTTGATGTCCTGTACTCGTACATCCATTATGTATATTCACAAGAATATACAGGCAAGACGTTTTACTTGAAAGTCACTTGGCCGGTGTTGGTGAATAAATACGATATTGCAGTGACTGTGTTATTCCGAATACAATGCAAAGTTCCTTTGGACATGCATGTAAGTCAAAAGGAACTTAGCATCATATTGGGAATAACAAAGGAACTGTAATATTGTATTAAACCATAATTTTCTTTGAAAACAGAAACATAGTGACATAAACCCTTTCATATGGGCTACTTGTGAGTGGCCCCCAACTAGTAAGCTGAAGCTCATCAGATCAGTGGCCTGCAGGGTGTGACTTCTCTTATTAATAAGAATAAGGAAAAAGCTAGTGTCTTCTTGTCAATCTTCAACATAGAAAATGTGTTTGACACTGTAAGGTTTATATTTATTTACTGGTAATTTATATTCATACCAAACAACTGGCAACTTAATACTTATGTACTACATCTGATGATTAAGAATATTGTGTAGAATGTACAAAGTCCACAAAAGTCGATGAGAGATCATAACACACCAAAGTACAGATCCTTGGCATCAATTTTATAAATCAGGTAGATCAGCTGTTGTCTCAAATCCCATCAGTCATTAACTTTAGAATTTCGTTCAGTTCAATCTGTAGTTGCCTTACACTCTCCAGCAGTGCACTGCAGCTGTGTACTCTGTGTGGCCTACGATGATGAACAGCGTGTGGTGGTGTGTTTATCCTTTTCTGAGTTCACTTCACTTCAAATACTATGAGATACACACTGATTGAACTACATAAATTATTTTATTGCCAACTTCATATGATACAGACCACTTACATATTTTTTCACTCTCTCAGATAACTCACATTCTGCTTGTTATTCTAGATCCAGACTTTAAAAAACCATAGAGCAAACATTGTTTTGTAACAATTCTTCAGCTTCTTCCACATCATCTGTAAAATACAATGTTTGTTTTCTGTAAGTCTATGTCATAAGTTTTACATTTTTAGTTAATCTCACAGTAAACAGTTGTCACCTAATATGTATCTAAGCAGTAGTGATGGTAATTGTTTCATAACAACATATGCAAATTTCTCAAACTTTGACCTTTGTAGAGTTTTGGTAAGTATGTCAACCAATTATTCTTCTGCACTACAATACTTTTTCCCAAACAAGCCTTCTCTGTACTGTCGGCAACGTAGTTGAATTTTGTATCTATGTCTTTGCTTTGTCTGACTATTCTGATCTAGTCATTTGATTGTCTGCAGGACATCATATTTTGGGATAATTCATCATTAAGAGAAAAAGTATTCTTTTGCACATAAGCATGTAATCAGAATAATAGCTGGAGCCTACCCAATATCAACTGGCAGACATTTATTTAAGGAACTAAGGACATTCACAATACCTTCACAATACATCTGCACTCTGTAAACCACCGTGAGGTGCATGGTTGAGGGTACATCCCATTGTACAAGTTATTAGGGTTTCTCCCTGCTCCATTTGTGTGTGGAGTGCAGGAAGAATGGTTGATAGAATGCCTCTGTGCAAGCAGTAATAATTGTAATCTTATCCTCATGATCCCTGTGTGACTGATAAATAGGGGATTGTTGTATATTCCTAGATAAATGTATTCATACATATATTCACTTACGAAATTCATTATATAACCCATCCCAGTTCAAAAATAATAGGAAAGTGCACAGCTCCAATACTTGAAGGAAGGATGATAGTAATTATTCTGGGTTAAATCTGACTTTATCACAGAAACGGGTGAATTATGCTGCCACAAAAGTCTTCGGTCATTTACCAAATAGCATTAAAAGTCTGACAGATAGCGTACCAGAATTGAAAAACAAATTCAAAGAATTTCTGAATGACAAAACCTTCTACTGAACAGATGAATCTTTAGATATGAAATAGTAATGCTGTGCTGCCTTTAAGCGCAGCACAGACACTCTGTTCTGCGCTCATAGGCAGCACACCGCGCCTGGTACACACGGCACTCAGGGACCACAGCACAGCTACGACACCTGAGGATGGGCTTATAACAGTCCGAAACAGTCGTGTGAAAATAAAGTAATTTACAACTGAAGCGGTATTTTCAACCTCTGCTGAAATTCTCACATTTTAGGTTCTCATGGTTCAATTGATCTAAATAATTTTGAAGAATGTCGTGGGCAGAATTTTTGTTTTTAAATAAATATATTTCCACACATTTTACTACATCACACTTATTTTGAATTTTCATGTTAACAAAGCCGAGATTACATTGTTCACCTACAATACAAAAAATACACTCAATCACATCAGAGGTGCACTTAAAACTCCTCACTCTGTGGTAATAACAATATTCCAAAAGGTTTGCAACTTTTTTAACAAATGAATTTCTATTAGTTCAATTATTATTTCATAAATGAATCCAGAAATAAACATAATAAACAGTACTAGATTGCGTAATTAATTATATAAATTTTAAGTGTGCCAAATAATTTGTAATTTCAAATGTTAAAAAACCACCCCAACAACAGCCATTTTAACTGTACATTCAGAGCTAGTACATATTGATTGTAATAACAAAAATAAAGTAATTCCTTTTCATAAATTTTAGCTTGAAATATAACATGTTGTTGTTGTTGTTGTTGTTGTTGTTGTGGTCTTCAGTCCTGAGACAGGTTTGATGCAGCGCTCCATGCTACTCTATCCTGTACAAGCTTCTTCATCTCCCAGTACCTACTGCAGCCTACATCCTTCTGAATCTGCTTAGTGTATTCATCTCTTGGTCTCCCTCTACAATTTTTACTCTCCACGCTAAATTGGTGATCCCTTGATGTCTCAGAACATCGCCTACCAACTGACCCCTTCTTCTTGTCAAGTTGTGCCACAAGCTCCTCTTCTCCCCAATTCTATTCAATACCTCTTCATTAGTTATGTGATCTACCCATCTAATCTTCATCATTTTTCTGTAGCACCACATTTCAAAAGCTTCTGTCCTGTTCTTGTCTAAACTATTTATTGTCCACATTTCACTTCCATACATGGCTACACACCATACATATACTTTCAGAAACGACTTCCAGACACTTAAATCTATACTCGATGTTAACAAATTTATCTTCTCCAGAAACGTTTTCCTTGCCATTGCCAGTCTACATTGTATATCCTCTCTACTTCGACCATCTTCAGTTATTTTGCTCCCCAAATAGCAAAACTCATTTACTGCTTTAAGTGTCTCATTTCCTAATCGAATTCCCTCAGCATCACCCGACTTAATTTGACTACAATCTATTATCTTCGTTTTGCTTTTGTTGATGTTCATCTTATACCCTCCTTTCAAGACACTGTCCATTCCGTTCAACTGCTCTTCCAAGTCCTTTGCTGTCTCTGGCAGAATTACAATGTCATCGGCGAACCTCAAAGTTTTTATTTCTTCTCCATGGATTTTAATACCCACTCCGAACTTTTCTTTTGTTTCCTTTATTGCTTGCTCAATATACAGATTGAATAACATCAGGGAGAGGCTACAACCCTGTCTCACTCTCTTCCCAACCACTGCTTCCCTTTCACACCCCTCAACTCTTATAACTGCCATCTGCTTTCTGTACAAATTGTAAATAGCCTTTCGTTCCCTGTATTTTACCCCTGCCACTTTCAGAATTTGAAAGAGAGTATTCCAATCAACATTGTCAAAAGCTTTCTCTAAGTCTACAAATGCTAGAAACGTAGGTTTGCCTTTCCTTAATCTTTCTTCTAAGATAAGTCGTAGGGTCAGTATTGCCTCATGTGCTCCAACATTTCTACGGAATCCAAACTGATCTTCCATGAGGTCAGCTTCGATCAGTTTTTCCATTCATCTGTAAAGAATTCTCGTTAGTATTTTGCAGCTGTGACTTATTAAACTGATAGTTCAGTAATTTTCACATCTGTCAACACCTGCTTTCTTTGGGATTGGAATTATTATATTCTTCTTGAAGTCTGAGGGTATTTCGCCTGTCTCATCCATCTTGCTCACCAGATGGTAGAGTTTTGTCAGGACTGGCTCTCCCAAGGCTGTCAGTAGTTCTAATGGAATGTTGTCTACTCCAGGGGCCTCGTTTCGACTCAGATCTTTAAGTGCTCTGTCAAACTCTTCATGCAGTATCGTATCTCCCATTTCATCTTCATCTACATCCTCGTCCATTTCTTTAATATTGTCCTCAAGTACATTGCCCTTGTATAGACCCTCTATATATTCCTTCCACCTTTCTGGTTTTCGTTCTTTGCTTAGAACTGGGTTTCCATCAAAGCTCTTGATATTCATGCAAGTGGTTCTCTTTTCTCCAAAGGTCTCTCTAATTTTCCTGTAGGCAGTATCTATCTTACCCCTAGTGAGATAAGCCTCTACATCCGTACATTTGTCCTCTAGCCATTCCTGCTTAGCTATTTTGCACTTCCTGTCGATCTCATTTTTGAGACATTTGTATTCCTTTTTGCCTGCTTCATTTACTGCATTTTTGTATTTTCTTCTTTCATCAATTAAATTCAATATTTCTTCTGTTACCCAAGGGTTTCTACTAGCCCTCGTCCTTTTACCTATTTGATCCTCTGCTGCCTTCACTATTTCATCCCTCAAAGCTACCCATTCTTCTTCTACTGTATTTCTTTCCCCCATTCCTGTCAATTGTTCCCTTATGCTCTCCTTGAAACTCTGTACAACCTCTGGCTTTTCAGTTTATCCAGGTCCCATCTCCTTAAATTCCCACCTTTTTGCAGTTTCTTCAGTTTCAATCTACAGTTCATAACCAATAGATTGTGGTCAGAGTCCACATCTGCCCCTGGAAATGTCTTACAATTTAAAACCTGGTTCCTAAATCTCTATCTTACCATTATATAATCTATCTGATATCTTTTAGTATCTCCAGGGTTCTTCCATGCATACAACGTTCTTTCATGATTCTTAAATCAAGTGTTAGCTATGATTAAATTATGCTCTGTGCAAAATTCTACCAGGCGGCTTCCTCTTTCATTTCTTAGCCCCAATCCATATTCACCTACTATGTTTCCTTCTCTTCCTTTTCCTACTATCGAATTCCAGTAACCCATGACTATTAAATGTTCGCCTCCCTTCACTATGTGAATAATTTCTTTTATCTCATCATACATTTCATCAATTTCTTCATCATCTGCAGAGCTAGTTGGCATATAAACTTGTACTATTGTTGTAGGTGTGGGCTTCGTGTCAATCTTGGCCACAATAATGCGCTCACTGTGCTGTTTGTAGTAGCTTACCCGCACTCCTACTTTTTTATTCATTATTAAACCTACTCCTGCATTACCCCTATTTGATTTTGTATTTATAACCCTGTATTCACCTGACCAAAAGTCTTGTTCCTCCTGCCACCGAACTTCACTAATTCCCACTATATCTAACTTTAACCTATCCATTTCCCTTTTTAAATTTTCTAACCTACCTGCCCGATTAAGGGATCTGACATTCCATGCTCAGATCCATAGAACGCCAGTTTTCTTTCTCCTGATAACAACGTCCTCTGTACTGTGTGTAAAATTATATGAAATTTTTCAGAAAAGCAGCTTAGATCTGTCCAAAACTCGAAAAACATTATTAGTATCAGCTACAACTGTTGAGGAGATGTAATGCTAGAGGATGATGTCTCTTTACAATTGGCAGTTCAAACTGTGGCAAATAATGTCCCCTTAGAGAAATGTCAGCAAGGGATGGGAAGAAACACCTGGTGCACTCACTATGTATGTGTGGCCCTCATTCCACACATCGAAGAGGCCATTCTGGCACACACTGAGGGAACAGGATGCAACCTATGGTGGGCCCAGAGGTCATACTAGGTTCATTCCAGCAACTGACAGAGAAGGCTGAGAATACCAGCCTTGCTCAAAGATTTTGAATGAAGTTCAAAATTTGCAGCATTGTCCCCAGATCAACTTGTAGCCCCATGGTTCTGAGTAGAGTGGAAAGCGTGAACCAAAGGCTTAGAGAGTTCTGTGACTGGCTAGACTGTGACTTCTTAGGCTTGCACCAAAGGGTCTGTAACTGTAGGGTCTCCCTAAATGGTTCAGGTGTGCACTGTACATCAGAGGCTGGTACCCGGGTAGCTGACTGTGTGAGTGGTGCACATGAGGTTTTTCTTTAGAATAGGTGATCTCCGTCCCAACTATGGCTCAAATTTAAAAGAACAGTTGACTATATACTGGGCATTATATGTACCCAGTAGAACAGTTAATGATGGGAGGGATCCACCATGGTATATAGTCACTATAAAGGAACTGAGGCGTCTGCGTAATAGGTATAAAACAAAGCAAAGTTTATAGACAGAGCGTTGCTGAGAGCAATGCTTTCGTCTGTCAAAAGCAATATGTGAAGCCCTCATGATAACCATGGCAGAATGTTATTGAATGATCTTTCACAAAACCCAAAGAAATTCTGGTTGTATGTAAAGAGTATTAGTGGCACCAAACTTAGCATCCAGTCACTTGTGAATGAGACAGGAACTGAAATTGTGGGTAGCAAAACAAAAACAAAAATGCTTAAACCCATTTTCAAATGTTATTTTTTACAGAAAACCCAGGAATATTGCCCCAATTTAAGTATTGCATCACTGAAAAGATGAGTGAAATAGATACTAGTGTCAGTGCTGTTGAGAAACAGCTGAAATCATTAAAATTGATTGGAATCCCTAGTGGATTCTTCACCCAGTGTGCATCTGATTTAGCCCCTCGTTCTATGGTCTATTGTAGAACACTTGACCTAAAAACCATATACAAGATGGGTAGCAGAAGGGATCCACAAAACTGAAATCCAATATCTTTGACACCGATTTGTTGTAGAATCTTATAATATACACTCCTGGAAATGGAAAAAAGAACACATTGACACCGGTGTGTCAGACCCACCATACTTGCTCCGGACACTGCGAGAGGGCTGTACAAGCAATGATCACACGCACGGCACAGCGGACGCACCAGGAACTGCGGTGTTGGCCGTCGAATGGCGCTAGCTGCGCAGCATTTGTGCACCGCCGCCGTCAGTGTCAGCCAGTTTGCCGTGGCATACGGAGCTCCATCGCAGTCTTTAACACTGGTAGCATGCCGCGACAGCGTGGACGTGAACCGCATGTGCAGTTGACGGACTTTGAGCGATACTGACGTATAGTGGGCATGCGGGAGGCCGGGTGGACGTGCCGCCGAATTGCTCAACACGTGGGGCGTGAGGTCTCCACAGTACATCGATGTTGTCGCCAGTGGTCGGCGGAAGGTGCACATGCCCGTCGACCCGGGACCGGACCGCAGCGACGCACGGATGCACGCCAAGACCGTAGGATCCTACGCAGTGCCGTAGGGGACTGCACCGCCACTTCCCAGCAAATTAGGGACACTGTTGCTCCTGGGGTATCGGCGAGGACCATTCGCAACCGTCTCCATGAAGCTGGGCTATGGTCCCGCACACCGTTAGGCCGTCCTCCACTCATGCCCCAACATCGTGCAGTCCGCCTCCAGTGGTGTCGCAACAGGCGTGAATGGAGGGACGAATGGAGACGTGTCGTCTTCAGCGATGAGAGTCGCTTCTGCCTTGGTGCCAATGATGGTCGTATGCGTGTTTGGCGCCGTGCAGGTGAGCGCCACAATCAGGACTGCATACGACCGAGGCACACAGGGCCAACACCCGGCATCATGGTGTGGGGAGCGATCTCCTACACTGGCCGTACACCACTGGTGATCGTCGAGGGGACACTGAATAGTGCACGGTACATCCAAACCGTCATCGAACCCATCGTTCTACCATTCCTAGACCGGCAAGGGAACTTGCTGTTCCGACAGGACAATGCACGTCCGCATGTATCCCGTGCCACCCAACGTGCTCTAGAAGGTGTAAGTCAACTACCCTGGCCAGCAAGATCTCCGGATCTGTCCACCATTGAGCATGTTTGGGACTGGATGAAGCGTCGTCTCACGCGGTCTGCACGTCTAGCACGAACGCTGGTCCAACTGAGGCGCCAGGTGGAAATGGCATGGCAAGCCATTCCACAGGACTACATCCAGCATCTCTACGATCGTCTCCATGGGAGAATAGCAGCCTGCATTGCTGCGAAAGGTGGATATACACTGTACTAGTGCCGACATTGTGCATGCTCTGTTGCCTGTGTCTATGTGCCTGTGGTTCTGTCAGTGTGATCATGTGATGTATCTGACCCCAGGAATGTGTCAATAAAGTTTCCCCTTCCTGGGACAATGAATTCACGGTGTTCTTATTTCAATTTACAGGAGTGTATTTTGAGCTCAAACATAATGAGATATCTCAAACAGAATGAACTCCTCAATGCCAACTAGGAAGTATTTCAAAAACATCGATGATGTGAAACTCAACTTGCACTCTTCTCACATGACATACTGGAAGTCCTGGATCAAAGCAGTAATGTAGATTTCCAAAAAGCATTTGACTCAGTACTACACCTACACCTACACTTACTATCAATTGTATCATCATATGGGATATTAAGTGAAATTTGTGACTGGATTGAAAATCGGTAGGTAGGACACAAGAAGTTATCTTGGACGGAGAGTGATCAGCAAATGTAGCTGTAACTTCAGGTGTACGCCATGGAAGTGTGATGAGTCCCTTGCTATTCACATTATATATAAACAGGTTGACTGCCATGTAGCTGTCTGCAGCCAAAGCACAACCACACACCTGATGCCATGTGGCTGCCAGCAGCCACAGTAGTCTCACAGCCAACAGTGTGTACATGGCCTGGCCTTGCCTTGCCTTGTGGTGAAACACTTGTCACTAAACATGCAGCAGTCTACGTGTTGCAACCTTGTGTATAATATTAAAAGTAACCTCAGCGTCTTTGCAGATGGTGCAATTATCTGTAATCAAGTACAGTCTGAAAGAAATTGCACATATATTGTCAGAGCTTCATAACATTTCAAAGTGGTGCAGACTGGCAACATGCTTCAAATGTTCAGAAATGTATAACTGTGCACAAACTGTTAAAAAACGTAGATCCTAAGATTATTACGTTAGTGAGTCACAACTTGATTCATTAAACTCATACAAATACATGGGGGTAACACTTTGTAAGGACATGAAATGGAACAGTCACATAGGTTCAGTAATGGGTGAAGCAGGTACCAGACTTCAACTTACTGGTAGAATGCAATGAATCTACAAAGGAGATTGCTTACATATCACTCATGTGACCCATTCTAGAATATTGCTAAAGTGTGTGGGACCCATACCAAATAAGACCAGCAGGGGATATTGAATTTAAATAGAGAAGGGCAGCACTAATGGTCACAGGTTTTTTTTGACCTGCAGGAAAGTGTTACAGAGATTTTGAAAGAACTGAACTGGCAGACTCATGAAGACAGAAGTAAACTATACTAAGAAAGTCTACTTCAAAAGTTTCAGGAAATGGCTTTGAATGATGCCTCAAGGAATATACCCCATACCCCCCCCCCCCCCCCCCCCCACTTCATATTGCTCTCAAAGAGATCAAGAGCCCAAGATCAGACTAAATAACACGACAAGTGCAGAGACATTTAAACAGTCATTCTTCCCATATACCATTAATGAATGGAATTTTTGCAGAGTATGGATATAGATGTGACATACATTACGTCCTTGAGAGTATAGTTGTCACCTACAAAGTTTCCTGTTGCTACTGTTTTCATTGATCCACCTTGTTTGGTAACCTTGACAACAGAATTATAGTCCTTCATATTTATTAAGTTGTCCACCTCATTACATGTATGAGGTGTGATCAGACCTTCAAAGCAATCACCCACGGTATAACACACTTGTGCCAGTGCCAGTTTTGGATGCACTTGTGGAACTCACTTTTCATTTTGGTGTTCATGTCCTTAAGCAGTTCTGTTTTTATTTCATAAATGGTGGCAAAACATTCTTTTATAGTTCTCTTCAACATCAGGACCAGAAAGAAATGCAGGGGGCCATGTCCAGTGAATACGGTGGCTGAGGCAACATAATGGTTTTGTTTTTTGCCAGAAAACCATGAACAGGCATTGATGTGTGAGTGGGAGCATTATCGTGATGCAAGTGGTTTTGCCATAATCCTGCTCATTTTTTTTCACACTGCTTCATGCAAATAGTGCGTAACTTGCAGGTAGTGTTCCTTATTGGCCATTTGACGATAAGGCAGGAACTCATGGTGCACTGTCCCATTGCAATCGAAGGGAACAGTGAGAAGGACCTTCATGTGTGATTGAGCTTGTCAAATAATAATTATTATTATTATCCCCCCACCCGTTGCTTCATGCAGTTTCCATTGGGACAGTTGGGCCTTGGTTTTGATATCATACCCATATACCAATATACTAATTTTTAGCCACCTGTCATAACCTTCTTTTACAAGTTTGCATCATTGTAGACTTCATTCAGTGTTCCTGAGAGATGTCATTTTTGTCAAAATTCAACAGTTTTGGAACAATCTTTGCTGCTACATGTTTCATACACAGAACATAAAAAAAAATTGCTTGGCATGAGCCAAAGGATATGCCAATGTCATCAGTAACCTCTCTGATGGTAATTCAGGTGTTTTTCAGAACCATTTTCCATACTTCTCCCACATTATTGTCAGTAACTGATGTGGTAGGGCATCCATGGTGATCATTATCTTTGCCTTCTTGACCCTCTCTGAATTGCATATATCACTCGTAAAGTCTTGTCTTACTCATAGTAGATTCGACAAATGCCTGAGTCAACATTTTGAATACAGTGCTGCACTTGATTCCATTTTCAAGCAAAATTTGATGCAGATTGTTTGATCCATTATTCTGGGTAGTAAAAATTCATCCAGAACTAGAAAGTGAATATAAACTTCTTGACTGTCAACAATAAACTAAATATTCAACTGATCAGGAAGATGTGTACCAACATGATAAAAGAAAAGTTTTGAAAATTGAATGTATAAAGCTTGAGAAATTAAAAGATTCCAGTGACTTCTTTATCGCACCTCATATGTCCTGTACATGCACTATCAACAACCATGAGCATTTATTTTTTTCTTGTTAGTTTCTTCTGAAATCTTCTCTTTGTTTAATTAATAAGCAGTAAATGCAGTGTCTTCCCTCTTATTTTCTTCAGTGATGTCTTCTATGTTTTCTTCAATGACTGGATCGTCTTTGATGTCTTCTAATGTGAAAAATGCTATTTTTCTGTTAACTTTGCTCTTAGAACATTCTCTCAAGAGACCTACACCTGGGCTATTCTAACCATGCTCGTTCTGCATGTCCACATCTGATGTCAGAAGTGAGACATCTCACCTTTCAATCTGCAGGGGCAACATCCTCCAGAAGCTAGATATCTGAACCTACCTGGGTTGCAGAGGGCTACGTTACACTGGAGCAGCCAAACCACCACCCCATAGCTGCTGCCTGCCACATACTGCTGGGTCACAGTGGGTTCAGCTGTGTATCTTCCATTGATGACAGTGGAGGATCTATTAGTTGGAGACAGCTACAGAGCCATCACCAGGTCTTGCCATCACATTCAGACAGATTCACCACATAAATCACCAGGCACCATACTGCAGCCACTGGTCTGCCCAACTGAGAATGAATGCTACAGACTTGTCATGAAAAATAATGATATTTTCTCTTTTTTCTTATTGTATTTTCAAATGCTCTGGATGTAAAGTCATAACATTTTGCTTACTTTAGTTTGGCTTTTACTGTTCACGCTTTTTCTAAATATTGGTGGTAATAGTGAGAAATACTTACTTACCGGTAGTTTCTTTCACATAGTGATTTAATGATCCTGATACTGGTCGCATGAAAACTCTGAGCTGATTTAAATCATTTTCTAATGTAGAATGGTACAAACAAGGTGGGGAGCCACTGACTACAATCCTGTGGAGGTGCAGTCTTATGATAAGATGTCAGGTGCCCTCAATTGATCTTTGAATGTGCAACCCTTAAAGCATGGTCTTCTGGTGAGAATAGTTGCTTGAGGAGATGTCTTTTTCTTATGGCTCAGCTATCAATTTCCTTTTAAGAACTTAACATAAAGATTTCATAGCTGTTCAAGCTAAAATGCAGTAATAGTCATCCCTTCGATTTTTCTTGCTTTCAATTGGAGCCTTTTGTGCTCCTACACTCAGCTCACAAATGTTGTCTATTGAATGCAGATGGCCTACTACAATTAAATGGTTGCAGTTCATCACATATGTCAGTTATCGAGACTTCCTGAACGCAGAAAATTAGTCGTGACATGTTTTGCCCACTCACAGAGTAAGAGTTCCAAGCTGCCGTGCTGCCTTCACACCTCTGTTAAGCCAGAGCAGAAAATGTTGCAAATGTTTGACTATTTTCCACTTGTGATCTATTTTACAACTCTCGAACAACAATCATAAGTTTCGAGATTGCAAAATTCAATATGTAACTGCAAGATAAAAGAACTTCAAATTAGAAAATGACAGTTGATAAACACAATCACAGAGTCCAATTCACATGGTTGTACGATGTCTGATGGTTTTGACACAGTGTGGCGGTTTTTGTGTATCATCAACATCGACAACTGCAATGAATATGGATGATACGATACTCTATGGTATTCTGCGGTTTGAATTCACTCTGGTGTTTTTTTTTAGCAGTTGCATTGATTTGATTTTGTAAATGGCACTGACAATATTATACACATGTATAATGCATTATTCAAACTACAACTTCTCCCGGATAATTATTTTGTTCAAATTGCACAAGAATTCCACTTGACGTAGTGTAATAATGTTGACTGTAAGCTGTGTTTATATCACTAAAATTACAGATTGTACATCAGAGCTTTATAATTTTTTTTGTCTTCGATGGATTTAATTATTCTTAGCAAATTGATCATGAAAAGGAACCGCAGAATACCACCCGCACACAACACTGACGTATGCTACCAGAAATATTTTTCTCCGTGATTTATGAGTAGTTTAATTTTGGCCACATACATCAGCAATGAAATCTTGTTCAACAATAAATACCATCAGCACTGTTCTTAGAAAATGCAGTCTGATCCGATTAATTTTTTCTTTTATAAATAGTGTTCAGTACCACAGGTGCACATTTATTTCTTACACATCGGAATATTGAAAGTTTGCAATTCCAAGTAATTTAAATTTGCCTCTGTAATAAAAGTTAAGATGGCGGCCAACAAAAGATAGAGGATTTCTTTTTTAATCATTAGATCATTCTCGAACAATCGAGATAACAGTACATTTCCATGTTCATGGGAAATACACATATTTTATCGTTTCTTGGGACAGAGATCCATGTTTGACTTCTTTTATCCGGAATGTCCCTGATAAGTCATTTTATATAAATTCATACTGAAATGTGTACACTAATTAGTACACAGTCGGTTACTATTCGAGAGGTGGCTGACATGGTCACACAGCTCACACATGACGAACAATCGTTGCATGTATGGGACTATATGACTCAATCTCATTTAAATTATTTTATGCATTTCATTGATATGTACACTACAAAAAAAAAATAATAAAATTCATTACATCTAATACAATAATATTCAAGTGAACATTTATGAAGATGCTGAATTCTTTTATTAAAATGTGTTTATCATGGAGATTCTTCACTCCTTGCACAAATAATTCAAGAATATTATATTGTGACACTTGACGTGTAAATCTACAAACTAACAAACATATAATATCATTGCATTACTAAAACTAAACATCACATTTATTAATGTTCGGTACATTAGCACCTCTTATTAGTCCTTTCTAATTACAAACATTTTATTGCAAATATTTTTTCATGTCTTTATGGCAATATAGCCCCTAGTCCAGGGAACTGAGTAAGCTGCTCTACAATGGGTCTTGCGCGGGAATACATTCATTTTATATTGATAATCTTTTATGATACCAGGTTGTTCAACGAATACTTCGTGATATTCAGACAATAATTCAGTCAATTGCTTAGCCTCAGAAGTATTAATGCAAGTTGTCTCCTTTATTTTTTCTTGTATTGTTGCCACGACGTCATTCGCATCACTGGGTACATCGTTATTTCGGTTTTGACTACGTATCTGCGGGTGCTCTTGGTTCAACATTAACATCTTCTGTTTACTGACAGAAAGGTGTACCTTTTGCATTAATGGAAGGTTTGCACCGAACTCCCGATTCAACATCAAAGTTATCGGTCGCTGTTGGTGATTAAGATCACATGTCCCTCGGGCAAGATTAATTATACCTTCCTTTTCCCAAAGGAACTCAAGTCCAAGTACCACTGGTACAGATAAGTTATCTATCAATAGGAACGTGCATGTCAAGTGATCATTTCCTAAGGTAACTTCCGCCTGTGTCTGGAATTTTGTGGTTTGTGTCTTATTTCCCAATGCTCCAATAACCTTGCAATTTGCGGCAGGTAAGATCGGTAATTTTCCTAGTTGCGAAACCATCTTGAAAAATTGCATATTCATTACGGATACATTTGCACCTGTATCGAGCAGAATTGTAGTTGGTGTCCCATTTATACTCCCGTTGACACTTGCTTGAATTATTTCCTTTTTACCTTATCAGAAATGACAGGTTCTTGATATAGCTCATCTTCTAATTTATTTCCATCCTGATATCGAATCATGTTTATATTGTGCTGCTTCGACCTATTGCCTTCCTTGTTGCCCTCGGTCGCCTGGTGAAGGCCTGCAGGGACCGCAATTAGTTTGTCGGCTTCTGTGAATTTTGTTTGGTATCAGAAGGTACCTCTGTTATTTTCACATTTTATGAATTTTCTGTTGTAGTTGGAGGTGGCCTGCTTGTATCCCACCACGGTGGGTATTGGCTGTTTGGCATCGGAATAGCTTGGCCTGTATTAAAAGAACCTTGCGACGGTTGCCAATGGCTTGGTCCTGGTTGCCGCCAATATTCGTTATCTCTGCGCATATTCTTTGGCTTATCTTTGTAAGGACTGTTTGGTCTGTGGTCATTCCATCTTTTTTGGTTATTAATGTCACTATGAAAATTTGAATTCTGATTGTGATGCTGCCTTGGATTACCATTCGGCTGTTGGTATTCTTCAAATTTCCTATAATCCTTGTTATTATTATCGTTGTAACCACAGTCTTGGTTGTATTGGTTTCTATTACTGTTATTGTTGTAATTGCTGTTTCCATAAGATTTATTTTTATTTTGTTTAGGACTAGCTTCGCCCCTATTTACCTTGTTTGAATTCCATGAATTCTTTCCGTTCGGACTGTTTGTATTGCTGGTGACATCAGAAGTTTTTCTGGCGTCGTCCTGCACAAGATCCAAGGAATCGATTACAGACAGAAATTCTTTTAAGTCGGTGTCTGTAACATTGAACAGTTTCTCTCTAATGTGGATTGGTAGTCTGGCTTTTAGTACTCGTAACAAAAACTGGCTCATCCCAGTATCTGGTCATGTTAACATATTTTTCAAAATATTTCCTTAATGAACCTGATTTTGGATTATAGACTTCGGCATTGTATACTATTTTACGAAGTCGCTCTTGAATAGACACCGACCAAAATTGATCTAAAAACGCCTTTTCAGAGTCATGAAAGGTTTTACAAGTTTCTGTGGCATTTAATGCCCATAATGACGCATCACCAGAGATACGTGATACTACAAATTGTATATTTTGTTCTGCTGACCATGATTTTGGGAGAACACTTTTGAAATTATGGATAAATACAACAGGGTGTACGTTTCTTTTGCTTTCTTCATTGAAGATCTGAAACCGCCGATTCTTGATGAGACTCTCTTCATGCATCAGAGTTGTTAGTTGCATTGAACTGCTATCATTTGCAGGTGTCGCATTTACCTTTTTACAAGTACACTCTGCTTCGTTATCATGATTGTTTCTTGTTGTCACGCATTGCTGCGGCACAATCATTTGATTACTAAAGTCTGGTTTTCTTTGCGGTACAAGGAGATTCAGTGTAGAATGTTCTGTGTACGTTTGCCTGTCAGCGTCAGTGTTGTTATTGCTGCATACTGACAGATTTTGTGGGTTATGGTTTTGACTTGCCTATGGATTTCGGAAGGAATATCTTCCTGCAGTGTTTCGACAGCTGTGGCTAGAGCTTTGAATCTATTTTCAAGTTTATCCACAGCAGTTTGAAGGCTGCTAACCTGAACTGAAATTTTCACTAATGGTTCGATCGTGGATTTCACTGCATCAATCTCTTGTTTCACATGATTAGTAATTGCACTATCCCGTTTGTTTAAAGTTTGATTAATCTGGCGGACAATTTCCTCATCTCTTTTAAGATATATGTTGTTGATATTTTCAACTAATTTCCTTTCCCCTTCTTGGTCTTTAATTTCTTGTTCCTGTCTTCTCTCTCTAGCCCTTTATTCCCTCTGCTGGGTAGTAAATTTTTCGAATAATGCTGTTAACATTTCCTGTAACGGCATAGCTTCTGCGTTGTGCACTTGTGCCCCTGGGTTGGTACAAATAGTGTCTCTATTTTCTAACTGATTGACTGGTGGAGTGCCAGTTTGCTTCATCAGCTTTCAGTCTCACTACCTGTCGGAACATCATCTACGAAATTGTCATCGATAATTAAATTCTCTAATGACTGAGTAGGAGTGTGAACAGATTGCTCTACTGGAGGATCCGATACCATTTCTGCCTCCGTATCATCACTAGGTTTAACCAGTTTCCTGGGCCTAACCATTTTATACACAATATAACGCAACAAGTCTTATATATATCACTGACACACATACATCAACACAATATAATCTTATAACTAACACATATATATATATATATATATATATATATATATATATATATATATATATATATATATATATATATATATATATATATATATATATATATATATATATATATATATATATATATATATATATATATATATATATATATATAAAAAAAACACTGAAAACTCTTTAGATCTGTGTAGAGAATCATTTTCAAATTTTTAACATTTAGTAGTAACTTTCTCGCACCCGGTTTATTGGATCTGTACTACTTATGGCTGCTGGTGTTGAATCTAAGTTGAATGCAACGAACGTTGCCTATGTGCAACTACAAAATTAATATAGCAAAGATGGATCCGTGTTCCTACCTTTGTACTCCTCTGAAGTGGTCAGTAGTGCTCTATTTGATTCGTCTGTCGCACCAGCTCTAGTATTAGTAGTAACAGCAACTCGGTGGACAGGTGTCAATGTTCGTGAAAAAACAATACATACAAATAATTAATAAGTTGTTGTGGCAATTTATACCTGTAATAAATTACAAAATTTTTATGTTATTATTTTATTTAAATGAACAAATGTGCATTGGTGGTCCCTGTTGGGCGCCAGTGCACTAAAATTACAGATTGTACATCAGAGCTTTATAATTTTTTTGTCTTCGATGGATTTAATTATTCTTAGCAAATTGATCATGAAAAGGAACCACAGAATACCACCCGCACACAACACTGACTTATGCTACCAGAAATATTTTTCTCCGTGATTCGTGCGTAGTTTAATTTTGGCCACATACATCAGCAATGAAATCTTGTTCAACAATAAATACCATCAGCACTGTTCTTAGAAAATGCAGTCTGGTTCGATTAATTTTTTCTTTTATAAATAGAGTTCAGTACCACCGGTGCACATTTATTTCTTACACATTGGAATATTGAAAGTTTGCAGTTTCAAGTAATTTAAATTTGCCTCTGTAATAAAAGTTAAGATGGCGGCCAACAAAAGACAGAGGATTTCTTTTTTAATTAAGATTTTCTTTTTCCCAATAAATCATTTAAATTGATGCCACCAATAAAAAAATTATTAAATTGTTTTGAAAATTAGTTTAACACAAACCCATGCTATTTTCAACTAGAAGTACAGACGAAGTTGCTATATAATCGAAACTAACAATGGCTGCGCTTCTTGCAGCTATGATAAAACAATTAATACAAAATTATAATTAAAGAAGGAAGTGAATTTTCAATAATTAATCATAAATAGTTTTAACACATTTGGCTCTATTTGTTTTTACCAGCAAATGAACATAAAAGTACAATAATTTTACATTAAATGTTTTTCATTTAACAGACCTCAAATCAATTCGCGTCTTGCATCAGCGATGTACATCAGAAGAAGACGACAAAAGGGTACAAAACAAAAGAAAGAATGACATAGATTAACAAAGAATGCGAGACAATATTTGTCTCTGTTTTACATAATTATCATCTTTTTAAGAAATAATTACATAATTGAATGAATATTATCCACATGTTGATATTCCACTCATAATTTTTTTTATATATAAAAGGACAGGTATACACTCGCACACACACACATATCCATCCACACATACACAGACACAAGCAGACATTTGTAAAGATTGGCCTTTACAAATGTCTGCTTGTGTCTGTGTATGTGTGGATGGATATGTGTGTGTGTGCGAGTGTATACCTGTCCTTTTTTCCCCCTAAGGTAAGTCTTTCCGCTCCCGGGATTGGAATGACTCCTTACCCTCTCCCTTAAAACCCATATCCTTTTGTCTTTCCTTCTCCTTCCCTCTTTCCTGACGAGGCAACCATTGGTTGCGAAAGCTAGAATTTTGTGTGTATGTTTGTGTTTGTTTGTGTGTCTATCGACCTGCCAGCGCTTTTGTTTGGTAAGTTTCATCATCTTTCTTTTTAGATATATTTTTCCCACGTGGAATGTTTCCCTCTATTATATATATATCCCTTTGTTTTCTAACCGACCTGTGTGGTGGAATTGTTGTTGATATTTCTGATATTACATGTAGGTTAGAAAACAAAGGGAATCATTTTGAGCTCCATCAGACTATCTACTTTTGCAGACAACTAAAGTCCGATTAAAAAAAAACGGGGGGCGGGGGGTGGAGTAAATTCCATCTTATGACTTCGTGGCTACACTGTGTGATGTTTACCACTAGACCATGAGCAGTTGCAGCCTTGTAGCCTCTCGAGGAAATTACAACACTTCCTCCAGACACTACTGCGTTCCATGATGTTGACAGATTGTGTATATTGTCGTACTTCAAATTCTGTGGGGGCAATCGTTTTCATTGGCTACCTTATGTGAATGACTCAGTCTTAGCCTCTGTGGCAGCCAGCCAGCGATAAATTTTTGTGGTCTAAAACTGTAATCCCCATCTACCTACACAAATGAAGTCAGCAGCTAGCAATAGGCACAGTGGGTCACAGGAGAAAACAAAAGCACGACAATGAGATTTGTGGACACTGTCGCCCTAGGCAGGTGAGTAACCAATCCAATTTGCTAATGTAGCCACGTAGGTTGTACTTGAGGGATCGTATGATGGGCCATTGCTGTCTTCTTGATACCTGATCTGATGTTAGCACATTGCCAGCCCCTCAGGAAAAGAGAGCAACGCCAACTAATCTTGCCCACGTCAAGACAATCGACAATTCATCATAAAGAGAGAGTGAGATAGAAGTTTATCTCCAGTTTAGTAAAAAATGCCAATGGAAGTTTGTGCTATTGGATGTAGTGGAACTCATATTGGGTGCAGATTTCATCAGCCACCAGCATCTCCAGGTAGACCTCAGTGCAGGGCAAATTAAGATGGATGGATAGGTCGTGAGAGGTTCATTGGGAGAGATGGCTGTGAGCGTAATGGGCTCAAGTCAGAATTCAGAGATACGAGATGAGAACCACAGTAGTGAGAGTTGAGTAAAAAGTGCTGTGCATAACACAGTCCACCATATTAACACTGTAGCAGGTCTACCTATATTGCAGCAGCCAAGAAGGTTAGTGTGTGGCTATTTTGGCATGGCAAAAGCAGAATTTGACAATATGCTGTATGCAGGGATTTTGCACGGTCAAATAGCTTATGGACATCACCACTGCATCTTGTTATGAAGAAAGATGGCACTCGTAGGCCGTGGTGAGATCACCTCAGATTGAATACGTGCACAATTTTCGACTGGTATCCAGTGCTGAATGTTACAGATCTTACTGATGTGCTTCCAGGGGCCATGATTTTCAGTATCATTGATTGCAAAAAAAAAAAGGCTTATAATCGAATACCCAAATGCTGAAGACATCAGTACAAACCCTATTCAGTTTAATCAAATACTTACAAATGCCATTTGGGCTAAAAAACGCTGCACAGAGTTGCAGCATTTCGTAGATGACATACTGCAGGGACTAGACTGCTGTTTTGCATATCTTGATGATGTTTTGATAGTCATGGTAATCCATTGGTACATGAGGAACACTTCAAGAAGGTATTTTGAACAGATCAGCAAGTATCGCAGAGCTGTCAACAAGACAAAATGTAATCCATGACGAACAAGTAACATTTCTCAGTCACACAGTGCCTTTGGCTTCAGTGACTGGCATCCGTCCTATGAAAGACAGGATTAATGTCATACAGGACATACCTTGCCTGATGGACTGTCATCAGCTAAGGAGGTTCCTAGCAGTCTTACCAGGCAGGCAAGATGCAAGCACCTTTGATGGCAGCACTGGCAGGTAAAGATACCTAAGGACTACAACCACTGCCATGGATGAAAGACTTGCAATGGTCTCTTGACCAGTGCAAAGCCAGTTTAGAAAACACAGTTATTTTAGCCATCCACTTCACGAGATGCCCCTAGCAATGGTGGTAGACATAAGCCACACACTGTCAGTTGGTGCAAAACCAAAGGCAGCTGTTGGATTTTTTTCCTTGCACAAGCTCACAGAAGGGCAGGACAGATGAAGCACATATGACGATGAGCTGCTAGTCATTTATGAAGTGATAGTACATTTTGACACTATGTGGAAATCAAACCATTTACTGTATATATGGATCATGAATCAATAACTTCCACTTTTGGTAAAAACAAAGACAGCTGCTCTCTGAGACAATCCTAACAGCTGGAGTTAACCAGCCAGGATCATAAGATGCAAATGTACCATATTTGCTTCAACAAGTACAGAGGCAAGTTGCGAAACTATGTCCAACTCTAGTATTATGGCACAGGCATAATGATATTTTCACCCACAAAAGCTTGTGAACACACTTGCACATTATGCCTGGGAAGATGCAGTATGCATCCTTTTGTAACCACCATACACTGGGCCTTGCAAAGTGTTAAGAGATGAGCATACCTTATGCATACAGTGTAATGGCAAGCAGCTGGCTGTATCAATAGAACGAGTGAAACTGGCTTATATCCTCGTATTTGATGACGAGACAGTTCTAGGGAAGTAGACAAAACCGGCACCTGCTACACCAGAATGAAGAGGACCAAACAGGAGAAAGTGCAGCTACTGCTCCTCCAGACAAACCAACACTTGATACCAGAGACTCCATTAATTCATAGTGTGGCAGGGCAACAAATGCACTTCAAACACCCACACATTCTGGGAATTGTCATGGGAAAGGAAACTTGCGAAGTGATTTGTGTATGCTTTGGACCAGAGACCACATTTATGTTTTTTGTTCTTTGGAATAATTAATTGCTCTTTGTTTGCTACTTTCTTATAGCTGTAATATTTTTGAGAGAGAATAAAAAGTTATTGCAGAGAAGTAGTGTAATCAATTCAGTACGTTAAGCATCATACAAGAGCACTACACAAATAAAATGACCTTTCAGTCCGGTTATTACAAGGAGATCCTCGACATCTTGAAGTGCCGTTTCCAGCTTTCAACTGCTATGTGCAAACAGCTGGAAGTGACAACAGTATCTGTCTATAGATCTGTGACAACACTGATGTGTTGCCATAGAGATGTTTACAAAATCACATTGTATGATTGGTTGAGGTAGGTGTGTGAAGCTGCTCTGTGATCAACTGAAGAATGGGATACAACTCATTGGCTTTGATCAGTTACATCATATTTAACTCATAGATGATAATTTGTTTACTTCTGAGCCATAGATATTAAATCAGTTATCTTGGAAAATGAGGCATGAAAATCATAAATTTAAATTAATGAATGCAGTGCTAAAAGAAAGAAATTGTGTTCATGTTTCACTATTGGTTACCATTTCAAAGAATTTGTGTACACATTTTAATTTATTTTGTCATAATTTTATCTGATACTGAGTGTATGAAGTCTTTAAGATAACCCTTTATAAATTTTAAGTTTCATTCTGAGTAATTTTTAAATATTTGGGTAGAGTTATTATTCACGCTAGACAATTTTAAGATATTGTTATTCATTTTTAAGTATGGATATATTCATGCAAGTGAGTAAGGATGGCATGGCTGATGATGATATGGGTGTAGATATGTTATCTACAATTAGCTTTTTACAAATATTAGGATTAATTGCTGAATATGTTTGTTGCCATGAGTGTGCCCAAAATACACAATTGTCGAGAATGACCCCGTGCCACACTAATATGTTTGGAGTTGTAGCAAGGAAAAGGTGTGGTGTTCCATTAGAAGAGGAATATATTTTGAAAAATCTAAACTGGCTTTGAGAGACATTATGAAGATTACTTATTCCTGCTGTTTGAGGTATCCTGTGTTTGCATAATGTCAAGTGAGGGATCGTACATAATCAACTGGTACTCATTTTGTCAAGAAGTTGGTGGGTAGTATTTAAAGTATAGAGGTCATTGTAGAAATTGAGGAAGCTGCTTTAAGGGAAACCAAGTCTGTGATGGGGTTATGGGTTTCAGGGAGGGACTGTTATTTTAGGGACAGAAAGTTCTGAAATTGCATTCACGTTGGTTCATAATTAAACAAAGAAAGTGTTGGTCAAATTAAATGAGGAGCATGTTGCTGAGGGGCTCTATCACTATGTCTGATAGGTACCCATTGTATAGAGATTGGAGCAAGAGAGCTTTCTTATTTACTTGTTAACCATAGCATCGAATTCAGAAATTCTCATACTGAGGCATGCACCAACGCTATAAGGGGTTCTGGGGGCCATGACATCTGTTGCAGGGAGAGAGAAATGGAGCATTTCCACATTACAGGGGCATTTGGCTGAATATTCTTGGAGGTTCATGCATTTGTCAAAATATCTATGCACAAAGCATACAACTACTACCAGTGTCATAACACAGCAAAAGATCTACATCTACATCTACATGACTACTCTGCAGTTCACATTTAAGTGCTTGGCAGAGGGTTCATCGAACCACAATCATACTATCTCTCTACCATTCCACTCCTGAACAGTGCACGGGAAAAACGAACACCTAAACCTTTCTGTTCGAGCTCTGATTTCTATTATTTTATTTTGATGATCATTCCTACCAATGTAGGTTGGGCTCAACAAAGTATTTTCGCATTTGGAAGAGAAAGTTGGTGACTAAAATTTCGTAAATAGATGTCACCGCAACGAAAAACGTCTTTGCTTTAATGACTTCCATCCAAACTTACGTATCATATCTCTCACACTCTCTCCCCTATTACATGATAATACAAAACGAGCTGCCCTTTTTTGCACCCTTTCGATGTCCTCCGTCAATCCCACCTGGTAAGGATCCCACACCGCGCAGCAATATTCTAACAGAGGACGAACGAGTGTAGTGTAAGCTGTCTCTTTAGTGGATTTGTTGCATCTTCTAAGTGTCCTGCCAATGAAACGCAACCTTTGGCTCGCCTTCCCCACAAGATTGTCTATGTGGTCTTTCCAACTGAAGTTGTTCGTAATTTTAACACCCAGGTACTTAGTTGAATTGACAGCCTTGAGAATTGTACTATTTATCAAGTAATCGAATTCCAACGGATTTCTTTTGGAACTCATGTGGATCACCTCACACTTTTCGTTATGTAGCGTCAACTGCCACCTGCCACACCATACAGCAATCTTTTCTAAATCACTTTGCAACTGATACTGGTCTTTGGTTGACCTTACTAGACGGTAAATTACAGCATCATCTGTGAACAACCTAAGAGAACTGCTCAGATTGTCACCCAGGTCAGATCTGACAGAGATCCCAAGATAATTCTGATCCTATGTAAAATTGCTAAGCAGGTCTAAGGCTTCCATCCAGTCAATCATTGACCAGTCTGGTGTGGCAGTTGAAGATACAAAAATGAAAGCCGAAGTTTTAAATTCGCACTTAAGAAATGATTCACAAAGGAGAATAATACAAACATACCACTGTTTGATCACTGAACAGTCTTCTGTACGGAAGACATAGTAGTAATAAGCATCCCTGGTACACGGAAACAAGTGAAAGAGTTGAAAACAAAAAAGTTTCCGTGTCCGAATGGAATCCCAAGTCAGTTTTACAAAGAGTACTCTATTGCATTGGCCCCTTACTTAGCTTGCATTTATTGTGAATCTCCCATCCAGCACAAGGTCCCAGGCAAACACAAAAAAGATCAGGTGACTCCTGTATAAATGAAGGATAAAAGAATGGACCCACAAAATTACAGACCAGACCCTGACATTGGTGTGCTACAGGATCCTGGAACATATTATCAGTTCGAATATAATAAATTTTCCTGAGTCTGAGAAGCTTATGTCCACATTCTGTGTTTCTAGATTTCTGGAAAGCATTTGATACAGTGTCCCATTGGAGACTGTTAATAAAGGTACAAGCATATGGAATTGGTTCCCATTTATGTGAGTAGCTCAAAGACTTCTTCAGTAACAGAACCCAGTACGTTTTCCTCGATGGTGACTGGTCATCAGAGACAAAGGTATTGCCAGGAGTGCCACAGGGAAGTTTGATAGGACCGCTGTTATTTTCTATACACATAAATCAACTGGTGGACATTATTAGCAGCAATCTGCAGTTGTCTGCTGATGATGCTGTGGTGTACAAGAAGGTGTCAAAGTTCAGTGACTGTAGGAGGATACAAGATGACTTTGACAAAATGTCTAGTTGGAATGGCAGCTTGCTCTAAATGTAGGAAAATGTGAGTTAATATGGACAAGAAGGAAAAACAGATCCATAATGTTCAGATACAGCATCAGTAATGTCCCACTTGAAACAGTCACTTTGTTTAAATATCTGGGATAACAGTGTAAAGAGGTACGAAATGGAATGAGCATGTGAGGATTGTGGTGCGGAAGGCTTCCTGGAGAATTTTGGGAAAGTTTGATTCATCTGTAGAAAAGACCACATAGAAGATGTTAGTACAACCTATTCCTGAGTGTTTGGTTTCTGTACAAGGTCAGATTAAAGGAAGACTTCAAAGCAATTCAGACGTAGACCACTTGTTTTCTTTATGAGTAGGTTCGAACAACATTCAAGTTTTATGGAGATGCTTCAGGAACTCAAATGGGTATCTCTGGAGAAAAGCCAACATTCTTTTTGAGGAACACTATCGAGAGAATTTAGAGAACTGGCGTTTGAAGCTGGCTACAGAATGATTCTCTTGCCATCAATGTATATTTCGTGGAAGGACCATGAAAATAAGATACGAGAAATTTGGGCTCATACAGAGGCATACAGACAGTCATTTTTCACTTGCTCTATTTCCAAGTCAAACAGAAAATGAAATGACTAGTAGTAGTCGTAGTATAGGGGACCAGTCTGCCCTGTACCATATGGTGGTTTGCAGGGTATGTAAGTAGACATAGCCAATACATGTTGCCCATTTAAGTCTTTTCTTAAGCGTGTTGCAGAGATGTATAGACCAAAAGCTAAATTGATCTCAGGGAGGGGGTGGGCGGTGGGGCGGGGGGGGGGGGAGGTTTAATGTTAATTAGGGAAAGGGTTGGGAACTGATATTCCTAGGGTATTAATTTGAGATATTTTTATTTTGATTTTGTTTTAGTTTTTGTGTTGGGTAATGTTTGATGTGTGTGTTTTGTTATTTAGATTTTGTTGCTTTCTTGTAAATCCAGGTAAGAAGGAAGTGGAATAGTCGATGCTGCATGTTGTGGTTTGGTATACTATTTACATTTTTTTTAAATTTTTATTTTTATTTAGTTTCTTTGTGATTTTGTGTGTGTATGTTTTTGTGTATGTTTCTATTTTTATATGTTTGTGCAGTTATTTCTGTTTGTGTGCCTGTAATTATGTGATTTCTTGACATCCTTCAAGGCCAATGTTTCTCAAGGCCAGCTTAGGTGTTTTCTGGAGGAGTGTATGGTGAGTTTATTGTTTTCTTTTTCTATAACATTAATTTTGTTTTTTAATTTTTTTCTGTTTCAGTTTTATATTTTTTTCTGTTGTTATTGGGTTTTGTTGGTGTTTAATGTTTTGGGTAACAGTGGTATTCCATTATTTGGTTGACATACATAGGCTAACTATATAACAGGATACCTATGTTAGAGTTGTTGTTTTATCCATTTTGGGTAAGACTGGTATCCTGTTATTCATTTGAGATATACAGGTCAACTGAAGAACAGGATACAAATGGTTGGTCAGTTGGTGTTTCCACCATGAGTAAAAACCAGAATATTTATGTCAGTTTTGTAATTCTTTATATCGTGGGTGATACCTAGCATCCTGTTTTTCAGTTGATCTATATTACAGGGTACCAACATTAGGTATGTTGTTCTGTTTGGCACTGGCAATACCAATGCTTGGTTGGTCACTTTTTCCTTCATGGTTAACACTGGTATCCTTGACCTCAGTTGGAGAACAGGATGCCAGCGTGTGGTACATCTTATTTTTCATGTTGTGTGATTAATTTTCCTACTATTTTTGTTAGTATTGTCTTTTGTGGCAATGTTTGTAGTTCTGTTTTTAGAACATAATCATCCAAAACCCCTAATTATTGCATCTGACTCTTTAATTTCATTTATTTTATGGACTTCGATAAACTGGGTCTTCTTATTGTTCTTCATCTAATAAGATTCTTATACAATTATGGGTTTATGTGATGTGCTTGTATGATCTCTATTCTCTGTTCTACATTCTTTTGTTTGCATTTTCATTAGATTAAAAGATAATGTTATGAGCATGGGTTTTCATGATGTATGTCTACAATCTCTGTTCTCTATTTCTGAACATTTGTTCATGCTTTCAAATGTTTGTCGTGTTATCATCTGTGGCTTATGTATGACAGCATTAGTCAAAGCATTGCCACGAGATATTTACAAAATCGCATTACATGAGTTGTTGAGGTAGCTACTGGAATGTTTCCTTGGTCTTTATCTCCATAATGGGAGTGTTAGGAATAGGCCATTGAAAGATTCCAGTAGTCGATCCATAACTTTCATATCTTGCTATGTTTCATACTTCTCATTTTTTTTTTTTTCCCTCATGGTCACGATTCAATACCAATGCTGAAAGGGTCCTGCTATTCAGTACCCTTGAACCATGACATAGCTTCTCCTGTGTGGACTTCGATCCATTGGATCTAAGATGCTGAAAGGGCCTTTTCTTGTCCAAGTGGGATAACACACTCTGAGAAGTTGTATTTCCTGTAATGTACGACTCTAACTTCTCTTAATGAATTGACTACACATGTGTTACATTCCAGCTAGATGTTGTCATGCATCCATCTCACATGGGACTTAGAACAACAGTACAATAAAAAACAGAACATCAATGCCGTGATGATTTCTTTGGTGTCATGGAGTTCATGTGCACTCCATGCCTTTCCCTTGTGGCTCCACGGAGCAAATGATTCCACCCAGCAGGCAGGAGTGCTAGTCCGTGGCCCACATCGCCGACAGCATGGAATTGGTACAATTCCTATTGCTAACCCATGAATACCTTTCTCAGCCAATGGATATCAAGGACATGAAACATCTCATTCTACAAATGATACGTTACACCTCACATTACCCCACTGAGGTGAAAGACATCATGCTCATAAACAGTTCTAAAAGTTTAATGCATTTACAATAAACCTCAATTTTTCAAACAGTTGTGTAATGTTATAACTTCAAAAAGTGTTAAGGTTTTTGCAGTTCTTTTTCCTCTGGGACTTCACATAACATTTCACTCAACTCAGCTCATATATCCCCAATTGCCTCTTGTAATAACTTTAGCCAACCGAGCTATGTTCAGATCCTGTCCCTAAGGAATTCATATAAAATTATCTTTTTCTTTGCATTCTTTGTTTAACACAGTATAATTTCCCTGCTGATCCATCATTCAGATATTTTAATTTTGTAATTACACTTTAGAAATCTCTTTTTGTCCTTATTACCCACGCTAGATGATCTCTAATTCTCTTATCTATGGGTATTCTGACATTCCCCATAGAATGGTCTTGTCACAACTTCACCAACACAGACTCCAAAAAATGGCCTCAAAGAGCCCCTATTGTAGCACATTGTCGGTCATCAGTGTCTCGTGTTCATCTGTCTGTTGTCTAACTTTAAATGAGTAGCCCAGATGCAAAAGCCGCTAAATGCATTTTTTGCCAATTTTGAGTTGAGCACACTGCACTATAGTTTTTTTCAGCACCCACAAGATGGAATATTTTTCAGGATGCAAAACACAATATAAATCATTGAAAATGGCTGTAGGAAATCATGTTTGGCTGCAAAAGCTGCTAACTACACATTGTCTGTGCCAGCAAAGCCCGCTAAATGTCAAACATTTGCAAAATCCACCAAGTTCAACAGGCATGGTATTGCCATGCCATGTCCAGATGCAAAACACACCAACTGACACCAGACTTACCAATATAGACATTCAAAGCTACCTTTCAGTTTGTTATGATTAGAAAGGATATTTTTCTTATTCGGAGTTAGGTTGGCTGCGATGTAGCAAATGCGTATGCAACAGTGGAGCTCTCGTTACCGATGCTTTGTCGTAATGTATGCCGGTAATCAAAGTTCAGCTGATAAGGAGTGTGTGTGCTGATTTATTTGCATGAGGTTTTTTGAAGAGAAATGAGTAATTTTGTGGATGGTTTAAATGCCAAAGATAGTACAAACAAAGTGAAAGTAATTGAAATACTAGGAATTCTGCAAAAATTTGAAACCATAGTAGTAACTGAAAATAACCAGAATGAGACTGAGGGCAACAGTCCCTCCTGGAAAAGTAGGGGGAGTTCTGATCAGTGGAAAAGAAATGTTTCCAAAACAGAAAGGTAATAGCATCAAAAGTACTAATAAACCCCATATTATGAAATGAAAACTGTGTTCACACGGAGTGTTATGGCATAAATATAAGGCTTAGTGAAAGAGACTGTAAATGTAAGGCTTAGTGAAAGAGACTGGTAACTGGCATTTCAAGATTCAAAAAGTCAAAAAAGAATTTTCGTGACAAGCAAAAACAAGAAGATTTGTCTAGTCCATGGCAAGCCCTTCTATAATTTTGAAGCTGGAGAGGTGAAGAGCATCCTGAAGAGGGGAAAAAATTTCAGTAAAGGAAATGGCCCAACACCAATCTCAGAAATGTCAAAAAGCTTTTGGAGCTCCATTTTAGTGAAGACTGGGTGACCCACGACAAACACAAATTTTACACCAAGCAGTTAGATGAGCAGAAAGGCACTCCTAAGAGATGTCCTGCTGCTGCTGACCCTCAGAACAAAGAAGACACCAGAAGCAAGTTTGAGTTAATAGACAGTGTCAAGGTCGATCACCTGAAAGCAATTTTCAGCTAGTTTTATTTTCTGGAATTTTTTGTCACAGTTTTAACTAAGATGCAACTTTTCACCTATTTTATTATTTTCTAAAATTTTATCAACATTTTACTAAGATGCAATTTGGAACTTATTGTATGTTCAACAATATCTTGTGATGTCAAAAGCACAATGGTGTATTTTTTAACAGTTGCATACCAATGCTGTATGTTGCACTGGCCAACGCCAATGGGAGGGGTCAGCGGCTGACCCCACAACCATCACACATTCTCTATCTAGGATAAATCACATTACTTATGTATTTCCATAATTTTGGCAGATTAGAAGATTAAAATGTTGATTATTATTACTGGGAAAGGGTTTCTGGGACATTTTTAGTAAAAAATAAATAGTTTTTTTACATTTATTTGTATTAATTTCATAATTACAAGAATTACTCAATTCACATTCAGAACACTTTACAGTACGAACTACTACTTCTTTCTTGGTGTGTGCAGAGCAGATATATTTCCTGCAAGAAGTGCAAGATTTCATGTACTTACGGTCTTTGCTTCTGGCGCATAAGTAACAGCGTCCTTTCTTTGTCAGATTATGCACAGCTGCGCGTGTTACTTTCCGCGGCGGCTCCGTAACGTTGTTTCCTCTGCTCACAGCTCCTTGATTTTCATTACACTCATACCCAAAAGTTGATAACGCTATAGTGTATTTTGAGTGTAAGCCTACAGCATTTTGAGTACGTCTTTTCATGTTGAGGTCACAAAGTTCACGGGCAAGATCTTTCAGGTACTTCTTTCTTCCAGAACTCTTTGTCAGGTAATTCTTTGTCCATTTCTTGCGTGTATCTTGAAATACAACATATGAATTGTATGCTGCAATGTCAATCAAGTTGAAAAACACCACCATAGGCCATCGACGCATTGCTCGACGGCAGCTGAACGTACTTACACACTTATCGAATGTATCCACCCCTGACGTTGTACTATTGTAGAATAGGATGATGTCTGGCTTCTCTTCCATCACATTCATATCATGATCTTGGGATGACAATACTGTGACAACCTTTCCTTTCTTAGGCACGTAACTGACTAAAGTGGCATCATCACTAAAGGCAAATCGGATTGTTTCCGGTGTACCTTTTTTTAGAGAAACAGGACAGAGTTCTGTAGGAGCATGGTGTTTGTCACTTCGATTAGTACCAACTGTAGTTATTTTCTGTTTCAAAAGATCAGATGTGAGTGGAACGGTAGTGAACTTTCTGTCCATGTTAACATTTCTTCCAGATTGTTTCAAGTCAGACATTTCATTCAATCTTCTAACTATTTCAGGGCCACTGTTATGGTTCTTCTCATTAGCATGCTTTCCAGCGTAGGAATCCGCAGCGAAGCAATATTTTGTAACTTAATCACATAACAGGTTCACCTCTATTCCATTTTCCTGGTTTTGTTGGAATATATAGCCTGAATGGGCATCACCCATGGAAGGTCACAAGTTCTTCATCCACTGTGACTGACTCACTAGGATTATAAAACTCAAGAAATTTACTATAATGTTCCATATATCCCTGATAGGAGCAAATTTGTCGGTCTGTCTTCTAGCTTCTCGAGTTAGAGCATCATCAAAACTCAAGCGCTTCAGTAAGAGCCTCAGTCTATGCTCTGAAAATGAAGCTCAGTACATCGGAACGTTTTCTTTACTAAATATATCAAGTAAACTGTCCTTGTTCTGTCTATGGACTCCACAGTTCAATAGAATTACAATTGCTGACACAATTTTTTCCCTTTCAAATGCTTTCGAAATTTTTATGAAAATATCTTCAGATGATTTCCTAAGGTTTCCAAGCTTTTGATTAGTACACATCAAGATGTTATCCAGGATGTTATCATCGAAGTACATGAGAAAAGCTTTACCTGGTGTATCAGGTTTTATCCCTGGCTTAGTTCCTTTCGGGGTTCTCACTGCGTTACCAACAGACCTCCTCCTCTGATTTACGTAAGGGCTTCTCTTCCACATCATACTTGACGGGGCCACCCTGTCTTTTTCAAGTTGATCAATTTGTGCTTTTGGCCTGGGTCGTCTTCTTGTTGGTTTAATATCTATAAAAATATGAACACAGAACTGAACACTAGCAAACTAAGCACTCTACCAAAACACACATCCTAATATACTCCAAAATATCTGCAAAAAGTTATAAAAATCAATACTTACCCTGCTCACTTTCATCCAAATTGCTGCTGTCAGAAACTACTTGATCTGGAATTTCCATGACTACATCTTTAGTTTCACTGCTTGAGCTTTTGGATAGTTCACCACTAAATTCATAGTCTGAACTCTCAAGCAAATTTCTAATTTCGTCATCTGTCAATTTCATCTTCTTGTACATTCTGTCAAATGCCACAAAAATATTACCTTCCACTCACCACACTGTTTACCGGTTGACTGCAAGTGGTGATTGTTGACCAGCTACACCTTCAGTTATAACAATCGCTATAACTCAACAATGAGTGTAAACCAAAAGCTGTTCTTATTGTAGATTGTAGCAATTATAATTACGATAAATGTCATGTATTTATTAAATGAACTAATGAACACGACAGGAGTTTTAGCCTAAAAACTTTGTTGGGGTCAATTACTGACCTCCCCCCCCCCCCCCCCCCCCCCCCAATTGGTATGCAACTGTTAAAAAATCCTAATGTTGAACATTCTTTTCTGTTCTCTTTTTGATGTTAAATAAGTCAATTTTTCCTGGTAAAATGTCACCTTTGTATTTTTGTATGCCAGTTTTGTAGAATTTTCAAACTTCTCTTTGCAATAAAACATATTCTGTTTATATTCACAATAATTAAATTCCATCCTTCTGTCATTCCTAACATATCACTAAATAGCAGGTTTTGCAACCGAATGTTTGTTTCATAATTGGATTGATACATTTGCAAAAACTGCTAACTGCATAAATTGTGTGCAAAAACCGCTAAGTCAATATTTCGCTTAAGATTTTAATATATAAAACTTAATTGCAGATTTCAGTCATTAACACAAAGTAATTAATTTTTTTTTTACTTATTTTTAAAAAATAAATGAAGTCTTTAACTTTAATAGTTTGGATAGGATGAGTTTTTCATGATTGTCTCAGTTTCACTTATCATGCACTTAGCAGATTTTGCATCATGGACACTCAAATATTACTACACTGATACCGCCCATAGAAAATTTTCGTAAACCTACTATTGTCTATTAGATTTTATTAGCAAATGTTAACAAAATAACTCCCTTATAAAATCTTATAACGAAATTCATTATTGACATTTATTCATGTGTCTATATTGCCTTTTTTTGTTGAATTTCTACAATTGATTGTATTTGTCTGTTGCATTGGCAACACACTGTCAGCAGTATTTCATAATGTTAGCAAACTGAACAGCTGATTGGTAACTACTGAGTTACTTAGCACACTTCTCATGTATTTCACATTACTTAAGTATGCTTAAGTTATGAAACAAATACTAACAAAGAGATAGAGGGGCTGGCCAGTACTTACCTCAGCTCAGTACAGCTGATAGATACACAAAAATGGAACCAAAAATTAAAAAATTTACGTTCCTAGCTTTCGAAACAAATGTTCCTTCATCAGGGAGGAGAGAGGAGAAAGAAAGGGAAGAAGGGAAAGTGGACTCAGTTACTCACAACCCAGGTTATGAAGCAACAGGGAAAGGAAAACAGGGAAGGTAGCAAGAATAGAGGCATGGTTGTCAGAGGGAAGCCAAAGATATTCTACTGTAAGTACTGTGCCAGCTTCAAACCAAAGAGGATGCATACAGAAGTAAAGAGGTATATAGTATAAAGATAAACACAACTATGTAGGATTAAAAGATGTGTGAATGGCTAAAGAGGAAAGGGAAAGAGGAGAAGACTGAAGAGTAAATGGGAGTGAGGTTGTTTAACGTAGGTTCAGTCCAGGGGGATGGCGGGATGAAAGGATGTGTTGGAGTGCAAATTCCCATCTCCGCAGTTCAGGGGGACTGGTGTTGGGTGGGAGAAGCCAAATGGCACATACGGTGTAGCAGGTTCCTAGGTCCCTAGAGTTATGCTTGAGGGCATGCTCCGCTACTGGGTATTGGACATCTCCTAGGCGGACAGTTCGTCTGTGTCCGTTCATGCGTTCAGCCAGTTTAGTTGTCGTCATTCCGATGTAAAAGGCTGTGTAGTGCAGGCATGTCAGCTGATAAATGACGTGTAGTTTCACACGTGGCCCTGCCTTGAATTGTGTATGTTGTACCAGTAGCGGGGCTGGAGTAGGTGGTTGTGGGGGGATGCATGGGGCAGGTTTTGCAGCGGGGTCGGTTACAGGGGTAGGAACCACTGGGTAGAGAAGGTAGTCTGGGAATATTGTAGGGTTTATCAAGGATGTTACGGAGGTTAGGGGGGCGACGAAAGGCAAATCTGGGTGGTGTGGGGAGAATTTTGTCAAGGGATGATCTCATTTCGGGGGAGTTGACTTGAGAAAATCATATCTCTGGCGGAGTAATTTGTTGATGTATTCGAGGCCAGGATAATATTGGGTGACAGGGGGGATGCTTCTGTGTGGTCTGGGGGTAGGAACATTGTTGTTGGATGGGGAGGAATGTATTGCTCAGGAGATCTGTTTGTGGACAGGTTCTGCAGGATAGTTGCGGGAGAGGAAAGCACTGGTCAGGTTATTGGTGTAATTGTTAGGGATTCGTCACTGGAGCAGATACGTTTGCCACGAATACCTAGGCTGTTGGGAAGGGAGCGTTTGATGTGGAATGGATGGCAGCTATCAAAGTGAAGGTACTGTTGTTTGTTTGTGGGTTTGATATGGACAGAGGTGTGGATGTGAGCTTCAACAAGATGAAGGTCAGCATCCAGGAAGGTGGCTTGGGTTTTGGAGAAGGACCAGGTGAAATTCAGATTTGAAAAGGAGTTGGGGTTATGGAGTAAATTAAGGAGGGTTTCTTCACCATGAGTCCAGACCACAAAGATGTCATCTATAAACCTATACCAGGTCAGGGGAAGCAGCCGTTGGGTCTTCAGGAAAGCCTCCTCCATGCGGCCCATGAAGAGGTTGGCATAGGATGGAGCCATCGTGGTTCCCATGGCCGTTCCCCTGATTTGTTTGTAGGTCTGGCCTTCAAAAGTGAAGTAATTATGAGTGAGGATGAAGTTGGTAAGTGTGATAAGGAACGAGGTTTTCGGAAGATCTTCGGGTGGGCATTGGGAGAGGTAGTGCTCAAGGGCAGAGAGACCATGGGTATGTGGGGTGTTTCTGTAAAGGGATGTAGCATCTATGGTGACAAGAAAGGTTTCAGGTGGGAGAGGAGTGGGAATGGATTTGAGGCGTTCTAGGAAGTGGTTTGTGTCTTTGATGTAGGATGGGAGTCTGCGGGTGATAGGTTGGAGGTGTGGGTCTACCAGAGCTGAGATACGTTCTGTTGGGGCTTTGAAGCCTGCTACAATGGGATGGCCAGGATGGTTCTCTTTGTGGATTTTGGGTAATAGGTAGAAGGTAGGGGTACGTGGCTTAGGTGGAGTGAGTAAGTCTATGGATGCCATTGTGCAGCCTTGTGAGGGACCTTGGATTTTTAGGATTTTCTGCAGCTCAGTCTGGATGGAGGGAATGGGATCCTGGGTAACAGCTTTGTAGGTTGAGGTGTCGGAGAGTTGACGCAGTCCTTCTGCCACATACTCCACATGGTCAAGTACCACAGTTGTGGAGCCTTTATCCGCCGGGAGGATGACAATAGAGTGGTCTGTTTTCAGCTCCTTAATGGCACGGGATTCAGCTGGGGTGATGTTGGGGTTTGTCGGGATGTTCTTCGAGAAGGACTGGGAGGCAACACTGGATGTGAGGAATTCCTGAAATGTCTGCAAGGGATGGTTTTGGGGGAGGGGAGGAGGATCCCTTTGAGAAGGCTATCGGAGCTGTTCTAGACAGGGTTCAACACTGGGTCTAGTATTTGGGGGCTGTGTTTGGGTAGTGAAGTGATATTTCCAGTTGAGGTTCCGGGTGAATGAGAGGAGATCTTTAACCAGGGCAGTGTGGTTGAATTTAGGCGTGGGGCTCAAGGTTAAGCCTTTTGATAGAACAGATGTCTCTGAAGGAGAGATGGATCTGGATGAGAGGTTTAGAACTGAATTGGGACTGGTGATATGTGGCATTTGACTGTGGTTATAGTTGAGATTTAGTCTGTGTGGGGTATGTGCTGGGATGAGGAGATTGAGTAGGGTGGCTAGGCCAGGTTTGTTGGCTATGAGGGGGGTTTGTTGAAGGTTCTGTTGTGGTTGGTGTTTGTGAGGGATAGGGAGAGGGACCCCACTTCTTAGGTGTTGCACTAGCACTGTGGATAGTTTTTTCAGGTGGTGTGTGGCGTGGAACTCAAGTTTGCAGCTGACTTCTAGGATGATGTTCCTGAGTGTGTTCTCCAAGCAAGGGTTTGGGAGGTGGAGGACTTTGAAGAGAGATAGGAGCTGTTGGGAGTGGTGGTTACATGAAGTAGTGTAGAGATTCAGGACAAGTTGGGTAAGGGCTAAGGATTGAAGGTTCTGGAAGTCAAGGAGAGACTGGTGGAAGGAGGAATTGCACCCAGAGATGGGAACTTTTAAGGTAAGTCCTTTAGGGGTAATTCCAAAGGTTAAGCAGGACCGGAGGGAAAGTATGTGGGATTGCAGTTTGGCTACAGTGAATGCATGTTTCTGGAATGAATGTAAATAATGTGGTATAGGCTTAGGGTACATAGTGGGTAACTGGTGCGTAGGGAAATTAAATAACTAAAGTAAAAATAGTAATCATAAGAAGGAATAAAACACGAAGGAAGGACGAGAAAGGAAGAAAATGTGTTGGTAATGTCCAATACCAAAGGAAGACCGCTAAACAAGAAAAATATGGAAAAAGTTGACCAGACCAAGCAAGTATGTCCAGATCAGGGGGAAAAGAACACACGTTGCTCAAAAACCAGAGATCGCGCGTGCCGTAAAAAAGGTCGCGCGTGCCGCAAAAAAAGATTGCGCGCGCGTCGCAAAAAAGTTCGCGGATGGCACAGAAATGTCCCAAAAAAAAAATTTTCCTAGGGAACGGCCATGGGAACCAGGATGGCTCCATCCTATTCCAACCTCTTCATGGGCCGCATGGAGGAGGCCTTGATCTCCCGAGCAATACATTCCTCCCCGTCCAACAACAATGTTCCTACCCCCAGACCACACAGAAGCATCCCCCTTGTCACCCAATATTATCCTGGCCTCGAATACATCAACAAATTACTCCGCCAGGGATATGACTTTCTCAAGTCAACCCCTGAAATGAGATCATCCCTTGACAAAATTCTCCCCACACCACCCAGATTTGCCTTTCGTCGCCCCCCCTAACCTCCGTAACATCCTTGTTAAACCCTACAATATTCCCAGACTACCTTCTCTACCCAGTGGTTCCTACCCCTGTAACCGACCCCGCTGCAAAACCTACCCCATGCATCCCCCCACAACCACCTACTCCAGACCGCTACTGGTAAAACATACACAATTCAAGGCAGGGCCACGTGTGAAACTACACATGTCATTTATCAGCTGACATGCCTGCACTGCACAGCCTTTTACATCAGAATGACGACAACCAAACTGGCTGAACGCATGAACGGACACAGACGAACTGTCCGCCTAGGAGATGTCCAATACCCAGTAACGGAGCATGCCCTCCAGCATAATTCTAGGGACCTAGGAACCTGCTTCACCGTATGTGCCATTTGGCTTCTCCCACCCAACACCAGTCCCTCTGAATTGCGGAGATGGGAACTTGCACTCCAACACGTCCTTTCATCCCGCCATCCCCATGGACTGAACCTACGTTAAACAACCTCACTCCCATTTACTCTTCAGTCTTCTCCTCTTTCCCTTTCCTCTTTAGCCATTCACGCATCTTTTAATCCTACATAGTTGTGTTTATCTTTATACTATATACCTCTTTACTTCTGTATGCATCCTCTTTGGTTTGAAGCTGGCACAGTACTTACAGTAGAATATCTTTGGCTTCCCTCTGACAACCATGCCTTCATCCTTGCTACCCTCCCTGTTTTCCTTTCCCTGTTGCTTCATAACCTGGGCTGTGAGTAACTGAGTCCCACTTTCCCTTCTTCCCTTTCTTTCCCCTCTCTCCTCCCTGATGAAGGAGTATTTGTTCCGAAAGCTAGGTACGTAAATTTTTAAATTTTTTTTCTGTTTTTTTGTGTATCTATTGGCTGTACTGAGCTGAGGTAAGTACTGGCCAGCCCCTCTATCTCTTTGTTAGTATTTGTTTCACATCTTTATACGAGATTTTCCATTAATCATTTATGGTTAAGTTATTGCAGATATGTATAAAAAATACAGTATTCCTGCAAAATATATGAAATATAGATTTGAAATGAGTCACAAATTTTAACCAGCATAAGTATTTACTCAAATGTATATGAGGTATCATTTTATGAGTGATTTTGTGTACTCTTGTACAGTGCATACATACTCTAGTCCGAGTTAGGTGTTTCATAAACCTAATTGTAGGATAGTATAGTTAGAGATAATATCTTTCAAAAGATTATAGGACGCAAAAAGAGCAAAGAAACTTATCTGGAAAACAAA